>NC_140592.1:1186565840-1191870840 GCF_964204655.1 Triturus cristatus
CTCAACTGCCCTATCTTGCAACCACTTAGTGATACCCGGGGAGATCAGTGTCCCTCCTTTGATTATATACCCTATGCCACGTCTTGTCATGAGAATCTAATTTGTCACGTATGTTAACACACAAAACTGCCGGCTTCCTTTGCTTGCCCAAAGCTAATATATGAAGAAGCTACTGTACCCCGGCAACGTAAAGAGAACGGTACTCGCCTGTAAGAATCAGTGAGGGCAACTGTGGCTACGGGTAGACCTCCGATCTCTCCCAGCGGAGCTTGCACATTACAGGTTCAGATCTCCCAGACCACCACCTTATCTGAGAACCCTACCCATTTAGGGACCTCAAATGTGTTACTAAATCGTGTGTTCGGGTATCGGAAATGCCAGCCCCCCCATGGTCTGAAGAGAAATATATGTCAGGTCATTGCATTGACAGGCAGTGGTTGTAACGTGCACACACTGGATAACTACCGTAACACGAAAATACACTCATAAACATATATGTTCAACAAAAGCTTCAACAAAGTCCTGAATTACACACTTTCATATACTAAAGTCCGTGTAGAAGTTATTGGTGAGCTGACACTCAACTAAAGACATGCATACACACATGCACAGTCTCACAAACATTCTCACAGCCGCGCATGAACATTGGCCATCCTTTTAACCTGCACAAACACACAAGGTAGACAACCTCACCTGCTGTGAACACAGACGAAGCGGTCTGCTATTGATATGTGCTTTGCCAATCTTGCCCAGAGCACCAAACACGTAGGTTTGAGGGGACTGGCCTCTACCTACAATCAAAACACACACACGTGCACCAGCACGTCCAGACACACAGGCACATGGGTGCCCCTGCGCAGAACCTGTCCACATGGGACAGCTATCTTAGTTGCACCAACACATCACACTGGAAAACGTTCCACGTTGTTCTCTCTCTCTCTCTCTCTCTCTCTCTCTCCCTCTCTCTCTCTCTCTCTCCCCCTCTCTCTCTCTCTCTCCCTCCCTCCCCGTGTTGACAACATTACAGAGCAAGAAATCCACATATATTTGAGGGTTTTTTCTCCTCCAGCAAACAACACACGCTGCTGCCTTCATATGAGGGAATTTTCCAGCTCGCAGACATAAGACATCTTCCTTCTTCTTAATCGCTGGCATGTACACTGTGCTTCTGAAATGGACCTTCCCTCTGATGGGCGGTTTTGTGATGGAGACGGGTGCTACGACTAAAGAATGAACAATAACCTACTAATAGGCTACAGACCAGTTATCCTGTTCAGCAACAGACACAGGCGGGTGTTTGCCAGCACCACACCATTTCCCTGGGCTGCAGGCCCCCGCGAAGCTTGACCCCCCTCCAGCCCCAACGCCGCAAACAGTTTCTCATCTGACACTCCACAAAATATCAGCAGGCGGCGCTCTTAGCCACCCAAGAGAGGGCGCTCTGGCTGTCATTTCCTAAATTCAGTGTACACCATTCATTCATGAGTCCTTCAAAATCGAGGGGAGTATACTTTAAAATAAAGCAAACACGAACCCCTTTCTCCAAAGACAGAAAAGGGACGCAGTGATGACATCATAGCCGCCAGTATCTTTGACACTCAAATATGATGTCATACGATGTGTGACATCGTACTGTGAGAGAAGATTGTATTATTTCAATCAGGGTAAATCTTACAACTGTGCGGAACGGGGAAAAATTGTAAAATATTCAAGGATCGAAAGAAAGGGCTACTGATGGCGTCTGTACGTTGGCCTCTCAGACGTGCTCTGTGCTGCAGCGAGGGTTTAGGTGCCACAACTAGAATGTTTCAGACACTGTAATGGAGGAGCTGGAGCAAAGTTGATTCAAGTTTCACGAGCGACCCCTGCAGGCACAAAGGAGATAATGGCATTTAGTGTTTGCTGGATGACAAACACCTGTGGGTATCTGCAACTGGCCCAAAAGCAAGAAAATGTTTGGAGGGAATGAAAGAAATTCAGCGACTCCATTGGGCTACTGTCACTCAATGGGGCCACTGTCACTCAATGGGGCCACTGTCACTCAATGGGGCCACTGTCACTCAATGGGGCTACTGTCACTCAATGGAGCTACTGTCACTCAATGGGGCCACTGTCACTCAATGGGGCCACTGTCACTCAATGGGGCCACTGTCACTCAATGGAGCTACTGTCATTGAATGGGGCCACAGTCACTCGATGGGGCCACTATCACTCAATGAGGCTACAGTCATTCAATGGGGCCACTGTCACTCAATGGGGCCACTGTCACTCAATGGGGCCACTGTCACTCAATGGGGCCACTGTCACTCAATGGAGCTACTGTCATTCAATGGGGCCACAGTCACTCGATGGGGCCACTATCACTCAATGGGGCTACAGTCATTCAATGGGGCCACTGTCACTCAATGGGGCCACTATCACTCAATGGGGCTACTGTCACTCAATGGGGCTACTGTCATTCAATGGGGCCACAGTCACTCAATGGGGCCACTGTCATTTCCAGTTGGAAGGGTTATGGAAAAGGACAGAGCGAATACACGTGTTCCCACTGAACACACATCCTTTCTACGGACGGACGGTCTACCTGTGAGCGTGAAGTCTCGTCACAGCGTATTCCCTGTGACTGCCTATTAAGTGGAAGTCTGTCGGATATGGTGCACACAGGGCTGGCTTTAGCACTGGTGGCTCCCTGGGCGACATTGTTTGTTGGCGCCCCCAAATGACCACATCTACCACAGATTCCCTCACTTACAACATTTAACAGTGCTCATCAAGTCGCTATAACCACTCTCTCTTAGACTGATTTAGCTTTATAGCACCACTCATACCAGGGTAGGGTGTCAGAGCACTTTAAATCACACACACATTGGCTCGGAGACAATCTTACGTGTGTAAATCAGTGTATAGGAAACGTTACATAAAACAGAAGGACTACAAGGTGTAGGAGTCACATGTCATCTATACTGGTAGGCAGTATAGTTTAAAA
Source organism: Triturus cristatus (assembly GCF_964204655.1). NCBI lineage: Eukaryota > Metazoa > Chordata > Amphibia > Caudata > Salamandridae > Triturus > Triturus cristatus. The sequence continues at coordinate 1,186,568,827 of NC_140592.1, forward strand.
TTCCTTGGTCTGGAAAAGCACAAATTCAGAATTTAAAACATTACATCATTGTTAGGGGTTCTCTTTAATGATAAGAATTGATTTCCACCCAAACGAACCCTTTTTGCAAATTTAGTATAATGAAAGACAGGGCAAAAAGACATATAGCTCTAATATATATCTTGCAGTTTTCATGCAGCTCTTTGATGACAGTTAATAGCTCACTATACTATGTTAGGATTTTAACTTATAAACTGCAAGTAACTAAAGGATCCCTGGAAACAAGCAGTAACCCACTGACCTAGTTACATTACATGCACTTTGTGATCTGCATGGTGCACATTCTTTGCAACCGGCTTATTGACCCAATGCACTTACGATGAGTTAAAACTTCCACTAGACAAGCCTCTGATCTCTCCAGCAGCAACATTAATCACTGGAGTGATCTTGAAATTTTTATTCATGGCTGGAAATTGCTGGAAGGAAGGAACGCGGCAGTAGGTGCTTTTAAAACAAAAATATACTTGCAAAAAGGGCACCCCCACCCCAAGTCAGCGCTCAGTGCGGTGGCACCGAGCGCTCCGCCCTAGAGCGGGCCCTGGGTGCACATATCTGGGACCCCTGCACTGGGACCCCTGCACTGGGGCACTGTCTGGCATCCCTGGATGTACCACAAGATGATGAAGCTCCTTGAAATATGGGGGCTGTGCCCTTAAATTCCAATGAGGAGGTCCACTTCACAGAGGTGCACATGCAGTGGCCTGAGAAGATGCCTCGTGAGGGGTGCAGGCCCCGGCACCACACAGGCTAGTGTCCAGTAGTGGCCAGTGGAGGGAGTTCCGTGGGGCGGTGAGGCAGAGCAGGGAGCGGGGTAATAAAAGCTGAAATATGGATGACCGGAGGTAAGTAAATAATTAAATAAATAAAACGAATTTTGTTGCGCGCGCTGCATCGCATTTTGCGATGCAGCGTGCGCAACTAAATTTGTTTTATTTATTTAATTATTTACTTACCTCCGTTCATCCATATTCTGGTGTTTACTACCCCCTACCCTGCCCCTTCCCTGCCCCGCCTCACCGCCCCACGGAACTCCCTCCACGGGCCGCTATTGCTAGTGTCATACCCCTGCCTAGGACACGCCCGTTAGCAATAGGGGATTCAGCATGCCATACACATTCAACACTAACAGAGACGATGGAACCTTCAGGAGAGACACACAGTTATTGCGTAAAAACTGCTACTCGCAAGGTGGAGGGATGTACTGGCTCGGCAGTAGAGGTTAATACAATTAATACAGTAAGGAGCCTCAGCTGTGTTTTACATATGCACGCACTCTATTACTATGCCAAAGTGTTTGAGGTAGCTCTACCAATGAGGACAGACTAGCTTCCCCTGGGGCAGCAGAAGGTTGGAGACTTTCTGGGAAGGATGTGGGGCATGAGCTGCGAGAGTTGTGTCAATTTAGAAGTGCGCGTGATATCAGAAGGCAGCCCCACCTAATGCTGCGAACCCCAAAGCCTACAAAAATGAACACTACCAACCGAGGCCCTCGTTTACTAAAGTTTTACGTGGGTGCTCGCGACACACAATGTAATGCAAGAAAATAGGGTCACTTTACTTATCAATTTAAAGGCCCACATGTGCATGGCCGGACTGGATTGCTCAGTGCAAGTGAACATGTAAACTTTAGTAAATAAAAGCCAACATTGCTCTCTGGCAATGTGCCAAAACCATGGCTTTCCTAACCCTAAGGTTTCAGACGCTCAACATCGCTCAGGTCCCGCAAGTCCTTAAAACTCACCTTTTGAAGGAATGTCAACTAAAACCAGTGGCGTAATGCAAAATGATGGGGCTCCCTTGCAGAATGTGATGAGGTAACAAGAGTAGTCAATATCTCAAAACTATTCATATGCTTTGACCTGAATGGGGGCCCTCCTGAAGAAGTTGGGGGCCCCCTGAAGGGTTGGGCACCCCTTGCGCTGCAGGAGTTGCAGGGGCCTGTGTTACGCCCCTGGCTAAAACGCTCATTTTACTTCTTGTTACTGTTGTTCTATAGAAAAGTAGGCCTATGGGCAGGGCAGCCACCGAAAGGGAAAGGGGCGCTTCTCCCACACGTTTCAAGTGTAGCAGCGGCACCTGTTACTTTGTTACTTTATAAGCGGCCCATATGACAATGTGTTCTCGCGAAGTAACAACGTATCATGCGCCTCTTCTGCTCTTAAAATGTCTCATGAAATAAACAGAAGGCTGAAAGATGACAGTTGTCAGTGGGAATTTTCAGCTGCTAAAGTTGGAAAGAGTTACAGAAGATTGACCGAGAAAAATAAAATGACTGAATGATTCTGGGATTCTGTGTTGCTGGCCATTCAACGCCCAGGAAATATGTAGGGTGGAACTTTGCCTTCAAGGAGTTAGTCCAGACCCAACCATCAAAGTTTGAGAGCACATTTTTTGTACTTTGAAGAGATTTCTACAGGCGCCTTGACATATAAAATTCCAACGTAATGTTTATGATACGAGATGCTGATTAGGGTCGTGTGCAAGCGCTATAATAGTTCTAGCTGTCTAGCTGCTTGCTGATATCAAACATCCAAGTTAAAACTCAGAGGCCTCAAAAAGAATTCTCTTGGAAGGAAAATGGTCTCCCAAGTTTTAGGAAACATTCGCTCTTCAAATAGGAACTGCTGATGCCTATATCGCAAGAAAGACCCCCTTAACTTGTCAAACGGCAGTGTTTCGTAGTGTTAAAGTTTCCAAATGACTAGTCATTTCCCAGACGCGTCAGGGCACGAATAAGCCACAATGAGCGCGTGTATCAGGTTTTGCCTTAATACACTGTCAGATTACCTGTAAGAGCCTTTTCACGCCTGCCTCCTGCCTAAAATACTTCTTTGTAGAGGTCATTAGGTGGTCTTCTCGCAGGAGGCGTATCTAGGGGCTCAAAAGTGATTTTCTTCCACAATTGGCTTAACTCCAATTTATCCTGGCAGTAAGGCTGGCCTGGAAGTTAAAAACAGCCCGGCAAAATGTGGTAATTCAAGTCAAATAATGCACCTAGCGAGTGCGTGCGTGAGCGAGTGAGTGTGTGAAATAAGCGGGTTTACGTTCTTTGAGGACTGTGTAGAAGGGAATCGCATAAAAAAGATTTAAGGGCTTCATGGTTAATTGTATACCACAATGACATTTTGTAGGCAGCAGGAACAGAAGTTCATGGAATGGTCGAATTCTTCAAGGCCTGTCACGTTACGCAGATGTATTATTTCTCCACAGCAGGAAAACATGTTTGTGCCTCTAAGAATGATCATGTGCTGCTCTCTCAGAGCTGATGTCAGGGTTTGGGATTGGCGGGGGGCAAAGAATCCCTTTGGCCACCCAGTACAGAAAGTAGCTCATTGTCCCCCCAGGCCACTGGGGTTTGCCCTGTCTCCTGTATGGCGAGTCTGGTCTTGCCTGACATGTCTGTTTCTGCTTCTGCCGCGCCTCACAGAGGGTGGACATGTCACTAGCAGCGACACTTGGAGCTGCATACTTTCCACTTGCTAGCCCAGCTGTCAGGTGCCCGAGGGCTGCTGTTGGGGTCTCTGAATGCGCCAGACGCAGTGCTCTTTAGAAAGTCCCTTTCCTGAAAGGGCCTTCTTCCTGCTGTCCCCTCACAGGAAGTCGTCTGTATTTAGTTCCTCTGGTAATGTGCTTAGAAGCCAGTGCTGTGTCCAGTTCCAGATCCAATCAGGCAGAAGTTATTTCCATCCCATGAGGAAAGGACGCTGGCGTGCATGGGGGAGGGCAAACAGCACCCATTGGTTTCATGCAGTTTGCCATGCAATGGCAGCTGATTATATCCTGCACAGAGGCAGCTCGGTCTTTTATTCTTTGGCGTCTCCAACTTAAGTACCCAACACTAGTACCTGGGGCTCTGCACGGTGCAAGGCTGAGAGGCCAGATCTTTGTAGGGCGCCCTGCAAACGAATCGGGACAATGTTGAAAGGCCTTTGAACCATGAGGTACATGTCACCCTCTTCATCAGCTCCCATGGGTCCATAGTACAGACTCATGGGACTGAGGCCTGCTATGGACAGCAGACCTTGGATTCAAGATTCACAGTCATATAAAGGAAGAGGGGTAAAAAAGCCTGAAAAAGGAGGCACAGTGGTAAAGCCACATGGAGGGGAGCAGGCAGTAGGCTGTGTGTCTGCTGTTTGCTTCTCCTGATACAAGCAGCTTGTGCATGCAGAGAGTAAGCTATCGTAAACAGGCTCATAATAACAACTGCAAATCACAATGCTCCTTAGTGCACGACGAATCAACACTGTGCATGTGAAAAGGCAGTCGCACTGTGAAGTGGTGGCTTTGGAAATCGGCAAAGCTTGCTCGTACGTATGTTCCTGGATCTGCTTAGCTAGGATAAGAAAATGCCCAAAGGCCTGCACCTCACATGATCCTGCTCAAACTTTACACTCTCAGAGGCAAATAAAATGAGCAGCAGCGCGTTGGGTACAGCATCGATTATTCCATTGCTGGTCATGTAGCCGTGTCATGGGCAATGGTGCAGCATTAATTAATAGACTGCACGTAGGGACGGGCATTTTATTTGCTTCTAGCATCTTGTTAGCAGCGAGTAAGAGTGGTCACTGACGTAACCATGAAAAGCCACTCCACGTACACTGGGAGCCAAGCCTTGAGCAGGGTGAGCCGGGCCGCCCAGCTGGAGGCGCACCAGTCAAGCACCGCCCACTCAAGGTGGAGTCAGACATTCCAGAAATATGTCACAAGGCCTGGGAAAGTGAGTATCAAGGATCTCACAGGAGAAATGTGGATAAGAACCAATGGCGAAGAGTAGGATGCAATGCCAATTTCTTCTCCCAACCGCTGTGGATTGGGCACTCAAGCACCGCCAATCAGGTGACAATTCAGAATGGGAATTTTGCTTCCCACTACAACAAACACTGCTAAATTGGTTTCCGCCAATCCTGGCTCACCATAAATCCTTTGACTGCTTTGGTGTGAATCTCTTCAATTTTTATTATGGGCCCTAAAATCGCGGTATCTGGCCCTTTGGGTCGTGAATACATTCACACGCCGAAATGTGAAGTCTGAAATATGATTGGCTGATCATTTAGCACAGACGACCAATATTGGAGAATCACTGTTCACTAAATGCTCACAATCCTTACAGTGAAAAAAATATTATGCCTATGTTGGGGCAGGTGGTAGTCACCTCATTCGTTGGGGGGCAGAGTGTACCCAAGAAGAGAGGTAAATGCCCATTTTCCCACAAAAAAAAAACCTATTTGAGACAAGAGGTTCTTAAATCAGTTCACTGGGCCAATTTTACGAATTGTTTTCCAATAAGCACTTCAGACACAAATATAAAACCGAACACCAGAAGGCTATTAAAACAGGAAAACGGCTCACACAAATATATGACTGAGAAGTACTGAGAACGGGGAATGGCCAAAGCACATGTTGTATGTCCAGCGACCGCTGACACAGCCGCAGGCCATGCACACTGGGTATTATTACTTCATAGTGGACCGGCCTGCAGGATATGTCCAGTTGATTCTGCCCCAGTGGTTACCCTTTGCTCTTGGAAACAGTGCAAATTGCCAGCCCTGGGCAAGTGGCTTCAGCAATCAGCAGTGGGCATGCTGCAAGACTGCCCACTTCCTGCTGGGTGATGCTATGTTATTCGTGAGGTCACTAGCAGTGCATTGGTGAACATTAGGGTTGTGTAGCTAAGAAGATTTAGTAATTATCAGGTTGTGAACTTTAACAGCAAAGTCTCTTGAAATGAATTAAAAGTGAATTTTCATGTGTAATCATAAAATATATCCAAATTGTCGTCGCTGAACACATAGAAATTCACACACACAGACACACAGACTCACACAGACACACACACTCACAATCATATTAATGTATGCTTGCATACTTATCCACGTGACTTTTTTAAGAAACGTGATGTGTGCAAATGTATGTATTGTATACTGTGCCGTTTTTGTAAATAACTGCCATTAATGTTTTTTATAATCTTCTTTTTAAAAAGACGGCATTAGAAATACATTTACAATAATAGTACAGGAAGATGAACAATTCATGTTTACTAAAGGTAACACTTTCTTTTCGCTTTCTCTATCATACAATAAGGGAAAAATTGCGTCTGGCTTATTGGTCACATGGCGCCACCTGGTGCCTACCTCTGGAACATCATCAAAACCTATCTACTGTGAATGTGAACTGAAAGGGGCTGCCGAACTGCTATTTCATTATTTCGATTAATCCAAAACTTGAAGACGAGCAGCTATCGCATGAACACGGAAAGTGCTGGGAATTTTGATCTGAGTTCCTATAAATTAAGTGTGATGGGAAGACTTGGGGGTGCACGAGAGCAGAGGGATGGATAGAATATGGACGTATGCATAGCTGCCAAGGTTTCAGAGTGGTATGTGTAGCATTTTCATAATTTCAGTGTAACTAATGAGTGACACTTTCTCGTGAGCAAATTCAAGAAACATAAATAGCAGAAAGTACACCCATTTGAGCAACAAGAAACTCTAATAGGATCTTAAAGCTGGTGCAAAGCACCAGAAATGGAAGGACACTTCACTAACCAAGTGCCCCTACTGAGCAGTGTAATTAAAAATCAATAGCTGAGCACCGCCCCCGAGGTCCGGCGTGTGGTGCCACCAGCTATTATTGATGTGGCTGAGAGCTGCACGGCTCTCTAAGCAAATAAAGTATAGTTACGACCAGTGCTTTAAATGGGCTAGTACTGTCCGGTACTGAGTACCAGCACTTTTTTATTTTGTGAGGTAGAGTACCGGCACTTCTCAAGAGAAATGTAATACTTTTAATTGGAGTGTACCAGCACTTCTCAGAAACAAGCAGGTACTCTGTTACAGAGTACCTGCACTTAAATTTCTCCATTTCAAGCACTGGTTACGGCATGACAGAAGTGTTTACTTTATTAAGGGCAACACCACCGCTCATTCAGGCACTTACTTGATGCAGGTGGCGTGGCCAGGTGGGCTGGAATTGGTTCCCTCCCGCTTACAGGATCATCATGTGCAGGCGGTCTGGATCTGTGCAGTCAGTGATACCCCACCAGGCTGTGCTGCCATGTGGCCTGGCAGCTGTGAGCTAGCCTGGACTCCACTGTAGTCTGTCACACTGTCCCATGGGCTGGGACGAGCGACTCAGGACTCACTGGCCTGCCTCATGAGTTGGCCAGCCGCCGTGGCGGTGATCAACTGGCCAGTGCTTAATTTGTGCCTGTGCTTTCCAGTAGCACCGGCACCTATTTGTCAGGGCCGGGTCTACTGCATAACACCACGTGTCTGCAGCTCTGCACGTCATATGGCAATATGAATGTGGCGTAGGCATAGCCGTAGACAGATTAGACAACATATAAAATTAAATCACCTCACTGACTCGGCGTAATGACTCATAATTTATTTATTCCACAAATGAATCCAATATGGATGGTCACAATGCACATTTTGAATTTGCTTTACATAGACGGTGCCGTGGCAGCCCTTGCCGGTGGGCGGGCCGGGACACTGATTGGGCAGGGGGCTGGATTTGGTTCTGTGCAGGTTCTGTGGGGGTAGAGCTGTGCGGCAGGCAGCGTGCGAGATTTTTTTCCCCAAATGTCACGCCTGCCCGGCACACCCGCACACACCCCACCATGAGTCATCAGTGGTTGAGGTGGTTTGCCCGGACCAACAACATCATAGTGCAGGCAGCAGCAGCAGGCCGAGGCCACCTATCAAATAAAGGCAGACAGGCAGGCCAGTGCCCAGCCGCCCACCACCACAAGTAACTGTAAGTAACAACAGCCATAATAAGCCATTACCAGCGCTGCTTTATTTTGGTGGGTCGTGGACTGATGGGTCACGTGACGTGACGTTCACCGACGTGGTAGCTCCGACTCCCGCTGGGCTCCACTTGAAGTCCGGGATTACGTTAAAGCGGCCCTGCACCAGCCCCTGCCCTCGTTCTTCCAGCCTTCCCTTTTCCTGTACTGGCCTGGGCCGGGCCAGGCAACTTGCACATGCTCAGGTGCCCGTTCTCGGCACCAGAGGCATGATAACTCAGGGCAGGCCTTAGGCTCGACACTCGGGGGTGGTCAGTTCACTTCATATGCATGAAGTGAAGTGACAAGTTGGCGCACTTCGGTACCTCTCTGGTTCGAACGAACCGAGGCTTTCACCTCCAAGGCATGTCACATTTCTAATCTACATTCAAGGTTTAGCTCGTAATTACCAGTGCAAAGTACTGTGGAGCAGGATATACAGTCAATGTGCCACCTGTAGCTAAAAGTGTAAAGTGCTGTGGGGCAAGGACATTTTTTCAAAGTGCGCATGTAACTTCTAATGTAAAGTTCTAAGTGCCGCAATATCCCTTTAAAGTATGGCGCTCTTAACTACCAAATACAAAGTTGGGGAGGTTGTGGGTGGAATATCCGCTCAAAGTCCAGCATGCAGCCCATGACTTCCAGGGTAAAGTAAATGGGGCAGGGATAGTAATTGAAAATGCAACGATGTACAGTGAATATAGAGAGTAACAGTGCAGGGGATATGTAATTTGAGAGTGGCCTGAAGTATGCATTCTGTGTGCAGCAGGAAAGTGTGTGTCCAAAGTCTTGCTGTAAGAACTCGACCACTTTAAATAGCAGACGTAAAAAATAAGTGAAAGTGGAGCAAAAGATGAAAAAGGGCAGTTACTTCTAGGTGCAGATGGTAAACTATTAAATAGCAGAACACAGTGAGTGGATGTGAACTTGAAGTGCCGCAGGAGCGGTTTAGGATACTACTGAATCCATCTGCGGGACATCACAATCCTAAAAGGAAATGAGAATGCAGAGTAGCTAATGAGATTAGCGGAAGTCCCTGACTGGGTACAGTGATTGGAGGGACAGAAACTAGGGAGACACCAGAGGGAGAAATGATATATACCCGTCCACAATACGTCCAAAGCGCCAACTCCAGGTGTTTTCATTTAAACAGAATGCAATCTGGCAAAGCCTCTGGCTTATTAGCTCTTTTATTTTTTGTGTTTTCTTTTTACCTTTCTGGATTCACAATAATCCAAAAGAGTCTCACTCTCTAGTATATTTATACTTCTGAGGTATGTAAAGGTTTTTCTCAGCTCCTCCTTTATACCTAGTTATACTTCTCTTGTATGTACAAGATTGTTTCATATATTCCCTCTCACTCCAAATACTGTAGATTTACCTCTGAGGTATCTAGATGCCTCCTTCATATTTCCCATGCCCATATACTGTGAGTATACTACTCGGGTATGTAAATGTCCCTTTTGGTAGCTCTCTTGTCCACATACTGCAGACGTATGTAAGTGTCATGTCACCAATCCCCACATTCTGTAGGTATACCTAGGTCTGTATATGTTCTCTTCCCAAACCAATAGTTATTAATACTTCCAGGTATGTAAATGCTTGAGTCCTATACCTCCTTCTCATCTGCCAAGTAATACATACGGACCTTTTCCTCGCCTATTTCGGTCACCTGATAACACTCACTCCAAACCCCCCAAAACTGAATATAGTACTTCGGATATGGACTCCAGAACTAGGCACCGCCTTCTTCATGTGAGGTCTACAGAACTGAAAACAGTACTACAGGTATATATGGTGTCCAGAACTGGACACAACCATCCCCCAAGTGAGGTCTCCAGACCTTAGTGCAGGTTTCCAGACATGGCGTCCAGAACTGGACCCAGCATCCTCCATGTGAGGTCTCCATAACTCAATATAGTACTCTAAATATGTTGTCTATGTCTTCCAAAAGCTCAGTATTGGCCAATGTGATGTTCGAACAATTCATCCAACCTGGGCTTAAATCCAATGAATTGAGCTGAAAGTAGTGCCGCTTACACTGCAAAACATCTTGCAGCACTGACTGACCGCTCTCCTTCCAGCCGCAGTGATTAGCCATGATGTTAAATTGTTCCATCGTTGAGTAGGTTCCCCATTAACTCCGGAAATCAATAGCAGTTACCCGCATGATGGGTTATGGTTTGGAGATAAAACTGGGCCTAAATTAGGAAAATACTGACCTCACATTGGTACCACATATATTAATAATTACACTTTGATAGCATGCACTACCATTTTTCGGGTGTCGAGTTATGGATAATAGGCCTTAATTATCACCCAACATTTAGGAACTCTTTTTATCCAGATCAGCAGAAGGAAAGGCATAGAGGATCCATTGGGGTTCAAACATGTGACCTTCAAGTGACATTGAACACTCTCCATTAGGTACATGCACCCACTGGGCTAGTTTACCAGCCTAAAGTACAGCCTAACTGCCATAAATAGTAAGAGTTAATAAGGAGTTACATTTATGCATTGAGTTAAAATCTCAGGAAGTTATCTACACAGACATTTGAATGTAGATATTTGCCTATAATTTGTGGCTCTGTCTCCATTTTTTTCGGCCTCAGTACCAAAAACCAGTCCCAGATTCCAGGAAAAACCTAGAGACTCACGCCTTCAAGGGATATCTCACTCACCTCTGATACGAAGCTCCCACCACGAACAGGTGTCCCTGTCCCATTTTCGTCTTACTAGACATGTTGCTGAATCATCTCCATTACCTCCCTGGGGGTAGGAAGCTCTACAAGGACAAGCATTGACAATGCCAATCGGTCTGGCATTGGCTGACAGCCATTTGGCTTTTTCAATGCTTGTTTTATTTTGCCTTTTTTTAAATAAAACAATGGTGTAGAAACTTCAGTACCGTCTCACCAACAATAAAAAATTGGTAAAAAGCAACTTCTTTCTGCGTGAATGTCCTCCTTGTGAAAGAGAGGAAGGCTGTCACTTGAAGTGAAGTCAGCCAATTGCTGAAGTGGGCTAACCTCAGTGCTTAATTTGACCCAGTTGTTTCCGGTGCTCAGCACTTAATTATCAGCACCAGCACTTAATTAACAACATTAACATTCATGACAGCTACCTCATGGTGGTCTTCTTTGTGTAATTCAGAGAAAGACAGAACAACAGTTGTTTATTAATTCTATATACATGAAAAACAACTAATACCTGCTCCCAAGCCATTCTTTGGGGGCCTCAAACAGTATGAATTGTCACACCGGTAACAGTGTGATGGTCAGTAGTTGTATAGGTACCATCATTCGCGTCACTGACAGGGGTAATGGGTGGTGCAAGCTGGGATGGCCTCTTGCAGAGAGCCCCGGCACTTATTTTTTTTTTTACAAATTAAGCACTGCACCTGGCTCTCAGTCTGATTCCCTTTCCCCACCTGACCCCGCTGCAGGCCAGGGCGAGGAGTGCCAACGGTGAGGTCGTAGCAGTTGCCTGTGGCGCCAGCGCGCATTTGACTTAGGTGCCCAAACTAAAGCACAGCCAAAACTTTAATGCCAACCGCTCGGACTGCAGGCAGCACCTGAGCAGGACGGATCATGACTCTCACCCCCACTGACCTTAGCCTATAACTCTGTGGGTATGTTAGGAGCCATGGTTGACATCAGTTATGCTTGTGTGCCGGGCCCAGGGAGGGTTGTCTAACTTTGATACATCGTAGTGAGAGAGCAGTACTCACAGAGCTGCCAGCCCCTTAGCCTGCTGAGAGCAGCGCGTACTGCGCTACTGCAGCTCACACAGTCATGACATGGGGCATTATGGCAGCGCTCCGCACGACAGCTGAGCAGCGCTATAATGCGTGAATAACGCATTTCAGTGCGGTGATGCGGACCACCACACTACATTATAGACTAATGCCTGATGCGCGGTACCTGGCAGGGCTGCGCATGGCTTATTTCTTTTTACAAATTCTAGACTCAAATCAACTTAGAAGAAGGAGAAATGATACAGTAAATGTCGTTAAGCTTATTTTTCGGGACCCAACATGACAGCATTTTTTTAAACGCAGCTATAGTCTGGCGCAGGCGTCGTATGCTAATGATAATCCTCTGCCTGACACTGCTTTTTCTTTCTTTTGCCCCTTAATTTCCCATTTGAGTAGACACGCTCTCAATGTGCTTTATTTCCTTCAAGGCGCCTCATCGGAATGGTTGTGACAAGGTTTGAGCTGACACCACCCATACATTCTCCACCCGTTCCTCTGACCTCCTTTGTCTCTTGCTCGGCTGGATGTTTGTCCCCTGTGACAGATTTTACTGCCACGAGAAGCTGCTATCACAAGAGGCTCCAGTGGAGTCGTAATGGTACTTATCCCTTGCTATTACAAACCATTGATCAGTTACAGGGAAGTTGCACATGGGACAGTTTCCTTTTTGTGGCTCAGAGCAGACACTGGTCCTGGTGAGCACAGCATGGCCCACCCAATGTCTTCTCTACCTGGAATTATTTGTGTTCAAAGCAACATTAGTTCGGTTAAGGGACACGTGCTGATTAAAAAATTGTTTCAAAGAAAAGAAAGCAAAGGCAGGATTTGATGTTGTTGTCACTTGCAAGCCTCTATGCCTTTGTTTGCATCCACTCATGGACAGGGGCGTACCTACCATTGGTGCAGTGGCACCAGGCCCCAGAGGGTCCCGCTGAACCCTGATAATTGCTGTATTTTACTACCTCAACCGCAGTCAAATGGATCCTTTTTCTTGCTTGTACCAGGGCCTATTTATTGCATCCTTGCTGCGCTACTGCTCACAGGAGGTCACAAAATGCCTCCTACAAATATAATTTTGTGATGTGACTGTTTAGGACATCAGTTGCATTGCAGAACACAGCCCTGTTCATAAAATGGTTGTCTTGCTATGTGTTATGAATTGTGACTTTTCCTCCTGCTGTCTTATGTTTTGTTGGTGCCTTTTCTTGCCTTTCACGGTTATGGAGCCTTTCTAAGTGCTGCTCTGGTAGAACTCATCAGCATCATGTATGAAGTCACCCCTGGGAAAGTCTGCACTTTCCCTTCTGTGCATGGTGACTATAGGGTGGAGGGTCAACAGATAGTGTCCTAAATGTCCACAACGTAGTGGTCTTGTTTGAAAAGCTGTGCGTTTTAGTTACCACATCGTATTCCTTTATCTGAATGAAATGCTGCAGCTACGGCATCAGAAGGAAGGGGGGATGAACTCCTTGAACGCTGAAATGAGGTGGGTTTGAGACTCTACAACCCTTTGAAGAGTGTCCCCCTGGTGCGTGCTTTGCGATAGGGACTTTTCCAGTGCTCCTGGTTACAGCATGCGGCAGAGGTCTTCAAACATTTTTACTCTGAGCCCCCCTACCCAAAATGTTTTCAAGTCACCCCCATCCCCAAAACATTATGGAAAGACTTGGCGGGGCGGGAGGGGCAGGGATGAGTTCAGGCAGTGAGGTGTATTATGGTGGCTTTTCAGTATCTCATAAGCCACACTAAATGCGAGACTTATAAATGAGAAAATACATTTAAACAAAATCCTTAACTAGACAAAAAAACTTCTCCCATTATTCGGGGTCTTATGAAGCCCTCACACTCCTGGACCCCAAATGCAACAGCACTTTCTTCACTAATGATGGCTGCAGCCCTGGGTAGCAGGCTGTCTCCGCCGTCTCTTTCACTCCTTCCCCACCAAACCTGGCCATCACTCTAATCTTGAAGCAGACTCTGTCCTTTTCAGACAAAAGTAGCCCTCATGCATTTTCCGTCTCTTTGCAGCAAGGGTGCTCTCAGCCCTAACGCTACCTACCATGCCTCGATCGTACAGTAAGACAGTCATAATTGTGATGCAGTGGGCCCTTCACACTCCTGGGCCCCAGTGCCACTGCATCTGCCTCACTAACAAGAGTTAATGCCTCATGCACCAGGCAGTCTCCCCTGTCCCGTGTTAAACCGCCCCATCCTCCTTTCTGCCACACACTGGGGCTCACGTTAAGGTGTTTCCTCTGCTGCAGTGCTCTCCTTTCATGGGCCATTGGTTCAAAGCCCAAAGCAAGACTGATCCCTAATACAAGCAAGGAATGAGGGTAAAACTGCTGGTAGAGGTTCAGTTTGGGCCTTCACATCCCATGGCCCCAGTGCCACTGCACCTGCAGCATCAATAATACCTACTCCTCTGCCCACACTACTGGGTCATTACTCCTGGGCCGCAGGGCCAAAACAGGCTGTCTGCCCCCTTGTGTATCAAAAGTGGGGAAAAGCCCCACATCTCGCCCCTCTGGGTTGCTTGGGACCTGTTCCCTATGCAGCAAGTCGGACCCGGGCCACAAAGCTAACAAGGGAAATGGCTCCACACCCCCCTTTTGGTAGCAACATTTCCTTAATTGGAGTGCAGCGGTACCTCGCACCATTGCCCCCGTGCCAGTGCACCTGCTGAACCAATGGTAGTGATGGTACGTTTAAAAACAAAATGAGTCTGAGTTTATCAACACCTTCTTTAGGGCATCTCTTTGGGGAAGTGGGGAAGATATCTCTGTCTAATTTTTAAAGAAAATATTAGACCCCCACATAGCGCCCCCTTCGCTAACCCATCTCTTTGACGCTATCCATGGATTTTGCTCCATTCTGTTCTCCTGGGCCAATACTCCAAGGGTCCAGGGGTCAGGGCGATCAGAGCTCTGAATATGACCCATAAGACCTCCCCCCTGCCATGCCCTGAGAGGACATCTGCATGTAAACAAATGTCGAAGTTGTTAGGTGTATGGGGATCTACGTGCCTTTTATTTTACAAAAAAGTTCCTATACAGTATGTTAAAAACAACCATCCCTCAATTGTTATTATGGACCTGGAGTTTCTGGAGAGTACTGACAGGGGGAGGGGTTTAACCTAAAGCGCATTGATTTAAGGAGTCACTTGACGTATCTTGATGACAAACATTAATTATTTTTTAGGGCTAATGTAATGATGCTGAGTTTTGAAAAGAGTCCTTTTAATAAACCTATACAAATGTCTGCACTAGGCATAGTCTGGTTAGCTAGGCCTAATAAGTATTCTTGGAAAGCACTTGTTTTATCAGATACACTAAATCAGTGTGTGGCAGTGTATCTGATGCTGTGTGTAATACAATTTTAAAATAATGACTTAAATATTCACAGGGCTTTCTGTTACTTGTTGGGCTCTAATAGCTCTATAAATACACATGTCACTCTTCTGCACTGCACCAAGCAGGATTCAACTCTGTAACTCTCTAGTCTCACAAAAAGACATCTGCAGTGATCACATAAACTAATTAATGTTTCATAATGTAAAAGAGTGCATTTCCCACCAAGCAGTTTAATTTGCATTTCTTTTTCATTTAAGGTGTGTGCATTATTTCACATGCAATTGCTGGGAAGGTGAAAAAAAGAACAACATTTCAATAGAATATTTTGTTGTTTTTAGCCACCATGGGGCTCAGGATCGCACATACCGGCATGGCCAGTATTTTAATGTCTGGTATAAAAATTAGAAAAATCACCTGCAGCCAGTATTTTTCCGTTATCAGTACATACTTTAAACAGAAAATGCTTTGAAAAGCCATGTTAAGAATGAATACAGATGGGTTCATATAATGTTCTACTAAGCCATGTCCAGGCCTTTGCAGAATCATAAAGCATGAGCAGATGGGCTTTTCTCTGTGAGAGGAGGCATTCTTAATTTCATTAGCTTCATGTAAAAGAAGACGGCCTGTAAACGCAAAAAATAAACAAAATCACACTTCCAGGCCAACTTTATTTACAAGTGTTTACTGATCCATTTGTGCCCCCCTGTGAATGCCAGTACGACCCCCAGGGGGGTACGCCCTACAGTTTGAACACCACTGGTATATGGGGGTTGAATGCCAGACATATTGCAAACGGCATGTAACCTTTGGTGCACCACTCTTGCAATGTCTCTGTTGATTAATGGTATATCCAAAGACTGTAAAGTAGTTGTTTAGAAAATCCTCTTTTTATTGTGCTTCATAGGTATGTATCAAAGACAACCAGCCAATGCATTTCGTCCACATCAAGGTGGACTTCTTCAGGGCACAAGAATGTATTAAAGAGTGTAATCGTCATACAAAGTAATGGTCCTAAATTCATCCAATATTGGTTTCAGAAGTGAAATAAAAACTCCTGTAATAGTCCATCCAATAAAAAGAATACTTGTTGAGTAGAACGTAAGAGAATGTTCAAACTTTCATTCATGGTGCACATCATTGGGCCTATTAAGTCTACCGTATGAAGAAATGATTGAAGCATATGAGGGACAAATCCGCCCTTCATCCAGCACTTAGAGTGGTGCCGGTCTTTGGGAACTGCGGTAATCCTCACGGTCCCGGGAGAAATACCAGCATAGTGGTTGCTAGCTTAAGTCATTCCCGGGTAATTACAACCTCCCATGACGCTGAGGAAAATGGCAGTGTCAGATATGAGGTGTAGCAAGATGCCATGCATATCCTTTACGCTGTAGGCCTTTACTCCGCATGGCTTTACTCCGCAAGTGAGTGTATTTTTAGGGTTTAGGGATGGGTAGAGGTAAATGGGGTAAGGGTGATTTTAGGGCTAAGGGTTGGGTAAAGGTAAAGGGAGGTAAGAGTGATTTTTGGGTTCATGGGTTGGTAGAGATGGGGGTAAAGGTTATTTTAAAGATTATGGGGTGGGTAGAAGCAAAGGGGGGTAAGGGTGATTTTAAGGGCTGGGGGACACAGTAAAGTGGGTAAGGGTGATTTTAGAGTTAAGGGGTGGATAGAGTCAAAGGGTGATTTTAGGGTTAAGGGGTGAGTACAAGTAAAGAGGGAAAGGGTTAATTAGGGTTCAGGGGTGGGTAAAAGTAAAGTGACGTAAAGGGTTTTTCAATAAAAACTGGTGGTTAAGGGGTACCTCCAAAATGTTAAAAAGCACTAAAAAGGGACAGGGTTTGGGGGTAAAACCTCATATATATGTGTGTAAGTGTGTGTAGATATAGATATACACACATACATATTTATATATACATATTGGTTATAACCATAGGTTTCAGGGGCGTTATAGTTAGCTGGACTTTTCACTCGTATAAAACCATTGAAATTCCCCCGTTATAGTTAGTTCAGCTAACTATAACTCGCGCACTGCTGATGACGTCACATATTACATCACTCATGACATGGTCAGTGACATCACTCATGACATCACTGATGACATCTCAAATGACATCACTGATGACATCATCCTTGTGATAGTGTGGCAGACCTCCTCTCCCCCTAATATAACCTTTGATACACACATTCAAAAATGTGGCGCGTTTTAAGTTGGGGAAATAATTCCCTTTCAATCTTGAGGGTCCCTAGGGTCCAACTAGACCACTAGGTACCTCCAGTAAGCGCCACAGAGCTGCGTTGCAGAGAGATGTAAAAAGGGGCACGGCCTAGACCACCTCTCTGCAACGCAGCGCAGTGGCGCTTACTGGAAGCACCTGGTGGGCTAGTTGGCCCCCAGGGTCCCTCAGAATTGAAAGGGAATTATTTCCCCAACTTAAAACGCGCCACAGGGCGTGTTTGCACACGTCACCTCAGGCCCCGTCCCCTCCCTTCACCACTGTGTAAACACGCCCTGTGGCCGTTCTAAGTTGAGAGATTAAGTCCCCTTGAATCCTAAGGGTCCCTAGGGTCAAACTAGCCCACTAGGTACCTCCAGTAAGCGCCACAGAGCTGCGTTGCATGGAGGTGTGAAAAGGGGCGTGGCCTCAGAACACCTGTCTGCAACGCAGCTCCCTGGCGCATACTGAAGATACCTGTTGGGCTAGTTGGCCCTCAGGGACCCTCAGTATTGAAGGGGAATTAATTCCCCAACTTACAACTGGCCAGGGGGCGCGTTTGCAGAGTGCTGCAAGGAGGGGGTGTGGCCTCCGGCGCGATGCCGGTCTTTTATTTATTTTATTTTTTAAGAAGGAGGGCTGTGTGGCCCCCCTTCTTTTTCTAATTTACTGGCCCTGGGGGCCCCATCCCCCAGGGTCTGCACCCTAATTGTTTTTGTTGAAAAAAATGAATTTGGCCCTCCCAAGGTCTTAATCGGCCCCGGGGACCCCAACCCCCGGGTCATGGCCTTTTTTTAAAAATTCTTTAGGAGGGGGCTGCGTGGCCCCCCTCCTCAGGCCACTTATGGCCCCGGGGACCCCATCCCCCGGGGCCGGCCTTTGTTTTTTATTATTTAAAAAATATATATATTTATAGAAACACCTAGGACATGCTGGACAAACCGTATGTACCTATCACCATGACGATTTGCGTGATATTCATTAAAAGGCGACTATGCATAGAATGAATCCACGTGGAATGTATTTACACCGCTAGTGAAGCTCTGACGTGTCTGACGACCCACCGTGCCTAATCCCGGCGTCCCCGCCAGTGGGTACTCTCCAAGTAGACACCCATGTCATTTATTTATACAAACATGGATAGCTATTGACGGGCAAATTTAATATACACGCACACCAAGCAATTCAAAGGGGATTCGACAACAATTTGACCAAACTATGCAAGAAACCCCCCTCATGGTTAATAAAATACACATCCACCACGGGATGTGTAATACTTTTTATTTTACTCTCTGGAAAGGAGATGAATCTCACTTGAGAGTCACAGCGTGCTCCGGGCTGAGCCCAATGCTGTGTTACACCCACCAATGCCCGCCGAGTGCCTCACACCTCTGTGTTGTATTCCACCAGCTAGTGCATATGCTATGACACTCTCTAGCCCATGTGCACTGTAACACCACCCCTTGAATATGTCATGCCACACTTGCCTTCGCACGGGTTATATTGCCCCATCTAACGAGCCTTCCTCGATGTCTATGTTATAACGCACAGCGCTATGCCATACATATTACAATCTGGGATCCATATCTTTGTCACAGTGCATATGCAACGTTACACTCCCCAGCACATATTTTATATTACAACTTTAGAGACTAGTTAGGTTACACAACACTGCCCTGTGCATATTACACTCCAAGGCGCATATCGCATAGCACGCGCTAGTGCCTGTGCTATCTCGCGCTCTCCAATGAATCTGTCATTGCGCACAATGTATTGCATATTATATTTCAAGCCCCGGTTCATCTTATATCACACTTTTTGGTGCATAGTTTATACCATATACTATATCTAGTTTTCATTTTCAATCGTGCTCTCAGGACTATGTTCTATATAACACTGCGTCCACCTACCCTTTTCACGGGCATTACATTTTGCGATGGGGGGTGGAGGGTCAGGGGGTGTTTCTGCAAAGTGAGCCCGGAGTCACAGTCACAAACGTCCTCTTCTTCCTGAATAAAAGTGAGATTATGCTGCATACTTGTTCATATTTTAAGTAGTTCGCACAGACACACATTTTAAAAACAACAACGTTCCTAATACCCACCTTCTCTGAACAGTTAGCTTTCTGCCCCATCCACCTCCTCCCTATCCTCTGTTGTCTGAATCCATGGATTAGCCTCCTCCCTCCTGCCATGCATGGTCTGATGTGCTGCCACTGCCCTCCATTTAGCATGATGTACCAGTCCACTCCACCTGCCCTCCATTGCCCAATTCTATGGCCCATCATTGACCTCCTGCTTAGCCTCTGTGTTTAGCTTGCCGCCCCTATTCTCCTTCCCCCTGCCCTCCGATGTCTTTGTGCATGCCCCTGCTCCATCCTTTTTGCCCACCATGTACCATGGACCTGCCACTCCTATCTACTCTGAGTGTTCTGTTGAGCTGCCACTCCCCTCCCACCTGCCTAGCATTGTCAGATGACTGTAACTTGTCCCTGCCACCTCCACCCTGCCTGTCCACATGCCATGCCCCTATCCCCTTCCTCCTGTCCTCCAAGGTCCATTTTACTGCCACACCCTTCTGCCCTCCCTGGTCTGTTGTGCTGCAACTGCTCCTCATGCCTGCCCCGCGCGGTCTGTTGAGAAGCCCCTTCCCCTGAACTCTCTTGTCTGTGCCAGGTCCTGACCCTCCCTTCTATCCTCCATGGTCCTTCTTGCCCATCATAGCCATTGTGCTGCCACTAACCCTCCCGCTTGCCATGCATGGTCTTCTGTGCTGCCATGGCCCCTCCCACCTTCCCTGTGTGGTCAGCTAGCTGCCCCTGACCCCCTCCCACCTTCCCTCCATGGTCTGTGTGTATGCCATCATAGTCTCATTGTTGCTCTCCATGGTGTGTCTTGTTTCTAGTGCCCATCCTGCCTGACCTCCATGGTCATCTTGCTGCTCCTGCCCTGCCCCCTTGCCCCCAGCCCTCTGTTTCCATGTACAGACCCCTATTCCCTCCCTCCTGGCTTGTCTGTTCCATTGTAATGCCCCTGATCCGTCCCTCCGCCATTTATGGTCTGTTATGCTGCAGCTTTCTCTCCTGTCTGTCCATTATGGTCAGCTAGCTACCATTGCCTCTTTCCCATCTGTTCTCTGTTGTCCATGTGCATGGTCCTGTCCCCTCCCTATTGCTTTCTATGGATTGATGTCCTGCACTCCCGTCCCGCATGCGCTGTGTGGTGTATTGTGCTGCTGCAAACCCTGATGCCTGCCCTGTAGGGTCAGTTTGGTGCACCTCTCCATCTCCCTCCTGTTCTCTGTTATCCGAGTCCATGTCCCTACCCCAACTCCTCCTGCCTACCATGATCCAATGTACCATACTTGCGAACATTTTGAACTTGGTAAGAGGGAGATTTTGAAAAACAACTGGGGTATTGATTTTCCCCTTTGAGTTACATTGAAAAAGAGGAGATTGTAGACAGGAGACAGATCAAATAAAGCCCATTTGAGCTTAAAAACATTGGACGTTTCCTGGCTGAAACGGGTCTGTTGGCATGTATGGTTGTACTACCACTGCCTCTTCCTTCTGCCCACAATGGTCTATTATATTGCCACAGCCTCTCTTGCAAGTCCTGTATTGTTGTTTTGTTGCTACTGCCCCCCTTTCCACTGCCCTCCATAGTCTGTTGTACTGCCACTGCCCTTCCTGCCTGCCCGGTGTGGTAAAATTGTTGCCTCTGCCCTCGCCTACCTGCCTTCAATTTTCAGAGTCCGTGCCCCTGGCCTCTGCCTCTCAACAGTATCCCAATGAACAACTAGATTGCTAACATTCTATATTTATTACAAAAGTGTGGAATGCCTGGCGTCATCTTGATGTAATCAGAACTGTAATCCTAGAGTATTTCCTTTAGAAATTACATATATGAGAGGGTCTTATTTGCATCAAAATTATGGTTAGTGCTCTAAAAAACTAAAATGAGGACATATTTTCTGAGTTTTCAAATAGCGACAAAGAACTTTTAAATTATTTGTAATCTTTATGTTTTTTTATCCAGTTGACCACTTGATTAAATGTTGCACCTAGGGGAGAGGACGTGGTGTTACTTCCAGAGCTACAGACTTTGCAACTGGGGAACCAGGTTGGAGTTTCTGCTTCAGCTCAACATTCTGTGATTCTGGTCAAATCACTTGATCTCCCCATGTCTACAACCAAAATGAATTTGATCTTGTGTGATGTAACCAATGCTCATGTAAAGCACTCCAATACCTGACAAGTCTGCACTATATAAAACTGCAAATACACAAAAATAAGTGTTTTGCACACTTCTGTCATTGGGCTACATGTGGGCTACATCTGGGTGATATTTGTGCTGCATTTGGGCTCTTTTGTCTCTGGTGGCCATCTTGGGAGATTTATTTGTTATGAAGTTTTAAGTGTTACCAGTTTATTCCAATCAAGATGGCTTCAGGTGCGCCATACTTTTGTCATAAGTAAGACAGTAAGCGCTCTAGTTGTTCTTAAGAACACTCTGGGACATTCTGTCATCGGGCTATACTTGGACTACATCTGGGTGATATTTGGGCTACATTTGGGCTCTTTTGTCTCTGGTGGGCATCTTGGGAGATTTATTTGTTATGAAGTTTCCTAATTTCCTCATTTACTGCAGTCTCCTCAGTGGGAATACTTTCAGTTTTTTATTTTGGTTCCATCAAGAAGGCATTCAGATGTGTCACACATTTGCCATAAATTCTGAATGTTAGCACTCTAGTTGCTCATTAGATCACTGTAGTAAAACTACTGCTCACCAGGGAAGTCTGCTGCTGGTATTCAAAGTGCATGTGTCAGTCTGCATGTCAGAATTTGTTTATGAAATAGAAGAGGATTTAAGAAGTCAAAATGTGCCCTAATTTTTTTTTCTGCAGAACTAATCATAATTTCTATGGCAAAATGAACCCCCTCATTTGTTCCTTTGTAAATTAAATGTTTTAAGTGTTACCACTTTATTACAATCAAGATGGCTTCAGGTGCGCCATACTTTTGTCATAAGTAAGACTGTTAGCACTCTAGTTGTTCGTTAGAACACTCTGGGACATTCTGTCATTGGGC
Source organism: Triturus cristatus (assembly GCF_964204655.1). Classification (NCBI taxonomy): domain Eukaryota; kingdom Metazoa; phylum Chordata; class Amphibia; order Caudata; family Salamandridae; genus Triturus; species Triturus cristatus. The sequence goes on from NC_140592.1 coordinate 1,186,591,070, forward strand.
TATACTTGGGCTACATCTGGGTGATATTTGGGCTACATTTGGGCTCTTTTGTCTCTGGTGGCCATCTTGGGAGATTTATTTGTTATGAAGTTTCCTAATTTCCTCATTTACTGCAGTCTCCTCAGTAGGAAATACTTTCAGTTTTTTACTTTGGTTCCATCAAGAAGGCATTCAGATGTGTCACACATTTGCCATAAATTCTGAATGTTAGCACTCTAGTTGCTCATTAGATCACTGTAGTAAAGCTACTGCTCACCAGGGAAGTCTGCTGCTGGTATTCAAAGTGCATGTTTCAGTCTGCATGTCAGAATTTTTTTATGAAATAGAAGAGGATTTGAGAAGTCAAAATGTGCCCTAATTTTTCTTTCTGCAGCACTAATCATAATTTCTATGGCAAAATGAACCCCCTCATTTTGTTCCTTTGTAAATTAAATGTTTTAAGTGTTACCACTTTATTCCAATCAAGATGGCTTCAGGTGTGCCATACTTTTATCATAAGTAAGACTGTTAGCGCTCTAGTTGTTCGTTAGAACACTCTGAGATATTCTGTCATTGGGCTATACTTGGGCTACATCTTGGTGATATTTGGGCTACATTTGGGCTCTTTTGTCTCTGGTGGTCATTTTGGGAGACTTATTTGTTATGATGTTTCCTAATTTCCTCATTTACTACAGTCTCCTCAGTAGGAAAAACTTTCAGTTTTTTACTTTGATTCCATTAAGAAGGCATTCAGATGTGTCACACATTTGCTATAAATTCAGAATGTTAGCACACTAGTTGCTTATTAGATCACTGTAGTAAAGCTACTGCTCACCAGGGAAGTCTGCTGCTGGTATTGAAAGTGCATGTTTCAGTCTGCATGTCAGAATTTGTTAATGAAATAGAAGAGGATTTGAGAAGTCACTCAAAATGTGCCCTAATTTTTCTTTCTGCAGCACTAATCATACTTTCTATGGCAAAATGAACCCCCTCATTTTGTTCCTTTTTAAATTAAATGTTTTAAGAGTTACCACTTTATTCCAACCAAGATGGCTTCAGTTGTGCCATACGTTTGTCATAAGTAGGACTGTTAGCGCTCTAGTTGTTCTTTAGAACACTCTGGGAAGCTGCAGTAGAACACAAAGGAATCAACTGACAGTCTCTGCCCTTGATGGATGTACATGTTTTATTGAGAATGTCAGACTTCATTCTCACGTGACTGAGAAAGATAATGTGAATTTACAGAAAATATGCTCTCAGTTTAGCTTATAGATCGCCTTCCAAACCTCTGTGGGAAAAGCATGAGAAAATAGTTTTCTCTCAAACATGATTCATGATATCACAGCAGAAGGCTTTTTCACATGGTAAAATCACCTTAGAACACACCACAATACCTAAAATGAGTATGGTACCATCAACAAATGATTTCTAATGTAACTAAAGTCTTAAAACCTTGTATTAACTGCAATGCTTTTTAATGAGGTGCTATCATGTATATTGGTCCCAAGATGGCTGCCAACACTTCTTGGATGAAGTGCTGACAGCCAATCAGATCTCACGATGAGATGTGTAGTTAGGCTCCGCCCAGATATATATGTGATTTTACTTTTGATTTTCTCAGGAACTACTGAACAGATTGACACCATATATGCAAAAGGCACATGCCCGACCTGAGGACTACCTCTTTGCCAAATTTCAAGTAATTCTGTTCAGCCGTTCGGGCTGTACCTTCGACTAAAGGTCCTATGGGAAAATGCATGGGGAAAACGAGTTTTGGGACCCCCCTTTTTTCTCAGCCCCCGCTTGACGAATCACACCGAGACTTTCAGGGTAGCAGCTGAGCGGAGCACCCCATTAGTTTTGAAAATTTCACGAAGATAAGTCAACCGGCGCCAAAGTTATTAAAAATAGAATTTTCAGATTTCCTATGGGAACTCGGTCCTAACTATAACTATCTACTGGTGACCGCCAGTAGATAATATATAAATAACCTATATATTTACCTATATATATATACAACATATATATATAAGATAACCTATACGTGTCTGTGTATATATATATATATAACCTATATGTATATATAAATATGTATGTGTGTATATCTATATATACATACACTTATAAATATATATATATATATACACACACACACATATATAGGTTACGTTTATATATATATATATATATTCTTGTTTCCCGTTTCCTGTAACTTCCCTTCTCCTGGGAAAAAGACGGAGTCGAACCACATTAGTGTGCTGCAAAAGTTTTATTGACACTCAACCGCCACAACCGCCTGACGCGTTTCGGCATGACACGGCCTTAATCACATTAGATATATATATATACATATACATATATATATATATATATATATATATATATATATATATATATTTATATTTATATACAACATAACCTCCGGTCACCAGTAGGTAGTTACAGTTAAGACCTAGTTTTCCATAGGAAAAGTGCTTTTTGTTTTGCTAATAACCTTGGCGCCATTTAACGATTCTTCACAAAATTTTCAAAACTAGTTTGCCTCTCACTTCAGCTGCTGGTTGGAAAGATTTGGGGTGATTCGTCAAGTGGGGGCAGAGAAAACAGGGGGTTCCAAAACCTGTTTTCCTCATGCAATTTCCCATGGGGATTTTGAACACAACTAAGCCCAAACTGCTGAAAGGAATTACACCAAATTTGGCAGAAAGCTATATCTTGATCTACAAAGAGTGCTTTTTTGTATTTTGGTGGAAATCTGTTCAGTAGTTTTGGAGTTAATAGAAAAAAAATATTTATGTATATCTAGGGATGTGGTTCCTCCGCAGATCAGACAGATCTCATGATGAGATCTGATTGGCTGCCACCACTTCAACCAGGAAGTGGGGGCAGCAATCTTGGGACTCGGGACTCAGCCCGAGCCCCCAAAATACAAAAAAAACCAGAAGGGGGCAGGGTAGGAATACCCTGACTCCCTATGTGAGGTGGAGGGGTTAAAGTTTTGCCTCAAATTCATGGTGGATCCCTGGCAAAATAAAAAAACTAAAACAAGCCTGACCTACCGCTCTTGTCACTTATTTCTGCCCCCTTGGTCAACCAGGTTCTGGAGGGATTTATATATTTATTGTGATTTCAATCACAAGTATGTGAGGATGGAGAAGAGGCTAGCTTTACTGAGCTAACAGATCTGACATATCCGACTGCAAGTTGTCGGCAAGGACAATACAGGAAGCTGTGTTGTGGGTGCTTCTGAGAATGTTGTTTCTTCGGTCTCCTCCCTCGATTCATCACTGGTTACATGAAGCGATCTGGTGCATCATTGATGCAGCTCTCTTACGAAGCTGTGCCTTCCGTGTTCAACAAGCCGAGGCAATGCCTAGTTCATTCTTCCTTGGATCAAGACCAGAGCATCAGTTCTTCCTGTCTCTCAACTGGGCCCCAATTTCTACAGGGGAATAATGGAATGTTTTGCCTTCTTGTCTTTTGTTCACCTGGTGCTAACAATGGAGCCTCTTAGGTCAGCAGTGGCCATATAAATCACTAAATAATCTTGCTAGCATTTGAAATGTTGCTACTGTTAGTGGTGAACCACTGAATGTATGTAATATAAAATGGAAGGTTATCATCTGTGTGTGTTAGTCCTGATTTAAGGAATACACAACGGCATTTTTAAGGATATTTTTGTACACGAGTTTGTGAGGGAGTTTACAAAGACTGTGCCACACAATAAGCTTGGACGAAGATTTACAGGTCTGACAAGCAAACACCTATCTTTTCTCGGTCTCCCAAACGTGGTCACAATAAACATTAACCCCTTCAGCGCTGCGCGGATTCCCCCGCGGTGCTGAAGGGTTCGAGCGCGGGCGGGGCCATGACGGAACGGTTCCGTCATGAGCACAGCTCAACCGATGCTCATGACGGAACCGTTCCGTCATGAGCATGGAAGGGGTTAAGGGGCATATTTACAAGCCCCTACTGCCATCACATCACTTTTGACGATGTTGTGGTGACGATAGGGGCTTTGCCTTATTTACAAGGTAGCGTTAAGCCACTTAATGTGGCTTAATGACGCCTTGTGAATAAGGCACCCTTTCACGCTATACTTAGCGTGAAAGGGGAGGGCAATGATGTTGCTGTGGGCGTTTCAAAAATTAAGACCAGGGAAATTATGGTCTTACCCTGGCGCAACGAGGAGAACTGTTTAATTTCTCCTCATTTTTGCTGTTTGCATGTGTGCTGCATTGTGCAGCACACATGGAAACTGAAAAACACCATGGATTGTTTATGTGCAGGAAGGTGTGTCTTCCTGCACATAAATAATCTTTTTTTTTTTTAAAAGATGATTTGCAAATTCTATGTGTGCTGCTTCTAGAAGTTACAAAACGCCATCAAAAGATTGTTTATGTGCAGGAAGGGGCACCTTCCTGCACATAAACAATCTTCCCCTGCAACGCAGACACTCTTACACAATGGTGCAAGGATGCCTGCGTTGGCGCTAGGCAGCTAACTTTAGCGCCAGTGCAATGGGAAATGCATGGCTGCACCATATTGTTGTAAACATGGTGCAGCCCTGTGTTTCAGAAGTGGCGGTGCACGGCGTGAAGCCAAGGAGGCTAACGCCGCGCTCCGCCACTTCTATTGTAAATATGCTCCTGGGTGCCATCCATTTTGTCCATGATGAAATGGTAAAGCGACGCAGGCCTGATGAAGAAATTGTGTCAAAGAAGTGAAGGCGCTGGCACAAATTCCAAGCACAATGTTTTGAAAAAACGAATATATGATAATTTGGTTTGGAGCAGGGGACATCAACTTAAATTACAATTTTAATGCTTCTCCCCAGGAACAGAGGTGCATTTTTTTGGTTTTTAGCCTAAGAAATAAATTAAAAGAGATGTATTCTCTAAATGTAAAAGGAAAAATATTGGAACTTTGGAAACGGTTCTCAAAAAAGTAGTTGGAGTATATAACACAATAAATAAAGCTAGTGGAGCTCAGTTACCATTGATAACTGCTGATTCTCACCTCTGACTACTCAGCATCATTTTAATAATAATATTGTGTATCAACGTATCTTGCAGCGGTTCTTTTTTTCTGATGTTACTTTTTCTACACTGTGAAATGGCAATATTTATTTGCAAGTCATATTCAAAAGCCCCCGCCCTATCAGTTCTCATCCTAATACGATGATGAAGGTATTTGTTTGGAATTATGTCGGATTAGCAGTACGCACGCGAGGGCACATACAATGCGTGATTTCGGTATGCGCCACTAAAAACCACAATGAATATAACTGCAATAGAACCAGCAAAGCAAAGGCCACAGAATCAGTCTCTTATGCAGCAAAATGGCTGCTGACATCAATCCACTTTCAGGAAATAATTACAGAACTAATTACCCCAAACCCTGCCGCCTCTAGTAATTTGTACAGTAGCTTATCTCAGTTTATATTTTCATAAGGTGGACTCCTCCCAGACTCGCTGATTTTCAGGAGGGCACGGTAATTGCAGCAGCAGCCCCCCCGCGGGGGGGAGTTTCCAGGCTGCCAAGCTCGCCTGTAATTACATTCACAGCAGAGTGCCCGGATGGAGCGGCTTCAGCTGCGGCCAGAGGCGCGTGAACAGGGATATTCTGCAGGCAGCACCGCCCATCGCTTTTATATCTGGACATAAAACAAGCATTTACAATGCAATGGTCTCGGCAAATATTATAGGTAGAGCTATTGGTATTGCTCATTATTTTTTTATCATTTTTGTATCCCTAAATAAATGGCATTGTCATTTCTATTGGCATTAGCTTTTTTTTGCATATGTGATACCTATTGCATTAGCAGAGAGAGAGTGAGGTAGTGAGATAGAGAGAGAGAGAGTGAGGTTTTGAAATAGAGAGTGAGGTAGTGAGAGAGAGAGAGTGAGGTAGTGAGATAGAGAGAGAGAGTGAGGTTTTGAAATAGAGAGTGAGGTAGCGAGAGAGAGTGAGGTAGATAGAGAGTGAGGTAGATAGAGAGTGAGGTAGTGAGATAGAGAGAGTGAGGTAGTGAAAGAGTCAGGTAGTGAGGGAGAGGGATGTTGTGAGGTAGTGATATATAAGCATAGAGTGATGTTGTGAGGTAGTGAGATGTAAGCAGAGTGGTACTGTTCCTCTTTGGTATGTACGTATAATAACTTTGAAATCTGTGCACGTTAAAAGCGCTGTTAAAATTAAATAAATCTCTGTGAAAAGTGCACGGAAATAAACAACATATTACAAATACAGGCTAGCCTGCCATTACTCAGCATTATGGCAGTGGGTGGAGGGGGGAGGTGTGCTGTGCAATGAATTGGCGCTAACATTAATTGGGGCAGCACAATCAAAATATAAAGTCTACGTAAGGCGCTAAATTTTCTATGCAGCACAATTAAAATTTAAAGTCTTTGTACTGTTCCTGTTTGGTATGTACGTATAATAACCTAGAAATCTGTGCACGTTATAAGCGCTGTTAAAATTAAATAAATCTCTGTGAAAAGTGCATGCAAATAAACAACGACGAAATGCACTTGCACATATTTTATAGAATGTGTTGGTATTTAATGAAGGTGTGCATTCTGGTTTATTTAGAGTGCATTGGAAGGTATATGTAAAACCACGCATTAAACAGTAAACGGTACCGGGGCAACATTCCTTGGGGGCAAAAGGCATTATAAAAGAACTGCCCCGGTCTTGGTAAGGCCTAGAGAGGTTTAGAAAACATGGTGTATATATAATATGTGTCAGGTAGGAGTTTACAAAGACAGCCATGTTCTTCTCAAACATAACCCACGCTAATGAAACACATTACAAATAAAACAAGCGCCCAATTGCCCGAAACTCCGAGATATGTGAACACATTTGTAATTTCCAACTTCGAATGAGTACCGTAAAAACACGTGTCATATACAAGTGCTCCATCTGTCTATCCAAATGCGCCCTGAGCTGCAGAACGCACTAACGTAACACCGTGAAAAGGAAAGTCCATCAGGCATAGTGTTAGATCAGAGCGGAAGAGACAGTCCTGAAGCTTGCAAAAGGCAGCTCCCCTATTCGAGACAATACTGCGCTTTCCTTTTCATCCCAAACTATGCTGGAGAGCAACAGACAACAAATCACAAATTAGGAAACATCTCCATTTATTCTATTCAAAGAACACTCAAAACACAGAAAAATGTCAGGGGATTTCACACTTAAGAAGAAACATGTTTGATGCTTATGAACGTCACGTTCTCCCAACACCCCTGATGCAACCGTTTCTGGAATGCCGTGCTCCGGGAGGATGAACACACAGTGACAGCAACCGAACAGCAGACGGCCTGGCACCCTCTGCCCCCACGCACACTCCCCGCTCGCGCCTCTTTGGGGCCGGGTCAGAGCGTGGCAGAGGTGGGTAGCTATGGCCCGCAAAGAGGATGGCACTGAGATGGTCTCACACAGGGGCTGGTTCAACAGACAGCGCGCGCACGTACACGCGCACCACTGCTGGGATTCGTGGACACTGCGGTGTGTGCACCCTGCATAAACCACGCACACAGACTCCAGGATATTAAATGACTGCATTTTAATGTGTATTAAAAAATGCGCAACGTAGGACGCAAAAGGGTTACGGAGTCTTTGTCGTTCAAGATTCTGGAAGTTATTTTTTTACATATTTGGGAGTGAGATAGATCGGGAGGGGGCTTTTCACGTTCACAAAGTATTTACCATCCACCCCCTCACTACGGACATGCGAAATGCGTGTGCCCGGCACAGAGATCGCTCTTTTTAGGCACCCAAGAAAGGTGCCCTGCATTTAAATACAGAGGCACTTTCCCCAGTCAAACTCCACACAAATACCCGTCAATAGAAAACACACTTAACTACAAAAGAAAACCGAGTTTATTTCAATTGAACACACAATAACAAGCACACCGCTGCCTTTCTCCGAGGCGAAGCAGAAATGCCTTGGAGAAACGCAGCGGCGGTTTCGGATTCGGGGGCGTGTTTCTTTTTCTCTCCTCTTGCCATTGGCAGGAGGAGAGAAAAACACGCCCAAAAAGGGCGTGGCTAAAAAGTGGAAAGAACAGCACGGAACACGCCCCCGAATCTGAAAAAGACGGAGCCTATTTGGAGGGACGGCTCTCTCCTCCAATGGCTGGCCTCCGTTTAGGAAGCCAGCCAATGGAAGAGAGCCAAAAAGAGAGGCGGGCTAAATAGCCACTCTAAGAAACATTAAATCTCCGGACTTCCGGTTCTGCCTTCGGCAGACCGGATGGTCCCTCGACCTAAAAAGGTGCTTGACTCGACAAAGTCCGCCTGTGCTTCTTCCACCTTCCTGAGTGGAAACTTCCTCTAAACTAGTCTCCTGTTTTAGAGAGGAACTCAACAAGTAGTGCCTGGCCTCCCTGGGATCAGGAAGTGACTTCAAATAGTAATGGGATATTATTGTATTCGAGTTCTTTGTCTGTCACACTGAGGATTTCATGGCACTAAAAGCCTGCACTGAGCAAAATAACAGCGAGGGCCATTACTCAGGGAAAGGTAGGTTTTAAAAGACTTCCTAACGCTAAAGAGGCTTTTCTCGATTATGAAAGCAACAGGAAGATTGTCCCACAAGAATGGATCCAGAGATGAGAAGAAGGTGTCGCCTCTGATGCCGGAATCACAGAAAACGAATAGAGATTCGATGGGACCTGCTTCATAGTAGGGTAAGGTGGGAGTGTCTCTATTAAGCAGCTGGAAAAGTGGGTTTTATGAGCCAAGCAGGAAAGAGTTGAAGGCAAATCCCCACCAGCAGCTGAGGGAGGGACAGGATGTGGTGGAAGACATCACTCTTTTTTCAACTGTGCTTTAAGGAAGTAACTCAGTACAAAATGTTTTCCTGGTTCTGTTATTGCCCCAACTCGCCTCATTTGAAACATCTGGGGTTTTTCCTTTCTGAAGCTTTGGAGAGGAAACAGTCATCAAGAAGAAAGTCTTGCAAACTGTGCGCTGCAATCTTTATCAGCTGCCACTTCCTGTGATGAGGCGGGACTTCCTCTCATGATGCATTCCCGTCACAATGCTCAGATTTAGTCCACCCCTAACATTAAGAGTTTGTGAGGGTAAAATACAGCAACTCCTAAAGACCACAAAAAAGAGGGCCCTATCAAAAATAACTGCAGGTACAACATTTCCAATTCCGAACCTTTTCGATGGCGGACTGTGGAGCCAAATAAAACACAGACCATTGCCTGGAGATGCCCTTTCAGCCACAAAAGGTGTATGTTCTTGTAGGTGGGTGTGAAATATTTTTAGTTCAGGATTGTTCTCTCTGCTACAATTGCTACATTCACCCGTGGGCGTCATTGTGCTGAAAATAGATGTTTATTGTTGCCCAACTCAATGGTACTCATTTTGTTGACCTCAGGAGGATGAAAGGCTGAGTGAACCCGCCGGGATTTGAACCTGTGAACATAAGGTCAAACACAGCTGCCTACAGTGGACGCATTAGTCAACTAGGCCACCAGAACAGGAAGACGCACATTCGATTACTAATTTGGAGTATGGCCTGAAAGTGATCCAAAGAGAGCGGTTTGTTACTTGCTAATATCTGGTTCAGATTCTGGCTATACTCTGTATACCGATTTGTGCTATACAAATAACACATATGTATGTACACATATGCAGTCTTCACCTTAAAGAGTCTTTGAACCTTCTTCCAAGTGTTCAAACTATGTAAAACAGTACATTATTATTGATGTTATATATTTCTCCAGCCAGTTCAGTCATGTGTTTGGAGAGGTGAAGATCACACATTGAAACAAACCGGGCTTCATTGACAAACAGGATTTGGAGTGAAATATAATGGTCTTGTTCCACCTTCGTTGAGTGGTGAAATCACAGACTGGGAATGTTCTGGTCAGCTAGGACCACCTCTGAGACTAGAGCAAAGAGTCCACCCTTAAGCTTTGTTTTGGTGCGTTCTTACCTCAGCATGCCCTCCTGGGGTCAGGGTCTTCGAACAGCGTTCACAACGTAGACAGGGGCGATGCCAGTCTTTGCCCAGAGAAGTCACCTTCTCAGCTTCAGAAAAGGAAACACAATAAAAAATGAAGATCAATAAAATGTATTTATCAACGCTGGATGCTGCGATTACGGACGGCGTGCTCAAGTGTGATGGCCGAACAAGTTGGCATTTAAACTTTATCAGTGGGGGAAAACCTAGTGAAACCGGAGAAAGGTTGTTCCGTTGAAACAGTGCCCCGAGTTGGGCCATTGTGTGTACATAAGACAGTCATCATCCAAATCTAAGTTACTCCGTGAGGTCTGCAGAGCCTGGTTCAGGTCGTAGCTGCCTGGCTTCTTCTCGTTCTGTGGATTTCATTTTGACTGAGAAGCAATAACAGGGCGTCTTCCAGTGGCAGAGGCCTATGGAACTTGTTGGGACCAAGAGACTTTGAATCTGGCTTCCCCCATTATACCGGCATAGGGTTAAGTCAGGTCTAGATTCCAGCTCCCCACATTCCTACACCAGCTGGCCTCATCCAGGCTCAATGGACGCGTGTGGACCTCAGTGTTTTCAGATGCCAGTTACCACTCCACAATCAATAATGTTTTGGTCCAATTTTTCAGCAGATTTCTTACGTAATTGACACCTATTCTATTGGGAACTGGTCTGACACAATCAACCTGACAACAGTATAACAGTAAACGTGTCTCAATTTTCTGATTTACAATATGGCTCTTGTGCTCTGGAATGTGGCATTGGGTTCAGACACTGACTGACGCAAGAAACAAGTTAGCTGTATCCACTGTTCTCCAAATTTGACATCTTTGATAGATTCACGTGCTAGAATTATTCCACATTGCCAGCCCAGAAATCCAACGATGGGCAATAATTCCAATCTGAATCTATGAAAGATCCAACCCCGGTAAAGAACGAACAATTGATATATTACTGAGTCTGATGAAGGAGAATAATTCTGCTTTGTGAATCTAAGAAAGATCCGATGCTGGAGATATGTTTACAAATGTCCAAAGATCTCAAAATGCCAAAAGTCAGCTTAGCCAATTATGTGTCTGCTTTCTGCCCTGGCACTTTTAGACCATGGTTTGTAAACAGAACATCAAGATTAGAAGCACTGGGACATATGAGAATTCAGAACTGGACTAACTACTGACATATGGAGCAAATTTAGATTATGTAACAAAGAAAATGTAGGCTTCACAGTTTGTGAACATCAGCAGTTTGTGTAGTCAAGGAACAAACACAGGTGCCAGAAGTAGAGCAGAGACTGAGAGTCTGTAATATCTTCCCGCCAAGCCAGGTCAGACCACTCCCTTCAAACAACTTAGGGGCTCAGCCCTTGCAGGAGATTGTACACTGTCCTTCAGGTGTATATAAGGGTGCTGAGGAACTCATTTTGTTGTCTTATAGAGATTGAATACCATATTATTGACTGTCACATTGACTAACCTGCAGTCGCGTTGCATGCCATGCGTTTGAGTTCTCTCAACTCTGATGTGTTCAGTATTTGTTTAAGTTCTTGACACGGCACAGCGATAATTCTCAATTAAGCAACTCACTCAGTGCCTGAGATTTCCACTATTGTATCTCTTCAGTAGGTTTCTCTTCTACAAATGTGAAAGCTATGCACCTGTTAGTCTCACTAACTACAGTTTCCGTTTCTGTCACATGCACACTGCCTATGCGAATAAAAAAGTTGGGGAAATGTGGTGAGGGGTTAGCATTAGATGGTCAAACGCTTGGTCAGACGAGACTCTGTCTGGCTGGGCTGTGATATGGCTGTTTGTTTACTTGTGTATAATAAACATGTTTTACACTTCATGTAGCCTAGAAGCTAATATTTTTCTTTCTCTTTGCTTAAAATTATTTGTTATATTGCAAAAGCAACAACGTTCACAAATTCATGAATTTACAATGTTTGTCAGCTTTGCAATACTTTGTTTCCAGATGTAAACTTATCCCATCCATGGTTTTGTGGACTCTTTTTCCTACAAAAAAACGTTATTTGCAACAAGATTCTGCCAATAAAAGTGTGTATTTACTGGGCTTACATCCTTCAAAAACCACTGATGAAGAAGTGCTGTCCAGAGGCTTTTTTTTCAAAGTTTCCTAACAGAATTCTCATGAATGTTTTGAAAATAAAGTTTGCGAATGACAGCTTTGCAGCTTCCCCTACCATCAATTCTTAGCCTACGCGAAGAAGAGATGAAATATGGCGCAAGCCTTACCGAAATACACCTTCTTGCCACAGCGTGGACACATGTTGGGTTCTCCGGTGAAAGTGGTCACAGAAGAAGCTAGAAAACAAAGGGAGAAGATTCAGCTTTCTTCCATGCCCTGGTTAACCTCATTCTGTGAGTGTAAGCAAAAGTGTTCAAACGTAACCCACAACACGATACAAACGTACATCTCTCAACACTCGTTCTTTGAGGCACAATCCCCATCGGAGTCTCTTCCTGGTCCATTTTAAATTATTTTTATTGTCTATTTTCAATCAGCGGCCCATCCCCTGCCAAAGTGGGGGGCAGGGCAGGCCGGGCCAGAGGAGGGAAGCGGGAGGTGGGGAGGGATCATGGGCAAAAAACAAAAATAAATAAATAAATGTAGCTTAAGGCCGCCGCCGTCTCCTGCCGCATCGCGCTCTTCCTGCTTCCCTAGGCACAGGCTCCCAGCCTGCCCTCTGGCCAATCCTGAAGTTGCTCTTGCATGAGAGCAGCTCCAGGATTGGCTTGAGCTCCAGCAACTTGCGCTCCCAGGCAGACTGGGAGCCTGTGATTGCTTTCTCCCGCCCCAGCGATGCAGCCGGGTCTGGAGAGAGCTGCACTGCGCCTGAGACGGCCGGCCAAACCCTCATGCACAGTGAAGGGAGTGCTCATCACTCCCCCACCAGCAGTGTCATCCCCTGGACCCGCCCCTAAGGCTGGTCAGCGTCCTGGGGGAGGGTCCAGGGGATTGAAATAAAATGATAATGAAAAGGGTTAAAAACCCGTTTTATTATCATTTTAGTTGCTGTTGGTGGCAGGGGGGTGGCGCTCCTCCGCTCTAATGGAGCGGCCGCTGCTGCTGTTTTCAAAACACACATACATTTTGAAGGGGCATTCAAAAATGTCCATATATCTAGCTCAAGACGTCTCTCTATTCGAATCTAAAGTTTGAATGTATGCAAATATTGCTGTATATCAGCAGATGGCAGAGCGTCTATAAGTGATTCCAGGAGCAGTGACGTCAACAGTTGGTAGATTCCAGAGCCGGCCAGACACCATTAAAACAGCTGGAGCTTTTGAAATATTTTTAGGTCCCTTGTTACATATCCTTTGATTAAAAAAACTCTAAAATCTAATAAATGTTTCATGCATCTAGTCCAGTGGGTACTTACTATTACATAATAATAGTACCAGAGTAGCGTGCTACTCACAGAAAAAGTGTTTCAACGCCTTGTCAGGGGTAGTAAGAGCTACATAATACAATTACAATAATATCATATAAACAGTATGTCAATAAAATAACACAATAGGTAAAAAAATGGTGGATTATCGAAGCAGTAGGACCCAAAATATATAACAGGAACCAGAAAAAACTATTTTAGGATATTTCAAAAACTCATTGAGACATGGTAGTACATGATCAAAAGGTCCCAGGACTGAGCCTGGCAGCAGAGACAGCTTCAGGGTGTTGGACACTAGAGGCAGTCAAACTGAGTACATTCTGGATGCAAGAGGATGGTTGCCCACCTGCCCTCGAAATCTATATTTTCTCAGCCAGACACACAGGCTGCCAAAAGAAAGCACCCCCTAGGTGAGGCAGCAACCCCTGAGTGGATATGCAGGATGGCACTTAAACCAAGTTCACATAACCTGTGTGGCTATATGCGACTACCTCGCGTGCCAGCCCCCCCTTTGATTATATGATTTGTACATGCTCATGACTGTCTTCCTAATGCTGAAAGGCAAATAAAAACATTTACTTAAAAAAAACTCTAGAGTGGACTACCTCAGTGTAGTGGCAGCTAGAGAAGACGAAGAGCGGGAGGGAGGAGGTCAAACCTCCAGGCCCCATTGGGCAGTCGAGTGACTAAGTGAAGCTTGCTCCTGAGCAGGGCCAGTGAAATAGGTAACCACAGCCGTACAATGGGTGGCATACGTGCCACCCATCCTAAATACAAAAAACGGCTTGGGTGGCAATCTAAAACTAGGAAGGAGGTAGAAGAGGCTTCACATACAGTTCTTGGAATGCATAATAACCTCAACGCCTATAAAAAAAAGATATAGGCTACTGAATGCAAGCCCTCTAGAAAGGCACACCAGTGAAAAATGATAGCATGTTGAATGAGTGTGAGTAATCAACCGTCTGTCTGCATTCAACACATGGGCTGTGGAGAGGTTTGGCGATGAGCCGGCGAGATGTCTAACAGCAGCGTGCAGCCAAACCAGTGTCTTTGTGCATCTTTTGTTGGTGTTGCCAGGAGTGGTGATGGTTACTTGGGAACAGCTGCAGAAGCTGGTGCAGTTGGGGAGTGGGCTAGTGTTCCGGTACGAGACTGAGGGTTCGAGGAATGGATGATACTTTACAAACACTGGCTTGCATGAAATCATAATATACTGTCCCATAAGGGATGCTCGTATTTACTAGACACTGTAATTATATTTAGAGCTCTGATAGGATTTATAGATGAATAATATGACAAAAAGGCTCAGGAGCCCCATAACCAGGAGCAGCTCCTACATTTGTGGGGAGGAGCCTCGTCCCACTAACAAAAATGCACCCCAGAAAAGCCCCCAAGATGAAAAATAAAATGGTAATAAAGGTTATTGATTACCATTCAATTTTTCAACAACCCATCCAGAACCAACTGTCAGGACAGGGAGGGGGCCATTGCTGCAGCAGGGAGGGGTGGTCTGGCTATGCACTTAGGTTTAAAGTGCACATGTCTCTCTGGCTAGGTGTCTTGCGATGGCCAGGCAGACATGCGCATGTGTCTTAGACAGCTGGTTTAGAGAAAGCACAGGCCTCCAGTGATCTTGAGAGCACTGAGAGAGGTCTCTCCCTTCAATTCTGGCCCTTCTCTGATGCTGGTCACCAGCATGAAAACAGTGCCAGGATTGGTTCGGGGAACTGGCTTGAGCCCGCGGAGCCTGGAGGAGACAGAAGCAGAAGACGGACAGAGAGTGAGGAGGACGTTGTGCAGCAAGCAAGGTAAGTGGAGACTTCTTTTTCTTTATAGTCGTCACTCGTCTTGCATGCATGCACCCACTCAGCACCCATTTGCCTGTCCAAGCCCCCCACCCCCACCCCCACCACTATCATTCCAAGTTGCCACACCCCCGCTGGCCATAAGTGCAGTATGAAGTAATTGCACAGCCAATCAGGTCCATGTCACACCAGATGACGCTGGTAAATGGCCCTCCAGGTCGTTCTTTCCCCCTCTCCGTCTTTTATGCTCTCTTTTCTTTTTTAATTGTGAAGTATCAGTGGTAGATTTTGAAAGGTGATAGAGGTAGGTCTCCAATTAAGTATGGTAGATTAGACGTCTTTATCTTTGCAGCCACAAGGGGGCGCCAAGACATTTAGAATGAGAACGGGGCGGCGCACAAAAGGCAAAATAAAGCGTTTTCATGTCACAACGGTTCCGCGTGTCTGGTCTGGACCCGGAAGGAACCGCTGCAATAAGCTGGTAATAGACAAGCGAGCGCCGCGTGAATATGTGCTGTGCAACGGTAGGTACGTGGACGGCACTGGAGAGTGAGGTATTCTTCACAGCCACAAAACAACACAAAGGATGGGGTCGGGTGAGCCCCTTGCTCACGATTGGGTGGCTTCGCTGTCCATCTCACTTCCATGCTCCTGATCAAAAGCTTTCCTTCCTATTCTTACGTTTTGTCCCGCCCCTGGAGCATTACTTCTGTAGCATCCTTTTGATGGGGTGACTTGTATTCTTCCACTGCTGCATCAAGAAGCTACTTTTTCATTGTCTACATCAGTGCTTTAAATGGGAATAAAATAGTGCAGGTACTCATTTAAATGTGGTGAGTGGGCGGGGCTAGGGGCTAAAGGCAAGACATGGGAAGCTTACTGACTTATATACTAGTTGCAGCACATACCAAAACACGAGAAATGTGTTTCTATAAACAAAACAGGTGAATTCGTTATACAAAACGAAAGTTAAACACAGTGATAATTTAACATCTCCTTGTGTAGTAATATTTTTCTCCTTTTTCTCTCACACAAAAACACGCACACACAAGCAGGCAAACAGACAAACATAGGCAGGCTCGCACACAAAAGAATCAGGCGGGATTAAAGCCCCTTTAACCTCCTTACCCCCCATGGATTTCCTCATTGTGCTGTCAACTGGGCTGCCTCGATTCCTTACACAGCATGACGGCGAACACCCGAATTTCATGCAAATGAGCCCACACTGAGTAGTTCAGCGGGGGCTCAGCTCAGGGCTATACAAGTGCATTGGCTGTCAAAGAGACGAGCAACCACCACTAGCGACCAATGCACCTACCCTTCATGAGTACCGGTACTCTCGACAGCAGTAGAGAAGTGCCGGTACTCAGAATGATAAAAAATAGAAGTGCCGGTACTCAGTACCTGTGAGTACCGGCTCATTTAAAGCACTGGTCTACATAATATTCCATATACGAGCATGTCTTTTCTTACACTCCCCTCCTCTTGGTTCCTCCAAATTCTTTTTTCTACCTCCTTCATGTTTATTTCTCATCTTTAATTTGTTTTCCTTATTAATGCTGGGCTGGCATCTGTACACAGCTGCCAGGCTCCTTGCTTCTCGCTGATGCGCTCCAACCCACATTTTCCCTTCTCGCTTTTGTTTTTAATTGTGAGGGCCCGGCAGCTGCACACGCCTGATGGACCGCTCGCTCCTGGCCGCTGCTTCTCCACTCCACCCCCTCTTCTCCTGGCTTATTATTTGTTTCTAAAAAAAATGTACTGTTTTTCCAAGTGCCCGGCAGCTGTGCTCCGCTGTTGGGCAATTTGGTTCTTTATTTTTGCGTTCCCGCGCTTAGGGGCATATTATCAAGGACGGCGTTAAAATTATCGGAATTCCCATAGAAGCCCATGTTCATACCAGAACATGGGCTTCTATGGGAATTCTCAAGGGCATTTTATCAAGCCCATTATCACTGCTTTAGCAGCATTTTTCTGCCGTAAAAGCAGCGATAATTTTAACGCCGTCCTTGATAATAGGCCCCATAGTTTGTTAATGGAATTTACAGATGAAAAATAGCAGTGGGAAATCTTCAAACGGTAAATTAACCATAATACAAATTGCAACATTACTGCTGATGCATGGTGACGTATAAACGCACAGGGGTGATTATAGTTGAATGTGTTTCTCTGAGAACTCACCATACCAAGATGACCAACAGTGCGTGCGATTGGGTTGTGACATATAGACGTGCTCACCACAGCCGCCATGGTGTTTTTATTGAACACACATTCCAAAATAACCACTACGTCAAGTTCGGGTGTCGTGATGTCACAGCACTTACACATTCACCAGCAATCACTTTCAGATTTTTATTTTACTGCAACAAACAAACATCGGTAAAGGCAATAGCTCACCACTCTGATTTCAGAGGCAAGACTGACTGGCTTAGCCAATGTTTGTTTAACGTTTTGAAACCAAAGGCGATGTCATGTGTATATATTGTTTCAACACCTTAATTTTTTTATCTTCATTTTCTTTTGGTCCAAAGTGGGGCAGTCCAGAACAAATAGTGATAACAGCCCTTAGGAGGAGCACGCTGGTGGCTATGTGAGGGGTTGCGCTGTACTTCTTAGAAAATGGTACACCGCTGCCTTCTAGTCCTGCAACCTACAACCAGAAGTCAATCCGGAGCTTGAATATTGTTGAACAACAGCAAGGTGGTATGTTTCGTCAAGCAGAGTGCAGAAATCTACACTTAGCTTCTGCTACGCTTTAGTGCACCTCTTCTGGAAGTGTATCGGTGATGGGCCTTCTAGTTGCCACGTGGCCTGATACATAATACACTATGCCAGAAGCTACTTGACAAGCTGGTCAGTTCCAGGATACCATGTCTTATGCCTGACACAATACCTGGGCGTCCTTCCTGTACTCGCATCAACACTCCTTTCTGTTACTTGGCACAGAGGATCAATGCATGGCTGCAAAAGCTGTGCCGTCCTCCCTGTGCGTTTTACTAACATTCCCAATGTTTTTCTTCAGTCACATGACCATTAGCACCCTCCTGGAGGTGTTCCCGTTAGACAAGACTGTCCTCAACAAAGCTATGTACACCTTCAGCAGTCTTATGCACTTCTATGCCCACCTCCCTCTAGTCTGCTGTGATATACACTTCACAGGGCCCTTATGAGATGTTGGAAAGTGCTACAAAGGGTAGAAATAGCATTTGAGTCTATGTAATCACTTGACCCCAGAAGAAGCACACCCCAAACTGCACTTGCCTTGATCTTTGCCAAGGCACTTACCATCAGCTTGAAGACGCCTTAGTGAAATCAGATAAAAAACAACTTATAAAGCGCGCACATACCCAAAGGCGTCCGGGTGATAAGTGGAGAGGTGTGGTGCAGCGGCCAGGGCAGCTGACTTCGGAGAACAGGGTTCACGGTTCGATCCCCGGCTCCGGCGGCAGCTCAGCTCAGCACCATCTGACTCTAGGCAATAGCTCACTTAATTTCCACTACGGCCCCCTGCGCCTTGAGACCCGTAAGGGTGAGTAGCTCACGCTTTACAAAACGGATTTACATTTTTTAGGTACACAGACACCCAGACCATCATTCTCCTTGAAAATTTATATAACTAAAAATGTCTTAAACTTTAACAAAATGTAGTGGAAGGTCCTTTAGGAATACAGGAATTAACAAGCACTGGCAATGCCGTGCCATGGTTATTTCTTGTTATTATTTTTTTAATGTAACCATATGCCACAAAAATAAAACAGAAGGAAAAAAAGAAACCATCCCTTCTCTTATACACAGCAGCTGACTACATGCAATAAAATGAACCTTTGCATATAATTTCTTTAGAAGAGTACAGGAGCTTCCTGGTCATCAGGTGTTCTTAGAACAGGTATAAAACTATTTTTAGTTTAATGAACATCACAGGACAATATGATTCTTACAACCTCAAGGACCATGTACTATTAGCTTTGAATTACTGTAAACTGAAGACGTAGTTGAAACACACAAAGACGACAAAGGAAAATAAAGAAGAGTAAAGAATTGAAATAAAAAGCAACAGCAAAGTAAACAATTGCTCGTCCCACCTCACTGCAACTGAAGTCCACGTATCAGGAGGATATTCACAGGCAAATAATCAAAGGGTGTTCACTCATAGTGCAAAGGAGCCACCAGCTCCAGTGGGCTGACGCACTGCTCCATGTTGTGGGGGGCACAAGGAAACGTGAGTTGCGGCTGAAAACACCAGTGGGTCAAGAGGGCTGACCCAAAGCCTCTCTATGTATTCATATATATTTGTATGCATGTCTTATGTTTTTTAATTAGATTAGGCTTGTAAACTTTTCTGGAAATTTTCTCCCGCCTACACTCTGTTATTGCTTTTTTTAGCGCCGTGATGTCCCTCGGGATGAATGTTGCGCTCTATAAATAAATAAATAAAATAAAATAAACCTACCAATGGACAAGGGTGAGCTGCATCACAGAGTTACGGTCACTGTTGGCCATTGAAAGAGAAACTGCTGCAAGCACCGCAAAGGAATCCGCAACAAACCCAGAAAGATCTTGGGTTTGAATGACAACCCCTGAAGGTGTTGGTGCCAAATCTCTTTGGCAAGAAGGCATCTCCAGTGAAAACCAGAGGTCGATGATTGGGATAGTGAGAGTGAAGGTAACAGCTGGCAGATGTGTATCACTTTCCAAATGACTTGAAAATGCTCCTGAGGGATGTGCTTCTCTCTCACGTGTTGCATCTCGATTCTTGGCATAGTCTGATGCACGGGAGTTCACCATCCTGTACCCAGATCAAGTTCAATGCCTGCGTGACTGACATCGCCTATTGGATGAAGACCAACTGTCTGAAGCTGAACACCGCTGAACACCGACAAGACCGAAATAGTGCTCTTTGGGATGAGCACTTTACCGTGGGACTCCACCTGGTGAACAACAGAGCCGGGACTGACACCCATCCCCACCACCCACGCCAAGAAACTTGGGGTCGTCAGACAGCACACTCAACAGGACCAACCAAGTCAATGCTGTCATCAACTCATGATTCCATACCCTGAAGATGCTGAGGAAGATTTTTAAACGACTCCCAATCAGCACTCAAAAAACCATCACAAATGTCCTTGTCACATGCAAGATGGTCTACCAGAACACCTCTTATGCCGAGATCAACAAAAAACTCACCAGAGGAAAACTTCATCCGGCGGTCGAGGCTTCTCGTACATCACTCCTAAAGCGTGGAATGACCTGTACCTACATATATGAGTCTCCTCCTCTCTTTTTGAATTCTACAAGAAACTGAAGACCTGGCCTTTTGAGTAGTCCCCCTAGGCCCTAGGTTTGGCTGGGCTCACACCTGCTCAGTGCCAGGACACACTCCTGGGCGTTAGTTAATCTACATAACTAAACATAACATTGGTCCTTGAGGGCAAGAGCCATGCCAAATTTCCAGTCTATCCATGTGAGATAAATGTATGTACAATTAGTCTAAATGGGAATCATTGATAGTGATTATCCCTCGCTGTCATAAAGTGAGGGGCTCGAAGACATCACCCTGCATTCATGGCTCACCTGGTCCTACGGCTCTTAACTAAAGAGCAGGACCCTGCCTGGTAATCGTGCTCCTCACACCCAAAGGGCTGATCCACTGGCATTACTGTGTTTACTCCCTCAAGCGACACATCAGTTTCACACAGGTTTATCAAGGCTTATCTTCACCGCCAAAGTCACTAATCTGTTTTCCAGTTCCAGGAAACAGCCGGGCGAGATCTGCTCATCCCTTCCAGCAGTTCTGTGAGAGGGAACTGGCAGCCTCTCTGATATGGTTGATAAGTGTTAACATCTGGAATGGCCAGCATTGAATACAGTGGAAACGCTCAGCGGGGAACAAACACTCTCCGCTCCCAATGTATCCGAAAAAACAAAACCTGGGACTTCCTGTGCTGCTGTTTTCTGACGTCAATGCCAAGAAATAGAGTTTATGTCTAAACAGTGGAGCAAGGATGGTTCCTAATATGCATTTGCTGCATGTGCTGGTATTGAGGGGTCAACATCTGCAGTGTGTATCTGTCAATCCACAGTGCTTCCAAAACAGCTTCCCTTCTGTTTAACCACAAATATAATTGCTTGCACAAGTGATAACTCATAGGTAGAATCATTAGAATTATGCAGCCGCTGAGGAACAAATTATGCATCAGCCTTCACTAAATGATGTGACAAGGAAAGGCCAACTATGTTGCAATAATACTGCACTTCTTTCAATTACAGCAGCTCTGCAGAACAGTTTAGGACATTTTAGATTTACTATGTACATGTCTCACTAAGATGTACTCTAGGTTTCAAAACATGGAACCTTACAAAGAGGTGCAACATATTTGTGATTCCTCTAAAGTCTATAAACACTGTTTAAATAACGGTAGCTTTGAGAACAGTGCATGCGATGCAAACATGAATCTGTGGAAACAGTGAAGTGCAAAAGAATGAGAAAGTAGGACTCACTCTCTGCGGATTGTTTGTATTACACTTAAGAATGTAAAGTGTTTGTTTTCTGCTACAGAAAAAGTTCTACCCCCTAGCCCATGAATAAGGGTGTTTATTGTATGGAGCAAAATTGTCTTATGTTCAAAGGCCAGATATACTATATGTTTAAATCCCAGTTTGCAACGGCTAAAGATTTTTATTATGTGCTAATGGCATTTTAGGAGTCAGTACATTTTTACTGAATCCTAAAAGTATTTTGCAATTCCATAGCAAATAGACATTTGGAAAAAGCGATTCAGGATGCAATTTATCAATGTTTTTGCGACTGAAATCCTGTTGCAAACCTTTGAAAAATTACTAACTCTTGAGTGAAGGTGGTAAGCCCCTCATGAAAGGGAAAGGGTCCAATGGAAAGGGTGCCATTGTGAATCCTTCCCTTTGTGAATGTAGGGGCCACTGCCTACTCAAAAACAAACTTTTAAAGAAAGTAAACCTTTGTTTTTTTAAATGCAGCAATCTTTGCTTTAAAGAAAATGGCTACTAAAAGTCACCAGTCATGTGATGGCCACTATCGGAGTGAGTCGTAAGTTGCCACCCACCTCGTTAATATTCATGGGAATTTCACAAACTGACCTATTAGTACATAGGTCGGCTCGTACAATTATCTACAGGTCTCAGAAATACTGATCGCATATAAAGACCAGGTTTTTGTGACCAGTTTTAGTACATCAGGCCCCACATGATTACCGACAGTGATCAATGGCTGAGGATGGTCAAGCAACTTTCGTAAAGTGTCTGACATGGCACTATACCCTGTGTGCAGCAATTTTAACTACTTATGATCTGTCTGCTAAAGAAAATAACAATTTGTTAAAATTTGTAAACTCTGTAGCATAGAATTTAGCATATGGCAAGAGTGGCAAATTCATATTTAAGTATAAAACACCAGGATCCAGATTTACTATGGATTTGCATCAGGTTTGCATCACTTTTATGGCACAGCCCCGATGCAAAATACTTTTGCCATTTCCTAAGCCACGCAAAGCCACTTTGCATGGCATTCTGTAGCATGCATAGAAAGAGGACAGTGCGTCTAAGATTGTTTTTGTGCAGGAATGTACACCTTCCTGCACAAAAATAATTCTTCCTGTAACACAGACACCATGGTGCAAGGGTGCCTGCGTTGGCGCTGGGCAGCATGCAGTGCACCAGCACAAGACGACAGCAGAAATGTGCCATATCTTAGTAGAGATTATGCATTTTGTAGCTGTCTGCCTTTCACACAACACTGTGCAGCAACTTTGCTTGCTGTCCTGCACTCTGTGCAATGTTAGTAAATATGTCCCCGAAGTCCATCCAACTACATTTTCCAATGGCCCTACTCAAAACTCCCCAAATTGTCTGTTGCACTGCAATTCAATTACATGTTTTTTTTTTCAATGTGAAAACAAGGAGCAGATACGTTAAGGGTTACCATGCCACTGCGGAAACTGTATAATGCACAGAAGTTTTGGAACGTGGGAATTCTCAAAAACCTGAATTGTAAAAATAACACATGAAACTACGTTTTGTTTTACTGTGAAGCCCTGAAGAAGTCTCGTTATGAGACGAAACGCGTTGGCTATGGCTAGGATCTCTTGATCTCTGGAAAATAAAGAAAACATTTTAAAGAAAAATAAAGAATAACTACTTCAAGAATCACATATTTTGGATGGTTTATTTATGTGCAAAGTCTTTGTGAATTATGATATGACACATATATCCTATATAGTGCTGAACCTTTGTGCATTAAATGTTAATGTAGGACTTGTTCCTAAATAAGGAGTATAGAGGGGAGTACTCCTTGGTTCTTTGCGCTATTCTGTAGACTCTAGACACCGGTCATTTGCTGGGTGTGGATTCTAACAGCCTCTACCCTCTTTTTTGTGTTGCTACATGTCTTGAAAAACTACACACGTATCCATATATATTGAAGTCACGTTATTTCTGTTTACTTAATTTCAGGTCTTCACATAGAGTGGATCTAGCCCAAAGGCTATATCAGAGGACCAGAGGCAAGAGCCAACATGTCATTATGCATCATAATGAGATGCATCAACATCAGACAAGCACTGCTCTCTATTGGTTGACCAGACAAACAACAGACTCACAGATAAAACTACAGCACAGCTTTAGTGACAACAGGCAGACTGCGTTCTTCTTTGCTGGGTCCTTTGACCTCAGACAGAAGCTGCTCACCTATGCTCGCTCCTTGACAACAGACAGATGGTGCTCACTTTTTAAGCTTTTTTGATAGCAGATGCTGGGTGCACTTACCTCTGCTGGGGCCCTTGGGTGGCGCATTGCTTTTCCTTTCTTCCAGTAGCTTGGGAACAAAGTCAGAGGGAGGTGGAGAAATGGGCAGGTCTTCACTTTGACTTCTTTCATAGATGTATGAACCAGCCCCACCAATATTAACACCTAAAACAAGAGAAACATACAGCCTTATTAAACTGGTTGAAGATGACCCAAAACTGTCCCCTTGGTTTGATAAATGGTCCCCCATATGTGACCTGAGAATTAACTTACAGAACAAAGGTTGTATAAGATCTGGAAAAACAATAGAGGGGCTCCACTTGTGCAGCGTTCACTGGTACACATGAGATCTTTGGGGGGATTTTTAAGAAGGGCAAAGCTCCTCCACTCTAACGGAGGAGCCGCCCCTGTGAAGACACTTGGCTGGGGTGGGACTTCTTCCCCCAAAATACATTGCTTTTACCTCTGCTCGGTGGGCCGCCGGAACGCCATCTCCAGTGCATTTCCCACGGCACAGGCGGTTTCAAGATATGGCCTCACACCACTATGAGCTTTGTTGCATGGATGAATGTTTCCACCAGTTATCAGCAGTCGCGGCTGGTATTTGAAGGTGGTGGGGGGGGGTGGGTCGCAGGAGCAGAAGGGTATTAAATTAAAAAACAAATTCACACTTACCTGTCTGCTACTTCCGCCCACAGTAGCCGCCACCTCCTCCCGGTCCTCTTCCCCGCTTCTAGGACAAGAAGCAGGATGCACCCGGCTCCCATCCTCCCAATAGCAAATCACAAATCTGCAATGCAGCGTTGTGATTGGTCTGAGTGCCATGGATTGGTCCTCAGCCAGAGAATGGGAGGCTGGGCATGTTCTCCACGCAGGCTGTAATGCAGCCTGCATAAAGAACATTCGTGAACACTTTAGAGACTGCAAACCACTCCTCCCCTCCCCTGCTCTGTCAGCAGAGCAGGCCCGCCCGTCCAGCCCACAAAGCTGCCTAGTGACACTGCTTAAAAGCAGTGGGGTGACACTCCTCCGCCTTAGCGGAGGAGCCACCACTGGTTTTTATGGTTCCTCGCAGACATGGTTATGAATCCTCACGTGAGGACCTGCTTTGGGGATTCTTTTTTGGTCCATCTCTAGGGCTGCGTTGTGTCCACTGTGTGTATGAAGGCTGCACATTGAGTTCATCATTATTAACGCTTTGATGGTTAGGTGTAGAAAATCAAAATATGCCATAAAAAGAACCCATAAGACCCAGCAATCAAGAGAGAGAAAGAGAGACTGACCCAACATGGCCCAAGGCCAACCCTAGAATACACTCACCTATCACACACGCTATAATTTGTGAGTGGGTAAAACACAGTTTTATAATTAAGAAAAAACGAATTGATGGCTGCCTAAGACATACGTTTCCAGGCTTGCAAAATGATAACTAATTATCCCTTAATACAAAGTTTAAAAAATTATCACTAAAATAGCATGTGTGCTGTTGTGCGTGAGCATGCTTGTCAAGAGTGAAATCGCCCTCCTGGGAAGAGGCTATTATGGTTTAGCCCATGGGATAATGGTTGGGCTTTGGTGCGAGGAAGGCAGTTTGGCATTGCTAGTTTCACTATGTGTCCCAATGCACCCACAATGTCACACTGGTGATGGCAATGGGATGCAGTCTCCTCTCTTCAGCTCATCCGTCAGCATCAAAACAGCACATCATGCGAGTAGCCGCGGCTCACCAGAGGCACCACCTTCTTCCGGTGAGCAGTGCCAGCGAAGAGGCATGGGACAGGTTTGCAGTCCTCTGAGTCTGACTGGAGCGGTGGAAAAGCCCTACAGGCCCACAGAGCTAAGGAGCGGGAGCGAGGAGATATGAGCCAACCAGATCCAGCCGGTGACTGCACTGCCCGATTCGAACCTCCTCCTCTTTTGGCGACGCCATCGTCCTCCACACTGCCAAGCACCACCCCGTCACCACCATCGCTACTGCAGCCAAACAACCAACAAGTTTCCTGCCATGTGCCGCCATGTCAAACATCCTGATGGTGAGCCACACTGAACGGACAAGGGCAAATCTGCACAGCCCTGAAGGGGAGACCCTAGGTGGACCCCTTTAGAAGTCTACTTCTCAGAAATCAAGGAACCATCATTCCTTCATCTGGCAGGTGAGGCAGTCTATCAACCATAGAACTTACTGACTTTAATTAGCCCTTTCTTCACATAGGACACAGCTCTTATGGCCATCAATGCACATTTCGGTTCAATGACCAATCCTCATTATGAGATGCGTGACAGCGTAAGTCGCAGTCTAGCACTTCTGTATAGATTTGCAACCCTTTGAATTGGACAGCGCTGGCACTTCCCCGCAGGACTGTAATACCTTCAGTGGGAATGGACCAGCACTAGTCTGCAGGGTTTCAAACAGTGCCAGCTCTCCCTGAAAGGGATAAATACAATGGGAGAGTCTCTTCTAGCCATGGCTGGCACACCCGCAGTGTAAAGGCAGATGCCTTTCCTCCAGGATAAACCTATCAGCACAGGATTACTGGGCTTCTCTACAGAACTGTCTTACTTTTAAAGGGCCAGGATTAAAATGATTGGGCTACTGCAAGGACCTCTACGCCGCGGTGCCATGTTTTTAAATCGGTTGTACTGACGCTCACCAACTGGATTTGGATGGCATGAAAGTTGAGATATTCAGGTCACAAAAAAGACAATCAACAAAAATGCTTCCTTAGGTGTAAGAGGTTTTGTAAAATAATGCATTGTGAATTTACGAACCTTTGGGGCCAAAGAGCGTAGCATAGCAAGGCTTGTGACAGTACGGCTTCCCGTCATGCTGTAAATGAAAACAAAAGCAGAAAAGGAGGCATGTTAAACAAAAAAGAGAAGAAACAACATCTGCACACAATCACAATGAATTAAGCAACGACTTTCATGTACAACAAGAACGAATGGGAACTGCATTCCACTACTTTTATTTTTCTGAGTTATGCTTTCAGTAGTTTTACAATTATTTTCACAGTTCAGTGACCGTCTTTTTGAGCTTAGTGCCTCCTTCTTCAATTTACAACTGTAATAAGCTCAATTTAAAGCTCTTTCACTTGTGGTCCTGATGAACTAGGAGGCCTCTCAACTGTAATCTATTTTAGCAAGCCACTCTCCATCACAACACCCACCCCTGCCTCATCCCCACCCAGCCAGTTACAGTCATTTTTGAAACATGAAGGTCCACTTCGTAGTAACGGACGTGCACCCCTGCCCTAAGTGCCCAACTGTACTGCTATCCGGATCCCTAATGCTGATTTTTGTTGTCACAGGCAAACATGGATCATGCATGTGCACCATGACTGTCTCATGGAATGCGGTCTAGCTGGACTGGGAGGGGTGCCCAAAGTTCTGCCCTAATAGTGGTGGAAGATTGCTACCCTCGCCAGAAGTTAAGCAGCACGAGCGCGATGGGGGCAGCATAACGTGCAGTGATCTGGAGGAGTGAACAGGTCCTTTTTAATCGGCATCACTTGAGAGAGACCTACAGGCGAACTCACTTTTTAAAGGTTCCGCTGCTGTGTGCTTAACTCACCCTTGGCCTACATCAGGTCAGTGTGAAATGCTGCGCAGTGCAGAAGTGGTGTACCTGCGCTGGGTGTTTGTGTGCCTGGGGAGGGTGTCATACAGGCATAATGCAGTAATGTGTAGTGTGTGCATAGTGTATGCATGTGTTGGAGGTGCATGTGCCGATGTGTGGTAGAGTATCTGAAGGATTTAGTGCTGTGCAATGTGTACAGGCACTTCATGTGCTGGTTGTATGTGTACTCGTGAGTGGTGCAATAATTGCCGTGTGCAGAGCGAGCATGTTAAATGCACATGCTGGATGAATGTGCAGCTATGAGAGGTACAGTAGATAAAGGATACAATGCTGGGCAGTCGATGAGTATTAATTGCATATGCTGGATGTATGTGTGCCTGTGAGTGGCACAGTACATGGAGGATACAGTACTGTGCAGAGGGTGTATGCTGTACACATGCACCGGGTGTATGTGTGCCCTGTGAATTGTACAATACATGGAGGGCCCTGGGATCCATTTTGGGAGACAAAGGCCTTCATGGTAAAAGATGGAGAGGAGGTAGAGAAATCCCACCGGACAGGTTTGTGGATTGCTGCATTCCTATAAACTGGGTGGGCACACACTGGGGAGGGGAGGTGCAGGAATGGACCTGTACAGTTCAAAGCGTGCTCTTTGATTCAGTGACAAGGACGGGGCCTGGACACATCTCTGGGGCTGAAAAGGGAATAATAATGAGTATGGCTGAAAGCCCCGGTCTAAACGCTTGAGACGCATATCACTGTGCCTGACATTATGTGTGAACTCTAGACTATCAGCTTCTGAGACACTCCTACTGTGACAGACTGCTCTTCAAGAGGAAGAGGGGACAGAGAACTAGATACCGCAAAAGGAGCAGAACCCCAACAAAAAACTTTAAAGACTCAGACCTTAAATCACATTTGGTGTCTGGAAATGGACTTTAAGAGGAGGAGGTTAAGAGCCCAAAAATGTTCATCTGCCAAGCGACCAGACAGACTCTGTTAGGAGGGGAAGCTCTACAAGACTTCTGCCTGTGATCAGGACTGGGGGCCTAGGCCTCCTAGTATCCCTACTGAATGGGGGGGTCATCCCTAGGAAATCCAAGACCAACTGAACTGGAGCCTGGACCACCAGCACCTGCCTGCTTGCCAAGAACAGGGCACCCTGTGAGGATGAGGAGAGTGTTGTAGGGAGCAAGGCCCAGTGGGGAGCCATGTCAAGTGGACTCCCTGAGCGAGCTGTGAGGAAATGGCTACTGCACCAATCGGATCATTGCCCGTGTGCAGGACTGAGCCAGCAACCCTCATATGCCAGGAGTGGGCCGCCGTGAAGATAGCCATGGAAAAGGCTGCCATGCGGTAAGGTTTGAAGCCTTGCACTGTAACGTTGCGGCAGCTCCGTATGTTAGGAGGGGCTGCTGTGGTAAAGACTGCCGTGCGGTAAGGGACGAAGCCTTGCACTGTAACGTTGCGGCAACCCCGTATGTTAGGAGGGGCTGCTGTGGTAAAGACTGCCGTGCGGTACGGGACGAAGCCTTGCACTGTAACGTTGCGGCAGCTCCGTATGTTAGGAGGGGCTGCTGTGGTAAAGCCTGCCATGCGGTACGGGACGAAGCCTTGCACTGTAACGTCGCGGCAGCTCCGTATGTGAGGAGGGGCTGCTGTGGTAAAGACTGCCATGCGGTAAGGGACGAAGCCTTGCACTGTAACGTTGCGGCAGCTCCGTATGTTAGGAGGGGCTGCTGTGGTAAAGACTGCCGTGCGGTAAGGGACGAAGCCTTGCACTGTAACGTTGCGGCAACCCCGTATGTTAGGAGGGGCTGCTGTGGTAAAGACTGCCGTGCGGTACGGGACGAAGCCTTGCACTGTAACGTTGCGGCAGCTCCGTATGTTAGGAGGGGCTGCTGTGGTAAAGACTGCCTTGCGGTAAGGGACTAAGCGTGCATAGCAACATTGCAGTGACCCTGTATGCCAAATCAAGACTGCCATGCGGTATGAGCCAAAGCCTTGTGTGGCAGCCGTGCATTAACCCCGTACACCAAGGGGGTCTGCCGGGAATACTTGTGCAGTGTTGATCACCTGGAACCTGAAGGCTACAAGCAGTGGTGGCCCATAGGTCACCAGGAGCAACAAGGACTGTGACTGGTTCAATCTCGTTGAGCAAGGAGTACGCCTTGAGCGCATCGTCTCCCAAGTTTGGAACTGAGGACCAGAGCATCTGAATCATCCCCCCCTCCCCCCCCCCCCCCAATCGAGAGCATGAAGACACTTACACAACAGGAGGAGTGCAGGAAACTACTGAGCGCTATCGTGAGGGAGAGAGAGCCCGCACCTCCTGCTGAGTCTGCGTGCAGCCGACTCACCTGATCTGGACCTGAGCTCCTGCGAGCGCCGGAGAAAGGCCCCATTGCAGGACTTTGCAAGCATCACTCCGACCTAAGTCTTATTTTAGGCCTAATGGCCCCAGGGGAACTCGCTGCTGAGAGCGCTGCAGCGCCAGGACAGTTTTGACTTGAATTTTAGAGTCAGAGTGGACTCTTGAGACACGGACTGCTGGTAAGGCATTCACTGGATGTTGCCAACAGTGAATGGGGAATAACCGAATAACCACTAGAGCTAACACGAGGGAGTTACAAAGGGGATTCCCATTGAAAAACTAGAGCCCGGACCTCAAAGGGAATAGTGTTATTGTTTATAAATGTTGTATTTTCCCTCTGTGAGGTTAGCGATAGAAATAAAATACTTTTCTTTTTTCATAAAAATTTGCATTTAGCTGGACAGTGTTTTATTCCTGCTACACGCATTTTTAAGTTGGGAGCCCATGTTCACTAATCTGAATCAAGGCCCCCCCAAACCTCCTCCCTCGCGGAGCGTTGGACTGCTTGACAGCGTGTACCACTGAGAGTTAAGTGAAGATGGGGTGCAGTTGCTCAGAATCCATAGTAGGCCGGTGCTGCGTTCCTTCACATTTGTTTTGGTCTGAGTTTGTTTTGCACGCGCCTTCGCGCGCCCTTCTATTAGCTGTGACCTCGTCTCATTCCAGTCCTTCATCTGCATGTCCTGGAGTTTTGGGACCGTGCAGCTCGAGCCCTTGGAGTGAGTTATACTTTTGTAAAGCTGCGGCGCTCCTTTTCCTTCGATAAAGCACTTTACTTTTAAGTACTTGGAGGATTCATCATTAGAGCCGGGCCCCAGGGCATCAGGGGTTAAGTGCCTCAATCGCCACGGTTGGGGAAGGGGGCCCCTGCTTGCCCCGTGGCCCTCTGAAACGGGTTCTGACAGTCTTTCTACTTCTTTTGTGATATCTCAGCTCCTGCGCCTGTCACACCTGCAGGAACGTCAGGATTCAGGCAAAGCCTGGGCATGCCGGCGACACAAAGCAGACCCCTCCACTGTGATTGGCACCTGAGCCTGCTTAGTACCGCTCTACGATTTCCTGTTTCAAAATACAAGTCAAATAACATCGTTTCTAACAGCAAAAGAAAAACAAGCATTGGCAAAGCCAGTAGGTCACACCTGTGACACAAGGTGCAGGGCTGCAGGCCTAAAGGATTTGGGATTTTTTAAGTCTATATTTATACAATTCACATAGAGGCGCCCGGCCCCCAACTTGGAAGAAGAAAGTTGTTCATTTATGATAAACTGATACTATTGGAACGAATGAATCCACATGTGATGGGTCTTCAGCCTCAGAGGTCGCGGAGCCCACCTGCGCACCGTCCCACAAAAAAGCTTCCGGCCGACACCCGCCATTGCCGGTTCCTCGGAGCTCGGACAGCTGGTTATCAGCTCTCCCTTCCCCGAGCTTTCTCCCCCGGCCTCCAGAGGCAGGCGATAGGACGGCTCGCGCACCCCCTGCCGGGGGTGTCACCCCCTAATCTGACAGTTGCTATTGCTACTGTGGGCCGATTAGAGCTGTCAGGATGCGAGATCCAGATGGCTGCCGGGCACGCACTCCGGCTCCCACACCGCAGCTCACTCAGAGCGAGCACAGCCGGGGTAGCGCTATAATACGCACACTCTGTACCCCACCAGAACGCTTTACACTTCTGTCAACTACCGCCTCACCCACCGAGCTGTCCCAGTAGACGCAGATCCCACCTCCGAGCCTGTCTTCATTAGGGTGACGTCACCTTATCATTCAGACCCTCGAAAAAAGCCGGAGCCATCCTCTAAATTCAGAGGCGCCATCTTCACATTGTACCAGAGTCGATCATATGAAACGGGTCACGACAACAGACAGCACTTATATAGCGCACACCACCTGTCTGGGTCTCTTGGCGCTGACCTCCAGTGACTGGAGTGGGCTAGTCTGCATTGACAACTTGAAATGGTTCCTCACCAGCGATCCCAGTGGAAAACCCGAGGAGCGATGCGATGGCTTTAGAGGCCCAGGCCAAATGGGCTTTCGCCGGTTGGAGCACTCCCCTTACCCCCGAAAAAGGCAATTTTCACAGCTTGCACAGATCTAGTTAGGCACAGAGGAGCTCCCAGAAATATTGTGAACATCAAAGTGTGGCCTTTGCTTTCTGAAGTGTGCACTTCTTTGGACAGACCATGCATACCTCAAAACCTTGGAAAAACATACTGGATTTGTCTTGTGGAATCTATTTTTATCAAATTTCTCCCGTTTTCAAAATAAAACTTTCCTGAATACCAAGTTGTGCGAATTAGCGTCCTGGCCAATGCCTTGCGTTTATTGAGTGTGCAGGCCCCAAGAAGAGGAAGTGTTCAATCTATTAACTGCTGACCTAAAAGGTGGTATTGTGTTTGGAGACTTCCATCACACGCTGCCTTCTGTTCAACCAATCACCGACCTCCCCTTGGAGATCATCCGCCTTTGAACCCACACTCCTTTCTCGTGCCCTTTATACTGCCTATCAGCAGCTCGGTTCTTTATTATGCAGCTCGATTCTTCATCAACGGCCGGAGGCCCGACTTTGGAACTGGGTGAGCAACAGAGTCGAGTCCCGGCGTAGCCTCAACATTCTGTGATCCTGGGCAAATCACCTAATCGCACCGAGCCTTCGAAAAATCAACCAGATCTTGTGTAATGTGATCTGGTGGGCATGTGGAGTGCTCCACAGCCCTGAGGCTGAGTATGCACTATATAAACCTGCAAAATAACTGTGCTCCCCACCTTATCTGCCATTCGCCCTCTGTTACCCCCGTTTCCATCTCAGTCCACCTTTTCACAATTCCCTATTGTAAAGTCACCCTCCTGTGCAGCGCTATATTGATTTGAAGGTAGGTTTATGCTATACAGCAGTGGTCTTCAAACTTTTGGGGAAAAAAATCATTGGGGGCCCCCTCAAAGCTTTTCACAGTTATTCTATTAAACTGGCAATGTTTAAATATGTATAGACTCATTTAAACATTGCACGTAAGTTCTGTTACCATTTAAAAAATACAATCAAACACATGATTGCCAAACATAGTATTCTGCTCAGGCAGGCGCTACTAACGTGTAAAAGTATTCCCAGTGTGGTTATTAAAAATGTGGATGGGGGTTTTGAAGACTATAGTCCCTTCCCTTTTGACACTTTCTCCCAGCTGGGATTTAAATGACAAAAGATATGCAAGTGGTGGCTTATTACAGAGCGGCTTACTGCCACTCATTTTGTTCCACACATTTATTTCCACTGCACCCCCCTCCCTCCCACATCACCCCCTCCGTTCCACACCCCCCCCCCCATCACTGGGGGTCCCCCTAGGGAGGTCCCCTCCCCCAGTTTCTTCTATGCAGCCACATAGGTTAATGCATTGCTGTTGTTCCGATCCATTCAGTCCTGCCTGACTCTTGGTGATTCCATGGATAACATTCCTCCAATTGTTTCGGTCGATAACAGAATTCTCCAGTCTTTAACCTCTTCAGCGCGGCGCGGATTACCACGCTGTGCTGAAGGCTCTATTGAGCGGGTGGGGCCATGACGGAGCGGTTCCGTCATACGAACAGCGCAACCGATGCGCATGACGGAACCGCTCCGTCATGCGCATTGAAGGGGTTAATGCATCGAGCAGGGAAGTCCAAGAAGGCGAGACTGAGATCTCAGCCAGAGAGACTGTATCAATTGGCACTGAAAGCCGAGGTAGACTGACCTACTGGCATATATTAGGAAAAGTCCTCACAGGCTGGTGCCTGTAAACGGCCAGAGTGAAATCCCAAATAGAAGTCAAGAATTCTGGGCCCGATGTACAAACATTAGGAATACCGATTTCCTAATTGCGATTCTCTCCTAATCGCAATTAAGAAATTGGTATTCCTAATACATGAAACTCTTTTGAGTTTCATTAGCGATTCCTAGTGGTCCACAAATAGACTTACCTCATGCATATTAATGAGGTAGGTCTCAATTTGCGACCCATTACGAATCGCAGCCATCACAGGGATGGTGGCCTCCCGAGGTCAGCAGACCACCATGTCTGTGACTGCTTTTTAATAAAGTAATGCAGCCAGTTTTTTTTATTGGAAAACAGGATGCGTTTAAAAAGATAAAATGAAACTTTGCAGTTTATTTTTTTTAAAGTAATCAATGGTCCGTGGGAACACTGCCTGCTCTTAAAAAATATTTTTTTAACATTCTCAAAGGGGAAGGGGTCCCCCAAGGTACCCCTTCGCCTTTGCAAGTGGATTGACTAATGGTAAAATATTACTGTTTTGTGACCGGAATTTAGTTGCAAAACAGTACTTCACACCTTTCTGATTCAGTATTTATACTGAATCAGTATTGGGTCGCAAACGCAAATTGCGATTCGGTAACAAGTTACTGAAACGCAATTTACCTTCTGTACATTGTAAAAAGCTTTTTAGCCGTGACAAACGGCTCGATTCTGTGAACCTCGCCGTTTGCGACCACAAAAAAGCTTTGTATATCTGTAAATCTGTTCTCAGTGGCATGTTATGCTTAGCTTACGTGTGACCACCCAAAGTGTGGCTCAATGGTTAGAGCGGCAGACCCTGATGCAGAGTTCTGGCCCGGGACCAGAGTTCAATCCCCCGCCTCGGCGGGTCTTGGATTCAATTTCCTCAGACCTGATAATTCTCGCCTCGGTGCCTATTCTAATCATGGGTCCCACGCTGCAACTCTGGGCAATAGCTTGCTTAATCTTCACAACGGCCCCAACAACGCTGGGATGCCTGGCTTCACCTTGGGGGTGCCCAGGAGTGGACATTTCACAGGGAAAGGCCAGGAAGGGTTCCACAGCGGTATGAGTAAAAGCGCCAGGATACCCCCGTTGGGGGTGGCAGTGCGCTATACGAGTACATATACATTTACACCCAACCAGCCTTTCACAGTCTCTCAGTTTCACAACACACCATTCCGGATCTGCCTCACCCCCGCAGCGTAGATCTCCAGCATGCGGCACTTACGTGGGAAAAGCTGCATTGATTTCCATGTCGGTGCAAGAGGAAGATGAATGCGCAGTTTAATGAATGTTTATCTTTGTCTTTATTCTGTTTATAGAGCCCCATAATAAAGTAAATTATTCCTCTGAGATTAGCCGCTTCATGAAACAGAGCCCAGTAAATATCTCTATGGCAACTGAACTAGCAACTAAACACACATCAGTAAAAAGAAGCACAAAAAAAAATGGAGAATAAAATCAATCACATAGAACAGCCCAGGACTATGCTTGCACCAGTGATAGTCACGATCAAAATAACCATGTACCTTGGAAAGCAGAAGTGAGCATGGGCCTCTCATGTAACCTTGCAATGTCAAAGACAGATAACCTCCTGTCACCTGTCCTCACAATATGAGATGGGGGCCCTGACCAGAGCTCTGATGGAATATATAGCTTATTTTCCAGTTCAATATGTTTAAAAGCTAGCCAGAGAGGGAGAAGTTTGAGGGAATGCAGTATTTTTGAGTCTAGTGGAGCAGGAACCCTGCCGTAAAGTTGGAGGGGTCCCCCTACACCAATCTCAATAATACCCTGGCTCATATAGAGTCGGCTCTGCACTCACCGCTGCTATATGGCACCGGAGTAAACAGAAAAGTGATGGGTGGGCTGCTTGATCTCAGCCACTCAGGACCGCATCCCAGTCCATTGTTTTTTCATCCACAATGCCACCTTAGATTAGACCCGGTCAAATGCAAATCAGCCTTGATCCTGTTCCAATAGGAACAGCTCAATCTGAACCGCCAAGCCAGATCCTCCCTGGGCCAGAACACAGGCAGCCCAAGACCGGTTTTGCTCTAGTTGGGGCTCTTCAGTAGGGTGCAGCTTGGGTCAGCGGCAACGTGCCAATGGAGCTTCGTCGGAGCGTACCCCTTGCACTTAAGGTGTCGCACTGCAGTAATCTAACAAGCACTGGCGATGTCAGTAGGTCTGGCTTTAAGAGAATGGTGTATGGTAAAATGAAGCATTACAAGCAAATAGCATGGTAATGAATATATATTTGTGCGTAAGCAAAGAATTGTGGAATTATATTGGGGTTGGTTAAAAGGCCAGGTGACAGTTGCACTGTCAAGCCAGACCTAAGCATCCTTGTAGGTAAAAAACTGGCCTCTCTCATCTGTACTGCTGCCAGAGACAAACAACATAAATTGTGGGAGTGGTTGTGGCCTAATGGCTAGAGTGGTCACCCTCCAAGCTGGAGTACCGAGTCAGAGCCTCGGCCAGGACGATCAACATTCTGTGGATCTAAGCAAATCACTCTCTCCGTGCCAACTAAAAAATTAATGTGTCAGTCCGTAATGCAACTGGTGCTCACGTAAAGCGCTCGGATACCTTTGGGTCGAGTTGACGCTATATAACACAAAAAAATAATAATAATTATCTAGTTATCGTAGACACTTTTTAACAGCATTCCAAAGTCATGTCTGTGCCCCTGAAAGTTCAAACTTGGTTAGCTGGCGAAAATAAACAATATAATCACAGCTTGGTGAAGGGCAAGCGCCTTTTATGTCCCAATCAAAACATGCACTCGTGGCTCCCAACAAGTGGGCGGAGTCAAGGCTCCCCTCTCGTGATGCTCATATAATTGTCTGGCAACAGCTGCGCTGTCACGCCAGATCATGACAAAGTTATGTGTGGGGTGTTTGAATTCATCTTAGCCACTGATAATGAAGAGGGCTGCATTCCGCTCCATCATGTGTTTACCCAGAATGCCACCTCAGGCTAGACCCAGCCATGTGCTGATCAGCCTTGATTCTGCAGGCTGTGGATTGTATTGCCTCTCTGCTCTGCATTCTTGGTTGATGGTGTGGGTGTCACTCATAATTCCTTTTATTATCTAATATGTTGATGAAGGAGTCTGTTCGACAACTTCTGCCAGACTGAGCTCTTCGCCAACCCCCAAGCCTGTATATCACCACTTTCCCACACACAGTGCCAATGTTTCTCTTTCTGTTTACTCAAGAAGGGTGGAGGCAGATACTTATGAGGTTGCGCCATTAACATCAAAAGAGATGACACATTTCATACCTGCCGACATTTCAAAACCAAAATGTCAGTGATATTTTGTGTAGGCCCCACAGACATCTTTTCAGAAGTCTCCTGTGAGATTTCTCCTAGTAGAAGTTTGGGATAAACTGGGCATTTGCGCATTCTAAACGTCCTTGGGCAGGTAATATGTGTTGAAACTAGTAATAGAAGGACATTTTTGGAAACTTTAAGGTGAAACAGCACTTCCTAAAGCATATTAAGCAGGAACATTCATTTGAGGGTGGTCATTTTAAAGACAAGTTTGGGATTGCAGAGGTTCTCCACAAGGTGTATTTCTATAGAAATGTAGTAAAGCTTATAATAGTTTAAAGACCACTTTACATGATGGCTTGGAATTCTCCCTTCTCCTTCCATGAATCCCTGGGAAAAACTAGCAGCACATTATTCATTTTAAAACACTTTCAGCAAGCAGCATAGGTCACAAATTGCTAGGAAACACTCCAGGGAATTTTGGGATACTTGGGCTTAGATAGTGGTAACAGCGTTTGGGAAATGATATGTGCTCAGCTATGTCCAGTTACTATCTGAATGACAGTTTCCAAGATGATACTTCACACAACTTAGCTAGTTTCCAAGATGATACTTCACACAACGTAGCCAGTTTCCATTATGTACAATTGGCACATCGCTGAAGAGGTTTCAGAATGTTTAGTCATCACATTATTGCAAGTTTTCATAATGCCTATTAACCACCTTTGCCATTTCACCATTATGCCCACTTTACATTAAGTGCGGTTGGCTCTTTAATGTTGGTTTCCTGCATATCCAGTCTGCACCACATGTCTACATTCCATTATGCAATGCTAGCACATCATGGGCAGTTTCTAATATGTCCAATCAACACTCCAGTGCCAGATTCCTTTATGCTCATAGGCACCTCCTGACCAGTTTCCATTATGCCCCGTGGCACATAACAGCCAGCTTACCATATGCCTGTTTAGTACACCATGGTAAGTTTCAATTATGCCCACTCAGCATATCATTGACTAATTGCAATAGGCCAAGTCAGCACATAGTAGCCAGATCAAACTGTGCCCAGTTAGCATATGATGTTCTGTTCCATTATGCCCAGCAAGCATGCCACGGACAGGGTTCATTATGCAATTCAATTCAATTTTTATTGTTTGATTAATTAAAATCTTACACTATAGTGACTATAATTCCTATTGTAATAAGTAAAAAAGTCTGGTTTGAAAATTAATAAAACACTCATTAGTAAATAAATAAATCATCCTTTTTGTTAAATATAGCAGCTATTAGTAGTTCTGACTTCATATTACAAATCATATATTATATACAACCTATACTACATCTCAAATTAATCTTGCTTGTCTAATTCCGTTCTTATTATTAATAAAAACTTTACAGAAGCTGAGTTGAGTGGGTTCACGGGGTTCATTATGCATCTCTACCACATCATGCACAATGCTCACTTAGCGCTCCGTCGGCGGTTTCCGCAACGCTCGTTTGGCACTTCTTTACATTTGTACTTTATCCAGACAGCACCCCATAGCATATGTAGTATTTAGACCACCAAGGGTATTTATTCTCTCTTAGAGACCTGTTTTTGTTTTTGTACTTGGTCTTTCTTACTATAAGTGATCGCCTGTGACGTCACTGCTGCTTTCTCTTTG
This sequence comes from Triturus cristatus, assembly GCF_964204655.1. Lineage (NCBI taxonomy): Eukaryota > Metazoa > Chordata > Amphibia > Caudata > Salamandridae > Triturus > Triturus cristatus. The sequence goes on from NC_140592.1 coordinate 1,186,629,666, forward strand.
CACACAGGGCACTGAAACTTAGATGAAGACACCATAACCAAATCACCCATTTCATTAGTGTTCATCGTGCGCTGGTAAGAGGAACACTAGTGGACTTTGGATACTCCAGGGAAACCTCTCGATCACTGAACGACCTACAGGGCATACAATTTAGTTATGAATAGTGCAAGGTGGGAGGTAAACCACACCAGTGATGGTTAACGTTTTTGTTTTGCAGTGTTTTTATAGCACGAACTCGACCCGAGCTATAGGAGTGCTTTGCGTGAGCACCAGTTACAATACACAAGGAGGACACGTTCATTTTTTGTAGACACAAGGAGATTAAGCGATTTGACCATAATCACAGGATGCTGAGCCAGCGCCGAGACTCGAACCCGGTTCCCTAGTTCCCCAGTTCCAAAGCTGGCTGCTCTGGCTGTTGACACACCATTTCCTACGAGCATTTCATACTTCTCCAATCTCTCTTTTCTCACTGGCCCCATCTCCCTTCTGTGACTGGTACAGGATAAGAGGGCTCTATCTATGTCTTTCAGGGGCAGCTCTTCTGTTTGAGCAGAGGAATGTTGCCCCACCAACCAAAATGCCCAAAAAAAGACAAAGAGATTAAAAATAAAATGGTAATAAAGTTAATTTATTGCTATTTTATTTTCCTCCACTCTTCCCGAACCGAGTGTCAGGACTGGGCAAGGCGTACTACGTGACAGCAGCAGAGAGGATGGTGGCTATGTGGGCTGCGACTATGAATAGCTACCTTACTGTACCACCACAAAAGGCCTCTAGGGGATACCAGACTGAAATAAATTGTTTTATTTGGTAGGAAGCAAAACTTCGCTTGGTCCCACTTTTTGACAATTTTTGCATCACAGCCGACACTTAGAGTCAGGGGGCCACATGTATGACTGTTTTTAGCGGAGAGTTGGGCTGTTTGCAACCTCTAAAAAGGATTCTAGCATGTATCAACCCTATTTTGCGAGTCAGTAACCTTTTACTAACTCGCAAAATAGGGTTTGCAAGTGGCTATTATGAAGGGGCGTGTCAAGGGTGTCCCTTCCTAATAGCGAGTCGCAAGGCAATGTAAGACTGTTTTGTGGCCCTGATGCAGTTTACCGCCTAGTTCAAGTAGGTGATAAGCCAGTCGCAAACGGGAAGGGGTCTCCAGGGGACCCCTTCCTTTTGTGACCGGGAGTGAAAACCACTGTATACTCTTAAGAAATGAAACAGAAACATTTCAGTTTTCTTTTTTAAATGCAAAGGAAAACGGGATGCATTCTTTTTAAAAAACAGCTTTATTTAAAAAGCAGTCACAGATATGATGGTCTGCTGATCCCTGTGACAGCTGGCCATTCCAAATGGGTTGCGAATTGCGACCTGCCTCATGATTATTAATGAGGCAGGTCCCTTGAGACCCATGTGGAAATCACAAACAGTATCTGAGACACTGTTGTACATTTCAATTTGCGACTCGCAAATCGCGAGTAGCTAAACATCGCAATTTGAGAGTCGCACATGAAATGGTCGTACATGTGGCCCAGGGTTCTTAGGCACTGAGACTGTAGTTAAGAACAAATTTTAGCTTGCGAAAACAGACGCATAAACTGAAAGCTCAGGCAACAACACTTAAATATTCCCTCCTCCTTACGACGCTGAGTGAACTTTCCTCTCTCGCCAGTTGCCAGCACCCCTCAGGAACAGAATTTCCACCTGCCATTACCATTCAGTGTCGGGATAAATTGTTTTGTTGTGTGAAGGGCACTATTAGCATATACTTTACAGAGTATCCACATAGAATAATAACACAAATAAACAAATGAAACGAATCCGTTTTGGGTCAGGTGAATATCTTAAGTGTGAGGGGCACACATGGATTTTTCCACGTTATATGGGACTCCTTCAGACAACCAGGTCTTTCTTTATCATTAAATATTTATTTTTATTCCCCTTTCACTAATTACACTCATATATCTTTTATTGCAGTCCATTCAGTCACCATAGGAATGGCAGGCCTGGGACCCGGAACAAGCCTTGGCTAGTTTAGTTCTATCAGCATCCATACTGCACAGAGCAACTCCAAGGGTCTGGCCCAGCCACTGTTTGGTCAGGGGGGATGGTTCTTCCCAAGAGTATTTTGAAAAATATAAGGAAATAATGGTGAATTTTACTATACATTTTTTCAGAAGGTGCTAAAACACAACAAGTTAAATGGTCTCACAGTGCATCATGATATCCAGTGACGGTGGGATAAACAAAGACCCCACAGTCATTCTTAGGGTTGACACATGACTGTCCATATGTGACAAGTCTGTTCCCTTTAACGTGATATTAAGACTGCCCCCAAGAAATGCTGGCTTCTCCCATAGTGGCATCACAAATTATGGCCTTGAAGGCTACTGGTCATTCTAGGGTTGGAAGGGGTTACTGGCCCAAAGAAGGTAGCTGTGTCCCCTGTCATCCCAGTACAGTGTTTGCTGGGAAATTACCTTGAGACTTCTGCCTTGGCAGAGGTGGTGAGGAGGACCCATGTAGCAATGCTGGGTCTCCCTGAGTGGGTGTTTGTATCCAAAAGAGCACAAAAGGCACCTAGGGAAAATCAAGGGACCCGGGAGCATGAAACAGTGGACCAGGGAAGAGAGGAGAAGAGAAGAAAAGACTGGTATATCGCCTTCCAAAGTCCACAGGCGCCGGCGCCAGGCCTTACGGGGAAGGCCTGGCGCCTGAAGAGAAGGCTGTCTCCCTAGCAAACGGGCCAGAGCTGACAGAGCTCCAATGACAGACGGTCCCGCTAGGCAAAAATTGAGACAGTGACAAAGGACTTGTCCCACTCTTGAGGTCCTGCGACAATTAGCTGCCAAACAGGAATGTGGGGTTGCCCGTAGTACCCACAAGGCACACTGGGAGGAGGGGCTCATGTATAATGGGGCACGGGACCCCAAACCAGGAGCAACCAGGAGGCTTGTGGTCTCACAACAATACAGAGAGTTCCCGGTTAACGTATCCCACAGCATCACCTTAGCTGAACACCTGGGGCACAGCTAGACCTGGGAAAGGTTAGTCAATCGTTTTACTGCCCATGGATGACTGAGAAGATGAGGGAGCTTTGTCGCTCCTGTGCCCCCTGCCAAGCCAGTGGCAAGATAGGAGACAAGCCAAAGGCTTCCCTGATACCCTTTCCTGTGGTGGGGACTCCCTTTGAGAGGGTGGGGATTGACATTGTTGGTCTCCTAGACCCACAAACTACTTCTGGGAACAGGTTTATCTGGGTGGCCCTCCTTGTAATCTTCACCAGGGTTGGGTTCCCTACGGAGGTCATATCAGATGGGGTGATAACGTTATGTCAGCCTATCTGAACGGAATGTGGGATGAGTGTGGTGTGACCTATAAGTTCACTACCCCCTAACATTCTCAAGAAAATAGACCTGTAGAAAAGTTCTTCAAGACCATAAAAGGCATGAACATGGGTATGCCTGAGAAACTCGGGGGAAACATCATATTCATCAAAAAGAGTATTCTTTTCAAGACATTGGTGCTGGTACATAAAGCTCTCAACGAGAAAGGAGCTATTTATCTGAGGAGGAGGATATGTGTGGATGCCCCCCTCAGAAAGCTGTGATCCTCAAACAGCTTTTTAGCCAGGGTTCCAAAAATTCGCCAGGCAAGAAAGGGTGGAAGATCGTTTTCTTTTCTTGGCTCAAAGGCATGGAGTAAACTCCTAGGGAACTCTGTGCCATTTCAGAGCTTCCTGTGTTCAGGAAAAACATAAAAACCCTGGCTGTTCCAACAAAATTATTACCACACCCATTGTTTTGGCAGATGCAAGATCTCCAACGGTCAGTGCCGGGACACTCCTTGGAGTATGCGAGTGTTATACAAATGCCAAATAATTCATTCATATTCTTGTCTCATGCCTGCTATTTGCTTACAGGGAGGTTCCACAAAAAGGAGTAGCCTTGAGTTCACTTGAGCTACTCTTTGGACACCCTGTGAGGGTTCACTTAAGCTTGGTAAGAGAGGGTTGGGAGAGACCCTTTAAGGAGCACATGCAAGACACTGTGGACTATGCATTGGGCCTTTATTCTAGAATAGCTGAATACATGAAATTAGTAAACAAAAACGTGGAGGCCAGACAGGAGCTTGTAAAGCACTGGTATGACCAGAAGTCCTCAATGGTGGAATACCAGCCAGGATAGTTGGTGTGGGTATTGGAGCCTGTAGAATCCAGAGCACTTCAAGATAAGTGAACTAATCATATCCTATTATGAAAAAGAGGGGGGAAGACACCCAGCTGGTAGATTTAGGAACCTCAAGGAACCCTTGAGGATAATCCATGTCAACAGGCTAAAACTACACCATGACAGAGCAGAAATCACACTGTTCATGGTGACAGATGGAGGGGAAGAAGATGAAAGTGAGTCTCTCCCTGACTTAATGTCATCTGATGTTAAAAATAGGACAGTGGAAGGAGTGGTTCTCTCTACCACCCTAATAGCCCAGGAACAGAGGCAGGTTGCTGGACTGTTCTCATTGACCACAGTCTGACATCTTGGTGTACCCGTGATGTGGACACAGGTGACAGCCTACCTGTCAAAAGTAAAATGTACAGATTGACAGAGCACGCCAAAGCTAGTATCAAGGATGAGGTTGCCAAAATGCTAGAGATGGTGTGATAGAGCCCTTTAGTAGCCCTTGGGACAGCTCAATATTACTGGTACCCACACCTAATCCAAAGGGAGGGAAACCTGAGATGAGGTTCTGCGTGGACTACAGAGGCCTAAATGCAGTCACCAAGACTGATGCCCACCTCATACCAAGAGCTGATGTAATCCTTGATAAGTTGGGGGCTGCAAAATATCTGAATACATTTGACCTGGCCTCAGGTTATTGGCAGATAGCCCTCACACCACAAGCCAAAGAGAGGTCTGCTTTTTTTTTACACTTGAAGGCCACTTGCAATTCAAAGTGGTGCCCTTTACACTGAAATATGCACCTACCTCCATCCAGAGGTTGGTGAACAGAGTTCTTTCAGGCTTGCAAAGATTTGGTACAGCTTATCTGGATGAAATTGCTGGAATCAGGTATCAGCCTTGATCAGGAGGGGAGGGGCTTGAGGAACATGGCGGCAGGCTAACGCCGGCCGTGAGAGGCTCCGTTTATCCGTCTGATGTCTTCCCGGTTCTTTTTTTCCGCTTAGCCGTGTCCCGTCTTTCGTGTCCCGTGCCTCGTATCCCTGCATGGAGTTCCTTGCCTAGGATGTAATGGTGAGAGCTTGATACTCTGTGTACCACTCACCCGGGTGCCGCGCTCACAGGGGGTTGTTTTCTTTCCCTTTCTCCCTTTCTCCCTGGTCATTCACGCTGCTGTGGAGAGCGGAGCGGATTTTGGTGAGCACTTGGACCCAGAGGGGAGAGAAACAGCTGATGACAGTCTACGACTCGCGTCACCTGGCGTCACCGGCGCGGAGGGAGGAGAGGTGCAGAGAGACCTGGGGAGGATCTCAGGGTGTATGCAGAGATTTCGCCGGGGAGTGGAGGAGAGCAACGGCAGCATCTGCGAGGATCTATTCCACTCACTGTGGTGTGGTGCATTACGACCGTTTCAGCGCTGGTCAGCGTTCATGGCTGGTAAGGCGGCGAAAGGGAGGGGGATTTTGGGCTTGTACCCTCAGTGCAGCTATTATAGCCACAGGTGAGACCTCCCAGGTTATTCCGGATTTTCTCTATATCGCTCCCCTATGTTGCTATCAGAACTTGTTTAGTGTTCATACTGGTCAGTGCATTTTTCCGCGAGCTATCTTTCAAAGGATAGGGATGGACTCTCTTGCTATAGAGCCCACCCCCAGTACTGAGACTGCGGATCTTGAGACCTCGAACGCGAGTGAGGGGGTCCAGATAGCCTCGGCTAGCAATTCCTTGGCGGAAAAAGTGACGGAGAAAAACAGTGGAGGTCAAAGGAAGGGACCCGCCTTAGCTACTAGAAACAGGTACCAACTGCGTTCACTACTGGAGCAAGAGCTGGCCTTACAAGAACCCACTGTGGCGCCTAAGACACCTAGGCAAAAAAAAAAAGATAGGAGGGAGAGGAACAAGCTGGGGGAAGATAGAAAAGGAGGGCGTACTACCGTAAAAGCTACTCCATCACTGAAATCATACTTTAAGATAATGGAGAAGGAGAAGGAGACCCCCCGTAGGTCTATACCCTCTAGCAGCTCCACAAAATGCTCAGTACCCCCCAAACCATCTAGTCAGGCTCATATCTCTCTATCATCCCCATCATCTCCACAGAATTCTTTGATCTCTCACGCTGAGACAATTTGCTTAGCTAACAAATTCTCCCCTTTACTATGTGAACCAGATACAGAAATCGGCATGGGTTTGTGTAATATACCAGTGAGTTCAGACACAGGGGATATAGGAGGTCACCCAGATGGGGTACTGCAATCTGACGTTTGCGAGGATAACGCATGTCATAGCGGTAGTGAGACCGCAGAGGAGTCTCCAAGTGGAGAGCACCCCGGTGGGGACAACCAGTTGAAGAACCTTCTTTTTTCCCTCCGTGAAGACCTATTTGCAAAATTGATGCCTAGGTTTGAAATCTCCGAAGGGAATCAGAAGGTAATTTCAGAGAAATGTACAGCCTTAGAGTCAAAATTGGACGATATTTGCACTAGAACAGAGACACTCGAAAATAAAGTGGATATTTTAGCAAAAAGTTCTCAAAGCCACTCGGACATCATCGCTGCTCTACAGACGCAGAATCGGGCTTTTCAAAGCGATATCGAGAGATTAGAGATCCACGCCAGAAGGAATAATCTGAAATTTTTGGAGATCCCGGAAGGAGTAGAGAATGGCGATGTGAAGTCGCTGATATGCAAACTATTGAGAGAGGGGGTCCTAAAAGATAGACTGGATATTGATCTAGAAAAGGAGATTCAGCGAGCCCATAGAGATCCATTTAGACAACATCCAGGCAGGAAGGCCCCAAGGAAGATCCTGGTTAACTTTCTCTCTTTTTCAATTAAGGAGTTGATTCTAGGGCGAGCTCTGAAAGATACATCATTGCACATTAACTCTGTTAAGTATCTAATACGTTCCGATGTGGGCAGAGCCACTGCCCAAAGACAGTGGGAACTGGGCTCTCGGATGTCCGAGTTAAGAAGCCTGGGAGCGCAGGTTATGATGAAGTTTCCCGCTGCCTTAAGAGTGGTATGGAGAAATAAGACGCACAATTTCTCCTCCGTTCAGGAGGTTGATACCTTTATATCACACATGAAGGGGGTTCAATAGAGGCATTACATACTAACTGTGATAACAGCGATATATCATAAAATATTAACCCACGACACATGCAGAATATGTGGCAAAGAAAAACAAAGGTTAAGCATAAAATTCACTTAAAAAAAAAAAAAAAAGAAAATTGTGTGTGTGTGTGTATATAGGAGATCACAATATAGTAATAAGTTTACTGGGTCACTGGTTAAGAAAAATATGCGTAATCATGAGCGGTGGGCTCTGTACGGAGAGCGGGGCCTCTCAAATAGGCGATTTTCTTATCGCCAAGATAGTTGTGGGGGGGTTCCTCACGGTGGGTGGTGGGAGGTGGAGGTGGTGGAGGGGAGGGATAGGGTGGGGGAAAAAAACAAATAAAATACTTCCTCATAGAGCCAGCAGTACGAGTTGTAGTAAATTATTCAATACTCCCTGTGTATATAAGTCAGATTTTGATATTCTTTGGTGTATAGAAAATTTTATCCTCTGGAATGATGAATTCCATAAATAAAACTAAAATAATCAGTTGGAATGTGAATGGATTGAGAGATGGGAGGAAACTCAACAGAGTATGTGAATTCTTGAAAAAATCAGGAGCCCATATATGTCTTCTACAAGAGACCCACCTGGAGTCTCAAGAATGTAAGATTGCATTCGAAAAACAAAGCTGGATTCAGGATCTCCTGTGTTCTCGCCAAAGCGGAAGCACAAGAGGGGTAGCGATATTAATTCGTATAAACAGTAAAATCAGAATAGAGAACCATGACACGGATACGTCAGGCAGATGGCTATCCGCTCAGTTAAAAGTAGACAGTTCTTCCTTAGTTTGTGCAGTCTACTATGGCCCCAATCAGGACTGTCCGGAGCATCTGGCCAATCTGAAGTCATCTCTCTTTAATTTTAATGCCCCTATAATATTGGGGGGTGACTTCAATTTGGTTTTCGACAAAAACCTGGATAGGACTTCCAGAGCCACTGTCGCTCCTTTACCTAAAACAAAATTAGAACTTAAGAATATAATGAGAGACTTCAATTTACTGGATATTTGGAGAATCAGAAATACTATGGGCAGAGACTATTCTTTTTATAGTCATAGATATAAGCATCATTCCCGTATTGATTTTTTCTTGATAGATCAGATGCTTCTTCCTCAAGTAATCTCCTCCTCCTACATTCCCGCTCTACTCTCAGACCACTCATCAGTAGAATTAACAGTATATTCCATAAAAGAAGTACAAATGAGAAGGTGGACTTTTGATAGATCGTTACTACAAGTAGACGCAGTGAGGTCACAGCTATCCACACAGCTGGAAGAATTTTTCAGATTTAACTGTGGCTCAGCGGGTGCTCAGATTGTATGGGAGGCATTTAAGTCTTTTATGAGGGCAATAGTGACTACACTCACGGTCAAGAGAAATAGGGATAAAAGGAAGGCTGAAGCGGACTCCCTCATAAAAATAAAGTTGAAAGAACAACAACTTCAACTCGCCTCCCTAATGCAATATTCCAATGTAGATATATTATCAAACGAGTTAAATTCCCTTAAAGCAGAATATCAGGCTCTCCTCGATAAAGCCATTAAGGAAAGATGGGATGCGAGCAGATTAAGCAATTTCTCCTATGGGGAGAAGTGTGGCCGTTTCTTGGCCTGGAAGGCCAGAACAGATCGAGCCAAGAACCAAATTGGGAGTTTGATTCTACAAGGCTTCGGGACCTTGACCTATAACAACAATGAGATAGTAAAAGAAGTTCATAATTATATGTCGAAGATGTACGCGGAACAAGGAGATTTCTCTACGGAGAAGGCTGAAGTGTGGCTTAACCAACTAGTTCTACCACATCTCACAGAAGCAGATAAGGTCTTCTTGAGTTCATCAATTAAAGAGGGTGAAGTCTATAACCAACTAAAGAGCATGGCAAAAGGAAAAGCAGCGGGTCCGGACGGCCTCCCAGTTGAGGCATATCAAATCAATCTAGAATTAATTGTGCCAATCCTCACAACTTTATTTAATAAAATACATCTCTCCGGCGAAGCTGTGCCACAAACATGGTCTGAGGCAACAGTGACTCTAATATTAAAACCCAATAAGGACCCCCAGATTGTTGAATCCTATCGGCCAATCTCGCTGCTGAATACTGACTATAAAATCTTTGCGGGCGTGTTGGCAGCGAGATTGGCCAAGGTCATCAAATCAGTGGTTCACAGCGATCAAAGAGGCTTTATGCCGGGTAGGCAGTTGAATGAACTTACATTCCAGGCTATTGCTGCCATAGATGTAGCGACTAATGAAAAGTCGCCCTTAACGATTGTGGCCATTGATGCCGCAAAGGCTTTCGACCAAGTCAGTTGGCCTTATCTCTGGAAAACATTAGATGCACTTGGTATGCCATCGAATTTTATAGCCTCAATTCGAGCCTTATACTCTAGTCCCAAAGCCAAAATTTTAGTGAATGGTTGTCTCACTGATTGGGTACACATATTTCGTGGTACTAGACAGGGATGTCCCCTTTCTCCTCTTTTGTTTAATTTGTATATTGAGCCTTTAGTTATTAAGTTGAGATCTGACCCGATTTTTAAACCATTTAAAATCGCGAGCTTAGAGCTGAAGTTTGCCCTTTACGCGGACGATCTCTTAATGTATACATCGAATCCAGAAGAGGCCGTCCCTAGACTCTTTGCTCTGGCAGAGGACTTTGGGGCAATATCCGGCTATAAAATAAACAGAGACAAAACCGAGGTTATGCAGTGGAATTCGGTTGAAGAATACCCGGCTGTTAAACCTAAGATGAGATATTTGGGAATATATTTAGCTCAACATATAAATCAGATAACTAAAATTAACTTTGATAGAGTCTATAAGGAAATCTGTCATCTCCTTCAACGTTGGTCTGGGCTCCCGCTTAACATATTCGGTAGAGTGAACCTCATAAAAATGACTATTTTGCCGAAAATTACCTTTTTATTTAACTCTATTCCGTTAACTTTTGACCCAAAAGATATAGCTAAATTGCAGGGAAAAATAGGTTCATTCATCTGGAACTCTAAACTGCCGAGAATATCTTGGAAGAAATTGACGAGAAAATTAAAAGTTGGGGGCCTTGCCCTCCCAGATTTACTTATCTACTGTCACTCGTTCCAATTAAAAAATTTTAGACGATTGGCAGACAAGGCAGATACTACTGTTTTAGGATCCTTATTTCAGGCTTTGCTACACAGTGTACCCCAGGGTCAGGATTACTTTTTGTTTAAATTTGGAGATCCCAGGTTTTTAAAAAAAGTTAGATTGAAGATTTTGATAGCTGCCCAAAAAAATTGGGTTTTTTTCAGGAAAAAGCTGGGAATCCCCTATTATGCTCCCCAGGCCCCGATCTGGGACTCCCCAGGGACCCCGGAGTGCTTAAAAGATCAACTAGCTCGCCCTTTGAGGTTGGCTGGTATTACACACTGGGGAGATCTTCTAAAGGATGCACAGCTTATTGACTGGGATTCTCTCTTTACCTTGACGGAGGGTTCTCTCACTAGGTTCAAATATTATCAACTATCGGGTTGGTGGGCTACTCTTGCGCCGGTGTCCTGTACATTAAATCCTAGCTTTGACCTGGTAAACAAGAAAGGGACCTGGAAAAGAGAGTTGGCATTTTGGTATTGGGCTATGATGGGAGCAGAAGAAGTTCCGGAGATTGAACTCCTAAAAATATGGGGTGAACAGGTTGATCTTAATCATGATAATCTTAAGGAGCTGTGGGAGGATTCTTTCACAATGCTACATACTATAGTCAAACCAGCTGCACTTAAAAGAAACCATCTGTTTACCCTGTATAGAGTCTATATCTCGCCCAAGAAACTTGTAAGATTTACCAACCTAGAACATCGGTGCCCTCGGTGTAAATTGCTCGCCGCTGATGACATACATATGTTTGTGGATTGCCCTTCTCTGGCGCAATATTGGGCTAAACTAGGTGATTTCATTGCAACAGTATTAAATGTACAATTTACCATAAATCCAAAGACAATCATGTTTGGGTTAGTTAACAATTATCAATTATGTGCCCTTGATTTCAAACTTATTTTTTATATTATGGTATTAGCAAGGCGAGAAATATGTAGGGCGTGGAAAAATGAGAAGGCACCGATTTTTTTAGATTGCTTGAAACATATTATGTACACTTGTGAGTCAGATATAGCCTGCGATCCCTCCAGTGAAGCAAAGATATGGGCACCGCTAATGGCCTGGCGGAACAGATGACGAAAGTTTTTTTTTTTTTTTTTTCCTCTTTTTCTTTTTTCTTGTTTCCGATGATTTTACCTGGGCACTGTTGGGGCTGAATCTCTAACACCATTAATGGGCCTCTCAGTGAGTAAACGTTGGAGTAGATAGAGCAAACAGTAAAATGCCAGTAGGGTTAGACCCCTTTTCCTATCCCCCCAGGGTCCTAACATCGGAATCGTATACTATCGAGTGGGGGTTTAGGGAAGGGGACTTCCCCATTTGGATTGCCTCTCCCGTCTGGTGGTATATGAGGAAAGAAAAAAAAAAAAAAATTGCTGGAATCAGTTCCACCTTCGGAGGATCAGCTGGTCCGCTTCAGGCCCTGCAACAGGCAGGATTGACTATTAAGGCAAATAAGTGCCAGATAGGGCAAGGATCTGTTGTGTACTTGCAAGTAGATAGAGGCCATGAACAGCCTCTTCAACCCAAAATCCAGAAAATTCCCGCCTGGTAGGCTTCTAAAACCCAGACCCAATTCAGAGCCTTTCTTGGCTTGACAAGGTATTATAGGAGGTTTGTTAAAGGTTAGTGACACCACTAACAGAACCAACCTCTAAGAAGCAACCCAGAAAAGTTATCTGAAATGCGCAGTGTCAAAAGGCTTTCGACACACTCAAGGAAGCTTTGTGCTCAGCACCTGTCCTAAAGGCACCTGATTTCAGTATGGAGTTCATTGTCCAGACAGATGCTTCTAAACATGGATTGGGCAGTGTTGTCATCAGTAAATGCTTTGGGCCAGGAACAACTAGTTGCTTTTATCAGTAGGCACCTCCTCCCTAGAAAGCAGTGTTGAAGACCATGGAGAGGGAAGCCTTTTCTGTGGTCTGGTCCCTGAAGAAGCTGTCACTCTACCTGTTTGGGAGTCACTCCAGAGGTCAAACCGACCACAGGCCTCTCAGGTGGCTGATTCAGATGAGAAGAGAGAGCCCCAAACTGTTCAGATGGTCAATTTCCCTACACGGTATGCACTTTACAGTGGAACATGAGCCTGGGACTGACCATGCCAATGCAGATGGCCATTCCAGATTCTTCTACTTAGATGATGAGAACTACCAGGGTATAGGTTAGTTACTTATCACCTTTCATCTGGAGTTAGGCCTTGTAAGAAGATGCCTCTTTTTGCATGCCATCTCCAAAACTTTGGACTGATGCTGCTGGTTTTTCAACTTTCAGAGTACACTGAGGCCTGCGAGGCAGGTCTCAGTGACAATGTCCTGACCCTTAAACGTGTACGTTTGATTTGCCTATCATCAATTGGCCTAAGCTAACCTAAATATAAGTCCCTAGTATTCGGAGCCAGGGGTACCCAGTGTCTGTAAGCATAGGTACCGTACATAAGGTAGTAATGGCTATGCCACACTTTTCGCACATCCCAAATCGTTCATCAGTTAGGAAAATAATTATAAAGAACCACAACAAATGTAAGAGGTTGGTGCTCTCATACTACAAGCGCAATGCCATCTAGGGTGATCGAGCCCAAACTGGAAAGGCACCCAGGTCGGCAAACTAATGTAGAAAAAAGTACCGAAGCACACAGAGAAGTCCAATGGCTATTGTGTATGGCCAGTATTAAAGTACTACAAAGTTCAAAGTTGTGTTGGTCGTATTTATTCTTCCCAGTGTTATTCACATTACTTACATCAAATACGTATTATCCAATACAGATAGGGAGCTGGTATGTGTTTTGTCACAGAGACTTTTTCAAGGCTGAGCTGAACAGAAAGTGCCAATGTTCAAAATGGCATACCGGCACGGTACTCCCTCGCTGCAATCAGGGTATGTCACCCCGAGCTTTGGACTGATGTTGCTGGTTTTTCGACTCTGAGAGTGCACTGAAGCCTGCTAACCAGACCTCAGTGCCAGTGTCCTGACTCTTAAACATGTACGTTTGATTAGTCTTTAATCAATTGGCCAAAGCTAACTTACTTAGAAGTCCCTAGTATATGGGACCAGGGTTAGCCAGGGTCTGTAAGTAAAATGTCCCATCTGTGACAGCAGCACTTATTGTGCCACCCTGTGTGGGACAAGGTAAAACATGTCACCCAGTCTGCCACTGGGGACTGGTAAAGTAGTTTGCAACTGCTAAGCTCGACTTCGCAATTTAGAACAATGGGAAAGTCCATGTTTCCCTTTTTAATATGTTCAAGTCAGCCCTAAAGCTGGCCTATCGAGTCCTTAGGCAGGGTGCAGCATGTTAAAAAAGTAGATTTTTTTTTACATGTTCTGACAGTCAACATGTAAAAAAACATGTTCTACAACCCGTTGGCGAGTGCAGGGTTACATGCCAACAGCTCAGTTCTGCTAACTCCTGAATGGAACTATTAAAATTGGTTCTTCAAGGTATCATACAATTCAATACATTAAGCTTGACTGGATGCTCAAGATAAAACTAGTGCAACTTGTTGCTACATGCAAGTTTTAGAAAGTTGCCACTCTGTTGCCCAAGTTTTCCAGTAGCCGTTTGAAGATGATGGCTATGAGACAGCCTTCTGCTGGCATGGGGAAATATGTGCACAGGTACCAGGACAGGTATTAATGGAGGCATGCAACTGAAGGAGGTGTTACCTCCTCTTGGCAGGAAGCTCCTGGAGTGTTAACCCAAAAGATGAGATTCAAAAGGGAAGCAACCTATGAAGGGCAAAAGTATAGAGCACACATGAACACACATGAAACGGCCTGTTTTTATGTCTGGGTAAACAGGTTGGTATAAAGGACAGAGAGGGAAAAACACGGGCCCAACCATTTTTTTCATGGGTGTGTAGCCCCCAGGTAGCCACACCTCTATGGTGGGCTACAGAGCTCCACACACCAAAAGAAGGATCCTGACATCTTGGGAGTGGGCTGATTAGAGCCTTCTGGAATAGTTAGATGCCACACTTCACAGGAAATTGTCATCAGGCAGGAAGGAATGTGGTAGCTCTTTGGCTAGTGGTCACTTTCTGGGCATAAAAGGGGCATCACTGGCACCCAGAACTCAGATCTCACTTGGACTAGAGAAGTGGACCAAAGAAGGACTGCCCTGCTGACCTTGGACCTGGCAAAGAGAGGCTGCACAGAAGCTGGACTGCAACTGCTGCTCATTGAGCTAGTGAGGGAAAGGACTGTTACTGCTGTGTTCTGCTCAAGGATATGACGTCTCCAGGCAGCAGACAAAAGGGCAGACTCCAAGAGTCAGTTGGTTGACTTCCTGTTCATAGCACGGAGCCACAAAAGCTGGAGAAGCCTGCCTGGTGAGTTGGTAGCCAAGATCTCTGGATCATCACTCCTAGCCCCCATGCAGACTGGTGGACTGAGACCCAATGCTCAAAAGTTCCACCTAAGTCTGCTGGACCCGGAGAGATGCCAGAGTAGAGTTTGGTCAGCCAGGACAGTTATCGCCAAAAGAAGGAAAATGCTGACTTGATAGTGCCAGACCACCAGTAGCCCAGTGGCGACTGGACTTTAGCTGACCCTGAGAGGACTTCAAGGGACGTTGATACCTGTGGCCAAAGTTGCCTCACTTAGACCATGGACCGAGATGTAGTCCCAGGAACACCCCATTGACTGCACATCACCTTTGGCATCTTAGAGCATCTTCAGTATTCTGCATCCCTTGCATCAGGACCACTTGATAGAAGTTAATGGCAACTGGCCATCAACTCTGGAACTGGACTGGAAAAAGTTTCTAAGTGTCAAATTTGTTGAATTCGTCAACACTCTATATCACCAGAACCCTTCAGTGGATCTTTTATGTTTTAGTGTCAATACATTCATAAAAATACAGTCTATTTCTATAAATTAGTATCAGATCTGTTGAGTCATGTTTCTTTCTTCTTCAGTTGTCTTGGTGCTGTTTAAATGGTTTACACATGTTCCTTTGTTGAAGGCTGACTGCTCGAAGCCACAGCTAAACAGAATTGAGATAAGGTTTGACAAATGAAACCTGACTGGTCCTAAATGGGTAAGAAGTGTATTACATAGTGATGTTTCACAACCATGCCATACAATACACCCCATTTCCTCACACCTCATCGTCAACACCCCTTATCAATCGGTCCCACCAAGTACATCTAGGTAAACTTGTGCCTAGGTAGCGCAAGGGTGTGGTGGTTTTAGCATACAATATTAACTCCTAAGCCTGCACGTCTTCCATGGTGGGGAAGAATCCCTTTGGCTTCCGTGGGCCCCACCACACTCTGTCCACCTTCCCCACAGGAACAGGTAACTAACGCCCTTGTATCTGAGCCTTTGAGTGCTGTCCATTTTAAGACGCGGCATCCTGAAGTTTGTGAGCATTGTAATGGCTACCAGCCTTGTTCAGTGGAGGGTGTAACACAAGTTCATTCATGAAATGGATGAAGCTCCCTACGCCCTCTGCCTCACCCTGCCCTCGTGGGCAGAGGAAGGTTGAAGGACCTGATAGAGAGAGCCTAGCCTCTCTGACCCTGCCATCATGTCCACTATCAGGCAGCGGTGACGTCACCCAAAAAAGTTGTTGCACCGAGTGATCAATTTAGGCTAGAACCCTTTTGGCCAGTTCCTTATAATTTCTGGCAGTGGTATCTCGGTGGAGGACTGCTGGAGTGCAGACTACTTTTAAATCCAAAGGACAGGAATGGGCAGATCTCCCTTCACACATCAGTTGTGCCATGTTAAGACATACTCTTTGTTTTGGTGACTTTACAACACTTAAATTCCCACAACTACTATTGGCATTCCTTGTTTCCCCAACAAAATGGTCAGATACAGCAATCCAGCTGGTAAATATCACTGCAAACTTGTTGAGTATGAGCATTTAGGATTTTGTTTATTGGTTTCGGATCTATGAGTACAAGCCCCTTTGGCAAGCATTCCCTTAATTATTAACTGGGTTGAAAAGTTGGCAATTACAAGCAGACCAGGGCTTGATGTCACTGTCACTGCAAGTGATGTGCCCAGGGGTGATAGACCAATGAATTGTGGCCAGGCCTACATTTTCAATGTCAAGATGTGCTGGACAAAATTACAATTTTAGGATGGACCTAGTGAACATTTTCATAACAAAATGTTATCGAAATGAGGTACCTGACACTCTAATCGATTTTCCAGTGAAATTCAAATTTGGGTTGTGCCTATAAACACTCACAAAGGAGTTGACTGAGCTTTGCCCAGCTGCTGGGGCAGGATGCAGCTGCCGCCTGCTTTAAAAATGCAGAAAATAAACACAATCACCACTGCCAGCTGACCACCTGCACATCTCCTTGCCAGTGCTAGAGGAGCACTGAGGCACCACAAGTGCCACCACAAGTGCCATGCACACTCACTTCTACCACTCATAAACCAGGTTATGACACCCTGTATGACCAACAGACTAGCTCTGGGGGCTCTGATGCATCTGGACAGCTGTATTTACCCCGTCAGGTCTATGGCACCCTCCTAGGCGCTGCACCAGTGTAGCGCTCTATTAGGGTGGGCAGTAAACACTAGTCTGGAGGCCAAGTAGGTTGTAACGTGGCACGAGAAATAATTACTTAGTTGAGCTATAAACTCCAACCATACACATTGTATGTGGTACCTTTATCGAACCAAAAATGTATACAGTACTTAAGGGGCAAGGCACGGGCTGGTGGTGCATCGTGATGCCCAGCTTATGCCTGACGCGAGTATGCAATGTGCAAAGTACCAGTTTCGGAACTTGGGTATCAGTGCACCATGCTGTCCTTTTGATACCTGAGACCAGATTCTGGCCGACTGTCGGAGGGATAAGACCCAAAGAGAGCAGCTCTCTACTGTGACAAGAAGAGACCCAAAGAGGCCAATGGACAAACTCATAAACACCAGTGTGTGTGCCCTTGGTAAGGCAGAGACTCGGGCTCTGCACCCATTGTCATAAGGGAGTTTGGCCTCTGTGCCGGGAAACATGGACAAGGAAGAGACTCAGAGAGTCCAGGCTGTACACCTAGTGTGACAAGAGAGACACAGAGAGGCCAGGCTCTTCGCTCAGTGTGACAATGGAGACACAGAGAGGCCAGGGTCTACACCCAGTGTGACGAGAGACACAGAGAGCCACAGAGAGGTCAGGCCCCAGGCCCAGTGTGACAAGAGAGACACAGAGAGGCCAGGCCCTACACCCAGTGTGACAAGAGAGACAAAGAGAGACACAGAGAGGTCAGGCCCCACGCCCAGTGTGACAAGAGAGACACAGAGAGGCCAGGCCCTACGCCCAGTGTGACAAGAGAGACAATGAGAGGCCAGGCTCTGCACCCAGTGTGACAAGAGAGACTCAGACAGGCAGACTCCACGCCCAGTGTGACAAGAGAGACACAGAGAGGTCAGGCCCCACGCCCAGTGTGACAAGAGAGACAGAGAGAGGCCAGGCCCTACGCCCAGTGTGACAAGAGAGACCATGAGAGGCCAGGCTCTGCACCCAGTGTGACAAGAGAGACTCAGACAGGCAGGCTCCACGCCCAGTGTGAGAAGAAAGATACAGAGAGGCCAGGCCCTACACCCAGTGTGACAAGAGAGACACAGGGAGGCCAGGCTCTACACCCAGTGTTACAAGAAGACACAGAGAGGCCAGGCCCTACGCCTAGTGTGACGAGAGAGACTCAGAGAGGCCAGGCTCTACACCCAGTGTGACAAGACAGACTCAGACAGGCAGGCTCCATGCCCAGTGTGAGAAGAAAGATACAGAGAAGTCAGGCTATACACCCAGTGTGACGAGGGAGACACAGAGAGGCCAGGCTCTACACCCAGTGTGACAGGAGAGACACAGAGAGGCCAGTCTCTACACCTAGTGTGACAAGAGAGACACGGAGAAGCCAGGCTCTACACCTAGTGTGATAAGAGAGACACAGAGAAGCCAGGCTCTACACCTAGTGTGACAAGAAAGACACAGAGAGGCCAGGCTCTACACCCAGTGTGACGAGAGAGACTCAGACAGGCAGGCTCCACGCCCAGTGTGAGAAGAAAGATACAGAGAGGCCAGGCTCTACACCAGTGTGACGAGGGAGACACAGAGAGGTCGGGCTGTACACCCAGTGTGACAGGGGAGACACAGAGAGGCCAGGCTCTACACCTTGTGTGACAAGATAGACACAGAGAAGCCAGGCTCTACACCTAGTGTGATACGAGAGACACAGAGAAGCCAGGCTGTACACCTAGTTTGACAAGAAAGACACAGAGAGGCCAGGCTCTACACCCAGTGTTAAAAGAAGACCCAGGGAGGCCAGGCCCTATGCCCAGTGTGACAAGAGAGAGACACAGAGAGGCCAGGCTCTGCACCCAGTGTGACAAGTGAGAGACCCAGAGAGGCCAGGCCCTACGCCCAGTGTGAAAAGGGAGAGACCCAGAGAGGCCAGGCTCTGCCCCCAGTGTGACAAGGGAGAGACTCAGAGAGGCCAGGTCCTACGCCCAATGTGAAAAGGGAGAGACCCAGAGAGGCCAGGCTCTGCCACCAGTGTGACAAGGGAGAGACTCAGAGAGGCCAGGCTCTACACCCAGAGTGTCAAGAGAGACACAGAGAGGCCAGGCTCTACGCCCAGACTGACAAGAGAGACAATGTATCACGTTAAAGAGGACACAAGCTGACAGGAAGAGCTACCGGAAACATCACATCCTGTCATCAGGCTAGACACAATGTAATCTCAGACATGCATTCCCAACTCTATTTATATCTTTTGTGTCAAAACAATGCATCGATACTTCTGTTTTGTTCATTAGAAAATGCATCTTTATTAACTCTGGCAACAATGGAATACCCTGTCAGGCCAATGCATTCAATAAGGCAGCGCCAAGAAGTGATCCATGGCAAGTCTGCACATATGAAAAACCTCTCAATATAAAACGAAACATGCAGACAAAGTTGACGTGTGATTAGACAGGTAACTGTTCCGTCTTGATGAGTTATTCTTCCAAACGGTCCATCTTCAGCTCTTTTCTAAATTGGAACAGCATTAGGGCAGTTGTAGTAGATACAGGGATGCTGTTTCCAGTTCTGGGTGCACAAATGGAGAAAGCATTTTTCCTTGTTTGTTCTTCTTTGCACTTCTTCGTCTCCAATCCAATGGAGTCTGGGCTACGGGTGTGCCGAGAGACACAAAAGGCGAGCTTGTCAGCCAGACAGGCAAGGGTGCCGGTTGTGATGATTCTGTAGGTGATGCAGCTGATGTTGAAGATGGTGTGGATAGGCAAAGGAAGCCAATGAAGTTCCATCATAACATAAACATAACATGTGTTTATTGTTACCCAACTCAATGGTACTCATTTTATTGACCTCAGATGGATGAAAGGCTGAGTGGACCTGCTGAGATTTGAACCTGTGACCATGAGTTCGAACACAGGTCCCTACAGTGGACGCATCAGTCCACTAAGCTACCAGACCCAGTCTGGGCAGTAGCGTAGCAAGGATGCCATGGGCCCTGGTGCAAGGAAGTAATGCCCCCTTTGACTGCTGTTGGGGTAGTAAAATACACCAATTATCAAGGTTCAACGGGCCCCTCAAGGCCCTGAACTCCGGTGCCACTGCACCTGCTGCACCATTGGTAGCTATGACCCTGCATCAGAGTGGGCGGGGATGTGGTCATATTTCGTCAGGCACTTCATGACTGGCATGCTGCAGCACCGTTGCTTTTCCCATGTCTGCTCAGCCCATTACTGAGGGATCATATCTCTTCCAGAGCTCCCTTCTCAGCCTTGGTCACTTCATGCCTTAGGGGTGGGTCAGCGGGCAGCCCTGGTCCTTCTCCTTTTAGCAGCGAATAGTTGTGCCCTCCTGGGAGCCCACTGCTCCCCTCTTGCACATTGCTTCCATGACCAGAAGCATATAACCTTACCCGTTTCCATGGCAACCCGACCTTAAACAGAGCAGGGCTTTCTGCAACCACGACCAAGCTGTAATTTAGCAATGCTTCCCAGGGGGGGGAGGCAAATTGGATCTGAAAGTGTCTCACAAGGAGCTGCTCTCAGGATTGTGGTCGCGCAGAACCAACCTCTGATTTCAGGGTAGGGAAAGCAGCACTTACAATAAAGCCTCTATTTCATACAGGCTTTATTTCATAAGCTACAGATGTACTGGAGCTCAGAGGAGTAACTACTATTATAGTGTAAGGAGGCTTAAAGTCAGAAGAGTACTGGGCTGCAGGCTCGGGGGGCAAGGGGATCTATTAGGGCAGAGGCGAGGATACAGAAAAAAATGCTTTTTCTTATGAACTAAATTACTTTTTAGGAGTAGGAAAAGTTTTTCCTACTGAAATGGGACTGCGAATGGATACCAATTCTGTATCTGGAAGGGCCTTGTTTTAGATATCCCTTCCAAATATTGATTCGGTATCGGAAAACCCATTCCAAATATTGATTCGATATCGGATGTCTCAATGTCTTGCAGCTGAAATCTGGTTGCAAAACATTGATATTTTACAGACACCTACAGGGAGGTGGTAATGGCTGCGCAAAAGGACCTCTTTCCCTTTGTGAATGTCAAAATAAATAAAAGATTGTTGAAGACTATGCAGAGATCCACATGACTACTACCCAGTCATAAACAAACAAAAAAAAGAAAACTTGCCACAGGATATAGCCCAGTTTGCTTGATGGAAAACAGGCTGAATTTTAAGAAAAGTTCAATTTATTGAAAGACAATCACAAACATGGTGGTGTGTCTGTGATTGTAGTTTTCATGGAAGGAGTCTTTGTCTGACTACAGTGTTCATGGAAAGTGTCTGTGACTGTAGTTATCATTGAAAGTGTCTTTGTGTGACTACAGTGTTCTTAGAAAGTGTCTGTGATTGTAGTTATCATGGAATGTGTCTCTGTGTGACTACAGTGTTCTTAGAAAGTGTCTGTGATTGTAGTTATCATGGAATGTGTCTCTGTGTGACTACAGTGTTCATGGAAAGTGCCTGTGATTGTAGTTATCATTGAAAGTGTCTTTGTGTGACTGCAGTGTTCATGGAAAGTGCCTGTGATTGTAGTTATCATTGAAAGTGTCTTTGTGTGACTGCAGTGTTCATGGAAAGTGCCTGTGATTGTAGTTATCATGGAATGTGTCTCTGTGTGACTACAGTGTTCATGGAAAGTGCCTGTGATTGTAGTTATCATTGAAAGTGGCTTTGTGTGACTGCAGTGTTCATGGAAAGTGCCTGTGATTGTAGTTATCATTGAAAGTGTCTTTGTGTGACTGCAGTGTTCATGGAAAGTGCCTGCGATTGTAGTTATCATTGAAAGTGTCTTTGTGTGACTGCAGTGTTCACGGAAAGTGCCTGTGATTGTAGTTATCATGGAATGTGTCTCTGTGTGACTACAGTGTTCATGGAAAGTGCCTGTGATTGTAGTTATCATTGAAAGTGTCTTTGTGTGACTGCAGTGTTCATGGAAAGTGCCTGTGATTGTAGTTATCATTGAAAGTGTCTTTGTGTGACTGCAGTGTTCATGGAAAGTGCCTGTGATTGTAGTTATCATGGAATGTGTCTCTGTGTGACTACAGTGTTCATGGAAAGTGCCTGTGATTGTAGTTATCATTGAAAGTGTCTTTGTGTGACTGCAGTGTTCATGGAAAGTGCCTGTGATTGTAGTTATCATTGAAAGTGTCTTTGTGTGACTGCAGTGTTCATGGAAAGTGCCTGTGATTGTAGTTATCATTGAAAGTGTCTTTGTGTGACTGCAGTGTTCATGGAAAGTGCCTGTGATTGTAGTTATCATTGAAAGTGTCTTTGTGTGACTGCAGTGTTCATGGAAAGTGCCTGTGATTGTAGTTATCGTGGAATGTGTCTCTGTGTGACTACAGTGTTCATGGAAAGTGCCTGTGATTCTAGTTATCATTGAAAGTGTCTTTGTGTGACTGCAGTGTTCATGGAAAGGTCCTGTGATTGTAGTTATCATGGAATGTGTCTCTGTGTGACTACAGTGTTCATGGAAAGTGTCTGTGACTGTAGTTATCATTGAATGTGTCTCTGTGTGACTACAGTGTTCATGGAAAGTGCCTGTGATTGTAGTTATCATTGAAAGTGGCTTTGTGTGACTGCAGTGTTCATGGAAAGTGCCTGTGATTGTAGTTATCATTGAAAGTGTCTTTGTGTGACTGCAGTGTTCATGGAAAGTGCCTGCGATTGTAGTTATCATTGAAAGTGTCTTTGTGTGACTGCAGTGTTCACGGAAAGTGCCTGTGATTGTAGTTATCATGGAATGTGTCTCTGTGTGACTACAGTGTTCATGGAAAGTGCCTGTGATTGTAGTTATCATTGAAAGTGTCTTTGTGTGACTGCAGTGTTCATGGAAAGTGCCTGTGATTGTAGTTATCATTGAAAGTGTCTTTGTGTGACTGCAGTGTTCATGGAAAGTGCCTGTGATTGTAGTTATCATGGAATGTGTCTCTGTGTGACTACAGTGTTCATGGAAAGTGCCTGTGATTGTAGTTATCATTGAAAGTGTCTTTGTGTGACTGCAGTGTTCATGGAAAGTGCCTGTGATTGTAGTTATCATTGAAAGTGTCTTTGTGTGACTGCAGTGTTCATGGAAAGTGCCTGTGATTGTAGTTATCATTGAAAGTGTCTTTGTGTGACTGCAGTGTTCATGGAAAGTGCCTGTGATTGTAGTTATCGTGGAATGTGTCTCTGTGTGACTACAGTGTTCATGGAAAGTGCCTGTGATTCTAGTTATCATTGAAAGTGTCTTTGTGTGACTGCAGTGTTCATGGAAAGGTCCTGTGATTGTAGTTATCATGGAATGTGTCTCTGTGTGACTACAGTGTTCATGGAAAGTGTCTGTGACTGTAGTTATCATTGAAAGTGTCTTTGTGTGACTGCAGTGTTCTTAGAAAGTGTCTATGATTGTAGTTATCATGGAATGTGTCTCTGTGTGACTACAGTGTTCATGGAAAGTGCCTGTGATTGTAGTTATCATTGAAAGTGTCTTTGTGTGACTACAGTGTTCATGGAAAGTGCCTGTGATTGTAGTTTTCATGGAAGGAGTCATTGCATGACTGAGTGTTCTCAAAATTAATGGTGATTTTAGTTTTTATGAAAAGTGTCATCGTGTTGCCGTGGAATTCTCTGAAGATATAATGTGGCTGGATCCTATCCTGGATAGGGCTTCCTGGAGTGACACCACAAGAGTAGTACATATTCGAAGGGTTAACACGCACTATCCCTAAGTGAGGTGTCCATCTACACTCAGAAGTTGTCACAACACTTCCTCGTGACGAGAGTGCAATCAAGTGCAGTATAGATACTGAAGCGAAGGTTTGCAAACGCTTTAGTATATAAACATTTTGAGCTCCATTGACAAAGCGTTTACTTGTGCAATTGTATTGTATCCATCGTGACCTATGCATCCATTTACATGACCAAGATACACCCAATCATGAAAGTAGATTTGAAAATCAATTTCTCTGTCTCCTTACCAACATCTTTATGCTCAGGTAGCAATACGAGTTGTCCAATTTACCACCACTTTACCCTACAACACTCTGGACACCCTCGGATATTAGTGCGTTATAAATCTCAATTAAATTTCAATTTAAATTAATGTAATTTCATTTTATTACATGATCCAAGCGATTGCCTGAATTCAGAGCTTCTGTAAAGACGGCTGCATGGGATACACTACACAAGCGTCAGTAGATCAACCCTCTCTATCTGATGCCACCCGGCATGGAAACTTCATGCCGGCCAATCACTGGTCTTAATCAAGGCTAACCCTGGTTGAATACTAAGAGTCATTCCCAATGGCGTGACCATCAGCCCACAGGGCAGTGGATGAAAACACTCAGCTCTCTTCACTTTGACTAGTTTTCAGGTGTCTCCAGTTGTAACAAATCATTGTCAGAAGACTAGCAACCAACCAATGAGAAGGAATACTAGTTCTTAGATTAACCATTGAGTCATTTTGGACATCAAGGTCCACATTTGAATGGGCGGCACTTAGTGATCCTTCATTCACCTGGGACGAAAAGTAAGATGTTAGGAGGAAACATGCATTATCCGAATCTTACCTCTGCATGTCCACCCGCAGTAAGAGTCTTGTTACAGCGCTCGCACTTCAGACAAAACTTGTGCCAGTCCTTCCCCAGCGAGCTCACCTTTTCCGCTAAAAGGGAAAGAGAAATTGTGGTATTAATGTCTGTGTACAACAAAAAGGCACTGAACATAGAAGCATTTAACAAAAATACTAAAACTTCAAGGCAGCTATGGCATACTGCATCACTCATACACAGTGTTGAAATTATCGGATTTGGTGCTGGACCAACCCAGGGGTCAGCTTCTCAAAATCCCTCATACCATATCTTAAACTAATTTCTGGGGGAACCCGAACTTTTGGAGTGGTGCACTGCTCGATATTGAAAAGAATGATAGTCAAATGAGTCAATAAGTCATAAGGTTTTTGTTAAAGTTGTCTTAAACAATCCTTTATTTTCATGGGTGTCCATATACAAAATGCCAGCCAACGCGTTTCGTTCATGAGAATGAACTTCTTCAGGGCATAATATCACGATCCTGGGTAAGGAAATGAAAGTGGAAGTGTGCAGTCAGGGCTGCATGGGTCACCTTGATAAGGGCCAGTATGTGCTTGGTCTGAGAGCCAAGGAAGTGATGAGCCGTCCGCTTCGGACTTGCATTTCCGAAGCGGACGGCTCATCACTTCCATCTCAACCAAGACTTATGTATTTTGTTCTGTGAACGTTCAGAGTCACGGCTGATTGGCTCGATCGGTGACCACCAAAGAGCACCCAATTCCTCTTCTTGAAAAGTTGACCAGTCGACCAGTTGTAACTGCTCTGCCACTGGAGTTGGTGGAGATTTGTTTTTGAAAACTGGAGAGTGAGTGACAAAGCTACCCTACATTCACTGAAAACTGGTATCTGGAAAGAAGACTCCCAGAGGACTTTGGAGTTAATACCAAGGATTGGGCTCAGAGCTGAGGAGGAGAGGAGTGGGGTAGCGTCTACTGGCTTAGGCAGATTTAGAAAGACCGGAGAAACTCTATCTGCCATGGGAATACCAGCCAGAGACATCGATACAGGAAGTTTGGAAGCAGTGAGCTGTGCCTGCCAACTGACTCAGCCAACTCCTCCGACTTGACTGAAGGCTAGAGGCAGCCTGAAGCTGGGAGTTGTGCTGTCTGACTTGAGGGTGAAGTGGCCACTTGTGCGTACTGCACAGGAACTGTCCATGCAGAATGAAGAAGCCATGTGGAATGGAACTAAACCAATTTTTTTCATTTTGGCATTACTTTAATCGTAAAATATTCTTTGATTTTTGCCTGGGAGCTTTATGAAGTGGTTTCTAGGTGCAAGTGTTGCGCTGGTACTGTTTATCCTTAACGCGCTCTCTGAAGGTGCCTTTCATCACAGTCCTGCGCTACTAAGAGGTAGATGAGGCAGTCTTACAGAAACAGTGTTTGCCTAAGAGCTAGTTTTGTCACAGTGGTGGTAGAATTTGCCCCATTGGGCAACCCGTCTTCCTACACTTCCCGTCTTAGGGCATCCAGGGGGTGTCCCATGAAGGCACCAATTTTGCAGTTTGGGGGATTCTTCAAAATCAGCGTCCCCCGATACTTTTGCCAAACCGAAAAAGACAGGGAAACTTTCAAGGACAAAGGAAAAATGGCAAGGATATGACAGCTATATTTAGTAGCAGGAAATTTTGTTTTTCCACAAATCATAACGTGCATTATGGTTATAAATGTCATAACTGCAAGTAATTCGTTCAATATGGATTAATACTGTTAAACCCTAACAACTGTGCCATTGACACAAGTTTATATGAAGACCTAGATACCACCTGCACAGTCAGTGACAAACTGGAAACACAGTGAGAAAGGAACATAATGCAGCGAGTCCAAGAGAAACCATAAAATTCTCCCACAATTATTTTCCATTTCCACCTGCTTCCTTCTACTTATCACCATTCACTTCAATGACCTGACCAACCAGTACCAGCTCCTTCATCTTGCCTGGTATTTCCCACCCACAGCTCTTGCCAGTAGCCAGTGCTTAATTTAAGCTGGTGCTTTCCGGTGCTCAGCACTGGCACTTCATTGTCAACAGCCGGCCCTTTTTACAGTCTGCACATAGTGTCGATGTTGTTCAATGTAGAGATGAGCACAACAATAGTTAATTAGTAATTCAATATATATTAAAAAATTACTAACACCTGCCACCCAACCATTCTTATAGCTTCGGGACCTAGAATGGTCTGAATTGTCACGCGTGTAGGAGTGTCATGGTTAGTAGTTGTGTTGATACTGTCACAAGCAGCGCTGGCAGGGGCAATGGGAGGGCAAGATGCACTGGCTTCCTGAAAAGGTCCCTGGCACTTATTTATTTTTTTACAAATTAACCACTGCCAGTGACCCAACTACAAAATCACCATTACCAAACTGGTCCTGTCAGGCGCTGAGCAAGGCGCCTACCGAAAGTACAGTTGGACTACATTTCCCAGACATCTCGGCGGGAGGAAGGCGTGGTCACAACTGTTAAGTAGGGGCACCGAGGACCAATCGGTGCGCGTAATACTGCCTGGTTGGATTTGTTATGGTGAAGGCTGGAAGCGGCGAGGAAGGAAACGCCGGAGCTCGCACGAACACGAGAGAAACAGCCGTGTGCCCCGCTTGACTGAGAATTCGTCAGGGAGGTACGAGAGGCCGAGTTTCGGTTTCCACACAACTTGATTTGCGGGACGCTGACGTAAGCGTCACCGCGTTTAAAGGTTCTGGGTGTGAACTTATCCATACTCGCGGAACGCTGGACGAGCGTGGCCGCGTTGTTAAAACCCTGGACCAAAGACGAAGTAGGAGCGGACGCTCCCCATTCGGATTACAGACCGGTGAGGTGAGATCACCGGAGACACTGCCTCCGCAACGTTCAGGTAGCTCAACAGAAAGGAGGGGCTGCACTTTGCGGGACAATAGTCAGTGGTTGGAAGACACCACGAGTGTAGGGTTCAAGGGGAGAGCGTGACTGTATCCTTACTCCCCGCGCTCTTCATTATCAGTTGGGGCCTACTCTCGAGGACCTGAGAACAGAGTAGATTCAGGTTCGGTTGGCGAGAGAAGTCCCTGTGTTTTCACCTTTTTCTTTGAAGGGAACATAGGTGGGGGGACTGTCAAGTAGCACGGTCCTGGGGAGCGATCTTCTGTTAAGTCACTTTGGTTTAAAGGCATGGTTATAGTGGCCTGAGTATGTTTTGGAGAGACACACTGTGTAGGCATACTTAGTGAGACCGAATGAGAGTAGGTTGCCTTATGTGTACCGTAACGTGTGTTAAGATTTATGTTATGTTACAGGTATCCCTATCCCTGCTGTTCCCATCCTAATTCCCTTTCCCTCGCCTGATTGCCCTGGTACTCTGTTCCCTATTCAGAGCCGGGGACGTCGGGAGGTGGACCCCTTGTGCTTCACTCGACTCAGCGGAACAAGAGAAAAACGTGACAGGTCCACCTCTCACCATCCCTACCTATCTCACTCCCTGCCCAAATAAGATGCCTCCTCCTCAGCATGCTACGTAAATTCCCCACTCGGCCCCTTCTAACACTACACATCCCCAAGGCCTGGCACCGGCTCTTCCTACAGGGACAGGAGATGCGCTGTGTTTAGTCTCAGAGCACAAAACTCCCTTTTGCTCCACACTGGCCAGCTTCAGTGTTTGTCTCTATTCGGGGGCGCAGTGACGAGGTGCTGATGTCGTCTGACTCTCTCCTGTTTTTGATTTCTAGTTGTCTCGTCCTGATGCTGATAAGTACAGCCTGCATGATGTAAATGGACAAATTAACAAGCACTGGTAAAGCCAGTAGATTTGGCTGTAAAGTCTTAATGTCTGTGAACACATTAAAGATGTTGTCTTTGCTAATGCTGGGGAAACAGCAGCAGAAAAGAATTGCTTTCTGACCTAAAGGAGATGAACAACTGGCTGTGACAAACAGTGATAGATATGTGTATTTCAGGTGTAAAATAGTCCTTCATGCATTCCAATGGGAGCACTTCCTAGAAGGTTGCATGATACACCAAACAGCATGAAGTGAGAAAAATGTACTCCTTTGAGCCGAGCCCCAGTCCTTTCTGTTTTTACTTCTTTTTTTCTTTTTTTTTCTTTATTTATTTTGAACTGACCACACTTGTTGACATACATAGCTGTGCGCCTACAACCCTGAGGCCGGCTGCCATATTTGCAAATAATCACATATCACCTCAGCTTATACCACATCCCGGAGGCTGGTCATCACTGTGGTCAGACTTACGGTTCCCAATACCTTCCTTGTTTACAAGCCTGTATGCCAGTACCATGAGTCTTTGCCCCCTTGCGAGGGCACAGTTTTTATCTTTTCTCCTTCCCCCCTTCAACCATAAAGAGTAAGAAAACAAACAAAAGGGGGGAAAAAATTAAAAAAAGAAACACAACCCCATAACCTTACTTAGCCCCTTTCTGTTTTTTAAAGAATTTATAAAAATCGGTCACAATTTCAGATGCACTGACCAGCCAGACCTAAAACAACTCGGTTCCCTGCTGAGAGCAGAGTTGTCAAGATGGCAGGGGCGAGGGCAAAGGAGACTAAATGTCTTTTTTCTGCTGCTAATGCAGGGTGTGGTAGATGAGCTCAGTCTTGGAGGAGCTGGGCATTAAAGACCACAACAGTGTATCACAGCACTGAGGCAGCCAGAAAATGTGGAGTGCATGAGGGGTGTGGAAATGGAAAGTGTTATCAACATAGAGAAGGTGCTAGAATCCAAAGTATGCCGCCAAGATATACAAAATACAAGGACTTCAAGAAACTGATTGTGAACGACTTCCAACCCGAGGGCCATGTCCACAGCTGCCTTTCACCGGACCCCTCCTTGTGTGCAGTCTGTGCTCAGTGTTGACCTAAAGCTGACCTTCTGTTCCTAGATAATAAACGAAACCTGCAGAACTGGAGGGTGCTTTAAACATCACTATACTCCTAGGAAGAAGCAAACACAATCACAACAAAATCGGTATAAGGAAGGGACTGAGTCTTCTGAGGTCAAACTATGTGGCTGATCTTCATGACTGACCGTCACCGCGCAATGTGGAAAGCCTTTTCTCATTTCACGGTCCTGGTGCCGGGGACGCGCGCTTACTGGATCACCACGCGCAGTCAATAGGAACCCTATATTCTCAAAATGTGTCCCATGATTTATTCATCTTTCTGACATGGGTGACTGGCAGCATGTTTAAAAGGCTTTATTAGCTATACAAAAGGTGAGAGGGGCCTGTCAGCCTGTCTTTGAATGACAACTTTGCAATGAATTTTAATATTTAACAACCCCACCGTTGGATTCTCACAGCAGGACATCAGAGGGACCTTGGCTGATCATAACTAT
This sequence comes from Triturus cristatus, assembly GCF_964204655.1. Classification (NCBI taxonomy): domain Eukaryota; kingdom Metazoa; phylum Chordata; class Amphibia; order Caudata; family Salamandridae; genus Triturus; species Triturus cristatus. Next base: position 1,186,659,488 of record NC_140592.1, read on the forward strand.
GGTATAACAAGAGATGATTTGGTGTCAAAGATGAACGCCGTTCAAACGAGGACTGTGTGAGGTCTCGAGCTGAAGCTGGCCGACTAAGGTGGCCATGGCCACTGCAGGGATCCGGGTATATTTTATAGTGCCACATGCTTTAAGCCTACACAGAGGATAAAGGCTTTCATCCTTCTAAGGTCGATACCGGACATGTCACGGAGCTGAGTTACAATAACATTTGAATTGACGGAGGTAAGGAGGAGTTGGTCCAGGAATTTCTTTGTGGACCGCGCTGAGAAGTTTATGACGTGCCCTGTGCTTAGCCTATGCCCATCCCTGCTGTCATTACATCGGGAAGAGGAATCTTTTGGTCAGGGCGAAGATAATCCTTGCAGCAAAGTCAATGATTCTATCAATAAAGGGAATTTGTATTTGCGGAGTCCCTGAAGCGGGTTATCGTAGTAGCCTAGCGTACTAAAACCAAATGAACCTATTAGAATTTTGTGATTTCAACGTGAGGTATTGGCAAATTCCTTTAATGTTGATAAGTCAGAAACAGACAGCTGTTGTCATCAAAGTAATGAATACCTAAAAGATTGGTTTGAAGATATACAACACTATGTAATAGGATGGGATAATGGGACGGAGGCAGGAGCGGAAGCGGCATAGCAGAAAAGCATTCCGTTTTTGATGAGTTTGGGATAATGGAGTGGAGAGCATCCGATGCCCGGGACGGCCTGACCATGAATTGGTGTTTGAGTGAGAAGGGTGGGATGGTGGTGATATCTACACATCATCAAGGTATAGATGGTATTAGTAGCCGACCAAGAGATTATTTCACCATTCAAGAAGGTACTGAGGAAGAATAGAGGATCTAGAACAGACCTGAGGTACACCGACCAGTAGAGAAGCCGGCGATGCTCTAGAACACTGGGAAAGGTTGATCTGAGAGTAAAACAAGGACCCATCAGCACCTTTTCCAGAAACACCTAAAGAGGTAAGGGGCAGGAGCATGTTGGAGTGACAATCCGTGTCGAAAGGGAAAAGGAGGATTGAGGAAAGATTATTGTGGTGAGAAGAAGTGAGGAAACCCCAGACACATGTGAGCGGATTCCACACTGTGAAACGGATAGTAAATAGTTTGAAGTAAGAGGTAACTGTGCTGCACACTAGAAACTTAACACTTCTAGAGAAAAACAGCATTAAGGATAGTGGGGGGCAGTGGGAATGAAATTTACTATCCACTTTTTTTCGTAATAGCCGTTCAGCTGCACACTTAAGCTAGAGAGGAAAGAGAGTCTTTAAAGGGTGAGGTGAGTCAGAATAACACACTAGATGATGGGGCAAGGGGATTGTGGGAGACAGTTTCTGATTTCAGAGGGCAGATGAGAAGGTAGAGTATACTGATCTGGCTTCTGCTATGTAATGCTACATAAATATTGCCATTTAAGGGGCATCAATAAAGCACTGAAAAATTAAGGCCCAGACTTACCAAGGGAATGTGTTGCCCTTGTGTGATACAGGTTGTTGCAAGGCAACATAATTCTATAAGAAGGAGTTACTAAGCCACGCAAAGCCGCCTTGTGTGAGGTTTAATGAATCCAAAGTAACAAAAGCCTTGCCTTGCACTACCTTGCAGCAGGGAGGTGTTCCATGGGAGGAGCCTTACAACGCATGTACCCGTGGTTTTTGACACAATCCCAGATTTACAAAGGTCTGTAAACTTGGGCTGGTGACAAAATGGTGCGCCTCCCTGACCTATGCGTAACGAGGAGAAATATCTGTATTCCTCCTTGTTACTTCCTCTTTCTTCTTGTGCTGCATTTTGAAAAACACCTACATAGAGGTAAACTCCTTTCAGGTTTTTTTTGTGCAGGAAGGTGCCCCTTCCTTCACAAAAACAATCCTGCCTGTAATACACGCACCCTGGCAGCATGGCACAAGGGTGCCTGCATTGGCGCTAGGCTGCACACGGTGCACCAATGCAAGGGTGGAGCAGATGTGTGCCACATCCTAGTAAATATGGGGCATTTCTGCTCTCTATCTTCACACAATGCAGCCCAGCAAGCTCCCTTACTCACAGCCTGAAGGATTTGTAAATCTGGGCCCTAGGATTTTTTGTCTTGCCTTCACGTATACGGGGCTTTCGGAATATGATTCTTTTAGATTAGTAGGAGCTACTCTTCTTCTATGCACAAGATCGTGGTGACTCACCCAGTCAAGCCACCTAGTTGCTAGGATGCATAAGGCACAGAGTCTTATAAACAGAAATTAATGCAGCATGAAAAAACTCACCATCTGATAAATGCCAAAGGGTGGCAGTATCTTTATTTTTTCTATGCCGCTGCTCCAAACCTATCAAATAATTCTTCATATTTGCCCAAACCAGAAGGTGACAACCTACAATGCTGTGCCACTTTCCTGCTTTTTCACATGCCCACAGTGCCAGCTTCTACTTGCAATGAGGCAGGTGGGCTACCCACACACAGTCACCAGCCTGATGCCACCTTACTGTGCAACAGGCGGCATGGCACAAGGGCGTTTGCCCAGGCTTGGCATCTGTGGTGAACCCTAAGACTATAATGCCTAAGAGACAGAAGAAACTCCTCTTCTGTTTCCTGATTTCCCCATGAAGATGGGGAGTCAACAACAAGCTCTCAGCAGCAGGTGCAGCGTGGCACCTCATTTGGTAGCAGGAGGTTTACTGGCTATTGTAATGTTAGGGTGTGCGTTGTCTGTCATGTGATTTTAATAATGCTGTCTTGTGCACTACTTGCCTCCTTAGGGTGGCTACATGCTACCAGTGGATAACAAGTAGGCCCAGGCAAAATGTTGTTCATATTGGCGTAATCTCACATATTTTAAGTACTTTGCAGTACGTTTTTTACCCAAAATGCCCACGCTTACACAAAAAGGGCAAGTCACAGAATTGAAAATTTGTTCTGATAAAAATCCTACCACGAGAACCACCGCAAACGAACAGAACACAAGTGACTGATGTTTGGGTCACGTGCGATCTGAACAACTTTTGTAGCACAAAATGTCTTTGCATTCAAAATGGACGCAGAATGCATTTTGCGCTAAAAAAAACAGCACAAAAGGTCAGGGCGGCATTTCACATAATTTGCGTCGTTTTTGGTGCATTTTGCATAATTTCCACAAATGAAATCATATTCATATCACCCAGGCATTATAATTACTTGTCCCAACCCCCCAGGCTGCACCACTGGATCATTTAGAAGGCAGGAGACACAAAAGAGCGCAATGAAGCACTGAGCTTAACTCGCCAGATAGATGAATGCCCGCTGCTAGAGCGCCTGCGACCTTTCTCAAATGTCCCATCTGTCAACTCACAGTTGAGGTACATGGCACAAAAACACGATTAGAGAAGAAAATAAGGGCAAAAATGCCAGCAAAAAATACAAAGGTCACAGAGCAGTTTTTTTCATGGGAAATAAATATTACTAATTACGGCCAAAAAAGAACCATTAAATTAGATTTTTGCTCAGCCGAGTCACCAGCAGGCTGATTTGATTACTGACTTATTGATCGAATCATGGAAACTAATGGTTGCTTTGCGAAACATTACAGGCGCGCACAGTGCACTCCAGATCCAGCGAATATATAAGAGGGTCGGCTATTTTGCATTTTTGAGCGAAAGGCTTCTGCAAAAAGAGAGCCGACATAAAAAGGCTGGAAGTTTTCCTAATCTGTAATAGATCGTGCATCTGTCTAAATTCCAGAGGGATGCTGTTCCAGAGCTTGGCCGCAGCCGAGCTAAACGCTCTTCCTCCTGATCTAGCTCTTTGCGTTTTTTGGGACTTTCACCAGACAAGCGGTGGCAGACCGAGGGCACCTTGATGGAGTGTACCATGTAAAGATCCCCTGAAGAGGTCTAGGTCCCAGCCCATGGAGGGCCTTAAAGACCAGGCACAGAGACTTCAACTGAACCCGCTGCATTATGGGTAGCCAGTGAGGCTCTGCCAGTGCTAGTGAACCTGACGAGCGTCGAGGTTTCATCAATGCCAACTTGGCTGCCACAGTTTGGACTCTTTGGAGGCGTTCAATCAGGAATTTAGGGGCCTCTAATAGTAGGGCATTACAGTAGTCAAGTCTACTGAGGATGATGCTACCAACAACCAGCGCCCTGGCCGTCTTTGGCAACAGCGGAAGGATCTTCCTTAGTGCTTTAATCAGGGAATATCAATTTCCCACCACCTTATTTACCTGCATTTCCATGGTCAGATTTGCGTCCAACATAACTCCCAAATTACGTACTGCTCCAGCTGGCGCCTGAACAGACATAGTTGGGGGGGGCCAAAGTTGTGCGGAAAAAGGGGGGGGGCCTTCCCCACAGCACAGTATAAGACTTCCGTCTTATCTGAGTTAAATTGGAGTGAGTTAGTTATTAACCAATGGGCAGTTTCCTGCATGCAGTCATGAAAGGATGCTAAGGAGATCGACTGGTCTCCCTCCAAGGAAAAGAAAAGTTGGGTGTCGACGGCATAATTTACCACTCTCACACCATGCACCTTCATAATTCCTATCAAGGGTCTCACATAGATGTTAAACAGAATAGGGCTTATAGCCGATCCCTGAGGAACGCCATGGTGGATATTGAAAAATTTAGACTGGTACGGAGAAAGGGAAACTGCTTGACTTCTGTCAGAAAGATAAGAGCGAAACCATTCCAAGACCATCCCTGACATTCCGACTTCTTCCAACCTGGTCAACAGAATACAGTGATCCACTGTGTCGGATGCGGCAGACAGGTCGAGCAGAATAAGAATGCTCGATTGTCCCCTGTCTGCCCGCAGTCGAAGGTCGTCTAACACGGTCACTAGGGCCGTCTCAGTTCCATGGCCAGGTCGGAAGCCAAACTGAACACATCCAGCCTAGAATTAGATTCCAGGAACTGAGACAGAGAATTGTAAATGTAAATTGTAAATGTAAATTGATACTTGTATAGCGCACTACTCACCCGCAAGGGTCTCAAGGCGCTTGTACGAATACCGCTGTGGAACCCATCCTGGCTTTTCCCTGTGAGGCATCCACTCCTGGGCACCCCCAAGGTGGAGGCCAGGCATCCTTAGCGTTGTGGGGGCCGTTGTGGAGATTAAGCAAGCTATTGCCCAGAGTTGCAGAGTGGGACTCCATGATTGGAATGGCACCGAGGCGAGAATTATCAGGTCCGTGGAATGTTTGAGCCCAAGACCCGCCGAGGCGGGGAATTGAACCCTGGTCCCGGGCTAGACCTCTGCATCAGAGTCTGCCACTCTAATCATTGAGCCACACTTCTCCAATTGCTGACCAGATGTTCAATAATTTTGATCGGGTAAAGTAAAAGAGAGATTGGTCTGTAATTCCCAGCACATGCTGGATCCAAAGTCGATTTTTTTAAAGAGCGGTGTAACCACTGCCCGTTTCCAACAGGCTGGCACTGAACCAGAAGTTAAAGAGCAGTTACAAATCTGGCACAGAATAGGAAAAAGCTCAGGACCCAGCTCCTTCCAAATCTTGTGAGGGAGAGGATCTAAAGGGGACCCTGAAGATACACTCATGGCAGTTTTATTAAAAGCTTCCTCCGAGGGAAGCTCAAAAAAACTCAGGGAGGGCAGTCAACCTAATTCTGCCCTATTATCCCTCCCTAAGTCTCGTGTCTCATTATATTTAAGAGTGAATCCTTCTTTCTCAGAAGAGTTATTCTTATTCAGTCCATCAATGATGTTGCTTATTTTCTCCAAAAAGAAAGTCGCTAGACTATCGCACAGAGCTTGGGTTGGCATGATTTTAGACTGTGTACATTCCGGGACAGTCATATCCTTGACTATTTAAAAAATTGCTCTAGAGTCATTCTTAGAGTTTAGGATGATATTAGCAAAATATTCAGATTTAGCCAAATCAATTCCCTTCTTGTATTCTGCCATAGCAGGTTGGTGAACATGAAGACGGTTGTGCAGGTATGTCGGTCCGATGTTGGGCATTGCCCTGTATGCGTGTGTGAGGAGTTTGAATTGACTGTGTTTGTGGATGGGGAGCCAGTGGACCTCTCTGAGGTTTGGTGAGATGTGGGTGCATCATGGGAGGTCAATAATTAGTCTTGCTGTTGTGTTCTGGATTATATGGAGTCAGGGAGGAGATGATTGGAGATTCCGGCATTGACGTAGACTAATGTGCTTGTGATAAAGCAAGAGGCGACAGGGCGCCTGGTGTTCAGGGACAGCCTTTTGAAGATTTTGCAGCGCATGCAAAGAACATGGAAGCAGGAGGAACAGACTACATTGACTTTTGATGTCATGTTGAGCTTGTCGCCCAGAAAGATTCCCAAGTTTCTGGTGTGGTCGGTTGGTGTGAGTGTAGGTCCGACCTCTGATGGCTATAAGGTGTAGTCCCAAGGAGAGTTCTTCTTCCCAACGATCGACACTTTCGTCATGTCAGAGTTGAGTTTCAGGCAGTTAGAGCTCATCCAGTCTGCTACATTGATCATGCAGTTGGAGATGTTGCTTCTGGTGGTGGTGGACTTGTTGGTTAGGGAAAGGATGAGTTGGATGTCATCTGTGTAGGATACGATGGAGATGTCTTGTGATCTGATGATGTTGGCGAGCTGTGTCATGTAGATGTTGAACAGGGTTGGGCTAAGCAACAATCCCTGTGGGACTCCACAGATCAGTTTCATGGATTCCGATGTTTAGAGTGGCAGTCTGACTTGCTGTGTTCTTCCTGTGGGGGTATCGACTTACCAATCGCTTCGACTCTCACCCTCGCATGCACAGAGTGTGAGTCTGGCTAGGGACTGAGCCACAACCTAATTAGGGCTCCCCTCAGTGGGGCCCGGCATTTGGGCTGAACCGAGGCTCACAATTTTGGATTCCTTTAGCATAGCAGGGACGGGTGGAATCCGGGCCTTTTGAGGTCTGTGTAGTGTGTGCTCAGGTTGTCAGCCTTGATTGTTCTTCCACTTCCTTCCCCGTTCATGCGATGCCTTTGTTCAGCAGTAAGCAGAATCCTTGCCTTTAAAAAAAGGTGCATGGCTACTGCTTAAATTCACTAATTCAATTTCTTGTCCTTTTTGACATCCTTTTACTCATTTAACACAATCTCTGCCTGGCGCACGGTATCATATCCATTACCGGGCCTCTTTTTTAATGAACATACCCCTACTATACTGCCCTATGGCTATTCTGGTGCTCAGTGGCTGACTATATATTTAAATCTGTGTTACAATTAGAATTTGCACATCTAGCACATACCATCACCCATTAAACCGCTAGGTGTGTGCCCCATAATACGATAGCTGTAACCTGGAGGTCATCAAGCCTGACCTGAAAACACTTCCAACAAAGATCAAAACAAACACCCTTCTAACCAAACACCCTTCATGGTGTAACTTGCTATCCAGGTGGGTAAGCGCTTCAGAACCCCACGTAGGGGGTAATAAGCTCTATATAAATGATACAATACAGTAGATTATAAATGCCATGGTGCATCACAGATCCATAGCATTGAAAATATTAATTTCTGTTAATCCATATTAGTAAAAAAAAACATTTTGCCTGCTTCCACAGGCCTCTTCCAAACAATGAATCTCAACTGCAGACATTACAGTTAAATATAGTTGATCACCATAAAATATTTACCACAAATATGAGGAAATGGAGCAAAATGAAAATGATCACAGTATTACGCCCCTGCTAAATACAAACCGAATTATTTTAGGTAAATACACGCGATATAAGTTATACTATACCACATATTCAATAACAAAATGATTTACATTTCTAGGTATGTAAAACCTGCCAGTGAAGTTGTACTGTCTATGACCTTAGAGCCGGCTGCAGCGGGCTACCTGCCCCGCTGTCCCTGCCACTCACTCTGCCCCAAACCACCCACATAACAGGGCCATAATACAGGCCCTGCAGCACAGGGGGTCCCCAACCTACCAAGGGACCCCAACCCCTTCAGAGGGGCCCCATTTCGCCCAAGACCTATGAATATCTGCGAGATATGGGAGACTCAGGAGGCCCTCTCCACCCTGCTGCAAGATTTGATTGGCGGCCTCAAGCAGTGAGATGGCAGGCGGAAGCTTTGTTTTTGCTTGCGGCGCCCGCCGCTGCCAGAGCAGACAAGGGCCACCGGGCTTGTCGATTCCAGAGTCGACTCCTTAGTGCTTCTCCACCTCTTGAGCAGGTCAAGCTCTAAACAGCGGCAGATCGATGTCTAATGGAGCCAGTTAGGAAGAGTCTTTCCCAACTGCATAGTGCTGTGGGCAGCAGGTCTGGCGCATGGTTTCCCACTCTCTGATCGCCTTCCCTCCAGCCTTCTGGACATGCAGCCTGGGTTGTTCGATATTAATGCAGCATTTCCGCAGACAGTAGTAGAAATATTTCACTTAAAAGTAACATGTCGGATTTCTGTGATTTCGCATTCATGCAATAGGAGAGAACTAGTTTTTAATCGTTTTCGGAAGTGATGCTTTTTGCTGCCTTAAAGGTACTGGGTTCCTCAAAGCAGGTATTGAGCGACAGTTGCGTGTGCTTTCTATGTGCAGTGACCTCTTCTTGGGCTTCCAGAACAAGGAAAGCTAGTACCTGTTCTGAGAGGCCTCTGACTACCGAGTACTGTGGGCAGAGTTGTGTCTGCCTATCTAGAAGGAAGGTATGCAGCTTCCTTACCTTCATGGTGGATCTGTGATTACAGTGTGTTTATTTGCACCTTTCAGAACACGACCTTCTTATGTGTGACTGACTCCAGGGGGCGCATTATTTTACCCAGTTCATATTCAACTAGGCCCTGCCCAGCACCAAGAACCACAGAGGCACGCTGCACAGCTGGCTACTCAGAGGACAGCAGTGGCAATCAAAATGGCCTGCAGTGCGGCATTCAGGGGAACACCATCCACACCAGGAGCACCTCAGCCTTCAATCCACCCAGCACAGAGTCAGCAGCCCGGCGACCCCCAGCATGGCCACCACCTTTAAAGACACTCTCGGCTGGCTCGGCCTGGCTGTCACTTTTGTGAACAGGGGAGTCCAGCAGAGAGAGCACTGGGAACTGCAATGGGGGAACTATCAGAGTGTGATGGCAGGGGCAATGACTGGCAGAAAAAGTTGGTCTTTCTCCTTCTGCATGTATAATAACCCACCAAAAACCTTAAAATGAAAGATAAGTTCAAGTAACCAATGGAAGATGCACTGTAACATTAAGAAGCCTCATGGGTTAATGCCATCACTGCAGAAACAGGATTGAATCATGGTTGTGTGAGTTAATACTGACTTGTGTGTTTGTACTGCCTCCAAAGAGTTACTTATTGTTTAATGTGATGGTACCACAGTTGTTTTATAGTACAATCATCCTTAAAAGGGATAGTACATTACTGACCTACTATTTAGGGTTTTTGCAGCAGTTTTAAGATCTTTTTAGAGCTTCTCATTGGTCAAAAGGTGTCATTTCTGATATTTATCTCTTTCCATGGACTTCATTGCTTGGTTGCTTGGGTTTACTCGTGAGAAAGTGTCACTCTAAGTGTCACACATTTGGTTGTTAAATGTCACTCACAAGTACACTGAAACCATGAAAATGTCACACATATGCAGCCTGAAATCTTGCCAACTACGTGACCAGCGTTAATGCACTGAGAGACCACGTGCTAACGAGACATTTGCAGGCGGGGCTCGGCTTGATTGAAGTGAGCCCCGGCCTGCGCTGCGCCTTACTTGTAATGACAGAAGCAATAGATCATCAATGCATGTCTTACACAACAGATACGCCAGTCTCTTCTGATGCAGCAGGCTCTCTTCTGTGCAGCGCAGCGCTAGGGCAGCCCACGCGTCCTCCATGAATGCACCACTGTAGCCTCGTTAGCGCTTCATTTGTGTGTTGGTGTTGGGAGGCTATACCTGGGTGACTAATGGATTTGAGTGCGGTGATGCGGACACTAGCACTAAAATGCGTTAATCTAACCCCTGATGCTTGGTACTTGGCAGGGCCGTAGTGCTGCAGGCTTTTCTGCACATCTACCAACATGCAAGCATTGCTCGATCGCCCTGCACCTTTCTACAATGAAACACCACCCTACAACAGGTGGCAAGTCACATCATCTTCAGCTTACAACGTGCAACAAGATGAGAGTCGAAAGAGACAATATAGTGTCGAGAGAATGGGACTTGGAACAAAGCACAAAGCAGGACTGCCCACTGTACACCTTAATGTATGCCCTGGTGAACAAGCCCACTGCATGCAAACTCATAAATACGTTACATATCACAGGCATGACATGGGAATGGTGGAGTTCAAGTAGTGTGTCTATATGCAGAAGACAAGTTAGTATATTTAAGGCTCTCGACAGAAGCTCTGGCCAAGCTGTTGCAGAGACTGGTCCATTTCTGGCAGTTACTAGAACTAGTGAACAACAAAGGCAATTCATCATCATCATATATCTATATGTCAATCGTAAAAGATCATAAAGGTACACAGCACAAGAAGGATAATTCCTTTTTATTCCCATCTAGAGGCATTGCGACAATGAACAGTGGCTACCTTGCCGACACCAGCACTGCCGTGGGAGCGAACCGCTTTTAGACATTTAGGGACCAATAGTTCACATACGGACAGGAAATGGCACATGCTTATCACCTCTAAAGCGAAAAGGAATAAAAAGAAATCACTCCAGGTCCAACGATCACTGCCATTGGCGGGCACAATTTGGGTATCTACGATGGCATCTGCGTCAATGCTGCACATACCCGGTAAAATTGGGAGTACTAAGTAGCTGAGAAGTCCCTTCGATTCGATATTTTGAGGGGGGGGGGGTTAGTGAAAATAGATATGCTACAGTTAAGATATGAGGAAGGGGGATTGCAGGTCCCAGATCTAGAAAGCTATTTCTTAGCAGCTTAGCATATAGCAGGGTGGGTCAGAGGACACAAGCCTTTACACTGAGGGCGCAACTGGATGCCACTGAATCCCCTCACGGGGCAGGAGTGGCACTGAAGGTGTGGACAGGGGTACGGCCTAAACACAAGAGGGAGGAGCTTACTAAAGCTTTTATGAGTCCAGGAACCAGTGCTGCAGGTGTGCTCTTTAATGTCCTCTTAAATTCCTTTATGAACCTGCCCCAAACGTCCTGGTACGTGTTAGTAAAGGCGCAACAAGGGCACAGTCCTCTCTATTTGCAATAACTGTGTATGAATATTGCCTGAATACTCCCAGTTCATTCCCATTTTAGATGTTTTGGGGCTTATTCACAAAGAAATGTAAGAGTAACAAAAAGAGTACTCCAGGAGGATTACTTTACTTACTCCAAAAATAATTCAGAATTGCAATGAGTGATGAATGTGACTGAGAAAGTAGAGAATGCTATATCACCAGTGATGGGCATTCTGTATCTGAAGGGCTCCTTTATCAGGTTTGAAGCACAGCAAACTTATGTAGTAGGGAAGGGGCGGTCCCTACAGTATCAAACACTGCGTAGAATACGCGTCGCACATGGAGAACCAGGTTATATACAGAAATGATGTCATGAAATGCAAACTAGCTGTTGGACTAAATGGGGCAATACTTAATCAAAATGCAGAAAAATACTAGGTGCTAGGTTTAAATTAATGCATTTTTAATATGCTCTGCCTACCTTATTTAACGCCGGCAAACTTAAAAAAATTCGATCCCCATAGAAGATCGACTGGCCCTAAGTGTGGCACCTATTATGTATTTTTTATCACTCAGGATGGACTTGTCCAGTGAAAGCTAACTTTTGAAGTAAAGTGGTAGCAAGATACTAGGAATGCATACAAATAGTAATAAAACTGCATCCTATGCATGTTTGCAGGAACTTTTGCCATGCAAAACATGCTGTAAGATAAAAACAAAAAAAAGCACTGACAAAGCTAATAGGTCTCAGTCGTGCAACTTGTTGGCTTTACCAGTGCTTTTTGTGTTATGAAGATGCCCCCACAAATGTGCATACATCCACAGCAGCAATGTTAAAATGAGATTTTTAGAAATTAAATAAAATGCATTGAAAGATGATCATTGCAAAGGTGTGCCCATGCACAGCAGGCATCTTTTAAAGTATTATATTTTATTTTTACAAATCCCGGTTCAAAGAGAGCTACCGTGGATGCACACATCAGCGGCGCCCATCCTTGAAAGCATTTATTTTACTTTTACACATCCCATTCACAATTGGCCACCGTGAATGTGAACACATTTGCATCAGCCATCTTTGCATGGGAATTGAAAACTTAAGGAAAAAACACTGAAAGATGCCTGGTATGCACGCATGCTTGCAGACAAACACAGGCAGCCATCTTAAGAAGGCTGCTCTGAGGCTGGGCTCACAAAATTTTGCAATGGGGCTCACAGGTCAAGAGAGGGGCTGTGGGTAAGAGGATGCTGGGTGGGGGCGATAACAGAAGGTAATAAGAGAGGGAGAGCAGGGAGAGAGAACGAGAAAGACAATGTCTGACGTAAGGAGTGGAGGGACATACCAACCAATCAAAACACTGTGAAACCAAAATGCTCCTGGCTAGGACACACAATAGAAAAGGAAATAAAGCAATATAATCAGGAACAGGCATGAGATATAAACAACAAAACATCCAATTATGAAGACGGGACTGACCCAAACCACACTCGATGTACATTCAATGTTTTAGAACAACAGGTCGGCCGACAGACAGCTAAAGTTGTACGTTTGAATATGAAAAAAAAAAGAATACAATTTTTCTTTAAAATAAGAAGTTTAATTATGACTTAATACTTATGCAGTGGTCAGCGCCATTGGGAGAAGTCGTGGAGCCAGCTTAAAAGGTGAGCGGCAAGGCATTGGCAAAGGGCGGTCCCATCAAAGAGAAATATTGGGTCCCGGCAATAATTAAGCACTGCTCAGCACACTAGAAGGCAAGTGCATTTTTCAAGCATTACACTATAAATGGTCGTCTAATTTGCACTGCATTTCTTTGGCCACTCCTCTTGAAACCCAGTCCATTTTTACATATAGATGCATAGCATAGCGTATGCACACGTATGCCACATGTGTGCTCGTCCTTTACAGATTTGTGAATCATGTATAATTTAGGCGTGAATACGTTAGACCTTTTTCCATGCAGAAACCTGAATGAAACCTGGAAAAACCTTTGTGAATCGTGTACACAATGTTCAGGTTAAATGCCATGTGAACTAACATGCACTGAAGAAGGCCTGATTAACGTGCAATTTTGCAAAATCTCATTGCAAGTTCAATATAGTCAGGACCACTTAAACTATGCCCATGGGGAGGCCCAAATTATGCAACAGGGTTAACAAACTTAGGCAGCAATAAAATACTATTTTTCCGGTATAATGCAGCACATTTTGGGCAAAGTTAGTATTATTTTGTAGTTTTTGAAATGATAACATTGTCAGGACAGAGGCTTCAGTCATTAGTATTTAAAAACTAAATGCGGCAATAAGAAAGGGAACGGTGACCTGTTGCTGCTCAATAAATGGCCGGCCAATGCACGGTAAAATGTACTTTTAGTAACTTTTGCTCTGTTTTAGGTAGAATTTTTTTTTTTTTATCCGCAGATTGTGCATGCAGAAGGTGGTGGATTATGTGGGAAATGATGCAAGTTCATGATTATGCGGAAAACGCAGCGGCCACAGAATCGCATAGTTTGAGTGGCTTTGCTTGTGATGTTTGCAACACTGACTGCTTCATTGCTAAAGTTGCTACATTTTTGTTACACCAGATGATCATTAGCTGCACACAAAATAATAAATTCCCAACTTTAAAGATGGCGGCCAAGTCTCACGGTGTAATCCTTATAGCGGCAGACTGTCGGGCATCATGCAAAGTGCATTAATACTTCACATTACAAATCGTGTGGCAGGAAGGCCGTTATTCCTAATTATGTGTTGTTTATTTAAACTAAGGAAGTGTATTTTAGGCACTCAGACCTCCTCCCTGCCGAATAGGATCTGCTGTCGTTTTCTTGGATTTCTTACTATTTTTCACAGCTTCCTCACCCACTGGTATGCTTAAAAAAGCCTCACTGGAACAAATGACCGTATTTCCTGTCCTAGCTATAAATAGAGTAAATTTGGGTGAATGTGTCTTTGAAAGGGCAAGCCTGGAAATCATTTCTTTTTCCATCCCCTGTCTGTATGTGTGAATTTGCTTTCTCTGCCTCGGGTCAAGCTTGACAAGAGCCCAGGCCAGCTGGCTCAAGGAGGGCAGTGAGCATTCTCAGATATATATATATATAAACTGTCGCATTTCTTCCCACTTATTAATTTATTCATGTTCCTTTTTCACCCTCTCTTACTTTTTTTTTTTACTCTTTTCCGCCATTTTTCCTACAATTAATCAATGAATCAACCACTCTTTATTGCCAGATCGGATAATAAATCCATCAATAAAATACAATACAAACAAAACATTTTAATACCCCTGAAAAACGTGCCACCGCATTTGAAGAGGAGAGTGAATAAATATTCAGAAAAAGTTTACAATATTCTAAAAACATTTGGAAAAGAAATTGTAAACTTTTGGTAGAGCAATTAAAAACAACAGGTTCACATGAAGTACTATAAATTTAGAAACACAGTACACAATAGCCATCCTTGAATCAGTTCTGCAGATTCTTGGCGCATTTGTGCTATCTGATATGCCCATATTACGAAACTGCAGAACAATCCATTTACCCTGGGTATAGAATAAGCATGGCAAAAAGAACAATAAATGTTCCTCGGATTCTGCTACAAGACTGTATAAAGGACACAATGGGGACTTGGTAGGCGACAAAGCCCATGAAAATACAAATTTGGCTAAGGGCAAAACACCATGGAGTTTATTTACAAGCCCCTTGCGCCGCCGGTGCGTCACTTTTAATATGGGAAAAAATGTATATGGGAAAATAAGCTCCCTTATCTTAAATTCAGGTACAAGGATTTAGGGTATGGTGACTAGACATGATCTAATATTTCTCAAACTTAACAGCTTTGTGTTGCAAAAATGCTAGAGATAAAGTGCCTAATGCTGCCGATTCCTTTCTCTCCATAAATGTTTCCCAGTATGTGGCCCTCAATCTTGCTGCTGTATTTGGGCTGATTGAGAGAGTAACCTCTGATTCTAAGATCTACCAGAATCTTCTTAATGAATCTTAGCCAATGGATCTTTGCCGATTGAAGTAGAGTAACAATATATTGCAGTGCGCTCCTGGGTGGACCAAGCTAAGTAGTGATCGAGACACAAATGGGCCACAAATTGGAAAGCTCCGTAATAGGTTTTAATGTAAGATCGAATAATTAAGGGAGCGGAGCGGTACTCTGGCCAAGATTTGTCAAGGACCTCATACATTTATTCTCTTCCATCCCTTGCTTAGAAACATCGCAGTGATCCCCAGAGTTCAGCTCCATAAAGGGCAACGTTAATTCCTTGAACTTCATAAATGTCTGTTGCAAGGAAAATGGCATATGAGGAGATGCGATTGGCAAATCTAAGAATGGCCGAGGCCCTGTGCTTTAGAAGTAGGAAACTTTTTGCAATTTGTGTCATCCATGAGTTAGTGTTGGTTAACCTAATCCCCAAATATTCAAATTCAGTGACTCTCTCAAGATAGTTCTCCGCCTGGCTCATTGCCGCCCGAATGCAACACAAAGTTGGTCTTCTGGCCCTTAACTTCCAGCTTCTACATATCACAGAAAACAGAGAACCTTGAGGTGGTTTAAAGTTTTTTTAAGGATTTGTCAATGAGTAAGGTGTCATCCGCAAAAAGTACGGCTGTTACCCTCTCCTCGGCCAGCCTGGGAGCTTAATTTTTGCAGCTGTGCTTAAATAAGACACGTTTGGCCAAAATCTTTTGGATGTTATCGAGGAGACTTATGGGACATTAACTTCTTGGAAGGTTTCTGCAACCTTCTTTAAAGATAGGACCAATGTCAACACCCTTCCACGAAGGGGAAATTGGGGCACCAGCAGCTATGGTATTGGTCATTAGATTTATGAAAGGCACCCTGATTTTGCGTACGGAACAATACACATCCACAGGGACAAGCAATGTGGTGCCCATCCTGGCTGACTATATGCCAGAAGCTCTTCACATCATTAGCCTTGGTGCATTTAATAAATCTTCCTACCTATCCCTTTTCCACTCCCTTTTTTCTCTGCCCTGCACAGCTTTATAAGTTGCCCTAGCTTTTGCAATCATGACCCCCCAGCTCCCCGTTTAATTGTAAACCATTCTTCGAGCTTGGGAACTCTAGATACAGGTTTATATCTTTTTTGTGAAAGAAGCCTTTTTGGTTTTCAAAAAAATCAGCATGCACTTCTAGAGCTAAATTGGATGCATCAAGGTTCACTATCAATTGGGTTAAAAGTAGTACCCAGAGTACCGTATATTCTCGAAATGACATCATTAGAATTGGCGATGGCTTTCCACCTAACAGTCCGGTGGCTGTTACTAATGGTCAAAGAGTCCCGGTGATTAGAAGCAATTTGTAGCTGTACTCCAAGAGATTTGCGATGCATTTCAAGAGACACTGGATAATGATCACTCTCTTCTCTCTGGACAGCCGACAATCAATCGTGGCACTTCTGACCTTTACGTCCAAAAGAAAATAGTCAATATTGCTTCTGTAGGCCTCCCTTCGAAAAGTTGAGCAAGCACTGATGTCAGAGGGAGCACGGCCTTTGCAGGCGGGGAGGCCATAAGTAAGGATTTTACTGACCATGTGAAGAGCTTGTCTACTCAAATGCGTCCTAGGTGCAGATGATAAATGCGGTATACTCCACAATGTGCCCCCATCCTTTGTCAAATCGTGAGTCAGTGAGGAAGATTCTATAAGGAAAATTAAATTTTCCTGCAACTACGAGATGGTGAGAGCTAGCATAAGTCATTAACATAGCATCAAGGGTTTTGAGAGTGGCCGATTCAGTTCGAGCATCTGTGCCTTTATTATCAATGTTCACTATAAGGAGGGACATGTCATGGTCAAATATAATCCTCAGAGCCTTACATCTATTGTGCCGGTGGCTAGCTCTCTTGTAGGGTGGACAAAAACCTCCTTGCAGTGCTCTATAAGAGCCCCCCTTGTGGTCTCTCTGCACATGAATGAACACTGGGCACGCAGAATCACCTGAAGCCACCCATGTAAACATTGTCTATGGCCCCGATCTCTTGGAACATGCAGTTTGTTTTCCTCACTGGAGTTGCTCCAATCGCTGTCATTCATCTTTGTTTTTAGCCCAGCCATGTTCCAAGAGATGAGAAAAGCCTTGCTTCTGGATTCTGGTGGGCTCGTTGTAAAACCCCCATTGTTGCTTGGCCCTTGCGCCTGTTCAATGTTAATGGGCAAGGGACTTTATTTGCTATAATCCGTCATCTCCCCTTCCAAAATCCCTTCGGATGTTGGAGCTACGTGGAATGCAATTTTACATGTTCTTGGTGCAAGCAGCCATGTTAAGTAAGGGTAGCAGGTGATAGTCAGTCATTCTTGTGGAGGTCAGACAGCGCAGAGAAACGATTGGCAGTAGGGATAAGAAGCTGTAAAACATTGGTACGTGGGCACGGGAGGCAACGTTGTACTGCCAGTTTCAAGTATCTATAGAAAAAGCCCAAAGGCGGAAGTTTGACTTCACCTGAACAATAAGGAGCATGCTAGGCATGTTGAGAGTGGCGCAAAATGGTTCTGGGGATGTTCCGGTTCCTGAAATTCACAATTACACAATTTTTTGGAAAACTTTTGGGAGTGAACCAGCCCAACCAACCCTCCGTGCAAAACGGATATCGTCAAACAAGCAAGTATTACACCCTGTATTTCTCTGCATCCTTTGTGGGATTCTTTATTTACATATTGCTTTTATGTACTGATCCATGTCGGATCGGTAAATAAAAATAAAATACGGTGTCAGCTCCATGTGCATGTGTAATTTTGTATGTGCTTGCCTACAAAATGACGTGGCGTGGCTTTGCAACTTTTTTCCCTTTTGTTTATGGTATACAGCATCAGCATTTCTGCAGATGCTATACCACAAAAACAAAAGGCACAGGCGGCGCCAATAGGTCTCAAAGGCATCGCCAATTGGTTTTGCCAATGCTTGCTTTCTTTCAAAATGCCGTTTACTTTGCTTAACACTCTTGGTGATGGGGGGTGGGGTTGTGGCACAAGGAAAGAAGCAGGTACACGAGCCAAAGAGGGCCACATCCTGTTGCCGCCACTGGCAGTGGAGGGCTGCTCTGATCACCCAGTGTGGGGTGAGATTCCTGTATGGAAATGAGAAGAAGTTATTGATCCATTTCACTCTTCCCTACTGTCTGCTAATCATCAAACCATTCCTAATCAATTACTGGTTTCAATTCTATTAAATTAATCCACTCTCTTTGGCGTACAACACACTTACTACCTTTTGACATATTGACCCGGCCACCGGAATTAGGTGGTAATGGGGGACCAAATCATGTGTCAGTGTTGAATAAATTATGCAACAAAAAAAAAATGTATGCTGCATAATGACATTCTATGTCAACGTAACCAGGCACAAATTATACCATAAAATACTCAGGTCCTGTGACATATAAGTGAGGTGACAGGGCTTGTCGTTACTTGTTTGCTTGCGTGAGGAGTGTTTGTAGTTACTTGTTTACTTGCGCGAGGATCTGCTCCACGCACCTGGATGACACGTATCCTTAAATTCCAGGGGGCTTATTTACAAGGCTCTTGCGCCACTTTTGCGTCATTTTTAACATGGGAAAAGTGACGCAAAAGTGGCGCAAGGGGGCTTGTAAATATGCCCCCAGGAGTTTAGCTCCTCAAATACTGTCAACCAGCAGGGGTTCTCAGCTGGCAATGAGTATTAAAATAATGTCCATTGAGACTAAAAGGTGTATTATCAATCTAAAAAATAGTCATGCATTGAATGGTCAGTCTACTAACCATTTTCTAAGACCATTAAACACTACAGCAACAGTTATGCTGCCTTGAAGCTGAATAATTAAGTATAGTGGTGCTTCGCATAATTAGTAGCAATAACTTCCCGGAAGCCAACATTAAACAAAGCATCAGCTGCTGAAAGAGCTGCCTGGTTCTGACTCATAACCCATTGCTAAAAATTATAGTCGTTCCTTTGACATTTTACATTTATTTATTCGTATAATAATCGCACACTACGAACTGAATCCCCTCCATGGCTCAGAGGCTGCCCCACCGGCTCCTTCTGACAAACTAAAGGTAGTGGCGGTCAGGCTGAAGAACCAATGCGCTATTTATTATTCATATTTAACTTCCCCGGTATACGATACTCACATCTAGCTGAGAAGAGGGAGACCACACACACCGTGACTCGTTCAATCCTCGGCAAAAACCGTTTCCCGCAACAACAAAACCACTTTAAATTATATGTATATTGTGTGAATGACGTGGTCTGTCTCGTGCCAAGATGGCGCCAGCGGCTTTCAATTTGCTTCTTCTTAATTTACATGGACGTCACGCCGCCGGGCACGTGCCCGCCGTCAGCCTCACTTGGCTTCGCGCGCTATCATTCAGATGAATGCTTTTAAATGTCGGAGTGCCTGGGTGCAGCTCTTAGCCTTGGCAGCGTTACACTGCCGCGCCGTCAGCAGAGAAAGGCAAGTTCACTCAACACAACACAATTAAATTCACGCATGTAAAACTTGTTTATTTTCGGCTTTCCTCTGCAAAGTGGCCGAAGGCTCCTTCAGTAAAGGCAAGAGAGATGCTTATTAAAGAAATCCCAAAATCCTGCTTTGTCTTCTTTTTCCTCCAACAATGGCCCGTGGATTCTTCCACAGTGCTATCTAAAGATGGAGCAAGAGCGGCTCAGTAGGTGGCGGGTCCTCCACTAAGGCAGATGAGCGTCACCCCACAGGAAAAATAAAATGATAGTAACAATGTGAATCATTTTATTTTTCACTATTGCCTCTTTCAAGGTGGGGCAGGGCAGGGCTGTGCTGCCCACAGAGCAGGAAAAGAGTGGTAGGCACTTTTCAAGTGCGCATGACGGTTTGGCCGACCAAACAGTCATGCGCACTTGGCATGTTCTCCACCGGCTGAAATACACAGCCTGGGTGGAGACCATGCCAGGCTTACCAGCCCCCATCTGAGCGCCGAACCACGGCTCTCAGATCAATCAGCATGCTGCTGTAAGGCAACATCGTGATTGGTCACGGGGGTATGAGAGCCTTGGTGCTTCCAGCTTCGACGAAGAGGATGGAGGAGAGTTGGCCGCTGGGAAGGTAAGTGGAATTTTCTTTCTTTTTTCCCCCCTTTTATTTTTTCAATTGTTCCAGAAGAAGAAGAGAGGTGTTCAAACATGAAAAATTACATCCGCAAAAGGGGCATCATCAACATTGTAGCTCTATCTATTACAAAACTCGTACCCATTTGGCTTTTTTATCTAACTTTTGCATATGTATCCAGGTCTAGAGGTTAAGGTGGAAAAGTACGGCAAACCCTCCTGATCTGCCAAGACCAAGAGCACCCGTGACAAATTATGCATTCTTTGAACTTTAAGTACTTCTTCAGGATCCGAGTGCTTTCTGTGCAGAGATCCAATTATCGACTGAGGTTCTGAAAGGTACTTAAACTTTGGCCCATGCAATAATGTCACTGAGACCCTTCAAATTTCAGGAAGAAAATGTAATCAGTGCAATTAGGGAACACTTATAGGAGATGGTTCATGAATATTAATGAATAGCATGCCGAGACCAGTGACTAAGGGCCTGATTGCGAGTTTGGCGGTGCGGCGGCAGGACCGCTTCACTGCAGCACCGTGAAACCCGTGTGCGCACTGCCGGACATATTATGTCTTTTTAAGCCACTGGTGTGCGGTTCTTTGGCGTTCCGATGGTGGTGTCAATGAAATATAATAGCACATTCCATTCCTTTTAGAATCACAAACTGTACAGGGCTTAGACAAAACAATAATCATCCAAGAACCAATGAGGTTTAGCCATAGATAACCAGCAATGCTCCCGCGTGAGACACAATTAAGTGTATTGTGGATGAGCGAAGTTTGCAGAAGAAATAAGCAGTTTGGATATTTCAATAATCATTGCAAAAGGGGGTGAAGGGGGTCATACATTGGTGCCACCTGTTGTACCGCACAGGAGAATTGTTGTAAGTAGACGAAAGTGCACTAGGTTTTAAAACAAATATGTAAACAGAATATCTTATGGAGCAGGACAAAAATTACTTTGGGTAGCGTAAAGGAAAGTTAGCAAGATTCAAATTCAATAGCTGCCGGGACCAAAGAAAAATGTATGCGAGCTAAGGGCATGGAAGTGATTTGTAATTGGAACTCCTCATCCCTCAAAGTTGATAATTCAGGCAAAAAACTTGCCCTGTACTGGAGACAGATTATACATTGGTGTTTGTCTCCTAACTCATTTGTAGTTTCGATAATATAACATTTCTGGCACTGTCCTGGACTCCATGGCATGCAAGAAATCACTGCCTTGGTACTCAGTCTTCAGCTGAAATTTACTATTAAGTTTACTTTAAAATATTTACACCATGTAATTTCTGAACAAGGCAGCTGTGGTCGCCTGGAGTCAGTTCGACAAGAGAATACCTATGTCCCCAGATTTCAACGGGCACACCTGAGCCAAGTAGAAGTTCTGTACATGGGCTAGAACAGTAGACAATGAAACTGCATTTTGGATCTATGTGGCTTGAGGCAATTTTATAATCTTTGGAATCTAAGACACCTAATAGACTTCCAGTAGGATCACTCTGGACAAGCAAACCCTCTAAGGTTCCTTCTCATACAACTGGCTCTGCATGGGTCCTAATATTCGGGAAAGCTACACGAGCAATGTGGCTCCACCATGGGAAGAGGATGCTCTAGCAGCAGGAAACACCTTGGACATAAGCATATAGGGTTGCGGCATACATGAAGCCTTCTTCAAGAGGCTGCTGCAGACTAGAAGATGCACAGGGCACGGTTGGCAGCGTGAAGGGCGTGAGATCTCTCTGTAATACTCTTTACACTTCCAAAGCAGCCAAAGACAGAGCAGACACCTGAAGGGTGCATTACCCACACACATGAAATGAATCTAGGCAGGGTGTATTGGTAGATGACAACACCATTGCAACCGCACAGGCTCAACTAGCTGGTGTCCCACAGGCTTGCAAGTACATACGTCTGTAAACAATGGGCCGCACATTTATCTGACAAATAACAAAAGCCTAAGTCAATTTACTAATTCTCAAACCACATGTAGGTATACAGATTGCTACAATAAGCACACTAGACCACAGATATGAATTTACATTTATGATGTTGCAAATACCGCAGGGCGGAAATGTTTGTCCCTGATTTTTTATTTCCATCAAGAAAAGACAAACCAGTTTAATTATCAACACACTCTGGCTCAACAGCATGTGGCCAGAATAGTGGTTTTTGTGATGCAACTGTACTTTCGGGTCCAAATTGCAAAATTAAATTCTATGATTTAAGACGATTGTACCAATAAGAACTACACATCAAGTCATTCATCCCACTGTATCACATCTTGCATAAAAATCAAGGTACAATATGGAACCGGGCAAGAAGATAGTGCTAATAAAATATGCAGCACTATTTTTTGTGCTAGCCCCTCCACTCCACTAAAAGACTCTGCCTCATTTGTGAACTTTAGGTGAGATTCGTCCCCTACGCCTCATGGGTAAATTCAGTCCATGTTCATCTACGTAAATAAAGAGCAAGTTCCAATTCGCTTTTTTTGCTGCCTCTTGACCATGGTGTCTACAGTTCGAATTAAATATTGTTGGTGGAAGCACCCTCACATTCTGCCAACATAACTTTTAGAAAATTTGCCAAAAAGTTAATTTCACAGCTCTGATTCTGAATAAACTGCTCGCTGTGGAGTGCACGTGGGAAACAGTACGGGTAGGAATACAATTTGCAATCTTTTTATTATTAAAACAACTTCGGAATATGAAACAGAGAAAAAAGATCTTTTGAAAAATGAAAAGGACTCTGGACAAAAGAGAAGTTTGTCAGCTGTCTACGGGCATTATACGCGACGGGATGTCAAAATGTCGAGTACAAAAATGTCAATATTCTGATAGATATATGTATATATATTTTAGAAATAGAGTATTTTATTCTGCTCCCATCGGCAGACAAAAAAAAAAAAAATATATATATATATATATATATATATATAAATATATATATAGCTAGATATATACACACAACAGTCCCGTAGTGAGCATGAATGCAAGCTAACCCCTGAGTGAGGTAGTGAGAATTCCAAGCAGGCTGATACTCAATCCCGTTTCCAACCTTCAGATTTGTCCCCCCACTCAAGAAGAAGAACAGAACCGCACTCACATGGTTGCCATCAAAAATATTTTAATGAAAAAAAAGACTGCACCTCCAACGCACTTCGGCCTGCCACAGGCCTTGATCACAGATTGGCATGCCAAAACGTGTTGGATGTGCTGTCCTTTTTTTTCACAAAAATATTTTTGATGGCAGCCATGTGACTGTGGCTCTGTTCTTCTTCTTGTATGGAGGGACAATTGGACAAATATACATGAGTTCCACACATCTGTTGAACTGACAGACGACGTGGACACCAAGGTCTACAGTGAATGTGCAATTATTTATTGCGAACGAGCAACAGGTGTTTTGCTTGTTCGCAATAAAATAATTACAATTCTCGGATGCTCGGAGCTCATGAAGTACAGGGTACCTCTCGCCATGTCACGTGCACTGACCCCATGTGGGCCGAACCAGGAGTGATGTGAAAATATATATATATGTCGGACACACCTAAGACGGGCCCGACTCGAGAGGCTGTGGCGCTTCTCCTTGTCAGGTTTTCGTTTGGATTTGTGCAAAGGAGCGCCCGCCGGCTGAAACTCTTGCCATTGAAAAAGATTGAATGGAAGTTCAACGCTGAGAGGCCCGCCTCACCTGGGAGATGAATTTTGAATTAGCCAGAGTCTGCCGGAGGGATTTCCCTGTAGCACGCCGTGCTGATGAACTTTGCTTCAAAGGCAAGTAAGAACTAATGGAAACCGGGCAGGGGCGTAACACAGGCCCCCGCATCCCCCGCAGTGCGGGGGGGCCCCCAAGCTCCAGGGGGCCCCCTCAGCACTGCACTTTGGCCGGGGAGCTTCTGATAGAGTCCGGAGGGTGTCCCTCCACGTACCTTGCAGGGGGGCCCCCTCAATTATCGTTACGCCGCTGAAACCGGGGTGGTCGTGAAATCTCCCTATGTTACTTTGACCATCGAATGCAGCCTCAGTATGATACTACACCCAGTAAAGGCTTTGTAAGCATTTGGTATGGAGTAACAATTAGGTGAAAGTTTTACCAAGATCTGCATTGAAGAAGCTAAGGACTATGTAGCATATGAGAGGCATTCTGGGGATTGTAGTCCAAATCTCAATGGGCACAAAAAAGAAAGCACAGAAATGCTAATGGGAACCTGCAATTATGTGATTTCCTCAGAGACTTTTCAAAATGACTAACAATGAAGGTTTTTACCAAGCTCACTGAGTGCAAGACATCGAAAACTAGAATATGGACTGCCTCTTTAATTAAGTAAATGGACACTGGTCCTTCTTCAATGTCTGAGTTACGTTTTAAAAGCTAACGAACCCACCCCTGCACTGTTGCATATGATGAAGAGGTACTTTACCTCGAAGCGCGTCATGCTGTTATTGCCAGAAATAAAGTATTTGAACAGTACGCTGGAGTGGCCTGTTTCACGCTGCTGAATGATGCGTGTGTTCTGTGGAATATATATATATATATATATATATATATATATATATATATATATATATATATATTTTTTTTTTTTTTTTTTTTTTTGGAAGTAACCAACAAAAAAGTATAAACAAATTATTGAACTGCAATTCAGACTTCACAGTGTACTGTTTGGTGTGTCCGTGCAACCTTCAATACGTGGGAAGCACGATACACCAAACGAAGAAGAGAATATTGGAGCACATGCGTGCCATAACCAAAATTGACACCAACTACCCGGTAGCCAGGCATTTTGCCGAAAAACATAACAGCAATAGTAATCTCCTGAAATTTTTCTGTTTAGATCGAGTTCCACCGCTCAGGAGAGGGGGTGACAGGATAAGGACTCTTAGACAGCTGGAATCAAAATATATCCTAGAATTACGCACTTTGGCACCGAATGGTTTAAACTGTGAGGAAGAAATGTGGATTCATGTTGGTTAGAACATTAGAAGGAAATGTGAAACTGTTAGAAATAAATGTGACATAAGAGGATGTTAGGCTATCAGGTGAAAATGATGAAATACAAATATGTGGGATAAGAGCTGATGGTGATAAATGAGAATCAATATTGAAAACAACAAAAAGGAAGAATGGCATGGTGAAATTAGAGCAACTCAAATGAATTAATGGTGTGCCACTCAGAACAAGTTCATATACTTTATAGATATATGTTTTGAAGAAAACTTCTCCCTCCTGAAATGAATTATATTTTGTTTAAAATTTTGAGTGATTTTATTTGTAAAATATCTGAACCTACAGATGAATCAACAGAAGTGTGGTTTAGCATAGACAATGGCCCATCCAGGGCAAGATGGAACATGAATGAATTAGTTTCTGATGTCTATTACTATATACGTATGTCTCTGCCCATCCAGGGCGTAACAAAACATTTAGCATTGGTATTCCGATAAATTTAGGAATTACCTGGATATGTAATTACAATGTTTGATTTGTATATATGTATATATGGATAAAATTTGGGAAACTAGATATAGGAATAGATATTTTTGTACTAGTCCAAAATGGCTGCCAATTAGATCTGCCTTTTGGAGGTTTCCACAAATGTAACAGTCCTCTTTCTGTTGTAACCTAAAATGACGTAGGTTGAATAATGATTATTTAAACCGTGCAAACAGAATGTGCGTTGACATTGACAAAGGCCAGCATGGCCGAAACGCGTTTGTCTGCCTTGAAAACGGAATAAATAAGAAATTTGATTATCATCGAGAGTGTGCGCCACGTTCTTGTGTCTTTTGACGAGGTAACGCTTGAAGAATATATATATATATATATATATATATATATATATATATATATATATATATAGTGAGTGAGAGAGAGAGAGAGAGGGAGAGAGAGAGAGAGAGAGTAAAGAATAGTACATTTATGTTTACCTATATTGAGTTACCTTCACAATATTGTAAAAGTGTGTTCTGCTTACTTGTGCATCACAAAATTTTACAAAGTACATTGACTGGGTAAGCATGTCCCCTCCTGACCTGGACTGAGTAGGGGGTACCGATGGGCAAGCATTAAATGAAAGCCTGGGCATCCATATCTCTATTGCAATGTTGACACCTTGCTCTTTCCCACTGAAAAGCTAGCTGGCACCCAGAACGACGTTGAGAAAGAATGAATTAAATCCGGTGGTCCCTGCTTGTGTGAAATCCTAGGTTCTCTCTGGAAGTTCTGCTCCATTAGGCAGGTTACATGCAAGACTGCACACTCCTCCCTTTCTAATTACCTCTGAGCGGCCTAGCGTCACTTCCACTCCAATGCTGGTGGGCGCCTAGATTAAATGTTGAAATAAAAGAATAACAGAGCACAGTATAATTGCAGGTGGTGTGGGGGCCAGCCATGCACGGCAGAAATTGATTTGAGCTTGCCCTTATTCTAGGAGGTCTTGGTTGACATGATGCATTAATTTGTCTCTGCTTTGTTTCAATATCAGGTCAGTGGCAGGTTGGTCTGCGAGCTAAAGTTTTTCATTAAACGCAGTTTAGGCCTACTCACACGGTTGCCAATAATGTTTCTCTCCGCACCACCCTCCGGAAGCCTCCCTACCAGAGAGGGTTACTCCTACTTTAGAGTACCCTTTTTATGGTATGAGAGTAACATCTAGTGATTTCAATTCTCGCTACATCACTTCATGCGATGTCAACTGTTTCACTTACCGTGACTTCACTTTTTGAACTCTCATCGCTGTCAAATGTGTGATGTTCCATTCTGTGATGTCATCCATTGTGCCACCAATTACCTACAGCCAGGATTGGAGATCCTGGCTTAGCATTTATGACCAAAAGAATTGAGAATAGTTGCCCTGTGACCATAGTTAAGCAGAGGTGGCTAATATTTCTCTGAGAGGCAGCCCAGGATTGTAGTCCATTGCATGTAATTGACAAACTATCCGATTCAGCACCGTAACAACAACATGCCAATCCACCACCTCTTCGTTTTTTCATAAACCGTGAATTGGGCCCTCATCACAGGGTGTACTCACCCTCTGACAGTGAAGAAGATGTGGTCTTGAGGCTACGGAGCTGACCTAGGAGTGTGGAAAACGAGGTTCCAATCCCAGCTTTGGGACTAACCAGACATGTGTGTGATTCTAGGCAAATCACTCTAACTCCCTGTGCCGCAACGTGTCAATATATCTATGGTATAATGAATAATTAACAAACAGCAGAAGAGACCCTGACCATTTTTATCCTAATGTCATGCCTCACCCACTCCCATCACATCCTGCTTTCCATAAGCTAGTCTTTATTATGGCAAATGTGTGCGCACACACACATCAAATTTCTAGCTCTAGAAAAAGCTCCTGCTGCAATAAAAACGTTGGATGTAAAGTTCTCAGAGCTAGGCCCATGCTACATGAAATAGTACGGGGAAAGCCTATGGAAGGGAGCCACATTGAATCTTCACAATCACAGCAATTCAGGAATGATCTGGAGACCAAGCTCTTTATCTGTCCACCCATGAGACCTGGAGCCAATGACTATATTATGCATTTTCCAAATAGTGCTTAAAATGGGGTTTCTGTGGGGTTAGCACCAGAAAATTAGAAGTCGCAACAGCAGCCAGCATACTCACCCGAGTCTTTGATCACTCAGCTGATATTGTGAATAAAGGGCCAACATTGGTGTGCTGTTGTGATATTGCGCCCAACCAGGGCAACCCTCACCAGAATCACCTATCTTGTTGACCGAGGCCCTTTCAAGCTATTTTAAAGTGCTGAGAAGTTTAAAAGAACAAATTCTGCTGGTGCACCCCTGAGAAAGTGGCACTGATTTAGAAATGGACACACTCAATCGGTCAGCAAATATTCCGATGCACAGTGTCAATGACCAATCTAATCGGAATCACAGAAGCTGTGAAAAGAACCAGAGAAAAAAAATTCCAGATTTTGGCAGAAGTTAAGGAGAAACGTAGCTAACTAACCATGTTTTCAGGAATGTAAAGACACTGTAAAAACGTCCATAGATCACAGGAACAAGAAATACTACTTAGGGTGACCTGTACTAAAACAGGTCTAGATCATTTATTTTAGTCCATAATCTTTATCTGCAATCGATTACCAGGCATGTCTGACACACTTAGAATATAAGTCCTACTTCAGAACAGCACCCCTGAAGGCATAAGAGGACTCCACGATTTCCTAAGAGTAAGATTCCCACATATGAACTGCCCAGAGGCCTTCGTTCCTCTGATAGACACTTGGTACAGCAAAATATTTTTCTCTCCAGGTCTTGCAAAGCTGGATCAAACTCTGCTCCTTTCTGGACTAACTGTATCAGGATACAAAGGTTGGTCCCTTTCAAATTAAAACGTACAACTCACGTATTCTCAATGTTTGGTTCCCAGGTAAGATCTACACTAAAGCCAGCACTGCACAGAGAAACAAAATTGTTTGTGAAGAAACATTTGTGAAATAGGCAGAACTGCTCTGGTTTAGCTGTGATTTCCCATTCAATGATTCTTTGGGGTTTTTTACCTGGATTTCTGGCTCTTTGTTGACGGGAAATGTGCCACAAAGGTATCTCCCACCTTCTAGCAGGGATTTGCCTCGAAGAGGCCAAGTATGGTCATGGTAATATTGTGCACGCCCTGTTCATCTATTACTGTCTCTGTTGCAATTCTGCTCGTGGTAAAACATGTGTATGCTTATTTTATTATCTCTATGTTGATATATTATCTATTTATCACATGTGCAGCACTGAGTACACCTGTAATGATTTACTGATTGTCACATTCCATGCAGAAGTAAGGTGCAGTGTTCTAAAGAGTTGGACATAAGATGCCCGAAATACTCGGTTAGGACATAATGGTTAGGAGGCTGTTCGCCCATGTTACAGCACATTTGTCACAAAGCCTCCTTTGCCCAGAGCATCATACATCCATGTGGGTCAGAGGGCAGCATCCCAAGTTGCTACCGCTGGGTCCCGTTGACTATCCACCCTATGTCCTTCATAGCAGGACAAAGAGAACGTACTGCATAAACAAATCCCTGGAAGATGGTAGTTGTTTTTCAACATATTCCAGGGCATGGAGCACAATCCTTCTCTAAATTCAGATAGCAGATTAACCATAATCTTTTGCAATGTCTCTCAATCAGCAGAAATAGAAAACAGACTAGAAAAGGACCTTGAGGGACATGCTAGCAGAAACAGAGAGGTATGTGTAACTGGTAATAAGAACAACATGGTTCAATGTAGCCATGTTCTAGTGGCTATTAAAGGGAATATGCAGACCTGAGGACTTGGAAGTAGCTACTTACTCAAGGATGTGTTGCTTTTCAAAGGACACTGTGCTCCAGGGGAGTATCCTTCGAATACTGTATTTTAAACAATAGTGGTTGTGCCATTTCTTTCCTAACGCAAACACCGGCACCATTTTACAGGGTACCGCCAAACCTCAGTTTGAGATACTAGCAGAAAAATTGTGCTTCATTCAGGGCCACTTAAACGTATATCTCATATTTTATTTATATGTCAACCCAACTTAATTAGAATTAGTCAAAGTCCGACAGTTTTTATATATGAGCACGTATGAAGTCATTGTTGCAGAGAGGACCCGTAGAAAGCCCACTGACATACCTTTATTTTGCTATTAAAAAGATGAATCTGTAAAACAGAAACGAGTGATGGTGCGGTGTTATAGTGCGTAAAACCGACAAGTGTGGATCAGCAAATAAGGAGCTCGTGAAAGACAAATGATTGTCAATACTTTACGGTTTACAAATGTTAAATGAGTGGTATCTATTATCAATGAAACTCATAAAAAGATAACAGTCCAAATAGAGAGCATCATCGACATGTCGACCTTGAAATTTCCTTATGGGAGTGCACCACCAGGGTGGGATCGAGGGCATTTAGGGAGCTGCAACCTAAGGCTAGGTAGGTTTCGCCCAAGGAGAAAATCCAATGAACATGCAAAGACTTATCAAGGAGGGAAGCTTCATCAACTGGCAGAGCATCAGCGTACTATCCCTGTCTGCTTAGGAAGAAAACCCTCAGTTTGAAGCGCTTCGACCCATGAGGCAATGATTGGCCTTTGCTCGACACCTCATGGGATGGTGGAAACTGAAGGATACAGTAGATATCTGGAGCCCCCTACTCATCAGAAGTAGTAGTCACCGGGTTGGACTGTAGTTCTTGCCTCTCAAGAGTTCTCTCCGTGGAGCCATCAACCTCTGACTAGAATCCGAAGAAGTGGCCAACACAAAAGTGAGGAGATGACGGAAACAACTCACTGTTCAACGGGCATCAACAGCAGAGCATGACCAATCTGAGCTCATGCCTTGAAATGACGTGTGTAATGTTCACAGAAAGAGTTAGGAGAATAGAGGGTAGAGACGAGCAGATCGCCAGTCGAATGACATTCCCTTCCGCAAACAGATCTCTGCTTGATATGCTCAAGAGCGGGCCGACCTGCTGAATCATACCATGAAACAAAGCATGCGAACAAGCCTGTGGCCTACTGTAAAATGAGATGCTGTAGAGACAGGCTCTGGACCCCATAAATATTCAACAGCTGATCGGTTCTTCCAGAAGTCTTCGCGATATGCAAAACATCCGACGGGTTTCACAGTAGCGTTATGAGGCTCCATTGCTTCAGGGCTTTGCATATGCACAATGATATCCTTCTTAAAACAATTATTCCATCACCATGAAAAACCAGAACAAGGGCGTGTACGGAAAACCTCTGCACCGTGGAACCAAGCGCATTATCAGCAGAGACGGCTGGAAGCAAACTTATCCTCACTGAAAGGATGTGCATAAGAAAACTGATCTTAAGACCATCACGTCTACAACACCCATGTGCCCAAAGTCCCCTCCAACAAGGAAGAAAGGCCCCGGCTGGAGCAAGTTGATTCCCACAGAAAAGTCATATGACTTTTTAGGACATATGGGACCGTGGCCTTTGTAATTCAGAACGTATGCAGACCCGAGGGTGAATGAGACCAGGTCACCCCTTATACATGCATGCAGTGGGGGGTGGAATTGTATCACCATATTTAAGTCCAGCCCTGAAGGACCCTACAGGAAGTGGGAGACAGACCTATATCCGGGCACCTTATAATAAACCTTTGTAGCAGCTCGCGCTGTATGCATGCTCACCACAGACAGAGTGGACATCCATGTTCAAACAGTGTCCTGCCCTTGCGTATGAGGGGAAAATGTAAGAAGGAAAACATAGCTCAGCTAGACCAGAGAAAAACAGTGTCGTTAGAGAATAGGTGCAAACTATGTTGAAGACGACCCTCAGCACTCCTTGTTTTTCCAATCAACGGCACTCAGCGCGTTGGACTATTAATATCAGTTTATCTCAATTTTACATCAAGACTGACCATGCTTAGTTCTGCTGGCTGAAAAAACAGAATGGGTTAAAAGTCACTCGTGTGGCAATAGGTGATTTGGTGACCATGGCCAATGGTGGGGGAATGATAGAGAGAAAAGGGAGAAAGAGAGGGCTGAGAGAGAGGGCGAGAGAGAAAAAGAGGGAGGGAGAGAGAGAGGGAGAGAAAAAAAGAGAGAGGTGGTGAGAGAGAGAGAGAGAGGGGTGAGCGAGACAGCGAGAGAGAGTGGGCTGGGAGAGAAAGCCAGAGAAAGAGAGAGAGGGAGGGAGAGGGAGAGAGAAAAGAGAGAGAGAGAGAGAGAGAGAGAGATAGATGTGTGAGAGAGAGAGAGACAGAAAGAGAGAGAGAGGGGGGTGAGAGAAAAAGAGGGAGATAGAGTGTGTGTGTGTGTGCGCGTGCGCGCGCGTGCATTCAACGCCAAAGCCCAAAGTTGTGGAATGGTCTGCACCTGACCTTGAGGGCAGAATCCAACTAAAGCCACATGTGATCAGGAAACTCCCAGTTTTTCACTTGACATTGAGTAATTGCTACGATGGTTCTTAGTGTGTGAGAAATGCTGAATCTCCCGCATCTGGTGCAATTCTAATGACCCCATAACTATGAGTACCTGATTCGACCTTTACAGCGTTCTAATATGAGAGTGAGGAGAACTGATCCCCGTGCCAAACTCCTACAGATAAATAAATCAAATTTAAGGTAAGGAATGTAAGTGTAACTACGTAACTCGGTGCTTGATAGCACGTATATCCTGTGCTATTTAGAGTATGTTGAGAGGTGCAACACTTTCCCTTTACAAAGATACCGCTATTGGTCATCGCAGCCTCCGCGTTTCCCGCCCTTCCACCCGAGGGCTGCAGCCGACCTGAATGAACCGGTGTCCCAGAATGCCCTGCTCGCTAGTAGCCTCTGCGTAGAATGTCCCCCCTTGCGTTCTCTTTTCCCGCCCTCATTTTGGCAGCTTTTATCACACACAGATTTCAAGTACTGCTTCTGCCAAAGAAATCGAGGTCACACACAGGAAACTAAAAATAACTGAGGGGACCAGACGCTGAGGCCTGAGGGATAATTCCCGGGGTGGTTTGGATGCGAAGCTGCCTGTGGCGTACACAGTGGATCGTAAAATGTTCATTCCGAAGCCGGATCAAGGCACTACGGCTCCATTCCCCTCACTGCTTCGCTGTCCGGCCTTATTTACCACTAAAGGAGACGAGCAAAGAAAAGGTCTTCCGCAGAAAAAAAGTTTAATGACCTGAGCCTTAACCAGACCCCGTGGCCTTTGAAATTCAGAACGGATTCAAGCACGAGAGTCCGGTACCCTTATTCAGACAGAGCACGTGCACACACAGCGAGTGACTGGTCCATGATTCAGAGCACGTGCAGACACAGTGAGTGACTGCATACCCCGATTCAGAGCACCTGCAGACACAGCGAGTGACTGCATACCCCGATTCAAAGCACGTGCAAAGACAGTGAGAGACTGGTTACCCAGATTCAGAGCACGTGCAAACACAGTGAGTGACTAGTTACCCCGATTCAGACCATGTGCAAAGACAGTGAGTGACTGCATACCCCGATTCAGAGCACTTGCACACACAGCGAGTGACTGGTTACCCCGATTCAAAGCACGTGCAAACACAGTGAGTGACTGCACACCCCGATTCAGAGCACGTGCAAACACAGTGAGTGACTGCATACCCCGATTCAGAGCACGTGCAAACACAGTGAGTGACTGGTTACCCC
Organism: Triturus cristatus; assembly: GCF_964204655.1. NCBI lineage: Eukaryota > Metazoa > Chordata > Amphibia > Caudata > Salamandridae > Triturus > Triturus cristatus. The sequence continues at coordinate 1,186,692,835 of NC_140592.1, forward strand.
GATTCAAAGCACGTGCAAATACAATGACTGACTGGTTACCCCGATTCAAAGCACTTCCAAACACAGTGAGTGACTGGATACCCCGATTCAAAGCACTTCCAAACACAGTGAGTGACTGGATGCCCGATTCAGAGCACGTGCAAAAACAGTGAGTGGCCGGTAACCCCGATTCAAAGCACGTGCAAACACAGTGAGTGGCTGGTTACCCCGTTTCAGAGAACGTGCAAACACAGTGAGTGACTGGATACCCCGATTCAGAGCACGTGCAAGCTCAGTGAGTGACTGTATACCCCGATTCAAAGCACGAACAAACACAGTGAGTGACTTGTTACCCCGATTCAGAGCACGTGCAAACACAGTGAGTGGCTGGTTACCCCGATTCAGAGCACATGCAAACACAGTGAGTGACTGGTTACCTCGATTCAAAGCACGTGTAATCCCAGCGAGTGACTGGTTACCCTGATTCAAAGCACGTGTAAACACAGTGAGTGAATGGTAACCCCGATTCAGAGCACGTCCAAACACAGTGAGTGACTGGTTACCCCGATTCAGAGCAATTTCAAACACTGTGAGTGACTGGTTACCCCGATTCAAAGCACGTGAAAACACAGTGAGTGACTGGTTAACCCAATTCAACGTGCAAACACAGTGAGTGACTGGTTTCCATGATTCAAAGCATGTGGAAACACAGTGAGTGACTGGTTACCCCGATTCAAAGCATGTGCAAACACTGTGAGTGACTGCACACCCCGATTCAAAGCACGTGCAAACACAGTGAGTGACTGCATACCCCGATTCAGAGCACCTGCAAACACAGTGAGTGACTGGTTACCCCGATTCAAAGCACGTGCAAACACAGTGATTGACTGGTTACCCCAATTCAGAGCACGTGCAAACACAATGAGTGACTGGTAACCCCGATTCAATGTGCAAACACAATGAGTGATTGGTTTCCTTGATTAAAAGCACGTGCAAACACAGTGAGTGTCTGGTTACCCCGATTCAGAGCACGTGCAAATACAGTGAGTGACAGGTTACCCCGATTCAGAACATGTGCAGACACAATGAGTGACTAGTTACCCTGATTCAACGTGCAAACACAATGAGTGACTGGTTTCCCTGATTCAAAGCATGTGCAAACACAATGAGTGACTGGTTACACCGATTCAGAGCACATGCAAACACAATGATTGACTGGTTACACCGATTCAGAACATGTGCAAACACAGTGAGTGACTGGTTACCCCGATTCAAAGCATGTGCAAACACAGTGAGTGACTGGTTACCGTTATTCAGTGCACGTGCAGACACAGTGGGTGACTGGTTACCCTGATTCAGAGCACGTGCAGACACATGGGTGACTGGTTATCCTGATTCAGAGCATGTGCAAACACAGTGAGTGACTAGTAACCCCGATTAAGAGCATGTGCAAACACAGTGAGTGACTGGTTTCCCTGATTCAAAGCACGTGCATTCACAATGAGTGACTGGTTACAACGATTCAGTTCACGTCAGTTCACGTGCAAACACAGTGAGTGACTGGTTACCTCAATTCAAAGCACGTGTAATCCCAGCGAGTGACTGGTTACCCTGATTCAAAGCACGTGTAAACACAGTGAGTGACTGGTAACCCCGATTCAGAGCACGTCCAAACACAGTGAGTGACTGGTTACCCCGATTCAGAGCACGTGCAAACACTGTGAGTGACTGGTTACCCCGATTCAAAGCACGTGAAAACACAGTGAGTGACTGGTTACCCCAATTCAATGTGCAAACACAGTGAGTGACTGGTTTCCATGATTCAAAGCATGTGTAAACACAGTGAGTGACTGGTTACCCCGATTCAGAGCATGTGCAAACACAGTGAGTGACTTGGTACCCCGATTTAAAGCATGTGCAAACACAGTGAGTGACTGGTTACCCTGATTCAGAGTACGTGCAGACACAGTGAGTGACTGGTTACCCTGATTCAGAGCACGTACAAACACAGTGAGTGACTAGTTTCCCTGATTTAGAGCACATGTATACACAGTGTCAGATTACCCTGATTCAGCGATGGTGCAGACACAATGAGTGACTCATTTCCCTGATTCAGAGTGTGTGCAAACACAATTAGTGACTAGTCATTCCGATTCAAAACATATGCAAACACAATGAGTGAGTGTTGGACAGGCCACACGAAGGGCTTGCTCCCTCCCCGCACGACAGGGCCCGAGCTCCGGCCCGCCAGGCATAACCCACGAAAAGCACCTGTACCCCGTCTCCCGACAGATCTTCTGCCCTCGGACCTCTACTCATCACGGGGCCCAGCCCCACCGGCTCCCCCGGCCGGTTCAAGCCGCCATCTTGGGCCCTGCACCACGAGGCCGCGTGGCCTCGGCCCGACCCTAACCCCGGGCCTGGCCGGCCCCGACATCCCGGCACCACCTTCCACCCAGGAGGTGAGCGGACCACTTGGCAGGTCAATGGGAGAACGAAGTGTCAAGAGCTCTTCCCCCGCCAAGTGCCGATCGCCTCCAGCTCCCCCAGGAGCTGGCTCCAACCCCTGCTGGGTGTCTGGACACCTTCATCCCGGGCCCTCCGACCTCCGAGTGCGAGGGTCCGGACATCAAAGGGCGCCTGCCCTATAACTGGGGCAGCTCCGGAGCAGGAAGGCAGTTGTATCCTGGAGTCGAGAGACACCGAGAGAACTCAGCCTTGACGGACTACTGGCGCTGCCGTAGCCCGCTCTTGTGAACCATCGTCCTGCCTGCTGGCGCTGCCGCGGCCTTCTGCAACATCCATCCTCGTCGGGACCTGCTGGCGCTGCCGCGGCCCGTTGTAACGACCATCCTAACCGGGACCTGCTGGCGCTGCCGCGGACCGTACATCGACCATCTTTCCGGGACCTGCTGGCGCTGCCGCGGACCGTGTACCGACCATCTCAACCGGGACCTGCTGGCGCTGCCGCGGCCCGTCCCAGCTAAACCACCAAGCTCGAGGATTGTGAGCTAGTCATCATCTCATCCGAACTACCTGACTGGTAGACAGACTGTCCCGCTACCCCTTACCCTGCTTTGAGAGACTTGAATCGAGGGGACCCCTGAGTCCAGACCTCCTTGTACCATACAACCGTACCCTAAGAAGTGCTTATAAAGAACCCTGAACCTTATCCGTGTGTGGTATCCGTCTGTGGGGGGGAAGTTACTTGTCTGTACGATCGCTGGAGACGGCTCTCCCCGGAGACCTCTCCTCCTGACCCCGGCCGACCCTCCCGGTCCGTCTACCCTTTCTAACAGTGAGTTTCCCTGATTTAGAGCACATGAAGACACGAGTGCCAGGTTACCCTGATTCAGAGCGCGTGCAGACACAATGAGTGCCAGGTTACCCTGATTCAGATCACGTGCAGACACAATGAGTGCCAGGTTACCCTGATTCAGAATGGGTGTAGACACAATGTGTTCCAGGTTACCCTGATTCAGGGTGGGTGTAGACACAATGAGTGCCAGGTTATGCTGATTCAGATCACGTGCAGACACAATGAGTGCCAGGTTACCCTGATTCAGAGCACGTACAGACACAATGAGTGCCAGGTTACCCTGATTCAGAGTGGGTGAAGACATAATGTGTGCAGGTTACCCTGATTCAGAGTGGGTGTAGACACACTGAGTGACAGGATACCCTGATTCAGAGCACATGCAGAGAGTTCCAGGTTACTCTGATTCAGTGCATGTGCAGACACACTGAGTGACTGGTTACCCTGTTACAGAGCACGTGCAGACACACTGAGGGCCAGGTTATGCTGATCAGGGTAGATTCGCTGAGTAACTGGTTACCCTGATTTAGAGCACATACAGACAAAAGTGCCAGGCTACCCTGATTCAGATCACCCGTAGACACAATGAGTGCCAGGTTACCCTGATTCAGAGCATGTGCAGACACAATGAGTGCCAGGTTACCCTGATTCAGAGCATGTGCAGACACAATGAGTGCCAGGTTATCTTGATTCAGAGCGCGTGCAGACACAATGTGTGTCAGGTTACCCTGATTCAGGGTGGGTGTAGACACAATGAGTGCCAGGTTACCCTGATTCAGATCACATGCAGACACAATGAGTGCCAGGGTACCCTGATTCAGAGCACATACAGACACAATGAGTGCCAGGTTACCCTGATTCAGGGTGGGTGTAGACACAATGAGTGCCAGGTTACCCTGATTCAGATCACGTGCAGACACAATGAGTGCCAGGTTACCCTGATTCAGAGTGGGTGTAGACACAATGTGTGCCTGGTTACCCTGATTCAGAGTGCGTGTAGACACAATGAGTGCCAGGTTACCCTGATTCAGAGTGCGTGTAGACACAATGAGTGCCAGGTTACCCTGATTCAGAATGCGTGTAGACACAATGAGTGCCAGGTTACCCTGATGTAGAGCACGTGAAGTCACAATGAGTGACTGGTTACCCTGATGTAGTGCACGTGCAGTCACAATGAGTGACTGGTTACCCTGATTCAGAGCACATGAAGACACACTGAGTGCCAGGTTACCCTAATGAACATGTGCTGCTCGCCAAAGAAAAGAAATCAAAGCTGGACTGACAAACGTTTGTTAAAAGACGTGCAATATTTCCCTCTATACCGCGGTTGCTTCTGAGCACCTCGTCTCTGAAGATTCTTGTTCTAAGAGATCTTACAAACCTGAGACAGTGCTAGCCAGAAACAGCTACCTGCACATCCCCCAGCTGGACCACCTCCAAGACATGCAGTAGCCCAGTGGGAGGCTCCTTGCCCAAAGGTGCAGGATAAGCAGTCCCTGTCTCTATTCTAGTCCATGACTGAGGTTCTTCACATGCTCCTAAGAGGTCCAAGGTTCACACAGCTGTCAGCCCTGCCTCTCCCGCAGATATTTCCCCACACATGCCTTGGGTATGGTTCCCAAAACTGAATGTCACTGTCACTGGCAGCTGAAGCCCTCTCGTGGCGCTGTTCCCAGTCATCAACCCACTGCATTCAGCCCGGCTGGAGTCCCACCGAAGACTCACAGTATTCCACGTCCATTCAAGGGAAAATAGCAGAGGCTAGCTGCGAACTGTAGCACTCTGGGTACCAAAAGATGATGTCCGACGTGAACCGTAGTATCTTTTAAGGTTACTAGCAGCACCCTCTATGCTTTGCTGCTTTCTGATATATTATGTACGGTATTATGTGTGTGATTTGAGTAAATCACTACTTCTATTTCAGAGACGAAACACGGACTAGACATTGAGTTATTAACTTGGATTGGTTATTTCATTGAGTAATGAGTGTCTAACGCCACACTACCTCCCTGAGTGAACCATGGACAGCTCCACTTCACTACCCTGAGGGGCAAATCATAATTGGGCAGGGCACAAGTCCTAAAAAAAGAAGTGGGGGGACGCTGTCACCGGAAGTGACGAGAAGTGGGGGGATGCTGTCACCGGAAGTGACGTCACAACAGGAATCTCATGGGTATTCAATATGCCTTTAGATGAAAGGTGGTCTGCACCCTACCTCGCGGAGGCTGCGTTTAATCCCCCCGCAGTGAATGCAGGTAGACAGACGTTCTGAATAAGCTCTGATCTCACTCCAGAGAGGCCAAAGAGTGAAGTCCAGCTTTTGGGCAGGGGGGACGGCATCCACCCGTTAAAACCTGGTAAAATAAGTGGGGGGACGCCGTCCACCCGCGTGGTACCCCGACTCGAGCCCTGTAATTGGGTGTGCTTGGTGGAGGGTTTTACAGTCAATAGTAAGGATAAGCCCCAGGACGCCAGTGGTAAAAAGCTGATTGCCACCCTCTCAGCCTGGTAACCCCTTACCTGGGATCTTTCCCTAGTGTGTGCATGATATATACGGCCATGCCAATAAAACTGTTTATAAAAACCAGCATCAATCATAATGAGGTCACAAAATGCAGGTGCAAACTGCCCACCCACTAATTTGCATTTGCAAAAGGTGCGCAAATGAGCGGGTTGAGAAATTGCTCTATTCCAAGTTTGACACCTCAGAATGGTTGGACATGCCCCTGCAGCGCTGGTTGTTCCTCAATTCAAGACGCGAAGTGAGCATGTGTGCCATTTGCTTCTAGAAGTTGCAGGAGCTTCGACCTGCTCCAAACTGTGGAAGCCAACTCCGATTTGCACTCAAATTGTACTCACTTTTGCGGCCAAGCTGGAGATTGCCCCCGAAACAGAATTTCCTTACCCAACCTGATCAGAACCGTAGTGTTAATCCAAATACCACACAAGATAAATTAGATTTATCTGCTGTAACCTCTCCTTAATCTGTGAGTGCTATGAGTTAAGGCATCATTTAATTAAAAGCATATGTGCAATAGGTGTGTGCTAACCCTACAGTTACAGGCATCGATGCATTTTACAAGGGTGCATGTGAAATTCATAGCATTTCAAAACACAGACTGAAGAAGCATGAAAGGCAAACAAATGGACTCAAACCATCAACTTCCAAAATATCTACCATACACAAACATCTCCCTATAAAAATCAACATGCAACATGCAGCTAAACCTACTATCAATGTCAAGCACATGCCCCTGAATGCACTAGTAGTGGTGTTACAAGCAAGCATAAGTCAATGCAGTCCTACAGTAGGTGGACAACAAGGTTCGCTGGATTCATGAATTTAAAACAGGTTTACATTTTTGTAGGAAATCATTTCCTGTTAGATATTTTGGTCGTTGATGTTCCTGAGCCCATGTTGTTACAGTCTAAAGGGGTGATTTAGAGTGTGGTGGCCAGGATACCATGGCAGACAGGGTATGCCAGCGCGTTTGCAACAAACTGACAGGTCCTATTTTGGGTCGGGTGGGCTGTCAGCTTTCCGTCCAGGGAGCCCCGTTGGCTTCATCGTCAGAAAGCGCCCTGTCAATCACCTGACAAAGTAAGGGCCATCGCTTAAGGCCATCACACTGCCCACTCTACTTAGTGTGGACGGTCTGATGGGGTTTTGTTCTCTCTTCTCTCACCGCTGGTGAAAAGCTGACAGTAAGGGATAGAAAAAAACAATCACCCCACACCCTGAAAGTAAACTCCCAGGGTGTGAGCATCAATCGTTTTTTTGTTTTTCAATAACTGTATTATTTTTTAAATCAGAAAATGTTAAAAGATAGGTGGGCAAAACCAACGGGCCGTCCACCAAACTTTTTGTACCTTGAAGGAAACTGCAGTGACGGAGGTGCCCTTCAACATACAGAGATGACCACTGAGCTGGACGTCATCTCTGGATATGACGGACTATCGTCCATGAGGGTGGTGGATCTTAGGTCCTGACCAGCCTGAAGGATGGCACTCTGTCCACCAATGGCTAAAAATGATCATTTGTGTTTTTCAGTCTATGAGTCCACGTGGGTCTGTGAAATCAGGCCAGTTCGTAGGACAAGTGAGTGATGGGTGGAGAATGAAGAGATAAACAGTAACCTGTATACAATTGCATGCCACTCTGTGCCACTTCATGGCTCCAAGAGAATCACTCCTGGCATTCAGGACTAGATATTTCATGACCACGTTCTTTGTCTAGATGCTGTACATGATCACTAGACTTACAATGCACAACATAATGAACTGAATCGCCCAATCTTAATAAAGGTATTGTTGTAATTCACACTTGGTACGCCCCGCCTTTCCCCCCCTGCCCTCCTTCCCCTTGGTACGTGCCAGGCAAGACTGCATGAACATTCCACAGCTGACTCCAGCTGACTGGAACCTGAGATGGTGTGTAGACGCAATAAAATCACAGTGTGCGTCTCTACTTTGCAACGGGTATCCATTCAGTTATTAAGTGATCTCGATTGGCCAATGTGGTGAGGGGGCCAGGGTAGAAATTATGAGTTGGGCAATTAAGGATGCTAGGAATAAGACCATGCCATCCTAAGCCAGCACCTTTGCCACTGGACTACTACTTCTGCCTGACAACAAGGCACAATATGTTTGAGTGTAAACGGACAACTATTCCACAGGGTAGGGCACTGCATAGCGCAGCTAAATTAAAGAACCCAAGACAGAAAACCTTCTAAAAAAAGAGGAGAGTTTCATCTTTAGAACACGGAAGGGTAGGATACTGTTCAGTCTTTTTTGTGGTCTGCAATACAGGTTTTGGCAGTCGTAACTCACTTGTGATTTCACCGTGTGTCTCAAAATCCAAATAGATCATCTTCGAACAAATGGAAATGTTGGATTCTATCGTTGGAGAAGTAGAATTGGGTAAAGAGAAAGTAAATGGCCCCTGTAACTGAAACATTTCACGAAGGACAAATGCATCGTCCATGTCTTCAGAAAAAATATCCGATTCACAGGACTAGATAAGGGAGGGTGTATCGCTCTTAGGCCTCATCAAAATATGGCCAATTTAAAAATGTTGTCATTTGAGATCAGTGGCATTTTTTAATTCTTCCGCCATATTTTGGTAACTGGTGTCCAGGCCCTGTGCGTTTTAGGGAGTGAAGATTATTTTTTTTATTTTTAAGAGCTTAGTGAAGCTGCAACATACCACCTTTTATCTGCTTCTCCGCGCTTAGGAGTCAGGCAATGCAGATTAAGATCCAGATTTCCATTAGTGTGGCACCGGATGATGGGTCCATCACACCGGGACAGGTTAACACTGGTCAATAGATTCTTGACTGTTAAAGGGGGCCAGACCCTTTTCCAAGGATGGGGTACCCTCCCGATGGTGTCATGTTGAGTGTCCAAAGTCTCCTTGAATAGATGGATCTTCAAACCTCTTTTGAAGACTGATATTCTCTGTAGTATTGTACAGCTGTCTGTTGATGGCAGAGTATGAAATGTGTGTGGTCTCAATATTGTATTTTATCGTAGAATTTACTTACTTTACCTTACCACTAATCGTGGTGTTGAAGCACTTGCCAGCACGCTGTATCGCGCAGGGAGAGCGGTTAGCGTGGTTGTGTCCTTGTTTTGATTGAATGTGGGAAGTGTTTCTGTGATGGACACCTTGGTGCACAGCGCGTAGTGGTGCGATGGATGAAGAAGTGTGAGAGATAGACGCGCCTTCGCGGCTTGCATCATCCAGCGTGCTGGCAGCTCTGATCAGCTCTGCAGGTCCTTATCTGATGTTTTGATTTTCTTTAATCTTCTCCGCCTAGTTTCGAGTTGAGTCGTAGACACAACAGAGAATAAACAAAACTTGCAACATAAGAGACATTTTTTTTTAAAAAGGGCTTTGAGGCATGTGCATGGACCCAGCAAAGGAGACACCCAGGGACAGCAGCATGGCAGACACTGGAGTATTCAGTGATGTCCCGATGAATCTCACTGTTGAAGTAGGAACGAGGCTCCTTTAAGTGGATTTACCATTGAGCACTTTAAGCCTTCCGAGTCTTTATAACCTTCAGTACTGGAAAAGGGACGTGTTACTTCTCCGGCATAAACATACCTGCATCGAGTTAGAGTCGGTGTTGTCTACCACTGAGCCCCCCGCCCCCCAAGGCTGATCCACACCAGATTTTCAGGATTTTCACTGCGTAAATAACTCAGAATTCGATGTCTTGCATGCTAATTTATCACACGTGATGCTCACAAAATAAGGCATGAACCCAAGCAAGCACCCATCCCCATGGATGAAATGTTGGCCAAGCTCACTGCCCATGGGCAAAATGTATGCACTGGCCATGACCGCTATGTGTGTCCCTGAGTGCTATGTTTGTGCTATGCACTCCGCTGTGACATGGCCGTCAGTAGTCACGTATCCTGACCTGGATGTTGTCCGGTGGCCAAGGCTGAGACTTTGGAGAGCAAGACTTGTGTGCCCAATTTTTACTCAGGCACTTGAGCTTATGGGAAAGTCACTTAAGCTCCCTGTCTCTCAAGACACTGTAATGCTGTTATATGTATTGCTATGGCGCACACGACCTCGTTGCAATGTAGCGTGTACTGTCCCAATTACATGTTTCCGCCCCCGCCTCCTATCGGATCCTATTGTATGTAGGAGCTGCCCAGACAGCGCTTCTGGTTAGCGATGATCCCGCTACAATAAAAATGTTCTGCGATGGGACGTATGGATTCTTGTGCCTCAATGTTGCGATATCCTCTGTACATAGTTTGGGGAGCCCGTTTTGTAGGATATTCTGGAATTTTATCCGAGTTGGTGATTGGCTCGAGCTCTCCTGGTAGACTCAAATATTTCACAACAGCCTATCAGATCCAACGTTTTTGATTTGCATAAACAATGACACAACGTGTTCCTTTAAAATACTGAACAGTGCTTATTTGATATGGGATCCTATTAATGTACATGTTTGAGCAGTGCATGGCACAACGATAGCGGGTTAGGGGGGGGGTAACAATAAACGGAAGTTACTCCTGCGTCCACTGAGTTAAACTAGGCGGGCAGGATGGAGTGTAACCGGATACAAGGAGGCCTTGAAATGGTCTCAGCAGGAAGACGTCTCCAGGGCTATTGTGTGGCTAATTAACTTCACAGCGTGCAAGCTTCCGCGGGCGGCAGGGGTGGGAGGAAAAGAAGGGCCTTGAAATGCGTGCCGTGTGGACAGCAGAGACCACGGTCCTTCGTCACCAGGGCTGTGCGTAACACGAGGTGCTTCCGAACTCAGTAATTCAGAAATACTATCATGTAGCGCACACATCAACTGAACTGGGTCGAGGCGCTTCAATAAAAAGGAGGTATCCCGGAACAGTTTAATATTGCTTCTTTATCTACCACAGAGGGGTGAAATGCTGCGCCGCCCATCAAAGGCATACCTACCCGTGTTGTGTGCCAGTTCCTAAAAGTATCTCTCGAAAGCCGCGCGTGCCGTGCATCCCCGGGCTACATATAAAACATACGACGCCACACAAGGCCAGGCTGAATTCCAAGAGTGAGCCTGAGCGATCTGTAATCAAGGCCGGAGCTCCCTGGGGACAGAGGATATAGGACATATCGAGGTATCTCGCTGGGGAAAAGTGTCCATCTTTCTATGCAAATAATGCTGCTCTGATACTTATAATGATACAAAAAATGGAAATAGGGGGCTGGGGTGAGGACTGGTATTTTCCCAGCACTACATTCAGTCGTCAAGGCCTTCTGGGCCTTCCCGGGCAGCATGACCTACTGTGCCACCTGGGCAGCACGCTTCATGCATAGGGGCCGAGAGCTCTGTGCCTCCTTGGGCTCAAGGACCTGCCCACAGGGTGCTGTTGGGCCTTGTGTGCGTCCCTGTGCAGCATGGCCTGCATAGGGCAGCATGTCGTCCTACACGATGTTGGAGTGTCCTGTGCCCCCATGGGCAGCGTGGCGCCATACACAGCAGTGAAACTATCTGTGCCTCTCCAGGGATCATGGCAACGTCTTCAGAGACCCTCACTGCGCCCCCCCCCCCCCCCTTAGTATAATGGTGCCGCCCTCCAATCTCCTATCCTAAAGGTGCAGCACTGATGTCAGAGGTGAGGGTCTTCTGTGACTTCTGCGGCCTGAGGACACCATCTCCCTGGAGGATGCCTTCACTGGGAGCGCGATGCAGCCGCCTTGCGTGCTCGAGGGCAGCATGGCCGCCATCTTTACAAGCCAGACTCTTCAGTGCCCACCACACCCAGGGGTCACTGTCTTCTGTGCCTTTCTTAGCAGGATTCTAGAAGGGGAACCAATAACCCAGGAACCTGCCTGGACAATCAACGAAGTGGCCCCTACGGGGGAAGTGTAGCCCACGGCAATCGTTTTTGCAATGTAAAACTTCTCATGCAACTACGTTTCGGATGATGACCCTGGTCTAAATAACTATTCCTAAGGGGTCGAAACGTCGACAATAAAATGTGTGGACCATTTTATAAAAAAATGATTGTGGATTTCGAATATTATAGGTGTTGGTTATAACATCATACTGTACCTGTCAGCCACATGTTTATATTCTTGTATATAGCACAATGCACTTTTCATTCACTATATATCACGTTCACTGCGTCGTCACTTTTTAGGAGCGCCGTGTTTCTCAAGAAATATAAAAACTGTGTTATACTGTTAACATCCATTTTTGCATTATGAAATTGGATTTGGTAAAATAAATGCACTAAACGCATTACAGAAGCGTACTTGTATGAGAAGATTTTCTTTGTCATACTATTGCCGTGGAAGTCAAGGGCTGCACTTCCCCCGTAGGGGCCACTTTGTTCCTTAGCAGGATGGCACCCAGGGGACAGCATCTTCTGTGCCACACTGGCCAGGATGACACCTTAGTACACAGGGGTCATTATGTTTTGTGTCCTGCTGTGTCATTATGTGCAAAGATCCTCTGTGCCTGGACAGCATGGTGCCATCTTCATGACAAGAGCCTTATATACCTTCACGGGAGGCGTGACTCTATCCATTGCCAAAGGCCCGCAGTGCTCCTGGGCCGCAGGGCATCACCCTCTGAGGTCATTGGCCGGGGCCTCTCTTCTGCACCATGATGGGTACCACGACAGCAGCCCGCAGTGCTCCTGGGCAGCAGGGCATCACCCTCTGAGGTCATTGGCCGGGGTCTCTCTTCTGCACCATGATGGGTACCACGACAGCATCACTAGGGGTCAGGATCCAGGGTGTCTTTCTAGGCAGCATGGCGCCATCTTCACGGGCAAGGGGCCTCTGTCCCCCCCCCCCCCCCCCCCCCCAGGGCAGCAGGAAGCCACCTTTATGGGCATGGGAAATCTGTCCCTTCCCGGGCAGCAGGAAGCCGTCTTCAAGCGGCTGAGGCCCCCCTTCTGTCCCTTTCTGGACACTTCCCCAGGGGTCAGGGCTTTTTGTCCTTCCATGGCTGAGTGGCTGCTGATGCCGCGCGCGCCACAACAGAGCTCGAGCCTGCCTGGGCCAAAGGAAAAATGTCATCCGATCCCCCCCACCCCGTCCTTGCCATGAATGGGGCTTTGTTTCGGTGTCCCGAGCCCACACTGGAATGGCTGGTAGGGCACCTCAAAGGGCAAATTAACACGCCTGCATCCTCGATTGTATCTGTCTGGCCCAGTGGGCGAAGGAAAGAAGCGGGGGAGGGAATACGTACGTGTGAATCGCAGCCCCTTAAACACACTACAATGGAGGACGGTGGGGTCACTCACCCGTCCTTAACGAGAATGCCAACAGAGAGAACAGAAGCAAACAAGACAAAACTGAAGCAGAGAGCGGCACGTGACCGTGGACCGGGAGGAGAGATCACAACACTGGACGGAGGGCTTTACAACCCGTCTCCAGCAGGGAGAATTGGGAGGGGGGTGAAATAAAGGCGGTGTGGAACTCAACTCCGCCCTTCCTCCCCCCAAAAACATATCAGAGAAAAACGATCGACAAACAGTGAATCTCTGAGGTAAGAATACATTGATACGTGTCCTGGACTGCGCATCCACATGCCTTAAGATAAATATGCCGTCATGGTACGTGCACGTGACGTTAAGTATATCAAACCTATACCTGTCGGTGTCCACTCTGGCAACACTTTGGTCGCCGACGTCTTTGCTGTGAATGTGACAGTCTTGTAGCACAGTATTTAAAACTCCGTACTCGGGTGCCACCCCCAGGAGACTGACCCGGTGGGTAGGCTCCAGGTCTGGGCGGCCATGCGGGGTGAACTCAGTCCATCCAGAGGGAGTGACTCATTTCTGTGGCTGATTTTCCTCTGCATCCTGCCACCCCTGCGTGGGTCCAAGAAAGCCCCACCTTCCCTGCTTATAACAACACTTCAATGTAGCGCTCCCTCCCCGACTGACCTCCTTCCTGCCACTACATGCCAGGACTCTGGAACCCACGACAGGCAAAGGGGACCATTCTGGGCAACCACGCACAGCCTTAGAGAACTTACCACATTGCCAACCAATCAAATAATAGGCTATTAGACACAGCATCCATATAAACCACCGGGGGTGTAAACTGCAGCACGATTACAAACAGACACAATTTAAACAATAACCGATAAAAAGACTGCCCACTTCCACCACACTACGAATGTAGACGCTTCAACGGAGCACCCCAGCATGGCACTGTGTGCTGCCCCTGCGCAAATGCAGTCGGGTGTGGCTTCCTGGGGGTTGGCAATGGGCACTTTCCATGCCAACGGCGTGTCCAGTCTGCTTTACTCATTCACGGGTCAGTCTGACCGCTTGTGCCACAGCACAGCCCTCAGCTGGCCCCATGGCACGAGTGTGTAATGTGTGCAAGTGAGGTGCGACACAGCGGGCTCCACAATGTTGTGGTCACAGGTCAGCGTTCTTGTTCTGGTGGCTTGCGTCACTCAGTCCTTTGGTTTGCAGCTGGTGCGCTGCTTTGCTTTCTGAGAGGACTTAAAATCCAGGCTATTCCGCCTCGCGCACGGACTGACCATTAACTCAGCTGGGAATGAATTGCTGGACGCTGCAGACGCCATTAAACGCTTTAGGGGAGGTTTAATGTTGAACCGCTTAACTAAAGGTAGAACTTTCCCTTCTGTGCTGCGTCCCCTGTATCCACCCCCCCCCCCCCCTCCCGGTGAACACTGTCCACCCAGGCACTCATGCGCACCTGTTTGAGACCGTCTAAGACTTCAGAGTCCACCTTTGCCTGCTCGGTTTCAGTTCATTCCCGGAGTAGCAACTGAGCCCACAGGAGGTTGGGCCCCTAAGCCTGATTACCTGCACACCTCTAGCTGTCCATGAAATGCACCTTCAGGGGCTCCTCTGGCACCAGTCACTGCCAGAGCCAGAGTCGTACCAGTCAGAGGTCTTGGCCATGGTGCAGATGCAGGTAGGTGCTGTGGTGCAGGTCGCAGCCTGAATGGTGCAGATGCAGGTAGATGCTGCGGAGCAGGACGCAGCCTGAATGGTGCAGATGCAGGTAGATGCTGCGATGCAGGGCGCAGCCTGAATGATGCAGATACAGGTAGATGCTGCAGGGCAGCCTGAATGGTGCAGATGCAACTAGATGCTGTGGTGTAGGGCACAGCCTGAATGGTGCAGAAGCAGGTGATGCTTTGGTGCAGGGTGCAGCCTAAAAAGTTCAGATGCAGGTCGATGCTGTAGTGCAGGGCGCAGCCTGAATGGTGCAGATGCAGGTAGATGCTGCGGTGCAGGGTGCAGCCTGAATGGTTTAGATGCAGGTGATGCTGTGGCACAGGGCGCAGCTTGAATGGTGCAGATGCAGGTAGATGCTGTGGTGCGGGGCACAGCCTGAATGGTGGAGATGCAGGTAGATGCTGTTGTGCGGGGTGCAGCCTGAATGGTGCAGATGCAGGTAGAGGCTGCGGTGCAGGGCACAGCCTGAATGGTGCAGATGCAGGTAGATACTGATGTGCAGGGCACAGCCTGAATGGTGCAGATGCAGGTGATGCTGTGGTGCAGGGCGCAGCCTGAATGGTGCAGATGCAGGTCGATGCTGTGGTGCAGGGCACAGCCTGAATGGTGCAGATGCAGGTCGATGCTATGGTGCAGGGCACAGCCTGAATGGTGCAGATGTAGGACGATGCTGTGGTGCAGGTCGCAGCCTGAATGGTGCAGATGCAGGAAATGCTATGGGGCAAGGCGTAGCCTGAATGGTGCAGATGCAGGTAGACGCTGTGGTGCAGGGCACAGCCTGAATGGTGCAGAATCAAGTGATGCTGCGGTGCTGGGCGCAGCCTGAAAAGTGCAGATGCAGGTAGATGCTGTGGTGCATGGTGCAGCCTGAATGGGCAGATGCAGGTAGATGCTGTGGTGCAGGGTGCAGCCTGAATGGTTTATATGCAGGTGATGCTGTGGTGCAGGGTGCAGCCTGAATGGTTTAGATGCAGGTGATGCTGTGGTGCAGGTCGCAGCCTGAATGGTGCAGATGCAGGTAGATGCTGTGGAGCAGGACGCAGCCTGAATGGTGCAGATGCAGGTAGATACTGCGATGCAGGGCGCAGCCTGAATGATGCAGATACAGGTAGATGCTGCAGGGCAGCCTGAATGGTGCAGATGCAAGTAGATGCTGTGGTGTAGGGCACAGCCTGAATGGTGCAGAAGCAGGTGATGCTTTGGTGCAGGGCGCAGCCTGAAAAGTTCAGATGCAGGTAGATGCTGTGGTGCGGGGCGCAGCCTGAATGGTGCAGATGCAGGTAGATGTTGTGGTGCGGGGCGCAGCCTGAATGGTGGAGATGCAGGTAGATGCTGTTGTGCGGGGCGCAGCCTGAATAGCGCAGATGCAGGTAGAGGCTGCGGTGCAGGGCACAGCCTGAATGGTGCAGATGCAGGTAGATACTTATGTGCAGGGCACAGCCTGAATGGTGCAGATGCAGGTGATGCTGTGGTGCAGGGTGCAGCCTGAATGGTGCAGATGTAGGACGATGCTGTGGTGCAGGTCGCAGCCTGAATGGTGCAGATGCAGGAAATGCTGTGGGCAAGGCGTAGCCTGAATGGTGCAGATGCAGGTAGGTGCTGTGGTGCAGGGCACAGCCTGAATGGTGCAGAATCAAGTGATGCTGTGGTGCTGGGCGCAGCCTGAAAAGTGCAGATGCAGGTAGATGCTTTGGTGCAGGGTGCAGCCTGAATGGGCAGATGCAGGTAGATGCTGTGGTGCAGGGCGCAGCCTGAATGGTTTATATGCAGGTGATGCTGTGGTGCAGGGTGCAGCCTGAATGGTGCAGATGCAGGTAGACGCTGTGGTGCAGGGTGCAGCCTGAATGGTTTAGATGCAGGTGATGCTGTGGTGCAGGTCGCAGCCTGAATGGTGCAGATGCAGTTAGATGCTGCGGAGCAGGACGCAGCCTGAATGATGCAGATGCAGGTAGATGCTGTGGTGCAGGGCGCAGCCTGAATGGTTTATATGCAGGTGATGCTGTGGTGCAGGGTGCAGCCTGAATGGTTTAGATGCAGGTGATGCTGTGGTGCAGGTCACAGCCTGAATGGTGCAGACGCAGGTAGATGCTGCGGAGCAGGACGCAGCCTGAATGGTGCAGATGCAGGTAGATGCTGCGATGCAGGGCGCAGCCTGAATGATGCAGATACAGGTAGATGCTGCAGGGCAGCCTGAATGGTGCAGATGCAAGTAGATGCTGTGGTGTAGGGCACAGCCTGAATGGTGCAGAAGCAGGTGATGCTTTGGTGCAGGGCGCAGCCTGAAAAGTTCAGATGCAGGTAGATGCTGTAGTGCAGGGCGCAACCTGAATGGTGCAGATGCAGGTAGATGCTGTGGTGCAGGGCGCAGCCTGAATGGTTTAGATGCAGGTGATGCTGTGGCACAGGGCGCAGCCTGAATGGTGCAGATGCAGGTAGATGCTGTGGTGCGGGGCACAGCCTGAAGGGTGGAGATGCAGGTAGATGCTGTTGTGCGGGGTGCAGCCTGAATGGTGCAGATGCAGGTAGAGGCTGCGGTGCAGTGCACAGCCTGAATCGTGCAGATGCAGGTAGATACTGATGTGCAGGGCACAGCCTGAATGGTGCAGATGCGGGTGATGCTGTGGTGCAGGGCGCAGCCTGAATGGTGCAGATGCAGGTCGATGCTGTGGTGCAGGGCACAGCCTGAATGGTGCAGATGCAGGTCGATGCTATGGTGCAGGGCACATCCTGAATGGTGCAGATGTAGGACGATGCTGTGGTGCAGGTCGCAGCCTGAATGGTGCAGATGCAGGAAATGCTATGGGGCAAGGCGTAGCCTGAATGGTGCAGATACAGGTAGACGCTGTGGTGCAGGGCACAGCCTGAATGGTGCAGAATCAAATGATGCTGTGGTGCTGGGCGCAGCCTGAAAAGTGCAGATGCAGGTAGATACTGTGGTGCAGGGTGCAGCCTGAATGGGCATGATGCAGGTAGATGCTGTGGTGCAGGGCGCAGCCTGAATGGTTTATATGCAGGTGATGCTGTGGTGCAGGGTGCAGCCTGAATGGTTTCGATGCAGGTGATGCTGTGGTGCAGGTCGCAGCCTGAATGGTGCAGATGCAGGTAGATGCTGCGGAGCAGGACGCAGCCTGAATGGTGCAGATGCAGGTAGATGCTGCGATGCAGGGCGCAGCCTGAATGATGCAGATACAGGTAGATGCTGCAGGGCAGCCTGAATGGTGCAGATGCAAGTAGATGCTGTGGTGTAGGGCACAGCCTGAATGGTGCAGAAGCAGGTGATGCTTTGGTGCAGGGCGCAGCCTGAAAAGTTCAGATGCAGGTAGATGCTGTAGTGCAGGGCGCAACCTGAATGGTGCAGATGCAGGTAGATGCTGCGGTGCAGGGCGCAGCCTGAATGGTTTAGATGCAGGTGATGCTGTGGCGCAGGGCGCAGCCTGAATGGTGCAGATGCAGGTAGATGCTGTGGTGCGGGGCGCAGCCTGAATGGTGGAGATGCAGGTAGATGCTGTTGTGCGGGGCGCAGCCTGAATGGTGCAGATGCAGGTAGAGGCTGCGGTGCAGGGCACAGCCTGAATCGTGCAGATGCAGGTAGATACTGATGTGCAGGGCGGTGCAGATGCAGGTGATGCTGTGGTGCAGGGCGCAGCCTGAATGGTGCAGATGCAGGTCGATGCTGTGGTGCAGGGCACAGCCTGAATGGTGCAGATGCAGGTCGATGCTATGGTGCAGGGCACAGCCTGAATGGTGCAGATGTAGGACGATGCTGTGGTGCAGGTCGCAGCCTGAATGGTGCAGATGCAGGAAATGCTGTGGGGCAAGGCGTAGCCTGAATGGTGCAGATGCAGGTAGACGCTGTGGTGCAGGGCACAGCCTGAATGGTGCAGAATCAAGTGATGCTGTGGTGCTGGGCGCAGCCTGAAAAGTGCAGATGCAGGTAGATGCTGTGGTGCAGGGTGCAGCCTGAATGGGCAAATGCAGGTAGATGCTGTGGTACAGGGCGCAGCCTGAATGGTTTATATGCAGGTGATGCTGTGGTGCAGGGTGCAGCCTGAATGGTGCAGATGCAGGTAGACGCTGTGGTGCAGGGTGCAGCCTGAATGGTTTAGATGCAGGTGATGCTGTGGTGCAGGTCGCAGCCTGAATGGTGCAGATGCAGGTAGATGCTGCGGAGCACGACGCAGCCTGAATGGTGCAGATGCAGGTAGATGCTGTGGTGCAGGGCGCAGCCTGAATGGTTTATATGCAGGTGATGCTGTTGTGCAGGGTGCAGCCTGAATGGTGCAGATGCAGGTAGACGCTGTGGTGCAGGGTGCAGCCTGAATGGTTTAGATGCAGGTGATGCTGTGGTGCAGGTCGCAGCCTGAATGGTGCAGATGCAAGTAGATGCTGCGGAGCAGGACGCAGCCTGAATGGTGCAGATGCAGTTAGATGCTGCGATGCAGGGCGCAGCCTGAATGATGCAGATACAGGTAGATGCTGCAGGGCAGCCTAAATGGTGCAGATGCAAGTAGATGCTGTGGTGTAGGGCACAGCCTGAATGGTGCAGAAGCAGGTGATGCTTTGGTGCAGGGCGCAGCCTGAAAAGTTCAGATGCAGGTAGATGCTGTAGTGCAGGGCGCAGCCTGAATGGTGCAGATGCAGGTAGATGCTGTGGTGCAGGGCGCAACCGGAATGGTTTAGATGCAGGTGATGCTGTGGTGCAGGGCGCAGCCTGAATGGTGCATATGTAGGTAGATGCTGTGGTATAGGGCATAGCCTGAATCACGTTTCCTCTCTTCTGAGTAGAGATACTTTCCACCCCGAGATGTAGGGCTGTACTTATCAATGACGCAGTAGGTGCAGAGGCACTGGGGCCAACTGAATCCTGATCATGTTGCAATACTTCCCATCCTTCTGGCTCGCACTAGGGTCCAGGGCACCTTTCTGTGCCACTACTGAGATGGGTAAAGGGACCAACTTTGATGTTCTGAGAAGCTGAGCACTGGGCCTTTTTAGGTCTCGCCTACGCAGCGCGCATGCGCTGCGTAGGCAAAATACCTTTAGTCATCGGCACAGCTTTTCAGCCAAAAACGTGCATGTGTTCCATTGCCTTCAATGGCAATGCGTGCACATTTGGAGATTACCTTGCAGGAGCGAGCTTTGGCAACATATGTTTGCTAGCTCCCGCTGGCAACATATGTTTGCCCGCTCCCGCAAGGGAAGTGCAGGCCCCCTCCTCTCTCCCCTCCTCCTGCTGCCTCTCTTCAGCGGGAGGCGCCTGCGCTTGTTCTTCTTCTCTTAAGACCTGTAATCTTGACTTCTTTTGCCTGCTGCATCAAGACGTGTTTCCTTTCCTTCTGTCCAGTCTGTTTTCTTCTGTTCCTATCAGTATTTTCTTCTGGACTTCCCTTCGACCGGTTCCCCTTCTTTTCTTTTCAGCCACCCTTGGGCGCTGACAGTGACTTCTCTTTTTCTGGACCACGTTTGGGCTGGGTGATTTTTTGTTCAGGACCATCTCTAGGTCAGTTCAGTCTTCTGGTGGGTCTTGGTTGTATCTGCTTCTTCGCGTCTTCATCGTCATGGTGATTTGGTCGTGAGGTCAGCATACAGATTCCTCATGTGTGGGTGTGTGTGACCACAGTGACTCAAAGATTACAGGAACATACGATCGAAAAGCCCGGGCACTTATCAATCAAGATTGTGAGGTACAGAAAAGTAGGATGCATGACACCAGTCATTCCCAAATGCAGGTAAACACAATGCTGGACACAAATAATTCAAAATTGCAAGTAGGCACAGAAGACTGGGTACAAAGTAGCTCTAACTTTTCTGGGGTACAGAAAAAACAGACAGGAGGGCACTAATCTCATAAAAATTGTGAGAAAAGACAATGTAGGATGGAGGACACCTTCCATAACTGTTTGATACAGAAAATGCAGGGTGCAAGGTACAAATCACTGACAAGTTTTGGGAACAGATTGATAAAGGTTCAGGGGCTCTGGTCACTCAAGACTGGGAACAGAAATATGGCAACTGAGGAACAACAGTCATTCTGACAGCAGAACCACGCTTGTGTGCTGAAGCAGAGAGCTCTCAAATGCAATAAAGCAGAAGGTGTAGCTTACTCTCAGTTCTTCAAGAAATGTCTCTGGTGGACCAGAAACAAAGTGGCAAAATACAGGGACATCGTAAACAATAGGGCAGCAGGTGCAAGGGCCCAAGGGTTTGAGGGGCTCCCGGCACCCAACTTATAAGTGTTTTTACTTTCGAACTAGGGGATGAAGAGTCAACTTTCCTTGCCTTGGCACCCTTGCTACGCCACTGACCGAATGCCCAGTGGAGACATTAGGATGCTGCTAAGGAGCATTACTCTGCTGCTGATTTGGCCTTTAAAGAGTCTGCTGAAGGGTGTGTGAAGCAAGGCACCGTGGAGGACTTATGGACATTACCGTTGCAAGATGGTGGCGGAACAGTGTTTCCTGTGGGTATCCAGCCCATGCAAGTATGGCTATTCAGACCTTTAGGTGGCAGGTGGTTGGCACAGCCTGGTGGAAATTCCAGTGGACCAGTTTCAAGCAGTGTCTAGTAGAGCAATTTGAAGGCATGCTAGATGTTGCCTCTTGGACATCCACGTAACTCCGAATTACATTTGCACCTAGGAAATAGTTATCACTGCCCAGTGGCTTCGATCTGAATTTTCATTGAACCAGCCGAATCTTCCTTGTTTTCTTCACTGGATAAAAATCAACATACAGGGCAATAAACAAAACCCCATACTCTGCAACTGGGCTGGTAGAAATGATTAGCAGTCGGTCAACTGCAATCCCATCAGGGCCCCTTTTGGAGTTCCCTTTCTGTCCAACCCACTGGGCCCAGTTCCTCGTTGGTACATACATGTACACGTGTATATGTCTGCAGCCCTCTCTAGGTGCATTGCATCACTTGCACACCTCCCGTTCAAGGACATGGGAATGTGCGAGGGAGGCATGTACACGTGTATGTGTCTGCAGCCCTCTCTAGGTGCATTGCATCACTTGCACACCTCCCGTTCAAGGACATGGGAATGTGCGAGGGAGGCATGTGCACGTGTATGTGTCTGCAGCCCTCTCTAGGTGCATTGCATCACTTGCACACCTCCCGTTCAAGGACATGGGAATATGCGAGGGAGGCATGTGCACGTGTATCTGTCTGCAGCCCTCTCTAGGTGCATTGCATCACTTGCACACCTCTCATTCATGGACATGGGAATGTGCGAGGGAGGCATGTGCACGTGTATATGTCTGCAGCCCTCTCTAGGTGCATTGCATCACGTGCACACCTCCCGTTCAAGGACATGGGAATGTGCGAGGGAAGCATGTACACGTGTATCTGTCTGCAGCCCTCTCTAGGTGCATTGCATCCCTTGCACACCTCCCGTTCATGGACATGGGAATGTGCGAGGGAGGCATGTACACGTGTATATGTCTGCAGCCCTCTCTAGGTGCATTGCATCACTTGCACACCTCCCGTTCAAGGACATGGGAATGTGCGAGGGAGGCATGTACACGTGTATATGTCTGCAGCCCTCTCTGGGTGCATTGCATCACTTGCACACCTCCCGTTCAAGGACATGGGAATGTGCGAGGGAGGCATGTACACGTGTATCTGTCTGCAGCCCTCATCTAGGTGCATTGCATCACTTGCACACCTCCCGTTCACGGACATGGGAATGTGCGAGGGAGGCATGTACACGTGTATATGTCTGCAGCCCTCTCTAGGTGCATTGCATCACTTGCACACCTCCCGTTCATGGACATGGGAATGTGCGAGGGAGGCATGTACACTTGTCTGTCTGCAGCCCTCTCTAGGTGCATTGCATCACTTGGACACCTCCCGTTCATGGACATGGGAATGTGCGAGGGAGGCATGTGCACGTGTATCTGTCTGCAGCCCTCTCTAGGTGCATTGCATCACTTGCACACCTCCCATTCATGGACATGGGAATGTGCGAGGGAGGCATGTACACTTGTATCTGTCTGCAGCCCTCTCTAGGTGCATTGCATCACTTGCACACCTCCCGTTCAAGGACATGGGAATGTGCGAGGGAGGCATGTACACATGTATATGTCTGCAGCCCTCTCTAGGTGCATTGCATCGCTTGCACACCTCCCGTTCAAGGACATGGGAATGTGCGAGGGAGGCATGTACACGTGTATCTGTCTGCAGCCCTCTCTGGGTGCATTGCATCACTTGCACACCTCCCGTTCAAGGACATGGGAATGTGCGAGGGAGGCATGTAAAGGTGTATCTGTCTGCAGCCCTCATCTAGGTGCATTGTATCACTTGCACACCTCCCGTTCATGGACATGGGAATGTGCGAGGGAGGCATGTACACGTGTATATGTCTGCAGCCCTCTCTAGGTGCATTGCATCACTTGCACACCTCCCGTTCATGGACATGGGAATGTGCGAGGGAGGCATGTACACGTGTATCTGTCTGCAGCCCTCTCTAGGTGCATTGCATCACTTGCACACCTCGCATTCATGGACATGGGAATGTGCGAGGGAGGCATGTGCACGTGTATATGTCTGCAGCCCTCTCTAGGTGCATTGCATCACTTGCACACCTCCCGTTCAAGGACATGGGAATGTGCGAGGGAGGCATGTACACGTGTATCTGTCTGCAGCCCTCTCTAGGTGCATTGCATCACTTGCACACCTCCCATTCATGGACATGGGAATGTGCGAGGGAGGCATGTACACGTGTATCTGTCTGCAGCCCTCTCTAGGTGCATTGCATCACGTGCACACCTCCCATTCATGGACATGGGAATGTGCGAGGGAGGCATGTACACGTGTATCTGTCTGCAGCCCTCTCTAGGTGCATTGCATCACGTGCACACCTCCCGTTCAAGGACATGGGAATGTGCGAGGGAGGCATGTACACGTGTATCTGTCTGCAGCCCTCTCTAGGTGCATTGCATCACTTGCACACCTCCCGTTCAAGGACATGGGAATGTGCGAGGGAGGCAAGTGAGCTCACCTCAGCACGTGCACGAGGCAGCGCTCGCTCCTGCCACACCCACGCGGTGCCTGAGCTGGGGGGGAGAGCCGGGCCAAGCCGCAAGTGTAGGGCGAGGGAAACAGACAACGAGGAACGGACGCCAAGAAGGCATCTCTGGTGCAACGTTTACTCCAAGCCCCCACGGGCAGACAAAGAGCCGTCTCTGTTCCCGGCTCACCGGGAGACGGCAGGTGTGACTTCAGGCACCTTCTCCTGGCTCAGGCCTCGCCGGATCCCAGCTGCTCAGCTCGCCACCGCGCCCCTCCACGCCTTCTGTTTCCAGACTCACTCCCGCGCTCCTTCCGGGACGGGCACAGATGAATGAAGCTTCTGTGGAGGCTGCGTTCTCAATCACTGGATTTTTTCCTTTTTTATTGGGTACGTCACGGGCATGTGGGGGTGTGGAGGGGGAGGGAAGCAGCTTTCAATAGCTCACAGTTTTCCAACAAGAAATTCAGTGTCAACTGAGGATGCCAGGACAAAGGCTGTCGATCCCCCTAAGAAATGCAGCTGTGTGTACAGAAAACAAGGTGTATGTCTCTACTGCTCAGCCCCTTTAACTCTGTAGCTCCACCGGCTAATAACCAGTACAGCGGCACTATGCGGCAAAGAAGGACCAGTTTATGCAGCAGTGTTGCTTAAATCATGTGGCAAGGAAGCCCCAAATTACCTACCTCCAATAGTAAAATTGCTTGCTTAATTAATTTACAATGTTGCCTTCACGATTAAACCAATCCACGTGTACACACTCTTTGTAATAAAAGGTGCGCCTCTTTTATTCAGCTCATACCGCCACTTACCCTTTAAGACGTGTCTTCAGTTTCTGCTTTGTCCTTTATTGGCATCATAGTGCACCTGGAAGCCCCTCTTTCTATTAAGAAACACTTTTGTATGACACTGTACATTACATATTTTAAAGTGTGTTTCTTAATGGGAGGTCATTAAGATTTATGCTATTGGCCCTCAAAATGAGATGTGGTTCCAGCGGCAGGCTCAAACTCTACTCCCAGCTCATCAAGTGGGATTGTTCGCAGATTCTGGGCAAAACTGTCACCCTTTCACTGACCTAATGCAGCAAACAACAGTAAAAGGTGATCAATAGATACTTATAAACCATGTGCTGCGTTTTAGTAAATTGTGATCGGCGGAGCTAGAAAGAAAGTGCTCTTTGTAGAAATCCACAGTTAGCATATTGTGGATTATGCGGCAAATCCACATTCACACGAAAAAACAGCAGCCCTGAAATCACCTCATTGTAATGGTGCTGCCTATAACAAACCTGGTGCATTTGTGAAATGACGCCCCTGTACACATTTACATACAAAATTGCATCTTAGCGACCACCCTGTTCCCCTGGCACCAAGCAAAGGTTGTGATTCACCTGAGAGAGTGCTCCAGAGACTGGATGACCTTTGACCTTTATAAGTTATAAATGCTACTGCCACTCAGTATAGGGTCCTGCATTGCTGTGGCTGTGCTGGGTCCCCTTCCAATCCCCAACCCACATAAATCAAATGGCTCAGGGGTACTGGCACCCACTTCCTCCTTTAAGCAGCTCGACCAGCGTGCTGTGCTTCCCAAACTGTACTTTCACAGGATATAGCCCCACGTGTGGACATACAGGTCTAATGCCCACCCCTCTGATTCCCACACTGCTTTCCAACAAGGCAAGGACAAGTGTTTGAATGTTGGCAACACACTGGCATGCGTAGCACATTCAAATGTGTGGCACGGGCTCGCTCCCGTCTATACATTGCACAGGGTCAAAGCTGCAAATTGAACATCACTTGAGGAACCGACTGGCTCACATTCCCTGCAGGTGGTTTGTGGTTTTTCCAAGGTTGGGCTAATCCAGGCCAGGTTTCCAATGCATGTGTGGCCAGCTTGTCCTATGTCCGTCAGACCATGTTTCATACTAAGTGCCTTGTGCACACTGTGTGCGAAAAAAGGCACGTTTATTATTCTGTAGAGACCCTTAAAAGTCACTACCCCAAGAACCCGGACCCACATGGTCCCCGGGTGCTCCTTGCTCCTCTCGACGGGAAATGTGAGCTTTTAGGCGCTACCTGAATTCTTCCTTTGATCCTATGTTTGTCAGCGGAGGTTCAGACTTGAAACTCTGAGCCACGATTTTAATGGGGTTCTCTCTCACCGATGCAAAATCTATCCTGAAAAATCAAGGTGAAAAATTCCACTAGGTGTCAAGTTGAACAATGAATGACCATCCCTCACTTCATAGCAGTCTCTCAGTTGTTGAAGCTCCTTCTTAGCTCAGAGGGATAAGATATTAAACTAAATTCCTGCCAGGATAAAAACATTTGTCAGCCACCTCAAATCTGACTCTTCCCACTCACTCACAAAAGCGGTACACCCGTCCCACAAATGGAGAGGTATCCACATGTGTGACTATGCATTTACGAGTTACAAACCAGTGAGTGTGTGTTAGAAGTTGGATTATTCTTTCGGGTTAGGAGCCTACCTACATGTGTATGTGTCTTGTAAAGCGCACTGCTGCCCTGAGGCGTCCTGGCGCTGTAGACCGCTGGGGAACCCGTCCTGGCTATCCCTGTGAGATGGTCCCTCCAGGGTATCTCCAAGGTGAAACCAGGCATCCCCGGCGAATGTGGGGGGCCGTTGTGGAGATGAGGCAAGCTAATGCCCAGAGTTGCCGAGTGTGTTCCTGGTTAGAGTAGGTACCGAGGCGAGAATTATCGAGTCCGTTTTTGACACTGGTCCACAACCCTGCCGCGTCGGGAATTGAACCCTGGTCCCTGGCCGATTCTCTGCTTACGGATCTGCCGCCTCTAACCAAGGAATAAACACAACTATTGCTAGGGTGAACACTCGAAGTCAATACATTAACCTGAGCTCAACCCCCTAGTAGTTATGGCACAGAGCAGACAGGCTTAACTCAGGGCAATGTGTAAAGTATTTATGCAGTACCAAAACAGCAGTAAAGTAAAAATGCTAAATAATAAAAACCTCAAACCAAATTATAAAACTAGAGTCGAATTTAATACAGAAGATGACAACAAAATGACAACAATCCATGAAGGGAACTGGAGATATCAATTTTTAAAGTTCCAAGTAGAAATAGCACTAGAAAGCCCAAAGTGTCAATGATAGCCATGGTGGACCCCGTCAATGCTGTTAAAGTTTGGTGCACAGCTCTGTCAACATGACGGAGCCATCTATCAAACTTTTCTTTTCTTCAAGAAGGAAATGCTCCCCTGGCCATGGGAGGTAATTCTCATAGCGAGGGGGCATTTAGCAGTTTTCACTGCCCACTACTGCCAGGGTTTTCCTGGCAGTGACAGGCAGTGAAAACTGGATTCAAATTCTGCCCATTTAAATTAGGTAGGCAGAATATCAGGTCAACCTCTGACAGCCCTTACTGTATCGGTCAGCCGGAGGGGTTTAATCACGGCAGAAATGGAGGTGTCTCTGCTGTGATTAAACCAAAGGTCTGCCAGCATTTAAATCGGGTTGGCAGACCACAGTCTTGGCACTATGGATACTCTGTCGCCGTTGCAACGGAGTATCTATACTGCCAAGATATAAATTAGGACCTTAGTCTTTTTAAAGCCCCAACCAACCACAGGATTGCACTTCTAAGGCCCCAGGGCCTCAAGGAGGGCACTCACAGACTCACCAGGTGTCAGACAGAGGCGAATACTAGGTTCCAGTCCAGTCCAGTTGCCAATGGTCAGCTGGGTACTTCCACAAAGAAGGCAAATGCCTCTTGCAGCTCATTTTCTCCCTGTAGCCACCCAGGAGGACGACCACCTGACTCTTGAAGTCTACTTCTCTGTCCTGGGTACAAGAGGGAGCATGTCTAGTCCTTCACGGCTCCTCTCAGGTCAGCCTTCTTCTGATCTTCTGCATATTCAGAAAGTATTCTGAAAAGAGTGCCTGGGAAGCCACATTTATGTCTGGCACTAGCTAATGGGTGGATGTGACTCCTGGCCCCTGCCTAACACATCGATTAAAAGTTCCCAGTGGTAGCCTTACCCACGTTTGCAGCAGTTCCAGTGTGCATTACCACAAACAGACCCAAAATGCCATGTGTCAGGGCATTTTCAAGATAGTGAAAGTCTCCAGCTACACTGTACTTTGGCTCTGAGGGTTCGGGGGTGTGGGTGTGAGCGTACTATGATAATCCTAGTGTCCTCCCACATCTAACACTAAAATTTAGTTTGATGCAGGTATTGTACCCACAACAAACCCAGAGACAGAAGTCTGCTAGTATAAAAGTCCTTGAACAGCTAGACAGGGGGTTTATAAAAATATTCTTGGCATCCTGATCTCTCCCTTTAAATTATGCCCCAAGTGTTAGATGTAGCTCAGAAGACCTGCCAAGAAGGATTTGACACTGCAGTGTCAAAAGCGATGCCCATTGCCCCCACCCCGCATATTCTTTGGCGTTCACAGATGTAATCTCTGCCAATTTAGGGCAGCCTGTTGTTTCCTCATGGGAGGCATTTCACACCTTTTTCACACCTATTCAAGGCTGAGCACAGCGTACCTGGCTGAAGCTAATGGTAATTAGTCTCCTGACAGTTCAAGCAGGTAAAGGGTAACTTTCAGAAAGTTCCTTTCCCTTGATATTTATGAAAAATGTGACTTTATTATTGAATTGGATTTTAAGTCACTTTTAAAATGGTGGTAAATCATTTTTCTAGATGGTCCCATTCCCGGGATATGGTATTAGTGTTTAAATCTGTACTCTGGTTTTTCGATATAGAACAGCTAGGTCTGACACGTAAATGGCTTTTAGGGCCTTGTCACTATGGAGATATGGTAATATTAGTTTTCAACATGTCCCACATTTAAATACCCTGCACCCTACATTGTGGGCTACAAGGCTCATATTGGGGTGATTTACTAATATTTAAAAAAGGAGGTTTTTACCTGTTAAAAGGGCTATTTTGACAGGTCACATGGCAGGGTTCACACTGCCATGGACAGGGTAGGCCTGAAGACATATTTGCATTGCCACTGTATTGAATGGCACAAAAGTGCTGCAGTCTACTAGCAGCATTCAACTTCAGGCCCTGAGTATACTTTGCACACAATATACTAAGGACTTACAGGCAAGTTTAAAATACCACTCAGAAATAAGCCAATTTAATCATTGTTAATGGGAGGGCACACACACTTTACTACTGGTTAGCAGGGGTAAAGTGCACAGAATTCTACAGTCAACAAAAATATAGGGTGCAGCAAAAGGTGAAAAATCTTAGTGGCCATGCGGAAAAGGAGGATTTCCTACAAAGTGAAACTGACGAATTGGAAGCATCTTCCACAAGCATGAGGGACGCCGGCTGACCAGGCTCAGGTAGTCCGTGTGAATTCATTCTCTTTCACCAGCTAACATCTGCCTTGGGTAAACATGCTGGACAGCAATAATTCCCAGCATTTGGGAGATACCTATGGCCAATCACATGGCCAGGCAGAGATCTTAACTCCCAAAGCATGAGCTGGTGCCATAGGTGAGAGATAAGAATAATCCACATTCCAACAACCTGAGCCATACATAAAATCTGTCTGCTGCCTTCAGCACCCCCTAAAAAAATCCTTGTTCAACAGTCGAAGAATTAATGGTGGCAAATGGGACAAGTGGAGTTAGTCTTTGGTATTACTAAAAAAACACACATATTTAAACCGAACAAACAGATTTCCTTGGTAACCTAAAATGTCAGTGCATTCATGACTAACTCTTCACACTGGCATCTGTCGGTGAGATCAAGAATCGCATGAATGCACGAATGGGAAGCAGACACTAAATGCAAACTCCACTTTAATCCTCAATTAAACCTTGGTTGCTGCAGGGGTAAACTGTTGTACTTTTCACCCTCATTAATTCCCAGGAATGCCCATTACGTGTTCTTGAACCTCACAGACAGATTCTGGAATGTAAGGAAAGAGGTGTGCCTGTGAGTTCAACTCTGGGTTGTGCTTTGGTTAAGAGCGTATTCCTGCAGTCCTCTCACAACCTTCATCCAGTCTAATATTGTGTAGAGTGTCTTCATCATCTTGCAGGTGGCCCACCAAGTTATAGTTCCAAGAAACCACTCCTCCCTCTGAAACCCTCCTCTGCGTGAAGAGCATGCACTGCATGATAGACAGCTGAAGATTCATTATTCTGAATTACTGTGTAAATCTGTCCCCAAACTCTCATGCGTGTGGTGGTGTGGTGACCTACTATTGAAGAATTATGCTGCTAAATAATTTTAAATGTTTTACAACTGACACTGGATAGCGTACAGGAGCTACATACTTATGTCAGAGTTTCGGAAACTGTGGATCGGGACACACTGGTGGGTTGTGAGCCGATTTTTGGTGGGTGGCAAAAGTCCTGGTCTATATGTAAGTAATATTTAAGTGCAAAGGTGGTGAACAATGTCCCTAAGTCTAATTTTAAAGCAAACCAGTGGCAACTGCATGGGATCGGAGGCAGTGGGGCAAGGGGGGGATGCTGGTTCGGTACCCGGGCTGATCACACTGCGCAGGCTCACAGATGCCAATTCCTGATTCCCAGCACGAGAGCAGCGCTGGGATTGGTCTGAGAGGTTCTGTGCTCAGACGGGGACTGGGAGCCTGTGCGTTTTCTCCACCCAGCTGTACAGCAAAGCCTAAGACAGCCGGCCAAACAGTCATGCGCACTTAGTAGTGCCCATTACCCCTCCTCCCCACCGCTGTTGCACAGAGTGCATGGCCCCGCCCTATGACGCTCTCGCTGGCAGCCACAGTTAAGCCGAAAAATAAAATGATAATAAAATTGGTTTATTATCTTTTTATTTTTCAAGTGTTTACCTCTGCTACAACCTAGTGTGTCAACGCGCCTCCGCCCCTGAAGCAAACCTTTGTAAGTATCCCCCAAGCAAGACGGCAGGTAAATCTTCTAATATTCATTTTTATTTCACAATGCCATTTCAACTCAGAATGTACTCGCTATAGGCGATCATATGAACCATAATACTTGTGTATGACCTTCACACATAGGTCAAGAAATATAAATGTGGCTTAATGGGCAGAGCTGCCAACTTTGGATCTGTCATAAACAGATTTGGGTCATGCTCCTTTGATTCTGGGCAAATCACCCAATGTCCAGTGATTATAATAAAATGAATTTGATCTTGTGTATGTAATCTGGTGCTCATGTAAAGTGTTCCAATGCCCTTGAGCTGTGTTCGCGCTATATAAAACTGCAAAATATAGATATATTTATGGAGCCCAAAATATACCGCTCGCCTCTATTGAACAGTAAAATGGGTATGTTGCATTACCATATATTCTGCTTCAGAGATGTTTCTCAAACTTGCTAAAACCACTGGTATAAACACCAATATTTTTTTAGAAGCCTTGTGGTTTTAGTGAACGTGAGGCCACAGGCCAGCACCCCAGTGTGAAAAGTGTTGCAGCTCGAAACTCCAGTGCGGTTCATCATCTGCCACTTTTATGGGCGGATCAATATCTTGGAAACAGTCCATGCCAAAAGACGTGGTCAAGTTCATGACGTTTACAAACAATTGCTGTTATTACATTAAAAAAAAATCACCTGCCTCATGCCCATTAAAGCTTGTTTACAATGGCGACACTACACCGGCTATGAAAAGATCCAGCCGTTAAGAAGGGCCAAGTGTCCAGTCATGTCAGCCTTCCTGTCATGTATGTTATGGAAACATATATATAATACTCTGTACCCCTAACATGGCTCTGAAGCGCTTTGCGGACGCATAGCAATCTACTCTATGTGATGCTTACACCAAACGTTATGCATGTGGAATTTAAGCTGTTATGCCATTTTTCATGCATTAGGTTACATGGTATCTCAGCAATCCGCCAATCAATTTGCTACGCAAACAGCTATATAAAGTGGCCACGAACGTTTAAGAAATCCTACCGTGTAATCTGAAATGTAAACATCATTTTCTAGTTAGTTGGTTCTTGGCCTCCCTTCAATTACAAAGTAGCTCTAGTTCCTGAGAGGAAGGAAGAGAACAGCACTGACTTGTGTTTGCGTTGCTGACGGGTGATCCCCAAGGAAGTATATCTCTGGGATAACATGAATGTTTTTTAAAGGAGTTCAGATTAAATGATTCATCCGTCCATACCTCATTGACGCTGTAGTTATTAAGTATCTGAGGTAAATACCTGGTGGTTCTCCCTAACATATCTCTCAAGGTTTCCTTCAATATCAGGCAGCAAATCAAATCCTCCCCTTTAAGGATGCCCACCCAACCTGACAAACAGCGGCGTGAGGCTGCTTCCGCTACCATTTTGCATCCCCGATTCAACCTATTTCAAGCTGAACTGTGGTTTGAGGTGTGGAGGATCTCACGCGGAAGCACTTTCTCAATTCATCACATTTGAGACTTGCCAGGATTTTTTTATTTTTACAATTAATGTTAACTCTACTTAAAGGAAATTGAAGGACTGGAGACTGTGGTAACGCCTGAAAGGTTGTGGGTCTCAATATGAAGGTCAAAGATACTGATCTGTACATACATATATACATATGTACCACAATAGTTTTTTCCTGACCAGGTTTGACCTGGACCTCTTTCATTATCTCCTTGCCCACAGGTGTGCGGCGCATAAAGATCAGAGTCTTTCACTCTGTGGCTGCGACGGAAAGTCTCCATAGCACATGTTGCACTTTTTAATGTTCTATAGTTTTTATAAGGTACCAAGAAAGTCATACATTATTCCTATCTTAAAAAAGGCACATTTTAGGCCGGTCAGACCCGCTTTTATTTTTCTACAAATGCTTTCAAGTAACATAGTACTGTATGTTCTTAGCTTTTTAAGGTCTGCTGTTAGGATCAGATCCAGCTGTGATTAACTAATGAGGGTCAATTCTGGCTACCGTGTCGTGATGAGATTTTTTATATGAACTCACATGTTTATTTATATAGGCCTTGTTATTAATTAGTAATCATTTCTGTAACTGAAGGGATTGTGTCAGATACATTGTACTGTTAATAGATTTTTATATGATGCACACTGATGGTTTTTAATTTAACTTGACTTTAATGGTTTTCTGTAAAAGCTGAATAAAGTCTAATTGATTGATTAATTGATTTACTCCACAGTTGAATTAACTTGCAATAATAACTGCGTAAAACATTTTGTAATATTTATAGAATTGTATTGATTTTCTTGCTTCTGCATTTATGTATCTTTTAAACCCAAATTGATTAATTGACTGATTGATCGACTCCGTAGTTCCAACTACTAACATATGGTCACGGTAGCATACTCTTGGAAGTAAAGATGAACTATTCTTAACTCCATAGCTACTTATCTTTAAGATAGTCTTATAATTGATACCTTGGAGTCAATATAAGAGCAGATTGACATTAAAACGTTGACATTATTGTTAGTTACATAAAAACTACAGATTTTAGGTCTCCTTCTGCAGCGTTTTAAAGTTGAAGCACTCGACTGCAGAATCACAAAGCAAAGAAGATATCAATTTTATACTCAAGTAGTCATATCCATTGATCAGCTCAAACTTACTCCTGTCCCCAGACCAAGAGAACTTGTTCTGCTCTCTCCAAAGCACCATGATTTTGCTTTTGTTTAAATTCATAAGTGGTTAATTTCCTTGTGGCTAGCGAGGGAAGGAAACCCCGCAGAAAGCAGAACGGAGATCTAACACAATAAATCATCTGCAAGCACGGATTTGCAGGTATCTCCCAGTTTTGGTTGAATACAACCTACTTTCTGCAAAGAGATACTTAGGCAATACTTAGGCACACTAAACAATGCACAGTAATGATGAAAAGCTGTTTTTATGCACACACACAAAGGTGCCCTGGAGACGAAGCAGCAGCTTCACAAATCTCCATTTTATGTGCATAGAACTTTTAGTTTTAACCCTAAAGTAGAGGCTTGGTTAGCGAGGGATTGTGATTAGTCAAAGAAAATTGAGGTGGCATTCTTGAATGACTTTCAGCCACAACATGTTCAGCTGCAGCTTATTTTACAGACAGATCATCAGTTTCCCAGCCTTTAAAGGAAAATTGAGGCTTTGGGTGCGTTGGTTTTTTGGTCTCCTAAAATCTTCATTACATGGCTGTGATTCAACTGATTTCCTGGATTACCAGCCCCTCAATGATCTAATTTCCTGGATTACTGACCCATCAAATATCTAACTTCTTGGATTATTGGTCCATCATTTTATCTGATCTCCTGGATTATTGAATTGCCATCTATCTGAATTCCTAGATTATTAATCCATCAATTATCGGGCTGCTTGGATTAATGACTAGTCATTCATCTGAGTGCATAGATTACAGACTCATCATTTATCTGACTTCCTGAACTATGGAAGCTGATGTAGGCTCTCTAGATGAAGGAGTGTGGATACCCCAACTAGGATTTTTGCTTACTTGCTATGTCCTTGATTCGGCTTTTGCCTTACACTTTTGTATTTAACTCGAAGAAGCTAAAATTAAGATTAGTAGAGACAAAGAAGGGCAGAACCAGCAGGAAAATACAGTGCCTTCGAACAACAGCATGAACGGGGTGTTCGAGGGACAAAAGTCATCACTGCAACCAGTTCCACTACTGATCCAATCAAAAGTATGAAGAGGAAGAGGTGGGATTACTGTTATGTTAAGCTCACAATCGCATAGTGCTTTCTACAAATTCATGGCATTATCTATCTGGACACCATTTCATGTAGATCAGGGAGTGCCATCAATCTATAGCGTCTGATGTTTTAGTGGTTGATTATGTGAAGGTAGTAGTGTGTTCAAAGTTTAGTTTAAAAATTGTTTGTGTAGTTTAGTGTGAGAGTAAAATTAGTTTAATCTTGGAAGACAGCTGTAGGGTCATACGTTTATGGATGGGGGTGCCGAAGGATTTGCCTATTTTGTTTCTGAACTGGGTGAATGGCTGTCCGTTGCTCAGCTGGTTGTCAATGATTGTGATATGAACATCGCATATGGGTGAATGTCATCACTAAATGGTCTGTAAGTAAGTGATCAGGGGGACATATGTTCTCCATCATTTGGTGCTTGTGGTTTGTTGTACTCAATATGGTGCTTTTTCAATGGAGCATCGCACCTCTAGAGTGGCAATTATCTGCGTGAATTTAAGCCAGATCCTAACGCTTGAAGGACTACAAGATGTAAAAAACACAACAATCTTTGTGTTCCTTGGTCTGCTTGAATGCAGTGGCTCAATTAAATGGTGCAAAACCACCGTCTTGCTTCACGCTAACTAAAGATGCAACCTCAGAAGCAAACAGTGGCCTAACCAGCACTGAATCTGACTTGAACGAAACAGCTACACGCAAACTCTCATTGAACCCTGGCCCGAGTCATGCCACAATCCAATCTGCCACTTCGATGGAGCATATTCAAGCAAATATCCAGAAATTCACTGCTTTGTGCCCTGTGAATCTCCATGTGCCTTGGACACCTGTACACTGTCTTTCGGGCATGACGGCATCGGCACTGTCTGCGCTGATCCGCTGGATCGATATATCTCTGGACTTTCATGGCGCCCACACGGCACTGACGCATAGCATATTGGCCCCCACCAAGCCTCTCGCTCAGAGACAATGAGCTGTTTGAGAAAATGAACTAATTTCCTAATTAGATCATTTCCATTTCCTGAGCCCCGCCAATCTTATCGGGTTATTGGCACAGAGAATGTGCTCCCTGGACAAGAGTCAGAGATTTGCTTAAAGGCCCAGTGGAAAAGTAAGTCTGGCCCACACCACAGACGCGTGGGAGAAAAACCAATGAGCTGTGGCTATTTACACAGTGTATTACAGCCATCATTAATGATGCATAGTAAGGAAATCGGTATTCCATATCTAGACTGTTCATCAATTATTTATAGCAATAGACAGCACTTGAATGGAAAGTGAGCAATCCTGTAAAGTTGGTTTGTACTCACCTGCCTCAACATTGTACATACTATACCTTAACTGTGCCCTCTACAGTTATTGTGCAAGTTCTTATCATTTTCTCCCTGTTTTGTTGTGAATTTAGTTTTTAAAAATATATGCGAGTTTTAATATCAGGAGAACTGAGTGGACATCAAAGAGGAAAAAGAGGTGAGATTACTAGGGCCAGAAGAGAGGGGGACAAAATAAGCCTGCGAGAAGTTGCAGTTGGCATCTTATATCACATAAACTGCTCTCAAGCGCGCATTTTAAAGCCCGCAAAAGCCTCTTGCGGCGTCCAGAGTTCTGGGGATCTTCGAGCCCCGCTGTGTTTTTTCACAGATCATATAATAATAAAACAATGAGGCGCTGAGAGTTCATTATTCTCCGTTAATGGACCCCACCAAGACTGACAGGCGGTGCTCCCGCCCACGCGCGGGGTGTGCAGAAGCCGAGAAAGAGGCCACACAGAGGCGATACAGGCAGGAAATGTTGCAGTCATTAGATCAGCTTAAACCAGAATGAGTTCAGACGTCGGAGAGGAAATAAACACCCTCAGGCCTTTGTGTCGACCGAGCAGGCAATTTATGAGCCAGGAAAAAAATAGTTTCCAGCCCTTTATCGTGTCTTAAACCAAACAAGTGACAAAAACCACCCGCAAACCAAGACGTAACTCATCCTTTATCCTTCCAAAAACAGGAAGAGTCTGTGCTGGTTTGGGA
The DNA here is from genome assembly GCF_964204655.1 of Triturus cristatus. NCBI lineage: Eukaryota > Metazoa > Chordata > Amphibia > Caudata > Salamandridae > Triturus > Triturus cristatus. The sequence goes on from NC_140592.1 coordinate 1,186,729,239, forward strand.
GGATGCTGCGAGGCTGGGTCCAAGATTTTTAGGTCTCGCCTGACCCAGCGCATGCGCTGGTCTGGCGAGACTTTTTGAGAGGGCTCCAAAAAGTGCTACCAGGCCAGCCTAGAGCTACAGTGCATGTGCGCGGACCGCGATTACTTTCACTTTCGCGGCCGCTTTGATGTTTGATCGCGATCACTTTTGCGGCCGCACGGCCGCTTTGATGTTCTCCGTGAGGCTTCAATAGATTGCAGCAGTTAAAACAACCATTGGCATAGCCAATAGGTCTCGCTTTTGGGACCTTATAAGTGTTTAGTTATGCAACTGTTGCATGGCTAAACACTTATAAGGTCCCAAAAGGCGAGACCTATTGGCTATGCCAATGCTTGTTGTTTTTTTGTAAACTCTGTGGTGTACTGGGAAAACTATGCCACTCGCTCCCACCCAATCTATCAATTCCCATGAAAGCGTCACAACTGCATGTCTGAGACAAGACCCATTTCAACATTTACCATTTCCACGGCTCAAGTTGGACAATGACAAGCGTTCATCTCAGTGACACAAAATGAACTGCTAAGTGCATTGGCACACACAAAGCATACTACTTAAATCCTTGACGCATTATTGAGTAATACACTGGACAAGCAAATCTTCACTAACCATGCGCAATCAAACAACTTGTGGATGAAAACCCAGAACCATTGTGCAGAGTATCCAGACGCCAAAAGTTCTACGGAGCCACACAACTGGTAAAGTTCAATACACAACTGCACAACAGCCTATGTTTTGTAGATGTGCTGCACAGCACCCTGATGCTCTGCAGCATGGCTAAAGAGGAAACCAAGAAGAGAAAAAAGGTTCTTTGAAGCACCCCCCGCAGTGCACCTACTGAATGATGCAGGTGCTTTTTTTTCCTTTTAATTTACCCCCCCAAAAAAGTAGAGCAAATGGGGGGAAACAACACATAGGGCGCGGTGGGGGAAGCAACAGGAAGGTCATGGTGGAGGAAGCAACTCCGACATCTGAGTGAGGGGCAGAAGCAACACCGCGGGCGCGGGTAGGCTCTGAAGCGGATCACTGACAGAATATCGGAAACAAAAATATTGTGTGGACAGAATATTGTGTCGAAAACATTGAGGACCAAAATATCGAGAAGGTACGTGCAAATAGGTAAGTATAGATCTACTATCCTTAACGCCACATCTACGTACTTTATCGTCAAGGTACATATATTTGAAGTTATGCAAGGTAAAAGTTCGCTTACCTATAGAAACTTCACAATATTTTTTTCCTCAATATTCTTCACACAATATTTTGTTACAAAATATTTTTGTTTCTGATATTCTGTCTAAACACCGGCAGAAGCAACACAGAGAGTGGGTGGGTGCAAGCAGCAGGGAGGTACATGGGGAAAGTACAAGACTTGGATGAAAAAGCAACACATAGTGTGAATGGGAAAAACACACAGGTGAGAGAAATGAAAGTGAAGCTGAGGGATGAAGCACATAGTTAAGAAAAGAATGGATGGGCAAGCACGTGAGGGCCAGTGCAAAATGGTGGGGTAGGAGAGAAGCACACAGGTGAGAGAGAGCAACAAGGAGTGCAGCAAAAGGGGAATAGAAATACATGAGTGAGACGGATGGAAAAACATGTACTCTCACGGAGTGATTAACGAAAAACAAAAAAATTGTGCATGGAAAGAAAGCAGTGGACGGATGGACTCCTTACATGTGGACAGACAGACCCATTACTTGTGGACGGACACAAGTAATTAGGCCATGCTCCAGGAGAGGGACAAACACCAGAAGAGGGAAGAAAGCATGCACAAGCTAATAAATAAGACGCAATCAAATAAGAGTGACAATAAAGCAAACCAGTGGTGTGCAGTGGGCAGAGTCTAAGCTCACAGTGAGCTGAGACAGGTCTTTTTGCAAGCAGATAGCTTGTCCTGTCTGGTAGTGAGGCCTAAATGGTCTCACAGTACTTCGAGACATCAGTTGCCCAGTAGGATCTAATTGAGTTGTGCTGTGTACTGGTCTAGCACAGTAATTTTTGGAAGAGAAAGAATACATAGGGCCTGGTTTAGATCATGGTGGATCTGGTCCAGCCATCGCTTTTTCGACTGTTTCACTGCCTGCCTACTTGGTGGTTCGCTTACTCTATTTAGATATTAGTGGATCCATGAACGAAAGACTGCCAGAGTGCCGCCAACTCTGACAGGAATTTCCACCTGCGTCGATGGCGTCATAGGCAGAAGCGGTTGTCGGCAGGTGTCCAGCCAAGATTACTGTGAAATCAATCACAATGTGGCTTTCTGTAGACGAAATTGCGGCAGGGATACCTCCTACAATGAGTTGTTGAAATCGAAGGAAATGAGGTAGAAACGTACATTTTTTTCTGTTTCCATCTTGAGCCCTATTGTCCAGGTACTCCCTTTGCTGCTGCTACATGACCACTACACTGATCAACTCCGTTGTCACCGGGATCTAAGGTAAGCTTCTTTTACACTTGTCTTACTATGAATAGTATGTGGACAATTGCTTTGGTCTTGTGTATTTTTACATTGCTCTTACATGCATTTTTTTAATGCAAAATGCATTAGTGTACATTTTACAACTTAACAAAGTAAAATGAACATACCTGTATTCACACTTAAAAAAATAATTATGTTGTTGTTGTGGGTGTTGTGTATGTGGTGCCTGTGGGTGTGCATTCAAGAGTGTGAGTGTGTGTTGTTTGTGTGCTATGCAATATGTAAGAAAAGGGGCAAAACCCATTGCCTACATATATTTTAGAAGCAAACACAACATATGTGTTTTGTCACATAAATCAGTAATGCTTAGTACTCTCCCCTCCACCAGAGACCCATCCATATGCAAACAGCCACTAGGACAACACCAGCACAGCAGGGACATCCAAATAGGCTTGGCGCAAACATGCCAACGTGAACGGAGTACTGTTAGCCAGCAGAGGAACCCCCCGCCTTGACGACAGTGCACGGCTTACGGAGCAGGAAAGCATCTGTCGATGCGGATGGCGGATCAGCTAGCACACATCTAAATATGGCAGGCAGGATACTGTCAGCTTGGTGGAGTACCTGGATACTCCACGGCTGTGGGACGATGGGAGTCCCACCAAGATCTAAATCAGATCCACAGTCATTGGAGGGTGGTACCGTTCAAGCAAATCTTCAAGGGAAACAGATGACTTTTATAGCTGCTTCTTCATCTGTTCTGAAACCATACATGTAATGAGAGGGCTGGGCTGATGTGAGGTAGGAGAACTGATAATAAGCTAGAGGCACCATTTAGGGAAATATTCAGCGACAGATCCAGCTTGCTTTGGTGATGTGTGATGGGATGTGGCAGGGCCGGCAGTCTTCGATATTACAGGCAAACAAGAGTAAGTAAGTAGCTATTAGTAAGGAGAAAAAGAGGGACAGAGTTTCCATGAACTTTGTATGTAAACAGGGAACAGTTTGTTGCTCGGGCAAGTGGCAGTTCATAGGACTTCTTTAACTCAGCCAAGTGCACTGCTGCATGTCATCCATAATTGGCAACTGAACATGATCTTTGCAGCTGGATGTCCTCTAGAAGTTAAAAAAAGACCTGAGGACGTGAGAAGCTTAGCTTTCTTGGCAGGCCAAAGGATACACTGCACATAGCTTCCAGGTTCCACGTCTTATAAGTACAATTATTCTGATAAAAATAGCACTGTATTGACTGATAACCTTCCCAACAGAAAAATATAACAGACATCGATTTCAGAACCTTCTTCCGTAGACTACTCTTAAGACGGAGAAAATATAGTTCAATGTAACCTTTTTATGACTGCACAGCATGTCACGGTGTAAAGTCTCATACCATACACCCATCACAAACATTACACACACGCATCAACACATATAAGCATAGCGCATGATGCACAGCCCCATCCGAATACATCCATCAGAAACACACTCAACAATACACACACAAGAATTAAATACACGTCTCACTCCATACATAAATCACTATACATATCTATTACCTATATAAATTGATATCTATCTATCTAATTTGTCACTTTGCCACTGGATTCAAGCTAGCCTGGCTGATGACGGCTGATTAGCCAGAAACCGCTCCCAGGATGCTTGTTTTCGGTCCAGGGAAGAAATGGCTTGACAGTTCGGGCTGGACTGTTCCCATGAGGCACATGGTCAGACTGATTTGCATATGGCCATGTCTGAACTAGGGTGGTGGAGTGAGCTAAAGAATGATGATGGATTAAACCCAGATCAGTTGACTGGGGGTGAGTGCTTGCAATGTTCAACACTCCATCCATCATCCCCTTTGGTTTTGCTTTGTTCGCCCTAAGTTGGCAGGGTATGCCCAGACGTGGGTCCTTTGCTCACTTTGCCACTGGATTCAAGCTAGAAGTGGCGGTGCGTCCATTAGGGCGCTGGGGCTTTGCCCCACAAGTCCCCGTGCCCGCAGCCAGCAGCTCCCCGACGAGTCTCGACATTCAGATAAAATACATGTGATATCAGTCAGCCTGAGTCAGGTAAGTCAGCATGACGCGGGACCAAGCACCCCCTTCAGAGTCTGAAGGGGGTGGGCGGTCCGGCATCATGCTGACTCACCTGACTGACAAGCGCACAGCAGGCACAGGCAGCAGCACAAGTGCGCATGCTGGGCTTAGGCTGGAGAATTTTTCCGACCAGCCAAGTCATGCCCACTAGTGTTGTGTCTGGCTGGCGGCTGTGCATTAGGAGAGCGAGGGTTGAGCAACGCCGCAACCCTCGGTCTCCTAATGGGCAGGCGAGCAGAGAGTAACCCTGGTAAGCCAATCCTGGCGCTGCTGGAGCAGCGTCAGTATTGGCTGAGAGGGGTTGCCACTCGAGTCAGTGACGCGGTAACCTTGAAGGCGCCAACACGTGACTCGGACCCCATCCCAGGAACAGAGGAGGCGTGGGCCCGGTAAGTTTTTTGCTTTATTTTAATCTTCTTCCCCGCGCGTCCTTGCCCCCCCCCGCCCCCCGGTATTGCGAGCGAATGATAGTGGTTCTGGTGATCATCGTTGCCTTCGTGAAACCGCTGGAACAGCTGGGTCGCTTGGACGTGGAGGAATAAGAATCGTCGCGAGAGACCCTATTTCACCCGTGTTCAACATCTGTGCTGGGCTTGCCTGCGGTGTGCGAGTTAAAAAAGTGAGGGGTAAATGCAGCAGTTTTGATTTACTCTTCACACGAGGTGACAAAAGTACCACCATTTATGTATTCACTCGTATGGCGGTGGTACTAGAATTTATTTAAGGTTTTCAGTGATAAATTTACTGAAATGAAAAGCGTGATTTTATCATATGCGTGCTGCTCAGTCAGTACCAATATCTTTTTTTACGTGAATAACCTCACATTTGCCCGTTATTGTAAGTATTGGCGTGGATGAATTTTTGGATTCTTCACCTAATATTTGACTGTCTCTGTATTTTAAATATTCTGAAATATGCTTGGACTACCACTTCCAAAACTACTCAAAGCAGTGAAATCCCACAGTATCGCTCAATTAATTGTAAATGGCATTTTATTGTGCTGAAATGTTATCTGACGTGTGTATTGCATCCTGGATTGTTTTGATTTAGATATGTGCTAACTTTTGTCACGTGACTTTTCATAGTACGCTGTGCACTACTTTTCACTAACTGCACAGGATCAAATATACACAATTCAATAGTCAATTATAGGGAGACGAACGTGTTTGGCGTCTTGATCAGGTGATCTCCTGTGCGTCCAGTGTTTATATCGGTATTGCATTTGAGATTCATACCGAGATTCGGTATGTGAAGTGTGCGTTTCATTGTAAATTTGCAAATACTGCGTCACAGTAAATTATGCAGATTAGCGAGGGCGATGTTTGTCCAGAGTTAAATTGGTGATCAGACTCTGTATGCTTGTTAGGAGCATTACATTTAACTGTGTGTTGGAACAACTTTAGCGTTTCAGAAGTACCCACATTATATGAAATGCACGTGCACATTTGAAAGGTTTAGTCGACAACTGCATTTTTCTGTGCTGCTTTATTTTCCCAATGACATTTGAGGTTCCCGCTCATTTTTATGGCAAGTGACAGTCGTTGAAACGTCCTTGTGGGGAGTAAACCTTAACATATTCAAAGCTGCCTATCTCACGCATCACATTTTGTCTGCACGGCTCGCATCCCTCACACTTCTCCTGCATGCCTGCTCCTCTTCAAGCGTCCTATTGTCTGCCTGCTCCTGTCTTTGTTGAAGAGGCGTTGAATAGTTTCTCTGGCGAGGTGAGGATGAGTATAGGGGAGAAAGTGTGTGGGGCTCGGTGGGGGTTAAGGTGGCTGATGCAATGGTCCTCCACGGAAGGCGGGGGGTGGCGGGGAGGAGGGGGGTCAGGGTCATGTGTCTTTCATGGTGGAAGAGTGCGGAGCTGACAAGTTCCACACTTCTAGGCACACACACAGTCTAAATTTAGTCTTTTCATTCTGGGACTTGTAGTCCCAGTTAATTAGAGATACAGGACTACCAGTCCCAGAATACATAGAAAAAAATGTGGATTTGATGAGCTGCCCACGTGTGGACCTGGGCACTTGAGTTCTGTGGTGACGGGGATTTATAATAATAATCCATATTTGTAATACACATCCATATAATAGTGACCAGTACAGTGTCTCTGCGTGTAGTGTGGGGGAGTAGTGGCTTTATGGTGGTTTGTGCGCTTTGCCTTAAGGAGGAGGAAGCATGTGGGGTTACTGCGCTTAAGACGTGCGTTTGTAAAAAAGTAATATGTGAGTTGATGGCGCCCGGTACCATGGTATGGCGCCTCTGAGGCTCTGGCGCAGTGGACTGTGGGCGAGCGACTGCTTGTGTGGGACGGGCACAGAGGTAAGCGTTATATTTGGAGAGAGGAAAAGTAACACAGGGGTAAGCAGGAAGGGACAACATGAACAGAGGAGAATAAAGACTAGACTGGGGGGGTCAAATGGAAATGGAAAAGACAAAGAGGAGGGCGGACGGGGCAGAGAAAGAGGGAAGAAACTAAACAGTAGCTTGCAACGGAGAACGCCATGGAGCATTGAGAGGAAAGGTTTAAAGTGAGTCGGGAGTGACATAAAGCAATGGACGGGTGAGAGGGGGTGAATGAGAAGAGTGAAGGGTGGGAGAAGGGTGTTGAGGGAGGGAGATGAGAGGACAAGAGTGTCGAGGGAGGCTAGAGAGGCGCAATGACAAAGAGGCACGCGGCAACACAGTGGGAGGGAAGGAAGCAGAGGAGAGATGGGTAAGTGATGGATAGGAAGAGATAAGGTAGCGTATTGTGTCACTCACATAGTGCTTCATGTCCCGTTGCAGTGCGCAGTAGCGCATTATTAGGCGGGTAGCATGCTGCACAGTGGGGATGAGTGGTAGGCATGGTGTATTGTTGGGATCTTGTGTAGGGGAATATTTTTTTGTGACAGATCGAGGGGTCTGAGGACGCGTTGCAGGACGTAGAGTGCGATGAAGGAGGTGGTTGAAGATAGAGTCCTGTGGGATATGGGTGCATTTTTGGCAGGTAGATACGGTTAGCCCTGTATGCTCCTTAGTATGATGGTTTTATTTAAGTTTTCTGGAGAGGTGCATGAGTGCACAGGGAGAGGATGGAGACAATCAGATTATTATAAGGTCCCAAGTAGAGCAAGGGACAGAGCAATGGATACGAGATAAAGTTAAAGCCAAAAGTGAAACAGATAGGAGAGGGAAAGACACAGTGACTGATGAAGAAGGGGCACAGAGAGCAAAGGATCTAGGAGTGGTGGATAAAGGCAAAGAGGGTTGGGAGGGATGGACAGAGGGAATAGAAAATGTACAGAGGAGTGAGCTGTAAGGGCATGTGGAGAGGCAAAGACACAGAGGTGTGATGTATAAGGGCAAAGGGAGAGCAAAGACACCGAAGAGTGACATGTAAGAGGACAGGGAGAGCAAAGACACCGAGGAATGATATGTAAGGGGTCTGGGAGAGCAGAAACGTTCAGGAGTGATATGCAAGGGCACAAGAAGAGGAAAACAAACAGAGGGGTGATATGTAATGACACGGGGAGAGCAAAAACACACAGTAGTGATATGTAAGGGCACATGGAGAGGCAAAGGCACAGATGAGAGATATGTAAGGACACGGGCAAAGGAAAGACACACAGGAGTGATATGTAGGAGCACAGGGGGAGCAAAGCTACAGATGAGTGATATGTAAGGGCACTGGGAGAGCAAAGACACAGAGGAGTGATATGTAAGGGCACAGGGAGAGCAAAGACACATATACTGAATAAGCAGCTACCTATGTTATATGACATCTCTTTATTAATGTAATAACTGCACTTTCACAATTGCTTTATTAACCTTCCTGCTTTCTCAAATTTGCTTGAAAATGCACCATTTGTCCACTCTTTTTTCAAAATTTAGTCGGGGGAGAACCCCCCCGAACCAACCGCAGGTTGTTCCGGCTCGCTCGCTACGCTCGCTGCGGTGCATTTGGACAATAACTTTCAAATGTCACCAGCCGCCACTGCAAGCTAGCCTGGCTGATGACGGCTGATTAGCCGGAAACCGGTCCCAGAATGCTTGCTTCCGGTCCAGGTAAGACATGGCTTGGCAGTTCAGGCTGTACTGTTGCCATGAGGCACAGGGTCAGACTGATTTGCATATGGACATGTCTGAACTGGGGTGGCAGAGTGAGCTAAAGAATGATGATGAATTAAACCCAGATCAGTTGACTGGGGGTGAGTACTTGCAATGTTCAACACTCCGTCCATCATCCCCCTTGGTTTTGCTTTGTTCGCCCTAAGTTGGCAGGGTATGCCCAGACGTGGGTCCCTTGCTCACTTTGCCACTGGATTCAAGCTAGCCTGGCTGATGACAGCTGATTAGCCAGAAACCGGTCCCAGGATGCTTGTTTCCAGTCCAGGGAAGACATGGCTTGGCAGTTCGGGCTGGACTGTTCCCATGTGGCACAGGGTCAGACTGATTTGCATATGGCCATGTCTGAACTGGGGTGGTGGAGTGAGCTAAAGAATGATGATGGATTAAACCCAGATCAGTTGACTGGGGGTGAGTGCTTGCAATGTTCAACACTCCGTCCATCATCCTCTTTGGTTTTGCTATATATACACACACACACACACACACACATATATATATATATATATATTTGAATTTGAATTTATAATTATTTATAAAGCGCACGTTCACCAGCGGTTTCATGGCGCTGCAACTAACAGGTATCTGGGCGAAGGAAGCCGAAGCTCAGTTAAAGGGAACAGACTGCTAATGAACTAGTTAAAAAATTTAGTACACAAGTGAGCTTTGAGCTGTTTCCGGAATTGCGGATAAAGAGTTAAGGCTCTGAGCTCGAGAGGCAGGGAATTCCAGAAGAGTGGAGCAAGGGTCGCAAATTTCGATCCACCCCATTTCTTCCTCCGGAACCGCGGGACTGTGAGAAGGGATTGAGTGGATGAACGCAGGTCCCTGGAGGGAACATAGGGAATGATCTCAGATGAAATAAAAGCTGGGGCCGTGCCCAGACTTGCTTGGAAGGTGATGGAAGCCAGCTTAAACTGGACCCGCGCGCGGACAGGGAGACAATGTAGGGACTTAAGGAGGGGAGTGACGTGGTGAAACTTTGGTAATTTAAACACCAGGCGCGCCGCCTGGTTTTGGATCTGCTGTAGACGCCTTAAGCTATATGCAGGTATACTTGCATATAAGGCGTTACCGTAATCCAGGCGGGAGATGACCATTGCCAAGGTGATCAGTTTCAGGGCGTCAAAAGAAAAAAAACGGGACACCTTGCGTATAGTGCGCAGTGAAAGAAAAGAAGAGGAAACCACAGAACTAATCTGGGAGTGAAGGGTGAGTTGAGAATTGAGATTAATGCCTAATGTTTTTACTGAGGTAGAGGGGACAGGTGGAGAGCCAAGAGAAGGGGGCCAAAACAGAGAAGACCAGGGGCTGGATGCGCCACCCGTCAACACCAGTTCGGTCTTATCTGGGTTGAGTTTCAGATGGTTGTGGTTCATCCAGTCTCGGATATGAATCATGATGGATTGGAAGTTGAGAACAGAGGCGGGGGAAGAAGACAGATTAAAGACAAGTTGGAGGTCATCCGCATAATTAAATACGGTGACCTCCATTTGCTGCAGTGAGAAAATAAGAGGGGCGATGTAAAGATTGAACAAGAGAGGTGAAAGGGAGGAGCCTTGGGGGACCCCGCACTGAACTTTCCGAAAGTCCGCAGAAAAGTCACCCAGGCGAACTGCCTGGGTGCGTTCCCTCAGGAAGGAGGATAACCATACCAGCGCGGTGCCCCCGATCCCCGCCGCCCTGGCACGGGAAAGCAAGATGGTGTGATCAACCGTGTCAAAAGCGGCTGAGAGATCGAGGAGGACCAAGGCCTGGGTCTGGTTAGTATCCATTCCCTCTCTGAGGTTGTCCAGGACCGAAAGGACTACGGACTCCGTAGAGTGTGCGGGGCGGAATCCAGCCTGGCAGGGGGCAAGAACCCCATACTTCTCCACAAAAGAGTTCAGAGCGCAGGTGACATGGCGCTCGAGTGCTTTCGCCAAAAAAGGCAGGAGAGAGATGGGGCGAAAGTTGGCAGGGACTGAGGGGTCTGCGCCCGGCTTCTTCAAGATGGGAACAATGACTGCTGTTTTAAGTGGATTGGGAACCACGCCCTGGGAGAGAGAACAATTGAGGAGGTGAAGGGGAGGGTCTGGGCTAGTAGTAAAGATGTGACGAAGGATGTGGGCTGGGCAGGGATCTGACGGAGAGCCGGATTTGACAAGGGAAATTATGGAGGTCAGGGATTCCTTGGTCAAGGAAGGGAAGGTGGTGAGTTGTCCCTTGGGGGGAGGGCACTGAGGGTCCGCAAAGGTAGGAGAGGGGAGAGGGATAATGGCTTTAATAGTGGCTATTTTCTGAATGAAAAAATAGTTTAGGGAGTGACAGAGTTCCTGGGAAGGGGTAGGCTTCAGAGTGGTTCTGTCGGAGAATGCCAGGTTGTGCACAATCGAGAAGATTTCCCTCGATTGGTTCTCAGCTGCGAGAATTTTTGAAGAAAAATAGGTTGTTTTGGCCGCCAAGATAGCCTTTTTATATTGAGTCAGAATGTTAATAAACTCCAATCGCAGTGAGGGGCAGTAATTTCTCCTCCAGGCCCGCTCCGCTCGGCGTACCGCTAGTTTGGTGGCCTTAAGATCTTCATTAAATCACAGGTTGGCATCCTTCTCCCGCTTTGAGGTGACCCGTTTCAAAGGGGCAATGGAGTCGCAGCCTGAGGAAAGCCACTGTTCAATGGCCATGAACTGGGAAAGGGTGGGTAAACCTTGTAAGAAGGGGTAGGAGGTGGCGAGTAGGGTGGATAAATTTCCAGGGTCTATTCGTCCCCAGGCGCGGATCCAGACGTTTTTGGGACGAGGGGGCTTGGCCGGAGGATGAATAGGAAGGGCAAATGAGATCAAGTGATGGTCTGACCACGTACAGGGTGAGATGGACAGGGACTCTACAGGACAGTTCAAGGACCAAATCTGGTCTAGGATGTGACCCTTGACATGGGTAGGAGAATGAATGTGAGATGTGAAGTTAAGAGATTGAAGAGTATCTGAAAATTCTTTTGAGGAAGGGCATTCTGCGGGATCTGAGGGCCAAAAATTTAAATCCCCCAGGAGCAAGATGGAGGAATTGTTAACTGTAATCGTGGCTAAGACTATATACACACACACATATGTAATAGATATGTATATGAGTGGGGAGAGGGGAGGGAAGGGGAGAGGAGAAGGGAGAAGAGAAGAGAAGAGAAGAGAAGAGAAGAGAAGAGAAGAGAAGAGAAGAGAAGAGAAGAGAAGAGAAGAGAAGAGAAGAGAAGAGAAGAGAAGAGAAGAGAAGAGAAGAGAAGAGAAGAGAAGAGAAGAGAAGAGAAGAGAAGGTTGTCCGCCATTCCAGTACCTACCTATCTGTCATTCCTGATTTCCTGGACCCAACTGTCCCACTTTCAAACCCCATTGACATTTCCGGCCTTCCATCATACTGGTTTACATCATACTGGTTTACCATGCTACCAAGCGCTCAGAGCTGGCCTGTAGCTACATGATCAGGTCAGCTCCTACCCAATATTTTTCGTTAAAAAATCTTTAAGTAACAGGCCCCCATCTTAACATTTGGAACTCTCCCTCCCGAGATTATAACACTTCCCCATCCATCTTCAGGAAAGAAGTAAAAATTCTAATATCCAACAAATGTATCACTCTTTGAGGACTTTACTTTGTGGAGGAGTGTGGCTCAATGGTTAGAGCGGCAGACCCTGATGCAGAGTTCTGGTCAGGGACCAGGGTTCGATTACCGCCTCGGCGGGGGGTCAGGCTTAATTTCCCGGACCTGTCAATTCTCGCCTCGGTGCCTACTCTAAACACGGGCTCCATGCTGCAACTCTGGGCAATAGCTTGCTTAGCCTCCACACCGGCCCCAATAGCGCTAAGGATGCCTGGCTTCACCCTGGGGGTGCCCAGGAGTGGACACTTCACAGGGAAAGCCAGAAGGGGTTCCCACAGCGGTATGAGTATCAGCGCCAGGAAACTGTTGGCAACACCGCATGGTGTCCGCCTGGTGACAGTGCGCTCTATAAGTACCTTGACATTTACATTTACCTCCTTCTCCCCATGAGTGACTCTTCCCTGCCTGCACCCCGAGATCCGCACTGTTCTTTCTTCTGCGTTGTTCTGTCATCTACACAGCATTATGTCACCTATCAGACTTGCTCAGGCCTGGAACTATGTTGAACTGTGTGCACTCATTTTCCTCTTCACATTTGTGCTGTAAATATTGTTCAACATGTTATATGCCATCATTTGTATGCTATCTCAATTTGTATCATATTTTCCTTTGTTTCTGCTTGTCCTGTAAAGTGTTCTGTCACCTGAAAGGGTGTTGTTCGCGCTATATAAAACTCTAAAAATAAAAGAATAAAATAAATAACATTCTAAAAGCTCCATCTACTCACCTGAGTAGTTAACTTGATAGCTCCATTCCACCAATGGCACAACAGCACGCATTACAACCAGTCACTAAACACACTTAAATCAATAACAATCCCAATAATAAGCACTGACAAAGCAAATAGGTCTGGACTTTTTAAGCATGCAATTTTTTGTATTTATATTTTTGGCAACCTTATGTAGTGCAGCCTAGACACGCCAACCATGGCAGAGAAGTGCACTACTTTTCAGGCGGGTTTGTAAATGTGATCAGGAAAAGCGCCATCACTCACAGTACAAGGCAGCCAATGGATGAAGTGAGCTGCCCCAGTGTTCCGTATGCTTTAGTTGGTGGAAAAGAAATGTGAATGACAACTGAACAGCCCAATAGATCAAGAGGGCTGTTCAAAAGTCATTTATATATATATATATATATATATATATATATATATATATATATATATATATATATATATATATATATATATGTATATATATATATATATATATGTATGTATTTTTATTCGTTTTTTCGAAACATGAGCCAGCCTCACACAGCTAAAGCTGTTTGTCGACCAGACATAAAAATGGGAATCAGAATACTGAAACCACCAGCTCATTTCGCCTTCTCCCTATTAAAACCGTACTGTAACGACCACCAAATATTAGCGAGGGCAGAACAAACAATTACCCTTAAAATGCCTGCAACCCAACCCCCACTCTTGTGATACCCATGGCAAGTGGTGCTCAAAGTGGACTGCACCATCTGTCCAAAAAACCCCAGGGGTGGGAGCGACGGTGTCCTCGTCCCTCAGGTTCCCTCATGGCTAAATTACCAAAAATGGACGTTTACATAAAACACAAGCAGAGGTTGAGGAGGGGGTATGGGTATACTTTGTGTCCTTTTAAAAAGTGCAATTCATTCAGTCCTTTAAAAAATATTCTGAATTATTTTAAAATGTTTTCTGCTAGTTTTAAAAAGGTCTGACTAGGAGACAAGGAAACCCTACTCACATAGAGCCTGGGTATTAATTGTTACAAGGAAACAGTGGCTCGTGTGGATCAATAATTAGTAATATGGGCATTTGTTTCCTCTTGAGTCTCTCCTCACAGGGGTAAGTGACAAGTGTGTGCACTGTTAATAACGTGTACCCTTATAATCCATCTTTATTACTAATAATTTTCCAATCCTTATATTTATAGTACCCTGCCGGGCACCCTGTGAGTTATTCTGTTTCACATCGAGCACGGTGACACTACATATATCTATGTTAGGCAATATCTTTGCAGACCAGGTAGAGAGATTAAACATTAATGCTCTATTACCGTTTTTGTAAAAAAGAGCATCTTACCCTGACGGTATTTTTTATTTAATTTTTTAGGTGTCCCTATATTAGACTGCCCTGAAGAGACCCTTTATCTCAAACAGGGTCGAAACGCCGTTGACGAGAAAGGCGAATCATTCTTTGACACTTACGATGATCAAGTGTTGACAATTACATTCTTTCATTTTTTATGATCGCCTTTGTAATGAATAATTGAAACCTTTTCTATGTTGCACCTTATGTCACTTTCTTTTGTTTAGGTTGATATCACTTTTTTCACTGGGACACTCTTTAGAATTATGTACTAAGACTGCTATTTTGTGGATTATGTATTGTGAGATTGTTTTTACTTTTCTAAAAAACTCTTTCATTATAAATATAAAGAACAAAGTTTTTTACCAAAATTCTAATGTGTATGGCTAACTTTTCTTTCTGACGTCACATTTAACCCCCCCCTTTTTTTGATTACTATTTTGTGTCGTATATCATATTACTAATTATTGATCCACACGAGCCACTGTTTCCTTGTAACAGTTTTTAAAAGGTGTCTTGAAATGCCACAGGCATATTCCTCAATTCAGCTGTTTCCACACCCAAATATCAACCTGCCACGTCATGGAGCTAGCCCCCATATGTGACCCTCCCTCCTGCGTTTACACCTAATCTTGAGACTGCAAGCAGAAGGCTTCTCATCACATGCTCCAGCCCCAGCAACCACAAAAGAAAAAAAATCATAAATAATGTTGCAAGCGGGATAGTGGCGTGTGGTGCACAAAAGGGTTCCTGGGTAAAACGGCAACAAAAAAGTTACATCTACAAAAATACAGGTGGGCTAATAGAATGGTATCTTTACCCGTCTGGCGCATATATATTCATTAGATCTGTGGTTCATTTCGACAGAGCCCCCACACTATCCTCAACATGTCTGTGAAGCTGTGTGTAATTCCACTCACCTCCCATATATACAACTATTCACCGGTCTTGCAGAGTGTCTCACGAAGACCCCAACTCTGCTTCCAGGAAGGAATGAAGAACGTGGCAGCCTAGATGAAAGACAGCTGCTCGAAGTTCAACTCAGAGACGACCGAGGTCCTAATCCTCGGACCCTGCACCTCCGCCTGGGACACCTCCTGGTGGCCCTCCGCCCTCGGGAGCCCGCCCACCCCTACAGACCACGCAGGAAACCTCTGCATCATCCTCGACTCCTCCCTCTCCATGAACTGCCAGATCAACGCAGTTGCGTCCACTAGTTTCCACTGCCTGCGCATCCTCAGTAAGACCTTTAAATGGATCCCCCCCGACTGCAGAACGACCGAAACCCACGCTCTCATAACCAGCAGACTGGACTACGACAACACCCTATACGCCAGAATCAACAGAACGCTTCTACGCAAGCTCCAAACCATCCAGACCGCTGCGGCCAGACTCGTCCTCGGAACACCGCGTCACGAACACATGACCCAACACCGATGAGACCTTCACTGGCACCCCGTCGAGAAGAGGGTCACCTACAAACTCCTCACCCACGCCTACAAATCCCTCAACAACATCGGACCCAAATACCTCAACGAGAGAGTATCCTTCCACGTACCCAAGAGGAACCTCCGCTCCGCTGACCTCGCCCTGGCAGAGGTCCCCTGCATCCGCAGAAACTGAACAGGCGGGAGAGCCTACTCCTACATCGCAGCCAAGACCTGGAACGAGCTCCCTGTGAACATCAGACGCTCCCCGACCCTGCACACGTTCAGGAAGGACCTCAAGACCTGGCTCTTCAACTGATCCGGAGCCCCCCCTCTCCCCCTAGCGCCTTGAGACCCTCACGGGTGAGTAGAACACTCTATAAACCCCTGATTGATTGATTGATTGAGTGTCCCTCCTTCTAGAGGAACTACTTTGCTTTTGTTTTTATAACACTCTGGGATTGGTGGAGGACAGATAACCAGGCTTAAAGAGCAAAGCTCAATAGCTTGAGCTCTTATAATAGACAGCTGACAGGGTGAAAGTGCACTGCAGCCGGTATTTAACCTCAATGGCCCCTTACCCTCTAAAAGATCTGTGAGGATCAATAACTAGCTTTATTGACCAGCTCTGCGATCAATAATACTACACAGGTGAACACTTCTTGAACTTCCCCACTCTCCCTCTTTTGCGTACCGGATTCAGAGCAGCATTGGGGCAAACATTGTTGAGATTTTCTGACCCAAGGTTTTAAGGGTTCATTTACAGCCCTTTATCTGGATGCGCCCAACTCAGTTATCTCCAAACTACAGGTGGTCCAAAACTTGGCAGCAAGGCTCCTCATGGGCACTAATAACCGCTGCTTAGCCAAGCCTGCCCTGAAGACACTCCACTGGCTCCCGATACAAGAAAGAATACACTTCAAAGCCCTTTGCATCGCACAAAAGCCTTCATGGTAAAGGTCCCCCTATCATCAAAAACCTAATTAAGCCACCAGAAGTCTCCGCTCAGACCAACTCCATCTAGCGGAAGTCCCCAGAATTAAGAGGGCCTGGTCAGGGGGTTGCCTTCTTTCCTACAACGCCTCGAGACTCTGGAACTCCCTCCCTCTCTCCATCCGCAAGGAAGCCAATTACCTGACATTTCGCAAACAACTGAAGACATGGCTATTCCCATAATTCCACCAGCTCCTCGGCGCTCATCCGCAGCGCTGGGATGCCTCCGGGTAGCCATGCGCTATATAAGAATATTTTCATTCATTCATTCAAATCTGCTAGGAAATTTGATGGATTCCTCAGCATTTCTCTGCCTCATTTAAATTGTGGGGACATTATTGTTCCTCATGGCAGATCCGAAGGTGGGCCTGACCTCGGGCACACGCTCCATATCAGTAATGACCAACATATGGCCCGTGGATGCCTTTCATCCACGTCTTTTCTTACAGGCATGACCAATACTGTGGGTATTAGAAGGGGCGGGTCCCCTCCAAATGACATCAGTGACTCCTGGTGTTCAGATTGTCTGATTGCAGAGCAGGCTCAGGCTGTACAGCACACGCTGCAACCAGCCAATTAGAGGACACCTCACTAACTGACTTCCAAGCAGTCATGGTTGTGGCCTGGGGAGGGACCTTTGCCTGCCTACGCAGCCCTACTTTAACACATCTGCTGGCCCAACTGATTCTGGTGATTGCGTTACACCGCAGCTCAAACCTAGACCATGCTGCTTTGCAGCAGGTGACTGGCCTCAGGGTGCACTGCAGCAGACTCAGGTCAGCTGGTTTGGCTGGGCACGCCCTGTCATTTGTGGTTTGGACCCAATATGAGAGCTACCACCTGCCAGTATGCTCAACAAAACCACCCTCACTGTCCACGATGGCACTGAACAAACACCGGCTTTTGCTTGCTCATGTGGGTGGGGAGATGTCTGGGCTGAAGGTTGGTGTGTGAAGGGCTGCTACTTGCCTCATTCAGCAAACAGCCACCAGTGAGCCGACACTAGACCAGTTAAAGTACTTATCTTAGGTTAATCAATGAACTGTTCTTTGGGCAATCAATGTCCTTTTGGGCGAACCCATGAGACAATATTTGCAAATCAATGCTCTGATGGGATGCCAATCAGTGAGCCAGTACTAGGCTCATCAATATGCTCATGTGAGGCCATTCAATGAGACCTTACTGGGCTGAGCAATTAAATTCTGCTAGGCCAGTAAGTGAGCTGATTCTTAGCCAATCAATGTGTTTATGTCAATGGGCTGGCACTGGGTAACATAGTGTTAGACCTACCTATGGCCAATTAATGTGCATGTGCTAGGCCAACGATTGAGCTGATACGCAGCCATTTAAGATGTTGATGTCAGGCCAATCAATGAGCCAGCAATGAACCAAACAATGCACTTCTGTTAGGTTAATCAATGACCTGATACAATCAGAGTTTAACACGACACTCTTACTGAGGACAAATAATGAACTCATAATAATGGACTCTATAATGGAATAATAGATATAACCAAGGCTTGGACTGTCCAGAGGATTTCACCTCATTTTTCTATTTTTTTTTTATCCAGCTAAAAAGGAGTAAAAAGATATTGTGGTGTTGCCTACTTGCAGGACTTGAGCAAAGTACTACAGTGGATCGCCAAGCCACTTAGATGTTTGGGCTACGCCCTGAGTGTTCGTACATTTTATTTTAACCACCCTGAAGCTGGTGCACCCACTTCTGCTCCAGCCAATGTCTGCTGACCTCCCTTCTCCACTCTCTCAGCCAATCAACGAACACCTTCTCAAGTATCTCAATAGGAAACCAGTTTTGAGTGCATTGTTTCTGTGCATCTCTAAACGGTTCAACACAAAGAGAAGGACATTCACGCTTAAGCAAATCAGAAGAGCCCAGTGATATAGTCTCATGCTATGTGTTAGATCTCAGAATTTCAAGAGAGTGAAAGAGAGCAGAAAGAAATCCTCACTCAAAGGAGCACCAGTGTATGTGTACTCATAGTAATGATAATAAAATGGCTTGATTGACAACATTGTAGAGGTGTGATCAGAATAAAGGGTGCACGCCTTTTATCAGATATCATCTAAACAGTGTGAGAAACATACATACATGTTCATAAAAGAAAATAGAAAACGAGGCCTTTAGAAATGCATGCATCTTGTGTTGGTCTTCCTGGAAAATATGTGATTGTGCTACAGCTTTAAGAATATATTTATGTGGTAGGTACAGTTTGACAGGTCACTTGCTTTGCCATGGCATGGTATGTTCTTTATGTTGATGTCTATGAACCACCACTAAGCCAGAACCACATAGACAACACTTTGCCATCACTGTCGTGGCAAAAGGTATTCATATTCTGACCACAGACTGGGTTGGTGGGACACTGCATTGCACATCAACAGGCTTATTTCTATTGTACTAATAAAATAATATATAAACTAACAAATATTCAGAGAAAAGGGCCTTTAAATGTTTCATTTTCAATCTTTCTCTCGAAGACCTGTGAGCTCCGATTAAGGTTGGAATGAGGTCACAGCCCCATGCTACTGGCATCTCAAGGAATATTTGGAGTGTACCTCTGTAGAACTGATATATAGCAAAAAGGATGGCCTTGCGCTTGTCAATATCTTGCCTTGAATACAATAATTCCGGTACAAAAGAACTATCAGTCCAAGCTCCTCTAAACTGGATCACAAGCAATCCCAGATCGGCATTGGGCTATTTGTGCCTAGTCAGTAGGGTGGAGCTTGGTTTCACTGGCACTGCGAGCGCGGTGCCCACCTCTAGACAGTATACACAGCTCACTTGGAGCATTGCACTGGCGCATGCCCAGACCTGAGACCTGTGTACACTATGCCATAGAAATTAAGTGGCACCCTACTGATGATGTCAAAATAGGCCAAAACGGGTCTGAGCTTGCTTGTTTCCCATTTAGAGGGGATCAGTGCTGATTTTCATATAACTGGTTCCTGTCTAAGATAGCATGGTGTGCAAAAGAACAGTTGACTGGATTGCGGCCCAGAGAAATAACCAGTGAATGAGATTAATTCAAGCAATCGACTCATCACTTTTGTGTTTTCCTGAGGATGACACTCTAACTGCAACGGGTATGCCCATGTGTGGGTCTCATGCGCACTACGCCATATGAATCAAGCTGCACCCTACTGATGAGGCCTAAATAGGCTCAAAGCAGCCTGTGGCTGATGGTTTCCCATTCAGACTGGACCTATCCTGGTAGTTCAAGATGGACAGTTCCTATTGGAGCAGTACCAAGGCGGATTTGCATATGGCGGAAATGATGGCAGAAAGAACCCATGGCTGGATTGCGGCACAGAGTAATTACCATTGGCTTACATTAATTCAGGCACTCCTTCCGCCCATTACTTTTGTGCTTTCCTCCAGGCTCAGCGCTGCTGCTGCAGACTCTTCACTGCCACCACTGCGCCAGTACTTCCTTGGTAGCTGGCCTTGTGCTGCCGTTACTGCTGCAGTCTCTGAACTCCCACCGAGAACACAACACTCACTCTGTAGGCAGCTTAGCTCTGACACGCTAGGATCTGCACCACTACAGCATGTACGCTGCCACACGCAGACTAAGTACTCTCTTTGTAGCTGGCTCAGTGTTGTCACTACAAGCTCAGAACCCCTGCTGCTCAGTCTCTGTAGGCGACTTAGCTCTGGCACTTCAGGCTCAGCACTGCTGCTGCAACCTCTTTATCGCCACCACGGACACAGCACTCCCTCCATTGGTGGTTTAGCAGTGTCATGCCTCGCTAAGCACTGTCGCTGCAACCCCTTCACTTTGACCACAGGCATCGCATGACCTCAGAGAGTGTCTTACCTCTGCAACTCCAAGCTCAGAACTGCAGCTTCAGCCGCTGCACTGCCACCAAAGCCCCAGCAGGAACCCTGTAGGTAGCTTAGCTTTGCTACTCAAGGCTCAGCACTGCCGCTGCGGGCTTTTCACTGCCACCACAGGCCCAATACTACCTTTATAAGGAGCTTAGCTCCGCCACCCCAGGTACAGCATTGCCACCGCAGCCTCTTCACTGCCACCAAAGCCCCAGCACAACCTCTCAAGATACTTAGTGCTGCCACTCGATGCGTAAGTATACAAAGAAGTTATAGATGGAACTATTTAATTATTCTGAGTCACTGGAAAATGTTCAGGCCGCATCCCAGTCAATTGTTATTTTGCACACCATGCCACCTTAGTTTGTCTCACTGGAACCAAGTTACACCTGGCTGATGTGCCCTAACTGGGGTGAAACTGGTCTTGGGTTGCTTGTCTTCTGGTTCAGGGAGGACCTGGCTTGTCAGAGACATTTTAAGGCATGTGCAAAGTGGGCACTGGCCTAGGGCCCCAGCCTATCAGGGGGCACACTGATAGATCCACACATTCCTGCACTGATTACCTTGAATGATTTTTAAACATAGATTGTTTTCAATACCATTTCCTTGAATTTATTTTTCATACTGATAATGTGTGGGAGTCTATTACAGACATTTTGCAGAGAAATATGTTTTTCAACACCATGCAACATCCATTAAAAAGTTCCTTTTAGTTCAAAACAAAACGGCCTCACACATAAGAAATGGCAGTGGGCCGCAGACTGTGTTTGCAATAACAATAGTTAGCTGCTGCTATATTGCACTATTGAAAACACACATCACTATCAATAAATATGAGAGGGAAACACATTTAGAATTTAAACCAGTCCGCCTGTGCGGTGTCAGTGACCTGCCCAAAGAGGGCATGAAAAAGCTGAAATTGTATCATGCATTCAAAGCTGTTCCGAACAGGTGCCCCAAAGTATGTTTCACCCAGGGTCCCTAAAATCCTTAAGATGTCCCAGTGGCTTGGCAGTTGGGGACGGGCTGTTCATATTGGAGCAGGGTCAAGACAGATTTACATATGGCTGGGTGCAAACGGAGGTGGCATGTTGTGCACAATATTGATTAACTGGGTTGCGGCCCGAGTAATTACCAGGGGCTGAGATTAATTCAAGCATTCCATCCATCACTTTTTTGTGTACTTTAGTGTCGCCACTTCATGCTAAGTACTGCAGCTGCAGTCTCGGCACCGGCGCCACTGCTCAGGCACTTGCTTTGTAGGCAACTCGCTATGCCACCCCAGGCTCGGCATGGCTCCTGCAGCCCATGACCTAACTCTTTAGACGGCTTACTGCTGCTAACACACTGAAGCATCAATGCTGTCATTGCAACCTCTGTACCCAGTGGCTCGAACCAGCATGAGAGCAGTGCCCTGATTGGAGGGGGCGGCCTCACTTAGAGCTCCACAGCGCACTAGAGGCCTGCTCTTTTAAGACAGCTGGGTTAGAGCTGTTTAAAGTGCGCGTGTGTGGGTGGCCGTCGAAAGGGCAAAAAGACATGCGCACTTTAAACAGTGCATAGATAGCCCGCCATTCTCCCTGCTGCCTTGTTTGGGCCAGGGGATGAAAAACACAATTGTAATGAATTATCCTTTTATTTTTCATCTCTGGGGCTTTGGGGGTAATTTATGTGGGGTGACTTCTTCTGCTCCAACGGAGGAGCCACCCCTGTCTGTACTGCCAGTCCACGCACAAAATGACAACAGGAGCCCCTGTACTGCCTTTCACTCAAGCTTCACTTGCCTTAGTCTCAGTGCTGCCCCCACAGCCCAGTGTGGGTACTGCAGCCACAGCACTGCTGTCCCAGCACCCAGTTGTGAGCTGGGCTCTTGCCTCCGCTTCTGCACAGCTGTCGAGCCGCACACACCTCCGGCTGAGGCAATTACTGGGAATTCGTCTCATCTTCTCTCCAGCATTCTCCAAAGACTCTCCGATGATGGCTCAAATTTGAATGCAAAATTCGCTCTGTTAATGAACAGCTTTTGCATTTCAAAGGCAAGCATGCGTGTAATTAAGTTCACCCGGCGAGGAGTGACAGACTCATCGAGCTCTCTGCTGCTGTGTACTGTGGCGCATTTCACAGTTACACTTTTTTTTAATTATGTTTGCTTTCCAATGAAAACGCCTACGAAGCAGCGTTGTCTCTTTTTTCGCTGGAGCATTACACATGTTGTACTGAGATAACGTCTGATAGTGGTGCTGCACATGTACCCCAGGGGGACTGGCCTTGCACTCGGCCTCTCCTGGGAAAGGCCTTGGTCTCAGAGGCGGGGGCTGCCCGCATTCCTGTGGTCTCCATGGTGCAGGAATGTGCAGGCCCCGCACTGACACATTCCTCGGTGCCTTCACAGGTAATTGGTCGAGGACACAGGAAGGAAGCAGCACGTGATCTGCATAGGACACGCGTGGCTGTGGGCGACTTATGGCAGGTGGAGGGCAATAACTGGAGGAACAGAACAAAGGAATTCTCCCACGGTTGCTAGGCTCTATAATAATACCTTTCGCTTCCGGGTTGAAACAAGGCATATGAAAAATGTGCACAATTTCCTTTTGCATAATTTCAAAAGAAAATATGCGAAATTACGAAAATTGCAAATCTGGTATTTAATGCTATATTTTAGTGCAAAGAGCGTACTCATGTCCCCGTGTTTACCGCTTTAAAAAAGTCCAAAAAACACAACTGCCGCGAGCAACAGCTACTCTCATTCTGTTCGTTCACCTTGTTCCATGCTCCTGTGATAGTATTTTACACAAACAGGCTTGAAATTACATTATGTGGCATAATGGAGTAATTGTGGGAATTTCATGTGACATGCATAACGCAAAATGCCAGAAACTATGCCAGTAGTGTGCAACTGATAACCATGGCCTAACAGATGCATTCAAAATAATATTCTTTATGAAATAAAAAGATCATGGCATTCGTTTTTGGGTATTTTTAGGTTTAGCCTAATTGATGGCTTGCATTCGTCTTCTTGTGTTTGTCGCTCCCGTTGAGCATATCCTCTTACCGTCCTTTTGATTGGCTGACTTGCATCCTTCCACTGCTCACTTTTAGGGAACTACTTTTTTCTTTCTGGTTAAGCACTCCTTGACAGTGTATGTGTTGTCCAGCTCTCTCCCTCAGGGCCGGACTTGCTACGGGGCGTTTTGGAATGCTGCTGAGGTGGGGGCTGATTTCGTTGATGGGGACATGCGTGTACTGAACGAAATTCGTTTTGCTTTAATTATTTCGAAGTACACGCAGGTCTCCATGAACGAAATCAGCCCCCACCGCAGTGAAATCAGCCCCCTGCTCGGCAGAATTCCAAAACGCCCGGTAGTCAGTCCGGCCCTGCTCTCCCTCGTGTGCTTCTCCTCTGGCCAATTGCCCACACCCAAGCTCCATGTTACTCTCTCCATCATGCACTTCTCACCCCACCCCTGTGTTGGTCCCTTCCTCATGTGTTGTTTGCTCCCTTTCCCATGTGTTGCTGACTCTCTTGTGTTTCCCTTCCCTGCCACACCAGCGCTCTATGTTGCTCTCTCCCTCACATACTTCTCTCCTCCTTCTCCCCTAGCCGCTCCCCCACCCACTCCTCTGTTGCTCTCTTTCCACCGATAGGGTCCTTATATATTTTTAATTTGCACTTTGGACATATTTGAGGATGACAATATTTATGTTGTCAATATTCTTCCATACAACCCAAGACCACTGACATGCACCTCATACATCTGTCTTGCACACCTGATCTCTTTACCAGTAATACCCTGCGCCACCTCACACTTCCCTTCTTTTGTGTTGGTGACATAGTAATGGTTCTACTACGGCACTGTGAGGGCGGTGATGGTTGCTTGGGACTTGATGCATGGGAAGACGTGTATGCTTGCGCACCCTTGTATTCCTAATAAACCCTTGTTTAATCCTTGTCACTCCAGGTCCATGCTCCAGCTGATAGAAACGGAAGTGAGGCTAGCATGCACTGGCCAAACACAAGGCAGCAAATAAGAATCACAATGAACCAATGAATGTCAAGCGGGCTGCAAGCCCCTCGTGGTATACAATACCTCTTGCAAGCGAGAGCGCATGCAACGCAACACAGCCGGTGGTGACACCCTGTGCTCATTGGACAAGCTGTGCCATTTTCCTAATATGCATCTCCATTGGTGCCAGGCCGCTTACACCAAAACAAAGAAAAAAATGCGGTAGCTGAGCCATAACACAAAAGAAAAAAATCAGAATAGGAAAAAAGTTACAAAAGGTTACATATTTTCTTTAGTAAGTATTCTGCGGGCGCCTGTCCTTTTGCAATCCGGGCAATGGCACAGCAAATGCACTCAGCAGACGGCTCTCTGGTCGCCTGCTACCTTAACTCAGCGATGTGCCGTCCAGCTTGGCAGTGCCAATGTTTTATCCATAGCATTAAATGCTGGTATTCCTTAGCTATACCATCTTTCGGTTCATCACTATGCCATATAAAGGACCCTTAACTAGTGCTTACTAGTACCATGTTTCAAATCCACACTATAACACATATTTTTATAAAGGGCCCACAGAAAGAAGATAAACGGTGATTCAGTTGTGGTCGCCCATGGCAAATCTTTTCCAAATTTGTACAAGCCACACCTTTATTTCACTTCTGTGAGATGGCCAGCACATCTCTCTTTTCCATCAAAGAAAGAAAGGGAAGGGACGTGGGTGGATTACATCAGAATGCCAGTATGGAAACAGAAATGCCCTGCTGTTGTCAACGTGCTAATGCTGGAAAATGAAATTTCCATCCTCTAAATTCGCATTCAGCTCCTCGCGACACAACCCAGACTGACCCCACCCTGAGCACGAGGCAAGCGGCGAGAAAACCCAGACTGACCCACCCTGAGCACGAGGCAAGCGTTCACTGGTTCCGCCATGAGAGATGCATTGCTGGGCAGGACCACTCTCACACCTGCTGCTGCTTTTATAATACACAACATTTCTGCATCCCACACTAAGAAATGATAATAATGATGCATTCTGAAAATGCATGTTTGTATGTGCGTGTATATATATATATATATATATATATATATATATATATATATATATATATACCTAAAGATAAAAAAACAGACATAAATAGTATGCAATAAATCATTTTTTAGGCAAAATAAAACATTTGCAATATTTGTTGTGTCAGTAATAATGACTTAACATTCTCTTTGTGGTAGTTATCAATATTCATAAGCAGGTGTTTCAGGTAGCTAAAAAAATGCCCAACAGCTCAAGATTCTTGTCAGTAGAATTAAGGGCCGGCGCACTGGATTCATGGCTGTAATCACAGCCCAAGGCACCGGATTCATGGCTGTAATCACAGCCCCTGGCATTGGTTTCCTGCCTGTAATCACAATCCACTGCACTGGATTCATGGGGTGATCACAGTCCAAGGCACCGGATTCATGCCTGCAATCATAGCCCATGAAACTGGATTCACGCCTGTAATCACAGCCGGCGGTACTGTATTCATGTAAGCAGTCATGGGGCCAGATTCATGGCTGTAATCATAGTCACATGACACAAGATATATGCTATTAACCATATCCAACATAGGATTCCTGTCTATAATCATAAACCCCCATTCTTGTTACTAATGCTCCACCTCACTCATTGCAAATCCCACCATGACACCGCGGTCTGCAGCTCCACATATTCTTCACCGCGACGGATCAATACTGCTTGTGATCTTCATTTCCAATGCGCTATGCCTGGCCCAAAGTTGTCTGCAGCCAATAGCAGACAACTCGGGCTGAGGGAGGATGTTTAATTTTTATTTTTTATTTTAATACACTTATAAAGCGCCTGGTTACACCACAAATGGTGTGTCCCCGCGCTGTGACACAGGAGAAAGAGAAAGTTGCAAGAGGTGGAGGTGCTAGTATGAAACTATAGTAGTACATTATTACCATAGAGCCATGTTTTAAGTTGTTTGCGGAAACATATTTCAGAAGTCTCCGTTCTTAGGGTTATTGGGAGAGCATTTCAGGTCTTTGCGGCTTGATACCTGAAGGAGCGTGCACCCAGCCTGGCTTTGTATATCCTGGGTATTTTAATCAAGGCCTTGTCTGAGGAACGCAAAGTTCGATCAGGTTTATATTCCTTCAGGAGTGAGTGAAGATACTTAGGGCCGGATTTCGTGAGGATGTGGTGCCCATAGCACAGAGCCTTAAATATGACCCTCTTTCCTACTGGCAGCCAGTGGAGTTTTTTCAGGGCATTCTCTGTGTTTGCTTTTCTGGGTAATCCAAGTACCAGTCGAGCAGCAGCATTCTGTACCCTCTGTAGTTTGGCAAGTCCTCCCTTAGTGGTTCCAAGATAGAGAACATTTCCATAGTCCAGTTGAGAGGTTATTGTTGCATGGACAATGGTTTTCCTAGCATTAGAAGGCATGAGGTTCAGAATTTTCCTCAAGACTTTAATCGCTCC
This sequence comes from Triturus cristatus, assembly GCF_964204655.1. NCBI lineage: Eukaryota > Metazoa > Chordata > Amphibia > Caudata > Salamandridae > Triturus > Triturus cristatus. The sequence continues at coordinate 1,186,756,342 of NC_140592.1, forward strand.
ATAGCATTTACCCACAACCCTATGTATCTGGTTGATGAAACTTAAATCAGAGTCAAAATAGATTCCTAAATTTTTTACTTCAGTTTTAGGGTTGGGTAATTTGCCTAAGGAGGCTGGCCACCAGGCGGATGACCAAATGGTTGGTGATTTCCCCACAATCATTACCTCCGTTTTGTTCCCATTTAGTTTTAGACAATGGTTTGACATCCATGACGTCCATTAATGTGCGTAGACTGGTGTTTATGAAGGCGCATTGATGAATCCGGCTTGTGGGTCACCATCAATTATGATACGTTTCAATCAACTTCTACCATCACTTATTCTAGACCATTGTCTGTTGACCTCTGGAGGGTGGGGTCATAGAGGGGGCAAAAGGCCTCGGAGCTGTACCAAATTAACATACCAGTTCATAAGTGATATACTACCAAAGTTGGGTTCTTGGCTTTCTTAGCAAAAAGCATCTCACCAGTGCAAAACACAAAGGCCTTGTGATGTCCGTGTGAAAATCGCCATAGTCAAGCCATACCTGAAGAGGCCAGTAACGTGGGGCATCCTATTTACTGGCTGCGTTATTACAAACCATTATGAGATTTCACCCTCAGAAAGAGCAATAACCCAGAGAATCATTGTTTTTAAAAGATTTCATTCAGGGGGCGTGGCTATCTTTGGAAGGCGGGCATGGCTGAGTGACGATGCGGTGAGTCCTACTACCGCTTTCAAATCGTCGTTCTAAAGCAAACGAGCCCCGACGCTGCGGCGGTGATTTTCACCGCAATTTTGTAGCGCGGCGCCCGCGTTTTCCTTTCAGAGAACGCTGCATCTAGCGAGATATTGCCAAACTTCGCCTACCGCCTCCTTAATAATAAAATGGGTGCACCATACGATATAAGTGCTCACCCAAGTTTCTTTTTGGTGTGTCACTTTGTTTAGTGTACCAATGCCAAATGCTGCCTGTGGTCTGTTTGAGGCAAGGATCATTTCAGTGCACTTTTCTGCATAAGTGGATGGTATGGCAGCCAATATTAGAAAATACCTAATGGCAGAGACTTTTTCTTAACCGCTAACGTCACTCAGCGCCTCTCACATTATTTGTCATGACAAAGTCTTTTTTCTGCCAGTGCATCGCTTTTTGGCCGGACTTCTTCTACACTGCGGTTTCTCCACCTAGAATGGCATTTTTTGCATCAATATATGCCAGCTGAGATGTTTTTTGCTATGTTCTTATGGAGGATTTGATGTCATTATTATTCAATTATATTTTTATTCTACTTTGTGACACTTGGTGAGTTCTATACAATATCGGTATTTTATTAATATACGGAATATTCTCACTATATTTTTGCGATAACTTTTATCCATTGCAGAGCATTTTAAGTCACAATAGCTAGTGATTCCCATGCTGTTCGTTCTTCCTCCTCCGGTACCAAGCCAAAAAGACATAAAAATGATCCTCCGTCTCCTATTCTCTCCTCACAAAACCCGGTCCTGGACTCTATACTAGACGAGGTACGTGGCCTTCAACCCTTTATGTCCACGACCAGACGCGGCCCGTGGAGGGAGTTCCGTGGGGCGGTAAGGCGGGGCGGGGGAGGGGCAGAGTGGGGGGTTCTAAAAACCGGAATATGGATAATTGCAGGTAAGTAAACAATGAAATAAATAAAATGAATTTCGTAGCGGGCGCTGCATCGCATTTTGCGATGCAGCGCGCGCTACGAAATTCGTTTTGTCTAACCCTATTTCTTCACTACCCCCATTTTTCCATGAAATCTCATCGTTCTCTAGTGTTTCTGGATACAAATTAAATTTCTCCAAGACTGAGGGCCCGATTCACAGAACTAACTTAAGACAAAATCCTAAACTTACTACCATTTTCGTATTCACAGAAGGCACTTACTCATTTTGGTATTCACAGAAGAAACTTACTCACTTCGGTATTCACAGAAGTTATGAGTCCTAACTTTAGGACTCCTAAATGCCTTCTGTGAATACCGAAAGTCTTAAAATTAGGATTTTTCTCAGTTTAGGAGTCCTAAAGTTAGGACTCCTAACTTTACTACTACTAAACTGAGACAAATCCTAATTTTAAAGCTTTCGGTATTCACAGAAGGAATTTAGGAGTCCTAAATTTAGGAGTCCTAACTATACTACTACTAAACTGAGAAAAATCCTAATTTTAAGACTTTCGGTATTCACAGAAGGCATTTACGAGTCCTAAAGTTAGGACTCCTAACTTCTGTGAATACCGAAATGAGTAAGTGCCTTCCTTCTGTGAATACCAAAATGAGTAAGTGCCTTCTGTGAATACCAAAATGGTAGTAAGTTTAGGATTTTGTCTTAAGTTAGTTCTGTGAATCGGGCCCTGAGATTTTACCTTTAAATTCCTCATGTTATCAACATATGTTTGATTCTACTAATTTTATGTGGTGTCCTCAAAAAATTAGATATTTAGGAACATGGTTTTCCTCTAATATTCGTGATACTTTAGCCCATAATTTTACTGCGCTAAAACTTAAAATTACTAATTTGCTGACCTCTTGGTCTCCTTTATTTTTATCTTGGTGGGGCAGGTTAGATACAATTAAAATGATGATTGTTCCTCAGATTCTGTTTATATTATCAATGCTGCCATTCAAAATTCCTAATTATTATTTTATGCAGATAAATTCTATATGTTCCAAATTTTTATGGAATAATAAACATGCACACATTTCCTTATCTAAATTAATTCGTCCCAAAACAGAGGGGGGGGTTCGATTTCCTGATTTTAAACTATATCATACTGCTTTTTTGACTCGTCAATTTTTTGTTATGTCCAAAGATTATCAGGAGTTACCTAAACCTTCTTGGGTTACTGTTGAATGTTCATTATTAAATGAATTTTCCTTACAGAATGTTGTATTCATGACCAATTGTACTTTTATTTCTAAATATCCAATTTTGAAATATTCTCACACCCATTTACATACACTCTTTTTTAAGTATTTTGACGCTTATCAATCTTTTTTAGCCTCCTCATTATGGTATAATAAATACATCAAATTTCGCCATAAGTCTTTTTACTACAAACATTGGAGAGAAAAGGGCATTTTTTATGTCAATCAGATGATTGTTAACAATGGGATTTTGCCTTTCCATCAATTGCAGCAGAATTTTAATCTACCCGATTCATATATTCGACAATATAACACTTTAGTCCCACCTCTCCAGAGATGTTTACAGAATTTCATATCTCAGCCAATTCCCACTTCGTTCACGCCGATCACACCCTTATACCAAGTACCTAATTATACCATTCCAAGTGCCTCATTCATTTATAAGTCTTTATCTTTACCCCATGGCACACAAAATAAATCTAATGTTGAGATGGAATGGGAACAGGATTTATCCCTAACACACTCTATATCTCAATGGGATAAATTATGGCAAAAACTCTTTAAGTCTTCTAAGGCTGCAAATATCACACAGTCCCTTTATTTTATTTATAATAGAATCGTTCTCACGCCCCTTCTTATTCATAAATTTAACAAATCAGTCTCACCTTCTTGTTGGTCATTTCTTAATGCTGATGGTTCTTTGCTACATTTACTTTATTACTGCCCTAAGGTTCATGTTTTTTGGAAAACTATTTGGTCAAAATGTCTATTGATTTTTTCTTATAATATTCAATTTAATATCCAAAATGTATTCTTAGGTACTTTGGCTCCAGATTTTGAACATTATCCTTCCAAATCCATTTTATTTGATTTATTTATTGCTGTTGCTTTTAAAGTTATAATATCCTGCTGGAAAGACAATTCTAAGCTATCTTTTCTACTTTGGTGGAATTTAATATGTGATGAACATAGAATTGCTTCGATATCTCATGCCTCTGTTCATCTGCAGATTAAATCTGATTTACTATGGCTACCGTTTACAAATTATCTGTCATCAATTTCTCCTTCTTTATAATTTTTTCCTTTTTTCCTTTTCTATCCACTACTTTTTCTTTTCTCTTTTCTTTTTATTTTCTCTTTTCTCTTTCTTCCTATTCTCCTCTCTTTCTAATTCTTTCCCTTCTTCTCTTTTTCTTTTATAATAAAATTTCCTAAATGTAGCTTATTCATTCATTTTTTCACAGATATACAATGTTATCCTTACTAGTTCTCAGTTCAGGTCGTGCATAGTTTACTCTGACTGTTACTCTGATCTTCTGTAATCTTATGTTCGCATATTTTCAATCTACTTGTTTTACAAATGTTTTTATTATATAACTGTATACTTATATCCTCATCTGAACGTTATTATCGTTTTTTTTTTTATATTCTGTGATCTTTACTCTCAAAAAAAATTATTTAACTAAAAAAAAAAAAAGATTTCATTCAATGCGCTTTTCCCAAGATGGATTCTGCCTTCGATACAAACATTTTTTGGGGAAAAACCACAAAATGCACGGGTTTACTGCAAATCTGGAAAAGCCGATTTTTCTGAGCACCACTTTCCGCGCTAATCAGGATTGATGGAGAAACTCCTATCGAGGGCCATCATGCGTTTGGTGACCCCAGTGGGGTTTAGAAGATGGTAGACTTTGGAACATCTGTTCTCCAGGATCTAAAAGCAATAATACTTTTTGGTTTTTTTTATGACTCTGAAGACCACGGGCCCAATTAACAAAGGTAAATTTGGTTGAAAACATATGTCAATGACATTTTTTACACCTGACAAGAATTCATAAAAAGATTCCTGGCAGGCAAAGATCAAAATTTGGGGACAGAGATCTACACCACAAGTATGGAGATTTACACATCAATAAATGTTACCCAAGGGGGAGAGGAATGAGCGTTAAAAGGCATGGAAACCTTGAAAGCTTGGGAGCACCCGCAAACGTACGTTTGTGCGCATTCCCAAACTCCTCTCTATCCCCTTTTCACCCAGGAAAGGGTCATAAATGAACTCCAGCTAAAGGTTAGGGGATTACCTGTCCAGGGTGGGAACATATCCACCCCTCGTTTGTTGGGGAGTCGGGGGAGTGCTTTGTTCACATTGAAAAATACGCATTAGCAGAGGGCATCCTATTCCCGTTGTGTGGAGATGTCCACTATGGAACATTTGTAAATAGAAACTGTAGGAAAAATAGATTCACGCAGAGGTATTTTTCTTACTTTTTGGGGAATTCAGTCCCACTTTAAGGGAACAAACCCCCTAACTCGCTGAGGATGGGTGTTATAACTTGGAAGTTTACAACATGTGACCTGAATTTTGGAGCCACATCAGTAACAAACCTACTTTTATTTCTTGAGTGTGAGACTGGTACTCTCGCCACTCTCTTGTGTCATTAAGAACTGAGATGAAGGGCTGCAAACTAAGACTTTTATAGCACCAAGCATGTCCTTGAGACATTGACCCCCTACTACAGTGTCTCTTTAGACTGCCGTAGGTTGGGAACTGACTGGGGTTAAGGAGGCTTTGGTGACAGTTCGGTCTGTTAGAGCTGGCAGTAAAAGTCAGTGATGTTAGATGAAGTTCTTAGAGTCAGTGTAGAGGGTTGCATGGTAATGTCTGGGAACAAGTCAAACTCTTAAGCAATGTTAAGCAAGGGGCGGGTACTCACAGGTAGCTACTGAGTGGGAGCAGTGTTGCAATGCCCGCACCTCGTTAACAAGTACCTGAAACATTGGTGCATTTCACAATGTGTTTGTATGACGAAACACTCATCATGAAACTACCTTAGTTGGAAAGTTACACTAAGGACAACTGCACTGCATTGTTGTTGGTGTCTGGTAATAGATTAAATCTGTGCATTTTAATCTTCGTGGCTTTGCCGTGGTTCGTTGGCTCCTGCATCTTTTTTTTACAGCTACACAATCGGATAGTGTCTTATGTCTGTGAGTCATGCATTCGGATCGCCCAGATCTGAAGCTGCACATTCTGGGAATATTTCCCATCTGCCCCAAGATTCAGCTGTCTGTGGGTGCTTGCACACCTGAGCGCTCCAGAGGACTCTGTGACCTCACTGTGTACTCCTGGGCACATATAAATTCTATTTAATTAAAACAGGTTTATTAAACGTATAGAAAAACAAACAATGTTAAAAGTATATTCAATCAATAATAAAGTTGCAAATCATAAGTTATTAAAGAAGAGCCTCAGAGACTGTGGAAGTATCAATTCGAAGTTGATGTGGGCGTATAATATACATTTTTGCCAATACCAACGAAGAATAAATAAGAAATACGGAAGGAAGTGCGATAAGCAAAAGAGGTAACAAACTGAAAAGGATACCAATGTAAAGGCATTATTGCATTATAAGGTATGGGCGGTGATCTAAACAACAGCGGTTCCGGGGGAGACAATTGGAGCTTTTTATAATTTTAATGTTTCAACCCTCACCCTCCATGAAATATAGTCAGAAGACGAGGACTCAAGTAAGTTCCTGACCCTGCACAGCCTGACTGTCTCATTTTACTTCCCTGGTGCTCCTAAGTCTTCAGAGAAGCAAATTCTAAAGGCCTCTCAGTAGCAGGATTTGTTTGCTGCCAACAAGAATCTCCTACCTGAGCAAGAACTTAGAATAATATGTGGAAAGGGGACTCATTTTGGGGAGAAAAGGTTCATGGTCTAGATTTCCACAGAGAGAAGTTCTGAAATGTGCGCTGCAGGCACAAGACGCAAAGAAATGACGAGGTGGCAGAGGCAACATATGTTCAAGGGCAGAAGGCAATTTACAACCACAAAACACGTTATTTACATGAACCTGACACCCAAGAGAGGCACAGAGCATCTCAAACACAAAACAAATTACTGTAATAAAATGCCTTGAGGTTTCCTGCAAACTAAGTCCTCTAAGCAGCAGGTTTCCCTGGTTACAGTACATCTGTGAAGTGATTGTTTTAACAAAAGAGAAATGCAAATCAGATAAATTACATAAGAGCAACAATTAGTGATCATTTAAGAAATCACCCTCATTCCCAGATTCTTTATTCGCTATTTTAGTTGAAAAAAAATAATAGCATTAAAAACACATGATGTAGCCATAAAATATAAGCGCACTGTGACTTAGTGAAAAATTAATTGACAGAATCATAGTCTATAAAACCTAATGAAATAAGCAATTGTGCACTGGTCGAACATTCTCAACAGGGGCATACATTGTTGATCACCAATGGTAGACAATTTGCGTTGAATATTAAACAAGTGTACAGTAGTCCGCTCACCACAACTTAAAATATGTCCTTCTTAGCTGCCGACTTGAGTGACTACAGCAGCGCCTTGAACCCCTGTGTTTCCACTGCCAGCGATTGTACTTCCTTTGAACCGTGTTCCATGAGTCTATGTGCCCAAGACTTTTATCTACTGCGGACAATGTCTCACGTGAGCGTTGCATACTTTAGGTCTTGACAGAGATAGTAAATGTCTTTGGTGTTCTAATGCCGAGTACCTAGCAGGTAAAGAAACTCAAACTTTTAGGTTAATCCCCATGTCACTATCAAACTGAATTCAATTAGCTCCTTCTTTAATATTCACACCCTTTATTTTCCATGAGAAATCCATGTCTGTTTAACCATTACTTAATGAATAGTTAAGAATCAATTTAATTAAAAATGGTCAACCCTTCACTGATTATTGGAATAAGTCTTACCAGGTTCAGCAAGTTTTAATCATCGGGCATACAGAAGCGCTGCCTTCTGATGGTCAGCAGAGACACTGCAGCTCACCCTAGTTATAAACTTATCAGCGCCCCCAGAGTTGTTCTCCTAAGAGCAAACTTGATACCTGGTGACACTCTAGAACCTACATTTTCAATCAGCGGAACTTTTTGGACCCTGCAGCCCCCGTACATTAACAACAATCTTACTCTACTTCTAAGGGCACCCACTTGCAGTTCAACTGAGATTAAAAAAAACTGTCTGTGACCGACAGGGTACGATTCACAAAGATACTTACGTGTAGTAAATTTACAAGCGCGAAGTCGCCACACTTGTGGTGGACTTTTTGCATTCAGGGCAGAATCTCTACATGGTGCACTCTCTGCAGTGTGCTGTGAGGACATTTCGCCCTGAGTGCGGACACTCCATCACAAGTGTGGAGACTCCGCACTCATAACTTCACTAAACGTAAGTATCTGTGTGAATCCAGACCATATTGTCTGGATTCAAGGGTTTCCAAATGAGCAGCCCAGTGTAAGGCGAGAATAAAAGTTATTCCCAAGTTAATTCTAGTGGTTTATCAACAAATGTCCACCTAATTATTTTGTTGTGGCCATGCCCAAACACCATTTCTTCCAACTTTCACATATGGTCAGCAATACTGTACTCTCCATAAAGATCTGAATGTCCGTGTAACCCAGCTGAGATGGGGTCTTTCGGCACCAGATCATCTGCACAGAGTGCTAACAATAGAATCTTTAGACCCAGTTATGGGAGAAAGGATCAAGCCAGCATTAAGGGCATCAGGTGTGTCAGCTAAGTATACATTATGGGAAACATCCATTACAATACAGTAATTACATTGCACTGCTTTTACAACACAACTGTTACAACGCAACATCTTATGCCATTACAACACATGTCACTACAACGCATGCCATTACAACACATACCATTACAGCGTATGCCATTTCAACGCATTATAAGGTAAGTGATGGAGATTTTTTAGTTTTAGGGTGGATATGGGTTTTGGGGTAGATGGGAATAGTAATTTTTGCCCTTACACTATCCAACACTTTCCCTACTGTTGCACTCACTGGAGTGTGAATAGTAATGTCTACCCCTACACTATCCAACACTTACCCTACTGTTGCCCTAAAAGTGTTATGCGTTGCAATGGTATGCGTTGTAATGGTATACGTTGTGATGAAATGCGTTGTAATGGTAGTTTTTAAAAATGCGTTGTAATGGCATGTGTTGTAAAATCATGCGATGTAATGGTAGTTGCATGTGTTGTAAATGTTTGCGTTGTAACGTCATATATTCATACATTATATAACTATGGGCCCAACACGCTGCCTTGAACTGAATGGTTCATGACTATATCTGCCCAACCCAAGCCAACTCACACCCAAGTCTTGGCATGAAATATTCTTTGCCAAGACCAAAGCAAGCAATAGATAAATACCCATGCAACGCAGCCTCCGGCACGCGATTCAATGCTGAAGAATAATCCACTTGACAGTAATGTATATTGCAACCCTCATCACAGACATTTTTCACAAGTGTAGAGATGAACATTAGATTAAACATAGCGCAGGCCTCCTTTCTGAATCCCACTTGTTCCATTGGTAGTAAATTCTGAGTATTGATCAAGCATTTAAGTGAGGCAGTTCAATAAACTGATTGATTACAGTGCAATACATTGAAAATTAGCTGAATTGTCGTTTGGATTTTTTTTTAAAGTCTGTTAGGCAGTACCTTTTGATATTACTAAAATAATATGTATAATATGCTGCCTTATAGGGCCTTTCAGCCAGCTCTCTTCATCCATTGGTCTATTGTTGTGTCATTCTTAGGGCCTCATTACTAGCTACGGCGTTATCGCTCCAGAAAAAGAATGATACCACAGGGTATGTTATTAATTGGGTGTGATAAATAACACCTATTACGCGTTCATGGAGAATAACATGCAGATTTTGGTGTTTACGTCCAAAATCCACATGATACAGTAAAAACTGTATGTTTTCCCATGTTAAATTTCGGCAGGTTTGACCTGCCAGAATGTAATGAGTGTGAGCTTATTTAACGCATCCAAAAATTATTGGATGCGTTAAATACCTTCAAACTCGTAATTCTGACCCATGCGTAAATAGGAGTGTACGAATGGGTCGGAAAATTACAAGGACCTTGTAATCAGGACCATAGTGATCTTCCCTCCTCTACAGCATAAAGCATGGGGCACATGGTCAGCCTACTTCAGCCACTGGCCAAATTCACTGTGAGTGATGGCATTCTGTTCTTCCACAAGACCTCACACAAGTAGTTCCCTTCATTGCCAGGGACTATTGTGACAATGTGTGCCACAGAGCAGAATCGTATAGTCTTAATGACAGTTGGTGTCCAAAACGTACATACACATAAAGAAATAGTTTAAGGGCATGCTGAGCTCAGGCGCTTGGACGGGGAGGGTACCACGGGCTGCATAGGGGTGGTCAGACACGACAGCGCAAGCGGCGGCGCAGTGCAGGCAGCCTCACTGACGGGATAGCATAGCCCCCATTATCTCTGGCCTAAGGACGGGGCGTCTGTAAACACTTGGGGATAGTTGCATCCGTGAGAGTTGGGGGGGGGGCGATCCAGGGGGTGGGGGGGGAGTCGGGGTAGGAAGGGGGAAGGAGCAAACTATGTGTATCACTGTTCACGCTGCCTCTGTTATGGGTTCTTCTTTTGCATTGTACGTAACTCCTCTGTTTTTGCCGCCTAAGTTGTGTGGGCGATATAAGTTTCCATGTACGGCTCAGTGGCTGGTATGCGGTGGCGATGGCCCCTTCTCAAGTGACGACACCAGAACTGATAAGGACAATGTAGCCGGCTCCTAAGCGGGTGGTGGTTGGCGCATAACCCGACAGCAGGTTATATTCTCTTGACTGCGGGCACGGCTTACCAATCTGCATATGCTTATGAATCTCTGTGTGTAAAGTATGCTGCCGTAACATGTATTCTTTTACCAAAACTACAAAACAATAAAAACAGATTTGCAAAAAAAAAAAAGAAATAGTTTAAGGGCAGGCAAGTAACAAAAGTGGCCGTAACTACAGCCCAATAGCCAGATCTTAGTGGACATAACCATTTGATTTGGCTTAATTTACTGTTGTCTTGTTTACAGCTTGGATCACGTGTTCCCCATACTCTAGCTAAGCATGTCAGGGTCCAGTACCAGTTGTTGTGGAATATCTTATATTAAGTACATTTTGGTTGTGATTCGTGTAGGCCCAGGTCATAAGATTCTAATAGGTCTGTCCATTTGTCTTCTGTGTTTTCAATTGCTAAGAGGGTTTCCCCTGGTTTGTTACAATGCTGTAAGAGAGTATACCTCTATGGGCATTGTATTGTACAGGCCTGTCACTAGGGTTTTATATGTTTCCATTTTGTCATGTAAGTTTACATTTGGTGACACCATCATGGGGAACCCATTGGGAACAGGATGCTTGTTTCCGGTCCAGGGAGGACCTGGCTTGGCAGTTCGGGCTGGACTGTTCCCATGAGGCACAGGGTCAAGGTTGATTTGCATATGGCCAGGTCTAAACTGGGGTGGCATGGTGAGCAAAAGAATGATGGATTTAACCCATATCTCTTGACTGGGGGTGAATGTTTTGATTTGTTCAGCATTCCGTCCACCAATTGTGTGTCTTTTGCTTTCTCGCCCTAAGTGCACCAGGCATGCCCAGACGTGGGTTCCGGGCTCACTGTGCCTCTGGAATCAAGCTATCCTGGCTGATGAGGGCTGCAAGCCTGAAACCGGTCCAAGGTTGCTTGTTTCCTGTCCAGGGAGGACCTGGCTTGGCAGTTTGGGCTGGACTGGTCCCATGAGGCACAGGGTCAAGGCTGATTTGCATATGGCCAGGTCTAAACTGCGGTGGCATGGTGAGCCAGTCACCCAGATCTCTTGACTGGGGGTGAATGTTTTGATTTGTTCTGCATTCCGTCCATCAGTTGTGTGTCTTTTGTAGTTAATGATATCGCCATGATGATCACTTTCTAAGTATGGTTCAAACTTAAACCAGGAATTACCTGAAAGTGTTAATTTTGTGCCAAGAGCTAGGCAAAGAGCTAACCAGAAAAAACACATATTAAGGAGAAGGCAGCATGTTGCTAGACGGCGCACTCAAGTGCGTGGTTGAACGTCCTCACCTACTACACTGTTCAAGAATCTCCGAGCTTTCAGGGGACACTGCTACTGCATTCTCCTTCTGGTTATTCTAGCGTGGGTCTTTTCTCTTCTTTGCTGCCAGGGGAGTTTCAGGATTAATCTTCAATCAAGAGCTACTAAATTGACAAGGAGGTTTTTTTACCCGGTGTGTTCTTCCCCCTGGCTCAGACTTTCTTAAGGAGGCACTTGACACCCTTCACGTATGCTGTTATGTATAGTGTTATTTTATAACAAACAAGGAAAACTCAAAAGTACATACCGCCCAAGGGTGCATGATATTTTAAAGGAACAACGGTCTCTGCAACAAGCATAGTTAATTTCGAATCACATCAATTAATTTGCTTCTGACACAATGTCAAAAGATATTTATTGATAATCTAAAATAGTGGGTGCTTTCAAAAACAGTATTAACTTACTTTCGAATGCAATTTCCAAGTGGCATTTATAAACAACAATCCATGTATGTCACAATGCACAAAACCACAAACCAGCCCTATTGGGTTACATATGCAATAAAGGGTCCGAGTGCGGGATCGACGACGTTTCGATCCTCTTAAAATGTAAGGATCATCATCAGGACATTTCAAATTCAATGCCTGAGATTCAGATGTATAGAAGGTGGCAATGAGCAACAAAAGTGTGTAAATGATATGCCGATCTCATGAAGAATATCATGTGTCGACAGTAAGCCTGTCAAAAAAGGTTAAGCTCGGGACTTCCATGCCTGGCTCCCAAAACACATAAGGCAAAGGAGACAGACTGCAAACATGTGCACTCTTATGCAGTGCAACAAGGAAAATAAAAAAGTGCCTCCCGAAGCACGCAGGCAGTTGAAGGACACTGACCGCGGACAGAAAGCTGTTCTTAGTCCATGCTCCATGGAACAGACAATCGCAGGAAGAGAAAGTGGAAGCAAGATGCGCTGACCAATGATAAGCAATGAAATGAGACTGATGGTGAAGACAACAACGATAAGTAATGGGTAGGCTCTAAGCGCTTTTAACGAGATCTCGCAAGCAACAGCAATTGCGGGGTCTCAGACAAAACCTAAAAAATAACCAGCCGTTATTTTTTTTACTTCTGATCGCTGTACATTTTAATTCGATCTCATGTTTACTTCGTTAATGTATCATGCTTTAAAGTTAAACCCAGACCAATCTAAACATGGGTGGGGTCTCCTCTTGCAAACAAAAGACACAGCTTCAGAAGTGGTTCTGACTCTCACACAGAGGTTTGTTATGTGCTACAAGGAATTGTGCTTCTCTCTGCGGTGGTGTGTGGAAGACGTGTTTCAATTTGCTATTGGGACTCTATTGCCTGTGTGCTCCTGCCTGCGCAGTTTAATGCGATCTCAGAGGCTGACTCCAAAGTCCCACAACACTCCTCTCTCCTTCGCATATTACCCTTTTTATCCATTTTACAGTTCTGCGCAGTATACAGGCATGGGCATCTGAATCTTCTGCACACTGTGAGCAGAAGTGGCCTGAGAACGTTGATGTTTGCTCAGTGCAAACTACACTGTGGAATCATGTATTTCTACATACATCCCACAGAGTCTCACCTTCAACACTTCAAACTATACTGAGTGCTGAAAAGATCAGTATGCACTACAGCTTACTTTCACAAATATCCCACACAAAGTTTTTGGGTGTACGCATTTTCAGCTCTTGCATCCCTCTATTACACTTTACTACCATCAGGATGACGCAAGTACTCAGCTACACCCGCCGCCCTCCACACCGACCACTCCACTTTGTCACATACATCCAGCAACAGCCATGAATGAGGGGAGTGGGCTCTCCTCCACAAGTTCCTCAAGACCACCACACCACACATGCTACCCTGTCTCTTTGTTTGAATTCCAGTACATTTCAGTCATGGCGCTCTTGAAGGCATGCATTGCATACCCGCCAGCTGTCTGACAGGATTATTCTCTTCTTTGATGAGCTAGACACTGATCTTGACTCACTTCAACCTTCCACACCCATCATCTTTCTAGGTGATGTTAACCTGACCCTAATAATCAACTGCTACAAGTCCTATTCTCCTAATGTTTCTCTAATCGTTTACGCCTTACCTCATACATACATTCAGCACACTACCGTGCTCTAATCCAATCTAAACCAACTATTTTCCCTTCCTGTCTGACCATCACTCAAAGCACAGGCAAGCCAACTTCTTCTTAGCACTTCCTCCCCGACTAACATTCTCATTTCTAAATAAAAACACTTCACAGACTCCCTCCCAGCTTCCCATACACCTGATTCACATTCCACAATGGCCACGCCCCACCCCACCCCGACGCGACACCTTGTATACATTAATATAAAGCAAGCCTTCAATGCATGTTATCCATATGCAACTTCTGACCCACTGCCTCACATCCAACAGCCTGCTATCACCTAACATTCTAACTCTCAAAATCAACATACGAACACTTTTATGCAAATAGCACAAGAGTAAGAAGACCGCCTCAGACTTGAAGAATAGGTACAAACCTTGCTCACACTGTCTCCCTCGGTTGACAGCTCCACTTACCTTGAAAATCATACCTCACTTTGTCCTCACCCTCATCGACTTGTGTGCACTATTAACAACCTACTCCAGACTTAACTAACAGCATACCATGGTTATCAGTCATTGACTGTGCGCCAATATTCTCCTTAAAACTCAAACTAGGGGTCTCCTTGAGACTATCCTGCAAACCTACCACACTTCAACCATAAACACACACAGCTCCTTTCACACTCGTCATCAAATATCCCCGGCCAAACTAACTTCAGTCCTCAAAACCGATCCTGCGTACCATAAGACCTGTGTAGCCCCAAAAATGTTTTTGGCCCGCTGTGATATCGTGGACCAATCTTGTCGGTTTGAGCTGGGCTATTCCTATTGAAGCACGACCAAGACTGATTTGCATATGGCTGGTTTCTGTCTAGAGTGCCATAGTGGGGGGAAATGGTGGACTGGGATGCGACCCAAAAGAGCCCCAGCGGCTCAACGTGATTAAAGCATTCCTTCCGTCACCGTTTGTTGCAGTATTTGCTGTACATGTGAGGAGAACGCCCAGACAGAGTCCCATGCTCACCGTTCCACAGGACTCAAGCTATACCTCATTAATGAGGTCTAAGTAGACAAAGACTGGTCTGGGGTGGCTTGTGTTCCCGTCTGGAGGGGGCCAAGCCTGGCAATTCAGGCTGGACTCTTCCTACTGGAGCAGGATCAATACTGATTTGCATATGACTGGTTTCCGTGTGTACAGTGGCACAGTGGATGAAGAATGATGGACTGGGATGTAGATAGTGGCAGAGGCTAATTAAAGTAGTCCTTCCATCAAGGGTATGTTGCTGAACTTCCATGAGATCACAGCGCTTTAACTCTGCCATTTCTCCAAGAAGATCTTTAAGGTTGCTCTTACAATGCCCTAGTATCTCTTACAGATAGATCTTATTACCCACGTTTCTTGCCAACTCACATGAGTGTTGAAGCAGAGCGTGTCACGCTATACAAGAAGCTAGGAACCTTAGACCAGCGATAGGTAGATTTAGTGGTACGAGTTGACGTCGACAATGCTGCACTTACGTTGAATGCTGAGTCAGTCTGTGGAGCAACATTGCACTGCTGAGATGTTCACTCTGATCCAAGATTAACCCCTCTAACCACATCAGCCCCACCCGTTACCCTCTTTTTCTCCACCCACCACTCCCTTCCTGTCCCTAAATCTCTGCTATGCTCACCGGTGGGTCCCCTTGTCCACAGCTGTGGTAGTGGATTACCGCCTCTCATCACTTTAGCCTACTCTTTGGCCTCTTTTCTCCACCTACCACTCCCTTACTGTCTCTATATCTCTGCCATGCCCACCATTTGGTCCCTTTGTTCACAGCTATTAAAAGTTGCAAAAATGCTACCCGGCTATCCTAGTTTTTCCCCACTCCTAATCCCCTGCATGTCTGCTGTCTTATGTTGCTCATGTATGCCATCCATACCATAGCTGGCCAGTTCCATTGGTTCCTCTTTTTTACCACTTCTTGCGCTGATTCCCTGCCTTATCACCCATTTACGACCCATAGTTTTGCATTTAGTTATTTTTATTCTCGCACCAACCTGTTCTGTTATTTCTACTCAAGTTGCTACAAACCACTGGCTCTCATATGCCACTCGTGGCCCTGTCAAGAATACGCATTTCGCCATATCTCCCTACCCTGGTCAGCCACAGAGTGGGGACCAGAGAGAACTCCTGTTTGCCCTCCTAGTCCCCTCTGACCGTTGATGGATACAGGATGTAGGGAAAGTACTATGTACCAAGTGGCCACGGGGAGAGGCTTATGTTGGGGCTCCAACACACATTCACTGGGACATTCTGCCCCAAAGTGCACAACATACCATATCATAATTCTGAAAAGATGTCCAAGCCAAAGCAACAATCTACAGAATAGTCATTGACTGCAAAAAAAATCAAAGGTAGATCTGCTAGCCAGTGTCAGATACTCTGCAAATGCACTGTTTCTCACTTTGTAATCATAACAACACATTTATGGGGTGCAGCAGTACAGTTACAACCCCACACCACCAACCCTCCGATAATGTACACCTGCCAAAAAAGAAATCTAAAAACACAACAGGATTGAGTTTCATTGGCCGATTGGCAAGCCAGAGGTTAACTGAAAAAGGCATATGGTAAACAACATTTGCAGCAAAAATCTAAAAAACAAACAAGGGTGGGAAACCTTGAGGATTGGCTGAGAGCGTAGAGAGATGGTAATCGTATTAGACACTGGGGAGACGTGTTTGGTGTTTTCTTAAATAAGGATGCTCTGGAGAGGAATTCGAGCCAGCCATTCTTCTCTGGGGTTTGTGAACTCCCACTCACAGTCGAAGGCACATCACTTACACAATAAATAAACAAGACCGAATACCGGAGGAAATGAAGGTATGTCCCCACACAGCCACACACACACGCTCTAAAGACAACCGGCAGCGCGAGACTCCGGGGCAGAAGGAAGTTTGATATCAGTTACAATGAGAGGGAAACTGGCAGGAGCTTATCCTCGTGAAATCTAAAAAAAAAAACATACACAATCCTTGCAGAAAAAAATGGCTTTCAAAGTAAACTGTTTAATGGTGAATAAGTATCCAAGGCAGGCTCGTGTTCCCAAGTCAGAGCATTGCAGTAAACAAATGGAAACGCGTGGAGGGTCCAAGCTGATGGGGCGTGTTCTTTACAAGGAACCCTGTGTGTGAATCCCCATGAAGAGACACAACCAAAAAGAGTATTGAGGTTTTTACAGAACCGAGGTAAATCCACTCTGGGCACCTCTCCAAGAGGCACCTGCGGTGGAGCGCGAGGCAGGAGGGTGGAGGCATTCTTCACAGTGCATGTGGCACTGGTGGAGCTCGAGGCAGGAGGGTGGATGCATTCTTCACAGTGCATGTGGCACTGGTGGAGCGCGAGGCAGGAGGGTGGAGGCATTCATGTGGCACTGGTGGAGTGCGAGGCAGGAGGGTGGAGGCATTCTTCACAGTGCATGTGGCACTGGTGGAGTGCGAGGCAGGAGGGTGGAGGCATTCTTCACAGTGCATGTGGCACTGGTGGAGCGCGAGGCAGGAGGGTGGAGGCATTCTTCACAGTGCATGTGGCACTGGTGGAGCGCGAGGCAGGAGGGTGGAGGCATTCTTCACAGTGCATGTGGCACTGGTGGAGCTCGAGGCAGGAGGGTGGATGCATTCTTCACAGTGCATGTGGCACTGGTGGAGCGCGAGGCAGGAGGGTGGAGGCATTCATGTGGCACTGGTGGAGTGCGAGGCAGGAGGGTGGAGGCATTCTTCACAGTGCATGTGGCACCTGGTCACCTAATATATGACGAAACATCACATTTCAGAGGGACTGGTCTGTTGCCTTGCAGGGAGACCCCAGGGGAGAGGGAAGGGGCTAAAGTCCGAATTGGGAAACCGAGAGTGCATACACTACCTGGAAAATCAGCAAACCTGGTTAAAACAAACACACGGAAATCAATGTGTGGCTCTTTTTGTGAAGCTGTCCGAAAATGCATTTCGGATGCAGTTCTCTTTCTGGCAGACCGCCTGGATCTGTAATGCACGTTTACTAGCAGCAGGCATGCACACAGTGTGGGAATGTTCCACATGCCAGCTCGCGCTGTGCATACATTAGTGGTTATATAAGTGCACATGGTACACCGACATGCCTAGGGCGTTTCCATGGCACTCGTGTCTGACTTTGGCTCCAGCAGCTGGCAGCAGGCAACGCTGCCGGCTCCTGTCCTCGCTGTGCCCTGATTTCATAATATCCTGGAGGGGGGGAAAAAACAACGCATATCAACGCGGCATTTTCTTTCTGCAACTTGCCATTCATAAATAGGAAACACCGTGCAGCTATTGCGGCGCGTTGACAGAAATGTGTGTTTTTTTGTACTCCGTTCGAAAAGGAAGCAGGCGGCCATCAGCAGCAGCTTCAGCACCACAAGCGCGGCGTGGGGATGAAACGCGAGCAGGCAGCGAGCGGAGACAGGCAATTAGAGCAGCATCACCCTTTTGTGGTGAAACAAGATGGATGTGAGGGGCAGGCTGCGGTTCAAACACCAAAGTAACGTGGTCTGTACACTTTGTCAGCAGCCCTGCCGGAGAATGGGGCAGGTGCACACAGCAGGCATTGGAAAAAGTGCATATTTTTGAATGGAAAATAAAATCGGAATCATGGTCTGAGAGGAATAAAAAAAATCACGCGCGCTCACCAAAGTAGACGGTCTTGTCGCATTTTGGGCACTTGGATGCCATGGTCCGCCGTGCGCTGCTCTCTGCACCTCTGGCTGCCTCCGGTCTCTCCACGCCTCCTCCTCTCTGCTATTCTAACTGATTTCAGCGCCCGGGCTCCAGCCCCGCTGTGTACCTTCAGGCCCCGCCCACCGCTCCAAGGCGCGCCTCGGATTGGAGGAGGCGGGGTGAGCGATGCGTGGCTCCCATCTCCGCCATCTGCGTGCCCTGCTCACCGATGTTTGGGACATTCCTTCCTGGAACGCGTCCCGCGCGCCAACGCCGGGCCTCGCGCTGCTGTGCGAGGCAGATAATGTCCGAAACAGAGGCACCGAGTGGGCGTGGAGGGAGGGCTCTTGCTCCGAGTGCTGCAATGTGTATTCTAGTCTGCCTCTCTTTCCACATACTTAGCCCTGCCTAAGAAATTCACGAGAAGCCCGAATGTCAACGTTTTTACCAGTCGTCCTGTTTTTATTAAATATAGAATTTGAACACCTTCTTTGTAAGTCTTACTTATTGCTTTACTGCCACCACTTCCTGACAAGACGCAACCAAGATGAAGCGAAACACCAGACTTGACTACCCATGAAAGTAGAAGTTGAGCTGCACTCAATTAATAACCAGATCAACCTAAGCCACTGTGTGCCTAGCTCGACGCACCAGCCTGTTCCTTGCTCTGAAACCCGCAGCACAGAGATCTGAAAGTTGGCGCCTAAGGTTGGGCTGGTGAAGGTCTTTACAGAGCTGTGCTTTTCCAACTGTGCAGCAAGTCAGCTGGAGCAAGGAGGTACTTCCTCAGTCGCCTACGAATTAAATGAATTATTGGGAAGCTATTTTGGTACATATTTTGAGTGCAAGGAGAAGTGTAAACTCACAGCACTGTGGCGTCTCAAAGGAAAAGCAGGAGCCTTTCGCACAATAACTCACGATCCACCACTTCTTTATTAGCAAAAAAGGCCACTTTATTAAGACAGGTGCCAAATTATAATTTTCTCCCAACACCATTTTTCATTATCTGATAATCAAATCCCCAAATTTTCTTTGACATCTATAAAAACCTAACCCCCAAGGTAGACCCCAAGCAAAAACAACTAAAGGACTCCTGTTGATAGATCCCCCTCATTCTCATTTCCCATCCCCCTGACTGCGTCCCCCACCTCCCCCGTTGGAGGATGGGCAATCCCACTCCAGTCTGTCCACCCCCCCATCAAAAACCCGCCTACCAGAAAAAACTAGCTAACCGAAAAAACCTGTCTTATCATGGCAAAAAGAAAAACCCCAAGCCTGACAGTAGCCAAACCTGATAGAAGCAAACCATAGACGTAAAGGGAAAAAACACCAAAAGAAACATGAAAAAAGGGGTAGGGAGGGTGGGTGGGGCAAATTCAAAACCCTTCCTCCCCGCTCCCTGGACACAATGACTTTCCCGCCCCACAGCACCTCTAAATATCACCTCGCCTCTCGCGCCTCGTGCCTCCCGCCTCCCTAATTACCCCTACCCCGCACCTGGGTGGCCGCTCCATTGTGCGAAACCACCCAGGGGGAGACTGGCTCGCGCTCAGTGCCCCCTGGGTCCCCCCTTGCAGTATGTGGGGAATCAGATCCGGTTCTAGAGAGTGGGCCAGGCTGTCCCAAGAAAGCTCGGTGGCCCACCCACGGGCTGATCACAAGCAGAAACCAGCTTCTGTACTTTTTCTTAATGTAAAAATCACAAGGGACTGCAGACTCGCAATCAAAGCCTTGTGTGTAACTCATCTATAACCAAAAGCCAATGCCTTGGACGACTTTAAGTGCCTAAGGACGGGAATAAGTTCACTGGGGTGGCTATTACCATGCATGTGTAATTATGTGGCGGGCTTGACTAAATTATGTGGCAATATAAGGCAAATTACTCAGTATATTGCAGCACATTTTGTGATAGTACAAGTACATTATTTTTACACGTTAACACCATCTTGGAAAAGGTTACATTTTGTTAGTACTATTTTAATACAGATATACAGCAATAGGCTACTGAAAGGTGACCAGTTTACCTTAATGAAGGGCCTTTCAAGTTGCTGCGTGTTTAGTAAGTTTTGATTTGTTTGTGCAAGAAGCAATATTTTGTTTTGTTAAAATCTGCGAAGTATGCAAAAGATGACAATTATGTGACAAATGTGGCAAATACATAATTATGTGGAATACGCGTCAGCTAGAGAATCATATTATTCCAGTGGACCTACAACTACAACTAAAGATACAGCTGTGTTTGATGGGGCTAATCAACCGCAATCAACACAGTAAATATATTGAGATGGTATTGGAATTAGGCCTTACTGTGACAAAGAAATGTGTAGCCTTAAGATGGATGACCAAATCTCTGCCCATAAAAAAGCAATGGTCATGGGAATTTACAAAGTGGGTACAGGCTGATTGTGGGATACGTCATAGGCTGGTTTACAACGGAGGAGTGGGACAGGGAGGAAGGGTGGAATAGGTCTTAGCAGAAGTCCAGTTACAACAGGAAATGGGAAGCCCTGAACTGAGACGACATGTAGAAGGAGCGGGTGATTAACACTTTCTAGGTGTGTCTGTGGTGCTGATTTGTTGTGATGTGATGTAATGATGCTAATTGTGCTGCCTAAATAATCCAAAAGTAATCTATGGATTTATATGTATTTATTTTTGGTGTGACTCAATTCTCTCTCCATGTTTAGGTGGCGAACAGGACATGTAACTGAATTGTAATGTTATCTTGTTTCTAAAATCAATAACTAATTTAAGATATTGATTTTAAAAAAAGTCAAAGGATCCACAGGCTTTCTCCCGGCAAATCTTGAGCTTTTTTCAGAAGTGGAAATTTTGCCCTCAGGGCCTTCTGATTCTGGGCTGCCAAGCAACATTGGTGGTCTCATCACCCTATCTGGGGGCATCATCACCGGATTTCCACACCAAGCACTTCCATGCCAGTCTGAGCAGACCAAGGAAGGAAAATCAATAAATGGCTCTGATGCACAGAGAAAAAACACCTTGGTCATTGTATTTCTTTCTGAAACAAGCTCCTGGTTTAAGATTGTTTAAAAAACAAACAAAAAGAATGTGAAGCGAGGCCAATAAACAGAGTGCGTCCTCTGGATTCATCTGTGCCAACACTGCGTCTGCCACTCCCATGTGCAGTCCGCTACCACAGGAGCGGAGGGCAGGGCCTCACCTATTCTGGTGGGCCACCCGCCAAACTCAAAATGAGGCCACAAGTGTTTCCCAGCAGAGCTGTTCCTGGTGCTGGTGTGAACACAATTGTACTTTGTTCAGTGACATTTAAAGAAAGCGGGCATATTTCACAAGTGCAGTTTGCTTTACTTCGATTCTTTGCACAAAACACAAATAGAAATACATTTATCTTGACTTTTTCAACATAGAGTTTAAAAGGAGTAGTTTTTCTGTTTTTCAGGACATAAACTTATGTGTGCACTTCTATAACTCTGTATTCGGTCCTCTTAAAGGCTTCCATAACTCATTATTGGCAGCGTAAAAGGTTACACACCATTGTTTGCATCCAGTAATGACTATTCTAAAGAAAATAATGCTTCCTTTTATTTACTGAGGACCTTCCTGTACCCATTTGTAATACAGCAACTACTTTTAAGTATCCTTATAGTTTATAATATGTATAATAACGCAGTTTATATATGCATGGCAGATCCAAACCACACTATCTTTTTTATCTTACGTTTACTTTTTTAATATGTTGTAGTGAGATTATATATGTATTTGAT
The DNA here is from genome assembly GCF_964204655.1 of Triturus cristatus. Classification (NCBI taxonomy): domain Eukaryota; kingdom Metazoa; phylum Chordata; class Amphibia; order Caudata; family Salamandridae; genus Triturus; species Triturus cristatus. The sequence goes on from NC_140592.1 coordinate 1,186,778,700, forward strand.
AATACATTATATTGATTGAATTTTACTTTAAGCACCTTTTGATAAAAAAAATACATTATTTGCAGTTATTTTATTTATCTTTCTTACAAGCTCTGGGTGTTTGCTTTACTTGATTGTTTTAATTTTCAGATTTGATTTATTGATATTGAAAGGAATTTATATTTCATCGTTTGACATCTATATATAGAAGTTGTTGAGTAAAAATCCATTGTTAAGGATGCTGTTTAATAAGGATAGGGACATTTGTAGAGAGGGGTTTGTTTCCCATCTAATTTCAGGTCTGAGATTAGAAACTTTGTATGCCTCTATCGGTGCTGTAGAATAGAAACTTTGTATGCCTCTTTCAGTGCTGTAGAATAGAAACTTTGTATGCCTCTATCAGTGCTGTAGAATAGAAACTGTGTATGCCTCTATCAGTGCTGTAGAATAGAAACTTTGTATGCCTCTATCAGTGCTGTAGAATAGAAACTGTGTATGCCTCTATCAGTGCTGTAGAATAGAAACTTTGTATGCCTCTATCAGTGCTGTAGAATAGAAACTGTGTATGCCTCTAACAGTGCGGTAGAATAGAAACTGTGTATGCCTCTATCAGTGCTGTAGAATAGAAACTGTGTATGCCTCCATCAGTACTGTAGAATAGAAACTGTGTATGCCTCTATCAGTGCGGTAGAATAGAAACTGTGTATGCCTCTATCAGTGCTGTAGAATAGAAACTGTGTATGCCTCTATCAGTGCGGTAGACATCTTATGTTGTGATTATTACTTTTCCAAGCATGAATGATCCATCACTTACATACATGGATCAATCAGCTTCATGGTATATGCTTTACCTGCATATTATAGGAAGGAATCAAGTCCTGTATCCTGAACATCTCTCCTGCATCTTTTACTGATATTAGCAGCCATTCTTACATTCAAGTTTGATAGAACTGAAGAAGAAATATCTTCTTTGCATTACCCACAGCTCTTCAGATGAAAGATCAATAATACATTAAATCTGATGTTTTTAAGCACATACCAATGATCTGAAAGAACAGCATTTATTGTGATGTCATGACTCCTACAAGGACTGCTTTCATTTTCTTTGGTGGTCATTGTGGCTTTTATTCTACTTTAGAACTTGTCCAACACTCCTTTTGGTGGCCGACGGTGCAACCAGATATTACATCTTTTGTCAAGACCTGTCTGATGTGCTCACCTGTAAGTTTCTCACCAGTGACCAGTCGATCTTCAGCTCATGAACCATACCATATAATAGCTGTTGACTTTACTGTGCAACATTCATTTACTGAAGGATGTTCAAGGATTCGGTCATTGTTCACGCGTTTTCTAAAAATTATAAATTTTTCGTCTCTGTAAATTGTTTCATCAGAATCTGAAATGGCAGTCACTGTGTGCAACTCCCTTGGAATTCCCAAGGGAACTTAACTTAGATGCAACACAATAATAAACATCCGACAACCAATGGAAACATGAATACATACACAACATGTTAGGAGCTCAGTCTTCTTCCTTCCATCCTTAATCTTATTCTTACACAGAATATTTAAACCACATTGGGTAATATTTGAGATGTTTTATCAATTTTTACACATTGCAATGCAAGATATTACTTTCTGGGGTCAAATGTGATTCTGGGCAAATCACTTAATCTCCCTGTGCCTACCAAAAAAAAATAATGAATGTGTCCTTGTGTAACGTAACTGGTGCTCATGGAAAGCTCTCCAATACCTTCGGGTCAAGTTTGCGCTGTATAAATCTGCAAAAAAAAATAACGTGCCTATTAGAGCTTGGATACCCTATCGGGTGATTAGCAGTGCTTCATAAATCCTGATTGATTGATATAATAACAGCTTCCAAGTTGCTACGGGACATCCCCAATTTTCGGCCAATCAGCAGGAAACACTACATTTGGAGAGGAATCAGCCTGTATGTCTAGTCTTACACATTCACAATCAATCATAAGCTACACACACAGCACAAACTGCTTTCGGTGTTCGATAAGAACAGGAGTAGTTGTCTTACATTAGAAACTGATGTGGATCTTTTGATGATGGACTTATGACACCACTTTTACTGTTATGCACCTTATCATTGAACAAACTGCAGCACTACTGTTCCCCTGAATGAGTGACTTTCCTAAGATGGCTCTGTTTTGCAATGCAGCAGCTTGACCTTGCAGTAGGCGCAGCAGAGCTGGTGAGACAGATGACAGACTGTTCTTTGAATTTGATTGGCCCTCAGGGTTCACAGGCAGAGCTCACCTGGAGGTACGAGTGTGGAAGCGGCTAATGAGCACCTTTGTTAAATGGACCAAAGAGCTGATGTAAGGCCATTCTCATTAATAGGGGTGGAGTGCCCCTGATAGGGTGCGCCTGAAGAAGGGGTGTACTCACTGTCAGTTCGATCCGAGGGTCCGCCTGGTTGCCATGTGACTTTGATTGTTGTGGAAAGGTCATAGTAAGGTTCTTTTGAGGACATTCCATAATCTACACAGGTTTGTATGTATTTACACTGCACTCCTCCTAACATGTTGTGCATGTATTCATGTTTCCATTGGTTGTCTGATGTTCATAATTGTGTTGCATCTAAGTTCCCTTAGGAATTCCAAGGACGTTGCATCTCAGTTTCTTTGTACATGGATGCTTCAAAACTTTATCAGAGTTCAGACATAACGGACAGCTCTCCACAAACCTAATGATATCACTAAGTATCCATATGAGGCCACCAAACAGACCTCTTACTTTATTAATGCTATTAGTTTGACCCACGTGACCTGAAATTAGCAATCAAAATGAGTTTCTTCCTGATGCCCACAGGTGGAACAAAACACTCGCCCTTCACAATCACATCGTTTTCCAAAAATAGATAATCTCTGACCTTCCAAAACACCTGAAACTTTTTAGATAAGTGCCTCTCCAGTGGCCACCCTCTCATCATATACACTTTAATCTCTTTAAAAGTTTTATCATCAGCAGCAGCATTCATCCACTCTTCTTTCCAGAGAACTAGTCCTACAGAAAGTACCACATCCTCCACAGTTGCTTACACAATTGTTCGTCTTTGAAGATGATCCACAGGCGTCTCTGCAAGCGAGAGAAGTTGTTGCCTCTCTGCACAGGTGTGTCTGACCCCAACATGCCCCCTCTACTAGACTAATTCAAAGCTGCCAGAATCGCTGAACCAGTTTCCAGCTTAGAGCTAGTGAACAGTAGAAAAGTGACGTATAGATGGTGCATGAGACTGAACCTACCAATCAGTGAGTGGGTGACCGGGCTGAGAGTGAGGGAAGACAAGATTTATAAGAACTGTTCAAACTGAGTAAGTGAGGGAGGAGCAAGGTGCAGACCCGAGTGGGTAAGTGACAGAAAAGCCCTGTGCAATCAGTGAATATGGGTGAATGGAGGTAGAGAAAAAGCACTATGTGGAAGTACATGGATGAGACACACAGTAGTGAGTGAGAAAGAACTACCAGGCTGGCATAAGAAGCAGTATGTCCTATACTTACCCACATGTCACCATACCCAGGGAACATACACTTATCAGGAAGGCCAACCACCATAGTTCAAGGGCAAGGACCTAAGGCAGGCCGTTGCAGTCCCTATTGCGTGGGCAGGGGCAACCATTCATGGAGCATCCAACCTTCAAGGGCCTCATTCAGTCCAAGGCCAATATCTGTGAGATATGGGAGACTCAAGAGCTGCTCATTACATTCTGCAGGGGGGCCATCATTTTCCATTATGCCACTGTTTAAGGCCCCTTTAATTAAACAATTTTCAGATTTGATACAAGACCGTGCATAGTCTTTTCTCTTACGAAATCTCCTGGGTCGATATGGCCTATGATGACTAAGAGCATGACCCAGCTTGCATCTAACATCGATGCAGAAACAGGCAAACACAGTCTTATCCACCTGCTTCCACACCCTATGCATGCTCCGAAAGATTTCAAGTGGCTCCCAATCAACACCAGAAGGACTGTCGCTCAGGCCCTCATCACCAGCAAGCTGGACTAGGGGAACACTCTCTACTTAGTAATCACTGCACGCCTCCTGAAGGGACTACAAACACTCACAGCTCAAGAGTCATCCTCGACCCCCCCAGATGAAACCACATCACTCCGCACCTCAAGAAGCTACTCTGGCTCCCAATCCAGAAGAGATGCCAGTTCACGATGTTGACCCACGCATACAAAGCCCTGCACAGCGATGAACCAGCATACATCAACATATGAATGACCTGTCACCAACCAACGAGACACCTGCGGTTCACCTCCCTCTTCCTTGCAGACACCCCCCAAATCCACTGAGCCAACAGCAGAGGTCGCTCTTTCTCTCACCTGGCGGACAAAGCCTAAACGACCTTCCCCTGCACCTTAGGACTGCCTCATTGCTCCAGGATGTCAGGAAAGGACTCAAGACCTGGCTGTTCGATTGAGCAGAGCACCTCGTGCTAGCAACTCCAGTGCCTTGAGACCCTCACGGGAGATTTGTCGTGCTTTATAAATCTTGATTGATTGATCTACCCTAGAATTATCTTCGGCTAATAGATCACTACTGGGTATACTGACACGTATTTCATCAATAGAGATGGCTTGTGCAATAGAATCTGTTGAAAGGCATTATAGCACTTTGTTGCTGTGATAAAGCACTAGCTTTTTTAAATCTAATTTGTGGTTTACTATTGCTACTGTTCCCAAAATTCTATAATTCCACTGTATTGATTTTTAATTGTGAAAATTTTAATTCTATTTTATACATGATTTTAACGTAAACACATATTAATTGTGCCATTAGAATTGTAACTGGCCGCACATAAGCCATGTGATAAACCTCAAATTGCATTGCTATGTAAGAAAGAATTAATTTTGCATTGACAACGTTTTTATGAATATTTTTCTTTATGGTCTTTGACCGAAATATATATACATATTAAAAGGTATTTTTTTACTTTGAAGCAATTTCCATTGACTGCCGCTTTCTCTTACCATTAGCTTAGGTTCAATCCAGTTAACCAGAACATTGCTGAACAAGGAATGAGAGTGCAAAGGGACTTCTGCACCATTTATCACCATTTACACTGCTGTTCCCCATCACCTCTGACCAGAAACCGTATTCTGGGCCCACCTCTCTGAGGGGGAATAATATGTCGACTATTATGGAATTCTTGTCCGCCTCACGAACCCAATATAAAGCTTTAGGCTCTATTCCTGGTTGCAGGAGCCTACACTGTCCTTTCCAGACCTTGCACCTTTAAAGGTAGGCAGAGGGCACACTAGCATTTACATTATAACCAGGGCCTCTGGAATGCTAATGTGCAGGCGCAGGCGATTTTCGCATAGTTTCGCATAGTTGTAGATTTGCCGCCTTTGCCACATAATGTGCAGATTTTAACAAACAAAATGTGTTTCTCGCTCAAATGGTTCAAAAGTTATTAAAAACGCAGGGACATGTACTGCCACACAGTAGAAGGCTGTTTGCAAAGGGTGGCAGGTCACCTTTCTGTTCCTTATTCCTATATTTGGGTGTCAATCTGTCACTAAGGAGGTGCACCCAATGCCCAGACAGTGTTAACTAGTGTAAAAAGTACTAAGGAGCATATTATCAAGGACGGCGTTAAAAATGATCGGTTTAGCGGCAGAAAACTGCCGCTAAAGCAGCGATAATGGGCTTGATAATATGCCCTGGAGAATTCCAATAGAAGTCCATGTTCTGGTGTCAACATGGGCTTCTATTGGAATTCTCTGCGGCATATTATCAAGCCCATTATCGCCGCTTTAGCGGCAGTTTTCTGCTGCTAAACCGGTGATAATTTTAACACCGTCCTTGATAATGTGCCCCTAAATAACCAGGAAATACTATTAAAAAAATGTGCAGCATTATGCCGCAGAATTTGCCTTCTCTTGCCTCATAGTTTACTCAACCCAGCCACATAATTTGGCGCTCCCCTGCAGCATAATTCCAGTGGCCCTGATTATAACCCAGGAGACAAAATAGTGGGAACAAATATTTTAGCCGACGTCCTATAAAATCTCCGTGTCCTTAAACCCATGGAGTTAAATGTTGCGCAGTCGCTTTCTTTATCCTAAAACATTGAAGTAAAACAACACTTATGAAAATTACAATTTCCATGAAGCACTGGAAGAAATGTACCGCGCATTTTACAGAAACATTGGCTCCACCAGTGTCTTGCTTGAGCGCATTGATGTGTGAAGTGCAAGGTGAGCCTTCGTCCTTTGATGGCTTCTGGTGCTGATGAGATAACGGGTGCCCTTGAATGAACAGGGGAGGCATTCTTTGCATCTCTAGGTCAGGGCTCAGAGCCGATGGGGAGAGATGACTGCTCCTGAGGTCAGCCCTCATGAGCCTTGAAGTGTCCCCCCAGGAGCCTTGGAAGGAATCCCTGGAGGGGCGCGAGCCGCACAGCTGCACCGCTCACAGAACAGGCTCACCTGCAGATTTTTATGTAAAAATGATAACGGGGGGTGGCCGGCTGGGCTTGAATGAGGCTGTCTTTCGCTAGCCCTTTAGAACGGATTCAGAGGTAAAAATATCTCGCCTGTTGCCGACATGCAAAAGATGACAGGATCACGGGCTGAGTCCGCTGAGCGCGGTGAGCTGTGCGTCGAGGGGGGTTTCACCCCGCAGCTGCCGTGATCACATTCTATACAATACCCTCTTCCTCTTCAGCGCTGCTGACGTCAGCATGGCGCCCGCGAGGGACCCTGGAGCAGCAGCACTGAATGTACTAGCAAAGCACCGGCCTTCTTTACTAATGACTTTCAGTCCAAGGCAAACAGAGAATGAAACGACTACGTACAACTTATTTGTATGAAATATTTTATGTGAAAATGAGAAATGGCGGTTGAATAAAGTGAAAGAGCTAGAAGCCCGAGGTATCAAAGTTAAAGTCAATGGAATGAGTGCGTGCACGCTTGGAAATATATATTCTTACACTCAGAAAATGTTGGGTGTTCTTCAACTGAAGTGTTCTAAAAACATCCACTGGCCCCTGCACCCGCTTCTCCTACACTGCACACAGGTACCTACATCCACCTCACCTGCACCCACTCCACCTGCACTGCACTTCTGGCACTACAGCTATACTACTTGCAACTGAACCCACTGCACTGCATTCACACTGCACCTGTGCCCAATGCCCCCTGCACCCGCTTCTCCTACACTGCACACAGGTACCTACATCCACCTCACCTGCACCCACTCCACCTGCACTGCACTTCTGGCACTACAGCTATACTGCTTGCAACTGAACCCACTGCACTGCATTCACACTGCACCTGTGCCCAATGCCCCCTGCACCCGCTTCTCCTACACTGCACACAGGTACCTACATCCACCTCACCTGCACCCCTCCACCTGCACTGCACTTCTGGCACTACAGCTATACTGCTTGCAACTGAACCCACTGCACTGCATTCACACTGCACCTGTGCCCAATGCCCCCTGCACCCGCTTCTCCTACACTGCACACAGGTACCTACATCCACCTCACCTGCACCCCTCCACCTGCACTGCACTTCTGGCACTACAGCTAAATTTTTGCATCGGAGCCCACTGCACTGCATTCGCACTGCACCTGTGCCCAATGCCCCCTGCACCCGCTCCTCCTACACTGCACACAGGTACCTACCTCCACCTCACCTGCACCCACTCCACCTGCACTGCACTTCTGGCGCTACAGCTACATTGTTGCAACTGAACCCACTGCACTGCATTCACACTGCACCTGTGCCCAATGCCCCCTGTACCCTCTTCTCCTACACTGCACACAGGTACCTACATCCACCTCACCTGCACCCCTCCACCCCTCCACCTGCACTGCACTGCTGGCACTACAGCTACATTGTTGCATCTGAGCCCACTGCACTGCATTCGCACTGCACCTGTGCCCAATGTCCCCTGCACCCGCTTCTCCTACACTGCACACAGGTACCTACATCCACCTCACCTGCACGCACTCCACCTGCACTGCACTTCTGGCACTACAGCTAAATTGTTGCATCTGAGCCCACTGCACTGCATTCACACTGCACCTGTGCCCAATGCCCCCTGCACCCGCTTCCCCTACACTGCACACAGGTACCTACATCCACCTCACCTGCACCCACTCCACCTGCACTGCACTTCTGGCGCTACAGCTACATTGTTGCATCTGAGCCCACTGCACTGCATTCGCACTGCACCTGTGCCCAATGTCCCCTGCACCCGCTTCTCCTACACTGCACACAGGTACCTACATCCACCTCACCTGCACGCACTCCACCTGCACTGCACTTTTGGCACTACAGCTACATTGTTGCATCTGAGCCCACTGCACTGCATTCGCACTGCACCTGTGACCAATGCCCCTGCACCCGCTTCTCCTACACTGCACACAGGTACCTACATCCACCTCACCTGCACGCACTCCACCCGCACTGCACTGCACTTCTGGCACTACAGCTACATTGTTGCATCTGAGCCCACTGCACTGCATTCGCACTGCACCTGTGCCCAATGCCCCTGCACCCGATTCTCCTACACTGCACACAGGTACCTACATCCACCTCATCTGCACGCACTCCACCTGCACTGCACTTCTGGCACTACAGCTATACTGCTTGCAACTGAACCCACTGCACTGCATTCACACTGCACCTGTGCCCAATGCCCCCTGCACCCGCTTTTCATACACTGCACACAGGTACCTACACCCACCTCACCTTCACCCACTCCACATGCACTGCACTTCTGGCGCTACAGCTACATTGTTGCATCTGAGCCCACTGCACTGCATTCGCACTGCACCTGTGCCCAATGCCCCCTGCACCCTCTTCTCCTACACTGCACACAGGTACCTACATCCACCTCACCTGCACCCACTCCACCTGCACTGCACTTCTGGCACTACAGCTACATTGTTGCATCTGAGCCCACTGCACTGCATTCGCACTGCATCTGTGCCCAATCCCCCCTGCACCCGCTTCTCCTACACCGCACACAGGTACCTACACCCACCTCACCTGCACGCCTCCACCTGCACTGCACTTCTGGCACTACAGCTACATTGTTGCATCTGAGGCCACTGCACCATGGTTGCTCTCACTGCATTTCCACAGCAGTTGTGCCCACTCACTCGGTACCTCCGCATGTGCCCAGAGGCTCCAACACCCAGTGCAATGACAGGACCTGCACGTACATCACCCACACTGGACGAGCCACATATAGCGCTTGAACCCAATGCACGTGTATGCACTGCACTTGCACCCCCCTTCTATCATCTGTGATCTGCGTCCACTGCACCCCTTCCTGGGACATCTGCGCCTTCTTATAGGACTGGAAGCCATGAACTGAGACGGTTCACAGACACTGGAACTAGGGAGCACAGGGGACACCCAAGGCACAAGGAGATCATGAGCAAAGCATGACGGGAAGACATGGGAACAAATCCACTGTGAGTCATTGGGAACACTGGGAGATATGGAGAAGTGAGATATGGACATTGGAAATACAGGGAGACAGGCGGTACACAGGGAGGAACTGAGAGACATTGGAACACAGAGTAATCTTGGGAGATAGAGCGAAGCATGGAGAAAAACACGGAATTACGGAGCAGTATGAAGAGAAGAAGAAAGACGCGTCAAAAGAGATGTACAGGGAGTGAGACACATAGAAATAGGAGAAACGAACATCAGGATAAAGGGGAAGATGCAGAGGCAAGAAGACACAGACATTGGAGAAGAAGGGAAACATAGAGAGACAAGACAACTGGGTAACACGGCGGAACGCTGGCAGACATGACTAAACACTGTGGAACACACTTACCATGACATACCTTAACATAGGGAGATATGGACATGGGAAACACAAGTAGACATATTGAGACAAGTGAAGGACTGGGTTATTCTTAAGACCCAGCGGTGCCAGGGAACAACACCTGAAACCTTCGTGGGTTACCTGTTCTGGCGTACTAAACACAGAGACACGGGACACTTCCAGCGACGTCAGAGATCAGCGTTTATTTACTGCAGGGATACAGAGGTCACAAGAAGTACACAACGTGTAGGTTCTCGGAGACTGCTTCAAATTTGTAGAAGTGGATCGGTCATTTTATACAAGTTTTTGCCATAGCACAGTATGGCGAACAAAGGTTACAACTCAGTTCCCACAATAAACTTCAAAAGGGTCGCGTTCATGTTTCAGGAGGCCGGAACACAATTACAACAGTCTTGCCGGTTCCCAACTGTAAAAGCATATCTCCTCTGCAATAAACACATTCCATCCTAACCGTAAACACATTAAGAGGAAGGACGAAAAACAGATGCAAGGAAAGGACAAGGATGCACAACAGGTTAGAAAAGAGTGTTAGGGGCAATAAAGGAAACTTGATAGAGGGGTCAAAGACCTCGTGTCTAATGTATGCATGGCTGAAACAATAGACCGGCGCGGCAAGATGAGCCTCGAGCAGGGCCATCTGCCTTAGTCGTGTCACTTCCCTCATCGTAAAAGTCACCTCAAAGAAACACGTGTCCCTCGTGTAAGCTTGGGAGTCCCAGGGTCACGAAGCGGACAAAGCCCGTTCGCTGGCTACCTGAGGGCAAGAAACAAAATGGATGCTGTATCTAAAATGGAACCCGAGGGTTCGGATGAACAAACCCAAAAATAGGACGAACCATACGTGGCTGCATAGCGAAACTGCGTACACCCACTATACTCGTCATTTGCGGATCGTAGATACCAAACTCATCCATATTCGTCACCACTCAAAAGTGCCGTCCCGTCTCACACGGAACCTCAGACGCTCCTTTTGCCCTCATGTAGGCAAGCACTAGTCAAGATCAGAATCTATATCAATATTCATCAGATCGTTCAGCTGCTGCTGGAACATCATTCTATTCATCAACGTCTCCTTGGTAACAGATGGCCGCCTTATACACGTCGTAGCACATAGGCCACATAAGGCAGGACCACACTGTACACAAAGACAACACGTGAACAGAAACGTTACAACAACCCCTACGATCATTAGAATCTTCCAACCCCAGGTTGACATCAGGCCCCAAAACCATCCTAGGAGCGTCCAATTACCTTCGTCCACGTGTATGGACTCGGAAATCTTGTGCAACTTCGAGATGGCTTGGTAAACAGTTGGAGCATTGTCAGGAATAAAAATGCAACAACTCGAATGGATAACTTTACACACACCCCCTCTATCTGCAAGAAAAACGTCTAGAACCATGCGGTTCTGCAACGTCATGAGTCTATCCGCCTGTAGTTCAGCTGTTAAATTACCAAGGGCATTTGCAGTAATATTAGCAGTCGACTCAACTACACGGGTCAACTGTCTTAGGTTCCTACTATTAACCATAGGTGCCCAAAACGGCAAGAAACCCTTAAAGAAGTCTCCTGCTTCTTGACCAGCAGTATCCTCCTTGCTAATAACGCCTCTCACGACTCTAGTTTTGTGGTAGTCTGAAGCAACCGTGAAAGTCGGTGGTAAAAGATTCGCAATATAACAGGTACCCGAAAAATCGCGGGGTAACCATGTATATGCGCGTTCATAACATACAAAATAAGTGCCCTTAGCAGTCAGAAAAACAGGGGAGGAGAGCATCGGTAGAACATACGTATCAGTGCAAGCACTGTTCCCAAGTTGTGCTCTCGGATTTCGACCCAGGCCTTTCAAGCAGAAATTACCAAGGTGTGGTACAATCCATATTGGGGACAAGCTCTTAAGCTGTCTATCACCCACTGACGTACTATACTCAGCCTCGCTCAGATCCTTATAGGCCTGCACTTCTTCATCTGGAATGAGTGATGCATCAAAAACATCTCTATCCAGATCCGCTATTGCTATCGCCAAAGGCTTGTGATACGGCCCAGGACCAAAATTGACAGACCGTGGCTCTCGACTGGGGTAGGAATCTAGTGCACTACGGAACATAGTTTGGAATGCTCGGGCTGAACCCTGGGAGCTGTAAGGAAGGACCAAATACGGGATACCCCTATCCATGGTATGTGGCATTAACCCACATACCCAACAATTGGTAGTATTCACCACCAACTGATGCTGATGTAGGAGTTGAACAAAGGAATTATTCATGAATTCCGCACGTCTAACCTGCTCATGTTGAGGCAAAGGATGAAAGGAATGTGGGGAGACAGTGGTGAGGGAACTTAGTTTAGGAGAAAAGGTAGGTGAAACAGAAGGTATTAACAACGGTACTCCAAAATACACTCCACCCACCAATAACATAGATACAGTCAGGAACAGTAGAAACACCTGAAACAGAAAACATTTTGTTCGTACAACCCTCCATAGCTCTAATCTCTGTGCCGACATCCTTTCTACTTCCAACAGCTTAGAGAATGCCATCCTCTACAAACCGTCCGTGACGTACTTGACGCACTTCGTTCTGAGTAGCGATTATCAATCCCCAGGAGTTCCCAGAGATCGACAAAAGTAACCGACCTAACGTCAGAAACCTGCTAAACAGAAAGGAGTACCCGCACGGCCCTACGGTAACCCGGATGGAGAGGTTTCCTCGAAACGTTCAGTTTTATTACAAATCTCTTAGCAGTGGAAAAGCACATAAGAACTCAAAAAGAAAGGATATAATTGTCCATAATATTCGAAACATAAAAAACAAATATACTACTAATTTTTATTAGTCCTTGAACGAAGAAAGTATCGACTTCTTCCAGGTCGAGTTTGCTCTACAAACAATTGTTCAGCTGGCGCAACAGTGTTCGATGAAGTGGACAACGAGTCAGACCTTGGGTTCTCTGCTACTGATGACTCCACATGTGGGTTTGGCAGTGACAAATCCTCCCCCACAAGTTGAGCGTCGCTAAACGGCACAAAGTGCAAAGGAGTCTCAGTTTCTGTGGCCGAAATCCCAGTCCTCACCCAACCGTCCGTTGGTAAGGGGATCGGTACCTTTTTTGTGTGGCTGGCATGGACCCAGTTCTTCCGGCCCTCCAGTCGAACCGCTGTCCTCGTTGTCAACAAGACTTGAAAGGGTCCGACGAATCTTGGCTCCAAGTTACGTTTCCGACCGAAATTTCGGGTAACAACCCAGTCCCCTGGCCGGAGCTGGTGTCCAGGACCCTCTGTCTGCGCCGGTAGAGCTTCAAAGACCTGTTGATGGATTAACCGTAGTTTAGTGGTCAAATCATGCAAGTAATCAATTAACATTGGATACTCAAGACTATCAAAAGCCCTCGGCCTCGGGACTCCCCAAATATTCGCAGGGCGACCGAACACAATCTCATATGGGCTAAGCCCTACTCGAGAGTGTACGGTCGCTCTGGTCGATAGGAGAGCCAGAGGCAAGGCATCAGGCCATGATAGACCAGTCGTAGCTTGAATCTTAGCGAGTTTTAGCTTCAGGGTACCATTGTACCCTTCAACCAAACCCGCTGCCTGAGGATGATTAGCACTATGGAATTTCTGATGAATTCCCAGGCCCTTACACACACTCTGCATTACACTTCCCACAAACTCGCTTCCATTATCCGACCACACAATCCGTGGCATTCCGTACCTAGGAAAGTACTCCTTCAGCAGGATTTTTGCTGTGGACAGGGCAGTATTATCCTTAAGAGGATAGGCCTCAATCCATCTGGAGAACGCGCAAACCACAACCAAAACATACTTCAGGTTATTGCATCTCTCCATATGGATAAAGTCCAGCTGGATAACCTCAAAGGGACAAGCAGGAGGAGCGAAATGACCAGGTGGAGTTGGGGTGCCCCTTCCGGGATTGTGCATCAAACACACCATACAATTCTTAACCACTCTCTCGGCACACTTAGCAATACCCTCATTCCTCCATACAGGGGACAAGAACTTACATATTCCTTTCGCACTAATATGTGACAACCCATGAGCCATCGTCACTACAGCTAATACGTACGCATCTGGTAACATCCACCTCTGACATTCCGTCAGGTCAACCCAACATCCATGCATATCCAATCTTCCTGTACTTTCTTTCCACTTGGTCTTTTCAGCTTTAGTAGCTTCGTTCTGAATTGCTTTCACACTCTCAACAGTATTTTCACACATACCAGTCTCCGTCGGCCACCTCAATGAACTCGTGACATACATTCGAGTCGCAAGATTCTTAGCCGTTTCCTTAGCAATCTCATCCGCAAACGCATTACCACGACCAACATCATCCGTCACTTTCCGATGTGCACTACATTTAACGATCGCCACTTGTTTAGGCAATGTAAGTGCATCCAAAAGATCATTCACGAGCTGCCCGTGTTGGATCTTCGTACCATGCGATGTCATAAATCCTCTTTCTCTCCACAATCTTCCAAAATTATGCGCAACACCAAATGCGTACTGACTGTCAGTAAACACATTCACTCGCTTTCCCTTCGACAGAACACACGCTCTTGTCAATGCAATTAACTCTGCCGCTTGTGCTGAATTCTGGTTCAATCTCGCAGTTTCCACAACCGTGCTCAACGTCACCACAGCGTACGCAGTCGTCACATCGCCATTCGGCAATTTAAAACACGAGCCATCCACATACAAGGTACCATCGGGATCTGCCAAGGGAGTGTTTTTCAGGTCCACACGACCTTTTGTTTCTTCCTCAGTCCGTAAATAACAATCAAGTGGCAGCACATCATCTGATTCCATATTAATCGGCAACAATGTCGCCGGATTCAGTACATTACAACGTTTGATCTGTATATGACTTGCCAAAAGGGTCAGCTCGTACCCAGACAACCTTGCACTCGTCAGATGTTGAGTCTTTGTCCGATTCAAGAGCGTATCAACTGCATGCGGAACCATCACTATGAGCATATTATCCATGACCAGACCTGCGGACTGCCGAATAGACGCCGCCGCTGCCGCTGTCGCCCTCAAGCAACTCGGCAACGCTCTAGCTACCGGGTCTAAGGTCGAGGAAAAATATGCACACGGACGCTGCTTACCACCAAATTGTTGCGTTAAAACACTCAACGCACAACCGTCCCTCTCGTGGACGTATAATGTGAAAGGCTTACTGTAATCAGGAGTACCTAACACAGGAGCCGAACACAGTGCATCACGTAGTTCAGAAAAACTTTTCTGACATTCCTCCGTCCATGGCAAAGGAGTCGAAACGTCCTTGCACGTGAGAGCTACCAATGGCTTGGCTAACAGTGAAAAGTTCGGGATCCACTGTCTGCAGTATGACGTGATACCTAGAAAGGCACGCACATCTCTCTGAGTTGTTGGCACAGTCATTCGAGCAATTGCTGCAATTCTTTCAGGGGTCAACCTTCTTCCCGCCTTTGACAATAAGTGACCTATTGCAGTTTGGAAGGTGACACTTTATGATGTAAGGCACAAAGATGCTGTAACAGTGACACTGTAGCAGCTCTACAAAGCTGTTCAGTGTCAGCAGCTACCAATAGATCATCAACGTACTGAATCAAGGCCGCACCAGCCGGTAACACAAACGCATCAAGTTGACTCTTAAGAGCTTGGCTGTATATTGATGGACTCTCACAGTAGCCCTGTGGTGCGCGTTTGAACCTGAAGCTGCGACCACCTAATGAGAAACCGAACAAATCTCTGCTTTCCTCAGCAATCGGAATGCTAAAGAACGCATTCTTCAGATCGATTACCGAGAACCATGATGCAGAGGCTGGAATCAGAGTCAGTAAAGCTGTAATGTCTGGCACCACAGGAAACTGCGGAACAACGACTTTATTGACTTCCCGTAAGTCAATAACTAGACGGTATACGGGAGGCGTGGAGGGATCCGTTCGTTTCAGAATAGGCAACACGGGACTATTGCACACATTACCCCGTGTCTCCTCAATAACATCTTTACCGATCAGATCGTAAATGATCGCTAATAGTGCCCGTTCACCATCAAGGGAAATACGATACTGGGGTATGCGCGGCAAGCGCGCACCAACTTTCAATTGAACAACATAAGGTGGTATATCCAGCAGGCCCACGTCATTGGGACCTGTCGCCCACAAGGAGACCGGAAGAGAACTCAATTCCGGTGGGAGCTTATCGATCGATAAATACATAGGGGAAATCCCGCTCTTACCCAACGTAAGCTCCACACCCATAGGAGAACAGTACAAAGTCGCATGTAACCTTTTCAACAAATCCAAGCCCAAAAGATTCTCACCACAACCAGTAGTCAAAATCAAAGGAGCTTCTAGCTCATGAGACCCAATTGTAAGGGGCAAGGGGCTAGAAACTGGATTGCTAACGGGGGCGCCAGAAAATCCAACGGAAACATTCGTTAAGCCAGACAAAGGCGCGCCAGGGAGTTTCGAATGCATGATGGAACTTTTTGCTGCACCAGTGTCCAACAGAAAAGGCTCAACGACGCCCAAAGTGGCTACTGCAACATAAGGCCCTCTCTGATCAACCGGAACTGATACTTCTCCCTTCCTTTGTCTATGGCTGTCCTAGTAGATACCGTCCGTATCAACATCACACTCAACGTAACAGTCATCCACATGATACTGTGCAGACCGACCGGACGATGGTTCGCGCCGATCGAAACAATTGTGCGAGTCCGAAGACGTGGCAAAACGTTCGGCCTGATTCTGGGTAACTCCACGACCTCTACCACGGGAAGCCTGTTGAGGTCCACTACGTCCTCCTCGAGCCGACACACCATTGTTCCTATCACGGAGAACCGGACAATCAAACTTCAGATGGCCCTCCCCACGACAATATGCGCATTGATTATATCCCAACACAAAGCGAGGTGCGGGAGAGGCATTTCGCGTCTGCGATCTGGAGAACTGTGATTGTGATCGATTTAGCTGCTGTGTATCACTGAAATTCGAGCGCGGAGGATAGGCTTGCTGCAATAAGACCTTGGTTTTAAGATCCTTCGTTTTCTTATCTGCACGCTCACTTTCCTCCTTTTCTCTATTTTCGTAATATTGGGCCGTAGCCAATATTTGAGCGGTGGTAGAAACAGCCCACGAACTCTCAGAATTCTTCAACTTGTTGCTAAGGTCAGGCAACAAGTTCGATACAAACTTATCGACGAACAGCCGCTGACCACCCTCGGAACCCATGTCCTGACCACTATGGTCAACAAACGCTTCCTCAAATCTCGTAAAGAAATCAGAAACGCTTTCATCCCTCTTTTGCTTGCACGCCGATAATTTGTCCCAATTGACGCGCATCGCTGGCATAAGCGTTTTCATGAGAGTAATTATCCTCTGAGGCAAAGCCACAATAAGCTGTTCAGGCTTAGCCCCACCGACCTGCTGGGCGTCTGCCGCCGTAAGGGCAGCCCAGTCACCGCCTAACTCGGCTGCGTGATTCTCGTGACGAATTTTCGCCCAAATCGGCTGAGGCACCACATTGCCAAACAACATGTCGATATCGGCTAGGTTCATAACGGTAGCATCCACCAATTGGGACAGCTCCTTATAATAACCTGCTGGATTTTTACGGGGATCAGGCAAGGATTGCTTCACTTGTAAAACTTCCGATCGTTTCCAAGGGAGGTGTATCCACACTCTCTGGAAACGGCCTGGGACAGCAGGGTTAGCATTAGGATCACCTGGCATCCACACTGGGGGAACTTCCCGCATAGGATATTGACCAGGTTGTGCCATCCAGTCTGCAGTCTCTTCCTTAAACAACGCACGAGGTTGCACTGTACATCGAAAGGATAACAAGCGCTCTAGAGCCTCTCGAACTTTGTCACCTACGATTACACCCGTGGCGAACCGATGCTGTAGCTCAGAAACCTCAGACGGTACATTATCAGCCACATCATCATCCCACTCCTCCTTCAACGATTTACACAGTTCCTCAAACACGAATCGTTGCGTGGGCACATTAAACTGAGAAAACGTTTCAAACACTATACGTGAGGTGTATTTAACAGGATTACGAATCCATCTACGTGCCATTTTCACCAACGATTCACGTTCCCTACCATCAGGAAGCTGACTGCGCCTTTGAGCGACATCTGAAAGAGTCGAGCCGAGTATCGGCCCAAAAAGCGGAGAATAAAGAGTAGCAACGGCAGTCAGGAGACGACTACGAACAGAAGGAGAAGAGGAAGAAGATGCAGGCGCAGCAACAATAGGGGTGGAAACAGTAGAAGTAGACGCGGCAGCAGGAGTAGCGGGAACGACAGGCTGAGGAGGGACTTGGAAAGGCGCAGTAGGGAGAGAAGCCGGAACAAGAGGATGTACGATCTGTGACCCAAGGGGATTTGGGAGAGCGGGAGGAACGGCGGGCTGACCAGCAGCCGCCAAAACAGCGGGTTGAGGAAGAGGTGGATGCACGGGACCCATAACATTGGGAGCATAGGGAGGTGGTGATTTCAACAGATAAGACAAGAGCGAATCCTCCATCGCTTCTTCGCCTGTCTTATCGACATTAGAAGGTAGCACCGGATAACATTTATCCACTGCCATATGATGAAGCCGAGCACTAACTTCCTGCTCTTTCTCATCTTTGTCTAACTGATACTGTTCTGCATTCCGCATCACCGTAATAACACCTTCTCTTTTATTTTTCTTACTCTGTTTGATCTCTTTCTGCTTGGCCTCTTTCCGCCATAACCGAAAGGAATCAAACATGGCCGGCCTAGCTTTCTTTTTAAACAATTTAGCTTCCAAATTATCTAAAACGGCAGTTTCTAAACTACCATGAGATGGCCAACTAAGGACGCCATCATTTTTAGTGTAGCGGACCCAATATTCATTATATACGATAGGACCCACGCCATGACGACTATAGAGCTCGTAAATTGGAGTTCCAACCGGAGGTATCGGACATGAATCCTCCAGCCGGGAATCCATGCTGCAACATTTGAAAAACCCAAACAAAGTACTACGGCCAGGCATCGTGCACACTAACCCGAGTATACAAACTTCAAGGGCTATCGAATTACGATGTCCTCGCAAAAATGCAAGACCCTCGGTTTTTGGCAATTGCAATCGTCAAATAAAACCCAACAACTAAGAACCACGAATGCTATGGAACCATGCAGACAACAAAGCAACACTGGGAGCGACCCACAAATACTTAACTGAGAGAACAATGGCGTCACCAGGAAGGCCCGTTGATCGTCTCGCCGTACAAAGGACTACGCCAGGCGCCAAAACAGGTCGACAGTCAGGGCATCGGTCCGTCGCAGCCGTCAGGAGGCGGGGATCTTCGCGGGAAAAGACGTCGGGCCACTTATTTCGACAACTGGATCGATGAAGCGGGGTGCACCTTCCCTCGGAGATTTCACACGAAGTTCCTCACGATCGTCGGGCTTTGGACCGGTACCGTTGATGTCGCCCCACGTTGGGCGCCAACTGAAGGACTGGGTTATTCTTAAGACCCAGCGGTGCCAGGGAACAACACCTGAAACCTTCGTGGGTTACCTGTTCTGGCGTACTAAACACAGAGACACGGGACACTTCCAGCGACGTCAGAGATCAGCGTTTATTTACTGCAGGGATACAGAGGTCACAAGAAGTACACAACGTGTAGGTTCTCGGAGACTGCTTCAAATTTGTAGAAGTGGATCGGTCCTTTTATACAAGTTTTTGCCATAGCACAGTATGGCGAACAAAGGTTACAACTCAGTTCCCACAATAAACTTCAAAAGGGTCGCGTTCATGTTTCAGGAGGCCGGAACACAATTACAACAGTCTTGCCGGTTCCCAACTGTAAAAGCATATCTCCTCTGCAATAAACACATTCCATCCTAACCGTAAACACATTAAGAGGAAGGACGAAAAACAGATGCAAGGAAAGGACAAGGATGCACAACAGGTTAGAAAAGAGTGTTAGGGGCAATAAAGGAAACTTGATAGAGGGGTCAAAGACCTCGTGTCTAATGTATGCATGGCTGAAACAATAGACCGGCGCGGCAAGATGAGCCTCGAGCAGGGCCATCTGCCTTAGTCGTGTCACTTCCCTCATCGTAAAAGTCACCTCAAAGAAACACGTGTCCCTCGTGTAAGCTTGGGAGTCCCAGGGTCACGAAGCGGACAAAGCCCGTTCGCTGGCTACCTGAGGGCAAGAAACAAAATGGATGCTGTATCTAAAATGGAACCCGAGGGTTCGGATGAACAAACCCAAAAATAAGACGAACCATACGTGGCTGCATAGCGAAACTGCGTACACCCACTATACTCGTCATTTGCGGTTCGTAGATACCAAACTCATCCATATTCGTCACCACTCAAAAGTGCCGTCCCGTCTCACACGGAACCTCACAAGGACTCTGGATGTTGCGGGGAGAGACAGAAAGACACCGAAACATAGAGGAGCTCTAGAGACACAGTCAATCAATCAATCAATCAATCAATCAATCAATCATATTGTACTTATAGAGTGCGGTTTATCACCCATGAGGGTATCCAGGCGCTGGGCTGCGGGTATCAGTGGAAGAGCCAGGCCTTGGGCTTCTTCCTGTAGTCTGTCAAGGTTGGAGAGGGAGCGTCCTCCCGGTGCAGCAGTGGTGGATGCGTGGTGTCTGTGCGAGTGGCTGGGGTGGGTGAAGCAGAGGTTCCTGGAAGGCTGGTGGAAGTTCAAGCGGTGATTGGTCGTGGAGGGTTTTGTAGGCGTGTGTCAGGAGTTTGAAGAGTCATCTTTTCTGGGTGGGGAGCCAGTGGAGGTCTGGCCAGTGCTTTGTGATGTGGGTCCTTTTGGGCAGGTTGAGTATCGGTCTCGCTGCTGTGTTCTGTATCGTCGGAAGACTTCTCATGAGTTTGCAGGTGGTGCCTGCATAAAGGGGGTTGCCGTAGTCCAGATGGCTGGTGATGAGGGCTCGCGTCACTGTTTTTCTGGTGCTGAGGGGGTGCCATTTGAAGATTCTGCGGAGCATGCAGAGAGTGTGGAAGCAGGCTGAGGAGGAGTATGGGATGAAATAGAAAAACACACAGAAGACACAGGAAAAACATGGAAAGAATGAGACACAAGGAGACATAAGAAATACGTGCGCACACAAATTTGGAGAGAAACTGGAAGATCCTGCGTCCCAAACACGCCCTCTGTGACATCAGTGTCGCTGTCCCTGCTGAAGCAGAAGTGAATGAGTGTAGTCTGCTTCTTCTCGCGTTTTCTTCTTGGCAACCAAGCTGAGCAGCCGTGAATTGGACTTGCTCCTGCCATGTCTCACAAATACCAGCTACTGGACTAACGGATTCCTGGTCTCTGTATGTAGTTAAAAATGTAATTCCTGGGGGGCGTGGCTTGCAGCCGAGGAAGATGGCCGCAACCTGGTGCGGCTCCGGAGCCCACCGCCCGATCCCACAACAATCCGGCACTGATCCTGGCCGAAAACCGGCGAAAACTGAACGGCAGAACCCCCTGAACACCCGAAGCCCCAGGCGAGCGAGGGGGGCGCTGGTGCGATACATCTGGTCCAAAGGCTGCCTCGAGGCGGGCAACGGGCCTAAACACAGAGGAGGCGCCGGGGCCTCGAGTGGCGGCCACCCGATCCTGGGAAGCCTGAGGGGGCGTGGCCAGGAGCCCGCGACGTCGGTGGTCGGGCGCCATTGCGCGAAGCGCCAGGGGCAGCAGTGCCGGCGGGACGCGGGGCCCCAGAGCCGGGCCTCCCCCGTCACCAACTACATTCGGCCCGTCTGGTGGCGAAGACATCGGCATGGCGCAACGCCGCATTTGAGGTGGAGGAGAGGCAATGGCGGAGTCGGCAAGGTAGAGGAGGCACTGGCGCACAGCATAAGGGGAGGCAGTCTGAGGCGCTGGGAGCTGCCTGCGGCAAGAAGAAGGCGCCGCTTCATCAGCGCAACCCCCGGGGGGGGGTCCTCGGCATCCCCCAGAGTCCTGTGTGGCCATACGGCGGACGGCGCGTGCATGTCGGAGGATTAGCGCTGAAGGCACCGGCGGAGCGTGGTGTGCAGCGACTCACCCGGGTGAGGAGCCGGCGAGTGGTTGGAGGCCTGCACAGGGCCGGGACTGGAGGGGGGCAGAGACGGGACCCCGTGGCGGAGGACAGGCAGCAACTTGGTGTCTCCGTGGCGGGCGGCGATACCTGCCCGACCCCCGCTGATCTCCCGGCCCCTCCCGGACTCTCCTGTTGACACGGCCCGAGGGGCACGGGGTCCGCCAGCGCAGGCCATCATGGGAGGAAAGGGCCACCGTGGGGGAGCACAGGCCAGGCTCGAGAAGTACGCCTTTCAGAAGGATCGGACTGCCTCCCCCCCTGATGAATACAGGCCCCAGCTAGGCCCGCAGGACACAAGGTTTCGCTCTCCTGTAATGGAATCTATAAGGAAGTTGGCACGGAAACTGCAAAGTACAAAGACAGCATTTATTAACCCTTAAGGGTGGTCCTACAATCCACACAACACTCTTCAGTATTGCATAGAGTAGCACAAAGAACCTTCGTACATGGTCCCCTTTTATACACAGTAGAGGGGCTCATAAGTGGGTGGATACAACATGAGGCCGAAGAACATGACCATTTATGGTCATTTTCGATACTGAATCAATATGTGGGCGGAGCTAACACACTCCTTGAGCCCGCGAAAACATGGTCAAGCAAGGCTAACTGATAACAGATGTGGTCAAGTCTGGGCATGTGCCAGATGGACAAAGGAGCTATTTATAGACTGTTACTAGGCAGATTACAAGAGCAACTAACACAGAGGTTGGACTCTTCTCGTGGGGAACACGTGGAAGCATGACAATACAAAATGGAGTCCAAGCTTCGGCCAACATAACAGAGAAAACACGATCTATAAAAGGGGAATTAATGTCTTTAGTAAATGCTTAATCACATCGTCGTTTCAATTTACAACAGACGACCCTTTCAGCATTTACTGAAGACATCCGGTTTGTTAGGATAATCATCATGTATGTCAATTGTCATCATTTCTTCAACTTCTTTAGCTAAACGTTTTTGGTGGGCAACATCAGCAATAGCTTTCTTATCAGGGATACAGAATGATACACATAATGAGCAGAGCAAGGGACCACATTGAACGCAGATACAGCACGAAAACAGAACCGCTACAATAATGCAGAGACCAGTTAGAACCTTCCATCCCCAGGCAGTAATTAACGCCCAAAACCATCCAGAAAAGGACCAAGTGCCGTTTTCTGTATGGATCTCAGCTGCAATTTTATGCAGTTTATTGATGGCATTATAAACTGATGGCGTATGATCAGGGATAAACACACAACAGCTACTTCCAATAATTTTACATGCTCCTCCTCTGTCAGCTAGCATAACGTCTAATACCATACGATTCTGTAATGCAACAATTCTAGTAATTTGCAATTCCTCCGTAAGATTCCCAAGAGCAGCAGCAGTCTGATTTGTCACAGCTTCTACCACTCTTGTTAATCTTCGGATCTTCCTACTGTTCAGGGCAGCTCCAACAAAGAAAAACAGTCCTAAGTTAAAATCAATATACTGCTGCAGACTGGTGTCAGTCTGATCTACATCGTCAATTGATAAAGTACGTTTATACCTATTTACAGTCACATTATTCAATAATTTCAGATCCTTATGATAAGATGCGGGTGCTAGGAATACAGGAGGTAATAGAAATGATACATAGCATACCCCAGACCACCCAGCCGGCAGACGGTAATAACCTTTATTTCCACACACAAAGTACGTATTATGGGAGGCTAAGAAGGTACTATTGTTCAACCCATCAATATTCAGAACAGTAATGCAATCACTAACACCAACAGGGATGAAACCCACACTCTGGACGCACAGGTCCGCCTGAGCTTGTGCTACTTGAATCACGAATTGGTCCTTTCCCACAGTGTCTCTTGTGTTCGTGAAGATGTAGGGAATGGATTCATTGTCTGGTCGGTACTCTTCCCACTCCCAAATTGTCCCATTCGCTTGTGGATACCCATTTTTGTCTTGATGACATTATTTATTGAGTCTGAAGAGCAATCGTCCCACTGTCGGTTTCCGAGTGGCAAAAAGCAAAGTATACCATGCTCTACAAGAGCCATTATGAGAGAAAGGAAGTGGTATAAATGGCGTTCCTCCTTTCTTCTGATGAGCTGGCATCATCCCACATATCCAACAGTTCGTAGCATTCGTAGCAACGTGGGTATGATGCAGCATCTGGATGAAAGTGTTATTCAAGTAAGATTGTCGATGCTTCAACTCTTGATACGGTAATGTATAAAAGTAGTGCTCCTCAGGCACCGGAGTTGTCAACACAAGAATCTTCCGAGCGGGAGTTACATCCTCCACGAACCATGTGGTTATCCCAACAATGGCTACTGTCAACATGAACCCTAATGCACAAAGGATTTTCTTTTTCTCCATATCAAATCAAAAATAAAACCCAATATCTTCCTGAAACTAAAAGTCTGTCAGAACTCTTCCCCTTGGGCAGCGGTTGATTTCTTCACCAGCGGGCCAAGACGGGTGTCGCTACACTAATGCAGGGCTGATCCCCCCCCCTTGCCTCATCGGCTCTCCGTTTCACTAACCCAAGGGCCGTTCTGACAGTATGTCCCGGTACTGGAAAACTCACTTCCTTGGTCGAAGATGATATCGCCTTCCTCCAGAAGTCGCGTGGTCCGGAAAGAGCTCCTCAGTGGCGTTTGGCTCCGCAGCACGGCCTGTCTCTGCAGCCAAAATTTCTCGTTGATCGGTCAGCACGGCAGGTTCCACCAATCCGGGCGGCACCTTCCTACAGTGCAGAGAGTGGATCCAATTCTTTCGGTTGGAGACTCGCACAGCCGTCCTCGTTGCGAGGAGGACCTGCTCAGGGCCCACCCATCTCGGCTCCAAACTGTTCGTTCTGTCGAAGACTTTCACCATGACATGGTCACCAGGCCGGAGACCATGTCCTTCACCGGTAGACCGATCAGGGAGCGCCTCCCGGACCTGTTGATGAATAGAAACCAAGTTATCCGTTAACTGTGCCAGATAATCACTCATCATCACACAAGGTACATCATACACAGCCTTAGGTTTTGGCGGACCCCAAATATTCATTGGGCGTCCGAAGACAACCTCATATGGTGTAAGGCCAGTTCGAGAGTGCGGTACTGATCTAATTGACAATAACGCCAGTGGCAGAGCGTCTGGCCAAGTCAAAGACGTCGAAGCTTGAATTTTGGTGATCTTAAGCTTCAGTGTACCATTATACTTCTCAACTAGGCCTGCAGACTGAGGGTGAAACACGGCGTGGAACTTCTGAGTGATGCCTAGGCCCTTCAAGACATACTTTATAACATCCGCTACAAAGTGAGGGCCATTATCACTCCACAGAAGTCTACAGACGCCATATCGAGGGAAGAACTCTTTCAGCAGCAGCTTCGCAGTAGTCATCGCAGTATTGTCTTTCGTAGGGTACGCTTCAACCCATTTGCTGAAAGCGCAGACCACTACTAGAACATACTTCAGATTATTACAGCGCTCCAGCTGGATGTAATCCATCTGCAGAACCTCAAAGGGTGCAGTGGGTGTCACAAATCCTCCTGCTGGAGTTCGAGTACCTTTTCCAGGGTTATACCTCAGGCAGATCATACAGGTCTGCACCACCCTCTTTGCTGTGCTAGCAATCTCTGGATGCTCCCAGACTTGGGTAAGCAATTTTACAATTGCGGAAGCTCCAACATGTGCTAGCCCATGTGCCATCTGAACCATAGGTTGTACAAAGGCCGTGGGTAATTTCCATCTATCCATCTGTTTATTTCTCCAGCAACCCTCGTCATCCAGTTCTCCCTCGCTAGCCCATTGTTCCCGCTCTTTGTCAGAAGCGGTCCTTTGCATTTCTCGCACTTCCTCCTTCGCATCATGCCATCTCTCCACCTGTGACTTCACTACATACATGGCAGTAGTACCGGGCTGCATCGCAGTCTCCCGTGCTACTCGATCCGCTAACGCATTCCCTTCTCCAACTTTATCAACCACTTTCCTATGGGCGCTACACTTAACGATGGCAATTTTCTTCGGGTATGTCAGTGCAGTTAAAAGATTGTGAACTAACTCTCCATGCATTATCTGAACTCCATGTGACGTTAAAAACCCTCTCTCCTTCCAGAGTAGGCCGAAGTCATGCGCTACTCCGAAGGCATAGCGGCTATCTGTATAAACATTCACACATAGTCCTGTACTGAGCTCACATGCTCGTGTTAATGCTATCAGTTCCGCTGCTTGAGCTGATTTCTGTGGTATTCGTGCTGTCTCCACTATCGTTTGTAATGTGGTAATTGCATATGCTGCTGAAGTCGTACCATCTGGTAGCTTCAGTCAGGATCCATCCACCCACAGTTCTCCATCTACATCTGGAAAGGGCGTATCCTGGAGATCAATACGACCCTTTGTTTGTTCCTCAGTCACGAGAATACAATCATGCGCTTTCCGCGCCTCAGGCTGGGTTTCGGGGTATGGCAACAATGTTGCCGGGTTTAACGTTACGCACCTTTTCAACGTAATATGAGGAGCCAAAAGCGTCAACTCATATCCCGTTAAACGGGCGCTGGTCAAATGCTGCGTCTTCGTTTGATTGAGCAGGGCATCGACAGCATGGGGGACTAATACCAACAGCTTATGAGATAACACAATTCCCTCGCTTTGGCGTATTGACACAGCTGTCGCCGCAACCGAGCGAAAACACCCTGGTAATGCTCGGGCGACAGGATCAAGTACAGCCGAAAAATATGCACATGGGCGCTGCTTATCGCCGTGCATCTGCACTAAAACTGACAATGCACACCCATCTTTCTCATGCACATACAACGAAAAGGGTTTTGCATAATCCGGGGTCCCTAACACTGGTGCTGAACAAAGGGCCTGTCGTAGTTGCTGAAAGGCAGTATCACACTCATCTGACCAAGGGATTGGGATAGGCGTGTCCTTTGTCAAGAGGGCTAACAATGGCTTAGCTATGTGCGAAAACCCCAATATCCACTGTCTACAAAAAGAAACAAGGCCCAAAAATGCACGCACATCCTTCTGTGTGGACGGTCTCGGTGTATCCAAAATTACTTGGACACGATCCGGTGTGAGTGCACGTCCCTCCTTAGACAAAAGGTGACCCAAATAAGTCACCTTTGGTCTACAGAATTGCAATTTCTTCCTAGATACCTTATGATTGTGGGACGCTAAAAAGGAAAGTAAGGATAGCGTACTTTTTTCACACAACTCCAGGGTGTCAGCCGCCAGCAAGATGTCATCAACATATTGAATGAGGGCGACCCCCTCGAGCAGAACAAAGGAATCCAATTGTCATTTCAAAGCCTGACTGTAAATGCTAGGGCTTTCTGTATAGCCCTGGGGAATCCTACAGAAACGATAAGATCTATTATTCAATGTAAACCCAAAAAGATATCGGCTATCAGGGTGAATGGGAATGGAAAAGAAAGCATTCTTCAAATCAATCACTGAGAACATGGTCGCCGTAGGCGGGACCAAGGTAAGCAACGTCGTGATATCGGAAACCACTGGGTATTGAGGTATCACGATTTTGTTCACTTCTCTCAGATCAATTATAAACCGATAAACTCTGGCATCCGTATCCTTTTTCAGTATGGGAAGAATCGGACTGTTACAAATATTGTAGGGGACTTCCTCGACTACCCCAACCGTTATCAAATCCTGCACTATCTGTATGAGAGCCTCCTCACCCTCCTGGGAAATACGGTACTGTGGGAGGCGTGGTAACACCGCCCCCTCCTGGACGCTAATGTGGACCGGTGGAATCACCATTTGTCCTACATCAGTATCCGAAGTTGCCCACAAAGCACGAGGGAGGGTAGATAACAGCGCATCTTCTGACATCGCACACATCCGTTCAGACCGGGGGTAATTGTCATTCAATATTACCCGCACACCAGCAGGGGAGCAGCGGATAGTAGCCCTAAAATGCTTTAACATATCAAGACCCATAATATTGTCCGGTGTGTACGGGGCAAGCAGAAACGGACAGGGTGCAGAAAAAGAATCAACCTTAAACATGAGGGGCTGTGAAAGAGGGCTTCGGGAGAGTGTACCGTCAAACCCTACCGATGTGACCATTAAGCCGGATGGGGGAGCCCCCGGAACCAATTGCTTAGATAGCGCACTACGTGTCGCTCCTGTATCCACTAGGAACTGATCAGTAGAGCCCAAAACCTCAGCCGATACATAAGGGCCCTTCTGATTGACCGGCACCTCAACTGATTCTAACCCCCATCCAACGCATTCCTATGCATGCTGAGAGTCATGGTACCCCGACCGGTCAATCCCTGACGCTTGATACTGATGCTGGCGATCGAAAACATTTGATCTATCTCGGTGCTGCCCAGCAGAGTCAAAACGAGCCTGTTCGTTAGAGTTCCCTCGAAAGTTCGAGAAACCCCCTCTACCTCGCGGGCCACCGTGGGTATGCCCCTGGCGCGATGCATGCAACACCGGGCAGTCCCTAGCCCAATGACCCGATTGCTTACAGTACGCACATTGGTTCCTATTCAAATCAGATCGGCCCGAGGGAGGACCATAAGATCCTCCCCTACCTCTATTACTACCCCGTCGAGGCGGGCCATAGACTTGTGCCAACATCACCTTTGTTTTCAAATCTTTCGATTTCTTTTCCTCCTGGCCCTTTGCTTCTTGCTCCTGACGCTCATAATACTGGGCGATAGTCAGGAGGGCCGTCGGTGTAGCGGAGGACCAAGAACTTTCACTCGCTTTTAGACGGGCCGCAACTGCCGGCAGCAGATTAGCCACATATTTATCCGCAAAAAGGTGGCGTCCCGTATCGTCGGTAAGCGACTGTCCACTAAAATCATGAAACGTCTCCTCAAAGCGCGTAAAGAAGTCCGCAACTGACTCATCAACTTTCTGTTTACATGCAGCCAACATATTCCAGTCAATCTTTTTAGGGGGGATAATTGTCTTCAACTTAGCCACAATAGCAGCAGGGAGATCTAAAATATTCTGGGGCGGTTTCTGCGCAGGCTTCCTCTCCCTATCCTCATCCTCCAGTTCAGACCATCGAGCCTTAAAAGTGGCAACATCATCTACCTTTCGCACAGATCGCCACATGTCTGGTGGTAGAATAAGCCCAAAGAACAAATCTATATCTGCTAAAGTCATAACGCAAGAATTCAAGGCCCCCTCAACTTCTTCATAGAAGGCCGCTGGATTCTTGCGGGGGTCGGGCAGCGCATTCTTCAATGCCATAACATCAGCCCTATGCCATGGAGTGTAAACCCAATTATACACAAAATATCCCTTAGCATCGGCGGAGGTAATGTCCGAGCTAGTCCCCGCTCCTTTAGGAGGAACATACAAAGGCGCCGCCTCTCGCATTGGTTTAACATGCACTATGTCATCCTTATCTGACTGGGAGGTGGATGAGTGGCCCTCTGTTGTGCACGAATCCGACTGCTTCTCCTCCCCTGCTCGCTGGCGCGCTTTCTCTTTAAAGACCAGCACCTCGTCCCGCAAGGCGAACAGCCGCCGTGCCGTATCTGGAGCCTTAGAAAAAGAGAAAACACCATTACGCAATGCTTTAGCATCCGATGACACTTCGTCGGGCTCAAAAACACCAGAACGTTTCCGGAAAGCATCAATCACTTCCTCCGCGAAATGACCCAGAAAATACAATTTATCTCTCTCCTGCCACGGCCCCCAAGTATGAAATAATTCCTCTATGGATATCTTGCCTTTAAGTGCACGGAAGGAAAATTGCCGAAGCTCAGCCATTTGTTCGGCTGATAACATGGACCGCGTATCTACCTTACCCGGACCCGGGACAGAATCTTGCGGCCTTGGAGCAGATGCGCCGACATAAGGGGGCGGAGAACGATCTAGTAAATAAAAATCATCATCAAGATTATTAAGGACAGGATAAAGTGGCTGCCGAACAGCGTATTGACCCGAAACTTGTAGCCTACGCTCCTTCTCTTGCCTGTCCGTCTGCTCTCTGTCCTCCCGACGCTTCGCTTCCTGTGCTCGCACATGATCATTCTTCCGTTGTTCCTTATCAAACAGCGCTTTCTCACGCTTCTCTCGCTCACGCACCTCCTTCACCCACAACCGTACACACTCAAACATATCCTGACGAGCACGCCGCTTACACATACACTGTTCCACATACTCAATCTTACGTATATCAAACGATCCATACAAAGGCCATCGCAACTCAGGATCTTTTTTTGTATATTTCCTCCATACTGTGCTGTACATTATGGAAGAAAGACCATGCTTCACATACATATCCCTATTAGGAGTCCCCTCTGGGGGAGCTGGAGCAGATTCCTCGAGGTTCAACCGGTTCCCAAAACAGCAACACCACTTACGGAGTGCGCTGAAAGCAGGCATGCTCAGAAATAATGCAAAATATGCAATATTATAGAAAAATGGCACTTAATCGTTGCGCCGTTCAAAGTTACACAGCTCCGGAGAAATCTCTCCACATTACCTGCCTATATGTGTTGCAACGCATATATATTCACAAAGACAAATACAAAATATGACTAGTCATCACAAATCAAACTCAAATAGCCAGATCAGGCTTCAAAAACTCGGAGCAAGTACCGTACACCGGTTCTTACCAATCAAGAGTCCAGATTCCAACTGCCAAGCTCCACAATCGCCCAAACGGCTTTCACGGCCAGACCGACAGAAGAGGTCTCAGTCGAGGACCGGCGCCACCCAGACGGTCAGCTCGGAAGGGAAGGAAGAAAAAACCTCGGGATGCCAGGGCTAAGACGCCGCTGGCAGTGATCACATCCCCGGCCAAATTCCTCACCTTCGTCGCGACCAGTCCTTCGAGCATCCGAGTCGCCGATGAGCCCCACGTGACGGGCGCCAATTGATGAATACAGGCCCCAGCTAGGCCCGCAGGACACAAGGGTTCGCTCTCCTGTAATGGAATCTATAAGGAAGTTGGCACGGAAACTGCAAAGTACAAAGACAGCATTTATTAACCCTTAAGGGTGGTCCTACAATCCACACAACACTCTTCAGTATTGCATAGAGTAGCACAAAGAACCTTCGTACATGGTCCCCTTTTATACACAGTAGAGGGGCTCATAAGTGGGTGGATACAACATGAGGCCGAAGAACATGACCATTTATGGTCATTTTCGATACTGAATCAATATGTGGGCGGAGCTAACACACTCCTTGAGCCCGCGAAAACATGGTCAAGCAAGGCTAACTGATAACAGATGTGGTCAAGTCTGGGCATGTGCCAGATGGACAAAGGAGCTATTTATAGACTGTTACTAGGCAGATTACAAGAGCAACTAACACAGAGGTTGGACTCTTCTCGTGGGGAACACGTGGAAGCATGACAATACAAAATGGAGTCCAAGCTTCGGCCAACATAACAGAGAAAACACGATCTATAAAAGGGGAATTAATGTCTTTAGTAAATGCTTAATCACATCGTCGTTTCAATTTACAACACCCCCCTGAAAAGACCAAAGAGATCACCCTGGCAGATGTTATGGCCACGCTGACCCAGATGCAGGCCTCTATAGGCACAATTTCCACAGATGTAACGCTGCTGAGAGCCGACATCGCCAAAATCAATACGAGACTGTCCGAGGTCGAAACAACTACGGCGACCCTCACCAAAGATGCGGTCGAGAGTAGGAAGCGGATACAATCGCTGGAACTGGTACAAAAACAGCTGCTGGTCAAGCTCGATGACCAGGAGGGCAGGTCCAGACGGAATAACGTGCGCGTCGTGGGTGTGCCGGAGAGCGAACGGGGACCGGCATTGGACCTCTTCGTTGAAAAACTTATCACGGAACAGCTGCAGCCACGTGGACTCTCAAAATATTTCTCAGTCGAAAGGGCGCACCGGGTGCCCGGGGGGAGGCCGAGACCCGGGGCCCCCCCGTGCCCGATCCTGGCCCGCATTTTCAACTTCCGAGACAGGGACGCTATCCTCCAGGCGGCGCGTACCGCCCCCCCGCTGAGGGTGGACAACTGCACGGTAAACCTCTATCCGGACTACACCGCGACAGTGATGCGGCAACGCCGAGACTTCCTCGCGGTCAAGGCGGAGCTGCGCGCTCGAGAACTTAAATACGCAATGCTCTACCCAGCGAAACTACGGGTAGAGGCCGAGGGGCGCACATGGTTCTTTGCCACGCCGACGGAGGCCACGGAGTGGTTGGAGGGTTGGCGCCCGGCGAAAATGACAGGCCGAGCGGGGCGCACCCCTCGAAGCCATTCTGCCTTCCCTGAAAATCTGGAAGAAACTGGGTCGAGGGAGGATGACAGCACGCTGCAGAGCTGAGGCCGCGACGGAGCGAGCGAACTTCGGCGACGGGGGGGTGTCGGGTGCCAGTTGGGTCCGGGCACTCACGGGGGACTCGGACATTGCAGGGGCGCTGCAGTCTCTGATCTTTGAACTTTGCAGTCTTCTGATAACCGGTTTCTTGAATGGACAAGCACATGGTGCGGGGATCGGATGAGGGACAGTGAGCAGCTACTCCCCCACACGCACATAGCAAGTTGGGACTCAAGCACTCTGCTAAGTTGGGGTAGCGGGTAGTTTTAAATCCGCCGGGCAGGGAGGCAGGGAGGAGGGAGGGGGGACTGGGGCACCTTGGGAAAGTTGGTTTGTGTTCTGTTCTAGGTTTAGCAACTATTCATTGGCGAACTTTGCAACCTAGGCCTGTTAGAGATCCAAGGAGTGGTGCGCGGCAGCGAACACTCTCAACCACCCTACATGGCAGGGGAATCACATAGCAATACCCGGGAGGCCACCGCTAGCTCCACTGAGAGGCTAACGCAACAACACAGTCCCTCATTCAGTGTTCTGTCGTGGAATGTGAACGGACTGGGAGATAAGATTAAACGAGGGCTGGTCCTACAATATCTCAAGCGCAGGGGGCCGGCGGTGGCACTCTTACAGGAAACACATCTAGTAGGCACGACCGCGAAAGCACTGGATAGATAGGGATTCAAGATGGCGATACATTCTGAGTTCACGTCTGGGTCCCGAGGGGTGGGCATATTAGTAAACAAGCGCTTCCCACTGATTATGGTTGACTCCCGTAGGGAGGAGCAGGGCCGATTCGCGGCACTGACCTGCCAATGGGAAGGGAAAGTGTATAATTTGGTGACTGTATACATCCCCCCGGCACTCCACCAGGATACTTTCCGGGCATTGGGTGAATTCCTGCTGAAGTTACCACAAGTGGAGCTCATCATGGGCGGGGACTTCAATGCAACTATGGACCCGCTACTGGACAGGTCATCATTCAGAGACCACGGTAGCGCCACCCCCAAACTGCGTGAATTCACGGAGGCACTCGGCCTCATAGACACCTGGAGGGCGCACAGTCCGGAGGACAGGCAATACACATTTCACTCAGGGGCCAACAACACCCTTTCCCGCCTAGACTATATTTTCACATCACCTACAGGGTTGAGGGGAATGACGGACGTTTCCCACTTACCCAGGGGCATCTCGGACCACTCTCCGGTAGTAATTACTTTTACAAACTTTACCCCACGTAAGCGCAGGATATTCCCAATTCACCCGGGTTACCTCAAAATCCCTAAAATTCGTAAAGCCCTTCAGGCGACAACCAAACAGTATTTCGCTGAAAACAAGGACTCGGGGGTCGGCCCGACGACGTTGTGGGAGGCGTACAAAACAGTCCTTCGCGGACAAGCAATCTCAATGGTTACAGACCATAAGAGAACTCAACAGCTGGAGGTGCTTAGGCTCGAGCAGGGGGTGAAAGAGGCAGAGGCCAGCCACGCCACGCATACTGATGATGACACCACGCATAGAGTCCACATGGCGCAGCAGGAATACAAGTCCTATCTTTAGGAGGCCGCGCGAGTCAAACAGGTGGCAGCACGTCATACGATTTATGAGCTGGGGGACAAGGCAGGTAAACTGCTGGCCTGGCTTGAGAAGGGGGAGCGGGCAGCACGTTGGGTGGCGCAGATCAGGCTAGATTCGGGAGACTTCACGTCGGAACCACGGCAAATCGTGGAGGCACTAGCGGCTCACTACAAAAAGGTCTATACACCAGAGGCCACGTCCACTGTGGCAGACAACGAGGCCTTCCTCCGGGACATCGCGATGCCAAGGCTGGCCCCGTCTGGGGTGGATGCCCTGGAGGTGGACCTGAAGGCGGAAGAGCTCACATTAGCAATACTCGCTCTCCGTGCTGGGAAGGCGATGGGGCCAAATGGAATCCCGGTGGAGTTCTATAAGAAGAACGCTACCCACGTAGTCCCGCACCTATTGGCCATGTACAAAGACAGCCTATCGACAGGGATCCTGCCCCATGACCAGAGAGTGGCTACCGTAGTGGCGATTCCGAAGCCTAACAAACCAGCGCATGAATGCGCTTCCTATGGGCCAATCTCGTTGCTGAACGCTGAGGCGAAGATTCTGGCAAAGGTGCTGGCGACAAGGCTGCAGCCCTACCTTTCAACCCTGATACACCCGGACCAGTCGGGATTCATGCCTCACCGAAATACCGCCCTGAATATACGGCGGCTCCACGGGATTCTCGCGCGCCGCTCCTCGATAGAGGAGGACGCGGCCATCCTCTCGCTGGACGCGCAGATGGCTTTCGACCGGGTGGAGTGGCCATTCCTCTTCGCCGTTCTTCACCGCGTGTGAATCGGCCCCAAGATGTGCGCATAGATTCAGCTTTTGTATACCGAGCCACTGGCACAGGTGGTGGTCAACGGACATATCTCGGACCCCTTCCCGTTGGGGCGGGGGACGCGACAAGGCTGCCCTCTTTCCCCGCTCCTTTTTGCTCTGGCTCTGGAGCCGCTCGCGGCCTGGATGCGGCAAGACCCGGTGATCCGGGGACTAAAATGGACCATGGGGTGGGAGGACCGCATCTCTCTCTATGCTGATGACATCCTGCTGTACCTAGCCTCACCGGCGCGCTCGATCGCCTGTCTCCTGGACATCTGTGCGTCGTACGGGAGGGTGTCCGGCTATGAGATTAACTGGGAGAAGTCAATTGTATATATGCTCCGAGGCTCCCTGCCTCGGCTCCCGAGGGGATGCGAGATCCGGGTGGTGGAGGACGGGTTCAAATACTTAGGAATCTATGTGACCACTGACAGGGAAAGATTTGTGGCTGAAAATCTAACGAAGCCCCTACATAGGTTCCGCAGCGACGTCAAGCACTGGCGTTCCTTACCCTTGACACTGCTGGGGAGAGCCGCCCTCTTCAAAATGATGGCTCTCCCTAGATGTTTGTACATGCTTCAAAATACTCCCTTCCCGGTGCCGCCAACGTATTTCGCCGCCATCAACGCAGACGTCACCAGCCTATTGTGGGAGGATAAGGCGCCGCGGATCGCACTCCATAAGCTCACCAGGGGGTGGTACGACGGAGGCATAGCCCTCCCAGACATAAGACTGTATTATTGGGCATCGCAACTTATGGTGATCAATCAGTGGCTTCATGTGCCTGGGGAGGACCCGGCGTATCGTATGGATCGGCAGCTCCTGGGGGGGTCATGGGAGCGCTCTACAACCACAGGAGGGGCCGCTGCCCCTCGGGCCCCACGGCGCATACGCTCCAGATATGGTTTGCGGCGCAGCGGGCTCTGGGCTGGGCCGGAAAAATAACCCAGGCCACACCCTTATGGGAGGCAAAACAGTTGGGGGTGCTGCGCACTACCAAGGGGTTCCATCAATGGGATCTGATCGGCATCTCCAGGGTTGGTGACCTTTGGAAGAAGGGAGAGCTGGTCACATTCGCCCAATTACAAGCAGATTACGACATGGCCGACACCGAACGTTTCAGGTACATGCAAATCCGTCACACACTCCAGGCGGTGGTCCCGCCCGGGACCCGGCTTCCGGAGTCGTCGCCATTGGAAGACCGGCTCCTCACGGAACATCTGACACAAAGGGCGACCTCCCTGACATACCGAAAAATGATAAACAATCGGCCAGAACCATTTGCAGCCCTTAAGTGTAGATGGGAGACTGAGCTGGGGGACTTTGACGAAGCGGAATGGCAGGCAGCGCTCTCCTCCCCTAGGGAGGTGGGCATATCGTCCAAACTGCGGCTGGTCCAACTAAAAATTTTGCACCGCACATACTACACCCGTACACTTCTATTTAGACTTAACCGAGCTGACTCCCCCCTATGTCTCAGGCAGTGTGGTATGGAGGGAACCCTCTTACATACCCTCTGGGAATGCCCTGTCATAACTATGTACTGGAAGGGAATAATGCGCACACTCTCCCAGGTGACCAAGGTTCCGACGCTCCCGGAGCCGCGGAGGTGTCTCCTCAACGTCTGGGAACCGACAGATCTCAATAGAGTGACACAACTCTGGGTAACACTGGGACTCATGTTGGCGAAACGCAATATAGCCCAGGGATGGGGATCTAGGCAAACACCGACCCTCGCTCAATGGTCCCGGGATATGGACTCCACAATGGTTGTCGAAAAAACTGTATATATTCATAGAGGTTGCCCCAAAAAATGGACCCAGGTGTGGGGTGGGTGGAATGCCTATAGAGGAAATATATGTGAACCCCCACGTGATTCTTCAGACTCTGAATTAAGTGACCATGAATAGACGATCTATCGCTTGTTTGCAGAATGAGATGGACACTGTCATGCGAAGCCGAAGGGGCACCATTGTTTTTCGAGAATGTCCTGAAAGCTTAGTTGCACTCTCGATGGGTTGGTATACTGCTGAACTTGATGCCAATGTATGTTGCTTTATGTTTAAAAAACTTAATAAAAATATTTACAAAAAAAAAAAATGTAATTCCTGTTCAAGTACATCTGAGAATTTATTATCATAGGTGCCCCGGGGGCGTTTCAGGCATGTGTGCCTGCTTTTTGTGCCCCTAGCCCACTTTGGCCACTTAAGATGCCACAGACGCTTGCTTGAGAAACATACATGTAGCGCTGGGGTGGTCTAAATGGGGAATTCCCTCTTTTCCATGGAGACGTGGCCCTATGCAAATGAGGTAACACTTTGCCTCTAACCTTGAGCTGTGTTATAGACATGAGTCCAGAGACAAAGGAGCTGTGAGGGGTCGCAATGACTATGGGCCACAAAGAGGTGGTGCACTGTTAGTGCACTCCCTTAGGGCGCACCACAGGTGGAGGAAAAGGAGATCTTATGTAAAACCCTCAGACACCCTCCTGCTTGCAGGTGCAGTCACTAACTGCGTTTGACCGCAGGGGATCTCTGTCCCCCCTTAGAAGTGCAGACTGGGTTGCCACATGTACAGTGAAATGGTTGATTACTTCGAACTAGCATCGCTTGAGAGCTGTCACAGATGACTCAAAACTATTTTCAGGTTATGAAATCGCTCAGGAGTACAAAAGACATTTGTGTGGAATATGAATGCCTTTGTCTGTTCTCCCACACAACGATCATCCATATATTTAAATTCTTTTTGTACTAGGGTTAAAACTTATTGCCTTGTGCTGTTGTAAATAAAGTTCACAGGAGACTTTAGTAGGGCCTCACCTGCTGTGGGGTGCTTGGTGTTCTTACTATAGAATGTACAGAGATGACTGCGATAAAAAAGGTGCCTATGGGCCATGTTCACACCTTTTGAAATAAACCAATAAATCATTTCACCATGCTGCATAGTTGTAAAACCCCTGAATGCCACAATTCCTTAAAGTCAAAACCAGTTCTCACCAACATTACTGGTCCAGTTTGCTTTAAAATAGACCAGTGTCCACATTTTCCAAAATCTCCTAATAGTCCCTGCTGGACTGTTACAAATGGAGCAAAACCAAAGCTGATTTGCATTTGGCTACCTCTGTCTACCATGGAATAGTGGGCAAAAAATGATGGCCTTTAATGCGGCCCGAGCAATTACCCATGGCTAAGCCTAATTCAAGGTGTCTACCCGCCACTTTTTTCCTTAGTGTGGCATTCTAGGTGCAGCAAGTCTCAGATGAAGGTTCCATGCTTGCTGTGCCATAGGAATCCAGCTGCACCTCACTGATGAGGCCCAAATTAGGCCGAAACCGGTCTAGGTTGATTGTGTTTCAGTTCAGAGGGGAACTGGCCTGGTAGATCGGGTCGGACTGTTTCTATTGGAGCAGGACTAAAGTTGATTTGCATTTGGCCGCTCTCCGCCTAGAGGGGCATAGTGGGCACAAGAACGATTAAACTGATTGTGGCCAAGAGTAATTATCAGTGCCTGATTAAATCAAGCTTCCCACCCATCAACTTTTTGAGTTCCCCTTTGATCATTGGGCCATGCTCACACCTAATTGGAATATTTGAATCTTTTCCCCAAGCTTATAAACCATACAAATGCTACAATTGCCTGTTCAAACCAATATTACTGGTCCAGTTTGCTTGTTAAAGTATTTCCCCTATTTTTTTCTATTCTTTCTTCCATTGGGAGCTCCCATATCCCGATATCAAGTGGTCTTGAAATCCAATGTTAACAATGTAACTTGCCGAAAGTGATTTGAAACACACAATTTACCAAACAGGTTCACAAAACTCTTTGAAGGGAGGAACTCAAGACCTCCAGACCCTGTGAGCTGACATTACATTGTATCCCACGTTCATCAACGTTGTTGGCCCAATTTGTTTTGTCTTGAATCATTGAGCTTTCAAATTCACACTGAATTTCTTACCTAGTTTTTTTCAAATAGTACTGGTGTGCCCTAAAATAGTCAATTTATGACAAATCAACCAAAATGCTTTGTAGGTCATTTCAAACCTACCTTCAAAGTTGTCTTTGAACTATCTCCGGATGTGCCTTGTCTTACTGGCCAGGTGTGCTCTAAAACACAGAGAGAGTGCCCGTTAAGGCACGCTACACAAAGCTGCGACCATATGAACTCAGCAAAGCACCCAAGATAAGGAATTACAGTTCAGGAATTACTCTGAGTACAGCAATTATGCATTATGGATGGATTCACAAGTATATGAGAAAACTCTACAGGCATGCACAATACAGAGAAACAGAAATGCTTCAGTATTACAGCATATTTGTTAGAGTTTCTTTAAAAATGTCTTTGCTGTGAAGAAGTTCAAAATGACCGAAACGCGTTGACTGCAAACAATCGTATTGCAGGCTACAAGCACATTTAGTATTCTGAAGAAGATTAAAGGCTATATTTTGTCTAAGTGAAAAAATTGACTTCTGTGTACTCTGTCTGAGAAAACTGTGATTGGGACAGTTAAATTGACACAAAGAGACCTGGTTAAATCTTCATACACATACCAGTGTGCTGAGTTCTGTTGATTACAATGCTAAAGTTGAACAGTGCAGCATTACCACAAGCCCCTGATTGTGCAGTGGTCTACAAATTGAATCCAGTACTGACCATTATTTCCGGCCCATTGTGCGTTAAAATATGCATAGTGGTTCAAATTGGCAGTTCTGCTTCTGCCGAAAAAACCTGCAAAGTCGCACAAATATAATAATCCTCTTGTTTCTGAATGTTGGCCGGTGTGGGGAATTGGACACCAGGAAACACAAAACAGAAAAATATAGAAAGTATGCGGGGATGCAAGCACAGGGAGTCACGCAAAAGGAGAGACATGCACCAGGCCACCAAGTGTAGCTCGGCCAGGTAGACAGAAGTGCATTCCCCGAAGGCACTTCCTCATCACTATGCAATAGCAATGTATATAATATATTGAATTTTTAAAAAACTGTGTTTGTGTAAATATCCCCAAATTCAACCATTAATGTTAAAATATACATGCTTTATTAGGTGCCTAGTGTACAAAATGAAGCTGCAATGGGTATATTTGCACGTTGAGTTACCTGTTTATGCTTGTTTGAATATCCAATGGGTTTTGGCCATTTATAGTACTGTACTGTAATTTGAAATCATTTGTATTGTAGAACAATTTAAACCTCTGTACTGCTGCAGTTATTTAAACTTCATTGGGAAATGTTTTTAATTTTTTAAAACTTTCCTACCTGTCAATCTGCACAGCCATGGGCCTAGTACCCATGACTGACAGTGGTGAGAATCGTCCAAGAGTCAATCTATTCTCCGTATTCATCCATATTTAAAAATAAACAGGACAATAGATGGTATTTGTATTTATTGTATCCATTTATATTTATCTGTGCAAATCAATAAAAACTGAAAACTGGAAGCCTTATTTATTGGATAGAAAAAGCGATAGTGCCTACAACAAAGACTTGATTCCTGGGGTCATCCATCCTTTGGTTTTGGTCATCTCTACAGTGTTACTTTAGAGGCTTGTGATTGGCCAGATAAGGAAACAGGAAGCGGACTAGGCTCTGTCAG
This sequence comes from Triturus cristatus, assembly GCF_964204655.1. NCBI lineage: Eukaryota > Metazoa > Chordata > Amphibia > Caudata > Salamandridae > Triturus > Triturus cristatus. The sequence continues at coordinate 1,186,818,881 of NC_140592.1, forward strand.
AACGATGAGTTGCGTGACAACTTATTTACAACCCCTCTTCCGACTCTTGCACACCATATTTCTTCCTAGGTACTCTATTGATACACAAACCACTTCTTTCGGCTATAGTTACCAAACGTAAAAATGTTGTCTGGTATTACATACACAGTCCCTCACTATTGTCAATAGAATGTTTACATACGTTTTTACAGAAACAAATCGTGTGACAGCACAGTGTCAGAATGTGTAGCGGTGTATTGAGAATGTAAAGCACACGGACGCACTGCGCCACAGTTATGGCTGCCTTTTACTAGCAAACTGGGGCTAGAGCAGGGGTCTCCAACCATTTCTGTAATAAGAGCTACTTATGTTCTATGAAAATGATTCTTGAGCTTCTATTATTGGCATGGTAATAGTGACCACATCAGACAAGATTACATTAGTGTCCACCCCATGCAAGATTGTCAGCAGTGATCAGCTCGGTGCATCAGGCAGGCTTGCCAGCTTGCGGGTAATACACAACAGCCATTTCCGAAATCCAACGGCACTAAGGTAATTAACAATATGAGTAATACAGCTCCCCAATGCAGCAGCATGATTTCATGCTAATATACATTGTAAAGATTTTTCAACCATTTTTCTCCAAAAAGGTCTGGAAATACATACATTTTTGTCTTGAACACATACTTTTCAATTCTGGCATACATATATGAATTCAACCAAGGAAAAGCTTCTATTTAAGTAGGCTGGGCTGCACACCGGAGAACTACTTACACATAGCTGGGGAGCTACCAGTCGCTTACGAGCTACTTGTTGGAGAAGCCTGGGGTAGAGAGACTGATTTTCCTTACTTGCTTTAGGGCCCAGGTCACCTTGCTACTCCATTGTATTAAATCCCTCAATTATTCAGACATTTTTAGACCCGTGCAGAACAATGACATTTGTTAATCCTTTTCTCCAGGTAATGAACGCACCATAGGACTCCATGAATCTTGCAAGGGCGAGTCTAAGCCCCCAGTGAAAAGGGAGAACCTGCCATTTCGTTAGATTTTCTGAGCAAAGGGTCATGTCTCTTCATTTACCTTACAATCTTACTGCAGCAGTAGGCATGAGGAAGTCTGCCACCACCCCCACTGCAAGACAGCATTGCATTGTATCATAGTATTTATGCAGCGTTTACTGCCCCTAAGTGGGGCGCTGAAGCTATTGTCCTACCGGGTAGCATGCTAAACCATGTAGATTGTGTGTTTGTAAGGTTGTTATATATGTTTTTGTTCGTATGTGGGAAGTGTATCCCTCTCATGCAATATGACCACTTAGGCGTGGCTGTTGTGTTATGCGGCACCGCAATTTGATTTGTGATGGACGAAGAAGTGTGAGAGATGGAGAGCGCAGTTATCGTTTGTTACGCTGGCCGGCTTGAGCAGCTCTGCAGGTCCCTTTATGATAATTAGGATTTCCTGAAGTCCTCAGTCCAATTTGCTGGTGGCAACATAGGATCAGCCACTCTGACAGTAGATGAGCCTAGACGACCAGGATGTTGGAGGAGGCAGAGAAAAGACAGAAATATGCTGGGATTGACGGTGTTACGCTTATTCCTTTTACCAATGTCATTATCATTTATTGACTAATGACCGGAGTATTACCCAGATGAGACCTGCAGAGTGGACTATCCGAGTGTCCACCGGTAGCCAGCAGTGTGCAACAGATCCTTTCAGCCATTACGCACCTGTCCAGTTGGAGTGAAGTGGTTAGTTGCCATGGGCTGGTAGGGTTGTTGAGTCACATCACAACTACTGAGCTACCCTTTTCACCTCCTCTCCTTTTCCATCTACCTCCTCTTCCCCTTGCTCCTCCTTCCATTTGCTATTATCACTCTGATTTTCTTAGTTGTTTCTTGGTTGTGCTCCATATATATTTGCAGCTCAGAAGATTTGGTCGGCCTTTTAAGGTTTAGAACCTTCTGACCAACATGATGGACATGTGCGATGTTGACCATAGTTACCGGGATGCGGGCCCTGCAAGATGTCATTTGTGAAGCAACACAATTTATAAACTGTAACTGGCACTGTGGACACCTTCCATCATCCCTCCACTTCCAGGTGTCTCCTAGAGCATTGCTTACAGCAATCTTCATCACAAGTTCTTTGTGTCTTCTGTGTTCAGCATTCATGATACAGTACTAAAATTAAAGTGATTTTAAATAAATTTTTCACTGAGCAGAAGCACATTCCTTTTAGCTTCCTTCAAAGAGTGCACCACTAAAGACAACGATTGCAATCTGTGTAGCAGAAGAGGGCATTTTGCCAATGCTTGTAGGTGTGGGAGAAAGAACTCCAAGACCAGAATAGCTCAAGTGATTGAAGGAGTCAAATAATGAGAACTGCAGAACAAAAGACATGTTTTAACTGGTAAGAACGAAGTGTTATTAACATTATGGTGGAAGTTGACACTGGCCTTACCATGTGCTCTCACAAGTGTTAGACACTAAAATTAAGGTAATGGCAGACGCAGAGTTAACTTATACTATTACAAATAGCATTACAATTAAAGAAATGTTTGATAAAGTGATGGGCGAGAAGGTCCATGAAAAACTAGATATGATGGCAGTGTCGTTAGCTCATAATATGGTTTCATGGGATATTTTCCAACTGAGATAAGGGAGGTATGCATTAATTAAAATGTATGTTGCTCATAATGGAGTGTGTGCTCTAGGGTGTACAGGCCCGAGGCTACTCAAGATTACTTTGAATGCAAATGCATTTGAGCAATCCCTGGTGGTTAATGAGTCAGACATGAGCACTCAAATATTCAAGTTCTCTTAAAGTGTTTATTGAAAAACTAAGCAAATTAAAATGCTTCCTACATGAAATCTGTCTTAAAAATGATATCACAACGGTGAAGCAGAAGGTAAGGGACGTACTCTTTACTGTTAGAAACGACTTACAAGTTATGCTTGAAGAAATAGTTAAGAATGTTTACATAAAGAAATTGAACCATCTAAGCGAGTCTCTCTTGTTTTCCTGGTGATGAAAGGTAAAAGCAAACTGTGACTACGTGTAGATTTAAGGGCTCCGGATTCTTGAATTGTGATTGACAACCATCTGCTGTCTAAAATGTACTAAATAAATAATCGTGAAACTATAGGGAGACACACAAAAGTAATCTGAGACAAAATCCTCACTTTACGACTTTCGGTATTCAAAGAAGGCATTTAGGATTACTAAAGTTAGAATTTTGTCTCAGTTAAACTTAAGTTTGTCTTAAATTTAACATAAGACCAAAATTTAAGATTGACTGAGACAAAATCCTAATTTTAGTAGTCCTAAATGAATGCCTGCTGTGAATACCGAAAGTCGTAAATTTAGGATTTTGTCTCAGATTACTTTTGTGAATCGGGCCCACTTTGTTCTCAATCCTCAACATGAGGAAAGCCTACCATCACATAGAACTAATACCATAATTCAGGTAATTGTAATTGAAGTACTTCATGACTCCCTTTGCATCTTTCTGTCAAAGAAGCTTCTACAGTTTCAGTCCTACACACAGCAAGTGCTCCTGTTGTTTAAGGACATGGAAAGTTGTGTTAAATGCTCTCAAGATGCCATCTTAGTTTTCATAAAAGACACTGAACTCATTAAGAAGTGGTTAGAAAGGTTTGTCCATGATGATCAGTAAAAGGACTGGTGTTCAGTGGTGTGAAGTGATTGCTTGTTCAATCCAGAGTTGACTACTTTGCGCATTCAATTTCTGAGAAGGACATTGCACCAAACAATTAATCCTCAGGTTGTTACAGAAGATGCATGTGTGCGTGTTTTGGAGGCAGACCCCTCACAAAAACAGGTAACCATGATTGGAAGGCAGCCATTGTGCGTGCTGCAACGCCATTTGCATTGCAGCGCGCGATGTAATTCGTTTCATTTATTTATTTAGGTACTTACCTCCGGTCGGCCATATGCCGGAGTTTACTACCCCCTACCCTACCCCTCCCCGCCCCGCAGCACTCCCACTACGAGCCGCGACTGGCTGTTGTCCTGTCCCCCTCCCAATATTGAGACAATGTCTTTCCGAATTCATTTTGACTTTGTCACAGCTCTTTAATCTTCTACTCTCTTTCAGTAAAACCACCTTTCAAAGTGCTTAAAAGTGATTCACTGGTTGTCCTAGTGCTGTACAACAAAGCAATAAAATGAATACATCAATAGAAGACTAGGGGTTGCCGTATTACAAGTTCCGTAGGATATAATGGAACTTGTAATAAGGCGTACGGGAGATCCGTCACGTTTGTAACTGAGTATCCAATTTGCAAAGGAGTATCCCATCCGCCAAGATCGTAATCAGGCCCTAAGACAGAGTAAGCATTCACAGATCTCAACACCTGCCCTTGCATTTCTTTGCTCTTGTGCTGAAGTTAAACTCATGTATCTGGCATCAAGGAGGACACGCCGTGCTCCACTGCCCATCTCCACAGCACAGTCACACCTCAGTAAAGCCGAGAAGGCAGTGTTAGAGAAAGCAGTGCGTTGCAAAGTTTGCAGGTGATGCTTCTCAAGGCGATCTACAGCCTGAATTCACACGGAGTCTGCAGCACTCATGGTCATAGCCAAGGTCTAATCATTGCTCTGTGGAGATGGAAACAGGGGTGTGGTGGGTGCCCCAAGGCCTGACTGTAATCAGAGCTAAGGCAAAGGGGCTCGCACTCCTAAGTGTTCCAAGCCCGCCAAGTACTGTAGGGGGGAAGGTAACGAGAGCTCACATGTGCCCTGAGTCCTCGGAGTACAATCATGGGCAAAGCGAAGAGTTTAATACTCGTACCTCTTCCTTCAGAAATGGATTAAGGAAACTATGTAGAATCACAGCAAACTACATATTTCTTAAAATGAACCTCTGGATGCCTCTCAATCAGGCTTCGGGCAGGGCTGTAGCACTGAGACCTCCTTGCATGAAGAAGCTGGTGATGCACTCCGCATTCTTCACCCAGGAATGTCTTGTTTTCGTGTCCTCCTTGATTTCTCTGTTGCTATTAACACAGCCAATCACTACCCTGATTAATTTCCTCAGAGAGACCATGCACATTGATGGTGTTGCCCCTAACAGGTTTGCAGCAGATCATTTGACTAACTGATCTCAGTAGATCTGCATTGGCAGCCTTAATCCAGCTCTATTAGCTTACCAGAGGGAGGACCACTGGGATCAATTTTGGCAACAACCATCCTTCATATTTGCCTTCAACTTCTTCCAATCATCATCATTGGGCAGCCCTCTTGGATTTTCCAAATCTGTCGATCAAAATTGAAAACAATGGTATCTGACTGGACCAGAGAATGTTTTTTCCATTGGCCAACTTCAGATTTGCAAATCCTTGGAGGGTTTACAAATCCAGTCAGTGTCATTAGCTAGCTGGAACTGAACGTTTTTGATGAGTTGGACATTACAGAGAGCCTTATTACCAATATGCTGATGATAACCCATCACTGACAAGGAAACTGTGGTCCAGCAACTGCTGCTTGGAACTCTCAACCCTTTTACTCAACCCTCGAGAGTTCTGTGAAGATCCCTTAAATGCACAAAATAATACACTGGAGGTTCTGAAAAATGATGATGCCCATGTTAATTGCTGTAGAGCAAAAACTGTTGCACCTACCGGAAAAACCTTCAGACAGATTTTCATTCTGTTCAGTGATTTTAGAAAAAATGCAAAAAACAACTGGGGGTCAAATGAAGGTAAAAAAGTGAAGTTGTCATGGTAATTGAGAAGCTCTCTTGGATTTTCCAAATCTGTCAATCAAAATTGGAAAATAATGGTATCTGACTGGACCAGAGAATGTTTTTTCCATTGACCAACTGCAGATTTGCAGATCTCTGGAGGGTTTACAAATCGGTCAGAGTGATTAGCTGGAACTGAACATTTTTGATGTGCTGGACTTTACAGGAGCGAGGCCCTAAACCCTACTTTCCAGAAGAAATGTCAAGGAAGACATAAAAATAACCTAGGGAGAATATGATCTTCACCCCAGATATTTTTTCAAAAGCCCCTGTGGTTATCACAAATGTCCCTGCTCTATTTTGAATTTGTAGATCTGGACCTTTGAGTCTGGCAAATCGAATCCTGTCTACATCCTCAGATCTGGATCCTCAATTCTGTGGTCTGGTATGAGGATCAAGATCCGTGGATTTAAAAATAAAAAGCAAAACCTATGTCACTGTGTACGATTGAAGGCAGATCGCAGCTGCTTTGCTGGCATTAGACCAGGCTCTGCACCTAGAGCCCACTGTGCATGACTGAGGGTGGCACATTGCTGGCTCTGATGGTGAGGGTGAGGGTGCTGGTGCTGGCACTGGACCTGTCTTTAGGCCTGTTCCAAGAGGTCGCTGCACGGGGATAAAGGCTTTACGCAGCTACTTCTTTAGAAGAAAGCTTGGGCACAGAACATGGCAGTAGGCAGGTACATCTTAAGGATTTTGGGTGCCCTGTGCCAAACGTATTTTGGGGGACCCTGTGGGGGGGGGCCCTGTTCTGAACAGCTTTGAATTTGTGATCCAATTTCTGCTCTTTCCAGCCCTCTGTGGCAGGTCTCTGAGAGTGCACAGGTGCCCTTCTTTAAATTCTAAATGTGTTTACATCCAATATTCGGGATAGTGACATGTATTTTCAATATTGTAACACAGCAGCAGCTCACTAACATTATTACAAATAATCTCTGTCACACCCTCCCATTTATCACATGTGAGGTCCCTTTTTGGTCTAAAAGAAACTTTTTTATGGATGTTGCATGAAACATAAACACAACATTTCTCTGCAAAATGTCTGTAATGGACTCTCACACATCACCCACATTACAAATAAATTAAAGGAAAACAGTGTTCGAAACAATCTGTTGAAGAATTATTCAAGGTCATCAGGGAAAGACTCTCCGCAGAACAGAGTTGGCGCTATCGGGGGGCCTCCTGAAAGGTTGTGGCCCTAGGCCAGAGCCCATAGGGCTCAAAGGGCTTCAGCCCCCCTGCCCCCTCCCCCCCCCCCCCATCGGGCGGAGGCAGCTTCCTAGGTGGCTGGTCTGGCGTCCGTCTTATTGCAGCTGCCCCCGAGTACTTCACAGGTCCTTAAAAGACCATTTACTTCTTAACGAGGCTTTGTTGTTTTTTCACCAATTCCTAGAGCCCCTGCATCTCCACTCTGCCTATTGCTGGAAGAATTACCCCCCCCCCCCCCCACCCCGATATTGTTAGTAACCCCCCCCCCCCCCCCTTGAAGTTGCGCTTCTGGCCACAGCCCACTTTGCCCATGCCTTAAAACGTCTGTGGCAGTATGCCACGCTGTGTGCCCAGAGCTCGCCATGCCCACTACAGAACATACGCAGGTGGTTTGGGCGGGATGACGCCCAGCATCCGGAAGTGACTGCACTCACTCAAAGGCCATGGTCATTCAACGTGTTTGGTAGGAGGGGTCTTGTGCGGGGCTTGGCCTAGGGCCACTCAGAGCGCTGTGCTGCTGCGGAGACCACGCTCTGCGCGCCTGGACTGCGCCTCTGCACAGGCCCCGCATTCCGAGGCTTGTGCGCAGCGGGTTCGGTGGGGCAGAGTCCGGCCGCAGAAAATAAGCCACGAATCAGCCGTCCTCACCCATACTCACCACACGCACGAGCGAATCCAACGCACATTTCACCAGCGTGTATCCCTTTACCACTTAAAGGAGTAACAGAGCTGTAATCGCCCAAAGTGAAAACACATACAAACATATGCAAAACTACCCTGCTGAGCTCATTAAAAACGTTTACTATTTGTTTATCGTTACTTGGTAATTAAAATGTGGTAATTTATTTTTTTTAATGTAAAAATGTGCGTTGGGTTGGGGGATGGTACTGTACATTATTGTTTTAAAACATACACGCAGCGCAGTTTGTTTGCTCGGCGAGAGCGCGCTGAAGGATGCTGCCGAGAGGCGCGCGCCGCCGAGCAGGATCCTTCGGTCTGCTGATCACATTCACATGCTCTTGGAGAAACAGACGCCCTGGCATTAAAGCTACCAAGCCGGGGCGCGAAAGGTTTCCTTGCAAGAGCGGGTGCTGCTGCCCTTCTCCCCTGCCTTGTTTGAGAGTGCCACGTTTTCTTTTTGGGAGTTTCATATAGCGCGAACTTGACCCAAAGGTATCAGCGCTTTACAGGAGCACCAGTTACGTTAGAGACGAACACATTCATTTTGTTAGACACAAAGAAATCGAGTGATTTGCCCAGAATCACAGGATGTCGAGTGTCCCTGCCGAGACTCGACCTCTGCTCCCATGTGGACCGCTCTAGTCGTATGGCCAGAAGGATAGTCCTAGTGTTCTGTGAGTCTTTCATCTGAGACTGTGGGGCAACTGGGCAAGTGACGACTGTGTTAGGCTTATAAAGTTGCGCAGCCTCCATTATGTTGTGACAACACCCAGGCGTAGACGGCGGCACCACACGTTCAGCCGCTTCACATCCCTTTCCCCTGGGCACCTCCATCACTGGACAATTTGTCAATTGCTCGCATCATTCGCCTTCACCGGGTAGTGGTACCCACCGTCAGTTATGGTTACTGCTGAAGATGCACTCGTGTCGAAATAAATATACCATCCTGCTGTCAAAGGACATTCCTTGAGTCCGATGCACACACTGATCTGACAGATCAGGGCGACGGAGGAGCCCCGCCCCTCCCCCCCTAACCCCCCCCAAACACACACACACACACACCTTCAGTAGCTCTATATCCAGTCATTCCTATTTGGAGGCAAGGGTCTCCGCGCGTGGAATCTGCAACATTTGTTAAAAAAAAATTCAAGAGCTGTCTGAAATATAGAGCGCCTCGCGATGTTTTCGTGCAGCTGCGCTGTTTATGTTGAATACGCTTCCCATAAACATGGATGCTATTTTTTCTCCCGCCAGAGCGAGACCGCCTGGTGAGATGGGCCGGCTGGTCTAGAGTGACCAGGAAGCCTCTTCGGGATAAACTTATGCTAAACAAATACATCACACAAGCAGGCTACAGCTGCTGACGATTAACCCACTGCTTGCCATTCAAGAAAAGCAACTTTTCTGCACATTGTACCGAAAAGGCACAAAGAGACAAAACAGTGATTCACAAAATTGGACGCACCCATCTGTGACAAGCGAGCGCACTGCCCCTGTTCACAAAGGAGCCTGCCAGTGTGTTGTGTAAAAGGACTGGATGGCAGCACAAATGCTGCACACGTTCATAAAGTATTGGGGACATATATTCGTCACCTTATTTTGCTCCCAACACTGATAAGCACCTCTGGCCTGTATTCCCCCACACGTGAGACTACCATTACACCACCCCTTCATTTGTGCACAATCTAGAATGGGTAACTACACCTTCAATACATTGCAACTTGTTGCCCCCTAACAGTGTGTGAGCATGTTTTTTTTTCGTAGATGAGGATTACAATGCCCATCAAGTACAAAGTTGCTGTTTTCCTTTCTATCCCCATGTAAAGGGTACGGACTGGTTGTAGGGAGCAAACCAGGAGGATTGTTTCCTGTGCAGGTGCGGCCATGTAGCAGGATGACTCAACAAACTGACACATTGACTTTGGGGGTCTTTCTGGATTCCCAGTATGTCCTGTTGAATCGCTCTATCTAAGCATGACACTGAGGATGATAAGATGTGCCTCTGGCCTTCTTGAACCCTTTCAGATCCAATATAATGGACTTCCTGTTGACGGCCTGGTCTTAGCCGGGACATGCAGTCTGGCTTTCCCCCTGTTGTGCCCAAATCATTTATCCCACAGGACCGGTACTGCAGTGTATAATTCATGGTCCTTGCATGGAAATGTCCGCACTAACCTAATTAAGTGATCTGTATTGACACGGATGTTCTCACCTCACTGTCAGGTGCCATGATAAAAATCCATGCAGACTAAATCCATAGGCTGGCTGAGTTGAAGTTGTTACATGTCTGCCTTTTTGAATCGTGTGTTCTCGGTCATATAGCAGGTGCAGTTGTTGCAGTGCCTTTAAACTTTTGTGGCTAATAAGCTGCCAGTAGAACAGTTGTTGGTATTTATTGTGCGGATCCTTATTCCATAGCATTAGGTTTACATCCTAATCTTTAATACCATAAATCTGCCAATTTTAGACTCTTCAGTTCAACATTAATGACTTTGCAATCCTTCATGGTATAATACATGATCAAGTACAACTTCTGGTTGGTGATTATCATAGAATTAGGAGAGGGATGCCGCATATGTTATGACCATCTTAGATTAATAGCGGATGACTTTATATCCGATTTATATTGAATTCTGTACTTAGGAAGTTACTATACCATTGTAGTTTGTCAATAACATAAATGCAAGAAATTGCATTGTTAGTTGAAAGTGGTGGCAGCCCCACTCAAATAATAAACACAATCCTTATAAAATTCACTAAATTAACCTGTGGCTAACCCTCTGGTAGCCTGGCATAGAGGCAATGTGTAAAGTATTAATGCAGCATGCAAACAGTAATAAAGTGAAAGCACAACGGAAAAATCCCAAAGCAACTTTGAAATAGAGTAATTTTTATAAATAAAATGACAACAAAATCCAAGCTGTCGAACCAGAAATAGGAGCTTCTGAAGGTTTATGTAATAAAAGCTCCAAAAGGCATAAATTGCCAACTGCGTCTATCTGGTTGTGCTGGATTGGGCCGAAGTCATATGTTCAGGCCGACTGTGATGGCGCTTGGGCCAGGATCGGCCACTGGAAATTGTACCTTTTTGTCCCTGGTGCTAGGATGCAGGATCCTGTGTTGGTCTGTGCCGCACTCCATAGGTTCCGTTGAAGCTTCTGATTAGGAGCCGCGACGGAACGGCATCAAACGGTTCCGGTGAAACCGCTGCGAGGTGCTGCGGTGCAAAGTTCTGCATTGGGCTGTGCCGCACCGCGTCAGTGCAGGTGAAACCTTCAGTAACTACAGATGGAATACACTCTAACTCCAGCCAAAGGTCCAGGACCTTGGTGACAGCACTTGTGGAATTAGGACTCACTCCTACAGAGGCCAACACAGGGGACCACGTCCAGTACACTTTTGTCCCTGTAGCTCAAACAGGACATCAGCCAACTGACCCTTGGAGTCACTCTGGGGAACTTGGGATCAAGGCAAGTAGGTCCAATCTTTCTACTTCAGACAGCAAGGCAGTCCTTCCAGCAGCAGGGCAGCCCATTCTGGCACCCGTGCAGTCCTTTTTCTGAATCTTCCACAACAGGAGTCTTTGGAAGAGTGGCTCTAAGGCACATTTTTATGCCTGGTGCCAATCCTTGTGTTGAGGAATTTCTTGACCTAGCCCCAAAACTGTTTCTGCCCAGTTCTTCCCTCTTCCCTTGGTCCTGGCTCAAAATTGTCTAAGGTGATAAAGGCAGGGGCATTCCTGGTGTCAGGTTCCTTTGTGTGTGTTGCAGGCAGGGCCCTTTAAAATGTAATTCCCAGTCATCCGGTCAGGAAGACCCTGTCCCCTAGGCTTCCTTTATCTCAGTTCTGGACACAATATAAAAGCCCCAAAAGCAGAGCCATACACAGTCATATGACCCAGAGCACTGGCAGGAAGGCACAGTTGGTGTGGGCAAGAAAATGCCACCTTTCTAATAGTGCCATTTTCAAAATTGTAACTTAAAATTCGACTTCACTATTAAAGCCGATTGAACATTACAATTCATTTGAGCGTAAACAGTGAGGGCCTCATTTATGAGAAGTGACGCATCGCTGCATGAAAGCAGCGATGCGTCACTTCTCAGTGCGCCCTCCTTGCGACATGATGGATGCGTCATATTTACTGTATGACGCATCATGTCGCAAGGAGTTACAGATACGTCAGTATGACTGGCGTATCTGCAGGCACAAAAGTGACGCATTGCTGGAGTGTGTCACAAAAGTGATGCTACTCCAGCAATGTGTCCTTTCACACGGGGCAAGCCTCATGTGAAAGGGCCTGCATCAGTCTTACGCCTGCTGTGAAGCAGGCGTAAGATATTGACGCATTTGCACCCTAGAAGTGGCGCAGTGAAATCTCGTAGATTTCACTGCGTCACTTCTACAAGGCTTACTTACGTAGGAACGCCCACCCTGCATACATTATACCTGATGCAGGTATAATGTCGTGCAGGGGTTTACAAAGTGACGTATCTGCTTAGATACGTCACTTTGTAAATAGGGCGCAACAGGAGGCATGTTTTACGCCGCAAAAGTGACGCAACGGAAGCGCAAAACTGTCTCTACCTGTTCCAAATCTGAAATTTGCACTTATTAAATGTAATAAGGGAGCCCAGTGTTAGTCAATGGGTGAGTTAGGCCGCACAACAGTGATAACGTGTTTAGGAGTTTTTCACTGTCAGGGTCATGCATGTCCTATTTTTTTAATACCATGCACCCAGTCTTAGGGGCGGTTAAAGCATATCTTAAGACTGGCTTATAAGTATTAAAAAGTAAGGTTTAGGCCTGGCACAAGGTTATTTTGCCAGGCCACAATGGCAGCTTAAAGCAGCACAATGAGGGCTTCTGCCCTTTAGTTGCATTGAATTTACAGGCCCTGGGTACATGGAGCTAAGTTCTCTCTAATGTGCGCGCTCGGGCGCTCGCTCAATCTCTGCCTTTAGGCCAGGCACAGAAAGACTGAAAGTGGGCACACACCAATTATCAGTAACTAGGGAAGCATTACCATTATCTTCACAAGGCCAACTGTAATGCACTCAGGGCAACAGCAACACATTCCTGCTGTGTTAAGACTGCCCTACTGAATTCCCCCTAATCAGCGTTACAAAAAAAGAAGGTATTGATAATGTGCTGCCTATTGAATGACACTTCTGCTGCAGCCCCAGCTTCCCAGAGAAATAAAAGCAGGTAACTGAAACAACTTCCATGAATTTCTTTCTTTTTTTTCTTTTTTTCTTTATTAATTTTATTTAACCAAGAATATACAGTGTATACAGTCTTAAGAATGCGTCCTGTTCCCTCCCACACCCACCCCCAAGGATCCTCTCACCGCCCCATCCTGGCTGGTCCTTAAAAGGCAAGAAAAAAAGAAAGAGAAAAGAAGAAAAAAGAATAAAGATATATATTCGTAAAATGGCGGGAAAAAGAAAAAAGGGAAAGGAGACAGAAAAGAAAGAAAAATTAAGACAAGAAGCGCTATCTAGAAATGATACGTAGCTCTGGCCATGTTACAGCACAAATTGGGCCATGCACAATATACATATATACATATACTTTATCACCCGATTCCCTCAGCTTCGCTGTCTTCCGACCATCTGATCAGAGGGGCCCAAATCTCCATCCCCTTGGTTCTAGCTCTCTGCCCCCTTCTCGCATATATACTGCGTCTCTAGCCTGAAAACCGCCAAAAATCTCCCCAACCATTGTTGTCCCGTAGGAGGAACAGGATCAAGCCAATGGGTGGCTAAGCAGAGTCGAAATATTATCATTGCGTTAAAAAGAAAGGTCTGTACCCGAGCTGGTAGTCGAGAACTGCTCACTCCCAATACTATCAACTGCGATGTCATTTCTATATGCTGTCCCAGATGAGACTCAAGAATAGTTCCAACCTCTATTTTAATTAAATCCAACTTAGGGCAGGATGCAAACATATGTACTATGTCTGCTGCTGGAAAGCTACAGCGTGGACATGCTGTTCCCGCATCTCCTCCCCATTTAGAAATCTTCTATGGTGTTATATAGGGATTAAACCAGGTCTTGAAACATTGTAATTGGAGGTTAGTAGCAATACAAGAGGTTTGGGCCATATTGAGTGAATCTTCAACTTATCCCGCTTCGATCTAAGGCCGCTCTTGCCAGCGTTCAGTGTTTGTGTAAATCATCCATCATCGTCTCGTTAGTTTTTTATAGATCCCACCTAGTGTAGCTGATCCTTTGAGCAGCATCTCCACCAACATCACCCGGGCAAACCCAACACTCTCCCCAAGTTTTCTCCCTAAGAAATCCCTTATTTGGAGATATTTAAAGAATTGGCTATTGTTGACCCCGAAAGTTTCCTTAATCCTATCAAAGGAAATCACCCCAGTATCGTCCATGATGTTCCCAACCATCCTAACACCTTTGCCATGCCATATTTTCATAAGACCATCATTGAAGATACTAGGGAGCGATTTATTACCATACAATGGGGTATAAGCATGGATGAGGCCTAGACCAAGCCTTTTTCGAGCTGCAACCCAGATTTTGAAGGCACACATTAGTGTCTTGAACTTCACTCCTTTGTAATACTTAAAATCAGTATGAAGCAGAAAACAACCCCTAGCCCCTGGCTCCATCAGTAGATCAAAAATTGATACGGTAGCCACCTTTTGCCCTTGATCACGTTCATCCCTAATTAGACTTCCTATTTTTAATAATATGGCCGCCCAGTGATATAGCTGAAGATTAGGGACGGGCCATCCACCTCTATCCCTGGGTAACGTCAAAAACGTAAGCGCTCTCCGCGGGCGGTGATCGGCCCAAAGAAATTTAGTAAACAACTTGTTCATAGCTTTAAACCAAGTATTATCGATAGCCACCGGAATTGCCCTAAAGAAATATACATTTTTGGGCAGAAACACCATCTTGATGACGTTACACCTTCCCACAAAGCTTAGCTTAAGATTGTCTATAAGATTTAAATCTGTTTTGAATTTTGGAAGCAGTGGATCCAAATTAGTTTCTGCAATCTTAGACACATCTGCCATTATCTCAACCCCGAGATATGTTGCCTTTTGAACAACCTGCTGGTCATTAAACCGGAGTCCCATGCCAACTACCACAAGGGTTTTGTTGGAATTAAGTTGATATCCCGCTATATGCCCGAAAGTCTCTGCCACCTTTTCAATTTCGGTTAGTGCACCAAAAGGGTTGGGGGTCGTGATAGCTAAATCGTCAGCGTATGCCAGAATCTTGGAGCTCCCCCCATTACTATGTATAGCTACAATCTGATCATTCCCCATAATTTTTCGGACCAGAGGATCAATATACAAAGCAAATAACAGGGGGAAGCATGGGCAGCCCTGACGTGTCCCCCTCCTAATTGACACAGAATTTGACAGTTCCCCCATTATAGCAATTCTGGCCACCGGATTGTTATACATTGTTGAGATAGTCTAATAAAGCCAGTACCAAACCCTCTGCTCTCAAAACTTCGGTCGTCGGCAAGATGGCGGCTGCGTGAGGATCTGCAGTTCACCACCCATCCAAGACTCCAGGAAACTCCGAGGGGACATCAGCTAATATGTATTAAATGGCCAGAATCTGTCTACTGTATGGCCTGAGACGACTGCTGGGGCGATCGCAAGGCAAAACGAGCGCATTTGCGTACCTGCTGATCCGAACAGCCATGAAGATACTGTTGGGTGCAGGCAGCCACGGTCGCCAACCCCGCCACATCATTATGCCGCCGAAAGCCCTCAAACCCCCACGGGACCGTGGAGACTGCGGAACAAATGGTAACGGAGCTGGAGCAGGAGCTGCCGGGAGTCAGCGAGGCCCCTCTGTGACTCGCAAAGCTCCAAGCGGGAAGAAAGGAGACGCTACTCCTGCGGCCGCAGGAAGTGCGGAGGCGGCCCTCAAGAAATCCAAAACAAAAGAGCAGCGTCCAGGTGAGGAGGCGGGCGCTGCCTCTGACGAGCAACCAGTGATTCCAGGAATGTTTTTCAGCCACGGGAAAATCCATGAGAAAGGCAAATCTCTCGCCGAAGCTGTGGGGAATAATAATGAGGAAACTTCAAAGACGGCAGCAAGCGGTGAGGAGCTTACACCTCTGGTGACTGTAAGTACGGGACTAGTGCCCTCTGCATCCACATGCTCAGACAAATCTATAATTTTACAGGGGGAATCCCAGTTGGTGATGGCTGACGCTGTGGTGGGGGAACAGGGGTATAAGGAACTAGAACAGGCCACCAATGTAGGTTTATCTGCCAACCGAGACCCATTTTGATGCAGTATCTGGCTGCGGGGACTCCTGAAGGAGGTGACAAGTTCTGCTCCCTCAATGAGGACTCTGAGCCGTCTAATGTTAGTGCAAGTGGGGAGGAAATATATATGTCAGAGGAATCGGAGGGGGACTCAGACAGCTGTCACTCCAATCTCAATACACAAAAGCGTAACTCCACTCAGAGGCGCCGGAGCAGAAATAAAGGGGGAGGGGGCAAAATGCTGTGCGCAACGCTATTGGATTCTGGTCAAAGTCAATCGGAACAACTAAAATGGGATTACTCTGCTACGCATTTTGAAACTGATAACGGGCCGACACCAGATGCTGGCGCTTTAGGGGAATATAGCATATCTACCCTAACGAAGTACACTTCTGAGGTTCCCCCCTCGATGGATCTTATCTATTCCACTCTCAAGCAGATACAATCTGAGGCTCGACAGGAGCACAAGAGGGCACACCATGCAGCTAAGCTGATACAAGAGGCCATCCGGAAAATCAATAAAAACTTGTGTAGAAATTGCTGAAAGAACAAAGGTATTGGAACAGCGAGTGGTGACTCTAGAGGCAGGAGCTGAGAGTGTAGCCCAACAAGTGACTTCAAATGAATCGAGGAGGACGGATGTCATGTTGAAGCTCACAGATTTCGAGAACCGCCAGAGGCGCAACAATCTAAGACTTCTGGGCATTCTGGAAAATGCAGAAGGCGAAGACATCAGAGGGTTTGTGCTGCGATTGCTGAAGGGCGGCTTTCCCGAACTGTCACATTGGGATTGGGACTTAGAAGAACAGCGTGTGCATCGGTTTCCACTCATGTTGAAGAAAAGGAAGGGGCAGGTGGGAGGTGACGACAAACCCAGAGCTATATTAATCTTTTTTGGCAACTTTCTGCTACGACAAGCAATCTTTGACAAAGCACGCCCTGAAGCAAGGCGCTCGGCGGAGGGCCACTCCTTCTTTGTCAGGCCGGACTTCTGCCATGCTACGGTGGAAAGGAGGTGGAGGCTACGCAAGCTCACTACTCCCTTCCAAAAGGTTGGCTGTGAGGTATATCTGCTGAGTCCTGCTCACCTTAAGGTCATCTACCAGGGGAATACAAGGGCCTTTTCATCTGAGATACAAGCAAAGGATTTTCTACAGAAGATATCAGGAGCCGCAGGCCATAAGGACTCTCTTGGCTGATGTACTCGGACAATGATTATGTGTAGTCTTTTGTTGTGTATATAGCGGAGCTTGATGGGTGGTGGTGGGAAGCAGCATCATGCAGGAGGCATCACAAGGGTCTTTGGACCTTTTTTTGCCACAAGGTAGGGAGGGGGAATGAAGGGGGTAGGGACTCTTTTGGGGGCACGGCTGGTCCATCTGGTGGAAGTATATGTAATGGCAGGGAGATTATATGGAACGATAGGCCAATTGAGAATGTAGTAAATGACAAGGGGGAGGGAGATAAGAATTGCATCGGTTAATATATGTGGGCTGAATTGTCTGCGCAAAAAACGTAGGGTCAATGAAGATATCCAGCATCTGAATGCGGATATAGCATATCTACAAGTGACACATATCGAAGCAGGGAGACAAAAGGTGGCAGAATTAGCAGGGTATCAACTAGTTTCCTTCACAACTCAAGGCACACACACAAAAGGGGTAGCCATTATGGCTCGCAGAAGAAGGCTTAAACTCCTACGCTCTAAGACTAATCACCTGGGCAGATGGGTCCTCACCCTATGTAATGCGGACAATTTCTCCTTTATGCTTTGCTCAATTTATGGGTCAGTGCTCGATGATCCCGCTCTTTTTAACTGGTTGAATATGGAACTGACTGGGAGGCCATTGCCTTTAATTATCTATGGCGACTTTAACTTAAATTAGAGAGCTAATACGATGAAGCTCGGGACTAGCCCTATAGAGGACGTAAACCCAAAGTCTTTAAAGCCCTGCTGAATCTATGCTTGACGCATGGACTTATTGATGCTTGGGCCTCGCAAGAACCTAATGACTATGGCTTTACCTTCTTTTCAGCGCCACACCAGACACACGCAAGGCTGGATTATTTCTTTGTGTCTCAGGGTCTCTCTATCAACTGCCGGATCTTTAAATTTCCTAGGGTCATGTCTGACCATAATCCGCAAGTCTTAGAGATCCCACTTCAGGCCTTAAAGAAGGAGGTACCGCGGTGGACCTTTGATAGAGCACTCCTCTATGATCAAGAGTACCTAGCACATTTGAAAGTATGGATTCCTAGATTTAAATCTGAGAACAGGGGTAGCCCCCGGGTAGACATCGTATGGGACGCTCTGAAAGCTGGGATAAGGGGGGAAATCTCAAGGTATGGCTGGCGGTCTCAGAAAGCAGGTCAAATCTACCTACAGGAACTTTATGATAAACTAGGCGACGCAGAGACGCAATTGGTTGAAGCTATTATGAATGGGGGTGATGTGGGCCAGGTACAAACTTGGGTCACATTAGCCAAATTCTAAATTCTGGAAGTCTCAACAAAGAAAGCAGCAGGGAAATGCACAGCATGGAGATCTAAAATGCATGAATGCAGTGAGAAAGTGGGACATTTGCTTGCGGGACGCACTCGGCAAAGGGTGACACAGGGAGCAATCCTCGCACTCAACGATCCTCAAGCTGTGCTAGTCTCTGGGGCCACAGACATTACGGCTGCTTTCCAGCGCTTTTACCAACTACTCTATACTGAAGAAACTATGGGCAGTAAGGAGGAAATTTGGGATTATCTGGCAGAGATACCAGGAGAAAGGCTAACTAGGGAGGAAAGAGAAGCATTAGAGGTACCCATTACGGCTAAAGAGGTAGCAGATGTCATCAGCTCCCTGGCTAACGGGAAGGAAGTGGGCAAGGATTTTATCCCACGGGAATTCTATAAAAAATTGGCTCGCTGTTTACTGAAAATTATGGTTGTTGTTTTTCTAAAAGCCCAGTCTGGTCAGAAGGCGCCTGATTCATGGGGATCGGCCAACATTGTGGTTTTCCCCAAAAAAGGGAAGTCGGTCAAGGAGCTCGGGTCTTATCTGCCTATAACGCTAATTAAAAGCGATGTAAAGGTTTATGCCAAGATTCTGGCAAATCGGCTAGCCATAATGATTAAAAAACTGGTTTCTCCCACCCAACATGGGTTTGTCCCGGGTAGGAGTACAATCGATCATATTCAGAGAGTGATTGCTCTCTTTGATGCGGCAGAGATTACAGGAGATCCTATTGGGCTAATCCTGCTAGATGCAGAGAAAGCCTTTGATAGGGTCTCCTGGCTGTTTCTATGGGCAACTCCATGAATTTATTTCTATAGCACTTACTACCCCTGACGAGGCGTTGCATCATATGTTCACAGCATCCAAGGAGAATTTTGCCCAGAAACCTCTGACTACATTAACATAGGCCTTCTCATTCTCTTTCAGAATGGAATGTGAAACTTTTGTTTCTGAGCTACTGTGATTAGAATTGTGTACAAAGTATGTACACATCAGAAAATATTGACATATTTCCTGCTACATTTGTTAAATATCCAAATGCTATTCAGACTATAAACAACAAAAAACCGTTATGTGGCAATTTTTTAAGTGAGTGCTTTGAAAGCATGTTGATTCAAAATGAATGCGCCTGTAAAATCAAATTCAAAGGATATATTTTCATATGTTGCGATAATTTTCTTTTTATTTTTTGAGGGGGGCTGCTGAGAAATGGACGTTTGTGAGACTGATTTGTATATACACTGATCCTAGTAATAAGCCTTTTGAGCATTTATTGAGCTATATATTGGCAGATTCCTGACTTTTTCATTTGGAGTTTGCACATTAAGTGTAACCCTCCTGGTGTGTAAATAGTAACCTATTGATGTGTCAATGATGAAATGTCTATTTAATCTCTTCAGAGTTTTATATAGCGCGAACTAGACCCAAGACATCGGGTATCAGAGGGCTTTACATGAGCACAAGTTTCGTTACAAATGGACACATTCTTTTTTTTTTTCTTAGGCACGCGGAGATTAAGTGATTTGTCCAGAATCACAGGATGTTGAGTGTCGTTGTCGAGACTCGAACCCGGTTCCCCAGCTTCGAGGTCGACGTAAGGCTACATCCTCTCCCCTAATTAATCCAATTAGTTATTTTCTGCAATTGAATGGAGGTATTAATTAAGTTAAACTGACACTTTACATTTTGTTAGGTATACAAAGAGGAAATAGACAATGGGTGTGCTTTGAAAATGTTATAAAGCAACTGATAAACCATACCTCTCAATCCCTATTGAGAATTGAGATCATTTCTAATTACCTGACCTGTTTTAGATATTTAAGTGGATGGGTAAGGAGTAAACTGAATTTGTGCCATCAGATAGACTGCATATTAGGGATGAAACAGTGCCATTGGTTAAATGGCAGGGACAGTCTGAGCATCTGGAGATATGTTTACTTTCACTCGCCACCATGCCCCAAGTTTGAGGATGATATCACCCTGTGGCTTGTCTAACTTTCATGATTAGAATATAATGGGGAGAATTACTTTTTTAGATCTGGCACTTGCCTTGATCTTTTGATTTCATTCAAATAATCTATTTAATGCACATACGTAGAGGGACTTGTCACCATCACTCCTTAGCCATTGGTCTGTTGCTTCATTCACATTGTTCTCCCGCCCACTAAAGCTGGAGCACATCGCAATGGATGAGCCCGTTTCAACCAGTGGCCAATTTCACTGTGAGTGACAGCATTTGCTCTTTCACAAGGAGCATATCCACTTACATAGCAGCTCTCTTCAGTGCCGGGGGCTACTAAGGCGATGTGTGCTTTTTGACACAAAAACTTCTTTGCTTTTAGCCATTTTTTTATATTGCCAGTGGCCCGGCTATTGCCCCAACAATAAAGGTGAACAACTCAAAAAGCAACCTTTACTCTGTAGCTCTCTCTCATTCCTTCCCATTTGGATAGGGATTGCCTGGGCCACAGCAATGACCGGAAAGTTTATTTAATTTTGAGAGGCGACCCGCCACCACCCTTTGGTCACTACAATTCCCATTCAGCTCCTGCTTTTTGTGCCAACCAGCCAGAGCTCTGGACTAAGCTTTACTAGTGATCGCCCCATTTTTGGAGGTCAGTACTTTCCTTTAAGCGGCAGGTGCCTCTTACCAATTGCCAAAAAGGATCATTATGCCACCCTCTGGCAAGAATGCCAGGCTCCCTGGGGAGCAAATTAAAAGTCCAATTTGTAGAAATAGATCCATCCCTATTAGAAGCAACTGCGGACATACTTGCTTCACTTTCGCTCATTGTTTTTTGATAATCATTTTAGCTGGGCATTACACCGTGAACCAGCTGCAAGTATGAAACTGCATTGAAAGTTTTAAGATGTGGTTGCAAGAAGACATCTTAATTTCCAGCTACTCTTACGAAACTAGCTTTATAAAGGGGGTTGTAAAGCTACATCACATAGCAGCAGACCCTTTGAAAGCACCTTCAGACATCTGGTTGGGATCCGGTCTGTTCCGTTTTCTGGCGATAACCTTTCATAAATTCCCAGATCATGGATATTAAAAGATTAATCTAAAAGTGCTGGTGTGCCAGTTACATGATGGCTTTTAGCCACATTCTCCTGCTTTAAAATAAAAAAGAATGCAGCATTTGAGCAATGGTAATACAACATCCTTTTCTGTTTTCATTGCGTTTGTGGTCAATGGCTGACAAAAGTATTCTGTGCGCATGGCTTCTGTTTACATAGTCGCCAGAAAAGAAATACACATAGACACAGACATGTTGTGGTTTGAAGATAAACCTTCAAATAAGTAAAGAGCAAACAAATAATATACTCCTTGATGTAATGGAGTGAAATATTCTGATCACGACTGACTAATGCTGTGTAAATTGGAGACAGCATTACAGGTGCATATATTACTACAAAAACGAGATACAGAGGCAGATGTAGGATTGACCAAAAGAAAAAGAAAAACTACCAGAAAAAGTGTGTACTATAACCATCAAACGAACAATGCTTCAATTGAAATTATTTTAATGAATACTTAAAACAAATGGACAGAGTCTATGTAGATGCCCGAGTTACAAAGAGTCAATGCACCTCTCAACTTGATTGAGACAGGAATGGATTCTGTCCTCATTCTGGGAAGCCCCCTGCAGGACTGCAGGCCGGTGAGGTGGAGACAGCACTGTGGTGAATGAGGAGATATAAGTTAACTGAAGATGATCAGAATGCAGGGCTGCTAGAGATTTCCGCGTGGAAATTGGTGAGTTGATCACAATCTAATACATGCATCTGCAGGCAGAGAGCGAGGCAGGTTCACGGAATGACTCTGGTGAACGAACATGTGGGTGAGCATGAAATACATGTCCTTAATCCCAGAATTCAACTGGGAGACTTTATTAGGAAATGTGTGTCTCTAAATTATAATTGGGATGAGTGCAGAGGATCACTGACTACAGGAAGTCCCGCCCACACGGAAACTGTGAAAGAAGAACACAGCTGCAGTGACACTGGGATGCACAGACACTCAGATGGCCAGGAACGCGCTGATTCTGGGGAAATGATGTATTGATAATGGGTCGCTAACAATACCAATCACTGACGCTGCGTCACACTGACACTCAAATGAGGGCACTCCTTCACTGGCACACACTGACGTTGGGGCAGGAACACGCTGACACTGGGACAGAGATACTGACACTGGGACAGGAAGATGCTGACACTGAAACACACTGACAATGGGACCCTCTGGCACTGGAAGATTGAAACTAAAACACTAAAACTAGGGCAGAGACACAGTGACTCTGGGACAGGTGGACAAAAACACTGCCCCTATGGCATTGACACTGAGACACTGCGCCAACACACTTGTGCACACTCGTGTTCCGACAGGGGCTATCTAACGCTCATATAACTCATTTACACTGAGGAAAAGAGACACACACAGTGACTTCAACACACTCTCACCAAACTTAGAACACACTCTCTGGCAAACACTGGCGTTGGACGAGAAACAAACTGAGACTTGGACAGAGGTGGAGACGCACTAGCACCGGGACAGAGAGACACAGGGACTGAGACAGTGTGACATGGAGACACACTTGCACCGGTGGACGGAGACACAACCACTGACAGTGGGGCATGGAGACACAAGCGCTGACACTGGGGCACGGGACACAACCATTAACATTGGGGCACGGAGACACAACCCCTGACACTGGGGCACGAAGACACAACCCCTGACGCTGAGGCACGAAGACACAGCCCCTGACGCTGGGGCACGGAGACAACCACTGACGCTGAGGCACGGAGACACAACCACTGACAGTGGGGCATGGAGACACAACCGCTGACACTGGGGCACGGAGATACAATCACTGACACTGGGGCACAGAGACACAACCCGTGACGCTGGGGCACAGAGACACAACCCCTGACACTGGGGCACAGAGACACAACCACTGACACTGGGGCACAGAGACACAACCCCTGACGCTAGGGCACAGAAACACAACCACTGATGCTGGGGCACGGAGACACAACCACTGACGCTGGGGCAAGGAAACACAGCCATTGACGCTGGGGCACGGAGACACAACCACTGACACTGGGGCACAGAGACACAACCACTGACGCTGGGGCAAGGAGACACAGCCACTGACGCTGGGGCACGGAGTCACAACCCCTGATGCTGGGGCACGGCGACACAACCACTGACGCTGGGGCACGGAGACACAACCCCTGACACTGGGGCACACCTACAGCGAGAATGGAACACACTAATAGTGGAAGGGGATACCCACCCGATGACTCAGAGACACAGGCACGCCTATGACACACCTACAACGCACCTGCACTGTGACTGGGGCAAAATGATGATTAGACACGCTGAAATTGGGACAGGAAGAGATGTACACTGGAGCAGGGAATACGCTAACACTGGGACAGGGAACACACTAACACTGGGACAGGAAAAGATGTACACTGGAGCAGGGAATACACTGACACTGGGACAGGAAGAGACGTACACTGGAACAAGGAATACACTAACACTGGGACAGGAAACACACTGGCACTGGGACAGGGAGAGGCGTTCACTGAAACAGGGAATACGCTAACACTGGGACAGGGAACACACTAACACTGGGACAGTAAGAGACGTATATTGGAACACGGAATACACTGACACTGGGACAGGAAGAGACGTACACTGGAACAAGGAATACACTGACACTGGGACAGGAAGAGACGTACACTGGAACAAGGAATACGC
This sequence comes from Triturus cristatus, assembly GCF_964204655.1. Taxonomy (NCBI): domain Eukaryota; kingdom Metazoa; phylum Chordata; class Amphibia; order Caudata; family Salamandridae; genus Triturus; species Triturus cristatus. The sequence goes on from NC_140592.1 coordinate 1,186,843,053, forward strand.
TGGCACTGGGACAGGGAGAGACGTACACTGGAACAAGGAATACACTGACACTGGGACAGGAAGAAACGTACACTGGAACAAGGAATACACTGACACTGGGACAGGAAGAGACGTACACTGGAACAGGGAATACACTGACACTGGGACAGGAAGAGACGTACACTGGAACAGGGAATACACTGACACTGGGACAGGAAGAGACGTACACTGGAACAAGGAATACACTGACAGTGGGACAGGAAGAGACGTACACTGGAACGAGGAATACGCTAACACTGGGACAGAAAACACACTGGCACTGGGACAGGGAGAGGCCTTCACTGAAACAGGGAATACGCTAACACTGGGACAGGGAACACACTAACACTGGGACAGGAAGAGACGTACACTGGAACACGGAATACACTGACACTGGGACAGGAAGAGACGTACACTGGAACAAGGAATACACTGACACTGGGACAGGAAGAGGCGTACACTGGAACAAGGAATACACTGACACTAGGACAGGAAACACACTGGCACTGGGACAGGGAGAGGCCTTCACTGAAACAGGGAATACGCTAACACTGGGACAGGGAACACACTAACACTGGGACAGGAAGAGACGTACACTGGAACACGGAATACACTGTATTGTATTGTATTGTATAAAATATTTATATCGCGCAACTATCACCCCACGGGTATCCTGGCGCAAAGAGACCATGATGACATAAGGCAACCAATCGATTCGGCCACTAAACGGGAACCTACTAGCTGTTTCTGGCAAATAGCCAGGTCTTAAGGTTCTTCCTAAATAACAGTAAAGAGTCTACTTGTCTAAGGCTTAGGGGAATTTCATTCCATAGACAGGCTGCTGCCAGGCCGAAAGCTCTGCCCCCTAGCTTTGTCGAATTAACTCTGGCAACAGACGCCAGGCTTTGGCTGGCGGACCGGAGGAGTCTTTTGGGCGCATACCAGGTAAGCCGTTCTTGTAAGGAGAGCGGACCTGAGTCTTGGAGCGCTCTAAAGACAAGACATAAAGATTTAAAACTGACTCTGTCCTTGATAGGAAGCCAGTGTAGATCCCTCAGTGCCTGTGTCGCGGAGGAATTACGCTGTCTCTTAAGGGCCAATTTAGCTGCCATAGACTGGACTCTTTGCAACCCCTGTAGAATGTACTTGGGAGCACCCAGATACAGGGAGTTGCAATAGTCCAGTCTACTCATGATGATACTACGGACCACCAAAGGCCTCACTTCACTAGATAGTAGAGGAAGGATCTGACGGAGGGCTCTCAATAGTGCAAAACATATGCCGATTGTTTCATTGGCCTGGGTTTTCATTTGAAGGTCTTCATCAAACATGACTCCCAGGTTACGCACCGTCCTGGATGCCTCTATAAGGGCATCCTCTGGTCCGAACCTGAATTCACCTATCAGTTGTCTGGACAGTCTCGCTGCACCACAGTACAGCAGCTCTGTTTTCCCCGCATTGAGCTGGAGAGAATTAGCTCCTAGCCAGTCTGAGATCTGCCCCATACACGCCTGAAAGGAACTCATGGATACTGCATGCTTTCCGTGGATGGAAAAAGACAATTGAATGTCATCGGCATAGTTGATAACATCAATCCCAAAAGATTTTATGATGGGGATCAAAGGGCTTAGATAGACATTAAAAAGAATCGGGCTGATTGCTGAGCCCTGGGGTACTCCAGAGCATGCTGGGGACCATGAGGAGACATATGGCACCATACTGACCGCCTGCTGTCGACCTGACAAATAAGATTGAAACCATTTCAGGGCACATCCCCTCACTCCAATACTCTCTAGTCTTGCCATCAGTACTGCGTGGTTGATCGTGTCAAATGCGGCCGATATATCCAGTAGGACCAGCACTGAAGAGGTCCCACTGTCGGCTCGCATTCTCAACTTGTCCATCATTGTGATCAGAGCGGTCTCCGTCCCATGCCCTGGCCGGAACCCAAACTGGTCCCTGTCCAGGAGAAGATTATCCTCTAAATAGCATGACAGAGACCTACTGACCAGTTTTTCCACGATTTTAATAGGAAAAGGCAGCAAGGATATGGGGCGAGAACTAGCTGGCAGCAAGGGGTCCAGAGATGGCTTCTTCAACAGGGGGGTCACCATCGCTTGTTTCCAGGCACCTGGTACCGCTCCTTCATTCAAGGATTGGCAACAGATGAGCCGTAAGGCCGGAAAAAGGATGGGGCCGTAATCCTTCCATATTTTATGAGGAAGGGGGTCAAGAGGTGATCCAGATGAGACCTCCAGTGCTAAACTGTTGAAAAGATCCTCTGTGAGGGGTTGGAAATATTCCAGTGATGTGGTCGATCTGTTGTCCTTGATAGTTAATGGTGAGCCCTTAGAGTCAGAAACAAAGCCCCCCACAATTTTGGCCACCTTATCAATAAAGAAGGCGGCAATCTCATTGCAGAGCCTTTGTGATGACTGGATTCCATTAGCCGTACACCCAGGGTTACTAAGGTCTTTAACAATTTTGAAAAGAGCCTTAGTACTATTGGACGCCTGTAAGATAGAGTTGGCATAAAACTGTGCCTTGGCTCCCCTGATGGCTTGATTATATTGGGCTTGGGCTAATCTGGACGCTGTTTTATCTGACTCAGAGTATGACCTCCGCCATCATCGTTCTGCCTGCCGGCGGGCAGAGCGGAGCTTTTTCAATTCCTCACTGAACCACGGTGCAGAGGGTATGGCCTTGATTTTATGTCTTTTCCTGGGAATGCAGCCATCGAGAGTATTGTTTATAAAATTGCTGTAGCTATTGTAGTTCTCCTCTACTGAGACATCAGGATCATGTAGATATTGCTCAGTAAAAGGAGAGGCTAGACTCTCATTAGGCAATTTTGACCAATCTCGGCCCCATCGAAAGGAAGCTTGTTTTTTCCCTGTCGGAGAAGCTCTAGATATAGTGATCCTAAAGCGTATCAAGAAATGATCTGTCCAGCTTAGCGGGGATATGTTCAACACCTCACGCTCGGACTGCTTGGCGAAGACCAAGTCAAGCGCATGTCCTCCCTGATGAGTTGGCTCTTGAATGTGTTGAAATAGGCCGCAGTTTTCGCAGGTTTGACAGAGAGCTTGAAGATGATTCCCCAGGCTCCCTGTCTCCCAGAGATTAAAATCACCAAGTATTAGCAATCTGGAATGTGTTAGTGCTAAGTCGGCAATTGTGTCAAGTAGGGCCTGTTGTTGATGATCTGGGCCCGGAGGTCTGTAACAGACCAGGCCAGTCAGCACTCTCCCTTTGGGTTCTTGTAAAGTAAAACCCAAAAGTTCGTGCCCAGCTATCTCATTTACCTGCAGCAGTGCGCAGTCCCATTTCTCTTTGAATATTAACCCTACTCCTCCTCCTCTTCCCGTTAAGCGGGGTTTATGAAGAATTTTATAGCCTGGTGGACAGGCAAACCCGATTTCCACCAGGGAATCTGGGGTAATCCAGGTCTCGGTAATGAAAAGGAAATCCAGATTCAGATCTTCAAGCAGGTCGAAAATCTCCTGATGATGCTTTATCAGGGACCTGCTGTTGATCAAGCCACATATCAAGTTCAATAGAGATCCCCCCCGTCCAACCTTACCGATATTCAGCAGACTGTCTCTCGAATAACAGATCCGACCTGTACTGGATACACCAGCGTGGGGGGCACTAGGCGCGACCAAGGCGCAGACGGGCTTGCCTCTGGCGCGCCTCCGGCGCGCCAGCGGCGCGCCCGCTGCGCGCACGCGCTGCGCGCTTGCATCCCCCTTGTTAAAATAGGGCCAGCAACTAGACCGCTAACAACAATGGCGCTCGGTGGGTGGCGCGTTCCTCGGTCGTTCCGTGACTGTCTCACCAAGCGGTGATGTGGGTAACTTTTTAATGTGCAAGTAAGTGGGCAAAACAGTTTATTTATATTTAAAAATGACAATTCTCACCAATTAAAACCTGTATCACTAGCCTAGAATATTGATACCAGCGTCGCGCTAAACAGCCTGCCCCCGTCAATAGGGAAGCAGAGCAGTGGAACAACAGCTAAGTATGGATTCCGGTAGAGTGTCCTGCAATCTGCACCCTCCGTATGCCTTGCTAAATGTCTTTGATAAGTGTACGTCTCTTCCTGTCCCACTGACACTGGGACAGGAAGAGACGTACACTGGAACAAGGAATACACTGACACTGGGACAGGAAGAGACTGGAACAAGGAATACACTGACACTGGGACAGGGAGAGACGTACACTGGAACAAGGAATACACTGACACTGGGACAGGAAGAGACGTACACTGGAACAAGGAATACACTGACACTGGGACAGGAAGAGCCGTACACTGGAGCAGGGAATACACTGACACTTGGACAGGGAGAGACGTACACTGGAACAAGGAATACACTGACACTGGGACAGGAAGAGACGTACACTGGAACAAGGAATACACTGACACTGGGACAGGAAGAGACGTACACTGGAACAGGGAATACACTGACACTGGGACAGGAAGAGACGCACACTGGAACAGCGAATACACTGACACTGGGTCAGGAAACACACTGGCACTGGGACAGGGAGAGGTGTTCACTGAAACAGGGAATACTCTAACTCTGGGACAGGGAACACACTGACACTGGGACAGGGAGAGGTGTTCACTGAAACAGGGAATACTCTAACTCTGGGACAGGGAACACACTGACACTGTGATAGGTCAGTCAGAGGCATACATGTTACCACCAGGACAGGAAACACACTGACACTGGGACAGAAGAGATGTACACTGAACCCGGGACTAAGCTAACCCTGGAACACGTAGAGACATTACCTGGAACAAGGAAAATGCTAACCCGTAGACAAGGAATATACTAAAACCTACTAGTGAGAGAAGGCGACGTATACACCGGGAAGAGAGTACGCTAACACCAGAATAAGTGAATTCACTGGTGTTTGGAATGGGCACACTCATATTGGGACAGGATAGTTCTCTAAAACTTGCCTAAGGAAACTCATACATGACAAGAAGAAGGCATTTGCACTGCGAGAGATACTGCGTTAACAGTGGGATAGGAAATTCAGCAACAGTGTAACACGAACATAATCACATGTGGTGACAAGGAAGCACATACATGGAAAGTGAGGGAGGGACAGGGAGACAGACGCTGCACAGAGAGGCACTGACGTGTCTTTGGGTCAGGAAGACACAGACGCACACCTGCACATGTATGCACAGACGCACACCTGCACATGAATGCACAGACGCACACCTGCACATGTACGCACGGACACACACTGGGACAGAGGGTCGCATCACACCCTCGATAGCCTCATGAGGGTGTTGAATTGGCGATGACATTAATACAGCGCCGCGCTCCCTTTATGTGACATCTCTAGGTCGTGCTGCTGGACGTTCACAAGACCTCCACACCTGCTTAGTTAAACGCCTGGCAGAGGTAAGGCAGAAAATGCCTTTGGTGTGGCAGGATATGCCTCTGGCGAGGTGGGATGTGCCTCTGGTGAGGCGGGATAAGCCTCTGGCGAGGCGGGATATGCCTCAGGTGAAGGGGGATATGCTTCTCTTGAGGCGGGAGATGCCTCTGGTGAGGAGGGATATGCCTCTGGTGAGGAGGGATATGCCTCTGGTGAGGAGGGATATGCCTCTGGTGAGGAGGGATATGCCTCTGGTGAGGCGGGATATGCCTCTGGTGAGGTGGGATTTGCTCTGGCGAGGCAGAATATGCCTCTGGTGAGGGGGTTATGCCTCTCTTGAGGCAGGAGATGCCTCTGGTGAGGAGGGATATGCCTCTGGTGAGGAGGGATATGCCTCTGGTAAGGAGGGATATGCCTCTGGTAAGGAATTATATGCCTCTAGTTGGGCAGGATATGCATCTGGGGAGGCGGGATAAGCCTCTGGTGAGGTGGGACATATCTCTGGTGAGGAGGGATATGCCTATGGTGTGGAGTGATATGCCTCTGGTGTGGCAGGATATGCCTCTGGCAAGGTTGGATGTGCATCTGGGGAGGCGGAATAAGCCTCTGATGAGGTGGGATATATTTCTGGTGAGGAGGGATATGCCTCTGGTGTGGAGGGATATGCCTCTGCTGTGGCAGGATATGCCTCAGGTGAGGGGGGATATGCCTCTCTTGTGGCAGGATTTGCCCCTGGTGAGGATGGATTTGCCTCTGGTAAGAAGGGATAGGCCTCTGGTAAGGCGGGATATGCCTCTAGTGAGGGGGGATATGCCTCTCTTGAGGCGGGAGATGCCTATGGTGAGGAGGGATATGCCTCTCTTGATGAGGCATATGCCTCTGGTAAGGTGAGATATTCCTCTGGTAAAGTGAGCTATGCCTCTGGTGAGGGGGATATGTCTCTGGTGAGGCGGGATACGCCTCTGGTGAGGCGGGATATACATCAGGTGAGGCGGGATATGCCTCTGGTGAACCAGGATAAGCCTCTGGTGATGCGGGATATGCCACTGGTGAGGAGGGAGATGCCTCTGGTAAGAAGGAATAGGGCTCTGGTGAGGCGAAATATGCCTCTTAGTGAGGTGGGATATGCCTCTTAGTGAGATTAGATATGGCTCTAGTGAGGTGGGATATGCCTCTGGCGAGGTGGGATGTGCCTCTGGTGAGGCGGGATAAGCCTCTGGCGAGGCGGGATATGCCTCAGGTGAAGGGGGATATGCCTCTCTTGAGGCGGGAGATGCCTCTGGTGAGGAGGGATATGCCTCTGGTGAGGAGGGATATGCCTCTGGTAAGGCGAGATAAGCCTCTGGTGAGGAGGGATATGCCTCTGGTGAGGCGGGATATGCCTCTGGTGAGGTGGGATTTGCTCTGGCGAGGCAGGATATGCCTCTGGTGAGGGGGTTGTGCCTCTCTTGAGGCAGGAGATGCCTCTGGTGAGGAGGGATATGCCTCTGGTGAGGAGGGATATGCCTCTGGTAAGGAGGGATATGCCTCTGGTAAGGAGGGATATGCCTCTAGTTGGGCAGGATATGCATCCGGGGAGGCGGGATAAGCCTCTGGTAAGGTGGGATATATCTCTGGTGAGGAGGGATATGCCTCTGGTGTGAAGTGATATGCCTCTGGTGTGGCAGGATATGCCTCTGGCAAGGTGGGATGTGCATCTGGGGAGGCGGGATAAGCCTCTGGTGAGGTGGGATATATCTCTGGTGAGGAGGGATATGCCTCTGCTGTGGCAGGATATGCCTCAGGTGAGGGGGGATATGCCTCTCTTGTGGCAGGATTTGCCACTGGTGAGGATGGATTTGCCTCTGGTAAGAAGGGATAGGCCTCTGGTGAGGCGGGATATGCCTCTAGGGAGGGTGGATATGCCTCTCTTGAGGCGGGAGATGCCTCTGGTGAGGAGGGATATGCCTCTCTTGAGGAGGCATATGCCTCTGGTAAGGTGAGATATGCCTCTGATAAGGGGAGCTATGCCTCTGGTGAGGGGGATATGTCTCTGGTGAGGTGGGATAAGCCTCTGGTGAGGCGGGATATACATCAGGTGAGGCAGGATATGCCTCTGGTGAACCAGGATAAGCCTTTGGTGAGGCGGGATATGCCTCTGGTGAACCAGGATAAGCCTCTGGTGAGGTGGGATATGCCTCTTAGTGAGGTGGGATATGGCTCTGGTGAGGTAAGAGATACCTCTGGTAAGGAGAGAGATGCCTCTGGTGAGGAGGGAAATGCCTCTGGTGGGGTGGGATATGCCTCTTAGTGAGGTGGGATATGTCTCTTAGTGAGGTTAGATATGGCTCTAGTGAGGTGGGATATACCTCTGGTGAGAATGGATATGCCTCTGGTGTGGCGGGATATGCCACTGGTGAGGAGAGATGTGCCTCTGGTAAGAAGGGATAGGGCTCTGGTGAGGCGGGATATGCCTCTAGGGAGGGTGGATATGCCTCTCTTGAGGCGGGAGATGCCTCTGGTGAGGAGGGATATGCCTCTCTTGAGGAGGCATATGCCTCTGGTAAGGTGAGATATGCCTCTGATAAGGGGAGCTATGCCTCTGGTGAGGGGGATATGTCTCTGGTGAGGTGGGATAAGCCTCTGGTGAGGCGGGATATACATCAGGTGAGGCAGGATATGCCTCTGGTGAACCAGGATAAGCCTTTGGTGAGGCGGGATATGCCTCTGGTGAACCAGGATAAGCCTCTGGTGAGGTGGGATATGCCTCTTAGTGAGGTGGGATATGGCTCTGGTGAGGTAAGAGATACCTCTGGTAAGGAGAGAGATGCCTCTGGTGAGGAGGGAAATGCCTCTGGTGGGGTGGGATATGCCTCTTAGTGAGGTGGGATATGTCTCTTAGTGAGGTTAGATATGGCTCTAGTGAGGTGGGATATACCTCTGGTGAGAATGGATATGCCTCTGGTGTGGCGGGATATGCCACTGGTGAGGAGAGATGTGCCTCTGGTAAGAAGGGATAGGGCTCTGGTGAGGAGGGACATGCCTCTGGTGAGGAGGGAAATGCCTCTGGTGGGGTGGGTTGTGCCTCTTAGTGAGGTGGGATATGGCTCTAGTGAGGTGGGATATGCCAGTGGTGAGGAGGAATATGCCTCTGGTAAGAAGGGATAGGGCTCTGGTGAGAAGGCATATTCCTCTGGTGAGGCGGGATATGCCTCTTAGTGAGGTTAGATATGGCTCTAGTGAGGTGGGATATACCTCTGGTGAGGAGGGATATTACTCTGGTGAGGCGGGATATGCCACTGGTGAGGAGGGATATGCCTCTGGTAAGAAGGAATAGGGCTCTGGTGAGGCGAAATATGCCTCTTAGTTAGGTGGGATATGCCTCTTAGTGAGGTTAGATATGGCTCTAGTGAGGTGGGATATACCTCTGGTGAGGAGGGATATGCCTCTGGTGAGGCGGGATATGCCACTGATGAGGAGGGTTATGCCTCTGGTAAGAAAGGATAGGGATCTGGTGAGGCGGGATATGCCTCTTAGTGAGGTGGGATATGCCTCTTAGTGAGGTTAGATATGGCTCTAGTGTGGTGGGATATACCTCTGGTGAGGAGGGATATGCCTCTGGTGAGGCGGGATATGCCACTGATGAGGAGGGATATGCCTCTGGTAAGAAAGGATAGGGATCTGGTGAGGCGGGATATGCCTCTGGTAAGGCGAGATACTGCCCCTCTGAAGGATGCATGACAAACTCATATAGAACACCTGTGATCTAAAGGGGAAAAAGAAAACCTACAACCCGCTGGCCACACTCTGTCAACTATCAGCGCCAAAAGGTCATGTAATTTGCAAACACTAATACAACATAAAATAACATAACAAACATAACATGACATAACATAAGATAGCATAATATAACATACCATAATGCAACATAACATAAGATAGCATATCATAGCATAAAATGCCAGAGCATAACATAAGAGAGCATAACATAACATAATGCAACATAACAAAACGTCAAATAACATTCAAAGCATTACATAAATTAGTATGACATAACGTACCATAACAACATAACATAATATAACGTCAACTAACAATAAACATAAAATTAACATAAACCGGCATAGCACAACATGCCAGAACATTTTGAAATGCAATTGTATCCGGAAACCAGATGTAGCTTTTATCTGCATGCGTCTACTGATGTTATTTGCAGAGCAAGCATTCGCACTGCATCAAATATGTTCTGCCACTAAAACCATCAAAGCACTCCTAATGTTGGTAAACATTCTAACTGAGACTCCGGAAGATGAAGCGATTGCCAAGGATCACACAATTTGATCAAGTGAAGGATGGATAATGTGGGTGATTCATCAGCTCCCCTTCCAGGCAGGCACTTCCTTTGAATGCTACGTCATAGACAATTAGTTTGTCTGGCACATGCTGGCAGCGCTCATGACATCTTCCTGTTCATTTCCTGGTCTGCTATCTTCCCACAGGTTTGGGTAGGAGTGGGTAGGAGTGTGTCTGATCAGTTCCTCTCCATGTAGATTATGGACCACCAGGTCCAGGAACAGTTTGTACTGATTCTGCTGCGCATCGATCAGACCAGGTCAGGCGTCAAAGCGCTGTACATTATCCATCCAACAGAATGGTTACAATAGCGCGTGGTGCATGCAGCATGCATGCAAACCATAGTGCACAGCCTGCAACAGTTCGCAGGGGCTTAAGCCCAGTAAAGGGGTCACCTCTAAAAGAGTACTGGTTGAAGAAGCAAGGCAGATAACATGAATAATTTGGAAGAGTTGACAGATCATTACTTCAACGCCATGTCGACTCTGCAGCTCCAAAGCAACTCAAAAGGATTCCTTGCAAACAATCCAAACCTTGGTTCAATGGTGCCCTTAATGATGAACGTCCCAAACTCAGGCTCTCTGAGAGACGGTGGAGAAATGCCCCATCCACCTCTAGTCTCAAACAGTTAAGGAAGATGAGAAGCGCCTATAACAAACTCATTCGCTTTGCTAAATCAGATCATTTCAGAGATCAGCTGGACAGCGCTAAAAACCGTCCCAAAAAACTGTTTGATATCATCAAACAACAGGCTAATCCAATTCCTCCAATCTAATCCGCTGGACCCAGTGGGGAGGACTTCTCAACACACTTTTCTGACAAGTCTAGAAGTATTGAGCGTGAGCTGCAAGGTGCCGCTGCTAACCAGTTGTCTATGAACTCTCTGGGTCTGACTGTACCCACGATAAGGTGTGCTCCACTTTACCCCTCAGAGTACACACCCAAAAACAATGCCTGCTGGAACATTTTCTGGGTTCCGGATTGGAAAGAGCTGTCACATTCCCTGGCCTCTTTTAAACCATCCAACCATTTCAAAGATCCACTTCCCGACAAATTTCTCAAAGACCTCAACATGGCCATTCTGCCTCTCTGGTGCAGGATCATCCAACAATCTCTCCTTCAGGGGAGGATTCCTGACTGTCTTAAAATGGGGCAAGTCACCCCCATACCCAAGAAGCCCGTTGCAGACCTAACAGATCCCATTAACTACCGGCCAATCACCAACATAATGTCCTTAGCGAAATTGCTTGAGAAATGCGTTCACACTCAGCTCTGCGACCACATCGAGAAATTTCAGCTCCTAAATCATCACCAATCAGGCTTTAGAGCAGGTCATAGCACTGAAACAGCTCTAACTCACATTTTTGATGACGCCTTGAGAGCTCTTGACCAAGATACGGCCTGTCTGCTTATTCTTCGGGACTTGTCCTCTGCTTTTGACACTATCAAACATGATAACCAGATTAACCTCCTTCAATATAGGATGGGGTTATCTGGTCCTGTCCTACATTGGTTCTCCTCTTTCCTGCATAACCGAACACAAAGAATCAAAGTCAACCAATCTTTGGCTGCCAGCACTGCGGTCTCAATTGAGGTGCCTCAAGGATCTGCACTCTCGCCCACACTCTTCAACCTATTCGTGGAGCATCTAACTACCATTCTGAACGATTCAAACAATCAGTGCCACATGTACGCGAATGACACTCAACTGTATCTTTAGATCTCTTCTCCAGATGACATGAAAACTCTTAATGGAGCGCTTAAAAAACTCAACAGTGGCTAACACATAACCATCTGCTACTTAACTCCCTCAAAACAGAATTTCTCCTGATTGCCCCCTGCAACAACGAGGCCCCCACGCAAAACTGGATCAAACAAATCGCCGCATTCAACTGCACCCCGCATATGGTGGACTCCGCGCGCTCTTTAGGTGTCACCCTAGACAAATTTCTAAACATGCAAGGCCACATCACTGCGACCGTTAAGAGTGCCAGTCATCAGCTCAACACTCTTAGGAAAATCAAACCCTTCCTACCTCCCGAGGATCTCCAGTCAGCAGTCCAGTCCTTAGCTATCTCACAAGTAGAATACGGTCTGGTGACCCTAGTGGGGCTTCCTAAATCTAGGTTAGCACCGCTAAGAGCTACTCTGAATGCCTGGGCCAGACTTATCACAGGCACCAGAAAGCATGATCATATTACACCTGACTTAATCCAGATTAATTGGCTTCCCATTGAAGCAAAGATCGGTTTCAAGATAGCCTGCCTGACACATAAAGCTATACACTTCAATAGCCCCATTTTCTTGGCAAAAAAACTCGAGCTCTCAGGATCCAGGCGAAACTTAAGAAGCTCCAATACCCTACTACTGAAACCACCGAAGTTCAGGGCTGGATCCAAGAATTTGGAATACCCTCCCAACGGAGATCAGATCCAACCCCTCGACTACTTAATTAAAAAAACAGGTCAAATGGCTACTGTTGGAAGAACTTCATCAGCAATAGCCTCTCTGTCATCTGCTAGATACTTCCCTTTCGTTCTTGACAATCATTTTTACGTTATGGGTCGAAACATATGCTTGACAAATATTTTCACTTTGTGTTTGAAATATGTGCTGGATAATCTTTTTACTTGAGGTTGAAATTGTATCTCGTCGTTCTTTGAAAGTAGTTTGATGCTGAAACTGCTCGACCCATCTATGTTTCCTCAGCAATAATCTCTATGACCTTTGCCAGACACTTCCCCTCTCTCCAAGAAGTTATGCTTGACAATTATTTTCACTTTGCGTTTTAAATATGTGCTGGACAATCGTTTTTCTTGGGATTTAAACTGTATGTCGTCGCTCTCGGGATGTAGTTCGATGATGAAACTTTACGGCCCATCAGTTGGGCTTCTACATGTTGTTCACCTGCTACCTCTTCCTCCCCTAGCACCCACATTTATTGTTATATCTCAGGTTCTTCTCATGTTGCTTTATTGTACTGTACTTTCACTGTTTCTTCACCTCAACATCAGTTTTGTCTTTGTACAGCACTCTGATACCCATCTGGGTCTTGTTCGAGCTTTATATAACTTTTCACATAAATAAATAAATAAAGGCAGATAACATTATGAAACACATTAGTAGACATCAGAAATACAATGCTTATTGCCTAGAATGTGACTGAAGAACTTTCCCCATTTTAGGTTAGGCATGTGCCTGTACCCCAAACCACTACAACCAAACATATTCACAAGACTTACAGCATCCACTCTATCAATGATCCCACTTAAACAGTGTAAGAAAGTGAATAATTAATTGGGGAGGGAAGGAATAAGACTACAAACTTGTCAGGGTACAACAGTTTCAATAGTTTAAACCTGGGCGCAACCCCTGGTAGCTATGGCACAGAGCAGATAGTCTTAACTAAGTTAAATATTTAAACTATCTAGCAGTATCAAAGCAATCAAAAAGGCAAAACACAACACAATAAAAAGCCTATAACCAATTTAAAACATAGAGAAGAATTGAATGAGCAAAGTGACACCAAAACTCAAATAGGACGTACTGGAGATATTAATTATTCAATATTTAATCAAAAAGCGCCAAGAAAAAGTAAAGCCAGAATCCGTAGTCACTGTTTGTGGGTGAAAGGGACCTGGAGTGAGTTCAAGCTGACTGCGATGGAACGTGTGCCGAATACACCAAGCAGGTCATCCTAGTCAAAGATTTCATCTTCCGTCTTAATCTCTGAAATGGAAGTCGAAATCCTACAGTAGGTCAACGTTGTAGGCTGTATTTTCCAAAATCCTCTGTACGCCGGATGCCCATTAGAGGAGGTGCCACTGAAGCCTTGATTTTAGTGGGAAAAGCTCAAAGTTGGAAAAATTCAAATTCTGGGTCACTGACGTCCTCGTGTCAGACAGATACTTTTTGCGCCATTGCTTATTCAAGGTTTCTACCCTCGAACTTACAGCCTGATTTAGAGTTCAGGTTACCTCGTCACAAACCTGACAGATATCCTGTCTGCCGTTTTATAAAGGCATTATACCCAAAGGCACTTGTAATATGGCGGATGGAATATCCATCACATTTGTGAGGGAGTAACCCATCCATCAAACTCTTAATCTTTGAAAGGAGCTTAAAAACCTCCAGCGGGGCAAGGCTGAAGCTGTATCCAATGAAGTCTGCTCAAAATTGGACACTTTACCACAAGGTATTGCTGACACTCTGGGGTTCTTGGAAGTCCAAACATTTTCTAAGTCCCAGCTTTTCAGAGTTTCTAGAGCTCCTCCACTTGGTCACTTCTAAAGCTTCCAGGACATCAGGGACAGTGTTCAGGGACCCGGACTCACTACAGTAGAGGCCATCAGCAAGGTCGAGTCCAGTTGCTACTGGTAAGCAGGTCACACAGCAGGTCAGTCAGCTGACCTTTGGAGTCCCCTTCTTAGACCTGAGTACAAGTGGGATAATGTCCAGCTCTCCAGATGTCCACACAGGTGTCAAACAGCAAGCCTATGCTTCATCTGTTCGTCCATAGGACCAGAGAGTGTTCTGATGAGCTGTGGATGAGGTGTCACTGTTGTATGATTCACTAGCCAGTCGGTGGGAGTGACTCCTTGACAATTTCGCACCGGGCGCGGCCGGTTCAGGTAAGAGCAGAGGGGTGGGGCGGGGGAAAAGTCGGCAGACGATGGAATAGGTAAAAAAAAAATATAATAAAATCACTTACCTTGCGCTCACCGCATTACCGAGTTGGCTGTAGGAGGCAGGCTAGACAGGTAGGAATTAAACCAAGTTTTTGTCAGCCTAATGGATGGCACAGCATGTGCTGCAGTTCATGTGGCATTAACATTTTCTATGCCATTGGCGTATTTGCCTTCACCATATACTATAGCCTTAATGGAAAGTGTAATAGGCCAATTAGGAGTTAGTCTATTTTACCATGTTTTAAAGGTCAGAGAACATACACTGGGGCCTGGACAACAGTGCCCAAGTGTGCAGAGTAAAAAAAAAACAGCAACATTAGTTAGCAAAAAATGGGGCTGGCAATGCAAACTAGACATTTTCTCAAAAACAATAATCAGTCTCCAGTGTGTGATGGAATCCTCAAAACTTGGCCAGTTAGGGAAATAAAACTAACAGCGCTGTGAGGCCATACTAGTGGAAATATAGTGCTATATACTTCTCATTTGCCCTGGTTTAATCCGATTATAGAAATAGGCATAGTTCTCTGCAAAAGTTATACCAGGCAGAATCTCTCTTCTTATTATATTAAAATACATTGCAAGCAATTCTATATACCATGAGAAGCAAATAGTCATTTTAGGATTGCCCATGCATACATATGTACATGCATGTTTATGTGTTTGCAAGTCTGTCCACATATAAATGAACAAGTTGTTCAATAACACATAGATTAATATAGCTGAAGTCTACTGGTTATCTCATTGATTATGCTCTGTATGTGCAAATTTCGACTATATGTCTGTGCCAGTGTCCTCCAGTATATATATCGCAATACAATTGATTATTAATGCAATATAAATATATTAAAGTAGAGCATTTTGAGGTCTTTTCTAAAGTTCAGAAACTCAGAAATGTATAACTGACCTGATTAGAAAGAAGTACCTTCCAGGTTCTAGGATTCTTGTCCTTTCCAATTGTCAGCACTATCATCTTCAATATCAGATTTCAGATGAATATACTTCCCCAAGTTAGAGTTTGGCTGAGTTTCAGCACTGATTCCAGATGCAGTAACTTGTTGCTGGGGTGTAAGAGATTTAGGCTAAATGCTTTGGATAACTACACATTAGCCTTTAGCCATACTATGTCCTGATTTGTCAGTTTTCATTAACATTCACAAGATAGAGTTACTAAAATGTGAGAAGGAAGGGTTATTAGAACAAGGGGTCAGATTTACTTATACTATGGCCCACATTACGATGAGAGTCAGAAAGCCGAGTCTTATCGTGGTTTCAGTTTCAACCGCCGCATTATGATGCAGGTGTTTGAAAGTTAAACCGGCCGGTCATTCTGGCTGGATTCCAACTGGTTCAAGGAACCTGTCGGGCGGTCGGAGACCAGCACGTAATCCCTTTGGACATCGATTCCGCCATAGGGATTATGATGTCGTAAAGCGACATTGGGGGCCCCTAGCATGGCCCCCTCCAGTGGGGGGCCGAGAGGGCACTGCATGGTGCCTGCCACACGGTGCAGGGATGAATAGATTCTCCCATTTATCTATGGGAGCTTGTGCTACGGCCAGTTTACGGCTGCAGCACAAGCTCCCATAGACAAATGGAAGTATGCGACCGCACGGAATTGCATGGTAATCGCGCTGTCAGGCAGACATAAGTGCGCTGGACATTGTAATGAGGCCCTTTGTGTCGAGTGTGCATCATAACAGTGATGCAACCCAGCGCAAAGTGTTGTTTTGGGATTTTCTTTTCAGTAAAAATGCTGACTTTTGTTGGAAAGTACCACTAACGTAAAGCAAAATACTTTGTGTCAAGGAGGCATTCCACCCACAGATGTTAATGCAAAACACTAACTACTTAAAAAAGGTAGACACGACTTTGCCACAAAAATTAACGGCTCCTTTAGGCAGACATAACGTTTGGGAAAATATATATTTAAAAAAAAAACTTTCTAACTATGCATGTGAGCTGCACTGTACAGCACACCTACAACGTGGGAAAAGTGTTAAACTATGTCTAAGCATAGTGTTTTGTACTGGAAGTGTACGCTAGAGTGAAGCAGTGTATACACCTACCTCATGACAGTGATCACACACACACGCACACACACACACACACACACACACACTAGAGAAGGAAACTAACACATACAAACCACAAATACACATACTTTGGTTAGAAATGGGGTCTCTAGTTGGCAGTGGTTTGCACCCTGTCCAAGTAGGGACCCTCGCTCTAGTTAGGGTAAGTAAGTTACACCCTCAGAATAACCCGTGCTCACCCCCTGGGTAGTTTGGCGAGAGCAGTCAGGCTCATCCCCAGAGGCAATGTGTAAGGTATTTGTACACACACACACACACACACACTAACACCGTGAAACACCACAAAAGGACTCCGCACCAGTTGATAAAAATAACTAATATTTATCTGATTAAAACAAGACCAAACATACACCACTCAAGATATGAATTTTCAGGTTAAATAAATTTATAGTTCTTAGAAATCAATGGTTGCGCTTGAACAGGACAAAGTACCTTAAATGCGTTAAAAATCAAAGACGATGCGTAGCGCAGGGGAGGTGAGGCATCAAAAAGAGCTAGTGATGCGTCGATTCCTTACAGCTATGCAGGTCGTTGGCATGGTGAAATTCGGGCACAGTGATGTGTCGCTGTAGACAGAAATGCGTTGGTTCCTTAAGGCGGGGCAGAGTTATTGAGCCGTCCAAGTCCAGGGAAGATGCGTAGCGCAGGGGAGCTGATGCGTCGTTTAAGGGCACGATACATTGGTTCCTTACTGCGCTGCAGTGTTGATGATGATATTGGAGCTCAGAAACGATGCGTCAATGATGCATCTAAAGTCAAGTCACACTGCGCTGATCCCACAGCCTTACAGCCTGCGCTGCGTTGAATTTGGGGCAGTGTGTTCACAGATTTCAGTGAAGCAGTTCTCGAGACTCATGCAGCGTTGGTTCTTCGGAGGCGCTGAGTCAAAAGGTCGGGCTTGCATTAAAAGCCATAGTTGTTGTGTTGAGAGAGGGCCGCCCTTGAGTGCAGGCAGCGGTGATACAACACGTTTGGTGATGATGCACCATTTGCGATTGACGCTTGAAGGCAATGTATTGATTTTCTTCTTGTTGCACCAGAACTCACTTCCAAGGATCCAGAACTGGAACTGGCACCACTTGACAGAGCAGATCTCTGAGCAGAGGATCCCAGGTGCTGGCAGATGAAGTCTTTGATGGCCCTGAGACTTTCAACAGGAGGCAAGCTCAACTCAAGCCCTTGGAGAAACTTGGAAAGCAGGATGTAGAAAGCAAAGTCCAGTCCTTTCGCTCCCAGGACAGAAGCAGCAAGCAGCATGCCAGCACAGCAAAGCAAGTAGCAAAGTGGTAGTCCCTCTTAACAGCAATTCAGCTCTTCTTCCTGGCAGAATGTCCTCAGTACAGAAGTGTTCTGAGTATATGGTGACAGAGGTCCTGTATTAATACCCAATTCACTTTTTGAAGTAAGTAAACTTCAAAGAAAAGCTTTTGTAGTGCACAATATCCTGTCCTTCGTGCTCCTGGCTCCAGACACTCTACAGGGAGTAAAATCTGGTTTGTGAGGGGACAGGCACAGCCCTATTCAGGTGCAAGTGTCAACGCCTCACACCACTCTAGCTCAGGAAGACCCATCAGCCTGGTTATGGGCCATCAGGATGTGCAGGGCACACCTCAGCTCACTTTGTGTACTATCTAGAGTGAATTGACAAAGCACATCTGTCATCCAACCCAGATGTGTATTCTAGGGACAGGAAGAGGCACAGAATGGCTAAAGTAGGAAAATGCCTACTTTCTAAAAGTGGCATTTTCAGAGATGCAATTTAAAAATCAACTTCACTAAAATATGTGTTTTTAAATTGTGAGTTCAGAGACACCAAACTCCAATTTTCTATCAGCTCCCAAATGTAAGGTACACTTGAAGAGTGTTACAAGGCAGCTCCACTGCTAGCCTATGGGAGAGATGGCGTTGCTGTAGTGAAAAACGTAATTAGCAGTATTTCCCTACCAGGGCTTGAAAAACCTAAAAGTACATGTCCTACCTTTTAAATGCACTGTACCCTGCCAATGGAGCTACCTTGGCCAACCTTAGGGCCGCCTTACAGGGAATAAAAAATAAGGCTTGGGCCTTGCAAGTGGGTGCATTTGCCAAGTCGACATGGCAGTTTAAACTGTGCCTACAGACACTGCAGTGGTAGGCCTGAGACATGTTTGCAGGGATACCCCTGTGGGTGGCACAATCTGTGCTGCAGGCCCACGAGTAGCATTTGACTTTCAGGTCCTGGGCACACCTGGTGGACTGTACCAGAGACTTACAAGTAAATCACATAGGCCAGTCATGGAGAGGCCAAATAACCATTACATTTTAGACAGGGAGCACTAGCACTTTAGCACTGATCAGCAGTGGGAATGTGTCCAGAGTCCTAAGAGCCCAAAGCCAGCAAAAACTAAACCCAGCTCACAGTCAAATCAGGAGGTCAGAGGCAAAAGGACAGGGGAAAGCACGCCAAAAGATGCCAGGTCTATCACTCTTCATACTCTTGATAGATACACAGATTCAGATAAAGAAGTCACTGATGGTGTTTTCTCTCTGCTTATTGCAGGCACTTGTAATTTTTATTAATCCGGTTCAGCATAGGAATCCCAGACAGGGAAGATATGCAATAGATCTCCCAACTAATAGTGTGAAACTTCTGATGCATTGACCTGTGGTAGGTGGACCAATGGGTACAGATTTACAATAGTGGAAACATCTAATTCTTCGCCTTCAGAAACCCAGCGATTCACGCACCTCTAAATGAAACATTAGAACTGTGGGTTTGGCCAGAGAAGCCCGTTGATTATCCAGCGGGCGCTCTCACTCTGCCAAACTCTAAATGAGGCACTAATTCTCTTTTCACACATTATCGCCACACTGGTCTCCTACACAAATTGCGGTACACAGGCCATTGTGCTACTTTAGCATTTTCCTGGTAGGCTAGAGGGCTACTTTCAGAGCAGGATGGGCTGCCTTGACTCAACCATGGACCCATAACTCCATTCTAGTCCTGGCTGTCTGCAGTGTGTTGCTGGTTTGAATAGTTTTTCCAAAGGTGATTTTGGTTTCAATCCGACCTTGGTTCTACACTTAGTCAAGTCAACTCACCCTCATCACCACATTCTCAGTAAGATCCTAAAAATAAGTCTTTTCTCTTCACCTGTTTAAATCTCCCACTGTGCGCAGACCAATGACATCAATTCTGAGAAGTCATATCAAAGAGAAGGGGTACCCATTAATATCAAGGGTATGAATTAACTCTCCTTACACATGCCACGTGGCGACACTGATTTTCACATCATAATCCACACAGAAGACCCATCAACAATGCTTGAATCACTTAGCAGTATGTCACAACACCAGACCTCACTATTGAGTCATCTATTTCGAATTAACCAGAACCTACAGACAGCAATGAGAGGGGCGGGGAGGCTGTAGGAAATCCTCCTTTTCTGTGTGGTTAACCTAGATTTTCTGCCTTTTGCTGGACCCTATATATCTTCTGACTTTAGAACTCTATGCACTTTACTCATTCTAACCAGTAGTAAAGTGTATGTGCTCCCTCATTTAACCATAGTTAAATTAGTTGTTTCCTAACTGGAATCTTTACTTGCCTATATCCTTAATAAGTGGTGTAGAAAGTGCACCCAGGGCTTGGAATTGAAAATGCCTTCTATAGACTCCAGGACCTACTGTGCCATCCACTCCAGTGGCAGTGCAAACATTTCTTCAGGCCTACCCTGTGTAGCTGGACTGCAGCAGTGTGGCCTGCAGTGTGACCTTTTAAAACAGCCATTTTTGACTGGTAAAAACCTTCCGTGTACATATTAGTAAGTCACCCCAAGGTAAGCCTTATAGCCCACAATGTAGGGTGTGTGATATTTAAATGTGGGACATGTAGACTATTAATATTACCATGGGCCTATAGTGGCAATGCCCAAAGAGCTGTTTTCACTGTGGCAGGCCTCGCTGTCCACGTAGAAAATCAAAGTGAAGATTAAAACACCATGGGCCCGATTCACAGAACTAACTTAAGACAAAATCCTAAGCTTACTACCATTTTGGTATTCACAGAAGGCACTTACTCATTTCAGTATTCACAGAAGTTAGGACTCCTAACTTTAGGACTCCTAAATGCCTTCTGTGAATACCGAAAGTCTTAAAATTAGGATTTTTCTCAGTTTAGTAGTAGTAAAGTTAGGACTCCTAACTTTAGGACTCCTAAATGCCTTCTGTGAATACCGAAAGTCTTAAAATTAGGATTTTTCTCAGTTTAGTAGTAGTAAAGATTTAATACTACTAAACTGAGAAAAATCCTTATTTTAAGACTTTCGGTATTCACAGAAGGCATTTAGGAGTCCTAAAGTTAGGAGTCCTAACTTCTGTGAATACCAAAATGAGTAAGTGCCTTCTGTGAATACCAAAATGAGAAAGTGCCTTCTGTGAATACCAAAATGAGTAAGTGCCTTCTGTGAATACCAAAATGAGTAAGTGCCTTCTGTGAATACCAAAATGAGAAAGTGCCTTCTGTGAATACCAAAATGAGAAAGTGCCTTCTGTGAATACCAGAATGGTAGTAAGTTTAGGATTTTATCTTAGGTTAGTTCTGTGAATCAGGCTCTAATACTGCTAACTCAGGAAAGGGGCTACTAGATAAATAATTATTTTAAACCAATAAAGTGGCAGGGTCACATGTGCAAACTCATTTAGATTTTCCCTCTCTGTAAAAAGAGGACAGTTCTCAAACTGGTGCTCCAAAGGAAGAGGGCTGCCACTAATGCCGACAAGTCCGGACTGGAAACGCCCAGTCCTTAATACAATTAAACACAATTTCCTGAGCACCAACAAATGCAAAATGTCCAATTGTTCTTAATCCCAATCTGGTTTATTTCTTCAGAAATCTTCTGCTTGACAAATTCTCATCATCAGATATAGCTGATATAGCCCACACGTGTTTCGTCAGATCACGATGTTCTTACATCACTGACTTCATCAGGGCTATAAGTAAACAAACAACAACATCTAAGGTCCTATTTATAACTCATATCATTCCTTCACCAAAACACCCTGGTGAATATGAGTCCTTCACATACACATCGAATAGTTCAAAACATATTTTATATCCAAAAGAGGGACATCATCAGAATAAGTTTAAAACCATAGTGTCTAAAACCAAAATGTCTTAATAGGGAGGGTATTATATACAGAAATGAAAACTAAATTTGTGAACATGGGTCAAACATTCTTGTGAAGAGAACATTTTTATCTAGTTTTCTAGATTTCACTTATTGTCATGCAAACCAGAACAACTGTGTATTAATAAAACAGACACCAGTGCGACCATGAGAGTGGTACTACAATCTGTTCATATGTTGATGATCAAGCTCACCTTTCTAAATTCATGCCACATCTGCATTTTGGTTTTATTATTATTTGGAGCTGGTGCTTGGGATCTCTGAAGCTAAAAGTGGGCATTTCTTGACAAGAAATTGCATGCCCAAGGATATGCACGTGCTGAGTCAGAGAAGCCAGCAGATGTTAATGGGACGCGCTTATCTTCCAGCGCGCGTTACAGCCAAATACATTTTGCATTTTTTCTGTTTGTCCCATCACTTGGACTGTTGTTATTGCGGCACTAACTAAAAACCGAAAAAAACATGCTAAGGAGAAGCTAAAACGCATTTACTGATGGTATTTCAAATCGGGGATTAATACAAAAATCCAGTGCCTTTAGAAATTGTGTCTTTTGGGCACAGGCACGAGGTTATTCTGTAGAAAACTGTCAAAAATGTCCACCAACAAAATCGCATTTAAAGGCGATTGCTTTTTGTGATAGCATCTTTATTTCAGAAAGCTGGGGACTACAAGTTTAGATAAGACTTCAAATCCCGTGCAAGGAGGCTTGAAAGTGGTCGCAGGAGAGAGGGAGCAAGTATTCTGTACAGACTGAAAATGCTGAGAAGTGTTTAATCACTTTCTGTCCACATGGAGCAATCCAGAGAGAGTGACAGCTGCTTCCCTTGAGGGGGCCTGCGGCCGCCCCTCCCGCTCTTTCCTGTACAGATTTTTGCATCTGTTCGCTGTGAGCGAGCGCAGCCGAGCTCAGCCTTGGCTGTCAATCAAGCTTCCTATTCAAGGCATCCGTAAAGTCTACCCCCCCCCCCCCCCCCCGTGCCCACTCGCTTGAATACAGACCCGCTCCTGGTGGCTCTTAATGCGTAAACGAGGGCCAGCCTGCTGCCCCTGAAGTCAGGGGTCAAACAAACCCGGTTACTTCCGGAAGTTTCCCCTCCATGCTCTTTTCCTAGCTCCTTAGCAGCAAATAGGAGGAAGTTGAGTGGTTAAGGGTGGGGCAGGGCTGTGATGTCACTTCCACTATTTATGGCTGCAGTACTCAAGGTGGCATAGTTTTTAAACTCAGCAGTGGCCAAGACCTCTGTGAGCGAGTTCAGCCAATCCCAGCCTCGGCTGCCAGTCACGTGTCCTATTCAAGTCATACATAAAGTCCTCGTGGCTCACAAGCCCCCCATAGCTGCCAAGGTTCCAGCTTGCTGTGTGTGACATTTTCAGAATTTCAGTTTAATTATGAGTGACATTTCAATGACTATGAGTGACACTTTCTTGCGAGCAAAAATCAAGCAATGAAGACAAGGGAAACATAAATATCAGAAATTAGATCCGTTTGAGCAACGAGAAACTCTAAGAAGGTCTTAGAACTACAGCAAACACCTGCGGCGGCTGACTCATCATTACAATTAAATTATGGAAATGTTACACATAGCAATCTAAAACCTTGGCAGCTATGGACATCTAGAGAGCAGGTCACATGGCTACGCTAAGAATTACCACCAAAAAGAGCAAGGACCTGCGTTTACACTGTAGAACCACTGGAGGGAAGCTGTGCAATAAGGGCCACTGACAATGCAAGGCAGCAGTTTAGTAGAGAACACGGATCTTTACTGCACCATGCCCCACCAATGCAAAAGGGGTATTGATCGGTGCACATGAGGCATTCAGGGGTGTGGTGGGCCTGAGCATCACCGGAGCCTGCCCTGATGCCCTGGCATAAATATCTCTATTGTCACACAGTGTGTCTGCATGATCCAGCGAGTGATATGTTACACACCAAGCATAAATACACCATATGACACTTCTGGCAAAGATTGAAATGTGTTTTCTGCCCATGGGCAAGAAGTGAAAACATGTAAACAGCACAGAGGAAGCATGGTGTGAAGTCGGGTATTCTGTCCGCACTGTATTGTTGTTTGAAGCCTGCAGAACAGCAAGGGTCAAAAGACCCTTGAATCCAACACCTCGCCTTCAGATTCAGACACACACAGGTAAGTGCAAAAGTAGTCTGTCTCGAGTGACAGTCACGATGCACGCTGATGAGAGTACCTGTCTGTGAACTGATGGCATTGCAGCTGTTTAGAGAGAGCCCAAATAATAAACCAGGCGAGGAGCTTAACTAAACTCCATGCCGCTATCTCTGTCCCACGTGGGACCTGGGCCTAGACTATAAAGCTGCCTCAGGTCCGATGCCATAAATTAATTAGTCGGGGGCGTGGCTTGGCGCTCGAGCTGAATGGACGCACACGGGTGAAGCTTCGTGGCTCACCTGGGAGACTCGGCGCTTCGCTGCAGCTGAAGAGCTTATGGATGCTTGCAAGGGCACCGGAGGTCTCTAGGCACACTTAGGGACACTTGAGGAATTTCTTTATGGGCGCAATAATGATTGCTTCACCGGAGTGAGTTCTCTTCATATTGTTGTTTCACTGCGGCCGCCATTTTGAATTTTTCACGCGAATGTGCATTTCTTCATTAAGTCGATGATAGGATGCCCCTTCTTCCTGATGTCTTTTATCTTGCTGCAAGTATGCCAGAAGTGATTTTTCCACTGTTTCCTCAAGATATTTCAGTTGCTTGGTGGGAGGAATTATGAAGCTTTTTCAGAGCACTCTCCACAGTGGCCATTTTGTGCTTACAGTCAGCTTATCACTGCATGTCCTTGAGCTGTACAACTTTTGAGGCAACTGTCACCTTTGGATATTAGCTTATTCTGATTTGGGACATAATTCTTTTGCATACTGAGTTTTTATCACCTTAAGCTGCATTCAGTAGCTGTTTTTTGCTGCTCATTGGCATCTTTAGCTGTGGAACATATATTTATGCACCATATATGACGCCCTGGACTTTGCTTCTTTCTTTCTCCCATTTAAGTGCTTGGTAATGGGCATGAAGTCTGGCTGTTGACGATTATTTTCATTAATAAACAACTTCTTTTTTTGGCATTAGCGTTTTTTTTCATATTCCAAGGTTTTGAAATCTCTCTTTACAAATTCATCTCTCTTGAAGCGGTTTATATCTCATCGCACTTGACCCTGAACACGTTCACATTAGTTCAGAGTATGTTGAATGTTATTTATGGGTAGAATAAAATCGACACGTTCTTCACTGTCTAAACCTAAGAACATTTTTTAAAAGAACTTCAAGATTTTTTCTCAATTTTCTAGATTAGAGGACTCTCTGGCATCCTCTTCTCATACCTTGGAACCAACTATGGAACCTTCCCCTGTACTTCTGGGGAAATCCAATACTAAGCAACTCAAAAAAGACCCGCCGTCACCACCAAAATCCACCTCACCTGTGTCAATGGAGTTATTACTGGAGGAAATTAGGGCTCTTAGACCCTTCATGGAAGAGACTAACAACAAACTGCAAGTATTAACGGACAATTGGTCGCAGCTTGAAACAAGAGTATCGTCAGTTGAACGAAATGTTTCCTCCTTAACGGAAACCTGTGCTAGTGTTTCTTACCTACATTCTCAAATATCTACGCTTCAGAAACAGGTTGAGTATTTGGAGAATCGAAACAGACAAAATAATTTACGTATTTATGGCCTGGAAGAAGGTCTTGAAGGGACTGACTCTCTTGCTTTTTTCAAATCTTTTCTTCCTAAATTACTCCACATGCCAGACGGAACTTAACATTCAACGAGCGCATTGACTAGGCCGTGCTCCATCTTCTGCTTCGCCTCCACAAAGACCTAGAGGAGTCATTTTATATTTCCTGGAATACACGGATTTGTTGAAGGTTCTCTCTGCGGTCAAGGCATCTCCAAGACTCACATGGGCTGGTTCATCTTTGTTCTTCGCGCAAGATTACGCGAACTTTTCTGAACTTACGAGCTGATCTTCGTTCAATTGGGGCCAGATATGGTCTTTTTCACCCTTGCCTTTTTAAGGTCACCTACAACAACAGAACGTATGAAGATCCTCTGCGTTTACAAAGTTTCATCAACTCCTACAAACCGTCTGCTATGGATCTTTCTCGTCCTTCTGCATCTTCCGATGCTTGACGTTGCTGTTTACTGATTTTACTGTTTTGGTTTCGTCCTCCTTATTATTATGTTCAGTATCTTGTGGGTTGCGTCTCCTTGTTTTCATTCTATTTATTTAAATCTACTAGAGTTCATTTTCTGCGATTCCGTTTAATGTTGTTTTTAGTATTTACTGTTCATGCTCATTTATTAATTCTCGCTTAACGTTTGTTATGTTTCGTCTCCACAGATCCGCTATCCTTTTCATATGATGTCTTCCTGGTGTTCAGACCCTGGTTATGTCGTCCATTCCATGTGGTTCCACCCCCCCCCTCCGTCTCTACTCGGTATCTCCTCATGTAGGTATGTTGTCTT
The DNA here is from genome assembly GCF_964204655.1 of Triturus cristatus. Classification (NCBI taxonomy): domain Eukaryota; kingdom Metazoa; phylum Chordata; class Amphibia; order Caudata; family Salamandridae; genus Triturus; species Triturus cristatus. The sequence continues at coordinate 1,186,869,252 of NC_140592.1, forward strand.
CCTACTTCTTTGTTTGAGCTTTGTTCTTCTTTCTATTCCCTTTTTCCCTTCTAAACCTTTTCCTCATCCCTCTTTTGGTTGTCGTTAACTATTTTATCCTCAGCGTACTTTACTCTGTTACCTCTTATGCTTCTTTTGCTTGTCTATTTGAGGTTGCTCACTTCCAGTTCTTAGTGTCAATCATTTTTCTCATTTTACTACTGTTTTTTCATTGTTCCCTCTTGAGTCATAGCTCCAGATTTCTATTTTCACGTACTCCTGCTTTCTCTTATCATTTTGGTTCTCTATTTTCATTATTCTTTGTTTACCTTTTATTTTTTATAATGACCATGATCAATCTGTTTATGTTATTTACTCTCTCTTATTTTTTTCTTGACATCTTAATTGAATTGTATTATTACTGTTTATTATATTTGTTTATCCTTACTTTTTGCCTGCCATGCTGCTGAAATTAGTCTCATGGAATGTTAGGGGGCTGAATTCACCCATAAAAAGACAAAGAGTTCTAACTCATTTGGCTAAATTAAATGCAGACATAGTTTTCTTACAAGAAACTCATCTCACGGAGAATGAGTCGCTGAAATTAAAAAAAGGCTGGGTGGGAGAAATATTTTATTCCAATGGTGATGGTAAGCGCAATGGAGTTATGATGCTTTGTCGTAAATCACTTCACTTCAAATTCATATCCCAAGACTCAGATATTGACGGTCGAGGGCATAATGTTAAGCTGATGTTGAAGGATGTTCCAGTCTCTTTCTTCAATGTCTATGCACCCACTAGTGGCGATTCTTCGTTTTGGAGCTCGATAGCCAAGCAAATTACTCTTTGCATAGAAGATAATTTTATTTTCACAGGAGATTGCAATCACATTTTTGATCCTTTTATAGATCGGAACTCCAAAGTTACATTTATTCCCAACAAACCTCATAAAGCTTTCATTCATGCCATTAAACAACACAAACTCTTAGATGCTTGGAGGCTTTGTAATCCAATTACCAGAGAGTATACTTTTTATTCTCCGGTGCATCACTCTCAATCACGGATAGATTACAATTTTGTTTCTCATAGTTTATCTCAAACACTTGTGAATGCAGACATAGGGCCGATATTATTATCAGACCATGCTCCCATTTCAATTGACTTAGACATTTTGCCTAAAGTTAATGCCCCTAAACGTTGGAGATTCAATAACTCTCACTTTTGGAACCAGCGTTCTCCTCTTCTTTTGCTACCTTTTATGAGGAATATTTTTCTATTAACTATACGGAATCATTACCTTTCTTTACCATTTGGGATGCCTTTAAGGCTGCAGCACGAGACTTTATTATAAGTTATGTGGCTAAAAAACATTCCATTGCTCACAAACGTACCAGATCCCTACTTCAAGACATTTAGAGACTGGAGCATTCTTTTTACACATCTAATTCAAAAGATGTTCTTAATGCACTTATTAAAACAAAACTACAGTTTAATAAGGAATCAACCGACAATGCTTCACTATACCTACTGAAATCCAGTGCAAAATTTTACAGGGGAAAAACAAGGCTGGTAAGGTCTTAGCCAATTATTTAAAAACTAAACAAAACAAGATGAACATTGATTGTATTCTTGATGATCAATCTGTCTTAAAATTCAAAGACACAGAAATTCTAAATGAATTTGCACTGCTTTACAAATCACTATATTCTTCGGAAACGAATCCTACAAATCACTTGCTCTCACAATTTTTTTCAACCTTACATAAGACTCAGCAGAACTTTCCTGATTTATCCACCTTAGAAACAGAGATTACGCAACAAGAACTTTTAGATGCTCTTCAACTTCTCAAAAAAGATAAGGCTCCAGGACCGGACGGTTTTACAGTCGAATTTTATCTTCATTTCTCTGAATTATTAATCCTAAATTACATTTTTTAATTGATTCCTTCTTCTCAGTGGGAAAATCCAAGGGTTCTTTTTCGGATGCCCATATTTGTCTCGTACCCAAAGAGGGCAAGGATCCGACATACTGTAAAAATTATAGACCTATCTCACTTGTCAATATAGATTATAAGATCTTTTCCAAAGCTCTAGCCTTCCGTTTAGACCCTATTTTGCCAAGCCTATTGGGCAAGGAACAATCTGGTTTAGTAAAAGGTAATGATAATACACAACTTTTTTTTGATGTTTTATCTAAAGCCCCCTATTTAAAACATCCTCTTGCAGCAATAGCGCTAGATTCCGAAAAAGCATTTGATAGAGTTGAATGGCAATATCTATTCTATACTCTCAAATGGTTTGGATTTGGCCCTAGGTTTACATCCCTGATTTCCCTTTTATATTCTAATCCACGCGTTGCTGTTTGCGCTGATGGCCTCATTTAATCATTTTTTGATCTTGATGCGTCAGGGGTGCCCCTTATCCCCTTTCCTTTTTAATTTAGCCCTTGAACCTTTTCTTTCAAAAATCCGTCAAAATACACGAATACATGGCTTAGTTTCTCCCACAACCAATGTCAAACTTGCAGCGTACGCGGATGACATTTTGCTTTTTATTTCAAATCCCAGTGAATCAATTCCTGCTTTCCTAAAGGAGGTCCATTCCTTTTCACTGATTTCAGGTTATAAACTAAATAGCGATAATTGTGAAATCTTACCTCTAACTAAATACACTTTTAAAGCTGATTTTGCTTCGGCAAAATTCACTTGGAATCCTCTCATATTAAGTATTTAGGTTTGAATTTCATGTCTACAATTAAAAGTACAGTAACTTTGTGTATGAACACTTGCATTAAAAAAATCTCGGAGCTTACCACCAAATGGCACCCCCTTTATTTATCCTGGTGGGGTCGTTTGGATACTATAAAAATAATGCTTTCTCCTATAATTTTATATACCATCTCCAACATTCTGGTTCCCATTTCCGCTAAACTATTTAAATCTATCAATTCGATACTATCTTCCTTTTTATGAAATAATAAAAAGCCCCGCATGTCTATTTCTAAGTTAATACGACCCAAATCCAAAGGAGGAGTTAATTTTCCCAATTTCCCAGCTTACCACAAAGTGTTTTTGTTGCGACAGGCTTCATATTGGCTGCTTGATCCTGCGGAAGGGCATCTCTTATGGCTCTCAGTTTAGAAGTCGTTTTTTTCCCTTTCTCATTCTCTGAATATCTTTCCTTTTCTCACAAACCCCAAACATTATCTACTCCTCTTTTTAAATTCACCTCTAAACTTCTTAGCCCTATATATCCTTTATTACATGACACTCTTGATTCTTTTTTAGCTTCAACTATATGGCACAACAAAACTGTATTGATACATAATAAGCCCTTTTATTGGAAAACGTGGAGGCAAAGGGGTTTAAGATGGATTCACCAATTATTCTCAAACAATGAGATTGTTTCTTTTTCTTCGCTTCGACAGTTATATAGTTTACCTGCCTCTTTTATTTCTAAATATTACATTCTACGCAACACGGTGCTTAACATATATAATCAGCTCAGCTGCAAGCCTCACAAATCCCCTATAAATGACTTGCATGCAGATCTAACCTCTCTTTTACATACTAACCCTACTGCATCAAAAATCTACGCTTACTTTCAATCCACCGATATCACGCGACAAAAATCTAGTACTGAAATGATTTGGGAAAAAGATTTTGATGTAGTTTGGTCTTTCTCATTATGGACTAAATTACGCAAAACTTCACAAACAGCTAGCCTAACCCAAACATTATTTTATATTTATAATAGGCTCTTGCTATCCCAACATATGTTAAACAAAAGATTCCCTCATTTACCAAATACTTGTTGGTCTTGCACATCTCCTGATGCTGATTTGTTTCACATGCTTTTTTCGTGTTCACCTGTATCTGAGTTCTGGAATCTTGTATGGTCCCAAATCAATGTGATTTTTGGTACCAATACTCAATTCTGTGCAAAAGAAACATTTTTGGGAAGCCTCTCGCCTTCTTGGGATAATTGTGATCTTAATATCAAAATTGTCGATTTACTAATAGCAGTTGCATTTCAGCAAATAACAAGAAATTGGAAAGACTGCAGTAAGATTTCTTATAACGCCTGGTGGTATATTGTTTGCCACCATCACAGTTTGGACACTTTTTCCACATTCCCTCTCCAATTGGCTATGAAGAGAACTCAGCTATGGTTACCTGTTACAACTTTCTTTGATAACTGTGCCAGGCAGAACTCTTTGCCTAAACCATCTCAGCAGGAAGTACTCAAACCCCCATAATTTTCTTTGGTTATTCCTTTATTTCATATGCTAATATGTATTGTATTTTCTTTGCATTTTCTTCAACATGTTTTTAACTTTTATTCTTATCTTTGTATTAATACTGGAGTATATATATGATGTACTGTTTCTTGATTGATCACCTGTTTGTACGATGACACCTCTTTACTTTTAATAAAATTCTCCTTTGAACTAAAGAAAAATAAATTAATTAGTCAGCTGACTCCGGACGCCACAGTCTGTACGTGTGTGATACCATGATTGCTGGTGAAGCCTCAGGAGAGCCTGCGAGACACATAGCGGTCACAGTCAGGCAGGCTGACTATTACATCAAAAATTATTTAAAAACATGTCACAGCAGTATAATTAAGTGAGAGGTATATACAAATCCTCTGCACACGTTTAAAAGTAAATACATAAAGTTTCATAAAATATCACAATGATGCTTGTCTTTGTATTTTCAGATGGCTTTAATTCAAGATCTTAAGCCTTCTTAGCCAACACGTGTTTCGTCGCTGTTAAAGGGGATTACCCCGCGACTTCTTCAGGGCTAAGGGAATATATAAACAAGTACTTGTTCGTGTATCCAATGGTAGTAAGGAAACTTTATCTTTCAAATTATTGACAAAGTGACTTTGGTGACTTGTGTGAATGATAAAATAGTGAATATTACTGTGTAGAAATAAGGGATAATAATATTAATAGATTGTTAAAATGCGTGACAATGCATTTCAGTGCAGTGATGAGGAACACCACACTGAAATGCGTTAGAGTCACTCATGATGCATGAACTTGGCAGGACTGACCCCCATGCCCGCTCGCATGCCTATAGAGCCACTCCTGGTGACTCTTAATGAATAAACGGGTGCCAGCCTTCTACCCCTGGAGTCAGGGATCAAACAAACCCTGGTTACTTCCGGAGGTATCCTCTCCATGCTTTTTTCCTAGCTCCTTAGCAGCATAGGCGCCGGAAGTAGGTGTTCTGGGGGTGCTGTAGCACCTGCAAAATAACCATGCTGGAGTTCCGAAGGTGAATGAGCAATAAATAGGCCATTACATTTTGGAACATTTGCTGTGCGTTCTAAGAAAGGTAAAATGTCAGGTTATGTCTTCTGAAAAATTGCTGCTAATTCTTTGAACATGGCGATTGGCATTTACTTTTTTTATCTATGATTGCAAAATTAGAGGATTTTGTCAAGTGGCCAATGTGACAATGAGGCTAGTGTGAAAGGAAAGGCTGCACGAAGTCTTTATTTCTAACCCACAGCATAATTTATATACTTATAAATGAACTGTACAAATATTTCAAAATATATCACCATTTAGTAAAGCACAAATAAAGTATTTTTTTGTAATGCTGAAGTGTGGCGAAAACCAAGATTTTAATAGGATCAAAACTTTACTTGGTGATATGCAAATAACAAATATTCACTGAAACCTTATTTCTACAAATATCATGTGTGTGCTGTATAGTTTTATCGGTAAAACTATGTCTGTGAAAAGATAGTGGCCATTTCAATGGAAAAGGTGGAAAATGCTGTCTGTATATGACTATGCTCTATCATACCACGCTTTAGTAATATATTTAAAATAGTTAACTCTTTCATGAAACCTTCCATGAAGCAATCAGGACTTTTGCCCTCTGATAAAATATGCAGGAAAATTATTTTCTTGGAAAAGTTAACAATAGTAACGCCATCTTGGCAGAGAAAATAGAGCATATTGATTCTGTCAATAGACCCCCTCCCCGGATCATATGATTAAGGAGAAATGTTCTGCCTTCCCATATGTTAAGAAGGAAGATATTGAAGGGTTCATGAAAACAGTAAAATTTGGATCGCCGGGTGCTGATGAAAGGGGAAAATGCAATATACCCCATCCTGACTGATATCTTTAATCTGTCACTCAAGAGCGACATTGTTCCGCCTGCTTGGAAACATGCAATTGTGATACCCCTGTTAAAGAAACCATTGCTAGATCCACTCTAGCAGATAATTACAGGCCAATTTCCTTACTCCCAGGCATCAGTAAATAAAAAAAAAAATGCCAACAACACCTCGACTCATTTTTGGAGAACTATAAAATATTACATCCTACCCAAACGGGATTCCATCCTGGAAGCATTACTGAAACAGCACATTTAGCTGTTACAGAGGAGCTGAAAAAATCCTTGATCAAGGTGGATCAGCCGCAGTTATATTATTGGATTTAGTGCAGCCTTCGACACGATGTCCCAGCCAATTGCACTTCAGAGACTAGAAAAGGCTGATATTACTGGCTTAGCCCTTATATGGCTTGCTTCTTTTTTGTACAACAGAAGCTTTCAAGTCTATGAGGGGCCTTTTTATTCAAATTCATATCCCTTAAAGTGTGGGGTACCAATGGGATCCTCTTTATGACCTATGTTAGTTAATCTCTGTGTCCGCCCGCTTATAGAGATTATGAGCCACATGTATCAAACTTGGAAATTGCGATTACCAAATAGCGATATTTAACAAATCAATATTTGGTAATTGCAAAAGCGTAGGTATGTAGAAATTCGCAATAATTATTTGATTAGTTAAAAATTGCATTCACACATAGCGATTACCTAAATGCGATTCTCAAAATAGTGAATTCGCAATTTGAGAATCGCTGTTAGCGAATCTAACATTTCAATGCAGCATAATGACCTCACAATCAGGAAGTGAGTCATGCCATGCTGTCACCTGTGCACAGAGTGAGAGGAGGAGGCTGACTGCAGGAGCGAGGCACTAGGAAGCCTGTTTGGACAGATGAACCCGTGCAAGAAAACCAGCATGGCGTAAAAAAACCCTGAGAAGGAGCGGGCACAGCGCAAAAGAAAGCTAAAGTTTAGCAAGAAAGAGTTAGAAGTTCTAATTGAGAAAATGGTGATGAGCCATGAGAACCTGTTTGGAAAACAGTCACTCCATGTCCCAGAGTGTGAAAAAAGAAAACTATGGCTGGGCATCCAAAGCAAAATAAGCGTAGTGGGGGTCACGCAGCGCTCCATTGCAGATCTACGTAAGCGGTAGTATTATCTGCGGAGCAGGGCCAAGGAAAAGGTTGCTGCAAGGCTTGCAGAGGTGAAGAAGACTGGAGGAGGCCCATCCACACAAACTGCGTTAGCAACCTTAGGGGACCTGGTGGAGTCTACCCCTCAGCCTGAAGCCATCATTGGGGTGACGCAGATAGACACCTCTGCACCACCCAGTAGTGCCCAAGGTAAGATGCATGCATAATACTATATGCATGGTAAATGTAACACAATACCCCTTTATTGCGAGCAGGCTTAGAGGAGCAAATACTTCTCCAGTGCACATTTTACTTGTTACACACAAATGCATCATGGGATTAGTAGTCAGAAACACCAATAGGAGAAGGAGGAAAATCAAAACAGCAGAGGTGCATATAGGTTTGACAAGCAAGTGACATTTATGCACACCGCGTGTTGCTAAATAGATTTATTAGACAAAACAATGCACTATGTGATGTACATGCCAAAATCAAAAACTGAAATATTGCTATTTAACATCAGAGATACACCTGCGCAGAAATCAGACAAAAGTGAATCTCATGACCCTTCGGAGACTCAGGCAGTCAGGAGATGACAACACAGTGGCCCCATCACCCCCAACACCTGCAGCCACAAGTCGCAGGGCCACAGTGGTACCACTACCTGAGTTTGAAATGGAAGAGAAGAGCCAACCTGACCTTCCCACAATACAGGCTGAGCATACACCCACACCTAGAGCACAAGTCCACATGCGGCGCAGAAATATCAGGAGGCGCAGGACAAGGGCACAATGGGAAGCTGGTGAAGGCGAAGGATCATCTGTCTGTGGTGGGCTGGAGAACGCAATGTTAAAGTTGCAGCACCTGCAATGCAAACACATGCATTCAATGCGTGCACAGCTTGAAGGACAACATCACACAGCTCATTACAGCAGTGGTGGAAGGACAGAGGGAAACAACAGGCAACTTCAGTCACATGACACAAGCCATCAAGGAACTATACAATGTAAGGCAGGAAGACCATGTGTCCCACCGCAAAAGGCACCATCAATTACATGGCCACTTAGATGGCTGCACTAGGGCTATCAACCGCCTGAGCAACACAACAGCTCTCCTGTCTCGACGAGCTGTGGGCATGCAGGTAGAAATGACCCATTGTTGTGGAGATGTGGCCAGAGGATTGATACAGGTTACCAATGCTGTTGAGCATGTGCAAACTGCGACAGTTGGTGGTAGTAATGTTCTGGGTGGAGGGGATAGTGAGGAGGCCTCGATCCTCAGTAGCATCATAGCACCAGTAACTAAATGCAGAAGTCGCTGTTCCAGGAATACTGCTGCCTCAGAAGCTTCAACAAGAGATGTGACAGAGCACACAGACCGGGCCACCAAAGTGCGTAGCCACAGATATTAGTGTGGCATTGAGCCTAGAAATGCTATTAGCAGAGGTAACCAGTGGCATTCATTTGTCAGGGCTGACATTCAACTGCCATGGCAATGTTATCTGGTTGCATTACTTTCACACTACACACATTTTACTTGTTATGTGTGCATTTACACTACCTGAGTTTTGGTTTAAATAAATCACAATAGCAAGGAAACCATGTAGTGTATTGTTTCATCATTACCCACCTAAAAATCATTCTGCGTTATTTTTGCAGTCTCTGTCTCCCTTCTGTTGCCCTCAAACCATTTGCTGCTTGTAGATGTTGACCTGGCTCATCATCTTCATCAGATTCACTATCCGTAAGGTTCAAGGGTATGCCTCTTGAAGTTGCAACTTTGTGCAACATGCCACAAGTGGCCACAATTTTGCAACATGTATCTGGCCTGTACTGCAATGCACCTCCACTTTTATGTAGGCAGCGGGACCGACTCTTCAGTAAACCAAAGGTCCTCTCTATCACATTGCATGTCGATATGTGTGCTGCATTGTATCGCTGTTCACTTGGTGTAGTTGGATTCAGGTATGGAGTCAGTATGAATGAGCACACAGCATATGCGCTGTCACCTACAGGGTAGGAGGCAATATATTACTCACTGCAATGTTTCACCATGACCAGAGAGTCAGATAGACAGTGGTACATTCATTTACCGAGCAGGTATCCTTCGCCAAATTCACCCCCAAGGAGACGTGTATGTATGCCACTGTGTCTGAAGATGTACGAATCATGCGTACTACCTGGGAATCTTGCCACTATGTCTGTGATTATATTTTTTACATTGCATATGACTTGGATATTCAGTAAATGATATGATTTCCTGTTCCTGTAAATGTACTCATTCACTGAGGGGGGACATATAGCTACATGCGTCCCATCAATACACCCAAAAGTTTTATTTAGTTTGCTGCAATTCCTGTGGTGCTGTAGGAAATCTTATGTGGTGGTGTATTCTCTGCAACAAAGAGTCCAGGAACAAATTGAAAAAGCGCGATAGTGCACTTTGGGAGACCCCTCCTGCTGCAGCTATTACCCCCTGGAAGCTACCTGAAGCTAGGAGGTGTAGTGAACATAGGGCCTGCACATGTGTGGGTATGGCATGTGTCCGACGACTCTGATGTTGCAGTAGTGGATCTAGTTCAGCTATCAGATCATAGATCATGTCTGAATCCAATCTATATTTATCATAGATCTCTACCTCTGTCTGCCCCAACCATATAATGCGCACCCTGAAAATGCGTTCCTTTCTCCTCCTTCTTGTCTGCGCTCCAGCTGCTTGTATCCTCAGCCTCCTCGCCATGACGTACAGGGCGGCCAATGTGAAACATTCTGAGGCCTTCTGGGGTTGTTTAAATAGTTTGCACTTGCTTACCACCTGATTGGAATTGGTGCTAATTTGCACATGCTAAATAGTGAATTCTGGCTCATTCGCAAATTGCGAATGCATCATATATATGATTACGAATATCAAATTGCAAATTCGCTAATACAGATTCGCTATTTAATATTCGCTAAGAAAGGGAATCTCAAATTTTGTGATTTTCATGGTACTTCTACAAATTCTTTTCATACATTGCTTACATCCATTTTGCATTCACTAACGACCGATTTCTGCGATTCACACCGTTTGCGAATGCAAAAAAGCTTGATACATGTGGCCCTATATGTGCACATGATTTTTCAATGGTGTCATACACAGATGACACGCAGAATATTATTTCACTTACTCCTACAGCAGTAGCATTCTCCAATCAATTAAATGCATGTTTAAAGAAGGTAGCAGAACGGAAGTCTGCCAGCTGCTCAAAATTAAACGAGGATAAAACTGAAGTGCACTGAATGATGCTGGCCAGACTCCCTTAGGGACCATCCAATCCCAAAATCAGAGGCAAAAAGTCTGGGATTTTGAATGGATAATAAGCTCTCCCTGAAGGTTCAGGCCAGGACACTAGCCACGAGCTGCTTTGGTCTACTGAGGACCCCGAAAATTGCTTGACGGGCTACCCACTGAGCGCAGGGAGTTGTAGTACAAGGACTAGAGCTATCATCACAGCATTACAGTAATTCACTTTACCTGGGAAACCCTCAATCTGTGATCGAAAGACTCCAAGTGATACAAAATTCAGGGGCACGAATTTTGTTGAAAATACCTAAATATCACTCTGTTTCAAGTGCACTGGCGTCTTTACACTGGTTGCCTGTATCCAAGAGGATACAGTACAAGTCCTCGGTATAGCCCATCGGGCTGTGCATAAGAAGGACCCCCAGCTTTTACAGCACCTTGTTTGCTCTCATAGTCCTAGAAGATCATTACAATCCGCTGATTTAGGGCTACCTAGAGTCCCTACGATCAAGAAAGTCAGGAGTGGGGTAAGGTCTTTTGTTTATTTATGGAATGCTCTACATGTAGTACTGAAAAAGAATAAGGAGGAACTAAACGTCAGGAAACAACCGAAGACTGTATTTTTCACATAAGGCATAAGGCCTTTGAGGATGTTATGATCTTTCAGCGCTGGGAAGCCGGTCCGGGTAGCCATGCTCTCTAGAAGTGCTAAGAGTAGAATAGAGTTTCTAATACAAATGATCTGTGCACGCATTATAATATCAACAGTATGTGTTACTGTATATAAATCAAACAAATGAAGCAGTGGTCACATGGTATTTTCCTTCTTCATGGATTTATTCGGTGATCAGATGCCCAGCCAACACGTGTTTCGTCAGGGTATGAACCTTTGACTTCTTCAGGGCTAATGGACACAAGTCAAATTGCGACTCTCACTGCCGGTTGTAATTCCGTCCCGGCTGAAATGGGGGTGAGTCAATCCCAGGAAGCACAACAAGTTGAATGAGATAAGTACCAGCAACCAAAGCTGCAAATAACGAGTATGATGAAGGCGAGTACGCTGCAGGTCGACAAAGTAAAGCGCCAGAATCGGAAGAGAATAGAGTTTCTGATAGTGTGCTTCAAAATTCACAGGTAGCTACATGTTACACCCCTACCGCTCTCTTGCGGAATGAGCATGGCTCATTTGTACACTTGTTCTTTGTTTGAAGCTTGGATATTTCACATTCCCTATTTGTTCAGTGTTGTAACATTGATTTCATCACCTTTACTTTAAAAATTGTTCCAGCATTACTGCTCAGCAGCAAATAGGAGGATGTTGAGTGGCTAAGGGTGTGACAAGGCTATGATGTCACTCCCATTACCTCTAGCTGTAGTACCCAACGTAGCTAGGGTTATAAGCTGTGGGACTGATTCACAAAGGTAAACTTACACTTTTGTATACGTTTATAATTGTTTGCTATTCACAAAGAGAGTTACGAATAGTATCTTTATGTGTGCGGAGTTTCCGCACATACAACGATACATAGATAGTCCTATCTTTTTATATGTGAAGACTCGGCACTCAGAAAGATACGACCCATAAATAAAACCCTGAGTGAATAGCAAACAATTGTAAACTTGTTACAGTGTACGTTTGCCGTTGAGAATCAGGCCTTCGGTGTGGTGGCCAAGAATGACAAATGGTGAAGAGAGATCCAGAAGAATTAAAACAGAAGAGGGATGTTTGTGGTTAGAGGACAAAAGAGGACAGCATGTCAGATTTAGCTGAGTCAAGAATATTGTTAGTTTGTTTTTGGGGGGGCAGTTTTATATAGCGCAAACTCGACCCAAAGGTATCAGAGCGCTTTACATTAGCACCAGTTGAGTTACAGATGGACAGATGGACACATTTTTTTTTTTAAGAACGGGGAGATTAAGTGATTGCCCAGAATCAGAGGATGTTGAGTGTCCCTGCCAGTGCTTAATTTGAACCGGTGGTTTCCAGTGCTCGGCACCGGCACTTAATTGTCAACACCACTTGTGACAGTCTGCCACAAGGTGGTGCTGGCTGGCTAATTTAGATATGGCCACCACATCAGTTAATTGTTATTTCAATATACATTAAAAATGACTAGTATGTATGTATGTATGTATGTATGTATGTATGTATGTATGTATGTATGTATGTAATATTTATTAAGTGCAACAAACACCCCACTGGTACCCTGCCTACCAAGCCATTCTTATAGCTTTGGGGGTTTCAAATAGTCTGAAATGTAACATTTGTAAGAGTGTGATGGTTAGTAGAGCATGGCAGGGCCAATGTATGGTGCAAGTTCCTCACAAGAGCCCTGGCTCTTTTTTAGGTCTCGGCTAGCGAAGGCTGCGCTTGCGCAGTCTCGCTCGCGAGATATAATGACTTGGAGAAGAGGGGCTTGAACCCGCCCCTCTTCTCCCCTCTTCTCCATTGGCTGGCCTCTTGAATGCTGGCCAGCCATTGGAGAAGAGGTTCGTCACTCCGAACAGGCCCCGTCCTTTTCGGATTCGGGGGCGTGTTTTTTGCAATTTTTCTAATTATCTCCTCCAGCCAATGGCAAGAGGAGAACACGCCCCCGAATCCGATACCGCCGCTGCCTTTCTCCGAGGCATTTCTGCTTCGCCTCGGAGAAAGGCAGTAGTGTGCTTGTTCCTCTTGTGTAATCCGTCGCTGGACCCCCTTCCTGGAGTAGCTCTGGCAGTTGTGGCGGTTGTATCGGGGACTCTGCACTATCCCTGTTGCTTGAGCCAATCTCTGCCTGCTCACAGCTGCAGGCTCCCCCGTAGTGGGTTGGCCCGTCCCTGCCTTCCCCTCCTCTGCCCCGGAAGAGAATTCTGGTAGCAGCACGTTGCCCCCTGTGCAGCTCCTGCGCCGCACTCGCCCACGGCTGTTCTGCCGCCGTATTGCCGAACCTGATCACTGCGTCCCCAAGAAGCAGCAGCTGCCGGTGACCACACTTAGCTCCTGGATTTCCCCATATCGCGCCGTGTACTGGTGAGTTTCCTCCTTATTATCTTTCGTTCACATCAACCAACGCTTGTGATTTCCGATGCTCACCCGCGAACCGCAGACCAGCTGGCCGCCATGTTTTCCCCGACCATCATCCATTTACAGTGCATTTTGCTGAGTTGCTTCGGTTTAACTGCAATTTTACACACCGCTTCCACCAACACGGACTTCACTAATGGGCTCAAAATGTACGAAGCAAAGCTGCAGTGCGCCTGCGCGCCTTTATAAATCGAAACTATAATTTGTCCCCGCGAGCACCCGCCCTAGGCCGCAGCAAACAACGCCCTGCACACTTTCTAACAGGGCTCACAAAACTAAAATGCTGGGGGCACCGAGAGATCTGGAAAATACCAAGGGCCTGGACCCAGCAGCCTCCCGAGCCGTAGCAAGGATGACATAAGCATTACATCAGGTCTCTGTCCTCTTTATGCTGGTAAAACAGCCACTAAATGGGTGAAGTGGGCCCCTTAAACTCCTGCGTCCGGTATTACTGCACCTGCTGCACGAATAACAACTACGCCTCTGTCTATCTAGATGGCAGCCAAGCTGCGAGGAATGGGTTTGGCCACCCGGAAGGGGTGTTTGACTTTAGAATTCTTTGGAGTTCCTGCGATGAGGCACACGTTTTTGGGGCGCGCTTCATTCTTCAATGAATGAATGAATGAATGAGGAGGCGTCTGCGGCAGACGCTGTGCGTGCGGCTCCCAGCGTTACCAGATCACCCCAGGTGGGTAGGACGCCACGTTTCCACATTTGGCTGTCACTCAGCATATTACCGCATTCAATAGAACATGACCTTTCACTTTCTCTCATTGGAAGCTTCGCTTCTTGTCGACATTTGAAACGCAATTGCACGTTTTTTTCTTACCTTTTAGAAGCATGGAACGCAATGGCAGGCAGAGAGAGGGGTGATGCAAGTGTTGTGCACTGGCCTGGAAGGTTGCTGGCAGTGCATACACCAACCCCCTCCCCCCCACCCCCACCGTGTGTGGCACCCCGGGCACACACAGAGCCACCCCGAGTACTTCTCAGGTCTTTAAAAGACCATTCGCTTGTTAATGGGGCTTTGTTGGTTTTTCACCCCTTCTAGAGCCCCTGCATCGCCACTGACTATTGCTGGAAGAATTAGCACATTACACAATACCAAGCCCTGGCTGTTGAAACCCCGAAATCGGTAGTCTCCCGCTCCAGTGTGGGTGGCTCTGTGTGTGTGGGTGGCTTTGTGTGTGTGGCTCTGTGTGTGGGTGCAAAATGCTATAGGTCTCGCATTTGAGAGAGATTAAGCTATTGACATTGTAAATAACAATGCAGTTTCTTTAAATGTTTTAATAACAAAAACATAAACAAAAATAATGTCATGAGCAATGGCAACAGCTCTAACTTTAACAATGCCGAGACCATTGCATTGTAAATGCTTGTTGTTTTTTACAGATTAAGGACTGGTCCCTGCTGATACTCATATCCGGTTCCCCAGCTTCGAGGTGGGCCGATCTAGCTGTTAGGCCACATCCTCTCCCCTACATGATGATACGCCTATACTCCTGTAAGTGCTCAGGGGCATGGGGGTTGCTCCACTTGTGGGTGTGAGTATACATCTACAAGTTTAGGGCATGGACTGTGCGTGTGATTCGGGCTAGAGCTAAAAGGCATGTGGTGAAGGCTGCTGCACTATTCCTCTGTGCTGGTGCACAAACAGTCTACCTAACAAGACTCATACACCTTTGCACCATGCACATACACTATTGTACCATGGTGCACACGTGTGTGAATGATGTCTAGCACAGGTTTTGTACAGGACGTAGTACAAGCAGTATAAAAACCAATGCCTAGACAATTTTTAAAACCTTTCACTTTTTGGATGTTTGCTGTACAGTGCAACAAACATGCAATGTGTGAACTATTTGGAAAAATAAATATATTTCTTAGATTTTGTGCCTGCCTCAAGAAGGTGTTTTTTAGTTATGCAAAGCTTAGCCTGACAATTTTACTAGGTAAGATTTAGCATCAAAACAATGGGTTCTTACGCTGGATCGCCCAGGTACCACCCACGTAACAGCCCATTGATGCAAAGTGGTGGTAAGTGCTAGTTGCTCTTAAAAAGGGCACTTTTCTAGCAAAAAGGTTTTGTGCTGGAACATAAATACCCTTTCAAGACTTTGCACTGCTTTGCATGACTTAACGGGGGCATAAATGCTATGTAATCTGTCCCTCAGTTTTATATGAATAAATATTGTAAGTTTGTAAAAATCTCCTAATAACATTAATGACCATACTATTGAGCAGTCCATGTTCCCTATATGCCCTTAGATTTTTTTCCTCACTTGCAGAACTTTAAAGTTGTATTATTTGCCTGCTTAATTCCCACTGAATGAAAATATTTGGAAATGTATTAATTCATTTGCCTTGGAATGCCTAGCAACTTTCCAGTACTAGTGTAACAAGGAGTGTGACTAGGAGGAAGTCAGATTCCTATTGAGTCAAGCACTAGCAAAGCCGATAGGTCTGGCAATCACAGACTGGTGCAATGATTATTTTCTGTTATTGCAAGAATATGCACCAAAAACAAAAATGTGAAGATAAAAAGAAAAAATGCTTGCAAAACATTTTTAAACTACTTGCTCCAGGCCCAACAGTCATGTGCAGCCCTTCTCATGGATGAAGCTCGCCAGACTTGGCTGGCGACACGTAGCAGGATTTATCAGTGAGGAGACAAGTCCGGGAAAATGATCTACAGGCTCTGTCAGGGCGCCTTTCACACCCAGGTCCTTCCGGGTTTAGTGGATAATACAGGAGCTCCGATCACTGATCGGCTCCTTATAGCCGAAAGCTTTGCTGCCTATTACGCGGAGCTTTATGCCCCCCGGAAGTGCCTGCCAGCGGCCACCATCGAGCGATTCCTAGCTGATCTACCCCCTAAACAGATATCGGATGAGGTGCGGGATCGTCTGCAGCTTCCGTTGACGGAGGAAGAGCTCAGCACGGCCTTGGGGGAACTTAATCCAGGGAAGGTGCCTGGGTCCAATGGGTTTCCGAGCGAATTCTTCAAACGCTATAACATACAATTGGCCCCTTACTATCGAGCCGTAGTGGAGGAGGCCAGGGAGAGGGGCATGCTTCCCCCGGACTGGAGACACGCGGAAGTGGTGGTATTTCTCAAACCCGGCCGGTCCCCGGATCAACGGGCCTCGTATCGTCCTATCTCCCTCCTCAATGTGGAGGCGAAAGTCCCGGCCAAAGCACTGGCCAACTGCCTTCTGCCCCACATATTGACTCTTATACACCCTGACCAGGCAGGATTCATGCCCAAGAGGGCCACTAGACACAATATAAGGCGGGCACACGTAGCGGTGGCGGCGGTTCGACAGACCGGGGAGAAGGCGGCATTACTGTTGGCAGACATGGATAGGGCCTTTGATTCCTTGAGCTGGGTATACCTGTTTGCCTTACCGCGCCGACTCAATCTGGGCCCGAGCTTCCTTTCCCATCTCCAGCTCCTCTATACAGATTTGACGGCGGCGGTGCGGGTGGCGGGGGTGACATCTACTGTCTTTCCCATACTACGGGGCACGCGGCAGGGATGCCCCCTGTCCCCATACCTGTTTGCCTTGGCAATGGAGCCGCTGGCGGCGTGGGTGCGTATGGATGTGCAGGTCCGGGGCTTTGAGTGGTCTCCGGGGGTGTCAGACAGAATCGCATTATATGCAGACGACGTCCTGTTTTTCCTTACGGAGTTAGACACATCGGGACCGCGACTCCTACGGATCATGCAGATCTTTGGAGAGACGTCGGGACTGTATATGAATCCCTCCAAATCGACACTGTGGATGCTGGGGGATTGCTCGGGGCCCGGGCGTGGGCGAAAGATATTCAGCTGGCGGTGGGAGGATTGAAATACTTGGGGGTATTCCTTTCAGAGGCTCCAGAGCTTTCTTGGGGCCGCAATGTAGCGCCAGTGTGGGAGAGGATCTGCTCGGATCTCAAAACCTGGTCTCGAATGCCATTGACGCTATATGGCAGGTCCGCAATGTTTAAGATGGTAGCACTACCTAGGAACGCTAGGTGGCGCGCTAGCGAATGGACTCCTTCTTGTAGGGCTCCCGCAGTCCGGCGCCATTAATCCGGTAATTTATCCTCTTCGGGGCACACCTGGGTGCCGTCACTGCAGGCGAAGGTCTAGTCAGCTGGCAGGAGTGTGCGGGCGGACGTGGAGGGCTCCAGTTGCTGGGAGGCCGCCGCGAGAGGAGCCGCAAGTTGCGGCGGATGCGACGCCGGAGGTCGCGGTGCTGAGGCCCCGGATCGGGCTGGCAGGCGAGGCCGTGGATGGTAGCGAGGTGGAAGGCCGCGGACGGCGGAGACAGCTTGAGAGGCCCCCCCGGGATCGTGGTGACCTGGAGGGGTGAGAGGAGCGGAGCGGCGCGACGGAGAGTCGGGTGAGAGCGAGCGGGGGTGCGTCCTCTCCCCCCCCGCCCCCTGGAGCGACTGCAGGGCCTGGGCGCCCAGGATCTGGTGTTGGATGGCGCTGGTACGGGACCTCGAGGCAATCACATTTTTGGACCCAGGGATAGCGGCGGGGGGTGTCGATCCCCCCCCGGACACTGTGAGCGGAGCAATCCGAAGAGCTCCTGATGCAGCGGCAGCAATCTCAGGTGTGCAGTGGGCATGGTGGGGTGAAGCTTGGTGGCTGAGCGTACGGCGCCACGATTGGCATCATCGGTGGAGTACTGTCCCCCCAGGCCTGAAGATCATAGCTGGTGCCCCCCTGATCGCGTGGCTGCACAGTTTGACCACACATGGCCTGAACTATTGAAGTGAAGCTGGTGAAATAGCGAGTGTGCTCCCCTTGTGGACTGGGTGCGAGAGCGGTGGCCTGCATGGAGGGACGTGCACGGTAGTCACTTGGAAGCTCCGACTGGCGCATTGGACTCTCATGGGCGATCGAGGGGGGGGGTGTCGCGGTGCTCGTGCTGGTGGTGCTGGAGACCCTTGCCCTGGGAAAGCGATGGGCAAGACGGACACTAGACAGCCCAAACTCTCGTTTGCGGCTGGTAAGAAAGTGATAGCCCCAGAAGAGAAGTCGCGTCACCCGGATGAGACGGCTGAAGCATCGGGTGGAGCTGTGGATGCGGCGACGAATTTACAGGCAGTACTACGCGAGGTGCGCCAAGGGTTCGCGACAATCGCGGACAAAGTGGACAGGCTCTCGTCCCGGATGGATGCCGTAGTGCACAAGGTGGATGCGCACGAGGATCGCTTGAAAGAGGCGGAACAGCGCATATCGGACTCAGAGGATGTGGTGACCCAACACTCGTCGCAGTTATCCAGAATGGACAATCTCCTACGTGTCATCGCAGCTAAAAATGAGGATTTAGAAGCGAGGAGCAGGCGTAATAACGTACGCATCGTAGGTATTCCGGAAACAACAAATGTGGGCAAGATGGAGGAGTACGACGAGAAGATGTTGGTGGCGGCGATGGGCTCTGAGGTTTTCTCTACACACTTTATAGTGGAGCGGGCGCATCGGGCCCTGGGCCCCAGACCGAAGCCGGGGGCGACGCCTAGACCAATTATAGCCCGGATGCTAAATTGCCGCGACCGTGATGCGGCTTTAAGAGCGGCGAGAAGTACGAGGTCGTTGTCGTATGAGGGCAATTCCTTCACGCTGTATCCGGACTTCACCCCACTGGTTCAAGAGGAACGTAGGAAATTCCTTGCAGTCAAGACTAAACTGCGCAACCTGCAAATAGACTACGCATTGCTCTATCCGGCACGCCTGCGGGTCACGTACCAAGGGAGGCAGAAATTGTTTACGAATCCACAGCAGATGGAGGAATATCTCAAGCAGCATCAACGGGCTCGGAGGTTGGGAGCAGGAGCGGACGATGAACTAGCCCCCAGTCAAGAGCCGCTGGATGATGGTGAACCGTGAGTGGCCAGTACTGTATTTGCATATAGACTCATTGATGAGCGTGGAGCGCTGAATATGAGCTCTGCATGGGATTTTTTGTTGAAAGACATTGTACTGCTCTCAGAGTGGGCATGTTTGCAGTGGGGGATAAGGGGGTATCATGTTAGACGGTTGTTGCCGGGGTCCCTGTGGTATGGGGTCCCTCCTCGTCTGTGAAGCAGGAACTTATTGCTATAACAGGTTTATGGTTATCATCAGAAGCTGACGGTATGCATAAGGTTGCCTTTGATTATAGCGCCGGACGCACCCTCCTGGTTGCCGGGCTGGGCTGCACGTGATGTGGTTCGGGCGGGCCGTCATGGGGGGGGTATTAGTGGTGCCACCTAGATACGTTGCCCTATGGGAATTACCCTAGCATACGGATTTGGGGTTGAGGGTTGTTTTAGCCCTAGTTCTTGGGGTGTGTGTGGGAGGGATTGGGAGGGTACGCTGCTGGCAGGTTGGGGATTGCTTCAGTGGGAGGGGGGTGGGTATAAGGGTTGTGGGGGTTGTTTGTATGATTGGCGCTCGCAAAATGTGAAGAGTGTACCTAAGTGGTACGGTGTTGGTAGGCTACGGAATAGGAAAAAGATAGGAATGCACAGCGCTGACACTGCGGGGGCTCCCGTGGTTGCATTGGTTGGATATAGCCGGGGTTACGTGTGGCGTGGCTGCTCCCTTTGGCGGGAGATGTGTTTGGAGCGGAGTGGCGATCTGGATCATGTGGGATTGACTGAGGATGACTGAACAAAGCCATAATTCCAGAATAACGGTTATGTCCTGGAATGTCCGTGGGTTGAATGATGCGAGAAAATGTCGGAGGGTGGTGGCCTATTTGGACCAGCATCAGGTGCAGATCGCTCTGCTGCAGGAAACGCATCTTAGCCCCCGGGCCACGTATACCTTTGCGAATAGATGGGCGGCAGTGCGTAGCTTCTCCTCATATTCTAGGTATGCCCGAGGTACGGCGATTCTGATTAAAAAAACGGTGCCGTTCGTGCGGTTGGGTGAACGCATGGATGATGAGGGTAGATTTGTATTGATGTGGGGTAGACTGGGTACTGATACGGTCACAATTGTCAACTGTTATGGGCCTAATGTGGATTTGCCTGCGTTTTACACCAAATTGTGGGGTGAGGTACTGGATACTGGATCCATGCATATCATATGGGGTGGAGATTTTAATATCACACTGACACCTGGGCTAGATAGATCGGATGGTAGCCCCCAATATAACAGAAACGCGAGAGATGCGGTGGAGGGCATAATGAAGGAAGGCGACCTGATAGACAGTTGGAGGTTTGTGCATGCTGGGGTCCGGGAGGGGACGCATTACACGGCGTATGCCAACACTTGGGCTAGACTTGACTACTGCTTACTGTCCCGTGGATTGGCGGTGGATTTGGGCAGAGTGACGCATTTGCCGCGGTCCTACTCGGACCATTGTCCGGTGCTGGTGCAGGTAGCTATCCCGGGGTGCGGCAGGGCAGCATCACGGTGGCGTTTGCAACCCACGGCTTTATTGGATCCACTATTCCAGACGGAACTGGGGGAGGAGATTGCGGAATTTTTTACACGGAACAAGGGGTCGGTGGACAGTGTTGAGACCATCTGGGAGGCGTTTAAGGTTATGGTTCGTGGTTTTTACATCTCCAAGAGCTTTGGGGTATTAAGGGCCATACGTGGCACGCTCACCAAGCTGGAGGCCGAACTTAAGAAGCTGGAGACGGCCATGGCCCGAGAGCCAATGGGCCCACTCCAAAGAGAGTTTAGGGAAAAGCTGTCGCAATACGAGCGAGAGGCGGACAGAGAGGCCAACTTCAGGGGGAAACATTGGCAGGCCCGTCGATATTGTGAAGGGGAGAGACCTGGGCGGGAATTGGCGGGAATCACTAGGCATTCACGGGGCGCTTCGCACATATTAGAGATACGCGCACAGAGCGGAGCTCTACATCAAGACACAAAGGGGATATTACGGCAATTCGTTGAGCATTACGAGGGATTATATGCAGCCCGTGACGTTGGGGATGTCCAGTTTGGGGACTTCTTAGATGATGTAGCATTATGTTGGTTGAGCGATGAACACAGGCAATTTCTGGGGGCCCCATTTGAGCTGGATGAGATACGAGAAGCGATTATGTCTTTGAGTAATGGCAAGGCGCCTGGGCTGGATGGATTGCCGGCGGAATTTTACAAATGCTATATTGATATAATGGCTCCTGTACTTCGAGAAGTCTATGAGGACTCCCTGGAGACAGGAGTGTTGCCGGGTTCGATGAGAGAAGTGGTGATAACCTCCCTGTTGAAACCAGATAAGGATGTGGTGGATTGCAATTCCTATAGACCACTATCCTTGATAAATTGTGATGCCAAGATTCTGGCGAAGGTGTTGGCCACGCGACTCTCATTGTTAATGACTAAAATTGCCCTTCCTGATCAGGCGGGGTTCGTCCCGGGTAGATCTACCTCCAGTAACTTGCGAACGCTCTTCTCCTTGATTCAAACGATAGCGCCGGAACTGCCAGTCAAGGCTATCTTCCTGGACGCCACCAAGGCGTTCGACTCCGTTGAGTGGAATTATTTGTTCACTATTCTGTATCGGATGGGTTTTCTCAAAATCTTTGTCGACTGGATAAAATTGCTTTATACTGACCCTACGGCCAGAGTGTTGATCAATGGGGAATTATCACATCCGATTCCATTAACTAGGGGAACCAGACAAGGGTGCCCGTTGTTCCCGTTGCTGTTCGCCATAGCGATAGAACCGCTGGCATGTCGTATCCGACAACTCCATAAGCAGAGTGCCTTCAAATGTTTTCAAAGGCAGATTGATGTGTCCTTATATGCAGATGACTTAACGCTCTATGTGGTGGATCCGTAGACTAACCTGAATTCGCTGCTCCGCGAGTTTGTGATATTTGGGAGACTGTCTGGAATCCACATTAACTGGAGGAAGTCGCAATTTTTCCCCCTGACGGCCGTGGTAGGGCGATATGCATTAGATTACCCGTTGGAGTGGTGTGAATCGGATCTCCGATATTTGGGGGTTCGAATCTCGACGGACCGGGAAGAGACTCTGCGTCTGAATTATGGCACAGCCATTAGTAAGCTGGCGGAGGATGTGAGGCGCTGGATATCGTTGCCACTGACCATGGCCGGGAGGGCCTCATTGATTAAAATGGTGGTTTTGCCTCGTTTTTTATACTTTTTCCAGAACATTCCGTAGTACCCAGGTGCGTTCTTCTTCCGGACGTTGCGCTCTGAGTTGCTGCGACTGTTCTGGGCTGGTAAGCAGCCCAGACTGGCTTGGTCGACTATCACCCTGCCGTACAGTAAGGGGGGATTTGACGTCCCCGACTTTCAGGCATATTACCTGAGCGCGCAGGCACATTTTGCTTATCATTGGATCACCCCTACGCCCTGCATGCCGCAGCTGGCGGTTGAAGACTGGGTGGCTCGGCCTCTGCCACTACAGGGAATCATTCATGGTCCTATCACTGCGGTCGTAACGCCGCTCACCACCGTGACGTGCACGATTGATGCTTGGCAGCGCATATTGCGCAAGCTGACAGCTAGTCTGTTATATGCTCCGCTGTTGCCGTTGGCTTATCATCCAGGCCTCTCTCTGTTGCAGGAAGGCGGGTTCCGCGTGTTATGTACTAAGATAGGGGTCCGACACTGGGGAGATCTCTTTGTGAATGGCCAGTTCAAGACGAAGGAGCAATTTTTCGAGGGATATCAGCCCAATCCACTGGAGGTCTTTTACTATATCCGGTTGCGGCAAGGGATGAGACTGGTGGAGCCCGAGGTGGTGAAACCGTTGCAGGTTCTGCTTGCTTCTACGGATGGTAGACATTTGGTCTCTCAGTTATACTGCAGTATTCGAGAAGGTGGTGGTACTGCAGGCTGTAAAGCGCTTCGCGGATGGATTGTTGAGTTGGGTAGGGATGTCACGGAGGCACAGTGGGCGTATTGCTGTGAGCCCACCTCCCAGATCTCTTCCAGCTGCAGATTGCGTATTATCCATTATAAGTTCCTGCAGCGCTGGTACTACACTCCTGTTAGGAAGTTTCGATTTCAGTTGTCGGATTCGGATCGATGTGAAAGGTGCCGCTCGGAGGGGGCTTATTTTCTGCATTTGGCTTGGATGTGTCCAGGGGTGGCTGACTACTGGTTGCAAGTCCATACTGCGCTTACGGCCATGGTGGGGGCTGTGGTTGAGCTTGACCCGCTTGTGATGCTGCTGGGCCATACAGTGTCGGTGCCTAAGGTGCACCGTAAATTTGTTAACATTGTACTGTTGCTTGCGAAACGGCGTGTTGCATGTAGGTGGGGTAGGGGTCGAGCACCAAAATTCAAGGAGTGGCTAGCGGATGTTCTGTACTGTCAGGACCAGAACTCGATATATGCCGAAACGCAACCTTTGAAGAGCAGGGCAAAAGACATATGGGATCCGTTTAGAGCAGGGGTACTCACAAACTTTCTCTTGGGGGCCAAATTTACAGTGTGGTTTGTGGCCGAGGGCCGCACCTTGGGGGCGGGGTCATTGGGGGAGGGGGCGGGGCTAGAGCAACAAAAAAAACTGTGACCATGAGGTGGAACACAGGTCTGTGATTATTGATTATTGCTGGAAGAATTAGCACTCTACGCTGTAGAGTGCTAATTCTTCCAGCAATAATCAGAGTGGCGATGCAGGGGCTCTAGAAAGGGTGAAAAAGCAAATCAAAGCCTCATCAACAAGCGAATGGTTTTTTAAAGACCCGTGAAGTACTCGGGTTTTTGCTAGCAGGAATCGGGAGGCGGGAGACTAGCCTTGAAATCGGTAGTCTCCCGCCTGAATCGGTAGGCTTGGCATGTCTGGGTACGATGTCTGGAAGGTCCGCGGGCCGCCAAGAAAGGCTTGCCGGGCCGCTGGCGGCCCGCGGGCCGTACTATGAGTATCCCTGGTTTAGAGCATATTTGGTGGCGCAGACTAGCTCCACTGCAGGGGAAAGCCAGGTGCCGGAGAGTGTAGGGCGGACTGGTGTGGCATCCGACTAGTGGGAGCTCATTGTGGCTTGGCCGGGGTGGAGAAGAGATGAGTGGGGACATATGTTGGGGGGTGTTCTGCTTGATAGCCCAGAGGGACTGGTACTTGTGTGGCCCCTGGTGGGCTGCGTGGGTGTGTTGGGTTCCATGCTTGGGGAGTGTTAGAGTTAAATGGTCTGAATGGGCCTACTGGACACTCCCTCATTCCGTGGCCCGAGACTGCTCTGTATTGCACAACATTGACGTTCAGAGGGGTATATACAAACGTGCCGCCGGACCCCCGGGTTGTCGGCAGATTGGCTGTGTACAAGGTGTTTGTAATCTCAATACAATTCTACTGTAGCTGGCCGGTGAGGTTGTAAGCGAGTGGCTGTATGGTTGCTGAAAGTTGCAATAAAGGTTTTTGAACTT
The DNA here is from genome assembly GCF_964204655.1 of Triturus cristatus. Taxonomy (NCBI): domain Eukaryota; kingdom Metazoa; phylum Chordata; class Amphibia; order Caudata; family Salamandridae; genus Triturus; species Triturus cristatus. The sequence goes on from NC_140592.1 coordinate 1,186,894,196, forward strand.
AAAAAAAAAAAAAAAAAGATGGTAGCACTACCTAAGCTGCTATACCAACTGCAAAACTATCCATACCCGATCCTGCCTCGATGGTTCTGGCAGGTGAACTCAGTATTGGGGCAGTTTCTGTGGGAGGGGGGTAAAGTGCGAGTGGCCCTTAGAACGTGTTTCCTATCCTCGTATTGCGGAGGACTTGCGTCTTCGGATGTCTTATCTTACTATCAAGCCTCGCACCTTCTTGTTCTCAACGAGTGGTGGTATGGGGATAGAGGAGACCCGACGTATGCGCTGGAGAGGTTACTTATGGGAACTAATACACTACACACTATCCTGTACTCGGCGTCAGTGCACAGCAGCCTGCCGTCGGTCACGCAAGTGGTTTTCCTGATCTGGCGGCAGACACTGCGTCGGATGGGCTGGTGGAATGTTCTCACCGAAGAGACCCCCCTCTGGAGCAATGGGCGCCTCCCAGAATTGATGGCGCTAAGAGGTTTCCGCGGATGGGATGACATAGGCATCTCGACATTGGGAGACGTTATGAGCGGCACGACGCTTAAATCATTTCGGGACTTGCAGAGAGAATTCTCTATGCCCCAATCACAGTTCTACAGATATCTGCAGTTGCGGCATGCACTGTCCCCCAGCCTGGAGGGCCTGACATCTCTTCCAGAGTTTAGCCCGCTAGAAGCGAGACTTTTTATGGGGGATCTGGAGACCAAAAAGATCTCCAGGATCTAGCAGGCCCTGGTGATTCATTGCTCTACGAAGCTCCAGAAGTTGCGGGGAGATTGGGAAACTGACGTAGGTACCTTAGATGAGGACGACTGGAGGGAGGCCCTGGTAGCCCCGAGGGAAGCAGCTATAGCGATGCGACTGCGCCTCATACAATTTAAATATCTGCATAGAGTTTATTTTACCCGGGCCAGACTGTTCCGAGCGGGCTTGATTGCTGCTCCGGACTGCCTCAGGTGTGGTCAGGAGGAGGGGACATTTATTCACACTATTTGGCACTGCCCAGCGCTGGATCGATTCTGGAGGGGGGTAATTACCTGTCTGTCCGAGGTGCTGGGGTGGGCGATCCCGCGCACGCCACGATTTGCATTACTACATGTTATGGAGGGCATTGGGGGCAACGTAGGGACGACGGTGGCAGCTAATCCCGACCCCGCTTGGCGTCATTATTGCTGATGGTTCAAATCATTGCTGTGTGCATTTTAACTGAACTTGTAATGAGGAAAACGTTTTAAAAATTATTGTGTTACCTTGTAATCTTAGTTTGTTGAAGGGACCATATGAAGTTAGAATTCTAGTGGCACGCTGTACAAAACTGCATACTCGCACGCATCAAGGGGTTAGGTGCTCCAGTAGCGCTCTAGAATTCGAACAGTGCCTACACGCCCGGTCCGACCCAGTAGCCAATCACGGGTGCGGAGGGCGGGGGAGTGACAGGCCCACACAGGAAGGCGAGCGGTTAGCGCTCTAGCTTCTACATACCTGAGGGTTATTTAGCCTCTTGTCGTCTCTAGCGCGCAGCGTTTGCGCGCAGTGTGGCGCCTACTCCTGCGCCTAAGACGAGCCGAAGACCAGCCCGTCTGCGCCCGTCCGCGACAGACCGGGGCAAGGGGCAGGGGGCCATGGAGGAATATCCTGATTACGTAGATACATCTATCAGCATTAGGATAACATACAACTCACAGGTATTTAGGGAGATTGGCTTAAAGGTACCTAGGGTATGCATACATGAGGTGGGAACCAATTTGGAGGGTCCGTTTGCCTGTCGTAGCTGTCATGCGCAATTCTATAACTCCTTTAAAACGGGACTATATTGGGAGTGCCCCCCGGAACTGGTGGGCCAAACACAACATGGTACATCGATAAATATTCCAATGGCCAATCTATCACGGGGAAGTAAGCACTTGTTGTGTAACATTCGTTCATTAGTCAAACACTCCACGGAGGTATGGGACCTCATTTCATCGGAACACCCAGACTTATGTTTCCTAACCGAAACATGGCTCAAAACTCACTCAGTCCCGGCCATAGCCCAGGGTATACCGACAGGATATAAAATGATCAGGTTGGATCGCCCAAATAAAACAGGGGGGGGGGGGGTAGCTATTGTATTTAAACAAGAGATGAACGTAACCATCATTGAAGAACTTTGTACTCCTCAGATTGAATTATTGATTTTTAAAATCAGTTTAACATCTAAGGAACACAGGAAGGGAGCTGTGGTGTACCGCCCCCCTGGCCCATGTGAGAATTTTTCCATTCTTCTTATTGAGGCCTCAGCCCCTCATATACAAGAGAAATCTGACTTTCTCCTTGTAGGGGACTTTAATGTCCATAGTGAGCTGGGTAGTTGTCAGGAGGCTAACACCTTGCTTGCGGACCTAGACCTACTGGGTTTAAAAAAATATAATCATGGCCCGACCCATCGAGCTGGCCATACTCTGGATTTAGTCATGTCCAATTCACCCATGATTAAATGTATGCCTCCTATTCAAGTGGACTGGACGGACCACTTCATTCTTAAATTCTACACGTCTGCCAATTATAAGCCCCGGGCTAGACATATTTCGCTAGCCAGCACAAGGAGACATTGGCATAAACTCACCTTGGAGAATTTCAGGGATAAATATAAGGAACCTACAACTTACAGCCCAATAGACGATATTTCAACTAAATTAAAAATGTTTGAGGAAGCGGTCGCTAAGGCTATAAACGATAGCATCCCTTTAAGAGTGTTTAAGCCCCGTGCAGCACAGAAGCAAGAGGTTTGGTTCTCTCATGAATTAAGATCTCTTAAGTCGAAGACTAGGAAGCTAGAGAAGATATGGAGATCATCACGGGGGACTGAAGAGAAGGAACAGCATAGGATAGCCCTTAAGTTATACCACAAGGCTATTCGCACTGCACGTAAAAATCACATTGCAACACAGCTATCTGCAGCTGGGAAAAATTCAAAAATATTATACCATATCTTACAAACATTCACAAAGCCAGCAGCCTGTGAAACGGCAGAGTTAACATCCCAAGAACTTTGCGACGAGATCTCACTATTCTTCACAAAGAAGATAGATGGGATCTATGATAAAATAATGTATTCTAACAAAGTTGCACTAATTGATAACATCTCTCCACTGACTGCTGAAGCCCAGTCTCACTCCAGCCCGTGCCTCACTGAATTCCCTTCGATATCGATAGATGAGGTAACTGCATTAATTATGCAAACAAAGAGTGGTAGTCCATCAGATACCATCCCTGCACGCATCATGCCCATATTAGCCACCGAATTAGGCCCGAGAATCCTGCAATTAATTAATCTGTCTCTGAGTACAGGGGAAGTTCCCTTAGATTGGAAACGGGCGCTGGTAAGACCTCTCAGGAAAAATAATGCCATACCCTGGACAGAACTATCTAACCTGAGACCAATCTCTCTTCTTCCCTTTTTGGCCAAATTAACAGAGAAGTTCGTAAATTGCCATCTATCGATGTACATCGAAAAAGCTGGGATTCTGGACTCCTCCCAGTCAGGGTTCAGGCCTAGACACAGCACGGAGTTCACCTTGCTGTCCGTCGCAGACGATCTACACATGCTCCAGGATAGGGGTTATTCCGTTATACTGGTGCTGTTGGATCTGTCTGCGGCGTTTGACACTGTGTCACATAACATCTTGACTGCCAGGCTAGTTGACAGTGGCCTGGGAGGTAAGGCACTGGCCTGGCTGAGGAGTTTCCTAACAGATCGTACCCAAAGTGTTACCTTGGGTACATTTCAATCAGAGGAGTTAAAGATCTCTAAAGGGGTGCCGCAGGGCTCTTGCTTGAGCCCTACGCTTTTTAATATCTACGTGGCCCCCTTGGCTAACATCATGAGATCCCATGGGTTCATCCCGGTGTCTTATGCCGATGACACCCAACTCCTCTTCCCATTAAAAACTCTTACTACAGAAACTAGGAACTCTTTTGCCCAGGGTATGAAAGCAGTGGCACATTGGATGGCGTCCAATTACTTACAATGCAATGTGGCTAAAACGGAGGTGATGCTATTTGGCAAGGCTAAACGCCTGTTGGCTCTGGATTGGTGGCCTCTAGATCTTGGGCCGGTCCCTGAGCCCAAATTGGTAGTGAAAGACTTGGGTGTTAGGCTGGACCATGAGCTTTCCTTAAAACTACATGGGAACCAAGTGGCGGGCTCATGTTTACACATCATTGGGCTGCTCCGGAAGGTGTTTCCTTTACTCCCAGACGCCACACGAAAGACCTTGGTGCAAGCGTTGGTGTTGAGCAGATTAGATTATTGTAACGGCTTGCTTCTATCTGCCAACGAAGGAGTCAGTTCAAGATTGCAGGTGGTTCAGAACACTGCTGCCCGCCTTGCATTAAATGCGCCTCCTCGTACACCCTCCAAACCTTTGCTGATTAAACTTCACTGGTTAACTGTGAAACAGAGGGTGAAGTTTAAAATATGTTGCATTATACATAAATGCCTGATGGGGACTGGCCCGGCCTATTTGGCCAACAAGTTCACTCCATATGTCCCCACACGCTCCCTTAGATCTGGTGATCGGGCGCTGTTATGTGTCCCCAGAGCTAGGAAAGCAAGACAAGGGTCCAGAGCTCTATCTGTGGCAGGTCCCATGCTGTGGAACAGTCTCCCTATAGCCATCAGATTACATAGGGAACATCTGTCTTTTAGGAAACTTTTAAAAACTTTCCTCTTTCAAGACTAAGATATCATCTCATGTTACAATTTATACGGCTGTTCTTTGTTCTTGAGCTTGAGGCTGATGACGCTAAAGGGCGCGGAGATACTCCTCAGGGAGTCGATTCTAGCGCGATACAAACTTGCAAATAAAATAAATAAACGTATATAAGCGGCACCTGCTACGGCTGGGCTTTACACTAGCAAAGCGGGATATCGCCAGGGCATGGAGGGCGCCTAGAGCTCCATCGATCACAGCATGGAAAAACGACCTAGACTTTTGTATGGGGCTGGAACAGCCCATCTTTGTAACCCGAGAATGTCCACGCAAGCATTATAAAATATGGAAAAGGTGGGCGGATTACCGGGGGCTGTGGCTGGAGCAACCAGCAGAAGAAGAGGATTTATTATGGGGATGCCTAGGGAGACTGGTCGAGCAGGGGCGGCGCCAGGCAAGAGTGGAAGACAGGGGGTTCCATCTTATCACAATATGACGTGGCTGTGGGGCCTTAGGGCTGTGGTGGGGAATCCATGGATATGGTGCGACGCAGGGGATGGGGTGGGGGGAGTTTGGGGGGGGGGTTGTTATTGTTCGAGATATATTTCAGTGGCATTGCTGGATGGCAAGCGTACAAATAGATTGCTTTAGAGATATGCTGCAATGTGATTTTGTTGACGACTCTGATATCCAGGGTCCTGTAACATCTGTGCAATCGACCAATAAAACATGTTTTAAAAAAACAAAAACATTTTTAAACTAAATAATAACTGTTGCCTATAGTTTTAGCAGAAAGCTATGAGCCCGATTACAACTTTTCGTGTAGCAGGCGGTACGCCACCGCCACACTCCTGCTGCGCCAAAGCCGTGGTCGGGCCGCCTGCCAGATTAGGAGTTTCCTCCTGTCTGGGGGCTGTTTTTTTGGCATTCCCACAGCGGTGCCTCAGAAAATGGGCACCTCAATGGGAACGCCAAAAACAGTTCCTGCACGGCATGGACTGTAAAGTTCATGGCATGTAGGAACTAGGGTGCATGCATCCACATGGCGTGAGGCACCGGGAGCCCTGGACATCCCCCTTTGTTTCCTCTCTGCTATGGTTTTCATGGTGGTGGAACCGCCCATGAAAACCATGGCATAGAGGAAACTCGTAATATGCTTAGCGGGACCGCAGCAGTCCAGCCAAGCGTATGGCGGCCTCAAGACCACCTCGCCATGACAAGGGAATGGCGGTTCCCTGACGGTGGTCCCTGGACTGTCCGACTGCCCTATTCGAAATGCGGCAATTGGACCGCCAGTGCGGCGGTGGCTAGACTACCACAGCCGCGCCACCACGAGTCTGGAGGTCCTTGGACCGCCAGACTTGTAATTAGGGCCTATTAATGCTTCCATGCAGGCAGGTGTACTGTGGAAAGGTATTAAGGCCCTTTTTTTGAGTTTTAATGCACATCACAGGAGAAAATTATTCTCAGTGGTTCCAAGAGAAGGGAATTTAGGACTTGAATTACTGTAACCTGAAAGTATAGTTTTAACAGACAAGGATGACTATAAAAAAGATACAGAACGGAAAGAAAAATTACTTCGCACTGTAAGGTATTGGGCGCACAATTCTTGCATCTATATGTAGGCATTTTTTATCATTTTGTTTTATTACCTGAGGCAGGAGTTGTAAGTTCTCTACGTCAGAGATAAAATTGTGGTCAAAATTAGGAAAACACACATTTACCACCATCTTACCCCTTTTCGGAAGAGCCTTTTGCAAAGAAAATAAAAATATGTATTTTCTCACACAAAAGTAAACACTAAAAGTCCGCTCAGAATCCACATTGACACTAAAGTCTGTACAGGTAAAATATTTAAAAAAAACATGAAATGGCAGTGGAAGGAAAACGCTTGTGCTGCAGCAGGCCTCGGCGAAATTAATGACTCCCTGGGGGCAAGTGACCCATTTTCTACCAATCAGGGTTCGTTTTTTTTACTCTATGTCTTAAGTTTGCATTATTAAAGGATCTGTTGGAGCGGGAGCTTTGAGTCCTTCTAATCAGATAATCCTTCTTTTGGATATATTAGTCCTTTTAACAAAAGCAAACAAATTACTGTTTTATTACCTAAAGAGCTTAACATGTGCGCGGAAGCGGTGCCGGCTGGCAAAGGTGGCATTGTAAATATGCAGGTAACTCAGGCTCTGGGAGGCAGAACTGGGGTCTATGCACATATTTGAACGTCTGCACAAAGTTACTGACACAGCAAAAGTTTCCAAGAATGAAGACATTTAGACAAATGGAGCAGTTAAAGATGGATCTCCTGGCAGTGTGCAAAGGGGCACTTTACTGAGACTTCTCTGAACCTACAAACATTGTTCCCCAAGCCTAACACATTGATCTGAACAGTAAAACGAATTCTCCAAAACCCTAATCCCACCAAACCCTAATGCACCAATCTCTTGGCCTAAGAACATGCATTTCTTTCTGACAGCCATCCTCCTAAAAATGCCCTCCTGGCCTTTCTGCCTTTGATAAACACCACTGTTCACCTATCGGCCAGAGCTACTAGATCTATTGGTCCACATTTTCCTTCCTGAACCTACCGACCCTGTTTCAGGTCTGTCTGGGAGCTCTCATTCCTCCATCACCAGCCTTGCTCTACAGGCCCGCCTTCTCTTTTCGAGACCTAACATTCCTACAGCACCTACTACTGCTTTGTTGACTCCCAGCTAGACTATATAGAGCCTGGAGACTCCGACGTACAGATTCATCAATATTACATGCAAAGCAGCGCAGCAAGGCACCCTGCTGCGCCTCGTTAAAGGGAAGAGGCAAGAATGCACCATATCTAACATGATATGCCGCATGCCTGTCCTCTCCTTGCGCTGGCACACTTTTGGCTGCCTAGTGCCGATGCAGGCACCTTTGCGTCATGGTGCAAGTGGGCCTGCGTTGCAGGCAGCATTGTTTTTGTACAGGAAGGCACGCCCTCCTGCACAAAAACAATCCTCTGAGGCTTTTTCCTCTTTCTAGATGTGCTGCAGAATGTACCACAGCTCCACAAAACACAACACCTGAAATGCCAAGTGTGGGCAACTTTGCCTCAGCCAAAAATGGAGTTGTGCAACTCCTTTGCATCTTTCGACGCATGCCATCCAAACCTTGCCCCCTAGTTTAATACCCCCCAGTCAGGCCCAGCCACAGATAGCTTCAATTCGACTAGGAAAGTCAGCGCTGCCTTTTCTTTGTCAACACCAAGTCCCCCTCCAGTGAAACAACATAATCCAAGACAGATACCCAAGCACCACATTCCTCTTAGGTCCAACTGGTCCTCTGAAAGATGGAGAACGGGCATTTTTCCATTCACCCATAACCGTTGCTTTAGCTTACCAGTCTACCCTATCCAATTTACAGGTTTCCTTTTCCTTCCTGGATTGACTGGACCTTCACTCTCCTGGGCTGACATACCAACTAGGAGATATGTAAGACTTGAGTTCAGTATTATAAAACAGCACGAAACTAGAGGCAGCTCTTTTTCAAACGTCTGTCACAAGCTTAGGCCTGCAGCACAAGATTCCATGCATGGCCTAATCTGGCGTGAATTAGAGGACGCCGGTCCAATTTAGTACTACAGTGATCACCTTGAAGACAAACTAAAAGAATTTTCACTCACTGAGGCCAGGGGCAAACATCTCTCCCGTCCTTCTTTACAAACCAGATTCTACATATCCTTCTTTTCTTTCCTGAGCCTCCAAATCTTCATTTTTATTTTTCTTAATCTGCTGATCCTCCTAAACCTTTTGGGTCTATAGCTTCTCAACCCCTTTCCATCATTCTGCACTTGAACAAGGCCAACCTTGCTGTCTTCGCTCCAGTCGAAGTAGTCAAAGCTAACAAGAAACTTCTTTTAGGGGGTCTCACCATTTTCATGTGCATCTCAGACTCCACAGGCATAAGAAAAAGACATGGAGACTATGGAGACTCATAACATGTCTTTAGAAGTGCTGACCATGTTAGCGTCCTTCCCTTTAGATTAGAGTAGCTGTTCTATGGAAGAATACAAATGTATTCCCAATCCAAGACGGCGAAGGTGGACTTCCAGGTCAGATGGGAAAGAGACAGTGTTTAATCCAGCACAACAGAGAACATCTTGCCTGGCAATTGTGTGTTTTGTTGGGTTTCTATTTTACAAAAAAGGTCAACCAAGTTTGACTAGGTTTCACAATTACTTTTTTTTTGGTCCATCTAGTCACTCTTTGACACGCAAATAAAGTTAGACGGGATGTCTTCACACACATGCCAGGTGTCATGCTTCATCATTGGACAACACCACGCTCTCCAAAACCATGGTTTGATGGAGAGCGGGCCTATGCCCTGGAGTCAGGGAGCCACTTTTCTAACTGAGGATCCATAAAACAAATGAAAACCGATGTGATTACCCAGTATGGCTTTTACTTTGCAGGGTACCACTTGATATTTAAAACTGGGTGTGGAGTATAGGGGGATAAGAACCCCAACCTCACTAAAGTGTCGACATGTTTCTACCAGGGCGGATCCTAAGAGTCCACAGCATTCATCAGGACATGTATGGGATCCTATAGAAGTATACACTATTTGCAAACACTTATGGAACTGAATGAATACTTGCTACTAGCATTGCTCTCAGGTTTTCTGGTCACCTATAAAAGAATTTTATAACATGTCTGTCAATATATTTTTTTAATTTAAACTAAAGCCTTATGTAAATTTCTTTCTTGATGGTATGTGTTAATATAGCCAATCCCCGATGGGTTGTAGGATGTTTTGATTGCCTGTGAGTTATGACAGAGTGGTGGATTTCACCCATTGGGTGATATATTGGTTCCAAGGGGAGTTTTTCATTCTATTGATCACTATGTAGACAGATAAACAGGGACTCAACGTCCACCATACCCAATCCATAAAAACGCATGCAGTGTGAAAGTGGCACTGAAGACATATATAAGACACCTATACTGTAATCGTGTAGCGTCATACAGTGAGAACTTCTCACACAACTCTTACTCTATCTAAGGGTCATCAGGAACCCCTGTAGTCACACTCTAGGTAGGGAAAAGGTATGGAGAGCAAAGTCCAGTAGTAAAGTTTACAGAGAACACTTATGAAACCCTTTTATGTTCCCACTTACTACACCAAGGTGTGTTCCTCCCAGTCCACCTATCTCTCTCAGCTCTTCCTCTCAACGATAGAAGAGGGCATTACACATTTTCCTTTTATATCATGTGTTATCCGCACCTTTTTGTAATCACTTTTAATGAAAAGCGGCTGTCTTCCGACCCTGTGTTTGGGCTATTCAGCACCAGCATCTATCTCCCATGCGGTGCGCCCCGGATACTATGATCAGTATGCCTGGGCAATGTAGGTTTATACCATGTTGGCGCAGTGAGAATATTCACTTGCGCATGCTCCAAATGTTTTTGGGGCAGAGACACGCCCCAAGTGTTCCATGTGAACATGCTTGCCCCGAAGGTTCCTTGGGCTAAAGCGAGTGTACCGGGGGTATGTAGTTCACTAAATGTGACATCTGGGAGATTTCCCTTGCGTACGTGTACCATGTGACTTTCAGGCGGGGGCTCCTGGGAGACGTAGTGTTGAACATAACAGGTGTTCGATTTAGCCCTCATAACTGCTTCATTATTTACCTGCTGGTTCCTCCATGTCTAAGGGATCCGGGAAAGTATAACTATAGTGAATTGAAGTTGATTACAAGTGAGCTGTGCATACCCCCTGATCTCAACGTGGAGGCGGACATAAATGTCCATGGGAAATGTGGTGCTGGGCTGTTGTGGAAGTGTTGGGGGCAGTAATTAGGGCAAAATCCTGACAATAAACCACGCTAGGAAGGCGCATCAAATGGCTCATGTTTTTGGTTGATGAGTTCTACCGCAGCTCATATTGGTATAAATTTCAAGCACTTTATAGATATTCAATGATGTTGCATGGCCAAAAGTTAAACATATGCCACAGTCACAGGCATATAAGTGGGACCTGGGAAGGGTGGGTTCTAGTACCCTGCTGGGTGTTAACCACAGGGAAGCCCAAAGCTTGCTAATTACAGTTGTAGCCATGGTATCACATCATTGAGACCCACAATCAATGTTTTTAAACAGTACACCCATCTCTGTTCAGGGGTGACCAATTTGTTTGCCACATCTGGTATGTTTGTGGCCATCTTCTCCATTTCCCATGACACTTCTTTGACAGTGTGATGGATTCCAGATAGTGGCGTGTCAGTTTGGTGGTGCTCCTCTGCACAATATTGTACCGCAGTGCTCATTCTTTCTTGTTTATATTTTTCTAGTGCTCATTCCCACATAAATCAAACCGCAGGGGCAAGTGATAAGATATATCACATTCTCACTACTGCAATAGGTAAGTGATTTCAATTTCCATGGTTTCCCTGTCTTGATGTCCAGAGCCTTAGTTTGCGTGGTAAATGCACATGCCACACAGTCCCCACACGGGTACACACAGCTTGGTTACCCCAGAGTGTAGATTGTTGTGGTATTGGTGTAGTTCTGGCCTTGGTATGTGCCAGCATATCCTGTATGCTGGTGTTTAATTTATAGGCAAACAAAGGAGGGACCATTGTTTGTTTCCACTGTTCAGTATCCTCCAGTGTTTTTGAACAATATTTTGTACTTTGCTTGAAATAGGGGTGTAGGTGGTCACACACACTATTCTGTCTGTACTCGATTCTTTATTTGTCTCCAGTAGAGAGTATCTGTTATTGTTCGTAGCCCGTTTCCGTGCTCTTCGTACAGTCTTTCTTGGGTAATTTTGTGCAACCAATTTTTCATCCAGGATTTCTGCCTGTGTTTTAAAGGTCTCAAGTGTGGAACAGTTATGGTTGATTCTGAGGAACTGTCCCACCAGAAGGTTCTCATGGAGAGCCCTCGGGTGAAAACTATTGGATAGTAACAAGCTGTTCTTGTCTTTTACCTTGTTATGTACCGTAGTTTCTACGCATGTGTCATGAATGGAAAATGACTAGGTCTAAAAAAATTGCTTAGTTCTTATTAATTACAGATGCAAAGTTGAGGTATCGATCCCTGATGTTTACCCACTAGATGAACTCGTTAGCCCGGTATTCATTGCCATGCCATATCACCAAGACGTCGTCAATATATCGGCACCAGAGTTTAATGTTGTCTTTCTAATGGGTTGTTAGTGGCAAAGATGTGGTCCGTCTTGAAGTGGTGTACATAGAACTGCCTCTATGTACGCCAGATTCTTTTTAGGATCATCCACTCTACAACTCTTTTGGGATATAGCTGAGGCCAGTAAAGGTTCGTTTTTTTGTTGCTCAGAAGTGTCTTTTGAGGCTCTAATGTCCACCCTCATGAATTCCATGTGAATGAGTCTTACGCGGCTCTTGTGGCTAAGGGACAAAGTTGAAGAGGTCCAAGGAAGTCACGGGTACTGATGAGGCCACCCCCGAGTCTAAGGGTTTGTGGACAAAGCTCGAACTGTGGGGCATGCACTGGGATGCCATGGAGAGCAGACCTCCCAGAAAAGACGCAGAGTGCGCGATTGGTTGACAACTGGAGGTGTCCTTGCTACTACTAACCATACAACCTAACCCACGCTCTTCTGATTGGTCTTAGATATTTTAAACCTTAAATCCACCTTTATTAGACCCATTGCTACATGTAATATAAGGGACCTCTGCTCTCTTTAGCAACTCAGAGCTCTTAAAACCTCAATCTCCGCTGGTTTCTTACTCTTTCTTGGTTTCCCTTTTCCATGGTGAAAACCTCTGTCGCTCGATACCACATTTCCCTAACTAGAGAAGGACAGTCCCAAAAATATTCCCCATAGAAGTTGCAACACTGGTCTTAAATTGTAACTTGTGAAACCACATCATTCCTTATTTCTTCGCCATCCTGCTCACATTACAGCTAAACAAATATTCTAACCACAGCTGCGTACACGCGTGTTTGGTAGACGCCACCAAAGGAACTTTAATCCCCCAGTGTATTGTTTTTCAAAACATGTCTGCTTAGAGGACCAGCCCACAGAAGGAGAGTTGAATAGGACAATGAACCCACAAACCACCCATGGGATATGCTTGTCTCTGACTATGAAATCCTGCTTCATGCAGCGCACAATGGAATTCTCAGGAGCCATGCCGGCTCCTCATTTTATGCACTCTGTACTTTCAGCACTGCTACCACTGTCTTGTTATCAACTTGAACCTTATCTAGCTCCAACCGAACCCTTAGCTCACAGTGTTAGGGCTACATGCAGTTGGAAAGAGTCCATGGTTGCAATGGTGCAACACTTCTTCTAGCAGGCTGGGTATTGCATCAGTAATTCTGTTGCTACTTTACATCAATATCATACTAACTACTGCTTATTTTATTCTGGTCACAGATATATCTGCCAGACCCCTATATAGGTTTTCAGGGATCCTTTTCATCTTACCTAGTAGTGTGGATCGAATGATCATAGCATCTCTTTGTCTGCAAATGGCCGTAGCTTCTCCTATAATGTAAAAGGCAAAGTTCATGCATTACCAGATTCTGTATCTTTCACAATGCTAGTTTTCTAATAGCACTTCCAAACAAGCATTGGCAAAGCAAATAGTCTGTCATTGTTAATTTTTGTTTTGTTTTCGCATAACTTTATATCCACATATCTTAAGATCAGTAGTCAAGTGGCCAAGAAATCATCTTTACTAAAATCAGCCATTAGTCTCTCAATCACCACTGTTTCCCATATTCTCCAACACCATGAGTGCCAGGTTGGACCAGATGCTTGTTTCCACTGTCTAGTTATGTTTACGAGCAGTGACTGGTATATCACTCTATATGTCCCAGGAGTAAACTCCTCCCAGTTTGCGGGGCATGGGCACGAGGCACGACCATAATGTGTGAAGAGGTGTGCCCTTCGTCCCGTAACCCCTACAGCATTTATCCACGCCCAAGGAAACATTTTGTAGAGTTTCTCGAGTGTTAAATACCACCGCATCATAACCTTTATGGCTCTCTCACGATTTTGTACAGGCAAACAGTGCGTATACATGGACTTCCACAAAACATTCCATTTCTCTTATCGCAGTCCTACCTAGGTCCTTCTCCCATCTGCTTATATATTTCCAAAGTTCATCATCTCAAGGGCAGTTCAGAAGTTATTATGGGCCTGAGGCCCATCCCTTAGTACCCTGGTATGAATTCAGGAGTTTTCTCTCCTGAGGCAATGGTTTCACGGCCACCTGATTAACCCCTGGCTGCGGTACCTAATTTGACCATTTAGAAATATGTCTAATATCATCTCACAATCCCCCTTATTCCAGCGGCAGAAGGATGTGCCCCTTTTAGCAAATGTACATTCTGGATTATCAGGTATAGGGATTGTCAGGTATGTCAATGGTGATGGGAAGGACATGATCTGTCTGACCTGCACAATGTTGTCCAACACTCAGATAAGCATGCTATTTATTTAAGTGCAATAGATATTTCGGGGTGTGCGTCGCCTCAGTAAGTGTGTGAAGTCATGCAAGGATCTTAGAAGAACAGCCTGGTTCATGTGGCCGAATGTGTGTCTGATTCTCTTCTCGAACCCCTCTTCTACTTTGTGCATTCGGGCTACTCATTAATCAGTAATAGCACTAGGGAGTCGAAGACCTCCTTTATCTGTTGGAGTCCTCATGATTTTAAACGATTCGCTGTGAGACTTTCCTTGCAGTACAAATCTTGCCAAGGCCTGTCTTCTAACATCGACTCTCTATTCTGATCACCAAGTCTCGAAACACATGCCTCAACCTTGGGATCATAGTCATCTTGATTGCTGCTAAGTGGCCTAGCCATGACGCTATGCCGGTTGCGCCACCTCTTTAAACCAGACTTATAGAAATCAGGTGGGTATGTTCGCCAAATCCAGTCCGGTGATCATATATCAAATTGCCCCTTGGGTGGTTCTAAATGACACCCTGTTTTCGAGCTCCTGGATGTGTGTCTGACAGGCCAAGCGGTCAGAGCTCCCACCTATGTTTGCTCAGTTTTTATGCAGAGGCCCTTCTGTAGCCCTCCAGCACCTTTATCAATGGTACAATGATGTTGTGGAGTCTCTCAGAGACAGAGCAAATCACTTTCTTAGCAAATAGAGTTGTGTTCTATCTCTCCAATTATAATCCCTTTGATGTTAGTATTGGATCCTAATTTCATGGCTAAGTCTAAACAATGGGGATAGAGGGCACCCTTGCCTGGTCCTCCTCTAAAGATCAGAGCACCTCAAGGATGGCCTGTTTATCATATCTTGGGCCTTCGGTGTTTTATAGCTCACTAGCACCTTTTCAATAAAGGGACTCTCCAGCCCAAACTTCTCCATCATCACTGCCATTATGGACCAGCCCTTTCTGTCCAAGGCTTTTTCTGCATCTAATGCCAAAAGTTTTTGTTTTTTGTGTTTCACCTTTTCAACATGATCGAAAGTTTTAATACAGCTGATGGAGCCCTGAAGGGGTAACACCAGAACCGTCACATACATCTTTACAGCCAAACTTAGTAAGGTAATTGAAGACACACAGTCGGAAAGGTCTTTCCAGGACAGGATAGTACCACTATGTTAGCATGTGTCATAGTTGGCGTTATCCCTCAAGTTCTTGGAAAATAATTAAACACCTTGTGGAAAATTTGAAAGAGAAGATTTTTTCTAAACATCTTAATTGAGGACTTGATTTAGAGTTTGTCGGAGGGTTACTCATTCACAAGTGCAGCAGATATCCAATCTGGCTTATTTCAAGTGCCACAGAAAACAATGTACTTGTATTAGGGCGAACGGAATATCCGGAGTAACCCATCCACCAAAATCTAAACCAAGCCCGGAGTTTTCATTGTGTAACCTGTGAGCTTGTCTGCATTACTTGCAATGTTAAAAGTATAGGGAATTGGACGTTCTTTTACATTGTCCATGTTGCTTTTTTCTGTGGCAGTACAGTAATTACTATCAATGCCAACAATTCTATCTACTTCAGGTTACACAGTTTCCTTTTAATAACAGTTGTATGTAAGGTTATCTTTTGTGAGGCTATAGAAAAGTGTGAAACATATAACGATGGCCTAAAAGCAATATTAAAAGGTGGGGCATGGTGGATTTGGACGTGTCTGTTGGTAGAAGTACAGGCTGTATAAAATATAGCTCTGAATCTGTCAGGGCCTGGGCCCTTGTCCGACTTTATACTTTTAATGACCACCTGAATCTCCAGCTCACCCTTCTGTGCCCAAACTCCGGCACCTGTTTTCTTGTGAGCCAAAGTAATTCTAGGCCATCCAAGAAAGTGCCACCAATATCCTCCCTCCTATTCTCTCTGGAGCAAAGCATGGCATAAAAGGAACTGAACATATCTGCCTTTACTGTATTTTCCTTTTGTATCCTTCTGGCCATAGATACCTTCCTTTTGTGTTTTTTGCCTTAAGTTTGTTAGCTAGAATGCAGTGTGCCTTGTCTCCTTTCTCATAAGCCTTTCCTTTGAAGGCTAGTAATGCCCTGTCTGCCTTGTTGACAAGAAGCACACAGAAGTATCCCATAACTTCTGTGAGTGCTGTGAGATCTGCCTTAGATCCTGGTCATTTATGCTTCTCCCCTGCATCTTTTAAATCTGCTTCATGTAGCGACTGCACCGGGGGTCTCTCCCTTTTGCCAACTGCCAATATTTATCTATTTATGTGTATTTTTATTTTGAAGGTTTTATAAAGCACAAACAAGATCCTTGCCGGTATCAGAGCACTTTACAATGTTAAAAAAGTGACATATAGAATTAATATTATAATTGTCAACAGGCAGTACAGGATATGGCAGATCCCCAATGAGGGCAGGATCACCTCAAAGATAAGACATATAGTTCAAAAACAATAGTATCACAAGCTAGCAGCAATCGTGAGTGAAGTTGAGGAGTCCTGAGAAGCTCAGAGAGACCAGTTCCAAGGATCTAGGGCAGAAATGTGTTCATGAGTAGTTGTTTAACTTGGTCCCTGATCACTGCTTTAAAGGTGTCCCAAAAGCCGGTATATGATGTAACTTTCATTATGTTAGTCACCAAATATTGTCAATGGTTCTGGAGATCTCAGCCCTGTTGGCCGCATCCTAAAGGATAGTTTCCCAGTCTCCAAATTCTAGAACTGCAAGGATTTGGAATACAGAACAACAATGGTTAGGATCTCAACTGGCACTCTGCCTTTTACCACAGCATGCCTTCCTTCTCTATCTGTCAACGTCTCTGGCTTGCACATTAAAACTACCACTCCACAAATCTTTAAAACTTCAGACCTTGGATCAGATAAACCCGAATAGACCCTCCACAACTGGGTTCCTTGTAATTCCACGATGTCTGCCTCTTCATATGCCAGAGAATTATGAATTGTCGTCCTTTTAGAAGATAAATTAAGCCCTTTTATATTATGTGAAAGGACACAGAATGTTGCAATTTGCAACTGAAAATCTTCCTTCAAGCAGAAATGACCTCTGTGGCATTCAGTTTCCGATCTTTCCATGTTCATGCTCTCTCTCACACTCCCATTTCCACAACCCCCCAACAATAAACCACAGCAACCAACATTCTGAATGCATTGATGAACAAACAAGCATGGAGTAGGATACGAATCAGCCTGTACATGCGCTCAGCTTCTATTGATTATGTTGTGGATTATGCTGGGGTCATGCTTCCAGCCCTGGCTGAACATGTATTTCCTGGCAGTGTCCCTATAAAATACATGATGACATAACCAACCGGTGAGGCATTTGCAATGGTCTGTTATCTTGTCATTGTGAGTGATCACAGGCAGTTATCTAGTTGTCCTCTATGTTAACGTGCCAGAGAGGGAATCAACTCCCCTGGCATTAGCTACCTTGCTTCTGTGACCTATCTCTTTGTGTAGAACAGTGTTTCTGTCCATGATCTCTGGGAGATGATCTGCCATCTCTGTCTCTGGTTCTAGATCCCCTGTCAACCGCGTCTTGCAGGTATGGTGTCTGTTTGCCCCGCACCTCAAAAGCCTTCTTCATCCACTTGACTGTTGCCAACAAGAAATATCACCCCACAGACGAATTACCATCGAAAGGAACTGTTCTTGTTAATGACGTCCGTCAGAGGCGTAAGTCATTTTGCTTTATCCAGAGATGAAAATCAATGCTATTATTTCTCTGAATCACTCTCTACCTCTCCTCACAGGTTCTCTCCTTTTTTGTGGGTAGAACAATAACTTTACTACCATATCTCTAGGCTCTGCTATTAAACCATCTTTTGTGGACCCACCTCTTTGGGCTCTCTCCACTCTGATGCACTGATCTACGTGAGGACAATCAAGTGTGGTGCTGCAGTCAAGGCTTCCAAAAGCTATTGATCTCTGACTGATGCTTGCTCCAAGGTCATACAGAATGGTGAAGCTAGGGAATAAGTAGTTGGTGCTTAGTTTCAAGTACCAGGGGCCCTTTTTCAATGAGAGAGTACTCCCTTAGTGTATATATAAGTACTCCAAGAGGGACACTCGCTCAAAGACTGAAACTGAAATATCGGTGCTGAACATCAGGCCTGGGATGGTCATGTCTTGAGTCACCTTTAAGCAACGACATAAAGAACAAGACGCAAGTCCCACTGGCTGGGGAGACAAGAACAGTGGTCTTTTAGTGGATAAGGTTCCTTAGCTCAGTGTAAGTAGCATAATAAATTATATCTCTGTTAAACGTGAGAAGAGTCGAGAAGGAGGAACATGGCTCATTCTAATCCCTGAGGTCATCACCATGGGATCCTTCCATTGCATCCAGAATGGGAAACAGATCTTCGAGACAGTTCTTGACCGCCTTTGATGCAGTGTAATGAAGTGTATTTGGATGAATTTCAATAACTGTGACCTCACAAGGTGCCTGATATTGATTTGCTTAAATATAGAATTAGTGTGTGCTCCATTCATCAGACAAACAAGAACGCCTCACTCCCACATAGTAAGTGACTCAGATGTACATGCCTTTACCCGGCCCCGAGTCTCAATATGAGTTATATGCTAAGTTGCAGGTCATGCAGGTAAGGCACTGGGGCTAAAAAAATGTTTTGTTTAATCTGCTATTAATGTTTTTAATGTGCAGTTTTCTAGTTATATTTGGATCTTAATATAAGAATTCCATTACAACTGCATAGACAATAAAGAAGGCACCTAATTCCATCAAAAGAAGTTATACTAATGTAAGGCAGTGACTTTTACGGATGGGGAATTGTCTTTCAGTCCTGTGTCAACACAAGTGCTGTGATTCCCAATGAATATGCTATGCTTGTATGTAGATGGTATTTCTATAGCACAAACCTAGCCAAAGGGCAGCAGAGTGCTGTACATTGGGCCTGGTTTCGAGTTTGGTGGTGCAGGAGCAGGCCGGTATACCACCACCCCGCTCCCGCACCACAAAACTCGACCTCTGGCTGCCCACCAGATTAGGAGTTTTCTCCTGGTCTGGCGGGTGGTCCTTTAGTGTTCCCACGGCAGTGCCTTTCAAAAAGGGACCGGAATGGGAACATCAAAGCCTCTTGCTACACAGCATGGACACTGAAGTCCATGCCGTGCAGGAAAGGAGGTGCATGAACACAGGGGGGCACACCATGTGCCCCCTGCATGCATCTCATGGGCCATGAGGCACCAGGGGGCCCTGTAGGGCCCTCTTTGTTTCCTCACCACCACTCTTACACATGCAGACTCACCACCGTGGTTAGGGTCACAGTAAGGAAACTTGTAATGTGCTTGGTGGTGCCACAGCGTACTGACAAGCATATTGCAGCCTCAAGACCACCATGCCAGCACCAGGAATCACAGATCCCTGGCAGCTGTGGTGGTCCTTTTCATGGTCCAACTGCCGTACTCGTTATACGACGGTCGGAACACTGGTGCGGCGGGTCCCCGACCACCACTGCACCTCCACTGTGAGTTTGGCAGTCCCATGGACCGTCAAACTCATAATTATGCCCGTAGTCAGAAACAAGCATAAGATCAATGAGTATGAGAAGCTTTTTTACTGGTAGTGAACAGGTTGCTACTCTGTACATCAGCATGGAAACAGGAGCACAGCTTCCTCTTCCCCTAATAAGAGCCACCTGTAGCGCCCGCCTGAGCACTGATCTAGATCGGGTGACACATGAATCGTCAGAAGAAGTGAGATAACACTGGCTTCCATCTGCCTCTAAAACTGGAAGTGCGGTAGGTATAGCATGCAATGCATGACTTCAACAAATGCTGCTCTGTTTAGTACACTCATCAACCAGTGTCAGTACCTGGCTCAACTGGACTACATCAACGATCCGGAGATCCACTCTCTCTGCTGAAGGAGGCAAAGAGGAAGCTATCAGAATGTGGTGCACTGGACACAGTCAGTCTGTTACTGGGTAGCATCATAGGTGCTCCTGTATCTCTGGTCTCCTGAATGTCAAAACCTGTAACATCCATAAACCACACTCATCCAGAGACCCACATTATCCTCAGGGATTGGGAGCTTTACAGTGAGGAACTCAAAATCCACTATTCAAAATCAACCAATGGCAGGTGCTACCCCAAGGACGCAAAGAGAGGATGGCATCTTGGCTCTGACAAAAGCCTTTGATGTGGTCCAACAGCTGTTCTACCATCGTTATCTAGTCATGGGTGCAGACGAAAAAGTTCATACATGTGCTTAATGCATTGCAAGAAATCAGCTGTGGCTCATCCATTAGGCGGAGCTCCATCCAATCCTGGTGCTTCTCTTATGCTGCTTAACATTATCAGGAGCATGAGAGAAGCGTCTGGAGTAGTTAAGGGTGTTGGCTCTGAAACCACGTGCTCCCCGACTGAAGAAAGCCAAGGAGGACCAGAGGAGTCTAACCAGTGGGTAAGTATATATTTTACTTTTAATTTTATGACCCACTGACAGGCACTGTGAGAAACTCTCACTGCCGTCAACCTCAACCCCAGAGCTCTCAATCTTGGTCGTTATAACCACTGTTTATAATGAGCAGTGATTGAGACCTTCAGCATTGACCCTAAAGGCATTCTCACTGTTCTTGGTGCCTGACAGTAGGCCAAAATGATTTATTGTTTGCCTCACCACTTATTCATGTCACCAGCCGCCACTGCAAGAAAGACCTAGCTAAAGATTCAGAGTAAATGCAATATCTTAAGGCAGCTGGGGCAATGGATGTCTTCAATATGGCCTCCATATTACTTGTATCAGCGAGCGAGGGCATAGAAAATATCCCCATTATTACAGCCCATTTCATAAAGCACTCACAAGCCTACTCCTGAAGCAATGAAAAAGTTACAACGATATTGAAAATGCCCTGAGAATTTTTTTTCAACCACTATGGGTACACAGTATAACTGAATTTAGACCAAGGCAAAGAGTTGGAAAGCAAAATGAGCCAAAGTGCCGCAGCGTTTAGCCACCTAGTGGGGGCTTTCACGTGGTGGCTGAATTGGTTCCGCTGAGTTTTCTCCATACTATTCGATGTTTGATAGAGATGCAAGGTCACTTTTGGGCACTTGCTTTGGGTTACCTGTGATGGAAGTTATCCTGAGACAATCATGTGCTATGTTAAGGACATAAAGCAACAAACAGAGGCAAGTACAAACTTACTTCTCAAGTACCAGGCAAGAACCCAGAAAGGAGCAACACTCTCTCTGATTATAGAGTCAGGTATCAAGAAATCCTGTTTGACTCCTGGCAGCCATCATTGTGGCGCTGACCATTACATCATGGTCAGCCTACATGAATCGTTGTACAATGTCAACAGAGAAAGGGAATCTTCGTGTGTCAGTGATTTGCATCAGAGTCAACTTCTGTTTATTGGTCAAATAATCAATGTTCCCAATCCACCCCTGACAGTGCGATCCCACCACGGCTACTTGTAGCATAACTATCCACTTGTTCAGGAGAAACCAGAGGCTACCACTGTTTTTCACTCAAGAGCCACTGAGCCTGGTCTGCAGCTGTGATTCATCCCAACTAAGAGATTCCTAAGATGGAGGTAATTCCTGAGATGTTGCATTAAACTGGGATCGCTGATGGCACAGGCACAGTCACACTTTTGTTTGTCTGCAATATGCAGGCATGCATCTCTGCAAGAATACACAAACTCCTTGGGATATGCGTCCACCTATAAGGACAAAAAAGGGAGCATACTGATTGGGATAATTTTGGGGAACTCCACAGACTGGTACGGTATGACCAGTGCACACAATTGGCAAGCAGTTCACGGCCATTTAAACAGGCTCCCCGCTGCTTGTCACAAGTGCCCTAACACATGGTCCTATACTGATTGGTTGAAAGGACCTATGTACTAGGACGATTCTGATTGCCTTTTGGTAACAAATCTGAATCCCTCTAGGTAGCCCTCTCCTCCTTAGACTGTGTTTTGTGGTCCAGGGAGGTGGGTAGCTAAAATCTTCCTGCTTCTTGTAGTTCGCCCAAGGAGCAGGTATATGTGGATCCTTCTCCGAGTTTGGTGGGAGAGCTGATTGAGGCTTCCCCTGATGGATGCTTTCGCTGGGTTGCGCCCTCAAGGGACAAGTAGGGCAGGGATAGAATTTTTTATTTTAGGGGGTTGGCTATAGGGACACTTACAGGGAACAGGAGGTCATAGTAACATCTTCCATCAGATGCTGTGGTTACGATGGTGGTGTCACTCTTATGCTGGCAATCAATGGAGAGTTTTAGTGTAAAATTGATTTACATATTCATTCAGGATGTTACATGATGCTGTCAGGGAGGCCTTGAAGGACCCTTTGTAAGGCTGGGTGGCAAGATTTGATCAAGTGGAGAGTCATGACCCAGTCTAGGTTTGGCCTAGCCCGGCCACAGAGACAGGACTGGACTGACGCCCTCCGTGCTGCTGATTGAGGTTAAGGTGTGTGGTGGGTGAGGCGTGGCAAGGTATAAGTGCACAGCAGCAAACAGATGCACAGCACCGGGCTCACATGTTGAAGAAATGAGGCCTCCATCAATCTTAAGAGTAGGCGGTCGCAGGAAGAGCAATCAAGCTCCAGACTGTTGTGAGCTCTCGTGGGGCCCGCAGCATCATTGCATCAGTAGTTCGAGGCAGGCCCTGGGCTGGGAGGAGGTGGGCTGTGGCAACGCCGGTCAGTGCAGGTGCAGCGTTATCCGCTGGCCAGCAAGTGGCAGGAAAGAGATCGCTGTCAAGACTACAACACCTAAAGCCCAACAGAACTGGGCATTAAACAGGGCAGTAAGGTGATGCTCCCTGTTTAAAGGAGGTGCACTAATAAACTGACTGAGGGTGTACTTCCTTCAAAAGGACAGAAACAAGTGATTTCAGGGCCAGCATGTCTTGGCTTAGAAGAGAGAGGGTTGAGTAATAACGAGGAACTTACTTTATTGGAGGCCTAGGAAGCTGTGATGCAAGCTGATGTTGCTTTAGCAAAAGAGGAGGTTGGCGTAATGGGGTGTATACCCTGTGTTGAGGGCAGTGCTAGTCAGGTGAAAATTGTGCACCCCACGTGGCTACCATTCATTGGGATGTGCAGGGTGAAGGGCTAACAGGAAAGTGGGAATAGGTTTAGATTTCAGCAGAAGACTCCCTATTAAGTGATGAAAGACAGTCTCAGGTCCCTGTCCTTTCTAACAAGACCAAAGCCTCCCCAAGTTAGAGTGACTTGGGCAACAATGTGGGTACAAGCCAGGTACATGAAGCCAGGAAGCAGCCCCTGGTCTGGTCTCAGATGACGTATCCTGGAGCGGTCCTGTCGACATCGAGGGAGCAACGGTCATCACAGAACATCTCAGACAGTGTGGAGTGGGATTGGGATATGTAGGATGGGAGTGAGTGGTTATAGTGCAGATGATGAATAGCAAGGGGAAGAGGTTCTTGATTATGAAATAGAGGAGGGTTGAAAGAAGGAGAGATACCGAGATGGGTTAAAATAGCACCATTACTGGGCAAATGGCAACCAAGTGGAGGGCTGTCTACCGACAAGCTGCAGTCTCATTTTAACAGAAGGCTTTTCAGATACAATTACTTAATGAAAAGGCATTATAGTCCCATAAACAAGCTCATGCTGGGGGTAAATCGAAGGACCCCAGACAAGAAGTGAGACAGCAACCAGGTAGGTGTAAATGCTGGTGCTCTTAGGGTGAGCCTAGGGGCAAAGTGACAACAAAGTGGTACAAAAGCTCTTGATTGCAGTGAGGTGTGATGGTGAAGGGAGCACAACCATTTTCAAAGTTGGACAAGGCTGTGGGTATGGATGATGATGAACTGAAAGTACTATGTGAGGTACCAATAAAGAAACAACAAATCAGCCAGAGATGGATCTTTGGGGAGAAGAATAGTGTCTGTGGTATAGAGAATGTAGACAATGGGGTGGGAAAGTAGAATGTAATAAAAAGGCTAATAAGGCAAACACGGAAGATAAGGCGCGTGAAATTGTTGGGAAGAAGTTGTTCCGATACATGGCCATTACTATGCCTTTAGAGGCCAATTTGTCAACAAAAACAAGAAACGAATTGACCAAGAGGAGTTTATTGATGTGCAAAAATTACTTCACACTGAGGTTTAGTGAAAACAGAGATTAAAGGAAGAGGCTTGGGAGTTAACGAGGAGACCACAAGAGGCAATAAATGTGGACACCTGGACTTCAGCCTTTTTATTATAAGTTAATATGTACTGTGAGAAATTTTCAGAGAAAGCGGTAGTAATTTTTAAGGACATTGCCATAATTAGAAAGGCACAGTTGGATTTCAGTGGTTTTGTTTGGCTTCAGTATGACAAAGAATTTCGCGCTAGGTTGAACTCTCCCCAAGAAAAACTAAGGGGGATGTGGATAATGAGCTATAGCTTCAGATAAGGGTGCCCACAAGGTATGTACCGTTTTTAGATACAGTCAGTGTCTTGCTTTTCAGGCCTTTTCTTGAGGGTCCCTCCTTAGAGGACGAAGGGGGATTTCCGGTAGAGGTCAGGTTTTCACTATGCATGCATGCAGGGCTGCCAGTAGGGGTTACTGTAACAAGAACGCCTGCAGGCCTACAGGTACAAGCATGAATGGTCTGAATGTGGTGAGAAACACTCTATTGTGCAGTGTGTGAGGGAATCAGCCATGCCAAACCAATTTCCACAAAGAGGAGGAAGAGGGGTTCAACCTCAATTTGGCAAGAAGGGCTTTTACTCCAGTTTATGTTCAGAGGTTAAAAGAACGGCTGGCTTTCTATCATGACAGGGAGGGGTCTGTGTTATTGGAATAGGACTCATGATAAGGTTCTCAATTACCAAAATTGAGTAGATTTGCTGACAGTCTGAAATCTGCAAGAGAGATGCCACCCATTTAGGCAATCCTACTTTAGGTTGAAACCTACAATAATTGATAAAACCCCACTGAAAGGGAAAACAGCCCGCATAAGTATATGAAATACCAGCATTTGTAAAGCGCACAGATATCTCCTGAGAGGTGTGCCGGTGCTAGGGGCCGTCGAGAAGATTAAGCGAGCTATTGCTCAGAGTCACATGGTGCTGGGTTAACCTGCTGCCATTGCCGAAGATCGAACCGTGAACACCGTGGTCTGGAGTCAGGCACCCTGGCCGCTGCACCACACCTCTTCCACGAGTATAAACATATGAACACTGATAAACACATGAACAACCACAAACAAAAATGCCACTCAATGAAAGGAAAGTCAGTGAGAATGAGGCAAATGTATTTCTTTCTGTAGGGGCCAACACAACTAACTTTGTTATACAAGGTATAAGCAAAAAAGACTGTTCCAAGATTACTCTGCTTGAGTTTTTTTGTATAGGGATGGCGTAAAAATATTGTTTCTTCTTCCTTTTGTTACCCACATTTTTGTGAGCTTGGATTAAAGGTGCAGGTTTAGCAGCTTTTTTTTTAGGTCTGATCCAATTAGTATATGCACTGTAGAGAATCTGGGAACTGATTGGTGAAATGGCTAGCTCATTAAAATTTTATCACATTTACCCACAGCCATCGGATGGGTAGAAAAACAATGTTTTGTAAACACTGGAAAAACACCTTTTATATCTATTTTGAGGGTTAAGCAGCTGAATAAACACTAATAAGCACCGATTTCAATAGGTTTCTAAAACACTGAGAAAACACAAGTCAAATCTACAAAAAAATAAAAAGTGTACTGCCTAAACATATTGAATGACCAAAATATTGAAAGAATTGGAAAAGGGGAGAATGGCTGGCCCATTTCTATTTGGCCAAATAAAGATTTATTGCTTTACCCTTTAGGAGTGGTCCTGAAAAAGGCATAGGAGAAATTTGGATGATTCACCATTTATCATAGCCAGAGGGGAACTCAGTTAATAATTTCTTTGCAAAAGACTATGCTATGGTGCAATTTGCTTCGGTGAAAGTGGCTTTTGACTTAATCAGGGCTTGTGGACAATGCATGGAATTGGCAAAGCGTGACCTCAAGTCAGCGTTCAAGTTGTTACCAGTTCATACTTTGGACTTTGAGTTGAGTTGATGGTATTGATATTGAAGGTGAGTTTTAAATGGACAATATTTTATCAATGGGATGTGAGATATCCTGAAAACGTTTCTAAACCTGTAGCCATTTTTTATAATGATTTTTGGTATCAAGGCTTGAGTGGGTAACATATTAACGAGATGATTTTCTTTTTGTCGGGAAGCAACAGACAGAGTCATGTGGTAGTGCGTTTTGGTCTTTTGAGGCCATGTCAGATTACTTGGGAGTGCCTTTAGCACCCCAAAAAACTGAGGGTTGTAGTAGCGGCATCCCTTTTCTGGGCATTGAACTAGATGCAGTGTCAATGGAAACAAGGTTACTAGATGCCAAAGTTGAGGAGTGGATTGTTTTGTTGAAATAAGCAGTAGTGGTAAAGAAGATGGAACTGAGAAAAGTGTAGCAATTACTTAGCCATCTAAATGTTGCATGCAGAGTGGTCAGGGCTGGAAGAACTTTTTGCATGCGTCTCGGCTTTGCAATCAGGTACAACACTTCCCCATCACAGAGTCAGGATTTCAGCACCTACGACAACTGACTTGAAAATATGATTAATTTTCTTACGTGATTTTAAAGGAGTGAAAATGTGATCGCTAGATGAGAAGTTTTTCTGGCAAGTTCAAATTTCTAATACAGTTGGGGCAGGTGCTTTTGGCCTGTTTTGGAACGGAAGGTGGAACTCAGAGTGTTGGCCACAGACGTGTCATCAAGAGGGGCTTCGTATAGTTTTCTTAGAATTTTTTCCTCGCTTACTCGTGGCATTATCACTATGGGAACAGGACATGGCCAATAAGATTGTTCTTTTCAATGTGGACAACCAAACAGTAGTTTCAATGGTAAATGGACAGTTAGCAAAGGACATTTGTTTTCTGTATGTGATACAGCGGTTTATGCTAGGGTGCTTGGTGTTTAACATTGTTCGAGGCAAAACTTATGCCGGGTGTGGACATTATCATTGGTGATATTTTTGTCTCCTTAACGGTGGCGGAAATTCCGAGGTCTGGCACCGGGAGTGGAAACTCAAAGGGCAGAGTTCGCATTACAGCTCTGGGAGCTAAGAGACAGAGGGTTTTAGAACAGGTTGAAAAGTCTTTAGCACTATTTGTTGTGTTAAATACAGATAAGTAGCTGTGACAATAACAAATTAACCAAATGGAATATTTCGCATTCTCTGCTAACAGTAATCATCAGCCTGTACACCAATACCTGGATCGAGGTAAATTTAACTTCAAAGTGGAGAATCTCAAAAAAAGCTTTCACGAAAAAGGTCTGAAGCAGGGCTGCATACTAGCCCCCCCTGCTTTTGAAACTTTACCTGGAGAGCCCCTTCATGTCTGCTAGAGCCTACCCCCCAAAATTGGCCCGGCACCCCCCAAGATCCTAAAATACGAGGATGATAGTAGACCAGAAAGCAGTGTGGCTACGAATGTCGCTAGAAGATCTAACAGCATACTGCAAGGTAAATGACATCAAGATAAATACCACCAAAACTAAGATCAATTCCTTCTGCTGACCAATGAAGAAAAGGGAGGGAAACAACCTTTACAACGCAGTCATTACATCACACTACCTTTACATAGCAGATATTACATCGCAACATCCTTTACATCGCATGTTATTACAATGCAGCCATTACATCGCATGTCACTACAACGCATGTCATTACAATGCATGTCACTACAACTCAGGTATTACATCGCAAGTCATTGCAATGCATACCATTACAACGCATAGTACCCTTACACTATCCAACACTTACCCTACTGTTGCACTCACTGGGGTTAGAATAGTCATTTTTACCCCTACACTATCCAACACTTACCCTACTGTTGTACTCCCTGGAGTTAAAAGAGTAATTTTTACACCTACACTATCCAAAAATTACCCTACTGTTTCACTCACTGGAGTTATAATTGTAATTATTACCCCTATACTATCCAACACTTACCTTAAATGCGATGTAATGGTATGCATTGTAATGGTATGCGTTGTAAAGGTATAATGCGATGTATTGGAATGCATTGAAAAGGTATTTTCTGAAAATGCAAAGTAATGGCATGCAATGTAAAAGAATGTGTTGTAAAGGATGGTGCGATGTAAAAACTGATTGTAAAGGCATGCATTGTAAATGTATGCGTCGTAACGTCATACATTCGAAAAGGGATGCCTGGTACATTGAATCTACTCAAATAGAAAGAGTTACCTCCTACAGGTATCTGGGAGTATGTTTAAGGAACGAGACCAGTTCAATGGCCACAAGCAGGCTCTCAAAAGTACTGTGCAATCTTTAAGCATGGCATTCATTCGAATATTGAAGAATTTTTAATACGATTTTTAAAGTCATAGAAGGCAAATGAACTCCCACATTGCCATACGGCACAATAGCTTTTAGAAATAAGCCCACCGGTTTGCTAGACAAATTGTTACACGGTTCCCACTAGAAAAGGTAGGACAGCGTATTAGGATGACAGAACTTCAGACTGTAGGGAGTGAGTCCATCTACACCATCAAAGACTGTCAGACAAATTCCTAGCTAGCTCACAATGCCTCACCCGATCCCCTAACCTTCCTGGGGTGGCAAGTGATTTTGGCAACCTCGAAGAGGACACTCTGATGAATAATATTGTGCAAACACAACATGTACAAATAACATTGCTAAAATGATGTCTGCTAAAACGTGTAAAATAAAAAATTAAAATGAAAGCCAAAGCGGCTGAAGAAGGCCTCATGGCAAAACTACAGCGCAGTACCTTCTATCATGCATCCCGATTGCCGGTCGCCCAGGTTTGATTGTAATTTATTCTAACGAGTTACCAGCCATTGCTCCCCTCTCGATTTTTGGCATATTGTAAAAAGTTAATTGAGGCCACCCCTAATTCAATAAAACAGTCAATATAACTAACCAGAACAAGCAGGAATTCCCCCTTAAATCTTATGTTAGGCGTGTTTGCGTGAACTAGCTGTTGAAGGACGAACTTTCCTTCAAACTCAACCTCAATACCTGGTTGTTGGAATTGGGGTATCAGTAAACAGTTTTTTGGCTACAGGTGGTCAATGTGGATTACGCCAACAGCCTCTACCTGAGGTTACATGCCCATTTGATCCACAGGCTGCAGAAGGTCCGAGGCTAATCCGCAGGGTCCCTTTCCGTCACCACATCGCTCCTCACTTGGGACAGTTACACTGACTTCTAGTGTCCAGGAGGATAGAGTTCAAGGCTCTGACCTTCTTCTTTCGAGTGGCAAGCGGTAGGGGCCGGGGTACATCAGGCAGAGGCTTTGCCCTTATCGACACGATCGGACTCCGAGATCTAACCACCTGCGGCTCCTCTGTGTCCCACCCTATGCTAAGTCTCGACAAGGGGAGGAGGTCCTTCTAGGTTAGGTCCGCCAAACTCTGGAACGCATTGCCTTCCCACTTGCGTTTGTTAGAAACAGAACATAATTTCAGGAAGGCATTAAAAAACCGGGCTCTTCGAGCAGGCGTAGCACCACTGGCCGATCTGTCTCTTTAGTCTGTTGCCAGCACCGGGACATCTCAGCGTGAGGTAGCTGCGTGCTTTATAAATGGACATTGACTGATTGAATGTGTCTATCAGCACCGGGACACTCTCTGAGTAGCTGTGCGCTCTACAAAAGCCTTTAATTTATTGATTGACTGATTTGGGCGACATAGCTGCCTCTAAAGTAAAATCGAAATTGGTAAATAAAGTGTTTTGTGCCTGGCAGGAAGAATCTGGAGCAGTTGAACAAAAAAATCTTACGCCAATTTGGCTTTATCTTGCTATAAACCATCACTTATACAACAACAACAACAACATCCTAAACAAGCAATGGCACCTATAAGAAGAGGCAGCTGATGAGATTTAGGATGGGCCTGATTCCCCTCAGAGTTTACTGCTATGGAAGAATTTGGAGCACTGCTATAACAGCCTGCCTGCATGTCTGGGACTTCATGGCGTGGAAGGCTACCACAGCAGAAATCTGCGGACTTCTAAGAGCACCGGGCACAAACACACAATGTGCGTAATTGATTTAATGTGCATTTATCCTCTTTCCATTGTTTTTTCGACTTCATAATAAAGTCCAGTGTTGGCAGTGCCCCACAGGGGCAACCGATGGGCCATAAACTTGATTTTTGCATACAGTGCCGGCTTTTGCGCTGGCGGCGCCCGATGCGACAATAATTTTTTGCGCCCCCAAACCCTATGACCCCTCTCCTCGGATTCTGTTGCACCGCGCAAAAGTGCCCCTCATCTCAAGAATCATAAGGTATTGCTAAACACCGCCCCCCCGCCCCAGGTCAGCTCCCCCTCCACAAGTCAGGGCCCAGTGGTGCCGCATCAGTCGCACTGCTCTGAAGCCGACCCTATAAAATTGTATACTTTGAGTAGTTGATTGCCGGGTATAGTTGTGTCAATGGGGTACTGTAAGAACTTAACACCATCCATGCGTGGGAGCGCTGTTCCATTACGTCTTCAGCTGATACTATGCTCCAAGTGCGTGTGCTGATGTCCACAGGTTCCATACTTCCTGAGCTTGCATGCTTTGCAAACAAACATTGCCTGACCACAGTTTGTTTAAGAAGGCCAAATTGCCTCAGCAGCTGAAAAATTGGTTTTATAAGTTCTTATCACTTGTGCGTCTGCGCCCAGCATTATTTCACTTCCGTATGTGAGTATCAAGGTGAGCCTTGCTTGATAACCTAGAGGATTGGGTCCAGGCTGGAGCTCCATAGATCTTTTGCTGAGGTCATGAAAGCGGCTTGAAGGGTGTGGGCTTAGTTTTTAATTGATCCTTTCTGCGCAGGAAGTTCCCTCTTGAGTCTAGCCAGATCCCCAAATACTTATATTCTGGAACTTTATTGGTGCGCCATCCATCTGCCATGAGCCCGGTTTGTTGAACCTTTCCCCAAAGATGATTATTTTTGCTTTTGACTAATTGATCTCCAATTTCTTTAGCCTGGTATATTCACTGAGTTCAGTGATCCTCAGCCCACTTGTTAAATGGTAGCGGCAGTTTCAGTCGATAACCTTTCAAGTATTGCCCGGTGGTAATCGCCTCTCATACCACTCGATAATTTACCAATGAAAGAGGCAGGCGCCGGAGACTGGAAGGCAGGAAACAAAGTTTTATTCCGTCGGAGCAGAACACATCAGATCAGACAGCAAGGTATCGTCACGAGGTGCTCTAACCGCATCTCTGAGACCTGGTCTCTTATACACCGGTTTATTGCTTTATTACACATAGTACATTCTTGAGATTCTCTTGATGCATGAAAGAACATCCCCTGAAGCCCCGGCTCAGATCCGATCCGACACATAGTAACAGTAGAGGTTCCCACCCTACCCGCAGTGGGAGATGGCTATCGCGCAGCAGGGAATTCCACCAATTCCCGGGGGTGTGTGCGGCCGGCCGGGTCTCAGGGGGTAGGGGCTTTGATCCACTGTAATCCCTTTGATGTGGGGTGTTTCTCTTACAGTAGGGGC
The DNA here is from genome assembly GCF_964204655.1 of Triturus cristatus. Classification (NCBI taxonomy): domain Eukaryota; kingdom Metazoa; phylum Chordata; class Amphibia; order Caudata; family Salamandridae; genus Triturus; species Triturus cristatus. The sequence goes on from NC_140592.1 coordinate 1,186,925,855, forward strand.
AATAAACTGCATCCGCAGGGCTAGGTGATGGCCTGGGACCAGTTCGGACAATGGGGCGCAGAGGAAGGGGGTTATCAAAGGTGCGGCATGACCATGTATGGGATGTCGGTCGGATGTGGTTCCGTAGCAGGGTTGCGCTGAAGGAGAGGGTTTATGGCCCGTATATGAGAGAGCGGGGGTGGCCGGCGCGCGGGGGGATGTTCGCAGCGCCAGGGGGAAGCGCTGGTGATCGAGAATGAGCGGGGAGAGAGTGGGGTGCCTAAAATGGCGGCCGTGCATTCGCTGTGCGTGGCGCTGGGGAGAGGCAAGATGGCGCAGATAATGTTCAGTTTGCAAGCTAAATTTCCACAGTCCTCCCTTTTAACATATCTCGCCAGCTTGCCTGGCCGTCATTTATCTTCGTTGACCTTCAGCTATAATATCGTTAATGTCTTTCGTACATTCCTTAAAGATACAGAGTTTTTAGGGCATGCAGGAGTAATCTGACACATTTGCTTATAGTTACTTACAGGTGATAAAGTAGGCGAGGAGGTAGTACATACAGAGTTACAGTATAGTCGTGTACATGGCCGGCGTTGTATGGATGTTACTATACAAAGTTACATTTTCTTAACTTCTCAGTGTACAGTCGGAAGTGATTGATGCAACATCATGAAAACTTGATAAGAAGATAGCTAATATAAAAAGGTGGTTGGGAGAGGATTTTCAACTTTGACATGGGTTCTTCTTTACAGTGTCCTTTTTTATAAAGAGCCAACACTGGTAAGCTCTCATTGTTGTTCTTCTTTCGTTGGCACTGTTGAGCACCGGCGGTGGAGCTAAGGTCCAGCTCAAATCCAATTTCTCACGTTGCAGGGTGGGATCATTCACTGTTCTCCGATCACAGCCCTGTTCCTTAACACAGTTCACCATAGGTACTTTGAGACAGGGTACCTGCTTTTTGTTCTTCTGTGGGTAGGTCAGATTCATAATCCATATAAAAGATGGTGAGAGAGAGAAGGGTGTGACGTGCTTCGGGACGCCGAGGGAAGAGGGGGTGGAGTGGGATCAGATAAAAAATGTGGACCAAGGGGAGCAGAATCTTCCAGCACTGGGCCCGTCAATCGGGCCCGACGGGTTGAGACTTCAGGCACGCTGGTCGGTGAGCAGGGGGCCTCGATGTAGCCCTTCGCGCTTATCATCCTGAAAATGGTGTCTCGTCTCACGCCCTTTTTGCTTCGTAGCCTCCCCCTTGGTCGATGTCATAGATGTTCCGTGGTCTGCAGCCAGGCTGTGCGTCACGTCCGACCCCTCCCTTCCGATGGCAGCACGTTATCTTTAAATGGGTACAAGAAACAAAAGTCTTAGAGAGATGGCAGGGAAGGCATTTACATACTTCATCCTCTCTCCCAACCACCGAGTAGTTGCGGACATGTTTTTATCGGTTGCTGCATGATTGGTGTCTTTTAACTCTGATGTTAGTGTGTGCGTTACTAATCTATTAATTATTGTTGTTGTGCAAGTTTCTGTGGGTGTCCCTGTCCATCGTCTGGCCCCCTAGGTGCCGATTCCTGTGCCCGATACTGGTTGCAGGAAGCCTGACATCTGTCAACCTTTTAGTCTATTAAAAATTCGAACCGGCTTCTCCGGCAGAGGCTTGTTCATCTCAACACAAGTTTTGTTGTTACATATTTCTTTCCGGGGACTGCTAAGTTTATAAAAAGAAAGTGCGAGGTGCTACTGTCACGTGTTCACGAGTATCTATTTCGGGGAGGAACATAAGCTAAGCATTAATTTGGCTGGCGACAATAGATAGCCCTTTATCAGTTTAGGCGAAGTATTATTAGTGAATAAGGTCATCAGCTGTTTCGTACGAAATACTCTGAGGCGGCTAGTATAGGGCTGGGGTTATCTTGGGAGAACGGGGTGTTTTTGACATTCTATTCCGGGATAATTGGGCGGGGGTAATTCTGGGCGGTGGGGATGGCGTTGTTAAAGCTCTGAGAAAACGGAAACCACTGACATATAGTCCCCGTGATGAGGGCCAAATTGGGAGACATCAGTCGTCTTACCTGTCCCTTCTTTTCTCAGCCAATTAAGCCCAAGATTTGTAGAAAGGAGAGGTAGTAACGTGGCAAAGTACGGTCGTTTTGTTTCAGTCAATTTGTTCGAACACCACCGTGCTCCAGGCCAATTATACACTTACCGAGGAGGTAGGTGTCGTTAATTTTTTCAAACAGAAAAGAGGGCAAGAAAGAGCCTTTTGTGAGGGAGGGGGGGAGAGTGAGAGAGAGAGAGAGAGAGAGAGAGAGAGAGAGAGAGAGAGACGTGTGCATCAAGTAGGCTATTTGGCGTATATACGACACAAAACGAGAGAGAGAGACATGGGTAAGATAATAGGCCACTTGGTGCACACACAACATGGAGTAGCATGGGTCTGTTCTATGTAAAAAAACACAAGCGGGGAAAAGACATAAATTCGGTGATCACGTGAACACAAATGCCGGATAGGGTGTGACAGTACATGCATCAAGACGGAGACTTAAGACAGAGACTCAGGGCTGCGTTGAGCATGGGGACCTCTCCTTTCCTGTCCTCTATTCCTATGCCTGCTGCGTACCTTTAGTATTTTGTAGTTTATCTTAGGGGGTGTCTGACCCTTTATTCTCCTCCCTTTGATCGGTGGACGAGCACTTCAATCATACAGTGACGCTCTCTTCAAGTGACCCAAACATGAAATGCATACACATTCATGCCGTATAATCGTAGTACACACGCACAATCATATCATACAGTTTTTCATGTTCCCAATGGTGGTCTGTAATTTTACGCACTATCTCACAACGTTTGTCTATGTTTTCCCTGATATTGAACTCGGTGCGGTCCATGTCCACTCCACTCTTCAGTCGGAACTTCGTTGTGACCTGTAGAGGGGAAAAAGAGGGGAGGGGAGGTGCAGTATTCAAAATACCCTAGCGCGTGCAGACACGAAAAGGTTCTACCTACCATGTACCAGGCTAGCCGCAGGAGTGGGTAATACCACAGACCTATCATTCTTTTTGTTCGAGGCAAAGATGCTCTAGTTCATTCATCTCCTAAGTTCGGGTTCCCTGGTCGTACATACATTTTTCAATCGGTCGTGTATTATGGTGCAAGATACCATACCTTGCGTGCGGCATATACCTTAAGTTATAGTTGAGTATTGATTTGACAATTCTTGGAAAAAGGACAGGCACGATGGGTACAAATTCCGTTAAACAAAAAGATCTTAGGCAAATTGAGTCTGTAATATCTGTATTCTTTCGCTTGGGAGCAACAATCATTTATTCGAAAAGAAAAACTTTCGACAACCTAGATGATTAGTCATGACACTGATTCCGTAATTCCTTTTTAAGAAGCCCTTTATTTAAAACAATGTCAGTGTAGAAATACGGGCCTACAGCCGCTATAGGCTGGCCACGGTGTGAGAGGCGTCGAGCAACATGAGCAACACTATATTAACATAAAAATCGGTTCCCTCCCCATCATGTGTGCAAGCATCGCATATATATATATGTATATTTCTTTTTAACACAAATGTCACGTGACTGGAACGCCACAAGGAGTGGTAGGCCTTTCCTTCGTCGGCGCTATTTTGGGGCGGGGTCGGGCCAGTGTACAGTCTAAGTCTTTCCATGAATTAGCTGTTGAACCAGAATTCCTTCCGGTAGTTCGAGAATTTTCGTTAGCGTCAACTTTGCGTCAGCATGGCGTCACTGCAACCTTGTAGCAATGCCATGGTTCGTTCTTGGGGCAGGGCGGCAGGCGGGTTCCTCCGCCGACGCTTTACTTTCTCACTGCACCAAGCGGAGGCAAGGTGGCTGCTGTCCGGGGCAAAGAGCAGTGGCAGCGGTTTGTCATTACCGGAAGTCCGCGGGAGTCGAGTGTCAAATGACTCCAGCCGATTCTGCAAGGCTGAGGGGAGCATCTTGTCAAGGGTGGGGCCCATGCCCAAGCAGACAAGCTTTCGAGTCCAGAATTGTCTCACGGTGGGCTTTAGGCCTGGATCCGGAGGAGCCGACCGCCGGAGTTCAAGGGCAGCAGTAGCAGCAGCTCTTCGGTACAGCCACCGGAGAGCAGCCAACAGCAGTAACAACGGCAGTTCGGATGGTACTGCCACCGGGGTGATTCCAGTAGCAGCGACGACAGCAGTTTGGATGGTATCACCACCGGGGTGGGTCCCCGATTACCTGGCTGCGGGGGCCCACTCCTCGCGTCGGGTGCTAGCGGCAGTCCTGGTGAACCCTGTGCTTGGGTGGTTGCCTGGCGGCCGCGTCAGGGGCGCCGGCTCAGCCGAACGGCGAATGAAGTGGCAGGGTGCAACTCAGCTGGCTGACGTGTGAAGGATGCGGTTGGGGTGCCCTCATCTGCTGGCGAGCCTCCACCTGGGGAGGCGGGGGAGGCGGGGGAGGCCCGTCCGCGTCGCTTCCCCCCGCCAGGGCATCAGCCCTTATTGAAGAAAGAAGAAAGAAAGCGGGAAGATCCGCACAGCGTGCCAGGGTGAAATTCAGCAGGCCGATGAAAAAGATGGCTGGGGCGTCCTCATCTGCTGGTGAGCCTCCACCTGGGGAGGTGGGGGAGGCCCGTCTGCGTCGCCTCCCCCCCGGCAGGGCATCAGCCCTCATTAAATAAAGAAGAAGAGAAAACGGAAAGGCCCGCACAGCGTGGCGGGCTCCGCCTTGGGGTTGCCAGAACTTCGGCGCTTCGTATAGCCTCCGGCCTATTCGCACAGTCGTCCGCCACTGATGTCAATGGATTTTTGCATGGCTTTTATAGCCCAAAGCCGACTAAAAGAACCGCCCAAAACAGGCCAATGTTGCAATTTCGAGGAAGGAGAGGTGAGGACGGTGTCACGTGGACGTTAAGGCTTTGGGATGGAGGTTGCAGCAGACTGTCATGTAAATAGTTGTTTTAAAACGTGTTTTAACCTGGTTACCCTGTTGGTGCGTTCGTTATATCTTATAAGTTATTAAAATGTTATAACTATACTACTTCGTTGGAGTGTTTGTACCTATTTGCAATTTGATGACGAGCACAAGGAGGTTACTGTGCAATCGGAAAAATAACATAGACCAATTGCGCGCGATCTAGCCCTAGTTTGGTGACGTCGATGGCGGGTGTCAGCAGGCTTCCGTTTGTGCGGGATTTTGTCATGCTTATTGGGCGGGGTGGGCAGTAGGGCAGACAGGTTTAGGTAGCGAGAGTAATGGAGTCGGGCCACCTCGTGGCCGTCTCGACCGTGAGCTTGACTCCTTCCCTTGGTTTCATATGTCCCACAAAGGGCTAACTCCTAGCGTTACTTTAGTTTTTGTAAGGCCAAAAAGGATCCCACCAGTGCCTTTACTATTTTGTCGATTCCTGTTCGTTCATCCTTCGTTAATCGATTCATTCTGGTGGAATCTTTCTTTCCCATCTCATGGCCATCTAGCGTTATTGCCGATGTTGTGTTCAGCACAGGAGGCTCGGCCGGCGCGGAGGCCGTGAGGACCGAGGCCCCTGTGCTGCTTTCGCTCGTGTTCGGGGGTTGTGGGTGTTGCACTACTGACTGGGAGGGTGCATATGGAGGGGGCATGTAAATGATCGGGGGACCTAACAGTAATTCGTCATTCGTTCGCTGCTTGGAGGACAACTCAGGGTAGAGCAAAGAAGGGGTCCTAACAGCGTACTGTCCTGATGTTTCGGGCTCCTGTCTTAGTTTGGTTTCCCTTCTCTCCTTCATTTCCTCTTCTAACTTTCTAGCGGCAAGGTGAGCTGCCTTTCGTAATTCCTTTTCTGCTTTTACTTCTTCCCTCTTTTTCCGTTGCGTTGCTTCTTTGCGCCACATGCCAATACTGTCAAGCATAGTAGGCGTGGTCTTATTGCTACGCAGGGCTATTTCTAGCACTTCTATCTTATGGTCGTCGAAGGATCCCATCAGTGGCCACTGACTCTCGGGGTCCTTCTTTGTATATTTATGCCATAGCTTGGTATAAGCTACGGCGACTAGTCCATATTTAGTGAACATGTCCTTATTAGGGGTGCCCTCCAGTGGAGCCGGATGGTTCACCTCTAATAAGCGGTCCGGGCAGAACCAACTACCAATCAGTGGGGAGAAGATAGGCATGACGGGTTTCAATGGGGACAAAAGTCAGCACTACCTATCTTTTCACTGCTTGCAAAGACTAGACAGAATATCTCTATTCTTCGTTATTTGTAAGCAGAGAATACCTACAAAGAACCAATATCGAACAACTAGTGTTCGGACAATCAATCAATCAATCAATCAATGGGAGATAAAGATAGGCATGACGGGTTTCAACGGGGACAAAAGTCAGCATTACCTACCCTTCACTATTTGCAAAGACTAGACAGAATATTTCTATTCTACGTTATTTGCAAACAGAGAATATCTCAAAGAGCACTATTCTTCAAAACAATCAATGTTCGGACAATCAATCAGTGGGGAGATAAAGATAGGCACGACGGGTTTCAACGGGGACAAAAGTCTGCGTTACCTACCCTTCACTATCTGCAAAGGGAGAGAGAGAGAGTATTTCTACTCCTCCCCGTTTGTAGACAGCGAATATCTCAAAGAGAACAATCAATGAGCACAATCAATGAGCAATACTAGTATTCAAAAAGTTTCGGACAATCAATCAATTATTTCGCAATTTGTCGTGTATCACGACCTTACCCGGACCGCGTGGACAGTTTCTCGTCTTCCGCCTCCAGCGCCCGATCGTCCTCTACTCTCCGTTATTGCCGCGGCACTCCTGATGGTTCCCAGTCAGGACCGTAGATCACTCGAGAGAGGTCTGCTCGGAACCAGTGAAGTTCGGATGATCGGCTGCCAGACGAGGGTCTATTGGGCAGGAGCTCTCCCGATCGTTGCAGTCGTTCACTCTGTCGTCGGGACCTCTCCCACTGGATCCACGTGTCGCTGATGGGCCCCACGTTTGGGACGCCAATTGTTAAATGGTAGCGGCAGTTTCAGTCGATAACCTTTCAAGTATTGCCCGGCGGTAATCGCCTCTCATACCACTCGATAATTTACAAATGAAAGAGGCAGGCGCCGGAGACTGGAAGGCAGGAAACAAAGTTTTATTTCGTCGGAGCAGAACACATCAGATCAGACAGCAAGGTATCGTCACGAGGTGCTCTAACCGCATCTCTGAGACCTGGTCTCTTATACACTGGTTTATTGCTTTATTACACATAGTACATTCTTGAGATTCTCTTGATGCATGAAAGAACATCCCCTGAAGCCCCGGCTCAGATCCGATCCCACACATAGTAACAGTAGAGGTTCCCACCCTACCCGCAGTGGGAGATGGCTATCGCGCAGCAGGGAATTCCGCCAATTCCCGGGGGTGTGTGCGGCCGGCCGGGTCTCAGGGGGTAGGGGCTTTGATCCACTGTAATCCCTTTGATGTGGGGTGTTTCCCTTACAGTAGGGGCAATAAACTGCATCCGCAGGGCTAGGTGATGGCCTGGGACCAGTTCGGACAATGGGGCGCAGAGGAAGGGGGTTATCAAAGGTGCGGCATGACCATGTATGGGATGTCGGTCGGATGTGGTTCCGTAGCAGGGTTGCGCTGAAGGAGAGGGTTTATGGCCCGTATATGAGAGAGCGGGGGTGGCCGGCACGCGGGGGGATGTTCGCAGCGCCAGGGGGAAGCGCTGGTGATCGAGAATGAGCGGGGAGAGAGTGGGGTGCCTAAAATGGCGGCCGTGCATTCGCTGTGCGTGGCGCTGGGGAGAGGCAAGATGGCGCAGATAATGTTCAGTTTGCAAGCTAAATTTCCACACACTTACACAGAAATAATTAAGACTCTAATCTACTAATGGATGTAACAGAAGGGCAGACTCTACCTAACCAACGATTGAATGATTTGTTGCTCATTAGACCAGAACCTCATTTTATTCCTCATAATGAAAAGTGGAATGTCGCTTACCTGTGACTATAGGCGGGGCTTGAACTGACCTGACTGAGAGACATAAGGCACATTAATGTTATGTTAGGTAAACTTGCATAGCGCGCAGCAGCCCCAGCGAAGGGGCCATCAGTGCGCTGATAATGTGATTTGATTTATAATTGCCAATTCAATGTTGTAATGTATATACACTTAGGCTCACTTTATTGGTAGCTGCCGCCTCGGTGCTAAAAGCCTCCTATTAGTGTTTTTATGGGGCTTGTATGTGTTTGACTTTTAACTTTTCTACGTTTACAAATATTGTAATTATTTTAATCAATTGTACAATAAAATCTATCTATCTATCTATCTATCTATCTATCTATCTATCTATCTATCTATCTATCTATCTATCTATCTATCTATCTATCTATCTATCTATCTATCTATCTATCTGTCTATCTGTCTGTCTGTCTGTCTGTCTGTCTGTCTGTCTATCTATCTAGTATCTGTCTATCCAGTGGTGGCTGCTTCAATTTTCAGGTGGTGTGGCAATGCAGGGGTGGGAGGCGAGTGTGAGGCGAGAATATATATTTTTTAAACCTACCTGTTCCTGCGTCCCCTGCCTCGGTGCTGCTCTTCTGCAATGGTCACGCTGCACAGGCTCCCAGGGAGCTACCACAGCACTTCTCTCATGTTGTAGGAGCACCAGCATGAAAGCAGCGCTGTGATTGGCCTGAGCGGGCTGACTTGATGCTCATTCAGGCTCAGGGAGCCTGGGGCTTTTCTCCAACCCCGCTGTACAACACAGCTGGGCTGGAAAAACATAAGTACGCATGTCTCTTTGGCCGGTCTGAGATAGCCAGCCAAACAAACGTGCACTGACAAGTGCCCAAACACTCCTCCTCCCTGACTGTCACGCTCGGCAGGATGGCCCTGCCCTAATCTCGGCTGAGAGTAATGAAAAATAAAATGATAATAAAGTGGTTTTATTATCATTTTATTTTTCAGTGGGGTGACGCTCCTCTGCCACAAGGGAGGAGCCACCCCGTGACTATCTAATGTTTTTCAGCGGCGGCTCCTCCGCAATGGCAGAGGAGCGCTGCCCCACTGGCTCAGAGCCAGCAAATGAAAAATAAAAGGATATTTTATTATTTTATTTTTCAGCTGCTGGCTCAGCCAGTATGTGTAGGGAGGGGCCGGGCCAGGCCATGGGAGGGAGGAAGGATGGAGTGGTATGTGCAGTTCTACGTGTGCATGTCTGTTTGGCCAGCCATCTTAGGCCGGCCAAACAGACATGTGCAGTTAGGTTTCTCCAACCCAGCTTTACTGCACAGCCGGGTTGGAGAAACAGCACAGACCTGAGCAAGCGTTAAAGCAGCTCGCTCAGGCTAAACCCCACGCTGCTCTCATGCTTGATAATAGCATGAGAGCAGCGCTGGGGCTGCACAGGGAGTCTCTGATGCGGTCCCAGTGTCTGCTAGGGCCTGTAAGCAGAGGAACACCAAGGCCTGAGGCGGCCGGCAGCTTCAAGTGAGTTTTATTTTAATTTTAATGTTAACTGACCGCAAACCACCGCCCGCACACTCCCCCACCCCTCCCCCCCGCAACCCCTCCACCCTGCTCACCAGTTTTTGATTGTGTCGGCCGCCACTGATGGTCTTCCAGTTTATAGCAGTGCTGCTGAAGGTGTAGGTTCTTTGTGCATTTTGGGTAAGGACACTAGGGGTTATGGAACACATGTTTTTTCGCATTGGTGTAGCATCTGAAGCACATGTATTGGGTTTTGATCTGCAAGAGTTAAGACTGTTTGACAGATGGGAGTCTAGCTGATGTAGACATTGCATACAGCAGTTGGAAGAGAACTGTTATTATGTTTTGCGCGTAACTGTTATTTTATCGTACATTCAATTTTGTTCTTTTGCAGGTCGCGTGGCTGTGCGATGATCATCACTCTTCTCGATATGGATCATCCGGCATTCATTTGTTAGGTGGGCTGAAAAGCAAGTTGTTAAAAGACCTTTTGGCAGAGGTATAGCACTGCACATGGATTCTTTTGTAGTTAAATGGTGGGCGAAAAGCAGAATGAATTGGGGGCACCTCTTACCTTGGTTGTCTGAGCTGGTGTTGATGCGTGTGTGTCCAGATATCCTATTGGTTCATTTAGGAGGCAATGGCCTTGTACAATTATCAGGTTTGGATCTTCTGAAGGTCATGAAATAGGATGTAGACAGACCTTTGCAGGCCTGGTTGGGTATGCATGTCATTTGGATAGAGTTGGTGCCAAGGAGGGTAAGTAGTGGAGGGGTGAAGCACAGGGGGAGCGAGAAGGCTAGGAGGAAATGTAACATAAATGTGGAGCCATTGTGCAGATGCTGGTATGTGTTTGGCGGCATGAGAAAAGTGTTGAGCATGATTTTCCTATTTTTTTTTTTACTAGTTGGAGTACATTTATTTTTTCTATGTAATGAATAGCATCTGTTAGCAATAAGAGAATTGTTGGTAAATAAGTTAGTAGTTCGATTATGGAATTAATATGGTTCTTGGGGATGGCTGTTGGGGTGACAGTCATTTGCTAAAATGACAATCTGAACATGTTGGCTTATTGATCGACAGCCCTAGAGCAAACTTTTTTTTTTAAGTTTGGGGGGTAAACGAGAAAAACGCCTGGTCAGGTCTTTAAGCGTGGCACGAGGAAGGAATGCTGGGGGGGGAGGCACTAAGTGGGCATTGAAGGATGGGACCCTTCAAAGTAACATTTGGGGAAGGTTTAAAGGACAGGGGTTGAAAGGATGTTTGATGGGAGAGGATGTTTTGGTTGTTTGGGGAAGTTTATCATGGTTTGGGGGAGGAGTAAGGGAGAGAGGGGATAGGTTGGTGAAATGTATTAGTGAGGAGGGGTTGTTTATGACTGCAATTTTTATACTTACCTGCCAGGTTATGCTTTCTCACATGGTGTTCATATGAGTAGAACCGCCCTGTACTGTCTGCCGTCCTAAGCAACCCATAGAATGAGCGTATTTTTTATCATTTTATGTTGCTTTCCACCCTCCAAATTAACCTGCCACAATAGGCGACTCCCTAGGGTGTCCATTGAAATGGGCTCCCATGCATAGAAGTGCATCTGGCTTGCGTCTTTGTCATGTTATCTTAAAATGTTATGTTAAATTCATTTTTAAAGCGCTTTTTCACCGCAGCATAGTCTCTCAGCACTAAAAAGGTGCGGCATGCACTTCTGGGTTGGTCCCTGGTTCTTTACAGCAGCGCGTTTTGTCGTCATACTCAGAAACTTTCCAAATATTGCACCGAAGTTTCATCAGCTGGAATCTTGGAGCCGAGGCCTGCCCAGGTGCACGAGCCCGGGTGCACGCGCTGTGATCTCTTTTCCAGTCTGAGTAGCTTTCTTTACTTTTGCCTGTTCGTTGCTGTCAGGATTAATCTGACGTAGGCCACTTTTAAGCAGGGCATCATCACATCAGCAGGGAGGAATCTGGGGGGGCAATGACTGAAGAGAGGTCCCCTGGTGTGTCAGTTACTCCTGAATCTTGTGTCATAATGTTGAACAAATTGGGCAAGGTTAAACTTCGCAAGCTAAGAACATCAAAACCGGAAGTCGAAACAGTGTGCAAACGCTAGTTAAATGCACAAATCGGTTGTACGTGTTGCTGCAGCTCTGGGGCTCTTCCGAGACTTCCTGCCGGGCACTTACCAGACAAACGCGAACACGGTATATCTATTCAGGCACACAAGCCGGGCCCGCTAACCATCACTAAGGAATGTTCAGGGCTGGTGTTGTGTATGTTTTGTGCGCATGTCTACCTGGGCCCCTACCACGGCAATTATTTTACAAGTTCGAAGCGGTACATTGATTGTCTGACTTGGTTAAAAACATAATTTACAACATACTGTTTTTTAAATTGATCCGAAAATGGGTGTCACACTATACAAGTGCGATGTATATATGCCAGGCCTTATGCAGCCGTGTGTGTTACATACTGTGTTGCTGTTCATAGTGTCAGTCTAGTGCTGATGAGTGTTCTGCAGCATACTTACCTTACCTTTAGGATACACAAACGTGTGCAGACACAAAGCTCTGGCTCAGGATGTTCTCCGCTCATTTTGTCATGTTGTGATGTAACCAGATTAAAACAATTCACCTATGTAATAACAGGTGACACGGGTCACCATACCATTAACCACGCTGCTTGCTAAACAGCTACACGTAAGAGTAACTGACAGCAAAAAGGTATTAATTAAACCACATCAAAGAACAGAATACCTGTCCTATTGCCAGGTCCAGATAGAAAAAAATACTCTGCTGGACCTGCACTCTCTGTGAGTAAAAAACAAACAAGCATTGGCAAAGCCAAAAGGCCGCTATTGGCTTTGTCAAGTGTTTAGCCATGTTGTGCACCACTTTGGTTTCTGTTCAGCATGGCTAAAAGTAAGTGGGGTAGATTGGGGTGAAGTGGAGTATATTGGGGTAGAGTGGAGTGGGGCAGATTTGGGTATAGGCCATAGAGTGGGGTAGACTGTGGTAAGGTATAGAACAGGGTAGATTGGAGTGGAGTAGAGTGGGGTAGATTGGAAGTGTGTAGGGTAGATTGGTGTGTGGTGGAGTGGGATAAGGTAGATTGGAGTGGGGGGTGGGTTGGGGTAGATTGGAGTGAAGAGGGGTAGATTGGAGTGGAGTGGGGTAGATTGGAGAGGAGTGGGGTAGATTGGGGTAGAGTACAGTAGCTTGGAGTGGAGTAGATTGTGATGGGAAACAACCTTTACAACGCAACTATTACAACGCACTACACTTACAACGCAGGCATTACAACGCAACATCCTTTACAACGCATGACACTACAACGCATACCATTACAACGCATACCATTACAACGCAGACACTACATCACATGTCACTACAACGCAGGCATTACAACGCATACTATTACAACGCATACCATTACAATGCATACCATTGGAGTTAGAATATTAATTTTTAACCCCTACACTATCCAACACTTACCCTACTGTTGCACCCCCTGGAGTTAGAATAGTAATTTTTAACCCCTACACTATCCAACACTTACCCTACTGTTGCACCCCCTGGAGTTAGAATAGTAATTTTTACCCCTATACTATCCAACACTTACCCTACTGTTGCACCCCCTGGAGTTAGAATAGTAATTTTTACCCCTATACTATCCAACACTTACCCTACTGTTGCACCCCCTGGAGTTAGAATAGTAATTTTTACCCCTATACTATCCAACACTTACCCTACTGTTGCACCCCCTGGAGTTAGAATAGTAATTTTTACCCCTATACTATCCAACACCTACCCTACTGTTGCACCCCCTGGAGCAAGAATAGTAATTTTTACCCCTATACTATCCAACACTTACCCTACTGTTGCACCCCCTGGAGTAAGAATAGTAATTTTTACCCCTATACTATCCAATACTTACCTTAAATGCAATGTAACATTATGCGTTGTAATGGTATGCGTTGTAAAGGTAGTATGCGATGTAATGGAATGCGTTGTAAAGGTAGTTTTTTAAAATGCGTTGTAGTGTCATGCGATGTAATGGAATGCGTTGTAGTGGATGTTGCGTTGTAAAAATTGCGTTGTAAGTGCATGCGTTGTAAAAGTATGCGTTGTAACGTCATACATCCGATTGTGATAGATTGGAGTGGGAGGATTGCGGTAGATTGGAGTGGAGTAGATTGGAGTGGGGCAGATTGAAGTGGAGTGGGGTAGGCTGGGAGGTGGGGTAGATTGATGTGAAGTGGATAGATTGAGGTGGATTGGGGTAGATTGGAGTAGATTTGGATAGACTGGGTAGAGTGGCGTAGGGTCAGGTAGATTAAAGAGGAGGGGTACATTGGAGTGGAATGGGGTAGAATCAGGCCCGGTTCTAGCGGGTGGGCCGGGTGGGCCAGGCCCACCCAAACATGAGCCTGGCCCACCCAAACAGAAGCCTTGGCCCTCGCAGTGAGGGCTTGAAGGCAGGCGCGCAAGACATTGGGCTCAAACTGCTTCAACCCTCCCCTCGTGTGTGTCAGCCGGGGCCGAGACAGCTTCCCGGCGCGCGCGCACACAGACAGTTTTGGAGATTAACGCAGCTGCACCCGAGTACTTCACAGGTCTTTAAAAGACCATTTACATGTTAACGAGGCTTTGTTTATTTTTTCACCCCTTCATCTCCACACGGCAAAGGCGACAATGTTCTGCTGCGTGGATATTTCTTTTCTATGCAGCGCAGGAGAAAATAAGTTTGTTTATTCCTATTCACCTTTCCCGACCCCTGCAGCTGCTTATCACATCAGGCTGTGACACAAAGTTTAACTAATACAAGGACACATCCTTGGTGTGCGCTTCATTTAAACAGTTTTTATCATTATCATGGCCGATGCAGGACAGCAGTAAGACAATAAAAAATGCCCCAATAACGCTGGTGATTAATGATCCTGCTGGAGAGCAATCATTTGTCTGTTAGTAGTTTTTAAATGCAGATGAACTGTGTTTTATGTGGAAGCTCAGTGGGTTACTGCCTTTGTCACAGAGATCCTTGTGTTACTTGTAGTTCAGAAGTTACAATCCTAACATAGGACACTGACCAATGAACTGTCACCAAAGAGCTGCATACAAACATGAATGGTTTAGTTAGAACTTCGCTTTTTTTGTATTGTGATATAGTTAGAACTTCCCCAGTCTTTCATTATTCTAATGTTGCTAAAATGAGTATGTTTGGGCAGATATACATTTTTATCAGTAAAGCTGACCCCCATGGAATACTCTTTAAATCCTAAGGTTGTGTTTCCCCAGACCAAACCCTCTTAAAATATACTGCCCACCAGTATGGATGACATGTGATTCCTACACCTTGTAATCCTCATTGGCTTATGTGACATTCCCTGTAGACTGATTTACATACTTGTATGATTCATTGTCGCTGTATAATGTGTGCGTGGTGTAAAGTACTGACACACACTACACTGATATGAGTAGCGCTATACAACAAATGAAATGCATATGAGAGAGGGGCTACATAAAGATGAGGGGCACTGTTGGAGGGTGGCAGTGAGGGAGTCTGAGGAGGAGGTCATGAGGGGGATGGGGCTACAGAGAGATGAGGGGCACTAGTGGAGGGTGGCAGTGAGGGAATCCGAGGAGGAGGTCAATAGGGGGGGCCATGGAGGGATGAGGGGCACTGGTGGAAGGTGGTAGTAAAGGTTATTTACGGAGAAAGAAGTTATTGGTGCGGCGCCAAAAAAGACTTTCGCATCAGCGCTGAAGCCGGCCCTGTCATGGCCTTTCTGTTTTTTTTTATTTAATTAGCAGTCGGGTCTTAAGGGCTACTGTGGAACATACTTTAAAGTGCGTGCTAATTATATTTACCGCTATATTCAATGTTTTAAGTTTGAAGGTGATTTTGCTAATGTTTTTGCCGGTAAAAATGAAAGTGGAACCTGATGGTGCCTGATATGGGGCTGGGGCCCAAGGTCAACTGTGAGATAAGGTGCACTGGAGAGGAGTAGTGGGTAATCAAGCCTGTAAGGGAGTGCGTTACAGAGTCCTGGGTCAGGTGGAGGTAGTAATGAAGAGGGATTCTCCCTGAAGGCTCGCACAGAGGGAGCCTGTAAGGGAGTGCGCTGCAGAGTCTGGGGTCAGGTGGAGGTAGTAATGAAGAGGGATTCTCCCTGAAGGCTCGCACAGAGGGAGCCCGAGAAGTGTCACTTGCCTGATACTCCCACCTCAGAAACCTTCTCTTCCCATCAAAGGAACATTACATGGAAAAAGCACTTTTTGAGAGTGATAATATTTAGAAAGAGATTTGGAAAAGAGTGCGTTTTACTGGGCCTTGTAAGACTAAGAAGAGATAAAGGAGGGCCCGGAAGCAGACCTGCCTAGACATATATGCGACAAATCAAGCCCGCAGTGGCCTACCCAAATGCACCCTTGGCCCACCCAAATAAAATTCCTGGAGCCGGGCCTGGGTAGAATGGGGTTGATTGGGGGTGGAGTGGGGTAGAGTGGATTGGGTGGGGTAGTGTGAATTGGGGTGGAGTAGAGTGGATTGGAGTAGAATGGATTGATGTAGATTGGTGTGGAGTGAGTTGGATTGACATGGGTTTGGGGAGGAGTAGAGTGGAGTAGATCGGGATGAATTATAGTGGAGTAGTTGGGATATATTGTAATGGATATGAGTGGAGTGAGTAGATTAGAGTGGGGATAGATTTTGGTAGATTTGACTGCAGTGGAGTAGATTGAAGTTTAGTGGAGTGGAGTGGCGTTGATTGGAGTGGAGTTGGGTAGATTGGAGTGGTGAGGCAGATTGGCTTGGGGCGGATTGGTGTAGATTGGGGTGGACTAGGGTAGATTGGGGTGGAGTGGTGTAGATTGGAGTGGATGAGGTAGAGTGGAGTGGTGTAGATTGAGGTAGAGTGGAGTGTGGTAGATTGTGGTAGATTGGGGTTGATTGGAGTAGGGTAGATTGGAGTGGGGTTGTGGCATTTTACATTGGATTATGTTGCTAGGTGCTTTGTATAGAATCTCATCTATGTCATGGATTGTTGTATGTGGGGAAGTTCTGTAAATGACCAGTTGCAGGATTGTCTCACTGGCTGTTGGATGGGATCTTCTTTTATGGAATAAACTTTACTTATCTTCAACTTCAGCCTGACTCTGGATTCATTATGAAGAATCCTACACTAGCGTAGTCGGCACAGGAAGCATAAGGAGAAGATCTCAACAAGATGCCATGGTGAATTTTTTTTTTATATTCATCAAAAAAAAGAGAAAAAAAAAGGATTTGATATTTACAGCGAGGCTAAGTGAATGCTGATCATAAAACTGAATTATGAGACTGTAATCCTGCAAGTACTCGTTATTTTGAGTTTTTAACAACCTAAGGATTGTTGCATAAAAAAAAAAAAGAAAACTATACGAGTTTAAACGTATCTACAAATACTCGTTATCTTAGTGTAGGATTCTTCATAATGAATCCAGAGTCAGGTTGAAGTTGAAGATAAGTAAAGTTTATTCCATAAAAGAAGATCCCATCCAACAGCCAGTGAGACAATCCTGCAACTGGTCATTTACAGAACTTCCCCACATACAACAATCCATGACATAGATGAGATTCTATACAAAGCACCTAGCAACATAATCCAATGTAAAATGCCACAGGGGTGTATTAGACTGGATTGGGGTAGATTGGGGTGGAGTAGGTTAGATTGGAGTAGATTGGAGTGGAGGGGTAGATTGGAGTGGGGTAGGGTAGGGTGGAGTGGTGTGGATTGGGAAGGACAGAGTGGAGTTGATTGGAGTGGAGTGGGGTAGATTGCGGTAGATTGGAGTGAAGTGGGGTAAATTGTAGTGGGGTAGATTGGTGTAGAGTGGAGTGGGGTAGATTGGATTGAAGCATGGTAGATTGGGGTAGATTGAGTCGAGTGGAGTGCGATAGTTTGGAGTGGGATGGGGTAGAATAGAGTGGAGTAGATTCTGTTAGAGCGGAGTGGGTAGACTGGGGTAGATTGTAGTGAAGTTGAGTGGGGTAAATTGGGCTGGAGGGGATTGGGGTGGATTGGAGTAGAGTGGAGTGGGGTAGACTGGGGTACACTAGAGTGGAAGGTTGTAGAGTGGAGGAGCATAGAGTTGAGGGGTAGAATGGCATAGAATACAGTAGTGTGGAGTGGCATGGAGTGTCGTAGAGTGTCTTAGAGTAGGGGGCCATAGAGTGGAATGGCATGTCAGAGTGAAGTGGTGTTTTGTGGAGTGACATGAAGAGTCGAAGAATGGAGTGACAGAGTAGAGTAGAGTGTAGTAGAGTGAAGTGGTGTAGAGTGGAGTGCATAGTGTGGAGTATGTATGGTGTGGTAGTACACTGCCATTACAGACAACATATTTTCAATTGAAATGACCATTACATTTGCAAAGACATTCAGTTTTACTGCGCACAAACGATGAGGTGTTGTAATGTCATTACCTATTATATTGATGTTTTGTTTCACCACACTTCCGAATTACAAATAACTTAATGTGTGTTTTCAAAATTCTGATATATTCTGAAATATCAGCACAGGGATAATTTTTGTTGTGTGCTAGAAAAAAGGCTATCGTTTCTCAGCAAGTTTATCACATAAGTTATCTCACTTTGAAGTCATAAAACAGAAAGTAAACACCAAGTATCCTCGAAGACTGAGCCTGACATTTGACATCTGTCTTTGAATGCACATCAAATGTGACAAGAGAAGAGCAAGATTTAAAGGTCTGTTTACAAAAAATGAGCACTTGGAACGGTGCAGTAAACAAGCAATGCTCTACCAGAGGGACGAACTCAATCTGGATAGCCCAAAACAAATAAAGCCAGCAAATAGAAAGCACGCAAAATGCGAGTCACAAACCACAACGCTAATGATCAGCAATGGGCTGAATGTGCTCCTAAAGTAGCTTTCACAATGCCCAAAAGAAGTCGACAGCAAACACCTAATGCTCACAAGATGTTCTTCATCCAGGTGGCGTCGTGAAAGTTGTTCTTGGTGACTGACATCGTGAAAGTTGTTCTTGGTGACTGTGGGTTCGTTAGTGAGGGAGAGAATCAGCTGGGTGTTGTCGGCGTAGGCGCTGGCTTGGTGGCTTCCCTGGGGAGTAGTACCTTCAGGTCAGGGTGGCTTGGAAGGGCATAATAATAATAATAATCCACATTCAGGGCATAGATGAGCAATACTGATGAATGAGGCCATGGAGGAGTTGCTGATGTTGGGTGAGTTCAGGGTGACTCGTGGTTACTGGTCTGAAGGGAAGAGAGTTTTGTTGCAACTTTCTTGATGGCGAGGGGGTTCTAGCACAAGTCACAGACTACTGGAAACATGATGGGCTGTGATTGGCGAACACGAGTTAGAGTGGGTGATTGGAAATCATTTTATAAGAGCAGATAGGGAATTTTCTGATATGAGCGGTTTCTAGGGAAGCAGTGGTGAAGGAGATTGGGAGCAGATATAGATTATTTATGATGAAGATTTTGAAAAGAGAGACTGTAGCAGACAAATATGACAGGAAGGAAGGGCTAATTGCAAGAAACTAGGTAAGAAAAATTGCCATCGGTAGGCATTGCAGATTTTGGATGATTAGCCTGGATGTGATAATGCAAGGAGTTATGGGCCTGTCTACCAATTAATACAGATAAACCATTGGCGGGGGAGGGGAGTGGACAATGAGCTGTGGTTATAGTGGAAGGCCCCTACTCAACTAGCCCCATCACTGCACATAGGCAGTGGGTTGCCTATACAGTACAGGACATTTCTTTGGTGTCCCAAACAGGCTGGGATGGGAGGGTTGGCCCGGGAACAAGAAGCAAAGAAACTTCCAGAGATGGTTCAAATGAAAACAGTCAAGGAAGCGCAACAGGGCAGAGTGGTGGGCTCTTTCCACGGTTGGCCTTTGGCTAGTTTCATTTAATGTCAAGTATATAATTCCCTTTGATCCAACATACACATCTGTCAGGATTGTTATGTATGCAAGTCAGTGAATTTTGTTGTGTTAAATGTTGATTGATGGGAAGAGGAATGCTTTTGTTGATAAATTTCCTTATTATAAATGAGGGGGAGGTTAAATCAGATTGTCCCTTGCATGATGTACGGCTAATGTTGCAAATGATCCTTTTTACTTGGTACCTGGTGGATGATATTCATATACAGAGTAAGACGTTATCTTGGAGTGTTGTGACAATCAATGACCACAAAATGATGTACGAACATATATATGTGTTACTTTTGTAAGAAGAAAATGAAAAAAAAGTAAAAAAAAAAAAAGTATATAATTCCCTTTGGGTGCATCAATTAACAGACACTCCACAAGTACTCACATACATCCAACCATAAGTCACAGGTGTAGAAATGTACAGTATATCAATACACTTATAAATACAATTTAATAAAAAGGTTCTTTGTCACAAATACATCAAATAAACAATTGCTAAAAACATGGATCATACAAAATTCATAATCTAAAAATCGTAAAGGACTTCAAAGAGACAAACACATTTGTCATTAATGCATTAATTTGTAAAAATACATAAACTCAACATAATGCAAACCATCAATTCTTTGTCAGAATGTAGTTCCGTACATTACACATTTAACGACAAAACAAGGAGTCAGCGTATTCAGTGGGTTTAAAACAATGGAACCACCTTCCTCAGGACCATAACTTATTTTTTCACCACTCCTATAATTAATCATCAAACCGGTAGAGACCCCATAAGGCAGCAGTTTTGATCAGGCGTGAATTAACAGCAGAGTAGTTCGTTTCATTTTATCACAGTTGGAAGTAGTACCGAAATAAAAATGTTCAGGGTGAGTAAAGGTTAATACATCAGCTCTGATAGCCAGTTAGTGAAGGATTTTATCGTTTGCGTTTAATGTTGTATTATGGAACACCTTCCCCCTGCACCTCAGAGCCTCACCATCACTCCAGCAGTTCAAGAAGGATCTCAAGATCTGGATGTTCAACCAAAAGGTACAGGCAGCATGATCCCACAGGGCCTCGAGCCCATCGCGGGTGAAGCAGCCGAGCTTTAGAAATCCTGATTGATTGATGCATCAGTGGATGATGCCATCAGAATGATTAGAGATTATGATGTCGGGGCTCAGAAGGCAAAACGAGATATTGACTCAGTTCTTGTGTTTTTTTAGGTCGAGCCTAGCGCAGCGCTGCACTAGGAGAAGGCCTCTTGGAATCACTTCAGACTTTCTGCAAACTCATGCGTGTGGTGTTCAATTTTCCACACATGCTATTGGCCTTTGCGTGTGGCTTTCAAAAATGAAAGCACGCAATTAGCCAAAGGCGGGTGCATGTCCCACCTTTTCTGAAAATGTTTACTCCCACAGCGTTTCATTTCAAGACCTTGCAGCTTTCCTGACAAGGCGCGTCCCCTCCACTCGGGCCAAAGGACAGACCCCACCGCCACAAGAGTGCGCGCTTCTTTTCCAGCACTCGCATTCATGACAATAAGATACTAACAAGGCGTGCCCCGTCCACCCCGGCAAAGGGACAGACCCCACCGCCACAGGAGTGTGCTCTTCTTTTTCCAGCACTCGCATTTCATCTCTTTCAACACTCTCTTCCTGCACCGTTATCATTGTATTAGTATGTTATCGTCAAGACATTTGCTGTACTCTGTAGTTGGCCTCTATAGTCGCCTCTTTTTCGGTACCATCTTAAAAATTGACTGCACCTTTTAACATTAGCGTTTTTTCATCACCGTGATGCGGGCTTCCTTTTACACCTCTGCGCAGCTGTGGTGCCTGCTACCTTTGACATCTTTGCATAGTGCATAGCTGTGGTGCGTGTTTCCTTTCCCCACATTGCCATTGGTGCTCGCTCATTCCAGGGGCGTAACGCAGGCCCTTTCTGGAGGCTTAATTTGAGCCGGTGTCCGCCGGTGCGTACATGGGCACTTAATTATTAGCACTTGCTTTTTGTGCATGCTTGCTGGCACCGGCTGCTAAATAATGCCTCTGCTTAGCTGTGGTGCGTGCTACCTTTCACAATTCTGCACAGTGCACAGCTGTGGTGCGTGCTTCCTTTCCCCCCATTGCACAATAAACAGCTTGAAAATGGACGCACCTTTTAACATTCGCGTTTTTTCATCACCGTGGTGCATGCTTCCTTTCACATCTCTGCGCAGCTGTGGTGCGTGCTACCTTTGACATCTCTGCACAGTGCACAGCTGTGGTGCATGCTTCCTTTCCCCCATTGCACAGTAGAAGGTGACAGAAATAGTTATAATTTTTTTTTTATTATAACTTATACATTTTCAACATGCTGCACAACATTCACAATGCTCTACAAAACATATTAAAAATGTTAACAAAGCCAATAGCTCGGTCTAAACACTTATACCGCCCCAAAGGCGAGACCTGTTGGCTAAGCCGATGCTTGTTTGCAGTTTGAGATGGCCCACTAATAAAGATAAAGATCTGTCTATTGGTTATGCTAGATCTATTGCAATTGGCTTTTACAGTTCAATGGAGCAGGGGTGTGTGGGAGCAGTTACACAGTTTCAGGATTTGATGAGGGAAGGCAGTTGAGAGTGTCACTGATGCCAAAAAAGAAGGAGGGGCCAAGCAACTACTAACTTTTTTGGGTACCGAGTTGGATTTGTAACCGCTGGAAGCATGCCTCCCAAAAAAAAGTAGATGAGATGTTGCAAATGTTGGACGAGGAGGGGAGAAAGCAGAAAAGTTAGAGTTCCATAAAATACAAGCCTTGTTATGACATTAGAATTTTGTTTGCAGAACTGTGTTTGCAGTTGGGTTGTTTTTGTGGGAAGTTGGGTTTTGCTACAATGTGACGGCAGCCGACATATCATTAGGGGTGGGCGGAATTTGCGAAATCCACTTCCGCAAATTATCGCGAAAATGTTTAAAATTATCGCAAACAAGCGGAAATATCGCGAAGATGCGGAATTTTTTTTCTCACATGTTCGCAAGATTTTCTGCATGGTTGCGGGTCGCCAACTTACCCATGTGGTTGCTCGCGGGCGCGGCCATCTTGTTTTGAGTTGTCTCGCGGTGCATGATCGCGAGAAGAAAGACGTGATCGCGCGACGCATGACGTCACTGCGGGCGCGAACTGTCGCGAGACAGCGCAAATGGCTAAAAACAATCCAACATCTCATGGAGAACGCGACCGGATCAAGAAAACTTGTCGGCGAACGCAGGGATTCAGGTAAGGGGATCGCGCGCGCGCGAGAATGTATTATTTTACAGCGCGAGCAAGAAACGAATTATCGCCAAGCTGCGGAAAGCGGAAATTTTGACATTTTCGCGCTGTCCGCGGAACGCAAAATGTCAAATTATCGCAATTTCCGCG
Source organism: Triturus cristatus (assembly GCF_964204655.1). NCBI lineage: Eukaryota > Metazoa > Chordata > Amphibia > Caudata > Salamandridae > Triturus > Triturus cristatus. The sequence goes on from NC_140592.1 coordinate 1,186,948,637, forward strand.
AACGGAACGAAATTTTCGCCCAGGCCTACATATCATAGAGTTAGGTCAACAGCATGCTTACTATGCTTACTAGTAGATGTTCAAGTATGAAAATCCTTTTTGACACATTTCAGTGGATTTATAATGTTGACGTTTGTAAAGGAGATTCATTTGCAGATTTAGATATTCTCCAATGCAGTTAAAGCAGGTGTTTTTGATCTCTTCTGGGATGGGATATGGAGTGCAGTGTGATGGCCAAAGCAGTGCCTGAACAAGGACATGGTATGGCTTTCTTGATTTTTTATCCTCAGAGGTTGGTTGCTTTGGTGTTATGGGGGTCCAATGCAACAGATAAAAGAGCTACCATTAGTGTAGAAAATGAGGAGGAAGCAGCACTGCTTAACAGGCAGAAAGCAAATGATGTCAGCAATCTGTTGCTGTGTGTTTTTCTTGTAGGTTGCTTGAGGTTCAACATTATGTTTGGAGCCAGTTGTAGACTATACAACTGCTGTGTGTCTTATTCACAGTGTCAGAGAATCCATGGTTTGGCATAGGGAGTGGAGGCAGGGAAAACAGTGGAATTGTGGGTTTCAAGGGCGTGAGGGTGTGGATCTGGTCGAGGTGTTGCCTTCTGTATCTAATACGAGTAGTTACAGACAGGCGTGATGAGGTATTTTGGTCACAGTGGTTGAAAAATGGGGCACTCCAGCTTCATTATGTCACTGAGAGCGGATCATCTTTAACCTTAACTCTTGGAACTTGTAGTGATTGCATTTTATCGTAGGTATTTTTGGGGTTATGAGCTGTCTGTGGGGGAACTGCGTATAAGGTTACTGATAGGCTGGGTGAAGAAGGAGTATGAAACAGATAAGAAGTTGTCGATTTCGGAGGGTTTATTGAGTAAGGTTTCTCAGAAGTTAAATTAGTGTTACTCAAATTTTGTGGCACTTTTGTTTAGTTTGCTTATGGTTTGGTCGTTGTTTGATGCTTTCAGGAGTTTGGAGCAGGTCTACACAGATTGTAGAAAAGGCTTGCTGGGACGGCAAATGAAGGAGGAAGTTGGTGTTATCAGTATTTGACTGCGGCAGTCAAAGGCAGACGGGCAGGGTAAGGGCATTTGGAGTAAATTGTAAACAGAAAAAGGGAAAGTTTTGTCCGCTGTGGCGGTTTTTAGGGCTTTTCTGAGTTTAAGTGGTGTCTTTTCAGATGGGGTTTTTGTCACCTAGACGGTAGTGGTCTTTCTGCTTTTCACGTTATGAGAGTGCATCCACTGGCACTCTCGAAACTGGGACTGGCACCAAAGCAACTTGGGACTCATATAGTGCTTAATTTGTACTTTGATTCTTTGTGTTCTGTTATGAAGGAACGAGACAAACCAGCTTAAATTTGGATCAGGTAACCCCATTCTTTTCACATGAAGATCAATCATGTTATCATGTTTGACCTTTATCAAACACCGTGGAGAGATCAGGAAGTAGAGATATTCTACTCTGAAGCATGCTACCCCATCATCCATCAGCAGAACTGGTTGAGTACAGGAACTGGAGGACAGTAGCAGATGGAAGGTGTAGACCTGTGATATACTGAAACCATTTTTTGTTCTTCTCTTATCCAACAAGCACTTTCCCCTGACTCACTGGTTTTCATCCTTTTGTACTCTTCGCAAGGTGTGGCCAATTTGGAAGTGGAATTGGAGGCAAGCAACAGTTCTGGATACATGCCTCTCTCTCAGAAGTGTTATATTTGAACAGAATGCACAATTGATTCTTATTATAACTCAATGAGTGCATGCGAACTGATACCGTGATCTATCCCGGGACACAGGGATGTTGGATAAGTAATCCAAAAGGCACGTGATTACGCATCAATCAGTCGCACTGTGAAGTGCAGGAGTTGATCCTCACAGTGAACAAGCATACATGTCTTTCTCCATGTTAAACCAATGGTACACCAATTTTTTATCCAAAGTTCATCCAAATATTTAATCCAACCAGTCATAATCACTGCGAGGACAGAGAGATTCCACAGTAGAACTTTATTTTGTAGTTTTCAACTGCCTTCAGAGTGCCCATCCGGGCTTTAACATCGGCATGTAGAGGTGAACAGTTCATACTAAGTAACCTCACATAGTTCCACCCAATGCATTTCGGGCTCTTTTTAGCCCTTCGTCAGGGGTAACTGGAAGGAAAATAACAAAAAAGGACATCTAAACCATCTGTTCAAAAGGAAAACACATTTGACATTTACATACATATACTGTTAACTCCCCACGTAATTAACCATTACTCAATCCCACTCAGCATCTTTTATAAAAAAAACATGACCATCTGAACATACTCCTGCACCCCCTTGCCTACTAAAATAATTCAACCTGAAACGAGTGCTCCAAGAAACAGACAGAGCTGCAACGATTATAAAAAACCCTTTGCCTTTTAGTGCACGAGTGACCCTTAACTTAAAAAAACCTCAAACCCAACCCGCATCCGCGTTACCGGCCTAAATCCTAATGTCATCCACTCTTTCCAGAAACCATGATGTCAACCAATCTACCTTAAAAACCACGGTGGGTAACCTTATCACCTCCACCGCATCTCTCCATCTGCCGTGAATGCGTGTTCTATCGTCGTCACGTAAAGCTACTAAACTCTCCCACCTGAATACCCACTCTTCAGTTATTGTAAATGTTTGCATGAAGGTAGATCCCACAGGGTTTTGTGCTATCAATGGTCTTGGCTTGATCTTTCATTAGGCAACTTGCATTAAGGGTTGCACTCTTTTGAGGTCAGATGGGGGTCAAACTGTCTCTTTAGGGAAAGGAGAAACATTTATCAAAACTGAGGGAGAGGATATCAGCAATTTTGGTGAAGAAGTTGTGGGGTTGAGGAATCTCAGAGTCTTTCTGTACGAGTTTTCTTGTAGCACCAGGGAAGGAGCAGATTTAGAATAGTCCAAGTTTGGATAGTTACTAAGTGGGCGAATCCTGCACAGGGGTCCTCTGCTCTGAGGATAAAAAGTTGGTCACGCGCAAGATGGATAGGGAAAGAGTCAAGAGAATGAGTTTAGAGGATCGGCAGATGGTTTAAAGATTAACACAGTTGTGGAGGGGATGTGATATATTTGGTGTTTGAGAGAAGTTTATAGGTGGGCCTGATTGGTTTTGCATTTGTATTAGCGAGGCTGGGATTTATTATATTATGCACTTTATTATTGAATTCCACTCAAAGACCTTTTGCACTAGTGCTGTGAGCTTGGTTATATTACTCGGTCCAACCCAATAGCCTATGTTACTGCACCCTCGCTGCTGACTCTAAAAGGACATCTAGTAATAAACAACCTGTAGAACTGCAACTGCTATTGTTTCCCAAATTCAATTTAAATATATTACATTAGATAAAATTACTTCATTCAATGACACACAATTCATAATTTCTATGTACAAACATAAAGATTTCATTAGGAATGCATGCTTGAGTTAAAAAGAGTCAGTCAAGGCACAACGATATTTTTGGTGCGTGCTATATGAATAAAAGACTAATATCTGGAGCAATATTAAAGTCTATTAAAGCACACATACATTATTTTATGTGCAGCACCCATAATAGTATCATTGGACCAAATTAGTTCTAGGAGCTCCCAAATGCAAATATTGCTGCTAGTGGCCTCGTGCTGGATTCAAGACCTTGTTCAGCAGGTGTCAGGATGCACCAACCTTATCCTCGGAATCTAACAGGACCAACGCGCTGTTCCATCTCTGACTGCCTCTACCAACGGCCTCATGCACAGGGATATGAGGACCAGTAGTAGAAATGTGGAAAAGGGAATGGCATAAAGGAGAAAACAGAGGCATTAAACTCCCCCATTCTGGCATAATTCTGTTGATGAGGGATGTTTGCAGGATTAGCACAGAGATAGCTCACGTAAGTAGCCATAGAAGGCTGTATGCTGAACTGTAATAGCAAATGGATGAACCTTAGCCCTTTCTCTATATAACCATCTCTGTACTTTGATGTGGAACTTGTAATTTCTGACAACTAAACATACAAAAAATGAATGCCTCAAATATACATTCAATAATACTTCTTCCTATGACTTGAACCCTACCTCAAGCTTCTTCACTATGCACTCTCTGTGGAAGATAATTTATAGTTTCTTCTTGACTCTTGTAAAGCTTCAATATAGACAACGTTTTAATATATCACTGTTCCCTTTTTAAATAGTGTATGCGTACTTAATAGAACTATAATACCTTATACTCCACCAAACAAAGCACATGTCATTTGAACTTATTTCGCCCGCTTTACACAGGCCCAAGAAGTACCTTTCTGATATCTTTGTTACGTCAGGTAGAGATCAGGCATTCTCGGCCTGCAGTGGAATCTTTGCATAAACTTATCACAAGAGATACGCGCCACGCGGGGCTAAATTGTATTTGGAGCGCGCTTTGGATTAGAAATCGATGTAAGGTTGTAAACCTTTATTAAGGTCTGTTTTAAACGAGATTGACCTTTCCCTGAATTTTTACGTAATATTTATTCAATGTCATTTTAAATGTGTTTAATGTTTATTACTATTATTTTACTGAAAATTTTAATCATCTTTCTTTCCATATCCTTTTTATGACATTTTGCCGAAATAAAGATGCATTCATACACAGCAAGATCAATAAACATAGTCTAGCTAAAGACTCCTTTCTGTTCCATCATAGGATAAGCGAATATACAATCTCTATTGTTAGAAATGTTCATGTAAATACGCAAAAAATAGTCAAGGTTTGCTTACACCTACAACACAACTTTCTGAAATACTTTCCTGTATTCATATTTCTCTTTAATAAGATTCGGAAAGCAAGGCCTTGGCTGTATCAACAATGTATCCCGATTGGCAAGTAAGGCAACATGGGCCACAGAGGAGGTAGCCCCAAATATCTAAGTCGGCCGCCATCTCTCCAGACTGCAAGAGGGTTGATGCCCTGCTGGGAATTGTGGCTCATTGTCGAGACACTGTCGCGTGGTGCATTCTCTGTGCACGTGAACACGTGAAGCCTCACTCCTGACCGTGCAAACACTCTGCAGGGACAAAGTGCAGCACCAACTGGTGCACCAACTGGTAAGCAGTACCTCCAGCCCTGCTTCCTCACAGTGAATTACAGAGATGGGGGGGGGGGGGGGTGAAGAGTGCCATGTAGCGAAATATCCCGCCCCCCCTTTGCCCATAGGTCACTGGGCTCGACTGAGGGCTGCAACCTCCAGCCTCTGCGAGCAGGGGAACTAGGTACAGGTCATGAGTGTTGGTGCATGAGATGGCCGAATACCATGCACTGTGCTAGGAGCCAGCGGGGCACTGTCAAAGGCCATACCCAGGGGGTTCTAGAGGCACAGGGAGCAGGCCTCAGCCCTGCACCCAAAGTACTCCTAGCAAAGCTCAAGGCAACGCCCTTTGGAATGGGTGGACAGGCATGGATGTCAGTGCAATGCGTGGCTAAAAGCCACAACCTGACATCTAATTAGCTGGGCCTGGCTTTAGGACATTATCAGTGCGCTTTGGCTACAGCAGGACACAAGGATGCTATGCATGGCCAAAGGCTTAGGTCTTTGTCCTGTGGCTAGAACTGGCTGGACATGGCCGAAGACTGTGCCCAGCAGTTTCTGGCAGCAGTGGCACTAGGCAGAGGACAGCGGAAAAGCCCATGTTCTGTGTCAAGGGCTCCCTGGGAACCAGCCTTGCTCTGCGGTATCCGTAGAAGAGGAATGAGCCGCAGGGCATGGGCAAAGGTTGCTGTTGGGGCAGGATGGCTGTGGCCATTCCCTATTTCCAGTACATTGGTGGGCACAGCAAAAGGCACTAGGGCAAAGTCCATGCCCTGCTGCCAAAGTTTACTTCTGCCATATCAGCAGTACCCTAGGGTGGGACCACTGGATTTCAGGGGGAAAAAGGCATAAAAATACATGTGTTAAAGAATGCTATGGTTTGAAACTAATATGCACAACCTCGCAGTATATCATAAAAATGCTCTTAAAAATGTCACTGGAAGCACCGTTATGGTTATGCTCCAAAACAACAAAAGCTTCTCAAATTGGACAGTCGCAGTGAGGTTTAAAGCCATAACTCTCCCCCAAAGCTCTGCACGTGGCCTGCACATGATGCCAAAAGGACATTACAAATAATAACATTGATGACGTCACGGGTGATTAGTTAGGAACTTTAGGACGCTACACGTCAGTTCTCTCACAGCGAGAGTACAGCTGAAAGCCAAGCTGGTCCAAGATCAGACATTGTCTGACAGCTCCCATGATGGTCTAAGACATAGTTGGCAGCAAGCTTGGAAAGCTCAGTTTTCAGGAGTTTCCTGAACTGAAGGTGACAAGCTTCAATCGTCACTGACATCATCAAATCCATCCTGGACGCCACGAATGACGGCCACTTTACTCATATCCTGACTGACAGAATGAATACAGCCTGGTTTCTGAAAACACCGATTATGAAGCCATCTACCTTTTCAAAGATCAAAGGCTGCTGCCAGTGGGCCAGGACTTTTTGTGGTAGATGCACTGAACACAAATGGCCAGTCTTTGTGCTTGGAGCTTGCTGTGCAGACCCTCAGCTCTGCCTGCAATTGTAAACTGAGATGTGGGGCATTGAGGAGCACGGCAGATGACAGCTTCCCTGGTGTCCTGTTTGGGTTCGTCAATAGGACATCACCGATGCTGTCACCTGTCCTGCACCTTGTTGTAATGAAACGAAGATCCGGTTCCAGGGTGACTTAAGATGGTATTTATTCGGATAGTAGGTTCCAGATAAAAGGTACCGAGAGCCCCACCAGGAGCAGCCTTCCTGCTGCCCAGCCCGTCCTCCGACTGATAGTCTCACCCATCCAACAGTCCACAGCATCATCACGCACCAACATTCCACACCACACACACTGGCTGAGCAGCAGGTACAACACACCACTATCATTCAAAAATGTTGGAGGTTGAAGGAACTCCTTAACAGCTGACAGCTGGTACAAATATCACACTTGCAAGCTGTCCTCTTTGGTAAGCAAAAACTTCACTAAACCTTACCTTTAGCTCACACTGATGTTTTTCCTGTCCTGGGAGATTTTATGTTGTAGCACTATTCACACCTTCCATCAACCTTAACTAAACCTTAACTAAAGATTTGTTTTCAGTAAATACTAATATATACTTTGAATATTGCCTGATTCGGGCGAGCAAGGCCCCAGGACTGTGTTGAGGAAGACAGACAAGATGGTAATACTGTAGGATGCAAAGGAGTGAAGTGCAGAACAACTGAAAACAAACAGTAATGAAACTTAGGCAATGCAGAAGGACTGGCTGATGAAAGAGCGGATTCGGCTGGGCGTTGTCTGTGTGGACTGTCAGAGACTGATTGAGGTGCCGGGTGCTCAATCACTTACCTCTGTGGCAGGTCATTACTGGAAGTGCTGACGAGGCCTCCATGACTATTGAAGACAAGGCGAAGCCATCCAACCGTAGGAAGCGTTGCAGAAGCAGTTTCTCCTGGACACCGCCATCTTGCACTTTTTACTTTTGTAAATTATTAACACCACAAGCAGTGACTCATTCAGGCTCAGGAGGCTGCAGGGAAGTCATTGCACATCACATCAAGATTCTCCTTCAATTGCCCTCTGATTACTTAAGTTATCGCAGGTGGTTAAGGTCTGCATCATAAGGAGACCAAAGTTATTATTTTGCAAGCATAGTCCCAATTATTTCCCATTTACTGCCCAACAAGTAAGTCATGAAGGGGCATATTATCAACGGCCAGCGATAATTATTGCTAAGCGCGCTTAGCGCGAGTTTATTTATCGCCGGCTATCGCTGGTTACATCGCTGTGATAGCGCGTTATTATCAACACTTATCTCCAAGGCAATAACAAATCCAGCGATAGCAATGAAATGCAGGAATATCGCTGAAAATCCAGCCATATTCCTGCAGCGATAGGGAAAACCTTGAGGATAGGGAGATGTGGATTCAGCCATAGAACCCACCTCCCATTATATGTACAGCTAAGTCTGGATTTTTGCAGACGTAAGCTTACGGCGATAATCACGGTTAGCGTGACTTTGTTTATCGCCACACGGGCATTGATAATAGGGAGAACTTGTCTTTGCGACTGTTTCCATTTACTTTTAGTGAGGAACGCCTACTTTGCATGTCATTAGTGACAAATATCGCTGACATGCAGAGCGGCGAAAAAACGGGCGCTATTGCCAGTAAACTGTCGCTAACAGCTATTAGCAACAGCTTGCTAATAGGGCGATAAAAATATCGCCGCTTTAGCGGGAAAAAGTGCTGCTAAAGCGGCAATATTGCCCTTGATAATATGCCCCGAAGTTTATCATTTTTCCTACATCCCTGTAGCTGGGGAAACAGCCTTAACAACGAAGACTGAGCCCCATGTGCCGTTTCCCCGAACCACGCCTGCCTTAATCACTCATATGCCTTAGCCACGCGAATGTGTGGTATAGTTACAGTTGTTAGGTAACTATGTCATAGCTTATGGTTCTTCTCAGAAGGTGACCATGTCATGCTTAGGTCAGTTATGTAACGGGGGCTATGTCATATTGGTTTTCAATTTGAATGCAGGACAGTGGAGCGGCTGGATCTGGTGACGGCTGGACACGTTTCTTTCCTCCTCACCAGTGGGCCTGGATATTGGCACAAATAAACTGGACTTATTTTAATTGTGCGACTCAATCGCTTCATTTCAATGGGGATGAGTTGATAGTGCCAGCCACTATGAAGGATTTGTATTTTGCCCTGCCTGTGGATGTTTTTTTGGCGATTCAAGCTGACCGTAGGATCATACGAGGTGAAGTAGATAGAAGGCGAGACCCTTTTGTCGGTGTGAGTGCCTTAACAAGGCGGACTGAGCCACCCGTGTTGTTTCCCGTAAGAGGAACCATGCTTGCCTCAAACAGAAGTACCTTAACCACGCATATGCCTTAACCACGCTTGCCATAACTACGCATATGCGTGGCTAAGGCAGTGTACGGTCTAGATGCTGAGATGGGCGGGTACAGCAAGAGGAAGGATCGGGAGAGGACGTGGACAGGTAAGTGGGGCTGGCAACGGGTTTTGGGGGTATTTTTTAAGGGTTGCAGGGTAGCTGTTAGAGTTCAGTGTTGGGATGTTGGGGGTTGTTTTCAGTGTTGGGCTGTTTTTAGGGCTCAGGGGGGGTGGGTAGTTTTAAGGGCTCAGGGGGTGGGTTTTTTCTAGGGCTCAGGGTAGTTTTTAAGGCTCAGGAAGGGGGCAGGGATAGATTTGAGGGCTAAGGGTGGTGCCGTGTAGTTTTTGTAGGGCTCAGGGGGTGTAGGGGTACTTTTTAGGGCTCATGGCATGTGGCCTCAGGTGTGTTCTTTACCACACATCATTTTACCAATCATTCCTTTACCACAAAATTGTGCGGTAAAGGCATGTATGTTAAAATAATGCGTTGTTCTGATGCATTCGCTGTTTAGGCAGCGTAGTAGAGGCACACTACGGTGCTTAAACTGCAAATGATGACCTATAATGAGGAAGAGGGCCTTTAACAGCTGGCATAGCCCGCTGAAGAAGAGTAATACATTCCGCCCACTTAGGATAGATTGTTCTACATTAAAAAGCGAGACACAGAAAGTCAAACATTGAAATGTTGGAAGAGAAGGGTCCTACCAGCCATTATTGGCCGCCAGCCACTTTGTTCTCTTAAATGGTGCTCTCAAAATTCCAAAGTTCTAATTAAGACATATTATCCAAGGAGGAGGGACTCCCAGGAGATATTAAGCAATGTGGAGTCAGAGGGTCCTGCCATGAAGTTGAGGGCCCTACTCCACCCCAGTTAATAAACTACCTGTATGTGCCCACCCTCTTGGATGATATTGTTATTGTAAATCAGGCCTTTAAAAATCAGGGGGAAATTCGTGAAATTGAATGTTAGATGGTGTATTTTTCCAGTAAATATTTAGGTTTAAGGTTACAAGAAGCATTCAAGTTGGTTGTTTTGGTGATAAGGCTCCTCCCGTTTTGTCCTGGTGAAATGCATTGTAGAAGGAGTCACAAAAAGGAACACATTGAAAGGGTGTTAAATGATTTATATTGAGACAAAAATCGGTTATTTGTGGCATAATACTAATTTTTGGAATTGTGGTGAGATCAAAGGTGATTTTTCCCTGTGAAAAAGTTTGATCTCCTGCTGGTATGGGATAAACTGTATTAAGGAGAAACGGTTTCTGTCATGATATTCTCATAAAAGGTATGGAAGGTGCCCCAGAATCTAAAGTAAGGACACACTTTTTATAAATTCACAAGTATCATCCTCCTCAGCCATGTGAGAAAAAAGTCTGACATGCTGATTAAAAAGTACGACAACAGCAAGAGTCTATCATGTTATTCCCCAATGTTCTACTGCAGAGTCATCAGAGAGTTCTAATGAACAACTGGAGAGTTGCTACTAAATAATCATGCGAAACTGAGGTAATCCTGAATACAATGTTGCTGGAATCAGAGCTCTAGAGTTACTTTTTTTTAAAAAATTTTTATTGAGGATTCATGTTACACTATAGCAATACAATATGAATACATTTTGACTAAATAAGAAAGCTGAATGAGGTATAAGCAAATTACAAAAATAGCCAAAAAAAAAAAAATATATGGATAAAACAAGAACTAGGCATGTAGAAGTCGGTTGACGAATTACATTTCTAGTGTCTAATTGAGATTGGAGGTTGTAAATCATAGAATGATGTGGCGTCGATGTTGATATTGAAGTTAAGATACATATAGTAAAACAAAGGGCCATCTGCCACAATCAGAGGAAGAAAGAGAGCGAGAAGGAACGTATAGCTAATGAAGATATAAATATTAGAAGACAGACGTAGCTATATTCTGAAAATCAGTAAGATTATGACAATCTACTAGTGCGCCAGGCAGCCACTGGTGCCCAAATCTTCAACCCCAATTCTCTTGATTTTTTCCCCTTAAGTTGATACAGAGCCGCCTCCACATTATGTATACCTAGAAATCTGGATAACCACATTTGAAATGTTGGGGCCTGTGTATCTTTCCAAGCTGCTGAGATTAAGATTCTGAGTACAGCAGTAGAGATGAAAATTAGGGCTTCAGTCTCAATATTTAATTTCAATTGACTTTGACATCCGATAATCATGAGTGTCGAAGACAAGGTTATCTGGGCATCCAGTAGTCCTAACCAGAATGATTCGATCTCTCTTTTAATTGATTCTAGTTTCTCACACTTATAGAACATATGAATGATGTCGGCTGGGCCTTTACAGCATCTGGGACAGTTGCTATTGTCCCTCTTGCCCCAATCATGAAGTTTAGAGGGGGTGTGATATAGTTTGAATAATGTTTTAAAATGTTGAGCTCTTAAATTGGAGGAGCGTAGGATTCTTCTATCCATTTCAAGGGCTCTATCCAGGTCAATATCCGGATCCTCCAACTTTGCAGCCCAGGCTGCCTCGGTTTTACCAATATCGTCCTGGGATTCCTGCAAAAACAGCCTGTATACACCGTTAATTCTAGGATCGCCAACCTTCAAATAATCCAATAACTTACACCTCTCCCTTAAGACGATTCGGGCCTTATTGATCTGATAGTACTGACCACCTGAGCATATTTATAATCTTGTACACCCAGAAGGGAGTGCCTTAGTCTTAATTCTTCCAGAGTTCTACACTCATCCCTAAGAATTACTTGCCCCAGTGTCAGGATACCTTTTCCAGCCCAGTATCTCCAGGGCCCATCATTGCTTAGATTGGGAAAAAGGCCAGAATTCCAGAGTGGGGTATGGTGGTTGTATTTGGAGATTGAAAATATTTTCTGAGTTGCTGCCCAGACCCCCCAAATTCCTTCGAGTGTCTTAAGTCTCTTCTTACTATAATATTTCCTGTCGGTTCTCCTTAGTAAAACACCAGTAGCCTCACTGCCAAGTAGTAGTTCAAAGATAGATGGGATTGCGTCTTGACTTCTCGGGAAGTTTGAGCTTCTTCCCACTGGTTCAAATAAGATAGCCATCTGTGTAAGAAGACAAGACCAATGATAGTATCTAACGTTTGGCATTCCCAAACCACCCCTTTCCTGAGGTAATGACATGTATTTCAAAGATCTTCTGACCTTGCCGTATTGCCACAGGAAATTCATAAAGATGGATTCTATTTCCTTAATGATTTTCCCCTCTATTTTAAAGGGGATCGACCGGAATTTGTATAGCACCTTGGGGAGCATAGTCATTTTGATTACATTGGCACGGCCAATGATTGAGAGTTGTAGGGTATCCATTCTTTTCAGATTCTCCTTCATGGATTCCATGAGAGGGATGAAGTTGTCTCTAATTATTAACTCCGGCTGTGCATTGATCGTTATCCCCAAGTAAACCACAGAGTCGACAAATCTGGCGTCTAGTTTGTTTATATTCTTAGAGCAAAGTACCTGTGTCTTGCCCACATTTAGACGGTAGCCAGATTGTTCGCCAAACTTACTCGTGGTACCCACTACTTCTCGCATAGCTGTTTCGGGATCAGTAGTAATGACAGCAAGATCATCGGCATATGCCAAAATTTTTGTTTGAAATCCATTTGTAACTACTGGTTTAATTGCTGTGTTATTGATTATTTGGCGTATTAGGGGGTCAATGTATAGTGCGAATAATATGGGTGAGCATGGACAACCCTGCCTTGTCCCCCTCGTGATAAAGATCTTATCTGAACTCTCGCCCATCATTTGAATTTTCGCCACTGGAGAGGCATACATGGCTTGAATAGCCTTCATAAACCTTGGTCCAAACCCCAATTCGACAAACACACTCCACAAGAATTCCCATCTGACGCGGTCGAAAGCTTTCTCCGCATCTAGGAGGATCATTGCGACCCCTCCTTCCCTGGCAGCATGAATATCAAACAGCGTAATAGCTCGTCTGATATGATCTGTGGTTCCCCTACCAGGGATGAAGCCGTGCTGCCAAGGGGAGACCAGGGACCCAACGATCCGTCCTAGGCGGGTTGCCAAGATCTTAGCATATAATTTATTATCGGCATTTATTAAGGATATGGGTCTGTATGAGCCCGGATTTTCCGTGGGCTTACCTTTTTTATGAAACACCACTATATTAGTGTTCATCCATGACTCGGGGATTAAACCTGTATTTATAACCCCATTAAAAAGGTCTAGCAAGAGTATTGATGTTTCTTCAAAAAAGCTTTTGTAAAGCTCGATTGGTAGCCCATCGGGGCCTGCGGCCTTCCCTGCTGCTAGATCTTGTAAGGCATCTGAAAGTTCATCCATAGTGATAGGTTGTTCTAGCTTTTCTCTATCGTTATGGGCCAATTTAATCCCTGATCCTGTCCACTCAGCCAATGGCTCCACTCTCACCATATCTTCCTGATACAGTATTTGATAATATCTTTTGAAGACTTCTATAATATCCTTTGGCTGCTCATAAATCCTGCCGTGCTCTGCTATGCGTGGGATAATATTTTTTGACGTTACTTGTCTAATACGTAGTGCCAAGGCTCTCCCAGCTTGCTCCCCCGTCTCATAAATTTTCCTTCTCTGTGCTTGGTATTCAGCAGCAGCTTTTTCTGCTAATTGCTTTTGTATCTCAGCTTTGATAATACTCACTTTTTCTAAACTTGTAATGTCCGACCTTCTATCCAATATATCTTTCCTATGCTGTTCCTCCGCTGCTGTTAATTTATTCATTAATTGCTCTCTTTCTAGGTTAAGTCGTTTCCAGTTACGAGAGGTGTAGCTACTGGTTTCTCCCCTTAAGGCAGCTTTATAACAGTCCCAAACAGAGTTTCGCGATGCACTATATCTATTAGCATCAAAAAACGCCTGTGACCAATTCTTCATATATGCTATATATGTACTATCAGTTAAAAGCTTCTTATCAAAGGTCCATGGCCTCAATGATTTAACTGGTCTATTAAAAGCTATTGTTAGTACCAGTGGATTGTGGTCTGAGATTATCTTGGGTAATTTGTAGATTTTTACTGAGCTAATCTCAGTGGCGGTAATCATAAAATAGTCTAGCTTGGAGTATTTCTTAAAGGGGTGGGAAAAATATGTGAAACCTGAATTCCCTGGTTCTATGCTACCCCAAACATCCCTTAAACCATGTGAATCCATCATTGAACGTACTGCCCGATACACCCGGGGTTTACGCCCGGTGTAGCCTATTCCGCCTTCGAAATCTGCAGAGATATTAAAATCCCCGCAAACCACTATAGGTGCTGGCCAGGTTGCTAATTCTTTTTCAATATGAGTAAAGATATCGGGGTCGTCGCTGTTGGCCCCATATATGCTACAGATAGTGATACCGAAATTCATTTCACATATTGCCCAGCGCCCCATGGTGTCAGCCTTGACTCGTTTAGCTCCCCCCAAACCGATCCTACCAATGATAGAAACACCCCTAATGGTAGAAGTTTGGGAGGAGCAGGATAAGGTCTCAAATCCCTTGATATTTAACCAATGCCTTTTCCCCCATGGCAGATGGGTCTCCTGGATACATATAATATCTGCATGAGTAAATTTAACGAATTCCTCTAATCTTCCTCTTTTTTTCCAATCATTTAGGCCCCCTATATTCATAGAACAAATCTTAAGTTTTGCCATTCTTTTGTTTTAAATCCTTCCTTCGTCGATCTCCCAGTCGGTATAATAAAAAGAAAAAAAAAAGAAAAAAACGTTTGACTACATACCTTCTTACATCTTTGAATCTTAATCTGATTATATTTATAATAGTAACATGAATTCTCTTTTTTTGATTTACACCCCCCCAGCACCTACCCGTCCCTCCCTCTTCAGCCCCTTCTCCCACCCTGCCCCTCCCACCCCCCTGAACCACCCATTGAGGCATCCTAGGTCCAGCCGGATCTAGGTATGGACGTCTGTGTGGTCCGTGCACCACGATCGCCTCCAGAGCCACCGCGCCCGCCATTGGAGTATAGAGAGAAAAAGAAAAAAAAAAAAAAAAAAACCCCAAAAAAAAAAGAAAAAAGGGGGAAATAAAAGTAAAAAATTTAAGTCTATATCCAGATAGTGCTTAACCTTTAAGTCGCAGTCAATTGGCTAACCCCCTTAATGTTGTTGATTGACTTTCCTTTCAGAATCCAAAATTTCTTGCAGATAAGCTTCCGCTTGAATTTCGCTGTAGAGTTACAATGTTTCCTAGGGAGGAGACTGCATTAAATGAACACAATCAGGGGTTACATTTGTCATTGAAATGATGTCTAGAGCTCTATAAATCTAAAATGGGAACACATTTTCTATACATTCTCAATATTTTCCTAATTATGTCAGAAACTTTGTACTTCCAACACAAGCAGCAGTCTGTCAGCTGACTCCTCAGTGAAGTACTTTCGCTTCACCATAGAGTTCTGAAGAACACATAAAGTGCTATGCAAGACATCAATGAGGACTCCTGGCAGCCATTTTGCTGGAAGAGAAGCTGTTGAATTTAAAGCCTTTCCTGTGAAGCAGGCTGAAGTAAATGAGCATTGAGGAGTTAATGCAGATATGAAACCAGCTGGGTAAACAAATGTGAGGGAAAGTATGAGTTTTTAGGCATTTAAGGCTTAATATATTTATAAAGGTGCTAAAACTAATGTCAACATGGATGGTTATGAATTTTTCAAGAAAATTGTGAAGTAACCTGTGTTTATTAGCGTAGGTCAACTTAGGCCTTCGCAGCCATCTTTATCGTGATGTTTCAATCTAACACGTGATCATAGGAATGATAAAGCTGACGAAATAAACTCTTGTACCTGCGTTAGCAAAATGTATCTATCCAAGGACAAGAGAAACTGTCCCAGGCTGTACAATTTACTATGTACCATTTCATGTGTTGAGAGCAGATTCTGATAACAACTGAATTCCATGTGTCTGAATTCTGAGAATATCTCCCATAGTATTCTGTTGCAACTGTTACTTCTTACTTAATTCCAATTTTCCCTGAGCATGAGAACTGTGTACTAATGTAGTAGACATGTGAAGCCTTTGTCTAAAATACTATAAAAGAGTGCGATTTCTAGACACATAAGAAGGAGACCCTTTCCCCATTCTATGAAGGAGGATCTAAGCTAGATTTTAATTTGAACTTTGCTAAGCCATATGCTTATTGATTTTGATGCCTATGGATGCTAACATTGATGGCCCGGTTTTCTGTACTTTGTATTTCAAAGCCTAAAACTTTGCCTGTCATCCATTACAAGAAATGCTTTGCTCTTGACTGCGGCACTCTGCTATGTTGATTAAGAAGGACAGGTGCAGCGGGAAGCCCCAAAGTCCAGTAGAGACTACTGGACTTTGGGGCTTTTTTCCCACTTGTTATGTTACGTTATCTGTGATTTGTAGAGCGCGTGGCAACTCCGAGGAGTGTCCCAGCGCTGCAAAAGACCACCCACAACTAACAAAAACTAACAAAAACGAAACGCCCCAAGTCACCGTAACAGAAAAGAAACCTACAACTGGAAACGCCACGTCTTCAGGTTTCGTCTAAAAGTGAAAAGGTCCAGGCTCTGCGCAGTGAGAGAGGAAGACCGTTCCAAAGTTGGGAGGCCAGAATCTGAAACGATCTTCCTCCTACCCGCGAGAGCCTGACCCTTGGAATCAGGGTCAGGGACAGGGAGGAAATCTTAAAGGGCGCTGAGGTAAGTAAAGCTGAAATCTTTCCCGTAGGTACGGTGCCCCGATCCCATGGAAAGCCTTAAAAACCTGGACTAGAGCCTTAAAATAAATTCTTTTTTGAACTGGAAGCCAGTGGAGTGAAGACAAAAGATGTGAAGTATGTGTTCTAGGCTTCGTTAGAAAAATTGCCCTGGCAGCCATATTCTGGATGATCTGCAAACGACTCAGTAAATACTTGGGGATTCCCAGATACAGCTAGTTGACATAATCCATTCTTGATAACACTAAGGCCTGGACCACTGTTTTACGATGTGATACTGGGAGAAGTGGAAGAAAAATTTTCAGCATCTTCAAAATCCCAAAGCATGTGCCAGCCACAGATTGGACTTGCATCTTCATGGAGAGAGTAGAATCCAATTTAACCCCCAGATTTTTCACAATCGTGACTTCCGATAGTGTGGCCACCAGGAATGCCAAGCTTCATGGGGTTGGGAACCAAAAAAGATGATCTCCGATTTATCAGAGTAACACTTTAATTGGTTGTCATAAACCATGTAAAAATCTCCCTGAGGCAGTTTTTTATGCAGTCCCCATAAAACTCTGAGCCCTTCTCGCACGTGAACAACAGTTGAGTGTCATCCATGTATGACACTATTTTAGCGCCATGCTTCTCGGCGAGAAGGGCAAGAGGGGCCATGTACAAATTAAACAGCGTGGGACAAAGTATAGATCCCTGTGGGACCCCCACATTCAAGGAGGGGATTTCAGCTGAAAAAGGAGGTGTCCAGATTGTTTGAGAACGGTTACTGAGAAAAGATCTCATCCATTTCAGTACCGAGCCTCCGAGCCCGCCCTCCTCCAGTCTTTGCAATAGACGCTTGTGAGGGACGGTATCGAAGGCCGCGGAGGGATCAAGAAGCACCAGAACTGCGCTCCCACCCCTATCCAACGTGGCTTTAACCGTCTCGGCCACCTCCAGCAGGGCAGTTTCAGTGCTGAAGTTGGCTCTGAATCCTGACTGACTGGGGTGAAGAAGTTTATTGGCCTCAACAAAATTTGCGATAACTTTATTCACAAATTTCTCCAAAACTTCGGAAAAAAAGGGCAGAAGGGAGATCGGCCTTTTAAGAGAGGTAGGATTTTAGCGCTTTTCCAAACTTGAGGCATAAGGCCTTCCTGCAGAAGAGAATTTAAAATAGTGTTTACAATAGGATTAATCACTTCTGCTATGGATGACAGAACTTTTGCTAGACAAGGATCTGAGGGTGAGCCAGACTTGAGATTTTTCATGAGAGAGAGAGAATGACTGGGACTAATATTAGGAAATTGCAGGAGACATGCGTCCCGGCTGTGGTCAACTACCACCTCCTCACAGGGTTTAGCCTTAAAAGAATTCTGAATACCCAGAATTTTGTCATGGAAAAAACTAGCCACCCGCTTAGTCCAGTCACTAGTGGGAGCGAACGGGCGACTAACAGAAGAAGGGGAAGAGAAACCCTTCACAATAGTGAAGAGTTCCCAACTCCTGTTTGCCGCCTGTTCAATTTTAATCGCAAAAAACGATGTTTTCTACTCTCAAACTTTCTTATAATGTTCCTTTAAGGCTTGGCTATAAGTGGCTTTATCTAAAGGACTATAGTGTCTTCGCCATATCCGTTCCAAATGTTTACAAACACTTTTACTGGTTTTTAAAGCAGTTGTAAATCAAGGGGCTGAAACTCTAGTGAGTTGTTCTGCCTTCATAGTGGGGGGGAAGGGGGCAAGTTCTGTGCCTGCTGATTTAGCCAATTCTCCAGGGAAAGCACATCTTGTTCGGGCTGACCACTCAGCAGGAGAGGGTATTGGCATAAGGCGCTCTGCATTGCCTCAGGTAACATCAGATGGAAAGGTCTCAAGCTGCTGCGGAAAAGAGATTTGCCCATAGAACCCGATTTATTGGGCTCTTTACTGATGCTAAAATTTATTAAATAGTGGTCCGACCACGTTAAAGCAAGTGGAGCCTCAAATTCAATCTTCAAAGATGAAAAAACTTGATTTAAAGTGTGCCCTTTTTCATGTGTAGGTTGTTTGAGGTATGGGATAAAGTTAAAAATGTCCAAGGATTCAAACAGTTTTATAGTGACAGGATCCTGTGCATTATCCATATGGATATTGAAGTCGCCCAGAACCAAACACTGTCTATGATTGGCCGCAATAAAAGCAGACGCCTGACCTATGGTCTCAAGGAACTACCCGGCCGGGCCGGGAGGCCGATAAATCAGAGCCCCGGCGATCGTCTGATGGGCCGAGACATTCAGAAGGAATCCAAAACTCTCCGCGCCATCCAAAACTGGTAGTGATAAGGGGATGCAGCTAAAAGAGCTCCTGAAAATTATAGCTAAGCCACCACCCCTGCCCGAAGGGCGATCTATCCTCAGAATCAGGTACCCCGACGGTCTAGAGTTAGCAATAGTGGGGTTTGAGGCTTCAGTGAGCCATGTTTCTGTCAGGAAAATCACATCCGGATTGAGGTCAACTAGCACATCATAAATTTGGAACTCATGTTTCCTCATGGAGCGCGTATTTAATAGGAAAGTCTGCAAATATTTATCCCTATATTCCCGCGCAGACCTTTGCAGGCTGAGAGAAGAAATATCAACTGATGGCTCTAGGTTGGATGGGGACACCCAGCTGCAGTCTCTACACCCAGAATAAGACCTACTATCAGGGACATAGTAATGAGGGCAGCACGATGTATACCTGCGGATGTCGAGGAGGCACTGCGCGCTGTACTTGAGCATAGGTCGCTGCTTCAGAAGTGGTCCTGCAGCATGTCCTGCCCCGGCCACCTCCGGGACGCTGACGGGCGCAGACGGGCTTGCCTTGCGCAGCGTCCTGTTTAAATATGGCCATCGTGAAAAAACAACTAGACCGCGCCATCAAGGAAAAAGGCGGTGACGGTCAGAAAGCTGAGCCAAAGATGAAGGTTCCATTCCCCCTTCGTTCTCAATTGCACAGCCAAAAATAAAATAAATGAACCACAGTTTTACCCCACAGATAAAATACAGTGCTATACAGCAAAGGATTCTTAAAAAGTAATAATTTCTAAGTTAAAAGCAAATCAGTGCTCTGCAAGACAATAATTGGCAGCAAACAATACGGCAATGCGGAACGCTCCGCTAGTCAATTTCGCGTCTCCTCTCGTCAAGTGTTGCATCTCCCTCAATAAATGTGCACTGGCTTCAAAATATTTTTTATTGTGAGTTAATTATAAGGTGATGATAAACCAAACAAATATGTGTTGCCTACAAAAATTATTCTATTAAACCTCAAACTACTACAATCAAAGATAATGAAAGAAAACGTATTTTTTTAAATAACGTAAATCTGAAGAAACGACTGTACCATTTTAAAACACAACTATAACCATCACAGACTATACAATTTTCACAGACTAAGAACACTTTAAATATATTTTTATGATTTCAAAGTATTTTATTGTTATTCTTGGATACAAAGTTATGGGAGAGGAAAAAAGGGGCAGGGTATTAAACAGTCAGAATGCTAAAGATACTTTTGGAACAAGAGTAAATTCAAGAATAGAACCAAAAATAATCATCCGGTTATGGGTCCAAACACATTTGTAATAATAAAGATATTGATTGAAGTAAACCCGGGGGATTTGGGGGGGGGAGAAGACAGGGAGCGGGTATTAGGACTGGAGGGGGGGGGGGGGGTAGAGGGAGGCGAGAGGAATGACAATAGGGTTCCCCAGAAAGAGACAGAGAGGGAAAAGATGTCTAGAAAACAAGCAAAGAGAAAGATTTAAAACTGAATACATTAGAGGATTTTCTCACTATGACACTATATGGAATTTTTCTTCACAACGCCAAGTACATGGGGACACAATGGTTACATAGTATTTTATAGAGACAGCTAAACTCAGGCTTGAGAAAGTTACATTTCGTTCAGAACATTCAGCAAAGTCTTCAGCTTGCTCCTGTGGAATCTAGGAATTTTTTTCTATCAGAAAGTGAAACATCAAAGATTATCACATAGTGTATGACACCTTTTAGTGTTAGACTGATTCACTTAAAACACGATTTCTACATTTAGCGACATTAAACTTCTATAATTGTGCGTTCACATATGTGATCCTGAATTCCGTGTTCACTATATTAGTCTGGTTCCACGCTCACAAAGTCCGGAACGGATCTTGAACACCTCCTTAGAGCTGTATTGACCATAAGCATCTTAACTTTAAAGAATACTATAGCACATAGAGGCTATAATAACATTTGGGGTCAGATCTGGGAAAGAACTAGAGAGTTCTGGCTTTCTATGTGTATCCTTATTCAGCAGCGGCCCGTGCAGGTAAGAGCGGTGGGGCGGATTTCGACAGACGACAAGGGAAAATTATTTATTTATTTAATTTTCCTTTGTGGACGTCTGTCGAATTCCCCCCCTCCCCCAACCCGGTCCCACCGCTCTTACCTGCACGGGCCGCTGCTGTCCTTATTTTGCCTGTTGTATCTAGTTTTATGTATATTAACGTGTGCTTAGTTTTTTAAGGTAAAGCACTGACTGGTCACTCACTTATCATGAGATATTGTGTGTTATAGTTCTGCGTGCCTAACCCTCATCACTTTCTGTTTCAACCTTGGACTGCTTTGTCACAGTATGAGAGTCAAGGGCTGAAGAGTTTTACTTGGCCATCTAGTCTGAGATCCAGGAGCATGATATGCCAGGGAGACCAATGGTAAAGGTCACAAATGAAGCCCAGTAAACTCTGATTGCCCAGCGCCATCTGAACCGAGTCCCACAGACGACGTGACAGTGGTGCTAATTGAAGCCTGGCTCTCAAAAGCATACAGGTCGGAACCACGCAGGTTTTTATCGATGCAGCTGATGATCTTGCAGTGACTTCTGAGAGGCATCATTGATTTCTTCAACAAAAAACAAAGTTATGGAAGGAATATTTGAATGAATCTCAGCCACAAGTGATCTCTCGGGCATCATCCCAGTTCATCGCACTGATGGGGACCAATGATTTCTTCTACAGTCAAATTGGAGATAACAGGTACTAGTGTGTGTCAGTTGATACACTTGAGTATACAATGAAGTAAATATTTCCAACCTGACAAGGCATGTGTTATATTCCAGCATAAGCAGGTAGCTCAGAACAGTGTGGAATGCATTGTAATCAATGCGGCTTAAGCCTCATCTGTTTTTATACTATTGGAGTCTTTACACATTAATTATTGCTATCTTATTTATTTACCTTATGTATTTTTAGGCTCTTTTAATACTCAGGGGCCAATTACGATGTCGGTCGGAGTTGCCTCTGACCGACACTGTTGCGGATTCGGGACCGACCTCCGGTCGGCGGTCCTGACCAGATGATTACGATGCGTCGCATACTCCAATTTCTCTATGGGAGCTTGTGCTATGGCCGTAAACTGCACCACAGGGTGCAGAGATTTACGGGGGGCACCATAGGTGCCCCGCAGGCCCACAACCATAGGCCGTGGAAGCAAGGGGGCCCTGCTAGGGGCCCCTAAAGTGGGTTTCTGACAGCATTTCCGCGTCGGAAAGGCCGGCACGGAAAGAATGATGAACACTGACATCGTAATCCCGATGGAGGAAACGCCGTCCTATTGGGATTACGGTTCGGTCTTCGACGGGCTCCTTGAGTCCGTTGGAATCAAACCGGAATGGCAGGCCGGTTTCAGTTCCAACCATGTCAGTTGTGATTTGGCGGTCGAAATTGAAAAACGCAATGTCGGTCGGAAAGCCTCCGACCACCGGTCGGAGGCTTTCCGACAGACATCATGATCGGCCCCTAAATGTCTTCAAAGGTACACGGTAGTGCCTTTTATGCCTCTTGTCAATACCAGATGAAGAAAGATCATTCTACTGACACAGATGTTCAGCTGTGTCGACTAGTACTGGCACTTGTCTTATTTACAGAAATTCAAATATATTGGGTGATGGGCCCACATTCTTTGTGTTATGATGCACCATATCTGTGATTGGAATGTACTGAATTTATAACCTGATTCATATTCAGACACGTCATTTGAAATTACCATTTAAGGCTGTTTAATGGCTTACTAATTATATATACAGAGAACATAGTCTTTTGTATAATTCTCTGAATGTATAATAGCCTTGGAAGCTGATTAGTGAAAAGAAGCAAACATATTGCGTTGCATTGTTTAGGTTCAGAGGGATAGGAAGTACTTAGAACATTGCCAGCATTACTCCAAGAGCATGGAAATTTAAATTATTTTCAAGAAGCGCTTATTGATATTAGAAGGGTATTTTAAAACATGTGCTGGTGTTGCCTTGGAAACACATTCTATACTCGTGCACAGATATATCCGGAATTGTTTGCTGAATTTTTGATGAATTTTAACCAGCTCAAGGTCACCTTCTGCAATCTGTGATTACATTCTAAAGGTAGGTGAGATTATTAGAATCCAACGGTGTACACCCTATATATCAAAAACGGAATATGAATGGTGAAAAATACATCTTTAATGTGCATAGATCTGGAGTTAGGAATAGTAAATCTCTGCTTCCATATATGCATTTACCATTCAATATTTTGTTCCTCAATATCCTGCCCTCAATATTATGCTACCACAATATTATGAGGGGGGTCGATATCAGTAGTACACCCTAATAATCTGAAGAGTCAACATATTATGGGGGTCGAAATTCAGTACTACAACCGGTTAACACTAATAATCAGGAGAGTCAAGATATTAGGGCGGGGGGGTCGATATTCAGTAATACAACCAGTTAACACTAAAAGTAGTGAGATTTATAAAATGATTTGGTTCATGGGAGATCCTAATTTCTAAAACATTTTTACTACTGCTAAGTATTGTGCGCACTCTTGGTCTTGGGTGAAGAGTGTTAATGAAGCAGAGGGAAACATGTAGTGTGGTGTGCAATTTCCCCAATAAAACTGAACAAGGGAAAAGAAAAATGAAAAAGTGTTAACATTTTTCAACTCTGGTAGTTTCACTTAGATAGCTGTGTTTAAGGGATTTTCTGCAATGGGTAAGGGCTGAAAGATTTGTGGTAACACAGACATAATGCCAAAGTCAGATGTCTGTGGTGACAGTCCAATGGAAGCCAGGGGATATGCAGAATGCCTATCAAGGACGTGCAGCAGAAAGTGGTTAACGAATTTAAGTTTGTGCTGGTACCTAAAGGAAATGATGATCATCAGAGTGACTTAGAAAACAGTGAAGGTCCCCATGCATGTGCATTGAAACGTTTTAGAAGTAATCTAAAACTTATGGAAAGTTTTGGGACACTTTGCATAGTCATTACTCTGGAAATATTTGTAGTGAAATTAGAGAGAATCAAAAGATGCAGCAGATCCCACAACTAGTCATGGAACTCCATTAATCTTGAAAGGTTTTTTACAGCAAATCTAGCTTATAAACCAAAGAATGTTTTGATGCAAATGGGAAATGGGGGGAAATGTAAAACTAATGAAATGTTTTTTATTTAAACTGAAAATTGATAATGTCAGAACTCCTTTTAGAGGACCCCGGGGCAAGCATGAGCTGCTGGGCCCAACCATGGAGGCTGAGGGCTTTTACTCCTGATGTCCCATGGCCCAACCTACTATGGGTCCTAAGCAACTGGGCCAAATACCCCTTCTGCAATCACTTTATGCTCAGTATCATGGGTCAAGCTTCTTCTATGAAAAAAGGACTACTTATATATGAACACAAAGTAAATATGACATACACAAATAATATACACAGTCCTCCTGTGGTCAGTACTCTAGTGTTAGATAGGCAGGTCCCTGAGTCCCTCTTCCCTCTCTCTATTGGTTGTGGTTATTCCCCATTCACGATGTGTGACATTCAGGTTAGGCCCCACTAGAAGTCTGAGTCGCAGAGTCCCACTCCGACTTCTTCAAAGTCAAAAGTATTCCTGGCTTATGGCACTACGAGGAAGAACAAGTTCCCCTGTGCCCTTCGGCCCTGTGATCAGTCTTACACACTCTCTACTGAAGTTCAAGAGAGTGTTCCCCGCTTTGACGTCATGCTAGTGGTGAGTAGCACTTTTGGCATTGCAGGGGCAGCATCTGGTCGTCCGCGGCGCTCCTTCCGATGATGCATTGATTTCCTCTAATCTTTCTCAGGGACAATATTTTAGGTTCCAATGTTTCAGTCAGGGCTCAGGTATTCCATGGCTGCCTAACTTCCTGGCATCAACGAATTCAAGTGAGGACCCATGCTCTTCACTGTGGCCCCACAATACGAGTTGCTGACTTTACTCCGCAGACGGGCTACGGTCTGATCGGAACCGCTGTAAGGAACTCTTCACCGGGGCCCCCTCTGGCATGCAGTGCTGCTGACTTTAACCTGCACATGGGCTTCGTTCCAATTGGTGCAGCATTGGCTAACTTCACGGTGGCCCCCTCTAGAATTCAGGGTTGACGATTTGAGTTTGCAAGTCGGTGCAACAGCTGTTACCTAATACCTCACTAAGGGATACACTCACCAGGATCACCAACTGGGCATCACTCTCTCCAAACGCTCTCCTCTTCTTCACAGGGCACACTGGTCTTGGGAAGCAGGCAGGCACCGGTGCTCCCAGCTCCAGGGCAGATGATCTTGGATGATGTCCCCTCAACCAGCTGGGAGACTGGCAGACCTTAGCCCACAGTCTTGGCCACAAGTAGACGTTCTGCAGAGCTTTTCCTCCACAAGCTACAGCCTGACTGGCTGCTTGGCAGTTGCCAATTTTGGGGGCTTATGCTCCCCTTCTTAAAGTTCATATCTAGACTCAAAATGTGATTTACAGTTTGAGTCTTTGAAATGCGTAGTGGGGGGCACTTCTTTTTTGAATATCTTCTCCCCTGTGCTGCCCTTCCTCCAGAAGGCAGTCTTTCGCAGCAGGAACAACTGCAAATCTGGCCACGTAAGTGACTAGAGGTTCACATCTGGATGTCATCCACAGTGATATGTGCATCAGAGGGTTATCAAAGGGAGGGCCCTAGCCCTACTCTTCATGATTTCTTTATCAGCCCCATCTCCTTCCGACGATGTGCCCAGGGCTGCTTTGAAGTGACCTCTCTCAGAATCAAAGAACATCCTTTGAGGTATACTGAAGAGCCTGCTCGTCTTCCTCCAGTGTGTGTCCCAACCAGCTCAAAGGAATGCAGCAATCCAAAAATCTGTCTGGGGAATCCTCTACTTCCCCATGCTCCTCCATTCAGCCATGGGTCTCCCAAAATGGTACCCAGAGTCTTTTACCACTCACAGGCACACATACACCTAGCACATGCATGCAACCATGCATGCAATGCACATCACTACATACTAACTTGATATAGTCAAATGGTGAGTTGAGCACACAGCAGCAGAAGTTTACACAAGTGGGCCTCCCTTCAGTGGCACATGTAAAAAGCCCTGTTTACTCATACTGATCACTACACGTTATGTTGCCACCACCGGGCTTGTGCTACTTAACTCCTAGTAAAAGCAGTAGCCTTTCATCACCGTGAGGGTAATGCTTTCAGGGTGAACTTCTGGTCCAACAAGAACACAATCTGGGAGAAAGGTCTAAATTATACCGCACATGCATGATTCATGCTCCCAGTGATTTAAAACTCAACACCAGTGATCCAGATATCATTGCAGCTTGGGCACTTAGGAAAGGGGTGTACATCCGCCATGTGAGGGACTTTTCTGTCCTGACAGATGCCCCTCCCAGATCTGACCACCCTGAAGAAGCTCCTAATCTGAAAAGGTTGGGTGGTTAGATCAGTAAAACCAGCAGGAAAGTTCATCAGCATTCCTGGGGCTTAATCCGGCTGTGCACCACTCCAAAATCTAACCCTTGCAGAGAAATAGACCATCTCAGCATCTTGGGATTCTCTCCCTTCATAGCGTTCAAGCTCTTCAATGGTTTATAATCCGTTTGCATCACAAACATAGTGCCAACCAAATAAGGGCAGGTCCTGTTAGACCTCACAGCCTTAGGGCGGTCTTCTCCACCAACTGTTTGCCTACCTCCTCCACTTTTCTGACCTTGTTTTGATGGCTTAGAACTCTGTGCACTTTACCACTGCTAACCAGTGCAAAAGTGCTTGTGCTCGCTCCCCTAAACATGGTAATATTGTCTCATCCCCAGTTGGCATATTTAATTTACATGTAAGTCCCTAGCAAAGTGTACTACATGTTCTCAGGGCCTTTAAATTAAATGCTACTATTGAGACTGCAACACTCATTGTGCCACCCACTTACATAGCTCTCTAACCATGGCTAAGGCCTGCTATTGCAGAGCCTGTAGCTGCATTTCACACTTCGATCTGGTAAAATAAACCTGTTGCCAGGCCTAAACCTTCCCTTTTATACATATAAGTCTCCTCTAAGGTAGGCCCTGAACAACTTAGAGGCAAGGGTGCAATGTATTTAAAAGGTAGGACATGTACTTTTAAGTTTTACAAGTCCTGGTAGTGAAAAACTCTGCATGGCCTATCTTTTCCATGGTATAACATTGGGATTACCTTATTACACTTTATGAGTGTAATTCCCATTTGCGGAAAGAAACTTTTTTTTTTATTGAGCAGAATTATAGCTAACAGAGAGCAACTTTAACGATACATACAGTTAATATTGCCTTATACAATTAAAATTCAATGAATCAACTTAACTTATAACTGAAATCAATTTCCCTCAATCCTCTATTCCAACAAGCGTGAATTCCATGCCAATCAAAAGAGCAAGGTGCAGATAATAAAGTGCAGTGCAAAACAATTTTAACATAATCAAGTTATTAGATTCAGGCTTACTAAAGGGACTAGTCACTCACCCATCCTAGATACCAAAATTAAAGTGTGGTGCATAGCAGCTTTTACACAATAAACATAATTAATCCATTAATTTCATCATTGCATATATCGTCCATTAGATTTCATTCTTTCCTGAGGTGATACATCCCATAAGCAAGAAGCCAGAGTTAGTCATCCCAACTCTGTCTAAGATGCTATAATACTATGAAGATTGCTCACCCCGCCTCAATCTAAGATACTAAACATTTTGCTTTCTGTTTTATCCATAAATTTCCAAACTGCTAAGAATTTCTTGATAGCCCCTACCCTTTTTGCATGCGCTTCCTCGAAGGTTTTAGTGCGTTGCATTCTTTTATGCCAATTTTTGTCAGGTTGGGACTTTCGCTGTCCTCCAATTCTGAAGAATCAAGGAGCGAGCCACTAAAGAGGCAATCGCTATAAATGCTTTCTCACCTTTGGAGATTGGAGTATTCGAACTTTGCCTAATGAACCCAAACAATTCAATCTCTGGTTCCGGTTTTAATTTTCATTAAGGGCGAAGAACACTTCCTCCCAGAATTGGGTTAAAAGCGGACAAGTAAAAAAAATATGTATCCACCCCTCCTGATCCACTTGCTGACAGTGAAAGCACTTGTCCTCTACTTCTGGATTCATCTTATGTAAGACTGTAGGTGTAGAATAAGACATCCAAAGGGATAAAAATGCCATTCTTTTAAAATTTGCAGCTCTTAGTGTTTTATTACCATGTAAAGAAATCTCCTGCCACTCTGCTTCGGAAAAAGTACACTGTGTTTCTTCGGAGATCTTGTCTAAAAAACGTATTGCTAAAGGGCTCTCCCTTTGGTCACGTAATAATCTATACCAGTTTCCCACACCCCTTAACTTAGCTCTATAAACGGCTATTAATAAGGAGGCTTAGGCTATGCTCGATGGAATGCAAAATTCCTTCACAAATTGAATAATCTGAAAACAGCCGAAAAAATATGAATTGCAACTAGTTCCACATCTAGCCTGGATCTCCTGCCATTTTAAACATCTACCCCAAATATAAAATGGCCTAATTCCCTAAAGCTTTTGGTTTCCCAAAATTTTCATCTGATTATTTCGGATAAAAAGGCCCAATATTTTCACTCCGAGAGTTTCAAAAACTCATATCCTGCTGTATTTGCCTTCATATGATAAAATGAACGTATTCTTTCCCCAAATCCCTGTAATGTCTTATAACGAGTCTTTTTAGGAAGTTTAGCTGTTTTAATAAAAACTGGAGTCTGCGATTCTGCTTCCTGCACCATCTTATCCACAAAAAAGCTATCCAACGATTCCTTGCAGTCTAACATTTGAGCCATTATATCCACAAAAGTTGCTTCATAGTGTGTTCGTACCTCGGGAAGTCCAAACCCCCCTTGACTAATGTCAAGTTGAAGCACTGAAAGTCTCCCTTGTGATGCCTTCTTCTTCCAAATAAATTATCGAATCAACTTCCAACTGTTTAAAATATTAATTTTTATTGGTACATTTGAAAATAAAAGTATGAATAATGGTAAAATAGGCATTTCTATGAGGGTTACCCTGCCGATTATTGTGAGTGGAAGAAGAGTCCATCTATCTAGTAGATTTCTAATCTTAGTAGCCATCGCTAGATAGTTCAGTTTTAACAGTTCCTCATAACTATTTGTAACATAGATCCCTATATAACGGATAGGATCTGGGGATTGGGCTTGCCGTTGCAGAAACCTAGGAAGAATTTGGCTCCTTGCATTAAGTAGCAGAATTTTCTGTTTTAATATGGTTGATTTTATATCCTCCAATAGCTTCGAACTGCATAAATTCTGTCAAAGTTGTCCTGCCGTTCTGTTCCTCTGGCCTGAGGTAAAGAATACTGCAAAAAGTTTTAGTTTGGGCATTCCTTCCAGAGGCGATTGTATCTGGCGATTGGCACTAATTTTTGCAGCAAGAGGTTCTATAAAAAATGCAAACAAAGCGGGAGAT
Source organism: Triturus cristatus (assembly GCF_964204655.1). Lineage (NCBI taxonomy): Eukaryota > Metazoa > Chordata > Amphibia > Caudata > Salamandridae > Triturus > Triturus cristatus. Next base: position 1,186,978,068 of record NC_140592.1, read on the forward strand.
GGGGACATCCCTGGCGGGTTCCTCGCCTTATATCCACCCTTCCTGCTAACTGCGAGTTTATAAAAACTTGGTCCTGAGCCCCTTGATATAAGTTCCCCAACATTTGTGTTATTTGTATTGGAATCCGGCCCTTGTAAGGACCGCAAAAAGAGCATCCCAGTTAACTAAATCAAATGCATTTTCAGCATTGACCGTTATAATTAAGACAGGTAGTTTATTCGAGTTAAAAAAATCAAGCGCTGGGTCTAAAAACCCAGTATTCAGTGACATGTATCTTCCTGAGACCAAACCCATCTGGTCTTTGAGGATTACCTTCTGAGCTATTGGAGAGAAACGATTTTCCCAGATTTTCATTCATATTTTATAGTCCACATTCAACAAACTGATTGGTCTATACAAGTTGACGTTTTTAGGGCTCTTATCTTATTTAACAAAACTTACTATCATAGATTCCTCAAAAAAGTAGAGGGAACTTCCCCTCCCACTATTACGACATTAAAAAGCTCTACCAGAAAGAGTGTTAATTCTTCTGAGAATACCCTGTAGAACTCTGTTGCTAAACCATTATTTCCTGAGGCTTTACCACTCAGCATTGAAGCAAGGGCACTCTTAATTTCGATTGGGATGATTTCGGCACTTATTTCATCTACCTCGTCCATTGCCAAGAGCGGGAGATTAATGCCCCCCAAATATTGGGTACAGTATAAAGAAGGGTGGTCCCAGCATACAGTTCATTGAAAACAAAACATTCACATTAATGGGACATAATATAGACGGATGACTCAAAAAAGTTCGAATGTTATTTAATCACATCGAACATGTTACATTATTTCAAATAGAATCAAGAGGATTTTTTTAAGCAACAATTTGAAAAAGTAAAACATGTGCCCAAGGGAAGGATGGGGGGTGAGTGAAATAGTGCAGAATTTGGAAGGAAGTGAACACAGTGATAAACGTTACTGAATTACACTCAAATTGGACGGCATATTTGAGTCAATGCCGTATTTCGAACACAGATTCAATCATAATCACAATATTTACAATTCGGAATGATGCCATATAGAAACAATCACAGTGCAAAATGTACTGTTGACGATATTGGCCAGAGATGTTGAGTCGACGTTTCGACCCCTTGAGTGTTGTAGGTATTGGATGTAACCTTACGAAGTGGGGTCTTCATCAGGACTGGGATAGACAACGAGGGAGGGTGGGCACCTAAAGAAACAAAAGTTTAAATGAGTAGGGACTCATCAATCTTTTAAGTTTAGGGGAGCTAAAATATATTAAATACTCAACAAGAGTTACCATGTCCGTTGGAGGACAGGCCTCTAAGACGTCCGCAGGTCGTCAGAGAGAGAGGGAATCAAAACTCCTCGGCGGTAACTGACAGGCGTGGAGAGTGGTAGACACCTAAAATAATAAGGTGAGTCAAAAAAGGTGAACCAGACTGGTTAGTTCAATGAATGGTCGCTCCCAAAGTTTAGCGGGAAATAATTTACCATCGACCACAGCTCGTGGGGGTTGAGTCTTGAGGTTAATGAAAAGGCATTGCCTGGAGATCAATCCAGGTGTTGTGAATGGTCGAACTGCTGGAGTCAAATCACTGCTAGTTCACCAAAGGAAAGAATCTAAACAGAGAAAAAGACAAATATTGGGTATCGCCTCATTTGATTCCATATACTTAGTTGCGTATAGCTTGCGATAATGATCCACAAAAGCTTTTGCAATTTTTTCCTTATCATAAGTCAGTGCCCCTGACTCTGGTTCTACCAGTTCTGTAATTAACATAGACTCCTGCTTGACTTTACTTGACCAGGCGAGTAATTTCCCCACCAACTGGCTCTCCTTGTATATGCACTCCTAATACGTCCTGGAGCTTGTTATTTCTTCAAGAATGAAGAATTCTCTTAACTCATGTTTAGCTTTAGTTAGTTGTTGCTCTAGTTCAAAACGCAGCCCCCTGCTTCGATCCCTCTGCATTAAAGAAATATCAACAGCGTTTTGCATTTTAATTATTTGGTCACTCTGCATCTTAGATTGCGATGCTGAGAAGCCCAACATCTGGCCCCGCAATGTAGCCTTGAAAGCTCCCCAAACCGAAAAGAGAGTCGCTGTGCCCTTATTTTCCTGAAAGAATGTCTTAATCCATTCTTTTGTATCTTCTACCCATTTGGGTTTCGAAACAAATCGATACGAGAAGCTGTCTGAAACCACTGGGAGTAACAAGTGAATTGTATATCACCTGGATGTGCCTCACGCCATGGATCTATAAGAAGATAATCCTGTTTCATGGAGTTTAATACCCTTTTTGTCCTCGGCTTTAATTGTTTTTTTCCTTTATTAGAGGTGTCCCTTTTCAAATCTTGGATGAAATTAAAATCCCCTCGTATAATTATAGAGCCTTCTACACCTCTGACCAACTCATTAATCTTTATAAGAGCTATAGGATCATCATCAATTGGAGCATAATAGTTTACGAAATTGAAAAGTGCCCCATTTACCCTAGCAGTGACCCAGATCCACCTCCCTTGAGGGTCTCTCGTAACTTGATATATCACGCAGTCAGTTCCTTGTCCAAAATAAATAGCTACCCCTCTGACTGCTAGCCCTGCCGAGGCAAAGAAGGCCCTAGAATACTATTTAGGAATAAAAAGTTTAGGTGTATTTGTTTTTAGATGGGTCTCCTGAAGATACAAAATTTGAGGAGGAAAAGAAGTAAGCCATCTAATCAACCCGCCATATTCTTTCTTGTTAGACACTCCATTAACATTTATCGATATTATCCTTACATTAGGATCCACATTGCTTCACAAAATAACTCCCATTACCAAAGCCATACAATTTTATGCCTCTTTGCTGCGCCCCTGCACATTGTTCTACTCCCGTAGTTGCTCTGATAGCTATTATTTCTTCTCTAATTCTACTCTCTTTTTGTGCAATGACCTCCCTACCTACCCCTCTCTGTGCCCTACCCCCCAACCACTTCCCTAACTACCCCTCTCTGTGCCCTACCCCCAACCCTCACCAGCTTCCCGTCCCCATTCCCACCCCCGGCAGATGGGGAAAAGCCCACCGTACCCCATGCCTCCCGTCACTAAAAATCCCCTAAGCCAGGTGCCATTTTATTGCACCCTAGTGTGACCTACTACCCTACCCCGCCCAATGAAATAATAAAAAGAAAAGAAACAAGGGAAAAAGACTCATAGCAGTCATTCCAGTCAGTTCAAACTCTTTACTTTTTCATAGTGATTTTCTGCAACAGTTCCTGGGCTGCATCGAGATTTGCAAACATGTGGAACTTCCCGTGAACCAAAACTAGCAACTTCGATTGTTGAGTGATGGCCGCCTGAGCGCCCTGTGCTTTGAACAAATAGACAAGCTTAACGAATTCTTTCCGACGACGAGCCACTGCTGCACTCATATCAGAGAAGACGCGGCAGCTAGGAACTTCCCGAGTGGAGAAATTGGTACTTGTGAATAGCTCTGGTCAATATCTGTTCCTTCACTCGGTAGTCCGCAAAGTTGACTTAGATAGTTCTAGGCAGCTTTGAGTTCATGAATGGCTTTACTGGGCCACTATGTGCTCGTGTAATAGTAAGGTCACCAGAAAACTGCAGCAGCACATTCTCGTTGATGAAAGACTCGACCCACTGGAGCGTTTCTGACCCTTCGCAGCCTTCTGGGACCCCGACATGCCGCAGGTTTGAGTGTCGAGAATGGTTTTCCAGCTCTTCTAACTTAGTTGTCAGCAAATTTTAGTTTTTTTATCTAATGAGGCCTGATGCTGCATCGAGGTCATCTGATCTTCAAGGAGAGAAATCCTAGATTCAGCCTCTTGGAGTCTTGCCAGATAAGAACCAACTGCTTCTTCAATTTTTGATAAACATAGGTGTAGTGTACTGCTCTCTCGTTTGCGTGCGTTACTTTCAGGTCCCTTATCTCATCAAGGATAAGATTTAACATGGCTTTCAATATCAAATTGAAAGCTAGTCCAAGCCTCTAATAGCTTGTCTCCAAACAGGTCTTCCGACGCTAGCCGTGCTTGTTGTCCTATTACCACATTTTTATCTGCCACGGATGTTGACGGAGGGCTCCCCAGTGGTCTAGAAAGTGGAGGGAGACCCTGGGCGGCTAAAGGAGGACTTGGTTGAACTTGCTCGTGGAGATCATGTTCTGAGATTTGATTTGGTAAAGGCAGTGAAGGCACTTTGGATTTCAGAAATAACGGGTATCCTTAGCCTTATGTTGAGATTCACTGGAAGGATTTTCCTGAGTGTTCTCCTGGTTCACCATTGCATCTTGATTCACTGCTGTCGGGCTATCAACCAGGCTCGCCCCTAACAGTACTGAACCAGGTGGTGCACTATCTCGTTCTTCACTCAAGAGATTTGGAGTTGTTTCTCTCTGGCTGAGATTTTCAGCCCTCTCCTGATTGGGGACCCCTTGACTCCCAGCACCATGTTCCAGGACATCATCTGAAGAGCTCATAGGGCAAGATATTGGGGCTGACCCACGACAGGCCTTCTGCGAGCGCTCAGCTCTTGCGTTTGCAGAAGCAATCTTCATCTGAGTTGTTCAAGATTTGGACTTAAGCGCCACATTTGAATGAACATGAGCCATTACATTGGGGATCTTTAAATGTTTCCCCATCCTGGCAGTAGATGCTAAAAGCTGCAATGCTCTATAAGGCTTATATGTCTATTTATTTATTTATTTATTTATTTATTTATTTATTTATTTATTATCGTATATGTTCTTTTTATTTTCCTTTTCCCTACACTTCAGCAGGATAAAGCCCAGCACAACCTAGCTTAAAGAGTTTCCAGCTTTTTTCATGGGCAGGAGCCCCTCAACAGGACCCGAGGAGTTCCCAGAGTTTTATTTCCATCCAGAACCAGCAGTCAGAAAAACAAATTTGAAAGAGAGGTTGTAACCTACAATATCAGGTCAAAAAAAAAAGAAGGGGGCTACCGTGATTTTATTCTGTAATTTTCCACCTACTTGTAACTTATTTTCAGCTTTCACTCTGCGTTTTGCCCTCCACGATGCCAATGGCGTCTCACGCAGCCTTCTTTGCCCTTCACCACCAGTAACCTGCCTCCCATACACAGCTCCACTCCAGCCGCAGGGGAGGCCGGTGTATGCAGGGTAAATGCTGGGGGGAAAGAGAAACAGTGTCGCCACGGTCGCCACTTCACGGTCCCAAAAGAGCCCAGCCGGCCCGCGAGAACCGACAGTCTTGGTAGAGCCTCCCCCTGGAAGCAGGAACAACGAAGTACACACAAAGCAGTCCCAGCAGCAGAGCGCCTCAAGCAGCGAGCCTCTCACAGCTTACAGGTCAGCGGTCTCCATTTCCGTAGGGCGGGGCAGTGGTCACCTGTGGCTACATACAGGCGGGATTCGCCGTAGCCTCCATCCTCTTGCCCAAGGTAAACTTTTCAAGTTTGCTGTGTCTGGACTCACAATTTAAAATCACAACTTATGGTGAAGTCGGATTTTAAACTGCAATCCTAAAAATGCCACTTTTAAAAAGCTGATTAAACAGTAAAGGGGTTGGGCCTATTTATTGCCAGCAAGGCTAGGCCACTCTAAACTGGCAAAAAACACACAAAAAAACAATACTGACACAACTTAATATGATCAAATCTCATTTCTTTAAATCCTCAACTATATAAATTTGAATAGTTAACTCATGCACTGTCAAATTGTCTATCAGATACAAACAACACAGAAAACATGACATACATCTTTAAATGCATTTTTGGACAGTTACACAAAAAAAGTGCTACATATAATTAACAATACAAAAACATGATTTACACCAAGAATAAACAGCAGAATAAATCCGAGTTTTCACATTTTTCTAACCAACAGAGTTTGTGTGGGCCCACTAATGGTAAAGTGAAGCTCCTGGAGTATTGGTAAATCACTTTGTTCAAATAGACTTCACCAAGGGACCTGAAATCTAAATCAATCAAAATGGCCATATGCCAAGGTTCCCTTAAGCAAAATTGTTGCTACTAGCAGAAGACCTCTCAGGTGGTTCTAAAACTTGTCTACGCGTTTCACACCCCAATTTATTTGGAGGTTCTCATCAGGACATCAAACTGGGGGTCACTGAAATAAAAAAGGGGGGAAAAATCTTTGAAGACGATGCACTTCTTTTTTATGTAAATAAAAAAACTAAAAGAGAAACAATCTATACACTCTACCCTAATAGCTTGAATCAGTTTAATTATCTCACTTACTTGATGGTATTGGGCCAAATTAGTTGGTCAAAATCTTGACCATCACGGCAAAACTTCTCTTTTGTAATTGAATACCTACAATAATACGAATGGTATAGGGTGAAATAACTGGCAATAGATGTTTAATTGTAACAAAAGAGTGGGAAAACCCAATATACCCTTGGAGGCTTGGGAGATAAAACTAAAATTAAGTAAGAGGGTGCCTGCAAGGGATTCTGTTTCTGTATTCAATTGAATAGTTATTTGTGTAAAAGTAACTCACTGTTCAACCTTGATCAGTGATGAACTAATGATTAATCAAACAAACAAAACAAAACATTTCTTTTTCATGCGGACAGTTTTCTCGCAAAAATTGGGAGTACACGAGGCAAACTTTTCTTCAAAAAAGCATATATTTAATATTTATATATATACAAATGAAAGCAGGGGATATAATCCAATTCAACCAAACATAGCGCTGGAGGTATGACACCTTGACCTACAAAGCAACTATGCATACATCTATTCCATATGATGACCAAGGAAATGATCTGAACAAAACAGCACACAGTTCCTTAAAACCAACGAATGTGTGAAGTAATAGATGTTGCAGTCGACGTTTCGGTCTGTGTTGGCAATAAGTCCGTCATACCATCTTCAGGACGTAAGGTTGAATATGGAACCAAAAGATATCCTTCTGTAATTTCTTTAGAAAGATTTGGACCCAAAGGAGTCTAGTTAGACGGAAGCGTATTCTGCGACCGGTATTTTAACATGTAAACGAATGAATCATGCAAACAATTGCTAACTGCAATAGTTGTTTGTCCTATGGGATCTTCGCATCTGATCAAAGACCGTTTTCATGCGAGATGTAGAGTCACTCTCGGTATGGTTCAACTCCATACCGAGAGTGACTTTCGACACTGTCCTTCATGAATTTCAAGCCAATATCTGACAAAAAGACAGGTTGGGAAGTTATAAAACAAATTGGGATTTACTTAAATGTATGCATATGTTAACATATATTTGTTTATATTGTTTATACTGCTAATATTTAGATGCGAGTGTCGTTTTCTGCTATATTGGCTGCTTAATTTGCTAAACCGCAACAGGCATTAAGGTATGAGTTTACATTTACCAATTAAATAAATGTGGAAACACACCATGCTTAGACTTCATTTATTATTAAAACATAAAATAAATACGGAAAAATACCAATAAGATGGCCAGAAAATAAATATGGATAAATACAGACCGAAATGTTGAAAAAATAAATACCATAAAATCGGGAGCCCTATTCGTAACCAACATAGCATAGGATTGTTTTATGAAAAATATTGTGAGCCCAAACTGCTTTAAATATTCAGCATGTGTATTTTAAAACAGAAGAGTGCTGTCTTGGCTTTCCTCATCAACAAGCATTTGCAATGCAACATGTTTCACATTTACGCGAATTTAAGCTATTGACATTGTAAATGACAATGCGTTTTATTTATGTTTCAAAAACAAAAACATAAATAAAAGGCATTGTCAGTTACAATGCAAATAGCTTAAACTCGCGTAAATGCGAGACCTGTTGCATTGCAAATGCTTGTGTTATCAGCTGCAGGCCGGGAACAGTGTTGACCCTATCTGTAAAAAAATGTTTATTAGTTTCAAAAGTCTGTTTGGATTGAAATGTCATGGTTTATTTGCTGGGAATTTTTTTTTCTGAACTTTAAAGAAAAGTGTTTTTTAGTTGGTTTTTTTCCGAATAGTAATTACCTTTTTTATAATGAATGTTTGGTTTGTTCTGTTGGAGTTCTTTTTTCAGGTTGATTTGTGATTTTGGTTCCTCCAGTTGACATGGTTCCTTGAGATTCTGTTATGAGTTAAAGATGGAAAAATAATGTTTAATTTTAAACAATGTATTAGGTAAAACACTTGTTTACTTGCTGTGCTGCAAGAAATTATTTTGGTTAGGCAGTTCCTGTAAAATTGAATATTTATGCTAAATTAATGCCATTTAACTTCGGAATTATTTTTTCCTGTGACAGTTTCCCTTACAGTATTCGTATGCTGGTTTTTCACTGGTTCTTCTTTATCATGGAGTTGTTTTTCAACTAAATGAGGACAAAATATATATGAATGGAATGTTAACATGAGATTTAAAATGTTTTATTTCAGGTTTGTTTCTAAACATTTTTAAATGTGTTTGATGGTTGTTGGAAAATACACAAATCTGCCCCCTAGTCACTGTTCAGCACCTTCCCTGAGGTAAGTACTTGGTGGAGTTAGAGTAGTAAATTTACCACCCTTCCACTGTCCTGCACCTTCCCTGAGACAAGAACATGGCAGAGTCAGAATAGTAAATCTTCCCCCCAGCCACTGTCCATCCCCTTCCCTGAGGTAAGTACTTGGTGGAGTTAGAATAGGAGCCACTCTACAGCAACTTCCCTGAGGTAAGTACTTGGTGGAGTTACAATAGTAAATCTGCCCCCAGCCACTGTCAAGCACCTTCCCTAATGTAAGTACTAGACACAGTTAGAATGGTAATTTTACCCCCAGCCACTGTCTAACACCTTACCTGAGGTAAGTACTTGGCGCAGTTAGAATCTGTCTCGCAGCCACTGTCTAGCAATTTTCTTCAAGTAACACTTATTGGAGTGGGGAAAATAAATGGTTTACACAGTTATTGTATGGTTTTTTCTTTGAATATATTTTGTTTGTGAAGATAAAAATAATGTTTTTATTACATTTCAAGCTTTTGTTTTGCTATTTCAACTGTAATTTCCTTAATTATTTTCACTTACAATTGTGAAAAATGTCTACACTTTGATAAAGCGAAATGTTCCTACAGGTGGTGGAGTCTGTAGTAGGCCTGGGCTAAATTTCCGTTCCGCTAGCGGAAATTGCGATAATTTGACATTTTCGCGTTCCACGGAGAGTGCGAAAATGTCAAAATTTCTGCATTCCGCAGCTTAGCGATAATTTGTTTCTTGCTCGCGCTGTAAAATAATACATTCTCGCGCGCGCGCGATCGCCTTACCTGAATCCCCGCGTTCGCCGACAAGTTTTCTCGATCCGGTCTCGTTCTCCACGAGATGTTGGATTGTTGGTAGCCATTTGCGCTGTCTCGCGACAGTTCGCGCCCGCAGTAACGTCATGCGTCGCGCGATCACGTCTTTCTTCTCGCGATCATGCACCGCGAGAAGAGTGAAAACAAGATGGCCGCGCCCGCGAGCAACCGCATGGGTAAGTTGGCAAGCCGCGACCACGCAGAAAATGCCGCAAACGGGCGGGAAAAAACTTCCGCATCTTCGCGATATTTCCGCGTGTTTGCGGAGATTTGTAACATTTTCGCGATAATTTGCGAAAGTCGCTTTCGCAAATTCCGCCCACCCCTAGTCTGTAGCTAATAAATTCTGAAAATAGTAAAAACGTTATCAAACTTCTTTAGCTTTGATGTGTATTTGTCCTTTAACAGTTACTAATGTTTATCTTTATACTTGCTGTGACAGCCAGATGACGGTGTTTCAATAGTGTCTCTATAGTAGTTCTGCTTTCTCTCATAAATGTGGTCCCATCAGAAGCAGTGCATTACTGATCCCATAAATGGTGGACTCATGTTTTTGTAGCTTTAGTAAGGTTTAATTACAATTTTCCATAAAATTGTTGTTGTAATCTGTTTTTTTGTGTGAAGAAATTTGTGATTATAGCTATAATTACATTATACGTTTTTTTTATATATATTTGCCCTTCCTCAGAGACTTCATCCGCCATCTTGGTTGGGGACAGTTACACCTTGTGTAGAAATGGAAAAAATATTATTTTTAATTGCGTACTGTTGTGAAATTCACTATTGTTTTGCATTGTGTTCTTTACTGATGCACACATATATGCTGTGCAAAAGTACTTTCTATATTTCTAAAAATATTTTTCTGTATATTTTAATTCATTTTTGTAAATATATTTTATTATCATCTCTACATTTAATTGTAATTTTGACCTTTTAGATAAAGCATGGAAAAGGTATGCGTGGTAAAGGCATGTGTGCTAATAGTTACTTTAATGTAATCCTGTGTATGGTTGTTGTAAAGGTATGTGTGGTAAAAATATGTGATATATGCATGGTAAAGACTGCGTGGTAAAGGCATGTGTGGTAAAGGCATGCGTGGTTCCGTCGTACGTCCATTTCAGACTACTTCACAGGCATAGGAAATACTTCCTTAATAGGTTTCTGCGACTTAATCCAGCTCTGAGTACATAAGCACATAACTGCTTCCATCAGACACAGCTGCCCCAACATAACACCTCTCCCAAAATAAATTAGACAAAGCAAATGTAGCAGAGACACCAGAAAAAAGCTTGGGCATATATAAAATATGGGTCAATTCAGTAGGCCCACATTCTCTGTGTGGGGCATGTGTGGGACAGAGATTTTATCATCCCTGAAAGGTGTAGTTGAGCAGACTCAACAGCTACTTCAAAGCCACAAGAAAGTGAACAGGTCTGTGCTGCTGCAGGATGCAGCCAGCACATATACAAGCTATTCATCACAATCTTGACTCTAGTGATGATGATTACTATAAGACAGTGATGGTGCAAGAGGTAAACTTTAACTCTCCAAATAAATCCTGACTATGAAAGACAGAAGAAGAAACCCTGACCTACTTTTGTGCCCACAAGGAAGAATTGGCAAACACATGTACCAAGAAAAAGACATGAGGGAACCATCTGGGTGCTGCTGTCAAGTACTCTGGGGGTTGTTTTCATTCAGACTTAACCCGCTAGCCATTGCCCTCCATCCTTGAGCATTACTATGACATCTTATCGTCAAAACGTCAAAGAGCCAGGCATCTAATGATAAGGTAAATGGCATATCGGCAGCAATTATTGCGATAGTTTATTATAAAGTGCCTGATCAGAATGGTGCATAAATTAACACATCCAGAAAGGATGATACACCATACTCTAAGCACATTGAGTATCTCCTGTATCACCTACATGATTGAACTATAAGGGTCATTTGTGTCTGTGAATTTGTCGCAGTACACTGATTCGAATTCTGTTCACATCTTTTAATCTTTTTTCTCCCTCTCTTGCTTTCTGTGACATCATAACCAATGTAAATATGTTAATATGTATATTTCTATTTTTTGTAAATAATAGATAATGAGCAGGACTATACACATGTAAACCCCTTTGTTGGACATATTTTAATGATTTTGTATATAGTGGGTCATTTTCGCTTTTTCATTATATTTTTTTAGGAATTATGAATACATGGCTACCTGATGAAGGCACAACGCCGAAACGCGCGTAGACTATACTTAGCCATGCAAGACAACTATATTTTATATTTGTTTTTCTTTTTTCCACTATTTGTTGCTTGTTATCAGTTGTAATCCCATGTACATTCAATGTATGAACTCGATTTTGTATGTATAAATCAATGTATAAAGAATTGTATCAAAGAACAATCATCCTTATATAAAGAATAATATAAAGTCTTTGAATATATGTATGAATTTGCTGATTCCTCTCTATCTATATATCATAAAATTAAATAACTAAAAATGTATTTTTGAGATGTATTGGTCCTTGGGTCACTACATGTGTTCTTAACTAATTAGCCCACTCTAGACTAAGTTTCCTATATGTTTTTTACACAATTGTGTTGTAGACCCTGATATAGGAAACGTTATTAGGCGTACCCCTGTTGTACTACATAGTGCTGCTGTCAAGTACTACAGCAAAGGTTTAGGAGGAGAGTATCTCCTTTATATGGGGCGCCCTACAACCCCAAGACACTCTGAATGTGCTCACCTCAAATGTTGTTTTTCTAGCAGAGTTTTTAAGCATAGGATTAACACAGTGACTTTGTTACAGAAATGTCTTTTAGCATAGATTGGCAAGTACCCTGAATGAAGGCAAGACAGAGGTAAACAAATACCCTAGGTCCTAAAGTATAGGTTGAAAAACAGAAGCCTATACAGACAAGAAACCTTTTCCATGAATCATTTGTGATAGATTATTTTAAAAAAGGCTTCAGCTCATGACGCTTCCTAGGAAGGTAAGCCAAGGGCTCTGCATTTTAAATCTTCTGGGAATATTTTCAAAAAAAAGAAAATGACGAAGGCATTGAAGTGCTTCCCTTTTTTAATATATATACTTTCTGCTTCTTACACGTAATAGAAAAGAAGCAGTCACTAGAAAATTTCAAGGAAGATCAAAGCATAATTTATATGATTTGTTGCTGCTCAACCTTTGTGAAGCAGGAGAGAGGAGGCAGGATGCCAAATACGGTATCCAGTGACAATTACCATGGCGGCAAAACATCCTCTGTATCGAAAAAGCATGCTGGGGAAGTCCTTCGTCATAAGTCTTCATTTGTGTCTTTGAAAATGACTGCTGTACACAGAAGCGCCGCATGGACAGTAAGATTGGGGACAGGAGTGCGTTTCAGATTTTCCAACAATATAAAAAATTAAATTATACCACAAGAAGGGCACATGGGAGGAACTTACGGGTAAGGGAAAAGGGGCGAGGAATGCAGATTAGTAGGGGTACTTAGAGACAGAAATCACAATATTTTGTAAAATAGCCAAGATTTTTGAAGATTTTAAAAACCAAGAGATAAAAAGAGTGTATATGTGTTTTTGTTTTTGTTTAGGTAAAAAAGTCCTAGTGAAATGTAACAGACACCTCACCAAACCCGACTGAAAGCACCTCTACCCAACTATTTAGCACACAATGCATTTATTAGGGGGGTGTACCACCCTACCCCCCCCCCCCCCCACCCCAAATCTTTGCCCCTGGCTGTAAACATGCACCCCTCTACCATATTATTCCAGCAAGCTTTTAGACATATACAACTAAATAATGGAAAGTTCCTCGGCAGCCTTCCAACAGCCCTATGGATGAAAGGGCACAATAACAAAACAGAAAGGTAAAATGGGAGGGATAGGGTTTATAGGAGGTACTTCCTCTGAATGTAATGGGCATGAAAAACTGCTTGGGCAAATGGTGGTCCTAAGAGTAAAGGAAACATGTACACCCATTATAGGAAAATGCCCCTTTATGCATGGTTATCCCCTAACCTTTTGCCTAGAACTGATGCCAACCTGACTAGAGTAAAAACCTGCACAGGAGGGTGGGCCCCAGAAAACTTCCCAATCTACTGGTGGATACATGGGTAAATATTTTGATCCTGTGAAGGCCTCGTGTAACAACTGTAATAAGTTGGGACACCAAAGTGGAGATGCCACTTGTCCTAACAAGACGGCCCCTAGTCCCCCACCTGTTACTGCTGGTGTGGTTAATCTCCAGATGGGGTCAACAGTGTGCCCAGAGCAAATCAGGGTTCACACTAAAGCGACTTTAGTTTCTGAAGGGGAGGTGGACCTTGCCACTTTAGCTGTATGACCCACTAGTTTAAAGAAGTACCTGCAGTACCCCTTGATTAATGGGACTAGAGTAGAAGCCTTGAGGGACACAGGTGCCAGTGTTACCATGGTAAAAGATGCACTGGTTTCCCCAGGACAATATCTGACTAGACAAACTTATCCAGTCACCAATGCTGACAGTGTTACCACAGACCATTCCTTGGCTATGGTGACATTAGACTGGCGGGTGGGGGGTTACTGGCCAGAAACAGATAGTGGTCTCTCCAAAACTGCCAGCTGCCTGTCTACATTGAAACAACCTGGAGACCTCAGCATGGGCTGAGGTAGAATTGAGAACCCATTCAACTATGATGGAAACCCCTACGATTGTGTGTGTTAAAACCAGAGCACAGGGTGAAGCAGGAGTGTTGGAGCCCGAAAGTATGCCCCAACCTCCCAAGAGAAAAGGTAGGAAGACTGAGGGATAAGCTTACCAACAGCAAAATGATCACGACTCCTCTCCTTAGGTAGAGGGCTTGTCAACCCTAGGGGGAACTGTGGGACTTGAGCCTTACCAGGTTGAGCTCCTAGGCCCGAGGGGGGGGCTAGGGAACAGCTGTGCCTTGTACAGCAGGTCTGTCCAACTCTTGAAAGCCTGAGGCAGCAAGCTGCTGACCAGGAAAAGGAAGATGTGAATGGCTCCCACAGGACCTATAGAGAGTAGGGATTCCTGTATACTGAGGCCAGAGACACCAAACCTGGTACGACTAGGGGAGTGGTAGTGCCTCAGATGTACAGAGCTCTTACTCACATTCGCCCATGGCTTCCACCTAGCTGGGCACTGAAGCACAACTACAATTTGGGAAAGGTTTGTCAGCCATTTCTACTGGCCCGTGATGTCCCAGAAAGTGAAGGAATTTGCCAGCTTCTGTGTCACCTTTCAAGCCAGTGGCAAAACAGGAGGGCACCCAAAGGCCCTCTTAATTCCACTATGGTTAGGGTTCCCTTTGAGAGGGTTGGTGTTGACATAGCTGGTCCACTTGAACCATGCACAGCTTCAGGAAACCAATATATACTTGTAGTGGTAGATCATGCTACCAGGTATCCTGAAGCAATTCCCCTAAGGTCTACAACAGTAGCCAAAGCCCTCATTGTTATTTTTACCAGAGTAGGGTTCCCTAAGGAGGTGGTTTCTGACAGAGGTACCAACTTCATGTCAGCTTACCTAAAACACATGTTAAATGAGTGTAAAGTGAGCTACAAATTCACCCTCAAACCAATGGTCTTGTTGAAAGGTTTAACAAGACATTGAAAGGGGTGATCATAGGGCTCCCTGAAAACCTCAAAAGGAGATGGGATATCCTCCTGCCATGTCTGTTTTTCACTTACATGGAAGTGCCTCAGAAGGGAGTAGGGTTTTCCCCCTTTGAACTTCTGTTCGGCCTTCCTGCACGGGGACCATTTGCTCTTGTAGAGAAGGCTGGGAGAGACCTCTCCATGAACCTAAACAAGATGTGGTGGACTATGTACTAGGCCTTCGCTCCAGAATGAAAGAGTACATGGAAAAGGCATCCAAAAATCTAGAGGCCAGCCAACAACTCCAGAAGCTGTAGTATGACCAGAAAACTGCATTGATGGAGTTCCAACCAGGGCAAAACGTGTGGGTGTGGAGCCTGTGGCACCCAGTGCCCTTCAAGACAAATGGAGTGGCCCTTACCCCCTCTTAGAAAAGAAAAGTGAGGTTACCTACTTGGTAGACCTAGGCACTTGCAGGACCTCCAAGATGGTGATCAATATAAATCGCCTGAAACTTTTCTGTGATAGGGCTGATGTAGCCATGCTGATGGTTACCGATGAATATCAGGAGACAAAGAGTTAACCTCGTCCTGCCTTCCTCTCATACAGCCCCAAAGATGGGTCATGTGGATAGAGTTATCTACTCGGATGCCCTCTCTGACCAAAAGAAGGCCGCCTGCAGGCAGGTCCTGCAACAGTATGCTGAGCTCTTCTCCTTATCCCTGGTCAGACACACTGGTGTACCCATGATGTGGACACTGAAGGCAGCTTGCCTATCAAAAAAAAAGATCTATCGCAAGTCTGCCAAGTTAAGCAGCGGATCATGGCTGAAGTGAGCAAGATGCTGGAGTTTGAGGTCATTGAACTTTCTGAGAGTCCCTGGTCTAGTCCCCAAACCTCACCCACAGGGTGGAAAGCGAGTAATGAGGTTTTGTGTGGACTGCAGAGGTCTCAATTCTGTCATCAAGACAGATGCACACCCCATCCCAAGGACTGATGAATTGATAGACAAATTGGGTGCAGCTGAATTTCACAGTACCTTTTACTTAACCGCGGGGTACTTGCAGATTGGCATGGCCCCAGGAGCCAAGGAAAAGACAGCATTCTCCACACTTGATGGCTATTATCAGTTTTCTGTTATCCCCTTTGGTTTAAAGAATGCCCCTGCCACCTTCCAAAGGTTGATGAATCAAGTTGTTGCTGGCTTGGAGACCTTTAGTGCAGCCTATCTCGATGATATTGCTGTCTTTTGCTCCACCTGGCAAGATCACCTGATCCACTTGGGGAAAGTTTTACAGACCCTAACTATCAAGGCCTCCGAGTGCCAAAGAGTGCTGGGAACTGTTATATACTTGAGCCACCTTATAGGTGGAGGCCAAGTGCAACCATTACAGCCCAAGATCCAGACAATTCTGGACTGGGAACCTCCAACCACCCAGACCCATGTAAGGGCATTCCTTGGGTTGACTGGATACTACTGGAGGTTTGTGAAAGGGTATGGGTCCATTGTGACACCCCTCACAGAATCTACCTCCAAAAGACTACCCAATAAAAGGAATTGGACAGTTAGTTGTTAAAAGGCTTTTGACACCCTGAAAGAGGCAATGTACTCAGCACCAATTCTCAAAGCTCCAGACTACTCCAAGCAGTTCATTGTGCAGACTGATGCCTCTGAGCTGGGGATAGGAGAAGTCCTATCCCAGACCAATGATGATGGCCAAGACCAGACTGTTGCTTTCATAAGCAGGAAGTTACTCCCCAGGGAGCAGTGTTGGGGTGCCATCGAGAGGGAGGCCTTTGCTGTGGTTTGGTTCTGAAGAAGTTGAGACCATACCTGTTTGGTTCTCACTTCCTGATACAAACTGACCACAGACCTCTCAGATAGCTAATGCAAATGAAAGGCAAAAATCCCAAACTGTTGAGGGGGTCCATCTCCCTACAGGGAATGGACTTCACAGTGGAATATAGACCTGGGCCTGCCCATGCCAATGCAGATGGCCTTTCCCGGTTCTTCCACTTAGATAATATAGACTCTCTTGGGAAAGGTTCCATTTGGGGGGGGGTAGGAAATTGTGCCTTTTTGCATGGTTACCCCCTAATTATTTTGCCTAGAACTGTTGCCAACCTGTTTAAAGTGTGTGCTGGGATCCTGCTAACCAGGCCCCAGCATGTGCTCTTTCCCAAAACTGTATCTCTGCATCCAAAATTGGCACAACCTCTGGCCTACATATATGTCCCTTACAAAAGGTACCACTAATTCCAAAGGGCCTTGTGACCAGAAAGAGCCTCTGAGGGCTGCTGCATGTATTATGCCAGCCTTAGAGACTCCTCACCTGGCACATAAACCCTGCCACTGTATCCTGTGTGTCAGCGTGGGACCCCAAAGTCGACATGGCACCCGTCACTGGGTACCATGCCTAACTAACACTGCCTGTGGCATAGACATGTCACCCCTCTAGCAGAGTGCACTATACTCCAGGTGAGGGCACAGTGTCACGAGTGCTGTACCCCTACAGTGTCTGTGCCATTCACAGACCTTGTAAATGCAGCAAAGCCATATTGAGTACGTGGGCTGGGAGTTTGTCATCACGAACTCCCCCGCTCCATGATGGCTTTACTGAAGATTAAGGAGTTTGGTATCAAACTTCTCAGCACATTAAACCTGCACTAATGTAAAATGCTCTCAGAGGGCCTCCTAGAGATGCCCCCTGAAACACGACCAGCCCTGGTGTGGTTCCTGACTTGCTACCAGCCATCTGCCACCACCAGACAGGTTTAGGAACCCCTGCGCTCTCTGGGTCTGGAAACAAAGCACATCCTGGGCAGAGGAGTCATGCCTCCCACCCAGGATGGGCAGGATCCACAAAAAGGGAGCTTCGAAGGCCTGCCGCCTTTGTTGGCTAGCCCATGCCTTTAGCTGCTATCAGAAACTGTCTCCTACAGGTTCAGACTCCCATTTGGTCACGAGACATGGTGAGAAAACCTAGCCAGGAAGGGAGGTATGCCCACCTTAGCCAACCCCACCCCTCAGGTGGAGGAGGTGAGGTGAAACAAGCATCTCAGTTCCCTCCATATCGAAGCTGAGAGGGTTCTGCCAATTAGGAAGAGAATTATGCCCCCGTCCGGAGAATGGCATACTAGGGGGTGTACACCTGCACACCTGCACACCTCAGTAACGCCCCTAAATCTAGTATTATGGGGCACCCCTGAACCTTACCTCTTTGGATTCAACGGACCAAAGAAGAAGACAGACCAGCACCGCTGCTATGCCAGGAACTGA
Source organism: Triturus cristatus (assembly GCF_964204655.1). Classification (NCBI taxonomy): domain Eukaryota; kingdom Metazoa; phylum Chordata; class Amphibia; order Caudata; family Salamandridae; genus Triturus; species Triturus cristatus. Next base: position 1,186,996,238 of record NC_140592.1, read on the forward strand.
ACAGCTGCAGTAAAACCCCGACAAGAACCTCACCACCTGCACCCAGGTCGACCAGTCGACCTGCTGTCCTTCCAGAAACCTTGCATGGTCTCCAAGAAGCACGGAGGCCCTGCAACCCTTGCCAAAGCACCAATAATCTCCCCCCAGACTAGAGTCTCTAGTTATCGGCGTCTGCAAGTGCCAGAACAGCCACGTTGAGGACCAACACTGGTGTCGCTGTGACTCTCTACTTTAAAAGAACTCACCGACCACAGTGGTAGAGGGATCCTCTAGGCCCCCACGACACCAGCCGTGCCCAGCTGGTGCCTGAGAGCCCGTATCCTCCTGCAAGTGGCCCTGTCGGCCAACTCTGGCCCTACTGCCCGACCATGACCTCCCAGTGACGGTCCGACAACGGCGGAAATCCTTCAGCCGAACGACAGCAGCCAGCCGCCAGCCACCAGCAACCTCGATGGAAACCGTGTTGGCAGTCTGTTAAAAACCAACCTACTGCATTACTCTCTGCGGTCCCCAAGGGAAAATATAATTGCTGGTTATTGACCGCTGCGGCGTAGATACTGAACCTGCACCTCTGGGTGCCCCAGTCCCCCTCAACCAACAATGCCCGCAGTGTTGGCCTGGACCACCTGAAGACTGGAACTGTAAAGCGGATACTTGAAAGTCCATCACCTGTCTTTTTCCCCACATGATTGCCTATCGTTCCCTATGTATTGCACTAACTGCATATCTGAATGCAAAGTAATTTCTCTCCGACTGAAAAGTACTGCTTGAAAATTTACAAAGCTTTCTATTTGTAAAATGGTGATATTTTGAAAATATTACAACTTACCTGCATTAAGTATCCTTTGGTTCTTCAAAAAAATACAAAGTATAACTTTTTATGCTCACCAGTGGGTCTGGATTCAGTCTTTGAGTGTGTGATAACATTTCTTGCCTGAGTGTGTACAATAAATGTTTAACACCACCCTCTGATAAGCCTAACTGCTTGCCCACACTACCACACATGGAGCTGTTAGTATTATCTACAATCGCCTGTGCTATACCTCTGGGGATCCCCTGGACTCTGTGCACACTATACCTTGCTTTGGTATAGTATATACAGAGCCAGCTTCCTACACTCATTAATGTAAGGAAGGGGAGGAGGAAGGAGATGAGGCGGTAATGCATTTTTCCGCATAGCCTGTGTTGCTTTGATTGGGCGTGACATTCCGTAGTGCGTCCTGGCACTGCTAAAACACTACACCAAAAGACTTCAGTTGTGGTTCAACCATGACAAGTGTGTGCTCTTTAAGAGAAATGGAAAATATTCTACAAATAAAGAAAAACTGGCTAGCTCAATTCCATTTTTGAAATTGCAAAATAATACTGTGATTCACAGAAGTGTCACGGTGAAGCCTTTCCCTAAAAGGGAAGGTGGCCGCCCCCACGTGCATCGATGTGTCTCTGCAGAGACTCCCAATCAAAACAACGCATTCCGGGACGGCAGAAGCAAAGGTTTAGTTCACGAATTGGCTGAAATGCTGGAAAAACATTACAGAAATGCCAACCCCAGATGTGGTTTCTCAAACCTTAGTCACAGATCCAGGTATTGAAAAAAATGAAAAAAAGAGAACCATATTTGGAAATAATATTTGGAAACCTTCGCTCAAAGCCATCCGAACCCCTCAGATCAGTGGGTACTTTGGAATCCAGTCTCCTGTGCACCCTCTCAGCTGCCAAGGTGACCCAGCTCTTTCGAACTTTGAGCCAGCGTCCTGATTGGCTAACAAGGCGACTGACGCTCATGTGATCCACCCCTTCTCCAGATCTTCAAAGGATTCCAACCGTGGCACCCGAGCCCTAATTGATATAAAAGCCATTCATGCTATAGCCCCTATTTCGCCAAGTGATATGTCAATATCACAGATGCATTCTGGGAGTAGAAATGATGCCAGAAAGGCAGTGGTGACCATCAGCTTCCCAAATCCAACCGATAATCAGTTGATCAATACATGAAGTCTGGTTCTTCATATCTGAATGCAAGGGAATATTTTATCCGCCTGAGTGAAAAGGAAATTGTGTTTGCAAGCGACAGACTGTAAACAAGCAATGTTGTCATAGAAACGGATCCTTTCTATCAAATTATAATGCTGTTGCACAGCACATAATCAGAAGCACAAGCTGACTGTTTGGTAACATCCTCTTCTCTCAGGGAGGAGCATCTAAGGACAGAGAGTGTATGTGTTTATTATTCATTTTATGAGGCACCGGCAAGACAAAAATGCCATTTATGCGTTTATTATTCGTCTATATTCGGTAAAAACGAGACAACAATTGCAGCTGAATCTGGCACCGTGGGAGTGAATATTAGCATTAGTTACAAGTCAAAAATACGATTCAGAACAGAAAAAAAGGCAAAATAATGCGCGGATCTGTTTCCGACACAGTAAGTGGGCAGGCAGGGTTCATATCACAGATGTAGTTTATCTGAGCAGGCCTGCGCCATCTTGTTGCTGTTGCGGGTAGTAGCTGATTCGTGGCTGTTTCTGAAATCCAATCACAGCGTTTCCTGGGTGTTCAGAGCTGTCATGCATGAACGTGATTTGTTGATGGTTAAGAATAATTTCTCAGCTGAATGTGTCCTAGGTGGGGGCATGACCAACCTGATAGATGATAGATACATGATTCTGAAAAAAACCCTTTTGTTCTTCAGTTTGTATCTCTGTAGAAGCCATTCTTGTTTGAAGAAATGCTTGTTGCAGCTTCCTTACTCTGTCAGACAGAAACGTTTTTCCTCGCGACTATAGATGCAGTCCTGTCGGGATGTTTTTGTTGTTGTTTTGTTTTCATTTCATGGAAACTTTTGCATTTTTTCTTATGTTCTTCTTTTTCCGGGTTTTCCGCTGAAATGACTCAAACCATATTTTTTTAGCAAAATGTATTAGAAACCTAAGGTATGCTTTTTTATGCCTTCTTTGGGGTTGAACAAACTAAAGGCTGTTAAACTTTAACAATATATTGCAAAGTTTGTCAGCTAATTTTCTTTTTAGTTTTCATTATATCAACAGAGATTTGTAAAGGGCTATGAGGGATGACAGTGGATAATGACATTTTAAAACAACCAAAACATGAAAGGCTGGAATTCAAGATACAACGATGTTGTTTCTGCAAGAAGGCCAGGGTTCCGAAATCACACCAAGTGAGGCAGCCTTTGTGCGCGTGGCTAAAGCTTGTCATCTAGCAGGCTGGCTCCCTCATCATGACTTGCAGACAATCTTCTGTCTGTCCTCTTTACCAACAAAATTGACATTCTAAGAGCCCTGGAACCCTACCTTTGCCCTCCCACATCCTATGGCTTAGCCCCACTCTTTGGGCAAACTGGGATTGCTAGTTTTGTATTATTTTTGTATCTACCAAAAAATCATCACCTTCTCGAGGCATCTGCATGGCCAAAGGTATCAACCTGGGCCTCTCTTCATATTCACCGATCATCACCAACCTAATCAATACTTCCACCTTCAGTGAAGTCATCCCTCAGGACCTCATCACACTGTCCTAAAAAACATGCTGCAACTCAAATAATCTATCCTGTTCCAAGCCTATATCTGGCCTTCCCCGTGGGGCAAAGGCACACGCAACAGTCGTCTGCCAGCAATTGTCTTCCCATAGGTAATAAAACGTCCTTGAGACGGCCTTTCAGCCTGACATGAGCCCATGCCACTAAACATCAGGAAAGAGCTAGCTCACTCCAGAGACAAGCATACTCCTGAGTTTTGAACCTATTAGACCTTTCAGTCGCCTTCGACACCATGGACTAGCAATCGTTAATCGAAAGGCTGTCATCAACGACTGGCTTCAGAGAAGAGCACTCTCCTGGTTTTCGTCCTTCCGTCAAATCCACACCGCCTCAATTGGACCCATTTCTCTCGAGAATATCCAGCATCAAGTGTGGCGTGCCTTGGGGCTCTGCTTTGTCACCAATGCTAGTCAGCATTTACATGGTCCCTCTCACTGGCATCTTAGCTTCACATAACAGTGGCCATCACTTGTATGGCAATGATACCCAGCTTTATCTTACGCTTGAGGATGAGCCTGACCGCATTCACACATTTTCTCACTACCTTTCACAGGTTCACCTCTGGATCTAGAATCATTGTCTCTATCTGAGTAGTGAAACCTCTGAATTCCTGCACCCGGGCCCTGTCATCCTGCCTCCGTCTTTTTCATGTTGTTCTGTTGAACTGGACACTACCTCAACCCCCATATGTAAAGCCCACAGTTGCTCTTTAATAGTGTGTTTCCATTGATTATTCTCACCAACATTTCACCATTTACGTTTCCCAGACTGGGCTATGCCGTTATGCAGTGACTCTCAGAAAAACACTCTGGGGCCGATTCACAGAACTAACTTAAGACAAAATCCTAAACTTACTACTTTTGGTATTCACAGAAGTTAGGATTTTGTCTTAAGTTTGTATTAAGACAAACTTAAGACAGACTTAAGACAGACTTAAGACAAACTTAAGACAGACTTAAGACAGACTTAAAACAAACTTAAGACAAAATCCTAACTTAAGTCTGTCTTAAGTCTGTATTAAGTATGTCTTAAGTTTGTCTTAAGTCTGTCTTAAGTCTATCTTAAGTCTGTCTTAAGTTTGTCTTAAGTCTGTCTTAATTCTGTCTTAAGTCTGTCTTAAGTTTGTCTTAAGACAAACTTAAGACAAAATCCTAACTTCTGTGAATACCAAAAGTAGTAAGTTTAGGATTTTGTATTAAGTTAGTTCTGTGAATCGGGCCCTCTCATCCTCTAGGCTGATTGCATCACTGTAGCAGCTTATACACCATCCCTCCCCGGCCTTTCTCCCTCTAAACTACAGTAAGTCCACTTGATGGCATCCCCTGGCGATGGTGGCTGTCGATGATCCCAATGTGGGCCATCCGGCCTTCATGGACAAGCTCACCTTGGCTCTGCTATGCGACCCCCACACTCCTGCCAAATGGGGTGGCGACTTCAACTGTGTTCTAATCTTGGGCAAGGACCGCTCGATCCCCCCTTGTGTTGTAGGCCTACTAATCACCTGAGGGACTGGCTGGCCTACCATAGGGTTTGTGATCCGTGGCATCTCCAGCATCCAAAGGACTGCGTACTCTTTTTATTCCCCTGTCCGCGGTGTCCATACTTGCATAGACGTGTTTCTATGTAGCGCACCTCTCGTGTCTTTATCTCCAACATGGAATTTCTTGCGTACACGCTCTCAGGCCACTATCCTCTCCTGCTTTCGTTGAAATGTGGCTGAGCTCGCCCCAGTATCCTGATGTGGAGACTGGAGACTGACTCACTCCTTGATCCCCTGTTATGGGAGGGCCTGGTCGAAAACTTGATGGAGCACTTTGAGATGAATGCTGGCTCCGCTTCAGACCAAGCAACCGAATGGGACGCTCATAAGGCTGTGATATAAGGACACTGTATTGCTACCTTGTGGGGTGTCCAGCCGACCCTGTGCAGGAACATACTGGCCAAGGAGCAGGACATGCTTAGCCTGGAGACCGATCACCCGTGGTTCCCTGCTCAGCTTGATTCTCTGCTACACTTACGGTGGGAAATGCAAAACCAACAGTTGATGGACAGAATGCAGAACAATGTCATACATTCATCCCAGTACAGAGATCTGGGCCTAAATCCATCGTTTTTTTGCTCATCATGCCATTCCAGTTTGAATACAGCCATATGCAAATCAGTCTTGACACTGTGCCTCATGGGAACAGTCCAGCCCAAACTGCCAAGCCAGGTCCTCCCTGGACTGGAAACAAGCATCCTAGGACCGGTTTCGGGGTTTCACCCCTCTTCAGCCAGGATAGCTTGATTCCAGTGGCATGGAGAGCACTTTTCGCCCCAAGTGGGATGGGTATGCCCAGACGTGGGTCCCTTGCTCACTATGCCACTTGATTCAAGCTAGCTTGGCTGAAGAAACGTGATATATCCTGAAACCGGTCCCAGGGTGCTTGTTTCCGGTCCAGGGAGGACCTGGCCTGGCAGTTCGGTCTGGACTGTTCCCATGGGGCACAGGGTCAAGACTGATTTGCATATGGCTGGGTCCAAACTGGGGTGGCGTAGTGGGCAAAAGAACAATGGATTTAACCCAGATCTTTTGACTGGGGGGGAATGTTTGCATTGTCAGCATTCCGTCCATCATTTGTGTGCTGTAACACTTACGGTGGGAACACAGGGATTTGGAGCAAAGACTGAGGTGGCTCGAATATAGCCACTAAATTGCTAGATTGCATGGGGAAGGAGATTGCGCTGAAAGAATGCTGGCGTGGCTCATACATGAAGGACTCTCATGCCCCCCCCCATTAGGTGCGATACGAGTGAGTGATGGCACGATTCTTAATATGCAGTGTGATTTTAATGCAACCTTCGTGAGCTTCCATAGCTGCCTTTATGCAGCTGTGCCGGGCCCCTTCAGTTCCGCCCTGCGTGAATACCTTTGATAAATCCCACTCGCTTGGCTTAACGCAGTTCAGGTGGCTGACTTTGATTCTCTCCTCCAGCTGAATGAGCTGCGTTTATCTGTCTTGAAAATTTCTCGTAGTAAAACACGGGACAATTATGGCCTCCCGATAGAGTATTACTCCACCTACAGTGCTATCCTGACACCCAAGCTCCTGGAAGTTTACAGCGCAGCACATGACACTGGGCAGCTCCATGATATGCTCCACAAGGCTCTTATAGTGCCTTAGACAGACCACAATGCTTAAGATATGCGATCTTACAGACCACCCTCGATGATGAATCTAGATTGCAAGATTTTGAGGAAGGTTCTGGTGAACAGATTGCTTCCACTACTCGGCACCTTAGTACACGAAAATCAAAATGCCATTATACCGAAGCAAAGTACCTTTCTTAATGTCCATCGATTACTGCTATTACTACGGGCTGATCTGAACACCACTGGTGTTCCAGTGGCGAAGTCACTTAACGTTGAGAAGGCCTTTGACACCTTAGGGTGGGATTTCCTGTTCACAATGTTTGAGGCAGCGCAGGTAGGGCCAGGCTATTTGAGGTGGCTTAAAACCCTCTATGGACGCCCCAGAACTAGAGTCACGACTGGCCAGTACATCTCTGATAAATTTGATATTTGCTGGGGCACCCAACAGGGCTGCCCGTTATCTTCTCTACTCTTTTCCCTGGCTATGCAGTCTTTGGTCTGTGGGCTACGCATGCAAGAAGGGGAATGGGGGATTGGAGCACCGGGCGTTTGCCATTAGATCTTGTTGTAAGCAGATGACACATTGATTTACTTGGAGGACCTGGAAACAGGGTGATGGCACTGTTGGAAGAGTTCAGGGCAATGTCCGGTTTTAGAGTAAACGGACAAATCCTGCCTGTTTCCCCTCTGCCCTTCCAGGGTCTGAGAGTGGTGATCTCCCCAGGGCCCGCCTACAATGGCAGTGCAATACTTTTAAATATGGAGGCATAAGTGTATATCACTCAGATGTTGACCTGGTGGAAGGGAATCTATATAGGGCCCTTGGTTCGATGTGCGGATCGTTATCATTCTGGACGTCTCTCCCCTTTTCGACAATGGGCTGGGTGGCCATCTTGAAGATGCGGGTATTGCCACGTCTTCTGTCCTACCTTTCGGCCCTTCCGCTCGAGCCCCCCTTGAGTTTTTCCACCAAACTCAAGCCTTTACTGGGGGAACTGATTAGGGGCAAGGGTCCGCGTAAGAGTAACGCTAGACGAACTGTGCAGTCCCCTGCTGGATGGGGGGCTTGGCGCACTTAATTTGGAATTATATTTCACCGCTGCGCAAGTACAGTGCGGTGGCTAGGGTCGGCACCATGCAGCGAGAGAACTGAGGTACTCACCCCTAATACCCCTTTTGCAGATGCCGGCTCTCCAGGACTTTATCCAACTTCACAATGTGACTTGCTAGAGAGAGTTGGGGGTGACTTGGACTGGGGATTTTTATACAGATGGGGTGCTCCGCCCATTCTCAGATATCCGGCCTGGGACAGGAGCAGACGGGGCCTGAGATTGCACTCCTGCTCCACACCATGCTGGCTCACGAGGGTACAGGTAAGGACATCACAGCCCTGTATGCAGCTCTCCTGGGACAGGGACAGAAGCTGGTTGCGAAGACCAAGCACCGCTGGACATTAGACCTTCACCCCCCAATGATGGACAAACAGTGGGCCCATGCAGGCCCCATGGCAGGTTAAAGACATCTCTCGGAACTCATGCTTCCGTTTATCCAATTAAACTATCTACACCAAACCTACGTAACACCCCACCGCTTGTCACACATGCTCCTCACAACCAACCTGGATTGCGCAAATTGCGGGATTATAGATGCAGTATTTTTCCATATGGTGTGGGACTGCCCGGGAGCACAGAAGGTCTGGAAAGAAAAGGTGAGTATTACCTCTACCCTGGACGACACTGGGGTCTCGCGCTCACCGGAGTCTTGCCAGCTGGGTATCGATCTAGAACCAAGTGGGGATAAATATCTCCATAGATTCATTGATTTGGCATTTGTGTTGTGCAAACGCCAGATTGAAAAGGCATGGAAATCACTGGCTGCGCCAGACAAGTCAATTTGGCTGAGATGGTGGAGAGCCAAAGCAGCGGTGCTATCGGAGGCTCGGCGAAGAGAGGGGGCCTAACGTGTATTTGTGCTACTTTACTGTAATATTTGAAGTGTAACTTATGTGTTTTGACCTCTAGCCTCATAAAGAGACTAGTAGGGTGTGTTTAGTAATAAATACAAATATTTTATATATATATATACCTGATGTGGTTTCCTTTCATTTAGCTACTCAAGAGATTATAGACTGGTAAAACAAGCTGCTTTACATTCCTTCAAGACTTAGCCTGAAGACTGCTCTCCATAGCTACCACTAGGATAGCTTTCAATAAAGGTTGTCTTTAACCTATCATCAATAAGGGGTTGTTTGGACTGGTGCAAGGTGCCCACTATAACTAGTGGACAGCATATATCAGGCCAACTTCTCATAAAATGCATCCTTGGTGTTATGACAAGTATCCATGGCATGGGCTCAAGAAGCTTGTAAATGAGAAGCAGGCGTTATGTGAAGCATTGTACACGTGAGCACTTGATGAAAATGGCAAGTTGATGTTTTGGGGCCTGTATATTTACATGACTTCTGGTGGTCTGGTAGGCGCTGCACTCTAGTTACCCCTTAGTACAAAGGCTACCCAACCCCACACCAAGCAAACTCAAGAAGCGCCTACTGCCTTGCGTCATCCAACCTGCTCAATGATGCACCAAAGAGCTTAGAAGTACATTTGAAACGCTAGACTCAGAGAGGACAAGGAAGTGTGTCCACTATAGAGGAAGCCCACACTAGGATGGACCCCTTCTCACTGATCGCGGGCAGTGCCCTCTGCCCCTGACCTAACCCAGTCATTTCTAGTTCTCTTAACTAAACAGCTGAACAGACCAGTCCTAACCCATTCTTTTCATGTCAAAACAGGACATAAGGTACCTTGATCTTGGTCCCACAGCAAAGTTCTGCCATTTAAATATATAACATGGGCAGTTTCTCACGTAATATATACATTTGCACCCATTGGTTTACTCCTGTAATAAAGCACACATTTATCTTTTTTTTTTAATTCACATGGGTTTTCCAAGGAACGCTGCATCAGCCACAGATTTCCTGGAGGAATCCTTGGAGCGTTTTCTGAGTACCCAATGACATGTATGTGACGGCAGCTTGGCATGCATGATTGTACATAGAGTACAACTGTGCAGGTGAAGCGCCTTTACCTTTTCGGAGAGAAAATATGTTTTTGCCGGTGTTCAAGGCACGGCTCCTAAACCCCAGCAAACTTTGCTGGTGTTCCCTGCCCATTACTTCCCGAAGCAGGAGTAAATATCTTACTGTTTACAGGGTGGAAGTCGGTGGTGAAGGAGTATGTGAATGTGCCCATACCTTCGAGGGCATCGGTGCGGTGGAACACCCACTCCCAAGAAGAGGACTTAATCGTGGGAAAATTACATCATACATCACTTTGTGAATCAAGCCCTCTGCCTTTAAAATGACAAGTTATGGGGGGGGGCTTTCAGGCAGTGAAAGTAAAGCAACAATGCAGCAGCAGACCCGGAGATCTACAGCGGGCAGCTGGAGATAAAATGCAAAGTCCTTTCTTCCAAAGAAGCCTTTCATCCCTGATTGATTTTCTCTCAATCCCACTCTTCAAAGTGCTGTCACTGAGTAAATAAAATGCAGGGCTCGCACTGAGTAAATAAAATGCAGGGCTCGCACTGAGTAAATACAATGCAGGGCTCGCACTGAGTAAATAAAATGCAGGGCTCGCACTGAGTAAAAAATATATGCAGGGCTCGCACCGAGTAAAATAAAATGCAGGGCTCGCACTGAGTACATAAAATGCAGGGCTCGCACTGAGTACATAAAATGCAGGGCTCGGCTCGCACTGAGTAAATAAAATGCAGGGCTCGCACTGAGTAAATAAAATGCAGGGCTCGGCTCGCACTGAGTAAATAAAATGCAGGGCTCGCACTGAGTACATAAAATGCAGGGCTCGGCTCGCACTGAGTAAATAAAATGCAGGGCTCGCACGGAGTAAATAAAATGCAGGGCTCGCACGGAGTAAATAAAATGCAGGGCTCGCACTGAGTAAATAAAAGGTGCTGCGTGTATGTGTTTTTTAACGCATGCCATCCCGCATTTGAGATGTACAATATTACACTAACAAAATACTAACTTTGCACTTTATTTCCTAAGCGACAGTAAAACATGCATGTCGTAAATGTGTTACAAGGTACACTTCTGTTTGTTTTAAAATGTTTTCGCTTGGAGTTCTGAGCACTTGAAAGAGTTACATCATGTGATGTACAGAAGATGAAATTTACACTGGGTTTCCCTGTGTGTTTTGTCCGTGCGTCCTGTCGTGCCTCTGGGGTGAGGGGGCAAACATGAACATTTTTGCCCAATGACCCAAAAACTCTAGTTCCAGCCCTGGACACCCCTGTCAAATTGTGTGATCTTGCCACGGATCGAGCAGGCAGGAGGTTTAAACCAAAGGCTTATAAGTAACCGGGTTCTCTGGTGAGTGGAGGGCACACAGCCTGACGATCCCTACCGCCTCCCTCCCCCCGTGAGGTGTTATGTAAGGCCCGGTGACAGTCGCTGGGCTGCCCTACAAAGCGCGCACTCTCTCTGCACTCGCTGTCTCTATCTGTGGAATGCGTTCGATAAAGATATATTTTTGGCCTGGAAGCCTGCGCCATGCTGCAGCTGCGGGGAAGACGTGCCATGGGGGCCAGGAAATCTTTGACCTTCAAACTGCGTCACGCGGCCTCTGGAATCTTCGTCAAGACCACCGAGCACAGCGAGGAGCTTGACAAACAGGAAAGTGTGAGAGAGAACGCGGGCACGCGACCGGAAAAGGAAATAATTAACAAGAATCCCACTGAGCAAATTAACATAGAAAAGGTGCTGTAAGTGAGAACGGTTTTAGGTATCATTGGTGTTGTCAGTGTCACAAATTGTAATATTTTTCAAATTGACTTAAATGTACTTTTTATTCATTTGAGTCAAGACCACTCATCACTGGTGTTAGAATGAACAAAGCAAGAGTTTTCATTTCTTTTGACCCGGTTATGTCTGCTTTCATCTGGACAACTAAAAAGAAACAATAGGGGATACGTACAAGGGGCTAACGCCGCCTTAGCAGCACTTTTACGACGGTTTTGCGGCGAGATTTTTATCGCCGTATGTACAATCTGTCGCTAACCTCTGTTAGCGGCAGTTTTCCGGCAAAAACGTCCATTCTAAAGATCGCCACTTCTGTTAGCGATAATGACATGCAAGGGAGGCGTTCCTGTGCAAAAACGGCGCTAACCCCACTTCGCGATATTTAGAAGCGGATTCCTGAAGTTTGGAGGATCAAAAAAACTGCCTCTAACTGCAGTTAGAGGCAGTTTTTTAAGACTAGAAAATAGCTGGTCTTAAAAATGGAGATAACACTTGGGACCTCTTTTAAGCAGGTTTTGGTGCTTGGACAGCGCTGCAAGCTATGTTGCAGCGCTGTCCTGTGACAAAACTACAGGGCAGGAATGCGCACCATCATTAAGATAGTTGCAACACTTTTCACTATGCCCCGCTTGCGACACCACGGATGCGAAGTATTCACTCCATGACGCAAGTAATGACAAAAAGTCACGCAGTGCTTCAGTCGTGTCACAAGCATGATGCAACTCCTGCAATGCATGGGGCCAGCCTGTACCTCTGGCACTGCGTCATGCAGGCGTAAGGTACTGACGCAGTGCCGTCCTCTAATTGTCTCAGTGAAATCTGAGGGATTTTATTGTGCCACTCCTATGAGGCCTTGTCACGTGGGAACGCACACCCTGGGTACATCGTACCTGATGCAGGTATGATGTGGCACATGGCTTCACGAGGTCACACATATGCCTACATGAGTCACTTTGCAAATACGGCGCAACGTGGTGCTAGTTTTGCCTGGTCCATTCTTGAGGGGTGCCAGGGTGTCGGCGCAGTTGGATATCCATCGGTCGTAGTTGCGCACTGTCGTGTCATCGTCTGTAAGCAGTGGTGGAGTGGTGGTGATGAGGGAGTTGACGAGACGTTCTTCGGTGGCCTTGATCCAGCTGCAAGGGGGGGCGATGATCGGGATGGTGTACGGTGGGCATGGTGAAGACGTGATGTATACAATGATGGTCTGTCCAGGAGAGTCCAGTGGTGTGTCTCTAGTTGAAGTTCCCGCTGGCGGAGGAGACGTGCTCGACCATGTGTCCTGCTATGTGGTTTGCTGCGGTGACTAGCTGCTTGAGTCTGATGTTGGGGAGCTTCCCCAGGAGGTGCTGGTGTTCTGGTCACTGGGATTGTCTAGGTGGAACTTGAGTTTGGCAAGTAGGATGTCGTCGGTTGATGGGGGAGCCTAGTGCGCAATGAGGTCTACAATGGTATCGGAGAATGGGTGTCCGTGGCCCGGGGGGCCTGCAGATGAGGGTGCTGCAGAGGATGGTGTTGGGGTTTGTCCGGATCTGGAAGTTGGGGTGTACCAAGGTCACCGTTGGGTCATTAGAGTGCGTTTTCAGTTGGAGTGTGCTTCTGTAGGTGATGGCAATGCCTCCTACTGGACGGTCGGGGTGGTCCTTGTGGGTGATTTAGTAGCCGTCAGTGATGACGATGGCGATGTTGGGTCCGGAGCAGATGTTGGTCCTTGCAGGCGATATGGCATCCAGGATTGATGGCGAGGAGGGTGCTGGCGCCATAGTGGTGGAGTGTTCGAGAGGAAGGGTCCTTGGTGCTGAGCGTGGTCCAGGGACAGACGGTCGCAGACGGTCTTGCCTATGGTTTGCCTTTGGCACGGGAGACGTCCATTACAACACAGGCATTACATTGTAATGCTGATGTAATGCCTTTACAGTGCAACTCCAACAATGCAGGTGCCTTTACATCGCACTCCTTTACAGCGCATTGTGAGGTCAGTAATGGGGTATTTTTAAGTTTTAGGGTGGGTAAGGGTTTTGGGTGTCAGAGATAAAATTTGGGGTGTCTCATTGGGTAAAATTTGAAATTTGGGGTGTGTTTTGGGGTCAATCATGAAAATGCGGGTGAGCATTTGGGTAAAAAATGAAACCTGGGGTTTGCATTTGGGTCAAATATGATTTTTAGGGTGTGTTTTGGGGGCTCAAAGATGAATTTTAGGTCTCAGGGTTTGCTTTGGGGTGCAAGGGTTAGTTTTAGGGTTGCACTCACTGCAGTGGGAATAGTAATATTTACATCTTTGCTATCCAACACCTTCCCTACTGTTGCAATATGCCTAGTATTAGTGTGCATTGTAATGGAATGCGATGTAATGGTATGCGTTGTAACTTCATATATACCTTTGTCACATCAGTGGTACGCCCACTGCATATGGCCACACAGCGGCCGCCATCGAGAAGTGCTGCGGGGGGGACTGGACAGCTGGGAGGTGGGAAACGCGGAAAGGACACTGGATGGGGCGTGGACACAGGAGTGTGTGTGTGAGAGGGTGTTAGGGTGTTAGGGTGATAGTCAACTTCAAATAAAAGGTGCATTAATAGTATATTTTCATAGAAAACATTCTCGCAGTTCTCTTCTTTATAAAAACGCTAATCAAGGCACCCTTTCAAAATACCCATGGACAAAGGCCACACAGCTGACCTTTGTATACTACATGCACACCGACACGCAACATCCACATTTATGTTAACATACATAACACATGCATGCAAACAAGCAGACCGAGCAGCATACTGATAGAAATGCATGCACATGCACATCAGCGCACCTACAACTACCTTTGGATGTAAATCAGCCAACAAACTAACCTCACAGAACCAATACTCACAGACCACCTAACATGCAATCACACACACACACAGACCACGAGACATATTATGTTAGTTGCTTCCAAAGCACTGTTTGCAGTTATGAGGCCATCTCATATTTTGAGGATCGGGGCATAGCGAATGAATGATAGACTTAGATAGAATGGAGGATAAACCAAGGAGTGTTTTGGTTTGCAGAAATGTGTTCTTGGCACTCCATTTGTGTCAGGGTTACGAAAAGAAATATATGAAATGATTAGGCAGCATAATTTGTGCTGGCAAGCAAAGAAAATAGATGAGATTTTAAAATATTCAAAATATTGTGAAGATGAAATTGAAAATAGACGAAAGAATTTAGAAGAAAAGGTGATGTGGGTTCAAGTGAAATTAGCAGAACAGCAAGAACTCCAGTTACAAAATCAGGCAGGAAATACAGGAAGTGGGCAAGGTCAAGGTGAGAGTAATGGGGGTAAACCGAAAGGGCGGTTGAGCAGAGAAGAGGCCAAGAAAAAGTTCTCTTGTCATGGGGGCGGAAAATTGGGGCATTGGAAAAACAAGTGGAAAAGCATACAGCATAATAATGGCCCAAATCAAAATTTAAATCCACAGACGCAGAATGAGGAGCTAATGAATCAACCGCAGCAGTCAATTGCCACCTGCCCCTTCACCAAATTTTGTGAGTCAAGCCAAGTACAGTGCGGACACCGGATTCCAAGAAGGAAGTGGTAAGAAAAATTATGTAACATCGCAGTTTCTTTTGCAGGATATGTATTTTGGAGATCACGATCAATGACAGTGCCTGAGAGGGGAGGAAGAGGAGTGCGTACTTGGCGCATCCTTACCGATAGATCAGTCAGGTCCGTACATTGATGGAAAGGTAGTAGGAAATTACATTACCTTTTTGTTGGACACTGGTGCTACCCGTTCTACTGTGAGAGCAACAGACATCCCAAACCTACCCCTCTCGGGAGAAGCGATCCAAGTAGTGGGCGTTTCTAATAAACAAATTAGGACTCCTATTACAAAACCAATGGAGGTGTGCATTGGAAATTTTAAAGAAATGCACAAGTTTGTAGTGTTCGATTCTAGTCCTGTAAATTTATTGGGAAGGGACAAAATGAATTGCACCATATTTTCCACACTGGATGGTGTTGCCATTCAAACCCAAGATGAAGATGGAATATATAAAATCATATTAGCCAAACAAGAAACAGAAGTAGATGAATCATATTCAGTGATGAGCAAAGATGACTTACCCGATGGGGTCAAAACAACAGTGAATCCTGAAGTGTGGGATTTTACAGGAAAAGAAGTAGAGTTAATGACAGACGTAGACCCTGTTAAAGTGACTGTGAAAGAAGGTGCAGTCTATCCAAACACTTGACAATACAAGATGAGTCCCGAAGTAAAGGCTGGTGTTGCCGCAGAAATTGATCGAATGGTCGAACAGGGCATCTTAAAAGAAATTATGAGTAGTCCCTATAATTCACCTATAATTGGCATTAAAAAACCAAACAGAAAATATAGGGTAGTTCAAGATTGCGCACAATTTCAAATGGCAGTAAACAGGAAAGTTGAAAATTGTGGAATCAGCTGCCAACCTATGCTGTTGTCAGGATTACAAACATGGAGAGAAGTAAAATAACTCCAAGATGAAGCAGAGACAACAGAAAGAGAAGAGTGGGAGAAGATTGGTTGTCAGAGAAGGGCAGAAGATGGTGTATGGGTTTACTTAGATGACAGACCTGTATTACCAGACTGTATTCTTGCACCCATGGCTAGGATGTATCATGGAGACACCCACATAGGTATAGATGCAATGATTAGGCTTTTCAGACGAGATTGGTTTAATCCAAGATTCAGGAACATTGCAGAGAGTCTTTGCCAAAGATGCTTGACATGCCAACAAATGAATCCCGGCAAGAAAACAATAGTCTGTACGAGAAAAATTGGAAAGGCTGAAGGTCCTTTTTTAAGACTTCAAATTGACTTCATTCAGTTACCTGTTTGTCGAGGATTGAAATATGTACTTGTCATCGTTTTTTTATTTTCAAAGTGGGTGGAGGCATACCCCACCAGGAGAAATGACAGCTTGACAGTGGCCAAACTCCTATTAAGAGAGCTTATACCTCGCTTCGGTTTTCCAGTAACTATTGAATCAGACCGAGGGTCTCATTTTAATAATGAAATAATTCGATTAATTTGTGAAGCATTCAAAATTGAACAAAAGCTGCACTGCGCATACCGTCCAGAGGCTTCTAGAGTGGTAGAACAATTGAATGGCACAATTAAGTCAAGGCTGGGAAAGGTGTGTGCATCCACTTCCCTGGACTGGTCTGGTGCTTTACCTCTTGTTCTGATGGGACTTAGAAGTATTCCAAACAAGAATACCGGATTGAGTCCCCATGAAATAATCATGGGAAGAGTAATATAACTGATGATTTGGTACTGGAGTATTGCAAAGAGTTGGCTTACCAAGTGCGTTCTATATCTCACCAGGTTGGAGAAGACGCAGTCCCCGAACCAAGCACATGATCTGAATCTCGGTGACTGGGTTGTAGTGAAGAATCATACTCGAGAATCGTGCCTAGCACCAAGGTGGGATAAACCACATCAGGTTATATTAGTTACAACAACAGCAGTAAAATGTGCAGGTTTGCCTAATTGGATTCATGCAAGCCATACTAAAAGAGTACCAGCACCTGACGAAGAAGAACCTCAACGGACTCAAGCAGGTGAAGGGGCTGAAGGTTGTACAGCTGAAGGATCTTGAATAATAAATCCTGGAGTAGCTGATCAAGAACAACCAAGCACCGGTTAGGATGATTGGATCCCAATAGTTGAGATACCTGAAGAAATTGTAAGAACAAGGAGCCAAACTAGATTAGTTAGTCAGGAAAAAGGTGAGGACCAGGTAGGAACAGGAGAACGTGCTCAGGTAAGTGAAACCATGATTGTTAGGGAACCTGAGCAGGACCAGATAGGGAAAGAGCAATTTACTCAGACAGACGAAGCTGATGTCACAGCCCCAGAGTCTGAGGAGGGACAGACAGGTCTTAGAGAACACATTCAGGCAGAAGAAAATCAAGAAACAGAAAGACCTGAACAGGACCTAACAGGAAAAGTCAAACAAGTTCAGGTAAAAGAAGAAGAAAAGCCAATCAAAAGTGAACCTGAACAGGGTCAGATTAAGGAAGAAGAACGCATCCAGGCAGGTGACATTGAAATAATAAGCCCTGGACAAGGTCATGTAGAGAGGAATTCGGAAAACGAAAAAAATCAAGTTGTGCCACAACTTAGTGAAAATAAAAGAACACTTGAAGCAAGTGAAAACGCAGTGCAAGCCAAAAGAATCAGAAGAGGCGATAATTGGCCTAGTGGTATCAAAAGAGTGAAATACTGGTTTAAACCCATAACAGAAGAACCAGAGCAAGTAGATGAAGTATCCAGTCGATCTGGATCATCAACTGAAATACCAAAAAGAAGAAGTCCAAGACTGAAATTAAAAAATAATAAATTCAAAGGTCCCGAATGGATGTACGTTATTCTTGAAGATTTCAAGAATTTAGAAATAATTGGAGATTGATGAAGAAGTGAGACCAACTTGAAAAGAAATTTACCCTTTATATTCAGTCACAAAGTTAGAAATACTAAAGTAAAGAAGAGAAATTTTCTTATCCCATTTGATAAATGGCTGACAATAGAGCTGCTGGAAAACCGAATTGTGTAAAGAAATGTTGAAGAATATGTATATGTAGTATATTTTTAGTACTCATTATATGGTTAATACTAACGTGGCCATTCCTTATTTGATGATTACAAATGTACAAAATAGCACTAATACACATGAAAAGGTAGATACCATTAAAAGAGACAAAGTAGAATTGGAAGCACCAGATGAGTTAGATTTACATCACACTGTGAATAAAAATGTTTTTACAAACCTGTTAGTACAATATGTAGAGACCATGGAGGTTAGTGATTGCTATGTATGTATGAAATTACCCGCATCTGTAGCAGAAGGAGTAACATATCATCATTTACCATTGACATATGGTAGATCGTGTAGTGTTTTAGCAAGCTTATTTTATAGAACAGGGAAATTGCAGTATTATTATTCTATTGTAGATAGGATCTTTTCCTAGGTTCCTATGCGAAAGAGCATGAACCCTGTCCTTAGTACGAGAGACTCACAATTTATGGGTGAGTATTTTCTAACAATGAAAGCAATAGATATAGCTGAAGCACATACGCACAATTTAACTTGTAAATTGCATGAAGAAGAGAAAATATTTTAGAATTTAGTTGAGACAAGAATACAGGATTGTCAAAGGAGAGCTTCTGAACCTAAACAACCTTAGCTACCTAAATGGGCTGAAGAGGAAGAGCATTATGCAAATGGAAAGACTCATGCTGCTATGTCCTTGGATTTTGAAAAGAAGGGAAAAATCTGTCTCCATAGGTTAAAGACTGGATATAACAATGTGCTCATTGGTTCCAGAGAATGTGAACATAATTTCTTAGTAATTGGGGGATGGGGAATAAAAGGAGGGACAGATCCAGTATTTCCTGGAATCTATTATGTGTGTGGCAATAAAGCCTATTTTAGGCTGTCTGACCATTGGTATGGAAGTTGGTATTTTGGAATAGTAATATCTAAAGTTTATCATGTAAAGAGAATCACTGGAAGCAATGAAGACAATAATGAACTAACACGTGTAAAAAGAGCTCGTTTTTCATACATTGTAGGTGACATTTTTGGTGTATTGATACCTTCAGTGGGAGTTCTTCTAAATTCATGGAAAATGTGTCAGTTGTCCACAGTAGTTGATTGGTTATCTACTGACACTGCTGGAGGATTCTTGATGATTAACACTGAATTAGTTGCAGTCAGATCTATGGATATGCAAAATTGACTTGCTCTTGACATACTATTGGCAAAAGAGGGCGGAGTCTGTAAATTATTGAAAACTCAACATTGTTGCACGTATATTCCAGATAAAAGTGTTGGAATTGGAAGATACATTAAAAATATTACGAAATTAGAATAATTGGAAGTTGAAAGTCTATGGAAGAAGTTAACAAATAGCATTTCTAACTTAGGTAATTGGTTCACCAACATAGATAATGGTATTCTAGGTCACATAATACTGCCCATAATGGGAATAACACTATTAGTATTAGCAATGATGTTTTGGCACAAATGCTGCAAAGGGAGAAAGAAATATGAAATGAATGAAAGAGGTAAGAAAAGAAAACTCGAAGAAATACAACTTGAAGAATTAAAAGGAGACTTTTACAAAAGAATGAGAGGATTACAGTGTAAGAAGGAGAAATAAAGAAATGAAAAGGTTGAAGAAGAAATTGAGATGTTCTAAAGTTGGCATCTGATTTAGTAAAAATTAGTGATGGCGTTAAATGCCATCAGATAGGGGATTGATGGAGCTAGGTTTTGTATTCTAGAAACTTGCTTCTATGCAATCCTCTCAAATAACATGTAGAAACGTAACCAAACAAGTCTTGTAAATACTAATATTGCATTACATTCATAATATTGTATCCAGGCGATGATTGCATATGTTTATTACTAACAAATAACCAGAGTGTCTAAAAATAGCCGCCAAAAACGCGGGAAAGTCTCTGCGCATGCGACTCCTGCATCTACGTAGTATGACGTCTTCTTTCGCTTGGTGGGAAAACATTGCAGCTGCGCAGTAGCTTTAAATATGTCCGCTTGAAACTCACATGATAATGCGCATGCTATCGCATAAACTAAACCTATAAGTTCTACTAAGCACTAATGCGAAAAGGTTAAAATAAATAAAAATGGGGATAGAGTAGAGATAAGTGGTATACAGTGAAATCATTTATTGTCACATTCTAACATGTCTTTTTCTGAATTTATTATTAGTTCATATTTGGGCCTCGGAGGGTGATTGAAATCCCTACCCTACCTGATCTGCGCGCAGGCGCATAGAAACTTGCCAGAAACTATGATGGCACACTTGAATCACAGCCAAGGCCACATTGGGTGAAGACACCTGGGAAAGCAAACTAATGAACCGGATGAGTGCAACAATTTTGAATAAAATGTATAACTTGAATTGATCATAATGTGAAATGCGGGTGGGAATAAAGCTATGGGAAAGTAAATTAAGGGGCGGAAACATAGAACAATAGTCCAAAGAGAAAATATTACTTTTAATATGGTGTGATGAACTCACCTCCTGGCCCTGAACAATCAGAATAGGGGAAAACACGAATATTGCAACTTTTGTGGGTGGTACACGAATACAGAATAGTATAATTGAGGTAAGTTAGCTAGAGACGTTGTCAGACTTGTCAGATCCGTCATTCCGACTCGTCACCAACCCAACACGTATGCTGCTACAGATTTTGTCCGAGACACTGTCTCAGACCCTGCTGCTGCCAGAAACTCTGCTCGAGAAAATGAGATACTGATCGATAATCTAAACATCTAAAAGGGGATTTCGGAAGAGGGACATTCGAGGAGAGTAGTGTCAGAGAGGGGTGCGACGCTGGCATTGCACTTTAGAAGAGATCATCTTTTCAGATCTGAATCTGCCCGATCCTCTGTCTTCATCCTGTGCTGGGAGATTCTATCTGGCCCATCTTCAAGGAGTTAGGTTCATCTATCACCTTCGGTAAATATAATTCTGTGAAACCTGTCTTTGTACCTGATATCTCTCTTCCTCCCTTTCCAGGTACCGTCTTCATTGATCATCATTATGACTTTGCTATATTTTGACTTTATTTTGCCTCTTGGAAGAATGTTTTTAAACTGTGATTGATTCTGACTCACAAAATTATTATTTAGATAAAGATTTTAAAACTTTTGAGTTTGTGGTTATTTCAAGTTTTTTCCCTTAATTTAAATGTCATTGTTCTACCTTGAACTATCTCAGCAACCTGATTCATTGAGTAAAGGAATTATTAAGGAGGTCAAGTTGGTAAGACTTGGTAAATGTGAAAAATCAAATTACAGGTAAAACTCAAAATTGATAACAGCGGGGTTTACTAACTTATCTGTGTGAATGTTGTGGGCCAAGGGGAGTAATAGGTATGTGTGTGTGTAACCTGAGCTGGTAACCCGCGCTCTATCACCGCCACGGTCCAACAAATTACTTTAAGCACCACCAGTGGCCTCAGTTAAGTTAGCAGAACCTGGTGTTGTAGTATCTCCGACACTAAACTTTCTAGCTACTTCTGCACCAGCGTCAGAATGAAGCCACTGGCGCTTGGGCTCTCACAGGTCGGGACCCACGTGGGCAGACTCTTACTGACATTCGTGATGCTGCAGGAAGAGGGTCCAGTCAGCATAGGCTCTGGCAGAATTTTTTAAATTATTTAAATTTCCTGCCCACTTGCTAGGCCCCCAGGAATGGCTGCTGCTGCCCAGCACTGGCTGAGTTAAATTACAGGAAGACTGACGCCTGTGTTCGACCTCCTGATCTTGACACACAAGTGCAGGTTAGTACCCCTACCATTTCTGGTGCTTTGCAGAAGTTTTGAGATCGTCTTGGAGTTTATCGTTGCTCAAGTGCGTGTAATTTTTTATATTTATATGTTTCCCTCGTCTTCATTGCTTGATTTTGCTTGTGAGAACGTTTCACTCATAGTCGTTGAAATGTCACTCATAATTACACTGAAATCATGAAAATGGCACAATTGGCAATCTGAAACCTTGGCAGCTATGACACTCATACGCAACACACACATACAGACTGACAGAAAGCTTATGTGCACAAAAGAAGGAACACTAAGGGACAGAGTGACAAGGCAAAAGGAAGGACAGATGTATGGGTACAGGTGCCATATCTGCTTACTCTTTAGAACCTAAGCTGACAAAATCTACATTTGAGGTAGGTGGAAGATTTTTGTCAAAGCCTTATCAATCCTTAACTATCCTTGGCTAGCAGCCAACTGCACAAGAACTAGTGCAAAATCAGTTTATTACAAACTTGGGCATGTAAATAGCAACTCAAACATAAAACGTATTAAGGCTCTGACTGCCTTGATCACAGGTATATTCATGTTGGCGACAAAGCAAAAAACTTGCACAGTAGTAAAAATGAACTAAGGACTGGTAAATTATTTTCTTTGTTTTCCCATTTTCCCATTTTCCAGTTTATGAGGCACCCATTACTGCTGTTTACAGACCATGGGCGGCCCACTTCTCCTAGCTTTTAAAGAGTGCTGGCATGCGCCCATGTCTTAATGCACTAATCTGGAATGTCAACAATTTCCTGTACAAGATTAAGGGGGGGCGGTGCTCCGCTATGTCAAATGGCTCAGGATGTTCTTTTCCTCCAGGACACTCACCTGCTCTGCATTATTTTGCCTCTTTCTAGGCCACTATGGTTATACTTGGGCGTTCCATGCTGGTTTCACCAGGGGTACTAGAGGGGTTGCCAACCTTTAACGTCAAACATGCTGGGCGGGTATCACTTTCTCCTGTCTAGATGTGCTGCCCCTGTCTCTATATCCTAGGTATCTAAGGTCCCACTGCTGTGTTGGAGAATGGCACTGTCCCATATTAAATGGTTGGGGAGACCCACTGCTCAAACCCTGTTGTGAGATGGGATGTGGCTAACTCAAGTGACCCATTTGGTGGGATCATGAATTGGACCTGATTGGCATCTCTACATTGGGCGATCTCTGGAATACCGACCACACAGTGTCCTTTGAGAAACTCAAGACCATATTTGGGCTTCCTAATTCTCAGTTTTTTAGATGTGTGCTGTTACAACATACCCTGGAGCTAAATAAGGGGATACTGACTGAGCCAATGACTACAACTTCCTGGAGGCGAAACTGACCAGGGCTACACTGGGTCAGAAGGGTATCTCCTGCTTGTAAAAGTCCCTCTCCTTAATGCGCCTGACCCCCTCATGAAATTACGAGACAGATGGGTGAACAACATGGGTGTGGGAGCTGGACAACAACGACTGGCGTGAAGCTAAACTGGATTCACGGTGGTTGACTATCCCTTCCAACTCATACAATTCCATTATTTCCACTGCACATGTTATAGTCCAGATAGGCTATGGAAGGTGTGCCGGGCCACGTCGTCATGCTTTCGGTATTCGGCCCACCCACATGGGTCATTCTATCATGTCATATGGGCCTGCTCTGCCATCACTCCTTACTGAACTGTAATGCAGAACCTTATCACATGCCTCAGAGACACAGAATATTTCTGGATGGCATCAGAGACCAAGTTTATTAGCTGCAGCTAGTAACAGTGATCCTAGAAATACATCACGGTGTACATTCTCAGGAGACTACTCATTTTACTAAGGCGAGACGTCTCCTTTTATACCCAATATTCACATTATAAATGTACACCCACTGCACAAAATTCTAGCCAATAAGGTACATTTTCAAACAAAGTGTCACATAACAAAAACTCAATTTACAGTATCCCAACCCAAAAGTTAATTATTAGGAATGTCCCAAATTCAATCTCCACAAGCCAGACAAACCTATAATTGAAAGCATAACCCATGTAATGAAGAAACATAAAAAAAGAAACGGTAACAGATGCTGAACAAGATAAGGCATGTGCAAGGAAACTAAAAGTTAACGATGTCCTGAACATTGATTGGCAATCTCAGACAAAGATCGATCAGAGAAATTGGCTTTGCGGGGTCAGTTTCAGGTGCAGAGGTCAGTTTCTTACAGTTCATTTCAGAGTCAAAAAGAAACCTAGTTAATGTATACATGAACTAAGAAGGCCAGGCCACTTTATTCGCCAGGCTACCTTCACAGGCCTACGTGAGGGCAACACAAAATGGTGGCACAGAACAAAATGGAGTCAGACTCGAGAATTACAGAACCTCAGACCCTCCTTTTGCCATTACGTACGAAATAACCTAAGACTCATCTGAATCTAGGTCTATGTCGATATTCATTAGGTCATCAAGGTGTTGCTGTAGCATCATCTTATTATTCTCTACTTCTCTCGGGACAGGTCTCCGAACACACATAGTAGCACAAAGACTACAAATGGCGGAACCACACTGGATGCAAAGACAACAAGAGAAAAGGATGGTTAAAACCATACCAAGGAATGTCAAAATCTTCCATCCCCATTTGGACAGCAGTCCCCAAAACCATCCCGTCAATGACCAGTCTCCTTCGTCTACATGGATAGACTCTGAGATTTTATACAACCTAGAGATGGCTTGGGACACTGTAGGGGCATTATCTGGTATGTAAACACAGCAACTGGATCCAATCAATTTACATACTCCTCCTCGATCTGCAAATATGATGTCTAATACCATACGGTTCTGCAAAGTCATAAGGCGGTCCGCTTGAAGCTCAGCTGTAACATTACTAAGAGCACCTGCTGTCTCATTAATAGTAGCTTCAACAACGCGGACAAGCTGTCGAATATGCCTACTATTGATCATAGGACCCCAAAAGGGCAAGAAGCCCTTGAAGAAATCTCCTACTTCGTGTGCTGCGGTATCTTCCTTATTGAAGACACCTCTACCATATCTCGTTCCATGATAGTCTGAAGCAGTAGTGTATGTAGGGGGAAGTAGAAACGCCATATAACACATTCCTGAAAAATCAGGTGGCAACCATGTGTAGGCTCTGTCATGACAAACAAAATATGTGCCTTTAGCTGGCACAAACGGTGGAGAAGTCTGAGATGATTAGACATAGGTTTGAGCACACACACTCTTACCTAGCTGAGCTTTCGGATTCCGACCATTACCTTGAAAACAAAAGTGGCCTCGGTGGGGTACAATCCAAATAGGGGGAGACCTATTTCGTCTCTCCTTCTCTGTCAATCTGGTACTATATCCAGTCACGTTCCAACCAACGTAAGCCTGCACCTCATCCTTAGGGATAGCATTATATGCATCAATATCTCGGATCATAGCTACTATTCCCCTTATTAAGGCACTATTGCTCGAGTTATCTTTAAGGGAACGTAAGGGGCGTACCTCATTTGCATAGATAAACATGGTCTGAAAAGCCCACACAGACCCATTAAAAGAAAAAGGCAAAACCAAATATGGCATACCTTCATCTGTCGTATGAGGCATAAGACCACAAACCCAACAATTAGTGGTATTTACTACTAACTGATGCTGATGCAACAACTGTATAAACGAGTTGTTGACAAATTCTGATCTCCTTGTCTGTTCATGTTCAGGCAATGTATAAAACTGGTGCAAAGAAACAGTAGTGAAAGAAAGCATAGGTTGGGAGGTGGGTGCAGATGTCTGTTGTGTAGCATAGACAGTCCAACCCACACAAGCTAATGTGATACTTAAAAACATCAAAAAGCACAATATCATAAAACATTTGCTATGTATCAATGTACAAAATCTTATCTTAAGATCTATTCTCTCAACATCTCTTTCAGTTACAACAGACTCCATCCTCTAACGTGCTGCTCGCGGCAATTTCCTTCTTCACTCAAGTGTGCGTCCAGGCATCCTAGACGTCCCTAGAACTGCAGACCTTTCGTCAATACGCGGGCCACCCCTTAAGTTCTTATACCGCGACCCTGCAGCTGAACCCGGATGGTGGTTCGAAAAAGAAAAAGAAAAATAGTCTCTTGTCTGAAAGAGTGTAAATCACCAAAAAATTCAAATTTTATTTGTCCTTTTTAGACCTTAAGTTGTAGCGTTCTTTACCAGGCACAGTTTGATCCTGAAAGAGTGTCTCTGGGTACGTAGTATCAAGTCTCAAACACGGCGGCACAGCTTCTTGCAAGACTTTATCATCCGCACGTTCTGACTGAGTCAATTCCAGATGTGCCTCGCTAAAAGGGACAAATCTCGGAACCCTTTCACTCTCGGAATCGGCAACACCTTCCCGGACCCACTTATCGTACGGTAAGGGCAAAGGTATCTTCTTACAATGGGTACCATGTACCCAGTTTTTCTTGCCGAACACCTTAATAGCAGTCCGAGTTGATAACAGGACTTGGTATGGACTGGTCCATCTTGGTTCCAAGTTCTTTGACCTCTGGAAATTCTTGGTTAGAACCCAGTTGCCAGGTTGAATCGTGTGGCCTGCGTCTACAGAAACTGAAGGCAAAGTGTCATGGACCTGTTGGTGAAGAACACGCAATTTAGCAGTCAAATCATGTAAGTAGTCAACCAGCATAGGGTACTCGATATCACTGTACTTCTTAGGCCTCAGCACACCCCAGACATTCGCCAGGCGTCCAAAAACAATCTCGAATGGGCTAAGTCCCACGCAAGAATGTACTGTCGTTCTCGTGGACAAAAGTGCCAATCGTAAGGCATCGGGCCATGTAAGACTAGAGCTCGCTTGCACCTTGGCCAACTTCAGCTTCAGAGTGCCATTATAGCACTCGACCAGGCCTGCTGACTGGGGGTGATTCGCAGCGTGTAATTTCTGTTTAATACACAGACCCGCACATACTTTCTTCATAATCTGACCCACGAATTCACTTCCATTATCACTCCATACCATCCTCGGCAAGCCATATCTGGGAAAGAATTCTTTGAGCAAAACCTTGGCTGTAGACAAGGCAGTATTATCCTTTAGGGGGTAGACCTCTATCCATCTGGAAAAGGCACAAACAACCACAAGGACATACTTCAAGTTATTGCAACTTTCCATATGAATATAGTCTATCTGCAGCACCTCGAACGGATACGTTGGAGGAGCAAAATGACCCGCTGGAGTTGGGGTTCCCTTTCCAGGATTATGCATCAAGCAAATCATGCAGTGTATAACCAAATTCTCAGCACACTTAGGAATTCCACCATTCTGCCATACCGGAGCCAACAACTTACATATCCCTTTTGAACTAATGTGAGCCAACCCATGAGCCATAGTAACCACCGGAAGCACATATGCATCCAGCAACAACCATCGCTGGTGCTCTGACAACTCAACCCAACAGCCTGTTGAATCCAACATTCCCGTACTCTCTCTCCACATACTCAATTCTTTCTCAGTAGCTTCTGCCTGAATCATCTTCACACTTTCTGTTGTATCTTCACACATTCCTCCTTCCACAACCCATCTGGCAGGACCTGCAACATACATCCGACTCGTCACATCTTTCGCCGTTTCTCTCGCTACTTCATCTGCAAACGCATTCCCTTGACCCACATCATCCATAACCTTCTTATGCGCACTACACTTCACTATCGCAATTTGGGTCGGCAAAGTAAGTGATTCAAGAAGTTCACTCACTAATTGTCCATGCGGAATTTTCGTACCATGGGAAGTAAGAAATCCTCTCTCTTTCCACAAGCGACCAAAACTATGAGCCACGCCAAATGCGTATTGGCTATCAGTATAAACGTTCACTCTCTTTCCTTTTGACAACACACACGCTCTAGTCAATGCTATCAACTCCGCTGCTTGCGCTGAATTCTGTGCAATACATGCTGTTTCAACAATCGTGTGCAAAGTTGTGACAGCATATGCTGCAGTCGTCTCTCCATTCGGAAGCTTAAAGCACGAACCATCTACCCATAGGGTACCATCAGGATTCGAAAGAGGAGTATCTTTCAGATCAACTCTACCCTTCGTTTCCTCCTCTGTCCGGAGAAAACAGTCATGCTGTTCCTGAGCATCTGTCGCTACAAAAATCGGCAACAATGTAGCTGGATTCAATGTGTTGCACTGCTTGATGTGCACATGGCTAGCCAAAAGCGTCAACTCATAACCTGACAAACGCGCACTGGTAAGATGTTGAGTCTTCGTTCTATTCAATAGGGTATCCACTGCATGTGGGACCATCACAATCAATGTATTATCCAATACCAAACCAGCAGACTGTCGGATAGAAACAGCCGCTGCCGCTGTAGCTCTTAGACAACTAGGCAACGCCCTAGCTACCGGATCTAAAGTAGCTGAAAAATATGCACATGGGCGCTGCTTGTCTCCAAATTGTTGCGTCAACACTAACAACGCACAACCTTCTCTCTCGTGTACATAAAGTGTAAAAGATTTACTGTAGTCGGGGGTACCCAACACCGGAGCAGAACACAATGCATCACGCAATTCGGAAAAACTCTTCTGACATTCGTCAGACCAAGGAAGAGGGTGTGGTGTGTCCTTAAGAGTAAGTGCCAACAAAGGTTTCGCTAGCAAAGAAAAATTCGGAATCCACTGTCTACAATACGAGGTGATACCTAAGAAGGCACGCACCTCTCTCTGTGTACATGGCACAGTCATTTGGGCAATCGCTTGAATACGCTCTGGGGTCAATCGCCTTCCCTCCTTCGACAAGAGATGACCTAAGTAGGTCACTTCTTTGCGGCAATACTGCAACTTCGAAGGTGACACTTTATGATGAAGGTCAGACAGGTGTCGCAACAAAGAAAGAGTAACTTCTTTACAAATCTCTTCATCATCAACAGCAACCAACAGATCATCAACATACTGGATAAGAGTAACACCAGAAGGCAATGCAAGAGTATCAAGCTGAGTTTTCAAAGCCTGACTGTAAATGGAGGGACTCTCACAATAACCTTGAGGAGCGCGCTTAAACCGGAAACTGCAGCCTCCTAAAGAGAAGCCAAAAATATCCCTACTTTCCTCAGCAATCGGAATACTGAAGAAAGCGTTCTTCAGATCAATAGCAGAAAACCAAGCAGCTGAGGCAGGGATCATAGTCAATAAAGCAGTAATGTCCGGGACAACAGGAAACTGTGGCACAACGATCTTATTGACCTCTCGAAGGTCGATCACAAACCGATACACAGGTGGCTGAGAAGAGTCAGTACGCTTAAGGACAGGCAGAACAAGACTGTTACACACATTACCTCTTGTTTCTTCAACCACACCTTTCTCAACCAAATCATAGATAATCGCTAAAAGAGCTCTTTCGCCATCACTGGAAATTTTGTACTGGGGAATGCGAGGTAATTTAGCATTCAACTTAAGGGCAACAACGTAGGGTGGAATCTGCAAGAGACCAACATCATTGGCACCTGTAGCCCAAAGTGTATCAGGGAGAGAACGCAGTTCCAGTGGAAGGCGATCCTTAGACAGATACATCGGGGAAATCACTTTCTTACCCACCGTAAGATGTACTCCCGAAGGAGAACAATCTAATGTCGCATGCAATCTTTTCAACAAGTCCAACCCCAACATATTCTCGCCACAGCCCGTCGTTAGAATAAGGGGAGCCTCCAATTCACAGGGACCAATAGAAAGGGGCAAAGGACAAGAAACCGGATTACGAACTGGGGCGCCAGAAAATCCTACTGAAACATTGGTCAAGCCAGACAAAGGTGCGCCGGGGAGTTTAGAGTGCATGATAGAACTCTTTGCTGCACCAGTATCCAAAAGAAAAGGTTCTGCCACACCTGATGTAATCACTTCAACATAAGGTCCGCTCTGGTCTACTGGAACTGACACTACTCCCTCCCTTTGTCCATGGCTGTCCTAACTATCATTAAAACCAGCACTCTTACTTCCAACATAATAATCATCAGTGTAGTACTGAGCGGACTGGACGGTCGGAACATTCTGTTGGTCAAAATAATTCATAGAATTCTGAGGGGAAAAGGAACGTTCATTCTGGGGAAACGTACCACGTCCCTTACCCCTAGGTACTTGTTGGAAACCACCACGACCTCTCAGACCAGACATACCATTCGCACGCTGTAGCAAGATCGGGCAACTATTCTTGAAGTGACCTTCTTCTTTACAATAAGCACACTGATTAGGGCCTAGCGGGAGTCGCGAAGCAAAAGACTCAGGCTTCTGCAAATGTTTCTGAAACTGTGGGGGTTGCTGAAACTGGGAAGGTTGTTGAAACTGACGCTGATTAAGGCGAGGCGGATAAGCCTGCTGCAGAAGAACTTTCGTTTTTAATTCTCTACTCTTCTTCTCTACTTTATCCTTCTCATCTTTATCTCTATTCTCATAGTATTGTGCAGCAGCCAATATCTGAGCCGAAGAAGAAACAGCCCATGCACTCTCAGAGTCCTTTAACTTATTAGAAAGTTCAGGAAGTAAATTAAAAACAAACTTATCTACAAACAACCTCTGACCCTAGTGAAGAAATCAGACACACTCTCGTCTTTCTTTTGTTTGCATGCTGCTAACTTGTCCCAATTCACCCGCAGAGGAGGCATCATAGTTTTCATTAAATTAATAATCCTACCAGGTAGTTCTGCAACTAAGGGTTCAGGTTTGGCACCTCCTACCTGCCGACCATCTGCAGCAGTAATATGAACCCACGTATCTCCTAACTCTGGCGCGTGATCCTCGTGACGGATCTTCGCCCACAAGGGTTGAGGAACTACATTACCCATCAACATATCTATGTCAGCTAAATTCATAACACACACATCAACTGTCTGAGACAACTCCTTATAATAACCAGCAGGATTTTTACGGGGGTCAGGCAAAGTCTGCTTAAGAGCCAGGACCTCAGCTCTCTTCCAAGGGACATGCACCCACACTCGCTGAAAATGAGCCGGTGCAGCCGCAATACCATGAGCGGCATCAGCCACAACTGCCTCTCTTCATACAGGGGGAACCTCTCTCATAGGATACTGCTTCACTTTTCTCCTAATAGAAGGGTCAGGTTCGAACAATGACTGAGGTGGAAGTCTAGACCTAAAAGTGAGTAGTGTCTCTACCGCTTCCTCAACATCGGAACCCACTATCGTCCCTTTAGCAAATTCAGACTGAACATTAAGCAATTCCAGAAAAATGATACACCCGCAAATATACGAACCCCCCGGCTTCGACTATTGCAATGGCCGAATCAAAACCAAGAAACAAAACAAAGTCGTGGGAGCGACCCACTTATACTTAACCAAAATGTCTGTCACGCCACCAGAAGACCATCTAACGTCTCGCCTTACAAATCATCACAAGAGGGTCCAAGACAGGGTGACAGTCAGGGCAGCAGTCCTTCGCAGCCGTAGGAAAGGGGAAGCCTCACAGAAAAAAAACCTTCGGTCCACGTCGACATGCAGGGGTCGATGAAGTGGCGGCCGTCCTCCAGAATTTCCTCACGGAGCTCCTCACAATCTTCGGGTTTGGACCAGTACCGCTGAAGTCGCCCTACGTTGGGCGCCAGTTGAAGAACCGGGGTTTAACCCAGCGGCGTCAGGGGCATGCCTAAGATCTTCGAGTTCACCTGTCTTGGTATACAGAGACACGGAATACTTCTGGATGGCATCAGAGACCAAGTTTATTAGCTGCAGCTAGTAACAGTGATCATAGAAATACATCACGGTGTAAATTCTCAGGAGACTGCTCATTTTACTAAGGCGAGACATCTCCTTTTATACCCAATATTCACATTATAAATGTACACCCACTGCACAAAATTCTAGCCAATAAGGTACATTTTCAAACAAAGTGTCACATAACAAAAACTCAATTTACAGTATCCCAACCCAAAAGTTAATTATTAGGAATGTCCCAAATTCAATCTCCACAAGCCGGACAAACCTATAATTGAAAGCATAACCCATGTAATGAAGAAACATAAAAAAAGAAACGGTAACAGATGCTGAACAAGATAAGGCATGTGCAAGGAAACTAAAAGTTAACGATGTCCTGAACATTGATTGGCAATCTCAGACAAAGATCGATCAGGGAAATTGGCTTTGCGGGGTCAGTTTCAGGTGCAGAGGTCAGTTTCTTACAGTTCATTTCAGAGTCAAAAAGAAACCTAGTTAATGTATACATGAACTAAGAAGGCCAGGCCACTTTATTCGCCAGGCTACCTTCACAGGCCTACGTGAGGGCAACACAAAATGGTGGCACAGAACAAAATGGAGTCAGACTCGAGAATTACAGAACCTCACCACTTTACTCTTTGCTTTTCATGAAAATAGATACTTTTCCAGATAAGGTTGAAAATTTCTAAACTAATTGAAATATTTTTTAAATATTTGAAACAAGGTTTTATTTATTAGTATAAATCGTAGTTTTCCATTTGTTTTCTGAAAATGTAAAAGATTAATTGGATTTTTATTTTGTTTGTGCTAAAGACAATTCGATTTCAAATAATGTCTTTTAATTATTTACCTATGTTTTCTTTGTATTTGAGGCATTTTCAGATTTGGGTTAGATTCAATGTTGAAATCAGTCTGACTATATTAAAGACAACGATTTCAATATTAGGGATATATATCTATCATTACATTACATTTCAATAGTTTATTGTTTATTCTATGTGAATGTTTTGCTTTTTTTAAAAATGTTCTTACCAGATATCTCAGATAGATGGCACTGTTTCCTTGGTAGTTCAAATTCGCCAGTGACACGTCCTCTCCACAGTATGGTCGCCTGAGGAGTAGTGTCTAAATATAGTGGCACAAGGTTTTATATATGTGAGGTCATGTGTAGGCATTAAAAATATGATTCGGTATGTGTTATTATAGTTTTAATTGATTTTAAAAATATGGATTACCACCTTCTTATGTGCCAAATCATGGGTGGACATCTTTGTGAAATTTACTTTTTAATTTTTTTTATTTCATTAGTAACACATTTTTTCCCTTGATAGCTTGTCTTTTTTTTCAAAATAGCATCTCTTTGGAATACACTTGGTAAAAAAGGCATTGTAATCATATGTGTTTCAAGTGTAATTTATATAGTTTGATAATACTGCATAGTAAAGACGATTGTGGTAAACCATAATTTGTAATTTCCCACGTGGTAACAATATGTGATGTAGTGTCTGCTACTACTGCATACACATTAATTTGACTTAATTTGCTGTGAATATGATACATTGGTGTTTTTTAAATTCATCAGTTTTACCAACTTCCTAAAAAGAATAGGAACTACTAGAAAAAACCTTTTTAATTATTTTACTACACTTAGCTATCTGCATCTGTTTGTTTTGATTTATTGTTTTTTATTTTTATTTTTTTGCTTTGAAATGCCTCCCTGTAATGAATCACTGAAATGCAAGAAGAGACATGGCATATAGCACTGGATTCATTATCAACCGCTTGAGGAAGTAATTACATGAGTCTTAGCCACCCGTATCTTACCAAGCATGCACCATCCACACAACAAGCTCTCAGGCCCATCGAGAATCAAGAATTAAAGAAAACATTTTAAAAGAAATATAATTTTAAGGAATCGTTGAAAATCACAAACTTGGGTGAAGATTGGGTTAGTGGGGGGGTTTTTTGTTCAGGAGGGGAGATGTTTAGGGGGCGTGATGGTTTTTAAGGTATCAAGATGGGGATAGTTTATGCATGGGGAGTACTTTTTATGGGACTGAGATGCATGGTGTTGAGGGGTGGTGAGGGTATCTGAAAATATCCATTAAACCATTTAGATAAAATAGTTTCTCAGTAATGGTATTTCATTAAATAGTTTTTCTATGAAATCCCATACAACTGACCCCTTACTTCTAAGCTTTTGCTATAGCATTGCTTCTGTGGAGTACTATATTGAATGTTTGAGGATTGTGATCACTTTTGATACAAATCAATACTAAAATTAGCACAGAGGTTGCAAAGCCTGCACGAACGAAATGTATGATCAATAAACATTTTGTGGCAGCCTCTCATCCACCTTATTTACACTGAATGATCTAGTCAGGACTGCCCAGTTGGGTGACTAGTTTCTATATTATGTAACAGAGCTAGAATATTCTTCCTCTGTGATCACTCTTTGGCTCCCACATCTGGGGGGGTCAACTTTGTTCTAGTAAGGTTCCTGCTGTCTAATGCGATTGCTCAGCTGATAGTTGTTAGCAATTTAAGAATTTGAATACACAGAATACATTATGGGGTTTGACTGGCAATCCTTTATAAGCAGATCACACATTGGTAGTAATATCTAGGTGACGTCTCTATCTTTGGACCTTCCCGGTTTGAAGTAGCAATTCACTATAATTGCACTGGACCTAAAAGGGCCAGAGTGATCACACCAAATGAAGCTGTCAAAAAGAAAGAGGTCCCTGTAGTCAGGTTTCAGCATGGCAAAACCAGAAAAATTGGAAGATTAATGGCCAGATTCATCCAGGTTTAATGGACAATAATGATTATAGCTTAAGCATTTGTGTCAGATTGAAAACTACTTTTGAAATGCTGACGGGAGATTATTAAATTATTATCAGAAGAGAAAAGACTTCAGTCTTTCATCATTCTCACTTTGTTGCAATATTTAAAAAAGACTGTGTGGGCTCCTTTTATGAATAGAAATGATTAACTTTGTAACTATGAATCTCCCCTGCAGCCTTGTTCCCCTACCCTGAGTGCCCGACTGTATTTATCTGCCTCTTCGCTTTGGATTTTGGCCCTGGTGTCACGGTAAACTTGTGATCTAGCATGTGCACACACGCCTAGGCCTTTCCCTTGAAATTAGAAAGGTACTGGGCCTGTCCTATGAATTGGAGGGGTGAACATAGCATGCCCTCATTGAGAGCGGACTTCTCTCCTTTTTGTGGGTTTAGCACACAGGACTGTGACAGCAGCCATGGGTGTTTTGTAATTTCATAACTGTGACAAAACCTTTTGATGTGTGTCACTCACTTAAAATGGAAACCCACTGGCCCACTGATGTAAAGTTTAATTTCTATGTGCTTACACAAATCATAGCACTAACATCCCAAGTATGTGTTGTGCGTTTTTGTATATGTACCCTGTGTGGTGCATGTATGGTGTGCATGAGTGAGCTAGAGTAATGGAGGACTGTGAGATCCATTTTGAGATCCCTGACCTTTTGCATAAGATGGAGGCAAGGGTGTTTTCCCAGATGATGGAAGTGTACTGCTGACATTCCCGAAGCTGGAGGGAGGAGAACTAGACACTGAAATGAAGGAAGAAAAGACAAGGCTGCTTTATAAATTCAATTAGCAAGGAGCTGCTGATTCGTTTTTCTGAACTGCCATTTGTTTGTATTGTGGTGGTGGTGGGCTGGAGGGGGGGGGGGGTTTGTAGATTCAGATGTGCAAGGTGAAGGGGACGCTTCAGGTGAAGCCCATGCTTTTTTATTCTCTACGATTACAGTTTCATTTGGCTGATGACAGCCAGGTGCAGAAACCTCACACATATTTGTGCGTCTGTTGTTGGTGTTGCAGGCTGGAGACCACCCT
This sequence comes from Triturus cristatus, assembly GCF_964204655.1. NCBI lineage: Eukaryota > Metazoa > Chordata > Amphibia > Caudata > Salamandridae > Triturus > Triturus cristatus. The sequence goes on from NC_140592.1 coordinate 1,187,031,659, forward strand.
GGTATGAGAAGCAGCACTCAACACAAAGGCTATGTGTGGAGAGCAATGGACATCTGAAAGAATAGCCACTCCAAAACCCAAAACTCTAAATCTGACAGATGGTATTCCGCCAGGGTAGACAGGGTAATGGTCTCCGCCACCCCGACGGGTGGATTACTGTCCGTCAAACCAGGGGCGAGGCTTCCATTGGTGCAATGGCATTTGGGGCCCAGAGACCTAAGGGACCACTGAACCCTGACTGTTGCTTTATTTCACAGTTCCAACAGTGGCCAGGGGCTTGTTTTCTTCCTTGCACTAGGGCCCATGACACACTATCTACACCACTGTGTCAAACTTAAAATTAGGCTCAAGGTCCCACCCAAATCACACCTGTGAGTCTAAATCGAACCTGGCCACTATGGAAGCCTTGGCAGTCCACCATGAACTGGCACGGCGTGCAGCTCTCCAGCTGTGAACGCCTCAGTCTGTGCACCTGATGATTCCATGGCTAACGAGAAATACCATTCTCAGGGCAGATGTGAGTGGAATGCTCAGACCAGGGCTAGACTCTGTTGAAATGGCATGTATGTAGAGAATGTCATATCTGTGCCAAGGAATTAGTGCCTGAAAGAGCAGTTAATGCATGTGTTGTGTCTGGAATGGCTGCCCTCGCTCCTTATCAGGCACTGCATTAGGAGGAGACAGCAGGTCTTGCATCACTTCAGACAGGAAGCTGTTCTCCAACTCTGGGCAATAGCTTGCTTAGCCTCCACACCGGCCCCAACAGCGCTAAGGATGCCTGGCTTCACCCTGGGGGTGCCCAGGAGTGGACACTTCACAGGGAAAGCCAGGAGGGGTTCCACAGCGGTATGAGTATCAGCGCCAGGAAACCGCAAAGGCGACACCGCAAGGTGGCCGTCTGGTGACAGTGCGCTCTATAAGTACCTTGACATTTACATTTACATCCATCAGGTTCTAACACAGGCCCGGTTCTAGAGGGTGGGTCATGTGGACCAGTCCCTGCCAAGATAGTCCTGGGGCCCCCTCACGGTCCATCCACAAGCAGAAAAGCATCTTTTGTCCTTTTTCCTAATGAAAAAAGCAGTCTTACAATCAAAGCCTAATTGTGCAACTTCCATCTCATAACGGCAATGCTTGGACTACTTTAAGTTCCTGGGGACAAGGGTATGGTCACCGGGGATGGCATCTATTACTGTGCACCTGTAAACAGACGGGGTACCTCAGGTACCACAGAGCTCCTGTCACACAGTCATTAAGAGATAAAAACAGTTTTATGGAAGAAACATTGTGAAGGATTTACCACGGCAATAAAAGTGAGAATTTGCATACAATAACAATATATATTTGAGTGCTATATTTTCTTTCTCCTTTGACGTTATTCCTAATTTAAAGCCAGGGCCAGTGGAATTATGTGGATGAGGAAAACCAAATTATGCATGAGGGTTGACCGAATTATGTGGCAAGAAAAGATAAATTACTCGGTGTAATGTGGGAGATTTTTTGATAGTATTATTTCATTATTTTTACACTTATTGGCAAATGTTACACCTCGTTAGTACCAGTTTTACACCGAAATACAGTAATAGGCAACTGAAAGGTAAGCAATTAACTTTTGCAGAGGGCCGTTCACTGTGCACCAAGACATGTTGCTGCGTTTTTAGTAACGTTTGATCTGTTTGAGATAAAAAATATTTTTTATGTTGAAATCTGCAAATTATGCAGCAGATGATAGATTATGTGACAAATGTGGCAAATCAATAATTATGTGGAATACGCTGCAGTCACAGGATCACATAATTCCAGTGACCCTATATTAAACAAAAGTCACTGACAATGGTAATGTTTTGACTCTTCTTAAGTAAAAAGACTTGTCAAGTTTCACTAATACAACACAGATAGAGAATGGGCAGTGCAAGTGTTCATTATGCAAAGTAAATCACTGGCAACATGTGCTGCCGCTGTCCTTCCTACTATCAATCTCCTGAGATGCTTGCAGAAGGGATAGCTTGCTAATATGATTAGAAGGAACTCAAAGAATAAGCTCCCCACTTTGGGGCACCGGTGATTGTGCATTTATTCTCTCCTAACTCAGTCTCTCATTTTGTCACATGAACAGACAGAAATGGATGATAGTCAGAGGTACTTGAATTAAGGATTCTGCTGAGTGCAGTGTTGTGTGCATAATTACGGATTTGTCACATTTGTTACATAATCCATCATCTGCTACATAATTTGAATATTTTAACATAAAGCTATTTTAAACGGATCAAAAGTTACTAAAAACACAGTAACTACACCATACTACGCTGCAAAATTTAGTCACCTTGCTGTGTAATTTGGACTTCTCCTTTGCATTTTTCCAGTTGCATTGGGTATAGTGCTGCTGATACTCCTATGGACCTAAACCGATAAGATAATATGATGATAATATGATGGGCTAATGCACTTTCTGCTGAGATGTTCCTACAATCTGTGGCTTCACAAGTTCAAATCTTGCTAACCAGCCTTCCATTTCTGAAATAAATATGGAGATACTGAAAGGAATCTACCTTTTCTGCATGGTCACCCCAGATTTGTTTGCCTTTTTCAGCACCCTATTTTTGCTGTTTTTACCCTCTGCACACTTTACCCCTGCTAAGCAGCAGTAAAGTGTCTGTGCTCTTCTTTAAACTTGGGTAAATTGGCTTAGTTCTAATTGACAGACTTGCCTGTTAGTCCCTAGTATATGGTCTGGAAAATGCAATTAGGGCCTGGAAGTTCAATGGCATTAGTGGGCTGCAGCAACAATTGTGCGATACACAGAGCGGGCCTGCAAAACATGGCTTCAGGCCTACCACTGTAGCTTGACTGCTGCAGTATAAAACCTGCAGTGCAACATGTTAAAATACCCTTTTGAAAGGGCAAGACATCTGTTCTAAATATGAAAAAGTCACCCCTGTGTAAGCGGTCCCACGAGGTAGGGTGCATAGTATTTAAAAGAAGGACATGTAGAAAATAAATGTCACCATGTCCCTACAGTGACAGGGCTCCAAAAGATGTTTTCACTGAGGCAGGCCTGGCTGTCTTACACAGAAAACCAAAGTACAGATTAAAATATTAACACTGCTATCTTCGGTTTGGGACCAGCAAGGAAAATAAAGAAAACACTATTTTTAATAGTTATTAAAAATCCAATTTAATTGTGTAGTTGGATTTTTAATAGGTATTAAGGAAAAATAACATTTAGAAAGTTGCATAGCACAAATGAATGTTCTAGAGGGTATTATCATTATTAGCCATTTGTAATGCACGAACATTACTTATCACTGCAGGCTCCAGTGCCAGCTCAGTGAAAGTAGAAAAACTCGCGGCTTAGTTGCAATGCAATGTATCATTGCTGTTCAGACGCAAAGAGTTTAATCTGTAACATTGTAATGGCAGGATCTGCTACAATGTCACACATTCAGTACTACCGGGCCCATCCACAAAATCAGACTTTCTAGCAGGAGGTCTTGGTGCAATTTCTAAAGGGCCTATATGTAGATCCAATTAATCTACGATTTTTATGTATTTACAGAATATTACGAATATGCCAGGCAAATCTAAATCACCTCCAGACACATTACCTACAGGCTGCCTGCTTGGAGTTGTGAATGGCACCCTTTCTTTGTATTCCTTAAACTCTTCCCAGTAATATAAGTCGCATGATTTTTTAATAAAATTTTTATAGGAATATACAGTGCATACAACGTTTTTTCGGTAAATTGCCCTAATAGAACCTTAATGATTATCTAGATGAGCAATGAGGGTATAAAACGGGCAGTCCAGTGAAATAAAGTCCTGAAATATGTTCCTATCATATGTTGTACAACAAGCATTGTTAAAAACCAATAGGTCTGATTTTAGCCAGGATGCATTTTCGTATTTCTCTGTTGTTGCACAAATAAGCAATAGCTATGAAAAGTGTAAAGAAAAGTAGCAATGTAAAAATGTCTAAGGTTGACATTCATATGTTTGCAATAAAAATAACCCATTACAAAAATAACCTATCACAAAACTTAATAAAAACTGAAACAAAAGCAGAGATTGGCCTGCCAGACCTAGCACTGAAGTGGGCTATATTCGAGGTAGATATGCAAGAGTAAATTGCTGCCCCTCACAGTGAAGAGAGTAATGGCTGCAGTGGGCTCGCCCTTTGCCGCACGTTGTAGGTGGGTGGAAGCACAACGTGAATTACACTTGAGCAGATCAATGAATGAAGAGAGCTCAGAGAAAGGCCCTCCATGTATACATACCTATATGTATTTTTTTATTATAATTAGTTAAAGAAAAATATGTGCCTGCAAAACAACTTAAGGAGTCTCTAGGCCAGACCTAAAAAGGTTGGTGAGCAAGGCAATGCCATGGTTTTCACAAAATGCCTATATTTAATGTCATTTCTTAGTCCTGTGCCTATACCAGTGCAACTACAATGTAGTTTAACCACTATAATTAGGCTCTGTTGTCCCTCTCTAATGAGACACTGGCCCTTTCTTTGGGTAACAAAGACATCCTTGCTTGGGTGTCCTCTTCTATCCCACTGTTGAAACCTTCCTCAGCATGAAGCCTGAGAAAGACTTGGGGATTGTGAGCAAAGCCTCGCTCTGAACCCTCAATTGCTAATCCCTTGGTTTGTAGTGTGAGATATTTGCGTTCGTATGTATTTATAGCATTGTCTGTCGTCTGCCGGTCCAGAAGAAAGTAACTATTAATAATGGCATCGAAAGGAACCTGGGAAAGGAGACATTGGATGAAAGCCCATTCATTTTTCAGTGGAAGGGCACGTGTGATTAGGAAGAATGCTGTCTCTAACAATGCAACACACCCCATGGCTGACGTGGCCGACCCATTGCCGCATGCTGTATGTTGTAATTGGTAGAAAATAAGTGTGAATAACGCTTAAACAGGCCTGAAGATGGCTGACCCAAAACCCATCTATTATGAATATCTATGCATTAATTGTATGTATGTTTTTTGATACCGATGACTAGCAACTGGACAGCTAGATCTGACTCTAGGCCAGATCTAAAATGTTTCTTCAGAACCACGACCATTTTTGCAGCTGGCAGCCTGCCGCCTTGCCCTCGGAGTGTAAGCCATGGTGTATACCTTGGAGTCAAAGGCATCTTTTTCATAAGCGGACATAAAGGCCAAATCTCTAAAGAAATATGGAAAGAACAGCCCCTTGTCCAGTGATCCTTCCGTAGACAGGCTTTATTCTAAAAGCGTAATGGGCTGCTATGAGCTTTACTTTTGACAGGGGTTTGATGGCTGTGACCTCTAGTGTCAAAACCCTAAGAGGCGTAAAGATTAATGTGGAGATATTCTTGGCACCTGCGGAACAGAAACTTCAGAAATGCATGGATTCGTGCAGCCTGTCGTGCCATAAACATTCATCTCTGCGTGGAACCCTGCTGATGCCTTGATAGATGTGCTCCTAGAGCAGTAAAGAGAGGCCATATCCAAATCACTGAGTCCCTTCCAGCCAATATCTGCGAGACCTTGATCCACCTTTACGTTCACTAATGCTTTCCGGTGAGGAGGATGCTTCACTCTCAACCTAATGATAATCCTACAACCAGCAGGCTCTCCGCCCAAACCCAAGCCAACAAGAGATGCTATGTAGGGAGGTCCAAGCCCCACAGCATCTGAGGCCAAAAAGTATCAATGCCTTTCTTGTGGTAGTGCCCCTCCCATGTTCTCTCACCTGTAGATGAGCAGATTACTCCAGAGGAAGGAAGGTTATCTCTCACCAACTACGAACGATCGTTGATTACCCCAAACTCATGAGTTCCCTCAATTTAATTTCAAGACTGGAAGCTACCATTATGCATTAAACCGTTTATTTGCCACTCCTGCAACACCTTTAAAGAATCTTCAATCAATACAATTCCAAACTAGACCCAGAACACAGTAGTCCATTAATAGTCCCTTAACAGAACACTAGTCTTCTTTTAAATGCTGCTCATGACGAGATAAGTACTTCTTAAATTGCTATGTTTCCATTGTAAAGATATTTCAGTTGTGTAAATATAACTGTGTTTTAGTAATGATTTAGAGGCCTCTAATTTATAGAAGCAGGGGTTTGTATTTTATTAACATATAAAAAGAAATGTTAATGGAGTACAAATGTTTAAAAATGGAATGTTTATGTTACCGTAATAGTAGGCATTGGGAACGTACAGGTGCAGCAATTTCAAGCGTGTGACACCTCCCCCCGATCGTCCATCGGGAGGGGGCTTTTAGGCACAGGTAGAGGCCCAGCGAGATGCTCTGCATGCATGAGGGCTCGTGTGCCAGCAGACCAATTCAGCACGAGTGCTGTGCATGCCTCGGCCTGTTTCCGCTAGCACTGGCCGGACAACGGCCCCGTAGCGTGGAGGGTCAGCAGTTTGACCGCACGCACACTAGCCGGGTGAAGAGAGAGGCAAGGATTGGTTAGCCGTGATCTCATGAGATTACGGCAGCCATTTTAGCCTGGCAGATTATGCTGGAAAAATAGGAATATATGGTAGCAAAGGAGAGAAAACACTGTTATAAAGGAGTTTTGTGAAGGTAATTCTTTCACTATAGTTTGACAAGGTGATAATTACTAGATTTAGAGTTATGGATGTAGAGCAGCATAGTAGTATTGAGCTGATTGGGGCTAAATTCAAAGAGGAAAGAATTAAAAATATCATTCAACATGAAATGAGAGCCCAGGTGAAAGATACGGTAGATGGTGTTTTGAAAGACAAGAGGCAGAAAGAGATGGAATCTTAAGAGGTGTTTTTCCCTTATCAGAGGATGAAGAAATGTGAAAGAAAAGTGGAAAGAAGTTGAGAAAAAAAAAGCATATGGAGGGGAATAGAATTAACAAACAAAGGGAAGGATGGATTAAACTCCTTAAAAAAGAAAAGTGTCCTAAGCAACGCCCATAAGAGCGGTGTCAATCATGACACGCAGAGAGTAAGTATAGTTAGTGACACACAGGAGGATGAGTTCAATGATTTGGATATGGTATCCTTGTCAGAAGGCAACAAAGAGATAGATGAATATGTCTTTTGACATGACATTGGATGACAATGATGACAATTTTGACATTGAGTTTGAGGATAATAGGGATGCTTCCTCTAAGGAAGTCTTGAGGAATCCTATAGGGGAGGAGATGTTTTCTTCTTTTAAGATTAGGCACCCCTTGGAGTGGTGAGTGGTGGCCTATGGACCACGTGGCCACGTTCATTAAGCAATGGTTGAGAAAACCCTTGAAAAAAGAGGTGAGAAGGGCATTAAAGGTAGTATGTTATAAGACTGTGATTGATTAAAAAGTGTGTGTAACACCAAATCTGGATCTAGAGATGATCAGTTTTTTATTTCGATTGGGCAGAGACCCACGAAAAGGATTGGAAAGTTCACTGAAGCAGTCTCAAGATAATGTTTTGGATGTTCTAGGTTCATTAGTGAGAATTTTTGATATGGTGGAAAAGGCATATATCAATGACACAGAGACAAATATAGAGCTGTTATGAGGATGGTGCTAGAAGGCAATTATCCTTTTGGGCAATGCATATGCCGGATTGATGGCCTAAAGAAGAATGGCTATACTAATGAAAACATATCTAAAGTTGGGTGGCATGGCAGATAAGGAGCCCAGTGACGACGCAAAAGGGCTGTTATTTGGTGAAGCTTAGTTAAATGCTTGTGAAAACAGGTGGCAACATTCACAGCATTAGACAAGGCACAGGTGAATATGAGGAAGATATTTGGAAGAGGTGTTTTTAGTAGGGCCAGTAGAGGGGGACTTTCCACTGCCCAGGGAATTCCAAGGTACCAATACAACAAGGGTTATGGAAGAGGATATCAGGCCTCTACAGGACAAAGGTAGAGGTAGTCGCTCAGGACAAGGAAGAGGTTTGAGACGAGGTCAGAATTTTCAAGGATCCCAAGGTGAGTACGGAGATTATAACTGTTTTTTCCCAAAGAAGGTCAGTTGAGGAATTTGGTGAAAGAGTAGGAAAGGATAACCAACGATCCATTGATTTTAAGAACTGTACAAGGGTTCAAAATAGAGTTTGCAGATCAACCATGGTAGGTGAAAGAACAAAGAGAGTTATGGATGACAGAACAGCAATGACGGATGGCAGACGGAGAAAGAGAGGAACTGTTGCAAAAGAAAAAGATGAAGGACGTAGAAAATGTATGAGAGGGTACATAAGCACTCTATGTTTGGTACAAAAAATGGACACCAAAATGGAAGGAACCCATTGTTGGAGAGATATGTTACTGAAAGTTGATTGGCTAGTGAAGGTGGATTTGAAGGACGCTTACTTCACTATTCCGATGGAGGAGAACAGTCAGATATGTTTGCAGTTTTGTTGGAGGAAAAAGGTATTTCAGTTCCAGTGTCATCCTTTTGGGTTGTCTTCTGCCCCTTGGTGCTTCACGAAGGTAATGCGGGTGGTGACTTGAGGGCTAGAGGAGTAAGGTTAATAGTTTACTTGGACGATATTTTGATTATGTCCCAGGACACAGAAGAGTTAAAGAAAGAGTTGATTATGGTTCAGAAATTATTAGAAAAGCTGGGGTTTATTATAAATACAGAGAAGACAATTTTTGTTCTAGCTCAGAGGATGGAGTTTTCATGCTTCGAGGTAGACGCAGTGAAAGTTATGCTTCAACTTCCAGAGAGGAAAGTGAAAATGATAAGGAGGGAAGTTTTGCATGGATTGAAAAGGGATGCTTTATCTTTGAGCATGCATGATTTAGCATGCATGATTGGTTTGTTGTCATTGTCTATTCCAGCAGTTTGTCCAGGACCATTGAATTATTGTGCATTGCAGAGAATAAAGAGAGTAGCACTGAGGAATGAATTGTGGTGTGGCGACAGAATATCTCTGAATCAGGAGGGACAAGAGAAATTTAAATGGTGGCTGCAGAGCATAGATGCGTGGAATGGATGGGCAGTAATTGGTTGTGCACAGGGTTATGTGTTGGGGACAGCCACCAGCTTAAGCGGCTGGGAAGCATGTTTGGGAGACACACAGACAGGTGGAATGTGGTCAGGAGAGCAAATGAAGAAACATATAAATTGTTTAGAACTGACAGCAGGCTTGTATGCCTTGCAGAGTTTCAAAGAGGTTTTCAAAGGGCAGACAGTGTTGATGAAAATGGACAACATCTCAGATGTAGTGTATATCAATCATTTAGGAGTGAGCAAATCCTGTGGCCTGTTGAACTTGGGGAAGGAGTTTTGGTATTTCTGCATGGAACACAAGATTGTGGTGAAGGTGGATTATGTCAGGACAATTGAATATGATAGCAGATTGGAATTTAAGAACTTAAAAGGCTTCAGCGATTGGAAGCTGAATCCTTGGTATTTCAGTGGGATAGAGAGAATTTGGGGTCCGTTGGAGGTAGATCTTTTTGCGAGCAGGCTGAGGTATAAAAGGGAATAAGAGCTGATGCATTCCAACCATTTGCAATGATCCAAAAGGTTCTTTTTTAGGTAAGGTCAGAGAAGGTCAGATTGGAGTGGTGACGCCATTTTGGGTGTCTCAGGTACGGTTTCCAGCAGTAACAGAATTGACTTGCAAGGTTCCTTTTTTGATCCCGGCTTCGGAAGGCTTACTGGAGAATGGCATGGGAGAGGAGCATCCATTAGTTCAAGACAGGATATTGAACCTTCTTGTTTGGAAGGTGTCAGGAGATCTGACTGTTTCCAGGGACCTTCGAGCAGGGCTGTTGAATTGCTTGAAGAGTCCTGGGCACCTAGAACAAGGAGGAGGTATAAAGGAGTTTGGAGGATATGGTCTGGTTGGTCCATGGAGAGGGATATGGATCCTGTGGAGGCACCTGTATCAGAAGTGGTGAATTGTCTGGTGGAGCTATTTGAGAAAGGACTAAGTTACCGAATTTTGAATTGTTATATGTCGGCTATTTTAGCTGGACATGTTCATGTGGATGGAAGAACAGTGGGGAGGAATACTATTGTTTGTAGAGTTTTGGAAAGCATGAGGTTAAAAAGGCCTCCTAAAGCTAGGTGTGAGGTCTTGTAGGATGTGAATTTACTGTTAGTTTTGTTTGGATCCTGGCCTGGAAGTGGGTATCTGGATTTGAAAAGGCTTTCGGTTAAGTTAGCCTCTTTGCCCTTTTTGATAATCTTTAGAAGGGTTTCAGATGTGATAGCAGTAGAGGTAAGTAATAAAATTAATGGCCCAAATGGAGTATATTTTGAAACATGGAAAAAAACGAAGATGATGTTGGATTCTATATATTACCCAAAGTTCACAGGATGTGACAAACTGTGTGTAATCAAATGTTTGAATGAATATGAAAATAGATTGATGGAACACAGGAAGGATGGTGAAAATCAATTATTGATTTCGTATGTGAAACCATACGGAACTGTAATTAATACAGCCATAGCAAGATGGATTAAATGGGCTATGGAGCAGGCAGGTATTGATGTTCAACAATTTAAAGTACACTCTGAAAGGGGCACGATGGCTAGTAAAGCCTATCTTTCTGCTGGAAGACAGGAGGAGATTTTAAGAGCAGCTGACTGGTCTAAAGCACGTACATTTGCAAAGCATTACTTTAGGCCAGTACGGCATTTGGCAAATGTGGTGTTGAAGGGCTTTCAACATGCATAACTGTTGCCTCCGGTCTTGAAATGAAATGGCGATTCTCCAAGTGTAATGAACAGAGACTCAAGGTTTCATTAAAGACACGGAGGATAACAGCATCCAACCCGCCTCTACTCTTAAAAAAAAGAGTGAGAAAGAACAGAAGGGTAGAAGGTGTACAAGATCCTTTGAGTATAAGGAAAATGTTTTATAGAAATGTGTACAAGTACTTCAATAATATTAACAAATGTTATACGTTTAAAAGGTTATGGAATAAGAGGATTGACTACATTGTTTTATTGTTTATTTTTTAGAGGCGCAATGAAAAAGGATGCGGAGGAGTTTGGCTGAAGTAAACAGTTGGGATAAGAGTTTCAAAGTTGGAGACATTATTCGCTGCATTTAAAGAGAACGAGTGTTCTGTAAAGAAACTATTTATGGACTACTGTTTTCTGGTTCTAGTTTGGAATTGTTTTGTTTGCAGATTCTTTAAAGCTGCTGCAGGAGTGGCAATTAAAAGGTTTAATGCATAATGTTAGCCTCTGTGTCTGTAATGAAATCTTGATTCTCTGTTCACTACATTTGAAAGATCGCCATTCTCTGCAATAACTACATGTTACAGCTCTTACTACTGGCGTGGCCTCAAGCCCAGACTGCACACCTGCATCCTAAGTGTAAAACGTAGTAGAGGTTGATGACTCAGGGATCGCCAGTCTTTGATTAATGGGCTAATTTAGAGTGCTCGATTGGCCTCAGAAATGGTAAACCCCTAACCCATTAGGGCATAAATCATACAAAATCAAAGGATAAATCAAGTTAATTTGTCTTGTGATGTATATAAATTCGTAAATCCAGATATTTGAATTGAGTAAACTATTTTATTAATAATTCAACAAAGGTGCTGGTTTCAAGCTGTGAACCAAAATATATAGAAAGTTAACAGCCAACACGTGTTTTCCCATTCACAACGTACAGGCCTGTGGCTTTCTCAAGAATGATAAATTATACAAAATTATAAGAAGAGACAGATTAATACAATCAATAAAGAAATAAACCCTAAATAGGTGTGGTAAGTCAACCATACCAATGCCAAAAGAACCAATAACGGAAGAAACCCCCAAACATTGCGGTAAGTTAACCAGACCCATACCAAAACAAATTAAAATGAAATATGATGAATTAAAGAAAAAAGATAAATTAAAGAATGCCAGTATATACAAGACAAATCATCCATAATTGTGGATACAGTATGCACGTAGCACAGTCTATGGTCTATTTATATAATTAGTAGGTATATAGTCCCCAAAATGACAATATGTTATGGAACAAGAGCCATTCAAATAAACTGGTTTGTTTGTACAGTAGAAGTTTGGAAGAAAGTTAACAGTTTGGGATGTTATTTACATGTTAGTACTGATGTCAAAACGAGAATAGGTACAAACATGACAAATTCCATGGAGAGTAGTCATATGTAAACACTGGTTTATAGGAAAATATTATTAGATGATCAGTCACACAAAAAAGGCTTAGAGAAAGATATATATAAATACTGTTGGACCTGATCCTTTTTGCAGGGTTCTCCCAGAATCTTTTGCCTTACTCCTGTATTTTTTCTGACCTATTTTTGTTGCTTTTATGACTCTGGGCACTTTACCACTGCTGATCAGTGCTAAAGTGCATGTGCTCTCTACTGTAAACTTGGTAAGATTGGTCTACACCTGTTTGACATATTTAATTTAGCTGGAAGTCCATTGTACAGTGATATCTATAATACCAAGGGCCAGTAAATTAAATGCTACTAGTGGGCCTGCAGCACTGCTTACGCCATCCACACAAGTAGCCTTTCAAACCTGTCTCATGCCTCTGCAGCTGCAGGGCCTGCTTGCACAGTTTACTGACACTCTGACGTGGCATTTAAAGAGTTTGCCAAGTCTGAAACGCCCCTTTTACTACATATAGGTCACCCCTAAGGTAGGCCCTAGGTAGCCCTATAGGCAGTGTTCTGTGTAGGTAAAAGGTAGTAAATGTGCCTTTGTTGTGTGGTGTGGCATGTCCTGGTAGTGACAAACAGCCTATGTGGTTTCTCACTGCAGTGAGGCTGCTCCTCTCATAGGTTTGCATTGGGAATTCCCTGATATGCGTTTAAGTTGTAATGTCTGATATAAAAAGGGGTAGCATGGCCATGTTTGGTATGTTTGGAATAGTGGTGATAAATCCTGCATATTGGTGAAAGCTATTTTTTTAAAACTATTTTAGAAATGCCACTTTTAGAAGTGGGCATTTTTGTGTGCTTATGACTCTTTGCGCTTTGCAGCCTGGCTCCAATCAACATCTGGTTGAGACTGACAGGGGCCTGTTTTGTGCACTTCACTTTAGACAGTGACAAGGGGGGTTGAGGTATGTCCTTTCCTGGGTGGCTCATAGCCAGGCTGAATAGACCCGTCTGCATTAAGAGTGGTGGGAGTAGTTTTAGGCCCTGATGTGTTCAAATGTATGTTGTGTTTTTGCCTTGCGTTGTTAGGATAACAAGCACTATTTCAGGATCCGCCTGGTGCGCGCAGGAATGGTATTTTTATGACGTTTGTAGCCTATCAATATTTACTTTATGCACTAACTGTGATGTTATGACTATTGCCTGGTTGGCAAAGTGATTTATGATCTATGTGATGTCATGATAATTGCCTAGTTGGCAAAGTGATCTATGTGATTGTGATCTAATATGTTTTCCGTATAATACAAAGGATATTTTTATATAACCTGGTGTGGAGTCGCTTTTGTGGTGTATTTATTGTGTCACTGGTGTGTGTGTTGCGCAAACGCTTTACACATTGCCTCTGGGGCATGCCTGACTACTCTGTCAAGCTACCAAGGGGCATACCCTAGCCAACCAGAAACCCCATTTCAAAGTAATACATACAAGGTCCAGTGTGTATCATATACCAAAATAAAGATGTTGCCAATGCAGTGTAGTAGAAGGTAGCCAAATAGAAAAAAAGTCAGTCTGTAATAAGCAGCAGAGTAGGAAATGTATTGTAACACTTAACTGCATAAAAGGTAGCATCTTGCATTGAAAATATTGCTCATCAGTGATGACATTTAGTGTTGTTAGTTGTGTGATTAACTGGGACATGAAAGCATGTGTCCACATGTCCAACAAGCATAGCCAATCACACTGCTAAACTGCTTCCAGGACTTGCATCACCATCAATATCTTCAGCACCTACAGGAAGAGGAAGTGATTCGGGTGATATGGGAACAAGATTGGGAAGAGCCCTGATTGTGTTTTACTTCTATGAGGGAACATGAGTAGAACTCTCTCTCCTCCTTCCATAGGAGGCGGATGGTGTTATGGCCCCCACAAAGTAATTCATATGAAACTAGGATGCAGGTATGAAAAATTAGAGGATAAATTGAGTTAATGTGTCTTGTGATGTACACAACACAGGATTGCACAATCTATTTGTGGACTGCCTGAGCAGATGTGTCCATGCCCACTTCAGTGCGATTTGCATCAGAAAATCTTCAAATATTTGTTGCCATAAGTGTCCTCCCCAGCTGTACCTGTTTGTACTCCCTGAACACTTATCACAAGAAACGTACCCTGTGGATCTGCCGGGGCATGGGTTTGCTGAGGATGGACAGAGTCTCCCTGAGCTTTTCCTCTCATACCAATGACCCAGAGGGTTCAGAAAGTTAGGAACGATATATGTTCATTGTTGTCCCAGCCTGCCTCTGCCTTTTACCCATAGTAGATATGACCTACTAAGTGGGCTATAACTTTGTCCTTGCCACACCTCCTGTGCAAGACTTTTGAGCCAATGGCCTCCTATAAAGCCAGGCGCCTCTCCGACAAAATAGCCTCTGTGAGTCCTCTGCGCCCAACAGCACGTTTCAGGCCCTGTGTGGTTGTGTACTTCACATTGCCTTCAGTAGTGATAAGTTGCTACCATGAATCCACTCAAACTCTCTCCTAAAGGTGGTGTGCGAATTCAACCACACCACAACCGCCTCACCTTCCGCCTACACTTACATTCCTCCTTAGCTGTGGAGGTGCTGCACAAGATTCCCAGGCAATTTATTTGGGCTAGGCATAAAATGTGTGCCCTTCTGGACAGGTCTTTGTCATCTACAATGGTCCAGATTCTAAAATACCAGCTACTGAGGACACACTGCGGCCTGGATTGTTTCCAAGATTTTTCCTGTTTTTAAGATGTCCTACCTTTGATGCCGCAGGACCTTTGATGCACGGCATCATTCTTTTCTAAGACACCCATTTTACCAGGGCTTTTTCGTGTCAGAGGGTTCTCTAGACATAGGCCTTACCAGATCTCTGTCAGTGAGTAGAATGGGGTACAGTCATGAAACGCCATTAACAACGCGGACTAAACCACGTGTGCCATTACAATGCAAGCAAAACAATGTTTGTCTTAACCACGCATATGCCTTTACCACACATATGCCTTAACCACCGATATACGTGGTAAGGGCAGTCAGTGGTCTAGCATTGGAGGGAATGGATAGGGTGTGTTGGAGACTTCCTGTGGATGACATTCGAAGGAACAGCTGCTTGGTGAGTAGTTTTGTTTTGTTTTATTTAGGTTTCAGGGCTTGGGGAAGGCTTAGTTTTAATAGCTCAGACCAGCTTTAGGTCTCAGGATGAAGGGGGGGCTGGGGTCGGGGTAGTTATTAGGGCTGGGGACCGGGTTTTAGGGCTCAAGGTGGGGAGTTAGAGTTGTTTTTAGGGCTGGGGGCAGGGTGGTTTGCAGGACTTGAGGCTGGGTTTTGGGACTAAGGGTTAGAGGGTTGGGGTCTAATCTTTACCGTGCATATGCCTTGACCAATCACGCCTCACAATGAAATTTGTTGTAAAGGCGTGTGTGGTAAAGGCTTGCATGGTAAAGACGCGGTCATGGTTGAGAGTGTGTTATTTAAGCATGCATTGTTCTGTCACACAACCCAGTCAGACTTATGATAGCTCAGTACTTCTTAGTCTGTCTCTGATTACCAACATGATAATCCTGCCTAGACATCTGCAATTGGGCAATATTTTCCTACAAGTGCCTAATTAATTATGGTAATCATAAGGGTAGGTGCACTGGCTAAAAACAAGGGGGCGTGTTTCACGTATGAGCAGTGCTATGCAGTACATAGCTTTTACAAGGAGTTTTAGGTTTCAGTTTTAAGTAGCAGTGTATCCAATATTTGTGAGTAAGGGTGTCTGGGTCTAGGAGAGAAGGTGTCTTTAAGGGTGTCTGGGTCTAGGAGAAAAGGTGTCTTTTAACACATTGTACCTTCATGTGCCTAACATGGCACTCCCTTACATAACTGGCTTTTCTGCTTTGCTTAGAGATAGGACAGACACAAAGATTTCCAAGGCCCATAGCAAAACCCCCTTTTGCCATTTAGTCTTTTCCCTGCCACTAACAACAAGGCTTTTTTATAGTCGTTTTATTGCAATATGACACCCTTGTGTGGATCCTTGGAATTATGCCATAAGGCGACTGCGTACCATCGCCTTAGGAGAGCCCTACCCTTTTCAAAATACTTTGACTCCTTTGTATGGTCACTATGGCACCGGTGCAACAATGTGTGGATGTGGCTGCTGTTTTGGAGGGAGCGTGTTACATTTCAACAAATTACTGACATTTGCTTTTGATGCATTTTTAATACCTTGGCACGCCACCGTACATACGTTCCAGCCTCTGTGGCTTCATGTTCTGGCCAGAACATTCCATGCTCCTGCCCTGCTTCCAGGACTCATTAGAAGTGTATCCACACCTCTGGTACTGCTGGCCAAATCACCTCTTAAGGAACTGAACCAGTGAAGAGTCAACAGCTGGAGACACCTCTGGCATCAGCTGTGGAACAAAGAGCACCTTTCAGAAGGAACTTGTGGTCCAGCAGCTACTGCCGCCAGCACAGTAATGTTTCACTTCGATAAGGTCTACAAAAGAAAGGTTAGTTATTTTAATACATTCCGAAGCTTAGACTACGGACATTGAATTGGAACTAAGGAACTCACATCAAGCTGCAAAATATAGTGTTCCTAGTGTGCTTTTAGTGGTGCATGCCTTTTCATTTTAACATCCTGGTCTCAATAGTAGGAGCATCAACCCACTGAGTCAACTCAATGTGACTGCAGAACCATAGCTTTTGCTGTGGTGAGCCTGACCTGTTCTAAGATGGTGCCATTAGACATCATTCTTTCCACATGGATTGGATGTCCTTGATTGCAAATAGACCCTTCATGTCCACCAGAGAAACTTCCTTTCAGCCAGGATGAAATGCTGAGCCCCCCTCATCTTCCCAGCAGTCAAATAGAGTTCAATATAAGATGACTAATTAATGGTCACCCTGCTGTTAACAAAGATTCACACATATGAGTTGCAGCACGCCATATTTTATTTTACATCAGATCAAACACCCAAAACGTCCAAATGTGTGCTTTGCTCAAGCTGTCAGAATATTCCATTCATACATTCATATCCTTTGACAGCATACATATGTTGTACTGCATGTTTTGGTGTTATTTTACCTGATAATCTAAGATAAAGTGCTTACGCAGGATGGGGGGGAGGGGGGACAGTAATGTCCTCAAGAACAAATAAGGTACTGTACCCTAGAGAGATTAGCTAGTCAGCAAATCAATCAGCATAATGAGTTAAATAAGCCTTCTTGAGAAGAGTAAAAGTTAGAAACTATGAAGGTCTATTAAGTAATTAAAGTTAATTACAGAAGGCAAAAATATGATTAGTCGTGAAATCAAAATACATAATAAATCGAGTATATGGAATTAGCATAAAGCTCAGTCAGATGCAGCAGGTGGCATGACTTAGAGTCAAACTTCAGAAGAAATAATTCTAAGTCCTAAGCAAGAGACAGACTGACAGGGGTCTGCCTTCCAAGAGTTGGGGTAAACTTCTGTGGCTCACTTCAAAATCATTTTCTTTTATTGGAAAATATACGGCAAACTTTATGTAGTCAGCATAACATGAATAATAATAATAAATGAATGTTTCCTAGGCTCAAGCAATCACAGTAGAAAAATATGCAACAATATAGAACTATATAAATACTAATCAATCCCTATTTGACCTAATGCAGTGCTTCCCAAACTTTTTAGAACCACCACCCAATTTTAAGAATGACAAACTTTCAAAATCCACCTAGTTTAAATGAACATGAAGTAGGCGACGATTTATATAACTAAAGCATTGTATGGTAGCACAGTGTCATTTACAGACAGCACATTTTCCATTGAAATGGCATCGAAATTTGTACAGACATACAGTTTAACTGATAAAACTATGTTGCACACATATGATAATGTGAGGAAATTGGGTTTCTGTTCATATTTATCACTTGTGCATCACCAAGTACTCTGTCTCGATTTGTTTTAATCCCATTCAAATCTTTGTTTCCTTCACACTTCATAATTACAAAGAAAATGTGCTTCATTCTTGCTTTCCGAACTGCTGAATGTAGACAGGTCATTTAAAGAAATTTACATTTTGTTGTGTGTTACAAAAAAATAGCATACTACAACCTTTCCTTTCACACTCCCTGTAACCCCCGAAAGATTATCACATACTTCACTTTACTTTACTTTCTCTGACTGCAAAGTGAGAGGAGTTTGTTAACACCAACCCCCAAGTCAACAATCATTGGCATAGCCGATAGATCTCTCCTTTGGGACATATTAATTGTTTAGCCCTGCAGCAAATCATCCTAGGTGGTT
Source organism: Triturus cristatus (assembly GCF_964204655.1). Lineage (NCBI taxonomy): Eukaryota > Metazoa > Chordata > Amphibia > Caudata > Salamandridae > Triturus > Triturus cristatus. The sequence continues at coordinate 1,187,050,019 of NC_140592.1, forward strand.
GAATTATAGCTTAATTCCTGACTATGTATATGGTTATATCAAGCCCAAATTAAAACGTGTGGACGCTTGTGGCACTGGGAGCGGTGATGGGTCCCGTGCTCTCCATGCCACTGGAGTCAAGCTATCCTGGCTGATAAGGGCTGAAAGCCCGAGACCGGTCCTAGGATGATTGTTTCCAGTCCAGGGTGGACCTGGCCTGGCATTTCGGGCTGGACTGTTCCCATGAGGCACAGGGTCAAAACTGATTTGCATATGGCTGGGTCCAAACTGGAATGGCATGGTGAGCAAAAAAACGATGGTTTAGGCCCAGATATCTGTACTGGGGGAATGTATGACATTGTTCTGCATTCTGTCCATCAATTGTTCTTTTTGCAGGTAGCTTGAAGTGCCATTCAGAAAAGGAATATCTACTTTTAGCTTGTTTCGCCAAAACAAGCCTGTAGTCTTTGTTCTCTTTTTTAATTAATAGTGGTATTACTGCATTTTTTCACAAACCATAATAACAGTTTTCTCTGAAAACGAAGCTGTGCAAAATACATGGCAACCCTTTCCGTGCACATAGGGTGTCTTGACTCAGCCACTACCAGTCCAATGTGTGCCCTTTTTCAGAGAACTCAACCATCACTTGAAATTGAAAGATGATAAAAAAGCAAGGTGAAATTGGGCATCTAATTTTGAATCATAAAATAGTACACAGATGTTATGCCCACTACAGATGAAATAAGTTATGTTATGTCAATTGGCAAAGTGTCCACATGTAAACAATCTCACTCTTTCTCAAATACAGAATGACAAATACCGACATAAGCATACAGGTATACAACAGACAATCATGCAAAAGGCGACAGGCACACTAAAAACATGATATACTTGCACAATCTGACAATCTCGCGCAGAAGACTTCTCCTACACAAACATCACACACACTACAGATGTGAAATATTTGCCCACACTGGGTTAACATGGAAAATGGCAAAATAGTTAGTAATGCTTAAAACTGCATTGCATTATACTGCATCATTTTTTTTTCTTCTTCTCGAAAAATTTAATGAACCCTGCGACATAATATGGCCCCCCTTGGCACATAAATCTAGTGGCTCTGCCCATACCTAACAAGTGCCTTTATGATGTCTTCTGTCCGTCATGACCTTTTATCAAGCAGCATTTTGGGCTGTGCAGTTCAACGCTGAAAATATGTACTCAACAATCGGATTACGCAGAATACTGTTAGGTAATATGCTCAAATGTGTCACAAGCTGCTGAAAATGGGAGGCATATTATCAAGACAGGCGATAAAATTATTGCCGCTTTAGCGGCAGAAAACTGCCGCTAAAACGGCGATAATGGGCTTGATAATATGCTCTATGGAATTCCAATTGAAGCCCATGTTAGATGTGGAGGACATCTAACCTGAGCTTTAATTAGAATTCCATAGAGCATATTATCAAGCCCATTATCGCCATTTTAGCGGCAGTTTTCTGCCGCAAAAGCGGCGATATTTTTATCGCCTGTCTTGATAATATGCCCCTTAGTAACTCCATTTACCAACACTTAAATATCAGTGGATCCTCATAATTACAATTGTGAGGGGTTAAGCTATTTTGCAATGGGAGAAACTCTGGTGTCAAATGACACTTCATCCACCTATAAACTAAATGGAAAAGATGCACACAACCAAATAGGAAAGGGGGAAAAAATAGAGAAAATTTCTGGCAGGCTTAACGCGCATCTCAGCCACCGGACAACAACCATGAAGTGCCATACAGAAAGAACTCAACAATTTATTATAATTTTTTTTAAATCGTTGGTTGTTTGACAACAAAATGGGTGTCTTTGGGAAGAAATACATGAGTGGTAATAACCCTGTACTACCAGAAAATGAATACACAAAGCGGCATAATATCAAGAACGGCGTTAAAATTATCGCCGCTTTAGCCAGAACATGGGCTGTTATTGGAATTCTCAAGGGCATATTATCAAGCCCATTATCGCCGCTTTAGCGTCAGTTTCCTGCCGCTAAAACAGCGATAATTTTAACACCGTTCTTGATAATATACCCCAAAGAATTTGCACTGTATTCTGGACATGTCTCTTATGGTTCGTCGATGTTGAAATGAAGAGCAGTTTGATTGAGCCTGCCAGGAAATCTCTACTCAAGAAGGGCCAGGGCGTACGAACACCTCAGGTAGGAAAATTGAGAAACTTGGTTAAATCCACTATTGTTCGAACGATTACTTTCTGTCTACTTTGGTTAAGCCTGTTGAATAATACAGCAGTTTCATTAGGAAGAAAGGGATGGTGACAGCATATAGACACGCTCATTGATTAGGGCTTTTCCACTGGGACTGCCGTTTACGTTAAGGCAAGTTGACTGTAGCATACTTTTGGCCACCATACATGCTAAACGGCAGTGTGAGGTAAAGCCTTTGTTTAGCTATTTTACTTGTTTCTACTTAAGTATAATCGGAAAGTATGGTTTACGATTTCCTTCCTTGGGGGTTCAACCATTGTGTTAATCTCATTGTGTAAAGCTAATTTCAGCTTTAACTCGCACTCCGTTTAGCAATTGAAATGCGGGACTACTGTTTTAGGAAGCTAAATACTAATAATAGAGCCAAAAAGATGAATGCACATTGTTCGTCAATCTACTGTTGGAATAGAATGTTTTTATGGAATTCTCTATGCATTGTACGACTTAAGTTAGCATTCGCTGAACCATTTTGTATTCAGCATCCATTTTGGGCCATGATTGAAACTAACTTCTGTCTCTTTTTCTGCCTGCTTCAGCAAAAAGCAGCTGCGATCGTTTTTTTGTTTCTCCAAGGCTGAGCTTCGCTTTGCTAATGAATACACTGTCTTTGCTGGTGCATACCTTTCCCTGTGGATAGGCCTGCTCCCACCCTTAGAGCGGCGGGAGCAGGCAGAGTAACCTTTACGCTGAGATAGCATGTACCCGGTCCCAGAATTGCAACTCATCTTTCTGTATCTCCTTTGTTCAGCAGCTGTCAACTGGAAATTTCCAGTCTGGGCGTGTCTTTAGTGGTTCCGAAGATGTAAATTATATGTTACCATGTTGGCAGAAGTCAGTCCCTCTGCAGCAATCTAAGGAGGCTGGTCAGACTGGACTCCACTCGAGTGTACCTCTAATAAATAACTTTGGTTTGTATTTTCTACTGCCTGACCGACTCTTCATTTGTGAGGAAGGCAATGAGGTGGTCATGAGTGACCCGAGTGACCCTAATCGGGCCACTTCCTTCATTACCAGACTGACACCCCCCCCACTCCCACCCGTGAGCAAATTTGCAGCTTTTGTAAATTTTAGGCCACCTGCCTCCAAAAGGTTGCTGCGGTCGGGTTTCCCTGTTGCCCCCGCCATGATTCTTTGTTGTGCAGTGGTGCAAGGAGCAGTGTCGGAAGCCTCTGTTTCCTCTGCAGACAGGCAGGACCGGCTAGGTGGGGGAGCTCGCTGGCACCGTCTGCCTCAACAGCCCCTTCGCTCATGGTCCTTAGCTCTCTTACCGGTCTCTCTTGCTGCACAGCCTCCACATCCCACCACACTACCAGTCGCTGCGCGTACCTGCACGCGACCAGGACCCGCCAAACCCCCCCCCCCGCGAGACCCCCATTGAATGATCCGTGTGCCGCCTGAAATGAGTAAGTAATTCTGCAATTACCTTCTTCGTCCTCCCCTTTTCTCGCGGCCTTAATGTCCGCCTGACGGTAATCACTTACTCCCCCTCCCTTGCAGATTAAATTCCCGGCACCGGAACCCCGCCTTCATATATTGAGCAGGTTGGACTAAGTTTTACATTCGAGTAAGTGTTTCTCTCCTAATCTGGCACAACCCCGTCCTCTCGCATAACCACACCGAACTACGTCTTGCTAACCACAAATCACTCCGTTTCCCCAGGCCATTGTTCTTTATCGAGGCATTCACTGCTGTGGCGATTCCACCGTTGCAACTTCCTTAACTGTCGACACCTCCATTACTTACCTTCCCATATGCTAAGTAAGTGGTCCATTTTCTTCGCGCTGCCTCACGCCCCCTTCTCACCCTGCTAGCATTTTTAATAGCTAATTCGTCCTTGTGACCCTACGGGTCTAATGAAAATAACCCTTGTAAATGCTAAATGCGTCCAATTTTTGGGCAGTAGACAGTTCATTTTTCGTCTTCATGATTCTTTTTCCAGTTTCTCAATTATTATCACAAATAGATCTTCCTAATTGCATCACTATTTGGAGAACACTATGTACCTTACATTTAATTGATTGTGATGCTATTTACAGTTCAGGGACTAATTTATGAGTTATTTATACTTGTTTATTTTTGCATTTTCCATAATTAGAGTTCATATGCTCACATTTGTCCTGAAGATGAACTCAAATAATTGAGTTCGAAACGTCGTCGACCTTATGCAACTTGAACCTTTTTGTACTGATTTAACCAAGAAAAATGGTTCTCTATTGTTGCCAATGCGATGCTCTCTTTTAAAAGTTCACCCTCACCTGCACGTCACGCTTGTTGTCACTAAATATGTGAGCACTTGAATTCATCCTATGTATAATAAATAAGTGTCATATATTGACCTCTCCTGTCCCCTGTTGCGCTATATTAAGTATCATTCTCCCGTATGAGTCTTTGAACCTATACAAAATCATCCGCCCTCTTAAGGGTTTCTCTTTGTCCTGGACCTTCTTAGGCCATCCAGAACCATTGTCTCCTTCTACTTTGTAAATTTTAGGCCACCTGCCTCCAAAAGGTTGCTGCGGTCGGGTTTCCCTGTTGCCCCCGCCATGATTCTTTGTTGTGCAGCGGTGCAAGGAGCAGTGTCGGAAGCCTCTGTTTCCTCTGCAGACAGGCAGGACCGGCTAGGTGGGGGAGCTCGCTGGCACCATCTGCCTCAACTGCGCCTTCGCTCATGGTCCTCAGCTCTCTTACCGGTCTCTCTTGCTGCACAGCCGTCACTTCTGTCATCCGCTCCTGGGATCTCACTGGAGTTTTATCCTCGTTCTTCCCCCACGTAACACACCACATTAAACTTCACATCGGCCGCATCAATGAAAATTTGGAAATAAGCCTGCACTTTAACAAACTTGTGGGGTTTGAAAAATTCATTCACTGGGCAGGGTGTTGTGTGATTCTTGTTTAGCTGTGACTCATGAATAAAGTTCACTTTTGTGAAGACAAAAAAGCTGTAGCCGGAGGGGGAGGAAGCTGCAGTGTTGGCCAGGCTGGGAGGGGTTGAAACGTCTCAGCAGTGCTTCCTCTTAATCAGCATACAACCAGTGTGCTCGTTCCTGCTCGTTCTCACGGCAATACTCCATGGCAGTTAACTTTTAAGGAAAGGTGGGACATGCACCAACCATCAGCCATTAGCACACTTCCATTTTTAAATGACACACACAAAAGCCAATCCTAAGCAAAGGAGGAGTCAGACCACACAAAGCGCATACAAAAGATCGCCTGACAGCGCACGAGCTGTTTCGGCTCGACCTAAACAAATACGCAGCAGTTTCTCAGAAGACAGCTATTTGACCTCTGTCTCTGAAGTGCAGCAAATGTGACAAGATAAATACAGAATTCAAAGGCATCTTTATTAATTGTTTGAACTTTCGCGACCCAACAAAATCGGCTCAGACCCTCTAGTGGGTCAGTGACCCACAGTTTAGCACTGACCTGAAATCTACAGATGTGGAAGTACTAATCTAGATACACACAAAACAATGTCAAGCTTATGGGATGAATAGGCTTCAGAGGCACAAGTAGGAAGAACCTTGAATAGGTATGTTTGGAGGGCAAGCTTCCTCCTGAGTTCTTCGAGAACAGTATGTCATTACAAAATATTTCATTAGTACACATTTTGCTGCCTGTGAGGAAATGAGACATGAAGAGACACATACATCTTGGCTGCTTTGAAATTTAGGATGGAGTCAGCCCTAGTTTGGGCCTAGTTTGGACAGAATACATAGTTCCGTATTTCACAGTAAAATTGTTTTTAATGCAAAACATTTATGACTCTAAGCAGACATCATTTGATAATTTAAACAGAGCTCCCACAAATCCTCCCCTCTAATGATGAATTAAGCATTACAATTCCCGCTGCATCACTGTCTCTATTGTCTTCAGCATCTTGTGTCTCCATACTTCCAAACTTTTTATCATCATAAGCCACAATGTTCTCAATTTCAACATCATCTCATTTTCTCTTTTTTGTTGCTGACACAATCTTTTCACACACACAACTTGCAACAATATCGAATTAAATAAATAAATAATCAAGCCCTACTTGAACCCTAGTTTTGCTGTGTGCAAAGAGCAGAGAAATGAAGATGCACACACGTCATGGCTGCGTTGAAATTCAAGATGGAGTCAGACCTAGTGTGGGCCTAACTTGGCCAATTTACATGATATATAGTTCTGTATATCACAGTAAAATAGTTTTTGCTGCTCACTCTATAATGCAATGTCAATGTTTCACAGTTTCATAATACCCAAATATTGGGTGACAAAAACATTTGCAAAGGCTAGTGAATTTGCTGGGTGTTTTGATTGCAATAGCAAATTACCCCATACTGAAAAAGAGTGAAGGCCTTTGTGACACAATAGTCCAGGAATGTTCAAGCCATTAATGCATGTGTGGATTGAGGTGCAGCTTTTGCAGTACCAGTGTGTGAATCCCTTACCCTTTTGTAGGCCAGTCCTAGACACCATGTTAGGCAATTCTTGTTGGAATCCTGTCCACCCTTAAGAAATATCGCCTCTTGGAGATAACCCACCTGGGAACTAACCATCTCACAGATAAGGAAAGTGCTGCAGATGCCACTGTATTGATTGGCAATCTATTCCAAACTTTGCTATAACCTTTGAATTGAAATGTAAGTTTATGACATGTTTTATTCAGAAATAATACAGACAATGAACAGGAATATTACTTTGCGCCTGTTATAGAGCTTGGCAGCAGGGTACTCCATCGCAAGATGAGTACTGCGCCCTCTAAACTCTCGGTCTGCCCGCCCACTTTTGTGTCAGGTGGACTGTCAATATTCCGTTGATAGAGGCCCCATCAGTTCCGTCGATAAAATACTTCCACCGATGGCTATATGGAGTAGAGGTCTTTGGAAGAAGGACTTTACACTATCTTTACTTTACAAAGGCATTTTTTCCTGTCCATTACCTCCACTAAAAGCCTGGTGGTAAAGGATAGGAGAAAAAAGATTGACAACCCACCCACTTGGAGAGAATTTCCAGGTTGCGGGAGTCATTCATTTGTTTTTTTTTCTAAAACAAACTTTGGGAGTTTGTTTTAGAAAACAAAAAACTTTTGAACAGTTTGACGGGCTGCCATCATGTCTGATGATACCATCAGTCAAACCTTTCATACATTGATAAAAAAAAACATGATGACGGTTCTTGCCAGTGTACAGAGTTGTCCACAGAGCCAAAGGACAACTTTAAGGCCCTGATCATGATCAGACGCGCGTCCAACCGACATTGTCTTGGAACGGAAACCGACCGACTAGTAGTCGGTGGTTCCATCTGACAAATTAGAATGCGACCGCCCAAAAGGCAGACAGAAACATTAATTTTTCCATTGCAGCTTGCGCTGCAGCCGGAAAAGGGCAGCAGCACCAGCTGCATTGGAAAGATGGATGTTTGCAAACATCCATGCACCATGCGTAAGGCACAAAGTGGTGCCACAGGTGCCCGCCAGGCCTCATAGCAGAGGTCACGGGTGAATGGGGGCCCTTCTGGGGTCCCCCAAAGTCCGTTTCTGACAGCCTTTCAATGGTGGCCAAACCACCATTGAAAGGCTGTATGAAAGGGACATCGTAATGCCTACGACGGTGCCTGAGCAGGCACCGCCCTATTGTAGGGTATTATGTTCCGACCGATGGTCGAACAGGCTCCTTGATCCTATCGGAAGCATGGGTGGGTCCCTCCGTCAGCTGCCTCCGACCACCGCGCATCATAATGTGGCAGTCAGACTGCTGCACCAAATGTGGCCCTAAATTTGGTGGGCGGAGTTCCCTTAGGATGGTCTCACAGTTCACTTGGGAAGTTCCTCCATTAAATATAGAAGTCACATGTAATTTGGGCACTAATTTACACATATAATTTCAGTGTCACTTATTTCAAATTTACCATTAGTATAGCACACAGAAGCTAATGTGTACACATTGATGGATGGCAAAACAAATGATTTAGTGATTATATCGTATAGATGGATACTTAATATGGTAGGTGTTTGTAAAACAAACACGTCTGTTACACACATGGGTTGTCCTGACACTAAAAACGGTAGTAATTTGCACTAACAAGATAATTTACCTGATTCATTCAGTTAAACAGCCAGGTTTAATGCTGTTTTATGAAAAGTAGATAAGAGGAAAATGTACATGGCGTTAAGGGGAGGCTGTTCCAGCCTGTTGATGACAGAAAGGAATAGGATAATTCACCGGTTCTGATAAGAGTGATGTGGGAAATTGATGTAAGACTGAGATTGACAGACAGTGCAAAGGGTGGAAGAGGGCAGACTTTTGTTTAAATAATGTGCCATCATGTTAGTCAATGCCTTTTTAGCAAAACAGAGAGTCTTGAGCAAGCCTTTCTGTGTAGGAAGCCAATGCAGACTCCTTAAATGAGACGAGCTGGAAGCGCAGGTCAGGAGACTCAGCTCAAGATGGGCTGAAGAACTTTCAACAATTTAAGGTCTATGCAACGGCTACGCTGGTATACCCAAGTAAAGGGTAATCCCATAATCCAGGCTTGATGTCATTAATGCCTGCATGGTTGTGTTGTAAATGTCAGTTTGCCATGGGAATACCTGCTGGAACAGCTTCAGGATGGAAAAAAGGTGGCAATTGGCTGATTGTTTTGCGTGGTCATGCAGAGATCCTGGTCAATTGTGACCCCTAAGTTTCTAGAAGACTTTGTCGGACTAGGAAGAGGGTCTAGCTTCATTAACCACTAAAGTGAGGACCTGGAGGAGGTTAGTTTACGAATATGAAGAGCGCTGTTTTATTACTATTCAATTTCAGACAATTACCATGCATCTAGAAGCCAATGGTGAGATGGTTGGATATATATTTAGAGAACACTGTCTATATATCCAAAAAATCGGACTGACCATCCACAAACACCCTGCTCCATTTTAAGCAATCCTGAATAATGAATCAGGGCTTCCGCCCTCGTTAACCATTCTATTGCTGTCTAACTAGGTTTGCTCTCTACAAATACCAATGCATACATACATACAACATAAGAAATCATTGGGACTGGTTACATGTATACAAAGACAATCAATTTTAGATAGCTGTACAAAAAGACTGGTATCTTATCCCAATTGGATAGACACCAGTAAATTGCTGTGACAGAGAGTGAGTTAGAGAGAGAGACTAAGTGAGCAAAAGAGAAGTGAAAAAAGAGGAAAACATGGCGAAAAGGTACTAAGATGTCCTCTAATTTAATGACGAGTTAAAGCAAATATGTTCCTCCCAGTGCAGCATCCTGCTCTCATATATGGCGAATTTGGGTGTATATGCGCCTTTGTTTCTCTTTGAACACTTAGATTCTGATCTATAGTTTAGCAACAAGAGTCTTGTCCATCAAGATGTCAGAACATTACATCCACCATCTCGAGCATACTTCGCCCGGCAAATTTAGAGATAAGCGTTCATCTCTGTACATTGAAGGCAACCGCCGTCACAGTGGTTACTTTCAATATACAAACGTTTGGTGGAAGGCCACCGCTGGTTTTGAAGGACATCCACCAAACTTTCGACATTTTTTTTTCCAGAAACAACCACCCGGAGCAGATGTCTGTTTCTGAAAAATAAAAAACTAATGGCCCCCACACCCTGGAAATTTTCTCCCACATTGCGGGGGTCATTATTGTGTTTTCCTGTGACGGATTGTAAAAGAAAGGCAATACACCATGCACCCTAAAGAGGGGGGATGCTGTAATGTCCTTCCTCCAATGGCCCCAACTCTTTTGGGCCATTGGAGGAAGTGTTATGTTGATGGAGGCAACTGGGGCTCCATCGACGAAATACTTGGGGTTCGTCTGTCATTAAATGAGTCCGGTGGAACTAGGGTTTGGCAGGCAGGGTAATCCGTCGCATTTGCAATGGAGTGTACTGTGCGCCAAACTCTAAATCAGGCCCTTATCATTTCTACTCCATATACTCATCACGTTGAGAACATATTCAAGTGTGTGTATCTCAAGTCACTCCCATCCCTGCCACACGACCCAGTGCTTCTTCATCATCTGATTTTAGCAAACGTTCTATACGACTCACAGGGCATTAAGTGGAATGAATAAAGTGAGGGGTCTCTAAAAGTGGCATGGCCTAAGAAGCATAACTAGGAATCTTTTCCAAAGGTTTGGCCTATACAATTCAGGGCGAGGCGTAAAACATGTCAATTAAAATCCTGTGCTTCCTGTAGGTGCTCCCCCACGAACATGTTGGTGCCTTTCTGGGAGCTTTCTGCTATGGCATCCAGGCATTTCACACAGTAACAGAATGCACCCAATGCGAGCCGAGCCTACTCACCAGTTCTCTCGCCATTCCCTATTCATACAAGTGCTTTGAGACCTCAGAAGCACTTTACAAAAACCTCAAATACTTAAAATATATCAACTACATCGCGTGACCTATAAGCAACAAAGCTCATGCATAGTAAATAATGTATGTATATGAAACATTAAGCCTCTGCCCCTGTGGTCTCCGTAAAATCTAAATCCCAAAGCTAGACTCCAACAACTGGTGCTGCAGCTGCGTCTACTGATGGCAACGGGGAAGGGAGCACAGCCACACTGGCGCACCCTGGCTGGCGCCACGCTTCTCGGCGGGAAATAGGCCCATCCATGGTCTGGCTTTCTTGTGCATGTTCCATACCACACCCTGCTCTATTAAACTTTAATCCTTTCACCTCACGTCGCCCCCTGTAAAATGCCTTTTAAACCTCCTGCGCTTGTGGTGTTGGAAACACACGGGACACACAGATCTCTATTTGCCTGGTTGGCTCTGTCTCAAATTTCATTGTGGGTCCTATTAATGTGGAATCTAACCATGTGCAGGGTCATAGCTTTGGGGGCGTGGGCTTTGGGGTGTGACACCCCCCAAATAAATCCATTCTTGGCCTGAGAATTGGGCCTAGGGGCCCTGAGTCGGTTCTCCTATGCCTTTAGTTGGTTTTCATTTTCATGCTTATTTGACTAAAAGCTTTTAACTTGTTAACATTTTTTTTTATCAGGAACTTAGACAAAAGCCCATTTAATGCAAATCAGTATTGGGCCTGTTCCTCGTGGGAACAGTGTATCCCACGCCTTGGTAATCTCATCCCTTCGCCATATTGTTTTTTAGTTGGGAAATTTGCGATTCACACACCCATCAGATTTTACTGAATAGCCTACGCCTCTGACCATGTGTACTAGGTGCCCCTTTGCGCTGGTGTGTGGCGCAGCTGCTGGCTGTCAGCACCAGTCTTGGGAATCGTGCTACGTCATAGGACTGCAGCCGTGGACAAGCTCGCGCCCTCTGTAAAGGCTCGCGCTGGACGCACCTGTGCCTGGCGCCAGGCGAGGAAGCACTCCTAGGCCGCAGCTGGGAATGCAGTGCTGCGGGGCAGCTGCTGCCATCTGACTCCAGAGCTCCGGAACCGGCGATGCAGCTGAACTTGTCAGAAGTCTGTGTAAATTCCCTGACGTGCCTACTAGCCTAGTACTTTTGAAACATTCCTGCATTTTGTTGTTTATTTCCCAGCCTTTCTTTTAACTGGCTGCTATACTGCTGCATGTTTTAATTTTGTTTTGCTACTTGTGTAAGAGAAAAACACCGCCTGTTTGTTTAAAGTTTGAACTGCTCCGGGTAGTTCCCGCGTAAGTTTAAAAAAAAAATTGCAACGTCCATTGAATTCACTGTTATCAAATAGGTCTAAAGTACCCTTAGAGTAGCCCTTCCTGGCAACTGCTGGCTTATTCAATTAGAAAAAATACTAGCTTTTCCCCAATTAACTTACTTGCCTGCCCATAAAAATACCGGACTCGTCTGCAAAAATACCAGCCATGTGGCATCACACACCCTGAGCTATGGAACAGCTTGAATGTTCACATCACCGAGCCATGTGTTGAACCGAGAATTCCAGAAAGTTGCATCATTCAATCACATTTCTAAATAGTTGTAATGAAACACCCTAAGACAGCCACCATCTGAGACAAAGAGGTAGCCTGATGGGTCCAGAAGAGAGGTGTACCTCAATCTTTGTAGCCTCCAAGTAGGGTGAAGTCAGACGCTTGGGGTGGGTGATGCCACTGAAGGCAGGTGAGAATAGTTTTTGGAGGGTGAGCAATGGTTGCAGGGACCCACAAAGCAGGGCTCCCCCTTGGATGTGAGTATTCCTCATCCCAGCTCACCTGGCTGCAGAGGCTTTGAAGACATTCAGGGGCTCAAGGCGCTAGGGAGCGAATAAATGCCTTTCTGAGTATTCCAGGACAGATGTCCTCAGATCCCTTCCTAATGTTTGCAGGAAGCTCGCGAGTGTTCGGAAGGAAGCCTGTTAGCGCTCTATAAAATGCCTAAAAACAGTCAAATCTTCTTTATGGAATGACTAAGAGAAACTCTGCTAAATAAGCAGTATGTGGCTATTGGCTTAAGAGGAAACTGCCTCGAGTTGACCTACTGACCTAAGGCTGAGTGACATGTCCTGAGTCCTGCAGCCCCCATGATATATACTCAAGAGGAAGAAAGCCCTAATCAGACTAGCTGGAGCTTTCCTAGTTAGTCTAAACACTCAGCGCTATTTTCATCCCTTCATCTGCCACTAAGTGTAGTCAGGGGAGAGTTAATTTGAGAACCAGAGGTTTGTGGCGGAGGGCAAGCACTCCCGACGCCGGAGGGGGCGGGTGGAGTAGCTGATGACTTCCGGTTTCATGTTCATTGTTTAGCATCCGGAGCAGGCCCTCCTAGAATGACAGGCCGCCATTTCGCTCGGAGATTCTAAATATGTTTTTGTAGCCGTGTCCTTTTCTGGCTCCTTAACAATGGAGTCCCGGGTACCACCGCGGGGTCAGCCAAACCACCCGTCCACGAATAGCAGCATCTCGATTGATCTCGTGGCCAATAATGGGAGGAACTGAACATTTTACCAATGACTTTGTTTCAGTGAGCGCTGATAAAAATAGCTTTCCTGTTCCTTTGACAATGACATACTTAAAATATAGTCTTGTGAGGCTGTGTGCCTGGATCCAAATCATTTCAGAGCCAGCTGTGAGAGACAGCACAAGCTTCAACAGAGACAGATATAGGAGTGGGCGAAACTCGAGGACTTTCACTCTGTGGAATTCTGCGGAGTTACAGAAAAACTATGCAAGATTTTACAGAATTCAGCCTACAGGCAGAAAATATGCAGCTCGCGCTGCGATTTAGCACCAGTAGCGCAAACAGCGCTGAACATCAGCACAAATATCATCATGCGTTGCGCAAGAGCATGGGGCCATTCAAGCTCCCTTTGCTGCCGCTCAAGATGAAAAATCTACTCGAGCGCCAGAAGATCGGAGTACCTTCATCACAAAGGCCCCCCTTTTACTGCCATTTCATTTCCTATTAAGATATCGATATTTGTATCAACAACCATGAAGTAAACGCTTGCAGTACATTACGCTAGAACTGCGGCTGTAATGTTGACACTGCTACAATATTACGTAAAATATTCGTTTGTATTGCGTTCAAACAAACGATTTTAAAAATATCTCAAACTGCTCTGTGGTACACTAATTAAGAGTGTGCATCTAGATCTTCTGGTACTCTAGATCCAGAATCAATTCTCGAGATTTTTGTTCAACACCATGGGATAAGAATCATTCCACTATATCTTGTCAGACTTGATAAATAACTTATAGAACCTCATTTCTACGTAAAAAGATGATGAAGGCAGCTTTGCCGAAACGCGCGTAGTCTCCATCTGCCGCTTTGCTTCCATCTACTACTTTGTTGAACGCATTATCGTTCCCTTAGGATAAGAATCTTTATTAAATTTAGAATTACTGTACACTATTTTGAATTAAATCATTGTTTTTGGCTATAAATACGTTATCCCTTTTTGTGTAATAATAACAAATAAATGATCTTAAACATCCAAATATGTCTTCAGCTTGATCAATATTTTGAATTGTATTGATCAATCATGTGTAGATAATTACCTGGTAACTATTGGCATTTTTAGTAAAGTTTGCTATTGTCCTTTATCTAATATTGCATCAGCACAAATATCATCATGCGTTGCGCAAGAGCATGGGGCCATTCAAGCTCCCTTTGCTGCCGCTCAAGATGAAAAATCTACTTGAGCGCCAGCAAATCTACTCAAACAGCAGCCTCTGGCCGCAACTCCACGCTAGGGAACGGCAAATCTCCCTTGCATATTCTGGAGTCTCGCAAGAGAAATATTCGGCCACACGGCGATTGGTGGAATTTGGCCTGAACTCCGTGTTAAAGAGTTACACTGAGTGGCCAAAATTCTGCCAATTCCGTGGGCGGAACGGAAGATTCCGTCCACCCCTAGGTATAGGGTGGCAAGGTTACATGGCCACAGGGCCTATAGGACGCCTTTTTACACAGTCCTGCGTCTTTGCCATTGATAATGAGATCTGGAAGGACCCAAACATACTGTTTTTCAAGTAGATGTCCATTGCTAAGGGTGCCTGCGCGCCAACAGACCTGATTCAAGTGGAAGACTCACGATAAAGCAAAATATGGTTTTATTTTAGCACTCTCTTGCCTCTGCTGTGAAAGAATTGAATGGGAAAAATATATTTCCCAGATTTAATTCAAAATCTCCCACTTCACTGTTCTATAACACTATTATATGTACTATTAGATCTATTGGCCGCCTTTGATGCGACGGACCACGGCATCCTGATTCATCGGCTTCAGGAAGCTGGAGTAGAAAGCCTAGCGTTAGCATTGCTCAGATCCTTTCTGCATAACCGAGAACAATTTGTTGAAATAGGCGGCTACAAATCTAAATGTTTCCAGCTTCCTTGTGGGGTGCCACAGGGCTCATCACTGAGCCCTACCCTTTTTAATTTATATGTTGCTCCTCTAGCACGTCTGATCAGATCCCACGGGTTTAAATTGGTATCGTATGCGGATGACACCCAGATCATTGTATCAATCTCAAGCAACAATCCTAAGATAGCACAGAACTTCAAGGAGTGTATGAGATGTGTCAGCATATGGATGGCCGAGAATTGCCTAAAGCTGAACTCGGTTAAAACCGAGGTACTCCTCTTTGGGAAAGCTACCTCCTTCTGGTCCGCAGAATGGTGGCCAGCAGAGCTGGGGACCCTCCCAACACCAGTTATTAAGGCAAAAAACCTCGGAGTCCTTATAGACTCCACCATTTCTTTCCATCACCACGTAAACAAACTTACTTCTTCAATCTATTACATCTTAAAAATCCTGAAGAAGATATTGCCCTTTATACCGACAGGATTGCAGAAAACAGTGGTGGCAGCCTTGGTGTTGTCTAAACTCGATTATTGCAATGGAATACTAGTTGGAGCAAACAAATCAGTAATAACTAAACTACAGATTCTCCAGAACTCCACAGCTCTTCGGTCTGTCCAAATATTAATCTACCAAACAGGCTCTCAATACACTGCACTGGCTACCGATCGAGAAGCGAATCAGATTTAAAGCATTATGTTGCTTTTAAGGCCCTGCAGAACTCAGGTCCCGCCTACATAATTAAACACTTCCAATGGTACACTCCAGCCCGTACACTCCGCTCAGCCTCCCTGAAACTGGTGAAGGTACCATCCTCCCGCCTCAAAAGATGGGGCGGAAATAGTTTCTTCAATGTCACATCCAGATGGTGGAACAAACTACTTCTCCATTTAAGAAACTCCACCGATCTCTTGTCCTTTAGGAAAGGACTGCAAACATGGCTTTACACCATGTAACCTGGGCTTGCATGGGTTACCACACATGCAGTGCTCTATGAACTTCCTCATAAGTGCCTAGACGCCTCCGGGTAATAGAGCGCTATACAAATACATAAATAAATAAATAAATAAATAACTTTGGCATATCTGAGAGTGTCCAGATTTTGAAAAACAAAAATCAGGAAATTCCTCACACATAGAAGTGAGACTACAATTTTGCAATGACTGAGAGGCACATAATTACCTAGGTGACAGCCAAGGAAACACACAGGCAATGAGCCACTAAGGAAAATTAAACACAACCTTTACAAGGGTGTTTAGCAAAATTGGTGATATAATGGTGTGTAGTTATGCTTTAAGCTAGATTCACAAAGCCATTTGCAGACCTAGGTTTAACTTAAGTGAGCAAATGCCTAATTTGCTTGTACATATATTTCCACTTGTAAATTGAGTAACTCATGTGTACTTTTACCCTAGTGTTAACTGCTATTACATAGAGGTAACTTTGATCACATGAGCGGCTGGAGGGTTTTTCAGAACGGGGATGCCACATGGAATGTGCTAGTGCGCACCCACAAGCTTAGGACTTTTTCTTGCACCATTCCTATTTGGACAAGAGCAAATCTGTTTCCATGGTGGGAATGGGAAATGTCAATTCTCAATAATGTAAATGAGTACTCCTAGGAAACTGCAACATTTGCACCTTCCCACGCAAAATCATGGAAGTCTTTGTAAAGTCCAGAAGTTCGAAAACTTCCCCCCAAACACAGGAGTAAAGCTGCAAGTGTAGTTTTTTTAAATTTCTCTGTGAATGGGATTCATTAAGCATATTATATATTTGATATATTTAACCCAGAAATCAGGAAAGGGTGAATTGCTTCAGAATGGGAAAAGGATGAGGAAACTGTTCATTCAGTTTGATGGTCAGAGTGCATGATGTAATCTTGACTAACTGGAGGGGGTAGAGCTCGTAAGCCAGCAGGGGGTGAGTTCCCGCGAAGGGCCTCATAGCTATAAGTGATATAGCTGGTAAAGTCGTACCTGGATTCAGTGCTTTATTTGTAAAATATTAAGTGCCAGGGCCCTCGTTACAAGGCCACCCCAGTTTGCACCACCCATTGCCCATACAGAGCTGCCGATGACAATACATACATAACTACTAACCATCACACTGCTACAAGTATGATAATTCAGACTGTTCATGACCTCCGAAAGCTGTAACTATGGCTTGGGAGACAGGTATTAGTTGTTTTAAGGTCAATTTGATTAATAAACAACTGTGGCAGCTGTCATAAGTGCCGGCGTTGACAATTAAGTCAATTTAATCATAAAACAATCCGAAAATTGTATTTTACTACTAAATTAGGGAGAAACATTTCAGTCTCCTTCCATTGATCTACTCTGATAAATAATTAAAATATTTCAGATGCACAGTAGAACTGTGGAACAAGCCCTATCAAGCAGAAAGAGAATTCCAAACCAATCCCTGACCACTCCTAATGTCTTCCTTCGTGCCCGTCACTTCTATGCAGTTTCATACAGCACACACAGCAGATTTAGTCGTGGATTCACACTAACAACAAGGAGGACAACAGGATTCGCTTAGGATCACACAGTGTAGTTAGATGGGAATACAGTTGGCTGAACTTTTCAAACAACTCATTTCTGCGCTATAGATCATTATGTACTGCCCAGCAGAAGATGAACAGTGGAGGATGAAGGTCACTTGGTGGACAAGAGAGACAGGGGCTGAAACCCTACAGAGCTGGAGTTTGTCCTTTTCTACTTAGTTGACCCAACTTTGTTATCTGTGTAGATTGTTCGTGGATGGCATACATTGGGGCTGTAGAGTTAGGTATGGACAGGCTAGTGTGTACGTTTGTACTTACACTGAGCCCACCCATGAACAATACACCGCAGAGGCATAGTGGCCCAGACAGTAACCTGCCAACCCTCTGATAGTCCCTTGTCTTAATGCACCCTGCATGTCAGAGGCAGATTCAGCCCACTGCCAGGCATAGCCCTTGCCCTGCTTCCCTCCCTTGATTCTTCGGCTGCTGTGAGGACGCATTCGCCCACTGCTGTGTGGAGGTGCTGCGGTGATTCGTTCACATGACATCTTCCTATTTGTAAGGATAGATGCAACCAATTTGAAAAATTATTATTCTTTGGGACAGGCTGAAGTTACACTTGTCCATTTTAATGATAATTTGGAATTCTTCTCTGTCCAATTTGAAATAAATACGGTTGGATGGTCATTTTAAATAGAATTGTTTGTGACGCTCATTAGAATTCATAGTCCTGATGATGACCGTGTAATTTTACAGTGGTCGAAACGCCGTCGACGCTTATGTGGCCAAAAAACTAACGGAGGACACATTAATTTTGTATATGTTGTTCCTGTTTTGTAACGTGTATTTTCTCATTAGCCACCTGTCTGGTTTGTGATATGTATTGTTTGTATACCAGCACATTGCATTGAGCGCTACTGTCTTACATGTTTTATAGTATGTAATAAATTTGTAATGATTTTGTTAAGATCATTTCTTACATATGGGTATTCTTTCTTCCTTCTCTTTATTAGACTGTAGTTTTTTTGTTCTGTTTAGAATTTTGATTTGTTAGGGAACATTGTATTTGTAGTCATTTGCTTCTTGAACCACTGTTAGGATTAGACACTGACTGCCCCTGGTTCAGGTGTGTTGGGCTGCCCCTGTGGTTGGTAATGATCCCTCCCATAGACATCAGATTATTAACATAAAAATAGGAGATTTCAGTCACATGTTACATAACACTACCATCCACAACCCTGCCTGCCTTGCACAGACACAATCTTGTTAGATAATTGAGAGATCATTAAACCATGTGCTAGTTGTAACCTGACAAGTCTAACTGTCCTAGACTCTGAGAGGCACCAACCTATTGTGACATTTTCCAACAGCCTAGTCACCTCTACATGTACAGGCAGCAAGCGTTCTATGTACATAGGCCTCATCCTCACAAACATTGCACATTCTGCAGGACAATAGAAGAGATGCAAGAATTACTGAGGTTCGACTCCCGGTTCTTATTCTTCAGTGTGTTATCATAAATTATTTAATGTTTATGGACTTCAGTAGGTATTCCTTTGGATTATAAGGATTCAATCCATGTATTGTAATTGCATTTATATAGCGCTTACTACCCCTGACGAGGTGTCGAATCGCTTTTTCGGCGAGTAGCACGCTACTCCGGGACCCATAGAGGAGTAGTGTTGAATAAGTATAGTGGAATATGGAAGTAAATTTTAAGTGGTGGATAGGATAGTCAGTTATTTGGATTCAAAGGATAGTAGAAGGATAGAAGAAGTAAAAAAAGGTTTGTATTTATATAGCGCTTGTTACCCCTGATGGGGTGTTGAAACACGCTACTCCGGAAACGCATAAAGGATTAGTGGTGAATTAGTATGGTAAAATATGAAAGTAATTTGAGTGGTGGATATTAGTCAGTTATTTGGAGTGAGAAGAATAGCGGAGGGATAAAAGGGGAAGAAAGGTTTGCATTCATATAGCACCTGTTACCCCTGATGGGCGTTGTAGCGCTTTTCTGACAAGTAGCACCCTACTCCGGAACCCATAAAGGATTGGTGTTGAAAATTAGTATAGTGAAATGTGAAGTAATTTGAATGGAGGATATGTTATTCAGTAATTTGGATAGAGAAGGGTAGGTGGCGGGATAGAAGAGGGAAAGAGGTTTGTATTTATATAGCGCTTGCTACCCCTGATAGGGTTTTGAGGGGCTTTTTCATTTTTGGCGAGTAGCACGCTATTCTGGAACCCATAAGGATTAGTGTTGAATTAGTATGGTGAAACACGAAAGTAATTTGAGTGGTAGATATGATGGAGCAGGTAGTACAAAATTTTGTATACCCCCCCTATTCTGCATGCCTATACTAATTAGAATAATCTATTAATTATAATACTATTAATGTGTTTGCATGATATTTAATCAACCTTATTAATATACGAAATATATGTGGGATTTGCATTTTGCATGGCTGAATAATTGTTATTACTAAAATACGAACGCATACTAACAGTAGCATATGTAGTAAATAGAATACTGCATGAAAAATGTGGCTTTTGTGATGTTTTCGTAATATCGCACCAGATGACATCAAATGGGTGAATATGAACGCTTTAAATGTCGCTATATGCTAGATAATTGCAAGCACATAGAGGGATTAGTGAGGGTTTAACATTTTATTCATTATTTCTAGGTATTAATTACTCTTTTGTGTTTGTTTCGCTTAAGTTGTCCTTTGGGCCTAAAAACAGGATGGCCGCCAACGTAACTCAACGTGATGGCCACCATTCCACGAGGTTTTAGGCGAAGTACGCTTGCGCTACAATATGTTCCTGTGGCCTCGTCCTGATCCTTGTCATACTGTGCCCAAGCAAGGTCACGGTGGGAAGCCCGCCAAGTACTCTAACAAAGGACAGATACAAGGAACTGGAAAGAACATGAACAGTGAAATAACCTCTTGAACTGTGTGAAACCTCAGCAGACGATTCCAACCGACCAATGGGAGAAGCCCAAGTTTTGCAAAATGTAACATCTTGACTTAACTTTTATTATAAAAATGACGGTAGAATAGAGAGGATATCCACGTGCTTTCCTTTTTGCTGACGGAGACGACGGTGACGCTACGTGATTGCTGCGTTCCTGAATCTTTGACAAACTGAATGCTGCCCATTTCTTTAATGAACTGAGAACTTTATAAATCTATGGGCACTGATAGATGCTTGCACGTCTTTGGTCCTTGTCCATTCTCGGGACTGTAGTGTGCTGCATGAAGAACTTTCAAATTCCGACTTATTGACGACTAAATTTGATGACTTAGAGGACGACCGATAGCCAGATTAGGTAAATATGGTGTTCTGTGATTTATGAAAGGTTTAAAACTTACTAGATGGAACAAAATTCTTGCAATTATTAGATAAACAACTATTGATTAACGAGCAAATGTGTTTTGTCGTTTATTGAGGGAGGATAGATCAAATCCTAAATGTGGTTTTAGCTGGTCTAAATCACCATACTGATCCAACTAAATGATCCATTGATCACGTGGGAGGAGTATCTTGATGTTTAGGATTAAGATCTGTAGGGTAAGGATACTAGTGTATAGAAATGTAATATAACTTTTCTTCCTATAGGTTATAAGATATTCCTTTCATGTCAGCGCTTGGAACATTCATCTCTCCTGTAAGTGCAGACCAGTGAGAAGTGGAGCGTGAATGTTGGTGAAATGGGCCCCACCAATGTTTGCAGGAGTGAATGTGTTAAAGTGATATTTGGTCTGTGACGAAGGGAGGATATTTGGTTCGGGGTTTGTCCTGATCTCCGTTACCTAGGTTTCCACGCTGCATCAGATATTTTAGTCAGTTATTTGGATTGAGAAGGGTTGGGGAGCAGTAGAAAAGGGAAAAAGGTTTCAATTTATATAGCGCTTTTAACCCTGATGGGGTGTTGAAACGCTTTATTGGCGAGTAGCACGCTACTCTGGAACCCATAAAGATAAGTTGTGAATTAGTATGGTGGAATATGGAATTTGTAAAGTGAACATGTTAGTCTTATTTTGATTGAAAAGGATAGTGGAGGGATAGAAGAGTGAAGGATTTGGATTTCTTTTTTCTTGTTGAGGTCATAGCAGTAGGAGGAGGCATTTGGAGGGGAGGAGTCAAAGGGAAGAGTTTAGAAAGGTTTGTTTTGGGGGATCGGTATAGTAAAAGAGGTGTCAGATGATGCAAGGAGGGGTAGGGTAGGAGAGAGTCTAGAAAGGGTTATTTGGGGATCATAGTAGTGGTATGGGGTTTGGGATAAATGAGAAAGTGGATGTAGAGGGTCTATTGATAGATGTATAGGGTGAGAGATAGGGTACTGCATTGGAAAGAGTAGTAGAAAGACGTTTGAGAGGAGTCAGAAGGTTGGGCTAGAAGATATATTGAGAGAAGTGCAAGCTGATAAATAGGGTAGTGCATTGGAAATGCTAAATTAGAAGAAAGTGATAAATATATAGATCCATAAGTATATTGAAAGTATTTAGATGCATAAAGGAGGTAAATATATGTAGATTAAAAGATATTGGTAGAGGTACAAAATGAGAAATAGGGTAGTGCATTGGATATAGGAGAAAAGTAATAGACACACAGGTCCAAGTACATGTAAGGTACTTAGATGCACAATGGAAGTAAGTACATGTAGACCAAAGATGATTTTTATTTATTTATTTTCAACAACATAATTATTCTACATGTTTAAACAAAGCAATACACAAAGATAGGTACATATCTATAGTGAAAATAAATGCGTATATACAGAGGGATATGCTGTAAATTTCTGTTTGCCTATGGTGCTTATGTGGGGAAGAGCCAATTCGTGAGTAGTTTTCCGAATATAAGGTGGTTGTCGGTGGATCTTATGTTGGGGATAAAGAGTTCCATAGTTTGGCTGCTTGAACAGAGAAGGATGTGCCACCCATGATTTTTTTCTTGTATCTTGGGATTTTGAGGTGAGATGCCCCTTTAGAGCAGAGGTTCCTTTGTTGAATGTGTTTGGTGATTTTATTCCTGATGAAGAGCGGTCCCATTCCATGTATTGCTTTGTGGGTGATACAAAGTAGCTTGAACGTGGATCTTCTGGCAACCGGTAACCAATGCAAGGCTATCAAGGCAGGTGAGAGGTGGTCTCCCGGCTTGATATGCAAGAGTAGTCTGGCAGCCGAGTTCTGAATCCGTTGTAGTCTTTTCATGGTCGTTAAAGGTGATTCGTGGTAGAGGCTATTGACGTCATCGAGTTTGGACAGATCAAGGGAGATGGTAGCTTGGACCTTATGTGGAAATCCCAAATGAGGGATAATTTGTCGCAGCGTTTTTATAGTGACAAAGCTTAATCTTGCTAGTTTAAAAAAAAAACTTTTTATTTAATTTTTTATTTGAGAGATCACACACAGTGCATACAAATATAGCAGGAGTATAGAAAGCAACAGACTACATATAGTGTACATAAGCGAGTATCTTCATTGCCCCATAGTCAGCCAGGGGGTCCCTCTTTAGGGAGAAACAGCATTGTATGTAGCGATTGGTCAAGACTAAATACATGAAGAAACAAAATTGCTTTAGCATTATGGATAACTAACAACTGAATACACCAGCCTCGTCGACAAATGTACATTCTCACACCTATGCAAGAGCTCAATATGCAAAATAATGCCTGGTCAGTCGGAAGTCTATTCCTCGTTCTGTGTAGTTGTGATGGGTGGTGATATAGCGGGGTCTGAAGGCGCACCATGGGCATGAAGCCATATCCTGAAAGGTTCCCAGATATCTTTTGGTCTGGATGCTGTCGGCATGATGTCCCAGTAAAGGGTCAGCTGCTCTTGACAGTAGGCAAGGTCATGTAACCAGTCTTTGATTTTGGGACCCCGGGTGGCTCCCCAATGTATTGTGGGCCTGCGTCTGGCCAGTACTATCAACATTGCCGTTAAGCGCCGATATTCAGGATGTGTCTGTGCTACGTAGCCCAAAAGCAACACTAAGGGAGTATGGTCAATGGGTTGACCTGTAACTGCATGTATAGTTTCAGTTACCTTTGTCCAGTAGTCGGAGACCGCGGGCCATTCCCAGGCCACGTGGAGGAAAGCGGCTCCCTCCCGTCTACACTTCCAACAATTCGAGGTATCTCTAAGGTTTATTTTGAAAAGTTGTAGGGGGGTTCTATAAAATCTGTGGATAAATTTGAAATGTATTAATCTTAACTTATAGTTGGGAGATAAATATTTAGTCTGAGAGCAGCAATGGGCTCACTGCTCGTCTTTTGGGATGTCACCCAGGTCTAAACACTATTGCGTAAGCGCTGTAGGGACTGAATACGGTATGTGAGTTTGTGTGGTAGTGTACAACCTGGTTACAAATTTGCGCGGCGATGGTGTACTCAATAAATTATGAAGGGAGTGCAATGTTGCCGGGGATGTCGGAAACGTAGGATGTAGTGCCTTGCAGGTCATCTTTAATTGATGGAATAGTGATCTTGCTAGTTTGTCCACTTGGGCATTCATCGACAGCTTGGAGTCCATGGTCATTCCGAAGTTTCTTACTTCCTTCGATACTTTAGGCGGTGATCCCAATTCATCAGGCCAGGCGGCTAGCGGGTCGTAATGTTTCCAATCGCCACACGTGAGTATTTCCGTTTTTGAAGCATTCAATTTGAGATGGCTCCAAGTCATCCACTGATCCACGGCTCTGAGACAACTGAAAATTGGGGAGTTTCAAATGTCTTTGGGACATTCCAGTTGAAGGAGTATTTGTGTGTCATCTGCATAGTTAGCACATGAGGTGAAATTGATTAATCAGTACCGGTAATGACTTCATGTAGATGTTGAAAAGCATGGGCGAGATGATAGAACCTTGAGGCACCCCTGCTTTTGTGGAGTATGGTTTGGACGAGAAAGGTGGGGTATGGATGACATTAGTTCTGTTTCGAAGGTAGGACGCGATCTAGTCTAGAGCAGTTCCCTCTATGCCAGCTTCATAGAGTCTTTGTTTCAGAGTATCATGGTCAGCCATGTCAAAGTTAGCCGAGAGGTCCAAGAGGAGTAGCGCAGCAACCCCGCTGCGGTCAACTGTATTCTTCAGGTCATCCCCGATGGCAAGGAGGGCAGATTCAGTGCCTCTTTCTGCACGAAATCCTGTTTGGAAGTCTGAGAGTATGTCATTCTCTTCAATGAATTGTGACATCTGGGCGAACGCTGCTCTTTCTATCAGTTTGCCCAGGAAAAGTCAATTTGTAATGGGTCTGTAGTTGTCAGGGTTCAGTGGGTCCAAGTCTCTTTTCTTCAGTAAAGGGCGTATGTGTGAATTTTTGAGTTCTTCTGGAAATATTCCAGTAGTTAAGGAATCGTTGATGATTCGTCTTACTGGAGTGGCTGCAGAGGTTGTTAAAAGAATTGTCTTGAAAGTTGGTGGTGGACAGGTGTCAGAAGGGCTGCCGGCAGGCCTGCTTGCATTGACCAGGTCCATAAATTCATCGTGTGAGATGTGTTGAAAGGAACAGAGAGGCTGGGTTAGAGTATTCTTGCATTGTTGTTTTGTACGAGGGTTAGTGCTGGTGCTTTGTTTCTGTTTTAAGTACGAGTCCAATGTGTCTGCTTTGTCCGTGTAATGATTTGTCAGTTTGTCTGTGAAATCTTGAGTTACAGGATGTGTTCCTTCTAGGCAATTTGGTTTGCGAAATTCATTGAGTATTTTATAGAATTCTTTATTTGCACATTTAGCATTTTGAATTCTGTCTGAATAGTACCTTTTCTTAGCTTTTTTGATAGCCGACTTGTATAATCTGTTAATTTTTTGTAGGTGAAGTTTGTCTTTTTTGGCATTTGTTTTGAGCCAGGTACGTTGCAGCTTTCTAATTTGTTGTTTCATCTCTTTTTTTTTCATGTTTCTCCAAGGCGCTTTTTTTCTTTTGTTCTGTTGTGTGGTTTTGAGTGGTATCAGGATGTCAAAAGCTTCCTGTAGCCACTCATATAGATTTTGAACAGAATTTATTGTTTCCAGATTTCTACTTGATATAAGTGTTCCAAATTGAGTTTGTTCCACGGCCGATAGGTGGAAGGATGTAAGGTAGTTTTAGGTGAGTCGCTTAGTGTTTTATATTGGAAAGCAAGCAAGTGGTGGTCTGACCATGTGACCGAAGTTAAAGTTTGAAAGGTAACTAGTTCAGTATTAGCAAAAATGACATCTAGGATATGTCCAGCGATATGTGTGGTTTTGTGGACAATCTGATGCAGGTTCAGTGTGTCTAGGCCAGTGATTATTGTTTTTGGATGGGTCATATTGAGTTTGTCAAACCAAATGTTGAGGTCACCCAGAACGCATAGGTTGCAGTGTATTGTTATCAGGTTTGAAACTATGTCTAGAAGTGCGTCTGGGAATGTCGCCTTGCTAGGTGGAGGTCTGTAAAGGAGCAGGAAGTTACAGGAGGAAGACGGCGTAGGATTGCATCTTTTTTTTCTTTTTTTTTGTTTTGTTTTTTGTCCTCATTTGCCAGCCCCACAATCTCCAAGAGAAGCGCCACTCCCCTTAGATGTCGTCTGGAACTAGATACCATTCCATCCCAAACCCAGACATCAATAGAGTATAGACCGGCGAGAGACGTTCTCGAGAATTATGTTGTGGGAGGAGAGGGAAAAAGAATATGCGAGGGCTCACAACCCCTCAGAACTCCATCTCAAACCTGGAAGGCCTTTCGAAGGAAACCGCCGAGGCACCTGGAGTATGAAGGCATAATCATCGGACCCGGGGAAAGAAAAAAAAAAAAAAAAAACCCCGGAGGCTCAACGGAGCCAATTATTTCCACTGGGCCAACAAGTTCCAAAAGGAGAGGTTGCGTTGCTGACATGTTCTGGCCATATCCACCTTTGATGTATCATATAAGGACTCTAGCCACCCTGCGTGTGACGGTGCCTTCTGATCTACCCAGAATTTACAAATCTGCCGTCTAGCCAGCAGAATTGCATAAAACAAAAAGCTCATTGCCTGGCCTGTGGTGTTGTCGTCCACCCCAAATATGATTAACGGCAGGGTAATAGGAATATTCTTCTTAAGGATAGAGTCCAAAGTGATCTTAACTTCCTCCCAAAAGGTGCTAATAAATGGACATTCCATGAACATGTGAACATCGGAGGCTGCAGGAAGATTACACTTATTACATGATTTTCCGGGTTGGTATTTAGATAGCCTTCGAGGGGATAGGTAAGCTCGGTGGAGGGTAAACAGGTGATTCCGCCTCAACCAGGCCGGCTTAACCAGTTTATACAGGAGAGTGAAAGATCTTATCCATATATCCTCACACTGCATCCCTGTGGGCCCTCCCCACTGTGCATCGGGTAGAGTGAAGTCCCCATCCACCTCCTCCAGAATGACCCAGTACCAAAAGGCTACCTCTTTCCCCCCCACTTGTCTCTCTACCAACTGTTCTTCCAGGAGGCAACTCCTCCCCAAGTGTGTCTCTTTCCTGATCAAATCCCGGGACCAGCTGGCTAACTGGATGTATTTAAATCTGGAAAGTGTTGGGCCAACCATCTCATATAGCTCCTCCCAACCCACCAAAGCCCCATCTACCAACAGCTGAACCCACCTTTCTATCCCAGCCTCTCTGATAGGTGTTGCAAGACTGTCCCTCAGACACAGAGGAAGCCCCGGCGAGTCCCAAATTGGGGCAAACCGAGAATAGTAAGGCAACCCCACCCTTTCTCTAATCGCTTTCCACACCTTGGCCAAGGATAATAAGATCTTTAACCAGGTGGCAAATCAGCCCCATTCAACATGGCCTTAAACATTTTACCAATCGGTGCACTTGATGGAGCCTTCAACAACATCCTAGAGTACGATAACTGAAAAGCCCAGTCGTAGTATTGTAAGTCTGGGAGTGTGAGCCCCCCTTCTCCCTCCTCCTTCTCAATTTTTTCCAGGCTAGTCTGGTGGCTTTATAATTCCAAATGAAGGAATTTATGTCTTGTTGACATTTATAAATTTGTTTCTGATCAAAAGCTAGAGGGATGGTATTGAAAATGAACGTGTACTTGGGAAGGATGGACATTTTTACTAGACTGACTTTCCCCAAAATTGTCAATGGAAGAAAGGCCCAAGCTTTTAGCAATGCCCGACATTCTCGTGAAACCCGATCCAAATTGGTATAAGCGATTTTACCTAACTCCTGGGTGATCCTGATTCCCAGGTACCGCATAGAGAGAGTAACGGCCAGGTTTGGGTTTTGGATGTTCCAGGTCATTACCTCGGTCTTTTCTTCGTTGATTTCATATCCCGAAATCTGTCCGAATTCCTTGGCTCTCTTAATAATAACGGGGAAAGCCTGCACAGGGTCCGATGTATAGACTATTATGTCGTCCGCATAAAGTCCTATCCGCTTGGCCCAACCTCCAAACTCAAAAGAGGGAATGTTGTTGTCATCTCTCAATATTTGAGCTAAAGGTTCTATATACATATTAAATAGGAGGGGGGAAATCGGACAACCCTGTCTGGTACCCCTCGTGATTTTAATTTGTTCAGTATGAACTCCACTGACCAGAAGTCTGGCCCTTGGATCGTTGTAAAGGAGTGAGATGGCACGGCGGAAGTTATCGCCTAAATTAAATCTTCTCAGCACCGCGGCCAAGTAGGGCCAATTGACCCTGTCAAAAGCTTTGGTAGCGTCCAGGGTGAAGGTGGCCAATGGAAGACCGAATGAGGTGGCAATATCTATTGCTCCGACCAGGTCGTGAGTAAGATCTGCTAGCTGTCGCCCTCTTATAAATCCCTTCTGGTCCTGATGGATGATTGAACCAATCTCACTCCCCAACCTTCCCGTAAGAAGGGCCGCAAAGATCTTATAATCGTTGTTTAGGGGTGAGATTGGTCTGTAGGACCCACAGTCGGCCGGGTCCTTACCAGGTTTAGGGATCAACACGATCGTGGCCTCATTCCATGATTCTGGCGGGGCCATGCCGTCTAAAAATATAGCGTTAAAAAGAGCAGTCAAAGATGGAACTATGACTGAACCCAAGGCACTATACACCTCCCCTGGAATGCCGTCCGGGCCTGCGGCTTTCCCTCGCTTCAGTAGTTTGATGGTGTTACTAACTTCGGCCTCGGTTATTTTGGTCTCCATGTGATCACGCTGGGCTGACGAAAAAGTGGGGAGGTGGGCCTGGTCTAACCATGCCTCCCTGGCCTCCCTAGCCGAATGATCATTGACGATATCTTCCTTGTAGATGTTTTGAAAGAACTCCTGAAAGGCGATCCCTATTTCAATGGTGGTGGATCTGACCCTGGCTTCCCCGACCATTTTTATCTCCTTGATATATTTCTTGGCCTGGTCAGCTTTTATTTTCCAGGCCAAGATTTTCCCGGCCGCCTCTCCATACTCAAAATGTGAAAGCTTAGATGCGTCCCATCTCTTGGCCACCCTGTCCTGAAGTAGGTTTTCAAGCTTTACCTTCAGCGCTGCCCGCTTTTCCTGTTCCTCTACTGAAAGTGTCCCGGATTTCAACTCTATCTGCCTGAGTTCCTGCTCTATGTTGGTAACTGCTGCTCTATAAACTTTACACCTATACGAAGCTCTGTTTGTTATGCAGCCTCTTAGAAAAGCTTTCAATGCTTCCCATACAGTGACTATTGAAGCTGAGTTTATATTGATGTCCAAGAACATGCATGCCTCAGCAACAAGGAAGCAGATTTCCTCTTCTTCGAGCAAAATCGTCCGATCAAAGGACCAGGAGCTTTGCCTACTCTGCTGATGGAGTGACAGAGTGAAAACAATGGCAGAATGGTCAGAGAGGTGAGAGGGGATGTATGTTATATCCTTCAAGTCATCCTTCAGGTTATAACTGAAGAAAGCATAATCAATTCTTGACTTGTGTTTGTACTTGTAGTTTTGGAAAGAGACCCCTGGAGTATTACCCTCTCTCTGCCTCCATGCATCCACCAACCCCAGATTCGACAAAATAGATGTAAGAGATTGCCTGGATTTAGGGGTAGTTATTGCTCTTGAGTTAACAGATTTGTCCAGCTTGGGATTTAAGACAATGTTAAAATCTCCCACCCAGACAATAGGGTCTTGGCATACGATCAGGTGGTTCTGAATTTTATCCAGAAATGATAGGTCGTCATGGTTCGGGCCGTAATACCCCACTAGGGTATAAACTAGCCCTAACAGCTGCACTTTTACCAATAGCCATCTTCCACTAAGATCTTCTTTCTGGTCCATAATTTGGGCACAGATCTGCTTTTTAAATATTATAAGTATCCCTCGTATATTGGCGTTATGATCCGTACATATGAATTTATCCACCCATTTCAAGTTTTTCAGCATATCCTTAACCTCCTGTTTTAATAGGTGGGTCTCTTGAATGACTATTATCTGCATGGGAGAGTCTTTTAAATATTGTAAGATCCTATGTCTTCTAGCTCTCACCCGCAAACCGTTGACATTCCAGGATATAAACTGCAGTCCAATCATGGTGGATTAACCTTTCCTGTCCATCCTATCCTTCCACTTATTAAACCCGACTCTCTAAAACAGTCCACCCTACGTCTCCCAACCTGAAAACCTATAAAGGCTGAATTATATATTATAAAAGATGCTGAGACAAACTTATGAGGACTTTTTGAATTTCTCCCCCCCCTACCCTCCTACTCCACCCCCCCGCCCCCTGGAAAACCCTCCCTTGTTGATACTGGCGTGATATTTTGCCAGTTAGCGTCAGAAAAGGACCGTACCTAAGCCCCCGAAAAGCTAAATGAAAAGTGTTCCTCCACCTCAGGAGCTATGGTAAGAAGAACGTAGGAGATGCGGTGGTATGAAAATAACGAAATGAAGTCAATACATAAAGAAAGGGTACCTCACCCCTTACTACCCATCTTAACTTAACTAACGTGCTTATCACCCCTTGTGAAATAAGTCAAAAACATTTTTTTTTCTCCCTTGTTGTATTTTTGTATTGTTTTATAGTTTTATGTTTTTTAAAAAAAAAAATTTATTGAGTGTGCTCATGCCTCCTCCCTCCTTCTAACTGTGCTGTATCCTTTACCCGCCTACCCGCTTTATTTAATCAGTTCTAATCTTACTTCCCCCTAGTGATGAAGGCCCTATCAAACTATGGCAATTATAAGGCTCTTCTTATATATATATATATATATATATTTTTTTTTTTTCCATATTTTTTTTCCTACCTCTACGCCTTCCCCCATGTTTGAGAAACCAAAGCCCTAGATCAGGGGTGCTGCGGACTGATGGAAGCTATTAAATCATCTGCTTCCTGAGGGGATCGGATATTATGCATTTTATTGTTGTACATCACCCTCAGGAAGGCAGGAAATCTCATCTGAACGGTTGCCCCTACTGCTCTAAACTTGTCCATTTTTTGGCCTAGCTCCCACTGTCTATCTAAGGTAGTTTTAGACAGGTCTGACCGGATCTCAAAAGACAAGCCAGTAGCCTTCACTGACTTCGCTTTTAGGGCTAGATTAAGGATTTTCTCCTTAAGGGAATAGGTAAGAAAGTTGACCAGGATCTTTCTTGGTTTCACTCTCCCGGGGTTAAGTCGGAAAGGGTCTCTATGAATCCTCTGAATATCCCCCTCGAGACTTTCAGCCGATTCCTCAAGATTGAGTGAGCTTTTTAATAAGGCCACCACAAATGCCTTGATATCACTTCCCTCCTTTCCTTCTGGTATTTTTAGTAGGCGGAGATTGTTTCTTCTGGAGTAGTTTTCCAAAGATTCCACTCTCTCCTTCATCACGTCACCTTCCCTTAACAAGGATTGGATCTTAGTCTCTGCTGACTCCAGAGTTGATTCCAAACGCCCTACCGAAATTTCCAAATGGTCTGTTCTCTCGCAGAGACCATCCACCTTCTTTCCGAGAGCCTCACAGACCGCCCTGATCTCATTCTGGTTACTTTTGGACTGTGCAAAACCGCACCTAATCTCCTCCCTCATAGTATTCAGGAGTGACTCCAAAGCACCACCGATCTCACCCCCTTCTCCGGAGGGATCGCTGTTAGTTATATTAGTGGACCCTCCAACTTCCCCATTGTGGGCCGTGAGTGCTCCAGCCCCCCGGGACCCGGCAGGGACGTCGCACTCTCCTCTGGAACGACCATTGTAGGTCTGACCCCCGGCGACTCAACCACCCCAAGTGCATCCTCACCTTGGGGGGTATCGGCCTTGCTTTTATCGCTCATGGGTCCTTCCGAAATTCCGGCTGTGTTACTGCCAACCTCTGAGCCGAGTTGTATGTCCAAAATTTGGGGCCGCACCCTAAAGTATGAAAGCAGCGAGGGGGTCATACGAATCGAACTTTTGCGTATATCTCTTTTACCTTCCCTCTCAACTGAGTAGGTGATGGAGTTTGGTTTGGGCGGTATAGCCGCGCTGCCTCTTTTTTTTTCCACTGGAACCTCCAGTACCTTTGAAGACACAGTCATAGATTGTTGGGGGGCCTTAACACTGATACGTTGTTTATCCCCCGGGGCAATAAACACAAGGCCTTTCCCCCTCCTTCTATTCTTGCCCCCTTTCTCTAGAGATATCCTGCCGGTAGGTTTCTGAGTGGATTTATGGGTCCCTGGCGCCACCGCACCCTCCCCCCGTCCTCCCTCGCTTCTACTCACCGCCTTGTCATCCGTAGAGGAGCGAGGGATGCCTGGGGCACCTGTAACAACCACCGGCTCTCTGACTGCTGCTGCTGTGGCCGCTGTGTCCTCCTCCGGCTCCCTGGGGTGCTCTTCGTGTTGCTGGATCCGGCAGCCCCCCCCCCAGGAGCCCGCGAGCCGCCGCCCTACGTCCGCGTCTGAGCTCCACGGCTGCCTGCTCCCAGCGCAGGATAGAGGAAATGGGGAGCTTTAGGCTGGGGCTCCCACACATCGGCGCCGCTCACAAACAATCGTTACTGTGTACCGCGCCAAAAACGAAGGCAGATCCATGCAAGGCAGAGCGCTGAGAAAAAAAAAAAACGTGCCACACAAAGGTAAAGAGCACACGGTAATTTAGGGGAGCTCAACACGAGTCCGCAAAGACCTCCATCACAAAGAAGGCTCCGGTAGCTTTGCGCGGCTCGCGGCACTTCAGAAGCCCTGGGAAAGCAGTAAAAAAAACACGGAGGTGAAAAGGCACACGAAACTAGCACGGGCTCGCGAAGAGAGGGCTCCGGTAGCTTTGCGCTGCTCGAGGCTCGACGGAGGCTCGGAAGATCCAAATCCTGCTGACACGCGAACCGCCTAACCTGCGGTCGCCATGTTTTCCCCTACAGGATTTGTAGGATTGCATCTTGTTAGAAGAGTCTCACAATTCTTTATCGAGATGTTGTTAACTTTAGTGATATGTAATGCTTGCCTGAACACAACAGCTAGACCACCTTCTTTTTTGCCTCTACGATTTTGGGTGATCGTTTGATAGCCTAGAGGAACGGCTTCATGCAGGACTTGAGCCATATCATCTCCCAACCATGATTCCATTTTGAATAGTATGTCTGGTTTTGCATCTGTGAGAAGGTCATAGATGTGATGTTTGTTTTTAGAAAGGGATCGAGCATTTATTAGTAGACAGTATAGAGAATGGCCTTTGGTGATAGTGAGACTTTGTTTTGTAGAAGAGGGATCAGTATTGTGTGGGTTTGTAGCAGGTGTGTTTTTAGTACTGGTATTAGCTGTATAGGATAGCAATCGTGTAAGAAACTGGCTCTATATATACTATACCAAAATGAGGTATAGTGTGTATAGAATCCAAGTGTCCCCAGAGGTAGGCAGGGGTTAAAGTTAATTAGAACCTTTCTCTATTTTTGTGGTAGAGTGGTCAAGCAGTAAGGCAGTATCAGAGGACAGTGTTAAGCATTTGATGTACACATTCAGTCAGCAAATTAATTCGCACACTCAAGAACTGAACTCTAGGCCAATTGTATTTGTATAAAAATATACTGTTGTTTATCTTTAGAACCAAGCAAGCCTGGCACAGGTAAGCATTAAATACATTTCAGTAATACGTTACTGGATATAGAACAGTTTGAAAATGCAGTAGAAATTGTACTTAGTTTGATTTGCGGGGGAGCAGTAGTATGCAACAGTTAGAAAATGCAGTACAATTAAATTAATAGGCTTTTCCAGTAAGTTACAGGTAAGTTACTTTTTACGTTACTTTTCTAACTCAGTGCTGGATACCTAGATTTAGCATTGGGACATTTCCTGCAACCAGGTAAGTAAACACGTTTTGGTTATTTGTGCGATTTTTAAAGAATATTTTTAGATTTCAAAACTCCACACTTAGAAACTTTTTGGAGAAAAAGTGTCAATGTTATCCTATGGAGGGAAAACAGGTTAACGGTTCTCAGGTAAGTAATCGACTGTGGGAGTTAAGGTTCTGGGGTTAGACTCAGGGGACCCCCAGGGTCAGTGATGCACTGTTGTTGCACCCTCAGTGGCACCAGGGCGGCCGGGTGCAGAGTGTTGAGGCCCAATGTTATCCAATGGGGGATGGGGGCCTCCGGTTGGTTGTGGGAGCAAAGCTCCTAGAGTTAAGGTCAGGGCAAATGGGGAAACAAAGTAGTACAAAAGGTGCACCATCAGCGGCACTGGGGCGGCCGGGTGAAGAGTGCTGTTTCGACGTCAGGCGCCCTGTTTTCTATGGAGAACCTCCGCTTTGCAAAAGCACTGCTGGCAGGGAGACAAAGGACTTTTGGGTGCGACCACCACTTGGAGAGGTAAGTTGGGAAGTTAAGGGTTGGTTTGGCACCGTCGGTTTGGGCACACAAGACCGTGGGGCGTCGGGTGCAGGGGTGTCTTTTGGGGTTGGATCTTCTTACCAGCTCCCGGTCGCGGTTCGGGGGACATTCTGGATTTAGGCTGCAGGCATCGGCTGGATGCTTGAGGCAGGTCAGGGGTTGCCAGATCTCGGGTCTGGATCGCCGAGGTGACCTTCTCGTGGTGTTTTTCCACTTGAGCTCGGGCCGGGTTTCTCGGGGTGAAGATTGGGCTGGATTCGCGGTATCCGGCCGGAGAAAGAAGCTGCAGTTTGAACAAGTCCAGTGTTCACTGTAGATTCAGTCTTTGAAGTGAAGGCAGGCAGGTCCTTTGGGGTTTTTGAGGTTGCTGGCTGCAGGACACACCGGGATTTCGTAGGAGCAGGTTCGAGGGGAGACAGGCATGTAGGGCTGCGGCCAAGTCAGTGGACGTTGTCCTCTTGTTAGCTCTTCACAGCTCTTTGGTCCTTCTTCTCATCTTTTCTTGTCGTTTCTGGATCTGAGGAAGCAAGGTTCAGGGTGCCCCCTAAATACTAAATTTAGGGGCATTATAGGTAGGTAAAGGGCAGGGACCAATGGGTCCCTTCCCTGGGGTGGGTACACACCCTATTCTGCCACTCTCCAGTGGGAGGGGGCAGGAGCCTGTCCCTGGTTGGCTGGGTCCCCCCATCCTCAAGATGGCAGGGACTCGAGGTGGTGCTTCACCTCACCTCCCCCACCTGAGGGGTGGAGTTGGCAGAGGTGGGCACACCTCTCTTCCTCACTTGTTTTTCCCGCCGGTTCTCCCGCCCAAAGTGGGGGGTAGAACCAGTGGGGACCAGTTGCTGAAAGCAGCAAATGGTCTGGAGAGGCTCACAAAGGTGGCATGCCTTTGAAGCTTCTCCTTCGTGAACCCTGCCCATCCTAGGGGAGGAGGCTTGGCACCTCATCCCAGGATTTGCATTGTTTCAGGCCCCCGAGAGCAGCAGCTCTCGACCCAGGGGTCCAGAAACATGTCTGGTGGTGGCAGCCTAGGCAGCCACTCAGTCAGGTCACTAGAAGTTGGTCGAGTTTCGGGGGGCATCTCCAAGATGCACTTTGTTGTGCGTTTTACATTAAATCCCACAGTGTGGGTTTAATGTGCTGAGAAGTTCCCAGTCTTCAGTGTAGCCATTATGGGGTTGTGGAGTTCGTAATGAAAAACTCCCTGCACCATATGCTCTGAATGGCAGAACTGCACTTACAGTGCCCAGGAATGGACTTGGGCACTTTAGGGGTACAGGGCTCATGCACCTGTACCCTCACAACTGGCATAGGGCACCCAGCTAGAGGGGTGACTGATGTATGCCAGGGCAGTTTTTTTTATGTGCATGGCACACAGGGATGTGTGCCATGACGACTCTTCACTTTGTTCTGCATCAAGACACGCAGCCTGCAAAGGCAGTGTGTGAGTGTCAGGGTACAGGGCCTCTAAGGGTGGCACAATAAGTGCTGGAGCCCTTAGAGGCCTTCTCTGATCACAGTGCCCTGGGTAACTGTGGTAACATTTACCAGGGGCTGACATGTGGCAAGAGATGCCAATTGGGTTTATGCTTCAATTGAGTTTTAGGGAAGGAACATAGGCCCTGGGTACCCGATTAGCAGGAGCCCAGGGCACTCTCAGTCAAAGAACATCAGCAATTCAGCAAAAAGTGAGGGCATACCATGCAAGAAAGAGGGCACTTTCTCACCTGTAGCTGTTCTGCATCATGTTCCTCATCCAGCATGCTAAGAAGGCATTTTGATGGGTCTGCGTGTGAAGGTCGTGGAGACGGTGTTTGAGAGTTAGTTGGTGTGCTGTGTTTTCTTGGTATAACATTGTTGTGCAGTAGACATGGAGAAGTGAAGTTGTGAGGTGTGGCACGTCGCAAATATTGTTTGCGTGTGTTTAGGGCGGAAGGCGTATGAGTCAGGGATGGTGGTACAGCATGTGGGTCATGTAGTAAGGTTCTAAATTGTCCAATGGATGAAAGGCGGTTAGAAGAGAGTTGCTGTGTTGCTGTATCTGTGTTAGATGTGGTGGAAGAGAGAAAGATTGGCATTGGAGTTTGTTCTTTTGTGTGGTTTGAAAGGTGGGTGTATGTTTGTATTTTTTGATGGTAAGTATTATGAGGTGTTGCGCTTTGAAGATCTTGTGCTGGTGTGTGTGATATGTTTTGTTTTTGAGGAGTGGTGAAAAGGGGTGCTGGTGTATTTGTTTCATGTAATGGATTTGGTTGTATAGTATTGTTTGTGAGAGGAGGTTGTAAGGTAGAGGGGGTGGCGATGTGTTTATGAGTAGAGTGTATGCTGTGTGTAGTAGGGAATGAAGTAGTGCCAAGAGTGTGTCTTACACTGGTTTGTTGCAAGAGTTAAAAAGTGTGGTGGTGTGCTGTGTGTGTGTTGTGCGTTAGTGTTATTATGGTAGAAGGGAGAGGAGGGTGTTGGTTGGACAAATGATGGAAGGCTGAATATATGTTTGTTAGTGATAAAAGGTGGTCTGTTAGGGCAGGGAGTGTGTGTCTGGATGGCATGTAGTTATGTATGGTGTTGAATGGCGTTGTGTTAGTGATGAGTGGATTGGTTAGTGGTATAGGATAGAGTTGTGTACTGTTTGTAGGTGATGGTGGGTATGTGTGGTAGTTGGGATAGAAGGGTGTATAGATGTGGTTTGGTTGGATTTGAAATGCATGCTGGTACATTGATCTGTGGATAGGGTTGTGTGTGGTGTACATTTGGTGTGAGTGTGTTACTATGTTTGTGGATGTGGATGGTGTAGGGTGGGTATTACAGAATTGGAAAATGGGCAGCATTTCTAGCCCTAGTCCCGACCAGTCTCGAACAGGCTCAAACAGGCAATTGCCCTTGTCCTCTCCGCCCTTAACAGGCTCAAACAGGCAACTGTTCTTGTCCTCTCTGCCCATAACAGGCTCAAACAGGCAACTGCCCTTGTCCTCTCCGCCCTTAGCCTCGACGCCCGGGCTGAGGCGCCCTAAGCTGTGGCCTTTTATAGCCCTATTAATCAGGTTACCCCTTTAGCCAATGGGAACCCTAGCCATAACACTATCCAATCACAACACTAGCCCTAAAATCTAGAACCAATAGGAGACCAGGACCTTACAGCCAATCTTAGCCCTAGTCCAAGCACCCAATCAGTTTCAAAACCCTGATCTCTACGTCTAATAGAGGCCCTAGCCATACCAGTAGTCCCAACCCAAGTCCAAGCAACCAATGGCACAGGAAGCCCTAGTCCCTACTTTCAATAGAAAGCTTAACCCTACTCTTAGTCCCACACCTAGTCCAGCTACCAATCACACCAGAAGCCCTAATCGCTAATTCCAATTAAAGGCCTAACCCTAGCCCCAGTCCCACCCTAGTCCCAGCAACGAATCACACGGGAAGCCCTAGTACCAACCCTACATTGATTGAGTCACAGACCAAGAAACCAATCAGAACCCTCAAGTACCCAGCCAATGAGGACACTAACTGTAATCCAATAGAAACAACAGATACAAACACCAATCAGTGTACACATGTACCAACCACTAGCAGACTATATAAGGTCCCAGCGACCTCAGACAAGGTTTGCTGGCCAGGGAGTTGGAAACTGCTCCTCTATTCAGAAATCTCCTAAGAGACAGACAGGCTCAATCCACACTTTGGACTTCTGCAGGTAAAGGACTACCAAACTTGTCCTCTAACCATACTATTTGTATAAAAACATTACTCCATCTCTTGGCCAAAAGAAAAAGTGCACAGTCCCTATTAAACACAGTTTAAACAGCTCACAGAAAATTACTGCTGTCGCAGAGAACCCTCTTATGTAGAATATCCCTGTTGCTGGGGGTGAGGGGAAGGGAGGCTGGTTTCACTGACTTGCCTACACAAAATGGTGACTGTGGGTGCACTGCTTAACATACAGATCTTAGCACAGAGCAAAGGAGACATTTGGAGGGAAAAAACTGATAGTCACCGGGAATGAGAGGGAAAAACTACAGAGTTTGGACTACAAATCCCACAATTCAACACGTTAAATGGAAGCAATCATGGGCAGGAAAAACCACAAGTTTAAACACAAAACAGGTGATAAAATATGCAATCACAGGCAGGTTAAAACTACAATTTTAAACTGTAACAACAACAGGCAAATACAATAATTACAGACTATGCACAGACTCCGCACGAAACACTTCCGACTGCAGGCACCGGATAGCCACCTCAATGGTCCAATCACCACACAAGCTTCGAGTAAGAAAACCGAACACCAGGAGCACTAGACCGAAATGTAATTTATGCAATTTTAAAGACTCGTACCCCGTCTGTGTCCTCAGACTTTAAAGTGCTAAGAGGAGTATTCCCTGATAATACAAGCATTTCCAATAAAATATCTATTGCATTGCTTAAAGTCTGAGCTAATAGATCAGACTTTCAGTTATGCGAGAACTATTGCATTTCAAAGCAATCACGGCACAGCGCTTTTGCTTCACACGTTTACAGCTAAAGTGAGGGTGCTGAGATTGAAACAAAAGTAAACAGACTTTAAAAAAAGAAATTGTCG
Source organism: Triturus cristatus (assembly GCF_964204655.1). Classification (NCBI taxonomy): domain Eukaryota; kingdom Metazoa; phylum Chordata; class Amphibia; order Caudata; family Salamandridae; genus Triturus; species Triturus cristatus. The sequence goes on from NC_140592.1 coordinate 1,187,088,844, forward strand.
TCCATGCTTTTACCCCCTTTTTATTTACTTTGCTTACAATCGCGGCACTCGCGCTTCAGCTTCCAACATCCCAAGCTAAAGTGTGGTGCAGCGATTAGTCCAAAAGTAAAGAAATTGAAAAACGTTTTTTTTCTATTTTTCTTTTGAAGCACTCGCGGCACCGCGCCTCAGCTCCAGGTGTTCAAAACTAAAGCGCAAGTGCCACGATTGTAAGCAAAGTAAATAAACAGAAACAAGCAACTTCCACACTGAGGAAACACAGGCAGACAGTGAGGAAGTGGCCAAGCCCAGGAAGATTCGGAGATCAGGGCCCACGAAACAGATTAGTTAAGCTGGGAAAACGTACTTTATTTATAATTGGAACAAGAACACGTATGTTTTGTTGAAGTCGTCCCGATGTTTTAAAAGTTAGGCGAACTCACATTCTAATTGCAAGCATCAGCATAAACAGGCTTGTTTTGTTGAAGTAGTCCCCAATTAACAAACTTACATGTACAGCGTCAGGAAACTGTACTCGGCCGGTGCCCCTGATTGAAAAAAGGAAATCATGTATTAGGAGCACCAGCCAATGAAAAGCCACCAAAGAAGACCAACAGCAGAAATCAACCAATTATAAAGAGCAGGCGGGATTACACTCTAAACACACAATATTATATAATGTTTAGGCGTCAGAAGACATAGGTTCAGTTAAGTATGGTTTTAAATCTGCACTATTTTTAGTTCGAAAAGTCTGGAAGCTGCAATGTTATCCTATGGGAGAAAAACGAATAGTTTCTTACCTGTCGGTGTAGTTTTGCAGCTTGAAGAACTTTCTGGATTCACTATGCTGTGCATCACTCCGCCACCCAGTGGTTGGGTCCGGAACTGCAGCACCTCCTCTTCCCTTCTTCCCTGTTGTTGGTGGGCGTCGACGACACAGCACCACTTGGCGTCCCTCTGTGACGTTGAAAGGCCTCCTCCGGAAGCTCCCATCCTCGGTAGCCACCCTCGGATTCCTTTTTTCCCCCTTGCTCTCTCTCTTTTTCATATTTTCTCCTTACAGTTATCTTCCTTGGCAGAGGAGGGTGGATTCACTAGTGAATCCAGAAAGTTCTTCAAGCTGCAAAACTACACAGACAGGTAAGAAACTATTCGTTTTGCATGAATCTTTCTGGGTTCACTATTCTGTGCATAGACTTTGCTAGTCTTGTGGTGGTTGGGATGAAGATGACCTTTGGTTTGTAAATAGATGCTATAAGACCATCTGTCCTACTTGTGCCTTCCTGTATATTTGAATGTCCACACAGTAATGCTTGGTGAATGTGTGTACTGAAGACCATGTTGCTGCTATGCAAATGTCTTGGAAGCGTGTAAGCGAGAAAGGCAATAGTTGCTCCTTTCTTCCTTGTTGAATGCGCTCGTGGCGCTCCTTGTAACGTTTGTCCTGCTTGTGTCTGACACAATTGTATGGCTTGTGCTATCCATCTTGCAATTGCGTTCTTGGTTACTGGTCTTCCCAGAAAACTCTTTGCAAAGGATACAAATAGCTGTTTTGTTTTTCTGCATTCTATAGTCTTTCCACGTAATACATGACCTCTCTTCTTGCGTCAAGTGTGTGCAAAGCTCTTTCCACTTTGTCTTTTGGGTTTTGATAGAAACTTAGTATTTGTATACCTTGGTTTATTTTGAATTTTGACACCACCATTGGCATGAATTGTGGAACTGTCCTCATGACAATTCTGTTACTCTGTATCTGGAAGTAGGGTTCCTGTAATGTTAGTGCCTGCAGCTCACTTACTCTATGTAAGGATGTTATTGCCACTAAAAATGCTGTCTTTATTGTTAGCATTTGTAGCGTTGCCTTGTGTAGTGGTTCAAAAGGTGCCCTCATCATTTGTGCTAGAACTATGTTCAGATTCCAAGCAGGGGCTGGTACCATTTTTGGTGTTGCGATCCTTTTCGCACAATCGAGGAACCTTTTTACTACATGTGAGGTAAAGAAGCTTTCCCCGGTTTCTCCTCTTGTATATGCTACTATTGCAGCTAAATGTACTTTCAGTGATGCAATACTTAATTTACTTTGTAGTAAATGTGTGAGATATTTGAGCACTGTTCTCTCCTTTGTAATCTTTCTTGAAAGACGCCTTTGAAGACACCATTGGGTGTACCTCATCCATTTTTCTGTATAACATTTTCTTGCTGTTAGTTTCCTAGCTTCTCTTAAAACAGCCATTGTGCTTTCTGGTAGTTTGAGATGTGCGAATTCGAAGTCCTCAGGAGCCATGCTGCTAGGCCTCTCTGGTTCCGGATGAAGACCTTTCTTGTTCTGCATTGTTAGCAAATCTTTTCTTTTTTGAAGTTTGTTCATTGTTCCTTCTGAGATTTCCATTTGTGCCGAGAACCATGTTTGTCTGGCCTATTGTGGAGCTATGAGAATCATTGTCATGTTGCTGGTCCTGCATTTGCTGATCACCATGTTCAGTAATGGTATTGGGGGAAAAGCGTAAGCAAATTTTCCTGACCAGTCTATCCATAGCGCATTCCCTAGGGACTGCTTGCAGGGCAGCCTGGATGCAAAGTCTTGGCATTTTGCATTCTGGGGTGTTGCAAATAGGTCTATTTGTGGTGTTCCACGTTTTTTGAAGATTGCTTGCCCTTCTGCTTGATTCAGTTCCCACTCGTGGGATGGTGTTGTTTGTCTGCTCAGCTTGTCTGCTTCTAGATTTTCCTTCCCTGGTAGGTGTATCGCTAAGATGTCCATTTTCCTTGGAATTGCCCATCTCCAAATCTGTTGTGCTAGTGTGGAAAGTGCAACAGGGTGAGTCCCTCCTTGTTTGTTTATGTAGAACATCATTGTAGTGTTGTCCGTTTGTACTGTTGTCTCTTCTCATCTATAGTGTAGTTTTTTGGTGTTGTGTTTGCCTTCTTCTGCCGTGGTAGTGTTGCTGTCATTAATTGGGTAGGTGCAGCTTCACCAGGACACAATGGTCCAAAAGGTTCACTATCCTTTACTACACAAAAGAAGGGTGGAGGGGGGCCATTTTCCTTGCCATGGCACTAGCTGTATACACACTGCATGGGGACATCGCTTGGACTGTATCACTTTAACTGAATATTGTCTGGGAACGCCTTGCTGGAGAAAACCTTTCGCATAATATCTCTGTCTAAACACATTCACTGCACTCACCATGGGTTTTACTATCAGCTGACATGCAAGATATACAAGGCACAGCGCTGGACAGCAACTTCCCTGCTGCAGGATTAGCTGGTGGGGACATGGGCTTGTTGATTGAGGTAACGGGGTAGGAGAAACCACATGAAGGCTTGACACATTGTGGCTTGGGGTTCCAAGAGGACCTTGAGCTGCAAGAGCCAGGCATCTGTCTCAACCTGTCAGTGGTTCCAAGAGAACCTTGAGCTGTGAGAGCCAGGCATCTGTCTCAAGCTGTTAGTGGTTCCAAGAGAACCTCGAGCTGTGAGAGCCAGGCATCTGTCTCAAGCTGTTAGTGGTTCCAAGAGAACCTCGAGCTGTGAGAGCCAGGCATCTGTCTCAAGCTGTTAGTAGTTGCAAGAGGAACTCGAGCTACGGGATCCAGGCATCTGTCTCATGCCTTCAGTGCTTTCAAGAGGACTTTGAGCTTCGAGAGCCAGGTATCTATCAAAACCCATCAGTAGTTCCAAGAGGACCTCGAGCTACAAGAGCCAGGCATTTGTCTAAACCCGCCAGTGGTTCCTAGAGGACCTCGAGCTGCGAGAGCCAGGCATTTGTCTAAACCCTCCAGTGGTTCCAAGAGGACCTTGAGCTGCGAGAGCCAGACATCTGTCTCAAGCCTTCAGTGGTTCCAAGAGGACCTCAAGCTGCAAGAGCCAGGGATTTGTCTAAACCTGCCAGTGGTTCCAAGAGGACTTCGAGCTGCGCGAGCCAGGCATCTGCCTCAACCCGTCCGTGGTTCCAGAAGGACCTCGAGCTGCAGGAGCCAGGCATCTGCCTCAACCCATCAGTGGGTCCAGGAGGACCTTGAGCTGCGAGAGCCAAGCATCTGTTTCAACCCATCAGTGGTTCCAAGAGGACCTCGAGCTGCGGGAGCCAAGCATCTGCCTCGACACATCAGTGGTCCCAAGAGGACCTCGAGCTACAAGAATAAGGCATCTGCCTCAACCCATCAATGGTTCGAAGAGGGCCTCGAGCTGCAAGAGCCAAGCATCTGTTTCAACCCATCAGTGGTTCCAATAGGACCTCGAGTTGTGAGAGCCAAGCATCTGTCTCAAGCCGTCAGTGGCTCATCTACCCCTGATTTTGAATTGCAAACTTGCAATTGTAATTGTCTGCAGAACAGTGATAAGAAAATAGGCACTGCAATGCTTTCCGCTGGGGCAATACTAACATCTATTGCACTTTGTCTTGGAATGTTATAGTTGTTCTACACCTTCTCTGTTCATCACCTACCTATAGTTGGGCTATGTGACAGCTGCTCTGCTCTGCAATAGGTCAGACCCTGCCCACTCTGTAAAGTTGCTCCTTATCATTGCGTTTGCAATACACTCATTTGAGAAGCTGATCAGAACAATACTGGACACATCCATGCCACACTAGTCCCCAGCAGGACCATTCTGGGCACGGGAGTGTGGGTACAAGCAACACATCTGCTTAGGCAGCACTTTGTTCATGAGTGTTGTGAAATGCTTGGGCTGTTTGTGCAGAGGTGCACCAAGCAGAAGGCAGCACCTTGTCTGGATTTTCACTCTCTTGTGCTTGTTGCTGTTCTCCACATCAGGTGGGGTTGCAAGTCATGGCGTTGTGAAACACAAATATATTCATTCAGTCTTTGGTCTCAGAATTAAGTCACACAGAGGTTTCATTCAGGTTTCAGTTGTAATTGCCAAGAGTGTCTCACTTTGTATTTGCTGCAGCGTCCACTCAATGCGGTGTGTACCCAGACCAAGTCAGTGATCACAAGTTGAAGTAGCAGTAATGTCTCTTGCATTTTTTATAATGATGCTCACAGCTGGCAATGAGCACACCACAAACAAAATTACCTGTAAGTTTTTCAACCACAGCTGGGTATTACTAAACTTAGTGAAGGTCATATTACCAGCCTGAGCCATAAGGACCTGCCCGGATATGAATCTGAAACTTCACTTGCAAGAATTTCACAGTGGAAGTCACATGGCTAACACACACTCTTCCATGCAGTAACATGCTACCCATACTCAAATGTACTTCAGTGCATTGTCAGGGGTATGAAACATTATTTAAATGCAACTACAAAACAATGGCTATGAGATTCGTACAAACCCTCAGAGATGCGCTCCACCCCTGTCTTGGTACTCTTCAACGCCCACACAAAGTGTTAAAATTGATACTAGACTACTTCAAATGGAACTCTGGGATTGGTCCATTTGTCGAACTAAAATTAAATCACAGGGTCATGTCCTTAAATCAGCTGAGCCACGCAGTGGACAGAGCCCACAGCACTCCGACAATTTATTTATCTTCGGATTGAGAACCTCAGTGTTTGGGGATCACTAAGTGTGAGAAGTTGGCCTATACTGATTAGCAGGATCCCAGTCAGACTAGTCAAAAACAGTGAGACATAAAGCAAAAAGTGGAGGTAAACATAAAAAGAAGATCATACTTTCCTACACTAAGGACCAAACTTTACAAAGGCCAGCTTCAGGTCCCATGGCAGGACAAAGCACAAGCACTTTCAACAAAGAACACAGATCGAGGGCAAAAATAGGCACTGCCAAAGGGAAACGGAAGAAGAACCGGAAGGTAGACTGTCTTTGGGGTTTGACTTACGGAGTAAAGGGACGTCAATAACATAAATTTTAAGTTTTAGGCTATTTAATTGCACAGAGCACATGCACTTTGTTAGAGAACTGGCCCTTGGGCTAAACATGTGCTGCTAAAAGGTCATGGCCACAGAGCCTGAGAACTAAAGGGGAAGTACTCTGGGGATACTGGCTGCATGGGTCCGCCCCCAGGAAGTGCGTGCCTTCTTGTACATTACCTGAAATCCCCCTATCTTTCTTGAACTTTGACGTAAGGGCCAGCCGCAACGTTCTATGTAAAAACCGTCTTAACTGGACATGGAGGCAATTGGAGTTTTTTAGCTAACGTACTCTTTCTTGTGGTTTATCATGTTTTTTTACTATTTTATATGTTATGCAATGGTTTTTATTAACTTATGCAAATAAACAAATACAATGCAATGGCTATGAGCTTTTTGGTGGACAACACACAGACTGTGTTGTTAGGAAGTGGTACACTGTTAAGTCTGAGCATCCTGCCAGAGATGCTCTGCTTTGGAAGATAAATGGTCACTGTGTCCTGTTGATGACATTCCTTAACCTTGGTTTTGGCTTTCCGTGTGCCAGCTGTATTGGCTGCACTTTTCATGGGACTTAATTATGGAAGTTCTCTTGACATGTATGGTCTTCCACATGTTGTACAGGTGGGCACTGCTACTGAATCTCAGTGCTCCTAACCTGTGCATGTGATTTATCGATTCATTGAAGAGGTGAGAATAGCAGGTGATTGCTGCTTTCCCCAGCTATCCACAATCAGCTATTCAAACACCTTGTGGGAGCTGCATCTGATATATTTCAAACCGTTTATGCCATTTGTTTTGTCTTTTGCTTGATCATAAAATGACTGCAAATGGCTGACTTCCTCTATATACTCCTAGCTCTGACTATCTCTGTCTCCTCCTCTACCACCCTCTCACTTTCTCTGCTGCATCAATCTTTCTGTCTCATCTCTCCTTTGCTCCTTATTTCTTCTTATTTCATCTCACTTCTTCTACCTCACCCCTCACTATCTACTTATTTCTAAATACCTACACATCTCTGTTACAACACAGGAGAATCACATCGCAGTCCACTGAATTTCACACCAAAATATAAACTCATGGAATATAGAACACAAACACTTACTATGTTACATCAATATCACTATAACTACATTACAAACACAACTGTCTCCCTCTCTCCAAAATAGTCCTGTCTCTATATTTCTTCCTCTGTTTCGCACTATATAACACATCAATTTACCTCATCATTAGTTTAGGTTGCTCCTCTCCGCCTCCCACGTTTATCTAACTCTCGCACTTCTACTACTCTCCAAACTGTCTTTCTATACCTCACTTCTCATTTTGCCCTCTATCTACAGCACTACTCTCTCTACCTTGCCTTGCACTGTATTTCTCTAACTACCTTACCTCTGTACTTGTGAAGCTATACCTTCCTTTCTCTGCCTCTTCTTCTCTCTAACTCACACCTATTTCTACCTTGCCTCCCTCTCTGCCTCACAACTCTATGTAACTCATCCCTCTCCCTCTCTAAGGGCCTGATTCACAAAGGAAATCTGAGACAAAAGTCTAACTTTACGGCTTTTGGTATTCACAGAGGTCATTTACAAGTCGTATCTTTACGTCCGCATTCGGGCCATAATCTTCGGCTCAAGTCATACTCTCCGGCTTGGGCTGTACTCTCCGGCTCGGGCCGGATAAAGTTTAATCAATGGGCAGGCCAGAATGCAATTTTTACAAAAAGGTACTTTATGAACGTGAGATAAGTGGTATAGGAGGTAATAAAAAAACAGTTTGGGCTGGGAAAAGGGTGTGTCCAGACACTGCATCACATACAAGAAAGGCTTGGTTCTTTGCATCATGGTACATGCAGTCCACAATTTGCACTCCCCTCAGTGTTGACTGTAGAGCTACACCAAACTCTGGTCACCTCTCTGTCCTTTTCCTGCGCCCCGCCCCTACCTGTTTCTAACACTCAAATGCACTGTGTAGGTCTCTGTCTAGCCACAGAAGTCTGCGCATAGAGGAGGTGAGTGGCAATGCTTGGGAAGATAAGGGGGAGGAAAGTATCACACGTCATCCAACTTTTGCTGTTTTTGTGTGCCATGTTTCTGAAAGTTTAATGTATAATTCCATGTTATTTGTCATCAGGAGGACTTGAATTTGCTAAAAAGGGTTAATACAATCAAAGTTCTTCGGAACAGGGGACCCCAAAATATGTCTTTGGTCCAGAGCACCAAAACTCCTTAAGATAGCACTGTCCCTAACAGCCTTGATGAGGGCCAGCATGCTCAAAACACAATGAAATTGGACTATTTCATGAGTGCTTCTCATGGGTTTTTTAGTGAATTTATGTACAAATTAGGCTCTAAAATGCATTTTTATACCCCATTTTAACAACAGTTACTTCAAGGCACAAAAAACCCTGGGGCAACTAAAACTTGCACCCTTCACTTATTCAGTTCGTATTGAGTAGTTAGAAAGGATATTGGGTTTATAATGATTGTCTAATAAATTGAAATCTGGGAATTGTTGGCATATTTAAAAGAGGAATTCCCAAAGGATTGATGGAGCTCGGTCATCCCTTGTGAGAGTTCGGAACCATTTATACATTTACCCATAGTCGGTGGATCTTTTATTTATAGCACAAGAAGTAAAAGATAAAAACCAGTCATCAAATTTCCAAGTACAATTCAACCAATCTGACTTCAATTGGAAATAGGATTCGTGAAATTTTACTCTAAATTCAAAAATAGGTTTACATATGCGATTCTCAGCATAAGGGTATAGGAGTACAGAATAAACGAAAACATGTCCAAATCTCCTGAAGAGATTCACTCTATATAGCAAAAGGAATACGAATAATTCAATTACGGTTATACAAGAGATAAGAAAAAAAAAATTGAGTTAAATTGCATCAGCTTGTTTTCTAAAGAAAGCATTAATACTATCCTTCCCTATACTACTCTAATGGGGACCCACTATTCTAAAGCATTTGATCCAATTCAAATATTACGAAAGGTGTCAGCTGCTGGAGTCTTCAGTAGAAATACGGCAAGCATTTGTGTCAAGGTAGCATGATTGCACCCTACAAAGTCTAAGGATGTCTAGTTTCTCCTTCACTAAACACAACATAATATCAATCACATTCAACTTAGACGAACCCACATAACTCTCCTCTCGGTGTTTTACAAAGCTCCCAGCACAAATTGGATACTATCACTTTCTTTCCCACGTTTATATGTTACAACGTCATTCATCCTTGGCCATTTTTCTCCTCCTCCATGAGAATCCAGCTCCCCGCTCATTACAGTGGTTATCTCTGCCAACTCTATCTTCTCAGTCCTTGCTATCTTACAAAAGCACAAGCCCTCCCTTTCTAACTAATAAGGCTCTGTCTACACCTGCAATGGAAAAAAATGCCACAAAACATTCCATAATGAAGGTCAAACACAACCAGAATCTGAGAATGCAATGTGAACTTCACTGAAATATTACTGTAAACTAGAATAAAATATCATAAAGGTTACTCTACACGCATTAGGCCTAAATTTAGTAATCAACTTTAGCAAGTGCACTGGGTTATGAATACGTGCACAAACATAAATGCACCACAAATGAAATCTCTTAATATATGAATAATGCAAAACTCCTTACAAATCATTAATAACATTTTTGTTGTAAAGTTATATTATTACAAGCATACGATCCGATAATATATGTGTATATCCGCAAAAAATGATACAGTCTAATGGACAATTCAATAACTGAAAGTATGCTAATAAAATCTGTTATGAAAAAAAAATCATTGATAAAATGCACTCAAATTAAAATGAAGTTGTTTGCACATGCATCTTCTCAAAACGTTAGCCTGCACATTTCATTGCATTAGTCTCATAATGATCCACAATAGGTACGTTACATCCCCGCTAAAATTATTAGCAAATTAATTAATAAGTACTTTAGTTTTTCTCATTAGTCACATTTCTTTCAAACACATACATTGTAAAATCTCTTATTATTGGTAAAGCACTTTTTATATGTGGTACTTCATTCCTCTTTTAGTACATTAATCACACAAAATATATTAGAGTGCTGACAACTCATAGACACGATGCACTCCTCAAGGGGACGAGACTCTCATTGTACCTTTAACCACATGAGACATGCTTTGCTGGCAATACTTGGTAAGTTAAAATAAACATATTGGCAACCTTCAGGATAGTAATAAAGTCTAGCACTGTGGCCATGCCTCAGAAGAAGAATTGCAAGCTTTGGCACCGTTTTTACCTTGTAATTTTATTCCTGAGTCCCAAGTTCAAAACATCTTTAAAGTAAACCTATTTAGACAGTCTAGTGCTAATTTATTTAGGGGTTTTGTAAATGCAACACATATCAAGTCTTGCCCCAATAGGTGGCAGATTATGGTTAACAAAGGAGGGTCTGGGGTGCAACCATCAACTTTGGCTTGGTCTCCAGTCCATAATTGTATCCATCTTGAGTGGAGTCAGTGGTATCCATCTTGAGTGGAGTCAGTGGTAGCCATCTTGAGTAGAGTCAGCGGTATCCATCTTGAGTGGAGTCAGTGGTAGCCATCTTGAGTGGAGTCAGTGGTATCCATCTTGAGTGGAGTCAGTTGTATCCATCTTGAGTAGAGTCAGTGGACGCGTGGCCATATTGTTGCATCTAGACAGTACCAGGCTAAGGAAGAGATTGGTGGTACATTGAGCAATGGTGTGAGCGCGTCATGCTGATGTGATACAGCGAGGTTATGCCGTATTAAGTGCCGTAGAATTGTGGGAACAAGGCAGTTTTCATCCCTTTCCTGAACAGCTGGTGGGTGCGTAGTGTCCTCGAGGAAAGGACAGGGTTGTTTCAAAGTGTTCCAGAATTACCTAATTTGGGAGACAGCGCTTTCTCGCTCGTCCACATTTCTCTCTCTAGAGCATGCTGTACATGCTTTCCTGACATATCTGATTCACTGATAGCTTGATGACGCAGAAAAGTAGATATCTTTCCATTTCAAAGAAACCTGGAAGGTAGTGACTCTTCCTTCACCTGCTGGCTGTTCTTGAGGCTTGAGTTTTGCAACTCTGCTATCCACAAATTCAAAACAAATAGGTTAATTAGCTGAACTGTGCATCTGTGCAACCCTTTCTCGTTCCAGACATTTCCACAGGAGACGTGCATAAGTCCCTGAGGAAACCCTGCGATCTACCTAAAAAATCCTCCCCCATTCCACTTCTCCTCCTTACTTGTCCTCAGGCCCCTCCCCTCACCAAGGAGCATATAGAGGGTAAGTCCTACAATCATGCCTGCTCTTGTGTTTGCTCTCGCAGATAGTGCTGCGAGGACCTTGCAGAGTCAGGCCTGCAGTCCTAGCATTTCTTTCTTTCCCGGTCTTGGCTCAGTTGAGTAGGGAGCAGGCTCCCTGCCAGGGCCTAGGCTTCCGGGTCAATCAGTTTGTTCCTACTTTCCACTTGGTTGCTTATTATGCAAAATGTTGCTTCTCTATGCTTTCTTCTATGTGCAGCTTGGTGTCTTGGTGCATACTGGGCCACACTTGGGGCATATTTATTAGCCCCATGTGCCTCCATAGCGCCACTTTTTGTAAGGCTCCGGCGGGGCAAACCACCACTTTGCGTGGCTTTGATTGGCCTCACAGATATGGCGTGAGGAAAGGCAGCACAAGTCACTGCTTGTCTTACTCTGCGCTAGGGAGGCATTCCATTGGCATTGAGGTGGGTGCTCCCACGCAACACCCATGGATTTTGACGCTTTCACAGATTTACAGGACAATGTAAACCTGAGGATGCACTAAAACCTTACGCCTCCTGAGGTGAGGCGTAATGAGGTGAAATAGCATTAATGTATTCCTCTTTCTATGTGTGCAGAATGCAGCATACATAGAAAGAGGAACACGCCTCAATGGATCGTTTCTGTGCAGCAAGGTGCCCCTTCCTGCACTTAAAAAATCCTGCCGATAACACAGGCACTCTGCCACCATGGTGCCAGGGTGCTGTGTTTGCGCTAGGCTGCCTAAACGGCGTCAGTGCAGGGGGGAAGGATAAGAATGCACCGTATTGGATGCATTCCTGCCCTATAACTTTGACATAGGACAGCACACCAAGGTGACTTGTTGCCCTATGCCAAATCCCCATAATTCCCCCTTGGTTTTCAGGGCTGGGGTTCATGGTTCCTTGGCTGGGCTTCGCTGCTGGCTGCCTCTGGAGTGTTCAGGCCTGGCTTCCAGCTGATTGCCTAGAAGGAATGGTGCCATGACCTGCAGCATGTGTTGCTGTTATCTAGTTCATAGTGCAGTGCTGCCCTTTCCTGTGTGTGTACACTGGTAGGGGCATTGTTGGCTCAAGGCCCTAGTTCCTATTTCAGGGGGGCCATAGCATCATCCTTGTGGGGCCGTTGGGCCCTTCAGATCTGCCATCCAGGTCTGTGACAGCCCTGCATTTCACTTTTGGGTACATGGGGGAGCTGTAGCCTCTGTTTTAGCCGCTAATGGGATTTGTGATGTGGGTCTCTTCCCGCCCTCTGGGACTTGGGGTGTACTCCCACCACCGACCTTATCTGTGGTAGTCTTGTAGGTCTGTTTAATTGGTGTGTGTAGGTCATTCCTTTATATGTCTGGAACTCTTATGAGAGCATCTCTCGTTTCCTGGTGAATGGAATCTCAGTCTCTCACAGTCATGACCATCCAGAGCCTACTAATGTGCTCCGGCTTGAATTGCTGCTAGAAAGGTTATCCACTATTGGCCTGAGAGGCAAGCTACTCAGATGGTTTGCATCCTTCTTAGAAAAGGATGCAAACTGCCTGAGTTCCCTTAGAAAAGAGAACTCAGGCAGTCCAGGTGGCAACTTTTCACTCAGATTAAAAAAATATTGCTTGTTATGTTCGCCAGGGGTCTGCTCTCAGTCCCGCTCTCTCTAATGTATATGTTGCTCTCCTGGCTGATCTTATTGCTTCTTTTGGCTTTACATTTCACGGCTATGCGGATGATACTCAAATAATTATCCACACGAAGGGCAATAATTCCCAACTCCACGAGCAATTCAAAGGCTGTTTGATCATGGTAGATGAACGCCAGTTCCCTTTGGTTGAATTCAGATAAAACGATGGTTCTGATATTTGGTAATCCCTCGATCTGGTCCTCTATGTGGTGATCCCAGTCGTTAGGAGAATGTCCGGAACCAGCATCCACGGCCCATCATTCGGTCATGCAATTTGGTAGCAAACTTGCATTTGAGCATCAGACTAATAAGTTAATATCTACGTGCTTTCTGATAATGAAACAATCAAAGAGCATCCTCTCTTTCATTCCGCAACATTCTTGACAGCTGCTGGTGCAAGCCTTGATTTTAAGCAGACTGGACTATTGCAATGCTCCCTATATTAGATTTATGGATTACCTTATAACGACGTAACAACTATACAGAATGCAGCAGCCAGGCTGATTTTTGGAGGAGAAAGTTTGACAGTGTCTCGTGTCTACTTGGCCAGTTACACTGGCTCTCTGTTCATATGAGATTCCAGATTAAGGCTCCTTGCACGGTTCATAAGCCCTTTTACCCAGTAGCACGGGCCTTGTATATCTCAGATATATTTTTAAAAAATTATTCTTCCCAGATTGCTTCACTCGACCTCCATTTATTTGATCACAGTACCAAAATACCAGGGAGTAAGCTTGGGAAAGCAGACTTTTTCTGTGGTTATAGCTCAGGTATGGAACAGACTGCTGCTTGACGCTCTGAGGCAAAGTTTTCAAACTTTCGCAGTCCTTTTTAAACCCATTTACTTTCTTAGGCTTTGCCTGGAGCCATGGAGTATCCGAGTTAGGTGCACAGATTATTACTTTGCTAACACCAGAACACCCTTGGGTAGTTGCACGCTCTATAAAACGAATAAATACATAATAAATTAAATCCCCTCAAGATCACAAGAGGTCTCCTGAAATATCATAGTCATTCACTAAACAAGGGTTAGTGTCACAGACAGTAAGAGCAGTCAGGAGCACAGTAGTCACACCTGTAGATTGAGGCACACACAGTGGTCAAGCCTACAATCATAGCATTTAAGTTATCAAGTGTTTAAAGGGCCACAGAATTTAGCACCAATCCAATTTGTCCCATTTGCACTAAGTTACCTACCTAGAGAACCTTCTGGAAACTTGTCTGTGGCTGTTTTTGAATCAAGAACCTTCTGGAAACTTCGCTGTGGCCATTTTTGAATCAAGAACCTTCTGGAAACTTCTCAGTGGCGATTTTGAATCGGCTACTTTCTGGAACCTTCTGGAATTTTCTCTGTGACCATTTTGAATCCAGAGCCTATAAAAGGCACGCCCACCTGCCACATCCTGGTTGGCAGTCGGGAACTCAGCAGAAGCAAGCTCTTGTTCCGTTGTCAGACTGACCTGCGCAATCCTGTCCAGCTTCCCAGACTGAGTTCAATCTTCCTCCTGATTGTCCACTCTTCCTGTGGTCTTCACTGATTCCAGCACTATGAAACCTGCAAAGGAAAAGACTTAGATGAGTACAATTTATCATAAAGCACACTTAAAATCTCACTTAACTATCTTCGATTTAAGAGAACATTTGTGAGACATTGTGTGAGAGTAAGCGTGATTGTTTGTGGCATTCGCTGTGACAGGAACAGGGCCTAACAACCAGATAATGCGCAATTGGGATTGCAAGGTTCTAGGCGCTCAGTGCCAAAGGCTCATATGGGCAATCTCTCAAGCACCAAGTCCAGAGTTAGGATCTACAGTCGAAAAACTGTGGAACTTGGACATTCCTACTTTTCCCACCAGCTAAGAGAGGCTCAAAGGAAAAACAAAGTATGAAGGAGTATGCACACACATGGAGGCCACAAAGGGGATTGAGCATCTAGTCATGGGGAGCTGTGGTAAAAACTGTCTTTTATTATTGCAGTGGTAAGCCCAGAGAATGTAATCAAAACGAAGAGAGTTAGCTAATTAAAAGCAGTTTGGGACATCACCAGGCGGAGCAGTGTAGAGGATGACAGCAGCACAGCCACTTGCAGATGCATTTGTCATGTATTCTCTTTCATCCTATTCCTCCTTCCCTCAGTGTTGGCTCAGATTAAGTGTATCCAGCTCTTGAACGAGAGACGTGGGCATCAGAGATCAGGCATCATTCATCGCTCCTGCTGGACCCAGGGATTTCAGGTTAGTCAATCTGGTGAGTTTACTGGCTAACTAGCCTCTGACACTCACTTTGCCAAATAGTGGATTGCCTTCTTGTCACCTTCCTACTGTTATTGCTCCCTCATTCTGTTGCTAACTGGAGAGTCGGGGGCCTTGCAGGGATTACTTCTGGTCACATGATGGGGGTGTCTTCGTCTGGGCTGTCTTTCTCCTTTGCAGGTTGTGTCCCAGTTGTTGAGGATGGTCTTTCCACCACTGTGGGATCATATACAATGTTTCTCAGTGGACTGCTTGCTTCTGGCTGTGTTAGTCATGGCCCAGTAGTTTAGCCTCTGCCTCTCTCTCCAATCAATCAATCAAACAGGAATTTGTACGCGCACTACGCACCCGTGAGGGCCTCAAGGTGCTGGGGGGGGTGAGGTAAGCAGCTCCGTTCAGTCGAAGAGACAGGTCTTGAGTGTCTCCCTGAAGACGTTCAGGGAGGGAGAGCGTCTGATGTCGATCGGGAGCTCGTTCCAGGTCCTGGCCACGATGTAGGAGAAGGCTCTTCCTCCTGTTCTGGCTCTGCGGATGCACGGGGTCTCGGCGAGGTCGAGGTTGGTTGATCGGAGGTTTCTATTAGGTACGTGGAAGGAGATTCTTTCGTTGAGGTATTGGGGTCCGGTGTTGTGAAGGCATTTGTAGGCGTGGGTGAGTATCTTAAATGTGACTCTCTTCTCGACGGGGAGCCAGTGGATGTTCCGTAGATGTTGGGTGATGTGTTCGTGTCGAGGGATGCCGAGGATGAGTCTGGCTGCGGTGTTCTGTATTGTCTGGAGCTTGCGGAGTAGATACTTGTTGATTCCGGCATAGAGGGTGTTTCCGTAATCCAGCCTGCTGGTTATGAGTGCATGGGTGACGGCCTTCCTCGACTCAGGAGGGATCCATTTGAAGGCCTTTTGGAGGATGCGGAGGGTGTTGAAGCAGCTGGAGATGACGGCATTGACCTGTCGGTTCATGGAGAGGGAGGAGTCGAGTACAATGCAGAGGTTTCGGGTGTGTTCCTTGGGGGTCAGGGAGGTGCCGAGGGTGGTGGGCCACTAGGTGTTATCCCATGCAGAGGGCGAGGGTCTGAGGATGAGGACTTCTGTCTTTTCCGAGTTGAGCTTCAGGCAGCTGTTGCTCATTCAGGATGCGACGTCCTGCATTCCTTCCTAGAAGCTGAGTCTGGTGGTGGGGTCCTTGGTGAGGGAGAGGATAAGCTGGGTGTCGTCGGCGTAGGATATTATGCTGAGACCGTGCTGTCTGACGATGTCGGCGAGGGGGGCCATGTAGATGTTGAAGAGAGTGGGACTGAGCGATGACCCCTGGGGTACCCCGCAGTTGATTTCCGTGGGTGCGGAGAGGAAGGGTGGCAGTGTGATTCTTTGGGTTCTGCCGGTGAGGAACGAGCGGATCCAGTCGAGGGTGGATCCTTGTATGCTGGCGTTGTGGAGTCTGGCGGTGAGTGTGCGGTGGGCGACGGTGTCAAACGCTGCTGAGAGGTCGAGTAGGATCAGAGCAGTGGTGTGTCCTTGGTCGAGGAGGGTGCGGATGTCGTCTGTGGCGGCGAGTAGGGTGGTCTCAGTGCTGTGGTTGCTGCGGAATCCGGATTGGGAGGGGTCGAGGATGGAGTTTTCTTTGATTAATCTTGTTAGTTCTGCGTTGACGGTCTTCTCAGTGACTTTTGCCGGGAAAGGGAGGAGGGAGATGGGTCTGTAGTTCTTGAGGTCCGTAGGATCTGCTGAGGGTTTCTTGAGCAGGGGTCTGACTTCTGCGTGTTTCCAGTCGTCGGGAAAGGTGCCGGTCTTGAAGGTGGTGTTGATGGTGCGTCGTAGTTCTGGAGCAATGATAGTGGCGGCTCTGTGGTAGATGTGCAGGGGGCAGGGGTCTGTGGGGGCCCCCGAGTGGATGCCTGAAGACTCTGGCAAGCCCAACTGTCAAAATGTACAACTATGTTTTACTCTTAATATCTCAAACTACTGAAGGGATTTACACCAAATCACAAAATGCACAATATGTAAACCAAGATCTAGCTTCCTGTCGAATTTGGTGTAATTCCATTCAGCGGTTTTTGCTGTAGCCTTGTCTTAAGAAGTCTATGAAAAATGCATGGAGATTTTGCGTTTTGGGACCCCTCTTTTTTCTCGATTTCCACTTGATGGATCACCCCGAAACTTTCTAGGAAGGAGCTGGGGTGGATGAACTTTTCTTTTTGGAAGTTTCGGGAAGATTCATCAAATGGGGCCAAAGTTATTAGCAAACCAATAAGGTCTCCGTCTGTGGAAAAGCTGGCCAAGCTATAACTACCTAGTGGCGACTTCCACTAGGCAATATTTATCCAGCCCATTAGTGCAGCCCCCCTCTCCACTTCAGGCTTTTTCCAAAGGGGGTGGGGGGTACAGCCCCTTCCCTAAGCCACTTTGCGCCACGTGTACCCCATCCCCATGGCCAAGGGGAGGGGGGCACATGGCTACCTCCCCAAGCCATTAAGGGCCGTGGGAACCCCATCTACCAGGACCTTTTTTTGTAAATTAAGGAAAGAGGGGGTACGGCCCTCCTCTATGAGCCAACATGGGCCCCCTGGCTAAAACATATCTGTTAAGGGGAGGAGTGCATGGCCCCATCTCAAGCTTGTGGGAGGCCCCAAGGACCCCCTCCCCGGTGCCTAAATGTAAAATAGACCCCAAGACTTAATAAGCATGATGGACCCCATCCCCTGGGGCAACTTCAAGTAATATGGGGAGGGGGGCTTGTGCCCCCCTACCCATTCTTTAATAGGCCCTGGGCACCCCATCTCCACAGGCCTGTGCTTTTTCTGGGTGGGTCCAGCCCACCCATGACACCCAACAAACAATATGTTAGGGCCGCGGGGGGAGCCCTTGGGCCCCCACGGTGCCTGCTGGCTCCCCGCATGCACCTATTGCATGCACCTATCTTCCCCAGTGGGGGCAGCAGCTTTAGTTTGCTCCTGACGGGTTGGAGCAATGTGTGTTTTCCTGCCCGCGAGAGCTCATGCAGGGAAACAAAACTTTTAAAGTCTGCTCCCACCCAGTGGGAGCATTTTAAAGCTCCCATCAAATGAGAGCAGACAGGCATTTCCTGTCCGCTTTCTTGGAGGCTGGGAAGGTATATCTGCCTCCACCCAGCTGTAGCTTTAAAGATGCTTCCACCATTTTAAACCACCATAGTATGATCATGAACCACCAACTGCTGAAGGCAGCTTTCATATTGTTCATGTCTCAGCGACAGTCAGACAGACACTTCACCATGCTTGCCTTCAACTACTCCAGATAATGAATTTATAAACATGATTTCATTAATGTTATGTTATGCAGATTTGTAGAGTGCACTATCTCCTGAGGATGTGACCTGCGCTGAGTAGGTGTGAGTCTAGGCACACCAAGGGCCTAGTGGGAATAATCGAAAAGCCAGGTCTTCAGCTTCTTGCAGAATTCAAGAAGTGAGGAGGAAGCTCTTATGTGTAGCTGCAGGTCGTTCCATGCTTCAGGAGTGATGTAGGAGAAGGCTCGACCATCATACCTTGTTTTCCATATGTGTGGGATTTGTGCAAGTATGAGTATGGGTGAGCCGAGGTATCTGGAAGGATTCTGAAAGCAGATGCGATTGTTGAGGTATGCCGAGCCAGAGTTATGTAGTGCCTTTAAAGTGTGGGTGAGGAGTTTGAATTACATAAAGTCAATTAATGAATTTCCGTGTGTACACATTCACAAATACCTATTATATATTTGTAAAGTAATTGTGTCCATGATTTTGTACATCCAGGCCAAGTGGGCAAAAAATACATGTTATCTTATTATTATCATTCAAACAATCAATAAGGCATTTTAGCAAACCTGCATATAAGACCAAACAAGGTCATGAGTGGATGACCTTAATCGCATAGCTTGTGCGAAATTTTCACAAGTCACTACATTTCATTATATACACATAATTGAATTAGCCTTAATAATTTACTTTTGTCTTTTAGTCAAATGATAATGTCTATAATCTCATCAACTGATACTGTCCATAATCTCAACAATCCAGTCCAAGTGGACGTTATGTCAGTTTTTTCATGCTGCATCATTCATATCATGGTGAATCTTTTCAACTTTACATATAAATGTCCAGTTCCTAAATTCATATATGATTTTTACATTCCAATATCTATGTGACCATTGTAAACCCTGAATATATGATTTGTGTCTCTTTGAATCATATAAATGACAGATCCAGCTTAATAAGAATTAATAAGTCCTCATAAACCTAAAAGTGAAGCCCTCCCTCAAAGTGTATACTTAACTCAATAAGAAAACCTCAAAAAGCAGAAGAAACAACTGGCATAAGGTACCTGTATATCCAAATGTACCCATAGTTCCTTATCCAGGTTTAGACCACGTGGCTGTTTCGTTTCAAGTGAAATTATGTATTCAGATTATCAAATGCTTCAGTCTATCGCCACCTGTGGCTTCTTTTCTACACCGCCACTCCCTACAAATGTCAGTTTGCTAGCATAGCTTTTGTGGCATGCTAAGGTGCATCAACCAGAATCACCAGAAAATCAGGACACACTTGTTTTCTTTTTGGATGAATGAAGACCACCGGTGTCTGACTATTAGTAAATTTACAGGTAACAATTACACAATCAAAGGCTTGATCCCTACTTAACATGCTGGCTACATTTTCACTGGTTCCTTCGATTTAGCTCTGCACTTCTAAAGAAATGGGCACCGTATACCATTGAATATACGGCCATGAGCTCTACATCGAAGGCTGGCTGTTACTTTCTGGTGAACTTTCACTTCTAGATACATCTATGTTCGGATTACCTGTCATTTACGTCGGTGCAACAGGTTCAATTGCAGAAACCTTAATTATTTCTTAGTGATGGTTTTGCTACCAGAGCAAGTCTGGGTCTAAGTGAGAGCTTTGAGACTGTTTGCTTCTGTGTCAGAGGTCACTGTTTTCTTCTAGGTCAGAGTTCAGTGCTATCTACTCCATGGACCCAGAGCCTTGGGCAGCTCAATTCTAAAACAGGAACCTTGCTGCATTTTCCATGTGGCCTAGTCAGTGTGATCTGGTTCCCGAGGGTAGACATGACGTGCCTTCAGTTATCTTGTCAGATCCTATCACACTTTTTCTACTTACTCTCATTGATATTGGAGTCGGGAACACTGATCGCATATCTATTCATCTCAAGCCCATATATATCGGCATACCACGTTTTGACATTTTGGCATGGTTCAGTTCATTCAGATCTGCTGCTTTTTTACAGATCACACTTACTCCAGACTGAGGTGACGGAAACGTCAGTCTATATGTACGCTGACTATCGGCGTTCAACTTCGAAACACAGCCAATCCGCGGGTTATTCTGTTGAGGTCGCGTCGTACCGTTGAATCTCTCACTCTTGGATTCTGATAGTTTCCTCAAGAAACACATTGTTTTTATCTACAGAATACCCCCGTTTCGATTGCTTATTGCTACATGAAGAGAGCAATGGTCCGAGACTTTCTGGTAAGCCAGTGTAACATGGTGATTGCCCATAGAGCACTTTTCTTTTTCATTTCTTCGTATCGCTGATATGCCTATTTTCGTTTTTCAGACTCCGTTTGTTTAAACACATGAGCGAGCGGACACTGATGGCATTATGCAATCTCTCATTTAGCAGGTATCTACACACAGTCGTGTTAGTCTGTAAGTTTGTTCGCACTCACATTGCAATAGATAGTCATTAATACATACCACTGTTTACAGATCGTCATCCACCGTTTTATCCGGGGACTACATTTGATATATTTTCTTCAGTTACTATTGCTATAGGTATGCCTTTCTGCTTTTGCACATTATGCAACCTTATACGCTTTACAAGTTGAGCACAATTTGTATTATGCTCAACAGCACGGGTTCATTCTTGTATCTCACCCTTGGTTGCGTTTCCTTAACTATTGACACTTCGTGACTCATTTCAAATTGCAATTCTTTTTACATCTCTGATTTTCACATCTACTGTAGAATTCGGGAAGTGGTGATTGGCGAATTCATCTTCTACTTCTTTTTCTTTTTCTCTATCTTCCACACGGGCATGTTTTTTGGAACTCTATTTATTTTGACTTCTTTTATCACATAAAATGGCAGCAAGCACAAACACCTATTGTTCATATGTCAATAAGCTCACATATTGTATACATTAAACTTGTTCTGTTTGCATAGTACACTTATACTTCATTATATGTTTGCTGTTCCAGCAGATGCTCGCGAAGAAAAGTTTGAATAGCAGCACATATCGTACAGATTATTCACAATCCCCTGAGGAAGGGACTCGTCCCGAAATGCATTGGGCGTTTTCTGTCATTTATTTGTCATTGGTTTGTCTGTAAATTTGGAACAAATCACACTGATGAAGCTTGGACTACATATGATGTAATATGTTTTATTTACAATGAAATCCATTTTGAATGACACAGATGTTCATTTATGATATCTTTAGCTATTAGAATAAATTGTGTCAAGAAATGATATAAAAGCAAGAAATTTGTGTATATGTTGACTCTCACTTATTATAGATTGAAACCTTAGGGACCAAAAAACATTGTGTTGAGTGTGGGAGGTGGACTTTTTCCACATCTATTTTTGACTAGAGTAGCACAGGTCTAGAGGCTGGACCGCAAGCACTCAACAGCACACACATATATTTCACTCACAACTAAAACCTTTTTATTTAACATAGTGAAACAGGTGTGCGGTTGGCACCTCCATTTCTTGTGCCTTCCACTTAGCTATATAATTAGTGCTCCTGCAAGCGCAAGACTGGACCGTAATATAACCGCTGCGACACAGGAAAGTAAAATTGCACACCGTGAATCACTATTTTTGGATGGTTTGGCCCCTGTGGACTATCAAATGGATTTCTCGCCAGAGAACAGGGGAGCTTATTGATGCCCCCTACAATCTAAGTGGACTCCCTTATAGCACTATGCTAGAAGTGGAAAGTGTTGATGCCTTTACTGCGGGAGTAAATTTTTGCCCACTTCTATTAGTGGTCTGCTTTGAGGCCACTACTAGGAGAGCTTTGGTACTGCCATAGACACTACTGTGGGCAGCAGCGTCAAATTGCGCAGTAGTGTAACCACAAGGGTCGCTGTCCTTCCAGAGCTCTAACAACTAAGTTATATGTAACCCTCACATTGCAAAGTCTTTCCTCTAAGGCAGGTTGCTCCTTACACCAGTTTTCTTCCAGGTTCGTTTCCAGTTCCCTCAGTAACTATAGGAAGTCATCTTCAGTCACAGATACAAGGCGGGGACGGGTTACAGAGGTATTAGCCTTGTGTGAGGAGTAATATATTAATAGTGCATTTTCACTTTGTTGGGAAACAGACACAAGTTTGTGGAATGATGACTGTTGGTGCCTGTCAGACCAGTAGAGTGTGAAGATCATTGCCAGGGTTGCAACCGTGCAAACGCCTGAGTACAGAACAGGATAGCTCAACCTCTGTTCTTTATATCCGAGAAAGGCAGCGTACTACTGGAAAGGCTGGAGCTATATTTCTTTGCCCGAAGATGATGCTGGTGGGATGGGTCTGTGCTGCTTGGAGTTTATTGAGCGTGTTTGCAGGGAGGCCAGCATAGAGGGCAGTGAACTAGACTAGACAAGCCTTCCTTAAGCCAGGACAAAGGCTACCTCACACACCATGTTTAGGACTGGGATGAGCTCTCACAAGAGAAGTACCTGTTAGAATGAACACTTGGTTGGTGGCATTGACTTGGAGTATGAAGGAGCATTCAGTGGCAGAGATCACTCCTAGGTTGCATCCTCTGAGCACTAATAGTTGGGAGTAGTTGGGAATTTCATCCTAAGCAACCGATCGTTGATAGATCGTCATCACTGGATAATGGGATATCAGAAACATGTTGCACCACCTCTGCCCCTAGGTTCCAGGTTTTAGCACACTTGTATCACAGATGGGCAGAAGTATGGCAGTAAAAACTTTACACAGGGGTCAAGGAGCCTACTAGCGTATGTAAATTGTCAGTTCACAACCCAAAGAAAAATTACATGCCATTTACCCACCCAGAGACACCCTATATGTCCAGGCAACACTTGGCAACTCCGGAGCAATGCTGAACCGAAGGAGAAATCCAGAATGCCTCACCCACCTTAGGAACTGACGTCCATCTAAGCATCAGGAGATTTCCCTCTTGCGCATTGTGGCTGCCCTGGGGTGTTTGTTAGTCTGCGGCCTCCAGGTAGGCGCATCACCTTTCCTGTGGTTGTTTCCCTCAGGAGAGCTCTAGAGTTGGCTAGACTGAGGGGCGCATCCGAGCGTAGCCCCAGACATAGATTGTAGCTACTGCCCGTACGTGCTTCGTCATTTTCAAGCAGCAATAGTAAAATCAAATTTACAGATTGTAGAGTTTGGCGAAGATGATTATCAAAAATTCCCCAGAAAAGATTATGAAAAATAAACATCATACATAATTAAAAATGAAATCATGAACTGACCAGTTACGGAGATTTTCAGGTGATTTTCAGGTTCAATATATCTTCTGCTAGTCCCAGAATCCGATCTTATCAGGTATCATCATTGAAAGTGGCATTAAACAGGCAGACATTTCAATTCTTTTCTTAAAGGCAACATAGTAGGGATTTGTCCTCAATGGATTTTTGCCTTCGGTGTCCTCCTTGATAACAGTTCTCTTATAGTTTTAGTTGTTCTGCTGGAAGGAGCTTTCCATAGAAGAGTGTCAGCTCGCTGCAATAAGCGAGGCCTACCAAAGACCACCAATTGGCCACCAGCATGAAGAATTTTCTGAACAGTACAGGGTGGCTTGAAGAGACTCCTAGCTTTGACAGGCAGTCAGCTGAGAGTGTTTAGGTTAGGGGTGACGTGTGCCCCATTTCTAGTTCCCAGGTCAGCTGTCAGCATGTAGGGCTACCTTTAGAGGGGCAAGGTGTACTTTGGGTAAAGAAGTAAGCGAGTAGTGGATCAAGCAGAAGCCAATGGTCAAATAGAGAAGGATAATCGACTCATTCTTGGGGGCAGCTCAGACGGTGGGGTATGTGGTTTGAAGTTGGATTAAGTTATTAATTACCCTTCATGGAAGCCTAGGATTTCTCAGGACAGTCTTAGAGGAAAGTCTTCTTTCCATTTAAAGAGGTGTAGGAATCCTGCATTGAGGCTTTGAGACTCATTTATAGTTGGGCGGGAAAGAGAAGCCTGCCAAACATTGGCAGATGTCCCATCCACGCGCCTCTTTGAACCCCGCCTACTTTGAGGTCCGGCAATGCGGTTTTCTCAACGGTGATGCCAGCACTGGCTCTTTTTGTCAGGAAATGAACAGTGTCCCAACTAAATGGAGGATGTACCTGGGCCTCTCTGGCATTGGGCAAATCGGATGCTGTTGGGAATGACCATTCCTGCAACCTATTGTTCTGTCCACAATCACCTTATCAATATGGGTACCTAAAAAACAAAGTCCATATTTTGGGGTACTATCTCCACGGACAATCATTGCTTGGTGGGCCTGTCAACACTCTTTTTCCTGCCGAAGTGGCCATACAAGCAGGAAAGGATTTGGGGGTAAAATATCTGCATAAATGATGGATAACTCTAGATTCTGCAGCCCACCACGGCTGGGTGGCTGAGAGGCTGCCTCCATCACTGCAGCCATAAGGCAGTTAGCCCACCAGCCCCTGAATGATGCCGTGTGCCCACACTGGGTACAGCAAGCAGGTGACCACAGATAGAACAGAGGAAATCCCAGGGGATATATGTAAACACCACAAGTCACTTGGAGGTCATTCTCGTGTTAGCAGCGGTGACTGGGTAAAGATTAAGGTACCCCTTAAGATAAAAAGGCATATGTCTAAGTGCAGTAGATCATTTGAAGGGAGAGGATGTGGTCCGTCGGCTGCGCTGCCGACTTTGGTGCAGGAAACCGGGGTTCGAGCCTCGAGGTCGCGTCCGCATCCTGTGATTCTGGGCAAATCACTTAATCTCCCCGTGCCTGAATGTGTAATGTAAATACGGTGATATTTAAAGCGCTCCAATACCTTCGGGTCGAGTTCGTGCTATATAAATATGCAACAAAAAAAACGAGATAGTGGGCCAAATGGTGGACCTTCTTAGCACTGTATGCCAAAAACTACCAAGCATTTTCAGACAAGTGAATAGCCTTTAAAGAGTGATGGAGTTATTTCTTAGCCACAGCTGGCGTGTGTGCGTTGGTTCGAAGCTGTGGTTAACGGCCTGCAAGGAGGAAGGTGTGGCTGTGATTATTCTACAGGGAAAAAAGGATGAAAGACATCATCATATTTCCTAGCTAACGATCGAAAATTACATTATGAAATACTTGGGCGCTGTCTGCAGGCCATCTGTATATTGCACTCTCATGTACTGCTCTTCAGTTCACGTGCTTCATTCAGCAGACGAAGTATCTGAATGATGTACATAAGAAGGGATCCCCTGTACTCAAATGTCAGTGCCTGAGACGGGGAAAAAATAATAATAGAGGCAATTATCCTTATATTTGTAAATACAGTGTATATCACAATAAGGCTCAATACACACAGTTAAAAAAATTATCAAAAATGCATAAATTTTTTAATGCACTCCACAACCTATAATATCTGTAAACATATATAAAAAAAATGCCTTGTATCATTCACTCAGTCACACCACTCAGAACCAATACTCTTCACATGTTAAAGCTGTGAGACATCTATATCTTTTTCCAATATTCTTGATACATATAACGTACACAAACTGGAAGTCTAATTACGCAAACCTATAACAATTATAATAAATCCATTACAGGTAACTTTCCAAACAATAATTCATTTTTCTTCCATTACTTAATACTCTCCTATGGTCAGAGTATAAAAAGATGCTTCAGCTTTCTTCATCTATTTAATATTGTTGGTACGCGTGTGGTACTCCATTGATCTCCTATTCTCTACGCGCATTTCGGCTAAAAAGCCACTTTCACTGGCCCTGCACTACCACATTTGTTGCATGTCTTTGAAGGAAGCTCGTACTGACTGGCCCAGCAGTACCACACTTGCCCATGTCGTTGAAGGCAGGGTGCACTGACTGGCCCTGCAGTAAAAACACATATTCCAAGTCTAGAAAGGAAACTTGCATTGGTCCTTCAATATCACACTTGTTCTTTATCTTTCAGGGAAGAGTGTGATGCTCTTGGCCAGTGCTACTTGTCTTATGCTTTAGAGCCAAGGTCCCCATGTGTTCCTGAACCATGTGCTCTATCTATTTGTGTGTGTTTTGGGGCTGACCAAAAGACTGTCTTATCGGTCTCACCTGTTTCATGTTTTCTCAAATGTAATGTATAATATTGCATAGAGAAACTGGCCTTTAAGTAAGCCCACTTCAGTTATTCATCAGACAGAATGGCATTCACATATTAGTTCAGCCCTTTAGAACAGCATACATACAATTGGGCGGTGGATCAGCTCTCTTCAGCCATTGGCTTTATTTTCAATGCTTGGTTCTGCCTAGTATATAACCGCTGGTCTATTTTGCCTGCTTACTATTTCTTACTCTGCATCCAGAGATGTCCAATCTCATGAGATATTTCCTTTAGTTTATCTCCAGCAGCTCACCTGCAAATGCAGACTAGTGCTAATTGATTATTTAAAGTACCAACATCTCTGGTTTCATTGCTATTGGACCACAACTTTCTTATGCAGAGCCCCAGGCATCACTGCTGCAAGCTTCAAAACCATGCCACCATCTTTTTTTTAACAAATATATTTTAAGTTATAATGGGAATAGGTACAAAAACATTGACATCACATTTCTAAACAGTATGTGGTATATGGATAGAGTTGAACATAGTATTGGCAAGTATCCCATTATAAACACCAATATCATTGTTCAATGTTGATTGAGGATAATTATGTTTAGCACCACCGAATTATGTTGTGGTTGTCCTTCTGTTTTGTTAGATCTTAGTCCAAATGTGCTTCACGAGGTGACAGGCTTCCGACTACAGAGAAGGGGAGCTCGCCCACGTCAGATGCTCGCAGAGTCTTGGACATTGCAATATGTATTTTGCCCGTTCTTTGTATTTGCTTTAAGTATGTGACAAACAGGCACCAAGTTCTATCATATTTGTAACCCTATCGAGGAGCAGAGCGGTGAGTCTCTCCATAGCATATATTGCCTATACCTGCCCCACCACTGATATAGTGTACGTGCCTGTTGTTGCTTTCACATCTGAGCAATGCTCACACGTGGTGCTAAAAGGATTTGGGAAAACAATTTCCCCATTGACGTCGTTGTGGGGTAGAGTCTTTGTTCCCCGGGATCCCCCAGAAGAATGAGGAGTGGGTCATGGGGCAGAGTAATATTTGTGATAGTCTGGATCGTGAGGAGAGCTTCGTCCCAGAAGGTCTCAATCCTTGAACATACCCACCAGCATGTAGGAAAGTGCTCCTGCCACCACGGCCCATCCAGCATTCTTCTGGGCTGCCAACCATCCTATGTAATCGCATGGGTATGAGGTACCGCCGTGTCAGTATTTTGTATGCTTTTTCCTTGTAGTGTAGACATATTGAGGATTTTGAGGCCCTCTGCCAAATAGACCTCCACAGCTCCTCTGGAATTTCCATATCTAGTCCCTCGCCCATTGTATGACATAAGCATGTTTCTTGGAGGGGAGTCAGATTCATATTATAGCAATAAAGCCAGGAGATACCTTTGTGCATAATGTTATCAGTGTATAGGGATTCAATCTGTGTTTCACCCGTTATAATGCTCCAAGAGCAAGATCTCTTCCGAGTATTATGCATACTTTATCGTTCTTGACTGTTCCAAGATAGCAGACCAGTGCAAAGCTTTATTTTTTTTAACTTCGTTCTTTCTTTCTTTCTCCTTCTTTCTTTCTTACATTTCTTTCTTCCTTTTCTTTCTTTCTTTCTTTCTTTCTTTCTTTCTTTCTTTCTTTCTTTCTTTCTTTCTCCTTTCTTTCTTCCTTTTCTTTCTTTCTTTCTTACTTTTCTTTCTTAATTTCTTTCTTTTCCCTATTTCTTTTCTCGCTTTCTTTCTTTCTTCTTATGCTTGCACCTCAGAGAAAACCACCACTCTGATTTTTAGAAGGCAAGAGGGACTTTTTTTATGCCAAGACTCTTCCTCACAAAAGTCCACAAAGATCCTATTCCCGTAGCCTGCAGTGCTGGTCCAAGTGTCACTTATGGGAGATGAGATAACCTCAGTGGACATTTAGGATTCAGCGTAGCTTACTTCAAGAGCTTTGAATTACACTAATGGACTGATACACCAGATACTCAACCCGCATCTCCGATACCATCATCCGTCCAAACTCTGCCCCATCCTAGTGAACGGTGTACCTGTGCGTGTGTAGTGTGCTTGTGTGAGTACAGGATAGCCACCATGTTTTGTGAGAGCATTGCGAGGGACATGCCTGTGTGAATGCAGAATTAACATTGTCTTTTGTGAGTGTAGAGTAAGTGGTCTACCGGTGGAAAGTTGTGCATGTGTGAGTGCAGAGTGAGGCATGTGCCTATGTGGGCGCAGCGTGAGGGATGTGCCTATGTGAAGGCAGTAGCACTGAGTGTGGGGTCCCTGCATGTTATGTCTTTGTGTGCATGCACTTTACAAGGGCCAGCCCTATTGGCTTTGGTAATGCTTTTTATAGTTATGGCTTTGACTCGCAGAAATGCAGTGTAGGGAGTGAAAATTGAATTGTGTGTGTATGAGAATAGTAGGGAGTTTTGATGTGGCAGATGAAGCCTGTCGAAGAAGGTTGAGGAGTGTCGGTGGACAGCTGACAGACTGAAATGTCACCCTAGTGAGGAGGCCCAGTTACTTTACTTGCACTAGGGCCCATGGCAACATAGCTACGCCACTGCCTCTAGGACTATTAAACGTGGAAGAAGCCCAGGGTGGTGTCATTGGTGCAGGCAAAGGAGGCATGATGTCACTTCCGCTATCCAGGGATATTTAGACAAAACAAAATCCACATACAGAATTTACCCTCGTAAGACTTAGAGATAATTTGCCAGTTTGTCGCGATTTCCGCATCCGGGAGAGTATGTGCATCTATTTTAGTGAGGGGTATATTTTATTGAAGCCACTATGTTTTGGAATATCACTTCCTGGGATGTCAACAATGTGATCAAAGGTCATGTGATGGCGAGCTCATGAAGTGGGGGCCACACAGTATATCTTCATTAAGGACTATTAAATTCCTTGTACTGAGTTTGAAAGCAACTGTAGGTAAAGTTTATGTATTAATTAGAAACAGGGACAAAGTTCTTGTTAAACCATTTCCTCTCTTTTTAAAAATAAATGCAGGTTTTTTCACTTTAACTGGGACACATTAGTTATCTGCACTTCTGACAAAGGTTTGTGGTTTGGGTTTTTGGACAGTAATTAACAGAAAACAAAGAAAGCAGTTAGTAGAGGTCGATGAGGGATTTATGGTCGAGGGTCTGTAAAAGCCCCTTGTCTGACAGGAAGAATTCAAGGCTGATAAATATGAGGGAAAGGTCTCTAAATAAACGTCTCCCTGGAAGCTGCCCCCGTAAAAGGACCGAACGTGCCGAGGAGCAGCCCGCCTCTATGTCCTGATAATGGAAAGCGCCGGATGTGCGCTTGCACACGTCCATCAACACTTCCGGGTGTGAGACGTTGATGACTCTCTTTGCAGAGGAATGCAGCCAGGCACTGATAAAGTAGGAACGGGCAGAAAATAAAGTGGAAGGAGCTGTCGGGAGCCCATCACCTTGTTTGTATTGCGATTACTTACTGTGGAGCTCATGTCAAGTGACATGGAAATGGTGTCACCAGTGTAGTATTTTTGTTAGGTCTCGCCTGACCCAGTGCATGCGCTGGTCTGGCGAGACTTTTTGAGAGAGCTCCAAAAAGTGCTACCAGGCCAGCTTAGAGCTACAGTGCATGTGTGCGGGCACGCGCGCCGCGCTTGACCGTGATTACTTTCACTTACGCGGCCGTACGGCCGCTTTGATGTTTGATCACGATCACTTTCGCGGCCGCACGGCCGCTTGGCAGAGCCAATAGGTCTCGCTTTTGGGACCTTATAAGTATTTAGTTATGCAACTGTTGCATGGCTAAACACTTATAAGGTCCCAAAGGCGAGACCCATTGGCTATGCCAATGCTTGTTTTGTTTGTCAGCACGTGAAGTAGAAATGACGTAGAGTGGAGGATTTCTTTTTCTTTCAGCGCTCGCTGTCCCCTGAAACTGTATGAGCTGCATGGGAATCTGTTCATGTTAAATTTAAAGCTGTGTTGAGCATGTGTTGTACACACTCAAGCAAGAAATGATTACACACACTCAATGACTAAACGGTGACCACACCCTCAGTGGCACAGAGTTCCAACAGTGTCGTGCGCCCAATGCAAAGCAATGGAGATGAAGATTTCAAACAAACGCTGCAGGCTTGGATCAGGAACAAAGGGAACTGGTGGCTCTTGGAGGTAAGTTGGGGTGCTGTAGAACTCAGGGACGCCATTGGAAAAGCTCCCCAAGACCTGGGGACTGCAGGCTTCAGAAAAGTCTAACCGGAATGGGTCACTGTTGGGGGGCCCTTTGTGTTAAGGCTGCAGGCATCTTTGTGGAGTCCAGGCGAGGTCATTCTGGGGTGGACTCGAGCTCAGAATCGCTTGGAAACTTTCTTGGGACCGGTGGGCCACTTCGATTCAGGCCAGAGGCGTTGGATGCAGAGGTAGGTTCGGAGGTCTGGTTGTGCAGTTCAGCAGGGCACTGGAGCTCTTGGTATTGGTTTCCTTGTGGACAAGGCTGCTGTCCTCGAGAGTTCTTAATCTTTGGGGAAGGCAGGCAGTCCTTCCAGGGTTGTGGAGATTGCTGGGCCTGCAGGACGAGTCTCTTTTTAGAGCAGGTTTCTTCAAGGGCTAAAGACAGGCTGGTAGGGCAAGGGCCAACTAAGTTGTTGTCTGGAGCCTTCACTGCTAGTACAGCTCTTCGGTTCTTCTTCTTTACGTCGCAAAGAATCAAAGGCTCATGGTTCAGATGTACCCCAAAATACTCAAGTTAGGGGTGTTGTAAGTGCTGGGAGGTAGTAGACAATAGGCTACTTACCTTTAGGGTGACTACACCCTTTGTATGTCCACTCCCTTTAGGGAGGGACATACACCTAATCCTATTGGCTGAAATCCTCACAAGCAATATGGAGGATTTTCAAAGGAGGAGGTCACTTTAGCTCAGGACACCTTAGGAGTGGTCATGGCTGAGAGGGGACACAGCTATCTTGCTTACTAATTTTCCCGCCAACCTTGCCACCAAATATTGGGCTTGGTCAGGGGGGCGTCCATTTTTACTAGCTGGTGAGACCCTGGCTAGCATAACAAATTACAGGAAGCCCCCAAGGCTCACTGCCCTTGAATGCTGGTCCTTCTTGGGGGTAGGTGTTAAGCACCTCAACCCAAAGCAGACTTCGTTTCTAACCCACAAGGGTCCCACCACAGGGGGTCAGAAAAATGTCTGGAAGTGGCAGGCTGGTGCAGACCAGCCAGCCACACACTAGCAGTTTGGTAGATTTTAAGGGGGCATCTCTGAGGTGCCTTCTGAGTGCATTTATTAATAAATACAACACTGGCATCAGTGCGGGCTCCTTAATCTGAGATGTTTGGTACCAAACATCTTGGGATTCGGTGAAGCCATCACGGAGCTGTGGAACTCGTATTGACAAGCTTCCAGCCCACGTACTTGGTATGGCTTTACTATGCACTTATAATGCCTAAATATAGACTTAGACACTATAGGGGTATATCTTCTCATGCAGTTATGCCCTCGCCAGAGGTATAGTGCACTCTGCCTTAGGGCTGTGAGTGCAGCTATAGGGGTGACTAACCTATGCCTCTGGCAGTGTGCCAGGTCAAATTTTTACTTTTAGTTGCACCAAAACACACAGGCTGCAGTGGCAGCGTGTATATGTTTAGTGAGGGGTCTCTTGGGGTGGCAAAATACATGCTGCAGCCTTTAGAGACCCTTTCTGGTCACAATGCCCTTGGTACCACTGGTAGCCTTTACAAGGGGGTTATATGTGGGACAGAGGTGTGCCAAATGTGTAAACAAAGGCACAGTTTAGGGAAAGAACATAGGCAGTGGGAACCTGGTTAGCAAGAACCCAGTGCACTTTCAGTCAAAGTTGCATCGAATTAGGGGGGTAATGCAATCAAACGCCACTTTCCTACAGTAGGCTAAATGGCATTTAAAAGTGGAACATAAAGAACATCAATGTTAACATGTCTCTACGGTGACAAGGCACTAAAACTATTTTCACTGTAGCACACCTAGCTGTCCTTTGTAGAAAATCAGAGTACACATTGTGAGAAAATGGGGTTCTGTTGCAGTAGCCCCCTACTTTTTGCCCGGCTTTTGATGCCACTTTTACTGTAGAATACTTGGTCCCTGCTGTCCAGTTTCCCAGTACTAACAAACAAGACAGTTCAAAGAAGAGGGTCCAAGGGAATACATTTTAAAGACCACTAAGGATTATATCCCCAAATAACTATTACCAAACATAGAAATCCTAGGGTCTACACATGTGCCAACAGTGCCCATGAACAGATAACACTACCTCCAAATTGTTACATGAACCAATGGGGTAGTTATCAACCTATTGGGTGATAGTTAATACCCAAAATTACATCTAAGGGCAGATCCCCTTTCAGGACGTAATCCCTCACTCACCAAAGGTGACATGCTTCATCATAGGGATTCTCCTCTGTTAGAATCCGGGGTCTCTGGTTGGCGCAGGTATGCACTTGCGACAAGCAGGGACCCTTTCCTCTAAGTCAGGGTGAAGGATTACTCTGCGAAAATAACCCCTGCTCACCCTCTAGGTAACGTGGCGCGAGCAGTCAGGCTAGATTCCAGAGGGCATTAGGTTAAGCATTCAAGATGTCCCACACAATAACCACCAACCCACCACACAGAGACACAAGGCTGTATTTTTGTAAAATATACTCTTTATATACAAGGTTTCTTTAAGCAGGCTTTCAAAAATACAGTTCTTTACTCCAAATGGGGTTCCAGTTACTTGCAATACTTTTCAAAGAGTCCACAGTTCTTAAAAGGCACTTTTCATGTTAAAATAGGCTTCTTTTGGGGTCTGTGCGCTTCGTAGCGCCTTCGGTACGTTTTGTACGATGTTTTAGGCGCGTCGTGCCGTTTCTCACGCTTCACGCGTGAGCACGCGTATGCTGGACTGAAGCCCCACGGACCGCACCCTCGTAGGTACGCGTCGTACAAGTCCGGTACGCCTCTTGCCGAACCTCACGCTTCCCGCATGAGCAACGCCTATATATTTCCACCGGTACGGACCGTACCTTCGTGGGGACGCTTCGCACAGCTGGTACGAACCGTACCAAAGCTCACGCTTCATGTGTGAGCAACGTAGCGCGACGCTGGCACCGTACAAAGCCCGTACAAAGCGAAGGAAGCTTCGTACAGGGGCGCTTCAACACACAGTACCTGGTTCTTTGGGGGCAATGTTCGTGGCGGCCTCAGCAGTACCGTAAAGGGCGTCCCACGTCGCGTTGCAGTCCCGGCTCTTCAGCGGACGGCGATGCTTCGTGGGGCGCTCGGGGACATCTCAGCACACAACAAAGGGGTCAGAAGCAGGAGGGGCAGCTCGGGGGCAATCCTCAGCGGCACAGCGCTGTCGGCTTCGGCCAGATGGCGAACAGGGTGCTTTTGGGTCCTTACAGTGGTCTCGGCGACGCAGGGTCGCAGAGGCTCGGCGCTTGGACACCGGTCGTCTCTCCTCTCGTTGCGAGCTACGGCTCGAGGGGGCAGTTGCTTGCTTTGATCAGACCAGGCAGGCTGGTTTTCACGGTGCTCACAGCAGCCCGGGCAGCCAGAAGTCGCGGTGCTCAGTGAGATGGAGGCACACAGGTTCTCTGGGGTCAGCGTTGCAGGGTCACCCACAGCAGCTTCCTCTTCTTCCAGGGGAAAGGTAGCGCCCACTGTTCCTGGGGCGCAGTTCAGGGGGCAAGTTCACAAGCAAGCCCTTGGAGATTGTTTGTTAAGCACAAGTTGAATAAAAGTCTTTTCTTCAGTCTTTTCCTCTCCTTCCAGCAGCAAGGCACCCACCACAGGCCAGTCTCTCAGGCTTAGAGACAGTACTCCTCCATGCAGCTTTTCCAGGTCCTTCTCTTCAGGCAGAGTTTCTTCTTGGCGCAAACAGGATCTGATTTCTTAGGAGCAGGGCTCCTTCTTTTATACAGCAATTCTTTTGTTCTTTGTCGCCAGGGGGCCTGGGCCTGGCTCAGTCCTGTTTTGGAGCACTTTGTTGTGGTGACTCTGCTCTTTCCTTTCAGCAGCAGGGCAGAGACATCAGCCGCTCCACAGGGGGCGGAGCCGGCATTGTGGTGGCAGAGCACAGGTCTATTCAGAGTCAAGGTGTATTCCTCCCACCCATCCTGGTGTAATCTCTCTACCCACCACCTGGCAGCCAGCCTGCTTCCTGGAATTCCCCAGCCCTGCTCCCCACTGAAACTAGGCAGCACACACACACACAGCAGAGGCGGACTGAATTGGCCAGGTCAGTAAATACTAACTTTCTAAAAGTAGTATTTACAAACACAGGATATTAAAATAAACTTTACTAAAAGAAGTATTTTATTATTCTGAGTTCAGGCATACTAAACTTGACTTTCTACCATGCTCCATGGGTCCACTGGGATTACAGCGTGTAGTAATTCCAGCAGCCAATTCTGGCCTGAGAAGAGCAGGTAGCCTTCAATAGTGAAAAACGAAAATGGCTGTAATTCACTATTAAGACATGCCACACACATCAGGGCATGTCCTACCTTATGCCTACAATGCACCCTGCCCTTGGGCCTACCAGAGGGGTGACTAGTATGTAGTTAAGGGAAGGTTTAGGGACTGGCAAGTGGGTGCACTTGCGCAGTCAGCGCGACAGTACCAGACTGCACGCAGGTTCTGCAGTGGCAGACCTTAGACACATTTTACTAGGCCGCTTCTGTGGGTGGCACAACCAGTGCTGCAAGCCCACCAGCAGCATTTGTATTTACAAGCCCTGGCACTCCTGGTGCACTTTACTAGGGGCTGATAGTAAACCAAATAAGCCAAACATGGACACCAATGAACATCAACATTTTACCATAGGGAGAGCATATGCACCTTAGCACTGATCAGCAGTGGTAAGGTGCCCAGAGTCATAAAACAGCCAACAACAGGTCAGAAAAAATATAGGAGGAAGGCAAAAAATTTAGGGATGACCCTGCAAAAAGGGCCAAGTCCAACATCCTCCCAAAGGAAAACCCTAGGTCCTTTGAGGGCTACAACCCCCTCACTGAGCGGGAGGAGCTCAGGGATGTTTTGTATGAGGGTATAGAGGATCTACTAAATCCACATATGATGAGCAAGGATGTATGAGTGAGGACGCAGTGCAAAAAAAGAAATAGTGAAAATGTGAGAAAGTGTGGAAGTTAAAACTGGCTAGGAGGCATCAAAACCATACTTTAATAAAGATATGCCTACTGTCAGGGTTAAGAAAGCAGTGCACCAGCGGTATCGATTTAAACTGCTATGGTGTGGTATTAGATGGTCAGCATGTTTCAGCCCTTAAAGACCCAAACTGGATCAGGCTTTCGTCAGGACCTTGCGGAAAAAACTGCTGCTTATAATAAAGTGAAATAAACTGAAAAGGATATAAGACCAATGCAATGTCATTGGTCCGTCACTATCAGAAAGTGCTGATACCCTCCAAAGCTGGGTACAGGACCTCACCTCTATCTGGCAACCGCTCAGGAAGGGAGCACCGCTCTATCCGTCGGTACTACTGGTCCAGGAGAGCCTGCTGCCTCGGCACCACTGGTGCACTGCTTTCTTAACCCTGACAGTAGGCATATCTTTATTAAAGTATGGTTTTGATGCCTCCTAGCCAGTTTTAACTTTCACACTTTCTCACATTTTCATAATTCCTTTTTTTGCGCTGCGTCCTCACTCATACATCCTTGCTCATCATATGTGGATTTAGTAGAGCCTCTATACCCTAATACAAAACATCTCTGAGCTCCTCCCTCTCAGTGAGGGGGTTGTAGCCCTCAAAGGAACTAGGGCTTTCCTTTGGGAGGAGAATCCCTCTGATGAAGCATGTCACCTTTGGTGAGTGAGGGATTACGTCCTGAAAAGGGATCTGCCCTTAGATGTAATTTTGAGTATTAACTATTAACCAATAGGTTGATAACTACCCCATTGGTTCATGTAACAATTTGGAGGTAGTGTTATCTGTTCATGGCCACTGTTGGCAGTTTCCCAGTACCACTGTTCTTTTCCGAAAAATGATCTGCAGTTGGCCATTCAGGCCCCATGTAAGTCCCTAGTAAAAGGTACATGGGTACCTAGGGCATTCAGATTGAAGAGGGTGCCCTAGGGAACCCTCACCTAGGCCATGCCAAGTGCCACTGCTGCATGCATGGCCTGGTGCAGACAAAAACGACAAAGTAGACATGGCACACTGTTTGTGTGCTATGCCAACTAGCACTGCCTAAGATATAGGTAAGTCACGCCTCTATCAGGCCTTACCAGTCCTAAGGTAGGGTGCACTATATCACAGGTGTGGGC
The DNA here is from genome assembly GCF_964204655.1 of Triturus cristatus. Taxonomy (NCBI): domain Eukaryota; kingdom Metazoa; phylum Chordata; class Amphibia; order Caudata; family Salamandridae; genus Triturus; species Triturus cristatus. The sequence continues at coordinate 1,187,125,453 of NC_140592.1, forward strand.
ATATCTGCATGAGCGGATAGACCACTACAGTATTAGGGTCTATTCCTTAGTATTGAGAGTGCCAGGGAAGCCATAGGGAGTACATGGGCTGAGAACTTGACAACTCGAGTTCCACAGCACCATGACTGCTTCACTGAACACAGGAGTGTTTGGTTCCAAACTACTACTCTACTGGTGCCAGTGTGTGATTTATTGAAACATGTACTCAGAGGGCACTTCAGAGGTGCCCCCTGGAAACCTACCAACCCTGGTATGACCACAGACTGGTTTTAGGCAGCCTGCCACCACAAGACATATATTTCTGGACCCCTGGGTAGAGAGGCTCTGCTCTCTGGACCAGAACATTGCACATCCTGGTAGAGGTGTTACACCTCCTCCCCCAGGATGGGCCCAGTGCTCGAAGGGGCAGCTTCAAAGGCCTGCCACCTTTGTGATGCAACCCCCAGCCTCTGCTGCTACCTAGTTTGGGTTGGAAAACCGACGGGAAAACTTAGAAATACTAGGAGCTGTACCCACCTTTGCCAACTCCAGCCTTAGGTGGAGGAGGTGAAGTTAAACACACTTTACTGTACCCTCCATCTTGAAGCTGAGGGGACTGTTCCAATCAGGGCTAGAGCTATGCCCCTCCCACATGAGGGTTGCATAATAGAGGGTGTAGTCACCCCATGTGAGGTGTCAATAGGCCCTACCTGTTACTCCCTTAAAATGCCCCATAGATCTAGCATCTAGAGGCTCCATCAGAACCTGAAACCAGTTCCCTGTCGACCTGAGAGGAAGGACGAAGAAGACACTGTGCAGCGAAGCTTGAAGTTGACTACTTACTTGGGCCCACACCTACTGGCTGTTTCCAGCTTCAAAGACGGTGCAAAGAAAATGACGCCTGTCATGCAGCCAGTGACTTCCAGAACCCGAGGAAGACTGCCTGCTCTTTGACAAAGATCAGAGACTCCTGAGTACAGCATCTACACAAAGGTCTCTGGTGCCCTCCGGATCCACAAGTCCTGCCCACTCTGCACCCAATGCTTCCGGCCCGTGTCCAGGTGGCCCACCGACCCAGAACAGGTTCCCCAGTGATCCTGACCTGAGGTCCAGCATTGGCTGACCCCTCTTAGACTCTACGACAGCACCTGCAGCCTGAATCCAGATGCTCCCACTGACCACGACCGGCTCTAGTTAGAAGAATCCGATGTCTAAAGGCACCCCTGGACCCGAAGCCCCTAAGCCTTGATGAGCTGAATCGACGGTGCCTCTATGACCCCTACATTTCTACTTATCTCTGCTGTTGCTGGTCTCCCTCCTGCAACCTCCGGTTCTCTGGATAGAACAGTCTCATGAAGAATCCCAGGTGACCAGTGACAACTGGACCTTGCCTGGACTTTGCTGTTGCCCTCTGACTGACACCCTAAGAGTCTCTAAGTGCACCCCTGGGGACTTGAAAATGTACTCCTATGGCAGTTGGCCACCAAACCAAAGTTTGGAACCTTTGAACAAATATATTGCTCCAGTGCTTAGAGGGGGCCGACCGTGAAAAGTATCCGAATGACAGTTCCTCAGCGTCGAATTGAATTTCATGTTTGTCTCACATGGAGAAGAGTTTTTCCTCAGATAAACGATAAAGTACCTTTTCAGAATGGGACCTAGAAATGTTTTTCAAGCTTTCTTAGTTCCAGACCCTAGCAGAGCTAACCTACTGTCCCGACTGCAGCTGCGCACCCCTGCACAGGAGGCACGGTGCAGCCAAAACAGGAAGTGAGGCGGAGGAGGTGGCTGAGGCAGGGGACACGGTCTAGTGTTTTCACGCCCTCTTGCATCAGGCCGCCTCTAGGAAATCCACGGTGGACACAGTTGAGATTCTTGAATACAGCAGTATAAAAGCGACACCAGAGAGTTTCCTTTTGCCTGTAATTATTCTCACATTAACTTCTGGACTTGCCGCTTTGCCGAAGGCTGTTTTCTTGCAGACTCATTTCCTCTGCTGGTACAAGAACACCCGTTGATGATTCCTGCACTTCATGGTTTCTCTTCTTATGCTGCTGACTCTGTGTTTTTTACCTGCTCTTTTCTCAGTACCTTAGGTGACACAAAAGGTACAAGAGGGTTTCCCAATATCTCACTGTTCTCCAAAATTGGGAATGTGCATGATTTCCATACATTGTTGGATACTACTTACAAGGCAGTTCTGTGACTCCATGACCTCTTGCGGATGATAATTGTTTACCCTGCGAAAGAAGGACAAGACTGTTAGTTGGTGTTTTTCTACTATAGCACAGTGATTGGTATTTAAAGACTCTCATTTCTAAGACTCTTTTTGGCCCTCCATGGGCATTACCCTAATCCCTACTCTTAGGGATATTTTTTTATGCAAGACATTGAAGGAACGATTTAACTCCATATGTATCTGGTCTGCTTAGACCCCAGTTTCTTTTCATTTTTTGATGTAAACTTTGGGTGTTGTAGCAAAGTCTTAGTAGTAGTGATTTTCTGGATACTTAATAAACTCTATCCTGTATTGTTTTAATTCCCTCAGCGATGAAACTGCACTCCTAGGGTTCCCGCTGCTAGATTCTAGCGGAAAAGTGGGAGGAATTAGGTAAGAACGTACACTTTTCAATTTATGTTCATTTGCATAGTTACGAGTTTTCCTTCAGAAGGGAAGGAGCTAAAGAAAACATATTATATTCTTGTAGACACACAACAATACTAGAACAGGGAATCTGCAGTGTACGCCAACTTTGTTATTTTCTCCACTTCCCCTTCCCCTAGGTGCTGTTCTCTCCAGTAGTTATATTAGTTTCTCGGGTGGTTGCAGGGCTTGGGTGCGTACGGCATTCTCATCCACTTCCACAAGATTCACTTACTTGCTGTATCTGACCTGTGCTCCAGTGAGGTCAGACTCAAATCGCATCTAGGCCACAGTCTGCCGTGACCACTGACTACCATTGGTGCTTTGTACCTTTTGGCACCATTTTCACTTAAATCATGAAAACTTCACTTCTATGGTTCCTCTTGTTGGATTTTTGTCATTTTGTTTATTAAAATGTTCTCTATTTTTATTAATTGGAGTGGGATTTTAATTGTGTTGTGTTTTTGAATTTGTTAACTGTTTTGGTGCTTTACACATTTTTGTTAGTTTAAGCCTTTCTGCTCTATGCCATGGCTACTAGGGGTTGAGCGCAGATTTAAATTACTGAAACCTTTGCCTGGTCCTGACAGGCTGGTGACTTTATTACTTGTGGTGGGCACAAATCCATCCCAATTAACCCCTTCAGCGCGGCGCGGAAATTCCGTGCGCAGGCGGGGCCATGACGGAGCGGTTCCGTCATGCGCACAGCGCAACCGACGCACGTGACGGAACCGCTCCGTCACAAGCGTCGAAGGGGTTAATAAACCACTTTCTCACACTTGCCGACTGAGACAAACTTTGGAAGTATCTAGTGCATATTTTTATACTTCAAGAACATCCAGAAGTAACCAACACTGATTGGACACAACAAGTAAATCCGCAAAGAGCTTATTGAGTACAATGGAAAGGGATGTTACATCTGACACACCTGAATGTTTTGTTGGGTTAAAATAAAATGTTCTTCTTTGACTGAAAATCAGAGGAAAGTGAGTGTCATAGTTTGAGGACTCCTTCACCCAGAAATGTGTGTAAATGAAGAGAGACTTTATCAATTTGCTAGCTAAATAGGACATAATCTATGATATGTATCCAGTTGCCAGCCAAGTAACACACAATCACAGCTGTTTAAACACAGACTGGATGAATAGTACAGTTGTGTTTGCTACTTTTATGGTGCCTAGACAGATATCTGCTACTACTATTAACTAGAGAAGAAATTTCCCATTTGCATGGCCAAAGGCTAATCTGTGCATAATATTTGTGTTGGAAAATGAGGCATTATTTGTGAGGCCTGCACAAACAATATGTCTACATCTGTCCTTCACTGGGAACCAAACAACCCATTATAGTGCTTGACTCTCCGAAGGTAGCGTTGCAAAGCAGTCTAAGGCTTACTCTAGGGAGGTGGTGTGGGCTAGTAATCGCCATTTACAGGTACGCAGAAATAACACTCGACAATTGATTGTCCAGTCTGTACTTTGCTTTATAAAAAAAGGAAGAGTACACTACTCAATACTATGCATCAATTTACAAAGATACATACGCTGTTGGATTTACTTCGTGACATTGCATAACATTAACACCCCTCCTACTGCAGTGGGGGGCTAGTACCACCACTCACAAGTATGCACATAATCTTGCCCCCAAATGCAGCGGGTTTACCATAACTGGGATGGATCAAGGGCCCTTTCCACTGGAATCTTCCCAGTGGTGCCCCCCTCTCAATTATCTCAACAAGCATTTATAATGGGAACACCTGCCATAGTGACACATAACCCTGACTGAGCATCTCATACTGACCCTACAGTATATCCATTTAAATCACAGTGGCTGACAGTTGGGGTGTTCAACTAACGCAGTAGCAAGAATACATGTCTAGGCATCACTTAGAATGACAGTACTTATCAGAAATGCCTAGCAACACCTCTCCAGTTTGCTTAGCATTTCACATATTAAATGTGACTTCCAGTCCTCATTAGGAACAACGGGGCATATTATCAAGGACGGCGTTAAAATTATCGCCGGTTTAGCGGCAGAAAACTGCCGCTAAAGCGGCGATAATGGGCTTGATAATATTCTGCAGAGAATTCCAATTGAAGCCCATATTCACACCAGAACATGGGCTTCTATTGGAATTCTCAAGGGCATATTATCAAGCCCATTATCGCAGCTTTAGAGGCAGTTTTCTGCCGCTAAACCGGCGATACTTTTTAACTCCGTCCTTGATAATATGCCCCAACATCATGTAAATCAGAGGTCTTCAAACTTTTGTAGGTTGGGCCCCCCCAGCTGAATGTTTTTAGATTTTGTGACCCCCCACCACCTGTCAGAAATTTCTGGAATCTGGTACACTACATAATCGACGGCCACATGCATATCAGGGGCCATTTCTGGCAAATAATGTTCAACACAATAAAAGTGTTTAGTAAACTGCAGGTTTGTGAGTGGGTGTAATGAAATGACAGAAGCTTATTACACAGCTCAAAACACAATTTTCCAAGATAAAATGTGCGCAAATTGTTTTTACTAGGATGCTTTGTTTTACACATGATATAGAGTAAGAATAACACCACGAACATAAATGTGATGGGTGTGCCGGTGTTTAGCCACATAGATTGTCAATCTGTGGATGGATTTTTGTTACTGCCATCCTCCGGTTGTGCTCCACATCCAGTCTTGAACGGTACTCAGTCTTTAATATCGCAAGTGCTGAGAATCCAATCTCACATAAATAGGACAAGCTGAAAGGCAAGAGAGTTTTGATAACAGTTTCTCTCAAAGCTGAATATTCTGCAGATATTTTCAGCCAAAACAGTGACTGTAAGGGAGACAGTGTTATCAGATTTTTCGAGCACTCCATTGCTCAGAGTTGGTACACGAGAAGCAATTCTTCTCTAGAAACCATTAACAAATGTTTTAGGCAGCATTATAATGGGATAATTGCCCACCAACCAGTTATGGATCTGAAGAGACAGGTGAAAGTCCACAGAGAGGGTGCTGAACGAACACCTAATTGAGGATTCCTTAGTGGTACGATAAGTTGCTTGCCTGAAGCAGTGGGGGTTTAGGACACATCGGGCTTATGTTTAAAAAAATAGAACTGATAATAAATTAATGATGTTGCCTATTTTACTTCAGAGCAATGTTGTCTGACAGATTTTGTGGTGGCAGGGACATGTTAAGGATTTTGGGTGCCCTGTGCCAATACTATTATGGGGGCCTCTGTTCAGAACAGCTTTGAGATTAAAAGATTCACTTTCAGCTCTGCCATACCGTCTTTAGCCAGGCTACTAACGGTGCACAGGCGCTATGGTTGAAATTCGAAAATTGTTTACATCTAATATTCAGAGATAGTGATGTGTGTTTTCACTGTTGTAACTGTTGCAGCGCAAGACCGGGAAACGGGAAATAACCTTTACTGATACCCTCCCTGCGTCGCAGACCCGACGTCATACTAGCTCATTCACACACGCAGTCATTGGTGGGGCCCATAACACCAACACTCACATGTCTCTCTCACTGAGTCTGCACACACCGCGCTGGACATGTGGGGAAATACCTTATAACCTATAGGGAAGGAAAAGTCATTTACAAATGTACATTAACGCCCTTTCGCCTATAGATCCTCAATCCCAAACATCAAGGCACTCCTCCCACTTCAGTCAATGGACCAAATTAGTTGGATTGGTTGATGATGATTTTAGAACCAGCTAAAACACATTTTAATATTCAGAATCCTTTCCTCCTTAGCTGAAAAACCACAAACTCGTTGTTTCTTGTTAATCAATAATAATTTATCTAAATTTCATAAAGCTTTAGTATGCATTTATTTCGTAAAGTTTATATCAAATTTTCAGAAATTCACAGAACTTCATATTTACCTACTCTGGGGTCTTCTAATTCATTGGCTCTGTATAGATCGTCCGTAATAAACCAAAGCTCAGAGTTCTCTGCCTAGCACGTTACAGTCCCAAAGATCGGCAAAGGACCAAAGACGTGCAAGCGTCGGTCAAAAGTTCGCTGTCGTCAAAGAGTCGGACAGCATCCAGGTCATCAAAGTAAGGGTAGGAGGCAGCAAATGACAAGCGACCCTACTCCCTATTCTGCTAAGCTTTTATAAAAAAAAACTTGAACATAGAAGTTACAATTTTAAAGTTTAGAGTGGTCATGATTGGTTGGTTAGGATCGTCCGATGTGTTCCCAGGATTTCAGTACAGTTCAAGGGGTGAGGTCACCGGTAAAAAATATATCAAGTCGTTCCGGTTCTCTGTAAAAGTTATTGTTCCCCTTTCTTGGAAGACGTCCAATGTGTCATCCTTGTTGGGGTACTGTGTTCAGAGGTCACTGCGAGGATCATGGAAGCTCTCGCGCAGGTGCTTTTTACTCCGCGCCACATGAGAAAATGGCCACTTCATCGTGGAGTCTCGGCAGCCATCTTTGATTTAGGCCCAAATGCTAATTTAAGCGAAACAAACACAAAAGAATAATTAATATAAAGAAATAACACATCTAATGTTTACCCCTTACTAATCCCTTTATGTGCTTGTATTTATCTAGCGTATAGCAACATTTAAAGCATTTCTATTCACCATTTCGATCCTCCTTCTGGGCAACATTACAGAACATTACAAAGCAAAATATATCATGCAATTTTCTAATTACCACATTTACTACTGTTAATATGCGTACATATTGTAGTCATAAAAATTATATTAGCCATGCAATTGCAAATCCCACGTGTACTTTATATTAATAAGTGTTGTTTAATAAACATGCAAACTCATTTAATATTATTATAGTTAATAGATTATTTAATTAATATTTTTATGCAAAATGGGGGAGGTATACAACATTTTGTACAACCTGCTCCATCATAACAAAGCAGCAGCACACTAATTTTACAGCAAATAATATCTGGGATATCCCCCAATTTCTCATATGTGAGGACCCGTTTTGATCTAAAATAAACTTTTTTATAGTTGTTGCATGAAACCAAAACATTTCTCTGCAAATAGTAATAGACTCTCTCACATCAATCACATTAAAAAGAAATGAAACAAAACAGTATTTACAAGAATCTGTTTAGGAATTATTCCAGGCCATCGGGGCAAAAATAGAGCTGCCTCCATCAAGGAGCCCCCTGAAAGGTTGGATTGCAGTGCATGTAAATATGTCCTTTTGTAATTTAGGATGAAAACCTTGATGGGGCATGACATGCCCATACTTGTGTACAGGGGCGCAACTAGACCCGAACTTCGGGTGGGGGCTAACACTCCCATCCAGGGCTGACCCTAGCACTGGTCGCACACAGTGCAATGGTCTGTTTTGGCACCCCCTTCCCCCTCTCCTCCTTCTCCATGAATTTCCTCACTACCACCCACCAACAATGCACCCCATCTCTCTATAGCACCTATCTGCAAACATTTCATGTTTTTTATAGCGCTACTCATAGTTTACCCACACTCAGTTCTTTGATCTGTATAGTACACGTTCTTTGTAGCAGGCACATTAAACCTCTGCACTGTGTGGGTGGCAGGAGTACCCATGTGAGTGCAGGGTGAGCCATGCAACAGTGAGAGTAGGGTAAGAGGAATGACTGCAGGGTGAGTGAGGTGACCATATGGTGTGGATGTAAGTGCAGAGTGGGACGAATGAATGTATGGTTAGTGATGGTCTTATTTGAGTGAGATTGCAGATTGAGCAGTGAGGGGGACATGTGAGTGAAGTGTCGCATCAGTGCAGGGTGAGTAGTGTGCTCATGTGACTGCAGGGTGAGCTACAGGGTGAACAGCACAAGTGCATTGTGAGTGCAGAGTGATCACTGTGAGTTCAGGGCTAGCGGGTGAATGGTGTGAGCGCATGGTGATCAGTGTGAGGGCATTGTGATCGCTGTGAGTGCAGGGTGGGCATGAAAATGAAGGGCGAGAATGAGGAGCGAGTTGTCTGAATGCATGGTGCATTCTTAGACACTTGAAGTAACTCAGCAGGTTATTGACGGCAGCGTAGGGTTTCAGATATGTTAAACTATTGCTATTATGGCATTAACCAGGGATCAGGGCGGAAGAAATAAATGTGCTGATCTTGCAACAAACTTCCAGTCTTATGATTAGGGTTGCCAGCTCATTATCCCATGCAGTACAAAAATAAACAGTCACCTAAAGCATATTTTCAGCAGTTATCTGTGCATACTTTGAACAGCAAATTTAAAAAGTAGCAATTTTAATTGTGTTCTAGGGCTGCCTGAATGATCAGTGGCGTCACTAGGGGAGTGCGGGGGGTGCGGACCGTACCAGGTGACACCATAACATGGGGTGACACCGTGACACCATCGGGGGACTGGGGGTGTGCTTTTGAAATGGAGCCACTGACTTCCTTTAGGCTATCCACCTGATGCGTGCCCTATATTACCATGCCAAGATTACCTACAACCAAGCACACGTTAAAAAACAGAATCCATCTTGCCTCTGAAAGGGAAACACTAGGCCACGCCACGTGTAAACTCGAGACCAGAGGCAGGGCTGCACTACAACGGCAGAACGGGAGCATTAAAAGTACACATAATGCACCGTCACAACTCCTCAGCCAAGAAGACCTCCGAACACCAGCCGAGTTATTCACAATGGAACAGAAAAGTGCAAGTTTGTATCCTGCGAAGAAAACCCCCAAAGTGCCCCCAACGCAAAGCAGTCACAGGGAGAAAGAAGGCCTCAAAACAAGGCCAATGTCTCTGCAGTCACGTCTCCGAGAGACCTATTATTTGGAGAACCTCTGCTTATTTTCTGGGGGGAGGTGAAGGAGGGGGGAGTGATTCACCAATCCAAACTCTAGCAGAGTGGTGGGGGGTTTCAAAGGATGAAGACATGCCCCACCCACGTGAGAAGGAGCCACCGCAACAATCCCCTGCACGGCTGCGCCGGCCACACCGCACCCAGAGCACAACAATGCGCGCGCTTAGAACACCTTCCTGTAACCGGAAACCGCACACAGCGCCAGAATGCCTGCTCAAGGCCATAATTACTCACTCCTGTCTCACAGGTAAGTCAAGATTACTGCCAGTGAGAACCGTCAGCCTCCCCACCCACAGCAAGTAAACACCGCAGCCAATGGTCGAACCATTCGAGCTCCCCTTCCGCCCGTGCTCCTCCCTCCCCCGGACAGTGCCTGTACGTCAAAGCCTCGCCCTACCTCGGAGAAGAGGCATAGGAATACCTCAAATATTCGAGGAAAGGAGGATTTACTATTAGTGGGTAATTTGCACAAAAAAAAAGTGCCGGGGCTCGCGTCAGGAGGCAGCTTGCTCCAGCGCATTTTTCCTGTTAGTGCCGCCTAAAACAGAACCAATTACTAACCATGAAAGTGGGGGGGGGGGGCATGTGGCGTAATGGTCAGAGCTGCCGACTTCGCAGCTGGAGAGCCGGGTTGAGTCTCCGCATGCAGTGGCATCACTAGGGAGGTACGGGGTGTGCGGACCGCACGGGTGACACCATGAGTTACCGCACTGGGTGACACCAACCCTAGTGACGCCGCTGTGAATGATCCATGACTGATAATAAAATGGAACAAAGACAGAAAAGTCACATTACAAGTGTATACATACTTCTTTATTTATAAGCATATTAAGTGTCAAGACAAGCAATTTGCAGCGGGACAGCAAAGGACCAACAAAGGTAAGATCTTAGTGTGGAGTGCGCGCCCCCCCTGAGATGGTGTCCCAAGTTCAGCCCTTCACACCTTGGTGCAGTCCCAAACACCCCCCCCCAGCTGTAGAACAAAAGTTCCAACCAAAGGTTGGTGTTGAAGCATGGCTGAGCCCTTGAAGGTTTCCTTCTATTTAGTCACCAGAGACTGATGGTGGGGATGTTTCACTTTCGTGCTGGGGAAGTCTGCGATGCTCCTGCAGCTCCCCCTGCGCATTTGCCTACAAATGGCAGTGGCCCCATCCGCGTGTGGCCACCCCACACAAGGAACAAGCCGCCTTTCCTCTCAGGCCAATGCGGGCCCTGCAAGGCATTATGGGGTGCTTCTTCCAGCGCGTGCATATTGTAGCAGTGGCTCTCCTGCTGCTCTGGGGAGAACCGATCTGCCTCGTTGCTGACCTCTCTCCGCGTCTCTACTTGTTTGGGGACACAGTCTCACCCGGTCAACCCCGCATCCAGGTGAGTTTGGAGAGCAGCTCGGGGAGCTCCTGCGAGCAGACACGGATGAGAACGGGGCCACGGGGGAGCACGGTGGCACTCCCCGCTCCTGCTGCGGGAGAGTGCAGCGGAACTCCCCCTTCTACTCCCCTCACACCAGGGCCCAGAGTTGAGGATCCTGGGCCCCCAGTGAATTCTTAAAGGGAAGTGCGACGGCACTCCCTGACATCCGGCCTCATTGGGGCTCAGAGTTGAGGGTCATAGGCCCCAGGGAATTCTTTGTGGGGAGTGCTGTGGTGCTCCCCAACTTCCACCTTCGCCGGGGCCCGGAGTTGGGGGTCCCGGGCCCCAGAAGGTTCTTCACGGGGACCCAGACGGCGCTCCCCGACTTCTGTCTTCATGGGGGCGTGATGTTGCTCCTGACTTCTGCGGGGCCTGGAGTTGGGGCTCACAGGCCCCTCTCACCATTTTCAGGGGGCGCAAAGCTGCTCCCCTACCTCTGTTTTTGTTGGGGGCCAGGACGGGCTCCTGGCATCCCCTGGGGCAATTTCACGGGAGCGCAACGGGGGTACATCCAAGACCGGCGGCAGAGCCCCACGCGCTTTGTCGGCGGTCGGATAAGAGGTCAAAGGTTGCCTACCTTCTGGGGGCATATCTCAGCCCCCAGGGGACCGATTTTCACCATTTTGGCCTCTTCTTGCTCCTGGTGGCCAGCCCTAGCCACCTGGAGCACTTTTCACCACCCTCCTCACCTCCAAGAGGGTGACTGCAAGGAGCTGTCTTCACTGGCTCCCTGTGCCAGCCTTTCACCTGGCTCTTCTTCTGGGCCTCTCTTCTCCTTGCACAGAGGCCCAGGCTTCTCCTCACTAGCCCTGGACTCCCTCAAAGGTGCAGTCCAAAGTCCTAGGACAACCAGGGGGTTCCTCCTTCCAACTGCCCATGGTGCCAGGCTCCAGCACCAGTCTTACTCAGTCAGACCACACCCCAGAGGGAGCTCCTCTTCCTGTGCAAGACCTTTTAAGAGAAATTGGAGAGGGCTGGCAGGAAGGCACTTCTGTTCTATCATGCAGCCACACATCACTTCTTTACCCCTGCTCCCTCCTTCCTGCACAGGCCTCTGGGATACTTCAAAATGGCGTCGTGCAGGGGTCTCATGCCACATGGTCTTTGAAAAACCCCTTTCCCCCCCTGCTGACTTTATGGCCCGGCCCGGAGCAGGCCTGGTGCCTGGCACATGGTGACAGCTGCTGATGGATAACCTGCAGCTTCACCCCCATCTCTCCCTCCTGGAGAGAGGACCTGTGCCCTTGGGAAGGTTTGCAGTGTAGGGCTAGGCCTATGATGCTACAGCTTGGGGAGGAAGGTAGTTAATCCAGCCTGGCAGGGTCAAACAACTGGGCAGGCTCTGGTTATGAGCTGAGTCAGGGGAATATTACATTTCTGGATGACCCATAAGCAGTACAGTTATGGCTTTGGACTCAGCAGAATACTTCTTTTTACACAACTTACAATGTACTTTGGTGCATGTCTGGAATTTGTAGGCCCAAGGGAACTGAATATATCCTATTTTGCGTCTCTGTCTTCATAGGAGAGTAATAAAGTGTTCCCACAGTGAAACAGTAAAGCACACTGACTCTCCCTTACATGTGTCTCAACATATTATAAAGCTTATTCCGTGTCACCACCCATCTCTGCGTAGTCCCTGCCACACCAGTCTATCTGTACCTGCTCCTGTGCTGCGCACAACAAGAATCTCCCCCTCGCAGCCCTTACACGGGTGCCCACGTGTGTGCCCACGTGTACACATGTAACCAGTCCGGTTCCCCTTTCGCTGGGTGCAGCACAGTGGCCTTCTCTCACAAGGCAGACACCGGTAAAATCCTCATGCAGTCTATTTCATCGTGAGTTCACTGTGGGTGAGTCCCAGCTTATGAGTCTCCCCACAGTAAAAGCTAAAAACTCAACTATTCAAAAAGCAAAAAATCCGGGCGGCTCAGATGGTCAGAACCACCTTCTCACTATTTGCAATATAGCGTGACGCTAAATAAATCGTGAAGTTTCTTTGCTTGTTGCACAGAATAATACACAGTTTCTACTATTCTACTATTTAGCCAGCAAACGGGTAAATAGTGAAATATTTTGTTACTTGGAAGACCACTGGTAAAATCAGAAAATAGTTCTCAAGGCAACAAAAGTGTAAATATTAAAGTATGCTTGCTCTGGGGTGCGACCACTGTGCCAACAATAGCGGAGCGGAAGACTGATTTAGATTGGTGCTGGCAGGCAGAACAAACGAAATATAAGAATAGTGGGTGCCCAAGAAAATGGGAGAAGATATAGGGGAGGCTTGGCAGGCTTATAGGGATTTATAGTGGGCGTAACGCACGTCTCATTTTATCAACGCTTCCGTAGTTGCTAGTGTAAATGACTATGTACTATTGTTTTAAAAGAACAAGATGGGATGGCAATCCAATATAACTGTTCCTTAATTGTACTGATCACTGAGCACGTATTAATAAAAAGAGTTTGTGATTTAAAAAAAAAAAAATATATACTTGCTCTTTATGCGGCAGATGGGCAAATATTACATAATCTCAGCTGTTTAGTTGGCAGTCAGGTAAATAGTGAAGCTTCTTTGCTATTTGCATGGCTGCTGCCCAAATCAAACTTAATCTCTGTTTTCAAGACAGCTTCTGTTTAAAAAGTGGAGTTTCCATTGCTATTTGCACACAACATTTCAAAATAGTACATAGCTTCTAGTCAGACAGAGCCTCCATAAACAGTAACTATTTGCTATCTGCTTATCAGCTGTCCAAGTAATATATAGTCTATTTATTTAGACAGTAGCCAGGAAAATAGTGTAGTTCCTTTGATAATTACATGGCCACTGGATCAATAGTATAAAATCTGCTATCCACCCAGAAGACAAGTAAATAACAAAGAGAAATCCCTATTTACCTAGTGGCCCTCTAAATAGCCGCTTTCTATCCGTAAAATAAAGGTGCGTTTCAACCAATTCCATTGGCTTGATATGGTTTAATAATGTTTGTGCTTGTCCTTTTTCCTAAAACTACTTTGGAGGAAAAGTTACGTTGTTTTGTTATATTTTATCATACCATAACGACGTATAGTTCAGACAAGTGCTGCGCACTTCATGTCATTACCGCCAATCAAGGTGGAAATGCTGCAATAAAGCCCACCTCGGTATTTTATTATAGCCTTATAGCCCGCCGTAGCGGGCTATACTGGCTATTAAAGGCCCGCTGCAGCGTTAAAGGCCCGAGCCGAAGGCAAGGGACTTTATCAAGGCAGTGGGACTTTAATAGCCAGTATAGCCCTGCTACGAAGGGCTAGAATGCTATTAGAACATTCTGCCAGTAGAGGGCAGAATGTTCTAACAATTTAAACAAAGGCTCCAGGGAGTGCGAGGGGATTGAAATCCCCTCAGGCTCCCTGAAGCCTTTGTTCACAGCCACAAAGAAGCATTGGAATGTTGGAGCTCCGGGCTTATACCAGCCAATTTAAGCCCGGAGCACTCCATTGTTTTCAATGGAGCTTCCAACATTCCAATGTTCTAATATATTTTTACATATTAGCATTGACGAGGCCCGTACTGTGCAGATGTAGGAGTGCTGCTAAGTTACAGAGAGCCACCAGGTGGCAGTAGTGGATCTGTTTTCTGTCCTCATGCCTGGGAGACCGTTTCTGGATGTGCTGGGGGATGAGGGACTGTGGAATAATTGCTATGAAGTGTCAAAGGCTGAACAAAGGATTTCAAAGACTAAACTAGCGATCAATCTCACTCCATCTCTGCAAGACACGCAGCACTCCACGGGAGGGAGACAGGGGAGGAAGAACGCCTCCATTTTAGGCACTTTCCAGACACAATAGCGTTTATCTCTGTTTAGCACAGAGCAAGTCTATTTACATTTCGTACCTTTCCACAGCATGTATTACATTTATGTATGCCACAGAGACTATCTTGGCGAAAAATATGAATGGTGTTTATATATCAGTCAGAAAAAATATGTTTATTCTTTCTAAGTAGCCAGAGCAAGATAGTGTGTCAACCCCCCTCACTTTTTATCCGTTTATTTACCCGCCACTTTAGTCTGTTCAGTTTATTAACGCTAAAATATATACATTTATGACGAGAATAACGTCTTGCGTTATTTTTAGGATAATGGCTTCGAAAAGAAGCCATAAAGCGTTTCCTCGCTCTATATTACACAAAATGTATATAAACACTGAAACCTTATCTCTCCTAATTCAACACCATCTTTCCAATGCTAGCCCCCTTTCACCTTAAAGCTCTCTCTTGAGGACCCTTCATGTATGTAAAATTCTAAATTATTATCCCCATCTTTGTATCTTTCATCTTCTCCCATCTTACAAATGTATGGCGCAGGACTGAACCCACTATTTACATATTTTGCTCATGAACGCAACAAACAGATTGCTTCAAACCAGCGGCATATGCAGAATGGGAGGACCCCCTGCACAGTTCCCAGATTGCCCCTAAATGTCCATGATGCTGGCTGTCTGCCAGACATATAAAGGTCTTGGATCCAGCGGAGGACAGCAGCACGGCAGAGGCTCCGAGCAGCACATTATGATCGAGCATTAAACAATAGAGCATGAACAGATGGAGAACTGCTGATGACGTATATCCTGATGGGGCCGGGTTCCACGTTCTAGGTTTACTCTGGAACCCCTGGTCGATGGATCGTTGGTTCCTGCTTAAAAGTGTAGAGGGGAGAAATATCTTGCACCAGTCATATAATCACGATTTCAATGAACTATGACTCAGAGGAATCACCGACTCCTGATTCAAGTTTGGTTAGTTTATTACAAAGCCAAGAACAACTGGACATACAAACACCTCAAGATGTGGGTGTAGAAATACATCGCAACTAATACAAAGCCAAACCTACGGGTGAAGGTGAGTCTATGCAACATACAAAGATTGGCCAGTTCTAGAATCAGGATGCAGAATACGACTGCGCCTACATCGAGAGTCTTCTTCATTGGAGGTTCACAAGTAAAAAGCATTAGTCTGCCCCTACACTACCACTAACGTGACATCCCTACTTAGCATTTCCCAGGCAAGTTCAGAAAAAAGGTGTTAGCTTGTGACGACTTCCTAAGAAGTGCACTCACATTGAATGGGTCAAGTGGCATAAAGCTACAGATCTCGTTCTAAGATGTTCCTTCCTCTCTCCAGATCTCGCCTGAAGTCCCCGGACTCTGTCGCTAACCCCAACACCAAAATCCTAGGACCCACCCATCGTCACATCACACAATCATCCCATCCGCCCAGACACCTCCTTGTAGGTAACTTTCCAGGCGGTCGTGATGCTCCCAGCGCTGGCTCGATGACCTTGATTCCCAGGACTTCTCTAGTGAGAAAGAATACCTTCCCACATTATCATCACCGCTTGTTCAAATGTATCCTCCCCTCCCTAAGCCTAGCTCCTAAAACAAAAACGTTATTCTAACGTACAAAGACAAGGTTCTCCACCTGCAACAGAAACATGAGAACGAAAAGTTTCTGCATACATATGAACATTACCAACAACTAGTCTGGAGAGCCAGGGAAAATACACATGAGGCCTAGAAATTCGGCAAACATAAGAATCAATATGAAACTTCATTAATCACACATATACATGCGCATTGTCAGTGTGCATGTTTAAATCAATCCATTACATAGCAACAAATTCATTTCTCATTAGTTACTTATGAGATCAAAACATTAAAGCTTCATCGAATAGATCACAATTACAATGTTAATACCCCCACGCTGTCAGAAATCTCTATTACTTCACTTTACACATTATTACATTACACAATCTAATAACCAAATGTTAACACGACAAAGGGATGTATGCAGGTGCGAACTACTCGTAATTATAATGCACCCCTTCAAATTAAAGAGCACCATCGCGCTCTATCATCCTGTAGGCGAGCCTGGCTTCCGAAAATGGCAGGTCCACATCATCTTGCCGGTCTGCTTCCACTCTGTCACCTGCTAGGTGGGCAGCAGGGTGGCTTTTGGTGAAAGGGCAACCACTAGGCCCCCGCTGGTTTGCCTCCCGGCGTTGGGGAAGCCACAGGGGGTGTTACCGGACATGACATGGATAGCGACCTGCACACTGGGCCTTTGGCATGTTGTGGGACTTGGGGTCACACCTACAGTAATTACCATCTCTGGTTAGCACACAAAGTTTGTGGGGGAGCATTAAAAAAAATGAGTCGTGGGTGCACAGTGCAGAAATTTGAGTCAGTCCACATTGACATAAACCCACCACCCTCCACAGCTGGGGGAGAGATTTGGGACACCATGGGCCCTGCATGAAATGGGACGTGAGGTGCCGCCCTGAGGCAATAGCCATGTGGAACTTAAACGGTGCCATCTTCCAACCACTGCACTGCTGGGAGAGAGAGAGCCGGGGCTGTCTTTGGTGCCAGTTGGCTAAGGAAGCCCTAGGACAGACAGCTCGGCCTTAGTGGCATCCTGGGCGGCTTAGACAACCACTGATGTCCCCAGCTCTGGGAAAAGCCCCAAGAATAGAGTCTTTGAAAGGGACACAATCTCCCCCTGTGCTCCTCTAATAGAAGTGGATTGGAGGGCCACTCCTGAAGTTGTGAGCTGTCAGCCTTCAGCCAGTCCAGTCTGAGGCCAACAGCAGAAAGCTACAGCCCTCAACGGGTGGCCAATGCTCTTGGTGCCTGCGAAGCAGTGGCAACCTGCACCCCGAAGCTGATTTAAAAAACTGTAAGACTCCTTTGCATTGTGTTCTGCTCAAGGTGATAACTTCACAAGTAACAAGGAAGACAATATGAAGAGTACATTTCAGAAGGCCATCTGCATTACCCTCCAGAGATTGGGATGAAGCTACCAAACTGGAGCTTAA
The DNA here is from genome assembly GCF_964204655.1 of Triturus cristatus. Classification (NCBI taxonomy): domain Eukaryota; kingdom Metazoa; phylum Chordata; class Amphibia; order Caudata; family Salamandridae; genus Triturus; species Triturus cristatus. The sequence continues at coordinate 1,187,143,128 of NC_140592.1, forward strand.
ACCCAGGGAGAATGTGGCTTGGTTGATTCAAACGACGCAGTTTGTCTCTTGGAGCCTTGCCACGTCATCACTGGTGGTGCGGGACCTCTTAATTTGTTTAGTTTTCTTTATTACAGTTACAAAACGACATCTTTATTGTTTGACACTATTACAATATGACTCAATTAGCAACATCAATTAACTAAATATTTACAACAAATCGAAAGGTTATTAGTGATTTGATAATATAACTGCACTATAGTTCAATATAGTAATATTTTTGATTCAATTCACCATATTGTTCTTAATCATGACACTCAATACACATTTCAATTTCAATTGGGTAATTTACAATTATGATTAATTCCCACACACATCCTAGATGCAATCGAAGCTCATACTAACACACTACATACAGATACCTTTACATGTACTGGTTTTGAGGATGATCAGTTGGACTATCGCCGTGCCCCATATTTTCACCTAGAAGTCGATGTTTTTCCTTTAACCTATTTTCTCACAGTGTAATATGGTTCTGTTCCTCTTAGGAATGTTCATAGTTCCTATTTTTATTCTGTGTTCATAAGAGAGACTGTTATTTTAGATGACAGTGAGCTAAATCTCTCTAAGCCCGACAATGAGGCATTTGGCTTTGGTCAAAAGGTCATTGGTATCAAAGGCGGCTCCTGGGCTGAATGGTTGTTGATGATAGCCACGGCCTGTACAGGTAAGAGCAATGGGGCCAGCTTGGGGGTGGTTTCGACAGACGTTCATAAGGGGAAATTAAATAAATAATTAATTTTCCATCGTCCGTCGAAATCCCCCCCCACCGAGCCCCACTGACCCACCGCTCTTACCTGCATGGACCGCGGCTGGTTGATGACATTGAGAATTGAGTGTGATCTCAGCATGAGAGGATGATGGGTGAGTTTCCATTGCTGTAGAGGTTTCAGCATGGTTGTATGACGGAGGCATGCATGGGTAAACCACGCATGCTTCTAAAATGCTGGCCGAACAACTAATATAGCCTTATAGCCCGCCGTAGCGGGTTATATTGGCTATTAAAGGCCCGCTGCAGCGTTAAAGGCCCGAGCCGAAGGCGAGGGACTTTAACAAAGCAGAGGGACTTTAAAAGCCGGTATAGCCCTGCTACGAAGGGCTATAAGGCTATTAGAACATTCTGCCACTAGAGGGCAGAATGTTCTAACAAATAAAACAAAGCCTTCAGGGAGCGCGAGGGGATTCAAATCCCCTCAGGCTCCCTGAAGTCTTTGTTCACAGCCAGAGCTGTGAACAAAGAAGCATTGGAATGTTGGAGCTCCGGGCTTATACCAGCCATTATAAGCCCGGAACACTCCATTGTTTTCAATGGAGCTTCCAACATTCCAATGTTCTAATGCGTCTTAACAGCGCATTCCTTTACTATGCATGCCTTTACCATGCAATTTTGTGGTAAATGCATGACTGGTAAAATGATGTGTCGTAAAGATTACACCCCAGCCTCCGCCATGAGCCTTAAAAACAACCCAGACCCCCCCCCCCCGAGCCCTAAAAACAACCGGACCCCCCCCCCCGAGCCCTTAAAACATCCCCAACCTCCACCCAACCCCTAAAAACAACTCAACCCCCTCCCGAGCCCCAAAAGCAACCCGACCCCGAGCCCTAAAATCAACCATGACCTCCCTAACCCCTAAAATCAACCCAACACCCCCGAGCCCCCAAAACAACCCCAACCCCCCGAGCCCTAAAAAATACCCTGTACCCTGAAAACAATCCCCGACCCTCCCCCTCCGAGCCCTAAAAACGGCCCCATCCCTAAAAACCACTCGCCCACCCCGCAAAACCGGGCCCCAGCCCCCCTTACCAGACTACGTCCCAGAGCTCCCTCTCTCGATTCTTCCTCTTCCTGTGTCTCCCCATCTTCACAACTAGATGGCACACTGCCTTAACCACGCATATGCGTGGTTACACTTGCAAGGAAAGGGCATGCGAGGGTCAGCCCTCCTTGTAAAGGCCGTTTCCCATTTTTAAGTAATTGCCCTATGCTATACCTTTTTTCTCCAAACTTTGGGATATATTTCGCACAGTACTCCATCCCTAGAAATAATTTAACATCGTCCTTGTTGGTGGGAGCAGGTGCCCCTTTGCTTGGACTAACCAAGGACAGTTTTAGTTTAACTCCACTTTCATTAATGACTTGCTCAAAATATGTTACGGTGTTTCCAGCAAATTTGCCCTTGGAAAGTTCTACTGTTAATGCATTCCGTTCAAGAATCCTTAAAACTCTTTCCAACCTGACATCATATCATTCCTGTCTTTCTCAAAGAGTAGGATATCATCCTAAAAGAACATTATACGTTTTTCCTTACAAAACTGAATATTAAACAGGTGAAAAACAGCGGATACTAACACTAAACAAAATGGTATGTGCTTAAACTGAAAACAGTTTTCTGGGATTGTAAACACAGCGAGTTGGATGGATTCTGGGGCTAAGGAAATCTGGTTATAAGTAAATCTCTTTTGAAAACCATTTTGCTCCCTTAAGTAATGTCACCATTTCATTTTTTTCCTAAGAGGGAATCTGTCAACAACTATATTGTTGTTCAGGTAGCACAAATCTAAGTATAATTGGATTTTACCATTTCTGCATCGTGCGACTACCAATGGGGAGATCCAGTCTGATACTTCAACTGAATCAATTACATTTGTGGAAACTAATTTCTCTAATTCATTAGAAACGTCTTTTCTTACCATATGAAGTCATATCACATTTCTAACTTTGTGTACCTTGGGACAAGCATTTTCTTTGAAGATAATTTTTTGCTCGGACCAACATAAATTGCCCATGGTCTTGTGAAATACTGTAGGAAATGTCTTGACTTATGCTTTCCTAACAGTGATGCATTGATCAATTATTAGGACTTTATCCGTGCTGTTAGGATCCAAGATGATCTGCAAGTTCTTTCGGTCCAACCGCCCTAATACCAAAGGTCTCTTTTTCGCTACATACAATTTGCCTCGTGTGTGTCCATTTTTTACGTTGAAAGTGAACCATCTGAAACCTAGCATATCAATTTTCCCCACTGTATCCTTCCGAATGTATATCTAGTTCAATTAAATTTCCACCAACTTTAACAAAAACATTTTTCTTCCAAATTTCTTCATTGTCTCTTGTTCATGGTGTACCAGAATCTGCAAAGAGCTTCAGCTTAACTCCTCCAATGGTCATCCAGTATTCTGGTTTACATTTAAAAACCTTATAATCCACATTTAATAATAATTTGTTGCTTAAACTCATAAGGCTGTTAAACTTATTTCATCTTCTTTAAATCTAGCCTTCATTTTTTACTTACACATTTACCTCAATTCTTTCTTCTGCATATCTTTGCAAAATGTCCCATTATCACACTTTACTATAATTTTGTTTGATAGCAGGACATTCTTTGCTAAATACTAAATGTTCAATACTGACACAGTGGTAACATTTGATTGTTTCCCTTGGTTATAGATTTATTCTTAAAATGGCTAACACTTGGTTTATTCTCTGTCTTATTGTTAAATTTGCTTACTGTCTCACACTCTTTTTCTCCATGTTTTAATGCAGTTGCACACCTTCCAGAAATTTCTATCTTGCATATTATAGCTAGAACATCATTTAAGGGTAAATCGCCATTCACCCATAAGCCTTCCTGTACAGCAGGATTGCTTCCGTGCATAACCACTTGGTCTCTAATTAAATCATGATGTAGCATGCCAAACTTACAATCCCTAGCTAACTTTTTCAACTCTTCATTACACTTGTCCACCATTTCATTTTTACCTTGTTTACGTTGGAAGAATTTGTACCTAGTAAAAACAATACATACTTTAGGTGCAAAGTAATTATCCAAATCAGCAATGGCAGCATAGAACACATTTAATGTCCCAAAATATTGCAGCTCTAGTCATTTGATTATATACTTTTAACCCTTGAGAACCCAAAGAACGTAATACAATTATGTTCTGTTAGTCAGAGGACATTTAGCTAGATGTGTCTATTGCTGACATGTACTCCATCCACTCATTCCATTGTAGGAATGGTTCAGACCCTATTGACCGAAAGGTTTCTGGAAAGCTGACAAACTGTGTCTACTCATTGTTACAGCAATGGAGTTGTTCACTGTCCACTCCTCACCCTTAACAACATCTACGAGTACAACTTAAGTAACTAATGTTGGTAGATGTTAGGTTCTGGACTGCGAAAAGGAACCTACTGCGTGCCACAATTTTACACCTTGAGTGAGCTGAGGCCCAATAAATTAAGTTTAGACGTAATGTCGAGATGTCGTTCCTGACAGAAACAAAACGATCCGATCCACCGCGAGAAATCAGTAAGAAAAGCACAATCTCACAATTACAATTGAGCACGCTGACCCTCATCTCAGGTATTCTGTTGTAACCTGTGTAATAAACAGTTTATTATTAACCATTATTAACCATTCAAAAATACTTTGTTCCAAATATGTATGATCCTTCGTGGTAACCTGTATGAATAGCGCTCGAAACCTATTATTGAAGATGGCGCTAACTCACTTCAAACGCAGTAACTGCGGATACCATGCTACTCCAGCCGTGGGAATGGTGGCAAGGCATGGCTTATGATGATACAAGAAACAAGGACTTTGATGTTCTAACTACATCAGAAGAAGGCACCACTGCTTCCTGGGAAGATGCACTGGAGCCCATGTCATGAGTGATTAATATGCAGCATTAACTAACACAGCGAATAATACTTAATTTAAACAAAAGCAGGGATCTTCACTTTAGCATCAGCTCTGTGGTGCTGACATGGGGCTTTGTGAAGTGCTAGGCCTTCCCATCTAAGCTTTCCACTTCCTGTTCCTCCTGCATCTTTGGAAATAAGATTTTTCAGAAAGGTCATCTCCTCAGCACCCTGTCATTATCCTCCATGTTGTTTGATCACTCTAAAGTGTTACAAACTGATACACACATAGCATTGTGGGTCTACATGTATGCACCCTCAGGCACACTGACATCACATTTGAAGATAGGCCCTGCAATGCTACAGCAAGCTAGAGTACACAATCATGGTTCTGATAGACCCACAAAAAGTAGTGAAAGTAAAAACAAAAATAAGATGTGGGAATTCAGCAAGCACAAACACATTTGTGTATAGTGAAAGCAGGCAGTAAGGCAAAGCAAGAAAAATACATGAAGTCGCATTACAACACAACCGACAGCAGGGCTCTCGGCGTAGATGGAGGGATAGCTTGCATGGTTACACTGGTGTTAGCTAGTTCACATGGTGCCAGAGGGAATGCTGCACTTCCAGTAAAATCAATACTATGTTATGTTAAACATGAATAGGGTTTTAAATTGCAAACATGTGGACAACTCCCCATCCGCTGCTGTACTTTCCCACACTCAAGAGGTTACAAACTTAGGTGAACAACTTACGGACAATAATTAGGTGAAGAACTTAAGGACAATAATTAGGTGAACAACTTAAGGGCATAGCCAGTTGCATGGAACTTCTGCCTGTGCAACTGTGCAAATAATGCTAAGTAATTTTATTTCCGACAAGCAGAATGTTGGAAACATGCAATATTTGAAGGTTTGTACTCAGAAGGACCTCCTCTGAAGATCTATGTTGTGGTCTTTTATTTAAAACAGTGCTGTTGATGAGCAGCTTTCTTCTACAAGGGCCACAGGCAATGACACCATTTTGTAAACAATATCTACACATCTTACACTGTGGGTGTTGGAGGATGGGACTGGAGCTGGGACTTAGCAAAGACCATTGCATATAACATGAGCCAAAATAAGAAGAGGGTCATTTGAATAGCAGCAGTCTCTTTTTTTCATTAACCCTTTCGCTGTGGCGGGAATTCCGCCGCAGCGCTGGGGGGGGTTTGGGGGCAGCGCGGTGGCGCGGTGCTCATGACGGAACCGCTCCGTCATGAGCCGCGGTTGAGCTGTGCTCATGACGGAGTGGTTCCGTCATGACTCTGCCCACTGCACTAATCGCCCGCACAGGCGGGGAATTAGCGCCGCGTGGGTGGCGCGGCCGCCAACGGCCGCAGCATGACGAAACCACTCCGTCATGAGCACACGGCGACCGTGGTTCATGACGGAGCGGTTCCGTCATGAGTGGGGAAGGGGTTAAATACAACCTTTGTGAGGACAGTAAACAATTCCACTTTTTGTAGGAGAAAGGAATGCGTTCATTTATTTGTGTGGCAGTTTTGCTAAAAGGTTGAAAGCCCCACGTAAGTGCAACACACTGTAAGAGCACACTCCCACCCCCTCCAAGCACACACAGGCTGCTCTGCAGTCTGGGCCCAGAGCCTGGTAAAACAATAACAAATACAGGAAGAGTCCAAAGGAAACTGTGGGCGTGGCCACGCTCTGAGCACCTCCCTCTGCATCAACTCAAGGTACAGAAACAAGATCAAAGTGATCCCTGGCACAGCACAAAAGCAAATGAAAACCTGAAATGTGAGCTTTTAACGCACTTTACAGTCCCCTGACTTTATGGGGAGCATTCCATACATTCTCATCAACCGGGCTGATAATAGATTGGAAATGAGCCGTGTTGTGTTTCTTTTATGAATTTCAATAAGATCTAAAAGACAGCAATTCATCTTGGTCGTTTTTTAGATACACCTAGAATTTTTACCAGAAGCTAAAAGACAACTCACCCCTGAAACAAATTCTGAACTGGTAGTAAGCCCTGCATACATGCACTTAAGGTGCAGTTTTCCTGATTCAAATGTAAGTGCCATTAATATTAAGGCAGGAGATACCTGCACGCGTTAGGTTTAGTTTACGATTTGCTCACTGTGTGAGCAGGCCAGGCATACATATAAACTGGATACCAGATGCTGCAAGATAAGAGCGCATGAGAGCCCCAAGCGCAGTCAGCAAATGCACTACAGCCAGCGGTTTGGGGGAGAGCGGTGAATAACAAATACAGAAAAAGAAAAGAAATAGATGGGGTGGGTGAAGAAATGGGTGAGGAAAGAAGAGTAACCTTAGAGTCTGGGAGAGTGTTGGCAGGGGGAGAAGCACGTGCAAGAAAGAGAGCTGAAAAACACATGCCCTCTCATGAAGTGTTTAAGCGTAGAGCCTTAAAAGTGAGTCGCGGAAGGAGTGAAGCCAGCCATACAGAGAGATGGTAAAGAGGATATGCTCCAGGGGAGGGATAAACACAAGGTAGGACAAGGAAAGCCATCTAATAAGAAACAAGCAAATTAGAGTGACAATAAAGCCCGCAGTTGTTCAGCAATAGATGGGCTGGAAGCCCCTGTAAGTTCTTGCTAAGCCAACAAGAGGTCTTTCACCTCCAGACAGCTGGTGCTATCTGACCTATATCAAATTATATAGGTGGCAAAAGTTGGCTTTTGCAACATCACTGACGACGTTGCTGATCTAATAATTGTGTATGTGTATGGGGACACCGAGCACAATACCCTTCCAATTTAAAAGGGCCAAAGAAGCAGTGTTTTTTCCAGGTTTGGCCACCATCAGCTTTAGCTCAGCTGCCCAGCAGTCAAAGACAGGATATTAAGGAGGTCTATTTAGTCCCCTTCTTGATTATTCTAGTAAAGCCCAATTCCACGCGGTAGCCATGGTGCCACTCTGCACGGAATACCATATGAGAAAATTGTCATGTCTCCTTAAGGGGGTCCCAGTTAGGAGTAAAAACCCACAACGGGGAAAAACCTAATTGTCGATCTTACAGCTCTAGATTGAAGATGAAGATTTACGCCGAAGGAATCCGCGTGGAACCAAACCTCTCTTGACACTCGGAAGGACACAAGATCCAAGAAATGATTACAGGTGAGAAGTCTTAAAGGACATCAACCTGCTAGAACCAAATATCTGGGACAAAAATAGCAGCTTGGGGAGAAGAACATGACGAAAAATAAAGACACAATTGTGTTGTGACAAATCTTCCATTCATGATTGCTTTCTTGAATATGATTCAAACAGAAACGGGCACCACCAGGAAACTCTACTTAATCCTAGACTGGGAACCTCAAATAGCACCCCATGGACAGAATACCATCTTGAGATGTGCTACTTGTGTATGAAGACGTCTGGTGCTGTAGGAAGCTCATGGACAGCCTCTCAGGGTAACCACAAGTGCGGAGACGCCAGATTGGTCCTAATGGCAGAAACCCTCAGCCAGTTGCTGAGCGCCGCCTTCTAGAATATACTGACCGGCAGCAGGAAGAGTGCATCTTCCCCCTTTGAGTGCACTCAGTATTCGGTAACTTCTTAACACTGCTTTCAGCATGGAGGCAACAATGGCAGAGCATGATGCCACCGCTACTCACAATACCCAACCCAAGCTCTAAGACATACTTGTACAGAAAGGGCCTTTGGGGCATTCCTCTTAAGTGAAAAGCTATTTCACAGATGTGCAGGTCTGTGGAGCTTGGAGCAGCGATGGGGCAAAAACCAGGACCTTTGTATGTATTTTCCGCTTGTAGTATAATGTTTTGACATTTCTCTAAGGCTAAATACTTGTAGTGTCATATTACTGAGTGTTTGAAATATTCGTTGAAGTGCAATTCAGTCATTTCCTTAGCTTTTTGAGTGCCATCAGTCCAATAGCTTTTGATGTGAGAAAGGCCATAGCTGCAAAAGCAGCAATATTCTGATTGTGGGATCCCAGACTTTTGTGTAATCCCATTCCAATAGTTTTACCCCATCCCACGGTTGTATTTGCCCAAGATTCTGTATACTGTCTCACTGGGATCCTTTTTTGGCTCCCCATTACAGAGCACCCAGTGAGACCGCTCATGCGGTAGCCGTGTGTCCCTCATCTGCTGGTTTCCCCTGTCGCGTCACTCTTTCCATTACAAAGCACCCAGCAGGTGCCTCATGTTGTCACATGTGCCCTCCCCTCCACCTCCTGGATTTTCTACCCACTACAGAGCATCTGGCAGGAGACCTAATGCTGCTGTGTGTGCCCTGCCTACCCACTCCAGGCAGTGGGCATTGCATGTCTTCTCCCTCTGGGGCACTCTTGCCACTGCAGAACCCAATGTGTTCCCTTTCCTTCCTCTGTTGGGCCACTCTCACCATCACCAAACACCCTGCAGGTACCCTCATGCGCCTCCAAGCTGCTGGTGGTGGGCCACTGCTTATCTGTCAGGAAAAGGATGAAAAGCTACCACCAGCAGCAGCAGCTGCCATTGAAGTGATATATTGTACTTGAGTTATAACACTATCTTGTTGTGCTAATAATACTAACAATACTAACATAAGTTAAACAATTACTTTACAGAAATGTTGCAATAAATACAATAGATTTATCCTAATTAATGGTTGATTTATCCTGACATTCATAGGGTACGCTTTCACCCAAGCGGGCATCTTGGTGCTAACGAACAGCTGTACCACAGAGAGCAAAAAAGGGAGATGGCTAACAAAAGGAGCAGAATGATTTTAAAAGCCTTGTTGAGGGTCAGGTGAGAAGATAGAATTCCTAAATTAATAGAGAGGTTGTTTCACAGTTTAGGACAGAGAATGAGCACCCATGATGGAACATTTCACACAAGATGCAGAGAACATGTGTAGAGAACCAGAACATAGTGATCTACTGGAAGAACAAGGAGCAAAACGAAATTGAAGAGGAGATTTCTCCAATTGGTTTAAAATCCTGTGCAATGTACAAAATGTTTTAAAAAATGACTGGACCCAATGAAACTTGGTCCTTGAGTCTGTGACATCGTTGAACGTATGAAGCCTACAGACTAGACCTACTGCCACGTTTTGAATTCTTTGAAGTGCCACAAGTCAAGAGTACAGCAAACGCAAATAAAGCATGTTGCACTAGTTTAATCTGGAAACATTAGAAGTAGACTCCACTTGAACATGGAACTGATGAGGGAAGAAAGGAACAGTCTTTCCAAGAATATTAAGAGGGCAAAGCAGGTAGAAGAGACACAATTTATTTGGTCTGAGAGAATTAGATGCCTCTCAATTTGAACTCCTAAAGGTTTCGCTTTGGAAGTGCTGAATGCAGAACGGCTTTAGAGCAAGGCCAGAGGGAAGGGTGCTAACGATCGTAGTGGTTGACACAAAGCCGCAGTACCCCATTGGATCATGCTTGACATAATTAAATGACGTTCACTGCTGGCAATTTTGAAGACGGGGGTTCAACCAGCAGCAGAGGATGTAGCTGAAGATTCAAGTCTGATAACAAGTTGAGTATCATCAACAAATGAGATTAGAAGGATCTAATCAAAGAAATAAAAATGAATATAAACATTGAAAGCAGAAGTGACATAGAAGAGGAGGACTTTGTACGAGATAGCATAGGGTGGGCTGTGGGCATCTAAAAGACGACCAGACATTGATTGAGTGCGATTAGTGACAAAAGAGAACCAATCGGCCACTGAGCCCTAGATACCGACCTGCCCAGAATGCTCTAAGAGAACTTCATATTCAATGGTATCAAAGGCCATGGACAAGTCAAGCAAAACAAGTGCAGCAGAAACCCCCTCATCACAGACTCCTTCATCAAGAGCCAAGGCTAGAGCGGTTTTGGTGAATCAGCCGAAACCAACATATTCCCAGGATTAAGGAGGTTGTTAACTTCTAAATTGAAAAGTTGTTGGATGGTTGTTTGGGTACATCATGCTCGGCAAGTTTTGCTAGACTCAGCAGCAAAGTGATAGATCTACAGTTCTCTAAATTGTAACTATCAAAAATGTATTTTTAAGAGGTGAGAAAAGACTCCAGTTTTCCATGCGATTCAAGCATGAAGGAAGAGATACTTTAAAACTCTGAATAAATAGCAAGCCATGACATTGAAAATCGATTGGAGGAAAGAGACTGAACACAAATTTTCAGGAGATCTGGATTTGACAAGCTTAGGCAAAATAGTAACTTCATCTAGATCAGTCGAAGTAATGCAATGAGAGGTCTGCATATCTAAGGCTGAGCATGTCGGCATGCACAAAGTGTTTTTTATATATCGTTGGGTTGTCTGTGCGGAGAATGTATTTGCAGAGAAATTCTGATTTGGCCTTTATTTTTATAGGTGTGTAATAGTTGTTTACAGGCAAAAAGACAGACTTCCATATAGGAGTTTCGCCACTTATACTCATGCTGTCTGAGTGAGAGTCTAAGATTTCTCAAGGAATCAGAGAAATAATAGGTAGACACCTTGGGGCATATTATCAAGCACGGCGTTAAAATTATCGCCGCTTTAGCGGCAGAAAACTGCCGCTATAGCGGCGATAATGGGCTTGCTAATATGTCGCAGAGAATTCACACCAGAACATGGGCTTCAATGGGAATTCTCAAGGGCATATTATCAAGCCCATTATCGCCGCTTTAGCGGCAATTTTCTGCCGCCAAAGCAGCGATAATTTTAACACCGTTTCTTGATAATATGCCCCCTTGTTTTTGTGAAGTTTCTTGGCCTTAAGAGGGATTTGAAGGTAAAAATCCTCTTGAAGAAAGGAATTAAAAAGAGTTAAAGCCTCCAAGACGAGTTAAAGTGCAAGTGGTTTTCAATACATAGTTGTAGAGAAGCCTTGACTGAAGTGAGATTAACATGCTTTCAGTCAGGAGCACAAGCTAAAGAGAATGATCTGAGATGAGATGAGATGCTGGACTCATTGATTTAAATGTGAGAGGTACCAAAAAGTAATCTGTCCAGGAGAGAGGAAGCAGCTAGATATATAGGAACATATATAGGAGCATCAAACATGGTCCAAAGTGTGGCCATTGGTGTGTGTAGACCTATCAAACTGTTAAGAAACCTCAAAGGAGTTCATGGTCTGAACAAAGTCTTGTGCTACTGAGTGTGAGCAATTAGGAACATGATTGTTCAAACCCTGTAACATAGCGAGGTTAGGATAGTCAAGTAGCATTCGTCCTACCAAACAGTGGCGTAGCTAGGGTGGGGCGGTGGGGGCGGTCCGCCCCAGGCGGCACTATTTTGGAGGAGGACAAAGGCATTCAGATAAGGCTCGGCTTGCTTTCGTGGACGTTCGGGACGGACAGAGAAGGAATAGGACTCGGGCAATGTCCTCTTCTTTTTTGTGCTGGCAGCTGTCCCCCCTCCCTTGCTATTATTCCCTCTCTTTCTGTCTTGCTCCTCACTTACTGAAAACCGTGACTTGAAGAAACGGTTTACAGCCTCTCTTTCCTTCTTTCATTTAGTTGCTTCCCTATGAAATGGATCCAAAAAAGAAAAACACTCTTGCGAGAAATGCCCTTTTTCTGACATTTTTCTATTCCAAAGTGCAGCGGGATGGACAGAAATAGAAGGTTTTAAATATGAAAAATAAATACATAACTAAATAAAGCAAGACAGAGTGGTTGCAAAGAGGCCAGATTGGTTTTATTTACATCCAAATACATCAGCATCACTTTACAGAGTTTGCCAGTGAAGCGCTACTTTTGTTTTCTAGTCTTTCTTCGAACAACATTGTTGTTCCCAGGTGGGAAAGTGTACCATTCCTGGAGGTACTGCAATACCTGGTTGATGGGTGGATTGGAAAACAAAATGTGTACCATGGCTCTGTGTTTATGGATGTGGTCTCTTTAAACCATACTGCTTACGTTTTGTAATGATATAAGCAATGGACATTGAAACGGTTCCCTTCAGGGCCCTCTAGTCATGTCCTTAACTTTTCAGGTAAAACCACTCGCTGATTTCTGAATAGTGAGTGAGATATCGTTAAGGTAACCATGTTTCTGCTTACATTTCACATGCTTTACTTAATCTTGCATTCCCTTTGAGTGGTTGCTTTTACTTTTTTTTTTAGGCAGCATATTACTCTTATCAAGTGCATAATTTGAATTGAGCCACATTCAAGTGTTTATAGCGGGCACAATTAGGTTATAGCTGGAGGCAGTGCGAGTTTCTCTCAGTGGGGAAGTATGGTGTTCAGTGGGGGAGAGGATGTGGCACTATGGCCAGAGCTGTCGAATTTGGAACTGGGGAACCGGGTTCAGCCTTCATGACCAGTCCACCGGACCACTCTACTGAGGGAGCACATTCCCTTGCTAGACCTTAGAAGGCCCCGCTAGACCTTAGAATGCTTGATGTCTTAGCACAAGCAGGTGTACCCAAGTGGTGTCAATTGTGAGTCAACCTTGAAGGCTTGTCCACCACAATCCATACTGAAGTTCATCTTCAGTCTTGCGGGCAGGCCTACGAAGCAGCACACCCTAGAGCAACAGTGATCCAGTCGCTGTGACTCTGTCACTGAGGTCACATGAACCTTGAGCAGGTTAGGGTGATGCGAACGGTGTGATTTCGGGGGGTGCGTAGTATTTGCAAGTATATTATGGTGTAAAAAAAACTTGCTGCCTCCTTCCTGGCCTCCAGCAATTTTCAGAAACAATAAGAATGTCATGATAACTTCGGTGATTCATGTTCTTCCTAGAGAGAGGTCGGAGTTTTGTCTAGTGGAAGGGTTGACTCCTGGAAAGGTAACACAGAGGGTTAATGTGCCTGCTGCAAAGAACATGTACCATGCAGATCACAAAGTGCACTGCTTTAATGGGGGGACCATGATGAATGGTCATTTAATGTCAGCTGTAGATGATGGATCCCTGAACAGTGTCATGTATGTGCATGTTTGCATTGTGCTGAGGGGATTACCAGGTAATTATTCACGCAGCTCTCTGATGGATGTCACATGCGGTTTTTCTGGGTCCCCAGATAGATCATGCAGTCTGTGTGTTCTCTTTTCTACTGCCAGTCACGGGTGTATTCAACTGTGTAGCCTTGGACCGTGTCATGTATGTGCATGTAACTTGCATGATCGAGGTAACTATTAGCGGCGAAACTACGTGTCTCTCGGACATCTTTCACGTGCTCGCCATCCTTTTTCCCCAGCAAACCCCTTCCCCAAGGGCGGCAATCTGAGGGATAGCCCCGGGCGCCACAAGCTCTAGCTACGCCTCTGCTACCAAATTCAGTGAACGAGTAGAAGATTGTGTGGTGGAGTCAGGAACACAGTAAATAAGCACAAGAGGTGGAGGAGGCGGGGGAGGGGGGGGACACAGCATTAAGCCAGGACCCAAAGATGGAACAAAGTTCCAGGTTTCAGAGAGCTCTTCCCAGTGAGCAGACAAAAAGCAGACTTTATTTAAAGTCACCTTCCAAGTGTGCTAAAATGGGTAACCATGGCTCCATAGTTAATGAGCCAACGCAGAGTGAGCAAGCGGAAAGTCACCGGTGAGGAAGCTCATTCCACAGAACTCACAGTAGCAGACCAAAGAGCCGGAGCAACGAGAGAGGCAAGGAGGAGAAGAAAGTATAATTCTTCACAAAGAGGCCACAGTAAAAATCCCCACACAAACCTAAATCAGTTTGTGAGATGGCAAATAAAACAATCGACACCAGCCTTAACTATATCAAATTGAGCAGTACGTGGGGCATCGGTGCATCAGCCGTCCCTAAAAAGGAATAGACAGTCGACACATACTTAGCAAGAAGCAACACTAGAAGACACCAGAAGGAAAATGGCTGCACTCAGTGGCACGGTTATGGAACATATAAGAAGATGGGCACAAGCAACTAAAACGGGTTGGTAAGCTTTGTTTGCAAAATCCAGCGTAGCAGACCAAAGAGAAAGAGCAGGAAGAATGGTAAGCAGGAATCAAAAATATGAGTCCAGGGAGGAGCCGAGCACGGGACCAAGATGGCTGCGTGAGCACAGAGCTCCCGAGACCCTCGTTCCCTCCGGCAACTATCCTGGAAAAAATCCTGTGTCTAATATCCGGAATATTGGAGATGAACCATTGCTGAGGCGAACGTCGTTGTCCGGACTGAAATTGTACACCGGAGACCGAAGTTGTGACAAGTGGAAGTTTGCGGCCTATCCCCGGGAGGTGCCCGGGTCTCGCGTTGGCATGGGCCCGGACATTAATTAAACAACAGCGGCCGTGTGTGGTGCAGACCATCGGTTGGGGGCTGTTTTCACTTTCACTTTCGTTTTCCTCTACAACTGCGTGCCTCGGCCCGAGAGTGTCTTGGGCATCAGTCGCCTGTAGCTCGGCCTGCACATGCAGGGGCTTGAATCGGGGTCCCGGATCCAGCGGACCTCGTGCCAATTGTGTGGCTGAGTTGCCTGTCTTTAACGTGGACTGTTCCGGTGTTGAGGATGTCGGCCAAAACAGAAGCCCAAGAATACCAGGCGGGGTGGCTACACCCAAACTAACAATATGGACCGCTATGCCCAGCAAAAGGGATTGCCAAGCGGACCCGGGAAGCCACAGGAAGTACCGAGAGATGATTCGGTCGCCGAACCGGAATTGACACTGCAAGACATCATGGGCGCCATTGAGGGGATGAAGTCCTCTATTGGGTAACAGTTCGAGACCCTGGCACACAAAGTGGACACTATTTCAGTTGACGTTAACTTGCTTCGCGCAGACCTGGGGAAAACTAATGACAAAGTTAAATCATTGGACCTAAAAACCTCTACCCTCACGGGGGACGTCTCTGATCTGCAAATAGAGGTCCGTACGCTGAGGACTACTAACGATCTCTTTGCCCGCAAGATGGAGGATTTTGAAGGCCGGGCGCGGCGCAATAACGTGCGCATTGTTGGCGTTCCGGAGAAATCGGAGGAGCAATCAGCAGACTTGTTTGTCGAGGACTTGGTGGTTAATCATCTGGCGCCTAAGGGCCTCAGCAAGTTCTTTGCGGTCGAGCGGGCCCACCGAGTCCCGGGTGGGAGGCCCAAGGTGGGAGCCCCCCCCCGAGACCGATCATCGCCAGGATCTTCAATTCCAGGAACCGCGACGCCATTCTACAGGCGTCACGAGTGTCCGGACCAGTCACTTTCCAGAACACTGCAGTTAGTTTTTATCCTGACTTCACCCAGGCGGTGCAGAAGCAATGGCAGAGTTTCCTGGGGGTTAAGAGGAGGATACGCGAGATGGGCCTGAAGTATGCCATGCTCTTCCCAGCCAAGTTGCGCGTCGAGTACGAAGAGCGAACCTTTTTCTTTGACTTGCCAGACGAGGTTGGGGAATGGCTCGACACATTGCCTCAGCGGCGGACTAGCGGGGATCATGCTGGCGGAGCAGAAGGTGGTCATGTCGCACAAGAGTGAGGACTCCGGTCATTGAACATTTTGGCTAAGCTCTGGACAGTGGTTTGCTGATTTGCTTTCATTGCTGGCTATTGTCCGGGGGTGGCGAGGGTACAATGGGAACTCTTTCCTCCTACGGGGTTTCTTCTTGTAGATTAGTTTCTGCTAGGGCGACAGGCACACTGCAAGTTGGGGGGGCTTTTTAGGCTTATGCAGGGGTGCAGGGTGGGGGGTGGTATGGATCTGTTGGGGTGTTTGTTGTTGTTTTTCATTTTGCAAGGTATCGCAATGCAAGTCTTTTTCGCTCGTGTGCTGCTCTCTGGGGGGGGCGGGGGTCTCTTGCCATTTTGTGATGGGGGTAGGGGTTTGAATATACTTAGTTGGAATGTTAATGGCTTGGGGGATCGTATCAAGCGGGGGATTGTTCTGCAATTTCTGAAGAGGTGCTCTCCTGACATAGTCTTGCTGCAGGAGACGCACCTGATAGGCAATACGTGTCATGCGCTCAATAGAAAGGGTTATAAATTTGTCGCGCACTCTGGGTTTTCCTCGGGATCTCGGGGGGCTGGAATACTCGTTAGGACCTCGCTGCCATTTGAGATTGATTCTACCACTGTCGATGAAAGGGGGCGCTTTGTGGCTGTTGCGGGGAGGTGGGAGGGCAGGACACTGGTTTTGGTTTCTGTTTATGTCCCTCCTGGCCTGCAGACCGCCACATTTGCTGACTTGGGGAGGGCTATGCTGGATCTCCCCGAGGCCGTGTTGTTGGTGGGTGGTGACTTTAATGCAGTTGGTTCCGTGAACGTCCCTCCAGGGACACGGCAGAAGCTTGCTTACTGGGGCTTTTACCGCTCCCCTTGAAGGCGAAGCTGCTACGCCGCTTCGCTAACCTGGCATTAATGCTGGCAAAGCGCCTGATAACACAACGGTGGAAATCCTGCACGCCGCCACGTGTTAAGACTTGGGGCGAAGAAGTGTTACGTTGGGCGGTGGCGGAACGCGGTGCGCTGTATCGTGAGGAGAGTCGGGGGCTGCGTAAGCGGCCTATTTCACTGGAGTGGGCGCATCTGACTGAATCATTCAAGAGTGAGATGGAGGAGGCGGAGGGAGGAGCTACGGTGCCTACCCCCCCGGATTCCCCCGCATCAGTGGTGGTGATCGTTGATAGAGGTGGATCGGTGGGAGTGAGAGGGGGTGCCTGACTCCGGGTGTTGTGCGGTGGGGTGTATGGTGTGATCGGGGCCCCTCTGTCGGGATACATGGATTGGCCTCTGTTCGCCCTCATCCATGTGCTTGGGATGGGGTTGCCCTCTGCCCCGGCTGGCGGTCCCTTCCGTTTCTCCCCCCCCCCCAAGTGAATGCTTCGAGGCCCCCAGACTGTGACTGTTTACTTTGTGGCATGGGTGGGTATGGAGGGTGGGTTTTGGGTGGGATTGGGGTTTGTGAATAGTTGAGCGGTTCCCGCTCCTCCTGACCACATTCGTTCAAAAGCTGGGTATGGAGAGCATAATACTGAGACGTACAGGCGACCCTCCTAGCGTGATTGGGACGTTATCGTGTTCTATTGTGGACAACAGCGCAACTTGACAGGATAATACACAAAACCTGAATTGTATCCTGTGTTTCCGGAAATAATGAAATGTGAAATGTGAGGTGTAATTTGTAATACCTGCATATGAAAATCACAATAAAGTTTGTTTAAAAAAAAAAATGCAGTTGGTTCCGGATTACTAGACAGGCATCCGCCAAGGGACCCCGGGGGGGGCGCAGAGATGGCTCCCAGATTTTATTGATACACTAGGTCTGGTTGACTGCTGGAGGCTGCTGCATCCCGCTCAGCGGCAGTACACTTTTCACTCTGGGGCACACGGTAGCCTCTCTAGAATAGATTATGTTCTCACCTTGGCTGCCCAAGCTTCATTGGTGTCCGAGGCTAGGCACATGGCTAGGGGCATCTCCAATCATTCGCCGGTGTGGATTTGTATGGATTTTGGCCGGGGAGCGGCAGGTAGGGTGGCTCCGATTAACCCCTGGTATTTCCGTGACCCTAGGACTCGTAGCGCGTTGTTGAAAGCGGTCGATCTCTACTTTTTGGAGAATCATGGCTCGGTTACCTCCGCGGTGTCTTTGTGGGAAGCGTTTAAAACAGTACTGAGAGGGGAGGCCCTCTCCTTGATAGCGGATGTCAAACGTCGGAGAGATGCGGAGGTGGCACAGATCGAGGCTGAGATAGTGGTATTAGAGTCAGTCCTGGAAGACGGGGTTACGGCGAAAACACTGCATAAGTTGAGAGTAAAACAGTCTGAATATAAAGCACTGGTGACAAACGCGGCCAAGGTTCTTAGCAGGGATCAACAAGGGCGATTGTATGATGTAGGGGACAAGGCTGGGAAATTAATAGCGTGGCTAGACAGAAAAGAACGAGTGAATAGAGTTGTGCCAGAAATAGTGACAGTCGGCGGGGATATTGTCACCGAACCCGACGGGATAGTCCAGTGTTTCGCGGACCACTTCCGGTGCCCCAGGTTACTGAGATGCTTGACGTGCAACTTTCCCCTTAGCTCTACTTCCAACTTTGGACGTAAAACTGTTCACAACCTGGAGTTCGTACCTCTGCTTTCCCCTCACTTCTTTGGCGTTGTGTACTGCCCCGCTGAGGGGAGTGGGACCTCGCCCCAGCTGAGAACTAGCGCATGCTTATTATATGCTTTGCCTTGCTTGTGTTTTTTATTTTTTAGTTCGCATTAAAACTAAACCTTTGTTACTCCTGATCTATAGCTATAGACCTTCTTACGTATTGTTCTCATCGTGCTGCCGGACCTCCGGGATGTCGGCTGAATAGCTGTGTACCATGTTGACGTAAATAAAGGTTTTAAAAAAAATATATATATATATATGAGTCCAACGAGAAGCCAACAATAAAGGTCCACACTCCAACCTCAAACACTTATTGAGGTCGCAAATAAAACTATCTCAACCAACTAAAAATGTATAAAATTGAGCAGAATATGAATAATTATGAGACTGCCAACTGTAGCTATGAAATGTAAAAGACACATCACCCCCACTCTGGAGGACATATTGTCAGACTTAAAGATGCAAAGCAGTTTTCAAATTCAGATTTAAATGCAGGGTACCACCAGCTCATGCTCGATCAAAACAGTTGTTACTCTACTACTTTCTCTACTCACGTTGGATTTCTGAGTTACAAACAGGTGAGTTTTGGGGAGTCCTCAGCCGCGGAGGTGCTCCAAAATGCCGTGATACAGTCTCTAAATGGACTGATAGGCGTCATTTTCCTGAGTGATGACATCCTCATCCACGGTCAATCACTCACTGAGCACAACACAAGACTTCACAGCACACTTCAACGGATAAGAGAAGCAGCGCTAGCCCTACAGAGAGACAACTGTGAATTTTTGAAGAAACAAGGGACTCAGCATTGACCCCAAGAAGGAAGAAAACATAAAGAAATCTCCCATGCCAAAAAACCACACTGATGTCCGCTATTTTCTAGGAATTATTAATTACTGCGGTCATTTCATCCTACATCTGGTAAACATATCACAACCACTTAGAAACCTCATCAAATTGATGGTCTTGTAGAACTGGCAATAAGAACATGGGCGTTCCTTCAAAAACATAAGATCTGCTCTCCTGGAAGACACTGTGATGCACTACTTTGACGCTCAAGACCCAAGTGATCGTAGATGCCAGCCCAGCTGACTTAGGGGCGATACTGTTCCAAGAACCTTTTGCACGTGTACCTCTTGAGAAGATTATGGGATGCCCTGCTTGAGAACCCAAAACCATTGCTCAAGCTAAGAGTCTTTGAGTATTACTAGGACAGGCTGCTGAGTTTGTGTTGTTTGTTAAGAAAGTTGACTAGAGATGTAGCGTGCCGCCCAGCACAACGTAAAGATCAAGCACGCACCGCGACTTTCAGGCATGAGGTCAACCAGATGATAAAAGGGAGCAAGAGCTCAGGCAACAGTCCCAACAAAAAACAGCGTCACCCTCTATTTAGGGTCCATATCCTGGGGCGCCTTTGTTGTACATATTTATATGTGAGCCAAGTACATACAAAGCCTACCAAGAAACCATTGCTCGAGAGGAAGTAAGGAGACTGCACATCATATGATGACGTTTCATCTGGGAGGGAGGGTGCCCCTCAGTTTGAGAGAACTTATTCACAATCTGAGCCGCCAAAAACATATACAGTCCAATGTTTTTTGCCCAGTGCCTTTTTCCAAATACACAAAAGTTGAAACAATGGCTATGCCAATAGGTCTGGCTTTAAAGTGCGAACGTCTGCAAACACAAGTATGTACACGTGTTCCCTTGTGTATGCAAATACAGGCATAGACAAGTGCGCATTTGTGCATGTTGTGTTTGCAGGCGTTAGCACTTTAAAGGCAGCCCCATAAGCATCACCAGTTTCTTCTGTATATTGTCAGTTTTGAGAATCTCTTGCAGTAATTCACTATAAACTTTGTAATATTCATGTTCCCTGCCAATGAAGTTCAGTGTTGGCACCTAAGTGCTAATTTATTTTTTCGTGCTTTTCCAGACTAAGCTTTTCTGGCCGTATTTAAACGCTCAGTCTTTTAGCTTGTCTCTCGCCTCACCTGCAGAGGATTAAGAGTTTAATGGATGAGTCCACAGCAGAATGCTAATTATATTCTTCCAGGCCTGATAAGACTTGCAAATTGAGTCACCGAAATTTCATTTTATGTCCTAGATGTCACATTCGATTACCTAAACGATGATGGTTTCATGGTTAATTCGTTTTCTCTTTTTCACAGTCATTGTATTCGTTGTCTGAAAGGCAGCAGACCCTGTTTCCGACTTACCAACAGCAAGCACCTCCTATAAGACAGTCTCACAGTTTGCTCCACCTCTGCAGGGACTGTTAGCTTGACCTTGATCCGCCATCTTGAAACAGTCTGCTGGGCACTCTATTTGTTGAAAGCATGTGCGTCCAACGACCAGCTAGGTCCACGGCACACCTTTCGGATATTCTCATAAAAGACATTTACATCCAGTTAATATAACTGGAAATAAATTACTGTCAGTGGTTATCCTGAAAATCTGCAATTTATTTGGCCCTCGTGGACCTAGGTTGGACACTCTGGGGCAGATTTATGAGCCCCTTGTGCCACTTTTGCGTCACTTTTAACATGGGAAAAGTGACGCAAAAGTGGCGCAAGGGGCTCATAAATCTGCCCCTCTGTGTTAAGTCAGGAATGACAAGGTTATTTATTGGCAGAAAATACATGAGTCCATCCGCCACTTAAATCCTGGTTAAAAGTGCGAGGGTGGGAATTTGCATACCCACAACATTCCAAATACTATGGCAAGAAACGTCCTTGCCCTGGTACAAATTACAAAGTAAAAAAATATGCGGTAGAATTAAGACCATATAATATGACGTAGAACTCAACCATTCCCCCACAACAGAAACAACAAATAAAAATTCAAGGACTATAAATGAAGTCATTATGTAATCTTTTAAATACTTTAGCGGACATGAAGCCCTTGCTGTCTGACATTCAGGTGCTTTAGAAAAACTCGAATCCTCCATGTTGTCCTCATCACAAGCCACTGTCATGAAATCCCAGCAAGATTAGCACACTTAAGGGCTGCACGGTGCTCCATGTGAACAGGCACACTGTGGTTTGGCTCTAGAACTTTGTTTGTAAACTGTGGTAGACAAGTACTTTATCACAATAGATTCCATGTACGTAGATGAAGATCACATCACAATTCTGTGTTCGTTAGGTAGTTATGCTATAGACATGTAGAATTAACTTGAATGCAAAACCGCTATGGCGCTAATGCACCAAACATCTAATACCTAATAAAACAACATCTAATAAAATATGTAACAGAGTAGACCCATCATTCGTCAAACAAAAAACAAAACAAACATCACACAATAGTTAACATATGGGGCAGAACAACTAATAAGCAACATCTATCTCTTAAGGAAGCTCCACAAATTTAGGAGAAAATTTGTGTGTCGGGAGTTCCAACATATCGAGGATTCTATGTTATCAGTAAGGGGCTCATTTCCTCAGCACATTTGTGAAGCTGACGGACAACCAAGCATCTTTTAATCCCCACAAATTTTGACTGCCCCCCCCCTTCCAAAAACAGAGAATGTAGGGGGGTGCAGTAAGAAAGTATTTGCTGTTCCCCACCATAAGTCTGAGTCAATGTAATCATCCCATCTGAGGGCTAGGTAAACACTTCATGAGCACCCACCTTTGGCCCCATACGGCTCTGACCCCTCCTCTCTCCCCTGCCGAGTGCCTTTTTCTAAGTTAGGGGAAATGAGAAATGGGGCAAAAAATGCTCAGATCAGCTGCACCCCGATAGAACATTGGCTGGACAGCCCCTGTTGGCACGGTCCTACAGTTAACGAGCGATACAGCTTATCAAGTCTATCAGAATATGTGGAGGAATTAGTTCAGGGTACTTTGCTGGAAAAAGATGATTGGGTACACCAGAAGATCTACTCCTAGAAATTACTGCAACTGAGCCTGTGAAGGATGAGGCATTAACCACTCTGCTGACGCACAGGGTAAGTCGTAAGTAACCCTGGGCGTAGTTTGCGTAGTAGCGCTACACGTAGCTACGCGAAGTGCACTTCGCACTATGCACGCTACTCGAACTTCGTAGTGCGAAAGGGAAATACTGTTCGCACTGATTGCACAGTGCCGGATGCTTGTCCGCACTGTGCAATCATTGCAAACGGCATCTTGCACAGTGCAAGCGGTCGTTTTCTGCCGCTCGAGTAGATTTATACTCGAGCGGCAGCTTTCTCAACGCGGACTGGTAGTTTCTCATCGCGAGTGGTCGCAAGCATACGCGACCACTCGCAATGAGAAACCTGACCTCCCCGCGTTGAGAATCTCGCCGGGAGGTTTATTTTCCACGCTTGCGATCGGCAACTTGATGTTGCTGATCGCGAACAAGGAAAAAGTCTGGCCGGGATGTTGATTTTGCTCGCCAACTTGACGTTGAGGACCGCGAACAAGCAAAAAATGCCCGCTACGCTACACGTTTTTGCACTGTGCTATGTGCAGTTCGCGTAGTGCGTAGTACTACGCTAGCGTAGAACTACGCCCAGGGTTAGTCGTAAGGTGGCGGTGACGTTCATGCACGGGGCTTTGGCACCAACATTCTACACGCCTAAGACTGCACTGATACTGAAATGGGAACAGCAGATGAATAGGGAGATTTCAGACAAACAGTGGGGCCTGATATGTTTATATGTAGAAACTCACTGGGGGATGTTACTGGATTTACAGTCGGACCTCACGGGTAGACCCATGCACATGTCAATAGAGGGGTATATTGTGGCGCTTTTCAAGAGCGGCGAAGGCTAAGCACACAAACAAATTCCTGGACCAGGTACTGCTCCTAGGTAAAAAGCCGGTCTCGAGATGGGTTCAGGAACTCATGATGCAGTGCACTGCGGAAATCATCATTCCAACTTCCAAGCCCCAAAATATAGGGAGAGGAACACGCAGTACAGACGGGGACCTACTATTGCTGGCACTTCAGGCTGAGCCGGATAAGATGCCACTCTAAATAGGAAGGGGACACAACACCACAATAGGGTCCTTTACTATTGGGCCTCATTAAAAACACACCATGCAGAAACTTTGCTATGGCAATTTAGTGGAAGGAGTGGAACCTAACGAACGGCAGTGGGAGCTGTTTTTGGACTAGGAGGGTCTACATAGAAGTGGGATGCGAGTGGAGCCAATGATGTTGTTTGTTTTTTCACATTTGTGGCTTTGGATCATTAGAAAACGTGGATGCTGGATGTCCAGTTGCCTCAACATATTAGCAGATGCTGTAACTTGCCTTGATATATGCACTTCACTATATTATGGTGCTTTTTCAACTGCTAACAAAGAGCTTTCTAAAATAGTAAATGCTTCTAGAAATTACTGTAAAAGCTGGGGCGTTGAGAGACGATTAAACTTTTCCCAAAATATATCTTCTACTGTGGATCAGCAAAGAGGCCTCTTGGTCCAGGAATATTTTCTTTCTTAATGCTGCACATATTTTCCCAGTTTTCCCTGCGAAGAAGGAGAAAAGATCTTCACAGAGCTAGAAAATAGGGGAAAAGACAGAATGAATGTCCACAGGAAGGGGGTGACTGTTGGGACACATACTTAGTTAAAGTTGAAGCCAAAAACGACACACGCCCACCCTGAGCTGCGACACCCCAAAGGCGAGTCCACACACACAACTTACACCGAATCAAACTTCCCTGATTGTAGGGGAGCACCGAAGAACCTGAGAACACCACTCCGGAGGGTCACCCGCCCTGACAGGGCCACCGATTGGCAAGGGGTTCCCGCTTAGGACATGTTTGATTGCAGTGTAATGTTTGGACTTACTCAAAGTACTGTCGTCATCTCATGCACAGAAAATCAATAAAACACATTCGTGAAAAAAAAAGAATGCCCACAGAAAAATATAATTCAGCTATAACCCTGTGTGACTTTTGGCAACAATTAGGGACGCTACTGATCCGTAGAGAATAGTGAGATTTTTGGGCAGGTAACATTTGTAGATGGGGGACTCCAGATTGAAGAGTTTCCGCTTCCTTTCTAATTGCATCGAGTTAGAAACTAATGCCGTCGATGGACTGGGAACAATTGCTTTGAGAAGCACTCACAGGTGGTCAGAACATGTTAAAGAAATAGGATTTAAAACAGTAGTGGAAAATATAGGGTATAAAAGGTGATCAGCCCTATGGGTAAGGAGCAGCCTTACCACTCTGAGATTAAAAAAAGCAAGATAGGCGTGGCTTAGGCAAGATGGCCGATCGGACGTGATCCGCATCGGCTCCCGCATCACCCCGGGCTTCCCCCGGCTTCGAGGTGGTTCCCGGGTCCCTGGGTGGGACGAACGCTCGCACTATGGGTTGGTGAGCCAAGGAGCGTCGGCGGGCCCGGAGGATTCCCGAGCGGCAGCCGGCTGCGGCTCCCGAGACTCGCGGCAGTGACGGCGCAGAGGCGACCAAGATGGCGGCTCCCGCAGCTGTAAAGGCACTGCGTATCGGCCGCGGCTGAGGGTCCGGGGCGCCGGGCCTCAAGAAAAGAGGGGCGGCGGCTTCCTGGGGGCCCCTGTGGGGGCTCGGGCCCGGACGGGCCGCATGGAGGATCAGGCACGACCCGGAGGGAGATCTCCCTGAGGCGACGGACGACGCGGAGGTGGGGCCCCGAGACCGCGTGGGCCCGGCTGTCGAGGCCTCATGCCGAGGGAGAGGAGCTGGCGCGGCGGAAGGACGGTGAGAGGCGAGAGTGAGCATCTCTGGGAACCCACGTGCGGGATTGTCTACTGACCTGGCCTGAGGGGGCGGAGAGCCCGCGGAGGGGTCGGCGCGGGGGTCTCCTTGGTCGTGCAGCGCTGGTGATCGACCTTGGCGGCGAGGCTGTGGCCCGTGTAGACTGCGGTGGTCTGTGGCGGAGGCGGAGGAGAGAGGTCCGGTGGTACCGGTGAGAGTGCGCAGCCTGGCCCGCGGCGTGTGGCGGGCCCGGGAGGTCCCGGCGGAGGCTTGGACGAGAGAGGCGGCGGCTTCGAGGCTTGTGTGGAGGGCCCCTACTTGACCGCGCCATTGGCGGCACCAGTGTGGAGCGGCCTTATGCCAGCGAAGAAGGGCCAGGCCAAGCGCAGCGCCTCCGTCACTGCCTTCTTTGGACCGGCGGACAGGGGGCCATCTGGGGCATCGGCGGCACAGCCGGGAGCGATGGCGCTCACTAAGGAGGATCTCCTGGCCTCCCTGCGAGATTTCAAGGTGGAGCTGCGGGAGGAGATTGGCCGGGATACTCAACGTTCGGTGGACCAGTTGCGAGCTGACCTGCGCGACCAGCTATCCGGCCTCCGACACGACGTCGACGCGGTGGGCACGCGAGTGGTGGAATTGGAGACGAGACATGAGAACCTGGATGGCAGATGTACGGATCACTCACGCCAGATTCAGGCCCTTCAGGATCAGTTGACGCAAACGCAGCTCAAGGCGGAAGATTTGGAGAACCGCGCCCGCCGCGATAACATTCGAGTGCGCCATTTGGAAGAGCGAGCAGAGGGCCCGGATCTAGAGGCCTTCCTGGAAGGTCTCTTCGCGGAAGTAGTGAAACCACAGACTCTAAAGATTAAGCTCGACCGGGCACACAGGGTGGGCTTTCTGACACCTGGAGATAAACGGAGGCCGAGGGACATTCTGGCCAAATTTCACTCTTACAAAATCAAGGAGGCTGTCCTGGCGGCGGCGCGGAGGTCGACGGAGGTGTCATTCCAGGGGTTTACGTGTGCACTCTACCAGGATCTATCCCCGGCGACGTTGGCGAGGCGCCAGTCCTTTCGGCCGCTGACTGCTAAACTGAGAGCGGAGCACATCAGGTATCGCTGGACCTTCCCCTTTGGCCTCGCATTTGAATACCGGAATAAGCAACGTACTGTGACTGACTTGGAGGTAGGAAAGGCTATTCTGGGCCTGACTGCACCGGACGATGAACGGGTCGAGGGGAGAGCAGCAGCGACTGGAGGCACCGGGGCGGGGGCCGGGGACTGGGCCACAGTGGGCCATACCCCTCCCAGATGATTTCACGGGTGGCGCCATTTGGAGGAACGTTTTATCCAGCGGTGGGAGGTCCTGGACATGGGTACTGAGCGCTTGAGGCCACGCGCACTGGAGGGCCCGTCAGATCGGAGGGCCAGCGCGGAAGTGGTGTCGATGGGTGCGAGACTTCGAATGAGGGCCTGTCAGAGGGCCCGGGAACTAATGTTGGGGATGTTCTCCCCATTTCTATGCATGAGGGTCAAGATTGTTGCCGGGGGGGGGGGGGGAGGGGAGGGGCGGGTTGCCATGCCCTTTGAGTGTTTACTGCTTTAATGCTGTGTTGCAATGGGGTGGTTGGGGCTGTTTTACTTCCTTTTCATTTTCCCTTTCTTTCCTTCTCTTCTTCTCTTTTCTTGACACCGGGGACAGGGGGAGGGGCGCTGGGCTGGGCTGCTGAGGGTTGCACACACTCTAACTCACGATGGCTGTATCCCTAGGCTCATGGAATGTTCAGGGGCTTAATTCCCCCCAGAAGCGCCAGAGGGTGATGAAGTATATATCGGATCGACATCTCGACATAGTTGCGCTGCAAGAAACGCACCTGCGTAGGGGAGACGAGCACAGGCTGCGACACAGGTCATACCCACTTATGTACAGTTCGTCGGCCTCCACCAAGCACAGGGGGGTGACGCTGTTGTTTCATAGCGGAGTGAAGTTCCAGCCGATAGAGGTTTGCTCAGACAAGGCGGGGAGGTGGGTGATGGTAAAAGGGGTCCTACGAGGGCAGACTTGCACTTTCATTTCACTCTACGCACCCAACACTGGCCAGGCGGGGTTCCTGTCCACCTTTTGCTCGCGGTTGGAGCAGTTCGCTGAGGGTTCGGTGGTTCTGATGGGGGACTTTAATCTGGTGTGGCGGGTGGAGTTGGATAGCTCGCGCTCGCAGAGGGCTGAGTCGGGTGCCTTCTCTGCGGCTTCTCGACAACGCTTCTCTGATCTGGGCCTCTGTGACGCCTGGCGCACTTTGCATCCCTCCACGAAGGATTATACCCATTTCTCCCATGTCCACCAGTCGTATTCCCGGTTGGATTACATTTTCATTAATCGCTTTCTTTCGGGGTCCATACGAGATGCGCAGATCCTTCCGCTCTCTATTTCCGACCATAGTATGGTCACGGTTACGCTTCACTGACCAGGCCCCCGGGATCGCCAGCGAAAATGGTATTTCCCCGCTTCCCTCACCAGGGATATAGTGTTGCGCGCCTCACTACGGGAGGCTATAGATGACTATTTTGCCCTCAATGGCGCAGAGGAGACTTCGGGGCAGACGCGGTGGGACGCCTTTAAAGCGGTGATAAGGGGGAAGTGCATCGCGCTCAACTCGGCGCTTAATCGGCAGAGGGCGGCGGAACGAGAACGCCTGGAGGCGGAATTGGTGGCCGCGGAACAGGCCCATAAGGCTAAGCCTTCTCGCCTCACCTTGCGGCCCCTTACGGCGCTGCGGGGCAAACTTAAGTCTATCTATGCCAATAGGGCTGAACTAACCCTCTTGCGGTTGCGTCACACCTCCTATGCCCAGGGGAACAAGGTGGGGAGGCATCTGGCTAGACAGCTCCGGGTCAAGCGAGATAAGGAATACATTGAGGGGGTACGGGATGCCGCGGACGTGCTTATCCGCTCAGATGAGGGCAAGGCGGCCTGCTTCCGATCTTTTTATAGCACACTCTACGAGTCGGACTCGCTAGAAGGCCCAGCGCAGGAAGCCTATCTGCAGGAGTTACAACTCCCTCAGGTGTCGGACGCGGCCAACGCGGACCTCTGTGCCCCCATCTCATTGGAAGAGGTCACCAAGGCCATAATGGCGCTCAAACTGAATAAGGCTCCCGGACCTGATGGCCTTACAGCCCTGTTTTATCGTACCTTTGCGCCGGACCTGGCCCCGCGCCTGCAATCTTTGTTCAACGCTGTCGTCACTCAGGGGGTGGTCTCCTCCTCCATGGCGGAGGCGGTTATTACGGTTATCCCCAAACCGGGGTAACCCAAGGATCACTGTTCCTCCTACCGCCCCATCGCGTTGTTAAATCCAGACGCTAAGTTGTATTCCTCTATTCTGGCGGCCCGGCTCAGCCCTCTGATGGCTGCGTTGATTCATCCCGATCAATCGGGTTTCATTCCGGGGAGGCAAACGCACGACAACACGCGACGCATAGTGCATCTCATAGAAAAGGCTTCGAAACGACGCTTGCCGGCCGTCCTGGTGGGACTGGATGCCGAGAAGGCGTTCGACAGGGTGGATTGGGGGTTTCTCTTCTCCACCATGCGCCGGATGGGCTTTGCAGACGCCTTTATGGCAATGATACGGGCCAATTATCGGCTCCCGGTGTCGCGGGTCCAGGTCAACGGGACCTGTTCGGCGCCGTTCGCCCTCTCCAGGGGTACCAGACAGGGGTGCCCGTTGTCCCCCCTCTTGTTTGCCCTGAGCATTGAGCCACTGGCAATAGCCGTTTGACGTAATCCGCAGATAGCGGGCATTCCGTTCGCAGGGGAGGACCATAAGATCTCCCTGTTCGCTGATGATGTGCTTCTCTCACTCACTCGCCCCTCTGAGTCGCTCCCAATTCTCCAGGACGAGCTGCGGAGCTATGAACGAGTGGCGGGATTCAAGATTAACCAGGACAAGTCCTATGTTCTTAATCTTACGCTACAGGGCGAGGAACTGGCGAGCCTTCAGAGGTGCACGGCTTTCCGCTGGGCGACCACGTCGCTTCAATACTTGGGAGTCCAGCTTACCCCCTCCATAGAGGATCTTTATCAGGCCAATTTTCCCCCCCTTCTTGGGCTTATTAAGGCCGACCTGGCGCTGGAAGCCTTTGTTTATCTCGTGGCTGGGGCGTATTCACTCTCTCAAAATGACGGTCTTACCGAAGTTACTCCACCTGTTCCAGGCCCTCCCCATTGATGTCCCTCTCTCCTTTTTCGCGACCTTACGCTCCCTCTGCTCTCGTTACATCTGGCAGGGGGGCAGAGCCCGGCTGTCATTTTCCATGTTGCGGAGGCCACGTTCTGCGGGCGGAGCGGGCCTCCCCGACTTCCACCTCTACTACAAGGCGGCTCAACTACGAGTTTTGGTAGAGTGGTCGAAGAGAGAATCGGACAAACATTGGCTCCATATGGACAGGTCGGTGGCAGGCAGGACGATTTGGGACTTGGCATGGCGGCCAAAACACGATAGACCGGCAAACGCTTACGTCAGCACGCCCACTAGAACAACATTGCGGGTATGGGACACTCTGGCGTCGGATGAACGGTGGACAACTTTTCCTTCCCCCCACACGCCTATTCACGGGTTGGCGGCTTTTCCGCCGGCGCTTACTAGGGGGCCTTACGCGGCGTGGGAGAAGGGGGGCTGTTTGATGGTAGGACATCTTTTTAGGGGGTCGAGGTTGATGACCTTCTCCGAATGTAGGACCGACTTTAGTCTTCCGCCCACCGAGCATTATCATTACCTCCAGCTTAAGCACTGGCTTCAAACGCAGGCCCTCCAGGCGGCGGTTCGCAGACCCCAAACGCCCTTCGAAAAATTTGCGCACACTACCACATCTATGAAGGGGGTAATCTCCTTTCTTTATGGACACCTTTTGGCTACTAGAGTCTCCCCGGCTCCACGATTCCAATCTAAATGGGAGGAGGTGCTGCGGCGTCCGATCGGACAACGGGAGTGGGAGGCGTTGTGGTCGGATATCTCGAAGCACAACCACTCGATAGAATTGCGAGAGGCGCACATGAAGGTAATGGTGGATTGGTATTTGCATCCGGCTAAGTTGCGGCGTATCTTTCCAGGCACCTCGGACCGCTGCTGGAGGGGCTGCGGGTTTCTAGGAGATTTTGAGCACATCTGGTGGACCTGCCCGACGATCCGCCCCTTCTGGGATGAGATCTTAGCGCAAATCAAATCTATGCTGGGTTATCCGATTCCCACGTCCAGGGCGACAGCGTTGTTGGGCCTGCGGGATCCCTCCCTGCGCTACCAAACCAGAGCGGACAAGGCGGTGTTGTGGCTGTGCTTGGGGGCGGCGAAGGTTGCGATCGCGGCCAACTGGAAGAAGCGGGCGGCGCCCACGGCCTCGATGTGGCACGCTCGTCTCTGGAGACTTCTGAGCCTAGAGAGAATGACGGATATCTTCAGGGATGACTTTGCCGCGTTTGAGCTCAAGTGGGGTCCGTTGGTGTCTTTCCTCTCCAGGGGGCTACCGGCGGCGGTGTGTCCGCCCCAACTTAGGGGCCTACGGTTGTTTCAATTGTAAGGGGCCGCTATTATAGTCGGTGACGGCCCCTGCCTGTGCTGGTTGAGGTCCCGGGAAATGTGGATGGGCCTTTGCCTGTCCGCAGCCTTGGGTGAGTGTCTCCCCTTCTTTGTCACAGCACCGGGGCCTCGGGGCCCGATCCCGGAGTCTCCTCACTGTCTCTTTTTCTTCTACCTTTCCTTCTCTCTCTCTCTCTCTTTTTCCTTTTATGATTTGGGAGGGGTGGGGGGGTTGGGGGGAAGGTGGGGAGTTGGGGTTGTTAGTTACATTGGATGTGCAGCCAATGACATAGTGCCGGAAAGGTGGTTAGGCCGAACCTTTTGCGTGCCGGACCGGCACGGGACTGTTAGTACCCGGGTGGCACCTACGGAAGGTTTCCGGGGCATTACTCATGGGCCGACGTCCCCCCCTTATTTTAGTTCTCTGTATCTCTCCTATAGCGATTGTAGGGATGGGGGAGACTCGCCCTTATTAGGGGAGGCTGAGAGTCGGTCTGGCGTTGTCTAACCATCGCTTATTGGTCCAATTGGCTATGAGGCACGTGTCAGGATGTGATTTGTATGTACTGCTCTTTTTTGTGTGACTAATAAAAACAAGTTTGACAAAAAAAAAAAGCCAAATATTTTTTACAATTTGTTGCAGAACTGGCTGGTGTTTCCAGCCAAAGATTGATGCCACCCAGTAAGATTACATTTTCTTTACCCATAATAAAACTATCGATTTCTTCAACCAAATTATGAAGAGTAGAGACGTTAATCTAGTCTACAGGAATAAAGTAAAAGAAAATCGAAAGTTTGGTTTCCAAATCTGCATGAGAAAGCCAGGAATACAACGTCCGTCTGTAAGTGTACAGTGTCAACAATAAGTCCCCCGATACTATTTGAAGGGCCCTTCCAAAAGATTTAAGGGGCATATCAGCAAGCAGGCGTTAGAAAATTATCGCCTTATCTGCAAGGTCACGCTATCGCGTGAAACCTTGCCTTATCTCCATTTCCCTTAATGCCCATCTTTGCATCTCTAATGAGATGCAAAGTGGGCGTTCCTCCCCAGGATAACGGGAGAAATGTCGCTAAGCAACATTTCTCCTATTATCAAGCCTCACGCAAAGCAGCATAGCGACAAAAAAAGTAGCGATAACCTCTGTTATCGCTACTTTCCTTACGCCTGCTTTGAAACTGACTTAGCCATGATATCCTATGGAAGGTGGATATCATGGCTAAGTTTGTGAGGCCCTATCAGCAAGCTATCGCCAAACTTCGTGGGATTATCGCTGGGTTTCCAGCGATAATCACACGTTTGGCAGTTAGCGCTAGGATTTTTACCGCTTTTGAGATAAGCGTTGCTAATAGCACGCTATCTCAGCGATAAAAATCCGCGCTAGCCGGCGATAATTATCCTAGCGCTAAGTGCGCTTAGCGATAATTATCGCCGGTTGTTGTTGATATGCCCCTTAGAGCCTTTGGATGGTAAGTGCATGCACGATAAACAAGTCAGCGATTTGCACGCTGCACAGTCTTGCCTTGATGAGCATCCCAGACGTCCTGTACACCCTAAGCAGATGAAGCAAGGAATCACATGATCACGAACTTGGGGACAGTGGAGAAAAAAAGAGAAAATGAAGCCGGTGTTCAGGATCATGCACAGCGCCTTGACACAGCTGCTCAGGTGTGTATATGCGGATACCAGAGCATCTTTGGCAAATAACTCGGAGAGGCAAAAAAATGAGCAAACACTACAACATACAATACGCTTGCAAATCAATGAGAAGTGTTACCTACCATCTCCAAGCATGGAATATTGATGAAAAACCATCAGATCAACCATTATATCAGTACAGAGGCTGGAACCGAGGAGGCATAAATAACAGCCAGCTCAGGTTTTGAGGAAGGAAACAGAGAAAGAATGTGCAGGAACATGAAAACCCAGCAAGAGATCCAAGGGCTTTAGCTACAGAAAAGCTGATATGAAAAAGAGTTTTCAAATTGCACATTGATTTTTTGAGACCAGTTTGTAATTTTATGATGGGGCATATGTACTAGTAGGGCGCATTGGAAAATCTCCAGTTGCAAAAGACCGAAGAATGGCCTGCCTAATAAATATTACCTTGGCATATCTCTATTTGGCTCCCGTGATGGATTATCCACACGCCAACGGTGGCCTGCAAAAAACAGCAGACCACTATCCCTTTGCTTGCATTCTCAAATAGGAAATTTCCTTCTCTTAAAGCAGTCCGTGTTCCGTTAAGGAATCGGTGCTACTTTGAAAAAATAAGAGTTTTTCATTTGGGCAGACAATGAGACCACTGACTGCCCCACCCAAGGCCAACCAACACAATTCGAGAAAGGAGAAGCTGTTCACCATGGACAGCTGCACCCTTTGTGCGTCTGGTACCACCTCCTTTGAGGATGGTGGCAAACCATTGATACATCTCATTCTGAATCCCAATTAGGAGGGGGTGCACTTACAGGCCCTTTCCTAATTGTAATTCAGATTTAGTTGCAAAATACCTTTCATGAATCAGAATGCCTTGTCCAAATCTGTAAAGGTATTTAGTAAATAGTCAAATAAAATTGTGTGTTGCCAACCGCATAATTTTGCAAATCGTTTGAGATTGCCAAATGCTTTAGCACACCAGGCCCCTAGTCTCGTACTGAGAGTGCGAAATGGGTGTGATAGGGTTATTATCCCTTAACCCTACATTGCAGGTGTGTTGTATCTAATAAACCTCTAAATATATTGCTGTCCTTCAAGTTTCTAAATAAAACAGTTCAATTAGGAGGCCTGCATCGCAAGAGGAATCTATGTACCGGGGTGACTCAGCCTGGTACATTCAAGCCGAAACTTGTTTAGTTTGTTTATTTGACCATTATGCTAGCCACCAACTTGATTTGAAATAATCACAGTGCCATGGAAATTAAGTAATTCATTATAAAAAAAATATTTTACAAATAATCACATGTGAGACAGCTAACACATATGAAACAAATAATTATTAAACTGGTATTAAGCTTAGATATCCATAAAACATTCTTTCTTTCTTATAATTCCCCAGGAGCTCTCGAGAAAAGGAAGGATTTAACTTTTTTCTAAAATTCAGTAGTATAGGTCAATGACGCTGCATTTTTTATGGACTCAAGTATGAAAACATTGAGTTAATTGCTGTGTCCACTTATGTGGCTGTATGTCAGTGTACCGAGGTCAATAATATTGCCCTGCACTTATATCAACTCAGGAATATTCACTTCCAATGTATTGACAAGGTTCGTACACATAGAGCAGTATAGATGTCCTGTTCTTAATTCCACATCCACGTCCCTTGGCGATACTGTGAAGTTAATTTAAGTGGAGGTCAGTATAAAAAAAAAACTGAAAATTTTGTTAGAATACAAAAGAAGATCAATTTACTATGTAAACCGCATGTATTAATGACATCAAAAAAATAAAACACAAATTACAACATTCTACAATGCAAGTGGAGAAAAATCAAGACCCATACCATTGGTGGATGAGGATGATCCTCTCTTTTTTTTTTTTTTTTTTTTTTTTAATAGGAGTGCTCCCAGTTCCCCTATATTATATCCAGAAACAAAACGAGGGAGTTATCCTTAAGTCCACAAGGATGTAGAACAAGTATATGTAGAAAAAGTATAGTAAAGGTACAGGAGAGAAAAAGGTTTTTTTCTTTTTAAGAAAAAGGGTTTTCTTTTTAAGAAACCCCTCACTCACCAACCTAGTTGGTGACATGCTTCATCATCGGGGCCCACCCAAATGGTCTAATACCATCCGGGTGTGCTTCAACGCCTGATTACAGCAGAGCGGGTTAAGATGTTACGTGATAGTGCACGTGAGTTAGTGATATAAGTGAGGTTTAAAAATACCTCAAGACCCCCTAAGTGATTTAATATGGTGTCAAGAGGTAAGATTAAAAACAATAGTGATGATACCTCTAAAGGTATAATGGCCTTGGGTATCTAGTGTTACTAATGTTATACTAGTGATGTTAGACAAGGTCTTTCAGGTCAACATGTTTCTGCCATCTGTAGCAATGCTGGGCTTTCGTCAGGACCTAAATTGTTGGAAGGAGGGGTATGCACGCACTAAGGTGCACCCTTCTCTCATCCAAAAATGTACCACCCCGTATACTCACGGAGTAGTTGAATTAGGGATCTTTTTCATGCGATCTGTGAAAAGAAGAAAGATAAAACTCCTGCATCAAATACCATGTCTTTGCTAATTTAGATATTTGACAGCAATAAATGCCGGCAAACCCACACATACCTATGTGTGATATATCAACAAATAGATGCTGCCAAATGGAGCCTACGTGATAAAGCGAGTGCCATGTATTAGCAGTTATGGCACACATACTGTGTTCCATTCTGATAAATACTAGAATCAGAATGAGTTCCTTCCACATTCACATTCGTTGCTGCTTCTTCTCATGCAGACAAACAGATCGTGGAAGTTCGAGCTTTCAAGAAAAACGTGACTAGATTAAAAGTGCAACCGATCAGAGGCGATCAAATTGTGAATCTAGGATTAAATTCTAGGAAGTAACCGTGGTAATGTTTCGTAACTCTCATTGTTGTTGCTTACATATTAATGCACAAACTACTGCCCCATGGAGCCTCAGGGAGGGGGCGTCAGGTAATGGTTCAGTGCTGTTGCAAAAGAAAAAAGTATGGCGATGCGAGAATTAATCTATCGTGCCGGTAGGCGGTGGCATTAAGGTTATCAGGGACATCGCTTACCCGGTGAGAAGATTTTACTTACACCACGTTGCCTGGCCGCCCTCAGTCTCACCTACCGTCGAGTGCCTCACAGGCCCGAATGTTGCCGGTGCACTGTATCTTTACTATACTTTTTCTACATATACTTGTTCTACATCCTTGTGAACTTTAGGATAACTCCCTCATTTTGTTTCTGGATGATCCTCTCTTGACAACTATACAAACTTTATAGCTGAAATAAAAATCTCTTTGATGAGCACACTTTTACACAATCAGTAGACACTGAATTATTACATTTTAGATAAGGTATTAAGGGCCTAATTTCTTATTTGATCACTTATAATTGCCTGGTTGCTGAGTCTGAGTGCCTTGGGCAAAAAAGAGATTTGCTCTTTTATTGAGGTTTATGAGATTACCGTAAAGATTTACTAGCCCGGGTTGTCAATCCTTCAGACGACAGCGATTAACTTATTGATTTAGTAGTCAAATTAGATCATCGATTGTCAGAAATAAAGATTGATCGTGGTAAATCAGATCAGAAGGTAATGATAATTAGAGAAAAAAAATCTGAATCTAAAATGGTGGATGAAAGCGAACATATGCAAATCAGAGGCGTCCGTGGTCCACTTTTAAAAGAAGACAGATAGAGATATAAAGATCGGAAACTTTGTCTCTACTGTGGAAGGTTAGGCCATTTCCGTATAGAGGGTGTTATAGTATATCCAAAGGCAAATCTAAAGCAGTTTCTGTTGTTGTCAAGGATGAGGGAAACTCCAGAACCCGTTAGTTGTTAAGAAGCAACTTCAAATTGAGCAGCATTTAAAGGTCTTTACTGATTTGAGAAATTCTTCTATGGAAAATTTGCTGAACAATTTTCAATAACCCGTGCAATTGGAATGGATGCTTACTGCCAAAGTTTCTTTTGATATGTTAATTGACTCAGGGGCAACAGGAATCTTCATGGACTTATATTTTGCTAAAGATTTGGGCATACGAATCATAGAAGGAGACCATGTAGATAAAATCTGTACTATAGAAGGCAGTGACATTTTGTCGGAACCAGTCAATACCTAGACAATTCAGTAACCCATGACAATTCTCAGTTGACATCAAGAAAAGGTTGAATTTGATTTAATTTTAGCATACCAATATAGAGCAATTCTTCGCGTTTCTTGGCTGTACTAACATAATCCAAGTATTGATTGGGAATCAAGGAGTTTAAATTTAAGGTCCTCTTGGGGGGTGTGGCTTTGTCGTGCAGCAAGATCGCCGCTCACTAAGAGGG
Source organism: Triturus cristatus (assembly GCF_964204655.1). NCBI lineage: Eukaryota > Metazoa > Chordata > Amphibia > Caudata > Salamandridae > Triturus > Triturus cristatus. The sequence continues at coordinate 1,187,180,096 of NC_140592.1, forward strand.
CTCTGCCGGTTGAGCAAAATATCCTGCAATAATCTGCTACAAAAAAGGGCACACATCAATGAAAATGCCGGTGCACCTACATAACACCCACGGGCACAAGCTAATCTCGATCTGCTGCCTACAGCACTCAACGAGCAGTGAATAGCTGGCGGAGAAGCTCCTGGCCTGCAGAGGTGGTGACTCGCACCGTGAGCTGCTTGAAGCGATCCTCGCTGAACCTGGGGCAGCGAATCCGGTGGCGAGGCCTGCAGTCACTGAAGTTACCTGACTGGGAGAGGCCGACCCCCACACACATCGACGGCTCCTGCGCTGGCGCTGCTGGGAGTGAAGCTGAGACTGCCTAAAAGTAAGGAGCGGCCATGGGAGGGGACCAGCTATAGACATCTTCCCATCACTTTGCCTCATGTGCTGCTGGTGGCCCCAGCTTTCGTCTCGAGTCCGCAGTGTGTTTTGATAAGTGAACCTGTGCTACTCGAGGCTACCTCTGCCCGGCTTGGGGTGTTATAGGGCCTCAGCGGCCAAAACTGGGGATGTGCCTCGCTGCTGCTGGGTCCTATTGCCACAGAGAACTGAAGGTGAGGCCTGCACTGGGGCTGCTGAAGGCCAGGCCAGCGACTGTGTGCGGAACCCCCGGCAGAGAACCTGCCCATCGCTGGCCCAGGAACACTCTTGGCGATGTGGCCCCGGCCTGAGGGTGGAGTCAGCAGACAGGCGTACCTTGCATTTGTTGGACTTGGGGGGCAGACGGCGGGAAGCCACAAACACTGAGCCTCATGGTGGACACCTCCATTAAAGAGCTGCGAATGTGGTGCCCTGAAGCAGGGCCTGGACAGTGAACGACCCACTCCACCTTGCCCCTACTTGTCAATGCATGCAGGAGTAGTCTCCTATAACAAGGAGTGTGTCTGGAGAGGGAAATTGGTGGCGCTTGCTGGGGGTAGGATCGGCTCCTCGAGGTGAGGCTGCTGCGGGACCACCCAGACCTGCCGGCATGGGTGCTGGGCATCCGGCCAGGCCTGAGCCTGCTGCTGCTCTGGGGGAGAGCTTGGACACTTGCACCATCCTGCAACCTTCGGGTGGCCTGCCCTCGGACTTGGGGTATACTAATGCGCCAAAACGAATACTATGAAAAAGACTACACTCCAGCCGGGGTAGGAACCCCCTTTGCTTGGCGCTGTGGTTCTGCCTTCACCCCCCCTGTGTGGCACGACACCAACTCTGCCTGGTTCCCTACGTGCCAGGCATAGCTCCAGCCCCAGACAGCACCTCAGGTAATTCAAAATGAGAAGGCACGACGTTAAGCTTACTTTAGAATAAAGGTTCACCAAACAGCTTGAGCACATCTGCAATAGACTCGGAGGAATTAACGCTTCAAGATGATGAAATCCGAACGATACTCATGGATGTAAAAACTAGCCTAAAAACCATACACTCTAAACTAGACCTTCATACAACCTGCCTGGACCGTGTAAAGCAACACATGGACAAGCATGAAACCCGGCTAAACATGCTTGAAAACAGAGTCTCAGACGCAGACGACCTTCAAGCAGACTCTCATGAACAGCTACTACAGATGGACAAGGTGTTAAACATCATCAAGGCTAAAAATAAGGTCTTGGAGGCCTGATCCAGGCACAACAATATTCGTATTACAGGGAGACCTGAAACCACAGCCATCTCTAAAACCGATGACTTTGTCAAAACATTACTACGCGACCTCTCCAGCACAAGTCTGTCGGCTGTATTCATCATGGAGCATGCCCACTGATCTCTTGGACCTAAACCTCTGGTGGGCGCCACTCCACGATCTATCGTGGCACACCTGTTGAACTAGCGAAACCGTGATTCGGTTCTAAAACTGGCCTGAGAACGTGGCTCAATATAGCACCAAGGGAACAATATCTCCTCCTACCAGAACTTCACTCCACTTGTCCAGGCAGCGCGGAGAGAGTTCATCCCAGCCAATCGGATACTGCACCAATCTGGCGAATCTTATGCACTCCTGTTCCCAGCCAAAGTGTGGGTCTTCTTTGATGGCAAAATGCTCTTGACGCCAAGCCCGCACTCAAGTTCCCCAAACACATTGGGGGCCCTCTGCGATCCCCGGCGGTTTCTGCGTATCACCCTCCCAAGGCCAGACTGGGCGATAATGACTAACTGTACTACCAGAAGCACAGCTTACAGATATGTTATCTCTTTGGTGTAGATGTCAATTTCGTTGCTTAAGTGACTGACTAGCTGGGCGCAAACCTCCCTACAGTCTTTGTGGTGCACCTACCACCTGGTCCATTGATATTTGGTCAGACACAAGGTAGACGTCTGCCTCTTACAGGAGACACACCTAAAAGATGCCTCGCTGCCCAGGCTGAGGGCGCACTGGTGGGGAGACATCTACAAATCTACTTACTCTAACTTCTCCAGGGGGCTGGCAGTACTAATTCGAAGGGGACTTCCTTGGTAGACATCCCATGCTCTGACGTATCCGGAGGAAAGGTACATCCAACTAGGGGGGACACTTTATGGTAGACAGATCACCATTGCAGAAATTTACAGTCCCAACAACGATGATCCTGATTTTTTTTTTCTCCACATTTGATCAAAAATAGCATATCTGAGTAACTCCATGATATTCTGAGTGGAGACTTCAATGCAATTATAGAAGAACACTTGGACAGGGTGGGTACCTTCCGCAGTCATCATCCCCAGACAAGGCGCCAAGCCAGATGCCCCCACTTGCGTGAGGCTCTTTCAGCTCGGGACACAATCCGGCTGGTATCCTGCTCATCGACTGGCCTCGATTGCCAGAGGTACCGCTATCGTGACAGTGGAACTCGTTGGCTGCCAAAGATGCCGATTTAATCAACTTCAACACTCCAAACACCACCCGATCCATCTCTGTTCCGGAGAGCCTAAGGTGGTGGCCACCATCTCTGCCCTGCCCTACTGACTCCGACGCGGGCCCGGGAGCTCCTGAAATACATGCCTTGCTGGCGCACAACAGTCTACACCTGCGGCTTGCCTACACAAGGCACAAATCAACACCTGGACCGCTGCCTGATAAACCGGCGTGGCTGACCCGGCAGCGGCGTGCCCCGCGGACGACTGATGTGGCACTACGGGCCCACTCTACACCCAGCTGCCGCACACCACGGATCGTTGCTCTCACCCTACAGCCTACGACTCTACGCTCTGAATGCTGGTGAGTGCTGTATCCCCGGCGAGCCCACTCTGCTTTGCAGGGAGACCACCCTCCAGCCACCGCTGCTAAACCCTACCAGTCAATGCCGTATATCCTACCGGTCCTAACCTACACCATCCTCGCTCCACTGAGAGGCCAGCGTGGCCGATGCTCTGCTTGCACCTGACACCAGCGCCTTCACCTCCGCCTCGTACTCGCCCGGCTCCAGCCGCTCACCGTGCTGAGTGACTGCTATGCCCGGAGCCGCACCTGACATCTGGGAGGCCCTTCGGCCTGCACCCTCTAAGCCGACACTGCCGCCTGGCTTCTCGGCTCACGCCACTTGTGGACAACACTCCTCCAGCCCGCTGCCAGCGCTACATCTCAACGTGAGGAGCTGCGCCCTGCTGACCCCTGGTGGGACCCGCCGCCTCGATCCTCCACGCATGCCGGGGACATCAGCGCTCCCTCTGCCAGCCCCACCACAACTGCCGGGCCCCCTTGCACCACTTGACCTCCCGACCCCTACATGGCCCTGTTGGCCTGCGGCGAACCCGCGCAACCTCCACGGGGGCCGTGAACGCCACTCAACACCACCTCGCTGCTCCATCTGGCCCTGGCCCGTCTCCGTGCGCGGCCTTGACACGCAGCCTCCTCAACCCAACAAACACCCCCATATGGCCTTCTGGACTCGAGGCCCTGCTGTGCTAACCCGCTGCTAACTACCTGGTACGAGCCCGCCACGATTGCTATTGCCACCTGCTGTGCTGTTCCTCTCTCGGCCTCCACAGGCCCAACGCTATCCACTTCATTGACCCTGCGTCGGTGCCTGTGACACCCAGGTGCGACTGGGGGGGCCCGGACACCACACTGCCCTGCACTGCCCCTTGCATTTTCAGATTGGGCCTACCACTGAACCCTGGCCTTTTCGTATCGGGCTCCTCCTCGCCCCACTGCAGTTGAACTCTGACCTGCCTCATTGGCCCCAAGTGATCAGACACAACAGCCCGGCCTGCACCACCTTTATAATACGGCCTCCCAGAACCTTGAGCGATCATCTCTACACTGCCTCCATCACACCGTATTGTCTAACGTCACCCCACCCCTGAAGCACTACTGCATGCCCCCCATCATGACAGAGCAGTGAGACGCCACCTGCCACACCGCACATCCTGCTACCCCAACAACGCCCTCTCTTCACATTTGCGCCTGTGGCAGACCTCCCCCCTACACTAAGGCGACTCCGTACTTCCCCACGGCCATCCGGAGTGCAGCCACCATGGGCAAGCCAGATGGAAGGCAGCCGAAAATCACCTTTAAAGGCCGCAAGTCCGCGAGAATGCAGGCTGAAACAGATGACCACGCTGGGACCCCTGCGTCTGGCGCTACCACCTCCACGGAAGACCTAAAGGAGCTCCTCCTAGTGGTGAAGTCCAGCTTGACATCCATAGAGGCCAAAATGGTCACTATGAACATACAGATGGACAACCTGACACATAAAATTGACCAGCATGAGGAAAGAATCAAGGAAACGGAATTCCGCATCTCAGATGTCGAAGATACCTCCACCACGACAACTGTCAAAACACTCAACATGGAGCAAGTCCTCAAGGTAATTGCTGCAAAGAACGAGGACTTAGAATCTCGCTCAAGGAGGAACAACCTGAGGATCCTGAGACTGCTGGAGTCAACTGCCACTGGCAAATTGGAGGACTACGTGGAGCGCCGGCTCACCACACTATTTGGGAAAGAAGCTTTCTCAGCAGTATTCATTGTCGAGAGGGCACACCGCTCCCTGGCCTCCCACCCTGTACCTGGCGCTCCTCCTCGGCCCATCATAGTGAGACTACTTAATTACAGGGACCGTGATGTCGCCCTTCGGCTTGCAAGGGAGCAAAAGCCACTACTCTTCGAAGGCACAGAACTCTCGCTATATCCTGACTTCACCATTGCCGTACAGGAGGCCTATAGGAAATTTCTCCTGGCCAAGAAAAAGCTCCAGTAAGCACAGATTACGTACGCCATGCTGTTCCCGGCACGCCTCAGAGTCACACACCAAGGAGAGCAGCATTTCTTCAATAAGCCTCAACACATCTATCATTATCTAAAAACTTTACCCAGAGGGCATTCAGACCGGGCCTCCCCTATTTACTAAACTGCTGGTACCGATGAAATGTCAGACGTGGAATGATGCCCGTACCATTTTGAGCTGTTCCTCCCCTCCTAATCATTCTATTGATACTGGAGACACTTCAGATGTAGAGTAACGACTGTAACAAGCTTTGAACTCTGCAGCGGCTGTCACTGGATATTTGCTTCCGGAATTGCCCTTTTTAGTTCCCACTAGCAATACAAAGCACTGCTTTACGACCCACCGCACGATTTAAAGTATCCACGGATCGTGCTTTCCCCCTCCACTTGTTCCACCGAGGCCTGCGGCACATCAGAGGTAGAATGACGGTCATATCTCTCCTTAAGATATCTGAAACTGCCTTTATTTGGTAACTTTCATTGCCGCTGTTCCCATCAAATCACCGTTTGAAATGCAACGCCCTTCATTATGGACAGCTGCAAGGCCCCTGTTGGGCCTCTCCTGCGGATGTCATAGCCACTTCCCTACCCAAAGTCAACACATCAGAACTCTGGGCAAGATGAGACTTTCTACTATTCTGCTCCGAGTGCCCTCGCCGTCGCGAGGTGACTCGGGTTCGCCCTCTGGCTGTTACCCACTTACTATACTATACTGCTCTGGTTTATCAAGTTCACAGCCCTGCATCCACCCTCCCCCGTTGGGAGCATGGAGTACGAGGCATTGGGGAAAGGGAAGGAGGGAATCACGACACAGCAGGATTGGGCTGCTGATGTTGGTGGGGAGAGGGGGGAGGTTTTGTTTACTGCCACTTACTGTTGACTTGACATGCATAGGCACAACCGACGCAACTAACCTGCTCTACACGTACCTAATGTTCACTACAACACTCCAGACATGTAACCATGGAAAACCGACCTAGCCCCCCCAAATACAACCTCTTGACATGGAACGTGAGAGGTCTGGGAGACCCCCGAAAACGCCGACACATCCTTTCTTACCTGGACCAACACAATATACACTGCGCTATGCTCCAGGAGACACACCTTAGCCCCACCACCCCAGCCTCATTTGCATCCTGAAGGGCAACCTGGCGATGTTTTTCTTCATACTCCACCTACGCACGTGGCACAGTAATTTTGAATAAGCGCAAACTCCCCTATACCCCCATTGGGTTCTACGCTGACCCGCAGTGTCGGTACAGTATCCTATGGGACAGACTGGCTACTCAATCCGTAACGCTTGTCTTCTGTTATGGCCCGAATAAAGACGACCCCGAATTCTTCCGGGTCCTCTGGGGCAGGATCCTGGACACTGGCTCAACGTGCGTGGTGTGGGGAGGAGACTTTAATATCACACTTGATCCACCGCTAGATCGCTCACACCCACAACCCATAAGCATCCTATCGCGATGGAACCCTTGGCAGCCTGCCTGAACCAGCATCATGCTGAAAGGAGAATAGGATTCACCACCAGAGGGCTGATAGTCTCCATGTACACAGGCGATATTGCACTATATATTTGCGAGCCAGAGGTAAACCTTGCTCCATTGACATTAGAACTTCTGCGCTTTGGCGGCATGTCTGGTATTCAAATATATTGGGCTAAATCCATCTTAATCCCACTCACTGATGGTACACATAAATTGGAAACAGAATATCCAATAGACTGGGTGGACGGTCCGGTGTGCTACCTCGGCATTTGGCTCAGCACGGATACACAAGAACTATGGAATGCAAATTACAGCAGGGTGATCACTTGGGTAAAGGAGAAAATAAACATCTGGTCCAAACTGCCTCTAACTCTTGCAGGTCGAATAGCAATTACAAAAATGATAATCCTGCCCAAGCTGCTTGTAGTGATTACACTGAGCCAGGTGATTGTGAGAGCACTTTAGTTTATTGAGTGTTTATCTCCACAGCTTCCAGGGAACTGTCTAACCGGCCCTGGTGTTCAAACCAACACATTCTGTAACCATGGACGTGACATCATTGACAGGAATGAATAAGCAGCAGCATAAATTAACTACTACAACATCTCGCTTCTTTTCACAAGATGATAAAAACAAGAAAGAAACATGGAAAGAAAAGCAAATAATTAATGCAATAAATAATACGGAATAATGGCAATTGCAAATACATAAAAGGAAAAGGAAAATACTTTTCAGGTACAACAATAAGCGCCCCAAATGACTACAGATCCAGCAGAACACTTCTCCTAATACTCTTGCGTGGAATGACATATTTGAGAAGCAAATTGGGCGGCTGAGGAGATTGTTGATTAGCAAACTTTAAGTCAGCACGCCCCCTCTGAGAAGGCTCAGACACAGCTGTAACAGCCCCACACTCGAGTCCCAATTGCAGAACCACCCGCCTAGGAAGTTTTTCAATCCTGGAGAGGTTCCACCAACTCCTCCCATTGACCTTCACAGCAAAACGTGAAGTGGCATCCACTTTGACAGGAGGACCAAACTTAAAAAGGCCTTTGGCCACATTGTGAGGTGATTTCGTTCTCACCCAATCACCCACTTTGACACTGGATTCGAACCAAACAACATCTAAATCAATAGACCTGGTAGAAGTACTCACATCTGCTTGACCGAACCCAATCTTTGAACCTAGACCCCATTTCTTCATCCAGGCAGGACACGTGGAAAGCAGCTACTACCCCACGCGGCAGCTCAAAAGGACTACCACCCGTGACAGTATTGGGAGTTGTGTGATGCACCCACAACATGCTTTGCACCACTTCCTTGATTTCTATTCTGCTAGAAACTGCCGACTGCACACACTCAACAAGAATACGGTTCATTCGCTCAATGAAACCTTTGGCTTGTGGGTGATATAAAACCACACAGCGATGTAAAATTCCAGATTGACACAAAAAATCAGCAATTCCTTAGACGTAAATTGTACCCCATTGTCTGACACAGTTTCTTTTGGGAAACCTTATTTGGTAAATAGACTTTGAAAAAATGTGATAACCTCCTTGGTGTTGGGATCAATCATGAAATGAACCTCCCACCACTTAGTGTAGTAGTCGGCAACTACCAAACCAAATTTGTATCTTTTTAAGTAAAATATTGAAAGGACCCACGAAATCAACAGACAATTTCATCCATGGTCCATTGGGGAGCTCAACCTCCTGAATAGGAGGAGTGACAATCTTGATACCTTTGTCACTGATACAAAATGTCACACACCCCTCAACAACATCATTCGATCCATGGATGGCCATCAGTAAACACCACAGATCCTCCTCTTAGTGCTAGTTTTCCCAAGATGTCCCTCATGACCGTAATTAATGATACGAGCCCTCAAAGCATCAGGGGGAACACATTTATCACCCTGCATGATCATTACTCCACCCTCCAAATTGAGCTCATCAGAAATCTTAACAAAAGGCTGGAGCTCGCCATCCAAGTACTTCTCTTTTGGCCATCTAAATACAATGTGCTCCTTAACTCTCTTGAGAACAGAATCGTACTGCATGGCATTGAACCATTCTCGCTCAGTAAAACAACCCACACTGCAAGCGTGCACATCGCCAATCAAACACTCTTCATCTTCATCATCATCAGCCTGTTCCCGATTTCCCAAAGGTAAAGAAGACCTTGAGAGAAAATCTGCCCTCGTGTTTTTCCCCCAAGGAATGTGTGCTACTTCAAAACTGTACTGCAACAATTTGGAGGTCAGACTTGTGATACTCGGCTTATGCTCCTTAACAATAGGAATGAGAGGTTTATGGTCAGTCAGTAACCTGAAAGTTTTTCCCCACAAAAAAGACTTGAACCTCTCAACAGCCCAACAGCATGCCAATAACTCCCTTTCAATAAAAGAGTAGTTCTTCTCACTCTGTCGTAACGCTCGAGAGGCAAACGCAACTGTGAGTGATCATGCCTCCCAAACCATCCTCACTAGTTGTGAGGATCAAAAGGTGTGAGAATCTTGCAAGTCCCCAATTATTGCTTTATACGAATAAATTCATCCTGGAAAACTTGTTCCCAAACAAAAGTGACCTTCCACTTGAGTAACTCTCTCAAACTGTCTGCTTTTGCAGCAAAATTTCAAATAAATTTTGTGTAAAATTCACGCATACCCATAAACAGGAAACCTGATCTTTGAACGTAGGACACAGAGCATTCACAATGGTCTCAATCAAACCTTCTCTCAGTTCAATCCCTTCACCTGATATGCAGTGACCCAAATACTCAATGGATTCCACCCCAAAATCACACTTAAGTTTTGCATGCAGCGACCAATGGAGACAACCAAAGGGAAGACTCAATGGGTTCAATGACATCCAACTCACACATGCTCTTAAGTTCATCTGACATGTCATCTCTGATCCTAAACGGCACATTGCGAAAATTGTGCGTATCTGATGATACCATACCAGGATATTCAGTCCTTTTCTTGCCACATAAACCTTTCCCTGAATCTTTGAAAATTAAAATGGTCTCAAAAACCTCTTTAATTCGATCTTCCTGCCTTCATAATAAACTGGACTTCTGTCTGGTGGTTAGAGAGGCTTGTCCACCCAATTACACTCAGACAACTCCTCTGTGATCATGGTCATGTGTGCCCCAGAATCCACCAAAAAATGAATGGACTTCCCATCAACATTCACCTCAACTACCGGGTCCACACAATTCTCAGACTTATCTTTGACCACCATATCCACATCAGTTAATGAACTCACCACATCACCCAACAAATCTCCCTTATTGTCGACAGAGTAGACTGTGTTGACACTACCACGGATACCACACATTTTTGCAAAATACCCTGTTTACTACATTTGCGACAAGAGGCATTTCTCGCCGGAGTAGGCCGTGAATTGGAAAAGTGTGAGGGAAACCCACACTTTGTATACACATTCTTTTTTTTTTTTTTTTCTCCTCATCTCACCAATAAGCATTAGCAGAGGAGGCCATCATACCATACTGTGCGCCCTGCAGCCACTGCCTTCACTTAGGTCTAACCAGACCAGCCTTGTTGATGTAGGCTTGGTGTAATCATAGGACCAAGTGGGGTACCAGGTACAAATTATACCAGTTTCAAATTCAGGCCTCAAGACACTAGGGCCTGACAGATGTTTACCTCACTTTCTCTGCCTCCTCCCTGGTTCAGGCAAGCCATAACAAACGCAGCCATAAGCCAGTCCTCACACCTAGGAGGGCACAGATCTTTCCACTTCATACATATCTCTCGCCGGGCTAATAGTATCAGGTTTAACAACAAGCCCCTCTGTATCTGCGATAGGTTTTTCCCAGGCACTCTATCTTCTCCAAAAATTACCAGGGAGATGTTCATCACGATGTTAGATTTAAAGATACCACATAAGGCGTCCCCCACATCTCTCCAGTAATCTCTAAGGACAGGGCACTCAAAAAAGATGTGTATATCATTGGCACTCAGGGCATTGCATCTTGGGGGAAGATGTGGGGGCGAACTTAGTAATTTTAGCAGGTGTATAGTAAAGTCTGCTAACCACATAAAAGTGATTCTTCTTTAAGCTGGCCGGTTTAACATATTTATATAAGAGTTTCAAAGAGGGTTAATAAAGGTCTGCTGCGATCGACTCAAGGGGGGGACTGGTTCCAAACTGCATATTGCAGAGTAAGTTCTATATCGTCAGCTTCCATAAGCTTCCCATACCAGATGGACACTTCTTTCTTTTTACGATGGGGAGTCTGCAGGAGATGCTCCATTTCCCAGTCTCCATTTATGTCCCCCCTTTCCACTTTAAACCAGGAGATCAGCTGCAAGAATTTAAACCTGGAGAAGTCACTTCCAACCCTGTTCCTCAGTGCCTCCCAGGGGTGAACCCCCCTCCTCTGAAATAAGATCTGACCAAATAGTAATACCTGCCCTTTTTAATGGGATTGCCAGGCTATCCTTCAGACAGATCGGAGTTCCCGGTGAATCCCATATAGGTGCAAAATCTGACTAATACCCAATCCCCCATCTACATCTCACCTTGAACCAAATATCCAGGGCAGCCCTAAGCACCTTCAAGCACGCTCATTTAAAAAACCTTGGTGCCCCAAACTTATACAAAAAGCCCTCCTCCCCACAGCCGCCCTCTGTCATGACCATTTCGCCCAATAGTCTCCCCAGGATGACTCCTCCGACTTTACAAGTCGCATCCTAATATTTTTAAACTCAATATAATACCACGTAATATCCGGGAGGGCCAACACCCCTTCCCCCCCCCCCCCCCTCCCCGGCAAGCCTACTTCTCAGCTTTTTCCAGGACAATCTGGCTCCCTTGTTGGCCCAAATGAAGCTTCCAATCTTGCTTTGAATTTTATCAATGTCCTTACTGGGAAAAGCTAGAGGAGTTGTATTAAAAAGATATGTCAATTTAGGCATGATGACCATCTCCACCAGGTTGACCCTACCATAGATTGTCAAGGGGAGATTCCTCCACCTGGCAAATATACGGTCGATCTCATTACTAGTCCTAGTTAGGTTAATCTGGGGAATTTTGTCCAGGTTTTTAGCGATAGTGACACCTAGATATTTTAACTCTTCACTTGCATGCCCCTCCCACCAATCAATATTCCAGCACATTACCTCAGTTTTAGAGATATTGGCTAAATAACCTGACAATGCGCCAAATTCGACCAGCAGGTACACCCAGCACACTCTGTCGAACGCCTTAGCTGCATCAAGAGAGACTACGGTTCTTTTGTGGACCCTCCTTCTTCTCAAATTTCACAGGGGTGTACTTGCCCCCCTTTGATTCACCCTGTCGTTGGTCTCTCTCTCTCCCTGTTGTTTTTCTCCTTAATCTCTGCGTTCTTTTACCACACCCACAACAGTCTTTTCAGCTTTTTGAGATGACTCAATGCTCTTAACAATGGTAATGGTGTCTTGCAAAGATGGATTTTTCAGGGTTAACAATTTCGCTTGGACTTGTTTTAACTCTACAATGAACTACAGCTTGATCCCCAACGACACAATGCTTTAATCTGTCTTGTTCCTTTGTGAAGAACTTGTGTCTAGCTAGAACTAAACTACCTTCAACATCAAACTGTTTCTCCAACATTTTCACAGCTTGATCAAACTCATTTGAAACCTCTTCCCCCTCAATACCTCAAGAGTAGGTAAGTGCTCAAGAATGGCTGGTCCCTCGAACACTAGATTGTGCTCTAGGATGAATCTCTTGCATTCAGCTCTAAACCTTGTACCCCCCATAGCACCAAAATATTTGACAAGGGCTCTATACCAAACCTTCCACCTCACTGGTGGATCACCTGGAAGCTGTAAAAAGGGAGGGGCAGGCTGTACATTTTGCATGTTGGTTAACATTTCCTTTAATAGACAGAATGTGACCTGTAAACTTGGAGAGAACAAAGCACACATGTAAATGGTAAATTACTTGACTTCCACCTGCAAAGAAATAAATGGTTATTACACACACTAAAAACTGGAGCACCTGTAAAATAAACAACATAAGTACTAAGAAACTGCCTTAGCACAGCATTGTCTCCACAGTGACAGATCCTCCTTTGGCACCAACGATCAAATTTTTTTTTTCCTGACTGAACGTATAGATGGCTCCTCTGTCGCAGAATGGCTGATACATGTAAACAATGTGTTTAGGAGAGTGCAATCGGTAAAACAAACGCAGCGTCAATAAAGTCAGAACGCCTGTCACCATTATATAATATCATGCCAACGACTAACCATACTGCTACATTTCACGCGCTATAATCACTTACGGACAAAAGGTCGTCTAATCCATTATCGACATGTCAGTATCCTGCTCGTCTGAGAAAAAGCGGAAACCCGCTCTTGTGTGTCTGGCAACAAAACTTCCTTATTGTGCCTAGCAACCAAACCAGAACCCATATGGCAAATCAAAGCAAGGCGGAGAGTGATGGCACGCTGCCCAATGCTTAGCAACAGCCGATGAAGCGATGACTCAAGAACTAACGCGCTCAATGCGTACAACAACACCGCAGAGAGGATTCGATTGCATCACCATTCGGGACTCGCTCTGGTCACGAAAAGACCTCCGGGTATACCGTTTTGTACGAACACATATACAGCACTCTGAGTCCCATAAAACAGCAGAAATAAAGACCACTCACTGTTCGTGCCACGATGTTATGGGTGCAGTACGATATGAAAACAAGAAAGTTCACCGACTTTGTGGCACACAGACGATGTAGAGAGCACCCGCTGACCCTTCTTTTCCTTTTTCCGATCTCCTTTTCACAAGAGGAAAACAATATCTTCCTAGTGGAACAATAAAGATGCTAGCCTTCACAGCATGCAGTCAAACTGTTGCAGGTCTCGATACTCGGATCAGAGACATGACACTGTAACGCCAGTAAACTGCGGGCTGTGGTCTTGGACAAGACCAAACACGAACTTCCAGTGCAGCACACGTGGGTGGAGAGATTACACTTAGTCAGGTAAATATAAGACCACTTAGTTTATTGACTGTTCATCTCCACAGCTTTCAGGGAACTGTCTAACCCACCCTGGTGTTCAGACCAACACATTCTGTAACCATGGAGGTGACATCATAGACAGGAATGAATAAGCAGCAGCATAGATTAACTACTATACTGTTCTATCATTTTGCTTACATCCGTATGCTGCTCACCGTAGAATTCTTAAAGCGTCTTAAATCTTCCATGGTTTTTCTGGTATGGGCGGGCAAACAGCCCAGAATATCCTGGGAACTCCTCACCCTCCCGCTGGCACGAGGCAGACTGGGGGCCCTGGACCTCACACTTAATACATACTGTGCACAGGCCAAAGTTCTGCATTTTTGGCTATACCCGACACCATTACAGCCCCACGTGGCAATCGATAAGGACCCGGGCCGCCCTTTACCCTAAACCACTGCCTATTATCATGACTACCAGAACCCCAGATGAGAAATTGACAAGGTTGAGACTCTCAGATGGGCATGGGAGGGGAAGCAAAAAAGAGCAAAACGTACTTCTCTATATGCACCGTCAATACCGCTGGCCAACAACTCCAAAATCCCCCGCTACTGGGCAAAGGCATGGCTGAACGTGCGCACAAACTTTGAATGAACGCATTTTCTGACATACCCAGACGGCTAATTCTTCCCCCCATTGCAAGTTGCAGAGTCCTCCCAAATAACGTTCCTGGAAACACTACTGTATTACCAGCTGCGTGCAACCTGCCGTGCACTGCATGACACATTCCCATCCCCACCCTGCCCCTACCTGCTCTAGAGCACATGCTTACAGACTCTTCTGCTCGCAAGATAATAACGCGTCTTTACACCACCACTCAACGTACCTCCCCAACGGCCACTCCTAGATCCCTAGATGCCTGGATGGCTAATCTGGATCCCCCATCACAGGGGCTCAGTGGGCGTTTTGCTGCAGCCAGTTTGAACACCTGTCCTTGAACTATAATGGATGCTGGCGCTGTAGGGCCCCATAGGCCACATTCCTGCACCTGGACGTGCCCGCAGATCGCCGAGTTCTGGACAGAGGTGTTTCAACACATCGCAGACGTAACTGGTCAGTTGAGTTGAGTTGCTCCCCATTAGTGACCATACTGGGATATGTAAAGGACGCCCCACCTAATAATAGGCGCGTAATCATCATGTTGCTCCTACTAGCTAAGCGCAGAGTGGCAGTAAATTAGTGTCAGCGGCCCGTCCTCGATGCTAAGACTTGGCTGCGGGACGTCACATACTGTCAGGAACAATTATCCACCTTCTGGGAGCTTATGCCGCTTAGGTCCCGACCTAAGGATGTATGGGGTCCATTCACCTCTTGGCTCCACCAGCAAAGCACCGACTCTTCTGCGCAGACGCCTCCATAGCAACATCTGCATTGCCAATCGGTTCCCCCAAGCTATCATCATAGAATTGTTGTTTTTTCTCCCTCTGGGTTGTGGTTGGCCTACCAGGTGGATACTGGTAATTGCATTCTATAGGTCACCTTCTGTTTCCTCTCGAGCGGTGAGGGAGGAGTGGAACCTACATGATGCAATGACATAGCAGGCAATACATAAGAAATGGATTATACTGCAGCTGTCTGGCGTGACCGTAACTGACACAAGATATCCCCTGCAGTTTTAATCCAAATAGTCTGTTTTTAGGTGCTGCCCTTTTTGTCTGTGTTAGAAGGCAACCTCAGAGGAGACAGGGAGGGTACCTGAGCACCCTGAGACCTACCCTCGGGGTATCGTAGCCGGGCACTGGCGGGAGACTCCTCAGGGGAAGAGTCTCGTATCTAGGATCGTACACACTGCACCACACGACAAAGAGACACCACACTGTATGTTCTTGGGAACAGATCTTTATCTAATCAGCTTCGTAGGATCTTTATGATCAACAAGGTGGATATTTACAAATAGAGCACGGGCTCAAAGAGTCTCGGTAGGGTTAGGGGGTAGCGGGACAGTCTTTGGGGATCCGGATCAATGCAGGGACGTACCCGGCGCACAGCTCACAATCCTCGAGCTGGGGGATACGCTGTGGCCATTGGGGTCCAGCCGGACCAAGGGAGTCTTTAGGAGCCGCGAGTCACTCAGCAGGGCTCAAGCACAAGGTCGGAGGTCTTACGATCTTCAGGGGAGCCGCGAGTCACTCAGCAAGGCTCAAGCACAAGGTTTGGAGGTTTTACGATCTTCAGGGGAGCCGCGAGTCACTCAGCAGGGCTCAAGCACAAGGTCGGAGGTTTTACGATCTTCATGGGAGCCGCGAGTCACTCAGCAGGGCTCAAGCACAAGGTCGGAGGTCTTACGATCTTCAGGGGAGCCGCGAGTCACTCAGCAGGGCTCAGGTGTTCCAAGGTTGCAAGGGAGCCGCGACCACGTCAGCAGGGCTCTCGTCGTTCCAGAGTCGAATCTGCCAGATAGTCCCAGAACACCCCTTGTTATAGGTCAACTCCTCTTTGATGTCCGGAGTCTGCGTAGGCAGGGGTCTTAGCACCTGGGGGTCGCTTGTTGGAGTTTCCTGCCATGTCGTCCTTTGATCCTTTCAGGGCCGGGTCGGGGGAAGTCCCAGACACGCAGCAGGCGTGGAGCCAGCCCTCAGGGAGGCCGGAGGGCCGATCGAAACCCATCTCCCAAGGGGAGGTCAGAGGTGCGATGGAAACTGCTCCTCCCTCTCTCACTCCGTGGGAGCGCGATGTCCTCCAGCCGGGGCGGCGCCTCTAGGCCTGGGTTGCGCTGGAGCCGGGCGGCCATTGTAGGTGCATGAAGTGGGCACGCAGGCCCTGTGGTGCTGGTAAGATGGAGGGCACGGACGGGGAAGTCCGGGTCGGGTGTGTGTGGGTTCTGGCGGGAAGGACCGGCTAGGCCGTGTACTCGGGGGCTGAATGAGGTGCATGGGTCAGGGTGTGTGGCTAGGGGTCAGGGATGGCCATGCCACAAGGCCGGGTCTAACACGCGTCCCCCCCCAGCTGAAAGCCGGAGAGAACTACCCATCCTCTTGGGGGTTCTCTTCGCTGAGGCGGAAGAACCGGGAGAGGCCGTCAGCGTTGGCGTGGTCAGTACCAGGTCGATGCTCTACGGTGAAATCCATCCCCTGGAGGGAGATTGACCACCGCAGTAGTTTGGGGTTTTCTCCTCGCATCTGCATGAGCCATCGCAAGGGGCGATGGTCGGTTTGGACTTTGAAATGGGTGCCGAACAGATAGGGTTGTAATTTCTTGAGGGCCCAGACTACGGCGAACGCCTTGCGCTCAATGGTGCTCCATTTCTGTTCTCTGGGTAACAGCCTTCGGCTGAGGAAGGCTACGGGCTGGTCTAGGCCTTGGTCATTCACCTGTGACAGGACTGCCCCAATGTCATGCTCGGAGGCATCAGTTTGTACCACAAACTCCTTGGAGTAGTCGGGGGCCTGGAGCATGGGGACAGTACATATGGCAGCTTTCAGGGCATCGAATGCCTCCTGGCAGGCGGAGGTCCACTGCACTTTCTTGGGCTGTTTCTTGGACGTGAGTTCCGTGAGGGGACCGACAAGGCTGCCATACCCCCGGATGAATCTCCGGTAGTAGCCGGTGAGGCCCAGAAAGGCTCGGACCTCCGTTTGGGTAGTGGCTGGTTCCCAGGCTAG
This sequence comes from Triturus cristatus, assembly GCF_964204655.1. Lineage (NCBI taxonomy): Eukaryota > Metazoa > Chordata > Amphibia > Caudata > Salamandridae > Triturus > Triturus cristatus. Next base: position 1,187,197,435 of record NC_140592.1, read on the forward strand.
GATGGCGTCGATCTTAGGCTGCAGAGGGGCGACCTGCCCGCTTCCGACCCGGTGCCCTAGGTAGACCACCGAACCTTGCCCAATCTGACACTTGCTGGCTTTTACTGTGAGGCCTGCCTGGTGCAGGGCCGTTAGCACCCTCTGGAGGTGCTGGAGGTGCTCACTCCATTCGGAACTGAAAACCGCGATATCGTCTAGATATGTGGCGCTGAACTTTTCCAGCCCGGCCAGGACTCTATTTACCAGTCGCTGGAAAGTGGCCGGGGCATTTTTCATCCCGAAGGGCATCACCCGAAAGCGATTGTGCCCATCCGGGGTGGAGAAGGCGGACTGCTCCTTGGCTCCTTCTGTGAGCGCAATTTGCCAGTACCCGCAGGTTAGATCGAATGTGCTGAGGAAATGAGCAGACCCGAGACGGTCAATGAGCTCGTCTGCTCGGGGAATGGGGTGAGCGTTGGCTCAGGTGACTTCATTGAGCCCCCGGTAGTCCACACAGAATCGGAGTTCTGGGGCGACACCGGGGGCAGCTGCTTTCGGGACCAGTACCACGGGGCTGGCCCAGGGGCTGTCTGAGGGTTCGATCACCCCCAAGGTCAACATCTTCGAGACCTCGGCCTGAATGCAGGACCGGACTCGATCAGGGACTCGGTAGGCTCGTTGCTTCACCGGCGGGCTGTCTCCGTTGTCCACGTCATGGACACACCAGTCGGTGACTTGGGGGACAAGAGAGAATAAGTCGGGGAACTGCCCTAAGAGCTGGCGGCAGTCCTCGCGTTGCTGGGAAGTGAGGGATGGAGAGAGGTTCACTCCTTCCACGGAGCCATCCTTCTCCTTGGTACACAGGAGGTCAGGGAGGGGATCTGACTCCTCTTCGGCCCCGTCATCGGTGGCCAGCAGCAGACTCAGCTCCGTCCGCACGAAGTGAGGCTTAAGGCGGTTCACGTGAAGGACCCGAAGAGGGTCTCGAGGTGACTGGACGTCCACCAAGTACGTGACCTGGCTTTTCCGCTCAACGACTTTGAAGGGCCCGGTCCATTTATCCTCGAGGGCGCACGGTTTCACTGGGGCCATGACCCATACCTGCTGGCCCGGCTGGAACTCGACCAGAGTGGCATTCTGGTCGTACCAGCACCTCATTTCTTCCTGGCTTGCCTCCAGGTTGGCCTCGGCCAGTTCTCGAAACTTCCTAGTCTGGTTTCGGAGGGTCAGAACGTATCGGAACACATCCCGGGGGGGGCCTCGGGGCGCCGCCTCCCACCCTTCCTTGACCAGGCTGAGGGGCCCCCGGACGGGATGCCCGTAGAGTAACTCGAACGGGCTGAACCCCAAGGATTTCTGGGGAACTTCTCGGTAGGCGAACAAAAGGCAGGGGAGCAGGACGTCCCACTTGCGCCGGAGGGGCTCTTCCAGGCCCGAGATCATCCCTTTCAGAGACCGGTTAAACCGCTCTACTAGGCCATTTCCTTGGGCATGGTACGGGGTGGTGAACTTATAGGACACTCCACATTGTTGCCACAGGGACGTCATGTATTTGGAGATAAAGTTCGTCCCGCGGTCGCTCACGACCTCGCGGGGAAAACCCACACGGGAAAAGATCCCCATCAACGCCCGGCCCACCACGGGGGCGGTGATGGTGCATAGGGGAATGGCCTCAGGGTATCGGGTGGCATGGTCCACTAGGACGAGGATGAAGCGGTGACCTTGTGAGGTTGGGGGGTCCAGGGGCCCCACGATGTCGATCCCGACCCGTTCAAAAGGGGTACTGACGACAGGGAAGGGTTGGAGGGGAGCCTTGCGCTTTCCTCCACTTTTGTATTGTATTGTATTGTATAGATTCTTATAAAGCGCGAAAAAGTCTGCCACCCAACGGGTATCCTGGCGCTATAAGACACATCGGAGTGCGACAACACAGAACGATTAGCCAGTAGGCAAGGTTGGAGCCATGTTATTCCAGACGGAAGAGCCAGGTCTTTAGATCTTTCCTGAAGCCCAGCAGCGTTTTGGCCTGACGCAGCTCTAGGGGCATCTGATTCCACAGACAAGCAGCCGCCGTGCTGAAAGCCCTACCTCCCATCCTAACGCGCTTTACTCTGGTAACAACTGCTAGGCTCTGGTTAGAGGAGCGAAGAAGTCTTTCTGGCTGGTACCAAGAGAATCTTTCTTGCAGAGGCAGCGGGCCGGATTTATGTAAGGCCTTGTAGGCCATAACCAGCGATTTGAATTCAATCCTCCTCTTAACCGGAAGCCAGTGGAGGTCCCTTAGTGCCAGCGTGACAGATGATTCCCGCTGTCTTCTGAGGGCCAGTTTTGCTGCCATCGACTGAACACGTTGCAGTCCCTGTACAATAGAGAGGGGAGCACCCAAGTACAGTGAATTACAATAGTCCAGTCTGCTCAGAATCACACTCTGGACCACCAAAGACCTTGTCTCATCAGGGAGGAGCGGGAGGATTTGGCGGAGAGCTCTCAGCAGCGCGATACAGGAGCCAATAGTTTTATTGGCCTGGGATTGCAGCTGGAGATCTCCGTCCATCATGACCCCCAGGTTACGGACTGATTTTACTGCGGTAATGGGAGGATCCTCTGGCCATAGTCGAAACTCGGCCAGGGGGAGTTTGGAAATTTTTGCTGCGCCGCAGTATAAAAGCTCCGTTTTCCCGGCATTCAGTTGGAGTGAGTTGGACTTCAGCCATTCAGAAACCTTCCTCATACATGCCTGGAACGAGTTTAGAGGAACTGCATGTTCTCCTTCCAGGGAGAACGTCAGCTGTATATCGTCCGCATAGTTGACTACCTCGATCCCATAAGATTTTATTAATGGGATCAGAGGCCCCAAGTAGGCATTGAAGAGGATTGGGCTGATGGCTGAGCCCTGAGGTACTCCATGGCAAACCGGGAACCAAGGGGAGATGAATGGCGTCAGAGTCACTGCCTGCTGACGGTTAGTTAGATAGGACTTCAGCCACTCCAAGGCCCGGCCAGTAATCCCCAAACCTTCCAATCTTGCCAGTAACACCGAGTGGCTAACCGTATCGAAAGCGGCCGACATGTCCACTAGCACCAAGACTGAGGAGCTGCCGCTGTCGGCTCGCATTCGAAGTTTGTCCAAAACGGTTGCCAACGCGGTCTCCGTCCCATGCCCAGGTCTAAAGCCAAATTGATCCCTATCCAGGAGCTGATGTTCTTCCAGGAAGTTGGACAGGGATTTACTGACCAGTTTCTCCAAGATTTTGACTGGGAAAGGTAAAAGGGATATGGGGCGGAAGTGTGCTGGCAGTGATGGATCCAAGGAAGGTTTCTTTAGTAGTGGGGTAACTATCGCCTGCTTCCAGTCGTTTGGTACAATCCCCTCATTCAAGGATTGGCAGCAGATGTGCCACAAACCCGAAAGTAGGTTGTAACTAGGTTCCTTCCAGATCTTATGGGGAAGGGGATCAAGAGGTGACCCAGAAGAAATCTCCCGTACAATGTTATTGAAGGATTCCTCCGTGGGGAGTTGGAAATAGCTCAGGGAGGGATCCTTCCTGGTGATTTCCAACATGGGGGGGATCTCAGGACCATCTTGATCAAACCCACCTACGATGTTGTTAACTTTGTCAATGAAAAACGTGGCAATTTCATTGCACAGATTTTGCGAAGGTTGGACAGTACTGGCCAGGCACCCCGGATTACTAAGATCTCTGACGATGTTGAATAGAGCCCTCGTACCGTTTGATGCCTGCAGAATGGATTTGGCGAAAAAACGGGACTTGGCTTCCCTGATGGCTATCTTATATTGAAGTTGTACTATTTTTAAGGCTTTTTTATCTGTGTCCAAGTACCGTCGGCGCCAGCTTCTTTCTGCCTGACGACGCGCTAGTCGTAGAGTCTTAAGCTCCTCGCCAAACCATGGGGCTGATGGAGTGTTGCGAACTTTTCCCACTAGCCTGGCACGTGGGACAGGACTTGCAGTGGGTTTCTACGTCTGCTTTCATTTTAGGCCAGTAAAAGTGAGTCACTAGGCGGCTGTAGGTTTTGTCTTGGCCCAAGTGGCCTGCGAGGGGGACATCGTGGGCCAAGCCCAGGAGGAAGTCTCGGAAGCGTAGGGGTACCACCAGCACCCGGGCTGATCCTAGCTCCACCGACTTCTGCTCGCTGTACAGAAGGTCATTTTCTCAGTATAACCGGTGTGTTTCAGATTGGTCGCCCGCGGCTTGGGCCTCTGCTTGCTGCCAGGGTCCGACCAGGGAAGGACAGTGTCACGGGGTCGCCCCGGACTCACACGAAACGAGGAGGCACGGAGATTCGTAGGAATAGAAATAAATACAGCTTGTATTCCAATCCAAACTTGCCTCTGAGTTTTCTACCCGTCTACCTGCCCCTGTATAAGTACTCCGGAGAGCAAACACTGACAGACAGGTAGCTTGCTCCTGGCAGAACTCCTCTCGGGAGGGGCCGCCCTCGTGGCGCCACTGGGCTAACTCGGGCAGATCGCCTAACTCTGCGATCTGCGCGGGGTCGGAAGGTAGGGGCTCGTCGCTGGTGACAGATTCTCCTCGTGGGGAGATGTGGGGGACCTCGGCCGGGACAATCCTGTCCTTGTTGGCAGGTGCGTTCTCGACTTCCCCAAGGGGGGGCAGTCGGGCCGCCATAGATCGGGTGGTGGCGCACACCCACTCGGGGAGACCCATCATCCCTAGGTGGGTCTTGCGCTCGACTTGCTTCCAGGGGGAACTTTCCAGGTCGTTCCCCAGGAGGCAGTCGACCGGCTGGGAGATTCTTACTGCTACTTTCAATTTACCGACCACTCCTCCCCATTCAAAAGGCACCAGGGCTACCTTACAGAGGCTCTCAGTGTTGTCGGCTGCAATTACAGGGCAAAATATATTGGGGAGGATCTGGTCTTCGTGGACTAAGTGGCTGAGGACATCGGTGATGCTCGCCCCGGTGTCACGAAGGGCCTCTACCTGTTGGCCATTGATCGTCACTAGCTGCCCATATTTCTTCGTGTTGGAGGGCAGGAGGCTCCCAAGGACCATTTCTCTGTCTCCTAATGATACTAAGGCCATGGCGGCGGGTTTCCACTCTACGGTCTCCTCAATCTCCTCCCCTAGGGCTACATTGGCTATCTGTCTGGCTGGGGGGGCTGTAGCGGGGATGCGCATGGCCATGGGGCATTCGGGGTCATTGGCGTAATGCCCGGGCTTCTGGCAACGGAAACAAGTGATGGTCACCCGGTGCCCCCGTCTCACGGGTGGGCCGGATACAGCTGGTGGGGGTGCCGGGAAGTGTGGAGGTTGGTTTTTCGGAGGACCGGACTGGGGTTCTTTCTGCCCTCCCTGGTTCCCCCCCCCTCTCTGGCGGGGTGGTCCCTGACTGGCTCAGGGGTATTCTCCTACAGGGCCCCGGGAGACCCGGGTGTTGGTCCAGCGGTCCGCCTCGACAGCCAGCTTCCTCGGATCCGTGAGCTTGCTGTCGAGCAGATGCTGGCGTAGCTCCACAAAGCAGTTCGCGGCCATGTGTTCCCATAACATGAGGTCGGTTAGTTCGTCCAGGGTGGTTACTTTGCTGCCCTTAATCCACCCGTCGAATGCACGGCTGAAAAAGTTCACATACTCCACCCACGTGGTGCCAGGGATCTTCGTGCAGTCCCGGAACCGCTGGCGGTACATCTCCGGGGTGAGGCCGTACCTTGTGAGGATGGCCTCCTTCATGTGGCTGTAGGAGGTCTGCATGGAGGATGGTAGGTCGAGCAGGGTGTCTCTCTCCTCGCTCAAAAATCGGCCCCACAACCCAGCCCCCCAATCCTTCTGCGGGACTCGGTGGGAGGTCATGGCGACCTCGTAGGCCTTGAACCATTGTTGGATGTCATCGTTTTTGTAATATTCCTTGACCACATCTTCGGGGATGTGGGCCTTCTGTTCCGCCGGGGTGGGCGCCCCTCGGTTCTCCGGGGGTCGAGCTTCTTCGCTCCTGGCCTTGAGCTCGATTTCTTTCAAGCTGCGTTCGTGTTCCAGTTGAAGTTTTCTTCCTTTGTGCTCCCGTTGGAGTTTCTTCTCTTCTAGTTCGCCTTGTACTCGCATCTGTTCCACTGCTAGCTTCTTCTCAGCTAATTTCAACTCGCCCTCGATTTTCAGTTTGGCCAGTTCGAGTTCGTGATTACGACTTCTCTCTCTGTCTGCGAGTTCTTCCGAGGATAGACCCCCGTCTGGTGCGAAGCTTCGTACCTGGTTGCTGCTGCTTTCTCTTTGGGAGAGTCCAGCTTCGTCGTGGAGCTCCACCGCTCCTTCTGGGCGGGGGGCTCCGAATTCCACCCAAGCTTTCAGTGCCTTCTGCATATCTTCTTTGGTGTTGAGACCAGTGGTAGCGATTTTTAGTTCTTTGCAGAATTGCTTCAGTTCTTTGTGCGTGTACTCTTCCAGTTGTTCCGCCTGGAACACAGTACTCGCGTCGGTTTCTGTGAGACTCATGGCGTTTTCTTCTGCCGTCTTTGCTGGTAGTGCGTCAGCCGTTTATGGTACGATCTCTAGATTATGGGCCCGAATCCCGTCGCTTGCCACCAATGTTAGAAGGCGACCTCAGAGGAGACAGGGAGGGTACCTGAGCACCCTGAGACCTACCCTTGGGGTATCGTAGCCGGGCACTGGTGGGAGACTCCTCAGGGGAAGAGTCTCGTATCTAGGATCGTACACACTGCACCACACGACAAAGAGACACCACACTGTATGTTCTTGGGAACAGATCTTTATCTAATCAGCTTTGTAGGATCTGTATGATCAACAAGGTGAATATTTACAAATAGAGCACGGGCTCAAAGAGTCTCGGTAGGGATAGGGGGTAGCGGGACAGTCTTTGGGGATCCGGATGAATGCAGGGACGTACCCGGCGCACAGCTCACAATCCTTGAGCTGGGGGATACGCTGTGGTCATTGGTGTCCAGCCGGACCGAGGGAGTCTTTAGGAGCCGCGAGTCACTCAGCAGGGCTCAAGCACAAGGTCGTAGGTCTTACAATCTACAGGGGAGCCGCGAGTCACTCAGCAGGGCTCAAGCACAAGGTCGGAGGTTTTACGATCTTCAGGGGAGCCGCGAGTCACTCAGCAGGGCTCAAGCACAAGGTCGGAGGTTTTACGATCTTCAGGGGAGCCGCTAGTCACTCAGCAGGGCTCAAGCACAAGGTCAGAGGTCTTACGATCTTCAGGGGAGCCGCGAGTCACTCAGCAGGGCTCAGGTGTTCCAAGGTTGCAAGGGAGCCGCGACCACGTCAGCAGGGCTCTCGTCGTTCTTTGATCCTTTGAGGGCCGGGTCGGGGGAAGTCCCAGACATGCAGCAGGCGTGGAGCCAGCCCTTAGGGAGGCCGGAGGGCCGATCGAAACCCATCTCTCAAGGGGAGGTCAGAGGTGCGATGGAAACTGCTCCTCCCTCTCTCACTCCGTGGGAGCACGATGTCCTCCAACCGGGGCGGCGCCTCTAGGCCTGGGTTGCGCTGGAGCCGGGCTGCCATTGTAGGTGCATGAAGTGGGCACGCGGGCCCTGTGGTGCTGGTAAGATGGAGGGCACGGACGGGGAAGTCCCGGTCGGGTGTGTGTGATTTCTGGCGGGAAGGACCGGCTAGGCCGTGTACTCGGGGGCTGAATGAGGTGCATGGGTCAGGGTGTGTGGCTAGGGGTCAAGGATGGCCATGCCACAAGGCCGGGTCTAACAGTCTGTATCTCAGCAATTATTTATATGCCATTTGTTCTCTATGGTGTATATGTGCAAAACCTCAATTAAAAAAAAAATACTTGAGGTCCTCTTATTGCCTTAAGCATTGCCTACAGGAAGCAGAATTAAGTCAAAGGATTTATCAGTGTACTCTTGGAGACAGGGAGTTATTGATTCCTGAAGTCTATCAGGATTTAAAGACATATTTGATTTTAAAAAACGAGTGTATTATTACACAATCGATCTTTTGATTGTGGTATATATTTTCAACCTGGGGCCCAACTTCTTCGAAGCAGTATTAATGCTCTGACAAAGCGTGAGAATGTTCATTTTAGAGTATACCCAGATTAACTTTTGGATATTGGATTAATTTGTCCAGTCTCCTCACCTTTATTTTTGTTCCCTAGAAGAGAGGAGATCTCAGAATGTGCATAGCTAACTGAGTACTTAATTGTGTCACTGTAAAAACAGGTATCCTCTACTATTGATGTCATCTTTACTAGACCATGTAAAGAAGGCAGCGGTTTACAGAAAATTAGACCTATGTTGTGGCGTACCATTCTGTGAGCATCTAAAAGGGCGATGAGTGGGTGGAAAACCGCATCTCAAACTAAATTTGGTCTTCATGAGTACCTCATTTTGCCCTTCGGATTGTGCAATGCCTCTGATATCTTCCAACACTCCTTAAATGAAGTACTGCACAAGTTCATTGATATTTGTGCTGTGGTCTATACTGATGATATACTGATCCATTCAAATTCGATAACTGAATACATTGGCCATGTAAAAGCTATACTACAGAAATTATGAGATTACCACCTTTTCGACAAAATAGACAGTTTAATATTTCATGTTAGTGAAGTTGAATTCTCAGTGTCTATCATTTCTTCTACTGCCATTCACTTGGATAGGAAGAAAGTAGAAACCATCAAGAATTGGAAGTCCCTTCAATCAGTGAAGGAGGAGCCAAGTTTTTTAGAGTTTGACAATTTTACCGGTGCCTTATCAATCAGTTTCAGCCATAGTTTCTCTCATAGCAAATTTGCTAGGAAAGGGAACAGCATTTCAGTGGGATTCAGAAGCTGAAAAAGCTTTTCAGGTTTTGAATGAACAAATTGTCATTGTCCCAGTGCTTAGTCCCCTGGAATTATCTTGTCCTTTTGTCGTGGGAATGGATGCTTCATAAAGTGCTATAGGAGGAATACTGTCACAACGTTGCCCCCGTCAAGGGCTTACTTCTTTCATAAGTTTAGCATAGCAGAGTGGAACTGCACTGTTGCAAATCGAGAAGTACTTGCCATAAAAGTAGCATTTCCAGAATGGTGCCACTACTTATTGGGAGCTCAACATACTACCAATATTTCGACAGAACATCGCAACCTACAGTTTTTAAAGTCAGCCCGAGTTCTTCTATCAGACAGTTACGTTGGGCACTTCATTATCATCTTCCATCTTGGGAAGCAAAATGGAAAGGATGATACTCTGTCATATTATGGGTACCCTCCTATAGAACAAGCGGTTGACCCTCGATTAAGAAAAGTCCACTTTTCACAAGAGTGTTATTTTAAAGTCTTTTTTAGGCATTTTGTGACTTCTTTTGCAATTTCTATGATTTAATCTCATGCTTAAAGTTAGCTTACTATTGGAAGAAATTTAAAGACTGATGATATAATTCCCAGGATCCATTGCATGATATAAGGTTCTCCCTGTGTGGTTTAAAAGGTAATAACATGGTTCAGGAAGGGTAATAATTTATGCAACAACATTTCCCAGAGTTCTCTTGTGATGGTATTGTTTATTTTTCTCCAGGGATCATCCAGCGTATATATTTTGTTCCCTAACACCAAAGTCTTAAGTGGGAAAGAGGGACGTCTTTGGTTAACAGGATTAAAGGGAAGAAAACGGGGTTATTCTTTAGACTCCGTATCATAAGTTTCCTCTATTTATACACTTTTCTTTTGTTTGTTAGATAAACAAAGACACATTAATTAACGGCCTGAAAGGGAACCAGTGTGAAGTACCCACCTTAAGAAGGACCAGACTAAGCAGAGGATGTTTTCTCTTCTGGTATCCACTTCCCCTGAGTCCTGGCGCAGTTTGAAACATCTGCCAGAATTCGGGTGGTTTTAGTGTTTATGTGGCGTTGGGAACTAGCTTTTGGGACCACAACTCTCTCCTATAGGTTTGCACAATCGGAGAAAGAAATGAAGAAACAGGTTAGTGCAAAGCGTTACACCGCGTCATAGTGCCATCATTTTGTTTCCTCGTTAGCCATGTTGCACAGCATGAGGAATGCAGTACGGCACCACTAAAAGCAATTGGCAAAGCCAACAGTTACCAAAGGCTTATACTATTTTTCTAACATGGTGCTCGGCGCACCATGTTGGGCAATGGTGGCCACATCAGAAATACTTCTGTTATGGCCAGCCAATCAGAGTGAAGTAGATTCAAGATTCCACAGCAGAGTCCATGAATCCCTGATGCATGATGGGGAAAACAAACACCCTTGTACAATGGTGTTTATTTTTTTCAATTAGATGTGTGAGCCCTCTGTGGATTCGCAAATCAGTGAAGGATCTGCGAACTAACGGTCCAGATATCTCTAAAAGTGAACCTCTTCATGAATAGACCGGAACACTTTTTAAATGCTAATTTCTCAAAAACTACTGAATGGATCCACACCAAGCTAAGCAAAGGCACTTCAATGAGTAAAGTTCTACTTATGTGCTACGTTTGGTGTAATTCTGTTCAACTGTTTTTTTCTGTATAGAGGAGCAAATAATCCTATGGCTGTTAATATGGCCCTTTGTTTTGGTACTCGCTTGACAGATCTTCTTAAAACCTGCCTTGAAGAACACAAAGTCAATGCCCTCTCTTTAGATAGTTTCTTGCAGATTTGTTGACTGTAGTTTCCTGTACTTCATTTACAAGCTTGACTAGGCCATGGCCCCTATCAGTTAAAGACTGTTTTAAGCATTAAATACAAAGTTATATGGAGCGAAGACATAAACTAGAATTTCTTTCGTAAGAAAAAAGGAAATGTATTAGAAATGCTGTTCATCAATGAAAGGAAATAGGCCATCTCTGGTACTATGATCAATATGTAATTAGCTGATTGGTTGAATACAATTTATTTGAATTATTTCCATCTGTTCTGGGAGTGGACAGTATTTCTTTGGCTGGGTATCATGAGTATAAATTCAAAGCTTGGGTGAGGCCTTTGACCTTATGTATTTATACCTTTCTGTTGTATTTGGAAGGGTAAGTGGGTGCACTATATCTAAGAAGAATGACACATATTACTCCATTATAGATCTTGGTAAAAATTGCATTGTATCCACTTTCTTAACCCTGCAGACAAGGGCTGGCTGACTTGTCAAAATACTGAAGACTAAAATATAGACCTCCACATTTATCGATTCAGAAATATTGACTACCATTATATAGCCAAGATATGTAACCACAGGAAAGAATAGATTTATTGTTCGAACTCAATTTCCACTTAACTTGACAATGCAGTGCAAGACCAAACAGGTCGATATTAAAAACTCAATATTTTAGTACCACACCGAAAGGGTCTGGTTGACTTTGTGCCAGGGAACTGAGAGTGAGACCCCCTCTCCTGTCTTTACTAAACAGTGTTCTGTAGTGTACAGTTTTTCACACTGAAGAAACAAGAGGGTCTTTCCTCTCTTATTGACATCAATCACAGACATGTTTGTGCCTTTAGGGTGTAAGTGTGACCCGTGGTGTCACTGGACAGGATCAGAGGCTCTAGGAATTCTCAAGGTGACCTTGCATTTATAATAGAATCTAATAGACAATTAGCCTACATCTAACCCATCACCTACTGCTAAATTGTTTTTTCTTTCTTTAAGTAACCCATAGACCAGAGCTTTAAGTGGGCAGGCTCCTGCCGGTGCTCAGCACTGTTAGTTCTAACATGCTGAGACGGGTCCCTATCGGGCTCTCCATTTTTGCCCTCACCTTCAGGATTTACAAATAAATCTTAACTCTGCAGCAGTACCACCCTTCACTGCCTGTGATGTAACTTCAAAGAAACTCGATATACTTCTTTCACAGTCTCATCATTTCAGAACTGAAGCATTTTCAATATTCTATACAACGAAGCCATAGTTGTTGCTTATTTATGTTATGCAACTAACAACCATTTCAGTAGCGGCCGGCACAGCTTGCAGGGTGGGAGGGGGCATATGGCCTGCTTTAAAAAAAAAAAGTACCTTGTCGCTGCCGCCTCCAGGTCCCGCCTTCTCTCCTGCTCGCCTATGTCTAACTCCAGGTCCGAACAGGAAGCAGGCAGCCAGCCTCCCACCCCTAAGCCAATCACAATTGGTCTGAGGTCTGAGCGCCCTGACACAGAGCTCAGCCAAGGGCTGGAGAGGTCGGGATGTTCTCCATGCAGGCTGTAATGCAGACTGCATGAAGAACAGGGTGGTTCACATGACTGTTTTGGGCGGCCCGAGAGGGCCGACCAAACAGTCATTGCGCACAGGAGTGTTCTACCACTCAGCCCCTGCAGCTCCGCCCCGCCCCTCACACACTGCCGCAGCAGGAGAAAAAAATAAAATGATAATAACATTCCGTTATTATCATTTTATTTTTTCCTTTCCTTGCTGCTCCTGGCAGTGGGGCGACTCTCCTCCGCCTTAGCAGAGGAGCCGCCACTGAACCACTGGCAAAGCCAATAGTCTTGGCGTGTTTTAGCTGTAATGTTACTTTTTGTATTTTTTATCTGGATGCAATGACAGAAGCAGGAAATTAATTAACAGTTGTGTGGCACACTATGCTAAGCACAGATTTTTAGCTTACTTGTTTTAAGCCACGCCCTAATTACATTGACCTCCCCTCTATGAGAGGCCCCCCACACCCCTGGTTTTTTCAGCCCACTTAAAAAAGCCCTCCCATAAACTAATGTCAAACAAGAGTGTAAATTGTGGTTGACGTGGCAGGCACATTTGTATGTGGGTAGAGAGGCCTTCAATTGTAGGAAATCACTTTATGTCTCCTGCTTCAGGGCTGCTTTTGCACCCTTTGTGAAAAAAGATGGAGGCGATAATCTGATTTATGGCACAGAACAATTTTTCCAAAATAAAGAAAAAAGAAATATTAGACTAAGCGGTGTGACTGAGCAGAGGGAAAAATTACAATTTGATTATTTTGGTTGGCTTTGAAGGATAGCTGAAAAGATGTGGGTTGCCATGGTAACCTATGTTGGTTAAGAACAGAGCTTGAATGTTCCTGCCTATTAAGGACAGCCACTGCAATGAATAAAGAAGCAGAATGACTTTCCATTAGCTTCCCGACGACGCATTTACGCACACCAGGTTCCAGGTGATTAAAGCATTGTCGTGTATCAGATGTACGTGTTGTTCCTTGCCTGATTCGTCACGCGCAGGACTGAAGGTCGTCGGGGCCTGCTGTGAAGACGCGGGAAACGCGACCATTCATTCGATTTGCAGTCGCAAGCTAACCGCGTTTGCCTTTAGACTGACTGTATCTTAGCTTTGGAAGCAACATGTCCATTTCACCACAGTTTTCGATACAGCCTGGCCCTGTATAGCTGTATTTCCCTATATCGAAAACTCACCCCAGCTATTGCCTTCTGTTCCCCTTGGAACACATCCTCACTAGACATAGAAGAGTTACTTCTGCATGGGTAGAATCAAGACCAAGATCCTCGTAATGGGAGGAAGTGAACCTATCACGCGACCCTTCAGCTGGTTGCCAGGAACACCGAACCCCCCCCCCCCCCACACACACACACACACACACACACCACCACCACACCCCCGTCTCCCACTCTACCTCCCACCTCTCCAGCTAGAAATGAGGGCATACCATACTCTTTATTCTGCTTTGCAGTTTCTTCCATAGGTCCAAGCAGGTGTTAAAGGGATGAGTTTTCCGCTATCACTACTCCCAAAATACTCCCTTTACCTTTACTACAAACAGTCCATGGGGTGGAACCAACCAAAGTCATTGTCCAGTGCTTAATTTGAGCTTATTTTTTGGTACCAGCACATATTTTGCTGTATCAAATATTTACCGAGTGCAAGATCAAGGACAAAAATCACAGATTGGAAAGATGGAGAAATTAAAAAAAAATTGGCAAACCCATCACAAACAGAAAGTAGAAACCAGCAAGACCGAGAAAAGGGAACAGGGAATGTCTGTTAGTGGATTAAAGACTTCCGGCCTTGGTATTCTGTGTGTTGACGTTTAATTGCAGGGGCCGCTGGTAATTTAGCAGAGTTTTGGGCACAGCACTTTTCCTTTCACAAATTAAGCACTGTCCTCGTTATGTCTCCCCTGGGCTACTATATAATTTACCCTGAACCCACTCCCCAAATGTTCATTACTGGCCTGCCAAGACTTCAATACCAGGCAGCCAGAATGTACCTTAACCTAAGGAAGCAAAGACCTCCTTAAGGAAACGGTGCTTAATTTCATGGGTGGCTGTCGGTGGGGTCCATCTGTGCTAATTTTGGGGATCTGCACTAATTTTTTCTCATCAGACATTTCCCGAAAACAAGAGAGGGAAAACGCAGAAACGGAAAAGAATGAAGAAGAGAAAGAAGGAAAAACAGTCACAAAGGAAGAAAGCAGGAATCTGAAAAAAGTGAGATAAAGGGGCAGGGAGTGTCTGACAGTGGATTCAAGAGGCCTAAGGTGGGTATAAGACTACGCAGCCTTGGCAATTGGATATTCAATTGCACCAGCACCCGGTTTCTGAGCAGAGATTTAAGCACCAGCACTCGTTCTTTTACAAAAAAAGCCCTATAGGCAGCTCTAAAAACTCTCCACTGGCTACCCATTAAAGCCAGGGTCAAATTCAGTGTCCTCTGCACCTTCAACAAAGACTAGGGGGGGGAAAGGCCCAAATGCCTGAAAAACCCTAGCACTAGCCCCACCTCTGCCAGAAACCCGTGCTCATCAGCTGCAAGCTCGATTCAGACAGGGCTGTTTCAAGCAGACGACGCAGGAACGCAGATACCTGGGAGTGAAAGGCGCAGGAAGTCAGATACCTGTGGTAAATATTTCATTACCGGTACTATTTTTATGCGGTAAAGTCTAGTAAGAATAACTCAGTAAATATAAGAGGCAGAATCCGTGGTATTAGAGGTTCTAAAAGGCTTTATTCCTATACAAAGGAATACAATTCGAATTGCAGGCTTCTATTCCATCACCACGAAAGTTCAGGAAGGAAGGGCATACATTATTGACAGATAATTAGTTTTATAGGAAATGCATTACAGTGAAACAGATGCAAGAGGCGTAACAGCTGATAATACAGATAAAATGTGCATACGTAACTAATAGAGGCGGGCATATAGGCGTAACTTAGTAAACGTCATTATACATGATGTCACAAGTGGGTGGATCCATAAAAGAATCCTGCAATGTCAGCAGAAATATTTGGCAGAGATGCGCGCGCAGCCGCATGACGTGTGATTGACGTGCAACTAGAGGGTGAAGGGGACTTGACATTTAGCTCTACATGTGGAGACAGAAGTCTGGGGGGTCATGTCAACCTAATCCCAAATCATATCTAATATCCTATGTTTAAAGAACTGTGTTATCCAAAAGGAAAGGTCTCTAGGATAGAATCTATTCTATACTGACTGTTAGTGCGTGTACAAGCGTCTAAGTGTCTACATGAGATGCGAGGGGGTAGGAATATTCCATGGTAACGGGGGCTATGAATTACTTGCATGTGGACAGCGAGGCCTGGCCCTTTGCACGGTAGCTGGAGGAATGTTTACCTAAACTACTAGACAGGAATGCATCGGATGAGGAGCGGAGCAGATAATCTTGAAGGTGAAATACAGTTTTTGGCAGGCAACAGGCTGGATCAGGCACCGTTAGCCGCGCAGGGAGTAGGACAAAGTTCATGGATACAGATGCAGGCTCAGACTGGAGCTTTCAGAGGCAGAAGGCAGGAAAAGACTTGATGACAGAATTCTGGGCCTACTCGCCTGAATCTGTAAAATGTGGAAAGTGAACCACATAAAGTCGGTGGCCTTTCATACTTAGGAATGGAATATCTGACCCATTCATGGCGGATCTGAAAGAGGACATGTTGACGGTGGACGCACATGTATTTGCGTCTTCAAAACTGGAACTGGAGGGAACATACATGTACTTATAGCATGCACATGGAGCCGTTGGGGTCTACGATAGGGGACATAACTGATCACAAAATTCATATTTCCTCATTCCCTCCTTGTCCCCTACGGACCCTCAGGAGATATCGATCTTCATCAATCCATCGATCTGTTCATATAGCATCATTTGTTCTTCTTTCTTCTTCCGGGATCTTGAACGAAAACTTGGATGTGGGATACACGATGTGGCACACAGACCACAAATCGCTGGCCCACATTGTAGGCATAAGCAGCAACTGAATAGTATGAGAAAGCCAATACCTAGGAAGGATAGGATTCTCCATCCCCAGGCTGACAACACGCTCCAAAACCAACCGGACCAAGTCCAGGTGCCTGGACTCTGGTGTATCTGGCTCATAATCTTATGAAGGCGAGTTATGGCTTTATATACTGACGGCGAATTTTCTGGTATGAAAACGCAGCAACTTGATCCGATGACCCTACAAGCTCCGCCCCTATCGGCCAGGATGACGTCAAGGACAAGACGATTTTGAAGCACAACAATCCGCATAGCAGACTGCTCTTCTGTTAAATTGCCTAAGGCGGAAGTAGTCTCGTTCACTTCTGCTTCAAGGGTTCTGGTTAATCTACGTATCAGCTTACTATTAGTGACTGTACCTATATAGGGAAAGAAACCTTTATTGAAATCTGTGTATTGTTCCCATGCTGTTTCAGTGTAATCGACAATTGGGAGATCTCTCTGCTGTCTATTGTGTACTAAATGGGTATTTCTATGATAATCAGGAGGAGCTAGGAAAACAGGTGGCAGAAGGAATGCTATGTAACAGGTACCATCCCAATCTAAAGGTAGACATATATATGCGGTCTGACCACATATGAAGTAGGAATGATGGGAAGCTCTAAATGTAGACTTGCCTTGATCACTGAATTTTATTACAGTGGTGCATTTACTATGGCCCATGTGTATGGAACCATTCTTTCTTACACATAATTCCCCTTTTACTGGGAATACTGACATGGCGGGCAAGATTGGTGTAGCTTCAGATTCAACGTTCAGGATCATGAGGTTAAGTGTAAAATTACCTAATCCATATACTTCATTTTCTAGGTCAGTTCCTGTTCTTTTGGGAAGTCCCTCCTTGTTAGGGTAGCAGACTTTAAGCAAAACTAGGTTCAGGTTTCCCCATACCCAGTTGTCTTGATAAACTGCGGAATTTGAATCTAGGGAATTAATCAAACTAAACCATGCTCCACAGGAGCCATTGTGTGTGAACGGATATGGAAAGAGGGGCAAAACTCCCTTATAGTTCTGATAGGGAGGGAGTCGGCCACATATCCAACAATTTGTGGCATTGCTGGTCTGATGGGAATGATGTAACATACTAATGAATGTGTTGTTGCGCAGCGCAAATCTATAGGACAACTCATGCGGAGGTAATTCGCTAAAAGAATGTTCTGCAGTTACATTGTAAGCACGCTTAAGAATAGGGTAATACATGTGCAATAGTATGCTGGAAATGATGATCAGAAGACTTAGAAAAAACAAAATTAATAATGTTACTGTGCAGTGACTACGAAGTGATTTACAATACGCATGCTTTTTAAGCTGCATCTGTTGATTTCTTTCTCTATTCCGGTCTAGAGGATACATGTCAGAGACAAATTCAACCGATTCACCTTGGAGAGGACTTAAACAATCAAATTGTCTGACTTGCTAGACCTTAATTTTAGTTTGTAAAGTTCAGTGTTTGTTGGTTCAACCAAGGGGAGCTTTGAGTCTGTCTGTGAGGGAATGCAGGGCTGAGCGTTCATACTAAATGGTAGTCCATAAAATTTCTTGATATGACTCGAGTGCAACCACCCTTTACGTCCCTCGATCTTCACGGCTGTCCTTGTAGTTAGTAGAACAAGCTTCGGCGACTTCCACCTAGGCTCTAGTTGGGTCTTCCGGTCGAAATTCCGGACCAGAACCAGGTCACCAGGAACCACGTCATGGGGCTTCACCTCAGTATTATCGGGAAAAGCTGCGGCTACCTGTGAACGACAAGATTGTAGTGCAGACATCAAGGAAGCCAGGTAATCTGTCAGCATATTACAGTCAACATCAGTGATTTTGCGAGGTATAGGCGTCCCCCACATATTTGGTGGTCTACCGAAGATCACCTCGTACGGGGATAGCCCTGTTCGAGAATGTGCTACCATTCTCATGTAAAAGAGCGCAACTGGTAAGGCTACTATCCAATCGACACCTTTTTCTCTACATATTTTGGACAATCTAATTTTCAGAGTTTGATTATGGCGTTCCACGAGACCTGCTGCCTCGGGATGTCGGACACAGTGAAATTTCCATTGGTAGCCTAACAAAAGGGAAACGTGTTTCATCAGTTCGGAGGAGAACGGCTGGCCGTTATCTGAGTAGACAACACGTGGTAAACCGTACCGTGGGAAGAATTCTCGAACTAACTGTTTGGCAGTAGTCGGGGCAGTGTAATCTGAAACCGGGTAGGCTTCTGTCCAACGGGAAAGAGCACAGATAACTACGAGAACATATTTGAATCCTCGACATCGTTCCATCTGGATATAATCCATCTGGAGGACTTCAAAAGCATGATCGGGAGGTTGAAATCCACCCTGCTCTACGGGGATGCTTTTACCTGGATTAAACTGACAACATATCATACAGGTACGAACTTTTTGTTTAGCTGCTGCTCACAAGTGTTTGTTGAACCAAATGTGTTGAATGCTGTCTAGCATAGCTTTTTCTCCTAGGTGCGCTGGACTATGTATTGTGTTAATGATGACTTGAACCATGGAGTCGGGAAGAAACCATATAGATTTTTCCTTCGTCATCCATCCTTGATCCGTTTGGATCCCTCCTAATTCAGTCCATTTCTTTATTTCTTCTGGTGTAGCATGTGTCTGTATGTCAATTACATAAAGGGCGGGATCCTTAACTGTCATGCAATTTGTTGGTGTCGGAACTATTGTCTTTGTCATGTCAGTTGTGTGAGTCTGATTCTGAGCAGTCTGTTTAGCTGTTCTGTCAGCTAGGTCATTACCCTGAGAAATGATATCGGTAACTTTTGTATGGGCTTTGCATTTCATAATCGATATTGCAGTAGGTAGATGAATCGCGTCTAATAGGGCTTGAATGAGGGGTCCGTGTTGGATGTGGGCACCGTGAGAAGTTAAATAACCTCTCTCTCGCCACAGTACGCCGAAGTCATGGACGACTCCGAATGCATAACGTGAATCTGTGTATATGTTGACTTTCTTATTTTTGGCTTGAATACAGGCTTGTGTCAGAGCGATGAGCTCTGCTGCTTGAGCTGACAAAGTGTTAATACAATTTGTTTCAATGACTTCAGTGTCTGTTGTGACTGCGTAAGCGGCCACTAACTCTCCTGTACTTGTTCTCATACATGACCCATCTACATACAATGTCAAGTCTGGATCTGACAAAGGAATATCTGTCAAGTCTTGTCTGGGTTTCGTCGTGATAGTAATGACTTCGACACAATCATGTGCCAATGGATCTGTTCCGCCTACTGGTAACAGTGTGGCAGGATTTAACGTATTACAACGTCTGATTTCTATGTGTGGCTGAAATAATGTCAATTCGTAACCAGTGAGTCTCGCTATAGTCAAGTGTTGTGTTTGTGTGCGGTTCAAGAGAACCTCTACTGCGTGTGGTACATGTACTGTCATTTGGTGTCCTAACACTATGGCATCACTTTGTCTGATTGCTAAAGCTGTTGCTGCCACCGATTTCAGGCACGCAGGAAGAGCCTGAGCTACTGGATCTAATGTACTAGAGAAATAAGCACATGGTTTGTGTGATCCTGCTTGTTCCTGAGTGAGTACTGACAAGGCAGTACCTTCGCGTTCTGTAACAAAGAGTGTAAACTGTTTACTGTAACATGGTGTTGCTAAAACAGGTGCTTGGCATAAAGCTTTCTTTAAGCTTTCAAAAGCTTGTGTATGTTCTTGAGTCCAAGGGAGGACAGTCGATGTGGCTGCCTCCTGTGTTGTCAACTGGATGAGTGGTTTTGCTAGAAATGCATATTGAGGGATCCACTGCCTACAGTATGAAGTGAGGCCTATAAAAGCCCGCACCTCCTTTTGTGTCTTGGGTGGTGGCATGTTAGCGATTAACTGGATGCGGTCGGGTGTAAGCTGCCTTCCCTCCTTGGACAGCGAGTGCCCAAGGTAAACAACTCGCTGAACACAGAATTGCAGCTTAGAAGGGGACACCTTGTGCCCCTTGTCGGCCAGAAATTTTAAAACCGTCAGTGACGCTTTTTCACATTCATGTTCACTTCGGGCGGTGATCAGCAGATCATCGACATATTGAAGCAAGGCAGTGTTAACGGGCATGTGGATACTGTCAAGTTCTCGTTTCAGTGCTTGGCTATAGATGCTGGGGCTTTCTGTAAATCCTTGAGGTGCGCGTGTGAATTTAAAACTTCGTCCATTTAAACTGAATCCGAACAGATATTGACTTTCCGGATCTATTGGGACGCTAAAGAAAGCATTCTTGAGATCAATTACAGTGAAGAACGTTGCTTCTGAGTCAATAGCTGTTAGTAATGAAGAGATATCTGGGACCACAGGGTATTGTGGTACAATACATTTATTTAATTCGCGCAGATCAATAACTAATCGATATACTGGTGGTGCTTTTGGATCCGTTCTTTTAAGAATCGGAATTATCGGGGAATTACATACATTGGAGTCAGTTTCGACAACCACTCCTTGTGCAATGAGCTCGTCAATGATTTGCAGCAAAGCCACAACAGCATCTGGTGGTAACTTGTATTGTCGCATTCGTGGTAGTACTACTCCTGTTTTTAGTGTGACACGATATGGTGTAATGTTCATGCAACCAACATCAGTGGGGCCTTGTGCCCATAAATGTGTAGGTAAATTCTGCAGCCGGTGATCCATGTCTCTGGACACGTAGTGACCTTTAAAGTCACGTAGAAATAGTCGTACTCCTTCCGGAGAACAACATATAATGGCTCCTAGAGCTTTCAATGTTTTTATACCTAACAAGTTTTCCGGACATGATTTAGTAAGCAATAAATCTGTAGTACGTGTCAATGGACCAATCGTGAGTGGAAGAGGTTGTGTTACGTCATTAATTATGGGTTTCCTGAGAATCCAAGGGAAATATTCTGTGAGCCTGAGAGGGGTGCCCCTGGAACTTCACTGCGTCGTATAGTTGTTCTGCTTGCCCCTGTATCAAGTAAAAACTTTCTGTCTTCCCCTAATAGTTCACTATGTACATAAGGTCCCTCTTGGTCTACAGGAACCTCAATAAGGGGTAAGCCAACTTCCCTCTCTAGGCTATTTCATGTATATCGCTGATAATCGGGATAATCTGCTTGTGCATACTGATACATCTGTTGTGTTGTCGCTTGTGTTGCAGCAATAGGCTGCGCCTGTGGCGGTGCTACGGTCTGTTGTGGAGCTCCCTGTTGCGGAGCTAGTTGTTGCGGAGCTAACCTAGGTTGTGCATGCTGAGGGATTTGTTGTTGATTCTGATCCTGTCTAGGTGGACGTGGTCTTTCCTGCGTTCTACCTGTGGCAATATTATGTTTCAGGACTGGACAATCGTGTATATAATGACCTTGTTGTTTACAATAGTTGCATGTCCCTTTCGTAGGACCTGCGGAATCACCCTTTTGATGACCATCGGCTGGAACTGACTGGGCAACAAGCATTTTCATTTTTGTATCTTTCATACGTCTTTGTTCATGTTCTTGTTCTTCTCTAATTCTATTGTGGTGATATTGTAACATCTGTAACATCTGTGATGGGGTATTACCTTGCCAGGTACTTTCGAATTTCAATACTCTATTCTTGACTTGTAGCAGAGAATTTTCAACTAATTTTGTCACAAACAGATGTGGATATGACTCACTACTGGCTTTTATGCCACTATTTATACCAAAACATTTTTCAAATCGGGAATAGAAATCACTAGTGTCTTCATCTGGCTTTTGTTTACAGGCCGATATTGCACCCCAGTCTTCCTTTTTCGTAGTTAATAAACGTGGCAGTACCTGCACTAGTAGCCCTGGTAGTGCTGTAGTCTTTTCCCCAAGCCCTGCTCCTGCAGCTCGGGCCCTTTCTTCGTTTTCCAATGCTGTCCAATCTATTTTTTGGTCTCCCACCTCCCATTCCTTTTCTTTCAGTTTCTCGTAAACACCGGCGGGTAATAGGACTTTTAATATTTTCATAATGTCGGGGTAGGTATACTCTCCCATGAGTAACATGTCTTTTATCTCACGGTGGAAACCTGCTGGATCCTTGTCATGGCTGGGTACTACTTTCTTCATTTCTAATAATTCCATTTTAGTTATGGGCGTGTACACAAACACGCGTGTAAAGTTATTACCGTCACCTCTGATTGGGTGTACTTCGCGTAACGGGTTCTGTCTATCTATGTGATACATTTTTCTTCCCGTGATGGGAACTGGAACGTGTTCTGGGCATACGAAAGCTATATACTGGTTTCGGAATTTTAGAATTTCATTAATTAAATCAGTACCTGACCCTCTCCATTTGTTCGTGAGTAGTTCTGTCAATATGTCAGGTAAGGGTCCTGGATCGGAGTGTTGGCTTTTATATAATATAAGGAGGTGTTGAATCATGTATATACTAGCTAAACGCTGTTCGTAGGGGTCAAGATTCAGAAACGTGTGTGCTAGTGCATCATCATTGTATTCGCTGGGACTATCAGCCCATTGTACTGCTGACCTGGCTAATTCTTGTTCGTCCATGGAATCGAGCATATGGTACCCCCTTCGATCTCGGAGTAATTTATCAACGGCTTGGAATAGGTGTTCAGGGGATCTTGTATTTAACATAGGGTTTGGAAAATGTCTATTATATTCTGGACGTATTGGACGTATCGGGTCATTAAAGCCTCTAGTATTATTATGGGGTCTTCCTCTACCTACGTAAGCTATCGTTTCTAATTGTTCTGAGTCTTGCTCCTCCTCTTCTTCTGATTCTACTCTGTCTGCTTCTCGTCTTTCTTTATGTATTCGTTCTACTTCCTTGCGGATCTTTCGATACATGGCGATTATACACGCCTGTCTATCATGTTTCTCTTCTGATATGTTCTGACCCCATTTGGCAAGTTTTTGCATGGTATCATGATCTGCCCCAGGCCTGTCTTGGTTCCTAATCACGCAATTTATGAAAAAGCGTAGTAGTTGTCTTTGTACATCCACTTTCTGGTATTCCATAGCTTCGTTAATACTTTCTGGACCTCGCCCTGTTTGGACGAAGCGATATATATTGTCTAGGTGTTCAACCATTCCTGGTATCGTCATTAAATATAATGTAGCTCGTCGTATACGTAATGATGATATGAGCAATTTGTCCTGTCTACCTGGTACTGGGTCGTATCTACAATCCACAAGCTGTTCTTTAAACATGTCGGATGTCGCTAATTGGGGTGTACGTTGGAGTGCTAAATCTCTAAGGGTCTGTTTATTTCGCGGCGGTGTGGCAAACATGTCTGTCGTACCTCCTGTAGCACCATCTGAGGTGCTGGGCAAGAAAGGATTCGTTGGACGTAGGATAGAGATTGTAGATGCGGGAAAAACTGTAGAAACGGACGGACCTGTGGGAACTTGTGTGGGAGTTTGTAGTTGCGGGGATACAGACGGATGCTCTTGGTGTTGAACACCATCGGCAAGCGGTGTGGGTGGCATGGCATTAGCATACTCGGGAGCTACGTCATCTAAATAGGAGGAAAGGAAAACGTCCTTTGCTGTTTTGGGATGTGTTTTGGGATGCGCTTTTATCGGGAGCAATGGAGGAGTTAAGTCTTTTGGTATTTCCGGGATAGCCTTAGGTAACCCTTCGGCCAGAAGAGGATACATACCATTCATAAGAGTGTTTCTTTGTCTATCTACTTGTTCTGATTTTACTCGGGTACCTTCCTCAATTAATAGATTTTCTCGGGTTTTATTTGAATTCTCTCTACCTTTCTCTTCCTGTCTGAGTGCTTTTTCTGTACGTCTATATGATTCTTTACGCCATAATTCAATGGCATCTTTCTGTGACTGTCTGGCTTTCTTTTTCCATAATTCTTCTTCTACTCTCATGATGCAATCTGCATCCCAGGTCCCCGCTGCGGGCCATCTCTGATTTTCTGGCAAATCCTTGGTGTAGTCCACCCATAAATCAAGAAATAATATGGCATCTAGGCCATGCTTATGATACATAAAGTACCCTGGAGTGTCCCTAGGTGGAATGGGAACAGCTTCTTCGAGTACCCCTTTTCTGGTTTTGATCTGTCTTAATTTCGAAAAGAGCGGCATTTTTAGACCTTATTACTAGAACACACTTTATACAATAAACACAATAATGAACAGTCATTCACACCACAATATATAGAACGTATTAAAACATTTAACACTTAACAGTTTAACGAATGATGATAACTAATAGAAAACTAGTTACTGACATAATACTGACACTAGATAATACTTATTTATATGCAAGACATACTATATATACTGCTAAACAGTACAGATACACTGCTAAAACAGTGCAGACCGGATTTGTGTACCCAAACCCGTCTTGACCGGCACAGACTATGTGCACGTTAAATGCCTCCCCGGTAATGGTACTCACCGGGTAGCTCGGAACGGAAGGCCTCGGAACGGAACTGAAACTGGACCGGACTGGACTCGACTTGATTGGACTCGGAACTTCGGAACCTGGTGGGCCTCTGTATACCTCGGATCTTGCTCTCTCAGCTAGGCTCTGGTCGGGATACTTCGCACTTCTCACCGCCTCGTCTGGGTGTTGATCGCAGCCTCAGTCGCCCCCGCTTGGCCGGAGGGAGATACAGGAAATCCTGCAGGTACGCGTTTTTGTCCGTTCAGCTGTGGCAGGAGACCGGGCCTGCAACGCACCTCCGGCGCGTGAGATGAGAAAGTGTCCCTATTCGGGCGCCAATTTATGTGGTAAATATTTCATTACCGGTACTATTTTTATGCGGTAAAGTCTAGTAAGAATAACTCAGTAAATATAAGAGGCAGAATCCGTGGTATTAGAGGTTCTAAAAGGCTTTATTCCTATACAAAGGAATACAATTCGAATTGCAGGCTTCTATTCCATCACCACGAAAGTTCAGGAAGGAAGGGCATACATTATTGACAGATAATTAGTTTTATAGGAAATGCATTACAGTGAAACAGATGCAAGAGGCGTAACAGCTGATAATACAGATAAAATGTGCATACGTAACTAATAGAGGCGGGCATATAGGCGTAACTTAGTAAACGTCATTATACATGATGTCACAAGTGGGTGGATCCATAAAAGAATCCTGCAATGTCAGCAGAAATATTTGGCAGAGATGCGTGCGCAGCCGCATGACGTGTGATTGACGTGCAACTAGAGGGTGAAGGGGACTTGACATTTAGCTCTACATGTGGAGACAGAAGTCTGGGGGGTCATGTCAACCTAATCCCAAATCATATCTAATATCCTATGTTTAAAGAACTGTGTTATCCAAAAGGAAAGGTCTCTAGGATAGAATCTATTCTATACTGACTGTTAGTGCGTGTACAAGCGTCTAAGTGTCTACATGAGATGCGAGGGGGTAGGAATATTCCATGGTAACGGGGGCTATGAATTACTTGCATGTGGACAGCGAGGCCTGGCCCTTTGCACGGTAGCTGGAGGAATGTTTACCTAAACTACTAGACAGGAATGCATCGGATGAGGAGCGGAGCAGATAATCTTGAAGGTGAAATACAGTTTTTAGCAGGCAACAGGCTGGATCAGGCACCGTTAGCCGCGCAGGGAGTAGGACAAAGTTCATGGATACAGATGCAGGCTCAGACTGGAGCTTTCAGAGGCAGAAGGCAGGAAAAGACTTGATGACAGAATTCTGGGCCTACTCGCCTGAATCTGTAAAATGTGGAAAGTGAACCACATAAAGTCGGTGGCCTTTCATACTTAGAAATGGAATATCTGACCCATTCATGGCGGATCTGAAAAAGGACATGTTGACGGTGGACGCACATGTATTTGCGTCTTCAAAACTGGAACTGGAGGGAACATACATGTACTTATAGCATGCACATGGAGCCGTTGGGGTCTACGATAGGGGACATAACTGATCACAAAATTCATATTTCCTCAGGCGCAGGGAGTGAAAGGCGCAGGAAGTCAGATACCTGGGAGTGAAAGGCGCAGGAAGTCAGATACCTGGGAGTGAAAGGCGCAGGGAGTGAAAGGCGCAGGAAGGCAGATACCTGGGAGTGAAAGGCGCAGGGAGTGAAAGGCGCAGGAAGGCAGATACCTGGGAGTGAAAGGCGCAGGGCTGCGGCATGCTGGGAGCACAGACCCCAGTCACCTAAGCTTCCAGAAACACAGCTCATCAGACTCACCGTTGAATGTATGTTTGAACTCCCAGGGGAACAAACTTACCATGGTTCACACAGAACTCATTCATTTCAAAAACATGGATGTATAACAGCAAAATAACTCTAATTGACACAATTCGTACAAAGGGAATAATCAATTGGTGTTCAGCAAGCTCCAGTTTGGAAAAATCGGTATATTCACAGCATAAACCTTATCACAATGTGAGTGTTCTAATCTAGAGGCATAAGTGAACCCATGTGAAAAAAAACACAAACAAGTTCGCGCTATATAAAACTCTGTAAAATAAAAAATAAATTAAAAAAAAAAGCTGCGAATAGATGGTATAAACCAGTCAAAGGTATGTTGCGAACACAAACAGCTTTATATCAACTAGTGCACTGGAAGAGACTCACAGTTACCTGTATACATGCAGATCATGAAATGGCGAACATTTAGTTTGTGACAGATGTCCATGACGTTTCGACCTTTAATAGAATCCAAGGGTCTTATCGGGGCAGGAGAATACCGGGGGACCATCCATTGCTCAGAGAAAATGAGGGAACCCCTGAGCAGGTTGTGAATACATGCAAACCATAGGACAATCAGCTCTGTGTAACAATAAACACAGTTACTTCCGGGTGTGAGTACCCAGTAAGTAAGACGAGGGTCCTAGTAGCCTCAACAGTCAAGGGTAGGCCCCTGCGCACCGAGGATCAAAGCCACATGTAAAACTCCTGATGAGAGAAAATGTACCATCCCCTTTATGCTGTGAATAAAGCGATTTTGGTAAACCGGAACTGGCTGAACCCCAATTGGTCGGTTCCACTGTATGTTTGTTTGAATTGATTTTCCAGGTTCACGTAGACATTTTTATTGCTCCTGTGTGCAAAAATAATGAACTCCCAGGGGGGCAGGATCACAAAAAATCAGCCGAGGCCATCACTCCCTCATGAACTTCTTGACACCCACAATGTTTCTGCATGGGGTCACACAATGTTCCTAGACAATTCTCCGCCCCTAAATAAAATAATTAATAGAAAAGGTACTGCGGTATTGTGTTGTTGTTGGAAGTTGTACTGCTCGATTTTTCCGGTCTTATTGTGTTGAAGGGTGATTTAGGTGACTTCAGTCTCTTCCCATTCAAGTCTAAGGGTTAGAGTAGTGTATAGAGCCTATTTATTAGGCACTTCGACATGATCCTGTGTTCTTCCCCATAGATCAGGGTTTGCATATACATCCTAGGGGATAGATTCGTTAGCATTAGGGGTAATCTGTTCTGTAGTGAGGGTATTTCATGGAGCCGTGCTGAATTCAGGCCTGGTAGGCCTTAAACGGGAGAGACTCCATCTTTCCTCCTGCTCTGGCAGCTTGGGATGTTTCTAGGTCATAGGCAGTGTTTTAGTTAGGAGGTGTTATTCGCTTGGAGAGAACCGGTTCAGGCCGGCCCTTATCGAAGGATTGTATTTTTCTTCATGCCGAAGACACTACATCAGGCCGGCCGGCTGGGAACGTGTCCTTGGCACGGGGAGGTACAAGAATTTGGTGGGCGGCAGGTTACGGGCTGGAATTTTCCATGAGGAAATGCACGTCTATATTAGTAAAAGTTTGAGGCAGATATTGACACTTGCTTCTAGTCCATGGGCGGCACCTGGCCGTTAGTAGTAAAGCTGCTACTTATTCCAGGGAAGACAGATGACAAACTTGGAGGTGGAGAAAAACCGAGAAATAGATATTCCAAAGAGAAGAGAGTAGCCGATGAGGAAGAGGTCCCAGTGACTCGGAGAGGGAGACGGGAGTAAACCCGTGATTGCGGAGGTGTGACTTCCAGGCGAAGCCGAGGCGCAGACGAGAAGGGAACCTAGATGACCATTGAGTGCTGGCTACATACGACCAAGGTGATGTCAACCCCTTACTATTAGAGTGTACAACTCAATCTTTCACTTTTCTTTGCAGGTTATGTGATATGTATTATGTTCCGTGAGTGTGTATGTAATAACTAAATAAAGTAGTAAAGCAATATGTGCTACGTGTTCTTGTGTAAGAGGGTAACCTATTCTTCTAGTCAGCTGTGACTTGACATGAACAGATGTTAATCCTGATCAGGTAGGTGGTAACTGAATAAGGGAGAAGGGAGCCCTTCGAACTGGGGAACAAGTTGTGCTCGGCTAGCTGTCTTTGTCTGATCTGATATATAGTAACACTGATTCCCTTGTTGTATGTTGTGGTAATTATAGGATGAACTCGTGCTAAGGCTGCCGTCTGGGCAGGAAGTCCTGGGTCCGTTTGGGACCGCGAGGCTGTGACTGCCGTCTGGGCAGGAAGTCTGTGGCTGCCGTCTGGGCAGGAAGTCCTGGGTCCGTTTGGGACCGCGAGGCTGTGACTTGTCTAAGGCTGCCGTCTGGGCAGGAAGTCCTGGGTCCGTTTGGGACCGCGAGGCTGTGGCTGCCGTCTGGGCAGGAAGTCCTGGGTCCGTTTGGGACCGCGAGGCTGTGGCTGCCGTCTGGGCAGGAAGTCCTGGGTCCGTTTGGGACCGCGAGGCTGTGGCTGCCGTCTGGGCAGGAAGTCCTGGGTCCATTTGGGACCGCGAGGCTGTGACTGCCGTCTGGGCAGGAAGTCTGTGGCTGCCGTCTGGGCAGGAAGTCCTGGGTCCGTTTGGGACCGCGAGGCTGTGACTTGTAGGTCTTGGTATATATAGTAGGAATTCCCTGTCCTTAGGTGGTACATATATGTGGTTATTTAGGTGTGAATAGGCCCTAGGGAGGGGGTAACGTTCTGGTTTGGGTTAGAGAGGCTCTGCTGAGCGGGTTCTATCTGATCCGAAAACCCAAGCAGAACATTTGGCGTCACGAACCGTTTACGAAACCTGTGTGCGTTGTGGTTGTCTTGTGTTTGCTTTCGGCGCGTGCGTGGTTTTGTTTGCATTTTATTTTTGTATATTTGTGTGTATAGTTTTTATTTTTCTTCCTTCTTTTCTTTCTCTTCTTTTCTTCTTTTTCCTTTTTCACGATGTTTTCTAGAAGGTCTAAATCTACTTTTAAGTTGCCCGTTGATATTCCCGGATGGGATTCAACGCCTTATGAAGCCTTGGCCCGTGAGTGGGCTGATTCTACTGGTTTGAGTGAGAATTGGAATTCTTCTTTGGAGCTGGCAGAGCCGGCTGATGTGATTGCTTGTTTGCAGAAGGCACCCGTATCGAAGGGTGAGGAGATTCCCATTTTGGGGCGCAGAGGTTGGATTCTTTTGTCTGCATACAGGATTCTGCATGAGAGATTGTTGAAGCTACAGATATCTCTTAAAGATGTGGAAGCGCACTTTGTTGAGATTCAGAATTCTCATACTTTGTTGCGGTGTCAAAATAAGTTGCTTGCTGATAAACTTGAGACTTACCAAACTATTGCCGAACGGGCGGCTGTGCGAATTGCTCGTTATAAATACAAGAACAGGCGCGGTCGGGTTTCGACGCGAAAGGTGCGTCTGGTCGTGGCGACAGCCGGGCTGGATTGGAATCCTGATGAATGGGATGGTAATATCTGGAACTCGACTGATTCTTGTTCCTCGGGTGAGGAGTCTGCCAAGCGCGAGTCTTCTCGCTCCCGCCATGATTGTAAGTCTGCTTCTCGCACCTTTGATGGTGCACCCCGTGATTACGCTCGTTCTTCGAGTGGGATCAATGCTTCTTACACTGATTGTCCCTCTACGAGTACTGATCGGGCTCCTTGTGATGCTCGTCCCGCGGTTTCTGCGCATCCAGTTTTCCGTCGGAAGTTGCAGCAGTCTCCCAATGCTCCGCAGGGTATTTCTTTGGACTGTTTAGAAGACTTTACTCAGCAGGAAATTAGTGATATTTTGCAGCGATTTCGGCAGCGAGCTGGTGAGTCCTTGCTCACATGGATGGTGCGCCTTTATGAACTGGGCGCTGCTGGTATTATGTTGGATACTGGCGATTGTTTAAAGTTCTGTTCCTTGAGTTTGGATTCTACTGTGCAGGATCATTTTCGTAACTATAATGGTGTTGGTCAGATTTCTTTACTCCAATTGGCGACTGAGGGTTGTAATCTAAAATATCCTACTGAATCTGACTGGCCTGTGAATGACAAGCCGTGGTATACTTTGCGTGATGCTGCTCAACGTCTCAAAGAGGAGGTGATGAAAACGGCAATTTTTCTGGGTACTGCTGACAGGTTGCTTGATGGTTCATTGACATCTTCTGTGCGGAACCGTATCATTCGATCTTCCCCTGTTGCCTATAAGCAGGTCATGATGACTTTATTGATTAATCAGACTGGTAACGTATTATCTACGGTTTTGGAATTGGTGCGCCAACTCGGTGAGTTGGGTGAGTGGTTTAAACCTGAACGTCAGTCCCGGCCTGACACTCGTACTCCTGGTGAAAATAAACTTACTAGACGTGATATTTTTTCTGGTCTTCTGGCTGATGGTGTGCGGAGGGAGGACATTGATGGTGAGACTACCGCTCGTTTGTGGGAGTTGTTTCGCAAACGTGGCTTGGATCGAAAGGAGGGTGCCCGGCGTGTTCGGACCACTGAGTGTGATCGTGGTGGTTCTGACGGTAGCGGTGATGACGACCGTCGTGGGCGCTCTGTTCGTCGTGATGATCGACGTTCTGCACGTGATGTGTCCCCCCGTCGAGAGAGAGACAGGGAGAGAGAGGGGGAAAGAGAAAGGGGGAGAACTGACTATGTTTACAGCAGACGTAGAGATGATAGGGATCAATCCCCTGAGGTGAGGAGGAGAGAGGATCGTCACAGTTTGGTCGATCGTAACCCGCAGTACAATGCAGAAGATACGAATCCGTTCCGTACTGGGAATGGATATGAACAGGAGGTACCGATACCTAAGAAACGTGAGAGTCTTTATCCTGATTTATCCTGGTACACAGAATGCAGTAAGGATGACTAGGAAATAGGTCAAGCTCCGGTACACAGATGGGCTCACAGAGATAATAGACCCTATGTAGATATTGATATTTATTGGAGACATCGTAATATCCAAAGGGCCCGAGCATTGGTAGATACAGGAGCGGAGGCCACTCTTATTTATGGAAAATCAAAGAAGTTTACAGGTCAGCCTTTTACTATTACCGGATTAGGTGGAAAAGAAACCCCTGCAGTTCAAACTTTGCTTGAAATGAGAATAGGTAGAATTCCCAGAAAAGAGTATTCTGTACTAGTAGTGCCACTTCTAGAATTCCTAATTGGGATTGATATTTTGAGAGGAATGACTTTGCATCTAGATGACGGATGTTACCAATTTGGAACAACGCATTATATATCGTCCAGACCTATACGGGTTGGTCGTTTAAGAATGCCCCCCATACAAGTTCCCCATGCGACAAAAGTGGTTTGTCAGAAGCAGTATCGTATTCCAGGTGGTCATGAGGAGATTAGTACCACTATTCAGGAGTTAGTGGATGCAGGAGTCATAACCCCAGTTACTTCTGCTTGGAATAATCCTGTTTGGCCGGTGCGTAAGAGTGATAACTCTTGGCGCATGACCGTTGATTATCGAGAATTGAACAAGCACACACCCTCTTTGACTGTTGCAGTACCGGATGTTATTACACTTATTGAGATAATCCAAAAGCATCCAGGTACATGGTACGCGTCCATTGATATTGCTAATGCTTTCTTTTCAATTCCGATTGCCCCAGAGTGTCAGGAACAATTCAGTTTTACGTGGAACGGGCGTCAGATGACGTTTAGAAGTCTTCCCCAGGGCTATGTGCATAGTCCTACGATATGTCACCGGCTGGTGGCAGAGCATTTGGCTGAGGTACCGGTTCATCCCCAAATTCAGATATGTCATTATATTGATGATGTTTTGATCCAAGGCGAAACACAAGAGGAAGTTCAGACCCAATTAGACAGAGTCATTGAGTGCCTGCGTGAGAAAGGTTGGGAAATCAACCCAGATAAATTGCAAGGTCCGTCCCAGGCTGTAAAATTTTTGGGTATTAATTGGCATGAAGGGCACCGTGAAGTGATCCCTCAGGTTAAACAGAAGATTCTTGATTTTGCAGTTCCTAGAAATAGGAAAGAAGCCCAGAGCTTCATTGGTCTGTTTGGCTTTTGGCGCCAGCATATTCCTCATTTGAGTCAAATATTGGCCCCCTTGTACCGGGTCACGCGTAAAAAGAATGCATTTGAATGGGATAAACCACAGCAAGATGCGTTTAGTCTGGCAAAAGAGGCAATTCAACATGCTCTGGATTTATGGCCTGTACGTGATGGTGACGTGGATTTGAATGTGTCTGTACAGGGCCTTTATGCAAATTGGAGTTTGTGGCAGAAACAAGGCAGGAGTAAAGTACCGTTAGGTTTTTGGACCAAAAAGTTACCTGATGCTGGTGAACGTTACACACCCTTTGAGAAACAGTTACTTGCTTGTTATTGGGCTCTGGTGGATACCGAGCAATTGACTTTGGAACATGATATAGTTCTGCGTCCGGAAATTCCTATCATGCAGTGGGTTCTGAGTTCGCCGAAAACTCACCGAATTGGACACGCTCAAGAGGCGAGTGTGATTAAATGGAAATGGTACATACAAGACAGGGCACGTGTGGGCCCGAAAGGAGTTGCTTCTTTACATGAGCAGGTGGCGCGAGTGCCATCGACTGAGACTGAGAGTGAATGTTCCGTACCTTTAGCACAGGAGTCTCCTGTCAAGTGGGGTAAGCCTTTTGATGATTTGTCCGCAGCGGAAAGAAACCATGTTTGGTTCACTGATGGTTCAGCGAGGTTTATAGGGATGACACGGCACTGGAAGGCGGTGTCCTATAATCCGATCACACAGAAATTGTTGAGCACAACTGGTGAAGGTAAAAGCAGCCAATTTGCCGAGCTTTACGCTGTTTACCAAGTTTTGAAACAAGAGTTACCTGGTACATGTCATATTTTCACTGATTCTTGGTCTACTGCCAATGGACTGGCTGTTTGGTTGCCAACTTGGCATTCCCATAATTGGAAGTTACATTCCAAAGAATTATGGGGAAAAGAGTTATGGCAAGAAATTTGGGAGATGCTCCCACAGAGTACTGTTACAATCTTCCATGTGGACGCTCACACCCCGATAGATTCTCTTGACAAATTTGTTCATAACATTGCAGATGAGAAGTCTAAAATTGCTGAGGCAGTGGTGGACAGGCAAGATTCTGATATTGCGGGATTGGCGAAATGGGCACACCAGAAGGCAGGACATTTTGGAGAGAAGGCCACTAGTAGGTGGGCTGCTGATCGAGGAATTTATATTCCCTTAGATTTAATCAAAAATGTTATTTTACACTGCCCCGTTTGTCAGCATATCAGACGGCGTAAGGTGCCCCAAATTGTTAAAGGTCATTTACATCGCGGCAAATTGCCCGCTCAAATTTGGCAGATCGATTACATTGGTCCACTTCCCATGAGTAGGAATTGTCAATATGTTTGCACTATTGTTGATACATACAGTGGCCTGCTGGTAGCCCTTCCCTGTAAGCAAGCTACCCAATTGAATACCATTGAAACATTAGAATTAATTATGATGTACTATGGTGTGCCATTCCAAATTCAATCTGATAATGCATCCCATTTTCGTGGAAGATTGGTACAGGAGTTCTGTGCGGAAAACAATATTGAATGGATATTCCATATCCCCTACTACCCACAGGCCTCGGGCCTGGTGGAGAGATTGAATGGCCTGCTAAAGGACCAGCTGCGTAAGTTAACGGATGACAAGTATAAAAATTGGCGAGACTTTTTGCCCCAAGCACTATTGATTTTGAATAATCGTCCTTTTTTAAATGCTGAATCTCCACTCATGCGTTTGTTTCCCCCGAATGCTGAGGCTAGGCCTAATGAAATCAGAGAAACTGTGATGTATTGGGAAATTACTCCCGGAGCTTTGGCTCCATGTAGAGCGACCCCAGGGTCGGCAGGTTTAGACTTGCATGCTATGGATGACATTGTTATAAAAAGTAGAGATCGAGTCATCATAGAGACAGGTGTTGGTGTTCAGATACCACCTGGAAATTTCGGATTGATCGCCCCTAGATCGGGGCTGGCTGTAAAAGGCATTCAGGTGCTTGGAGGAATTATCGACAGTGATTATCAGGGAGAGATTAAGGTGCTCCTGCTGAATAGCAGTGAGGTTGACTTACTGATACATCGCACTGACCGAGTGGCTCAATTACTCATAATGCCTGTTTTCAGTGGTGTATTAATGAAAGGCACTGCTCCAACGTTGCTAACTGTACGTGGCCAGAAAGGTTTTGGCTCCACGGATAATCCTGGGGCCAGAGTTTGGGTGCAGTCGCCTAAGAATCCCCCTGAACAAGCAGAGGTCATTGCCACCGGTCAGGATAATACCATTTTGGTTATGAGACCAGGGAAAGATAGCTGGGAAGCGGTCCCGGCTGATAAATGTTATTTACGAGAATGATTAATGCCTGTATTTGGTTCTCTTTCAGATCATTCTTTGGATTGTTGCTGCAGGATGTGTCGGAGCCGGACTGTTTTCGGACTGGTACGACGAGAAAGGAGGGATCCTATCAACCCGGGATGAACTGGGAACCCGAGTGTTGCGTTCCTTCGCTGCATGGGATTCATCATCGAACTTTTGGACCGCACTTGCTAAGAGGGTGACTGACGCCCCTCACTTCTGTTTGACACCGATGAGATCTGTACATGATATTCTGGCGACCTGCCTGGTTGCTGTCCCCGCCTCATTGGAAACTTTAACTCATATTTTTAATGTCTCGAAGGCCCGTCCCAATATTCTCCTGGGTGATTTTGCTACCCATGTATATTGCCCCCTATGTATTGAATTGCCGAACGAGCAACCCCCCATCCAGTCCCAAATACTTACTTATAATATCACACAAGGTGATTTGTGCTTCTTTCTTACGTGTAATCCTAGTGCGATCTCTGAATGTCTGCGCCTAAAACTAAAAGGCGCCACTTCGTTTACAACTCACGAACGGACTTTGTGCTTTCAAAGGACACCGACCACATGTGTTTCAGTTCAGAACAATATGACTTGTAATAGTTTGGTAGTTACCCCCAGTCACTATCGCACGATGTTACTACCTGCCGGATGGCTTTTCTCATGTGGTAATACTTCCTGGCCATTTGTCCCTGCAAACATTTCCGGAGGCCCTTGTGCCATTACGAGACTCAGTTTGTTGATGTTCGCATCGCATCCGAATGCCAACTCTCGTGTGCTTCGAGATACTGTAATGTTACAGGAGGATTGTGACCCATCTTTGCATTTATATTCCAAGTCTGAATACCTTAGCTTAGCTGTTTCAATTATTGGTGTTCCTGCTTTGGCGGTTTATAATGCCAAATCTATTGGGAAAATGGCCTGCTGGATGGTGAAATCTATTAATTATACTTCTACAATTTTGTCTGACATGCTATTAGACGCCCAGGGTGAACGTAGGGCCATTTTGCAAAATAGAGCAGCCATTGATTATCTTTTGCTTAAACATGGACATGATTGCTCGGACTTCGAAGGTCTCTGTTGTTTTAACTTGTCTGACCATACACAATCCATTCGGGCTCACATCGACAAGTTGCGTGACTTAACAGAAGAAGTTAGAAAACACATTGACCAGGGCTGGTTTGACTGGCTCTTTAATTGGTTACCTGATCTACACGTGCTACGCCAAATATTAGGTGGTATTTTGATTGCTGTTGCTGTTTTGATTTCTATCTGTTGCTTTATTCAGTGTATTCCTTCATTATTTCAATTCTGCACACTTGGTACTAGACATAGATCAGTTAGCTTTGTTTCATATTATTCTTCCACAGATGTTAGCTCCATTTAATGAATGTATAATAGACTGAAGTCAAGGGTGAAATGTACTGCTCGATTTTTCCGGTCTTATTGTGTTGAAGGGTGATTTAGGTGACTTCAGTCTCTTCCCATTCAAGTCTAAGGGTTAGAGTAGTGTATAGAGCCTATTTATTAGGCACTTCGACATGATCCTGTGTTCTTCCCCATAGATCAGGGTTTGCATATACATCCTAGGGGATAGATTCGTTAGCATTAGGGGTAATCTGTTCTGTAGTGAGGGTATTTCATGGAGCCGTGCTGAATTCAGGCCTGGTAGGCCTTAAACGGGAGAGACTCCATCTTTCCTCCTGCTCTGGCAGCTTGGGATGTTTCTAGGTCATAGGCAGTGTTTTAGTTAGGAGGTGTTATTTGCTTGGAGAGAACCGGTTCAGGCCGGCCCTTATCGAAGGATTGTATTTTTCTTCATGCCGAAGACACTACATCAGGCCGGCCGGCTGGGAACGTGTCCTTGGCACGGGGAGGTACAAGAATTTGGTGGGCGGCAGGTTACGGGCTGGAATTTTCCATGAGGAAATGCACGTCTATATTAGTAAAAGTTTGAGGCAGATATTGGCACTTGCTTCTAGTCCATGGGCGGCACCTGGCCGTTAGTAGTAAAGCTGCTACTTATTCCAGGGAAGACAGATGACAAACTTGGAGGTGGAGAAAAACCGAGAAATAGATATTCCAAAGAGAAGAGAGTAGCCGATGAGGAAGAGGTCCCAGTGACTCGGAGAGGGAGACGGGAGTAAACCCGTGATTGCGGAGGTGTGACTTCCAGGCGAAGCCGAGGCGCAGACGAGAAGGGAACCTAGATGACCATTGAGTGCTGGCTACATACGACCAAGGTGATGTCAACCCCTTACTATTAGAGTGTACAACTCAATCTTTCACTTTTCTTTGCAGGTTATGTGATATGTATTATGTTCCGTGAGTGTGTATGTAATAACTAAATAAAGTAGTAAAGCAATATGTGCTACGTGTTCTTGTGTAAGAGGGTAACCTATTCTTCTAGTCAGCTGTGACTTGACATGAACAGATGTTAATCCTGATCAGGTAGGTGGTAACTGAATAAGGGAGAAGGGAGCCCTTCGAACTGGGGAACAAGTTGTGCTCGGCTAGCTGTCTTTGTGTGATCTGATATATAGTAACACTGATTCCCTTGTTGTATGTCGTGGTAATTATAGGATGAACTCGTGCTAAGGCTGCCGTCTGGGCAGGAAGTCCTGGGTCCGTTTGGGACCGCGAGGCTGTGACTGCCGTCTGGGCAGGAAGTCTGTGGCTGCCGTCTGGGCAGGAAGTCCTGGGTCCGTTTGGGACCGCGAGGCTGTGACTTGTCTAAGGCTGCCGTCTGGGCAGGAAGTCCTGGGTCCGTTTGGGACCGCGAGGCTGTGGCTGCCGTCTGGGCAGGAAGTCCTGGGTCCGTTTGGGACCGCGAGGCTGTGGCTGCCGTCTGGGCAGGAAGTCCTGGGTCCGTTTGGGACCGCGAGGCTGTGGCTGCCGTCTGGGCAGGAAGTCCTGGGTCCATTTGGGACCGCGAGGCTGTGACTGCCGTCTGGGCAGGAAGTCTGTGGCTGCCGTCTGGGCAGGAAGTCCTGGATCCGTTTGGGACCGCGAGGCTGTGACTTGTAGGTCTTGGTATATATAGTAGGAATTCCCTGTCCTTAGGTGGTACATATATGTGGTTATTTAGGTGTGAATAGGCCCTAGGGAGGGGGTAACGTTCTGGTTTGGGTTAGAGAGGCTCTGCTGAGCGGGTTCTATCTGATCCGAAAACCCAAGCAGAACAGAAGTCTAATGTCAAGTATTTCTGAAAAGAGATATTTTCACACTGACAACCAACATTATATTCTGGCTCATCTTAGAAGAGAAGAATGAAAGTCTGCTCCAAAGCTGACAGAAGGAAACCGATATTCTAAGAAAAGACAAAAAAAACATTTTGTGGAAGGGTATAACAATCGTACACATTTAAATTTAGAGGAACCGTGTCGGGGTGAGTTGAACTGCACAATCTCATTATCTGCTTATGTAACCCGGATATCAGGGGTCACCATACATTTGTCAGTGCCCCAGGGGCACTCATTCGCTCGAGTTGAAATAGATTTAATAAACCTTTGCTGGCTGACCCAGATGTTAAATATTTCGCTTTCAGAATTTTCATGCAACAACATGATCCGGAAAGGATTATGGGTTGCGGTGTTTTCTGAGACCTCTCCAGCAAGGGACATGAAGAGAAGGCTGTGGGGGCCTGGTGGTCTCCACTCACCTTCCTTGGTGGAAGGGACCCAGCAGCCTGCCAAGTCTAGCCACCCAGGTGAGCTGCATAGGTGGGTTGCCACAATAATGTAACTCTGAGAGGAGGAGAAGGCATCTTCACGGTGTGTGCCAAGCATAGCTAGAGGGCGGGTCACTGGGCCCTAACTCCATTCCCTGTGTCCAGTCTGTCAGTGACATCACGCTGGCGTACCACGCAACTTAGTTTAATTGACTAGTATGTATGTTACTTGGAGTAATGTGTCAGCACTAGGGGCCAGATGTATCAAAGGATTTTACTCATGCTGTGTCTATGGGAGCATGTGTTCGTACATATGGCCCTAGGCTGTGTATTCTCAACCTGTCAGCCCACCAGATCCTCACCAGAATGTTGAACCCAAACATGAAGAAAACTAGCCAAAATCCACACCACAGTGTGCAACTTTTGCAACCCCCTACCCAAGTGTGCACGAGTCCTCTCGCAACATTCAAACGCAAGCTGCCAGCCTCACTCAGGCAGATACCCTCAGAATGGGCATCAAGCTGAAAATCTCCTGTTTACACCCACGCTGATACAAACAGTGCAAACCACTGGCTACATCGGTCTAATGCTTCCAACCATCTCTGTCAAACAAGGTATCTACTTCATCAGTTATAATCTTGGGAGCAGGAATGGCTTTATAATACCCTAAATGTCGCCACTCAGGGTGGCGTTGTAATACTATACATGTTGCCCTCTGAAGGTGGTAGTATAGTGCTCTACGCATCCAGGCACAAGGTCAAATACTCTATATGTACCCTGCTCCAGGTGACATTGTAATTCTTTACATATCCCTTGCTACAGGTGACATTACAATACTCTATATGTCATCCACTCAAGGTGGCATTGTAATATTCTAGAAGTTCACTGCTCAAAGTGGCATAGTAATATTCTAGAAGTTCACCGCTCAAGGTGGCATTAAAACTCTGTACATGAGGGCGTGGCCAGGCGCCGATGCAGATGGCCGCCTGAACACCGAGCTCCGGCCGGGACCGCTGTTGTTCCACATATCCGGCATTAAATCCGAGCTTGTCCGCCTCCACTTGGTGGCACCAGCTACCCTGCCTGTGGCGCTCCTGCACCGTGAGCCGAGCGGGGTCCGCGGCTCCTGCGGGGGCTGATCGCGGCGCTCTCCAAAGCAGCGGACGGCCTTGGACTGCGGCCGTGGAGCTTGGAGGCCGGGAGCGAGCCGACGAAAGGCCCCGGCTGCGGCCTCTACATCGCGTGGACGGAGACGGGGCCTACTGTCATCGCTGCTGGCCTGAGGAGAGTGACGGGCCCCATATCTGCCCCCCCCCCCTCAGTGAGAATTGGAGGTCGAGGCGTGGCGGGGCCCTGCGGCCTGTGGGGGAGCAGCGTGGGCCCCGGCCTGAGTAGCGACTGTCCTGCTTGTTGTCCAGCCTCGCATGCCCGAGTTTGAGGGGTGAGGAGTGGGAGTGTGGCATGGCCCGAGGGGCCACAGACTGAACTGCGGGGGCCGGCGGTCTGCCTGCCTCCAGTGAATCCACTCGGCGGCGCCAGCTGCCCTTCCTGTGACGCTCCTGCCCCGTGAGTCGGGCGGGGTCCGGGTCTCCTGAGGGGGCAATCGCGGAGCTCTCTGACACTGCGGATGGCCTTGGACTACGGCCTTGAGGCTTGGGGGCTGGGAGCGAGACTGCGAGAGTCCCCGGCTGCGGCCTATACCTCACGTGGACGGAGACGGTGCCCATTCTCATCGTGGCTGGCCTAAGGAGAGTGACGGGCCTCACATCTCCCCCCTGTACCGCTCAGTGAGACTTGCCGGTCGCGGCGTGGAGGGACCCTGCGGACTGTGGGGGAGCGGCGTGGACCCCGGCCTGCGTCGCGACGGTCCTCCTTGGTGTCCGGCCTCGCGGGCCCGAGTTTGAGGGGTGAGGAGTGGGAGTGCGGCGTGGCCCGAGGGGCCACAGACTTAACTTCGAGGGGCCAGCGGTCAACCTGCCTCCAGTGAATCTGCAGTAGCACGGCGCTGCGTGCGAACTTTGGCCTCCGCTCGGGTGCGGGGCTCGCAAGATCGGGTTCCGGCTGGGACAGCCCCTGATGTGAGAGGGGGCCCCGGGCGGCTGCTGGTGGCAGGAGTGGTGGGGCGCGGCGGCTGTGGCGGCGGCGGGGCCGGCCCCCCGGTCTGTTTTCCTGAGTGGCACGTAGCTGCGGGGTGCTGAGGGCCCGCCAATGACTGTCGGCGATCGGACTGGGGTGTGGACCCGGATAGTAGCGGCGGAGAACCAACATGCGGCCCAAGGGTGGCACGAAACCGCAAACTAATAACCTGGATAAGTACGCGCTGCCCAGGGGTCCGTCACAGCCTGACGCGGCGGGGGACGCGGCCGCGAACGGCAAGGAGCCTTCCCTGACCACCATAATGGCAGCGATACAGATGCTGGGCAACAACCTAGAGACCAAAATGGATAAAATATCCATCGAGGTCAATCTGCTTCGCGCAGACCTGGGCCGCACCACGGAGAGATCGAAGTCCAACGCGGCCGACATCCAGGCGCTTCAAGCCTCCGAGAAACGGCTCGAGGGGAGAGTGAACGAGCTCGTCTTCCAACACCGCCAAATGGCGCTTCGGCTCAAGGACCAGGAAGGGAGGGCCCGAGGAGTAACATCCGCGTCGTTGGGGTGCCGGAGGGAATGGAAGGGCAGAGTGTGGAGCTGTTTCTTGAAGATTTAATTCTCAAGCACCTGAAGCCGAAGCGATTGTCCAAGCTTTTTACTATTGAACGTGCCCACAGAGCCCTGCTCCCCAGACCCAGGCCGGGGGCCCCGCCACGAACAATCATCGCAAAAATTTTGAACTTTCGAGACCGGGATGCCATCCTCCAGACGGCCAGAGTGCATGGAGACCTGCATTGCGAGGGAGCCCTTATCCGGTTCTTTCCCGACTTTACGTTGAAAGTCCAGCAAGAACGGCGCTCCTTCCTGGGGGTCAAGGCGGCACTCAGGGAGCGGGGCATCCAGTACATGATGTTCTTCCCGGCCAAGCTGAAGATACTCGCGGGGGGCAGGTCCCACTTCTTCACCTCGCCGGCGGCGGTTCAGGACTGGCTCGACCAGACGACAGCGAACGAGCAGCAGGAGAGTGCCGGGAGTCACGGGGGAGGGGACGGAGCCGCCCCCCAGTGCTTGTCGGAGGAGAGACCACAGGCCGATGAGCAGAGCCAAAGGACCTGGCGTTCTCGATCGAACAGTCCCCGTTGGGACTCAACCCAGGAAACGGC
Organism: Triturus cristatus; assembly: GCF_964204655.1. Lineage (NCBI taxonomy): Eukaryota > Metazoa > Chordata > Amphibia > Caudata > Salamandridae > Triturus > Triturus cristatus. The sequence continues at coordinate 1,187,239,033 of NC_140592.1, forward strand.
GACCTGATGGAGCCCTGAGCTGTTGAACTGCGTTTCTCCGAACAGTAAAGTATGAAACAATCCAAAGTCCGGGGTGGTATTACAGGTGTAGGGGTGGGGGGGGCCCTCTGGCACTCGCCTAACGTGGGAGCATTGACTGATCCGTGATTGCTCCGTTAATTAAGGGACTTATGGTTTGGGACACTACGGACACGGCGGTCGGAGTTGGGGCCGGCTCGCGTTCCCCAGTAGGGACGTTTCTCCTGGGGAGGGGTGGTTACCTCTCTCTGGGGAGGGGTAGGGCGACAGGCGCTCTGCTAATCGGGGAGGTGGGTAGTTTGAAACCTACAGAGCAGGGAGCAGGGTGGGGGGGGTTGCGCTTCAGGGGGGGGGTGTGGGGGGGGGTCGGAAGCCAGTTACGAAGGGGAACCCTGCAGCGCGGCTACCTGTCCTGACCACGTCAGACCTCCTCATGTTCCCTATAAGACAAAGACTGTGAAACACCTGACAATAAACATACTCCTAAACTACATACGCACCTTGTGCAGCGTCTCTGTCACCCCGAACCCACTACACTGGTGTCAGAAGTGGGATTCTACCGTCTGTATGGAAAAGATGGACGCCCTCATCCAACACCTCGTCCAGGGGCAGGAGAAATTGGAGTGGGCTATTCAAAGACGGATGACATCAGCCCAGGCGGACAGGGAGGTGTTTCAGACCACGATAAATGCGCAGTTAGAGCACCTACAGAAAGCCAGCACGATCCCTCCCCTCGCGATGCCCCTAGAACACCGCCCTCATTCCGTCCTCCGTCAGGTATAGCCCTGCAGAAATACCTTCCTGGGGATGACCCTGACGTGTATTTGATGAACTTTGAAAGAGCCGCCAGAGCCCTGGGGTGGCCAGAAGACAAGTGGCCTTTCTTTTTGGCTCCCCTACTAACAGGCGACGCCCAGTTCGCATACCAGGTGGCTAACCCCACAGGAACAGTACCATACTACACGATAAAAGAAATTATCCTTGACCACCTGGGGCTTGATGGAGAAGCCTATAGAGTACGCTTCAGGAAGGAACATGGGTTGCCCGGGGAGAATCCCAAGACATTGTTTTTTCGGCTCAAGATGGCAGCCGATAAGTGGCTGAAGCCCTTGACTAGCACAAAAGAGGAGGTGATGACAAAAATATACCTCGAGCAATTCATGGAAGCGTTGCCATATGCCACTCAGAGGTGGCTGAGACAACACTCCGGACTGACTCCTGAACAAGCCATAGACATGGCCACCAACTATTCAAGAGCCCAACCAAAAGTAGCCGGATGGGAAGGCGAGAAGGGACACAAAGGGGGGAACCTTGGGAAAGGGGACAAGAAACCGAAGGGTATGCCCGAGCCCCCTAGACCCAGACCGATACGGGTGGAGGGACCCCCGGTCAGAGGTCCCCAGTGCTTTGAATGTGGGGAATGGGGTCACATTGCTAGACTCTGTCCAAGGAAGCGTACAGCTGATGAGCCGATGGAGGTCGGATATTTGCCCAAGTCCATACTATATTCAGCGGAGATGGGGAGCTCCTTTTATGTGAGTTTAAGATTGAACGGTAGGGCTGTTAGAGCATTGCTTGATTCTGGCTGTCGACAGTCGGTGGTACAAAAACATTTGGTCCTACCTAATCAGTATATACCAGGGGCCGTCGTACACATCCGATGCGTACATGGTGATGTGAGACCTTACCCTCTCGCCCAGGTTACTCTCCATCCCAGGGATACAAAGCCATGTACCGTGAAAGTAGGGGTGGTGGAATCCTTGCCCGAAGAAATGTTACTAGGGGTGGATAATCCAGAGTTCCTATCCTTGTTCACGGGGTCTAGTTTCGAGTCACCTTTGAGAACTGGGGAAATCAGGGCGGCCCTCATGTCTCCCGAACCCTGGGTCCTGGACCGTAGCTTTCGGTTTGCACAGGCCAACGACACCACACTTTTTAATGCATGGGAAAGCGCCCATATGTCCGACTCCCAGGGGACTAACCAGTACCCCTGTTTTATCATAAAAAACGGGCTCTTATACAGGGAGGGAGCAGAAGGAGCAACTCCCCAGTTGCTGGTTCCGCTGTCATTTCGGGAGCAGGTCCTCTTCTTTGCTCATGCGCACCTTACCGCCGGACATAGCGGGAAAGAAAAGACCACGGACAGCATAACGCATTTCTTCTACTGGCCGGGTGTATACAAGGATGTATACAATTATTGCATGCAATGCGAGATGTGCCAGAGGGATGGATCTGATTGGGCCCTTACCGAAAACGTCGAAGGGGCATGTGTACGCGCTGGTGGTAGTGGACTATGCTACTCGATTCATTGAAGCCTTTCCACTACGAACCCCGACTACCGTACACATAGCGGAGAGGTTCGTGGAGTTGTTCTCCAGGGTTGGGTTCCCTAAAGAGATCCTCACAGACCAAGGCACCCCGTTCACCTCCAAACTCATGAAAGAGGTGTGCAAAACCCTGGACATACACCAGTTAAGAACCTCGGTGTATCACCCACAAACTGACGGCCTCGTGGAGAGGTATAATCAGAGCCTAAAGAACACTCTTAAAAAGATGCTCACAGCTGAGGGTCGTGAATGGGACCGGCTGTTACCACTCGCGTTATACGTCTTGAGAGCACAAAAGCAGAGTAGTTTGGGCTTCTCGGCCTTTGAGCTCTTATACGGAAGACAACCCAGATCACTATTAGAGATCACAAAAGACGTATGGGAATCAGAAGGAGAAGCGGAACAGAGGTCCCTCCTAGACTACACCCACCAACTCAGGTCCAAGTTAGGGAAGTTAAGGGCCCTCGCCTGTTCCAATCTGGAACAACAGCAGTCCCGACAAAAAAAATATTACGATCGGGGAACCAAGCTGAGTAAGCTACAGAAAGGTGACTGGGCACTACTACTCCTACCCGGAATAGCCAACAAGAAAAGAAACGAGTGGGCGGGTCCATATGAGGTCCTGGAAACAATCGGAGACACGACCTATAGGTTACGGGTGTCCCCTACCAAAACCCAAACATATCATGTAAACTTGCTGAAGAAGTGGATTGGGCCGCCTCCGAAAACCGCACAGCTTCTTATACCCACGAGTCACAGCCCGACTTCCAAGATGGAAGAGCTCGTCGTAAACGAAGGTCTCACACCGCAACAGAATAGGGAGCTCAGGGACGCGCTGCTACCATACAGAGACATTTTTTCGGATCTCTCCGGTAGAACCACTCTGGTGGAACATAACATTGAGACCCATCCCGGAAAAAAAATAAAACAACGACCCTACAGGATCCCTGCGGCCCGATGGGAGGCCATACGTAACGAAGTACGCAACATGCTGAAGTTAGGGGTCATCCAGCCTTCAAGGAGCGATTGGGCCTCGCCTATCGTAATGGTCCCAAAACCGGACGGGTCCCGGCGTTTTTGCATGGATTTCCGCACCTTAAACGCCATCTCCACATTTGACGCATATCCGATCCCGCGAGTAGACGAGCTCATTGAGAAACTAGGAGAAGCTGTATACATCACCACGCTTGACCTAACGAAGGGGTACTGGCAGGTGCCCCTTAGAGAGGAGGACAGGAAGAAAACTGCGTTCATCACGGAAGAGGGACTGTTCGAATTCACCGTTCTTCCGTTTGGGCTTCATGGGGCGCCTGCCACATTTCAGCGTCTGATGAACACCATACTACAGCCATATAAGGCCTTCTGTTCCGCCTATCTTGACGACATCGTCATTTACAGTACACACTGGGAGGGGCACTTACAACATGTCCAGACAATCCTGGCTGCGCTCAAGAAAGCCGGGCTGCACGTAAATGCTAAGAAGTCTCGAGCTGCATTCCATCGGGTAAACTATCTGGGATTTGTATTAGGTGAGGGAACCATAACACCCCAAACGGAGAAAATCTGAGCCATCGAGGGTGCCCCCTTCCCACGCTCCAGAAGAGACCTACGAGCATTCCTGGGACTTATCGGTTACTACAGACGATTTATCCCAGGCTTTTCTGAATTAGCCGCCCCCCTAACCAACCTGCTAAAGAAAACAGCCAAAACCCGAGACCTCCTACACCCCTCCCCCGAAGCCAAGAGGGCCTTTTCTGACCTGAAAAATACCATAACCTCTCGGCCGGTGTTAGCCTCCCCTGATTTTACCAAACCCTTCATTCTTGCCACGGACGCATCAGACGTGGGGATAGGGGCTGTTTTATCTCAGGAGGGGTTGGACGGGCTGGAACATCCTGTGCTTTTCGTCAGTAGAAAGCTCTTTCCTCGGGAAACGAAATACCCCACGGTAGAACGAAAGTGTCTGGCCATCAAATGGGCTGTTGATAAATTACAGTACTACCTGGAAGGTAAACCCTTCGTGTTATATACAGACCATGCCCCGTTGCGTTGGATGTATCAGAACAGGAGCCTCAATCCCCGAATATTGCGCTGGTTCCTGTCACTGCAGCCTTATTCGTTCACAGTGAAGCATAGGACATGGAGTCAATTGGGTGATGTTATCAAGGGTAGAGGCTCTACACCTAAACCTGACATTTGGCAAAGGATATCCATGCATGAGTGGATATCTAGCCTTTCCAACCCCAACTTTCATCAGATGGAATATTATATCCTGTACAAGGTGTCAGTCCAAGGAACCGTGGTATCTCTGGAGTCAACAGATCTGTGGTAGCCAAACATCAAGAAAAATGTCTATGATCCTGTGCTGCCTGAATGGGACACATGTGCATCACCTGGTGGTCTAAAGATGTCTGTGCAGATCACTGAGTAGATCATCCGGGGATAGGTCAGTCTTGACTCAGCCATCTTGTGCTTCCTGAAGGGCTGGAGTGAGTGCAGTTTCCCTGGTTAACTGGATATGCCATTTTAAGAAGTCTTGTCAATCCACAATGTGCTGGTTTTGTGCATGTCCATTAGCAGGAGAAGTAATTAAAGATCTGATGTTATTTCTAAGAGGAAGAAAGTAGCTGAGATCTGACTCGCCTTCCAATGGCACAGTAAGGATCCATGCTGTCCTTAAGGAAGGGAGGGATTCGTCATATGGTGACTCTCGCATTGATTGATCAAAAAATGTATTTATTTGTCTAAGTGATACCCCATGCAGTGTCCTGGAAACAGAGACAGAGAAACTAGTTTTATTTCTTTGGCAGGGAACGTTGTTTCGGGGTTTAGTGTGTTTGATCTTCCTGTCTATTGGCAAGGCAGAGTCGCTGCACCTCTTCAATTTTTGAATCTTTCCTCAATTTCCCATCTGCGAGATCTTCTCACAGTGCTCCACTCCCCAGACCTTGGTTAGCCCCTGTCTTGATGCAGGTAAGGCAGATATCACTCTGTGAGTCACTATGGGGCTTAATTTACTACAGCCCCCAGCTAGTCTGGTTGTGTTTAACCTCTCAGGAGGTGAACCTTTTACAAGCTCAGGGTCTTTTCAGGAGGTGGACCTTTTACGAGCTCAGTGTCTTCTCAGAAGGTTGACCTTTTACGAGCTCAGGGTTTTCTCAGGAGGTGGACCTTTTACGAGCTCAGTGTCTTCTCAGGAGGTGGACCTTTTACGAGCTCAGGGTCTTCTCAGGAGGTGGACCTTTTACTAGCTCAGGGTCTTCTCAGGATGTGGACCATTTTATGAGCTCAGGGTCTTCTCTGGAGGTGGACCTTTCGCGAGCTCTGAGTCTTCTCAGGAGGTGGACCTTTTTATGAGCTCAGGGTCTTCTCAGGAGGTGGACCTTTTGCGAGCTCGGGGTCTTCTCAGGAGGTGGACCCTTTACGAGCTCAGTGTCTTCTCAGGAGGTAGGTCTCTTACAATCTCGGGGTCTTCTCAGGATGTGGCCCTTTTACTAGCTCTGTGTCTTCTGAGGAGTTGGACCTTTTACAAGCTCTTGGTCTTCTCAGGAGGTGGACCTTTTACGAGGTTGGGGTCTTCTCAGGATGTGGACCTTTTACGAGCTCAGGGTCTTCTCAGGAGGTTGACCTTTTACTAGCTCAGGGTCTTCTCAGGAGGTGGACCTTACACGAGCTCAGGGTCTTCCCTGGAGGTGGACCTTTTACGAGCTCAGGGTCTTCTCAGGAGGTGCACATTTTACAAGCTTCGCGTCTCCTCAGGAGGTGGACCTTTTACGAGCACGGGGTCTTCTCAGGAGGTGAACCTTTTACAAGCTCGGACTCTTATTTAATATGACAGAGGAGCTGGCTTGCTGGCTTCTCCTTCTGCAGCAAGGTGGGGAAGCGTACTTGGCTTTGGGTGGGAATTGTTATTGCATTTAGATAGCGATTACTACCACTGAGGAGGCTTTGACGTGCTTTACTTTGGGCAGCACGCTGATGTATTTCTCCGCCTCTCGTCAAGGATAAAGGCTCACTGGAGGACGACAACTTGCACACAAAATGAAACGGTGGTACATTAGCTGCAAACATCTCTGAATGGAGCACTATATAATCAATGAACATTTAATTGTAATTTTGCAGAGATGTTTTTGATTTTTGATAGCATTGCAGCGCATAAGCCCACAATCCTGACAGACTGTAAGCCATGGGATCCCTGGGGATGGAGCAAATTGAATCTAAACAGGACCAATTTAATGACGGTGTGGGACCCTGAATTACTGGTAGTTGGGGTACGTGGTAATCATTGGTAATCAGTATCCCCGTCTCGTTTTCATGAAGGATTCCACAGTGCCATGCAATCCCCCCCACGGCTTGTGACTCAGAGCCAATATATGCCATGTAGAAGGTAAGAAGTAATACTACCAATGATAACAGAAAACTGTGACGAGATTGGCGATTTTTTTTTTCTCCCAATTTTGAAAAATTCTTAAGTGCAGAGCTCCCCTCTAACAAAGACTAGAATGCCCCTTTTCACAAAACACGGGCAGTGCTGCATGCTACCTTTCCAGGCGCACACACACAAACCAAACCATGTGTTTTTTGCTGCAGCTGCACTGCTGCCTGCTAGCGGTACATACACACATACAACCACGTGTGCTATTCTCCATGCTGCAACACACCCACAGCCACACAGACAAATGCACTGCTGTATGCTGAAGCTACTGACAAATAAAAACAAAATACATGTGCAGATACTGACACACAGACAAAACGCGTGCAATATTGTGTACTGCAGCTGCATTTCACCTACCAACCCACAAACATATCTGCAGTGCTGTTGGTTGCTGCTGCACACACACACTACCTATGCCCTGCTGCAGCTGCACACACACACACGCACACAGAAAACGCATGTGTAATTTTGCATAATGCATCTGCCCAACACAAACAAAAAACACTCTACACAGTGCTGTAGGCTACACTGCACATACACAAAATACGCGCTCTGCTGAAGTTGCACATATGCAAACAAAAAACACGGGCACAATGCTACAACTTCACCCCTTGCAGCTCTCGTGGAGCAACACATGCAGCTCGTGCTGCAGTTGTGTAAGGCATGACCCATTTCAAGCGCTCCAACTAAATCACATGGACCTCTGGACCAAACATGGGTTCATGGAGTGGGAGCGCCATCATGTTGTTATTCTTTCCACAGTGTCTCTTCAGGCACATTAGCTCTTTGTAACATACATTTATTAATCCAATACGTGTTAATGTAAGCCCATTAGCAGTGAGATTTTTGCATCTGTATTTGAAATGTTCTATCTGTGCCCTCTCACCCACTGTGCTGTTTAACCCTTGACTGCTGACTAGAAAAACAAGCATTGGCTAAGCCAATAGGTCTCGCTTATGGGAACTATTGGCATTGGCAATGTTTTGCAGCAATAATGTACTTTGCTGTGTGGTTAAAACTAATTTGCAAAAGTGCCATGACGCGACAGGACTAATGTTTTTTTAAGTGCATTAGCACTAGATGCATCACAATCCTTTATTATTATGATTATTTTTAGCCATGCTGCACAGCAGCCACGATGATAGACAGTATGGCTACAAATCATTGCCAAAGTCGGCAATGCCCATGCTGTACAGCAGGAAAAAAATACCTAGGCAGAGGCAACAGGGGCGGCTCCTCCGTTTGAGAGGAGGACCGTCGCCCCACCGGCCAGAGCTGAAAAATAAAAAGGTGATAAAGTCTATTTATTACCGTTTTATTTTTGAGCAATCAACCCATCCTGAACTTGGTGACAGGACAGGGCAGTGCTGCTGTGCCGAGTGGCAGCAGCCAGGAGCTGTGCACTTTAAAATGCACATGTCTCTGTTTGGCCAGCCGTTTTGCGACGGTCAGCCAGACAGGCGCTTTTTAAAGTTCTCTAACCTAGCTGCCTTAGACTGCTGGGTTAGAGAAAGCGCAGGCCTACAGTGCTCCTAGGAGCACTGAGAGAGGCCGCTCCAACCAATCCTGGTGCTGTTCTCATGCTGTGAGAGCAGCACCAGGATTGGTTAGTGCAGTTTCCTGGTCTAGTGTTGGAGACTGCCAGGAAGGAAGACGACCAGTGGAGGAGGATGTAACATCACGCCTCAAGGTAAGTGTTTGATTTAATTATTTATTTATTTACTCCCCCTCCCCTTTCCCACCACCTTAGGAGCATGGCAGCTTCCAATGAGAGCCAATAGTCTCAAAGGTGAGACCTATTTGGACTTGCCAATGCTTGTTAGGTCCCGGAACAACACAGTTGTGATTCTGATCAACTAAGTCAATCTCCCCATGTGTGAAAAAGTAAAAATATGTAATTTGGCAAAAAAAATCCTATCACATAAGGAGAGCAATTGCGCCCATGTCCATGTCTTAGTGAAAATACATTTGGAAGCAGATAACATCTGCTGTCACAATAAAAAGACATGCTAAAATGGCACTTAGCTGTTATTGGATAAAATACATTTATATACATTATTGTCCCTGCAACCTGAAAAATCCAGAGGGGTGGTAAAATGAAGCACTAAAACGTAAATCAGAGTCACAAACGACTTCAAGAGTTCATGGCATTTGCCTGTTGCTGTAAAAGCAATCGCCAAATTCCATGCAAAACAAGCATTGGCATAGCCAATAGGTCTCGCTTTTGGGACGTTATAAGTATTTAGCCATGCAGCATTTTACCATGGTGCTGTGCATCAGGGATTGAAGACCTATACAATTACTTCACACTGGGGTATGAGGTCTGATTAAGGAATACGTTTGCCTTAGGAAACAGAATTATATCTTGGCAGGTGCAGTGAAGAACAGTGACGTGTAGTTTTAGTGCTACGTGGTCAGAGCCTGTGTAAATATGTAAGTTATTATTTGAAATTTGCATCACACTCTGTATAACATAGACTGCTACAAAATGCACAAAAATGTTCAAGATAGAATGGTGCTTCCAAAATAAAGATTTTAGTAATACCCAGACTGTACATGTGTTTAAGTGAATGTGTCTTTATGGGAGTGTGCATGGGCCTGTATGTATGAATCAGTATGTATGTGTCTATGTGGGGGTGTGTTCAACTGTATTTTATCATTTATATGCCTCTTTGTATACCTGTGGGTGCCCAATTGTGTTCCTGTATCTGTATTTGTGTGTTTGTGTGTATACTGTTGTATACCTGTGTCTGTCTGCATCTGTATATGTTGGTATGTGTATTGTTAGAAGGTGGTTCTGACACTATGGGCCGCCCAGATAATTCGCTTTTTGAGCACCTAATTGTTGAGCTTTTACTGTGGGGGAGCCTCATAAGTTGGGACTCACCCACAGTGAACTCAGGATGTAAGAGACTGCATGGGGATTTTACTGGTGTTCCCATGGCTTGACCAGGCCACTGCGCAGCAGCTGGAGTAAGGGACACCGGGCTGGTTACATGCAGACACATGTGTTCATGCATGTGCACACGTGTACGGGCTGCGCAGGGGTGATTCCTAGCGTACGCAGTCCAGGAGCAGCTACAAAGTGAATGATGTGGCAGGACTTATGCAGTATTGGGTGGTGACATGGAATAGGCTTTATACACTGAAAAAAAACATGCCAGGGAAAGTCAGTGTGTTTTACTGTGTTTTCACTTCATTATTCCCATATGGGGATGTGGAGCCCATGGCTAGATTAACTTCCGTTAGGCCTACAGATTCCAGACACGCACTTAAGTTCAATGTAGCGAATGTGAAAATAAGTATTCTGCAGAGTCCAAAGTCATATTTGTACTGCTTTTGGGTCATCCAGAACTGTCATATTTCTCTGAGCCAGCCATGACCAGACCCAGGCTGAGGGCTGATCTCAGCTGGATGGATTGATAACCTTTCTTCCACAAGCGAGGGCCTCCTCTCCATGAAGAGATGATGGGTGGGGCTACAGACTCATCCATCACTAGGTGCTGGGCACCAGGCTGCACCAAGGAGGGAAGGAGTTGGGTTTCAGAGGCCATGTGGCCAGAAACCCTGAATGACGGCATTTTGAACAAGCCCAGAGGCTGGACAAGAAGGAGGGAGCAGGGGCAGGAAAGTGATGTGTCGCTGTTTGATAGGACCAACAGGCACTTCCTGCCAGCCCCCTACTCAACTTTTAAAAAGTGCTTGCACAGGAAGAGAAGCTCTCTCTGGGGTGTGGCTTGCTGAGGCTGAAGGTGCTGGAGCCTGGCGCAATGGGCAGTTGGAAGGAGAGACTTCCTGACTGCCCCCAGGACCCTAACAGCACCAGAAGAAGAGCCCAACACCGGTGCGCAGGAGCAGTGGCCTCTGCGCAGGGAGAAGAGAGGCCACGGAGGAGAGCCAGGCGAAAGGCTGGCGCAGGGAGCCAGTGAAGACAGCACCCTGCTGAATCAGAGACCCCGAGGGCGGAGGAGAGTGTTCCCAGTGGCTGGGGCTGGTAAAGAGGAGCATGAAGCGCCCCATAATGCCTCGCCAGGCATTTGGAAATCTGCCATTTTGGTGCTTTGTGGCCCCCAGAGGAGGGGGGTCACCCTCACTTGTGAAAAGGTGCTGGCGGAGCTGCTGGAGAAGCGCAGTCTTTCCCCCCCCCCAGCACGAAGAGATCTGCCGTTTTGGTGCCGGGTGGCCCCCAGAGGAGGGGGTCACCCTCATGTGTGAAAAGGGGTGCAGGGGGGCTGCAAGAGCACCACAGCCTCCCCCAGCATAAAGAAGAACAGTCCACCCATAAGTTTCAAGGGGCATCTGAAAGAATAACCCCTCAAGTGCTCAGCCAGCCTTTAACACCTTCTAGGCTGGAACTTATGTTCTACAGCTGAGGGTGTACTATGAAGTGCATCATGGAGTGAAGGGCTGAGTTGGGGATGTCTGGAGAAGGGCATCCCCTGGAGGTGAAGTGGTGTAATTGCACCGAAATGCATTTACTATTGGTTATTTCTTTTTAGGTGGACTGAAAGTCACATGTGTAAAGTGAAGTACCTGTGTAAAGTGATGTTAAGCTAAATGGAGTTATGTTGCTGGACCTTCCTGCTAGGGGGTCTGGCTGTATTTACGTAATCCCATGCTTTTAATTGTGATTCCTTTTAAAGTGAAGAGGCACACTGCAGGAGAAGTGTAGTTGCCAGGAGTACTTCTTTTGAAGGAACTGCTGCTGCAATGGCTCTTCCCACTATTGCCCCCGGTTGGGCTGGGATTCTGGAATCGCTGCACTGGGGTAATGCAGGGTACTACTAAAACCCTTCTCTCGCTGGGTATTTACAGGAAAGGGATGCGGCTAAAGTCAGACATAAAGGAAGGGCTCAAACTAGTTCGACATTACTTTAAAAGACACAGAACTGCAGATTGTATCTTTAAATCGCGTAAACGCAATGAGTAAACCTGGTTCTGAATCCTGTCCCAGATATTAAAGCAGTGCGCTGCTGCGTGGGGGCTGTGACTGACATTTTATTAATGCTTATAAGGCAATTTGTTTCACTTTCCTGGTTTTTTAACGTAGGGCATATGTCCTGACATGTGGCCATGTTCAAATCAGACAAATAGTTTGCAAGTCATGATCTTCTTTACGATGGATGCTTCGATCTTAATTTCACATGGAGCGCTGTGCTGATAACATAAAAGGCGTGCACGGTTGTAGTCGGGCTGGGGCTAAAAGGTAGCTGCTTGATTACACTGAATTGGGAATCGCACGGTTGAAAGCGGGTCTGGAGCTAAAAAGTGCTTTATTACACTGAATCGGGTGTGATTATGTTAATTTCTTGTGTTTTGGAAAGCTCGCGTGCTGGTGGCTACTTCAGGCGATTACAAACCGCATTAACCAAGTCATATTTGTTAATGCATCACACACCAGCGCCTTTAATATCCTATCTCTGGTACCTACTTGTTGAGTTTCAAATATAAATGGTAACTTTTAGGAACATAGCTTCTTAATATCTGTATTTATTACTTTGTATTTATTCTCTTCTTACGTTTAAACCGTTGCAAGGATTCTGCTCTTAGAACAGAACTATTCTTGCAAGCACCCGACTGCCTTACATGAAACAAACGCCACTCCAATATGGCGGAGGAGGATCCAGACCACTGTATGCCGTCAGATGTGGAGAGTATTCCGTGGCCCATTTGATAAGTCTGTCCCGTACCCCCTGTGTAGAGACGGTGGAAAGAATTGAAGTACAGAGGAGACCTTACCGGCTAATCTGAATGGCGGAAGAAGAAGGGGTCATTGCCTTTCCCAGAGACATTCTTCAGAGGAACGAAACGAGATGCGGGAGTTGCTGGTGTGCGCGCGCGGTTGCGAGCAGCAGCATATTTTTCCAATTATCGCGCCCGCGTCTGGGCACGATAACTGGAAACATATGCTGCTGCTGCACGTCACCGCAAGCAATAGGCCGTGGGCAGAGCAAAGGCAGGACATGCACCCGCCTTTGCCCAACTGCGTGCTGTCTTTATTTGAAGGACACACGCAAAGCCCATTAGCCTGTGAGGAAGAAAAAAAACACACGCATGAGCGTGTGGTGAGCTTGGGGAGATTTCTGAATCCCCTTACTAAAAGTCGAGCAAGCAGCGCATGCGCGCTGTCTAGGCTCGACCTAAAAACACGGTGGGAAAAATTGCTGGTCAGAAAAAATGAAAAGTAAAGTACAGCATGAGCAACAGAAGGACAGCGTAATGACACAAATATTGCAAAATCAATTAGTAATTGGTCTATGCTCCAGAGAAATAAAAAGAAGTGACATGAGGCATATGGTGGCCAATTAGGAGGCAGATAAAAAGAATGACAATTAAGGCCTCAAATGGTAAGTAATAGGCTGGCTCCAAGCCCTTTACTGTATACAATACCCCTAGCAGCAACAACACATGTGCATTGTTAAGCGAGACCTTTAAAATAAAAGTAGTACCTCAATCACAGCGAGATTAGCGAAAGGATAGAAATCATGCAGGATCAATCAGTACTTGGTCCATGCTCCAGCCAAGAAAAGAGGAAGTGAATCCAGCACGTGCTGACCAGTTAAGAGGCAGCAAATAAGAGTGACAATGAAGACAACAAATGTTAAACAATGGGCAGGCTGCAAGGCCCTTGTATGCAATATCTCTCGCAAGTGAGAGCGCATGCAATGCATGAGGTGTTGCAGGCGAGACCTTAAAAAGGCAGGAAGTCAGGAACTACATTTTATTTTAGATTTCACAAGTCTGAAATTGAGCATCATGACATATAACCAGGGCCACTGGTATTAAGTGTTTCTGCCGCTGCATATTCATAGACTTTATGGATTTTTCATGTAATGCACCATCTGTTGTGTAATTTGAAGATTTCACACAAAACAAAATTGTGTCTAAAAACAAAAAAGCACTACACATAATTCTGGGAATTGCCAGATAATTTCCAAATGTAACTTGTCACCTTACATTTATTGATTTCTGTATTCAAGTGATAAGCTTGTAATAATGTGGTACAGCCTTTCCTAGACACTGTCAATTGTCGCTAAAATATCAAAATGAAGAAATAATACTGTTACATATTGTGCCATATTATGCATCAACATTTGTCTTTCCTAGTTGTATAATTTTACCAACCCTGTTGCAAAATTTGGTCCTCCAGTGGTGCATAATTCCACTGACCCTGCATATGATACCATTCGCCATTCCTGGATTTTCAGCCATTCAACATTCCTTGAATTTCAGCAAACAGCATGCTGCATTGTGGTGCTTAAAGTTTCGCTTTGAATGCTGCAATTATTGGTACAAACCCCCAGCATGAAAAGTGTTGTTGGCTACAATGCCAGTATTGCCCTAAGATGTTATGCATGACTTTAGCTCCTTAACTGCTGGGCCTTGGCCCCCCAGTGCTGAGCTCTTAACTTTTTTACCACATAAGGTATCCATGTCAAATCTACGTCCTTTTTTCCAACATCCTGTGGATTCTAAAAGTACCCAGGGTTTGTGGATTCCCCCGGAGACCGACAAAATAGGCAAAATATGGCAACATTTTGTAGTTTTGGGGAAAGAAGTGTGTGTTTTTCCCCAAAAAATGGCATCAACGAATAGTTTGCTGTGCTACAGTCACCGTGGGGCACATGCATCAACATAAGGAATTAAGATTCCTAAATAGCGATTTTTTAGGAATCGCAATTCCTAATGCATGTAGGAACCGCAAAATAAATTGCGATTCCCACACAAATACTGATAGCGATTTGCAATTTGTGAATCGCTATTAGGTAATGTCACTCCATTCATTCCTATGGGCCTATATGGGCCTAATTAGTGTTTTCTTAAATTCAAAGTCGCATTTAGGAAAGGCTTGATGCATCTTGAATAGGGAATCCCAATTTGCGATTCCCTAACTGCATTTGCAATTTAGGTAATCTCAATAAATTGCGAATAACTATTTTGCGAATGCAATGCCTTTGATGCATCGGAAAAGGCATTTTACCGGTCGCAAACGGGTTGATTCTGCGAATCGCCCGTTTGCGACCTGTAAAATGGTTGATACTTGTGGCCCCATGTTCCCAGCTTTCAGGAACATGTAGAGCTGAATCAAAAAACCTAGGGGCATATGTATCAAAGAATGCATTTGCGATTCTCAAATAACGATTTTTAGAGAAACGCTATTTGAGAATCGCAAAACGATATGTAGATAAAAAACAGCAATTTTTTTGCGATTCCCTCGCATTCCTTAATTGCGACTCGCAATTTGCGACTCGCAATTAAGGAATGGGCCCATAAGAATGAATGGGAATTGCACAGGCAATTTGCGAGTACCCAATAGGTACTCGCAAATTGCGTTCGCAATTTCAAGGGTGCAAGGGTTCCAAAAGGACACCCTGTTGCACCCCTGAAATGTGCATGTGTGTACATGTGGTGCACATACATGCCCTAAAGGCATGTGGTTGTATGTGTGGTTGAAGTTGGTGGTAATTTGCGATTCCTTAAGGCAATATCGCAATTTGCGAAGCCAACTAGCATAGCATTTAGTGAATCGCAAATTGCGATTCTCTCAATGCTTTAGCAAAATAAGGAATCGCAATGTTTGTGAATCTCAGCATTTGCAAACGCAATTTAGCTTGATACATCTGGCCCCTAATGTTTTAACACAGTTTTTGGAAGAGTTAGCCCATTTTTCCTATTTTTTGTGTTTTTAACCTACTGCTAGTTTGTGGTGGAAACCAGTAGGAAACCCATGGGTAATCCAAGAAAGCTATAGATTTTAAAAAGTAGACAACATTACGAGTTCAGCAAGGGGTCATATTTGTAGACCCTTCAAGGTTTTCCCAACGAAATTAACTGTTAAAATAAAGAAATGAATAGGAAAAATCGGCCATTTGTGACAGCATTTTCAACTGTAAGTTTTTGTAATAATGGCCGATTTACAAAAGGAATATACCATTACGTCCACTAGACCCATCTGGTTACTGGGATCAATCAACAAATTTATAGAGCGCACAGCTACTCAAAGAGTTTCCTGATACTACTAGCCTTAATGATCACCAGCAGTGAAATGAATTACTTTAATGCAAATTCAAACAGCCAGGTCTTAGGAGAGCATTTGAAGGTACCTTCGTCCATCATTACCCAGAGATGACTAGGAAGTGAGTTCCAGGTGGAGGCAGCAAGGAAAGAAAGGGAGGATCCACCCCATTTTTCCTCTTAATTCTCGGGATCACCACCAGCAGAGCATCCTATTAATCAAGTACTGTGGCCCTATTTGGAGACAGGCTCTCAATCTGCATGAACTCTTCTTGATAGAAAGCCAGTGCAGCTCTTTAAGATGAAGCTGAATGTTAGAACTGGGGTTCTCTAGTTGGCAGAGGTAGGTACCTTTGACCAAATAGGGACCCTTGCTTCTAAGTCAGGGAAAGGGGATTACACTACTGGATAAACCCTTGGTAGCTTGGCACGAGCAGACAGGCTTATCTCAGAGGCAATGTGTTAAGGATTTGTGAACACACACAGTAATACAGTGAAAACACTACAGATGGACACCACACAGGTTTTATAAAAATAAGTATTCTTTATATAGACTTAACACAAGACCACAAACGGCAAAAACCCACAATACTGTACTCAAAATAGACTTAAAGATGGTAGAAGTCACTTAGTTCAAGTTGATGATAAATGCGTCAAAGTTCTCACAAAAGTACCTGGATGCGTAACGCAAAACAAACAAAAGGTTCGCAGGGCTGGAGATACGTCGGTTCCTTGCTTCAGGGGAGACGATGCGTCGCGCCTCAGTGCTTGTGCAGAGTAGGGGATGCGTCTTGGTCTTTAGCGGAGAGGAGGTGATGCGTTGATTCTCGTACTGCGTTCTGGTTACGATGCGAAAAGATGGCGCCTCAATGCGATGCTACAATCCGGTGCGATGCGATAAGATGGCGCCCTTGATGAGATGATGTGAAGACGATGCGTGCACGCCCGGCAGCCGTGCAGCGAACTCTGCAACTTTGGAGCCGTCACGGGCCCTGCGACGCGCTTCTCCGGTGATGCGACGGTGACCTCTGCGGCGGTGACATGCTTCTCCGGTGATGCGACGGCAACAGCTGCGACTGCGACACGCTTCTTCTCATTGAGTCGCGCTTCCAGCTCCCAGCGACACGCAGGCTTCTGCAGACAGAAATCCCAGCAAGGAAAGTCTTTTGTCCCTGAGACTTCAGCAGGAGGCAATTACAAGTTCAAGCCCTTGGAGTAATATTCTGCAAGATGATGAAAGTTCTTTGAAAGTTCCTTCTCCCCTCCTTGGCACTGAAGACACCACTGTAGGCCAACCCAGTAACACAGCACACTGGCAGGGGGGCAGTCCAACTCCTACAGCTTCCTTGGTTCTTCTCCTTGGCAGAGGTTCATCTGCTGTTCCAGAAGTGATCTTAAGTCTTGGGGTCTGGGTCCCCATAGTTATACTACTAAATCCTTTGTCCTCTGAAGGCAGAGGGGCCTGTACCTAATCCAAACCAGTTCTGTGCAGTCCTGGAGCACTTTGTTTACAGGACTCCTTCTTTCCTTTGGCAGGGTGGGCCAGGGACATCAGACACACCACAGGAGGTGGAGCCAGCATTGTGGAAGCCAGGCACAGCTCTATTCAGACCCAGATGCAACTCCTCCCACCACTCTACATGCAGATAGGTCTATTCAGCCCTGTGCTGACTCTCCCTGTCTCCTGGAATCCCCCAGCCCCTGTCACTCACAAAACCAGACACACAATACACAAGTTAGCAGAGGCAGGCTGGATGGTTAGGTAAGAAAATACCTACTTTCTAAAAGTGGTATTTTCAAACACAGAATGTTAAAACCAACTTCACTAAAAGATGTATTTTATCATTCTGAGTTCAGGCATACTAAACTCGAATTTCTACCATGTTCCCGGGGTCAGTTAGGATTATAAGGTCTTAAAATCAAACTGCCCATTCTGGCCTATGGGGACTGGTAGCCTTGCAATAGTGAAAAACATAAATGGCTGTAATTCACTATTAGGACATGCCACACACACCAGGGCATGTCCTACCTTATACATACAATGCACCCTGCCCTTGGGACTACCTTAGGGGTGTCTGATATGAAAAAAAGAGAAGGTTTAGGGACTGGTAAGTGGGTGCACTTACCCAGTCATCATGGCAGTACTAGACTGCACACAGGCTCTGCAATGGCAGGCCTGAGACACACTTTACAAGCTGCTTCTGTGGGTGCACAACCAGTGCTGCAAGCCCACCAGCAGCATTTGATGTACAAGCCCTGGGCACACATGGTGCACTATACTAGGGTCTGACAAGTAAATCAAATAACCCAGTCACGGAGTCACTGATTAATACATCAATTTAACATAGGGAGCACTTGCACTGTGGCACTGAATAGCAGTGGCACAGTGCCCAAAGCATCTAACCCAGAAAAACATATCAAAAATAGAGGAGGCAATCAGAAAAAATGGAAGGGAGACTCACACCAAGGTCTAATACGTGTCCCCTCCAGCTGAAATGTGGGGAGAACTACCCTTCCCCTTGGGAGTTCTCTTCACTAAGGTGGAAAAATCTGGACGGACCATCAGCATTGGCGTGTTCTGTCCCAGGGCGGTGTTCCACTGTAAAGTCCATCCCCTGTATGGAAATGGACCACCTCAACAACTTTGGGTTCTCACCCATCATCTGCATCAACCATCCTGGGGGCCTGTGGTCTGTCTGAACCTGGAAGTGAGTCCCAAACAGGTATGGTCTCAACTTCTTCAGTACCCAGACCACAGCAAATGCCTCACGCTCAATTGCGCTCCACCTCTGTTCCCGTGGAAGTAACCTCCTACTGATGAAGGCTACAGGTTGGTCTAGGCTCTCCTCATTAATCTGTGATAGAACAGCCCCCACACCATGCTCTGAAAGGTCTGTTCGAACAATGAATTCCTTTGAGATGTTGGGCACCCGAAGCACAGGTGATGTGCACATGGCAGGCTTCAGGGCATCAAAAGCCTTCGGACAGGTGTCAGTCCAGTTCACTTTTTTGGACTGCTTCCTGGAAGTCAGCTCAGTCAAGGGTGCAACAATGTTGCCATACCCCTTGACAAACCTCCTGCAGTACCGCGTGCATCCTAAAAGGACTCTCACCTGTGTCTGAGTCTTTGGGGGTTCCCATGCCAGGATGATATCAATCTTGGGTTGTAGGGGCGCCACCTGGCCGCTCCCTACCTGGTGCCTCAAGTACACCACAGAACCCTGCCTGATCTGGCACTTACTCGCCTTGATCGTGAGGCTTGATCGCAGTGCCATCAACTCTTCCTAGAGGTGGCGCAGATGTTCTTCCCAACTGGCGCTGAACACTGCAATGTCATCCAGGTAGGCGGCACTGAAATCCTCCAGTCCAGCCAAAGGTGGCAGGGGCATTCTTCATACCAAAGGGCATAACCCGGAATTGGTAGTGCCCATCTGGTGTGGAGAATGCTGACCTCTCTTTGGCCCCATCAGTCAAGGCGATCTGCCAGTACCCAGACATCAAATCAAACATGCTGTGGTACCGTGCAGCCCCTAACAGATCAATGAGCTTATCAGCTCTGGGTGCACGTCAGTCCTGGTGACTGAATTGAGCTCTTGGTGGTCCACACAGAACCGGAGTTCAGGTGTGGCACTAGGCGCGGCAGCCTTTGGGAACAAGACCACTGGGCTGGCCCAAGGACTGTTAGAGTATTCAATCACCCCTAAGGCAAACATCTTGGAGACTTCCTCCTTGAGGTAAGCTCTGACCCTGTCAGTCACACTGTAAGCTTTGTGCTTCACAGGAGCACTGTCCCCAGTGTCCACATCATGGACGCACCACTCAGTGACACCATGAATCAGGGAAAACAAATCAGAGAATTGTCCCAACAGTTGGCGATAATCTTCCTGCTGAACAGGGGTCAGTGTGGCAGAGAGGCTGACACCATCCACTGACCCATCTTGCTCGGTTGCAGACAGGAGGTCAGGAAGAGGCTCGGTCAATTCCTCCATTCCATCATCTGTCGCTAGGAGCATGCCCACTTCGGACCTTTCTAAGTGGGGCTTAAGGCGGTTAACATGCAAAACCCGCAAAGGGTTCCTTGGAGACCACAAGTTCACCAGGTAGGTGACATCACTTTTGCACTCCACCACCTCAAATGGTCTGGTCCACCTGTCTTGGAGCGCACAAGGCTCTACAGGGGCCATGACCCAAACTTTCTGTCCAGGTTGAAGCTCAATCAGAGTGGCATTCTGATCGTACCACCGCTTCATTTCCTCCTGGCTGGCTTCCAGATTTGCCTGAGCGAGCTGTCTGAATCACCGAGTCTGGTTCCTGAAGGCCAGCATGTAACTGTATATTCTTGGGGAGGTTTCCTGGGAGATTGCTCCCAGCCTTGCTTGACCAGACTCAAAGGTCCTCTTACCGGGTGTCCATACAGCAGTTCAAAGGGACTGAACTCTAAGGACTTCTGTGGCACCTCACGGTAAGCAAAAAGAAGGCATTGCAAGAGGACATCCCACTTATGCCTCATAGGTTCCTCAAGATCCATAATCATGCCTTTAAGGGTCCGATTGAATCTCTCAACCAGCCCATTACCTTGGGGGTGGTAAGGAGTGGTGAACGTATATGTAACACCGCACTCCTGCCACAGGGACTTCATATAATTAGATATGAAGTTTGTACACGGTCTGACACCACTTCTCTGGGGAACCCCACACGGGAGAAAATCCCCATCAGTGCACGTCTCACCACGGAGGCCATCACTGTCCTGAGCGGGATGGCTTCCGGGTACCAGGTAGCATGCTCCACCAAGACCAGGATAAACATGTTGCCCATGGCTGTCTTGGGGTCCAGTGGTCCATTCAAAGGGGGTACTGACTACAGGAAAAGGTTGGAGAGGAGCCTTTTGCTTCTTTCCACTTTTCCCACTTGCCTGGCAAGTTTGACTTGTCCTAAATTTAGTGTCTGAACTCGTCCGCATCTGGGGCCAATAAAAGTGGGTGACAAACCTTTCAAAGGTCTTGTCCTGCCCCAGATGTCCAGCTAAAGGCACATCATGAGCCAATCCCAGTAGGAAGGCTCTGAGGCGCTGGGTACCACCAGCACATTGACTGACCCAGGTTCAGCAACCTTAGGCTCCCTATACAGGAGGTTGTTCTCCCAGTAGATCCAATGTGATCCAGACTGATCACCTGCTGCCTGGTTTGTGGCCTGTTTCCGCAAACCCTTAAGAGAAGGGCACTTCCTCTGTTCTGCACAAAATTTCTCCCTGGAGGGTCCTCCTTCTTGCTGCCAATGGGTCAGCTCAGGCAGGTCTCCCAGTTAAGCAACGTGCTCCCCTGTAGGTTCCAGGGCATCCCCTCAAGGTCTGCCTTCTCCTGGACCATTGGAACAATAGGGGCTGGTTTACCACGCCCCCTACCTCTTCGCTTTAAGGCAGGTTCCTGGGCCATATATTCAGGCTCTAGGATCTCTTGAACACCCTTATTGGCTGCCATAGACCGAGTGGTCACACACGCCCACTCAGGCAGACCCAACATTTCCAAATGAGACTTCTCCACCTTAGCCCAAGGGAAGCTCTCTAAATCATTGCCCAACAGACAATCCACAGGCATGGCTGGCCTCACAGCTACTTCAAGAGTACCAGAGACCCCCCCACTCAAAGGGAACTTGAGCCACCTCACACTGGCTCTGCGAGTTGTCCACGGCAACTACAGGGAAGAATGCATGAGGGATAACCTGCTCTTTGGACACCACCCAGCAACTGACAGCTGTCACATTAGCCCCGGTGTCCCTCAGAGCCTCCACACTATGGCCATTGATGGTCACCCACTGCCTGTATTTCTCAGTGTTATCAGGCAGCTGGGTCTTAGGGACCATCTCAAAGTCTCCTAAAGAGACAAGGGACATTTCAGCGGAACCCCACCCACCTTGGGCACCCATCTCCTCCCCTCCCAGGGCTACACTCACCATCTGACGGGGTGGTGCACGTGGTGGTGCTTTGGAATCCTTCATGGGATACTGTGCATCATACCAACTGTGGCCAACTTGACCACACGTAAAGCACTTGTAGGGGCCCCTCTGAACAGGTTTACCTGTCGGGGTCTCTTGCTTCTTCTCAGGGGGAGGCTGGGGACCCTTCCCTTGGTTCCCTTGGGAATTACTTTGGGGTTCTTTCTGGAACTCCCTCTGTTTTCCCTTGTCCCCCCCACTCTTCTGCTGGGGACCCTGCCCACCTTTGGCGGAGTCTCCCACATGACCCTTGTGGACCCTGGCACTGACCCAGCGGTCCGCCTCCTCAGCAAACTTCCTAGGGTTAGTTAACTTGCTATCAATAAGGTGCTGGCGTAGCTCTGGAAAACAATTAGCAGATAAGGGCTCCCATGCAAACAAATCATAGTGCTTCAAAAGTATCCACTTTGCTACCCTTCACCCAACCATCCATTGCTCTGCAAAAGAAAGATACATATTCTACCCAAGTGGTTGCCTCCAGCTTCTTACAATTCCTGAACCTCTGTCTATAGAGTTCTGGGGTCAAACCATACCTTATCATCAGGGCTTCCTTCATGTGGGCATAAGACATCCTATTCTCACTGGGTCTAACAAGGTATCCCTCCCTTCACTCACAAAGCGGCCCCACAACCCGGCTCCCCAATCCTTCTCAGGGACCCGGTGGGCCAACATTGCTAACTCATAGGCTGCAAACCACTGCCCAATATATTCATGCTTATGGAAATCTGATGACATCCTTGGAGATATACACCCTGCCTTCTGAAGGCAAAGATGGTGCGCTGCCACCAGAGGGATTGATCTCTAAGCCCTTTGCCTTGATCTCTAGCTCCCTCAACATCCTCTCATGCTCCATTCTCAATCTCCCCTTTCTACAAGGACAACCTGTTATTCTCTATTTCCCTCTGACCCTCCATCTTAAGCTTAGCCATCTCCAGCTTGTGCACCCTATTTCTCTCCCTGTCTTCCAGCTCTCTGGGGGACGGGTCTTTGGAAGAGATGCCACTGCCAGGTGGGGACGGTACCCCTTCCCTAGCTGGAAACACTGGCCTATCCAGCTGTCCATCTGCATACCCAGCTGGCTCCACTGTAGGAGAGTAGGATCTGCTTCACATGTTTAACCCCACTTTTTGATGGTGTTTCACTGTTTTTCGACTTTAGTCTGGCTGGGACCCAGCTATTCAGGGCCCCACCCTAGCTGCTTCCTCTCTAAATTGATTGCATGTACTTAAGGTACACCACAGATTGGATCTTGAGGTACCCTTGTGAGTCCCTAGTATATGGTATACTATGTACCCAGGGCATAGGTACCCCAGAGGCCTACCCGGAGCTGAAGCATGTATTATGCCACCCAAAATGACACCACAGGTCTGCTACTGCAACCTAGGTAAGGTGGTGCATGCACCCCTTACTGACTATACCTCACCTATCACTGCACATAGTAACCTATCAGTCACCCCTATGGCAGGCCTTATCAATCCTGAAGGCAGGGTGCTTGGTTATATGTGAGAGGGTGCCCAGGCATGAGCTGAGCCCCTCTGCAACCTTCGGAATCTCTTCTCCGGGGTTGTCAGTGGTGCAGCCTGACCATATACTCTTAAGTGCATTATATCTTAAACGGTTAATGCTAACCTTGGACTGGCTGCACGGAAACATGTCGTGTTTGGTGTCAGTTTGATGTGAGGATATGATCCCACCCTTCTAGAGGGAGAGACATGACAGTACTGGTATACCTGGTAGAAATCTAACAGAGCCCTGGCATCCCAAAATGGATGCTACAGCCACAGACACGGGCCATGCCAGGCCTGAGTCACACTTTACAAGCTGCTTCTGTGGATGGCACAACCAGGGCTGCAAGCCCACCAGCAGCATTTGATTTACAAGCCCTGGGCACACATGGTGCACTATACTAGGGTCTGACAAGTAAATCAAATAACCCAATCATGGAGTCACTAATTAATACATCAATTTAACATACGGAGCACTTGCACTGTGGCACTGAATAGCAGTGGCCCAGTGCCCAAAGCATCTAAACCAGCAAAACATCAAAAACGAGGAGGCAATCACAAAAAATGGAAGGGATACTCACACTAATGGTACCAGGTCTAACACTGAACATGACTACGTTTAGACACTTTCCATAGAAGCCGAGCTGTCCTAGATGCAGTCTTCTAAGTTGGTGTACTGGTAAGCCCCTGTAAAGGACATTCACATAGTCCAGTCAAGAAGTGGCAAGTGCATGAATTATCATTTTCTGATACTGCACAGGTAGAAGATACAAGAATCTTGCCCCTAGGTTCCGTACTAAGGTAGTAGGGGCTGGTGGGAGCAAAACATGACTGGGCCAATAGTGGCCATCCCAGGAGGGGGGAGGTGTGCCAAACAGCGGGATCCCTGTTTTTCTAGTGTTGCACTGCAGATTACTCTAATGCAACCACTGGAATACTGCTGAGAGGCATGCCTTGAAGTTATTCAAGGAGTTAGGAACATTGCTGTCTAATCGAGTTAGGAACATTGCTGTCTAATCTGTGTATCATCAGCAAAGGAACCCCCTTACACGCCAAAGGCTTTTATCAGCATACCAAGAGGTGTCATATACACATTAAACAGTGTTCAGCTCAATGCAGAGCCCGGGGGTACACTAGACTCTAGAGGCTTGGGTTTTGAGGTGATGGGTGCCATTCCAGACTGCTTGGCTTTTGTCAAATGGAAATCAGGCCAATTCGGGACCTCTAACATCAATGTTTTGCAATCGTTGCAGCAGAGTGGAATGGGACACCGTGTCGAAAGCTGCTGATAGATCCAAAAGCAGCAAGGCAAATTGTTTCCCCTGGTCTCCTGCCAGTTTATTGGTATCAGAGACCTCAACAAGAGTGGATTCCATACTAAAACCTGGTCTAAAACCAGATTGGGAAGGGTGCAGTAACTGGCGTTGCTCTGGATATTTGTCAAATAACCCACTTTTTCAAAATCTTAGAGAAATCCAACAATAACTAAATTAGTCTCAAATTAGCCAAAACAGACTTGTCGGCAAATGGCTTCTTTGGCAAGGGAATTAGTTTGACTTGTTTCCAACAACTAGGCACTATGATTGAGCCTAAGGAGCTATTAGGAGAAGACTGACGGTGTGATTAATAACTGTGCAGTTCGCCATGAGAATATGAGGTGGACACAGGTCATTGGGCGAACCAAATTTACAAGCAGTTTATGTTTGCTCCGAGTCCTGCAGATTGTTAGGCCTGAATTTATGGAGGGAGCAAACCAAGGTCTGTGCAAAGGTCATTGCATCCTCTTCCGACCCACCCATCTCCTGGGGGGCATTGGTTCTAGTGATGCTCAGTGCATTCACAATAACCCTGATTGTGTTACTAAAGAAGTCTGACAGCTGTGCACATAACTTTGGGGAAGCCTCTAATGGTAGTTGGAGCGCATCCGGATAAGTACATTTTTTCACAATTTTTTCCTAGAAAAGATGTCAACTTGAGCCCTCTCAATTGCTTAATTGATATTTAGAGCGTTCAGGCTCTCCAAAAACCCAAGGTACCCAGAGTCAACACCTGAGCTGCACCGTACAATGCGTTTTCATTGTGGATCGAGAAAAGACCAACTCATATTGTGAAATAAGTAGAGTGAAAAATGGGTATCAAGGAAATCTATGTATTTCTGAAATGGGCAGAAGATATGGCGTGTAGGAGCAGTAGTTATCACACATCTTTGAATTTGTGGGTATCCGTACTATATTATTATTTAGAGGGTATTTTTCAAAATGCTTTCTTTGTTACACACTGGCTTACTTTTTAGAAGGCAAAAATATAGTAAAATCCAATTGGTAATACCAAATTTTCAACTGTTCTATGCTTCCAAAAGTCTTCCGATAAAAATGGTACCTCACTTGTGTGGGTGGGCCTAGTGCCCGCGACAGGAAAGGGCACAAAACGCAACATGGACACATCACATTTTTCCACTCAAAACTGACCCTTTTTTTGCAAATTGGGCATCTGTGGATTCTGGATCGTAGCTCAGCCGGCAACCAGGGAAAATGTTCAAACCTGCACAATTTTTTAAATTAGACACCTGGGGGAATCTTGGGTGGGGTGACGTGCAAGGCTCTCACTGGGCAATTGTGACCAGAAGTCCTTACAAACGTCAAACTTTGGTAAAAAACACACATTTTCCTCAAAATTCTGTGACACAAATTTCTGGAAACTGCGGGGAGCCAGATATTACCTACCACCCTAAGTTTTCACTTGTCCACCGATAAGAACGGTGCCCCACTTGTGTAGGTGGGCAACACGACCACAACACAAAAGGCCCTAAAGCGCTATGTCGAGAGATAAGCAATCAAAGTAGCAGCGGTATTTGGGGCCATGCTTTGGCGCCACCCATGCAAACCTACTAACCAGAGTGATTCCAAAGTGGTGTGCCTTGTGTGGATCTCATTAGGTCTGCTTACCCACAATGCCCTGCAAACCTCAAACTTTGCCTGAAATGACATATGTTCCTGACATTTCTATGATGGAAACTTTTGGACTCCGCAGGAATCCACAATATTTCTACCACCCAGCGTTACCCCACTTGTACCGATAAAAACGTTGCACCACTTGTGCGTCTGAGACTAGTGCCTGCGACAGGAACAGATCAAACCAAGGTCAATGGGAGCCCTTGTGGATTCCGGAAGTTTCCATCACAGAAATGTAAGGACAATACGTGATTTCCGGCACAGTTTGAGGTTTGTAGGGCACTGTGGGTAAGAAACCCTCATGGGTTCCTCACAAGGCACACCTCCCTTGAATACCCTGGTTGTCTAGTTTTCAAAAATGTCTGTGATTGGTCGGTTTCCATGGGTGGCGGCTGAGCACGGCCCCAAATTCAGCAGTTAACCCTATCACTGATCTCTCCATATAGTGCATTAGGGCCTTTTGTGTCAAGGTCTCTTAGCCCACCCACACAAGTGAGGTGTCATTGTTATTGGTAGACGTGGGGGAATGCTTGGTGGTAAGAAATTTGTGGCTCCTCACAGATTCCAGTAGTTTTCCTCACAGGCATGCTTTTAGTTTGCAGTCTGCAGGGCATTGTGGGTAAGAAAATGTTGTGGGATCCACGTGAAGCCCACCCCTGGGTGGCTAGTTTTCAGAATTGCCTGGGTCTACTAAGTTTTCCAAAGTTGTCAGCCTACCTAAACCCACAAAGTGCAACCATTCACTATTGCAAGTGGGATGATATTGGGAATTAACCACACCTTCCTGGCTCATTTGTAAAAACAACACCCAAAGTATTTTTTCTGTTTCAGTATTTCCACTTTCTCTTTTAGATATTCCTTTCTTTCTACCTCTATCCATCCACTCCTTTCATAGCTTTTCCCTCTTTCTCATTCCCTTTGCCTTTCTCTCATGTACACCTATTTGGCTTACATTTCTATCTCTCAGTCTCTTCTCATTGTCTCTTGTTTCACCTTCATTTGTCTTTTAACCCATTTTTCCTACCATCAACGCCCTCAAACTCTGTATTCACAGATGCCCCTTTCTCACCCTCTTCTATCCTAATTTAATCTATTATACATACATCTGTCACACTCGTCTGTTTTTTCCACTCTCTCGCCTCCTCTGTCTCTCACATATCTCCCTCTCTTTCTTACTTGTCTCCTCTTCTTCTATCTCCATCTGCACAAGGATTTTGACATCCCTATGCCAAGCTACTTTTTCCTGTAGCACTGACTAACAATGCTACCATATTTGCTGCATGCAGTGTAAGTATGGCACCATCTGCCGGCAGCAGCCTAGGCATCCATTTAGTATTCTATTCCCCAAAAAGTGCAGCAGCTCTCGTGTGTCTCACACTGTCCTATATCTCTGATTTTTTTTATCACTGATCCTTTTCATTTTCTCAAACACATGAGCATCACATTTTCTCTTCTCAACCCTCCAACTCCGTTGCTCTATCTCACTGTAGGAAGCTAGATCTCTGTATAGTGTATTAAAACGAAGAACACTGTGCAGAGAGTCCAGTGGGTCCCCTATTGGTTTATGGAGACTACAGTAGATAATACGAGCGCTCTCTTTTGTGGTAGTGTGGGTGAGCAGTTAAGTTTATCAGAGTGTAGTGCTAAGCATTTGTTTTACTCACAGAGGCAATGAATGAGACACTCACACTGAGAATAAATCTGAGACCAATGTAGAAAAATTATTGTTTTTATATATATTTTCAAACCAAGAACTACGTTCAAAGGTAAGTACTGTATTTCTTATGAATTTTCAAAGATAAGTAAATAGTTCAAAGTTGTGCACAATTATGCACCATGCAATCCTATTGGAGGAAAAAAGAGGTAGGTAAAGCACACAGCACAGACAGTTGTAGGGGATCACCTTCCAGGTTTAGAGTAGCAGGAAGCCACGATCCAATGTTCTACCAACAGTTCATCGCATGCGTCCCGAATGCCACCAGGAGCAGGAAGTTGATGAAGTTGGTAGCTGGCGCGCTATGGGGAAGGAGGGCCCTCAAACGATAGGCTTCACAAGGGGATTTATGGGCAAGTCTGAGAGCTCCCAAATAGGGGCTTGGGTCACAAGGGCCTTAGGGACAAGGGAGCACAGCCGGGTCATCATTACCCAGGCCGGGCAGGCTGGGTGCAGAGCAGGTATGTTAGTCAGTGTGTAAAGGTGCTCCTGGTGGTCAGGGGCCAGCTGGCAGGGGCAATTTCAGGACTGCTGGGCCTCTCTCAAATCGGGTCTTGGGGGTCTTGATGTCCTGCGGTGGCTGCTGGGCTCTGGTACAGTTGGAGCCCCGTCCAGTACACCGGGGATTGGTACTGCATGGCTCCAGTCGGTCCTGATGTTTTCAAACTCTGTGAGGAGACAGATCTGACCTTCCAGCGCACGAGTACCTCTTCATGGTTGGTTGCTGAGCTGTTTGGGCCAGTTATCTGCAAGTCGGTGGACCAGACTCTGCAGTTTTGGTGCCTCTGGTCTGCAGGGGAGTAGCTCCTCTACTTCGAGGGAGTTCGTGGGAAGTTTACAAATGCTTTAGTCCTCTGGGGTTCTTAGAGGCCTCACAGCAGCAGGACGAGACAGTTCATTTTAACTGTTGCGTCTTGAAGCAGCAGGTAGGAGTTAGCGCCAAAACTCCATGGCAGGAACTCAGTCCTCTCTGTCTTTAGGTCAGTCAAATCTGAAGTTCAGGGTCGAGGGGTGCTACCTAAATACTCAATTTAGGGGGTTTTAGGGGAGTACCCGATAGTAGCCAATGTGCTGCCTGCTCCTGTGGGGAAACTATACCCTCTATATGACCATTTCCTTTGAGAAGTGGCATAACCCTGACCAGAATAGGCTAACCACATCAGCTGGCCCACTTTAGGGATAGTGCTGGTTGAATGTGGGCACACCATCTAATCTAACTAATGTTCCTGCCTGTCTTGTTCCCAAAAGTGGGATCAGGATAGGGGGGTGGGCATCTCCACTATCTGGAAAGGCCCGGGTCGCATAAAAAAGGTGGCAGAGCCTTTGAAGCTTCTCATCCTAGAATGTCCATCCTGCATGAAGGAGGTCGGAACACCTCTGCCCAGAGCAAGTTTTGTTCCTGACCTCCGAGAGCAAAGTCTCTCACCTCAGGAGGTCAGAAACCTGTCTATGGTGACTGGCTGGTCGAGACCAGTCAGTCAACATACTAGTAGTCAGTAGGTTTTCAAGGGGCACCGCTAGGGTGCCCTCTGTGTGCATTTATTAATAAATACAGCACTGGCATTAGTGTGGCTTTATTAAGACGAGGTGTTTGATGCCAAACACCTTGGGGTACATTGAAGCCATCATGTAGCCGGGGAACTCATAATGACGATTGTCCAGCCCATGTACTCATTATGGCTTCCCTGTGCACAGGTAATTTCTACGGGTGAACTTAGATATCACCAGGGCATATTCACTCTGGCAGATATGCCCTTACATGGGTATAGTGCACCCTGCTTTAGGGCTGTAGGGGTGACTTACCTATACCACATGTAGTGCTGGCAGGCATGGCACACAAGGATGTGTCAAATCAACAAGGAGGGACCAGGGGCAAAAAAGGTCCCGCACACGTGCCCCAAGATATGTACTGTGCAATTAAGAAGTGTGTTGTTCGTAAAAAGAGGAGGAGTAAGGTAAGGTCCTAGCTGGGGGGAGAGCTCCTATAAGCTGCCCTATGATGAAGCATGACATCCCTCAGGGTGTGTGAGGGCTCTTGCTCCTTATAGGAGCACTCCCCACACTTAGGACCATGTCAAAAGGGGCACTTTCCTACACTCACAAATCATCCTCTCTCACACTTTCCATTCACACACCGATCTGTCCATCCTCTAATATCCTGCCCTCTCTATCTTTGTAACTTCTCTCAAGCTCACCACAAACACTACTCTTACTAGCAGTCATCTCACTATTATAGACTCCTTTCCCACATCTTCCTTTCACATATCTTATAGTTTCAACTTATCCTTCTACCCGTCACTCAAAGGCCATCATTTCTGTCCCACACACTTCTCTTACCCTCTCATTTTCACTCACACACACTCTCACCCCTCACCTCTCACTTAAATGCCCCGCTCAAAAACACACTCACACATTCCATTCCACGCATTCCATTTCCTCTTTCAAGTCCTCCTTCCCCTGCAAACCCCACTTACTTACCCCTTTTCTCACAGTTAACCTCACTTACACTGAGCCTTCTCTGGCTTATGTCCTCTTTCTGAGATCCTGTTGCTCACAAGCATTTTCACTTTTTCACTGTTAGTCTAACATGGACAAACACACTCAAGGATGTCTGTGTTTTTATGGTATCTAACATCAGTTCAAATGTTGAATAAATATTTTTGCAAATGATGCTGGTTGAAACAAAGTAAAGCTGTTTTCCAACAGCATAGAAGGAGCCCTGCAGATAAGTTATGAAGAGGAAATCATATCAGATTGTAGACTTAAAGGAACGGAAGGACGATTTCAAGGTGAACCATGGATATTTAGGTGAGAAACTGGAGGACAATTAAGGTTTGGAAGCCATTTGAAAATGACAGGAGTTTGTGTTGCTGGGTTCCACGTATGGAGAAGTAGCCGTTCCCTAGTAGTAATTGTTATTTGGAGCAGCCATTCACAGCCAAAGTAACTATTCTCTAGATAGGCACAGACACACAACACTCTTTGAAAGTGTTTCACACTCGGTAGTGTGCAATCACAGCCTCGGCGCTGCACCTGCTCAAAACGTTCAAGGCCGTTAGTAAACCACGCAGTGCATTTAACTAGTGCATACTTTGCAGGTGATGCAGTTCTCAAAAGGTTGCACATGACAACTCCCAGAAATCTGTGCAGAGTACTAGATTTCTCCAAAAGTCGTTTGAGGGCTACATTCAGGTCCCTGTAGTCTTCAAATAATACCACATCGGGCAATAATAATGACCCTGGGCCAGTAAGTGGGGTAAAAGGCCGCTTTATTGTGGCAAATAATACAACAATATCACAAAATACATATTCCTAACTATCACCCCCCACCCTTACCAAATTTCCCCAACAACTGGCTTCCCCTAACGTTGTTGTGCCGAATCCTCCTCCCCAAACCCCTATCTACCTCTCCTGCCTACCCCTTGCCTCCAACCTCGCTCCCTTGCTTCCCTCTGCCCGAAACTCTTCCTGATGCCCCCAACCCTTCCTGCCTGTCTTGCTCTCCTCCAACTCTGCCACCTGGCCAAGCGACAACCACCCAAAAAGGGTTTTATTTATTTATTTATTTATTTTATTTTCTTTCCCAACCTTGTACCACTCATGTGCACATGGGGAGGGAGGGTGGGCCCAAAAACGCCACCGCCTGCCTCAGCGCCCCTCAGCAGCTGTGTGTGACAGTTATTATGTCACCACACGCTCGCGCTGTCCCGAATCCAAGCGCGCAGTGCGCGCCACCTGTCTGGGCATACCATTGCCCAAAGCAACCCGGGGGTGGACAATCTGCGATTGCCACCCCCAGGAGCCCCCATCGGGCAATAATAATGACCCTGGGCCAGTAAGTGGGGTAAAAGGCCGCTTTATTGGACAGGTGGCAAATAATACAACAATATCACAAAATACATATTCCTAACTATCACCCCCCACCCCTACCAAATTTCCCCAACAACCGGCTTCCCCTAACGTTGTTGTGCCTAATCCTCCTCCCCAAACCTCTATCTACCTCTCCTGCCTACCCCTTGCCTCCAACCTCGCTCCCTTGCTTCCCTCTGTCCGAAACTCTTCCTGATGCCCCCAACCCTTCCTGCCTGTCTTGCTCTCCTCCAACTCTGCCACCGGGGAAAACCCCCACACGGGAGTTTTTCCCCACCCCCCCCGGCAAAACACACCCCACTCCCCTTGACTGGACGCTTGTCATCAGTTAATGTAACACATGCCACCACTGTCGCCCAACAGGTGAAACTTTATTCATACATAACAATCCAATGAATCTCAGATTTGCCATATTCTTATCCCCCAAAAAACCCAGCAATATTTCAAGCAAGAAAGTCTTTCCCCCCCCCCCCTCCCAAGACGTACAATGCAACCTACCCCTCCATATCTTGAAAAGCAAATTGAAAGCTTCTATGAAAACTGGGGGAGGAGGGGGGAGGGGGGCCGGGAAGGAAAAGAGGGAGGGGGGGGGGGGGGCGTAAGCGAAAACATTTTGATCGTTGAAATGATGCGTAACCAAACAATAAAAACATGCACATGTCTTAACCAAAACTTCCGCCACAACACAATTCATTTTATGCAGTGAAACGAATGTCGCCAAACATCGTAACTAACACCATGTGTTAATCTGAAACTTTTTTGAAACCTTTTCCCTTATGTTCAGCAAATAAATTTCATTACCTATGAAGGATAAGTGGACACCATTGTGCCTAAAAAATTGATAGTCGTCCTTTGTAATGGAGTCATGGGACAACCAACCTATTCCAGCATCGTGACAAAAGCGATGAAGGTCTCTATTCGCTTTCCGCCTTGCCCTTTCAACTGCCGTAAACTTTTCTGCTCCTTTCCAAACTCTTCGTGGCATTAATGCTGTTAAAACCAAATGTGTTTCAGGCCATGTCTTTAAGAGGATTTTGAGATCCGCTTTCATGTTGATAATTAACCCAAGACCTGACAATTGAATTATATCATTTTCACCAAGGTGAATCAGCAACATTGCCGGTTTACTTCTACAAGACAGTTCGCTGATAAGAGGCAAAAGCTGACCCCACCTCATGCCGCTCTTACCAAACCATGACAACAGGATCTCTTCAGAACGGAAGCCTAAGTTTCTCCCAAACTGCCTTTTTTCCGCTTGCTTAGCGGCCCACTTAATAAAAGAATGTCCAATGATCCATACCCGGCGTTGGGACAATGCGTCACTGGCGCAAGGACCTGAAAAGAAAGGGCAATTAGTATCATAACTTAGGAACATCACTCTCTAAGTGTCGAATGTAGCGTAAGCAGCAATCAGAAGTCCATCGACCCAACTTTTTTATATCACTGATAGAAAAACCCCACCTGGCGGCCTCTGAAGCCGCTCCTATTCGGAAGGAATGAGTCCCAAATTGACAGGGGTCCTCCCCCACCCTTCCCAACGCTCTGCGCAGGATCGCCAATGTTTGGTAGGCCGTTAGCCAGGAACCATCCTGATGCCTGAAAACGAACCTTGATGTTGCCCCCCCCCGCTGATATGAACTCTGACCATGCCCTCCTGGGGCATAGATGGCCCTTAATCGCTTGCAAGACCACAGTTGACCCTTTACCAACCTGGTCTGTTTTAGACTGTTCCAAGAAAATCGAAATAGAGGAGTGAGAAATGGACACATTATGTACTTTAGGCCCTCGACATGAGCTGTACCCAACAATTCCAAAATACGAAATGCCCCAAAGAAAAGCCATATCATGCATAGTTTCAACAATTGACATTCAAATTGGGAAAAACATACCCCGCCGAGAACACATGTGATGTTGTATAACAATCTGAGCGATATAGGTTCTCTTTTAACTGACCCCTCTTTTTCATTTTCGCCCAACCTTGCAATACTCTCCGACCCATCTCCCCCGCTGAAGGTTCATAACCCCAAAAGAATTTCCCATAAAAAGACACCCCGGCCAACTTCCCGGCTATCGTAGTGGAAGATATGCTCCTGCGGATATTATCCATTATAAATCTAATTATGTCATCGTTACGCTGCCTGAAACCTGCCCCATTAGGAGATCTATACTTAGCACCTGATTCTAAAAATTCCAGCCAAGCACGTCTGTAATCCAACTTGGTGCTGGTAGCTAAGGAGCTCTCGATGAGATGATGAGTGGTCAATTCGCTAGATCCCACACCTCCCGTGGGACCGGTGTCTTCTGACAGTCTGCTCCGGGCGCCAAACCACGGAATCTCATCCACTGGAAACGAGAGAGGGCATCTGCGATGTTATTTGCCACTCCCGCAATATGTTTGGCTTTGAAAATCATATTAAATTGCAAGCATCTTAACATAAAATTTTGCAACAGTTTTAGCAGCTTTGTGTCCCTGACCTTCTGCCCATTGACTAGATCTACCACAGTTCTGTTGTCCACGTTAAAACCCACTGCTCTGTTGGCTAACTGTGGACCCCAGATAGCCAATGCCACTATAAGCGGGAAAAATTCCAGATAAGCTATGCTCCTTTTTTCAGCAATCCATGCCTGTGGCCACCGCTCTGAACACCACTTCCCCTCCCAAAATTTGCCAAAGCCATTTGCGCCAGATGCATCAGAATATAACTGTATTTCCCAATTGAAATCCACGTCCAACGACCAGATTGTGACACCGTTGAACTCCTTCAAGAAGTGTAACCATACTACCAAATCAGCCCTTATATTGGCAGTAACTCTAATCCTGTGATGGGGCAGCTGAATGCCCGACATGGCAAACCCCAACCTTCTGCAGAATGACCTCCCTGCCCGGACCACCCTACAAGCAAAGTTCAAATGGCCCAGTGAACACTGTACCTCACACAACTTCAACTTGTCGGCTTCTATGGCATATTCCAGAATTCCAGTGATCTCAATCACCTTTTTCTTCGGTAATCTGGCCTCCATCCTATGGGTGTCCACTTCGATACCTAGGTATGTTAAACAACAGCTCGGCCCTTCAGTTTTTTCTGGCGCTAAGGGAACACCCATCTCCTGTGTAAATGATTGAAAATCTGCCAATGCTTTACCACATTGCTGGGAACCTGCCGCACCCATAAACAGGAAATCATCCAAATAGTGTGTCACTCCCATGTGGCCTGTTACCCATGAAAAACACCACTGCAAAAATGAGCTGAAAGCTTCAAAAAGCCTGCAAGACGTTGCGCAACCCATGGGAAGGGTCTTATCCACAAAAAATTGTCCCTCAAAATGTATGCCTAGCAAGGAAAAATCTGAGGGGTGAACAGGCAATAGCCGAAAAGCCGACTTGATATCGCATTTCGCCAGCTCTGAATCTTGCCCTGAAAGCCTTATCAAACCTAAGGCCATGTCCACGGAAGCGAACCTTACCATGGAGTCTTCCCTAGCGATGAAATCATTGATGGATTCCCCATGAGGCCAGGAAAGATGCTGGATCATACGGAACTCACCTTCCGCCTTTTTGGGTACCGCCCCCAGTGAAGACACATTAAGATCTTCAAACGGCCATGTATAGAAAGGGCCTGCCATCCTACCCTCAGCTACCTCTGTCAACAGTTTCTTCCTCACCACCTGTGGAAACTCCTCTGCAGACTTTAAATTTTTTGCAAAACGGCGAAGTCTGGGTCCTTGATAGCCTAGCTTGAAACCTTCTTTAAAACCCCATGCAAGTAGAGATGCTTCGTGTGTGTCAGGGTAATATGCCAGATATGCAGTCAACCTATCGATGTTAATTGGTGTAGAAGCCTTTGACTCCAGGCTGAGGGCCCCCGCCCCAACCTCTGCCTGGCAAACTGCTCCCCCCCCACTGCAACTGCTCCCCGAAGCATTGAGTAACGGCATGTCTCCCTCCACATCGCGAACATTCTGGTTTGTATTTACATGGGTATTTGTTACAAAACCCTTTGTTGAAGTTCCAACAAGCGCCGGAACTGGCAATTAGTTGTTTGTTCCAACTGTCCACCCCCCCAAGGGTGGGCTTGCTTTGAAAGGGCCGATTGTGTACTGCTAAACCACTCGCTGTATAGTTGGCTGGCGGAGGCCTTTGAGGATACATCAATTGCACCCAAAGCTCGTTGTCCACCTCACCCCATGGTTTTTCGGGTATAAGAACCAATCGGGCCCTGAATTCCTCATCATACCGCAGCCATGCATACCCACCAAACTCAATGTCCGCTTTCCTGATGGTGTCCATATATTTAAAAATTGCCACTGACCTGTCTGGAAAACGTTCACAATACATACTTGCAAAGATAAGAAACGCCGAGGTCCAGGAATCTATCTTAGTGGGTACCCTGGGTCTTCTGGACAACTCCCACACCTCTTCCTTGGAACCCTCTTTTGCCTGGACCTCCCTGTGCAGTAGCTTAAATCCATCGACGAAGTCCCCTTTCCAAATATTTTCTTTCGTGGTTTTGGACAAATGAGCGCCCAATGGCATCGAGAAACCCATATACGGTAAGCGCTTCAAAACAGATGACTGTGTTGTGCTAACCTCCGTTGTTGTCCCCTCCTCTTTACCTGCAGGCTCCTGATGTTGTTTGTCTAAACTGCCAGTATCTGCAGTTACCTGACTGCCTGCTATCAGTGTTGACTTGACCTCCCCTCCCTCCGTGCCCACACCCTTATCCAGACATAAACTCTTGCAACGCGATTTCGCAAGTGCCTCACCTGCTGGTATCGCCTGTCTGTCTTCCGATAATACTCCCCTCTTCCTCCCTGTAGTTTCCGGTCATGACTTGCTCCCTTTTATTGCCTCCACCTTTGTGCTTTTTCCTGTGAAAAATAACTTCTGGAAAAGTCTTTAGTAGACCCCCCCATCTTCCCAAAAGAAAAGGAAAAATCCTGCACCGGGTTCTCTTCGTCCCTCTTCCAAAGAGACATTATCAATTTCCACTTGCTTGCCCCTCAAAACCCCTTCCTCGCCTACTCTACCACCCCTTGTACTACAACCAGGCATCTCCCCGTCCCCAACACCCCCATCATACACAGTCCATTTTATCTGTGGCGCAAAACGAGACGCCTTCTTGGGATCCAATGGCGTGGGAAATTTCGCCAAAAAATCCCCCTCCTCTCCGCTTCGTTCGTTGCAGGACGCCAAAAGCCTGGTTGGAGTACTCCCGCTGCCCTTTTTTGTGCATGGCAGCGTTTCACCCCTGGAGGGCTGCAAGGCGCTCGACCCCGCAGCTGCTGGCGCTCCCACGACTTTAAACCGTGAAAGACGCGCCGAGTCCTTTATTTCTTTAGGCATCCAAACCCAACGCCCTTCTGTTGTATCGACAGGATCATCATACACCTGTCCTCCCTCCCTGTTCCCAGCACCAACCTTGGAAACCCTCCCCCCTCCCCTTGCCACCCCGGCGTTTTCAGATAAAAACAATTCTTCTATATTCACATGCCTTTTCATAGCCTCACCTTTGTCCAGGGCGCCATAACGCTGCACTGGGTAAGACAATAAATCACCCCCTGCGCTAGAAAAGATAGGTGATAAACATCGTTCACCTGAAAACTTTGTACTCCCATCTGAACCACCTAATCTTTTCTGATTAAAAATGAAAATGTCATGCTTATGTGGTGCCAGTGCTTGTTTGTCAGCCTGTACCACCTGCAATTCCTGCATAAAACCACCAGATGGTGTATTCTCCTTCCCCAAGAAAACCTCTGCTGTTTGTAGGGAAACCGGGCCCTTTGTTGTCGTGTCTTGTTGCTGTGGCAGCAAGACCTTGGAAGCGCGCGTGCGCGGCCTGCCCCTCCCTCTCTTCAGCAGTGCCGGTGCAGAGACATCGCCAGGAGCCTGTGTGAGAGAAGCGCCCCCCTCCTGAGGTAAAGCCCCATCCATTAAACCCCTTCCCCCAGTGAAGGAGCAGGTGAGCTCTCACTCGACAGGCAGGCCACCACAGCAGCTGACACACCTCCCGCCGCCCCGCGCGTCTTTCTCTCGAGGCCCACCCACGCCTGAGATAAAACTCCCGGCATAATCAAATCCTCGCGCCCCGCCTCACACAGCGTGCGCAGCGCTTCACGAACTGAAGCGGCTGCGTTCATATCTCCCTCCATGAAAGCACTTATTTAAAATTTACCGCTCCCTCCAAAAAATGCCACCGCCTGCCTCAGCGCCCCTCAGCAGCTGTGTGTGACAGTTATTACGTCACCACACGCTCGCGCTGTCCCAAATCCAAGCGCGCAGTGCGCGCCACCTGTCTGGGCATACCATTGCCCGAAGCAACCCGGGGGTGGACAATCTGCGATTGCCACCCCCAGAAGCCCCAATTTTAAAAATGCTACTGGCATAATGCGCAGGTGGGGCGGGCCCATAACCTCCCTTGTCAAGCAGTCTTTATATTATCAGACCAAGTTACTAGAAGTATTTAGTTACGTTTCTCATCACGCTGAACTAATGACGTCCCCTGAGTCAGCACTGCACTGCAAACAAACGCGTTCCATTCATGAAATGGCTACACGAAGGAATTCATAGTGTCACGTGGTAATCCTTCTCGAGGACATGACTCACGTCCGGTATGTGCCATGTGCTCACACTTTAGGCTGGAGTTTAACAACAACAGCACTAACTGTGCTGAGCGATTAAAAGAGAACCAATCGTGCCAATGGAAACACGGACGTGTGTATAAACTGTCGATTATACACATTTATTACATGTACACTGTCCACAATTGAGTTATAATTTCCCCAATTTCGACAGCGGAACTCAGTAAATAAACTTCATATGTTTTTGTGGATTCCAATGTTTTTCACTTTTCTGCCAAATTCCATCAGGGGAATGTTTCTCTTCCAAAACCACTTTCTGAAAGAATGTTTAATCGCAAACTGTGGATTACGATTTGAATTTTAAAAGTAAAATAAGTGATACAACATGCAGTTATATTTTAACAGAAACATTGCTGTTTTTTTCCTTTTTGCTTATCCCATTTTCCTTATTTATCTCTCCCATTAAAAAGAAAGTTTCTAAATTATGTCAAGTTTGACGAACTTTGTAAATTTAACCAAGAACGTCATAACGTGTCCAGATGTAAAACTTTGCAGCGTGGGGCGCCAACAGTTCTAACACTACTCTCATAAAACAAATAAAATGCCCTATTCCAACTAACAAAATGCCCAAATTGAAGAATAAAAACTATTGCCGAGTTACAGAAGAAATCATCCCATTAGATTAGGATACAGACTAACGAATAAAAAGTGTACAAAAATTATGTTTCTACTACTGCAAATCATATTAAATTATCGAATGTCTTAGTAAAAAAAAGTCCACAAATGCAAGTATTTATTCCGAAAAAGACATGCTTTTGAAAGTGTGCCAGAATTCTCAAGTAGGGAATTGGTTCAAATGCATGAGTTTTTCAACCATTCTGAAATGTTAAATCCTGGTAAATCGGTCGGTATTTGAAGATGGTATAAGGCTGCAGATAAATATAAAATTTGCTAGCATTCGCGCCAAGAATTTTCAATTCTACTAAGGACACGGAGAAGAGATTATGCTTCTCTTTCATTTATTGCTATTCACAGCAGCCAATAAAAACGTTTTATTACACAAAATAAACTACATTTCCCATGATGCTTCTCATTACATAAATACACAAAATGGTACCAGTTCCTATGGTGGGCAGTCCCAAAGTGGTGAACTGCTGAGGGGTTGGGAAAATAATGGTGATTGTGAAGGTTCGCGGTGATGTCTAACGTGTAGGCCAGATACTCCTGGGTGGATTTCCAAGTGCCCTCACACACCCTTGCGGGTGCAAAGCATCATCATCGGGCGTTGCTCCTCGTGGGGGTGGCGCTGCAGTCCCTCACGGGCCCTTCAGGAGGGCTCTCTGTCGGAGATCTTTTTACTGGAGTAGCCGTAGTTGTGCGTGCGGGTGTGTGGGGATGGTGGGTGGTGTGGTGAGGCTAAAAAGACCTGTAGGAACCCCAAACGGTTTATTAATGGGTCCTGCGGGTCTGGTTAAAATCTAACGGGGAGTGGTGCCTAGATAGCACTCTAAAAAGGTAGGGGAAAGGTAGATAGTTCTGTTACTCTCGACCCGTATGTGATAAAGTTAGAGTGAGAGTGAGAACGTGAGGTGGGTGGTCAACATGTTTCGCGCTTCCCAGCGGTCCCTAACGGATCCGTAGCGCTTCGTCAGGACCAAAAGGAAAGTGGTAACAAAATTCGATATAGGTCAGAATGTATCCTATATGTCCATAGTATAGGTATCACGTTTTATTCGAGTCCCTATGAGCGAACCCAATGTTTAATGGGTCCAGGCTATACCGGATAAGGATCGGCTGGGGCGGAGGGCGCCAGTCACGCCCCGGGTATTCTGCTCTGAACACCTACGTGCCTCTGGAGGCACGTAGGTGTTCAGAGCAGAATACCCGGGGCGTGACTGGCGCCCTCCGCCCCAGCCGATCCTTATCCGGTATAGCCTGGACCCATTAAACATTGGGTTCGCTCATAGGGACTCGAATAAAACGTGATACCTATACTATGGACATATAGGATACATTCTGACCTATATCGAATTTTGTTACCACTTTCCTTTTGGTCCTGACGAAGCGCTACGGATCCGTTAGGGACCGCTGGGAAGCGCGAAACATGTTGACCACCCACCTCACGTTCTCACTCTCACTCTAACTTTATCACATACGGGTCGAGAGTAACAGAACTATCTACCTTTCCCCTACCTTTTTAGAGTGCTATCTAGGCACCACTCCCCGTTAGATTTTAACCAGACCCGCAGGACCCATTAATAAACCGTTTGGGGTTCCTACAGGTCTTTTTAGCCTCACCACACCACCCACCATCCCCACACACCCGCACGCACAACTACGGCTACTCCAGTAAAAAGATCTCCGACAGAGAGCCCTCCTGAAGGGCCCGTGAGGGACTGCAGCGCCACCCCCATGAGGAGCAACG
The DNA here is from genome assembly GCF_964204655.1 of Triturus cristatus. Taxonomy (NCBI): domain Eukaryota; kingdom Metazoa; phylum Chordata; class Amphibia; order Caudata; family Salamandridae; genus Triturus; species Triturus cristatus. Next base: position 1,187,279,863 of record NC_140592.1, read on the forward strand.
CCCGATGATGATGCTTTGCACCCGCAAGGGTGTGTGAGGGCACTTGGAAATCCACCCAGGAGTATCTGGCCTACACGTTAGACATCACCGCGAACCTTCACAATCACCATTATTTTCCCAACCCCTCAGCAGTTCACCACTTTGGGACTGCCCACCATAGGAACTGGTACCATTTTGTGTATTTAGCTAACTTAGGAGCGCTGGTACAGGACCTCCTTCTTAACTCCTGCTCCTGGTCCCCCCCCTCTCAGTGTGTTTAATGCTTCTCATTACATCACATCTGATCTGACCCTATAAGAGCCCCCACTTCCTTTTCCTGAGCCTCTTTCTTTGCTCACATTTTTTTAACAATAAAACATGAAGCAAGTCCAAACTGTCATCCTCCACCGTGGAAGAACCATAACCAACTGGAGCGTTATACATCTTTTTCAACCAGAAGTACATCTAGTCCGTCTTCTCTCAGAACCTGACATGAATGAAACATAGGAGAACCCGTAACTTCTGCTACACAGCATATAAAATACATACGGGTGGGCATATATTAATTTGTAATATAACCGGGTGGAATAATCCTCGCCTCCATGTCCTTAATAGAATTGAAAATTCTTGGCGCGAATGCTAGCAAATTTTATATTCTATTACAGGACCGGAGGCTTCGGATTATGCTTGTTTAACGCTTATCAAAAACCACTGTAGTTATATCTCCCACCGGTTTATAATAAGATTGTTTAAATACATAATCAGATGACCAATCCGCAGATTTCATAATATCTTGAATAGATGAACCCAACATAAATGTTTTTGACGCCATAGCGCCCCGCACAGAATGCGCTCCAAACACCTGGGTATCGACCCCAGCTTCTTTCATAACTGATTACAACCATCTAACTATTGTTGCTGTTGACACTTTCTTGAATGATTTCTGCAATGCGATCAATAGTTGTTTAGAACCCTCAGGTGTTAAAGACCGAGTGCTCTCCTCATATGCTTTTAAACATTGTACCACGCATAACTTACCATTGCAAGGAAAAGCAAAATACTCAATATTACTTGACATTGTTTACGTCCTACCTGTAATGGTAAAGGAAACTCCTATTTATTTATTTTGAAAGTTTTATAGAGCACGAACGAGACCCAAGGGGGGATCAGAGCGCTGTACAGCGTTGTCGTCATCAATTAAACAGAACATAAAGAAGATAATACATTAGTATCATTGTTGCAATCTGGCGCTCTGAGTAAAACATCTTACAATCAACAGTTGATGCAGTTAAAGGGGCTATCTAGGACTAGAACAAAAAGAGGGAAAAATATGTCATAGAACATCAGTGAGAAATATTTCAAGATTTTGGTTATTAACAGAACACACTAACATGATCAGCGCGCTTTACGTTCATTTATTAGTAGTCTTTTGACCATTTTTTTAAAGGAAGTAGTGGAAGGATTTGATCTATGATGGCAAGGAGTTCCAAATTCTTGGAGCAAGACCAGAGAACGCACGGTTGTACGATCTTTTCTTTTTGAATCTTGGAGGTTTCAGGAGAAGGGTGCACTTACTTCTGAGGTTCCTGTTGGAGCCCGAAAGTTCAAGTTTATTAGCTAGATAGTATGGGGTATTGTAGTGTATGACTTTATGAGTCAGACAGGCTACCTTGAGTCGGAATCTTGCTTCAATAGATATCCAGTTTAGCTGCAAAAGGTCGGGTGAAATGTGATCAAATTTCCTAGAACCAGTTAAAAGCCTGGCCGATGCATTCAATGTAGCTCGGAGAGGGGCCAGGCTAGCTTTGGGACGTCCTGCGAGGGTCACCAGCCCGTATTCCAATCTAGGGATAATCAGGGATTGAACCGCCAGCCTGAGATCTTCGGGGGCAGCACTGATCACCGAGCAAAGCTGCGTTCAACGCTCGCCGGTGTAACCGCCTGAGACATAATCTTTCTGGGGTGATTATTTAAATTGTTCATAACGGATTTTAACATTTTATAAAATATGAGCAAGGCATTTATTGAATTGGGAAACTGGGAGTGAGCTATTTATGGCACTGATTAGGCACTTGGCACTTTAGCCTGAGCACCGCTCTGGGCTCGGGCGGAACACCACTTCCGCCTGTTTGCGGTCTAGTGTTCCAGGGGGGATCTATTTAATGTGCACACTGTCACGCCCACGCAGCACTGATCACCGAGCGAAGCTGCGTTCAACGCTCGCTGGTGAAACCGCCTGAGACATAATCTTTCTGGGTGATTATTTTAATTGTTCATAACGGATTTTAACATTTTATAAAATATGAGCAAGGCATTTATTGAATTGGGAAACTGGGAGTGAGCTATTTTTGGCACTGATTAGGCACTTGGCACTTTAGCCTGAGCACCGCTCTGGGCTCGGGCGGAACACCACTTCCGCCTGGTTGCGGTCTAGTGTTCCAGGGGGGATCTATTTAATGTGCATGCTGCCGTGCCCGCGCAGCGGACGCGTGCAGCGGGCGCGCTGCTGGCGTGCCGAAGGCGCACCCAAGGCAAGCCCGTCTGCACCCGTCCACGCTCGGGCTGGGCGCAGGGCCCGTCCCCCTGGTCATTTCATTACTGATAGACTGCATTATACTAGTAGTGAATTACATATGATTAATCAGGTTGATAATCGTTCTCAATGCCCTAAAGTGTTTCCGGACAATTATCACAATAGCAGTAGGTGTGTAGGGTGCACCAGCTGTCAGCTACCGCTTCCTGTAGTGTTAAACCTACCAAATGACTGTCGGAAAGTTACACTGGGTACGAAAAGGGGCAGTGGAAAGGAAACTCCATTGAATTGTATGTTATTTAATGCCAGATCACTGGTAAAACATTCTATGGAGAGGGGAGGGGGGGCTTGCGGTGATTTATCATGAGTCACTTACCACAAACTTCGTTCCAGTTTATAATCAGGGGTGCAAAGCTCTTTCTTTTAATATATATTCAGCACTATATAAACCTTTTAAAGGTATTCTAATTTATCGCCCACCCAGTGCGAAAAGTGGTTTTTTAGACTCATTGAGTCTGTTGTTAGAAGAAGGGTTGAGTCAACAATCCTTCACAATGCTTGGAGATTTCAACTTTCATCTGGAAAAATTTAATGATCCTGACACATCCAGACTAGAACATATCATGACTATAGGAGGTCTTGAACAACTGGTGTTTCCTCCCACACATGTGAAAGGTCACACCTTAGACGGTATATACTCTAATAATAGTGATCTAGTCAATATTTCAGTCCTTCCAATCACGTTGTCTGATCACTCTGTGGTCAAGTTTGAACTGAATAGCTCCTTGGTGCATCTTGCCGGCCCCAAACAGAACAAGGAGATCATTACTAGGGCATGGGGCAAACTGGATGCCAAAAAATTGGAATCTTCCCTCATAAATTCAATGTATACGCCCTTGCGGGACATTGAAGAGGCAACAACTCTGTATAACAGATGGCTAGTCAATGCATGTGAACAACTAGCGCCCCCTAAAAAATGGATACCTAAACGAACCTCTCCCACCGCACCTTGGTACTCTGGAGAGCTTAAGGCTAAAAAATTAATTTGCAAACATGCTGAAAGGAAATGGCGTAAAAACTATGCTGAGTCTGACAAAATAGAGTTTAAAATAGCCATTTCCAAATACAAGCAATCTCTCATGTTAGCAAAGAAAGATTATTTTTCCTCACAAATAACCAAGGCCCAATCTAATTCTAACGAACTTTTTAAAACGGTTATTAAATTGTCCAGTCCCAATATGCCAAAAGATCACGTTGCTCCTGATTTTTGCAACAAAATTGCTGCATTTTTTAAGTCTAAAGTTGAGACGATATTTTTATCTCTGTCGGGACTAATAAATAAAAGTCAGACTGACCTGAATTAAAAAAAATTGGAAAACCCACATCCCCCTGATATGACATTGGATCATTTTTCCCCTTTGGAAAGGTGTGATACTTTGAAACTGTTGAACAGTATCAAATCCGGGGCTCCGAGTGATCCGTGTCCAGTGTGGATTATTAAGCAGATTGCTGATACTGTTTGCATGGTACTTACTCCTCTGCTTAATGATGTACTCTCATCGGGAATCTTTCCAAACTTATGGAAAAAAGCCGCGGTTCTTCCGTTATTGAAAAAACAGTCTTTGGATCCTAAAGACCCAAATAACTATCGACCAATTTCTAGACTTCCTCTCCCAGCTAAACTGCTAGAAAAAGCAATAAATAGTCAATTTAGTGACTTTCTCCATCTTAATAATTCTCTGGATCCATCACAATACGGGTTCAGAGCTTTTCATAGCACGGGGAGCTGGCGCTATTAAAATCAACTGAGGAAATCAGAGAGGCTGTGGATAAGGGAGGGAATGCGTTGTTGATCCTATTAGACCTATCCGCGGCCTTTGTCACGGTTCACCATAAGGTATTACTCAACCGGTTATCTGAGATTGGGATAAGTGGCCAGACCTGGAAACTGTTAAATTAATTTTTGACACACAGGTCACAAACAGTTGACTTAGATGGTAGCATCTCTGAACCCTTCTCTTTGCCATGCGGAGTGCCGCAGGGCTCAGCACTTAGTACCACACTTTTTAACATTTACGTGGCACCCCTGGCTGGCATTATTAGATCTTTTGGGTTCCAGCTCACCTCCTACGCTAACAACACACAAATTGTGTTGTCGGTGAGGGAGGGAGCTGAAACGGAAACGGGTGCACGCTTCCATGACTGTATGGGATCCATTTCAACATGGATGCCTGCTAACTGTTTAAAACTCAACTCAGCTAAGACTGAGGTGTTGAGATTCGGGAACAATCTTCGGATATGGACACCAGAATGGTGGCCTGAGAATCTTGGTCTCTGTCCTATACCATCCAGGAAAGCCAAAAACCTGGGCATGGTGATAGATGATAAACTCACCATAAGGGACCATGTGAGCAAGGTGACTTCTGCATGCTCCATGCTTCTCAGAATGATTAGGAAAATTAGGTTCTTCCTGTCTGAAGGGAGTTTGAGGACGGTGGTGACGGCACTAATTATGTCACGTCTTGATTACTGCAACAGTTTATATCTCAATGTTCAAAAACAACATCTGAACAGGTTGCAGGTGGTTCAGAATGCAGCAGCTAGATTGCTGACCGGGACATCTAGGTTTGTTTCAGTCAAAGGAGAACTAAAGAAATTGCATTGGCTTCCAACTCATTTGAGATCTCGCTTTAAGGCGCTGTGTATTGTTTTTAGAGCCTTGAATGGAACAGGTCCTGAGTTTCTTAAAAATAAGTTTTCATGGTACATCCCTAACAGAACTCTAAGGTCCACAGGTGCCAAGCTAGTGAACACTCCCTCTTTCAAGAAAACAAACTGGGGAGGTAGAAGCTTTGTGTATTGTGCCTCTAAGGTCTGGAATGAACTCCCTCTCACTTTGAGAAATGCATCTGATCTCATCTCTTTTCGGAAAAATCTTAAGACATGGTTCTTTTCCCAGTGTTAGATCCTTGTTATCCCAGGTAATCAGTGTTTAGCGCCAGGACACCTAAGGGTAATCGTGCGCTCTAGAAGTATTAATAACATAACATGGTTTGATTTTCTTCAGTGTGTTGAGTTGGAAATTGGCTCCCCTAGTAGTAGCACTGATGTGTGCCTGCATGTTTAGGTGTTTATCCAAGGTGATGCCTAAAGATTTGGCAGAGTCTACAACGTGAGGAGTGCAGTTCAGAGCAGTTATGTGTTTAATTCAGTCTAGGGTAGGAGCTGAGTGATTAGGTGGGGTGATCAACAGAAATTCCATTTTGAGAGTATTTAGTAGAAGATGGTTCTGAGCTAGCCATTATTGAGTTTGGGCAAGTGCAGTGTTTAACATTTTTATGTCCTCTTGCGAGGAGATCTTCAGGTACAATTGCGTGTCATCCGCATACATGTGGTATTGGATGTGGGCTCTGTTCAAAATGACCACAAGAGGTTCCATAAATATCTTGAAGAGAGTGGGCGAGAGGGTAGAACCTTGTGGGACTCCAATCAGGACAGGGGTACTGGAAGCGAGGGCATGATTAACTTTGATCCTTTGCGTGCGGTTGTGAAGGAAGGAGGCAAACCAGTTTAGGACTGGGCCCGACAATCCCATCCTATGTTGTAGGAGATCAATCAAGTTTTTGTGTTTGATGGTATCGAAGGCTGAGGAAAGGTCTAGAAGGATCAGGAGACAAGGGACATTTTGGTCGAGGGCTCTCACGGCGTCATCAACAATATGAGTTAGTGCCGTTTCGGTGCTGTGCCCTGCTCTGAATCCTGACTGATGGGAATCCAGGAGTTGATATTTCTGAATATGTTTGCAGAGCTGCGAGTGAACGCATTTTTCAAGAAATTTTGTTAGAGTCATGCTGCTGGTGATAGGTCGGAAGTTGTTTGGATCTGATAAGTCCGCATTGGGCTTCTTGGGAATGGGAGTAACTTGCCTATCTTTTAGGCAGTCCGGAATCTTTCCCTGTAAGAGGGATTCATGAATGATCCTGGACCAAAGAGGGAGAACGGCCGGGATTAAATCTTTATAGAGCTTGGCGGGGAGAGGATCACCAAAATGGTTTGAGGGTTTGATGGATGCCATGTTGCGAAGTAACTCAGTGCCATCTGGCAGGAGAAAACTGCTCCAAGAGGCGTTGTTTTTGAGGTCCAAAGGTGAGTGTATTGTTGAGGATTCTGCCACCTCCCCTAATCCTGCCGGCAGTATCTTGGATAGCAAAATTGGGGTAGTGTGTAATAGCTCCAGCTCTATTTTCATTATTTTTTCAGCGAAGTGAGCTGTAAAATCATCACCACTGGGGAGCAGAGATAACGGAGTCGAGCTCTGGTTAGAAGATTGGTTAGATTGTTCCTTAATGATTTTGAAGAGTTTTTTTGGTCTGTTTTTGGCTCCATCCAGTTGAAGTCTGAAATGATCGATTTTCGCCAAGCGTATGTGTTTGTTGTAAACGCTTCTCATTTTCCTCAGTTGAGAGAGATTTGTGGTGGAAGGCGAGTTTCTCCAGAGTCTCTCCAATAGTCTTATATTGCGCCGTTCATCATTTAGGGCACCATTAAACCATGGTTTAGAGAGTTTGACTAGGATCCTTTTGAGCTGTTTCGGAGCAACTGAGTCAAGAATGTTAAAAAAAAGTGTTAATGTAATGCTCCGAAAGATCATCAAGGTTGGTTAAATTAGGGGGGGGGGCTGTAGTCTATTTTTAGTGATTGAGGTTATCAAACTAATGTCAAGGTCTCTCATATTGTGAGTCATTTGTTTCGCTTTAAGGGGTTGACCCTGTCTACCCAGTCCCTTGTCTAGGATGAGGAAGGGAATTTGAAAATGGTCAGACCAATCACAGGGTAGGATTTCTCCTATTTGTATGAAGTTGTCTTTGGCAATGATGAGGTCTAGAGTGGTGCCTTTATTGTGAGTAGGGCCTTTACAGAGCTGCGAGAAATTGAGGTCAGTGAGGAAAGTCTTAAAGGAATAGACAACTGGATCATTTGTGTCATTCCAATGAAGGTTGAAGTCTCAGAGGAATATATGGCAGGGTTGATCCGGGCTCGAGCTAATGACCTCCATGATTTGCTCTGTGAAGACTAGATTGTCACCAGGAGGGTGATAGATCGAGTGTAGCACACAAACCTTCTTGTCTTTGTTCCAGATTTCAGAGACTAGCTGTTCACAGGAGGATAAGACAATACTAGAGGATTGTTTTACTGTGAGGTTGGAGCGATAAATGCAGGCAATGCCCCCTCCTGTTTTATCCAGTCTATCACTTCTGAGTATAGAGTAGTCGTGAGGTATTAAGATGTCAAGAATTGGGGAGTAAGTATCAGGTTTCAGTGATGATCAGAAGGTCCAAGTTACGTGCAATGATGAGATCAGAAATATCAGCTGCATGTTTCACAGCTGATCTACAATTGAGAAGCATCGAGTTGATGTGCAGGTTGGAAGTGACCACTTCTTGAGTCGACATGTTTATATGACGTAGGTTCTCTATCTTCAACTTTCTGAGATTAAGGCTCGGTTCCCTGTCAGGGTCAGCAACGATTGAGGGTATGCTGAGCGTAGAGTTGGGTTGGGAGACCATTTTAGAGTCAGAGTAGGACCCAAGCAGGGTGAGAATGTGTTCATCAGATAACTGAGGTGGGGGTCTGTGGGACCGAGAGTGGTGGTTAGGTAGAGGCCTCGAGCTCCAGCTAGAGCTAAGATAGGAGCAGAAGGAGGTAATGCCTTTGGTAGAGTAAATCTTCAGTGGGTTGTGGATATCATTCCTCATCGCAGGAGGTAAGACCCAACGCTTCCCCATCTTCAAAGAGAGCTGCAGAATGCTTTGCACCAACTCTTTGACTACCGAGATATCATGCTTGAGGTTATCAATCTTCTTCTTGAGGCCATGATTGTTGAGGCAGTTATTCGCCGGAGTAGCCCACTCTAGTGTGATAGGATCCACTTTTGTAGGGTTACTAGAGGTTTGGGTAGGAACATTGGCACATTTACATATGGAGATAGGATCAAACTCGAGATGGGGATCAGAGCTTGGAGTGGGAATAGGGAGAGACAGAGTGGAATTAGGAGGACTATGGAGTATATACTCTACCTGTTATGTCCAGAGCTTTCACATCAGATGAACGTCTGCACGCAGCTAGGCACAATAGCATAGCTAATTTTACTGACAATTGTTTTCTAGATATTTGATTGTTACTCGGCCAATTATCAAACAGATTTAAGACCAATGATACGTCCCATAAACATGACTATTTTGCTTTTGGGGGATTAGCTACTCCAATACCCTTAAGCAACTTACATATTACTGGATGCATGTATACCAGTTTTCCGTCTACTTGTGTGTGTCCAGCGGATATAGCAGATCTAAAATTATTAACTGAACGGTATGCTAAACCTTCTGAGTCTTTTTTGGACAAAAAATTCACAACATGGGATAGCTCTGCCCCCACGGGATCCACGTGTCGTTCCATGCACCAACATACCCAGCATTTCCAAGCTGAAGAATACCTCTTTCGTGTGAAAGGGACCCATGCCTGTCTAATAAACGCGGAAGCCTTGTTCAAAATTCATGGCATTTCCCACTGTTGCCGGAAAGCCTCCTTGCCATCAGTGACAACTGCCCCAATGTTACTAATGGGTGCAGTTCTCCGTGAGGGTCCAGGAGCAACATCTGCGACCACGGGAGCATCCTGGGAAGGTCGCAATTCATTTCCAACAGTATTGGAAACCATGGTTGTGCCCTCCAAAGCAGCGTTACCGACATCACCTCTGCTTGCTGGCGAGCTATCGGAGTGGTCACTCTGGGATTTAGGATAAAGGGGGGAAAGGCGTAATTCACATTCCGCTCCCAAGTCTGTGTGAAGGCGTCTGTCACTTTCGCCAAGAGGTCTGGTCTCCAGCTGAAGAACGTCTGCAGTTGCCGATTCAGCCTGGATGCAAAAAGATCTATTTCGCAAAGACCCCATATTGTCTGTAACCATTGGAACAGCTGTGGCTGGAGTTGCCAGTCGCTGTATATCTGGAATTCCAATCCACGACAGTATTTGATTGTCCCGGAAGGTATTCTGCTATTACCGATGTCTGGTGTTTCAGGCAATAGTGCCAGAAGTCCTTCGCTATCTCCACTAGTAGTGACAACCTCGTACCTCCCAACTTGTTGATATATCTCACCACCGTGATATTGTCCATCCTGAGGAGGATACAACAGGGCACTTGCTTGGGGGAGAGAGTCCGTACTGCGAACGACCCTGCTAATAACTCCAAGCAATTGATGTCCAGTGATAATTCCTGGAGTGACCATCGACCTCCTGTGGAGATATATCCGCAACGCGCTCCCCAACCCCAGTGGCTGGCATCTGATTCTATGACTACCTCTGGCTGTGAACTGAAGATGGCTCTGCCATTCCATGCGTCTACATGACCTAACCCTCGCTGCATCTCTTCCCTTGCTTCTTGTGAGAGGGGAACTAGATCTGTGCAAGAAAGTCCCTTGCGTAGATGCTGAATCTTTAATCTCTCAAGGGCCCGATAATGTAGTGGGCTCAAAAAGAACGCTTGTATTGAGGACGCTAATAGCCCCACTATCCTTGTCAGTGTTCTGAGAGATATCATCTGTTTGGACAATACTGAGGTAATCTTCTTCTTGAGATCCCTCAACTTTGACTTGGGAAGACTCAATTGCGCTGTCTGTGAGCCTATGACAAAGCCCAGAAAATCTATTGTCTGGGAGGGAACTAAGGCTGATTTGCATTTGTTGATCACAAACCCAAGATTTTGCAGAAGAGAGATTGTTGTCTGCAGATGGTTCTCGGCCAAGGACTGAGTCTGAGCCAAGATAAGTATATCATCTAAATACACTATCATGCAAATTCCCTGTGCTCTGAGATAGGCTATGACCGGCTTCATTACCTTGGTGAAACACCATGGCGCCGAGGAAAGCCCGAAAGGAAGGGCCAAATATTCCAGCCATCGGTTCCTCCATTGAAACTGGAGGAATCTCTGATGCGGGGGATAGATAGGTATCGTCAAATAGGCGTCCTTTAGATCCAGTCAAACCATCTAATCCCCTTTTTTCAGCAGATCGGCCAACAGATGGATACCCTTCATCTGGAAGTGCTTGTAGGTCATAAAATGATTAAAGTCTCTTAGATTTACCACTAACCTGTGACCTCCACCTTTCTTCTGTACCAAGAAGACATTGCTGCAGAAGCCGCAAGCCTTGTTGTCGCAATACGCGATCGTGTGCTTCTGCAGCAACTCTTCTATTTCTGCATCTATAAAAGCACACTCTTGTTGGGAAAAATTCAGTTGTCTGGGATATATGTCCTGAAAGGGTGTCTGATAAAACTCTAGGCGAAAGCCCTGAATGGTCTGTAAAACCCACACATCCTGTGATAACACCCTCCAATTGTGTACAAAGAATTGCGTACGACCCCCCCCCTAGGGTAGATGAGGTAAGAGTGGTGCACTTACTTGCAGAGTTTTGAGCTTGAAATCCTGCCCGATGTCCACCTCTGTTGTATCGGCGTCTGTTGAATCTTTGCCTTGTTAGATAGAAGGTGCCACCCCTGGTAGAGTCCCAGTCACCTCTACCTTGTCCATAATCTCCTCTGAGAGGACCTTGGTAATACTGACGGCCTGGGGAGCGTCCTCTGCCTTGCCTAGCCCTGTTAAAAAGGCCAGCGTGGAACACACACTTGATTCCTGATTGAGCTTCATCGAGGGAGGTGAAGGTACCGACGTATTTTGACATGTCTTTGACGAACCTATCTCCAAAGAGGTTGCCCTCTGCCAGAGGACCTGCTTCGGCTGAGGCCAATTCGGTTAAATTGGAGTCCATTCTCATTAACTGGGATTTTCGTCTCTCCGTGGAGATGGCGCAGTTGGCGTTTCCCAGAAGGCAGATTGCTCTCTGTGCCCAACCCTCCAGAATATCTGTATCTATGGGGGTGGCTGGATCTTTGCTAGGGACCATATACGTCTAGAAGTTTGTCCTGACAGCCTCGCCAGGCTCGATCAATGCCTTTCTTTGGGTCTTTTACAAACTTCTTAAGGAAAGTTAGCAAACTCGCATCAATGTCAGGAGTTTCTACAACCCTGTCTTCTTAGATTTCGTTTTCGGGGGTTCCTCCTCATCCATTGTAGTGGTGTCAGTAGTATCCGTGTCTATGTAAACTTTTTGCTTTCTTTTGGTCTTACCACCGCCGGTGGTGGATGGTGTGGTATAAACATGATCCACTGTTTTCGCCTTGGGCAGACTAGCCAGTGCGTCAGCGTGGGGCTATGACCCCAGGTCTGTTTGATTATCATCAGCTGGCATTTCTTTAGTTGATTTGGGAGGGTTTGTGAAACCAGGTCTTTTTGCTAATTTCTCCAGTTGTTTGGTAATCGGCTTTAGAGCCGCTGCCAAGGCTTGATGCACCGTGCCAGGTACAGTGCTTTCTATTGCCCTGTTGACCGATTGCTGGACTGATACATCCAGAACGTCAACAATGTTGTCCTCTAGGACATTTTCTTGCTGTCTGTCATCAAAATGTTCATCCTCCTCTTATCTCACCCATTCTTCCATTCTGTTTAATGATTAAAGTCTCAAGGCAACGTAAATTTAGGAGGAGTAAGGGGGAAGCCACCCACTTGCACACAGAGGAAAAGGGTGTATAGTAAAGCTACTTAGCTCCTCGGCAAAGCTGCGTGCTTGTTATTGCAGCCCAGACTGGAGGACGTAATGAGCCAAATCAATCTAGTGCAGTGTGTGCTCACTCCCTGGGCTACTACTATTGCAGCCGGTCAGGCGTCCACACTCGGTGCTGCTCGTCGAAGATCCAGGCTATTCTTAGCCTCGAGCGAGCAATTGGGGGAAAGTACGATGTGCGTAGCCTAAAAGGAGCCAAAATGTAGCCCAATTGGGCTACCACGTCGGACGCTTTCTCTGGCTCCAAAAGCTTATGAGGGAGGCCTCGACGGTAAGCGCTGCCTCGCGCTTCGCGTTTTTTAAAACCATCAAAGCCTCCAAGGTGCGCTGCTACCCGCAGCGTCACATCCGCTCCCGCGGGAGCCGTTTGTCAGCTTGCAGGGCCTCTCACGGCCAAAGACACACTCGCGTCAAAGCGCAGAAACATCAATTAATTACCCTACATAATTTAACAATCACATGACATTCTGCCCGTCTCGGGCCGATAACACTCGCGCAGCGCGCAATAAACCAACACAAGTCAGTAATCTATCAACGTGCAGTCATAAATAACAGTGTTCAAGTACAAGAAATAGAATGTAAATAGCACTTATCTCTGCTATGAGCAGCAAAGAAAGAGGCTCAGGAAAAGTAAGTGGTGGCTCTTATAGGGTCAGACGCGTTGTGATGTAATGAGAAGCATCATGGGAAATGTAGTTTATTTTGTGTAATAAAACGTTTTCATTGGCTGCTGCGAGTAGCAATAAATGAAATAGAAGCATAATCCGAAGCCTCCGGTCCTGTAATAGAATTCAGTGATAATTGTTCCCCAGGTCGTGGGGACCGGTCCCTCTACAAAGGGTGCCATGTTAGTCCTAGTCAGACCAGCTGAGAGCATAAACATATACTAGGAGTGCCTAGAAACAGGTTCAAGCTGCCATCATGAAGCACTACATATAAACTAGTCGTATTCATGCTTTCAGGAGGCAGAAGGCAGCAGTGCCAGACCTCTCCTGTCTACATCCGGTTTTCAAGTCCCCTGGAGAGCTCTGTAATACCACCTTAAACAATCTAGAAAAGGCTTTCCTGGTCCGGATGACCAGACTTTCCATCAGTGTCAACTCTGTTCTGAATGAAGAAGAGTGGACAACCTCTAATCAATTCCAGGATCCCACAAATACCAGGGTATGCACAGGCTCTAAGGTGATTCTCAAAGGATGGTGACCTCAGTTTGTAACTTCTATACATGGCAACCACTGAGCCTGGGTTCATCTGCCTTCTTCAGATTCCTGCTATAGACTTTAAGGGGATTTTCTCAAGCTGCTATGTGAATTATTTGCCTACGTCAGACCTACTGGCTATACCCTTAACATCCTGAAGCTTTCATCTTTGAGTAAGAGAGGAAAGTAGAAGGAAACAAAATCAATTACCGCAAGAGTGTATAAATGAGTGAGTGAGTGAGTAAGCAAGTGAGTGAGTGAGCAAATGAATCTGTAGTAGACATTTTTGAGAAATGCAGTGTGGCATAAGTGCCTATCTCCACCTGTTCCTCAGTTTCGTATAGGGTCCGCTTTGTCGCAGGCCGAACATTTGTCTGTGTTGGAGGGTCTAAAACGTTTATGTGCCACATACAGAATTAAAACCTCTGCCTGTCTCACGAAATCTTTTTTTTTTTTTTTACAACTGTACAAACACCTCTCTTAATTTCCAGATCTTACCAATACCATTGGCACCACTGATTTAATTCAAATGTAAGGTTCAATCCTGCAAAGTCTTTGAGTAGCAGTTGCAGACATTTCCTTGAATCCGTGTGGAAATGCACGCATGTTGTTTACTCGGGCAATTCACCTGTGAGGTATGTGAAATGTGTCAGTGGGCACCTTGGATTCAGGGGTGTTCTGTGGTGATGGTGGACTTTGGTCTAGGGTCACAGTTTCTTGTGTCCACATGTTTGATGTAGCTCTCTTCCATTATGGGAGGGAACATTGACTTGTCTCCTAAGTGATAGGAGCTGGATGAGCTCCTTCTCTCACCTACGCCAGGCTTTTAGGACAGCCACAATCAATACGTATGAGTAAAATGTGCACATGTTTATTTTCGCTAGAATTTATCTGCTATATGTACTTTTTTTTATCATTCTGAACACTCAACTAGATTTGGGACTTTTAGTGGCTCAACAAACCAGCCCATTTCCTGACATGAATGGTCATATCCAATTATTATCTTTAGTTGCCCTTTATGTTGGAAGCCAGTAACTGGTAACCACGAGCATTGTCCAGTTGTAATGCGTGTGGAAAATTGTGAAGAGCCAAGTATGCCAAGTTCAGAGCTGAGCTCCAGATGATAGAGGCATAGCATTTTTTCAGACTTAGTGAATCAACCATGCCTGCCCCCTTTAAGGTGAGAACAGGTTATGCAGCTTGTCACTCCTAGACACCATTAGTGGCGTAAATCTTAGTATAGACCAAGAATAATAGAATGAGAACGCACAAGGGTCTCTAAGTCCTGATGAATTCCCCCCAACCCGCAATGGCACCCTTAGTGGGTAGAAACATGTTCGCAATTATGGCAGAAACAAACTGTTTTGTCTACCACTACACAATTCTAATACACCATAAACCACTAAAGTTAAGTTTAACCAAACACAGGATATTGCATATCTTAATTTCATACAAAAGAAGGAGCATACGGAGGTTGTGGAAAGTTCTTCCTGCAACAGCAGTTGCTGGTGAAGAGTAAACCAATAGGATTGTATTCTTCCTTGTAGTGCCACCATCCATCACCTATGCAAACCAGTATCGCCCATGATAGAGATATAATCTTTGATGCCACATATATTTACTTTTTGGAACCTATAATGAAACCTATTAACAACCTCACAATGTAATATGTACAATACTACATAGCAGGCAAGGGCTGATTAATTATTGAATGGGAAGCTGATCATTTATTACTATCAACCCCTCACTAAATTAGCATGTAAAATTTGTATTTCTGTAACTAACATTCTAAATGTAACCGTATTGCCATTTGTGTGTTATTACCAGCACCACATTCCATCACTGTTGTACTTTACGTGCAAAACTCAGTCTTCTATAGCATGTGGACTTTCCAGCGCATATTCACAAATTTCTGTACTCGGACTAATACCACAAAATAGAAAACAATTTCATTGCAACTTTATTGATTTGTGTATATTCTTGTGGGCAAATTTGGAGGACCCAGACGACCAGTCATTCGTTAGTTATCTAAACGACCACCTGACTGAGCTCCTTCTAAAAAGAGAAGAAAGCAGGACATCCAAAAATATATATAGGTTATGTTATGTTAACATGATTTATAGAGCGCAAACGAATACCCGCAGGTGTCAAGGCAGTAGCTGAAGTGCGAAAAGCTGCCGTACTTTATTTGATATCTTAATTTGCAAAAAGCCATGTTTTTAAGCCTGCCTGACCATAAGCACATTTGATATGGTTGTAATGTGTGGCGGGAGTAGGTATAGGTCTTCAGTGCTTTGGTTTTGCAGCATGGGTCTATGCATCATGGATCTACACATAGAATGGATCTATGCATTCAATCTACGAGTTCACCATACACCATTTTTGCAGAGTCCAACATAAGCGCTTGCTGGTGTAGAAGCGGTTTCTCTTTAACTTGGCTGACTGAACGGTATCTCTTTTTTATTATTATTTTTATTTATTTCGGTTTCTTGCAGCAAAAAGAGCAATTCAACATCAAAATACATCGTCATAACTGAATTTCGTCAAGAACAAAATAAAGTGCAAACGGTGTTCTTCTAAAGTCAAAGAGTGCAGGGCATAAATTAACAGACATAAAAAATGCATCATAGCAGAATTTGTATACAATCAAAGTTCGTTAAATAGTTAATAATACTGGCTTTATGATCCCTTACTAAAACTTGCCGTATTAAAAAAGAGTTCTTTCGACTTGCAGCTCATAAGAGTACAATTTAAAGTGCTAATGTCATTCAATAAACAGGTTGAAGTGTTGTGCAATTGTAAACTTGTGTCTCATAAAGTGCCAAGCAAATATTATACCACATAAGAGAATTCAACTTTCGCTTAAAAATTAGAATAGACTTGGTGGTAGATATGGGGAAAACAATGCATATATTAGTAATAGATTATACTAATTTACAACTCCTTAATCAAATTTGGTAAATTAGCTTTGGAATAGCAAGATCCAAAATACATATTAAAGTGCTGGTGTTATAGTAAAACTGAATAAAGTGCAATGCCTCAATTAAGAAACTCAGTTCTTGCTGGCTATACATAATAAACCGCTCTCCTCCACAACCACCCCTGTTTTAACTTGCACTTCAGCAATCGATACTAATTTATGAGAAATTGACTTGCTAAAATCAGTAAAATAAAATGTAAATTACTCAAAAACACCTCAGCTACTTCCGAACCTTCCTAAGCCTTCTTCACTTCCCTATTCTGTTCACATCCAAAAGCTCTTTAGCATGCACTAATTTAGGTGGATCATGCAATTTCCAAAGACCCGTTATTATAGATTGTGCTAAAAGCATTGAAATAAACCACCAACTACGAGCCGGAGCTGTTTTCATGCCTAGGTGCTTTGAGCAGCCCAACAAAATGGCATTCGCTTCTACTGTGTACTCGGTCCCAAGAGAAGCCCACATATACCGCAAGACCCCTTCCCAAAATGCCTTGACACTATCACAGGCCCAAAGAATTTGAACCCAATTCCTGGATTCCACACATCTAGGACATTGCTCTGAGATATCAGAGTTCCATTGGTATAGCAATGAGGGGTATAGGATACCATCCATTGAGCATACAGTTGCATCTTCCTAAAATTAGGACCTCGTAGTGCCTTGGAACGGATACAAGGCGCCTCAAACCACAGCTCCCTGGGTAGGGTAAACTTATTCTTTTTTCCCATTTACTAGTAATAGCATAAAACAAATATTTGAGGTCACTCCCTACAGAGCTCAAACAGCTCACCCAGTAGCTCTGTTTTCTCGATTCCCTAGCAGAATGAAATAGCGAATGGACTAATTCGTAGTTGCTTCAATTTTCAGCGATTGATATTCCCGTAATACAGAAGAAATTTGAATGTATGCTAACTTATTATGAACCCAAGCTGTAGGGAGGCTTAGAACCACTGGGTTAGATAATCTGGTATGCATAGGGTTGAGGGGAGACAACTGAGGGGGCTTACAAGACACACATTAATGAAGGAGACCTACTGGTTCGTTGAAAGGTCCAGTATCCAAGCGTCTAGATGACGCACAGCTGCTGGCTGGATGGGAACAGTTTTTCATCCTGCTTTAGGCAATAAGGGGAAGCTAAAGCCAAACAAGCACAAGTGTGGTTCAAAAGTGACTGCTTTGTCAATTAGGGTAGGGTGTAACTTCCTGTGCTTACTGCGAGGAAGTGCAGAGAGACAATGGTATAAAATGAGCTAGCCAATCTGTCCACCAAAACTAGACTCTGGGCAAAGGCCTCTAGGTTGCTGTGCTATATCCAGCAGCAGGGGTCAGTGCAATGACACAAACCCAGAGTCCAGACCCTTTATCGTGCATGGATGGCTGTAAATGGTATTTCTATAGCGCAAACCTAGCCAAAACACAGCACAGAGCTATACATGGTCAAAGGAAAGCTTAAAGTTACTGTGTAATAGGAGAGAAAGTTGAGTTGTGGATGTGTAATGCATTGTGATGTAGCGTTCTTTAAAGAGGTGAGTCTTCAATTCGTTCTTAATTTAAAGCAGCGCTGGGGCGGTTCTGATTGATATAGGGATGTTGGTCCAGATACTGGGTGCATAGATAGAATAGGCCTGTTGCCTTGTTTCTCTTCTTCTGGGTCTGCAATCGGATCGTGTTGTGACTGTGGGTGTGCCAAGAACTACCGGAGATGGTGCGCTTGTTTGCAAGATAAGCAGGAATGCTGATTGTGATGGCTTTGTAAATTAATGTTAATATCAGTGCCAATGTTTATAATGATACATTCGCCAATAAAATGAAATTGTAGCACTATTATCAAATTTACCCATCACTCCATCATCCCAAAATCAGAAGTACGTGGTCTGGAAGGCTCTGCGATCTAGGCCTGAGGTTATTGTTTGATAGCTCACAGGTGGGGTGGCATGTAGCTGGCAGACAAATGCGCAAACAGGAAACTCAGGTCCATCCCCCAGGTAGCGCAGGGGCACCACTATGATCCAGGGTGGTTGGCCCCAAAAAAGCACACATGGCTAAATGGGTGCGTGAATTCCCAAAACACCATAAAGCAGATGCCACATGAATTTAGGGATGCACAGCCAATTAGGACACAGCACACACATTACACACAGTGATCACGCGCCCCTCATGCCAGACATCGGCACACCTTACCCACTGGCCCACATTGTGTTAACGCAATGTCGAGGCCAACCCGGATTTGTAATCAGGGGCCTTATTTATGACTCCACAGACAAGGCCTGCATTCTTTTATGAAAAAGGTTCTACAGAAGTACTATAAGTAGGCTTTCCTGTTTTCAGTTTCTATTTTTGGTAAATTCTGGTGGAGTTTTTTCAGTGTTTTCCAGTGATTTCAATACATTAAAAAAACAGTGGTTATCAGTGGTTACACATTTTCGCGCCATTAAAAACAACAGAAACAGTGTCTTTCCGGTGTTTATGGAAGTTTTTGCTTTTATTATTGCTTGCTGCTGCACTGATAGTGCATGGTATATAGACAGTGTACGTGCAGTGTATATGAGTCCAAATGCATTTTTACCATTCAAACTTATCATAGTACACCATACAATACTTCTTCAGTGAGTCTTTGGTCATGCACGCTCGCACTTTCCTTCTCATGTAATCTTTTATCTATGAAAAGGCCTTCTCAACATTGGCACTTGTGACAGGCAACGCCAAAATAGCCAGTACACAATTTGCTAACTCTGGCCACTGGCATAGCTTTCCATGCCAATACTGGTGCACCTGAAGATTGTGATTCTCTGCAACATATGCATTGAACTGGGCGCATATGCCCTCAGAGTTATTGAAGTGTCAAAAATGAGGTAGCACTTTTGAAACTCCGGAGAAAATCTCCCTTTACGGAAGGGATCTATAACTTGTGCAGAGTACCACAGTGAGGCATCATTGACTTCAAATGCCATGGTTGGTGAAGGGCTATTTCTCATACATTGTAAAATAAAAGTTCCTGTATTGATCCTCAACATTTCTTTGATTAGCAAGTGGCAAGCACACTAACATGGAACATGTTGCAGTGCCAAAGTCACTAAAAGTGTCACCTAGCTTACTCTCAAGGAGATGTTTCACATCTACATGAATTATCCTGAACACTTGGCAGACAAGGGTGTTTTCAGACACTAGTTTTTTTTATTATGTCCACTACAGCAGTCATACTTTCCTGTAAAAATCTAAGAATGCAGTAGTGTGTACTTTTTTTCAAATCACCATCAATAGGTGACCAAAGATCCTCACATTTCTTGCCGTTTTCATCATCACTCAGCAAAAATTCTGTAAACGGTTTCCACATGGATAAATATAGCATTCATGGTCTCTAGGACTGAAAACCACCAGCTAAGTGACACAGTTGGGATGATTATTTATTTGATGCCACACAAAGCACAAAATGAGAAATATTTGTGTTTTAGTTCCCGCGCATAACAAAACAGTGCACCAGAATGGACTAAAAAGTCAATAGCATTCTACATTAACTCTGAAGATTGTAAAGATGCTTTCAGATTGCCATCTAACAAGTGGCAAGGATGTCTTACAGGAAAGCACTTCAGCTCAGGCTTCGATTTTGACAGGTAAACACACAACTTTTTCATATACATAGCTGAATCACTGCAAATACAAACAATATCACTCTAATCTATATTAAACTTGGTAAGAACTTTTTGCAGCAGCATTCCAAGTGACACTGCATTCCATATTTTCCAAAAGTCTGGTGTCATGTTTTCACCAGTATCCCAGATGCTTTGTGACTGCACACTTTTCACATATACCTGCCACTATACCTTGCATTGAATGTTTAAATCCTGGGGTATTTGGCAATTCACCTACTATCAATTCTGACTCACTAGAAAATGGGGCTGATCTATCAAGGGTTTTTACCCATTCTCTGTGGGCAAACGTGATGGTACATATTGGGAAAGATTCTTATGAAACCTGCATTTTTCTTATCAGTGAAAGACTCAAATGTAGCCAAAAAATCAAATATGATTATGATATTTCCTGATTCTTTACAATTGATAAAATAAATAAACACCTAAAACATGCTTCTAACCCCTGTATCTTTAGACCAAAGACCACAAAACCGAAAAAAGGATGAAAAAACAATATTTTAGTGACATCCCTAAACATCAAAACTCAAGCAGAATAATGCTGACCAAGTCTTTCTTACTGCTACCTTATATAACAAAGTTACATTGTATTGGCCCATTCAGGAAGAAATAAAAATGACTCTTTCACTCTCCTTTTCCTTTCTTTGAATGGCATTTAGTTTGTGGTTGTACAGGTTTTTTTTCAGTGTTTGTATGTTTACACTGGTGAGGGCTATTTCCCTTCTGGTGGGGTTTTATCAGTTATTATAGGTTTAAACCTAAAACCGGACAGCCTAACTATAAGGTACACAAAGAAATGTATAAAACCCTGTTCAGATTGTACTTTGAGACAGTCCTCAGACCCGCTTCTGTAACTGTACTCCCAGCCAAAGTGTTTAATCAAGCAACTAATCAAGGGTTTAGAAAGCACGACGATTCACCCGTGAGGGTCTCAAGGCACTGGGGGAGGGGGTTGCAGATCTGTCCGGGCGCTGGGTTAATTCGAAGAGCCAGGTCTTGAAGTCCTTCCTGAATTGGGGCAGCGTTGGGGACAGCGATGGGGATGGCCTGAGGCGGAGGGGCATGGTGTTCCAGGTCTTGGCGACGAGGTAGGAGAAGGATCTTCCTCCGGTTCGGGTCCTGCAGATCCGTGGGACGGTGGCCAGTGACAGTTGTGCAGAGCAAATGGGTCTGTTGGTTGCGTGAAATGAGAGGTGATGGTTCAGGTATACTGGTCCGGTGTTGTGGCTGGCCTTGTACGTGTGGGTGGGGAGCTTGAAGGTTATCCGTTTGTCGACTGGGAGCCAGTGGAGCTCACGCAGGTGTTGTGTGATGTGGCTGTGGCGGAGGATGTTTAGGACCAGTGTTAGACGGTGACCCCAGAGGAGCCCGGAAAGGGGGTCCTGACTTCCCTGAGTCCCACCCGTGTTGTATCGTAGCCGGGCACTGGCGAGAGATTCCCCAGGGGGAGGAATCTCGTAACTAGGATCGTACTTCTGGCACCACACGATACAGAGAGACCACACTGGGTATTCTCAGAAACAAGCTTTATCAAATAGGTATCACTGCAAATATGTACAAGGTGAGCACGGGCTCAAGAGTCTCGGAAAGGTAGGGGGTAGCGGGACAGTCTTTGGTAACGGTTCACAGCAGGGACGTATCCGGCGCACAGCTCACAATCCTCGAGCCGGGGGATACGTGGTCGGAGTCGGGGTCCGGCGGGACCGTGAGAGTCTGGGGGAGCCGCGAGTCACTCAGCAGGGCTCAGGTACAAGTTCGGAGGTCTTACGATCTTCAGGGAGCCGCGAGTCACTCAGCAGGGCTCAGGTACACGTTCGGAGGTCTTACGATCTTCAGGGAGCCGCGAGTCACTCAGCAGGGCTCAGGTACAAGTTCGGAGGTCTTACGATCTTCAGGGAGCCGCGAGTCACTCAGCAGGGCTCAGGCAGGTTTCAGTTCCAGGAGCCGCGACCACGTCAGCAGGCTCTCGTTGTTCCAGCGTCGAATCTGCCGGACAGTCTCAGAGCACCCCTTGTTATAGGTCGACCCCGCTTTGATGTCCGGAGTCTGCGCAGGCAGGGGTCTTGTCACCTGGGGGCCGCTTGTCGGGGTTTCTTGCTATTGTCCTTTGATCCTTTCAGGGCCGGGTCGGGAGGAGTCCCAGACACCCAGCAGGCACGGAGCCAGCCCGCAGGGAGGCCGGAGGGCCGATCGAAACCCATCGTCCCAGGGGAGTTCAGAGGTGCGATAGAAACTGCTCCTCCCTCTCTCATCCCCTGGAAGCGTGATGTCCTCCAGCCGGAGTGGCGCCTCGAGGCCCGGGTCGCGCTGGGGCCGGGCGGCCATCTTGTTGCAGGGAGTGGGCACGCGGGCCCGGGGTGGCCGAAAGGAGGGAGGCCATGGACGGGGATGTCCGGGGTTGGTGCAGGTGTCCTGGTGGGAAAGGTCGGCTGGGCCGCGTGCTTGGGCTGTAGGCACCAGGTTCCGGTGGTGCGGGGGCACGGAGGGCCTTTCTACGAGGCCGGGTCCAACACGCGTCCCCCCCAGCTGAAAGCCGGAGAGAACTGCCCATCACCTTGGGGGGTTCTCTTCGCTGAGGCGGAAGAACCGGGAGAGGCCGTCAGCGTTGGCGTGGTCCGTACCAGGGCGGTGTTCTACGGTGAAGTCCATTCCCTGGAGGGAGATTGACCACCGCAGTAGCTTGGGGTTTTCTCCTCGCATCTGCATGAGCCATCGCAAGGGCCGATGGTCAGTTTGGACCCTGAAATGAGTGCCGAACAGGTAGGGTCGTAGTTTTTTGAGTGCCCAGACCACGGCAAAGGCTTCGCGCTCTATGGTGCTCCACTTCTGTTCTCGGGGTAGCAGCCGCCGACTGAGGAAGGCGACGGGCTGGTCTAGGCCTTGATCATTCACTTGGGACAGGACGGCCCCAAGGCCATGCTCGGAGGCATCGGTCTGGACTACGAACTCCTTGGTGTAGTCGGGAGCCTGGAGGACGGGGGCCGTGCACATGGCCTTTTTTAGAGCATCGAAAGCTTCCTGGCAGGCAGCCGTCCATTGCACCTTCTTTGGCTGTTTTTTAGACGTGAGTTCCGTGAGAGGGCTGACCAGGCTGCCATACCCCTGAATGAATCGGCGGTAGTAGCCCGTGAGTCCCAGAAAGGCTCGGACTTCCGTTTGGGTGACGGGTGGGTCCCAGGCCAGGATGGCGTCGATCTTCGGCTGTAGAGGAGCGACCTGGCCACTCCCGACTTGGTGCCCCAGGTAGACTACGGATCCTTGCCCGATCTGGCACTTGCTGGCTTTTATGGTGAGGCCTGCCTGGCGCAGGGCGGTTAGCACTCTCCGGAGGTGCTGGAGGTGCTCACTCCACTCTGAACTGAAGACAGCGATGTCGTCCAGATAGGCCGCGCTGAACTGTTCTAGCCCGGCCAGGACCCTATTTACCAGTCTCTGGAAAGTGGCCGGGGCATTTTTCATCCCGAAGGGCATCACGCGGAAGCGGTAGTGCCCATCGGGGGTGGAGAAAGCAGACCTCTCCTTGGCCCCCTCGGTGAGCGCAATCTGCCAGTAGCCGCAGGTGAGGTCGAAAGTGCTGAGGAACCGGGCGGCCCCTAGTCGGTCAATGAGCTCGTCGGCTCGTGGGATGGGGTGGGCATCGGCTCGGGTAACGTCATTGAGCCCCCGGTAATCCACGCAGAACCGGAGCTCGGGGGCGACACCGGGGGCTGCTGCCTTCGGAACCAGGACCACGGGGCTGGCCCAGGGACTGTCAGAGGGCTCGATCACCCCCAGGGTCAACATCTTCGAGACTTCGGCTTGAATACAGGACCGGACCCGGTCAGGAACCCGGTAGGCTCGGTGTCTCACCGGCGGGCTGTCCCCGGTGTCCACATCGTGAACACACCAGTTGGTGACCCGGGGGGTCAGGGAGAAGAGGTCAGAAAATTGTCTGAGGAGTTGGCGGCAGTCCGCTTGTTGCTGGGCAGTGAGGGCTGGGGAGAGGTTCACTCCCTCCACGGAGCCATCCTGCTCCTTGACACACAGGAGGTCCGGGAGGGGATCCGACTCATCTTCGGCCCCGTCATCGGTGGCTAGCAGGAGGCTCAGTTCTGTCCGCACGAAGTGAGGCTTGAGGCGGTTCACGTGCAGGACCCGGAGGGGATCCCGAGGCGACTGGACGTCCACCAAGTGGGTGACTTGGCTCTTCCTCTCAACCACTTTGTAGGGCCCAGTCCATCGGTCCTGGAGAGCGCCAGGCTTCACGGGGGCCATGACCCACACCTGCTGGCCCGGCTGGAACTCGACCAGAGTAGCATTCTGGTCGTACCAGCGCTTCATTTCTTCTTGACTCGCCTCCAGGTTGGCCTCGGCCAGTTCTCGGAACTTCCAGGTCTGGTTCCGGAGGGCCAGGACGTATTGGAACACATCTCGGGGGTGGTCTGGGGTGCTGCCTCCCACCCTTCCTTAACCAAACTGAGGGGACCTCGGACGGGGTGCCCATAGAGTAATTCAAACGGGCTGAACCCTAAGGACTTCTGGGGGACCTCCCGGTAAGCGAACAAGAGGCAGGGGAGCAGGACGTCCCACTTACGCCGGAGGGGCTCTTCTAGGCCAGCGATCATCCCTTTCAAAGTCCTATTAAACCTCTCTACTAGGCCGTTCCCTTGGGGATGGTACGGGGTGGTGAACTTATAGGACACCCCACATTGTTGCCACAGGGACGTCATATACCTTGATATAAAATTAGTGCCGCAATCGCTCACGACCTCGCGGGGGAAACCCACCCTGGAAAAGATCCCCATCAGGGCCCGGCCCACCACGGGGGCCGTAATGGTGCGCAGGGGAATAGCCTCTGGATAGCGGGTGGCGTGGTCTACTAGGACCAAGATGAAACGGTGACCTTGGGGGGTGGGGGGGTCCAGTGGCCCCACGATGTCGATTCCGACTCGTTCGAAGGGGGTACTGACGACCGGGAAGGGTTGGAGGGGAGCCTTGCGCTTCCCCCCACTCTTCCCACTGGCTTGGCACGTGGGGCAGGACTTGCAGTGGGCCTCTACCGCTGCTTTCATCTTAGGCCAATAAAAATGGGTCACGAGACGGCTGTAGGTCTTGTCCTGACCCAGGTGACCGGCGAGGGGGACATCGTGGGCTAAGCCCAGGAGGAAATCCCGGAAGCGGAGGGGTACCACCAGTACCCGTCCGGATCCCAGCTCCACTGATTTCTGCTCACTATACAGGATGTTATTTTCCCAATAGATTCGGTGCGTTCCGGTCTGGTCACCTGCGGCTTGGCCCTCGGCCTGGCGCCGCAGCCCGACCAGGGAAGGACAGGTGGCTTGCTCCCGGCAAAATTCTTCCCGGGTGGGCCCGCCCTCGTGGCGCCAATGGGCCAACTCGGGTAGATCCCCCAACTCGGGGGCCGGGGCGGGGTCGGATGGTGCGGGTTCGTCGCTGGCGACGGACCCTTCTGATGGGGGAACGGGAGGACCCTCGGCGGGGACGGTACGGGCTTCTTCGGCCGGGGTGCTCTCGACTTCTCTCCGGGGAGTGAGTCGGGCGGTCATAGATCGGGTGGTGGCACACACCCACTCGGGGAGTCCCATCATTCCTAGGTGGGCCTTGCGCTCTACGTGCTTCCAGGGAGAACTCTCCAGGTCGTTCCCTAAGAGGCAGTCGACCGGCTGGGAGGTCCTTACGGCCACCTTGAGTTTACCTATCACCCCTCCCCACTCAAATGGCACCAGGGCTACCTGACACATACTTTCCCTATTGTCTGCAGAGATTACGGGGCAAAAGACATTGGGGAGGATCTGCTCCTCGGGAACTAGGTGCCTGAGGACACCGGTGATACTGGCCCCGGTGTCCCGCAGGGCCTCTACCTGGTGGCCATTGATCTTGACGAGCTGCCCATATTTCTGTGTGTTGGACGGTAGGAGGCTACCAGGGATCATTTCCCTATCTCCCAGGGATACTAGGGCCATAGCGGCGGGTTCCCACTCCTCGGCTTCCTCAACCTCCTCCCCCAGGGCTACGTTGGCTATCTGTCTCGCAGGGGTGACTTGGGTGGCCATGGGGCACTCTGGGTCATTGGCGTAGTGCCCGGGTTTCTGGCAACGAAAACATGTAACGGTCACCCGGTGTCCTCGTCTCCCAGGGGGCCCTGTTACTGGTGGGGGGGGCGCCGGGAAAGGTGGAGGTGGTGTCTTCGGGGGGCTAGGCTGGGACTCTCTCGGCCCTCCCTGGTTCCCTCCCCCTCTCTGGCGGGGTGGTCCCTGACTGGTTCGGGGGTACTCTCCTACCATGCCCCGGGAGACCCGGGTGTTGGTCCAGCGGTCGGCCTCCACAGCCAGCTTCCGGGGATCTGTGAGCTTGCTATCCAGCAGATGTTGACGAAGCTCTACGAAGCAGTTCGCAGCCAGATGTTCCCATAACATGAGGTCAGTGAGTTCGGCAAGGGTGGTGACCTTGCTGCCCTTGACCCACCCATCGAAGGCCCGACTAAAAAAGTTTACATACTCCACCCAGGTGGTGCCCGGGATCTTCCGGCAGTCCCGGAACCGTTGGCGGTACATTTCTGGGGTGAGGCCGTATCTTGTGAGGAGAGCCTCTTTCATGTGGCTGTAGGAGGTCTGCAGGGAGAGGGGTAGGTCGAGCAGGGTGTCCCTTCCTTCGCTCAGAAACCGCCCCCACAACCCCGCCCCCCAGTCCTTCTCTGGAATCCGATGGGAGGTCATGGCGACCTCGTAGGCCCGAAACCATTGCTGAATGTCATCGTTTTTATAATATTCTTTGACCACATCCTTGGGGATGTGGACCTTCTGTTCCGCTGGGGGGGCCGTCTCTCGGTTTCCCGGGGGCCTCCCTTCCTCGTTTCTGGCCTTGAGCTCGAGTTCCTTCAAGCTGCGCTCGTGCTCCAGTTGGAGCTTTCTTCCTTCGTGCTCCCGTTGGAGCTTCTTTTCTTCCAGTTCGCCTTGTACGCGCATTTGCTCTACCGCTAGCTTTTTCTCCGCTAACTTCAATTCGCCCTCGATTTTGAGTTTAGCTAACTCGAGTTCATGACTGCGGCGTCTCTCTCTGTCCGCGAGTTCTCCCGGGGATAGGCCCCCGTCTGGTACAATGCCTTGCACCTGATTGTCGTTGCTTTCACTTGGAGGGGGTTCGGCTTCGTCGGGGCGCTCCCCCGTGCCTTCCGGGTGGGATGCCCCGGTCTCCACCCAATTTTTCAGTGCTTTCTGCAAGTCTTCCTTAGTGTTGAGGCCAGTGGTAGCTATTTTAAGTTCCTTGCAAAATTGTTTTAGCTCTTTGTGTGTGTAGTCTTCCAGATGCTCCACCTGGAACACTCTGTTGGCGTTGGTCTCTGCGGAGCTCATGGCGCTTCCTTCTGCCATCTCTGTTGGTCGTGCGTTCGTTGTTCACTGTACGATCTCTAGGTGATGGGCCCGAATCCCGTCGCTTGCCACCAATGTTAGACGGTGACCCCAGAGGAGCCCGGAAAGGGTGTCCTGACTTCCCTGAGTCCCACCCGTGTTGTATCGTAGCCGGGCACTGGCGAGAGATTCCCCAGGGGGAGGAATCTCGTAACTAGGATCGTACTTCTGGCACCACACGATACAGAGAGACCACACTGGGTATTCTCAGAAACAAGCTTTATCAAATAGGTATCACTGCAAATATGTACAAGGTGAGCACGGGCTCAAGAGTCTCGGAAAGGTAGGGGGTAGCGGGACAGTCTTTGGTAACGGTTCACAGCAGGGACGTATCCGGCGCACAGCTCACAATCCTCGAGCCGGGGGATACGTGGTCGGAGTCGGGGTCCGGCGGGACCGTGAGAGTCTGGGGGAGCCGCGAGTCACTCAGCAGGGCTCAGGTACAAGTTCGGAGGTCTTACGATCTTCAGGGAGCCGCGAGTCACTCAGCAGGGCTCAGGTACACGTTCGGAGGTCTTACGATCTTCAGGGAGCCGCGAGTCACTCAGCAGGGCTCAGGTACAAGTTCGGAGGTCTTACGATCTTCAGGGAGCCGCGAGTCACTCAGCAGGGCTCAGGCAGGTTTCAGTTCCAGGAGCCGCGACCACGTCAGCAGGCTCTCGTTGTTCCAGCGTCGAATCTGCCGGACAGTCTCAGAGCACCCCTTGTTATAGGTCGACCCCGCTTTGATGTCCGGAGTCTGCGCAGGCAGGGGTCTTGTCACCTGGGGGCCGCTTGTCGGGGTTTCTTGCTATTGTCCTTTGATCCTTTCAGGGCCGGGTCGGGAGGAGTCCCAGACACCCAGCAGGCACGGAGCCAGCCCGCAGGGAGGCCGGAGGGCCGATCGAAACCCATCGTCCCAGGGGAGTTCAGAGGTGCGATAGAAACTGCTCCTCCCTCTCTCATCCCCTGGAAGCGTGATGTCCTCCAGCCGGAGTGGCGCCTCGAGGCCCGGGTCGCGCTGGGGCCGGGCGGCCATCTTGTTGCAGGGAGTGGGCACGCGGGCCCGGGGTGGCCGAAAGGAGGGAGGCCATGGACGGGGATGTCCGGGGTTGGTGCAGGTGTCCTGGTGGGAAAGGTCGGCTGGGCCGCGTGCTTGGGCTGTAGGCACCAGGTTCCGGTGGTGCGGGGGCACGGAGGGCCTTTCTACGAGGCCGGGTCCAACAACCAGTCTAACTGCAGCGTTTTGAAAATGTTGGAGCTTCTGGAGGAAGTTCCTGGGTGAAGCCAGCATAGAGAGGGTTGCCATAGTCGAGTCTGCTGCTGATGAGGGCATGGGTAACCGTTTTCCTGTATTCGGGGGGGTTCCATCTGAAGGTCTTTCAGAGCAGGTGGAGCATGCTGAAACATGACGAGGAGACATCTCTGATCTGGCAGGTCATAGTGAGAGCAGAGTCCAGTATGATGCCAAGGTTGCGTGCGTGGTCTGTGGGTGTGGGGGCTGTGCTGGGTGCAGCGGGCCTCCAGGAGTTGTTCCAAGCGGAGTGGGTAGATCCCAGGATGAGGACTTCTGTCTTGTCTAAGTTGAGCTTGAGGCAGCTGTGTTTCATCCAGGTTGCAATGGCCTACAATCCTTTGTGGAAGTTGTTCTTGGCAACTGTGGGTTCGTTGGTGAGGGAGAGGATAAGCTGGGTGTCATCAGCGTAGGAGATGATGTTGAGTCTGTGGTTTTTGATAATGTTTGCGAGTGGCGCCATATAAATGTTGAAGAGAGTGGGGCTCAGGGAGGAGCCCTGGGGCACTCCGCAACTGATCTCTGTAGGTTCTGAGAGGTACGGTGGTAGTATGTCCTACTGAGTTTGGCCGGTGACGAAGAAGCAGATCCAGTCCAGGGTTTTGACGAGGATGCCGGTGTCGTGGAGTCATGTGCTTAGGGTGTGATGGGAGACGGTGCCGAAAGCCGCCGAGAGTTTCAGGAGGATGAGGGCCGCGGTTTCTTCTGGTTGAAGAGGGATCGGATGTCGTCGGTAGCAGCGAGGAGGGCAGTCTCAGTGCTATGCTTGCTTCGTAAACCAGATTGGGAGAGGTCCAGGACGTGTTTGGCTGCGATGAACTCGGCAAGCTGGGCGTTGATGGCTTTTTCAATGACTGGCTGGGAAGGGGAGCAGTGAGATGGGCCTGAAATTCTTGAAATCCGTGGGGTCCACAGAAGGCTTCTTCAGCAGGAGGTTGATCTGAATGTTTTCCAGTCATCGGGTAAGGTGGCGGTTTCAATGGAGCATTGATGGTGCGGCGTAACTCAAGTGTGGTGGCAGCTCTGTGGAAGATGTGGTGCAGACAGGGATCTGATGTGGCTATGGAGTTAATGCTCTACATGGTCTTGAGGGTGTCATCTGTGATGAACGAGTCCAGTTGAGCAGGGTTTTCTGGGGGGCAGAGGCATTGGTTGCGGTGGCGGCGGGGGTGGTCGGATGGTCTTGTGCATCGAATCAAACCAAATGTTTCTATTTTGCCAAATGCCTCTTTTCTTTTGTTTTTTCAAAGTAACTTCATATTCAAGCAACATTTTACCATGCCAGAGAGGAGAGATTGGTACCTCGGACCCGACTACAGCCGAAGGAAAGTGACCCCGCCCAGGCAGATTCACATTTGTGCAGCAAGGAAGGTGAGCAGTGTAGGAAGCTGGCTCTTTATATACTATTCCAAACGAGGTATAGTGTGCCCAGAGTCCAGTGGAACCCCAAAGGTAGGCAGAGGTAAAGTTAGATAGCACCTTACTCTCTATTTGTGGTAGTGTGGTCGAGCAGTAAGGTTTTATCAGAGGACAATGTTAAGCATTTGTTGCACACACTCAATCAGCAAATGATTTTAAAAACTCAAAGACTGAACTTCAGACCAATTGTTTTTGTATAAAAATATTCTTTTAGTTATTTTATTTCCTAGAATCAAGCAAGCCTGGCACAGGTAAGTGATAAATACTTTGCAGTAAATTACAGTTGTAATACAGTTTGGATTTGTAATGGTATATGCACTTTGTTTTGACTTACAGTACTATGTCAGAGAAATGCAATGCTTTGTAAATACAGTACATAGACTTGAATGGGCTTTTCAGTAAAATACCAGGTAAGTTACTTTTTAGATGACTTTTCTTACACAGTGTAGTATATTTGCATCCTACACTGGGACATTTCCTGTAAACAGGTAAGTAGAGGCGTTTTTGTTAAATAATAAAAT
Source organism: Triturus cristatus (assembly GCF_964204655.1). Taxonomy (NCBI): domain Eukaryota; kingdom Metazoa; phylum Chordata; class Amphibia; order Caudata; family Salamandridae; genus Triturus; species Triturus cristatus. The sequence goes on from NC_140592.1 coordinate 1,187,310,501, forward strand.
TTTAAAGAATTTCTTTAAATTTTCAAACTCCACACTTAAAAACTTTTCCAAGAAAAATAGTCAATGTTATCCTATGGAGGAAAATAGTGTTATCGGTTTTAGGGTAAGTATTCGGTAGTGGGAGTTATGGTTATGTGTGGAAATTTAGCTTGTAACTGAACATTATCTGCGCCATCTTGCCTCTCCCCAGCGCCACGCACAGCGAATGCACGGCCGCCATTTTAGGCACCCCACTCTCTCCCTGCTCATTCTCGATCGCCAGCGCTTTCCCCTGGCGCTGCGAGCATCCCCCGCGCGCCGGCCACCCCGCTCTCTCATACACGGGCCATAAACCCTCTCATTCAGCGCGACCCTGCCATGGAACCACATCCCACACCTGACCGACATCCCATACATGGTCATGCCCCTCTTTGATAAACCCCCTTCCTCTGCGCCCCATTGTCCGAACCGATCCCAGGCCATCACCTAGCCCTGCGGATGCAGTTTATTGCCCCTACTGTAAGGGAAACACCCCACATCAAAGGGATTACGGTGAATCAAAGCCCCTACCCCCTGAGACCCGGCCGGTTGCACACACCCCCGGGAATTGGCGGAATATCCAGCTGCGTGATAGCCATCTCCTACTGTGGGTGGGGTGGGGACTTCTACTGTAGATATGTGTGGGAACGAGCTTGAAGTGGGGGTTCCAAGGAATGTCTTTCCGTACATCAAGGTCTCAATAAGAATGTACCATGTGTAATAAAGCAATAAACCTGTGTATAAGAGGCCAGGCCTCAGAGATGCAGTTAGAGCACCTCGTGACGATACCTTGCTGTCTGATCTGATGTGTTCTGCTCCGACGGAATAAAACTTTGTTTCCTGCCTTCCAGTCTCCGGCGCCTGCCTCTTTTATTGGTAAATTATCGAGTGGTATGAGAGGCGATTACCGCCGGGCAATACTTGAAAGGTTATCGACTGAAACTGCCGCTACCATTTAACAATTGGCGTCCCAAGCGTGGGGCCCATCAGCGACACGTGGATCCAGTGGGAGAGGTCCTGACGACAGAGTGAACGACTGCAACGATCGGGAGAGCTCCTGCCCAATAGACCCTCGTCTGGCAGCCGATCATCCGAACTTCACTGGTTCCGAGCAGACCTCTCTCGAGTGATCTACGGTCCTGACTGGGAACCATCAGGAGTGCCGCGGCAAATACGGAGAGTAGAGGACGATCGGGCGCTGGAGGCGGAAGACGAGAAACTGTCCACGCAGTCCGGGTAAGGTCATGATACACGACAAATTGCGAAATAATTGATTGATTGTTTGAAGCTTTGGAATACTAGTATTGCTCATTGATTGTGCTCATTGATTGTTCTCTTTGAGATATTCGCTGTCTACAAACGGGGAGGAGTAGAAATACTCTCTCTCTCCCTTTGCAGATAGTGAAGGGTAGGTAACGCAGACTTTTGTCCCCGTTGAAACCCGTCGTGCCTATCTTTATCTCCCCACTGATTGATTGTCCGAACATTGATTGTTTTGAAGAATAGTGCTCTTTGAGATATTCTCTGTTTGCAAATAACGTAGAATAGAAATATTCTGTCTAGTCTTTGCAAATAGTGAAGGGTAGGTAACGCAGACTTTTGTCCCCGTTGTAACCCGTCGTGCCTATCTTTATCTCCCCATTGATTGATTGATTGATTGTCCGAACACTAGTTGTTCGATATTGGTTCTTTTGGAGGTATTCTCTGCTTACAAATAACGAGGAATAGAGATATTCTGTCTAGTCTTTGCAAGCAGTGAAAAGATAGGTAGTGCTGACTTTTGTCCCCATTGAAACCCGTCATGCCTATCTTCTCCCCACTGATTGGTAGTTGGTTCTGCCCGGACCGCTTATTAGAGGTGGACCATCCGGCTCCACTGGAAGGCACCCCTAATAAGGACATGTTCACTAAATATGGACTAGTCGCCGTAGCTTATACCAAGCTATGGCATAAATATACAAAGAAGGACCCCGAGAGTCAGTGGCCACTGATGGGATCCTTCGACGACCATAAGATAGAAGTGCTAGAAAAAGCTCTGCGTAGCAATAAGACGACGCCTACTATGCTTGACAGTATCGGCATGTGGCGCAAAGAAGCAACGCAACGGAAAAAGAGGGAAGAAGTAAAAGCAGAAAAGGAATTACGAAAAGCAGCTCACCTTGCCGCTAGAAAGTTAGAAGAAGAAATAAAGGAGAGAAGGGAAACTAAACTAAGACAGGAGCCCGAAACATCAGGCCAGTACGCTGTTAGGACCCCTTCTTTGCTCTACCCTGAGTTATCCTCTAAGCAGCGAACGAATGATGAATTACTATTAGGTCCCCCGATCATTTACATGCCCCCTCCATACGCACCCTCCCAATCAATAGTGCAACACCCACAACCCCCAAACACGAGCGAAAGCAGTACAGGGGCCTCGGTCCTCATGGCCTCCGCGCCGGCCGAGCCTCCTGTACTGAACACAACGTCGGCAATAACGTTGGATGACCCTGAGATGAGGAAGAAAGATTCCACCAGAATGAATCGACTAACGAAGGATGAACGAGCAGGAATCGACAAAATAGTAAAGACACTAGTGGAGCGTAAGGAAAGTGAGGAGTATATAACAGACGTATATAACTCGTATGCAGACAGCCGCAGACGACACTTTGTCGTACGACTTTGTTATCATGCCCTAAATGCATATGAGGATAGGTACCGCGATAAAGGTCCCGAAGGCTTAGCGACCCTATATAGGAAGGTAGACATTGGGGAAGAAGGAGAGGGCGATGTAACGAACCTCTTCACTCGTACACTCGAGGTCTATCGACACCTTAGAGAACACAGGCAGACCACCAAAGCAGAAACCCCCATAGCGACTAAGCCCCAAGAAGGAAGGGCTGATACCATGATGCCCATCAAAGAGGCTGCCCCCTACTGGGTCCCCCCACGAGGTCAGGGAACACATGACGACATCAACCACCAAGATGCGAAGGGAAGGGTTGTATATAATTGGGTCTACCAGCCATGGGACCGACAAGATATTTTGACATTTAGAAAAACTCTACCCGACTTGAGAAAGAACCCGACTGCCTTCTACACTGAACTGGTTACAGCCTTAGGTTCTACGATAATGACTTTAGCAGATATCGACTTGTTCTTTGGGCTATGTCTGCCGGCTGATGTGTGGAAGCAAATCCGGAAAGTTGACCACGCTGAGCCGTTCAGATATACCTGGGTACAACTCGATACCATAGATAAACAGCGAGAACCGGGACAGAAACCCCCGAAAGCCATATTAGAGCTCCCAGACAAGATTGTACTTAAGTTGAAGACTCTAATCCCGGAAAGAAAGGTAGATTGGTCAATAGTGACGGCTTGTCGCCAGAAACCCCAGGAGGATGTGTCTGAATATTTCTCTCGGTTCGAGACTGTGTTTTCCGATTATAGTGGCCAGGACATGACCACTGCAACCGGACATCACCTCTTTGTCCAGAATTATGTGAAGGGTCTGTCACAAGAAGTTTCCCAGAAGCTACAGACCAGCGAGAGTAGTTGGGCAGCCTCCAAACCCGCAGCAATTCTCCAGATGGCCCAATATTACGAAAACCAGAAGAACGAGAACGATAGGGCGTCAGAGAGGAAGAAAAAGGAACTGAAGGAGAGGGTAATGATAGCACAGTTGCAAGGGGTGACCATAGGAAGGGAACCCCCGAAAGGGAATTACCAACCAACCGCCCCTAGAAAGCTACCCCCTAGAGACCATACACCTACACCCTACAACGGACGGAGAGACTTAGATGGGAACCAATGTGCGTTCTGTAGAGGGTTCGGACACTGGAAATCCCAGTGCCCGGTCCTTCTGGAACTGAACAAAAATAGGGATCCCAGAGACACAGCATATGACCCCAGAAATAGAGGACAGGGACGAGGGCACACGAACGACGCCATCAACGACAGGCCAGGCAGACCAAACATCTTTGATCGCCCCCGACAAAACCAGTGTCAACAGTCCGACTATGAAAGCACCCATGACTTCGCATAGGACCGCCAGGGGCAAGGGAGGGATCCAGTCGAACTCCGTGTTGACCAGCAAGGTCCTTACGTCACCGCTAAGGTCTTGGGCACAAAATCTCCATTCCTGGTAGACACTGGGGCGACACGTAGTGCGTTATCCAAACGACTGATTCCTAGGGCACCCTTGTCTGGCTCACATGTAACCTCAATAGGCTTCGATGGAACGCCCTCCACTAACCCCTTATCAGCACCAATCTCCTTTGACTTAGATGATAACACCACTGACACGACCTTTCTGCTCTCCTCCAACACCCCCGATGCTATTATGGGACTTGATTTGCTAAAACATTTTCGAGCTACCATCAGATGCTCCCCAGACGGAGTGCGAGTCATCCTACACGATAACCCAGATCTGTCCAGACCCTGTCACACACGGCGTATGCTCTCTATAACCGATGCTGACATGTCCCTACTCGACACATTACCTTCACATCTATGGGCTAAAACCGACTCAGATGTAGGGCGCATGGTGATCGACCCGGTACACATAACCGTCCGACCGGACGCAGTGCTCCCAAAGCTTCCACAGTATCGGATATCACCCGAAGGCGAAAAGGCATTGGTGGAAATCATCGAGTCCCTAGTCGAGGCAGGAGTGGTAGAAGAAGTAGTCAGTAATGTTTGCAACAGCCCTATCCTACCAATTGTAAAGAAGCAAGGCAAGGGAGATGAGAAAGCCTACCGTTTCATTGTTGATTTGCGAGAGGTTAACAAAGTAGTCATACCCCAGTACCCCGTGGTCTCAGACATCACCACCATCCTCACCCTGATTCCATCCACTGCCACCACCTTTACTGTTATTGATCTCAAGAACGCATTCTTTTCCATCCCCATCCACCCAGACAGCCGCTACCTGTTCGGCTTCACTTTAAAAGCCCGTTCGTACAGATTCTGCAGGGCACCCCAAGGCTACACTGAGAGTCCCAGTATTTATAGCCAAGCCCTCAAGAGGCAACTAGATGCAGTCCAACTACCCGATGGAGTGGTGTTGATACAGTACGTCGATGACATTCTTTTGGCGGCCGACACCACTCCACTTGCCGTCACAGCCACCATTCACCTCCTCCGCTTCCTTGCGGAGAACGGTCACAAGGTCTCCAGAAAGAAATTGCAATTCTGCCAGCCCCAAGTAACGTATCTAGGCCACCTACTATCCAAAGACGGGAGGAAACTTACCCCTGACCGAATTCAGACCATCCTAGAAACCCCTGTTCCCAAAACTCAGAAGCAAGTGCGGTCCCTAGTAGGCCTCACCTCCTTTTGTCGACAATGGTTGCCAAACTTCAGTCTTATCGTAAAACCTCTGCTTTCCCTGCTGGCTAAAGATGTCCCCTTCCCCCTCCCCTGGACACCCGAATGTCAATCCTCCTTCAAAGAATTACGAGACGCCCTCTGTTCGGCCCCAGTCCTAGGAACCCCAGACTACACAAAACCTTTCTCCCTCTACACCCACGAAAGGGAGGGATGTGCGTTGTCTGTCCTAACCCAGTCCATAGGCCCTAAACAACGCCCTTGTGCCTACTTCTCTGCCACTCTTGACCCTGTAGCCAGAGCTTTGCCCGCATGCCTTCGAGCAGTAGCCGCCGCAGCTATCTCTATCCGGCAAAGCGAGGGGATCGTACTCTCAAACCCCCTCACAGTATTGGTACCCCATGCGGTTGACACCCTCCTGAACCAAACCAAGACTCAACACCTGACTAGCGCACGACTGACCGGTTACGAACTGACTCTGCTTGCACCCCACATCACATTGAAACGATGCACCACTCTGAATCCAGCTACTCTACTACCTCTCCCTGACACTGATCCCAATGCGTCCCCTATACACGACTGTGTGACCCTCACCGACGAACAGACCAAGAGTAGGGTCGACCTCCGAGATACTGCCTTCCCGGACCCTGACGGAGAACTGTGGGTGGATGGCTCATGCATCAAGCTCCCCGATGGCACCACCTCAGCTGCCTATGCAGTCACCACAGCCCGAACAGTTGTTGAGACAGCCCGCATCACACAGCGATCCGCACAGGCGGCGGAACTAATTGCTCTCACACGAGCCTGCATCCTGGCAGCAGGGACAACCGCAAACATCTACACAGACAGTCAGTACGCCTTCGGGGTAGTTCACCACTTTGGGCTCTTATGGAAAGAGAGGGGATTCTTGACTTCTCATGGCACACCCATCCTGCATGGAGATCTAGTCTCTGCCCTGACCGAAGCAGTCCTCCTCCCCACACGGTTAGCTGTGATCAAATGCCAGGCACACAAGAAGGTGACAGACATTATAGGACAGGGAAATGCACTGGCTGACATTACTGCCTGAACCACAGTCGAGAATAGGTCCACGACCCGTATGTACGTGACCAGGTCACAAACTGAGAAATGGGATGCTAGGGAAACAATTAGGGATATCCAACTAGCCAGCACACCACACGAATTAACTGAATGGGCCCTGGTGGGATTAAAGGACGATGACGGTTGCTGGCGAACTAAAGACTTGAACAAATGGTTGCTACCAGATTCATACTTGATCCCCATGCTGACCATGGCACACTCCCCCGCACACATAGGGTCTGCCCCCATGATCGAGCTCATCTCCAAAGTCTGGCACAACGACAAAATCCCAGACTCAGCCAAACGTCTGGTCCAACAATGCCTAGTATGCCTCCAACACAACCCTGGGAAGGGAACTGCTGTACCCCGGGGAGGGTTTGGGGTCCCCAATCACCCCTTTGAAGTCCTACAAATGGACTATGTCCAGTTAGAAAGGTGCCAAGGTTTGAAGTATATACTTGTCGTTGTGTGTGCCTTCAGCAAGTGGGTGGAAGCCTACCCAACCCATGACAACACCGCTATGACTACCGCAAAAGTACTACTGAAGGAATTCTTCCCCCGATACGGCCTTTGTCGAATTTTGTGGAGCGACAACGGCCCCCACTTCGTAGCCGAAGTCATCCAACTCATCTTAAAAGGGTTGGGTGTAAAACAGAAATTCCATGCGGTCTTCCATCCCCAATCTGCAGGCTTGGTTGAGCGACACAACGCCACATTGAAGCTTAAGATAGCAAAAATAGTCGCCACCACAGGACTGAGATGGCCAGACGCTCTCCCGCTAGCATTGCTATCAATGCGTTCCACCCCCACTAAACACCACTTAACCCCCTACGAGGTCGTTTTCGGGCGGCCCATGAACCTTTGGGCTGCTCCAAAGCCAACATCCATCCACGACGTCCCGGACGTCCTCATGTCTGACTATTTGTATAACCTAACTAAAACGTTGTCTGTCATCCATCAGCAGGTGCTGCACGCCATTCCCGATGTTTCCAGGGGCCCCGGACACGACATCCAACCCGGTGACTTCGTCTTAGTGCGTAACTTCCAGCGCACCAAGAGTCTGGAGCCCCAGTGGACGGGCCCCCTGCAAGTCCTGATCACCACCCGAACAGCTCTTCGAGTGGAGGGGAAACGCAATTGGCTGCATGCACACCACTGCAAGAAGGTATCACCGACCCTGACAACCACGGACAACATCACCGCCCAAGAAGAACTTCTGGACAAAGACCGACCATCCCTGAGCCGCTGCCCAGAGACAGAGACACTCGAGTTAGTAAGATATCCTGATCCCACCGTGCCATCCAAGGAAGGGTATAACTTGCGACGAAAGGAGAGAACTTCGGCTAAGCAGACCACAGGCTAAGTGGAAATCTCAGAGCGGTAGCCTAGGCACCTCAAAGGCCACCAGGAGAGAAACTAAACAAAGTCTGTGGTTCTGCCCGCTACCGAGTCTCTTGAAGGTGATGGAAGCGCCCGACATGAAGATGATGGAAGCAACCGGACGTCCTTAAAGACTATTGCACTTTTCATTACCCTTCTCTTTTGCCTTCTCCTCGTGGTCACCTTCTGGATCATGGAGGAGATCACACCCGCTCATAAGACATTGCTGACCACCGTTCAACCTACCACCACGAAAGAACACCATCTGATCTCACTTTCACCCCAACTCCGAGAAAGGCGTAAGGAGTTCTGGAATAACTCTTTTGTGCAGTTGCTCCACCAACACAATCTTGCTGCCAACGCCACTAATTGCTGGATCTGTGGATTGCTACCACATGCCACTGAACACTCTATCCCTTTCATCCCTTCACCTTTTTCTGTCCATGGTTCCTGCCTCGCCTGGCTAATCCTCCTGCAAGAAAGCTACAAGGACAATGCCACTTCCGGCAGAACCATGTCACACTTCTACCATGGGTTCTGGCTGAACAAAACTGGAAGAACTTCTGCCCTCTTCTGCCCTCTGAGATCGAACACTTCCTTTCACATGGACATCCCTGCCAAAGAACGAGTTGAAATGCAAGTGTTCAACAACCCAGCCAGACCCACCTTCTCTTACCTCCGGAAACGGACGGCCGCCACCCTAACAGTGGCCCTGTCCGTCATCAACATCACTGGATTTGTGTGCCTCGAAGGCCTGGGGGCGCAGCTGGTGGGCCACAGCTCCTGCCTCATCACCCGAACATTGGACTCAGTTGACCCACCCTCCTTTGTTGCCTCCCCGAATATGTACTTCGTCTGTGGTACTAAGGCCTACACCTGGCTTCCGAAAGGTTGGGGAGGCACCTGCTACATCGCCTTTGTCCTTCCTCCGACATATGTGGCTCCAGCAAACCATCACCGACAGAAACGGGCCAAAGACATTGTGCAAGCCGACTCTGCCGGAGCACAGTTCATGGACGCAGTGAAAGGCCTTGTTCCACTCTGGGGTCCAATGGCAAACAGCCGTGCCATCCGCCACTTAACCCAGGCAGTCGAAACGGCGATGAACATTACGGCTGGCGCCCTCGCCAACAACACCGCCGAGGTCCAGGCCGTCCGCTTAGTGGCCCTTCAGAACCGCCTCGTTCTAGATGTGGTTCTGGCTGATCGTGGAGGAGCATGCCGCATCATTGGGTCCAGCTGTTGTACCTACGTACCGGATAACTCACCCTCACTCTACAAAGCAATTGAACACCTCCACAGACTGTCCGCAGAGGTCCATCAAGAGCAAGAAGAATGGTCACTGGGGAGTTGGTTTTGGGACACTATTAAAGGTTGGGGATGGAGGTTGTTTTCATTTATCCTCATACCAATTGTGATACTATGTGGATGTTGCTTGGGGATTCAGTGTCTGCCACCTTTATGTTCGCTTTTTATGAACTGCATCTGCCCTAAGACTTTGGACTTTGAAACAGAGCGAATGAAAGCTCTGTATGAGGTGGAAGTTCGAAGTATTATGGGGATAGATCCGAACTAGACAAGCTGGCGAGATATGTTAAAAGGGAGGACTGTGGAAATTTAGCTTGTAACTGAACATTATCTGCGCCATCTTGCCTCTCCCCAGCGCCACGCACAGCGAATGCACGGCCGCCATTTTAGGCACCCCACTCTCTCCCCGCTCATTCTCGATCGCCAGCGCTTTCCCCTGGCGCTGCGAGCATCCCCCGCGCGCCGGCCACCCCCGCTCTCTCATACACGGGCCATAAACCCTCTCATTCAGCGCGACCCTGCCATTGAACCACATCCCACACCTGACCGACATCCCATACATGGTCATGCTCCTCTTTGATAAACCCCCTTCCTCTGCGCCCCATTGTCCGAACCGATCCCAGGCCATCACCTAGCCCTGCGGATGCAATTTATTGCCCCTACTGTAAGGGAAACACCCCACATCAAAGGGATTACGGTGAATCAAAGCCCCTACCCCCTGAGACCCGGCCGGTTGCACACACCCCCGGGAATTGGCGGAATATCCAGCTGCATGATAGCCATCTCCTACTGTGGGTGGGGTGGGGACTTCTACTGTAGATATGTGTGGGAACGAGCTTGAAGTGGGGGTTCCAAGGAATGTCTTTCCGTACATCAAGGTCTCAATAAGAATGTACCATGTGTAATAAAGCAATAAACCTGTGTATAAGAGGCCAGGCCTCAGAGATGCAGTTAGAGCACCTCGTGACGATACCTTGCTGTCTGATCTGATGTGTTCTGCTCCGACGGAATAAATCTTTGTTTCCTGCCTTCCAGTCTCCGGCGCCTGCCTCTTTTATTGGTAAATTATCGAGTGGTATGAGAGGCGATTACCGCCGGGCAATACTTGAAAGGTTATCGACTGAAACTGCCGCTACCATTTAACATATGGGGATAGACTCAGGGGTCCCCCAGGGTCAGGGATGCACTCTTGTTACACCCTCAGTGGCACTAGGGCAGCTGGGTACAGAGTGCTGATGCCCAATCTTATCCAATGGGGGATAGGGGTCCTCCGGTTGGTGGCTGCTGACGAGCAGGCCACTTGGTTGTAGGAGCAAAGCTCCTGGACTTTAGCTCAGGGCAAATGGGGAAACAAAGTAGCACCAAAGGTGCACCCTCTGCGGCACCATGGCGGCCGGGTGCAGGTGCTGTTTAGACGTTGAGCGCCCTGTTATTTGCAATGGGGAACCTCCGGTTTGCAAAGGCACTGCAGGCTCGGGGACCAAGGTCTTCTGGGTGCGACCACCACTTCGAGATGTAAGTTGGGATGTTGGGGGTTGGTTAAGCACCGTTGGTTTGGCCACACAAGGCCGTGGGGCGTCGGGTGCAGGAGTGCCTTTTAGGGTCGGATCTTCTTAACAGTTACTGGTCACGGTTGGGAGGACCTTCTGGATTTAGGCTGCAGGCATCGGCTGAAGGCTTGATGCAGGTCAGGGGTCGCTGGATCTTGGCTCAGGATCACCAGGGAGACCTCCTCGTGTTTGCCCACTCAAGCTCGGGCCGTGGACAGCGGGTGCAGAGTGATGCGGATTCATGGTGTCTGGCCAGAGCCAGAGTTTAGAGATGAACAAATCCGGTGTTTACGGGAGACACAGTCTTTGTGGTTGAAAGCAGGCAGGTCCTCCGGGGATTTCGAGGTTACTGGCTGCAGGACACACCAGGATTTCGCAGGTTCGAGTTGGAGACAGGCCGGTAGGGCTGGGGCCAAGTCAGTGGGCGTCTTCCTCTTGTTAGCTTCGGCACAGCTATTCGGTCCTTCTTCTTCTTTTCTTGTAGTTACTTCTGGTCTGAGGAAGCAAGGTTAAGAGGTGCCCCTAAATACTAGATTTAGGGGTGTTACAGGTAGGTAAAAGGTTGGGACCAATGGGCCCCTCCCTGGGGTGGGTACACCCCCTATTATGCAACACTCCAGTGGAAGGGGGGCATAGGCCTTTCCCTGGTTGGCTGAGTCCCCCCATCTGCAAGATGGCGGGGACTGAGAGTTGTGCTTCACCTCGCCTCCCCCACCTGAGGGGTGGAGTTGGCAGAGGTGGGCACACCTCTCTTCCTCACTTGTTTTTACCGCCAGTTCTCCCACCCAAAGTGATGGTCAAAACCAGTGGGGACCAGTTGCTGAAAGTAGCAAGTGGTCTGGGGAAGCTCACAAAGACAGCAAGCCTTTGAAGCTTCCCCTTCATGGACCCTGCCCATCCTGGGGGAGGACGCTTGGCACCTCGTCCCAGGATGTGCATTGTTTCAGGCCCCGGAGAGCAGCAGGCTCTCAACCCAGGGGTCCAGAAACATGTCTGGTGGTGGCATCTGAAAGCAGCCACTCAGCCTAGACACTAGTGGTAGGTTAGTTTTCAGGGGGCATCTCTAAGATGCCCTCTGTGTGCATTTTTCATTAAATCCCACACTAGCATCGGTGTGGGTTTAATGTGCTGAGAAGTTTGATACCAAACTTCTCAGTTTTCAGTGTAGCGATTATGGTGCGGGGGAGTTCGTAATGACAAACTCCCAGCACCATATACTCTTAATGGCAGCACTGCGCTTACAATGTCTAAGAATGGACTTAGACACTGTAGGGGTACAGGGCTCATGCACCTGCACCCTCACCACTGGTATAGTGCATCCAGCTAGAGGGGTGACTGATCTATGCCAGGGCAGTGGGTGGTAGGCATGGCACTCAGGGATGTGTTCCATGTCAACCCTTCACTTTGTTCTGCACCAAAACACGCAGCCTGCAAATGCAGTGTGTCAGTGTAGTGGTACAGGGCCTCTAAGGGTGGCACAATAAGTGCTGCAGCCATTAGGGGTCTTCTCTGGTCACAGTGCCCTGGGTACCTGTGGTACCATTTACCAGGGACTGAACTGTGGCCAGAGATACCAATTGGGATTTGTTTTAATGCAGGATTAGGGTAAGAACATAGGCCTTGGGAACCTGATGGGCAGGAGCCCAGGGTACACTCAGTCAAAGCACTTCAGCAGTTCAGCAAAAAGTGGGGGCTACCATGCAGAAAGAGGGCACTTTCTCACAAGCAGACACTGCAATTGATTGAAAGTCCTGCTGTATCTGCAGGGTGGAGGTCCATCCTGAAGCCGCCATCAGTGGCTAAGAGACTACCTCTGATCCTTAGTCCAAGCATTTGGCGTATGACAAACTAGGAAGAAGTACACAAATGTTACCTGAGAGCCCGCCACTGACAGAAATCTGGCATGTTACCTATTTTATGAGTCCAAACGAAGTAGTCAGAAGGCGGCCTTAGAGGCGTTCCTGCGGAGGTCACCATTTTTGGATAGTCGGCTCGCTAGGAAGGGCGAATACTGGTTGTCGCTTGGACCAATGGGCGTGACACAGAATGTACGTTCGTCCCCTGGGTGTGATACAGGGTTGAGGCTTCACCGCTTTGACCGCTGGGCATGACACAGACGGTACGTATGACTCTAGGTGTGATATAGGGCTGGCACTCAGTCTTATTTTTAGTCTAAATGTGGTTTCTCAGTGCTGCCGGTTTCTTTACATTATTGGTAAGAAGTGAGAGGTGTTGTTCGCTTGGACTGCTGGGCATGACACAGATGGTACGCTTGGCCCCTGGGTTTGATACAGGATGTGATTTGGACGTTAGAGAAAAATATCTGGGAGATCAGGTGTTGCTTGTGGAACCCCAAAGGTAGGCAGAGGTAAAGTTAGATAGCACCTTACTCTCTATTTGTGGTAGTGTGGTCGAGCAGTAAGGTTTTATCAGAGGACAATGTTAAGCAGTTGTTGCACACACTCAATCAGCAAATGATTTTAAAAACTCAAAGACTGAACTTCAGACCAATTGTTTTTGTATAAAAATATTCTTTTAGTTATTTTATTTCCTAGAATCAAGCAAGCCTGGCACAGGTAAGTGATAAATACTTTGCAGTAAATTACAGTTGTAATACAGTTTGGATTTGTAATGGTATATGCACTTTGTTTTGACTTACAGTACTATGTCAGAGAAATGCAATGCTTTGTAAATACAGTACATAGACTTGAATGGGCTTTTCAGTAAAATACCAGGTAAGTTACTTTTTAGATGACTTTTCTTACACAGTGTAGTATATTTGCATCCTACACTGGGACATTTCCTGTAAACAGGTAAGTAGAGGCGTTTTTGTTAAATAATAAAATTTTAAAGAATTTCTTTAAATTTTCAAACTCCACACTTAAAAACTTTTCCAAGAAAAATAGTCAATGTTATCCTATGGAGGAAAATAGTGTTATCGGTTTTAGGGTAAGTATTCGGTAGTGGGAGTTATGGTTATGGGGATAGACTCAGGGGTCCCCCAGGGTCAGGGATGCACTCTTGTTACACCCTCAGTGGCACTAGGGCAGCTGGGTACAGAGTGCTGAGGCCCAATCTTATCCAATGGGGGATAGGGGTCCTCCGGTTGGTGGCTGCTGACGAGCAGGCCACTTGGTTGTAGGAGCAAAGCTCCTGGACTTTAGCTCAGGGCAAATGGGGAAACAAAGTAGCACCAAAGGTGCACCCTCTGCGGCACCATGGCGGCCGGGTGCAGGTGCTGTTTAGACGTTGAGCGCCCTGTTATTTGCAATGGGGAACCTCCGGTTTGCAAAGGCACTGCAGGCTCGGGGACGAAGGTCTTCTGGGTGCGACCACCACTTCGAGATGTAAGTTGGGATGTTGGGGGTTGGTTAAGCACCGTTGGTTTGGCCCCACAAGGCCGTGGGGCGTCGGGTGCAGGGGTGCCTTTTAGGGTCGGATCTTCTTAACAGTTACAGTGGTACAGGGCCTCTAAGGGTGGCACAATAAGTGCTGCAGCCATTAGGGGTCTCCTCTGGTCACAGTGCCCTGGGTACCTGTGGTACCATTTACCAGGGACTGAACTGTGGCCAGAGATACCAATTGGGATTTGTTTTAATGCAGGATTAGGGTAAGAACATAGGCCTTGGGAACCTGATGGGCAGGAGCCCAGGGTACACTCAGTCAAAGCACTTCAGCAGTTCAGCAAAAAGTGGGGGCTACCATGCAGAAAGAGGGCACTTTCTCACAAGCAGACACTGCAATTGATTGAAAGTCCTGCTGTATCTGCAGGGTGGAGGTCCATCCTGAAGCCGCCATCAGTGGCTAAGAGACTACCTCTGATCCTTAGTCCAAGCATTTGGCGTATGACAAACTAGGAAGAAGTACACAAATGTTACCTGAGAGCCCGCCACTGACAGAAATCTGGCATGTTACCTATTTTATGAGTCCAAACGAAGTAGTCAGAAGGCGGCCTTAGAGGCGTTCCCGTGGAGGTCACCATTTTTGGATAGTCGGCACGCTAGGAAGGGTGAATACTGGTTGTCGCTTGGACCAATGGGCGTGACACAGAATGTACGTTCGTCCCCTGGGTGTGATACAGGGTTGAGGCTTCACCGCTTTGACCGCTGGGCATGACACAGACGGTACGTATGACTCTAGGTGTGATATAGGGCTGGCACTCAGTCTTATTTTTAGTCTAAATGTGGTTTCTCAGTGCTGCCGGTTTCTTTACATTATTGGTAAGAAGTGAGAGGTGTTGTTCGCTTGGACTGCTGGGCATGACACAGATGGTACGCTTGGCCCCTGGGTTTGATACAGGATGTGATTTGGACGTGATTTGGACGTTTGGCCGAGAGGAGCCTGTGGTTCTTTGAGTTATTCCTTTTCTCTATGAAAACATTTTCATTTTCTTTGTCAATTTTGAAAGATTATCGGGTCACTTAGTCTCGTGTACCACCCAGGGCTTCCACTGGTCACAGGATAACTTACACTAGGAGCGGGCTAAGGTGTTTTTGAAAAAGTCATAATTTTTTCTCTGTCAGTTTTTTCTTAATATGTCATTGAAATTTATGCAAGGCACATTTGATGTTGTGGTGATTTGATGCTGTGGGGCTGATAAATTAATGTAACTGTATTTTGTGTTTTGTTGATGTCTCAATATGCTATATGAAGGCGTTGCTATTTCTCACAATCATTATTTCTTATCAAAGTAAAGTCTGCTATTTGCTGCCAATTTATGTTTTAACAATACAAGGTTGTGACTCTTCAAGTGCATTGCTATTTGTGTTTGTGAAATACTCATGTTGATGCATTTGTAAATAGCGTTGAGCTCATAGTAAGTGGTTAGAACCAGTAATCCCCACGTATATATTTCCCAGCGACCAGAGTAGAACTTAAGATTCCCTTAAACTAGAAAAAAAGGGTGCATCTGTTCCTTATAAAAGTACCCAGTTTACATGGAGTCGCCACTAAAACACATGCAAACCAGGTGCCAGCCCCACACAGGTTAAAAAACGTAACAAGCTTTGCCAGGAATGGCATGCACACACTAAAGCACACGTGTTTCCCTGGCCAAAGGAGGGAACCTTCAAAACTAACACAATCGGACATGAAAACACACATACGGACCAAACACGCAGGTCAAAAGAAGGGCAGGAGAATGGCACTATTAGGACTATGGGCTGTCTTCGAGGAGGTCCATACCCATAATCCTATCCCACAGACAATAAGCAAGGCATTCGCCCCTCCCCCACCATATGTAGGTATGGAGGTGCTCTTGCCGATGCCTGCTTTTCCCATGTTAGGATACACCAAACCGCCAGTTGAGGGAGCCGAAGGGTCCCCTATCGAACAAAGAACTGCTGGGTCAATGCATGAGAGTCTAACAGGTCAGGAGGGCCAGGAAATCCCAGCACTACCCCAGTCCATTGCTAGAGATTGCCAATGTTTGACCCCTCCCATGTCCATCGCACTCAGCACATCGAACCCCATCGGCACGGAGATCATGCACTCCAAGTGGGTCGGGTGAACACACAAGACTAACAGGGAGATTCATAGCGGTTCTGGACAGTGATACAACTAGCGGGGTGAGGAAAGGGGCCCCAGTCCTCCGGTTCTGAAACAGGGGCGGCTCCTCCACTAGGGCGGAGGAGCATCACCCCACTGCTTTCTCGCAGTGCGAGACGCAGAAACATAAAATGGTAATAACTACCATTTTATGTTTCTGCTTCTCGCACTGCGAGAAAGCAGAAGGGTTTGGTTGCAGGAGGGCGGGGGTGCTCTGCGAGCAGGGCTGGGCAGGGGTGGAGTGGTGTGCCCACTCCTGAGTGTGCATGACAGGTTTGGTCGGCCATCTACGGCTGACCAAACCAGTCATGCACACTCTGCCCTTCTCCATGCAGGCTGCAATGCAGCCTACATGGAGAACATGGCCGGGCCATTGGCCCCTGGCTGGGTAGCGTCCCAACCAATCACAACGCTGCTTGCAGTGTTGTTATTGGCTTAGGTGTGGGACTGGGAGCCTGGCTGTCTGCCTCCTGTTTGTGCCAGAGGCAGGAGAACAGGAGAGGAGCAGAGACGATGCGGGACCCAGCCAGCGGGAAGGTAAGTTTAATTTTTTCTAATTATTAAATTAACCCCCCCCTGCAGGACCTCCCTCCCCGCCTGACCCTCTACCCCCCCACCCGTGAATCATGCCGGCCACAACTGGTTTGAAAACTAAGTGGAAGCCACAGGGTTTGCTCAGGTAGCCGAAGAAATGACAGGAAGTGAGTTTGAAGGCAAGTTCCAAAAAGAACAGCGCATAGCTCAGAGCAAAGGAGGCAAACTAGGTGGGATTTAAAGGAAAGGCATGAACTAAGGAGGGAGAGAGAGAGAGAGAGCTGGGAGAGAGAGAGAGCTTGCACCATGGAAACAAAGTAAAAAAACAGAGCAGCGTGCGCCACCTGAGGAGGGCGGGGTTAGGTACAGAGCACTGTTCGGGGAAGAGTCCAAGGCAGAACTAGAGGAGAGGCTTTGGGCTGGGATCTAAGCCTCACCAGATTGTCAGCATAGGGGAGAGGCTAACCAGGAAATAAGAGACCAATGTAGCCTGGTGCAAACTGAACTAAGATGACTGAGAAGTAAGATGGCACCTTTGAGCGTACACGAGAGGAGCAGTGACGCAGATGTCTACTGCTCCTCCCAAACGTGCAGGACAGACAAACTGGCCATAGAGGAAGGCGAGATCTTCGCACATCCTTTTTGCCACCTGCTAGCCTGCTGGACCAAGGCAGAGGACCAGTACAATAGACCTTGGGCAGAGGAAGGATCCTTTGAACCCGAGGACATGGCCATTTCGTAAGACTGCATCCAGCACGGAGGGGCAGATTCTGCAGGATTGCCTAAGAAAATGGGAACGCTATGTTGGGGAGAGACCAGTGGAGCTACCCCAAGCCAAAATGTACCTGCTACTACAGAAGGGCACGCCAGGGATCATCTATGTGCCATGGGCTAAGATGGATAAAGAAGGGCGAAGAACCAAATTGCCACCCTTGCTAAATGGAGTGGGGAAATGGATCTCATGTTTGGAGAAGAACACAGCAGGAGTAAATCTAGTGATAGGCAATGTTAAAAGTCTGTTAAGTAGCATAATTGGAGAACAGACTAAAACAGGGTTTGGCCAAGCTTGTACCCCGGCAGTCACGCTGACAAACACCGAGCACGACAGGCCGTATTCAATTCGTACCAGCACCAAATATGTACGGCCCTGAGGAAAATGCTGCCTGACTGTCCAGATGTAGGAGGACTAATGCCGCAAACTATGAAACCTGGGGACACCATGACTGATTTTCTGGATAGAATGAGCAAACAAAAGGGACAGGAGACAGGACAGCCACGAACTGACATGGGCCCCCAGGTCGTATTCTTTTATAATAGCCTCAAAGGGGCTGCCTACCTAGATACAGAGCGGTTTGGACAGCGTAGTGGGGTTAGATACCAAACCCTGGTGAGAGATGCAGGTCCACATATTGCACTATTACAAAAAGAAACAAAAGAAGGATAGGGAGAAACAGGAGCAAACCAGGGATGCAACGCCAAGTTGGTTCAACACAAATTGAAAAAGACCGCCCTTGAGGGGGGCCGCGTAGGCCTCACGCATGCAACTGACACCAGTCTTTAAGCGGGCTCCAGTGCAAAATGCCAGAGGGTTTCAACCTTGATATAACGGCAGAGGTCAGGGAGGTTGGCAGCAGCCAGACAGTAGAGAATGTTACAATTGCCACAGAAAGGGCCATATGGCCGACCAATGCCGGCTAAAAGCATACCAAGAACAGAAGTCGATAAGCCTGGGCCAGTCCCTGCAGAATTCCATCCAGAAAACCAGGCCCAGGGGAACCCGAATGCACCTTACACTCAGCCGCAGGGAAGTCAGTTAGCCACCTTACCATCGCAATAGAGATCAGATAGCTGGACAAACGTGTGGCAACAGCAACAACAGACAAGAAACCCAGCCCAACCGGGACTGGGGCCAAAACCCCAGCAGGTGTGGTGTAACTGTCTGTGGAGGCAATGCCTACACACAAACGCAGAAGCCATATGTGCAGTAAGTCAAAACCCCCAATGCGAAGCATCCATTTCATGAGCATATCAACATTTACTGTATCGAAACGCAAAAGAAGGACCAATGAGAGAATATTAGGAAATTAAATCCTTTACTTGCATTCTAGAATTCAGGACTACTGTATGTGCTTTGTCGATCGGGTATCCTCAATAGAAGGCTGCCGTTCACTTACAATCATACCCACCCCAACACTAGCATTCCAAACGCACTACACAGCACCTTCTTACACAACACATGGTATTAGCACATGACCACCCTAAGGTCCAAGACATCAGCCAGGTCATATTACGTCTATTCGCTGATGCCACATGCAGTAGGCGCAGGCAGGCTTTACTTGTCCCAAGAAGTAGCTCCCAAAAAATTCAAAATGCTTTCTCCACCGATACTTATGTAGAAATCGGGTCAAAATACAACCCAACAGGCTTTGCTTGTTTCTGAAGCTTCTTTTGTTTAATAAAAAGATTCTCAAAAAATAAAATAAATAAAATACAAGCCAACAGAGTAGAACCCCATAGAGTAGTAGTGTATCTGACCCGGTATGAAATCAATCCCACAGCATTGTACCTTTTCACCGAGCTTAGCGGCATTCAAACTGAGTTAGATAGGATGCACAGGAAGAGCACCATTGGGGAGGATACTGTTTGCCCAGAGACTTTCCATAGACAAGGTTCTTGCAGGTAGCAAAACCACCACACCAAAGCACAAACAATTCGATTCCCGCTTCCCTCTGTGGTCCCCGGGTGGCCCTAGCATATCTGGGGCTGCCTTCTTTAATAACAAATTGACCTGGGGTTCCAGTGTAGGGCCATCTCCCTCAATGATACAAAGGGAAATGAGTCTCGTAGGGGAGGTTTGAACAACCTTTGACACCCCTTGTCATCAAATCTGGGATACTGAAGTGAATACACATATGTGGTTACATATGGGTTAGATAATGTAATTGAAAATTCAACTAGAGAGGGAAATTATTTAATTGATAAGATCGATACCAATGTTTATAATGATACATATGTACATTAGAACGAAATCGCATCACTATTATCAAATTTGCCCATCTTGAACTGTTGATCAACCCTGACTCAGAGGTATGTGGTCAGACAGGCTCTGCAACCTAGGCCTGAGGTTACTGATTGACAGGTTACACATGGGGTGGCATGCAGCTGGCAGACAAACGTGCAAACAGAAAACTCAGATCCATCCGGCAGATAAACGCAGTGACACCACAGTGCTCTAGGTAGATTGGCCCCAACAAAGCTCACATGGACAGAGGTGTGTGCTCATTCCCAAAATACCATAAAGTCAGATGCCGCTTGAAGTTAGGAACACACAGCCAATCGGGACACAGCACACACAGGACATGCAGTGTTCATGCACCCCTCATGCCGGATATCTGGACATGTTACCCACTGGCCCACATTGTGTCCAGGCAAGGTCGAGGCCCAGCTGCATGTGTTATCAGGGGCCTTATTTATGACTCCACAGACAAGGCCCGCATTCCTTTACCAAAAAAGGATCTTAAGAAGTACTTTATGATACCCAAAGAAATGTATAAAACCCTGTTCAGATTGATTGTACTTTGAAACAGTCCTCACACTCACTTCTGTAACTGTGCTCCTGGCCGGAGTGTTTAATTAAGCCAACTGTTCTGGTTTTGCCAAACGCCTTTTGTCTTCTGTTTTTTCAAGGCAAATTCATATTCGAGCAACATGATGCAGCTGGTTTTGGAGAACTATATGTCTACATTCACAGACGGTGCCTGATAACATATCAGGTAACATATCAGATGTTCTGCCCCAGTCTGCAGCTCATTGAGAACTATGGTGTCTATAACATCTCAGGTGCACTAGCCCAGTCTGCAACTCATGGAGAACTATATGTCGTCTTTCGCAGTCCCTATGTCACTTCAATGCTTTGTGCAGGACATTGAGTCAGTATTTGTAAACGTTAATGGTTAAGGCCATCATTATATTATTCATATTGGGCTCACTCTAACAATTTTGCATTTAGTGACAATATGCTATGTATGGGTGGTTTGTGTGGCCGTGTGAGATGCTGGTGTGCTCTGTATTCTTACATTTCAGCATCAGCACCAGCAAAGAGCAGATCAGTGTCCCAGTGAATTCATCTAATGCCAATCAGTCGTCCATGCGGTGCAAGCATACTGGAGTTTGGTTCTGACATAAGGCTATTTAGGATGCTTTCCTTCCCCCCTCCGTCTCCCCCCTGCCATGTATCTGCCAGCGGGTCTTCCACTGTAAGCAGGGCAGAGCATCTATGACATTAATGACAGTTGGACTGCCAGAACTGCCAACGAGGAATGTAACATTGGTAGATATGGCGAATGGACCATGGCGTAAAGACTGCCACGAATGACTGCTCCAAATGAGGGAGACATCTCACCCGGATGGGGAACTGTCCATCTGCCAATATTTGCTGGGATTTCCATCCTTAATCTCGAAGAGTACACCCTGTGGTTGGACACTCCATTCTAAAACCCAGCACTGACCAGAATGCAGTCCCGCGACCTCCCAGAACCTAGAGTTGTCATGGAATTCTACACTAGACTCTACAAAAAGGACAAGAAAACAGAATCATCAAAAACAAAACACCAAGTAGACTTTTAGACCCAAGAGATCAGAGACATTGGCAGATTGTAAGAACCACAAGGAACTATCCACATTCTGATGACTAGGTGCACCAAAGGCAAGAGACGGTGGCACGCACCAGCTTTGAGAAAATCACAATACCAAAGGGGTTGGGCAAGTGTAATACTCAGACGGCTCCCAGTTTTGGCCATTGTTGTCCACCAGGTCAAGACGAACTTCAGGGCTACCTCTTAAACCCCAAGATAATGTCGCGGCCCAGAGAAAACTAGGCGGTCATGTAGCAACAAATGTGCCCATACGCAAAAAAAAAACCTTTGTACATCAGGCCTGTGTGCTGGAGAGTGATTCAGGTAAGGAGAGGCCAAGGGAATGCTGGTGGAAGGAATGATTTGCCGTACGAGTTTTACCACCGAAGTGGCCTGTTCGTGTACTCCTTTCTTAACTTCATGTCACCATCCAGGTGGACAGGAGATGAGGAACATGGGACTTTCTCAGGTGTTGTCTCCAAAGACCACACGTACCTAATACCAGGACCAGTGCCGCATTAACACAGCTGCCAACGGTTGCTGCCACAGATGGCCATGAGAGGGGGCCAAATTGGAACAAATGACCTTGACAAAGGCCTTCTCCAGTGGGTGAAGGGAGTGACCGAATGGCAAAATGTCATTTAGCAGGGAGCTCCTAAATTCCTTGCACCGGAGCTACCAGACCTACACAAAGAACATTCCCTTCATCATTGCATTATACATAACCACGCCATACACTCTGATATAGCACACACTCCACAGGAAAATAAACACTCAAGACAATATATGGCCCGTAACTCTCATTTCCAACAAACAGACCAGATATAACAATACGGGTCACAAAAATATGTCTCAGTCAAAGGGGAAACAAAGGCCATAAGAGGACCGTGCATAATGATATTCCTTTGATTTGAACCTCTATCTACCTTATGCAAATCTGTGTCCATCTTAATTCATATTAATGCCATATACAAGTGGCCTTATTGCGGCCACCCTTGGTAGATGCTACTAAATGAGGTATAGGTCCTGGGGTCCATCGCGCATAACTGTTAATCTGCTGCTTTGTGTGAGGGTGACCGCCCACGAGATGTTTTTTCTAGCCAACATCATAAACCATTCTGGGACTTTTTTTCAAATCTCTCATTATACCTATGTGGCTATGCTCAGTATTGGTGGCTGAAAGGCCAGAAATGTCTGAAGGCCACCCTCGCGACATGAGGCAAGCTGGCTAGTATGCATGAAAAGGTCTGTCTCTGTGGCGAGAGGTGCGGGCACAGGGGAGGGTCTCCTGTTCCAGCTCCCCCCAGATGGTCTCTTCTCAGCCAATGTCTGAGCTGGAACTGCAGCTCCTGGTCGGAGAGACAGCTGCCGGAGAGATTTAAGGAATGACTGCACGCTGGGAATGAGTACCGAGGGAAGAAGGGAAGTTGGTGGCTGGCGGTGCCAGGCCTTTTCTGGAGGGCACTCGGGGCTGCCATTGTACAACTGCTCTGACTGCTAACATTGGGGTTGCCATGAGCAACAATGGCTCCTTGCCAAAGAACAAGAGATTAATGCTGGAAGGCAGGAAGGACTCAACGGTGTCGAACAAGATCGTTCTGAAACGCTCCCCCTTCCCCCCTCCCACTCACACACAGTGCCGCAGATCACACATCACACAGCCGCCCTAGCTAATACGCATATCACGCAGGTGAAGCAGCAGCGTGCTTTTTTGGTTGGCATGTGCTCCGAACAAACTAGTATCTCTTTACTGAGGTGTTTATACCTCAGAGACCAAACCTCCGCATCGACGTTACCTAGAGCTCAACCTGAAGCTCCAGCGCCTGGGTACAAACTCCAGTTCACAAAGCAGCCGCTGTGTTTGCACACTGATTCACAATGCGATGGATGTAGTGATACCTGCAACAAGCCAGGACCATTGGCTTTGTCAATGGTTGTTAGCTGCATAAAATAAATACGCAACAACTATGGCTTTGTTATATATAATATTGAAAATGCTTCAGTTCTGAAACGATGAGACTGCGAAACAACTAAAACGAGTCTCTTTGAAGTGACATCAAAGGCAGTGTTAAGATTTTTTTTCCACCCCAAGGGTGAGGTCGAAAATGGAGAGCCCAATAGGGACGTCTCAGCACCTGCTTTTAAGAACGTCCGGTGCTGAGAACCGGCAGGACCCGGCCCACTTAAAGCCCTGGGCTTACCTGATGCATTCCTTACACATGTGATGGAATATCAGCCCTATAGAATCCGTTCCCTCGCTGAAAAGAAATAGCTTCCTCGGTATGGCAGCTCCTACCCAGCAACCCCTAGATAAGGGAGGAACTTACAGCAGGATTTCCTGTTATTAATAAAGTTGAAGCCAAAACATCAACATAAGACATATTCAATCCCATACCCAGGGACTGTATCGTGGAAGTCTGGACTCAGAGTAATGAAGATTACCAGTAAGTAACCGGGGCATTAACTCCTCGTCCGTCTTCGCCGATCCTATCCTTACATGCGAAATCATACCCCACCAAACCTTATTGATTATTCAGTCCATCATTAAGAGAACACTCAAGGTAGAATGCGATAAAATATCAGTTAATAAAGGATGAACTCCCCTATTCATACAACAAAAGGAATCGTTTAAAAAAAACACATGATCATGTCTCAAAAACATAAGACAAAACATGCAATTTCCCTGTTTGTGCCGTGGAGCACCTTTGAATAGTTGCGGTGTGCCCAAACAGGGAAAGTGAGCCCTATTACCATGAATGTGCTGCCCCCCCAGGGCAGGTGTGAAGTTGTGCTGTGCCTGTGGGCAGCGCATTTGAGTGAAATACAGAGCAGCCGGTTCAAAGTGCGCCTCGTTGCACTGTGCAGGCGGCAACCCGTCAGCACTTTAAAGGGGAGAGAGAGATCCCTTGCTGTCGTGTGCAGTGAGTGACTGCCCCCACCTGCAAGGGGATGCCTGGAGGGTCCATGAGACCGTCTTTCTCCCCTCCAGAGGACTGCCTTTAGGAGGCGCACTGAAAGTGTGCCACCTTTTTGTGGTGCACTTTCATTGCGCCTCCTAAAGGCATGTTTGCCTCTATGCCGACATCCATAATACCGCAGCACATCCATAATATTGCATAGGCATGCAAATAAGGGAACGCCCTCTAATGATAGTGTTGGCACTACATGTGCGCCGGCACTATCTGTATTACATGACGGGATGCACAACCATCTGTGGCCCCTTCTGTAATATTAAAGTGCCTGTTGCACTGCTGGGACTTTCTCTGTAGCACAGGCCAGGTCTCAAAAGTGCACAAATGTTGACTGTATGACTTATGAGAAGAGGGTCTTCAAGAAGCTCATATGAACAACCTTGAGACAAAAGAATCATTTTTTAATCAGTTTTACTTTTTATAGGCCATTAGTATGAGTTCCATATATTACTTTGTTACTCAGCTCGGTAAAGGGCTGTGTGAGGACCCTAGTTCCGACAAGAGGAATCCCTTTCCTCTTTTGTCTCCTCCCTCTCTCTCTCTCTCTCTCTCTCTCCTACTCTCCACCCCGAGGAACTGCATACTCTTTTCTCTCATTGCTTGACTGGGCATGTATGCTGGACCTCCATAACAAAAAAAAACATTAGTCCCTTGTTGATACAGGCAGCAAGAGTAAACAGGAATGCATCACAGAGTTGGCTCCACACACAGAAGCTTGAGTGGGTCTGGTCTCACTTACACTATGGCTTGAGCCTCCATCCAGGTCACCGCACACAATGTTTTATGGAGTTGCGCAAGCGTCTAAGTCTGCACCCCAGAAGTTGCTGTACACAAAGACTTGCTGGTGTCTTATCATAAACAAAGACCGGTGCACAAAGAGACTTAGGAATTATCAGAAATGCACCAGAAACTGGTGATGCTCCTCATAGGCCCCTGGGGGCCTTTTTGCAACAGAGCATCCGAAACGCCAAAGGAAGTGCCTGTACTCCAAGACTTGTTGTGTCACACATGCAACAGAGCAGGGGCGGCTCCTCTATTAGGGCGGAGGAGCGTCGCCCCACTGTTTTCTCGCAGTACGAGAAGCAGAAACATAAAATGGTATTTTAAATACCATTTTATGTTTCTGCTTCTTACGCTGCGAGAAAACAGAACGGTATGCGTGGGTGGGAGGGTATGCCTGGTTGGGGGTGGGAGGGTGGGCAGGTTGGGGAGGAGTGGCCACTGTTGTGGGCCCTGACTGTTTGGTCGGCTCTCTGGGGCCGACCAAGCCAGTCATGCACACTCTACGTTTTCTCTATGTAGGCTGCAGCATACATGGTGAAAATGGCCTCCCTACAGGTGCCCAGCTGGGCGCCGTCCGCACGAATCACAACGCTGCCATTTCAACGTTGTGATTGGCTGAGGGGAGGGAGGATGCCTACTTCCTGTTCTCCTGAAGCAGCAGGAAAACGTTGGACCCGGTGAGGTAAGTTTTTTATTTTTAAATGAATCGATGTGCGAAACCCTGCACGAACCCCCCACCCCACCCACAAGTCTGCACCAGAGGATGTCTTTACAACCAGAATATTGCTGCCATCAGAGGCTTGGGGGATGCTCGAAAAATATACACACATGCACACATTTTCTCTGTCCCATGACCAAGCCTTTACCTCACACAGTGTGGCCTGTGCACACTGAGAAGAGCCAGCTCCCTGGATGCACACACGTGTCAACTTCTGTGAGCCACAGGGGCTCGTGAAACTGCATACATTGTAAGTAGAGACTGAAAATCCCAACATGCAAAGTGTTGCTTATGAAAATGCCTAAAGCAGTAATACAGGACATAGGCCACTTGGATAATATGCTTTTTAAAATGACTAAATCGTCTAATCCATTAGACGACTACTACTGCTTTTCTCACATATATATCAAATATAAACACAGCTTCCCTATTTCAAATAAGTCTACTGTTTCATTTACATCATGCATAAAAATAAGCATTGACAAAGCCCTCTTGTTTCACTTTCGTATAATATATTGTGAACGTTTTTACCAAACTTCACCACAGTAGTGCAATCTGTTCTAACAAAACACAAGAGGCCATATGTACAAAAGCTTTTTTGAGGTCGGAAACGGCCCGATTCTGCGAATCAGGACGTTCCTGACCACAAAAATGCTTCTTGTATATGTACAAAGCACAAACTGGAATTCGGCAGCATGTTACTGAATCACAGTTTGTGTTTAGCGATTTGAAAGGGGCGGTATAGTGCATCCCTTCCAAATACCGAATTGCAGTGCTATGTATGAATGTTTTGCGACCCAATTATGATAACAAAACCCTAATTATTTTACCGACACCTCACAGCTGGTGGTAACCATTCGCAAATGGGAAGGGGTCCACATGGGACTCCTTGCCTTCTGGTAATTTGAGAAACAAATGAGACCACTGCCTGCTCTTAAAAAATTAAGCTTAAAGGTTTAATTTTATTTTTTGAAATGCATCCCATTTTCCATTAAGGAAAGGGGAGTGCATTTCCAAAAAAAAAAGATTGCTTTATTAAAAAGCAATCACAGACTTGGTCTGCTGACCCCAACAGGCCACCATCACTGTAATGGCTGCAATTCCTACTGGGTTGCAAACTGTGACCTACCTCATTGATATTCATGAGGTAAGTCAATTTGCGACCGACCCACTAGGAATCGCTATTTCAAACTTGTAAGTTTTTGTACATTAGGAATTGCAATTTCCTAAATGCGATTCAGGAAGCATGGCAATTAAGAAATTGCAATTCTTACATTTTTTATATATGCCCGAAAAAAGGAAATAGGTGGCTAGTGCTGTGCCAAATGTGTTTTTTATCATCTGTGGGGGAAATAGCCTTTACCCAACAGCCTTTATCAAGCAATATCTTTACCATGCATTCTTTACCAAGCAAGTCTTTACCACACATATGCCTTTACCGGACAAGCCTTTACAAAAAAAAGTAAGTATATAACAAGTGAGTGAAACCGCTTGTGTGTGTGTATATATATTTACTTAAAAAACCATAGGTTGCACACATGTTGTAGTTAGGTGGATATTTCACTCGTAAAAAAACAATGAAATTCCCCCGTTATAGTTACTTCAGATAACTATAACTCGCGCGCCCGCAATCCTGTGCTCATGACGTCACATATTACATCAATCATGACATGGTCAGTGGCATCACCCTGGACATCACTGATGATATCATCCTTGTGATAGAGTGGCGGTCGCGCGAGTTATAGTTATCTGAAGTAACTATAACGGGGGAATTTCATTGGTTTTTTACGAGTGAAATATCCACCTAACTATAACATGTGTGAAACCTATGGTTTTTTAAGTGAATTTGCAAGGTTTTTAAAATGCTAATTACTAACTATAACGTGTGTGAAACCTATGGTTTTTTCAGTGAATTTGTTCGGTTTTTTAAATGCTAAGTTATGTATGTATTATTATTTTTTTTATATATTTATTTTACAATAAACTACGTATAAAAAAAAAATTAAATTTTTTTTTATGGTTTTTCACCGTGCGCGCACCCCCGCGATTTAAAAAAAAAAAAAATTAAAATGTTTTTTTCTGCCTTCGGGGTCCTTCAGGGACCCCCTGACAAAGGCTAGGGGGCAGGGACTCTCTACCCTGCCCCCTTTTCACGTTCGCCACCTTCCTTTTCCCCTCTCGCACTGATAACAAACAAATTGGCGGCCGACACTTCCTGATTTCGACCGATTCGAACGTTGACTGACATGTAACCACCAATCAGAATTACGCTCGCGCACGTTAGGGTATATATGTATGTGCTTTTAAATGCAATTTTCTCAGGAACTACTGAACAGATTGACTCCATATATGCAAAAGGCACTTCCCTGACCTGAGGACCACCTCTCTGCCAAATTTCAAGTAATTCTGTTCAGCCGTTCGGGCTGTACCTTCGACTAAAGGTCCTATGGAAAAATGCATGGGGAAAACGCGTTTTGGGACCCCCCTTTTTTCTCGGCCCCCGCTTGACGAATCACCCCGAGACTTTCAGGGTAGGAGCTGAGCAGAGCACCCCATTAGTTTTGAAAATTTCGCAAAGATTCGTCAACCGGCGCCAAAGTTATTCAAAATAGAATATTGAGATTTCCTATGGAAATACGGTCCTAACTATAACTATCTACTGGCAACCGCCAGTAGATAATATATATATATTAATGGTGCTTTTTGTTTTGCTAATAACTGGCGATGTTTGACAAATATTCACGAAATCTTCAAAACTAGTTTGCCACTCACTTTCAGCTGCTGTCTGAAAAGTTTTTGGGTGTTCTGTCAAGCGGGAGCTGAGAAAAAGGGCAGTCCCAAAACACTTTTTCCCCATCCAATTTTTCATAGAAATTTTAGACATGGCTACAGCCCGAACCGCTAAACGGAATTGCACCAAATTTGAAAGACAGCTAGATCTTGGTCCAGAAAGAGTACTTTTTGTAATTTGGTGTGAATCTGTGCAGTAGTTTTGGAGTTATTAAAGAAAAACATTTATGTATATCTAGAGATGGATCCACTGCAGAGTAGTATCTGCTGATCCACTTGCCAACAGCTAGGCCATAATTGGCTGGCTACAACCTGAGCAAAAAGTGGCGCCTGCCATTTTGTGGATCGGGACACGGTTCCCGGGGGGAAATAAAGTATAAATAGGATGTAAGGGGTTAGGATAGAGGTATCCTGACCCCATTGGGTTGATGGAAGAGTCTGTGAAGGCCATGAGAACAGAGTGTTTCCTTTGGAGGAAATGCTATTCCAATGCTATTGACTAGATCTACTACTGTACGACACACTCAACTGCATTCAAACTTTCCACATACATTGGGGGAACAGTGTAATTCCAACCCTTTTCCTATTGACTATGAAACAAACGTATTTAAACAAATTATTTTCAATGTATTTCTTTGTTTATAAAGAGCATATGCTTACAATCATAGATATACAATTCTCTGTTACATCTAAATCTCACCAAGAAACATAATAAAAACATATAAAATTTATTAATATCAACTATACATAAAAAACAACAAGGAGAGTAGACATGAAAGACAGAAGACTATGTCATTGAGTGAACGCATCTGTGATTATTTCA
The DNA here is from genome assembly GCF_964204655.1 of Triturus cristatus. NCBI lineage: Eukaryota > Metazoa > Chordata > Amphibia > Caudata > Salamandridae > Triturus > Triturus cristatus. The sequence goes on from NC_140592.1 coordinate 1,187,339,942, forward strand.
TTTAACGACTGAGACCCGATACCCAAAAATTAGTATTCAAAAAGGTCCCAGTATTCTCACAGATTAGGTTCAATTTGTCAAGCGTCGACGCATTTCGATGGTGACTTTATATAGCCATCTTTTTCAAGACCGAATCATTTGTAATTCTCACAGACAATGGATAGAGACCTGGAACAGTTTGAGCCACCTTTAATTGTGATCAACTGCAATACATCATGGGTCTAAATCTAAGAAGGTCTGGTAGGATTGTAGGGGGCATCTGCCTCCCTCTGTCCTATTCAAATATTTTGCACAGAGTTTTGACGATCATAAAACAAACTGGAAGCCAGTAAGTATTGCCTGTGGTGGAAGGTTTAAATTCACCAGAGTCACGGCCCACGGTCCCGTAGTAAATAAAAAGGTTCTTTTAAAGATTATATACCCTCTTAATGGGGACCGATGACCATAGGCTGGGTTAGCGTTTTTGTTGCTCCTTAATAGCGGATAGTTGCCTAAGCATAGATCCCTTTTCTAATTAGGGTTTGTGAGAGGATAAATTCTCCTTCTAAGTGGCTTCGTTCGTGTCCCAGGTGGAAATGTGAGGGGCCCTCATGGGAAAAAAATGTGGGCAAGTTTTTTGCACACACGAGTATCTGTGGATCCACCCCGGTGCTCAGCACCCCCCACCCCCCCTTTGTGAATGCACAGCAGATCCACAAATCCAGAACCCAATAAAAAAACACATACACCCACTCATAGACCCCATCACATACTCTCTCACACACCCACACAACTACTCACACACCCATTCAAACATCCATACAAGAACTCACACACCCACTAACACAACTATACAGTCACTGACACACCCTTTCACACACCAATACGGTCACTGATACATCCACTTACAGGCATAGAGAACCACGTACACACCCATACAGCCACTTACACACCCACTTAGAGACCACACACCCACTTACACAACCACTCCTCAATCAATCATTCAATCAATCAATATTTGTAGAGCACACTAATCACCCCAAAGGGTATCCAGGTGCTGCATCCATACAGCAAGACCACTGACACAGCCATTCACACACCACTTAAAGACCCACACCGCCACTTACACACCCAGTCATACACCCACCCATCACACACTCACATGCCCAGTTACACAACCACTCACATACCCATACAGCCACTCACACATCCACTTGGAGACCCAGAAAACCACTCACACACACATACAGACACTCCTACATCCAGTCACACATCAATATAGCCACTCACACACCCACCGTATTAAATGCATTGTTGTTTTATACTGACTGTGTGCTTTTGGTTGGGAATGGACCCGTCATGAATCAGCCTGCAACATAGCAAGCAGAACCCATATTTGGCCAAGAATCCATGGTGGATCCACAGATCTGAGTGAAAAATTAGAGAAAAGGATTTGAAAACAGAAAGAACCAGTGTTTGGGAAAAGAGTTGGTTTTGAAAAGAGCATTTGTGCTTATGACGTGTAGTTGATAACTACACAGAACAGGATGCAGTCTTATTAAATTGTTGAGGAACACCCTGATGCTGTGTCTGTGAACTGGACTCCATCTTTTTGATACATTCCGTCCATGTCAAAGTGTAAGCTGTTATGGTATATACAGACCATGTTTTGGTCTCGGAGAAATGCAGAAACAGCTTTATTGACATGTTTCTTGGTTTTCTCTATTTGAGGACAAAACTGGGTTGACCACTGCCACTTTTATCTTTGGCACATGTTGGAGAACACCAAGGCAGTATGTGGGAAAAGTATCATTAATTTACCAAAAGTAGCCTTCATTATGATTTGCAGTCCTACTCCAGTAATTGTGCCTAGGTCATTGCCACCACAGTGCACAATCATGAGGTCTGGATGTTGGCAATCCGCAATACGTTTTTACTAAAGGTAGCAACTGATGCCACTTTAACCCTCCCTGGCCAACCCAAGTGCTGTCTACATTAGATAAACCTAGGCCCCTGTCAATGCCTTTCTAGCACTCTCTCTGATCCAAAACACAAAGCTATGGCCTACAATTCAGACTCTGACCATTTTGGAGACAAACAGGAGTAGCAGACAGGAAAATGCTGCTGCAGACTGAGGCAGTTTTGAAAATGAAAGGCAGATAAAATGGAGGTCGGCAAGTAAGATATAAAAGAACATATTTGATTGGCTGGTGGACATGTGCATAAGTTATGTTGTTTGGGATATGCTTGGAATTGCTAACAATCAACCACACCTGCTATAATTGATGTGAAGCTAGTATGCTGTTTAGAGAAAGTCTTGAGAACTTTTCACCTACTGGTAAGCAGAGATTATTGGAAACATGGTTACTAAGGAAACAGAGCTAAAAGAGTGCGGGGTAAGTGAACAAAGAGACTGCAGTGTGAAACTGAAAAGCACTCTGATGTACATAAATTGCTCAGTAGGAAGCGTATGTCTTTTAATTAGCAAATTATTTTTCAAAACAAATTTTATTTGTTTTCAAAGGTACAGGATGGGCAATGCCCAAAGCATACATTACAAATATAGATCGATGTTGAAAGTACCATATTTTTGGGAACCTCATCGAAATGGCCTGTTTTACATCTGGCCTAACAACTGAAATGCAGCACCGAACATCGCTGAAATCCCTCAACCGCAATAGACTAAGTGTGTGTGCATTGACGTCAGGGTTACTCATCTGTATCTTAGTGGTGAAACGGGCATAGTACCTAGTGGATTTATGAGGGGTCAAGTTGTGGCAGTGGGGTTAGATCAATACCCCGATATGCCGCCCAGCCAGACCAAATCTTTCTGTGTTTCTGTGGGCAGCCCCACGTCTGGTAGACTGCAATCTCAGCACCCATGCATCTGTACATGGCCTTTTTCCACCCACCCACTCTCGGCGGGAAAGCTGCCTTCCACATCTGGGCTATGTCCCTCTTGGCCAACGTGAGGCCCTGTTTGTAGCGGTTCCCGCCAATCTCCTCTGTACTGTGAAGCAAAAACAGCCTGGGATAAAGTGGAAGGTTCCAGACCAGGATACAACCCAGACAGCATGAGATTTTCCACCAGTACAGTTGTAGTGCCTCACAGCTCCAGATGGTGTTTAAGAATGTGCCCTCTGTGCCCCCACAACAAAGGCACAGGGGGATTGAATAACACACATTTTCCACAGACGGGATCGGGTATAGTATGCGCAGTGAAGATATTTGAACTGGATAAGGTGATGTCGCATGGAAACAACAGCCCTGTGGGGACTGGCTAGGGCCTTGGTTCAGTCGTCGTCTGTAACGGTTGGTAGATCTGTCGCCCATGCCTCCCTGATCTTGTGTAGTGTGGTTTGTGTGTGGGTTGTCAGGGTCTGATACATTTGTCTTATATTGTGTGCTCCCAGGTCTCCCATTAATAGATGGCGCTCTAGGGGGTGAAACTCTGGTAATTCATCAAGCTGACCAATCTGGGGGGTCAGGGCATAATTGGCAATATTTTTCAAAATGAAACATAGTCTGTGATTTGCTAAGTACAGGAGAATGAGTAAGAGCACATGGGGAAGGGTAGCCAATTTAGGTACTTTTCTACTGAGAGTGGAGGAGGGTTGCCATAATTCTGACTTGAGATTTCCAGTGGAAAACAGATGTTAAAAGATATTATAATAAAAGTTGGACAACAGCAAATAGATTTTACAGGTATATTCATTAAGTTGTACTATAAGAAATATATTTTTTTTTAAACTGTGAGTGTATAAAAGCAATGTGTAGCTTCTAGACACTACAGTAAAAGGCAAAATAGAATGGAGCTTAGCTGAGAACATTCACTAAAGATATAGTGGGCAGCAAAGGGGGAAGAGGAATTGCTATACTGAAAATATAATTATTTTATTGAGCTAGTATGAATGAATGTGTTAGAAATTAGATATGGGTGCTTGCTGATAGTATGTAATTTAATAGTATGTAATTTGCACCCACTCACACAGTCAGGCAGTCACTTACACACACAGTTACACTCCCACAAAAGCACTTATGTACCCACCACTCATATAGCCATACAGTGACTGATACACTCAGTCACACAACCATAAAACCATTCACACACCAATTTACTCACCTATTCATCCACTTGCATAGTCATTCACACACCCATACAGGCACTGTCAAACCCACTCACACACCTATACAGCCATTCATTTACCCAGCACTCAGACAGTCAGTTACACATGCACTTCCACACTCATACACCTAGTTATACAGCCAGTCACCCACCCATACAGACACTCACATACCTATTTACAAAACCATACAACGACTTACACACCCAGTCAGACAGTAACAGAGGCACTTACACATAGATTCAGACACCCACCCAGCACTTCTGCTCGTGTGAGCACATGGAGGTCTGGTTCGAGGCAAAGACAAATAAGTAACCGGGTGCTCATTACCCATATACTGTCACCACTGTCCACGTATCTTACACACATGCGGGTCCTAACATTGCGCTGTTCTCGTATCCGTCCCGGGAAACTTGCAAGTGAGTCGAGGGGCAAGAGTGTCTTTATCGCAGCGACACATGCCTATCCATAGGTAGGCTGGGAGGCTCCTATAAGAGGTCACCATAAATGTAGGAACTGTACATCATGCGGACGCAAGAACAGTCGATTGTTAGGACCTGCATGTACGTAAGGTACATGGACAGGGGTGACAGTATATAGGTAATGAGCAACTGGTCACGCATTTGTCTTTGACTCGAACCGGACCTCCATGTGCTCTCATGAGCAGGATGTACAGTATCACTCATGGGGGCGTGACTAACAGCACATCCCATTCTGGACAATAATTGAGTCCCCTGAAGGTAACTAGTAGAGAAGAATACACACACTCTCACTATGGAAAATATGCCATAATCCTAGCAGTACCTGTATTTTTTGTAATAAGGTTCACGTAATGTGAAACTGAGACTTTCTTTTAAAGTGACGGGCATGCGCGCATGTGTATGTTTACACACTTGTATAAAGCACGCATATAAATGATGGTGTCGGCTTAACAGAGTGATGGTCGACTGTAATATTCACACTTAGCATCTTTCCCAGCTCGTTTTCATCACGGAGTCCATCTTTGGTTTCTAAAGGTATCCTGGACGTTCCAAGTCGGCTTACAACAGAGAATTCTCCTTTGTATGTTGACTGCACATTAGCCTCAGTGCATGCAAAAAGGCATGGGTGATAAGCTTGGGTATGAGTGACCATGCAAGACAGTTCATAAATAAATCATGCTTCCTTTTTAATCCCACACATAGGATAAAATTCCCACACAAGAAATCCCATTCCAGGAGCGATAAGAAGTACTTTCTTGACCACCAACTGATATGTTTTTTCCAGGCTTGCATGAAACAAGCATTTTCCTTATGAAGTAGCAGAGTCTCTGACCGCTATTTTCTTCTGATTGTCATTCCAGCCATTGGACATTTCAGGCGCATAAACGCAGACAGTTCTGGGCCAGTCCCACACTACACTGTTTAAGAAGTGGAGCCCCAGAGTAAATAATTCATCATGATGAATGTCCAAGCCTTTCCTGAACTCTTTCAAGATGTGGCTCTCCAGTAGGAAGAGCTTATCTAGAGACTCTTTGGGCAACCTGTCAGGACTGCTCCGTTCAAGCCACTCATTAGCTTAAAGTTCCTCCCAGTTATTTGCAAGATCCATAGTATTCGTAATTTCAGACCGATAAAATACTTACCCAACCGCTGGTCTTCCTATTTGTTTAAAAGACGACTGATTCATTCACAGCGGAATTCCAAGATGGCCGCCGGCGTTGAGCAGTGAGGTTGCCGGTCTAGTTTATTCTCTTTTTCCCAGCGCAGCTGTGCTCGCGATTACGCTCACGGCAAACTGCGCACTTCAACTGAAGTATTCTGGAAAACGGTCGCATATCTCTTTGCGGTGTTTTCGCTTTATAGAAGGGTTCCAGTTTGTGAGTATTCCGGTACATTTGAGCTGAAAGACTGCTTCCGCGGCTGCGGTGAGTAGGTTTACTTCTAAAATAACGAAGGATTTTCGTGTAACACATTTAAGACATTTGAAGCGACTTCAGTCGGGGCTCTGACGCTGTCAGTACACCGGGCTAGGTATAGTACTGAGAAGAAGTATTCCTAGTTCATGAGCCTGTGAAAACTTACCTGTCAGTCTTCCGTAGACTAAGAGACATCTATACAGAGATTGTGTTTCCTGAGAAAAGAAATTGAAGAGCAATTCAGACTACATAATCCAGCTACACAGCTTATAGAGAACATTTATTAAGGAAGAGAGACTAGGATAGAGAGAGAAGAGTAATACTGAAAAGGCCACAAGTAGGTGTAATTATGTATATATATATATATGTATAAAGATACTTACCAACAATTGTCAAGTCTTCGCTCTCAACAGAATGGAACTTTGGAGCGTCATCAACATGTAGAGATTCGATAGCGGCTAATTAAGGAGAAATATGTTAAAGGCTGCATAAGGGTTTCGCAAGGTAATAGATAGATAGGAGACTGAAAGATTTAGTTAACTGAGAAGGACCAGAGACACAAATCTAATCTGTGCTTGCATTTCTATCTAGTACTCAACCAACCAAGAGAACACAGAGTAGCAGAGACCATATTAGGAAAAGACCATCACACAAGAGAATAGAAAGCCATTTAGTCAGGACAGGTAATAATTCTCCTGGGGTTTTGAATTCGACTAGAAGGGCAGTGTACAGTGGCTAAAGAAGTTTTTTCTTGCAGGAAGGCGCCACAAGAATAGTAGCAGATCCTGTCCAGCTGAAGAAGCATTGGCGTTTCTCTTTTCTTCCCAATCCCCTTTCCCCCCTCTAGCTGCCTGGGTATATATACTCGGGTAGCGGAGCAGGGGACTGGTGGAATAGTCATCGGCTCCTGCGGAAGTCGGAAGTTCTGGAACAGGTACTTGACAGATTGAAGTGCCCTTTCCAAAATACTTCTGCCTGAGCAGGGTGACTGAAGGATTAGATGTTAAGGCCCTAGCAACAGTGCTAGATGGGATTCAGACACAACTTAGTGAGGCAATGTTAGAGAATAAATCTCTGAGAGAGGAAAAAAGAAAGTCTAGTCAGGAAACTCTGTTTTTGCGACAAAGGGTAGAAGAGTTATCAGTTGGTTCTGCTTCTGGATTAAGGGAAAACAAATCCCAGTCTTTTGCACTTGCTCCCTCAGCGGCAGAATTAACCACGCAGGTCATACATGCCATATCTCCCACCATTCCGCTTGCAGCTCCAGAAAGGTTTAGTGGGGACCCTCATAAGGCGCAAATTTTCCTGACTCAATGTTCCTTACATTTTCTCTGCAGGCCAATTATTTTTTAGGAAGATCAGTCAAAGGTGGCGTTCATGTTGTCCTACCTGAGCGGCGACACCGCAGCTTGGTCGATGCCTTTAGTAAATAACAATGACCCAATTCTGTATAATTTTGATGAGTTTAAAAGAGAATTTTTGCGGATATTCGACAGAAGAGCTGTTTCTCAAACAACGGATAATGAGCTGTTGGATTTAAAACAGGGAAATAGAGATTTGGTTGCATATTTGGCGCAGTTTAATAAGTTAATTGTAGAGACCAATTGGCCCGAAGCTAAAAGAGCTTCAATTTTTATCGGGGCCTCAAGGACGAGATAAAGGATGGTCTGGCGCAGATTCCTAAGAGACCAACTGATGTTTCAGAGTTAATCGATCTAGTTTTACAAATTGACCAGCGCCAGTGCGAGAGAAAAAGTGAGCGTCGGAAGGAGGTCAAGTATTTCCCTCCCCGCTTCGACCGATTCAAGTTTGAAAATTCTAAGATCAAGGAAACCCCTTCAGAAGAGGAACCTATGCAGATCAGCTCGGTGCGTGTACCTTTATCTAAAGAGGAAAGAGAGAGGAGACGAATGGGCAAGCTGTGTATGTACTGTGGAGATACTGGGCATTTTGTAAAGGAATATTCCAAGAAACCTAAGAATAATGCGTTAGTAAAAGACAGGTTCCACCAGTAAGAAGAGTTGCTCTGGTGGGAGTAGAAGAAAAGTCAACTCCAGATCCTCAGTGGGTCGCGAATACATTGCAATCATCAACTCCTCATTTAATCGTCGCAAGCTCTATTGAGTTTGGTGGAACCAGGTTGGGGGAAATCTCAGTAATGATTGACTCCGGAGAAACGGGCAATTTTTGTGACATAGGTTTTGCAAAACAGTTGGGAATAGCCTTTGTCAAGAAAGAAAGACCAGAAGCAGTTCGTGCAGTAGATGGTACCAACTTATCCTCTGGCCCTATAGTACATGAAACTGAGGAGATTAGGTTAACTGGGCCCGGTAGTCATTTGAGTGTTTTGAGATTTAGTCTCATTGACGCACCCCAATTCCAGCTCATTCTGGGGTTACCGTTGCTTACGGAACACAATCCAAGGATAGATTGGGCCAAAAGAACTATAGAAATGGATTCAGAGTACTGTAAGAGTCAGTGTCACCATTTGAGTACTGAATTCCCATCCTCTTCTCCTCCCCGGTGTTTGGCTAGTCAAGCCAAAATGATTTGTGTAATGGAAACACAAGAGATTCTAGATGAATATTTGGATTTGGCGGCAGTGTTTGATGAAAGGGAGGCCAATAAATTGCCTCCGCATCGAGATTACGACTGTAAAATTGAGTTGGAACCTGGAGCGTCCTTGCCATGCAGTCGTATTTACGCTCTCTCACAAAAGGAGAATCAACATCTCAAGGAATACCTAGAATTGTATCTAGGAAACAGCTTTATTCGTCCTTCTCAGTCACCAGTATCTTCTCCACTTTTTTTTATTCCCAAGAAAGACGGAAGTCTGAGAACGTGCATCGACTATCGAGCTTTAAATTCTGTAACCAAAAAGAATAGATATCCATTGCCATTAATTTCTGAGTTATTGGATCAGGTCAAGGGAGCACGAGTATATACAAAACTGGATTTAAGGGGGGCTTACCATCTTGTGCGAATGGCGGAAGGAGATGAGTGGAAAACCGCTTTTCGGACAAGACTGGGTGTTAAGCCTTCACTCACCTGAAAAGCAGGATGTTCAACTTGAGAGATGTGTAGATTATTCCCGACTTCCCCCAAGAATCTCCTTCGGACTTGACTGAATATAAAAACAGCCTGCCCAAGTTAAACTCTTAAGGGAAGGGGGAAATGGGACAAAATAATAAACAGAAAGACACTCCGGCTCTTGTTTTTTGCTTCTAAAATTATGCTGCCTGCTTCGTCCTGATAGCGTCTATATGCAAAACGGAAAAGACAAAAGAAACATTAGCTTACTAATAAAACTTATCGTGACAATTATTGATTACAAATCAGACCAGTGAAAGTGTACCTTTCTTTTACTCAGGTTGAGTCGTCACCTGAATATCTTTACACATGTTAAGATTCTGCAATGACAATAAATATCGATTTTAAAGTCTTGCTTGTGAAACCTTTCTCCTAGATTGAAGAATTAACGATTTTTTCTTTGCATATACACTTACTAAGAGATTGTCTATAAATGTTCAAAAATGTTTATGTCTCTTCGTTTTTCTAAAACAAATCCTTTTTGTTCCACAGAGTCTTTAAAATGAAAAATGCCGTGCCAAGCTGAAGCTCCCAGAAGAGAAAACAAGCTAAGTCTTTTTCTGCTCGTAGATTATTATTAAGTACTTGTGCAAGCTTGATCTGCTCTTTAGTTCTAGTGCGCCAAACTGGTAAAATAAAATGAACTTACTTTTGGTAAATGTGCATAGTCTGCCAATTACTCACTGACATGTCTTTCTTCTGTTTTGTTTCCCTTCTTGAAGCGGGGAACTGTTTAGCTGTAACTCCGGAAGGAATCGTGAGGGGTTTCCTGGGCTACGAGGGAAGGAGTTGAAGGCCGGACTGAAATCTCCGATGCGGAAGTGATGACTGGATCCGAGATGCAGGAGCTTGAATTCCGCTGTCAGGTAACTGAAGAATAAACGAGCGCAAGCATGATTCCTTGCAAGTCTGGGGTTTAAATAGCTTGCAGGAGGGTGGGGTTCTCACCGGGAGGGAGCAAGAGCGCACGTGCATGATACTCGCGTTGAATGCAGCTGCTACGAACGTGACTTCCAACTGCCTAACACGGGCATGTTTACAACGTGCATAATTACTGAAAAACAACGTGACAATGCTGCCATTGCTTTGTACGAAACAGAAACGTGCTTTGAGAACGTTTTGATTCACATGATACTATCTGCAGCTAGAAACAGCGTGATTCTTACATATCTTTTCTAAACAAACATTGGCAAAAACATTTGGGAGAAAATAATACAATACAAACAGATTAAACACATTGTCATGGTCGTGATCTAAATCTTATAATCTGTAGCTGTATCAAGTCAGGGATCTTCTAATTGAGTCTGAGCATGGTTGTTACAACAAACTGTAACAGTCGCTCCCCTCAAAGGCCGCCCCACGGGGCGAGGCTTGAGAGGGTACCGCAAGTAAAATTGCCTTAATAGCCGAGGGGCATGAACAAACGATGCTGGTTCCCATGAATTTTCTGTATCATCAAAACCCTTCCAGGCTATCAAATAATACAGTTTGCCCTGTACCCTTTTTGCATCCAAGATTTTTCGCACTTCATATTCTAAATGCCCATCAATCTGAATGGGAGGAGGTGGAGGTTCTGGCCTAGTATATGAATTATATGGTTTCAACAAGGAGACATGAAAAGCAGGGTGTACTGGATATTCTGAAGGGAGTTCTAATTGTACTGTTACTGGATTAATAATTTTGTTTATAGCAAATGGTCCTATGTATTTTGGTGACAATTTTCTTGAACCTGTCAACTTTAAATTTTTTGTAGAAAGCCACACCTTATCTCCTACTTGATATTTGGGGGTATCTATCCTGTGCTTATCTGCTTGTTTTTTCATTGATTCCTTATACTTGTTTAAATGTTTAATAGCCTTTTCTTGTATGTCTACTAGTGTGGATAATCGTTCCATGACTCCTGGGTTTAGGGAAGGAGTGACTGTCATAGGCAATGCTTGTGGATGATAGCCCTGCATAAAATAAAAAGGAGTACACTTTGTTGCAGAATGTACATTATTGTTATAAATAAACTCTGCAACAGGTAATACCTTATCCCATTCAGTGGAAAACTCTGCCATTAAACAACGCAGCGTTTGTAATAATGTTTGATTTACTCTTTCTGTTTGGCCGTCAGTTTCGGGATGAAAGGCCATTGAAAGAGCTATTTCCATTTTAAGACTCTTTCCTAAATTTGTCCAGAATTTAGAGGTAAATTGACTTCCCCTATCTGAAAGGATCTTGGTTGGTAAACCATGTAATCTCACAATTTCTTTAATGAAAATGTCAGTCAACTCTGCTGCCGTAGGTAGTTTAGTTAAAGGAATGAAGTGTGCCATTTTTGACAGATAATCCACTACCACTAAAATAGTCGTATAGGTGTTAGACTTAGGTAAATTAGTTATAAAGTCCAAACTAATTGTATGCCAAGGAGTTGGAGGAGTGGGTAATGGTCGTAATAAACCCATAGGTGCTTTGTGCAGAGATTTATTCCTGGCACAAATTGGACAAGCATTGACATACTCCTTAATATCTGAAATCATTGAATGCCACCAAAAATGTTTCTTACAACTGTCCAGAGTCTTTTGTGAACCTGGATGACCAGCTAAACTTGAGTCATGATGCCAGGCCATTACTTTTTCTTGTAACTCCTTGGTTGGCACATACAGTAAAGCATCATGATAAAATAAACCATCCTGTATAGAATGGAGAGGATTTTTTAGCCAATCTTGGGTCATTAATTTTAGATGCTCTTCTCTGATAGTTTTAAAAAAATCCTGTTGAGCAATTGGTGCCAAAATTTTTTGTGGAGGAATTATGGGAGGACCTGATTCTTCTTTTCTGAGATCTGTGGTGTACCCATATCTTGATAGCACATCGGACTGGATTTGTTGTGCTCCTGGTCGGTAAGTTATAACAAAATCAAAGGCACTAAAGAAGTTTAACCACCGCATTTGCCTAGGTGTTAACGCTCTTACAGAACTAAAAAACTGCACATTTTTGTGATCACTAAATATTGTGACAGGAAATTTTGTGCCCATTAAATGATGCCTCCATTCGGTAAATGCCAACTTTATTGCCAAGAGCTCCCTCTCAGCTACGGTGTAATTCTGCTCAGCTGGCAACAGTTTTTTCGAATAATAAGCTACAGGATGAAGTTGTCCATCCTGAATATCTCTTTGAGAAAGCACAGCTCCCACCGCCACCTGTGACGCATCTGCCTCAACAAAAAAAGGAAGATCGGGGTCTGGATGCTTTAGCAAAGGTGCAGAGGTGAATTTTTCCTTGAGTGATTCAAACGCATGAGCTGCTTGCTCTGACCATACGAATTTCTGCCCTTTGTGTAACAGTTTAGTTAAAGGTACTACAGTTTCAGCAAAATGAGGAATAAAACGCCTGTAAAAGTTGGCAAAACCCAAAACCTTTTGTATTTCTTTTACTGTTGTGGGTTCAGGCCAATCCTTAATTGCATTCACCTTTTTTACATTCATCATTATTCCTGCTGGAGATAAACAATATCCAAGGAATTCAACTGTGTCTGTATTAAAAATGCATTTTTCAAGCTTAGCAAACAAATGATTTGTTAACAATTTCTGTAATACCGCTCTAACTTGATGTACATGTTCTTCTCGAGTTTTTGAATAAATAAGTATATCATCAATATATACAATTACGCAAACGTCAAGAAATTCATGCAACACCTCATTGATAAAAAATTGAAATGCTGCCGGTGCATTGCATAAACCAAATGGCATGACTGTGTATTCAAATAATCCAAACTTGGTTTTGAAAGCAGTTTTCCACTCATCATTTTCTTTCACTCTGACAAGGTGATATGCACCTCTCAGATCCAATTTTGTGTAAATAGTGGAATGGCGTAATTGGTCAAGAAGAACAGGAATCAAAGGCAATGGATATTTGTTTTTTATCGTGGCCTTGTTTAATCCGCGATAGTCAATGCAAGCGCGGAGACTTCCATCAGGTTTAGGAATAAAAAACAGTGGCGAGGATACTGGAGAGGTGGAATGTCTTATAAAACCTGACGCTAATAACTCATCAAGATACGTTCTCAAATACTTAGTTTCCTCTTCTGTGAGGGCATACACTCTAGTGTTAGGCAAGGTAGCTCCGGGTATTAAATCTATTCGACAATCATATGATCTATGTGGTGGTAAAGAACCAGCCTTCACAGGATCAAATACATCTTTAAAATCTTGATACTCACATGGTAAGTTCACCACACCTGTATTTGTAGAGGCACAATGTAAGGTTGTCATTGCGTCATTTAACGCTTCCTGATAACAAGATTCTCGACAATAAGTGGAATCTAAGGTAACTGTTCATAAGGTCCAATTAATTCTAGGGTTATGCAAAGTTAACCATGGTACCCCTAGAATAAGGCCAAATGTTGGTGTATCAATTAAGTCAAAGCAAATTTGTTCGGTATGACCATTTTGACATACCATAATCAAAGGACTAGTTTTCTTCGTTATCATTCCTGAAGATAAGGCCGAACCATCCACTGCACAAACAGCTTCAGGTTGAGCCTTCCACTCAATGGGTATCTGTAACCTTTCAGCCATTTTAATGTCCATAAAGTTCCCAGTAGCTCCACAATCTAATAAGACTGAAACTGAATGACGCACATGGGTATTAATAATCAAAACTACCTGTATTAGAAAATGTCGTGGAATTCTGGGTACTACATTAGTCGCGATATCGGAGGTCATTAAAGAGTTCTTACTCGTACAAGAGACCCCCCTTCTTGACGAGTTATTTAGTTTTCCTGCTCTGTAGAATCTGTTATGACCGAACTTATTTTCTTTGGTCCTTTTGGTTTGATAGGACACTCTTTCGCAAAATGCCCGGACCTGGCACAATATAAACAGAGGTTCAACTTCCTCCTTCTATCCTTCTCCTCTGTTGATAACGGGCCTTTAATAGTTCCAATCTGCATAGGTTCAGCCTCTGACACTTTCGTATCAGTTTCCTTCTTATCACTTTTTGGGACAGAGAACCTTGGCTCAAATCGTACTTTTTCACCTTTTCTTTCTCCTAAGCGATGATCTAGTTTTACAACTAAATCCACAAATTCTGAGTATTCTTCCGGAAGGTCTACAATATGAGCCAAAGCATCCTTTAAGTCATCGCGCAGACCTCTATAAAACAGAGATGTACGTTTTTCCTCTGGCCACTGGGTTTCAGTTAAAAGTCTGTTAAACATAGTTACATAGGTTAACAAATCTTGTTTACCTTGTTTTAGATTTAGTAACTCATTGTCACTAGCTTGGACGTAAGTATGCTTCGCAAACAATTTTGCCATGGTAGTTTTAAATTGTGGCCAATTATGTAAAATGGGGTCATCTCTATTAACATAGGGTATAGACCAATTTGCTGCTGTACCTCCCAAATAAGAGAGTACAAACGCCACTTTAGTCGCGTCAGTAGGGAACAATTGTGGTTTGCATATGAAATGCAACTGACATTGGCTGAGAAACACATCAAATTTACCCGAATCGCCAGAGAAGCGTTCTGGGGCTGCCAAGGGAACAACATTAGGGACAGCTACCGTGACTTGCACTGGAGAAGAATTAGTATCCGAACTCGTGAATACCTTAGAAGTTTTAGACTTACTACCAAAATTTAAAGAATCTGACTCAAAGGCTGAAACAGGATTTCCCCATAATGAGTCCCTTGGCTTATAACGAAGGACTTCTTGCCTTAAAATTGTATTCTCATGTTTTAATGTGTCAATTTCTAATTGCATTTTCTGCAACATGTCCGATATGGATTTATTTATTTCTAGATCTTCTGTCAATGCCTGCGCCATTGCTTGGCCATCAATAGTATCGTTTTCTAAATCCATATTTCTCAAGGAGAACCTAATTATTGTGAAGGCTTGCGCTTCTGTTAAGCCTTCACTCACCTGAAAAGCAGGATGTTCAACTTGAGAGATGTGTAGATTATTCCCGACTTCCCCAAAGAATCTCCTTCGGACTTGACTGAATATAAAAACAGCCTGGCCAAGTTAAACTCTTAAGGGAAGGGGGAAATGGGACAAAATAATAAACAGAAAGACACTCCGGCTCTTGTTTTTTGCTTCTAAAAATATGCTGCCTGCTTCGTCCTGATAGCGTCTATATGCAAAACGGAAAAGACAAAAGAAACATTAGCTTACTAATAAAACTTATCGTGACAATTATTGATTACAAATCAGACCAGTGAAAGTGTACCTTTCTTTTACTCAGGTTGAGTCGTCACCTGAATATCTTTACACATGTTAAGATTCTGCAATGACAATAAATATCGATTTTAAAGTCTTGCTTGTGAAACCTTTCTCCTAGATTGAAGAATTAACGATTTTTTCTTTGCATATACACTTACAAAGAGATTGTCTATAAATGTTCTCTTCGTTTTTTAAAACAAATCCTTTTTGTTCCACAGAGTCTTTAAAATGAAAAATGCCGTGCCAAGCTGAAGCTCCCAGAAGAGAAAACAAGCTAAGTCTTTTTCTGCTCGTAGATTATTATTAAGTACTTGTGCAAGCTTGATCTGCTTTTTAGTTCTAGTGCGCCAAACTGGTAAAATAAAATGAACTTACTTTTGGTAAATGTGCATAGTCTGCCAATTACTCACTGACATGTCTTTCTTCTGTTTTGTTTCCCTTCTTGAAGCGGGGAACTGTTTAGCTGTAACTCCGGAAGGAATCGTGAGGGGTTTCCTGGGCTACGAGGGAAGGAGTTGAAGGCCGGACTGAAATCACCGATGCGGAAGTGATGACTGGATCCGAGATGCAGGAGCTTGAATTCCGCTGTCAGGTAAGTGAAGAATAAACGAGCGCAAGCATGATTCCTTGCAAGTCTGGGGTTTAAATAGCTTGCGGGAGGGTGGGGTTCTCACCGGGAGGGAGCAAGAGCGCACGTGCATGATACTCGCGTTGAATGCAGCTGCTACGAACGTGACTTCCAACTGCCTAACACGGGCATGTTTACAACGTGCATAATTACTGAAAAACAACGTGACAATGCTGCCATTGCTTTGTACGAAACAGAAACGTGCTTTGAGAACGTGTTGATTCACATGATACTATCTGCAGCTAGAAACAGCGTGATTCTTACATATCTTTTCTAAACAAACATTGGCAAAAACATTTGGGAGAAAATAATACAATACAAACAGATTAAACACATTGTCATGGTCGTGATCTAAATCTTATAATCTGTAGCTGTATCAAGTCAGGGATCTTCTAATTGAGTCTGAGCATGGGTGTTACAACAAACTGTAACACTGGGCCTTTTTGAATATCAGGTCATGCCCTTTGGGTTATGCAACGCTCCTGCTGCCTTCCAGCATTTTGTGAATGATGTCTTGAGAGAGTACTTGGATCGTTTCGCAGTCGTCTACATTGATGATATTCTAATTTTTTCCGAAAACATGGAAGAACATAATCAACATGTGCGAATCATCTTGAAGACACTTTTAGAACACCAACTTTTTGTGAAATTGGAGAAGTGTGTGTTCAATTCCAGTCAAGAGGAATTTTTGGGCTTCGTACTATCCCCCGATGGAGTTTCAATGGATGAAACCAAGGTAAAGACAATCTATGAATGGCCATCTCCCCGAAATGTGAAACAAGTGCAGAGTTTCATTGGTTTTGCCAACTTTTACAGACGTTTCATTGAAAACTTCTCAGAAAAGGTATCTCCGCTAACTCGCTTGCTGAAGAAAGGGGCCAAGTTTGATTGGACCGTCGAAACTGAAGAAGCCTTTAGTAGACTAAAGAAGGTTGTTACCTCAGCGCCAGTGCTTTTGCATCCCAACCCAGAAGAGCCTTTCTTTGTTGAAGCCGATGCTTTCAATTTGGCAATTGGTGGAATTTTATCTCAGAGGGACAGATCCACCGGTCAGCTTCACCCTGTTGCTTATCGGTCCCGAAAGCTGACTCCCGCTGAGTTAAATTACTCCATTGCCGATAAGGAGTTGTTGGCAGTCAAGGATGCTTTTCAGGAGTGGAGGCACTACCTGTTGGGTGCTCGACATGAAGTTACTGTGTTCACGGACCATCGGAATCTCCAGTTTTTAAAATCTGCTCGAACCTTGACCCCCAGACAGTTGCGTTGGTCTTTATTTTTTGCAGACTATAACTTTGTGTTAACTTACAAACCTGGTTCCACCAATGGAAAAGCCGATGCCTTGTCGCGTTTGGATACAGGAGAAGATTTTCCGATCTTGGAAAAAGAACTGATAATTCCAGAGGAAAAGATCATTGGAGTAATTCAGTTTCCGGAGTTTGAAGAGCAGTTAAATTAAGTTCTAGCTTCCTTTAATCTTGCAGATTGGGTCAAACAGGAAGAAAATAGAGAGATTTAAAATGGCCGACCTTATTTTAAAGGAAAACTTTTTATTCCCGACGTAGAGCTTCAGACAATGGTAGTTCAACATTTTCATGATGATTTGTTGGCTGGACACAAGGGAGTGAAGAAGACGCTGGAACTAATTCAACGTGAATTTTGGTGGCCGTCC
The DNA here is from genome assembly GCF_964204655.1 of Triturus cristatus. Classification (NCBI taxonomy): domain Eukaryota; kingdom Metazoa; phylum Chordata; class Amphibia; order Caudata; family Salamandridae; genus Triturus; species Triturus cristatus. Next base: position 1,187,357,534 of record NC_140592.1, read on the forward strand.
ATGGAAGCTCAGGTGGGACAATATGTGGCCTCTTGTGAACAGTGTTTAAAGGGAAGGTCTGTTAGAAAGGCTCCGCAAGGTTTACTACTACCCGTGCCCCCGGCCCCTTATCCGTGGCACACAGTATCCATGGATTTCATTGTAGAATTACCTTCTAGTCAGGGCTTTTCCGTCATTTGGGTGGTGGTGGACCATTTCACAAAGATGAGTCATTTCATCCCTTTAAAATCAATTCCAAATGCTACTTATTTAGCGTCCCTGTTCACACAACATGTAGTTAGACCACATGGTATCCCCAGGGTGGTAATTTCTGACCGGGGTCCCCAATTCATCTCTCATTTTTGGAGATCATTTTTAAAAAGATTGGACATTGATTCTCGTTTGTCCTCCAGTTTCCATCCCGAGACTGATGGTCAAACGGAGAGAGTTAATCAGGAACTGGAGCAGTACTTGCGTTTGTTCCTGATGGATTTTGAAGGGGAGTGGCCAAATATAATTTGGGCAGCCGAGTTTGCTTATAATAATGCAGAGCATGTTTCTACAGGTTACACTCCCTTCTATTTAAACTCAGGTAGACATCCCAACACATTTGTAGGAAAACAAGAGAGTGAGGTTCCAGCTGTAGAGGAAGTAGTTCAGAATCTTCAAAAGGCTTACCAACTAGCTACAGACAATTTAATCAAGGCCTAGGCTTCTTACAAGAAACAAGCCGACAAGAGGAGGCGTTCCAGTCCTATTTATGAACCTGGGGAGAAGGTCTGGATTTCTACACGAAATCTGCGTTTAAGGGGAAACCGGAAGTTTCAACCAAGATTCATTGGTCCTTTTTTAGTGGATAAAATGATAAATCCAGTTAGTGTCAAGATTCGACTTCCACAGAAACTTAGAATCCACTCAGTGTTTCACGTCTCCTTACTAAGGAAGAGTCCACAGAATTTAAGAAAGAAGGGTCCTCCCATGCCAATTCTAGTCCAGTCAGAGGAAGAGTTTGAGGTTAAGCGAATTGTGGATTCTAAAATTAAGAAAGGAAGATTGTTCTACTTGGTGGACTAGAAGGGTTTCGGTCCAGAAGAGAGAAGTTGGGAACCAAAGAATCATTTGAGGGCTCAACGATTGATTAGAGAATTTCACAGGAGACACCCTAATAAGCCTAAGGAGGGTGAGGGAGGAGCTTTGGTGGGGGGTACTGTCAGGACTGCTCAGTTCAAGCCAATCATTAGCTTAAAGTTCCTCCCAGTTACTTGCAAGATCCATAGTATTCGTAATTTCAGACCGATAAAATACTTACCCAACCGCTGGTCTTCCTATTTGTTTAAAAGACGACTGATTCATTCACAGCGGAATTCCAAGAGGGCCGCCGGCGTTGAGCAGTGAGGTTGCCGGTCTAGTTTATCCTCTTTTTCCCAGCACAGCTGTGCTCGCGACTACGCTCGCGGCAAACTGCGCACTTCAACTGAAGTATTCTGGAAAACGGTTGCATATCTCTTTGCGGCGTTTTCGCTTTTGAGAAGGGTTCCAGTTTGTGAGTATTCCGGTAAATTTGAGCTGAAAGACTGCTTCCGCGGCTGCGGTGAGTAGGTTTACTTCTAAAATACCGAAGGATTTTCGTGTAACACATTTAAGACATTGGAAGCGACTTCAGTCAGGGCTCTGACGCTGTCAGTACACCGGGCTAGGTGTAGTACTGAGAAGTATTCCTAGTTCATGAGCCTGTGAAAACTTACCTGTCAGTCTTCCGTAGACTAAGAGACATCTATACAGAGACTGTGTTTCATGAGAAAAGAAATTGAAGAGCAATTCAGACTACATTATCCAGCTACAGAGCTTATAGAGAACATTTATTAAGGAAGAGAGACTAGGATAGAGAGAGAAGAGTAATACTGAAAAGGCCACAAGTGGGTGTAATTATGTATATATATATATATATATGTATAAAGATACTTACCAACAATTGTCAAGTCTTCGCTCTCAACAGAATGGAACTTTGGAGCGTCATCAACATGTAGAGATTCGATAGCTGCTAATTAAGGAGAAATATGTTAAAGGCTGCATAAGGGTTTTGCAAGGTAATAGATAGGTAGGAGACTGAAAGATTTAGTTAACTGAGAAGGACCAGAGACACAAATCTAATCTGTGCTTGCATTTCTATCTAGTACTCAACCAACCAAGAGAACACAGAGTAGCAGAGACCATATTAGGAAAAGACCATCACACAAGAGAATAGAAAGCCATTTAGTCAGGACAGGTAATAATTCTCCTGGGGTTTTGAATTCGACTAGAAGGGCAGTGTACAGTGGCTAAAGAAGTTTTTTCTTGCAGGAAGGCGCCACAAGAATAGTAGCCGATCCTGTCCAGCTGAAGAAGACTTGGCGTTTCTCTTTTCTTCCCAATCCCCTTTCCCCCCTCTAGCTGCCTGGGTATATATACTCGGGTAGCGGAGCAGGGGACTGGTGGAATAGTCATCGGCTCCTGCGGAAGTCTGAAGTTCTGGAACAGGTACTTGACACAACCAGACAAGGGGCGCCCCCTGCATAAAGATGTTTTTACTAAAAATAATATTGAGAGAATGACATGATCCCCTACCCGTTGCTTTTTATTTGCACATAGAAGTAATCCACCAGCCCTCAAGAAGACCTTCGTCCAAAAATATTCAGGCTCCACAAGAAGGTCGAAACTCGTTGGCATATAAGACCAAGTGGCCAGGAGTCTTCCATACTACAATAAAGAAAGAAGTAATATATACAACAGGTGAAGATAGTATTGATACATCTAGGACCTTTTTGGAAAGATCTCCGACCACAAAAGGACCTTGTAGTGCCGCATGGGCTGCACAATTGAGGGTCAAAACTTGTCTACTGACTTAAAACATGTAACCTTCTTTGGGTTACATTGCAGGACACTTTTTCTGCAAACACACACTAGCTGTTAGTAGATTTGGTAAACACGGATAAATGTCATGTGTTTTGTGAAAATATGTTTACTTTATGGCGATTTGTATATAAGGAATTATATGAATAGTACATTATTTGTCTTTAGCACGCTACTGAAAGCATTACAGGTGCCGTGAAGTAAAAATAACGATATCAAATGATAAATATACGTTTTTTAAACAACTCAACGCGTATACTGGGTGCATAAATTCATTTCAATAACATACATGAGATTGCTGACTGATAAAGGACAAAGTTTAGAAATGCATAATGGTCATAAATGACCATGAGAGATAAGAACAAAGGATATATCTCTACTTAAGAAAAATAGGATCGATGGTATAGGAGGTACCTGTGTTTTCCTCAAACCTTATTTTATCCAACCCCCCTAGGTCCTGAACAGGATCACTCGCCATTGTGACAGACATATTTAGTGCAACTGGCGTATGGCATTTGCTACAATGAGTGACCATGTCTTGCAGTTTTGGTAAAACAGCAGGATGGTAAGTATCTAGTCAGGTGTAAGGGTCCCACAGATGGTCCAACTGCTGATGAAGATGCACCACCTTCCCTCGCTCTTATTGTCTTCTGGTTGGTGCTTGCATGTATGATTTTCAGGTGTTTCGTAACAGAGGATGTGCCATGTGAATACTTCTTCACAGTACCTTTTTACAGTTTTTTGCGGCATAGATTGCATTGGAAAACTTTTGTGCAAGCTTTATTTTCTGCAGAAGGGATGGAGAATATTTCCAAACATCGGAGAAATTCTTTGGAAGTGGTAAGTCTTCTTTTTCTTAGTCCTGCTCTTTCCATTCTCTTCTATCTTCAGCAGTAGAGTACTTAACTTTGAAACTCTTGTCTTTAGAAAGAAAGGCAAAAATACGATGGAGCTGTGCTTCAAAGACTCTCTGTAGAGCGATATGAAACTGAAATAACTGATTTAAGGTATAGTTTTTAATGTGGATGGGTGGACAGATTCATGGGGGCATCGCAGCAGATCCGTCGATCCATCTAATGAATAGAACACTGAGAAAGACTTTAGGTTTTGCATTTGTAAAACGTTTAATGTTATGTTATGTTCATTTGTCAATTGTTAGTTTTAAAATGTATAATAATAAATGTATAAATAAAATGTATTTATAAACTTGTAAAAATGTATATTACTGAATTGAACTCATAGGTAACATTGTAGTACAATTTATATTTAAAAAATTGTAAAATTCCCTAAAAAAAACCAAAGGTCACAGGGATGTTATAGTTAAGAAATAGCATTAAAAAAGAATTTAAAAAACCTTAGAAATTCACTGAAAAAAACAAAGGTTACAGGGACGTTATAGTTAGGATCAGATTTTACACACACAAAATCATAGAAATTCAGCAGTTATAGTTACCTGAGTTAACTATAACTTGCGACCCCAAAATACACTGCTTATGACCTCACATATTACATCACTAATGACGTGGTAGTGATATCACTGATGACATCACTGATGACATCTCAAATGACATCACTGATGACATTATCCAGCAATGTAAACATCAATATACTTCATGAAGTACCATTAAAACCTTTTTAAAGTATGAAGAAGCACTCAGAGCGGCTTTGGGGGGTTTTGATGGCTCACTTTTACTCCATAAGTGGAATCGAAAATGCGAGTGTGAGAGATTAACAGAGTGACAGAAAAAGAGAAATAGAGAATGTGTGCGCTTATGTGCATGTGTGTGTTCTATGCTATAAAGGTACACTGCTGGCTACGGCCTACAGGAGGTGATTCATAACTTATAAGGGCTTCCTTATGGGGCAAACCTGTTAAAATGGTGGTCTTAGCAGACAGAAGCTAATTCATGACATGGGAGGAACCCATGTCAAATTAAAGAAAAAAAACTCTGGGAAGGGATTGGGGTCTTTGGCTCACCGTGAACCTACTGGAATATTTAATAAGTGCCTTTTCAGGGACTATGGCTTTTTAGCAGATTGATATAAAAATTGTGCTTTACAGTGCATTATTTGATTCCATTTTGTTCAAAGTTTTTCTCCTTCAGAACTAGGCCAAAAATCTTCTGGGCAAGTTTTATACCATACCACTTTCGAAGATTACCAGCCACCGCTGCTTAGCAGATGGGGCAGTGGCAGAGAGAGTGGTTTGTGACCAAAGGGGACAGTATGGGTACAGAGTGGGCATGAGCAAAGATTCTGCAGTTACATTTACAGCATTTCCACTCTGAAAATGAATTCATTTGTGGATATTTCACAACGGGATAAGCCTGCCACACTCCCACCCTACCTGTAATCCTTACCAATTTATATTGAAAATTGGGTCATGTGACCAGGGAATCATCAATAGCTTTGTGAACATGGCTCCCATATATGAACATAGAGGATTGAAAGGGTTATATATGTACATCAATGGCTGATCAATGCGGTAACTGCACACAAATGCACTGAGGGAGAACCTTCCCCTTTCAGTGGCTGCGCACAAGGGTTTCTGTGGTCAGCCAAAGGCACCAAAGTGTAATGTTCAACTCTGGTAGTGTCGTTGCAGTGGACACAAAGGCAAGGAGAACATAAGAGACAGCAGTAAAATTGCCAAGCAGCCTCTTATTTCAGTTGCCTTTTTACCCCTTCTGTGGGGCAGTATCAGCACAAACTCTGTATAGATCACTATCTGAGCTCATTCAGTGCTCCAGTCCACTGTAAACAAGTAAACAATCCCAAAAGGGTAAGTGATTTCAGGAAGATGTCACCCCCTCCTCCATGAGCAGGAGAGCTGTGTCCATTGTAGGCGCAGTGTATTCATTAAATCTTACACCTAAAAAGTCACCCTTAGGGTGAATCGGGGTGGTGTTAAACCTCAATTTCATATGGCCTTCAGTGGCAGCTGGCACGGATCGGGGGTGGCAGTGGGCCAATGTAAAAAATATAAAACTTACCTTATCGCCGTCACCTCTCTTCAGTCTCTCCTCCATGTCAGGACTTTCCTGACCAATCACAATGCAGCAATGTAGTGTTGTGATTGGTCTGAGCGTCGTGGCTCAGTGCTCAGACAGGGAATGTGGGCCTGGGCATGTTCTCCATGCAGGCCGTAATGCAGCCTGCATGGAGAACTTGCAAAGTGTGCATGACTGTTTGGCCGATCCAAGAGGACCGGGCGGGCATTCTTGTGCACTTGGAGTGGGCAAACCACTTGCGCCCTGCTCTGACAGCAGAGAAGCCCCGCCTGCCCCGATTGCTAAGCAGCAGGAACAAATACAATGATAATAACATGAAGTTATTATTATTTTATTTCTCATTTAGTTACACTGCTTAAAAGCAGTGGGGTGATGCTCCTCCACCGTAGCGGAGAAGCCGCCACTGCGGGCCGAGTGTCACAGAGACAAGGTACAAAAGCAGCACAGCCAAAATACATTGAAGTAAGTGACTTTTAGGGCAGAATTGGAAATTAATAAATGTTATGCAAATTTAAAAGGTGCAATCCAGAAAATGTAAAGTGCAGGTATCCATTGCCATGATGGCTCTCAGTAACAGGACAATGCAGAATAATGAGCAAAATCCAAAAAATAGTCTACATACCATATGTGCTGCTAAATCAGTAAGAAATCGGACAGCATCTTGAGTGGTATGTGAAAGTCTTCAGAAGGGTTCTGGCTCACTCCCAAAATCAAGGGTTTATAAAACAAATGTTACAATTGAATATAGTGCAGATTCACCATCGGATGAGTAAAATAAATATATTTTAAACAAATCAGAACACTGAATTAAAGTGAGCCATACATCCATACCAAGTAAGTACTATCCACTACATGGAAATTGATTCTTTGCCAATGTCCTCCGGAGATGCCAGAACAAACTAGATACAAAAACACAGTGAACCACTGTGAAAGGATTCAATACTGCAAGCAGACAGAAGAACCGTGAAGACATGTAACACTAATGAGCCCATGCTAGAAAGTCTACTTCAAGAACAGCGTCTTTCAGAAAAAAACATGACTGCTTGACCACGTGCAGCAGAAATAATTAACAGTGAAAGAACAACATGAGACATTCACTATGAACAAGAGCAGTTGAGGCCTAGTTATTATAAGCCCAAAAAATGCACGTTAATAGGTAATTTCAAAATTGTTTCAAAGGCAGTAGCACCATATAACAATACACACGTGAATTAAAGTGTAGATTACTATTCTGTACATTGTTAATAGTGCACAATTGTTATTAAATACACCAAAACGTCTATGTCATAAGCTTTTCCCATACTTGGCCAAAATGCCAGATGGTGATGACTCATGGTAACTCTTGCCCTGTGGCCATTTTGAGCCAGAGCCTTTCATAAGAGGTTTTTAAACTTTATTTGTGAGGATTTTTCATTCACATTTAAGAGAGCCCCCTTGATTGCCCAACAGAATCCAAGTTTGTTCAGTGTAAAATATTAGTGGTGTGTCCAGTTTGTGGTTTATAACTCACATCTGTATGAAAATCAAGGATGGGGGAGGTAGAAGAAGCGGTGATCCATTCAGCTTCCTATTAGTCACTCAAAATCAAGGGGGAATGGATCACTTGTACCTGCTACCAGGGTTCAGGAGTTGTATCCGTCTTAGAAAACCCTCATTCACGTAGACAGGTCGATAGGCGGTATATCTTGATTCTCCGCCTTAGTCATATACGTGAACGCATCATCATTGGGTTTCTCTTATGCTTCCTCCACCAGGAGGGAACCACTGGTTATTTCAGTAGTGGTCAGAATTTGAAAAAAGTGAGGGTGCTCAAGTGGAGTGATTTGGTTAAAAAAGTCCTCATGCCACCTCAACTAAAACTTTATTCAGTTTGGAGCATGGGAAAAGGTAAAAACAGTGTCGTGCGTAGTGGGACGTGCTATGAGCCCACTGCACTGGTTAGTCCAGGGTGGTGGTCGACATGTTTCAGCCCCTTAGTTGCCCATGTGGGTCGGGAGGCTTTCGTCAGAACTTAGAAAAAGTGAAGGAAATGGGTATTGTCCAAATCCTAATTGGGTTCAGAGGTTAATTCTCTGAACAGAGGTCGGAAGTACCTAAAGTGTGAAGTGAAAGAAACAAAAGGAGACATAATAGGATAATTCTAACATGTAAAAACAAATAGAAAATAGGTCTCATGACAATGATATTCATTGTTCAATTTGAACATTGTAAACACTATCATAAAATATAAGCAAATAAGAAAATGGCAATTCTTTAGTACTCTTTAAGATTCTGCATATGGGACAAGTGAGCGGACTGGAGCACCTTAAGACACCTTTGTAGTGGGCGTGTTGGTTCTCGATGTTGTAGACGTCTAGCTTATAGTTGCACCATTTTGTGATAAAAACAACTCGTGTTAGTTGTGACACGCCTTAGATATCGCACGTGATCTTTTTGTGAGTAGCGCTGGAAGTGTCGCATTTGGTGTGCAGCCTATGGAAGCACTTGTTTGTTCCAGATATGAGGTTGATGCGTTTAGAGTGTGGCATATATTGAGCCTAGATTGGAGCATATGTGCAATCTCTAGGTAATTGCGCGTTCAGAATGTGATGTGTAGGTAATAGTGTTGCAATGTTGCGTGATTGCGCTGTAACATAAAAAGGGACTGAGAGAGGGCGCCGGCATTGCGGGGCATTCATAGTGCGGCATCTATTGGGCACGAGTTAAAGCGTAAAGTAGAGCTTGTGTGCAATCATTATGTAAATGCGCGTTCATAATGTGGCATGTACTCAGTAGTATTGCAAACTGTGTGATTGCGCTGTAACGTAAAAAGGGGACTGTACAGAGGCGCCAGCATCGCGGGGCGTGTGAAAAGACAATTAGCATGGCGGTTAAGAATGTCATACCGGCACATGCATCAAGGGAAAAACCGGTCGCAAACGGGCAGATTCTCAGAATCTGCCCCTTTGCGACCGGTATTTTCGCATTTGGGATGCATCATCCCAAATGCAAAAATCACAATTTAAGGAATCTCTAAATTGCGATTACTTAAATTGCGATTGCATTTAAGGAATCCCAAATTGAGATTCCTTAAATGCAATGCATTAAAGTAAAAAAATTAGCGATTTCGCTAATAGGGGAAGCAAATTACCATGAAGTTGAACTTCATGGTAATTTGCAAAAACTTTGAAAAATGCACTTTTGTGCATTTTTCAAAGTTTCATGTTGCACACACACATGCCCTTAGGGCATGTGTGTGTGCAACATCTGTGCACAGATCAATTTCAGGGGTGCAAAAGGGTGTCATTTTGACACCCTTGCACCCTTGAAAGTGCATGAGCAATTTGCGAGTACCTACTGGTACTCGCAAATTGCTCATGCAATCTCCAATTCATTCCTATGGGCCTGGAGGCCCATAGGAATGAATGGGACAGCATTCCTTAATTGCTATTTGCAATCTGCGAGTCGCAATTAAGGAATGTGTAAGAATCGCTATTTTTATAGTGATTCCTACATGCATAGGCTTTTGCAATTCCTTAATTGCGACTCCTTAATAATCGCAATTAAGGAATAGCAAAAGCCTACGTTGATGCATGTGCCAGATAGTGCGTACCTTGAAAAGTCCTATTACGGGCTCCATCTGGAGTTTGTTGGAGGCGCAATAGACTGCTGTAAGATTAGAAGGGATACAGTTCAGTATTAGTTTAAAAGTGATACGTTACGTGTGCTACTTTGTAGATGCAGTCTCTTTTTCCTTTGTACCGAGCTTCACAGTTTTCAGCGACTTGTGCTGATGCTGCCTTCTGGATCCCAGGTTTCTCTACGAGCGAGGCCAGTTTGCCATTAAATGGGTAATAAAAGTGAAGAAAGTCTGAGAGATGTTGGGGTAAAATGCATGCGGGGAGTCAGTGATTTCTTACTCAGCAGGATATGGCTCTTCCCTGTGAGTAGGCTGATGAAGGTGATCTGAAGAGCTGTTCAGGGCTGTACTTTTGACCCTAATATTAGAACTGCCCTAGCAATTCAGAGTTCTGTTGCTGCAGACACATTGCTCCTGTACTATTGGTATCATTTGCAGAACGTTATTGGTTGTCATACCATAAGGGAAGCACCTCAGTGATGTGGATTACTAAGCATGATGCTTACTATTACTCTTACGGATGTTGCTGCTGTCCAGAGAATCGCTTGAGGTATCATGGTATCTGAACAAACCAAAGTCTGCTCCGTTTTAGGGATTGTACAAGATGTGATTGTACCTTGGCCTTTCATTATTTCTTCACCTTGGTTGTTCTTTATATTTTATTTTCTAGGAGAGAGCGACATAAGAGGGTGTGCAGGAAGCTACTGCGTTGCATACCAGCCAATTCCACATGTACCCTTGTGTAGGTAGGGAGAAAGTCTCCTCTCTCGTTAACAGTGTGACAATTGTTATGTTGGTGTAAGAACTGGCTTCAATGTTTGTTGTCTCTTCCTATTAGTTCCATGCTGGAAGCTTGCAACCACCCTCTTCTCAAATGGGAGGACTCAGCCAACCAGACAGAGGCATATGCCCCCTCCCACTGGAGTGGGGCATAATAGGGGATGTACCCACCCCAAGGAACCTTTACTTACCTGCAACACCCCTAAATCTAGTATTTAGGAGCACCCCTGAACCTTGCCTCCTCAGACAAGAACCGAACAAGAAGAAGAAAAGAAGAAGGACCGAAGAGCCGTGCTGAAACTAAGAAGACGAGGATTCCCACTGACTTGGCCCCAGCTCTACCGGCCTGCCCCACCTCGAACCTGCTCCAGGGTAATTCTGGTGTGTCCTACAGCCAGAAAACTCAAGAACCACGAGGACCTGCCCTGCCTTCCACAAGAAAGACTTTGTCTCCTGTGAACACTGGATTTGCTCACCCACAGACTCAGCCAAATCTTCGAGTCTGCACCACTCTGCACCCGACGCCTATGACCTGGGTTCGAGTGGCCCAACACCATGAGGAGGTCTCCCCAGTCGTCCTGACCTGAGATCTAGTGATCTCTGACCTGCCTTAAACCTCCAAGCGAAGCCTGCAGCCTCTTTCTGGAGGATCCCCGACCGCAGCTGGTAAGAAAACCCGATGCTTAAAGACACCCCTGCACCCGACATCCCATGGCCTTGAGTGGCCCAAATGACTGTGTCCCAGCATCCCTAGGCATCACAACTTACCTCCCCAACCAGTGGTCACCTCTAGAAGATCTTCGTCCCCGAGCCTGCAGTCTTTGTTGAAACCGGAGAATCCCATTTGAAATCAACAGGGCACCGGACGCCAAACCAACACCCTGCACCCAGCCGCCTCTGCGCCGCTGCGGTTGTACATTGGGTACTAACTCAGATCTCCCTTTTTCCTGAGCCTTACACCAGGAGCTTTGCTCCCCCAACCCAGTGGCCTGCTTGTAAGCAGCCACCAACCTGAGGGCCCCGATCCCCCTTTGGAAAACATTGGGCCTCAGCACTCTCTACCCAGCAGCCCTAGTGCCGCCGAGGGTGCTTTGAGAGTGCCCCCTTGACCTTGGGGAAACCCTGGTTCTAACCCCAGAATACCAACTCCCAAACCCAAGTACTTACCTTGAAACCGATATCCTCATTTCCTACCATAGGACTGCATTGACTGCTCGCTTTGGAAAATTGTTCTAAGCGTGGAGTTGGATTTGTATGAGAACTTGAAAAACTGCAAATAACTAAAAACTGCTTTACTTACCTTTTCTCTAGGAAATGTTCCAGTGTGATATCTAGGCATATCACACTGAGTAGAAAAAGTAATCCATAAAGTAATCTATAAAGTATTCCAAAGTAATCTAACAGTAATTTTAACTGCATTCAACGTGTTTACAAACCTGTAACAAAGTCATTTTCATTCAGCTTGCTTGCATTGTTCAACTTGCCTTGAAAAGTACCATTTACACTTACCTGTACCAGGCTTGCTTGGTTCTAGAAAAGAAATATAACTAAATATTTTTATACAAATCAAATTGATCTGAGTTCAGTCTTTGAGTGTGTAACATCATTTGCTGATTGAGTGTGTACAACAAATGCTTAACACTACCCTCTGATAAAGCCTTACTGTTCACCCACACTACCACAAATAGAGAGTAAGGTGATATCTACTTTTACCTCTGCCTAACTTTGGGGTTCCACTGGACTCTATGCACTCTATACCTCATTTTGGTATGTTATATACAGAACCAGCTTCCTACACTTACCGATAATGGGGTACAATCTGTTCAAAAGTGGTAGAGTAGTTTTTAAGTTCACTTGAATTTGTGTGTAATGGTATGTTAGAAAGGTTTAATAGGACACTAAAAGAAGGTATAGAGTTGGCAAAAATGTCAAGTTTAAATTGGAAAGATGAGTGAAAAGAGTAGAAACAAACAGGCAGTCACCTCATCAAACATTCACCAAAACTCCATTTGAGTTGTTCGGGTGTAGAAGTCCCAACTGCAAGCTAGTTCCGGGGTGGATGGATTGAAGGAAGGGTTGGGTTAAGGTGTCAGATAAAGACTCATGGAGAGAACAGATTGAAAAATTTTTGCAAAGATAGATTTAACGGTTGGAAAGCCAATGTGTACTTTGAGGGTTTTGTCGGAGGTATGATATGCATCAAAGCAGCGGTGAGACATGAGAGATTATCAAAGTTCACAAAACCATACGAGATGGTCAAATTGTTTAAAAGCACTGTTAAAGTAGATGATAGAGTAATTTAGAATCTAAGCAGGATTTCAAAATGTTCTGATCTCGAGTTTCCGGATAATACTTGATTAAAAGGAAATTATACAAGGAGAGAAAATCTGGCCCCCAAAAAAAGGTTGTATAGTAAATAATGTAAATAGGAGAATTTCCGAAAACCTAGTTATCTTGGGGACTATGATGTGTAATGTGCATTTTACCATCTGCTTTTAAAAGCAGGCTCATTGTGATTGAACAGTTCTTTGTTTTGTATTACCTTCTCAATGTACTTATTTTTTATTTACAAATTTTAAGGAAACATTATTTTTGCGTTAATGCTTGTTTTTGTTTAAAAGGGAAAGATGTGTGGCATTTTGTTATAATTATTCGTATGTTAGGTGCTGTGCCCAGGATCTCCTTTCTTTGCATTTTATTCTTGAAACATTAAAGCCGGGCAAGGAGAAATTATTTCTATGAAACAGAATTTGAACTTAGACTAATCGAGCTTGAGGAAAAGGCAAGATGGCGTCTGGGTAGCAGCCACTTACTGCAGCTCCGCCGGTTCAGCTCCCGAATCCCGAATAATGGAATATAGCGCTCCCAAATCGAGGATCATTGGGCGGTGTTGAGAGACACAGAGACGGTTGATCTGTTTTCCGTATGGAGTGGCTTTTTTCCGCCACTGTTGTCACCCTTCCATCAGCTGCACTCAAGGGACGCAACGGGAAGCGTTTGATCGCACCCTCTCGAGCCTCCCGCGCAGTCAGCCGGGCGGCTCAGACATCCTCGTTCCACTCCACCCTGCGACGACAGCGCTCAACGCTGCCGTGCTTCGTGATGGCGTTATCGGCAATCCACGGTGCTCTGGCAGTTTCGCACGACGCCGAGAAGAGAGACAGGAGAGGCAGCTATTGTTCCTAGACCCAGCGGAAGATACATTGTATCCTGTTCTTACGGAGTAGGGCGGAAAGCCAAGTAAGGATGGCAGGGCGTTTAGGAAAAGACATTAAAGCTAAGGGCAGCCTGATTAACTCAGAACAACGCTCAGAAACTGCATTACATCGCCCAGAGACACGAGGGCAGACAAATAAAGATGCTGAGAGAATTAATCTGTCCAAGCATTCTAAGCATATAAAGCAAGCTAAGCCAAATTTAAAAAATGTTAAGGCAAAAATTGCTAACACTGCTCAAACTCCTAATGCACAACCGCTAATTTCAAATATGTTTGGCCCAGTAGTTTTACAAAATGACCTAGTGGAAGCAGTTTCAGCGGTTTCACCGGATCAGCTTACTCTAACTGTTCCAACTACTCTAGAGGCACCTTCCGCAAACATCAATGACTCTGTGGCTATTCCTCTAGATATGACAACAATATTGGCAGCAAGTCTCCCCATGTCAGTGACCAATTTAGGATCAGCTGAGGAAATGATGGCAAATGATGGTAATGTTCGGTCAGAAACTTCTTTATTAGCATTACCCTCGGATTCAAGGATGCCAGTCATAGAATCCCTTATAAATTCAATGGTTTCGGGTAAAATTGCCACAAATATGAATACTACGTGCTCTCAAAATGTATTTTCATCAGTAGGCTATATAAGCACTCAACCAGACAATCTTAATAACTCAGGCAACCTGGATATGTCAGACACCACTGGGGGAAAAATATATTCGGTCACAGATGAGTCAGAGCTATATCAGACTGGTATTTCAACATCCAGCGAAGCCGAGGATGGGGGACAGAAACAGGACTGGGGGGCTACTACCGACTCAGAGTCTGATTCAGAGGCCCCAGGGCAGATCGTTGTACGGAAAAAAAAATCAGGAAGTAGATGGCAGAATAAGAAAACATCACAAAACAGACAAAAAAGCATGGAGTCTACGGAACAAGGAAGCAGTGCTGAGCTTAGATGGGATTACTCTTCTTCTCAGTTTGCCACTCCCTCGGATTGTACCATTCGTTCGGGTGGTAACCTTTCGCCTATAGCAGATCTGGGCAGTAAGAGTTCTGAAATCTTTAAAAATAAAGAAAAAGAGCCCACTTTGACGGAAGTCCTACAGTTAATCAAGGGCTTCAATGAAGAGGTAAAGTCAGACAATCGTAAGAATCGACAAGCTACACAGAAACTGCAAGGAGCAATCAGGAAAGTTGGTCGCACTTGTACCGAAATTGTTGACAGAATGTCGTCTGTCGAAGTGCGCACAGAGAATCTCGAGAAAGATGTCTCTTTGCTAAAAGCTCAAGGGGATGCACACAATTGTATAGTTAAGGACCTGATGATAAAGGTTGAGGAGCAGGAGAATAGATTGCGACGGAATAACCTCTGTATCCTTGCGGTCCCAGAAGGAGTGGAGGGTAGTGATCCTAGGGCCTATATAATTTCACTTTTCAAAGGGGCATTTCCCGAGTTGCAGTCTTGGGACTGGGACAAGGAAATCCAAAGGGCCCATCGCTTCCCGTTAACACTTCCTAAAAGATCTCCATCTCCACAGCAATATCCTCGTGCATTCTTAGTATATTTTGGAAATTTTCTTTTACGCCAAGCACTTTTTTACTTAGCGAGACCTAATAGCAAGAGGGGTTTTAATGGTGTCACCTTCTTTAGTAGACCCGACTTTGCCCATGCCACAGTCGAGCGCCGATGGAGGCTGAGACAGTTATTTGCTCCATTCCAGCAATTAGGAGCAACGGTTTATTTGCAGAATCCAGCGCGCTTAAAAATTATTCTTAACGGAGTCACACGTAGCTTTCATTCTGAAGTGCAAGCCCAAGCTTATTTGAAAGAGGTCGTAGAAACACCAAGAGACATACCCAAAGTTTAAAGAACTTTGAGATGCTTATGGACACCTTTGGGCATTAATGGACAGAAAGATTACCTTTTCATTAATGAACACTGCTTAAAACGGAATATTATAATTAACATTCACGCTGTATGGATAGCTTATTTGGGGAAGGGACTGGACCGGAGAGCGGCATGAGGTTCTGTTGCTCAGATGTCCACACCCTGGCTCTTAGTGAACCAGGTTGCCTGCATGGCTGGTGGTCAGTGGGGGGAGGGATTCCCTTGTGTTAGGGTAGGGTGGGGGAAGGGGTTGGCAAGGAGAGAGTTGATACATGTTTTTCTTTTTCTTTATTTTTTATTTTTTAGCATAGGAGTTTTGTTTATCTTTAATGAGTAATTTACATATAGCAACAATTAATGTTTGTGGACTTAAATGACCCCAAGAAACGACGGAATACTGCTGTAGCCCTTCAGCTACTTAAAGCCGATATTTTATGTATACAAGAAACCCATATACAAGGGTCGCAGATCAACCATTTAAATTCACTTGGTTATATAGTAGTAGGGGCCACAACACAGGCGGCTAGGGTTCGGGGGTGGCAATATTATCAGCAAACCGCTCAATCCAGTTCAAATGGACATTAGTTGATCAACATGGGAGGTGGGTTATTGTTGAATGTCAGAGGGAATATGGGGACTTATTTACGATTTGTTCTTTATACGGAAGCACCGCTGATGACCCAGCAATCTTTGATTTTATGAACAACGAGATCGCTAATTGGCCACTCCCACTAATTCTTTGTGGCGATCTCAATATAAACTTACCTGCCAATAAGAACATAGTATTAGATAAAGATTGGACATATTCTGGGTGAAAACAGAAGGTCTTTAAAGCTCTAAAGACATTATGTTATGAACAGGCATTAACTGATATCTGGCATGCACAATACCCTACCGACCCCGGCCACACATTTTATTCCTTTCCACACAATAGGCTGGTAAGATTAGATTTTGTCTTTGCATCTCATTCCATTCTTAGATCATGCTCAATTGAAAAGACCCCACGTATCATTTCTGATCATAATCTATTAGTGGTAGAAATAAAGGGGGTCATAGGTGGTACTAGAAAATTGTCTAATTGGACTTTTGAACGATCCCTTCTTTTAAATGATAATTATTTCAAACCTATGAAGTACTGGATCCCACAATTTATCAAGGTCAACTTAGGTAGTACCGGGATCGAGGTTGTATGGGATGCATTAAAAGCTGCAATCAGGGGAGAAACGTTGAGTTTTTCTTTATCCCTAAACAAGGATAAGCGACAGCTTGTGAACAATTTACAAGCCCAACTGGCAGCCGCAGAGGAGAATTTAATTACTGCCATCATAAATGATATTGAGCCTACAGAAGCACTCGCCAAAATAATGTCGGTAAAATCACTCCTGCTAGAGCAAATCGCTAAAAAAGCTGCGGATAGATTATCAACTTGGGGGGTGAAAGCATATGAATGCAGCGAACAAGTTGGGCACCATCTGGCGGTTAGAGCAAGACAGAAGTCTACCAGGAATATTATTACAGAAATTAAAGACAATACTCGTAAAATAATTACAGATCCCGAGGAAATTCAAAATGTATTTTTTTCCTATTATCAAAATTTATATAGCGAAACTAACACAGCATCGCTTCAAGATATTAATGTATATCTCAAACAAATTTCAGCGTTACAGTTAGCCCAGGAGGATCAGGAGCTACTTGAGGAACCTCCCCAATGGATAGACATTTTATTATGTATTAATAGTCTTCCCAATGGAAAAGCTACTGGCGTGGATAATATTCCTCTGGAATTCTATAAAAATGTCTCTACTGTGAACTAAAAAAGGTTATGCTGTTATTATTTAATCATGTATTTGTCGGGGAGAAGCCACCAGAATCATGGTCACAAGCGAAAATTATTATCATCCTGAAAAAGCATAAATCACCAGCCTCCTATCGTCCTATTACACTAATCAATGTAGACAGTAAAATGTATTCTAAAATTTTGGCAGGTCGACTAGCCGCGGTCATACATAAAATAATATCACCATGGCAACATGGTTTTATTCCCGGCCGCGGTACTATAGACCATATTCGGAGAGTTATAGCATTGTTTGATGCTGCTCACATATCTAAAGACCCAATAGCACTTATTCTACTGGACGCAGAAAAGGCCTTTGACAGGGTTTCCTGGTCCTTTTTGTGGGAGACCCTGTCAAGAGTTGGGATTGGCCAGGGATTTATACAGGCTTTTAAAATGTTGTATGTTGAGCCTACTGCTAAACTACTTATAAATGGCATATTGACAGATACATTTAAAATCACTAGAGGTACCCGACAGGGATGCCCGAGCTCGCCACTTTTGTTTGCTTTATATATAGATCCCTTTTTACGTTTACTGGAAAGTAATGATAAGATCAGCCCTATTATTATTCATAATTGGGTATCTAAAGTCTTGTCCTACGCTGACGACATAGCTCTAGTGACAACGAATCCCAGAACATCGATGAATGAGTTAGAAAAAGAAGCGGAAAGATTTGGAGTTTTATCGGGATAGTCTCTCAACAGGTCAAAAACTCAGATTATCTGCAAGAACGTCAGCATGGGCATCGATATACGCCAGGTAGAAAAGGCTACCTATCTCGGTGTTGATATCCTGCCCAATGTGGAACGCATAGTTGAATGTAATATAGAACCCCTGATTACAAAAATTAAACCGGAATTACCCCCTCTACATGATTTACATCTCTAATAGGCCGATGTAACTTAATTAAGATGCTTTTCTTTCTTAAATTTCTGTACTTCATAAGAGCTATTCCGTTAGGATTTACCATCCCTTGTTTGAAAAGGATTGAGGATTTATTTTCTCGATTTATATGGGCATACGAAAAGCCTCGGAGAGCTTATAAGTTTCTCTCCCTACCAAGGGAAAGAGGTGGGTTGGCACGCCCAAATATAAAACTTTATTATTGGGCAACAACTATTCTTTATAATTTAACCCTTTTTAGCAACAAGTCTGCAGGTAGCTCCTTGGGAGACATACCCACCCCGATAGAACTTATAATGGGCAGGGACGCATGGGGATGGATTTGGAGATTCCTAAATGACTCACATTACAAGAAAGTTTGCTTTAAAACGCTCATTCCCGGATTTAAAACCATGAAATCAATTCGTAAAATGGTAGGACTGGGTCGTTTAAACTATTATACTCCAATCTATAATAATCCCAATTTGCCAGAAATGTTAATGATTTAATAATTAAAAAATGGCAAGATAAAGGTTTATTTAAACTGGGTGACTTTTATTCCCGATCCGAGATAATCTCATTCTCAAACCTTAAACAAAGATATGAACTGGACTGGAGAGATTTCTATAAATATTTACAGGTACGTGATTTTTTTAGGAAAAAAGGTGGTGGTCCAGCAGGATTTATAAGTAATACTCTAATAGATAATTTGTGGGGGGGGGGGGGGGAAATATTTAACCATTGGATTTTTATATAGCTCTCTTAATTCATTAATGTCGGACGATTTGATATAGCGTGCTAGGAAATGGGAAGAGGAAATTGACATTTCGGAAGATTTATTTTTTTATTCAATCGAATTAGCACTAGTCTGTTAATCCCGGCACGACTACAAGCCCAGTATTATAAATCCTGCTTCTCATTATAATATACTCCAAAAAGAATTGCGAAATGGGGGACAGGGAAGGGGACTCTCTGCCCTAGATGTTCATTGTACCAGGCAGATCTCAGTCACATGTTTGCTTCATGTAATAAATTAAGTAATTTGAAACAAGAGATCACATATTTTAAAAGAGAAATGCTCGGAAGGGACTTTGATCTTTCACCTTCTCTAATTTGCCTTGGGTGGATAAGGAAAGCCGAGGAAAACCGGGAGAACAACTGGTCTTCATTTGTATGGCAATATATCGGCTTTGTTTAGCATCAGCTTGGTTAGATACATCCCCACCAGGATTTCATCAAGGGTTAACACGTTTAATATCTAATTATAATTTTGAAAAAGCTATTTATCGGAATAGAGGGGTCCATGCTCGAAGGAAAGGTTTAAGGATATGGGAACCACTGGCTATATGGCTCGAGAGGTAAATAAATTAAAAAATTTAATTTAACCTGAGTTAGTTTTGTTAGTATTATGTATACGATTCTTATGTCCAACCCCGGGGAGGGGAGGGTAGGGAGGGGGATGAAAAGTTTATTAAAAACAATGTGCATATTGTATAGCGTAAGATTTAATCTTATATTTACTGCATTAATATATGTCTTAATGTATATATGTCTGTATGTATGTAATACAGTACTCTAATAGTAATTATGCACAAAAAATAAATTAAATTAAAAAAAATGAACTTAGACTAATCATGGCTGAGGTTCTTCTGATTAAACCTCCTACCCTGTCCTTACTGTCTGGTGTTTTCTTCGCTTTTCCAAAGCATTCTCAAACTTAAAACTTTAATTGTTATTCTTTGCAGACAGCCAAATACTCCTAGACTGCAGCATAAGTGTCATATTCTGAAGCTCCTGAAACAAATGTTGGATTCCTATATGTTTTATTTTAATATTATATTAACATAAATATTTTTATTTAAAATTGACAGTTTTTTTCATCTGTAAACAACTTAGCTTAATTCATACCTTACTTTGTACATACTTTTGTACGTTTATATTTGCACTTGTGTTTTTGTGGATTCCACTGTCAGTGTGAAACGGAAAGACGGGGTCTGGAAGCGCATTCTATATATATATGCATATATATATATATACATATATATACATATGATACATATATATTATCTACTGGCGGTCGCCAGTAGATAGTTATAGTTAGGAACGAGTTTCCATAGGAAATCTGAAAATTCTATTTTGAATAACTTTGGCGCCGGTTGACGAATCCTCGCGAAATTTTCAAAACTAATGGGGCGCTCCGCTCAGCTCCTACCCTGAAAGTCTCGGGGTGATTCGTCAAGCGGGGGCTGATAAAAAAGGGGGGTCCCAAAACACGTTTTCCCCATGCATTTTCCCATATTTTATTTATTTTTATTTATTTATAAATTTATACCGCGCTAGAATCGACTCTTGGATAAGAGTATCTCTGCGCACAGAAAGACAGAAGAAGAGAGGTTGGCAGCTACAGGTGACGGGAGAAAAGAAGGCACATCACAAATACAGCGAGTTCCAGCTAACGTAGTGAAAAATTACTAAAATAAAAACGTTTTGAGTTTTTTTCGAAAACTCAAGAATTCGGAACATTGCCTTAACTCATAAGGAAGATTGTTCCATAGGGTTGGGCCTGCCACAGATAGAGTTTTCCCCCCTTGTCTGCTCTTCTTAATGGTCGGTACTTTAAGGTGAAGTTTACTGCTGGATCTGAGGAGTCGAGTAGGAATATAAGGAATAAATTTATCTTTCCAACAAGGAGGACCAGTGCCATATATGGTTCTATGGATAAGACAGCATGTCTTAAACCTGATCCTTTTATAGACTGGGAGCCAATGTAGTTTGTCGAGAAGAGGTTTAGAAGGAGTTCTTGGGGGGGCATTCATCACCAGTCTTGCCGCAGTGTTTTGTATTACTTGGAGTTTAGCTAGGACTCCCTGATTGGCCGATAGCAGGAGTCCGTTGCAATAGTCCAAGCGACTCAACACTAGAGCCTGAACTAAAGTTTTTCTGATGGAATCAGGCAGAAGTGGAAACACTTTACGTAAGAGCCCAATAGCATGAAAGCATTGGCCAAAGACCCAGTTGCCATGTTGCTTGTAGGTAAGTTCACGGTCAAGACGGACCCCTAGATTTTTCACGACCGTTTTGGGTTCAGGTACTTGTCCCAGTTCACTTGGCCACCACTCTGAAGTCCACAGATTTCTAACCTCCCCAAAGAGCATTACTTCAGTTTTGCTTACGTTGCATTGGAGATAGTTCGCTTTCATCCAATTTGCAACAGCTTTCATGCCGTTTGAGAAGGTCTCCCTCACTTCGTCGGTCAGATGTTTAAAAGGGAATATAAGCTGCGTGTCGTCGGCGTACGAGACAGGTACAAACCCGAATTCTCTCAATATGTTGGCCAGGGGTGCCACGTAGATGTTAAACAAAGTAGGGCTTAGACAAGAGCCCTGTGGCACCCCCTTGGTAATATGAGTTTCTGTCGACCTAAATGTGCCCATGCTGACAGTTTGGGTGCGGTCAGACAGAAAACTCTTTAGCCAGGTTAACGCTGTGCTTTCTATTCCAATTTCGGTCAGACGTTTGATTAAGATGTTATGTGATATAGTATCGAACGCCGCCGATAAGTCCAACAGTACCAGGATCGCAGAGTACCCTCGATCCTGGTACATGTGAAGGTCATCTGTCACCGACAGCAGAGCAGATTCAGTACTGTGTCGGGGTCTAAAAGCGAATTGAGCACTGTCAAGCTTGCCATGTAGTTCTAGGTACTGAGAAACCTGCTTATTGACATGCTTCTCTATGACTTTCCCTAAAAAAGGGAGTAGCGAGATAGGCCTCAGATTGGATAAATCAGTCCAAGGAATGGAGGAGTTTTTTCTAATAGGCCTTACCAGTGCTTTTTTCCATTCCTTAGGAACTTGCCCATCGGTCAGAGAGAGGTTGATGAGGCTTTGAATCTGAGGACTCAAGCTTTTTCCTACAATCGGGAAAATTCTTGCTGGAATAATATCAGAAGGGCTTCCGCTTTTAATCTGCCCCAGATAACCTTCTGTCTCACTCAAGGAGATAGGGGAAAACGATTGTAGGTTTGTATCTGCTATCCCTTTATCCAATTCTATAGGTGATAGAGTATCATCTATAATGGGTGGCTGAGAATTTAGGATATTATCGTGAATCTTGTTTATTTTGTCGTTGAAGAACTGTGCTACTTCATTACAGAGTTGTTGTGAAGCCAATTCCAAAGATTCACAAGCTGTTGGTTTCACAAATGATTGTAAAGTTTGGTATAATATTCTAGAAGAATTTCCTGCAGCTAGGAGAAGGGCCTGTAGGTGGGATTTCCGGGCACTGCGAATTTCCTTATGATATTTAGAAAGGGCTACCCAAAAATGATTTTTATCCGTATTATCATGGGTTGATCTCCACACCCTTTCTAATTTTCTTACTTGCTGTTTGAGAGCTCTCAGATGTTCTGTAAACCATACCTCTTGTTTCCGAGCTCGGCAGGGTTTATAGGTTTTTATAGGAGCAATGTTGTTTACCACCTGGAGTATCGTCTGATTATAGAGATCTAATGCTATATCAACGTTCTCTCCAAGTGGGGTGGGGTATCCAGCAAAGGATTCTTCAAATGTTTCTGTAGTAATCTTGTGCCATGGTCTACGCCTGATAGGAAGGGCTAGTGCCTGGGCGGAGGCTTTACCCAAATATGAGGAAGAAAATTTCAAGACAAAATGGTCTGTCCAATTAACCTGGGTAGAGGAATCAAATAGCAGGGTATTAGGTTTGTTTGAAAAAATAAGATCCAAAGTATGCCCTGCCAAGTGGGTAGGACCAGTATTTATTAAAATTAGACCCAGCACAGACATATCAGTTAAAAATGATTGTACCTCAACAATGTCCTTGAGGTCACAATGCATATTAAAATCTCCTAATAGTAAGAACTCATTATCAGGGTCGATATGCCTAGCCAGTACCTCCAGCAACAAGATATTGAAGTTGGTATAGGGTCCAGGGGGACGATAAACCAGTGCCCCTTTATAACCAATATTCTTTGAGAAATTGATTTTAAAAACCAGAATTTCTAAGTCTGGATTACTTATTTCTTCTAGGATGGTTACTGATAAATTATTTTTGTACACAATAGCAATGCCTCCTCCAATTTTGGTAGGCCGATCGAGCCTGGCTATTTTATAGCCCTCTGGAATCCCTAATGTGATAGCAGGAACAGAGTGTGGTTTTAACCATGTCTCTGTCAAATAACAGAGTTCAGGCTGCGATGAAGCTATCATATCCCACACTTCACTGTAGTGTTTAGATAATGATCTAATGTTACAGAGGAGTTGACGACTCTTATGCGAATCATCTAGGAAGGTGATCGCAGGTGGTACTTCAAGTGGTGTGATTTGCACATAATCAGCAGAAGTTTGATATTTACAGTTTCGACATGAGAAGGGACCCTCCAAAATACACCCTTCCTCCCTCATGCAATCCTGAAGTGCCGGCTTACGAATACACAACAGCTCTTCTGAAGAATATTTTACCAGGGGTTTCATACCAGTCGTCAGTTTGGTAGCGTTCATGGCCATATCCTCTAGCCCCTAGCCTCGTCCAGTCGCGGACGGGCGCAGACGGGCTTCTCTTTGGCTTGTCTTAGGCGCGTTCTTAGGCACACCCCTGCGCGCAACCGCTGCGCGCTTGGAGTGACGAGCACCCTTTGTAGTCTTGCGAGGGCGAAGCTAGAGCGCTAACCACCCCTAACCCGGAAGTGACAGGGTCTGCCTGTCCGCCCTCCGCTCAACGGTGATAGCCACCGAGTCGGACCGAGGCGTGCAGGCTGTCAGCTGACCCAGACTTCCTATCGGCACAACGAGTGAGTGGGGGGGGGGGATTGACGGTATTACACTGCCCTGTGGCCGATTCAAAAGAATTGGTGCGATTTAAAATTTACATTAAAAATATTTAGCAGAGAAAAGCGTGTGTTGCCAAAATTAGCTTACGCCTCCTGTAGCGTTTCCAACAGCCTGTGTAGACGCTGCCACCGTCCACACTGAGCCGCCAGAGCCAGTCGTTCCTCGCTCCCTTTGTAGTCTTGCGAGGGCGAAGCTAGAGCGCTAACCACCCCTAACCCGGAAGTGACAGGGTCTGCCTGTC
Source organism: Triturus cristatus (assembly GCF_964204655.1). NCBI lineage: Eukaryota > Metazoa > Chordata > Amphibia > Caudata > Salamandridae > Triturus > Triturus cristatus. The sequence continues at coordinate 1,187,381,726 of NC_140592.1, forward strand.
CGCCCTCCGCTCAACGGTGATAGCCACCGAGTCGGACCGAGGCGTGCAGGCTGTCAGCTGACCCAGACTTCCTATCGGCACAACGAGTGAGTGGGGGGGGGGGGATTGACGGTATTACACTGCCCTGTGGCCGATTCAAAAGAATTGGTGCGATTTAAAATTTACATTAAAAATATTTAGCAGAGAAAAGCGTGTGTTGCCAAAATTAGCTTACGCCTCCTGTAGCGTTTCCAACAGCCTGTGTAGACGCTGCCACCGTCCACACTGAGCCGCCAGAGCCAGTCGTTCCTCGCTCCCTTTGTAGTCTTGCGAGGGCGAAGCTAGAGCGCTAACCACCCCTAACCCGGAAGTGACAGGGTCTGCCCTGTACCTTTAGTCGAAGGTACAGCCCGAACGGCTGAACAGAATTACTTGAAATTTGGCAAAGAGGTAGTCCTCAGGTCAGGCATGTGCCTTTTGCATATATGGTGTCAATCTGTTCAGTAGTTCCTGAGAAAATTGCAGTTAAAAGTACATAAATATCTATAAGCGCGCACCGTGCGCGCACCATAACGTGCGCGAGCGTAATTCTGATTGGTGGTTACCTGTCAGTCAACATTCGAATCGGTCGAAATCAGGAAGTGTCGGCCGCCATTTTGTGTGTTTTGTGTGTGACAGTGAAAAGGAAAGGTGGAGAACGTGAAAAGGGGGCAGGGTAGAGAGTTCCTGACCCCCTAGCCTTTGTCAGGGGGTCCCTGAAGGACCCCGAAGGGTGAAAAAAAACATTTTATTTTTTTTTCAAAAATTTGCGGGGTGCGCGCACCGTGCGCTGTAAAATAGTCAAAGCCTTTTACCACTCCAGGCACAGTATTACAACTTATATATACATATTATATTACATTACCCTCCTTGAGAGTTGAAGCCTAGTTCTTCCTACAGATGGTAAAGGGGGTAGGGTGAGATATAGACTGAGCAGTGGAAGGATGAGTCAAACAGGATACAGAGTGAGGGAGACAGTAAACGGAGCACCAAAGGTGGGAGTAAACAGGATATAGGCAAGGAGATAATGGACAGTGGACCAGTGCCATCCATCTCTGTGATGATGCATCTTTGAACATCATTTTAGTTACGTTACTCAAAACTGAAGTAGGACTATTATGGGAAAAGCTGTTGCCTTGTCCAAGAGAATCGACTATCTGCAATCAATGGACAAAACACTGAAGACAGTGGTATGTAGTGGTGATCAATTATTAATTCACAAACGTTTTAAACACACAACCTATTGCTTTATGTATTTCACGTGTTTAGCTCAAAACCAAGAGCTTTACTATAAATCAGGGGTGGGGGAATCATATCGCCCGACGCCCGAACCATGTTGATTTTTATGACGGGCAAGAAGATTTACTGTCTATTTTGTCCGACGGACAAGTAGAGATTAACTCACATCAATAATAAACGATCTGTGAGCTGTGAGTGTTAAATGCTTAAATTGGTGGCTTCGGAGAGGAGACGCCAGTGCTAGCGAAACCGCGCGACGCTCCGAGCCGGGCGGACCAGACAGTCAACTAACCCGGGCAGAGAACACTGCGCTGGGAGCCGCGCACCTGGGAAGGGAGAGGAGGTAGGAGTAAGTGTGTGCGTGTGCGTGTGTGTGTGTGGGGGGGGGGGGCGGAAACTACGAATTAGAATTAGTTCTGGAAGAAAGTGCGAGGATAAGAGGAGAGAGGAGTAGCCCAAAAAGGGAGTAAACGATGGATAGAGCACGAGATGCGAAAACAAAAGACGGGAGGCCGGTAAGAGAGAAAAAGGGTAATACGGGTGGTGGGGACAAAGAGGTGAGGCAGAGCAGAAGAGGGGCGAGGAAAAACCGCAAAGGAGGGAACACAGGATAAAAAGATAAGTGGAGTGAAAACGTAATGGGGGCCGAGGGAGAGCGAGAGAGAGTGAGGGGGAGAGAGAGAGTGAGGGGGGGAGAGAGAGAGAGTGAGGGGGGGGAGAGAGAGAGAGTGAGGGGGGGAGAGAGAGAGAGAGTGAGGGGGAGAGAGAGAGAGAGAGAGAGAGGGGGGAGAGAGAGAGAGAGTGAGGGGGAGAGAGAGAGAGAGAGAGGGGGGGAGAGAGAGAGAGAGTGAGGGGGAGAGAGAGAGAGAGAGTGAGGGGGAGAGAGAGAGAGAGAGCGCGAGTGAGGGAGAGCGTGCTTTGAAGCCTTCGGAACGAAAGCGCTCCTACATTTTAGCAAAAAGTTCCTTTTGGAAAGAGTGTTTGCCTCCGAAGCAGGGGTATTCTTGCACCGTGAGACTGTGGGGGAGGAGTATCACACGGGTGTATTCCTGCAAAGGTACATACACCACAGGGAGTATTCTTGCACAGGGAGTATCTCGTTTACAGCAAGGCTGGAAGTGGGACGCACAATATTCACCCCTGTGCGACTAAGAAAGGCGCTCGCTCGCTGCAGAGTATCCCTTCACCCGGGGGCAGACAGGGGTATTCCAGCGCAGTAAGAGGCTGGGGAGGGGTTGCTGGAGCATCCTTTCATAGTAAGGGGTGGAGGAGTAACTAGAGGATCCTTTCACGGTGGGGGGGCAGCTTTTCCTTTCACATGGAGTTGTACAAACATGAGTAACCCAGTCTGGTCTGTGTTACTGGCGGGCTTGGCAGGCCCGGCAGCTCAAATGCAGATTATCGGCACTTCGGAAGTTTTCCGCTCTGCAGATAAAATGACGACCAGAAAGATCCGCTCTCTACAATCCCGCCAAAGTCGTCAAGTAAAATCCGGGAGCGGGTGGAGGGTCTTTGCTGTCTGAAGCTCCTCACACGTGAGGAGAACATGAGGGCATCGTCCAGGGTCAAGGGAGACTGAAACCCGGCATAAGGAAATGGATATGCGGCATGTAACAGCATAGCGGGGGGCGGCGCCCCCGCCTCTGCTCTCACATGAGAAATCGCCAACACCCCTCCCCCCCTTTTCAGCGCGGCCGCAGGGCGGGAAAGGCACAGACCGCCACGGGAAACGGAGTAGCACTGATCTGACTGGCTTTAACTAAGGCTCTGGACTGCAGCCTTCCATTGAGGGTTTATTTACTGTGACTGGTGGGCAGAACTAACTACTGATGCTGGTGTTGAGAGCGCGCCTCCCCCCAACGACTTTTACAACCGGCAAGATGGTCAATCTACGGGTCAGCCCGGAGCCGTGGTTACACTGGGAACATCCAGGGGATGCACACTAGAGGAGCAGCAAGCAGCACACAAGTAGTCACTAAAGCGGGTACGCTGCAAAGGGAGTTGCCCTGTCTTCCCTCTACATGCAAGTCTCAGGTCAGTGTGTCATACATGCCAACATTTCAGAAGAGCAAAGCGGGAAAGTTTTTAGAAAAAAATCGGGAGAATGGGGCCGTGAATCGGGTTACTGTCATGTATGGGCTTTGAAAGTGTGCTGCTGCAGCATCGGACATTTGAAACGCAAATGCACTTTTTTTCTAACCTTTCAGAAGCATGGAGCGCATTGGCAGGCAGGCAGAGAGAGGGTGACGCAAGTGTTGTGCACTGGCCTGGCAGGTTGCTGGCAGTGCATACACCAACCCCCCCCCCTGTGTGTTAGCCCGGGCTGAGACAGCTTCCCGGGTACACACACAGCCGCCCCAGAGTACTTCAGAGGTCTTTAAAAGACCATTCGCTTGTTAATCCGGCCTTGTTGGTTTTTCACCCCTTCTTGAGCCCCCGCATCGCCACTCTAACTATTGCTGGAAGAATTAGCACGTTACACATTACCAAGCCCTGTCAGCTGAAACCCCAAGGACTCAGGCTTCTGGATGCTTGAATCGGGAGGCGGGAGACTAGCCTTGAAATCGGTAGTCTCCCGCCTGAATCAGGAGGGTTGGCATGTCTTTTTTTATTTATTTTTTTGTCCGGTGTGTATTCTGTTGTGACGGCCCCTCATGTTAATACTACCCCTTCTAATCCTGATAATAACATTGCATTTTGCTGCGGTGCCTGCACTAAGCCCCTCATTGGCTCAGCCCCGCCTCGTAATTATAACCACTTTAGCTTGGTTTAAGTCTAGTCTCTGGCTCTGAGAGAGGGGTAAAACTTATATATATGCTGTCCCTGGCTTGGCTAGTCAGTCTTACTGTTCCCTCTACGTATATTGCTCAGCTCGACAGTGGCTCAGACAGGAATTATAGTCCTGGCTCACGAAAAATTAACTAAGGATGCCACAGGTGGGCTTAAGGCACCTGTTGATTCTCTTGATTGTGGGGAGAGGTCATTTTCGTTATCTGATGTTTCAGAGCCTTCTATGCCTGAAGATTAAGTGGCAGTTACAAGCTCTGCAGTCTCAGAGAATAGCAGCAGTAGCTCACCTGAGAATGAGAGCACCACGGTTAATCCATTGGAAGGGGGATAAACCTTTTAAATCAACTACTGGGTCAAGCAGGAAGCCAGCGGCATCTGCGCTTAAGTGGGACTATTCGGGTAGCAAAAAGTCTCTCATGAGACACCCCAGGACACATTAATTGATTTCAAAATAGCGCATGCTGATTAATCAACTATAATTAAAGCTGCTAAAAGTTGCAAAAGTGTGCATTGTATTATATTATAGTCATGTGCTGGGATCTGCAATTTTAGGTACTTTCGCTCAGAATAATCAAGTTCAGAGCGTGTCTGTTACACTGCGAGTATTGACTGTCTTGATTTTGAGGTTATTTGCTTTAAATATATGTAGGTTATTGGGTTTTATGTTTCTGAGGCCCCCTTTTGTTGTGTTTTGCTGTTTATTCTGATTTCCTCAGCCTCTCAGGGTGTTGGCCTACTGCAGTCAGGGGTGAAAGATGCTTCTATGAACCAGAATATTGGGGGTTAAACCAAATTTCTCTTTCTGCCCGGAGTAAACCAACCCCTGCCTACTTGCTAAGAAAAGTGAACCCATAATCTTACAGATGCCTCCTGTTTGTCTTGTATCTTTCAGTCGTTAGTCGCTATAGTCCCTTCTCATTACATTCATTTTTCCTTCTGCCACTCACTCCCTGCTTAGCGCCTCAACTCCTGTTCTACAAACCTGACCCCCTCTCTTCCCAGCATACTCTTTGCACACTTCCTTGCGTTCTTGTACACTACTTCATCACTGTAGGCCCCCCCGCCCCATCTCCATTTCGGGTCCCACATATTTCCACTCTATGAACTCACTGCAACCACCATCTGTCTCTTTTCTCCTGGCTAGTAAGTCTGCCACCAGTGTCTTTTATGCTACATGCTCACGAGCCACAGCATTACTCTCCCCTAGGGGCATAGAACATGTAGTGAGTTGGAGACAAATGGGCCAAGCATGACACCTGTATTCTGTGTAGTGGATGAATAGGGCATGGAACCTGTGGCCTGTAATGAGAGAGAGAGAGAGGGGGGATAACACTATTCGGTCTGTATTGAGAGAAATGGGTAACATGAAGCTTACAGTGTGAAGGAACAGAAGCAAAGGGTGATGGGATGGAGCCTATGATGAGTCAGTGGAAGGGTTATGGACTGTAATTGAGAGGAAAGGAGATGTTTCGCCTTGATGGTGAGAGGAATGTGGAAGCTTATAGGTTGCTGTAAAGGGATTTGTGTGGTTGCTTACTACTGATGGGCAGAAGCGGAGGGCAACTTTACTTAGGAGGGTGTAACCGATTTAGTAAAAGCAGCAGCTAAATTATTTAGGGTAGTAAAGGGGACAAGTGGATTTTATTACAGGACAAGAAGATTTCTGTAGCACTTTGTCCCTTGGACAAGTAATTTTTTTCAAACATTCCACACCCCTGTATATTTATATGTTATTACTTGTTAAGAGAGAATAGCAGGCGCTTAAAAATTGCTGGTGGAAAACTGTGTTAACAAGGACAAACTTGATTACCGTTTGGCACTACCACACATTGACACTACCAATTCCTTCAAAGTAAAGCCTGTGGCATTTCTGGAAAAAAGAACCCCATTTCACTAGTGCCTCATTTGCAGTGGCAAAATAAGTCTCCTTATGGTACTGCTAATTACGTGGTGATGTTATGTTATGTTAAAGTAGATTGATAGAGCACACGGCTACTCAGAAGAGTGTCCCGGCACTAAGACAGAAAAGCAAATAGAAACCCAGAGAAAAAAAATTAATTAAATTCTTTTTGAAACAGCCAGGTTTTCAGTTGTTTCCTGAAGACAAGCAGGTTGGTGACAGGTTGATGTGCCTTTAAAAGCAAATGTCTATTGCTTTTGTTCACAATTTGCATCACGAAACACTGGAAAATTACAAAACTCAATACAGAAATGACATAATACGAGCGTCTACAATGGAATAAAAATATACAGGTCTGAACATTTAATTTTGCTCAATTCAACCAGCAAGCAAGCAGTGGCGGCTGGAACACAAAATATTTGGTTGCCTCACCTAATACTTAGGGTACCAGCCGTCATTGAAAGGAAATGTCACGACTTTTGGAGCACATCACATCTTGCTCTCTGGTTTTTCCAGAGCCTACCTTAGGGGTGACTTATTTGTAAAACAAAAGGGACAGTTTGGGCCTGGCAAAAGGTTCATTTTTCTAGGTCGGCATGGCAGTGTAAAACTGCAGACACAAGCAATCCAGTGGCAGGCCTGAGACATGGTTTAAGAGCTACTTCAGTGGGTGGCACTATCAGTGCAGCAGGCCCAGAGTAAGGCTAATACTAGCATTTAATTTATAGGCCCTGGATCCAGGGGATGCCACTTTACTAGGGACTTATAAGTAAATTAAATATGCCACTTGGGGATGAAACAATGTTACCATGTTTAGGGGAGAGAGCACAATCAAAAGTGGAGAAGGGAGGCAAAACGCAGGGGGGAATATCACTCTAAGGCTGTCAGGTCTAACAACAGTGTGTGGGTGTGGATTATTACATGTAGGGAATACAATTGAAGAGAGGAACCTCAGAGAATTTGTTAACTTGTTGAATTATCTGGTGATGGAGCAGGGAAAACAAAATGTTGTATACCTACTCTAATTTGCATGAAATTAATTACGTAATCATTCTAAATCTAACCCGTACTAATTGGTTTGAAGTGAAATATTACTAATCAACATTTACACCTTGATAAACACGAGATACACGTGGGACTAGATTGCAAATTGCATGGCAGAATAATTAATTAACTATGGTACGCAAACTAACTTTAGATTGTGGTGAAATAGAAAAATGCATGATTTATGTTGCTTTTGTGATGGTTTGTGCTTCCAGTACTGCAAAATGGTGAGTATTATTGCTTTAAATGTTGCTACAAGCTAGGTAAATACTAATATACATTGGGATTAGTGTGGGTTTAAAAATTAGAATCTCTATTTCTATATTTTAATTACTGTTATGTCTGTTTTTGCTTAAGTTGGCATTCGGGCCTACTAGGCCGCAGTACCTAAAATGGAGTCCCTACAAATCCGCCGCATTGTGAGCACGATGACTTCTGCGCAGAATCGGATGGCTCTGGAGATCTCCAAGTGACATCAGCTCTGTGACACTGTGTTCCTTGCCAAGGATATGAGCGTGATTGTCTGCCAACTGACGGACGGTGTGAACAGCAAAGGGGACAATATAGAACCTGTACTGAGAATGTCTTCTCTTCCTCCAAACTTTGCTTTCAAAACTTTCGCCTGACAACCGAATGAATAGTATAAAATATGTGCTTTTCTATGCCAAGTCTCATGGAGAACCAGTTTACCCTGGGAAACTTTTATAAAATTACAGATAACCCCGGACTGTCCAATCAGAAAATTTCTCTACCCCTAAAATGTTGCGTGTTAAAATGAAGTAAGAGGGGAAAAAGGGTATAAAATGCCCTTATCCGCCAAAGAAGGGTGGTTCATCGGGCTGATCTTTCATGGCGTTGGGTCTACATTGAGCTGGTGAAGATTTCCATGGCTTGCCTTGGGTTACTTTGATTTTTGGGAAGTTATTTCAACTAATGGTTTCATCTTTGCTGTGGGTCAGACAGTTTATCCTGGAGATTGTACCAGGGAATGCAGTTAATTCTCTGTTTACTCAGAGGGTCGCCAACGTTTGATATTTGGTAACTATTAAATGCGCTTTCGAAATCTATGCTTATTTACCAAATGTTCGATTTCTCTTTGAAATAAACCAAAATTATAATATGAACCTGTAGTGCATAAATGCTAATGCAGAGAAAATTATTATTAGATAAACAAAATTTTAAATAATAAGAAATGAGTTTGTGATTCTTTAATTGATTACAGAAAATAATCAAATGTATCCTAGGCTTTAATTGTATTGTAGCTGGTTCTAATTCACCATCAACCAGTCCAACTAATTGGTCCATCGACCAAGTGTTGGAGTGCCTTGATGTTAAGGTCAGGATTCTATAGGTGCACGTGTATATAATGTAAAGAAAGTTAATCCTGATAGGTAATAAGGTACCCACATGTCCAGCGCTTTTTCTCCTGTGTACGGATTCAAATGAGACGAGTGCGTGTTGGTGTTATGGGCCCCACCAATGAATGAGTGTATGGATGAGTTGTTGTGATTACGAATCTGTGACATAGGGAGAATAGGTAAATTTGCCCTTGGCGCTGCATCAGATTTCTTGGTAGCAGATTGATGGTTTTATTGCATTGGTTTGGTGATTATCGATTAACACTTTGTGTTGAGTATTGTCAACGTTACATGTAGTTGGAAATGTGAAGCTTCCGGGAAGTAGGAAGTTGGTTGCCCTGTATGCAGGCAGGGAAAAATGTATGGCAAGTGAAGTCGCACAGTGCATTGTCTGATTTCAAAGTGGTAACATCGTCGTGTGTTATCTTTAGGGACATTTTCCATATGAATGGGTGTGAGTGAATCCATTTATAAATTAGCCAGACCAACATCTCAAAGGGAATACAAAGGGTTTAAATTCTTTGTTCGACCAGATTTCGCACATTCCACCATAGAGAGACGGTGGAAGATGCGGCAATTATTTACACCCTTTGAAAAAAATCGGCGCGACTGTTTACCTTCAAAATCCAGCGAGACTAAAAATAATTTATAAAGGCACTACGAGAAGCTTTATAAGTGAGATTCCAGCACAAGAATATTTAAATGAAATATCTGAGTCCGGGCCAAGAAACTCTGATAATCCAATCAAGGGGAAAAAAAATACAGACAGAAAATGACATTTGTGTAATAAAGCACTATAAATCTGATTGTTCGAAATACAGGAGAGACAATCTGTAGGGGGTCTGCTACTGCAAACAATCTAAGAATCTATTTTACAATAGAGTATACTTAGCCAGTCGATAGAGATGATTTCTTTTACTTTTCGTAATTAGCTTCTCTAAGGGACACATTACTATCATCAGCCCACTTGGGGGCTGAATCGGGTGAGACTCTACCCTTACAATTTGGTGATGTACAATGTATCATGCATAAGATAAACAGAGAATGACACCCAAATTGTAAGGGTAGAGTCTTCTCTTTTGTTGCTTGGTTTCATTGTTCCCCTTTATCTCTACCCATATTACGCTACTATGGGTTGCCCTTTGTTCTTTGGCTGAATCGGGTGAAACACTCAGACCCCCACACTTGGGTACCTCGGCACCTAGGATGCCTCACTTGTTGGCCTGGGGGGAGGGGGGTGGTGGGCTGGGGAGAAGGAGGCAGAGAGAGGGGGGGAGTGGGGACTCACTCCAAGGGAAGGAGAGCAGGACTCATTACTATCATCAAATATATAGTCAACATTTAGAGATAATTAAAAAAGAAAAATCCAGTAAATCCGAGCGTGTCGGGAGAATAAAAAACTATAATGGCTAGACTCAACATATTATCAATGAATGTCTGTGGTCTTAACGATATAAAGAAAAGACAGAAAGTTTCAGAGGGTCTTAAAGCTACTGGGGCTACCATTGTTTGTCTCCAAGAGACACATATCGAGGGAGCTCAACAATATTTACTCAAAACATTAGGATATCGAATTATTGCCGCTACAACACAGGGGACACGCACTAAAGGGGTCACTATCTTAGCGAAGGGCGGGGGAGTACAATTCCCGCGAGTTGTAGCAGATACACTTGGACGATTTGCAATTGTCGAATGTCATCTTAATAATGGGGAAGAAAAACTAACATTATGTACAATATATGGTAACACTAGTGATGATCCAGAGGTATTGATCCAGATTTCTAATGAGTTAACGCATTGGCCTCTACCTATGATTATTTGTCGAGATTTAAACATCCATTTATCTAATGGATGGCTTACGGAACAAAGGTTTATCTATCAGGGTAGGAAACGTAAAGTTTTTAATGCTCTAAAAGAAATGTGCATGCTTCATGGTTTAATCGATGGGTGGTCAACAAAATATCCTACAGATCCTTGATATACTTTTTTTTCATTCCCTCACTCAAAACAGGTAAGACTCGATTATATACTTATGTCTAACTCTTTGAGATCAAATTATCAAATCGACAGATTACCTAGAGTACTGTCGGATCATAATCCTCTAATGCTCAGCCTCACGATTTTTCCAATGAGATCTAAAATTAATACATGGACATTTGAAAGAGCGTTGCTCTATAATGATGCATATTGTCAACAAATGAGATAATGTTGGATCTACTACAATCGACGTAGTATGGGATACATTGAAGGCCTGTGTCAGGGGCGAAACTTTGAAATTCTCTTTAAAAAATAATAAAAAGGAAAAACAAAATATGGCATTGTTAGAGCAAGATCTACGAAGAGCTGAAGAGGATTTAATTAAAGCAATACAGGAAGGCAGAGCAATAGATAATGAGATGGGTAAAGTGACAATAGCTAAAAATTACATATCCGAAATACTGGTTGGAAAAGCTATCGCTCGGGCTAGCGCTAATATGAAAAAAATATACGAGTTTAATGAAACAGTGGGGCACCAGCTTGCTGTTAGAACTCGAGAAAAAATTTCATCCGCATTAATCAAAGAAATTAGAGATCCAGATATGGGCCTAAGATCTGAACCCGCTGAAATAAGGCTGGCTTTTCAGAAGTTTTATAGGAAACTATACCATGAAGATGATAACGATAGCGGGGACCCTAAAACATACTTTGATCTGTTAACCCCAGAATGTTTGCAATCAGACGATCAGGAATTTCTAGATAGTCCAATTTCTTGGGAAGAAATTTTAATGGCAATAACTGGCCTATGCAAGGGAAAAGCATCGGGAACGGATGGAATCCCTACCGAATTTTATGCTAAATTTGCCCCACAATTAAAGATCATTCTAACATTACTTTTCCAACATATCTTTCAGGGAGGGAACCCACCGAAATCTTGGTCAAATGCTAAAATTATTGTCTTCCCGAAGAAAAACAAAGACGTTAAAGAAATGGGCTCTTATCGCCCGATTACTTTGATTAATGGGGATTCAAAAATGTATTCTAAAATCTTAGCAGCCCGACTGGCACCAATTATCCACAAAATTGTTTCGGATGAACAACACGGCTTTATCTCCGGGAGATCCACAACCGATCACATACAAAGAGTTATTTCCCTTTTTGATTACACTGGTGTGACAGGAGACCCTATGTCGCTTATACTGTTGGATGCAGAAAAAGCTTTTGACACGGTCTCCTGGAAATTCCTATGGGCAGCCATGGCAAATTGCGGGATTGGAGAAAAATATATACAGGCAATAAAACAACTCTATATAAACCCCACTGCCCGTGTTTTGATCAATGGGATATTGTCTGATAGCTTCACCATTCATAGGGGTACAAGACAGGGATGCCCTTGTTCACCCCTGTTGTTTGTCATTTATATTGACGTATTTATACAAAGACTAAAATTTAAAACTTCAATACCTCCCATTAAAATACGAGATCTAGAAATAAAATGTTTGGGCTATGCAGATGACATTGCTATTGTTACAGGCGATACCACCGAAGCGATGAAACATATAGAGCAAGAAGCATTGGATTTTGGTCGAATTTCCGGGTATAAATTGAACTCCAGCAAAACCTAGATAGTAGTAAATAATAAAATCATTATGAATGATATGAGGATTGTTGATAAAGCAATATATTTAGGGGTAAGCATTAGTGCTAAAATCGAAAATATTGTGGATGATAATATTCAGCCCCTAATAATCCAAACTAAAAAAGAATTATCTCGGCTGCACAATCTACATTTAACTATTGGTGGAAGATCCAATGTGGTTAAAATGTTATTTTTTCCTAAATTTTTATATTTTTTAGAACCATTTGTCTTGAATTTTCACCATTAATTTTCAAAAACATCGACTCTATGTTTTCACAGTTTATTTGGGGATACAATAAATCACGTAGAGCGCTTAGATGGATCACATTACCTAGAGAACGTGGGGGATGGTCATTACCAAACCTTAAACTATATTATTGGGCCACTGTACTAAAATATAGTAATAGTCTCCTAATCGAGAATTCAATGGGTCACAATACACCCACCCCGCAAGAACTTATTCTGGGTGATGACAGTATCGGCTGCCTGTGGCGCCATATCAATGATGATTATTTCAAAAAATTAAAATTTAAAACTATTTCTAGCATTTTCAAAGTATGGAGCAGTATAAAAAAACGAATCGGTTTAGGTCGATATTCATACTATACCCCCGTATTTCAGAATGCGGATCTTCCAGAAATATTTCATGATATATATATACAAAGATGGGCCGAACTAGGTGTTAAACGACTTGGGTGGTTTTTTTTGGTAGGGGAATAAAATCATTCGATGAATTAAAAATTGAATTCCATTTGACAAATCGGGATTTTTTTAAATTTCTTCAGGTAAGGGATTTCTTATGTAGGAAAATGGGTGGCCGCATTAAATTTCATCGGTGTGATATTATAGAAAAATTGAGATTAGTCAAAACTGGGGAGATATACGCAGGACTAAATGCTTTATTACCCGATGATATTAACAAACATCTGATGACATGGCAGACCAGATTGGGGGTTACATCTCAAATCCCTTGCGACGCCTATGATATGTCATTAACTCATTTAATGTCTATGAAACTTCAGGCACAATTCTTCAAAACATTTTTTTCACTTTATTACACCCCAGAAAAAATAACAAAATGGGGGACGGGTAAGGGAACGTTATGTCCTCGATGTGCTCTTCCAGCAGCAGATATAACGCATATGTTTGCTTCATGCCCCGTTTTAACCAAAGTCCTTTCTGAAATCTCCGACTTTCTATCAAGGATTTTATACTGTAAGATTAACATTGCAAATACAGAAGTATTGCTGGGTGTTTCTAACAACACTCGATCCAGTGAGCAACAGGGGCTGATTTTTGTTGGTATGGCCATCTTCAGGATGTGTGTCGCCTCAGCTTGGATAGATCCAATACCCCCTTCATTCTTTGAATGGAGAGCTCGGCTATTGGCGACTTGCAGTCTGGAGGTTGCCATTTATAAGAATAAAGGGAGGGATAAGAGGAAGAGGGGTATGAAAATTTGGGCACCATTGATTGCTTGGACACAAGGAAATTGATTGTGGAAACTGGATATTGATATTTCGTATATCGCAAAATTTTGTTTGCCTTTCATGTTTTTTTATGTATAAATAAGCTCACTGTTGGTAAAATATATGAGATACCTGTTCCCCGGGTGAGGGGGTGGGGGCGTGGGGGGCCAATGTGATGTTTTGAAAAAAAAATTTAAAAAAAATAAAAATAAAAAAATGAATGGGTGTGAGTGAAATAGCAATAGGTTTTCTTGTGACACTCTGGCCTTAATTCTCAGGAGCATTGTAGTCTCCACATGTGTTTTATCCCCAGAGAAACAATTTGCCTTTGGCTTGTTAGAAGGGTAATGTAGAGGGAAGTGCTATTTTATCAGCGTAACGGAAAATTCTGTGGTGGGGTAGAGGTAAGCGCTGCCTACTGGAAAGACAGAATTCTTGTGTAAATGAACAAAACTATCTCTTTGGTTTAGCGAAACAGGCAATGGAGATGTTTTATGTTGTTACTAACCGATTTTGAGTAAAGAAAACGTAAGAAGAGTTTACCGTTACATTTTGTAAAGGAGGGGTCAGCAAGAGCAGGAGTAGAAAGAAAGGCTGACGTCAGAAAGACCGTGCAGGGATTGGCCAGCTGTAGAAAGACGAAGCTTTCATTGATTGGTGCGTTAGTGTGAGTCGCGCTGGGAGTGGAGAATTACCGGAGTGACGTAGACGCCCAGAATTGGTGCGTTAGTGTGAGTCGCGCTGGAATTGGACAGAATACGGAGAAGCCGTGAAGTAAGTGATTTGCAAAGCTTAGTTGATTAAGAAATTTGAAAAATAAAAATTATGTACTACGATCCACCTGAGAAAGAGAAAAAATCATGGTTTGGGAAAATTAAGGACCTATTTAAGAAGGATAAGCCGATTGTGACTAGGGAAGGACAGATACTTACTCCACCGAAATCGCCTGCATCTTTTATGGTAGCGAAATATGGTTATCATACATGTATCTGGTTAGAGAATTGGGCAAAGTATACCAAAGAGGATGGAGTACTAGCATTTACGAAGTGGTTCGTTTAGTTAGGCAGTATTATGAAATTTAAGAGAGAGGATGATGAGGTTAGAACCGAAACCCAGACCTACCCAATTCGAGGCTCTGACTGAATGGGAAGTGAATCAGAAGATGAAGTGCTGGAAGACATGTTTTATAAAAACCCACCTCCATATCAACCAAATTCCACGTTTAATGACGCCGAGTGCACCGGCAAAGGAGACTGTAATGAATAAAAATTTTGAGCAAATGCGACCTAATTTGGGAAAAATGTATCCATTTAAAGATTCTGAAATGTCACAACCTGTTAGAACTGGAAATGAGAATTCAGCAGAGTTAGCTAGAACTACACTGGAATTAACGGAGAAAATTAGAGAATTAACTAAGAATATGGAAGTAGTGACAGTACCTGTAACTATAGGACCGGTGATACCTGTTTTTGATAAGCAAAAAGATAGTGAGCATTTTTTAACAGTCCCCTATAATTGTGGTATGCAAAAGGAGAAAGAAAGGAGCAGTTCCGGAGGAAATGAATGGAAGGGTATGGCAGGAACATCAGGATTAAGTACCCCTAAAAATGTAACTGTAGATCAAAGTCCAGCGAGTAAGACACCTATGACAACAGAATCAGCAACCGAAACCCCAGAGAGAATGATAGGTAAAATAAGGACAGAGACAACCCCTGTAGGACCAACATCGGAAGAATTAAGTGATTGGTTAAGAAGTTTACAGAAAAAAAGATACAGAACCACAACCTTTAGATGTAGCAAAATTAAAAGTAACATTAGAAGAGTTAATGGTAGGAACAATTCCAACAGAAAAATTAAAGGCATATCAAGATGAAGAATTGATGTTTCTGTGTAAAAGTATAACTTGGAGAGCAAGGAATTTGCATGAAAAGTTAGAAGAGACAGCGAGTAAAATGGGAATCGATTTTGAGAAAATAAGGTCATTGCAAAAGCCATATAGGGTAGATTTTTCCGAAAAGGATATTGAAAACTTGAATACTGCAGGGAGGTTGACCCAAATTAAAGAACTGATTGCATTGCTAAGGAAATGGGGTGATGTGGATCGATGGAAAAGTAGATGGTTCAGAAAGAGAGAGGAAACAACAGATAAGGCCTTTTCAGCTTTCCCAGTGAGAGAAAAAGAGCCAGTGGTAACAGAATGTCCCATGAGAGAAATTCCTGGAGGAGGATATGTGCATGTTCCATGGACTAGACAGGATATTTTGTCATTTACCAATGATTTTCCAAGGTTAAGAGAAAAACCAGTTGAATGGTACCGACAGGTAGAAAGGTTTGTCAAACTTTCAAAGGTGTTGTGGATAGATCTGAACGGTCTTTTTGATATAATTGTACCTGCAGATTTATGGGAAGAATGTAAAATTACAATAGATTGGCCAACGCAAGAGTATCCTAGGGATCCTAAGAGGGGAGCCCCTGACCCGGAAGTAATGAAAAAATATGATCAGGTAATTACTTTTTTGAAAAATAAAGTACCTCCGAAAGAAACTGACTGGGTAAAAATTGACAGAAGTCATCAGGAGGCTAAAGAATCAATACATGCGTATTATGAAAGGTTATTGTTGGCTTTTAAACAATACAGTGGAGATGAGAAATTAAGCGAAAAGGATTTGAGTAATTTTGTGTACAGATTTGTTTTTGGTTTAAAGCCTGAGGTTAGTGAAATGAATAAACCGCATACAGTGGATTGGCAGAACAAAAAGATAGACAAAGTGTTACGACATGCAAAATATTTTAGTGATGAAATTGAAGCCAAACAGCGTAAACTGAAGGAAAAGGCAATGTGGGCACAGGTTAAGGTAGCCGAGCGACAAGAAGCCCAGTTGATCGAGCAGGCTAATGGTATGGGGCAAGCAAAACCAAAACCTAATATTGGAAAAGGAAAAGGACAGATCAGCATAGAGGAAGCTAGAAAGAAATGGCCATGTCATAATTGCGGAAAATTAGGGCATTGGAAATCCGAGTGTAAGTTGCCACCGAGAGCTAATGGTGATAATTCATCATTGAATCCACAGGTGCAGAATGAGGTGAGTTGCCAACCGCCGCGACAGCAGCAGGTTGTTATCCAACAGTGTCAGGTGCCAAAGCCACCTTTTCCACAGCACGTAAATCCTCAAAGATACAGTAATGAGACAGGATTCTACACCGAAGAACAGGTAACAAAGCTACAGTGCGCTGGTGCCGTTTCGCAGTATTGGCTGCAACGCGATGAGAGTGAGTCAGAAGAGAGTTATTGACGGTGCCTAGGAGAGGAAGAGGAGTGCGTACTCGGCGCAACTCTAGAGGTAGACCAGACAGGACCCTTTGTGGATGGAAAGGTGAATGAAGTGAACATTACTTTCCTAGTGGGCGCTGGTGCTACTCGTTCAACTGTTAGATCAGCTGACGTTAAAAATCTTCCTCTCTCGGGTGAAACGATCCAAGTAGTCGGAGTTTCAAACAGATAGATAAAAGCTCATCTTACTGATCCTGTAAAGGTTAAAATAGGGAAATTCACTGATATGCATCAATTTGTCGTGTGTGACACTAGTCCTGTAAATCTGTTGGGGAGAGATTTTTTGTGCAAAATGAATAGCACCATCTTCTGTACCCCTGATGGTATAGCTTTTGAAACTCCTGATGAAGATGTATTGTATAGAATGACAATGGCAAACTTAGAACCTGAAATCACTGAGGCATTTGTTGTATTTGATCCGGAAGGATTGCCTCAAGAGTTGAAGAAAACAGTGAAAACCGAAGTGTGGGATTTCACAGGAGAGGATGTTGGATTAATGAAAAGAGTAGATCCTGTGAAAATAATTGTAAAAGAAGGAGTAAATTACCCGAATATACCTGCGTATTTTGCCATGGTGCCTTATCCCTCAAGGGTATACAGAAAGTCCATCAATATTTAATCAGATTCTAAAGAAGTCACTGGAAGATTTAAAAATGCCCGAAAGTTCAGTGCTTGTGCAATACATCGATGACCTATTGGTGGCATCGAAGACGCGAAAGGCATGCGTGGTTGACACAGTTGCACTGTTAAATCATTTGGCTGATGAAGGACTCAAAGTATCCCCATCAAAATTACAGTTTTGTCAGAAAGAAGTACAATACATAGGTCATAAGATGGAAAAGGGCCTGAGAAAGGTGACTGTGGACAGAATTAAAATAATAAAAGGAATGAGAGCACAGATGACACAGAGAGAAGTCAGAATGTTTCTTGGAATGGTGGGATATTGTCGACAGTGGATCAGCAACTTCTCGCTGATTGCAAAACCACTGGTACGCTTTACAAAAAGTGATGTGAAAAATCCTTGAGCTGAATAAAGAAGAGATGAAAGCTTTAAACAACTGAGAGACAGCTTGTGTGAAGCACCTGCTCTTGGAATGCCTGATTACGAAAAAGAATTCGAGCTCTATTGTAGTGAGAGAGATGGGTGTGCCCTTTCTGTATTAGTGCAGAGACATGGAAGATTGAGATGACCGATTGCGTAGGTTTCAGCTGTATTAGATCCAGTGGCTGTAGCTTTGCCTGGTTGTTTGAAAGCCGTAGCAGCCACCTGTAAAGGTTTGAAACAAAGTGAAGGAATTTTAATGGGATACCCTGTGAGAGTGTTTGTGCCCCATGATGTAGCGATCCTTTTGACAAGAAGTAAAACACAGTTCATGATGCATAGTCGTCTAACTAAATATGAAAAGGTGATTTTGGGTGCTACAAATGTGAGTCTTGTAAGATGCACTAATGTGAACCCATCGACATTACTACCTGATGCTGTGAATGCGGAAGTGAAAGATGATGTTGATCATGATTGTTTGGAAGTGCTTGATTTTTGCACCAAACCGCGTCTGGACATAAAAGATGTGCCTCTGAAAGAGAGTGACTATGTGATGTTTGTGGCTGGGTCATGCCTAAGAACTGGAGAAGGGATTTTGAGCGCTGCATATGCTGTGTGTACTGTAGTGACTGTGTTGGAAGCGTCTTGTTTGAGAGGAGTACGATCTGCTCAAGTTGCTGAGTTGTTTGCACTGGTTAGAGCATGCAAGTTGGGAAAGAATTTGCGAGTCACTTTGATTACTGACAGTCAATATGGGTTTGGAGTGGTGCATGACTTTGGGCAGATCTGGTCCCAAAGAGGTTTCTTGACTCCAATCAGAAATGCAGAAATGGTTGGAAAATTACTTGAGGCGATACAGCTGCCTAAACAGATCGCTGTTATAAAATGTGCCGCACATAGAAAGGGAACTGACTATGTGTCAGCCGGCAATGAGTTTGCCAATGACCTAGCACAGTATTGTGCACGAAACCAAACTTCATTAAAGCGTAATAGGGAGAAGGAAATGGAATCATGTCCCTTGCTTTTTACTAACTCTGTAAGTACTTGGGATGAAGTGAGACAGTTACAGGAAGAGGCAGGGGAAGAGAAGAAGAAACAGTGGATAAAATCAGGATGTGCACCACGAGAGGCAGACAGAGTTTGGGTTTACCACGATGGAAGACCAGTAATGCCTAATAGCATGATCTCTACCATGGCACGGATGTACCATGGGCAGGCTCACATAGGTAGGGATGCCATGATTAGACTTTTTAAACAGACCTGGTATAATGCAAAGTTTCGGCTTATAGCTGAGAGCCTTTGTCAGAGGTGCCTTGCCAGCAATATAATCCAGGATGGAAAACTGTGGTGAGCATGGGAACAATAGGACGGGAGGGAGGTCCTTTCACTCGAATGCAGCTTGATTTCATTGAAAGGCCCTCATGTAACAGGCTAAGATATGTACTGGTGATTGTCTGTCAGTTTTCACGTTGGGTGGAGGCTTACCCAAATGTAAAATGTAAATGTCAAGGTACTTATAGAGCGCACTGTCACCAGACGGCCACCTTGCGGTGTCACCTTTGCGGTTTCCTGGCGCTGATACTCATACCGCTGTGGAACCCCTCCTGGCTTTCCCTGTGAAGCGTCCACTCCTTAGCGCTGTTGGGGCCGGTGTGGAGGCTAAGCAAGCTATTGCCCAGAGTTGCAGCGTGAGGCCCGTGATTAGAATAGGCACTGAGGCGAGAATAGACAGGTCCGAGGAAATTGAGCCCGAGCCCCGTCGAGGCGGGAATCGAACCCTGGTCCCTGGCCAGAACTCTGCTTCAGGGTCTGCCGCTCTAACCATTGAGCCACACTCCTTCACCCAACCCAAAGGAATGATGGAGTTACTGTAGCAAAACTCCTACGGAGAGAGTTCATTCCTAGGTTTGGTTTCCTGGTAAAGATTGAAACAGATAGACAAACACATTTCCAGAATGAAATTATAAAATTTATTTGTGAAGCATTGAATGTACAACAGAAACTGCATTGTGCCTACCGACCAGAGGCTTCTGGAGTGGTGGAGCAAATAAATGGCACCATAAAGAACAGTTTGGGAAAAATGTGTTTGGCCACTGGTCTTAAATGGCCAGATGTCTTGCCTCTTGTCCTCATGACAATTAGGTCAATTCCTGATAGGAAGACTGGTCTGAGCCCCCATGAAATTATCATGGGCAGAGCAATGAGACATGTTTTCATTCCTGTCAACAAACTACTGCCTATATCTGATGACGTCTTGGATTATCGCAAGGGATTGGCTGATATGGTACATTCTGTGTTTCATCAGGTTAGACCAGATGCGACCACTCTTGAAAAGAAGCCAGCTCATGGCTTAAGTCCTGGAGATTGGATACGCACCAAAGTACATAGAAGGAGAAATTGTCTGGTTCCACGCTGGGGAAGACCACGACAAGTGATTCTGACAACAACAACTGCTGTGAAGTGTGCAGGAGTGAAGAACTGGATTCATGCCAGTCACACTCTTCGAGTCCCGAATCTGTAAGATCAATCTGAAGAGGAACAACAAGACGCATCAGATACCAGTTCAAAATCAGAAGAAACGAGAACAAGACAAACCCCAGAAGCAGGAGAAACGGGTTTAAGTCAAATTGTTGGGCAAGAAAATATACCCCTAAGAAGACGCCTTGAAATTTCTGATACCAGTTCTGAATCGGAGACAGAACCAGTGGGAATACAAGAAAGAATAATTGAGAATACTGGAAAAACTGAACAAGTAATCTTTGGAAAGGAAGTCCCGAGTACAAGCACAAGAGAAATTCCGCCCGAAATCATAGTGAAAGAAGGTGAAGAATTAGATACAGAGAGTGAGGGTGAGGTGATTGCGGAAGACCCCCGATGAGGTGTAGGGACACAACGCACCCAGGCAGAAAAAGGCACAGTTAGTCAGCAGGAAGATTGCATGGAAGAAACACAAGGAGGGATATATACAGACAATGAACCTGAAGTATTGAGGATGAAATCCAAAGGAAGTAAAATCCAGACAGATACAGAATCTGAAGAAAGTGAAGAAGAACTTTGAGGAAAAGAGCTTGGAAAACAGAGCGAGAAGGGAAAGGAACAAAATTAAAAAGGCCGTTAAAAGAAGAGATTTGTCTCAACAGAATCAAAATATTGAGGTACCGACTAACCAGAATAAAATCTTCTAATGCTGAACAAGTGAATGAAGTGTCTAGTCAAGAAAAACAAGAAGACACTGATCAGAAACACTTTCAAAGAGCAAAGAGGATAAAGAAACGGAACCAGAAGTACAAGTCACTGGAATGGACATATGTGGCACTTCCTGATATACAAGAGGAAGGCCTAAGAGTGACTATGCAGAAAGTGGTTGAAGGAGAAGAAGATTCGGATATCCTGAGAGTTATCTTGTCTGACACCAGAGAAGAAACGGATGTTCAGGAAGTTCTGAACAAAGATTGTGAACCTAAAGGCAAAGACGATCCATACATGGATTGAAATGACAAAGGAAATCACAAGGAATTAAATACCCGGGCAAGACACGTGACCAGAAAAGAACCAAGTAGGCAATCAGAGAATTAGGTTTAGACAAGGGTAAATTGTTGAAGAAAAGAGGCTAAGTCAAAAGACACTGATCATTACCGAAATGGCAAACAGAGAAAATGGAAATCCCACATGTGGGTTTCTCCGAAGATGGTGTAAAATGTGTTTTTGTTGTACAGGATTACTAATACTTGTCTGGATCATATTAGCAATAACAATTTCATTTAGAGTAACATTTGAAAATATAGAAGAACACACAGTAAATGGAACTAATAAGGAAAAGGTTGATGAAAGTCATGTTACCAAACTGGTAGATAGAACAGAACTTCACAAAGATAAATCCATAAATAATTTTTCTAATAATGTTTGTTTAAAGTTGTTGTACGAGTATGTAAAAACCATGGAGGTTAGAGACTGCTACGTTTGCATGCAGTTACCTGCATCTGTATCAGAAGGTGTCGCTTATCATCGTACCTTCCTTTGACATATGGGATAACTTGTAGTGTCTTAGCTAGTTTGTTTTATAAAACAGGAAAATTAGAATACTATTACACTGATGTATATTATATTTTCTCACAGATTCCTGTAGTTCCTGAACTAAACAAAGTGATTCCTGGTAGAACCTTAGATGAATTTTTCCTGGAAACAAGAGAATTAACTTTAGAAGAAGTGTTTAAGAATAACCTTACTTGTAGTTTGAGAAAAGAGGAGAAAACTTTCCTGAACATGGTAGAGGAGAGGAGAGTTATGATACAAAGGAAGGCGTCTGGGGAAAAGATGGAAACAACATTTTGGGATTTTGAAAAGGAAAATCATTTAAAGGGAGAAACAAATCCAGCAATGGCTTTAGATTGGCCCCAGAAAGGGAAATTGTACATCAGTAGAGATAATACTGTATATTATAATTATTTTGTAGGTGCAAGTGAATGCCATGACTTATACAAAATCATTGGAGGATGGGGATTTAAAGGAGGAAATGATCCGGTATTACCTGGAATATATTACATCTGTGGGAACAGAGCTTATTATAGGTTACCGGACCACTGGTATGGGACACGTTACCTAGGCCTGGTCTTCCCAAAAATATTTCATGTGGGAAGGGGAGAGGACGGTTTGCACTAAATAGGTAGACCACTAAAACGTAGAAGGAGGGAAAGTTGGTCAGAAATTATAGGTGATATTTTTGGAGCACTGATACCAGCAGTTGGAATATCTCTGAATGCACATAAAATTAGAAAACTGTCTACAGTTGTGGATAGGTTATCAATAATCACAGCTGGAAGGTTCTTAATGGTGAATACCGAAATGGTTGCCATGAGAGCCATGATTATGCAAAATCGACTTGCCCTTGACATTATATTGGCCAAAGAGGGAGGAGTCTGTGGAATGCTGAAAGTGCAACATTGTTGAACTTACATTCCTGACGAAAGTCACAACCTAAAGAAATACATTAAGAATATAACTGATTTGCATGAAGAAATTGTTCCACTGGAGGTTGAAGGTGTATGGGAGAAACTTGGTAAATGGTTTGCCACTATTAAGAATTTATTAACAAAACTAGGTAGTTCCTTTGTGGGTAAAATACTGATACCTGTGACCTTTGTGATCATCTTAGTGTTAATATTAAGATTAGGATGTGTGTGCGTGAAAAGAAGAAAATTACAAAATAAGATAAAAGGAGAAAAGAAGAAAAGAGAAGGAGAAAGAGAGATAGAAGAAATAGAATTAGAAGAGTTGCAAGAAAATGTGTACAAGAAAACAAAAGAGAGCAAAATGGGAAACACTATGATTTAACCTTACAAATGCAAGAAACTGAATAAAACCATTTCCGAAGAGAAATTTCGAAAATTTAGTGATTAGTGGTGATGTTAAAATCACCAAAGGGGGGAGGAGGAGCCTAGCGCGCAACCAAGATGGCCGCGTAGGTGCGAGGCTCCCGAGGACCTCCGCAACCTCCTACGATTATCCTGAAATTATCCTGCCCTGGATGAGGGGACTATGTTGGTGAACCTGAGCTGAGGTGGCACCCGTTTCCCGCTTCCGAATCGGACCTCGGACACCGGAGTGAGCACCGATTGAGGTGTGCGGCCTTCCCCTCGCCGGACCCCGGATTTGCGCTGTGGGGTGATCCAGTGACAAAGTGAACAACAGCGGCAGGCAGGGCCTGGCGACTCGCGTGCCCCGCACTTTTGCTTTCGCTTTCGCACCACCTTGTCGTCTCTGCGAGGTTGGGTCGCGGAGCCCTTGGTATTGGTGTGGTGTGGCCTTGCTGGGAGACCCTGCCTGCCTGCAGGCTGTGATCCACCCCGCTGCTCTGAGGGGGCCCCCCCGGAGCTCGTGCCTGCTTTCCTGCCCTACACGACGTGGCTGGTGCGACTGGGAGACTGGTGGCCATGGCCACGAAACAAGATGGAGATCGGGCAAAGACCAAATCGACCCAGCGTGGCGCCGTCCATCAGGCCAACAGTATGGACCGCTATACCCTCCAGAAGGGATCTCCCGATGGACCGCGCAAGTCCCCTGAGAGCCCTCCTGATGCCCCAGACCTGCCCGCAGATTTGACTCTGCGAGATGTTATGGGCGCCATTGCCGAGATGAAGGCCTCGGTGGGCCAGCGGTTTGATAAACTGGCGCAGAAGATTGACTCGGTCCTCGTGGATGTTGGCCTGGTGAGGGCCGATCTTTCCAAAACCAACGACCGAGTAGAGTCTTTGGCCCACACCGCATCGGGCCTAACGACAGATGTGGCGGCCTTGCAAACAGAGGTGCGCCGGCTTGGTCAGGCGACTGCGCTAATGGATCGACGCCTGGAGGACTCCGAGAGTCGGGCACGGAGGAACAACATCCGCATTATCGGGGTGCCCGAGGGACGCGAGGAGGCGGCGGCGGATCTCTTTGTGGAGGACCTGATTGCTACCCATCTCCAGCCACGGGGGCTGAGCAAATTCTTCGCTGTGGAGAGGGCCCACAGGGTTCCCGGGGGAAGGCCGAAGGTCGGAGCCCCTCCGAGACCTCTCATCGCCCGGATTTTCAATTTTCGGGATAGAGACGCTATCCTGCAAACCTCCAGACGGCATGGACCGGTCAAGCTTGACAATATGGAGGTTAATTTTTATCCTGATTTCACCCCAGCGGTCCAGAAGCAGAGACTGAGCTTCCTAGGCGTCAAACGCCGTCTTCGGGACCTAAACCTCAAATACGCCATGCTTTTCCCGGCCAAGCTGCGTGTGGAGGTGGATGGTCGCACGCACTTCTTTGATCGTCCCGAGGCGGCCGGGGACTGGCTGGATACTCTGCCCGGGGATCGTGATCGGGGGGGCGGGGGGGAGGGGGCGGCGGGGGGAGACGGCACGCTGGATCAGGACTGAGGGTCTAATATTGGGCCTCACTCTGGACGAAAATGATGCCACTTTTGATTCTGCGTCAGTTTTTGTAAGTTCCCCTCCTATGGAGGTTGTGTTGGGTCTATTGGGGGTTCTCCCTCCTCCTCTAGGGGGTTTAGTTAGTCTAACTATATATGGGGCGACAGGCACACTGCACGTTGGGGGGGCTGTTTGGGCTCATGCAGGGGTGCAGGGAGGGGGGAGTTCTGTTGTGGTGGGTGGGTAGGGATGGGGTGTTGTTCGTTTTTATCACAAGGCAAACGTATTATTGTGTTAGTTCTACAGTGCTCTCCGGGGTACGAATGATGGCTTCTGTATATGATGGGGGGTAGGGAACTAACTTTGTTGTCCTGGAATGTGAATGGACTGGGGGACAGGATCAAACGGGGTGTGGTCCTGCAGTTTTTGAAGCGAATCTCGCCCGATGTAGTCCTTCTGCAGGAGACACACCTCATTGGCAACTCCTTCTGCGCCATGAATCGGCGTGGCTATCGCCTAGTGGCTCACTCGGGCTTCACGTCCGGCTCACGGGGTGTGGGCATCATGGTGAAGAACTCGCTCTCGTTGGAGATTGATGAGGTGCTCCACGATGATAGGGGACGTTATACGGTCTTGGTGGGAAGACTGGAGGGCAAAGTGGTTGTCTTTGTGTCAGTATATATCCCACCGGGGCTGCAGTCGACCACCTTTGCGGACCTTGGGCGCCTTCTCCTTGGCCTTCCGGGTGGGCTTTTAGTTGTGGGGGGGGATTTTAATGCGGTGGTATCTGGATCTTTGGATCGTCACCCCCCTAGGGACCTCCCCCGGGCACAGGCGTGGCTACCCGGCCTCTTGGATACATTTGGATTAGTGGACTGCTGGCGTTTAAAACACCCCACGCAGCTGCAGTACACTTTCCACTCGGGAGCCCATGGTAGTCTCTCACGACTAGACTATGTCCTTGTCCCGGCGGCCTATGTTGGGAGGGTGGGAGAGGTACGCCATTTGCCACGGGGTATTTCGGACCACTCCCCGCTCCTGCTGCACTTTGATGTCTTTCCGAGGGGTGAGGGTAGGGTGGTCCCAATCAATCCTTGGTACCTGCGCGACCCCTCCATTCGCGCTGAATTGATTAAATCCCTTCAGCGATATTTTGATGAGAATGTGGGGTCTGTGCCTTCGGCCATACCGCTATGGGAGGCCTTCAAGACAGTACTCCGAGGGGAGGCCCTATCCCTTATTTCCCACGCCCGGAGGTGCGAGCGGGAGGAGGTGACCCGGATGGAGGCTGAAATAGCCGAGTTGGAGGGGAATTTAGAAGGTGGGGTGACGGATGCTGCATTACATGTCCTCCAACTCAAGCAAGCGGCCTACAGGGCCCTCGTCACGGAGGCGGCCAGGGGCCTCAGTAGAGAGCAACAGGGGCGACTGTATGATGTGGGTGATAAGGCTGGTAAACTTATAGCGTGGTTGGACAAAAAAGAGCGAGCGAATCGTGTGGTCCCGCTGATTGAGAAAACGGATGGTGTGTGTGTAACTGAGCCAGAAGAAATTGTCTCCTGCTTCGCGGATTATTTCCATGGGGTGTATTCCCCGGTGTCTCCCTGCTCGGAAGAGGATTCCCGTGCCCTGCTCAGTGATATCGCGCTGCCGTCCCTTTCCGGGGAGGACAGGGTGTCGTTGGACGCCGCTCCCACCTCCGACGAGATCGCCCTCGCCATACGCTCGGTCGCTTCCGGCAAGGCCATGGGTCCGAATGGTCTCCCTATCGAGTTGTACAAGTTGCGACCGGATACGCTGGCACCCCACCTCCGGGCTATGTTCCTGGCGGCACACTCGGTGGGCTCCCTCCCGCCGGACCAGCGTCTGGCTACAATCGTGGTCATCCACAAGGAAGGGAGACCTCGGGACCGGGTTACATCCTATCGGCCCATTTCACTACTGAATGCGGAGCCCAAGATTCTCGCCAAGGTACTGGCCAATCGGCTGGTCGGCGTGGTGGGCGATTTGGTTCATCAGGACCAGTCTGGCTTTATTCCCCATCGCAACACAGCCCTTAATCTGCGGCGTTTGCACGGTGTGCTCGCACGTGCCCCGTTCATACGGGAGCCGGCCATTTTGGCGTCCTTAGACGCCACCATGGCGTTTGACACGCTTGAATGGCCATATATCTGGGCGATGCTTGCGAAGTTTGGATTTGGCCCAGGGTTCATCAGTTGGGTCAAATTGCTGTATTCGGGCCCATTGGCGCAGGTGGTGGTGAACGGAAGAGTATCGGCTCCGTTTGAGCTGGGCCGGGGCACACGACAGGGCTGCCCCTTATCGCCGCTCCTCTTTGCACTTGCCTTGGAGCCCCTGGCGGAGTGGCTGCGGTGGGAGCCTTCCATCCGTGGTCTCCGCTGGACCCCTGAGTATGAGGACCGCGTATCCCTCTACGCTGATGACATCCTCTTGTACCTAGCTTCCCCACGTAAATCACTCATAGTACTGGTTGATGTTCTGCATTCATTCGGTCGTAACTCCGGTCTGGTCATCAACTGGGCTAAATCGTGTGTGTATGTTCTCTCTGGGGAGGCTCCTATCCTCCCGCGGGGCTGTCCGATCCAGGTCGCCCCGCAGGGATTTAGGTACCTGGGTGTCTTCATTACTCTGGACCCGGAGGCTCGGTATGATCGGAACTTGCTTCCCCCCCTCCAGCGTCTGAAAGAGGATGTCGCGCGCTGGCGGCGTTTGCCGCTTTCGCCGCTCGGCCGGGCGGCATTGTTTAAAATGATGTCGTTGCCGCGTTTCCTATACGCGTTGCAGAACACTATGGACCTCGTCCCAGCGCGCTACTTCCGCGAAGTGGAGAGTTTGCAGCGCCGCCTGTTCTGGGACGGGAGTCCACGTATTGCCCTGGCTAAGCTGACGCTCCCCTGGTATGACGGGGGGATTGCCCTCCCGGATATAAAATGATATTATTGGGCCTCCCAGCTAGCTGCGATTAACCAGGGCCTATATGGGCCCGCCTTAAACCCGGCGTTTGAAATGGATAGGATGCTACTTCCAGGTGGTGACCATAATCGAGTGCTCTACTCTAGCGCGCCCGACGCTCGCCTAACGGGCCCCACGCGTGTCATGGTGCGAGTGTGGCACGCGGCCAATGCTGCAATGGGGTGGAAGGACCGTTTGACCCGGGCGTCACCACTATACGCATCTGAGCGGTTGGGCTCCTTGTGGACCTCGAAGGGCTTTGAGAAGTGGGATTTAATAGGCATCAGCAAAGTGGGGGATCTCTGGACGAGGGGAGGATTTAAAACGTTCGAGATGCTGCAGACGGATTTTCAGTTGCAGGGCAGCGAGTACTTTCGGTACTTGCAGGTCCGGCATGCGCTGGGCTCCGTCTTTCCGGACGTTGCCTCCATCCCGGAGTGTTCCCCCCTGGAGGATAGAGTGCTGGATGGCCACGTCCCTGACAGCACGATCTCACTGATCTACAAAAAACTGATCAACGACCGCTCAGACTTGTTGACTGCCCTGCGTGAGGCTTGGGTAGCCGATGGGCTGGAGCTGGACGACGAGGACTGGATCTCCGCGGTGGCCTCCCCGAAAGAGGTGGCCATACCGGCTCGCCTTCGTTTCGTCCAGCTCAAGATACTCCACAGGGTCTACATGACGGGGCCAAAGCTCCTGCGTATGGGCTATGCTGAGGACGGTTTGTGTAAGCGTGGGTGTGGTGCGCTGGGGACTTTTCTGCATATCTTGTGGGAGTGCCCGGAGGTGGAGGGGTTCTGACGTGGTGTGCATGAGGTGCTGCGAGTGGTCACGCATGTGGCGCTGTTGCCCGAAGCGAGGAGATGCCTGTTGAATGTGTGGGAGCCTACCGATTACTCGGTGCCGCAGACGTGGTGGGTGACTCTGGGGTATATGGTTGCCAAGCGTGATATTGCCCAGCTGTGGGGATCCCAGAGGCCCCCGACTGTCTCGGCCTGGAAGGAACATATGGATTGGTGCATGTTTCGGGAAAAGGTGGTGTATGTGGCGAGAGGTAAGCCTGCGACATGGGTGAAAGTGTGGGGCCCCTGGAACGCCTACCGCGGGGGAATCTGTGCTCCACCGTTATTGCCCGATCCGTCGCCGGCCCCGTCCCCTTAGCCAACTCATCCCCCCGGTACCTGGGCATTAGGTGTACCCAGCCCTAGTTCTGATCTCTCCCCCCCCTCTTGAGATTCCTATGGATGGCTAGGATCCCCCCTCTAGGGGAGCACGTGGTGCTATTCCGATTGAGGATTGCCTTGTGGGTTTGTTTGTATTTGTTGTTCTTTAAGTTTAAAATGGAACCGTATAGTGGGGTCTGGATAGTGTGGCTCGCAACGATGTTACCTCCTGTGCATGCTCGGCCGCAGCACCATGTGTTTTATAAATGTATATCGTATGCTCCTTTTATTGCTAGCGGCCGGCCGGAAGGTTGTAGGCCCATATTTGTATATTTTTTTGAGTCTTGTAATAAACGGTTTAAAAAAAAAAAAAAAAATCACCAAAGGGGGGATTGATGGAGCAGGTAAACTACAATTTTGAATACCTCCTCTAATTTGCATGAAATTAATTATGTAATCATTCTAAATCTAACCCGTACTAATTGGCTTGAAGTGAAATATTAATAATCAACATTTACACCTTGATAAACACGAGATACACGTGGGACTTAATTGCAAATTGAATGGCAGAATAATAAATTTATTAACTATGGTACGCAAACTAACTTTAGATTGTGGTGAAATAGAAAAATGCATGATATATGTTACTTTTGTGATGGTTTGTGCTTCCAGTACTGCAAAATGGTGAGTATTATTGCTTTAAATGTTGCTACAAGCTAGGTAAATACTAATATACATTGGGATTAGTGTGGGTTTAAACATTAGAATCTCTATTTCTATATTTTAATTACTGTTATGTCTGTTTTTGCTTAAGTTGGCATTCGGGCCTACTAGGCCGCAGTACTTAAAATGGAGTTCCTACAAATCCGCCGCCATGTGAGCGCGATGACTTCTGCGCAGAATCGGATGGCTCTGGAGATCTCCAAGTGACCTCAGCTCTGTGACACCGTGTTCCTTGCCAAGGATATGAGCGTGATTATCTGCCAACTGACGGACGGTGTGAACAGCAAAGGGGACAATACAGAAAATTTACTGAGAATGTCTTCTCTTCCTCCAAACGTTACTTTCGAAACATTTGCCTGAGAACCGAATGAATAGTATAAAATATGCGCTTTTCTATGCCAAGTCTCATGGAGAACCAGTTTACCCTGGGAAACTTTTATAAAACTACAGACAACCCCAGACTGTCCAATCAGAACATTTCTCTACCCCTAAAATGTTGCGTGTTAAAATGAAGTAAGAGGGAAAAAGGGTATAAAATGCCCTCATCCGTCAAAGGGGGGTGGTTCATCGGGCTGATCTTTCATGGTGTTGGGTCTACATTGAGCTGGTGAAGATTTCCATGGTTTGCCTTGGGTTACTTTGATTTTTGGGAAGTTATTTCAACTAATGATTTCATCTTTGCTGTGGGTCGGACAGTTTATCCCGGAGATTGTACCAGAGAATGCGGATAATTCTCTGTTTGCTCAGAGGGTCGCCAACGTTTGATATTTGGTAACTATTAAATGCGCTTTCTAAATCTATGCTTATTTACCAAATGTTCGATTTCTCTTTGAAATAAACCGAATTTTATAATATGAACCTGTAGTGCATAAATGCTAATGCAGAGAAAATTATTATTAGATAAACAAAATTTTTCTTAATAAGAAATGAGTTTGTGATTCTTTAATTGATTACAGAAAATAATCAAATGTTTCCTAGGCTTTAATTGTGTTTTAGCTGGCTCTAATTCACCATCAACCAGTCCAACTAATTGGTCCATCGACCAAGTGGTGGAGTGCTTTGATGTTAAGGTCAGGATTCTATAGGTGCACATGTATATAATGTAAAGAAAGTATATCCTGATAGGTAATAAGGTACCCACATGTCCAGCGCTTTTTCTCCTGTGTAAGGATTCGAATGAGACGAGTGTGTGTTGGTGTTATGGGCCCCACCAATGAATGAGTGTATGGATGAGTTGTTGTGATTACGAATCTGTGACATAGGGAGAATAGGTAAATTTGCCCTTGGCGCTGCATCACTGGTAAGGTGAGGTGTTTCGAGAGGCGCTATCTGTCACACCAAGATAGGGGTATATTCTTTTGTTCTATTCTGCAAGTTTATTAGCTGAGCTCGGCAGTGGTTTATTCCTTGGTGCACAGTAGTGAGCACACTGAGTACAGTAACACCAGCAGGTCAAGAGTCTGCTATTGTGTGAGAGTAGGTAGTATTCTCTGTAATGTCTAGATTTCTGGTTAGGTGAAGCAGATAAAATGTTAACTGTTGTGAGAAGTAAAAACTTAAAGAAAATTACCGTTGTGGTTCTCCAGACTGCACCGTTACAAAAATCTCTGGCACCTTATGTCTACTCCCAGGGTTTTAACTGCCCACAAAACTCAAATCAAATTGGAAATCTCTTTAGTGGGAGGGCAACATAATATAACATAATTATTCACATATCCTTGGTATTTTTAGACGTAATCATTTAAGATCCAAAGTTCATAATTAGAGTATTTCTTTATACTAAGAATTATTCTCCAAGCACTGGAATTTCTTTCATATGTCTTTTTTTATTAACCAATTTCCAATCTTTTTTGGCAGACCCAGACAACGCGTTTCATCCCTTGTAGGGACTTCATCGTGGACTAAAAATACATATATACAATAATAAACACTTTAATCAGTTTACAACAATTTTCAAAGTTTCCCTTTTTTTCTTTTATTTTTACACAAATTTTCATTATTCAATTTTTCATATAAAATATTTTTTTACAAATTATGTATATGCCTTCATATTAGATCCAAAATTTCCCAATCTTACATTATTAATCCGCATTAAAAAAATATATATTTTGAGGTTTCTAAAGTGGTCTTAATTCCATGAGCATTTTAACCCCAATTGTTCTCTAGTGATCATGGTGATTGCAACACACTGTGTATATATTCTATTTCTTATTCTGCCCATCCACCATGGTGAATATTATTTTGCATTAGATGCAAACAGGAGGATCAATCCATTACTTGAAACAAATACCTCATTTCTGTGTTTCCATGTATCTTGTTCTCATCAATTCCAACCAATTAAAAACACTGATAATAAAACAAAACAAAGTTTCATTCAAGTATTCTGTGCTGTTGTAATCACCACAATCACTAGGGAACAATTGGGATTAGGATCTGCATGGAATTAAGACCACTTTAAAAAGATTTGTTTAAAACATTTAGATTAATAATCTAAGATTTGGCAATATTGGATGCTTACTCATTAATTTTTTATTAATGTATATAAAATTATAAAAAAGAAAGCATGAAAAATGTGTGTGAAAATAAAAGAAAAAAATTAAATTATGAAAATTGTTTTAACATGATTAAAGTGTCTATTATTGTATAAATGCTTTTTAGGCCCTGATAAAGTCCCTATAAGGTATGACATGTGTTGGCTGGGTCTGCTAAAAAAGATTGGAAATTGGTTTATGATAAATGACAAGTGAAAACAATTCCAGCGCTTGGAGAATATATCTTAATACAAAGAAATACTCTAATTGTGAATTTTGACTCCTAAGTGATTGCGACAAAAAAAACATGGATATATAAATGAATTAATTATGTGATAGAATGTTGCCCTCCCACTAAAGAGTTTGCCAATTTGATTTGAGTTTTGTGGTGGAAAGTAGTTCAGGGGATCCTGGAAGCCTACAGATGCTTACGTCATTTGGTGCGACGCAATGATTGGCTGAAAAATGCTAAAGACACACTGCAATAGAATAAGGTTTGTCTGAGATGTGCAGTTCTTGGTAGGCAAATTGTGAACTCAATAGTTAAGAGAGTGCATGAGATTCGGATGAGAGGTGACTTTAAACATTACCAAAATGGGAAATCTTTTTTCGAAAAGAGAGAAAGATGTGAATAATATAGAGAAATTCCAGTAAGGAGGGACATAGGCTAGAGAGATGGCTGCAAAGAAAGGGTTACACGCTTAGCCAATGGCAAAAATATAAGTCTAAATATGAAGAATTATGGTTTCCACTGAGCTGTACTTTTCACATTCCTAGAATATTAAATGTAATAAGGAGAATATATGATTCGAGACCTCAGCCTTGACCAGGGGATTTTCAACTTTTTCTGTAATAAGAGCTACTTATATTCAATGCAAATTGTACAAAGTTGCTATTATTAGTGTTGTAATAGTGACTGCATCATAGAAGATTACAATAGTGGCCATGCCATGAAAGTTCACTGGCAGTGACCACCTCAGTGTGTCAGACAGTGCTGCCAGCAGTAATGTAAAAAGGCTTTTTTCATTGTGGAATGCCTGAATGTAGGTAAATCATGACAGCCAAAGCGGCAATGTCCCTGGCACCAAGGTAATAATTTTAGTATCATTGTATGATTTATCACTCAAATATCAGCTTCCATTATGTTTTGGAATTTTTCTCCAAATGTCAGCTTATGTGTTCTGAAAATACACATATTTAATCTGAAAATCAAAGTTTTTAATTTTTTGGAATACATATATTAATTCAACCAAACAAAAGCTTGGCTCTACACAGGAGAGCTACTCTAAGGTAGCTGGAGAGCTACCAGTAGCTCCCAAGCTACTCGTTGGATCAGACTGGCCAAGACCCACACAATTTGAGGTTCCTGAACCTTTGTGAGTTAGTTCTAAATGAAAAGATAAGGAAAACATTTAGGCCTACTCACATGTAAGCGCGCAGGACAATGAGAGGCAAAAGAGATGGAGGGAGGAAGTGATCGAGGCATTTGGAGTTTACCCGCTGATCGAAAGCGAAGACATAGAAAAAGGAAAGCCTAGTGAGATAAAGAAACCCAATGATGAGGCAGAAGAAGAGAGTGGGGAGGACGATGCCTTCATAGATGAGCTCCTGAGAATCAGACTACCCCATATAATGCAACATTGGTTTCAAGCGCCACAGGTCAGGCAGTTGCCGAGAATGGAACAGATAATGTAACCCCCTTTGCATGTTAGAGCTCCCCTAAGTTGCTCAGAAACCCCTGTTTCACTTCCTGCTCAGATCTCGACACCCGTGGCATTGGGATAATCACACTCATTGTGAGCAGCAATTATTTCAATCATACAGAAACAGAGGAAACAGTAGCGATAATGCAGTAGTCTTTAAGTCCAAAGAAACAAGGAAGTCCAGATTTCTTTTATAGATTCATTTTTTATTTTCCTTCCAATAAGCTGCAAAAACTCAACAAGACAGCAAACGTGTTTCGCTCATGTATCACAAGATTTATCAGGTTTGTAATTATAAAACAAAAAAGAAAATCTTAGTATGTAATTAAAAACATTAAGTTAATACAAGAATATGCTAAAAAAGGTAAGAACCTATTTTGACAAATCTTTTGAGCAAGCAACGTCAATGTGGATGAAAGAAACAGAACATACAGAACCTACATACTATAAAGTAAGTCAATTATCAAATAATCAAAACAGTCAATTCATCAAAAACAGTTTCAAACTCAAAACCCCACATATGAGAGAAAATAGCAAACATATTACAATAGTTGTACAAATGAGGAATCAGCGAAAGACGAGACAATGATTTATGTTTTGCCAAATTTAAACACATCTGTTAGGCCAAGTAAATGTAACAGTTTTGAATGAAAAGTTTGTCAATCTTTCTGATCAAGTATTAGATTGTCATGAAATTAGTGTACTCAATAAAGGCTTGAATTACTGTCCAGCAAGTAATTGTGTATTTACTGATATGCATGTAAAGCTTTATACATTTTTAAGTAATGGCAAATTAAAATGTCACAACGGGACATAGACCCAAATCTATCATTCCTGAAATACAACCAGAGCTATCAGGACTTTCAGTGTCAGGTGTACATGATATATGCACGATTCTGTCTCTGGACCTTGAGAATGATAATACTATTGGAGGGGTTGAATAATGATTTGAGTAGTTTATCAGATGTATCATGTGATAGTGGCTTGAAGCTATGTGCAAAGTTTGTACCACAAGGTTCTCATTTGAACTGTATAGATGTATTTGCTAAACGTGTTACAGATGATCAATATGCCTTTAAGGACAAACAACCTAAGACTAAATGTAGATCCAATAAGCAGAACCGGACCAGTGAGGAGAAAATTGAATTGAAGAGCTTTTGTGGGGAAACCTCTATAATTATTTGTGAGGCGCACAAATTGGGTAATGTTGTATTGATGAACCACACTGACTATGAGCACGAAGTGCTTAGACAGCTAAATCATCCTGCACATTACAAGAAATTGCTAGGTATTCCCTTCTTCAGGATTACCGCATTGATTAATAAAAGTTGGCGCACAGGCGTGAGATAGGTCTTCTTTCAGTTGAAGAGTATATCTTTTTAAACATCAGTAACTCAAGATTTCCTTACCTATATTTACTCCCAAAAATCCACAAGACTGTCCCTTTCCCTTCAGGGCAGCCTATAATTTCAGGTACAGGTGCTATGACTAAACACTTGTCACAGTATGTGGATATGTTTTTGAAGCCCCTTATGACTAAATTGCCATATTTTAGCTGGTCTGCTACAGATATTTTGAATAAAATAAAGGACCTGACATGGGACTCAGAGACAATGTGGCTCATGACTCTGGGTGTAGTGTCTTGTTTGTACCTGTATTAAAAAGAAATTTGGCATGGCCGCTGTGAAATATTTCTTATCACAAAAAGCAAATTTTAATGAGAACAACATTATGTTACTTTAGATGGTAGATCTGATCCTTTCCAATAATGTTTTTTTTATAATCCGGAGTGGTTCTAACAATTACAGGGAATGGCGATGGGCTCTAAGTTTGCCCTCACCTTTGCCAACCTGTTTATGGGGTGGTATGAAAAGGGGCATGCCTGGGCCAGTAAAGCCAAGGAATGGGTACGGTGTGTATATTATTGGGAAAGATATAACAATGACATTATAGTTGTGTGGACAGGATCAGAGGAGCATAGGAGGGCATATCATGACTACTTAGACTGTAATGCTTTCAATGTGAAACTTACTCTTAACATGGCAAAGGATAGGATCTAGTTTTTGGATGTAGAATTTTATTCTGTAGGGAGTAAACTACATAGCACTGTATACCGCAACAAAAAGCAGTCAATATTATATTACATTATGACAGTGCTCATCCTAAGTGGGCGTAACAGGCCATTTCATTTAGTGAAATGACACATATGTGTAGCAACTGCACTGAAAAGGCTACGTTTGAGGTAAATCTACAGCAAATAGTGATTAGATTGCACACCAGAGGGTATAATAATACCATTCTCGCTAAAGCTGAACAATGTTTTAAGTCTATGAATAGAACAGATACTCTTAAGCTGAAGGATAGAGACAAGGACAAGAATACATTGGCCTCTGTCACTACATTTAATGAAAATGGTCAAGAGGTCTATAAGGCTCTAAGTAAACATTGGGACCTTTTAAAGAATGTTCCTGGCTTAACATCAATAGCTACAGAGAAACCCCTAATAACTTACTAATACCATATGTACCATGAAACAGCTGATAAGTCCCAGTTCTACTTTACAGCAGAAAATATTGAATGACACTTGGTTGGTTCAACTATTGGATTTCTTCTCCCTTAGTACCTGTTCAATGTGCCCAATCTGAAAATAGAAAAGATACATTCAGCTATAACACATCTAAAAGCTATGAAATTAGGCAGTTTAATAATTGCTAGAGAACCTATGTAGTATACGTAATTATCTATGCTTGTGTGAAAAAATATGTTAGTAGTACTGCCTGGCAGTTATGAGTATGAATATAGGAACGTAGAAGGGCATGTACAAATAGAGATATGACTTATCCTTTAGCGATACAGATTTGTTATAGCAATAGAAACTTGAAAATTCTTTACGTTTCATGGTATTGAGTTAATTAGGGAAATCCCTAGAGGTGGAGATAGGTGCCTTCGTCTAAGACAGGCAAAGGCCAGGTGGATTTGTAATCTTTGTGAGTTATGGCAAGACTTTTTGTCTCTTAATAGAAGAATGGATGTTGAGATAATTTGTTTAGGTGTAATATTGGTTATTTCTAGTTACAAGGGTTGGCCCAGGCCAATATTGATTGTGATATGATTCAATTAGGCCCAGGTGTGGACCTAGTTATAATTTTGGGGCCCATTTCTAGGATACACATTGCTTAGTTTTAATCATACCAGTGGATAGTAGGATGATGAACATCTTGGTGGCATGGGTCTGAGTGATGAATAATTATATGATTCACTTGGGCATTTTGCATATATTCAACCGTATTTCACATGATGAGTATGTGAGGAATTAGAAAGATTGGATTAAAATATATACAATTAACATGCGAGTGAGAGTTATGATTTGGCTTGTAATTTGGAATATGAGAATTCCCCTTCTTGGAACTCTTTATAAATATGCCTTAAGATGACATAACTCTGAGTGGTACTTCTTAAAACATGTCTGTGGCTACATATAAATATGTGATAAGGATATAATTGATATACATTATTGGGCACCATGGTCAGGAATTAACTTTCACAGGATAAAGGAACATTTTCTTATCACATGTAATTGACTGTGCAATTGCGATTAGATAGGTTTTTCTATTTTAACACCTATATATCGGCTGAAAATTCTTAACATGGTAGCTGTAGCTATGGATATAGTGTGATAATGTATGGTTCTATGAACAAGAATGAGAATAATGGTACGGAATAATGTCCAACACTTACTTTCATAGGATAGACAGATTTCTCTGCTAGTACTTGTAATTGATTATGTATTTGGACTACACCAAGCTTTTGGGTCTAATACACTTATCAGTTGACAATTTCAATATGGTGACAGGGCTTACAAGTATAGTGAGATAATGCATAGTGTACGTGAAAAATGACACAGAATAGTTAATAATTGATTTTTCTGTTGGATACTGTATTCGTGTACGTCATGGTTGCATTCATTGTTGTTACAATTACTTTTTCTCTTAGATGGTCAAGTAAGGTGTGCAAGGATGATTTTGTAGTTGTCTAGGTTTTATTGTAGAAAGACTTGCGCAATTCCTCCTAAATGGCGGCCATAATGCTACACTATTTGGATTTGTTGTTACGGCTGTTGTGTTTTTTGATTGGATAGTGAGCATTTAAATAGCTTAGACCTCTATGACGCGTCTGTTTGTAAGTGTGAGACTGACATTTTGAAATATGCTTGCTCATTCAAATGGGCATTGGTTTATTAGAAGATGTGTCAGGGTGCTTTCTAACACATTTTTATAGTTCAGACTACGAGTTTCAATAAAGTGTTAGGAGTTTCTCTCCAAAACATTATTTTGTTTTGAGTATGAGATTTGAAAGTTGCAACTGAAATAGGTTCTATAGTTGGCTATAGGGGATGACTCTAGTCGTCATGCATAATAGTGTCCTCATGCTTGAGAATTGTATCCACATGGTAGTGTGAGAGACTGTATTGAAAGGGTTCACTTCAAGGTGAAGGGCAAGGGGGATGCTCTGTACAAGATGATAGAGTTAAGGCTCAGAAAGGGCAGGCACTTAAGAGGTAATGTGGCGTTCAGACTAACTACGCCCAGAACAGAAGAGCAAAACATATATGTATATATAGCATCATTAACAAGAAAGGGAATGTGGGGTAAAGCACTCAGGAGCTCCACACAGTAAGACTGAAGCTCAGTAAGTTCATCACCCACAATTGCTGTTACAGATACTGACTGCAAATACCCACATATAGGATATACATGCAGAGTCAGGGTCTGTGGAGCTGATACCTATGGTGATGTTATAAATGTAACTTTAAGACAATACTCACAGTGAGCAAAAAACACCACCTAGGTTGTCAGCTGTGCCCACCGATCCTGGCGATCAAACAGGAACACATAAGGCGGTAACAGCAAGGGTGAAGAAATAAATATACAGCCAAAATAGACAAGGAGGTAGCAAGGAGGAGTGCTTAACAGGAAAGAAGGGAAAACAAAAGGCATACTTGACAGAAGGTAAGAAACAAAACCTACAAGGGTAATGGAAGCTAAGACCACTGGAACACAAATGCAACAAGGTTGAAACTAGAACAGAAGGTAAATGGAAAAAAGGCAGGGGCTGGGAAACGGTAAATACAGAAGGAGAGGTACTCCAAAGGTGCAATAGTACTGGTTCAGGAATCAAGGAACCAAGGTAGCACTGGAGGCAGTGCTAGTTCAAGGAACAAGGAACTAGTTAAGCCCAGGAATCAAGGTGTCACTGAAGACAGAGCTAGTTCAGGAACAAGGAAATAGCTACATCTCAGGAAACGAGGAATTGCTTAGGCTCCGGAATCAAGGAAGCACTGGCAGACAGTGCTAGTTGAGGAAACCGGAAATTGCTATAGCTCAGGAATCACTGTACCACTGCAAGCAGTGCTAATCAGGAACCAGGAATAGCTGCAGCTCAGGAACAGGAACAACTATTGCACAGGAACTCAGGAAACAAAGAATCTAGGAATACCTATAGCACAGGAAATCTGGAAAGAATTATAGCAAAAGCTCAAGAAACAAGGGTCAGTCTCACAGAAATACAGCTACAATGACCAACCCTGGACTGAAGGGAGGTGGGGCATAAAAGAGCTCACAGTAATCACATGCATCCGGTGTGGACAGGTGTGGACAGGCTAGCAGCAACCAGCCACATGTGTACTCAATTACTCCACCCATCCTTGGCCTGCAGGGGTGGAGACGAAACAATGACAAGGAGATTATAGGTAATAGAGTTTCAAGCATGAGTAGACTGGCTTCCACAAAATCCGGCATGCATTGGGAATGGATGGCAATTTCCAGATAGCGCCCAAATGCTGGAAGTCAGTATATGAATACAGGAAAGGCCTGGAAGCTTATTAGAACACTTGAGAGTCCCACAAATCAGGCCACTGGTAATGAGCACAAGAACGCAGGGAGTGAGTCATGGCATAAGACATCTGTATGTTTAGGGTAACTTTTAGGATGTAGGTATCCCAATTTGTGTCTTATGAATGTTTAAGATGGAAGATCTATTGGATTGTATACATACATGCATACTTCCCAAATAGGTAATATTAGATTTGGTTTGTTGTCCCTTTTTGACCATTCTTATAATTTTAGTTGAAAGGTGGACTAATGCATGTAGCTTCCAACTGCCCTTAATTGTGCCAACCCCAATGAATTGATTGGCTATTCAAAAGTTGTGCCCGTCTTTTGGACTTCATTGACATTACAAAAAACGGTACTTACAATATTAATATAATGTAGACTTTGTTTGAGGGGAAGATGTGATGATATCTTTGGTTTTACCTCAATAGCCTGGGAGGACTTGTCTTTGATTGTCAAAAGACAGCACATGCAATTGAAGTGTATTTAAAACTATATATTATACTGTCAGCTATGAATATCTTAAGAACCATTCAGCATAGTACAACGTAGGTCTTTTGATGATGTAAAGGGACAAAATGTTGTATTGGTAAGAATAGTTGGAAAGTATGTTGAACGTATGTCCTTTCAAGATTTCCACAATGTATTAAAATGAAATGTAATATGTTTGCTATTCTCTCTCACAGTTTTTGATGAATTGAGTGTTTTGACTATTTGATTTGGGAGCAATTACAGGCTCTTGTAATAAGACAATTGTATCTTTTTGACCCGAATATAATAGACTTGATTTGTAGTGTAAACATTCTGTGTGGTCTGTTTCTTTCATCCACGCTGATGTGGTTTGTTCAATAGTTTTGTCACAATATGTTCTTACCTGTTTTCTTTAAGCATATTCTTGTATTAACTTAATGTTTTTTCTTTTTGTTTGAAAATTGCAGCCCTGATGAAGCTTGTGATACATGAGCAAAACACGTTGGCTGGGTTTTTGCTGCTTCTTGGAAGAAAAATAAAGAATTAATCCATAAAAGAAATCTCGACTTACTTGTTTCTTTGTACCTTAAGACCACTGCATTATTGCTAGGGCTCCCGGTTTTATGGCATTTATTTTTTGACATCTCCGGCTGTATTTATCCATATTTATTTTTTGCTACTTTTATCTGTATTTATCCATATTTATTTTGGGTTTTGTTAAAAAATGAAGCTGAAATTAGTATATTTCCACATTTATTTAACTGATACATATGCACTCATGCTTGAATGCCTGCCAGGTTTCAATGCTATGAACACCCGCAGAAAATAAATCAATGCACTTATATGAAAATATGCAAATTTCAGTTTTAACCTTGTGCATATTGAGCCTCTTTGTAAAATTATTTTATAACCCCCTTACCTATCAATCCACACAGTTATTAGATTGGCAGTCATGGTAAACAGTATTTAGAATCACTCAAAAAACAACCCGATGTCAGTTTTATCCACATTTAAAAATAAATACAGACAAGAAAATAAATATTTTTCTGACTGTATTTATCTGTAAAAATCAGTAACAAAAATAAAACAGGGAGCCTTAATTATTGCTACTGTCTCTCCATTTCTGTATGGTTTTAGTATTGTGGATCTGGGATGGTAGATCCAGGCAGGTGGGCAACCTATTTTGCCATTTTAATGTAGAAGGTTTTTTTTAAAGAATTGATTTATTTTATTAGATCAGTCAGTACATTACAAATACTGTACCAATAAGAAATTCAAACAGTTGAGCCATCATCCCGTACATGTCGTAAAACAGCAGTAATTCCACATAGAGAGGCCATTGTGTGCAGAATATTACAGTAAGAAGAATCACCTGTTAATGCTTCTCTCCCAGATAGGAACCCCACTCCTGATGGTTGCCCATTTAGTCTAACCCTCCAATTCCTGCTTGTTGTATGCAGAAACCTCCACAAACCTTGTAAGGACACCAACCATGTCTCCCTATCCTCCCCTGCATTGGCATCCTTCCTACACTGACTGAGCCGCACCTCACCGGATACTGCCCATTTCGTAACCTATTTGAACCATTCCTGTTCCCTGGGTCCATTCATGAGATGGCAACCTGCTGCTTTGCTAGCAGCAGGACCAGTTGCATAAATTTCCATTCCATTTTTCTGCCCTTGTGTTTCCTGACCGTCCCCAAAAGACAGGTGGACGGTTCCAATTCCACTTCTATACCCTCAGTACACTACAATTGTCGGACCACTAACTCCCAAAAAGCATTCAGTGGGGGGCAGTGGCAGGCTAAGTGAAGGAAAGTTGTAGGTCTATCCTGACACCGGTGGCATCCGTCAGTTTTGGTGGGGTCTATTCTATGGAAGAACACTGGAGTGACATATGTGCAGTGTATATAATTAAAATGTACAAGTTTAAACCGTGCATTGCTCACCCCCTTCAGAACGAGTGCGCAAATACTTAAAATTGTGTGTCTTCTAATGGTGCACCCAGTTCTTCTCCCCTCGTCGCCCTAGCCCAAAATATGACCCATGGCTTATCTGCAGTCGCAGCTCTGTATAAGTGGGAAATGAGTGTCCGACCGACACCGTAGCAGGAATGCGACTGCCCGACTATTAGTCGGCGGTTCCACCTGCAGTATTAGGATGCGACTGCCCTATTGTCGGTCGGAAACATACATTTTTCTATTGTAGCTTGTGCAGCTGCCAGAACAGGGCCACTGCACAAGCTGCAATAGAAAAATTGAGATTTTCAAACATCCCTGCACCGTGTGGCAGGCTCCATAGCAGAGGGCCAGGAGGGAAGAGGGCCCTGCTAGGGCCTCCCAAAGTCACTTTCCGCTTGCCTTTTCATGGCGGCTAGACCACCATGAAAGGGTAGGTGGAAAGGTGGATCATAATCCCCACAACAGTGCCTGAGAAGGCACCGCCTCGAATGTGGGGAATTCGATCTGACTGCCCGCCCTACTGGCTCATTGAGCCAGTTGGAAGCTGTTGGTCGGTCCCTGCACATATGCCGTCCAACCGCATTGTGATGCGGCGGTCTGACCGCAGCCTTAGATGCCGGAGGGACCGACACCAACGTGACGTCGGTCCCACAGACATCGTAATGAGGCCCTAAGTGTCCACTTCCACCAAATTCCAGTAACGTCCTAAATAATTCAGAAGGTGGGACTCCCGGGTATATGGGCCAGACATCTCTCACTATGTCCACAATACAATATGTGATGAGCTTATCATTGAGGTAAAGGTCACCCAGAGTCAAGCACCACTCATTACTCCAGACACTAGTATCAACTGCGTGGGACAGCAGGCAGAACACTGGGAGGTCCCAGAAAATAAACTATTGTGCAAAAGGGGCATGTCTGAGCACCACCTTCACTACGCGCTCCCATAATGATGATGTATGTTTGATTAGATATGGCACTGCGGGGTCAACCCTCCCACCACCGTGAAGCAACTGTGGCAATGTCTTCTCTTGAGTAAATCCTTTTCCCAGTTTTCCCCATCGGACAACCACGTTGCTGCATTTTGCAGCTGAGATACTAGTTAGTACATTTCCATATTGGGCAGTGCTAATCCCCATCCTTCAAAAGTAGGTGAAGAATTATTATTATTATTTATTATTGTTTTTTGAAGCGCAGACATATCACCCTGTTAGGGTATCATGGCGCTGATGCGCAATCATTAGAGGATATTAATCACGGGCAACCCTGCTCTGACCTCCCGCCCGCACTAATATCATTAATAAGGAGTGTAGATGCTTAAAAACTGTCCTAGGTCATGTGTCTAAAGAGTGTTGTAGAATATCTAGACAGCATGGCAAGAACACCATTTT
This sequence comes from Triturus cristatus, assembly GCF_964204655.1. Classification (NCBI taxonomy): domain Eukaryota; kingdom Metazoa; phylum Chordata; class Amphibia; order Caudata; family Salamandridae; genus Triturus; species Triturus cristatus. The sequence goes on from NC_140592.1 coordinate 1,187,425,238, forward strand.
CGCAACTGTAACATCCCATAAGGAACAGGGGGATCGTGTTCCAAAACTGCACCAATTTGGTTAAGCCCTCTATTACCTCTAATATTATATTGGTTCCTCTTCTGAGCTGTATGGGCTACCATTTTCGCTAAATTACCAAAGTGGTCCGTTTTCCAGCTCAATGACAAATCCGGCAACGCAGTGGGGTCCTGTTTTGCCAGCCGACCCAGGGGGAATACCAAAGACTTATTCATATTAATATGCAGTCTGGAATTATCCCCAATGGTGTCAAAATGCTCTAAAAGCAAGGAGAGCTGTCAGATAGAAAAGTCTGTCATCCGCATAGAGCGAGATTAAATTATCCTCTCCTCTAACTTGGCGTCTCCACCCCGCTATGTCCCTCCTGAGTCTCAGGGACAGAGGTTCTAGCACCATCGCAAACAACAGGGGTAATGGCCAGCCCTGTCGTGTGACCCTTCTGAACTTCAGAAATCACAAGGTTTACAGGAACCAAATGGTAAATGCAGTGAGGAGCTTTTAGCTGTCCACATTTTTTTTTGCAATAATGAATGAATTAATTAATGAATGAAAAGTCATTTATAGAGCGCATGGCTACCCGGAAGTGTCCCAGTGCTGTGGACCAACATGGACGGAGACAGACTAGGGAAACAACAGGGTCTGGTGATTGGGGATCAGGCGTAGATGAAGTGGCAAGGAATTCCAGAGTTTGGAGGCATTGTAGGAGAACAGTCGTCCGCCACTTCTGGCTCTTCTTATTCTAGGTACCTCGGCCAGGAGCAGATCATCTGACCGAAGTTTTCTGTTAGCTTTATAGGGAAGGATCAGGGCTGAGTTAATGGCGGGGCCTGTTCCTGACAGTGATTTATGGGCAATGCACAACGATTTAAATTTGATGCGTTCATGCGCGGGGAGCCAGTGGAGGGAATGTATTGCCGGTTTGGCTGATTGTCTGTTGGAAGTGCACGGCAGAGGTCTGGCTGCGCTGTTCTTGACTAACTGGAGTTTGGAAATTACTGAGGAGGGGGAGCCTAGGTATAATGCATTCCCATTGTCAAGCCTGGAGAGTATTAGGGATTGTATCAGTACCTTTTTTGCTTGTGAGGGGAGAAGAGGGAGGACTTTCCGGGCCATTCTGAGTAGGCCGAAACAAGTAGCTGTTGTCTTCCTGGCCTGTGTTCTAAAATTCAAATCCTGGTCCAACCAGATGGCCAGACTTTTGATTTCGGTCCTGTGGGTGGGGGGGATCCCATGCTTAAAGGCCACATTAAGAATTTCCCCTATTGCGACAGTCGTTGGCATGCCACAAGTCATACCCGTTCTAGCGCCTCTCAGGACCCCATGGATACCAAGTGCATTAGCTTCAGACCCTCTGCAGAGAGAGGTTCTGAAAACTCCTGTGGCAGGAGGTCAAATCACCACTGCAACTCAACCAGTTAACAAACAAAGAAAGGGACAGACTTCGCAGAGGCTTAACAATGCCCAACTGAAAGCTGAATTTGAAGTAATAGTTAAGGCAAATGCAGGGATGGATTTCCTAGGACACTACAACAAGAGTGAATCGCTTTACATGAGACAAAGGAAGCCATGAAGGTGGTGCAAGAAGCATACGGGAAAATGACGAGAGTGGCAGTCGAATGTGGATTTGCTCTTACCTAAAGAAAGAAGTTGTGAAAGAATGGCAGGATGATGATGGGTGACAAGGAATTGAAGCTGTTAAAGCTGAGGAGATTAAAGATGCATGTCAGCAAGCTGATTGAGAATATTAGGGACTGGAATGAAACCGAGAAGTTTAAAGAGTTGTGGTCTAAGAAAGAAAAGCCCAAAGTGAAAGGAAAGAAATAGGCTGCCTGGGAAGATGAGGGAGAAATTACCGGGGAGGTGGTAAACGAATGTCCTTTAAGGGAAGTACAGGGAGAAACATATGCATATATCCCTTGGCCCCGGACAGATCTCTTTCATTTCACAAACTCCCTCCCCAGTTTGAGGGAAAACCCTGAGAAGTGGTACACGCAGATGTGGCAGATAGTGACCATTTCAAAGGTTTTGTGGGAGGATTTGGATGTGTTTTTCAAAGTGGTGGTCCCAAAGGACCTACAGGCAGAATGTAACAGAACAGTGGAATGCAAACCCAGGAACCTGCTAATCTAGCAGGAATAAATGCACATTCGCCCTTGGTCAAAACCAAATATGATGCAGTCATTGCCCACCCCATAACTAAGGTTACCCAAAAGGAAATTAATTGGCCCAAAAATTTTCGGAACATCCCAAGAACCCAAAGATTCTGTACATGCATACTTTGAAAGGCTAAAGCGGCATACAGGGAACATAGTGGTCTAAATGCACAGCTTGGGGACAGTATGGAAGGGTTTCTTGCCTCTTTTGTGCAAGGTCTGCGACCTGAGATGAGCAATCAGACATATGAGGTGTTCTCTGCTGGCAGAGTAAACCCATAGATGAGATCCTGCAGTGTGCAAAATATTGCAGTGACATGCTGCAAGCCAAATGTAAGGAACTGAAAGAGATGTTTATGGTCACCCAGACCCAGCAGGCATAGAAAGGAGGTGTGAAAGGACCTAAATTGCCAATTCAAGGACTAGAAATTGACTGCAGTGCAGGAATAAACATGCAAGGAGTCTCTATGGCATATGGAGGGAATGCCAAGGGAAAGGGAAGCGGTCAAGGAGGTATGCCTGGAAACAGTATAAGAGCTTTAAAGAAAGTTACCCCGTGTCATATTTGTCACAAGACTGGTGATGGAAAAGTCACTATAATCCTGATCGAGCAATGATTGATGTCCAAACTGCAAATTTCGCGGTGCAGGGAGAGCTTCCCCAGTACCCAGATCCCTATACCAACCTCAAAGACCCCAAAACCAGGCTTATCACAAAATCTCCTTGGGCCTATGCAGATGCAAAGAGGGACTCCCCATTTTTAACTGAGCAACTGAGTCCCCCATAACCCATTTACATCCCAGACTGTTAGAACAGTTGAGGTCCCAAACCTACCCCTCTCTGGAAAAGAAGTCAAAGTTGTTGGCATTACAAATCAGCAGCGTATAAATCATCTCATTGACCCAGTCCCTGTATAAATCTGAGACTTTTTCAAGATGTAAGTCTTATAAATTTGCTAAGAAAGACCTTCTCTGCAAAATCAAAGTCATATACTGTATGCAAGACAGAGTCAGTTTAGAAACCTAAGCAGCAGATGCAGAGTTTAAATTACAAGCACCCGAACCGGTAGTCAGGTTGTACCCGGTTCTTACTATAGAAGACAAACACATTGATTTGAAAGAGACAGTCAGAAAAGATATTTGAGATTTCACAAGGAAGGAGGAAATTGGGCTGATTAAGGGTGCCAAACATCTAAAGAGAACTCTTCGTCCCATTACAGTATTTTCTAAAGCACGTACTTACAAGATAACCCCAGAAGCCATAGCAGGAATAACACCCATAATCGAGAGTATGATAGAACAGGAAGTTATCAGGAGTCCATGTAACTCTCCGATTATGGCTCTGCAAAAAGCCAATAAAAAGTGGAGAATAGTGCAGGATTTAAAAATGATGAACCAAATTGTCGTTTCATGCGATCCTTTGGTAACGAACCCTGCCATGATCTTGTTACAAATTCCCCCAGAAGGGTAGTGGTTCACGGTCATTGATCTCAGCCAGGCCTTCTGCTTGGTTCCCCTTCACAAAGAGACTCAGTTTCTCTCTGCGTTTTGTGTCCAAGAAAAGACTCTTGTGTGGTGTAGCACTTCTCATGGGTATACAGCGAGCCCTTCTATTTCAATGAGATACTTAAAAAGAATCTAGAGATGCTACTGTTACAGTATAGCTCACACCTAATTCAAAACATCAATGACTTGCTAATCGCATTGATGGCAAAAGAAGCTTGTAAGCAAGACACTATTGCTCTGCTCAACCAATTAGCTGAGAACGGACATAAGATTTCTCTTGAAAAGTTGCGCTATTGTAAGAAGGAAGTCATGTATCTGGGATATCAGACTTAGAAGGGAGTTAGAAGAGTGTCCCTTGAATGGGTTAATACTGTCCTCAAGATGAAGTTTCTGACCACAGATAGAGCAGTGCAAATGTTCTTGGGAATGGTTGGTGTTTGACTTTGCCCTTTCTGCAGGGCCATCCCCAAACGTTTTGCCTATCACCCTCCTGTTTTCTGAACCCATTTCTGCTGGCCTTCGGACTCTGTGCACTTTACCATTGCTAACCAGTGCAAACATGCTGGTGCTCCTCTCCTAAAATATGGTTACATTGGCTAAAACCCAATTGGCATTTTAACTTTTCCTATAAGTCTCTTGTAGAGTGGTGTACCTTGTACCCAGGGCCTGTAAATTAAATGCTACAAGTGTGCCTGCAGCACTTACTGTGCCAACCACTTAAGTAGCACTTTAAAACATGTCCCAGGTCTGCCACTGCTGCCTGAATGCATTTTTAAACCGCCAAGTCCACTTAGCATTTATACCCCCTAGCCAAGCCTTAAACTCTCCTTTTACTATATATAGGCCACCCCTAAGTTAGGCTCTAGGCAGCTCATAGGGCAGGGTGCTGTGCAATTAAAAGGTTAGATATGTACTTTAAAGTTTTACATGTGCTGGTAGTGAAAAACTCCTTCATTTGTTTTTCACTACGGTGAGGCCTATCTCTCCCATAGGATAACATTGGGGAATCCTTAATTCATTTAATAAGCTGTAATTTCCCAATTGGAAGCTGGTAGCTACATCATGTTTGGTGTCTTTGGCATTGCTGTGAAAAACCCTATTTAATGGTTAATTGGGGTTTTGATCATCCTTTTTAAAATGCCACTTTTAGAAACGTGGCATTTTTCTGCCCTAAGCCCTTTTGTGCCTATAGCCTGGCCTGGGTCACATGACTTGGTGTAACTGACAGTTAGACTTTGTGAATTTCTCGCAGAAAGTCACACAATAAAAGGATTAAGTGTGTCAGAATGGGCCATCTGCTGGCAGGATGGAGGCATAAACCTCAGTCAGCCTAACCTGGTTACTGTATTTGACCTGTGCTCCATTGCGGTCGGCCTGAAAGTATGACTTTGACCTAGTCCAGAGTGACCAGATATTATGGGTTGGCACTTTGTGCTTTTTGAGGTTATTTTCACTATAATCTTTGGGGGAGTTATTGGGACTACAAGTCATGAAGGAAACACTGGTACCGGTCTGGATGCCCGAGAATGGAGACCTTTCGACTTGGTGAATGGAACCCATCCCTATTGATTCTATACGTGGGGACCTGGGTGTCCATTTTAAAATACATTCTCTGGGTGACGCCCTGCCCCCTCATCAGACTGCCCTCCCCCTGGGTTGTGGCCAGCCAACCCCGCCTGGGGGGACAAGCAGCATAGTGGGACCTTGGGTCTTTATTCGTTTGATACAGTTTTTGGAGGAAGACGGTGAGTCAGTGCTAACTATTTTTACTTGTGCTGGGGGTTTATCTTACTGTGTATTTTAGTTCTGTGATTGCGTGAAGGTGCTACCTCCCCAGGTCGTTATTCCTCCCTGCTGGGGTTGTAGCCCTAGTCTCTGTTGGGCTGAGTTCCCCTGTCTGCGGTTGCTGCTGCCACATTTTGGTCCAACTATCTGATACCCTGCTGCGGGGATGTAGCGGATGGCGGACCTCCCTGCAGTTAAGAGTAGGGTGCATTCTTATTCCCCTGTGCTTGTTTTTGTGGATGGACATTTGTGGGATTTAGTGGTGGCTGGCCCTGGCCCATTGATCTCTGCTCATGGTATGCCTTTGACCGGCATCTGTCTGTCACGTGGCCTATCCTTTGGCAATAGTAACATTCCCTAGTGTCTGGCTGCTGACAACCTCCCTGGCCGCTATCACTAAAGCTGGGTTGGAACCTTCTGGGGTTTCGCAGTGGAGCTCCCCTTGAGACTGGTGCCATTTGCACGGACATGGACACGGCCAACGCAGCCCCATCGAGGGCAGTCTTTTTCAAATTGTGTTGAACCAATTTAAGCAGTGTCTCTCTGGGCTTGCTCCTCTTTTCTTGCTTCTTTTTGTGATAATATAATATATGGGCTTGTATCTTGGGAGTCTAATCCAACCACGCTGTCCAGCCCTCTCTGTATCTCGGTGGGTAACCCTTGAACATTGTAAAAGAATGCAACTTGCATGACTGCATCGATCCACGGCTCATTAACCCTCCTACATCCCGGTGGAGCAGGTTACATCCTCATCGTTGCTCCCCTCGTGTGCACGCAAAGGCACCATCTTAGTTTTCCTACATCTCGGTTGGGTTAATACCAGGTTGACTTGGTCTTTTATTTCCTTGTCAGCACCTCTCCTTAGTTGGATTGGAATATCCTAATGCGGGGGAGCTGGCTCGAACACCTCCATACCTGCTGACGCCTAACTTGCTATTAGCATTCTAGGGCTATCGCTCTGGGCCTCTTCTAAGATAATAGATCTAGTAATGCCTCTCTCTTGTCTCTCTTCTGGCATGTATATTTAGTTTTTATGTCTGTTTTACTATGTTCTATTACGTTAGTGTCAAATGTTCCCTCCTTAAGCCAGAGAAATGTGTGTGCCTTCGTGTCTGTGTGCCATTCTTGGTAAAACTTATTAGGTATCTTTACCTGTGTGGGTAATCAGGTTTCCATGTGTTTTAATGGGGGATCCATGATAATTTTAGTGATTTTTGTGAACAAAATATGACTAAAATCTTTTGGGAGTTCTTCATTTGTTCTAATCGTGGGGACAAACGTATGTGGTGCACACTTACAATTTTACGTACTATGAGCTCAGCGCAATTCCCAGATGCATCAAACAATTCAACTTGAACCTTTCAACAAACACAGATAGCAATGCATATGAAGGGTTGCAACACAGGTAAAAAATGCAATATAAAAACAATATCTGAATGATATCAACTCTTTGCGCCAAATACAGTTTGCAAGAAATAACAGCACCCTCATATGAAGTATTGAGACATAGGAGAAAAAATGCAATATTTAGGACAGTCGCTGATCAAATCGTGTACAAAATACAGTTTGCAATAAATAACAGCACCATAACATAACATCACATCGACTCTACAGCAACTTAACAGAGGTTGGCAGAAAAAAGTGATTGCTTTGTTAAAAACTTCTTAGCCCGCTCCTAGCGCATGCCATCCTATAAATGGGGGAATGTAGCATGGTACACAGTACTAAGTGAGCCCGATAGTTTGCCAATATCGGCTCTGGGACAAAGGTAAAAGTAATAGAGGCATAAAAGGAATAACTCGGGAACGACAGGCCCCTCTCGGCCATGCACAAGTTATACCTAGTTTCCCAGGCCCACATCTGTTTCCTAAAGTCCAAATCACACCCTGTATCTTACCCAGCGGCCAAATGCACCACCTGTGTTGCTCCCAGCGGTCTAAGTATACTGCCGGTGTCACGCCCAGCAGAAAATTTTATATTAATTCATAAACGCGCACTACTACCCTGTGTGTGTCTAGGTGCAAGCCTCAGAAGGAAACAGGCCAAATTGACTCGAAAGTTACAGTTTGAAAAGCCACGTTTTAAGTGCCTTCCTGAAGGTAAGTAGGTCAGTTTCCTTTTTTTATAGTCAGGGAAACTCTTCCCCTGACTATAAAAAAGGAAACAGACCTATGTGATGTACTGACAATAAAGCTTCTTCCTCCCCATTGTGATTTCTTGGCTCTGAGAATAATCAGATTGAATGCTGTTTCTGAACCCAATAGTCTGGTTGGGATGTACCAATGAAAGTTGTGCCTAAAGAAATCTGGGCCTTCTCCATAGAGGGCCCTAAAAATGATACATAGAGCCTTAAAAGTGATTGTTTTTTCTATAGGTAACCAGTGAAGCAGGAGAAGAGTGCCCGCTGATTCTTTTTGAGGAATGCCTTACAATAAGCGTGCTGCCATGTTTTTATTGAGGCTTTAAGAGAGAATTGGCATAGTCAATTTTTTAGAGCACCAGAAAGGAGATTACCATTTTCTGCCGGTCTTTAGGTATAAACTGGAATATTTTCCTTAGGTGTTTCAAAGTGAAAAAAGAGGCTGATGTAATAGAGTTGACATGTCCTTCAAAGGGGAGTTGATTGTCGAAGACTACTCCCGGGTTTTTTACTTTCTTAACTGGGATAGGGGGTGAACTAGTTCTGATGGCCACCAGTCTGTGAACCAGAAGGTGCAGTTTCTTCCAAAAAGGAGAATCTCAGTTTTTCCCGAGTTAAGCTTTAGACAGCTTTGAGCCATCCATTGTTCTGATGCACTGACCACGGCTAGTTCAGTAATGGCAAGGATCTAGATGGCTGTGGTCCTCAATGAAGGAGGTCAAGCTGAGAGTTTAATGCTTTTTCAATTATCTTAGCCAGGAGAGGAAGTCTTGAGATCGGCCGGTAATTGTTGGAATCTGCGGGATCAAGGTTCGTTTTTTAAGCAGAGTGAGAATGGAGGCTATCTTCTAGTCACTTGGAAAGTGCCCTAGCTTAAACATTTGGTTGAAGATATTGGCTAGATGGCCAAATATGATTTCCAGTGCTAGGTGTGTTATTTTAGGTGGGCATGGATCGAGAGGCGATCCAGACTTAGTTTGCAAAAATAGAATGCTAATTTGTTCAGGTGACAGTTCGGTGAAGGTAGATAACATTGTCATATTTTCCATTACCTTGGTTTGGGGGTCGTTAAGGTAGTCCCTAAAGTATTTGTGGATAAAAGGTTGAACACCGAGTTTACCTTCTCTTGAAGGAAGATGGCTAGTGAGTCACAGAAAGATTGATTGAAATCATGGTTTACCTTTTCAGGCAGCTTAGAAAGCTTCTTAATTTTGGCAAAGAGTTCCTTTGATGAGTTTTATGCCTCTTCAGTTTTTTGGCTGAAAATCTTTGGAAATCATATGTTTATAGGTGGCTAAAAGTTTCTCATATTGCACTTTTTCTGACTCTGCATAGTGGAGTCTCCATTTTCTTTCCTGCCTCCGACAAGCTTGTTTTAGGAGCCTTAAACTTTCCGTAAACCAGGGTTCTGAGGTCACGACCCTGCTGCTCTTATAAGGTTTGAGAGGTGCTATCTTGTCAAGAACCTTGTCCAGAGCTAATATAATCTGGCTGCTGTGTCGGGGTCATGTGTGACCTGTCGCCATTAAGGCTTGTTTAAGCTCATGTGACCCAATAGAGTGTCATTTACGGGAAAGCCTACTGGGTAATGATTGTTTATTGTCTGGGATATACAGGGCTGGTTTGATATGAAACATAACTGCCCGAAGTTCAGACCAAACCAGAGGGAGGGCTGGTGGAATTGATGGGTGTGGGCAGTTTGAGAAAATACTGTCAAGTAGATGATCAGCCACAAAAAGCATACGGTCTGTGTTATGTCCAGGTGTCCAAGTGATGAACACCTCTCACTCCTTTCAGATACCACCGGTGTTAAGAAACCGGTAGCACTGAGAAAACCTTTTAGACTAGCTCTATCACAAAAACAGCGTTCTGGGAGTTATGGAGTCCCATGCATTAAATATTCACATTTTGTAGTATGCTGACTATCGAAAAAATGTGACTTCCATGGGTTCGCCTCCGAAGCCACCTTAGGACTACTCAGCTAGGACATATAAAATAGGTAATATGCCAGATTCTGTCAGTTGCAGGGTGCTCATGTTATCCAGGAGTGGTCCATGCATGTAACAGCAGTGGGGCAGGGTGGGGAGGGAGTGGACAAGCAAGGTAAGTGGTTTTTCTTTTTTAAATTTAATTTTCTCTCGTCGTCGTCTGTCGACTCCCTCCCCACCCCATCGCTCTTATCTGCACGGGCCGCTCCTGGGGTTATCTTTTTGCACTTCTTCCTAGTTCACCATATGCTAATACTTTAAATTAAGTTCTGATGTAGTCTCATACCCTCCGTGATGGCTGCTTCAGGATGGACTTCCATCCCGGAAATCAGCAGAACTTCCAATCAATTGCGGTGTCTATTCACCTTCCTTGATGCGCAAATGTGAATTAGTCCGAGCGGAGTCTCCTTCCTTTGGCTGCAGTTGGGTTCGAGGTACCAATCAGCTACGATGGTGGCTCACCAGAATGTTACTTGAACATGAAATGGCTTGAAAAAATATAGAAGTGTTTGACATTTAATCAAACATAGCAGCCGGGAGAACAGTTACAGGCACAGGGGTCTGAGGACTGTCTCAATGTACAATCGGTCTGCAGCCTCCTTTTATACAGTTCATTGTAGCTAGTAAAAGTTCTTGTTGATCCTTGTATAATGAGGAATGTAAGTTGCTACCTTTAGAGTCATAACTTAATTGTCTAATGAAAAATACAGGTGGATCTCAACCTTGTGTGGACACAATGTTGCCTGTGGGTAACATGTCCAGATGTCTGGCATGGGGAGCACGTGATCGCTGTGTGTGATGTGTCCTCATTAGCTACTTGGGCCTAACTTATGTGGCTTCTGACTTTATAGTGTTTTAGAATCATGTACCCCCTCCAGCCATGTGTGCTTTATTGGAGCCAATCTCCCTTGACCATTGTAGTGTTGCTGCGCCTATCTGTAGTATTGATCTAAGGTTTCCTGTTCGTTCGTTTGTCTGCCGGCTACATGGCATCCCACCTGTGACCTATCAATCAATAACCTCAGGCCTAGGTCTCAGTGCTTGCCTGAATACGTATTTGGTTGATGTGGAATTCACAACTGACAAATTCTTTAATAAAGACACAATTTCTTTCACATAAATGAATGTCAAATTTTTTATATTAGCATCATCTTTTCCCTTATTAACACCAGGATCGGCTGGTACCCACGATAACCTGCCAGCTTCAGACATATCTGAAAAGCAGACACCTGGGGAAGTCTAGTATGATGTGACCTGCATAGTTAAATGTACGTTTTCTTACTCAGAACACACTACAAATGTCAAAAAATGGGTATAAAAATTCAAATTACAAACACTTATGTGAAAAACTCCCCTATATTAAAGAAATGGCAAAAGTCTTACCAACCAATCTTGATGTCTCCATATTGGATTTCAGGGCATTTACTGTTGCAGGTGATTAATCCATCTTTGCAAGTGGGGTAATATTTTAAGCAGGGCAAGTATGGGAATGCTGGTGGTAAGACTTTTGTGGATTGCCTTCAGATTCCCTCATGGATATGTAAAGAAGATCTGTCATTTTAGCTAAAGTTTAATTTTTTTTGCAGGGCATTTTTGGTAAGAAGATGTGGTGGGATCCACATACGCCATACCACCAGGACCCTCAGGTGTCTAGTTTTCAGAAATATCTGGGGTTAGTAGGTTTCCCTGGATTCCGGCTGACCATCAGCCCAAACAGAGCTACCAACATCGCCAGAAAGTCTGAAATTTCCAGGACAAATCTTGATGTTGCCATACTCCATTTGGAGACCTTTCCTGTCACATATAATTGAGCTAGTCACTCGAGTGGTGTACCGTTTTTATAGCTCCTCTCAGAAATGTGAGGAAAATCTATAATTGTAGCAAATGTTTGATGTTTCAGGTTCATGTAGGTAGGAAAAAGTGGTGGGATCCATGTAAATCACACCAACCTGTCCTCCAACGAGTGTTTATATTTCATAAATGTCTATCCCTGAGTGTCGGCTGATCCTGGGCTTAAATACCGCATCTCTCCACATTGACAAAAAGATTGAAGTTTCAAGCAAAAATCTTCTGTCTCTACATTGCTCTAGGGGGCCTTTCCTGATGCGGTATCTGTAGGAAGTTGGCTCTGTATATACTATACCAAAGTGAGGTATATTGTGCAAAGAGTCCAGTGGAACCCAAAAGGTAGGCAGAGGTAAAGTAGATAGCACCTCACACTCTATTTGTGGTAGTGTGGTCGAGCAGTAAGGCTTTATCAGAGGACAGTGTTAAGCATTTGTTGTGGACACTCAGTCAGCAAATATATTCACACATTCAAAGACTGAACTTCAGACAAATTGTTTTTGTATAAAAATATTCTTTTAGTTATTTTATTTCCTAGAACCAAGCAAGTCTGGCACAGGTAAGTGTCAAATACTTTGCAGTAAATATACAGTTGTAATACAGTTTGGATTGTAATTGTATATGCACTTTGTTTTGATTTACAGTATTGTTACTGAGAAATGCAATGCTTTGTAAACACAGTACATATACTTTGAATGGGCTTTTTAGTAAAATGACCAGTACATTAAAAATGCAATGGACTAATTCTCCAAAATGTAATGGGAGGTTAGTGTCTAGCAATGACTGTATCTCACTGGATGTCATTGCCACTTGTAATTCAAAGGCTTCGCTAGCAGATTTTAGGGGCACTTCCTTATGAAACAATAGTGCTTTGAGTATGCTTAGCTTGTTAAAATCAGCCTTCAAAGTTGGAATAGAAGGACATAATGAACTATCCATACCCCTTGGGTGGGGGGGAGGACGTTGTTGCAACATGTGACAAGCTGGGAAACAAATAAAATGTATAGGATCCCAGGGTGCATCCTACAACAGTCTTGATCACTTATTATCAGGTACTTCCATTTGAAAGGACTGTAATTAGTGGGAGCATTGTAGGAGCTAGTATATTTTTGAGATAACAGACCAAATTCTCCTTCAAAGCATTACATGCGCGCTGATTGTTAACGTGTTTGCAAACGAGTGAATGTCCAACAGAAGAGTCGCATTCCTTTCCAGTAGGGAAGACTTCTTTGTTGACACATTCACAATGATAAGAAAATGGGAGGCCTCCTAGGGGCTAATATCTACCCATAGGAAAATGTTTCATGCAAGCTGTGAATTGAAATGTCGAAAGTGGCAAAGAAATTACGCAATATATTAACCATACAGTAGAGGGTGTTTCTGTTACAGTGAAAAGGAGCTGTTCTAACTTCTCAAGATGCAACACTGTAAAAGTTGCATCTTTTTTTGTCATGAACCGTTGTTTACGAGTCAGATTGAAAGGCATGAATAGGTGGCTGGAATTAAGATATGCCAAGGGACGTGACCATTTTTGAGGGTCAGAAGGGTACATCTAAACTGCATGATGGATCTAAGCTGGATTTGCCCATGGCACAATGTAGACATGTCACTTTGCATGTTATCCATAACAGTTGACACAATGTTTTTCAGATTGTAAATGTGAGAAGTCATGTATTAATACTATTATCAACAACAGCAAGCACTTTATCTTATCTTGATCAATTTTCCTTAAACGTGCAGCAACTTAAATTTATGACAATTTCCAAATTTCATTATATTTAGCATAAATAAATCTTTTAAAATGCGGAGACTTAGGACCCAACAGAAAATCTGATAAGTCCATGAAATCAGATAGGAGAGAAAGATGTTGTTTCACTGCAGATAGTGTGGAGTGTACTAACCACTGTTAACACAATTTTCCCACTGAATAGGAAGTAATCAAGTCAAGAGTAACTTTATTTCGGTACACCAAACCATAAAAGTTTAACAATAAAATGTATAACAATTTATAAAAACCAGTCACAATAAAAGAGAGTAAACATTTCATAAGATTCCAGTGATATAGAGTTCTTTGTGTACAGTAACCAATTTAAACAACATGATACCAGCCATTATGAGCATCTTTTACTCGTAAAGCTTCCTAATAGCCATAGAGACTTTTATAAAATTAGACACCGCTGTACAAATACCCATGGTAGCCAATGTATGCAAAAAACTAAAACCATCAATATATGTACAGGGGTGAATCTTCCTTAATAATGGACATAAAAATCTACTTTTCGCCATTTTATATAAATTGCAGAAAATGACATGGTGCATAGTGCTTTGACTCAAAAAAGTATCACATAGACAAGGCATGAGATTTTCGACCCAACCTCTTTGATGTGGTAATGCCAACAAAAAGTGCACAGTGCATAATCAAATTCTAGTTAGTTAAAATCTAATCTGCATATTAGTAGAAAAAGTTAAATAGTATTGCACTGGGGCAGGAAGCCACTGTAATAAGCCCATCTCACCATGCTGTACATCGTGCATATTTACCCTAGTATGCTACACCTCCTTAATGATGACCTTGGTGTTTCGCGGGATACTTTCAGGAATGTCATAAAAATGCCCCAGTCCTATCTTGTGGTATTTTTCCCTCAGATAATGAAGCCAAGGTATCATTAAAGCATTGCCAAAATTTTGACAGCCTTTAATTACTTCTCTTGAAAACGTTAGGTCTTCAGATCTGTGCCCATAAAGACAAAGGGGCACTACCTATGCAGTCCTCGAGAAAAGGTTTTGTGATATCTCCAGACACCTGCCCCATAAGTTACAATGGGGAGACATTGGGCGCTATGAAGAGTAATTAGTTCCCTCACTGGCATGTGCCCTAATTTACAAGCGAAACGAGATAGCGCGTCCACAGCCCTACTTGTCTGTTGGGCTCTAGTGATTAGAAGTGGTTCCCAATTCATCTGGTTACCCAAATATGAAAAATGAACTACCTTTTCTATTCTCTTACCCTGTACAACTAAGATTTTGTTTTTTGTGGTCTCCGGGCCGCATACCATTATAAAGGATTTAAAAAAATTAACTTTTAAATCAAGGAAAGACATAAAAATGGTAAAAGCATCAAGAGATTTCTGCAGGCTATTAGTGGTCCTTGCCATTAAGGCTGTATCATCTGCGTATAAAGGGACAAATTTATTGCCGATTTTAGGAAAATCAAGCATTCTACCTGATAAAAAAGCCTCCAGTCCATTTGTGTAAAATAAAAAGAGGAACAAGGCTAGGATACACCCTTGCCGGACTCCCTCTGTTAAAATGATCGGTTTCGTTTTTTCCCCTTTGGTGCTCTATCTTCTGGCAACTGTGGTATTAGAGTGTAGCCTGCGGAGAAGGGTCACTAGTGCTTCTTCAACACCCATACTTCCCATCATGGCCCACAGTTTATCCCGGTTAACGGTGTCGAAGGCACTAAATAAGTCCATGAAGGCCAGGTGGACATAACTCTTCCTGGCCCTCAGGTACTTACTAACAATTAAGGACAAATTGAGGCATTGCTCGGTCGGGCCCATCCCCCTCCTTAAACCATATTGTGTGTTGGACATGGTCCCCGTGGTGGATGCCCAGACCTCAGGACGAGCAAGGAGTGCAGTACCTTGGCTGTGGCATCAATCAGTGAGATTGGCCTAAAGCATGCCTGAACACTCCTGCCGCCCTTCTTGAAAACTGGGACCACAATTGCCGCATTCCAGGTCGTAGGCAAAGGGTCAATAACAGCTACTTAAAAAATATATGTCAACAGTGGTGCTCATAGGTTAGGGTTTCTTTTAAGTAGGTCAAGGGCCACCCCATCTGGGCCCCGGGGTTTTCACACAAGTCCCTTGACCTAAAGCCTCCACCACCTCAGCAACTGCAATAGACAGGCTAAGTTGGGTGGCTGTAGTTAAGTCAATGGACATGTCCCTTGGGTTCGCCTCCATAATCTTGTACTAGGGATTAAAAATGCCAGTGAGGTGAGCTTCCCATGCTTCCCCCAGAATCAGCGAGTCCATCCGTCTCACTTCTTCGGTGGAGAGAGGACTGTTGATAATTTTCCAAATTTTTTTGTCTTTTAGGGACCCTGCTCTTTCCAGATCTTCCCATGCCATTCGCCTCAGTTTTACCTTTCTATTTTCGATCACATATTTATAATTATGCCTTGTGGATTTAATTAGATCTCTATCGCGAGGAGTGGTGCGGAGGGCTCTTTTTAATTCCTTATGAGCCCTGGAACACTCGGTGGTAAACCAACGGGCCTCTATGGGTTCCTTTTTAGGGACATTCCTGGTCAGCCTTTAGGCTATGTCTAAGTAGCTCAAACCCCCGAATAAGATCGACCAAGGAGGAGTCTGACTGCAAGCAGCCAACTATCGAACGGTAATTTCCTTTGATGGTATCTTCCTCAAATTTAAGAGGGTTTATCTGCCCCCAATTTAGTCTGACTCCTTTGTTTGGGTGATATTGAATTGGACAATCGTCTCCCTCCCCTACCTGGGTCTTTGGATTGAGGAAGACAATAAGAGGATAGTGATCACTGGCACAATTAGGCTTCACCATGAAATCACGAACA
The DNA here is from genome assembly GCF_964204655.1 of Triturus cristatus. Taxonomy (NCBI): domain Eukaryota; kingdom Metazoa; phylum Chordata; class Amphibia; order Caudata; family Salamandridae; genus Triturus; species Triturus cristatus. The sequence continues at coordinate 1,187,441,272 of NC_140592.1, forward strand.
AGAGTTGTGAAATTCCTGGATATTAACACGAAGTCAATGGAACTGGCCCTACCACCGCCAACATCAGTGGGGCAGTGCGGGGCAAGTTAGAGTTATCATTATTTATAATACATAAATCATTACCTGCCAGGATAGAATTTAAGACTTCACCCTGAGACGAGTGAATGAAATGAGCCTGGGGCTGGCCCTTGGTGTCTTCCAGGCCACACACGCGTTGTGAGTTGTTCTTACAGATTGTGCAATTAAAATCCACAGCCCAAAGAGTGCATAAAGGCTGCCACTTTGCAGCGACTTGAGTAATTTCAGTTTGAAGGGACGCTTTTAAATGACACTTATTTTTGTCAATTATATTATAATTCCAATTCACAAGTAATACTTTGACCTTGGGTAAGTTTGAAAACAAAATTAATTGGTACCAGGGTGATGAACTTATACAGTTGGCTTTTACAGAGCCATATTTGACCGAGATGAATACCCCAATCCCTCCTTTGGCCCTTCCCACAGAAGATGGAATTGTAGGAACACGTAAGGATCGAAAACCATTGATAGAAATATCAACTCTAGACCATGTTTCCTGGAGGCAAATGATATTAAAACCTCTAATAAAGCCTAGCCAGTCCTCGTTCTCCAGTGTTGAATGAATTCCGGCAATGTTCCATGATATAATTTTAAAACTCGAAGTGGTGTTTCGCTGATTTACTGGGCCCAGAGTTTTGTGAGTGGGTGTATAAGGTGTGCCAATCACTGGGGGCACAATCTCCTCAGCTTCAAATGCTTCTTCACCTGTGACTATCCCTAGGTTATTACACGGCTGTACCAAACCTCCTACCTCTACCGCCTGCTCTTGTAGTCAATCGATATCGGTTAGGCCTGAACGAATTTTAAAGCTGGTTTGGGAGGGTGATGGATTTTGGGACCTGTGGGGGGTGATGTTAGTCTAAAGCTATGTCCCCTTTAAGAGGGGTAGAAGAAGCCTAGGAAGAATGCCCTTATAGGGTAATTCTCATCCAGTGCTTCCTTGAGGCAATTCAGTAGAGAGAGCTCATTCCTAGGGTCCCGAAAGTTAAAAACCACGCAATCCCCCTCCATAGATTTTGCTGTATACCCACCCAACTCACCCGCCGAGCCATAATCATGTTATCAAACAAATTTATCTGAGGTGATGCTTTGCTAAGGCCCCAATGGGAAGATCTGTTTATGAGACTTTGACAGTCTTCGTGGCGGCCGGGAGGGAGAGGTGGGACTCCTGTTACTATCAATGTATAGGGGGTGCAGTCTGGTGTCAAATTTAGTGTATCTTTTGCTCCTTCCCCACTTAAAGGTGTATATACTAGGCTGTTGGAATTTGGGTTTGCATACTGATGTCGGCCCGCATTTGGCAAACTGTGCCAAATGCAATTAGTAGCCCCTACCCACCTTTTGATTTTTCCAGGGGATCCATTCAGGGGGATTCACTGGGGAGACCACGGGGGTGACCTCATTTGTGGTAGGAGTAAGTGTTGTTAAAGGGGGGGACAATCCTGTCATGGGGTGCAGCATCTTTATTGGTAGTGTGTGTCGCCACATCCCTCAATGTTATTTTCTTCTTTGGGTCCCTTTCTATAAGGGAAAGCTGTACTTCAATGTGACCCAGACATTCTAAAATGGGAGCCAGCGCCTCTGATACCAGTTTACTGATTTTGTTAAAAAGAGGAATGTCTGCTCTCTCTAGAATGGCCCCTCTTCCTGTATCCCCCTTGTTGTATTTGTACTATCTATTAAGGTGTCTTGTCTAGTTCTTTTAATCATGGGAGACTGACCCTTTGATTTTAGTCCTGCCTCTACCGCCTCTAATCTCTTCCTCTTCCCCCCTGTTGTTTGTAGAGATCCTCTCTCCTCCCCAGTCAATTTAGAATTATGCAAGTTTCTTTCATCGATGGTAAGGGCTTCATCTTTATTACTAATCCTCACCAGAGGAGATAGTGGTACTAGGGTCCTGGACTCTAAGTCAGTCACAAAAGGTTCTGTGGTAGCATCTGCAGTATCCGCAGGGGGAAAATATGAAGTAGAGGCTAGTGAAAGTCGCCGCTCAGCAAGCTCAATTTCCCCACGGCTTTTTGCAGGAAGCTGACCATAATAGTACCAGTGGAATTTGGGGCTGGCGTGATTTTACGTCTGTCCATAATTTAGTCAACTAGAACCACAACAAGATGCAGCGGTATAAACAATGGGGGGGTTGACCTCTAGTTGCGCCTCTCGTTGACTCTCAGTGCTGAGGTATGACGTTAAGTCCCTGGAACAAAGGGCCAAGAGAGTGGGCCCAGCTCAGCCTTGGACAGCTGCAGATGGGTCTGCCCTTAGCACGAGCTCTGCCGGGCGCGCCCACACATGTCCTGGGCTATGGGAGACTGCCGCGAGTCTTGGCTGCAAGGAGGCCTCTCCCTCTCTCAAGTGCAGGGGAGTTGGAAGCTGGGGGACTGAGTCCCACTCCAGCTGCAGGCAAAAGCGTTGCGGGCTGGCAGAGCCCCTTCTGTGTGTCCCACGCTGCAGGAGACTGCCGCGGTCCGTGCCGCAAAGAGGCCCCTCGCGCTCTCAGCTGCAGGCGAGTTGGAAGCTGGGGGACCAAGTCTCACCCCAGCTGCAGGCAGAAGTGTTGCGGGCTAGCAGAGCTCGTTCTTTGTGTCCCCACAATTCCTGAGTGTTGGGATTGAGACTACTGAGGGTCAGATCGGCTAACTTTATACCCCGGTGTGGAATTTAAAAAACGTGCTAGACAACCATTTGTGTCCAGAGGCGACAATGACCACCAAGAGGATCTATACTTGTGGAATTAAATGTACCATTCAGCAGCATACTATTGAACTGTTCCTCAGTGTATTTTGTTAACTGTTGCCAATTTTCAAAGTGGGCAGTGGAAGGAATAGCGTGTGCATTCATATCTTTAATCTTAGCCAATCCTAGACATCTAGTCAGTTGAACAGTGTCATTCAGAAAATTCATTTGTGTTGGGATTAGACAGGCTTGAAACAAGGTTTCTGTCCGCTGAACTTGCCATGATTTGGTACCCCAAATGGACTACATGCCAATTGCATCCTTCCAATAGTCATAACCCTTAACAGCAAACTGTGTGAAAAAAGAGTCTTTATATCTGAGCTTAGTTTGTGTAGGTATGTATATTTTCGGTGGTGTAGGGACGAGTTTCAAATAAAAGGATGCTGGATCTGATGAGTCATATCCTGAAAAGTATGTAAATTTGTTTTGGAACTCCTGTGTGGGGGAGTGGGGTAATATTTCCATTGTGTGTAATTAACAATTGTACGTTGAACACTAGCTGGATGCAAATAATGATGTCCGTAATGGTGATAATGGAATATTTCAGCTTAGTCAGCAGAATTAAGGTACAAATCCTCTGATTCAAAAACAGTATAATATTCCTGCTCCAAGAGCATGGAGTTTACAGTTTCAACATCCCAATCTTCTGAATGTAACGCAAGTACTATTACATCACCCATACAAACTTTAAAAATATATGGTATCTGAAGAATCTCCATAGGGCCGAATATGTCATTTTATTTTTAAACATGTTTTTATTAGCATTTAAAAAGTACAATTCAATTATGCAAGTGAAAGCAGGAGCATACATCTGAATTATACAGCAAGTGTCAGTCACGAAAGAGTCATCACAAGTATCAGCATTCTTCCAGACAAATGTTGGCTGAAGGTATCAAATAGTCAAAAACTATCATCTAAGCATTCAAAACCTTCAGCAAAACTTCAATCTATGACGGTGTACAGAGCACAAGTAGTACCGCACTGGTATCAGCTGTATTCCATGGCATTAGAACCACGAATATCAGTGTACTCAACTGCTCATAACACCCTGGTTTTCAGGGAGTCATGATTGCGGATACAGATATATTGGTGTCAACAATCAGAATAAGGGCTGAATATGTCATACGGAACTTTATCCCAAACAATTCCTTCAGTTACTGGAACAGCCGAAATGTTCATGAGGTACAAGTTTTGTTTTTAGCTTATGTGAAGAAGTTCTATAGCAGAACGTTCTAAAAGGTAGTAGCCAATAATCAGTAGGAAAACATTATCACAAATCCAATCCCTAGGAATAGAAAAAACAAGGAAAGTGTTATCCAAACATACATCCAAGGTGGGACCAGATAAGTGTGTTTCAACAATGAAAAGAAAACACAGATCCAAGCCAGAGGAGGGTCTTGAACAGTTGAACTGTTGAAAGAGCCAGAAGAAAAATAATTTGCTCCCACAAAATATTGTCGAAAAAACTGGTGCCTCAGCTACTGCAACAGGACCAGTAAAATCCATGAGGAGTGGATAAGAAGGTTGATCATTATAAGCAACCTCAGCTGTAGAAGTAGATCTCCAAGGGCCTGTGTGTTCTGCTGGCCTCCTGTTCTGAAGTCTCAGGGACATAAAGACTTCACCCCCAGCTCCCCTGAAATCTGCTGTTGTGAGTTCTGACCTGCCTAGAGGTGCCTGTGCCAGTTTGGGTCCTCTGGAGGTTGTTGCTGCTGTTTGGGAGCTAGAAGAAAGAAGAAATGTGAAGAACTGCTAAAACCGACTCATCGCTCTTCTTGCGGCTGTTTTCTCGACGCATCTCCACGGCGCGAGAAGAATTTCCACGCATCGCGGTGACGCTGTGAAAACCGTCGCAGTGCCTATTGCCACTGCAAGAATCGGTGCATCGAGGGATCGCGGCTGAAGAGGAATGATGCAGCACCGCTCGACGTCACCGCATCGATTGCTGACACATCCCGGATTTCCACGCATCGCACCAGTGTGGCACGTTTTCACGACGCATCACCGGCGAACCGGAACCATCACGAAGAATCGACGCATCACTCCCATGCAGACAAGATTTGACTCAACTCGTCCTCTGCATGTCGTAGAACTGTCGCATCGCCTCCCCAAGGTCTCAGGAGTGTCACATCTCTTTGTTTTCCGATTCTGCGGCTGTCTCTCATCCATAGTTTTCTATGGTACAAGTTCTTGAAACCTTTTGAAAGTCATATTTTTTAACTGTGTATGTTGGATTTGTGTTGTTTAGTTTAGATAAAGATACTTTATTTTTCTAAACTGGTGGGGTGTCCTTTCGTGGTGTTTTCACTGTGCTACTGTTAGTGTTGGTACAAATACTTGTGCCAAGCTACCAAGGGGGTGAGCAGGGGTTATCTAAAGTGTCTATCCCTTTTACCCTGACTAGAAGCAAGGGTCCGTATTTGGACAAAGGTACCTACCTCTGCCAACTAGAGACCCCCATTTCTAAGAGGATCAAATGAATGCCAGCTCCTGGAATAGTGACAAAAGGGATGTTTTGTTCACTTAATTGGTATGCAAATTTAGAAGGAAAACCTTTAGGTAACGGGGTGCCGTCTTTATTGGCATTAACTGCAGATTTGGTCACTTCATCAGCTAGAGAATTCCCTACAACATGTGCACCCACACGCTGATGACTCAACGCATGTATAAAATGAGTCTGTGGCAACCTACCTTTAAGGGCCGCCACTTGAAAAAAAAATTGTTCATGCTTAATTGTGTTGACTTTAGATCATTTGAACCCATTTTGAGACACAATAATAATGTATATTATCATTAAAGGACTGTACACAGAAATATGAATCACACACAATAGGTGTGTGGAATTCAGGATCCATATGTTCAAGAGCAAGAAGCAAAGCTTTTAGTTTAGCCAACTGTGCAGTACAGTGCCCTAAGGACTGGGTGCAAGTTATTTGAGGTTGAAAGTTCCTGTCCAACATAACACCAACAACGGTGGTGCATGCTTCAGAAATTTGCTGTTTAGAACCGTTCGCAGATTGGGCTAAACCATCAGTATAAACAATATGTTTATACTGCTCAAGAGGTAAGATAGAAGAGGGCATAGAGTAAACATGCTCATATTGTAGAAATTCTTGTGTCAGTAAAGACGGCTCAAAGAAGATCTACATAAACAGCTGTTAAGGACATTGCCCATTGTATCCATCTATGATGAAGGCCTTTACCGTTAGGAATGGTAGCCGTTGTGACAGCCTCTAAGGCTGGCAAGGGAGTGACGACAATAATGTGCTTACCTTGTGCAAGCGGCCGCTCTTCAACAAAAGACATCTGCACTGCAGTAAGTATTTTTTCAGTAGAGGCACAACGCATTTTCTCACTGGGATATAAATGTGATTTATAAGCCCTTAGCACTGATTCACCTTCATTAAAAGTGATATAGGTAAACCTAACGGGACCTGGTAAGACTCAGATGACCAGGTTTGTTGTATTCAAACATGTATGTAAATGACGTTGCAAGTAATTCAGATTGTAAAGATATGAGTCTATCTGTGTGTTCTGATGCCCATTGATGCCCATTGTGAACTCGAGAAATCAGGATGAATTAATTAACACAGAGATTTAATGCACTGGTCATAATCAGGAATGTATGTTCTGCCAAAATTAAGAATTCCTAACAAGGATTGCAATGTTTTTAGTGTAGATGGAGGTTGCAATTGTGTACACTTCTCTAAAAAGTGAGGGGCAAGACTCTTACCCTCTTTTGTAAGTTCATATCATAAAAAAGGACACTCAGAAATTCAATATACAATTTCTTAAAGTTACATTTATAGCCACTGGCAGTGAATCCTAAAATTATGTGATAAACTCTGGCTAGATGTAAGTTTAACTCATTGTCAGTAAGGTAGATATCATCTACATAGGACAAAGTGTCTGGGTCAATATCATGTAGAATTAACACTATACCGGCAGCAAACAGTCCTGGACTGTTCTTATAGCCCATTCGCAAACAAGTACAGCGACATTGAAATCCTAAAGCAGAAAATGCTGTCCAATCTCTGCTTCCAGGAGCTAGATTTTAGCTGAATTACCATTGAAGATGTCCAAGGAGGTTTTGAGTTTTTTACAGACTATAATATTAATTAGCACTGTACTGTGTGTATTTTGTGTAGCAAAGGTGTGTGTATGACTGTTTAAATGTCTGTACTCTAAGGGGCATATGTATCAACATCACCATTTGCGATTCTCAAATAGCGATTGTTAAGGAATCGCTATTTGAGAATTGCAAAACGGGATGTATTTCAAAATTCGCAAACTTTTTGCGATTTCTTAAAATTCCTTAATTGCGATTAGCAAATTGCGAAATCGCAATTAAGGAATACCTGGCCATTCATTTCTATGGGCCAGGAGACCCATAGGAATGAATGGGAAGTAATTCTCAAATAGCGAATTCGCAATTTGCTAATCGCTATTTGAGAATAATTTCAAAGGTGCAAGGGTGTCATGATGACACCCTGATGCACCCCTGAAATGAGCATGTGTGTGCATATGGCGCACATACATGCCCTAAGGGCATGTATGAGCGTCACGTGGCACTTTGCAAAATTAAAAATAGTGCATTTTGAAAGGAAATCGCAAATTACCACCAACTTCCAGTTGGTGGTAATTTGCGATTTCTTAAGGATAATTCGCACAACTTGGGTGCTTTTTACATATCATTTAAGAAATCGCAATGTGCGATTTCTTAAATGATTACGCAAAATTAAGAAATCGCTAAATTAGCAATTCCTTAATTTTGCGATGGGATTTTGCCTAATACATCCCGTTTTGCGAATTTTTACTCGCAAACGCTGTATTTTGCGATTCGCAGCGTTTGCGAGTAAAAATTAGCTTGATACATATGCCCCTTGGGGGCATATGTATCAACATCACCATTTGCGATTCTCAAATAGCGATTGTTAAGGAATCGCTATTTGAGAATTGCAAAACGGGATGTATTTCAAAATTCGCAAACTTTTTGCGATTTCTTAAAATTCCTTAATTGCGATTAGCAAATTGCGAAATCGCAATTAAGGAATACCTGGCCATTCATTTCTATGGGCCAGGAGACCCATAGGAATGAATGGGAAGTAATTCTCAAATAGCGAATTCGCAATTTGCTAATCGCTATTTGAGAATAATTTCAAAGGTGCAAGGGTGTCATGATGACACCCTGATGCACCCCTGAAATGAGCATGTGTGTGCATATGGCGCACATACATGCCCTAAGGGCATGTATGAGCGTCACGTGGCACTTTGCAAAATTAAAAATAGTGCATTTTGAAAGGAAATCGCAAATTACCACCAACTGGAAGTTGGTGGTAATTTGCGATTTCTTAAGGATAATTCGCACAACTTGGGTGCTTTTTACATATCATTTAAGAAATCGCAATGTGCGATTTCTTAAATGATTACGCAAAATTAAGAAATCGCTAAATTAGCAATTCCTTAATTTTGCGATGGGATTTTGCCTAATACATCCCGTTTTGCGAATTTTTACTCGCAAACGCTGTATTTTGCGATTCGCAGCGTTTGCGAGTAAAAATTAGCTTGATACATATGCCCCTTGGGGGCATATGTATCAACATCACCATTTGCGATTCTCAAATAGCGATTGTTAAGGAATCGCTATTTGAGAATTGCAAAACGGGATGTATTTCAAAATTCGCAAACTTTTTGCGATTTCTTAAAATTCCTTAATTGCGATTAGCAAATTGCGAAATCGCAATTAAGGAATACCTGGCCATTCATTTCTATGGGCCAGGAGACCCATAGGAATGAATGGGAAGTAATTCTCAAATAGCGAATTCGCAATTTGCTAATCGCTATTTGAGAATAATTTCAAAGGTGCAAGGGTGTCATGATGACACCCTGATGCACCCCTGAAATGAGCATGTGTGTGCATATGGCGCACATACATGCCCTAAGGGCATGTATGAGCGTCACGTGGCACTTTGCAAAATTAAAAATAGTGCATTTTGAAAGGAAATCGCAAATTACCACCAACTGGAAGTTGGTGGTAATTTGCGATTTCTTAAGGATAATTCGCACAACTTGGGTGCTTTTTACATATCATTTAAGAAATCGCAATGTGCGATTTCTTAAATGATTACGCAAAATTAAGAAATCGCTAAATTAGCAATTCCTTAATTTTGCGATGGGATTTTGCCTAATACATCCCGTTTTGCGAATTTTTACTCGCAAACGCTGTATTTTGCGATTCGCAGCGTTTGCGAGTAAAAATTAGCTTGATACATATGCCCCTAAGACTATACAATTTGAATGATCCGGTTTCAAAACAGGAAAAAGAGGATTATTTATTTGAGATACAGTGTTCTATTACTCCTTGGTATTCCAACTGGGAAAGTATTTCTCTAACGGGTGCTTTAGCATTTCATTTAATGGGGTATTGTGGTTGCACAATTGGGCTCGACCGTATGGGTATAATAAGATAAGGAGAGTCCTTATCCCAGCTGACATGATTGCAGTATAAGAGCCCATTCTGCTGCATAAGCTTGTTTGACTTCATCTGGGACAAGAGCGGAAAATGATGGAAGTATTACATCCTCACCATGTGGGGATGTTTGAACAAAAAGTTGGGGACCAATCAACCTCCGCTAAAAGGATGTTGTAAGACAAAGTTAAATTCTCCCAGAAAATTGCTTTAATGGTGCGCTGTATGTGACTCTCAATTTGTATATCCAAGTCATGTAACCTATCTGGAGGGACTATGTGCCTATCTGGGGTTTCAACTGTAACAAATGTATCAGTTGCTTTCGCTGCCAGGAACTCCTGGATATTCAGGCGCACTACGGTGACTTCCACCGCGCTATTGAGGAGTGTCATCGCCCAACTGCTCTTCAAGAGAAGGGTTCTCAGAGTTAGTGGCATATTTTCTAGTTATGGCCACAAGCTTTTTTCTGAAATTTGGTTTAAAAGGAGGTGTTTTGTCCTCCTTCTTTATCTTTACGTCAGACGAGCATTGTGAGTCCCTTTTTGATGTCACCCACGCTTCTTGCCTCCACTCAGATCACACTCACCTCTCGCATTTCTTGCCTTTGAGTCCTGTAAGAAATTAGGAGAATGCGTATCAGAACTCTGATACTTGTCTGGAGCCTTAAGTTTAGTGCAAGCTCAAAAATCGTAGCATTTCTCAGGAGGCTCCATGCGTGGGACACCTCCACAAGGTTTACCTTTAGGTTGTTGTTTAGATGTATCCCATGGTTTTTTAACATACTCAAGGGCCTGCTGAGATTCCTTATCTGTACTAGGTTTACCAAGTAGTGTTTTGATCGATATGGTTCCCAAATGATAGCGTGCTATGGATGTGTACACATCAGCAATAATTATAGTTAGCTTGCGTTCACAGTCGACTAATGTGACCGCTGTGAGCCTCTGGCATATAGCCAGTGATGCTGCTTCGCCTTTAATGATAGATAGAATCAGTGAGGATACCACAGGAACATTTCCCATTAGTTTCATCCCCAAATCCAGGGTAGCAGCTCCCTGTATTTGTTCTGTATTTGTTTTAACATGTCCGACAAAACTGACATGGACGGAGTACTGTGACTGATGGTACAGACAGCTGCAAATACTGTCTCCCTTGTGATACAATCACCTATACCGGGATAAGCACATAGTCAATATCCCGCGCCTGTCTTGTGGTCCCATATTGGGAAACACACCTTCAAGTTGGTCGATCCTTTGGGCGATCCAAAATTTAATTTTCTCAAGATTAGTGTGCATTTTGTCCATAACTGAATGAACAATTATGGACTTATAGTTGGCACTGCCGGAAATTGGGCTTGCCCTAGCAGTACAGACCATGCTGGCACAGCCAACAATGTGCGCAAAACATATTGAGTCAAGCGTCTGCAAAGTGTAATGAGAGCAGCGTATAATGCTTGTATTTGCATTGGAGTTTGATTAGCCATATCAGGATATTGTGTGTATCCAGAAAAAGCTGGCCAGGTCGCCCCATCATTACTAACAGGACCCATGCATACTGGTGTAGCTACATGTGGGAGGGTGCCTAGGAACCCAGTATGGTATTCTCAGTAAGACAAAGGAATCTCCATAAGGGCATATGTTCTATATAGATTTGGTACTGAAGGTGCTGTGTATGTATGGAATGTGTTAGTATTTCCATCCACATCTGGAAAATCGACCCAAGAATAAAAGACCTCAAAGCGGTTAGCATCATTGGCCTCAACTACAAAGATAAACGCGCCACCTGCATTTGTTAGTTCATGATGACTTGTTTTTTTAAGAGGTAAAGACTTTATTGCTTGATTACTTAAAAAAGTTACAAATTAATAAAATAACATTATATACAAAGTTACAATTTGGACAAAGGTAATACATTATAAAATACATGCATACAAAAGCTGGACAATTATCCCCTAGGCGAGGAAGCAGGCCAAATCAATAATAAAGTGCAGTAAATTTGGCTAAAATATTTATAATAGCCTAATGCTGTAAACATTAAAAGCAGGTATGAGTAAAGTGCTATGACTAAGATATTTTAAAAGTGTAGCCTTTATCCCTGCAGCAAGGGTTTATCCGCTATCTAGACATCTAAACGCCCTGACCTGGTATCAGTCGCACCTGTTAAAAACTATTTCAGAAAAAAGTGCATTCAGAAAAAAAGTGCATTTAGGGGCCCAGGACCAGGCATGTTAATAGCCTAATCACCTCCCTGCCTTCAGCTCCATAATCCGAGGTCTCAACCTTTTTTGAAAAACGAGTAAACTGAGAACAGTTTAGAATGGCATTGAATGGATCAAAGCAGGCAGGCACTGCTTCCCCGCAGGACCTTGTGCCTCTGGCAGCCCACCCACTTTTTAACAGGCTGGATAGGAAGTTGGAATCGGGATAACCCCTTTCTTTAGTTTCATGAACTATGCCTTTGACCAGTTGTTGTAAAGTTTTTTTAAGTAGCACTGTGGTTTCAGATGTTTATAGGTGTGCAACATAAACCAGTCATGTTTACGTAGAGGGGGCAGACCATGTCCTCTAGTAGTGAAAACTGTGTTGTGCTGATTTTTGTCACCCTTTTGAAGTCCTGGAGGCTGATGGTTAAATCCCAAATGTTTGTTAAACTAAGCATGCTCAGAGCTTGAGACAGGTTGCACTTCCCTGACGACCTGTGCTTTGTTTTTAATTCAGTTCATAGATGGTGGGCCAGAGTGCCTTCTTTTGTAGCCCTGAGCTTGTGAGAGCTTATGGCAAAGGCCGCTTTCCATGCCAATGCCTGCCTCCGTATGCCAAATTCCAATCTTATTTGAGCTGGTAATGTATGAGAGGGAAGATGAAAAATTGTTCTATATATCTTTAAGAGCATTCTGTCAAGAGTCACACTGTCCCGCCCTTTAAGAGCCAGGTCGGGAGAATCTTTGCTTGGGCCACCTGAAGGATAGGTGTAAACGTAGGTCCTTTTAGCTTTGCGTATAGAGATCTGAGAGCGAATGATAGTGCAATGCCTTTCTTCTTTATTTCATTCATCTGGTTCCTGTATCTACCATTGTCGTTGAAATGGACTCTTTGGTACTTGAAGCATTTGGTTACCCCTAGTTTCTCTTGCTCCAGAAACCACATCAGTTTTTGAGTTCTAGCACCTCGGGCCACAAGAATCTTATTTTTCTTCTTATTGATCAACAGGCCGTTCCTAATTCAAAAAGCAGCAGTGGCATCTAAAAGGCATTGCAAGCCGACCTTGGTTTTGCTGATAAGAACCATATAATTTGCGAACAGTAGGTTTGAAAGATGAAACCCCCCCAATCTGGGTGGATGGGAGTTAACAGAGTTCAGAACTGGGGTCAGGTCAGATAAAAATAGGTTGAATAATGTTGGTGCAAGGACCCAACCTTGCCTAAGTCCTTGCGAGGTGATTATTGGCCTTGACAGGAGTGATCCATCGCCAATTTTTATTCTGATTCATGGTGCAGCAATTGCAGGTCCTTTAGCAGGCTGCCCAGGATGTTAAGGTGCGTGAGTTTCTGCCAAAATTTCCCACTATCAACCCTGTCAAATGCAGATTTATAGGCGATAAAACCCAGGTAGACAAGTTGGTTGTTGGATTCCGTCTGATCAAATAGAAAGGGAGAGTATCATAAGCTTCATGAACCCAGTTTGGTTTGGCGGAACGATTTTGTTTGTCACAGCCCATAACCATAGTGCGTCTAAAAGCACACCAGCAAAATATTTAGCATCATTGTCAATTAAAGTCAGTTAAAGCTACCAAACGATAGTTCCCGGGGATCCTTTTGTTGTGCCCCCGCACCTCTTGAAAATAGGAACAAGTATTGAATTACACCATAAGGGGGAAATACAGTTCTGCTGCAATATGGTGGAGAAGAGCGGAGCTAGTTGGGCGGCCCAGAATATTGGATCTTCCTCATAAATAGTTGGTGGTATACCACCTGGGCCTGGTGTCCCATGATGAGTTACATATGCATGGACTGCAGGTCTGCAGTTAACCGGAATGGGGATAGGATGTGCAGCCATTCGGAAAAAGAAAGTGATACAAAGTTCAACACAAAAATCGGTTATCCTTTTAGAATTTTCAAGTTTGAAAACAAAACACAGAATCTTGTGCTTCCTAAACACTGCGGAGGATTAATTCCTAACACCATGGACGTCTCTGGTAGGAGATGTAAGGGCTATTATGGACACACAGAAGCACTACTTAGGAGACCCGTGAATAAGTCCCAGACCAAATGTTGGTGGCACCATGTTGGAGGGATTCTGTTTGTAACAGAACTATGCTTGGGATCACAGAATGTCAGAATGTAGGGACTGAGTCACCATACCACATCAGTATCCATGAACCCCAATCCGGACTAGCTCCTAGTGCCTTACCTGCTCTCCTAACCTTCCCAGAGTAACAGGCAATTTGGCACTCCAGAACACAACACTCTAGTCCCCCCAGAAAACAGCGGTAACAGGTCATAACGTTTAGTTCCCTCACTCATGCATATCGATAATAAACAAAAACAATACACGAAAACAGTTTGCAATATTTATTGAAACTATAGTGCGCTATTAAGAAGCAACTATGCAGCAACTAGAAGACATACAAAACTCAGTAATGTAATTAGCATTACCAATAAACTGTACACAATGAAAAGCCCTATCATGGTTATTGGTGTATCTGCCTAAGCCTAGCCTCACACTATTGTACTAAAGATTCCAGGAATGGTGATGGGCCCTATACCTGCCATTTGCAGTTAGCTAATCTGCATCTCGGTTTGCGCAAGGCATGCTCTTTGATTCCGGGACCTCATCTCTGCTAGAAATACTCCTCTCTATTTTCAAAATGGCAAGTATCGGCTTATATGATAAGAAATGACCTACTCGTAAACAGCAGCTGGGTCTCTTCTATTATGTCTATGTGTTAATGTCTGATCACAGAGAATAACAGGACACAATGTTGTTTGACCTTAACTTAATGTTTGGACTGAAGCTCAGCAGAATAATAAAACATGTGCAGCCTATTTCTAAAATAAAAATAGAGAACACACAACAATTTGAGAACACAAGACAAAAGGCATTGGCAAAGCCAATAGTTCTCGGCTTTGGGACCTACAGACTTCGCTAATGCTTTTTGGTGATGATGAACAGCCTAGGTAAAAACCAATACTTTTTGTCGTTGCTGTTGAGCACGGGCAAAAAACAGGGCACGATATTGTGGCCGCTGTTGGTGGTTGAGTCATTCTGTAAACGTGTGTGCCTTTTTGCTGGCAAGCGTCAACAAAATGAAGTAGGTCTCACTTTCTTCTATTTTTTATTGACAGTTCTAAGATGGTGGGCACCACTTTGATTGAACTACAAAAAATAAAAGGAAAGAAATTGTGTGTCAAAGCGTTTTTTCAGAGAGACGTAGCAATTTGCTGCCTGACCCCCCCAAAAATCAAATTAAAAAAAAGAACAGCAGAGGTGAGATGGAAATGAAGGAGTGGGTTGGGGAAAGTGTAGTGATCAAGTCCACACACGTAGAGGTGGTTCAGAGAGGTTTATTCAGGATAGTTACAAAATCACAAGAACATTAGAACAAGACCCCACCAGGAGCAGCCAGAATGCTGCTCAGCCCAGCCAACTGTGAGTATTTCACTCCCAACATTCCATGTTATGTCATTACACCAAGATTCCATTGGCAGGGCTACAATAACATCAGAGTCAAGATACAACATATCCCCATTTCTTCTATATAATAAGAAACATTAAACCACTGAAAGAAGAGAGCAACAGGAAAGGATTAAAGAAACTAAGAAGAGAGGCAAACCAAGATATAAGAACCATCCTCCCTTCTGTACACAAAAGAAAAAGAACGAAATAACATTGTCAGAGAAAAGGAGAAAAAGAACCACGAACAACTGCCCTAAAACACACCCACTGGCCAGAACAGGAATGTAAGAAGGCAGGAGAGGAAAGAACCAACAAAACTCTGGACTGCAGGATGTGGAAAACACAGAGAAAGAAAACGTGAGAAAACATCACAAAAGGAACAGAAAAGAAGAAAGAAAACACGGAAGATGAGGAAAAGTAAAAGGATAATCCGCACCCAAGTCAAACACCATCATCAATACATAATAACAAAATATAGTGTAAAGACAACAGTGCATATTAATAATAGAAAGTTCAATAAAATGAAAACAGAATTATATGTGAAGTTCGGGAGGACTACAACCCGAAAGCAAACCCTGAAAAGATAAGGGATTACAGCAGTAACAGATGGGACTATGACCCATAGAAACCACAGTCCTTGTAAAATTGACATTGTGAAAACAAAAAGAGGTTGAGCAAAGTCACCAAACAGATATGGGTAGGGACCCATATAATAAAGTAGAGAGGTTAACCGATGTCAAAAAACAGATATGGGTAGGAACCCATATATTAATGCGAAAAGGACTAAAACCCTCGCATAGCTCACAGGAGGAAGACAGAGTAAAGTTGTGCACATGTGAGACGTGTATGAATGAACAATAAGCAGATGGGACTGAAACCCACTGCGATTCCCGTGTAGGTGTCATACAGAGGAAGGTTCAACACTAACCTTACAACTGGATTACGTCAGGAACGATGTTGAGGCTAATTTTAATCCCTTCCCCTATATGGATATACCCATGAGAATATATATGACACTGCACGGATAACACCACCACAGGGGGAAGGGACAAAAGAAACAATAACGTTGCCGCTGTTTAGGCTCAGAATAGGGATGTCCTCAGAAGAAGTAGACCTCTCTCTTCTAGATTTCACACTGTCTGCCCTGTAGGTGAAACACAATACACACATGAGATTACTCCCCCTTTGCATACATAGAACCACCATATACCCCTATGTGTCATGTATTCACTTATAATGCAGCCGTACTTCTCCTAATGTAAAAATGCACAAAAGAGAAAAATAAAGAAAAGAGAAAACAAACAGTTCTTTTTCGGTACTTATCTTGCTGTAGATAACCCTCCAGAACTGGTGCATGTGCAATCCATCTGGCTTCTCTGAGCCTCTTGGTGCTTCAGGTACGACAAATCCGGTGATTACCCAACTATTATGCTCTCCTGAGCGTGTTGAGCAAGTTCCAGAAATAGCATAGCCAAAGCGCTCCCTAGCGCTGAAAACAACCTCACTCGAGAGGCTGTGAAGCTTAAAAAAAATTAATCCAACACTTCCTGGCTCGCGGGAGCTGCAAGCCGATATGATGAAATCCTCATCCAGCTAAGCGCTTCGCTAGCGCGGATGTCTGTCTTTGGTATGTCGGGAGTTCAAAAGCCGGTTTAGTACCTGGCAGGTTACCGCCCTTCTGGATTCAGGGGCCACCGGCAACTTTATCGACACCCAGTTCAGTCAGCGATTGGGAATACCCGTGACACCAAAAACCAGACCTGAACCCGTGAAGGCAGTGGATGGGACTGACCTCACCTCGGGTCCTATACGGCACTAAACGGAAAACCTGGGTATGTCTTTCGCGAACACCCATAAAGAGACAATCATATTTGATGTAATAGACGCACCCCAGTTCAAGGTCATATTGGGCCTACCTTGGCTAACACGGCATAACCCGTACATAGACTGGGTATCCAGAACCCTACTCTTGAATTCGTCCTATTGTAATGCGTCCTGTTATACATCTACCGGATCACCAGGTATACAAGCCATACAGGGCCATGATCTGACTGTAACCGGAGTATGTGGAACCATGATGGACAAGGTGCCTGAAGAGTACCAGGACCTAGCAACGGTGTTTGACAAAAAGGGCGCCAACACCCTACCTCCTCACCGCCCATTTGATTGTAAGATCGATTTGGTTCCGGGCTCCACGCTGCCATGCAGCAGGATCTACTCACTCACAGAAAAAGAAAATATACATCTCCGCTCCTATTTGGACGAATATCTCAGGAATGGGTTTATTCGCCATTCCAGGTCTCCTGTGTCTTCTCCCCTTTTTTTCGTAGCGAAGAAAGAAGGGGATCTCAGGACATGCATTGACTTCAGGGCGATGAACGCCATAACGATTAAAAATAGGTACCCATTGCCACTGATTTCTAATCTACTGGATCAGGTGAAACACGCATCGCAGTTTACCAAACTGGATCTACGAGGGGTCTACCATCTGGTCAGAGTCCGAAAGGGTGATGATTGGAAAACAGCGTTCCGGACCAAATACGGCCTCTATGAATACCAGGTCATGCCTTTCGGACTCTGTAATGCCCCCGCGGCGTTCCAATATTTCATCGATGAAGCCTTGAGGGAATATCTCGATATTTTTTGCATTGCATATATCGATGATATATTGATCTATTCCCGAAACCTGACAGAGCACGTACAACATGTACACACGATTCTCCAGCAATTGGAAAAGCATGGACTATATGTCAAATTGGAGAAAAGCATCTTTCACACGACGGCTGTGGAATTCCTAGGACACATAATCACTCCAGCAGGTATCCAAATGGACCACATGAAGGTGGAAGCCGTCTTACAGTGGCCATCCCCCACATCAACGAAACACATACAGAGGTTTTTGGGATTCGCCAATTACTATCGCTGCTTTGTCAACGGCTTCTCCAAGATAGTCGCGCCTATCACCCGCTTGCTCCGAAAAGGGGTTCCTTTCTGCTGGAATGACACAGCCGAGCGCGCATTTCAGGACTTGAAACAAAGGTTCACCACGGCGCCCATCCTGAGACATCCTGATCCTGACCAACCGTTTATTGTGGAGGCCAATGCATCACAAGAAGCACTGGGAGGTGTGTTGTCACAAAGGGACGTTAAGTCAGGGGTACTGCACCCAGTTGCATTCTATTCCAAAAAACTCACACCAGCAGAATGCAACTACACCGTCTCTGACCGAGAGTTGTTGGCCATCAAGATGGCATTCGAGGAATGGCGCCACTATCTGAAGGACGCTAAACACCCGGTGACGATCTACACGGATCACCGTAATCTCCAGTTCCTTCGCTCAGCTCGTGCCCTAACATCCAGACAGTTACGATGGACATTGTTTTTTAATGAATACGACTTTCGTATTACATACCGGCCAGGGAAAGAAAACGCCAAGGCCGATGCTCTGTCCCGCCTGGACGATTCCAATGCTGTTGTTGAGGCTTCTGAACCCGTGCCTGTCATCCCCGACCATTGTTTTCAGGGGGTTATATGGTCTCCTGCATTTCTCTCCATCCTTCGGGACGATCTTGCACAATTAACTCCTTCCATCGCTACAACGAAATACAAAGATGTTACATCACAGAATGGATTCTGGTACAAGGAGGATAAGTATGTCCTTCCCCTGGTAAAACACCAACAACAGGCCTTGTCCATGTGCCACGATCATCCTCTATCCAACCACCCGGGTTACCATAAAACTGTGGACCTTCTGCAAAGACATTTCTGGTGGCCAACGTTGGAAGAGGATACCAAGAATCATATCGCGCGCTGTGCCTTGTGTGCTCAAGGCAAGAACACGACCGGACCAGTACATCCCATCCCGGTCCCGCCTCATCCTTGGCATACCATCTCCATGGATTTCGTAGTAGAACTACCAGCTACCACCTTGGGATATACGACCATCCTTACCATAGTGGATCACCTCACAAAGATGGCGCATTTCATCCCACTGACGAAGTTACCTTCGGCAGCTGAACTGGCGATTATTTTCCTGCAGAACGTGGTTCGGTTACACGGCATACCGTTGGCGGTGATAACAGACCGGGGGGTGCAGTTTGTGTCCCGCTTTTGGAACGAGGTATGCGCTGCCCTCGAGGTGGATGTTCGTTTGTCATCTGCATATCACCCGCAGACTGACGGTCAAGCCGAGAGGACCAACCACACCATGGAGCAATACTTGCGTTGTTTAATTCTGGCCACCGATAAAGAATGGGGAGAAGTGCTCTGGCTAGTAGAATTCACCTACAATAACAACAAGCATTCGGCCATCGGAATGTCTCCTTTCTTTTGCCTACAGGGTATGCACCCTAAAACCATGCCATGGGAAGCGCCACATGCCAGTTCCTTACCCACGGTTCAGGCATACCACGCCAAACTCTGCGCCCTCTGGCAACAGGCCCGTTTTGAACTGTCCAAAACCAAGGAGTACTACAAGCTGCACGCAGATGTTGGTAGACAACCCGAGCCCGCCTACAAGAAAGGCGATAGGGTATGGCTATCCATCCGCTATCTCAATGTACACGGTTCCAAGAAACTGTTGCCCCGTTTCGTTGGACCCTTCGTGATCGAGAAGGTGATCAACCGTGTGGCCATGAGGCTCTTGCTGCCTCCTCAGATGAAGATGCACCCCGTCTTCCATGTGTCCCTTCTCCGCCCTGTCCACCCTGAGTGCGATGGTTCCTCTCCTCCTGCCCCAGTTCTGAGGGATGACCATCTTGAATATGAAGTCAGGGCGATTCTGGGATCCCGCCGTACCAGGGGCCGGCTCTTTTACCTAGTTGACTGGAAAGGTTACGGCCCGGAAGAGAGGTCCTGGGAACCCCTGTCTCATGTCCGCCATGCTCCCCGGTTGGTCCGCGCCTTCCATGTCCGGAATCCGCTTAGCCCTCGCCCTGCGTCCCCTGTGTGAATCTGTGGTTCTGGGTGGGGGGGTCGTTTCTTGGTGGGGGGTGCTGTCAGGTTTCGTGGCTCCCTTGCCTGCTGTTCCTTGCTTGCCGGCCACGAACGAATGTATGAGGGACGACACCCTCACTTCCGGCTTGAATTGCAGCGGTCTAGTGTTCCGGAGCTGCAGCAGAGCGTCACCAGCGCTTCCGGGGTAATCCGCTTATCAGCGGCGGCCTTTCCCCCGGCCGGCGCTTTGGATTGAGGACCTTTCCCGCAAAGCCTTCGAGACTCCAGTACCTGACCTTCGGAACCCCGGAAACACCATTTGCCGTGCGCAGTCTTCACGGCAAGTACTGAGCTGATCCCACGGCCCCGCAGCCCGTAGGGGACTCGTCGTCGCGCTGAAGCGCCTGACACTATGAAGTCACGCTGAAGCGCCTTACAAGCCTTGAACCCGCGCTGAAGCGCCTTGCCTTATCGTCGTCGCGCTGCAGCGCCTTCCACGCCTTGAAGTCGCGCTGAAGCGCATTGCCACATCGTAATAGCGCTGAAGCGCCTTGCCCCGCTGAACGCGCACTGAAGCGCCTTGACACTTTGAGCTCGCGCTGAAGCGCCTTGACACTTGGACCCCGCGCTGAAGCGCCTTACACGCCTTGAACGCACGCTGATGCGCCCTGCCACTTTGAGCTCGCGCTGAAGCGCCTTGACCCTTTGAACCCGCGCTGAAGCGCCTTGCAACCTTGAAATCGTGCTGAAGCGCACCCTTCCTTTTCTTTCCGTGCAGACGCACCGTCAGACTACGCTCCAGAAAGGTTGCACCATTGTCGTTCAGGAACTCTTGGTCATCGTGGTGTGGATTGGTGCCTTCTTACTTTTCCTTATCTGCATAGCACGGACGTGCTTCTATACCTCGACCGCCCAAGTGTGGCAAATCAATTTCTATGGACTGGGGTCTTACTGGTAAACGGGTGCCCTGGAGACATGGTTTCAGGAGTGATACATGAAACACTGGGTGGATTCACCAAGTAGAGGGAAGCTGTAGTTTCATGACAACTGGGTTTACAATTTTTACTATAGGATAGGGGACTACAAACTTAGGCTGCAACCTGTTGCTCCCCTTGAGTTTCAGGTGTTTAGTGTTAAGGCACACTCTGTCTCCTACCTTGTAGGAGGGTTCTGGTGTTCTCTTTTTGTCTGCCTGTTGTTTGTCCCGTGTATGTGCCTCTTCTATGTGTGTTTTAGCTTTATCTAATGTTAGTTTCAGGTGTGCATGGTGTTCTTGAGTATAAGGGAGTTTGGAGGCCACAGTCCGTTCAATGAGTAACATGTTGGGATGAAAGCCATTGAGACACTAGAAAGGGGAACACCCTAAAGAAGTATGATCAGCATTGTTGTAGGCAAACTCAGCAGTCCACAAAAGCACACTCCAGTCGTCTTACTGTAACAATGTGAAACATCTCAGGTATTGTTCTAAGGTCTGATTTAATCTTTCTGTTTTGCCATCTGTTTGCGGATGATAGCTTGTTGACAGACGGGCGTCGATGTTCATGGCCTCACATAGTGCTTTCCAGAATTTGGAGGTAAACTGGGTCCCTCTGTCTGTAATGATGACTGAAGGGATACCGTATAGTCGAACTATATGTTGCAAAAAGACAGTAGCCAGTTCCGCCGAAGTAGGCAATTTTTTGAGAGCAACGAAATGGCCCATTTTGGTTAGATGATCAACTACTACTAGTATGGTGTCATGACCAGAACTAGGAGGCATTTCCACGATGAAGTCCATAGACACTGTGTGCCAAGGGGCCAGTGGTGTGGGTATAGGTCTAAGTACGCCGATGGGTCGTTGATGTTGTGCTTTGGCTTGTGTGCAAATTGAACATTCTGAAATGTATCGTGCTATGTCTCGTTGAAGTGAATCCCACCAGAAGTAACGCGACATGGTTTGTAACGTTTTGTGCACTCCCATGTGTCCACCCACGGTTGTATCATGGATCCATTGTAAGGCTTGTTGCTGGAGTGGTCCTTCAGGGATATACAGTCTGTCATCATGGAACAAAAATTCATCCTTCACGGAGTGGTGTAATGATTCTTTTATCACCCATGCATCTTTATCAATGTCAGTGATTTGTTTCTTTACTTCATTCAGGAAGTTCTGAGTGGGGACCAGGGCTACTGTCTCTGTAGGATAGGAGGCCTTCTGTAGTATAATGGGAGGCTCTTCTACAGAATCGGTATTGTCTACAGGAGTAGGCAAAGGCCTAGAAAGCGCATCCGCCTTCCCGTTTTGTGGTTCTGGCCTGTACTTGATCACAAAGTCAAAGTCTGCAAAAAACAATGACCACCTTAGTTGTCGAGGGTTTAGGGCTCGGGCAATCTTTAGAAACAATAGATTCCGATGATCTGTATAGATTTCAACTGTATGTCTGGCCCCCAGTAGATGATGTCTCCATTCCTCACATGCTCGTTTGATGGCCAACAATTCTTTATCGGTAATGCTATAGTTTACTTCACAACTGGACAACTTCTTGGAGAAGAAGGCGACAGGATGTAACTGGGCAGTGTCTGGGTGTCGTTGGGAAAGGATTCCACCTAACGCGTAGTAAGAAGCATGTGTCTCAAGTATGAATGGTTGGGATGCATCAGGATGTCTCAGTACGGGAGCACTGGTGAAACATAGTTTTAATGTCTGGAAGGCGTCTTCTGCGCATGCAGTCCATTTAAAGGTAGCTCCCTTCTGAAGAAGGTGTGTCAGTGGTTGGATGATGTTCGAGAAGTTCCTTATAAATCTTCTGGAGAAGTTTGCAAACCCCAAGAAACTCTGTAAGGCTTTCACACTGGAAGGGGATTCCCATTCCATGATAGCTTGAGTCTTCTTTTTGTCCATACAAAATCTATTGGGTCCGATGACATAACCCAAGAACTCCACTTCAGTGGTGTGAAAGAAGCACTTCTCTAGTTTCGTATAAAGCGAGTACTGCTGTAGCCATTCCAGAACTGCAGATACGTGAGGAATGTGTTCTTCCATGGAAGCTGAGTACACAAGGATAGCGTCAATATAAACTATACACGACACATCCAATAATCCTCTTAATACTTCATCCATGAAGTATTGGAATGCGGCGGGGGCGTTGCATAGCCCGAAAGCCATAACCTGATATTCGTATAGTCCGAATTTGGTCCTAAAGGCCGTTTTCCATTCATCCCCCCGCCGCACTCTCACCAGATGGTATGCTCCACGAAGGTCTAGCTTGGTAAAAACAGTGGCTCCTTTCAATTGATCCAGCAGGACAGGTATTAATGGCAGGGGATATCTGTTTTTCTTGGTTACACGATTAATCGCTCTATAATCAATGCATGCCCTTAGACCCCCTTCATGTTTCGAAATAAAAAAAAAGAGGAGAGGATGCCGGAGAAGATGAAGGGCGGATGAATCCCATCGCCAGTAGTTTCTCCAGATACTGCTGTAGGTAGGTTGTTTCGGCTTCGGTGAGGGCGTAGATGCGGCTACACGGAATACTGGCTCCCGGCTCCAGATCAATCACACAATCATACACCCTGTGTGGAGGTAGTTTCCTTGCTTCTTGCTCGCTGAATACAGTATGATATTCCTGGTATTCTTTTGGTAATGAGGTGACACATCCTACACTTTGCGTAAGACAACTGCTGGCTAGCAATTCAGCAGGATTCGCCTTCTGTGGAGCTTCTTGTATCCTGTTTTTGGTACAATGTTCCTTACAATATGAGGAGTTCAACGTGTCAGTTCGCGCAGCCCATTGCACGAAGGGATCATGTAGAGTAAGCCATGGCATGCCCAGTATGAGAGTGAAATGGGGGGCGTCAATCAAGTCGAATTGTATGAACTCGTAATGACTCATGCCCACCTGCATTTGGATCTGCTGGGTATGGAATCTCACAGGACCTGACATCGATTCTGTACCGTCTACAGACTTTACTAGCTCTGGAACCTTCTTCTTTACACAGGGTATACCAATTTCTTTTGCATAACTCTGATCTATGAAATTACCTGTAACCCCTGAGTCCAACAAGGCATGTACAAGCATGAGTCCGGCCCCAGGTATATCCAACTTAACACATACGTTCATATGTGCCACTGCGTTTTGAACTGTGTTAACTCCTGTGGCCTCAAACAAGTGGTCTGGGACTTGTTTGGGCATTTTAGTTTTCCGAGCTCTCAAACAGGTAATCTACCACGGGCACTTCTGATTCCCTTTGAATTCTTTGTAGGTTGTCTTGGTTTTCACCTTGCAGTCTTTGATAAAGTGTCCAGGCTTTCCACAGTACATACATAGTCGTTGTTTCCTCCTTCTCTCTCTTTCGTCTTGACTTAGTGGTCCTCTTATGCCACTAATCTGCATGGGTTCTGTCCCATCAGAAGCTGGTGAGGGTCCATCGATTATATCCTTGGTATGCGGAGATATATATCTGGAGTCGGTACGCTGTTTATCTCGTCGCCTTTCTTGCAGTCTATGCTCTAATTGCACAGTGAGATCAATAAGTTCATCACAGGTGGTTGGCATGTGCACCACCTGAGCCAAGACGTCTTTCAACTCAGTTCTCAATCCCTGGTAATACAGCGATGTTCTTTTCTCCATAGGCCAGTCGGTTTCAGCTATGCGTCTATTGAAGGTGGTGATGTAGGACAGTAAATCCTAGGAACCTTGTTTCAGTGTCATTAATTCCCTATCTAGTGAGAGCAAGTGTGCCTTCCTATCAAATAGTTTGTGCATTTCATCACAGAAGGTGTCAAAATTACGCAGGGCAGGGTCGTCTCTTTCTATGAGGGGAAAAGACCAACTCGCTGCGTTGCCCCCAAGATACGACATCACAAAGGCCGTTTTAGCCTGATCAGTAGGAAACACTGTGGGTTTACACATAAAATGTAATTTACACTGTCCCAGAAAGAGACCAAATTTCTTTGGATCCCCAAAGAATCTTTCAGGAGGAGCTAAAGGTAACTGTGCGGGCTGTATAACCTGTATAGTGGAAGGACCCGTACCCTCTCCCACAGTATGCGTCGTTTGCCCTGTAGCTGCACCATGAGAAGCTGGAGGAGGTAATGTCCAATTCCTAATATACTGACTCCCCCGCGTACCCGAAGGACTAGAGCGAGACAATCCTGCCACTTCACGTCTCTTAGTGCTCATTTAGTTTCGTAATTCTAAATTCTCACCCCTGAAGGCATCTACCTCCATTTTCAGAGCGGTCAACATTTCCAACATTTCCAACACGGATATAAGAACTGTGTTGGTATCCATCGTTCGGGCCGTAAGTTACTGTGGGCTTGTCACTCTGTCATACAGTGGAAGGTTCAACACTAATCTTACAACCGGATTGCGGCAGGAACGATGTTGTAGCTAATTTTAATCCCTTCCCTTATATGGATATACCCATGAGTATATATATATGACACTGCACGGATAGCACCACCACAGGGGGAAGGGAAACAAGGGACAAAAGAAACAATAACGTTGCCGCTGCTTAGGCTCAGAATAGGAATGTCCTCAGAAGAAGTAGACCTCTCTCTTCTAGATTCCACCCCGTCTGCCCTGTAGGTGAAACACAATACACACATGAGAATACCCCCTTGCATACATAGAACCACCATATACCCCTATGTGTCATGTACTCACTTATAATGCAGCTGTACTTCTCCCAATGTAAAAATGCACAAAAGAGAAAAATAAAGAAAAGAGAAAACAAACAGTTCTTTTCCACAAATACTGAGGTACTTATCTTGCTGTAGATAACCCTCTAGAACTGGTGCATGTGCAATCCATCTGGCTTCTCTGAGCCTCTTGGTGCTTCAGGTACGACGAATCCGGTGATTACCCAACTATCATGCTCTCCTGAGCGTGTTGAGCAAGTTCCAGAAATAGCATAGCCAAAGCTCTCCCTAGCGCTGAAAACAACCTCACTCGAGAGGCTGTCAAGCTTAAAGAAAAATGAATCCAACACTTCCTGGCTCGCGGGAGCTGCAAGCCGATATGATGAAATCCTCACCCAGCTAAGCGCTTCACTAGTGCGGATGTCCGTCTTTGATATGTCGGGAGTTCAAAAGCCGGTTTAGTATCAACCGGAATGCTGCCTTACAAGACGGTAAAACAAAGTTCTGCAGAAGAACGCGAAACGCTCCGAATGGAAAGCAAATCGGTCCGTTTGCTCGAAGCAATCGAGCGCAGCACGGACACGCCTACCAAAGAGCACAGAGGCGTTTCGTGCTCCAATCGAATACTTAATTATGACTTCAGAGCCGCCAAAAGGTAGCGGTTTCGAATGGATCAAAGTCCCGGTCCAGAATGAAAGGCAGCCGTCTTCAGGCGGATGCCATGGGGGTATCAGCAACTCACAAATTAGTAGCGTGTCAGACGCTGCGGTATCGTGTAGTGTCCTCACAGGGAATTTTCTCGAGTGACAAGCCCCGAGCATTTCAAAGGCGGGGCTTATGTAGCAATGGTCAGGTGCTAACCAGCCATCCCTAAGGATTGTGGGAGTTGTAGTTATGCCCCATCAGACATACAGTGTACTGTCCCTGTGTCCCACATATTATCTCCTCCTAGCCATGACAGTAGGAAAACTTAAAGCATGCATAGATTCTTGCCGGCGTGTACCATGATAGCGTGCACCTACATGGTGTATACCTAGGGTCCATAAACCAATTGGAAACCAAAAAAAAAAACTAACAATACAATATTGTACTAAATATGTAGCGAAGGGGTGCACCCTGTGCACTGAACCGATGAAGCCACTATGTAAAATTGTTGTGCACTGTTGTGAAGGGACTGTAACCCAAACGACACAAATGAGAACAAGAGAATGAAACGTAAAATGTGTAAATGAGAATTACTCAAATATAGATTGAAGTAAACCAAAATCTGTATAAATATATAACCTTGAAAACTGTATACAAATTTAAGTTGGTGATATGTTGAGCTGGTGAACAAGTACAGTTAAGTTGTAAACCTAGCATATGCAATATATCTCAGCTGGCATATACAGAGTGCCTTGTTAACTGGTAGCCGAAGCAGTAGTAGAAAAACCAGAATCAAGAAGCCGTAGTAGTAACACTTGAATTATGTTGACAGATGTCACTTTTGTACAAGAAAAACGGTGCAACACTGGTGAATGTCACTTTTATAAAACATGCCTTACTAATGACAAGCGTGGTCAAAGTCATTGTGTAGAAAAAAATGAAGAGTCTCAACAAATTCACTTTAACTTGTAGAACCTGTGAAGAAAAGGTTGTGAAGCATCTTGTCCACGACTGAGAATCAGGACATGTTAAGGAACAAAGAACTCACCAAATGAAAAAGAGGCAATGTCAAAATCCAGTATCCAGTGACTTAAAACTGGAACTTACTGCCCAGATGTAGAGACAGGAGTTGTGCTCACTAGAAAATCGGTGCAACGCTGGAGAAGGCTGAAACGCTGGTGAAAGCTGTAAAGATGTGAATACCCTGCGCGCTGCAACAAGATCTGAGAGGATCTTGCACCACAGACCTCCATTCGTGGTTGGCAGCATTGATAAAAAAAAATGATGCAAGGCCATTCTCAAAATGGACGCACGCTGTATCACGCTGCGCCGGGTGGCTCACACCGTGCTGCTGCATGCAGGCATCACCGGGCAGCTGAGAGGAACGAGGAGCGAAGGGCGTCATCATGCAACAAAGAGGGGAAAACGTCACAAAGGATTCACCCACGCTCCGTGCGACACAAGAAGAATGGTGAGGTGTGCGTGCATAGGGTTTGAATTTAAACAATGCCATGCCGTTAATCATGATGGGCCCAATTTAGGGTACTTTATAGTGCAAAGATGGTAAAATAGAGTGCGCCCACTCGCAGGGAAAACACACAGTCTCTATCCTCACAAATACGTGCATGCGATTACCCAAGATGTTGCTCCTCATGTAGATGCTGCTCCTAATGTAGCAAATGACTCGCCCAGTTCCTGTGAGAAAGATCCTCAGGGCCGTTTGAAGCTGTGGCTGTTTCAGTTGAAGCAGAACTTCAAAAGCACAGATACAAGGTGTAGAAAACGCTCACTGCGAAAAGAGCCACACTAAACTCCATGAGACACACCCCATTGGGACACAATAAGGCAGTCCAATTACCTCGCTTGAGTAGACAATGTAGACAGTGTAGAAACGCACAACCAGTTGTGCCTGTGAGAAGAGGATGATACAGGAAAAACAGCTTGGCTGGTGCACACGTGAAAAGGCACACTTCTTAACCAGACCAGAAGACGTCGATGTGTGGCAGCTGAAGACAGTAAAACAGGCTTACCCTCGCTGAAGGCACAGCACAAGTAGGCGTAGGATTTCTCAGACACGTAGAGATAGACTCTGGAGAGTAGACGCCAATAACTGGATGGGCTGCTCCTTAAGTAGCATTTCCCCAGATGTACAGGAACAACTGGCAGACTGCTGTGGGCGACTGATGTAGAAGTCACTGGTGAGGTCAAGGATGCCAGTTGCTGTAGGTTAACTTGAGTTGATCTGTACCTTAATGTTGCTTGAGGATTGATGAGGTGACAGACACAGGCTCATCCCACCCTCGTCGCCAAACATTGTAGTGATCAAGTCCACACAAGTAGAGGTGGTTCAGAGAGGTTTATTCAGGATAGTTACAAGATCACAAGACGATTAGAACAAGACCCCATCAGGAGCAGCCAGCATGCTGCTCAGCCCAGCCAACTGTGAGTACCAATCCAATACAAGGTTTATTGTGTAGCTTACTTAAAACCAAGACAATGTAAAACATTTAAAACAAACTGCATATTAGGCTGAGAAAAAAGGAAAACGATGGGTCCGTGCAATAGCTGGCGCTTGGTGCCCCAAGGTAACATTCTAGGCATACAAGCATTATAATTAAATTTAGGGTGTTTGACTATTTAAAACCGGTTTAAATGTTTTTATACAAAAAGTACAAAAAGAAAAAAAGTTTTAAAATCAACCGAAAAATAGAGTGAATACATGACATATGTTCAAACTGTGCAAAAAGGTCAAACGTTACTATGCCTAATGTCCAAGGTGCAGAAGCTGGGGATTATCAATCCACAAACATCTCTAGGCTTGGTTGTGTGTTTTTAAGAAGGTCCTGCACAACTTTGAGAAATGTGCCTATTCTTGCCAGTTCAAGTGGAACCATGGTACTAAAAATACAGTTCATTGGATTGTTGCACATTCTTATGCCGTGAATTAAAAAAAGTGGCTTCAATAGTGTTCGCTGAAGCTCGAGCAGCATCGGACAACTACAAAGTAGATGTAAAAAAGTTTCAGATTTGTAGCCACAACGTCTGCACATGACTATCTTGGAAAGCATTGTCCAGTTGGGGTTGAAGTCTTTAATGTGTAATGCAGGCATCCTTGTAGCCAGAATTTGGGTCAGGCAAGCTTTCCCGATTGTGCAATTGAGGTAAGATTGAGCCTGAAGGCCGACTTGGCTGTCGTTGTTATATGATCGAGCCAGCGCCCTTAATGGCGGGGAGGACTTAGTGTTTTCCAAGTCCACAGACTTCAAGAGGAATTTAATCTGTTTTTTCAATATGCTTTTTACTGCAGTGTGCGTGAGTAGTGGGGTGTTCAAGACGGTCAAGTCAATGTGAAGGGCTGCCACCGTTGTTAGGTAGGTGGACCACGGATTGCTGTTGTGTTTGGATATATTTTGCAGGACAACTTTCATGGTGCCTGGCGCTGCCGTGATACATCTATAGAAGTACTTAAGAAAGGACCCCATAGTGGATCATGCGATACCCTCCAGGCCAAATTCAAGTCTCACCAATGATCCCCTGGTGTAATAAGGCAATTTGAACACTCTTTTATAGACTTTTAGGTGTTGTTTTTCGATGGTTTTTATGAGTAAGCCTGGGAAGGCCTTACTGCCGTAAGTGACTGCAGATGGTAATACGGCCCTGAGCACTTTTCTGATTGGAGCTGAGGTGGGGCTTTCAAGGGCTGTGTGTAATTGGCAGAGTCTAGTTGTTATCAGTGCCGCCTTATCCTTTAGGTGGCGCTTGTGTGCTGTAGATGCTCCGTTTGGGGAGAACCATGTGCCCAAGTAGTTATAGAATTTGGCTCCTGAGATTTTTAAGGGACCTTGAGACCAGTTGCTGCTTAAGTATTTTAGCGGCCTTCCGAAGGATAACACCTTTGTTTTTTTAGGTGTTTACTATCATTTTGTTTGCTATATTGTATTGGTGCAGAGAGTTTGATGCTCTTTGTAGTCCTATTTTTGAATTGTCTAACAGAACTATGTCATCCGTGTACTGCAATATTGTGATCTTAGATTTGCCAATTTTTGGAGGGATTAGATTAGCGTTGTTGAGTGCCCGGGACATATCCGCCGTGTATAGATTGAACAACATTGGTGCAAGGACACACCCTGCTTTAGCCCTTGGTTAGTGGGGATCTTCCTGGTCAACGCAGTGTCTGAATGCTTAACCCTCACCCAGGTTGATGAATATAGTGATGTGATGGCGTTAAGCAGACCACTTGGAATTCCCCAAACCTGGAGTTTTGTCCATAGGATACCTCTGTCCACCAGATAAAATGCTGATGAATAATCCGCAAAGCATGCGTAAAGAGCTGAGGATTTCTGTCTGATTGCCTGGTGAGCAAGATAAGGTGACTATGTTGTCAAGTGTGGAGGAGTTGGGTCGAAAGCCTGTTTGGCAGAAAGGAATTATTTCATTTGTTGTTACCCAAGTCTCCAACTCGTCTAAAAGTGTTGCTGCGTAGCTCTTGGCCTCAATATCCAATAGGGCTATCAGACTGTAGTTATTAGGGTTCTGTCTGTCCCACCTTTTAGGTCTCGCAGACCTGCGTTGCAGCGCACATGCACTGCTCGCGTCTGCGAGACATATTGTGGGTGAGTATATTTCAGAAGGGGGCTTGAAGCCCCGCCCCTCATTTTCATTGGGTAGCGTCAACATTTATGGCAAACGGTGGCTTCCCATTGAAAATGAGGCTTCCGTGTTACCGCCCTTTGTCCTTTTGGGACGGCCCATCCGGACTGGGTCGCTTGCTTCACGGCTGTCGTGAAGCAATTTCTTATCTCAGAGGAGTGTTATGTAAACAACCCTCTGAGATTCAGTCCTGATGGGCCTCCCAAAAGGAGACAAGGCACTGCGTGTTTATTTTTGCATCGCGCTTTCACTTTCACTGAAAGTGAAAGCGCGATGCAATATAAACAGCGCTATGGCGAGTGCTTGTTTTTAAAAGCTCCCCTGAAGTAGGAAGTGGCGCAGAGCAGCTGAGTTGTGCCTTTTCTCCTTGTTTACAGGTCCAGTCGGCCCCTGCGCCATAAATCTTGCTCGCAGCCCACAGTGACGCGTGTGCTTGTATGCATCGTTAGGGCCAGCTAATACTTAAGCCACTAACCGGACCAGTGTGGGCTTTTACTTGCGCCGAGGAACATTAACTTACAGTTAAATTTCGAGAGAGGGGGCGAGAGAAAAGACATTGTGAATTTGCATAAGTATATTCATCATTCTGGTTTGTCATATTAAATTAGTGGAGTTGTGTTCTTTTTTTCCAACCGCCTAAACAGAGCTTCCGTTTTATATCTGTTGTTTGCGTTCCCTCGGTACATGCATGCACTCGGTGCAGGTAAACCTTTGCGCAGAATCCTTCCCAGGGGACAGGGTGATCCAGTCCAGGTTTTCTCTCTCTGAGTGGCTTCATCCGGAGACCATTAATCAAGTTGAATATCAAACTGGATGCGCCCGCAGCCCCTTCTATAAAACACATTAATGTAATTGGGTTTTGATCCCCTGGGGTGGCCTCAGGCCTGACCCCCTACAGAGTGACCCACGCAGATGACGGGGTTCCTCTAGCCATGGTTGCATCCAGAGCCCCCGTAAGCAAGCCCTAAGGGTCTCCCTGGGGCCCCTCCCCCGTAGCAGGCCCAGACAGCCTGCCCAGGGCCCGCGCAGCCTCATTCTGAGAGCCCTGGCTGGCCTTCCTCCCAGGCTCGGATGCGTCCGCAATCGATAAAGCTGTCGGCGTGGGCCCGAGGGCGCAGCCGGTGTCTGAGGTCCAGCTGCTTACACAGGGTGTCAGCCAGGCACAGGGAGTTGATACAGTAGCTGAGGTGGTGTGTGGTATCGCTACAGCGCTTCCATGTCCCACTGAGGTGTGCCCAGCTTCAAGGCGCTTTAGGAGATACGACGCATGCGGGACAGATATATCTAGAGTCGTGATACCTCTGAGATGGTCTGGGATGGTAGGATGTAGGTTAATTCTGCTTAAATATTGGTATGGCGCTCTGCCTCCGGGCCGTGCAATTCCAAAATAGGGGAGTCGTGGGCACGTGCCACTGAGTGTTACGTTACTTACTGAGCGAAGCATGGCAAGAGCTCAGTTTTCAGATTCTGAAGACGTGCGAGTCGTTTTGTTCTGTGAATCCGGGTGGGAAATGGTTTGATTGTGCACGTGTACCTCCCCCTACCCTCGGCACCCACAAGGCTGTTTAAGATGCTCTGGGATGTGTACCGATGAGTCCTCGGGGATGGACAAGGTGAGAACTAAAGTACGTTGGAATTCACAAGTACGAATGCAGGCGGATCCACTCAGCCTTTCATCATTCCAAGGTCGATAAAATGAGCACCGTGGAGGGGTTGACAATACACCTCTGTTATTAAGCGACAAAGACAATCCAAGGCTACACTTATGTTATGGGCAGCAACTGGTTTCATGCACCAGGTGATTTGCCCAGGATCACATGATGTGCCTGGCTCCCTCGCAGAATTCGTGGTTCGAACTCACACTACAGTGAAGAATCCTGCGAGGGTGCACGGGCTCACGCAGCATTGCAAATCCCAGAACAATATGGGTGTGAATCTATCCAGGCTTAGATTTTAGCCTTACTGTGGAGGCTTTGTCTCTTGGGTGCCATGCACTCTTATAAAGAGGGTGGGGTTGAAAATCGTCATGACCCATGCGTGTGAACCCGCCACCAAAAGGGTTATCTCTCCAGCAAAACACAATTTAGTCCATTTGTTCTAAAATAAAAATAAAACGTGCTTACTGCGAAAGAACGGTAGGTTCGGTCCTTTAAATAGCCAGTTTAATATTAAACCAATTCAATGGTACATATTTTATCACCTTGGAAGGACATAGAGCTAATTCCCATCTGTGATGCATTAAGTGGCTACAGATATCTCTGTAGTGATAAGTTAACCCACTGAGCTTTCTCAATAAGATTTGAACATGTCACCAGCAGGTTAAAACGCATAGATCTATAGCAGGTGCAATCTGAGGTGCTTTCATCTGTGCCACTCGGGGTGTTTGCTCTTTCACCTGATATATCTAAAGCGCCCTTTCTGTTGGTATAGATGGTGAGGTTTATTGCGTTTTTTTAAGCTATTAGTATTGTAAATAACAATGCCTTGTATTTATGTTTTAAAAACCCAAAACATAAATAGAAGGCATTGTCATTTACAATGCCAATAGCTCAAAATTGTGTGAATGCGAGACTTATTGCATTGCAAGTGCTTGTTGAATAATGGGTGCAGTATTGAACCTCTCCAACTATCAGGCACTTGATGGAGCTTGGCGCAGGTGGTAAATAATGGGGGAAGTATTGCGGCCCATAAAGCTAAGTCTTCTTTGAATAGTTGAGCCGGGAGACCATTTGGGCCAGGTGCACCAGAGGATCTTATTTTACGTAGTACTTTTTGAATGCTGTTGTTTGTGTGTATGGAGACACAGTATTTTGTGTCATCAGCGGAGAGTGGGTGATCGAACGGGGAGATTATAGGATGATCAACTATATATAACTTTTTTACATGTGAGGACCACATGATGATGTTACTCCTTGTTTTTGATGTGCCTCCATAAATCGGCCTGGTTATGCTTGCTCATTATCGAGTAGACATATAGCCAATCCTTTTTCCTCTGCTTGTTTTTTTCCTGTCATATCAATCGCTTATGTTGTTTTCTTGCGACTTAAAGTTCCAATAACAACGCAGCGTTAGCTTGTTCGTTATGGGTTTTCTTATGTGCCCTCGTCAACTTTCGGATGTGCAGGGAGCTAGTCAGTATAAGTTAATTTTTGTTAAAGGTTTTTAGCTGATGACGCCCTCGGCCTGTGCAGGAGTTCATTTTTTCGTGAATGCCCCTGGTTATAGATGCCCAGTGGTTTAGTAGGTGTTCGCCACTTTGGGCCAGCAAGAACTGACCTGTGTCGGCTTTCCATTGTTCTACTTCCCGGAGGTTGACATGTCCCCATTTTATTCTCTGAATTAGATGTGCTGGTTGGTTGTTAAAGGCAGTGCCCAGAACCGTATGACCTTTACATTTAGGTAGGTAGAGATTAAAGGTTGGGCAAAGAGGGAGGTGGTCACTATTGTCTGTGGGGTGTGCTTTGAAACTCACAAGCTCGTTCATGAGTTTTTCCAGAGGCAAAAACGTAGTCAATAGTGCTTATCCCCCTGAAGGTTTTTATAGTCTGAGATGATGGTTCAAGGTTGTTGAATGTAGACTGAGCAGATTTTAATCCATGTTTTCTCAAGGTTTTGTTTATTTGAGTACTTAGGGGATTTGAGGATGGGATGAAATTGTAAAATGATCCTAGGTGGCTCAGGTTAAAGTCGCCGCAGATTATTATTTCGTGATTAACATGAACGCAAATGATTTGATACAAGTTATCGCTCAGCTGGCTCAGTCTTGTTGCTCGCGATGATCCAAAGCTATTGAAGTAGACATTGATCAGGAGGATCTTAATTCGTGACGCGGATGTCTTGGGGCTCTCCAGTACGATTGCTTGGAGGATCTCATTTGACTTGGAATTGGCTGTATTATTATTATTTTCATGTTAAAGTTAAGGTATATTGACAAGCCTCCAGAGGGCCTCCCAAAGAGGTTTTTTTTATTTGCTGCTCGGTGAACCCCTTGGAAGCCGCCGATTGTTAGTGGAGTTAGAGTCCATGTTTCTTGGAAACAGAGAATATCCGATGCCATTAGCAGTGATTTTGCTGTGTTTGAGCTAAAAAGTCTTGATAGCCCAGCAACGTTCCATGACAGAAGAGTTATGTATTGTTGTGGCTCTTCTGTGCGCGTTTCACTGCTAAGGATTAGCTGTGGCTTCAATATACCAGAAAAAGGGTGCCCGGTTCCAGTCGGGATGTTATTCTCCCCCAATGTGACCTGTTGCTATTTTCCTGGTCGGGCCCTTTGTTGATGAGTAGGTGCAGGCAAAATGTATGTTGTCTGTCCGTGGAGGATGAAACGAGTGCACGGTCCCCCTTAATATGCTGTATGGGTGGGCATTTGGGTTAAATGAATCGAATGACTTTTTTAGTGGTGCTAGGTATTTGGGCTCTTGAATTTTTTGAACTCCTATGCCTCATTCTTCTAAGATAGCCTTACAGTCTAATATGTCTTCTGCCAGTGAGTTTGTTTTTAAAGTTAATAATGTGGCTTCCCTCCCATTATGGCACTCTAGGATGGTTTTAAATTCCACACTCAAAATGTCCTCCGATGTTATCTGCTACTGAATGGGAGTAGCCTGAAGCAACCTTAATATGTTTGATCGATTCAGTACATCATGACTTCCTTCCGAAGGATAGTGCGGAATGAGGGCCAGCTTAGGCTTGTACCGTGATAGATTCTGTATTTGGTTGGTGTAAAGTCGGTAACAAGGCCGAGGTTGCGTAGGATGAAGTAGCGGATGCTTAGGCAGATTGTAGTGCGTTCTTCATTTTTTCACTGCTTTTGAACAGTGGGTATACATTAAGCAAGTTGTTGTCTGGTTTTGTTGATTTGGGTGCACGCTGGTTTGAAAGGCGTTCTCTCTCCGCTTTGTTTCTAGCCTTTTTTTGTCTTTTTTTTGCTCTTTTTGATAAGGCAACAGACCAATTATTATCATTGGTTGTGATTTTTCCATTGTGATAGCCTGGCAATTTTTTTTCTTTTATTTCTTTGACCAATTCTTGCACTGTAGAGGGTGAGGCATCCCCCTGGATGTCGAGTCCTGCCAAGACGTGCGGTGAAGAATTTGTGGTAGCTTTCTTTGATAGCGTTGCACCCAACTGTGGAGTTTCCCCGTCGGCTGTCTCCGAACAAGTGGTCGCTCATTCCGCAATATGTCCAGCTTCCTTCTCTTTAGGCTTTTGATTGAACCTGCCGACGGTGCTACTTACTTGTTGTTGTAGAGCCCATTTTATGTCCATTATCATTAGATTAAGAGCGCCGGGCAAGGTGCATAATTTCTCCGCAATCTGATGGCAGGAGCATGATGCACAAGGAAATTATTTTCCTTCAGCATTTTTTAACCTCTCTTGTAAGGAGCTGACTTTATCCTCAATCTTTAATATCGTGATGGCCAAGGTTTGAATTAGGTCAAGTTGTAGTTCCATTTTGTCGGACTGCCATATCAGGGCATTTACTGTGTTGGCTAAGGTGGCATTTATGAAAGCCAGTAGAGAATCTTGTTCAGTATTATTTTTAATCTGTTTAGTGGCAGATAGAATTAGGCTTTCCATGATGCCTGAGCTCAGCTTAGAGCTTTGGGCCGCTGAAAGTTGGAGCTCGTGATGCTCTGGTATTTTGCCAGTCATAGTGAGGTTCATTGTGTCATTGTCCTTGTTGCGGGGAAGAGCCCCGGACTGGCCCTGACTAGTGTCAGATCCCCAATGGCTGCCTTTATGAGGTTCGTAGCCTGCTGGTTTGTAGTCTGCTTGGTCAGTTACCCCAGGGTTACAGCCTGCTATGCCATATTGTCCTGTGCCTCCTGATCTTTTATCCCCCGGGCTGTGGATCTGAGCAGCCGTGGTTATACTATTTAGTTTGAAATGGGGTTGTGCCTTCAACAGGCCATCAGTAGCTGTTGAAAGATGAGTTGAGAGGCAAATACCATTTTCACCTCTTTGGTCCGTTTCCATCGTTCTCGTTGATAGGTCAATGTCTGCCAGTAAACTATCCGGAAAGCTTCCAGAGGATATTTCAATTACAGTACTGTTTGTTGATTGTTGGAGTGCCTGACTATACTTACTTTTGATTCTGGGAGATGGGGTTATAAGCGATATTATATCAACCATGGGGGGGGAGGGGTGGCTACCAAGCCTCCATTGAATTCCTTTTTCCTGGGTGAGTCTGAGAAGTAGGGGTGAGCTGGCTTAGGAGATTTTTTTAGGAAGTAATCTGTTATTGAATTTTTCTTTTTAATTCTGAGGTGCTTCTGCTACTCATATGGCTGGCACTTTTACTATCCGTGTGGGCCCTGGCTGTAGATGCGTATGTAGGTTTTGTAGTTAATGTAGTTGCCCTGGCTGTGTTTTGGATAGGCTTGATAGCCACCAAGGTCTATTGGCTTGTCTTGTTATAATTGAGATGAGACACTGCACCAGAAAAGGAGGGCATGCATGATACATCGTGAGTTGTCATTGGCGCTTCGATTGTTTTGATTGATCTTTGACTTAAGCTATGTGACTTGGGTTTTTGGTCCTTCCTTCATTCCATAGCTTTGGCTCGGCATTGGTGAAATATTCTGTCGGATAATTTCCATCCTTGGAGGAAGGGGTATGGCCTCCTAGTTGCTTCATGGTAAGGGACCTTAGCTGATCTATGGAGATAGCGGTTTCTCTGGGTGGACTGTGCCTCGGAAGCAGACATTTAGTATGGTCGTAAAAAAAGTTTGACTTTGTTTATCTGTGGTGAGATTGTAGAACCGGCTGTGGTTATGGCTATAGTACTGGCAATAGTTGAGGTTGAGGATGTAACTTTGATTGCTGTGGCTGACAAGATTTGGTTCAGTTGCGCTGTAGTGGCAGTGTAAGTCTTTAATTTAGATGCCTCCACTTGCTGCCGCAATTCAGTCCGGGCAGCTGAGGGCACTGCTCAAAAAAAAAAAAAAACACACAGAAGCAGAGTTCACCCAGTTGGGGTTACTTTTTTGTCTGATGGTTTTCCAGTAGATCAGTAGTTTGGTAGCCCTTCAC
The DNA here is from genome assembly GCF_964204655.1 of Triturus cristatus. Lineage (NCBI taxonomy): Eukaryota > Metazoa > Chordata > Amphibia > Caudata > Salamandridae > Triturus > Triturus cristatus. The sequence continues at coordinate 1,187,479,109 of NC_140592.1, forward strand.
ACTGTTTCACGCTGCTTGTCCTAATTTAGACCTGATTTGGCCCAGTTTAATCTGCCCGTGGGACTGCTGTCCTCCCCTCCAGGGAGCAGTTTCCCAGTCTCTGTTTCGAGTCTGGCGGCCAGCCAGCCAGCCAACCAAGCCAAGCACAAGCACAGGCGTTCTCGGAGCAGATGTGGAGCAAGTTTCAGGCCTGAATGAGGTAGGCAGGGAGAAGGGAGAAGGGAGCTAGCGGGGGACCACACCCGCAGTTTTCCAACAAGCTGCCTCCGCCAGAAGCAGCTGTGCCTGGTGGAGCCAAAACTCTGAAGCCCTCTGCCCAGCAATTACCTGGCTGTGCTGTGCCGCGTGGGCCTCCCCCCCCCCCGCTGTTTGGCCGTCGTGATCACAAGAGAGGTAGCGGGTGGCGGCGGGCTGTGGCGCTGCCTGCCTTCCTTCTGATTCTCCGGCGTTGCCTGCCTTCCTTCCGACTCTCCGTACGGCTCCGTACTGCTCTGCTCAAGCTCCTGCTCAAGCTCTGTGCTCCTTCGCTCGGCGCAGTACAGATGAGACCTGTGAGTATTTCACTCCCATCATTCCATGTTATGTCATTACACCAAGATTCCATTGGCAGGGCTAGAATAACATCAGAGTTAAGATACAACAGAAAGCAATGCAGGTTGGCAGGCACGTAGAAGAAAGCAACAACGGTTGAGGCGGAGAAGCAAATGAAGGAAACAGCTGTACCGAGTGCGGGGAGAAGGAAGCACACAGGCAAGAGAGAGCAACACTGAGCAAGATGGGGAGAGAAGTACGCAGACGACTGAGTTACATGGTGTGCAGGGGGGGAGAAGCAGATGGAAAAAGAGCAAAACAGAGCATAGGGTAGAGAAGCACACAAGGGAGACAGCTGAAAAAACACATGCACTCTTATGTAGTGCGTAAGGAAAAAGTAATTTCCTCAATGTGAGCAGTGGATGGACACAAGTAAAGAGCATACGCTCCAGACAAATACAAGATGGACAAGTCAAGCCACTGAATAAGAAACAAGCAAACAAGAGTGGCACTAATGCTAACCAATACTATGTAACTAGTCAGGCTTTAAGCCCACTGGCATGTTTTTAGGTAAACTGACTTTTGCAACCAGACAGCTTGGATTGTCTGGTTGACTCTGCCTGATAATCAATAACCACTGAATTAACCGCCAAAACTGGTTTCTGGAGTAGCTTGTTACTTGTACTAAAGCGCTTTAAGGCCTCATCTAGGATTGGAAGCACTACATAAATGCCAATACAAAATAACACCTACAATCTTTAAAAGTTTTCTTTCTAGGTATAAAAACTCATGTGTCGACTGACTGAGTATTTTCAGATATAGGCACTAATAAGGAAAAACAAATAATCCAGTCTTTATTTGCACTATTGTTTTTTTAGAAGCCGAATTAAAAAAATAAGTCATAAATGTTTATGTATTGAATTGTATTCTATGTCTAGCGCTTACCGTATTTGACGAAGCGTCTGAAATAAATAGTAACAAAGAAGTCACAACTCATTTCAAAGAAAAAAGGAACTTTGTGAGAATGGTATTTTCTCATCCCTATAGAGGCCGATTCCGACCCCCTTTTACTCTTCCTTAATAGAGAGGACTGTTTTTGTCAAATTAATCAGGTTTATTTGATTGCTTGTCTGTCACCCCCTCGTCTCCTCCCTGCGCGGCTCACATTTCAAGAGGCGAGTGGGAGGAGGAAGAAAGAGGCAGGGACGTGTGGTAAAGCCCGTGCCAAAGTGATTTATCCTTTCTTCGTTCGTTAATTTTTTTTTACCTCTAATCTCCCACCTCTGTCCCCATTTTCCCTGCTGTTTCTTCCTGCTCCTCTTCATCTTCCTCCAAAATACAAGCACACAGCATTCGGCACGGCCCCTTTAAATGCATTTCTCCTCCTCCTCGCTATCGACCGACCATATTTTTTTAACCCAAAAGCAAAAGACCCGGAGTGCTCACCCCCCTCCCCCACCACCTTGTTTTGTGTGTAACCTGGAGGCGAAAAAAAATACGAAAAGGGGGAAAGGAGAGGGCTACTGAGAAACAGGGAGCCTGGAGCAGGAGGAAGGAGGCCTGGGGGCAGTGCCACAAAGGTCCCAGCACAGCAGACATGGCTGCCAACATGTACAGGGTCGGAGGTAAGAGGCGCACGGCAAATACACTAATTCCTGCCTAATTAGCGTGTGCTCTGCAGTAATGTAGATTTTTTCCCCGTTCTATGCACAATCTCGCCTACCCGCGCCCTTGCAGTTTTTATGCATAATAACCTCGGTCTTCTTCCTGCAACCATATCTGTGTTCACGGGCAAAGGCGGCCTCGGTTATTATTCTGCTTGGCGATGGGTTCATTTCATGCATTTTAGGAGCATCAATATTCCTCTTGGTCTTTTGCGCAATTGCATGCATTTGGTAGATTATTTTTTAAACATCGGCATGCATGGCGACATGCCTCACTTTATGTGAGTTTCTGGATACAGCCTGTTTTCCCCCTTAAAAATAAGAGTTTTATTGCACCCCGCTGACCAGGGGATGTGTTTAGAAACGGAGGCGAGAATGGATCCCGGAAAAATCGATGGATTGTAGGAAGGGGCGAGCGTGTGCTCCCTGTCGTGTTTGGCGCTGGTTTTCAAAGGCTCTACCACACATGCCCTCACCCCCCTCCCCGAAAGGAGGATGGAAAACGGGCTTGTTGGGTGCACACTTAACCTGTCTCCTCCTCCCTCTCTTATGTCCCCTCGCTCTCCAATAATTTTTAATGAAAAGAGATGTTTACATCTGTGGTTCTGTATGTACATTACTTTATATTGCATTGTTTTCATGGCTGTGGTAGGGGGTACTGGACCTATTTTGTCCCACTTGCGCGTGGAGTGTTGAGTTCTAATCTATAAGCGCGTTTTTCCACCTTTCGTACGCATATTTTCTTTTGTATTTATGAAAGAGTAGCGTGAGGGAGACGTGCAAGACAGTTCAGTAGCTTTTCCCTGGGTCGTGTGCACTGCTCACTGCAAGTGTCCCTTGACACCTCCTTGGGGGGGGGGGGGCACTACTCACTGCAAGTGTCCCTCACTTGACACCTTTGGGTGGGGGCTGTCTTTTTCCTCGTTCTCCTGATTAATGCATTTTCCTCCTACACCGGAAGATGACAGAAACCGCTTTTGCCAGCTTGTGCCAAAATACTCATTGTGAAGTTTGTTTGTGTAGGGATGATCTCGATGGGCGACTAAATACATCCATTACAAGCTTGCGACAAGGCGAGGGTGATGTGTTTTTTTTTGTTTTGTTTTTCTATTATCCCTAGCCCCTCCCCAATTGCTCCCCCCTCATGGCCTTCCGCTAGGGTCCGAAATCATTTCTTCCTCAGCCCCGCCCCATTTCGACAGGAGTTACATTTTTAATTTTTCAGTTGTAAAAATGGTCTCGAGGATGGGTAACATGCCAGGTTTGCGACGGGTAAAGCCCGGGATGGCGGGTACCACCGGAAGCTTCCCTTGGACCGACCCCGAGGTTCTCAAACCAACCGCCGAACTCCCGTGCGCCCCATCCGGCGGTTTGGTTTTTGTTTCGTTTTGAGTACTGGAGTTCAGCGGCTGTGAGGCGAACATGCTGAACGATTTCAAAAGGGGTGGGTTTAACAGAGTTTGCGAGGATGAGAAACGGGAAATTTATGAGCCAACAAAGATGGCGGCGACGGCGGCTGTGAGGAGGACTGTGACTGGGAAGATTGAGACGCCGCCGGGGGCAGCAGCGGCGCCGCAGACGGGCACGACACGCCCCCAGTCCTCTCCTCCCTACTCCTGGAGCTCCGCTCACAGGCTCTCTTCTTCATCCAGGGCCTCAGGATGTACCTCTTAAGAAAGTCACTGCTCTCTTTGGTGTATAGAGAGATACCAAGACGTAGGTCAAGGGGCTTTGGTTGACTTGGTGAACTTGTAGAATCTTTAATACGAACATATTTTGATAAGTTTGTATTTTTTGAGTAAATTTAATGGAGTATTTTCTTGAGTAGATACTAGTTTTTGGGAGGTGGTACTTTTCGGGCTTGGTAGATGTTGATACAGGTGTAAGAGGTAGCTTGGAATTAGAAAGGGATCCCTACTAAACAGCACTTTCGACATGGTAAATAACCTGGTCCTAAGTAATCGGGACCAGTAGCATTATGTAGCAAGGACTGGCAATTATGCATCTTAATGCTGCGTGTTTTGTGGTGTGCCTACTAAACTGTTTTTTATTTTTTCTCACGAATCTTTATTCGGTTAAGTATCCTAAAAGAAAAACCCAAGAACATATTTTTCGAATAAAATGACAGTTAAAATGGGTTAATAATCTTATTATAAAATGGGTTAATAATCTTATTATTCATTAAGCGTAATTAATCACTGCTAGAATATTAACACTTTTACTCCCTCAAATTGCTAGTATCATGTTACTGGGCATTGCATTGCATATTAAGTCATAGCCGACTTTGCATTAAAAAAAGAGATATTTGTAATTTCTAATATTCATATTAAAAGTGCGTTTTTTAAGAGGAAAAATATTCTGAATAATGTATAAATTGCAAAGTGCACAGCTGTTTGAAGTGACTTCCTATTATATGGACAGCGTGGGTCACTTATCTAATCACCAGTGATCCATTTTTAGGCCGAGCCCAGGCCGTGCATGCGCTGCTCTCTGTTGTAATGAAAGGAGGATCCAACTCCAACGTAGTTTAGGTAGTATTTATTATATGTTCAGGAGTAAAAGGTACAAAGAGCTTCACCAGGCGCAGCCTTCCTGCTGCTCAACCCATACACCAACTGCCAACCTCACTCATCCAACATTACACAGCATGATCACGCACCAACATTCTAACACACACACACACACACACACAAGTATAACACACTGTGAGGCATGAACAAACTGTGAGGCATGCTATATTGAGGTATGGCATACAAGCTCCGCCGATATCCCGCCCATCTTTTCAATTGGCTCCTATTACTGTCCTTGCTAATTCATTGCTTTTCTTTTGTCAGTGGTGTGCAATTTAATAAAATATCTACTTGTCCATGGGGCAGGTTTCTTCATATATCTACTTGTCATGTAACAAAATCCCTCGTCCCTTTGGTGCCATGTATTGCGGTGACAAATTATGGCAGCAATCTCATTATATAGGAGCTCTGATATAGCCTCTTTGATTATGTCAGGGCTCATACTATAGTAGTGTTTGAATACTTGCAATTCCCTTATGTTGCCACGTTCCTGCAGTTCTACATATTGGGGTTGAAGGTAGTGGTAAGCAATAGATCCGGGGTTAGAATGCCCTTTTGAGTCTGTGCAAACCCACTAACTTGCATGTTTTAAGGGTTTTCAACAACTCTTCTCTAATCTTTTCCCATTATGAGAAATGTTGGAAATTTACTCCTGACAATGGCAGATGTAAACCTTCCAGAGTTGGGGGAAAAGAGTGGTTGGAGAGAAAGTGGACTTGCAAACACTCAGATTTTCGCATGAGCAAATCTACACATGCAAATTTGTTTATGCTAAAATGAAGTTCACAAATATTTTGCAGGAGTACTGTTTCTTGTCCTACTTGTAAATTCTTGGGAATTCACGAAAGTCGTGTAGCTGCACTTAATGCAAGGACATATACCATGGGTGCACTTTTGAGACTTTCTTTAATAATGGGCTCTTAATCTGGTCTGCAGTTGATCGTGACCTTTAGCGTTTATTACAATTCTGTCTCTCTCTCTCTCTGTATCGGCTGGCTTCAATGTGAGTGACCGTATTCTGCTCTTTCACAAGGAGCAATTTGGCACACAAAGTAGTTTTGTTCAGAGCCAGTATTACTGTGGCAGTGTGTGCTTTTTGAGACCAAAAACAAGTTTTGCTTTTGCCAATGTTTGTTATAATGGTGAGGGCCCGGCAGCTTCCACACCAGTAAGGTTTTACAAAAAGTTGACCACCAATTTCAGACCTACTGACTTTGGCAATGCTTGTTTTTTTTTGTTTTCCATAATCTTACTGAAACTGGTTATTATAATAATAATAATAATAAGCACATTTGTAAAGCGCCTGGTTACACTCAGCCAGTGTGTTCCCGCGCTGCGGTGCAAAAAACTGCCTCGGAACTACACCCTATCCTACCCAGGCGTGTCTATCCAGGGGGGAAAAGATATGTTTTCAGATTTTTACGGAAGGTACCCTCCGAGCCCTCCCAACCGGAGGCTCATGGGGAGCTTGTTCCATTGCTGTGCCGCCAACAAGTGGAAGGAGCGCCCGCCCACCCTAGCTCTCTTAATGGCAGGGACGCACACCTGGCACGTCCCCCATGATCTTAGTTGGCGTGTTGGGGAGTAGAGAGTAAGTAAATCAAACAGGTAGGATGGGCCCGTCCCCTGAATGATACGGTGGCATACGCACAGTGCCTTGAACAGGACTCTCTCCCTAATCGGCAGCCAGTGGAGGGAAACCAACGCCATCTTTGAGGAGTCCCTCCTCGGAAGCATAAGAACCAGCCCAGCAGCTGCGTTCTGTATGACTTGGTCTATGCATGCATTTAGCAGTGGCACCCAGATACAGTATATTACTATAATCAAGGCGCGATGTCACCAGGTCATGCACCATGGTCTTCCTGGCTGCAGTAGGCAGCATGTCCAGAGTTTTCCGAAGGCCCCTCAAGACTCCGAAACAGGCCCATGCTACCCGCCTGGTATGGTACTCAAAGGAGAGGTTAGTATCCAACCAAACCCCCAGGTTCTTAGCCTGAGCGCAGGGCGTGGGGGTGGGTCCAAGACTCTGGGGCCACCATGCCGATGACCACACCGACGGGGCCTTCCCCCACCACAGGCACCTCGGTCTTATTGCCATTCAACTTCAGCCAGTTATTAGCCATCCATGATGCAAGATCTTGCATGCATGCAACGAAGTTGGAGGCTGCTGTATCCTGTGCTTGTGTCAGGTAAACCACCAGTTGAGTGTCATCGGCATAGGACACAACCCTGATCCCAAACCCGTCTGCAATCTCCGCTAACGGCGTGACATAGAGATTGAACAGGGTCGGGCTCAGGGTCGATCCCTGCGGCACCCCTTGTTTCAGTTTGATGACTTTGGAATAATGAGAACCCTGCCTCACCTGAAAACTGCGCTCAGACAAGAAGGATTTCATCCAGCTCAATGCACTGCCAGACTCTCCTCCTTTCCTCAGACACTGCGACAAGGTATGATGGGCAACAGTGTCAGAGGCGGCACTTAAATCCAGCAGGATTAAGGCCGCCGCTTGTCCCTCGTCCACATATTTCCTAATGGTTTCAGTGGCGAGTAGCAGGGCTGATTCCGTCGAGTGGAGGGCCCGAAAACCCGACTGAGTGGGATGCAGGAGATTGTATTTCCCAATATGCCCAGTAAGTTGCGTATTTACCACTTCCCCGCAACCTTTGCGAAGTAAGGGAGTAAGGAGATTGGACACAGATTCTCCAGTTGATCTGGGCTGATGTGCGGTTTCTTGGGTAGCGGAAGGACCAATGCTTCCTTCCATCTAGCTGGCACTATTCATGTCCTAAAAGATAACTTCAAGAGGTGTTAATACACGGCTCAAAAGTTGCGATGCTCCCTCCCAGCACTTTAGGGGAAGCAGGGTCTCTTGGAGAGCCCGATTTGACACCAATACAGATTATAGTTAACCGCTCTGGAGGGGGAACGGTAAATCTTATCAATGCATTCTATCTCTAGAATGTTCCCTGCTTCCCCCGCGGTCTCATGGCCTACTCCAGCTGAGGCATGCGACTTTTATTCCTGCAAGCTCCCCGCAACTAGACCGCTAACTGGTCAAAGCGGAAGTGCCTGGCTCTCCCTTCCCCGCCCTCCGCGCAAAGGTACTGGTGACCGAGGCGGGAAGGAGTGTAGACTGAGCCCAGGCTTCCGGGGAAGGTAAGACTGAAAAATGCCCCCAACACTCCCCCTCCAGGGAAATGTATGCACTAATTGCATTGGTTATACCGATTTTTCCATTATGAATATTTGTGGGAAATACTAGCATGCATCAACACATGTTAGTAAATGATGCTGCTGCAAAGAAATGGTACCTGAAATTTTACAGTAGTTTACTGAAATGTTTTTTTTTTCCCGCTTTCATTTTTTTATCAACATTTTATTTTGTAAGCAAAGAATCGTCAATCTTACTTTCAAGCACCTGCAAATATTTGCATCAAATCAGAGAGCATTCTAGGAGCATTATACATAGCCTCATATTGCTAAACTTTGAAAACTTGTGTGCACATTTTTATACTGGAACCACTATCAGTAGTGTAGTCAGAGCTTACAACATTTACTTAGAGCTCTCACCATAATAGTTAAGGCTTTCAATTATTGAACCATAAATGTAAGTTTGAACAGTATTCACATATGGACAAAAATATTACTTTATCTGCAGACAGTGCCCTTCCCTGATCCATAATGTGAGTACTGCAAACTGGCAGTCAAAGAGTTTGTGCTGCTGGGGGTTTGGCCTACCTTTCCCAGGGACAAAATACACATCAAAACTTGTTGCCCTTGACCCCAAACAATATGTCCTGGGTGTTGGGCTATAGGAACCCCACATCCCTGAATTGTGAATAGGCTTGTTAGTCCCTTCTTAGCACCGCCTTGTCTGCATTTGTTACCTCCCATTATGACTGGACATTTTTCTTGTCTTGGTACATAGTCTGCTTTATAAGTTTGGAGCACTATTTTATTTAATGAATAATGGGAACAATGGTGGCCACTTCTCGTATGGCGCACACCGTAACTTTAAAAGTGGCTGCCCCCACCCACTCTATTGGTTATTGTAAATGACAATGCCTTTTATTATTGCATGTTTTTTAAATGCATAAATAAAAGGCGTTGTGATTTACAATGGCAATAGCTCAAAATCTCGCAATTGCGCAACCTATTGCATTACAAATGCTTTTTGGGAATGCATTTATATGGTTGACATTTCCCAATCATAAGAGCAACAAAATGTATCTATGATGCTATTAGTAACTGTACAGATATGGTTGAATCCCTTAAAATCCATAAACAGATAAATAATATTTAACCATATTTTCCTACCTAGCCTTGCTAATTATCTCTCTTCTTTAATGCCAAAAATAAAGGTTTTAGGTCGTTTGTTTGGAGTACTGTATAATCCTTTCAGGGGTCATCAGTATCGTTAACCACATTCAAAATATCTTTTATGTTGGAAAGCCAGGGAATGCTGATGATGCTCTAATTTGAAGTTACTTTTTGAAAAATGAAAGATTTGGTGTTTGTTTTAGTTGTTTAATTAAACGCTGCGGCCTGGAGATCAGGCAACAGAGTTGAGATCTGAATACTGTCTCGAGGCACATTGGTTGAGGCCGTGATTTTATACTTCATATGAAGCATCATAAAACGATTTATGTATTCCTTTGGCGACAGAAGTTTGGTCCTAGTCATGGGGCCATAAATCGGGGGTTTGGTAAGCGCTGGTGGGGCTTGTCCTTGTGTGATCATGCAGCAGGGCCAGTGGGTACGTGTCTAGATGTCCAGCATGGAGAGCGCTTGATCACTGCGTGAAATGTGCATGCTGTGTTCTGATTGGCTGTGTGTTCCTAACTTAGTGTGGCATCTGACTTTATAGTATTTTTGAGAATGCATGTCTCTATGGCCAAACATGTTTAATTGGGGCCAACCGCCTGACACCGTTGTGATTTAGCTGCCTTTTGTGTGTGATCGATCTGGGGTTTCCTGTGCGCGCGTTCTGTTTAAGGGTTCCGCCCTCCCACCTATGATTTGTCAATCAGTTGCTTCAGGCCTATGTCGCAGGACCTGCCTAACCACGTATTTCTGACTCTGGGTTGAGGGGTAGGTCACATCGGGTAGATTAAAAACGGAGATGTGAGTTTGTTTTTATACGTACATATATCGTGGTGTACACCGTATTGGCCAGTATTAACATTCCCCCCCTCTAGTTGAATTTTCAACTACATCATCTACCCCATACTTCATAACAGTCACATTATTTGCGGTTCGATGTATATCTTTTTTGTCCCTTACTAATTCCCTAGTTAGGTAGAATTCTACCTAACTTGAGGACTGCATTTTTACAGCAGGAAATGCCCCAATTGTAGGAAACCACACAACAATGAAAATTGGGAGCAGTGACGGGCACATTCTGGTCACCCATCGCGGAACCATGAAAGTAAATCTGAAAACTACTTCTGCAGCAGGGGTACCTCCCTCCTGCATGTCAGCTTGTAGACAATGCAGTGCTCGGATGGCAAGAGCCAATGTCCCGTTATCCATGTTATTTTCAGGGATAAAAGTACACCAGGATGCACCGATCTTGGCGCACACCCCACCCTCCATTGCAATCAAGTCCATCATATACCAATGTTGCATCACCATAAGGAGGATGGATGGTTCTTAGTTCTTCTTTCATAGCGTTTAGGCTGAGCTAAGTAACGTTGATAATTTTTAACAACTCCCACCTGTTTAAAAAAAAGTTTTATATAGAGCGGACTACACCCCAAGGTATCGGAGCACTTTACATGAGCACTAGTTGCATCACAGACGAACACTTCATTTTTGTTAGGCAAGTGGAGATTAAGTGATTTTCCCAGAATCGCAGGATGTTGAGCGCCCCTGCAAAGACTCAAACTCAGTTCCCTAGCTTTAAGGTCGACCTCTCTAGCCGTTAGGCCACATCTCCGCCTTCATTTGCAAGGTGAAGAAGGGTATGGACCCTCCTGTGTTTACTTGAGTGTCAAGAGTACAGTCTAAATTCTTTGGAATGTCTTGTACTGATCCCAGCCAAAGTAATCCGCAGTTCTTCTTCTCTTTTTGTTTTCTTTTTCCTCAAGCCTGATACAATTGAGTTGTCTTCCTCTGTATCAGATGTTAGAACAACTCGGACAGATCTTCTCCAGGGATGACCAGGTTTTGGGTGGGTATGGTTACTTGGGTGCAGAGGCCTCGCCACCCGGGGATGAGCTGGGTGTAGACAAACTTGCCGCACTGCCAATAGGTAACCATCAACAAGGAGGTGCCCCGTTGCATATCTGGTACGTGCAGTATTGCTCCACAATTTTCATTGGTGCCAAGTGTGAACGTTCCTTTGGCTCTGAAACACAACAAATGCAGTGTAAGTTTCCGTTCAATTAGGGGTTTCCCCATCACTTCTAGCCACGTGTACCTATCTATCTCAGTGGCCCAGATTTCCTAACGTGGTGTATTTATGCTGACATTCAACCCTTCCCCTAGACTCATTTCCCCTTGCACCATGAAGGTGAATGTCCCAGCACTGGAACTCTTTCTGGAGTCCACATGTTATTGAATAATCGCCCAGATACGCTAAGGGCCGTCCTGGGACCACAGCTTGAGGTGGGAGGGGACAGGATTGTGCAGTAGTCTTGGTACCTCCAAGAACCTTTTCTCTGGAAAATCTTGGGGCCAAACAGTGTCCTCCCCTATGGTGCCCCTACTTCACATCCTGTACAGCTCAGTTGAAATTACGCTAGGTTCAGTCAAAAGGTGCAATGCTGTGGGCTGGTTTCATACCGGGTGATATTTACCACTGCTCAATGGTGTTCTACTTTGGGTTGTACATGGGCCTAATTCTACATGGGTACAGGTGGATGAGGCATTTTGTTTTTTCGGGGGCTATTTCTTGTGATGGGTAAAGTCTGCAACCACGGTGTCTGGTATCAACGAGCAGACATAGCATGACTTAGCTTGAGTCTGGGCACCCACGGGGGTCATGTGTTGGTACCAGGTGTTGTGCAAGAGTGCATGTGTGCAGGACACTAGCGGTTGGTTCAGTGTAAGTGAAATGGTAGTGGTCCCTACGCAAGTGCTGTAGAAATGTCGAGATAGGCTCCATGTGACTAGGCAAATTTCTCATTGTGAATGGATGCAGACCAACCCATGCTAAACAGACGATATGCAAAGGTGCAATACTACGTAGCTTTTGAAATATTGCAGGTCTTGGGATGGTGTCTTTAGGGGCTGTGTGCAGCGTTCTGGCATCACGGGGTGTGAGGGTGACTGGGAGGGGGCATTGCTTGGCACAGTGTAAAGAGTCTGTTGTCATAAAAATTATCTGTCAAAAAAACAAAAAACAAAAAAAGGTCTGTTTTGGCTTGAACCATTGGGCCTCGTTGGGACTTCAGAGGTTGCTAACTGAAGAGGAATGGCAGGCTGCAGTTAAGGTGGTGCGCACAGTGGTTAATTGCATAGCTTTTACAACAACATGCATCATTATTGGGTCTGGGAAATTCCTTTGGCTGTCGTTTTTGAGGAACATTTTAAAAAACTTTTCATTTTAAAAAATAAAACACTTGGCTGCTATACATAAGGGTGAGATGGCAATGGTCATGTTGCATACACAGGGCACAAGATTTGTGTTGGGCATTATTATCCCAAATTTTCTCCCAGCATCGGGGGCTTTAGAGAGCTTTCTCTTCTATTCATTACTGTGAACATGTACATTGTCTTTTATACAGATCAGCCCTATTCATCCGCTCTCAGCCCTATCCACACTCATCCCAGAGCTAATGTCCTCTGCGTAGTCAGTGATTGTAACCGGCATTATAACGGCGTTAAGCTGTCTCCAGACACTCTGATCGTCTAACAGATTATCATCCCTCCTGTTCAATTTTATATGTGACTCTTCCATCAGAGCCCATTCCAGAACGTCTCGTCGCCAGTAGTCCACTGTGGGAATGCTGTTTCATCCAGGTAATGGCCATCCTTCGTTTAGCTAACACTAAGGCCAGGTGTAAGAACTTGTAGGCCGTTTTACGCTCCTTTAGCCCCTTTATGTGGCCCAATAGACAGGCCAATGGAGTGTCACTGATAAAGATGTGCGTGATCCTACGCAGTTCCAACACCACTTGCGTCCAGTAGCCCTGGACCACTTGGCACCACCATGATAAGTGTATAAAGCCAGCACCATTGACTTAAAAATTTGGTAATTTATCGGTTCTCAGGGGAGTTACGCGGTAGTGGAGTGTTTTTGGGGACACAAGTCTATTGAAGAAAGTTAATAATGGATCAATTGAAACTGGGGACACTGTGTCAGCACAGCAACAGCTGTCAACTGGCTGTCCGTCAATGAGGCTTCGAGATCCCCATCCAGCGCTACACGTAACTTAAGTAATGGGCTGTATCTTGTTCCAGTAGAGGTGGGTTATCAGGTTGTTGCCTGCGCCACAAGTCAGTAGAATGTCAAGTGTACTTGTGGTTTGTGGAGCTGCTGGATATGTGGGCCAAGTCCTTTGGGCAATAAATACTGGTCCTATCCCAGCGTAACAACGTCACCGGCTTGTTCATTTGTGAGAATGAACTCGCCCGGGTACATTTCTCGCGCACAGACCCTCCTGCGAGGTTTGGAAAGACATATGCTCCATCATTTGTCTAACCAGGGCTAATACTGATATAGGGAGCTCCCGATGAACGGGCATATTTCAGTATTTTTTCAGTGCATTGTTGCCATATATGTGCAGTGTGGCGCACTATGTATGGTTGGTCCTTGTTGACTCCCGATATCTCCATTTGGGCCACGTGCACACTTTCTGCTGTCACTATTCCCAATAGTAAGCGATGTTCCCAGTTACCTCCATCGTCAAACTACCTGACCGAGTGTTGCAAGTGTGTGGCATAGTAATACAGGTCAAATTGGGGCACTTCAATGCCTCCCTCTTCGTAACGCAGGGAAAGTGTTCATAAAGCCACTCTACTACGTCGGCCAGCCCATAACAACGAGAAGTGCAGACTGTAGGCATTTAAAATACGTCTTGGGTATGTGACAAGGTAAGTTCTGCAACATGTATAGGCATCTAGGTAATACCACCATCTTAGATACCGGTAGTCTCCCCATCAAAGACAGTGGTACAGTGTTTCAGAAGGCGACCGAGTTCCACAGCTTATCAATTACTCAATCCATATTTAAGTGTCGTTGTGTGACACTTGGATGCTCAAGTAACGAATTGGGCCAGTTCCCAAGACAATCCTAGACTCAGGAGCCTATCTATTGTTAAGGAGGTTAATTTTGCTAGGGGAAATATTAGAGACTTGGTTCGATTGAGTCGAAGACCAGACAAGTCTCCAAAATCATCAAGTAGTTTCAACAGCTTGAGTAGAGTGTCTCCTGGCAAGGCTACATAGGAAAGGGCCGTTATGCGCATACAGTGAGATCACATGACTAATGTTCCCCAGTTTAATAGCACAGTTACCCAACTCCTGTCGTGCCAACATCGATTACGGCTCTATTGCAAAGGCAAACAACAGAGGCAACAGGGGGCAGCCCTGTTGCGTTCCTCAGCCAAGAGCCAGAGCGGTTTCACCCCACTCGTACCCTCGCACATGGTTCTGCATAAAGCAACTGAACCCACCATCAAAACCGCTGGCCTAGCTCTACAGCTTTTTTTATACTTGCAATAGACAACCCTAGTCTACCGTATCGAACGCCTTTTCCAGGTCTATCATTACCAACATATTGCGTACCTTTTTAGTGAGGTACAGGAAGGTGGCCCCAGTTAGGGAGTAATTTTTAGGAGACAGTGAATGTTTAGTCATGGAGCACCTGGACTTTGCCTGTGTGGGTAATTTTGCCCCCCGACAGAGTGGCTATTTTTGCAGGGTGATTTTTGTGGGGGCATGTATTACTATTTTTACCTAACTAGCGTTTTTTGGGATACTCTTAATACCCGAAGTGTGGGGGTGTACTTGTTAACTTACACATGCGTGATACGCTGTGAAAGGAAGAGGAGACGTGTCTCAATTTGGGGATTGTGGGTAATTGCCATGTATCCTGAGGTTACATGTATGCCCCTCTGGTACCTGCAAGTGGCGTGCAACGAGGTTTTCTCTACTGGAGTTGGGTGTTTTGGCATTACCCTTTTTCTGGAATCTTAGCCTGCAGGAAGAAACCCAAAGACGATCGGGCGCCTTCTTAAGGTCTCGTGTAGTATTGGTTCAAATGCAGCATACCTGTGGGTGTTGAGAAGCTACTCTTGGCCCCATGTGATTCGGATGTGGCAATGACCGGGCTCAGGCCTATTTCTTCCTTGGACAATGTTTGTGAGGCCCTGTGTTATTCCGTGGTGAGTGTACCCAGGTGCTTTGTGTGGGGCTAAGTGGTCATCTTATAAGACCCCTTTCCCTCCTGTCACCCCCCCTTACCTTCGGATCCAGGATGGTTTTGACCTTCTGCCTATCAGCACGAATCATGGACTTCCTACCTGGTGCTTGGGAGGGACATGATCAGATAGCAGACTTTGACTGTTTTGGGAACATTGGCGGAGAGGCGGAGGTGGTAAGATCTCTTACTCGCGACTGGAGTCAGGTGTGTGGCTGGGACTTGTACTGTGAATAACAAACCGAGATGACTGATTGCCCTAGTGAATCTCCCCACTGATTTAGTGGCAAATTGTCGCTTATCTGTGTGTGGACTACGGAGTTCTGAGGGGACACCACTATGCCTAGTATATAGAAAACCTGGCTTACGGCACTGGAGCATAATCTCATTTTGGAACTTAAAGGGGCCTCCACTAGCTGGAGGTCTAAAAATGTAGAATAATGGGGTCCTTTCGATTTGGGGCGCGCTTTAGTGACTGGGTGAAGGGACCTTGGAGCCTGGTTTTATGCACTGATCGGGAGGCTGCCCTGCCCTTGTCGGTACGCCCCCTGTGTCGTGGCCATCCAACCCCTCCCTGGTGGACTAGCAACAGTGAGGCCTAGGACCCTGCAGGCACCCAACATGGCAGACTTTAGCGTGGATTCCTGATCAACCGAACATACAGCAGCCCTGAGTTTTTCCAAATGCAAGTAAAGGCTTGAGTTTTCTCCTAATGCTGTTACTCGTCTCTATTCTTGTAACGAGCCTTCTGACGTGGGTGTGCCATATTTGTGATTTTAGGCTTGTTGAGCATTTGAAACGGGTGATTTTGTAAAGTTATTACCTCCCCAGACAGTCACCCTTACCTGGCGTGGCCCCAGAGATTGCTGGGCTGGGTTCCTGGCCTGCTGCGGTTGCCATGTGTTTGGCCAACCACCTGGTTCTTGTTGTGGCAGTGTGTTTGCTGACTGATTTATTGTCGCTGGATGTGCTGCGTGCTTGCGTTGATTCTGGTTTGGTTTTGTGGATGAGGATTTTGCGAGGACTATTGATCTTTGCTCATGGTAACCCTTCAGGCAGCATCAGTCGGCCATGTGGCTCGCTATGTGACAGTAGTCCGACTCGCTGAGGTCTGGCTGCTGCCATCCTCTTTGACCTCTGCTGTTCGGACTGGGTGCAAACCCCCTGGGGTTTGGCAGCGGAGCTCCTTTCTTGACTGGTGCTTCTCACACCCTTGCGACCAACGTGGTCCCTTCGAGGGAAGTCTTTTTTTTCTTTTTCTTTCTGAAACTTATGTTGCACCAGGTTAGTGTTATCTCTTTATGCTTGCTCTTGTTTTTGACCCCTCCTAGTGGGCCATTGCATGGGGGGTGGTGTACCATTTGCTAGGTGTATTGTATTCCTCCCTCAATGGTCACTTGCTACGGTGCCGTGTTCGGTAGTAGGTAAGGGGCTTCAGGCACAGGGGACGCACCGCATAGTGCAGGGCAACCCTGTCTGTGCTACTTCCTCACTAGTAGAGATGCCAGAGAGGTGAAAGGGGCTTATCTTAGTATTCTCAGGGGTATGCACAGCCTGTTTGTCCCCGTCATTGCGCCTTTGGCTAGTTCCCCACCTAGCCCTGGGGGACACAGTGGGCATGCGCAAGTCAATGCCCCAGATCTCTTGGTTTTCGTGCACCTTAATGACTAACAACGTCCTTCTGGCAATTTCTACTAGGAGGTCGTGTGCATGGCATACCCACTGCCCAGCAAACTCACATAGGTCAAAGAAACTTCCCATAAACTTCAGGACAACCTCCGCGAAGGTGGTCAGACTGGTTGGTGCCACCCTGGCTGGCGTCCATGTGCAATGGTAGTGTCTCGCTGTTGGTGGTCTGAGGAGGGAGATGCAGGGGAGGAGCAGGCTATTTTCCCAATCTCAGCAAATTGAACGGACTTTTTTATTTGGACATTGTATCTCGTTCTAAGATATTAGTCTGGGATGTAGGAAACTACAACACCTGTTCCCTCACCCTATCTCCAGCTCGAGGGGCTCTGTGAAATGGATCCCTGCCACCATACCCAAGATCCCTTGTATGGTTCCAGCGCTATTTGATAGCGGGGCTATTCCCTCTCCTAGGCATCACCTCACTACTACTGTGTCAAGCACAAAGGGATGAGGTGTCCCATTGATCAACATCGTGACCACAGGGTCCTCAGGGCAGCAGAGGGCCGACAGTAGTATGTTTGGGCGTCCTTTCAGTCCCTGGTGTGACTCCCTGTACCCTCACCTTGCTGTCGGATCCTAGGGGACTGGTGTCGTCTTCCTCTCTCTCGCTAGTTGTGTTATCATTTAGACCTGATATGACGTTTCCTGCTGCTCGTGGAGTGTATTTGTTGTGGGCTGAACGTGGCGGATGGAGGGTGGTCCAGCTTAAGAGAGATACTAGCACCGAACAGAGATGAGACCGTAATTCTGAGTTTGCCGATCTGACAAACTCCTTGTCCTAAATCTAGTGGTTTTCTGCCTGGTGGGGGCCCTTCTACCCCTTGGACCGGCGGACTGGTGTAACCCTGTACAGGAATGGCAGGGATATAAAGGCATTAGAGCGTGTACCTCTGTGCCTGTGTATGGTGGGGGAAGTGTAGACGCCGATTTTTGTGTGTTCTGGAACAGAAATGCAGGTTAGGCCACCTTGAAAATGGCCCATAGATCTAACAGTGCCTCTCTTTCAGTTTTTCTCTGTCATATGTATTTAGTCCGAACGTGCATACTTGTGCGTTCTCTTATGTTTGTGTCGAAGGTTCCCCTCTCTGGCCAGAGGAATGTGTGTGTCATTCACAACAGAACTTTTCTAACCTTTTAGTGCGTGGGGCACCTAGTTTGCACTTGATCTAAAAGCGACTCCATGATGGGCTGGGAACTTTTTTAAGGGCTACTACGCTTTTAACGTCACAATTCTTTTAAAACCAGCTTAAATACTACTCCGATTGCGAGCAAAATATGTATAAGGTATTATACCGGCAATAACTACTTTTACTGGGAGCTCAGCTTAGGGTAACAATTCATCAAACAAATTTAGTACATAAAACAACACGTATGAGGAATAGCAACCTATAAGTAAGTGCAATGATTCAATTCAAAACACTGAATTTTTAGCAGCGGATTTGCAGATATGGAACAAATGTTTGTGAGAATGGTAACTTCTTACATACACTACACCATTAACACGACTCAACGTTCAACGTAAAACACAGTTCTAATGATTGACCAGCACCACCACATCCGGAATGTCCAAAACATTGTGAATGTTACATCTTAACACTGCAATGATGAGTGAGAGAGAAAAACTGACAGAAAAAATCGGGACTTTGTTATTAAATAAAATACTTTCGCCCGGGCCTACTGCCCGATGACAAGGGGAGACTCTGCGAGGTCCATGGAACTAAGTGAGCCCAACAGTCTCAGTATTGGCGTAGAGACAAAGATAGCAACAGGTTTCGCGGAGAATAAACCGCAACTTGCAACTGCAGGCCCTGTTTGGTTAGGCACAAGCTACACCTCCCTCTCAAAAAAAGACCAAATCTTTCCCTATTGTCCGAATTGCACCCTATGTCACACCCACGGGTCATGCTTCCTGGCTGTGTCACGCCCAGTGGTCCAAGCGAAATAGCACCTCTCACTTCTTTCAGATGCTACCAGTGACAAGAAACAGATAGCACTAAGAAAAAACCTTTAGACTAAAAAATTAGATTGAGATGCTGGCCATTTATCACACCCTAAGCCTTCTGTGTCTCGTCCAGGTGCTCTTGTATCGCACCCAGAGACAAGCGTATCCTCTGTGTCGCGCCCAGTGATCCAAGCGACAATCGATCCTCACCTTTCCTAGATTGCCATACGCCAAAAGCTGAGGCTAAGGATCAGATGTAGTTTCTTACCCATTAATGGCGGCTTGAGGACAGACCTCCACCTTGCAGATTCAGCAGAACTTTCCATCAATTGCGGCGTCTGCTCACCAATCTAGTTCCTCAGATACCAGTCTGTGCGGGTGAGGTCCTTTTCTTTCTGCTGGGGTCTAGCTTGAAAAAACAATCTCTCCTGGCTGGCTCCTCAAAATGTTGCTTGAATATGAATTTACCTTTCAAAAAATGAAAGCCGAGGCGTTTAAGGAGCAGTTGTTTAATTAAATGCTGCGGCCGGGAGATCCGGCAACATGGTCGAGCTCTGAATACTGTCTTGAAGCACGTCGGTTTCGGCCGTCATTTTTTACTTTACATGACGCATCATAAAATGATTTATGCATTGCTTTGGCGACAAGAGTTTGGACCTAGTCAAGGGGCTATAAATCAGGGGTTTGATCGGAAATGCAGTTGGGCCTCGTCCTTTTGTGACCATACTGCAGGGCCAGTGGGTACGTGTCCAGATGTCCGACATGAAGATCGCGTGATCACTGTGTGCAATGCGCATGCTGTGTTCTGATTGACTGTGTTCCTAACCGAGTGTGGCATCTGACTTTATAGCGTTTTTGAGAATGTGCGTCTCTGTGGCCAAACGTGTTTAATTGGTGCCAATCTCCTAAGACCATTGTGGTGTGTCTGCATATGTGTGGGGTCTATAGGTAGGTATATGGTGGTGTACTTCGTATTATCCAATTTTAACACTGAAAGCATGGTTCAGGGCCAGACACTCTTCGATCTAATAATCTAGTGAATAAGGTTTCCTCTTTCGACCAGATGGCATGCCAAAAAGGAAGAGGCTTCATATATAGGGAGGCTTCATATATGGAGAGCCCTATAAAGCGGAATCTTGCCTCCTGTTTAATTACATCTGGTATAGAGTGAGGCACCGCCAGTAGTCGCCTTAGGAACTTCTTCTGCTTTTGCATGTTCGTTGTATTTCCACAGCCCCATAAGAAGCCACATGGAGGCATTTAGTTCTGTAGATAGTCATAATTTCTGTTACTGGCTTCATGCCTATCTAACTTGTGAATCTGAAAACCGCTTCTGTGGTTCTCAACAAATTATATTGGCTAGTTTCCTTTTTGGTTGAACCATCCACCACATGATGAAAATTGTATTCCCAATATAAGAAGGTACCTTTTTAAGATGTGGTTTCCCTTAATCTAGAATAAACAGTCCTCAATCTCCTCTTCCCACATATATATATATATATATATATATATATATATATATATATATATATATATATATATCCACAATTCAGTCTGGCCCAAGTTCGGAGGCTCCCGGGTGCTCTGAGGCGGTGCACGCGAGGCGCAGCAGGACCCGCTGCGAATACAAGAATTCAGCTTTTCCCATAGGGAAGTTTTTTCCTCATGCACTCCCGTGTGACGGAGTCAAAAACCACACCGGGTTTTAGATCAAATTACAGTTTCTTTATTTCAGCATCCAGCAAAACCTAACGCGTTTCGGTCTCTACGGAGACCTTGCTCACAGGTAGTGTGTTTGACAAAATTTGTGCTTTTAAATAAAGTCAAATTCACTGTTTCTAAACAACACGAGTGAGAAAATACTCGGGGAACCAGATCCTTACAAAACCACAGTGCAAATGAAACTTGCTTTAGTTTCATAGTGACTGAAGAAGCCGTGTGCAAACTTATAAATTACTGTTTAAATCAGCTTGAATTTTGTTACACCAGCAAACCATGGAGAAAAGAGAGGCATCACGAACCACTCTGATACAAACTTGCTTTGAGGATGACCTAGCTACAATCAGCAATGGAGCCGGCGCACGTAAATCTGATGTAATAAATATATTACGTGCATGGGAAAAATTGTCAAAAAAAGAAATTAACAAGTGGTGGGAGGTTGCAGCCCTCAAAAAATACTTGGATGTGAAACGCATACCGCGAGGATTACGCATCAATCTCATGCCCAGCCACCAGGACACAAGTAATGAACAGGGGTGTGGAATTTTTGAAAAAAATTACTTGTCCAAGGGACAAAGTGCTACAGAAATCTTCTTGTCCTGTAATAAAATCCACTTGTCCCCTTTACTACCCTAAATAATTTAGCTGCTGCTTTTACTAAATCGGTTACACCCTCCTAAGTAAAGTTGCCCTCCGCTTCTGCCCATCAGTAGTAAGCAACCACACAAATCCCTTTACAGCAACCTATAAGCTTCCACATTCCTCTCCCCATCAAGGCGAAACATCTCCTTTCCTCTCAATTACAGTCCATAACCCTTCCACTGACTCATCATAGGCTCCATCCCATCACCCTTTGCTTCTGTTCCTTCACACTGTAAGCTTCATGTTACCCATTTCTCTCAATACAGACCGAATAGTGTTATCCCCCCTCTCTCTCTCTCTCATTACAGGCCACAGGTTCCATGCCCTATTCATCCACTACACAGAATACAGGTGTCATGCTTGGCCCATTTGTCTCCAACTCACTACATGTTCTATGCCCCTAGGGGAGAGTAATGCTGTGGCTCGTGAGCATGTAGCATAAAAGACACTGGTGGCAGACTTACTAGCCAGGAGAAAAGAGACAGATGGTGGTTGCAGTGAGTTCATAGAGTGGAAATATGTGGGACCCGAAATGGAGATGGGGCGGGGGGGCCTACAGTGATGAAGTAGTGTACAAGAACGCAAGGAAGTGTGCAAAGAGTATGCTGGGAAGAGAGGTGGTCAGGTTTGTAGAACAGGAGTTGAGGCGCTAAGCAGGGAGTGAGTGGCAGAAGGAAAAATGAATGTAATGAGAAGGGACTATAGCGACTAACGACTGAAAGATACAAGACAAACAGGAGGCATCTGTAAGATTATGGGTTCACTTTTCTTAGCAAGTAGGCAGGGGTTGGTTTACTCCGGGCAGAAAGAGAAATTTGGTTTAACCCCCAATATTCTGGTTCATAGAAGCATCTTTCACCCCTGACTGCAGTAGGCCAACACCCTGAGAGGCTGAGGAAATCAGAATAAACAGCAAAACACAACAAAAGGGGGCCTCAGAAACATAAAACCCAATAACCTACATATATTTAAAGCAAATAACCTCAAAATCAAGACAGTCAATACTCGCAGTGTAACAGACACGCTCTGAACTTGATTATTCTGAGCGAAAGTACCTAAAATTGCAGATCCCAGCACATGACTATAATATAATACAATGCACACTTTTGCAACTTTTAGCAGCTTTAATTATAGTTGATTAATCAGCATGCGCTATTTTGAAATCAATTAATGTGTCCTGGGGTGTCTCATGAGAGACTTTTTGCTACCCGAATAGTCCCACTTAAGCGCAGATGCCGCTGGCTTCCTGCTTGACCCAGTAGTTGATTTAAAAGGTTTATCCCCCTTCCAATGGATTAACCGTGGTGCTCTCATTCTCAGGTGAGCTACTGCTGCTATTCTCTGAGACTGCAGAGCTTGTAACTGCCACTTAATCTTCAGGCATAGAAGGCTCTGAAACATCAGATAACGAAAATAACCTCTCCCCACAATCAAGAGAATCAACAGGTGCCTTAAGCCCACCTGTGGCATCCTTAGTTAATTTTTCGTGAGCCAGGACTATAATTCCTGTCTGAGCCACTGTCGAGCTGAGCAATATACGTAGAGGGAACAGTAAGACTGACTAGCCAAGCCAGGGACAGCATATATATAAGTTTTACCCCTCTCTCAGAGCCAGAGACTAGACTTAAACCAAGCTAAAGTGGTTATAATTACGAGGCGGGGCTGAGCCAATGAGGGGCTTAGTGCAGGCACCGCAGCAAAATGCAATGTTATTATCAGGATTAGAAGGGGTAGTATTAACATGAGGGGCCGTCACAACAGAATACACACCGGACAAAAAAATAAATAAAAAAAGACATGCCAACCCTCCTGATTCAGGCGGGAGACTACCGATTTCAAGGCTAGTCTCCCGCCTCCCGATTCAAGCATCCAGAAGCCTGAGTCCTTGGGGTTTCAGCTGACAGGGCTTGGTAATGTGTAACGTGCTAATTCTTCCAGCAATAGTTAGAGTGGCGATGCGGGGGCTCAAGAAGGGGTGAAAAACCAACAAGGCCGGATTAACAAGCGAATGGTCTTTTAAAGACCTCTGAAGTACTCTGGGGCGGCTGTGTGTGTACCCGGGAAGCTGTCTCAGCCCGGGCTAACACACAGGGGGGGGGGTTGGTGTATGCACTGCCAGCAACCTGCCAGGCCAGTGCACAACACTTGCGTCACCCTCTCTCTGCCTGCCTGCCAATGCGCTCCATGCTTCTGAAAGGTTAGAAAAAAAGTGCATTTGCGTTTCAAATGTCCGATGCTGCAGCAGCACACTTTCAAAGCCCATACATGACAGTAACCCGATTCACGGCCCCATTCTCCCGATTTTTTTCTAAAAACTTTCCCGCTTTGCTCTTCTGAAATGTTGGCATGTATGACACACTGACCTGAGACTTGCATGTAGAGGGAAGACAGGGCAACTCCCTTTGCAGCGTACCCGCTTTAGTGACTACTTGTGTGCTGCTTGCTGCTCCTCTAGTGTGCATCCCCTGGATGTTCCCAGTGTAACCACGGCTCCGGGCTGACCCGTAGATTGACCATCTTGCCGGTTGTAAAAGTCGTTGGGGGGAGGCGCGCTCTCAACACCAGCATCAGTAGTTAGTTCTGCCCACCAGTCACAGTAAATAAACCCTCAATGGAAGGCTGCAGTCCAGAGCCTTAGTTAAAGCCAGTCAGATCAGTGCTACTCCGTTTCCCGTGGCGGTCTGTGCCTTTCCCGCCGTGCGGCCGCGCTGAAAAGGGGGGGAGGGGTGTTGGCGATTTCTCATGTGAGAGCAGAGGCGGGGGCGCCGCCCCCCGCTATGCTGTTACATGCCGCATATCCATTTCCTTATGCCGGGTTTCAGTCTCCCTTGACCCTGGACGATGCCCTCATGTTCTCCTCACGTGTGAGGAGCTTCAGACAGCAAAGACCCTCCACCCGCTCCCGGATTTTACTTGACGACTTTGGCGGGATTGTAGAGAGCGGATCTTTCTGGTCGTCATTTTATCTGCAGAGCGGAAAACTTCCGAAGTGCCGATAATCTGCATTTGAGCTGCCGGGCCTGCCAAGCCCGCCAGTAACACAGACCAGACTGGGTTACTCATGTTTGTACAACTCCATGTGAAAGGAAAAGCTGCCCCCCCACCGTGAAAGGATCCTCTAGTTACTCCTCCACCCCTTACTATGAAAGGATGCTCCAGCAACCCCTCCCCAGCCTCTTACTGCGCTGGAATACCCCTGTCTGCCCCCGGGTGAAGGGATACTCTGCAGCGAGCGAGCGCCTTTCTTAGTCGCACAGGGGTGAATATTGTGCGTCCCACTTCCAGCCTTGCTGTAAACGAGATACTCCCTGTGCAAGAATACTCCCTGTGGTGTATGTACCTTTGCAGGAATACACCCGTGTGATACTCCTCCCCCACAGTCTCACGGTGCAAGAATACCCCTGCTTCGGAGGCAAACACTCTTTCCAAAAGGAACTTTTTGCTAAAATGTAGGAGCGCTTTCGTTCCGAAGGCTTCAAAGCACGCTCTCCCTCACTCGCGCTCTCTCTCTCTCTCTCCCCCTCACTCTCTCTCTCTCTCTCTCTCTCCCCCTCACTCTCTCTCTCTCCCCCCCTCTCTCTCTCTCTCTCTCCCCCTCACTCTCTCTCTCTCTCTCCCCCTCACTCTCTCTCTCTCCCCCTCTCTCTCTCTCTCTCTCCCCCTCTCTCTCTCTCTCTCTCTCCCCCTCTCTCTCTCTCTCTCTCCCCCTCACTCTCTCTCTCTCTCTCTCCCCCCCTCACTCTCTCTCTCTCCCCCCCCCTCACTCTCTCTCTCTCCCCCCCTCACTCTCTCTCTCCCCCTCACTCTCTCTCGCTCTCCCTCGGCCCCCATTACGTTTTCACTCCACTTATCTTTTTATCCTGTGTTCCCTCCTTTGCGGTTTTTCCTCGCCCCTCTTCTGCTCTGCCTCACCTCTTTGTCCCCACCACCCGTATTACCCTTTTTCTCTCTTACCGGCCTCCCGTCTTTTGTTTTCGCATCTCGTGCTCTATCCATCGTTTACTCCCTTTTTGGGCTACTCCTCTCTCCTCTTATCCTCGCACTTTCTTCCAGAACTAATTCTAATTCGTAGTTTCCGCCCCCCCCCCCCCCCCCCACACACACACACGCACACGCACACACTTACTCCTACCTCCTCTCCCTTCCCAGGTGCGCGGCTCCCAGCGCAGTGTTCTCTGCCCGGGTTAGTTGACTGTCTGGTCCGCCCGGCTCGGAGCCTCGCGCGGTTTCGCTAGCACTGGCGTCTCCTCTCCGAAGCCACCAATTTAAGCATTTAACACTCACAGCTCACAGATCGTTTATTATTGATGTGAGTTAATCTCTACTTGTCCGTCGGACAAAATAGACAGTAAATCTTCTTGCCCGTCATAAAAATCAACATGGTTCGGGCGTCGGGCGATATGATTCCCCCACCCCTGAATGAATTATTAACGGAGTGGGGTGAATTTATTTTGAAATCCTCACTAGGACTAATGGAGATTCTTGTGAAACATGTTGAAATAGCCTTGGAAAAAATTACTCAACAGTTAAAAGAAATGGAAAAAGAACTAGCCACAATTGACTTAAATCCCGAAATGAAAAAATTCAAAGAGGACCTGGAAAAATTCATTGAAAAACATGAGGAAAGTGTCAGAATCCGGAAACAAACAAAGTTCCAAAGAGATAAAGAAGATTATGAGGACGGACGCATTTTCACGTATGCCAAAAAATACGAAAGGTTCAGAAATAATGAATTTGGAAGCATGTCCTCAGTATCCTCCATGGTTTCAACAGAACCAAGCCTTAGTGGGGGGGAAGAAGAGCAAAGAGAAGCCAGAGCAAGGAATTCTTTTTTTAGGCGATCTGAAACTGGCTTTCAACCAAAAGACTTGGGGAAAAAACAATGGGTCCCCCCAGGTATACAAATCCAAGAGGAAGAGGGAGGGGAAGAGGACGGGGAAACACACCCCAAAACAAACAAGGAGAGGCAAGCGAAAATACGGCACAAGCTTCTGGCCCAGACCGCGTAGGTACCATGACACGCAACATGAGGAAAAAATGGAATGCATAAGCCCAGATGATGAAACTCCAGAAAGAAATCAAAACATGGCAAACACCGATACAAATCAACATGACACATCTAATGATCAAGAATTACAAGTCATCAATTTATCTTCGAAACAACTAAGTGAATTGGAACTACAGGTTCTCAAACGGGGCATGAATTTCTGCCCCACCAGTGGCATAAATCTAGCTGAAACTAGAATAGACCTTTACAAGTTTATAAGAAAGATTAAACTTGCCAAACTATTTATTGACAAACCGGACATGGCTAATTACAGAAAAAAAAACATTCAACCGACCCTCCAAACTCCCATAGAGGACGCGGAACACTTTGTAAATTTGATGGAACTAAGCCAAACGCCCCAAGAAGGAGGTGGACAAGTACAAACATATTGTGTACAGTTAGGAGCTGGAATTTCCAACATAAAACCAAAGTCCAGATTTTACCCACAACTCCCTCCTGGGAACAAAATTGATTTCTTTCAGGAATGTGTTGTAAAAGATCTTTACCAACTAAACATACCATTCACTAAAGATAACTTATCCAGACAAGAACGCCAGGCTCTCAACTCACTGCAAAAGGATGATACCATCGAAATTAAAATTGCTGACAAGGGTGGCAATGTTGTTGTTCTAGACAAGGAGGCATATATGCGGGAAGCTCATTCACAACTAGAAAATAAGGAATATTATGAAAAACTAAAAACCAACCCTTTACCTAAACTAAAAGAAGATTTGGATACAAAATTGGATTTGTGGTTCTCACAAAAACTATTGGACATTGATGAATACAAATATCTTCAAACAAAACACCCCAAAATGGCAACAATCTACTTTTTGCGTAAGATCCATAAACACGCCACTAGACCGCCAGGAAGACCAATAATCTCCGCCAAAGGGGCATTATTAGAACCT
Organism: Triturus cristatus; assembly: GCF_964204655.1. Lineage (NCBI taxonomy): Eukaryota > Metazoa > Chordata > Amphibia > Caudata > Salamandridae > Triturus > Triturus cristatus. The sequence goes on from NC_140592.1 coordinate 1,187,506,191, forward strand.
ATTGCCAACTACATTGATGTGTTTCTATTACCCTATGTAAAGGGCTTAACATCTTACATAAAAGACACGGGTGACATGCTAAGAAGATTACAGGACACTCCATGGCAACCAACGTACAAATTGATCACAATGGATGTAATATCCTTATACTCCAATATTGAAAATAAAATTGGCATTGAAGCAGTTAAATCTTTCCTTAAGAACAGAAGCATACAACTGACTGATCATAATAACATGCTGTTGGAGATGATTTCGATGTGCCTGGAGCAAAATATCTTCTTATTTGGAAATGAAATCTACCGGCAAGCAAAAGGCACCGCAATGGGCTTTTCTTTCAGCCCGTCGTATGCCTGCCTGACAATGGGGCAATGGGAAAAGACATGGGCATGGAGATCGGAAAACGATCAAGCGGTCCAAAAAACCATAGCATGGCTAAGGTATATAGACGATTTATTGCTAATTTGGGAAGGAACAAATGAGGAATTTGAAAGGTACTTCGAAATTTTGAACAACTCCAATTTTGGTTTAAACTTTACCTATACAATCAGTGACTCTAGAGTTGTGTTTCTGGATACGGAGATTTTCGTTAAAGACAATGTATTGCATACTACATTACACCGTAAAAGCACCGCGACAAATGCGGTCCTACATGCTCAGAGTTTTCATCAACCTAGCCTTCTTCAAAACATCCTGTATGGAGAATTTCTCCGAATCAAAAGAATTTGTTCAAACGAGAACGACTGGCAACAACAAAAAGACCTATCCAAAAATAGATTTTTAAAACGAAAATATAACCCAGCTTGGATTCAAATTGCCTCTAATCGCTCTACAATGATTAATAGAACTGATTTATTGATGGACAAACATCAATCAACAAAGGACGAATCAGATAAAATACGCTTCATCACCACTCACTCAACGGCCAACCAAGCAATCATAAGGATTCTTAAAAAAAACTGGCACATTCTCCACATGGACCCTACAGTGTCTCAAATTGTAGGAGATCACCCAAATGTGACCTATCGAAGGGCAAAAAACCTGAAGGACAAATTGATTCATAGTCATTTTCAAGAACCAAAAAAACCCGAAGCATGGCGTAGACCGAAAGGATTCTACAAATGTTCAGGATGCAAAGTTTGTTGCATTGCGAAGACAACTAAGGAGTTACAGATGGCAAACAAAAAAACATGGAAAATCGAACAATTAATTAATTGCAAAACTCAGTTTGTTGTGTATGCCCTTGAGTGCCCATGCTTAAAGAAATATATTGGAAGCACCAAAAAAGAACTCAAACTACGGATTTTGGAGCATGTTCGTGCGACAATCAACTCTGATCGCAGTAATGCCATGGCTAGACACATGGAGAAGGAACATAAAGGTGATTGGAAATCCTTAAATTTCTATGGAATCGAAAGTGTTGGACCAAATAGAGGCGGAGATCGTGAACTGGTGATGAGACAAAAAGAGTCCAAACATATTATGAATTTCCGGACCTTGAGCCCGTTCGGGCATAATCAAGATGAAGAACTACACTGCCACCTGTAAAGATGTACTTACATACTTATCAGATAATGACTGTTGCTCACTCTTTACAAATTCACACATTTTTTTCTCACACATTTTTCTTCATTCTGGACATGTTTGAACAATCATTTATTTTGCACAGTGAAACGTTGAATCACGAATTATGATGTGGAATGGTTCGCCCACTAGAGGGCTTTATTATACTTATCTAAGTTGTTCAAATAACACATCAATTGAAATGTATGATTATAATTTTAAAAAATTGGTGAACTCTTGCACCAGCATCTAAATTGACGAATTTTTTTTAGTGCGAAACAGGTTTTGCCCACTGGAGGGCCTTGATACAATTTCGTGGGTCTGTCAATTTAACTCTTTATGTTATCTAGTATGACAACAAATGCATGAGTTAAATGCAAAAACTATAAGAAACTTTAATTTTGGAAGTATGCTTTCTGTGAAAAAGATAAAAATCAACGTTTTGCGCCATTTGTTGAATCAACAAACTACATGTCCCAGAATGCCTGTACAACTTACAGGAAGTGATGTAACCCAATTGGTTTCTCCCCCTTCCCCTTTATTTAAAAGCACAAATTTTGTCAAACACACTACCTGTGAGCAAGGTCTCCGTAGAGACCGAAACGTGTTAGGTTTTGCTGGATGCTGAAATAAAGAAACTGTAATTTGATCTAAAACCCGGTGTGGTTTTTGACTCCGTCACACGGGAGTGCATGAGGAAAAAACTTCCCTATGGGAAAAGCTGAATTTATATATATAATCATCTGTCAAATATAATTTTTTATCTTCAGACCTCTATCCTCCATAAATTTGGTGACGGAATTTTTAAGGTATTGCAATCCTATTGGGGAAGTTGATTCAGGGGGTTGGCATTCAACGTATACCCCCACTTGTATTACATCAAACGTCTTTTATGTCCTGGAATATCGCAGGGCTTAGGTCCAAAACTGTCTCCGAGATCTGGAACAATTTTCTAGAGCAGTATGACATTTGTTTGTTTCAGGAAACCTGCTGTTGCTCCCACCTTTTGTCCAGAATATCCTAATTTCTACGCCCCTGCTATCATAGGAAGCAAGGGGCGTTCCTCAGGGGGCTAACAACCTGGATTCGCCAAGGTATGTGCCTCTCGGTTCGGGAGCTGCCCTCGGGTAATCCGGATATCCTTGCCATTCGACTGACGTGCAGTCCGTCTAGCATCCTTGATATTTATAACATATACGCGAAAGGGGCTAGAGGTGGGAGGAAATCCAATACCATAGAGGTCTTAGATGAGCTCCTGGGCGGAAGATCAGGCGAATCTTCGGTTATAATAGCAGGAGAATTTAATATCACCTTTTGAGCCGCTGGACAGGGATGATAGTGACTTTTCAGAGGATGAGGATGTCACCTGGGGCATTCCTAAATTGGAGTTTGGCCCTATAAAACATTGGACAGAAGCAGGAATTCAACTGAAGGCATTCTGTTTAGAAAGAGACCTCAGGGCGGCTAATTGTAGAACCATTTCTGACAGAAAAGGGGCCAACACTTTTAACAATGGGCTCTGCACTAGCCGCATTGTTTATCTCCTCATTGATTTAACTTTATGGCACACTCTAACCGACATTGCCATTCTAGACCGAGATGAGAGTGACCATAATCCACTCTCCGCAACTTTTTCTCTCTTGTCATCGGATGATCCTGCCCGTCCTGCTAACCTAGCGTCTACTAGGGACTTAATGGTCAGTAATGACACGAGGAGACTCAAATGGTCCAAAATAATTAGTGATCCGGAGGCATTGTCCATCATGAGTAGGGATGTTTATGTGGTAATTGTTGCTCTAGAGGCCCTTCGTGCTAGTGCTCAACCAATAGACCTTATTACTACCATCCATTCCTCACTATTTGATAAAGTACGGACCTTTTTCAGAAACCCTGCTGTAACAAAGGCTCTTTTAAACAAAATAGACAAACCTGGTACAATAAAGAATGCAGTAGAGCTCGCAAATCCCTAGGGGTAGCTATCAGTACATGGAATCTGGACTCTATTAGGGAAGCCAAGAATGCTTACAGAACTGCACAGAGCAAAGCTAAAAGAGAGTGGGATAGTATTAGTATAGTATTCCCGCTGACGTTTTTTTACATGATGGTGAAAAGTAGTGCAGGTATATAACACTGCTAGCAAACTGTCTGGCCCAGGGTGCCCCCATTCTCGATTCGTGGAAAGGGGCCAAGATAATACCAGTTTAAAAGAAGGGGGACAAGAAGGGGGACAGATCTCAGCCTGCAAATTATCGGCTTATTAGCCTCATCGATTCCATCCAAAAGGTGGTGGCACGCCTTGTCCTGGGAAAGGTTCAGGAATGGGTTGATGATAATAGCATTTTAACTTCTCATTGGGGAGGTTTTCTGGCTCAAATTAGCACTGTAGATCAAGTTTTTAGATTTATTCTGATATACTGGCGGATAGTGGTGCAGTAGGCAGTATACACACAGTTTTTGTCGATCCGCTTTTGATCTAGAGTCTCGTAGTAAACTTTGGGAGGTGTTGCAGGATCTAGGCATGCCGGCTAACTTGTTAATTTTTCTAGTGCGCCTTCATGAGAGCAACTTTGCTCACATAGGTTAGAGCACACAGGGGGAAATTACGGACCTATTCCGGGTTGATAAGGGAGTGCACCAAGGATGTGTCTTGGCACCTACGTGGTTCACCCTTTTTGTTAATGAGGCTGCTCATTTTTTTTGCCTTAACACTCACTGATGCCCTGACTCTTGCTTGCTCTACGGTCCCAATTCTTATGTTTGCTGATGACACCCATCTCATTTCCAAGACTCCTAGTGGATTACAGCGTGCTTTAGCCTTGTTAAGATTTCTGGAAACTCAGAGGGCTTAAGATCAACGCAGACAATACAAAACGTATGTCTTTTAATAAACACCGATCATAGAGGGGGAAAATCACCATGGAGGGGTTGACACTAGAGGAAGTGTATGCATTTACGTACCTAGGTGTCACCATGGAGTAAAGGATGAAATGGAGATCCCATATTGGAAAAAATGGCATTAAAGCACAGACAGCTAGTCGGTGCCCTAAGTAAAGAATTTAGCCTGTCCTTGACTAAACCTGTTAGTCCGGCTCTACAGATATATAATGCCAAGGTAATTGGCTCAGTTCTATATGGCTCGGAACTATGGGGGTATGGAAATCTTGCACAGTTAACCATTGATGAAAACAAGTTTTTTTCGTGCGATCTCCAGTCTCCCCAAAAGCACGCCTTCACTCTTTGCTTAATGACATGGGAAGGCATTCACTGGCAGATAGAGCGAGGCTTTCTCCCTTACTATACTGGTGTTCAATTTGGGTCACACCCGAGCTATCCACCTTCGCAAGTGGACTCTGGCATGTCCTAGATACTGATCGCCACCATAAAATAAGCTGGCTCAGAGATATCAAGGGGGCACTTATTTCAATGGGCCTGAAAAATTTGTGGGAGAATCCGACTAACTTACTGTCTGTACCTAAAGCTGTACTGAAGATTAAATACTGGGACGTGGTGGGTCAAAACAATAGCAGGCTGAGTGATGGTACTACGTTGACTGGGAGGTTCTTGTTAGTTAAACCTCACCCCCATCTTGAACCATACTGGGATACGATCTCCAAGCCCCTAGACCGTAAACTCTATTTTCAATTTAGAGTCGGTACCCTACCCGTAACAACCTTTACTGCAAATTGGTCAGCATCAGGAGACAGTAAGTGCCCATATTGTGAACACACAGAAACATACCCACATGTTCTCTTTGTATGTCCTGCCTATGCTACCCCGCGAAAGATCTGGCTAGCGCCTATATGTAAGAACTTAGGCACCAGGCAAAGCAGTGAAACTTTTATAATTCTGAGGACTGACCCCTCGCTTTGTTATGCTATTCCCTTAGCAACATTTCTAAAGTGGGTTTGGTGCATCAGATCAAAAACTGCATCAATTGAGAATAATTTAGCACCTCTTCTACCAGGTTGCCCCTCCGTTGAAGTATTAATTTGACCTTCACAGGGTGCTAATTGAATCCCACTGTGTGAAACTCTTTGTTATGTTATGTTTTTACTATTTGCACTTTATAACACGTTTAATAACTTTTAAACTTTTTTATTTTTATGCAAGTTTGGAGTTTTATTATACGTCTGATTTTATTGTTTTGATAAATTTTATAGGCTACCTTGTGTCTTGAGGTTGGTGCCACTCTTAGTTGTGCTGTCTTATTACACTATATACAGTAGTAACATGATTTATAATGTATGTTACGTGATTCTGTGGTGGTATTAATGACGAGATTGTCGATTTTTATAAAACCTTTTTTATGATGAAATGATTAATTCCTGCTCTTATTACCTGTACATACTGATTAAATCTAGTAGGTAAATTATGTATATTATGTTGTACCTGCTTTTATGACAATATTGTCGAAATAAAGCTCTTTTAAGTGAAGTAAAGTCAAACCGTGTTATGTGCATTTTAAGAGAATGGGGACCTGATGTGTACCAGGGCTAAAAAAAATCCATTCACTATAGTGAACTAGATTTAACCGGGACAAACTATTTTTAGAGCCTACTTGACTGTTCTTGCAAGCTAACCGGTGTTTTGCTTGCTCATAAAGTGAATGAGCATTAAAACTGCTTTAAAATCTTATCACATTTGCTCCACTTTCAGAGAACAAGGTCAAAAGTCAGTTTGTCTTCCTACATTTACTTTTATTTCTCTGACTGAAGTTAGAGGATTTTGTAAAGTGAACTGTGACAACTGCACTGTGCAAAGCATGTGAAATGAAAGACTGTAAGAATTCAGGCTTTTTTTCTAACACAACACTGAAATAGCTAATAAGTGAACTGCTCGAACATTTCATATATATTTCACTAGTTATGAAGATACATTTTTCTAATTCTGTTTTTTTTTTAATAGGATCAAAACAAATCAGAACGCTTTACTTTGAGATGTGCACATTCTAAATATTTTAGCTTAAACCCAATTTCCAATCATTGTTTATGCGATATATCGTTTTATCAGTAAAAGTACATGTTAGTGGGAACTTTTTGTGGCCATTTCAATGGAAAATGTTCTATCTGTAAATAACAGTGCACTACCACATCATGCTTTAGTAATATATCTATGAAAAGTGAGGTTTTTAAATATGAATTGGGAAATATTCCTGCTCGTGCCCAGATGGCAATGCTGTTAGTGAACTAAGAGTCAAGCCAGGGATCATGTGCACTATAAAGGTGGGCTTGATTCTTATTATACGTGGAGCAAACACTTATTCATATGAACGAAGAGGTTTTTTTGTACAGAAGATATAGCGAACTTGCATATTTGAAGGTGCTCTCTTATGTGATAATGAAGAAAAATGGCGACTCCATAAGACAAAATATTTGCCTAGGATCACCTAATTTGAGACCAGTTCACAGGTCTAGTACATTACAGTTGAGTCAAGTAGATTATTACCTGCAGGTCTAGTAAAATGTTTATGATTTTTCAAGCCCTGTGTACCAATTCTTGGAGCGTCCAGATTTAAGAAATGTAATTCCTCATCCACTTCATTTATATATGGGGAGAAGAGGAATGCAACCGTATCTCCTGCCTCTTTATTTTAAATGGCATGATACATTCCCTATTGGGTCTATTACGTACCCTTGCAGTTAAGTTACTCTATATAGCGACCATCAAAGAGAGACTATCCCTGGGAGCACCTTGTAGTGCCGTAGTTTTTTATAGTTTGTTTTGGTTTACTAAATCAAAAGCACTACTAAGATCCATAAAGCACAACTGTTAGTGTTCTTCCTAGGCCCTAGTATGTTATCCTATTAAAAGACTCAGATTTAGGCATTGTTCAACTGTACCTAAACCCATATTGACAGTCAATATTGAAGAGTCCTCCGCCCACTGTTTCAGTTGCCCTATAATGACTCTGCCCATTAACTTTGCAGATGCATCCAGGAATGAGATTACTCTGGCTCCCGTTCTTAAAAATTGGAACAATAATGGATGTAGACCAAGTAGTTGGAAGGAATCCAGCTCCGACCACATCAAGTACCTTTGTTAGAAGGGGGACCCAAAACACGGATATATATTTGTATGTATGCACCAGGACACCATCCGGTCCTAGGGCTTCTCAGGTATATATTTGTATGTATCCACTGGGACACTATCCGGGCCTTAAGCTTTTTCTTTTATTACTCCTATCCAATTCCTCAGAAATTACCTCCATACTAAAACTAATGAAAATTTAGGGAAAACCACACCTATCATTAAGAAGGGATAAATGAGTTTCAAAGATGTTAAAGATAAAAATAAAGTGTTAACCCAGTCTTGTGCGGGAGACCGCATTATCTAATTTTGGAGCCGAATGTTCTTTGAAGAAAGGGCTGTCTGTAGTTCTTCAAAATAGGGACATATCTTTAGTCTCCAACGCCTTAGTCAGATTTTCCCAGGCTTGTTCTTGCAATTCCTTCTTCTTGAAAGGTTTGTTTATGATCTTTACATGCCTTAATGCACCCAATTAGATTTCCGTATTGGACCCTGGTGTTTTCTTGCCAGTAACGAATCAATAGCTTTAGAGATTGACTCATGAACCTGAATTGTTTGTTCAAAGTCAGAATTCTCGTTTCAACATATACAATCATCACCTTTTCTATTAATTAGTGAGGTAATAAAAACTGAAGAAGCCACATCACACCATTTTAGTCTAACCAGAAACTGCCTTTCCACTACCACATTTGAGGCTCTTGGTGATTCATGACTGTTCCTCACAAACCTCAACAGGAATTATACTAAAGGATTATAATCTCTGTAACAGTTCTTTTTGATATTTTTAAATTCAGAGGGATTATGTGCAAATTGTATGTAAGCAGAATCTAGTCAATGATGCTCATGGAAACCCTACATATGCAAGTAGAAAGCAGTGTGTCAATAGGAATACCACAGGTATTGGCCATTGATGCATAATATGTGACCATTATATTATGTGCCTTGATGTATAAGCTATGTGTAAAGTGGTCAAGTCCCTCCACCTGCAGATCTACTAAACCACAAGCCTCTTTGTAGGGGTAGATATATTTAGTAGAATTGAAGTCCCCGGCCCAAGTTATAAAGATTTAGTTTGAGCTAGTCTCTTAGAAAGTGTCTTAGTCATTCTCCAGATCAGCACTTAGATCTAAACCTCTAGAGTCAAATTTATTTTGAAAATTCAGCACTAAAATGTCAGGGTTGCCTTCTATGGACAGCACTACAAGCTGGTAGAATGGTGAGCCCTTCAACACTTTTATTTCTTTGGTGGGAAATGGGCCAATGTTAAAATAACAAGTCCATCTTTAGCCCTTCCTGCAGCGGAAAGAATGGCAGGTGTCACATAGTTTTAAAAAAGCCTTCCACATTGGTCTCTCCAAATATCCAGGTTTCCTATATGCATATAATCTGTGAATTCATGATGTGTTGCTTCCATTCAATAGACTGCAGTTTATTCGCTAAGCCTGCAATGTTCCATGAAAGAAATAATATGGCTGGCCAATAAATACATATCTCTCGGGCTTTTGCAGACACCGAGACGGCCGGAAGACGGTCATAAACACGATGTGTGTATCCATACTGTTTAGTTCCGACTGAACGAGTTTTTCTCTTTGCCCTGATGATGACCTAAAAGAGTTGTACATACCCCTACACTTTGAGGAAGAAACGCGTTGGCACTTTTTCATGGCGATTTTATTAAAAATACCACCTCCAGCATATTAATATTGATTCATAAAAGAAACCATTTACTTGAAAAAGAACTATTAAACCTATTTGTACAATGCCGAGTATGGGAACACAATACTGGCTATATAACCCCATGTATATATAAGGGGTAAGACCATCATTGGAGCGAATTACTTTGGACATATTGGAAACTACTCCCCTTTGGTCAGCAGATATTGTACTTTTGAATCATTTCTTTGTTTTGTGTTATGTTGTGCTGTGACCTTGATTGATTGTGTTGATTTTGATGTAGTCTACCTATAGTTGTCTTGATAGTACTAGATGGATATGATTATCACAGAAATGGCAAATACTTTGAACAATATATTCGATATGTGAAATTATATAACTACTCAAACACACAAGATTGATGTGTACGTCGTGTTCCTGGAATTAATGTTTATTAATGGTCTTGTGGGGTCCTGAGTATATTTGTGCCTTGACAGAAATAAGACATCGGCTAGAACATTGATTTGGGAGGCGGTACCGGATCCTCTGCTGCTATTAGTGCCATCAATAATCCCAAAACTTTTCTCTCCAGCATGCAAAGGTGATTGAATTGCGTTCTCTTTGTGATGAAGTCATTCTATATCTTCTAAAGATCCCAAGGGGGCACATTTTTACTTGTGAATATAGGGGCCCCTTGATTGTGAGACCGTCTCTTCCCTTTGGGTGATTACCTGGTTTACTGGTAACCAATAACTCATTTTGTAGAAGTAACCCAGGGGAAGAACTTCAGTTTTCCCCCTACTATTCAAATGCACAGACTGATTGCTGTTTTAAAATTGACATAACTGTCCTAGCAAAGCGTGGAGAGTGAAGGTTTATAACCATGCAGTCTTCCGTGCTATCTTGCTTGAAATCCCAACCCACTTTATTCAACTCTGCTCACAAGCAGACTTTCCTAATAAAGATATTGCACATTGCTGACCCTTTTTGTAAGTCAATGGACCACTTTATTTTGTAAGTCTCCAGGTTTCAATAGTTAGACCAAAGTGAAGGTACACTTTTTAATATTCCTACTTGTGCCAATCCCATATAAGTGTAAAGCATCTTGTGGATTATGGCCGGTATCCAAGTTCGGATCGTGACACATCTTGGCGTTTCTCAGTGTTAGTCGAGAGATCCTGAGTAAATGGTTTCAAGCAAGTCCTCTGTTCTGCAATATGATGCTCTGCACAGGAATGAGTCGCTTTGTGAATACAACTTACAGTATGAGGCTTCTATCTGTTCCTTGTTACTGAGCCCTGTCCTTCTGTACCGGGATCTGTGGGATCATGATTGGGAAGGAGTGTTCTGTGAATGGGTGGACCAGCTGAATACTTATTTAAAGCTTCCAACAAGTTTCATGCAATAGATTTATGAGTTTGCATTTAATTCGCTCTAAGGTAGACTTGACAAAGTTCTCTGGGCTATTCACCTTAGTGCTTAAAGTTAACAAAGTGTGATGTGCCTCACGCCTTTCCTTGTTTGTCGGCAAATCAACCCACAAATCATCCTGTCTATATTTGTCCTTAGTGATCATGAGGGGTATTGTGCCTCTGTTTGTCAAAGTGTTCTAGGCTATGATTTCTTCCTCTTGGCTGGAGGGGATCTTGCAACAAGTGGGGGTGATTCATATATAGTAGTCAGTGCACAAATTTCTATTTGGTTTGGAAATTACAGCATCCGATGGGATGTGCAAGTCGTGCATGCTCTTCGAGGGGGGTGATTAAACTGTTACTTGGCTCGTTGACTGTGCGCATGATGACTTCAAGCCTTTCTTCCACATTAACAATTTCACTATTGATTTAAGCCCATGGCTCCAGTAAGATAATTTAGAACAGGATTGGTACTTGAGGAAGTACTTTCCTTACCATTAACTTTCTGTATAGATTTCCTTTTTCCCATTACAAACCGATTGAAACCTAAAGTTAGTTCTTATTTGAAACGTGGTAGTTGGTATGGGGACCAAAATGTTGGAGCTAGCCCAGCCTATCCTTGATCGGTTTTGGAAAGGCGCAGACAGGCCTAGGCTTGGCATAGGCACGTCCTGTGCTGCGGTGATTGGGTGCTGGCTAAATACGTCTGATGGCGCTACAACAACCAGCTCCTCCCTGCATGCAACAGAGGATCTTGGGTCCTGCATACTGGCCCACATCAACTTTCCAAACGCGCATCCCTACTTCATTGTATTTTTTAAACACTTTAACTCTTGGTGTAATTTTTACCTCATTGATACTAATTTAATACGCAAATAAAGCAACAAGCAACAGAAAGACGACCAGTTAACCATTTGTGATTGGCCTCACACTACTTTCACTACAGCTAAATATGTGTCACTGTGCTTTTAGTAACTTTTGATCAGTTTTAGGTAAAAAGCAGCTTTTTTGGTAATATCTGCAGATTATGTAACAGATTTTGTGGCACGCGACAAATCTGTAGTTATGCAGGAAATGCAGGGGTTACAAAATTACATAATTCCTGTGGCCCTGTGAATATGTATGCATGGCATTATACGTATTTTTATGATTTTAGATGACTTGACTGTAAGTGAAGTAATCATTGGGCTTTGCAGGTTTGACCTGCTTCATATGTTTATACAGCTATTGCTAGACTTTTATTTTTTGAGATAGGTTACCAAAGAATGCGAACCACTAGGTTAGCCCCTCTGCATTTGCTTCGCTTGTAGGAGTTTCAAGTTTTAAATCTCTGTAGTGGTTTTCCATTGATAGAAAGTTAACTCAAATGGTATTCATCCGTTATTGACAAAGTGGTCGGTCGCCTGTTTCCAGTATGTATGCTGCTGTCCTGTTGACACATAGAATTTGTAAATTGCAAGATCTGAATAGTCCCATTCAGTCTGATGTTGTCAATGATTTAAACAACTAAAAAAGAAAAAATATGCTTTTTTCTTATTTCAATTTCACCTTTATAACAGGCAGTGGAAGAAATTGTCTTCAAAACTAACCCAACCTCATTATTATGTAGATGTAGAACAACAAAAGATCAGATGATTTTTCCAAATGTCAACTTATTTAGGTCTCCAAAAACTGTACTCTTTGCTTAAAATATAAAGGCAAGCCATACATTATTAAATTGTTCTCAGAACCTAAAGTCAGAAAGAATTGTATCTCTGATACTCAGTAACGCTACAGGACTGGATAACCAGCAGCTATAATTGAAAAAATCGATTTTGTGTTACCTTTGTTGCGGTGGATAGGAGAGTGAGGAGAAATGTCATTTTCTTAGGTGCTTTAGTAAAACCTTTCTTCCAAAAACGATATGGAAATTCCCCAAGTGACTATAGATTAATAAGTTTAACTGACACTGTATCTAAGATATTTGTAAAAATACTCTTGTTATAACTAGAAGAGTGGATCTCTAAAATCTTATAACATTAGAACATGGTGGGTTTCATGAAGGGCTGTTGATCATTGTTGCCATATTGTTTTAAAGTCCATATGAAATTATACTGCAATTTTGTGACATCTCGCATAGCTTTCAATACAGTTGATAGGGATCGTCTTTGTAAAAAAACAATTGAACTGGAGAGCATCATCGTGATCTATTATCAATTATTTAACTTTTGCATATCCCCATTGACTTAAGTTGAATTGGATTTATCAGGACACTTGTCGATTTTAGAATGGAGGTATTTAATGGATTACAGCAACGATGCATGCTTGCACCATCTCTGTTTGGTCTTTACATTTCTGATCTGTCTTTAGTCTTGAGAAGAGACCTATTCTTTTTTTCCCCCCCACGAAAGGCGATATTCATATACGGTGTCTCTTGTATGCCGATAATCTAAATGTTTGATTCTACTGAAATCAGTCTGCTGAGGAAGCTGTAGACGTTACAGCAATGTTTTGAGCATAACTACAGAACAGCGAAAGTCATGGTTTTGATAAGAAAAGAGTGAAACCTAAATGGTTTAGAAATTAGACAAAAGTTGAGTAAGCTACAACTTAAAATATTTAGGGCTTCTCTTTTCTGAATTTCTAAGCTGGAGTGAACACTTTGAAACGTTAAAGACTAGAGGAACTCTTTTTAGTGGAGCACGGTTATAGTTGAATTAATATTTATGTAGGATATTTATTGTTGCCTTTGCTTGCTGCTTGTATCTACTGTAATTATGTGCTTGACGCAAGTGTTTCCCATGAATTTAAAAAGGAAACTACCGAAACCAAGAGAGTCATGATACAGGTGATCTGTGCAATTAAAGCTTATCGCTTTGTCAGTGCTAGGATATGTATGGATGTTTAGGTATTTGCATAAGCTGTTAGGAAAAAAAGAATAGAAATAAAATAGACCTGTTGGAAGGAGGCAGTAAGTAGTGAAAGAAACTGGGCATCTTCTTTAATGAAAATAATTAAGGTGCGTAAGGAAATGCATACGCAGAAGGGCAATAGTCTGAATGAACATTTAAAACTCAGCTAATCTAATGTCAGAATTTGACAAAGAGTACTTTTTACATAAACCTTCAATTGTACTTCCCTTGGGAACGTTGGTAAGTCATATTTCTACCCTTATCTAAATTACCTAATCTGATATTGTGGATAGGAACTTTAAAGTTCATCTTTTCAATGCCTGAACTTCGTGATAAGATACATATGAAAAAAACTATTGTCCCTGTTCATTCAATGTCAAGTGCACTTTAACCGATGTTTAAATTGATAATGTATTTAAGAATATCTGAAATCCATTTTGGGGCATTGTTATGTATTTGTGTGCACATGATCTTTTAACATATATTGTTTGCATTTTTATTGCGCCAGGTAATTTTTAGGTCTCGCTTGGCGTTGCAGCGCAAAGCGCTCTTTGCTAGGCGAGATATTTTGTAGGAGAGTAGATTTGAGAAGGGGACTTGAAGCCCCGCCCCTCATTTTCATTTGCTGGCATCACCGTTTATGCTAAACAGTGGCCTGCCATTGGAAATTAGGTTTTTTTTGTTGACGCCCTTTCGCCTCCGATCCGGACTGGGTCGCCTGCTTTGCTGCTGTCGCAAAGTACTTTCTTATCTTTATGGGGCCATGTGTTTCTAATTAACGTGGAGGAGCGCACTGCCCCCGACCTCTCAAAGGAAAAAAACTTTTTCATTAAATAAATTTCATTTGAGAGGGTGGGGGCAGTGCGCGCCTCCACGCTAATTTCAAACACATGGCCCCATAAAGCTAAGAGATCGATGCTTGTTTTTATTGCTACTCTGGTGCATTTATAGTTGGTCGCCAGTGATTAGAACGGCCATACCAGCTTGGAAACACTGAATTCCACTTTTGCTCACATATATTTTCCCAGGGCACTTCTGTGTCCTATTTCACGCCTTCCACCTTCTTTACTTCTCCCCCACCCCATGTTCCTCTGCCTCTCCTCCCGACCCCCACAAAAAGTGAAACTGGAAGCGGCGTAGCGGAACTCTCGTGGAATTGAATAGGAGGAAGTAAGCTTGTAAAGGCAGAAAGAAATCTGACAGAAGTCAGCTGGAGAAGGGGACAGGCTGGAGCCCTCTGCCGAGGCTGCGAGGGGCCGGCCGTGCTTGGAGGCTGGGGTCAGTTCATGGACTGTGTGCCCAAAGACGATGCGCGCCATGCAGGCGCTTCACCCAGGCACAGCGCGGTGGGGGTGCGCCTGCTCGGGCTCATCCAATGATGCTTTGGGGTGCAGGTGATGTCCCTTGCTGGCCATCAGAGCGGGTCCCTGCAGAAGATCTGAGGTTTGGAAACACAGTATTTACTTTTGGCTTTGGCTGATCTGTTTCCTTCTGGTGACACAGGGTTATCCTGGGCCCAGCTTTGTGGGGAAACAACTGAGTGGAAATAGAGGGTGTATTTGGGTGGACTGCACAGTATGGAGGTTATTGATGCTTGGAGCTGCCAGTGCTTGGTGGCAGGTACCCTGTCTGTGTTCACGGACATTTCTTGGGCTCCAAGGAGCGGGTTCAAGAAAAACAAATCCGCGCCCTAGCCCCACGGTAATATCGTGTCAGTTTCTGTAAGCGTTGACACTTCCAGGCGCTGCGCATTCAGACCTCACTTGGCCCCCCCCTGCTGCTGGGAGGCCAGGTGCCAACTGTTGATCCTTTCACAAGCATATACCGTTTCAGATCCTGTGTAAACTCACCGGATCCGTGTGCATTCTGTCCTGTGCTTTCCACGTGCTTCGAGGCGCTGCGTTTACCCATGAACTGTCACAGGGGTGTCCGAGCATCAGACTAGGCTGGTTTTGTGTCCAGGTACTCAGTGGGGGGCTGGGGGTCTGGATTCTTGACTCTGGGACAGGCTGGGGTGCGGTAATAGGCGGGCGGAAGTCGTACGTCCATGCTGCCCTGCAGACCACAGGGCCCTTCTCTACCCATAGAGCCGCGGGTTGCACCGAGGCAGATATTTCAGGGGACTTGATAGGATGTGGGTTATACAGTACCGCAGGACTAGTGGGTATTGGTATTAGGCACAAGTATACCATCCGACTTTTCTCCTTTTACACATTTAAGGAATAGTTAAGCGTAAAGCATTAAACGCCTTTACAGTGATTTGATAAAATGTGTGCCAAAGCCTTTTCGTTTATGATAGACGTGTGTTGAAGTGCTATAAACAACACATTTATTTTAATTGAATAGTCTCACAGCCAAGTGTTGCTCTCCAATTACATGTGGGTGAAATAATATGTGATAATCCCCTTTGTAACGTTTCATCTTACCCATAGTTCAAACAAGCATTTGCAATGCAATATGTCTCGCAGTTACACGAGTTAAAGCTATTGGCGTTGTAAATGACAATACCTTTTACTTATGTTTTTAAAACGAAAACAAATTTAA
Organism: Triturus cristatus; assembly: GCF_964204655.1. Lineage (NCBI taxonomy): Eukaryota > Metazoa > Chordata > Amphibia > Caudata > Salamandridae > Triturus > Triturus cristatus. The sequence goes on from NC_140592.1 coordinate 1,187,522,278, forward strand.
AAGGCATTGTTATTTGCAATGTCAATAGCTTAAACTCTCTTAAATGCTAGACCTGTTGCATTGCAAATGCTTGTTTTAGATGCTGTCAAACATACATTTCAATAATTTTGCTGACAATATTATTTGTATTGTAAGTCATATTTGTGTGTATTGTGAACATGTAGCTATTGCTTTTTTTCTGCACATAAATGTCTCAATATACCTGGTTTGTGACGACCTTGGAAGGGAATTGACCTTGGTCTAGCAAGGCAATCGGAATGGATCTCCCTGACTTGCTGGTGAGGCCTTATGAGCACATTGAACACTACTTGCAGCATGGACTGGTTTCTGACGGCAACCTATTCCAATGTGTTGTGAGGAAAAATTCAGTCAGTTTTACCAAAATATGCAATACCCTATGGCATGTATTGAACAGCGAACTGTAGAAGATGTGTTCATAGATTCCTTGGATAGAGTACCCAATTAATCTATGAATTACATGGAAAATATTATGCTTTTGTCTCTCAAGTGTGTAGAAAGGGCAGATGTCATGTTATTTATTGGATTAGTGTCACAGGTGATATAATAACATAATACAATCTTTTTAGAATCTGAGAAAACTGACCTATTTTGAGGCATGAGGTCCTTTGAGATACACTTCCTACCTGAGAGAGCCCGCCATTTGCGACCACTGGTCATAGCATTTGACAGAAGGACACTAGATGATATATGAATTGAAGTCCAGTGGCCTGTTCTTCAATTGATGTGGGCTTGCTTCACAGATGTAAGACATAGGGTATGCTATTGAGGCTGATGCATCAGGGCTGAAGCTGATTCTCAAGTTATGAGATCAGTGATAACCTGAGTGCTTAGGGAGGACGTGAACCTTTGGGCTATGTAATTCAAATTTCTTGGCCTTTCAATGACTGAACTTTGTTGGATTATTTTCTTAATATGCTCCATCACACATCTCCCTTGCACCGACCACGGCAGCCTTTCTCTACCTCATCCTCTCAAATAACAGTACCTCTTCTCCCTTAATGCCAGCGACGGCCAAGCAGGGAGATGCAAAGGGGCTGGGTTTTGTGAGGCTGGTGTCAACAGATTCTGAAAATTATTCCGATTTAGCTTTACCAGATATGCAAACCAACTCTATCCATGGAGAATGTCTCTGCTAGGTTAACACACTGTGGTGGCAATCTTAAGTGATACACATTGTAGGCTCCCAGTTTCGGACCCGCAGTTAGATAAGTAGTATTAAACATAAATATATACCCCAAATTATTTCCTGAATCAACTTTAATCAAATTAATTCATAATGATCCAGTTTATTAAAACAAAAAAATCCAATAATTTGTATCGCTTGAACTTTATTCGCTCATCCAGTTACCGATCAATGAACATACATTACAGCCAACTCCTTTTGCTCTTTAAAAAAGAGCTACTTCAGGGATGTAAATTGCAAACAAAAAAACCCAAAACAAACAAATACCTATTACATTTTCTATTAAAGTCATATGCACATTAACACAACACAATTTAACTTTATAAAATTGTCTAAGTTTGCTAACAAATTGTGTGATCATCCATTAGGTCTCACAGTAAAAAGAATTCCACAAACTTACAAAATATTGTTGCGGTTATTAGCAATAAAGTTTATGTTCTATCCAATAGTGCAGTATTGATTCCGAAATCAGAAAAAATGCAAGAAAATAGCAAACAGTATCCTAATGATGCAATTAGTCACAAAACAAAACGAGAAAAGACTAAGGCACCAACTTCAAAGTCTTACTCATGTCTTTTTACAATAGTATGATATTGCACCCCGTTATGCATATAATATAAACCGGTTCGAGCAACAATCATGGCTTGCTCAATTGGAAATGAATCATAAAATTTTATTTATTGCTTATTAGATTTACAATGTAATGTTGAACAGTCTTTTCTACAAATACTAGCCCTTAGGATGTTCTTAGTTAGTTAATTTCTACCTACTAGATTGTGCCACATACAGAGTTCTAGATCATGTTTAGTACTCTGGTATTCATGAGTTCCATCCCATAGCATAAAGTGCACATATATCTGTAATTAGAAAAATATAGATGATCCAAATAGTAGAGCCCAAAGAAAGTATGCTCTACCACAAACATGAGTGCACACGTTTAGAGAACTTGACAAGTCTGTAAAGAAACACCTATACAACTATATTGAAGTATTTATAAATTCAGTATATAACGAAATATAGAAAGGAACAGAAATTCGTAATGTGGTCCACAATGATGTGATCTACAATAGTGGCACCATTACTTGATGTTACTAAATTATTGTTGTTTAACTTGATTGATATTACTTCTTTGTGGCAAATATTTTTATAATCGCTCTCTCACTGAAATATGGGTGTTAAAACAGTCTCGACGTCACCAATATGCATAAACAAGTATGCAATTCAAAAAGAATGTCCGCATTTGGTAACGTCAGAAAAAAACTAGTAATCCTGTAATGGGCTAAATGAACTACATCCTAGGAAATAATATGCCCCCCCGTCTTTCTCAAGACTCCTTGTATACCAATGAATGAATAAATGAGGAAGTGGTGACTGTTCACACTTCCATATGGCAATTGCCAAATGTTCACCAAGAGGTTTATTAATTATTAGGAACTTACCTAACCCTTTGTAAAGACCCTCTCCAGTAATTCCAGCCCATAATGCGTTCAGTGGCTCATGTTAGCTGCAGTGCATTGTAAGACCTATTGGCAGTAACATTATTCGCCTGCATCCTAGACACCATATAAAATTCAGCAAGTAGTGAGTGTCACGGTCATCGGGCACATCGCCTACTGTTTGCAAAACTTGAGCATTTAAACGCACCCTCAGTAGGAGGAATTGCCTGAGATTCACCAGTGTACTAGAAATTAAAGCAGGACACCACATGCTACGTCAGCACATAACTGTGCAAGGAAAGCATATTAAGTATGATCAGAAAGATGGGCCTCCTTTTTTTTTTTTTTTTAAGTTCTTTATTGTTTTAAAATGGAGACATCCCTAACCCACCCCCCACCCCCTCTCAGACAAAATAATTCATTATGATAGTATTTACACATGTCAATAGGAATCATAAAAGAGGAAAAAAAAAAAAGATATACATATATTAAGTACTTAATTCAGTATCTTTAAGATTTTATCCATTGGGTTAGAGGATCCCATATCTCTAATCCTTTTAACCTCTTATTTTTCCCTTTTCTTCTATATATAGCTAATTCCAGGCTATGTGTCGCTAGCATGCGATAACGCCATTGTTGAAATACTGGTGGTGTTGGATCTAACCATGCCGAAGCTATACATAATCTTAGAGTTGACATTGAGATAAATATTAACCCTTTTATTTCACTCGGTCGATTATTATCATCAATGCCCAGCAAGATTTCCCCCACAGAGATTTCAATTTTGGTATGAAGAATTTCTGATAAAAAATCAGAAATATCTTTAATCAGGCCCTGTAGGGTGTTACATGTAGCGAATATATGTACAATGTCTGCTTTGTAGAAATTGCACCTAGGGCATCTTGTCCTCTTTCCGGTCCCCCATTTTGATATTCTACTAGGTGTATAATATAACAGAAAGAATGTTTTGTAATATTGTGCTTGTAGTCTGGTGGACATTAATAATGTTTGAGAAAGTTCGAATAATTTAATCACCGTGGTGGCCGACATATCTAAGGTTTCCTGCCATTTTATATAACATTTATCCATATCATCCGGACACAGGCCCAGGAGGTGATTATATATTTCTCCTATTTTAGTCCACTTTCCTTGATTCACAAATTCTATACATTGAATCTTTTCAAATTTCGATCTGCCACCACCTTTCCTTGATATAAAGTCCCTGATTTGGAGATATTTGAAAAGGTCTCTATAACTCATCATATATTCTTTTCTAATTTCTTCGAAGGATTTTATACCTGTAGATGTAAAGAAACAGCCCAGGTGTGTGATCCCTGCTTCTATCCACCTTTTCATATATATATCTTTAAATCGCTCCGGTAGGTTGTTGTTATCTAATAGTAATGTATAATAAGAAAACCTTCCGATCCCCAATATTTTACGAATATTACTCCATGCTTTGAGTATTCCTAGAAGAGTTTTAAATCGTACTTTTTTATAGTAGCTGTCGTATAAGTGTATCCAGAGATACCCCCTAGTACTTTCCCCTAGTATTAATTCTTGTGGTGTTGGGATTCCGGTAGTTGGTCTATTTCCTTGGGTGATAGATAATAGCTCTCTACAGTATGTCATTATAGTTGACCAATAGTATAGTTTAATATTAGGCAGAGAAAGTCCCCCCCCTATCTTTTGGTAGTGATAAAAATTTCGATGTCCTACGGGATCTCTTGTATCCCCAGATAAATAGCGAGAACATACTTTCAATGCATTTAAACCATTGTGGTTGAAAATCAAGACAGATGGTTCTGAATAAATATAAGAATTTAGGCAGATAAATCATTTTAATCATGTTGCACCTACCTATAATGGATAGATGAAGATTATTTAATCTTCTTAAATCTTTCTGTTCGTTGTATTAGTGGATCAAGATTAATTTGAATGAGGTTGTCTAGATTCGCTGTAATATTAACCCCTAAATATATGGCACTATCCACTACTCGAATGTCATTTATTTTAAGTTTATCATTAAGTACTATCTGTGTTTTGTTTTGGTTCAGCTTATATCCCGAGATCTTGCCAAACATTTCAGCCTCCCTTTCCATTGCCTGAATAGAGGGCTATAGGGTTTGTTGTTACCACCGCTATGTCATCTGCATAGGCAAGTGTTTTAGTTTCTATATTTCTTATCTTGATTGGGTTGATTAAAATATTATTTTCGAGTCTGTTGATAAACGGATCAATGAATAGTGCGAATAGTAAAGGGGAGCATGGGCACCCCTGTCTTGTCCCTCTAGTTATACTAAATTTTTCAGAGGCGGATCCATTTACCATGACTACCCCCTGAGGTTTGATATACATCATTTGAATTGCCTTGATAAAGGTTGCCCCGAGTCCGGCTCTTGACATGACTGGCCAGAGATAGGTCCAGGAGACCCTATCAAACGCCTTCTCAGCGTCTAGCAGTATAAGCGCCATAGGGTCTCCTGATACCTCAGCCATGTCAAACAAGGTAATTACTATTTGTATGTGATCCACGGTGGATCTTCCGGGAATAAACCCATGCTGTTGGAGCGACACAATCTTACTGATGATCGGAGCTATGCGACTAGCTAGTAATTTTGAGTATATTTTAGAGTCGCCATTAATCAAGGTGATAGGGCGATATGATCCAAGCTCTTGGGCCTCCTTATTTTTTTTCAAAAAGACGACAATTTTTGCGTTGGACCATGACTCAGGGGGCCGTTCACCTTGAAAGACATGGATAAATAGATCAGTTAAAATTCTCTTTAGGGGTGCACTAAAAGTGACATAAAATTCTGTAGTGATTCCATCAATTCCAGCTGCCTTTCCATTTGTCAAGTTATTCATAGTTAGTAGTATTTCATCCCACGTTGGTAGGTAATTGAGACTATCTAAATCCTCTTGTTCTATCTTGGTAATGGGAAGTTGATCTAAGTATTCATCGATCTTATCTTGTTGTTTACCCTCTTCTTTATATAACTCTTGATAGTATATTTGAAATGCATTTTTTATCTTATTTATATTCGTTGTGAGTCCTTCTCTGGGATCGTTTATTTCTTTTATTATATTGGCAGAATTTTTTTGTCTGGCTTCTACCACCAGTTGGTGCCCTACTTGCTCACTTAATTCATATACTGATTCCTTATTTAACGTTGCTTTAGTTATTGCTTTCTCGGTATAGATATCTATGATAGCATTTTTAGCTATTGCCACCTGTCTTATTTGATTTTCAATATCTTCTCCTATTTGTGCTGCCATTGTTAAGTTTTCCTCGGCATTTACTAGGATATTATGGAGCTTCTCCATATGTTCTTTTGCCCTCCTATTGTTGTTAAATGAAAACCGAATGGTTTCCCCCCTGATTCCAGCCTTCAGGGCATCCCACACCACCTCAATCGTGGTGCTACCAAGGTTGTCCTCCAAAAATTCGGGTATCCATCTGTTCATATGTTGACAAAACTCTTTATTCACCAGCAGTGCTCTTTCGAATGTCCATTTTTGTATCTCCCTACCCATTTTTCCTTTCTCTAAATTAAGAATTAGGGGGTTATGGTCTGACAGGACTCTTGGTAATTTGTCTATTAAGCAATTATCTATCAGAGAACCGGACATCAGCATATAATCTAATCTAGAGTGTTTTAGATGGGGATTAGAAAAAAAAGTGAAGCCGGGATCATCTGGATGTTTAATTTGCCAACAGTCTATTAGACCATGGGTTTGACACATCTCTTTAAAGGCCTTATATACTTTGTTTCCTACCCTTATAGGTATATCTGGGGTCCATTGACCAGTTGCATCGAAGGTTCAAATTAAAATCACCACAAATGATTATTGGCAGTTGCCATTGTACCAATTCGTTAGAGACGGTTTCCAAGACACTTGGATCGTCACTAGTGTTACCATAGATAGTACATAGAGTTATTTTATTACCATTCCCCTGTGTACATTCTGTAATTGCCCAGCATCCTTGATTATCAGCTATCGATTTTGAAAACTGTATCTCACCCCCTTTATATAGAATTGCCACTCCTCGTGTTTTTGATCCTTGTATTGAGGCTGTGATTAATTTATATCCCAGTGTATTTAGGAGGTGTTGTTGTGAACCTTCGATATGTGTCTCTTGAAGACAAATAATGTTTGCCCCGGTTGCTTGTAGTCCTATCGCCACCCTCTGTCTTTTACTTTGGTCATTAAGACCGCATATATTCATAGAAAGAATCTTTAGCCTAGCCATATATACATGATTTTCTCTTTTCCCTTTTTAATAATTTTGTCTGGTGCAGTATTCAGTTGTGTATTCTGATGCAAATGTATAGGAGTGTATAGTTCCTCTTTAGGCCTTTGTATTACTTCCCTTTTTAAGGTTAACTTCCCATTTTGTCTGAGATTGCTCTCCTCCCCCCAGAACCCCCCCCCCCCCCACCCACCTCTCCCCCACCCCCACCCACCTCTCCCCCACCACCCAGGTGGCAATCTGGTTCCGAAGGAACCAGTATGATGACGTCTGTGCAGACGCGTGCCCGCGTCTCGTTCCCCCCCCTCACTCCCCTTCTACCCAACTAAATCTGTACAAATATATATATTATAGATCGTTTTCTCAGCCCTCTAATTCTTTTGAGCTATATCTACCAGTTTAAGTGTCAGCTTTACATATATCTGATTACGTGTTGATAGAATGTCGCTATATACTGTCTACAAGGTCCATTCTAAGATTGTTAATTATAGCTCTGTACTTTTCAGTCACTGATCATCATCCTTTGGTTGGACCTTTATAGATACCCGTGTGGATATCTTTTAGTTTGTTTAAATATGTTTGAGCCTGAATTTCCGAGATAAATGTGCGTGTGGTGCCATTGATAATAATCTTCAGTCGTGCTGGGTTTTGTAGGTACACCGTCGCACCTATTTGTTGAAATGGTGAAAAAAGCTGACGCATCCGCCACCTTCGTTCCACTGTTGCGTGGGCAAAGTCAGGTCGACTAAAGAAGGAGTAACCATTGTATTCCCTCTTGTTATTTGGTCTTGCAAGATCAAAAATTGATTGGCGTAGTAAAAAGTTTCCAAAGCAAACTAGCATGGCTCGAGGGTATTGTTCTGATGTTTGTTGGCGTTTTGGGAGGTTTAGAGGGAAGCGATGTGCCCGTTGGATCTCCCGATCCCATTCCCATGTTTGCAGCTCTGGGAACGTTGCTTCAAGAAGTGTCACAATATATGTCCGTGGGTCATTCCCTTCTACTCCTTCAGGGATTCCCAGTAAGCGTAAATTGTTCCGCCGTGCCCTGTTTTCCTGATCTTCCATTTTGAGCATGATGTCCTTAATAATGCCATCGTGTTCTTGACTTTGTGATTGAAGGGATGAAACATCTTTTTCTATGGACTCAGTGCGTGCTTCCACTAAGGCCATGCGATCCGATATTTCAGTGCAGGTACTGCCCACTTTCTTTAATTCAGCCTGTATTTTATGAATTGCTTCCTGGTTTTTCCTGTTATCAGCTTTGATATCTCCATGAAGGCTTTTTATAGAGTTCAGGATATCTGTCATAGAAGGCTCGTTTTTCTTAATGGGATCTCCTTTCTCGTCCCTTAGATGTCTCTCTATGATTGAGTTATTTTGTGAGCACAAGGTCCGGTCTGAGGGAGTGGTAGTGATAATTTGTGATGATGATGAATAATTCCATATGGGGCTATGATCTCTGTTACTGTCGCTCTCACTCTCGCTTTCTTTGCCGATGGGCCCTTCTGTCTGGCATTGCTTGTTTTTTTTCTGTCTCTTCCGTTTGCTCTTTTTCTTCAGCTTTCTGCTTCTCTCCTCAGGTTTTAGTTCCCGACTTAAACCATCATTTTTAGCAATTATGTCCGTGCTGTTATGGTGGCGATTGAGGCCATTGCTTGACGTAGAGATCCCTGTCTCGTATCTCTCAGAGTCATCAGTTGATGTGGCAAAATCAAGGGCTAAGGGATCAGCTGATGGACCAGTAAAGAGGTCCGCGCCATCCTCATTCTCATTCTCATCCTCATTGTCATCCTCATCCTCATCCTCATCTTTTCTCCTCATCTCTAAGCTGGATGGTATCCTGCTGATGGCCCCCCTTGCCTCTCCAACCTTAATAGATGCGTCTTTTCTTATCCCAGTACAGCTCTCATGTATCTTGGGCGCGATGATAGAGGATTCCTCTCCATGTGATTGGTATATTCCTTGTAGCTCCTCTGGTAGTAAAGGTGGTATAGGTGTTGCCTTTAATGTCTTTGTGGCGGGCGCGGTTCTGTCCTTGTGGGTCAAAGGATTTACTGATACAACCTTGTCTGCCCCCGTTGAGATATCTATGCCGCTTTCCATGACCATGACCGATTGATCCTCACCAGTACCTCTCTCATGAGCCACTATCTTATTGCTAGATTCAGATCCAGCTTCAGGGGCTTCTGGTTCCCTCCCGTGTACTGGTGTAAACATGTTAGTTATCAGGGTCTGCCTGTCCTTTCCCTGTTCAGTAGTAGATCGGGGGGTTACACTTTTCATGTTTTTTATAATCTCCACTCTCTTCGCTCTTTTAATCGTTAGATCTTCTTTGCCGTCTGCTTTCTTCCTGTCCTGACCATCATTTTCCCTTCTGCTCTTTAAGCCACGTGTCTCAGGTCGTTTTGGTTCTGGCTCTGGCTCAGTCTCAGTCTGTAGCTGTAGCTGTAGCTGCAGCTGTGGCTGTGACTCAGGTCCCAGGCGTGTTGTTTGCTCTCCCTGTAGAGATTGGCCGACCCCTACTTAAGGTTTGAATTTGCCTGCTTTTCCTGCTTTTCCTGGATCTCTTCCCGTCATGTCCAGTTGTCGCTCTTTCTGTGTCACACCCCTGTAACAGAGTAACCAGACTCTGATTACCCCTGTGAGGCACAGTCCAGCTGATCTTGCCACTTCAAACCCCCGTTTGTAACTGAAGCCGCGTTTAGATTCTCTGCCGTTTTTTCTCCCTTTCCTTTCTTTTCCGCCTTTTCCCCCTGTTGCTATGGTGACTGTCAAGCCGTTTTGCAAATCGAGTGAATGAGCACGTAGGCTCTGCTTCTGTCTCCGCGTCCGGTGAGTGTACAGAAATCGCTGCTCCTGGTTGCCGTAGGAAGACTGGGATTTTGCCAGGACCCAGAGAATATGCAGGGGTTTTGCTATCTGCGAGGGTTGTATAAACTGTTCCTCTAGCATCAACACATGCGGCATACCCAGCGGCGGGCGGGCGTGCGGGGGAGTCTGAGACCAGGCCTACTTGTAGTTATGTTATCCAGCTCGTTTTATTTTTTTTCTTATTTTAACTTCTTATTTTAACTTAATTCGATTTTACTTCGAGCAGGTCGACAGAATTGCGCTTTATTACTGTAGCAGGTTACCGGTCCTTCAGGTCCTTCTGTTTCTGTTTCTTTCAATACTTTCTACCCCCTTCTACCGCCAAAAACAGCAGTTCCTTTCATCAATCGGCGTCTTTAACGAGCATCTTTAACATGGTACGATTTTAATGCTCACATTAGCTCACATTAGCTTTGATTAGCTTTACTTTCGTCTTCTTACTGTCTCTTACTGTCTATGATCGGCGCATCCGTCACCCGGCAAGCTCACAAGTCCGACGTCCGATGCTCCTGGGCAGGGCCGCTCCTGCCGTTCCAGCGCCCCTGGGCTGCTCCGGTTTCTCCCGCATTGAGGACCCACAGACCGCTCAGTTTCTATCGGATAGCACGGTAATGTCCTCGGTAATCATCCCGGCCGGGCGGAAGGGCATCCTGGGCTTGTTGAGTCCGTTTAATCTGTAGGGCTGTAGGGCTGTCCGGGAGGAGGGGGAGAGACACACTGACAGCCTCTACTCAGCCGCCATCTTGCCTGTCCTAATGGTCCGATGTGCCTCCTAAGTAATGTGATGTCATTGCCTATATTATACTATCCATTGGCAATCAAAGGTAAAGAGGGAATAGACCATAATAGTACGATATGATCAACCAACGACTTACATGCATGTGTGCTTTTGATCCCGGACCATATTGTAATCTGGAAGATAGCTGTCATGTTGGCAATGCCATTTGTCCGAATGATGACCAGTCATAATCTTGTGCCCTCACATTACCAGCCCTCTCATTCATAACACAAAATGGGTTGTAAAATGGTCACCACCTCCGTGTGGTAAAATAATATAGGTTTTTACGAAAAACATAAAAAAAAGAGCTAGCTGTCATATTCTGACCATACTTCAAGAACATGAAACAACCATGTATCTATAATTCACACCATAAAGTGGCGTGTGACGTACTGTCCCTTACAATGGCAACGTCCTGGCTATATATCAAAGACTTTCCTGTCCGTTTATTCCAGAGTATTGTGTGTCAGTAAATAAATTGTGATGGTACGGAAATGTAAAATATAGTGAAGAATCCAAAAGCAACTGACCAATTCAGGCCGGCTTCCGGTGTCCATCATAATCGGCAATATTCAATATACTGCCTATGATACATGATTAGTTAACATGTGATCCTATCCATTATGCCTAGGTAAATAACCCACCCCATACTGTAGAGGTGCAAGAGTGTGTTATGTTACAGATCAACTAAACAGTTGTATGGAAATCTAAGCTTCTATGATTGGAAAAAAAACTCCCAAGTATCCCATACACCATGGAATAATGAAGCAAAATGAACCATATTGCTGCTTCTCAATCAGTGCTCTTGATTAACTCCCCCTGAAGTATAGCCAATAAATTGTATGCTCCATCAGTTGATCATACAGTGTACACATTAGTTTCTTCCACCCTGCCCTGTATGAAATACCCATAGGCATCATAAAATTTAAATCACTCCATCAGTTAATCATTTGAAACGTATACGTGAGCCACAGGCCGTATCCTGGGCCAAATATGTGTCGCCAATCAAAAATAGTTTATTCAACTTTACAAATCTATACATAAGAGACAAGCAGTCAATGGACTAGGCTAGAAGTATGGGCTGCCATTAGTGTTGCTGGGGCAGACAGGGCTACTCACCAATTAAATGTAAGGATTCAGGAACATGCAAGAGTAAGGACACAGCTTACCTCTTACTGGCACATGGCTGTTCATCTAGTGACAATCATGCACAATTTAGATTTCATTGCATTCAATGTATAAAGCCAGATCAGAGAGGGAGGCACAGAATCCTCAATTTGCACAGGCAGCAGCCAGATGGATGATGTTCAAGAACCATCGAACGGCCCTTAATAGAGGATATGCAGAAATAAACAAAGGCATTGCATTATTTCATTTGGGACTAAATGTTTAATGCTACTATCACTCCCAATTACTTTCTGGTCGCAATTGCTTCTGTTTCTTTTAGTACTTGGTCAGTCTTCCCCAACTGCACTAATGGCATAACATGTACTTATGTACATTAATGCATCCTGCCAGTCTTCTCTCGGCTCCCCACATCCTTTCCTTATTTATCTTTACACTTATCAAGGGTGTATGTGGCATTATTGCCAAATTTTCTGTTGATTACTGAGGTTTCCTTAGTTTCATCATTTTTTTTTTTTAGAAAGCCTATTTTCAAACTGGATATTCTGATCGTTCTTCTTCTGGCACCACATACTTAACAAATTCAGTGAAATCCTAGGTGCTACCGTTCCTAGATGCACACCTGCACCCAGATGATTCTACTGCATTAAAACGGTGAACACATGCTTGAATCATCCCCGCCGTCAAGGTGGAATTCTCACGGCAATTTTATAATAGCAGGAAGTAATTTTACCATAGGCTATCATGCATTGAGCAGTCCCTGCATTGGCCCATCCATATCCTTTTGTCCAAAGAACCAAAGTTAAAACACAACCAATCGGACATCAGCACCCTCTAGAACACTCCACAGAGAGGCAAGTCCCTCTGATTTTCTACCGCACGTCATTGTGACAGGGAGTCTCCCTGAGCTGTGCTCAGTTTCTTCTCTTCATCTTGGACATTTGGCTTTTAATATGTCGGATTTTTCAAAGAAAAGACTCCTCAGACCTTGTGGATCATGTGGTAAGAAAAGACTACATGCTTAAGTAAGATCCTCACAAGGATTGGGTCTACTGCTTATACCCTCTTCATAAGGTGAAAGACTGTAGGATTTCCAGAACTTTCTCTACTAAGACTTTAAAAGATAGAGAAGGCAGGCTGCCTATTTGGTTGAAAAGACTTAAATCTAAATTTCTGTGCGCTCTGATGAGGAAGGCAGTTTTGGTTCCCAGATATCCCTTGAACTTTCTAAAGAGGGATAGATTTCTGGAATCCCCTGAGGGGCATAAAAAAGCATTAAAAAAAAGACTTGTCACGAGTCTGAGTACTGCCTCAAAAAAGGGAAGCGATCATTCCCTTCTGAGGAAAAATCTGCCATAAAAACTGCTTCTAAGCATATAAAAAAACTCACTGAGAAAAGGCTTTTAAATTGTCCTAGAAAAAGACCTAATTGACGCCTAAAGTGCCATTGGAATTAACTTCCCATCAGTAGTCAACGGAGGCTTTGTCGAGAAAGAATAAGCAGACAGAGGTTTTGTCATTGTCGGCGGCATCTGGATGAGGGGGGCAGAGCAGCCCTGATCCTATTGGACCTCTCGGCGGCCTTCGATACGGTCCCACACGGCCTTTTGATGACCCGTCTCACGGAGATTGGAGTCTCTGGGGCAGTGTGGGGCTGGCTCAGGTCTTTTCTGGAGGAAAGGGCCGAACAGATCTGGATCCCCCCCGTTTAGTACCTCCCCTCATTTGGTCACTACGGGAGTCCCGCAGGGCTCTGCACTTAGCCCCCTGCTCTTCAATATTTACGTCACACCGTTGATTCATCTTGCTGAGGATCTGGGGGCTAAGGTACTGGCGTATGCTGACGACACCCAGCTTCTTTTTACGTGGGATAAGACCTCCAGCTCTGTTCTGGCCGCCCAACAGTGCCTTCGATCCATCTTTTCCTGGCTGGCTAATGCTCAGCTCAAGTGCAATGAGCAGAAATCTGAGATCTTGCTCTTCGGCACGTTTCCTACTGACTTCCGTCAACAGTTGTGGCCTCAAGAGCTCCCTCCTCCCTTTTCGGAAGGACAGCCCACTAAGAACTTGGGCATTTGGTTTGAGGAGAACCTGTCCTTCTCCACACACATTAAGAAAACGGGCGGATGTTGCTTTGGCCTGATTAAAACACTCAGGAGCTTCTTCCCACTGATCCCGCAGGCAGCCAGAGTAACCGTGACCTGCGCGCTTATTCTCTCTCGGCTAGACTATGCCAATTCCTTGTTCATTGGAGCACCTGGTTATTTGGTCAAGAAGCTGCAGGTGGTCCAGAACACGGCGGCTAGGCTGGTCTTAGGTTTTCCATCTAGGTCGAACGTCACCACGCACCTAAAATCTCTTCACTGGCTGCCAATCTCGGCCAGGATCAAATTTAAATCTTTGGTCCTGGCACATCGTGCTCTTCATGGGCAGGGCCCACTCTATCTTCAAAGACGCTTTGCCTTTTATGCGCCTGCAAGGGTCATGCGCTCGTCGGCTCTCCGCCTGGCTGTCGTCCCGCGATTCAAGCTTCAAAGGATGGGAGGCAGCTCTCTGGTGGTCAGAGCTAGTAGGGCCTGGAATGCCCTTCCTCTTGATCTTCGCCACACTCAGGAGCACGCATCTTTCAAGAAAAAGCTTAAAACATTTCTTTTTGTATGAATGTCTCTTTCCCCCCCTTTGGTTTCGCGCCGGGACACTCCTGATTAGCCGAGCGCGTTACAAATGGAATAAATGAAATGAAATGAAATCTAATCCACCGTTGGTGCTAATCTTGTCGACGACTACTTCGTCGACGGCAATGACACCACCGCTGACCACCGTCTTCTCTATGTCGACAGTACCTGCATCACTGTGGGCGAAGGCTTCGTCGACTCCTCAATTAAAGAGACCTTCCACCTTGCAGATAACACCTGTTTTACCTTCGATAATACCGTCCTCAAGAGTTTTTTTATTTTTATTTTGTATTTTTTATAATGCCTCTCATATTTCACCTTTGCCTCTTAGTCCGTTTTGAGAAGAATCGGATGATGAGGGGATGTTCAGTCCGGCTTACAGTGCTTCACAACTCCATGGCAAGTTTCAGGAGGAGAATGAATATTATGGGCCACAATGCCACCAATTTATGGCAAAATCACAATTTATGATGCCACACCAAGAACCAATGATACAACTGCCTGCTGCATTGGTATAAGATTTGACAGCTATGTTGCGTAACTAAATGTCCACCTCTTGCTACATATTCTCAACCATTGGTAAAGCCTCCTCCGGAATCATAGGCTTCTATACCTGCGCAACAAGAGCCAGTCCCTCCGAATGATGAGGTAGAAGAAGGTGAAATTCAAAATGCTCCAGCAGTTATTGATGAATGGGAAGATTATTTAATTCCAACGTCTTCTCCTCGGGCTATTGACTCTCCACATGACAATATTGGCGGCTTCCATGCCTTGATGGAAAGAGCCAGCAAACTTTTTCATTTGCCTATGCTTGTCAAACAGTCTGACTGTTGTTTTTTTTAATGGGATTTTAAATATCTGTCCAGGAAAACAGTACATGCAATTCCCATTACTGATCACATTTGGGAGGAAGGAATTAAAATTATGAATGCACCGTATTCAGTTCCAGCAGTCCTTCCCAGTGTTGCTAAAAAATGTAAGGCTCCTGATGATGCACCAGCCTCCTTAGTGGGACATCCAAGGCCGTATTCAGTAATTGCCCAGGCTGCACAACGTAGATCACGAAACCCTTCAGTGCTCCTTCTGATAAAGATGGGCGACGCCTTGACAATATTGGGAAAAGTTTACCACCATTGTTGGTGCGTGCTACCAATTCCCTAGCAATTTTAGGGCGATATGACTGCCCGGTGTGGTCAGATTGATGAATACAGGCCCCAGCTAGGCCCGCAAGGCACAAGGGTTCGCTCTCCTGTAACGGAATCTATAAGGAAGTTGGCACGGAAACTGCAAAGTACAAAAACAGCATTTATTAACCCTTAAGGGTGGTCCTACAATCCACACAACACTCTTCAGTATTGCATGGAGTAGCACAAAGAACATTCGTACACAGTCCCCTTTTATACACAACAGAGGGGCTCATAGTGGGTGGATACAACGTGAGGCCGAAGAACATTACCGTTTATGGTCATTCTCGATACTGAATCAATACATGGGCGGAGCTAACACACTCTTTGAGCCCGCGAAAACACATGGTCAAGCAAAGCTAATTATAACAGATGTGGTCAAGTCTGGGCATGCGCCAGATGGACAAGAGGGAGCTATTTATAAACTGTTACTAGGCAGATTACAAGAGCAACTAACACAGAGGTCGGACTCTCCTCGTGGTGAACACATGGCAGCATGTCAATACAAAATGGAGTCCGGACTTCGGTCAACATAACGAGGAAACACGATCTAAAGGGGAAGCATTAATGTTTTCAGTAAATGCTTAATCACATTCTGCTTTAATTTACAACAAGATGTTGCATCATATCTTGAATATTTAACAGACGATAAGAAGCAAGAGGGATGAAAGATTCTTCTTGAAGGTGAAAGATCCTGAGATTATTGATGTATCCATTGACAGTGTTTCTCTTACTTTCAGACAATTGGCAGGAGCGGCAGTTCTCCGTCATCGGGGTTGCCTAAAATGTATTGTTTTCTGCCCTGAGGTTCAGAGCGAGATTCTGGACATGCCGTTTGATGGCGATGCGCTTTTTGGGAAGCACATTGATGAGGCTTTACAGGCTATTAAAGCGAATAAAGCAAACACAAGGAGATGATGGACGGAGCGCTGAAACTTTTCAGACACTCACCCCCAGTCACAGATCTGAGGTTGAATCCATCATCATTCTTTAGCTCACTTCGCCACCCCAGTTCAGACACAGCTATATGTAAGTCAGTCTTGCCCTGTGACTCATGGGAACAGTCCAGCCCGAACTGCCAAGCCATGTCTAAAGCGGATACCCATACCGCTAAATCTTTAGAGAGACAATACAGAAATACACCCTTTCATGGAGCGTGTGGGAGAGGATCTTACTTGTTTCGTGGAAATTACCAGAAACACCAACCACAAGCCTATCAATGTTACCACTATGGGTACCAGCAGAACAGTTATATCAAGCAACACCGTCTGCTGCATATTAAAAACAGCCCAGGAGAAAACCAGCTAACCAATCTAGAGACCATGCTAGGAAACAGTGACAACACCCTGATGCAGCACGTGCTTGTTTGCATTTCGATCAGTGGAGTCTCATTACAACGGAGAAATGGGTCCTAGACATTGTAAAGTATGGCCATACTCTAGAGTTTGTGACTGCTCCAACTTCTCATCCACCTCTAAGATGGCTTCCATGTTGTTAAGGAAGGAAGCATGTGTTATGGTTCAAAAAGAGGCCATAGAAAAAGTTCCTTGTTTTCAGCGGTCAAAGGGTTTTTATTCCCGCTTCTTTCTGATCAACAAAGTCGGGGAATGGAGACCCGTTCTGAATCTCAGAAATCTAAACGAGTATCTGCAGAAAAAGTCATTCCACATGGTCATGCTTCAGGAAATACTTCAGCTCCTCAATCACATGGATTTCATGACCACTCTGGATTTACAAGATGCATATTTCCATTTTCCGATACATCCCAGACATCGAAAGTTCCTTTGTGTCACTGTAGCAGGTGCTCATTATCAATCCAAAGTCCTCCCGTTTGGTCTCCGCTCAGCCCCATGAGTGTCCACCCAGTGCCTAGCTCCTGTTGCTGCTCGCCTGATACTTGAAGGTCTTCAACTGTTCTCTTATCGCGACGACCTGCTAGTAAAGGCACCGTTTTATCAGCAGGCTTAAAGACAACTTCTTTGGTGGCAATTCTCCAAGAATCTCTCGACGGGGCTAACTTTCTGTTCTCAGCTACAGAATTTCATCCTTACCACAGACTCCTGGCGGGGGGGGGTGTGTGTATCTTCAGGATCTTTGAATAAGAGGCAGTCGGTCCAAATCGCTTGCCAAGATGCAAATCAACTTTCAGTAGTTGTGGGCCACTTTCCTAGCCCTACAGGCATTATTCTCAAGGAATGTATTAAACCAACAGCAAAATTGTGCTCATAAGATCATCTAAGGGCAGATCCCTTTAAAGGACGTAATCACTCACTCACCAAAGGTGACATGCTTCATCATAGGGATTCTCCTCCCAAAGGAAACACCTAGTTCCTTTGAGGGCTACAACCCCCTCACTGTGAGGGAGGAGCTCAGGGATGTTTTATAGGAGTATATAGGGTATCCTAAACCCACCTATGATGAGTCTAACGTGTGAGTGAGGTCGCAGCGCAAAATAATCTATAGTGTAAAAAATAACGTGAATAAGTGAGTGAATGCTAAAACTGGCTAGTAGGCATCAAACAACAATGAACACATGGCAGCATGTCAATACAAAATGGAGTCCGGACTTCGGTCAACATAACGAGGAAACACGATCTAAAGGGGAAGCATTAATGTTTTCAGTAAATGCTTAATCACATTCTGCTTTAATTTACAACAGACGACCCTTTCAGCATTTACTGAAGACATCCGGCTTCCAAGAATAATCATCATATATATCAATTATCATCATTCCTTTAACCTCTTTAGCTAGACCCTTTTGGCGAGCAACATCGGCAATAGCTTTCTTATCTGGAATGCAGAATGAAATGCATACGGAACAGCACAATGGTCCACATTGAATACACATACAGAAAAGGAACAGAACTGCTATAATAATGCAGAGACCAGTTAAGACCTTCCATCCCCAGGCAGTAACCAATGCCCAAAACCATCCAGAAAAGGACCAAGTGCCGTTTTCTGTGTGGATTTCAGCTGCTATTTTATGCAGCTTGTTAATGGCGTTATAAACGGATGGCGTATGATCAGGGATGAACACACAGCAGCTACTTCCAATAATTTTACAGGCTCCACCTCGATCAGCTAGCATTACATCTAATACCATACGATTCTGCAATGCAACAATCCTAGTTATTTGTAACTCTTCCGTAAGATTCCCAAGAGCAGCAGCAGTCTGATTGGTCACAGCTTCTACCACTCTTGTTAATCTTCGGATTTTCCTACTATTCAAAGCGGCTCCAACAAAGAAAAACAGCCCTAAGTTGAAATCAATATACTGTTGCAAGCTGGTATCGGTCTGATCCACATCATCAATTGATAGAGTACGTTTATACCTGTTTACAGTCACATTATTCAACAATTTCAAATCCTTATGATATGACGCGGGTGCTAGGAATACAGGAGGTAATAGGAATGATACATAGCATACCCCAGACCACCCAGCCGGCAAACGGTAATAACCTTTATTTCCACATACAAAGTAAGTATTATGGGACGCTAGGAAGGTACTGTTGTTCAGCCCGTCAATATTCAATACGGTTATGCAATCACTGACACCAACAGGGATAAAACCCACACTCTGGACACACAGGTCCGCTTGAGCTTGTGCTACTTGGATTACAAATTTGTCCTTCCCCACAGTGTCTCTGGTGTTCGTGAAGATATAGGGAATGGATTCATTGTCCTGTCGGGACTCTTCCCATTCCCAAATTGTCCCATTTGCTTGTGGATATCCATTTTTGTCCTGATGACATTCTTTATTGAGTCTGAAAAGCAATCGTCCCACTGTCGGTTTCCGAGTGGCAAACAGCAAAGTGTACCATGCTCTACAAGAGCCATTATGAGAGAAAGGAAGTGGTATGAATGGCGTTCCTCCTTTCTTCTGATGGGCTGGCATCATCCCACATATCCAACAGTTCGTAGCATTCGTAGCAACGTGGGTGTGATGCAGCATCTGAATGAAAGTGTTATTCAAATAGGATTGTCGATGCTTCAACTCTTGATATGGCAATGTATAAAAGTAGTGCTCCGCAGGCACTGGAGTTGTCAACACAAGTGTTTTCCGAGCAGGAGTTACCTCCTCCACAAACCATGTGGTTATCCCAACAACAGCTACTGTTAGCATGAACCCCAACGCACAAAGGATTTTCTTCTTCTCCATGTCAAAAGAAACAATACCCTGATATCTTCCTGAAACTAAAAAGTCTGTCAGAACTCTTCCCCTTGGGCAGCGGTTGATTTCTTCACCAGCGGGCCAAGACGGGTGTCACTACACTAATGCAGGGCTGATCCCCCCCCCTTGCCTCATCGGCTCTCCGTTTCACTAACCCAAGGGCCGTTCTGACAGTATGTCCCGGCACTGGAAACCTTACTTCCTTGGTCGAAGATGATATCGCCTTCCTCCAGAAGTCGTGTGGTCCGGAAAGAGCTCCTCAGTGTCATTCTGCTTCGCAGCACGGCCTGTCTCTGCTGCTAGGATTTCTCGTTGATTGGTCAGCACGGCAGACTCCACCAATCCGGGCGGTACCTTTCGGCAGTGCAAGGAATGGATCCAATTCTTTCGGTTCGAGACTCGCACAGCCGTCCTCGTTGCAAGGAGGACTTGTTCAGGTCCTACCCATCTCGGCTCCAAACTGTTCGTTCTGTCGAAGACTTTCACCATAACATGATCTCCAGGCCGGAGACCATGTCCTTCGCCGGTAGACCGATCAGGGAGCGCCTCTCGGACCTGTTGATGAATAGAAACCAAGTTATCCGTTAACTGTGCCAGATAATCGCTCATCATTACACAAGGTACATCATACACAGCCTTAGGCCTTGGTGGACCCCAAATGTTCATTGGGCGTCCGAATACTATTTCGTATGGCGTAAGGCCGGTTCGAGAGTGTGGCACTGACCTAATTGACAATAACGCCAGCGGCAGGGCGTCTGGCCAAGTCAAAGACGTTGAAGCTTGGATTTTGGCGATCTTAAGCTTCAGGGTACCATTATATTTCTCGACTAGTCCTGCAGACTGAGGGTGGAACACGGCATGAAACTTCTGAGTGATGCCTAGGCCCTTCAAGACATACTTTATAACATCCGCTACAAAGTGAGGGCCATTATCACTCCACAGAAGTCTACAAACGCCATATCGGGGGAAAAACTCTTTTAGCAGTAGCTTCGCCGTGGTCATTGCAGTATTGTCTTTCGTAGGGTACGCCTCAACCCATTTACTGAAAGCGCAAACCACTACTAGAACATACTTCAAATTGTTACAGCGCTCAAGCTGGATGTAATCCATCTGCAGAACCTCAAAGGGTGCAGTGGGTGTCGCAAATCCTCCTGCTGGAGTTCGAGTGCCTTTCCCTGGGTTATACTTCAGACAGATCATACAGGTCTGCACCACCCTCTTTGCCGTGCTAGCAATCTCTGGATGCTCCCAGACTTGGGTAAGCAATTTCACAATTGCGGAAGCTCCAACATGTGCTAGCCCATGTGCCATCTGAACCATAGGTTGTACGAAAGCCGTGGGTAACTTCCATCTATCCATCTGTTTATTTCTCCAACAACCCTCATCATCCAACTCTCCCTCGCTAGCCCATTTCTCCCGCTCTTCATCAGAAGCGGTCCTTTGCATTTCTCGCACTTCCTCCTTCGCATCACGCCATCTCTCCACCTGTGATTTTACTACATACATGGCAGTAGCGCCGGGCTGCATCGCAGTCTCTCGTGCTACTCGGTCTGCTAACGCATTCCCTTTCCCAACTTTATCAACTACTTTCCTATGGGCGCTACACTTAACAATGGCAATTTTCTTTGGGTATGTCAATGCAGTTAAAAGATTATGAACTAACTCTCCATGCATTATCTGTACTCCATGTGACGTTAAAAACCCTCTCTCCTTCCAGAGTAGGCCGAAGTCATGCGCTACTCCGAAGGCATAGCGGCTATCTGTATAAACATTCACACATAATCCTGTACTGAGCTCACATGCTCGTGTTAATGCTATCAGTTCCGCTGCTTGAGCTGATTTCTGTGGTATGCGTGCTGTCTCCACTATCGTGTGTAATGTGGTAATTGCATACGCTGCTGAAGTCGTACCATCTGGTAGCTTCAGGCATGATCCGTCTACCCACAACTCTCCATCTACATCTGAAAAGGGCGTATCCTGGAGATCAATACGACCCTTTGTTTGTTCCTCAGTCACAAGAATACAATCATGCGCTTTCTGCGCCTCAGGCTGGGTCTCGGGGTATGGCAACAATGTGGCCGGGTTTAATGTCACGCACCTTTTCAACGTAATATGAGGAGCCAAAAGCGTCAGCTCATATCCCGTTAAGCGGGCGCTGGTCAAATGCTGCGTCTTTGTTTGATTAAGCAGGGCATCCACAGCATGGGGAACTAACACCAACAATTTATGGGACAACACAATTCCTTCACTTTGGCGTATTGACACAGCTGTCGCCGCTACCGAGCGAAAACACCCTGGTAATGCTCGGGCGACAGGATCAAGCACAGCCGAAAAGTATGCACAAGGGCGCTGCTTGTCGCCGTGCATCTGCACTAAAACTGACAACGCACATCCATCTTTCTCATGCACATACAACGAAAAGGGTTTTGCATAATCAGGGGTCCCTAACACTGGTGCTGAACAAAGGGCCTGTCGCAGTTGCTGAAAAGCAGCATCACACTCATCTGACCAAGGGATTGGGATAGGCGTATCCTTTGTCAAAAGGGCTAACAATGGCTTAGCTATGTGAAACCCCAATATCCACTGTCTACAAAAAGAAACAAGGCCCAAAAATGCACGCACATCCTTCTGCGTGGATGGTCTCGGTGTGTCCAAAATTACTTGGATACGATCTGGTGTGAGTGCACGTCCCTCCTTAGACAAAAGGTGACCTAAATAAGTCACCTTTGGTCTACAGAATTGCAATTTCTTCCTGGATACTTTATGATTGTGGGATGCTAAAAAGGAAAGTAGGGATAACGTGCTCTTTTCACACAACTCCAGGGTGTCAGCCGCCAACAAGATGTCGTCGACATATTGAATGAGGGCGACCCCCTCGAGCAAAACAAAGGAATCCAATTGTCGTTTCAAAGCCTGACTGTAAATACTAGGGCTTTCTGTATAGCCTTGGGGAATTCTACAAAAACGATAAGATCTATTGTTTAATGTGAATCCAAAAAGAAATCGGCTATCAGGGTGAATGGGAATAGAAAAGAAGGCATTTTTCAAATCAATCACTGAGAACATGGTCGCCGTAGGCGGGACCAAGGTAAGCAACGTCGTGATATCAGAAACCACCGGGTACTGAGGTATCACGATCTTGTTTACCTCCCTCAAATCAATTATGAACCGATAGACCTTCGCATCCGTGTCCTTTTTCAAAATTGGGAGAATCGGACTGTTACAGATATTATAGGGAACTTCTTCCACTACCCCTACTGCTATCAAGTCTTGCACAATCTGTATGAGAGCCTCCTCGCCCTCCTGGGAAATACGATACTGCGGGAGGCGTGGTAGCACCGCCCCCTCCTGGACACTAATGTGGACCGGAGGAATCACCATTTGTCCCACATCTGTGTCCGAAGTTGCCCATAAAGCTCGGGGGAGGGTAGCCAACAACGCATCCTCTGATATCGTACACATCCGCCCAGACCGGGGGTAGTTGTCATTCAAGATCACCCTCACACCCTCAGGGGAGCAGCGGATTGTAGCCCTAAAGTACTTTAACATATCAAGGCCCATAATGTTATCCGGTGTATACGGAGCAAGCAGAAACGGACAGGGCGCAGAAAAAGAATCAACCTTAAATGTAAGGGGCTGTGAAAGAGGGCTTCGGGAAAGTGTACCGTCAAACCCTACCGATGTAACCACTGAGCCGGATGGGGGAGCCCCCGGAACCAAGTACCTAGACAATGCACTACGAGTCGCTCCTGTATCTACTAGGAACTGATCAGTAGAACCTAAAACCTCAGCCGATACATAAGGACCCGTCTGATCGACCGGCACCTCAACTGATTCAGACCCCCATCCAACGCATTCCTATGCATGTTGAGAATCGTGATATCCCGATCGATCGATGTCCGATACATGATACTGGTGCTGGCGATCGAAAACATTTGAGCTATCTCGGTGCTGCCCAGCAGTATCGAAACGGGCATTATCATTAGAATTCCCTCTAAAGTTCGAGAAACCCCCTCTACCTCTCGGACCACCCGGAGTATGCCCCTGACGGGAAGCGCGCAACACTGGGCAATCCCTGGCCCAATGGCCCAATTGCTTGCAATACGCACACTGGTTCCTATTCAAATCAGATCGGCCCGGAGGGGGACCATAAGATCCGCCCCTTCCTCTATTATTACCCCGTCGGGGCGGGCCATATACTTGTGCTAACATCACCTTAGTCTTGAGGTCTTTCGATTTCTTCTCTTCCTGGCCCTTCGCCTCGTGCTCCTGACGCTCATAATACTGAGCGATAGTCAGAAGGGCCGTCGGCGTCGCGGAGGACCAGGAACTCTCGCTCGCTTTTAACCGGGCCGCAACTGCTGGTAGCAGATTAGCCACATATTTGTCCGCGAAAAGGTGGCGGCCCGTGTCGTCAGTAAGCGACTGGCCACTAAAATCATGAAACGTCTCCTCAAAGCGCGTAAAGAAGTCCGCAACTGACTCGTCAACTTTCTGCTTACATGCAGCTAACATATTCCAGTCAATCTTTTTAGGGGGGATAATCGTCTTCAACTTAGTCACAATAGCAGCGGGGAGATCTAAAATATTCTGGGGTGGTTTCTGTGCAGGCTTCCGTTCCCTATCCTCATCCTCAAGGTCAGACCACCGGGCCTTAAAGGCAACCGCATCATCTACCTTTCGGACAGAGCGCCACGTATCCGGCGGTAGGATAAGGCCAAAGAACAGGTCTATATCCGCTAAGGTCATAATGCAAGAATTCAAGGCCCCCTCAACTTCTTCATAGAAGGCCGCTGGATTCTTGCGGGGGTCAGGCAACGCATTCTTTAGTGCCATAACATCGGCCCTATGCCATGGAGTGTAAACCCAGTTATATACAAAATATCCCCTTGCATCGGCGGAGTTAATATCCGAGCTAGTCCCTGCTCCCTTAGGAGGAACATACAAAGGCGCCGCCTCTCGCATTGGTTTAGCATGCACTATGTTATCCTTATCTGACTGGGAGGCGGATGGGTGGCCCCCTGCTGCAGACGAATCCGACTGCTTCTCCTCCTCCGTTTGTTGACGTGCTCTCTCTCTAAGGGCCAGCACCTCGTCCCGCAAAGCGAACAGCCGCCGAGCCGCCTCAGGAGCCTTAGGGGGAGAAAAAACACCATTACGTAATGCTCCGGCATCCGAAGACACTTCGTCAGGCTCAAGGACACTAGAATATTTTCGGAAAGCAGCAATTACTTCATCCGCGAAATGAGACAGAAAATACACCCTCTCTCTATCTTGCCACGACCCCCAAGTATGGAACAAGTCCTCCTTAGATATCTTGCCCTTAAGGGCACGGAGGGAAAGTTTCCGAAGCTCAGCCATATGCTCGGCCGATAACATGGACCGTGTGTCTACCTTACCCGGAGCCGGGCCAGAATCTTGCGGCCGCGGAGCAGATGCGCCAACATAAGGGGGCGGAGAGCGATCTAGTAAATAAAAATCATCATCAGGATTATTAAGGACAGGATAAAGTGGCTGACGAACAACATATTGACCCGAGACCTGTAGCCTACGCTCTTTCTCTTGTCTGTCCGTTTGCTCTTTGTCCTCCCGACGCTTCGCTTCCTGCGCTCGCACATGATCATTCTTCCGTTGCTCTTTATCAAACAGCGCTTTCTCACGTTTCTCTCGCTCACGCACTTCCTTCACCCATAATCGCACACACTCAAACATATCCTGACGAGCACGTCGCTTACACATACACTGTTCCACATACTCAATCTTACGTATATCAAACGATCCATACAAAGGCCATCGCAACTCAGGATCCTTCCTCGTGTATTTCCTCCATAGCGTGCTGTACATTATGGAAGAAAGACCATGCTTCACATACATATCCCTATTAGGAGTCCCCTCCGGGGGAGCTGGAGCAGATTCCTCGAGGTTCAACCGGTTACCAAAACAGCAGCACCACTTACGGAGTGCGCTAAAAGCAGGCATGCTAGGAATAATGCAAAATATGCAATATTATAAGGAAAAATGGCACTTAATCGTTGCGCCGTTCAAAGTTTACACAGCTCCGGAGAAATCTCTCCACATTACCTGCCTATATGTGTTGCAACGCATATATTTTCACAAAGACAAATTCAAAATATGACTAGTCATCATCAATCAAACTCAAATAGCCAGACCCAGGCTTCAAAAACTCGGAGCAAGTACCGTACAACGGTTCTTACCAATCAAGAGTCCAGGTTCCAACTGCCAAGCTCCACAATCGCCCAAACGGCTCTCACGGCAGGACCGACAGAAGAGGTCTCAGTCGATGACCGGCGCCACCCAGACGGTCAGCTCGGAAGGGAAGGAAGAAAAACCTCGGGATGCCAGGGCTAAGACGCCGCTGGCAGTGATCACGTCCCCGGCCAAACTCCTCACCTTCGTCGCGACCAGTCCTTCGAGCATCCGAGTCGCCGATGAGCCCCACGTTGGGCGCCAATTGATGAATACAGGCCCCAGCTAGGCCCGCAAGGCACAAGGGTTCGCTCTCCTGTAACGGAATCTATAAGGAAGTTGGCACGGAAACTGCAAAGTACAAAAACAGCATTTATTAACCCTTAAGGGTGGTCCTACAATCCACACAACACTCTTCAGTATTGCATGGAGTAGCACAAAGAACATTCGTACACAGTCCCCTTTTATACACAACAGAGGGGCTCATAGTGGGTGGATACAACGTGAGGCCGAAGAACATTACCGTTTATGGTCATTCTCGATACTGAATCAATACATGGGCGGAGCTAACACACTCTTTGAGCCCGCGAAAACACATGGTCAAGCAAAGCTAATTATAACAGATGTGGTCAAGTCTGGGCATGCGCCAGATGGACAAGAGGGAGCTATTTATAAACTGTTACTAGGCAGATTACAAGAGCAACTAACACAGAGGTCGGACTCTCCTCGTGGTGAACACATGGCAGCATGTCAATACAAAATGGAGTCCGGACTTCGGTCAACATAACGAGGAAACACGATCTAAAGGGGAAGCATTAATGTTTTCAGTAAATGCTTAATCACATTCTGCTTTAATTTACAACAAGATGTTGCATCATATCTTGAATATTTAACAGACGATAAGAAGCAAGAGGGATGAAAGATTCTTCTTGAAGGTGAAAGATCCTGAGATTATTGATGTATCCATTGACAGTGTTTCTCTTACTTTCAGACAATTGGCAGGAGCGGCAGTTCTCCGTCATCGGGGTTGCCTAAAATGTATTGTTTTCTGCCCTGAGGTTCAGAGCGAGATTCTGGACATGCCGTTTGATGGCGATGCGCTTTTTGGGAAGCACATTGATGAGGCTTTACAGGCTATTAAAGCGAATAAAGCAAACACAAGGAGATGATGGACGGAGCGCTGAAACTTTTCAGACACTCACCCCCAGTCACAGATCTGAGGTTGAATCCATCATCATTCTTTAGCTCACTTCGCCACCCCAGTTCAGACACAGCTATATGTAAGTCAGTCTTGCCCTGTGACTCATGGGAACAGTCCAGCCCGAACTGCCAAGCCATGTCTAAAGCGGATACCCATACCGCTAAATCTTTAGAGAGACAATACAGAAATACACCCTTTCATGGAGCGTGTGGGAGAGGATCTTACTTGTTTCGTGGAAATTACCAGAAACACCAACCACAAGCCTATCAATGTTACCACTATGGGTACCAGCAGAACAGTTATATCAAGCAACACCGTCTGCTGCATATTAAAAACAGCCCAGGAGAAAACCAGCTAACCAATCTAGAGACCATGCTAGGAAACAGTGACAACACCCTGATGCAGCACGTGCTTGTTTGCATTTCGATCAGTGGAGTCTCATTACAACGGAGAAATGGGTCCTAGACATTGTAAAGTATGGCCATACTCTAGAGTTTGTGACTGCTCCAACTTCTCATCCACCTCTAAGATGGCTTCCATGTTGTTAAGGAAGGAAGCATGTGTTATGGTTCAAAAAGAGGCCATAGAAAAAGTTCCTTGTTTTCAGCGGTCAAAGGGTTTTTATTCCCGCTTCTTTCTGATCAACAAAGTCGGGGAATGGAGACCCGTTCTGAATCTCAGAAATCTAAACGAGTATCTGCAGAAAAAGTCATTCCACATGGTCATGCTTCAGGAAATACTTCAGCTCCTCAATCACATGGATTTCATGACCACTCTGGATTTACAAGATGCATATTTCCATTTTCCGATACATCCCAGACATCGAAAGTTCCTTTGTGTCACTGTAGCAGGTGCTCATTATCAATCCAAAGTCCTCCCGTTTGGTCTCCGCTCAGCCCCATGAGTGTCCACCCAGTGCCTAGCTCCTGTTGCTGCTCGCCTGATACTTGAAGGTCTTCAACTGTTCTCTTATCGCGACGACCTGCTAGTAAAGGCACCGTTTTATCAGCAGGCTTAAAGACAACTTCTTTGGTGGCAATTCTCCAAGAATCTCTCGACGGGGCTAACTTTCTGTTCTCAGCTACAGAATTTCATCCTTACCACAGACTCCTGGCGGGGGGGGGTGTGTGTATCTTCAGGATCTTTGAATAAGAGGCAGTCGGTCCAAATCGCTTGCCAAGATGCAAATCAACTTTCAGTAGTTGTGGGCCACTTTCCTAGCCCTACAGGCATTATTCTCAAGGAATGTATTAAACCAACAGCAAAATTGTGCTCATAAGATCATCTAAGGGCAGATCCCTTTAAAGGACGTAATCACTCACTCACCAAAGGTGACATGCTTCATCATAGGGATTCTCCTCCCAAAGGAAACACCTAGTTCCTTTGAGGGCTACAACCCCCTCACTGTGAGGGAGGAGCTCAGGGATGTTTTATAGGAGTATATAGGGTATCCTAAACCCACCTATGATGAGTCTAACGTGTGAGTGAGGTCGCAGCGCAAAATAATCTATAGTGTAAAAAATAACGTGAATAAGTGAGTGAATGCTAAAACTGGCTAGTAGGCATCAAACAACAATTTTAATCAAAGTATGCCTGCTGTCAGGATTAAAAAAGCAGTGCACCAGCGGTATGGATTCAAACCGCTATGGTGGGATGATAATTGGTCGACATGTTTCAGCCATAATGATCCTTAATCGGATCAGGCTTTCATCAGGACCTAAAAGGATAATGCTGCTGCTCTCAAAAAGTGAGATCTTTGAATCTTTGAATCACCACTATGCCATGGTGTATGAATTATGACTTCGGTGTCCAGCACTGTCCGTTTATGGCCAGCTATAAGCTACATTTAAATTGAGACACTTTGGACAGATTAACATTGGGCACATAAGGTAGCGAGTGTATACAACCCCTCCAGTGAAGTAGTATTCTATTGTACTCAAAAAAACATGTCTGAAAACCTGTAGAATCACTTGGTGTAAGTAAATGCTACCTTAATTCATGGATTTCATTGGTCATTGCATCCTATGTACTACCATTGTACCGGGGCAACCTTTATTAGGGGTGGTTGTTTTTAAGATACTGCGTTCTATGCTGGAAATCTGTGTTTTTATAGTTTACTAGCTTCATTTACTTTAAACAGGCCCGATTTGTGCTTCGTTGTGACCGTGCTGGCTCAAGTTTGTAGCATATTCATTCTGGATGGGTTTACTATGCCATCTGTTTATACAATCAAGCATATGCTCATCATCTTTAGTCGGGCCCAAAGGAGCGGTGTCTCTCAAGTTGGTGGGTCATGTCCTCTCTGCCTGGTGTAAACACATTTCAGCTATGATGAGATCTATTAAACTTTTCATAACCCTTCCAAGAGCCAACACGTAAAGGTTAGGTAAGCAACGTGAAGCGCTTGCGATGTACTAGAAGAGCAACCTGCCGCTAACTGATTATCTTTATTACCTAAGCCACAATGCTGCATGTACAGGAACCTTTTGTCATATTTGTAGTAGTAGTAGTAGTTCAAGCAGTGACTTAGGAAGGCCAAAATAGAATGCACTATGACAATTCAGCTAGGTTACTGCACCAGCTTCCACCCCAAGAGACTGGTTTTTTGGAGAAAAGCACTGGGATACCAGCTTTTTCTTAACTTGGATGGTAAAAGTAGTCTGACAACCAGGTTTGCTTCTTAAGGAACCTGGAAGACATTATTATCCAGAATGACCCCCCAAGGTTCTTCACATTGTCGGCCAGTTGAAAGTATAGCCCAAAAATGTTTGGCGGTGTAGATCTAAATTTAGTTGATGATCTTATCTCCATCTTGAAGCTGTTCTCTGTAAAGATTTGTCATCCAAGGTTGAACACTGAGCAGTACCTGTTAAAGTTCCCTGCTGTGGATAGTATGCAGGGAAAATCTGATATATCTTGGTGTAATGTGTGTAGCATTGGACAGACACTGAATGTCCAATAAAAAGATCAAAAGGCGGATGCACACTTATATTGAACAAGGCTAGTGAGAGTAATGATAGAACTCACAGCTTCTTACTAAAGGGCAATCCCATTGTGTCTTTCGCTATGGTTTGCACCAAGGACGGAAAACCATAATTGTGTAATGCAAGGCCAGAATATGGTGGACAAGCAGGCAGTCGGGATGGCATGGACCACTGTTTGCAAGATGGCCTCTAAGTAAGCAGCCTGCACCCTCGGTGATACACCAAGAACCCTAGCAATGTGTTTTCTGTATCAAAACTAGTATTTAACGAGACTTGGAGGGTCATAATGATGTTGGTGAAGAAAGGCCGGCTGCTGTTTTATGTTTCCATGAGCCAGTATAGGGAGTGTGGTAATTGGGTGATATTCTGACAGCTCAATAGTGACCGGGTGGGTCTTTTATTAGGATGAGGACTAATAAGATCCATTTTAGCGAATGAGGATCAGAATCTTCAGACTAATATTATGTCTGTTGATTGCCACAAACTGGACGGGCAAGCTGCCTAAACAACCAAGCAGACATTGGATCTCTTAAAATGTCTGCATGTTCAGTTCCAACATACTGCACCAGGCATACCTGACTCCTAAAACGATTATACCAAATATGTCTGACCACAAGCTCTGATTGCCCTAGATGCTCCCTACCAGACTCGGATCTACAGCATATGTTGTGAGAATACCCTCTAGTGTTCACCTATTGAAAATAGATGCACACCACACTGGCATCTATAGTTGATTGGGTGGGAGTAGATACTTGGAGGGATCCTTACTGGGACTGTATCGATGTTCTAACAGACTTGTGGCAAAGACTAGATTTTTGGATCTTGCTCTGCTGTGTTGGCTAAGCGTTCCACAATCAGGAAGTGAAAGGCTTCCTACCTACAGGGGCAATCGGCCTGGCACACAACAATACTGAATCTGCTGAAGCCAAATTGAATGCATTGCGTAGGGAAGAGGCCAGAGGACTTTGAAGGTACCTCATGGCATGTATTTTTCTCTTTCAAGGAGGCCATTGGGGATAATACACTTCTTCCTTGAAGTCCATCCTCATTTTCTTTAGGTTATTTAGACACCGAAAATACCATACCCAACCTGACCTTTCTCTGCTTATGTATTTTTCTCCATATATTTCAGTGTGGAGTATGAACCAGCCTTGCATTGGTTTTTTTTTTGTTTCTTTCTGGTAGTTAATGCTCTGAATACCATACTACAAATTGCCGAATATGCATGCTGATGTGGTTGTGTTTACCCTGTTTCAACTGTATTCTGAATTTATACTGTTACCATTTCATGTTTACATTAAAGAGTATCAATTGCTCGTGAAAACATGTTTGTTAAATCTGTAGGTTTTAAGAGGCATATGAAGGTGATCACCTAATCTGAGGAAATGGGCTTTGCGGGGGGAGGGGAGACCAACGATTTACAGATGAGCTTGACACAGGAGCCACTCTGACAGCCACTGTCCTTTTGTGAATCCCAGCCAGTGAAAATCCTTGGATTATTATAAAGGTCTCTGGAGTGAGCCATTAAAGAGACGTGGTGGAATTGGTCCAAAGAAGTAAAGTGAAAATGGCAGGAGTTTTTCCTCCAAATTTTTTTCCGTCCACAATCTGATTGCCCTGGTGCTCATTTTTTTCCCCCTGTAAACGAGGCCTCTTCAATTGTTTCATTGAATGCTATATGTTCAAACTTAATAGTAGGAAGCACATGTTTAAACTATTTAATCTCTTAAATTTCTCTTTCTTACAAGAGTTAGTTTTGGAGTAAATCCGGATGGTTTGTGGTGTTCTTTTAGCAAGATTTCAAAGTGCTGTCCAAATGATTGAAAACTTCTTTAAAATGGAAACTTTTAATTCTCCAGTTTTTCTAGGATAGGTCAAAACGGAGTTGCATGTGTTGCACCCCTCCGAGTTGTGGTCCTTCGACAGACAAAGGTTATACAACTTTAACAAACCTAAACCAGTGATGTGCAGTTTTATAAGCGGTATTACCTTGCCATTTATAGTGTCACGGGGCCAGTTTCTAATATTGATATTTTACGCTGATTTTATATAGGTTATTAGAACATTGGAATGTGGAGCACTCAATGGCAGACAATAGAGTGCTCTAAGCTTCTACGGGCCGGTAAAGACCCGCAGAGCAACATTCCAATGTTGTTTAAACAAAGGCACCTCGGAGCCCGAGCGCTCCGAGAGGCCTTTGCTTAATTTGTTAGAACATTCTGCCCTCTAGTGGCAGAATGTTCTAATAGCCTTCGGCTCGGGCCTTTAACGCTGAAGTGGACCTTTAATAGCCGGTATAGCCCGCTACGGCGGGCTACAAGGATATATTAGAACATTGGAATGTTGAGCGCTCCATTGTAGGCAATGGAGTGCTCTGAGCTTCTAATGGCTGGTAGGAGCCTGGAGCATCAACATTACAATGTATGTTCACAGCATTAGCTGTGGACAAAGGCCTCATGGATCCCGGGGGGATTTCAACCCCCTCGGGCTCTGAGAGGCCTTTGTTGTACAAATTAGTACATTCTGCCCTCTAGAGGCGGAATGTTCTAATAGCCTTAGAGCCCTCAGTAGCGGACTCTACTGGCCATTAAAAGCCCGCTCCATTGTTTAAGGCCTTTGCCTCGGTCTTTTAACGCTAGAGCTACCCTTTAATGACGGGTAGAGCATGCTACGGTGGGCTCTAAGGCTATAGTAGCAATCGGGCCTTAATGAGCATGCACCTGGAAGGGCCCTTCATTCGAGTAAGTTGCAAACGTTTCAAGGATTTCATCCCAGCCTGCAGGAATTAGTATTTTCCTCAATCCCTTTATTTCCTGTTTAATAAGCAACACGGATTCTGCTTCTTGCTTTTTCTTTACTTCTTGCTGTCGTTTCTTGATGGGTTTAGCTACTAAACCTGCAAGGACCAGAAACCTGCTAGTTGGCTTGACTTTAGAGGTATGCGCAAACGCCCCCAACAAACCACAGTTTGCCCTCAGGAGGGTTTGACATGCCTTGGTTATTGTCAAGTAATTGTTGATTTCTAGCCTGTGTTATGTAGTGTCAAGGCATTCATAAAACCTCTGCCAATAGCAGGCATGGACTCTGCTACAGCGAGGGCATTTATATGAAGTAGTTGGGTAAATTGTTTGTGTAAGACATCAGGTGTGATATATGCTCTGAGTTATAAGAGAAACTTGGGATGTTGGTGCTATGTTCCATCTTCCACCTTTATCAAAAGTGGATCATCTTATAGTTGCTCATCACGATTGGCTTCTCGATGTTGTATCTATTTTCATTGTTTCTTTCTTCTCGTCAGTGACTATCACCCATACGAGGTTGAAAATGAAAAAATAATAGAGGATTTTAGGGATGCCGTAAAAAGGTGAAAAGACCAGACTCATTCCAAAACCTGTCAGCTGGCATAGTGCATGTTAAATAGCATAAATAAAATAATTTTGGATTTAGAACAATGCTAACAGAGTAAAGTAATTTATCAATTGCCAAATACAAAATAGATGCCTTGGAGAGTATACACAAGAACACTGGACACGTTTTTCTCATTTGAGCTCTGTCCTGCAAAATAAGTAAAAAATAGAAAATGCATTTTTACTAGTTAAAGTAATCTGTTTATTGCACTTGTCCCACAACCTTTTTTTTTTTTTAATCACAGAAAAATAGAGTACTGCAACTACGGTGTCCCGGGGGAAGAATGTGTCTAAAAAAAATGAATAAATATAAACCATAATCCATTCGCTTAGTGTCTAGCTTTTAGAAACGGGATAAATAAAATCAAAAGATCGCAACTTACAGAATTATCATTGGATTCCTAGGAAGGCAGTGTTTAGCAAATACCCATATAAACAGACTACAGCCAAGAGCTCCTTCTGTTAGAATGTCAACAAGTTAAAGAACACAAGTCAACTGTTATGACCACTGGAATGAGCTTCTAGAGCTAGGTACACGGTGAAAGAATTGTGTGGCCATTTGAACATACCATTCATAACGATACTTACCAAAAGAAGTAGTTGCCTTCATTGCTGCTGTTTGCCAGTATTTTCCTTAGTGAAAGCTAGTGTAACAGTCCATCACATTAACTCAATGTTGGCTCAAATTACTTTTCTTTTTCATGCTACTACTAATCTTTTATAGTATATTCTCGAAGATTTGCTAGTTATGTATAGGCATGAATAGATAATTTAGTTTTTCCCAAAATGTTACTGCAGTCTGACTGATGTTGGTGTTCGAAAGGTATAATTTTATCTAGGAAATGTAGACAGACAGCCACTGTCAATCTCTAATGACAAATCCTGGATCGACTTGTTTTTAATACGTACATTTCATTATGTCCTGCTTGTGTTTTTCTCTAATGCCAAATTTTATTTTACAGATTATGTTTTCTTTGAAAATTCTTCAAGTAACCCATACTTGATACGAAGAATAGAAGAGCTTAATAAGGTAGCTTTGCTTTATTCGTTTGGTTTCAATATGGTGTTTTGCCTGTTTGTTGCATGTTGTGG
Source organism: Triturus cristatus (assembly GCF_964204655.1). NCBI lineage: Eukaryota > Metazoa > Chordata > Amphibia > Caudata > Salamandridae > Triturus > Triturus cristatus. The sequence goes on from NC_140592.1 coordinate 1,187,556,868, forward strand.
GACGGATCACTTCACGTTTCCAATAGTTCGCTTTTGAAGGTGCAACATCTAAAAGCAGTAAATCATCTTTCACCGGTTGTTAAGGGCATTTGTTAGTTCCTAGTCAGACCAGCATGTGGCGTAATTATCATATCTATATTACGGCAATGCAACTTGAAACTAAGTCAAAGTGAAGGTGGCGAGAAACTGAGTTAATTCTACTAGGTGTACACACATCCTAGTCTGTTAATATCGGTTAATATCTGGATAAAAGATGCGTGCCAACCATAAAACACATAACACATCATATTCAATAATTTAGGGTTACTAATTTGCCTAAAGCATAGTAATCACAATATTTGTTTTCCAAATATTCAGTGGTGAGTTACTTACAATCCTCATCGTTGAAATTGGAGAGGGATCCTCAACCACTCCAAAATGGGCAATGAGAAACTAATTCTGGCTTTCTTTGCCCTGTTATCCTCTTATCTTCTACCCTGTGGTGCTGACTCTTCAGTTATGTCATCCTCTAGAAAAGAGGGCTGTAGGCCTAGCATTGCAAGAATACTATTTTTCAGGTAGGTAACCCTTTGGAGGAGAGGGCAATCTTTTTATACATATAGGGCTTAAAACTTTATTACACTATCCATCCTCCCAACGTACTGGATGCTGTGCTGTCTGTCCAGTAATAAAACTATACATATAATTGATAATCGCCCTTTATTTGTTAATCCATAGCGTGTACATGACCAGGATGATGTAAATAAAACTGTGTTGAGGATAATTTGCATAAGTGATTTGCTGTAGCTATACACAACTTTGAACAACATTTTAAGGCCATTCCTAAGCTAAGTTGGGCCACTGCATTCCTCGAGTCTTGAATCCTGTGTACAGGTTTGCCTTACTATCCAGCTATCCCTACGAGAACCTATAGAGCCTAGAGTGGTTAAATCCACAAACTGTTGTCATTTGTTAGGGAACATACTAAAATAAGCCTGCTAAAATAAAAACCAGGTATAAAATGAATTTTCATTCCAATTAACTCCTATGTTTAGTCAAATCTGAATCGAATGCTGCTCATTTTCCTGGGTTTTATTTTTTTATTGTTTTACTACATACACTGAATACATCTCTTTGAAGATAGTCCCAATACATTCATGAGTACTTCTCGATTCTTCACAGGCTTACTCCAATAAATGCATAACTCTTTGTTGACTGAGTTATTAATTTAGTTTTTTTAGTGGTAGTTTCAGTATGTTCAGCTAATGGTGTCTAGCATTAAACAATACACCCCCAGCAGCTGTATTAATAAACAATACAGGTATATCAAATTAGTACTTGGCATTCTAACAAATCAATCAACTGCAATTTGCCCGACTGTATTTTTTGTCTAACTTTGAAAGAAAAAGAGCTACTTGCTGGTATTTGATTTATCCAGTACTCTTGACAAACGTTTGATGTCCCCTAGTACACACTTGCAACGCTTAGCTCCATAGATGTAAATGAAAGCATCCTCCACAGCACGTGCCATGCAATTGTATTATTTCCTCTAAACTTTACATTACCTAGCCATGTGATTGTCCAAAAATCAACAATGCAAAACACTTATTCTCAAGTCCAAGCAGTCCCTTAAATCAATGCACCAACACCTTTGCATTGTAGTCCTGATAAGTTCTGAATTTAGAGCTTCTTGTCAAGTTCAAACTCTCATTCAGGTCTTCGGTGTGAGACCCCAATCTGAAAATTCACTTCCACTCTTTGCAATGCGGTATTTGTCTTCTATTTCTATCGCTCAGTTTGATCCTACATTTTTCATAATTGGCCAATTTAGAGAATTTAGATGATGGTTTATTAGAAACCAAGTATGGCAAAATCCGATGTAACGTTTGTGCTTTTTAATGCAAATCTTTTCATCTCAATGTATCATCTGTTAAAGATCTTGTGGCTTCTCTGTAACCTTCACATTATCATTACTAGCTGGCTTGTTCCTAGTCACATCGTTGGTAGTCTCCTGACCTCCTTTTCTCCAGCACTGAGAACTTTATCTACCTACAGTGACATCATCAAGCCAGCTCGGAAGAAACGCATAGACAAAAACATGAATGAATACTTCTGCTTGAGGCTTTACTTAATCTTGCTAAAACTAAGACCATAGCCAGAGTACTTCTTGAACAAACACATATGTTTTTAAACACGGTTTTTATGTAGGGCCAGTCTACATCTCTAATCTCTTCTTGAGTCTCACATTACTGTTAAAAAGTCTACTTGAATTTGAAAAAAGTTGTTTTCCTCGTCTTGGACAATCTACTATGACAGTTGCCTTGCATTTGAAAGATAAGCAGTCCATACAATAACATTGCTCCTTCAGTGTATTTATGGAATCGCAACTTTCTAGAGAACAACTTTTCAGAGAAAAGGTTTCCTATATCACATTCTAGTTCCTCAGATCGTTGTTTCAGCACTAAACAGACAGCCACATTCTTGCAGTTTGTTTTCGTCAGATACAATTTTTGAAAATTTGACTCCAAGCTAAAGAAGTGTTTAGAAATTAGTGTCTTTGTCAACTTTATAGTTACTGTTTCCGTTACGTACATTTTTTCACTGGGCTACACAACTTTCAATGTAGAGCGCCTTAGTGGACAATGAACTTGCTGAAGAGATCTACATCTAATTTGGAAGTCCTAACTGGGAACCCAAGCAAGGTTTAGTCTGCTTCTCATTGTGTGATTTAAAAGTATATGTATTAATGAGATTTCAAAGTATAGTATTATTGAGATGTGCAATAATCATGCTATGGCACTTAGATATGTGTACATGCTGTATGTGCGGAGTGTAATATGCTGTTCATTAGCAATGTTGGGTGTGGAGATGGGCCATGACACGGGAAAGGTGAAGTCTCGAGTGGGTGATGATGTCCCTCCTCCCTCAACAATGCTAATGGCTTATTACGCCCTGCACAAGTGCATCTGTGTTTTATTCCGTGGCTTTTTTTCATGCACATTTGTTTTAATGAAAGGGTTTTTAACCAAAAGCAAGGTTTGAGAACATAAATTTCAGCAATAAGGTAAATTCACATTAAAGAGGACTCCTGATTATTAATAATGTGGTTTCCTTGTGTAAAGGAATTTTTACAAGCAGCCTGTGTGGCAGTAAACAGTTTTTTAATGTCAGTTTTGCTAGACTGTGGTAATAAACTTGAATTTGACCTTTGAACTTTGGTAATGATTGTGCTTATGTTTATTAGTACAGTTGCTCTAAACATGTTCTATTGGACCACATTTATTTTTACTACCATGGCATGCTTGTACTGTATCTAGAGATTTGTGTGTATGTAAGCATATAAAGTCACTGGAAAAAAGCTACTGGGATGTTATGGTTGGGTTCATGTTTTACCTACACAAAACCATAGAAATTCGACAGTTGTAGTTACACTTATGATTATACTTACCTGAAGAAACTATAACTTATGCCGCACAGCAAAACAGCATTACGCGTTTTGATCCAAACGGAACTTAATCATATGCAAGAAAGAGGGTTGATGTCACCTGAATGTTATTTAAACAGATTAACAACACAAATGGAGGACTCCCGATATGCACATTGCTGTTGGAAAAAAGGTTTAGTACCTAATTTATGTCCGCCCATCAGACCAAAATAAAGCTCTTTCAAAACCGTACCCTCCAAAATATCATGCAAATGCTTTTCTTCTCGCGTTAATCCATTAAGCCATGTTGTGTAGTTACACTGCCGTTCGTGTCATAAGTACAGCGCAGGAACAACTGGAACATGGGAAGCTCTTCCCAGCAGTTGTGTTTTTTGAGCAATTTTTTTGTGCGAAATGCACACTTGTCTCAAAATTTGAGGCAGGCTTAAATTTCTGCAAAAATGTAGTGCAAAATAATGGATTCCTATTTTTCGGTCGAGCCTAGTGGCAGCACGCATGCTGCGAGGCATGCAGTAGTCGAATATGCTGTGGAAGCCTCGCCTTCTCTCCGCCCATATTTTTGATTGGCTGGTGTCATTGTTATTGGTAAATGCTGGTTTCCGATTGATAATGAGACTTGTTAGTCCCTCCTTGTTACCGCCCTGTCGCCATTTGTTACCTCCTATGAGGACTGGATCTTTTACTTGTGGCGTTAAACGGTCTCCTTCATAAGTCGGTAAGCACTATTTTTTTTAATTTTATTTGCAGCGCGGTCCGCTTTCACTTTAGCGGCCGCGCTTGTTTATTTAATTAAATTACCGCACAGGCTGAAAGGGAGCGTTTATAATCACGGATTTAACAAGCATTTGCTATGCACAGGTCTCGCATTTACGTGAGTTTGAGCCATTTACATTGCAAATAACAATGCCTTTTATTTTTGTTTTCGTTTTTAAAACATAAAGGCATTGTCATTTACAATGCCAATAGCTTAAACTCGCGTAAATGGAGACCTATTGCAAATGCTTGTTTATAATTGAGTAATTTCATTTTTTTTTTTTATTTCATGGAATTGCACTAAAGCAAATAATGCAAATTTTGCACATCCTTTGGTACAAGTCGGGATCCATGGCATGCCCTTTTTGTTAAGCCACTTTTCTTTATGCATAAGTTATTTGTAGCATGCTGGGGGTTACATGTGGCCTCACTGTAGCCACTGTAACTTTGCTGCTACTTGCTCTCTGCATTTCATGCCATTGTAGCAAAATTCTGACAGAGACTTATACCTGCAGATTCTTCACTTTTTGAATGGTGCCAGACTAGATCTGGAAACTTTTCAGCAGTATCACTGTGAGTTGGTAGGTCGCACCGTGCTGCTCCAAACTGATGCTGGTCTGCTCCGGAAATGACATCTGGAACTTAAAGGTGCCATTCCACATGCTGACGTTACTTTTTTTTTCTTTTGACGCCTCCTGATGCGGATCCCGAGTTATGCCTAGTCTTTGAGAAATTACCTTGATTTAAAAATGGCTTTTTACAGGACTCCTGCAAGCAAATGTCTGTGACACATCCTCATCAAATTTGCCTATGCTTCCCTGTTGTCGATGCCATGACTCAAATGCCTGCACTGACTACGCATCGATTCACCCGTAGGCCATACGAGACCATGATTAAAAGCATTACAGTGCCGAGCACCGGAAGACTCCTCGACGAGATTGGTCTAAGTCAAAAGTTCTTGTCCCGTTCGAGATCCAGAAGTCATGGGAGTCATTCAAGAGTTCAGTCTGTGTCTAGATCAAAGTCTTTGGGTAAGCTGAAGAAAGAATGCAAGAAATCCAACCTTGACTTGGCTCCTTCCCCCGAGAAGTTCCTTGGTCTGCATCATACTTTCGGTCTCGCTCCTGGAGTCGTTTGACCTTCGAGACGATCCCTCAACTTATTCCGCCACAACCTTGGTAATAACTCCACCACTAATTAAATCAGTTTTCCATAAGACTATGCCCAGACTCTTTGGATCCTTTTTGACTCCCTCTGATTCGCCCATGTACCCCACAGAGCTGAGAGGTTCTCCATCCAGGTTACCGCTGGTGGGTTCACCCTTGGCTCTGGCTGGATCCGCAGAGACCACAATGGGGCTCTCTCGAGCTATGGTGCATGGTCCATGCTAGTTCCCGGTAATTAGACGCTGATATGAACTCAGTCGACCTTGGAAGACGAGGTTTCAATTAGCTGCCATTGAGGCCCTACTTCCTCCACTTCATCTGCCTCCACAGAGATGAACGCACACTCGGCATTCCCAGTTTGGCATGGATTTGATAATTACTACAATGGGGGTGATGAGATTGGCCAACCATATCATGAGGAAAATTGGTATAATAACCTGCAGGAGACTAGTGGCCTTGATACCTCCAAGGAGTTGAAGCTCCTCTCACCACCTGGTCTTGCCACTTAGGAGAGTGTTTCTTATGCCATGGTGATGCGTAAGGTGGCTGAAGTACTTGAGCTCCGGCTCCCCACCTCGGAGGTCAAAACCATTGTTCTTACAGCCATCCTTCAGCTGGGGTAAATATTCACTGATCACCTTAGTTTTTAATGAGACCCTTACAAATACATTGTAGGGGGCAAGAGCCAAACCTTGAGCTGGCCCCCAGGTCAACTGCCACATTGCATGACGCCACCACCGTGCCCAGTTGACCCTGCATTTTTACCCCCACCAAAAGATTGGTGGCGCGGTGTGTGCTAGCAAAACTGTCCCCAACTACTGCCCCCCCTCCCCCCCCCCCAATAGGAAGTCCGAATGAATGGAGATGTTTGAAAAAAGGGTCGTCTTCTGTACTAGCTTGGCTTTTCAGTCTGTGAATGTATGCTTTCTCCAAGGGCACTGTTCACACGCCTTTTGGGATTTGGTGGCTCAAGTTCTCCCAGGTGTTTCTGAAGATCTCCAATAGGACCTTGCACAGGCTATACAGGATGGCTGTGATGCGGCCATGTTCATAATTTGTTGTGGCTTGGCCATTACCGATTCTATCAGACGAGCCATTGGGACCAATGTTGCCATTCGCAGCCTCTCTTCAACGAGGACCACCGGTTTTCCAGTCTATGTCCAGTTGTCCCTCATGGACATGCTGTTCAACTGGACTCATTTGACGCATCATCCCTACTGCTCCATCTGTGGGTTTGGCAGAGGTACCTCATACAGCCAACCATTCCAGCCTTCACAAGGCGCAGATCAGTTTTTTGGTCAAGGCCCTGGTGCCCACTGCCCCTACCGTCTAGATCAGGAATCTCCCAAAGTTGGTCCTGGAGGGCCAGATCCATGCCAGATTTTTAGCATATCCCCATTTAGATAAATGTAGTTATTACAAAAATCTATCATGGATCTGGCCCTTCAGGACCGACTTTGGAGAACCCTGAGCTAGGTCAGCAGGGGCTGCCCACTCTACTACCTCCCCGCAGCGCCACCTACCAAACCCCTTTAACATGCCCTTTGTGGAGCGTAACCACCCAGTGTGACAAAAGATCTGACTATTCTTGATGGGTTGGCAAGCCATAACATCAGATAGGTAGGTCCTGCATATTGTTCGGCAGGTATACGCCCTTCCTTCCATTATGTAGCTGCCACACCTTCCACCATCTCTCAAACCCTTCCCCCATGCCCACACCCCAGGACTCTCCATTTTGCTGTAGGAATTTTGTCCAAAGGGGCTATCGAGAGTGCCTGTGCCACAAATAGAATGTAGTTGTTCTTCCCACTACTTTGTGGTGCCCAAAAAGGATGAAAGCCGTTTGCCTATTTTTAGACCTGTGCGCTCTGTTTCCTCCAGAAGGAAAATTCTAAATTCTCACTCTGGCCCAGGTCTTGTCTGCCCTCTAACTTGGATTCTGGACTGAATACCTATTTCCATACACCCGTCCTACAGGCTCATCTTCGATACCTCCGGTCCATAGTGGAGCAGGGCCATTTTCAGTTCACTGTGCTCCCCTTTGGTCTCACCAATGACCCTCGGGTGTTCGCGAAAGTGATGGGAGTGGTGTCAGCACACCTTTGGTGGTCAGTGGTGCCCACCTCGACGATTGCTTGGTGCAAGCCTGCCATCAACAGCTAATCGTTAACCAGCTCCAGACTATGGTGAGCCTCCTGTCATCTTTGCGTTCAATATGAACGTGCTGAAGTCCCACCTTACTCCGTCTCAAACACTACCAGTCATTGGAGCCATTCTGGACACAGGTTCTTTTGTGCCTTTCTTCTGGGAAGGAGAGTTCAGGACTTTAAGACTATGACACCGATCCTTTGGCCCCAGTCCTTGATTTCAGTATGGTCGACTCTGAGGCTGTTTGGTCTGATTGATTCCTGCATCCTGCTGGTTGAGCATGCTAGGTGTCATATGCAGACGATGCAGTGGGATTGGAAGTCTCAGTGGGCACAGCATCAAAGGTTCCTCTTTGACCACATTCAGATTCTGGAGAAGACTGCAAAAGATCTGCATTGGTGGGTACTGGGCTGCGATTGAGTCAGCGGCAGACCACCCCCCCCTTTCCCATACAGAGCTGACAGTGGTGACCAATGCATCTCGCCCATCTGGGAGAGGTGAAGATCAGAGGCCTCTGGGCTCTGGTGGAGTTCTAGCTCCATATCAACCTTCTGGATGTTAAGCCTTCCATGCATCCATTAAGAGGAGTCTGGTACAGGTGATCATGGACAGCACACCACAGTGTGGTACTGCAACAAACAGGGTGGGTGGGGTCACAAGGCCCTGTGCCTCTGGAAATGGCTGGGCCACCAAGGAATTTTACTGGGGATAAACCTCCTGACCGGATCATTGAGTGCTAGGGCGGATGAGCTCCGCTGTCGGCGGCTAGCGGATCACGAGTGGCAGTTACACCCGGAGATGGCTTAAGGTCTCATCCTCAAATCGGGGAGAAGCTTGTCTGGATTTGTTCATAACTGGCGAACGTGCAGTGCCAACACTTCTACGCATTGAAGTTTCCAAGGCATCTATTGCTCGGAGCTACGTTGTTCTTCAAGTGGAATTCAGGACTCTTGTGTGCCTTTCTGCCAATAGTACTCTTGACTCAAGTTCTCAAGAAGATCAGGACTGACTGGGCCGAAGTCATAGTTGTGGCCCCAGATTGAGTGCAGGGAGTATGGTATCCAGAACTCTTAGGGTTTGAGTATTTGCCCTCCATTCAGGCTGCCCCTCCGTGAGGGTCTGCTGTCAAAGCAACAGGGCAACATTCTGCAATCACGCCTTCACTATCTCCACCTTCGTGCATGGAGATTAAGCAGCGACAGCTCAACACCTTCGACCTTTTCTATCTCAGCTAGGCATCCCTTGATAGAAACTGTATACACCTGTTGTTTGGGTGTATACACCGGTTGTTGGGGCAAGTTTGTGGCTTGGTTCAGTACTGTGCAGATAGACATCCTACAGGCAGGACTAGCTGACGTGTTTTTGTTTGTTTTGTCCATAGCCTGGCAAGGATTTGCTCTGGGCCCTATTTATAGGGTACCTTTTGGTTCTTTTGATCTTGCTGTTGCCGGATCAGTCCCGATTGTTGAAGTCTCCAGTTTGTTATGCGCTTTTTGGAAGTCTTAAATTTGTTTCATCCCTATTCTTTTGTCATGTCACAGTGGAACCTTAACTTGGTCCTCACATTTCTGATGTGCACTCGCGTTGAGCCTCTTCGCAGCTCTCTATTGTGGTTTTTCACCCTCAAGACAGTGTTCCTTGCTTCCACAACATCAGATCAGTGTGCCGTGTTAGTGAGCCTCAGACTGTGTTAACCTGCCGTACAACACCTCCCTAGACAAGTTAGTTTTGCGGATACAGGTATCTTTCTTGCATGAAGTTGTGATGTCGTTACACGTTGGTCAGAACATCACCTTGCCAATGTTCTATGCTCCTCCGTACCCCTCTAAGTGGAAGGCGACACTCCATCGCTTGGACTGTAAGAGCGCTTAGCTTTTCCATGGATTGTACTAAAGCACATTGGGTCAACGATCCTCTCTTCGTGGGGTTCTCTGGAGCGACAAAAGGGAAGGTTGTGCACAAGACAGCCATCTCCTGCTGAATTGTGCTCTGCATCAAGATCTGTTACGCATTGGCTAAAAAAGCAGCATCCAGAAAGAGTGCATGCTCATTCTACCACGGCCAAAGCGGCTACCACTACTTAAGCATGTGGAGTCCCTGACCTGAACATTTGCCAGGTGGCTATGTGAACGTCCTTCCATACAGTCCCAAAGCACCATTGTCTGGACAGTTAAGTTTACTGCGAGGAGCATTTTGCCCACGCGGTCATGCAGAATTTTCTGGTTTGAGTCCATCCACAGCTCCACCTCCAAATAGGTCCTGCTTTGGTATTTGTTCCAAAGCTAGTATCTGCAGTTAGACGTTCCTATGATAAGAACAAGTTACTTACTTTCGGTAACGCTTGTTTACAAATCACTACTGCTTGGACAGTCTGGTACCTCGAAGCAGGCTTTTTGCCCATTTGGTCCTCCAGGATTATTTGGTTAGGGCTGGTTCGCAGACCCACCTCCAGAGAGGGATCGCTTTGGGATCTATTCTAAGGTGAAGAATCTGCTGTTAGACATTTCTATCAGAAGAACAAGTTCCTCACCTATGGGCACACCTTTTCTGTTAGACACCATATCTAGCTGCAGATCCCTCACCGTCCCACCCATCCCTACCTCTCTGATGGGAATCTATAATTTATAAGATTCCAAAGCTTGGAATCTGAACACTGGTCACACAAATTTGCTTTTGGCTCTGCGTCTGGAGGCGCGACTACTCAAGAGAAAATTACATTAGCAAGTGGCAGGGGTGCCCATATAGGCATTCTGCATGTTGTTAACAGAACTGCATCATTGCGGAGCTGCATGATGCCACCTATTTGTACTTCTGAAAAGTTTTCAGATCCAGTCTGGTGCCCGAGGAATATTCAAAAGATGAGGAATGTACAGCTAAATAGTCTCTACCAGAAAGGGTGTTTCTAAAGGTAAGTAACTTGCTGTTAAAAAAAGAAAAATACAACTGGCCACATGGAGATTGTAGATTTATTTTTTTTTCTCTCTGAACCCTGCCTGTAGAGGAGTAAGTATCTTGGGCTCCTCCATCCAACTCTGCAGCCGGAGCAGCAACACGCGTGCAAAGATCTCCTATATAGGCTTATCGGCCTATGATTTGTTGGTAATAGCGGTGAGCCTTTTTAAGGTCTCGATCGGCCTATAATTTGTTGGTAATAGCGGTGAGCCCTTTTTAGGTCTCGACCTTGCTATCGCGTAAGCGAGCGCAAAGCGAGACTATAGAAAGCGGGTTTGAAAAGTGCTCCCAAAAAGCGGATTGCATGGCTAGCACGCGCACAATCGCGCGCATCGTGCCGCCATGCAATCCGCTTTTTAGGAGCACTTCAAAGGGTCCGCTCCCCCGCCTGGAATGCGCTCCCCCGCCCCCAAGCGCGCGCCACGCTCTGCCGGACTTGTTTACCTTCTCCTGTTCTACTTTCTCTTCCGTCTTTCTTGTTTAACCTCCCACTTTCCTTTTGAAATGTTTTATGTAAATGCAGATAACATGACTTGATATAGACAGGTTTTAAACTTCAGAAAATATACCAGCATTCGCAACCCTCTTCCGCGGTGAGGATGATGATGGCGTGCTCCGGGAGGAGAAGCAGTGCGTGCATGATTTCTCCTCAGCTGAAAGGAAGATAAAACAAGGCAGTTGTCAAATAACATGAGTGAGGAGAAATTAGGTAAGAGGGGCCTCTGTCCTCGTCAGCGCCAATCCTCCCAGCTGCAGCCTTCCTGGAACATCTCCTCCAATTCCCTTTGACTTCTGCCGTTTTTACTATTGTTCATGGAAAAAGGAAAGAATAAATGAGGCAGGCGATGAGACTCCTCGCCTTACCGGAAGCGGCAGCTGAGATGCCGATACTCGGAGTGCCTAATTACAGCTCGGCTTATGCCACTGTGTGATTGTTTTTTCCTATTGATTCCCATTATATGAAAAGGCAGTATTGTCTGTTCCGTGCTAATTCACTTCTCCCACAAAGGCGCTTCAGACCGCAGTGGCTCGATGTTTATTTAAAAGGAAATTCTCATGCCCGGAAAGTCTGTTAAGTGAAAAAGACACTGCTCTAGCCTATCCCAGAATGAATATGTTCTGCAACTGTAAGTATTACTACAGTGCTTTCTACTGCTATAATTCTTCATCAGGGTCGGACTAGGACGAAAAATAGGCACTGGCAGTGTGTCCTGGTACTTATCCTTATATTTTTGTCTACCCGTGCCTCTTCCTGTGTTACGCACTTTATCCTGCCACCTATCCTGGTGTTATTCCCTGCCCTGCCTTTCACTCTGCCACGCACTCCCTCCTGCCATTTAAACCTATGCGCACGCTTTACAGTTGCTTCCGCCGCACTTTCCGTGCCAATACGCCGCTTAATTTACAAGGACTAACTGCAAAACATAAGGATATCACTTGTCCGCTGTCTGCATGACTCAAACTCTTTCTATGATACTAACATCTCCAGTGTCGGAGATGCTTCCAAAAACGATGCAAGCATGTACAGCGCTCCAGGCAAAATTGCATTTTTCCAGCTGGAGCGCTCCTATTGCCCTGGAAAAAAGGGATAGATTTGGAACTTGGAATAGGAGAAAGTTAGCAGGGGGTGTAGCATTTGTAACCGCTGGTCCTACGGGAAAGGATGAGGAGGGGCAATGAAAGAAGGAAGTCTAGTACACTTGCCTATCTGAAAGGCAGTAGAAACGAGAGACAAATACACAGAATCAGCTTTTCTAGATAGAATATAACATGGTGGCGGAAACTGACAGGGCCATCAACTAGGACCAAAGTAATTGTCACAAGAAAAACAAGCATTTACAATGCAATAGGTCTCGCATTCTCTAAACTTTAACCTATTGGAATTGTAAATGAAAATACCTTTTAGTTATGTGCACTTTGTCCATCTTGTCATTGCTTGCAGGTTTTCAAAACACATAAATAAAAAGGCATTGTCACTTACAATGCCAATAGCTCAAAATCTCGCAAATGCGAGACCTATTGCATTGCAAATGCTTGTTATATATGGGGATTATTTTCCGGCCCAGGTAACAGTGATCTTCATACCTTAGAGTATGGCATTGAATAGGACCCAGGGATATGGTGTCCTGACAGCAGTGGGTTCGCTGCGGAATAGGTCCCCTGAGATTTTATCTAATCCGGGAGCCTTACCCGGGGCTATTTTGAGAGGTCGCCCTTTATCTCATTAAGGGTTATAGTAGGGGTGTCATTCAGAGTTCTGTTGGTGAACATGGGTTCGATTGAATGATCAATCCTCACAGAACAGCCCTTAACGGCTGGGTCATCCAGTGACACCACCCTTGAATAGAGGGACTCAAAATGGTCCCTCCATATATCTGCCTCCAGGTTTGGCTCCATCGGTGATTTGGCCTCAACTGCCTGTATTGACCACTTTCCAAAAGGTCCTCATGTCATGGGCACCCAGGGAGCTTCTCCAGGAGTCTCACATATCACTTTCCCACTCATTTTTTGCCTCGTTGACGCTGGCCTTGTAGGCCGCTCTAAATATTTTAATTAAGGGGCGGTCATTGGCCTTGATAGATGTAATCAGGGCTGTTTTGGCCTTGCGGCATTGGTCGTTATACCAATGGTGGGAGGGTTTCCTATTTGGCCTGGTATTTTTTATGGGGAAAAAGAAATCTACTGTGATTGCCATTAGCCTGGTGTGATTCTGGGTGACCTTCTGGGGATCAGTTGTGTTGCCCTTAGTAGGTACAGAATTAATTGCAGTTGAGAGCACCGGGATAATGGCTTCATACAGGGAGACTAGTCTATCGTGAGACTGGTTTATGTCTGCCCATCGCACTCTCCTCCTACAATTTGAGAGGGACAACCTTTCATCAGTGGGGGGAGTATACCCCTGTGGCACTCCTGGGGTTAAACTCATTTAATTCTAATACAAGGGCATTATGGTCACCATCGTGTCATGCCATAACTTTAAAGTCAATTACCCAGTGCCAGGATTTGAAGTAGATTAAAATATAATCCAGTAAGGAGCCTCGCCCATTTCTAGTGAAGGTGTAGTTGCTAGATGTATCAGATTGTGTTCTTCCATTGCATGCCCTTAAAGAATATTTTAGAACGAGGCAATTCATCTGGATCACCAGAGGGGACCAAATTTTTACTGGTGGACACATAGTCTCCGGAATGGCCCAGTACTTATCTTCTTCACAGAGACTGTCCTTAGGCATGCCGTCTAATGGCTCAAACTGGCAATTGAAATCCCCTCCTATGATCACCATATGATTGTCTGCAATGGTAGCTAAAAATGACATTAGTTCCTCGAGTGTTTTCGACTCCGGTCGCTGGCTAACTGGTCTTGAGTACACATTTAAAAGGGCTATAGAGGTCTTGGGCGAGAAGTGCAGAAGGACACACAGAATATCATTTGAAGATGATTCTATCTGTTTTGCTGAACAGCCTAGGTGAACTCCCACCCATGTACTTGGTCCTCCCGAGGGTCTCCTTTTTCCACCAGATATTGCAGGAATATTGAAGGTGGCAACACCCGACTTTGAAACGTCCCCTCTTGTCCACGTCTCCTGGAACATGCAGATCTCGTGTTGGTCAATAAAATGGCCCCATTCGGGGTCATGTATCTTGTTATTCAGACCTGCTAAGTTCCAGGATAAGACTCGCAGCCTTGGGCGTTCAGGACAGTTGGTTTTTATTAGCAACTGGAGGGGTGGATTGGGGGAGAGGCCTGCAGGGTCAGCTTTCGTGATGGTCCCACTATTCGATAAAGGGGATTGGTTGCAGGTCAGGGTCCGATTTAGGCCCTAATGGGTGTTTCCTGGGGAGCCGCTCATGCTCCCACAGGTTTCTCCTTCCCCTGACATCGTGTACTGCCCTGTATCATTCTCGCGGGTCTCCATTACCTTCGGAAGGTTGCCCAACTGCACTTCAGGGCCAATGGCCTCAACTTCAAGTGAATCCACTCTTTCTATGCTGCTAAATCTGTTTGCTGTGGGAATGTTAAAGATTGGCTGCCTGGGCCAGTAGTGATCCAGAGCAGCTATATTGTAGCTATGGTTTTCGTGTCTCCGGCCCCACGCATAATGCCTTATGTCTTGGTGGACCCTCTCTGAGGGATAAAAATAACCCAGTGGGAGGGCTTGGATAGTACCCTTTAGTCTCCCATCCTCTCTATTTAAAATTTCTTGGACAACGCAAGGGTTTCTGAAATGTATCACTATGCTTGTCCTTAGGCCTCCCTCCTAGCCATACCACTCTGCGTGTAGTTAATATCTCTCCAGCATCGTCGTACCGGAAGTGCCTATGATTGGCTAGCCATTGCATACATTTGTGTTTTAATTCTTGGTGTGGTTCATGTTGGCCCCTTCCGAGCTCGGGGATGCCTACAAGGATGAGAACATATGGAGTTGAAGCCGGTGGTAGGTTTATAACTGGGGGGGCTTTCTTTAGTAGCTTCTGTGCGTGTGGGGAAATCCACCCCAACCCGCTGTTTATTCGGGTGGCTTTGCCTGGTGGGTTGTTGGAGTAAAGGGGGTGGATTTACTCTATTGGCGGCGGTGGTGGTGGGGGGCCTCTCTGTGTTGGCTCTAGTGGGGGCTGATGGTTGCTGCCTCTCTAGATTTGGTACTTGAGTAGCTAAGCAATCATTATAATTGGGGGCCAAGATGGCCCTTATAGTGTTCACAGCGGCCTTATCTCGGGGTCAAGTGTCGGGTCCAGCATTCCCATGTACTACCCCCCTGTTACTTGTCCAGTCGTTAAGGAGCGAGGCCAGCTTATCAACCCTTGTACGAGTGTTTTGAGTTTGTCCTAAACTATGTCCCTCACTTGGATTTGCAGATCCACCACTAGCTTAGTGACCCACACTGGCTGTTCGCTGGATGTTTCATTACTGTTTACTGGTCTTCCCGTCCCAGTATTCCTGTTATCTAACTTCTCTCCCATGGCTTTCTTCCTTCTTGCCGCTGTTTTTGCTTATATTTAGGTCTCCCTTTTGTAGCGAGCTGTATAGGTGAATCCACCCTGGTTTGATCAGAGTTGATTACTTCGGCTATTGGAGTTTGGGCCCTCGGCGTATCATTTATCAAGACTCCTGAGGTTTACGAGGTGTCAGAATCTACCGGAGGGATTTCCAAATTAGGGGTTAGAGATAATCATCTCTGTCCGCTCGATTTCCGTGGCCACTGCTCCAAGGGCCTTTTCCAACATCCTATCTATAGAGGTCGGTTTGGTTTTAGATTTAGGCATGGGGGGGGCCTTTTGTTTCTTTTCTGTAACCACTCGTTTACCCGTTCTACTTTGGTTGCGGTGATTACCTTTTGTACTATAGAAGGTTTTGATTTGGGCACTACTAATTGACTTAGAATTTGGGACAGAGGGAGAGCAACTTTGGGACAACTAGCACGAAAAACAAAGTATGTGAGTGCTCAGACAAAGTACAAAATACAAATGCAATATGCCAAACAATGGGCACAAAAACGTAAGAAACAATAGTGCAAGTGCGGGAGTGCAGGCGGAAACAGGCCCCAGTGTGAATCTACATAGGGTTAACAGGGCTACCGGGTAAGAGTGCCTATGGTAAAAGGCTCTATCTGTAACCTGATAATTAGAGGCAATCACCGCTACAGTCAAATTGGTTCAGATCCAGTTTAAAATCCAGTGTTCTGATGAAAATGAAATCCGTAGGAATACTAAGTAGCTAAAAATGAGTAAAATATGGAATCCAATACTTGGTCATTAGCTCTAAATAAATGGTTAAAAGCACATAACCTTATTTAACAATTTAATTCGGGCTGCCCTGCGAGAGGTTGCTGTCACTAATTAAACAGTCTGTGCAGGTTAATGGCAAAGTTAACGAGATTGCAGCCCCCAGGGGAAGTGACTAGGAATGCAAGAAATGGGGGAATGAGGATTAAGTCTCACCGCCTTGCCCTCCAGCTGATTGCCTTACCAGTTCCGATGCCTAGTGCTGGGTAGCTTGTGTCTCGATGAGTCAGTCAAGAGGGGTGGCCCAGCCCAGCCTCTTCGGGCGCGGACGGGCCCGCCCTTGGCCCGGGCTTCACCCGGCGCGCGCCTACCCAGCGAAGTGGGTGCCGCGAGTTGTTTTAAACGCCCCCCCCTGGGCCACAGCGTCGGCGCGAAGTCAGGGCCTTCTGGGGGTTGGAGTCCCCTTCCAGTGGCAGCGGTAAGGTGAGTTGATCAGCAAAGATTTTAGATTGATATATGAACATGCTACTCTTCCAATTGATAAGATTATGGAATGTGTACACCAAAAGGTTTCTTAATGAAAGAAGCATTACTAACTTTTTTGGTTGAGAATATCCAGATTCTGAGAATCTGGAGCTCTCCCACCTTTTAGTGTGGATACTATTGCCAGGGATAATACCTTTCACCAGCAAGTGTGCACAATGCTTAGGGAGCCTCCTAGTAATGTTATCAATGATTTGTAAAGCGCTCGAACACCGGTTGGTTTCATGGCGCTGAAAAAACTAGGGGGTTGCCAGTCCGGAGCAGATCATTCGTAAACTTGTGTGAATAACCAGGTTTTGAGACATTTTCTGAAGTGGAGTAGATTGGTGCTGAGTCTGATTTCCAGGGGGATTGAGTTCCACAAGCGTGGGGCTTGGGTTGCAAACGTGCAACCCCCTTGGCGCTTGGTCTTCTGATTGAGACACCTTAGTAGTGCTTATATTTGTCCACAACACCCTCACGCTTGTTTCCGGTTGATGGGAGTGATGGTTTCAAACTACCTAAATAGTTAATATATAGGTTCTCTCAAGCTTGACAATTAAAAAGGTTCCATTGTAAATTCTACCCTTTTTGTGCTACGGTTTAATATAGATTGTTTTTCTTCTCTGTATACTTATGGCTGAAGTCGCTATTGCAGCGCATAGTCGCGCACCTCTCCGGCGTCATTTGACGCAGTTCGGTGTGCCTGACGATGGGATGTCCATTATCTTTGTAGTGAATGCTGATGCATCGTATCCCTATGAGCTATTTTACTCTTCGGGTTACTTTGCCGGAGGTGAATGCGGATGATCATACGTTTCACACATACACTCCTACGGCGGTCCCGGCTAATTACACGCCGTATAGGATGCAGGAAATTCCCATTTCTGCTTGGCAGCATCGTATTTGGTTCAATGGCGCCCTTCCCCACACGGTTACACCAGTTTGTTTGGGTCCCTTGTCCATTCCAGAGGCCACTTGGCCGGGTTTACACCACATCCTCGTTATTTGCAAGCCCCGCTGGATGACTTATGTCAACTCCATACCGCCTTGATTACGGTACATAGGGCTTTGGTTCTATAAGTTTCTCGCAATGTCCAGGTGGGTGCACCTGGAGTTGCAGCGCAACCAGCTGGCCCGGCCGGGATTACTATTAGTCCCGTCATGGTTTATTCGGTAATGGGCAAGCGCCCCCAGAATAAGGCCGATATGCCTTATTGGCTTGCTGAGAAATTTGACCAGCCGGAAGCAGTATTTCCAAATTCTACCCCTGTGGAAAAACACATGATCCTTACCATTAGTTTGCAGAAAGACTTGGTCCCAGAGGTAACTGATTGTGAGAAGTCGGGTAAAGTATTTGCAGCAGTCTACTCGAAGTGCTTCGGTACTCTGTCTATGACTGTAATGCCCTCCGTGATCAAGCGTGTTCAAGATCAACACGGTCCATAGGCGGCGGTCGAGTTAGGAATGAGTCTTGTTTTTGTGTTCGACGTAGTTGCTGATCTCATCCTTGCTAATGTCAAGGGAGATGTGGTTAACTTTCAGGTGTCGAATGAACTACGCCTTGTCGCCGACGTCGATAAACCCCAACTGTTACCGAAGATTATTGAGGGGGCTTATAAGACCATTGGCTGCAATAGTTTGGGGCTTAAGCCTTTTGCTAAAACGATAGCGCAGCTGCAAACTCGGGTGGTTACGCCTCCTAAAGTTGACCGTCCAGCGTTTCCTAAACAAAATTGGAAAACTAAGAAACTGGGGAAGCAGCAACAGAAACGGGGGTCTCTGCCCACGTCACTAGCACAAGTGACTACTGAACGCACATATGAATTGCGCGACCGCACTAGAATTAGGTCTCCTGATAGATTTCAGGTTCCTTAATAACGTTCTCCTCGTTCTTCACTGGAAACATCGGTCTCACAGTCCGGCGGAGGAGAACGTGGAAAAGGTCGGGGTGCCCAACAAGGACGTGAGCAGCCCCGACCGGCTGATGGTAAAGGCAAGCAGGAAGAGTTTGCACGTCAGCGACCCCCGTTTCAGAAAAAGGATGCTGCACTAACAGCGAGGTATGCCACAGATAGTGAGAACGCAGCTTCGAAACCTGACATGGGCACTAACGCTGCTAGACAGCGCAGCGGAAGTTACAATATTGCGGCAAGCACTGCGTCCATATCTGAAGGCGACAGCAACTGATACGTTCATTACTGCAGAAACTGCTGACACTAGAGTGGCTCCCCCTGACAGACTATATGTGATTGTACTTTTAATTGAAGGTGACATACAGCGTACCATAAAAGGAATTTCTGGGGAAAATCTGACCTCTTCATATGACATTCTGTTAGCAGAGGCAGACTGGCCCCCAGATTTCGTTTTGGCCGCTCCTAGAGGGGAGGAGGTAATCCTCCCATCTTTTGCACACACTGTGCCGAGGGAGCAAGCTCAGAACTTTGCAGAAGAGTGGGCACAGGTGCTTGCTCCGGCGTTGTACCGTACTCTGGTTGGGTGGGATAAATTGTCGCCAAGCCATGAGATTCCATTACGGTCTATGCCCCAGTCACAACCCCAATATTCCATGCGCCGTGAAGCAAGATCTCACGTGGCAGAAATCCTTGAACAATTGGAATATCAAGTTATAATTTAAACGTGTCTCACCCATGAATAATCCTCTTTCACTGTAACAAAACCCGATGGGTCGTACCGCCTAGTTTTGGATTACCGGCATTTGAACTTTCATTGTCGGACCTGTGCGGTACAGAATACCCACAGTTCTGCCCTCGTTGATAGTCTTGTGAGAAAAAGGTTTAAGACCACACTTGACATCCATAATGGCTTTTATAGCCATAACCTGTCCTCTATTAGTAGTCAATGGACAGCCTTTACTTCCGGCGGCAAACAAACAGTTTAAACGATTAGCCATGGTCTACAAAAACAGTCCAGGTGTCTTTACAGCACGTGTAGTCTCTCTGTTAGAGAGCATAAACCCTGATGCGTACTCGTATGTTGATATCTATCTCACAGACGACGAATTATGGCCGCATCTGTGTCGCGTTGACCGCATCATTGTTATGTTTGCGGACTTCGGTTACAAATTCAACTTTCAAAATCACACATTGCAGAGTATACATTGTTGTTTTTGGGCTATGAACTCAACAACGAAGGTCGAGGTTTGGCACCTCACTTCCTGGAGAAATGCGCATGTTTGCGCACACCAACAACTCTGGAAAAAAAAACTACAATCTTTGCTGGGTTTTTTGAATTTTGGGCCTACTTACGTTCCCGATTATGCCCAGCGTATCAAGCTGCTATATGACTTGGTACAACCTACTTTTTCCAAATCGAGCTGGCTGCCAGAACATACAGCTATCCTGCAATCTTTGCAGGCTGATCTTCTTGCTTCTAAATACTTCCTGACGAGTGATAACCACACTGACCTGGTAATAAGAATTGTGACTGGCGCAGTGGGTTTCACGTACTTAAAGTTCAAGGAGGGCGACACAGTCCCCATTGCTTACAAGTCGCACTTGTACCCTTCAGCTGAAATGCGCTTTTCCACGGTCGAAAAAGTTTTGACTGCAGTGCAGATGGCGATTCTGAAGGAGAGAGCGCTGTCGCAAGGGAAACGCATGTTGGTTGTCACACCATATCCTGCCCTAGAGGCAGTAACGAAAGCCAGTGTACCAAATTCTAAAGCTTTGCATCCACGTTGGATACAATGAGCCACGTCTTTGACATCGCCGGCTGTCACTTACATCTTTGATGCCTCATTGCAGACTCAGGAGTACTTGCAGTATGAATTTGTTCATCCTGCTCATCTGTCCTTGCGCCCGTTTGAGGATTACCATTGTGTCATTTACACTGACGGTTCGGCGCAACCGGTGACGGATTCTAAGAATGCTTATTCGGCGGCCTGCGCAATTGTGGCTGGTACTTTCGTGAATGGTGAATTCAAGTCTGATGTCGTGCATGCGCAGACAGTGGGTGATTGTACCGCTCAGTTGGCAGAGCTTCATGCTCTGGTGCTTGCACTGGAGTTTGCCGATCTTCGAGTGACTACTCTTATAGTGAGTGACTCTTTTTACTGTGTTCAGTCTTACAACGACAATTTATTCTTTTGGTCTCAAAATGAGTATCGTGATTCCAAAGGTAGCACAATCCAGCATAAAATGCTTTGGGTTCGAGTCGCAGAACTTAAACAACGTCTGCCGCTCGTGAATGTGATTCACACTCTTGGCCACCAGCGCGTAGGTGTCCATGCTGTTGGTAACATATCTAGTAGCAGCAGTTACAAGATCCAAAAGTAAGATTGATGATGACATCTTGGCAGCAATTGCTGCAACAGAGAAGGGTGATAATTACACTTGGGGTTTCCCTTCTAAATACTCTTATCATTTAAGTCCTGATAAAGTTCCCTATGTGAGAATTAACGACGACGGTGACAGATCGATTCCCAACGTGGACTGCAGACTTTCCTTGATAACGGCCGCTCATGAAGGTATGGCTTCTGCCCATGCCGGCGTTTCTGCGACTGTTACTATCTTACAACAAAGTTACTGGTGGCGTGGATTGTATAAACCGACTCGTGCTTATGTTCTTAATTGTGACATCTGCCAGCAGATTATGCCTTCGACTGCTGCGCGTCCACCTCAAACACAGTTGTACATATCTAATAAACCACTTGGGTGTGTTTATTTAGATCACTGCGGTCCTTTCTCCTCTAATACTGCGTATAAGTACATCTTAGTTGCGGTGGATTCGTGCACACGTTTTCTGTGGGTCTGGCCACAACGGAGTGCTGATGCTCGAACTGTCATCAGGGATTTGTGTGTCTTTGTAGGAATTTTTGCATGTGGTACCCTTCGTTCAGACCAGGGTCCAGAGTTCGCCTCCAGGGCGTACAAGGATGCCATGCGATCTTTGGGAGTCCAAGTCAAATTTTCGTCTCCATACTGGCCTGAGGGCAATAGCGTTGTGGAGCGAATGAACCGTGACTTAAAGCAATCCCTGACAGCTAGGGTTTTAGGTACTGGCAAGAACTGGTTGGACCATTTGTATAGCGTTCAACGTGCACTTAATAATCTCCCTAGAAGGTCACTGGGTGGGGGGACCCCATACGAAATGCTCTTTGGCATAAACCTGTTTGTCCCAGACCTTGATGGTCTAGACATGGCGGCGTCGGCCTCACCCTTTGATGTAGATGATCACTCTAGAGACAGGCTTGCAAAGGAACACTTGCCCTCCACAACTGATGCTGCGCTTCAGATTCCAGTAGTCGGCTGGTTTCCTCGAGTTGGTGACCTGGTCCGTGAGAAGGTGGAGAACACAAAGGAGTTCGGCCCCTCTTATCGTGCACCGGTTTCAGTGCTTGGCGTGCAGGGTACAAGAACAGTCATTTTACCTCCACTTCCTGGTCGCAAGGATAACCGGTACAACTCCATTGACAATGTCAAACTACGACGAGTGGCCGATTCTTCTTAGTATGACTCCAGCGGTCTCTTGTCCAGCAATGCTAAGAAATTCTGTTTTGGCTCCAGCAAATACCAACAGGCCTGACGTTGCCATCGAGATGCATACTTTTACTAATCCTTTATTGATTCCACCGGCTGGTGGTCCATTTGAAGATACTGAATATACTTATCCCACAGAAGTGTTGTTGCCTGGTTTACAATCAAGTGCAGTATACCAGTCACGTTTTTCATTTGACTCTAACTCTATGACTTCCAATGCGCCATCAAAAATTTCTATTGTTGCTGTTTGGTTTATAAGACATTTATTAATTCCCCCTTGGACTTACATTTGGCTGGTACTATCTATTTTTTTGTTCATGTCGATTGGATTGTTGGTTGTATTTTTTCATATAGTAAATGGACACTATCTCACCGAAAGATCTGCAATTAGATTAATTGATGTAACTTTGGCACCCCACTCCTCGTCACACATCATGAAGAGAGACCAGACTTTTGTTAATATTACTGCCTGGCCTGTGTTAGATGGGATTGTATGGGATGCTGTCAAATTTCAAATTTTGGTCCCACAGAGGTGATAAATGTCCCCACTGTAATTCGTGTTTCAATGGGGGATGTTGTGAAACAAAACATACGCTCTGATGATTGGGATGTCCAAGCCGTAGAGGCTCTTTTTTCTCATTTGAAATATTATGCTGCTTTTGATGCTGAAGATTTGTATTTAGACACAGCAAATTATGGAGAGTTGTTTTGCTACCAACACTATGGCAATCATTTCCTTCATAAAGCAAATACGTTTAGAAATTTCGTCAATTATACATAGGGCTCCCGATTTTATGGTATTTGTTTTGACATTTCCGTCTGTATTTTTCCATATTTTTTGCTAATTTTATCTGTATTTATCCATATTTATTTTGGGTTTTGTGGAAAAATTAAGCGGAAATTAGTATATTTCCACATTTATTTAACCAATAAATATGCACTCATGCTTGAATGCCTGCTAAGTTTCAATTCTGTGAACACCCGCAGAAGATAAATCAAAGCACGTACATGAAAATATGCACATTTCAGTATCAATCTTGTGCATATCTCCTGCTGGTAAAGCCTCACTCTCAAAATTCCTTTCTTTTTTTTTTAACTCTTACCTATCAATCCATACAGCTATTGGCCTGGCAGGCATGGCAGACAGTATTTAGAATTACTGAAAAAGCTACCTATTTTTCCGTTTTTATCCACATTTAAAAATAAATACAGACCAGAAAATAAATGTTTTCTGTCTGTATTTATCTGTAAAAATCAGTAAAAACGGAAAACAGGGAGCCCTAATTATACACAAAGGGACTATTGTCCAGCACCAATTGAAGGCCGCTCCAAAACTCTGGTGAAAAAATGTACATATTTTACTGATTTCAGTGTATCTGAACCTGAAGCCTTTTATTTTAAAATGGCTGCTGAGTCAGCATCCAAGGTTAGATTGACTCACACTAAATTATTGTATTCCAAGTCCTTTATGGATGATTTAGCTATAGGTGGCTATGAGCTGTGGAAAGATACCATTGATCTTAAATCTGTTTGGGGTTCTAAAGCATGGCAGGTACAAGGTACGGAAGCTCTGCATCGTGCTTGCCTCTTCCCAAACCACATGTTTTTGAATTCTACCATTTTTCAAACCACCTGCTTTGGATTGGCTACTTCGAAAAAGATGAATTCCCCTACTATTCCTGATCTGGGCGCTTATCCAAAATGGGGTAATCACACAGATCTGTCCATTGATGAATTGCAGTCCTTCATTATTAATACATCCTTCAACATTTCCAACTTGGACCCTGAAGGGTGGTTAATATGGCAGAAAAGCTCCGATTCCTGTCAACATCGTTTTCTAGGTTTGTACCCCGGTTATACACAGGTTAGGGTGGACCCCGATTTGAATCTTCCCATTGTGTTACTACCTATTCTGTAGGAAAGTTATGTCAAACCTGGCTGCAACATTCCACCTAGGCATCTGTTCAACTTCATTTATCAAAATTGAATGACAAAGTAGACTTGAATGATTTTATTAAGGGCCCTGTGGGTGGCAGGTCCAAAAGATGGGTGTGTGCTGTTTACAACAAAATTTGGAAATTATCTCAAATTGAAGCTGCTTCAAGATCAAGCCAATTTGGAAAAAGTGCTACTTGTCATCGATAATAGCATTAACACCCTTTCTTCTAGAATTAACACGTTAGATAATATTGTTTCATCTGTTGTGGATATTGTTCAGGAAACCTGGAAGGCAGGGAAAGTTCCCTGGGACTACATGAACACATAGTCTTTATTCCTGTCGTTTAATCTGACTACTAAACAGTTCATGTCCATGAAATATGCAACATACTCATTAATGCCTATTGAAAAGTTGGAACCTTTACCTTTCTCTGTGATCGAATCGAACTCAGCTGTGTGACTTAAACATGGTTTATTCACCTTACCAAGTTCAGTCCATGTATGAAACATTATGCCCTAGGCAGATACGAACCATTGGGTACTGCTTTCCTGCATGAGGTTTGGTCACTCCCATTTACATATAGGTGCCTGAGAGAGGGTAAAGAAGTTTATTTGAAAGGAGAGGAATGCACTTCCACACCTGATCACTCAGTAGTCTGTAGGAACATCCAATTGCATGGCGCATGCAACGTTCAGGCACCGAATTTAGCTTGCGTTCTGAAGGGAAATCCTGTGCCAGCAATTACACCCACTTTTACGTTATTAGTTAACGGTAGTTCTCTTCCAGGAGATCCTCATCAATAGTCATAAGCATTAGAATATTCCCGCCCATGTGCGGGATCCCGGAAACAGCATATTATATGTGCCCCACATATATATATCCATACATATATACCTATATGTATACACAAGCAATTGCAGCCCATAAACCCTAGAGCTGAACCATGCTGTAAGTAATTTCCACTACACATAAGAAAATAGCATTATAAACATGAGAAACAACATTATAACTTGTTTGGAAACTGTTTTAATGCTTAGAAAACAGCAGAAATTATTAGAAAACACTGAAAGCATAGGAAGCTCCCAGGCTGCATTGCAAATACCCAGTCTAAAAAGACTGAAAAGCTAACTCATAGCTGCATAGCAAAAAACTGACACCGTGCCTTTAAGGCACACCTGACCCCCACCTTCCCATCATGCCTCAGGGGTGGCAGTTAGGCCAGTTGTTCTTTCCGGCTCCTTCTGGAAGGATCCTGGCAACGGAGCTCCACTTTTTTCTGAGTTTGTCAGAAAATATTGTCTGTTTTTCAACTGTTTTTTCCCTTACTTCGACGTTTTACATCTGAGTCAGTAAGAGGCTGCCTTTTTAAGGCATTTTTGGGCATTTTTTCCAACTTAAAATGCCTTCTCTTTTCGATCCTTGCCCTGCTTGTGGCAAGAAGAAGGCCAGGACTGACTCTCATAGGGTCTGTATCCTGTGTCTACCGGAGGATTATGATTCCAAGACATGTACTCACTGCCAGAGCCTGTCCAAAAGAACTTTGAAGGACAGAGAGCGAATTCGCGTTTATGGCCTGGCACAACCATCCAGAGGCCGATCTCCGGTGAGGAAGGGCTCCAAGAGGCCTAGAGATTCATCTAGAAGCAAGTCCTCTCGTCCTTCCGCCTCAGCGTCTGGCTCGGCGCTGAGAAAAGATGTTCCGGTAGGTCGTGTTTCCAAAAAGAGGTTTTCGACAGCGGGCTCGCCGTCGAGAGCAGGTACGTCGTAGACGTCGAAGTCCAGACCGCCATCGTCAACTTGGCGACGATCGGCGTCGAGATCCAGAGCCTCTCCGCCGTCGTCAACCCGGCGACGATCGGCGTCGAGGAGCAGGGAACCTCCGCCGTTGTCAACCAGGCGACGATCGGCGTCGAGGAGCAGAGAGCCTCCGCCGTCGCCAACCCAGCGGCGTTCGGCGTCGAGGAGCAGGGAACCTCCGCCGTCGACATCTCGACGTCGATCGGCGTCGAGGAGCATGGACCCTCCGCCGTCGTCAACCAGGCGACGACCGGCGTCGAGGAGTGTCACCCCTCCGTCGTCGAGGGCACGATCCCCTCCGTCGTCGAGACTCCATCGGCGTTCGACGTCGAGGCAGCAGGATCCTCCGCCGTCGTCATCCAAGCGGCGTTCGGCGTCGAGGAGCAGAGAGCCTCCGCCGTCGCCAACCCAGCGGCGTTCGGCGTCGAGGAGCAGGGAACCTCCGCCGTCGACATCTCGACGTCGATCGGCGTCGAGGAGCATGGACCCTCCGCCGTCGTCAACCAGGCGACGACCGGCGTCGAGGAGTGTCACCCCTCCGTCGTCGAGGGCACGATCCCCTCCGTCGTCGAGACTCCATCGGCGTTCGACGTCGAGGCAGCAGGATCCTCCGCCGTTGTCATCCAAGCGGCGTTCGGCATCGAGGTTGGCTTCCGTGTCGACGTCGAGAGTGGCAGCATCTCCGCCGGCGTCCCCGCGGCGTTCGGCGTCGAGGGAGAGAGGGCCTCCGTCGTCGGCTTCACATCGCCGTTCGACGTCGAGGCGGCATTCTTCGCCCACTGAACATCGCCGCCGGTCCACATCGAGGCGTCGTTCGACGTCGAGAGAAGAGTCCCGGCGAGAAAGGAGACGACGCCACGGATCGACGTCAAGACCGCGCTCGACGTCGAGACAGGCCTCGGATAGGTAGGTGGTCCTGGTGACAGTCGGCGTCTTGCCATTCCTCCTCCCACTCAAGGGCATCTCCACGACCGGCAAATCCACGAGAACCTGCAGGTCAACCCCGTAGGTCTTCTCCTCAGACTCAGGGGGCAATTAATCTGTCGCCCATATGGCTGCTGCCAGCACATCATTGGCAGGAATCAGGGGCTACAAGGAGGCTGCGGGAATACGTCAGTCCAGTGCATGATTCTCCGCTGCAACGGCTGGTGGCGGCTGTGGACAGAGCTAGTCCCCCCAGGCCAGCACGTCAGAGATCGCCGGACGACAGGCGACGCAGATCGCGCTCCCCCAGACGGGAGGAGCGTTCATCTAGGTCACGGGCTCGTGATAATCACCGGAAGCGGAGGACTCCATCATCGTCCTCTTCCTCGTCCTCCAGGCCCTCCATCAGGGACTATTCACCCACGCTCTCGGGCAGCCCAGTGTCCAGGGTCTCGCCCATAGATGACATCAACACCTACCAGGTGTTGTTGCAGCGGGGAGCGCAGAAGCTGGGGATTGAGATGTCAGTCCCCCAAGTCACCACGTCGGTGATTTTTGAAACACTTCACCAGAAGTCTGCCACTCGTCCACTGCTGCCTTTGGTCCCAGGGATCATGGAACCGGTCATGGACACCTTTCTCACCCCGGCGACCGTCAAAGAGGTTCCGGCTCGTATCCTAAAAAAATACAAGCCAGCTTTCTCTGACCCCGTCTTTGTGAAGATAGACCCTCCGGCGGACTCTGTCATAGTGGCAGCTGCAAGAAAGGGTCAGACGGCGTCGGCCTCCTCTTCCGTCCCTCCAGATAAGGAGAGCAGAACCCAGGACTCATGGGGACGCGGGGCCTGCTCTTCCGCGGCGGCGGCCCTCAAAATCTCCAGCGCGGCGGCGCTTCTGGGCAGGTACGATAGGGCTCTCTGGGACTCGATGGAGCGTTTCAAGTCCAAGCTCCCCAAGGAGGACCAAAAGGACTTTGAGGAGATTGTTACTGAAGGGGCTCTGGTGGCTAATCAGTCGATTAGCACAGCGGCGGATGGTGCGCTAATCTCAGCCCACTCTTACACACACGGCGTGTGCGCCAGGAGGTCGTCCTGGTTGCGGCTGACAGGGCTCAAGCCAGACGCACAGCAACGGATTTTAAACCTCCCGTTCTCTGGCACCTCCCTCTTCGGCACTCACACAGATGAGGAGATGGGGCGCATGAAAACTGAGCTGGACACCCTCAAAGCTGTGGGCTTGGAGAAGAAAAAGGAATTCAAGCGCCGTTTTCGACCCACCCAACGCAAGGTGCCTCAACAGAGGGTTCAAACCCCTCAGTGGTCTCAGAGCAAACCCCAAGGGAAAGCCCAGTTTCGAGGCGGAAAGTCCGGCAGGGGCAGAGGTGGACACCAGCAACAGTCCTCCACTACCACAAGAGGAGGAAAGTCATGAGCTGTGGCTTCCTCTACGGCCGTTGCCCACTCCAGTGAGAGGAAGTGCGTCACAACATCTAGCAGAGTGGGACAGCATCACAAAAGATCGCTGGGTGCTGAATATACTGTGTCATGGATATGCGCTACGTTTTCGAGCGCGTCCCAGAGACATCCCGCCAAAGAGGTCCCGTCCTCACCACTTAAAGCTGCTCAAGCAGGAGGTGAGGGCCCTTCTGCAAAAACAGGCCATAGAAAGAGTTCCTCCTTCGCAGGTCGGAAAAGGAGTGTACTCCCGGTACTTCCTGGTGCCCAAGAAAGATCAAGAGCACAAGTTTCGGCCGATTCTGGACCTTCGTCTCCTAAACAAAGTCATCGTCAAGGAGAAGTTCCGTATGTTGACGCTTCACCAAATATGTCCACATCTGCAAGTCGGGGATTGGATGTGTTCGGTGGACCTCCAAGATGTGTACTTTCACATTGCAATAGCGAAACATCACCGCAGGTACCTGCGGTTTTTGGTTGGAAGCAAGCACTACCAGTACAAAGTCCTCCCATTCGGACTCAAGTCGGCTCCGCGAGTCTTCACCAAGTGTATGGCAGTGGTGGCAGCCTGCCTACACAAGCAGGGTCTCTTCGTCTACCCGTACCTAGACGACTGGTTGCTGAAGGCTCCATCCCAGCAGCAGGTGAAGAAAGACTTCCAAATCTGTCTGAGACAGTTGCACGCTCTCGGCCTTCACGTCAACATGGCAAAGTCCGTGCAGCAGCCCACTCAGTCCATCCACTACCTTGGCTCCGTTCTGGACACAAGCGTGGGAAGAGCGTATCCTTCGGGGGAGAGACTGTCTTCAATGAAGAGGAAATGCAGACTTATGCAGCAGATGCGGAGGCCGTCAGCTCGGCAGGTAGCATCTCTGCTGGGTTCCATGGCGTCCTGCATTTTTCTAATTCCCAACGCCAGACTGCGAATGAGACCTTTACAGCAGGCCCTGGAGGACCAATGGGATCAGTCCACAGGCCGTTGGGGAGATCGAATCTCTCTCTCCCAGGTAGCGAAATCTTCCCTAGCATGGTGGACTCCTCAGGACAATCTGTTGGTGGGAGTCCCGTTTCACCAGCCACTTACGGTGCAATCGGTGGTGACAGATGCATCGCTGCAAGGATGGGGGGCCCACATGGGGTGCCTCCAAATACAAGGTCGGTGGTCTGCAAAAGAACAGGGCTACCACATAAATATGCTAGAGCTTCAAGCAGTCCACCTTGCTCTAAAGGCGTTCCTCCCAGCAATCGAGACCAACTCAGTCCTGGTGCAGACCGACAACACCACGACCATGTTTTACCTGAACAAACAGGGCGGGACTCGTTCACGCCCCCTCTCCCTGGAGGCGCAGGCGATCTGGCACTGGCTGCTCGCCCGGAACCTCTCGGTAGTGGCAGTACACCTTCCAGGGGAGTTGAATATCAAGGCAGACGCACTCAGCAGGCACTTCGAAGATCAGCCCGACTGGGTGCTGCACGACGACGTGGTGGCAGACCTGTTCCGTTGTTTGGGTCGTTCAGACATCGATCTGTTTGCAGACGACGAAAATTCAAAATGCCACGCCTTCGCGTCCAGATTCCACCGTCCAGGGACCAGGGGGAATGCTCTTTTGATGGATTGGCCCGGGATATTTGCCTACGCCTTTCCGCCCCTGCCTCTGATTCCGAAGGTGGTATCCAAGCTGCTCAGATCCGACATGAAGATGATCCTCATAGCTCCGGACTGGTCGCGCCAGTGGTGGTACCCGGACCTTCTTCATCTCTCAGTTCGACCTCACAGGCGGCTGCCTTGCAGGCCGGACCTGCTGTCCAAGATGGGCGGGAGGATTCTGCATCCCAACCTTCCCTCACTGAACTTAACAGCATGGCTCCTGAGGTCCTGCAATACGGACATTTAGGTCTACCACCTGACTGCATGCATATTCTCAAGGAAGCGAAGCGACCCTCCACAAGAGCGTCTTATGCGTTTAAGTGGAAGAGGTTCTTCATTTGGTGTAGGGAGAATCACCTTGATCCTACAAAGGGGCAGGAGGATGTCATCCTTCCGTACCTCCTTCACTTAGCTAGATCAGGCTTGAAGTATGCATCCATCAGGGTCCATTTGTCTGCCATTACAGCTTACAGGAGGTCTCCCAGTCAACCTTCTTTTTTCCAGATGCAGGTGGTCAAGGACTTCTTGCAGGGGTTGAAAAACGTTTACCCCCCTATTCGAAACCCTTCGCCTCCGTGGGAGTTGAACTTAGTGTTATCCAAGTTGATGGGCCCACCTTTTGAGCCAATCCACAAAGCTTCTTTACAGCATCTGTCGTGGAAGGCCGCTTTTCTGGTAGCCATTACATTGGCACGCAGAGTAAGCGAAATCCAGGCTCTGTGTACTAAAGAGCCGTACACAGTTTTTCACCAGCACAAAGTGGTCTTAAGGGCACATCCATCCTTTCTCCCTAAGGTAGTGTCTGATTTTCATATTAATCAGTCCATTTCTCTGCCATCCTTCTTCCCGAATCCAGCGACCCCGGCTGAGAGGTCGCTCCACTCCTTAGACCTCAAGAGGGTACTTAAATTCTATCTGGCAAGTACCAGAAGCATTAGGAAGACGGATCAGCTGTTTGTCAACTATGGCGCCATGAAAACAGGCTTCCCAGCGGCTAAACGATCCATTTCCAGATGGATTGTTTCCTGCATTACCCTAGCCTACCAGCTGGTGAAAAGGCCCTTACCTTTGGCCCCTAAGGCTCATTCTACTAGGGGGAAAGCGGCCACAGTAGCTTTCTTGCATGACGTTCCAATGGCAGAGATCTGCAAGGCGGCCACTTGGAAATCGGTTCACACCTTTACCAGGCACTACTGCCTCGAATCCGATTCCAGGGCGGATGCCCAAGTAGGCCAAGCCTCCTTGAGGAACCTGTTTGGGTAGCTGAGTCTATCTGAGCATACTGTTCCTTCTCTGTTTTTCTTTCCTTTGCCCGCAGGGGGATGAGGTGAGGCTCGCTATTCTATTCTAATGCTTATGACTATTGATGAGGATCCCCTGGAAGAGAAGGATTAGTTACTTACCTGTAATCCTAGTTCTCTTCCAGGGGTATCCTCATCAAAGTCATAAGCAACCCTCCCGCCTCCCCGGGCAAAGGTGTGATAGTTTTCAGATGTTATTATTTTCTTTGTGCCATGACTTTTCAGTCTCCGCAAAGAACAACTGACCTAACTGCCACCCCTGAGGCATGATGGGAAGGTGGGGGTCAGGTGTGCCTTAAAGGCACGGTGTCAGTTTTTTGCTATGCAGCTATGAGTTAGCTTTTCAGTCTTTTTAGACTGGGTATTTGCAATGCAGCCTGGGAGCTTCCTATGCTTTCAGTGTTTTCTAAGAATTTCTGCTGTTTTCTAAGCATTAAAACAGTTTCCAAACAAGTTATAATGTTGTTTCTCATGTTTATAATGCTATTTTCTTATGTGTAGTGGAAATTACTTACAGCATGGTTCAGCTCTAGGGTTTATGGGCTGCAATTGCTTGTGTATACATATAGGTGTATATATGTATGGATATATATATGTGTGGCACATATAATATGCTGTTTCCGGGATCCCGCACATGGGCGGGAATATTCTAATGCTTATGACTTTGATGAGGATACCCCTGGAAGAGAACTAGGATTACAGGTAAGTAACTAATCCTTATTTGCTTTTAAATAATGAGGCATGCTGCGATATGCTAGTAGGGATTCCATACATTGTAACTGTCTGAACGCGTAGTCTGTTGTAAAAATGTCCTCTTCCCACCCCTGCATGGGAGACTGGATGTATCCATCTGGCCTTCCATACCAACTTTGAAAGCAGAGTTAAACAAGATGAGCAGAATAAGAGCTCTATTGTCTCAAAAAGAAGTCGCCCTGACTTCCTCCCGTGAAACATTTGTCCTTCACGTAGCAAACACCCGCACCGAGGTGCATGCTCTTTTAAATACTGATCTCCCCCTTCATTTCGGTTCTCTGATTCATACTATATGTTTTGTCAACAACTGGCTTGGTGCATTTTTTTCAAAGTTGTGGGCTCCGGCCTTGTGATCTCCTTCCAAACAATATTTGGTGTGATTCCGGCATTTTTTCATTCTAGTTTTTTCCAGCGTCTTCGGCGGGCTTCCGTTGATTCTCGCCTTGACTGCTGGTGTGCTCCTGTTGGTTTGCTTGCTCCTCAATGGCTGCACGATCTGTATCACACGACAGCCTGCCCCGGCTGCTTCAACTGCGCAACCGGATGCTTGATTACCATGGAACATTACCACTGGCCACTTTTAAGCGTAGCCTATGGATTATCCTTCCGGTTCTCATACTTTACTTGCGTGCAACCTGTTTTCCATTGCCTAGATTGTCCATTCGAATGGGCTCTGGATTTGTGTCTGTCGAACACGGCGTCTCCTGCCCCGGATTATGATCGACTAATGAGTCCCTTAGAGTCTCATGAGTTGGACTGTTCTGGTATCGGGATTATGGCCTGTGGAGCGGCGCATGGAGTCCTAGGGAATTGGGGATATATATGCGGCAGCATATGTCTTCTTGGCGAGAAGTTATCTTGAAGAACACGCAAGTTGTCCTCTGATTGTGCTAGAGGCTCCGGTTATTGAAGAACATGTATGTTCATTTACTTGACTTGACTGGATGGCTGACTCTTTTACTGAATATTATAATGACTTCCTCTTGTGGGCAGTTGCAACTTATTGTGCCTACACATGGATGGATTGAATTGGCAGTTGTCCATCTTCCGCACGTCCTAATCCAGATTTTTAATTTTTATCTTTTTACTCCACATTAGGATGTCTGCCGCCCCTGAGATGTTTTAATTTTTCTTTTTCCCAACAAATTTTTCGAACTTTCACTACCAATTATATGGATTGGCAATATATGAACTTGGTCATGTCTCACTCGAACTTGAACTCTGCGTTCCTACATTGATTCCCTATTTTGTTCGTGGTCCAATCAAGGGAGGGTGTAGTGGAGACTGGGTTCTATGTGCACACATTGCTATGTTAGCATAATGCGCCTTTGATGTAAAACACCATTTTTCTGCTTTTGCACACAACACTACAGGTAGCTGTTATTACAAGTAAAACTGCTTGCTTTTTCTTCACATGAGAACGGGCGGCTGTTCACATCCCTAGACGTGCACTGCGACCTTAGTCTGAACACTGTGTGCAGAAGCCCTCCAGGTCAAATAACAATGTATGCTGTTGAATTCAGGTTGATCGGCCCACGCTCTAGACACAACACGCACACAGCTGCAAATATCAAACTCTGGTCCCTTTAATATTGCATTTGCATGCATGATTCAGACACTTGGAGAAAACCTTTCCAGACACAGAGCGCAGAGCTAATCCTGTGATGTGGTTCACCTAAGCTGATCTTTGAGGTATGGGGTTCCCCAGTCAAGCATAGAGACCTTCTATTAGTTTATAAAACTGGTTTACTAGCGAAGGGAGGGTGGTTCTCCAAGTATTATAGGACTTGTTTTCCACTATCATTTGTAATAGGATTTCTCCCTTCATTTTTTATGGTATTGTAACAATGCTGATGGTTTTATTTTTAATCATTTGCCTGCTTATATTAGCCAAAGTACTGCACCTTAGAGCACATAGTTAAAAACTAAACATTTTAAAATTTTCCGTGTCTCAGATTACTCTTGTTTTGGACTGATATGAGAATAATAACGAAAAGGTGTTTCTGGTTTCCACCATTCCTGAGAGTACTCTTAAGTCGCATGTTCTGGGTTGTCTAATCATTGGCAGCTTCGAGATGATACGGAGAACGAATGAGACACTGATGCAAGTCGGATAGGTGTTCTCGGTACTGAGGGGAATTTTTTGGTACACCACAATTCACTGAGGTCCTGGTTTCCTGTGCATAGTTCTGTGCAAGAGCAGAATCCCTGCAACAGGCCGCTACTCCTCTGCCTGTCTTGCCAGGTGGACGGTTAGTTTGCAGAATAATATTCACAAGGTAGGGCAGCTAATATGTCAGGTGAGGATTCCAAGGTGAGCCACGTTTCTGTGATTGAGAGGATGTCTGGTCATTCAGAGTCGGAGGTTGAAAATTTCCAGCTGGTGTTTAACTAGTGAGCGAGTGTTGAGGTAGAGAATTGATATGTCTTTTTTCCCAATATTCGCCTGGTTGAGTTACTGGAGGGCGTAGGTGCGGGGCAACCTGCCCTCGGGGAACGAGTCTCGTGTCTGACAGATGTTATAGTGAAGCATTCGGGCCAAGGTTTTAGCTCCGGACTTAAGTGAGGCAGAGTGCAGCATTCTGAGCTCCAGGGAGGAGTATTTGGGCATAGTGACTGGGTCCTGGGCATAGTGACTGGGTCCTGGCCCGGCCAGGCGCGGACGGTTGCAGACGGGCTTGCCTTTGGAGCGCCGCCGGCACGCGCGCTCCCGCGCTGCAGCCAGCATTTATGCCGGTTGTTTAGCTAAGCCCCTCCTGGAGGTCACGTGATCGGGACCCCGGGAAGTAGGCCGGAAGTTGCTGGAGCGCTCTAGTATTCAGAGTGCTCTACGGGTGAGTGATCTTTCAGTACCGTTATTTTAAGAAGGCAATCCGATTCAATTTCAAAGTTTAGAAGCGCCACATAGTAAGTTAAATTACTGTTTTTTTTAATTTACAGTAAAACACAGGTTAAAACGCGCTGTTAACCTGGTGGCGGCCTCTAACCTAGAGTGCCCACTCCCACGCTGCAGTCGGTATTTATGCCGGTTGTTTAGCTAAGCACCTCCTGCAGTAAGGCAAATTCACTAGGTATGTGTCTAAAACAAGATTTCACCTTCTTATTTTTCCAGTGCTGAATTTTTTACATGTCGACAGGTGAATTCCATTAATAAAGCCTAGTGGTTGGGATCGTTCAGGAAAGCCAAACTGACATTGTACTTTTCAAGGTGTGGGAAATACTTTGCTTGGAGTGGAAAAGAGGTGTATTCTGGTGCTCGGGGAGGGGGACGTCTTGTGTGGGAGCAACGTCATGGGCCTCTGGCATGTGGGGTTATTGAACATCAATAGTGGCAGTATCTGAAAGAAACATGTTAGTTAGATTCCTCACCTTAGAATATCCCCAGGCGTCAGACTGGATCCGGAAGATTTTTGTAGCAATACCCCTTGTGCGTCGCTAGGCGTCGTCTGCGGCTCCGCGTCCGTCGTTGGCGTCGTGCGCCGCAATGACGTTGTCGGAGTACTTAGACGCCGCCCTCGCGCGCTGACGTCAATTCTTCTTTTTTTCGCGCCAGTAAGCGCCGATCCGGGAGAGATACCCCTTTAGTCAATTTTTGACTAACTTTTTGACTCTTTTTGGTCACTTTCTCGACTCTGGTGCCGGTAGGATGCCTGGTTTCAAGGCCTGCGACGACTGTCACCGACTGATGTCGATGACCGATCATCACCGCCGGTGCCTGTACTGCTTGGGCCTCGACCACGACGCGGAGTCGTGCTCCGATTGTATGGCCCTGACCTCGAACGCTAGGTGGGAGCGGTCCCGCAAGCTTCTCGAGCTTCGCCACTCGGCTCCGCGCCCCCCTCGATCCCGGTCCAGGAGGAGGTCCAAGGATCGGTCGCGGAGCCGCACTCGACATCGTTGCTCGTCTGGCTCGAAGTCTTCGGGTAAGTCGAAGCGCTCCAAGAAGCGACACCGCTCTTCGGACTCCCCTCGCCAGTCGCGCGACTCGGCTGAGGGTCAGGGTGGTTCCACCCCCGCGGCTCTGCCGGAGCCGCAGGCGCCGCGCACGTCCCCATACCCGCTGGTCCCTGGGACTGACGCGATGCCGGCGGAGGTCAGTGCCTTCCTCTCGGCCATGAGGAACCTGGCCCCGCCGTCGACGCCCGCTGGCGCGCCTTCGGGCCCCGCGGACTCGACTAGGTGACCTTGCGCGCCGGCGGCTCCGGCCCCGAGGCCGCAGGTCCCCGAGGGGCCAATGCCTGGGCCCCCGTCTACGCCGATCGACCTCGTCATGCCTCCTCCCCCGGCGTCGACACCAGTGCCACCTCCGACGCCGACTCCGGTCGACGTCGATCCCCGGTTCAGCCCCTGTCCGGTCCCGACGCCGATGCAGCGCCGCCCGACGCCGCAACCAACGCCGCTAGAGACACATTATGTCTATCGACCGGCTCCTATCATTCCTCCTGTTTACCAGGAATCGGATGACGGGGGTGACTGGGAGGGGTCCGAGGACCCTTTGGCCCTTCAGGGCCAACTTGCACAGGACTGGGCAGATGAACTGGGGGAGGCCAGTGGTTTGGATACCTCACCGGACACTGGATTCATCTCTCCTCCGACTGTGGCTTCGGAGGAGGTGGCAGCTTTTTCTGTGGTGCTGCGCAAGGCGGCCGCGGCCCTTGGGCTTGAGCTGCCTGCCGTGGCTGTGAGGACTAACCTCCTCACTGAGGTGCTTCAGTCTGCCGCACGCTCCACTGAGCCTCTGCTGCAATTCAATGAGGCCCTCATTGACGTTCTGCAGGGCACCTGGTCCAAGCCCTCCACAGTCCCTGTGGATAGGAACGTTGCCAGGCGCCACCGCCCTGCTCCGGGCGACCCCAGTTTTCTGTCCCAACACCCAACCCCCGAGAGTCTGGTTATCCAGGCCTCTACCTCCCAATCCTCCTTCCCGTCTGCTCCACCGGACCGGGATTCCAAGAGACTGGAACAGTTCGGTAAAAAGCTGTTCTCCTCGCTCAGTTTGGGCCTGCGGTCTTTGAACACCGCCTGTCTCTTGGACCGTTATTCCCACTCTCTGTGGGAAACGGTGGAGGACGTGCTGCCCCTGTGCCCGGAGGAGGCCCGGGCTCGGCTTTCCTCGGCTCTGGCCGATGGGAGAGATGCAGCACGCCATGCCATCCGATGTGGACTAGACGCTACGAACTCTCTGTGTAGGGCGATTTCTACCAAGGTGGCGCTTCGACGTCACGCCTGGCTGCGGTCCACGTCCTTTTCAGGGGATGTCCAGAGCACTCTCATGGACATGCCTTTTGATGGCGCTCGCCTTTTTGGTGAGAAAGCGGACAGTGCGCTGGCTCGCTTCAAGGACTCCCGGGCTACGGCCAAGTCCTTGGGCCTCTTGGCCCCGCGGCCACAAACTTACGCTTTTCGCGGCCAAGGAAGGGGCACCTCCTCACGTCCGCCTAGCCACCGGCCGCAGAACCAGCCTGCACGCGGTCGCGGACGTGGTTTCCGCCGAGGCGGTACTGGAGGACAACGCGGTCAGTCAACATCCACCCCGGCAGCAACCGCCTCAAAGCCTTCCTAGTCCGAGCTTTCAGGCCCATTCCTCGCCTGTGGGGGGCCGGGTTCGCCATCACCTGCTCCACTGGCGTACCATCACTTCGGACAGGTGGGTGCTGCAAATCGTCCGAAGGGGCTACTCCCTCCCCTTCAAGACTACCCCTCCGGCCATGCCACCGCAGCACCACCGTATCTCGGAGGATCATTTGAATCTTCTGCGAGAGGAAGTTTCAGCCCTCTTGGCCAAAGAGGCTGTCGAGCGCGTTCCGAGCCCAGAAGTAGGTCGTGGTTGTTATTCCCACTACTTTCTGGTTCCCAAGAAGGGCAAAGGGGGCCTACGCCCTATCTTGGACCTCCGGAACGTCAATGCCTTCCTCCGGAAGGAACGGTTCAAAATGTTGACTTTGGCTCAGGTTCTAGCTGCCCTCGACCCTGGAGACTGGATGGTAGCGTTGGACTTGCAGGACTCATATTTCCACATCCCCGTCCTGCCGGCCCACCGGCGGTGCGTCAGGAGCACTTTCAGTTCACCGTGCTCCCCTTTGGCCTTACCAGTGCCCCTCGGGTGTTCACGAAAGTGATGGCGGTGGTCGCAGCTCATCTGCGCAGATCACGGGTTCCAGTTTTGCGCAGATCACGAGTTCCAGTCTTCCCCTATCTCGACGACTGGTTGTTGAAGGCGGGCTCGCCCCAGGCAGTCGTCTCCAGCTCCAGACTACGGCGGATCTCCTGCATTTGCTGGGGTTTTCCATCAACGTGCCGAAGTCACACCTGAGCCCCTCTCAGAAGCTCCTTTTCATCGGAGCGGTTCTCGATTCGGCGCAGTTCCGGGTTCATCCACCGGAACAGCGGGTCCGGGATATACAGGCCCTGATTCCCATCTTTCGGCCTCTATCCTGGGTTTCGGTCAGGCTAGTGTTGCGGCTTCTGGGGCTGATGGCCTCCTGCATCCTACTAGTGCATCACGCCAGGCGGCGCATGCG
This sequence comes from Triturus cristatus, assembly GCF_964204655.1. NCBI lineage: Eukaryota > Metazoa > Chordata > Amphibia > Caudata > Salamandridae > Triturus > Triturus cristatus. The sequence continues at coordinate 1,187,595,391 of NC_140592.1, forward strand.
GGCTCTGCAGTGGGACCTGAAGTTTCAGTGGGCCCAGCATCACGGCAACCTGTCCGCCCATGTCTTGATCTCGGAGGGCACTGCACAGCAGTTGCAGTGGTGGCTCACGGACCGCGATTGGGTCACGGGCAAGAGCCTCTCCCTACCCCTACCGGAGCATGTCGTAGTGACGGATGCGTCCCTCCTGGGATGGGGTGGCCATATGGGAGAGGCGGAGATCAGAGGCCTCTGGTCTCCGGCGGAGTCTCGCCTCCACATCAACTTGTTGGAGCTGAGAGCGATCCGACTTGCACTGAAAGCCTTCCTTCCCTCTGTCCGGGGAAGTGTCGTGCAGGTGTTCACGGACAACACCACCGCCATGTGGTATTGCAACAAACAGGGCGGGGTGGGGTCGTGGACCCTTTGTCAGGAGGCTCTGCGCCTCTGGACATGGCTGGAACACCAGGGCATCACCCTCGTGGTTCAACATCTGGCGGGCTCTCTGAACGCCAGAGCAGACGAACTCAGCTGCCGGTGCATGATGGATCACAAATGGCGTCTAAACTCTGAGGTGGCGCAAGATCTCTTTCAGCAGTGGGGAGAGCCTTGGTTAGATCTATTCGCCACCGACGAGAACGCACAATGTCAGCAGTTCTGTGCGTTGGTATTTCCAAGGCTGCACTCGCTCGGTGACCCTTTTCGTCGCGAGTGGAGTTGCGGTCTGTTGTACACCTTTCCGCCTATACCACTTCTGCCCAGAGTGCTGAAGATCAGGCGCGACAAGGCCCAAGTCATCTTGGTGGCTCCGGATTGGGCACGAAGGTACTGGTATCCCGAGCTACTCAGTATGTTGACCGATCCTCCGATACGTCTGCCCCTTCGGGAGGATCTTCTGTCGCAGCAGCAGGGGACGGTCCTCCACCCGAACCTGTCCATCCTCCACCTCCATGCGTGGAGATTGAGCGGCAGCAGTTGATGCCATTTGACTTGCCTCCTGAAGTCTGTGATATCATTCTGGCAGCCAGGCGTCCCTCCACAAAGACGGTATACGCCCGCCGGTGGAACAAATTTGTGGCATGGTGCACAGCAAAGGCTGTGGATCCCCTTTCCGCCCCTCTTTCTGAGGTTCTCCTCTTTCTTCTTTCTTTGGCCCAGCAGGGCTCTGCCCTGGGCACCTTGAAAGGTTATCTTGCTGCCATCTCTACCTTCTTACGGCTTCCTGATCAGCCCTCTCTTTTCAAGTCCCCTGTAGTGTCACACTTTCTTAAAGGCATTACTCGCACGTTCCCTCCTGTCCCTTTCGTAATGCCTCAGTGGGACTTGAATCTTGTCTTAACATTTCTGATGTGCGCTCCCTTTGAGCCTCTTCACAATTGTCCTCTTCGTCTTCTGACTCTTAAGACTGCTTTCCTGGTAGCCATCACCTCGGCTAGACGGGTGAGTGAGCTCCAGGCTCTATCGTCCAAGCCTCCTTTTCTATCTGTTCATCCGGACAAGGTTGTCCTTCGGCCTCGTCCTTCCTTTCTACCGAAAGTGGTGACCCCCTTTCATCTTGGGCAATCTGTCACCTTGCCCACCTTCTTTCCGCCTCCGCATCCTTCCAAAGAGGAAGAGCGGCTCCACCGTCTAGACCCAAAACGTGCGCTCTCCTTTTATTTGGACCGCAGAAAGTAGTTCCGGGTGGACGACCAGCTTTTAGTTGGCTACGTGGGTGCTAAGAAGGGTAAAGCTGTGCACAAACGGACCATCTCCCGGTGGGTCGTTTTGTGTATAAAAACCTGTTATTCTTTGGCAAAAAAGGTCCCTCCTGTTGGGCTGCGAGCCCATTCTACTCGGGCCACAGCGGCTACTACTGATTTGGGTCGGGGAGTCCCTTTGCAGGACATCTGTCAGGCGGCGACGTGGGCTTCGCTGCACACGTTTGCCAGGCACTATTGCGTAGACAGCCAAGTCCGGAGGGATGGCTTCTTTGGCCGTTCTGTCCTCCAGGACTTTCTGGTGTGATCTTGGTTCGCAGACCCACCACCGGGGTTGGTATTACTTGGGTATCTATTCTAAGGTGAGGAATCTAACGTGTTTCTTTCAGATGAACAAGTTACTTACCTTCGGTAACGATGTATCTGTAAGAAACATTAGTTAGTTAGATTCCTCACTGACCCACCCATCCTCCCCGTTCTGCGAACTGATATCTAGGGTTAAGGCTATCCTTTTCAGGGCCCTAGATTTTTTGGCACCAGTGTCAGTCTCTTGCATGGCTCTGCGTTCCTGGCGCGGAAAGCTATGTACAAGAACTGACGTCCGCGCGCGAGGGCGGCGTCTAAGTACTCCGACGTCATTCCGGCGCACGACGCCGACGACGGACGCGGAGCCGCAGACGACGCCTAGCGACGCGCAAGGGGTATTGCTACAAAAATCTTCCGGATCCAGTCTGACGCCTGGGGATATTCTAAGGTGAGGAATCTAACTAACTAATGTTTCTTACAGATACATCGTTACTGAAGGTAAGTAACTTGTTCAGCAACCTTTTACCGGAGACCTGACTTTATGGTTCTAAACTGAGCCCCAAGCACAGCTTTTATCACTTAGTCATCTGGGTTGAGAAATGGAGCGAATCAAAGCTTACTCAGGAAATGTGTGGTTTGAGACTCTGCAAAACAGCAAAATTGTGCAATTGGAGTTTGTAATCTGTGGACCTCACTCACTTATTTTGCTGATGGAGAGTGCATTAATGAGTACCTAATACCGTAATTGTTAGTATTGCACTCCAAACATGATACTCCAATCTAGTACAGGTGTCACAAAACAGTATAGCAATACCTGTACACACATCTCTGTCAACAACACAAAGAAGAAAGGTTAGCCCCGGCACTTGCAGCGAACAAGCTAGCTCCTGAAATCTTAAATTTTCAGCTCTTAGGCTGTCCAGAATATTACATTTACATTGTTAAAGGAGGGCATTAACAAGCCATTACTCTGCAAAGTGCAAAGGTATAACACATGCGGCCAGAGGCACTAAAGGATTTTGCAATCGTAAAATCTGTGATTAATAAAATTGCTGTTTTTTCAAGTCTTCAAAACCCATTTTACGATCCGTAAAATACTCTCCAACTCGTAAAATGGGTTTTGGGACCTTTACCAAATCATAATTTAGAAGGATGATAAAGGGGTATGCTTTACAAATTGCTATTTTCCATGTAATGTATCAGCGGATTGTGATCACAGTTCTAGTTACACACCATTGTACAGTTATTCACACCTCAAAGGCAGGGGGTAACTGATGCGCAAAGGGGATTCTTTCCCCTATAGGAATTGCAACAGTAGGCCCAGAGGGAGCCCCAGTGTACCAAGGGACCACTGCCCATTGAACCTGATGTTTTTTCAAACCGAGCACTTATTATTTTTTTAAGCTGCACTTGTTTATTTAAAGATGATGTGCTGCTTTAAAACATTGCAAACTTATCAACATAGGTCTGCTGTGTCTTGAAGGTCAGCATCCCTATGTTTGTAACCAATGTGGTTAGCACATTAAAATGTTCCTAATTAATATTTATTAGGCATGTTATTCTGCACTATTCCTCCCAGTCAATGAATGGTGATTTTGAGAAATGGCCTAATGGTGCATTGATCATTTCAGAATATCAGATACTGACTGCAAAACGTCAGAAACATTCCATCAAAGCCCTTTGACTGAAGCAGTAATAGTAAGATATCTTATGTATTTGCTAAACAGTAGTTTTAGATATGCATTGTTAACGTTGCACCTGCCGGCTATTGTAGCACCAACAAAATGGAATCAGATTTATTTTCTTCTTTCTTTTCACCCAAACTCGTGAAACCTCCTTTTGAACCTGTGCACAAAACATGTCTCAAACAATTACATTAAATAATAACTTTTTCAGTCACAAATCTGAAGGGTGAGTTAATTACAGGCATTCTCAGTGAAGGGTCTTATATTATACAGATGAAGTGGTAATGCAGACACACCCAAGATGTATTCCTATGTGGTTTCACCTTGTATATCAATCGATATATTCTCCAGTGGTTTCAACTTGCATCAGTCAAACTACACAACTGCCAGCTTTTTCCACCAATTAATACAGCAGAAAAACTTTACATACACGAGATGTTAAGAGGGCAAATCATTTTAGAGAAAAAAAACAAAGAACGTTATTACAGTTTTGTTGCACATGCTCTTCAAGCTACATGTTTGTCTACTGCTAAAGCAAAGGTGATGACTCAATAAAATGTGGCTCTTTAGAAAACAAACATTTTGAGATGAAGTCTACAGTACCTTCCCCAAAAAAGAGCTATGTTGGCATTTATGGTCAATGTGTATATATATAATATATATCAATGCAGTAACATGGTCTTCACAATACTAGTCCACTAAACACCACTGTGATGGACATTCAGTAACAAAAATAGTCTGTAGTAGGTAAGGCTGTGTTAAAAGGTTTGTTTGAAATTTGCCTTACTTTAGTACTTTCTCCATGTGGCGGTAATGCCTCTATTTGCATGTGAATCAGAATAGTTCGATGCTGCATAAAAAAACGGCTATAGTTACCTATAACAGTTAGTTTCAACTCTTCAAGACTTTCGTAGCGCTTCTGATCTCCCTAGTGGAGATGTGGAGTCAGTACCAGTATCAAATTAGGGGAAATCTAAAAACAAAGTTACGTTTTCTGGCATAGTTGGTTTATGGTTGACATCACAGTGAGACTAACTTCACCCATGTTTGATGCCAAGAATAATACCCCAGGTCCAACTACTAGATGGTGGAATAGTGTGCAGCATGTGAATCTATAAGAGTTTTAAGCTGCAAAACTGTTACAGATAAGCAACAAGTTTATATCCTTTCTTGCTATATCACAACATAGCATTCAGGTACACTCGTGCCCACCTCTCGGCCTTCCCAGAAATGAAGAGTCGGGGCGACAGTGGAGAGTACACCTTTATTAGTAAGCACACTGCAGTGGAGCCTGGTCTGACCAGCCTCATGGGACAGCTGTCGAGGGACTCACTTCAGAATACTTAGTAGCACAAAATAAGCCTTCCAACACCTCTCAAGTCCCGCCCCTGATGGAAAAATACAGCTTGAGCAAAAGCTGAACAAAGAAGGCACAAAGGGATGAGCTACCACCTGCAGAATGGGTACACATTATCAGGCTCCCAAGGCACTCTTGCTCGGTCTCAGCTCGCTCTAGTTTGGGAGCATAACTAGGTTTGATTTAGGAACATATCCCAGTCTTTAAATATAGACTAGGATATTTTACTAAATCAAAAGGCCCAAACTTAGATGACAACCAATCAGATGATACACTGTAGAACCTTCAGATTTTCCAAGCACTAGTGCGTACAAAAAGAAACAACTGAGAGAAATAATGGTGACATTTTATAGTGGAGGTGGGTGGGTCGCATGTGAGTCTGTGAAAGATTAAAATACTGGAGAACTACAGTTGCTGGTAAGTAACTTATTTTCTTATTCCAGTATTGGAACTTTAATAGATTCACATACTTGAATCCGAGTACAGAGTAATTATAAGCACATATTGTTGAAACGGATGATCTTGTGTGCGCAAATAGAACATCAATACATGTATACATATCTTAGAAAATGTTCCGTCATAAAAAACGTATGGTGGGAAGAAAGAAATTGCTCACCTTAATTGAACAGAAGTCTTGGAACCGTTTGTCCTACTACAGCATTTCACATGACCTCAGAGTACAAGCAGTAGTGCTTTGTGAAGGTGTGCGCCTTCTTCCAGGTTGCTGCTCTGCAGATATGTGGCAGGGACACACCGGCAAACAACGCCGTAGATGTGGACATGGCTCTGGTGGAATGAGCACGGACCTTTGAAGCTAAAAATTGGCCTGCTTGTTGATGACCGAAGAGAATTGTACTTGATATCCACCTAGAAATGCTCTGCTTTGTGAGCGGGAAACCCATTCTCGGTGCACTGTAGGCTACAAACAGTTGGATTTGCGAAAGGATTTAGTTCTGTCCAAATAGAATTTGAGGCACCTTTTGATATCTAAGGAGTGCAAAGCACGTTGAGCTGATGTTTGAGGCTCTGAAAAGAATAATTTCAGTATGTCTGTCTAATTTAGGTGATAGTCCGAAGGAACTTTAGGAATATACCTAGAGTTTGTGCGCAGAATAACCGTATAGTGTCTAAATTGGAGAAATGGCTCTTGTGTAGTGAAAGCTTGGATTTTGCTGATATGAGAGCCAGGAGGAGAGGAACCTTCCAGGACCGGAACTTTGCATCCGCCCTATGGATAGTTTCGAATGGATGTTTTATCAGTTGTGCAAGCACCGTGTTGAGCTGCCATGTAGGAGGAGGGGCTTTCGCTTGTGGAAAAGTTCTTAATAATCACTTAAGGAATTGTTTAGGAAGCCATCCAAAGATGGAGCATTAGATAATCTCCGTAAACGGGGAAATGGCAGCTGGATGTACTTTTATGGAAGAGTTACTCAGTGTGCCAGGTGCAGGTGATAAGGCAAATTTCCTCTGGGGGTTATGAGAGAGGGTGTACTTCTGCTGATGTGCACCAAATGCAGAACCTTTTCACTTCAAGCAGTAGGTTTGATTAGTGCTATCCGCTCTTGCCGTCTGTGCATTCCTGCATAATGTTTAAATGTTGGGACTCTGGAGCGAGGTGGATAATCTCTGAGAACTGGAATATGGATGCCATACTTGTCCCTGGCTAATTTTCAGCAGAGATGGAATCAGTTTGAGGTGTATCAGCAGTTGTACTGATAATTGGAGAAGGTCCGTCTACCAATTCTGGTGGGGCTACGCTGGTGCTATTAGTATGATCCTGCAGGGTTCTGCCTTTATCTTCTTTAACACCCTTGATAGGAGAGGAGTGGGAGGAAAGGCGTAGGCAAATATGCCGGATGATGCAATTGAAAAGGCTTTCCCCCATGATCCCTGATGGGGATGCCAACTTGCGAATTACCGGCATTTGGCGTTGTTGGGAGTTGCGGAAAGGTCTATGTTTGGCTTGTCCCACCGGAAGAAGATGTTGCGGAGAGTTGGTTGATTCAACTCCCATTTGTCGCAGGTTGTTTTTAGTTTGCTTAACATGTCTGCTATGGTGTTTTGTTTCCCTGGCACATACTCCACTGTTAGTGATATCTTGTGGTGTGTTGGCCAGTTTTGCAGCGTGAATCTTTTTTGGATTCACTATGCTGTGCATTATTCCTCCATCTGGTGGTTGGGTCCGGAATTGTAGTACCCCCCCCGCTCCCCCCCCCCCCACCGCCACCCCCCTTTTTGTTTTTTTGTCGGTGGGCGTCGACGCGGTAGTACCATTTGGTGCCCTTCTGTGACGTCGACGGACTTCCTCCAGAGGCCCCACCTTTGGTAGCCTTCTTCAGAGTCTTTTTTCCGCCGTTGGGTCTGGATTAATACGGAGAAGCTCCTGAGATTGGAGAGAAGAATCGTGGAAAAACCGAGAAGAATCGTTGGGAAAAACCGGTAGAGCGGAGTCTTCCATTTTCATCTTTAAATCTACGACGACCGCAGCTCGACAAAGAGAAGAAATCTAGAACTTCGGATAATGTGCATGCAGGGGGCTCCCTGGGCGCGGTAATGGACAAAACGCCATTCAAGTTTTGTAAGAACTGCCACCACAAACACGCGCAAAAGGATCAGCACCCGGTCTGTAACCTGTGCCTGCCGCTGGACCATTGAAGCGACGACTGTAACGCCTGTTCCGTCTTCACCCCAAAGACGTTTAGGGTAAGAGAAAGGCAACGACGAGCCAATTACAACATGCAGGGCCAAGGATTACTGCCATCGCTGGGAGACCTGGGCCTCTCCAGTGAGGAGGAAGACCACGTCGCTGAAGGACTTGAAGGCGATGAGGAAACAAGTTTTGGTCGTGTAAGTCGAGAGGAAGACTTCGAAGGAGGTAAGAGTCGTTAACCTCGAAAAACAAGAAGAGTCTCAAATCGGACTCAAAAACACAAAAAGGATGCTCTGCATCGAAGCATTCGGCGACCGTAGCTGCATCCAAACAAAAACAGACCGTAGGATTCTTGGAAAAGGACTCCGGAGCGGCAAAGGTCCTCAAAAAAACCAAGACCTCAAAGGACAGTCTGGAGAAGTATGCTTCGGCGTCGAATAAAGAGAGGCCAAAGCAAACATTGACGACCGCTTCGGCTTCGTCAGTCGAAAAGCTGACAATCTAGGCCCCGGAACACACCAGGCCGAGATTGAGAAAAAGAGAAAAAGGCTTGAAGCCGAAATGGCAAATTCTTCAATGCAAAAAAGACTTCCACAAAAGCTTGAAGCAATTCAAGATACCACCGAAAAGAAGGGGTTGCAGAAGAAACACTACCACCAAGAACCCCAGAAATAATCGAAGAAGAAGAGGGAAGGTTCTTACTTCTTCGGGGAAGATGTCGAACAAGACTAACCAGCATAGGCGGAATTGTCGAACTCGGAGACTCAAGAGTTCCAGTGGCAAGACCTCGACGCCTAATCGCCTAAAGAGTCTGTAAAATCATATCCTTTAAGGCCATCTCCCCCAAATGACATTAGCATGTATAACCAGGTGATGAAAAAGGCGGCAGAAACCTATGGGGTTCAGCTGGAGGAAGAAAAACCTCAATCCTGTTTTTTTATTGGAGACTTTGATGCCTTCACAATCTAGGAACCAATTCCCACCAATGCTACCTAGTGTATTAGACCAGGGGAAAGAGGCATTCAAGGAGTCTGCTTTTTGCAAGGCTATAGCATCGAGATCAGAGAAAAAATAAAAACACTCCTCTTAAGACCCTTCATACATCAGGGTATCAGTGCCAGCTGACTCTATCATCGCCTCCACAACAAGGAAAAGGGCAAATGTGCTTACTACAGTGGGACCACCTCCTGACAAGGAAAGTAAGAGGATGGACCTCGTAGGAAGAAAGATGGAGAGAAGCTCAGCAAACCAGTGGCGCATTGCAAATTCCAATGCATTGCTCAAAAGGCATGCGTACCAGCACTGGGAAGAGGTAGGGGAACTGCTGCTAAACCTACCAGAATTCCAAAAAAGAGCAAGCCACCTGGTGTAAGAAGGCAAGAACATTCCAAACACATGTTTAAAATCTGCCCTTGATGCTGCTGAAACATCTAGCAGACAAATGATGATTGGCATAACGGAAAGGGGAAACGCATGGCTCAGAATCTCAGGTTTCAAGCCAGAAATGCGGAGCAACATCATTAATTCTCCATTCAATGGCGAGCAATTGTTTGGAACGGTGGTTGATGAAACCGCAAGATCCATGGGAGCCCTGCCATTCAGAGGTATGCATAGAGGCACACCATCAAGGAGGCAAGCGGGAAGAGGTACGCAACAACCTACTACCTCACACCAAGATTACCAGCAAACATACCAAGCCGGGAACCAGAACACACAACAGGGACAGCAACAAAGCTGGCAAAATCAAGGAAGAGGATCCTTTCGAGGGCGCCCCGTGCCAGAGGTCAGACACAAAGTGGTGGACAACAGACCTCTACCAAGTGACTGCACTCACACAAAGACCAAAGGTGACAGTACATACAAACAAAACGAAGCGGTAAACAGAACAAATGGACACCAATTTACAGTTCCTCCAACATACCACTCCAGTACGAGGAAGATTAACACTTTTTCAAGAAAGGTGGAAAGAAATAACCACAGACAAGTGGATTCTAAACATAATACAGTACGGTTACTGTATAGAACTAGCGAAACAGCCTCCGCACAGGAGGGCAAGACAAAGGACACATTAAAAAAAGAACTATCTCACCTGGTCGAAGAGGTGAAAGAACTTCAGAGAAAACATGCAATAGAACATGTACCACACAGAGAAAAGAGCAACTGAGTATATTCAACATACTTCCTAATTCAAAAAAGTGGATGGAACATTATGGCCAATATTAGACCTAAGGTTTCTAAAGAAGCTTGTAAAAACGCAAAGATTCAAAATGACTACACTACAGGAAGTGTTACCCCAGTTGCAAAACTGACATTACCTGCCAACAATAGACTTAAAGGATGCGTATTTACACATCCCAGTGAACAGAAGACACAAACGTTTAAGATTTGTCATAAACAAACAGCACTACCAGTTCAAGGTATTGGCTTTCGGTCTGAAATCGGCACCAAGGGTGTTCACAAAGTGCCTGGCAGATGTAGCAGCACATCTCAGAAGGCAAGGAATTCATGTTTACCAATACTTAGACGACTAGCTAGCATGAGCAAACTCATACAGCCTACGCAAACAATATATACAGCAAGTGATGGAGACACTAGTTCAGTTGGGTTTCTCCATACACGAGCAGAAGTCATCAATAGAACTGGAACGCAAGAACGTGTTCTTGGGCGCAGAAATAAACACTGTGTTGGGGAAGACATTTCCCAACGAGAAAAGGATAACGACTCTGCTAAAGGAGACTCACCTATACTAGACGGGGCATCTTCTGACAGTGAGGGCAGTGGGAAAATTACTAGGAATGATGGCATCATGCATTTACCTAGTTCCCAATATCTGTCTACATATGAGACCGTTCCAAGAATGGCTCCAAACACAATGGTCACAGGCTACAGGGAGTTGGGAGGATCTAGTGGTTGTCACAAACAAGGTTCATCAGGAGATGGCATGGTGGAACAGAGCAAATATAGCACAGGGGATACCTTTCACACCTCCAGCACCAACAGTGACCATAACAGATGCTTCCCTAATAGGAGGGGGAGCACACATGGACACTCTCTCAAAAAAGGGGTTTGTGGTCACCACATGATGCAGTGAAACACATCAATATCTTGGAACTAAAAACAGTGTTCTTAGCCTTTTAAAGCCTTTCAGAAAGAGCTATACGGGGAAAAAGGTGTTGATACAAACGGACAACACTACAACTATGTTTTGAATAAACAAATAAGGAGGGACTCTATGTAGCACTATCCAATCTAGTACAGCAGATGTGGAGATGGGCAATCCCAAAAAGAATAGATATGTTAGCGATACACCTACCAGGGAAGGACAATCAAGAAGCAGACCAGCTGAGCAGATAAACAGCAAAGAATTAAAAATGGGGAACTCCACAAATAGACATATTTGCAACACCCCAGAATGCAAAATGCCAAATCTTCGCATCCAGGCGACCCTGCAACCAGTCCCTGGGGAATGTGCTATGGATAGACTGGTCAGGGATATTTGCATACACTTTCCCCCCTAATACCATTACTGAACAAAGTAATCCGCAAATGCAGAGTCAGCAGGATGACAATGATTCTCATAGCACCACAATGGGCCAGACAGACATGGTTCTCGGAACGAATGGAAATCTCGCAGGGATCAAAGCACAAAATCCCAACCAGAAAAGATTTGCTTATAATGCAAGATGGGAAAGCACTTCACGCAGAGCCAGAGAGCCTAAGCCTAGCAGCATGGCTCCATAAAACTTAGATCTCACACATCTCAAACTACCCGAAAAAACAATGGCTGTTCTAAGAGAAGCTAGAAAAACAATAACAAGAAAATGTTACACAGCAAAATGGAATAGATACACACAATGGGGTCTTAAAAAACGTCTGTCAACAAAAATCACAAAAGAACCGTGCTAATATACCTCACACATTTACTACAAAGTAAATGATGCCTTACATCACTAAAAGTACAATTAGCAGAAATCGTTGCGTACACAAGAGGGGAAACGGGGAAGAGTTTCTTCACCTCACTGGTGGTCTAACGGTTCCTGGAAGGAGCAAAAAGAATTACACCACCAAAAATTGTGGCACCACCAACATGGATTTAAACATTGTTCTAGCACAATTAATGAAGGCACCTTTTGAATCACTGCACAAAGCAACACTGCAAATGCTTACAATAAAAACAGTATTTTTAGTAGCAATAACATCACTACGTAGAGTTGGCGAACTACAGGCACTAACACTAGAGGAACCCTACTTTCAAGTACATACATGCCAAAGGTGGTATCAAATTACACATAAATCAGAGTATACAGATACGAAGTTTATTTCAAAACCCAAAGGACAAAGCGGAAAGAGCTTTACACACACTTGACGCAAGGAGAGCAGTCCTGTATTACGTGGAAAAAATTAAAGAATACAGGAAAACAAAACAGTTATTTGTATCCTTGCAAAAAGTTTTCTGGGAAGACCAATAACCAAAAACACAATCGCAAGATATTTTGCACAAGCCATACAACTGTGACACAAGTAAGCGGGACAAACTTTACAGGAATCTCCACGGGCGCATTCAACTAGGAAAAAGCAGCAACAAATGCATTTCTTGCAAACACTACGATTCAAGATATTTGCATTGCTGCAACATGGTCTTCTGTACACACATTCATTAACATTACTGTGTGGACATTCAAATGAACAATGAAGCACAAGTAGGACAACATCTATTTACAAACCAAAGTTAATCTTCCACCCAGCCACCACAAGACTAGCAAACCGCTACAAAGTCTATGCACAGCATAGTGAATCCAGAAAAGATTCCCGCTGCAAAACAAATAGTTTCTTACCTGTCGGTGTAGTTTAGCAGCTTGAAGAATTTTCTGGATTCAATAGCGAGCCCACCCTCCTCCGCCAAGGAAGAGAACCATAAGGAGGAAGAATGGAAAAGAATGACAAAGAAAAAAGAATCCGAAGATGGCTACCAAAGGTGGGGCTTTCGGAGGAAGTCTGTCGACGTCACAGAAGGGCACCAAATGGTACTACCTCGTTGACGCCCACCAACAACATCAAAAGAAAAAGAGGGAAAATACTACAATTCCGGACCCAACCACTAGATGGCGGAATAATCCACATCATAGTGAATCAAGAAAATTATTCAAGCTGCAAAACTACAACGACAGGTAAACTATTTGTTCCAGGTAAGTTCCTGAGACAGAAAGTGAGATCGTGTTCCTCCCTGCTTGTTTATAGTGCATTGTTGTAGTGTTGTCCGTTCTGACAAGCACCGAAGCATTCCAAATTCAGGGCAGGAAGGCTTGCAGAGCCAGGAACACTGCTCTTAGCTCGAGGAGGTTGATGTGAAGGTCCAGATAAGATGATGGCCATTTTCCGCTGACATGGAGCTCTTGAAGGAAAGCTCCCCAGCCGTCCAGGGAGGCATTCATTGTTATCACTAGAGGGTATCCCTGTAGCAGGAATGACATAGCCTTGCGACCGATGACGAGGTTGTGTTCACCAGACTCGTGATGAGATCATGGGTGGAGTTACCCTAATTATGTAATTGAATGTTCCTTGACTTTCACCCACTGGATGTTTAAAGCCTCCTGGAGAGGACGCATGTGTAGGCGAAAGTAAGGAATGAGATAAATACAGGAGGACATCATGCCCAGGAGAGATTAGTAAAGGCGTCTGGCAAGATACTTTTTTTTTTTTTTTTTGCATGCGTTTTACCCAAGCCATTAGTTTCTGTTGTGTCTCCAGTGTGGGATGCGCTTTGTGTAGAGTGGTATCCAGTATGGCTTCTAGGAAAGTCAGTAGCCGAGAGGGTTTGAGGACTGACTTGTCTGGGTTGAGAATTAGACCTGGCTGGTTGAAAGTTGCGTACATGCCTTGGTGGATGTTTTTGCCTGAGGTATGCTGCAATCGGCGCTAGGTAATTCGTAAAGATGTGAGGGGCGGATTTGATCATAAATAAATGGCAGTACTCAGAACTGATGGTGCTTGCCGGCCACTGTGAATCTGTGGAATTTCTTGTGTTTTTGGTGTATGGGTGTATGAAAATATGTGTCCTGAAAACATGTATTCGTTTTTCTTAAGCAGATGCATTACATCTTGGATTGTAATCGTGCGAATCAATTCTTTTTTGAGGAATTTGTTGAGGCTTAAGTAAAAAATCAGTCACCACTTCTTTGACTTCTTGCAAACCAAGAATTCCCGCTTTGACCAAATGGAACTTCTTCTATAGCTCCTTTCTTTAACATTTTAACAACCTCCTACTTTAAAGAGTGTAGGTGTTTCTGAATAAGAGGTTGAGGGGGGTCGGAGGTAGAGTTTGTATGAATTCCAGAGAATGACCAAATTGAATTTGGTCTAAGACCCATTGTTCTGTTGTGATTTCTTCCAATGTTAGAGATAAAGGGTAATCTTTCTGTCTATTCTGGATGGAATGGGAAAGGCAGCAGCAGGGGAAGGTCATTGGCGAAGATTAGTTGCTTTGCCCCGTCGTCCGGTTTTTCCTTGGAAAGAGGACTTGTTGTAGGCAGCAATACGTGGTTGGCGTTGACTATATTGTGGCCTATATTGCTGATTAGAAGAAGTGTATGAGGGGTATAGATACTGCTGGTATACTTCTCTTTAAGATGGATGTCTCTTGCCTTTAGCGCCACGAAAAGACAATTTCTTATACTGTAAAGTGCCCAGGGACTTAACGGGTTCTGTGTTTGCTTTAATTGCCTGTAAAGCCTCACCCGTGTGTTTCCCAAATAAAGCTTCCCCGTCATAAGGTAGATCTAGAATCTTGGTCTGAACTTTAAGACTGAATGACGTTGCTTTCAGCCTGCCTTGATGTCTCAAAACTGCTGCCCCAGCCAGTTGACGCAATTCAGTGGAAGAAGTGCCCGTTGCACAGTCCGTTATTTGTGAGGCAGATCGCTCCCCTTCTAGCAATATCTTTTTTGCTTCCTCTTTGACCTCTGTTGGGCAATTGTTGATATAGGCAGAGGTGGTCAGATATTACTGCTTATTATATCGGTCCAGTAACGCCGGAGAATTTTAAACTCCGACTATGAGCGCTGACCTAGAATAGAAGTATTTGCTGATGTTATCAAGCCTTCTACCTTCCTTATCTGGGGGCGCTGAGAGAAGTGCCGAAGGATTTTTAGATCTACCCTGCGCTGCTTGTGAATTAAGAGTCTGGTTTTGGGTGGCCTGTGAGGCAGACAGGTGCATCCTCCGGGGACTTATATTTCTTATCCAGCCTTGGTAACACTGTAGCTGGATTACTTATAATATTTAAACCCTGGTCCCAAATGTAGTCAATAATGGGCATTGATCTCACTGACTTCCTGAAAGGTTCTTTAAAATCATAAAGGAAGCAATCTTGTTAAGGTGCAGGCATTGGCAACTCAGTGTCTGCCCACCCTCTGTAAGAGATTATGGAAACCCCGTATATCTTCTGGGGGAGAATCTGTTTGGGGTGGAGACGGTGATGCTGGTGGTGGGATTATGTAATCGTCAAAATCATCGGGTTTCCGTTGAATCTCCTTTTCTCTCGCTTCTTCCGAAGATGATGGTTGTTGTAAAGGCATTTCTTGTAAAGAATGGTGAATTATTGGAGATATTTGTTGTGGTGAGATTGGTGGTTGAACCTCCACTTCAGGAGGCGGAGGGGCCGCTTGTTGAGGCGAAGGCGTTGCTGGTGTTAAGCTCTTTCTGTGATCAGCTAATGTATATTGCTAATCTGAGACTGGAGTAGAAAGAAGGCACACCATATCTTGTTGGTTCTGTTGTTGGTTCCGTGGCTGAGAGTAATAATATTGCTGGTCATAGTAGTCTTGATCATCTGAGCCCTCCTGATATTTAACGTTAAGTTCTGATGGGCATTGGGCTGCCTCAAAAAGGATCTCATCTTTAGAGTCCTTGTCCTCATTCAAAAGAAACAAAGGTAACAATGATTGCAATCGGCTTGGTGACGTTAGAGATGGTGTTAATGTTTTATGATTTATTGTCTGGAGATTTTTTTTTTTCCCCTCTACTCGTTGCCTGATTTGTCGACGAGGGCTTTTTGCTGATGGATCAGCATGTACCGTAGACGGGATAGTTGTCGTTGACGAGGAACCGTCTGTGAAGTGAAGCTGATGTGAAAGCACTGTCTACGACGACAGTGAGGCTGTCGTCAACAATGAAGTCATAGAAGAAAGGTTAGCTGGCGACAAAATATTTGCAGTTGATAAAAAAAATTCGCAGTCAACGTGATTTATTGACAATGACTGAGGAATGAGTAATGTTTACTTATAACAGTGGAAGCTGTTGACACTGCTGAGACTGCACTTGACTTGCCAACGATAGAAGAGGGTCCTGTCGTTGTCAGGAATGTCGTTGATGAGGTCTCCTCAGCAGAGCTGAGGTAGGCATTTGAGAGTATGTTTCACCTTAGGAGCAGGAGAAGGCGGCTCTGAAGCTGATTTCTGAAGGGAATTTTTTGCAGAATCTGGTTTCTTGTCTTGCTGGAGATTGAAACACAATTAAGAAGGAGCACCATTCCTCTTGTGGTAAATAAAATATCACGCTGTCATAATTTTTCATATTATCAATAAGATCATGCATAAAGCAAGAGGCTGAGTCTGTGGTATCAGATTCATAAAGGGATTTATTCCAATAACTCGAGTCAAAGGGAGAATATCTCCATCACCAAAAAGGATCTGGACGGGGCTGAAAAGTATTCTCAATATTCTCAAAACATTATTCACAGAGTACAGTATATATACATTTCTCAATTGTACGTAAGCAAGAGAGCAAGAGAGAATGAGATTAGAGCATGTGGGCGTGTAAGTAGGCGTGAAGGTGGGCGTCCATGTGGGCGTCCACTTGATGATAAGGGGTAAATTGTCATGTGTGGGTGGATACCTGGAGATGATTTCGCAATGTCAGCAGAAATACTTGGCAGAGATGCGCGCGCAGCAGCATGACGTGTGATAGACGTGCAACTAGAGGGTGAAGGGGACTTGACATTTAGCTCTACATGTGGAGACAAAAGTCTGGGGTTATGTCAACCTAATCCCAAATCATATCTAATATCCTATGTTTAAAGAACTGTGTTATCCACAAGGGAAGGGCTCTCGGACAGAATCTATTCTATACTGACTGTGTGTGCGTGTACAAGCGTCTAAGTGTCTACACTAAATGCGAGGGGGTAGGAATATTCCATGGTAACAGGGCTATGAATTACTTGCATAAAGACAGAGAAGCCGGGCCTTTTGCTTGGTAACTGGAAGAATGTTTACTTAAACTACTAGGCAGGAATGCATCGGCTGAGGGGGAAGCAGATAATTCGAAGGTGAAATACAGCTCTTGGCAGAGAATAGGCTGATGTCAGGCTTCGTGGGCCGCGCAGAGAATGAGACAGAGTTCATGGTCACAGATGCGAGCTCAAGCTGAAGCTGTCAGAGGCAGAGAGCAGGGAAAGGCTTTGAGGACAGAATCGGGCCTACTTGCCTGAACTGTAAAAATGGAGTAACTTAGCCATATAAAGTCGGTGGCCTTTCATACTTAGGAATCGAATATCCAGCCCATTCATGGCGGATCTGACAGAGGACATGTTAACGGTGGACGCACATGTGTTTGCGTCTTCGAAACTGGAACTGAAGGGAACATACATGTATTTGTAACATGCACATAGAACCGTTGGGGTCCAAGATAGGGGACATAACTGATCAGGGAAATCCACATTTCCACATTCCCTCCTTGTCCCCTACTTGCCCGTCAAGAAACATCAATCTTCATTAATCCATCGATTTGCTCATGGAGCATCATTTCTTCTTCTTTCTTCTTCCGGGATCTTGAGCGAAAACCTTGATGTGGAATACACGATGTGGCACACAGACCACAAATCGCTGGTCCACATTGCAGGCATAGACAGCAACTGAATAGTATGAGAAGGCCAATACCTAGGAAGGATAGGACCCTCCATCCAAAGGTAGATAATACACTCCAAAACCAACCGGACCAAGTCCAGGTGCCTGGATTCTGGTGTATCTGGCTTACAATCTTATGAAGGCGAGTTATGGCTTTATATACAGATGGCGAATTTTCTGGTATGAAAAATGCAATAGCTTGATCCGATGACCCTACAAGCTCCGCCCCTATCGGCCAGGATAACGTCAAGGACAAGACTATTTTGAAGCACAACAATCCGCATAGCAGACTGCTCTTCTGTTAAATTGCCTAAGGCGGAAATAGTTTCGTTCACTACTGCTTCAAGGGTT
The DNA here is from genome assembly GCF_964204655.1 of Triturus cristatus. Taxonomy (NCBI): domain Eukaryota; kingdom Metazoa; phylum Chordata; class Amphibia; order Caudata; family Salamandridae; genus Triturus; species Triturus cristatus. Next base: position 1,187,613,315 of record NC_140592.1, read on the forward strand.
CTGGTTAATCTACGTATCAGCTTACTATTGGTAACTGTACCTATATAGGGAAAGAAACCTTTATTGAAATCTGTGTATTTTTCCCATGCTGTTTCAGTGTAATTGACAATTGGGAGATCTCTCTGCTGTCTATTGTGTACTAAATGAGTATTTCTATGAGAATCAGGAGGAGCTAGGAAAACAGGTGGTAGGAGGAATGCTATGTAACAGGTACCATCCCAATCTAGAGGTAAGCGTATATATGCGGTCTGGCCACATATAAAGTAGGAATGACGAGAAGCTCTAAATGTAGACTTGCCTTGATCACTGAATTTTATTACAGTGGTGCATTTACTATGGCCCATGTGTATGGAGCCATTCTTTCTTATACATAATTCCTCTTTTACTGGGAATACGGACATGGCGGGCAAGATTGGTGTAGCTTCAGATTCAACGTTCAGGATCATGAGGTTAAGTGTAAAATTACCTAATCCATATACTTCATTTCTTAGATCAGTTCCTGTTCTTTTGGGAAGTCCCTCCTTGTTAGGGTAGCAGACTTTAAGCAAAAACTAAATTCAGGTTTCCCCATACCCAGTTATCTTGATAAACTGCGGAATTCGAATCTAGGGAATTAATCAAACTAAACCATGCTCCACAGGAGCCATTGTGTGTGAACGGATAGAGAAAAAGGGGCAAAACTCCCTTATAGTTCTGATAGGGGGGGAGTCGGCCACAGACCCAGCAGTCTGTAGCATTGCTAGTCTGATGTGAATGGTGCAGCATCTGAATAAAGGTATTGTTGCGTAAGGCAAGTCGATATGATAGCTCATAGGATGGCAGATCACTAAATGTGTGCTTTATGGTATCATTAGTGGAGGAGTGTAAAAGTGAGGCAATAGGAGGAAAAATAGCATGTAGTATTAAGCTGATACATATTATCGTGATGCTCTTAAGATATTGAAAAATTACAGTCACTATACATCTATTTGCTTCTTATCTAACTCTCTTATTTTTGCTTTATGTTATTGTCCAAGATCTTATGCGAGCCAGAATACATGTTCAACCGCTTCACCACCTAGTGGACTTAATTGATCAAACGGGTTCTGACTTTTTGAATCAAGGTTTAGCTTTGTGGAAACTTCTGGGCATTCTCCTCTAGAAAATGTTGTTCAAAATCCAAGTTCAAAGTTTTTTTTTCTTTGTAAAAGAGTGGTGAAGGTGCACTTTGACTTTAACGGCCGTCCCCGTGGTCCAGAGCACTGACTTCGGCGCCTGTCATCCAGGAGCGATGGAGTATTCTTTGACCTGGGTGTTGTCAGGGAAGGCGGCAGCAACCTGCGAACAACAAGAGAGTAGTGCAGACATCAAGGAAGCCAGGTAATCTGTCAGCATGTTACTGTCAACATAAGTAATCTTTTAGGCATTGTAGTGCCCACATATTTTGGTGGTCTACCAAAGACCACTTCATAGGGAGATAAGCCTGTTCTAGAATGAGCTACAATTCGCATGTAAAAGAGGGCAACCGGCAGGGCTACCATCCAGTCTATACCTTTGTCTGCGCAAATTTTTAATGTCTGATTATGTCTTTCTACAAGGCCTGCTGCTTCAGGATGTCGCACACAATGGAATTTCCAGGTATACCCTAACAGAAGGGACACCTGCTTCATTAGTACCAGGACATATTTGTAACCTCTACATCTGTTTATTTGGATATAATCCATTTGGAGCACTTCAAAAGGGTGGTCAGGTGGATGGAATCCACCTTGTTCCATCGGAATGCCTTTACCTGCATTGAATTGGCAACAGATCATACATGTTCTGACCTTTTGTTTCGCTGCTGCACGCAGGTGCTTGTTGAACCATATATTCTGTAAGCTATCTATCATTGCTTTCTCTCCTAAGTGTGCAGGACTATGTGTGGTATTTATAATCACTTGTACCCTTGAATCAGAAAGAAACTATGTGGATTTGCCCTTTGTCATCCAACCTTGATCAGTCAGTACCCCTCCTTGTTCCGATCATTTCTTTAATTCGTCTACAGTAGCATGTGTCTGAATGTCTTGTACATCCCTGGAAGGATCCCTAACTGTCATGGCTTTGGACAGTGATAGTATCTGTGATTTTGTCATGTCTAGTGGGGTCTGAGCTGTCTGTTTAGCAGTTCGGTCTGCCAGATCATTGCCTTGGGAAATGGTATCTGTGGCTCTAGTATGTGCTTTACATTTTAGGATAGCTATGGCTGTTGGTAAATGTATTGCTTCCAGTAGGGCTTGAATAAGGGGCCATGCTGTATCTTGGCCCCATGAGAGGTCAAGAAACCTCTTTCTCTCCACAAAATCGGTGTAAATGTTTACTCTCAGGTGCTTAGCTCTTATGCACACTTGTGTCAGGGCGATGAGCTCTGCTGCTTGTGCTGACAATATGTCTATTCTTTTAGTCTCTATTAATACAGTATCAGCAGTCACTGCATATGCTGCCACTAATTCTCCCGCCCCTGTCCTCATGCATGAGCAGTCAACATATAGTGTTAGGTCGGGGTCTGGGAGTGCAACATCTGTCAAGTCTTGTCTTGGTTTAGTCACGGTATGTATTACTTCAACACAGTTGTGTGGTGAAACGCTTTCTGTACTGGAGGGCAAAAGGGTAGCAGGATTCAGTATGTTGCATCGTCTGATCTCTATGTGTGGTTGAAATAACGTTGGCTCATAATCCGTCAGTCTAGCTACAGTCAGGTGTTGTGTTTGTGTCCGGTTCAAGAGAACCTCTACTGCGTGTGGTACTTGTACTGTCAGAGGGTGGCCCAGCACTATCGAGTCACTTTGTCTTATGGCTAAGGCCGTTGCTGCAACTGATTTTAGGCACGCAGGCAAAGCCTGTGCTACTGGGTCTAATGTACTAGAAAGATAAGCACAGGGCTCGTGTTTTCCTGCATGATCTTGTGTTAGGACAGATAGTGCTGTTCCATCCCGCTCTGTCACAAAAAGCATAAACGATTTGTTGTAATCAGGGTCTGCTAAAACTGGTGCTTGACATAAAGCTCTCTTTAATTCTTCAAATGCCACAGTGTGTTCTTGAGGACTTTAGTCTTTTTGTGTCTTGGGCTGTGAAAAACCAGAAATCAATTGAATACGTTCCGGTGCCCACAACTAATTCCCCTGAAAGATCACAATAAAACATGAGAAAAAGGGGAAAGCACCATACCTATTTCCTCGACTTAATTTCTAAAGGGGCTAATTTCTAAGGGGCTTAATTTCTTAAGGGGCTAGCGGGAAGCGAACCTCCTCAGGGGCCAGCAGAAAGCCAATATTCTCCTCCTTCCCCCCCCTTTTTGACAGGAGGAAATCTGAAACAGATTTCACTGGTGTCAAACACTATCAAACCCTGTGTCTTGTCAACACTATTATTCCCTGTGTGTAGCTACTGGGCGTAAGCAAAATTATAGGAGATACACAGCGTATGTGAAACGGCGAGAAATCCTTCAAATTAATGTACAAACCTCATTGTGTTAGCTCATAAGCTAGCCAAATGACATCTCATATGCAAATGTCCCTAGTACATGAACCTACACCAACCTGAAGTCAATATTAATGCTAGGAAGCCCTAATAGGAATGCTAAAGTACCTGAATATTCGGAAAACCAAGTTTAAGAACAGTTGTTAATGTTGATAATTAATAATTTATCTGCTAAAGAAATCAGTCAATGTGCAATAATTTCCACCTATACAATAAATAGCCTAATTCAAAAACAAGTCAACTTTTGGGGCCACCACTCACAAGAATGAGCTTACTAAAGCAAACTTTAAAAAGGAAATCCTGTCAGATATTTTTTCATTACCCTAAATACCGGGCCTCATATGTCCCTCTGTGGTGGCAGTCCTTACTTAAAACAGGCCTTTCAAGAGTTAAAATGCGAGTGCACAGATCATAATTGTTCCTTAATGTCCAATCTGGAAACATATGACCGAGGCTGCCTGTCTATAAGAGAAAGGCAGTTATGTGAAAAATATTTTAGTCTTGCATAGCCTTTTTCTTTTGTTTCATTCATCTCCAACACCAATTAGACATACACTGATAACGTGTTGTCTGCTATTTTGACAGCATGATAATGGTAATATCATGTCTGTGAAATTTAGTAATTGTGCCAAGCCATCAGTATACCGGGCACAGAAAGCATAGATAATTACACTAACATATATAAATGAGCAGCGATGCGCAATTACAGTACCTACAGCTCAGATGCGAACATTCTGGCCTGCTTAATTTGTCAGGCTTATAATCAATAACTTATTTACCTGCCCTATACAACCCCATCTGGCAGTGGGTCATCCCAATGATGACCGCGTCAAGTCTGACACACAGGATCAGCAACAATAATCAAAAAATGACGAACACACGAACCTGTCTCTTTTTTTTTTTTTTTTTTTTTTTTTTTATAAAAATGTGCTATGCTTCTTTGTACACAATGTACCCTCATGTCCTAGTCGAAGATGCATCCCACATCTTTCCTCACTGACCCGTAACCACTGGATCATTTATCCAATGCAACTGGTGGCAGCTTGTGGCCACAATTCAAAAATGTCTGAATTTGAAAATCGTTTTTATATAGGCACATAGCCCTTAAAATTCCAAGCAAGAGCAACATTTTACTTTCGGACCAGAAGCAATATAACAATTGCTAAAAAATAAAACAAATCTTCTCCATAGACATTTCCTCGGGGCACTTGTTTTGCACAGAATAGAACAAGGGAATCTTTCTCGACTTACATTTCTCAGCTGCCCTGTCTTATCAGAGAAGTTAAAAATAGCCCCTCAGCGCAGCCTGAGCCTGGGCTGCCAGCCATCTTTTGTTTGTTTTTCCTACTCCTGGCCCCAAGGCTCTCCAGCTGCAGGCATTACACAGATGCGATGTCAGAGAAGCCTTCTAAGCAGTGCCCTGTTCTGCTCCTCTCATCGGCCCCCACCTACACTGGCTACAAGGTCAGAATCTGTCTCCGATTTCTGTATCACATTCTGCTCTACACGGCCCCCACCTTCTCCTCACTCTGAAGCTGTCAAAGACAAAAAGACTACTCAATTCCATAAAAACTGCAATAATTCGCTCAATTGAAAAATTATTTTTACATACAATTTGCACTCAGGGGGTCATAATCTTACCGACTTGACCCAGCACATTGGCTCACTGGACCATCAAGAACACAAACCTGTATTCATGAAAAATTTGCAAATTCGAAATACCCACAATTCTTTTTCCAAGCTAAACTTGTCACTAATTATTTTTCGTTAACACTTTGTACATTAGGGGTGTCATCAAATCACAGGAGTTGCTCCTTCTCTAGCTGCACCCCTCTCAATTTCCTATTGACAACGTAGTCAAATGTTGGACCATGTAAACACCAGCTATGCGCTGTTCATTTGGTGGGTGGCTCAAGAACCTTTGGGCTACTATGTAATTATTATATGTATTATAACTGGTCCTTCTACTGGGGCCACTCTTGCTGGGCCCTCTGAAAGGACGGGATAAATACCAGCAACGTCAGTATTTCTTTTTCTGTCAGCCTGCGCTCATTTTACCAGCTCAAATTCCTCCTGTAACATCTCATCCTTGGCTTTTCCAGACACCAGTCCACTTCTCTCTGCTTCATGAAACACTTACTCTGTCCTTCTATGTCACTCCTTGCGCCAAAAACTCAATGGCATCCTTCCAAGCTGGTCTACATTTTCTCTTTCATAAGAGTGTTTCGTTGTCCATCTACTTGTCCTGCTTTTACTCGTATACCTTCCTCAACTAACACGTTTTCTCGGGCTTTGTCTGAATCCTCCCTACTTTTCTCTTCTTTTCTGAGCGCTCACTCTGTGCGTCTATGCTATTCTTTACGCCATAATTCAACAGCGTCTTTCTGTGACTGTCTAGCTTTCCTCTTCCACAACTCTTCTTCGACTTTCATGATACATTCGGCATCCCAGGTCCCAGCTACGGGCCATCTCTGACTTTCTGGTAACTCTTTGGTGTAGTCCACCCATAGATCAAGGAATAATATGGCGTCTAAGCCATGCTTGTGATACATTATTTGCCCTGGAGTGTCCCTAGGAGGAATAGGAACTGCTTCTTCAAGCACCCCTTTTCTAGTAATAATCTGTCTTAACTTCGAAAAGAGCGGCATATTGACAACTGATCTGATACTTAATCTGGAACACACTTAATACAAAAAGCACAAAAATGAACAATGAACAATGAACAATCATTCATACCACAATATTTGAACACTTTAAACATTAAACATTAAACATTTTAACAACGACCGACAATGATGACAGTCTGCCTAACTAATCACCACGCTGAATTCTTGACAATAACTGAATACTTCGGAATACTTGATATACTGCTAAACAGTACATATACACTGCTAAACAGTGCAGACCGGATTCGTGTACCCAAATCCGTCTTGACCGGCACAACCTATGTGCGCGTCAACACGCCTCCCCGGCGATGGTACTCACCGAGTAGCTCCTTGAAACGGAAGGCCTCAGAGAATGGACTGGACTCGACGACTGCGGACATCGGACCCTCTGGACATCGGGACTTTGAAAACCTGGTTGGCCTCTGTATACCTCGGACGCAGCTCTCTCGCAGGTGGGCTCTGGGTAGACAATCTGCGTTCCTCACCGCCTCGTATGGATGCCTGGTCACAGTCTGTCCCCTTCGGTGGCCTGAGGGAGTTGGCGGGAAAACCCGCGACGTGCACGCTTGAAGTCCATCACGGCTATGGAAGGGGGCAAAACAGGACCTTCATCTCCGGCGTGTGGGGAAAGAGATTAAACTGTTCGGGCGCCATTCTGTGGTAAATAAAATATCACGCTGTCATAATTTTTCATATTATCAATAAGATCATGCATAAAGCAAGAGGCTGAGTCTGTGGTATCAGATTCATAAAGGGATTTATTCCAATAACTCGAGTCAAAGGGAGAATATCTCCATCACCAAAAAGGATCTGGACGGGGCTGAAAAGTATTCTCAATATTCTCAAAACATTATTCACAGAGTACAGTATATATACATTTCTCAATTGTACGTAAGCAAGAGAGCAAGAGAGAATGAGATTAGAGCATGTGGGCGTGTAAGTAGGCGTGAAGGTGGGCGTCCATGTGGGCGTCCACTTGATGATAAGGGGTAAATTGTCATGTGTGGGTGGATACCTGGAGATGATTTCGCAATGTCAGCAGAAATACTTGGCAGAGATGCGCGCGCAGCAGCATGACGTGTGATAGACGTGCAACTAGAGGGTGAAGGGGACTTGACATTTAGCTCTACATGTGGAGACAAAAGTCTGGGGTTATGTCAACCTAATCCCAAATCATATCTAATATCCTATGTTTAAAGAACTGTGTTATCCACAAGGGAAGGGCTCTCGGACAGAATCTATTCTATACTGACTGTGTGTGCGTGTACAAGCGTCTAAGTGTCTACACTAAATGCGAGGGGGTAGGAATATTCCATGGTAACAGGGCTATGAATTACTTGCATAAAGACAGAGAAGCCGGGCCTTTTGCTTGGTAACTGGAAGAATGTTTACTTAAACTACTAGGCAGGAATGCATCGGCTGAGGGGGAAGCAGATAATTCGAAGGTGAAATACAGCTCTTGGCAGAGAATAGGCTGATGTCAGGCTTCGTGGGCCGCGCAGAGAATGAGACAGAGTTCATGGTCACAGATGCGAGCTCAAGCTGAAGCTGTCAGAGGCAGAGAGCAGGGAAAGGCTTTGAGGACAGAATCGGGCCTACTTGCCTGAACTGTAAAAATGGAGTAACTTAGCCATATAAAGTCGGTGGCCTTTCATACTTAGGAATCGAATATCCAGCCCATTCATGGCGGATCTGACAGAGGACATGTTAACGGTGGACGCACATGTGTTTGCGTCTTCGAAACTGGAACTGAAGGGAACATACATGTATTTGTAACATGCACATAGAACCGTTGGGGTCCAAGATAGGGGACATAACTGATCAGGGAAATCCACATTTCCACACTCTGGGAACCCTCAGAAGATTTTTTAGACTCCTACTTAGGTGGTTGCTGAGAGGAATGACCTACAGGGCCATTGAGTGGTCTTTTTTGAGACATTTTGGAAGAGGATTTTGAAGAAGCGTCACTCTTCTCATCAGAGACTAGAGTATGTCTGTTCTTAAGCCTCTGCAGCCGCAAGAGAAGCCTCCCTTCCCGATCTTTCAATATCTTTGTTTAAAACGTGCGGCATACCTTGCAAACCTTCGATTTATGGTCCGGATAAAGACGATATAAACAGTCTTTATGAGGGTCGTAGAAATCTCTTCTTCCTGCAAGTGCAGGGTCTGATGAAGCCTTTTTAGGTGTCTGACATGGACGCCAGTTTGCGTCACCAAAACACAGATACACATTTTGAAAGTATATCTGTGAAGTCCGAAGAAGGCAAAAACCTGAAGAACTCTTTCAAGGAAGCGCTGTGAGGAAAAAAGCTGAGCAGAGCTCAGTAGAGACTCCCTAGCACGACATGCGGTACAAAATCTAAGGGACTGGAGCTTCTCTCAGGAAGGTTCTGCAGGGTGGTAACATCTGATTGTTTGTCTTCTTAAGTTTGGTCCTTTTTTAAATAGACTAGGATAGGATACAAAATCAAAATGCCTTAGTCCTTTATGTTCTGTGAGGACATTACTATTTAAGTGTATCTCGACGGCGGGTAATAATTCAAGCATGTTAATCTATGAAAGTTCCAATACTGGAATAAGCATTTGAAAACCTTCCCAGCAAGCGATGCCTAGTCCTTTCGGGCCTGCGAATACGGCACTGTCAGACATTACACATGCCAACAGGTGCACCATTTCTCCAACCCCTTTTCCTCTGCTACAACTGCCGCCAAGCAAATTGTGTTTATACCCAGTGGCTCATGCCCAAAAGTTGGAGGCAGAAGTCCGCATTTCCTCCCAGGTTGGTGATCCATCAATATCTGATAGATGGGTCTTGCAGATTATCTAAAGGGTCTTTCCCCTGCCTTTCATTTCCTCGCCACCCCACATGCCTTCTGCACTGGAACAGGAACATCTGTCTACCCTGCTGCAGGAGGTGTACCTCTTGTTCTCCAAGGGTGAAATTGAATGGGTGGCTAGAGTACTTATTAATGCACCTTCCTGACCCCAAAAAAGGATATGGGCATTGGACCTATCATTGGCCTTCGAACTTGAATGCCTTCCTGCAGAAGGACAAATTCAGAATGCTCACATTTGCTCAGATCTCATCTCCTGTGTACTTGGGAGATTGGATGGACTTAAGGACTTGCAGGATGTATATTTTAATCAACTTGCAGTCCCCCAGACGTAGCCTGCTGTTGAAGGTGGCCCAGGAACACATTCAGTTTGTCATGCTCCCCTTTGGTCTTGTAGCAGCCTTTTGGTTTTTCACTAAAGTGATGGAGATAGTCGCTGCCCATTGTCCAAGGTCAGAAGTTCCTGTTCTTCCATACATTGATGACTGGCTGCTGAAAGAGGGCTTGCTACAGTCATGGTCTATCACGTTCGAATGACAGCGGAACTCCTAACATTGAGTTTAGCATAAACGATCCGCAATCCCAACTGATTCCCTAACTGAGTCTTGTATTCTTGGTAATGACCTGGGTGTTGAGGTTCAAGACTTTTCCCCCACCACAACTCTGTTCCTGATATTTTGGGTTCAAATACTGGAGCCCTTGAGGGTGGATCTGAGGCTTCTTGTCTTGGCCTCTTATCCTCTACCAGCTACCCCTGCTGGTGTGTGCAGGGCTCGGCAGTGGAACTTGACATCCAAAGGCGGTTCTTTTATATGGGCGGAGGGGCTACGCCCTCATCCTTTTTCTGCACCCTAGTTTGTGCTTTTTATTGTACAGTTACGAGTTAAAAAATCTCTGTGCCAGTAAACTGCCTCAGGCTGTCTGGTGACTTCAGGCAGCATTCACAAGTCTGGTTTATGGCAGGCACAAATCGTGCACTCTGAGCATGCACCAGCAATCCTAGATTTGCCAGGCTGACGAGCTCACAGCCCTTAGGCTTGTGATGTCACCAGCTCAGCAAAGCCATTGTATTCCTTGCAGAAGGATCCCCCCCCCCCCCCCCCCCCCGCTTCAGCTCTGCAGAGGCCAGGGCTAGACATCAACCACAGTTCTGCAAGCCTCACTATTCACCCTACCCTGCCTGCGACCAATCAAGCTAGGGCAGGTTAAAGTTAAAGAAAGAAGCTGCGTCCTCGCACCTCCGGAAAGGGAAATGAAACTTACATATGTCCAGAATAAAAGTGTTTAAAACGCATGTGCCTGTTTTATCTCTCAACAAACCATTAACACGATTTGCAGTGTTTACCTGTGTTCATGCCCTCCTATTAGTTTGTATTTTGTGGCTGGATTGGAATCCCGCCGAGCTGCGTGATAGCTCTCTGCTCGACCTTACGGGGAGACAATCTGTATAATTTAGTTGCCACAGCTAGTGTAGTGTGAATCCTTTATTGAAAAGTGCATTTTAGTAATTAATATGTCATCAGAGGCCAGCGTTTTAAAGCAACTGCTCCAGAGCACATTGTGCGAGTTACAGGTCGAAAACATGAAATCAGTCTATAAAGGCCTTAGCCATTTTCAAACTTTTACAAATATCCCCTTTTTATGTGTGTTCTTGAGTGGGACGTTCCCGCTCATCTGACTTTTATTACAAAGCGAATATTTGTAAAGGTTTGAGTTCGGTGGTCACATACAGGGGCTCTGCAGACATAATGTGATGTATTGCAGAAACACAGTTTGCATTTGAAGGGCCATTTATCTCTTCAAGGTGGGGAAGATAACACGTGGCATTACAAATGTTTATTTTTGCCAGCTTTGTGCGCATTTATTTTGGTAGATTTCCTCATTAAGTTCAGTCTCAGTTAAAGTAAAACCGTCCAGAGCGTCTTGCAAATCAAGTGTATAAGTGCTCCATCATGAAAGGAATCGGCAAAAGATGGGGTGATGGGACACGGGAGAGGGTGGAGGAGGGGTATGTTCACTAAGGGGGAATACAACCCGTGCACATTGTATTAGACTGCGCCATTTATATAGCACTTACTATACATGTGCAAAGTGTTGAAGCAGTTACGTGCAGGGATAGTAAACTACACCATGTATACACCACGGGCACCATATGTTTTCGCTTCTCATGATCGCACTCTGAGTCCAATGGGCGTCCATTTTTTTGTTTTCGCCTAAAATGCACTTTGATTTCTTTGTTGATGTTACTGTTCTGAGCCTCTGCTGTTCACACATGTTTTAAAACTGCAAATTCAAATTTACCAATGTACTAGGGCTGTGACTGACTGTTATGTTTGTGCATCAAGGTTTTCCTCCTCCAGCACAGTTTACAGCCTGGCCTGAGACCTATGTTCTGTTTGTTTATGGAATGACAAATGGCTTGCAGCCTACGTAAACTGGTTTGATGAAAGCGAGGGCTTCCAAAATGCAAGCAATACAATTCAAGCCATTTGCCAGGACTTAAAATCACTGAGCCTGGTAACAGATTACGTGGGTTGACACCATTGCCTTGGGCTGTACTCTTCTCTAGTGTAAACTTTGAAAGGCAATTTCAGGAGGCCCCACTTCGCTTTGATGCACTGTGCTCTTGTGAACAGGCCAGTGAGTTAGCATAGCAGTTCTCCGATTATACTGAATAAGCAGCTAACAATGACATTAGCATATGAAATATCTTTATTGATGTCATAACTACAGTTTCACAATTCTTTTTTAACCTTCTTGCTCGCTCAACTGTGCTTGAAAATGCACAATTTGCTCGCTCATTTTTCAAAATGTTCCCGGGGGATGGGGGCGGGGGGGGGGGGGACCTCCATATGACAGTCGGGCTCACTCTCTACGCTTGCTGGCCACAGGGCACTCATCACGAACTTTTACGCCTACCACTTTCAAATGTCACCAGCCGTCACTGTTGACATCCAAGTTCACCTGGCATTAAGGCTTCTTTTCAATTCCATCCAGGTCTCGAAGGAGATGCCCAAGATCTTCAGTGGTGACTGACGCACACAGGGCTGACAGTGGTGACAAATGTACTGCTGCTGGGTTTAGGGGCTCATAAGTCTGAGGTGGAGATCAGCGTCCTCTGGTGTCCAGCGGCTAGCCAGCTCAAAATCAACCTACCCGAACTATGGATATTTGTTTTTCCCTGAATGCTTTCCTTCCGTCCATCAAGGGGAGGGTATTGCTGATTCCCGTTGTCACCACCAATGCAATGTAGTACTGCAACAGACAGGGAAAAGTGTCGTTCTGGGAACAGGTTTATAATACTTTGCTTTTGTAGAGGCAACTGGAGCGTAAAAATATCTTTCTAAGTCACTTACCATCTGGTGAGTTTCCCATATGCCAAAGCAGATTAATTGAGCAACTGTCACCAGGCCGATCATGGCGTTTGTATCCTGAGGTGGCACAGGGCATATTCGATCTATTTGTCATCGTTAAACATTCAATGTCAAAGGATTTGCGCATTGCCATTTACACCAGAATTGTCAGGAGACTCATTCCGCCTGAAATGGAAAAAGGGAATTGTATGCCTTCTTCCCGCTACCGCTCCTCCCAGAGTACTGATAAATATCATGGCTAGGCCTAAGTGATCACAAGTGCCCCTGATTGGACCTCAAGTGTGGTATCCGGAACGCCTGTGCATGAGCCACTGTTCTCTGATCATGCTACCACTTTGGAAAGACTTCTTTCTGTACAAGACGTCATTCATGCAAACCTCCGCAACTTGCACCTCTATTCATGGACATTGAGTATCTGAAATTGACTGCATTTGACTTGCTTTCTTAGGTAGTGGATGTCCTCCTTTCTACCAGATGCCCTTCCATAAAATCCATCTATCCTCGTGCTGTTAAGTTTGTAACCTGGTCTGGTGTCTATGATGCAGGCCCTTGACAAGCTAAGCTGTAAGCTTTTCACATGCTGGTTTGTCTTTAGCCCAGTAAGTCTTTGTAGTAGGCTCTGCGAAAGGGTATTTCTCGGCCCATTTGGCCTTTCTGTGTCAGCCAGACCAACCACTGTTTGTTGTTCCTTTGTGTAAGGGTTGCCTGCCCTTGATTGGTTGCAACATGGGTATTTGGTATATACATTAACTTAACACTACTGCCCTTACAGCCATGTTCGGCAGGAAGGACACTTCACTTGCTCGGTGCTGCAGGACTTTTTAACTTGAGTCTACTCCAAAGTCTGTATCTTTGGAATGCACTCCTTTGGTATATGATCTAATGGTGAGGCCTCTGCTGTTAGAAATATCCATCAGAAGTTCTATTCAGTAACATTCTTTCTGGTGGATACTCTGTTTAACTGTGGATTTCACACTGCCTCCCCCCTTCCCTGTTCTGTAGATGGGCTTCTATTAGACATTTAAAAAGGTCTGACGTTCGAGATGATCACGCTGTCCTCCTCAGTTGGTCTTGCACTCCGCAACTGAGGGCCGGGAAAGGGGAAAAGACAAGTATCTTATTTCAGCACATACGGGCGGAGTTTATATGTCGCTTCTGGGGTAGTGTTTATATGTCGTTTCTGGGGTGATATGTAGTCAGCGTGGAATTGTTTGACATTATCTACTGGCGCATTGTAGTATTGCTGAAATATTTTTGGCTCCAGTCTGGCCAGTCTATTGGCCAATACAATCGAATGGTGAGGAATATTCAGGTATGCAGTTGGAGCATCCAGCAGAGAGCGTGTTATCAAAGGCAAGTACCCTGTTTTACTGCTTTGTGTGCTTTTTCATGCTTAAAAGGGTGACTGCAGTTGCTGTTCTGCTTCTTGAAGGAATAGTGGTTTCAGAGTTCAGGGTGGGAACAAGCTTGATGTTTTGTTTGTTTCTCCGTTTTACAGACTGCAACTGGAAATGTGGAAGCAAAAGTGGTATGTTTCTACAGAAGAAGAGACATATCTAGCACACTTATCTCACTGGCAGACAAACATGCAAGTAGGTTCTTTTCCTCTACATTGTAAAAGTAGATTTTATATTGTGATGCCTTGAAACCATGCTCAAGTCTATTTAGCTCACGGTTCCCTTTTCCATTCGTGTATCTGTTTTTCCTGACTCGCCATATTGAGCAGATTTCTTTTGGTGGCAGATCTCCTTTCACAGGCTTCAGCAATCCTAGATGTTCACCAGTTAAAGGAGTAAAAGGCAAAAAACACACTTGACTGCCATCGGGGTGTGCAAGAGATGAGAAAGTAGGGGATAGTTTCAGCTAAAACTGCAGAGCTGTTAATAATATGTTCTGTGGTCAGGGGTTTAGCACGCTTTTATTAGTCGGGTCATAGTCGTGGCTCTCTAATTGACCCACAAAATGTATCCCTGAAGACTGTTTAACAAAACCTTTGTGGTGTTGGTACTAGGCTTACATTTCCATAGCGCTCCCCTTTGTCACTTAATTTTTCCTGTTTTTACCACCGAGTATGGTTGTGGACCGTCTTCCTCCATGGCAGTATTTGCAGCCAAGGTTCAACTCTTACTTTCTGAACTACTGGTTGTTCACGGAACGTAACCTCCCCTGAGAAGCACCTTTTACATCTCGAATACTCATTTAACCTGTAGGTCTTCTGTGAATAATTTGTGCCAAGATTCCTTAAGAAACTTCCTTCAACAGATCTAGTCGGTAGAACCTAGACTCGTCCCGCATGAGGCATATGACTTGCTGTTTTAGCGGGAGAAGTCAAGAAAGGAAGAGTTTAATCCTGTGGATGCTACTTCCGTCAGCTGATAATAAAGCTGCTTATAGGTTTTACTCTTATTCTTCTAACTTATCATGTAAGGCAAAATCCACTGGCCCATGAATGGGTGTGTTCTTAAAATGTTTTTTGTAACAGTTTCCCCGAGGGTGGAGGGGTAAAAGGTAAAAATGAAAAAAAGAAACACTTTGTGCCAGTAGTCCCTGGCACTAACAGTCTACTTTTTTGTGTGGGTGTGAACATGATGCATGAGCCAGCAGCTGAGGTGGGTAGACTTGTGCCTCATGCTATATGATGTGGTGCGCGTGAACAACATTTGAATGACCGCAAGTAGTGGATGTAGAGGGTTGGCTGAAAATCATTGTTTTATAACCTATATTTCGATTTGATTTATACAATCAAAATCCCTTGGCTAACAGCAACCTTTACAAATAAAACCTCAAGACGTCTAAGACTATAAATGAATGATATGAAGCAGATGATGTTGAGGGTGTTGCATTGGACCTAAATACAATATTTTGGTTATTTTTATGTTGTCAGAAGTTCCAAACCTCTTACTGAAATGGCATTGGACACAGGCTTTCACAAAGGACTCTGCCTTCCGCTTTAAAAGCGAAACATTTTAGTAATGTGGCACTGGAAAATGCAGCTTTCCCTTAGTCGAAAAGCCTTCGGACGAGACATTGAAAACTGACCCAAAGTTGAGACGGATACTCTTTTTTTTGCCAGCCTCTTAATGGTGCTCACCACATGAATATTTCTTATTGACATTGTTAATGTGACTGTACGCTGTGCAGATGTATCATGCACAACAGAGGTAGCCTCTCCCTACGAATACTTTAAATTAGTATATATGGCTGGGGTCGTTCCACAGTCTATATTTTTGTGCCATATGCGTGGTAGGATTACAATGAGCAGATGAAAACACTCCTTTAGGTGTGTTTTGCTTGTACCATCTTATTCTTTTTGTTCTGATTTTATTTAGGTTTTTATTTGTGGTCTCATAAGTCACAATGTTCCATATTGGTTTTGGAGGAGCAGTTAACCGTATATGAATTTATGAACCTTGTCAAGGTCTACATAGAGTGCTTTATTCCTTGTGCACTTGGAGGTACATTTATGTAATTAGCGATAAATAGCCTATTTCCTTCTTTTGTTTCAGGTACACCAACTTATTTTGCTGGACTGTGAATGACTTTAAAAGATGTTGTGTTTACTTTGTTTGCCTGTTGAGATTAGTCAGTAGCCCCCATGCTCAGGGTCCTTGAAACACGTACTGCAGTACAGAAACTCCTCTCCCCTCAAAGTTAGAGAGGTCTAGGATTGTTCAGAAGTATTGCCCGACACCACAAAATCCCATTTGCATCCACAGACTGTCATTGTTGCAACAGCTCATAAGAGATCATGAATTCTAGTATCACTGAATGGCCTTCTCCTTACCATCATTGAGTCAGACGGAGTGCTATCCACAAGCTGGACACTGCTTTCTGTTATCACAGTGTTGGTGCGGTGGCGGAGGAACCTGCTCATCCCCTGCACTAACCTCCCAACCTGCCTCCCTCTACCCCCACTCAGCACCTGTTCCACAACTCAATCAAACAGTTGCTTTAGTTGCAGAAGTACATATTAACATAATAGTTGATTTGACAAGCATTCACCCAATTATTTGCAAGTTTCATCTGTGGATGAACCTTGTATGAATATGTCCTAAATTAAATCTTGGACCATTGTGGTAATTTTAGACTATTTTGTGTTAAACACATTTATATACTGTTACATTAATTTGTTATATGGTTTTTGGGTGTTATATTGCTCTTAGGGACATTGTTGACATTGCTAAGTTGTCATCAGCTTCTCTACCATGATGCTGCTTTTGCGCACGTTACTATATGACTTTGTTTTTACAAGACTCTGTTTATGCCTTTCACATGAGAACGGGCTGCTTTCGCGTTCTCTGCAGCTCCTGGATTTTGTCTGAACACAATGTGCAAGGTCGATCAACAATGCCCCTTGTTATTCTGTTCTGGTCAGTCCCTAGCACCTAGACATAACATGCTACACACAGCTGCAGTACTGAAGACTGGTGCTTTGATATTACGTTGTTGCATGTTATTTTAACACACTTGGAGAAAGCCGTTCCATGGAGTAGAGCTCTGCTATTCTTAAGATGTAAACCTTGGATCCAGGCTTTAAGGTATGGGGTCTGCTGTCAAAGGCCAGAGCTCGTCCTTTTATATAAAATAAACTTCTTCTAGCCTAGTGGAGGGTGGTCAGACTTAGAGGCCCTTATTTCCACAGTCTTTCTAACATGACTTCTCCCTTTGTATTCTATGGAATTGTAACAATGCCAACTTTGCTGAGTTTATGTATTTTGCTGCTAGTAGTGGCACGTATACTGTATTGTAGAGTGTGAGCCAGAATGCGAGGCAGGCCGGAAGTGGAGCGGGACTGTGCCGCGGCATATTGCACCGGAAACGAGAGACGGTCTAGTCTCGAGGCCGCCCTTAGTGGAGGAGCCAGCCACGGAAGAGGAAGCGGGACGCTTAAAAAAGACAGGGAAGGTCGAGGAAGGACGTGGGATGCGAGGAGTATCGGGAGGAGCAGCGGTGACCGGAGGAGCAGCGGTGACCGGAGGAGCAGCGGTGACCGGAGGAGCAGCGGCGAGCGGAGCAGCGGTGGAGGAGGACGACGAGCGAGAGGAGAGACAGCAGCGGGGGAAGACGACGGAGCCGGTCGTACCAGCAACATCCTTACGGCGATCAAACCCGGTGGGCAGCAGGGAGGAGAAACCACCCCGGGTCCCAGCGCCGCGGTCCGGAGAACGGGCCGTGGCTCGAGGCAAGTGGCTCTTCGGGGACCTTTTGGGTGGGGGCGGTGGGGAGGTTGTGAAGGGCTGTGAACCACGTGAAAGGTGTATAACATCCCCGACCCCGCACTTGCCCCTCCTACACATCCCTTTGGTGAAGGTAGCACAGTAAGACACCCTGGTAGCAGTGACTCAGACCTGTTCTCTTTTCTTTCTTTCTCCCTGCAACCCCGAGTATATGTGAAGACTGAGGACCCTGAAACGCGGAGGCGCCAAGAAAGCACCCTACAGGGAGGAACCTCGGAGAATACCTATTTTGTTTTGATCTGCACTGCTACAGTTAGGAGACTCTCATACCAGTGCTTGGTTCTCCTATACATACCCGCATGTCTGTAAATAAACCAGAATCAAAACCTATTTCGTAGTATACACGACTTATTACTGACCGTAAACCCTATTAGGGACCGCAGACTACCACAACTTGGTGTCAGAAGTGGGATCATCTCCGGGTGTCGACAATGACCCAACCCGTGCCTAACACGATAGAGAGCATAATTAACCAATTGGCGGAAGGACAGAGACATCTACAGTTGGCTCTAGAAGAACAAGCTCTGGCAGCCCGAAAAGATAGGGAGGTGTTACATGGCGCTTTACGGGATCAGGCCGTGATTCTTACATCGAACCAGCTAGTTCAGGACACCGCAATTCTTAGGTTAACTGACGCCATCGTCAGTGCTCGAGTCCGCCCTAATGTCCCCGGGTCGGTCCTCCAAAAGTTCCAGGAAGGAGACGACCCAGATTACTTTTTTGTGAACTTCGAAAGGGTGGCCACAACAGCGGCGTGGCCCCCGGAACGCTGGAGTCAGTACATAGCCCCCCTGTTGGCGGGAGAGCTACAAGCTGCCTATCAGGCCGCCAACCCCGCTGGAACAACATCCTATGAAGATGTGAAAAAAGCCATCTTGGAGAGACTCGGTTGTGATCAAGAATACTATAGAAATAAGTTTAGGAGGGAGAAATGGAACTCTGGGGATAACCCCCGTGCACTGTACTATAGGATCAGGGATATGGGGAACCGATGGCTAACACCCCATGTGTCTACAATGGAGGAAGTGACGGAAAAGATCTTCTTGGAACAATTCCTGGACGCTCTGCCCCTCACTACTCGATCTTGGATAAAACAGCACCCTAATCTCAACACCTCCACGGCAGTCGACCTAGCCTGTGCCTTCCACAGGTCACCCGAGTTTAAGGCAGGAACATCCCGGACCCCCTCTATTCCCCCTAGAAACCTCCCCAGGCCTGAGATCAAACCCCGTGCCCAGACTAGAGCACTTCCACCTCTCCCGAGCTTAGGAAATCAGGGACCACAGTGTTTTCATTGCTCCGAGTGGGGCCACATAGCTCGACAATGTCCACACAGACCCTCAACCGTAGAACCCATGGAGGTAGGATATACAAGGGGGCGAATATGTGTGGGAGGTCAGGGGGCTCCTAGATACAAAAAAAGAGGTACTCTTAAACGGAAAGAAGCAACGGGCGCTGTTAGATACTGGGTGTCACGTGTCCGTGATGGATAGGTCACTAGTACCCCAGCTTCAGTTACGAGAAACAGACACAGTGCAAGTCACCTGTGTACACGGAGACACGAAGACCTATCCGGTCACAGAGGTACTACTGGACATATCTCATGACCCACAAATTCGGCGAGTAGGGGTGATACCGTCCTTGCCAGAGGCAGTCATAATAGGAACAGACCACCCCAAGTTTGAGCAGTATCTAAGTGAGATACGAAACAAGGGGACTTCATGGTTACAGGAAGCACCCTTTAGCGAATGCGGTCTAGAAACAAGCGCAGGTAAAGACAGAAAAAGCAAGACAGAGAAAAGGAAAGCAAAACACCTGTATGCAGAGGCGCATGACCCATATCACGCATTTCCTATCTCCCTTACAGAACCTGTGAAGACGGTCCCGAGTAGCTTCCGTTCAGCACAGAGAGACGATCAGACCCTTATCCATGCTTGGGAACAAGCACAGGAGCAGAACGATGAGAAGGTAGGACCTTATTTTTATGTGTCTAAGGGACTTCTATACCGTTCAGGAAAGCAGGGGGACAGGGTCAGAACGCAGCTCCTGGTGCCTTCTGTTTTCAGGCCTCATGTCATGCAGTTAGCACATAACCATACAGGGGGTGGGCACTACGGGAAAGAGAACACTCTGAAGTATCTACTGGGTAGATTCTACTGGCCAGGCGTCTATAAGGATGTAGCAAAGCACTGTGCGTCCTGTGTTAGGTGCCAATACTCAAACCCCAAAGGGGTTAGAAAGGCCCCACTTCGTCCTTTGCCCATAATAGACGTACCCTTCCAGCGTGTCGGGATGGACTTGGTAGGCCCCCTCCCGCCCTCTGCCAGAGGCCATAAATACATCTTAGTCATTGTTGATTACACTAGCAAGTATCCAGAGGCTTTTCCCTTGACATCCATGACTTCACCTGTCGTAGCTAGGGCCATGATTAGTTTCTTCACCCGGGTGGGATTTCCGGCAGAAATCCTCACGGACCAAGGAACTCCTTTCATGTCACGATTAATGGCCGAAGTATGCAAGGTGTTGGGCATCCACCAGATCCGGACGTCGGTCTATCACCCCCAGACGGACGGTCTGGTGGAACGTTACAATAAGACCATTAAAAGCATGCTTCGCAAGGCCATATCCGAGACAGGAAGGGACTGGGACCAGCAGTTACCACTAGTCCTATTCGCCATTAGAACACATGAACAAAAATCAACGGGGTTCTCTCCGTTTGAATTACTATTTGGTAGAAAGCCAAGAACCCTGCTAGACATGGCAGCCGAGCAATGGGAGACAGAGGAGGAGGAGGGACAACCCCTACCCAAATATGCAGCCGATTTAAAGTCTGCTGTTGAGAAAATATGGGGCCTCGTACATGAAAACATGGAAAAAGCACAAACCACCCAAAAGCTCCTGTATGACCGTAATAGCAGACTAAGGGAATTCCTTCCCGGAGATAAGGTACTCCTATTGCTCCCCTCCACAGACAACAAACTCCTGTCCAAGTGGCAAGGCCCCTATGTGATCGAGAAAAAAATCACTCCCGTGACATACAGCGTCCTTCAACCGCTCAGAACAGGGGGTAAACAAATATACCATGTCAATCTGTTAAAAAAATGGGAGGAGCCCACAAACCCAGACGGGCCTGGGCCGTCTGTTCTCACGGTAAACCCAGAGAGACCTCTAGAGATAACCACCGCCAACACACCCCCGACCACGAGTACTAAGGCCCCTGAGGGCAACATTATGTCACCTGACCAGAAAACCCAGTTAGCTTCTCTACTAGACCGTTTCCCGGGTCTCTTCTCCACAACCCCGGGGCTGACTTCAATAACCCAGCATGACATTGTGTCCTTGGACGACCGGGTGGTAAAGCTAAAACCATACCGAATACCCGAAGCACGAAGAGAAGCGGTAGAACAAGAGGTCACCGACATGTTGCAGGCGAACATAATAGAGCCCTCTACAAGCAACTGGTGTTCACCAATAGTGCTTGAACCGAAACCTGACGGGAGTCTACGGTTCTGTATGGACTTCCGTCAAGTAAACAGTGTCACTAAATTCGACTCCTACCCAATGCCTCGTATAGACGAATTAATCGAGAAAGTAGGGAATGCCAAATATTTGACAACCCTTGACCTGACCAAAGGTTATTGGCAGATACCCCTAACGCCACAAGCCAAAGAGAAGACAGCCTTCTCAACGCCATCGGGGCTCTATCAGTTCCGGGTACTCCCTTTCGGCCTCCACGGGGCACCCGCGACATTTCAACGTCTCATGGATCGCATACTGAAACCACACACAGGTTACGCAGCAGCGTATTTGGACGATATAGTCCTCTTCAGCCCATCGTGGACAGAACATCTGAGACATCTAGCAGAAGTGTTTTCAGCCATTCAGGACGCTGGGCTAAAAATAAACCCAAAGAAATCACTGCTAGTGACTGATACAATCCAATACCTCAGATATACGATAAAAGGGGGACTGATTAAACCTCAGGTCACAAAAACAGAAGCAATAAAAACCCTGCCTCAACCAAAAACCAAAAGAGATGTCCGCTCCTTCCTCGGGTTCCTGGGGTACTACAGACGGTTCGTCCCTAACTTCTCTACCTTGGCAAGCCCCCTCACGGATCTCCTAACTAAGACACATCCCTCCCGAATACAAAACTGGTCAGAGGCACACGAACGCAGCTACCAAGCTCTGAAAGAAGCCATATGCACAGCCCCTGTGTTACGCTGTCCACACTTCAGCAAACACTTCGACCTGCAAACAGATGCATCAGGTATTGGTCTGGGGGGCTGTGCTACAGCAGCCGGACTCACGGGGGGATCTCAAGCCGACCCTCTACATCAGTAGGAAATTGTTTCCTAGGGAGTGTCATTACTCAACAATAGAGAAAGAGTGCTTAGCAATAAAATGGGCGGTGGAAGCGCTACAATACTATCTATTAGGGCGTCGCTTCACCATACTCACCGATCATGCCCCTTTAACCTGGCTTGTGAAACATAAGGATTCCAATCAACGAATACTCAGATGGTTCATGTCCTTACAACCTTTCTCTTTCCAGACATTTCATATACCCGGCACTCGGCAAGGCTGCGCCGACTACCTGTCCCGGAATCCCTCCACTGAATGGCCCCAACGTCCATTCCTAGAGGGGGAGATCTGTGAGCCAGAATGCGAGGCAGGCCGGAAGTGGAGCGGGACCGTGCCACGGCATATTGCATCGGAAACGAGAGACGGTCTAGTCTCGAGGCCGCCCTTAGAGGAGGAGCCAGCCACGGAAGAGTAAGCGGGACGCTTAAAAAAGACAGGGAAGTTCGAGAAAGGACGTGGGATGCGAGGAGTATCGGGAGGAGCAGCGGTGACCGGAGGAGCAGCGGTGACCGGAGGAGCAGCGGTGACCGGAGGAGAATCGGTGACCGGAGGAGCAGCGGTGACCGGAGGAGCAGCGGTGAGCGGAGGAGGAGGACGACGAGCGAGAGGAGAGACAGCAGCGGGGGAAGACGACGGAGCCGGTCGTACCAGCAACATCCTTACGGCGATCAAACCCGGTGGGCAGCAGGGAGGAGAAACCACCCCGGGTCCCAGCGCCGCGGTCCGGAGAACGGGCCGTGGCTCGAGGCAAGTGGCTCTTCGGGGACCTTTTGGGTGGGGGCGGTGGGGAGGTTGTGAAGGGCTGTGAACCACGTGAAAGGTGTATAACATCCCCGACCCCGCACTTCCCCTCCTACACATCCCTTTGGTGAAGGTAGCACAGTAAGACACCCTGGTAGCAGTGACTCTGACCTGTTCTCTTTTCTTTCTTTCTCCCTGCAACCCCGAGTATATGTGAAGACTGAGGACCCTGAAACGCGGAGGCGCCAAGAAAGCACCCTACAGGGAGGAACCTCGGGGAATACCTATTTTGTTTTGATCTGCACTGCTACAGTTAGGAGACTCTCATACCAGTGCTTGGTTCTCCTATACATACCCGCATATCTGTAAATAAACCAGAATCAAAACCTATTTCGTAGTGTTCGAGGCATGTGGGCTGCTGAATTCATATCTGTGCATAGATCGCCGCCTAGTGTTGGGTCCGGATGTTTGCACGTTGTTGTCCTGGAAGAGTCTTCGAAGTATCCTGGGATAGGTGACTCCTCCCCTGGACTACAGTGCGCATGGGCATCCTCTCCATCCTCAGATTGTTTTTTTCCGCCATTGGGTTCGGATGTGCTTATCTTGACTCAAGTTAGGAAAAACTTTTTCCAGGCCAAAAGGCCTTTAGTTCGCGTCGGTACTGTTCCCGATCGGTATCGATAGTATCTTTGTTAGTTTACTAACTTCCAGAACCAACTTTTTCGCATCTTACCCGACCATCGACCCGACATCGACGATGAAATCGAGGACACCATTCAAGCGGTGTCCTGTATGCAATGCGAAATATCCCCACATCGACGTCCATCCGGTGTGCAACAAATGCCTTTCACCGGATCACGACGAATCTACATGTATGGCCTGTGCCCGATTTCGATCCAAGAAGACTCTCCGGAATCGACGAGCGGCGAGACTCGAGGCGCAGCAAGCGGCACCGGCCCCGGCCGACATCTTCAGCGCCGAGACCGAAGATGTCGAAGAAGTGGAGAACCTACCCTCCAGTCCCGCTTCCGAACATGACTCCGGATCGGAAGACGTCGACGAAACACTCTTTCGCAAAGATGAAGACGACACCGAGGTAGGAGACTACAATGAGGCCTTAGGGGCCGAAGAGAGTAGCTCCGGTGACGAGCAAGGCCTACCCGTACAGACTGAGGAAATCCCAGTGCAACAGTCTATGGCTCCGGTCGAGGGATCGCCTTCGGGCCTTACCCAAGACCTATCCCGCAGTTCTTCAGCCCCGCCCTCGGGCCCGGCCTCGGACATTCAGCGGCAGCCATTAATGCCCAAACCGGCTGGTTTCCCTTCTTCGAAACCGAAACCAAAAGCTGTATTGGTTCAATTGAAACCGAAACCGAAAGTGGCGCTGGTCGGATCGAGGCCCTCCACACCTTCGACGCCAGCAAAACCCGTCGGCACCGAGTGCAACAAACGAGACTTCGGTGCCGAGCTTGAAGCGGCCGACGTCGGAGTCGACATACGGAAGAAGACCTTCGGTGCCACCAAACCTACTCGGCTCCCGGCACCGACGCAATCGGCTCCGACCCCAAAGGTCAAACTGCCTGCTGCGTCTCCCACCGCTTCGACGGCACCACCAAAGCCACACTCATCAAAGACGTCGACGGCCATTCCCGCCCCTCGACTCGATGACTCACCGGCGCCAAAAAAAGTCCACGCCCGCCTCCACAGAACCGGTCGGCGCAAAGGAATCGAGGGCGCTCCAGGTGCGACCCGTTGCTGCGCAACGCACCAAAAACAAAACGGTCCTCCAGGACACGTCGGGCTCCGAGCCGATAAAAGCTCCAACAGCCTCTTCGGCACCAGCCAACATTACTTTTGGCCTGCCACCATCCACGGCCCCGAAACTGTTCCAAATCAGGACACGGGTCACCCACACCACGATCACGCCTGCCGAACGCTCTGCGGAGACGTCTCCATCGCATCTCATCGACGCCGACACCGGCAGGATGATTATCCACAAAAGGAGAATAACTTCTGAGCCAGCTTTGGACTCCTTCCGGATCCCACTTAAGAGAAAGCTGCCAGTGGCTTCGGAACCAGTTCTTTACGAACCTTTCCATTCACCCTACCAGGATCCACAATCCTTCTCTCCCACACACTCCGACACGGATGCGTTGGAGGACTACATGGGTGACCAAGTCCCCTACCCCGGAGAGATGGACCCTGAAGGCCAACAGGACCCTGATCAAGCTTGGGATGACCCTGTAGACCCAGGTGCACCTATGGATGCACAGGACCCGCAACTCTATGGAGCAAAAACATCTCCCACAGAGGACACTGCCGCGTTCAACGCTCTAATTGAACGTGCTGCGGCCAATCATGGGGTGCAACTTCACTCTGACACCATCGAGGACGACTTTCTCATGGATACTTTCGCATCCTCAGAAAGGAATATAAAGACTCTGCCCATGTTAAAGGGGGTCCTCAAACCAGCAAAGGACATCTTCAAGGAACCCACCAGGGCAAGAGTGATAAACCCCAGGATCGACAAGAAATACAGATCAGCGCCTGGGGACCCTACTTACATTAGAGGCCAGTTACCTCTGGATTCCATTGTCGTTGCGAATGCTCGCAAGAGGGCACACTCGCAAACAGGTGACGCTCCTCCCCCGGACAAAGAGTCCAAGGTGCTAGAGACCTCTGGCAAACGGGTTGCCGCCCAGGCAGCTAACATATGGCGCATTGCCAATACTCAAGCGCTCCTCGCTCGCTACGATTGAGCGCACTACGACACATTAGAGCAACTACTCCAACATCTCCCTGACCAATTCAACGAAGGTGCAGAGATCCTCATCAGGGAGGGACAACTGCTCACAAATGCATCCATTAAGTGTGCACTGGATGCCGCAGATACAGCTGCCAGAGCCATAAACACTAGCGTCATGTTGCGACGACACGCCTGGTTGCGAATCTCCGGATTCAAACCGGAGGTACAAAATAACATCCTCAACCAACCTGTCAACCCCGACTACTTATTCGGGCCGGAGGTTGACACCACCCTAGAGAAACTAAAAAAGGACACAGACACTGCAAAGTCCATAGGGGCCCTACAAACGCAGTCCTTTCGGAGCGGCTCCTTTCGTCGCCCCGGAAATAGAGGAGCAGGTAGAGGACAGGGGTCACAGCAAACATACAACAAGGGCAACACGCAAAACACCTACGATAAAAACACCCGGGGTGGATATCGTGGCTCCAGCACAAAGGGCAGAGGAAGCGGCTACGGCAACACCAGGTCCCCCCCCCCAAGAACAAGCAGTGACGCCCTCTCCCTTCCTCCCGACCACATAACACCTGTCGGGGGAAGGCTACAAAGGTTCCTGTCCACGTGGAACTCCATCACCACGGACAGGTGGGTCAAAGATATTGTCAAATACGGTTACTGCCTAGAATTGACCTCAACTCCACCCACAATCCCTCCAAAAAAACGTCCTATGTCCTCAGAGCACTTAACGCTCTTACAGCAGGAGGTGCAAAGTATGCTACTAAAAGGCGCAATAGAGGTCGTACCCGTCCACGAGCAAGGTACGGGGGTGTACTCCCTGTACTTTTTAATACCGAAAAAGGACGGGTCACTCAGACCTATATTAGACCTGAGACCCCTGAACCAGTACATTCTTTCCGAGCATTTTCACATGCTCACTTTACAGCAAGTCCTCCCGCTGCTCAAGCAGGGAGACTTCCTGGCCACACTGGACCTCAAAGATGCGTATTTCCACATACCCATTCACCCCTCACACAAGAAATACCTCAGGTTCACTGTTCAAGGGCAGCACTACCAATTCAAAGTCCTCCCCTTCGGCGTGACAACAGCTCCCAGGGTGTTCACAAAGTGCCTAGCTACTGTGGCGGCACATCTACGGAGGCAGCACATACACGTCTACCCTTACCTGGACGACTGGCTCGTTCAAGCGAAGTCAGCCCAGCAATGTGCCAGCCACATGTCCCGCACCATTCACCTCCTTCACAGTCTGGGTTTCTCACTAAATTACCCAAAATCCCATCTCCAGCCCGCACACGTACAACAGTACCTAGGTGCGACTATAGACACTCTGGCGGCTACAGCTCAGCCAAATTTAGTGAGAATCAACAGCATGCAAATGCTGATTTCCAAGTTCAAACCACAACACTCCCTTCCCGCGCGAGTGTTCATGCAGTTGCTAGGCATGATGGCCTCCTGCATTTTCATAGTCCCACACGCGAGACTACATATGCGCCCGCTTCAGGAGTGCTTAGCACGTCAGTGGAATCAGGCTCAAGGACAGTTGAAAGACCTAGTGTTGGTGAGCGGTCGGGCATACAACTCTCTGCATTGGTGGAATCCACAAAACCTTTGCAAGGGCCGACCGTTCCAAGAGCCTGTCCCACAGATAATACTGACGGCGGACGCGTCTCTCCAGGGATGGGGAGCTCATGTACTCCATTACACAGTGCAGGGACTATGGACAACACGACAAAAGAAGATGCACATCAACCTTCTAGAACTGATGGCAATCTTCCTGGCTATGAAAGCATTCAAAGTACACTTGTGCAACAAAGTCGTGTTGATCCGAACGGACAACATGACTGCCATGTACTACATACAGAAGCAGGGAGGAACACACTCTCCACAGTTGTCTCATCTGGCTCAGAGCAAGTGGAAGTGGGCCATTCAGAGGAACATGTTCCTCATGGCAGAACACCTCCCCGGCAAGGACAACCAGATGGCGGATCTGCTCAGCAGACACAGCCACCAGATGCACGAGTGGGAGTTACACCCATCAGTACTCCAACCGTACTTCCAGCAATGGGGTCATCCAGAGATAGACCTATTCGCCACAAGCGAAAACGCAAAATGCCAAAGCTTTGCCGCCAGGTTCCCACATCCGCAGTCGCAGGGCAATGCGATATGGATGAACTGGTCCGGCAGATTTGCGTACGCTTTTCCCCCAGCACCACTGATACCGCTGGTGGCACGCAAACTCAGACAACATTCACTGACACTCGTCCTGGTTGCTCCAACGTGGGCACGCCAGCCATGGTACACCACCTTTCTCGAACTTTCCGTGGTGCCGCATCAAAGGCTGCGGATCAAACCCGCGCATTTGTCGCAGAACCATGGAGAGATTCAGCACCCAGATCCGCAACAGCTGAACCTGGCAATGTGGCTCCTGAAGTCCTAGAGTTTGGCTACCTAAACCTGCCACCTGACTGTATGGACATCATTAAGGAGGCCAGGAGACCCACTACCAGAGCTTGCTATGCAGCCAAATGGAAAAGGTTCGTCATTTATTGCAATAATAATGACATTAACCCGCTAGACGCATCCATCCAAAACATAATTTGTTACTTCTTACACCTATACCGATGCAATCTGGCGTACACCTCTATACGTGTCCATTTGACCGCAATATCAGCCTATCTGCAGACCAGGCAGCACCTCTCTCTATTCAGAGTGCCTGCCATCAAAGCATTCTTGGAAGGACTCAAACGAGTCATTCCACCAAGCCACCCACCGGCTCCGATGTGGAACCTCAACTTGGTCCTCACACGCCTGATGGGTCCACCCTTTGAACCTCTACACTCATGCGAGATTCAATTCCTTACCTGGAAAGTAGCTTTCCTAGTAGCGATAACTTCTTTACGAAGTTAGTGAACTCCAGGCTCTAACTGTTCAAGAGCCATTTATACAGGTTCACGCCAACAGGGTCGTACTACGTACCAACCCCAAATTCATGCCCAAGGTGATATCTCAGTTCCACATGAATCAAACTATTGAACTGCCTGTTTTCTTTCAAAACCCACAAACTGTCGCAGAAAGGGCACTCCATACACTAGATGTGAAAAGGGCCCTCATGTATTATATCGACAGGACCAAACCCTTTAGGAAAACAAAACAACTTTTCGTTGCCTTTGCCCCACACCACAAAGGTAACGCTATCTCCAAAGCAGGTATAGCCAGATGGATCGTTAAATGTATTCAAATTTGCTATCAAAAGGCTAAACGCACATTAACGATTCCCCCACAAGCCCACTCAACACGTAAGTTGGGGGCCTCCATGGCTTTCCTAGGTAACATTCCTTTGCATGATATATGTAGAGCAGCCACCTGGTCCACTACACATACATTTACCAAACACTATTGTGTAGATGTGCAATCAAAACAGCAGGCAGCTGTAGGACAGGCTGTTCTCAAAACTCTTTTTCAGACCGCTGCAGCTGGCACTGGTAGCCGCCGCTAATAAGAGGGCACTGCTGTATATTCTATGCACAGATATGAATTCAGCAGCCCACATGCCTCGAACTGAATATGCTACTTACCAGTATGCATCTGTTCTTGGCATGTAGGGCTGCTGACATTCATATCGCCCACCCTCCTCCCCGGCGCCTGTAGCAGCTGCAGCTCTCAGAATTACTGTAAAGCATGGTCATCACTTTCTGTATCTACTCCATCACTGCCACAATGACGAAAAACAATCTGAGGATGGAGAGGATGCCCATGCGCACTGTAGTCCAGGGGAGGAGTCACCTATCCCAGGATACTTCGAAGACTCTTCCAGGACAACAACGTGCAAACATCCGGACCCAACACTAGGCGGCGATCTATGCACAGATATGAATGTCAGCAGCCCTACATGCCAAGAACAGATGCATACTGGTAAGTAGCATATTCAATACACGACTTATTACTGAC
This sequence comes from Triturus cristatus, assembly GCF_964204655.1. Classification (NCBI taxonomy): domain Eukaryota; kingdom Metazoa; phylum Chordata; class Amphibia; order Caudata; family Salamandridae; genus Triturus; species Triturus cristatus. The sequence goes on from NC_140592.1 coordinate 1,187,642,736, forward strand.
CGTAAACCCTATTAGGGACCGCAGACTACCACATAGAGCACAATGGCTTAAATAAACATTTTGAACTGTTTCAGTGACTCTGCCTATTCTTATTGTGGACAAGTATGAGTGAGTAAGCAAAAGAGTACGTCTTGCTCCCGCGATTACTGAGAGAGTGGGGAGTGTTGTGTTCTGGGTTGTCTAATCATTTGTAGCTCTGTGATATTTGGAAGAGACCGAATGAGACAGCTAGTCGGCTTGGGATTTTGGGTACTAATGTGGTGGGTTGGTACACCCCTATTCACTGAGGTCCTGTTTTCCTGCATATTTCTGTGTATGTACAGAATCCCTGCAACACATTTTATCTGCAAGAATTGTCAGAGACCATCTTTGATCAGTGGCCGCCTTGGGGGGGTTCCGGGAGTGGGACCTGGTGGCGATCTGGACCCTTGGGAATGTGCTACGGGGCCCCACATTGAAATCATTCCAACAACTGCAGGCCGAATTTGACCTACATAAGTCACAATTCTACAAATTTCTCCAACTCCGCCATGCACTCACCCCCCAGATCCGCACTTTAGAGACTCTCCCCGAGTTCCAACCCTTGGAGAGCTGCCTACTAATGGGTGATCTCTGTCTCCACAAGATTAGACAAATATACCAGACACGGACGATACACCCACCCACCACCCCTGACAAGACTCGACTTGCCCGGCAGGACGACATTCCAGAATTGACCGACGACGACTGGGCCGAGGCAATCGCCAGCCCGAGGGGTGCAGCAGTCTCCACATGCTATTGGCTCATCCAGTTCAAATACCTACACAGGGTGTATTATACTAGGGTGCGGCTCTGGCGGATGGGTGTCATCCAGTCCCCTACCTGTTTGAGGTGTGGCCGGGAGGAAGGGTAATTTATGCATACAGTTAGGAGCTGCACGGCTTTGCAACCCTTTTGGCGTAGGGTTAGGGCATGTCTTAATGAAGTGCTGGCATGGGAGCTTCCCCTTGACCCACGGCTTTTCTTGTTACATTCCACTGATGATATCGGGGGCAACCGTTATAAACAGCATCTGTTGTTCTTGGGCCTTACTATCGCTAAGAGGGACATTGTGCAAGGGTGGAAGGCGACCTCTCCTTCGACTATAGGCTATTAGAAGACTGAGCTAGATAAATGCATGGGGGCCGAGATTGCGGTCTTCGATGCCCGGGGCTGCCCCACGAAACTTCGTAAAGTTTGGACCCGGTGGGCGACATATTGAGGAATCGACCTTCCTCCTCTGCCTGAGGTGGATCCCTGAATGGCACCCCTCGATCCCTGACGTCTATCACCCTATGGTATATCGATATGGACCAATGCTGCCCTGCTATGTTGTATACATTGAATCCGGTGTGCCGTATGTCCTACTGTGGAGATCGAAAACTGTCTGCATAATGTTCATATTGTTTCACCTGCAGGTTTGGCAGGTACTGTTTATTAACATAAATGTGGTTATTGGTGCAAATAATATCCTTTCACCCTTACAGGTCGCTGCGGTGCGTGTCCCTCATAGTGCAAAATAACCTAATAAAATTTGTTATTAAAAAAAGTCAGACCGCAGCTGTAACAGAAGCGAACATAGAACAGCCATATTTCTTATCTGTGGTAAAATGGAATTTGTTACACTTGTTAAAACTACTGTGAGCAGTACAAAACAAGACTTGCTTAATTATAAAGAGGCCTCTGTCTGAGCAGTATATATGCACATAGTCTGATTGGAACCTCTGCTCATCATTTCCTCTTAATCTGTGGTTGTCAGAACAGATGAACACCTTTCCTAATTCGTTATCCTCCTGCCTTCGTCACATGGTGAGAACCAAATGGGTCAAATGTTTAAAAAAAATCTGAAATATTTCCTGGAGAGGTGGTCTTGAATTGTACTGGGTGTGATATCTTTGTGATCCAATTCAGCATGGCACAGTACAGGAGTGCATTATAGTTGAAAAGGAACCCTACTTTATAAATCTTGTATAAATGCTTTTACCTCACTGTAGCAGTGATCCGTCTTCCCATAGCCATTATCTTTTGATTTGTACTAATGTTATATGTATAATGTAATTAGAAGTTTCGCTCCCCAGAATTCAGCAGAATTTTTATGTAGCGGAGTTCTGCAAACGGATGGAATTGGGTAAGTTGTGCTGCTCACGCTGATTTTAGTGCAGAGAGCTCTTTCTACACAGAAGAAGCAAACTGCACCACACGTTGCGTCAGAGGGTGCTGCTTCTGGTGTTGATTTTGCTGCTGCTCAAATAGATTTTTTACTCCAGCAGCAGCTTTCTGACCGCAAATTGTCATGATCGCCCCCATTGGGGGAAATTTCGCTGGGTTCCCTCCTAGGGACTGGAAATCTCTCGGAGACGCCAAGCCTTACTCGCCATCTTACCGCTGATGAGCCACACATGCCAAAAAACTCCACCACGTGGCAGTTGGAGGTATTTGCCCAAAACACTGCTGGTGGAGCGAAATTTATCGCCCACCCCTAAATATAATCACTTACAGGGGCTTTCAGCCAGCCCTCTACCCTATTATTGTATCATTCACATTTTGCTTCGACTCACTACAGCATATAGCATGGGGCAGTGGGTTAGTCCACATCCGCCACTGTTGAACTTCATTATGAGTGATTGCACTTTGTCTTTTAAGGTGCAAATCCAACCATAAAGTAGTTCCCATAAGCATCAGGAGCTACTGTGGCAACGTGTGCTATTTCCTTCTATCCTTTGTCTTTGATCAGGCATCTGGTTTACGAGTGTACCATTGTTTTTAACCATCTTCAATGCTCCCTGACTCGCCACATCTCTTGACTGAGAAGGACTGACCATCTTGTATTCCATGTTTCAACTCTGACAGTGTAGTAAGATCTTCTCGTCCTGTGCTGGACCATTGTAAATTCCAAATGGATGATCATCATGTCCCAGCACCAACAGCTGTTGTATCATCATCTCGAAGAGGCTGCTCACATCCTCTTTTCCCGCGCAAATTGGGATCACAACTTGCCGCGACGCAGTATTCACCATCTGACAAAGGCCAAGCACCGCCTGAGAAATGTAATCAGAGCAAAGTACAAGGATTGCACTCTATTGAAAAATAAATTGCATTAGACTTCTGAAACATTGCGGTAATTGACTGAAAATGTAAGATAAATCTTCAATGGTTGAAATGTTTTCCACTGCTTTAATGAATTAATAAAAAGATAAATGCAAAGACTAAATCTACCATGCTGCCCTACAGCTTTATTGAAACTACAAAGCATACAGGTCCTTTGCTGACCTCAGCTGCAGCTAGTTTAAGGAATGTTTTCATTTCTCTCCATTGCTGATCCGTTGACATTTGTTTTCTCTTAGATGCCTGCTACTCCTGACATTCTAAGACCTAAGGAGTTCTCAGCTCTGTTTTATGGAGTGATTAGTTTTTTCAGATTTGGCATCTCCGCTTTTGCTCCGTTTATTGAAGGTGCATCGTAATGAATGATTTGATAGGAAGAGAGCTGGAAATCTGTTCTTTTGTCGCCTATGTGTTTTGTCTTGTTCATGGGAAGGGGAAATTAAGGTGTATTTTACTTTAGATGTCTCAGAACCAGCCTTGAAGCGACACCACCATATGGAGTCTCAATAGTTCAATGTCCTTGTTTATGAACATCTGTTTGGCCAAATATAGTTTTTGTTTTACACTCAAAATCACCAGTAAAATGCAACTGTGCCTTAGTATTTCTTAAATTTCATCTAGAAAAACCTAAAACAGTGTATCGTTGTAGTAACAGACCTTTCTCTCCTGTGGAATTTCATAGTAAAAAGTATGCTAATACAGCGGTTGATTTGGTGTTTAGTATTTTCATTTTCAACATTACTGTGTGTGTAAAGTTGGAGGATATTTTCGGAGGTCTGGTTTCTTTTAATAAAAAGTGTGACCACACAACATTTTAGGAACGTAGTAGCACATAATTAGTTGCTAAGTTGGTGTTTTTGGCCTCTCGTGGGAATATTGTGTGCATAAGGAGTCTAATATCTCATTGGCTTTACAGAGTGATAAAGATATCTGTTTTCATATTTGCTGTCATGTAGTAATGGGGGCAGACATTGGTTAGGTGGTGGAATTACAGTCGGTCCTTGAAAGAGTTGGTAGTGTTTGTTGCTACTTCGTAAACTCTTCACTTGTGTAAGTAAATTGATAGGGATAGAATTGTACTGATGTCGTTATTGTAAATGGCCATCAACTTTGCGTGCCGTATAACAGGCATTTACAGCTGTCAGAAAAAACATTGAAAGTCTTGGAAAAAGAGAAGCTTCCAAGAATGCATATATATGTAGCCATAGAAAAGATGTTGCAGATAAGTGCTTTCTTAGGGATTTCAGAGCCCTTTTGCTAGTGGTTGGTGCACTTGTTCCTATGAGCATCGCTGAAAGCGAGTAATTAGTATGAAACTAAAGAATCTGGAAGTTTCCAAATACACCAGCAGAATATACTCAGCAGCTTTTCCAACCTGCATACTACCTTATTTACTGCAAATGTGCATATGGAAAATGGTGCATTATGCACCATTTGTAAATTTACCCTTTTCACTTTAATTCATATGCTCGTGTTAAGTGCCAAGATGAACAACGATTTCCATTTTTGAGACTTCCTTGAACTGTGCTAAAGGGACATTCTGTAGACTGAAAGCTTAAAAATAATACAACTGAGAAGATGTAGACCGTGTCCTCTTCTTTTATAGAATCTTTTTCTGGGTGTGGGTCACATTCCAGCAGGTCTGCAAGGGGACAGTCTAAAAACCACACACTTCGAAAAGAGTGCAAAAAGAATGTAGTAACTGTGTCAAAAATCATAATTGCTTAGATCATCACAAATCACCTACTTGGTCTTCGAAGCACAAAGGCATATTATCTAAGCAGACTGCTCCAGAAAGAACATTTCTGTGAACTGAACACCAATGTGCTTGTAATAAACACCCGATCTTCCTATGTGACACCACAGTTAATAGAAAATGTATTTCGGCTCCTACGTGACGTTGCTTTTAGGTGAACTAGTCTGAACTTTTTCCACATTTTTCAGTTAGGTCCGCTCCTCTCCAAAGTAATTATAAAATTGAAACAATCGAAATTGAATGACCTCTTTGCCCTCGACTAGCCACAAAAGCAATTTGCTACCTACATTGTATTGCAGAACCAGACCTCATTACATTCTTCCTTCTACCAGCAGGTACTGGTTAAAGGAGAAAACATTAACCATTGCACACTTTTTAGTGTAGGCGATGGTATATTTGGGATTTGTTGTCTTCTGAGATTGGTTGAACCAAGTATACGCAAAAAAAAAAAATACTTCCTTATCTTCTATATTTGGCCTTTAGCCCGTTCGCTGTTGTGGTGGTTGCTCACCTCTGTGTTGCAGCTTTGTTTTTAAATATCTGCTTTAGGTTGTTCAAGCACATGTACCAGTTTGAGTTGCTTGTATTCAGCAAATTCTAGGCTATGTGTTGATGCAAACCCTCCATCAGTATCCCATTGCACTCTGAGGATATAATGACAAACTATTTTCGTAATTTTAAAAGAATTTGCTCAATATTTTGTTGCATTTCTCAACTTAAATCCAGGAACAATGACCAAAGCAATGTTGCCCTGACCGGCTGGACTCCAGCCGTATCAACCTTGTGAGGTTTTCTAGGGACTGTAGTCTGCACATTCAATTATGTAATATAAGCACAGATCACAAAACGTGGCAGAATACTTGTGTACGGTGCACTGCTCATTTGATATACGACTCGTAACTGTATGTCAGTATAGCAATTAAAGATTTTCTAATTCTGTATGACCTGAGGAATCTACCAGACCTCTGTTCCCTGTCTGGCTGAACAGTAGAACACTCTGAACATGACATTTATCAGATTTTTTAGCAATTTGTTTCCCAAACCGTGGAATTTTCCTCTAGTCTCCTTCGCAAAGGAATATATTCCTTCCAAGGCTTGGTCCCTCACTCTGTTCTTCTAGGTCCTTTGAGTGTGGGAATATCAGAAATGTATGGGATTTCTATGTGTAAAGTGCATTTTAGAAATTTGTAAAGTGGCTGCAACAAAATGCCGATTTAGGGTTCCTCTCTTTTGGTCACAGATGTCACCCCTGGGTGCAGGTTTCCTACAATCATATAATTTAACAATTATCTATCCTAAGGTTACCAGACCACCCTTGCCCAGACTGGCTCGCTGGAAAACACCCTAAATATAAATCTTGCTATATTTTCAGTATTTGTTACCTAACACATGGTAGCTTTCGTTAGTCGAAACAACAAGAGAGTGTGCCTTAGGTTTAACTGAAGAGCACTACTGTAGATACCTTTTTGGTTTCTTTAGAAAGCCCTCACTCACGTATGGACTGAATAAATTGTTCAGCCAAGTCACTTCAGTTTGGCTGAACAATTTATTCAGTCCATACGTCCATTTATTTGTTTTTATATATGTCTGTTTGACTCCCATTAAAAATCATTTTTGTAGATACAAACAGTACATTTTTAATCCACTACACACCACGCACAAAAAACCCAGCTCCGCAGTAGTTCTGGCGTCGTAGCACACCGGGGTGGCATTTGGCCTCTCCCGGTGGGGCCCGATGATGAAGCATGTCACCAACCAGGTTGGTGAGTGAGGGCTTTCTAAAGAAACCAAAAAGGTATCTACAGTAGTGCTCTTCAGTTAAACCTAAGGCACACTCTCTTGTTGTTTCGATTATACTTACCTGGGGGATTGAGAGTGGCCAGACTCCTGTCTTTTCCCTCACTCTATTGTTGTTTATAGCAGCTTTCGTTAGTCTTCTTTGTTTTGTAAGCTATCCTTCCTGTGCCAAACCGTGTTTTCCTACGTCCAGACATGTGGGGTTTCCATGGTTTTGAGCACTACACGCTCTTGAATGTTTTAATGGGGGAAATATTTGGGGGGGATACCTGCAGTATTTGGGGCCGAGGATTGTTCAGCTTCCAGGAGGGCCTACTAACACCATTGGTTTCTGAAAATTAGAGACGCCAGTGAATCCACCATGACTCGAATTGCATGAATTCCAGTAGTTTTTCCCCTGCAGAGATCAAAATATGGCTAAATCGTGTCACAATTTCTTCATGCTCTTTTGTCAAACTTCAGAAATTAAATTAAGGCAAATGTCCTTCCATACAATATTACCTCACTTCTCCAGATATAAACAGTATCCTACACATGTAGGTGGGCCTGTTGCATTAAGCAGGAATAGGCAGAAATGTGTAAACATGTAAGGGCCACACTGAAGCTTTGACTTCACGGAATCGCATGCTTGTCCTGTTCCTGTTGGTTTCAATAAGCCCACCCACACGAGGTACTGTTGTTATTGATATTAGTATTGCAACACTGAGTGATTGTTTTGCTGTTAACTGTTGATATTATTTTTTTAACATGTGCTGCTCATGTGAAGGAAAATCTGATGGATATTCTTAGTGCAGATTCCACACCTTTTGAATTTCTGGAGATGCTGTACGAATCCCCCAAAAACTTTCAAATAGTAGCTCCTGCACATCAATAGATGGTTATAAGAAATTAAATCATTGTGTGGTAGACGACAGCCTACTTCAAGGAATAATCGGTTTCATTCAGGTTGAACACTCCAAGTCACTAAATTATGCCACAAGCTGACATGCTTAACTGAGGGCAGTTTGTAAAGTGTTTTGTGCAGTACCAAACCAGCAATTTAGTCAAACGGAAAAGCAATAATAATCCCAAACCAAATTGAAAAAATAAAGTGAAATTTAATAAACAAAATGACAAAAATCCAATAAGGGAAACTGTAAATATAATTTTTAAAAAGTTTTAAGTAGATCTAGCACTGCAAGCACAAAGCGAAAATGATAGTAAATGGTCCTGGTAAATTGTGATCGAAGAACAATTTGAGGCTGACCATGGGTCGTATACACCAGCCAGATTTCTCCTGGTCTAAAACTTAGTCTAAGTCTCAGTCCACCACTGGAGTACACTTCTAAAGTCCCCAGGACCTCAGGTAGGCATGTAGTGACTGGCAGGGTGTCTGGCAGAGGCTAACATCAGAATCCAGTCCTAGGCCATTTGCCACTTCTCAACTGGGTACTTCCAGGAAAAGACATCTTGCAGCTAGTCTCCCAGTAGCCATACATTAGGGTAGCTAAGTGCAAGAGGGAGAAGGTCCAGTCCTTCAGGGCTTCTCTCAAGTCACAGACAGCAGGTCCAGTCCTCTTATCTTCTGCAGGTCCAGAGAGTATTCTGAAATGAATACCTGGAGGCACAACATTTATGCCTAGAACCAGCTAGGCAGGTGGGGGGATTCCCCGGCATAACCTAAACCGTATGGTAAAAGGTTTTAGGGCTAATGCTACCCCCTCTTTCAGTAGTTCCTGTTTGCCTTAGTACAAACATGCCCCAAATGCCATGTGTCACCATTTTCAAGATAGCTAAAGTTTTCAGCTACTCTAACCTGAGCTCTGAAGCTTGTGTGTGTGGTGTGCTATGGAAATCCTAGCGTCCCCCCACATCTCACCGAAAAATCTAGTTCAAGGCAGGCACTGTAAGCACATCAAACCCAGATACAATAGTCTGGTAGGACAAAAGCAGGGGCCTACACCAACCATATGGTCGATACACTCGAATAACCTTTTCTTTACAACCAAAATTGAACAGGCGGGTAATAAAAGCAGAGAACTCTTTAACATTGGGAAGGACTTTGCATCTCCCAGGGCTACCCTTTTGCCCCTACCAGTGATTGGATTCATCATCTGGCCTGTATTTTCCATGCCAAAATTAAAATTATCCAAGACTCCTGTACTGGAGGCAGTCATGGACCTGCCCTCCCATGCTGGCTCTAGCACCGGCTCCACCCTTATGCAGTTCCCCGCCATCTCATTGGTGAAATCCCTTGAATTGATGAAGGCTCTTAAGTCCGGGTCTCCCTCCGATGCCTGCACAACGAAAACACTGGCATCTATTGCAGAGGTGATTAACCCAGCTGTCAATTTAGTTCTGAACACCTCCTTGGAGGTGGGGCTGATGCCCCAAAGCTGGAAACATGCTAAAATTCTTCCGCTTTCAAAAAAACCTGCGGCTGACCCACAGGTTGGTGGTAATTATAGGCTTATATCATTGCTGCCATTTTTTCCAAGGTTTTGGAAAAATATGTCAATAGGGTCATTACGGAATTTGTGGAGGCCAACCATCTTCTGCACCCGAGTCAGTCGGGTTTTAGAGCAAACTTAGGCACCAAAACTACTCTATTAGAAGTCTATGAAACCATTAGAGCCACCCTAGATAAAGGAGGGAATGCTGCACTGGTGTTGGATCTCTCCGCGGCCTTCGATACCGTGCCCCACAATAGACTCCTGTGTAGACTCCAGGAGGGGGGTATCGGAGGCTCGGTACTGATGGTTCAACTCCTTTTTAAGTGACCGCCTTCAAACCATCTGGTCCCCTCCTTTTCGGCCCGTATTCCTCCTATGAATGTGTGGGTCCCTCAGAGCTCAATTCTGAGCCTGAGTTTGTTTAATATGTATATGGCCCCCTCTAGCGCTCCTCTCTGAGAAACACGGTGCTAAAATAGTGTCGTATGCGGACGACACACAACTGTTGTTTTCCTGTGAGAGGGTGCCGTTTTCAACAGCAGTATGATTAACAACTGCCTATCAGAAGTATTTCGGTGGCTCAGGCAAAATCAACTGAAATGTAATCCCGAGAAGAAGGAGATAATTTTTTTCGGCTCCTATTCCTGTGTGGATTCGCGTCCATGGTGGCCGCAAGATATGTCCCCGCCCTGCATCCTCAGTCAGTACCGTGAAAAATCTTGGGGTCAAGTTGGATGCGCCCCCGTCTATGAAGACTCAGATCCAATCTGTGGCCGGAACTTGCTTTGGATTATTGAAAATGTTAAGGAACTTTCTCCCTCTCCTTCCGGTCTCACACAGGAGGACGGTAGTCCAGGCCTTGGTGGTATCGAGACTGGACTATGCGAATGCCCTGTATCTGGGTCTTCCAGACTACTTACTCGTCCGCCTACAAGTGGTCCAGAATGCGGCGGCCAGAGCCATTGTTTCGGCAGGGTCCAGGACACGAATGACTCCTCTCTTGGATTCACTGCACTGGCTGCCAGTTTGTAAAAGGATTCAGTTTAAGGCGTTAGTCTTGGTTTTTAAGGCCTTCTATAAGATAGGGGCCTCATATCTTGGAGAAAGGTTCCAGCACTATGTTCCACAACGGATCTTGTGGTCCTCCGCACAGCTGTTGACGTCTACGCCTAAGTTTTTGCACTTCCGGGTGGCCTTGGGGCTATGGAATAGCCTGCCCCTCTCTCTGAGACAGGTACAGGATCTCCTCTCCTTCAGAAAGAAACTAAAAACATGGATTTTTCAACCTTAGCCTGGCATGTCTTACTTTCTGATGATCTATGGTTCTGTGTGACGTGGTCTTTTCGCAGAGCCGGGACACTCCACGAAGTAGCCGCGCACTTTACAAATACCTAGGTAACATACAATAATTGTTTTGGCATCCTGTTTTCCCCCTTTCAAGTGTGCCCAGAGTGTTACATGTGGCTCCGCAGACCGGTCAAGCAGGATTTGGCACTGTAGTGTCAAAAAGGCCCTATCCTGTAGTGTCCAGTCAGCAGAAAAACTTTATTCGGTCTTTTACAACCATAGAAGTATACAAGATAGACAACATACCATTCGATAAAATGAGTAGCTAAAAATAATAAAATAAAATCCTACCCTGTAGTTCATAACTGTCACAAATACAATCCAGTTGGTTCAGCAAACTGCACGTGCAAATTGTAAACTATGCAGAAGGTAATGTCTCAATATTCAATACAGATTATGTAGGCCAATAGTCCTCAAAACGTTTTAAAATTATTTTTTTTAAACTTTTAAAAGGCCCAATTCATTTTTAATATCATAAAAATTCGTATATTACCCTCTGCGTTACTTTTAACCTTTCATAGCTTGTTCGCCACGTAGAACTATAAAAATAGGCAGCTCAGAACTCATTACGTTTGAGGAACTCTTTAACTTTATTTTATATATTTCCCATGGCACAATTAATCATTTCCACTGAAAGGTTTTCTGCTTGCGGCCTGTTTTGATATCATACTTTTTAAAAATTGGACATAAAAATTCTCATGGCAGTCCAGTAATATATGTAGAATATCACTTGTTGTTCCTAAAGTGCAGGTGCGTTTTCCCTTACTGTTTATCATAGATCTTTTTACCCCTTTATTCACATAGCATGGGTGTACCCCGATTCTTAACCTTAGCACTTCTCGCCTTAACAAGCAGCTAGGTAGCCTGTCAATATAAGGAAAATGTAGTTCATTTTTCAACGCTAACGGGAAATGGAGAACTGAGCTTTTCCTCGAGGTAATCTTGGTCCTGTGTTTGAGAGATTTCTTTTCCCAGGATCCTAAGTTCCCTCTTATCGATCTTAAGTTGGAGGGACTGGGAGCACAGTGTAAGCTTTATCATGCAACACGCCTTATTGATATTGGTTCTGATCTCTTTTGCCCATGTTAGCTCGCTGTTTGCAATCTCGTTTCTGCACCATTGTGAGATTTTATAATAATCTCCCGATCCTAAACGCTGCCAGAAACATAATAGAGCCATGCAAGCTATGAGGTGATTCCCAATTCTAGTCTCACTGCCTGAACCATTGACGATTTAGGCAAAGAGAATAGATTTTTATTTTTTTATTATAACTCTTTTTATTGAAAAATAGGCATGTAGACAGTCCATACACAGCAATATTCAGGTTAACGGCAGTACTCATTACGATAAGTCGGCAAAGTCCTGTTGTCCCAATACAATATGGATGCCCTCGGGGGTTCAATACTATCAATCTTCAACAGCAGCAGCATCATCTCGACTTCTCGGTGGTTCACATATATCCCCCCCGGAATGTGTTCCACAGCCCCCATACATGAGACCACTTCTTGGGGCATCCCCATGAGACATAAATGGGTAACTCTGTCACCATACACCAGTCCATATCCCTGGCCCAATCTGCAATTTGAGGTGGGTTCGGAGCCCTCCACAGTCGTGCGATATTCCACTTGGCCACCATATAACCCAGAGTATCCCAAATTCTCTCCTTGGCAGTGAGGTCAGTGGGGTCCCATATGTTCAACAAGATCAATTTGATGTTGCATTGTATCTGTTGTCCCAATACCTCCTCCATCATACGTACCACTCCCTATCAATATTTCTGAATTGTCGCACATTCCCAAAGTGTATGAATAAAGGTGCCTTCTTGCCCACATCGTCGTGCATAGCCACTAGCTTGGGCATAGACCATATGGACCAATGAGGGTCCTGACAAATACTTCCTATGGAGGATTTTTTTTGTTGGACCAATCGGAGCCTGGAGGAGATGGCAACCTCGCGGGGAGCAGCTACCGCAGCCCACCACTCCTCATCCTCCAACCCAGCTACATTGTGGTCCCATTTACCTCTCAGGCTAGTCAGGGGATCAGTCATGTTATTGATGAGTTTTTTTTTTTATAAATGAGGCTAGAATCCTGTCCTCCCAGAGGAGAGGAATCTGGGAGGACAGTAAGAGAATAGATTTTTCAGAGTGCTTCCCTCCTCCACGTCCCACCTGTTTTTGCCACTCAAATAAAGCACCTCTGCACCATATAAATATTGGGGTGGTACCATTGCTGAGTGTGCATTTAGGACCGGTCTATCGGACATTTTGCCATACGCACTATTAAATCTTTTTAATCCCTTCACTGAAGCCGATGCCCTCAGTTTTAGTGCGTCAAGATGGGTATGCCATTGCATGCTTCTCCCCCATTGCATGCTTCTCTCGAACCACATCCCCAGGTACCTATTTTCTGTTACCTTTTCGAACTTCTCGGTGCCCAGAAACCAAGAGAACCCTGTGTTCGAGGCATATGAGCTGCAGATCACACACTTAACATAGATCGCCATCTGGTGTTGGTGCCCGGATGTTTGCACTTGTTTTTGTCTTGGAAAAGTCTTTGGAAGTCACGGGATAGGTGACACCTCCTTTGGACTATAGTGCTCATGGGCATCGGCTCCATCCTCAGATTGGTTTTTCCCGCCATCGGGCTCGGATGCGTTTGTCGCGCTCCAGTTCGGAACCGTTACCGATTCCGCTTTCGATGCGCAATCCTTCACCCTTTCGACTGTATTGTCTCGATCACGAACCCTAATCGTCGCGCATCTCTCCAAATCGAAGTCCTAGATTCCGATCATCGAAGAAGGCCTTTGGGCCTACCTGGGCCTTGGCTTCTGGCTCATGGAAAGGACACCATTCAAGAAGTGTCCTCAGTGTGGGTTGAAGTTTCCCCAGACAGATCTGCATGAGGTGTGCAACCTCTACCTTTCACCAGAGCACGAGGCCAGAGACTGTCCAGCTTGTGCCTCTTTCCACTCGAAAAAGACCATTCGGGACCGACGCGCGCGAAGAACCATGGCTCGCTCGTCGACGTCAATCCCCGATGACCTCTTCCAAGAGGGCGTCGACGTGCCGGAGAGAGAGCGGGTCAGCGCCTCAGAAGCAGACGACTCTGACGTCGAAGAGATCACTCCGGTGCAGCGGGTCGTAAGTAAGAACGTCAACCCTGATTTCCCCCCCCCCCCCACTGCATCCTCGAAAAAGGCTTCGGTCACACCTTCACCTTTGGGCACAGGTGCACACCGAGAGACTGCTTCCCATGCCCCGCCCTCGGGCCCGGCAAAGAAGCCTACTTAGCCTTCAGGCAGCTCTGGCTCGAGTCAGCCTGCCGTCTGTACCGAAACATATTCATTGCACCGAAAAAGAAACCGCCCTCAACCTCCTCCTTGCCGACAGCTGCTTCCACATCGAACACACGGCACCAAAACCCACAAGCACAGACTCGTCGACACTGAAAAAACATTCGGAGCCGAACAAAAAAAAAAACACTCCCGAAGGGCTCTGATTCGGAGCCAAGGAAGGCTCGGAACCGAGAAAACAAATAGTTTCTTACCTGTCGGTGTAGTTTTGCAGCTTGAAGATCTTTCTGGATTCACTATGCTGGGCATTATTCCGCGATCTGGTGGTTGGGGCCGGATTCGTAGTCTTTCTTTTGTTTTTTTTCGTAGCACAGGTGGGCGTTGACGTCACACCATTTGGTGTACCTCTCGTGACGTCGGCGTGCTTCCTGCGGAAGTCCCACCTTTTGGGCGCCATCTTCGGGTTCTTTTTTCCCTTCCTTTCTCTTTTTTTTTTTTTTTTTAACCCTAGGCGTTAAGGCCCATAGACAAGGGATTACATTTCTGATATTCTGTCTTTGGCATGGCAAGCTCTTGGGAGTAGTCCCTGTTGAAGGTTATTTATCACTCTTCTCGGCCACTGGCAGTTCCCCTTATCAGCCTTCTCTGATACCAGTTGTAATACTTAGTTATGTTTTGCAGCGTGAACATTTTCTGGATTCACATGCTGGCCATTATTCCACCATCTAGTGGTTGGGTCCAGATGTCTTCTATAAACGTTTGTCCTTCTACTCTCTGTTTTTTGTTGGGGTGGGGTGATCGACTGTCTTGATGTGCCCTTGGGATGTCGTCGTGCTTCCTCTGAAAATTCCCACCTTTGGTCGCCATCTTCAGTATCTTTTTGTTCGAGGCATATGAGCTGCAGATCACACACTTAGGATAGTAGATCGCTATCTGGTGTTGAGCTCGGATGCTTGCAGGTTGTTGTTGTCTTCGGAAGAAGTCTTTGGTCACGAGATAGGTGTCTCCTCCCTTGGACTACAGTGCGCATGGGCATCCACTCCATCCTCAGATTGTTTTTTTCCGCCATTGGGTTTGGATGCAACTTTTCCACTCCGGTAGAAAACTTCAAAAACAATCTTTCGCAGCGAAAAACTTTTACAAAACTACATCGAGGCACCTTCACTCGACATCGAATTCATCGGACCGGTTCCGGACGTCGACGCGGGCGATTGGACCTATCCGCGCCGTGAGGCCTACCGCTCATGGAAAGGACGCCGTTTAAAAAATGCCCCCAGTGTGGAGCAAAATTCCCACACTGTGACCTTCATAAGGTCTGAAACCTGTGCCACTCACCGGAACACAATGAGTCCAGCTGTCCAGCCTGCGCCGCATTTCGATCCAAAAAGACCATTCGGGATCGAAGAGCTCGATGCCATATCATGGCACACAGACCAGCCCCGGAACCAGACAACATCTTCGATGAGGGTCCCGATGTCCCAGAAAAAGATTCCGAGGAACTTCAAATTATCTCAGAAGCAGACGACCCCATTACTCCGGGGCAACGCGTGAGTAACACTGCCCCTACCCCAACCCCTCCAAAACCAAAGGCATTGGTCAAGACTTCGCCAGCTGGCCCCAGTCGAGACCGAGCTCGGCTCCGAAGAAACACAAGCCTTCCACTGGCTCGGGCCCGAGCAAACCACATATCATTGTGCCACTGGCACCTTCGGCACCGAAGACACAAGACCTCTCGGCACCGAAACCGGCTCCGGCACCTTCGGCACCGAAAACACCGAGGCCCATAGACAAGCCGGCACCGAAAGCTCCCAAGCTCAAAGACTCAACTTCGGCACCGAAACCTTCATCGGCACCGAAACCACCGGCTAAGGACTATAATACACCTCCTAAAGCCAAAGACTCTACCGATCATCCAAAACCTCGTTCGGAACCGAAAAAATCGGCGCCAAGGTCTGTTCCTCAAGACCAAGAACTTTTCCACCCAGATCCAACACGAAAAAGGATCTATATTAATCCACAAACTGGACATGTCACTGCTGTACCTTGTAGGAAACGGAAACCGGATACTGCCCCAGTTCCTATAAAGGACTCACAACATCACCAATTCCTCCTTCCTCTCCTGTTCCACCTCCTACCCCACCCCATCTGCCTACACCACCATTACCTCTACCATCTCCATCACATACACCTCCCACCCCCCCACAGGATGATGATGATGACCTAGGGGGAGGGGGTGATCCGGGTGATCCTGATGACCTTAATAATCCGTTCACAAACCCAGATACTGTACCATTGGACGACTGGGCATACCCTCTACCAGATATGCCTGATCCTACACCATATCCCTCCAAACCATCACCTCCAGATGATCACCTGGGGTTTGGACAACGAGTACACAGAGCAGCGCTTTATCATGGCGTCACCATGCACTCCGATGCACCCGAGGAAGACTTCCTCTTAGACACTTTTGAACAGTCTCAGAAGTCGGTTCAAATTTTACCCATGATTAAAGGGGTCATTAAACACGCCACAGAAGTATTTAAAGACCCCGTACGGGCCAGGGTACTCAACCCAAGAATTGAGAAAAAATATAGACCTGCCCCAGAAGATCCTTGTTACATCAAAGGGCAGCTCCCTCTGGATTCCCTGGTCGTTTCCATCACAAGGAAACGTGCCAACTCCCAAACTACAGGAGATACACCACCCCCTCGACAAGGAATCCAAACTATTAGAGGCATCGGGCAAAAGAGTAGCAGCACAAGCCGCTAATCATTGGCGTATCGCTAACACCCAAGCCCTATTAGCACGCTACGATAGGGCTCACTATGATCAGTTAGAAGACCTGATACAACACCTACCAGACCAATACAAGGCCCAGGCAAATGACCTTATACAAGAGCGAAAACTTATCTCAAATACCTCAATTAAATGTGCACTTGACGCCGCAGACACTGCCTCTAGGGCAATACACACAAGTGTACTCCTTAGACGCCATGAATGGCTACGCATTTCAGGCTTTAAGCCGGAAGTACAAACTACTATACTTAGCCAACCATTTAATCAAGAACAACTGTTTGGACCCGCAGTAGACACTGCACTTGAGAAAATGAAAAAAGACACCGAGACTGCTAAATCCATGGGAGCATTGCAGTCTCCACAACCACGTGGCTCCTTTCGACGCTCCTTCTACAGGGGAGCCTCCAAAAACATTGGAGCAGACACCTCCTCCACATTCAAACCCTCTACACAAACATCCCCCAGTAGAGGATATTTTAGAGGAGGATATAGAGGAAACCACACCAAGGGACGAGGTTGAGGCAGTACCAACACTCGTACCTCTCCCGCCACAAAACAGTGACTTTCCTCCACTCCGCCCAGAACATTCCACTCGTCGGGGGAAGACTCAAACAGTTCCTACCTGTCTGGAACTCCATCACAACAGACAAGTGGGTAAGACAAATTATCCAGTATGGTTACTGCCTGGAACTCACCACTACCCCCCCCACACATTCTACCCAAGCAACGCTATATGTCACCAGACCATCTTGCGCTCCTCAAACAAGAAGTGCTCTTATTGCTTCAAAAACACCCAATAGAACCAGTTCCCTTACAACATCAGGGTACAGGGGTAAACTCACTGTACTTCCTAATCCCCAAAAAGGACGAGACGCTCAGACCAATACTGGACCTCAGACTCCTAAATCAGTACATAAACTCCGATCATTTCCACATGATCACTCATCAACAAGTACTCTCACTTGTACAACAAGGCGATTTCCTTGCCACATTAGACCTCAAGGACGCCTATTTTCACATCCCCATGCATCCTACTCACAGGAAGTATCTAAGATTTGTGGTGGACAGACAACACTATCAGTTTACAGTCCTTCCATTCGGGGTAACAACTGCGCCCAGAGTATTCACCAAATGCCTAGCAGTAGTAGCAGCGCATCTCAGGAGACAACAAATTCATGTCTTCCCATATCTAGACGATTGGCTCATAAAAGCCAATTCATTCAACAAGTGCATCCTACACACTCACCAAACTATTCAAATCTTACACAACTTGGGATTCACAATAAACTATCCCAAATCTCATCTCCAACCCTCCCACATACATCAATATCTGGGAGCCACCATAAATAACTCCAAAGCACTAGCATAGCCCAGCCCAGCCAGGATAGCCAAAATACAAGCTCTGATCGCAAAATTTCAAACCCAACACTCTCTTCCAGCAACACTGTTTATGCAACTCATAGGCATGATGGCGTCATGCATCTTCATTGTGCCTTATGCAAGACTTCAAATGCGTCCCTTGCAAGAATGTCTAGCACATCAGTGGAATCAGGCTCATGGACAACTGGCAGATCTGGTGTTGGTGGAAAGCCGCTCACATCGCTCTCTAAAATGGTGGAACACCATAAACCTGTCCAAAGGCCAGCCGTTCTTAGAGCCTCTTCCACAGATAGTGCTGACAAACGGCGCATCTCTCACAGGATGATGAGCCCATCTCCTAACACACACCACTCAGGGCACATGGACCACTCAACAGAAAGGGCTCCATATCAATTACCTGGAGCTACTGGCAGTATTCCTAGCACTAAAATCATTCCAATTACATCTCCAGAACAAAACTGTCCTCATCCGGACGGACAACATGACAGCCGTGTATTACATACAAAAACAAGGAGGCACACATTCTCTCCAGCTGTCCCAGCTCGCACAGAACATTTGGAGATGGGCCATTCCCCAAAACATATACCTGCTAGCAGAACACCTTCCAGGAGTTCACAATCAGATTGCCGATTTGTTGAGTCGACAAACTCAACAGATCCACGAATGGGAACTACACCCACAAGTCCTACTCCCATTCTTCCAAAAATGGGGCCAACCAGACATAGACCTGTTCGCCACACACGAAAACGCAAAATGCCCAACCTTCGCCGCCAGGTTTCTCCACCCACAGTCGAAGGGCAATGCAATATGGATGAACTGGTCAGGCAGATTTGCGTACGCTTTTCCGCCTCTCCCACTCATTCCATTCGTGGTACGCAAACTCAGGCAACAGTCTCAAGCTGATACTAATAGCTCCCACATGGGCGCGTCAACCCTGGTTCACAACACTGCTGGAACTCTCTCTAGTTCCACACCAAAAACTGCGCCTCTCCCCGTCCTTATTAACCCAGAACCATGGAGAAATCAGACACCCAGATCCACATCAACTGAACCTAGCGATCTGGCTCCTGAAGTCCTAGAGTTCAGTTACCTCAACCTACCACCAGACTGCATGAATATTATAAAAGAGGCCAGACGACCTACTACTAGAGCCTGCTACGCTGCAAAATGGAAAAAAATTGCTATTTACTGCACTAACAATGATATACGTCCACTCGATACATCCATCCAGAACATCATTTGCTACTTACTACACTTGCAAAGATGTAATTTAGCGTACTCATCCATACGTCTTCACCTAGCAGCATTAGCAGCCTACTTACAAAATCGACAACACTTGTCATTATTTAAAGTACCAGCGATCAAATCCTTCATGGAAGGTCTTAAAAGGATTATTCCTCCCAGATTACCACCCTCTCCAGTGTGGAACCTAAATATTGTTCTCACAAGGCTCATGGGTCCCCCATTTGAACCTCTGCATAAATGCAAACTACAGTTCCTTACATGGAAAGTAGCGTTCCTTATTGCTATCACATCCCTTAGAAGGATAAGTGAGATCCAGGCTTTAACCATTCAAGAACCATTCCTACAGCTACACCGTAACAAAGTGGTTCTTAGAACAAATCCTAAATTCCTACCCAAAGTCATTTCTCCGTTCCATCTTAACCAATCAGTCGAGCTACCAGTGTTCTTCCCAAATCCAGACTCTGTAGCTGAAAGAGCTCTTCATACCTTAGACGTTAAGAGCCCTGCTTTATTACATTAATAGAACCAAATGTTTTCGTAAAACTAAACAATTGTTTGTTGCTTTCTCTCCACCACATAAAGGCAACCCCATTTCCAAATCCGGAATAGCCAGGTGGATAGTTAAATGTATCCAAATATGCTACCACAAGGCTAAACGCACTCTAACAGTTCCCCCTAGAGCGCATTACACACGCAAAATAGGGGCTTCCATGGCATTCCTAGGAAACATTCCCTCAGAAGATATTTGTAAGGCAGCCACATGGTCTACGACACACACCTTCACTAAACACTGCTGTGTTGACGTGCAAGCCAAACAACAAGCTTCTGTGGGTCAGGCTGTCCTTAAAACTTTATTCCAAACTGCTGCAACTGATACAGGTGACCACCGCTAGGGGAGACACTGCTATATAGTCTATCCTAAGTGTGTGATCTGCAGCTCATATGCCTCGAACGGTATATGCTACTTACCAGTATGCATCTGTTCTTGGCATGTAGAGCCGCAGAGCCACACACGCCCACCCACCTCCCCGGGACCTGTATCTGTTCCAGCATCGTCTTACTTAGACATTACACATGGACATCCTTTCTTTATTTTACAAACTCCATTTCCCATCATGGCGAAAAACAATCTGAGGATGGAGTGGATGCCCATGCGCACTGTAGTCCAAGGGAGGAGTCACCTATCTCGTGACCAAAGACTTCTTCCGAAGACAACAACTACCTGCAAGCATCCGAGCTCAACACCAGATGACGATCAACTATCCTAAGTGTGTGGCTCTGCAGCTCTACATGCCAAGAACTGATGCATACTGGTAAGTAGCATATTCCTTTCCACTGTTTGGTCTGGATGTAAGCTGAAAGAACTCCAACAAATTGGAGGAAAAATGTTAAGAAATATCTAAAGAAATCCTGTATCAAAAGTGAACTGGAGTGAAGGAAACAGAAGAAGGTACTGGAGAAGCTTTAACTAAAAGGGTAGTACTCTCTGAGTACAGAGAATTAGCGTGCGGGGGCAGGGAACCTATACACCACCGTCTCTGAGACCTAGGCCTCGCAAGGGATGAGGAGGAGAACGTCAGTCGGACCAGAATGAGCCTCCGAGACCAACATCCAGATTGTAAATGCGAAACAAAAGAAGTCAAAACGTCTAGAGGAAATAGGGAACCATTGTCCTCAAAACTTGAGTCCCTGAAACCAGTCTCCTAAGACCTCAAAGGGAGCCTTGAAGTCAAGAGCAGCCAATCTGGTAGAATGTGGGAAAATATTGCCAATGCTTGCTTAAAATCAGACCTAGATGCTGCAGATACACCAAGCGGACAAATGATGATTGGTATCACAAAGGAGATATGCCTGGCTATGCATTTCAGGGTTCAAACCAGAAGTCCAAAACAATATCTTAAATGCACCATTTTAACAGTGAACAACTCGTCGGAAGTGCAGTGGATGACACCCTTAATCAACTGGAAAAGAATAATGAGACGGCCAAATCAATGGAGGCATTACAATTTGGTGGCAATATGTATAGAGGAACCAACACTTCAGGAAGAAGGAATTTCCATCCAGCAACCTCATCAAATATACCAACAAACATATTGAGTAGGAAATCAATCACATTAACAGCAGCAGCAACAAAGTTGGCAGTATCATCTGGGAAGAAAGTCCTTTCGTGGATGTCCCCACGGAAGAGGACAACCACAAAGGGAAGGAGCACCCCCTGCAGTCAAGTGACTTACCGACAAGCACAACACACATT
This sequence comes from Triturus cristatus, assembly GCF_964204655.1. Lineage (NCBI taxonomy): Eukaryota > Metazoa > Chordata > Amphibia > Caudata > Salamandridae > Triturus > Triturus cristatus. The sequence continues at coordinate 1,187,664,160 of NC_140592.1, forward strand.
CTAATGAAAGAACCAAAGGCAAACACCAAGCATTATTACATCCAACACCAGTAGGAGGCGGGATAAAAAATTCCTTCAGGACTGGAGGAAGATCACTTCAGGCATATGGATTTTAAACATAATACAATACAGATATTTCATAGAATTAGACAAGACCACTCTAGACATGGTACCAAGGAGGAAAATACCTTCCAAGGCAGAAACAACACGTTTATTCAAAGACGTAGACGAGATGTTGGCGAAAAATGCAATAGAATCAGTACCAAAGAAAACAATAAGGGAAATTACTCAAGATATTTCCTAATTCCAAAGGTAGATGGTACATTACGTCATATCTTGGATCTAAGATTTTTGAACAAATTTATAAAAATGCAAAAGTTCAAGATGACAGCCCTGCAAGAGTTAATACCACAACTACAAGTACGGGATTATATGGCAACAATAGACTTAAAGGATGCTTATTTACACATTCCCATGAACACAAACCACAAAACAAAAATCCTAAGATTTGTGGTAAACCAAAAAACTATTGCTTCAAAATGCTTCCATTCGGAATATAATTTGCACCAAGGGTATTCACAAAGTGTCAAGCAGCACACCTTCGAAGGCCGGGCATACTTGTTTATCTATACCTAAACGACAGGCTGGTAAGGGCAAAATTGTACAAAAGATGCAAACAGCATATTCAACGAGTAATAATAACTCTGGGATTCTGAATTCACTTGGAGAAGTCCTCAGCAGAACTAGAAGAGAAAATGTTCTTTGGGGCCAGAATAAATTCAGTTCAAGGGGAAAGTGTACCCCAGCAAAAGAGAACAGCACCACTGTTGAAAGAGATACATCTATACCGGAAGGGGCAAGCTCTGACAGTGAGGAAGGTGGGCAAGCTACTAGGAATGATGGCTTCCTGCCTCCCTTTGATACCACACATAAGACTCCACATGAGACCATTTTGGGAATGGCTACAAGTTCAATGGTCACAGACGGGGAGGGGGGGGGGGGTGGGGGGGGGTATGGGGGTTGGAAGATCTAGCGGTTTTGAAGCAAAGGATAGAGGAGGAGCTAGCGTGGTGGAACAGGAAGAACATTCACACAACCAACTACAACTGTAACCATAACAGCAGATGCCTCCCAGATGAGGTAGGGAGCACACATGAACAATCTCAAAGTAAATGGGGGGGGGAAGGCGGGGGGGGTCTGGAAAGGCCAGGATACAGTACAACAAATCAACATCTTGGAACTAAAAACTGTATTTCTAGCCTTAACAGCCTTTCAAAAATAACTATAGGGCAAGACAACACTGATACAGACAGACAACACAATCACCATGTCCTACATAAACCGAGTGGGGTTCAGTCTCTACCACTGTCAAGATCAGCACAAGAAATCTAGAATTGTGTTATTCAAAGGAAAATGGAAATCGTAGCGGTTCACCTACCAGGGAAGGAAAATGTCAAAGCAGACAAACTGAGCAGACCAGCTTCATGGCCTCACGAATTGAACTTAATCAGTCAGTACTCACGGAGATCTTTCAGAAATGGGGATCGTCAGAGATAGATCTGTTTGCAACACCCCAGAGCGCGACATGCCAATGCTTGGCCTCAAGACATTATTGCCACCAGTCCTTGAGGAATGTACTGTGGATAGATTAGTTAGGGAAATTTGCGTACTCTTTTGCCCAGATACCACTACTTTGCACGGTGATCAACAAATGCTGAATCAGCAGCATGACTTTGATACTAATTGCAACACAGTGGACTAGATAAACATGATTTTCAGAACTAATCGACGTATCACAGGGAAAAATTCACAAATTACGAAACAGACAAGATCTGTTATCAGTGCAAGAAGGCCGGTTGCTTCGCCCAGAACCAGTCTTTAAGACTGGCAGTATGGCTCCTGAAGACTTACAATTTGGGCACTCCGTTACCTGAAAATACAATGGCGATCTAAAGAGAGGCAGAAAGACTGACAAAGAGAAAATGTTATTTAGCTAAATGGAAACATTACGACACTTTGGTGTGTTAAGGAAGGATTATTTCAAAAGAACACTAGAGATAGTACAGCATTTAACAAATCTTCTAGACTGTAAATTGACTTGTGCATTCTTGAAGGTTCCCTTAGCAGCAATAGTGGCATACATAAGGGGTCATATTGAAAGAAGTTTCTTTACGTCACCAGCGATTAAGCGGTTCCTAGAAAGAGCAAAAAGAATCACACCTCCAAAAAAGGTACCCGCACGCACATGGAATCTCAATTTTCTGCTCACACAGTTGATGAAGGCACCATTTGAACCGTTACACAGGGTTACATTACAAATGCTCATATTGAAGACTGCGATTTTAGTGCCAATAACATTACTGAGCAGAGTTAGTGAATTACAAACACTCACCTTACAGGAACCCTATTTTCAAGTTCACAAAGAGAATTGTCATGAGGTCCAACCCACAATTCATGCCAAAGGTTCCACTTAAACTAAAGTATATAGATATCAAGTTTCTTACAAAGACGTACAATGCATGCAGAGAGGACATTTCACACTCCGGACGCTAGACGTGCAGTAATATATTACATCGAAAGAATAAAGGCTGACAGGAAAACAAAACAGCTCTTTGTATCATTAGCAAATAGTTTTTTTGGACTAGTTAACAAGAACCCAATTGCTATACCTCAAACTACTCCGTTATGCCACAAGAATGCGGAGAGATATTGCAGAACACTCCAGGGGCTCATTAAATAATGAAAAAGGGAGCAACCATTGCCTTTTTAGCAAACACGCCACTACTAGACATTTGTATGACGGCAACATGGTCATCGGTGCACATGTTGACAAAGCACGATTGTGTAGTGATTCAGATAAACAAGGAAGCTCAAGTTGAACAAAAAGTCTTACAACATCTATTTTTAAATCAACATTCATCTTCATCCCAACCACCACTGTAGTAACAAACCGCTACAAAATCTCTAAGCACGGCATGTGAATCCAGAAAAGATTCAAACGGCAAAACGTATAGTTTACCTGCCGGCATAGTTTTGCTTTTTGAAGAATTTTCTGGATTCACAAGTGATCCTACCCTCCTCCATCAATGAAAATGAGAGAAGGAAGCAACAGAAAAAGAAAAAAAAAAAAAAAAAGAATCTGAAGATAGCAACCAAAGGTTAGGAAGCACGACAACGTCACATGGAGACACCAAATGGAGCCACCCCGCCCCCCATCCCCTCTCTCAACAACCCTTTAAAGATGTGGAGCGGCTGCACCACTTGGACCCCAAGAGAGCCCTAAGCTTTTAGATGTATTGGACCAAGGAGCATTATATTTTTGGAGGGTTCTGTAGTGTTTGAAAAGGGAGGACAGACCAGACATGGACCTTATCCAGAAGAACTACTCTTTTCATAATAATGTGGTTTGCCTGTGCCAAAAAGAGCCTCCTGACAAGGGCCTCTGTGCATATTCTAGCCACGCTAAGGCCACCACTCTGGCATTGGCCAGAGGTGTTCCGGTCCTGGACATATGTCGGGCAGCTACTACAGCTTCTGTCAACACCTTCAAGAATTAGTATTTTTGTGCTCAGTTCACAAAGAGTCATTTTTCCCACTCTGTTTTGCAGCATTTCTTGTTGTGACCACCACTTCTCGGAGCACCCCCCCTTCCTTTAAGGAGGCAGTGCTTTGATAATTATTCAGAAATTGAGCAATCTACCCTTAGAATTATCTTCTGTCATCACATGCTGTGATTTTTTTTAATTTATTTATTTTTTTCCCCCAGCAAGTTTTTGGGTCTGGAATTGGTCCCTTAAGTCATTTTTTTTTTAATGTTTTATTGTGGGTGTCTTTGTTTGGTAGTTCAATTGAGAGCCATTAAAGGAAGAAATGTAATTGAATGATCCGAAATAACACAGAGGTTATTTTTTTTTTTAACCAATGGACATTAAAGAAGGAGCATGAAAGCATCCAGGAAAACCGAATATCGTTGAGGTTCTGAATTAGGGAGACATCGACCACGTGAGTTGGAAAATTAGTAATGGGTTTGGAGCACAACCTATTTATATTTTACCTCACCTGCCACCACATATTTGCACAGGAGGACAACTTTGCCTTTCCGAAGGATCACATGAGCGGTGCGCCCTGTGCACAGAGTTCCAACCAGAGACCCTTCAAGTTCCAGCCCAAACAAGAATTACTCAAGGTCTAGGATTCATAGACTGCACCAAACGAAAACACCACGGTGGTACAAGGGAAAGACTACCGCACTAAAGAAAATATCTAGGTCAAGAAAAAGTATGCTCCAAAAGATACCAAAGGGCTTTGACCCCAAGAAACCTCAGGTTGAACTAAGGGTGCACTGTGGCCAAGATAAAATCTTCAGATGTGAAGCGTAGGAAATGAACCTCATTGCTAAAAGCTTCAGCAGTCGAAGTTAGTCAAAAATGGGAAAGGGGAGGGTTTGACACCATGGAGAATGCCTGAAACTTTCAATATCTGTCAAAAGGTCCTCTATGTCGAAAAAACAGAAGAGGCAGTTCCTGAAGGCCAAAATGGAGGCCATAATGAAGAGGAAGGAGGAGTTTGACGACTGAGAAATAATACAGAATTCCTCCCAAACTGTTGAAGGAGAATCATATTGAGGTGGTCCATAACAGAGCTGGAGCCTCCTGCTAGACCAGTACCTGCAGGAGAGGTAGAGGAAGAATTCTTAAACTATGAAGAAGAGACATTATAGGGCCATGTTGAGCAAGAATTTCTCCATAGAGGAGAAACTAGAAAAGAGTGGCAGGATCGCTATACCGACCTGCCGAAGACTGTGTGGAGTGTTATAGTCTACAACACCCTACCAAAAATGCAGCAGACACTCGCAGCATTTTAGACCAGAGATGGGATCCTTCAGGGAACCAGCTGCAAGAAAGACAGTAATACCAAAGGTAGAAAAGAAGTACACGCACTCTGCCAGAAACCCATCTGTCATCAAGAGTAATGTGGTTACAGACTCCTTGAATGTTGACTACGGCATGAAAGACAGCAAGGCGGCATTTCTCCTGCTGAGAAGAGCAAGCCAGTGGACATGGTGAGCCCGTAAGAACTGGAGATCATCCTTAGCGGCATATTGCAAACTCCAACACTGCTGAAACGATAAGCCCACCTGAAGTGAGCTGAAATTGAAGACCTCATTCAAAATCTGCCAGAGGAATAATAAGAACTGGGTGAAGAATGGTAGTTCAAGAGGACGAGAAAATTGCCAACACCTGTCTACAGTCTTCACTCAATGCAGAGGACACCTCCAGCAGACCACTGTCCTTCCACACATCTGGGGAGATGCATGTGCCTAGGTGTCTCGGGTTTTAGGGCAGGAAGTACAAGCCTCTGTGATAATTATGCTCTTTATTGGGGACAGCCTCTTTGGCAACACAGTTTGATGCGTTGTAACATATTAAACTGACAACAAGGTCCGTAAAGGCAATGGGGCTATGCATTTCAAAAGGACTTTTTGGGTGGGGGATGGTTTATCCCAAGTGAAAGAACACCCATGAGGAGAGGTTGACAGCCTATGACATCATACGCCTCTTACACTCCACTAAGTGTCCCACCAACTGCATCATTGCAGTGGCATACGGATCCCCTTCATGACACACCTTTAGAGGAAGACCCAGAGGAAGAGGAACCTCCCTGAGCGTGTCTGGCCCTTCACTTTGTTATAGGATTTGTATAGCGTGCTGATCACTCGAGGGATATCCTGGCGCTGGAGTAGAGGAGTAGGTTGATTGATCTCCTAGTTAAATAGTCAGGTCTTCAGTTTCTTGTGAACCCTGAGTAGGGACAGGGATGCCCTGATGTGGTGTGGAAGGTCGTTCCAGGATTTGGCAGCGATTTAGGAGGATTATTAATCCTTTGGATGCAGGATATTAGTGAGAGGTGAAGTGTGGCGGAGCTCAGCAGTCTGGTGAGTTGGTGGAAGTTAAGGTGGTGGTTGAGGTAGCCAGGCCCTACATTGTGGAGGGCTTTGTATTAGTGGGTGAGCGGTTTAAATTGGCATTGCTTCTGGATTGGTAGCCAGTAAAGCTCTCTGAGGTGGGGAGTTGTGTGAGCTGTGGGGGATGTTGAGGATGTCTGGCGGTGGCATTCTGGGTGGTCTGAAGCCTTTGTATGAGTTGATTGGTAATGCCGATGTGAAGTATGTTGCTGCAGTCTGGTTTGCTGGTTACGAGGGCCTTGGTAACCGTGTGGAGCCATTGGAATATTTGGCAGAGCACACATATGGATGAAGAAGCAGGAGGAAGTGATGGCAATCACATTTTTGGCCATTCTGAGTCTGATGTCCTAGATGATGCTGAGGTTTTTGACCTGATCAGTGTAGGTGGGCTTGTGTCCCAGGTCTGTTGGCCACCAGGAGGAGTGCCATGAAGAGCCCGTTTTCCCAAAGATCAGGACTTCTGTTTTTTTTCTCTCAAATTCTGTTTATTAAGCGTAAAAACCAAAAAAGCACAGTGACAGCATAAGTACAGTAGGGCGCGCTGGCCCAGGGGTTGCAGATCAGTCCGCTATATTAGTCTGTTTCAAACAGCCCTAGGGTCAAATCACCCCTCCTCTTCAAAGGCAAAGATGCTAAATTGAAATTCCATTCCCCCCCCCCTTCCCCCCCATCCCCGTCCCGGTCCCAGTGGTGATGATGGTTCACAATGAAACTATAGTAAGCAAAAGCACTGATGCAGTGGAAAGTAGACATAACAATGTTCCCCCTATTCAAACAACTAGGGTGCACCCCGTCATACGCCGGCTTTGCGTGACCTAGACCTGGAAGAGGTGCAGAGCCCTTACGGAGGCCGGACATACTGCAGATGGCAAACCCTGGGAGAGATATGTGACTGGGGGACCCCACTTGTGCTCAAAAGCCTTGTAGTTGTCCCAAAAAATGTCGGCCAGACGCTCCATGGAGAGAATCCCCCACAAGCGGGAGTGCCACAGTGATTTGGCCGGAGCAGCTTTCTTTTTTCATGCAGCCGCTATGGTGAGTTTCGGCGCCCCCAGGCAGGTCAACATGATCGCCTTGTCAGCTTTCGTTTGGTGCTCCAAGGCCGGATCTCTGATACCCAGCAGAACTCCCTCTATGCTAGTTGGAATAGGGTAGCCCAACATGTCTTTGAGGTGGGAGAGAATTTCTTCCCAAAAAGGTCCAATACCCGGGCAGTCCCACCAGATGTGGCGGAAATCCCCCTGGAGGCCACATCCTCGCCAGCAGAGGTCGGAGGTATCAGGGAAAATGCGTCGCAGTTTAGTAGGGTATAGATGCCAGTCAAGTAGTGTCTTATAGTGGGCTTCCCGTAAAGCCACTGATTTGTTGTGTCCAATGATGTCGCCCCAAATATGCTTCCATCCCTCTGCAGTGACATCCCTGCCCAAGACCCGTTCCCAAAAAGACATGTAACGTGCTCGAGGAGAGTGCAAGGTGGTCAGTAGCATGTCATAAAGTGAGGAGATGACACCCCTTGAGGTGCCAGCTTTGTGTATGACCAGACGCTCCATGTCTGTGAGCTCTCTAGTGACCGCCTCTCTAACGTGGGGAAGTGTCGCCCAGTGTTTAAGCTGGAGGTAGTGAAAGTGTTCGCTGTGGGGAATTAAAAATTCTCTTTTGCAGTGTTACAAATGTGAAGATGTCGTGGTAATGAAATAAATCAGAGAGTTTTCGACAACCTCCTTCCTTCCAGCAATCGAAGGGTCCTTTGCGCAGGGCAGGAGGGAAAGCCAGGTTAAAATGGATTGGGGTGTAAGGGGAAGGAAATGAGGTCCAGCCCTCCCTCCCAGTAACCTGATCCCAGATTGTCAGGGTGGTGCGCGTGGGGGTGCTAATATAAGCATTTGCCGGGCGGTCTTTCCTAGGCTTCCACAGGACATCCCAAATGGATATTCCTACCACCGAACGATCCATATTTAGCCAATGTTTATCGGATTCTCGCATGGCCCACTCCGTTAACACTCTCAATTGTGTGGCCTGGTAATAAAGTGCGAAGTCCGGTAGGGCTCTGCCCCCTTTCCTCCTTGGTTGACGCAGCACATGAAAAGGAAGGCGAGCTCTCCCTCCCTGCCACATGAATTTGGTAATCAAGGAGCGCAAGTGTGGCAATAAACCCTGGTCAAGGCCAATGGGCAGGGCCTGAAATAAATATAAATGTTTTGGCAAGACTGACATTTTGATAGCATTAGTTCGCCCTAGCCAAGAGATGTAAAGGGGAGTCCATCTCTTAAGGTCTTGTTGCATTTGGGTCACCAGTGCTGGATAGTTGGCCTTGTAGAGGTCCCCAATACAGGCAGTAAGGTGGACCCCTAAATAGAGGAGCGAGTGTTTGGCCCATTGTAGAGCCGTCTGAGCCCGCAATCCAGCCGCCTCAGCAGCTGGGTGTGTAAGATTAAGTATAGATGACTTGGGACTTCTGTTTTATCCGTGTTGAGTTTTAGGCAGTTCGGATTCATTCAGTTTGCAACATTTGCCAAACATGTGGTAAAGTTGGTCCTGGTGGTGTGGTTGTTGTCTGTGAGCGAGAGGATGAGTTTGGTGTCATCTTTGTTGGAGACAATGTGGATTCTGTTGGATCTTATGACTTAGGTGAGTGGGCTATGTAGACTTTGAAGAGCGTAGGGCTCAGGGATGATCCTGAGGGATTCTGCAGATGAGGTTCTTGGGCTCAAAAGTGTAAGGCCGGAGCTGACCTTAATGGGTCCTGTTTGAGAGAAGAGAGGTCAGCCACCTTAGGGCAGTTCCATGTACTCCATAGTTGTCGAGTCTTGTGATGAGGGTGCTGTAAGAGATGGTGTTGAAGGCTGCAGAGTGGTCGAGTAATATTGTTGCGGTTTCTCCTTTGTCCTTCATCCGGATTTCTTCAGTTGATGGCATGAGAGCGGTTTCGGTGCTATGGTTGCTGCGGAATCCAGACTGCGTGATGTCTAGTAGGTGGTGGTGTTTAAGATGGTCTGTAGTTGCTGACCTCTTTTGGGTCTGCCCTGGGTTTTTTCAGGAGGGCTGTGATTTCTGCGTATTTAAAGTTTTCCAGGAATGGTTCCTTTTTGTATGGAGGTGGTGGTGGTGGTGGTGGTGAGGTGGGAGCTGATCAGAGTCCCTTCTGTGTTGTAAATATGGTGGGGGCAGTGGTTAAAGGGGTACCTGAAGAGGCTTGTTCTCATGATTTTGTCTGTCTTGAGGTCGGAGAAGGTTTCCAGTTTGTGATCTGGTGATCCGATTTGTGGCAGTGGTCAGCTGGTTGATCAGTTCTTGTGCTTTGCTTTGGGGGTCGAGGCAGAGGTTTTGTGAAGAGGGAGATAGAGTTGGTGGCAGCTGGGAGGGTTAGAGAATTTTTTGATGATGTTGAAGCACTATTTGCAGGTGTTCGAGCTGTTTTCCATTCTGAGAGCTTGGGCTGTTTCTTGCCTTGTTGAGTTGGGTGTGGTATTTCCTGAGTGCGGACTTGTGTTTCTTGCGGTGGTGTCCCAGCTGATGCTCAGTTTCTTTTCCCACTTTTTGCAGTGGCATTCGGAGTTTCTAAGTTCTCCGTTGTGCCGGCTGGCTTGTGTTTTGGTTCTTAAGTGTCAGACGTTCTTCAGGAGGGCTATGGTGTCTGCGCTGGTAGTGATCCAGTTGTTGAAGAGTTTGATATCAGCATGAAGGTCACTAATAAGGTTTGGTCGGTGGACATTGAGTTTGTTGATCCAGCCTATCCCCTTTAGCTTGTTCCAGCTACGCTTGAGGTTGGTAGTGGACTTGGCTGTGTGGGAGTGGGGGGGAGGGGGCTGGGGTTGGGGGTTTGACGAAGTGGACAAAGGAGCGGTCTGTCCAAGTGAGCAGAATGAGGTGGTTGAACTTGACCAGCTGAGCTTCCTCTATATGAAACACCTGTACATGAAAGACTCTCGAGGTTTCACCCCTGTGTGGAAGATCTTTACGTCCGATAAATTGACATTAAACATTAGCAAGCATGATTACTTTATAGAACTGGGAAATAAAGACTTGCCGCAAAGCACAACTGGTTAACAACAAGAAGTCAATGACCTCTTACCCAAGAGAGCAATAGAGCATGTACCACTGAAAGAAAGAACTTACAGGGTCTAGGCCAATTATTTTCTCAATCTAAACCTTGACACAACATTATGCCAATTTTTGATCTAAGGGCATTGAACCAGTTTATAAAGACACAAAAATTCAAGATAGCATTGCAGAAGGTCATACCCCAATGGGAAAAGAGGGACTGTATGGCCACTATAAACGTCAAGGATGCCTTCCTGCACATGCTAGTTAACAGCGGACACTGTTCCAGTGGTTTGCGTGATAACAGAACATTACCTGTTCATGCTTCCACCCTTTGTTAAAAAGTCCACTTCAGTGGTTTTAACAAACTTCCTTGCAGTGGTAGCGGGCAATATATAGGCGGGGTATGCCCTGAATGTGTAGAAATGGCAAAAGATGTTCCTAGGATGGAAACTAAACTGTGGACGTCAAAGCCTACCCTGTAACAAAGAGCCCAGTCACTGACACAGCGAGATCGCCTCTACCAGGAGGATCAACATCTGACAGTGAGATCTGTGGAAAAGATGATGAGCATCATGGCATCTTGCATACTCCTAATGGCCCGTGTTAAGGTTCACATGAGGCTACTCCATAAATGGCTGCAAAGCAATGGTTACCACTTGTGATACAGAAATGCAAGTAGACCAAACTGGTGCTAATCTTAAGAGCACCTTAGTGGGCCAGGCAAACATGGTTTTCAGACCTGGTGGAAATGGTCATGATGCTGCCAGTGCGCTAAGACCCTTTGACAATACAGGAGGACCAGGTATACCATATGGGACCTAGAGTTTGGTCACTTAGGTGTACTCGCAAGAGCTGTGGGGATACTGAAAGAAGCCAGAATGCTAACCATGAGGAAGTGCCACACTCCAAAGTGGAGCAGATTCTTACACTGGTGTAACACGAAAGGGCTTAATTAGGGCTGGACATAGGACTCTCAAGCAGTCTGGTAACCTCACACAACTGCCAGAATATACTTTTCTATGCCTCACTCAAGGCCCAGAGTAATAGGGAGAAGTTCTTCAATACACCAGTCCTTAAAATTATCCTAGAGGGAGCAATGAGACTAGCCGCCCCCAAGGTCAGCTCCAACAGCTAGGTGGAACCTCAACGTGGGCCTGCCACAATCAATTAAATCACCTTTTGAACACATGTATAGTGTGGGACTCGAACATCTAACTTCAAAGACTGCCTTCCTGGTTCCTATCATGTCTTTAAGCAGTGTTCGTGAGCAGCAGGTCTTTACAACTTAAAAGTCTGAAGTAAAAACAAACTCGTGGTTTATTCCTTGGGTGCATCACACTTTCATGTAATCCAGTCATATTAAGTCATTTTAAAAAGTCCATTATCAACAACAACAAAAAACAACCGGGAAGGGAAACCAATTCTTTAATTTCTTCACCCAAACGGGAAAAACTTCTCTAATCCCTTAAACTATTCTGTGAATAGTCCAGATATTTTACAAAACAGTGGGTGTGACATTCAAGAAAAGCCAGGGGCACACTCTACAAGAAAGAAAGGAGGAACACTTTTCTTCCTTGCTAGTGTATACTTAAACAATCTCTTCCGTACAAACGTTCGTATAGCATTGCTGCGTAGACTTTCAAGCCAACCCAGAAGGAGTGAAGTCAATGTGATTGAAAAATGTCACTGAAAAACCTTTTCAGTGCTTCAGAGATAGAAAAGACTAAATGTGGAAAAACACAAAGTTCTGACAGAACAACAGTGAAAACTGGATTGACTAATTACAAACTGTGTTCTAGGTCCTAGGCGAAAAAAATAACTGACTTCGAGAGGCAACTGTCTGTACAGTTCATTCTGGGTTGGGAACATCTAGGCTTCTTAAAGGCACAGGTGGTCTTTGTTTGCACTATGTTAGTGTAATGCTTGTCAGGCCTCCCTTCACCCTCATTCAGCACACATTTCCAGCCGCAGTTTAGGTTCAACAGATTGCATTTTAGTTTTGTATTTTTATTTGATAGGACAGAAGTGTAAATTCGGGGAAAAACACACTGAGCATGTTCAACGTTCACCCTCTTTAATTCAGAACCAGGACTACAAGCAAATCACCATTTCTTTTAACTAAAAGTAATTTAAATTCCGAATGACGTTGCTGGATGTGAACTTTCTAACGATTGATGATCTTTTTATTGAAGGAGAGATGGAAGAAGAGATGGAAAACCCAGAAATGGTAAATTTGCCAGAAAAGGAGAAGCATCAACTAAGGCATCGAGAATTGTTCCTGTCAAGACAATTAGAATCGTTGCCAGCCACCCACATTAGGTATTTATTTCACTTTTGTGATACTGTGTGGGGGGCGGGGTGTGTGTCTAGTTAATAGTTTGGAGCTGTAATGCTGTACTTTTTTGTTCAAACCGTGTATATTGGGGTTCTTTAAACTGCTAAAAAGGTTGTTCAACAGCGGATTCTTGTGTCGTCACTGGGCTTAGAAGTTACAAGTTCCCAAATTGTTAAATCCAGCTTTCCGCCCAATTGAGCCTATTTACTTACAAACCCCTTGAAATATTCTGCAATTGTAATGTATTGTAAGCATCTGGAATGTCTAGTCCAACTTTTAGATGCCAATAAAAGTGCTCATTTTTTGACCAGGGTCTTCACTCTGTATTTCTTGTTTATTTCTAATCATCCTGCCTATTTGGGCGTCCATCATAATATTAGTTTGCATCCATAAGATATCCCTGTTTACAGTTCATAATTTGATTTCCTAAGAATGTCCTGCGAGTCTAAAGTTTAGTTCCACAAACTAAATATGGGCTATGCTGATGAATGGCTCTGGAGGAAAAAATTGATTTTGTGTAGAAAGACGCAGGGAGCAATCCAGTAAACACAATTTTTCTTTAAAGAAAAAGAGCAGAATCCCGCTATTTATCTCAAATGGTCAACTTCTTATAGTTTGCGCTCGAGAGCAACCTCTCAAGATATTTCTCATTATTTTTCTGTTGGCTTCCATAATTACTCTTTGGGAAAAGAGACGGATAAATTGTTGATCCCATCATATAGCCATTGCAGCCCAATGCAACTCTAGAAGGATATCACCCACACCAGAATCGCATGCTAAATATTAACCAGAGGAATACTTTTAGGTTCCTGCTTGGGGAGTAGACCAAGACTGTAGATGGGTAAGTCAAAGCTAGACAATGATTCTTTTTAACTTGTTCCCACCTTCTTTTCACTTCCTAGCCCTCTCTCGACTGTCCATTCTTTTATATTCCAGTTTGTTCATCCCACCTTCCATCTCCATTGCCCTCTGCCCCTCCTCCCCCAGGACTGCTTTTCCCACTTCAGCTCACATTTATTCCTCTTCATCCTCTGTCTGCACACCCCATATTCTGTAATTGCGTTCCCCATCCATCTTTTTCAATTCGTTTTTATTTCTCAGCCACAATTATTCCTTTTTACACACTGTCTCCAACCCTGGCCAATCTATATCCTCCATCATCCCACAAGGTCCACTTATTTATGGTTTTATAGAGCGCGTAGTCAGCCGGTGGGTATCCCAGCGCTGAACCTTTTTTTTACTCGCAGAGGGGGTTTGGTCAGGAGAAGTGACAGCTTAGGGGAAGAGTAGGGTTTTGAGGGATTTTCTGAACCGAAGGAGGTTGGATTCTGCTCTGAGACTCAGAGGGAGTGCATTCCATTTGTTTCCTGTATTGACCGAGAAACGGCGGCCACCTATGCGGGCCTTTTTCACCTTGGGGATCGCAATAAGGTTTCCGTGCTCCGAGCGAAGCGCTCTAGTGGGTCTATAGGGAGTGATCCAGTTGTTTAGTATGGGAGGGCCGGTGTTATGTAGTACCTTGTGGGCGAGACACAGGGCCTTGAAAGTGACCCTTTCCCTGATAGGGAGCCAGTGCAGCTTCCTTAGTGCGGGTTTGGCAGATGATCTAGCCGGGGTGTTCGTTGGGAGTCGGGCTGCGGCGTTTTGAGCTTTTTGCAGAGTCTGGAGAGTGGATTCTGGAGAGCCCAGGTAAATGGCATTGCTGTAATCCAGCCTGGATAAAATTAGGCCCTGGATCAGCATGAGACGCGACTGGAAAGGTAGTAGCGGGAGTACCTTCCTGCAGGATTTAAGTAGACCGTAGCATATGCCGGCCGTCTTTCTAGCCTGTGTCCTGAAGGTAAGGTCAGTCTCCAGCCACACTCCGAGACTCTTGACCTCCTTCTTGGGAGTGGGGGGTTCACCCATGCAAGCAGGCCAGAGGTTAGAGGGGAGGTTCGTGGTTTTATATCCTAGGAGCAGGATCTCCGTTTTGGAGCCGTTTAGTTTCAAAGCAGAGTCACTCATCCAATGATGTACGTTGGAGAGACAATCGTGGAGATTAGAGGGCTCTAGCTTGGGGTGGGAGAGTGTCACCACTAGTTGTGTATCGTCAGCATAGCTGACGATAGTGACTCCAAAAGGTGAGACGAGTTCCTCCAGTGGGGCCATGTAGACGTTAAACAACGTGGGGCTCAGGGATGAACCCTGAGGCACGCCGCACTGGAGGGGGATGGAAGGGGAGCGGCTTTCGCCTTCCCATACTTGGTAGGAGCGTCGGGAGAGAAAGGACGATAGCCATTTCAGCGCTCTGTCTTTAACCCCAATGTTCTCCAGGCGTTGGGTTAAGACCTGGTGGCTGACCGTGTCAAAGGCCGCGCTTAGGTCTAGGAGGACCACTGTCACTGATCCTCCTGTATCGATGATTTCCCTAGTTCTTTCTACTGCTACGAGGAGAGCAGTGTCCGTGCCCTGACCTGGTCTAAAGCCTGTCTGTGAGTCGTTGAGGAGTTGGTTAGACTCTAGGTAATACGACAGTTTTTTATTCACGAGTTTTTCGGCGACTTTACCTATCCAAGGGAGGAGTGAGATAGGTCTGTAGTTGGAGAGGCCAGCTGGGTCAAGCGACGGTTTCTTGAGAAGCGCTTTGACGACGGCCTCCTTCCAGTTTGACGGGACCTCTCCCTGTTCCAGCGAAGTGTTAATGAGGGCTGTCAATTGGGGAACTATGGTTAGCGGGATGTTTTTAACGAATCGTATGGGGACTGGGTCGCTAGGGGCTCCGCTCTTGGTTGTGGTGAGTATGGCACTTACTTCCTCTTCTGTAACTGGGCCCAGCGACTCCAAAGAGGGTTTGTCGGGAGGGGGCAGCTGCTCCTTGGCTCTCTCTATGGAATCTGAGTTGGCAGTCGGGAGGGAGGTGAGGATTTTTTTTATTTTTTCGTCAAAGAAGGTGGCCAACTTGACGCATTTTTCCTCCGCTGCTTTGGGGTCCATTGGTTTCTGTGGGGGGTCAGGGACATGGAGGAGTTCTTTGAGAATGGAGAAGGTCTCCTTGGATGAGCATGAGGAGCCTTTTATTTTTTCCTCATAGTAAGCCCTTTTGGCGTCTTGTAGGGCACGTTTATATGCTTTCATTGAGGATTGATAAGCGCTTTTCTCTTCTATGTACTTGTTTTTCCTCCAGGTGCGTTCGGACTTTTTGCATTCTTTTTTAAGGGCAGTGAGGGCGGGTGTGTACCAGGGGGCGGGGTTGATTCTTTTTACATGTTTTAAAGTGTTGGTCAGTGGGATGAAGCTGTCTAAAGGTCGGACTAGCCATTCCGTGAATTCTCTGTCCGCGGTGTTTGGATCCGTGGATAGGGGGGCGATGGTTTCCCGTAGTTTGGCCTCCCATTCCTCTGGTACTAACTTGTGCCATCGCCTGGTTAGTATCCTTGTTTTTTGTTTGAGCGCTGGTATCGTTTCGGGGGACCAGTGCATGAGGATCAGCATATGGTCTGTCCAGGGTAGGGGAGTAGGGTCCTGGGCGTCTAAGTTCTTAATGTTGGAGAAGATAGGGTCCAGGAGTTGACCTTTCTCATGGGTGGCTTGGGGGTTTTGCAGACGGAGGTCGGCTGTAGTAAGATCAGCAAGCAAGTTTGCTGCGGCATTGTCCGTGGGGTCCAGAAAGTGCATATTGAGGTCCCCTAGGAGGAGAAAGTTAGAGACAGAAAGAGTCTTAAGTGAGATGTGGTCCATAAGAGTATTGGTGAATTCGCCTAGAGAGCCTGGTGGCCGGTACACTAACAGTCCCGAGAGGGAGGTAGATGGAGAGATCTGGATTGTGAAGTGGCAGTTCTCGCAGTCTATAACGGTCCCGCATTCAATTCTACATTTAAGATTGTCTTTGTAGAGTATGGCGAGACCGCCACCTCTACCGGTTGATCTATTCAGGCAACATATTTGGTAGCCAGGGGTGTTGCATTGGCCACATCGAAGTCATTGTGCGGGGTCAGCCATGTTTCCGTCAGAAACAAGAGATCTAACCTCGCATCCTGAACGAGGATGTTAATTTCGTGGGCATGCTTTACTAGGGATCTGCAATTCAGAAGGCCAAGCCGAAGACCTTGGCTGCTAATGTTTGCCTATGTCTTACTCGTGTTGCAAACTCAAAATATACCCTCATTTTCCCTATTTATTGCGTTTTGCTGATCTATATTTTTTTCGGTACAAATATTTACTGTCCCCCAAATTGTTCTACACATAACATACTAACATTGGTTGGGTATGACAGCATTTTATGAAAAAGCTAAATGAGCAAAAGACAAAGACTGCGGAAGAGCCATAGAGTATGCAAGAAGTCAAGTTCCATAATGTAGGAGGAAAATTAAGCGTTGAGAGTAATGTGGATCTTTGTAGGTCCAGGAGGAGGCATTAGGCATCCTGCTTAATGCCAAATTTATCTTCGATGTGCCAAGCATTGATGTCCCGCAGATATATAAAAGAGCACATAACATCCAAATCACTAAGTGCCTTCCAAGTGATGCTGGCCTGACTCTTTGTAACCTGCAAAAGCTTTTCACTTGTTTAAAGAAATCCGGTTTCCAGCAATTTGGGAAGAAGGCGTAATGATAGTCAGGGAAAATGAACCTATTTATTTATTTTAAAGTTTTGTATAGCGCGAACATGACCCAAGTGGGTATCGCAGCGCTTTACATGCGGTTGATGAAGACGTATGAAAACAGCTAAAGGAGAAAAATCAAGGTAAAAGTAGGCCAATTAGCAACAAGAGCAAAAGGAGAGATACTGCTGTTCCTAATGATATACAGAATAAGGGGAGGGGAGAATCTGCTGATACAGTTATCCCAGGACCCGTAACTTTTACCCAGCCGGATATTCCTGTGGAAACTGTTTTGCAGCAAGAATTATCCATAACTCCCCACAGCATTAGAGCCTCTAGTGTGGCGAGACACAATGGTCATCTTAATCTACCACCAGATTGTGCTCCTTTTGTAGTAGTACTGACCAATGTGCCCTCTTGTGGCACCCACCCTGCATCTCCCCATGATGAATCCTTTATCTCTCTGAAAAATAAGACAGTGTCCTGGCTCAACAAAAATTGTGGATTTCCGATTTCCTATTTTGACGAAATATTAACAGTAAGGCGTGTAAATTGGGTAGGGCCGTCCAAAAAGTCTGGTTCAGGGGACTGTATAGTCGTAAATTTTAAACACCCCCAGCATGTAGCAACCGTACTTTTGAGAGCTGCTGCACTGGTTTATAACACAAATAGTATCTGTGTACGCCCCTTGGGTTATTTTTATGCACATTTGTGCAAACCACGACTGCAACAGAATTTAACCAGGCGGGGACGTGAACCTTTTACTCCCGTGCAAGAGACCCATCTTCTGCATAATATTACTAATTCCTGTGGTGTAGGTGGACCGATTGGCGTGTCTAATAGGAGTGTTAGTGCTGGACACTATCAATATGGGCCGAATCTTCACACACAGAATAGGTTCGAAGTATTATCTGGTCTTGAACTGTGCGATTGACGGGGGGCACCTGCAGCTCAGGACATCGGGGCTTCAGGTGAACCTACTAATCCAGATAATTTGGTAGGTAAATTGTCAGGATGTCTTGCTGTCTCTTGGAACATTGCGGGTCTTGCTGCCAAAATGTCTGATGTAAACTGGGTGATCTATATCAAACAATTCTCGATTATTTGTTTACAAGAAACCTGGGAATTGGGATGTGAACTCTTTTTGGAAGGGTATAGGGCCTTCTTCGTGCCAGCCTTGCCATCTGCTCTTAAAGTTTTAATTGATTTTAGAACTTTTAACTCGTTTTAAACCTTGATTGTGATACTGTGTAAATTACTCACCTGCTACCTCACCTGGCCGCTCCGAGCTCCTCCCACGCACGCGCTCACGAAGGTCTAGTGACTGTGAGGGTGTTAGCTGCTGCACAGCAGGGCTGATTGGCGGGGAGGAGCCTGGGGTCACGGGGGTATATATTCCTTACACTGGAGCGGACGCGCTGTCAGAGGAAGACGTGCTAGCTCCAGCAGTACACGCTTGTTCGCTGAAAACGCTGTAAGCAAGCCTTGCTCTTAAAGTTTTAATTGATTTTAGAACTTTTAACTCGTTTTAAACCTTGATTGTGATACTGTGTAAATTACTCACCTGCTACCTCACCTGGCCGCTCCGAGCTCCTCCCACGCACGCGCTCACGAAGGTCTAGTGACTGTGAGGGTGTCAGCTGCTGCACAGCAGGGCTGATTGGCGGGGAGGAGCCTGGGGTCACGGGGGTATATATTCTTTACACTGGAGCGGACGCGCAGCGGGCGCGCCGAAGGCGCGCCAAAGGCAAGCCCGTCTGCGCCCGTCCGCGCCCTGCCGGGCCCAGGGGCCAAAATCTCTGCCCGAACTCGACTCTACACTAGTGTAGAATTAAGAACCCTTAACCGAGACCACTACCCCTTGAATAGGGAGACTACTGGTGTTCTTAGGAGAGAAGGCCTCCTCATACCAGCAGAGGATAGGCCCACACGCCCCAGTCCCACCCAGGCCCAGACCCCCCCCACTTCGACGCCTCAAGCACTGAAAGTAATGGTCCTGAATACACGCTCCCTCCAAAAACATGCCATAGAAATTCTCACGTTTCTACAAAACGAGGCCCCAGACATCCTGGCCTTGTCGGAAACTTGGTTGGATGAAGATTCGGGACCCACTATACTGGCGGCGCTCCCAGACGGTTATGACATAGTCTGGCACAATCGCCCCACCGGTAAAAGAGGTGGAGGGGTAGCGTTCCTTTTCAAAAAACACTTAAGGATAGAGAAAGTGTCTGGTGAAACTCTGGCAGGGGCTGACATGCTGACCATTAAGGTCTGTCATCACTCCTCGAGCATCACGATCTCTATGCTATACCGCCCCCGAAATGCCCCCCCAACTCTACTAACCTTTTAATCGAATATATCACCAACCTCCGTTCACGCTTCCAACACCTCCTGGTAATGGGAGATTTTAATTTCCATTGGGATCAACAACCCAGGGAGGCTCAGGCTCGTCAATTAGAAGAGACTCTAACCGAGCTCGGTTTCTCCCAATTAATTACCACTCCTACTCATGTGCAGGGACACATCCTGGACCTGGTCTGGTCCACCATCCCTTCCTTATTACTCAAAGAAGTCGTTCCATGCCCTTGGTCTGACCACTCCTGTATTCATTTGATACTTCCCCTTACTGAACACACAAGGCCACCCACTGCAACTTGGAAGCTTGTGCGTACCTGGTCCAAAATAGAAGGCCAGACGCTGCTAAACGTCCTCCGCGATCTCCCTCCCATTAAATGGGCGTCAGCGGATTCAGAATCTGAGGTTGATCTAGAAGGGGGGGTCGCTGCCTTCTCCGATCGACTTTCTGCAGCAATTAACACAGTGGCCCCGGAAAAGAAAGTTAAAATCTGCATTAAAGGCAATGGGGCCCCGTGGTTCTCGGAAGAACTTAGGACTTCCAAACGAGTTCTACGCCAGCATGAACGATTATGGCGGAAACACTATAACCCTCAGGCACTGGCAGACTACAGAAGAGAACTAGCCTCATATAAAAAAGCACTGCTGCGTAACAAGGCAATTTTCTATGAAAACAGAATCCGGTCTGCCCCAAATAAACAAAAAGAAACGTTTAGAATCCTGAAGGAACTAAGTCAAAAACAATCACAGACCACCCCACCCAGCAAGGAACAATGTAATAACTTCCTCACATACTTTTCAAAGAAAATTCAGGACATCCTGATGGAGATCGGCACTTCTCCCTGTACACCTTTACCCAAGGTAGTGGTCGACTCACAGGTCAGGATGGCCGAGTCCCTTTCCTCCTTCCCACTTTTGGGAATAGAGGCCCTCCAAGACCTGGCCAAAAAGACTAAATCTGGCTCTCCAGCCGACCCCTGCCCGCCTAGGATTTTTAATCTTGCATTCCCAGAAATCGAGCATGACATCCTGGCCCTTCTCAATGCCTCCCTACGCTTAGGGATGGTTCCTAACAGCTTCAAGGAAGCTAGAATCACCCCCCTCCTAAAAAAACCCGGCGCTGAGATATCCAATATGAAGAACTACCGCCCCATTTCCCAACTCCCCTTCCTCGCTAAAATACTCGAACAGCACGTGCTGCAGAATCTTTCTAGATTCTTTGAAGATCACCATCTCCTGGGGGATAGGCAAGCAGGCTTTCGGGCACACCATAGCACTGAACTGGTAATGCTATCGGTTCTTGACGATATTAGATTAAATGCTGACAAGAAGAAGCCTTGCGTGTTGATCCTTCTTGACCTGTCGGCGGCTTTCGACACGGTCAACCATGTCACTCTGCTGGAAAGATTACGCTCTCTGGGAGTGGTGGGACCTGCCCTACAATGGGTCGCCTCCTTTCTGACAGATCGCACCCAAAGAATCCAGATGGGCGAGTGGGTCTCAGAGAAAGGCCCTATTACCTGTGGAGTCCCGCAAGGGTCCGCACTCTCACCTCTTCTGTTCAACATATATCTCAGTCCTTTAATCAAGGCCTTATCAGACATGGACTGCCAGATTTTTAACTATGCAGATGACACACAGCTCATTCTCCACATCGAGAACTCCCCCCATGCACAAGCCAGATCAAAAGAGATTCTAAGCTTTACGGTTAACTGGATGATGGCAAATTCATTGAAAATCAACCCTGACAAAACCGAAGTCCTGGCATTATCAGATGACCACAATCCGTGGAACTCCCGGTACTGGCCCCAGGAGCTGGGTGAGGCCCCTGTCCCGATCCCGGTAGTCAAAAGCCTGGGCATCAAAATAGATGACAAGCTCACCCTGGCCAACCAAGTTTCCACGGTCTTTGGCACCTGTGTAGGACTTCTCCGACTGCTAAGGAGACTGTCCCCCATTCTCTCATTTTCTACTATGAGAACCATTGTTTCAGCCATTATCTTGGCCCGGCTCGATTACGCCAACTCCCTGTACATTGGCCTTCCTGACTTCTTGGTTAGAAGACTGCAGATAGCAATGAATGATGCCACCAGGCTCATTTTCAAATTACCGAGACACACTCCAGCCTCGACTCTTCTCCAACGCCTTCACTGGCTTCCGGTGAAACAAAGGGCTAAATTCAAGGGCCTGTGCATCGCCCATAAAGCCATCTATGGCCAAGCTCCCTCCTATATCAAACAGCGCCTCACAAAATACGTACCTGGACGTGTACTCAGGTCCTCCACAGGGAGTCTGCTATACTGTCCCAGCTTCAACTATGTCTCCAAAGGAGGGAGAGCATTCTCCTCCGTAATTCCCACTCTCTGGAACAAGCTTCCCAGTCAACTTCGAGCTGAAGACAGCCTTCTCCCTTTTAGGAAACAACTGAAAACCATTCTGTTTGTGGAAGCCTGGGGCTTAATTTAGCGATCAAGTGAACTGCTGGGTTTCTATGCTACTCTTCCTCTACAGCGCTTAGAGACCTTTTCGGTATTAAGCACTCAACAAATCCAATTTAACATAACATACCATAACATCTGTGCGGGGTAGGCCCAAGGGGGGCCTTGTAATTTTTGTATCTATATTAATTCCCTGTGAAGTACAAAGAATTGTTGCACAGCATACAGGTGTAATGGGTGTAACCTTAAGTGGAGGTAATGTCCGTGTCGGACAATGCTGTTCATGATAGTGGTGGCAGGAATCATATTTATTTTTTAAATTCCTGTGTTTCAAATTTTATGGAAAATGTGGGCCATAACCTCCTGATTATGGGGGATTTTAATTTACATCCTTGTATAGACCCATTGCACAAATGTTTACCAGAAATGGTATGTGATCGGGCAGACTGTCTCCACATGGAGCACACAAAGGAGGGTGAACTGTGTAATGACTTTCTGAATGACCATGACCTCTGTTTGGCCATGTCTTTAAAAGACCCGCTATTTCGCTTTGATACCCCTACTTTTAAAGGGCATGGAAGGGGTACCTTTATAGACCATATATTGGTCTCTCAGACGATGCAAACTTTTGTGGATTCTTTTACCATTGACTTTAGTGAATTCAGTGACCATAATCCTCTTATAATCGGTCTAAACTGCCCATGGTTCAAAAAAGGTATTACGAGTATCAGGCAAGGTAGCTTGGTTACAACTGATGGTAAGAGGCGCTTAAAATGGTCTATGGTCTCTGAGGATGTCCTCTATAAGAATATCACTGCAGGTTGTGCCGAGGACATCAAAGTTTGTATGAATGGGGGAGGTGAACCTAAGCTGGTTCTAGAAGCGTACCAAAACATTACGGAAAGGGTATCAGCATTTCTATCGGTCCCATATAAACCCCGACTTAACTTAGGCCCGAGATGGTTCAGTCATGACTGTACTCTAGCTGCCCGTAATTTGAGGGTAGCCTTGGCAGCAACCCCGAGGAACAGGGAGGCCGTAAAACTCTGTAGAAAGGAATATAAGGCTACTATTGCTGCCCGTAAAGAGTTTTTGAGGAAAGAGGCCTGGGAGGAATTGCTTGATCCCGCTACTTTGAATAACAGCACTAAATGTTGGGGTCTGGTAAAGAAACCTTTTTTGACTGGGGACTCGGGAGATGGACTGGTTTGTTGTATAACAAAGGAGGAATGGGAGAGTCATTTTAAAAGTTTATATTATTCAGAGGCAGATGCAACTATGGTTGCTGTCCCCTCTGATAGGGAAAGTACTGCCATCATTTTTGATATAAATGAGGTTCTGGTTGCTATAAAGGGTCTTACTGCTAACAAAGCCCCTGGCCCTGATGGAATACCACCTGATCTTTATAAATCTGATCCGGACTTTTGGGCTCCCATTCTGACTGCTGTTTTTAATGCAGCAGCCACATTGGGTTGCCCGGAGACTTGGGGTCTCTCAACAATAGTTCCGGTCTTTAAGAAAGGAGACAGGGGTAGTCCTTTGTGTTATCGCCCAATCTCGTTAATTGATTCAATGGTGAAGATAATGGGGAGAGTTATACTCCCAACGCCTAACAAGCTGGACGAACGAAAACAATATTTTGTCGACCTCTCAATATGGTTTTTGTGAAGGGCGTTCAACTAGAACTCAATATCTTAATTTGTTTCTTATATTGAATAAATATACTGTTGTGTATAAAGGAACAATTCACCTTGCCTTCATGGATCTGTCCTCTGCCTTCGACTGTGTCAACAGGGGGAGGCTGTGGCAGACCATGAAGGATAAGGGTATTGATAAGGTGATTGTGGAGTTCCTTGCGGACCTGCACAACGACACAAGAGCTAACGTGAGGTTTTCATCGACCGGGGAAACTACAGGAAGTTTTAGTATCAATAAAGGAGTACGTCAGGGGTGTATTTTGGCCCCTTTTCTTTTTAACTTTTATATAAATGACCTTGAGGCTGTCTTACAAGAGGTAAAATCAGACTGCCCTAGAGTTGGTCTGAGGGGTATCCCTCTACTTTTATATGCTGACGATGCGGTCTTAATTTCCAGAACAGAAGTTGGTCTCCAGGCACTATTGAATGTTTTTAATAATTTCATGTGTGATAGGGACCTTAAGGTCAACAACTCAAAATCCTATATTATGCATGTTGGCCGACAACCGAAGAAGAAGTTCAATTTTAAATTGAATGATGTCTCGATCCCTACCACTCAAACATTCACCTATTTAGGTATCTTATTTGATACCAAACTTAATTGGGCTCCTCACTTGGCCAAGAAAAAGGGGGAAATGACTAGAGTCAATGCCTCCATCTTCAATCCTGCGTCTAAACTGGGGAATAAACCAAATGTGGCTATGATGAAATTATACAACTCTAAATCCATAGCCACTGCTGTATACGGTAGTGAGATATAGGGCTACATAAATGGCGAACAATTACAAATAGTTGAAAATAAATTTCTAAAACGCCTGTTATGTGTCCCATGTAGTACCTCGAACTTAATTGCACATGAAGAACTTGGCTGTCAGTATTTATCCGACATTGTCAGTTTAAAACCTCTGTTATGCTGGGTAAAACTATGGTTAAGTGATGAAATCCCTTTAACACATTTGATAGTGGAAGACCTTATATCACTTGATCATGCCATGTGTGTACCTTGGCTTAAATACCTGAAGTCCCAATTTTTGAAACTTGGTTGCCTGAACTTGTTTGATAAACCGAGGGATATAGTCAAGGGTGATGTAGCAGCAATTAAAAAAGTTTTCTCTATGAAATGTATTGCCCTAAGAGATGAAGTTGAGCTCTTAAAACGACATCACCCCATCGCAAGACCTCTGCAACTCCCTCGCTTCATACTTCCACAACAAGATCGCGGACATACATAACGGCTTCAACAACCAACCAACGCACACCATGACCGAACAACCACCCCCCACCACCACCACCCTCCACGCCTGGACCCCGATCAGCACCGAAGACACCATCCGCACGATGAACTCCATCCACTCCGGATCACCGACCGACCCCTGCCCTCACCACGTCTTCAACAAGGCCGACGCTGTCATCGCACCCCACCTGCGAGACATCATCAACACTTCCTTCGACACCACCATCTTCCCTGAGAGCTGGAAGCACGCCGAACTCAGCGCCCTACTAAAGAAACCTACAGCGGACCCCACCGACCTCAAGAACTACCGCCCCATCTCGCTCCTCCCGTTTCCAGCCAAAGTCATCGAGAAGACCGTCAACAAGCAGATGGCCGCCTTCCTCGAGACAAACGGATCCCTCGACCCCTCACAGTCCGGCTTCCGAGCCAATCACAGCACCGAGACCGCCCTCATCGCCGCCACCGATGACATCCGAGCCCTGATGGACAATGGAGAAACAGCGGCCCTCATCCTCCTAGACCTCTCTGCGGCATTCGACACGGTCTGCCACCGCACCCTAGAACGGCGCCTCAGCAACATCTGAATCCAGGACAAGGCGCTGGACTGGATCATCTCCTTCCTCGACGGAAGAACACAGAGAGTCCGCCTACCACCGTACAAGTCAGAGGCCTCCGAAGTCACCTGCGGCGTCCCTCAAGGATCATCTCTGAGCCCCACCCTCTTCAACGTCTACATGAGCCCCCTCGCGGCCATCGTACGCAAACACAACCTCAGCATAATCTCCTACGCCGACGACACCCAACTGATCCTCTCCCTGACCAACGACCCTGCCGCCGCCAGATCCAACCTGCACGAAGGGATGAAAGAGGTAGCCGATTGGATGACGACCAGCCGCCTGAAACTGAACTCGGACAAGACGCAGGTCCTCATCCTGGGCTCCTCACCCTCCGCCTGGGACGACTCCTGGTGGCCTCCCGCCCTGGGCACCGCACCGAAACCGACAGACCATGCACGCAACCTGGGCTTCCTCCTGGACTCCTCCCTCTCCATGACCAGGCAAGTCAACAACGTCTCCTCGGCGTGCTTCAACATCCTACGCATGCTACGGAAGATCTTCTGGTGGATCCCCACCGAGACCAGGAAGACCGTCACCCAGGCCCTCGTCACCAGCCGACTGGACTACGGCAACGCCCTCTACGCCGGTACCACCGCCAAGCTCCAGAAGAGACTCCAGCGGATCCAGAACGCCTCAGCCAGACTCATCCTCGACATCCCACGAACCAGCCACATCTCCGGACATCTGAGAGACCTTCACTGGCTCCCCGTCAACAAAAGAATCACCTTCCGCCTCCTCACCCACGCACACAAAGCCCTACACGACCAAGGCCCGAGCTACCTCAACAGCCGAGTCAACTTCCACGCTCCCAAACGCCACCTCCGATCAGCCAACCACGCCCTCGCCGCCGTCCCCCGCATCCGAAGAGCGACTACAGGAGGAAGGTCCTTCTCCTACCTGGCCGCCAAGACCTGGAACTCCCTCCCGACCGACCTGCGCCTGACCCAAGACCACCTCTCCTTCAGGAAGAAGCTGAAGACCTGGCTGTTCGAGCAGTAGCGGCACCCCCCCCCTCCCCCCCCCCCCCCCAGCGCCTTGAGACCCTACGGGTATGTAGCGCGCTTTACAAGTGTCACTGATTGATTGATTGATTAAAACCTAATGTTAGAAAGTATATTATGCTGAGTACTTGCAATTCTATGGAAAAGTATCTAACATGCCCCTTCACCTCACATGAGAAATTTTTGCTGACCCGATTCACGTTTAACATTTTCCATCTTCTCTTATTTAGACCCACGGCAGATATTTTTAAGAAACCTGTAGCTCCCTGTGGCTGCGACGGGAAGTCTCCACAGGATATGCTACATTTTATGTTTTTATGTACATTTTATGAATATCCCCGTAGGAGATACCTTGTTACCCTTTTAAAGAAATTAAATTTTAAACAAATTAGACCTGCCTTTATGTACTTACAGCTGCTGCACCCGGATAGTGTCCTCCAGGTGTTAGAATTTTTAAAATTGACACTAAGATTTAGAAAATGTTTAGATGAGTAAATGTAACTTCCTCTGAACTATTAGTCGCCCATTGCACTTATGCACTTTTTTTCCTGTACTGTTTTGCCTTTGCACTCTTTTATGGAATTTATGTATTGTATGTCTGTGTGATTGATTTTGTCATTATTGTGATGTTTTTTAATATGAATTATTTATTGATGTGTACTTTTATGGATTGAAAAATATCCGAAATAAAGTCATTATCTATCTATCTATCAACAAGAGCAAAAATGACATTTATGATGGACATAGGAATAAGGCTGGGGGAGAAAGAAATGTAGGGCAATATACATCAAGAGCAAAAATGACATTGTGGCAGGTGACAATGGGTCGCAACAAATGACATGTAATAGTTAAAACAGCTAAACAGGCTCGAGGCAAGAGGAGAAAAGCTTCTAGTTCATCGCATTGTTCGTTAGTAGAGTTTTAACTTCCCTTTTGAAGGGAAATGTAGAGGGAATCAGTCTTGTTTCCACTGGAAGGGAGTTCCAGATTCTCGGGGCAATGCCAGAGAATGTACGATTGTAGGTTTTAAGCTTATTTCATTTCTTTGGCTTGAGCAGCAGTGTGTCGGTGCTCCTTGTGGGCCGGGAACCACCAGATAGTTCCAGCTTATTTGTCAGGTAGAGTGGGGTTTTGAAGTGTAGAGCTCTATGGGTCATACAAGCAATCTTTAGTTGGATCCTTGCCTCCAAAGGAAGTCAGTCGTGCGATTTCCGGTCCGGTGAGATTTGGTTGGTCTTCTTGGAACCCATGATGAGTCTACTAGCAGCATTTAGAGATGCTCTGATGGGGGCTAAACTGAGTTTCGGCAGTCCGCAAAGATGAGCACTGCCGTATTGTAGTCTAGAGATGACCAGTGCTTGCACTGCCGATTTGAAGTCTTCTTGGGGAAGGTAGGGTTTGAGTTTTCTTAAAATGCGCAGTTGGAAGTTCGCTCCTTTGGTAGATGTTCTGATGTGATCTTGCATGTTTAAGTTCTTATCAAGCAGAAATCCAAGTGATTTCGTGGAATCAATGATGTGTGGACCACAGTTGAGAGCGGTGATGTTACAGAGATATTTCACAACCGTGGGTGTTTGCCTAGCGGGTGCAATGAGGAGGAATTCCGTCTTGAGGGCGTTGAGTTTGAGATGGTTGGAGGTTAGCCAGTTTAGGGTTTTGAGCAGGGTTTCGTTGAGAACTTTATGTCTTCGGGGGAGGATATTTTCAGGTGAAGTTGGGTGTCATCCGCATTCATGTGATATTGGAGGCTTTAAGAATTACAGTCGGTGGTTCCAAGAAAAGGTAAAAGAGCGTGGGGGAGAGTGAGGACCCTTGGGGAACACCCAGCATGCAGGGACTGGGGTTGAATAGAGTCTGATTGAATTTGACTCTGTGTTCTATTGTTGAGGAAAGAGGCAAACCATTTAAGGACCGTGACAGAGAGCCCCATTATGCATTCCAAGAGGTAGAGTAGATTGTCATGTTTGACAGTGTCAAATGCAGATGAGAGATCGAGAAGAATTAATAGGCAGGCTTCATTCTGGTCAAGTAAAGTGACAGCGTCTTTCACTATATGAGTGATGGCCGTTTCGGTGCTCTGACCAGTGCGGAAGCCCGATTGGAATTGGTCGAGCAGCTGGAATTGCTCTGTGGTTGCGCAGTTGTTCATGAACACATTTCTCCAGTAGTTTTGCCAGTGTAGGGATGTTTGTTATTGGTCTGTAGTTATTCAGGTCTTCAGGGTCAGCCAAGGGTTTTTTGAGAATGGGGAGCACTAGACCAGTCTTCAGGCAATCCGGGTTCTCACCTTGACGAAGAGAGGCGTTGATGATCTTGGACCAGAGCGGTGCTAGTGATCCTATCATTTCTTTAAAGAAGTTGTGGGGGAGGTGGTCATTGAAGTGACTTGAAGGTTTAAGGGTCGGGACAGTGTTGAGGATGGTAATGTAATTGAGGGATGTGAATTAACTCCAAGTGGCATTGTTTTTGGGCGAGAGGCCGTGATGCGTGGGAGGGGGCGTGGAGAAGGAGGTGGCAGGAGAGGGCGAGAGTAAGAGTGCAGCAGATCTTAGATCTGATACGATCTTATTCGTCTTTTCGAGGAAGAAGTCAGCAACCGCATCGCAGTTTGGCTGCGGACGAGAGATGTGCTGAGATTGGATGAATGTCTTGTTGGATTGTATTTTAATCAGCTCAAATAGTCGTTTCGGGTGATTTTTGGCTTTGTCAAGTTGGGCTTTGAAGAAGGTAACTTTCGCTGTTCTAATGAGTTTTTTGTATCTACTTCTTTTGTATCTTGAGTTTTTAGAAGATTTGTGCAGGGAGTGGATCTCCAGGTGCGTTCAGCTACTCCTAGGCTGCATCTGACAGCATTTAGGCTGTCATTGAATCAAGGCTTGGAGTTTTTGATGGGTATTCTTTGTAGGTATCGCCAGGCGTTAGCAGCCCGCATGCGCTGCTCTCCTCGTGCGAGGGAATCTTGGAATCAGTACGGTTCCAGAAGCCGTGTGTCCTCTCCGCCTGCAATTGTTATTGGCGTGCGTCTGTTTTCATCACTAATTAGGCTAAACATGCTTCATTCATTGCGCAGGAGGGTTTAGTCCCTCCTGGTTGCCATCCTGTCCGCTTTAGGCCACGCCCACCGGGATTGGATGTTTAACCGGCGGCGTGAGACGGCGCCTTTCATCTTTACTCGTGGCACTTTACTATGTTGCAGAGTGCATGGCGTGTTGCACTGTCTGCGCTCGCCCATACACCTTCCACTCAGTTTGTTCCACCCCCACCTTCAAAGACCCATCTAAAACCCTCTCTGTGCCAGTCTCACCCAAACTGCCATAGTGCTCTATACTACCCCTACCCTCTCGCTCAGGCTTCGGGAACACATTCCCGTCGCTGCTCATTCATCCGAAGGTGTTTACTTCCCATCCCCGTGCACGCCCGTGTGCTACCGCCAAAATCGGTCTACGCGCCCTTCAAGGAGCAGTATATTTACAGCACGCGCTGCTTGTTTGCTTTCGTTGGCTTCACTGCACTGGAGGTCTTGACAGGGGGGGAAGGTCTGCACGGTGGCTCCCAAGGGCCGCTAGTTTCTATGTTAATCAGCTACGACCTCTTTTCCGAGCAGCAGTGAGTGAGTTTGAAAGGTTCAGTTTTTACATGTTTTCTGGATCGCCTGTAGTTTTAGGTCTATGCTGTTATTTGTGCAGTCTGACACAGCGCACATTTTATCCACAGGTACTAGAGCGCTTTACAATGAATCGCAGCATTACATGGGAGTTTAGAAGTGACCTGTTATATCGTTTACATCATCTCGTTCATTCAATCCACCCACCCACTACACGCTAAGCAGCCGTGCACCGTTACTTTGCAGCGCTCCAACGTCAAGCTTATTGTTGGCGCAAGTTGGCGCTTTACAAAACGAACAGTTTGAGTTCATAAACTGACACACACTTGCTCTCCTGCGAACTGGGTGTGTTCACGGGCCCTAATTATATGCTGCTGGGCATTTTATTGTGTGTTTCTCCATCTCAGTCTGGGGAACTCAAATTAATTAAAATATTTTTAATAATGCTGTACACATTGAGCAGAAACTATCTTTTAACTAATTTGAATCCCAACGGCGGAAAATATCGCTCTATTTTCTGAAGCGGTTTTCCAGCCCCTGCCATCCCCAGGACAACCCCCAGGATACATTGCACCCCAGTGAGTTGTGAAAATAATGCAGATTTCTGCACTCTTGTTCTGCGTTCTTACAGTGGGCACCTCACCTCGTGGAAGCTGTTTCCAGCATGTTGAAATAACTATCCGCTCCTTTGCTTTGGATAATGGAAGTGTAGCAAATTCACGTGTCCCTCCTGCACCCCTCCCTCCTCCCCCCCTCTGTTCAGGAGCGGTCATAAAATGTTTATTTTACGGCTCGAGTTCTACTTGTGTTTTAAAAGGTTCCCTGATGTGTCCACTTGATCTTTGACATGTGTTGACTGACGGATACACATGCAACGGGCACGGCTCGCGGCCTGGAGCTGTTGTGCACTCGTGTTCGGAGCTGTGAAGTGCTGTTGAGTTCCCTAAACTCAGCCCCGGCCTGCCCACAAGAGGGAAGTTTACCAAGTTTAAGATTCAGCTCTTCGCCTAATAAATGCAAACAAAGAGGCCCGCGGGGAAGTGAAATTGATTTTATTTATGCTTTTTGCGTTGTCTTTATTGCTATTAAAGTCTAAACTCTTGAAATCTGGAGTGATGAAAGGCGGCTTGTCGGCCTACGTCAAAGCGACGAACTCTGTGCACGCATGAGCGGCTTCACAAAGAAAACAGAGGGGCTGTCCAGGGTTTCACAATAATACCGAAGCGTCCCCGGTAGATGGGGGGGCGGGGGGCTCTTGGACTGTTGATGATGACTTTGTTGGGGGAGGGAGCAGGTCACCGACAATTTGATTTTCCAACGCAGGTCCTTAATACACATTTTGTTTGCCCAGACTTATTTCAATATTGCCTTTCCCCTGCGCCTGCTATGGCACGTACTCTTCTGAAGGGCCCAGTACTACCACAGCAGTCCATAGGGAATACACTTGACACTTGTATTCACCTGGAATCGCTTCTAGGTGCTTCTCCTCGGAACAAACGTTTTTTTTTCTTTTTACGTACATTGCATACTTACTAATTTTACATTCTGAATCCTCTGATGTTGGCAAGTTGTATAATTGAGGCAGAGGGAGGCAAAAACACAGACGTCTCGGCGCTATTCGGGGGTATGTAGCGCGATATCATTTAAGGCTCGCAGCGCTTCCAAAAAGGGAGGCAGATTAAAACAGCAAGCCTGTATTATAGTGTCCACTTACATTGGCTCTTGCTAACCCTGTTCTCTTCAAATTGACCAAGAAAGAGGCAAACTAAAATCCGGAGTAGGAGGCAATCCCCGTTCTCCTCGGTCTGCCTGTACACCCTCCATTGTTGCTTTACTTTGGGCAGAGGAGGGGAAACTTTCCCAACCTTAAAGATAGTTTCTTTCCATTTCCTAACTGCATCAGTGATGGAAAGATAGCTCAGTGGGTTAATGCTCTCACTGCAGCTGTTTCTTTGCAACTTGAGGGGCCCGTTACTACTAACAGCATTCCTATTACTTTTCTAGTGTGCTCAGAGCCCCTTTGTCCAACACCGGTTGCTCTTCACCCGCTGATGCAACAGAAACAGTACTCAGAGTGAAAAGCAGCATCCAAGTGCAGTAATTCAGATTATCTCTGTATATGTGCGTACAAACACAAAAACAGTTTGTACATTTGCGACGCTAGCCCCCATGAAAAAGTTGCTATATATACCCAGAGCCTTTGGTAAGAAAGTTTTTATAGTTTTGCTTTTGTTTTTACAAAATTAGAAAAGACTGGTTTGCCAGCTGTCCCCTCATGAAAGTTTATAACTGACTTTAGGGTGCAAGGATGTGGGCTGGAGGCCACGGAAGGGCAAGAGGTGTTTGGCACAGTGTCCTTCACCCCTGCCGAAACTACAACACAGCACCAATGAACAGAAATGTTTGTCGGAAGAGTGACTGCGAACTGCTGCCTCAGACCTGCCGGCCAACAAATATGAACAGGCTGCCCTAGAAAATGGCGACCGTTGTTTCGTACTCAGAAGGAACAGCAAATAAGCGAGTCCTTCTTTGCGTAGATATGGTGTCACAACCAGATTGCAGCAGCATGTCCATTAACCCCCTGAGCTATCCGTACCGTTGGGAGAAACATTCTCTTCTGAAAAGCCTGACTGCTTGGCACTGAAGATGGTGTCCTTCGGTGAATAGCAAGATTTTTTTGGAGCCAGGGGGAAGGGGTGTGGAGGGTGGGGGGGGGATGTCTAGCAAAACTGCTGAATGGCGGGATTAGTGGAGGAGAAAACTGCATGAAAAGAAGAATCGCTTCATTGTGTCCAGTCTTTACTACAGGGCGGGGGCGTAGAGAGGGGGTGTTGTGTGTTTTCTTTTTCTTATCTAGAACGTGTCCCTCCTGACAGAAACTGTGCTTCTGCCTTCCAAAAGTGCAGGCAAAACACACGTTATAGACTGATTTCCCCACAGATCAACAAAACTCTCGAGTTTGAGTCTGGCTAGAAATTATGGGAACAAAAATTATCCAACTTTTTTTGTTTCTGCTGCTTTGCTTCATTCTAAACATTCCCTAAATATTTCCCACGTTTGACATCCTTTGACTTTTCAACATCTTTCCTAAAATCATTGCTTTTTGTTTTCAGACCCCCTCCCCAGTCTTCGCCCGCTCCCCGTGCTGATATATTGGCTTGCCGAAAATGTAAAATTAGAACCGCGACAGAAATACACAAAGTTGGTTTGTGAGCTTGACTGTTTTGTGGTCGCGACATCAAAATGCAATAGGTCTCGCCTTTCATTAAGTTAGAGCCATTTGCTTTGCTATACAATACCATTAGCAAAGCAAATGGCTTTAACTTAATAAAAGGCGAGACCTATTGCATTTTCAATGCTTGTTAGTTGAAGAGGGACCGTAGCATTCAGGGCAGACAGCATGGCGTTGTTATAGTGCTCAGTGAGGTCGTGAACCTCGTTCATGTTTGCAGGCAGCGGAAGGGAGTGTGGGACTTTAGCAGAATTGAGTCAGAGAGAGGTCAGTTATGAAGTTTTTGAGAGTGTTAACCGCCTTATGCGGGTCATTCCAGTGGCGGTTGAAGTCACCAAGGAAGATCTAGGGGCAGTGTCGGCCCAGGTTGGAGGAGATGGTTTCCATAGTTTGTTCAATTAGGGGGATGTTATCACCTGGGGGGTGGTAGAAGATGTGAAGGCTGCATAAGCGTCTGTGTGTGCTAGTGATGTCTATGCTTAAGTATTCACAGGATGAGATATTGGCTGAGGGGGACTGTTTAGCTGTGAGAGAGTTGTGGAAGATACAGGCTATGCCACCTCCCGTTTTCTTAACACGGTTAAGTCTGCTAATGTTGTGGCTGGGAGGGACTAGAATGTCAAGGATAGGGCCAGAGGAGTCGTTGAGCCAAGTTTCTGTGAAAATAAGGAGGTCAAGTTCTTGGGCAAGGATGAGATCTGCAGGGTCTGTGGCATGTTTCACTGCTGATCTACAGTTAAGTAACATGCATTTCAGGTGTGATTTGTGCAGGCTGTTAGTGAGCGTGGGCTGTGTGGTAGGGATCTGCATGAGGTTATTAATGTTTAAGGCATTGGCGTTGAGTCCGACTCTCTGAGGGTTGGGTGTGATGCTTTGAAAAGGCCTAAGTGATGCCATGCTTAGGATATGTCGAGCTAGGGGCATTTAATGGGGCTGTTTGCGAGGATCTAGAAGGGACTGAGATGGACGAATGCGGAGAGGTGTACACACGGAGGAGGGAGAGAATATCTGGATCTGACAATGGTTTTTTGGATCTTGAGGGTGTAGATGGTGCGTTAGGGTAGGGAGTGGTATTCCTCAATTCTGGATTGGGGGTTTCAACTGGATCATATGCAGGATTTCCTGTGAGGTCTTGTTGGAAGAGAGATCATGGGCCAGCTCTTTGGTGGACTTTTTAGTTTTTGGATAACAGTTTTGATAGTTAGAGAAGTTTCAGGTTTATTTCCTTGAGCTTAGCAGCAAGATCTGAATGTGGATTATGGATCACATGGAGTGGAGGAGGAGGGTTGGAATGTGGGGAGGTCGGAGAGGAGACCCGGGCAGGGGGACGAGGGGGAGGGGGGAAATCCGCTAAGGGAGAGTTCCCTCTCTGATGTGCAGTGGCGCAAGCAGAGTGGCCACTGGAAGGGAGGTTAGGGGAAGGGAGGTGAGGTGACATGAGTTCCTGGTGGAGAGTGGGTGAGCTGGCTGTCGAGTGAGGGAGTTATGTAGAAAAGAGGTAGTGGGAGAGGGGATGGGGGAGGTGTCGGAGATGTGGTCGGTGCCCGGGATAACACGTACTCCAGAATTACTAGAAAGGTGCCTTGTTATGTCTGTGCACGGTGGGTGAATTTGGGGAGCCTAGGGTTGGAGGAGCTATGGTCCTTTGTGTGTGGTCAAGGTATGTGGGGCAATCCTCAGGTTGTGGCCCATTGGAGAGGGATCAGGGTCGTCCTGAGACGAGGTAAGGGGTAGCCCATCTCTAGATTGAGTAGGGGAGAAATTAGTGGCCAAAGATCTTTTAAGGAGTGCAAATCTGTCATCAAAGATGTCCAGGTTGCGATCGGTGGCCTGAATTAGTTTAGTCCCATTGTTGTAGATGGATATAGTGGCATTGATTCCTGTCCCGCTAATTCACCTAGCTTTTTGTCATGCATGCTGTGCTTGAATCCGAGAAATTAGAGAATAAATGTAGAAAGGTGCAGCAGTTGGTGTTCTTCTGTAAGTGCCCACAGTGAGGAGGGATACTCATAGATGGGATACACCAAATGTGTTTACAGGACTGTTTTTTGTGTGGTCTTCCCTGCGAGGCATGTAGAAGGGAGAGCAAGCACCAACAGCGCCCATCTCCCACTGACAGTAATGTTTTCTGTTTCTTTGAGAACTAAGGAATGTTTAGCATTTTGTGCAAATTGACCAGTGCTCTGCAAGATCTGTATGTTAAGAGAAATCAAAGTCTCCCAATGTTTGAAATGGAAACAGTTTTTGCAAACTGTGTAGGAATTTATCTAGATATTGAGGTTAGATGAGTTTGAGATGAATGATATTATAGTCATCAACATTCGAAGGACTGCCTTTTCTAAGGGAGTGGTTTTCTTCGATGTGGTGGAAAGAATTTTGGAGAAGCGTTTTGGAGCTGTTGCCAAAAGGTGTAGGTATATCAGTTGCCTATTAATACCAGGAAAGACTGCTCACTCTTCTGAAAACAAACACCTTACTCAAGCAGTTTTCCTTAGTTTGCAGGGAATTTTTTTCTGGTCCTGATGCACAAAATAAGATTGGTCCTGCGTTAAAAGGAGCATGGGACATTGGTATGGAGAAAATGTTTGTAGGTCGTTCAAGACACTATACAAATTAAAAGGAATTAACAAATTCAATTATGAATTCACTCTTAACCTTGTGATTTATGAGCAAAGGAAGTTGTCTGCATGCCAATAACATAGTGAAAAGGTAAAGACTGAATAGTTTAAATGGATGTTCTTCAGCCGTAGGTAGGTAACACAGGAAACCTGGGTAAATACCGTGATAAGAAACCATGTTTCCGATGGATACTTTCTAACAAGTAGGTTCATTGTGGTTCTAGGAGGCGTAGCAGCAGATTCTCATTCGGCTATGCCACTACCACAACAGTTTTTTTGTGTCCATCAGCCACTAATCTTTAGCACCTTTCTTTCAAATTATATTGACCAGATTAGTGTACCGAATCACTGTGACTATATCTTTTGAAGGTGTTGGGCTTGAAAGCAATGCCTGTCTCAAGGGAAATGTCGATTTGTGAACCTCATGGCAATGCATGTGGTGCCTGGTTCTTCAGTACATCCCATTTCAGATGTGCCTTGATACCCACCATGGCAATCCAGGAGAGGGAAGCTACTATTCCTGTGAGGCTCTTCTTTTGCCCTCAATGTTAAACAGCTACTTATCATTTTTCTCTTAGATGCTGTAATGTAGTCTTATAATAGGGCTGTTAGGCAGATTCAATTTCAGAAAAGTCTTGTGCTCTTAAAGATTCAGCTCATCAAATGGAAATTAACACCCTGTGAGAAATCGTTCACACATATATTGATAGTGATGGGGTCCGAGCATGCAGCAGGGAATTCTAATGTTTATTACTTCAATGAAGATTTCCTACGATGCAGCACATGGAACAGAACTAAGTTATAATTTCTTCTTTTACTTACTAGAGGAGATCCGGCCCCTAGGAGAGATCACGGAACTGGTGACATTGTTCCTTGGTACTGAAGTCTACTTTACCTTTAGCACCTTATTTCTGCCTTGAAGTTGAAGGCCAGACTTCCCTGACCCTTCTTCCAATGGCAGATTGTCTTTGTCATACTACGATTGATATTTCAAAACTGACTCCGGTACACTGTCTGCCTCCATGGTGAATTTAGAATCTCTGGATTGCATTTGACCCCAGGGCCATGTGAACTAACACATGCTCCTATCCAAGCCAGCGACGCCGATTGGGTCTTCTATTCTAGTGCTGCTAACAACTGAGCTGCTTCTAGAACTATCCACTCAGAATGCTAGCAGCATTGATACCGGTCATGAAATGGGCAATAAGTACCCTTTGGACCTGTCTCTGAGGAGTTCAACTTATCCTCTGCAATAAAGAAGGCAGTATATGTTTTGGAATTGTCTTCACACATTTGCGCAGGTAATGTCCAATTTTTGGACCAGAACTTTACAACCCTTTACAACTGCCTTGGAGTAGTTATTTCCTTTCAGTGCTTCAGGTTTGAGTGTGCATCCATCCTGAGAGCCTATTGATACAGTAGTCTTCAGAAACATTGAACCTAAATGCTTTTCTATCCTCTAGTAAACTTCAGGTGCTGTTTGTCAATACTCCAAATACTGTAGTCTTTCAAAATAAGTTAATCATATATACTGGTGCAGCTTTTCTGCCAGTAGATGTTAAGAGGCTAAATTGGTTACCGTGGGTCTTCATGCCTTCTTATCTTTTTAAGGAGGAGATGCAGTTTCTCCCAAACAAGCCCCCAATTTCTATGTCGACAGGACTCTGGTGAATAGTGAGCATGACTATTTACATGCTTGGCTGGACAGGAATTTCAACATGGGCATACTTTTTCTTTCAGAGTTTTATATAGCACGAACTTGACCGGTATCGGGTATCAGAGCGCTTTACATAGCACCAGTTTTGTTACATGAGTACATATTCATTTTTGTTAGGCACGGGGAGATTAAGTGATTTGCCCAGAATCGCAGGATGTTCAGCGTCATTGCCGAGAGTCGTACCCCGTTCCCCAGATTCAAGGTCGACCGCCCTAGCCGTTAGGCCAACTCCTCTCCCCATACTTCCTCCTGCTGGATTGTCCTTTGCATCAAAACATGCTATGCTTTGGTGAAAAGGGATCTGCCAGGACTATAGCTGCCTCATCTGTCGTCCAGGAGCATTCCAGTGACAGATATTGTATTGGTTAGGCTCTTAATCTCGGTGAAGTCATTTTGCCAGGTTTGTCTGCTTGATATCCTGATGTAGACTCCTAACTCTGATTCATCTCTTAAGCTGAAATTATTAGGGGGTTCATTCAGAAGGTGGGTCTGTGTGAACTAGCCAACCAGTGAATAAATGTACACTCATATCTATCAACAGATTCCTCTCTGCTGTCCTTATTTTCCAGCGGGTGTGTGTTTTGGTTTCTGTCGTTATGTTAAGTTTACTACATTAATCTGTTTTATGAATGTTGGTACACTGCCCAACTATCTTCACCTTGGTGCCTTCCTTTGTGATGCCTTTAAGTCATGGAAAGGATTGCGACTGATGCAAGTGTTCATGGTGGGACCTCATCCGATGCCATGTTGTCCTATGTAGTGGCTGTGGTAGAGCCATGGCTGAAACTTCTGTGGTGCCATATAGTGCCACCAATGAGCTGCTGATATAGAAACGTTTCTGGATCCAATCTGGTGCCTGAAGGATATTGACATGTTAAGAATCTGCTGGAAGAAAGAGTAGATACATGGAGGATTTACTGAAAGTGAGTAACTTATCCTTTAAAGTACAAGCATTTAGCCTGCAGCAAGATGTGTTAACTAAACCTTTTGATCGTATTTGTAAAACTGTTATTAGTTTTTGCTAGATGTATTAAGAAGAACTGATTCAGTAGTGCTTCATGTTTCGTGACAAGGGTGTGATAATTTTGTATTGATCATTCGTAACAATGTGTTCGATGGCATATATGGCTGTAAATACACATGCACTGCATACTCCTTCCATGTAGTGTTGGGTCTTTCAAGTCACAAGACTGAGTGACTCCTCTCGTAATACTGTGCATGGGCATCGGCTCTTTTGTTTGATTTTTTTTTTCTCTCCACTGTCTAGCGCAGAAATGTGTGCTTCTGCATTGTATTTCAACTCCGTTCAGCACGATTCCTCGGTTCTTTTACTGCCTTTAACGTTATCAATCGTGCTTCGCACTTCTGTGCTGCTGTCAAATTTCGTCAGTTCGGATTTTGACAGACCTCCCTTAGGGGCGCTGCCCGTCTCGTGCCTACTCCAGTTTCTGGGCCTACTTCCACGTGCACTCCTTTCCATCTAAAATGCCATTGTGATGGAATGCACAACCTTCAGATTTTGCGTGTGTTGCCACGCAAAATATTCGCACACAGATCAACACCTTGTGTGCAACTTGTGTTTGCCAGACCATCGTGATGCGTACAAGTACTTTCGATCCAAGATAACATGTTGGGATCGAAGGGTGTGCCGATTGGAAATGTCTTGCAGAAACAGATGACACCCTCAACATTTTCGGGAAGAATCACTCTCAGGAGAAGCCAGCTTTGGAGGGCAAACAAGGGTTTTTTTCCTTGATTAAAGCTCCAGCTCCAGCGTGGAGATCGATTATGGAGATGCACAGCCATCCATCTGGTCAGCATGTGAGTACTGTGGGTCCTGATCCTGCTCCAGTACTCAATCAGGCCTCAAAACATTCTCTTACAGAGGTCGCTGGACCAACACTGCCTTCTGGCCATGGTCAGATCTGAAAGACTGTTTCGGACGCCCTGCCCTCGGGTCTGGCACTGAAAACTGATTCCAAGGCCAAACCTTCAGCATCGACCTCTTCAGACCCAGACCGAGCTTCATGATTGAGCCAGCAACTGACCACATCTACTTTGGTGCTGAGCAAAATACTATGTTCTACACCGAAAGACTCTAAATCTTCATCGGCTTCCATGTCACCGGTCGAGCCCATCCTCGAAGATGGACATTGCACAGCAGAAATTTCTGATCTAGGAAGGTACAGTATGGATACTGGCTTCTCTACCACCAAATAGGAAACTCCCCTTCCAAGAAGCAGTAGACAGCCCTGTCCCTGACAAAAGGAAGATGGCAAATAAAAAAGGCACTTTCCATGAAAGAAATTGAAGCGGGCTTGAGTGAAGCGGCTCAAAGGAGGACCCAGGAGTCTAATGAGAACAATATTAAGGTTCAAAGAGGGTGCTGGAGCAACCTGTGGAGGAATTACTCTTTTTAGACCTTCCATGAAGGCCTTAATGATTGGAATTTTTCAGGAGGCAGAGTATCCCCAGTAGCTTGGTTGTTAGCTCCCTTACGAGACATAGTAGCAACTTTAGAGTCAGGTGGAACTTGACTCCTGATAAACAGTGGGTCAGAAGGAGTTGCCATGCATTTTTTCATCCTCCTGTGGGGTGATAACTCTGGCATGAACTGGCTCTTTAAAAATGTCTTCAGCATGCTTCATCATACCTGGAAGCATGGGTAAATACTGGGTGTCTGTGTGGAAGAGAGAGTGTCAAACAAAGTCCTGCCATTCTTATAAATACAACGAGACAAGCTGATACTTCGTACTAATCCTAAATTGCTTCCTAAAGTAGTCTTTCAGTTTCACCTCCATCAATCCATTAAGCTCCCAGTTTTCCCCCCTAACCCTGATTCTGTGGCAGAAAGAGTTCTTCATACTTTAGATGTAAAAAGATCACTCATGTCCAACAGAGATAGAAATAAAACATTCAGGGGAAAAAAACTCCCTTTTTGTAGCCTTTTCTCCACCTCATAAAGGCAACCCTATATCCAAACTTGGCGTAGCTAGATGAATAGTCAAATGTATTTAAGCCTGTTACATTAAGGCCAAAAGACCTTTACCCATTACTCCCAGAGTACACTCCTCTCTTGAAGAGGTAGTCTACTATGGCCTTTTTAGGAAATATTCCCATAGCTTACATTTGTAAGGCAGCTACATGGTTTAGCCCACACTAATTTACCACAACTGTGTGGATGTTTTAGCACTCCAATAAGCCAATATAGGTCAGGCAGTGCTACATACCCTCTTTCAAACTACTGGAACTCTCAAAGGCCAGCCGCCACTTCTAAGGAGGGACTGCTTTGCAGTCTCTGCAGAGCATGTGTATCTACAGCCACACATGCGTCAAACGGATTATGTTTCTTACAGTCTAAGCATCTGTTTGTAGCATTTAGTGCTGTACATTCACATACACCCTCATCCTCCCTGACACCTGTAGCTGTTGTAGTTACATTACATACCTTACATTTTGCATGGACATCCTTCATCTTACACACTCTCTTTACACTCCTTTCTCACCCACCTGTGGGAAAACAATCTAACAAAGGAGTGTTTGCCCAGGCACAGTATCATCGAGAGGAGTCCTCATTCTGTCTTGTGACTCGAAAGACTTATTAGAAGAAAAACACTTGCGCAACTCCGAACCCAACACTAGACGGCAGGAGTATCCAGAGAACAGATGCTTACAGGGTAAATAACATAGTCCTTATAAAGATTTCCAAATTCTACTTTCTATTAGTCGCTTGTATTTTACTGCCTGGTTGTTTGGACATGAAATTAACAGTGTATCTCTTTTTTTAATGCTAATTTATGTAAATGTTTCGACCTGAAAGTAGTACTATCGTTCAACTTCATGTTCAAATCGGTGATTGCTTGAATTAAGAGCATGAATACTCCATTTCAGATTTTAATTATTCTACATAATGTTGATGTGATCATTCTATTCTCTGTTTTCTTTTTTTTCTGCATTTTGAAAAGTATTAATTTTATTTTTAGAGGCAAATGCAGTGTTACCCTGTTAAATGAAACCGAATCCCTTACATCTTACCTGGAACGAGAGGTATGTTCGCTGTTTCCTATATTTCAAAATATTGTATCATAGTCCAACATAAATGCTAGTCAGTTGTTTGTGTAAGAAATTAGTCTGTTCTTCTAGCCACTTAGATGGGAGTGCCTACAGGTCAAATTGCCCATGGTGATGTAATTGTCAGCACAATGTCCAGTCTGTCCACAGTCTCAAAGGAGTCTTAATGTTGAGTGAATAAAATCATGATCTAACATTTTGAAGTCTGTCCATGATGTAACTAAGAAGTACGTGGTCATATCTGCATAGAACATTTGGAAGTGAATCAATGATAGCATTTTGGCTCAAATGTGTGCTTTACATGGGCAGAATGTATCTGGCTGAAAGGGTTCTGAAATGAGATCCACAGCCATGCAAGGGAGTATTGGTAAAACTAATATAATGTGGAACCATTGGCTTAGGTTTAAGTTATCTATTAGCTCTAGATATGATTGCAAGACACAGGACACTGCTAGCTTGCATGGTGGTGTGGCTTAAACTCGTAATTGAATGTTGGTCCCGTTAAATGTGACCGATATTATCACTCTCCTATGGTAAGCTTTGACTCTCAACTGGACCATTTCTGAGCATACTCTGAGGGGTTCAGAATGCTGCAACTATTAGTAGGTGAACTGAGATGTGAGAATTTTGGAATGTAGCTATACATTCTAGAGAGAGCTGAGCCATAGTCTCAGTGCCATTGAGCCGTTAATGTTTTACCAAATTGCCTGCCTTTTCATCCATGCTTCCCCAGTTTTGGGGATGAGAGTTGCAAATTCTCAGTTTCTTTTTTATGCCATCCCGCTATGATTATCTTTACGTTCCAACTAGGTGATGGATGCTAGATATTGTGTGGAGTGTACTTGAATTACATTGTATTGTATCAAATGAATAAAATGCATCTTGAAGTCACTCCGCATTGGGTGTGGGCAGCAGTTGATATTAATTACCCTCTCTTAGGTAAATAAATATTGTTGTGGACTCTCCATATTGTCTCCTGAGGTTTTCACAGAAGTGGGAATAAATCAAACCGTGTTGGATGGCATATTTGCACACGTCAGTGGCATAAGAAAGTTGCCATGTCTTTCAAACTTACTGACACTGGTGAAGGGTTATATTAGATGTACAACACAAAGACATTGAACTTGGAAACCTAGTTTCCTAAATCTTGGAATTCACTTAACTTTAACTCTCCTGCAAGGGGTGTGTGGGCAGGCACGATGGCTGATTGAATGCTTTCTTAAAGAACTCTGCAGCCTTGATTGACCTTCCTTCATAATCCTGCCCAAAATGAAGTCATCTGAGGGACTCTGTGAGTCTTCCCATGCGATAAATGCACATACGCTGCTCCTACCGCATCCCAAAACCCTGATGGTGGCCCTGGAGGCAGGGGACCGCATGGTAAGTTGTGCAGTGGGATGCGGGTGTCGGACAGCTGGCCCCTGTTCCCCTGCTTTCCTGGGCCAAGGGAGGCCAAGAGATGTAAGGGTTTGCAGAGCCCGTAGTGAGCCACGGTTGGAGGGATCGTGGGACTACGTGGCAGCGGCGAGCCATATCCTGAGAGGGGGCTCGGGCGACATGCTCAATAACGGTGGGCCCGGGAGTGAGGTGTGATGATTTGTGCTCAGGCGGTGTGCCCTTAATGTGCTCTACAGGGGCCTTCTAGATTGCTGCGGAGGCCGGATTGGTTGCCTGGCGGTGTCAGTGGTGTAGCGCTGATGGAGGATTCGCTGTAACTGTTCCCTGCTGGCCTGGGGTCTTCTAATAAGTGGGTGAGGTGCTTCCTGAGGCACACCTGACGTGAGGAGCTTGCCACCTAGTTGCATACTGTGCACACTGGAGCCCTAAGTTTGGTCGTCCCCCCTCCCCTCCCATCCATAGTGAAAGGACCTGGAGCTGAGCGGCGCTCGGATTGCAAAGCTGACCAGTTGCTGCTAGGATAGAGCGACTACCTTTTCCCAGTATACTCTGGTTGGGACACCCAGGCCCACCAGGCAGACTGGCACCAGCACAGCAGATAAACGGGGGGAGCAAGGAGATGAGCCTACCAGAGCGGAACTTTTGATGTCTATACATGGATACAGACCAGCTCCGGAGGGCAAAATAGATGCAGTCTCCATAGAGGTCAACCTGCTTCACTCAGACCTCCATAATGTTGTGGATCAGGTCAGTGCAGCTTTACACTCTGCAGAAGACTTGTAGACAGAAGTGAAAATGCTTAAAGAGCAAGTGTCAAAAAATTTGTTAACTAAGACTTTGAAAGACAAAGTTGAGGATACCTAGAGCTGCTCGAGGTGCATTAATTTTAGACTTCTGGGGTCGTGCCCCATCCACTTCTCAGGTTAGCAAGGGGGGGCGTGGACAACTGAGGCCCCCTGGGATGCCCGTGCCTAAAACACTGGGGATGATCGGACTCGCAGGGTGCTAGTTCGTAATGATGGGACCTTGATTGCAGGGGAAGACTCAGCGTCCTCTGAGGATCTGAGACTGTCCCTACCTCGGGAGGCTGTAAGACATAACACTGTAATGAAAGGGATGCTCTTTTGCTACTATGACTTGCACGAGAGAGAAACTGGGAATGAGACACCATTAGAAGATCTTCACAGCCTATTGAAAAGAGACGCGATGCGGTCTGTTTCTGTGCAAATTTTAAAGGAAGCATCTCTTTTTACCGCTTTGTGAAATTTCGGCATGGCGAAAGTCATCATACCAAAGTACAACTAGGTTTCCATTTGCCCAACAGCAAGCATTCTT
Source organism: Triturus cristatus (assembly GCF_964204655.1). NCBI lineage: Eukaryota > Metazoa > Chordata > Amphibia > Caudata > Salamandridae > Triturus > Triturus cristatus. The sequence continues at coordinate 1,187,708,403 of NC_140592.1, forward strand.
ATACCTATTGTAAAAGCACCGCTCGTCTGGCGCAAATCGTGCCATCCACATTTTAACATGCCTCTTCTCACCTGCAACATGCAAATGTATTTCTCTATGCAATCAGATAAACCAGTCCACGCCCTGAAGAGAATCCCACAAACCACCTTGGGTATTAAAACACGGTGGAATTACGCAACGAGGGACTTTCCCTTTTAATTAGGTTTCCCCCCCATTAGAAATGTTATTTGATTTTTCTCACTACTGGGCCCAATGTCTCTTTTCCCCGTGGGTAGCAGCTTCTTGAGTTTGTTACACAATGTGGATGCAAAAGGTTGTCCTAGTAGCTTCTCCCTTTGTGAACTAAGACTGGTGATCACATTACTTCATCACAAAGACTGTATGTCTTTGTTTTATTTGTAGCTGTAATATGTATAATTTGCTCTCGACTGAAACGTATCCGCACTTACCTGACCCATGATTAAATGTGGAGTAAAGTGTACAGAACAAAGTAGCAAATATATGTTTCAAGCCCATATCGATTGAATTGATGGCCTTTAGTCTTTTAAATTGGTTTAGCAGCATTTGAATGTGATGGGTAGGACACTCCCCCCCCCCCCCCCCCCCCCCCCCTTCCTTCCCTTTTGTCCGGCAGGGCAGAACACGGTTCCCAGTGGTAAGGGGATCTGTCCCAGTCCACCACTAAGTGTGGCACCCTTGTCACTGTGGACTCTCTCAGAGGGGTCTCTGAGGCTCCAGGGCGAAGAAGCTGGATCTATCCCCAAAAAGGGGAGTGGGAGTGCTTTGGACAAGAGCAAAGTTGTGGGTCGGTGGAGCAGAGAGTGTAAAACAACACCGCTACTCGTATGTCCCTATGGCGGATCTAGAAGATGTCGCGGCATGATCCGGGAGGGGTCCGCAGTAGACAAAGCGTGAAGGCCGAGTCCAGATGGTGGGTATCGGGCTGCACATCTGGAGTGCGTCGCGGGTCATTCAGGGCAGGGTCCGCAGAGAGCAGAACGAGAGGTCGAGTCTTGGGGGGGAGGGGAAGGGGGGGTGAGGGGGCCCTTGAACTGGCTCCTTATAAGGTCAGCGTGAGGACAAAAAAAACGATGTGGGAGCCAAATCAGCTATGCAGTATACATAATGAGCGCACTTCAGGAAATGCAGGCGTTGCTCCCCTCAATACTCGCGCTCTTACAAAGACGCTAAAGCAGATCGAGTAAATAAAGCTGATCGCTTCGTCTAAATTGGCTGCCATTTTTGAGTCAGGCACAGCTCCGTTGTGGGTCATCACGAGTCCACAGCAAACCCCGTTAACATCGCTCTTCCTCAACCAACATTTTTTACGCTTGGTCACTATTTCGCTGGCGTACTAATAAAGTGCGGAGCCGGTAAAAGAAGCTCCGCGTTATGCGTGTGGCTGCCATTTTACAATCAGGCCGCACTCTCCAAACACGCACCGTAAAAGCCTTTAAAAAGACAAGAAAAAGATGCAAGTACCTCCTCGAGTGAGTGACCGGCTATAAATTCGCAAATCCAATGCTCGGCGAAATAATCAGAGGCTCCGATAAGCCAATCGATCCCTCCGTTTTCAGAACGACCCATTCTGCCATATTAGGTCGTCGGATCTCGCAACCCGGAAGTTATCGACGTTATTATTTCTGCATTCCCCATCGGCTTGTCAAACTCAATGGCACCTAAAGTTCATGTAACAAGAGGACAAATCTTGGAGGAGGGTGGCAATCAGAGGGGGGAGAGCCACCTGCTCAAACTCCACAGCAATGATGCTTCACCGCCGAGCCAGCGGCCATGATGGTAAAGGCTCCGTGGGTGCTCCCTCGGGACACTCGGATGTTGTGTAGCAGGCTAGCCGGAGAACTCCTGGGGGAAAGGAAGGCAAAGGAGTGCAGGCACAAGATCCACCATGGATGCCAGAGTCAGTTCCCAGTTGGAGGAGCACCCGGCCGGCCGGGGCTCCTCATCCGGCGGCCATCTTGCTGAAAAGTTATTTGTTTTTTATATCAGAGCTGTGTTCTTGGACTCAGTGTTACCAGGTGGCCTGAGTAAAGGGGGGGGGGGGGGGGCTGAATTAATGGGCAGGCACTGGGTCGAACTGTTACTATGTGTTCACCTGCAACGGGTGGGAGAATTATGGAGGAGTTGGTATGTTTTATTTGCTGAGGCTGTGTACTGAGTCAACCAATAATATGAAAACGCTGAGCAGTGATGGAGCTGTCCTGGTGCTCCGAGACTAGCGGGGTTGTAACATAGTAGCATTGTTAAATGGGATCGAAATATAACCCACTGACATGAAATGTTAAGCGGTTATGTGAAATGCCATAGGGTACTATTGCACCTTAGACGGCACCAGATCCATATTGCATGCCTTCAGGACACTCATTTGTGTTTGAGGAGGAAAAACTCGTAGACAAAATGGTGAGGTCAATTGTACTCTGCCATATAACCGGCCTACACGAAGTGGGTGTCGGTGCCACCTAGAGTTAATATACTCTTAGGCTGATATTGTGCCGATACATTCTCCTTCAGGGGACACTGGACGGTAAGGACATTGCCGTACTTAATCTCTGCGCTCCCAATGTAGATGAAAATAACTTTTATTATAAGATTCAGGATTTATTGATGGAATGGGTTGACATCCTGTGGCATGGGTGGGAGATTTCAGTTTTGTGGTGGATGAGGAGATGGATAGGTAACCCCTCCCTAAACATGCCACTAAACCAGTTATGACCGCCGGCCTTCAAGGGTGATGCATAACACGGACAGCAGGGATTTGTGGAGGGAGCTGAACCCAAACTGGCGCGAATACTCGTGTCATTCTTAAACACAATGTAAACAACAAGTGACAAAGCTGTTCCTAAGAGGGTTGGGGGAAGGGGTACCATGTATGAAGATATCTGTTATGGATATTGGAGCCCTCACACAGCCATCGGGATATTGTGAATCACATACCCCTCAGGATGTAATGAAACATCATCGGGCTGCTCCTACGTCGAGTCGGCTGGTGCAATACCCGACGGGCTCTTGTTTAGAGAGCACTCTTATGGAGATCTTCTATATCCACGATAGCCGATTGTTCAACTGTAACGAGTGTGGGGCTTGGTGAAAGTGTAGATGAATGTTAAAAAGGGGAGAGAGTACTATCTGAACAATTTTATTACGATGTCTCCTCGCCTGATTAAAAAATATGAGGTAGAGTAATAGTAGCTCAGGTCTATGTTCTGGGTTAACTATACTGCCTCGTCTTGGTCAACATGTTTCTCACTATTGTAGAGCTGTACTCAAGTGATTCGTCAGGACCATGAAATTCTATCTACAAGTCTATCCAAGAGAATCAAGTGATAGACAACTGGCGTTAATATAAAACTGGTATTACCTGCTCCTCGGTCTACCTGTATGGAAGGTTGGAGACCAAAAAAGTGTTAAAAACGCTCATTCATAAGACAGTTATCATACATGGTGCTGGTGGAACGTGCATTTGCATTCAAAGTGCACATTCTGTGTAGGGAGGGGGGGGGGGAATGTTAAAAAACACACAAAACCACGTGAAGTGATCACTCTAGAGAGAATTACATCAGAATTAGTTGGACTTACCCTATCTACTCCATAGAATAAACCTCAGCAGTTCCTGGTAGGCTTGCGCAAGGAGTTCCTTGCGTTCTGTGATGGTGTATAGGAGCAGTATTAAATGGGAGAGGTTAGGTAAATACAACACTCCAGGGTCATTAACACCCCTTCTCTTGAATGTTTGTTGATTCATAGCCAAATGAGAAACGGTAAAAATAAGTAAAAATAAGTATATATACATAGAGAGCTCTAGGGTTACTGAAAATCCTTCACCTAGATCCCTATCAATCACATATTCTAATACGGGGCTGTAATCTAGTATAACTGAACTGAACAAGCACGTTACACGAGCATGGCTTTACTATACCACGGGACAGTGGGAGCTCATCTCTATAACGTGCCTAGAGTGTTACTTTATTAATTCCCGTATGTGTGTGTCCGTCTCAAGCCACAATGAACTAGTGCCTAAGCGTGAGTTGGCCATGTAGTATGTGGAGTATTGAACCGGAAAAATACAACGGTTTACTCGCACACTGGAGGCGTGTCACTTGTCGGTCTCGCCGGCGCTGTCAGGCACTCGGCGGGGGTAATAACGAGCTCATCAATGTTTTACGAGACAAAGCGTCTCGGTCCATAAAAGTAATGTCCGTTAATGGACGTGCTTATGGTTGGCCAACAAAGGAGTGATCGGGCGAGAAACCGAGTATGCATTATCCAGGTGGGTATCGGTATACAGAGTCTACAATATATGAACCGTAAAAGGTCGAAACAGTAAGACAAAAGCAAAAGGGTTTTCTACTTACTGACACGCCGAGTCCGTGTCGCTCATAGACCTACCCCGCACTACCAGGGCTGGGGGGTAAGGGACTGTGAGCTCGTGAGAGTTTAAAGCCGACTCGGCATGACAGTCCAGGTGAATCTAGAACGTGAATTTCACTCATAGAAACGGCTAACTTGGCCGCCATGTTGGGTGTCCTACGAGGAAACCTATTGTGTGTATGGTTACTGTGTGAAAATTGCGTCACTTCTGAGGGGACCAGAGTAGTACGGGAGATCTTAGAATCTCTGAAGGTGAATAGATCGTGAAATGCACTCATAGAATCGGCTGACTTGGCCGCCATGTTGGGTGTCCTACGAGGAAACCGATTGTGTGTGTGGTTCCTGTATGAATATTGCGTCACTTCTGAGGTGGCCAGAGTTGTGTGGGGAGATCTTAGAATTTCTGGAGGTTACCTGATCTAGTCCGTGAAGTGGATTACCGTACTCAAAATAATCCAGTAAGCAATATAAAAATTAATAACCAGACTGACTAGATCTAAAATTATGCGTACACCACGCGTATATCGAGTCGGTAGGCTATTGTCTCTATATTCTGCCAGAATGTTAAGGCTTGTCAGTATAAGTGTACAAATCACTATATAGTTAAGACTATCGGAAGTCATTTGAAAAAATAGTCTAAGCCATGTATTCACTATGTCATTCAGTGTGGCTTACAGGAAGGTGTAGTACAATGCAGTGGTTGAGCTACCTATATGTTAGGAGGCAAGAAAGTTGGCTCTGAAAATAGGTTTATCCTACCTTTCAAGGGGGCTTTAAGGAACACCATGGGATGGCGTCATTGAGTCCTGAGTTATCTGTGCCAATATTAAACACCCACCTTTGTTCTTTGATCAGTAAGGCCTCCTTGGTTATGTTTGGAAATGTTTCCAAAATAAGCCAGCTAAAGGAGTCGGGGGGATGTCCTTTCTCTACAAAGTGGGTGCTCATTTTTGTGTTTGCTCTTTTGCAGCGGAAATTGCTGCGATGTTCTATGATGCGTGTCTTAGCACTGCGTGTTGTCATGCCTATGTATCGTAGTGTGCATGGGCATGTGATCATGTAGACACAGTTGGTAGTATTGCAATTGGTATGGCGTCGCATTTCCCACTTGAAATTATCGTTGATATCAACTGTCTTGTGTATGCCAGTTAGGTGACATACAGAGCATGAACCACACGGATAATGCCCGGTTACGGGGGGCAGTTCCCAAAGTGTTCTTTGTGGTATCCGGTTCTGTGTTCGTGGCCGCGTGTGTATTATAAGGTCCCTCAAGTTCTTAGTGCGTTTGAAGGAAAACCTTGGTGTTTCTAAGGACAATGAGCCACTGTTAAGTATCGTCCAATGTTTTTTGATTACCCTCGTGATCTGGTTAGATACCGGGGTAAACGAGGTTACACACGTGATGTTCTCTGTTTGGTTCTTGGTTCTCGGTTCTAGCAAGGCCTCTCTAGGGTTGTTGCGAGCCCTTTTGTTGGCTTGGGCAATCTGTTTCGCTGGGTATTCACGCGCTTTCAGATTCCTAGTTAGTCTTTCAGCTTCAGTCTTGTAGTCATTTAGATTGCTGCAGTTGCGTCTTATCCTCATGAACTGCCCCACAGGAAGGTTATCTCTCAAACTTCGCGGGTGATGGCTTGTGTACAGTAACAAACTGTTGCGATCCGTTGGTTTTTTATATAGTGAAGTAGAGAGTGTACCTTCATGGAGATTGATGTTAAGGTCTAGGAAAGGGATGCTCCTGTCTGACACTGCGTGTGTAAATTTGAGGTGTGGGTCCAAAGTATTGACCCATTGGCAAAATTCCAGACAAGTTGACATGTCTCCTTTCCACAGTATCAAAACATCGTCGATGAACCTCTTCCAGAGGTAAACATCGGTGTGGAAGGGGTTAGTTTGGTTAAAGATGTAGCGAGACTCGAAATCGGACATATACAGACAGGCCAGACTGGGCGCAAAGGTGCTACCCATACAAGTACCTTGGGTCTGTCTGTAAATCTGTCCTTTGAATTCAAAGAAGTTCTCTGTCATGGCTAAGGTAGCACAGTCCATGATGAAGCTTATCGGCGTGTTGTGTTGCCACAGTTCATGTTGAAGGATGTTCTCCACGACTTCGAGTGTGGCTCTCTGGGGTATGTTGGTATAGAGGGCCTGCACATCTAAACTCCACAGTAAAGTGATTTCGTCTGTGGGGGGTAGAGAAGATAGGAGTCTCAAAAGATCTGAGGTGTCTTGTATATATGAATTTGTCTTATGTACAAGCGGTTGGAAAAAGAAATCACAAAATTGTGACAGGGGTTCCAACACTGAGCCAATACCCGATACAATGGGTCTCCCAGGAACAGGGAAGGTGCCTTTGTGGATCTTCGGGAGAGTGTAAAAATAGGGGGTACGTGGGTTCTTTTTAATCAGAAAATTGGCTTCTTTCTTACTGATCCAGCCTTGGCTCTCGGCCGAGAATACCAAGGCTGTGATAGTGTTCAGGAGACGTTGGGTTGGATCAGTAGTGACTGGAGTGTAATAAGTTCGGTCACTCAATTGTCGTCTACATTCTAATTCGTAGTTCACCTAACTGGCATACACAAGACAGTTGATATCAACGATAATTTCAAGTGGGAAATGCGACGCCATACCAATTGCAATACTACCAACTGTGTCTACATGATCACATGCCCATGCACACTACGATACATAGGCATGACAACACGCAGTGCTAAGACACGCATCATAGAACATCGCAGCAATTTCCGCTGCAAAAGAGCAAACACAAAAATGAGCACCCACTTTGTAGAGAAAGGACATCCCCCCGACTCCTTTAGCTGGCTTATTTTGGAAACATTTCCAAACATAACCAAGGAGGCCTTACTGATCAAAGAACAAAGGTGGGTGTTTAATATTGGCACAGATAACTCAGGACTCAATGACGCCATCCCATGGTGTTCCTTAAAGCCCCCTTGAAAGGTAGGATAAACCTATTTTCAGAGCCAACTTTCTTGCCTCCTAACATATAGGTAGCTCAACCACTGCATTGTACTACACCTTCCTGTAAGCCACACTGAATGACATAGTGAATACATGGCTTAGACTATTTTTTCAAATGACTTCCGATAGTCTTAACTATATAGTGATTTGTACACTTATACTGACAAGCCTTAACATTCTGGCAGAATATAGAGACAATAGCCTACCGACTCGATATACGCGTGGTGTACGCATAATTTTAGATCTAGTCAGTCTGGTTATTAATTTTTATATTGCTTACTGGATTATTTTGAGTACGGTAATCCACTTCACGGACTAGATCAGGTAACCTCCAGAAATTCTAAGATCTCCCCACACAACTCTGGCCACCTCAGAAGTGACGCAATATTCATACAGGAACCACACACACAATCGGTTTCCTCGTAGGACACCCAACATGGCGGCCAAGTCAGCCGATTCTATGAGTGCATTTCACGATCTATTCACCTTCAGAGATTCTAAGATCTCCCGTACTACTCTGGTCCCCTCAGAAGTGACGCAATTTTCACACAGTAACCATACACACAATAGGTTTCCTCGTAGGACACCCAACATGGCGGCCAAGTTAGCCGTTTCTATGAGTGAAATTCACGTTCTAGATTCACCTGGACTGTCATGCCGAGTCGGCTTTAAACTCTCACGAGCTCACAGTCCCTTACCCCCCAGCCCTGGTAGTGCGGGGTAGGTCTATGAGCGACACGGACTCGGCGTGTCAGTAAGTAGAAAACCCTTTTGCTTTTGTCTTACTGTTTCGACCTTTTACGGTTCATATATTGTAGACTCTGTATACCGATACCCACCTGGATAATGCATACTCGGTTTCTCGCCCGATCACTCCTTTGTTGGCCAACCATAAGCACGTCCATTAACGGACATTACTTTTATGGACCGAGACGCTTTGTCTCGTAAAACATTGATGAGCTCGTTATTACCCCCGCCGAGTGCCTGACAGCGCCGGCGAGACCGACAAGTGACACGCCTCCAGTGTGCGAGTAAACCGTTGTATTTTTCCGGTTCAATACTCCACATACTACATGGCCAACTCACGCTTAGGCACTAGTTCATTGTGGCTTGAGACGGACACACACATACGGGAATTTATAAAGTAACACTCTAGGCACGTTATAGAGATGAGCTCCCACTGTCCCGTGGTATAGTAAAGCCATGCTCGTGTAACGTGCTTGTTCAGTTCAGTTATACTAGATTACAGCCCCGTATTAGAATATGTGATTGATAGGGATCTAGGTGAAGGATTTTCAGTAACCCTAGAGCTCTCTATGTATATATACTTATTTTTACTTATTTTTACCGTTTCTCATTTGGCTATGAATCAACAAACATTCAAGAGAAGGGGTGTTAATGACCCTGGAGTGTTGTATTTACCTAACCTCTCCCATTTAATACTGCTCCTATACACCATCACAGAACGCAAGGAACTCCTTGCGCAAGCCTACCAGGAACTGCTGAGGTTTATTCTATGGAGTAGATAGGGTAAGTCCAACTAGTTCTGATGTAATTCTCTCTAGAGTGATCACTTCACGTGGTTTTGTGTGTTTTTTAACATTCCCCCCCCCCCCTCCCTACACAGAATGTGCACTTTGAATGCAAATGCACGTTCCACCAGCACCATGTATGATAACTGTCTTATGAATGAGCGTTTTTAACACTTTTTTGGTCTCCAACCTTCCATACAGGTAGACCGAGGAGCAGGTAATACCAGTTTTATATTAACGCCAGTTGTCTATCACTTGATTCTCTTGGATAGACTTGTAGATAGAATTTCATGGTCCTGACGAATCACTTGAGTACAGCTCTACAATAGTGAGAAACATGTTGACCAAGACGAGGCAGTATAGTTAACCCAGAACATAGACCTGAGCTACTATTACTCTACCTCATATTTTTTAATCAGGCGAGGAGACATCGTAATAAAATTGTTCAGATAGTACTCTCTCCCCTTTTTAACATTCATCTACACTTTCACCAAGCCCCACACTCGTTACAGTTGAACAATCGGCTATCGTGGATATAGAAGATCTCCATAAGAGTGCTCTCTAAACAAGAGCCCGTCGGGTATTGCACCAGCCGACTCGACGTAGGAGCAGCCCGATGATGTTTCATTACATCCTGAGGGGTATGTGATTCACAATATCCCGATGGCTGTGTGAGGGCTCCAATATCCATAACAGATATCTTCATACATGGTACCCCTTCCCCCAACCCTCTTAGGAACAGCTTTGTCACTTGTTGTTTACATACGTTGGGCACACTTAGCTGGACCTTACCAAAAGCCCGTTTTTGCCCCCCTCCCCTTCTTGTTGCTTATTCTTAAACACAACACACCCATAGTAGACTGGGCAGGATTCTAGCAATGGGAGACTTTTACATGTGGTACTTGGAGCGAGATACTTGTTCCGCTCCTTATCTGATCATATGCTTCCGAAGGTGGACTTTGAGGGATGTGGAATGCACCGACTATACAAGCAGTGGAGACTTACACCGGGGGCACTAGCTTACCCAAGTGTAGTGAGGAGATAGTGACCCAGATCTCTTCCTACCTTGACCAGAACTGGAGCTCTACAGCTTCTAGGGGGATTGAGTTGGAGCCCTTAAAGCAGTTGTGTGTGGGTATGAATGGTTAAGCTTAATTGGGTGATGACGCAGCTCCAACAGGATTTGATGCAGCAGGAGCTGCACTTAGCCGTGTTGCAATGAATGGGACATGACAACAGAGAGCCTAGTCAGGAGCAGATAGAGGCTCACAGGCTAGTGACGGAGACATGAGACAGACTCTATAGACTGAAGCACAGGGACTATTGGCAGAGACTACATAGAGAAAGGGACAAGCCCAGTAAACTATTGGCCTGACTTTTGCAAAGATAGCGAGAGATCCTTCTGTCAAGTTTCAGATGTTATACGCAGATCCGCGTGCCAGGGTTCGGAGCAGGGGAATTCTTTCAGAAGACTGGGAGTTGGGAGGGGGACGAGACAGGGATGCCCTCTGCCCCTTTGCTGTTTTCAGTGGCCATGGAACTCCTGGCGATATAGCTACAGACAGTACTTGCAGGTGGTGAGGGCAGTTGGTGACTCCACTCACTTAGTGTCCCTCCATGCAGACTACACATTGTTTTACTTGCAGCAGCTGAGGAAGGCAGCTGAGGAAGGCAGTGCTGAAACTGTTGTCTTACTTGGGAGAGTACAGGGAGGTGGCGAGCCTTAAGATTAACAGGTCTTAGTCCCTATTTTTTCCACTGGGTGGATTTGTGAGGCGGACTGGGGAGCAATTATTGGACTTAGGACTCTGGTGGGAACTTGACAGTTTTCAATATGTACTCATGACACAAATACATTTTCATTCCGGACCACTTCTCTGTTAAGGCATTGATTCCCACTTGTAGTTTACTCTACTCTGGTTTTGAAAAAGCTTGTGTAGGAAGCTGTGTTTCTGTTGCAGTAACCCCCCCCCCCCCCCCCCCCCACACTTTTTCCCAGATTTCTGATGCACTTTGACTTGATGTGCCCTGGGTCCCTCCCAATCAGGCCCCCAGGACCTGTGTTCTTTCCCAAAACTGTACCTTTGTACCCCCAATTGGCACCTCTCTCGCCACATGTAAGTCCCTTGTAAAAGGTACCATTGGTACCAAGGTTCACTGTGACCAGGAAAGGCATCTAAGGGCCACAACACATATTGAGCCACCCTTAGAGGTCCTGTACCTTAACACACACATGCACACCCCACACTGCCATTGCACGCTGCGTGTTTCGGTGCAGAGAAAAGTGAATAGTCAATATGGCACACATTCACCATACCAGCAACCCATTGCCTATGGTATAGGTAAGACACCCCTCAAGCTGGGTGTACTATACCACTGGGGAGGGTACAGTTGCATGAGCACTGTACCCCTACAGTGTCCAAGTCCATTCTTGGACATTTGTAAGTGGAGTAAAGCCATAAAGAGTATATGGTATGGGAGTTTGTCATTACGAACGCCACAGCACCATAATGGCTTTGCTGATTTCAGTGAAGTTTGACAGCACACCTCTCAGCATAATAAACCCACACTGATGCCAGTGTGGGATTTATGTTACAATGTACTCTGAGGGCATCTTAAAGATGCCCCCTGAAAAATGACCAGCCTCTGGTGGGTTCCCTGACTGGTAAACACCAGCCTGCCACCACGAGACATGTTTCTGGGGTGAGAGCCTTTTTGCTCCCTGAACCCAGAAACAAATCCTTTCCTGGGCAGAGGTGTTCACACCTCCCTAGGTCAGAAAGAGCCATCTAAGGTAGGGGAGCTTCAAAGGCCTGGCTGCCTCTGTAACATGACCCCCAGCCTCTCCTGCTATCAGGAGCAGGCCCCCTTCCTGCCTCTCCTCCTTTTCGGCGGTAAGACAGGCGGGGACCATTAGCACAGCCCAGAAGGTGTGCCCACCTCTGCCAACCCCACCCCCCATGTGTGGGATGCGAGGTGAAGCCCACTCTTCAGTGCCTGCCATCCTGCAGATGGCAGGCACTCTCCAATCAGGATTAGGGATTGTGCCCACTTCCCCACGTGGGTTGAGCACACCAAGGGTGTATTAACCCTAAGGGCAGTATCCCATTAGCTACTGACCTCAAAACCCCTAAAACGCCCTCCAAATACAGTATTTAGGGGGCAGTCCTGACCCAAGATTGCAGATTTCGGCAACCTACGAAAGACAAAAGAAGACACCCATCAGAGAAGACTGCAGAGAAGAACTGACTTGGCTCCAGCCCTACTGGCCCGTCTGTAGTTTCCAGAGATCTTGCACCAAAGGTCGCCTTTTCCTGCATCCAGCGACCTCCAGAAGGACTGACTGCCTTCAACAAAGACAGGATCTCCTGTGAACAGCAGCTATGATCAAAAGAAACAGCCAAGAAAGGCTTCGAGTCCACTGCTCCCAACGAGGTCCCCCAGCACTCCAGAATCAGAATCCACTGCATGTTGACCCCTCCAGGATGCCCACCGTCGCCTGCAGCCTCTGCACGGAGACCTCCCTCCCCCCCCCAACCAAGAGTGGCCCGGTAAGGTGAAATCCAGCCTCAAAAGCCATCCCTGCATCCAGCTGCCCTGCGCCCTGGAGAAGAGAACCCCGAGCCCTCCAACTTACCTGCCCAGTTGATGGTTCTTCCTGTAAGACTTCCTGGACCAAGCCTGCAGCTAAAAAACAAAACCGGCAATCCCCATTGAAAACAGGGTACCCGGTGCCAAAACAGCACACTGCTCACCCTTTGCTCCGAGCCTTACACCAGGAGCATTGCTCCCGCAACCCTGTGGCCTACCCGTGAGCAGCCACCGACCGGAGACCCCCTATCCCCTTTTGGATAATATTGGGTCTCCACACTCTGCACCCGGCCGCCCTAGTGCCTCTGAGGTCGTTTTTTTTTTATTTTTATTTTTTTAAAGCTTTATTTACGGTTGAGACAAAAAATATTACAAAGATCTCGGTGGTGTGTACAATCAATTTCCATGTAGGAGATACAATACGACAATTCCGTTCCATAGTCCACAAAGAATACCTAAGCAAAGCTCTGGGCATCAAGGCCATGTTATCCATCACAGCATATCCACCCCTCGAACCCAGCCAGGAATACCCCGGACCAGTGACCCTCCAGCCACCTAACAACGCCCTCCAGAACCTCAATTGGTAGGTTTGCAATAATCAAGCCATGTACAGCCCACGATCCTGGGCCCAAAGCAGAGAGGCCCATAGCACTGCAATCATCCCATGGCCCACCCGAATATGCAACTCCGCTGTTATCCAGTCTACCCAACCCCTGTGGGCACTATCCCCGAGTTGGCGTGTGATTGAGAGGTGCTTGGCAGGTTCGCGATGTATGTTTTATACGGACCCCAGATATCTTTGGGACGGGCCACGGTGGGGAGGAGACTGGAGTAAATCTCGCTGTTCGTGTTGCAGAAAGCCATGGCCGTAAGCCACGCCTTTGCCGTGGGAGCTGCCCTACCACCCCAACGTCGAGCAATTTCCCGCTTGGCTAGTAGAAAGCCCAGCGACGCAAGCCTCCGAACTGTCTTGGGGAAATTTGCAGTGTAGCCCAGCAATGCAACCTCAGGAGTGGGAACAAATGTAAGCCCTAACATCTCATCCAGGATTTTGTGTACTTGCGTCCAAAATGTGTGCAATATCGGACATGTCCAGGTCATGTGTGCAAAATCAGCATGAGGCGCAGCGCATTTCCAGCATGCATGTGGCCGCGTGGGGTCAATGGAGTGGAGTCTGTCCGGGGTCATATAGCTGCGGCGAAAAAACCTATAATGCAGAAGTTTATGACGACTATTGAGCGATACTGTGCTAGCGACCTTGCAACAAGCGGACCATTGCTCGTCCGTAATAGGCCTACCCAAGTCCGCCTCCCAGGCCGTCCGCAACCGGTCATCTGTACAAGGAACCAGCGCTGCGCATGCCCTGTAGAGTTTAGAAATGATGTGTGCCCCTGTATCTGTGTCAATGAGGAGGGTGAGGGGTTCAAAGGAGGCTGGCTCGAGGGGGAATCCCTTGATTTCCGACCGGGCCGTAAAGTAAAGCCGGTTCAGAATGTATTTGTCCATGAAAGTGGCCTCGCTGAAGCGTGCCTCCTCCGATATCGAAAATATGTGCCCCCCCGTGTATAGATCCCCAATCTTGGTGAGGTTAAACTTCGTTAAATTGCGCTGCACAAGTTTCTCGCCAGTGCTCGGCAACCAGCCTGCATTGGGAAGCGGGAGAGATGAGGAATATAGAATGGACCGGTCCAAGTAGCGAGACAGTCTATTCCAGGCCCAGCTGGTGGTGGACACCGTTTGGATATCCACCGGACTCCTAGGGACACCCCTGGGCAACACCGCCGATAAGCGACCCGGGAGAACAAAATCCGCCTCCGGACGAAGAAATGGAATCCGAGCGTCAGGGTGGTACCAGGCATAGGCATGTGCACACTGAGCGACCAGATAGTACAAATACAAATCCGGTACTCCGAAGCCGCCCCTTTCCGGCGGGAGCGTGAGAATCCTCCAACGGATCCGGGGGTGTTTTCCACCCCAGACCAGTCTAATCAAATGGGACCGTAGGGTGGCGAAAAAGGATTGGGTGAGGGGAATGGGGATGTTATTAAAAAGATAAAAAAAAATTAGGAAGCACTATAATTTTTATAATGGCGATTCTGGCCGCCATGGAGAGCGGAAGTCGCAGCCACCCGTCAACCTGCGCCTCAAGCTTCGCGACCGCGCAGCCATAATTGAGGTGAATGATTTCGTCCACACTCATATGTATATGTATGCCCAGATAGCGTACCGAGTCGGAACACCACTCCAGCGGAAACTGACACTGCCATGGGGAGGTGCCGTTAGTCAGGGGGAATATTATAGATTTATGCCAGTTGATGCCCAACCCCGAATGGCGGCCGAAGCGCAGGATTTCCTGTATCAGGGGGGCGAGGTTCACCTGTGGCTCCCTGACATATAATATAGTATCGTCCGCATATAGGGAGACCAACAGCGGCCCCGTCCGAAACTGGAGGCCCCTGTGGAGATGTTGTTCCTGAAAGTGCCTGATTAAGGGGTCCATGGCGAGTATGAACAATAAGGGCGAAAGCGGACAGCCCTGGCGCGTGCCGCGGGTGAGAGAGAATGGGCGGGAGAGGGTGCCATTAAGACGCAAGCGCGCCGTGGGCCGACTAGAGCCGTGTGGTGGCAATGAAGCCTGCTGGCATGCCCATGCGTTGCATCACGGAAAGAAAGAAGGGCCATTCTAAGGAGTCGAAGGCTTTTTCGGTATCAAGAAGAATCGCCGCCGCGGGTGTGTCGGGGTTTATTCTATGTAAGACTGTGAATAGCGTCCGCAAATTTAATGATGTTGAACGATGGGGTATAAAGCCTGATTGAGCGGGCGCTATGATGAATTCCATTAATTGGGAGAGTCTATTGGCCACTATTTTAGCCAGAATCTTATAATCGAAGAGGGAGAGGGGCCTATACGATCCACACAACGCCGGGTCCTTGTTTGGCTTCGGGAGCAGCACTATGACTGCCTCACTAAGGGTAGGCGGGAGTATCCCCAGTTCCAAGGCCTCCGCATATACTTCAATGAGCTTGGGCGCCAGAAGGTCGGAGAAGGCCTTGTAAAAATCCCCAGAGAAACCGTCCAGGCCCGGGGCCGAGGAGCTCCGAAGTACCTTAATCGCCCCTCTAACCTCAGTCACCGTTATGGGTTCCGCCATGAACTCCTGCATTCCCTTGTCAAGGAATACCAGCGCGATCTCCGATAAGTAAGCCTCCCGCGAAGCCGAGGCTTCGCCCTGCTTGGTCTTGTATAAAGTCGAGAAGTAGGCCAGGAATTCGTCCCGAATCTCTGTGGGTGTCGTGCGAAGCGTGCCGTCCTCGCCCCTAACCTCCGTTATAAAGGACTTGTTATATGGCGGTCTCAGAGCCTGTGCCAGCGTGTGCCCCGGTCTGTCCCCCTCACCGTATCTGCGTGCGGTATGGTATTTACCGAGATAAAGGATTTCTCTGTCTGCAGCTTCCCGGTAGTCGGACAGGAGGCACAGCCTCCTAGTGAACACGTCTTCCGACGGAGCCCGCCTCGCCTCAGCGTCAATCGAGGCTAGCTGGATCTCCAATTGATCGATTGTCGTGCGCAACGCCTTTAAGACCCCAGCATGTTTAGCTATGCAAACCCCCCTAATGTATGCCTTGAACCCCTCCCAGAGCACTACCCAAGATCCTACCGAGCCAGTGTTGAGCGTAAAGTAATCCTCAATTGCCTCGGAAACCTCGTGGACAGGGTCCTCTCAGGGAATCGCCACTGCCGCTCAAAGCCTTCGGGCCGTGGAACGTCCAAACACAGTAGGACCGGGGAATGATCCGAGTATGTTCTAGGAAAATTCTGCAGTGTGCGAAACCAGGGTGACAGACCCGGGGAGAGGAGCCAGTAGTCTATCCTGGTCCATGTGTTGTGCTGCCCAGAGAAGTGAGTGTAGTCAGTGGTACCCGGGTTGCGCCGGCGCCAAATGTCAGTCAGTGAAAATTGGTGGCAGAGGTCTAAGAGAGCGCGCCGCGCCCTGGGCTTAGTGTCAGAAGCTGTGGAGGTGCTGTCTAACCTCGCATCGAGCAACAGATTAAAATCGCCGCCAATTAGGAGACTGGCAGATGCGAGGGAAGCGAGCTGGGCGGCAAGCGCATGGAAGAAATCCGGGGAGTCAGTGTTTGGAGCATACACACACACAAGAATGACCATGTGGCCCATCAACACCCCCCGCACTATGCAGTAGCGCCCCTCCCTGTCCCCCAGAAACTGCTGGCAATGAAACGGGACTCTCTTATGAATCAACACTGCAGCCCCTCTAGCATAGTTACTGAAATTGGAAAAATACCTGTGTGGGCCCCAGGACGCCGCGAAGCGGGCAGTAGTTGATGAGTGTAAGTGTGTCTCCTGAATAAAAGCAATGTCCACTCGGTTCCGATTCAGGTAATGTAACACCTGCTTACATTTACGCAGGTTGTTCAGGCCCCTGACGTTCCAGGACATTAACGACAGGGTGGAGGGGTTTACATTCAAGCCAATTTGAGCCATCGAAACCACAGAGCAAACCATCGGAAACAGAAACTAGTCGTGTCATTATAGATCAGCAAGTTAACCGCACACCAAGCAATGTTAAGAAAAGCAAAATAACCTACCCCTCCCCCCCTCCCCCCCATCCAGCCAGATCACGAAAACGTGAGGCGAACCCAGACCTGTGAACAAAAGCAAAGCTCCAAACAACATCATGCGTAATAACCAAACAGTAACAAGTGGAGCATTGTAATCAACAGTAGTCCCAGCGGTATCCACCAAGGGGGGTGACAACGACCCGGTGTCAACCCAGCACAGTATAACAACTGTACGAATAGTGTCAGATAGTCCCCGTATAACAAGAGTTTAGAAGAATTGCAGCTTGGACGTAGGCGCTCCCTCACCCATCCCCAGAGCCCGCAAACAGGTCCTGGCTTGCCGCCGACCCACTGAGCGGGGGAGACCGCCCACCCCTATCTCTCCCGGGAGGGCTTCTGGGTGGTTTGTACGTTCGGCAGAATTCTTGCACTTCAGCTGGATTGTCAAAAAGCTTAACCCGGCCTCCGACCTCTACTCTCGGCCGGGTAGAGCATGCCGTACTTTAAGCCGAGATTGCGGAGTGCGGCCTTCGCCCCCGCGTATTTCCGCCGGGCTTCTTGGACCATTGCAGTAAAATCCAGATAGAACGAGAGTCTAGAGCCCTGCCATGTTATTTCTCCTTTCTCCCTAGCCAGCCGCAGGGCTGTGTCACGGTCCCGGAAGTTCATGATGCGGGATATCAGAGGGCGAGGCCGGAGCCCCGGGTTGGGCCTCGGACCCAGGGATCGGTGCGCCCTCTCAACAACAAAGCCCGGTGTAAAAGAGGCTCTACCAAAAATGTCGGACAGTAGCTGTTCCACGAACACGTCTAGTCGGCCCGTAGCCGTGGATTCTGGGACCCCAGTAATCCGTACGTTGTTGCGCCGGCTGCGCGATTCCAAGTCCTCGTTCTTGACGGCCACGTCTTTCAGGATGCGTTCCATTCTATCCATACGCTTGGTGTCTTGCGCAGCGCCATCCTCTATGGCGGAAATCCTGGCCTCCGCCTCAACCAATCGCTTGTCATGGGCCTGGATTTTAGCCCCCATTGTCTCCAGAGTTTTGTCGAGAGCGTCGAAGCGGCCGTCAAGGGCCCTGAACCCTGCTCTCATTTCCTGCAACCAGTCCGGGGATGGGGCACGAGCCGCCGGCCCGCCGGATGCGCCATCTGCCTGGGCCGCCATGTCGGGGCGCCTCTCCGCCAGTGGTTCAGTAAGCTTTTTAAAAGGCAGCGTTTTCTGCTTCGGGTCCTTGCGACCCATGCCCCCGAACGGCCAACTGGACGCAAGCCAGTTCCACTCAGAGTGACGGCGGTCCAAAAACTGTGCAGTGACAGTGAAGCGAGGAGGCCCAAACCACAGCCGCTCAGACCAGTTCCAAGGATAGTGCAGTCCCCTCAGGGGGGTCAAGCAAGCCCCCTCTCAGCAGTGATCTGGGCAAGAGCCGCAGCCGAGACCAGGCCAAGCCGTGCGGCGTCACCCCTAAAAGCCGGACCAGGGAGCAGCTGTATGGAGCCTCAGGACCCCAGTAGGACAGGGGAGCAATCCACGACGCCGCCTCCAGCCGCCGCGGCGTATCTGCCCCCGTCTGGTAATGGGGGATAGGGTAAAGGAGGGCAGCAAATCCGGCACGCAGAACACAGGGATCCCCTAGAGTAGGCCGGAAGTCAGGGGGCAGAAGCAGCCCAGGCGCCAGGCACTGACCGGCGGTCCTCCCGCCCCCCGTCGCCGCCAACAGACAAACCCGCCTCCCCCCCCAGATCCCCAGCCCGAATTAGCTAGGGGCCCGGGGGAGGGAGACGAGTGAGGCCGAGCCCGCAGCGCCGGACCAACGCCGGACACCCGGCCGGTCCCAGGCCAGCGGCAGCGAGAGGAGCGAGGCCGACCCCCGCCAACCCCCCCCCCCCCCCCCCCACCCCAGGAGCTCCAAACCCCTCCGCCGCCCCCTCCAAGGTACCTGCCAATGCTCAGGCCGCCGCCGCTCCTAGCGCCACCTCCGATCTCCGGTACTGGCCGCCATCTTGAAGCCTCCGGCCGCCTGGTCCGATCCGTCCACCGGCCGCACTCGAGCCATCCGCGGCCCCGCCAGCAGCGCTACGGGATCCAGGGGGTCATGGGGGGCAAGAGCAGCACTCGTCGCCCAGCATCCAAGGTGTCAGGCAGGGGACAGCGGTAGATGCACTGGGCCGACGGCGGAGCTTCAACGCCGCGCGGCCATCTTAGCCCGTGGCTTGGCCACGCCACCGCCTCTGAGGTCGTTTCAAGAGTGCATCCTTGACCCTCATTCTAACCCCAGAATACCATCTCCCACAACCAAGTACTTAACTGTTAACCGATAACCACATTTTCTCCATGGAAATACATTGACTGTTTTTCCTTGAAAATTGTTCTAGGTGTGGAGTTGGTTTTGTATGAGAACTTGAAAAACTGCAAATACCTAAAAACTGCTTTACTTACCTTTCTCTAGGAAATGTCCCAGTGTGATATCCAGGCGTATCACACTGAGTAGAAAAAGGAATCCATAAAGTAATCTGTAAAATAATCAAAAGTAATCTAACCAAAATTTCCACTGTATTTAAAAGATTTACAAACCTGTAACAAAGACATTTTCATTCAGATTGTTTGTATTGTTCAACCTGCCTTGAAAAGTACCATTTACACTTACCTGTACCAGGCTTGCTTGTCTAGAACATAAGTATACCTAAATAATAATTTTATACAAACAAATTGGTCTGAGTTCAGTCTTTGAGTGTGTGACATCGTTTGCTGCCTGAGTTTGTACAACAAATGCTTAACACTACCCTCAGATAAAGCCGTACTGCTCGCCCACACTACCAAAAATGGAGAGTATGGTGCTATCTACTTTTACCTCTGCCTACCTTTGGGGTTTCACTGGACTCTGTGCACACTATTCCCCACTTTGGTATATCATATACAGAGCCAGCTTCCTACATGTGTATGGTAGGATTTTGTTTGTAAGGTGTGTCTTGGGTCGGGTTCTCCTTAAAAACCCTAATGGGGGATTGTGTAGCTGTTAACTTTAAATATCCGGAAAATGGGAAAGATGTACTTTTAAAATTGGTGCACCATGACACAACCCAAGACTCGAGAGATTTTTTTAATAGACCACATTTTTTCATAATTTGACCAGATGTGCCAAATTAGAGGTCCCATTAACTTATTTTCCTAACATTACAATTTCTATCCACAATCATTTTGCCGCCCTTGAAAGTTTGGATCATATTCATTTACAGCCTGATTATATAGTCGATTATGGTGATCTGGAAGCCATGCCAATGGATCATATGGAATCCTTCCATCATTTCCAGTCTGATAAGAGGGATGACTCGCTATGCCTTTGTAAGTTTCAATATCTCTGGCAGTTTAAATAAGCTTAACCAGGATAGCTGACCTCCCTTCATCAAATCCTTTGACGTTCTGTTACAGGAGATGTTGGCTTTCACAGTCCTCTTCTGTGAAGTGTCTGTTGTTTTCCTGCAGTTTTGCAGGGTGAATCTTTCCTGAATTCACATGCTATGCATTATTCCACCCTTTGGTGGTTGGGTCCAGAATGGTCTTTATTTAATATTATTTTTTGCATGGTTACAGTCAACCGTTTGATGCTATGTTCCTCCTTATATGATGGTAGTTGTATGCCCTAGAAGCCACATTGCATGGCTGCCATCCTGAGATTCTTTTTTTCTGCCTTTAAGTCTGGAAGCACAGATGAGCTCCAGGTCCAAAAGCAGGAAAATATATTTTCAAACAAAAACTCTGGATAAACCGAAAAGACCTTCAACTACTGTCAGATGTAGAGGTAAAACGCCACATGTCAGTGGGGTGCATGAGGACATAGACTCTGTGGGTCAGAGAAGGCAAAAAAGGGTGTAGAGCACATTACTACTTGATTCTGCCCTAACTGCCACCACAAATTCTCTCAAAAGGGCAACCAAGAAGTCTGTAACCTCTGTTTGCGGAGAGACCATCATACTGAGGGCTGCAACGTCGGTCTGAATTCAAGCTATAATACGCTGAAGGCTAAGGAGTAACAAAGGTTGGCTCACACATAATGGCACAGATGCAGAACCACTGTCTTCACGAGCTGGAAGTTTCCAGTGGCGAATAGTTCCCAAAAGGAACTGAACTGGCACTGGCAGACTCTTCTCATGTCAAAGAAAGAGTCAATGTTGAAAAAGAAAGGTGCAGAATAGGTCGACGCATAATGGCACAAGCCCGGAAACACCCAAACCGAAACAACTTGAGTGAAAACACCTCAAAACCACTTAATCGCCAAAAGCTTCTGCAGTTTAGATAACGCCCAAGCACAAAGGCTCACAGATCCTAAAGCAAGGATACTACAGATGGCAGTCAGTCCACTTTAGGGCAAACTGTCAACTCCAGCATAGACTCAGAAAGGTGATCAGAAGGCCTGGAGGTAGACTGAATTCCAGGAAACCAACCTGCAAGAGGCTGTTGACGCTATGCTTCGAACCAAACACTCTAGGTCGAAAGTAAAAGGCAGAGACTCTAAGCAAAAACAGAGATTTTGCTTTAAGAGAAGGGATTTGATGACTCTTTAGAGGTGTTCCACGACCCTAGTCTTGCTCCTTTAGGGAAAGTTCTTCAAGAACGTGAACCAGAGATGGTTGGGACAACCGAAAATAGAGGTCCCAGCTGCTCCTGAAACTATAAACATGCCAGAGGAGGAAATCTAATAGTATGGAGTGGAGCTCTGGGAAAGTCAGTTTGCACAATAATTCTTTGTCTGGGAAGGCTCAATAAATTAAGGGTGGCAGGACATAGAAGCATATTCTCTAGATGAGGGTATAGACACAGAGCTTTCAATACCCTCACCACCAGATGACATTGTCAGATACAACACAGTCATCAAAAGAGCTGTGAACATTTGTGGAGTAAAACTAGAGGAGGATCAGGCAATTTTGTTTTCGTTTAAAAACACCTATGCCCTTTGAAGTGAAGAACTAGTACCTTCCAATTCTACCTAGTATTCTGGACTGAGCATTTGTCGAGCCAGTCAATACTTAAAAAAATGATGACCCCCAGACTCTGAAAGAAAAATATTTAGATTCATCCAAAGACTCGGCCTACATCAGGGGTAGGCAGATTCCATTATTTTGACCATTGTTTGTAAAAGAGTAAACACACCACCAAGCATGGACTCGCATGTCCACCACAAAAAAAATCATATTTCCCTATGCTAATTCACCACTAATCATTTTTGGGTTCCAGAGTAGCATGCTGCTCATTAAAAAGTGCTTCAACGCCTCGTCAGAGGTAGTAAGCGCTGTATAAATACATGTTCGAGGCATATGAGCTGTAGATTGTTCACTGTGCATAGATCGCCATCTGGTGTTGGGTTCGGATGTTTGCATGTTGTTTTTATCTTCGAAGAAGTCTTGTAGTCACGAGACTGGTGACTCCTCCTTGGGTGGACAATGCGCATGGGCATGGACTCCGGCAGTAGATTGATTTTTTTCCGCCATCGGGTTCGGATGTAACTTGCTGCTCTCCGGGTCGGTGTCATTATCGAACCCCCTTTCCACACGCAATCACAGCTAACCGACGGTATTGTCTCGATTGCGTGCCTTTGGCACGCACCCTCCACAACTTTCCGTTACACTTCGGCGTCTACGGACTTCAACGGCAGGCTGTTGGGCCTATCTGCGCCAGTGAAGACGGGCGTCGACGGAATGTACTCCATTTAAAAAATGTCCACAGTGTGGTGCTAAGTTCCCACACTCGGACCACCATCCTGTCTGCAATCTGTGCCTCTCTCCAGAACATCGAGAGGACAATTGTGATGCTTGTTTATCCTTCAAGCCCAAGAAGACCATCCGGGATCGTCTAGCTCGACGCCAGGAGATTTCCCGAGGCACAGGTTCCATCCCAGACATCTTCCATCCTGGTCCCGAGAGCCTCACGGAACCAGAACAGGAAGAACAGGTCCCGGAATCCGAGGATGTCTACGAAACCGAAGATGACATCACCCCGGCTCAAAGGGATGTGAGTACTAAAACCCCTGCCCAGTCCAAGCCCATACCAACTGCTCCGGTGACACCTTCGCCTCCGGGCTCAGGTCCACAGTGAACAAGGACTTCGAGCGCCCCACCTTAGGGCTCGGCACCGAAGGATAGTGAAAAGCCGTCCAGCTCGAGAAAACCACCCTGGTCGGAAAAGCCATCTTCGGCACTGAAAGCTGTTGTCCGATCTGCCGTGCCCTTCTCCGCCAGCACGGGAAAAACATTTGGCAGCGAAATCATCAAAAGATCCCTCGGCACCGAAGCATCCTTCCGAAGCACACACAGAACACTTCGGCACCGAACCAAACTGATGAGACTCCGGCGCCAAAGACTTCGGAGCTGAAAACCTTAAAAGACAAAGCTCATGCATCTAAATCTACTAAACAGACGTATTTGGAGCCGAAACAGGACACTGTTCTTTCCTGATCCTAAACAAAGTACCATCTTTATAACTCACAAGCTTCCCACAAAGAGAAATCCAGAACATTTGCCTCAGACTCCAGTTCCTCCAAAAAGAGTGCACATGTCCACTAATACCTCACCACCACCTTCACCTCCTCCACCAATTAACCCTCATTTACTCATTTCTCCCCCACATTCTTCACAACCAGAGGACAGTGACGATGCAGGTGGACAGGAAGATGAGGACCTAGTCCCAGTTGACACTGAGGATCCTGATGACCCACCACAGGAACCAGACCCGTGGCATGACTATAGTACTGATCCTGATCTAAACAGTGATCCAGATTTCTACCCCTCAAAACCATCTCCACCAGATGATAATGTGGGGTTTGCACAGTTAATAGGTCCGCAGTTTACCACAAGGTCAAATTGCATTCAGATCCTGTAGAAGAGGATGTTCGAGGCATATGAGCTGCAGATTGTACACTTAGCATAGATCGCCATCTGGTGTTGGGCCCGGATGTTTGCAGTTTGTTTTTGTTCTTTGGACAGTCTTTGGAAGTCACGAGTTCCGTGACTCCTCCTTCGGTCCATACTGCGCATGGGCTTCGGCTCCATCCTCAGATTGTTTTTTTCCGCCATCTGGCTCGGATGTGATACTTCGTGCTCCGGCTTCGAACTTCTACGGTTCCAGCCTCGACGGAAAATCCTCGTTCTTCGAGTTTCTTCATCATCATCTTCATCTCTCGAAGCGGCACTTTTCTACATCCCGTACATCGGCACCGGCCTTCGGGCCCTCCTCGACTCCGGTCCCAGCCGATGGAAAGGACTCCGTTCAAAAAGTGCCCAAAATGTGGGTCTAAATTTCCCCACACCGACCTCCATCAGGTGTGTAACCTTTGCCTCTCTCCAGAACACGAGGCTAGAGACTGCCCCGCCTGTAAGTCTTTTCGATCAAAAAAGACCATCCGGGATCGAAGAGCTCGACGCACCATGGCGCACTCATCGGCCGCAGCTCCACCGGACATCTTCGGAGACGACGCCGAAGCTTCGGGGCAACTACACACCGAGCAGGAGGACGACGTCGTCAGCGCTTCCGAGGCCGACGACTCCGACGTGGAGGACATCACACCGGCGCAGCGGGTCGTGAGTACTGTACCCCCTCCCACCCCCGCGCCCAAAACCAAAGAGACTCCGGTTACACCCTCGCCTGCAGTCCTGGGCAAAACCAAGCACACAGCTTCTATCACCCCACCTTCGGGCCCGGTGTCGAAGCCTCAGAAGTCTCACGGCAGCTCGGGCTCGAGCCAGCCGACGCCTGGTGCCGAAAAACACCCTCCGGATCCGAAAAAAGTGATACCCAGCTCGACTCCGAAGCCACCGGTGCCGAAGCCTGGACTCTCGGTGCCGACAAAACACAAACACAAATCTGTCGGCACCGACGCTCCAGCGCCGAAAACTCCTTCGACGCCGAAAAAAACGGAGGTTCCAAAAAAGCATGGCGCACAGAAACCATCGAAACCCTCGGCTCCGAAAACATCGGCGCTAGCGGACGATTCGGCGCCACTGGATCTCTTTACACCAGACCCTTTGCAAAAGACTCTTTTTAAAGATTCAAAGACTGGGCTATTGACTTTAGTTGTCAAGAAAAGACGTCTTGACACACCGGCTCCTCCTCCACCGCCCAAGCGGAAGGACTCTGCTACTTCTCCTCTCAGAGTGCCCTCCCCACTACCTCCTCCTCCGCCTCCTCCACCTCCTCCACCCCCTCCCCCTCCCAGGTCTCCGCCACCCTTACCTCATCACTCCCCGTCCCCAGATCCGGATGACGGGGATCCAGATTATGACCCGGCGGACGCCCCAATGGACCCCGCTCCACCGGGGACCCCAGACCCATGGGAAGACTACCACAACCCTGACATACCGGATATGCCTCAGGACGACCTATACCCATCCAGGCCGTCTCCTCCAGAGGACTCCTTAGGGTTTCATCACTTAGTGCAGAGAGCAGCACACTACCATGGGGTGGACATGCATAGCGAACCAGTGGAAGACGACTTTCTACTGGACACATTTGAAATTCAGGACAAGTCCACGTCTATCTTGCCCATGCTTAAAGGTGTCACCAAGCATGCTGCAGAGGTGTTCAAAGACCCTGTCAGGGCCAGGGTATTGAACCCTAGAATAGAAAAAAAGTACAAGGCGGCACCCACAGACCCTGCATACATTAAGGGCCCTGCTCCCTTAGATTCCCTAGTTGTGTCCACAGCTAGAAAGCGGGCTAACTCCCAGTCCTCAGGAGAAGCCCCACCGCCAGATAAGGAATCCAAACTTCTAGACGCGTCTGGCAAACGCACCGCCTCCCAAGCTGCAAACATATGGCGCATTGCAAATACACAAGCGCTACTTGCGCGCTATGACAGAGCACACTACGACGAGCTTGAGGCTCTTATGCAGCACCTCCCCGAAAAACACAAACGCAAGGCTCATGACCTCATACAGGAGGGTAAACTAATTACAAACACCTCCATTAAGTGTGCCCTCGATGCAGCCGACACTGCTTCTAGAGCCATAAATTCCAGTGTCCTGCTTCGTCGTCATGCCTGGCTCAGGATCTCAGGTTTCAAGCCTGAAGTCCAGGCGTCCATACTAAATCACCACTTTGACCAACAAACTCTCTTTGGCCCAAAGGTGGACGAAGCATTAGAAAATATGAAAAAGGACACAGACACAGCAAAGTCTATGGGGGCACTACAATCACAGGCCCCT
The DNA here is from genome assembly GCF_964204655.1 of Triturus cristatus. Classification (NCBI taxonomy): domain Eukaryota; kingdom Metazoa; phylum Chordata; class Amphibia; order Caudata; family Salamandridae; genus Triturus; species Triturus cristatus. Next base: position 1,187,734,660 of record NC_140592.1, read on the forward strand.
AAACGCTCCTTTCGACGCTCATCCTTTCGTAGCACAGGCAGAGGCTACTCCACCGATAGCGCCTCTACCTCCTACAAGTCCCCTCCTCAAAATACCTTTTCAAAGGGCAACCAAAGGGGTGGTTACAGAGGCAACAACAATAAGGGCAGGGGCAAAACTAACACCACCCGTTCTGCAACCCCGCCCGCACAATGACTCCCCTTCCCTCCCCCCAGACCATCCCACCCCGGTCGGGGGCAGACTGCAAAACTTTATCCACACATGGGAGTCCATAACATCGGACAAATGGGTGACCCAAATTATTCGGTCAGGGTACTGTCTCGAGCTAACATCTACCCCACCCAATATCCCACCAAGGCACCGTCCAATGTCTCAAGAACATTCCACACTGCTCAAAAAGGAGGTGCTCTCCCTCCTCCAAAAACACGCTATAGAGCAGGTCCCCGTCAATCAGCAAAATCTAGGGGTCTACTCTCTATATTTCTTAATACCAAAGAAAGACGGGACCCTGAGGCCCATTCTGGACCTCCGGCCTCTAAATGCCTACTTACATTCAGACCATTTCCACATGGTCACCCTACAACAAGTCCTCCCGCTCCTCTGTCAGGGAGACGTTCTCACTACCTTGGACCTGAAAGACGCATACTTTCACATTCCAATACACCCTTCTCACAGGAAGTACCTCAGGTTCGTGGTGGACGGTCAGCATTACCAATTCACGGTTCTCCCCTTCGGGGTCACCACCGCGCCACGGGTGTTTACCAAATGCCTAGCGGTAGTAGCAGCACACCTCAGACGTCAACATATTCACGTCTTCCCTTACTTAGACGACTGGCTGATAAAAGCCGCGTCCTACGACCAATGTGTGCAACATACAAACAGCACTATCCAACTGCTCCACCAGCTAGGCTTCACGGTGAACTACCAAAAGTCCCACCTCATACCATCTCACACAAAGCAATATCTCGGGGCCACTATAGACACCTCCAAAGGTATTGCCTATCCAAACTCAGCCAGAATCGCAAGCATACAAGCCTTACGCAAAACATTCCTTCCTCAACACTCTCTTCCAGCAAGAGTGTTTATGAAGCTCATAGGAATGATGGCGTCTTGCATTTTCATAGTGCCCCATGCAAGACTCCACATGCGTCCACTTCAAGAGTGCCTAGCACAACAGTGGAACCAGGCCCAGGGTCAGCTGACGGATCTGGTGTTGGTGGACGGCCGCACCCATCACTCTCTGCAGTGGTGGAACACCACAAACCTTTCCAAAGGGCGGCCGTTCCTGGACCCGGTTCCTCAGGTGATTCTAACAGCGGACGCATCGCTCTCCGGCTGGGGAGCGCACCTCTTACACCTCACAATGCAAGGTCTATGGACGCCACAGCAAAAATCGCTCCACATCAACCATCTGGAGCTCTTGGCGATCTTTCTAGCCCTAAAATCCTTTCAAAAACAGATTTCGGGCAAAGCAGTCCTCATTCGCACAGACAACATGACTGCAATGTATTATATCCAAAAACAGGGGGGGGCACACTCTCCCCAGCTCTCCCGCTTAGCCCAGAGCATATGGTGATGGGCAATTCCCCAAAACATCTTTCTCCTGGCACAGCACGTTCCAGGCGTACAAAACACCATGGCAGATCTGCTCAGCAGACAAACGCAACAACTACACGAATGGGAACTGCATCCACAAGTTCTTCACCCATTCTTCCAAAAGTGGGGGCTTCCTCAGATAGACCTCTTCGCCACCCACGAAAACAAAAAATGCCCAAGCTTCGCCGCCAGATACCCACACCCATTGTCCAAAGGCAATGCGATATGGATGAACTGGTCAGGCAGATTTGCATACGCCTTTCCACCTCTCCCACTAATTCCGTTAGTGGTAAGGAAGCTACAACAGCACTCCCTCACACTCATTCTGGTAGCCCCAACATGGGCCAGGCAGCCGTGGTACACCACACTACTACAGCTATCGGTGGTGCCACATCAAAAACTGCACCTGTCCCCATGCCTCCTAACCCAGAACCATGGAGAAATCAGGCACCCGGACCCAGCTCAGCTCAACCTTGCGATCTGGCTCCTGAAATCTTAGAATTTGGATACCTTAACCTTCCCCCTGATTGCATGAACATTATCATGGAAGCCAGACGTCCTACCACTAGAGCATGCTATGCCGCAAAGTGGAAAAGATATGTAATTTACTGCCGTAACCATACAATCAACCTTTTAGATGCATCCATACAGCACATCATATGCTATCTGCTCCATCTTCACAGGTGTAACCTGGCATATTCATCCATACGCCTACACCTAGCAGCGATTGCTGCTTATCTACAAAACAGACAGCATTTATCACTGTTCAGAGTGCCGGCTATTAAAGCCTTTATATAAGGCCTTAAACGAGTAATTCCTCCCAGGGCACCACCTTCCCCTGTATGGAATCTAAATGTAGTTCTTACACGGCTAATGGGTCCACCCTTCGAACCAATGCATAAATGTGAGCTACAGTTCCTCACCTGGAAAACAGCTGTTCGAGGCATATGAGCTGCAGATTGTACACTTAGCATAGGTCGCCATCTGGTGTTGGGCCCGGATGTTTGCAGTTTGTTTTTCTTCTTGGACCGTCTTTGGAAGTCACGAGTTTGGTGACTCCTCCTTCGGTCCGTACTGCGCATGGGCTTCGGCTCCATCCTCAGATTGTTTTTTTCCGCCATCGGGCTCGGATGTGATACTTCGTGCTCCGGCTTCGAACTTCTACGGTTCCAGCCTCGACGGAAAATCCTCGATTCTTCGAGTTCCTTCATCTTCATCTCTCGAAGCGGCACTTTTTCCATCCCGTACATCGACACCGGCCTTCGGGCCCTCCGCGACTCCGGTCCCGGCCGATGGAAAGGACTCCGTTTAAAAAGTGCCCAAAATGTGGGTCTAAATTTCCCCACACCGACCTCCATCAGGTGTGTAACCTTTGCCTCTCTCCGGAACACGAGGCTCGAGACTGCCCCGCCTGCAAGTCTTTTCGATCGAAGAAAACGATCCGAGATCGAAGGGCTCGACGCACCATGGCGCACTCATCCTCGACAGCTCCACCGGACATCTTCGGAGACGACGCCGAAGCTTCGGGGCAGACACACACCGAACTGGGAGAAGACATCGTCAGCGCTTCCGAGGCCGACGACTCAGACCTGGAGGACGTAACACCAGGACAGCGGGCCGTGAGTACAATGCCCCCTCCCAGCCCCGCACCGAAAACCAAAGAGACTCCGGTTACTCCCTCGCCTGCCGGCCTGGGCAAAACCAAAACCAAAGCCTCGATCACCCCACCTTCGGGCCCGGTGTCGAAGCACTCAAAGTCTCACGGCAGCTCGGGATCGAGCCAGCCGACGCCCGGTGCCGATAAACACCACTCGGCACCGAAGCCTGCAAAATCCAGCTCGACTCCGAAACCACCGGTGCCGAAGCCTGGACACTCGGCGCCGACCAAACACAAACAGAAATCGGTCGGCACCGACGCTCCGGCGCCGAAACAGCATTCGACGCCGAAACACACGGAGACCTCCAAAAAGCATGGCGTACACAGAACATCGAAACCTCCGGTTCCGAAATCGCCGGTGCCGACAAACGACTCGGCGCCATTGGCTCTGTTTACACCAGACCCTTTACAAAAGACTTTGTCCAGAGATCCAAAGACTGGCCTTTTGACTGTGATTACTAAGAAGCGTCGCCTTGAGGCTCCGGCTCCTCCTCCTCCACCCAAAAAGAGGGACTCAGCTACTTCTCCCCTTAGAGTACCCTCCCCACTGCCACCCCCCCTCCCACCACCACCCCCTCCACCTTTACCTCACTACGATCCGGCCCCATCCCCAGATCCGGATGACGGGGACCCGGACAATGACCCAGGGGACGCCCCAATGGATTCCACTCCACCAGGGACCCCAGATCCATGGGAGGATTATAATAACCCTGATGTACCCAATGTACCTCAAGACGACCTATACCCATCAAGGCCGTCTCCTCCAGAGGACTCTTTAGGGTTTCACCATTTAGTGCAGAGAGCAGCACACTACCATGGGGTGGACATGCACACTGAACCAGTGGAAGAAGACTTCCTACTGGATACATTTGATTTACAAGATCGTTCCACTGCTATTTTACCCATGCTTAAGGGTGTCACCAAGCACGCTACAGAGGTATTCAAAGACCCTGTCAGAGCCAGAGTACTAAACCCTAGAATAGAGAAGAAGTACAAGGCGGCACCCACAGACCCTGCATACATCAAGGGCCCTGCTCCTCTAGATTCCCTAGTTGTCTCCACAGCTAGAAAGCGGGCTAACTCCCAATCCTCAGGAGATGCCCCACCACCAGACAAGGAATCTAAACTTCTGGACGCGTCTGGTAAACGCACCGCCTACCAGGCTGCAAACATGTGGCGCATTGCAAATACACAAGCACTGCTTGCGCGATATGATAGAGCACACTATGATGAATTAGAGGCTCTTATGCAGCACCTTCCAGAGAAATACAAACGTCAAGCTCATGACCTGATACAGGAGGGCAAACTAATCACAAACACCTCCATTAAGTGTGCCCTCGATGCAGCAGACACTGCTTCTAGAGCCATAAACACCAGTGTCCTGCTTCGCCGCCATGCCTGGCTCAGGATATCAGGGTTCAAGCCTGAGGTCCAGACATCAATACTTAATCACACCTTTGACCAGCAAACACTCTTTGGCCCAAAGGTAGACGAAGCGCTCGAAAAAATGAAGAAAGATACAGACACAGCGAAGTCTATGGGAGCGCTCCAGACCCAAGCCTCTAAGCGTTCCTTTCGACGCTCGTCCTTTCGTGGCACAGGTAGAGGCTCCTCCACCGATAATGCCTCTACCTCCTACAAATCCCCTCCCCAAAATACCTTTTCAAAGGGCAACCAAAGAGGTGGTTACAGAGGCAACAACAATAAGGGCAGGGGCAAAACCAACAATACCCGTTCTGCCACCCCACCCGCACAATGACTCCCCTTCGCTCCCCCCAGACCATTCCACTCCGGTCGGGGGCAGACTACAAGATTTTATCCACGTATGGGAGTCCATAACATCGGACAAATGGGTGACCCAAATCATTCGGTCAGGGTACTGCCTCGAGCTAACATCTACCCCACCCAATATCCCACCAAGGCACCGTCCAATGTCCCAAGAGCATTCCACACTGCTCAAACAAGAGGTACTCTCGCTCCTCCAGAAACACGCCATAGAGCAGGTACCCGGCAATCAACGAAATCTAGGGGTCTACTCCCTATATTTCTTAATCCCAAAGAAAGACGAGACCCTCAGACCCATTCTGGATCTCCGGCCTCTAAATGCCTACATACATTCAGACCACTTTCACATGGTCACCTTACAACAAGTCCTCCCACTCCTCTGCCAGGGAGACTTTCTCACAACACTGGATCTGAAAGACGCGTACTTTCACATTCCAATACACCCCTCTCACAGAAAATACCTCAGGTTCGTGGTGGACGGGCAACATTACCAATTCAAGGTTCTCCCCTTCGGGGTCACCACTGCACCACGGGTGTTTACCAAATGCCTAGCAGTAGTAGCAGCACACCTCAGACGTCAACATATTCACGTCTTCCCTTACTTAGACGACTGGCTCATAAAAGCCGCGTCCTACCACCAATGCGTGCAACATACAAACAGCACCATCCAACTGCTTCATCAGCTAGGCTTCACGGTGAACTACCAAAAGTCCCACCTCATACCATCTCACACAAAGCAATATCTCGGGGCCACCATAGACACCTCAAAAGGTATTGCCTATCCAAACTCAGCCAGAATCACAAGCATTCTAGCCTTACGCAAAATATTCCTTCCTCAACACTCTCTACCAGCAAGAGTGTTTATGAAGCTCATAGGGATGATGGCGTCTTGCATCTTCATAGTGCCCCATGCAAGACTCCACATGCGTCCACTTCAGGAGTGCCTAGCACAACAGTGGAACCAGGCCCAGGGTCAGCTGACGGATCTGGTGTTGGTGGACGGCCGCACACATCACTCTCTGCAGTGGTGGAACACCACAAACCTTTCCAAGGGACGGCCGTTCCTGGACCCGGTTCCCCAAGTGACTCTAACAGCGGACGCATCGCTCTCCGGCTGGGGAGCGCACCTCTTACACCTCACAATGCAAGGTCTATGGACGCCACAGCAAAAATCGCTCCACATCAACCATCTGGAGCTCTTGGCGATCTTTCTAGCCCTAAAATCTTTCCAAAAGCAGATTTCAGGCAAAGCAGTCCTCATTCGCACAGACAACATGACTGCGATGTATTATATACAGAAACAGGGGGGGACACACTCTCCCCAGCTCTCCCGCTTAGCCCAGAGCATATGGAGATGGGCAATTCCCCAAAACATTTTTCTCCTGGCACAACATGTTCCAGGCGTACAAAACACCATAGCAGATCTGCTCAGCAGACAGACTCAACAACTACACGAATGGGAACTGCATCCACAAGTTCTTCACCCATTCTTCCAACAGTGGGGGCATCCTCAAATAGACCTCTTCGCCACCCACGAAAACAAAAAATGCCCAAGCTTCGCCGCCAGATACCCACACCCATTGTCCAAGGGCAATGCGATATGGATGAACTGGTCAGGCAGATTTGCATACGCCTTTCCACCTCTCCCACTAATTCCATTAGTGGTCAGGAAACTACAACAGCACTCCCTCACACTCATTCTGGTAGCTCCGACGTGGGCCAGACAGCCGTGGTACACCACGCTACTACAACTATCAGTGGTACCACATCAAAAACTGCACCTTTCCCCATGCCTCCTAACCCAGAACCATGGAGAAATCAGGCACCCGGACCCAGCTCAGCTCAACCTGGCGATCTGGCTCCTGAAATCTTAGAATTCGGGTACCTTAACCTTCCCCCTGATTGCATGAACATCATCATGGAAGCCAGACGTCCTACCACTAGAGCATGCTATGCCGCAAAGTGGAAAAGATTTGTAATGTACTGCCGTAACAATACAATCAACCCTCTAGATGCATCCATACAACACATCATATGCTATCTGCTCCATCTTCACAGGTGTAACCTGGCGTATTCATCCATACGCCTACACCTAGCAGCGATCGCTGCCTATCTACAAAACAGACAGCATTTGTCACTCTTCAGAGTGCCCGCTATTAAAGCCTTCATGGAAGGCCTTAAACGAGTAATTCCTCCCAGGGCACCACCCTCCCCTGTATGGAATCTAAATTTGGTCCTTACACGACTAATGGGTCCGCCCTTCGAACCAATGCACAAATGTGAGCTACAATTTCTCACCTGGAAAACAGCTTTCCTTGTAGCTATCACTTCCCTTAGAAGGGTTGGTGAAATACAAGCGTTCACCATACAGGAACCTTACATACAAATGCATCACAGCAAGGTCATACTTCGAACTAATCCGAAGTTCCTGCCCAAAGTCATTACCCCCTTCCACCTCAATCAATCAGTGGAATTACCTGTCTTCTTTTCGCAACCCCAATCTGTTGCGGAAAGGGCCTTACACACACTAGATGTGAAAAGAGCGTTGCTATATTACATACAAAGAACGCAACCCTTCAGGAAGACCAAACAGTTGTTCGTTTCCTTTTCTCCACCACATAAAGGCAACCCCATCTCAAAATCAGGGATAGCTAGGTGGATTGTAAAATGCATACAAATTTGCTATCAGAAGGCAAAGAGAACATTATCTGTTCCCCCTAAAGCCCACTCTACAAGAAAGTTAGGGGCTTCTATGGCTTTTCTAGGGAATATACCCTTAGATGACATATGCAAGGCAGCCACATGGTCTACACCGCACACATTCACAAAACACTACTGTGTAGATGTGCATTCCCAGCAGCAAGCTAGGGTGGGCCAGGCTGTACTAAAAACACTCTTTCAAACAGCTGCAACGGATACCGGTGGTCGCCGCTAAGGTTGGGTACTGCTATATAATCTATGCTAAGTGTACAATCTGCAGCTCATATGCCTCGAACGGAATATGCTACTTACCAGTATGCATCTGTTCTTGGCATGTAGAGCTGCAGAGTTGTACACGCCCACCCGCCTCCCCGGCTACCTGTATCCGTTCCAGTCCATCTTATTTAGATACAACACACATGGGTTTCTCACTGTTATTACTACGCTCCATCATTTCCCTGTTGGCGAAAAACAATCTGAGGATGGAGCCGAAGCCCATGCGCAGTACGGACCGAAGGAGGAGTCACCAAACTCGTGACTTCCAAAGACGGTCCAAGAAGAAAAACAAACTGCAAACATCCGGGCCCAACACCAGATGGCGACCTATGCTAAGTGTACAACTCTGCAGCTCTACATGCCAAGAACAGATGCATACTGGTAAGTAGCATATTCCTTCCTCGTAGCTATCACTTCCCTTAGAAGGGTTGGTGAAATACAAGCGTTCACTATACAGGAACCCTTCCTACAAATACATCACAGCAAGGTCATACTTCGTACAAATCCGAAGTTTCTGCCCAAGGTCATTTCCCCCTTCCATCTCAATCAATCGGTGGAATTACCTGTCTTTTTCTCGCAACCTCAATCTGTTGCAGAGAGGGCCTTACACACACTCGATGTTAAAAGGGCTTTGCTGTACTACATACAAAGAACGCAACCCTTCAGGAAGACTAAACAATTGTTCGTTTCCTTCTCTCCACCACATAAAGGCAACCCCATCTCTAAATCAGGGATAGCTAGGTGGATTGTAAAGTGTATACAAATTTGCTATCAAAAGGCAAAAAGAACATTATCTGTTCCACCTAAAGCCCACTCTACTAGAAAGTTAGGGGCTTCTATGGTTTTTCTAGGGAACATACCCTTAGATGACATCTGCAAAGCAGCCACATGGTCAACACCGCACACCTTCACAAAACATTACTGTGTAGATGTGCATTCCAAGTAGCAAGCTAGTGTTGGCCAGGCTGTACTAAAGACACTTTTTTCAAACCGCTGCAACGGATACCGGTGGTCGCCGCTAAGGTTGGGTACTGCTATATAATCTATGCTAAGTGTACAATCTGCAGCTCATATGCCTCGAACGGAATATGCTACTTACCAGTATGCATCTGTTCTTGGCATGTAGAGCTGCAGAGTTGTACACGCCCACCCGGCTACCTGTATCCGTTCCAGTCCATCTTATTTAGATACAACACACATGGGTTTCTCACTGTTATTTCTACGCTCCATCATTTCCCTGTTGGCGAAAAACAATCTGAGGATGGAGCCGAAGCCCATGCGCAGTACGGGCCGAAGGAGGAGTCACCGAACTCGTGACTTCCAAAGACTGTCCAAAGAACAAAAACAAACTGCAAACATCCGGGCCCAACACCAGATGGCGATCTATGCTAAGTGTACCACTCTGCAGCTCTACATGCCAAGAACAGATGCATACTGGTAAGTAGCATATTCCTTTCTGTTAGAGACTTTTGACAAACCGCAAAGATCTACTCATATACTGCCAATGTTACAGGGCCTTATTAGATACGCTCCTGAGGTGTTCAAGGACCCAGTTTGAGCTAGAGTTCTTAATCCTAGAGTGAATAAGAAATGCAAAGCAGCCCCTACTGACCCTATATATATATATATATATATATATATATATATATATATATATATATATATATATATATATATATATATATATATATATATATATATATATATATATATATATATATAATATATATATATATATCAGAGGTCAACTTCCCTTGGACTCACTAGTGGTAGCCAATGCACGCAAAAGGGGAAACGCTCAGGGGTCAGGTGGTGCACCACCTCCTGACAAAGAATCTAAGATGATCGATGCCTCAGGTAAACATATAATAAAATAAACCAACAAAACATCTTGTCCAAACTGAAATCTATTAGACAACAAACTATTTTCAAAAACACCCATCATGAAGTGAAACAAGAAAGGAAGGCTTTACGAATTGCCTGTTACTCAAAACACTTTTGTTTATTTCATATTCTTAGTTTTTTGTTTTTTGTGTGAACAACAATTTTAATTTACAAAAAACTATACATTACACATACAAATCTATTCAAAACCAATGACAACAAACTAGACAATACCCTAGCGGATTTTTTCATTCAATCATCAAGCATTCTTGGCCAATCCATTCATACCAGAAACTCACATACACTAAACAAAACGGTCCTTTTGACACCTCTCCCTTTTAACAAAAATTGTTATCTGCACTTTATGCGTATTGAAACATTTTCTTTCTTCGTATACAGTTAAAGAACCACAAAAGCATATAGGGCAGAGCTTTCAAAAAGGATGTGCGAAGGACCGACTGGTCGACTCGTTTCGAACCTCTATCTTTATGAGGTTCTCCTCAGGACCAATCGATTTCTGCAATACAAAACGAAAAAAAATAAAAATAAATCTAAATAAAAAGACCAATTTAGATTGGTGGACAGTTTAAGAACTCAAGCCAGCCCCCACCAGCGGCCTAGCACACCCACCTTGCGGACAAGTGTCAGAATGGAACCTTGACCTGCTTTGGCCTTCAGACGATTCAACCATCTAGAGCCGGAGCTGTGGAAAACCAAACACAAAAATGCACCCACTCATATTGTCATTCTTTCTATGACATGACAAACAAAAACGGACATCACAACAGCTGCACTAATTTTCGCTCACCCTGCAGTCTGTAGTCTGACTCATCGTATGGGCTGATGTAATTTTTCGTACCAACGTTTTTTCGACTTTAATTAGTCGTGTCCCTTTTCTTTAGCTTCTAACATGAACTGAAATTAGAAAATAAAAATGGAGGACATCGCCATTAGGAATGTTCAGCTATTTCTGACGGCGCTGGTGATTAAAAGATGTGAAAAACGGGGGGGTCAATCCTTCGCTTACCTAATTTTCTCTCAATTGACGGCGTGCCGCAAGCCCGTGCATCCGCGTCAGGAACTCCTAGCCCGATCCGGAAGTGAATACGATGGATTTCACCGGGTCAAAAAGCTGCCCTTGGCTCATGGGAACTGTAGTCACTTCTAACGGAGAAGTGGGAAATGTAGTTCTCTACCGGAGTGATGCCGACCTGGCATTTTTTTTAAAAAACGGTGAACTTGGTGAAACGAATTCTGAAAAGCTGCGCAATTGTTGTAGCACTATTATATCCATTACTGTAAGGACGGTCATAAAGGGCATATTCAAGTTGTGATCGGTCTATAGATCTCAGCTGTTTCGTTGAGACCGTTAGTTGTCGTATTGAATTTCATGATAAGGAAAGCCTCTCGTTGGCTCAAGAGTCTCTCCAGGTCACCGCCACGTGGGTCTTTCTCAATTTTGGACAACACTGTCCACTTGAAGTCTTCCTCACGGTGTGTCATTAAGATCCAGTGGCTTACTAGCGGAGCGTTTTCAACTCTCCGTCGAATCCTCGACTTGTGCTGAGTGATGCGCTGCCGTACTTCCTGAGTAGTCTTTCCTATATAAAGTTTTGGACATGGGCATGTTACTGCGTACACGACATTCTTGGTTCTGCAGTTTGTGAATGTATTATGTTTCCAATTGATGCTGTCAAAGATAAAAACGTCTCCCTCTAGGGTTTGTTCGCAACACATGCAAGACCCGCACCTGTGATGCCCAACGATTGGAGGTAAGGCTAGCAGACCTCTCAAGGTAGGGGGCTGCTTTTTAGGTTAAGCTGCTCTTACAATGAAATTTGCTATACTTTTTTCTTTTTTGAACGCAAAGAGAGGTGGTGTAGAAAAGTCCTCATGGAGGTCTTTGATCAGGTGCCAATTTGAAAGGATCAGTTTGCGAAGTTGGTGTGAGTTAGGGCAAAACGTTGTAACGCAAACTGGCCTATTAACCATCTTCTTTGCTTTGTTCTCCAACAGAGTTTCCCTAGGGGTCCACCAAGCTCTTTTAAGGGAGTGTTTGAGTAATTTTTTCGGGTATCCCCTATCCATCAGACGATCTTTAAGTTTGTTAGCATGGGCAAAATATTCTTCTTTTTGTGAACAGTTCCTACGGATCCGTAGGAACTGTCCATATGGTAGATTCTGTCTCAAACTTCGAGGATGATTGCTGGTGTAATGGAGTGCCTTATTTCTATCAGTTGGTTTCCTGAAGAGTGTGGTTTCTAGTTGACCCTCAGAATCCTCTACTTTGACGTCCAAAAATGTAATTGATTGATTGGATGCCGAACAGCTGAATTTGATATCTCTTGATCGTTCGTTAAGCCATCCTACAAACTCGTCTAGTCGTTGTTGTGTCCCAGACCAAATTAAAAAGATATCATCTATGTACCGCATGTACGCTCAGGGGTCAGGTGGTGCACCACCTCCTGACAAAGAATCTAAGATGATCGATGCCTCAGGTAAACATATGGCATCTCAAGCTGCAAACTCTTGGAAGATAGCTAACACGCAAGCCCTTCTCGCAAGATACGATAAGCTCATTCAGCACCTACCTCAGGAATATAAGGACAAAGCCAATGACCTTATACAAGAACACAAATTGATAACCAACACATCCATCAAATCTGTGCTTGATGCAGCAGACACCGCGCCTCGCGCCATAAATACCAGTGTTTTGCTACGCAGGCTCGCCTGGCTCAGGGTTTCTGGGTTTAAACAGGAGGTACAAAATACCATCCTGAACCAACCTTTTGACCAGCTACACCTTTTTGGCCCTGCAGTAGACACATCTTTAGAAAAGATTAAAAAGAACACAGAGACTGCAAATTCAATGGGAACCCTACAGTTACCATCAGCTAGAGGCTCCTCCAACCAAGGCTCCTTTTCTAAGGGATACAATTGAGGTGGTTACAGGGGAATCAACAACAAGGGAAGAGGCAGAGGTAACAACACCCGCAACTCCCCTAATAACAAATAGCGACTTCCCTGCGCTTCCCCCCCAGATCATCCCACTCCTGTCGGGGGACGCCTCTCACAGTGCCTGCCTGGAACTCCATCACAACAGACAAGTGGGTAAGACCAATTATCTAGTATGGTTATTGCCTGGAACTCCCTCTACTCCTCCCAACATTCCTCCCAAAGAACGTCCAATGTCCTCAGAACATCTAACTCTCCTCAAACAAGAGGTTTTAGCAATGTTACAAAAACACGCAATAGAGCCAGTCCCTCTGCCTCATCAGGGCACAGGAGTCTATTCCCTTTATTTTCTAATCCCGAAAAAGGATGGCTCACTCAGGCCAATACTGGACCTCAGACCGCTCAACTTTTACATCCAATCAGACCACTTCCACATGGTTACTCTGCAACAAGTGCTTCCACTACTACAACAAGGCGACTTTCTCTCCACACTAGTTCTAAAGGACGCCTACTTCCACATTCCTATTCATCCCGCTCACAGAAAATACCTCAGGTTCGTAGTAGATGGGCAACACTACCAGTTCAAAGTACTCCCATTCGGGATCACCCACGGCACCTGGAGTTTTCACCAAGTCCCTCGCAGTGGTTGCAGCCCATCTAAGAAGACAACAAATCCATGTCTTCCCATATCTGGACGATTGGCTCATAAAAGCAAAATCCCACAAAAGCTGCATTCAACACACACTTCGTACAATACAGTTACTTCACAGTCTGGGATTCACAATAAATCTGGGCAAATCCCATCTCCAACCGTCCACAATACAGGAATATCTAGGAGCTACAGTAAATACTTACACAGCCCTAGCATATCCCAATCCAGTCAGGATAAGTGCTATACAAACGCTAGTCCAAGCATTTCAACCACAACACTCACTACCAGCAAGAGTGTTCATGCAACTTATAGGGATGATAGCCGCTTGCATTTTTCTAGTTCCACATGCAAGACTACAGATGCGCCCATTACAAGAATGTCTAGCACGTCAGTGGAACCAGGCTCAAGGTCCGCTAACAGATCTGGTGTTGGTAGACGACCGCATCCATCGCTCTCTGCAGTGGTGGACCACACAAAACCTTTCCAAAGAGCGGTCGTTTCTCGAACCAGTCCCACAGATAGTGCTAACAGACGCATCGCTCACCGGCTGGGGAGCACACCTTCAGACTCATACCGTTCAAGGTGTCTGGACCCCCCACCAAAAGCAACTACCTGGAATTGTTAGCAATATTCCTAGCGTTGAAGTATTTTCAACTACATCTGCTGGGGAAAGCTGTCCTAATCGGCACAGACAACATGACAGCTATGTATAACATACAAAAGCAATGGGGGACACACACACTCCAGCTATCCTACCTGGCACAGAACATCTGGAGATGGGCTATTCCGCAAAAAATATACCTACTGGCAGAACACCTACCAGGAGTACACAATCGGACTGCAGATCTGTTCAGCCGTCAGGCACAACAGATCCACGAAAGGGAACTTCATCCTCAAGTCCTTCTTCCATTCTTTCGCAAGTGGGGACACACAGAAATAGATCTGTTTGCCACACAAGAAAACGCAAAATGCCCATGCTTCGCATCCAGGTATCCTCACCCATTGTCCAAAGGCAAAGCGCCAAGGATGAATTGGTCAGGCAAATTTGCTTATGCTTTTCCGCCTCTCCCACTCATTCCGTTACTGGTGAGGAAACTGCAACAACATTCCCTCACAATAATCCTAGTTGCTCCAACATGGGCAAGGCAGCCATGGTTCACAACTCTGTTGGAACTATCAGTAGTCCCACATCAGAAGCTTTACCTCGCCCAAACTTCTCACTCAGAACCATGGAGAAATACGGCACCCAGATCCCAATCATGTCAACCTTGCGATCTGGCTACCTTAAACTCCCGCCAGACTGTATGGACATTATCAAGGAAGCTAGATGCCTTACCACAAGGGAATGCTATGCAGCAAAATGGAAGAGACCTTGCATATACATCTACAAGGTTACATCTAGCTGCCATAGCGGCTTACCTACAAAACAGGCAGCACCTGTCTTTGTTTAGGGTTCCCGCTATTAAAGCTTTTATGGAAGGACTTAAAAGAATAATTCCACCAAGAGCTCCACCCTCTCCGGTATGGAATCTCAATGTAGTCCTAACCAGACTAATGGGTCCTCCGTTTGAACCTCTACACAAGTGTGAACTACAGTTCCTCACTTGGAAAGTAGCCTTTTTAGTCGCTATCACATCTCTCAGAAGAGTGGGTGAACTCTAGGCATTAACGATACAAGAACCATTTTTACAAATCCATCATAACAAAGGGGTTCTTAGGACAAACCCAAAATTCTAACCCAAAGTAGTATCTGCCTTTCATCTGAACCATTCTGTTGAGCTACCAGTATTCTTCCCTCAACCAGACTCAGTGGCAGAAAGAACTCTACACACATTAGACGTCAAAAGAGCGATACTTTACTACATTGAAAGGACAAAATCCTTTAGGAAAACCAAACAACTTTTTGTGGCTTTGTCCCCACCTCATAAGAGCAACCCCGTATCCAAGACAGGAATTGCAAGGTGGATTGTTAAATGCATATAAATATGCTACATTAAAGCCAAATTAAATAACCATTCCCCCTAGGGCGCATTCTATACGCAAACTACGGGCTTCTATGGCATTCTTAGGGAACATTCCCCTAGATGACATATGTAAAGCAGCAACTTGGGCTACACCACACATCTTCACAAAACACTATTGTGTAGATGTGCAGGCAAAACAGGCTAGTGTGGGCCAGGCTGTATTAAGAACACTATTTCAAACTACTGCAACAGATACAGGTAGCCACCGCTAAGGGAGTAACTGCTGTGTAGTCTATGCACAGTGTACAATCTACAGCTCATATATGCCTCGAACGGAATATGCTACTTACCAGTATGCATCTGTTCTTGGCATGTAGAGCTGTAGAGTTGTACACGCCCACCCGCCTCCCCGGATACCTTTGTCTGTTCCAGTATTATCTTATTTAGATACAGCACACATGGGCATCTTCACTGCTTATTACTACGCTGCATCATTTCACCGCTGCCAAAAACAATCTGAGGATGGAGCCGAAGCCCATGCGCAGTATGATCCAAAGGAGGAGTCACATACCTCGTGACTTCCAAAGACTTTCCGAGAGGAAAAACAACTGCAAACATCCGGGCCCAACACCAGATGGCGATCTATGCACAGTGTGTAGATCTGCAGCTCTACATGCCAAGAACAGGTGCATACTGGTAAGTAGCACATTCGATAATCAGTGGTAATAATATGCTAGCTGTTGATCACAGACTAATTTCTGCTATATGCCAGTAATGAGACATTGCTTTCTCTAACTTCCAATGGTCTTAAGAAGCTTAATGATGTCTTTGTCACCTTTATGGATGATCTAGACCTTGATTCAAACCTCTCCAAAACAAAGGTGATGGTCTGTGGGCATCTTTCAACCAAATCCAGGGCCTTGGGTGTAGAAAATTCAGTTAAATGAGAGAATTCATCATTTTGTTTTTATACTCGGGTCACTTTTGATTTGGTAAACTGATGGTCTGCCTGTCTCAGTCTTTAAACGTTCAAAGATTGTGGAGTCAGTTGGGGCCTTTTTTTTTCTTCTTTTTTTTGCTGCCTAGCTTGGATGCAAACCATTAATCGCTATGTTTGAAACATGCAATCTGCTCCAATTTTATGTTCTATTGCAGGCATTTGCGGCACTCTTTAAAGAGATCCATTCAGCGTAAGGAAAATAGTTTGTGTTACTTGATCTTCCCCCTTGCAGCCCATTTTGCTTTTGCCTTGAAGAATTGGATCTATCTTATGTTGAGAATATTATTAAATTGACCCCTTTGAACAATTCCAAGCCTTCTCTTAATAGAGCTTTTATCATAATTGTCTTAATAATTTCTATAGCATTTCTTGGTTAAAATACATTAAGTCAGATTTGAACGAATTGGACAGGCATTTTCTATTATCCAAACCTAATTGTATCGCAAAAGCAGACAAATTATGGGTGAAGAAGCTTTTTTTTCTCCTTGATGACAGAAATGGACTGTACGAGGCAGTGTTGTTTTCTGAGCCTCCTTGTAAAGATGATGTTGTCTTAAAGAATTTAGTAGGTATGGATCCTTATCCATTGTTACCCAGTCCTGGGAGAGACGTCTTCTGTGCAGATCTAGAATAGGCATCATTGGTTGTCATCTCTCATTGCCAAAGGAATATTTCTGCTACGATTTTGTCTACAATTGTACCTTGATCAAATTTCCACTAAGGCTCTTTTGCACTTTACCCTTTTCTGTAAATTGTATGGATTGCTATTCGATTTTTAATCCTGTTGCTCCACAAACATGGATTCAGCAGATGTAGACCCATGTTGACATATCTATATATGTTGTCTGATATTGAAAAGCAATCTTTTTTAAATTTGCTGATGGGTATCAGAATTTACTGCTTTTTTAATGCCTCTGTTGACATTTCTGCTTTTTTCTTTTCTATTTTTTTTTTTATGTTCTGCAATGCTATTTGCTTTTATGGTTATATTTGTAACAGAGTAAAGTGTGTTTCTGTCTGAAATCAACATTGTTAGCCTTTTCAAACTGCTTGATGGTGGTAGCCAAATGATTTACTTCTGGTTTCCAGAAATATGGGGGCGTGTATATATAGTTGAGTTGCAACTTCAGGGTACAAGAGTGTATAAACCAGTGTCCAAAGTAGTGTTTTCACCCAAATATCTTTTATACGGAGTGATTATGCTTGCATTTAAGCTCAAAGGGTCTGACTACGATGTGGGTCGAATCACAACCAACAGCCTGTCAGTTGAGATCGACCAGCAGTTGCCCCTGTGTTCTGGGGACCGACTGCTGTTTAGTTTAGTTTAGTTTAGTTTAATTTAATTTAGTTTAGCCATTTGTAGAGCGCATGGTTACACCACCGGTGTGTCCCCGCGCTAAAACGGTCCCTCTTAAAGAATTCGGGAGGCAATTCCATATCACCCCCAGTAACTGTATGTTCGAGGCATATGAGCTGCAGATTGTACACTTAGCATAGATCGCCATCTGGTGTTGGGCCCGGATGTTTGCAGTTTGTTTTTCTTCTTGGACAGTCTTTGGAAGTCACGAGTTTGGTGACTCCTCCTTCGGTCCGTACTGCGCATGGGCTTCGGCTCCATCCTCAGATTGTTTTTTTCCGCCATCGGGCTCGGATGTGATACTTCGTGCTCCGGCTTCGAACTTCTACGGTTCCAGCCTCGACGGAAAATCCTCGTTTTCTTCGAGTTTCTTCATCATCATCTTCATCTCTCGAAGCGGCACTTTCTCCATCCTGTACATCGGCACCGGCCTTCGGGCCCTCCTCGACTCCGGTCCCAGCCGATGGAAAGGACTCCGTTCAAAAAGTGCCCAAAATGTGGGTCTAAATTTCCCCACACCGACCTCCATCAGGTGTGTAACCTTTGCCTCTCTCCTGAACACGAGGCTAGAGACTGCCCCGCCTGCAAGTCTTTTCGATCGAAGAAGACCATCCGAGATCGAAGAGCTCGACGCACCATGGCGCACTCATCCTCTGCAGCTCCACCGGACATCTTCGGAGACGGCGCCGAAGCTTCGGGGCAAACACACACCGAGCAGGAGGAAGACGTCGTCAGCGCTTCCGAGGCCGACGACTCCGACGTGGAGGACGTTACACCGGCGCAGCGGGCCGTGAGTACTATGCCCCCTCCCACCCCCGCGCCGAAAACCAAAGAGACTCAGGTTACTCCCTCGCCTGCCGGCCTGGGCAAAACCAAAACCAAAGCTTCTATCACCCCACCTACGGGCCCGGTGTCGAAGCCTCCAAAGTCTCACGGCAGCTCGGGATCGAGCCAGCCGACGCCCGGTGCCGAAAAACAGCATCCGGCACCGAAGAAAGCAATATCCAGCTCGACTCCGAAGCCACCGGTGCCGAAGCCTGGACACTCGGTGCCGACCAAACACAAACATAAATCTGTCGGCACCGACGCCCCGGCGCCGAAACCTCATTCGACGCCGAAACACCCGGACACCTCAAGAAAGCATGGCGCACACAAACCATCGAAACCCTCGGTTCCGAAATCACCGGTGCCGACAGACGATTCGGCACCATTGGCTCTGTTTACACCAGACCCTTTACAAAAGACCCTGTCCAAAGATCCAAAGACTGGGCTTTTGACTTTAATTACCAAGAAAAGACGCCTTGATACTCCGGCTCCTCCTCCTCCACCCAAAAGGAAGGACTCTGCTACTTCTCCCCTCAGAGTGCCCTCTCCACTACCGCCTCCCCTACCTCCTCCACCTCCTCCACCACCTCCCCCTCCCAGGTCTCCGCCACCTCTACCTCACTACGATCCGGCCCCATCCCCAGATCCGGATGACGGGGACCCGGACAATTACCCGGCGGACGCCCCAATGGATCCCACTCCACCAGGGACCCCAGACCCATGGGAGGATTACAATAACCCTGATATACCAGATATACCTCAGGACGACCTATACCCATCCAGGCCGTCTCCTCCAGAGGACTCCTTAGGGTTTCATCATTTAGTGCAGAGAGCAGCACACTACCATGGGGTGGACATGCACAGTGAACCAGTGGAAGAAGACTTCCTACTGGATACATTTGACATACAAGACAAATCCACTTCTATTTTACCCATGCTTAAGGGTGTCACCAAGCACGCTACAGAGGTGTTCAAAGACCCTGTCAGGGCCAGAGTACTGAACCCTAGAATAGAGAAGAAGTACAAGGCGGCACCCACAGACCCTGCATACATTAAGGGCCCTGCTCCCCTAGATTCCCTAGTTGTCTCCACAGCTAGAAAGCGGGCTAACTCCCAATCCTCAGGAGAAGCCCCACCGCCAGACAAGGAATCTAAACTTCTGGACGCGTCTGGTAAACGCACCGCCTCCCAAGCTGCAAACATGTGGCGCATTGCAAACACACAAGCACTGCTTGCGCGATATGACAGAGCACACTATGACGAACTAGAGGCTCTTATGCAGCACCTTCCAGAAAAACACAAGCGCAAGGCTCATGACCTGATACAGGAGGGTAAACTAATTACAAACACCTCCATTAAGTGTGCCCTCGATGCAGCCGACACTGCTTCTAGAGCCATAAATACAAGTGTCCTACTTCGTCGCCATGCCTGGCTCAGGATCTCAGGGTTCAAGCCTGAAGTCCAGGCGTCCATACTCAATCACCCCTTTGACCAGCAAACTCTCTTTGGGCCAAAGGTAGACGAAGCGTTGGAAAAGATGAAAAAGGACACAGACACGGCAAAGTCTATGGGGGCACTCCAAACACAAGCCTCTAGACGTTCCTTTCGACGCTCGTCCTTTCGTGGCACAGGCAGAGGCTCCTCGACCGATAACGCCTCTACCTCCTACAAGTCCCCTCCTCAAAATACCTTTTCAAAGGGCAATCAAAGGGGTGGTTACAGAGGCAACAACAATAAGGGCAGGGGCAAAACCAACAACACCCGTTCTGCCACCCCACCCGCACAATGACTCCCCTCCGCTCCCCCCAGACCATCCCACTCCAGTCGGGGGCAGACTACAAGACTTTATCCACACATGGGAGTCCATAACATCGGACAAATGGGTGACCCAAATCATTCGGTCAGGGTACTGTCTCGAGCTAACATCTACCCCACCCAATATCCCATCAAGGCACCGTCCAATGTCTCAAGAACATTCCACACTGCTCAAACAAGAGGTACTCTCACTCCTCCAAAAACACGCTATAGAGCAGGTCCCCGTCAATCAACAAAATCTAGGGGTCTACTCCCTATATTTCTTAATACCAAAGAAAGACGGGACCCTCAGACCCATTCTCGACCTCCGGCCTCTAAATGCCTACATACATTCAGACCATTTTCACATGGTCACCCTACAACAAGTCCTCCCACTCCTCTGCCAGGGAGACTTTCTCACAACCTTGGATCTGAAAGACGCATACTTTCACATCCCAATACACCCCTCTCACAGGAAATACCTCAGGTTCGTGGTGGACGGGCAACATTACCAATTCACGGTTCTCCCCTTCGGGGTCACCACCGCACCACGGGTGTTTACCAAATGCCTAGCAGTAGTAGCAGCACACCTCAGACGTCAACATATTCACGTCTTTCCTTACCTAGACGACTGGCTGATAAAAGCCGCGTCCTACGACCAATGTGTGCAACATACAAACAGCACCATCCAACTGCTCCACCAGCTAGGCTTCACGGTGAACTACCAAAAGTCCCACCTCATACCATCTCACACAAAGCAATATCTCGGGGCCACTATAGACACCTCCAAGGGTATTGCCTATCCAAACTCAGCCAGAATCACAAGCATTCAAGCCTTACGCAAAACATTCCTTCCTCAACACTCTCTTCCAGCAAGAGTGTTTATGAAGCTCATAGGAATGATGGCGTCTTGCATCTTCATAGTGCCCCATGCAAGACTCCACATGCGTCCACTTCAAGAGTGCCTAGCACAACAGTGGAACCAGGCCCAGGGTCAGCTGACGGATCTGGTGTTGGTGGACGGCCGCACACATCACTCTCTGCAGTGGTGGAACACCACAAACCTTTCCAAAGGGCGGCCGTTCCTGGACCCGGTTCCTCAGGTGATTCTAACAGCGGACGCATCGCTCTCCGGCTGGGGAGCGCACCTCCTACACCTGACCATGCAAGGTCTATGGACGCCACAGCAAACATCGCTCCACATCAACCATCTGGAGCTCTTGGCGATCTTTCTAGCCCTAAAATCTTTCCAAAAACAGATTTCGGGCAAAGCAGTCCTCATTCGCACAGACAACATGACTGCGATGTATTATATACAAAAACAGGGGGGGACACACTCTCCCCAGCTCTCCCGCTTAGCCCAGAGCATATGGAGATGGGCAATTCCCCAAAACATCTTTCTCCTGGCACAGCACGTTCCAGGCGTACAAAACACCATGGCAGATCTGCTCAGCAGACAAACGCAACAACTACACGAATGGGAACTGCATCCACAAGTTCTTCACCCATTCTTCCAACAGTGGGGGCATCCTCAGATAGACCTCTTCGCCACCCACGAAAACAAAAAATGCCCAAGCTTCGCCGCCAGATACCCACACCCATTGGCCAAGGACAATGCGATATGGATGAACTGGTCAGGCAGATTTGCTTACGCCTTTCCACCTCTCCCACTAATTCCATTAGTGGTCAGGAAGCTACAACAGCACTCCCTCACACTCATTCTGGTAGCTCCGACGTGGGCCAGGCAGCCGTGGTACACCACGCTACTACAACTATCAGTGGTACCACATCAAAAACTGCACCTATCCCCATGCCTCCTAACCCAGAACCATGGAGAAATCAGGCACCCGGACCCAGCTCAGCTCAACCTGGCGATCTGGCTCCTGAAATCCTAGAATGCGGATACCTTAACCTTCCCCCTGATTGCATGAACATCATCATGGAAGCCAGACGTCCTACCACTAGAGCATGTTATGCCGCAAAGTGGAAAAGATTTGTTATTTACTGCCGTAACAATACAATCAACCCTCTAGATGCATCCATACAGCACATCATATGCTATCTGCTCCATCTTCACAGGTGTAACCTGGCATATTCATCCATACGACTACACCTAGCAGCGATCGCTGCTTATCTACAAAACAGACAGCATTTATCACTCTTCAGAGTGCCCGCTATTAAAGCCTTCATGGAAGGCCTTAAACGAGTTATTCCTCCCAGGGCACCACCTTCCCCTGTATGGAATCTAAATTTAGTTCTTACGCGACTAATGGGTCCGCCCTTCGAACCAATGCACAAATGTGAGCTACAGTTTCTCACCTGGAAAACAGCTTTCCTTGTAGCTATCACTTCCCTTAGAAGGGTTGGTGAAATACAAGCGTTCACCATACAGGAACCCTACATACAAATGCATCACAGCAAGGTCATACTTCGCACAAATCCGAAGTTTCTGCCCAAAGTCATTTCCCCCTTCCATCTCAATCAATCAGTGGAATTACCTGTCTTCTTTTCGCAACCCCAATCTGTTGCGGAAAGGGCCTTACACACACTTGATGTGAAAAGGGCGTTGCTATACTACATACAAAGAACGCAACCCTTCAGGAAGACTAAACAATTGTTCGTTTCCTTCTCTCCACCACATAAAGGCAACCCCATTTCGAAATCAGGGATAGCTAGGTGGATTGTAAAATGCATACAAATTTGCTATCAAAAGGCAAAGAGAACATTATCTGTTCCTCCTAAAGCCCACTCTACAAGAAAGTTAGGGGCTTCTATGGCTTTTCTAGGGAATATACCCTTAGATGACATCTGCAAAGCAGCCACATGGTCTACACCGCACACCTTCACAAAACACTACTGTGTAGATGTGCATTCCAAGCAGCAAGCTAGGGTGGGCCAGGCTGTACTAAAGACACTTTTTCAAACAGCTGCAACGGATACCGGTGGTCGCCGCTAAGGTTGGGTACTGCTATATAATCTATGCTAAGTGTACAATCTGCAGCTCATATGCCTCGAACGGAATATGCTACTTACCAGTATGCATCTGTTCTTGGCATGTAGAGCTGCAGAGTTGTACACGCCCACCCGCCTCCCCGGCTACCTGTATCCGTTCCAGTACATCTTATTTAGATACAACACATGGGTTTCTCACTGTGATTACCAAGCTCCATCATTTCCCTGTTGGCGAAAAACAATCTGAGGATGGAGCCGAAGCCCATGCGCAGTACGGACCGAAGGAGGAGTCACCAAACTCGTGACTTCCAAAGACTGTCCAAGAAGAAAAACAAACTGCAAACATCCGGGCCCAACACCAGATGGCGATCTATGCTAAGTGTACAACTCTGCAGCTCTACATGCCAAGAACAGATGCATACTGGTAAGTAGCATATTCCTTTAGTGTGTAGTTGTGAGTAGTCATGTCTTCAGTTGTTTGCAAAATCTGGTTTCGCATTGCTCCATTTTTAGGTCCATTGGTAGAGTGTTCCACGCTTTTGCCGTAAGATATCTGAAGGAGCGTGTACCCATTCTAGCTTTAAAAATTCTAGGTACTGTCACCAATGCCCTACTCTGGGATCTTAAAATCCGGCCTGGTGTGTACTGTGTTAACAGTGGTTGCGGGTACCGTGGGCCTTTTCTTGATGGGATGCGGCTCCGTCGATGGCGTCCATATCTTCGTCGACGACTTTGTCATCGTCGTCGACTGCCCCGTCGATGAAGGAAAAAATTGCGATTACTATCAGGAAGCACCAGATTACCCCTGAGATGACTTCCCCTCGGAGGGTGACTCCTCTACCTCCTGCACTCCTCCTCGAAGAAGAGGGATCTGAGGAGGATGACGGACCGTATGGTTATGCGGATAGCCCTTCTCAATTGCACGTTGAGTGCCAGGACACACTCTGAGAGAGAATACTTGGAGGAACAGCAGTATGATCCTCCCTTAGGTTATCCAGAGGACTACTAACAGCAGATGGTCTCAATGCCTTTCTCCCTACTAACGGACTTACAATTTAAGCTTTTGGACTATAGACTGAGATTTCCAACACAATCGACGACTCCAGTTGGGGTGCCAGTTACAGCTGTTCTGCCTGCACTGCCTTCTACCCCTCAATTGCCGCCACCTCCACCAATGCCTGTGGCTCCATATGCGCCACCAGTCGTTCCTCTCATCCAGGATGATACCTCTGAGGACCAGGGCGACGTCACTATTTCAGATCCAGACACAGAGTAGGATGACTGTAATTCCTGATCCAGCTTCGCCTTCGCCAGCGGACTAGGGTCCCAGCCACAGTTATTCCTGTACTGTCTCGCCTTGAAAAGAAATATAAGGCTCCTGACGATAACGCGGCCTGCCTGGTCAGTCAGCCTAAACCGGGCTCTGTCATCTCTCAGACCGTCCAAAGTAAGGCCAGAAATCCTTCTGCTCCCCTCACATCACCTCCAGATAAAGAGGGCAGACGCCTCTAACGCCTGCAAGAGATTTTCCTCCATGTCCAGCCTGATGGTCAGGGCTGCAAACGCCTTAGCTATACTTGGTCGCTATGATCGCCAGATGTGGTGCGACCTTTCCCCCTATCTGGATCAATTGCCGAAGGATGCGAAAGTGGAAGCGAAGAAGATTCTTCAAGAGGGAGAGAAAACCTCTTCTGAAGTCATTGATTGTGCAATGGACATTGCAACGACTGCGTTCCGCTCCCTTGCGGGAGCTGCTGTCCTTAGTCGCCAAGGCTGGCTGCGAGCTACATGGTTTCATACGGAGGTCCAAAACAAAATCTTGGATCTTCCCTTTGTTGGGGAGGCGCTCTTTGGGAAGCATATTGATGATGCGCTCGAGGACATTAAGAAAGACACGGAGACCGCAAAATCCCTAGGGACTCGGGGAGGGATGGCGGTCCTGATCCTACTGGATCTGTCCGCGCCCTTCGATACGGTCTATCACCATGTGCTGATGGACCGTTTGTCGAAGGTGGGGGTGGAAGGCAGGGCCTGACACCTCCTGAAATCTTTCCTGGCGGACAGAATACAAACAGTTGAGCTGGGGTAGGACAAATCCAAGCCTTTTGCCCTCCCACGCAGGGTGTCGTACGGGTCCTCTCTGAGCCCCACGCTTTTTAACGTCAGCCCATTGGCGGCATTGATAAGATCTTTCGGGCTGCAACTAACATCCTATGCAGACGACACACAAATTGTGTTGTCCATACAACGAGGGACCAAAGATATTATGGCCTCGAGATGTCATGATTGTCTGAAAGATATCTCTGGTTGGATGGCCTCTAATTGCCTGAAATTGAATGCAGGCAAGACCGAGGTCATTATATTTGGGAACAATCCCAATATCTGGGCTCCGGACATGTGGCCTGAGGTAATGGGAAATCTACCAGCTCCCTCAGGCAAAGCCAAAAACTTGGGTGTGATCATGGATCATAAACTTGATTTTGGGGACCAGGTCAGCGGAGTGGTATCTACCTGCTTCTATCCCCTTAGGATACTGAGAAAAATTACATTTTTCCTTCCAGTAGATGGTTTCAGGACCGCAGTCTCAGCCCTCGTTTTGTCGCGCCTTGATTACTGTAATAGTCTGTACCAAAAAAAACATCTGTACAGACAGTACAAAATGCAGCGGCGAGACTGCTAACTGGCATACCTAGGTTTGCCTCTGCTTGAGATGGAGTCCGGCCACTGCACTGGCTGCCAGTTACAAGACGAGCACAATTAAAAGCACTGTGCACGGTTTTTAAGGCACTGAGGGCCAATGGCCCGGGATTTCTGACCAGCTGCTTTGAATGGTATGTTCCGGGTAGAGCGTTGCGCTCCACCGATGGAAGACTGGTAGCCGTCCCACGAATCAAAAAGGCCAGTTGGGGAGGCAAAAGCTTTTCCTATTGTGCGACGAAAGCCTGGAACAGTCTGCCGGCGCATCTAAGGACTGCCTCGGAGCTACTTTCTTTCAGAAAGGGGCTGAAGACTTGGTTATTCATGGTATAGGCACCCCTTGTTTCCAGTGAGTCAGTGTGTAGCGCCAAGACACCCATTGGTATAAGTGCGCATTATAAACTTCTATAACATAACTCTGCAATACCGCAAGGTCCCTTTCTGTGGGGCCAGAGGCAGAGGGAATGCTACCTACAGTGGGGGATACCAGCAACAACGGTATTCTTCATATGGATCAAACTCTCAATCTTACCGCCCGAATTATAACCTGCGGCAAAATCAATCATCCTCTTTCTCTAGATCTAACAGAGAGGACAAGGACGCCAGGGGAGGGACTAGAGGCTTGCTGGCTCTTACTACTGTCCCTTCTCCTCCTGTAACACCAGTGGAAGGCAGAATCTCAAATTACTTCCACAACTGGCAGCAAATAACATTGGATCGTTGGGTTCTGAAAATCATTCAATGCGGCCATATTCCATGGAATTTGTCCTTGCACCACCTTCCAAGACCCTTCGCGCCACTGTCAAAATATCTTCGTCTTCTACGTTTGGAAGTCTATCAAATGCTCCTGAAAGGGGCGATAGACCGATTCCTCTCTCTCAGCGGGGAGAGGGTTTCTACTCCCGGTTCTTCCTGGTTCGGAAGACCTTAGAAAAGTGGCGCCCTATTCTAGATCTGAGGGAGCTGAACACCTATCTCATCAAACAATCATTTCGAATGGTTACTCTGCAGGACATCCTTCGTCTTCTCAACTCAGGAGATTACATGGCCACATTGGATCTAGAGGACACATACTTTCATGTACCCATCCATTCAGCCCACAGAAAGTCCTTCGCTTCACAGTAGCAAAGAGCCACTTTCAGTTCAAGGTCCTGCCTTTTCGACTCCGATCTGCTCCGGATCTTTACAAAAGTACTAGTTCCTGTGGCAGCTTTTCTACGATAGCAGCAGCATCCGGTTTTCCCTTACCTGGACGACTGGTTGCTGAAGGCTTCTTCCAAGCACGCAGCAGAGGAATCGGTCACGGCGTGCACACATCTTTTCGACAATCTCGGTCTTACTGTCAACACGGTAAAGTCGACTGTGTCCATCCAGAACAGCCCGATTATTGGGAGTCATTCTGGACACGTCCCTCAACAAGCCTTTCCAACCCTGAAGAGGCTAGAAAAGCTGATGACCATGGCCTGTGTACTGTTAGGAAGGCAGTCACTTTCAGTTTTGCAGCGTGAATCTCTGGATTCACTATGCTGTGCATTTTTCCGCGATCTTGTGGTTGGGTCCGGATTCGTAGTCTTTCTTTTGTTTTTTGTTTTTTCGTTTTTCGTAGCCCAGGTGGGCGTCGACGTCCCACCATTTGGTGTACCTCTCGTGACGTCGGCGCGCTTCCTGCGGAAGTCCCACCTTGGGTGCTCCATCTTCAGATTCTTTTTTCCGCCGTTGGGTCTGGATCGTCATCGAGAAGCTCCAGAGTTGAACGAAGGAAAAGATAAATACGCGAATTTCATCGAAGGAGAAAGTATTCAAGACTACAGAGAAGAAGAACATACAGCTAGGACGACGAAGAAGGTGGAGTTCCACGGAAACTTCGACGCCCATTGGAAAATGCGCACTCAGACTCTGAGCGCAATGGACAAGACACCATTCAAATTCTGCCGTAACTGCCACCACAAATACGCGCAGAAGGATCAGCATCCAGTCTGCAACCTTTGCCTGCCGATCGACCACGTGAGCAAGGATTGCAACGCCTGCGACGTCTTCACGCCGAAGACGCTCCGAGTGAGAGAAAGGCAGAGAAGAGCCAACTTCAACATGGAAGGCCCCGTCGCTGTACGAGCTGGGCCTCTCCACCGACGATGAGGACAACATCGTCGAAGGACCCGACGTCTTCACGGTCGCAGAGACCGATAAGAAAACGCCTGACAAGGTAGGAGACTCTTCGAGTACGAAAGCCCCGAAAGGGCCCCGAAAACCTGAGAGTGACTCTCGAAAAACAGAGTCAAAGTCCTCGAAAGGAACACCGGCGCTGAATTTCGACGACCGCAAGTGGATCCAAGGACGAAAGGCCCGGCGGATCCTTCGAGAAGGACTCCCAGGTGCCGAAGCCTGCCGAAAAGCAGGGTTCGTCGAAGCAGGGCCTCGAGGTGAGCCGCCCGACGACTAAGGAAAAGGCCGCGTCGACGCAAGCTCCGTCGAAGAGACCAGCGCTCGACGCCGATCCCGCCTCCGAAATGGAGAAGAAAAAGAGAAGGCTCGAAGCGGAGATGGAGAGTATCCTTCTGAGGAAGGAGTTCGACGAAAAAATGAGACAGTACAAGATCCCAGTAAGGCCGCCGACCGAGGTCGTCGAGGTCGAGGACCAGGAGGACTTCGACACCGAAGATCTGTCGAGAGATCCTGAAGAGGAGGAGGAGGAAGCCTACTATGAGGGAGAAGAAGACGAGCAGCAGTCGATCTACGGCTCGGCGCCGTCGACGACTCAGGAGATGGAATGGCAAGACCTCGACGCCGAAAGTCCCGAGGAGCCCGTGGAGACATATCCTTCGAGGCCTTCGCCGCCAGACGTCATTGGAGCATACAACATGGTCGTCAGGAGCGCAGCAGCGGCCTTTGGGGTGAAATTGGACGAGGAGAAGCAGAAAGCAGACTTTCTACTGGAAACACTGCTCCCCATCCAGACTAGGAGCCAGTTCCTCCCCATGCTCCAAAGCGTGATGAACCAAGGGAAGGAGGCATTCAAGGAGCCCGGAACTTGCAGATCCATCACTCCAAGAACTGAAAAGAAGTACAAGCACTCTTCACAGGATCCTCCATATATCAAGGGATCAGTCACAGCTGACTCCCATCATTGCTTCCACGGCCAGGAAGAGGGCCAATGTGCCGGCTACCTCAGGGCCGCCTCCCGACAAGGAGAGCAGAAGAATGGACCTCACCGGGAGGAAGGTGGAGAGAAATGCGGCCATTCACTGGCGCATGGCCAACTCCAATGCCCTTCTGAACAGGCACCAGCACCAACACTGGGACGAGATGGGAGACCTAATTAAGCATCTCCCAGAGCAGTACAGACAGAGAGCTTCCCATCTGGTCGAGGAAGGTAAAAGCATTTCTAATGCATGCATTAAGACGGCATTGGATGGGGCAGAGACATCTAGCAGGCTGATGGCTATTGGAGGCAAGCCTGGCTCCGAATTTCTGGCTTCAAACAGGAGGTCCAGAAAAACATACTGAACACACCATTCAACGGTGAGACGCTGTTCGGTGCCACGGTGGACGAAAAACTCTCCCAGCTGAAGAAGGAAAATGAAACGGCTAGGTCCATGGGGGCCCTGCAATTCAGAGGGATGCGAAGAGGCACCACAGCTCGGAGACCCTTCGGAAGGGGAGGAAACCAGCCGGGAACGTCACACCAGACTTTCCAGCAAGGACAGCAGAGTGAAGGTCACAGCCAGCAGGGCCAGCAGAAGCAGAACTGGCAGTACCAACTTTGGGGCCAGTCCTTTCGCGGGAGGGGAAACGGACGTGGACAGAGAAGAAGAGGGGGAGACCAACCCTCCTCAAAGTGACTTCCATCGAAAGAAGAGGCTCA
The DNA here is from genome assembly GCF_964204655.1 of Triturus cristatus. Taxonomy (NCBI): domain Eukaryota; kingdom Metazoa; phylum Chordata; class Amphibia; order Caudata; family Salamandridae; genus Triturus; species Triturus cristatus. The sequence continues at coordinate 1,187,764,616 of NC_140592.1, forward strand.
CCCTCAGGATACCCCAGGGGGTGAAGCGCATAGTGAACACAGTAGGGGGGGTTCACAAACCAAACGCCTACGAGCATGCAACACCAGTAGGCGGAAGACTAAAACTTTACCTTCAACAATGGCAAAAAATAACATTAGACAAATGGATTCTGAACGTCATACAGTACGGGTACTGTATAGAGCTAGAGAAAAGGCCTCCAAACAAGAAACCAAAAAGAAGGCAACGATCCGGGCAGGAGCTTGCTCAACTCAAAAAGGAGACTCTGCAACTGCTCCAAAAGAAGGCCATAGAACCGGTGCCATACAGAGAAAGGAACAAGGGAGTGTACTCAAACTAATTCCTGGTCCCAAAGGTGGACGAAACACTAAGACCCATCCTGGATCTACGGTTCCTAAACAGATTCATAAAAATTCAGAGATTCAAAATGACATCGCTGCAAGAAGTGCTGCCCCAGTTACGAGGAGGAGACTTCATGTCCACGGTGGATCTCAAAGATGCCTACCTGCACATCCCGATGAACGGTCGACACAAGAACCTGGTAAGGTTCACCGTCAACGAGGATCACTACCAATTCACAACCCTGGCATTCGGCCTCAAGTCCGCGCCAAGGGTGTTCACAAAATGCCTTGCAGCGGTAGCAGCATACCTTCGGAGGGAAGGGATCCATGTATACCCTTACCTGGACGACTGGCTCATCAAAGCAAGTACTCGTGACAAGTGCGAGGAACACGCAGAAATAGTGACAAATACACTAACAAGTCTAGGGTTCTCGATTCACTGGGGAAAATCATCAATGGAACCAGAACAGGTGAAGATCTTCCTGGGGACACAGATCAACACCATAAACAACACAGTCATGCCCAGCAACAGGAGAACAGAAGCCCTGCTGAAGGAGACACGTCTCTCCCAGAAGGGGCGAGCTCTGACAGTGAGAACGGCGAGCAAGATCATGGGGATGATGGCGTCGTGCATACACCTAGTCCCCAATGTACGCCTACACATGAGACCATTCCTAGAATGGCTGCAACAACAATGGTCACAAGCAAATGGAAGTTGGGAGGATCTAGTGGTTGTAACGCACGCAGTGCAGGAAGAGATAACATGGTGGAACAGGGAAAACATCACAACAGGGAAACCCTTGACACCTCCAAACCCAACTGTGACCATCACCACAGACTCATCCCAGTGGGGATGGGGTGCACACATGAACAAGCTCAGAGTGAGAGGTCTGTGGACTCCAACGGAAGCGGTCAAACACATCAACTACCTGGAATTGAAGACCGTACTGCTAGCCCTGAAGGCTTTCCAGAGGCAGCTGTACAACCAAAGAGTGTTGATACAAACAGACAATACTACGACGATGTTCTACATCAACAAGCAGGGAGGAACGCAATCGTTCCCCCTATCCAAACTGGCTCAGGAGATCTGGAGATGGGCAATCCCACTGAAAATAGACCTGCTGGCCATACACCTTCCAGGAAAGGACAATGTGGAAGCGGACTGGCTCAGCAGGCAGACTTCGGCATCCCACGAGTGGGAACTCAATGGATGGGAAACGCAAAAACTATTCAGAAGGTGGCGGAAACCTACAATAGACCTATTTGCAACACGCCAGAATGCAAAATGCCAAAACTTCGCATCCAGACAACTAGAAAAACAATCCCAGGGGAATGCCCTATGGATAAGCTGGTCAAAAACATTTGCCTACGCTTTTCCACCAATACCACTGATGCACAGGGTACTCAACAAATGCAGGACAAGCAACATGATGCTGATCCTAGTAGCACCACAGTGGGCAAGACAAACGTGGTACTCTCAGATAGTGGAAATGGCAGAGGGCCCTCCACACAAATTCAAAAAAATCAAAGACTTACTCTCCATGCAGAACGGAGAGGTTCTACACCCAGAGCCAGAGAGCCTCAGTCTAGCGGCGTGGCTCCTGAGGACCTAGAGTTCGCACACCTTAAGCTACCTCGAAGCACTATGCGAGTTCTGCGTGAGGCTAGGAGGCCAACGACACGGAAATGCTATGGAGATAAGTGGAAAAGGTTTACTATTTGGTGCACCAGAAATAAACTGCAAAACAAAATGACCAAGGAATCAACGGTGCTTAGATACCTCACACACCTACTGAAATCTAATCTATGCTCGTCGTCACTAAGAGTCCACCTAGCGGCGATTGTAGCATACACACGAGGGGAGACGGGAGGAAGTTTCTTTACCTCTCGGGTAGTAAAGAGATTCCTTGAGGGAGCTAAAAGATTAGCACCACCGAAAAGAATGCCTCCGCCGGCATGGAACCTCAATTTAGTCCTGACTGAACTCATGAAGGCGCCCTTTGAGCCCATACACAAAGCCTCACTACAAATGCTGAGCATGAAAACAGCCTTCCTGGTAGCAATAACATCGCTACGCAGGGTAAGCGAACTGCAGGCATTAACACTACAGGAGCCCTACATACAGATCCACAAGGACAGAGTCGTCTTGAGGACGGACCCACACTTCATGCCAAAGGTGGTGTCCGCTTTCCATATGAAACAGACCATTCAAATACCAAGTTTCTTCCAAAACCCGACAACTGGCGCAGAGAGGGCACTTCACACTCTCGACGCCAGAAGAGAGAACTAAGGAACATAGGAAAACAAAACAGTTTTTCGTGTCATTCGCTACCAGTTTCCTGGGTAGACCAGTGACCAAGGGCACCATCGCACCATGGATCGCGCTAACAATACAATTCTGCCACAGGCAGGCAGGACAAGAACTATCGGAGGGGGCACAGGCACACTCCACAAGGAAGAAGGGGGCAACAATTGCCTTTCTGGCAAACACGCCCATTCAGGACATATGCCTGGCGGCAACCTGGGCTTCAGTGCACACGTTCACCAAGCACTACTGCGTGGACATACAGATGAACAAGGAAGCACAAGTAGGACAGAAGGTGCTCCAACATATATTCAAAGACCAACGCTCATCTTCCACCCAGCCGCCACAAAAATAGCAAACCGCTACAAAGTCTATGCACAGCATAGTGAATCCAGAAAGATTCACGCTGCAAAACGAATAGTTTCTTACCTGTCGGTGTAGTTTTGCAGCTTGAAGATCTTTCTGGATTCACTAGCGGACCCACCCACCTCCGCCAGAAAGATGAGGCAGGAGAGCAAGGTGGAATAACAAGTGAGGTTGAGAAGAATAAAATACTGAAAAGAGACTTGGAGAATAAACAAGACTAAAACCGCCTGGGGTTCAAGAAAAAACAAAGAGAAGACAAAAGAACAAAACAAGGGAAAAAAGAAGCCGAAGATGGCGCACCCAAGGTGGGACTTCCGCAGGAAGCGCGCCGACGTCACGAGAGGTACACCAAATGGTGGGACGTCGACGCCCCCCTGGGCTACGAAAAAAAGAAAAAAAAAAAAAAAGAATACGAATCCGGACCCAACCACAAGATCGCGGAATAATGCACAGCATAGTGAATCCAGAAAGATCTTCAAGCTGCAAAACTACACAGACAGGTAAGAAACTATTTGTTCGCCTCTACAAGTTCCTCCTAGGGTCCATTTCCTCCTGCCTTCCTCTAATTCCCCACTGCAGGTTAAGGATGCGCCCTTTCTAGGAAGAGCTGGACTTGCAGTGGCAACAAGTCGACAGGTCCTTCGAACACAAGATCATCGTTACCGTGTCCATGAGAGACACCGCATCATGGTGGACGAACGAGGGAAACATTTCTCAGGGCCTCTCCTTCAGGATCACCCCGGCTCCTCAGATAATAACTACAGACGCCTCGCTGGAGGGCTGGGGAGCGGTCTTGCAAGACCTTCACATAAGCTGCCGTTGGCTACCCCAACATAGTCTTCTACATATCTATCTGCTGGAGCTCAGAGCGATTCGCCTTGCCTAGCAGGCTTTTCTCCCACGGATAGAGCTGTCTGCAGTTCTAGTACGAAATGACATTACGACAGCCATGCATCACATAAACAAAGAGGGCGGCACCAGATCTCGTCTTTTGTCAAAAGAAGCTCCGACAGTTTGGTAATTGTGATCTAGCATGGGATATCGCTCAAAGCGGAGCATCTTTCAGGCGTTCTCAACAAAACCGCGGACACGCTGAGCAGACTGAAATCAGTCAGCCACGAATGGGAACTGGACCAGTCCACTCTGGAACAGGTTTTTCGCCTATGGGGCAGACCGTCCATAGACCTCTTTGCCACGCCTGGAGAACAACAAATGCTGATTTTACTCAAGCATGCTTCATCATCCGGGATAATTGGGGAATGCGCTTTCGATGGCCTGGTCAAGTGCCTTTGTTTACGCTTTTCCCCCCATTCCGCTGATCCCCAGGCTTCTCGGGAAGCTCAAGGCGGAACCTTGCAAGATGATTTTGATGGCTCATGCGTGGCTGGCCAATTTTGGTTCACAGAGCTGCATCTCCTCTCCCAGCCGACTCCTTCGCTGCTGACAATGTCCCAGGGCCAAGTCTGGCACCCGGATCCCCAATCCCTACAGTTATCGGCATGGCTCCTGAGCATCGAGAATTTCTTGGTTTGACCCTTTCAGCAGAATGTAGAGATGTACTTTCTCAGGCACGAGCCCCAAGTACCAACAAGACATACCCGTTAAAGTGGAAGCGTTTCTGCCTTTGGTGCCAGCAAGAGGGTATTCATCCTCTTTCTTCTGCACCGCATAAAGTTCTTCCTTACATTATTTCATTAGCAAAAGCAGGGCTGGCTCACTCATCTATCAAAGTTAATCTTGCTGCCATCTCTCGCTTCAGACGCACATCTTCTGGTCCTTCCCTCTGGTCGGCAAGGATACTTAAGCAGTTTCTCAAGGGCCTTTCCCTCCAGTCAAGCGTCAGCCTCCTCTTTGGCACCTTAACTTGGTTCTTACCCAGCTCATGAAGCATCCATTTGAACCTATTCATCGGGCGGATTTGAAATTCCTCTTCTGGAAGGTGGCTCTTCTGCTAGCCTTGACTTCGGCTAGGAGAGTAGGTGAATTACAAGCTCTCACCATTCAGGAACCTTTTCTCCAATTTAAAAAGGGGACAGTGATACTCCGTACCAACCCAAAGCTCATACCGAAAGTGCCTTCAGACTTTCATTTGAATGAGCCGGTCATACTCAAAACTTTTTCCCCTCAACCTACTACTCCGGCAGAAAAAGCACTCCACTCACTGGACATTCAGAGGTGCTTAAAATTATATCTTCAAGGTACTAAGGACTTCAGGAAATCTCAACTATTTGTGTTTTTCAGCGCCCCTCGTAAAGGTTTTCCCCTTTCCAAGCAGGGGATTGCTTGTTGGATTACAAGTGCTATCCAGTATTGTCACAGAGCAGCGGGCAAGCCCCTTGAAGGTCGGGTCCGTGCTCACTCCATGGGTGCGATTTCTTCTTCGACAGCCCACTTTGCCGGAGTTCCTATCTGGGAGATCTGCAGAGCAGCAACCTGGAGCAGTACTCCTACATATACAAGACATTACTCACTGGATTCTTCAACGCAGAGTGACACAGCAGTGGGCCAGGCAATTCTGAGGAACCTCTTTCATTAAGTGGCGAGCTTTCCCTTTCTACCCTCCTTCCGTCTTTCTGCTTATGCTCTTTGCACATTTTTTAAGTTCATTTGCTTGTTTCTTCCTTTTTTCCTTATGTTTACAAATGTGTTTAATTTCCATGGACTTTTGATGTTAATGATTAATAATGCATGAATAAGGAATCAAGTTAAAAAAAATATGCTCATAACTGCTAGCTACACTGATTCAAGCATGGGAATCTATGAAAGTTCCAATACTGGAGTAAGAAAACAAGTTACTTACCTGAAACTTTGGTTCTCCAGTATTGGAAACTTTCATAGATTCCCATGCGACTCACCCTTCTCCCCTGGGAAAGCTCAGCCTTCAGCAGTTTGTTATAATTTTACACTACGGCTACGAAAATCTGAGGGTTTGAGTTTCTCTCAGGAAGGTTCTAGAGGGTGAGGCTGGTCTGATTGGTTGTTCATTTTATTTGGTCTCTTTTACAAAAAGAGGTGGATATGTTACAAAACTAGAATGGGCCTAGGCCTGGTTTCTTCTTTTGTAATGGTTTCTATTACAATTTTATGTATACCGGGGACTCCCATCTCCACGACGGGGAATGATTCAAGCATGGGAATCTGTGAAAGTTTCCAATACTGGAGAACCAAAGTTACAGGTAAGTAACTTGTTGTCTTAAGGCTGGTCCTGCAACCCGAACCCGCAGCACAAGTCTCAATGGAAAATATACACTTTCCGACCGCCATGAAGGGGGTCGTATCATAAGAGTGGAAGCTTTACCGCCGACTCCTTTTCAGGCGGTCCCGTTTCCGCCACGATGTCTGTTGGACGGACAACATTGTAATTAGAGCCAAAGAGGTGTAGTGTGCTAAGGCAAATTCTGTCATTTACATTAGTTTCATAATTGAAATTGTGTACATTTAAAAATATGTTCTGATGCTGATACGCGTGGAAACAATCTATTTAGAGTCTGTTCATGCTGGAGATCTAGGATTCCAAGCACGTTTTTCTTACTCGAATGTACATTTTCCTTTATACTTTTACACATATTCTCTTGAAAAGCTTGGCACAGAATATTTGTTGAAAAAAATTATTTTGTTATGGAAAGCGTGAAACTAGGTTATCACACAACGCCTTGCACAAAAATGTGGCAACTGGTCCCATCTAGTTGTATATTTTCTCTTTGGAGGCAAGGCCTAAATAAATACATAGTTTTAGTAATCCATTTTTTTTTTTAAAAGAAAATAAGTTTCCATCTTTTACTTTCGAGACATTTAAAAGGACATGCTTGTATACAGTAAAACTAAATATGTAAATTGGTGCATATAATATTTTAGGAGAAAAAAACAAATGTAGGATTATTTTATTTTGATCAATCGTACTATATACTAATCTGTTTTTATCCAGGAGAATAGTAGTAACGTGTATTTGCAGACAAACATAGTCCGAATGCAACAATTATTTTGTAATCCTTTACATTTTATTATGTTTTGTTTTTCTGTTTGTTTTTTCAGGATTTCTTCTTTTATTCTTTAGTGTATGATCCACAGCAGAAGACTCTCTTGGCTGATAAAGGAGAGATTCGAGTTGGAAACAAATACCAGGCAGATATAACCGATTTACTAAATGAGGGTAATACTTGGGGGATGTCTGTATTGTGTCTCTACATCAATGCCTATGGTTGTTTTCATGTTGATTTATGCTGTATTTACCTGTTGAACTAGTTTAGCAGCCTTGGAGTTCTAACGAAAAATAAGCCTGATTTAAGACTAGTTTATGAATGTTATAATTGTACTTCCGTTTTTAATGAAATCATGCTGAATCCAATTATTGGGTGGATACTGTTTGCATCTGATTCGGGATCTTGCAAGTAGTGCACAATTGCCACAATCCTGGATTTTTCCCCAGAATAATGTCCTCCAGTTTCATCCAAGGTTTGCCTGGAGGAATTTTTGTGTGAGAAAAGAGGTAAGAAAGAGAAGGAATATTCAGAAACCTATTATACTTATTCAGATTCAACAGGTTTTGCCTCATTCTGATCTTGGAAGCTGAAAATCGTGAGTTAATTTCCCCCTGGGGTAAATCCCTATGGTGTGGTGTCTGATTTAACCTGAGGTGAAATACTTCACAAAAATTCCTCCAAGCTTGGGGAAGTGGTCTAGGTATTAGGTTTCCAGTATTGGTTTTATTTGTGCATCACTAGCTGGATCATTTGTGACTCTTCGCGCACTTTTCAACCAAATGCTTGATTTTTGTTGTTGTTGTAATTTGTCTGTGCTGGAAAGTGGATCATGTAGGGGCAAATGTAGGTCTGCCACTTGCAATAAGGCCACTAACACAGTATAGGGCTCAGAATGGGTCTTAAAAAATTATTACTATGCTCAACCCTTGGTAACGTGGCTCCAGGCAGGCTTACCTTCAAAACGGGTATGTAAAGCATTTAAAAACAACAATTCAGCAAAAAATTAAGACACACACAAAATCCAACACCAATTTATAAAAATTAGGACACATTTTTATCTTTTAAATGACACCAAAACGAAAAGAATCCACTGTAGGGAACCAGAGATATGTTTTTTTAAAGATTAGTCACATTCTAGTGCTTAGAAACCAACAGTGCCCCTTTTAGTCATTTCATGGCCTCATTCACCTTAACAATTGTTCTGGAGTATCTCTCACCACTCTTGTGCAGCCCCCTCCAGCAGGCTGGGCCCAGTTAGAACTCCGTCCTAAAGTTCTTCTTGCGGGTCCAAAAGTATCAAACACACAATCCATGGTTCTGGAATCTCCAAGAAGGTCCTTGAAAGTGTGAGACTTCAATTACCGCACTCAACTTGAACAAAACCCTTACAAATCCACTGGTACTACTCCAGGCTGGTGATTCTTTTGGTGATGTTCCAGGTGAGCTCTGTTAATCTATAGCTTGCAGGAAGTTCACTCTTAAGTCCTTTTGAAACAGATGTGAGCCACAGGGCTGTAGTTTCAAATGGTGCAAAAAGGCGCAAACTTTGGAGTGCAGGCCTTTGGAAATACACATCAAACTCTTCAGCGCAGACCCTTCTGATGCTCATAATTTTCAAGCAGCAGATCTGACAGGCACCACCCCTCTCAGATAGTTATTCCGTGTTCTCTGGGGTCAAGCAGGATGTGTAAGGAAGTGGGTTTCTGTTGCAGTAATCCCCCCACTTTTTGCCTGATAACTGATGCACTTTTCCTTGGTGTGCCCTGGGCTCCTGCCAATCAGGTGCCCAGGGCCTGTGTTCCTTCCATAAAAACTGCCTAAGAGCCTAAACCCAATTGGCATCTCTGGCCACATGTCAGCCCCTGGTAAATGGTACCTTAGGTACCCTGATCCTTGTGACCAGAGAAGGCCCCTAAGGGCAGTAGCACTTATTGTGCCACCCTAAGTGGCCCTGTAGCCTGACACACACACACACACTGCCTTTTCAGGCTGAGTGTCTTGGTGCAGAACAAAACAGAGAGTTGACATGGCACACATCCCCGTGTGCCATGCCCACAACACACACTGCCCTGGCATACCTCAGTCACCCCTCTAGCTGGGTGCCCTATGCCAGGGGTGTGGGCACAGTTGCATGAGCCCTGTGCCCCTACAGTACCCAGGTCCATTCCTGAGCACTGTAAGTGCAGTGCTGCCATTAAGAGTATATGGTGCTGGAAGGTCGTCAACACAAACTCCACAGCACCATAATGGCAACACTGAAGACTGAGAAGTTTGGCATCAAACTTCTCAGCACATTAAACCCGCACTGATGCCAGTGTGGGATTTAATGTACAATGCACGACAGAGGGCATCTTAGAGATGCCCCCTGAACCTAACCTACAATCCACGTCTTGTCTGAGGGGCTGCATAGGCTGCCACACAAGCGATATGTTGCTGGACTCCTGGGTAGAGCGCCATCTGCTCTCCTTGGGCTGCAACAATGCACATCCTGGGGGAGGTGCTAGGTCCCCCTGATGGGCAGGGGAAGCTTCAAAGGCTGTGAGCTTCTCCAGGCCACTTGCTGTACTCAGCAACTGGCCCCTACCGGTTCTGACCCCCACTCTGGCAGGAAGGAAACCCCAAGGAAGGAAAGGGGGTGTGCCAGCCTCTGCCAACCCCACCCCTCAGGTGGGGGAGGCGAGGTGAAGCACATCTCCGACCTCTCGCCGTCTTGAAGATGGGAAGCCCTGCCCAATTAGGACTAGGCTACTGCCCCCCTCCCACAGGAGAGTGGCAGGATAGGGGTGTACCCACCCCAGGGAAGGGACCCATTGGACCCTGCCCTTTACCTACCTGTAACGCCCCTAAATTCAGTATTTAGGGGCACCCTGAACCTTCCTTCCTCAGATCCAGATTCCTAAACAAGAAAGGAGGACAAGGAACAAGAAGAACTGCCGTGCAGCTGCTATCAAGAGGAAGACACCCACTGCTTTGGCCCCAGCCCTACCAGCCTGTCGACCCTCGAACCTCCTCCTGCTAAACCCCGGCATATCCAGTGGTCAGCAACCTCAAAAACCCCGGAGGACCTGACTGCCTTGTGACTCTGACTACCAGGGACTCCCACGAGCAGTGGTACTGCTCAAAGCAAGTAACTGACCCCTGGCATCAGCCAGGAACCGCGAACCGTGCACACTCTGCACCCGTCAATCCTGACCTGTGCCGGAGTGGACAAAGACCTCGAGGATGTCCCCTGGTGACTGTGACCCCAAATCCAGCACCCGAAGACCCACCTCGACGTTCCAGACAACGCCTGCAGCCTCAGAATCAGGGACTGCGACCAGCAGAGGGAAAGATTTCCCGACACCAAAAGGCACCCCAGCGCCCTGCGGCCCCCTGTGCCCGACTCCTGGGTGCCTACCTATCCTCCAACTACCCAACTTACCTCTCGAAGTGGTGGTCGTACCTGAAGAATCTTCGTCCCCGAGCTTGCAGCCTTTGTTCGTTCTTGAGCTTGTCCATTGCAATCCATTGAGCGCCCGACGGCTCAAAAGCACCTAGCAACCAACCGCTCGAGTGCCCCTGGCTGTGCAACCTCTACTCCTACCTACTTCCCCATTTGCCCTGAGCAAGTGACCAGGAGCCCAGCTCCCACAACCGCGTGGCCTGCTAGCCAGCAACCACCCACCAAGGGCCCCCTGCCTTCCATAGGATAAGATTGGGCCTAACTCACTCTGCACCCGGCTGCCCCTGTGCCGCTGAGGGTGTAACAACTGTACTTACCTGACCCTGGGAGACCCCCGAGTCTATGTCCAGAACCATCACTCTTCCAGTCGAGTACTTACCCAAAAGCCGATAACTCACTTTTCTTCCATAGGGTAACATTGACTGGTTTCACTTGAAATTTCTTCTAATTGTGGAGTTTCTAAACTTTAAAATATTCACCTGAAATCAACCGAGTAACGAAAACGGAAATACTCACTTGCTATTAGGGGAGATCCCAGTGCTGGATCTTGGTGCCCAGCACTGATCCTGAAAAGTAATTGCAAACCATACTTACCGCTAACTCAATTTTCTTCCATAGGAAACCATTGACTGTTTTTCTGTGAAATTTCTTCTAAGTGTCGATTTTTGCAAACTACAAATATTCTTTAAAAATCGTACCACCTTTGAAAACGTAATTACTTACCTGTTTTAGATAGATGTCCCAGTACTGAGCCTAGCAGCCCAGCACTGGATTACAAAAGTAACGAGAACATACTTTACCGGTAACTTGTTTTCTTCCATAGGAAACCATTGACTTTTTTTCTGTGAAATTTCTTCTAAGTGTTGATTTTACAAACGTACAAATATTCGTTAAAAATCGCCTGTATAACCTAAACGCTTTCTATCAACTGCTTAGAGGTGGTATACTACTGCTGGATCCAGGATCCAACACTGAACCCGAATAAGTAACCATAACCCCACTTACCTGCTAAGTGAATTTCCTCCCATAGGATAACATTGGTAATTTGATTAGAAAAAGTTTGTCAACTTTTAAAATACTAAAATATTGCTTAAAAATCACAACCGTACTTAAAAAACGTATTTTCTCACTTGTTTCCAAGAAGTGTTCCAGGACTGAATCTAGGATCCAGTCCTGGAGTTAGAAAAGTAATCCTGAAAGTAATCAATTGCATTTAACTTAAAATTCCCATTGAGCTCAATGTATTATTGTGTTTGAAATTGTGCTGCCATTGCAACAAACTGTAACAATTGCATTCAAAAGTCAATTGCCTATTGCAAAGTATTTAACTAAAGCATCTCATTCTGAGAAAGTATATATCACAGGAGCCCGGCGGCACAGCTATGATAGGGTGTCCGTTTAAAGGAGCCGGCGGCACAGCTCTCAGCACAGCTCTGATGGGGGGAGTTCCTTCACAGGAGCTGGCAGCACAGCTCTCTGCACAGCTCTGCGGGGCGAGATATCTATCTATCTATCTATCTATCTATCTATCTATCTATCTATCTATCTATCTATCTATCTATCTATCTATCTATCTATCCTGTTTACATTCCATTACCTATTAGTTCTTTCACTGCACCCTAATGGCTACCTTTCACCTTCAGAGAATAGCAGTGTCACTGTAGTGTGACTGATTACAATCATCCATGCACAGGTGCCCAGGGACAGAGCTCCTCTGCCTACCCCAGCCAGGGCAGTGGGAGGATGTGCCCCCCTGCTGCGGGGACTTCACCCCCCCCTAATGAGAGATCTGTGCGTGCCAGACGGAGCTCTCTGGGAGACCCCGGCCACAACAGCTCCTCTGAAGGCTCTGAGGCTTTGCTCTGCTGGGACAAGTACAACGCACACTTACAGCAACGGTTTTTCAAAAACAAACTCAAAAAACAGTAGTTGTCTCCCAAACTGTAAAGTCTTTTATTTGAGACCCCCCAGGATATAGCGGCATGGATTAGCAAATTTAGCGGCACAAATATGGAAATTTAGCGGCACAAATATGGAAATTTAGCGGCATTTTTGCGGCACTTTATTTTACTCATAATCATTCATTTTCAGCCTGAAATCAATGGAAGCTGTTTTAGCAGAGTATTCCACTTTGAAATAGGCATGTTTAAAGTGTCTGCAGCTCTACGGAAGCACAACTCCAGTCCTAACCTTGTGGGAGTGTGCTTTATTTCTCCCTGGGATGTTCTAGTGCCCATGTATGCACCCCTGTCGGGCATCGCTGCCTACGGATCTGAGAGGCAGGACACCTCTTCCTCAGGCACCCTCTTTTGCCAATTGTGGGTGCCACTGATGCCCGCAACATTGGTAGCAACATAATATTATTTTTTTTAAATTTGCTGCAAAGATATTGGTACCAGATGACAAATGTGACAGTAAATCCCTTCTAGGTTACTCAATTGGTTACATAGAGGTTGCGTTTTAAAATATCTTACAGGGTTAAGATACCTGTTGGAGAGACCATTGTGTGCCTGCAATTTTGAGGGGATTTTAATAGAGGTAAGATAACTTTTGCTCCCAGCTGAATGTTGAAATAAGAAAGCCCTCCTACTGCCTGCACGTTGCTGCACCCAGCCGAATACAAACAGCTTGCAGGCGCTGCTGAATTATCAGACACCATGACAAATTCAGCATTTTTCTCAGGGAAATTAGCTGCCGGAAGTGAGATCAGGTGGGTTTCCTCTACTTTCCAGCACTGGTTGCCATCTCCAAAGAAATTGATAGTTCATGTTGCCTGATAATTGTAGTTTTCTTGTTGGTTACGTTGAACAGTGCATTCTGCACAGACAGGAAACCTTTCGTCATGCAGCAACAAGGTTCAATGGCCACCGCCCGTCTTCCCTTTCCTTGGAATTTTATGAGCTTGAGTATTGACACCCTGGTGCTTGCAAAGGCCTATCCAATAAGGCACACGTACTAAATCGCAGACAGCTGTACTGTCAACAGACCTAAAATAATTCTGTTATTTCCATTTCAATCGTTGACTCATTCCTTCTCTCTCTTCGTTTTCTTGCTGTTCTGTTATTTTTCTCAATCCTTGTCGCTCCTCTTCCTTTACTCTGTTTTCATTGCCCCTTCCCTTTCTCTTCTCTTTATTTCCTACCTCCCCTTTCTCTTTTCTCATTTTCAGTTTTGTTCTTGTTTCCATCACTTCTCATCCCTGTAATTCCCACTCCAGTGCTTCTTATCATTCTCTTTCAAATGCTCTTTCCTCCTTACTTGCTCTGTTCTCTTCTTCGTTGTTTTTTCTCTCTTTTTCACTCCAATTTTCTGCCTCGGTTCTTTTCAGTGCACGGCTCTTCCTTTCATGCCTTTCCCTCCTGCTTTCAGTTTGTCCTTCCTGCCTCTCCGACGCATTCACTTCCCGCACTTCTCCTTTGTTTTCCCATCTCTTCTATCTTTGTCTCTAGTTTATATTCCATCTCCCCACTTCTCCTTCTCTTTGCTCCCCTCCCCCACTTCAGCTCTCACCACCCCCCTCTATTTCATTCTCCTCTTCTCTGTTCTCCTGTCCCACCGCTCTCTACATCTTGTACTCTTTCTCCCTTCTTCTCCCATCTCTTCCGCTCCTCTTTTCCCCATCTCAACCTCGTTCTGCCCCCTTCAAGGCCTCTCCCTTTCCTCCCCTCTTTAGCCTCCTTTCGCACACCTAATTCTTCTATCCCATCTCTCTTTTGCCATCTCTATCTTCTTTCCCACCCTCTCCAACTCACACCTTCCATTTCTTTCCAACCTTCCCCTTTCTAGCTCCTTAACTCTAACTTCACATCTCACACTTCTCTCCCCTTCTTGTCTCTTCACCTTTCCCCCTCCTCCAAGCTCTCTACCCTTCGCCTCTACATCATCCAGCCCTCCCCCGTTCGCGCCCCCTCACTCTTTCTCCCTTTCCCTCTCCATCTCTTCCTCTTTCAATCCTCATCCTCACGTCTCATTGGCAGCTCCCCCCTCTCCACGCTGCACATCTTTCCGCCCCTCGCAGTTTGTTCTTCATTCAAATGCCCGCAGATGCCGCTGGTCACATCAGCCCCCCTCCCCCCACACCTCCTTCGCCTGCTCCCCCCACAGGATGCGCAGGCTGTCCGAAATCCTTTACTGGCATCTACCAGAGATTCACCATGGGTGGGAGGGGGGCGGGGGTTACTTTTAGGAGTGAGGCCGCGCCCTGTTCCCCACGAGGGCGGTGTGCAGGAATACACACGTGGGGCCAACATTCCAGCAGGTCGGGCGAGATCTGCGAAAAAGAGACCTCCCCCCAGCTCCTTGAAACATTAGGCAGACATTGTTGTAACGTGTATCTGCTGATGCCTGCAAAGGCCTAACAAATATGCCACACATATTGACATTGCAGACAGCTGTCCTGTCAGCACAGACACCTAAAAGGGGCCTCCTTCCAAGAGCTGCCCAACCGTCCAAATTTCGCGGGCAGTTTTGTAAAAATCGCGGCATTTTTACAAAACTGCCGATTTCGCGATTTTTTTGTGCAAATCGCGAAATCCTGGAGGGTCTGATTTGTGCTTCTGCTTGGGACTGCCAGGGTTTCCCTGGTAATCCCAGACAAAAAAAGCATTTGCAATGCAAGAGGTCTCGCATTTGCGAGAGTTTGAGCTATTAGCGTTGCATTATTACTGGCAACACCAATAGCTCGAACCTTCTGTAATGCGCCCCAAACAAAACACAGGGGTAAAAGATATTACCATTTACAATGCCAATAGCTCTAACTCTAGCAAATGCGAGACCTCTTGCATTGCAAATGCTTGTTCCTAATTATAATTTCACTCGTACTCTCCATCACCTGATTATTAAGAACAAATTAAATTACTCCTAAGTGTCTATTTAGTCCTGATGAAGACCCCAGACTAAGGATTAATTAACCCACACAAGACAAGGGGGTCGAAACATCGACTGTCTTTGGAGAATCAGGTGGGAGGCAAGATGCCGGTCGTGTAAGACCGTAGCAGCGCGCAGCCCGGCAGAAAGCTAGGAACGTCTGCTGGACTAGAGATGGGATGTTTCAATGACCCTATAAATGTCTCATGAGGAAGCACTAACCACCCCCAGGAATTGCGGACACTACCTACATTTAATAGGGACACTAATTGGGCTGGCAGTACTGAGGCATTTTTCTACGGTGGTTGCTAAAGCTCATGTCAGTGGCAGCGACCCTTACCGGGAATCCACGCTCACCGAGACAGGGATCGAGGCAGAAGAAATGTGACCAAAACCAGCTGGAGGCTCCTCCAAGACAAGGGCAGCGCGACATGTCCTGAGAGGCCTGTCGGAGGCAGGGGATTCCAGCGAGGAAACGGCAGCACCAGCGACTATTTCGCCGGCACACACTCCCAGGCAAGGACGCCGCTGACAACCTGCTGACTCAAGCCCGGAGTAAAAAGGAAGAGTCGGGACAGGTGCAGCGAAGACTCGACCTGCCGGCCCCTCAGTGGTTGAACTGATGAGAGGCCCCTTGGGGAAGGTAGCTCCGGGTCACGATGTGGTGTGTCGGAACAGCCTGAGCGGGCAGAGCTAGGAGCGCGGCTTGGAGGATGGGAGGGATGAAGGTGAAAGTAAAGGATCCCCCCACATCGAATATGGACTTACAGAAATATTAAAACAGATGAACTAAAAGGTAGGCCTGGAGACAACCGGACTTTGAATTGGGGGGTGGGGGGGTGGGGGGGGGGGGCGGGGGGGGGGGGTGAGGGGAACAAAGTGTACGCTCCAGATGCCGCTCTTAATGCAATTATGAATGCGGAGAATCCAGGCGAAGCTAATGTGGGCGTTGGAGGGCAGGAGTCCTCCCAAGTCAATGCATTAGTAACCCCTTCCCAGGACTCTCGGATATTGTGTACTTTTCAGACAGATGAGCTTCAAGGGGCAGGATTTGTTAATAATGGGAATATGGAAAAAGATTTTGGAGATGGAAGAGAGCCAGACAAGGAGCCTAGTGATTACTTTTTCTCAGTATCAGATGAGTGGTCGGAGGATCCCTCAGCTACCTCCACAGATCTGACTAAGAGCGACCTGAATGAGGCTGATGGTGGCAAAATAAAGACTGTCCTGAAAAAGAAAAAAAGATAATCTGGAGCTAAGGATCTTACCTGGGATTACACCCCTACTAATCAATTTACGGTCCAATTGTACAGTGGACAACATGTCCCAGATCAGGGTGGATCCACCCCCCCCCCCCCCCGACTCTTGAAGCAATCTTTCAGGCCATATCGCTGCATCGTGATGAGACCCGACAAGATGGACGTAAGGCCCAGGCAGCTAATCGAAAAGTGCAGGGAGTGGTTTGCAAATTGACCAAAACCTGTAGCGTATTTTGGGGGGAGACTGATGGACTTTGAATCAAGGGTTGTTGCAATAGAATCCAGATCTTACTGCAAACCATACACTAATAAAAACCCATGAGGCTCAGCAGGTAGAGATACAGTGGAAGCTAGAAGAGCATGAAAACCGCCAGAGGAGGAACAATATGCGGGTGTTGGGGGTTGCTGAGGAGGTTGAAGGGGCAGATATTCGTTTGTTTGTTGTGGATTTATTTAGCAATACACTCCCACAACTTACGGACTGGAACTGGGCTCAAGAGGGGCAACGCGCTCACAGAGTCCCTTTTGTGCAGAAGCAGCCTGTGAAGGCAGCAGCGTTACCACAAGCCATTCTGGTCTATATTGGCAATTTTCTGTTACGCCAAGCGATTTTTGTAAAGGCCAGGCCAGAAGCAAAGAGAACCAGGAACGAGGTTTCTTATTTTGTTCGACCAGATTTTTGCCACTCTACCGTCAAAAGGTGGTGGAGGTTGCGGCAACTGATAAAACCATTTCAAGACAGAAACGGACAAGCCTACCTGAATAACCCAGCAAGGCTTAAAGTAATTTGGGGAGGGTAAACACGATTCTTTCTTTCAGAAATTATAGTGAAAGAATATCTGGATAGCTTGCTGGGTTAGGTTAAAGAGTTATGGTACAAACTTATGGTTAAAGAAGATCGAACTAAGAAATATTTTGCAAGGAACATTGCTCATGGGTAATCGTAGTTATTGCTTGAGAAATATATTCGGGATGTATAAGAGGGGGGTGATTAGGAGGGGGGATTTGGAGGTCTTGGGGTTTTTTTGTATGGGAAAGTAGCACTTGTCTAATACTTAAGGGTCTCTTACTTAGGGCTCTCGGGGCGGCACAGCACACCCATTATGCACAGACTCCGGTCTGAGCGCCTCTCGTGGGGGGAGTTAGGTGAGGGGATGGGAGGGGGAGTGGCGAGCGGGGGTGACAGGGGTGGCTGGGGGTTTAAAAAACTTGGGGGGGAAAAACATATCCAGTTTTGATGGTATAATTTATTATTAAAAGTTAGAGAGAGCGAACAGGTCATTTTTCTACAGTTGGGAGAGAAAAGAAAGACAGAGGATTTTCGGGAGTTCTGATACCTGAACTTAGATGGGAACGATAAGTATCTATCCTTTGAATGTTGCAGGGCTGAATGATGGAGCAAAGAGGGCAAGCTTATCTGAACTAGAGAGAACAACTACTTTTGATGTAGTGTGCCTACAAGAATCCCATATTCCATGGGGACAAAAGGAGCTGCTGGGTAATGGAGGATATAACTTATTAGCATGCACTTCCCAAACTTCAAATGCGTGAGGAGTGGCTATATTAGCTAAGACTACTTTGGGACTGGCTAAACGGAAGGCAGAGGACACATTGGGGAGGTGGGCTATAGTAGAATTAGAGGCAGGATTTACCATATGTTCCATCTATGGGTCATACCAGGATGATCCCCAGATATTCGAAGATTTGGAATTGGAGCTTGCATCATGGCTCAGGCCATTAATCTTGTGTGGCGATTTTAATATCTCACTCGATTCGAGTAAAGAACAGCATAAACAAGGGGGATACCACAGTCGGAAGCCCAGAGTTTATATAGCATTAGCCTCCCTTAACAATAGCCATGGTTTGGTTGATATCTGGGTATTGAATAATCCAAATAACGCTGGCTATATATATTATTCTTGTCCACACAGGAAATATGTTCGGATTGATTATTTTTTTTGCACAAGAGATGTACTAAATGTAGCAAGCATTAAGAAACTCCCGAGGGTGATCTCAGATCACAACCCTCTAATTTTTTAGATTGAAATTGCAAGCTTTGAGAACCCAAGGAAATGGACCTTTGACAGGAAATTCCTTCTAAATATTGATTACACTGAATATATTAAGAATTGGTCACAAGAATTCTTCGATATGAACAGATATAGTACTGGCAGGGGGACTGTGTGGGATTCCTTTAAGGCTGGTCTTAGAGGGGAAACCATCAGCTTCGTTGCAAGGGCTAGGACCTCACGGAGGATTAAGAATCAGCAATTAATGCTGGAACTAGCGGAGGCGGAAGAGAAACATATCTCCTTAATAGAACAGGGGCAGGAAGGGGCTCAAATCCAGTATCAAATAATAGCCCTGAAAGCTGAAATTAATAGTTGTTTAACGCAAAAGTCTGCAGAGGAATACCAATCTCAGCGGAATAGCTCGTGTGAAAATGGTGAGTTAGTTGGGAGGAGGATAGCTCTTCGTAATAGTCAGAAGAACTCCTCACTGAATACAATATCCTCTATTAAAATGAATGGACATACATATACAGATCCAGATGATATTATCAGGGGATTTAAGGATTATGATCAAATATTATATCAAGAAGATAACTATAATGATAAGGATATAGTCAAAGTATTACAGGATGTATCTCGTTTCTTCGAACTAGGTGAAAGGTTGGATATCTTAACTAAAGTTCCTGCCAATCAGGTACCCAGGGCCTATGTTCCTTCCCTAAAACTGTGTAGAAGCCTAAACCCAGTTGGCATCTCTGGCCACATGTCAGCCCCTGGTAAATGGTACACTAGGTACCCAGGGTCTTGTGACCAGAGAAGGCCCCTAAGGGCTGTAGCACTTCTTGTGCCACCCTTAGAGGCCCTGTACCCTGACACACATACACTGCCCTTGCAGGCTGAGTGTCTGGGTGCAGAACAAAACAGAGTCGACATGGCACACATCCCTGTGTGCCATGCCCACAACACACACTGCCCTGACATACATCAGCCACCCCTCTAGCTGCGTGCCCTATGTCAGTGGTGTGGGTACAGGTGCATGAGCCCTGTGCCCCTACAGTACCCAGGTCCATTCCAGGGCACTGTAAGTGCAGTTCTACAATTTAAGAGTATATGGTGCTGAGAGATCGTCAACACAAACTCCACAGCACCATGATGCCAACACTGAAGACTGCGAAGTTTGGTATCAAACTTCTCAGCACATTAAACCCGCACTGATGCCAGTGTGGGATTTAATGTACAATGCACGACAGAGGGCATCTTAGAGATGCCCCCTGAACCTAACCTACAATCCACGTCTTGTCTGAGGGGCTGCCTAGGCTTCCACACAGCAGACATGTTGCCAGACCCCTGGGTAGAGAGCCATCCGCTCTCCTGGGCCTGCAACAATGCACATCCTGGGCGAGGTGCTAGGTCTCCTCCTCCAGGATGGGCAGGGGAAGCTTCAAGGGCATGCTGCCTTTTGTGAGCTTTTCCAGGCCACTTGCTGTACTCCGCAACTGGCCCCTACCGGTTCTGACCACCACTCTGGCGGGAAGACTGGCCGGAAACCCCAAGGAAGGAAAGGGGGTGTGCCAGCCTCTGCCAACCCCACCCCTCAGGTGGGGGAGGCGAGGTGAAGCACATCTCCGGGCTCTCGCCATCTTGAAGATGGGAAGCCCTGCCCAATCAGGACTAGGCTACTGCCCCCCTCCCACAGGAGAGTGACAGAATAGGGGGTGTACCCACCCCAGGGAAGGGACCCATTGGTCCCTGCCCTTTACCTACCTGTAACGCCCCTAAATGTAGTATTTAGGGGCACCCTGAACCTTCCTTCCTCCGATCCAGATTCCGAAATAAGAAAGAACAAGGAACTAGAAGACCTGCCGTGCAGCTGCTAAGAAGAGGAAGACACCAACTGCTTTGGCCCCAGCCCTACCGGCCTGTCGACCCTCGAACCTGCTCCTGCTAAACTCCGGCAACTCCAGTGGTCAGCAACCTCAAAAACCCCAGAGGACCCAACTGCCTTGTGACTCTAACTACCTGTGCCGGAGTGGACTAAGACCTCGCAGACGTCCCCCCGGCGACGGTGACCCCGAATCCAGCACCCAAGGACCCACCTCGACGCTCCTGATGACACCTGCAGCCTCAGAACCAGGGACCCCTCGATCCGCAACCAGCAGAGGGTAAGATTTCCCGACACCAAAAGGCACCCCTGCACCCGGCGGCCCCCTGTGCCCAACTCCTGGGTGCTTACCTATCCTCCAACTACCCAACTTACCTCTCGAAGTGGTGGTTGCACCTGAAGAATCTTCGTCCCCGAGCTTGCAGCCTTTGTTTGTTTTTGAGCTTCTCCATGGCAATCCATTGACCGCCTGACGGCTCAAAAGCACCCTACACCCAGCCGCCCGAGTGCCCCTGGCAGTGCAACCTCTACTCTAATCTACTTCCCCATTTGCCCTGAGCAAGTGACCAGGAGCCCAGCTCCCACAGCCGCGTGGCATGCTAGCCAGCAGCCACCAACCAATGGCCCCCTGCCTCCCATAGGATAACATTGGGCCTAACTCACTCTGCACCTGGCTGCCCCTGTGCCGCTGAGGGTGTAACAACTGTACTTACCTGACCCTGGGAGACCCCGGAGTCTATGCCCAGAACCTTAACTCTGCCAGTCGAGTACTTACCCAAAAGCAGATAACTCACTTTTCTTCCATAGGGTAACATTGACTGGTTTCACTTGGAAATTCTTCCAAGTGTTGAGTTTTGAAACTTTAAAATATTCATCTAAAATCAGCCGAATTACGAAAACGAATTTACTCACCTGTTATTAGGAGAGATCCCAGTGCTGGATCTTGGTGCCCGGCACTGACCCTGAAAAGTAATCACAACCGTACTTACCTTTAACTTGATTTTCCTCCATAGGATAACATTGCCTGGTTTTCACCAGAAATTCTTCTAAGTGTCGATTTTGCGAACTTACAAATATTCGTTAAAAATCGCCTGTATATTAAAATCACATTCTTTCAACTGTTTACAGGAGATGCCCCAGTGCTGGATCCAGGATCCAACACTGAGTTAGAAAAAATAACCATAACCCCACTTACCTGCTAAGTGAATTTCCTCCCATAGGATAACATTGGTGAGTCTGTGAAAAAGTTTGTCAACTTTTAAAATACAATAATATTCCTTAAAAATCATAACTGTAACCTAATCGTTTTTACTCAACTGTTTACAGGAGATGTCCCAGGACTGAATCTAGGATCCAGTCCTGTGGTAAGAAAAGTAATCCAAAAAGTAATCTATTGCATTTAACTACAAATTCCCATTGAGCTCAATGTATAATTGTGTTTGAAATTGTGTTGCCTATTGCAACAACTGTAACATTGCATTCAAAAGTCTATTGCCTATTGAAAAGTATTTATCGAAAGCATCTCATCCTGAGAAAGTGTATTTTGATACCTATTGTTGGTTCTAAAATAAAACAAGCATATATTTTTATATACAAACCTTTGACCTAGAGTTCAGTTCTTGAGTGTGTGAGACCATTTGCTGGCTGAGTGTGTACAACAAATGCTTTACACTGTCCTCTGATACTGCCTTACTGCTCGACAAAACTACCACTTTAGAGAGTAAGGTTATATCTAACTTTAGCCTCTGCCAAACGTCTGGGCACTGTGGACTCTGTGCACACTGTACCTATTTGGGAACAGTATATACAGAGCCACTTTCTTACAACAATACCCTTGAAATCGTTCTTAAAATTGAAAAGCTGCTAAAGACGCTCCTGTAACTTTTATCTGTTATATACTATATGTTATGTACTATATGAACCGTTTACATCTTGGTTTTAATCGTTAGAAATGTATGGCTTGATTAAGGAATATTTTTGCGGTTAATCTCCATATCGTTAAGGTGCTAAAGGAGGACCCTGTTTTTTTATTCTATATCTGTTATGTATTACTTTTTTTGAACTCTTAAACTGATTTTTATTCCTGGTTAATGTATTACTTGCTAAATTACTTGTATGATTGGATCAGTTAACAGCTCTCTCTGTGTAAAATGATGCTTTCTGGATATGAAATAAAAAAATTAAAAAAAAGACAAGGGGGTCGAAACATCGACTGTCTTTCTTGTTTTGTCAAGCACGGACAACAGAAATTAACAATCTGAGGATGCTATGTTTTCTTGTATGATTCGCCTTCATGTGGCTGGATAGGTTTCATCAGTCTATGATATATATAGATATTGCACATCGCCTTTCCTTTTCAACAACCCTCACAAGTGCACATTTACTCCTGAGTACTCTCTCCTTTCCCTTTCTGGAGCACCGATTTTATAAATGTTCAGACAATTGTGCTGATTTACTATGGTGATGCTTTGACTTTCTTGTTAAACTGATCCCCACTGTGACCATTATTTTTGTATTGTATTATATTTTCTTGGCATGAGGTTCCTAGTTTATTTGCTGGTTTCCTAGTGATAGAAAATCATTCACTGCTCAATGAATTAGTCAATCTAGTGTTCATTCTTTAAGTCTGCATGAAGCAGAGTAACAGTTAGGATTCGTCTTTCAATTGGAGGCTGAAATTTATTGAATTTGTGTTTCCCAAGGTGAAGAAGATGGCAGAGACCAAGCAATGCTTGAAACTAAAGTTTGGGAAGCATTTAACCCACTAACGGATAAACAGATAGACCAGTTCTTGGTAGTAGCACGGTAAGAAATGTTTTCATGTCTGAAATAGGAAATGTTTTAGCAGAAATACCGTAATGTGATCTAATTCACATAATGTGAATACATTTTTGCATGAAGCTATAGAGACATTCCTATTCACTATACTAAATGTGGCAGATTGTCCCTTCTTAAATACAACTTATCGGACATCAGTATATGTTATAAACACTAAAACATTTTTGGACAAATCTTATGCGTAACTAAAACATGTGCACTTAGGAGAGTACAGCCTTTTATGTATGGATTAGCCCGCTTAAATTATCCTTGGAGTCTGTGGGATTACTTTTGATAGGATCAGTGCATATCCTAAAGCTCTTGGTTGACACTTTCGGTCTGGGAACCCAGTGTTTACCAACCCACTTTTCTCCTGATCAAAAGTAGTTTAGATGGGTTTACTGCTGATATCCCCACACATTCTTTTCTCCTTGGTGCTGGAAAGGCCAGAATACCCAGCAGTGGTGAGCCTGTAAGTAAGATGATGGCTGCCTGTGCAGGGCTCAAAAAATCATGTAAATTATACTAGACCTGCAGGTCTAGTAACCTAAAAAATGTACTCGACCTAACTGAAATGCACTTGACCTCAGTTTCTGGAAGCGGACCAATGTGACAAATTAACAGGATTTTAAGGCATTTTTATTGTTCATTCACTTTGTGAGCAAAAAAGATGCCTTTAAATCTTGCTATCTTGTCACATTTCTTCGGCTTTCAGAGACAGAGGTCAAAAGCCAGTTTGCATTCCTACTCATCAGAAAGGACGAGTAGGACCTAAAAATAGCTCACCCTAATTGATTCTGGCTAGCAAATGCGAGTGGGTGAGGGGAGTTTTCAAGCCCTGCTGTGTCTGGTCGCTAGCTGTTGATATGGGACATAGTCTTGTATCAAGGAACTGAGTAGGGGAGCTAAGGTCTTGCTATGGGAGAGGGGAGGATCCAGACCAGATCTCACCTAGGATAATCATGGTCAGAGAAAGAAGGTTGCACAGTTGGACCTGACTTGGTATTATTGTCAGGTAGCCCCGCTAACTTCACAGAAACAAGCCAGAACACTTCATCATGGTGAAACACGCTCCCTAGGGTGGGCACCAACTTCAGTGGAAAGGAAAGCCACCGTGATGGGAGCAAAGTGTGTAGCTAGTGACTTCCGCTCTGTTTCTGCACATTTAATGGGAGGAGAAGTAATGCTGCTATACTGCTTCCTTGTAAGCTTACCTCATGCTGCATATCCTTCAGAATTGAAATCAGCAATTGCAATTCTTTTATTCAAAATCCTTAGTTAAAAGGAAGGGAGGGAGATTAAACAATCAACTGATTTTACTATTTATCAAAGACTCGAATACCTTTGCCAATCTCCAGCTTTTTCATTTAATTTCAGATCGCAACTTACTTACTCTATCCCATTCAGGCCATTTCTAATGAACATTGTAAGGAGATGAGAAATAGACCTATTTGCTGTAGCAATACAATAAATAATGTATTTTCCACATCTTTACAATGTCGGAATAACGTATACCTGTAAGGAAATTCCTTTTTTGTATGGTCGTCCCGAAGTTTTCCAATTGATGCTGCTGGTTTTTTAAGCAGTGAGGCCTGCTAACCAGACCACGGTGTCAGTGCCCTGACCCTAAAGTGTGTGTCGAATTGGCTGCACCCAATTGGAAATGGCTAATTTACCTGTAAGTCCCTAGTAAATGGTAGCCTGGTACCCAGGGCATGTATGTTATAGGGGTACCCCAGTGCTTGCAGCTCTGATTGTGCCACCCTGGAGGTCCCCCAAGTAAAACAAGTCCGCCACTGCAGTCTGGTATAGCAGTCGTACACTGCTGTCCTGACTTTGCCATTGAAGGCAATCGCAAAGCCACCACTTCCTCTAGACATGTGTGTAATTCACCCCTCTGGCAGGCCTACCGAGCCCTAGAGGCAGGATGCAACATATGAATGAGGAAGGAAATGTGCTTTACTTGTCCTGGCAGTAAAACATGCATACCTACCATTTTACTGTGAAAGACTTGGCTGTCCAATTGGCGAGTGCAGGATTAAACGCTGACCACTCATCTGTGCTGAACGGTGAGACCAAAGTGGGAACTCTAGGGTATCAAACTACTCTCATGTGAAACTTAATAAAACATATTCCAGAGTGCAGCTTTAGCAAAGCTGCCACTTTGTTACCTTTAAAACTCCTGTGCCTTCCCAGACACAGGTGGACCCCGCTCCATGAGACTGCTTTCTGCCCTCTTGGAGAGACGTGCTAAAGACTCCCAGGAAGGAGAACAATGAGGGATTTCAGGCCAGGGAGGTGTCCTCCTGAAGACAGCCACTTGGGTGTTAGCCTGAAAAGGCATGCTTCAAACTTCAAGCCACTTTTAAAGGGCAGGTGTGTAGGACCATGGGGGAGGGCTGCCCCATTGTTGAGGTAGACAGGCTGGAACGGGAGGCAAAGCGGGGAAACCAGTTGTCAAACCAGTTTCCCCAGGGGCATGTAGCCCTGAGGTAGCGACAGCCTGGAGTTGTGCTAGTGAAGTCTGTACACTGGGAGAGGGGGCTTGCCATCTTAGAAGTAGGCAGAATGATGCATCCTGGGATAGCAGATGGCACACTCAACAGGAGGTGGTCTTTAGGTGGGAGGGAAACTGGTAGCCCATTAGCTACCTACTGCATACTGCTGAGAGGTCACTCTCTTAGCATAGAGAGGGCACCCCGGCACCCAGACCTCCGAATTCGATTGACTTGGAAGAAGGACCGAAGGACTGCCTTGCTGCACTGAGGGACCAGCAAAGAGGCTGTATTGGCGAGAAGAGAACAACCAAGGGTGAGCCACCTAGCCTCCTGTTCGCAGCACAGGGACACAACCGCTGAAGAAGCCTGCTGGGGCAAGTTGGTAGTCCAAAGACATCAACCCAGTACCACCGCCGCTGTGCAGCACCGTGGGCCAAGACCCAACGCACAGTGTCAATCGGGATTCTTATAGAGTGCGGCTAATTACCTGTTAGGGTCTCAAGGCGCGGGGAGGGATTTTTGAAGCAGGCGGAGCGTGTGGAGCAGGAGGAGGGGACAGCTTTGATTTGGCGGCTCATTGAGAGCGAGGAGTCCAGGATGATGCTGAATTTACATGCGTGGCTGGTGGGTGTGCCGGGGAGGGGGACTCCTAGCGCTGCGGCCACTAGAAGTTGTTCTAGCGGCGGGGTGGTTCCCAGGAGGAGGACTTCGGTCGCACCAGATTTCGCTAAGCCTGGGAGTGTGGTCAAGAGAGTTGCTTGCACCCTCAGAAGGAAAGTTTTCGACTCGGGAAGGATTGGCTTGTGACTGCAACAACAAGTGACTGGTTGTGCAGTGGCGACTGGACTTCAGCCAGACCTTAGAGGAATTTGTGGGACGTCGACCCTGCAACCAGGAACCCCTCAACATCTTAATTGACTGAGGAATCTGGGCCGGAAGACCGCCATCGACCGCGTCTCGTTCACAGAATCCTTTATCCTTTCCAGAAGGACTACTTCACAGGAGTCCATTGAAAAGCGGATAGAGAACCTGGAGCTGCTGAAGAACTGCTTCTTCTGTAAAGGTACCTGTTCTTGAGGACCTTGCTGGTCCTCCTGACTATAATGTAAAAGCAATGGGGTGACCCTGTGTCCCTCAGAACCTGGGTAGAATTATTACAAGAAAACAATGGTTCTGTCGGGTTTTAAGTAAAACAATTGCTTTGTTATGCAAATAAATCAAGAAATGACCACACAAACTAAGAGTACAAATCACGTTAACGCTAGATTTGGAGGGTGTGATGTCGTTTCTTTATATAAATTTCAGCATTTATATGAAAACACCCATATTACTTGTAACGCAAGGTTACCAATGAAGTAAACTCTAACGTGAAGCAGTGAATCAGTGAAAAGGTGACAAAAGTGACAATTTTGTGCAAGATATGTACAGTGATCAAATACAAAGGAAACATTCTATGTACATCATATACAAGAGGAGGGCCAGTATCAAGGAAAAACACAATGGCGCTGTTTCATGAGTGAATCAAAATACATTCGGAAAACAGGTCTTGAACTGGTCCTAGCAGTTATCGTCGACGTTTCAACCCAAATTATGCGAAATTAAGTCGTCATGCAGGGTCTTCATCAGGACATTAAGAAAGGCAATGGCAACCTAGCCAGTGGTATAGGATGGCCTGGCAATTCGTTGTATGCGTTTCAAAAGACAGAGCGCCTCATCAAATGTGGTCTCTAAACGGGCGAACCGCGTCCGATGAGTGGGATACGTCCGAGATTCAAACAGAGTTTTGAATTGGAAGGCAAGCGATCATGACTAACGCTGCAGCACCTCCTCTCTCTTCATGATAAAGAAACGACATCACACCCTCCAAATCTAGCGTTAACGTGATTGGTCCTCCTGACTAGTTCGCTGCCGGAGTTGGTCGCCCCAAGGTCCTAAAACCAACTGCATTGACACTTTTTTCCTTGATAATGTTTCTAACTGTACAATTCATGGACTTTGCCTAGGCTTGTTCGTTGTCATGTGAAATCGCTTTGATTTATTATTGCTTGTAAAATCTATATCTCCGGAACCCTCCGGCGAAACGTTTTTGTCGGAGTCACCTATCTCGTGACCAAAGACTTCTTCCGAAGACAAAAACAACCTGCAAGCATCCGAGCCCAACACCAGATGGCGATCTACTATCCTAAGTGTGTGGCTCTGCAGCTCTACATGCCAAGAACAGATGCATACTGGTAAGTAGCATATTCCGTCCTAAAGGGGTTGGTAAGTGTATTGCATGATGAGGTTGCACAACCACATCATATAATACACCCCATTTCCTCACAAACATGCATTACTTGCTCGCTCTAATTTCATTCTTCATACTTCTCAAATAAACTATTTTCTATAATGGTCCTTATAGTCTTTGACATGTTTCTGTCTGCTGTTCTTTCTGTGAGTTTTCCGGGTTATGTTTCCTGCTTCCACACCCCCCCCAGCACCTCATAGGCCTCGCTCACCGCCGCTGCTACAGTCTCCACAGTTTTCATTCGACTCTGAGCACACTGACTCCGACCAAGAAAGCCCTTCTAATCCTCATGATTGTCACACTGGGGATGACCCTTGGAAAGATCACATAGATCCCCAAGATGATCCCAACCTTGAGCCCTGTGGAAAAAAAAAACCTCCCCCAGGTAGCCCAAGTGCTGAAAATGCAGTCCAGAAGAGGATGACTTATCAACACAAGTTGAAACCCTCTCTGAGACAGAGAGCTCTGCCCAGTACTTATCAAAGTTAAAGAGCATAATGAAATGTTCTACTGAAAACTTTAAACACAGTCAAGATTGAAGCTGTCACCTGATTGGCCAAAAAGAAATGTAAGGCAATGCAGACCCGATTTACATCAGGGGACCAGTTCCGTCCAAAAATGTTGGTCTGGAAGAGGGCCCTCATCACAAGCAACGTGATGATGCTCCTCCTCCAAATAAGGAGAGCAAGAAAATCGATGTGACTGGGAAATGTGTGGCGGAGGGGGCAGGCACTTGGTGGACGATTGCTAGTTTGATTGAACAGCTTGGCAAGTATCATCATCAGTGGAAAGAAATGGAGGAGTTGGTGAAGCACCTCCATGAAGCCTACTTCAAAACTGGGCAGGGCCTAGGTGCAGAAGGGAAGGTGATCTCAAAGTTGAAAATCCCATGTGCATTGAAGCGTGCTGATATTGCTTCTAGAGAGATCAGTGGCAGTATCCTGCTGAGACACAATGCTTGGCTTAGAATCTCTGGTTTCACACCAGAGGGGCAACAACACAGAATCAGTGTCCCATTTGTTAGAGTGCATCAGTAAATGAGAAAGGCACGGAGATTGCCATGATCATGGATGCACTGAAGACCCCACTATAAAGGTCTGCCTCTTCACAAACGAGCCAAGAGATCATCCAAATTCGTCTCCTTTTCTGATGCAGTCCTTATTTTAGTTGGATAAGCCTCATTCTCATAGAGACTGCAAGGACTATTGAGGACCATCCTTGCTTCCACCCAGTCCGCGTCATCTAGCAGACCTTCATCGTGGACACATCTACCCCACAATTTTGACGTAGGCTCTGGAGTATATGTTCCCTAGTGTGCGGTATACTTGAGATACACCTATTCTTTCAAGTTGAGCAAGCCTAAACTTTGCCTCCAGAAGACTGTATTCTGGAAGAGTAGTAAATGTCCTTCATGTATGACACCCATTAAGGATAATGGGGCAACCCAGTAACCCTCAGAACCTGGGCGTAATAGTAAAAGCGAAGAACAGTGGTTCTGTCGGAGAGTGAACAAAATAACTTAGCTTGTACTGAATACACTCTAAAATTATACAGGACACACACAAACCCAAAGAAACAGAACTGAATTCGAGTTACTTGATAGAATGATATTAATTAATGCAATGAAAACACCAAAGTGTTTTCAGGGTAAACCAACCAAAATACACATACATAATGAAACAATTAGTGAAACAGTGATTATTTGCACAGAAAAGGTCACATATAACGAATATGTACAATAGACAATACATAGAAATAATAAACAAACAGATCCTGTTTAAAGTACATAGGCCACTATAGGGTACGATTTCCTTGTTCTATATGTGGATTTGCACGGACGCATAGGACAGGTAACGTCGACGTTTCGACCCAATGTAAATGTGCCGATTAGTATGCATCAAAGGGGGTCTTCATCAGGACAAGGAAGGTTGGGGACCTGGGAAAGCGATTTGATTAATTGGAAATAGATTCCTCGTGTCTCCTATGCAGGGGGCCAACATCAACTTTGAGAGAAAACTGTTCAACTTCTGTAGGACGGTAATTTTGATTTTGAAAGGAAAGTGGTGCTGTCTCAACAATCGCCACGTATTCAAGTCCGCGAATTGGACAACTTGATCCGTCAAAGGCTCAGCTGCAACTGACAAAATTACCGTCCTACAGAAGTAGAACAAGGAAATCGTACCCTATAGTGGCCTATGTACTTTAAACAGGATCTGTTTGTTTATTATTTCTATGTATTGTCTATTGTACATATTCGTTATATGTGACCTTTTCTGTGCAAATAATCACTGTTTCACTAATTGTTTCATTATGTATGTGTATTTTGGTTGGTTTACCCTGTAAACACTTTGGTGTTTTCATTGCATTAATTAATATCATTCTATCAAGTAACTCGAATTCAGTTCTGTTTCTTTGGGTTTGTGTGTGTCCTGTATAATTTTAGAGTGTATTCAGTACAAGCTAAGTTATTTTGTTCACTCTCCTACAGAACCACTGTTCTTCGCTTTTACTTCATGTATGACACAGCGCATGGTGTAACTGAAGGTACTCAAAGAATTGTGACTTACGTATGTCATATGTATTTACACGATAAGAGAATGGCTGAATGTGCTCACCTGTCCATATATCAGAGTTTGGAAATGTCTATGTGGTGCGAGGAACGAAAGCTCTCCGGCTGTGTGTCTGAGCCAAGAAAACCCCCACAGCAGAGACTCCCCAGTCAGGACCCCTCCCATCCTATTTAGTGAAGTGCACAATGCCAACATCTTACAGAGGCCATAGTGGCAGAGGGACTTTTACAGTGTTGAGTGCACCATGTTTTTCAAGTCTATACAGTCGAGAAATTACTTGAGTCCTTCCTAGCCACAGAGTACTGTTAGTTAATTGGAATCATGTGCCTTGCCCAGACCACCATTATGTGGAGATAGGATGCACTTTCGGAATGCGATACAGGGATTTTTCCACGGCAAGTGGAATTCTGTAATTGTCGACTGTAATGATTGAAGCGATGACTTAGGATTCTGGTGAGGAATGTTTTGAAGAACATATACCTAATAGGAGAGGGAAAGCATTTTGAACAGTGCCCCACTTCCTGCAATGTTAAAAGGTGGAGAAAGTGCCTCATGTCCATATCACTTTGACCCGAGAGAGCAGGGGCAAAATATTAAATATTCAGATCTATGGCCGATTGGCGACTATTTGCTATGTACATGACTAGCTATTTGATTTGAATGTATTCGTGGTACTGTGGGTAGGGTGGATTTACCATATCTTCTGCAGGGTGCAGTACCATATGTGAACAAGAAGTCCCATAGGACCTCTTTTGTCCACATATGGTACTGCACCCTGCAACATGGCCAGGTAAAAAACAGTGGCATTTATAATGCCAATTACGCCAACTTTGCAGGGTGCAGTACCATATGTGAACAAGAGGTCCCATGGAACCTCTTTTGGCACTACACGCATTGCTATTCATAATGTCAATAACTCCAACTTTGCAGGCTGCAGTACCATAAAGAGGTCCCATTAGACCTCTTTTGGCCACATATGGTACTGCACCCTGCAACATGGCTAGGTAAAAAACATTGGCATTTATAATGCCAATAACTCCAAAACAAACACAAGGAGACGATGGATGGAGCGCTGAAACTTTTCAGACACTCACCCCCAGTCACAGATCTGGGTTGAATCCATCATCATTCCTTAGTTCACTTCACTACCCCAGTTCAGACACCGCTATATGCAAATCAGTCTTGACCCTGTGCCTCATGGGAACAGTCCAGCCCGAACTGCCAAGCCAGGTCTTCCCTGGTCTGGAAACAAGCATCCTGGGACCTGTTTCGGGGTAACACCCCTCGTCAGCCAGGCTAGCTTGATTCTAGTGGCAAAGTGAGCAAGGGACCCACGCCTGAGCATACCCTGCCAACTTCAGGCAAACACAAGGAGATGATTGACGGAGCGCTGAAACTTTTCAGACACTTCACCCCAATAACTCCAAAACTCCAGCAAATGCGAGATCGATTGCATTTCTAATGCAATAGGTCTTGCATCTGTTAAAGCTAGAGCTGTTGGCGTTTAAAATAAGTGTGTTTTTATTTGCTTTTTTTATACCATTGGCAATAGTGCTATGCAAATAAAAAAACAAAAGTAAAAACACATTATTTTCAATGCCAACAGCTCTAACTTTATCAAATTTGAAACCTATTGCATTGCAAACGCTTGTTTAAATGGTCAGTAGCAAGTCTGAACTTGATGTGCAGCTGGAGGCCAGTGTGGCACTCTGAGACTGTCACATATATGAATTTGGTCCAGCTGACCAAGAGGCCCCAGCCTTAAGCTTTCATTATCTGTGTCAGCCTGGGGACTGAGAATTTAGGAACATATACATAGATATAGTCTGCATACAGGGATAACCTATCTTCTCTTCCCTCTGTGTTCCCATCTATAGCCCTCTAACTGAGCGTCACTCTTGATCAGCTCAGCCAGTGGTTCAATAGTGAGAGCAAAGAGGAGAGGTATTGGGGGCAGCCTTAGCGCATGCCCGGTTCAAAGTTAAAGGGGCGAGAAGAGAATGCCTTTTGCTTTAACTTGCGCCATTCCATAAGGATGATGAATGCATTTTTTGGTAAAAGCTCAAATATGAGTGAGTATATATTGTTTTCCAGCATAGAAAGGGTTTAACTGTAGAATGTTCACGAACACGACAGGTCAGTGATAATAAAGGTTCCGTTTTAAGCAGAAATCTGTGAATAAGCAGTGTAAAAATGATTTAGGATAGTCGTAATGCCCTGTCTAAATACTGGATGACAGTGTGTGTAAATTCAGGTTATGAATTCAGTTCCAATTTGGGATTGTAAAGCGAAATAATTTGAACTAAGAATGGAAACTTTTCAATGTTTAAGCAATGAGCTCTGTTGCCTGTGTATTAGGCTCATTAGGGTTCAAAATATCTTGTTCGAGGCATATGAGCTGCAGAATTCACATTCTGTGCATAGTTCGCCATCTGGTGTTGGGCTCGGATGCTTGCACCTTGTTCTTGTCTTGGACGAAGTCTTTTGTAGTCACAAGATAGGTGACTCCTCCCTTGGACGATAGTGCGCATGGGCCTCGACTCCATCCTCAGATTGTTTTTTTCTGCCATCGGTTTGGGTTGTAACTTCTACGCTCCGGTTCGGTACTCTATTATCCAAACCTTTTCGACGCGCAAACCATCAAAAAACTCGATGGTATTGTTCTCGTTTGCTTGCCCTTCGACGCGCTCCGCAAATACCCGATTCCAGTCTTCGACGCGGGCTGCTGGGCCTATCGACGCCATTCGGGCCTACGGCAAATGGAAAGGACTCTGTTAGACCCGTCAGCCGTAGGATGGTCTTACCCCGCATTTTTTTTCCCCTTTCTGCCTCCGTTTTTACCACCATTTTTTTTGTTGGACATAGGACTCTGGGCGCCTTACCGCTGCAGAACAGTGCTGAGGTGCAGGTGCTCTCTCCTAACAATATGGTTGCCATAGGCCCCTGCTACTACGGAGTGGCCACTGTCCTTCTGCGCGCTAGTAGTTGGGATCAGGCTGGGACATAATGCTACTGTAACACAGAGCGTCCCGCCTCTTGTCACCAGAGAAGCCACCACTGAGTCCCCAGAGCCTTCTAGAATCTTCCCACCCCCCAGGCTGGCGCCAGAACGTGCCGCCTTTTTGTAGGGTCACCTGACCTAGGGATATCAAGGTAAAGGAGGGAAACCTGACAGTCAGTTGGTGCACTACTGGGCCTGGGACTCTCCGCCAGAGTATAGGCTGCTGAGCTAGGGGGAAGCTACACTACTGAGGCTGACTGAGCTTAGGCCCTGCTGCCCCCAAGATAGCTGAGTGATCCTGCCAGCCTGCTGACCTTGCCCAGTGTGAGGGGAATCCGGGGTGCCAACTCCAGTGTGCCTGCCCGAGACTACCATCCTTCTTCCCACTACTACCAACTCCTGCAACCAAAGCCTTCCATGTGCTGCCAGCGCTGAGGGAACAAGCGCTGTGCCCCTAACACCTGAATCTCCCCAACTAGCGATGTGATCCCTGAGTGCTGAGGAACCTGCGAGTGCTGCTGGGCAACCACAAGGTAAAGCGCTGTGACACCAGAGTGCTATATTGCAAGAATCTGCCACTTCCTGCAAGCGCTGTGCCCACGAAGCGCTGTCCTTCAAGAACTTGCCATTTTCTGTGAGCGCCGTGCTGGGGCGCTGCTGTGTGCCCAAAACCTGATTGTGCTGCCATAATGACTAGAGTCACACCTAGCGCGCCAACGCTGTGTCCCCTCCGCGCTGGGTCAAGGAGCACTGTCTGCCCAAGATCAGCGCCGCTGCCCGGGTACCTGTATGTGTGCGCTTCGCCCTGCTACCCGCGCGGCATATTAGACTGGGCCTCAATTCCTGTGTACCCATCCCAGTGAGCCTGGCTGCCTGTAGTTAATATGTGGAGGTGGGCTGGGTACTTATAGGGAATTCATGCCGCAGAAGAGAGGTTGTAGATGAGGATACCACACCTGCATAAGAAAGATTGTCTTCATTGAACAGGGGCATAAGAAATGTTGCCTATATTGACCCTGTACATAAGAAATGTTACCTGTAGTGGATATGTGCATCAGGGATGTGACCTTTATTGACCAAGTGCATAAGAAGTGTTGCCTATTTTAACCTGATGTGGTAGAAACCGTTCATCCTGTACACTGTGC
Organism: Triturus cristatus; assembly: GCF_964204655.1. NCBI lineage: Eukaryota > Metazoa > Chordata > Amphibia > Caudata > Salamandridae > Triturus > Triturus cristatus. Next base: position 1,187,799,385 of record NC_140592.1, read on the forward strand.
GGACTTTGCCGTTTGATCCTGACAGGATATAGATAAAGATGCTTGTTTTTGGTAAATGAAATCGGAGTGGTGTCTATTTATTGCGTGTGCTTTACTGGGTCAGCGTGAGTGTGTTCTGCACAACTACTTCACACATGGCTTCCGGTGCGCCTTCCCGCCTTGCGCCAAGCTACCACGTCGGAGTCGGTGGTCCCTGGGGCCTTCCGGGTCTAGCAGACTCCATTTAAAAAATGCCCCCAGTGTGGAGCTAAATTCCCACACAGCCACCAACACAAGGTCTAAATCTCTGTCTCTCGCCCAAACACGAGGCGAGTAATTGCCAGGCTTGCGCCTCCTTTCGATCCAAAAAGACTATCCGTGATCGCCGGGCCCGATGACACGTTATGGCGCAGCGAGCAGCTCCGGTGCCGGAGGACATCTTCAGCAGGCCCCGATGTCCCGGAGGAGGATTAGAAGGATCTGGAAATCGTTTTCGAGGCAGACTACTCCAACTCAGACAACCACATCACTCCAGGTCAACGAGTGAGTACAACTGCCCTTACCCCACCTGAAAAAAAGAAGGCTCCGGTCAAGACTTCGCCAGCTGGCCCCATTTGTGACTGAAAGAAAGCTGCAGAAGCCCCGCTCCCAGGCCCGGCTCCGAAGACAAAGGAGAGGCCTTCCGGCGGCTCAGCACTCACCAAACCGCATATCAGTGCCCAGCAGACACCATCAGCACCGAAGTCGGGAGCGCATCCTACTCCCGCAGCCCCCAAAAAACCATTGGCACCGAGCACCTCGACCCCAATGGAAAAGGCCTCTGATCCGAAACCAAAACATTTGGTGCCGAAAAGATTTCGACATCGAAGCCGAAGGATCCAAAAACCCCTTTGAAGGCTCCTGAGCAGAAACCTAAACCCTGCTCGGACCAGAAAAAAACTGCGCCGAAAGAGACTACCGAAGAGGAAGAACTTTTTCGACCGGATCCCATCGATCCAAAACAAAAAACACTCCACTCCAAGTGGACCCCAAAACAGGACATGTGGTCAATGTTCCACACAACAAGAGTACATTGGACACCCAACACACATCCCTGAGGTGCCTGTATAGAAATGAGACTGTGCTACTTCACCTTTACAACCTTCTTCTCCTGTTCTTCCTCTTAAGCCTTTCTCTCCACCACATTCTCCCATAATTCCACCATACTCACCACCACCACAGGATGATGATGATTACGGGATGGGGAGGGAACAATGACCCTTTCACTGACCCTGATGACGACAGATGTACCACAGGACGATTTGGATCATTATGATATCCCAGTGGGCCCTCCAAACCTTCCCGATGCATACCCAACAAAGCCATCTCCCAAAGATGACAATATTGGTTTTAGCCAGCTTATAGACAGGTTTGCCCACTACCATGGTGTTCAAATACATTCGGACCCCGCAGAGGAGGACTTTCTAATACACACCTTTGCACAGTCACAAAAAACTGTACAAACTTTACCAGTGCTAAAAGGCGTCATTAAACACGCCCCAGCCATATTCAAAGACCCTGTGTAAGGAAGTGGGTTTCTGTTGCAGTAACTCCCCCACTTTTTGCCTGATAACTGATGCACTTTTCCTTGTTGTGCCCTGGGCTCCTGCCAATCAGGTGCCCAGGGCCTGTGTTCCTTCCCTAAAAACTGCCTAGCAGCCAAAACCCGATTGGCATCTCTGGTCACGTGTCAGCCCCTGGTAAATGGTACCCAGGGCCATGTGACCAAAGAAGGCCCCTAAGGGCAACAGCACTTTTTGTGCCACCCTTAGAGGCCCTGTACCCTGACACATACACACTGCCTTTGCAGGCTGAGTGTCTTGGTGCAGGACAAAACAAAGAGTCGACATGGCACACATCCCTATGTGCCATGCCCACAACACACACTGGCCTGGCATACCTCAGTCATCCCTCTAGCTGGGTTCCCTATGCCAGTGGTGTGGGCACAGGTGCATGAGCCCTGTGCCCCTACAGTACCCAGGTCTATTCCTGAGCACTGTAAGTGCAGTGCTGCCATTGAGAGTATATGGTGCTAGGAGGTCGTCAACACGAACTCCACAGCAACATGATGGCTACACTGAAGACTGAGAAGTTTGGTATCAAACTTCTCCGCACAGTAAACCCACACTGATGCCAGTGTGGGATTTACTGTAAGATGCATGACAGAGGGCATCTTAGAGATGCCCCCTGAACCTAACCTACAATCCACATCTAGTCTGAGGGGCTGCCTAGGCTGCCACACCGCAGACGTGTTGCTGGACCCCTGGGTAGAGAGCCATCCGCTCTACTGGGCCTGCAACAATGCACATCCTGCCTTTGTGAGCTTCTCCAGGCCACTTGCTGTACTCAGCAACTGGCCCCTACTGGTTCTGACCCCCACTATAGCGGGAAGACTGGCCGGAAACCCCAAGGAAGGAAAGGGGGTATGCCAGCCTCTGCCAACCCCACCCCTCAGGTGGGGAAGGCGAGGTGATGCACATCTCCGGGCTCTCGCCATCTTGAAGATGGGGAGGCCTGCCCAATCAGGACTAGGCTACTGCCCCCTCCCACAGGAGAGTGGCAGGATAGGGGGTGTACCCACACCAGGGAAGGGACCCATTGGTCCCTGCCCTTTACCTACCTGTAACGCCCCTAAATATTGTATTTAGGGGCACCCTGAACCTTCCTTCATTAGGTTCAGATTCCAAAACAGCAAAGAAAATCAAGAAGCAAGAAGACCTGCCGTGCAGCTGCTAAGAAGAGGAAGACACCAACTGCTTTAGCCCCAGCCCTACCGGCCTGTCGACCCTCGAACCTGCTCCTGCTAAATCCCGGCATCTCCTGTGGCCAGCAACCTCACAAACCCCGGAGGAACTGGCTACCTTGTGACTCTAAGCATCTGGGACTTCCACGAGCAGTGGTACTGCTCAAAGCAAGTAACTGACCCCTGGCATCAGCCAGGAACCGCGAACTCTGCACCCGCCAAGCCTGGCCTGTGCTGGCGTGGACAAAGACCACGAGGACGTCCCCCCGGCGACTGTGACCCCGAATCCAGCACCCAAGGACCCACCTCGACGCTCCTGACGACGCCTCCAGCCTCAGAACCAGGAACCCCTCCTACCGCGATCAACAGAGGGTAAGATTTCCCGACACCAAAAGGCACTCCTGCACCCAGTGCACTGCAGCCCCCTGTACCCAACTCCTGGGTACCTACCTATCCTCCAACTGCCCAACTTACCTCTCAAAGTGGTGGTCACACCTGAAGAATCTTCGTCCCCAAGCCTTGCAGCCTTTGTTAGTTCTTGAGCTTCCCCATTGTAATCCATTGAGCGCCCCACGGCTCAAAAGCACCCTGCACCCAGCCGCCCGAGTGGCCCTGGCACGGTAACTTCTGTAGTAGGGGATCTCTGTGTATAGTCATAATCTAGTGAATAGTCCCGCCCATGTGCGTGGACCCCGGAGCAATAAAAAATAATCTCTAAAAGGTGACAAATCATGCAGACCTGCATACACCTTTAAGAGAGAATTTAATTTAAAGACAGATAATGCAGCCTATACCCACAGGCTACACTGTCCAGTACTTCAACTAGAATTCCACCAACATCCACAAACAGCACTGCCTGTCTAGTTTTTCTCCCCATAGGAAAAAACCCTGCCTCTACCAGCAAAAGCCTCTGGAATGATAGAGAGGAAGGAGTGGACAGACAAGCCCCATAGGCTGCCATTATGTGGCTTAAAACAGGATACTGTGCCTTTAAGAAAACTTTCCAGGTTTCCAGAACTTTCCCCAGTATCCCAGAATGCCCAGCAGGTCACATTTACTTTCAGTTCTTTTTTCCGGCTCCTGCTAGCAGGACCCTGGAGCATTGAGCTCTCCCCTTTTCAAGTGCTTAGTAGCTGGTACTGTCAACATGCCTGGCTTGTTCGACAAGTGCCCGGAATGTAGTAGAAAGAAGGCTAAAACTGATCCACACGAGGTGTGTATAGGTTGCCTTCCCCAGTCCCACGTGCCTGAAGACTGTACCATCTGCCACTCGTTCTCAGCCAGGACCCTGAGGGACAGAATGAAAATCAGGCTTCAAGTTCTGGAGGAGAGAAGACTGAAGGCACCAGGTGGGTCTGGAGGGGCTGATTTGGCCCATACTGAGGCCTCTGGGGGGCTCCCCAGGGGCAGGAAGACCAGTAAGCGCTCCCACTCCCCGTCGACGTCGAGGGCGTCGACGGCGACGTCGAGGAGGATGACCACCGTCTGTTCGCCGTCTCCCCAGGGCTCTGGGGAGAAGCGGCGTCAACGAGCGACGTCGAGGGACCTGAATAGGCCGCCGTCTACTACATCGGCATCGTCGTCGGCGACGACGCCGTCTTCATAGCCGTCCAGCAGTCGGCGTCTAGATCGGACCCGGCGTCGGCGCTCGCCGTCGAGAGGAGATCGCCGTTCGCCGTCGATGAAGAGGAGACGGTCGACGTCGCCGCCGAAGAGCAGATAGACGTCGAGACGCTCGAGGTCGAGGAGATCGCCGTCGACGTCGAGGCACAGGTCGCCGTTGAGGCACAGGTCGCCGTCGAGGCACAGGTCGCCGTCGAGGCGCAGGTCGCCGTCGAGGCGCAGGTCGCCGTCGAGGCGCAGGTCGCCGTCGAGGCGCAGGTCGCCGTCGAGGAGAAGATCGACGTCGAGGAAGAGAGAGTCACCGGAATCGGTGTACTCTGTGGTGTATACGCCTCCTCGGATGCCTCCGTCGCCGCCTCCTCTCCTACCTCCTCCGACTCCTCTTCCACCACCAACGCCGCCTCCTACACCTCCACCACCGCCACCACCGCCTCCACAGCCGCGGACACTGCCTCCGCCGCCCCCACCTCGGTCGCTGCCACGCACTCCAGTGGGACCGCCGCCGGTTCCCCCGCGGTCGGTTTCCCTTCCGAGGTACCCGACTCCGCCGCAGGGGACCCCGAAGCCACGACGCCCGCGGTCGCCGGGACCGGCTAGACCGGCGGACAGGCCGAAGCCGAAGAGGTCGCGCTCCCGCTCTCACAGGAGGAGAAGGTCACGGAGCCGTGGACGGTCATCGTCGGACTCAGGACGACGCCGTAGGAGGTACAGGTCCAGGTCGCACACGCGCTCCTCGACCAGAGACTTTTCCCCGACGCTGTCGGACTCACCGGGGACTAGGGTGTCTCCGGTGGACGACTTGGTCTCTTTCCAAGAGGTGCTGTTGAGAGGGGCAGCAAAGTTGGGTATCACGGTGACGGTTCCAACACCCACGACGTCTGTGATATTCGAGACACTTCATAAGAAACATCTGTCTCGCCCTCTACTGCCTCTTGTACCAGGACTGGTGGAACCCGCGTTGGAGCTGTTCCTCACTCCCGCGATGACGAAGGCCGCCCCCTCCAGGCTCATGAAAAAGTATAAGGCCCCGGAGTAGGATCCTCCCCTTCGTCGACGGTCCCGCCTGACAAGGAAAGCCGCTGGCTGGACTCTGCGGGCAGGAAGGTGTGTGGGACCGCCGCCACTACCATGAAGGCGGCGAGTGCAGGGGCTTTGTTGGGCCGTTACGACCGGGCCCTGTGGGAGTCCCTGCAGCAGTATGCGGACCTGCTGCCCTGGGACAAGGAGGACTTCTTGGAGACAGTGCGCGAAGGCATGCTGGTTTCTAATCAGGTGATCGGCGCAGCGGCGGATGTATCCTTGCTGGCCGCCCACGCCTACTGTCCTGGCATTCGTGGCTGCGCCTGACGTCCCTCAAGCCAGAGGCGCAGCAAAGAGTGGCCAACCTGCCCTTCTCTGGGGAAACCCTGTTCGGGAAACATGCGGACGATGAGATGGCCCGCATGAAGGCGGAGGTGGAAACCCTGACGGCCGTTGGGTTGGAGAAGGCCGAGAAGAAGAAGCGCCCGTTCCAGAGGCGGTTCGGGTCTTCGGGCAGAGGGCGTGGGCAGGGTTCGGGACAGCAGCAGCAACAACAGCAGCAGTTCCGCAAGCCCTTCCAGAAGCGCCAGAGGGGTAGAGGAGGCCAGCAGGCTACTACCACTACCAAGGGCCCGGCCGGGTCTCGGCCCTGAGCGGCTACTTCCCCCTCAACCGTTACCCACTCCAGTGGGGGGAAGCATTCAATTTTTTCCGGCAGAGTGGAGAAAAATTACTCCGGACAAGTGGGTGCTGAATATTGTTTGCAATGGATACAGTCTTCGGTTTATCAGCCCGCCTCCAGCGATTCCGCCGGTCAGCTCTCGATTCCAGCTGAGAGAGCTCCAGGCGGAGGCAGACATCTTGTTGAGAAAAAAGGCGGTAGAAGAGGTACCTCTGTCTCAAAGGGGAAGAGGTCTGTACTCTCGGTTCTTCCTCGTTCGCAAGAAGGACAAGAACGAGTTCAGGCCCATTCTGGATTAGCGACAGGCAAACAAAAAGATTCGCAGAGAGAAGTTTCGCATGCTATCGTTGCACCAGATTTACCCTCAGCTGCAACGGGGAGACTGGCTCTGTGCCATAGATCTACAGGATGCGTACTTCCATGTGCCCATAGCGAGGAAGCACAGGAAGTTTCTGCGATTCCAAGTCGGCGCCAATCACGATCAATACACAGTACTGCCATTCGGGCTAAAGTCTGCTCCCAGGACCTTCTCGAAGTGCATGGCGGTGGTGGCGGCACACCTGTGGAGGAACAAGGTGTTTGTCTACCCGTATCTGGACGATTGGCTGATCAAGGCTTCATCCTTCTCGGAAGCACAAGATCACTTCCGATGGACGTGCGCTCTCTTACACAAGCTGGGGTTACTCGTCAACATGTCCAAATCGGTCACGACTCCGGTCCAGTGCATACAGTACCTGGGGGCCTCCATCGATACGCGGTCGGCAAGCGTGTCTCCTTCGGAGGAGAGACGGTTATCACTCCTTCGGAAGGCTCAGGACCTCAGGACTGCTCCATCGACGACAGTGAGGAAGGTGTCTTCTCTACTGGGATCGATGGCCTCCTGTATCTTCCTCACGCCTCACGCACGGCTACACATGAGACCACTGCAGGAGTGCTTGGAGGATCAGTGGGATCAGAGGACAGGCTCTTGGGACGACAAGATACGACTGTCGCTGCATGCTCTTCAGTCTCTGAAGTGGTGGTGTTCGGCGGAAAACCTCCTCAAGGGGGTTCCCTTCCACAAGGACATTCCCACGACGAGTGTAGTGACGGATGCTTCTCTCCAGGGCTGGGGAGCGCATTCCGGGGACTTGCAGATTCAAGGAAAGTGGTCTCCTCTGGAATCGACGTACCACATCAATTTCCTGGAACTCAGATCTGTCTTCCTGGCACTGAAGGCCTTCCTTCCGTCCTTCCAGACCAACTCGCTGCTGATACAAACGGACAATACAACTACGATGTATTACCTCAACAAGCAGGGGGGGTCGAGATCGCGCACTCTGTCGCAGGAGGCGCAGGCGATCTGGCGCTGGCTGCTGGCCCGAGGACTGACGATTACGGCCACGCATCTGCCAGGGGTGCAGAATGCTCAGGCGGACGCCTTGAGCAGGCTGATTCAGGAAAACCACGAATGGGTCATAAACGACGAATTACTAGGAGAAGTCTTCGCAAGGTGGGGGACTCCAGACGTAGATCTGTTCGCCACCGCCGAAAACAGCAAATGCCGAGACTTCGCATCCAGGTACTACCAGCGGGGGACGCTGGGGAATGCGCTATGGATCGTTTGGTCGAACAGCTTTCTGTACGCTTTTCCACCCATTCCCCTGATTCCGGCGTTGCTCATCAAGCTGTCCCAGTCCAGGGCGCGGATGATCCTGATCGCCCCGGAGTGGCCCAGGCAGTGGTGGTTCACGGACCTTCTTCACCGGTCTCTCCTTCCTCACATGCGGTTGCCGTGCAGGCCGGACCTTCTCACGAAGTTCGGGGGGCGGATGGTGCACCCCAACCTCTCGTCTTTGAGTTTGGCGGCATGGCTCCTGAAATAGTGCAATATGGCCATCTGAATCTACCAGACGATTGTATGGGCATTCTGAAGGAGTCTAAGCGACCTTCCACTAGGACATCCTATGCTTACAAGTGGAAGAGGTTCTGTATCTGGTGTAAGTCCGAGAACTTTGATCCGACAACATGTAAGGAAGATGTCATCCTTCCATACCTTTTACATCTGGCGCAGTCTGGCCTTAATTTCCATTCCATTAAGGTTCATCTGGCTGCTTTGACTACTTACAGGAAATGCCCTTCACAGACTTCCTTCTTTCAGATCCCGGTGGTCAAGGATTTTTTGGAAGGCTTGAAGAAAGTGTTTCCTCCCGTCAGACTTCCCTCGCCTTCCTGGGACTTGAATGTGGTGCTGTCCAGACTGATGAAGGAGCCTTTTGAACCCATTCACAAGGCTTCATTGCAGCACCTATCCTGGAAGGCGGCGTTCCTAGTGGCCATTACATCGGCCCGCAGGGTGAGTGAACTTCAGGCATTATGTTGTCAAGAACCTTATACTGTATTTCATGCTGCTAAGGTTGTGATGCGTACTCACCCTAAATTTCTTCCTAAGGTTATCTCTGATTTTCATGTCAACCAGACCATAACTTTACCTACGTTCTTTCAGAATCCCTCTTCGCCAGCGGAAAGGTCTCTCCATTCCCTGGATGTTCGGAGGGTGTTGAAATTTTATCTGGATAAGACCAAGGATATTCGTAGGTCTGACCAATTGTTTGTTAATTATGGCTCAGTCAGGACTGGTCTTGCGACCTCTAAGCAGTCCATTTCTCGGTGGATTGTGTCCTGCATACAATTGTGTTATCAAAAGGCTAATAAGACCTTAGGGGGTAAACCTAAGGCTCATTCCACCAGGGGCAAAGCTGCCACGACGGCTTTGCTGCGTAATGTTCCGATTGCGGAAATCTGCAAGGCAGCCACTTGGAAGTCGGTCCATACCTTTGCTGCGCATTACTGTCTGGACACGGATGCCAGGGCAGATGCTCAGGTTGGGCAGGCTTCGCTGCAAAATTTGTTCGCACAGTAGTGGTAGTGTCTTGTGTGTTCTCCACCGCTTTTGTTGTGTGGGGATGGGCTTGCCATTCTATTCACTAGATTATGACTATACACAGAGATCCCCTACTACAGAAGGAGTAGTTTCTTTTCTGTAACTCCAGTTCTGTAGTAGGGGTATCTCTGTTATAATCATAAGCGCCCGCCCTCCTCCCCGGTGGAGAGATACTTATTCATATGTAGAATGCTACAGGTCTGGCGTGCTACGCCTTCAAAAAGAACTGAAAGTAAATGGGACCTGCTGGGCATTCTGGGATACTGGGGAAAGTTCTGGAAACCTGGAAAGTTTTCTTAAAGGCACAGTATCCTGTTTTAAGCCACATAATGGCAGCCTATGGGGCTTGTCTGTCCACTCCTTCCTCTCTATCATTCCAGTGGCTTTTGCTGGTAGAGGCAGGGTTTTTTCCTATGGGGAGAAAAACTAGACAGGCGGTGCTGTTTGTGGATGTTGGTGGAATTCTAGTTTAAGTACTGGACAGTGTAGCCTGTGGGTATAGGCTGCATTATCTGTCTTTAAATTAAATTCTCTCTTAAAGGTGTATGCAGGTCTGCATGATTTGTCACCTTTTAGAGATTATTTTTTATTGCTCCGGGGTCCACGCACATGGACGGGACTATTCACTAGATTATGACTATAACAGAGATACCCCTACTACAGAACTGGAGTTACAGAAAAGAAACTACTCCTTCTACTCTAACCTACTTTCACATTTGCCCTGAGCAAGTGACCAGGAGCCCAGCTCCCACAGCCGCGTGGCCCGCTAGTTAGCTGCCACCAACCACGGGCCCCCTGCCTGCCATAGGTTAACATTGGGCCTACCTCACTCTGCACCCGGCTGCCCCTGTGCCGCTGAGGGTTGAAAAACTGTACTTACCTGACCCTGGGAGACCCCTGAGTCTATGCCCAGCACCTTAACTTTGCCAGTCGAGTACTTAACCAAAAGCCGATAACTCACTGTTCGAAGCATATGAGCTGCAGATTACACACTTTTGCATAGATCGCCATCTGGTGTTGGGCCCGGATGTTTGCAGTTTGTTTTTCCTCTTGGAAAGTCTTTGGAAGTCACGAGGTCGGTGACTCCTCCCTTGGTTCGTATTGCGCATGGACTTCGGCTCCATCCTCAGATTGTTTTTTTCCGCCATCGGGCTCGGATGTAATACTTCGCGCTCCGGTTCCGAACATTCCAGTTCGACGATCGAAGCCAAATCCTCGCTCTCCGCGGTATTGTTTAGATACTAATCTCCTCAATCACCTTCTTCTTCGACGCACCTTCGATTCCAGTCATCGACGGCGGCCTTCGGGCCTATCCAGGCTCCGGTCCCGGCTGATGGAAAGAACTCCATTCAAGAAGTGCCCTCGATGTGGGTCCAAATTCCCCCACACCGATCTTCATGAGGTGTGCAACCTCTGCCTCTCCCCTGAACACGAGGCTCGAGACTGTCCCGCCTGCAAGTCTTTTAGATCTAAAAAGACTATTCGAGATCGAAGGGCCAGAAGAAAAATGGCGCACTCCTCGACCTCCGTTCCAGTGGACATCTTCGGGGACGACGTCGAAGCTCCGGGACACCAGCACACCGAAGAGGACTTCGTCAGTGCTTCCGAAGCCGACGACTCGGATGTGGAGAACATCACCCCGGCGCAGAGGGTCGTGAGTAAAATACCCCCTCCCACTCCCGCGCCGACACCCAAAAAGGCTTTGGTCACGCCTTCGCCTTCGGGCCTAGGCAAGACCAAAGACACTGCTTCGAACACCCCACCTTCGGGGCCGGTGACGAAGCCAAGTAAGCCTTCCGGCGGCTCGGGCTCGAGCCAGCCTGCCAGCGGTGCTGAAAAACACCCTTCGGCACCGAAGAAAAGATCGGCCTCGACACCGAGCTCCACACCAAAGCCTTCGGTGCCCAAACCTAGCCTCTCAGTGCCGACCAAACATCATAAGGCCCTCGACACTCCCATGCTGAAGCCTGTCTCGGCACCGAACAAAAAATCGGAGGTTCCCAAAAAGCATGGCACAGACAAACCTAAGAAGCCGTCGGCGCCGACCGAACAACCAGTGTCGCAAGAGCTTTTTACTCCGGATCCTTTGCAAAAGACACTTACCAAGGATCCAAAAACTGGACATTTGGCACTGTCTTCTAAAAAGAGACATTTGGACAAACCAGCTCCACCTCCACCTCCAAAGAGGAAGGACTGTGCTACCTCCCCTTTCAGAGTGCCTTCCCCACCTCCTCCACCCTCTCCACCTCCACCCCCTCCACCCCTGCCTCATCGCTCTCCGACCCCGTCTCCAGACCATGATGATCAGGGGGACCCATACTACGACCCAGCAGATGTGCCACAAGACCCCACCCCTACAGGATCCCCAGACCCCACAAGCTGACCTTTATCCATCCAGGCCATCTCCACCAGAAGACTCACTAGGTTTTCACCACCTACTTCAGAGGGCGGCACATTATCACGGGGTAGAGCTACACACTGACCCAGTAGAGGAAGATTTCCTTCTAGACACCTTTGATATTGCACATAGGTCTAATGTTATACTACCTATGCTCAAAGGGGTAATAAAACATGTGACAGAGGTTTTTAAAGACCCAGTCAGGGCTAGGGTCCTAAACCCACGCATAGAAAAAAAGTATAAAGCTGCCCCTACAGATCCTGCCTACATCAAAGGGCCAGCGCCACTGGATTCCCTAGTGGTATCCACTGCAAGAAAGAGATCAAACTCACAGGCATCAGACGAAGCACCACCACCGGACGAAGAATCAAAGCTCCTGGACGCGTCAGAAAAACGCACTGCGTCACAGGCAGCCAATATATGGCGTATCGCCAACACTCAAGCGCTATTGGCCAGATACGACAGGGCGCATTATGATGAGCTAGAAACCATCATGCACCATCTCCCAGAAAAATATAAAAATAGGGCCAATGAATTAATCCAAGAGGGTAAGACCATAACTAATACCTCTATACGCTGTGCCTTAGACGCAGCAGACACAGCTTACAGGGCCATTAACACCAGTGTCCTACTCCGTCGACACGCTTGGCTGAGAGGGTCAGGCTTTAAACCCGAGGTACAAGCCTCCATATTAAACCATCCGTTCGATCAGGAACATTTATTCGGTCCAAAGATAGACGAGGCCCTCGAGAAGATGAAAAAAGATACAGATACGGCGAAATCTATGGGAGCCCTACAGTCACACCCTCCTAGACGCTCCTTTCGCGGCTCTTCCTTTCGGGGCACGGGCAGAGGCTACTCCTCAGATAGCGCGTCCACGTCCTACAAATCCCCTCCTCAGTCCACCTTCACAAAAGGTTATCAAAGAGGCGGCTATAGAGGCAATAGCAATAAAGGCAGAGGCAAAACAAATACCGCCCGCTCTGCCACACCGCCTACCCAATGACTTTCCCCTGCTCTCCCCAGACCATCCCACTCCGGTCGGGGGCAGACTAGAAAATTTCCTTCACGTCTGGGAGTCCATCACATCAGACAAGTGGGTGACTCAAATTATTCGTTCAGGGTACTGCCTGGAACTCACATCTACCCCCCCCAACATTCCACCCAGGCAACGCCCAATGTCACAAGAACATTCCACGTTACTAAAACAGGAGGTCATCTCCCTCCTACAAAAACACGCAATAGAACAGGTCTCCCACGATCAGCAAAATGCAGGGGTCTACTCCCTATATTTTCTGATACCAAAAAGAGACGAGACTCTACGACCTATCTTAGATCTCCGGCCTCTAAACACATACATACATTCGGACCATTTTCACATGGTAACACTTCAGCAGGTACTTCCGCTCCTCTCCCAGAACGACTTTCTCACCACACTGGACTTGAAAGACGCGTACTTTCACATTCCGGTACACCATGCCCACAGAAAGTACCTCAGATTCATAGTGGACGGGCAATACTACCAGTTCAAGGTGCTCCCATTCGGGGTCACAACAGCACCACGGGTATTTACCAAGTGCCTAGCAGTAGTGGCCGCACACCTCAGAAGACAGAACATTCACGTCTTCCCGTATCTGGACGACTGGCTGATAAAAAGCCGCGTCCGACAACCAATGTGTACACCACACCGCCACTACAATCCAGCTACTTCACTAACTAGGCTTCACGGTGAACCACCAAAAGTCCCAACTAACACCAGCCCACATAAAGCAATACCTCGGTGCCACCATAGACACCTCAAAAGCCATTGCCTACCCCAATCCGGCAAGGATCGCAAGCATTCAGGCTTTGCGTCAAAAATTCATACTTCAACACTCCCTCCCAGCAAGAGTGTTTATGCAACTGATAGGGATGATGGCCTCTTGCATTTTTATAGTGCCTCATGCAAGACTCCAGATGCGTCCACTCCAAGAGTGCTTAGCGCGCCAATGGAATCAGGCCCAGGGGCAACTGACAGGTCTGGTGTAGGTAGACGGTCGCACCCATCGCTCTCTGCAGTGGTGGAACACCACAAATCTTTCCAGAGGTCGACCGTTCCTGGACCCGGTTCCACAAATAATCCTGACAACAGACGCATCGCTCTCCGGCTGGGGAGCTCATCTACTATACCTCACAGTGCAGGGCACATGGACGCCGCAACAAAAGTTACTCCACATCCATCATCTGGAGTTACTGGCAATCTTTCTAGCCCTAAAATCCTTTCACACACAGATTTTAGGCAAGGCAGTCCTTATCCGCACAAACATGACCGCCATGTACTACATCCAAAAACAAGGCGGCACACACTCTCCACAGCTCTCTCAACTAGCACAGAGCATTTGGAGATGGGCAATTCCACACAAAATCTTTTTCCTAGCCCAGCATGTCCCAGGAGTCCAGAACACCATGGCAGATCTGCTCAGCAGACAGACGCAGCAGATCCACGAGTGGGAACTTCACCCGCAGGTTCTTCACCCGTTCTTTCAGATGTGGGGGCATCCACAGATAGACCTATTCGCCACCCACGAAAACAAAAAATGCCCAAGCTTCGCCGCCAGATACCCACACCCATTGTCCAAAGGCAATGTGATATGGATGAACTGGTCAGGCAAATTTGCATACGCCTTTCCACCTCTCCCACTAATTCCATTAGTGGTGCGAAAGCTACAACAGCACTCCCTCACACTCATTCTAGTAGCTCCAACATGGGCCAGACAACCATGGTACACCACGCTGCTGGAACTCTCAGTAGTGCCACACCACAAATTACACCTCTCACCATGCCTCCTAACCCAGAACCATGGAGAGATCAGACACCCGGACCCACCTCAGCTCAACCTTGCTACTGGCTCCTGAAATCCTAGAATTCGGATACCTTAACCTTCCCCCCGACTGTATGAATGTTATCTGAGAAGCTAGACGTCCTACCACTAGAGCCTGCTACGCTGCCAAGTGGAAAAGATTTGTTGTTTATTGCCATCATAACACAATCAACCCTCTAGACGCATCCATACAGCACATTATATGCTACTTACTACACCTACAAAGATGTAACCTAGCATATACATCCATTCGGCTTCACCTCGCAGCAATTGCCGCTTACTTACAAAACAGACAGCACCTCTCACTTTTCAGAGTGCCTGCCATTAAAGCCTTCATGGAAGGCCTAAAACGAATAATTCCCCCCAGAGTGCCACCCTCACCCATGTGGAACCTAAATATAGTGCTCACAAGGCTAATGGGACCGCCTTTTGAACCCTTGCATAAATGCGAACTGCAATTCCTCACATGGAAAACAGCTTTCCTTGTAGCCATCACCTCCCTTAGAAGGGTCAGTGAGATACAAGCACTTACCATACAAGAACCTTTTCTCCAAATGCACCCGAACAAGGTTGTCCTACGTACCAACCCAAAATTCCTACCCAAAGTCATCTCACCCTTTCATCTAAACCAATCGGTAGAATTACCGTTTTTTTTCTCGCAACCTCAAACTGTTGCAGAAAGGGCTCTACACACACTGGATGTTAAAAGGGCCTTGCTTTACTACATCCAAAGAACACCGCCTTTCAGGAAGACAAAGCAACTGTTTGTCTCTTTCTCTCCACCTCATAAAGGCAACCCCATCTCTAAATCAGGGATAGCTAGGTGGATTGTAAAATGCATACAGATTTTCTACCACAAAGCAAAACGCACGCTATCTGTTCCCCCTAAAGCCCACTCTACAAGAAAGATAGGGGCTTCTATGGCTTTTCTAGGGAACATCCCATTAGATGATATCTCCAAGGCAGCCACATGGTCAACACCGCACACTTTCACTAAACATTACTGTGTAGATGTGCAAACCAAGCAACAAGTTAGTGTGGGCCAGGCTGTACTAAAAACACTATTTCAAACCACTGCAACAGATACCGGTGGTCGCCGCTAAGGTTGGGAACTGCTATATAGTCTGCAAAAGTGTGTAATCTGCAGCTCAAATGCCTCGAACGGAATATGCTACTTACCAGTATGCATCTGTTCTTGGCATGTAGAGCTGCAGATCTACACACGCCCACCCCGCCTCCCCGGCTACCTGTATCTGTTCCAGTCTATCTTATTTAGATACAATACACATGGGTTTCTTCACTGTTATTACTACGCTCCATCTTTCCCTGTTGGCAAAAAACAATCTGAGGATGGAGCCGAAGCCCATGCGCAATACGAACCAAGGGAGGAGTCACCGACCTCGTGACTTCCAAAGACTTTCCAAGTGGAAAAACAAACTGCAAACATCCGGGCCCAACACCAGATGGCGATCTATGCAAAAGTGTGTAGATCTGCAGCTCTACATGCCAAGAACAGATGCATACTGGTAAGTAGCATATTCCTTTCTTCCATAGGGTAACATTGGCTGGTTTCACTTGGAAATTCTTTTAAGTGTGGAGTTTCTAAACTTTAAAATATTCACCTAAAATCAACTGAGTAACGAAATCGAAAATACTCACCTGCTATTAGGAGAGATCCCAATGCTGGATCTTGGTGCCCAGCACTGACTCTGAAAAGTAATTACAAGCATACTTACCGCTAACTCAATTTTCTCCCATAGGAAACCATTGACTGTTTTTCTGTGAAATTTCTTTTCTGTCGATTTTTGCAAACTACAAATATTCTTTAAAAATCGTACCAACTGTGAAAACGTAATTACTTACCTGTTTTAGATAGATGTCCCAATACTGAGCCAAGTGTGCCCTTGATGCAGCAGACGCCACATCTAGGTCCATTAACACTAGTGTGTTACTGAGAAGACATTTCTGGTTACGCATCTCTGGCTTCAAAGAGGAGGTACAAAGAACTATCCTCAATCACCTGTTCAATCATGAACAACTGTTTGGCCCAGCTGTGGATACAGCATTAGAAAAAATGAAAAAGGACACGGAGACTGCTAAATCCATGGGAGCATTATAGTTTCCATCCACACGAGGTTCCTTTCGATGCTCCTTCTATAGAGGCGCATACAAAAATATCAGTGCAGACACTGCTTCTTCCTCCTACAAAAACCCCACACAAACATCCCATAACAAGGGATATTTTTGAGGTGGATACAGAGTATATAACAACAAAGAAAGAGGCCGAGGTAACCACAGCGCTCGCGCCTCTCCCTCTAATAAACCGTGACTTCCCTCCACTCCCTCCAGACCATTTCACTCCGGTCGGAGGGAGACTCTCACAGTTCCTACCTGTCTGGTAAGACAAATTATCCAGTATGGTTACTGCCTGGAACTTACGGCAACTCCACCCAACATACCACCCAAGCAGCGTCCAATGTCCACGGAACATCTGACACTCCTCAAACAGGAAGTTCTTTCGCTGCTTCAAAAGCATGCAATAGAACCAGTCCCCATACAACATAAAGGAACAGGAGTTTACTCGCTATATTTCCTAATCCCCAAAAAGGACCGTACCCTAAGGCCAATATTGGACTTCAGACCTCTCAATCTCTACATACAGTCAGATCATTTTCACATGATCACTCTTCAACAAGTCCTTCCACTGCTTCAAGAAGGCGACTTCCTTGCCACACTAGATCTCAAGGACACCTACTTCCATATTCCCATACACCCTGCTCACAGAAAATACCTAAGGTTCATGCTGGACAGCCAACACTATCAGTTCAAAGTCCTTCCATTTGGGGTGACCACAACACCCAGGGTGTTCACAAATTGCTTTGCAGTAGTAGCAGCACACTTGCGAAGACAACAAATCCATGTATTTCCATACCTCGACGACTGGCTGATAAAAGCCAAGTCATACAACCAGTGTGTTCACCACACTTATCAAACCATTCAGCTGCTACACAACTTGAGGTTCACAGTAAACTACACCAAGTCACACCTTCCACCCTCCTACATGCATCAGTATCTAGGAGCCACAATAGACACTTCCAAATCTCTAGCATACCCCAATCAACAAGGATAGCCAGTATGCAGACCCTCATCTCCAAGTTTCAGCCACAACACTCTCCCAGCACGAGTGTTTATGCAACTCATAGGAATGATGGCCTCTTGTACTTTCATTGTACCTCACGCAAGACTTCAAATGCGAACTTTACAGGAATGCTTAGCACATCAGTGGAACCAGGCTCAAGGTCAACTTACAGATCTGGTGTTGGTGGACAGCCGCACACATGGCTCTCTGCAGTGGTGGAACACGCAAAATCTTTCCAGAGGGCGGCCGTTCCACAGATAGTGCTAACAGCAGACGCATCACTCACCAGCTGGGGAGCCCATCTCCTAAACCACACGATTCAGGGCAGGTAGACCACTCAACAAAAACTGTTCCATATCAATTACCTAGAATTACCAGCAATTTTTCTAGCGTTAAAATCGTTCCAAACACATCCCCTCAACAAAGCTGTCCTAGTTCGCACAGACAATATGACAGCAATGTATTACATACAGAAACAAGGAGGAACATACTGTTTGCATCTGCCTCACCTAGCGCAAAGTATATGGAGATGGGCCATTCCACAAAACCTATATCTTCTGTCAGAACATCTTCCAGGTGTGAACAATAGGATGGCGAATCTGTTATGTCGTCCGACTCAACAGATACACAAATGTGAACTTCATCCTTAAGTTCTTCAACCCTTCTTCCAGATGTGGGGCCGACCAGACATAGATGTCTTCGCCACACATGTAAATGCAAAATGACAATCCTTCGCTGCCAGGTTCTCACACCCGTTGTCTAAGGGCAATGCGATATGGATGAACTGGTCAGGCAGATTGTGTACGCTTTTCCGCCACTCCTGCTCATTCCACTAGTAGTACGCAAGCTCAAACAGCAGTCTCTCAAGTTGATCCTAGTTGCTCCAACATGGGTACGGCAACCATGGTTCACAACACTACTCGAACTTTCAGTAGTTCCACACCAAGAATTACGTCTCTCCCCAAAGCTGCTAACGCAGAACCATGGAAAGATAAGGCACCCAGATCCAGCACAACCGAATCTAGCGATCTGGCTCCTGAAATCCTAGAGTTAGGTTACCTTAACCTCCCACCGGACTGTATGAACATTATTAAGGAAGCCAGATGCCCCACCTCTAGAGCTTGCTATGCAGCTAAATGAAAGAGATTTGTCATTTACTGCAATAATAACAAAATTGACCTATTGGATGCTTCAATTCAAAACATTATCTGCTATTTTCTACATCTACAAAGAAGCAATCTGGCATACTCATCAATAAGATTACATCTGGCTGCCCTTGCCGCATACCTACAAAACAGACATTTGTCATTGTTTGGAGTACCCTCTATCAAAGCCTTTATGGAAGGCCTAAGGATAATTCCACCCAGACTGCCACCCTCTCCAGTGTGGAACCTAAACATTGTTGTTACTAGACTCATGGGTCCCCCATTTGAGCCTTTACAAAAATGCGAATAACAATTACATAACATGGAAAGTAGCTTTCCTTGTCTCAGTCACCTCTCTCCGGGGTGTAAGTGAGATCCAGGCTTTAACCATACAAGAACCATTCTTACAATTACATCATAACAAGGTGGTTCTTAGGACAAATCCAAAATTCCTTCCCAAAGTAATCTCTGCTTTCCTCCTTAATCAGTAGAGTTGCCAGTTTTTTTCCAAAATCCTGATTCTGTAGCGGAAAGGGCTCTTCACACGCTCAACGTCAAAAGAGCTTGACTTTACTACCTAGGACTAAAAACTTTAGGGAGACAAAACAACTTTCTCACCACCTCATAAAGGCAATCCAATTTCCAAAGCCGAAATTGCCAGGTCGATAGTAAAATGTATTCAAATATGCTATCAGAAAGCAAAACGTACGTTAACAATTCCCCCTAGAGCGCATTCAACACGCAAACTAGGGGCTTCTATGGCATTCTTATGGAACATTCCCCTAGAAGACATTCGTAAGGCAGCAACATGGTCTACAAAACACACCTTCACCAAACACTATTGTGTAGATGTGCAGGCAAAGCAATTAGCTTTTGTAGGCCGAGCTGTTCTTGGGAAACTCTTTCAAACCACTGCAACCGATACAGGCGACCACCGCTAGGGGAGACACTGCTGTACCGTCTATGCACAGAGTGTAAATTCTGCAGCTCATATGCCACGAACGGAAAATGCTTCTTACCAGTATGGATCTGTTCTTGGCTTGTAGAGCTGCAGAGATTCACACGTCCATCCACCTCCCCGGAATCTGTATCTGTTGCAGTGTTACCTTAATTAGATACATTCTCATGGACATCTTTCTGTTTATTACAAACTCCATCATTTCTCTTCATGGCGAAAAACAATCTGAGGATGGAGTCGATGCCCATGCGCACTATCGTCCAAGGGAGGAGTCACCTATCTCGTGACTACAAAAGACTTCTTCCAAGACAAGAACAAGGTGCAAGCATCCGAGCCCAACACCAGATGGCGATCTATGCACAGAGTGTGAATCTCTGCAGCTCTACATGCCAAGAACAGATGCATACTGGTAAGTAGCATTTTCCTTCCATTGCACTAGGCTGTGAAAGAACTAGGAGAAGTTTGTACTTTATGTTTTAAGATGTGTTTTAACTGTTAGTGATATATATCCCTACTTTAAGGGTTTATCTGTGTACATGTATTGATTGGGTATATATGTTTTGCAGCACTGAAGGAGGTTTTTACCTCGATGTGTTGGTGACTGTCTTTTTTTGCAGCCAGTTTGTGGCTGCTCTAACCATGCACTGACCACTTAAACAAGCATTGGCATAGCCAATAGGTCTCGCCTTTGGGACCTTATAAGTGTTTAGCTATGCAACAGTTGCATAACTAAATACTTATAAGGTCCCAAAAGCGAGACCTATTGGCTATGCAAAGCGGCCGTGCGGCCGCGAAAGTGATCGCGATCACGATCAAACATCAAAGCGGCTGCGAAAGTGAAACTAATCGCGGTAAAGCGCGGCGCGCGTGCCCGCGCACATGCACTGTAGCTCTAGGCTGGCCTGTTAGCACTTTTTGGAACCCTCTCAATAAGTCTTAGCAGCCCAGCGCATGCGCTGGGTCAGGCGAGACCTAACAATTGCTGGTATAACATTGGCTTCAAAGCCTTTTTTTTTTTTTTTTTACCAGAGCCATGTTACACCCTTCATAACTCCTGCTGAGTCAAGCCAACCGAATTTTATGGCCATCACCCTAGTGCTGAAATTTGCCAGCTCAGGTTGTGGCATAAACTACACTGAGTGTGTACAGCAGCTACCTTTCCCCAAGGCGTTCAGTTCTATTTTCAACAGTATTTTCATTTAGTGCCTCTAGAGTTGTTGCTTTGGACTCCAGTAATAACAGCAGTATATAGTTTGCATGAGTTCACTTACAGCTGTCCACTCCTCTTGGGTCGAATATAAGCTAACCGCATTTAGATCTTTGGGTAAACATGCAGTCTGAAGGTAGATCCTTGTATAAGACCTTTATGTGCTAGTGGTAGAATTCAGTTCAGTTGGCAGTTGTAGCAGGAGTTAACGTGCCTATTTTAATAAACGTCTGCATAGCAGTACTCGGTCAAACACCATGTCATTATATCGGACGTGAAAATCCTAACTCTGCCATGCCATTTTCATTCATCTGTGTTCATAAAAAAAAAAAAAAAGAACCAAAAAAAACAAAACACTGGAACGACAGCGAACAAACCCTTTATCTATTAGGTTTAGCTAACAGACAAGTGATTAGTTGGATGATCCTGTGTTCTTCTTGATTTACTTGCTTGATTTACTCGCCATTTGTGTCATCTGGCACAACGAAAGACTGATTAAACCTCTTTGGTTGTGCCCACCTGTTTTGTACTGTAAGGGGAAAATGAAGAGGTTGAAATGCTTGCACAGCTCTTCCGTTTTACTAAATATGAACATTATCAAAATGGAGTTCATTTTTTACAGAGCTGGCATTAGTCAGTTGCCATAGATGTCTGGCCTTACTGTCCTGCCTTATCCAATTCAGAATTTAGTATTGAGATTTGCCTAACATCTCATCCTTAGAAGATCAGTTTGCGCGCTCTTCTCCACCTCTACTTTTACCCTCTAGTGTAGAGTGGTGCATGCAGGTAAAATGGCCTTACCTTGTATCACTGCCTTCACAGTCACTTTCTCGTGGATACACATCGGGTGTTTTCCTTTTCTACAGAGATGTAACTTTTATTAAAACTATTTTATGGAAAGACGGCACACCTTAATGATTTTGCAGATTGTGTAGGCCACTGCAGACAAAACATGCAACGGGCCACGGGGAAGCAGGCAGGTAGCATGGCACAGGTTTGTCAATCAGTGGACAAAAGCCCTCCAATCACTATTAAGGTAATTTTACAAATCTGAAGCGCTATTATGGAAATTGGTGAAGAACACGGATATGGAGCTCGCCAGGTCAAAATGTTTTTCAAAAAAAATTGTTTTAACAAACTGAATTGACGTTACAGGCCATGAAGCAATTCAAAGACATATTACAGTGTACGATAAGGACTTAAGAGACTAGTGTTAGACCATAAATGAACCAAGTTTAAGATAAAACGCTTGTGACCATTTCAAATTTGGTTACATATAAAGCAGGTACATCTGCACCGCACACATGTTTAGAGACAGTTAAATTTACAGCAAGGCAGCAGATAACATTAACAGGCATTGCATTGACTATGGAGTGAGCACGCACCTAATAACGTAGTTTGGCTAAATCTATATCAGAGAGGCGTGTACATCAAACACAGAAGGGCCCCGCAGACAGAGGTATGTGGCGTAGCAGCAGGTGAAGCTGTGTCAGTGGTTATGTTTCTGTGGTGGACCCAGCGGTTTCCGACGTTGGCACGTCTTTCTCCCTAATCCATGCCACAAATGGCTCCCAGATGTCTTTTGGGCGGGACGCCATGAGCATAAGACCCCAAGAGACAGCTAATTGTTCTTGACAATATGTCGTCTGTGAGAAAGTTCCCTCTTTCTGCATCGTTGCCCCCACGTTTTGCTAAATTGCTGATGTACTTTGACTGAGTGTGCCCTGGGCTCCTGTTGACCAAGTACCCAGAGCCTATGTTCTTTCCCTAAAACTGCATCGAAGCTTAAACCCAATGGGCATCTCTGGCCACAGATCAGTCCCTGGTAAATGGTACCCCGGGCACTGTGACCAGGGACGGCCTCTAAGGGCTGCAGCACTTATTGTGCCACCCTTGGAGGCCCTGTACCTTTATACACACACACACACTGCCTTTGCCGACTGCGTGTCTTGGTGCAGAACAAAGTGAAGAGTCGACATGGCACACATCCCTGTGTGCCATGCCTACCACCCATTGCCCTGGCATAGATCAGTCACCCCTGTAGCTGAGTGCACTATACCTGTGGTGAGGGTACAGGTGCATGAGCCCTGTACCCCTACAGTGTCTAAGTCCATTGTAAGTGTAGTACTGCCATTAAGAGTATATGGTGCTGGGAGTTTGTCATTACGAACTCAACAGCACCATAATGTCTGCACTGAAAACTGAGAAGTTTGGTATCAAATTTCCCAGCACATTAAACCCACACTGATGCCAGTGTGGTATTTAATGAAAAATGCACACAGAGGGCATCTTAGAGATGCCCCCTGAAAACTAACCTACCACTAGTGTCCAGGCTGAGTGGCTGCTTTCAGCTGCCACCACCAGACATGTTTCTGGACCCCTGGTTCGAGAGCCTGCTGCTCTTGGGGGCCTGAAACCATGCACATCCTGGGACGAGGTGCCAAGCCTCCTCCCCCAGGATGGGCAGGCCACTTGCTGCTTTCAGCAACTGGTCCCCGCTGGTTCTGACCCCCACTTTCGGTGGGAAATCCGGTGGGGAAAAAAAGTGAGGAAGAGAGTTGTGCCTACCTCTGCCAACTCCACCCCTCAGGTGGGGGAGGCGAGGTGAAGCACAACTCTCCGCCCCTGCCATCTTGCAGATGGGGGGACTCAGCCAACCAGGGAAAGGATTATACCCCCTCCCACTGGAGGGTGGCATATTAGGGGTGTACCCACCCCAGGGAAGTAACCCATTGGTTCCAATCTTTTACCTACCTGTAACACCCCTAAATCTAGTATTTAGGGGCACCCCTGAACCTTGCTTCCTCGGACCAGAAGAAACTACAAGAAAAGAAGGACCGAACAGCCGTGCCGAAGCTAACAAGAGGAAGACGCCCACTGACTTGGCCCCAGCCCTACCGGCCTGTCTCCACCTCGAACCTGCTTCTGCGAAATCCTGGGGTGTCCTGCAGCCAGCAACCTCGAAAACCCTTGAGGACCTGCCTGCCTTCAACCACAAAGACTGTGTCTCCCGTGAACACTGGATTTGTTCATCTCTAACCTCTGGCTCTGGCCGGACACCGCAAATTCGCACCACTCTGCACCCACCGTCCACTGCCCGAGCTCGAATGGGCAAACGCTACGAGGAGGTCTTCCCGACTATTATGGCCCAGGATCCGGCAGGTACTTTCTTTCCCTATTTGCCCTGAGCTAAAGTCCAGGAGCTGTGCTCCCACAACCGAGTGGCCTGCTCATCAGCAGCCACCAACCGGAGGCCCCCTATCGCCCATTGAATAACATTGGGCCTCAGCACTCTGCACCCGGCCACCCTACTGCCGCAGAGGGTGTAGCGAGAGTGCATCCCTGACCCTGGGGGACCCCTGAGTCTACCCCAGAACCTCAACTTTCACTACCGAATACTTACCCTAAAACCGATAACACTATTTTCCTCCGTAGGATAACATTGTCTGTTTTTCTTGGAAAAAGTTCCAAGTGTGGAGTTTAAAAACCTAAAGAAATTCTTTAAAATTATACTAACAAAAACCATTTTACTTAGCTGTTTACAGGAAATGTCTCAGTGTAGTATCCAGGTATACTACACTGTTTAAGAAAAGTAATCTCAAAAGTAACTTACCTGTAATTTTACTTGAAATCCTATACAAAGTATATGTACTGCTGCTCGGGTAGGTCACTTCCCCACCTCCGCCTGCCTGCCCGCCTTCTTGCCTGCTCTGCTTCCAGGTCAGCGCTCTGACCAATCGCCGCCTGCCTTAAGACCCCTTCTCTCTTCTGTACCCCGAGTGCCAGGTTCGCCCCCATTGTATTTTTCCACTTGTACCCGTGTGCCTGTACCTCCTTTCTCTTTTTGTACCCTGAGTGCCAGTTTCGCCCCCATTGTATTTTCTCTGCTTGTGCCCCGTATGCCTAGTGGACTGCCCAGGCCAGCGCTCGCTTCCTTCCCGCCGTTTTCCCGCCGCTGCCTCCCGTGCGGCCCCGCCCCGTTTGGTTCTTCCCTCCCGCCTCCCAGCTGACCCCTCCTCCCCTCCCTCCCGCCTAAGGCAAGCCCGTCTGCGCCCGTCCGCGTCTGGACCGCGCCCAGCGCCAGGACCCCTGGCCCCCACCGACGCCAGCCCTCACGACGGACCTACGACACCGCAACCCTCAACGCACTCAAACCAGACAGAGAACCCACCTGCTACCGAGCCACCCCGAAACGCACCCAAGGACCTTTCACCTGCCAAGCCTGCAACTTCACCTGCCTCCGTACCAGCACCGCAGCCGTCAAGCCGAACTCCAGCAACAACCACCTCAAGTACATCCTGCTCAACACACGTTCCATACACAGAAACGCCATCGAACTCTGGAACCTCCTCGACACAACATTGCCAGACGTCTCCTTCCTCACAGAAACCTGGATGAACGCCGCCTCAGCGCCTGACATCGCCACAGCCATCCCGGACGGATACAAGATCTCCCGGAGGGACCGCGTCAACCAGACTGGAGGAGGCATCGCCATCGTACACAAGAACACCGTCCGCATCACGACCAACTCCGACGACACCTTCACCGCCGCTGAACACCTTCACTTCCAGATACACTCCGACCCCAAGACGACCCTCAGAGGCACCCTAATCTACAGACCCCCTGGACCACGCGCACAATTCAGCGAAGACATCGCAGACTTCATCAGCCCTCCCCTCCGCTGACTACATCCTCCTAGGGGACCTCAACTTCCACTTGGAGAACCACAAGGACTGCAACCCCACCACCCTGCTGGACAACCTCGCCAACCTCGGACTCAAGCAACTGGTGAACACCCCCACCCACTACGCCGGCCACTCGCTGGACCCCGTCTTCTCATCCAGCAAACACATCTCCTTCAGCCACTCTACCGGACTGCATTGGACTGACCACAGCTGCGTCCACTTCAGCTTCAGAAAAACCACGACCCACCACCACCCGAAACAGGCTCCTCGCCGGAGCTGGAGTAAGGTCACCACCGAGCAGTTCACCACCTCCCTCAGCCGGAACCCTCCCGCCAGCACAACGGACCCTAACAAAGCAGCCAGCAACCTCACGCAGTGGCTGACCGCCTGCGCCGACGAGCTCGCACCACTTAAGAACCCTCCCAGCAAACCCGGCAGCAAGAAAGCCCCCTGGTTCACCGACGAACTCAAGGACTCCAAAACGAACTTCCGAACCCTCGAGAAAGCCTGGCGCCACGACCAGACCTCAGCCACCATGACCGCCCTCAAGCACGCCACCCGCAGGCACCACCAGCTGATCCGCACCACCAAGAAGACATCGTACAAAGAAAGACTGGACAACAACGCCAACAACAGCAAGGAACTCTTCAGCATCGTCAAAGAGCTCTCCAACCCCAGCGCCGGAAACAACGACCTCGCCCCTCACAAATCCTCTGCGACTCACTCGCCTCGTTCTTCCACCGCAAGATCGCCGACATACACAACAGCTTCGGCGCACCAACCACGCACCCAACCGTCAGACCAACACCCCCCCACCACCACCCTCTGCGCCTGGACCCCGGTCAGCACGAAGACACAACCCGCACGATGAACACCATCCACTCCGGATCACCGGCCGACCCCTGCCCACACCACGTCTTCAACAAGGCCGACTCCATCGTCGCACCCCAACTGCGGGACATCATCAACACCTCCTTCCACACCGTCACCTTCCCGTAGAGCTGGAAGCACGCCGAGCTCAGCGCCCTCCTGAAGAAACCCACAGCGGATCCCACCGACCTCAAGAACTTCCGCCCCATCTCGCTCCTCCCCTTCCCTGCCAAAGTCATCGAGAAGACCGTCAACAGACAGCTCGCCGCCTTCCTCGAGACAAACGGCTCCCTCGACCCCTCGCAGTCCGGTTTTCGAGCCAACCACAGCACCGAGACCGCACTGATCGCAGCCACCGACGACATCAGATCCCTGTTCGACAATGGGGAAACAGCAGCCCTCATCCTCCTGGACCTCTCCGCAGCGTTCGACACTGTCTGCCACCGCACCCTAGTACAGCGCCTCAGCAACATCGGGATCCAAGAGAAGGCACTGGAGTGGATCATCTCGTTCCTCGCCGGAAGAACTCCGAGAGTCCGACTTCCCCCTTTCAGATCCGAGGCCACCGAAGTAACCTGCGGCGTACCTCAGGGATTATCACTCAGCCCAACCCTCTTCAACGTCTACATGAGCCCCCTCGCAGCCATCGCACGCCACCACAACCTCAACATCATCTCCTACGCCGATGACACCCAGCTGATCCTCTCCCTCACCAACGACCCTGCCACCGCCAGAACAAACCTCCAGGAAGGGATGAAGGACGTCGCCGAATGGATGAAGAACAGCCGCCTGAAACTGAACTCAGAAAACACGGAAGTCCTCATCCTGGGATCGTCGCCCTCCGCCTGGGACGATTCCTGGTGGCCCCCTGCCCTGGGCGCAACTCCCAAACCGACGGACCACGCACGCAACCTGGGCTTCATCCTGGACTCCTCCGTCTCGATGACCAGACAAGTCAACGCCGTCTCATCGTCATGCTTCAACATCCTACGCATGCTCCGGAAGATCTTCAGATGGATCCCCACCGAAACCAGAAAGACAGTCACCGACGCAATCATCACCAGCCGACTGGACTACGGGAACACTCTCTACGCCGGAACCACAGCCAAACTTCAAAAAAGACTCCCAACACATCCAGAACGCCTCCGCTCGACTCATCCTGGACACCCCCCGCCACGGCCACATCTCCGGCCACCTGAAAGACCTGCACTGGCTCCCCGTCAGCAAGAGGATCACGTTCAGACTCCTCACCCACGCATACAAGGCTCTCCACGACCTGGGCCCCAAGTACCTCAACAACCGCCTGACCTTCTACACACCCACCCGTCAGCTACGATCGACCAGCCTCGCCCTCGCCGCCGTACCACGCATCCGCAGAGCCACCACCGGAGGAAGATCCTTCTCCTACCTGGCAGCCAAGACCTGGAACTCCCTCCCCATCCACCTTCGGCTGACCAAGGACCATCTCTCCTTCAGGAGGCAACTCAAGACCTGGCTGTTCGAGCAGTAACGGACCCCTCTCCCCCAGCGCCTTGAGACCCTCCGGGTGAGGAGCGCGCTATTCAAGTGCTGTGATTGATTGATTGATTACTGTATTCTGAAAAGCATTGCATTATCAGTAACACTTCTGTAATCAAATGACATTTCCAGCAGTTCGCATTCGGACATAGCACCAGTTTGTGTAGCTGTAGGGGGTGCGGTATAACCTATGTAAAAATTTAAAATGGGTGCGTCTCAGCTTATAGTTTTGGTGATAGGTGATAGGTGCCTGAGCTGGGAGCAGCAATAAGACCACTGTTAGTCTGTAGGTGATTCCCGAGATCAGCTCGCCACTGCTCCAAAGCACGGGGGCGACAAAGGAAGTGTTTGACTGTCTTTGGTTATATAGCCTGGTAACTAGCTTATAGGGAGATGGGGTAATAAGTATGTGCTCCAGTGGTGCCATTGTAGCTGGGGCTTCTGGGAAGGAGTCGCCAGGTCAAAATGGTTTGATGTGTGAATGGGGTTGTTTTGTACACTATCTTAACCCATCCCGTAGTCGACTCCTTCAACATTCACTCAGTATTCCTCTCACCTCCTTTTGCCCCCACAGGTAAGGAGTAAATCATGTAGAAAAGACTCTAGTATCTAAAGTAACTCATCGAAAAAACTATCTTAGAAACCCATTTCTGAGAAACTAAATGAAAGAAAATAAGATTTAGTGGAAAAATAAATTAGTTGAAATAGGTTGGTTGAAAAAAAATGGAAAACCCCAAGAACAGTTACAAATATCAATTTGCTGAAACACAAAGCAGTTTTAACAAGGAAAAATAATTTGTGGGCCCCCTTGGATATTCTAGTTAGGAAACAGTTTAAATTAAAAATGAAGTAGAAGAAAGAGGTAATGTATCAAAGGTAGATGTAGGATTGTTGCAGTATCTTCTGTTTGCCTTCTATGCGAGCTTAAAGCTCTTTCAGTTGATCCTCCGTATATAACATTTTTCCAAGACAAGCTAGTGTTTGAGTGCCTCCTTCATTCCAGCAGTGGTGTTGCCATTTCATGTGGGGCTGTCAGTTACACTTCCCACTTTCTTCCCTCCTTCTCCATCCGTTTACTGAAGAGGAAAGGTACAAGGTAAGACCCGTGGTTTGCCCTTAGTTTCTCTATTGACTGGACTAAAGAGCATTGTGTTGATAATCAAATCTTCGTTGGGCTCACTGGAGCAAAAGGAGGCACAGACGTCTACAAGTGGACTTGCTCGCTTGATTGTCCTTTGTATTAAGGAATACTTTGCGCTGGCCAAAACCGCTCCTCCTCAGGTCGTCAAGAATCATTCCACCAGACCAAAGGCAACTACGGCTCTGACTAGCCGTGCTCCTACTTTGTACCTCTATCAAGCCATTGTATGTGCCTCTATCGATACATTCACTAAAAACTAATCCAGTGAATTGCATATCTGTAGTCCTGCAGGACTTCCTGGTGTTTAGTCCATCTCTCCGGCTCATCAACAAGTTGGAGAAGGGAGGGTTGCTTTGGTATGGATTCATAAAGTGAGTCATCTGGAGGTAGATTTTCTTTTTTAAGAGTAAGTTACTTACCTTTAGTAAAGCCTTTCTCGTGGATTGTCTACCTGCATATTCCTCACTGCCCTCCCCCCTGTTCGGTGGAGTCTACTGGAATTGACTAGATTCGAAGTTAAATATTGCTCTCGTCCTGCTATCACTTCACTTGTCAATCATTCTTCGTCTGCTAGCATGGAGAATGATGATGGGAATTGATGTCCATACACAAGGACGGTATTTATATAATTCTTTCTCCGCTTGTCTAGTCTGGGGTGGAACTGTGACTGATGCTGATGGCACCACCTATCAGCAGTAGAGCTATGAATGTTTTTCCAAATTTAGTCTGGCGCCTAGTAGAACTCAAAAGGTAAGAATTCTGTGGGGTAAGTAGAATATCCACCAGAAAGAGTGTTATCTAATGTAGGGAAGACATCTATTCTTCTTGAGGGATTGTTTCATGCATTAGATCAGACTACCGAAATGCTTGATCAGACAGGCCTGTGGTCTCTCAATGAAGTATGAGAGGGAAAAGGCAGCTACCACTGCTTTATAGAGAAACTTAGTAAGTGTGAATATATTTGAAGCAGCCACTTGGAGATACTATTTATTCATGACACTACTGTCTTGTTTTGAATTCCAGAGCCCTTTTCCAGGCTTTCTTACTAACTCTTGTAGGTAAAGTGAACACTTGTTCTCCTTTCTGTATTTTTGAGGGATTAACTTGCTATTTTATAAATTCCTCATTCTATCATTTAAAGATTTTCTGGGGTAGAAGGAAAACTTGCCTGTAATTATAGTTCTCATTCAGTGAAGTCCTCCTTTAAATCATAAACAATCATGAGAAATTGTTTATTTAATGCTCAGTATTATAAACTCCCTTAAATTGTTTCAAGACACTACAGATGGTTGCCACTGTACAGGGCATACAACGCTAATGAAGATTTCCTAGGAGGGCAATTATGATTACAGGTAAGATAACTTTTTTCATGTGTAAAATTGGAAAGTTCATAGTGAATCTGCAAACGGGTATTTGCATCAATTTGGCTTTGTAAATTCAAATGAAGGACATAAATGCACTTGGGCATCTGTAATGCCTATTTGTCAATACATTTGTATTAATCTGCTTGTGCAAAATACATTTTTTAAATTATTTTCCAGATCAGTTGGTACATTTGCCCGTGCTTTAGACTGCAGCAGTTCCGTCAGACAACCAAGCTTGCATATGAGTGCTGCAGCGGCCTCAAGGGACATCACACTGGTAAGAATTGGAGTACACAGTACCTACACCGATTTTTATGGTGAAAACACTTACAATATTAATTCCAAGTCTGTCGTAATACCTAATGGAATCTCTAAGAAATTCCTCTTTGTGTATGGTCACCCTTCAGAGTTTTGAACTGATGCTGCTGGGTTTTGGACTCATAGTGCACTGAGGCCTGCTAACAAGACCTCCATGCCTGTGCCCTGACCATTACATCTGTATGTTTGAATGGAGTAGACCCATTTGGCTCAAACTAGTCTACTTATAAGTGTAAGAAATTGTCCCTTTTTGTATTCTTGCCCCCTACATTGTGCCTAATGTTGATGTACTTTGAGTGTTCCCAGGTTCCTGCCAACCAGGTACACAGGGCCTATGTTCTTTCCCTACACTGTACTGTTGCAAAACCCAATTGACAACTCTCTGGCCACATGTAAGTCCCTTGTAAAAGGTACCCTAGGTACCAAGGGCACTGTGACCAGGGAAGGCCTCTAAAGGCTGCAGCGCATATTGTGCCACCCTTAGAGGCCCTGTACCTACACACTCACGCTCTTACACACACACTCTTAAACGCACACTTACTTACACACACACTCACGCACTCTCTCACTCACACACACACACACGCACACACACGCGCACACACGCGCACACACACACACACACACACACACACACTCTCACACTTTCAAACACACACACACACACACACACACACACACTCTCACACTTTCAAACACTCACACACACACTTTTGGTGCAGAGCAAAGTGAAGAGTTGACATGGCACACATCCCTATGTGCCATGCCTACAATCCACTGCCCTTGCTTAGGTAATCCACCCTTCTAGCTGGGTACACTATACCAGTGGTGAGGGTACCAGTGAATGAGCCCTGTACCCCTACAGTGTCGAAGTCAATTCTTGGGCACTGTAAGTGCAGTAATGCCATAAAGAGTATATGGTATGAGAGTTTGCCATTATTTTGGCGTCTGGTGGGCTGTTTTCAATGGGGATTCTCCGGTTGCAACAAAGACTGCAGGCTCGGGGACGAAGATCTTCTGGAGGTGAAGACCGGTTGGAGAGGGAAGTGAGGATGCTGGGCCACAGTCGGTTGGGCCACCCAAGGCTGTGCGACGTCTGGTGCAGGGGTGTCCTTAGGCGTCTGGTTTTCTTACCAGCTCCAGTTGCGGTTAGGGGGGATCCTACAGAAAGGGGAAGCAGGCGGCGTTTGGAGATTCGAGGCAGGTCAGAGATCACCAGATCTCGGGTCAGGATCGCTGGGGAGACCTCCTCGTGGTGTTGGGCCACTCGAATTCGGGCCGTGGGCGTCAGGTGTAGAGTGATGCAGACTTGTGGATTCGGCCGGAGCTAGAGTCTGTAGGTGAGCAAATATGGTGCTCACGAGAGACAAAATCTTCGGCTTGGAAGGCAGGGCAAGTCCTTACACTCCGCAGGACACACCGGGAGTTCGCTGGAGCAGGATCAAGGTGTGGACAGGCCGGTAGGGCTGGGACCAAGCCAGTGGGCGTCCTCCTCTTAGTTTCAGCACGGCTTATTCGGTCCTCCTTCTCTTCTTCTTCTTCTTGTCAATTGTTGTCTGAGGAGGCAAGGTACTGGGTTGCCCCTAAATACTAGATTTAGGGGTGGTACAGTGAGTAAAGGTTAGGACCAATGGGTCCTATTATGCCACCCTCCAGTGGGAGAGGGTACATGCCTCTCTCTGGTTGGCTGGGTCCCCCATCTGCAAGATGGCGGGGACTGAGAGTTGTGCTTCACCTCGCCTCCCCCACTTGAGGGGTGGGGTTGGCAAAGGTGGGCACACCTCCCTTCCTTAATTGGTTTTCCCGCCGATTCTCCCGCCCAAAGTGGGGTCAGAAACAGTGGGAACCAGTTGCTGGAAGCTACCTGGGGTAGCTTACAAAGCGGCACGCCTTTGAAGCTTCCCCTTCGTGGACCCTGCCCATCCTGGCGGAGGAGGCTTGGGACCTCATCTCAGAATGTGCATTGTTTCAGACCCCCCAGAGCAGCAGGCGTTCGATTCAGGGGTCCAGAAACATGTCTGTTGGTGGCAGCTGACGAGCAGCCACTCAGCCAGTACACTAGAGTTAGGTCGTTTTTCAGAGGGCATCGCTAAGATTTTTTTATTTTATTTTATTTTACAGAGTTTTATATAGCGCGAACATGACCCAAATCGGGTATCAGAGCGCTTTACATAGCACCAGTTGCATTACATGAGGACACATTAATTTTTGTTAGGCACGGTGAGATTAAGTGATTTGCCCAGAATCACAGGATGTTCAGCGTTGTTGCCGAGACACAAACCCAATTCCCCAGATTCGAGGTCGACCGCCCTAGCCGTTAGGCAAACTCCTCTCCCCAGTCTTCTTAGTGCATTTTTCATTAAATCCCACACTGGCATCAGTGTGGGTTTAATGTGCCTAGAAGTTTGATTCCAAACGTCCCAGTTTTCAGGAAAGCTATTATGGTACTGTGGAGTTCATAATAAACTTCCATACAATATACTCTTTATGGAATTACTGCACTTACAATGTATAAAAATTGACCTAGACACTGTAGGGGTTCAGGGCTCATGCACCGATACACTCACCACTTGTTCAGTGCACCAAGCTAGAGGGGTGGCTTACCTAGACCAGGGCAGTGTATTGTAGGCAAGGCACATAGGGATGTGTGCCATGTCGACTCTTCACTTTGGTTGTGTGTGTGTGTCTGTCTGTGTCTGTCTGTCTGTCTGTCTCTGTGTGTGTGTGTGTCTGTGTCTCTGTGTGTGTGTGTGTGTGTGTGTGTGTGTGTGTGTATATATATATATATATATATATATATATATATATATATATATATATAGAGAGAGGTACAGGGCCTCTAAGGGTGTCACAATAAGTGCTGCAGCCCTTAGTGACCTTGGTACCTAGGGTACCTTTTACAAGGGACTTGCATGTGGCCATAGAGTTGCCAACTGGGTTTTGCAACAGTACAATTTAGGGAAAGAACCTAGGCCCTGGGTACCTCGTTGGCAGGAACCGAGGGCACACTGTCAAAGTACATTAGGCAAAAAGTAGGGGGCACCCATGCAAAAAGGGGCACTTTCCTACACAACCTTCACCCCCAAACGAAAGAGGCTGAGACTATCCTTTCCCTATAGAGTCTTCATTGTCTTAGTGGAAGAACCTGGAAATTACATCTGCATTGGCATGGGCTGCCCCAGATCCATGTTCCACTGTAAAGTTTAGAATTTTCACCTTTTATTTGCATTAGCTATTTGAGAGGTCTGTGGTCAAGTTTGAACTGTGAAGTGAGTACCAAGCAAGTATGGTCTCAACTTCTGCAGGGACCAAACCAGAGCAAAGGTCTCCCTCTCAATGGCGCTTAAACGCTGTTCCCTGGGGATTAACCACCAGTTTATGAAAGCTACCTAACTTCGTGAGCTACCCCAGCCATTTGCTGCTCCTAGCAACTGACCCCCACCGGTTTTGACCCTCACTTTGGGCGGGAGAATCAGCAGAAAAACAAAGTTAGGAGGAATGGTGTGCCTACCTTTGCCAACCCCACGCCTCAGTTTGGGGAGGCGAGGTGAAGGACAACTCTGTCCCCTGCCATCTTGCAGATGGGTGGACCCAGCCAACCAGAGTGAGGCTTATGCTCCCCTTCCACTGGAGGGTGGTATAATATGGGGTGTACCCACCCCAAGAAAGAACTAATTGGTCCCGACCTGTATCTACCTGTAACACCCCTAAATTTAGTATTTAGGGGCAACCCTGAACCTTGCCTCCTCAGACAAGAAGTAGTACCGTAGAAGCCGTGCTGAAAGAAGAGGAGGAGGACACCAACTCACTAGGCCCCAGCTCTTCCGGCCTGTCCTGACCTTGACTTGCTCCAGCGCAATCCCGGTGTGTCCTGCAGCCCCCAAGAGTCCGGAGGACCTGCCTACCTTCCCAAACCAGACTTTGTGGGTGAGCAAATTTGGTGCTCACGAGAGTCAGACTCTTGCTCTGGCCAAATCAGCGAGTCTGCACCCAATGCCCATGGCCCGAGTTCGAGTGGCCCTAGACCACGAGGAGGTCTCCCTGGCGATCCTGACCTGGGATATGGTGATCCCTGACCTGCCTCAAGTCTACAACCGACGCCTGCAGCCCCTTTCTGGAGGGTGCCCACCGACTATGACCGGATCCGGTAAGAGAAACCTAACACCAAAAGAGACCCCTGCACCCGACGTTCCACAGCCTTGGGTGACCCAACCAACGGTGTCTCTGCATCCCAAGACATCCTAACTTGCCTCTCCAACTGGTGGTCGCCTCCAGAAGATCTTCGTCCCCGAGCCCGCTCTGTCTGTTGCAACTGGAGAATCCCCATTGAAAAGAACAGGGCACCCGATGCCAAAACAGCACCCGGCCGTTGAGTCGATAACCTTGTTTTCTCCCTTAAGACTGCATTGACTGTGGAGTTGTTTTGTATGAAACCGTGAGAAACAGATGATGTAGAAAAACTGTATTACTTACCTTTTGTCTAGGAAATGCCCCAGTGTGATATCTAAGCCTATCCCATTGAGTAGCATAAGTAACTTAAAAAGTAAGCTGAAAAGTAATTCAAACTGTTTTTATAAACAAATCTCTTACCTGTGAAACAATTGAAGTACATTCAAACTGCATTCAAATTGTATTTCACTGCATAATTTTTGCAAAGTATTATTATATTTACCTGTACCAGGCCTGGCGTGGTTGTAGAAATAAAATATAACTACATCTTTTTTTTTTCAACAAAATTGATCTCAGTTCAGTCTTTGAGTGTGTGACATCATTTCTTGTCTGAGTGTGTACAATAAATGGTTAACACTACCCTCTTATAAAGCCTTACTGCTTGCCCACTCTACCACAAATAGAAAGTAAGGTATTATCTACTTGTTCGAGGCATGTGGGCTGCTGAATTCATATCTGTGCATAGATCGCCGCCTAGTGTTGGGTCCGGATGTTTGCACGTTGTTGTCCTGGAAGAGTCTTCGAAGTATTCTGGGATAGGTGACTCCTCCCCTGGACTACAGTGCGCATGGGCATCCTCTCCATCCTCAGATTGTTTTTTTCCGCCATTGGGTTCGGATGTGCTTATCTTGACTCAAGTTAGGAAAAACTTTTTCCAGGCCAAAAGGCCTTTAGTTCGCGTCGGTACTGTTCCCGATCGGTATCGATAGTATCTTTGTTAGTTTACTAACTTCCAGAACCAACTTTTTCGCATCTTACCCGACCATCGGCCCGACATCGACGATGGAATCGAGGACACCATTCAAGCGGTGTCCTGTATGCAATGCGAAATATCCCCACATCGACGTCCATCCGGTGTGCAATAAATGCCTTTCACCGGATCACGACGAATCTACATGTATGACCTGTGCCCGATTTCGATCCAAGAAGACTCTCCGGAATCGACGAGCGGCGAGACTCGAGGCGCAGCAAGCGGCACCGGCCCCGTCCGACATCTTCAGCGCCGAGACCGAAGATGTCGAAGAAGTGGAGAACCTACCCTCCAGTCCCGCTTCCGAACATGACTCCGGATCGGAAGACGTCGACGAAACACTCTTTCGCAGAGATGAAGACGACACTGAGGTAGGAGACTACAATGAGGCCTTAGGGGCCGAAGAGAGTAGCTCCGGTGACGAGCAAGGCCTACCCGTACAGACTGAGGAAATCCCAGTGCAACAGTCTATGGCTCCGGTCGAGGGATCGCCTTCGGGCCTTACCCAAGACCTATCCCGCAGTTCTTCGGCCCCGCCCTCGGGCCCGGCCTCGGACATTCAGCGGCAGCCATTAATGCCCAAACCGGCTGGTTTCCCTTCTTCGAAACCGAAACCAAAAGCTGTATTGGTTCAATTGAAACCGAAACCGAAAGTGGCGCTGGTCGGATCGAGGCCCTCCACACCTTCGACGCCAGCAAAACCCGTCGGCACCGAGCGCAACAAACGAGACTTCAATGCCGAGCTTGAAGCGGCCGACGTCGGAGTCGACATACGGAAAAAGACCTTCGGTGCCACCAAACCTACTCGGCTCCCGGCACCGACGCAATCGGCTCCGACCCCAAAGGTGAAACTGCCTGCTGCGTCTCCCACTGCTTCGACGGCACCACCAAAGCCACACTCATCGAAGACGTCGACGGCCATTCCCGCCCCTCGACTCGATGACTCACCGGCGCCGAAGAAGTCCACGCCTGCCTCTACAGAACCGGTCGGCGCAAAGGAATCGAGGGCGCTCCAGGTGCGACCCGTTGCTGCGCAACGCACCAAAAACAAAACGGTCCTCCAGGACACGTCGGGCTCCGAGCCGATAAAAGCTCCAACAGCCTCTTCGGCACCAGCCAACATTACTTTTGGCCTGCCACCATCCACGGCCCCGAAACTGTTCCAAATCAGGACACGGGTCACCCACACCACGATCACGCCTGCCGAACGCTCTGCGGAGACGTCTCCATCGCATCTCATCGACGCCGACACCGGCAGGATGATTATCCACAAAAGGAGAATAACTTCTGAGCCAGCTTTGGACTCCTTCCGGATCCCACTTAAGAGAAAGCTGCCAGTGGCTTCGGAACCAGTTCTTTACGAACCTTTCCATTCACCCTACCAGGATCCACAATCCTTCTCTCCCACACACTCCGACACGGATGCGTTGGAAGACTACATGGGTGACCAAGTCCCCTACCCCGGAAAGATGGACCCTGAAGGCCAACAGGACCCTGATCAAGCTTGGGATGACCCTGTAGACCCAGGTGCACCTATGCATTTTTGCATTTGTCACCCCGAGTGGGAAGGGTATGCTCAGACGTGAGTCCCTTGCTCTCCATGCCACTGGAATCAAGCTATCCTGGCTGACGAGGGCTGAAAGCCCGAAACCGGTCCTAGGATGCTTGTTTCCAGTCCAGGGAGGACCTGGCTTGGCAGTTCGGGCTGGACTGTTCCCATGGGGCACAGGGTCAAGACTGATTTGCATATGGCTGGGTTCAAACTGGAATGGCATGGTGAGCAAAAAAATGATGGATTTAGGCCCAGATCTCTGTACTGGGGTGAATGTATGACATTGTTCTGCATTCTGTCCATCAATTGTTGTTTTTGCATTTGTCACCCCGAGTGGGAAGGGTATGCTCAGAGGTGAGTCCCTTGCTCTCCATGCCACTGGAATCAAGCTATCCTGGCTGACGAGGGCTGAAAGCTCGAAACCGGTCCTAGGATGCTTGTTTCCAGTCCAGGGAGGACCTGGCTTGGCAGTTCGGGCTGGACTGTTCCCATGGGGCACAGGGTCAAGACTGATTTGCATATGGCTGGGTTCAAACTGGAATGGCATGGTGAGCAAAAAAATGATGGATTTAGGCCCAGATCTCTGTACTGGGGTGAATGTATGACATTGTTCTGCATTCTGTCCATCAATTGTTGTTTTTGCATTTGTCACCCCGAGTGGGAAGGGTATGCTCAGACGTGAGTCCCTTGCTCTCCATGCCACTGGAATCAAGCTATCCTGGCTGACGAGGGCTGAAAGCCCGAAACCGGTCCTAGGATGCTTGTTTCCAGTCCAGGGAGGACCTGGCTTGGCAGTTCGGGCTGGACTGTTCCCATGGGGCACAGGGTCAAGACTGATTTGCATATGGCTGGGTTCAAACTGGAATGGCATGGTGAGCAACAAAATGATGGATTTAGGCCCAGATCTCTGTACTGGGGTGAATGTATGACATTGTTCTGCATTCTGTCCATCAATTGTTGTTTTTGCATTTGTCACCCCGAGTGGGAAGGGTATGCTCAGACGTGAGTCCCTTGCTCTCCATGCCACTGGAATCAAGCTATCCTGGCTGACGAGGGCTGAAAGCCCGAAACCGGTCCTAGGATGCTTGTTTCCAGTCCAGGGAGGACCTGGCTTGGCAGTTCGGGCTGGACTGTTCCCATGGGGCACAGGGTCAAGACTGATTTGCATATGGCTGGGTTCAAACTGGAATGGCATGGTGAGCAAAAAAATGATGGATTTAGGCCCAGATCTCTGTACTGGGGTGAATGTATGACATTGTTCTGCATTCTGTCCATCAATTGTTGTTTTTGCATTTGTCACCCCGAGTGGGAAGGGTATGCTCAGACGTGAGTCCCTTGCTCTCCATGCCACTGGGATCAAGCTATCCTGGCTGACGAGGGCTGAAAGCCCGAAACCGGTCCTAGGATGCTTGTTTCCAGTCCAGGGAGGACCTGGCTTGGCAGTTCGGGCTGGACTGTTCCCATGGGGCACAGGGTCAAGACTGATTTGCATATGGCTGGGTTCAAACTGGAATGGCATGGTGAGCAAAAAAATGATGGATTTAGGCCCAGATCTCTGTACTGGGGTGAATGTATGACATTGTTCTGCATTCTGTCCATCAATTGTTGTTTTTGCATTTTTCACCCCGAGTGGGAAGGGTATGCTCAGACGTGAGTCCCTTGCTCTCCATGCCACTGGAATCAAGCTATCCTGGCTGACGAGGGCTGAAAGCCCGAAACCGGTCCTAGGATGCTTGTTTCCAGTCCAGGGAGGACCTGGCTTGGCAGTTCGGGCTGGACTGTTCCCATGGGGCACAGGGTCAAGACTGATTTGCATATGGCTGGGTTCAAACTGGAATGGCATGGTGAGCAAAAAAATGATGGATTTAGGCCCAGATCTCTGTACTGGGGTGAATGTATGACATTGTTCTGCATTCTGTCCATCAATTGTTGTTTTTGCATTTGTCACCCCGAGTGGGAAGGGTATGCTCAGACGTGAGTCCCTTGCTCTCCATGCCACTGGAATCAAGCTATCCTGGCTGACGAGGGCTGAAAGCCCGAAACCGGTCCTAGGATGCTTGTTTCCAGTCCAGGGAGGACCTGGCTTGGCAGTTCGGGCTGGACTGTTCCCATGGGGCACAGGGTCAAGACTGATTTGCATATGGCTGGGTTCAAACTGGAATGGCATGGTGAGCAAAAAAAATGATGGATTTAGGCCCAGATCTCTGTACTGGGGTGAATGTATAACATTGTTCTGCATTCTGTCCATCAATTGTTGTTTTTGCACCTATGGATGCACAGGACCCGCAACTCTATGGAGCAAAAACATCTCCCACAGAGGACACTGCCGCGTTCAACGCTCTAATTGAACGTGCTGCGGCCAATCATGGGGTGCAACTTCACTCTGACACCATCGAGGACGACTTTCTCATGGATACTTTCGCATCCTCAGAAAGGAATATAAAGACTCTGCCCATGTTAAAGGGGGTCCTCAAACCAGCAAAGGACATCTTCAAGGACCCCACCAGGGCAAGAGTGATAAACCCCAGGATCGACAAGAAATACAGATCAGCGCCTGGGGACCCTACTTACATTAGAGGCCAGTTACCTCTGGACTCCATTGTCGTTGCGAATGCTCGCAAGAGGGCACACTCGCAAACAGGTGACGCTCCTCCCCCGGACAAAGAGTCCAAGGTGCTGGAGACCTCTGGCAAACGGGTTGCCGCCCAGGCAGCTAACATATGGCGCATTGCCAAAACTCAAGCGCTCCTCGCTCGCTACGATCGAGCGCACTACGACACATTGGAGCAACTACTCCAACATCTCCCTGACCAATTCAAAGAAGGTGCAGAGATCCTCATCAGGGAGGGACAACTGCTCACAAATGCATCCATTAAGTGTGCACTGGATGCCGCAGATACAGCTGCCAGAGCCATAAACACTAGCGTCATGTTGCGACGACACGCCTGGTTGCGAATCTCCGGATTCAAACCGGAGGTACAAAATAACATCCTCAACCAACCTGTCAACCCCGACTACTTATTCGGGCCGGAGGTTGACACCACCCTAGAGAAAATAAAAAAGGACACAGACACTGCAAAGTCCATGGGGGCCCTACAAACGCAGTCCTTTCGGAGCGGCTCCTTTCGTCGCCCCGGAAATAGAGGAGCAGGTAGAGGACAGGG
This sequence comes from Triturus cristatus, assembly GCF_964204655.1. NCBI lineage: Eukaryota > Metazoa > Chordata > Amphibia > Caudata > Salamandridae > Triturus > Triturus cristatus. Next base: position 1,187,839,914 of record NC_140592.1, read on the forward strand.
GTCACAGCAAACATACAACAAGGGCAACACGCAAAACACCTACGATAAAAACACCCGGGGTGGATATCGTGGCTCCAGCACAAAGGGCAGAGGACGCGGCTACGACAACACCAGGTCCTCCCCCAAGAACAAGCAGTGACGCCCTCTCCCTTCCTCCCGACCACATAACACCTGTCGGGGGAAGGCTACAAAGGTTCCTGTCCACGTGGAACTCCATCACCACGGACAGGTGGGTCAAAGATATTGTCAAATACGGTTACTGCCTAGAATTGACCTCAACTCCACCCACAATACCTCCAAAAAACCGTCCTATGTCCTCAGAGCACTTAACGCTCTTACAGCAGGAGGTGCAAAGTATGCTACTAAAAGGCGCAATAGAGGTCGTACCTGTCCACGAGCAAGGTACGGGGGTGTACTCCCTGTACTTTTTAATACCGAAAAAGGACGGGTCACTCAGACCTATATTAGACCTGAGACCCCTGAACCAGTACATTCTTTCAGTGCATTTTCACATGCTCACTTTACAGCAAGTCCTCCCGCTGCTCAAGCAGGGAGACTTCCTGGCCACACTGGACCTCAAAGATGCGTATTTCCACATACCCATTCACCCCTCACACAAGAAATACCTCAGGTTCACTGTTCAAGGGCAGCACTACCAATTCAAAGTCCTCCCCTTCGGCGTGACAACAGCACCCAGGGTGTTCACAAAGTGCCTAGCTACTGTGGCGGCACATCTACGGAGGCAGCACATACACGTCTACCCTTACCTGGACGACTGGCTCGTTCAAGCGAAGTCAGCTCAGCAATGTGCCAGCCACATGTCCCGCACCATTCACCTCCTTCACAGTCTGGGTTTCTCACTAAATTACCCAAAATCCCATCTCCAGCCCGCACACGTACAACAGTACCTGGGTGCGACTATAGACACTCTGGCGGCCACAGCTCAGCCGAATTTAGTGAGAATCAACAGCATGCAAATGCTGATTTCCAAGTTCAAACCACTCCCTTCCCGCGCGAGTGTCATGCAGTTGATAGGCATGATGGCCTCCTGCATTTTCATAGTCCCACACGCGAGACTACATATGCGCCCGCTTCAGGAGTGCTTAACACGTCAGTGGAATCAGGCTCAAGGACAGTTAAAAGACCTAGTGTTGGTGAGCGGTCGTGCATACAACTCTCTGCATTGGTGGAATCCACAAAACCTTTGCAAGGGCCGACCGTTCCAAGAGCCTGTCCCACAGATAATACTGACGGCGGACGCGTCTCTCCAGGGATGGGGAGCTCATGTACTCCATTACACAGTGCAGGGACTATGGTCAACACAACAAAAGAAGATGCACATCAACCTTCTAGAACTGATGGCAATCTTCCTGGCTATGAAAGCATTCAAAGTACACTTGTGCAACAAAGTCGTGTTGATCCGGACGGACATGACTGCCATGTACTACATACAGAAGCAGGGAGGAACACACTCTCCACAGTTGTCTCATCTGGCTCAGAGCATGTGGAAGTGGGCCATTCAGAGGAACATGTTCCTCATGGCAGAACACCTCCCCGGCAAGGACAACCAGATGGCGGATCTGCTCAGCAGACACAGCCACCAGATGCACGAGTGGGAGTTACACCCATCAGTACTCCAACCGTACTTCCAGCAATGGGGTCATCCAGAGATAGACCTATTCGCCACAAGCGAAAACGCAAAATGCCAAAGCTTTGCCGCCAGGTTCCCACATCCGCAGTCGCAGGGCAATGCGATATGGATGAACTGGTCCGGCAGATTTGCGTACGCTTTTCCCCCAGCACCACTGATACCGCTGGTGGCACGCAAACTCAGACAACATTCACTGACACTCGTCCTGGTTGCTCCAACGTGGGCACGCCAGCCATGGTACACCACCTTTCTCGAACTTTCCGTGGTGCCGCATCAAAGGCTGCGGATCAAACCCGCGCATTTGACGCAGAACCATGGAGAGATTCAGCACCCAGATCCGCAACAGCTGAACCTGGCAATCTGGCTCCTGAAGTCCTAGAGTTTGGCTACCTAAACCTGCCACCTGACTGTATGGACATCATTAAGGAGGCCAGGAGACCCACTACCAGAGCTTGCTATGCAGCCAAATGGAAAAGGTTCGTCATTTATTGCAATAATAATGACATTAACCCGCTAGACGCATCCATCCAAAACATAATTTGTTACCTCTTACACCTATACCGATGCAATCTGGCGTACACCTCTATACGTGTCCATTTGACCGCAATATCAGCCTATCTGCAGACCAGGCAGCACCTCTCTCTATTCAGAGTGCCTGCCTTCAAAGCGTTCTTGGAAGGACTCAAACGAGTCATTCCACCAAGCCACCCACCGGCTCCGATGTGGAACCTCAACTTGGTCCTCACACGCCTGATGGGTCCACCCTTTGAACCTCTACACTCATGCGAGATTCAATTCCTTACCTGGAAAGTAGCTTTCCTAGTAGCGATAACTTCTTTACGAAGAGTTAGTGAACTCCAGGCACTAACTGTTCAAGAGCCATTTATACAGATTCACGCCAACAGGGTCGTACTACGTACCAACCCCAAATTCATGCCCAAGGTGATTTCGCAGTTCCACATGAATCAAACTATTGAACTGCCTGTTTTCTTTCAAAACCCACAAACTGTCGCAGAAAGGGCACTCCATACACTAGATGTGAAAAGGGCCCTCATGTATTATATCGACAGGACCAAACCCTTTAGGAAAACAAAACAACTTTTCGTTGCCTTTGCCCCACACCACAAAGGTAACGCTATCTCCAAAGCAGGTATAGCCATATGGATCGTTAAATGTATTCAAATTTGCTATCAAAAGGCTAAACGCACATTAACGATTCCCCCACGAGCCCACTCAACACGTAAGTTTAGGGGCCTCCATGGCTTTCCTAGGTAACATTCCTTTGCATGATATATGTAGAGCAGCCACCTGGTCCACTACACATACATTTACCAAACACTATTGTGTAGATGTGCAGTCAAAACAGCAGGCAGCTGTAGGACAGGCTGTTCTCAAAACTCTTTTTCAGACCGCTGCAGCTGGCACTGGTAGCCGCCGCTAATAAGAGGGCACTGCTGTATATTCTATGCACAGATATGAATTCAGCAGCCCACATGCCTCGAACTGAATATGCTACTTACCAGTATGCATCTGTTCTTGGCATGTACGGCTGCTGACATTCATATCGCCCTCCCTCCTCCCCGGCGCCTGTAGCAGCTGCAGCTCTCAGAATTACTGTAAAGCATGGTCATCACTTTCTGTATCTACTCCATCACTGCCACAATGACGAAAAACAATCTGAGGATGGAGAGGATGCCCATGCGCACTGTAGTCCAGGGGAGGAGTCACCTATCCCAGGATACTTCGAAGACTCTTCCAGGACAACAACGTGCAAACATCCGGACCCAACACTAGGCGGCGATCTATGCACAGATATGAATGTCAGCAGCCCTACATGCCAAGAACAGATGCATACTGGTAAGTAGCATATTCATTACCTTTGCCTACTTTTGGGGTTTCACTGGACTCTGTGCACAGTACATTACTTTGGTATAGTATATACAGACCCTGCTTCCTACAACAATAATACCTTTTTTCTTTTTTTTAAATAGTGCTTAGCAGCTGTCTATAAGCGATGTAAATAACAGGCGCTAGTAGTAACCATGTATCTGATAGAGATATCTAGCCGCAGATTCCTTAACTTAGAATATCCCCAGGCGTAAGACTGGATCTGGAACATTTTCCGCAGCAGCATCTCTGCGCGTCGGGGGGCGGCGCCGCTGACGTCAGTTATTTCTTTTTCCACGTCCCAACGCGGTTCCTGGAAAACCAGCTGTTCCTTGGCCTGTTTTTCGGGCCATCTTGACGTCTTTGCGATGCCTTCGGGCTTTCAGGCATGTGAGACCTGCAAGCGACAGATGTCTGTCATGGATCCACACGCAATTTGTATATGGCGGGCGAGCACCACGACTCGAAGGAGTGCGACGCCTGTCAACATACAACATCTAAGTCCCTTCGGGAGTGTCGTATGAAGCTGCTGACCGCCTGGCGGTCCGGTCCTGCCGTCGATCTTCCCCCTCCGGTTCAGCGTCAGTCGCGGGGGTCGTTTCCGGGTACGTCGTTAGGAGTCAGGTAAACATGCGCGCAAGTAGCGGAGGACATCCTCTCGTCAGAGTGTCGCTGGGGCCTGCGGCTCTGTCCTGGGCGACTAGATCCCAAATGGAGGCCTACTCTAATGCACTCCAATCTTTCTTTGGGTTACCCCCTCTTCCTGGTGCGCCTACGGGTCCCACAGAGGAGGAAGGCACTCATGTTGGATCTTCGCCGGCGGATTCGTCCTCGGCACCGGCTGTGTGCGTCGACCCCGGAGTCGATATGGTGCCAATGAGACACAGCTCGGAGGGGCATCCCAGAAACCAGAAGAAGAAGAAAAGATGAAGGACCGAACAGCCGTGCCAAGCTAACAAGAGGACGCCGCCTACTGACTTGGCCCCAGCCCTATCGGCCTGTCCCCACCTCGAACCTGCAGAAGCGAAACCCCGGTGTGTCCAGCAGCCTCAAGAACCCAGAGGACCTGCCCTCACTTCGAAAAGAAAAGACTGTCTCCCGTGAACACCAGATTTGTTCACCAACAGACTCCAGCTCCGGCATGATCCGCGAGTCTGCACCCGACGCCCACCGCCCGAGTGGCCCAACACCAAGAGGATGTCTCCCCGGTGATCCGGACCCGAGATCTTGTGATCCCTGACCTGCCTCAAACCTCCAGCTGAAGCCTGCTGCCTCAAACCAGACGTTCCCCCCCCCAACCACAACTAGGAGGTGGTAAGAAGATCCGACTCTAAAAGGCATCCCTGCACCCGATGCCCCACGGCCTTTCGGTGGCCCAACCAACGGTGCCTAACCAACCCCCAACATCCCAACTTACCTGTGCAAGTGGTGGTCACACCCTGAAGACCTTTGTCCCCGAGCCTGCAGTGTGTTTGCAAACCCAAGACTCCCCATTGAAAGCTACAGCACGCCCAACGCCAAAACAGCACTCTGCACCCGGCCGCCCCAGTGCTGCTGAGGGTGCACCTTTTCGTGCTGGCTTGAACTCCCATTTGCCCTGAGCTTAAGTCCAGGAGCTTTGCTCCCACAACCCAGTGGCCTGCTAGTCAGCAGCCACCAACCAGAGTCCTCCTAATCCCTATTGGATTACATTGGGCTTCAGCACTCTGCACCTGGCCACCCTAGTGCCGACGAGGGCTAAACAAGAGTGCATCCTTGACCCTGGAGGACCCCTGACCGTCTACTAAAAAGCCAATACAAAGTATATGTACAGTCTATCAAAAGCATTGAATTACTAGTATTTCTACTGTAATCAAAACAAAGTGCATATCCAATTGCAATTCAAACGGTTTACAAACTGCATTACTACTGTAAAGTATGTATTGGTTACCTGTGCCAGGCTTGCTTGGTTCTAAAAAATAAAAACACTAAAAGAATATTTTTATGCAAAACCAATTGGTCTGAAGTTCAGTCTTTGAGTGTGTGATATCATTTGCTGATTGAGTGTGATCCAGCGCTAACCCAATAATTTGATCAGGGATAAATATTCAATAAATCGTGTACATTGGCCCATACACATTCACCCAGATCCCTGATGCGCTAGGGTCGAGTTTGTTAACTTGTCTCAAATTTTACTCTCGCTATTCAGGTTCAAACCTTAAACATTCGTATATTTGCGTAAGCTGAAATATATCCTAATCGACTTTTTATCTACTTGATCGATGGACCAACTAGTTGAAGAGTTAACGGCAATGGAAATTCTAAATGAAACTTCTATCCAATAAAACGGACTAAAATAATCACACTCTCAGTGGGATTTAATAATTTTATCTAGTAATAATAAATGCTCATATTGGTTATTTCATAAATTCAAATACTGGGAACCTAGTGAGAGAGAGACAGCAAAACTTAAACATCACAATAACTATCATTTCAAATATACGTTGCAAAGAGTGGACAGATGGAGAGACATAAGATGCAAGTAAAATTATCGATTTTAAACTGTCAATTCAGAGGGATAGGTGAAGAGACAGTAGGTACAGAGACAAGAAATATGACTGAAAAATTATTCTGCAATGCTAGATTAGATCGAATATAAACTCAAGGGATCTGTAAGGAAAACCACCACCCAGGCATTAGGTAACAGTGGGGACCCCTGGACCAAGAATCAGGGATCAAAGACTCAGGAATCAGGACAGGGACAGGACAGGAACAGCTAGGCATCTCTGCAACCCGACGATCAGTGACACACCCCTCACCCGGACACCTTCAGCCTATGCGACCTGCAGCAGCTAAACCACACCCCTACAGCACCTATTCTTATACTCTACTTTATATGTCCGTCCCACAATAGTTGCTAAATTTAAGATTTAAAGCTAAGGGAATGGTTAAGTTCTAAGGGTGGTATGTCATCCCACCGTGAGGTTACTCACTTTTGACTACCTGTGAGAAAGTGCCATCTTTCTTGCATGGTATGCCCCCACTTTTTGCTGAATGTACTTTGACTGAGTGTGCCCTGGACTCCTGCCAATCAGGTGCCCAGGGCCTATGTTCCTTCCCTAAAACAAACCAAACCCAAATTGGCAAACCCTGGCCAAATGTAAGCCCCTGGTAAATGGTACCCTAGGTACCCAGGGCCTTATGACCAGGGAAGGCCTCTAAGGGCTGCAGCACTCCTTGTGCCACCCTTAGAGGCCCTGTACCCTCACACACACACACTGCCTTTGCAGGCTGAGTGTTTGGGTGCAAGACAAAAACAAAGTCGACATGACACACATCCCTGTGTGCCATGCCCATCACTTACACTGCCATGGCATAAATCAGCCACCCCTCTAGCTGGGTGCCTTATGCCAATGGTGTGGGCACAGGAGCAAGAGCCCTGTGCCCCTACAGTGCCCAGGTCCATTCCTGGGCACTGCAAGTGCAGTGCTGCCATTTAAGAGTACATGGTGCTGAGAGCTCGTCAAACACGAGCTCCACAGCACCATACTGGCAACACTAAAGACTGAGAAGTTTGGTATCAAACTTCTCCGCACATTAAACCCACACTGATGCCAGTGTGGGATTTAATGTACCCAGCACCCCAGAGGGCATCTTAGAGGTGGCCCCTTAAACCTAACCTACAATTCACGTCTGCTCTGAGGCTGCCTAGGCTGCCATCCAGCAGACCTGTTGCTGGAACCCTGGGTAGGAGAGCCCCTGCTCTCCTGGGCCTGCAACCATGCACATCCTTTGCGAGGTGCTAAATCTCCTCCCCCAGGATGGGCAGGGGGAAGCTTCAAAGGCATGCCGCCTCTGTGAGCTTCCCCAGGCCACTGCAACCCCCCACTCTGGCGGGAAGCTTTGGCCGGAAACCCCAAATAAGGACAGGGGATGTGCCAGCCTGCCAACCACAATCCCCCAAGGTGGGGGAGGCGAGGTGAAGCACATCTCCGGGCTCTCGCCATCTTGAAGATGGGGAGCCCTACCCTCTCAGGACTAGGCTACTGCCCCTCTCCCACAGGAGAGGGGCAGGATAGGGGGTGTACCCACCCCAGGGCAGGGACCCATTGGTCCCTGCCCTTCACCTACCTGTAACGCCCCTAAATCTAGTATTTAGGGGCACCCTGAACCTTCCTTCCCCAGATTCCAGATTTCAAAACTACAAAGAAGAGCAAGAAGAAAGAAGACCTGCCCTGCAGCTGCTAAAAAGAGGAAGACACCAACTGCTTTGGCCCCAGCCCTACCGGCCTGTCGACCCTCGAACCTGCTCCTGCTCCAACCCGGCATCTTTTGTGGCCAGCAACCTCACCAACCCCGGAGGACCTGGCTACCTTTTGGCTCTAAGCCCCTGGACTCCCATGAGTAGAGGCTCTACTCAAAACCTACCTCTAATCCCTGGCAGCAGCCCGGAACCGCGAACCCAGCACATTCTGCACCAGCCAAGCCTGGCCAGTGCCGGAGTGAACAAAGACCCCGAGGACAACCCCACGGCGACTGTGACCCCGAGTCCGGCACCCAAGGACCTCCCTCGACACTCCTGAAGAAGCCTGCAGCCTCAGAACAAGGTGCCCCCCCCTACCGCGATCAACAGAGGGTAAGATTTCCCGACCCCAAAAGGCACCCCTGCACGCGGCGCCCTGCGGCCCCCTGTGCCCAATCCCGGGATACCTACCTAACCTCCAACTACCCAACTTACCTCTCGAAGTGGTGGTGGCACCTGAAGAGTCCTCGTCCCGAGCTTGCAGTCTTTTTCTAAACCGGAGATTTCCCATTGAAATCAATTGAGCGCCCGAAGGCTCAAAAGCACTCTGCACCCAGCCGCCCGAGTGGCCCTGGCAGTGAAAACTCTACACCTACCTACTTTCCCACTTGCCCTGAGTAAGTGACCAGGAGCCCAGCTCCCACAGCCGCGTGGCTTGCCAGTCAGCAGCCACCAACCAAGGCCCCCCTATCCCTCATAGGATAACATTGGGCCTAACTCTCTCTGCACCCGGCCGCCCTAGAGTCGCTGAGGGTGAACCAACTGTACCTACCTGACCCTGGGGGACCCCTGAGTCTATGCCCAGAACCTCAACTCTGCCAGTCGAGTACTTACCCTTAAACCGATAACTCTATTTTCCTCATAGGGTAACATTGACTGGCTTTTTCCTGAAATTTCTTCTAAGTGTGGACTTTTCAAATCTTAAAATATTCACCAAAAATCAGCCGAGTAACGAAAAAGAAATTACTCACCTGCTCTTAGGTGAGCTCCCAGTGCTGGGTTTGGTGCCCAGCACTGACTCTGAAAAATACTTACAACTGTACTTACCCTTAACCCAATTTTCTTCCATAGGAAATGATTGACTGTTTTTCTGTGAAATTTCTTCTAAGTGTCAATTTCTGCAATCTTTAAATATTCTTTAAAAATCGTATACTATCTGAAAACGTAATTACTTACCTGTTTTGGATAAAGGTCCCAGTACTGAGTCTAGGCACCCAGTACTGGATTACAAAAGTAACGAGAACGTACTGTACCTGCAACTTGAATTTTCTTCCATAGGGAATCATTGACTGTTTTCTTTGAAATATTTTCTAAGTGTCAACTTTTGAAATAGCTAAATATTGTTTAAAAATCATTACAGTAATTAAGTCGACTTTCATCACTTGATTCTGAGTACTGACCCAGGACTGAATCTAGGATCCAGTCCTGGAATTCTAAAAGTAATCTAAAAAGTAATCTGTTGCAAATAACTTGAATTTTCCATTGAGCTCAATGCATTGTTGTGTTTAAAATAGAGTTGCCTATTGCAACCACTTGTATCTGTTTACAAAGTCACTTGCATATTGCAAAAGTATTTATATGAAACATCTCATTGTGAGAAAGTATATTTTAAATCCAAGTGTTGGTTCTAAAATAAAACAAGCATATATTTTTTATATATAAACCATTGGCCTAGAGTTCAGTTATTGAGTGTGTGAGACCATTTGCTGACTGAGTGTGTACAACAAATGCTTTACACTGTCCTCTGATACTGCCTTACTGCTCGACCAAGCTACCACTTTAGAGAGTAAGGTTATATCTAACTTTATCCTCTGTCAAACCCTGGGGGACTGTGGACTCTGTACACCCTGTACCTATTAAGGAACAGTATATACAGAGCCACTTTCTCACACTACACCATTGTAACAAAAAAAAAATCGTACAGTCTTCTGTCTCATAGGTAAATATGCAACATTTTAATATACAATTAATATTTCAACAGCTTGGTTTCCGTTCCCATGAAGACACTGGCGTTGGCCGCTTGACAAATGTTCTGTCCTTCACCAGGTCACGCTTTCTAAGCCTGCTAATCAGTTCAGTCATGTGGTCACATGGTTCCTTCGCGTTCAGAATTCTACCCGCCCATTATGTGGCTAACTTAATAAGACGGAGGACTCGTCCACTACTGAAAGAACGGAAAACAGACATTTATTGACAATGTATTTTCACTGTTTACTACCCTCCTTAACTTCACCCCATTTTATCGATTTTCCTAGCATAGCATTAAGCAGGAAAGCAGCATTATTTATTAGGATAAAGCAGTACACGTCATGCTTTTACTACATATACATGCGGCACTGCCATTGCAAACTTTCGGAATTTATAATATACACAAGATTATTACATTTCTGGTTATTTACTCATTAAATTTTGTTAGTTCATGCATTTTGCAAAGCAATCTTCCCACGTGTAGTGTATTTGTGTGCGTTTAATCATTTTACCACTACTGCCTGAGCAGGTTTCTTTCACGAATCCTGCTCCGTGAAGTGTGTACAAAAAATGCTTAACACTACCTCTGATGCAGCCTTACTGCTCGACCACACTACCACAAATGAAGAGTAAGGTGCTATCTATTTTTACCTCTGTCTACCTTTGGGGTTCTACTGGGCTCTGTGCACACTATACCTCACTTTGGTATAGTATGTACAGAGCCAGCTTCCTACAGCACTGAAAAAACATTATTAAAACATTGGAATCTGGAGCACTCCATTGAATACAATGGAGTGCTCTGTGCTTCTACGGGCCTGTAAAAGCCTGCAGAGCTACATTTCAATGTTAAAAGACCTCTCGGACCGAAGGGGATTTAAACACCCTCGGGCTTTGAGAGCCCTCTGTTTTATTTGTTTTAAGATTCTGCCCTCTAGTGGGGGGCACAATGTTCTAATAACCTTATAACCCTTCGTAGTTGGGCTATACCAGCCATTAAAGTTCCGCTTCCTTGTTAAAGGCCTTCGCCTCAGGCCTATAATGCTGGAGCAGGCCTTTAATGGCCGGCATAGCCCGCTACTGCGGATTATAAGTCTATATTAAAGTCCCACAATCTTGCGTTATTTCTTGACTTTACTAGGAAGTCACTTGTTTCATAAAGTCCTGTTTGCTACAATGGTTATTCTCCGAAACTACGTCACTTGCCCTCAGAAAGAAAGCTGCAAATGGGAACCCGGGTCCCTGACTGAAGGTAATTTTTCATCAGGCCCAGTGTCTAATTGCACAGGGATACGCCGCATGCTACATAACCTTGTTTAAATAAGTTGCAGTGCGTGCCAGGTTTTAATGGTTTTAGGTCTTGCCTGGCGTGGGCTGCGCACATGCGCAGTCTCGCTGGTGAGATTTAATGATTTTGGGTATTTTCTGTAAAGGGTATTAAGCCCGCCCCTCTTTTCCATTGGCCGACGTCACCATTTATGCTAAACGGTGGTCAGCCATTGGAAAAGAGGTGTTTGTGACGTTTTAGTTTGGCTTTCTGAGCCGTCCCATTTGGACGGGCTCGTCTGCCTTCCTTCTGCCGTGAAAGCTTTCTTATCTTTATGGGGCCATGTGTTTCAAAACACATGGCCCCATAAAGACAAGAGATCCTCTTTCACTCTCAGGACCGCGTCGTGCTTGTTTGCTTGCCCATGGGGTTATCTCCGCAGCAATAAAACGGAGGACTGTCTTTCATTCAGCCATGGGGAGGGTCGCGGCTGTCACAGGTGTAGCATCGGTGCCATTCATTTGCTGGCTGCATCGCCCTGCTCAGATTGGTTCTCGCCGCAGGTTCGTAGAGGTCACTGAGACTTGGGGTGGGCTCCTGGGCTCCTCCCCTCCCCCTGAATCTGTGTGTGTTTTTCTCCTAATCCCGTGTATGTGAGAGCGCGTGGATGCTTGCGTGTGTGTGCGCGCCGGTGTGTCTGATCGGCGCTGAGGCTGCAGAGTGAGTTCACGGATGGTGGATTTCACACACACCAGGCAGCCCGAGATGTTCGCCGCCTCCTCCCCCTCGCCTCCGGGCTGCGCCCCAGACACGGGCGGCCAGGGGAAGGCGAGAGGAAGAAAGCCTTCTATCTGGTGAGGATGAAACCGCTGAAGGAGCCGAGCACCAACCACAACAACGTGTCCTTAGTCATCCACTATCCCATCGGCAAGGAGATCAAGCAAATTTGCAGCAACTGCAGCCGTGGAGAGAAGGCCCGGGACGGTGAGCGTGTTTATCTGCCTGGCGCGTGTGTTTGTGTAAATCCATACGTGTGTGACGTGGCTGTGAATGTTTTTCTGATCTGTGGGTATGAAAATCAGTGTGCGCATGCGTAGTTTACGACTATTTTGTACTTTGTGTGCGTGGAGTGTGTATATATGTGCACATGGAGCGCACGTATGTGTGTGAAGCGTGCCCGTGTACATGTTTGGAGTTAGTGGGTATATGTGTGTGTTTGTGATTCCGTAAGTACTTTGCGCAGTGTGTGTGTGCGTGCTTGTGGATGTGTGTTGTGTGCAGGGGCAGTGACCTGGCATCAGCGGGTGTCGTTATACATGTGCGTGTGTCTTATTTTTTACATCTCTGTGCATTAATATGTGCAGCCCGTTTGTCAGTGTGTGTTGTGTTTAGGGACATGTCTGAGTGCGTGTGTATATATGGAGCCAGCTTGCCAATGTGTGTAATGTGGGTGAATAGGGCTCGTACGGGTTTTTGTCTAGAGTGTAAATACTGAGTGGCTGTGTGTTTTGAGCCTGCGCTTGTCATTCAATGTGTGTGGTGTGGTTGTGGAAGGTTGGTGCTTGTTTTGTATCGAGTGCGTGTGCTGAGGGGCTCTGTGTGTCTGTATAATGCTCGTGCTACCATATTTCATGTCATAGTTGCATGTAGTTACAGGAAGAAATGCTGACACATGACTTTTCTCAGTATTTTGGCAGGTCGATATTAAAGCCATAATGATGTGGATCAGTTTAGATCCTTCTTGGCTTTTGGCTTTACAAAGTCCCCAATTAAGCAATCTCTTTTCCAGCAATCGGCTAGGTACACTAATATTCACTAATGATTCAGAGTGATTGTCTGACGCGCGTATTAGGTATTTCCTTCACTCATCTTCTGCTCTCATGAGTATCGAGGGGGAGCATAGACTCAGAAATCTAGGCTGTGATGGACTACAAAAGTGTAAGCCACACGTGGCTGCCTGAAGTGGTATTGCCTGTGTGTGATGAATTTAGGATCACATTTACTATTGTACCAAGGTTATAAATGACTAAATCTAATGTTGCAATTTTATATTGTTGTACTGGCTTTTGATTTTTAATTAAATAAATGGAGAACATTCTGCCCTCTAGAAGCATAATGTTCTAATAGCCTTAGAGCCCTCAGTTGCGGGCTCTACCTACCATTAAACATCCACTCCCTTGTTAAAGGCCCTTGCCTTCGACTCGGGGCTCTAATGCTGGAGCGGGCCTTTAATGGCCGGGGGAGCCCGATATGTCAGGCTCTAAGGATACATTATAAAAATCCCTCCCTTAATCCTCATTCAAACCAAACATTCCCAAAAATCCAAACATATATTGTCAATTTCTTAAAACTTTAAGACCGCATGATGTTTTTTCCCTGTCCCCTCACCGTCCCAACATGTCACTTATCTCATCTTTAAACTACTTCCCCATCGGTCTGTAGCTCCCTGCACTACCCCAGTCTGAACTAGACTCATTCGAACACCAACAACCTCTCTCAATCACTCTCTCTCTCTCTCACTCACTTTCTCACACTCTCTCGCCTACTCTCTCACACTCTCTCACTCTCTCCCTCACTCTCTCTCTTCTCTCACTCTCTCTCCCAGTCACCCCTCTCACTCTTTCACACTCTCACTCACTCTCTCCCACTGACTCCCTCGCTCTCATTCTCTCACCCCCACTCACTCTCTCCCACACACACACCTCACGCTCTCTCACTCTCTCTCTGTCTCCCATGCACCCTCTCTCTCTTTCTCTGTCTCACTCTCTCATACTCTCTCTCACTCATTCTCTCACTCTCTTCCACTCACACTCTCACGCTCTCTTCCACCCACTCACTCACTTTCTCTCTCACTCACTCTTTCTCTCTCTCACTCACTCTTTCTCTCTCTCCCCCTCACTCTCACACTCTCTCCTCTCACTCACACTTGCTGTCTTTCTCTTTTTCCCACTCACACTCTCTCCCAGTTTCTCACACCCTCTCTCCCACTCACTCACCCTCATTCACCCACCCTCTTTCACCCACCCTCACAATGTCTCGCTCACTCTCTCACTCACTCACACTCGCTTGTTGGTTTACTTTGAGGGTGCGTTGCACACTGAGTACCTCGGCACAGTGGTTGTTAATTACGGAATTTGGTCGTTTGCCATCTTGTACCAAGAGGTAGACCATTCCCACATACAAGCGGGGAAGCAATGACCCCATTGTTGGCCTTCATTTGTAAAACTGACCCATGAATAAATGCAGGTGATGCTCTGAGCTGCCCCACTGAAGGATCTCTGGGGCCTCCTTGCTGCCATGTAGACACCGGCGTGCCCTTGGTGTGCCATAAGCAACTGGTTAGGAAACGGTGTTTATGGTTGGCCGAGCAGAAATTAAGCCAAGGCACCACAGAAGTATACAAATAATGCGTGTTTTTTTTTTCATACCGGGCTCCACATACCGTATGCCTCTTTGCACTTAATAAACCTGATTGTTGTCCCAGGTAAGAGTACTTGTTTTGTCGACCTCCGAAGGTTAGAATCGAAATATTTGCTCTGCTAGGATTCCCATCTGTGATTGCAGCGCCCGGTGGGGACCGGATCAGGTTCTTCCCGATTTGATATGGGTTTCAGTGTACTTAGTAGTTTCACATCTCATTGCCAGTATAGAGTATCAGTGGAGGAATGCATAATTATTAAACATTTTTTTTTTTTAAAGACAATAAGCGAGTCGTTTCACTTATAGATCTCAGGTTTTCAATTAAAAGCTACAGTGGCATTGCAGTGTTTGAGGGCCTACGGCTCCACTGACAGGTTGAGAGCTATGCCAATACTCTGGTATTAAAATAATAACAAAATACAACACAGTTTGTTTTTATAAATCAAAAAGCAAGTTCCTTTTGTATTTTATGTTGGATTACTTTATTGGCATTTTAAAACATATTACATTATACAGTGCAGTACCAGCAGTAAGGAGTCCCTTGGCAACAAGAATATGCCGATATTTAAAATGTAATAGGTCTCGCCTTTTATTAAGTTAAAGCCATTTGCTTTGCTGTACAATACCATTAGCAAAGTAAATGGCTTTTACTTAATCAAAGGCGAGACCTATTGCATTTTCAATGCTTGTTGCTATTGGTTCTCCATCTTAACATACTTTTATGCTTCCCTTAATATAATGCATTTTAGTAACAATTCTGAGTTTATACAGTATTAACTATTAAACCTGATATTGTTTTGTGTATTTCATAGGTATATTACCGTACCATACCTTTATTAGGGGCAGTTTGTGAGTGTGCTTTTACAGGCAAAAGATTTATTATTTTTTACAATGGGATAAACCAAATTATCTGTAAAATATATTTGCCCTATTGGAGAGCTCCCTTAAAATTTAGTTGTGGTATTCAAGCCAAAACAGCAACAACATTAACCAACACAAATATATTGCATTTTTGGGCTTTATGCAGTAACTTCTCACTTGGCCTGATGTTTAACATTACTGTCCTAACTCAAATATCCAATAAATTAAAGGTTATAAGGTCTTAAAATGCTATGGTTGCTAAAATAGCAACGCTCTCTCACTTCCCCAATTGTAAGGGATTATCTTTGGTCTTCGTGAACAGTTTTGGTCGGACCATAATGGCATTTTTATTTTATTTTGTTGTCTCTTTTGCATATACAACAACGAGCTTCCTCCACTCATTTACACGACCATATTTTGTAGCTAGTGTTGCAGGAATCATTGCTACGGACTTTCCCGACCACATTTCTTGTCTCTACATATAAAACACAATGGTACATTCTTCTTGATTAATCACATTCAATTCCCTTTCTTGCCAAGTCCGCCTACACATCCCTTCTGTTCTGTCGCTTTACTTTAGCCACTCATACTTTCTTTATTTACCACTATCTATTAATCCCATAATCCTTTTCACCTAAATAACCTTCCACATATTTCCACTACACAAATATAATACACACCATACACTACAAACAAATACTAAACAGCACACTTCATTCCACTACACAACCCATACATACACTACACTGAAAAATAAAACACATACGGGTAAAAAAATTACCATTTACAAGGTCAACAGCTCTCTAAAAAATGCGAGACCGATTGAATTGCAAATGCTTGTTTTCTCTTCCTGCTGGGTGGTCACGGGGAGAGGCTGAAAGGCAAATGGACTCTTATGTCCCTGTGCTGTCTTAACTGTTCTTAAGTGTGTGAAGTACTGTCGTTTTGAAAATAAAAGGACCTATTGGCCTGTTTAACACTTGTATTACGGGCATTGCAAGGACATGCAGGTAGGAGAAGTTACTATTTAGTAGTGTTTTTCTTTTGGCTTATGCAATAAGAACAGCCAGATGGCATACTGCCATTTCGGATGAGTTAGTGAGTAGGTAGGGGTTCGATCCTGACCACGGCAAGACTGCACTAATTAAGTTTTGAATATCAGCTAATTTTGTTTATCGAACACTTTTGGCTGTTATAGTGTAGAATAATTCATACAAATTCTTTAGATTTTCTCTGAGAAGAGGCATGTCTGTTCAACTCGGTCTGTAAGTGTAATGGCTGAGATGTATGTGACTCTCTCTGGGTCTAGTGTTGGCATCTATCCACAGGATTGCTTTGCTTTGTAAATTCCCCAGGTATACACGAGTAGAAGAATGTGTATTATCTTTCTACTGTTCTATATACTACAGTGACAATGGTACAACAAAAAGTTTAATATCAATTACATAGGCGAAACCTAATGCATTTACCAATGCTTGTTGCTTTTTGTAATGATTCTTAATTTTCAATAAGCTTTCATGGTTTTTGACTTTGAATATCGTCAAGCACAGATTTTTTTAATTTGCCTTGGGTCCCATCTTTAATGACTCACTGTACCGATTCTGCGAATCATTAAACATGGCCCTGAAAGAAGCATCACGGAAATTGCAATGAAGACCTCACAAAAATCTTTATGGTTGAACTGCTGTGGGCGAATAATTAGTCCTCATGCTCGCATGGTTCTCTCTGGTCTGCCTGTGGAAAGCAGCTAACGTATCACACGTCTTATTTTTTTTTTTAAATTACTTACTCAATTCCTTTGCATGGCATAAGGTTGTGAGTGTTCAGGACTTCAATCAGAATTCCTTAAACTATAACCAACAACATTAGATGTCACCTGACAAGACTAAGATTTAATACTTTCCCGCTGACCTGTTCCGTCCCACTCTTTTAGTAGTAGCTTTCCCTCCTCCTTTTGGTCCTCTTTCGTCCTTTGGGATAATGCAACATGGCAAGCTTATTTTTCTCTTTGCAGGCATCCGGGGCGAATGGTACGCTCTGCTGCATATACATTACAGGCATCCGGGGCGAATGGTGCAATCTGCTGCATACACATTGCAGGCACCAGGGGCGAATGGTGCAATCTGCTGCATCCACATTGCATGCATCGGGGTGAATGGCACGCTCTGCTGCATATACATTACAGGCATCAGGGGCAAATGGTAAGCTCTGCTGCCTACACATTGCAGGCATCAGGGGCGAATGGTGCAATCTGCTGCATACACATTGCAGGCACCAGGGGCAAATGGTGCAATCTGCTGCATACACATTGCATGCATCAGGGTGAATGGTGCGCTCTGCTGCATACACATTGCAGGCATTAGGGGCGAATGGTGCGCTCTGCTGCATACACATTTCTGGCATTAGAGGCGAATGGTACGCTCTGCTGCATACACATTGCTGGCATTAGGGGCGAATGGTGCACTCTGCTGCATATACATTGCATGCATCAGGGCGAATGGTGCGCTCTGCTGCATACACATTGCAGGCATTAGGGGCGAATGGTGCGCTCTGCTGCATACACATTGCTGGGATTAGGGGCGAATGGTGCGCTCTGCTGCATACACATTGCTGGCGTCCGGGGCCAATGGTACGCTCTGCTGCATATGCATTACAAGCATCCGGGGCGAATGGTACGCTCTGCTGCCTACACATTGCAGGCATTAGGGGCGAATGGTGGAATCTGCTGCATACCCATCAGTTGGGGCGACTACACGTTACGGATTCCCCCAGACATTCCCAGTTTTCAGAGGACTGTCTGGGTGTCCCGACGCTACATGATTTTAAATAATGTCCCAGCTTTTCGGACCAGTATCAATGCAACATATGCTTGGCGCCTCTGAATGGTGAAATGACTCCCATAATTTATCTGTTCGAGGCATATGAGCTGCAGATCACACACTTAGCATAGATCACCATCTGGTGTTGGGCCCGGATGTTTGCACTTGTTTTTGTCCTGGAAAGTCTTTGGAAGTCACGAGGTAGGTGACTCCTCCTTTGGATCATAGTGCGCATGGGCATCGGCTCCATCCTCAGATTGTTTTTGTCCGCCATCGGGCTCAGATGTGTTTCACGTGCTCCAGTTCGGAACCGTTACAGATTCCATTTCGACTCACAATCCTTCACCCTTTCTACGGTATTGTCGCGAAACCTACTCATCGCGCATCTCTCCAAACCGAAGTCTTCGATTCCGGTCGTCGACGAAGGCCTTCGGGCCTACCTCGGCCTTAGCATCTGGCCCATGGAAAGGACGCCATTCAAGAAGTGTCCTCGATGTGGGTCGAAGTTTCCCCACACCGATCTGCATGAGGTGTGTAAGCTCTGCTTTTCACCGGAGCACAAGGGCAGAGACTGTCCAGCTTGTGCCTCTTTCTGCTCCAAGAAGACCATTCAGGATCGGCGAGCTCGGAGGACCATGGCTCGCTTGTCGACCGCAATCCCCGACGACTTCTTCCAAGAGGACGTCGATGTACTGGAGCGGTAGCGGATCGAAAAAGACCTTGTCAGCGCTTCCGAAGCCGATGACTCCGACGTCGAAGAAATAACTCTGGCGCAGAGGGTCGTAAGTAAAGACGTCGACCCCGACGCCCTCCGTATAAAAAAGGCTTTGGTCACACATTCGCCTTCGGGCCCCGGTTCACACCGCTTCCCACGCCCCGCCCTCGGGCCCGGCAAAGAAGCCTACCAAGCCTTCAGGCGACTTGGGCTCTAGTCCGCCTGCTTCCGGTGCCGAAACTCAATCTTCGGAACCAAAAAAGTAACCGCCCTCCTCCTCCGTGTCGACCGCTGCTTCCACCTCAAAACACGCGGAGCCGACCAAGAAGCCACTCCCCAAGAGTTTGGACTCGCACTCTTTGGATCTGAAAAAATCATCGGGACCCAAAAAACAGAGAGACTGCAAAACAACACAGGTCCAAACCCAAGGACACTCCGGAGCCGAAAAAGCCCTCTGAACCGAAACACTCGGCGCCGAAAAACTAACCTTCATCCGAATAGATTTTTCGACCAGAACCTGCACAAAAAACTCTGGTTAAAGACCCTAAAACTGGTCAATTGACACTAAGTTCCAGGAAAAGCCCACTGGACAAGCCTACACCTGCTCCACCACCTAAGAAGAGGGACATTGCTACATCCCCTCTTAGTCTCTTCTCCACCACCTCCTCCTCCACCTCATTCTCCTACACCATCTCCTACACCAGTAGACGATGATGACACCTCTGATGACCCGAAAGGGGGGTGCGGACGATGTGCCACTAGGGGATCCCAGCCCACCTGGTTCCCCTGACCCTTGGGATGACTATTACACCTGATGTCCCTAAACTCCTGTAAGATGACATTTGCCCCACTAGGCCTTACCCACAAGAGGACACCATGGGCTTTAATCCGCTCGGACACCGAGCTGCCCAGTACCATGGGGTCGACCTACACACAGACACCGTCGAGGAGGATTTCTTGTTGCACACTTTTGACACCACACAATGCCCATGCTCAAAGGAGTTATTAAGCATGCTCCTGATGTATTCAAAGATCCTGTTAGGGCTCGAGTTATCAACCCTTGCATAGAAAAGAAATACAAAGCTGCCCCTACAGACTCAGCTTACATTAAGGACTCTGTTCCATTAGACCCCATGGTGGTATCCAATGCCAGGAAGAGGGCTAACTCTCAGACATCAGGTGACGCAGCCCCACCCGATAGTCTAAACTCTTGGACGCCTCTGGCAAGAGGACAGCCTCACAAGTGGCTAACATATGGTGCATCGCCAACACTCAGGCCCTGCTAGCCAGATATTATAGGGCACATTATGACGAGTTAGAGTCCCTATTGCAACACCTCCTGGACAAATAAAAAACAAAGCCAACGACCTCATACAGGAGGGTAATCTAATAACCAATACCTCCATTCGTTGCGCTCTCGAAGTGGCAGATACCGCCTCCAGAGCTGTAAATAAAAGTGTTCTTTTGCGTAGGCACGCTTGGCTACGCATTTCAGGCTTTAAGCCTGAGGTATAAAGTTTGATCCTGAATCAACCATTCGACCAAGAGCACCTCATTGGCCCTAATGTAGACTCCTCCCTGGAGAAAATGAAAAAGGACACTGACACAGCCAAGTCAATGGGAGTCTTGCAATCGCCAGCTCCCAGACGTTCTTTTCGTCGCTCCTCATACAAAGGCAACTCCAGAGGCTACTCATCAGACAACCCTTCCACCTCTTACAAGGCTTCCACCCAGTCAACCTTCACCAGAGGTTACCAGAGAGGAGGTTACAGAGCAGCTTACTCTTTATTTGTGGTTGTATGGTCGAGCAGTAAGGCTTTATCAGAGGGTAGTGTTATGCATTTGTTGTACACAAGAAATTGTCACACGCTCAAAGACTGAACTCATACCAATTTGTTTGTATCAAAAATATTTAGGTATTTTATTTCTAGAACCAAGCCAAGCCTGATGCAGGTAAATGAAATAATACTTTGCAAAATCTTATGCAGTGAATGCAGGTTTTAAATGCAGTTGTTTGAATAACAGATAAGTCAACAGTTCAAAATTACAGTACACATTACTTATTGGATTACTTCTTAAGTTACTTTTGCTAATCAGTGTGATATGCCTAGATATCACACTGAAACATTTCTTAGACAAAAAGTAAGTTAATCTGTTTTTGCAGTTGTACAGTTTTTCAATGTTTCATACAAACCAACTCCACACTAAAGATTTTTCAAGGAAAAGTAGTGAATGCCATTCTATGGGAGGAAATAGAGTTAACGTTTTGCAGGTAAGTAGTTATTTGTGGGAGTTGGAATTCTGGGGTTAGAATCGGCGTTCCCCCAGGGTCAAGGATGCACCCTCAGAACAACCTCAGGGACACTGGGGCAGCCGGGTGCAGAGTGCTGAGCCGTTCCCCCAGGGTCAAGGATGCACCCTCAGAACAACCTCAGGGACACTGGGGCAGCCGGGTGCAGAGTGCTGAGGCCCAATGTTGGCCAATGGGACATAGGGGGCCTCCGGTTGGTGGCTGCTCATGAGCAGGCCACAAGGTTGTGGGAGCAAAGCTTCTGGTGTTAATCTCAGGGAAAAGGGGGATCCAAGTTAGCAGAGAAGGTGCACCTGCAGTGGCACAGGGGTGGCTGGGTGCAGAGTGCTGTTTTTGCGTCGGGGGCCCAGTTTTAAATGTAAGTTGCTGATTTTGGATTTTGGCTGCAGGCTCGTCCCAGGAAGTCTTCCGGGGGGAGCCAACAGCTGGGCAGGTAAGTTGGAGGGCTCGGATACATTGGTGTACCACGGGTTTTTTTTTTTCTCCAGGGTAGCTGGATGCAGGGGTGTCTTTTGTGGTCGGATTTCTCCTTACTGGACCAATCGCGGTTGGGTAAGGGGGATCTCCATGCAGAGGCTGCAGGCGACGTCAGGGAGTCCTGGAGGAGTCAGCCCATGGTGGACTCTGACTCTGGAGAGCTTGGGGACCTTGTGGACCACACGGATTCAGGCCGTGGACATCAGGTGGTAATGGTGTTCCCATGCATCAAGTTTCTTTGTCCTCAGCAGGCTCAGAGTCTGTCTTGGAGATTCTTTAAAACAGAGCTGCTATTCACAGGAGATCGGTCTTTGTTGAAGGCAGTCAGTCCTCCCAGGGTTTTTCAGGATGCTGGCTGCAGGACAAGACGACTTTTGGTGCAGGATCTCTGGAAACTGCAGATGGGCCAGTAGGTCTGGGGCCAAGTCAGTTCTTCTCTGCAGTCTCCTCTGCTGGGCGTCTTCTTTCGTCCTTCTTCGTAGGTTGCGGAAATCTGTCTACTTGGTTCGGCTGCCCCCTAAATACTATATTTAGGGGGCAGCACCCTTGGTGTACTCGCCTCACGTTGGGGAGTGGGCACTGAAGAGTGGGCTTCACAACGCCTCCCCCACCTGAGGGGTGAGGTTCACAGAGGTGGGCACACCTTCTAGGCTGCTCTAATTTTTCCCGCCTGTCTTTCCACCGAAAAAGGGGGAAGACAGGAAGGGGCCTGCTCCTGATAGCAAGAGGCTAGGGGTTGCATTGCAAAGGCTGCAAGGTCTTTGAAGCTCCCCTGCCACCGATGGCTCTTTCTGGCCTGGGGGAGGTGTGACCACATCTTCCCAGGAAAGGCTTTGTTTCTGGGCTCAGAAAACAAAAGCTCACACCCCAGGGGTCCAGAAACGTATCTCATGGTGGCAGGCTGGTGAGTACCAGTCAACGGAACCCACCAGAGGGTGGTCGTTTTTCAGGGTGCATCTGTAAGATGCCCTCTGAGCGCTTTTTTCATTAAATCCCACACTGGCATTAGTGTGGGTTTAATGTGCTGAGAAGTTTGATACCAACGTCCCAGTTTTCAGTAAAGTCATTATGGTGCTGTGGGGTTCGTAATGACAAACTACCAGCACCATATACTCTTGATGGCAGTATTGCACTTACAATGTCTAAGAATTGGCTTAGACACTGTAGGGGTACAGGGCTCATGAACCTGTACCCTTAACACTGGTATAGTGCACCCTGCTAGAGTGATGGCTGACCTGTGCCAGGGCAGTAAGTTGTAGGCATGGCACACAGGGATGTGTGCCATATCGACTCTTCCCTTTGTTCTGCATCAAAACACGCAGCCTGCAAAAGGGGGGGGTGAGGCGAGGGTGTGTGTGCGTGTAGGTAGGTAGGTGTGTGTGTAGGTACAGGGCCTCTAAGGGTGGCCCAATAAGTGCTGCAGACCTTGGAGGCCTGCCCTGGCCACTGTGCTCTTGGTACCCATGGTACCTTTTACAAGAGACTGACATGTTGCCAGAAAGGTGCCAATTGGGGGTACAAGGTACAGTTTTAGGAAAGAATACAGGTCTTGGGAACCTGATTGGCAGAGACCCAGGGCACATCAAGTCAAAGTGCATCAGTAGTCTGGCAAAAAGTGGGGGGGTTACTGCAACAGAAACCCAGCTTCCTACATGTGTTTATTGAGCACCTCTACACTCTTTGCCTCCGTGTTTGTTGCTCGATGTAAGATTATAATATATTGTCATTACTCTGTGCGGACAGACTGAAGAACTAGAGCCATAGAGGCTTAAAAGTGCCAGAATGAGACTAGAGTGTCACCGTAGCTGTTGTGTATTTGGTCTGACAGTTTAATGAAGTAGTTCCATGTACTTTCTCTTATAATTATTTGTTACATGTAATTTAGATTGTTCTTTTTCTACTTGTTTAGTTCCACGCAATGGATACTTTGGACAAAAGTAATTATGAAATTTCGAAGGCAATATCTGCACTGGTGCCACAGGGTGGGCCAGTTCTATGCAGAGATGAAATGGAGGAATGGTCCGCATCGGAAGCAAACCTCTTTGAGGAAGCCTTAGAAAAATACGGAAAAGATTTCACTGACATACAACAAGATTTTGTAAGTATTTAAAGCTGAAGTTTCTAATGATTCATTTTACGAACAAACACATTGTATGCTTGAGCTATTTGTCTGTATCCCAGTGCACATGTGCATTGTCCACGCTTCCTTGCCCACCCACACCATCTTGCCATCCACACGCTTGCATGCACAGTTTTTAGTATGTCCTAGAGTATATTAGGAATTTATGTATTTACTTTTGTTAAT
This sequence comes from Triturus cristatus, assembly GCF_964204655.1. Classification (NCBI taxonomy): domain Eukaryota; kingdom Metazoa; phylum Chordata; class Amphibia; order Caudata; family Salamandridae; genus Triturus; species Triturus cristatus. The sequence goes on from NC_140592.1 coordinate 1,187,863,874, forward strand.
GTACCTAAACACCAAAATGGTACTCTTAAGAAATGGGTTTACTGTTTTTTCAGGCCAATGTTCAGTGTTCTGCCTTAAATGCTGGTGGCCCCTGGTAATTCTGGCTGCATCCTAGCTAGGAACCTTTCACCACAATTTGCTAGACGAATATAGATGTGTATTTTCTAAAACCCCAGTCATGTCATTAAACGTTTTACACATTTCCAAATAGGAGACCATTTTTTAAAGTTAATCAACTAATTTTTCTGTTTTACAAGTTACCTTGGAAGTCATTAACCAGTATAATAGAATATTATTACATGTGGAAGACTACAGACAGATACGTTCAGCAGGTAAGCAATACTAACGCAAAAATAAGTATTTCTCTTAAATGTAGATATGTATCCATATATAGGTAGATACTTTGTTAAAATGTGTACACATTATCTGTTGCTTACTTGTGGCATAGTACTGGGTGAGTAAGGAGCTGAAAAAGGAGCACCTCACAGACATGCCTAGGTTATGAATGTTTTACAGTATATTTTTCTGAAGGGTGAAATTTCACACAGAATAGTAAACCGCCGGAAAGCTTAATTTACATTTATCAGGCAAATCATGGTTACATATTGTGAAGCTTTGCCAGTATTGCATGCAAAGTTTCACCATAGATCTTTTCAAAACAATCTCAGCATGAAATAATTTTGATCCGTTCCTCCCTCATAACTGGGGAGCAATCATAAATCATAATCTTTATTAACCAGTCAATTACCTGCGTTCAGATGTGGAATGTACAGTGTGACTGAGCCACAATAATGCAGGTGAAAGTCATAGTAGTTTCAATGTAAAATTTTGAATGTCCCAAAATTAATTGTAACTTCTGTTTTTTTTCTTTCTTCAAAGAAACGATTGAAAGCGGCAGAAGCAGAAAGTAAATTAAAACAAGTGTATATACCCAACTAGTAAGTGTTCTCTCCACTTGAAATCTTTCTATACATTATGGCGTGCTGTTCTTAAGATTCTTAAATATTTTCATTGTCTGTGATTAATCAAGTGACTGTCTTGAGTGCAACTATATATGTGTTGCCAAATTCCGTAGTGGACATGTTAAATATTTTATGTGTGTCTACTGCTCTCTCAATGCGTCAGTATGACCACCTAGTTAATGGCTTCAAAAACTGCAGATACTGAGGCCAGTTTCATCAGTGGAGCGTCGGGCTTCTTCAGCCTTACCATCTACGTGTATGTTTTCTAGGGATGTAGATTCTATATTGTGTAGCTTTTTTTGTGCATGGTTATTTTTCCCGTTTTTGGATTTTCTGTTATAAGCTCTTTAGAATAGCTGCATTTTTGTGATGAGAGTTGTCACAGGAGTGCTGTAGACATTATCTTTAATAGAAAGTTAAAGCCAACTGGATTCTGACCATTTTTGGCTCCAACTTCATGTTACTGACAAGAGAAAGAAACACCAGGCACTTGTCCACTGTTCTTTTGCTTCTATTTTAGGCTGTCTGCCACTCAAATACAGGAGTACTGACCCACCAGCTAATGCGGTCTCAAAGACTTTCCACTCTACATCAAAAGGTACTTCACATTGCAGAGTGCAAGTGTGTCGTACCAGACCTTGAACTTGCTTTAGATAAGCAGTGTGTGACGGTGCCATTATCAGTGGGCCAATAGCCCTCACTTGTGGCTAATTGTTCCTTATTGTACGGTTCACCAAGCTTCAAGTGGTTGAAAAGGAGAGAACCTTTTGAACACTATACCATTGGTGCGTGTGGAATGAATTTTAGTGTGGAAAGGAAAATTACATTTTTTGTGGCCTATTTAGGAGCAGAGGGGGGTGCTCACCTACTACTTCGATTCTACACTATTGGAAATCAGTAATTTGAAAGCACTGCATTAGTAGTCAGTGTCGCAGGAAGGTTTCACTATAGTCGCACCATTAGTCACTTTTGCAAAGGGCATCTCTTTGCAAGTAGGTAGGTGATCATTTTCCTTATCCCCATTCCTACCCCCCCTCACACACACTTTCTTTCTCTCTCCCTTTTTCGTTTTCTTGCTTGTTCTTCCCCTTGCATTTTCTCTCATTCTTTCTGTTTTGTTCTTTCTCTCTTTTGTGCTTTTCCTTTCTCTTTCGTGCTTTCTCTTACTCTCATTCTCTTCCTCGTTCTTGTTCTTCTCTCTTTCTCCGAGATGGACTCTCCAAAGAACAAAAATATTTCCATCACAGCATTTTGGTCGCTGCCTTCCTTGCGTAGTACAACATTGTTTGCTCAGTGACTGCACATCTGACATTGCTGAATTTTCAAAAATCATGATGAGTGAGGATTCTGTTTGGAATATGGAATCAATGTAGTCCTGAGATCTCTTGAGGTATGCAGTAATCCGTTGGTGTTGTCAGTGATATTCAGTCCATCTGGATGCAATGATATTAAACCTTGCATAAGAACTTTTCTCTGTAGTCCAGTAGTTCTTAAGATCTGTTCCACAAGGAAAAATCTTCAACTCTGATAGCAAATGGTCCGCAAGGTTAAAATGATTGGCTACAAGCTAGTTCAGTTTCTTAATTATTTTTTGCTGAATTGTGATTCCTGAATCATGTACGGAGATCATTCACTATTTGGCCTACATATTTTTTTTTCTACAGCTTTGGTACTGAATTTCATAAATCTAAATGTAGAATATATGTTCTAAACTGTCAGTCATGCCACACTAAACTGATCAACATGTGCAACTAAGCTCTCGGATCAAATCTCATCTGAAGCAATCGAGGCACTTGTAAAGAACATCTACAGGAGATTGAAAGATTATTTCAAATGTGAGACTGTTCTGCATATCATACAGCAGTTACCCAGGGAAGCACTTATTTGGTATACCAATTGCAGAAACAAAGTTGGCAGAATCCCGTTTGTGATTGACTATCATCCATCAGCCCCCTAAGTATAAAAACATAACACAAAACACATTTCCCTTATTATCCACCTGCAAACAATTACAAAAGGTTTTTCCAAAACTGCCAGGTATTGCTTATCGCAGAACTCCTAATTTACGACGTCTTACTGTGAGAGCTGAACTCAAGCAATCTGTAATAAATGCAGGGATTCTAAAGGGTGCAGCCCTGTAATATAACTTAGTGCTGTTGCCAGTGTTGGACCCCAAACCAACTTTGGTTTGAGCCTGACTGATGTGCTGTGAATTAACAGAAGCACAACTGGTTGTCATGGAATTTGACTTCTAACTCAGTGCTTAGGCCATGTTGTTCCTATCAGCAGAGGTGCCATTATATTTTTGGTTAGGTCTCTGATCCTGAGGTAGAGCGGGTCACCCCAAATGTTGATGATGGAGATGGCTTGCTACCACCTCATTATAGTGATGATGCCTTATGCATTTGATTTACAGAAGCCAGAGGGCTTGAAACCTTGTCTAGGAGAGAGCTTGACTTGCCACTTGGGCCTCCAATTGAAGAGAACTCCTCATTTGCAGTGGTGGTCTAGACAGCAGCTGAAGCACTAGAATTGCAGCTGCCCTCAACTACCCTCTGTTGAAACCAAATCAAACGTTCTAACTGTGATTATACAACCTCTGATCCCTTCCTTTCACTGATTCCCTCAGTGATACTATGATGGGTACTTGGTCAAAGCCTTGTTTTTCTTCATCGGATCTCCATTGGTATGAATAATGAATAGTGCATGCATGTTCTCTAGACACTTCTTCCAAAGTAGCATTTTATGTAACCACATCGCCTTGCGTTGAAAGGTTCGGAAAGTACATGTGACACACATGCACAATTTAGCAGCCTACAAAGGCTGTTTTGCTAATTCCAGTAATTTACTCCTAAAGCTGGAATTATACATAAAAACCTGAAGTATCATTAGAAAGTAAGAAATGTGATATTTTAAAATACCCTTCACAAACTGTTTTTATTTTCTCTAAAAGTCTATAACGGGGAAAGACAGGACAATGTAGCTCTATAGGCTAGAACTGTAAGGATTTTCAGACTGTCCATGTCCGATCATGTCCTGTATTTAGCAGTTTTGCAGCATGGATTCTTTTCTGGATTCATGTTATCTATTTGCTATATAATGGCTAAGTCCGGAATCATCTGCCTCCTTTTTTTTCATTTCTTCTTCTTTTGGGTGTCGTCGACCTCCATTTGGGGGTTAGTTTATCCCCTGTGTGTCATCTTGCGTGCACCCCCAGACGTTCCTGTGCATGGTCGCCATCTTCCGATTCTTTTTTCAGGCACTTGGTCATTAACCACGACTGGAGCTCTGAAAAATGTCTTCAGCCATTGAAAAACAGATTTTCTCCTTGGAGACACACCGAAGGTAACTGAGAAGAACAACACTCAAAGGCCGGAGAAGGGGAGCCTTCCCGATCTCGCGAGGGAGCACCATGTGGTCAGAGAATGCACAGGCATGGAGAACACCATTTAAATTTTGTCTCAATTGATATTACAAGTTTGCACAAAGTGACCACCTTGATGTGTGCAACTTGTCTCCAGAAATATTACATCGCTGAGGACCACGAGGCCTGTACAGAATTTATCCCAAAAATCTTAAATGCAAGACTCAAACAGCGACTGGTACACCATGCCATGGCATACGTCCAGAGGAACCAGGATTCCTTTAAGGACCTAGTCCTCTCCAGTGAAGATGAGGAGGGGATAGTCTGGGAAGCCGAACCGGCAAAAGGCGGTGAGTCGGCGCCTTATGTGTCGAGTGGATAGAGGCTGCAGGAAGGGCAGCAAGAGATTCTGATTAGTCCAAGAGCCAGAGGGTAACGAAAGCAACAGAAGTTACAGACCCTAGATCCTCGAAAGCCTCCTCATGTTGACATCTATATACTCAATGGTCGAAGGTCGGCACAAGCGCATAGAGCTGCACGGGTCCTGACCAAAGGACACTATTGGGGCCACTCCTTTGAGCTGACCCTCTACATCCAGCGGTTACAAAAGAAGGGACAAATGACGGAGACGGGGAGCCGAAAACCAAAGAACCCTGACCTCTAAGAGGAAGACCCCTTCGAAGGCTGAAACTGACCACCCCCTCTTACTTGAATGGAAGAAGTGCCAGCTCAAAGCTGAGATGGCAGCCCTCCTGCAGCGGAAGGAGAATGACAACACATTGAAAGAATTCCTTATCCCTCTGAAACCCTCTGAGTTGAGGGAGATGGGTGATGACCAACCGGCATCGAGGTGCCCTTAACACTGGACTACATGAAAGGAGCAGGAATACCTCTTCCACTAGAAGCCGACAAATCCACCACGCTTGAATAACAGGACCTTTCAATGGTGCTTCGCAGGGTCTCAACACTGAATCCCACAAATAGGGTGTTGACAACTATCCCTTGAGTCTCTTTGCCTCCAGATGACCTGTGAATGTATAATGGACTCTCCAAGAGGATGGCAACCGGGGAGAAGGCCCCGTCTTGCTTCTGTCTTTTCCTTGCTTTTCCCACTGTTTTTGGAGTGCCTTCTCCTTGCTTTTCCCTTGTTTTCACTGCTTTCTCCTTGGTTTTCCCTCATGGCCGCTCCTGCCTGCTGCTTTTTTGCCCCCTAGCCCTGCCCACAGCCTCCCAGAGGCCCACCATCCTCCCAGAGCCCTTCCATCCTCCCAGAACCTACTTAATGAAGGCCGCAGCACAACCCCATTGAGCATGCCCCAGGCCCAGCTCTCCCCGTGCTGCTGCATCGCTCTTGCTTCTGTGTTCTCTTACTTTTCCCCTGCTTTTTGAGTGCCAACTCCTTGCTTTTACCTAGTTTTCATTGCTTTCTACTTGTGTTTCCCCCATTTTGCCAGTGCCTTCTCCTTCGTTGCCATTGCTTTAGTCTTGTCCCTCTTTGCCGCTCCTGCCTGCCGCCTTGTTTCTGCCTGCCGCCTTGTTCCTGCCTAGCTCCGCACACCGCCTCCAGCTCCCGACCCTCCTCCCAGGACTTAACTTAATAGAGATCGCAGAGCGACCCCATTGAGCAGGCCCAGCTCTCCCTGTGCTGCTACATCACTCTTGCTCATGTCTTTGCCTTGATTATCCCCCTGTTTTTTGAGTGCCTTCTCCTTGCTTTTCCCTCGTTTTCACTGCTTTCTCCTTGGTTTCCCCTCCGTTTTTTGAGTGCCTTCTCCCTCTTGATGAACTCCTTCAAGGTAATCCAATGAGTTGTCCTATGAATAGTGTTCCTGAATATATAGAGAAAGGGCTCTGAACACTTCTACTTGTATGTGTTAATGATTGAATGTAAATGAATCACGGCTTTAAAAATTCCTTTTTGCGTTTATGGATTCATTTATTTTGCGTTATCACTTTTTTATACTTTAAAAAAGGTTTTTATGTCCATGTAAATGTAAGACGAGACGATTGTGTTGAAAGGATGATATAAATGAAAAATATGGAAAATCAATAATACATATGTTCAAGGCATGTGCGCTGTAGATCACATGCTTTGCATAAGTCTGCCATCTAGTGTTGGGTCCGGATATTTGCACTTTGTTTTTCTTCGAAGAAGTCTTTTCCAGTCACGAGGTAGGTTACGACTCCTTTCGGTAATAGTGCGTATGGGCATTGACTCCATTGTTATATTGTATTTTTCCGCCATTGGGTTTGGATGTGAATTGTTGTGCTCCGGTTCGACACATTTTCTCGGGTACCCTTCGGTGCGCAATCCACTACCCTCGATGGTATTGTTTCTCGATCGCGTTCCCATCCTCCGCATATTGTATCGGATCAAAATCTTCGATCGGAAAATTAATGGAGGGCCATTGGGTCTAACCGCAACAGGTCAGCTCACAGTAGATGGATGTCCCGGGTGTTGTGCTAAGTTTCAGCGCACAGACTTGCACGAAGTGTGCAACCTGTATTTATCCCCCGAACACAACGAACAGGACCGCGACGTGTGCCGATCTTTTCGATCCAAGAAGACACTGGCTCGACGTCATGAAATGCACCAACAAAGCAGTTTCGCGCCGGATATCTTAGGAGAAAATTCCGACCATGAAGTCTTCGACGCACATGGAGCCCAAGAAGAGGAGGAACACATTTCCGTGTCCGAAGACGACTTCGACATGGAAGAAGACGTTCCGCTGGGTCAGCGCACAGTGAGTACTGCCCCAAAATATGCCAAAGAAAAAGGCTCCGGGCCCTCCTCTGCCTTCGGGGCAATGTTGGCACCGAGATCAGATTTAGATTTCCCCGCCTTCAGGCTCTGCACCGAAACACACATCGAAGCCTTCTGGCTCGGGATTGAGTTGGCCTCATTCGGGCACCGAACCGAAGCCTTGGGCACAGAAATCCAAGCACATCATTGTGACCATCCCTCCGGCACCAAAACCTAAATCTTCAGATCCTAAAGCCTCTGAGCTGAAACCTTCGGCATCGAAAAGTCTGGCGCCCAAAGACAAAACAGCAACTCCCCCATCCAAATAGCCTCGTTTTGACGTACCGCCTTCCAATACTGATCCGTAGAACTAGTGATTAATCCAAAAACTGGACATATTCACGTAAAAATTGTAGTTAAACAGAAGCCAGAGTTGGAGGAAGCTTGCCACATTCCACTTGAAAAGAAGAATGTTGGTACTAATCTTTCTCTTCCTCCTCCTACTCCTCTTACACCTCCTTCCCCACTTGACCCAAATTTGTTAATTACTCCTATAAATTGACCACAACCACCTGACCACCATGATAATGAAGATGGGGATGAGGAGGTACCAGGGGACATTAGTCCTGATCCATGGACAGACTACAATACAGATCCTAATACAGACAATGATCCTGATCAACCCTCTCCACCAAACGACAATGTTGGGTACATAGAGTTGCTCAATAGGGCTGCCGAATACCATGGGGTCCAACTTCACAAAGAGGCCCTTGAGGAGGATTTTCTCTTTGAGACCTTAAGTTCTTCTCAGAGAGCAACACACACACTGCCCATGCTCAAGTTATGCTCAAACACACAGACAAAACCTTTCAGGACCCTGTGCATGCAAAGATTGTCACACGTAGAGTAGACAAGAAATATAAGCTGGTCCCTACAGACGCAATCTATATCAAGGGTCAAGTTCCCTTAGACTCCCTAGTGATCTCTAAAGCTCGCAAAAGAGAAAATTCCCAAATCACAGGCGATGCCCCTCCTCATGATAAAGAATCCAAATTTATAGATGCCTCTGGCAAAAGAGTAGCTGCACAGGCAGCCAATAACTAGCGTATTGCCAACACCCAGGCTCTTATAGCTCGTTATGACAGGGCTTGTTACAAAGAAGCTGGAAAAATGACTCCAATTCTTGCCAGACGAACATAAAAATAAAGCGAATGATTTAAATAGGAGGGAATGCTCATTTCTAATACATCCATTAGGTATGCTTTAGATGTGGCTGCTACTGCAGCTCACACAGGTAACACCAGCTTTCTTTTAAGAAGACACACCTGGCTCAGAATTTCAGGGTTTAAACCTCAAGTCCAAGCTTCCATTTTAAATTTACCCTTTGATAAGGAACACCTCTTCGGACCTGTAGTGGATACTTCTATAGAAAAAATGAAGAAGTATACAAAGGTTGCAAAATCCAGGTGGCTCTGCCGTTACCTTCCAATCGGGGTTCCATTTGCTGCTCCTTTTACATGGGGGGCTCAAAGAGCACATCCTCGGACAATACCTCTACCTCTTGCAGGGATAACAATCAATCACCCTCTTCTAGAGGCTACTTTAGAGGAGGATTTTGAGGCAATAACGGCAAGGGAAGAGGTAAAGATAACTCAACACGTACTTCCCCTGCAGCCAACAGTCACTTGCCTCCTCCAACCTCGATCATTCCACATCTGTCGGGGAACGTCTTGCTCAATTTCTACCCATCTGAAATACAATAACTTCAGAAAAATTGGTTGTGCAAATTATCCGATCTGGTTATTGCCGGGAGCTAACTGACAATCCCCCAAACATTCTTCCAAGATTACACAAATTGTCACAATAGCATGTGTGAGAAAGTGCCATCTTTCTTGCATGGTATGCCCCCACTTTTTGCTGAATTGCTGAATGTACTTTGACTGAGTGTGCCCTGGACTCCTGCCAATCAGGTGCCCAGGGCCTATGTTCCTTCCCTAAAACAAACCAAACCCAAATTGACAAACCTTGGCCACATGTCAGCCCCTGGTAAATGGTACCCTAAGTACCCAGGGCTTTGTGACCCAGGAAGGCCTCTAAGAGCTGCAGCACTCCTAGTGCCACTCTTAGAGGCCCTGTACCCTTACACACACACACACTGCCTTTGCAGGCTGAGTGTTTGGGTGCAAGACAAAAACAAAGTCGACATGGCACACATCCCTGTGTGCCATGCCCATCACATACACTGCCATGGCATACATCAGTCACCCCTCTAGCTGGGTGCCTTATGCCAATGGTGTGGGCGCAGGAGCAAGAACCCTGTGCCCCTACAGTGCCCAGGTCCATTCCTGAGCCCTGTAAGTGCAGTGCTGCCATTTAAAGAGTACATGGTGCTGGGACCTCATCAAACACGAGCCCCACAGCACCATAATGGCAACACTGAAGACTGAGAAGTTTGGTATCAAACTTCTCAGCACATTAAACCCACACTGATGCCAGTGTGGGATTTAATGTACCCAGCACCCCAGAGGGCATCTTAGCGGTGGCCCCTCGAACCTAACCTACAAATCCACGTCTGCTCTGAGGCTGCCTAGGCTGCCACCCAGCAGACATGTTGCTGGACCCCTGGGTAGGAGAGCCCCTGCTCTCCTGGTCCTGCAACAATGCACATCCTGGGCGAGGTGCTAAATCTCCTCCCCCAGGATGGGCAGGGGGAAGCTTCAAAGGCATGCCGCCTCTGTGAGCTTCCCCAGGCCCCTGCAACCCCCCACTCTGGCGGGAAGCTTTGGCCGGAAACCCCAAATAAGGACAGGGGATGTGCCAGCCTGCCAACCCCACCCCTCAGGTGGGGGAGGCGAGGTGAAGCACATCTCCGGGCTCTCGCCATCTTGAAGATGGGGAGCCCTACCCTATCAGGACTAGGCTACTGCCCCCCTCCCACAGGAGAGAGGCAGGATAGGGGGTGTACCCACCCCAGGACGGGGACCCATTGGTCCCTGCCCTTCACTTACCTGTAACGCCCCTAAATCTAGTATTTAGGGGCACCCTGAACCTTCCTTTTCCAGATTCCAAACTACGAAGAGCAAGAAGAAAGAAGACCTGCCCTGCAGCTGCTGAAAAGAGGAAGAAACCAACTGATTTGGCCACAGCCCTACCGGCCTGTCGACCCTCGAACCGGCTCCTGCTCCAGCCCGGCATCTCTTGTGGCTAGCAACCTCACCAACCCCGGAGGACCTGGCTACCTTTTGGCTCTAAGCCCCTGGGACTCCCATGAGTAGAGGCTCTACTCGAAACCTATCTCTAACCCCTGGCAGCAGCCCGGAACCGCAAACCCAGCAAACTCTGCACCAGCCGAGCCTGGCCAGTGCCGGAGTAAACAAAGACCCTGAGGACGACCCCACGGCGACTGTGACCCCGAGTCCGGCACCCAAGGACCTCCCTCGACATTCCTGAAGAAGCCTGCAGCCTCAGAACCAGGTGCCCCCCCCCCCAACCGCGATCAACAGAGGGTAAGATTTCCCGACACCTAAAGGCACCACTGCACGCGGCGCCCCACGGCCCCCTGTGCCCAATCCCGGGGTACCTACCTATCCTCCAACTACCCAACTTGCCTCTCGACGTGGTGGTGGCACCTGAAGAGTCCTCGTCCCCGAGCTTGCAGTCTTTTTCCTAACCGGAGATTTCCCATTGAAATCCATTGAGCGCCCGAAGGCTCAAAAGCACTCTGCACCCAGCCGCCCGAGTGGCCCTAGCAGTGAAAACTCTACTCCTTCCTACTTCCCCACTTGCCCTGAGTAAGTGACCAGGAGCCCAGCTCCCACAGCCGCCAGTCAGCAGCCACCAAACAATGCCCCCCTATCCCTCATAGGATAACATTCGGCCTAACTCTCTCTGTACCCGGCCGCCCTAGAGCCGCTGAGGGTGAACCAACTGTATCTACCTGACCCTGGGAGACCCCTGAGTCTGTGCCCAGAACCTCAACTCTGCCAGTCGAGTACTTACCCTGAAACCGCAAACTCTATTTTCCTCATAGGGTAACATTGACTGGCTTTTTCCTGAAATTTCTTCAAAGTGTGGACTTTTCAAATCTACACCAAAAATCAGCCGAGTGACAAAAACGAATTTACTCACCTGCTCTTAGGTGAGCTCCCAGTGCTGGATCTTGGTGCCCAGCACTGACTCTGAAGAATCTCTACAACTGTACTTACCCTTAACTCAATTTTCTTCCATAGGAAACCATTGACTGTTTTTCTGTGAAATTTCTTTTAAGTGTCGATTTCTGCAATCTTTAAATATTCTTCAAAAATCGCATAATATCTGAAATCGTAATTGCTTACCTGTTTTGGATAAAGGTCCCAGTACTGAGTCTAGGCCCCCAGTACTGGATTACAAAAGTAACGAGAACATACTGTACCTGTAACCTGCATTTTCTTCCATAGGGAATCATGGACTGTTTTCTCTGAAATATTTTTTAAGTGTCAACTTTTAAAATAGCTAAATATTAGTTAAAAATCATTACAGTACTTAAGTCGACTTTCATCACTTGATTCTGAGAACTGACCCAGGACTGAATCTAGGATCCAGTCCTGGAATTCCAAAAGTAATCTAAAAAGTAATCTGTTGCAAATAACTTGAATTTACCATTGAGCTCAATGTATTGTTGTGTTTAAAAATAGAGTTGCCTACTGCAACCACTTGTAACTGTTTACTAAAAGTCTATTGCATATTGCAAAAGTATTTATATGAAACATCTACTGTTGAGAAAGTATATTTTAGCTCCAAGTGTTGGTTCTACAATAAAACAAGCATATATTTTTTATATATAAACCATTGGCCTAGAGTTCAGTTATTGAGTGTGTGAAACCATTTGCTGACTGAGTGTGTACAACAAATGCTTTAAACTGTCCTCTGGTACTGCCTTACTGCTCGACCAAGCTACCACTTTAGAGAGTAAGGTTATATCTAACTTTAACCTCTGTCAAACCCTGGGGGACTGTGGACTCTGTACACCCTGTACCTATTAAGGAACAGTATATACAGAGCCACTTTCTCACAGCATGTGGACCTTCTCAAACAAAAGGTTCTCTGTCTATTGCAGATAAGAGCTATAGAGCCAGTCCCATTACAGTATCAAGGGGCCGATGTATACTCCCTATACTTTCTCATACCTAAGAAGGACGGCTCTATCTGGCCTATTCTAGGCCTCAGAGACCTAAATCTGTATATCCAATCAGATCATTTTCACATGGTGACACTCCAACAAAGGGCTCCCACTCCTTCAGCAAGGCGACTTTGTCTGCTTTAGATTTGAAGGACGCGCACGTCAATATTTCAATACATCCTGCTCGCTGCAAATATCTCAGGTTTGTGGTAGCGGGACCAATTAACAAATTCAAAGTGCTTCCATTCGAAGTCACCACTGCTCCCAGAGTATTCACAAAATGCCTGGCAGTAGTCGCAGCTCAACTGCAAAGGCAACATATTCATGTTTTCCCATACTTAGACGACTGGCTCATCAAAGCCAGTTCACAAGCAAAGTGTCTACAACACACTCACAAAACAGTACAGCTGCTTCATGATATTTGATTCACAGTAAATCTGTCCAAGTCCCATCTCCAACCCTCCAACACTCAAATGTATTTGGGAGCCACTCTCGATACACAAAAAGATTTAGCATGTCCCAATCCAGCCACGATACGCAACATTCAGGCTCTAATTTCCCAGATCCAGCCCCACCAGCTCGGGTATTCATGCAGTTACTAGGAATTATGGCGTCTTGCATCTTAATAGTTCCCTATGCAATACTTCAAATGCGTCCCCTTCAGGAATGCTTAGCACGTCAGTGGAATCCGTCTCGGGGTCAATTATCGGATCTAGTGTTGGTGGACGGCCGCACTCATCACTCTCTGCAGTGGTGAAATCCACAAAACCTTTCCAAAGGGCGGCCCTTCATCGACCCAGTTTCACAGACCGTGCTGACAGCAGACGCATCGCTAACCGGTTAGGGAGCTCATCTCTAAACTCACAATTCACGGCATGCTGCAACTGCACATAAATCATCTAGATCTCGTAGCAGTATTTCTGGCGTTCAAAGCCTTTCAAACTCACCTTTTAGGCAAAGCTGTCCTGATACGTAGAGACATCATGACAGCCATGTGTTATATACTGAAACAGGGAGGGACACACACACTCCAACTGTCACACCTTGCACAGACCATTTGGAGGTGGGCCATACATATCAAAATCTATCTCCTAGCAGAACGCCTTCCAGGAGTAGACAATCAGATCGCAGATCTGCTCAGCAGGCAGAGACAACAGATTCACAAGTGGGAACTCCACCTTCAAGTTCACCTCCCGTTCTTTCAGACGTGGAGCTTTCCAGACATAGATCTGTTCGCCACACACCAAAACGCAAAATGCCCAAAATTTGCCTCCAGGTATCCACACCCATTGTCCAGAGGCAATGCACTATGGGTGAACTGGTCAGGGATATTTGCCTACGCTTTTCCACCTCTCCCACTCATCCTACCAATGGATCAGAAGCTCAGGCAAACATCCCTCACACTACTCCTAGTAGTTCCCACATGGGCCCGTCAACCTTAGTTCATCACCCTGTTGGAGCTCTCAGTAGTTTCTCATCAAAAACGACATCTCACATCCAATCTACTCAGGCAGAGCCGTGGAGAGAGAAGACACCCACATTCCAGACATCTCAACCTAGCGATCTGGCACTGAAGTCCTAGAGTTTGGCTGTCTCAATCTTCCGCCAGACTGTATGAACATTATTAAGGAAGCTAGACGACCTACTACAAGAGCTTGTTATGCAGCAAAGTGGAAGCGGTTTGTTATTTATTGCAATAACAACCATATCAACCCGCTTGATGCCTTGAGCTGCTCCCGCCTTGAGAAGTCCCACCAGTTCAGGCTCTAGGAATGTTTGGGGCACTCATTGAGGCCACAGCCCTACATACGCGTCTGCCCCTCCTAGCGCCAAGAAGGATCTCCTGGGAACCGTAGGGGACCACGATCACCTGGTAGTGGAGAGTGACCATCAAGCCCGCAGGATCGCGGGTGCAACGGAAGCACGACTAAGCAGGCGCGGCGCGGCTGAGTGCCCCGCTGGCACATAGACGCCGCATCTGTCCTCCTGCATTACTCTGGGATCGAGCCCACACACGGACCCAGGTAGACTGCTTATGCCTAATAATCCCCGGAACCCCTCAGGCAGTGTGCCTTATATTGGCAATGGCACTCGGAGGTCAGATCTCCATCCGCAAGCTCTGAAAGCTCCGGATTGTGCCCTGAACCGGTGAGTGAAGAACAGAAACGGCTCATCACTGTGAGCGTGGACCGGGGGACAATGGGGGGTGCCTTGACTGCCCTATCACTGGGTGGCCCTTTTTGATTATAATAAACTTCGACACAGCACGCCTGACCTCAAAATGGCGACCCGAGTGAAGCCCTTACCCACGAAGGGTTGCACAAGCGATCGAATGGGCACCTTTCCACAAGGAAGATACATGGGCACTATGTGACCTGAATTGCTCTAAGAGGGACTTGATCTCAATAAGCTCAGGGGGGAACCCTTTGAAACTATAATGTGCCTGATCCTAAGATGGCCACCAGAGGCCTAATGCCTGACAGATTAAACACTGAAAACATTGCAGCTATGAGAGCCACAGTAAGATGCAGATGCCCACCTGAAACTGGGGACCGGCCGAATGGAACACCAGGGGCAGAATCTCTTGCCTGACCTCATGTTGGCCCCCATGAGATCAATCCGACTCAACTTGCATGACTATAACATGGCAGCCTATCCTCATACCCTTTCCTATCCTGCCACCCTCGTCTTCTACACTCGCCCGTCTCTGGACTCAAGACCTTTGGCCACTTCCTGATCCTCACACTAAGCCGGCTGAGCACGTATCACATGGCCGATTCCCGGTGGAGCTGCTCCGACAGCTATAGGGGAGATTGGCTCTGGCACACCACTATGACCGCTATGGCCGTCACCTACCCAGCCGGAGTTCGGACATATGTCTCGTCAGTTTTTCCGCTGCTGTCTCCTTCCTGTGGCCTCCCAACTCCCCTTGTTCTTTTTTGGATAATGATTTTCTTGTTCGCTAGTAACTCCTGTCTTGACTGCGTAATCATGCTGTAAGTAATTTAATATTTTTGTAACTTGTAACATGCTGTTTCCTTATGTAAAGCGCTCTGATACCTCCGGGCCTAGCCAGCTCTATTTAAAACTCAAATATACATTTTTTTTTTTATTAAAGTTCAAAATATAATTTGCTATTTTCTGCATTTACAACTGTCAAATTTTGCGTATACATCTATACGCTTACATCTCACTAGAAAAGCATCGTACCTTCAGAATAGACGACATCTGTCTCTTTTCAGAGTGCTTGTTATTAAGGCCTTTATGGATGGACTGAAAAGAGTTATTCCACCAAGAATTCCACCTGCCCCAGTGTGGAATCTTAATATTGTTCTTACCAGACTAATTGGTCCACACTTTGAGCCATCCCTGTGTGCCATGCCTACAACCCATTGCCCTTGCATAGATCATTCACCCCTCTAGCTGGGTGCCCTATGCCAGTAGTGAGGGTACATGTGCATGAGCCATGTACCCCATTAAGAGTATATGGTGCTGGGAGCTTGTCAGTACGAACTCCACAGCACCATAATGGCTACGCAAAAAACTGAGAAGTTGGGTATCAAACTTCTCAGCACATTAAACCCACACTGATGCCAGTGTGGGATTTCATGAAAAATGCACACAAGAGGGCATCTTGGAGATGCCCCCCTGAAAAACGACCAGCTGCTAGGTTCCCTGACTGGTACACACCAGCCTGCCACCACAAGACATGTTTCTGGATCCCTAGGGTGGTAACCTTCTCTCCCTGAGCCCAGAAATAAAACCTTTCCAGGGTGGAGGTGTTCCCCCAGGCCAGGAAGAGCCATCTGTGGTAGGGGAGCTTCAAAGGGCTGGCAGCCTTTGTAATGCCACCCCAGCCTCTCTTGCTATCAGGAGCAGGCCGCCTTCCTGTCTCCCCTCCTTTTCGGTGGGAAGACAGACGGGAAAAACTATCCAGCCCAGAAGGTGTGCCCACCTCTGCCAACTCCACCCCTCAGGTGGGGGAGGCGAGGTGAAACCCACACTTCAGTGCCGGCCATGTTGCAGATGGCATGCACTCCCCAAGCAGGATTAGGGATTGTGCTCACTTCCGCACGGGGGGTGAGCACACCAAGGGTGTAGTCACCCTAAGGTCAGTAGCCCTTTGGCTACTGATCCCGAGACCCCTAAAACGTCCTCTAAATACAGTATTCAGGGGGCAGCCCTGAACCAAGAAAGCAGATTCCCGCAACCTAAGAAGAAAAATGACGAAAGAAGACACCTAGCAGAGGAGACTGCCGAGAACAACTGACTTGGCCCCAGCCCTACCGGCCCGTCTGCAGTTTCCAGAGATACTGCCCTAAAGATCATCTTGTCCTGTAGCCAGTGACCTCCTGAACCCCTGGGAGGACTGACTGCCTTCAACAAAGACCGGATCTCTTGTGAACAGCAGCTCTGTTCAGAAGAAACACCAAAGAAAGTCTCCGAGCCTGCAGAGGAAAAAGAAACCCGACGCCTGGAACCACCACTGCACCCGTCGCCTACAGCCAGAGTTTGTGTGGCCCACCGGTTCCAGCGAGGTCCCCCAGCGTTCCAGAGTCTCTGTCCACTGTGGGGTGACCCCTCCAGGACACCCCGACGTCACCTGCAGCCTCTGCAAGGAGACCCCTCTCAACCGCGAGGGACCTGGTAAAGTGAAATCCGACCTCAAAAGACACCCCTGCATCCAGCCACCCTGCGCCCTGGAGAAGAGAACCCGAGGTGCACCTACGTCCTGAGCCCTCCAACTTACCTGCCCAGCTGTTGGTTCCTCTCGGAAGGCTTCCTGGTCCGAGCCTGCAGCTGAATACCAAAACCGAAAATCCCCTTTGAAGACAACAGGGCAACCAACGCTAAAACAGCACCCTGCACCCAGCCGCCGCTGCGGGTGCACTTTTTGTGCTAAACAGGATCCCCTTTTGCCCTGTGCCTAACACCAGTAGCTTTGCTCCCACAACCTTGTGGCCTGCTCGTCAGCAGCCACCAACCGGAGTGCCCCTACCCCCCCATTGGATAACATTGGGACTCAGCACTCTGTACCCGGCCGCCCTAGTGCCACCGAGGGTGTAACTAGAGTGCATCATTGACCCTGGGGGACCCCTGAGTCTACCCCCAGAACCTCAACTCCCACTAGCGAATTCTTACCCGAAAACAGATAACACTATGTTCGAGGCATATGAGCTGCAGATCACACACTATGCATAGATCGCCATCTGGTGTTGGGCCCGGATGTTTGCACTTGTTTTTGTCTTGGAAAAGTCTCTGGAAGCCACGAGATAGGTGACTCCTCCTTTGGATGATAGTGCGCATTGGCATAGGCTCCATCTTCAGATTGTTTTTTTTCCGCCATCGGGCTCGGATGTGTTTATCACGCTCCCGTTCGGTGCCGTTACCGATCCAACTTTCGACGCGCAGTCCTCACCCTTTCTCTGGTATTGTTTTCGATCGCGATCCCTAATCGTCGCACATCTCTTCAATTTCGAAGTCCTCGATTGCGGACGTCGACGAAGGCCTTCGGGTCTACTTAGGCCATTCGATCTGGCTCATGGAAATGACTCCTTTTAAGGAGTGTCCTCAATGTGGGTCGAAGTTCCCCCACACAGATCTTCATGAGGTGTGTTACCTCTGCCTCTCACCGGAGCACGAGGCCAAAGACTGTCCAGCTTGTGCCTCTTCCCCCCCAGAAAACCATTCAGGATCGTCAAACTCGAAGAACAATGGCTCGCTCGTCCGCATCCATTCCCGATGGCATCTTTCAGGAGGGCGTCGATGTGCCAGAACAGGTCAAAGAAGACCCCGTCAGCGCCCCCGACCCCCTCCCGCCCGCACCGAAAAAGGCTTTGGTAACACCTTCACCTTTGGGCCCAGGTGCACACCAAGACAATACTTCTCATGCCCTACCTTCGGGCCCGGAAAAGAAGTCCACAACTAAGCCTTCAGGCCACTCGGGATCGAGTCAGCCTGCAGTCAGTGCACATACTCAAGCCCTGGCACCAAAAAAGAAACCTTCCTCCACCTTAGTGCCGACCACTGCCTTCACATCCACGCTCTCGGCACCCAAACCTA
Source organism: Triturus cristatus (assembly GCF_964204655.1). NCBI lineage: Eukaryota > Metazoa > Chordata > Amphibia > Caudata > Salamandridae > Triturus > Triturus cristatus. The sequence goes on from NC_140592.1 coordinate 1,187,882,164, forward strand.
CTGGCACCGACCCCTCGACTCTGAAAGTCATCGGAACCGAGCAAAAAGACACTCCCGAAGAGTTCACATTCCCAACCTTCGGAACCGAGAAAACCATTGGATCCGAAAAAACAACCGGTTCTGCAAACTCCTGCAGAGACTAAAATATCTCACGCTTCAAAGCCTAAGGAGCACAAGTCCACTCCAGAATCGGTGCCACGCAAGCCTTCGGAACCGAAAAAATCGGCGCCGAAACACCAACCTCCAACAGAAGAGCTTTTAAAACTGGATCCCACCCAAAAAACTCTTCTAAAAGACCCAAAGACTGGCCAACTGACTCTCAGTTCGTAAAAGAGACCACTGGACATGCCTCCACCGGCTCCACCGCCTAAAAAGAGAGACATTGCAACATCGCCTCTGAGTCCCTTCTCAACCTCCACCTCCACCTCCCCCAGCACACCACTCTCCTACACCATCTACTCCACCAATGGACGAAGATGACACCTCTGATGACACGGGTGAGGGGCCAGACGATGAACCACTAGGGTGTCCTAGTCCACCTTATACCCCGACCCCTGGGCTGATTACAACACACCAGATGTCCCTATCTTACCACAAGACGACATCTACCCCTCTAGACCTTCCCCTCCTGAGGATACCATAGGTTTCACCCAGCTCGTTCACAGAGCTGCACAATACCACGGGGTTGCCTTGCATACAGACCCTGTGGAAGAGGATTTCTTAATGGACACTTTTGACACTTCACCAAAGTCCAACTCCGTCCTCCCTATGTAAAAGGTGTCATCAAACATGCACCTGAGGTGTTCAAAGATCCTGTTAGGGCTAGGGTTATGAACCCCAGGATAGAGAAAAAATATAAAGCTACCCCAGCAGACCCCACATACATTAAGGGTCAAATACCCTTGGACTCCTTAGTGGTCTCCAATGCCAGAAAAAGGGCTAACTCACAAACGTCAGAGGACGCTCCACCTCCGGACAAGGAGTCAAAACTCTTGGACGCCTCTGGTAAACGTACGGCATCACAAGCAGCTAATATATGGCGCATCGCCAACACTCAAGCTTTGTTAGCCAGATACAATAGGGCACATTACGATGAGCTAGAGTCCCTATTGCAACACCTCCCTGACAAATATATAATTAAGGCCAACGACCTCATACAGGAGGGTAAGCTCATCACAAACACCTCCATTCGTTGCGCTCTAGATGTAGCAGACACCGCCTCCCGAGCCATCAACACAAGTGTTCTTCTGTATAGGCATGCATGGCTACACATTTCAGGTTTTAAACCTGAGGTACAGACCTCCATTCTTAACCAGCCTTTTGACCAGGAGCATCTTTTTGGTCCTGCCGTGGATTAATCTCAAAGATGAAAAAAGACACCGACACGGCCAAATCAATGGGAGCCTTACAATCACAAGCTCCCAGATGTTCCTTTCGTCGCTCCTCTTACAAGGGCACCTCCAGAGGCTACTCATCTGACCATCCCTCCACGTCCTATAAAACTCCCACCCAGACCACATTCAACAGTGGTTATCAAAGAGGAGGCTACAGAGGCAATAATAACAAAGGTAGAAGCAAGACCAATAATACCCGCTCTGCCTCCACCCCTACCCAATGACTTCCCTCCGCTCCCCCAGACCATCCCGTCGGGTGTAAGATTGCTACATTTCCTACCTGTCTGGAACAACATCGCCACAGACAGGTGGGTGAGACAAATCGTTCAATCGGGTTACTGTCTAGAACTCACTTCTACCCCCCCCAAACATACCACCCAGACAGCGCCCAGTGTCACCAAAACATTTATCGCCCTCCTACACAAACATGCAATAGAACCAGTCCCCCTACAACAGCAAAACACAGGAGTTTACTCCCTGTACTTCCTTATTCTGAAGAAAGATGGCTCCCTAAGACCTATCCTAGACCTCAGACCCTTAAACCTGCACATACACTTAGACGATTTTCACACGGTCACGCTTCAACAGGTCCTTCCTCTTCTCTCACAAGGCGATTTCCTTGCCACTCTAGATCTCAAGGATGCCTACTTTCATATTCCCATTCACACCTCTCACAGGAAATAACTCAGGTTTGTAGTGGACGGTTAGCACTACCAATTTAAAGTCCTCCCATTCGGAGTCACCACAGCACCCAGAGTATTCACCAAGTGTCTGTCGGTAGTTGCGGCTCACCTAAGAAGACAGCACATCCACGTCTTCTCATACTTGGATGACTGGCTCATAAAAGCCAAATCATACCATCAGTGTGTACATCACACTCACGCCACAATCCAACTACTCCACGACTTAGGGTTTACAGTAAACCATGCAGTCTCACCTACAACCGTCCCACATACAACAGAACCTCGGTGCCACAATCAACACCTCAAAAGTACTTGCATTTCCCAGCCCAGCCAGGATAGCAAGCATACAAAGCCTCATATCAAAATTTCAGCCGCAACACACTGCAGTTGATGGGAATGATGGCCTCTTGCATATTCATAGTACCTCACGCAAGACTCCAGATGCGTCCCCTGCAGGAATGTCTCGCACGTCAGTGGAACCAGGATCAAGGTCAGCTGACAGATCTGGTGTTGGTGGACGGTCGCACACACCGCTCTCTGCAGTGGTGGAACACCAAAAACCTTTCCAAAGGGCGACCATTCATCGAGCGGGTTCCACAGATTGTGCTAACAGCGGAAGCATCGCTCTCCGGCTGGGGAGCTCAACGGTTTCATCACACCATGCAGGGCAGGTGGACGCCTCAACAAAAGCTACTCCACATCAATCACCTGGAGTTACTAGCCATCTTCCTAGCCCTGAAGGCATTCCAGATACAAATATCAGGCAAAGCTGTCCTAGTCCGCAGCGACGACATGACAGCCATGTACTACATACAGAAACAAGGCGGGACACACTCCCTACAGCGCTCTCAACTAGCGCAAAGCATATGGAGATATGGGCTATTCCTCAGAACATTTTTCTCCTGGCCCAACATGTCCCGGAATTCCAGAACAACATAGCCGATCTGTTAAGTCGTCAGACACAACAGATTCATGAGTGGGAACTACATCTCCAAGTTCTTCAACCATTTTTCCACATGTGAGGGCTACCAAAGATAGATCTCTTTGCCACACAAGAAAACGCCAAATGCCCAAGCTTCCCCGCCAGATATCCACACCCATTGTCCCATTGTCCAAAGGAAATGCGATATGGATGAATTGGTCAGGCAGATTTGCGTACTCTTTTCCGCCTCTCCCACTCATTCCACAGGTGGTGCGCAAACTACAGCAACACTCACTAACACTCATCCTAGTTGCTCCAACATGGGCCAGACAACCGTGGTACACCACATTACTGGAACTATCCGTAGTCCCGCACTAAAAACTACACCTCTCCCCCCACGCCTCTTAACCCAGAACCGTGAGAGATCAGACACCCGGACCCAGCACAGCTCAACCTAGCGATCTGGCTCCTGAGGTCATAGAGTTCGGTTACCTTAACCTTCCCCCTGACTGTATGAACATTATCAAGGAAGCTAGACGCCTCACCACTAGAGCCTGCTATGCAGCCAAGTGGAAACGATTCGTCATATATTGTCACAATAACACCATCAATCCTCTAGATGTGTCTATTCAACACATCATATGTTATCTACTGCATCTCCAAAGGTGTAACTTAGCATACACATCTATTAGGTTTCACCTCCCTGCCATAACAGCCTACTTACAAAATAGATAACACTTGTCGCTATTCACGGTACCTGCCATCAAAGCATTTATGGAAGGCCTCAAAAGAATAATTCCCCCAGGGTACCACCCTCGCGGAATTTAAACGTAGTTCTCACAAGACTAATGGGCCCTCCTTTTGAACCTCTGCACAAATTCGAGCTACAATTTCTAACATGGAAAGTCACTTTCCTAGTGGCCATTACTTCACTTAGAAGAGTCAGTGAGCTACAGGCACTCACTATTCAAGAACCTGTTTTACAACTCCATCATAACAAAGTGGTTCTCAGAACCAATCCAGAATTCCTCCCTAAGGTTATTTCTCCCTTCCACCTTAACCAGTCTGTGGCGTTGCCAGTATTCTCGCAATCACAAACAGTCGCAGAAAGAGTTCTTTACACTCTAGATGTAAAAAGAGCACTGCTTTATTACATTGAAAAAACAAAACCTTTTCGCAAGACAAAACAACTTTTCGTGTCCTTCTCACCACCACATAATGGCAACCCTAAATAAAAATCTGGGATAGCAAGGTGGATTGTCAAATGCATACAGATTTGCTGTCACAAAGCAAAACGTACATTATCAGTTCCCCCTAAAGCCCACTCTACCCGAAAGATAGGGGCATCAACGGCATTTTTAGGAAATATTCCCTTAGATGACATCTACAAAGCAGCTACATGGTCTACACCGCACACATTCACAAAGCACTATTGTGTAGATGTGCAAACAAAACAGCAAGCTAGTGTGGGCCAGACTGTACTCAAAACATTATTTCAAACTACTGCAGCAGATACTGGTGGTCGCCGCTAGGGATGGGTACTGCTATACAATATATGCATAGTGTGTGATCTGCAGCTCATATGCCTCGAACGGAAAATGCTACTTACCAGTATGCATCTGTTCTTGGCATGTAGAGCTGCAGATCCACACTCGCCCACCCACCTCCCCGGCTACCTTTATCTGTTCCAGTACTATCCTATTTAGATATATCTTACATGGGCATCTTATCTGTTTCTCACAAAACTCCATCATTTCCCGGCTGGCGAATAACAATCTGAAGATGGAGCCGATGCCCATGCGCACGACCATCCAAAGGAGGAGTTACCTATCTTGTGACTTCCAAAGACTTTTCCAATACAAAAACAAGTGCAAACATCCGGGCCCAACACCAGATGGCGATTTATGCATAGTGTGTGGATCTGCAGCTCTACATACCAAGAACAGATGCATACTGGTAAGTAGCATTTTCCTTTCCTCCATGGACTGGTTTTCTTGGAAATGTTTCTAAGTGTGGAGTTTGAAAACCTAAAGAAATTCTTTAAAATTGTACTATGTAACCAAAACGATTATACTTACCTGTTTACAGGAAATGTCCCAGAGTAGTATCCAGGTATACTACTCTGAGTAAGAAAAGTAATCTAAAAAAGTAATTTACTTGTTTTTTTTACTGAAAGGCCCATTCAAGTCTATGTACTGTATTTGCAAAGTATTGCATTTCTCTGCAACCATCCTGTAAGTCAAAACAAAGTGCATATACAATTACAATTCAAACTCTTTACAAACTGCATTACTACTGTAAAGTATGTATTGCTTACCTGTGTCAAGCTTGCTTGGTTCTAGAAAATAAAATAACTAAAAGAATATTTTCATACAAAAACAATTGGTCTGAACTTCAGTCTTTGAGTGTGTGAATTCATGTGCTGACTGAGTGTGAACAACAAATGCTTAACCCTGTCCCAGGGGTGTGGAATTTAATAAAATATCTACTTGTCCATGGGGCAGGTTGTTTCATAAATCTACTTGTCCTGTAACAAAATCCACTTGTCCCTTTTGTGCCATGTAATGTGGCGACAAATTACGGCAGCAATCTCATTATGCAAGAGTTCTGATAAAGCCTCTCTAATTATGCCAGGGCTTGTACCATAGTAGGGTTTAAATACTAGCAATTCCCTTATGTTGCTACGTTTCTGCAGGTCTACATACTGGGGCTGAAGGTAGTGGTAAGCAATAGTTCAAGGGTTGGAATGCCGTTTTCAGTCTGTGCAAACCTACTAACTTGCATATTTTAAGGGTTTTCACCAACTCTTTTCTAATCTTTTCCCATACTGAAAAAGGTTGAAAATTTACTCCTGGCAGTGGCAGACCTGAAGCTTCTTCAGGGTTGGGAAAAAAAGTGGTTGGAGGAAAAGTGAACTTGAAACATTCAGATTTTCACATGAGCAAATTTGCTCATGCTAAAATGCAGTTCACAAATATTTTCTAGGAGTACTATTTCTTGGCCTACTTGTGTAAATTATTGTGAATTCACGGAGACTGTATATATGCACTTAATGCATGAATATATACCATGGATGCACTTTTGAGACTTTCTTTAATAATTGGGCCTCTAACTAGGCCTGGGGTTAACCATGACCTTTTGTGTTTAGTAAAAGTATCTCTCTCTCTGTCTCTCTCTCTCGTTCTATCAGCTGGCTTCACTGTGAGTGACAGTATTCTGCTCTATTACAAGGAGCATATTGGCACACAAAGTAGTTTTTTCCAGTGCCTGGAACTGCTGTGGCAATGTGTGCTTTTTGAGACCAAAAACAGTTTTTTGCTTTTGCCAATGCTTGTTAGAATGGCGAAGGCCCTGCAGCTCCCACACAGATAAGGTTTTACAAAAACCATGCCTGAACAAATCACGCATTGACAAAACCATAAGCCTGACCGCCAATTTCAGACCTACTGGCTTTGCCAATGCTTGTTTATTTTTGTTTCCCACAATCGAATTTTAACTGGTTACACTGATTTTCCATTATGAATATTTTTGGGAAATACAAGCATACATCAACCTGTTACTAAATGATGCTGCAAAGATATGGTACCTAAAGTCTTACAGTAGTTTAGCAAAATATTTTTTTCCTACTTGCATTTTTTGGGTGAACATTATATTTTGAAAGCAAAGAATCATCACTGTTGCTTTCAAGTTTCTGCAAATATTTGGATATAATCGGAGAGCATTCTGGGAGCATTATACATAGCCTCATAGTACTAAACTTTGAAAACGTGTACACGTTTATACTGAAACCACCGTCCGTAATGCAGGCAGAGCTGACATTTACTTTTTGTGCTCACCCTAATAAAGGCTTTGCATTAATTAACCATAAATACAAGTTTGAACAGTGCTAACACATGGACACACATATTACCTTAACTGTAGACCATGCCCTTCCTTGATCCATAATATGGTATTGTAAACTGGCAGCTAAAGGGTTTGTGCTGTAGGGGGTTGGGCCTACTTGTCCCAAGGACAAAATGGACATTAAAACTTGTTGCCCTTGACCCCAAACAATATGTCCCGGGCGTCGGGCTATAGGAATTCCACATCCCTGTGTCCTCTGATACTGCTTTACTGCTCGACCATACTACCACAAATAGAGAGTGAGGTGCTATCTAACTTTACCTCTGCCTTCCTTTGGAGTTCCACTGGACTCTGTGCACACTATACCTCACTTTGGTATAGTGTATAAAGAGCCAGCTTCCTACATATTCACAACAATGGGCAACTAATGTCTACCCCCAAAGAGAGATGATAAATGTTAAAAATACTCTAGATTTAAATAGTGTGGCCAGACTCGCCACGTAGAGGATGCAAAATGTAACTCGTGCTCCAAATACAAATCAATACAATTGATCTCGTTTGATCACCATTGTTACATACATGTGTATACGTATTTAAGGAAATGTAGAACATCGATCTAGTTGTGTGTTCCACGGTCTCCCCTCACTTATTGTGCAAATCGGGGTAAACAGAACTACAGCAACACACACCCAATGCAGAATTCTGATGTTAGAAAGTCGTCCTTTTGGCTGCTCACCCCTATTTCTTTTCTGACTGGTATTGGTAGTAACTAACTGAATGTGCCCTGGGCCCTGCTAACCAGGCCCAGGGCCAGTGCTATGTTTAAACACACATGTAATAGGGTACACTTACAATTGGCCTGACAGACCCTGTAAGTTCCTGGTAGATAATGGGGTTCTGTAGTAGGGGATCTCTGTGTATAGTCATAATCTAGTGAATAGTCCCGCCCATGTGGGTGGACCCCGGAGCAATACAAAATAATCTCTAAAAGGTGACAAATCATGCAGACCTGCATACACCTTTAAGAGAGAATTTAATTTAAAGACCGATAATGCAGCCTATACCCACAGGCTACACTGTCCAGTACTTCAACTAGAATTCCAACAACATCCACAAACAGCACTGCCTGTCTAGTTTTTCTCCACATAGGAAAAAACCCTGCCTCTACCAGCAAAAGCCTCTGGAATGATAGAGAGGAAGAAGTGGACAGACAAGCCCCATAGGCTGCCATTATGTGGCTTAGAACAGGATACTGTGCCTTTAAGAAAACTTTCCAGATTTCCAGAACTTTCCCCAGTATCCCAGAATGCCCAGCAGGTCCCATTTACTTTCAGTTCTTTTTTCCGGCTCCTGCTAGCAGGACCCTGGAGCATTGAGCTCTCCCCTTTTCAAGGGTTTATTGGAGTTTTTTGTCAATTTTTTTCACTTTTTCAAGTGCTTAGTAGCTGGTACTGTCAACATGCCTGACTTGTTCGACAAGTGCCGGGAATGTGGTAGAAAGAAGGCTAAAACTGATCCACACGAGGTGTGTATAGGTTGCCTTCCCCAGTCCCACGTGCCTGAAAACTGTGATATCTGCCACTCGTTCTCAGCCAGGACCCTGAGGGACAGAATGAAAATCAGGCTTCAAGTTCTGGAGGAGAGAAGGCTGAAGGCACCAGGTGGGTCTGGAGGGGCTGATTTGGCCCATACTGAGGCCTCTGGGGGGCTCCCCAGGGGCAGGAAGACTAGTAAGCGCTCCCACTCCCCGTCGAGGGCGTCGACGGCGACGTCGAGGAGGATGACCACCATCTGTTCGCCATCTCCCCAGGGCTCTGGGGAGAAGCGGCGTCGACGTCGAGGGACCTGAATAGGCCGCCGTCGACTACATCGCCATCTTCGGCGACGACGCCGTCTACGGCGCCGTCCAGCAGTTGGCGTCGAGATCGGACCCGGCGTCGGCGCTCGCCGTCGAGGGGAGATCGCCGTTCGCCGTCGCTGAAGAGGAGACGGTCGACGTCGCCGTCGAAGAGGAGATCGACGTCGAGACGCTCGAGGTCCAGAAGATCGCCGTCGAGGCGCGGATCGCCGTCGTGGCGCAGATCGCCGTCGTGGCGCAGATCGCCGTCGAGGCACAGATCGCCGGCGAAGATCGACGTCGAGGCACAGGTCGCCGTCGAGGCAAAGGTCGCCGTCGAGGCGAAGGTCGACGTCGAGGAAGAGAGTCATCGGGATCGGTGTACTCTGTGGTGTATACGCCTCCTCGGATGCCTACGTCAAAGCCTCCTCTCCCACCACCTCCGCCTCCGCCTCCACCACCACCGCCAACACCACCGCCGCCACCTCCACCGCCACCACCGCCGCCACAGCCGCGGACACTGCCTCCGCCGCCCCCACCTCGGTCGTTGCCACGCACTCCAGTGGGGCTGCCGGCGGTTCCCCTGCGGTCGGTTTCCCTTCCGAGGTACCCGACTCCGCCGCAGGGGACTCCGAAGCCACGACGCCCGCGGTCGCCGTGACCGGCTAGACCGGCGGGCAGACAGAAGCTGAAGAGGTCGCGCTCCCGCTCCCTCAGGAGGAGAAGATCACGGAGCCATGGACGGTCATCGTCGGACTCAGGACGACGCCGTAGGAGGCACAGGTCCAGGTCGCACACGCGATCCTCGACCAGAGACTTTTCCCCGACGCTGTCGGACTCGCCGGGGACTAGGGTGTCTCCGGTGGACGATTTGGTCTCTTTCCAAGAGGTGCAGTTGAGAGGGCCAGCAAAGTTGGGTATCACGGTGACGGTTCCAACACCCACGACGTCCGTGATATTCGAGACACTTCATAAGAAACATCTGTCTCGCCCTCTACTGCCTCTTGTACCAGGACTGGTGGAACCCGCGTTGGAGCTGTTCCTCACTCCCGCGCCCCCTCCAGGCTCATGAAAAAGTATAGGGCCCGGGAGTCGGACCCTACCTTTTTGAGGGTGGACCCGAAGCCGGATTCGGTCATCGTGACGGCGGCGAGGAAACAACATGCGACCGCCACTTCATCGACGGTCCCGCCTGACAAAGAAAGCCGCTGGCTGGATTCTGCGGGCAGGAAGGTGTGGAACCGCCGCCACCACCATGAAGGCGGCGAGTGCAGGGGCTTTGTTGGGCCGTTACGACCGGGCCCTGTGGGAGTCCCTGCAGCAGTATGCGGACCTGCTGCCCCGGGACAAGAAGGAGGACTTCTTGGAAACAGTGCGCGAAGGCATGCTGGTTTCTAATCAGTTGATCGGCGCAGCGGCGGATGTATCCTTGTTGGCCGCCCACGCCTACTGTCATGGCGTCCACCAGAGGCGGCATTTGTGGCTGCGCCTGACGTCCCTCAAGCCAGAGGCGCAGCAAAGAGTGGCCAACCTGCCCTTCTCGGGGGAAACCCTGTTCGGGAAACATGCGGATGATGAGATGGCCCACATGAAGACGGAGGCGGAAACCCTGATGGCCGTCGGGTTGGAGAAGGCCGAGAAGAAGAAGCGCCCGTTCCAGAGGCGGTTCGGGTCTTCGGGCAGAGGGCGTGGGCAGGGTTCGGGACAGCAGCAGCAACAACAACAGCAGCAGTTCCGCAAGCCCTTCCAGAAGCGCCAGAGGGGTAGAGGAGGCCAGCAGGCTACTACCACTACCAAGGGCCCGGCCGGGTCTCGGCCCTGAGCGGCTACTTCCCCCTCAACCGTTACCCACTCCAGTGGGGGGAAGCATCCAATTTTTTCCGGCAGAGTGGAGAAAAATTACTCAGGACAAGTGGGTGCTGAATATTGTTGGCAATGGATACAGTCTTCGGTTTATCAGCCCGCCTCCAGCGATTCCGCCGGTCAGCTCTCGATTCCAGCTGAGAGAGCTCCAGGCGGAGGCAGACATCTTGTTGAGAAAAAAGGCGGTAGAAGAGGTACCTCTGTCTCAAAGGGGAAGAGGTCTGTACTCTCGGTTCTTCCTCGTTCGCAAGAAGGACAAGAACGAGTTCAGGCCCATTCTGGATTTGCGACAGGCAAACAAATGGATTCGCAGAGAGAAGTTTCGCATGCTATCGTTGCACCAGATTTACCCTCAGCTGCAACGGGGAGACTGGCTCTGTGCCATAGATCTACAGGATGCGTACTTCCATGTGCCCATAGCATGGAAGCACAGGAAGTTCCTGCGATTCCAAGTCGGCGCCAATCACTATCAATACACAGTACTGCCATTCGGGCTAAAGTCTGCGCCCAGGACCTTCTCGAAGTGCATGGCGGTGGTGGCGGCACACCTGCGAAGGAACAAGGTGTTTGTCGACCCGTATCTGGATGATTGGCTGATCAAGGCTTCATCCTTCTCGGAAGCGCAAGATCACTTCCGATGGACGTGGGCTCTCTTGCACAAGCTGGGGTTACACGTCAACATGTCCAAATCGGTCACGACTCCGGTCCAGTGCATACAGTACCTGGGGGCCTCCATCGATACGCGGTCAGCAAGCGTGTCTCCTTCGGAGGAGAGACGGTTATCACTCCTTCGGAAGGCTCAGGACCTCAGGACTGCTCCATCGACGACAGTGAGGAAGGTGTCTTCTCTACTGGGATCGATGGCCTCCTGTATCTTCCTCACTCCTCACGCACGGCTACACATGAGACCACTGCAGGAGTGCTTGGAGGATCAGTGGGATCAGAGGACAGGCTCTTGGGACGACAAGATACGACTGTCGCTGCATGCTCTTCAGTCTCTGAAGTGGTGGTGTTCGGCGGAAAACCTCCTCAAGGGGGTTCCCTTCCACAAGGACATTTCCACGACGAGTGTAGTGACGGATGCTTCTCTCCAGGGCTGAGGAGCGCATTCCGGGGACTTGCAGATTCAAGGAAAGTGGTCTCCTTTGGAATCGACGTACCACATCAATTTCCTGGAACTCAGATCTGTCTTCCTGGCACTGAAGGCCTTCCTTCCGTCCTTCCAGACCAACTCGCTGCTGATACAGACGGACAATACAACCACGATGTATTACCTGAACAAGCAGGGGGGGTCGAGATCGCGCACTCTGTCGCAGGAGGCGCAGGCGATCTGGCGCTGGCTGGTGGCCCGAGGGCTGACGATTACGGCCACGCATCTGCCAGGGGAGCAGAATGCTCAGGCGGACGCCTTGAGCAGGCTGATTCAGGAAAACCACGAATGGGTCATAAACGACGAAGTACTAGGAGAAGTCTTCGCAAGGTGGGGGACTCCAGACGTAGATCTGTTCGCCACTGCCGAAAACAGCAAAGGCCGAGACTTCGCATCCAGGTACTACCAGCGGGGGACGCTGGGGAATGCGCTATGGATCGATTTGGTCGAACAGCTTTCTGTACGCTTTTCCACCCATTCCCCTGATTCCGGCGGTGCTCATCAAGCTGTCCCAGTCCAGGGCGCGGATGATCCTGATCGCCCCGGAGTGGCCCAGGCAGTGGTGGTTCACGGACCTTCTTCACCGGTCTCTCTTTCCTCACATGCGGTTGCCGTGCAGGCCGGACCTTCTCACGAAGTTCGGGGGGCGGTTGGTGCACCCCAACCTCTCGTCTTTGAGTTTGGCGGCATGGCTCCTGAAATAGTGCAATATGGCCATCTGAATCTACCAGACGATTGTATGGACATACTGAAGGAGTCTAAACGACCTTCCACTAGGACATCCTATGCTTACAAGTGGAAGAGGTTCTGTATCTGGTGTAAGTCCAAGAACTTTGATCCGACAACATGTAAGGAAGATGTCATCCTTCCATACCTTTTACATCTGGCGCAGTCTGGCCTTAATTTCCATTCCATTAAGGTTCATCTGGCTGCTTTGACTGCTTACAGGAAATGCCCTTCACAGACTTCCTTCTTTCAGATCCCTGTGGTCAAGGATTTTTTGGAAGGCTTGAGGAAAGTGTTTCCTCCCGTCAGACTTCCCTCTCCTTCCTGGGACTTGAATGTGGTGCTGTCCAGACTGATGAAGGAGCCTTTTGAACCCATTCACAAGGCTTCATTGCAGCACCTATCCTGGAAGGCGGCGTTCCTAGTGGCCATTACATAGGCCCGCAGGGTGAGTGAACTTCAGGCATTATGTTGTCAAGAACCTTATACTGTATTTCATGCTGCTAAGGTTGTGATGCGTACTCACCCTAAATTTCTGCCTAAGGTTATCTCTGACTTTCATGTCAACCAAACCATAACTCTACCTACGTTCTTTCAGAATCCCTCTTCGCCAGCGGAAAGGTCTCTCCATTCCCTGGATGTTCAGAGGGTGTTGAAATTTTATCTGGATAAAACCACGGATATTCGTAGGTCTGACCAATTGTTTAATTATGGCTCAGTCAGGACTGGTCTTGCGACCTCTAAGCAGTCCATTTCTTGGTGGATTGTGTCCTGCATACAATTGTGTTATCAAAAGGCTAATAAGACCTTAGGGGGTAAGCCTAAGGCTCATTCCACCAGGGGCAAAGCTGCCACGACGGCTTTGCTGCGTAATGTTCCTATTGCAGAAATCTGCAAGGCGGCCACTTGGAAGTCGGTCCATACCTTTGCTGCGCATTACTGTCTGGACTCGGATGCCAGGGCAGATGCTCAGGTTGGGCAGGCTTCGCTGCGAAATTTGTTCGCACAGTAGTGGTTTTTGTCTTGTTGTTCTCCACCGCTGTTGTTGTGTGGGGATGGGCTTGCCATTCTATTCTCTAGATTATGACTATACACAGAGATCCCCTACTACAGAAGGAGTAGTTTCTTTTCTGTAACTCCAGTTCTGTAGTAGGGGTATCTCTGTTATAGTCATAAGCGCCCGTCCTCCTCCCCGGTGGAGAGATATTTATTCATATGAAGAATGCTACCGGTCTGGCGTGCTACGCCTTCAAAAAGAACTGAAAGTAAATGGGACCTGCTGGGCATTCTGGGATACTGGGGAAAGTTCTGGAAATCTGGAAAGTTTTCTTAAAGGCACAGTATCCTGTTCTAAGCCACATAATGGCAGCCTATGGGGCTTGTCTGTCCACTTCTTCCTCTCTATCATTCCAGTGGCTTTTGCTGGTAGAGGCAGGGTTTTTTCCTATGTGGAGAAAAACTAGACAGGCAGTGCTGTTTGTGGATGTTGGTGGAATTCTAGTTGAAGTACTGGACAGTGTAGCCTGTGGGTATAGGCTGCATTATCGGTCTTTAAATTAAATTCTCTCTTAAAGGTGTATGCAGGTCTGCATGATTTGTCACCTTTTAGAGATTATTTTTTATTGCTCCGGGGTCCACGCACATGGGCGGGACTATTCACTAGATTATGACTATAACAGAGATACCCCTACTACAGAACTGGAGTTACAGAACAGAAACTACTCCTTATGGGGATTTAATCCATCAGGTAATAGGGCATGGAGGTTTAAAAGCGCAGCAGAGTTCATGCAGTTTGCAGGTGTGCACTGCTGAGTGGCTGGTGGTCATTTTGTTTTAAAGAAGTTTTGCCTTGCAGGGTTGCATTTAAAAGTAAATTAATTGCACAGTCGACGTTGGTGCTATGGGCACTGTAAAATGGTAACTTACACTATTTTTACAATTTAGGTACCCCCAAGGTCTTCCCTAGGTGTCCAAGGGGTGAAGGGTCATGTATCTAAAAGCTGGACCGTATAAAAGTGGTTTTATAAACCCCGGTGAGGGAATTCTTCCCATGTTATGTTTTTTACCACTGTAGATACTTATTTAGGCCAACATTGCAATATTTTATGCAGACTAATAATAAACCTTCCATCAAGAGCTCTATCAGCGCCCAGTTTGAGGACTCTTCACTGGCTTCCTGTTAAGGCGCGATGCCGCTTCAAAATCCTCTGTCTCGCTCACAAGAACATATATGGAACCGGGCCAAGCTATTTTGCCAAGAAACTTAGCTGGCATCAGCCAAGTAGGTCGTTCAGATCAAGTACTAAATGTCTCCTCACCCCTCGAAGAATCCGCACCGCATGAAATGGCGGCCGATCCTTCTCCTTTCTCGCACCAGTTTTCTGGAACAAGCTTCCGCCTCATCCTCTTTCTACCTCTGATCATAAGCTCTTCTGTATAGAGCTAAAAACTTGGTTATTCAACCATCTATAACGCCTTCATATCCGATCGTCAGTCCTCACTGAGTCTTCGCTAGCGCAATGAGACCCTTTGGTGATATGCACGCTTAATAAGTTCCTCTGACTTGACTTGACTATGCATGCATAATTCTTGCCAGGAAGGAAATAAAATATCTTTCAAAGACTTGGAAGAATGGTATAGATAAATCCAACAGGTTGCGCTGGTTGAATTTATTACAACTTGTGCAGAAAATAAGTTATAACACTTTCTTGTCTGTAAGACACAAGCCAGCCTTCCTGCAGTCTCCCCTAATTGGTCAGCTCTAACAGGATTAGCCAGGCTGCCTTAATTAGGTGATAAGTGCCCTGGCCGAGTAGAGGTTATCTGAGTGGGAGAGCTCTTCAGTGGCACAGTAATGCGAGAGCAGCGTGATGGGCCATAACACATGAGCTTCAAAGAAGAGCAGGACAGGCAAAAATGTAAGTCAGGCCTACCCCCTCTTCCTGCCAGTTGGGAGGCTTAAGGAAGGAATTTGCAGATGTGACTGGACGCCTCCCTGCACTGAAACCACAACCTCCATCCATTCTAGGAGCCCCAACCGACTCATGCCCTCACCATGCCTTCATCCTCGGACACAAAGAATTCTGACCCTCACTCACCAGCATCATCAACTCGAAGTTCAGATCTGCTACTACCGTGGGACGACTCCTGGTGGCCCTCCGCCAATGGACCAGCACCCACCACCACAACCTCTGTATCATCCTTGACAGCGAGCTTTCCATGAGACAACAGGTCAACTTTGCTACCTCCAGCTGCTTCAACACTTTCAGAATGCATGGTAAAGTTTTCATATGGATCCCAAATGACACCAGAAGAACCATCACTCAAGCCTGCATCACCAGTTGACTTTACCAAGGGAACACCCTCTACGCCGGAACCACCGCCCTCCTCTTCAAGTACCTCCAAACAATCCAGAACGCAGCAGCAAGAATCCTCCTGGAACTGGTCAGACGATGCCACATCACCCCCCACCTCCGTAGCCTGCACTGGCTCTCTGTCAAGAAGAGATGCCACTTCAGGCTGCTCATGCCCTCCCACAAACCCTTCCACAACATGGGACCAGAAACCCTGAACAACCGCCTGACATTCCACCAGCCCACCAGACACCTTCGGTCTGCCTCCATGGCCCATGCAACCGTCCTCCCGCATCCATCGTACTCTAGCTGGAGGACACCCCTTTTCCCACCTCACTGCCAAGGCCTGGAACGGCTTCCCATCAACTTACGAAACTCTACCTCCCTTGCCAAGTTCAGGACAGGCCTCAAGACCTGCATGTTCGAATCGCCCCACCACACAGTGCCTGGATACCCTCCGGGGTGATTAGCGCACACTACACATACTGATATTCATTGACCGAATGAAACATGCAGGTTTCACGTCTGTAGAAACCTGGGAAGCCTCTGTTCAATGCCAACCATCTTTCAGAGAGCTGCAAACGTGGAATCCAGTGAGCTCCATATTACATACAACTAGCCTCACCCAGACCTTCCATTGATTCGCAGATAAACACTGGATTTAAGCCTCCACACAGGTCAAGATCAATCTAATATTTAGAAGCTAATAGCCACCATAAGAGTACATACGTCATAAAAAAACAGATACAGAGTGATCATCCAGAATAAATTCATACTCACTATTGTTAAAACAGTATTAAAAATTGTAAAATCAAATAACATAATAGTGTACATAGAAGAAAGCTGGCCAGAGAGGAATTATCAAATAAAATAATTTAAGTTCATATACCGCACTCGGGCCACACAATATCTAGGCAAAGGAACTTACTAAGGAAAATTGGGCAAATCTTTTACACGGGGAGGCCAGTAGACATCTCCTCTTGAAGGGTACAGAAAGTGGCAATCCCTACCCTTAGTCAGTTATGTGTGGGGGTATTATTTTTTGTGTGGTATTCAATAATTACCACAGAAAAAAATCTATAATGGAGGTGAGTCACATAGATACCTACTTATCAATTGACAAAAGCAAGGGTCTTAACATCCCACCCTCCAAATAGGAGTAATGTGCACCTTTGGTCCAGGCAGAGGACTGAGTCAGTGCTGCGGCAAAATGTTTATGGTGTGTGGGGCGGCAACCTTCCCTTCTTCCTCCAAAGCATAACACCTTTCACAGGCGTGTGAGGGCATCACTTCCTCTTAAGGAACCCCCCCCCCCCCATCACATGCCCAACCTGAGATACAGCACCACAGGAGTCCTGATTACTATCAGAATTTCGCTCCCAGCCATCCTGTTTTAGAATTTTAGCACCAATTATGAGGTAATGTGATAATGAAACACAGTAACTTGTTGAATTTTTGTTATTTGGCACCTGTCCATAAGTGTTTTCCATATATACAGAAGTGTTTCTGTCATTATGCAATATTAGCTAATAGTTGTTAAGTTTGTTAGTAACTTATAACAAACTACCTGAATTAATTTTGATGATAACCTGTTTCCTGTTTTTGCTTTTGTTAAAAAGTAATAAACCAAATCCTAACCAGATCACTGTAAATAATGTCAAGCCGGCTGTCAATGGGACTGCAGTACAAGGACAGAACCCAGTGATAGGACGGGCATGTGAAAGCTGCTACAGTAAGTTATTTAAAATGTTCTTCATTAATTGTGCAGATTAGCTGACCAGTTTATGAATGTAAAAGGTTAATATAAATAGCATCTTACTATGTGCGTCCCAGGATTCAGCGCTCAAGCTTACCCGTTAATAAAGTAACAATGGACAATTGCTGTGTACAGTTATCTGTTTTTCATTATTTGTTTGTTCATCTCACGTCTTCTATGTTAAGGGCAATTACTCAAATTGATGCACATTTTCTAAATATAAATGTTATAAAATGTGCAGGTAATTTCTTAGGGGAAAGTGTGCATTATGGAACTTGTAATTTGGCCGCCAGGTGTTGGCTAATTTTATGTTGATTTTTAGTATGTATTACAGGAGCCTCAAGATAGCCTGCACATACCCAAAATAAAATATAGGCTCTATCAACTTACTTATTGAATTTGGGATGAGCCTTACCTTTTGATGTTTAGTGATGAGCAAAGAGAAGGTTGCTGTAGTTGTAGGGGCTTAGATAGAGCAGAGTGACCATCAAGCATGTTGATATTTGAGATGTTTGTTGTAGCTCCTGACCCAGTCAAGAAAGTGAATTTGTGCTTTTTCTTGTTCTGTTAAATACTGTTTATTTTCCGGTCCAAAGGCCTGCTAATTTGATCTCATGGTTGATTTTCTAGACTTTTTAGGGCAATATTTATACAGCGAGCAAACGCAAGCCACTACTCTTTAGCACCTATCTGTTTATTACTCCCTCACCTATCTGTTTTCCACTTACTCACATGGTAAGCCACTGAATTTAATGTTCGAGGCATGTGAGCTGTAGATCACATGCTTTGCATAAGCCTGCCTCCTAGTGTTGGGTCCGGATGTTTGCTCTTTGATTTTCTTCGAAGAAGTCTTTTCTAGTCACGAGGTAGGTGACTCCTTCTTTCATGATAATGCGCATGGGCATCGATTCCATTGTTGGATTTTTTTTCTGCCGGCGGGTTTGAACGTGAATTGCGGCGCTCCGGTTCAACACAGTTTCTCGGGTTCCCCTCGGTGCGCAATCCACTATCCTCGACGGTAATGTTTCTCAATCGCGTTTCCCATTCTCCGCGTATCATTTCGACTCAAGGTCTTCGGTCAGAAGATTTGTGGAGGGCTGTTGGGCCTACCTGCGTCGGGCCCGCTAGCAGTCGATGGAACGGACTCCATTTAAAATCTGTCCTGGGTGTCTCGCTAAGTTCCGCACATTGACTTGCAATAAGTGTGCAACCTGTGTCTATCCCCGGAATACGACGAACAGGACTGCGACGCATGCAGATCTTTTCGATCTAAGAAGACGCTCCGTGACCATCTGGCTCGACGTCACGAAAAGCATCAGCAAAGCAGCTCCGTACCGGATGTCTTCGGAGAAGACTCAAACCATGAAGAATCCCACGTGCAAGAAGCCGATGCAAGTAGGACCACATTTCTGTGTCCGAAGCCGACTCCGC
Source organism: Triturus cristatus (assembly GCF_964204655.1). Taxonomy (NCBI): domain Eukaryota; kingdom Metazoa; phylum Chordata; class Amphibia; order Caudata; family Salamandridae; genus Triturus; species Triturus cristatus. Next base: position 1,187,901,122 of record NC_140592.1, read on the forward strand.
CACGGAAGACTAAATAACACTGGGTCAACGTACAGTGCGTACTGATACTCCCGTTCCCTATCACTTACTGAAGAAAACGGCTCCGGTTCTTCCTGACACTTCTCTCCACATCAGGGCCTCCCAAATTAGTCTGCTTTCTGATTCACTTAGCTGTCCAAGTTCTTCCTGTCAGCATTCCGCATGTTTCTAAAATTAAAGAGCCCACAGACATATTCTCTACCTGGCTGCATCAAACACCCAATAATTTGACCCCCTTCATGAACCACTCTTAGTTCCACCACTTTAACAACACTCCGCCTTCTAATTGGCTAGCCTCTGCAAATTTACCCAATTTTTTCACTGCCCTATACTCTTTCATCTCCTTCCTTAAAACCTAAAAAACCCTAAATGCTCAGCATGTTAAGATTATGGATGAAATCTTGCACCCTAGAAAATATAGTTCTTTAATTGGACAGGATCACATCTCTTTGCCAAAATGTCTTGGAGAAATCCAAATATTACAACAATCTCCTCTCGTATTGCAAACCCAAAACATTTTGTAGACCATATTCTCATCTTTCATATCACCGCCCTGTCCAACTTCACAGGCGATGCCTACTATGACCTCAAAATATCTGGTACCAGAAACATGCTCAGCACCCTGCTCAATACTTCACTTCTCTCTCCTTCCAATTGCACCACCCACTCAGTCTATTTCTTTTTCCACCGCAGCTGAACTTATTGGCGTTCTCTGAAGAGCCAAATCTTTTTTTGTTGTTACTGACTCTTACTCCACCACCTAGTTAAGAATCGTCTGAGTAGAAGCAGCACTGAGGTCTCACCAACGCCCTCTCGCCATATCCTAATATTCAGATGACATGGTGCTTTACGTATGCGACTTAAATACACAGCTAGCATCTCTTATTTGAGAATACATGAGATATGAATGGTATTCTGGACTGAGTTTCAACTGGCCCAAGTCAACCATAATTTCCCTAACTCCGTGCACAGAGCACCACGCACTAGATTTCCCACTAGAGTGATGCACAGAGCCTATTATTTATATGGGTATATGGGCTCACAGGGACCCTGAAATAGTCATCTGATAGAACAGTCTCAAAATTGGACGATCAGGTGGCCTGGTGGTACACTTAAGCTGGACGCTGGCTGACAGGGTGGCGGTCATGAAAATGGTTGTATTGCCCAGGTTTTTGTACATGTTCATTAACATTCCCATTGCTTTGACAACGGCCTTCTTCAACACCCTCAGGTCCTGCATAATGTCACTAACCTTGGCGGGAAAACAGCCTATAATTAACTGGAGTGCACTCACTCAAGCTTATGAACAGGGTGGGTTTGGTTCCCGGGATATCTATCTCTATGTTCGAGGCATATGAGCTGCAGATCACACACTTAGGATAAGATCGCCATCTGGTGTTGGGCTCGGATGATTGCAGGTTGTTGTTGTCTTCGGAAGAAGCCTTTTGGTCCCGAGATAGGTGCCTCCTCCCCTGGACAACAGTGCGCATGGGCATCCACTCCATCCTCAGATTGTTTTTTTCCGCCATTGGGTTCAGATGAACTTTTCCACTCCGGCTGAAAACTTCTGAAAATCCAGGTTTCGAAGCAAAAAACCTTTACAACTCGACGTCGAAATTCAATCGGACCGGTTCCGGACACGGCTCATGGAAAGGACACCTTTTAAAAAATGCCCCCAATGTGGAGCAAAGTTCCCCCACAGTGACCACCATGAGGTCTGCAACCTGTGCCTCTCGCCGGAACATAACGAATCCAGCTGTCCAGCCTGCGCCGCATTCCGATCCAAGAAAACCATCCGGGACCGAAGAGCTCAACGCCATATCATGGCCAGACCGGCTCCAGAACCAGAGGACAACTTTGCTCAGGATGTCCCGGAAGAAGATTCCGAAGAACTCCAAATTATATCCGAAGTGGACGATTCCGATGACCTCATCACTCCGGGGCAACGAGTGAGTACCAGTGCCCCTACCTGAACCCCCCCAAAAAAGGCATTGGTCAAGACTCCGCCAGCTGGCCCCAGTCGTGACCGAAAACCGTCTTCAGAAGCCCCGCCCTCGGGCTCGGCTCCGAAGAAATATAAGCCTACAGGTGGCTTGGGCTCGAGCAAACCACATGTTATAGTACCCACAGTACCTTCGGCACCAAAGACTCAAGACCTCTCGGCACCGAAGCAGGCTCCGAAACCATCGAGACCTATTGAAAAACCGGCATCTAAAGCTATCAAGCTCAAAGATTCCCTCTCGGCACCAAAATCTCCACCAGCACCGAAACGTTCTTCGGCACCGAAATCGTCATCGGCACCGAAACCATCATCGGCACCGAAACCATCATCGGCACCGAAACAGCTGTCTAAAGTCCAAAAAGACTCTACCGATCATCCAAAACATAGATCGGAACCGAAAAAATCAGCACCAAAGCCACTTTCGGACAATGAAGAACTTTTTCACCCTGATCCCACGCAAAAAAGGATTTATATCAATCCAAAAACTGGACATGTCACCGATGTGCCATACAAAAAAAGGAAGCTGGACACAACACCATCTCCAGCTCCCATACAGAAGAAAGACTCCGCCACCTCACCCATTCGTCCTTCCTCCCCTATATCACCTCTCACCCCACCCCCCTGCCCCACCTCCTTCTCCTCTACCATCTCCTTCACATACACCACCTCCACACCACAGGATGATGATGGCTTAGGGGGAGGGGGTGATCCGGGAGACCTTAATGATCCTTTCACACTCCCGGATACGGCACCCTTAGATGACTGGGCTTACCCTTTACCTGATATTCCTGATCCCACTACATACCCCTCCAAACCCTCCCCTCCAGATGACCACCTAGGGTTTGGGCAGCTGATAAACAGGGCGGCACTTTTCCATGGCGTCACCATGCATTCAGATACACCCGAAGAAGACTTCTTCTAGACACATTCGAACAGTCTCAAAAATCAGTTCAAATCTTGCCCATGATTAAGGGAGTCATAAAACACGCCACAGAGGTTTTTAAAGACCCTGTCAGAGCTAGGGTTCTTAACCCCCGAATTGAAAAAAAATATAGACCTGCCCCACAAGATTCCGCTTACATTAAAGCCCAGCTCCCTCAGCTCCCGCTAGACTCTTTAGTAGTTTCAAACGCAAGAAAGCGGACTAACTCCCAAACAGGAGACACACCGCCCCCAGACAAGCTATTAGAGGCCTAGGGCAAAAGAGTTGCAGCACAAGCTGCTAACCATTGGCGTATTGCCAACACACAAGCCCTATTAGCCCGATATGATAGGGCTCATTATGATCAGTTAGAAGATCTTTTACAACACCTACCAGATCAGTACAAATCCCAGGCCAATGACCTCATCCAAGAGGGGAAACTCATATCTAACGCATCAATCAAATGTGCACTAGATGCTGCGGACACTGCTTCTAGGGCGGTCAACACAAGCATACTTCTTAGACACCATGCATGGCTACGTATTTTAGGCTTTAAGCCGGAAGTACAAACAACAATACTTGGTCAACCATTCAACCAAGAGCAACTATTTGGGCCCGCAGTAGATACTGCACTTGAGAAGATGAAAAAAGATAACGAGACTGCTAAATCAATAGGAGCATTACAGTCTCCACAACCACGAGGCTCCTTTCGACGCTCCTTCTATAGGGGAGCCTCCAAAAATATTGGGACAGACACCTCTTCCACTTTCAAAACCTCCGCGCAAACATCCCCCAACAGAGGATATTTTAGAGGAGGATATAGGGGAAACAACACCAAGGGCCGAGGTCGGGGCAATACCAACACCCGCACCTCTCCAGCCACTAAACAGTGACTTGCCTCCACTCCCCCCAGACCTTTCCACTCCGGTCGGGGGAAGACTCCAACAGTTCCTACCTGTCTGGAATTCCATTACAACAGACAAGTGGGTAAGACAAATTATCCAGTTTGGTTACTGCCTCGAACTCACAAACACCCCCCACACATACCACCCAAACACCGTCCAATGTCACCACACCATCTTACACTCCTCAAACAGGAAATTCGGTCCTTGCTTCAAAAACACGCAATAGAACCAGTTCCACTCCAACATCAGGGTACAGGAGTATATTCTCTATACTTCCTAATCCCCAAAAAGGACGAGACGTTAAGACCCATACTCGACCTCAGACTCCTAAATCAGTACATACACTCAGATCACTTCCATATGATCACTCTTCAACAAGTGCTCCCGCTACTTCAACAAGACTATTTCCTTGCCACATTAGACCTCAAGGACGCATACTTTCACATCCCCATGCATCCTGCTCACAGGAAGTACCTAAGATTTGTTGTAGACGGACAGCACTATCAGTTTACGGTCCTCCCATTCGGAGTAACAACTGCACCCAGGGTATTCACCAAATGCCTAGCAGTAGTGGCAGCGCACCTCAGGAGACCACAAATCCATGTCTTCCCGTATCTCGACGATTGGCTCATAAAAGCCAATTCTTTCGTCAAATGCGTTCTCCACACTCACCGCACTATTCAAACCTTACACAACTTGGGATTTACCATCAACTATCCCAAATCTCAACTGCAACCCTCCCACATACATCAATATCTGGGAGCCACCATAAATACTTCCAAGGCCATAGCTTATCCCAGCACAGCCAGGATAGCCAACATACAAAACCTCATCTTAAAATTTCAAACTCAACACTTTCTTCCAGCAAGAGTGTTTATGCAACTATTAGGCATGATGGCGTCATGCATCTCCATTGTGCCTCACGCACGACTTCAAATGCGTCCCTTGCAAGAATGTCTAGCACAACAGTGGAACCAGGCTCACGGACAACTTACCGATCTGGTGTTGGTGGACAGTCGCTCACTTCGCTCACTGAAATGGTGGAACACCATCAACCTGTCCAAAGGGCAGCCGTTCTTACAGCCTCCACAAATAGTGCTGACAACCGACGCATCTCTCACAGGGTGGGGAGCCCATCTCCTACAACACACCACTCAGGGCAAATGGACCACTCAACAAAAACTGCTCCATATCAATCACCTAGAACTTCTAGCGGTGTTCCTAGCACTGAAATCTTTTCAAGTACATCTAAGGAACAAAACTGTCCTCATCCGCACAGACAACATGACGACCATGTATTACATACAAAAACAGAAGGAGACACATTCTCTCCAACTGTCCCAACTCGCACAGAACATTTGGAGATGGGCAATTCCCCAAAACATCTACCTGCTAGCGGAACACCTTCCAGGGGTTCACAACAGGGTTTAACAGAGGTTAAAGTTAGATATAACCTTACTCTCTGAAGTGGTAGTTTGGTCGAGCAGTAAGGCAGTACCAGAGGACAGTGTAAAGTATTTGTTGTACACACTCAGTCAGCAAATGGTCTCACACACTCAATAACTGAACTCTAGGCCAATGGTTTATATATAAAAAATATATGCTTGTTTTATTTTAAAACCAACAATTGGAATTAAAATATACTTTCTCAGAATGAGATGCTTTATATAAATACTTTTGCAAGATGTAATTGACTTTTGTAAACAGTTACAGGTGGTTGCAATAGGCAACACTATTTTAAACACAATAATGCATTGAGCTCAATGGAAGTTTCAAGTTATTTGAAACAGATTACTTTTAGGATTACTTTTGGAATTCCAGGACTGGATCCTAGATTCAGTCCTGGGTCAGTACTTAGAATCAAGTGATGAAAGTCGACTTAATTACTGTAATGATTTTTAAACAATATTTAACTATTTTAAAAGTTGACAGAAAATATTTCAAAGAAAACTGTCAATGATTCCCTATGGAAGAAAATTCAGGTTACAGGTACAGTATGTACTCGTTACTTTTGTAATCCAGTACTGGGTGCCTAGACTCAGTACTGGGACCTTTATCCAAACAGGTAAGTAATTACGTTTTCAGATATTATACGATTTTTGAAGAATATTTAAAGATTGCAGAAATCTACACTTAGAAGAAATTTCACAGAAAAACAGTCAATGGTTTCCTACGGAAGAAAATTGAGTTAAGGGTAAGTACAGTTGTAGGTATTTTTCAGAGTCAGTGCTGGGCACCAAGATCCAGCACTGGGAGCTCACCTAAGAGCAGGTGAGTAAATTCGTTTTTGTCACTCGGCTGATTTTTGGTGAATATTTGAAGATTTGAAAAGTCCACACTTCGAAGAAATTTTAGGAAAAAGCCAGTCAATGTTACCCTATGAGGAAGATAGAGTTTGCGGTTTAAGGGTAAGTACTCGTCTGGCAGAGTTGAGGTTCTGGGCATAGACTCAGGGGTCCCCCAGGGTCAGGTAGGTACAGTTGGTTCACCCTCAGCGGCTCTAGGGCGGCCGGGTGCAGAAGGGAGTTAGGCTCAATGTTATCCTATGAGGGATAGGGGGCCTTGTTTGGTGGCTGCTGACTGGCAAGCCACGCGGTTGTGGGAGCTGGGCTCCTGGTCACTTACTCAGGGCAAGTGGGGAAGTAGGTAGGTGTAGAGTTTTCACTGCCAGGGCCACTCGGGCGGCTGGGTGCAGAGTGCTTTTGAGCCTTCGGTCGCTCAATTGATTTCAATGGGAAATCTCCGGTTTAGAAAAAGACTGCAAGCTCGGGGACGAGGACTCTTCAGGTGCCACCATCACTTTGAGAGGTAAGTTGGGTAGTTGGAGGATAGGTAGGTACCCCGGGAGTGGGCACAGGGGGCCGTGGGGCGCCGCGTGCAGGGGTGCCTTTTGGTGTCGGGAAATCTTACCCTATGTTGATCGCGGTTGGGGGGGGGCACCTTGTTCTGAGGCTGCAGGCTTCTTCCGGAGTGTCGAGGAAGGTCCTTGGGTGCCGCACACGGGGTCACAGTCGCCGTGGGGTCGTCCTCAGGGTCTTTGTTCACTCCGGCACTGGCCAGGCTTGGCTGGTGCAGAGTGTGCTGGGTTCGCGGTTCCGGGCTGCTGCCAGGGATTAGAGGTAGGTTTTGAGTAGAGCCTCTACTCATGGGAGTCCCTGGGGCTTAGAGCCAAGAGGTAGCCAGGTCCTCCGGGGTTTGTGAGGTTGCTGGCCACGAGATGCCGGGTTGGAGCAGGAGCAGGTTCGAGGGTCGACAGGCCGGTAGGGCTGGGGCCAAAGCAGTTGGTGTCTTCCTCTTTTTTAGCAGCTGCAGGGCAGGTCTTCTTTCTTCTTGCTCTTCTTTGTAGTTTGAAATCTGGAATCTGGGGAAGGAAGGTTCAGGGTGCCCCTAAATACTAGATTTAGGGGCGTTACAGGTAGGTGAAGGGCAGGGGCCAATGGGTCCCTGTCCTGGGGTGGGTACACCCCCTCTCCTACCTCTCTCCTGTGGGAGGGGGGCAGGAGCCTAGTCCTGATTGGCAGGGCTTCCCATCTTCAAGATGGCGAGAGCCCGGAGATGTGCTTCACCTCGCCTCCCCCACCTGGGGGGTGGGGTTGGCACATCCCATGTCCTTATTTGGGGTTTCCGGCCAAGCTTCCCGCCAGAGTTGGGGGTTGCAGTGGCCTGGGGAATCTCACAGAGGCGGAATGCCTTTGAAGCTTCCCCCTGCCCATCCTGGGGGAGGAGATTTAGCACCTCGCCAAGGATGTGCATTGTTGCAGACCCAGGAGAGCAGGGGCTCTCTTACCCAGGGGTCCAGCAACATGTCTGCTGTGTGGCAGCCTAGGCAGCCTCAGAACAGACGTGGATTGTAGGTTTAGGTTTCAGGGGGCCTCTATAAGATGCCCTCTGTGGTGCTTTGTACCTTAAATCACACACTGGCACCAGTGTGGATTTAATGTGCTGAGCAGTTTGATACCCAACTTCTCAGTCTTCAGTGCTGCCATTATGGTGCTGTGGAGTTCGTGTTTGACAAGCTCCCAGCACCATATACTCTTAGCTTGCAACACTGCACTTACAGGACCCAGGAATGGACCTGGGTACTGTAGGGGCACAGGGCTCCTGCCTCTGTGCTCACACCACTGGCATAGGGTACCCAGTTAGAGGGGTGGCTGATGTATGCCAGGGCAATGTAGGTTGTGGGCATGGCACACAGGGATGTGTGCCATGTCGACTCTCTGTTTTGTCTTGTATCCAGACACTCAGCCTGCAAGAGCAGTGTGTGTGTGTTAGGGTACAGGGCCTCTAAGGGTGGCACAATGAGTGCTGCAGCCCTTGGAGGCCTTCCCTGGTCACAATGCCCTGGGTACCTAGGGTACCATTTACCAGGGGCTGACATGTGGCCAGGGTTTGCCAATTTGGGTTTTGGCTGTTAGGCAGTTTTTAGGGAAGGAACACAGGCCCTGGGCACCTGATTGGCAGGAGCCCAGGGCACAACAAGGAAAAGTGCATCAGCTATTAGGCAAAAAAAGGGGGGGGGGGGAGGTTACTGCAACAGAAACCCACTTTCTTACAACTGTGTACTCTGTACACACTGAACCTTACTTTGGTGCAGTATATACAGAGCCACTTTCTTACACTATCCGCTTTTCCCTCCAAATGTCTCCTTTGCTCTGTGCTAAGAAATGTATGTTAAGCAGTGCACCCCCAGCGACCTTTTTGTGTTAACAAGTGAGTGAAACCAGCCCCCCGTCACAGCAGTAATCTGCTGTAAGCTGTTTAAACTGTGTTTAATAGGGACTGCACTTCGTTTTTTGGCCATGAGAGTGAGTAAAGCGTTATACAAATAGTGTTGTTGGAGGACAAGTTTGCCAGGGCCTTACCAAAGTGTGGATTGAGCCTGTCTGTCTCTTAAGAGATTTCTGAACAGAGGAGCAGCTTCCAACTCCCTGGCCAGCAAACCTTGTCTGAGGTAGCTGGGACCTTATATAGTCTGAAATTGTTTGGTACATGTGTACACTGATTGGCGGTTGTATCTGATGTTTCTATTAGATTAGGGTTAGTGTCCTCATTGGTTGGATATTTGAGGCTTCTGATTGGTTTCTGGGTCTGTGATTCAATCAATGTAGGGTTGGGACTAGGGCTAGGGTTAGGAGTTCTATTAGAAGTAGGGACTAGGACTTCCTGTGCCATGGGTTGCTTGGACTAGAGTTGGGACTACTGGTAGTGCTAGGGCCTTTATTGGACGTAGAGATCGGGGTTTTTGAAACTGATTGGGTGCTTGGACTAGGGCTAAGATTGGCTGTAAGGTCCTGGTCTCCTATTGATTCTAGATTTTAGGGCAAGTGTTGTGAGTGGATAGTGTTAGGGCTAGGGTTCCCATTGGCTGAAGGAGTAACCTGAGTAATAGGGCTATAAAAGGCTAAGGGCGCCTCAGCCCGGGTGTCGAGGCTAAGGGTGGAGAGGACAAGGGTGAGTGCCTGTTTGAGCCTGTCCGAGACTGGTTGGGACCTGGGCCAGAAATGCTGCCCATTTTCCCATTCATTAATACCCACCCTATGTATGTTTCCCTCTGTATATAAGCATTAATTTCACTATAGATATGTACCTATCTTTGTGTATTGCTTTGTATAAACATGTAGAATAATTGTTATCTAAACAAAACAACAAAAATATATATATATATATACATTTCTCTCTGCCTTTGGTCTACATGTGCTTGCTTCCATTGTGCATCTAAGTACCTCCATGTACTTGGATCTGTGTCTGTTAGCATATCCAATGCACTACCCTATTTCTCATCCTGTACCTCTATCAATATCTTTAATCTGCATATACTTACCTCCTTTATGCATCTATATACTCTCAATGTACTTGTGGATCTATATATTGATCACTTTCTTCTAAATTAGAATTTCCAATGCACTTCCCTCTCTCTCACCCTATACATCTATCATTACATCCTCTACACCCACTCTCTCATTTATCCCAAACCCCATACCACTACTATGTTCCACAAAATAACCCTTTCTTGACTCTCTCCTACTCTACCCCTCCTTGCATCATCTGCCACTTCTTTTACTATATACCGATCCCCCACAACAAACCTTTCTAAACTCTTCCCTCTGACTCCTCCCCTCCAAAAACCCTTTTTACTCGTCCAAACGCCTCCTCCTACTGCTATGACCACTCGCCATCTAATCAGAACTAGGCTACTGCCCCCCCTCCCCCACTGGAGAGAGGCAGGATAGGGGGTGTACCCACCCCAGGACAGGGTCCCCGTCCTTCACCTACCTGTAACGCCCCTAAATCTGGTATTTAGGGGCACCTTGAACCTTCCTTCCCCAGATTCCAGATTCCGAAATACAAAGAAGAGCAAGAAGAAAGAAGACCTGCCCTGCAGCTGCTAAGAAGAGAAAGACACCAACTGCTTTGGCCCCAGCCCTACCGGCCTGTCGACCCTCGAACCTGCTCCTGCTACAACCCGGCATCTCTTGAGGCCAGCAACTTCACAAAACCCGGAGGACCTGGCTACCTTTTGGCTCTAAGCACCTGGGACTCCCATGAGTAGAGGCGCTACTCAAAATCCGCTTCCAATCCCTGGCATCAGCCCGGAACCGCGAACTAGGCCTGGGCTAAAATTTCGTTCCGTTCGCGGAAAGTGCGATAATTTGACATTTTCGCGTTCCGCGGAAAGCGCGAAAATGTCAAAATGTACGCATTCCGCAGGTTGGGGATAATTTGTTTCTTGCTCGCGCTGTAAAATAATACATTCTTGCGCGCGCACGATCGCCTTACATGAATCCCTGCGTTTGCCGACAAGTTTTCTTGATCCGGTCGCGTTCTCCATGAGATGTTGTATTGTTTTTAGCCATTTGCGCTGTCTCGCGACCGTTCGCGCCCGCAGTGATGTCATGCGTCGCGCGATCACGTCTTTCTTCTCGCGATCATGCACCGCGAGACAACTGAAAACAAGATGGCCGCGCCCGCGAGCAACCACATGGGTAAGTTGGCGAGCCGCAACCATGCAGAAAATCTCGCGAACATGCGGGGAAAAAACTTCCGCATCTTCGCGATATTTCCGCGTGTTTGCGATAATTTTTAAAATTTTCGCGATAATTTGCGAAAATGGATTTCGCAACTTCCGCCCACTCCTACTGCGAACCCTGCACACTCTGCACCCGCCAAGCCTGGCCTGTGTTGGAGTGAACAAAGACCACGAGGACGACCCCCCCTGGCGACTCTGACCCAGAGTCCAGCACCCAAGGACTTCCCTCAACGCTCCTGACGCCTCAGAACCAGGTACCCCCCCCACCGCGATCAACAGAGGGTAAGATTTCCCGACACCAAAAGGCACCCCTGCACCCAACGCCCTGCGGCCCCCTGGGCCCATCTCCTGGGTACCTACCTATCCTCCAACTACCCAACTTACCTCTCGAAGTGGTGGTGGCACCTGAAGAATCTTCGTCCCCAAGCTTGCAGTCTTTTTCTAAACCGGAGCTTTCCCATTGAGACCAATTGAGTGCCCGAAGGCTCAAAAGCACCCTGCACCCAGCCGCCCGAGTGGCCCTGGCAGTGTAACCGTTGCACCTATCTACTTCCCCCATTTGCCCTGAGCAAGTTACCAGGAGCACAGCTCCCACAGCCGCGTGGCCTGCTAGTCAGCAGCCACCAACCAAGGCCCCCCTGCCTCCCATAGGATAACATTGGGCCTAACTCTCTCTGCACCCGTCTACCCCTGTGCCGCTGAGGGTGTGACAACTGTACCTACCTGACCCTGGGAGACCCCTGAGTCGGTGCCCAGAACCTTAACTTTGCCAGTCGAGTACTTACCTGAAAGCCGATAACTCAATTTTCTCCCTATGGTAACATTGACTGGTTTCTTCTGAAATTTCTTCTAAGTGTGGAGTTTTCAAAACTTAAAATATTCACCAAAAATCACCGAGTAACGAAAACGAAAATACTCACCTGCTATTAGGTGAGCTCCCAGTGCTGGATCTTGGTGCCCAGCACTGACCCTGAACAATATTCACAACCGTACTTACCAGTAACCCAATTTTCTTCCCTAGGAAATCATTGTCTGTTTTTTCTGTGAAATTTCTTCTAAGTGTCGATTTTTGCAAACTTGAAATATTCATTTAAAATCGTACAAACTGTGAACACATAATTACTTACCTGCTTTAGATAGAGGTCCCAGTACTGAGTCTAGGCACCCAGTACTGGATTACAAAAGTAACAAGAACATACTATACCTGCAACTTGAATTTTCTTCCCTAGGGAATCATTGACTGTTTTCTATGAAATATTTTCTAAGTGTCAACTTTTAAAATAGCAAAATATTGTCTAAAAATCGTGACAGCAACTAAGTTGACTTTTATCACTTGTTTCTGAGAACTGACCCAGGACTGAATCTCGGATCCAGTCCTGGAATTACAAAAGTAATCCTGAAAGTAAGCTACTGCAAATAACTTAAAACTTCTATTGAACTCAATGCATTATTGTGTTTGAACTTGTGTTGCCTATTGCAACAATCTGTAACTTTCTACAAAAGCCAATTTCATATTGCAAAAGTATTTATTTAAAGCATCTCATTCTGAGAAAGTATATTTTGATAACTATTGTTGGTTATAAAATAAAACCAGCATATATTTTTTATATAAAAACCATTGGCCTAGAGCTCAGTTATTAAGTGTGTGAGACCATTTGCTGACTGAGTGTGCGCAACAAATGCTTTCCACTGTCCTCTGATACTGCCTCACTGCTCGACCAAGCTACCACTTCAGAGAGTAAGGTTATATCTAACTTTAGCCTCTGCCAAACCTCTGGGGACTGTGGACTCTGTACACACTGTACCTATTTGGGAACAGTATATACAGAGCCACTTTCTCACAGAAGCGCTATATAAATACAAACCTTCTTTCCTCTGCTATCCTTCTGCTATCCTTCCGAATCCAAATAACTGACTAACATATCCACCACTTAAAATGTACTTGCATTTTTCACTATACTAATTTAACACTAATCCTCTATGGGTCCCAGAGTAGCGTGCTACTCACTGAAAAGCGCTTCGATGCCTTGTTAGGGGTAGTAAGTACTATACAAATGCAATTACAATACAATACTATACACAGCACCACGAGGGCCTGGCATGCTCTTGGTGTATGATTGAATAAGTCTCCGCTATACTCACCAGCACTGCCATTACTTTACCACCTGGACATCTCAGGAACTCAAGGCTCTTTCCATTCTTGCAGAGGTGTGTGTGGAAACAATGGGAGATGTTTAACTGCCAGGGAAATTCATAATGATAGATGCTATATCTGATAGAGATATCTAGCCGCAGATTCCTTTCCGTTGAACTTCCAGGCGTTAGGCTGGATCCGGGAGATTTTTGATAGCAGTACTCCTGCGCACTGGTAGGTAGGTTCGTCGTCGTGGCGTCTGCATCGTCAATGTAACTGCGACTTGGGCGCACTGACGTCCGTACTTTACTTTCCGTGCCAGCCAGCGCAGATCCGTTGAAGAGCTACCCCCCTGTCACTTTTTGACAGTTCTTTTGATTTTTTTCTAACTCCTTTTGGTGTGTTAGGATGTCCAGTAGGAAGACTTCAGGGTTCAAGCCGTGCGGCTCCAGTCACAGCACCATATCGGTAACAGACCCCCACCTCGTGTGTTTCTGGTGCCTGGAGCATGACCACGACACAGTCTCGTGCTCCGATTGCTGGGCCATAGCGCCAAAGGCGTGGCGGTTCCTGAAGCTGCTCGCTGCCCGGCACTCACCGCCTAGGTGGCCTCCTCAATCTCGCTCCCGGTCAAGGGGAAGGTCCGAGCATCGCTCCGGGGGCTCGAAGTCCTCTCGTTAAAGTAGTCGGGTAAGAGGCACCACAAGAAGTCGAAGCATGCTTCATCGTCGCCCTGTCCACTATACGGCGAGATGGAGGAGCCTCAGCGTTATAGGCCCCGTTCCGCGGTGCGGGCACCTAGGTTGACTCCGTGCCTCCCTCCCTTTCCGGGGCCGGGAACAACCCCCGCCCAACTCAAGGAGTTTTACGACACCATGTGCGCTGTGTGTGGGCGGCCTGACCATGCCGGCATGCCTTCGGGCCCCACAGGCCCAGGTGAAGGAGATATCATGGGTCCGCGCCTCTGGCTCTGGCCCGCAGCAACATTCCGCAGCGCTGCGTCCAACGCCGAGGTCTCCAGTGCTACCTGCGCCCGCCGGTGGTCCCCCATCCTCATTCCAGATGATACGGAGCAGGTCTGGCATCCACTGATGCAGAGGCCTGTGCTGACAGATCCGTACGGCGTTATACCATCTAACCAGCCCCTTTCTGAAGGTTTGGGGTTAGGTGAAGTGGATTGGGAGGGGGAGCATGATCCCTTAGAAATCCCGCAGCCCCTGGACATGGATTGGTATGAGGAACTGGGTGATGCCAGTGTCCTGGTCACCTCCCCAGATTCTGGCATGCTGTCTCCTAACCTGGCCACGGAGGAGGAGGCATGGTTTGGTATGGTGGTGCGTAGAGCTGCGGAGGTCCTGGACCTGTACCTTCTTACAGTGGCTGTCAAGACGAATGTCTTGACTGAGGTCTGGCAGCCTGGTGTCTGCTCATCGGAACCCTTGCCTTTTAACAAGGCCTTTACGGACATTCTTTTGGGCACCTGGTTCAACCCAAACACAGGGGCTCCAGTGACTAGGACAATTGTCTGCCGCCATCGTCCTGCACCGGGTGACCCAGTTTTTCTCACTGCCCACCCCACCCCTGAAAGCTTGGTGGTCCAGGCTTCCACTTCCCATGGCATGTTCACTTCCGCCCATCCAGACAGGAAATCCAAACGGCTGGAGACCTTTGGAAAGAAAATGTTCTCGTCCACCATCCTAGCATTGCAGTCGGTGAACACCGCATGCCTTTTGGGCTGTTACTGCCAGTCTATATGGGTGCTCCCTAGGGTCTCGGAGGAGGACTGGTTCCTGCTCTCCCGAGTAATATCAGACGGGAGAAATGCATGGAAGTTCGCCATTCACTGTGGCTTGGACATGACTGACTCACTGGGCAAAACGATTTCTTCGACAGTGGCGATCAGGCACCACGCCTGGCCGAGGACATCAGGCTTTTCGAGGGATGTCCAGGCAAACCTCATGGACATGCTTTTTGATGGCTTGAGCGCGTCAAGGATTCACGGGCTACGGCCAAATCCTTGGGCCTCAGTACCACACTCTGGACTGCGTCTGCTTTTCGCTCCTTTCGTGGCTACAGAAGGCACTTCCAAACACATCAATCCTATTCCA
Source organism: Triturus cristatus (assembly GCF_964204655.1). NCBI lineage: Eukaryota > Metazoa > Chordata > Amphibia > Caudata > Salamandridae > Triturus > Triturus cristatus. Next base: position 1,187,916,238 of record NC_140592.1, read on the forward strand.
GCCAGCGGGTTCTGCAAGTTCAGCAACCTCTGCAGGGCCGTGGCAGCGGTTCATTCCGTCTTAAAGGGGCGGGAGGCCAGAAGTCGAACCAAGCCACCATCCCCTTCTCCACCGCAAAACCTTCCGAGTTTTCAGTGGGTGGCAGGATCCCATCAACTCCACCACTGGCGTGACATCACCTCGGACAGGTCGGACTCCCTCCCCTTCGAGGCTACCCCTCCCTTTATGCCTCCAACTTATGACCGGCTGGCGGAGGATCATCTTTCGCTACTCCACAAGGAATTTAAGGCTCTCTTGGCCAAGTGAGCTATAGAGAGGGTTCCTGGGCCAGAAATATGCTGTGGTTCCTATTCTCGCTATTTCCTGGTTCCAGAGGAGGACAGAGGCCTCCGTTCTACTCTCGACCTCGGAGCCCTCAACTACTTCCTCAAGAAGGAGAAATTCAAAATGCTCACTCTGGCTCAGATACTGTCTGCCCTAGACCCGGGAGACTGGATGGTAGTGTTGGACTTGCAGGATGCCTATTTCCACATTCCCATCCTGCAGGCCCATTTTCGTTACCTTCGGTTTACAGTGTGCCAGGAGCACTTTCAGTTTGCTGTGCTCCCCATTGGCCCCACCAGTACCCCGTGGGTGTTGACCAAGGTGATGGCGATGGCCGCAACTCATCTGTGGAGATCCGGGGTTCCAGTCTTCCCCCTATCTCAACGACTGATTGTTGAAGGTGGGCTTGTCCCAAGCAGCCATCTCCCATCTTCAGACTATGGCGAGCCTCTTCCATTCGCTGGGGTTCACCATCAACGTGCTGAAGTCACACCTGACTCCCTCTCAGACACTCCCTTTCATCGGAGCAGTTCTGGACATGGTGCAGTTTCAGGCTTATCCTCCCGAGCGGCAAGTCCAGGATATTCAGGCTATGATACCAATATTTCAGCCTCTATCCTGGATTTCGGTGAGAATTACTCTGAGGCTGTTGAGCGTCATGGCCTTTTAGTATCCTTCCTGTGAACCATGCCAGATAGCACATGCAAGCTCTGCAATGGGTCCTGAAGTTCCAATGGGTGGAGCATCGGGGAGATCTCACCGACCTGGTCCAGATCTCGAGGCCACTGTGAAAGACCTGCAGTGGTGGCTATCAAACCACAATTGGGTCAGAAGAAGACCCCTCTCCCTTCCCCATTCAGACCTCACTGTAGTGACGGATGCATCCCTTCTAGGATGGGGCGGCCATCTGAGAGAGGTGGAGATCAGAGGACTCTGGTCTCCGGCAGAGGCCCGGCTCCATATAAACCTGTTGGAGTTTCGGGCGATCCAGCTGGCACTAAAAGCCTTCTTGCCCTCCATGAAGGGGAGGCTAGTTCAGTTCACAGACAACATGACCGCCATGTGGTTCTCCAACAAGCAAGGCGGGATGGGGGTCGTGTACCCTGTATCAAGACTTGTTGTGTTTCTGGTCTTGGCTGGAACAGCAGGTAATTCCCCTGGTGGTTCAGCATCTGGCAGGTTCTCTGAACACCAGAGCGGACAAACTCAGCCGAAGGTGCCTAGCCGATCATGAGTGGTGTCTCCATCTGGAGGTGTCGCAAGTACTCTTTGAATGGTTGGGAGAGCCTTGGTTAGATCTGTTCGCCTCCGTAGAAAACACGCAATGTCAGCAGTTTTGCGTGCTGGAGTTTCCATGGCGGCTCTCGCTCGGTTTTGCTTTTTGTCAGGAGTTGAGCTCCGGCCGTCTGTACGCCTTTCCACCCATACCATTCCTACGCCGGAGTGCTCAAGAAGATCAGGAGCGACCGGGCACAAGTCATTCTTGTGGCTCCAGTCTAGGCATTGAGAGTCTAGTACCTGAGCTTCTGGCAAGGAGTATCAATCCTCCGATCAGGCTGTCGTAGCAGCAGGGGAGGGTTCTCCACCCGAGCCTGTCTACTTTCTGCCTCCTTGTGTGGCGATTGAGCGGCAACAACTGACCGCTTTCGACCTTCTTCCTGAAGTCTGTAAGGTTATTGTGGCAGCCAGGTGTCCCTCAGTGAAGTCTGTATACCCCTGCCGATGGTTCAAATTTCGTAATTATTGTACAGAACGGTATGTTGACACTCTTTCTGCATCTTTATCCGATATCCTTCTGTTAATACTTTTCTTGGCCCAGCAGGGCTCTGCTCTGGACACCTTGAAGGACTATCTTTCGGCCCGTTCCTCTTTTCTTCGGCTGCCTGATCAGCCTTCTCTTTTCAAATCCCCTTTGGTCCAGTGATTCTTGAAGGGCTTAACCCACTTGTTTCCCCTTCACCCTTTATTATGCCACTGTGGGACTTTAATTTTGTTCTCACCTTTCTGATGTGTGCACCATTTGAGCTGCTGCACAACTGCCTTCTACGGCTGCTCACCATCAAATCAGCCTTCTTAGTGACAATAACCTCTGCCAGGAGGTTGAGCGAACTGACGTCTTTCTGGATAAAGTGGTGCTCCGCACAAGGGCATCTAATGTGGTAACACCCTTTAATAGGGGGCAGTCAGTTTTGCTGCTGAATTTCTATGCACCTCCACACCCTTCCATGGAAGAGGAGAGTCTGCTTTGTCTGGACTCAAAAAGAGCGTTATTGCTCTACCTCGATCGACCCAAAGAGTTCCGGGTGGATTACCAACTCTTTATAGGGTGCGTGGGTGCAAAGAAAGGGCGTGTTGTCCAAAAGAAGACTATATCCCGCTGGGTTATCCTCTGTGTCGAAATCTGTTACGCCTTAGCGAAGAAGGATCCTCCAGAAAGGCTTGGATCCCATTCCACCTGGGCAAAAGCGGCCATCGCGGCTCTCCAGCATTGCTTTTCTGTTTTGGATATCTGTCAATCGGACACTGGCATTTCTTCACATGTTTGCCAGACACTACTGCCTGCATTCCCAGGTTCGCAGAGAAGGCCTGTTTGGTCAGTCTGTCTTGCAGGACTTCCTGGTCTAAACCTTTCCGCATTATCTCCTTCAGGGATGGCATCGCTTGGGTATCTGTTCAAAGGTAAGGGATCTGCGGCTAGATGTCTCTATCAGATGGACAAGGTACTTAGCTTCAGTAACGCCTTATTTGGTACAGATGTGATCTTGCCACAGATTCCTTACCGACCCACCCATCCTCCCCCCCCACTGCGGATTGGTTCTAGTGTTGAGGGCTTTTACCTTCAGGGCCCTAGTTGCCTTTTTTTAATACACCACGGTCAGTCACTTCATCCGCGCTTCTGGTGTGGAAAGTCGTGAAAAGTACTGACATCAGCACGCCGGACTGGCTGTTATATTGACGGCGCAGATGTCACGACGATTAACACATCAAGCAGAGTCGACCGACGTGTCTAAATGCATGCAGGGGCACTGCTATCAAAAATCTCCTGGATCCAGCCTGACTCCTGGAAGTTCAAAGGTAAGGAATCTGTGGCTGGATCATGTCTCTACCAGATAAGGCAGTGGTCTTCAAACTGGGGGGGCAGGCACCCCTAGGGGGGTGGGGGGGGGGCAATTGATCCCAGGGGGGGTGGGGGGGGGGAGGGTGCCAGGCTCTGCCCAAAGAAGCATTGTGCTGATAACAGTGCTTTGTTTTAAGCTAACATAAATGAGCAGCACAAAGCCGCTCTGTAATGGCACATTTATATTCTAGCTGGGAAAAGGTGACAAAAGGCAAGGGACTCCAAATATTCTTCAAACCCCTCACCCCCACTTCTAATAGTCACACTACGAATACTTGTATTTGTTAGTAAGGCCTGCCTGGCCAGAATTATATGTTTGGCAATCATCTATTTGATTGCATTTTTAAAATGGTAAGAGAACTTAACTGCAATGTTTAAATATGTATAGACATATTTAAACATTGGCAATTTAATAAAATAATTATGAAAAATTCTGAGGGGGTCCCCGATAGATTTTTTTTTTTTTTTCCCCCACTGGAGGGGCGCGGCATTGAAATGTTTGAGGACCACTGAGATAAGGAGTTACCGAAGGTAAGTAACTTGTCCTTCACAAACACAACGTCCGACCCCCATTGCTGATTTTTATATATGGCTCTGAGAAGCTATTAAACCACTGTACACACTTCCCAGATGAACACCCATCGTTGGAGGCACAACAGGTGAAACTTACCTACAGCTCTCGAAAAATCTTATCGCCAGATTGCATAATGCCTCCCAAAGAGACAGGAATGTAGGCCTGACCAACACACTCGATAAATGGAATAGCTTGTTGGATGCGCCACTAACTTTGGAGCACTGGGGTTTTTACTGTGACTCACCAGTAGATTTACAGTGAATTATAGTTTGAGAATTATGCATTTTAAATATCTGCAGCAGTTGAAATATACTCCTCTTCAGTTGCAGAAGTATGGCCTCTGCATAGACACCCACTGTAATCGGTGAGGAGCTGATAAAGCAGACTTCATGCATTTTGCTTGGGCATGTGACCTAATACATCGCTTCTGGACACTGGTGACTCTGGCCGTGTCTGATATGGTGATGGAGCCAGTGGGGTGCACTGTGCAAATTTGTTGCCTTGTCCTTGTTAAGCCCCTACAGCCGCTTAATTGTGGGCTGGTGGCGGTAGCTCTGTTGCTGGCCAAAAGGAGTTTGGGTATGCCCTGGGGCAAAAGGGCAGCACCCACATGGATCAATGGGTACTTGACTTGGCATACTGCAGAGATAAACCATTTGTCTAGGCTGAAGAGCTCCAGAACACTTCATGACCAAAGGACATATGGGGTCCGTTTACAGTATTTCTTATGTCGACGCAGACTATATCCTGTAATCTTATAGATAATGCACCTTTCGTTACGATAATGTAGCGGCACCATGAATAATCACGCTGGATGTAATTTAATGTGACAGTCATAACATGCAAATTGTATTGAGAATGTGTGCCCCTGTAGTTGAATGGTTGTGTATAATTGAAATGAAAAAACCTAATTTAACAAAAAAAAAAAAAAAGAATCGTCTTATGAGTAAGCAGTCTGTCCTGGCTCATCACACTCCTACACTACTGCTTCCTGTTGCCTCCTTTTTTTTTTTTTATTTTATTTTTTTTTATTAGCAATTCCAATAAATACAGATATACAAGTAAACCGAGCAATAAATATAGCAGCTTTTGTATACATACATTTAATACATACTCAATGATGACAATAAGAATACATAAAATAAATATATAAAACAGTATAGGAAACAGAAAAAGGTTCAGGTCGGAAAATATACAGACTTCTTAATGTTGCCTGACTCCCTTCGCCCAAGCTGCAATTGGTGCCCAGATTTTTTCTCCAAGGATTCTAGACCGCATTCCTCTAGTAGCAAAAATGGCTTTCTCTTGGTTGTACACTCCCAAAAATCTGGCTAACCACATCTGAAAGCTAGGTGGATGTGGATCTTTCCATTGTGCTGCTAATATTCTAAAAACAGCTGTCCCTATAAAAAGACATGCCTCTTTTTCGCGACTAATGCCTAGAGTATTATCATATCCAAGAATAAAGAGTGTACTAGAGTAAGCCATTTTATGTCCAAATACCTCCTCCCAGAATCCTAACACCATATTTTTAATTGATGTTAATGTTGGGCAATCTGAAAACATGTGTGGAAGAGTAGCCGGCCCTATCCCGCATCTCTGGCAGGAATCGTCTGTTCTTTTACCCCATAAAAACAGCTTGGCAGGAGTAAAATACAGATTAAAAATTGTCTTATATAGTTGTGCTTTCAGATTTGAGGATAAAAGCAGTTGGGATATTAAAGCCAAACTCATGTCAATATCAATATTAGGATTAAGCAGTTTTTCGACCCAGGAGGATTCAACACTATCTAAATCGCTTGGAAGCTTCTCCTGGAGTATGCCATATATAGTCCCAATCCGAGTAGAATTTCTAAAAATGACATCAAGGAGTGGGATGGTTTCCAGAGAGATGGTATTGGACCCTAAGATAGAATTAATTTGAATAAATTTAAAGTAGTCATTATTCGAAATTCCAAAAGTGTTTTGTATGTTCAGAAATCTGTGGCCTTTCCCATCCCCCAGAAAGTCACCAACAGTTTGTACCCCTGCTCGTTCCCATTTTTTTGCAATTACATCATTAGCATGTGCTGGTAGTATCGAGGATTGCCTAAGAGGGGTATATCTATTAATTTTCGGGATTTCCATCAGCTTAGCGGCCTGCCTCTAGACCTTCCATGCACTAATAATAACCCTCAATCTAGTTTTTCTATAATATCTTACTTCAGTTTGTCTTAGCAAAAGTCATTGAGCTTCTTTCCCCAATGCTATTTTGTAAATAGAAGGAATCTCTGCATCTTGTTTATCTTCATTCATCACAAGGAGAGGTACCATTTGTTGAAGAAGGGCAGCCCAATGATACAACCTCAAATTTGGAGCAGCCAGCCCCCCCCTGTTTTGAGGGAGAGATAAATATTTCAGTGATCTCCTGGTTTTCCCATATTGCCATATAAAACTGGACATTTGTGACTTGAGCAATTTCATAATTTTGTCCTCTAAAAACAAGGGGATAGCCCAAAATAAATACAATATCTTAGGGAGTGTGTTCATTTTTAAATAATTGCATCTGCCAATAATGGATAGACGTAAATTGTTTACTCTTAGAAGATATTTGGTAATATTTTTAATTAATGGATCATAATTCAAATTATTAATATTTTCTATTTTCGCAGTAAGGCACACTCCTAGATAAATCGTATTTGTTACAATCCTAGGGTCAGTAAAGATAGTATTTTCCGTACATAGAATAACCGTCTTGTCTCTATTTAAAGAGTATCCCGAATATTGCCCAAATTGTTGTGTAATTATTTCCATTTCAGCAACAGCCTCAGCGGGATCTGGTGTTAAAACTGCCACATCATCGGCATATGCTAGTATTTTAGTCTTATATTCCCCAACGATGACTGGTTTTATTTTTCTGACTGTGCACCAGTCTAATAATCAGAGGGTTTATATATAGCGCAAACAAAATCGGGGAGCAGGGACACCCCTGTCTGGTTCCTCTCGAGATATCAATGGGTCTGGATTCAATTCCCATCATTTGCAATTTGGCCCTTGGCTGTTGATACATGGCCCTTATAGAATTAATAAACCCTGGCCCAAAATTACTCTGTTCTAGAACTCCCCACAGGAATCTCCAAGACACCCGATCGAATGCTTTTTCGGCGTCTAGGAGGATCATTGACATCGGGTCTCCCGTCTTAGACATAATATCAAATAAGGTAATAGCCCTGCGGATGTGATCAGTTGTGCCTTTGCCAGGGACAAAACCATGTTGCCACGGGGAGACCAGATGTTCAATAACCCTCCCGAGTCGTTAGCCATAATTTTTGCATAAAGTTTTGAATCAGAGTTAATCAGGGGAATCGGTCTATATGATGTGGGTAAATCTGCTGGCTTGCCTTTCTTAGGAAAAACGATTATATTAGTATACCGATAAATAGATCTAATAAATATGGTAAGATTTGTATACCCAAGACTTTATAAAGTTCGAGCGGAATTTTGTCGGGGCCAGCCGCTTTCCCTGAAGCTAAGCCTGATAGAGCTAGTTGAAGCTCTATAATGTCGATTTCTTTATCAAGATCTTCCCTGGTATCGTTATCTAATATTTAATTTCCTTCTGTATCCCTCATAAATTCCCTCATAAAAATTTCTATTTCCTCTGAATCGTCTGAATCATCTGAACCAGCTGGGATATCATTTTGTTATAGCTTTTGATAGTACTGTTGAAAAATTTCAACGATATCCCCGGAGTTCGTATATACCCGACGATTAGCTTTTATTGTGGTTATAGTGTTATTTGTAGACTTCTGCCGGGTACGCATAGCCAATTGCTTCCCCACCCTCTCTCCATTTTCATACATCTTGGCTCGGTGTGCTTGGAACGTCTCTGCTGCTTTCTGATTGAACCAACTATTAAGTTCTGTTTTCAGGACAAGTATGTGACGCATACTAGACCCCGCCTCTCCACCATTTGATATTAAAGCCATGTGTTTCTCTTCAGCTCTTGTCAGTTCCTGCATCAGTACTTGTTTCTCCCTGTCTTGTTTTTTTCGGATCCTTGACACATAACTGATCGTTTCGCCTCTAAGGGCAGCATTAAAACAGTCCCAGACCATCCCCCTAGATGCACTATAGCGGTTCATGTCAAAAAATTGTTGTGTCCAATTTTTTGTGTATGTAATGTAATCTTGGTTAGCTAACAACTTTCTGTCAAATGTCCAAGTAGTGCGAGGTCTAGTGAAATTATCTAATTGGAGTGACAAAGTCAAGGAGTTATGGTCAGATAGTAGTTTGGGGAGTTTAGTGATCTCAGCATGATCAACCAAGTCCCTTGTTGTAAGTATATAGTCTATTCTGACATATTTGCTGTGGGGATGCGAGAAATAAGTGTATCCTGTTGCCTCCTAATGAAAAAGAAAAACCACTGTCCATTTTCATCAAATCAACTACTACGGAGTGTCCAGTTTCTATTTTTTCCCCCCTAGAACCTGTCTTAAATATGTTTACTTATGTTTTCCTAAACAATCTCATTGCAGTGTGTTTTTCTTTGCACCATGGAACTTATTCTACGTTTCTCACATATGCTCGCCTCAACACTTTATACTTCCTCATCTATCTGTAGCTTTTGACTAAGTTGAAAACTCAATTATGCTTTCATGACTTACCAGTTTGGGAGTAACTGGAAAAGGGATTTTTGGGTATTTTCTATTGGATCGTTCAGCCTCCTGGTAATCATCACTCTTCTCACCTACTCACTTTGAGTGTGTGGCTCCAAGAACCAGCCATAGTCTTAACTGTTTAACGCTCTGCACTACCTACTGAGATCACTGCATAGATTCCTTCTCCTACCACCTACATATGTCAAACACACAAACCATCCCCTTCATGTCACCCTCCACTCCACACTTTCATCTGCCTTTCAGACACTAGATGGGCTCCACTCTTCAATTCTTTGCGTTCTTCGAAAATTGTGATTCTTTACAACCCAGGTACCACCAGCCAACTCCCATAACCGAAAACCTTTACCTCTCACTGTCTCACCACAAGTCAACCAAGCATAATGGCACCTTTCAGCACCCCCACAGCTGTTTGCTTCCACCATATCAGTATAAGTAAAATCTACCTCCATGTCCCATTTGACACAGCCATATCCCTAATCAATGTTTTACTGTTCAGCAAGCAGGATTAGCATGATAGCCTGGTGATGTCACTACCCAATTATGTGTTTACTCTTTCTGAAGACCTTTTACACTCGAAACCTTCTAAACAATCTCCCATTTGTGAAAACAGACACCACACTACAAAGTAATTGACAGTTTAGCCCGAACCTTCCTGTCCCAATTAGTGTTTCATCTCCCCCTTCATCACACTACCAGTAAATGTTCTCACCACTGGCCGTACTGTTCAGATGTAAACATGTATGTAAAGCAGATGCCTATAGGTTACTGTTAGCAGCCAGTATGTGTCTATAGTAGATTTTACTGTACGTATTACAATGTGCTTATAGCAGTAACAATATCCAGATTACAACACCACAACTATTTGTATTGCTTTCACTCGTCTGTAAGCCAATGTATGCCGTTCGTGTAGCCCTTTTTGGATATTCACAGTATACAGATGGGCACACTTCTCAATGCCGCAGGGTACACCATGTTTGCTCTGTATTCAGCCAAATATATCGCAGTTGACGTTTCCAAATAACATGGTATTTCACAGTTTTAACATTTGTATGTGAATCTGGAGAAACGCATTCTTCTTGACACCTGTTCTGTAGAACAATTCTGATGAACCAGTTTCCACGAATTTCCAAATATGAATGACATTCTCAGGATGTATGTATGTATCGCATATTTATATAGCGCAAAAAAACCTTCACCTGGCGCTTTGACTTTTTACCAACAACACGCGATGTTACAATATCCAGACAAATTAACCTGACCTAGGAAAAAGATGAGTTTTTAATCCTTTCCTAAAGGAGAAAAGATCCCCCATACTTCTCAGCGACAGAGGTAGGGAGTTCCAACATTTAGCTGCCACAAATCTAAAGGACCGTCCGCCCATCCGGGCCCTCAAAACCTTCAGAACCACCAGTAGATAGGCTGACGATGATCGGAGAGAACGTGCGGGTACATACCACGCGAACATTTCCTGCAGCGGGACAGGGCCTTGCCCATGAATCGCCTTAAACACCAAACACAGTGCTTTAAAAACAATCCGCTGCGAGGTAGGCAACCAATGAAGGTCCGCCAGCGCCGTAGTGGAAGAATCAGAACGCCGCCGAGAAAGGGCCAACTTAGCAGCCATATGCAGTTTACCCACCAAATTGGCGGGTGCTCCTAACAGCAGTGCGTTGCAATAGTCCAACCTGCTCAATATAATGCCACGCACCACCTCTGGCCGAGCATGGACCGGTAGCAGCGGAAGGATTTTCCATAGCATACGGAGCAGCGCCATACAAGTGGCCACAGTCTTGTTTACAAATACGTCTAGCTGAAGATTGGGTCCGAACATCACACCCAGGTTCCGGACGGAACCTGCTGCCGAAGGAGCATCCTGGGAGGAGGTGGGCCAGAAATCAAATGGCAGCGGACGGGGACACGATCCATCGAGCAATGCAGTACCTCTGTTTTGGAGCTATTGAATTGCAGGGAGTTTTGCCTCAACCAATCTGCAGTTGCTGCCATGCAACGATGGAAGGTCTCCAGAGGCACCGCGTCCTTACCCTCGATAGAAAAAAAAAGCTGCGTGTCATCAGCATAGTTAGTGACCGCAATGCCAAATGATGTAATCAAGCTCACCAAGGGCCGAAGATAAAGATTAAACAGAATGGGGCTGATGGCAGACCCTTGAGGAACACCCTGCCCAACCACCTTGATGTCAGACTGAAACGGTGGCTAGGCTACCACCTGACGTCTGCCCCCCAGATAAGAGACCAGCCACTCACGGGCCAAACCCGTCACTCCGATTTCCTCTAGTCTACTGACCAGGATGGCGTGGTTGACCGTATCGAACGCGGCTGACATGTCGAGCAGCACTAAAAAGACTGCCCGTCCAATGTCGAATCGCGAACGAAGATCGTCCAGGACGGTCACCAAGGCGGACTCAGTACCGTGAGCTGGTCTGAAGCCAAACTGGGTCACGTCCAGACAGATGTTAGTCTCCATAAAACCGGACAGATGTTTAGTGACCAGTTTCTCCAGAATCTTAATGGGAAAAGGGAGCAGTGAAATGGGTCTATAGTTCGCTGGACAGGTGGGATCCAGTGTTTCTTTCTTCAGCAATGGGGAGACCACCGCGAGTTTCCAACTATCCGGAACTCGAGCCGTGGTAAGGGACTGTTTCCACGAATTTCCAAATATGAATGACATTCTCAGGATGTTAGATGCAATGCTGGAGGATCTGTTTCATGTTGAAAATATACACGTGGAACAGTTTTTCCCAGCATGAAAAAGACTCCTTAATTCCTTTTTATGAGACGAAGAAGCCACACTACCGTTCCGTCCTTCCTTCCTTCCTTCCTTCCTTCCTTCCTTCCTTCCTTCCTTCCTTCTCCTCATCTGGCCAGTCTTTAGTTTGTTTGTCATGTGTTTCTCTTTATCTTACTAATGATCCTCCAGAGATACGCTCAATTTCTCCCTTAACAAAGGACTTTTTCTTGCACTGTCCTTATCTATACCCTAGTCCCTCTGCCAAACCCTGTGACCTTTTCCCCTCCTCTTCATTACTCATGCTCTTTTTTCTTAAATACTTTTTTGCTGATGTTGTGCTTATTTTCAAGTATGCGTTTTCAGGTATGCATTTTGACCGATTTCCCCAATTAAGCCAAATATGTATTTTTAATGTGAAAATTTACAAGACCGTAGCCCGTTGACTGACTGACTGATCTTCATTTTGGTTTTTCTCTGAATTGAGGTACAGCCGTTTTAAGCACAGATTTAAGATCATGCTCATTGTTACAAACAAGGAACACAAACATTAGAGTGCTTGTAGCCCGAGGAAATTATCTAATTCATTTATGAAAGACCACCTACCAGAAAAACATCCATGCAAGCGTCAAACCATTTTGGTTAAACTGACACTGCCTTTGCTCATCTGTATGTGTGTGTAATACAAAGACCTCATCTTTTACGGCTTAATTTTGCAAATTGCCAGTCATTTTACTGTTTATCATATTACATAGTGGTCGCCGTCGCCTAGAAACCAGAAGCAACATTTGTGTGAGACTACACGTTTCCCTGATTTGGCTTGAGATACAGTATCAGATCCAGTAATAGGAGTTTTTCTCAACCTGCGGAGATTAGAGCTCGCTCCATCTGGAGTGTTGCTGCGAGTCAATCCTGCCTGTGAGATCTATTGAAATATCTAGCGCCAGTGTGACTTTTTGCAGTTTGTTGTACAGTTCATTCTAGTTGGTTTGTTTATTATTTGTCACCACTTTCTGGTGCTACCTTCCTTTTTATGCAAAAAATTAGTTTCTCTTTGCAAAGTAACTTCTAACAACATTGAACCAGCATTACTTTCTTATATATTGTATTGAGACACTTTACTTCTAATCATTATTATTTTAAGACTTACTTTTGTTACCTTGCTATCCATAGCTGCACAGTCTTACCAGTGGTATTCTTGGGGTCCTCCTAATATGCAGTGTCGCCTGTGTGCATCTTGCTGGGCATACTGGAAGAAGTATGGTGGCCTGAAAATGCCAACACGACTAGATGGCGAAAGACCAGGCCCAAACCGCAATAATATGGTAAGTATCTTGGTACTGAGCACATAGTAAGTTGAAGGTTCCCAGGCCTTATGCCCAGGTCTTGCATATGGTACACTTTGAAAGACCTCCAAGAACATGAAAAATGTCGTCAGTCACTTGTAGTGGATATTCTTCAGCACAGTTTCTAACTCTTCTCTTCTCTCTACTAAATTAAAAAGACAGCAAACGGGGTTAAAATGCCCATTTCCCCACAGTAGCACTTCACTCTTATTTGAAACAACCCAAATAATAACCAATGATTTGGAAGTTGTAAGCTCTTTTCTAGCTCCCCTCCATGTCACATTGGCCACGACACCTTGGTTTTCTACGATCTATCATGTGTGAGGGAGTCCCTGAAAAAGAACTTTACTCTCTTGACTTTCTGGCTACATATATAACGAGTTTAACATTTTCTTCAACTCCCTGGGCTCCCACCAAGTCCTGTATTGAATTCTCCAAACTCCAGTTCTTAAATAAGCATATCATTTATTGGCAGCACGGCAAGGGCATCCGCCCAGGTTAAGATCCAGATGCAACTGGAGCAACAGTGTGGAACATACCTTAGCAAGCACTCCATACAGAATATAGAACACATTACACAAATATACAAGGCTCATGCCAGGAATGGCAGGCTGTGTAGATGATTTAATACATACACAGTACAAGAATGAAGTAATTAAATGCACAAAGCATGAATGTAGGATATAACATACTGTTTCAGCTTCTCTGTACCGAGAACAGTCTTGGAGTCATTTGACTATTTTCTAGCCCAGAGAAGAAGTTAGACTGTCAGAAATGTAGACTAGGAAAAGATAGCACTCAAAGATTTGTTGTTCTTGTGTGCAACAAAAGATTTCTGCTGATTATCCTCATGTCAAATGTCTACGTTGCTAGTGCCCACTTATGGAATGAGGCTTATCGCTGTGACGTTTGTCAGGCTTTTCCATCCAAGACCCTCAAGGAGTGTGATCGAGACTAGTATTTCATCTCAAGGAAAGGAAAGATTTCCCCTTTTTCCGTGTGCAGTGCTCCAACAAGCTCTTTCACGAAAACAGAGTCCTCTGACAAGGTGTAGAAAAAGGTTTTAGAACACTCTCACTCCAAGCTGGTGTAAAACCCAGCTTCTCCAAAGCTCTATCAGAATCCCTGTGTGACCTGACAAAGAAAACAACCCCGTGGATGATTGTGATTCCGTGTACTACTTCCATAACAACTGCCCTGTTGACAGTGATGACTCCGTCGTTGAGTGTCCCATCGACGGTGATAAATTAGTTGACGAGGGGTTCTGATGATGACCCAGTCAACTACCTCATCGACTACAGCCTTTCTGATGAAATAGATCATGACTGTGGCACAGGACTTCATTATACAAACTTTGCTGGATATTCTGTCTTTTAAACAACTTCCCTTAGAACTTAAATTGTCAACCTCCAGTACATATTCTGGAATCTGAAATGGAAGCATACATTAGTCACAAGGAACGTTTGTGCGTAGTCTACAGTCCTATTGGATGTACAATATATTCTGTACTATGAACACACTGTAGAAGGATATGGTTAGTCCCCAGACACTCAAGAAGGCTTATGAAGACTGGCAGGCATATGACAAACGTCACGGAAAACTAGGTGTGATTCTCCAGTATTGGGGTGTCTTTCAAAGATTCACATGCTTGAATCATTCCCCCTCGTCGAAGTGGGAGTCCCACAGGACATAAAATAGCAATATGTTCGAGGCATGTGGGCTGCTGAATTCATATCTGTGCATAGATCGCCGCCTAGTGTTGGGTCCGGATGATTGCACATTGTTGTCCTGGAAGAGTCTTCGAAGTATCCTGAGATGGGTGACTCCTCCCCTGGACCACAGTGCGCATGGGCATCCTCTCCATCCCCAGATTGTTTTTTTCCGCCATTGGGTTCGGATGCAACTATCTTAGCTCAACTTCGGAATACTTAGTTTTAGGCCAAAAGGCCTATAGTTTTCGTCGGTACAGTTACCGTTCGGTGTCGACTACTTGTTCTAGTGCTCCACACCCTCTTCCAAATTTTGAATCGAATTGGTCCAAACTTCGACGCTCCATCGACGATGGAATTGAGAACTCCGTTCAAGAGGTGTCCGTTGTGCCACGCCAAGTACCCTCACATCGACGTCCACCCGGTCTGTAACAAATGTCTCTCGCCGGATCACGACGAATCGAAATGCATGGCCTGCGCGCGGTTCCGATCCAAGAAAACTCTACGGAACCGACGGGCAGCGAGGCTCGAGGCGCAGCAGGCAGCGCCCGCACCCACCAACATATTCAGCACCGAGGACGAGGACCCCGAGAGCGTGGAAGAAATACTATCTAGCCCCGCTTCGGAGCATGGTTCCCGATCGGACGACGATGACGAAGAGCTCTTTCGACGTGAAGAAGCCGTCGACGAGGTAGGGGACTTCGACGAAGCCTATGGGGCTGAAGAAGACAGCTCTCCCGAGGAGTTAGGCCAACCCGTCGAAACGGAGGCCGAAATTAGTCGTCAGGCTCCGGTCGAGGGATCGCCTTCGGCCTTACCCAAGACCTAATCCATGGTTCCTCGGCCCCGCCTTCCGGCCCGGCATCGAACACTATGCAAGAGCCAATATTACCCAAGACGACCGGGTTGTTACACCCAAAAACATCCATCGCTCCAGTCCCTTCAAAATCGAAAGCGAAACTGGTGGTGGTCGGATCAAAGGCGTCGAAACAGTCCACTGCCCCGGCGCCGATGCCGAAAAAAGTCGTCGCCTCCGAACGCGTACAAAAAGACTTCGGCGCCGAGCTCACCGCAGCAGACACGGTCGACGCACAAAAGAAGCGCGCCCTCGTGCACCACAAGGCACCGACACCTTCGGCGCCGACACCGAAGCCCGTCGCCTCCGCAGTCAAATTGGCCGCCTCGGCTACGTCGACGCCTAAAGCACCGATACCGAAGAAGTCCTCGACTACGTCGACTATCGATGCATCCCTTCAAACCAGTGACCCCCTTCCGACAAAAAAGTCGGGGTCGGCCTCCACGCCTACTACCAAGATGCCCACCAAACCACCATCTCAGTTTGCTGTGCAGCAGGTCTCTGCATCTCTACAACGTATCCGGGACCAGGTAGCCCTCCACTCTACCTCGGGTTCCCACACTACTTCACCCTGTAGAGTGCACTCGGAGCCCACCAACATTACCTTTGGGCTGCCACCGACATCGGCACCGAAACTCTTTCAAATTCGGACACGTGTCCTCCACACACAGTCCACCACCTCTGGCCTAACAGAACAAGACCCTTCAGGGCCACAATTTATCGACGCCGACACTGGCAGGCTCATGCTCCACAAGCGCAAGATCACGCCAGTCAGGGAAGAGGTGCCATACAAAATTCCTCTTAACCGCAAGCTACCGGCGGAGCAGGAACCAGTGCTACAAGAACACTTCCATCCCCTCTAACTAGCTCCGCAGTCCTTTTCTCCTACCCCTTCTGAATCGGACCCGATGCAGGAATATGGTGGGGACGATACCATCTACCCCGGGGATGCAGATCCCGATGAAACACAGGCATGGGATGACCCCACAGTCACGCCACATGCTCAGGATGCGCAACTCTACAATATTAAAACGTCTCCTACAGAGGACACGGCCGCATTTAATGCCCTTATCGAACGGGCTGCTGCTCATCATGGGGTGGAACTACACTCTGACGCCATTGAGGAGGACTTCCTGCTTGACACTTTCGCATCTTCGGAAAGAACTGTCAAGACTCTGCCCATGCTTAAAGGGGTTCTGAAGCCTGCCAAAGACATTTTCAAGGACACCACAAGAGCCAGAGTGTTAAACCCCAGGATTGAAAAGAAATAGAAGCCTGCACCTGGTGACCCTAAATACATTAGGGGTCAGTTGCCATTAGACTCTATGGTGGTTGCCAACGCTCGCAAAAGAGCCCACTCACAGACAACTGGTGATGCTCCTCCCCCAGACAAAGAGTCAAAGGTCCTTGAAACATCTGGCAAACGTGTTGCAGCGCAAGCAGCCAATATCCTGCGCATTGCCAATACACAAGCACTCCTGGCACGTTATGACAGGTCACATTATGACACGCTGGAGTCACTGCTCCAACACCTACCAGAGGAGTATAAAGAGTCAGCGGAGCTCCTCATTAGAGAAGGACAACTCCTCACTAATGCGTCCATAAAATGCGCCCTAGACGCAGCTGACACAGCGGCCAGGGCAATAAACACAAGTGTCATGTTACAACGTCATGCCTGGTTACGCATCTCAGGCTTCAAACCCGAGATCCAAAACAATATCCTCAACTTACCGGTTAACACGGAATTTTTAATTTGGCCCAGACGTTGACACTACCCTAGAGAAAATAAAAAAAGACACAGATACTGCCAAATCTATGGGGGCGCTACAAACCCAACAATTTCGTAGTGGCTCCTTTCGTCGCACTGGAAATAGGGGAACGTCAAGGGGCCAGGGGTCACAACAACAGTATGCTAAAGGTGGCACACAAACCACCTACGACAAAAACAACAGGGGTGGATATCGTGGATCCAGCACCAAGGGCAGGGGACATGGATATGGCAACACCAGGTCCTCCCCAAAAAACAAACAGTGACGCCCTCTCCCTACCCCCGACCACTTAACACCTGTCGGGGGACGACTCAAGCTGTTCCTGCCTGCATGGAAGAACATCACCACAGACAGGTGGGTCAGGGACATCATTCAACATGGGTACTGTCTGGAACTGACTTCCACTCCACCCAACATACCACCAAAGCACCGTCCTATGTCAGCCAAACACTTAGATTTACTCCAGCAAGAAGTGCTTGCTATGCTCGCAAAAGGGGCCATAGAAGTAGTGCCCACCACCCAGCAGGGCACAGGAGTGTACTCTCTGTACTTCTTGATCCCAGGTTCTCCCACTACTCACTCAGGGGGATTTCCTAGCTACGCTAGACCTGAAGGATGCATACTTCCACATACCAATACACCCTTCACACAGGAAATACCTCAGATTCACCATTCAAGGGAATCGCTATCAGTTCAAAGTTCTCCCCTTCGGAGTAACAACAGCACCCAGGGTCTTTCTTTACCAAGTGCCTGGCAACAGTGGCCGCGCAACTGCGAAGACAAAATATTCACGTCTTCCCTTATTTGGACGACTGGCTAGTTCAGGCCAAATCAGCACAACAATGTGCCACCCACATGTCCCACACCATTCACCTTCTTCACAATCTGGGATTCTCACTAAATTACCCAAAATCAAGTCTCCAACCTGCGCACGTACAACAGTACTTAGGCGCGACAATCAACACTCTGGCTGCCACAGCTCAGCCAACTTTAGTGAGAATCAACAGCATGCAACTGCTGATCTCAAAATTCAAACCTCAACACTTCCTTCCGGCGCGAGTGTTCATGCAGTTGATAGGCATGATGGCCTCCTGCATCTTCATAGTCCCACACGCGAGACTACATATGCGCCCGCTTCAGGAGTGCTTGGCACGTCAGTGGAATCAGGCTCAAGGACAGTTGAAAGACCTAGTGTTGGTGAGCGGTCGGGCATACAACTCTCTGCATTGGTGGAATCCACAAAACCTTTGCAAGGGCCGACCGTTCCAAGAGCCTGTTCCACAAATAATACTGACAGCGGACGCGTCTCTCCAGGGATGGGGAGCTCATGTACAAAATTACACAGTGCGGGTACTATGGACTACACAACAAAAGAAGATGCACATCAACCTTCTAGAACTGATGGCAATCTTCCTGGCAATGAAAGCATTCAAAGTACACCTGTGCAACAAGGTCGTGTTGATCCGGACGGACAACATGACTGCCATGTACTACATACAGAAGCAGGGAGGAACACACTCTCCACAGTTGTCTCATCTGGCTCAGAGCATGTGGAAGTGGGCCATTCAGAGGAACATATTCCTCATGGCGGAACACCTCCCAGGCAAAGACAACCAGATGGCGGATCTGCTCAGCAGACACAGCCACCAGATGCACGAGTGGGAGTTACACCCATCAGTGCTCCAACCGTACTTCCAGCAGTGGGGTCATCCAGAGATAGACCTATTCGCCACAAGGGAAAACGCAAAATGCCAAAGCTTTGCCGCCAGGTTCCCACATCCACAGTCGCAGGGCAAGGCGATATGGATGAACTGGTCCGGCAGATTTGCGTACGCTTTTCCCCCAGCGCCGTTGATACCGCTAGTGGCACGCAAACTGCGACAGCACTCTCTGACACTCATCCTGGTTGCTCCAACATGGGCACGCCAGCCATGGTACACCACCTTTCTGGAACTTTCCGTGGTGCCGCATCAAAGGCTGCGGATCAAACCCGCGCTTTTGCCGCAGAACCATGGAGAAATTCAACACCCAGATCCGCAACAGCTGAACCTGGCAATCTGGCTCCTGAAGTCTTAGAGTTTGGCTACCTAAACCTGCCACCTGACTGTATGGAGATCATTAAGGAAGCTAGGAGACCCACTACCAGAGCTTGCTATGCAGCCAAATGGAAGAGGTTTGTCATTTATTGCAACAACAATCACATTAACCCGCTAGACGCATCTATTCAGAACATAATCTGCTATCTATTACACCTATACCGATGCAGTCTGGCATACACCTCAATACGTGTCCATTTAACAGCAATAGCAGCCTACCTCCAAAACAGGCAGCACCTCTCTTCATTCAGAGTGCCTGCCATCAAAGCCTTCTTGGAAGGACTTAAACGGGTGATTCCCCCAAGGCACCCCCCGGCACCGGTGTGGAACCTCAACTTGGTCCTCACCAGACTAATGGGTCCACCCTTTGAACCTCTCCATTCTTGTGAGATTCAATTCCTCACCTGGAAAGTGGCTTTCCTGGTTGCCATCACTTCCTTAAGAAGAGTTAGTGAACTCCAGGCACTAACCATTCAGGAGCCATTTATACAAGTTCACGCAAACCGGGTCGTACTACGTACCAACCCCAAATTCATGCCTAAAGAAATATCGCAGTTCCACATGAACCAAACCATTGAACTGCCTGTTTTCTTTCAAAACCCACAAAATGTCGCGGAGAGGATGCTCCACACACTAGATGTAAAGAGGGCCCTCATGTACTATATTGACAGAACTAAAAACTTTAGGAAGACTAAACAACTCTTTGTTGCCTTCTCTTCACAACACAAAGGCAACGCCATTTCCAAAGCAGGTATAGCCAGATGGATCGTTAAATGTATCCAAATTTGTTATCAAAAAGCTAAACGCACATTAACGATTCCACCACGAGCCCACTCAACACGGAAGTTAGGGGCGTCCATGGCTTTCCTGGGAAACATTCCTTTACAAGAAATATGTAGAGCAGCCACATGGTCCACTATACATACATTTACCAAACACTACTGTGTAGATGTACACTCAAAACAGCAGGCAGCTGTAGGACAGGCTGTTCTCAAAACTCTTTGTTCGAGGCATATGAGCTGCAGATTGTACACTTAGCATAGGTCGCCATCTGGTGTTGGGCCCGGATGTTTGCAGTTTGTTTTTCTTCTTGGACCGTCTTTGGAAGTCACGAGTTTGGTGACTCCTCCTTCGGTCCGTACTGCGCATGGGCTTCGGCTCCATCCTCAGATTGTTTTTTTCCGCCATCGGGCTCGGATGTGATA
Source organism: Triturus cristatus (assembly GCF_964204655.1). Lineage (NCBI taxonomy): Eukaryota > Metazoa > Chordata > Amphibia > Caudata > Salamandridae > Triturus > Triturus cristatus. The sequence goes on from NC_140592.1 coordinate 1,187,936,641, forward strand.
CTTCGTACTCCGGCTTCGAACTTCTACGGTTCCAGCCTCGACGGAAAATCCTCGATTCTTCGAGTTCCTTCATCATCTTCATCTCTCGAAGCGGCACTTTTTCCATCCCGTACATCGACACCGGCCTTCGGGCCCTCCGCGACTCCGGTCCCGGCCGATGGAAAGGACTCCGTTTAAAAAGTGCCCAAAATGTGGGTCTAAATTTCCCCACACCGACCTCCATCAGGTGTGTAACCTTTGCCTCTCTCCGGAACACGAGGCTCGAGACTGCCCCGCCTGCAAGTCTTTTCGATCGAAGAAAACGATCCGAGATCGAAGGGCTCGACGCACCATGGCGCACTCATCCTCGACAGCTCCACCGGACATCTTCGGAGACGACGCCGAAGCTTCGGGGCAGACACACACCGAACTGGGAGAAGACATCGTCAGCGCTTCCGAGGCCGACGACTCCGACCTGGAGGACGTAACACCAGGACAGCGGGCCGTGAGTACAATGCCCCCTCCCAGCCCCGCACCGAAAACCAAAGAGACTCCGGTTACTCCCTCGCCTGCCGGCCTGGGCAAAACCAAAACCAAAGCCTCGATCACCCCACCTTCGGGCCCGGTGTCGAAGCACTCAAAGTCTCACGGCAGCTCGGGATCGAGCCAACCGACGCCCGGTGCCGATAAACACCACTCGGCACCGAAGCCTGCAAAATCCAGCTCGACTCCGAAACCACCGGTGCCGAAGCCTGGACACTCGGCGCCGACCAAACACAAACAGAAATCGGTCGGCACCGACGCTCCGGCGCCGAAACAGCATTCGACGCCGAAACACACGGAGACCTCCAAAAAGCAGGGCGTACACAGAACATCGAAACCTCCGGTTCCGAAATCGCCGGTGCCGACAGACGACTCGGCGCCATTGGCTCTGTTTACACCAGACCCTTTACAAAAGACTTTGTCCAGAGATCCAAAGACTGGCCTTTTGACTGTGATTACTAAGAAGCGTCGCCTTGAGGCTCCGGCTCCTCCTCCTCCACCCAAAAAGAGGGACTCAGCTACTTCTCCCCTTAGAGTACCCTCCCCACTGCCACCCCCCCTCCCACCACCACCCCCTCCACCTTTACCTCACTACGATCCGGCCCCATCCCCAGATCCGGATGACGGGGACCCGGACAATGACCCAGGGGACGCCCCAATGGATTCCACTCCACCAGGGACCCCAGATCCATGGGAGGATTATAATAACCCTGATGTACCCAATGTACCTCAAGACGACCTATACCCATCAAGGCCGTCTCCTCCAGAGGACTCTTTAGGGTTTCACCATTTAGTGCAGAGAGCAGCACACTACCATGGGGTGGACATGCACACTGAACCAGTGGAAGAAGACTTCCTACTGGATACATTTGATTTACAAGATCGTTCCACTGCTATTTTACCCATGCTTAAGGGTGTCACCAAGCACGCTACAGAGGTATTCAAAGACCCTGTCAGAGCCAGAGTACAAGGCGGCACCCACAGACCCTGCATACATCAAGGGCCCTGCTCCTCTAGATTCCCTAGTTGTCTCCACAGCTAGAAAGCGGGCTAACTCCCAATCCTCAGGAGATGCCCCACCACCAGACAAGGAATCTAAACTTCTGGACGCGTCTGGTAAACGCACCGCCTACCAGGCTGCAAACATGTGGCGCATTGCAAATACACAAGCACTGCTTGCGCGATATGATAGAGCACACTATGATGAATTAGAGGCTCTTATGCAGCACCTTCCAGAGAAATACAAACGTCAAGCTCATGACCTGATACAGGAGGGCAAACTAATCACAAACACCTCCATTAAGTGTGCCCTTGATGCAGCAGACACTGCTTCTAGAGCCATAAACACCAGTGTCCTGCTTCGCCGCCATGCCTGGCTCAGGATATCAGGGTTCAAGCCTGAGGTCCAGACATCAATACTTAATCACACCTTTGACCAGCAAACACTCTTTGGCCCAAAGGTAGACGAAGCGCTCGAAAAAATGAAGAAAGATACAGACACAGCGAAGTCTATGGGAGCGCTCCAGACCCAAGCCTCTAAGCGTTCCTTTCGACGCTCGTCCTTTCGTGGCACAGGTAGAGGCTCCTCCACCGATAATGCCTCTACCTCCTACAAATCCCCTCCTCAAAATACCTTTTCAAAGGGCAACCAAAGAGGTGGTTACAGAGGCAACAACAATAAGGGCAGGGGCAAAACCAACAATACCCGTTCTGCCACCCCACCCGCACAATGACTCCCCTTCGCTCCCCCCAGACCATTCCACTCCGGTCGGGGGCAGACTACAAGATTTTATCCACGTATGGGAGTCCATAACATCGGACAAATGGGTGACCCAAATCATTCGGTCAGGGTACTGCCTCGAGCTAACATCTACCCCACCCAATATCCCACCAAGGCACCGTCCAATGTCCCAAGAGCATTCCACACTGCTCAAACAAGAGGTACTCTCGCTCCTCCAGAAACACGCCATAGAGCAGGTACCCGGCAATCAACGAAATCTAGGGGTCTACTCCCTATATTTCTTAATCCCAAAGAAAGACGAGACCCTCAGACCCATTCTGGATCTCCGGCCTCTAAATGCCTACATACATTCAGACCACTTTCACATGGTCACCTTACAACAAGTCCTCCCACTCCTCTGCCAGGGAGACTTTCTCACAACACTGGATCTGAAAGACGCGTACTTTCACATTCCAATACACCCCTCTCACAGAAAATACCTCAGGTTCGTGGTGGACGGGCAACATTACCAATTCAAGGTTCTCCCCTTCGGGGTCACCACTGCACCACGGGTGTTTACCAAATGCCTAGCAGTAGTAGCAGCACACCTCAGACGTCAACATATTCACGTCTTCCCTTACTTAGACGACTGGCTCATAAAAGCCGCGTCCTACCACCAATGCGTGCAACATACAAACAGCACCATCCAACTGCTTCATCAGCTAGGCTTCACGGTGAACTACCAAAAGTCCCACCTCATACCATCTCACACAAAGCAATATCTCGGGGCCACCATAGACACCTCAAAAGGTATTGCCTATCCAAACTCAGCCAGAATCACAAGCATTCTAGCCTTACGCAAAATATTCCTTCCTCAACACTCTCTACCAGCAAGAGTGTTTATGAAGCTCATAGGGATGATGGCGTCTTGCATCTTCATAGTGCCCCATGCAAGACTCCACATGCGTCCACTTCAGGAGTGCCTAGCACAACAGTGGAACCAGGCCCAGGGTCAGCTGACGGATCTGGTGTTGGTGGACGGCCGCACACATCACTCTCTGCAGTGGTGGAACACCACAAACCTTTCCAAGGGACGGCCGTTCCTGGACCCGGTTCCCCAAGTGACTCTAACAGCGGACGCATCGCTCTCCGGCTGGGGAGCGCACCTCTTACACCTCACAATGCAAGGTCTATGGACGCCACAGCAAAAATCGCTCCACATCAACCATCTGGAGCTCTTGGCGATCTTTCTAGCCCTAAAATCTTTCCAAAAGCAGATTTCAGGCAAAGCAGTCCTCATTCGCACAGACAACATGACTGCGATGTATTATATACAGAAACAGGGGGGGACACACTCTCCCCAGCTCTCCCGCTTAGCCCAGAGCATATGGAGATGGGCAATTCCCCAAAACATTTTTCTCCTGGCACAACATGTTCCAGGCGTACAAAACACCATAGCAGATCTGCTCAGCAGACAGACTCAACAACTACACGAATGGGAACTGCATCCACAAGTTCTTCACCCATTCTTCCAACAGTGGGGGCATCCTCAAATAGACCTCTTCGCCACCCACGAAAACAAAAAATGCCCAAGCTTCGCCGCCAGATACCCACACCCATTGTCCAAGGGCAATGCGATATGGATGAACTGGTCAGGCAGATTTGCATACGCCTTTCCACCTCTCCCACTAATTCCATTAGTGGTCAGGAAACTACAACAGCACTCCCTCACACTCATTCTGGTAGCTCCGACGTGGGCCAGACAGCCGTGGTACACCACGCTACTACAACTATCAGTGGTACCACATCAAAAACTGCACCTTTCCCCATGCCTCCTAACCCAGAACCATGGAGAAATCAGGCACCCGGACCCAGCTCAGCTCAACCTGGCGATCTGGCTCCTGAAATCTTAGAATTCGGGTACCTTAACCTTCCCCCTGATTGCATGAACATCATCATGGAAGCCAGACGTCCTACCACTAGAGCATGCTATGCCGCAAAGTGGAAAAGATTTGTAATGTACTGCCGTAACAATACAATCAACCCTCTAGATGCATCCATACAACACATCATATGCTATCTGCTCCATCTTCACAGGTGTAACCTGGCGTATTCATCCATACGCCTACACCTAGCAGCGATCGCTGCCTATCTACAAAACAGACAGCATTTGTCACTCTTCAGAGTGCCCGCTATTAAAGCCTTCATGGAAGGCCTTAAACGAGTAATTCCTCCCAGGGCACCACCCTCCCCTGTATGGAATCTAAATTTGGTCCTTACACGACTAATGGGTCCGCCCTTCGAACCAATGCACAAATGTGAGCTACAATTTCTCACCTGGAAAACAGCTTTCCTTGTAGCTATCACTTCCCTTAGAAGGGTTGGTGAAATACAAGCGTTCACCATACAGGAACCTTACATACAAATGCATCACAGCAAGGTCATACTTCGAACTAATCCGAAGTTCCTGCCCAAAGTCATTACCCCCTTCCACCTCAATCAATCAGTGGAATTACCTGTCTTCTTTTCGCAACCCCAATCTGTTGCGGAAAGGGCCTTACACACACTAGATGTGAAAAGAGCGTTGCTATATTACATACAAAGAACGCAACCCTTCAGGAAGACCAAACAGTTGTTCGTTTCCTTTTCTCCACCACATAAAGGCAACCCCATCTCAAAATCAGGGATAGCTAGGTGGATTGTAAAATGCATACAAATTTGCTATCAGAAGGCAAAGAGAACATTATCTGTTCCCCCTAAAGCCCACTCTACAAGAAAGTTAGGGGCTTCTATGGCTTTTCTAGGGAATATACCCTTAGATGACATATGCAAGGCAGCCACATGGTCTACACCGCACACATTCACAAAACACTACTGTGTAGATGTGCATTCCCAGCAGCAAGCTAGGGTGGGCCAGGCTGTACTAAAAACACTCTTTCAAACAGCTGCAACGGATACCGGTGGTCGCCGCTAAGGTTGGGTACTGCTATATAATCTATGCTAAGTGTACAATCTGCAGCTCATATGCCTCGAACGGAATATGCTACTTACCAGTATGCATCTGTTCTTGGCATGTAGAGCTGCAGAGTTGTACACGCCCACCCGCCTCCCCGGCTACCTGTATCCGTTCCAGTCCATCTTATTTAGATACAACACACATGGGTTTCTCACTGTTATTACTACGCTCCATCATTTCCCTGTTGGCGAAAAACAATCTGAGGATGGAGCCGAAGCCCATGCGCAGTACGGACCGAAGGAGGAGTCACCAAACTCGTGACTTCCAAAGACGGTCCAAGAAGAAAAACAAACTGCAAACATCCGGGCCCAACACCAGATGGCGACCTATGCTAAGTGTACAACTCTGCAGCTCTACATGCCAAGAACAGATGCATACTGGTAAGTAGCATATTCCTTCAGACTGCTGCAGCTGGCACGGGTAGCCGCCGCTAATAGGAGGTACTGCTGTGTATTCTATGCACAGATATGAATTCAGCAGCCCACATGCCTCGAACTGAATATGCTACTTACCAGTATGCATCTGTTCTTGGCATGTAGGGCTGCTGACATTCATATCGCCCACCCTCCTCCCCGGCGCCTGTCGCAGCTGCAGCTCTCAGAATTACTGTATAGCATGGTCATCACTTCCTGTATCTACTCCATCACTGCCACAATGGCGAAAAACAATCTGGGGATGGAGAGGATGCCCATGTGCACTGTGGTCCAGGGGAGGAGTCACCCATCTCAGGATACTTCGAAGACTCTTCCAGGACAACAATGTGCAATCATCCGGACCCAACACTAGGCGGCGATCTATGCACAGATATGAATGTCAGCAGCCCTACATGCCAAGAACAGATGCATACTGGTAAGTAGCATATTCAATCCATAGTACAACAATAGCATAGCTAAAAGATCCATTGAAAGTATTGTAACATAGCAATCAATAGGAAAAAACCTGTCACTTTATTAACTCATCCAAGTCATTAGATATAGTCCAAACTCCAGCCAATCAGGCAACAGCACCCTCTAGAACCTTCTCCTCAGAGGCTCAGACCCTCATTTTCTACCGCACGTCGTGTGAAGGGAGACTCCCTGAGCTCTGCTCAGTACTTCAACTTTTTTCTTCAGGAATTCTTCAGCACATCTTCGCTACAATGTCTAGTACAAAGAGATCACTCTTTAGGCGCTGTGAGTCTTGTGGGAAACTGCAACTTCATTCTGAAGACCCACACAAAAATGTATCTACTGCCTCCACCCTGACCATCAGGTGAGAGATTGCAGGACTTTTCCTCAAAAGGCCTTAAGAGACGGGACGTCTTCTTCTGTGGCTACAGAAGCTCAAGACAAAGGAAAACCCACTATCAAATCTCGAGTGGTTCCTTTCTCAAGACTGTTGCCTCAAAGAAAAGGGCTGGTGAGGCGGATATGACATCTTCTAAGGCTAAGGTGCTGAAGAAACACCACACTTCTAAGCGTGAAGACCAGCCTTCCTCATCAAAGGAGCTCCTACTCTTCCTACAGGCCAGTCTCCACCCTCTACGCCTCCGAGATCTAATTCTCAAGCGTCTAAATCTCTGCCTGAGAGACTTTTGCCTCAGAAAATTGGCATCTCGTCGAGGAGCTCGTTGTCGATTCCTCCATCGACAAAGTCCTCCGTCGTCACAACTACGACGACAACTGCCACCTTCACTTCTCCTCGAATCTGCAATGGTGATGTCGTTGGTGTCTTCTCCGTCAATGCTTGTGTCCGTGATGGTGAGGCCTCATTCATCTACCTCCTCCCTCTCTTCGTCGATGACGAAAAAGAAGCATTCGTTGACGGACACCTCTTAGTCGACGAGACGGTCGACGCCCTCCAAGGATCAGCCTGCCTCAATGACGGCTGCCTCGCCGACGGTTGCCTCGTCGACGGCCTTGAAACCTTCGCAGACAGAGCTTCAACTATGTCTCTCATCGACAGCTGTGGCTTTGTCGGTGAAATCTTTGGTTTCACATCCAGGTTTGATGCCTCTAGTCCCTTTAAAGCCTTCAGCAGCTCTTTTGCCACCTTCGGAACCGAAAAATGTTCCCTTGCTTCAACGTAGACAATCTTCCATGGACCTTTTATTACCAGTTAAAGCATCTCCTAATCTTCCAGTGGAACTGTTTGATTATGGGGCGGATAAGGAGTATTCAGAGGAGGATGATAGGTTTAGAGCTGCTTGTAGTCCTAAGGAGCTTCTCATCAAGTGCCAAGATATAGAGGATGACCAAGTGTATGACTATTACTCCGAGCCTAATATTCAACCACAGCCTGAAAATCCACACATACCACTGACAAAGACAGAGAAGAAGGGAAGTTAGATGATAGATCCCTACTTACTGATTGGGACAATTATCAGATCCAGACTCCGTCGACTACCACTCCAACTCCTGTTGACTCTCCAACTGTTGCTATAGGTGGATTTCATGTTCTCATGGACTGAGTGGCCAAGAGATTCCTTCTCCCTATGGTCACCAAGGACGACCACCGAAACAGGTACGAGCTGTAAGGAAGTGGGTTTCTGTCGCAGTAACCCCCCCTCCCCCCCCCCCCCACCACACACTTTTTGCCTGATAACTGATGCACTTTTCCTTGGTGTGCCCTGGGCTCCTGCCAATCAGATGCCCAGGGCCTGTGTTCCTTCCCTAAAAACTGCCTAACAGCCTAAACCCCATTGGCATCTCTGGCCACATGTCACCCCCTGGTAAATGGTACCCTAGGTACCCAGGTCCTTGTGACCAGAGAAGACCCCGAAGGGTAGCAGCACTTATTGTGCCACCCTTAGAGGCCCTGTACCCTGAGACACACACACTGCCTTTGCAGCCTGAGTGTCTTGGTGCAGAACAAAACAGAGTCGACATGGCAAACATCCCTGTGTGCCATGCCCACCGAACACACTGCCCTGGCATACCTCAGTCACCCCTCTAGCTGGGTGCCCTATGCCAGTGGTGTGGGCACAGGTGCCTGAGCCCTGTGCCTCTACAGTACCAAGGTCCATTCCTGGGCACTGTAAGTGCAGTGCTGCCATTAAGAATATATGGTGCTGGGAGGTCGTCAACACGAACTCCACAGCACCATGATGGCAACACTGAAGACTGAGAAGTTTGGTATCAAACTTCACAGCACATTAAACCCACACTGATGCCAGTGTGGGATTTAATGTAAAATGCACGACAGAGGGCAACTTAGAGTCGCCCCCTGAACCTAACCTACAATCCACGTCTTGTCTGAGCGGCTGCCTAGGCTGCCACACAGCAGACATGTTGCTGGACCCCTGGGTAGAGAGCCATCCGCTCTCCTGGGCCTGCAACAATGTACAGCCTGGGCGAGGTGCTAGGTCTACTCCCCCAGGATGGGCAGGGGAAGCTTCAAAGGCATGCCACCTTTATGAGCTTCTCTAGGCCACTTGCTGTACTCAGCAACTGGCCCCCACCGGTTGTGACCCCCACTCTGGCGGGAAGATTGTCCGGAAACTCCAAGAGAGGAAAGGGGGTGTGCCAACCTCTGCCAACCCTACCCCACAGGTGGTGGAGGTGAGGTGAAGCACATCCCCGGGCTCTCGCCATCTTGAAGATGGGGTGCCCTGCCCAATGAGTATTATGCTACTGCCCCCCTCCCACAGGAGAGTGGCAGGATAGTGGGTGTACCCACCCCAGGGAAGGGACCCATTGGTCCCTGCCCTTTACCTACCTGTAACGCCTCTAAATTTAGTATTTAGGGGCACCCTGAACCTTCCTTTTTTTTTTTTTTTTAATCTCTTTATTGTCAGTTTCATTTAATGCAAGCAGGGAACAGCGATTGTATAACTAAAGCAAAAAACAGAACACATAATATATTAACACAGTATACAAGATTATTAACGAAAAAGGCGTCCAGGCACATGATAAAATAAATAACCATCTTAGTTCGTAATCTCATTAATCCAATTCTCTAGAGGTGCCCAGAGTTGTTCACCCATCATTCTCCTTTTCCTGCCTTTAGCCCTATATATAGCCCTTTCCAAATTATATTTAGCTAGTAAACGTGCTCTCCAAGAAGAAAAAGAGGGGGAGTCTGGGCTCACCCAAGCTTGAGTGATGCATGCCCTCCAAGTTGCCATAGAAATAAAAAGAAAGTTTGTCTGACCTTCAGATAGATCGAGAGAGACGATACGCCTATTGGCACTAGTTCTCCTGACAAAACAATTGTCTGACCCATCAATATTTTAAGAAAAGTTTGAATTTCAGACAATACTTAAGACAATCGAGGGCACGCAAAAAACATGTGAATTGCATCTGCTGCAAAAAGTCCACATCTGTTACATGAGGTACCTACAGTAGTACCCCATTTACTAATTTTGGAGGGTGAATAATATAGATCAAATAAGGCCATATAATGTTGTGTACGGGCTCTCCCAGTTATTGATATAGTGTTAGCCAGAACTATAGATTCATGAATTTTAATATTGGCAATACCCAATTTTCCATTCCATCTGTTTTGATGTAACAGAATATCATCTGGAAGTGAAGCCAAGAGTAAATTATAGTATGAGCCAATCTTTTTTTTTTGTTGTAAAGAGACTATCAATAAGTGGGATCCTCAAGCGAGAACGATCTTGCGGACGGAGAGTATTAAAAAAGCTATGTATCTGCACATATTTGAAATAATCATTGCGGGTTAAGTTATATTTGCTCTCTAATGATGAAAAGGGAATTAGCTGACCATCCTGCCAGAGATCACCTATACAACTAATACCTAAGTTACGCCAGCGAGTCATTACTGCATCCTGAAAAGTTGCTGGAAAGATACTAGATGATTTAAATGGAGTATACACCAAGATTTTATCTATGTTCATTTGTCTTTTAATTAACTGCCAAGCACCAAACGCGGCACTCAAAATCTTAAACTTAGTTTTTTTGAAGTAGCTAGGCTCAATAATTCTCAAAAAGCTTCCTTGGCATTCTGTGCCCATTGCAAATTCATAGATTGGTGGTGAGTGACTAAGTGGAGTACATATTCTGGGCCCAATTATCAGTGGTGAGATAAACTGTAGCACTGCAGCCAGGTAATAGTAAAGAAAATGAGGGACTCCCCAGCCTCCTCTTGATTTAGGAAGAATAATTTTTTTGTATGACCTACGATGCCCTCTGTACCCCCAGAGAAATCTAGCAGACATTCTTTTCAACTGTTGAAAAAGAGTCGAGGGGAACACTAATGGGATTGCCCTAAACACGTATAAAAATTTAGGTAGGATCATCATTTTTAAAACGCTGCATCTGCCAAATTAAGATAAATGGAGATGATCAATAAGTTCTAGAGAAGAGTTCACTTTTTTCAGTACAGGAGTAAGGTTAAGTTCTGGAATAGCAGCAACTGGTGATGTAATCTTTATGCCCAAATAGGTGGCCACTGGAACTATATTTAGTTGTACTGGGGGATTCAATCCGACAAACAAAATTTGTGTTTTTTGTATATTTAGCCTATAGCCAGAAAAATTGCCAAATTGGGATGCAAGATCTTGAATTATTGGTATTGCCCCCTTAATATCCGTTGTCAGTACTACTATGTCGTCCGCATAAGCTAAAGCTCTATATGTCGTAGCAGCCACTTGAACTGGTTTTATATCGTCTGCATTATTCAATCTATTTAAAAAAATATCAATATATAAAGCAAAAAGAAGAGGAGAAGCGGGGCAACCCTGTCGAGTCCCACGATGGATGCTAAAGGGAAGAGATTTCTTCCCACCAATGCTGATGCAGGAAAAGGGGGCGACGTAAAGCGCTTTTAAAGCCATAACCATTTTAGGACCAAAGCCCTTACAGGTGAGAAGATCCCAAAGATATGGCCACGCCACCGTGTCGAATGCCTTTTCGGCATCCAACAGGGTGATTCCCAAATCTATATTTGAGCCATGGGCCCAGTCCATTAAGGCAATCACTCTTCTGACATGGTCAGTAGTATCACGGTTTGGAATGAACCCATGCTGCAGATGCGAATCAATTGTAGAGATAACCCCAGAAAGGCGAGAGGCCAATATTTTTGAGTAGATTTTACTGTCTGCATTTAAGAGAGATATGGGTCTGTATGAGGCCGGTTGTAAAGATGGTTTCTCCTTTTTAAGAAATGCCATGATAATTGACTCACTCCAAGAAGGGGGAGTTGTCCCTTTCTGTGCTTCCAAACATATGAAAAGTAACGCCTGTTTTAAAACATGCCGGAAAGATCTGTAAAACTCAAGAGGAATTCTGTCTGGTCCCATGGCCTTACCTGCTGGTAGAGAAAGAATGGCTGCTTCTATCTCATCCCAAGTGATATCTTTGTCTAATAGGGCTGTCTGTATGGATGATAACCTAGGGATATTATTGTTGGCAGTAAAGTTTAAGATCGAGTCTGATGTATACGATATCACCTCCTCCGTATATAAAGTCTTGTAAAACAGACGAAAAACCTCCCAAAAATTTTCCCGGCTGATGGTGGACTTGGCCGAATTCATCCTGTATTTTATTTATAGTGTTAAGGATTTCTTTTTGCCGGATTATTTTTGCCAGAATATGTCCTGACCTCTCACCCAGCTTATATACCTGTGCCCTAAAAGCAGCGAGCTGTTCTGCAAGTTTGGAAGCAAAATTCTCATATAGCCTAGACTTGTATATGGCTAAATTAGCTTTGATCTGCTCAGTATCTAAAGAGTTCATAATGGCTACAGCTAGTTTTGTTTCACATTCCAATACTGCGTTATAATAAGATGTTAATTTACGCTGATACTTGCTTTGTTTATTGATTGAAAAAGAGAGAGTCTCCCCTCTCACCCCCGTTTAAAAGCATCCCATACCATCTGAATGGACGTTGATCCCATATTAAACTCAAAAAAATCCTTAATCCATTTGTCCATATGCTCAATATAAGATGGATCTCTTAAAAGCCTCCGTTCGAATGTCCATGTTGTTACTTTACCCAATGATCTACCCTGAACCTTCCTTCCTCAGATCCAGATCCCGAAACAAGAAGAACAAGAAACAAGAAGACCTGCCGTGCAGCTGCTAACAGGAGGAAGACACCAACTGATTTGGCCCCAGCCCTACAGGCCGGTAGACCCTCGAACCTGCTCCTGCTAAACCCCGGCGTCTCCAGTGGTCAGCAACCTCAAAAACCCCGGAGGACCTGACTGCCTTGTGACTCTAACCAACTGGGACTCCCACGAGCAGTGGTACTGCTCAATGCAAGTAACTGACCCCTGGCATCGGCCTCCTGCACACTCTGCACCCGCCAAGCCTGGCCTGTGCCGGAGTTGACAAAGACCACGAGGTCCCCCCGGCGACTGTGACCCCGAATCCAGCGCCCAAGGACCCACCTCCACGCTCCTGACGACGCCTGCAGCCTCAGAACCAGGGACCCCTCCAACTGTGACCAGGAGAGGGTAAGATTTCCCGACGCCAAAAGGCACCCCGGTGCCCTGCGGCCCCCTGTGCCCAACTCCTGGGTGCCTACCTATCCTCCAACTACCCAACTTACCTCTCGAAGTGGTGGTCCCACCTGAAGAATCTTCGTCCCCGAGCTTGCAGCCTGTGTTCATCCTTGAGCTTCTCCATTGAGCGCCCGACGACCCAAAAGCACCCTGCACCCAGCTGCCTGAATACACCTGGGAGTGCAACCTCTATCCTAATCTACTTCCCCAACTTGCCCTGAGCAAGTGACCAGGAGCCCAGCTCCCACAGCCGCGTGGCCTGCTTGCCAGCAGCCACCAACCAAAGGCCCCCTGCCTCCCATAGGATAACATTGGGCCTAACTCTCTCTGCACCTGGCTGCCCCTGTGCTGCTGAGGATGTAACAACTGTACATACCTGACCCTGGGAGACCCCCCGAGTCTATGCCCAGAACCTTTACTCTGCCAGTCGAGTACTTACCTGAAAGCCGATAACCTACATTTTCTCCATAGGGTAACATTGACTGGTTTCACTTGGAAATTCTTCTAAGTGTCGAGTTTTGAAACTTTAAAATATTCACCTAAAATCAGCTGAATTACGAAAACGAATTTACTCACCTGTTATCAGGAGAGATCCCAGTGCTGGATCTTGGTGCCGAGCACTGACCCTGAAAAGTAATTACAACCGTACTTACCTATAACTTGATTTTCCTCCATACGATAACATTGCCTGTTTTTTGCCAGAAATTCTTCTAAGTGTCGATTTTTGAAACTTACAAATATTTGCAAAAAATCGCCTGTATAACAAAAACGCATTCTTTCAACTGTTTACAGGAGATGCACCAGTGCTGGATCCCGGATCCAACACTGAGTAAGAAAAAGTAACAATAACCCTACTTACCTGCTAAGTGAATTTCCTCCCCTAGGATAACATTGGTGATTCTATGTGAAAAAGTTTTTAAGTGTCAACTTTTAAAATACAATAATATTCCTTAAAAATCACAACTGTAACCAAAACGTTTCTACTCAACTGTTTACAGGAGATGTGCCAGGACTGAATCTAGGATCCAGTCCCGTGGTAAGAAAAGTAATCAATTGCATTTATCTAGAAATTCCCATTATGCTCAATGTATAATTGTGATTGAAATTGTGTTGCCTATTGCAACAACTGTAACTAGCGCATTCAAAAGTCTATTGCCTATTGAAAGGTTTTTAACTAAAGTATCTCATTCTGAGAAAGTATATTTTGATACCAATTGTTGGTTCTAGAATAAACAACTATATATTTTTATATACAAACCATTGGCCTAGAGTTCAGTTATTGAGTGTGAGAGACCATTTGCTGACTGAGTGTGTACAACAAATGCTTTACACTGTCCTCTAATACTGCCTTACTGCTCGACCAAGCTACCACTTTAGAGAGTAAGGTTATATCTAACTTTTGCCTCTGCCAAACCTCTGGGGACTGTGGACTCTGTGCACACTGTACCTATTTGGGAACAGTATATACAGAGCCACTTTCTTACATGAGCTATACCAATAATTTTTATCTGGCAGGAGGGTTTGAAGGTCATGAAAACCCCTGCCTCCATTCCTGCAGTCCTGCCACGCCTGCATGAGAAATACAAGGCCTCGGACAATTCACCAGCCTGTCTAATTGGTCACCCGAAGCCAGACTCTGTTATTTCTCAGGCGGCACAATGTTGTGCCAGGAATCCCTAGTCTCCTTTGTCGGCTCCTCTTGATCGAGAGGGCAGACGCCTTGACTCATTGGGAAAATAAATTCCACCATGGCGGCAACTACTGTCCGGGCGGCTAATTCTCTTGCTATCCTAGGACACTATGACATGGTCAGAAATGTCCCTCTTTATCGACATGCTGCCTGAGGCCTCTAAAGTGGAAGCTTTAAAGATTCTCCAAGAGGGTGAGCGGATCTTTGCCGAGATCATTGACTGTGCAGTGGACGTCTCTTCCACGGGTTTTCACCAACTGGCAGGGGCGGCAGTCCTCCGATGGCTGGGCTGGTTAAAAGCTACATCTTTTCGGCAGGAAGTACAAACAAAAATTATCGATATGCCTTATGACGGCGAATCACTTTTCGGGCAGCACATTGACGACGCCCTCCAGACAATTACAAAGGATACCGACATCGCACGTGTGCTTGGCATTCTACAATTTAAAATGCAGCCTTTTCGTGGTGCTAGAGGTCGTGGTTCCTTCTGTTCTTTTCGAGGAGGCTACAATCCATACCGGCAGTACCAATCCTATCAGGGTCAACAGCGTTGCTCTTTCTCCCAGCAACAGCAGTCTTTTTGTCAACCGCCAGCTGCCTCTTATAAAAAGTACAGAGGGAAATCGTCCTACAGGGGCAAAAAAAGCAGAGACAGCCGCCACCTGCCAACTACTCTAGCCATCAACCCAACCAAGGTTGGAGGGCGAATCTCCCAGTTTGAGGCATATGAGCTGCAGATTAAATACTTATGCATAGATCGCCATCTGATGTTGGGCTCGGATGTTTGCAGTTTGTTGTTGTCTTGGAAGAAGTCTTTGTAGTCAGAAGATACGTGTTCGAGGCATGTGGGCTGCTGAATTCATATCTGTGCATAGATCGCCGCCTAGTGTTGGGTCCGGATGTTTGCACGTTGTTGTCCTGGAAGAGTCTTCGAAGTATCCTTGGATAGGTGACTCCTCCCCTGGACTACAGTGCGCATGGGCATCCTCTCCATCCTCAGATTGTTTTTTTCCGCCATTGGGTTCGGATGTGCTATCTTAGCTCAAGTTAGGAAAAAATTTTGCCGAGGCCTTTAGTTCGCGTCGATACTGTTTATCGATCGGTTTTCGATACTCTCTGTTAGTTTACTAACTTCCAGCACCGACTTTGTTCGCATTTACCTGTCCATCAACTACTTCGACGATGGAATCGAGGACGCCATTCAAAAGGTGTCCGGTATGTAATGCGAAGTACCCACACATCGACGTCCATCCGGTGTGCAACAAATGCCTTTCGCCGGACCACGACGAGTCGACATGTATGGCCTGTGCCCGGTTCCGTTCAAAGAAGACTCTGCGGAATCGTCGAGCGGCGAGGCTCGAAGCGCAGCACGCGGCACCGGCCCCAGCTGACATCTTCGACGACGCGGACGACGTCGAAGAAGTAGAAGTCTTACCCTCCAGTCCCGTTTCCGACCAAGAACCCGGATCGGACGAGGCCGACGAGTCACTCTTCCACAGAGGTGAAGACGACACCGAGGTAGGAGACGACGAGGAGGCCTTAGGGGCCGAAGAGAGTAGCTCCGATGATGAACAAGGCCTACCTGTTCAAACCGAGAATTCACCAGTGCCACGGACTATGGCTCCGGTCGAGGGATCGCCTTCGGGCCTTACCCGAGACCTATCACGCAGTCCTTCGGCCCCGCCCTCGGGCCCGGCCTCGGACGTTCAGCGGCAGCCATTACCGCTTAAGCCAGCTGGTTTCCCTTCCACGAAACCGAAACCGAAAGCTGCTCAGGTTCCTACGAAACCGAAACTGAAAGTGGCGCTAGTCGGATCGAGGCCTTCAACACCTTCGACGCCGGCGCACCGTGTCGGCACCGACCGCACCAAGGGGGACTTCGGTGCCGAACTCGAGACGGGCGACATGGGAGTCGACAAACGGAAGAAGGCCATCGGCGCCGAAAAACCTGCTCGGTTACCGGCGTCGACGCCACCGACACCGAGGGCCGTCCCGCCTGCTACGCCTCGCAGCACCCCCTCGACGACACCGAAACCTCACGTGTCGAAGACGTCGACGGTGATCTCCGCACCTCGGCTCGATGCACCACGGGCGCAGAAGATATCTGCAGCCGCCTCGACGACCCTGGCGGGGGCCACGACCTCTAAGGCGCCCCGGGTACGGCCTGGCGCAATGCCAGGCTGCAAAACCAAGGCTGCCCTCCAGGACCAGTCGGGTTCGATCGATCCAGCGGTTTCGTCGGTGCCGACCAGCATTACCTTCGGCTTGCCTCCATCCACAATCCCGAAGGCGTTTCAACTCAGGACACAGGCCACCAAAACTGCGGTTACGCCTGTCGAGCCGTCACCGTCACGCGTCATCGACGCCGACACTGGCAGGATGATTCTCCACGACCGAAGGATAACTTCGGAACCGCCATTGGAACCTTTCAGGATCCCGCTAAAGAGGAAGCTGCCTGTGGACACAGAACCTCTCCTGTATGAACCCTTTCATTCACCCTACCAGGATCCACACCGGGCCTCCCCCACACGCTCCGACACGGATGCATTGGAGGACTACATGGGTGAACAAGTCCCCTACCATGTGGACACGGACCCTGATGACCAGCAGGACCCTGACCAAACTTGGGGCGACCCTGCAGACCCCAGTGCACCTCTTGATGCACAGGACCCACAACTATATGGGGCAAAAACGTCACCCACAGAGGATACTGCGGCGTTCAACGCTCTGATTGAACGGGCGGCGAACAACCATGATGTACAGCTTCACTCTGATATCATCGAAGATGACTTTCTAATGGACACCTTTGCATCCTCAGAAAGACATGTAAAGACTCTGCCAATGTTGAAGGGGGTCCTTAAGCCAGCCAATGACATTTTCAGGGAACCCACCAGGGCACGAGTGATAAACCCCAGGATCGATAAGAAATACAGATCAGCACCTGGGGATCCTACTTACATCAGAGGACAATTACCACTCGACTCCATCGTTGTGGCGAATGCCCGCAAGAGGGCACACTCGCAGACAACGGGTGACGCTCCTCCCCCGGACAAGGAGTCCAAGGTGCTGGAGACCTCCGGCAAGCGAGTTGCCGCACAAGCTGCAAGCATATGGCGCATAGCTAACACTCAAGCGCTCCTCGCTCGCTACGATAGGGCGCACTATGACACAATGGAGCAACTCCTTCAACACCTCCCTGACCCCTACAAAGAAGGTGCAGAAATCCTTATCAGAGAGGGACAGCTACTCACAAATGCTGCCATCAAATGTGCACTAGACGCTGCTGACACGGCTGCCAGGGCCATCAACACTAGCGTCATCCTACGACGTCACGCCTGGCTACGTATCTCAGGATTCAAGCCTGAGGTACAAAACAATATCCTTAATCAGCCTGTCAACCCCGACTTTTTGTTCGGGCCTGAGGTTGACGCCACCCTCGAGAAGATAAAAAAGGACACGGACACTGCAAAGTCCATGGGCGCCCTACAAACTCAGTCCTTTCGGAGCGGCTCCTTTCGTCGCCCCGGAAACAAGGGAGCAGGCAGAGGACAGGGGTCACAACAAACATATAACAAGGGTAATACGCAGACCACCTACGATAAGAACACCCGAGGTGGCTATCGTGGCTCCAGTACCAAGGGCAGAGGACGTGGCTACGGCAACACCAGGTCCTCCCCCAAGAACAAGCAGTGACGCCCTCTCCCTTCCTCCCGACCACATAACACCTGTCGGGGGAAGGCTACAACGGTTCCTGTCCACGTGGAACTCCATCACCACGGACAGGTGGGTCAAAGATATTATAAAATACGGTTACTGTCTGGAGTTAACTTCCACTCCACCCACAATACCACCAAGAAACCGTCCTATGTCTTCAGAGCACTTGACGCTCTTACAGCAAGAGGTAGAAAGTATGCTTCTAAAAGGCGCTATCGAGGTCGTACCCGTCCACGAGCGGGGCACGGGGGTTTACTCCCTCTACTTCTTAATTCCAAAAAAGGACGGGTCGCTCAGGCCTATATTAGACCTGAGACCCCTGAACCAGTACATTCTTTCGGAGCACTTTCACATGCTCACTCTACAGCAAGTCCTTCCGCTTCTCCAGCAGGGAGACTTCCTAGCATCACTGGACCTCAAGGATGCGTATTTTCACATACCCATCCACCCCTCACACAAAAAATACCTCAGGTTCACTGTTCAGGGGCAGCACTATCAGTTCAAAGTCCTTCCCTTCGGCGTGACAACAGCGCCCAGGGTTTTCACAAAGTGCCTAGCTACGGTGGCGGCACATTTACGGAGACAGCACATACACGTCTACCCCTACCTAGACGACTGGCTCGTTCAAGCGAGATCGGCCCAGCAATGTGCAAGCCACGTGTCCCGTACCATTCACCTTCTTCACAGTCTGGGATTCTCACTAAATTACCCAAAGTCTCATCTCCAGCCCGCACACGTACAACAGTACCTAGGTGCGACTATAGACACTCTGGCGGCCACAGCTCAGCCAAATTTAGTGAGGATCAACGGCATACAAGCGCTGATCTCCAAGTTCAGACCCAACCACTCGCTTCCAGCGCGAGTGTTTATGCAGTTGATAGGCATGATGGCCTCCTGCATCTTCATAGTCCCGCACGCGAGATTACATATGCGCCCACTTCAGGAGTGCCTAGCACGTCAGTGGAATCAGGCTCAAGGACAGTTGAAAGACCTAGTGTTGGTGAGCGGTCGGGCATACAACTCTCTGCATTGGTGGAATCCACAAAACCTTTGCAAGGGCCGACCGTTCCAAGAGCCTGTTCCACAAATAGTACTGACAGCGGACGCGTCTCTCCAGGGATGGGGAGCTCATGTACTCCACTACACAGTGCAGGGACTATGGACGACACAACAGAAGAAGATGCACATCAACCTTCTGGAACTGATGGCAATCTTCCTGGCCATGAAGGCTTTCAAAGTACATCTGTGCAACAAGGTCGTGTTGATCCGGACGGACAACATGACCGCAATGTACTACATACAGAAGCAGGGAGGGACACACTCTCCACAGTTGTCTCATCTGGCTCAGAGCATGTGGAAGTGGGCCATTCAGAGGAACATGTTCCTCATGGCGGAACACCTCCCCGGCAAGGACAACCAGATGGCGGATCTGCTCAGCAGACACAGCCACCAGATGCACGAGTGGGAGTTACACCCATCGGTACTCCAACCGTACTTCCAGCAGTGGGGTCACCCAGAAATAGACCTATTCGCGACAAGCGAAAACGCAAAATGCCAAAGCTTCGCCGCCAGATTCCCACACCCGCAGTCGCAGGGCAATGCGATATGGATGAACTGGTCCGGCAAATTTGCGTACGCTTTTCCTCCAGCACCGTTGATACCGCTGGTGGCTCGCAAACTCCGACAACACTCCCTGACACTCGTCCTAGTTGCTCCCACGTGGGCACGCCAGCCGTGGTACACCACCTTCCTCGAACTTTCCGTGGTACCGCATCAAAGGCTGCGGATCAAACCCGCGCATTTGACGCAGAACCATGGAGAGGTTCAGCACCCAGATCCGCAACAGCTGAACCTGGCGATCTGGCTCCTGAAGTCCTAGAGTTTGGCTATCTCAATCTGCCACCTGACTGTATGGACATCATCAAGGAGGCCAGGAGACCCACTACAAGAGCTTGCTATGCAGCCAAATGGAAACGGTTCGTCATTTATTGCGGTAATAATGACATTAACCCGCTGGACGCATCCATCCACAACATCATATGTTACCTCTTACACCTATACCGATGCAATCTGGCGTACACCTCTATACGGGTCCATTTGACCGCAATATCAGCCTATCTGCAAACCAGGCAGCACCTCTCTCTCTTCAGAGTGCCTGCCATCAAAGCATTCTTGGAAGGACTCAAACGAGTCATTCCACCTAGTCACCCACCGGCTCCAATGTGGAACCTCAACTTGGTCCTCACACGCCTGATGGGTCCACCCTTTGAACCTCTACACTCATGCGAGATTCAATTCCTTACCTGGAAAGTAGCCTTCCTGGTAGCGATCACTTCCCTAAGAAGAGTTAGTGAACTCCAGGCACTAACCGTTCAAGAGCCATTTATTCAGGTTCACGCCAACAGGGTCGTACTACGTACCAACCCCAAATTCATGCCCAAGGTAATATCGCAGTTCCACATGAACCAGACTATTGAACTGCCCGTTTTCTTCCAAAACCCACAAACTGTTGCAGAGAGGGCATTACATACACTAGATGTACGGAGGGCCCTCATGTACTACATCGACAGGACTAAACCCTTCAGGAAGACAAAACAACTGTTCGTTGCCTTTGCCCCACACCACAAAGGTAACGCCATCTCCAAAGCAGGGATAGCCAGATGGATAGTTAAGTGTATTCAAATCTGTTATCAAAAGGCAAAACGCACATTAACTATTCCACCACGAGCCCACTCAACACGCAAGTTGGGGGCTTCCATGGCCTTCCTAGGAAACATTCCCCTGCATGATATATGCAGAGCAGCCACATGGTCCACTACACACACATTTACAAAACACTATTGCGTAGATGTGCAGTCAAAACAGCAGGCAGCTGTAGGACAGGCTGTTCTCAAAACACTTTTTCAGACCGCTGCAGCTGGCACGGGTAGCCGCCGCCAATAGAGGGCACTGCTATGTATTCTATGCACAGATATGAATTCAGCAGCCCACATGCCTCGAACTGAATATGCTACTTACCAGTATGCATCTGTTCTTGGCATGTAGGGCTGCTGACATTCATATCGCCCTCCCTCCTCCCCGGCGCCTGTCGCAGCTGCAGCTCTCAGAATTATTGCAAGCATGGTCATCACTTTCTGTATCTACTCCATCACTGCCACAATGGCGAAAAACAATCTGAGGATGGAGAGGATGCCCATGCGCACTGTAGTCCAGGGGAGGAGTCACCTATCCAAGGATACTTCGAAGACTCTTCCAGGACAACAACGTGCAAACATCCGGACCCAACACTAGGCGGCGATCTATGCACAGATATGAATGTCAGCAGCCCTACATGCCAAGAACAGATGCATACTGGTAAGTAGCATATTCAAACTCCTCCCTTGGACGATAGTGCGTATGGGCATCGACTCCATCCTCAGATTGTTTTTTTTCTGCCATCGGGTTCGGATGTGACTTGCCGCTCTCCGGTTCGGTATTGTGTTTACAAACGTCTTTCGACGCGCAACCCATCACACTCGACGGTATTGTTTTCGTTCGCTTGCCTTTCGACGCGCTAACTCCCAAATCCTCGATTCCGGTCGTTGATGCGGGCCGCTGGGCCTATCGGCGCCGTTCGGGACTACGGCTAATGGGTAGGACTCCATTTAAAAAATGCCCCCAGTGTGGGGGTAAATTTCCACACAGTGACCACCACAAGGTCTGCAACCTTTGTCTATCACCAGAGCACGAAGAAAAGGATTGCCAAGCCTGTGCCTCTTTTCGATCCAAGGAAACCATCTGTGATCACCGGGCCCGATGACACCTGTACCGGTGCCAGAAGACATTTTCGATGAAGGCCCGACGTTCCAGAGGCAGAGGATTCGGAAGAGCTTGAGATAGTCTCTGAAGCTGACGACATCGACCCCGATGACCACATCACTCCAGGGCAACGAGTGAGTAAAATGTCCCTGCCCCACCCAAAAAACAGAAGGCTTCGGTCAAAACTTCGCCTCCAGGCCTTAGTCGAGACCGAAAGAGAAGTTCAGAAGTCCCGCCTCCGGGCCCGGCTCCGAAAACGAAAGAAAAGCCTTCCGGCATATCAGTATCCAGAAAACACCTTTGGTACCGAAACCGGGGATACATATCTCCATTACGCCCAAAAAGGCCTCAAACCCTTCGGCACTGAAATACCATCAGGCCTCGGAACTGGAAAAGCACCACAAATCTTCGGATCTGAAGAAAAGTTCCGACTCGGCTCCGACTTCCAAGTCAAAGGAGCACAAAGCTCCTCCTACACCTATAGAGACCAAATCAAAGCCACGCTCGGAACTGAAAAAATCGGCACCGAAAGAGGAAAAGCAGGAAGAACTGTTTCGGTCAGATCCTTTTGATCCGAAACAAAAAACATTACATGTGGACCCTAGAACAGGCCATATTGACAGTCTTCCAACAAAGAAAAGAAGGAGGTACCTGTAAAGAAGAGACTTTGCAACTTCACCCATAAGACCCTCTTCTCCTATCCTTCCTACTAAACCTTTGTCTCCTATCAACTCTCCTATACCCTCTCCTAGATTTTCTCCGTGCTCACCCTTACCACCACAGGATGAGGATGATTTAGGGGATGGGGGTGGACACAATAAGGATCCCTTAGATGACCCTGATGATAACACTACCCCACCACAGTATACATGGGACGATTACGTTGATCCCACAGATCCTCCAGACCATTCTGATCCTGATCCAGAGCCATACCCATCTAAGTCATCTCCCCCAGGTGATAGTATAGGATTTAGTCAGCTCATTAATAGAGCTGCACGAATATCATGGCGTGGAACTACATTCCGACCCCATGGAAGAAGACTTCCTAATGGACACTTTAGCCCAATCACAAAAAGCATTACACACATTGTCAATGCTCAAAGGTGTCGTCATTAAACATGCACCAGACCGATTTAAAGACCCTGTCAGGACCAGAATTCTCAATCCCCGGATTGATAAAAAATATAAGCCTGCCCCTAAAGATCCAGTATATATCAAAGGACAACTTCCCGTAGATTCTTTAGTAGTGTCCAATGCAAGAAAACGTGCAAATTCCCAAGCCTCTGGTGATGCACCACCCCCAGACAAGGAGTCTAAATTGCTGGATGCATCATGTAAACCAGTTGCCTCCCAAACAGCCAATCACTGGAGTATAGCTAACGCGCAAGCATTACTTGCTAGATATGACAGGGCTCACTGCGACGAGCTTGAAAATCTTATCCTACACTTACCTGACCAGTATGAGGCCAAAGCCAACGATCTGGTCCAGGAGGGCAAGTTAATTACAAATGCATCCATCAAATGTGCCCTCGATGCAGCGGACACTGCATCTAGGTCTATTAACACCAGTGTCTTACTCCGCAGACATGCATGGTTACGCGTTTCCGGGTTTAAACAGGAAGTGCAAACAACTATTTTAAATCAGCCGTTCGATCAAGAACACCTGTTTGGCCCAGCTGTGGACACAACTCTACAAAAAATGAAAAAAGACACAGACACTGCAAAATCTATGGCAGCATTACAGTTTCAGCCCACCCGAGGTTCCTTTCGTCGCTCCTTCTATAGGGGCAGATCCAAGAACATTGACACGGATACTACTTAATCCTCCTACAAGACCCCCACACAAACCTCCCCCAACAGGGAATATTTTAGGGGGAGGTACAGAGGAAATAATAACAAAGGGAGAGGTCGCAGTAACAACAACCGAACTATACCACCCAGACAATGTCCAATGTCCAAAGAACATCTAACGCTTCTCAAACAAGATGTTCTATCACTTCTTCAAAAGCATGCAATAGAACCAGTTCCCCTCCAGTATCCAGGCACAAGGGTTTACTCCCTTTACTTTCTCATCCCAAAGAAGGACGGTACTCTCAGACCAATACTGGACCTCAGACCACTCAACCTCTACATACAATCGGATCACTTTCACATGATCACTCCAACAGGTCCTCCCACTACTCCAACAAGGCGACTTCCTTGCCACTCTAGACCTCAAGGATGCCTACTTCCATATTCCTATACACCCTGCTCACAGGAAATATCTAAGGTTTGTAGTGGACGGTCAACACTATCAATTCAAGGTACTCTTTTGGCGTGACCACAGCACCCAGAGTCGTAACAAAATGTCTGGCAGTAGTAGCTCCCCACTTGTAAAGACAACAAATTCATGTGTTTCCATACCTGGGCAACTGGCTAATAAAAGCCAAGTCATACAATCAGTGTGTTCACACTTACAGAACAATTCACCTGCTTCACAACTTGGGATACACATTAAACCTCACCAAATCACAACTCCAGCCGTCCCCCAAACATCAGTATCTAGGGGCCACAATAGACACTTCCAAAGCCCTGGTATACCCCAATCCAGTCAGATTAGCCAGTATACAAAACCTCATAACAAGATTTCAGCCCCAACATTCACTACCAGCTCGGGTATTTATGCAGCTATTAGGGATGATGGCATCTTGCATCTTCATAGTACCTCATGCAAGACTTCAGATGTGCCCTTTACAGGAATGCTTAGTACATCAGTGGAACCAGGCTCAAGGTCAACTATCAGATCTGGTGTTGGTAGACAGCCGCACACATCACTCTCTGCAGTGGTGGAACACACACAACCTTTCCAAGGGGCGGCCGGTCCTGTACCAGTTCCACAGATGGTGCTAACAGCAGACGCATACAATTCAGGGCAGGTGGACCCCTCAACAAAAAGTGCTCCACATCAATCACCGCAATATTACTGGCATTGAAATCCTTCCAGACGCACCTTACCAACAAAACTGTCCTTGTCCGTACGGACAATATGAAAGCAATGTATTTTATACAGAAACAAGGGGGGAAACATTCTCTACAGCTTTCTCAACTAGCACAGAACATATGGAGTTGGGCCATCCCACAAAGGATACACCTTCTAGCAGAACATCTTCCAGGCGTACACAATTAGATTGCGGATCTGCTTAGTCGTCAGACACAGCAGATACACAAATGGGAACTTCATCCTCAAGTTCTTCATCCATTTTTTCACATGTGGGGCCACCCAGACACAGATCTATTTGCCACACACAAAACCCAAATTGGCAAACCCTGGCGACATGTCAGCCCCTGGTAAATGGTACCCTAGGTACCCAGGGCCTTGTGACCAGGGAAGGCCTCTAAGGGCTGCAGCACTCATTATGCCACCCTTAGAGGCCCTGTACCCTTACACACACACACACTGCCTTTGCAGGTTGGGTGTCTGGGTGCAAGACAAAACAAAGAGTCGACATGGCACTCGTCCCTGTGTGCCATGCCCATCACCTACACTGCCATTGCATATATCAGCCACCCCTCTAGCTGGGTGTCTTACGCCAATGGTGTGGGCGCAGGAGCCCTGTGCCCCTATGTGAGAAAGTGCCATCTTTCTTGCATGGTATGCCCCCACTTTTTGCTAAATTGCTGAATGTACTTCGATTGAGTGTACCCTGGGTTCCTGCCAATCAGGTGCCCAGGGCCTATGTTCCTTCCTTAAACCACACAAACTCCAAATTGGCAAACCCTAGCCACATGTCAGCCCCTAGTAAATGGTACCCTAGGTACCCAGGGCCTTGTGACCAGGGAAGGCCTCTAAGGGCTGCAGCACTCATTGTGCCACCCTCAGAGGCCCTGTACCCTTACACACACACACTGCCCTTGCAGGCTGAGTGTCTGGGTGCAGGACAAAACAAAGAGTCGACATGGCACACATCACTGTGTACCATGCCCATCACCTACACTGCCAAGGCATATGTCAGCCACCCCTCTAGCTGGGTGCATTACGCCTATGGTGTGGGCACAGGAGCAGGAGCCCTGTGCCCCTACAGTACCCGGGTCCATTCCTGGGCACTGTAAGTGCAGTGCTGTCATTTAAGAATACATGGTGCTGAGAGCTTGTCAAACACGAGCTCCACAGCACCATATTGGCAACACTGAAGCCTGGGAAGTTTGGTATCAAACTTCTCAGCACATTGAACCCACACTGATGCCAGTGTAGGATTTAATGTACTAAGCACCCCAGAGGGCATCTTAGAAGATGCCCCCTTACAGCTAACTTACAATCCACGTCTGCTCTGAGGCTGCCACACAGCAGACACGTTGCTGGACCCCTGGGTGGGAGAGCCCCTGCTCTCCCGGGCCTGCAACAATGCACATCCTGGGTGAGGTGAGAAATCTCCTCCCCCAGGATGAGCAAAGGGAAGCTTCAAAGGCATGCCGCCAGTTGGAGTTTCCCCAGGCCACTGCAACCCCCCACTCTGGCGGGAAGCTTGGCCGGAAACCCCATACAAGGACAGGGGATGTGCCAGCCTGCCCACCCCACCCCTCAGGTGGGGGAGGCGAGGTGAAGCACATCTCCGGGCTCTCGCCATCTTGAAGATGGGAGGCCCTACCCTATCAGGATTAGGCTACTGCCCCCCTCCCACAGGAGAGAGGCAGGATAGGGGGTGTACCCACCCCAGGACAAGGACCCATTGGTCCCTGGCCTTCACCTACCTGTAACGCCCCTAAATCTAGTATTTAGGGGCCCCCTGAACCTTCCTTCCTTAGATTCCAGATAGAAAACGACAAGAAGAGCAAGAAGAACAAAGACCTGCCCTGCAGCTGCTAAAAAGAGAAGAAGACACCAACTGCTTTGGCCCCAGCCCTACCGGCCTGTCGACTCTCGAACCTGCACCAGCGCGGCATCCCACGTGGCCAGCAACCTCACCAACCCCGGAGGACCTGGCTACCTTTTAGCTCTAAGCCCCTGGGACTCCCACGAGTAGAGGCTCTACTCAAGAAACCTATTTGCTATCCCTGGCACCAGCCCGGGACCGCGGACCCAACACACTCTGCACCAGCCAAGCCTGGCCAGTGCCGGAGTGGACAAAGACCCAGAGGACGACCCCACGGCGACTGTGACCCAGAGTCCGGCACCCAAGGACCCCCCTCGACATCCCGGAAGAAGCCTGCAGCCTCAGAACCAAGTGCCACCCCAGCCGCGATCAACCAGAGGGTAAGATTCCCGACGTCAAAAGGCACCCCTGCACCCGGCGCCCTGCGACCCCCTGTGCCCAATCCCGGGGTACCCACCTAACCTACAACTACCCAACTTACCTCTCGAAGTGGTGGTGGCACCTGAAACATCCTCGTCCCCGAGCCTGCAGCCTCTTCCCAAACCGGAACATTCCCATTGATTTCCATTGAGCGCCCTAAGGCTCAAAAGCACCCTGCACCCAGCCGCCCGAGTGGCCCTGGCAGTGCCCTCTCTACACTAACCTACTTCCCCACTTGCCCTGAGTAAGTGACCAGGAGCCCAGCTCCCACAGCCGCGTGGCTTGCCAGACAGCAGCCACCAACCAAGGCCCCCCTATCCCTCATAGGATAACATTGGGCCCAACTCTCTCTGCACCCGGCCGTCCTGAAACCGCTGAGGGTGAACCAACTGTACCTACCTGACACTGGGGGACCCCTGAGTCCATGCCCGGAATTTCAACACTACCAGTCGAGTACTTACCCTTAAACCGCTAACTTCATTTCCCTCATAGGGTAACATTGACTGGCTTTTTCTTCAAAAATCTTCTAAGTGTGAACTTTTCAAAACTGCAAAAATTCACCAAAAATCAGCCAAGTGACAAAAACGAATTTACTCACCTGCTCCTAGGTGAGCTCCCAGTGCTGGATCTTGGTGCCCAGCCCTGACTCTGAAAAGTGTTCACAACTATACTTACCTCGAACTCATTTTTCTCCCATAGGAAACCATTGTCTGCTTTTCTGTGAAATTTCTTCTAAGTGTCTACTTTTGCAAATTTGAAATATTCTTTTAAAATCGTACCATTTCTGCAAACGAAATTACTTACCTGCTTTTGATAAGGACCCCAGTCCTGGGTCTAGGCACCCAGTCCTGGATTACTAAAGTAACGATAAAGTACTCTACCTGCAATTTGAATTTCTTGCCATAGAGATCCATTGAATGTTTTCTGTGAAATATTTTCTAAGTGCTAACTTTTGAAATAGCTAAATATTATTTAAAAATCATTACAGTTATTAAGTCGACTTTCATCACTTGATTCTGAATACTGACCCCAGGCTGGTTCTAGGAGCCAGACCTGGAATTCCAAAAGTAATCTGAAAAGTAATTTATTACAAATAACCTGAATTTACCATTGAGCTCAATGCATTGTTATGTTTAGGAAATAGGATTGTTTATTGCAACCAACTGTGACTGTTTACACAAATTTATTGCTTAGAACAAAAGTATTTATATTCAACCTCTCATTCTGAGAAAGTATATTTTTACCCCCTTTGTGGTTCTAAAAATAAAACAAGGATATATTTTATATATACAAATCATTGGCCTAGAGTTCAGTTATTGAGTGTGTGAAACCATTTGCTGACTGAGTGTGTACAATAAATGCTTTACACTGTCCTCTGGTACTGCCTTACTGCTCGACCAAGCTACCACTTTTGAGAGTAAGGTCATACCTAACTTTGACCTCTATCGGCCTCTGGGGACTGTGGACTCTGTACACCCTGTACCTATTAGGGAACAGTATATACAGAGCCACTTTCTCACAGATGTGCCACAAGACCCCACCCCTACTGGATCTCCAGACCCATGGAACGACTATAACAATCCGGACATCCCAGATGTCCCACAGGATGACCTTTACCCATCTAGGCCATCCCCACCAGAAGATTTGTTAGGCTTTCACCACCTACTACAGAGGGCGGCACATTACCACGGGGTGGAGTTGCATACTGACCCAGTGGAGGAAGATTTTCTCCTAGACACCTTCGATAATGCACATAGGTCTACTGCCATTCTACCTATGTTAAAGGGAGTAATCAAACATGCACCAGAGGTTTTTAAAGACCCAGTCAGGGCCCTAAACCCCCGTATAGAGAAAAAATACAAAGCCGCCCCCACAGACCCTTCATACATTAAAGGCCGTGCACCATTGGATTTCTTAGTGGTATCTACAGCTAGGAAGCGTTCAAATTCTCAGGCGTCAGGCGAAGCACCACCACCTGGCAAAGAGTCCAAGCTCCTAGACGCGTCAGGGAAGCGCACTGCGTCACAAGCCGCCAATATATGGCGTATCGCCAACACGCAAGCGCTATTGGCCAGATACGACAGGGCGCATTATGATGAGTTAGAGACCATCATGCACCATCTCCCTGAAAAATACAGGAATAGGGCTAATGAATTGATCCAAGAGGGAAAAACAATAACTAATACCTCTATACGCTGTGCCCTAGATGCGGCAGATACAGCCTCCAGGGCCATAAACACCAGTGTCCTTCTCCGTCGCCATGCCTGGCTCAGAGTTTCAGGGTTTAAACCTGAGGTACAAGCCTCTATATTGAACCACCCATTCGACCAACATCATCTATTTGGCCCAAAAGTTGATGAAGCCCTCAAAGATGAAAAAAGATACTGATGCGGCGAAATCCATGGGAGCCCTACAGTCACACACTCCTAAGCGCTCTTTTCGCCGCTCTTCCTTTCGGGGCACGGGCAGGGGCTACTCCTCGGATTGTGCATCCACGTCCTACAAATCCCCTCCTCAATCTACCTTCTCAAAGGGTTATCAAAGAGGTGGATACAGAGGTAATAATAATAAATCACTTAAGGGTCAATTGTGCACTGCGTGGTTGCATGCAAGATCCTAGTCTGTGCCGTGCTCCTGGGTATCACTCCCTGCTTAGGAGTGTTGAAGTATCAAAATATGTAGCAACCCCACCCACGTGGGGTGTCTCCCTGGGCACTGGTCTGTGGCTGAATTAGCTTTTCACTTGGTTGTAAGTAAATGTGTTACTCAATCGTTTGCTGAATGTTCAAGATTGTTTTTATTTTCACAATCATATCTTAGTTATTCAGAAAAGAACTTCATTTCCCAAAATGCAATATTGATGTTTGCTTCAAAGCATCGTCTTATTCAGTGTTCCAATGCATTTCTGCGTATCGCCTTCATCAGGGAACATCTAAAATAAAGATTTATCTGTGTATAATACAAGAACGTTTTTCATGACTCACTCTTCTAATCGCATTCTGTTGTGATTTAAAAGAAACATTATGGTGTTTTATCGTGGTACTGTTGTCTATTAGTTAGTGAATATAACTGGACTGTGAAGAAATGTGCCATTACTCGAAGTGCGTTAATTTTTCTCTACGCGATGTGACTCTAATGTGATAGATGTGGACGGCGTGTTGGTGATCATTAATAAAGGTATTAAATTCTAGTAGATGTTAACGTTACCGTCTAGCTCAGATTTTTAATAAGAGTCTATGGTGCCCGATTGTACGGTTGCTAGCATTATCGGGATCTTACCAGTGCTGTGAGCTGGCGTGCTTGTTCGCCCGGAAATCTGTCGTCTGTGTGGTGATGATCCTGAGCTCCCCATTGTGTGGACTTTAACGTGAATGGCGTGCTTGCGTGTGTTGACTAAACATAGAAAGAGGACTAAGTTTGTCGAAACCCGTTGTGTGAATGAATAAAGCGAATCGAAGGAATTCAACAGAAAAAATTAAACGAAAAATATCATTATTAAAGGGAAAGGAAAACTTTGGTGTGTGTGATGTCAGCCTTGGCGTGTGATTGTCACGTCTGTGTTATGGTGCGGTTATGCATTAATGATGCGATTATACATTGTAAATTTACAGCATTTATTGTGATCAAGATCAATTTCCAACAACACCATGATTACATGTCAAAAGGCGGACAAAGGGGGAGCCCTTGTGATCCTTAACACCACCTACTACCTGGAACAGGTAGAATCACATTTAAAGGATGAGAACACCTACATGGAGTTGACAACAAATCCTACAGAGGAATTCAAAGCGATTTTAGCACACATAATACAAAGAGCAACAGATGGAGGCATCATCAATGAAAAAGTGAAGAAATACTTAACCCAAAATCATCCCAGGAGTCCTAAGTTTTATATGGTACCAAAAATTCACAAAGATCCCATTCAACCACCCAGTCGTCCTATAGTATCGACACGAGGAAGCATACACGAACCAGTGGCACATGGACGCCGCAACAGAAGTTACTCCACATCAACCATCTGGAGTTACTGGCAATCTTCCTCACCCTAAAATCCTTCCAGGCGCAGATTTGAGGCAAGGCAGTCCTCATTCGCACAGACAACATGACTGCCATGTACTACATTCAGAAACAAGGGGGCACACACTCTCCACAGCTCTCTCAATAAGCACAGAGCATATGGAGATGGACAATTCCACAAAAAAATCTTTCTCCTGGCCCAACACGTCCCAGGAGTCCAAAACACCGTGGCAGATCTGCTCAGCAGACAAACGCAGCAGATCCACGAGTGGGAACTTCACCCACAGGTTTTTCATCCGTTCTTTCAGATGTGGGGGCATCCACAGATAGACCTCTTCGCCACCCACGAAAACAAAAAATGCCCAAGCTTCGCCGCCAGATACCCACACCCATTGTCCAAAGGCAATGCGATATGGATGAACTGGTCAAACAAATTTGCATACGCTTTTCCACCTCTCCCACTAATTCCATTAGTGGTGCGAAAGCTACAACAGCATTCCCTAACACTGATCCTAGTAGCTCCAACATGGGCCAGACAACCGTGGTACACCACACTGCTGGAACTCTCGGTAGTACCACACCAAAAGCTGCACCTCTCACCATGCCTCCTAACCCAGAACCATGGAGAGATCAGACACCCGGACCCAGCTCAGCTCAACCTTGCGATCTGGCTCCTGAGGTCCTAGAATTCGAATACCTTAACCTTCCCCCTGATTGCATGAATATTATCAGGGAAGCTAAACGCCCTACTACTAGGGCATGCTATGTTGCAAAGTGGAAAAGGTTTGTTGTTTACTGCCACAACAACACAATCAATCCTTTAAATATGTCCATACAGCACATCATATGTTACTTGCTCCATCTACAAGGGTGTAACCTAGCATATACATCCATTCGGTTACACCTCGCAGCAATTGCTGCTTATTTACAGAACAGGCAGCACCTATCACCTTTCAGGGTGCCTGCCATCAAGGCCTTTATGGAAGGCCTCAAAAGAGTAATTCCACCCAGAGTACCACCCTCACCTGTCTGGAACTTGAATACAGCTTTTCTAGTGGCCATCACTTCCCTCAGAAGGGTTAGTGAAATACAAGCACTCACTATACAGGAACCTTTTCTCCAAATGCATCAGAACAAGGTTGTACTCCGCACCAACCCAAAATTTCTACCCAAAGTCATTTCTCCATTCCATCTAAACCAGTCTGTAGAATTACCATTCTTTTTCTCACAACCTCAAACCGTTGCGGAAAGGGCTTTACACACACTGGGTGTTAAAAGGGCCTTACTTTACTACATCCAAAGAACACAACCTTTCAGAAAATCCAAACAGCTATTTGTCTCTTTCTCTCCACCACATAAAGGCAACCCTATTTCTAAATCAGGGATAGCTAGGTGGATTGTAAAATGCATACAGATTTGCTACCACAAAGCAAAACGAACGCTATCTGTTCCCCCTAAAGCCCACTCTACAAGGAAGATAGGGGCTTCTATGGCTTTTCTAGGAAACATACCACTAGATGACATCTGCAAAGCAGCGGCATGGTCAACACCGCACACTTTCACAAAACATTACTGTGTAGATGTGCAAACCAAGCAACAAGCTAGTGTGGGCCAGGCTGTACTAAAAACACTGTTCAAAACAACTGCAACGGATGCCGGTGGTCGCCGCTAGGGTTGGGTACTGCTATATAATCTATGCACAGTGTATAATCTGCAGCTCATATGCCTCGAACGGAATATGCTACTTACCAGTATGCATCTGTTCTTGGCATGTAGAGCTGCAGATCTATACATGGCCACCCGCCTCCCCGGCTACCTGTACCCGTTCCAGTTTATCTTATTTAGATACAACACACATGGGTTTCTTTACTGTTACTACTACGCTCCATCTTTCCCTGCTGGCGAAAAACAATCTGAGGATGGAGCCGAAGCCCATGCGCAATACGAACCAAAGGAGGAGTCACCGACCTCGTGACTTCCAAAGACTTTCCAAGAGGAAAAACAAACTGCAAACATCCGGGCCCAACACCAGATGGCGATCTATGCACAGTGTATAGATCTGCAGCTCTACATGCCAAGAACAGATGCATATTGGTAAGTAGCATATTCCTTGCTACTTACTGCATCTACAAAGATGTAATCTAGCATATACATCCATATGACTACATCTCGCTGCCCTCGCCGCATACCTACAAAACAGACAACATTTGTCACTGTTTAGGGTGCCTGCTATCAAAGCGTTCATGGAAGGACTTAAAAGGATAATTCCTCCTACAATCCCACCCTCACCAGTGTAGAATTTAAATGTCCTTACTAGGCTCATGAGCCCTCCATTTGAACCTTTGCACAAATGCGAATTGCAATTCCTTACATGGAAAGTAGCTTTTATAGTTGCAATCACCTCTCTCAGGAGAGTAAGTGAGATCCAGGCTTTAACCATACAAGAACCATTCTTACAAATACACCATAACAAGGTGTTCTCGGAACAAATCCAAAATTCCTTCCCAAGGTCATCTCTGCTTTCCATCTCAATCAATCTGTGAAGCTACCCATTTTCTTCCCAGAACCCGATTCTGTAGCAGAGAGAGCTCTTCACACACTAGATGTCAAAAGAGCCATACTTTATTACATTGACAGGACTAAACCCTTTAGAAAAACAAACCAACTGTTTGTAGCTTTCTCTTCACCTCACAAAGGAAACCCCCTCTCCAAAGCTGGAATTGCCAGGTGGATATTCAAATGTATTCAAATATGCTACCAAAAAGCAAAACGCACATTATCTATTCCCCTTGGACCACACTCAACACGCAAACTAGGGGCTTCCATGGTATTCTTGGGGAACATTCCGTTAGATGACATTTGTAAGGCAACAACATGGTCTACAACACACACCTTCACCAAATACTATTGTGTAGATGTGCAGGCAACACAACAGGCTTCTGTGGTCCAGGCTGTTCTCAAAACACTTTTTCAAACCACTGCAACAGATACAGGTCACCACCGCTAAGGGAGAATACTGCTATACAGTCTATGCATAAGTATGTATTCTGCAGCTCATATGCCTTCGAACGGAAAATGCTACTTACCAGTATGCATCTATTCTTGGCATGTAGAGCTGCAGAATTCATACGCCCACCCACCTCCTGGGTGCCTCTATCTGTTCCAGTGTTGTCTTACTTAGATACATTACACATGGACATCTTTTCTGTTTCTTACAAACGCTATCATTTCCCTTCATGGCGAAAAACAATCTGAGGATGGAGTCGATGCCCATGCGCACTATCGTCCAAGGGAGGAGTCCCCTATCTCGTGACTACAAAGACTTCTTCAAAGACAACAACAAACTGCAAACATCTGAGCCCAACACCAGATGGCGATCTATGTACAAGTATGAAGTCTGCAGGTCTACATGCCAAGAACAGATGCATACTGGTAAGTAGCATTTTCCTTTCTTCTCAAACTAGTCTGCCATAACTACAGATCGACGGGTTTTGAACATAGTGTTCAAAGGACACACTTTAGAATTTGTAAACTTTCCCCCAAATTCTCCTCCCAGAGGTCCTTCTGCCCATCTGAAGGAACTTTTATGGCAAATCAAGGTCATGTTAAAGAAAGGAGCGATCGAAGGGGTACCAAATTTACAAAGGGGTGCAGGCTTCTATTCAAGATTCTTCCTCATCAAGAAAAAATCGGGAGTGGCACCCCATTCTGGACCTTCGTTCCCTCAACAAATTCCTCAAGAAACAAACATTCCGGATGTTGTCTCTCCAAAAAGTACTTAAATTACTGTCTCAAGGGGATTTCATGACAACACTGGACCTTCAAGATGCCTATTTTCATGTCCCTATCCTACCCAGACACAGGAAATTCCTACGGTTCAGAGTGGCTGGCAGAGACTTCCAATTCAAGGTCCTTCCCTTTGGCCTCCGCTCTGCGCCCGAGAGTTCACCAAAGTCTTGGCACCGGTAGCAGCACACCTTCGTCAAGCTGGTGTCCAAATATTTCCCTATCTCGATGACTGCCTTATAAAGGCGCAGTGGTTCACTGTAGCAACCAGACACACACTAACATGCGGGTCTTTGTTTCAGTCGCTGGGCCTTTACATAAATCTGGAGAAGTTGCACTCCACCCCCTCTCAGGTGCGGACTTTCTTGGGAGCCATCAACACTCAGCAAGCAGGGCGTTTGTATCAAACGAAAGACAACAATGAATTTGCAAACTGGCATTTCTCCTCCGCAGAAGAAAGTCAGTTTTTGTTAGTTCAAATCGCTTCTGGGGATGCTGTCTTCCTGCATCCCTCTAATTCCCAACTGTCACCTCAAAATGAGACCCTTACAGGAGGAACTCGACAAACAATGGCAACAGGTCTCCGGGTCCGTCAACGATGTCGTCAACATCACATTTCGGATGCAAACACTGTTGTTATGGTGGACACGCATGCCAAACG
Source organism: Triturus cristatus (assembly GCF_964204655.1). Taxonomy (NCBI): domain Eukaryota; kingdom Metazoa; phylum Chordata; class Amphibia; order Caudata; family Salamandridae; genus Triturus; species Triturus cristatus. The sequence continues at coordinate 1,187,972,285 of NC_140592.1, forward strand.
TCTCAGCAGGCTGCTCGTTTGTAGTGGACGCTCCAAATTTCATCCTCACGACAGACTCCTCCCTCGAGGGGTGGGGGGCGCATCTTCAGGGCCTCACAGTCAAGGGAAAATGGGACACACAGCAACAAACTTGGCACATAAACCTCTTGGATCTACTTATGATATTCCTGGCTCTGAAATTCTTTCGCACCCTCATTCATGGGGCTTCAGTGTTGATCCGGAGGGACAAAACAACAAGCTTGCATTATGTAAACAAACAAGGGGGCACGAGGTCCACTTTTCTATCCCTGCAAGCTCAACAAATTTGGAATTGGGCGATTCAGCATCAAATAACTTTAACAACAGTTCCTGTTCCGGTAGTGTCCAACATTCTAGCGGACTCCCTGAGCAGGTCAATCTCGTCCAACCACGAGTGGGAACTTCATCAACCAACGCTGGACCGCATCTTTCAGCTTTGCAGATGCCCCAGTATGGATCCGTTTGCGACCAAATGGAACCGCAAATGCCCATTCTACGCAAGTTGACTTCCCCAACCAGGGTCGTACGGGAATGCTTTTTAGGTCTCGCCTGACCAGCGCTTTAGCGCTGGTTCTGGCGAGACTTATAGTAAGCGCGTTTTGGAAGTGCAAACAGTGGCTTTGCAGGCCTCCAACTACAGTGCATGTGACCCGTCCGGGCGCGCGCACCATTTGGAGTCCTGCAACCACTTGTTTGCTTTCACTATTCATCGCACCATTTGGCAGCCTGCGTGCCCGCCCCCACTCCCCCTCCCACTCCGTCAGCTTCGCTTTCACTATTCATCGCACCATTTGGCATCCTGCGTGCCCGCCCCCACTCCCCCTCCCACTCCGTCAGCTTCAGTGCGCGCTTGTTAGACCACACAAGTGCGGAGTTGTCACTTTGGTCACAGCTTGTTCAGTTTACTTTTCCTCCATATCCCTAGATACCCTCTTATGTGAATCTCTATCCACCTCTTTTCGCACTATCTCTCACTGTTCCTCGTTCCACCTGAAAAATACTGCGTTTTCCCATTTCTGTTTTAATGCTGCAGTGCCATCTGCTGGCTAATTTCGGCGTCTTAACTTGTTTATTTCAAAAGAAACACACGCTTCTTTATTTCGACAAATTTCTTGTTCACCGAGTGACTTGGGGATGTCTACCGAGGGTTTCAGAGTGTGCGCGTACATGTGTGGGGAGGAGGGGGTCTCCCTTCCCATAGCGGCAGTGGCTAGAGACATCCTTTCATGGAGCGAGTTTGCGATACAGGGAAATGGCTGGGCCACTTCGGAGCCCCCCACCCCCAGGGAAGACGGAGGATGTGGCTACCTTTTCCACACCCGCTTAGCTGGGGCAGCCTTTTGCCGAGTGACAATACACCAATATTTAACCACTGAAGGGCTTGCAGCCAGCCATGCCCTACAGGGTGTCGACGAGTCAATGTGGGTACACAGGAAACACCCGCCTCTGCCATACCTTAGTGTATACATTGATCTACTGTAGGTTTTCTATAGCGCCAACTAAGCCGGTAGGTGAGCAGCCGGTGGGCGCAGTATACACATTACGACTACACATCGCAGAGCAGAATGGCTATTTTACTTTAAAACAATCGTATCTTTAATGCAAGCTTTCCGATGTCTTTCTCTTAGCAAGGTCAGATGCTGCTCTGTAATTTCTAGTTACTATTTCGCAGTTGTATCGTGTTTGTTGCCCTGGACACATCTGGCTTTGTTGTAAAGCGCTCTAATGCCCAAGGGCTAAGTCTGCGCTATAGAAAACCGCGACTAAGCAAATAAAATAAAGAGCGGAGCGTCGCCAGGTCTGTCGGACATCCAACAATGGCCTGGGTGTGGGGGTTTGTAATCAGCCCCTGTCCACGGGGAGGATAGGGGGACAGAGGCGGGCCCTCACCCCAGGGGTCGGTGGAAGAAACGACTCTTGCTGCTGAGAAGCCCCCTCCCAGTGGGCTGTGAAGAGCCCCCTTCCTGGCTCAGAGGGCTCTGCATGCACCCCCCGACGAGCAGCTGTGAGCGGCAGGCCAGGTGAATGGACCCGCACCCCAGGAGCCGGGGAGATCGGTGAACTCCCACCCCTTCCGTACGCCCCCCCCCCCCCCAAACTTAGATGTCACTAATTTATGTTATATTAAAAGCAGGGGCGTAGCTGGCATCGGAGCTACAGGTACAGCGGCCCCGGGACCCCCTGATCTCTGACATATGCTGTATTTTACCACCGCCAACAGCACTTAAAGGGGTCACATTCCTTGCTTTCACCACGGCCTATGGCATCCATCCGGGCTCCTCTATTGATTCAGAGACATTTGAATAGCGCACATCATGCAGATGGTATGACTTCGAAGCGCAAGCATAAGTCTGACGGACTGTCCAACACGGTTTTCCAGTTTTCGTCAAACTGCGGCCCGATTCTGCTTGTTCCAAAATTAACTTTCTTTACCCACACTGGTCCCAAATGAAAACATTCTAGCCACAAATGTAACTCAATACTAGCGAATCTGTATGTATAAATTGAGTGCAAATTTCAATTGGTCAGCAACGATGCTGTACATTAAAAGGTTCTTTGTAAAGCAATGTTTCAGAATTGCTAAAATAGTTGAGCATTTATTATGTTTCACCTACAGACCATCTTTAGCTTTCTGTTTTCGAAAATACCTCTTTTCAACAATATCAAAACCTTGAGGTGGGCCAACCCATTGCTTACAATTGGTTCATTTTCTTGTCATTCTTTTTTTCTTACTTCTTAATCAATGACTTTTTTCCATATTCTTGTGTTTCCTGGAAAATAGCTTTTTAAGTCGAGCCTGGCAGCCCATGCTCTGCTCTGCGAGGCAGGCTGTATTGAGGTAGGGACTTGAAGCTCCGCCCACAATGTTCATTGGCTTTTGTCATTGTACACTGTAAACTGTGGCTGTTCATTGGTCAAAACGCTTTGTAAACCCTCCTAAGTACCTCCTTGTTTCATTTTGTAACCTCTCATGGCGACTCCCCCCGTTACGTGTGTCGTTGCACAGTAGCCTTTAATTACAGCCTCCAAGCATTATTTTCTCAAATAGCTTTAGCCTGCCTGCGACACACTCTCTCCTAACGCTTTAAAAAAAATGTATAACACGCATTTGCAATGCAAAAGGTCTTGCATTTGCAAGAGTTCAAGCTATTGGCATTGTAAATGACAATGCCTTTTGTTTATCTGTTTTAAAAACAACACAAATAAAAGGCTTTGTTATTTACAATGCCAATAGCTCAAACTCCCATAAATGCGAGACCTATTGCATTGCAAATGCTTGTTTGATGAACTGGTCAAAAAATCTATGCTTACTCTTTTCCACCGATTCCTCTTGTCCCAAGGGTGCTTCGGAAAATACGGGGAGAACCCTGTCACATTCTTCTCATAGTCCCAGATGACCTCGACAGATTTGGTTTACAGAGCTGCTGCTTCTGTCGGAGTGCGGTCCAATTGTGCATCATCCAATCCTGAGAACCAAATGACAGGTCTGCCATCCGGATCCAACATCTCTGTGGTTGGCAGCCTGGTGCCTGAACACTAAGTTTGCCAACTTAGTTATCCCTTTCGGACTGCAGGAAGGTCCTTGCTAACGCCAGAGCACCCTCCACTATCAATACCTACAAACTTAAGTGGAAACGGATTTGTCTTTGGTGTGAAGCTTCAAATGTTCACCCGGTTCATTCTACGCCAGAGCAACTTTGCCTTTTTTCTCACAATTGGCGAAATCTGGGCTCTCTCACTCTGCCCTTAAGGTTTTTCTTGCCGCAATTTCCAGATTCCGGCAGGATGGTTCCAACTCTCTTTATTCTTCAAGAATAATACAACAATTTTTCAAAGGCTTATTTCGAATGTTTCCGCCAATTTGACGTCCACCTCCGCCTTGGCATCTGAACATTGTGTTGGCACAACTCATGAAGTCCCCATTTCAGCCAATTAATAAGACTGATCTCAAATTCATCTTTTGGAAGATTTCATTGCTTTTAACTCTTACTTCTGCTCGACGAGTCAGCGACATACAGGCTTCTTTTGAGTACTTGAAAACGAAGAATCGTTGGTACCGTCGGGAGGGCTTATCAAGGATACTGGCTGTTCCCATTTGCTTTTATCATTTCCGGTATTGTGGGGTGTACCTAATCAAAGACTGATTTGTCTGGAGGTCTATACACAAGCAGTCTACTTTTCAGATCGTTTGGACGTTTTATTTACAACATTGACTGACTCCTCCATAACATGTTTTGAGCGTGGGTAACTTTTGCCATTATTTATCGTAAGAGCCCTGATGAAGTTCCTCTGTGGAACGAAACGCGTTGGCTGAGGCTGAGGCTGATGTCCAAATTTTACTGACGACAATAAAGCTACTTTCTATATACCTGTGGAGAAAATTGACTTTTCCTTGGTGCACCTTCCCAACTGTACAAAATATAGGCTTTTACTATTACCCGTCTTTTCTTCAATTCACCAAGGACTGTGGTGCTCCGCACTAACCCGGCCCTTATCCCTAAAGTACCTTCTGATTACCAATGTAATAAGCCGGTCATCTTAAAGACTCTTTTCCCTAATCCACAGTCACCGGCGGAAAAGACTTTACACTCTTTAGATGTTAAAAGGTGTTTAAAATTTTATCTGCAAAAAACAGCCAGTGTCCGTAAAACTGATGAACTGTTTATAGCCTACGGCAGGATGCGTAAAGGACATCCAGTAACTAAACAGACTATTGCACGTTGGATATCTAGTACAATTTCCTTTTGCCATCAGCAAGAGGGAAAGACACTTCAAACAACAGTCAAAGCACATTCTACTAGAGCAGTCTCCTCTTCTGCTGCTCACTTTGCTGTTGTGCCTCTTCACCAGATTTGTAGAGCTGCAACATGGTCCAGCAGACACACCTTTACCAAGCACTGGTGTCTGGAAGCTGCCGACAATGCTGACACAGTGGTGGGGCAAGCAGTGCTGCGTAATATTTGTAAGCAAGGTGAGCCTCTGTTTTCTTCCCTCCTCCTGCACAGAATGTGTGTGTGTGTATATATGTGTGTATATATATATATATATATATATATATATATATATATATATATAAAAATTCTAGTTTGCATTATACAGTTCTGGAATTACTGCTATCTACTCTGATTCAAGCATGTGACTATGAAAAGCACCTGAATATAGGAGAATAACATGAGTTACTTACCTGTAAACTGTGGTTCTCCAGTATTGGTGTTTTTCGTAGATTCACATGCGATCCACCCACCTCCCCTCAGAGGCTTCCCTCGCACAATGGACTTATGACACGCTTGTGCTAGAAAATCCGAGGGTCTGAGCCTCTGGGGAGAAGGTTCTAGAGGGTGATGTCGCCTGATTGGCTGGAGTTTGGACTATATCTAATGACTTGGTCGAGTTATTAAAGTGACAGTTTTTTTCCCTATTGATTGCTATGTTACAATACTTCCTATGGATCTTTTAACTATGCTATTGTTAAACTATTGATATATTGCTATTTTATGTACCGTGGGTCTCCCACTTCGACGACTGGGAATGATTCAAGAATGTGAATCTATGAAAGACACCAATACTGGAGAGCCACAGTTTACAGGTAATTAACTTATGTTCTTCTACCTCACTCCAGAGTTGCATCTATGATGCAGTTGCTTGTAGCCTTTCTTATTACCCTGCAACAGATGGACACTTTCCAGAAATTGATTCCGCAGCCATACTTTGTGGGTCTGTGGGTCAGTGGCCGTGCCTCAGTAACATAACATCTCAGCAGCCACCGTTCCAACTTCTGATTGATGTGCCACCTAAGCCGCCTTTGTTGCCAGAATGGCTTCCACCGCCTCATAAACTGCCTCAGTTAGTGCACCAAATATCACCCACACCTTATGACCCAGGCAAGGATTTGGAGCAGCAAAACAGCAGTCATGACGAAGTAGAAAAAGAGAAAAGAGGTACCAGCAGATTATCTGGCCGAGAAGGGAGGTCCGATAAGGAAGAAGAATGGATAGACTTCATTAGCCTTGATGGTAGATAAGACATACCCTCAATAGTAGTCTCATTTAGGTGATATTACTTGCTTCCTATAGAATTCTCTTTTATAGAATCACATGCTTGAATCATCCCTGTACACTAGCTGGATGTTTCACAGTAGTCATAGTGAGCAGTTGCAGTGTTAAAACATAGCCTGAAAAGCATAAACATGTTCTTAGTATTAGTCTAACCACATCGTTTTATAAAGTGCTAAAAGCCTTCCAATCGGAAACTTGTAGAAAACCACTCTCCCTGAGGATTGCCTACGTTCGATATCTACTGCATTTCATGGGTAAAGGGAGCCACCAGAGCGCTGCTCAGCCTCTATCAGATAAGTTATTTTTTTTCAGCTTACACTGTTGATATTCTGGGACAATTTTCCATGTCTTGTACATCCCGTCTCTTGAGACATTGTGGAACTTGTGGCAGGAAAATGCTTAACTCTGTGGATCACAGAGTGTATAAAATTTCTCTGTCCTAGCAATAATGCTAATAAATGTAAGATATGCCGTATGTTTTCAATGAAAACACTCAGACAGGGAAGTTTCTTAATTCGGTTACAAGTTCAAACCCTTACCATCCGAGAACTCTTTATATGGGTCCACAAGAATACGGTAGTTTTAAGGACTAATTCTAAAGTAGTATCACCTTTCCATCTTAAACCATGGAACTCCCACTGTTCTTCCCACTACCAGAGTCCATAAATGAAATAGCATTGCACACTTTAGATGTCAAAAGGTCCCTCATGTACTACATGGACAGGAACAAGCAATTCTGCAGGTCAGAACAACTATTTTTCTCTTTCGCTAAATCTCACAAGTGCAGGCCATTTCTAATGCTGACATAGCCAGGTAAATTGTTAAATATATTTAAACCTGCTACGTCGAGGCCAAAGGGTGCTTCACATTTCTCTAGCGTACACTATTTGTACAAAAATATGCCCCTATTGCCTGCCTTGGCAACACTTCCTTAGCTGATACTTGCAAAGCAGCCACATGGTGAACCCCACATATGTTTATCAAATGTTAGGGCATCTTGGCCCCGCAACAGGCCTCAGTTGGCCAAGTAGTAATAGGATTACTATTCCACACATCTACATCATCGACCCTCCAGTCACCCTGACTGGAGGGTACTGCTATACAGTCTGTGCTAAACATGTACATTTACAGCCACACATGGTACGAATGGAAAATACTATTTACTCTGTAAGCGTCTGTTTGTAGGGTGTAGTGCTGTAGTTTCCCTCACACCCATGATGTGCTCTCAAGAAAAAATTGCATGCATTTACTCCAGTTACTTTGTGATATATTAATACCATGTACGTTTGATCATTAGTAGTGGCTATGTGGTTTCAGATCTTTGGTTGGTGAGCTAGATAGGCTAGCAGAGATTAGGTAATGTTAGATTAGAGGGATAGAGTTTTAAAGAGGAGAGCTTGTGATGTATGAACTGAGGTATCTGATAGACTTGTAGCCGCACATTCCTTACCTTAGAAGTTTCCCCAGGTGTCAGAGTGGATCTGGAGTTTTTTTGAGAGCAGTACCCCTGCACGCCGGTAGGTGGTTGTGCTCCACGTGACTTCATTTGCGTCGGAAATTACATGCGCGCACCTATAGTCAGCTCCGATCTGGAGAGAGCTCCCCCCAGTTTTGCAGAGTGAATCTTTCTGGATTCACTATGCAGTGCATTATTCCGCCATCTAATGTTTGGGTCCGGAATTGTAGTATTTCTGCTCTCTTTTTTTTTCTTTTCGTGGGCGTCGGCATACCACCATTTGGTTTCCTTCATGACGTTGACCTTTGGTTGCCATCTTTGGATTCTTGTTTTCGCCGTTGGGTCTGGATCAACAGTGAAGGAGCTCCAAAACTTTGGAGTGAAGAATCGACGAAAAATCAACAAAGACATCGAAAAGATCACCGGCGAAGATACCGGATTACAAGTCGAGTACAGAGGGCGATGAAAGAGGAGAGAACATCGAAGACTTCGATGTTTTCTTCGGAGAATGCACACACAGGGGGCTCCCTGGGCTCGGTGATGGAGAAAACTCCCTTTAAATTCTGCAGAAATTTCCACCACAAGTACGCGCAAAAGGACCAGAACCCAGTTTTCAATCTCTGCCTGCCGCTCGACCATCGAAGCGAGGACTGCAACGCCTGCGCGACATTCAACCCGAAGACCCTCCGAGTAAGAGAGAGGCAAAGAAGAGCAAACTACAGCATGCAGGGGCAGGGGACACCTCCATCGCTCCGAGATTTGGGACTCTCCAGTGAAGAGGACAACAACATTGTTGAAGGACCGGAGGACGCCATAGTCGTTGAGGTCAAAAAGAAAACGCCGAAGGAGGTAAGAGTCGTCGAACCCCAAACACACCACTGATACTCGCAGAAGTGAGTCAAAGTCCTCGAAGGGAGCATTGTCGTTGAAGCACTCGACATCTGCAACTGCATCCAAGGACAAACAGCCCGTCGGTTCCTTCGAAAAGTACTCCCAGACGGTGAAATCCCAAGAAAAGGGTAAGGCGTCGAAAAGCAGGCACGAAAAGGAGGCCTCAACATCGAAAAACGAAGGCCTGAAAGTGGGTACGACTTCGACATCGACAACCGCGAAGAGCAGGGCAGAAACCCTCGACGCTGAACACGCGGCAGAGATGGAAAAAAATAAGAAAAGGCTCAAGGCTAAAATGACAAGCATCTTGCAATGAAATTGTAAAGCATTCCGTCGAAGACCTCGCCCGAAGCCAAAAAGTGCGTCGAGGAATTTCTACCACCGACCACACTAGAATCTGGGGAGTAACAGGAAGAGGAAGAACTGTACTACGGCAACGCCGAAGGGGAGGAAGACAAGCAAACTTAACAGGGCTCAACATCCTTGGAGGCTCAGGACTTGCAGTGGCAAGATCTTGACGCCGAAGAGGGTGTAGAGTCCTGACCTTCGAGGCCTTCGCCGCCGGACGACATAGGGATCTACAATCAGGTCATCAAAAGAGCTGCAGACACATATGGAGTGCAGCTAAAGGAAGAAAAACCCCAATCTTGCTTCCTCTTGGAGACATTGTGCCATCACAGACTAGAAGCCAGTTCCTGCCCATGCTCCCAAGTGTTGTGGACCAGGGGAAGGAGGCCTTCAAGGAAACAGCTATGTGTAAAGCAGTAATTCCACGAACAGAGAAGAAATATAAACATTCTTCAAAGGACCCCATGTCCAGTAGGGGATCAGTGCCAGTCGACTCAATCATCACATCCATGGCTAGGAAGAGGGCAAATATACCCACAAATACTGGTTCACTACCAGACAAGGATAGCAGGAGGATGGACCTAATGGGTAGGAAAATGGAAAGAAGTGCAGCGATACAATGGCGCATCACAAATTCCAATGCGCTCATCAACAGACACACATACCAGCACTGGGAAGAAGTGGGCGAACCTCTAAAACACCTACCAGAACAATACCAGAGAAGGGCGAGCCACCTGGTAGAAGAAGGGAAAAACATGGCAAATACATGTTTGAAGTCTGCCCTAGACACAGCGGAGACATCAAGCAGGCAGTTAATGTTTGGAATAACAGAAAGGAGGCCTGCCTGGCTAAGGATCTCGGGCTTCAAGAATGAAGTTCAGAACAACTTCCTCAACACACCCTTCATGGGAAACAACTGTTCGGCGCACCAGTTGATGACAAACTGAATCAACTAAAAAAGGACAACGAAACAGCTAGGTCCATGGGGGCGCCACAGTTCAGAGGTATGAGAAGAGGGACATCATCAAAGAGGCCAACAGGTAGGGGGAACCACCAACCTGTGGCACCACACCAGCCATTCCAAGAAGGTCATCAAGGAGGTAACCAGGGACAGCAGCAACAAAACTGGCAGTACCAGCCCCAAGGACAATCCTTTCGAGGGCGCGCCCGAGGAAGAGAAAACCAGCAGAGAGGTAGTCAACCACCCTCATCCAAGTGACTCCTCAGCAGGACCAACCAATATCTCGAGGGGTGCGGAAAGAGTAAACACAAAGAGCAAATCAAGATCAACAACAGTTCCTCCCAACACACAACACCAGTAGGAGCCAGGATAAAACACTTCCTCCAGGAGTGGAGAAAGATCACATCAGACAAATGGATACTAAACCTCCTACAATACTGTTAATGTATAGACCTAGAAAAATCACCTCCAAACAGAAAGCCAAGAGGCAAAATACACTTAGCAAAGGAGCGGACACATTTGCTGCAGGAAGCACGAGAACTTCTAAGGAAAAGAGCCATAGAAATAGTACCATACAAGGAACGGAACAAGGAGGGTCTACTCCACCTACTTCCTCATACCAAAGGTAGACGGAACCTTACAACCAATTATAGATCTAAGATTCTTAAACCGGTTCATAAAAACTCTGAGGTTCAAGATGACAACACTCCAAGAGGTCATACCACAGCTACAAAAAGGAGATTACATGGCAACCATTGGCTTAAAGGACGCTTACTTGCACATCCCCATCAACAGCAAACACAAACATCTCCTAAGCTTTATGATCAACAAAACTCACTACCAGTTCACAGTGCTGGCATTCGGACTCAAATCTGCACCAAGGGTTTTCACAAAATGCCTGGCAGCAGTAGCCGCATGTGAGAAAGTGCCATCTTTCTTGCATGGTAGGCCTCACTTTTTGCTGAATTGCTGAATGTACTTTGAATGAGTGTGCCCTGGACTCCTGCCAATCAGGTGCCCAGGGCCTATGTTCCTTTCCTAAAACACACAAAACCCAAATTGGCAAACCCTGGCGACATGTCAGCCCCTGGTAAATGGTACCCTAGGTACCCAGGGCCTTGTGACCAGGGAAGGCCTCTAAGGGCTGCAGCACTCATTATGCCACCCTTAGAGGCCCTGTACCCTTACACACACACACACTGCCTTTGCAGGTTGGGTGTCTGGGTGCAAGACAAAACAAAGAGTCGACATGGCACTCGTCCCTGTGTGCCATGCCCATCACCTACACTGCCATTGCATATATCAGCCACCCCTCTAGCTGGGTGCCTTACGCCAATGGTGTGGGCGCAGGAGCCCTGTGCCCCTATGTGAGAAAGTGCCATCTTTCTTGCATGGTATGCCCCCACTTTTTGCTAAATTGCTGAATGTACTTCGATTGAGTGTACCCTGGGTTCCTGCCAATCAGGTGCCCAGGGCCTATGTTCCTTCCTTAAACCACACAAACTCCAAATTGGCAAACCCTAGCCACATGTCAGCCCCTAGTAAATGGTACCCTAGGTACCCAGGGCCTTGTGACCAGGGAAGGCCTCTAAGGGCTGCAGCACTCATTGTGCCACCCTCAGAGGCCCTGTACCCTTACACACACACACTGCCCTTGCAGGCTGAGTGTCTGGGTGCAGGACAAAACAAAGAGTCGACATGGCACACATCACTGTGTACCATGCCCATCACCTACACTGCCAAGGCATATGTCAGCCACCCCTCTAGCTGGGTGCATTACGCCTATGGTGTGGGCACAGGAGCAGGAGCCCTGTGCCCCTACAGTACCCGGGTCCATTCCTGGGCACTGTAAGTGCAGTGCTGTCATTTAAGAATACATGGTGCTGAGAGCTTGTCAAACACGAGCTCCACAGCACCATATTGGCAACACTGAAGCCTGGGAAGTTTGGTATCAAACTTCTCAGCACATTGAACCCACACTGATGCCAGTGTAGGATTTAATGTACTAAGCACCCCAGAGGGCATCTTAGAAGATGCCCCCTTACAGCTAACTTACAATCCACGTCTGCTCTGAGGCTGCCCAGGCTGCCACACAGCAGGCACGTTGCTGGACCCCTGGGTGGGAGAGCCCCTGCTCTCCCGGGCCTGCAACAATGCACATCCTGGGTGAGGTGAGAAATCTCCTCCCCCAGGATGAGCAAAGGGAAGCTTCAAAGGCATGCCGCCATTTGGAGTTTCCCCAGGCCACTGCAACCCCCCACTCTGGCGGGAAGCTTGGCCGGAAACCCCATACAAGGACAGGGGATGTGCCAGCCTGCCCACCCCACCCCTCAGGTGGGGGAGGCGAGGTGAAGCACATCTCCGGGCTCTCGCCATCTTGAAGATGGGAGGCCCTACCCTATCAGGATTAGGCTACTGCCCCCCTCCCACAGGAGAGAGGCAGGATAGGGGGTGTACCCACCCCAGGACAAGGACCCATTGGTCCCTGGCCTTCACCTACCTGTAACGCCCCTAAATCTAGTATTTAGGGGCCCCCTGAACCTTCCTTCCTTAGATTCCAGATAGAAAACGACAAGAAGAGCAAGAAGAACAAAGACCTGCCCTGCAGCTGCTAAAAAGAGAAGAAGACACTAACTGCTTTGGCCCCAGCCCTACCGGCCTGTCGACTCTCGAACTTGCACCAGCGCGGCATCCCTCGTGGCCAGCAACCTCACCAACCCCGGAGGACCTGGCTACCTTTTAGCTCTAAGCCCCTGGGACTCCCACGAGTAGAGGCTCTACTCAAGAAACCTATTTGCTATCCCTGGCACCAGCCCGGGACCGCGGACCCAACACACTCTGCATTAGCCAAGCCTGGCCAGTGCCGGAGTGGACAAAGACCCAGAGGACGACCCCACGGCGACTGTGACCCAAGAGTCCGGCACCCAAGGACCCCCCTCGACATCCCGGAAGAAGCCTGCAGCCTCAGAACCAAGTGCCACCCCAGCCGCGATCAACCAGAGGGTAAGATTCCCGACGTCAAAAGGCACCCCTGCACCCGGCGCCCTGCGACCCCCTGTGCCCAATCCCGGGGTACCCACCTAACCTACAACTACCCAACTTACCTCTCGAAGTGGTGGTGGCACCTGAAACATCCTCGTCCCCGAGCCTGCAGCCTCTTTCCAAACCGGAACATTCCCATTGATTTCCATTGAGCGCCCTAAGGCTCAAAAGCACCCTGCACCCAGCCGCCCGAGTGGCCCTGGCAGTGCCCTCTCTACACTAACCTACTTCCCCACTTGCCCTGAGTAAGTGACCAGGAGCCCAGCTCCCACAGCCGCGTGGCTTGCCAGACAGCAGCCACCAACCAAGGCCCCCCTATCCCTCATAGGATAACATTGGGCCCAACTCTCTCTGCACCCGGCCGTCCTGAAACCGCTGAGGGTGAACCAACTGTACCTACCTGACACTGGGGGACCCCTGAGTCCATGCCCGGAATTTCAATACTACCAGTGGAGTACTTACCCTTAAACCGCTAACTTCATTTTCCTCATAGGGTAACATTGACTGGCTTTTTCTTCAAAAATCTTCTAAGTGTGAACTTTTCAAAACTGCAAAAATTCACCAAAAATCAGCCAAGTGACAAAAACGAATTTACTCACCTGCTCCTAGGTGAGCTCCCAGTGCTGGATCTTGGTGCCCAGCCCTGACTCTGAAAAGTGTTCACAACTATACTTACCTCTAACTCATTTTTCTCCCATAGGAAACCATTGTCTGCTTTTCTGTGAAATTTCTTCTAAGTGTCTACTTTTGCAAATTTGAAATATTCTTTTAAAATCGTACCATTTCTGCAAACGAAATTACTTACCTGCTTTTGATAAGGACCCCAGTCCTGGGTCTAGGCACCCAGTCCTGGATTACTAAAGTAACGATAAAGTACTCTACCTGCAATTTGAATTTCTTGCCATAGAGATCCATTGAATGTTTTCTGTGAGATATTTTCTAAGTGCTAACTTTTGAAATAGCTAAATATTATTTAAAAATCATTACAGTTATTAAGTCGACTTTCATCACTTGATTCTGAATACTGACCCCAGGCTGGTTCTAGGAGCCAGACCTGGAATTCCAAAAGTAATCTGAAAAGTAATTTATTACAAATAACCTGAATTTACCATTGAGCTCAATGCATTGTTATGTTTAGGAAATAGGATTGTTTATTGCAACCAACTGTGACTGTTTACACAAATTTATTGCTTAAACAAAAGTATTTATATTCAACCTCTCATTCTGAGAAAGTATATTTTTACCCCCTTTGTGGTTCTAAAAATAAAACAAGCATATATTTTATATATACAAATCATTGGCCTAGAGTTCAGTTATTGAGTGTGTGAAACCATTTGCTGACTGAGTGTGTACAATAAATGCTTTACACTGTCCTCTGGTACTGCCTTACTGCTCGACCAAGCTACCACTTTTGAGAGTAAGGTCATACCTAACTTTGACCTCTATCAGCCTCTGGGGGACTGTGGACTCTGTACACCCTGTACCTATTAGGGAACAGTATATACAGAGCCACTTTCTCACACCCTACAGTACCCAGGTCCATTCCTGGGCACTGCAAGTGCAGTGCTGCTATTTAAGAGTACATGGTGCTGAGAGCTTGTCAAACACGAACTCCACAGCACCATAATGGCAACACTGAAGACTGAGAAGTTTGGTATCAAACTTCTCAGCACATTAAACCCACACTGATGCCAGTGTGGGATTTAATGTACCAAGCACCCCATAGGGCATCTTAGAGATGCCCCCTTAAACCTAACCTACAATCCACGTCTGCTCTGAGGCTGCCTAGGCTGCCACACAGCAGACATGTTGCTGCACCCCTGGGTGGGAGTGCCCCTGCTCTCCTGGGCCTTCAACAATGCACATCCTGGGCGAGGTGCTAAATCTCCTCCCCCAGGATGGGCAGGAGGAAGCTTCAAAGGCATGCCGCCTCTGTGAGCTTCCCCAGGCCACTGCAACCCGCCACTCTGGCGGGAAGCTTGGCCGGAAACCCCAAATAAGGACAGGGGATGGGCCAGCCTGCCGACCCCACCCCTCAGGTGGGGGAGGCGAGGTGAAGCACATCTCCGGGCTCTCGCCATCTTGAAGATGGGAAGCCCTACCCTATGAGGACTAGGCTACTGCCCCCCTCCCACAGGAGAGAGGCAGGATAGGGGGTGTACCCACCCCAGGACAGGGACCCATTGGTCCCTGCCCTTCACCTACCTGTAACGTCCCTAAACCCTAAATCTAGTATTGAGGGGCACCCTGAACCTTCCTTCCCCAGATTCCAGATTTCAAAATACAAAGAAGAGCAAGAAGAAAGAAGACCTGCCCTGCAGCTGCTAAGAAGAGGAAGACACCAACTGCTTTGGCCCCAGCCCTACCAGCCTGTCGACCCTCGAACCTGCTCCTGCTCCAACCCGGCATCTCTTGTGGCCAGCAACCTCACAAACCCCGGAGGACCTGGCTACCTTTTGGCTCTAAGCCCCTGGGACTCCCATGAGTAGAGGCTCTACTCAAAACCTACTTCTAATCCCTGGCAGCAGCCCGGAACCGCGAACCCAGCACACTCTGCACCAACCAAGCCTGGCCAGTGCCGGAGTGAACAAAGACCACAAGGACGACCCCACGGCGACTGTGACCCCGAGTCCGGCACCTAAGGACCTCCCTCGACACTCCTGAAGAAGCCTGCAGCCTCAGAACATGGTGCCCCCCCTACCGCGATCAACAGAGGGTAAGATTTCCAGACACCAAAAGGCACCCCTGCAAGCGGCGCCCCGCGGCCCCCTGTGCCCAATCCCGGGGTACCTACCTATCCTCCAACTACCCAACTTACCTCTCGAAGTGGTGGTGGCACTAGAAGAATCCTCGTACCCGAGCTTGCAGTCTTTTTCTAAACCAGGGATTTCCCATTGAAATCAATTGAGCGCCCGAAGGCTCAAAAGCACCCTGCACCCAGCCGCCCGAGTGGCCCTGGCAGTGCAACCTCTACACCTACCTACTTCCCCACTTGCCCTGAGTAAGTGACCAGGAGCCCAGCTCCCACAGCCGCGTGGCTTGCTAGTCAGCAGCCACCAACCAAGGCCCCCCTATCCCTCATAGATTAACATTGGGCCTAACTCTCTCTGAACCCGGCCGCCTTAGAGTCGCTGAGGGTGAACCAACTGTACCTACCTGACCCTGGGGGACCCCTGAGTCGATGCCCAGAACCTCAACTCTGCCAGTCGAGTACTTACCTTTAAACCGATAACTATATTTTCTTCATAGGTTAACATTGACTGGCATTTTCCTGAAATTTCTTCTAAGTGTGGACTTTTCAAATCTTAAAATATTCACCAAAAATCAGCCGAGTAACGCAAACGAAAATACTCACCTGCTCTTAGGTGAGCTCCCAGTGCTGGATCTTGGTGCCCAGCACTGACTCTGAAAAATACTTACAACTGTACTTACCAGTAACCCAATTTTCTCCCATAGGAAATCCTTGGCTGTTTTTCTGTGAAATTTCTTCTAAGTGTCAATTTCTGCAATCTTTAATTATTCCTAAAAAATTGTATAATATCTGAAAACGTAATTACTTACCTGTTTTGGATAAAGGTCCCAGTACTGAGTCTAGGTACCCAGTACTGGATTACAAAAGTAGCGAGAACATACTGTACCTGCAACTTGAATTTTCTTCGTTAGGGAATCATTGACTTTTTTCTCTGAAATATCTTCTAAGTGTAAACTTTTAAAATAGCTAAATATTGTTTAAAAATCATCACAGTAATTAAGTCGACTTTCATCACTTGATTCCAAGTATTGACCCAGGACTGAATCTAGGATCCAGTCTTGGAATTCCAAAAGTAATCCTAAAAGTAATCTGTTGCAAATAACTTGAAATTTCCATTGAGCTCAATGCATTATTGTGTTTAAAATAGTGTTGCCTATTGCAACCACTTGTAACTGTTTACAAAAGTCAATTGCATATTGCAAAAGTATTTATATAAAGCATCTCATTCTGAGAAAGTATATTTTAATGCCAAGTGTTGGTTCTAAAATAAAACAAGCATATATTTTTTATATATAAACCATTGGCCTACAGTTCAGTTATTGAGTGTGTGAGACCATTTGCTGACTGAGTGTGTACAACAAATGCTTTACACTGTCCTCTGATACTGCCTTACTGCTCGACCAAGCTACCACTTTAGAGAGTAAGGTTATATCGAACTTTAGCCTCTGCCAAACCCTTGGGGACTGTGGACTCTGTACACCCTGTACCTATTAAGGAACAGTATATACAGAGCCACTTTCTCACACCGCACGCTTAAGGAGGCAAGGGATACATGTATACCCGTACCTAGACGACTGGCTGGTAAAAGCAAACTCATACAGCAAGTGCAAGCAGCACATGGAAGAGGTCATTCAAACACTAGGCCAACTAGGGTTTTCAATCCATTGGATAAAATCATCAATGCAACCAGAACAAGTAAAGATATTCTTAGGTGCAGAGATCAACACCATACAGAGCAGGGTGATTCCAAGTACAAAGAGAACCATGGCAATATTGAAGTAGACACGTCTGTACCACAGGGGCAAGTTCTGATAGTGAGAACAGTCAGCAAACTGATGGGGATGATGGCGTCATGCATACATTTGGTCCCAAATACACCTGAGACCATTCCAAGAATGGATCCAGCAACAATAGTCACAAACAACAGGGAGTTGGGAGGATATAGTCGTTGTCACGCAAGCGGTACAGCAATAAATAGCGTGGTGGAAGAAAAAGAACATAACACAAGGGAGACCATTCACACAACCAACTCCAACAGTGACCATCACAACAGACACCTCTCAGAATGGGTGGGGAGCTCATACAAACACCCTCAAGGTAAGGGGATTGTGGTCACAACAGGATGCGATAAAGCACATCAACTACCTAGAACTGAAGACAGTGTTCCTAGCCTTGAAAGCCTTTCAAAAACAACTGTACGGACACAGGGTACTAATCTAAACAGACAATACAACCACCATGTTCTACATCAACAAGCAAGAAGGGACACAGTCAGTGACACTTTCACTGCTAGCACAGGAAATTTCGAGATGGGCAATTCCAAGATAAATAGACTTGTTAACAATACATCTACCAGGGAAGGACAATGTGGAAGCAGACAGACTCAGCAGACAGACGTCAGCATTTCACGAATGGGAAATCAATCACCAAGAAATCCAGAAGATATTCCACAAATGTGGAACTCCACAAATAGACCTATTTGCAACACACCAAAATGCAAAATGCGAAAACTTGGCATCCAGACTACCTTGCAAACAGTCCCTAGGGAATGTGCTATGGATAAGCTGGTTCGGGACATTTGCCTACGCTTTTCCACCGATACCACTGCTACACAAGGTACTAAACAAATGCAGATTCAGCAGCATGACGTTAATACTCATAGCACCTCAGTGGGCCAGGCAAACCTGGTTCTCACAGATCATGGAGATGGCACAAACGGCCACACACAGGTTCCCTGCCAGAAAGGACCTGTTAACAATGCAGAACGGAAGAGTACTACACCTAGAGCCAGAGAACCTCAGCCTAGCAGCATGGCTCCTGAAGACCTAGAGTTTGCACACCTGAAACTACCGGCAAGCACAATGGCGGTACTCAGAAAGGCAAGGAGACCCACCACAAGAAAGTGCTACGTAGCAAAGTGGAAAAGATTCTCCGAACAGTGCATTAAGGAGAAACTACAATGGAAAATTACAAAAGAATCAACAGTACTAAAATACTTAACGCTTCTACTACAAAATAAACTAAGCTACACATCCCCAAGGGTGCACTTAGCGGCGATAGTGGCTTACACAAGAGGAGAAACAGGAAAGAGTTTCTTCACCTCCCAAGTAGTAAAGGGATTTCTGGAAGGGGCGAAGAGAATCGCACCTCCAAACAGAATGCCAGCACCAGCATGGAACCTCAACGTAGTGCTAACTCAATTGATGAAGGCACCATTTGAGCCTACTCACAAAACTACACTGCACATGGTCACACTAAAGACAGCCTTCTTAGTAGCTATGACATCGCTACGAAGGATGAGTGAATTACAAGCGCTAACACTTCAAGAGCCCTACCTATAAATACACAATGAAAGGATTGTAATGAGAACAGACCCACATTTCTTGCCAAAGGTGGTGTCACGGTTCCACATCAATCGGACAATTCAAATACCACGTTTTTTCCAAAAACCATCGACAAGCACAGAAAGGGCGTTACACACACTGGACGCCAGAAGGGCAGTAATGCACTATATAGAAAGGACAAAGGAGTGCAGAAAGACAAAGCAATTCTTTGTATCTTTTGCCAGCAGCTTTTTGGGACGACCAGTTACCAAAAATACCATTGCACGGTAAATTGCACAACCATATAACTCTGACACAAAAAGGCAGGGTAACAGTTACAAGGAGCAGCTCATGCTCACTCGACAATTAAGAATGGAGCAACAATTGCGTTTCTAGCGAACACACCTATTCAAGACATTTGCCAAGCTGCAACATGGTCATCAGTGCACACGTTCACTAAGCACTACTTTGTAGATATTCGAATGAACAAGGAAGCCTAAGTGGGACATAAGGTCTTACAACACATATTCAGTAACCAGAGCTCATCTTCCACCCAGCCACCACAAAACTAACAAACCGCTACAAAGTCTATGCACAGCATAGTGAATCCAGAAAGAGTCACGCTGCAAAACATATAGTTTACCTGTCGGTGTAATTTTGCAGCTTGAAGACTTTCTGGATTCACTAGCGATCCCACCCTCCTCCGCAAGAAAGATGAGACAGGAGGAAGACTATTAAAACAGGAGAAAGACTTTAAAGTTAAAAGAAGAGAGTAACACAAGACAAGAAAAAAGAATCCAAAGATGGCGACCAAAGGTGGGAGCTTCCGGAGGAAGCGCGTCGATGTCACGAAAGACCAAATGGTAGTATGTCGACGCCTATCTGGGGCACGAAAAAAAAAGAGAAGAAATACTACAGTTCTGGACCCAACCACTAGATGGTGGTATAATGCACAGCATGGTGAATCCACAAAGTCTTTGAGCTGCAAAACTACACCACCGGTAAGAAAGTATACAGTACCTTTTGACTGTCTTTTTTTTAAACTTTTTGTCGAAGTTTTTTAGACTTGTCTCCTGGTGTGGCAGGTATGTCCACGAGGAAGGTTGGATACAAGCCCTGGGTGCCTTGTCACTGTCAGATGTTGGTGACAGACCCACACCTCATCTGTTTCTGGTGCCATTAGCGCGGCCACGACGCCAAGACCTCCGTCAATTGGAGTATTCATTTTATTCTGGGGTGCAGAAAACCTTTGCGAGTCTAGATTATTTTCTGTGGTATAAGAGGTGCAAATATGAGCGCGTGGCTTTTATGAATATGTGCTTGTGGAGCTGCTGGTGGACTTTGGGGAGCGGGACAGCTCACCCCAGTGGCGTCTGAGTCACTGGATCCTGGTGAGTGGCGAATTCAGGACAGCCCTACACATAGCTGTCAGTGTTGGCTCGGTGACCTCCCCTCTGGAACCTCAGGGAGGCCTGGAAGGCCACCTTTTGAAGATTTATTAATAGCTCCCGTGAGGCCAACGGCTGCGGGCGGATGCAGTGGTGGAAGACTGGAGGCCATACTTCTTGACGTGGAGTCTCGATATTTAGAGACGTCTGATCGGGTGATCCTTCGGGACTCTATACATACCAGTTCAGTCCTTCGACAGACCCAGATGGGAGAAGCTCGGGCGGCATGGATGATGGCCCAGAGCAGGATTTATTAGTGTAATTAGTCGAGCAAAACCTTTCATTGGCTGTGCCCTGCTTCACCCTCCCTTGAGCCTATCTTGCATATTACAAATGCCTGAGGGGAGCAGATGGTTGGGAGTGGCCCATTGCAACTGCTTCCGTTTCCTACTACAGCATGTCCTATGCTTGCCACGAGACAGAGACCCCTGCTGAACTGGCTGCATTCATACAGGACCTCCTGACTAAATCTCTTTTGACCGAAAAAGAGGATGCCTTGTACAGGGCCATTACAGTGGATGAATTGGGCAGGTGGGTTGCTTTGGCACAGCTTCGTCCGGGGAACTTGCCTGGCCCGATACCCTCCCTGCTGAGTTTCACAGGGCCGCCTGGGCACTTGCAGGGCCCCATTTGCTTGGGATCTTTCAGGAGGCCTGGGGGGCAAACTGCTCCCCCTGACCTCCAGGACCGCTGACATAGTCATACTGAAGCCACGCCAACTGCTCGACCTATTAGATTCCTACCCGCTTATCCCTCTGCTTCCTATTGAGGTTAAGGTGTGGGCCAAGGCCCTGGCGAACAGATTAATCAGTTATAGGCACCATGGTTCACCCGTACCAGTCTGGTTTCATGATGGGCAGTGCCACGCACCACAATATCTAGCGATTGAGCAATGCAATAGCTCTGTCAAGACACCATCGTAGTGAGATATATTTCACCACAATTGACTTGAGACCTTCAATGAGCTCCAGGAAGAGTTTGGTCTCCCTTAATCTCAGTTTTTCAAGTTTTTGCAACTCCGCCATGTCATACACCCTACATCACACCCTTTATTGTTCTGGAGTTCTGTGCCATGGAGGGTATGATACTTCTGACGGACATCTTAGAACATAAGATATCCAATACTTAACTGGTTACTGGTAGTCAATGCCCCCGATGCCTTTGAGCCCCTGCAGGAGGCCTGTGCTCGGAGCGTGGGACCCCTCACGGATGACCACTGGAGGGAGGCGTTGGTCTCTCCGCAGGAGACTGCCATAGTGTTCCAGTACCGCCTGATACACTTTTTTGTTATCTGCATCGGGTTTACTGTACGAGTGAGAGATTGTGGAGGAGGAGGCTGATTGAGTCTGCCAGTTGCCTACGCTGCCAGTCCAAGTCAGGAGATTTTCTACACAGTTTGATGCTGCAAGGTTTTGGCTCCATCCTGGTAGTGGTTGTTCCATTGTTTAGGATGAGTGTTGGGCTGGGCCTTGTCGAAGACCCTACAGTGTGCCCTGCTGCACATCACAGAAGGTGTGGATGGTAATAGATGCAAGCGGACCTTGCTTTTGTTGAGCCTTGTCATTGCTAAAAGAGACACAGCGAAAACATGGAAGGACGCCCAGGCCCACTCCTTGGAGGTCTGCATTGCTGCATGGGGTCCGAGCACCCGATTTTCATAGCCAGGGGATGCCCCAAGACTTATTATGAAATATAGGAGAGGTGGGCATTCTTTTGTGGAATTCACCTGGAGCCTTGCCCCCACGCCAGAGTGGTCACAAGGGCAAAATCGGAGTGTTTGATATATGATGTCATCCTGGGAGAAGAAGGGCGGGGGCGATGGGTGGCACAGAGCAGATAGGTGGCACAGCTCAAGTCTTATTTTGAACACTGTGGGTTGTGGTGCTGTGGGAGGGTGTGTTGTTTTCTTGTATTGGGTTTCATCATTGGGGGTTGTACAGCAGGGTTTGGGGCCCCAATGGTCCAATTGTGAGCCTGCCTGTGTGGTTACAGAGACTGCCTGCTGTATGCCGTTACTGTTTTGCATTGCTGTTATCAAATATTTCAATAAAAATGTTTCAGATTATAAAATACCTACATCAATTGTGCCATGCACCCAAGGCCTTGAGGGCCCGCTCCCTCAAGCGCATTGCCATTTGACCCCACAACTGCCTCGATCCGGGTTGATAGAAATGTCCCGGGATTGGTTGTGAAGCCATCGATCTTTGTCCCAGTCGATGTCATCCCACTCTGGTAAGTCCCTCAAAAAGAAAAGTAAGAAGTCAAAGAGGTCTATGACTTCACCCTACCCATCGAAGTCATCTGACAAGATGAGGGAGTGTCGTCACTTTAGGCCTGTGTCTCCGGTTGAGCCTGGGCTATCTGCGGGTCTCCCTGAGTTTCCTGGAGTGACCTCTGCCCAACTCTGAGAATTCCATGAGGCTATGCACCTCATGTTTTGGTGTCCCGGCTCCCGAAGCACCTTTGGGCCCTGCAGGTTTGGGAGTGGCACCTGCAGGTCCACCCTCCGCGCTAGTTGGCCCCTTGGATCCACAGATGGATCTGGACTAGCAACGGTCCACCTCGACCTTCCTCGAGTCCGGTCCCACTGTTGACATTCCCGGCATCTTCCAGCGGCGCCATCCCCATTCTTATCCATGACTCCAACACAGAACTGAATGGGCGTTGTCAGATGCAGATTTGGGCGCTGACTGGAGCCATTCCCTCCAGGCTAGAGCCGGAGCCCTATTCCTCTGAATTAGGACTTTGGGGAGATTAATAGGGGCCACTGGACCCTTGAGAATATCAGCCTTTTGACCAGAATTTGGACTGGTGTGAGAAATTAGCAGATGTGCATTGGCTGGATACCTCCTCAGATACTGGCTTGATCTTTCCTCCTACTGTGGCTAAAGCAGAGGGTGCTACAGTTGCCATGGTGGTGAGGAAGGCAACCGAGGTGCTGGACCTTCAGTTGCCCTCCGTGGCTGTCAAGACTAACGTCTTGACGGAGGTGCTTCGATTGGGAGTCACCCCTTTAGAACTGCTTCTTCCATTTAATGAAGCCCTTACTGATGTCCTATTCGAGGCCTGTTCCAAGCCCTGCTCATGTGGATAGGTCAATTGCACACCAGCATCCCCCTTCCCCAGAGAACTCATCTTTCTTCACCCAACACTCTACTCCGGAGAGCTTGGTGATCTAATCCTCCACTTTCTGAATAAATCCTGGCACATTCCTTACTGCCCCATCAGATATGGAATCCAAAACGCAGACACCTTGGGTAAGAAAATGTTTTCTTCCGCCAGCCTGGCATTGTGCTTTGTGAACCCCTTTTGGGCTGTTATTCCTATTCCTTTTGGGATTTGGTGGCATAGGTGCTTCCTATGGTCCCGGAGGAGGCTCGGGCCATACTCTTCCAAATTGTGGCCAATGGGAAAGATGCAGCAAAGTTCACAATCGAATGTGAGCTGGACATGACCAGCTTGCTAGACAGAGTAGTTTTTTAAGTCTGTGACCTTACAGAGCCATGCCTGGCTGAGCACAACTGACATTTCAGGTGATGTCCAAGCTTCATTTATGGACATGCCCTTTGATGGCTCCCATCTTGTCGGAGACAAGGCGGACTCTGCACTGGAGCACTTCAAAGACAGCGGAGCTACGGCCAATCCCTTGGTTCTTTTCATGGCCCCATGTCAACCCCAGTCCTCCTTTCGCTCCTTCCGTGGTCATGGGAGGGGCTTCCAGATAGGTCTCTACTTGCCCAGCCACGATGGCCTGCAAGCGTCCCAGTGTGAGAAAGTGCCCTCTTTCTTGGATGATATCCCCCCCACTTTTTGCTGAATTGCTGATGTGCTTTGACTGAGTGTGCCCTGGGCTCCTGCCAATCAGGTACCCAGGGCCAGTGTTCCTTCCCTAAAACTGCATTGAAGCCTAAACCCAATTGGCATCTCTGGCCACACGTCAGCCCCTGGTAAAATGGTACCATAGGTACCCAGGGCACTGTTACCAGAGAAGGCCCCTAAGGGTTGCTGCACTTATTGTGAAGCTTCTGCTGTTGCTGGGGTTTACTATCGACTTGCCAAAGTCCCGCCTCCCACCTTCTCAGGCACTCTTTCATCAGAGCTTTTCAACTCGAGTGAAGCTCATGCCTCCTATATGCCTTTCTGTCCATACCACTCCTGCCCTGAGTTTTCAAGAAGATCAGGAGCGACCGGGCCCTAGTCATCTGTGCTTCTCGGACTGGGCTATTAGAGTTTGGTATCCCGAGCTGTTAAGCATGGTCATTGGTCCTCTGATCGGAAAGAGACACGTTAGTTAGATTCCTCACCTTAGAATATCTCCAGGCGTCAGGCTGGATCCCGAAAGATTTTTCGTCAGCAAAACCCTTGCGCGTTGCTAGGCGTCGTCTGCGGCTCCGCGTCCGTCGTCTGCATCGTGATCACCGGGATGATGTTGTCGGAGTACTTAGACGCCGCCCTCGCGCGCTTACGTTAGTTCTTCTTGTTTTCGCGCCAGTAAGCGCCGATCCGGGAAGAGCATTCACTTTTAGTCACTTTTTGACTAAAACTTTTTGAACTCTTTTGGTTCTATTCTCGTCAACATCGACTCTGGTGCTGGTAGGGATGCCTGGATTCAAGGCTTTTGACTCCTGTCACCGACTGATGTCGGTCACGGACCACCACCGCCAGTGCCTCTATTGCCTTGGGGTGACCACGATGCCGAGTCGTGCCTCGACTGCCAGGCCTTGACTTCGAAAGCTAGGCGGGAGCGGTCCCGCAAGCTACTCGAGTTCCGGCAGTCGGCTCCGCACCGTTCAAGGCCCCGGTCGAGGAGGAGGTCGAGCCACCACCGCTCGTCGTGGTCCAAGTCTTCGAGATCCGGTAAGTCGAAGCACAGCAAGAAGTCGAAGTAGCGACATCGCTCTTCTGACTCCCCTCGCCGGTAGCGAGACTCGGCTGAGGGTTCTGGTGGCACCCCCTGAGCGGCTCCGTCGGAGCTGTAGGGGTCCCGTCCGTCCCCATACCCTCCCCTGGGACTGACGCAACTCCGGCGGAGGTCAGTGCCATCCTCATGGCCATGAGGAACCTGGCTCCGCCGTCGACGCCTGCCGGCGCCCTTCGGGCCCCGCAGGCTCGACTGGGAGGCCTAGCGAGCCGGCGGCTCCGGCCCCGGCGCTGTCGTCGACTCCGGTCCCGACGCCGCAAGTCCCCGAGGGATCCAGGACTGAATCCCAGTTGGCGCCGGTCAACCTCGCGACCCCTCCACAGGCGCCCACTCCTCTGGTGCCACCCCCGGCGCCGCCCTCGGATGACGCCGTTCCCCGGTTTAGTCCCGTCCCGGCGTTGGAGTGGCGCCGCACCCGACGCCGATGGGTGGCAATGTAATCTTCTGCCCGGCTCCGATCATTCCACCTGTATACCAGGAATCGGATGACGGTGACGTCTGGGAGGGGTCCGAGGACCCTCTGGCCCGGCAGGACCAGTTAACTCGGGACTGAGCAGACCAATTGGGGGATGCCAGTGGTCTTGACACCTCCCCTGACACTGGCTTCATCTCTCCTCCGACCGTGGCTTCGGCGGAAGGTGCTGCATTTTCTGTGGTGCTGTGCAAGGCAGCCGAAGCCCTTGGGCTGGAGCTGCCTGCTGTGGCCGTGAGAACGAACCTCCTCACCGAAGTGCTTCAACCGTCAGCAAGCTCCTTTGAGCCTCTGCTGCAGTTCAATGACGCACTCATTGATGTTCTGAAGGGCACCTGGTCCAAGCCCTCCACAGTTCCTCCTGTGGACCGGAACGTGGCCCGGCGCCACCGCCCTGCACCGGGCGACCCCGGTTTTCTGATCCTACACTCCACACCCGAGAGCCTGGTTATCCAGGCCTCTACCTCCCAGACCTCCTTCCCATCTACATGGCCCGGCGCCACCGCCCTGCACCGGGCGACCCCGGTTTTCTGATCCTACACCCCACGCCCGAGAGCCTGGTTATCCAGGCCTCTACCTCCCAGACCTCCTTCCCGTCTGCTCCCCCGGATCGGGAATCCAAAAGGCTAGAACAGTTTGGGAAGAAACTGTTCTCCTCCCTTAGTTTGGGGTTGCGGTCTATCAACACCGCGTGCCTTTTGGACCGTTACTCCCACTCCCTGTGGGATACAGTGGAGGACGTGCTGCCCCAGTGTCCGGAGGAGGGCCGGACACGGCTCGCCCAGGCTCTTGCCGAGGGGCGGGATGCGGCACAGCATGCAATCCGATGTGGACTGGACACAACAGACTCGCTGGGCAGGGCAATGTCGACCACGGTGGCGCTTCGTCGCCACGCCTGGCTGCGGTCCACGAGTTTTTCCGGGGATGTCCAGAGCACCCTCATGGACATGCCCTTCGATGGCAGTCGCCTTTTTGGCGACATAGCGGATAGTGCACTGGAACGCTTTAAGGACTCCAGGGCTACGGCCAAGTCCTTGGGCCTCTCAGCCCCATGCCCGCAAACTTCTGCTTTTCGCCCCTTTCGTGGCCAAGGAAGGGGTGCCCCCTCACATCCGCCTTGCCACAGGTTGCAGAACCAACCTCCACGCGGTTGCGGACGTGGATTCCGCCGAGGGGGTACAGGGGACAACGTGCCGGTCCGTCCACATCTACCCCAGCAGCATCCCCCTCAAAGCCCTCCTAGTCTGAGCATTCAGGCCCATTCCACGCCAGTGGGAGGCAGAGTTCGCCATCACCTGCTCCACTGGCGTACCATCACATCGGACAGGTGGGTGCTGCAAATCGTCCGAAGGGGCTACTCCCTCCCCTTCGAGGCGACTCCTCCAGCCATGCCACCGCAGTGCCACCGAATTTCGGGGGATCACTTGCAACTTCTGCAGGAGGAAGTTACGGCCCTCTTGGCCAAGGGAGCCATCGAGCGCGTTCCTGGTCCAGAAGTTGGTCGTGGTTGTTATTCCCACTACTTTCTGGTTCCCAAGAAGGGCAAATGAGGCCTACGGCCTATCATGGACCTCAGGAGCGTCAACGCCTTCCTCCGGAAGGAGAAGTTCAAGATGCTCACCTTAGCTCAGGTTCTGGCTGCCCTAGACCCTGGAGACTGGATGGTAGCGTTGGACTTGCACGACGCTTATTTCCACATCCCCGTCCTGCCGGCCCACCGGCGTTGCCTGCGGTTCACGGTGGGCCACGAGCATTTTCAGTTTATAGTGCTGCCTTTCGGCCTCACCAGTGCCCCTCGGGTGTTCACGAAAGTGATGGCGGTGGTCGCAGCTCATCTGTGCAGATTAGGGGTTCCAGTCTTCCCCTATCTCAATGACTGGTTTTTGAAGGCGGGCTCGCCCCAGACAGTCGTCTCCCACCTCCAAACTTTGGCCGACCTCTTGCATTTGCTGGGGTTCTCCATCAATGTGCCGAAGTCGCATCTGAGTCCCTCCCAGAAGCTCCTCTTCATCGGAGCGGTTCTGGACTCGGCGCAGTTCCGGGCATATCATCCGAAACAGCGGGTCCGGGATATTCAGGCTCTGATTACCATCTTGCGGCCTCTATCCCGGGTTTCGGTCAGGTTGGTGCTGCGGCTTCTGGGTCTGATGGCCTCCTGCATCCTGGTGGTGCATCACGGCAGATGGCGAATGCGGGCTCTGCAGTGGGACCTGAAGTTTCAGTGGGCATCGGGGCAACCTGTCCGACCACGTCCTGATCTCGGAGGGCACTGCGAGACAGTTGCAGTGGTGGCTCACGGACCGCGATTGGGTCAGTGGCAGATCCCTCTCCCTACCAACCGGAGCACGTAGTAGTGACGGATGCGTCCCTCCTGGGATGGGGGGGCCACATGGGAGAGGAGTGGATCAGAGGCCTCTGGTCTCCGGCGGAGTCCCGGCTCCATATCAACCTTCTGGAGCTGAGGACGATCTGACTTGCACTGAAGGCATTCCTTCCCTCTGTCCGGGGAAGTGTAGTGCACGTGTTCACGGACAACACCACCGCCATATGGTATTGCAACAAACAGGGCAGGGTGGGGTCGTGGACCCTTTGCCAGGAGGCTCTGCACCTCTGTACATGGCTGGAACATCAGGGCATCACCCTGGTGGTTCAACATCTGGCGGGCTCTCTGAACGCCAGAGCAGACGAACTCAACCGCCGGTGCATGATGGATCACGAATGGCGTCTAAACTCGGACGTGGCGCAAGGCCTCTTACGGCAGTGGGGAGAGCCTTGGTTAGATCCATTCGCCACCGAAGAGAACGCGCAATGTCAGCAGTTCTGCGCGTTGGAGTTTCCAAGGCGGCACTCGCTCGGGGATGCCTTTCATCGCGAGTGGAGTTGCGGTCTGTTGTACGCCTTTCCGCCTATACCACTTCTGCCCAGAGTGCTGAAGAAGATCAGGCGCGACCGGGCCCAAGTCATCTTGGTGGCTCTGTATTGGGCACGAAGATACTGGTATCCTGAGCTACTCAGTCTGTCGATCGATCCCCCGATATGACTGCCTCTTCAGGAGGACCTTCTGTCGCAGCAGCAGGGGACGGTCCTCCACCAGAACCTGTCCAGTCTCCACCTCCATGAGTGGAGATTGAGCGGCGGCAGTTGATGCCATTTGACTTGCCTCCTGAAGTCTGTAATGTTATTCTGGCAGTCAGGCGTCCCTCCACAAAATCAGTATACGCCTGCAGGTGGAACAAATTTGTGGCATGGTGCACAGCAAAGGCTGTGGATCCCCTTTCCGCCCCTCTTTCTGAGGTTCTCCTCTTTCTTCTTTCCTTGGCCCAGCAGGGCTCTGCTCTGGGCACCCTTAAGGGGTATCTTTCAGCTATTTCTGCTTTCTTACGGCTTCCTGATCAGCCTTCTCTTTTCAAATCCCCTGTTGTTTCTTGATTCTTTAAGGGCATTACTCACGTGTTTCCTCCTGTCCCTTTCCTAATGCCTCAGTGGGATTTGAATCTTGTATTGACCTTTCTGATGTGCGCTCCCTTTGAGCCACTTCATAATTGTCCCCTTCGTCTTCTCACTCTTAAGACAGCTTTCCTGGTTGCCATCAACTCTGCTAGACGGGTGAGTGAGCTCCAGGCCCTCTCTTCTAAGTCTCCTTTTCTTTCTGTCCATCCGGACAAAGTTGTTCTCAGGACTCGTCCTTCTTTTCTCCCTAAGGTGGTAACTGCCTTTCACATTGGACAGTCTGTTACTCTGCCCACCTTCTTTCCGCATCCCTCGAAAGAGGAAGAGAGGCTCCACCGTCTGGACCCAAAGCGGGCGCTGTCTTTCTATTTGGACCGCACCAAACAGTTCCGGGTGGACGACCAACTCTTTGTTGGCTACGTGGGTGCTAAGAAGGGGCGGGCGGTGCACAGACGAACCATCTCTTGGCGGGTCGTTTTGTGTATCAAGGCCTGTTACTCCTTAGCTAAAAAGGAACCTCCTGTAGGGCTGAGGGCCCATTGCACTCGGGCCACAGCGGCGACCACTGCCCTGGGCCAGGGAGTCCCCTTGCAGGACATCTGTCAGGCAGCAACGTGGGCTTCGCTGCACACGTTTGCCAAACACTATTGCCTGGACAGCCAAGTCTGGGGAGATTGCTTCTTTCGCCGTTCTGTTCTCCAGGACTTTCTGGTGTGATCTTGGTTCGCAGGCCCACCACCGGGGTTGGTATTGCTGGGGTATCTATTCTAAGGTGAGGAATCTAACTAACGTGTTTCTTTCAGATGAAGAAGTTACTTATTTTCGGTAATGATATATCTGTAAGAAACATTAGTCAGTAAGATTCCTCACCGCCCCACCCATCCTCCCCGTTCTGTGAACCGATATCTAGGGTTGAGGTTATCCCTTTCAGGGCCCTAGAATTTTTTGGCACCAGTGTCTGTCTCTTGCATGGCTCTGCGTTCCTGGCGCGGAAAGCTATGTACAAGAACAGACGTCAGCGCCCTAGGGCGGCGTCTAAGTACTCCGACGTCATCCCGGCAATCCCGACGGACGCGGATCCGCAGACGATGCCTAGTGACGCGGAGGGGTTTTGCTGACGAAAAATCTTTCCGGATTCAGCCTGACGCCTGGGGATATTCTAAGGTGAGGAATCTAACTAACTAATGTTTCTTACAGATATATCGTTACCGAAGGTAAGTAACTTGTTCATCAGGCTGCCTCTTCGGTAGGGTACTTTGCAGCAGCAGGGGAGGATTCTCCACCCGAATCGGTCAGTGCTCTGCCTTCATGCATGGAGATTGAGCGGCAACAGTCACAGTTTTCGACTTTGCTCCTGATATCTTCAATGTTATCTTGGCAAGCAGATGTCCCACCACCAAGACTGTATACGCCTGCTGCTGTGGCAAGTTTGTGACGTGGTGTGCAGTAAAGCAAGTTGACCCCCTTTCTGCTCCCCTTTCTCAGATCTTTCTCTTGCGTGCAGGGCTCTGCTTTTAGGCATCTTAAATAGCTAACTTTCTGACATCTTAGCCGTTCTGTGGTTGCTAAATCAGCCATCCTTGTTCAAATCCCCTGTTGTAAATAGGTTTTGAAAGGTCTCCAACATGTTTCCACCTTTACCATGCCTCAGTGCAACCTCAATCTCGTATTTACATTTCTGATGTGCACTCCCTTTGAGCCGCTTCATAACTGTCCTCTTGGGCGCCTTACCATCAATATTGCCTTCCTAGTGGCAATAACATTTGCCTGGAAGGTCAGCGAGCTTCAGGCTTTGCCATCTAAGCATCCATACTTAATAATATTTCCAGACAAACTGGTTCTTTGCCCTAGAGCTTCTTCACTGCTAAAAGTTGTCACTTCCATTCATGTAAGCCAGTCCATCACCCTGCCTATCTTTTATGCTCCACCGCATCCCTCTAAGGGAGAGGAGGGACTCTATTGACTGAACCCAAAATGTTCTACCGTTGTCGTTCTACCTTGACTGCACGGAAGAGTTCCGGGTGGAGGAACAAATCTTTGTAGGGTATGTCGGAGCCAATAAAGGGAAGTCAGTGCAGAAACAGACCCTCTAACCTTTGGATCGTGCTCTGCATTAAAATCTGCTACATATTGGCCAGAAGGCACCGCTCTTGAGGGTTTGCGTGCTCATTCCACCAGAGCCAAGGCTGCAACTATATGTTAGCAGACGGAATTCTGGTCCTGGACATGTGCCAGGAAGCAACATGGGCATATCTGCATTTGCTTACTATGCACTGCTGCCTGGACAGTCTGGCCTCCGGGAAGGTATTGCTTGGATTTCTATTATAAGATAAGGAATCTGCAGCTAGAAGTCTCTATTAATTAACAAGTTACTTACCTTCAGTAACTTCCTATCTGGTAGAGACATTAGCTAGCTGCAGGTTCCTTACTGACCCCCCCCCCCACCCCTTCCTGCCCGCCCTGTGAACAGATTCCTAGGGTCAAGGCTGTTCCCCCTTCAGGGCCCTAGTCTTCCATACCAGTGGTCAGTGTTCTTCGTGGCTACATGCTCCTGTCATGGAAAGTCGCGATAAGAAACTGACGCAAACGTGCTGGGGTGGTGCCTATAGAGGCACCACTCTGATCACTTCCAGTGTGGATGACTCCGCCGATGCGATGCTGAGCCGTACGACGCCACCTACTAGCGTACAGGATTACTCCTGCAAAACTTCCAGATCCATTCTGATGCCTGGGGATACTTCTAAGGTATGGAGTCTGCCGCTAGATAGAATCTCTACCAGGTAAGGTGTTACCGAATGTAAGAAACTTGTTCATTTAGGGCTTTGGGTGGAAATATAAATATTTTAAGAGGACGTGACCAGTGAGAACAATATTGTCCAATAATTTAAGAATTTGTTAGAGTGATGTGTGTACTAGTTATGAATTTAAGCACATTTGCCCGCAATTGTGGCTTATACCAAGGTACTGGTTACAGACCACTATCGGCCATTCACGGAGCAAAGAAATCTGGCCACCAAGATCATTTCTGCCACCCATGTGATATCTATGTACAGTTCTAAAATTACTTTTAAAACCACTATATGAACCAATCAAATGCATGAGGTTGAAATAAAAGCCTTTCACACAGCCTTTTGTTACTAACTCCTTAACTGCTATTAGTACGTGGAAGATGATGAGTAACCCCAAATTCATCCTAATATGTATTCAGTTTTAAAGTGAATTAAGTTGTTTAACTTTCTGCGTTTTCCAGTAACCTAAACACCAGTAGGATGAAAGCTACACACACTATATGGTGGGTGCGCAATAATGTTTAATGTCCAAGCAACCAATAACATAAGAAAAAAATATAGCAGTTATTTTTTTGCACATGCCACACAGTTCATAGGTGTGCAAGACATAAACACAGCTATATCAAGTTGTATTGGACAAACAATTCAAATATGCTTTTCTATGTCGGGCGAGCATTAGAATGTGGGCCATAAGCACATTGAATGAGCAGTAAGGGTCCAACTATAGCATAGGTGAATAACATTTATCTAAAGGACATGTGCATTATGGTGACATGGTCCTCCTCCCACATCTTTACACATTTACTATATAGCCATTCAAGCAGGGAATGCGGTACAATTCAAGGTAATTAGTATTAAAACATGTATAGTACAGCCAACTCTTCACCCTAGAAGGGGAAAAACACTATATAATTTGTCCTGTCGTGTAGTTCCTACTAATCCGTAGGATCTGCATGCTTGTTGGACAACATAAACTAGGGGCTTGGTGCCTAGACTGATTCAGGGCACCCCCAATATGTTGGCCTAGAGACCAGTTAGCTCATAGTGCCACCGTAAGCCCCCCTAACCGTACCAGGGTGTGAAAGGCTTCTGCTAACCACTGAACATGGCAACTCTGATCCCTCAGCGATGGAGGAAACAGTATAGAACCTCTCGCTCAGTCACTAGTGCTCACTTATTCTCAGACAAGTATACAGAGAATACACAGTGGGACGTTTTCAATACATTTATTGAACCATTATCCATGTATAAAATACATGTGCTGCAATGATTAATAGACAGAAGCAGATAAAGGTTTTTACCTGCAATGATTAATAGACTGAAGCAGATAAAGGTGATTACAAGCACCAAAAGCGTGAATAGTAGATCTAGTTCTACCATGGTGCTAAAACAGAGTATATATGCAGGCATATAAAACAAGGCAGTAATCCAGCGTTATCCTACTATGCGAACCCTACTCTAAGTGTACCTAGAATGTGTGTAGGTGTGGAGCTAAGAATCCCCCCAAGGGACAATCCAACCCCATTACCTGATGGGAGCTAATGAAGGACCCTTCTTGGTGACAAACAGGACATCCCTCACGGGATGTCAGACCGCTGTGTGGTGAATTGTCAGCATGCAAGTCCCTTCGATGTCAGCTGAAGTGCCTCCTCTCCTTGTCCATCGGGATACTAATCTTTTTATAACAGAAAGCTGCCTTGCGATGTGGGTATATATAAGTGATGTTAGGGATATGTTGAAGGCCCTGTCGCTCTGTGGATAAAAATAAAGATGACATTTGTACATAGTGCAAGAAGGGACCTTGTACATGATGTTCAGGGCATTGTGATAATGTTTTGCGAAGCTAGATGTGTAAAAACGTTCAGTTTTAGGGTAACGAATCCAACATTGTCACACATGCAAATATATGCAAAAGATTACTGCTGGAAAATAGGACAGTGTAAGAAATAAGATGTTCGAGGCATATGAGCTGCAGATTACACACTGTGCATAGATCGCCATCTTTTGTTGGGCCCGGATGTTTGCACTTGTTTTTGTCTTGGAAAGTCTTTGGAAGTCACGAGGTATGTGACTCCTCCTTTGGAACATAGTGCGCATGGGCATCGGCTCCATCCTCAGATTGTTTTTTCCCGCCATCGGGCTCGGATGTGTTCTCACGTTTCAGTTCGGAACCGTAAACGGTTTTCTCTTTCGACGCACAATCCTTCCTTTCTCAACAATATTGTTTAGATCGTTGAAAACGTTCCAATCACACGCGACCCTTCAACTTCGAAGTCCTTAGATTCCGGTCGTCAACGAAGGCCTTCGGGCCTACCCGGGCCTCATCTCCGGCTCATGGAAAGGACGCCATTCAAAAAGTGTCCTCGATGTGGGTCGAAGTTTCCCCACACCGACCTACATGAGGTGTGCAACCTCTGCCTTTCACCGGAGCACAAGGCCAGAGACTGTCCTGCTTGCGCCTCCTTCCGCTCCAAAAAGACCATCCGGGACCGATGAGCTCGGAGAACAATGGCGCGCTAGTCATCTTCGATCCCCGACGACATCTTTCAAGAGGGCGTCTATGTTCCGGAGCACGGTCGGGTCGAAGAAGCCATCATCAGCGCCTCCGAAGCAGATTATTCCGACATCGAGGACATCACTCCAGCTCAAAGGGCCGTGAGTACAGACGTCGACCCCGACCCACACCTCCCCCTCGACACTGTCAACAAAGGCTTTGGTACCACCTCCGGGCCCGGGTGCACGCCGAGACACTGCATCCCATGCACCGTCAACGGGCCCGGTAAAGAAGCCTATTAAGCCTTTAGGCGACTCGAGCTCGAGTCAGCCTACCCTCGGTACCGAAAAGCAAACTCAGGCACCGAAGAAGAAAGCGGCCTCGTCCACGCCGACCGCTGCTTCCACATCGAAGCACTCTGCGTCGAAGGCTAGCACCAGCTCCTTGGCACCGACAACACCCTCGGAGCAGACTAAAAAACACCCACCGAAAGGCCCCGATTATTCCAAGCCAAAGACCTCGGAACCGAAAAAACAGCAACCGGTCCCAACTGATAGACACTTCAAAACTACACGGTTCCAAGCCTAGAACCGCTACCGAGTCGACGGCGAAAAAAATTACTGCACCGAAGCCCTCGGCTCCGAAGGATCTGTCTCCCACAGATAACTGTTTCGTCCCGATCCTACCCAAAAGACTCTAATGAAGGATCCTAAGACTAGTCATTTAATGCTCAGCATCAAGAAAAGACCACTGGAAACGCCTGCGCCCGCACCGCCACCAAAGAAGAGAGACTTCGCTACCTCTCCATTAAGGATCCCTTCTCCTCTTCCTCCTCCTCCCCCTCCCCCACCACACCGCTCTCCTACACCATCACCAACCCCAGTAGATGATGATAAAACCTCAGATGATGCAGGGGGAGGTGCAGATGATCAACCCCTTGGGGACCCTACTCCTACTGGCTCCCCTGACCCCTGGGATGATTACAGTGTCCCAGATGTCCCTTACACCCCACAGGATGATATTTATCACTCCAGGCCTACCCCTCAAGAGGACAATATTGGATTCAACCAGCTCCTTCACAGAGCTGCCCAATACCACGGGGTTGCCCTGCATACAGACCCAGTAGAGGAGGATTTTCTTATGGACACCTTCGATACCACACAAAGGTCCACCTCAACACTGCCCATGCTTAAAGGGGTCATTAAGCACGCACCAGAGATCTTTAAAGACCCAGTTAGAGCTCGAGTCATCAATCCGAGAATAGAAAAGAAGTATAAAGCTACTCCTACTGACCCAGTATACATTAAGGGCCCCGCACCACTAGAGTCCCTAGTAGTCTCTAATGCAAGGAAGAGAGCAAATTCCCAAACACACGGTGACGCACCACCACCAGACAAGGAATCAAAACTCCTAGACGCCTCTGGCAAACGCACAGCATCACAGGCAGCAAACATTTGGCGCATTGCTAACACCCAAGCGCTGGTAGCCACGTATGACAGGGCACATTATGACGAGCTTGAGTCCATAATGCAGCACCTCCCTGACAAATATAAAAACAGGGCCAGTGAACTCATCCAGGAGTGTAAAACCATCACTAACACCTCCATCCGGTGTGCCCTAGATGTAGCAGATACCGCCTCAAGGGCAATAAACGCCAGTGTTCTTTTGCGCAGGCATGCCTGGTTACGCATATCAGGTTTTAAACCCAAGGTCCAGAGTTCTATACTCAATCAGCCCTTTGTTGAACAGCACCTATTTGGCCCCAATGTAGACGTATCCCTTGAGAAAATGAAGGATACAGACACTGCCAAATCTATGGGAGTCTTGCAATCGCAAGCTCCCAGACGGTCCTTTCGTCGCTCATCCTTCAGAAGCACCCATCGAGGCTACTCCTCGGATAGCCCCTCCACCTCTTACAAAGCTCCCGCCCAATCCACCTTTACTAGAGGTTACCAAAGGGGTGGTTACAGGGGGAACAACAGCAAAGGCAGAGGCAAAAACTACAACTTCCGCTCTGCCTCCACCCCCACCCCATGACTTCCCTCCACTTCCCCCCGACCATTCCACTCCAGTCGGGGGAAGACTCCACCAATTTCTCCCTGCCTGGACAAACATCACTTCAGACAGATGGGTCCACCAAATAATTCAATCAGGCTACTGTCTCGAACTAACATCTACCCACCCAACCATACCACCCAAACACCATCCAATGTCACAAGAACATTTGTTACTATTAAAGCAGGAGGTAATCTCCCTCCTACAAAAAAGTGCAATAGAACCATTTCCCCTGCACCAACGAAACAAGGGAGTTTACTCCCTCTATTTTCTCATACCAAAGAAGGATGGATCTCTAAGGCCTATTTTAGACCTCAGACCCTTAAACCTATACATACACTCAGACCACTTCCACATGGTCACACTTCAGCAAGTCCTCCCTCTGCTTTCCCAGGGCGACTTCCTTGCTACTCTAGACCTCAAAGATGCCTATTTCCACATTCCCATTCACAGCGCTCACAGAAAATATCTCAGATTCGTAGTGGATGGTCAGCACTATCAATTCAAAGTACTCCCATTTGGAGTCACCACAGCACCAATAGTGTGTACCAAGTGCCTAGCAGTGGTGGCAGCACACCTAAGAAGACAACACATCCATGTCTTCCCATATCTAGACGACTGGCTCATAAAAGCCAGCTCATACAATCAGTGTGTACAACACACCCACGCCACCATTCAACAACTTCACGACCTGAGGTTCACAATAAATCACGCCAAGTCCCAGCTGCAACCGTCCCACACACAATACCTTGGTGCCACAATAGACACCTCAAGAGCGCTCGCCTCTCCCAGTCCCGCCAGGATAGCCAGCATGCAAGCTCTTCTCACCAGATTCCAACCGCAACACTCTCTTCCAGCTCGACTGTTCCTGCAACTCATAGGGATGATGGCCTCTTGCATATTCATAGTGCCTCATGCAAAACTCCAGATGTGTCCTCTCCAAAAGTGCTTAGCACGCCAATGGAACCAGGCTCAAGGTCAGCTAACAGATCTGGTGTTGGTAGACGGTCGTACCCATCGATCTCTGCAATGGTGGAACACCAAGAACGTTTCCAAAGGGCGACCGTTCCACGAGCCAGTTCCTCAAATAGTCATGACAGTGGACGCATCGCTCTCCGGCTGGGGAGCTCACCTACTACATCACACCATGCAGGGCAGGTGGACACCTCAGCAAAAGTTACTCCACATTAGTCACCTGGAGTTACTAGCCATATTCCTAGCCCTGAAAGCATTTCAAAAACAAATATCAGGCAAGACTGTCTTAGTCCACACAGACAACATGACAGCCATGTATTATATCCAAAAACAAGGTGGGACACACTTTCTGCAGCTCTCTCAGCTCGTACAGAGCATATGGAGGTGGGCTATACCTCAGAACATTTTTCTCCTAGCCCAACATGTCCCAGAAGTCCAAAACACAATAGCCGATCTGTTGAGCCGTCAAACACAACAAATCTATGAGTGGGAACTTCATCCACAAGTTCTTCAACCGTTTTTTCAGATGTGGGGGCAACCACAGATAGACCTCTTCGCCACCCAAGAAAACGCCAAATGCCCAAACTTCGCCGCCATAGTCCAAAGGCAATGCGATATGGATGAACTGGTCAGGCAGATTTGCGTACTCTTTTCTGCCCCTCCCGCTCATGCCGCTAGTGGTGCGCAAACTACAGCAACACTCCCTAACGCTCATCCTAGTTGCTCCAACTTGTGCCAGACAACCATGGTACACCACACTGCTGGAACTCTCCGTAGTTCCGCACCAAAAGCTACACCTCTCTCCACGCCTCTTAACCCAGAACCATGGTGAGATCCAACACCCAGACCCAGCTCAGCTCAACCTAGTGATCTGGCTCCTGAAGTCCTAGAATTAGGTTACCTTAACCTTCCTCCTGACTGTATGAACCTCATCAAACAAGCTAGACGGCCTACCACTAGAGAATGCTATGCAGCCAAGTGGAAAAGATTTGTGATATACTGCCATAACAACAACACTGATCCCCCTAGATGTGTCTATCCAACACAACATAGTCTACTTACTACACCTCCAAAGATGCAACCTAGCCTATTTGTCTATCAGACTGCATCTTGCTGCCATGGCAGCCTGTCTACAAAATAGACAACATCTCTCACTTTTTAGAGTACCTGCCATAAAGGCCTTTATGGAGAGATTCAAGAGAATAATTCCCCCCCAGAGTACCACCTTCGCCTGTTTGGAATTTAAACATCGTTCTCACAAGACTAATGGGACCTCCATTTGAACCTTTACATAAATGTGAGCTACAATTCTTAACGTGGAAAACTGCTTTCCTAGTAGCCATTACTTCTCTACGAAGAGTTAGTGAACTGTAAGCACTAACCATTCAAGAACCCTTTCTGCCTGCAGATGCATATTAATAAAGTAGTTCTCCGAACTAATCCTAAATTCCTCCCTAAAGTCATTTCTCCCTTCCACCTCAATCAATCTGTGGAGCTGCCCGTATTCTTCTCGCAGCCACAAAGTCGCAGAAAGAGCTCTTCACACCTTAGATGACAAAAGAGCACTACTGCACTACATAGAGAGAACAAAACCTTTTCGTAAGACCAAACAACTATTCGTGTCTTTCTCACCACCACACAAGGGCAACCCCATATCAATATCTGGGCTAGCTAGGTGGATTGTCTAATGCATACAAATTTGTTACCACAAAGCAAAACGTACATTATCTGTTCCTCCTAAAGCCCACTCCACACGAAAGATAGGGGCTTCAATGGCATTTTTAGGGAGCATTCCCTTAGATGATATCTGCAGAGCAGCTACATGGTCTACACCGTACACATTCACAAAACACTATTGTGGAGATGTGCAAACTAAACAACAAGGTAGTGTGGGCCAGGCTGTACTCAAAACACTATTTCAAGCTACTGCAACAGATACTGGTGGTCGCCGCTAGGAGGGGATACTGCTATACAATCTATGCACAGTGTGTAAT
This sequence comes from Triturus cristatus, assembly GCF_964204655.1. Lineage (NCBI taxonomy): Eukaryota > Metazoa > Chordata > Amphibia > Caudata > Salamandridae > Triturus > Triturus cristatus. The sequence continues at coordinate 1,188,011,730 of NC_140592.1, forward strand.
CTGCAGCTCATATGCCTCGAACGGAATATGCTACTTACCAGTATGCATCTGTTCTTGGCATGTAGAGCTTCTGATCTACACACGCCCACCCGCCTTTATCTGTTCCAGTATTATCTTACTTAGATACAGCATACATGGGCATCTTTCCTGTTTCTTACTAAGCTCCATCATTTCCCTGCTGACGAAAAATAATCTGAGGCTTGAGCCGATGCCCATGCGCACTATGATCCAAAGGAGGAGTCGCATACCTCGTGACTTCCAAAGACTTTCCAAGACAAAAACAAGTGCAAACATCCGAGCCCAACACCAAATGGCGATCTATGCACAGTGTGTAGATCTGCAGCTCTACATGCCAAGAACAGATGCATACTGGTAAGTAGCATATTCCTCTTCACTACGTGGGCCTAACTCAGGAATATAACAGTGCACATTGTGAGTTTAGAATAGCTTGGTGCTTCAATAGAAACTAGTCCTTATCTGAATATTTACCTGTTTTGCATCTTTTCTATATTTACATGAACCAGGGTTTAATTTGAGCTGGTGGTTGCAGGTGAGGGTCAGATTTTTATCAAGAGCAAGTGACAGAAAAACGCATAATGGGGAAGATGAGGAAAATAGAGCCTGTAAAAGCGTGGGAAAAGAACCTTCTAGAGTGGTATAAAGGGACAGCCTGTCACTGGTGGCAGACAAAGGTGGAGTGAGTAGGAATGAAGACTGCACAGACTCTTTATTCTACACCCCTGACATTCTGAACCCCATTACTTAAAAATTAAGCATTGAATGGGGTGGGGTAAATAGTAGAAAATGTGTGGGAAAATATATATAATGGAGGAGACGCATGGAAGAACACTTCAAGTTATATAACCACACAAAACAAGCTGAATAATGCACAGCATGTGAATCTAGAATCATTTCATTTGCAAATGTATTGATACAGGCAAGTAACTAGTTTGATTTCTGACAAATGTTTTCCCCGCATCAAATACTTAATCTGTTGCTGCCTGATGTAGGATCCATACACATGGAACAAACTTGACAAAGAATCCCATATACCATTTTTGAGTATGTTATTGATAGATGCTATATTAGTCAATGTGTTTGCTATTATGTTTCCTACAGAGTCCTCATGGCTTGCCAGTACGCAACAGTGGAAGCCCCAAGTTCGCAATGAAGACACGGCAAGCTTTTTATCTCCACACAACAAAGCTGACAAGGATAGCAAGACGTCTGTGCCGAGATATTTTGCATCCCTTGTATGCGGCAAGACACCCGTATATACCAATCAACACTGCAGCTATCAAAGCCGAATGTAAGTTTTTAACTGTTCCATGTGATAGTTCTGCTTGCAGTACAACATAGGTTTTGAAGTGATTGGAGTGGAAAAAAACCATTAGCATTAACTTTAGCATATTCTTAATGTGTAAGCTTGTAACTTCCTTTTTAGGTCACGCCTGAGCCAGCGCGCATGCTCTGCGAGGCTTAAGGACTTCCAACTCCCAGAGCTTTTCCTCGTGTTTTCTTTTTTACGGCCACACATTTGATTGGCCATTGGTAAGGCTTTCACAAAAGAAAGCACGCAAATGGCCAAAGGCTCGGGTATGTCCCGCCTTATCTTTAAATGTCCCCTCCCAAAGCCTATGTGCCTTGAAGCGAGCACAGTAATTAGCGGCTCACAGTGTTCCAGCTGCACGGCAGGCTGCATTCCAGTATCCGGTTACTTTCACTGCCACTGTGACAGAAGCCAGACATAGCACCCCTCCTCCATTCCTCTTTCCCCTCAGCCGATCCCTTTGTTTATGAGCAGTTGCTATCATGCTTCCCACCGTATAATGCATACTGTATACACAGAACTGTACAGCGCTTTGAAGCCCACTGGGTCAGTATTTCGCGTTATAAATGTATAAGCTACTGTGCATGGTGCTTTATTGCATACGATTAATTATTAGCCCTAACAGTGCATTTTCCAATATTATCTTGGGAGAAATTGTGGTATCTTTTTTATTTTATAAAGTGAATAGGATGAGAAGTCTTTGAAGCTGACAATTCTATTTCACAGCTGGGATGCTGAGGATATTTCTAGAAACGGCGAGATATGTACCGTGAAGTTTCCTTTCCAGGTTGCAGACGAGCATTATTATTTTGTTTAAAGTTGCTTTGCTGCTCTGTGGAATGTTATCCTTCGTACACGCGCCTCTCCTCCTGCATGCTATCTCTTTCCGGGCTGCTTCCCAGGCCCCCGGACAACCTCCCATCTGCACATAGCTGGCGTGTGGTGAGAACTTCCTGCCATCTGCAGTTGATCAGACCCGCAACATTCATACATGCAAATAGAGCACAGATAAAGGCCGCTGGACAGCCATGCATTCTTTCATTAATGACCCTCCACGGTCGCCAGCTTTACTCTCAGGATTTTACTGACCAGGCTTTTATGTTCACGAGCTTGATAAAAAAAGAAACATCCTTATCTTCATAGTACTCTCTTTAAGGGCATGCTGGTCAGTGCTTGAAAGCCTGGTTGGGCTGGAGAAGAGTCAGTCACCTAAAGGGCAAAAGTCCTCAAGGCCAGTCTACTTCCTGTGACTTTCACCATAGATAAGTTGTTTTCTGGAAGGGGCCTTTTATGTCTAACAAATATAATCAAAAATGAACTTCTACTTAAAGTTGGTTTGTAGCAATGCCGACATTTGCAAAATTGCATGTTGCTACTGCAGTAAAAGCGTTTACACTGTGCCAGTTAAGTTGATGCCAGTAAAACGTGAAAGTTTGAGTCAAGTAGAGTTCCTTTTTAATGTAATTGTTTTCCCGCCTGAACATATTTTTAGTAAAATGTCCAGCAACCCATGCCTGAGGAGGACCCATAAGGGATACCCTTTGCTTCCCGCCTGGCATCACCCCAAACTGTTGTTTGCTTGTATTACCATCTTATAGTAATGTATACTGAGAATCTGTTGAATCATGTGCTGTATCTTGGGATTTGACCACTGTCTGCATATTGTATTTATTTTTTGTTTACCTGCTTGTTTGACAGGGCCTGTTTATTCTTATTGAAATAGTTTTTGCTGCATATACTGTCCAAATGATCGTACCTGTCACTGTGGGGCTACTGCCCGATATACTGCAAAATGACCAAATAAAATTTGTTGTTTAAAAAAAAAAAAAATGTCCTGCAACAGTTTTTACACAGTGCCTAAAAGCGAAACCGTTTTTCTGGGATACAGTACCGGTGAAAAGTTTAAATAGTCCCTTTTCTTTCATATTAGGCCTCTGGCATAGTATTGTTCTTTGATACAGTATTGTTTTTTCGAACGTTTATGTAGCGCCTCATCCACCTGACGCGTCTCTAAGCGCTTTCCAGAGTCGAGTAAAAAGCTACTCTGTTGCTTATGGTTGGCAGCAGGAGACTTAATAGAGTGACCCATCTAGGAAGAATTTGGGTGTCGTGTGTGGTTGGTGGATGCGTCAAATGTTTCAAAACGAAAGCTCAAAGGCACTCAGCATGCAGTAAAGTAGAGAGTGATGTAAACGGGCATTTGCAATGCAATAGGTCTCGCATTTACGCGGGTTTAAGCTATTGCCTTTGTAAATGACAATGTCTGATTTATGTTTTAAAAACCAAAATAAAAGGCATAGGCATTTACTATTAATTTTTTTAATAGGGTCGTTCGTTTGTACATAAGGTTTAATTGGTTATATATAAGGTAACAAAATGCTTATTACACTTTATTATAACTTTCAACATAACTGCACAGCAGGTACACTGCTCTACAACATAGCTTAAACACATTGGCAAAGCCAATAGCTCTAGCATAACACTTCTAAGGTCCCAAAGGTGAGACCTGTTGGCTATGCCAATGCTTGTTAACCTCAGTCATGGTAGAGCTTGGGAATATAGTTAACATTTTCAGGATAGTATTTCCTGTTTGTTTCCCATTAAGTCTGAAAACTGGGTATTTTTGAATCATTAAAAATGTCTTTGTGAATTACTCTGATAAAATAAATTTAACAAGAAAAATGTAAACACAGTATTACAGGCATTTCTGAGCAGCTCCTGTCCGTAATTGTATACCTTTGTGGGCACTGTGAATTTTAAAAAAAATGTTTGTTTAAATATATGTAACCAAATTATTGCTTTCTAATCCTTCACAGGTACAACACGATTACCAGAAGCAGCAAAGAGCCCTTTGATATTGAAGCAAATTGTTCGAAAGCCTTTAGAGACAGTGCTGCGATATATAGGTGAAATAAACATAGTTTTGCATATTGTGATAGTTTTTTCCATTAATTGCTCACAGTGATTTAAGTTATTTCTCCTTGCTTCTCAACTAGTTGCTTGTGCCACACACTGAACCAGAAAAGGGGTGCCCCAAAATGTCACTTCAAATTCTGTGATGAGTTTCAGCACGAAAATACTGTGTGCAAGTCACTAAACATCCAAGCCCAGTTTCTTTATTTTCTTAAAATTATTGCAATACAGAGGCAAGTCTAAGTGCCTCCTTTTTTTGCTGTTTTCCTGCCTTTGTGGTATGCTTCATTTCTTTTTATTTTACCAACCATGTCCCCCCCCCCAAAAAAAAAAACCTCTGCATGCTTGTAATGCCCTTCTACCCATACATTGAGTGTTGGCGACTCTTAATGGGGATAATTTGTCAATCTAACGTTCATCTAGAAAGGTCTTCCTCATTGAATCTTCAGTGATTTTCACAAATGCAATTCCATGCCATTTTACAACACGTTTTTTGTAAATACTTTAAAAATATTATACTAATGCATATTGGGGCAAATTTTACTCTTAATCTGATCTGGAAAGGTTGTACTGTTGTGATGAAGTCCAGCAAGACTTGAAAAACCTGTGATTTGTTCCTCATTTGATTTTCTGGCCGCCTATTGGCTTTTCTTCCGGTGAACTCAGCATGTTTTTGCTGTTGTGTTTATCAGCTGAGCTTAACTCAAGGGACAACGATCCACCCAAAGTGAACGACCAACCTCCCCGAAGATAGCTACCTCCCAAATTACCAGGCTGTGTTGCGATTCATAGTCGTGGCTGCATGCTTTCTGTTCAGCTGTTACTCCTTCGTGTTTGAGGTGTGCATGGTGTGTGTAAAATGAGCATACGGTTTGCTACAGAATAACCTGAAATGGGACATGTTATCTGAAACGACCAGGGAGAAACACACGACCACCGGTATGGAGCATGGCCTTGACACGGAGAAACAGGATATTAAATGTGATACACCTATGAACTGGAATCCCATGATGTTCCTTTGTTAAAGGATTTTTTTAAAAGGTTTCTTTATTGAACGTTTCAGACCATATGCCATACATGTAGTTACATGTAGTTAAGGGATGGTTTCCCTTGCTAGAAAGAAACTTGCCACTCTCCCCTTTTCATGTATTCTTGGCTGTCACTTGGCAACCCCATGTCTCCCAATGAACTCTCTCTGGCTTGGATTAAAATCCATACTGTCCAAACTAGTATGATCCCTGCTGGAAAAAAAATGAAGACCGGACTACGGTGCCCTTCTCTCGTAGGGCATATCCATTGATAGTCATAAGCTTTTGAATAGATCCACCCACGTGCGGGAATCCTGGAGCACATTTTCATAAAATATCGTCTTAAGTGTAGACGTTCGCCTTTCTTCAGGAATGCCTGCAGAAAAACTTAAGATGGAACATAATGTGCAGCCTAGTAAACAGGCTACATTGGAGAAATATTTCAGATCGTATTTACTGAATGGTTAAAATACCCCTGAATATGTATAATTTTTAAGTGAAAATTTCATAAAACGGCTTAAATCTCTTTCACAAACCCTTTTTTGTAAAGGTATAAGATGAAGGATAGCAGAACAGTGTAGCCCCATAGGCTGCCATTATGTGATTTTCAAACGGTGTTTGCTCCTTTAGGGACTCGAAGACCACCAGTGTCCCATTATGCCTAGCAGGTAGCAGTTGCCACAGTTCTTTTTTCTGGCACCTGGTGGCAGGATCCTGGGGCAGTGAACTCAGCCTTTTAGGCTTTTTTTCTTCAAAGTTCACCTGTGGAATTTAGCTTTCTTTGATTCACTCAACATCTTTCAACATTTTTTCACTGCTTTAAGGCTTTTCTGACCCAATTCTGAGGCCTATGGGATGAAGAAGTCCAAATCGGACCCTCACAGCGCCTGCATATTCCTGAGCAGTGCCAATGCTGCAAGAAGTTTTCTCGTTGCACCCTAAGAGAGAGAAAATTTGCCTTTGTGGCACGGAAGAACAGTGCAGGTGGGAAGTCCAGTCTCAAGGTGAGACCTCCGAGTGAGGAGACGGTGATTCCCCTACCAGGGTTCTTGCATCTGAAGGACGTAGAAGGTCCCAAAAGAAAGTGCTAGCAGTAAAGACGTGTTCAAGGCATATGAGCTGTAAATCATATGCGTTAGCTTAGATCGCCATCTGGTGTTGGGCTCGGATGTTTACACATTGTTTTTCTTCGAAGAAGTGTTTGTGTTCACGAGGTAGTTGACTCCTCCTTACGGTGATAGTGCGCATGGGCATCGACTCCATCCCCAGGTAGTTTTTTTCCGCCATCTGGTTCGGATGTGTATTGCTGCGCTCCAGTTAGTTATCGTCTTCGAACCCTTTCAACGCGCAATCCTTACCACTCAACGGTATTGTTTTCGATTGCGATTTCCCTTTCCACGTGCATCGTAAAATCCAACGACTTCGATTGGTAGCTTCGCGGGCCGTGAGGCCTACCTGCGCCGACCACGCCAGCAGTCCTTGGAACGGACTCCATTTAAGAAATGCCTCTGGTGTGGTGCTAAGTTCCCATACACGGACCTGCACGAAGTCTGTAACCTCTGCCTATCCCCGGAGCACAAAGAAATCAACTGTGAGGCATGTCGATCATTCCGGCAGAAGAAAACGATCCGTTACTGTTGGGCTCGACATCACTGTGAGAAAGTGCCATCTTTCTTGCATGGTATGCCCCCACTTTTTGCTGAATTGCTGAATGTACTTTGACGGAGTGTACCCTGGACTCCTGCCAATCAGGTGCACAGGGCCTATGTTCCTTCCCTATAAACACAAAACCCAAATTGGCAAACCCTGGCCACATGTCAGCCCCTGGTAAATGGTACCCAGGGCCTTGTGACCAGGGAAGGCCTCTAAGGGCTGAAGCACTCATTGTACCACCCTTAGAGGCCCTGTACCCTTACACACACACACTGCCCTTGCAGGCTAGGTGTCTGGGTGCAAGACAAAAGTCGACATGGCACACATCCCTGTGTGCCATGCCCTTCACCTACACTGCCATGACATACATCAGCCACCCCTCTAGCTGGGTGCCCTATGCCAATGGTGTGGGCACAGAAGCGGGAGCCCTGTGCCCCTACAGAACCCAGGTCCATTCCTGGGCACTGTAAGTGCAGTGCTGCCTTTTAAGAGTACATGTTGCTGAGCTCGTCAACCGCGAACTCCACAGCACCACAATGGCAACACTGAAGACTGAGAAGTTTGGTATCAAACTTCTCAGCACATTAAACCCACACTGATGTCAGTGTGGGATTTAATGTACCAAGCACCCCAGAGGGCATTTTAGAGATGCTCCCTAAAAACCTAACCTACAATCCACGTCTGTTCTGAGGCCGCCTAGGCTGCCACACAGCAGACATGTTGATGGACCCCTGGGTAGGAGAGCCCCTGCTCTCCTGGTCCTGCAACAATGCACATCCTGGGAGAGGTGCTAAATCTCCTCCCCCAGGATAGGCAGGGGGAAGCTTTAAAGGCATGCCGCCTCTGTGAGCTTTCCCCAGGCCACTGCAACCCCCCACTCTAGCGAGAAGCTTGGCCGGAAACCCCAAATAAGGACAGGGGATGTGCCAGCCTGCCAACCCCACCCCTCAGGTGGGGGAGGCGAGGTGAAACACATCTCCGGGCCCTTGCCATCTTGAAGATGGGAAGCCCTATCCTATCAGGACTAGGCTACTGCCCCCCCTCCCACAGGAGAGAGGCAGGATAGGGGGTGTACCCACCCCAGGACAGGGACCCATTGGTCCCTGCCCTTCACCTACCTGTAACGCCCCTAAATCTAGTGTTCGAGGCATATGAATTGCAGACCACACACTTAGGACAAGATCGCCATCTGGTGTTGGGCTCGGATGCTTGCAGGTTGTTGTTGTCTTCGGAAGAAGTCTTTTGGTCACGAGATAGGTGACTCCTCCCTTGGACTACAGTGCGCATGGGCATCCACTCCATCCTCCGATTGTTTTTTTCCCGCCATTGGGTTCGGATGAAACTTTTCCACTCCGGTAGAAAACTTCTAAACCAAGCTTTTCGAAGCGAAAAACCTTTATAATTTTCATCGATACACCTTTACTCGACATAGAATTCATCGGGCCGGTTCCGGATGTCGACGCGGGCGATGAAACCTATCCACGCCGTGAGGCCTGCGGCTCATGGAAAGGACGCCGTTTAAAAAATGCCCCCAATGTGGAGCTAAATTCAAGCACAGTGACCATCACAAGGTCTGCAACCTGTGCCTGTCGCCGGAACACGACGAATCCAGCTGTCCAGCCTGCACCGCATTCCGATACAAGAAGACCATTCGGGATCGGAGAGCTCGACGCCATATCATGGCACACAGACCAGCTCCGGAACCAGAGGACATCTTTGATGAGGGCTCCGATGTCCCGGAAGAAGATTCCGAGGAACTTCACATTATATCAGAAGCAGACGACTCCGAAGACCCCATTACTCCGGGGCAACGCGTGAGTACCGATGTCCCTACCCCAACCCCTCCAAAAAAGGCATTGGTCAAGACTTCGCCAGCTGGCCCCAGTCGCGACCGAAAGCAACCTTCAGAAGCCCCGCCTTCGGGCTCAGCTCCGAAGAAATACAAGCCTTCAGGTGGCTCTGGCCCGAGCAAACATATTATTGTACCCCCAGCACCTTCGGCACCGAAGGCACAAGACCTCTCGGCACCGAAGCCGGCTCCGGCACCTTTGGCACCGAAACCATCGAGGCCCGTAGACAAGCCGGCACCAAAAGCACCCAAGCTTGGAGACTCCATTTCGGCACCGAATCCTTCATCGGCACCGAAACCTTCATCGGCACCGAAACCTTAATCGGCACCGAAACCCTCATCGGTACCGAAACAACCGGCTAAGGTCTATACTACACCTCCTAAAGACTCTACCAATCACCCAAAACCTAGATCGGAGCTGAAAAAATCGGCGCCAAAGCCTGTTCCTGAAGACCAAGAACTTTTCCACCCAGATCCAACTCAAAAAAGGATCTATATTAATCCAAAAACTGGACATGTCACTGCTGTGCCATGTAAGAAAAGGAAGCTAGACACAACACCTTCTCCAGCTCCTGTAAAGAATAAGGACTCAGCCACTTCACCCATTCCTCCTTCCTCTCCTGTATGACCTCTTACCCCACCCCCCCTGCCTCCACCACCATTACCTCCACCATCTCCTTCACATACACCACCTCCACAGGATGATGATGACCTAGGGGGAGGGGGTGATACGGATGATCTTAATGATCCTAATGATCCTTTCACAAATCCGGATATTGTACCATTGGACAACTCGGCTTACCCTCTGCCTGATGTACCTGATCCTACTACATACCCTTCCAAACCCTCACCTCCAGATGACCACCTCGGGTTGGACAACTAGTACACAGAGCAGCACTTGACCATGGCGTCACCATGCACTCAGATGCACCCGAGGAAAACTTCCTTTTAGACACTTTTGAGCAGTCTCAGAAATCAGTTCAAATTTTACCTATGATTAAAGGGGTCATAAAACACGCTACAGAAGTTTTTAAGGACCCCGTACGGGCCAGGGTACTTAACCCTCGAATTGAGAAAAAATATAGACCTGCCCCACAATATCCTTCTTATATTAATGGACAGCTCCCTCTGGATTCTTTGGTGGTTTCCAACGCAAGGAAGCGGGCTAACTCCCAAACAGGAGATACACCGCCCCCAGACAAAGAATCCAAACTATTAGAAGCCTCGGGCAAAAGAGTAGCAGCACAAGCAGCTAACCATTGGCGTATTGCCAACACACAAGACCTATTGGCACACTATGATAGGGCTCACTATGATCAGTTAGAAGATCTCATACAACACCTACCTGACCAATACAAGACCCAGGCAAATGACCTTATACAAGAGGGAAAGCTCAACTCAAATGCCTCAATTAAATGTGCACTTGACGCCGCAGACACTGCCTCTAGAGCAATCTATACAAGCATACTTCTTAGACGCCATGCATGGCTACGTATTTCAGGCTTTAAGCCAGAAGTACCAAGTACCATACTTAGCCAACCATTTAACCAAGAGCAACTGTTTGGACCAGCAGTAGATACTGCACTTGAAAAAATGAAGAAAGACACCGAGACTGCTAAGTCCATGGGAGCATTGCAGTCTCCACAGCCACGTGGCTCCTTTCGATGCTCCTTCTATAGAGGAGCATCCAAAAATATTGGAGCAGACACCTCCTCCACGTTCAAAACCTCTACACAAACATCCCCCAATAAAGGATATTTTAGAGGAGGATATAGGGGAAACAACACCAAGGGACGAGGTCGAGGAAATACCAACACTCGTACCTCCCCCGCCACCAAACAGTGAATTTCCTCCACTCCCCCCAGACCAGTCCACTCCACTCCAGTCGGGGGAAGACTCAAACAGTTCCTACCTGTCTGGAATTCCATTACAACAGACAAGTGGGTAAGAAAAATTATCCAGTATGGTTACTGCCTGGAACTCACAAATACCCCCCCCCCCCCCACATATACCACCCAAACAGCGTCCCATGTCGCCAGACCATCTTACACTCCTCAAGCAAGAGGTTCTCTCCTTGCTTCGAAAACACGCAATAGAGCCAGTTTCCTTCCAACATCAGGGCACAGGGGTATACTCTCTATACTTCCTAATCCCCAAGAAGGACGAGACGTTAAGACCCATACTCTACCTCAGACTCCTAAATCGGTACATACACTCCGATCATTTTCATATGATCACTCTTCAACAAGTGCTTCCACTATTACAGAAAGGCGATTTCCTTGCCACACTAGATCTCAAGGATGCCTATTTTCACATTCCCATGCATCCTGCTCACAGGAAATATCTAAGATTCCTGGTGGACGGGCAACACTATCAGTTTACTGTCCTCCCGTTCGGAGTGACAACTGCACCCAGAGTATTTGCCAAATGCCTAGCAGTAGTAGCAGCGCATCTCAGGAGAAAACAAATTCATGTCTTCCCATATCTCGACGATTGGCTCATAAAAGCCAATTCATTCAACAAATGCGTTCTACACACTCACCAAACTATTCAACTTTTACACAACTTGGGATTCACCATCAACTATCCCAAATCTCAACTACAACCCTCCTACATACATCAATATCTGGGAGCCACCATAAATACCTCCAAGGCCATAGCTTATCCCAGCCCAGCCAGGATAGCCAATATACAAGCTCTCATCTTATAATTTCAATCCCAACACTCTCTCCCAGCAAGAGTGTTCATGCAACTCATAGGCATGATGGCATCATGCATCTTCATTGTGCCTTATGCACGACTTCAAATGCGTCCCTTGCAAGAATGTCTAGCACGTCAGTGGAACCAGGCTCACGGACAACCTACGGATCTGGTGTTAGTGGACAGTCGCTCACATCGCTCACTAAAATGGTGGAACACCATAAACCTGTCCCGTTCTTACAGCCTCTTCCACAGATAGTGCTGACAACCGACGCATCTCTCACAGGGTGGGGAGCCCATCTCCTAGGACACACCACTCGGGGCAAATGGACCACTCAACAAAAAGTGCTCCATATAAATTACCTGGAACTACTGGCAGTGTTCCTAGCATTGAAATCATTCCAATTACATCTAAAGAACAAAACTGTCCTCATCCGGACGGACAACATGACAGCCATGTATTACATACAGAAACAAGGAGGCACACATTCTCTCCAACTGTCCCAGCTCGGACAGAACAATTGGAGATGGGCAATTCCCCAGAACATCTACCTGCTAGCAGAACACCTTCGAGGAGTTCACAATCAGATTGCCGATTTGTTGAGTCGACAAACCCAACAGATCCAAGAATGGGAATTACACCCACAAGTCCTACTCCCATTCTTCCAAAAATGGGGCCAACCAGACATAGACCTGTTCGCCACACACGAAAACGCAAAATGCCAACCTTCGCCGCCAGGTTTCCCCACCCACAATCGAAGGGCAATGCGATATGGATGAACTGGTCAGGCAGATTTGCGTACGCTTTTCCGCCTCTCCCACTCATTCCGTTCGTGGTACGCAAGCTCAGGCAACAGTCTCTCAAGCTGATACTAGTAGCTCCCACATGGGCACGTCAACCCTGGTTCACAACACTACTGGAACTCTCTCTAGTTCCACACCAAAGACTGCGCCTCTCCCCGTCCTTATTAATCCAGAACCATGGAGAAATCAGACCCCCCGATCCACATCAACTGAACCTAGCGATCTGGCTCCTGAAGTCCTAGAGTTCGGTTACCTCAACCTACCACCAGACTGCATGAATATTATAAAGGAGGCCATACGGCCTACCACTAGAGCCTGCTACGCTGCAAAATGGAAAAGATTTGCCATTTACTGCACTAACAATGATATACCCCCACTGGATGCATCCATCCAGAATATCATTTGCTACTTACTACACTTGCAAAGATGTAATTTAGCGTACTCATCCATACGTCTCCACCTAGCAGCATTAGCAGCCTACTTACAAAATTGACAACACTTGTCACTATTTAAAGTGCCTGCGATCAAAGCCTTCATGGAAGGTCTTAAAAGGATTATTCCTCCCAGATTACCACCCCCTCCAGTGTGGAATCTAAATATTGTTCTCACTAGGCTCATGGGTCCCCCATTTGAACCTCTGCATAAATGCGAACTACAATTACTTGCATGGAAAGTGGCTTTCCTTATTGCTATCACATCCCTTTGAAGGGTAAGTGAAATCCAAGCTTTAACCATACAAGAACCATTCCTACAACTACATCATAACAAAGTGGTTCTTAGAACAAATCCAAAATTCCTGCCAAAAGTCATTTCTCCATTCCATCTTAACCAATCAGTCGAGCTACCAGTGTTCTTCCTAAATCCAGACTCGGTGGCTGAAAGAGCTCTTCATTCCTTAATGTTAAAAGAGCCCTGCTGTATTACAATGACAGAACCAAATCTTTCCGCAAAACCAAACAATGGTTTGTTGCTTTCTCTCCACCACATAAAGGCAACTCCATTTCCAAATCAGGGATAGCCAGGTGGATTGTTAAATGTATCCAAATATGTTACCAAAAAGCTAAACGCACACTAACAGTTCCCCCTAGAGCGCACTCCACACGCAAAATAGGGGCTTCCATGGCATTCTTAGGAAACATTCCCTTAGAAGATATTTGTAAGGCAGCCAACTGGTCTACAACACACACCTTCACTAAACATTACTGTGTTGATGTGCAAGCTAAACAACAAGCTTCTGTGGGTCAGGCTGTCCTTAAAACTTTATTCCAAACTGCTGCAACCGATACAGGTGACCACCGCTAGGGAAGACACTGCTGTATAGTCTATTCTAAGTGTGTGGTCTGCAGCTCATATGCCTCGAACGGAATATGCTACTTACCAGTATGCATCTGTTCTTGGCATGTAGAGCTGCTGAGCCACCCACGCCCACCCACCTGTATCTGTTCCAGCATTGTCTTAATTAGACATTACACATGGACATCCTTTCATTATTCCTACACACCATCATTTCCCATCATGGCGAAAAACAATCTGGCGATGGAGTGGATCCCCATGCGCACTGTAGTCCAAGGGAGGAGTTACCTATCTCGTGACCAAAAGACTTCTTTCGAAGACAACAACAACCTGCAAGCATCCGAGCCCAACACCAGATGGCGATCTTATCCGAAGTGTGTGGCTCTGCAGCTCCACATGCCAAGAACAGATGCATACTGGTAAGTAGCATATTCCATTTAGGGGCACCCTGAACCTTCCTTCCCCAGATTCCAGATTCCGAAATACAAAGAAGAGCAAGAAGAAAGAAGACCTGCCCTGCAGCTGCTAAGAAGAGGAAGACACCAACTGCTTTGGCCCCAGCCCTACCGGCCTGTCGATCCTCATAACTGCTCCTGCTCCAACCCGGCATCTCTTGTGGCCAGCAACCTCACAAACCCCGGAGGACCTGGCTACCTTTTGGCTCTAAGTCCCTGGGACTCCCATGAGTAAAGGCTCTACTCAAAACCTATGTCTAATCCCTGGCAGCAGCCCGGAACCGCGAACCCAGCACACTCTGCACCAGCCAAGCCTGGCCGGTGCCGGAGTGAACAAAGACCACGAGGACGACCCCACGGTGACTGTGACCCCGAGTCCGGTACCCAAGGACCTCCTTCGACACTCCTGAAGAAGCCTGCCGCCTTAGAACAAGGTGCCCCCCCTACCGCGATCAACAGAGGGTAAGATTTCCCGACACCAAAAGGCACCCCTGCACACGGCGCCCCGCGGCCCCCTGTGCCCAATCCCGGGGTACCTACCTATTCTCCAACTACCCAACTTACCTCTCGAAGTGGTGGTGGCATCTGAAGAATCCTTGTCCCCGAGCTTGCAGTCTTTTTCTAAACCGGAGATTTCCCTTTGAAGTCAATTGAGCGCCAGGAGGCTCAAAATCACCCTGCACCCAGCCGCCCGAGTGGCCCTGGCAGTGCAACCTCTACACCTATCTACTTCCCCACTTGCCCTGAGTAAATGACTAGGAGCCCAGCTCCCACAGCCGCGTGGCCTGCTAGTCAGCAGCCACCAACCAAGGCCCACCCCCCATCCTTCATAGGATAACATTGGGCCTAACTCTCTCTGCACCCGGCCGCCCTTGTGTCACTGATGGTGAACCAACTGTACCTACCTGACCTTGGGAGACCCCTGAGTCTATGCCCAGAACCTTAACTCTGCCAGTTGAGTACTTACCTTTAAACCGATAACTCAATTTTCTCCATAGGGTAACATTCACTGGCTTTTCCTGAAATTTCTTCCAAGTGTGGACTTTTCAAAACTTAAAATATTCACCAAATATCAGCCGAGTAACGAAAACGAAAATACTCACCTTCTCTTAGGTGAGCTCCCAGTGCTGGAACTTGGTGCCTAGCACGGACTCTGAAAAATACTTACAACTGTACTTGCCAGTAACCAGATTTTCTCCCATAGGAAATCATTGAATGTTTTTCTGTGAAATTTCTTCTAAGTGTCAATTTCTGCAAATTTTAAATATTCTTTAAAAATCTTATCTGAAAAAAACACGTTAGTTAGATTCCTCACCTTAGAATATCCCCAGGAGTCAGACTGGATCGGGAAGATTTTTCGTCAGCAATACCCCTTGCGCGTCGCTAGGCGTCGTGCGCCGGAATGACGTCGTCGGAGTACTTAGACGCCGCCCTCGCGCGCTGACGTCAGTTCTTCTTTTTTTCACGCCAGTAAGCGCCGATCGGGGAGAGCTACCCCTTTAGTCAATTTTTGACTAACTTTTTCGACTCTTTTTGGTCACTTCTCGACTCTGGTGCCGGTAGGATGCCTGGTTTCAAGGCCTGCTACGACTGTCACCGACTGATGTCGGTGACCGATCATCACCTCCGGTGCCTGTACTAATTGGGCCTCGACCACGACGCGGCGTCGTGCTCCGATTGTATGGCCTTGACCTCGAAAGCTAGGCGGGAGCGGTCCCGCAAGCTTCTCGAGCTTCGCCACTCGTCTGGCTCGAAGTCTTCGGGTAAGTCGAGGCACTCCAAGAAGTCCAAGAGGTGACACCTCTCTTCGGACTCCCCTCGCCGGTCGCGCGACTCGGCCGAGGGTCCGGGTGGTTCCACCCCCGCGGCTCCTCAGGAGCCGCAGGCGCCGCGCAAGTCCCCATACCCGACGGTCCCTGGGACTGACGCGACGCCGGCGGAGGTCAGTGCCTTCCTCTCGGCCATGAGGAGCCTGGCCCCGCCGTCGACGCCCGCTGGCGCGCCTTCGGGCCCCGCGGACTCGACTGGGCGACTTCGCGTGCCGGCGGCTCCGGCGCCGTTGGAGGCTCCGGCCCCGACACCGCAGCTCCCCGAGGGGCTCGAGCCTGGACCCCCGTCGACGCCGGTCGACTTCGTTACGCCTCCTCCGCCGGCGCCGACACCGATACCACCCCCGACGCCGGCTCCGGTCGAAGTCGATCCCCGGTTCAGCCCCTGTTCCGACGCCGATGCGGCGCCGCCCGACGCCGCTAGTGACACATATTGTCTATCGACCGGCTCCGATCATTCCTCCTGTTTACCAGGAATCGGATGACGGGGGCGAATGGGAGGGGTCTGACGACCCTATGGCCCTTCAGGGCCAACTTGCACAGGACTGGGCAGATGAACTGGGGGAGGCCAGTGGTTTGGATACCTCACCGGACACTGGATTCATCTCTTCTCCGACTGTGGCTTCGGAGGAGGGTGCAGCTTTTTCTGTGGTGCTGCGCAAGGCGGCCGAAGCCCTTGGGCTTGAGCTGCCTGCCGTGGCTGTGAGGACTAACATCCTCACTGAGGTGCTTCAGTCTGCCGCATGCTCCACTGAGCTTCTGCTGCAATTCAATGAGGCCCTCACTGACGTTCTGCAGGGCACCTGGTCCAAGCCCTCCACAGTCCCTCCTGTGGATAGGAACGTTGCCAGGTGCCACCGCCCTGCTCCGGGCGACCCCAGTTTTCTGTCCCAACACCCCACCCCCGAGAGTCTGGTTATCCAGGCCTCTACCTCCCAATCCTCCTTCCCGTCCGCTCCTCCGGACCGGGATTCCAAGAGACTGGAACAGTTTGGTAAGAAGCTGTTCTCCTCGCTCAGTTTGGGCCTGCGGTCTTTGAACACCGCCTGTCCCTTGGACCGTTATTCCCACTCTCTGTGGGATGCGGTGGAGGACGTGCTGCCATTGTGCCCGGAGGAGGCCCGGGCGCGGCTTTCCTCGGCTCTGGCCGATGGGAGAGATGCAGCGCGCCATGCAATCCGATGTGGACTCGACACTACGGACTCGCTGGGTACGGCGATTTCTAACACGGTGGCGCTTCGACGTCACGCCTGGCTGCGGTCCACGTCCTTTTCAGGGGATGTCCAGAGCACCCTCATGGACATGCCTTTTGATGGCGCTCGCCTTTTTGGTGAGAAAGCGGACAGTGCGCTGGCTCGCTTCAAGGACTCCAGGGCTACGGCCACGTCCTTGGGCCTCTCGGCCCCGCAGCCACAAACTTCCGCTTTTCGCTCCTTTCGTGGCCAAGGAAGGGGCACCTACTCACGTCCGCCTAGCCACCGGCCGCAGAACCAGCCTGCACGCGGTCGCGGACGTGGTTTCCGCTGAGGCGGTACTGGAGGACGACGCGGTCAGTCCACATCCACCCCGGCAGCATCCGCCTCAAAGCCTTCCTAGTCCGAGCTTTCAGGCCCATTCCACGCCAGTGGGAGGCCGGGTTCGCCATCACCTGCTCCACTGGCGTACCATTACTTCGGACAGGTGGGTGCTGCAAATCGTCCAAAGGGGCTACTCCCTCCCCTTCGAGACGACCCCTCCAGCCATCCCACCGCAGCACCACCGTCTCTCGGGGTATCATTTGACTCTTCTACACGAGGAAGTTTCGACCCTCTTGGCCAAGGAGGCCGTCGAGCGCGTTACGAGCCCAGAAGTAGGTCGTGGTTGTTATTCCCACTATTTTCTGGTTCCCAAGAAGGGCAAAGGGGGCCTATGCCCTATCTTGGACCTCCGGAACGTCAATGCCTTCCTCCGGAAGGAACGGTTCAAAATGTTGACTTTGGCTCAGGTTCTAGCTGCCCTCGACCCTGGAGACTGGATGGTAGCGTTGGACTTGCAGGACGCATATTTCCACATCCCCGACCTGCCGGCCCACCGGCGTTACCTGCGGTTCTCGGTGGGTCAGGAGCACTTTCAGTTCACCATGCTCCCCTTCGGCCTTACCAGTGCCCCTCGGGTGTTCACGAAAGTGATGGCGGTGGTCGCAGCTCATCTGCACAGATCAGGGGTTCCAGTCTTCCCCTATCTCGACGACTGGTTGTTGAAGGCAGGCTCGCCCCAGGCAGTCGTCTCCCACCTCCAGACTACGGCAGATCTCCTGCATTTGCTGGGGTTTTCCAT
The DNA here is from genome assembly GCF_964204655.1 of Triturus cristatus. NCBI lineage: Eukaryota > Metazoa > Chordata > Amphibia > Caudata > Salamandridae > Triturus > Triturus cristatus. The sequence goes on from NC_140592.1 coordinate 1,188,029,900, forward strand.
CAATGTGCCGAAGTCACACCTGAGCCCCTCTCAGAAGCTCCTTTTCATCGCAGCGGTTCTCGATTCGGCGCAGTTCCGGGTTCATCCCCCGGAACAGCGGGTCCGAGATATACAGGCCCTGATTCCCATCTTTCGGCCTCTATCCTGGGTTTCGGTCAGGCTAGTGTTGCGGCTTCTGGGGCTGATGGCCTCCTGCTTCCTACTAGTGCATCACGCCAGGCGGCGCATGCGGGCTCTGCAGTGGGACCTGAAGTTTCAGTGGGCCCAGCATCACGGCAACCTGTCCGTCCATGTCTTGATCTCGGAGGGCACTGCACAGCAGTTGCAGTGGTGGCTCACGGACCGCGATTGGGTCACGGGCAAGAGCCTCTCCCTACCCCTACCGGAGCATGTCGTAGTGACGGATGCGTCCCTCCTGGGATGGGGTGGCCATATGGGAGAGGCGGAGATCAGAGGCCTCAGGTCTCCGGCGGAGTCTCGCCTCCACATCAACTTGTTGGAGCTGAGAGCGATCCGACTTGCACTGACATCCTTCCTTCCCTCTGGCCGGGGAAGTGTAGTGCAGGTGTTCACGGACAACACCACCGCCATGTGGTATTGCAACAAACAGGGCGGGGTGGGGTCGTGGACCCTTTGTCAGGAGGCTCTGCGCCTCTGGACATGGCTGGAACACCAGGGCTTCACCCTGGTGGATCAACATCTGGCGGGCTCTCTGAACGCCAGAGCAGACGAACTCATCCGCCGGTGCATGATGGATCACGAATGGCGTCTAAACTCGGACGTGGCGCAAGGCCTCTTTCGGCAGTGGGGAGAGCCTTGGTTAGATCTATTCGCCACCGACGAGAACGCGCAATGTCAGCAGTTCTGCGCATTGGAATTTCCAAGGCGGGACTCGCTCGGCAACGCTTTTCGTCGCGAGTGGAGTTGCGGTCTGTTGTACGCCTTTCCGCCTATACCACTTCTGCCCAGAGTGCTGAAGAAAATCAGGCGCGACCGGGCCCAAGTCATCTTGGTGGCTCCGGATTGGGCACGAAGGTACTGGTATCCCGAGCTACTCAGTATGTTGACCGATCCTCCGATACGTCTGCCCCTTCGGGAGGATCTTCTGTCGCAGCAGCAGGGGACGGTCCTCCACTCGAACCTGTCCAGCCTCCACCTCCATGCGTGGAGATTGAGCGGCGGCAGTTGATGCCATTTGACTTGCCTCCTGAAGTCTGTGATATCATTCTGGCAGCCAGGCGTCCCTCCACAAAGACGGTATACGCCTGCCGGTGGAACAAATTTGTGGCATGGTGCACAGCAAAGGCTGTGGATCCCCTTTCCGCCCCTCTTTCTGAGGTTCTCCTCTTTCTTCTTTCTTTGGCCCGTCAGGGCTCTGCCCTGGGTACCTTGAAAGGTTATCTTGCTGCCCTCTCTGCCTTCTTACGGCTTCCTGATCAGCCCTCTCTTTTCAAGTCCCCCGTAGTGTCACGCTTTCTTAAAGGCATTACTCACACGTTCCCTCCTGTCCCTTTCGTAATGCCTCAGTGGGACTTGAATCTTGTCTTAACATTCCTGATGTGCGCTCCCTTTGAGCCTCTTCACAATTGTCCTCTTCGTCTTCTAACTCTTAAGACTGCTTTCCTGGTAGCCATCACCTCGGCTAGACGTGTGAGTGAGCTCCAGGCTCTATCGTCCAAGCCTCCTTTTCTATCTGTTCATCCGGACAAGGTTGTCCTTCGGCCTCGTCCTTCCTTTCTACCGAAAGTGGTGACCCCCTTTCATCTTGGGCAATCTGTCACCTTGCCCACCTTCTTTCCGCCTCCGCATTCTTCCAAAGAGGAACAGCGGCTCCACCGTCTGGACCCAAAACGTGCACTCTCCTTTTATTTGGACCGCACAAAACAGTTCCGAGTGGACGACCAGCTTTTCGTTGGCTACGTGGGTGCAAAGAAGGGAAAAGCTGTGCATAAACGGACCATCTCCCGGTGGGTCGTTTTGTGTATAAAAATCTGTTATTCCTTGGCGAAAAAGGACCCTCCTGTTGGGCTGCGAGCCCATTCTACTCGGGCCACAGCGGCTACTACTGCTTTGGGACGGGGAGTCCCTTTGCAGGACATCTGTCAGGCGGCGACGTGGGCTTCGCTGCACACGTTTGCCAGGCACTATTGCCTAGACAGCCAAGTCCGGAGGGATGGCTTCTTTGGGCGTTCTGTCCTCCAGGACTTTCTGGTGTGATCTCGGTTCGCAGATTGGGGTTGGTATTGCTTGGGTATCTATTCTAAGGTGAGGAATCTAACTAACGTGTTTCTTTCAGATGAACAAGTTACTTCCCTTCGGTAACGATGTATCTGTAAGAAACATTAGTTAGTTAGATTACTCACCGACCCACCCATCCTCCCCGTTCTGCGAACTGACATCTAGGGTTAAGGCTATCCCTTTCAGGGCCCTAGAATTTTTTGGCACCAGTGTCGGTCTCTTGCATGGCTCTGCGTTCCTGGCGCGGAAAGCTATGTACAAGAACTGACGTCAGTGCGCGAGGGCGGCGTCTAAGTACTCCGTCATTCCGGCGCACGACGCCGACGACGGACGCGGAGCCGCGGACGACGCTTAGCGACGCGCAAGGGGTATTGCTGACGAAAAATCTTCCGGATCCAGTCTGACGCCTGGGGATATTCTAAGGTGAGGAATCTAAGTAACTAATGTTTCTTACAGATACATCGTTACCGAAGGTAAGTAACTTGTTCATCACTTCTGAAAACGTAATTGCTTACCTGTTTTTGATAAAGGTCCCAGTACTGACTCTAGGCACCCAGTGCTGGATTACAAAAGTAACGAGAACATACTATACCTGCAACTTGAATTTTCTGCCATAGGGAATCATTGACTGTTTTCTATGAAATATTTAAGTGTCAACTTTTGAAATAGCAAAATATTGTCTAAAAATCATCACAGTAATTAAGTCGACTTTTATCACTTGATTCCAAGTATTGACCCAGGACTGAATCTAGGATCCAGTCCTGGAATTCCAAAAGTAATCCTAAAAGTAATCTGTGGCAAATAACTTGAAACTTTCATTGAACTCAATGCATTATTGTGTTTTGAATTGTGTTGCCTATTGCAACCACTTGTAACCTTCTACAAATGTCAATAGCATATTGCAAAAGTATTTATATAAAGCATCTCATTCTGAGAAAGTATATTTTAATATCTAATATTGGTTCTAAAATAAAACAAGCATATATTTTTTTATATATAAACCATTGGCCTAGAGTTCAGTTATTGAGTGTGTGAGACCATTTGCTGGCTGAGTGTGTGTAACAAATGCTTTACACTGTCCTCTGATACTGCCTTACTGCTCGACCAAGCTACCACTTTAGAGAGTGAGGTTATATCTAACTTTAGCCTCTGCCAAACCTCTGGGGACTGTAGACTCTGTACACCCTGTACCTATTTGGGAACAGTATATACAGAGCCACTTTCTCACACCAACTCACAACAAAGCTGTGTTAAACATGTCCACAAGACAATTCAGTTGCTTCATCACTTGAGTTTCACTGTAAAGCTCACCAAGTCCCACCTCCAACCGTCCAACACAAAAATATGTAGGAGCTACAATAGACAATTGCAAAGCTCTAGCATACCCCAACGTATTCAGGATACGCAACGTGCAGGCTCTAATATCTCAATTTCAACCTCAACACTCATTACCAGCTCGAGTGTTCATGCAGTTGATCAGGATGATGGCCTCTTGAATTCTAGTCGTCCCTTATGCAAGACTCCAAATGAGTCATTTACAGGAATGCTTAGCATGTCAGTGGAACCAGGCTCAAGGCCTGTTAACAAATCTGGTGTTGGTAGACAGCCACACCCATTGCTCTCTTCAGTGGTGGAACACACACAACCTTTCCAAAGGGCGGCCATTCCTCGGCCCGGTTCCACAAATAGTGTAAACAGCAGACGCATTGCTCACCGGCGGGGGAGCTCATCTTCAAAATCCTACCATTCAGGGCATGTGGACTCTGCAACAAAAACAGTTCCACATAAACCACCTGGAACTACTGGCAATTTTTCTAGCATTAAAAGCCTTTCAAGTCCATCTGGTCCGCAAAGCTGTCCTAGTCCATACGAACAACATGACCGCAATGTACTATATACAAAAAACAGGGAGGGACACACTCCATACAGCTGTCGCGACTAGCTCAAAGCATATGGAGATGGGCCATACCTCATAAACTATATATCCTTGCGGAACACCTTCCAGGAGTAGACAATCACATCGCAGATCTGCTCAGTCGTCAACGAAAACAGATCCACGAATGGAAGTTACATTCCAAAGGTCTCCTTCCATTCTTTCAAATGTGGGGCCACCCAGAAATAGATCTGTTCGCCACACACCAGAACCAAAAATGCCCAAACTTCGCTTCCAGGTATCCACACCCATTGTCCAAAGGCACTGCGCTATGGATGAAATGGTCAGGGACATAAGCTTACACTTTTGCGTCTCTCCCGCTCATTCCATTAGTGGTTCGGAAGCTCCAACAGCATTCCCTCACATTGATCCTACTATCTGTAGTTCTGCATCAAAAACTACACCTCTCACCCAAGCTTCTCACTCAGAACCATGGAGAAATGAGACATCCAGATCCCACTCGACTCAATCTTGCGATCTGGCATCTGAAATCATAGTTTGGCTACCTTAATATCCCGCCAGACTGCATGAACGTCATTAAAGAAGCTAGACGTCCTAACACAAGAGCATTCTACGCAGCAAAGTGGAAACGATTTGTAATTTACTGTACAATCAAATCAATCCATTAGATCCTTCCATTCAAAACATCATTTGCTATCTTTTACACCTACAACGCTGTAACTTAACGTACACATCTATACGATTGCATCTTGCTGCAATACCTGCTTATGTACAAAACAGACAACACTTGTCTTTGTTTAAAGTGCCCTCTATCAAAGCATTTATGGAAGGACTCAAAAGAATAATCTCCCCTAGAGTTCCACCCTCTCCAGTTTGGAACCTTAATATTGTCCTTATAAGACTCATGGGCCCACCGTTTGAGCCTCTGCACAAATGTGAACTACAGTTCCTCACTTGGAAGGTAGCCTTCCTTATAGCTTTCACATCTCTTAGAAGAGTTGGTGGGCTCCAGGCACTAACCATACAAGAACCATTTTTACAAATTCATCACAACTAAGTGGTTCTTAAAACTAATCCAAAAATGTTACCTACAGTTATTTCTGCCTTTTACCTCAATCAGTCTGTTGAACTAAGTGTTTTCCCTCAACCAGACTCAGTGGCAGAACGTGCTCTTCACACACTAGATGTTAAAAGAGAAAAACTTTATTACATAGAAAGAACTAAATCTTTTAGGAAAACTAAACAACTCATAATGGCAATCCCATTTCAAAAACTGGTATTGCACGATGGATAGTTAAATGCATCCAAATATGCTACATTAAAGCCTAGCGCACATTAACTATACCCCCTAGAGCACATTCCACACACAAACTTGCGGCTTCTATGGCATTCTTAGGGAATATAGCCTAAGAAGACATCTGTAAGGCTGCATCTTGGTCTACACCTCACACATTCACAAAACACTACTGTGTAGATGTGCATTCAAAACAACAACTAGTGTGGGCCAGGCTGTCCTATGAACACTTTTCAAAACTACTGCAACAGATACAGGTCAGCCACCACTGGGAAGATAACTGATGTATGGTCTATGCTAATGCATATGATCTACCGCTCATATTCCTCGAACGGAAAATGCTACTTACCCAGTATGCATCTGTTCTTGGCATGTAGAGCTGTAGATTCATATGCACCCACCCGCCTCCCCGGATACCTTTATCTGCTGCAGTATTATCTAACTTAGATACAACACACATGGACATCTCTTTCTATTGTTACTAACTCCATCATCACCTTTTATGGTGAGAACAATCTGGGGATGGAGTCGATGCCCATGCGCACTATCACCGTAAGGAGTCACCTACCTCGTGACTACAAACACTTCTTCGAAGAAAAACAAAGTGCAAACATCCGAGCCCAACACCAGATGGCGATCTATGCTAACACACATGAATCTATAGCTCTAAATGCCAAGAACAGATGCATACTGGGTAAGTAGCATTTTCCTTCCCGATCGACGCTGAGAGATTGCAATGTCAAGACCAGGTGCGGCACGAACTTGCGCACCTTCCAGGACTGGATCGCCATTGAGGCAAAGTAGACGTGTGCTGTCGATTTACTCTGCAAGATCGATGTTGAGGCGCATATCCACGTTGAGGCGAGGTGATAATTGACGCCAAGCAGCAGATCGACATAAAAGCATCAGAGGAGATCCCCCTCGTGGAGGAGGTAGACATCAAAATCCATCTCGACATCAAGGTAACATGGAAAGAGGATTGTCAAATGGTTCTGTGCACTCGAGGAGATACTCTCCTTCTTCCCCTGTAGAACTTCCAGATTCTCAGTCTCCTCCACCAACAACGCCTCCGCCTCCTCCACCACCTCCTCCTCCTCTTCCAGTGCCAATGCCTCTTGTAGCACCGCCAAGGCCTAGATCACGTTCCAGAAAGCTTCATCAGTCACACCATCACAGGCGTCATTCAAGGCATTCATTCTCTAGGTGCCTTCGCCATTGGAGGCAAAGATCATGATCCACGGTTTGTATTGGGGCCAGACCATTAGTAATACCCGGTCCTTCCATTCGGCCTCCAGTTGGCCTTCTCGAAATGCATGGCAGTAGTTGCTTCTGATCTGAGGAGGCACCGAATCTTCGTCTATACCTATCTAGATGATTGGTTAATCAAAGCGGCCACTTCACAGGAAGCCCAATGGCATTTCAACTGGACACGCAATGTTTTTAAACGGTTGGGTCTTCACATCAACCACAACAAGTCAATCTCCAACCTTGTACAGACTCGCAAACGAGTGTGTCTTTCGAAGGAGGGACTTTCATCGATCCATTGGAAATTTCACTCTCTAATGAAAGCCTCTTATCCCAAGGTGAGGTCAGTGCTGTCCCTTCTCAGCTCCATGGCCTCATGTATTTTCCTTACTCCAAATGCACGCCTCCCCTGTAGGAATCTCTTGAGGACCAGTCAACAGGCAACTGTGACGACAAGATTATTTTTCCCCCTCATTTAAGCAGTCTCTGACATGGTGGTTTTCTTCGACCAATCTCCTTCAAGGGATGCCTTTCCATCAACAAATTCCCTCTCAAACTATAGTGACGGATGCATTGTTACTGGTTACTGGGGTTGGGAGCCCACATGGATCTTCTCGAAATTCAAGGCTCATGGTCCCTGAAGGAGATGATGTATCACATCAGTCTCCTCGAGCTCCCGGCAGTACACCTGTCATAAAAGATCCAGGCCCTGCTTGTTCAGACGTACAATACGACCACCGTGTATTACCTCAACAAGCGGGGGGCATGGTCTAGACCTTTATCCCATGAAGCCCAAACAATTTGGAATTGGCTTGTAGCCAGAAACATGCAGAGATAGCAACCCACCTCCCAGGCGTGCAAAATGTGCAGGCAGATGCCCTCAGGGTTCTGCAGGAATATCACAAATGGGTCCTTCTCGACAACGTCGTGCAAGATATACTCCATCTGTGGGGCTCTCTGCAAATAGACTTTTTCGCCACTACAGAAAATAAAAAATGCCAAGACTTTGCCTCGAGGTACTTCAAAACCAGGGACTCTGGGGAATGCCCTATGGATCGACTGGTCTGGCAAATTTAGTTATGCCTTTCCGCCAATCTCTATGATCCCGGCAGTCCTCCTTAAGCTGTCCCACCGGAGAGCCAGACTTATCCTGATAGCCCCAGAGTGGCCACGTCAGTGGTGGTTCACGGACCTCCTTTATCGGTAACAGCGTCCACATCTCAAGCTGCCATGCCGACCAGACTTGCTAACGAAATTCGGAGGCCAGGTGGTTTACCCCAACCTCGCCTTTGGTGGCCTGGCTCCTGAGCTAGTGCAGTATGGACACTTGAATCTGCCACAAGACTGCATGGACAACCTCAAGGAGGCTAAACTGCCGTCGACCCATTCAACAAATGCCTTCAAGTGAAAGAGATTTTGCATTTGGTGTTCCGCCAAGAACGTAGATCCTACTACTTGCCAAGAACATATCATTCTTCCCTATCTTTTCCATTTGGCAACATCTGGCTTCCAATTCCTCTCCATATGAGTCCACTTGGCTGCACTTACTGCCTACAGAAAATGTCCTTCAATCAATCAATCAATCAATCTAAGACATTTATATCGCGCACTACTCACCCGGAGGGTCTCAAGGCGCTGGGGGGGTGGGGGGGCGGGGGGTCCGCTACTGCTCGAACAGCCAGGTCTTGAGCTGCCTCCTGAAGGCGAGGTGGTCTTGGGTCAGGCGGAGGTGGGTCGGGAGGGAGTTCCAGGTCTTGGCGGCCAGGTGGGAGAAGGACCTTCCTCCTGTTGTGGCTCTTCGGATGCGGGGGACGGCGGCGAGGGCGTGGCTGGTTGATTGGAGCTGGCGTGTGGGAGCGTAGAAGTTGAGGCGGCTGTTGAGGTAACTCGGGCCTTGGTTGTGAAGGGCTTTGTGTGCGTGGGTGAGGAGGCGGAAGGTGATTCTCTTGTTGACCGGGAGCCAGTGCAGGTCTCTCAGGTGTCCGGAGATGTGGCTGTGTCGGGGGAGGTCGAGGATGAGTCTCGCTGAGGCGTTCTGGATTCGCTGGAGTCTCTTCTGGAGCTTGGCGGTTGTTCCGGCGTAGAGGGCATTGCCGTAGTCCAGGCGGCTGGTGACGAGGGCCTGGGTGACCGTCTTCCTGGTCTCGGTGGGGATCCACCGGAAGATCTTACGTAGCATGCGCAGGATGTTGAAACAAGACGAGGAGACGGCATTGACTTGTCTGGTCATGAAGAGGGAGGTGTCCAGGATGAAGCCCAGGTTGCGTGCGTGGTCTGTCGGTTTGGGTGCGGTGCCCAGGGCGGGGGGCCACCAGGAGTCGTCCCAGGCGGAGGGTGAGGAGCCCAGGATGAGGACTTCGGTCTTGTCTGAGTTCAGTTTCAGGCGGCTGGTCATCATCCACTCGGCTGCGTCTTTCAACCCTTCGTGTAGGTTGGCTCTGGCGGTGGCGGGGTCGTTGGTGAGGGAGAGGATCAGCTGGGTGTCGTCGGCGTAGGAGATGATGTTGAGGTTGTGTTGGCGTGCGATGGCTGCAAGGGGGCTCATGTAGACATTGAAGAGGGTGGGGCTGAGCGAGGAGCCCTGAGGAACGCCGCAGATGACATCGGTGGCTTCTGACCTGAACGGGGGTAGGCGGACTCTCTGTGTCCTTCCAGCGAGGAAGGAGATGATCCACTCCAGTGCCTTCTCCTGGATTCCAATGTTGCTGAGGCGCTGCACTAGGGTGCGGTGGCAAACAGTGTCAAACGCCGCGGAGAGGTCTAGGAGGATGAGGGCCGCTGTTTCTCAGTTGTCGAGCAGGGCTCGGATGTCATCGGTGGCAGCGATGAGGGCAGTCTCGGTGCTGTGGTTGGCCCTGAAGCCCGACTGTGAGGGGTCGAGGGAACCATTAGTTTTGAGGAAGGCGGCCAGTTGCTTGTTGACTGTCTTCTCAATGACTTTGGCTGGAAACGGGAGGAGCGAGATGGGGCGGTAGTTTTTGAGTTTGGTGGGGTCCGCTGTTGGTTTCTTTAGTAGAGCGCTGAGTTCGGCGTGCTTCCAGCTCTCAGGGAAGGTGGCGGTGTCGAAGGAGGTGTTGATGATGTCCCGCAGGTGGGGTGCGATGACGGCGTCGGCCTTGTTGAAGACGTGGTGAGGGCAGGGGTCGGTCGGAGATCCGGAGTGGATGGAGTTCATCGTGCGGATGGTGTCTTCGGTGCTGATTGGGATCCAGGCGCTGAGGGTGGTGGTGGGGGGCGTTGGTGCGGTCGTGGGGAGCGCTGGTTGTGTGCTGAAGCTGTTGTGTATGTCCGCGATCTTGTTGTGGAAGTAGGAGGCGAGGGAGTTGCAGAGGTCTTGTGATGGTGTGATGTCGTTGTTTCCGGCGTTGGGGTTGGAGAGCTCTTTCACGATGTTGAAGAGTTCCTTGCTGTTGTGTGCATTGTTGTCCAGCCGCTCCTTGAATGCTGTTTTCTTGGTGGCGTGGATCAGTTGATGGTGCTTTCGGGTGGCGAGCTTGAGGGTGGTCATGTTGTCTGGTGTTGGGTCTCTTCTCCATGCTTTCTCGAGGGCTCGGCAGTTCTTCTTGGAGCTCTTGAGTTCGTCGGTGAACCATGGGGCCTTCTTGCTGCCGGGTCTGCTGGGCGGGGTCCTCAGAGGGGCGAGGTCGTCTGCGTAGTTGCTGATCCACTTCACAAACCTTTTTTTACACAACTCCAGGATTAAGGGCTTTCTTAAAGGGCTAAAGAAGGTTTTCCCCTCATATTAGGCGTCCTTCCGCTCCCTGGAGGCTTAAAATAGTCCTTTCATGTCTCATGCAGGCACCTTTTGAATCTATTCATAAGGCGTTCCTACAGCATCTCTCGTGGAAATCATCTTTCCTTGTAGCAATTGCATCAGCTCGTAGGGTTAGCGAAATTCAGGCTTTATGCTCTCACAAGCCTTACACTGTCTTCCACTCTAACAAAGTAGTGTGAGAACCCACCGAAAATGCCTCCTCAAGGTAGGTTTGGAGTTTCATGTCAGTCAAATAATTTCATTGGCAACCTTTTTTCAACACTCTTTAACTTAGGCTGAAAGAACTCTCTGGATATAAGAAGGGTCTTGAAGTTTTATCTAGACAAGACTCATGTCGTACGTAGATTGTTTATACATTATGGCTCGGTCCATACAGGTTTAGACTCTTTCAAACAATCCATTTCATGATGAATAGTGTCTTGCACTCTCTTACGCTATCAAAAAGTCAACAGGACCTTATCAGCTAGACCTACGGCCCACTCTACTAGAGGCAAAAGTGGCTAGTGCCACTATGATGAGAAATGTCACTATAGCGGAGAACTCCAAAGCAGCTATTTGGAGGTCTGTTCACACATTAACACAGCATTAATGTTTTGTTTGGATGCTCAAGCAGATGCTAAAGTAGTACAAGCTTCCCTTAGAAATGTATTTGCTTAATTTAATCTCATTGTCATTCCTCTGTTTTCCACCACTCCTGGACGGGATGGGCTTGCAATACTGTTCAGACTCTTATGACTATCAATGGAGATCCCCTACAAGAGAAGGATTAGTTTATTACCTGTAACTCCAGTTCTCTCATAGGGGATTCTCCATTGCAGTCATTAGCGACCCACCCGCCTCCCTGGTTGATATAACGGAGAATATCATTGGGTTTTCCAATCACTAATGCATTCCTTCAAAAAGAACAGAGGCAACTGCCAGGCATGATGGGATACTAGTGGTCTCTGAGGCCTTAAAGGTTCAAACACGGTTAAAAACTCACAGAATGGCAGCCTATGGGGCTACACTGTCCTGCTATCCTTTATCTTCTACCTTTACCAAACAAGGGATTGTGAAATATGTAAGCTGTTTTATGACATTTTCACTTAAAAACTATACATATTCAGTGGTATTTTATCCCTTTTGTAAGCACAGTCTGAAATATTTCTCCATTGTTCCCTGTTTTCTAGACTGCAGATTATGTTCTATCTTAAGTATTTCGGCAGGCCTTCCTGAAGAAATGCAAACGTCTACACTTAAGAGAATTTATGAAAAAGTGCTCCGGCATTCCCGTACGTGGGCGGAACTATTCAAACGCTTATGACTTAAATGGAGATTCCCCTATGAGAAAACTGGAGTTTTGCAGCATGAATCCTTGTCTAGATCCACATGCTGTGCTTTATTCAGCCATCTAGTGGTTGGGTTTAGAATTTTCTTTTTCCTTTCTTTTCTTCGTGGCCGTCATTGACCACCATTTGGTGCTAGGTCCATCCCTTGTGTGACATCAGACGCTCCCCGGAAGTTCCTGTGCATGGTAGCCATCTTTAGATTCTTTTTTCCGCCGTTGGGTCTGGAAGCCAAGGAAGAGACTCTGAAGTTTTGGACGAAATCCCAGAAAAGATGTAGGATTAGAGGTCACCTTTCCCCGTCTGGATACCCCGTCAGAGCAATGACTACGCAGATGTACCAAAATGAGGCACGGTAGGGGCCATGGAAAATGCCCCTTACAAATGTTGCCCTAATTGCCACCACACATTTGCGCGATACGATCCATATGACATCTGTAACCTCTGCCTGCCTAGGGATCACAAGGATAAGGACTGCGAGGCCTGCACTGCATTCTTGTTGAAAACTCTCAAGGCCTGTAGAATGCAGAGGGAGGAGCACCATCCAGCTGTGCTCATCGGCTAGAAATAGCAGCTATTGCTAAGGGACTTGAGTCTCTCAAGCGATGAAGATGAACAGGGGGCGACTGCAGAATCCAAACACGAAGGATTGGACATCGAGATCCTCGAAGTGGACGCCGAGAAGAGACGTATGTGAGAAAGTGGCTCTGTATATAGTGTTCCCAAATAGGTACAGGGTGTACAGAGTCCACAGTCCCCAGAGGTTTGGCAGAGGTTAAAGTTAGATATAACCTTACTCTCCAAAGTGGTAGCTTGGTCGAGCAGTAAGGCAGTATCAGAGGACGGTGTAAAGCATTTGTTGCACACACTCAGTCAGCAAATGGTCTCACACACTCAATAACTGAACTCTAGGCCAATGGTTTATATATAAAAAATATATGCTTGTTTTATTTTAGAACCAACAATAGGTATTAAAATATACTTTCTCAGAATGAGATGCTTTATATGAATAATTTTGCAATATGCAATTGACTTTTGTTGAAAGTTACAAGTGGTTACAATAGGCAACACAATTTTAAACACAATCATGCATTGAGTTCAATGGAAGTTTCAAGTTATTTGCAACAGATTACTTTTAGGATTACTTTTGGGGTTCCAGGACTGGATCCTAGATTCAGTCCTGGGGCAGTACTTAGAAACAAGTGATAAAAGTCGACTTGGTTACTGTTATGATTTTTAGACAATATTTTGCTATTTTAAAAGTTGACACTTAGAAAATATTTCATATAAAATCAGTCAATGATTCCCTATGGAAGAAAATTCAAGTTGCAGGTATAGTGTGTTCTCGTTACTTTTGTAATCCAGTACTGGGTGCCTAGACTCAGTACTGGGACCTTTATCCAAAACAGGTAAGTAATTACGTTTTCATAATTTATACGATTTTTAAAGAATATTTAGTTTGCAGAAATCGACACTTAGAAGAAATTTCACAGAAAAAAACAGTCAATGGTTTCCTATGGAAGAAAATTGGGTTACTGGTAAGTACGGTTGGGAATCAGTGCTGGGTACCAAGATCCAGCACTGGGAGCTCACCTAATAGCAGGTGAGTATTTTCGTTTTAGTTACTCGGCTGATTTTTAGTGAATATTATAAGTTTTGAAAAGTCCACACTTGGAAGAATAAAATGCTGTAGTTGTATACTTTCAATAAGCAATAGACTTTTAAATGCGATAGTTGTTGCAATAGGCAACACAATTCAAACACAATTCTAACATTGAGCTCAATGGGAGTTTTTAAGTAAATGCAATTTCAATTACTTTGCGTATGATTTTCTTACTCAGGGTTGGATCCTGGATTCAACCCTGGTGCATTTCCTGTAAACAGTTGAAAGAAATCGTTTTTGTTACACAGGCGATTTTTAAGGAATATTTGTATGTTTTAAAAATCGACACTTAGAAGAATTTCTGGCAAAAATGTTATCCTATGGAGGAAAATCAAGTTATCGGTAAGTACGGTTGTAATTACTTTTCAGGGTCAGTGCTGGGCACCAAAATACAGCACTGGGATCTCTCCTGATAACAGGTGAGTAATTTTGTTTTCGTTGATCGGCTGATTTTTAGTCAATATTTTAAAGTTTCAAAACTCGACACTTGGAAGAATTTCCAAGTGAAACCAGTCAATGTTACCCTATGGAGAAAATGTAGGTTATCGGCTTTCAGGTAAGTACTCGACTGGCAGAGTTAAGGTTCTAGGCATAGACTCTGGGGGGGGGGGGTCTCCAGGGTCAGGTAGGTACAGTTGGTACACCTCAGCGGCACAGGGGCAGCCGGGTCCAGAGAGTTAGGCCCAATGTTAGCCTATGGCGGGCAGGGGGCCTTTGGTTGGAGGCTGCTAGCAGGCAGGCCAAGCGGCTGTGGAAGCTGGGCTCCTGGTCACTTACACAGGGCAAGTGGGAAAGTAAGATAGGATAGATGTTGCACTTCCAGGGGCACTCGGGCGGCTGGGTGCAGGGTGCTTTCGATAAGATAGATGTTACACTTCCAGGTGCACTCGGGCGGCTGGGTGCTGGGTGCTTTTGAGCCGTCGAGCGCTCAATGTATTTCAATGGAGAAGCTACCAGGTGAACAAAGGCTGCATGCTCGGGGATGGAGATTCTTCAGGTGCGACCACCACTTCGAGAGGTAAGTTGGAAGCTGTAGGTTCGGTAGGCACCCATGAGCTGGGCACAGGGGGCCGCAGGGCGCCGGGTGCAGGGGTGTCTTTTTGCGTCGGGAAATCTTACCCTCTGCTGGTCGCGGTTGGAGCGGGTCCCTGGTTCTGAGGCTTCAGGCGTCGTCAGGAGCGGCGAGGAGGGTCCTTGGGTGCTGGATTCTTGGTCACAGTCGCCGGGGGGGACGTCCTCGTGGTCTTTGTCCACACCGGAACAGGCCAGGCTTGGCAGGTGCAGAGTGTGCAGGAGTCGCGGTTCCTGGCTGGCACCAGGGGTTTGTTACTTGCTTTGAGCAGTACCACTGCTCGTGGGAGTCCCAGTCTTTTAGAGTCACAAGGCAGTCAGGTCCTCCGGGTTTTCGAGGTTGCTGACCATGGAGACGCTGGGGTTTAGCAGGAGCAGGTTCGAGGGTCGACAGGCCTCTAGGGCTGGGGCCAAGTCAGTTGGTGTCGTCGTCTTGTTAGCAGCTGCACGGCTTGCTTGTATCTGGATCGGAGGAAGGAAGATTCAGGGTGCCCCTAAATACAAAATTTAGGGGCGTTACAGGTAGGTAAAGGGCAGGGACCAATGGGTCCCTTCCCTGGGGTGGTTACACCCCCTATCCTGCCACTCTCCAGTGGGAGGGGGGCAGGAGCCTAGTCCTGATTGGGCAGGTCTCCCCATCTTCAAGATGGTGAGAGCCCGGAGATGTGCTTCACCTCGCCTCCCCCACCTGAGGGGTGGGGTTGGCATAGACTGGCACACCCCCTTTCCCCACTTGGGGTTTCCCGCCAGTCTTCCTGCCAGATGTGGGGGCTAGAACCGGTGGGGACCAGTTTCTAAGTACAGCAAGTGGCCTGGGGGAGGCTCATAAAGGCGGCATGCCTTTAAGGCTTCCCCCTGCCCATCCTGGTGGAGGAGACCTAGCACCTCGCCCAGGACGTGCATTGTTGCAGGCCCAGGAGAGCTGAGGGCTCTCTACCCAGGGATCTAGCAACATGTCTGCTGGGTGGCAGCCTAGGCAGCCTCTCAGACAGGACGTGGATTGTGGGTTAGGTTCAGGGGGCAACTCTAAGTTGCCCTCTGTTGCGCATTCTACATTAAATCCCACGCTGGTATCAGTGTGGGTTTAATGTGCTGAGAAGTTTGATGCCAAACTTCTCAGTCTTCAGTGTAGCCATCATGGCGCTGTGGAGTTCGTGATGACGACCTCCCAGCACCATATACTCTTAATGGCAGCACTGCACTTACAGTGCCCAGGAATGGGCCTGGGTACAGGGCTCATGCACCTGTACCCTCACCACTGGCATAATGCACCCAGCTAGAGGGGTGACTGAGGTATGCCAGGGCAGTGTGTTTGCGGGCATGGCACACAGGGATGTGTGCCATGTCGACTCTGTTCTGCACCAAGACACTCAGCCTGCAAAGGCAGTGTGTGTGTGTCACGGTACAGGGCCTCTAAGGGTGGCACAATAAGTGCTGCTGCCCTTAGGGGCTTTCTCTGGTCACAGTGCACTGGGTACCTTGGGTACCATTTACCAGGGGCTGACATGTGGACAGAGATGTCTAAGTGGAAGAACCTGGAAAGCCTTTCTGCATTGGCATCGGCAGTCCCAGGTCTGTGTTCCACTTCAAAGTCCATTCCCTGTAGGGAGATGGACCACCTAAGTAGTTTTGGATTTTCCCCTTTCATTTGCATTAGCCATTTGAGAGGTCTGTGGTCAGTTTGAACCAGGAAGCGAGTACCAAACAAGTAGGTCCTCAACTTCTTCAGGGACCAAACCACAACAAAGGCCTCCCTCTCAATGGCACTCCAACGCTGCTCTCTGGGGAGAAGCCTCCTGCTTATAAAAGCAACAGGTTGGTCTTGGCCTTCATCATTGGTCTGGGATAGGACCGCTCCTATCCCTAGCTCAGAAGCATCAGTCTGCACTATGAACTGCTTGGCATAATCTGGAGCTTTTAGAATTGGTGCTGAGCACATTGCTTCTTTTAGGGTGTCAAAAGCCTTTTGGCAACTAATTGTCCAGTTAACCTTCTTGGGCATCTTCTTGGAGGTAAGTTCTGTGAGGGGAGTCACAATGGACCCATATCCCTTCACAAACCTCCTGTAGTACCCAGTCAAGCTAAGGAATGCCCTGACTTGGGTCTGGGTTGTTGGAGCTGCCCAGTCCAAGATGTCCTAGATCTTGGTTTGTAAGGTTTGTACCTGGCCTCCACCAACAAGGTGGCCCAAGTACACCACAGTGCCCTGCCCTATCTGGCATTTGGATGCCTTGATAGTTAGTCCTGCAGTTTGCAGGGCTTCTAAAGCCTTCCCAAGGTGGATTAGGCGATCCTGCCAGGTGGAGCTAAAGACAGCAATATCATCAAGATAAGCTGTTCTAAAGGACTCCAGCCCAGCCAGGACTTGGTTCACCAACCTCTGGAAGGTGGCAGGGGTATTCTTTAACCCAAAGGACATCACAGTGAACTGATAGTGCCCATCAGTTGTGGAGAATGCTGTTTTCTCTTTTGCTCCTGGGGCCATGCCAATTTACCCTGCAGTTAAGTCAAAGGTACTGAGAAATGTGGCTGCCCCTAGTTTGTCTATCAACTCATCTGCTCTTGGAATGGGGTGAGCATCTGTCTTGGTGACAGAGTTGAGCCCTCTATAGTCCACACAGAACCTCATTTCTCTCTTTCCACCCTGTGGATGAGGTTTGGGGACTAGAACCACTGTGCTGGCCCAGGGGCTCTCAGAGGGTTCAATAACCCCTAACTCCAGCATCTTGATGACTTCAGCTTTGATGCTTTCCTTGACTTGGTCTGACTGTCATTAGATCTTGCTTTTGACAGGTGCACTGTCACCAGTGTCCACATCATGGGTACACCAGTTTGTCAGACCAGGGGTCAGGGAAAAGAGGCTAGCATACTGTTGCAAGACTTGCTTGCAGTCAGCCTGCTGTTGGGCAGAGAGGGTGTCTGAAAAGACAACTCCATCTACTTATCCATCTTTTGGGCTGTAGGAGAGAAAATCAGGGAGAGGTTTACTCTCTGCTTCCTGTTCCACATCAGTCACCATCAGCATGGTGATGTCAGCCCTGTCATTGTAGAGCTTAAGGCTGTTCACATGGATAACCCTTTTGGGTGTCCTGCTAGTGCCCAGGTCAACTAAGTAAGTGACCTCACTCTTTTTTTCCAGGATAGGGTAAGGGCCACTCCATCTATCTTGGAGTGCCCTTGGTGCCACTGGCTCCAAAACCCATACCTGTTACCCAGGTTGAAATTCAACCTGTGTAGCTTTTTGGTCATACCAGTGCTTCTGAAGCTCCTGGCTGGCCTCAAGATTCTTGGATGCCTTTTCCATGTACTCAGCCATTCTGGACCTTAGCCAAGCACATAGTCCACAATGTCTGCTTGGGTTCTTGGAGAGGCCTCTCCCAGCCCTCTTTCACAAGACAGAGTGGTCCCCTCACAGGATGACCAAACAGAAGTTCAAAGGGGGAAAACCCTACTCCCTTCTGTGGCACTTCTCTGTAAGCGAAAAGCAGGCATGGCAACAGGACATCCCATCTCCTCTTGAGTTTTTCAGGGAGTCCCATGATCATGCCTTTCAATGTCTTGTTGAACCTTTCAACAAGGCCATTGGTTTGTGGATGGTATAGTGTAGTAAACGTGTACTGCACTCCACACTCCTTCCACATGTGTGTCAGGTAAGCAGACATGAAGTTGGAACCTGTCTGAAACCACCTCCTTAGGAAACCCTACCCCGGTGAAGGCACCCAGGAGGGCCTTGGCTACTGCAGGGGCTGTAGTAGTCCTAAGTGGAATTGCTTTAGGGTACCTAGTAGCAAGATCCACTACTAATAAAATTAATTTGTTCCCTGAGGCTGTGGGAGGTTCAAGTGGACCCACAATGTCCACATCTACCCTTTCAAAGGGCACCCCCACCACAGGCAGTGGTATGAGGGGGGCCTTTGAGTGGCCACCTGTGTTGCCACTGGCCTGACAGGTAACACAGGAACTGACAAACTCATTCACCTTTTGGTGCATCTAGGGCCAGTAAAAGTGACTAACTAGCCATTCCCAAGTCTTGGTTTGCCCCAGATTTCCAGCTAGGGGGATGTCATGAGCCAAAGTTAGGAGGAACTCCCTGTACTTCTGTGGCACTACCACCATCCTGGTGGCTCCAGGAGTGGGGTTTCTTGCCTCAGTGTAAAGTAATCCCTCTTCTCAATAGACTCTGTGGGTTCCACTGACATCTCACTTTGCTTCTGAAACAGCTTGCTGCCTCAGGCTTTCAAGAGTGGGACAGTCTTTCTGACCCTGGCACAGCTCTTCCCTAGAGGGTCCCCCTGGGCCCAAGAGTTCAACCTGGTAAGGGTCAAGCTCCATAGGCTCAGTTCCCTCTGGGGTGTCCAAGTCATCTCCCTGTGGAGAGGGATCCCGAGTTGTTTGCTGTGTAGAAGCTGGTCCCCCAGTCTTCTTACCTTTTCTCTTGGTTGGTTGGGCCATATTTTCAGGCTCCAAACCTACTTTTTCACCCTTCATCTTACTCTGTGCTCTAGTTTGCACACACACCAATTCAGGGATACCCAGCATGGCTGCATGGGTTTTAAGCTCAACCTCAGGTCATTTCCTAGCAGACATGCAGCTGGTAACGTTTGAGAGACCACTACCTGTTTCAGGCCAGTAAACTCCCCCCGCCTAATGTCACCATAGTCATTGGATGATTAGTGGTAACACTGTCAGCATTGGTGACTGGGTTGGTTTTCCCAATCAAGTATTGCTTCGGGGAAACCAGTGTATCTCTCACCATAGTGACACTGGCACCTGTATCCCTCGGAGCTTCTATCCTAGTTCCATTAACCCAGGGGTATTGTAAATACTTCTTTAAGTTGGGTGGCCACACAGCTACAGTGGCAAACTCAACTTCCCCTTCTGACACTAGAACTGCTTCAGTGTGCATCCTGATTTGCTCTGGGCACACTGTTGTTCCCATCTGTAGACTTGCCACTCCAGGTGTAGCTGTACTGGTTGCCTTAGTGGCCTTGTTGTGGGGGCAAGATGTATCTACAGTTAAGTGTCCCAAGCTTCTTACAGTGGTTACACCGGGCCTTTGTGGGATCAAAGTTCTTCCCCCTATAAGGTTGAGGCACATAGGGAGTAGTTTGAGACCCACCCCCCTGTACAGGTTTTTGGGGCCCTTTAGAAGACTCAGACTTTTTATCTTGGGGATTCTCACCACCTTTCCCCAGGGGAGGTTTTGTAACCACCTTCATCTGTAAGAGACACGTTAGTGATAAGATTCCTTACCTTAGAATATTCCCAGGCGTCGGACTGGATCCGGAAAGTCATTTCGTAGCAGTACCCCTGCGCGTCAGTAGCTGTCGTCGTGCGGCTCCGCGTCCGTCACTGGCGTCGTATGCGCCGAGATGACATCACAGAGACTACTTAGGCGCCACCCATGCGCGCTGACCTCAGTTCTTTCTTTTTCCGCGCCAGCGAGCGCCGATCCGGTTAGAGCACGTACCTTAGTCACTTTTTGACTACACCTTAGAGACTTTTGTCTCCCCTTTTTAGGTCTCGCTGAGTCAGCGCGCATGCGCTGCTCGGAGAGATATTTTGTAGGTGAGTTTTCAAAGTGCTGCTGGCTGGCCTAGCGCTGCGTTCACGCATCCGCCAGCTTTCAGCCCCGCACCGCATCACACACCACTCGCCAGCCTACTTTTGCCGGCGCGCACGCTTGTCAGTTTTCATGTCTGCGCACACCAGGACCTGACGAACTCGTATTCACTTAAAGTACCTGAAAAGAGCCTGCGCTGTAGGTGAAGACGTAACCACGTATGCATGCGCGCACAGAGACAGCCAGCTAGCCACCGCAGTATGGCTGCTTGCGTTGCGTGTAGATAGTGTGGTGAGGCATCGTTTTACTTTTACATTGCTCCAACAATGGAAGAATGCAACCGCTTTCTATTTCACAAAAACAAGCCCCAAAGCTTACAGCAACTTCCTTTCATTTGTTTAATCGTGGACCTCTCTGTTTAGAGCACGTTTGCCAAAGGCAAGCTAGAAAGAGCATGCAACAGCTGCCATGTTTCCCGGGTCCATTCCTGATGAACTGCTACAGACAAGGCTTATTCCCTTTGAATTTTGGGAGTTGTGGTCCCTGTTTTATAATGGAAGAACTACAACCACAGCTCCCAGAATTCAAAGGAAAAAAACCTGCCTCTGAGCAGGTAGTCACGCACGAACCTGGGAAACTTCAATGGCAGAGTCCCTCTATTTACATAACGATGTGACTTCATTTGAGTCCATTGAAGCAGTTCTTTGTTCTTATGTAATCGCGACATTTAAAGTCTCCTAGGCATACAGAATCAGTTTAAATGAACGACTTTGGCTTGAGGCTTATCAGGTATGTTTGCAATCAGTCTATTACCCTACTGCAATATGCATTTTAGTTAAAAAGTTGGGCAGCCTCATTTAGCGCTTTTGATCTAGAGGTAGGCGAGCCAGTGTTTGGCTTTGCTAGTCAACACTATTTTGCATACTGTGAAAGCCGACCTAATACTTCTAATGCTAAGTTCTGCGTATCTTTGAGTTTCCACACAGAAGCTATTAAAGATGAGCTTAGGAAACGCATGCATTGAATGAATACCTTTCTACATTTGCATCTTCAGAACAGGTCAGATTGTATAAATCCAGATCTGTGCATTTGTTTGTTAAAAAAGTAGAGTGTTTGAGTCAGCGCTGCAGGCCTTGAGGATTTAAACATTTTCAGTATGATATTAGTGCCATCCTGAGGGTCAGGTCTTTGAAGGTATCCCACCATTCCCGGCTGCAGGAATTTTTATTTGGGTGGGCCAAGGGTGCATTTGGGTGGGCCACTGCGGGCTCAATTTGTTGCATATATGTCAAGGCAGGCCTGCTTCAGGGCCCTCCTTTATCTCTTCTTAGTCTTACAAGGCCCAGTAAAACGCACTTTTCCAAATCTATTTCTAAATATTATCACTCTCAAACTGTGTTTTTTCCGTGTAATGTTCCTTTGATGGGAAGAGGAGGTTTCTGAGGCTGGAGTATCAGGCAAGTGACACTTCTCAGGCTCCCTCTGTGCGAGCCTTCAGGGAGAAACCCTCTTCATTACTACCTCCACCTGACCCCGGACTCAGCAGGTAGTCCCTTACAGGCTTGATTATCCACTACTCCTCTCCAGTGCACCTTATCTCACAGCTGACCTTGGGCCCCAGCCCCATATCAGGCACTATCTGGCTCCACTTTCATTTTTCCCGGTAAAAACATTAGTAAAATCACCTTCAAACTTAAAACATTGAATATAGCAGTAAATCTAATTAGCACGCACTTTAAAGTAAGTTCCACAGTAGCCCTTATGACCCAACCGCTAATTAAATAAACGAAAACAGAAAGGCCATGACAGGGCCGGCTTCAGCGCTGATGCGAAAGTCGTTTTTGGCGCTGCACCAATAACCCCTTTCTCCGTAAATACCTTTACTACCACCTTCCAACAGTGCCCCTCATCCCTCCATGGACCCCCTATTGACCTCCTCCTCGGATTCCCTCACTGCCACATGTGCCCCTCATCTCCCCATAGCCCCTCCCCCTTATGACCTCCTCCTCGGATTCCCTCACTGCCACCCTCCACCAGTGCCCCTCATCTCTCTGTAGCCCCTCCCCCTCATGAGCTCCTCCTCAGACTCCCTCACTACCACCCTCCACCAGTGCCCCTCATCTCTCCCTAGCTCCCCCCTCCACGCCATGACCTCTGCCTCGGATTCCCTCACTGCCACCCTCCAACAGTGCCCCTCATCTTTACATAGCCCCTCTCTCATATGCATTTCATTTGTTGTATAGCGCTACTCATATCAGTGTAGTGTGTGTCGGTACTTTACACCACGCACACATTATACAGAGACAATGATTCATACAAGTATGTAAATCAGTCTACAGGGAATGTCACATAAGCCAACGTGGATTACAAGGTGTAGGAATGACATGTCATCCATACTGGTGGGCAGTATATTTTAAGAGTGTTTGGTCTGGGGAAACACAACCTTAGGATTTAAAGAGTATTCCATGGGGGTCAGCTTTATTAAAAATGTATGTTCGAGGCATATGAGCTGCAGATCAAACACTAGGATAGTAGATCGCCATCTGGTGTTGGGCTCGGATGCTTGCAGGTTGTTGTTGTCTTTGGAAGAAGTCTTTGTGGTCATGAGATAATTGACTCCTCCCTTGGACTACAGTGCGCATGGGCATCAACTCCATCGTCAGAGTTTTTTTCCGCCATTGGGTTCGAATGCAACTTTTCCGCTGCGGTTGGAAATCTCAATTCCAAGCTTTTCGAAGCGAAAAACTTCCACAAAACATCGAAGCACCTTCATCCTCGACATCGATTTCATCGGCTCGATTCCGGACGACTACGCGGGCCACTGGGCCTATCCACGCCGTGAGGTCTACGGCTCCTGGGAAGGACGCCTTTCAGAAATGCCCCCAGTGTGGAGCAAAATTTCCGCACAGTGACCACCACAAAGCCTGCAACCTGTGCCTATCACCTGAACACGTCGAGTCCAGCTGTCCAGCCTGCGCATCATTTCGTTCCAAAAAGACCATTCGAGATCGAAGGGCTCGATGCCACATCATGGCACAGAGACCAGCTCCGGAACCAGAGGACATCTTTGATGAGGGCTCCGATGTCCCGGAAGAAGATTCCGAGGATCTACAAATCATCTCCGAAGCAGACGACCCCATCACTCCTGGGCAACGTGTGAGTACTACTGCCCCTGCCCCAATCCCTCCAAAACCAAAGGCATTGGTCAAGACGTCGCCTGCTGGCCCCAGTCGAGACCGAAAACATCCTTCAGAAGCCCCGCCTCCAGACTCGGCACCAAAGAAACATAAGCCTTCCGTTAGCTCGGGCTCGAGCAAGCCGCATGTCATTGTGTAACCGGCACCTTCGGCACCGAAGACAAAAGACCACTCTGCAGCGAAATCTGCTCCGACGCCTTCAGCCCCGAAAACACTGAGGCCAATAGATAAACCGGCACCGAAGGTTCCCAAGCCTAAAGATACAACTTCGGCTCTGAAACTATCATCGGCACCGAAACCACCGGCTAAGGACTCTCATACACCTCCTAAAGCCAAAAACTCCAGCGATCAACCAAAACCTCGATCGGAACCGAAAAAATAAGCACTAAAAACTGTTCCCGAGGAACAAAAACTTTTCCATCTAGATCCCATTGATCCAAGGCAGAAAAAGATTTATATTAATCCAAAGACTGGACATGTCACCGCTGTACCATGTAAAAAACGGAAACTGGACACACCACCTGCCCCAGTTCCTATAAACAAGAAGGGCTCTGCAACATCGCCTATGTCTCCTTCCTCTCCCATACTGCCTTCTAACCCACCCCCTCTGCCTACACCACCCTTGCCTATACCCTCTCCATCACATACACCACCTCCACAGGATGATGATGACCTAGGGGGTGGGGGTGACCCTAACGATCCGTTCACGGATCCAGATACCGCACCACTGGATGATTGGGCATTCCTTCTACCAGACATGCCTGACCCTCAGCCATATCCCTCCAAACCATCACCTCCAGATAATCACCTGGGGTTTGGCCAATTATTAAATTTACCATTGCGTCACAATGCACTCCGACGCACCTGAGGAAGACTTCCTATTAGATACTTTTGAGCAATCTCAAAAGTCTGTACAAATTCTACCTATGCTTAAAAGAGTCATAAAACACGCCCGAGGTATTTATAGACCCCGCCCGTGCCAGGGTTCTTAACCCAAGGATAGAAAAGAAATATAGGCTGCCCCTGAAGATCCTAGTTACATCAAAGGACAGCTCCCTTTTGATTCTTTGGTCGTTTCCAATGCTAGGAAACGCACCAACTCCCAAACCACAGGAGATACACCACCCCCGACAAAGAATCCAAACTGTTAGAAGCCTCTGGCAAAAGAGTAGCAGCACAAGCCGCTAATCATTGGCGTATTGCCAACACCCAAGCCCTACTAGCACGCTATGACAGGGCCCACTATGACCAGTTAGAGAATTTATTACAACATCTGCCAGACCAATATAAAACCCAGGCAAATGACCTTATCCAGGAGGGAAAACTTATTTCAAATGCGTCAATTAAATGTGCGCTTGACGCCGCAGACAACGCCTCTAGAGCCATCAACATCAGTGTGCTCCTTACACGACATGCCTTGCTACGTATTTCAGGCTTTAAGCCAGAGGTACAAACTAACATACTTAGTCAGCCATTCAACCAAGAACAGCTATTTGGGCCAGCAGTAGACACTGCCCTTGAAAAAATGAAGGAGGACACAGAGACTGCTAAGTCCATGGGAGCATTACAGTCTTCACAACCATGTGGCTCCTTTCGACGCTCCTTCTACAGAGGAGCCTCCAAAAATATGGGAGTGAACACCTCCTCTACATTCAAACCCGCTACACAAACATCCCCCAGTAGAGGATATTTTAGAGGCGGATACAGAGGAAACAACAAGGGGCGAGGTCGAGGTAATAACAACACTCGTACCTCCCCTGCCACAAAACAGTGACTTTCCTCCACTCCCCCCAGACCATTCCACTCCAGTCGGGGAAAGACTAAAACAGTTGCCACCTGTCTGGAACTCCATCACAACAGACAAGTGGGTAAGACAAATTATCCAGTATGGTTACTGCCTGGAACTCACAACTACCCCCCCTCCCCCACATATACCACCCAAACAGCGTTCCATGTCACCAGACCATCTTACGCTCCTCAAACGAGAGGTTCTCTCATTGCTTCAAAAAAACGCAATAGAGCCAGTTCCCTTAGAACATCAGGGTACAGGGGTATACTCACTCTACTTCCTAATCCCCAAGAAGGACGGGACTATAAGACCAATACTCGACCTCAGACCCCTAAATCTGTATATAAACTCAGATCATTTCCATATGATCACTCTTCAACAAGTGCTCCCACTACTACAACAAGGCGATTTCCTTGCCACACTAGATCTCAAGGACGCCTACTTCCACATTCCCATACATCCTGCTCACAGGAAGTACCTAAGGTTTGTGGTGGACGGACAACACTACCAGTTTACAGTCCTATTCGGGGTAACCACCGCGCCCAGAGTATTCACCAAATGTCTGGCAGTAGTAGCAGCACATCTCAGAAGACAACAAATTCATATCTTCCTGTATCTAGACGACTGGCTAATAAAAGCCAAGTCATTCAACAAATGTGTTCTACACACTCAACAAACCATCCAAATCTTACACAATTTGGGATTTACGATCAACTATCCCAAATCTCATCTCCAACCCTCTCACATACATCAGTATCTAGGAGCCACCATAAACACCTCCACAGCCCTAGCATATCCCAGCCCTGCCAGGATAACCAATATACAAGCTCTTATCAAAAACGTTCAAATCCAACACACTCTTCCAGCAGTGTTCATGCAACTCATAGGCATGATGGTGTCATGCATCTTCATTGTGCCTTATGCAAGACTTCAAATGCGTCCCTTGCAAGAATGTCTAGCACGTCAGTGGAACCAGGCTCACGGGCAACTCACAGATCTGGTGTTGGTGGACAGCCGCACACATCGCTCTCTGAAATGGTGGAACATAACAAACCTGTCCAAAAGGCGGCCGTTCCTAGAGCCTCTTCCACAAATAGTAGAGACTACGGACGCATCACTCACAGGATGGGGAGCCCATCTCCGCGGACACACCACTCAGGGCAAATGGACCACTCAACAGAAAGTGCTCCATATGAACTACCTGGAACTGCTAGCAGTGTTCCTAGCACTAAAATCATTCCAACTACATCTCCAGAACAAAACTGTCCTCATCCGGACAGACAACATGACAGCCATGTATTACATACAAAAACAAGGAGGCACACATTCTTTCCAGCTGTCCCAGCTCGCACAGAACATTTGGAGATGTGCCATTCCTCAAAACATATACCTACTTGCAGAACACCTTCCAGGAGTTCACAATCAGATTGCTGATCTGCTAAGTCGACCAACACAACAGATCCACGAATGGGAACTACATCCCCAAGTCCTACTGCCCTTTTTCCAACAATGGGGCCAACCAGACATAGATCTGTTCGCCACACAACAAAACGCAAAATGCCCAACCTTCGCCGCCAGGTTTCCACACCCGGAGTCAAAGGGCAATGCGATATGGATGAACTGGTCAGGCAGATTTGTGTACGCTTTTCCGCCTCTCCCACTCATTCCATTAGTGTTACGCAAGCTCAGGCAACAGTCTCTCAAACTGATCCTAGTAGCTCCCACATGGGCACGCCAACCGTGGTTCCCAACACTACTGGCTCTCTCGATAGTTCCACACCAAAAACTGCATCTCTCCCCGTCCTTATTAACCCAGAACCATGGAGAAATCAGACACCCAGACCCAGGTCAACTGAATCTGGAGATCTGGCTCCTGAAGTCCTAGAGTTCGGTTACCTCAATCTGCCACCAGACTGCATGAACATTATAAAAGAGGCCAGAAGACCTACCACTAGAGCTTGCTATGCTGCAAAATGGAAAAGATTTGCCATTTACTGCACCAACAATGATATAAACCCACTGGATGCATCCATCCAGGACATCATTTGCTACCTACTACACTTGCAAAGATGTAATTTGGCATACTCATCCATACGTCTCCACCTAGCAGCATTAGCAGCCTACTTACAAAATAGAGAACACTAGTCACTATTTAAAGTGCCTGCGATCAAAGCCTTCATGGAAGGTCTTAAAAGGATTATTCCTCCCAGATTACCACCCCCTCCAGTGTGGAATCTAAACATTGTTCTCACTAGGCTCATGGGACCCACATTTAAACCTTTGCATAAATGCAAACTACAGTTCCTCACGTGGAAAGTGGCTTTCCTTATCGCTATCACATCCCTCAGAAGGGTAAGTGAAATCCAGGCTTTAACCATACAAGAACCATTCTTACAATTACACCGTAACAAAGTGGTTCTTAGGACAAATCCAAAATTCCTTCCAAAAGTCATATCTCCGTTCTATCTTAACCAGTCAGTAGAGTTACCAGTATTCTTCCCAAATCCAGACTCGGTAGCTGAAAGAGCTCTTCACACCTTGGACGTTAAGAGCCCTTCTTTACTACATTGACAGAACAAAATCATTCCTCAAGACAAAACAATTGTTTGTAGCTTTCTCTCCACCACATAAAGGCAACCCCATTCCAAATCTGGGATAGCTAGATGGATAGTTAAATGTATCCAAATATGCTACCACAAAGCAAAACGCACACTAACAGTTCCCCCTAGAGCGTATTCCACACGCAAAATAGGGGCTTCCATGGCATTCTTAGGAAACATTCCATTAGAAGATATTTGTAAAGCAGCCACATGGTCTACAACACGCACCTTCACTAAACACTATTGTGTTGACGTGCAAGCAAAGCAACAAGCTTCTGTGGGACAGGCTGTCCTTAAAACTTTATTTCAAACTGCTGCAACCGCTACAGATTACCACCGCTAGGGGAGATACTGCTATATAGTCTATTCTAGTGTGTGATCTGCAGCTCATATGCCTCGAACGGAATATGCTACTTACCAGTATGCATCTGTTCTTGGCATGTAGAGCTGCAGAGCCACACACGCCCACCCACCTCCCCGGGACCTGTATCTGTCCCAGCATTGTCTTGCTTAGACATCTCTCTTTTCTACAAACTCCATCATTTCCCTTCATGGCGAAAAACAATCTGACGATGGAGTTGATGCCCATGCGCACTGTAGTCCAAGGGAGGAGTCACCTATCTTGTGACCACAAAGACTTCTTCCGAAGACAGCAACAACCTGCAAGCATCCGAGCCCAACACCAGATGGCAATCTACTATCCTAGTGTGTGGCTCTGCAGCTCTACATGCCAAAAACAGATGCATACTGGTAAGTAGCATATTCCATCTGCCCAAACATACTCATTTTAGCAACATTAGAATAATGAAAGACTGGGATAGTTCTAACTATATCACAAAACAAAACAAGCATTGGCATAGCCAATTGGTCTCGCTTTTGGGACCTTATAAGTATTTAGTTTTGCAGCACAATATCCCTGGTGCAACAACATCACCTGTTGCATGGCTAATCCTTGTACC
The DNA here is from genome assembly GCF_964204655.1 of Triturus cristatus. Lineage (NCBI taxonomy): Eukaryota > Metazoa > Chordata > Amphibia > Caudata > Salamandridae > Triturus > Triturus cristatus. Next base: position 1,188,058,513 of record NC_140592.1, read on the forward strand.
TTATAAGTGTTTAGCCATGCAACAGTTGATGTTGTTGCACCAAGGATATTGTGCTGAAGTTATCCAGCACAATATCCTTGGTGCAACAACATCAAGTGTTGCATGGCTAAACACTTATAAGGTCCCTAAGGCGAGACCTATTGGCTATGCCAATGCTTGTTCTCCTTGGTGCACGTAGGGATGGCTGGATTTAAATCTTGTGTGGCCTGCCGTCGCATTATGTCGGTGGCAGACCCCCACGATGTTTGCCTCTACTGCCTGGAGACCGACCACGACTCCCGGTACAGCCGTGTCTGTCGGGCCATGGCCCGAGGGCCTTGAGGGAGCGGCGCCGGAAGCTGCTGGAGGTCCGGCACTCATCCTAACGCCGTTCCAGGTCCAGGGACCATTCCCGATAACGTTCGCGGGGCCACAGTCGTCTCTCCTCGGGCTCCAAGTCTTCGCCCTCGGATTCCGGTAAGCGACGACATAAAAAGAAGTCAAAGAAGCGTGTTCGCTCTCCGACGTCCCCCCGTCGGTCCTCGGATGCGGACGAGGGGGACAGGGGTTCTGCCCCTGCGGCTCCTTTGGAGCCTGGGAGTCCCGCGGCCTACCCGCCTTACCCGGGTCTGTCGTCGACTCCCGAACAGGTGCAAGAATTTCTTGCCACCATGGACCGCCTTTTTAGGCCTCGGGCTCCCGCCAGCGCGCCTTCAGGACCCGCGGTCCCGTGTCCAGATCTTGTTGGGCCGTCGGCAGATCCAGCTTTGGCGCCACAGGATCCTGCGCCATTGGCTCCGGCGCCACGAGGTCCGGCGCTGCCGGTCCCAGCGCCACCCTCGGCTCCGCGTCCGGCGCCGCAGTGGGTGCCGTCCTTGCCCCGGTTCCAGGACCATTTCGTTACTACCTGGGATCCGCATTGGGACGTGGCGCTGGCTCGACACCGGCCGGCGCTGTTCACGGCACCGTATGTTCGTTCTCTGGCTCCAGCTCTGCCGCCGCGGTTTGTTCCCCATGCTACAGAGGTGGAGGATGACTGGGAGGGGTCTGAGGACCCTCTTGCCAGTCAAGTGTGACTCCGAGCAGGACTGGGTGGACGACTTGGAGGACGCCGGCGACCTCGATGTCTCTTCTGACCCGGAGTTTGACTCTCCCCCGCCTACCATGAAGGAGGGCGCCTCCTACACGATGGTGCTCCGTCGGGCAGCAGAGGTCCTCAACCTTGGTCTTCCTATGGTGGCCCTCAAGAGTAATCTCCTCACTGAGGTGCTCCAGACGGCGTCCACTTAGTCGGAGCCCCTGCTTCCCTTTAACGACACCCTCACTGACGTCTTGTTGGGCATTTAGTCGAAGCCGGCCACAGGGGCCCCTGTGGATAAGAATGTAGCCAGGCGTCACTGCCCGGCGCCTGGTGACCCCACGTTTCTGACCACTCATCCTACGCCTTGTCATCCAAGCCTCGACGTGCCTTTCCCACAGCTATGCCGGATAGGGACTCTAAGAAGCTGGAACAGTTAGGAAAGCGGTTGTTCTCTTCGGACAGCTTGGGGCTGCGGTCTGTGAACACCGCCTGCTTATTGGGCCGCTATTCCCACGTGGTGTGGGATACGGTTGCTCAGTTGTTGTCTCAGTGTCCTGAGGAGGTCCACGCTGTGCTGTCCCAAGCAGTTGCTGTGGGTAAGGATGCGGCTAAGTTTGCCATTCGGTGTGGTTTGGACACCGCTGACTTAGTGGGCAGGGCGATATCTACGACTGTGGTGCTTCGTTGCCACGCCTGGCTGAGATCCAGTGGGTTCCCGCCCGATGTCCAGATCTCGCTCATGGACATGCCCTTTGATGGCACTCGCCTGTTTGGCGATAAGGCCGACCGTGCACTGAAGCGTTTTAAGGACTCGTGGGCCACAGCCAAGTCCTTGGGTCTTTCCGCAAAAAGCCCGGCCACTCCTGGGTTTCGTTTCTTTCGTGGCCATTGCAGAGGCGCCCAGGCGCGTTCTTCAGCAAGGTTCTGCAGAACCAGCCTCAGCGCGTCCGCGGCTTCTGCAGGGGCGGGTCTGGGAATCAGCGTGGGGGTCAGTCCACCTTCGCCCCCGCTGCTTCTACCTCCAAACCTTCCTAATCCGAGCTTTGGGGAGCACCCCACGCCGGTGGGTGGCAGGATCCGCCACCACCTCCCCCACTGGCACGATATCACATCGGACAAGTGGGTGTTGCAGTTCATCCGCAGAGGTTACTCTCTTCCCTTTCAGTCCTCCCCTCCAGCCATGCCACCTCGGTGCCACCGCATGTCTGGGGATCACTTGGTACTTGTCCAACAGGAAGTCACGGCCCTCTTGGCCAAGGGGGCCATCAAGTGCGTTTCTGGACTGGAAGTAGGGAGTGGTTGTTATTCCCACTACTTTCTGGTCCCCAAGAACGACAAAGGGGGCCTGCGCCCCATCTTGGACCTCCGGAACGTCAATCGCTTCCTTCGGAAGGAGAAGTTCAAAATGCTGACTGAGGCTCAAGTCCTGGCTGCCCTCGACCCTGGAGACTGGATGGTAGCGTTGGACTTGCAGGACGCATATTTTCACATCCCCGTCCTGCCGGCCCACCGGCGTTACTTGCGGTTCACGGTAGGCCAGGAGCATTTTCAGTTTGCCCTGCTCCCCTTCGGCCTTACCAGTGCCCCTTGGGTGTTCACGAAGGTGATGGCGGTGGTCGCAGCTCATCGGCGGTGGTCGCAGCTCATCTGCGCAGGTCGGGGGTGTCAGTCTTCCCTTGACGACTGGTTGTTGAAGGCGGGCTCGCCCCAGGCAGTCGTCAACCACCTTCAGACTACGGCCGATCTCCTGCATTTGCTGGGGTTCTCCATCAACATGCCGAAGTTGCACCTCAGAAGCTCCCCTTCATCGGAGCGGTTCTGGATTCGATGCTGTTTCGGGTTTTTCCTCCCGAGCAGCGAGTCCAGGATATTCAGGCTAAGATTCCGATCTTTCAGCCTCTGACCCGGGTTTGTCAGGATGAACCTCCGGCTCCTGGGCCTGATGGCCTCTTGAATCCTGCTAGTGCACCATGCCAGATGGCATATGCGGGCTCTGCAGTGGGACCTGAAGTTCCAGTGGGCACAGCATCAGGGCAACCTGCCCGATCATGTCCAGATCTCGGAGGGCACTGCACGACAATTGCAGTGGTGGCTCACGAATCGTGCTTGGGTCAGTGGCAGATCCCGCTCCCTTCCACTAAACCGGAGCACACAGTGGTGACGGATGCATCCCTCCTGGGATGGGGAGGCCACATGGGAGAGGCGGAGATCAGAGGACTCTGGTCTCCGGCGGAGTCCCAGGTCCATATCAACCTTTTGGAGCTTCGGGCGATCTGGCTTGCACTGAAAGCATTCCTTTCCTCTGTCTGGGGAAGTGTGGTGCAGGTGTTCATGGACAACACCACCGCCATGTGGTATTTCAACAAACAGGGCGGGGTGGGGTCCTGGACCCTATGTCAGGAGGCTCTGCGCCTCTGGACATGGCTGGAACATCAAGGCATTACCTTGGTGGTTCACCACCTGGCAGGTTCTCTGAACGCCAGGACGGACGAACTCAGCCGCCGGTGCTTGATGGATCACGAATGGTGTCTGCACTCGGACGTGGCGCAGGGTCTCTTTCGGCAGTGGGAGAGCCTTGGTTAGATCTATTCGCCACCGAAGAGAATGTGCAATGTCATCATTTCTGCGCGTTGAAATTTCTAAGGCGGCACTCGCTCGGCAATGCTTTTCGTCACGAGTGGAGTTGCGGTCTGTTGTACGCCTATGCCACTTCTGCCGAGTGCTGAAGAAGATTCGGCCCGATCGGGCCCAAGTCATCCTTGTGGCTCCAGATTTGGGCATGAAGATACTAGTATCCCGAGCTACTCAGCATGGCGATTGTTCCCCCGTTCCGACTGCCTCTTAGGGAGGTTCTTCTGTCGCAGCAGCGGGGGACGGTCCTCCACCTGAACCTGTCCAGCCTCCACCTCCATGCGTGGAGATTGAGCGGCGACAGTTGACAGGTTTTGATCTTCCTCCCGAAGTCTGTGATGTCATTCTGGCAGCCAGGCGTCCCTCCACTAAAACGGTATACGCCTGCAGATGGAACAAGTTTGTGGCATGGTGTACAGCTAAGACCGTGGATCCCCTTTCTGCCCCTCTTTCCGAAGTCCTTCTGTTCCTTCTCTCTTTGGCCCAGCAGGGCTCTGCTCTGGGCACTATCTAAGGTTATCTTTCGGCCAGCTCCGCCTTTTTGCGGCTTCCTGATCAGCCTTCTCTTTTCAAGTCCCCAGTTGTTAACCGTTTCCTGAAAGGCATTACGCACACGTTTCCTCCCGTGCCGTTTATAATGCCTCAATGGGACTTGCACCTTGTCTTGGCATATCTGATGTGCGCTCCCTTCGAGCCCCTTCATACCTGTCCTTTGCGTCTTCTCACTCTCAAGACGGCTTTCCTGGTAGCTATCACCTCTGCCAGAAGAGTGAGTGAGCTCCAGGCTCTATCTTCTAAACCTCCTTTCCTTTCTGTTCATCCGGACAAGGTGGTTTTACGGACCCGTCCTTCTTTCTTGCCAAAGGTTGTCACGCCCTTCCACATCGGGCAGACCATCACTTTGCCTATCTTCTTTCCGCCTCCGCATCCTTCTAAAGAGGAAGAGAGTCTGGACCCAAAACGTGCGCTCTCGTTCTACCTGACACGCACGCAACAGTTCCGGGTGGATGACCAGCTCTTCGTTGGCTCAAAAAGAGGTCGGTCTGTGCACAAACGGACCATCTCTTGGTGGGTCGTTCTCTGCATCATGCCTGCTACTTGTTGGCTAAGAAGGCCCGGCTCCTATCCTTCCTCCTGCATACCAGGAATCGGATGATGGGGGAAAATGGGAGGGATCCGAGGATCCTATGGCCGTTCAGGCTCAACTGTCACAGGACTGGGCAGATGAACTGGGGGAGGCCAGTGGTCTGGATACCTCTCCAGACACTGGATTCATCTCTCCTCCGACTGTGGCTTCGGAGGAGGGTGCTGCTTTCTCTGTGGTGCTGCGCAAGGCGGCCGCAGCCCTTGGGCTCGAGCTACCTGCCGTGGCTGTGAGGTCTAACGTCCTCACTGAGGTGCTTCAGTCTGCAGCAAGCTCCACTGAGCCTCTGCTGCCATTCAATGAGGCCCTCACTGACGTTCTGCAGGGCACCTGGTCCAAGCCCTCCACAGTTCCTCCTGTGGACAGGAACGTCGCCAGGCGCCACCGCCCTGCTCCGGGCGACCCCAGTTTTCTGTCCCAACACCCTACCCCCGAGAGCCTGGTTATCCAGGCCTCTACCTCCCAATCCTCCTTCCCGACCGCTCCGCCGGTCCGGGATTCCAAGAGACTGGAACAGTTTGGCAAAAAGCTGTTCTCCTGCCTTAGTTTGGGCCTACGGTCTTTGAACACCGCCTGTCTCTTGGACCGTTATTCCCACTCTCTGTGGGATACGGTGGAGGATGTGCTGCCCCTGTGTCCGGAGGAGGTCCAGACACGACTTACCCAGGCTCTGGCCGATGGGAGGGATGCAGCGCGACATGCTATCCGATGTGGGCTTGACACTACGGACTCGCTGGGTAGGGCGATTTCTATCTCAGTGGCGCTTAGACATCACGCCTGGCTGCGGTCCACGTCCTTTTCGGGCGATGTCCAGAGCACCCTCATGGACATGCCCTTTGATGGCACTCGCCTTTTCGGCGAGAAAGCGGACAGTGCGCTAAATCGCTTTAAGGGCTCCCGGGCTACGGCCAAGTCCTTGGGCCTCTCGGCCCCGCGGTCGCAAACTTCCGCCCCTTTCGTGGCCAAGGAAGGGGTGCCTCCTCACGTACGCCTAGCCACCAGCCGCAGAACCAACCTGCGCGCGGTCGCGGACGTGGTTTCCGCCGAGGCGGTTCTGCAGGACGACGCGGTCAGCCCACATCCACCCCGGCAGCATCCGCCTCAAAGCCTTCCTAGTCCGAGCTTTCAGGCCCATTCCACGCCAGTGGGCGGCAGAGTTCGCCATCACCTGCTCCACTGGCGGTCCATCACATCGGACAGGTGGGTGCTGCAAATCGTCCGAAGGGGCTACTCCCTCCCCTTCGAGACGACCCCTCCAGCCATGCCACCGCAGCACCACCGTATCTCGGGGGATCATTTGAATCTTCTCCACGAGGAGGTTTCGGCCCTCTTGGCCAAGGGGGCCGTCGAGCGCGTTCCGAGCCCAGAAGTAGGTTGTGGTTGTTATTCCCACTACTTCCTGGTTCCCAAGAAGGGCAAAGGGGGCCTACGCTCTATCTTGGACCTCCGGAACGTCAATGCCTTCCTCCGGAAGGAAAGGTTCAAGATGTTAACTTTGGCTCAGGTTCTAGCTGCCCTAGACTCTGGAGACTGGATGGTAGCGTTGGACTTGCAGGACGCATATTTCCACATCCCCGTCCTGCCGGCCCACCGGCGTTACCTGCGGTTCACGGTGGGCCAAGAGCACTTTCAGTTTACCGTGCTCCCCTTCGGCCTCACCAGTGCCCCTCGGGTGTTCACGAAAGTGATGGCGGTGGTCGCAGCTCATCTGCGCAGATCAGGGGTTCCAGTCTTCCCCTATCTCGACGACTGGTTGTTGAAGGCGGGCTCGCCCCAGACAGTCGTCTCCCACCTCCAGACTACGGCGGATCTCCTGCATTTGCTGGGATTTTCCATCAACGTGCCGAAGTCACACCTGAGCCCCTCTCAGAAGCTCCTCTTCATCGGAGCGGTTCTCGATTCGGCGCAGTTCCGGGTCTATCCGCCGGAACAGCGGGTCCGGGATATTCAGGCCCTGATTCCCATCTTTCGGCCTCTATCCTGGGTTTCGGTCAGGCTAGTGTTGCGGCTTCTGGGGCTGATGGCCTCCTGCATCCTACTAGTGCATCACGCCAGGCGGCGCATGCGAGCTCTGCAGTGGGACCTGAAGTTTCAGTGGGCCCAGCATCACGGCAACCTGTCCGACCATGTCTTGATCTCGGAGGGCACTGCACAGCAGTTGCAGTGGTGGCTCACGGACCGCGATTGGGTCAAGGGCAAGAGCCTCTCCCTTCCTCAACCGGAGCATGTCGTAGTGACGGATGCGTCCCTCCTGGGATGGGGTGGCCATATGGGAGAGGCGGAGATCAGAGGCCTCTGGTCTCCGGCGGAGTCTCGTCTCCACATCAACCTGTTGGAGTTGAGAACGATCCGACTTGCACTGAAAGCCTTCCTTTCCTCTGTCAGGGGAAGTGTCGTGCAGGTGTTCACGGACAACACCACCGCCATGTGGTATTGCAACAAACAGGGCGGGGTGGGGTCATGGACCCTTTGTCAGGAGGCTCTGCGCCTCTGGACGTGGCTGGAACACCAGGGCGTCACCCTAGTGGTTCAACATCTGGCGGGCTCTCTGAACGCCAGAGCAGACGAACTCAGCCGCCGGTGCATGATGGATCACGAATGGCGTCTGAACTCCGAAGTGGCGCAAGGTCTCTTTCAGCAGTGGGGAGAGCCTTGGTTAGATCTATTCGCCACCGAAGAGAACGCGCAATGTCAGCAGTTCTGCGCGTTGGAATTTCCAAGGCGGCACTCGCTCGGCGACGCTTTTCGTCACGAGTGGAGTTGCGGTCTGTTGTACGCCTTTCCACCTATACCACTTCTGCCCAGAGTGCTGAAGAAGATCAGGCACGACCGGGCCCAAGTCATCTTGGTGGCTCCGGATTGGGCACGAAGGTACTGGTATCCTGAGCTACTCAGTATGTTGACCGATCCTCCGATACGTCTGCCCCTTCGGGAGGATCTTCTGTGGCAGCAGCAGGGGACGGTCCTCCACCCGAACCTGTCCAGCCTCCACCTCCATGCGTGGAGATTGAGCGGCGGCAGTTGATGCCATTTGACTTGTCTCCTGAAGTCTGTGATATCATTCTGGCAGCCAGGCGTCCCTCCACAAAGACGGTATACGCCTGCCGGTGGAACAAATTTGTGGCATGGTGCACAGCAAAGGCTGTGGATCCCCTTTCCGCCCCTCTTTCTGAGGTTCTCCTCTTTCTTCTTTCTTTGGCCCGGCAGGGCTCTGCCCTGGGCACTTTGAAAGGTTATCTTGCTGCCATCTCTGCCTTCTTGCGGCTTCCTGATCAGCCTTCTCTTTTCAAGTCCCCTGTAGTTACACGCTTTCTCAAAGGCATTACTCACACGTTCCCTCCTGTCCCTTTTGTAATGCCTCAGTGGGACTTGAATCTTGTTCTCACATTTCTAATGTGCGCTCCCTTTGAGCCTCTTCATAATTGTCCTCTTCGTCTGCTGACGCTTAAGACTGCTTTTCTGGTAGCCATCACCTCGGCTAGACGGGTGAGTGAGCTCCAGGCTTTATCATCAAAGCCTCCTTTTCTCTCTGTTCATCCGGACAAGGTTGTTCTTCGGCCTCGTCCCTCCTTTCTTCCGAAAGTGGTGACCCCCTTTCATCTTGGGCAGTCTGTCACCTTGTGGTAAATAAAATTCCTTTACCGGGACTGAATTTGATACAGAAACATTATAAAATAGCTCAGTAAAATGAGAGGCAGAATCCGTGATATTAGAGTTTCGGAATGGGCTTTATTCCAATAATCGATTATAATCGGATGCTTCAAGTTCCATCACCCCGGAGGTTCAGGAAGTGAAGTACATACTTTATTGACAAGAAGTAACTTTTATAGTGCATACATTACAATGAAGCGAATGCAGTAGGCGTAACAATTGATAAGGAAAATGACAATTTGTCTGCGTAACCAGAAATGGGTGTAATAAAGAGTAAAAAGGAACATAATTGGTTGTGATGTCATGTATAGGTGGATCTATAAGATAATACTTGGCCTAGATGCGCGCGCAGCAGTATGACGTGTAATTGACGTGTAACTAGGGGGTGAAGGGGACTTGACATTTAGCTCTACATGTGGAGACGAAAAGTCTGGGGGGTCAAGTCAACCTAATCCCAAATCATATCTAACATCCTATGTTTAAAGAACTATGTTATCCATAAAAGAAGGACTCTCGGACAGAATCTATTCTATACTGACTGTGCGTGCATGTACAAGCGTCTAAGTGTCTACACTGAATGCGAGGGGGTAGGAATATTCCATGGTAACAGGGCTATGAATTACTTGCATAAGGGCAGAGAAGCCGGGCCTTTTGCTCGGTGACTGGAAGAATGTTTACTTAAGCTACTAGGCAGGAATGCATCGGCTGAGGGGGAAGCAGATAATTCGAAGGTGAAATACAGTTCTTGGCAGAGAATAGGCTGATGTCAGGCTTCGTGAGCCGCGCAGAGAATGAGACAAAGTTCATGGTCACAGATGCAGGCTCAGACTGGAGCTTTCAGAGGCAGAAGGCAAGAAGAGTTTTGATGACAGAATCAGGGCCTACTTGCCTGGACTGTAAAATGGCATAAGTGAGCCATACAAAGCCGGTGGCCTTTCATATTTAGGAATGGAATATCCGGCCTGTTCATGGCGGATCTGACAGAGGACATGTTGACGTTGGACGCACATGTATTTGCGTCTTCATAACTGGAACTGGAGGAAACATACATGTACTTGTGATATGCACATAGAACCGTTGGGGTCCAAGATAGGGGACATAACTGACCAGAAAAATCCATATTTCCACATTCCCTCCTTGTCCCCTACTTGCCCTTCAAGAGATATCAATCTTCATTAATCCATTGATCTGTTCATATAGCATCATTTGTTCTTCTTTCTTCTTCCGTGACGAATGAAATCTTGGTGGTGGAATACACGAGGTGGTACACAGACCACAGATCGCTGGTCCACATTGTAGACATAGACAGCAACTGAATAGTAGGAGAAGGCCAATACCTAGGAAGGATAAAACTCTCCATCCCCAGGCTGATATCACATTCCAAAACCAACTGGACCAAGTCCAAGTGCCTGGGTTCTGGTGTATCTGGCTTACAATCTTATGAAGGCGAGTGATGGCTTTATATACAGATGGCGAATTTTCTGGTATGAATACGCAGCAGCTTGATCCGATGACCCTACAAGCTCCGCCCCTATCAGCCAGGATGACGTCAAGGACAAGACGATTTTGAAGCACAACAATCCGCATAGCAGACTGCTCTTCTGTTAAATTGCCTAAGGCGGAAATAGTCTCATTCACTACTGCTTCAAGGGTTCTAGTTAATCTACGTATCAGCTTACTATTGGTAACTGTACCTATATAGGGAAAGATGCCTTTATTGAAATCTACATACTTGTCCCATGCCATCTCAGTATAATCGACAATTGGGAGATCTCTCCGCTCTCTATTGTGTACTAAATGAATATTTCTATAATAATCAGGAGGAGCTAGGAAAACAGGTGGCAAAAGGAATGCAATGTAGCAGGTACCATCCCAATCTAGAGGTAAACGCATATATGCAGTCTGACCACATACAAAGTAGGAATGGCGAGAAGCTCTAAATGAAGATTTGCCTTGATCACTGAATTCTACTGTAGTGGTGCATTTACTATGGCCCATATGTATGGAACCAACTTTTCTTACACATAATTCACCCTTCGCTGGGAATACTGACATGGTGGGTAAGACTAGTTCAATTTCGGATACGACATTTAGAATCATGAGATTAGGTGTAAAATTACCTAATCCATATACTTCATTTTCTAGATCAGTTCCTGTTCTTTTGGGGCGACCCTCCTTGTCAGGGTAGCAGACCTTGAGTAAAACTAGGTTCAGGTTTCCCCATACCCAATGATCTTGGTAAACTGCTGTGTCTGAGTCTATGGAATTGATTAAACTGAACCATGCTCCACAGGAGCCATTGTGTGTAAATGGGTGTGGAAAGAATGGCAGGACTCCTTCATAATTCTGATAGGGAGGGAGCCGACCACACACCCAACAATTAGTAGCATTACTAGTCTGATGGAAATGATGTAACATACTAATGAAAGTGTTATTGCGCAGCGCAAGTCTATAAGACAATTCATGTGGAGGTAAGTCACTAAAAGAATGTTCAGCAGCAACATTATAAACATGTCTAGAAATAGGGTAATATATGGGCAACAACATACTTGTAATAATTATTAAAAGACTTAATAAAAACAGAATTAATAATGTCATTATGCAGTGGCTACGCAGTGATTTACAATACGCCTGTCGTTTCAACATTTTCCGGGTATTTTCTCTACTCAGGTCCAAGGGATACATGTCAGAGACAATTCAACCGCTTCACCTTGGAGAGGACTTAAACAATCAAATTGCTCGACTTGTTGGGCCTAAGCTTTAGTTTGTAAAGTTCGGTTTCAGTCCTTTCAACCAAAGGAAGTTTTGAATCAGTCTGTGAGGGAGTGCAGGGCACAATGTCTATATCCGAGGATAGTCCATGAAATTTCTTGATATGACTTGAATGAATCCAGCCCTTGCGGCCCTCGATCTTCACGGCTGTCCTTGTGGTCAGCAGGACCAACTTGGGTGCTTTCCACCTGGGCTCCAGCTGAGTCTTTCGGTCGAAATTCCTCACAAAGACGAGATCCCCCGGAACTACGTCATGGGGTTTCACCTCAGTGTTGTCAGGAAAGGCTGCAGCTACCTGTGAACGACAAGATTGTAGTGCAGACATCAAGGAAGCCAAGTAATCTGTCAGCATATTACAGTCAACATCAGTTATTTTTCGTGGTATAGGCGTCCCCCACATATTTGGTGGTCTACCGAAGATCACCTCATACGGGGATAGCCCTGTTCGTGAGTGTGCTACCATTCTCATGTAAAAGAGTGCAACGGGTAACGCTACTACCCAGTCGACACCTTTCTCTCTGCATATTTTGGACAATCTGATTTTCAGTATCTGGTTATGTCTTTCTACGAGACCTGCTGCTTCGGGGTGTCGGACACAGTGGAATTTCCACTGATATCCTAACAGAAGTGAAACGTGTTTCATTAATTCGGATGAGAACGGCTGGCCGTTATCTGAGTGAACAACACGTGGTAAACCGTATCGTGGGAAGAATTCTCGAACCAACTGTTTGGCAGTAGTCGGGGCAGTGTAATCTGAAACCGGGTACGCCTCTGTCCAACGGGACAGAGCGCAGACAACTACGAGAACATATTTGAATCCTCGACATCGTTCCATCTGGATATAGTCCATCTGGAGTACTTCAAAAGGATTATTAGGAGGATGAAATCCACCCTGTTCTACGGGAACGCTTTTTCCTGGGTTAAACTGACAACAGATCATACAGGTACGGACCTTTTGTTTGGCTGCTGCTCGTAAATGTTTATTAAACCAAATGTGTTGAATGCTGTCTAGCATAGCTTTTTCTCCTAGATGTGCTGGACTATGTATTGTGTTAATTATAACTTGGACCATTGAATCAGGAAGGAACCACACAGACTTTTCCTTCATCATCCATCCTTGGTCTGTTTGGATCCCTCCTAATTCAGTCCATGTCTTTATTTCGTCTGGTGTAACATGTGTCTGTATGTCAATCACGTCAAGAGTAGGATCTTTAACTGTCATACAATGTGTCGGTGTCGGGACTATTGTCTTTGTCATGTCGGGGGTTTGAGTTTGAGCCGTCTGTTTAGCTGTTCTGTCGGCTAGATCATTGCCTTGAGAAATGATATCAGTAACTTTCGTATGAGCTTTACATTTCATAATTGATATTGCAGTGGGTAGATGTATCGCATCTAATAAGGCATGAATGAGGGGTCCGTGCTGAATGTGGGCACCGTGGGAAGTTAAATAACCTCTCTCTCGCCACAGCACGCCGAAGTCATGTATAACTCCGAATGCATAACGTGAATCAGTGTATATGTTGACTTTTTTATTCGTGGCTTGAATACAGGCTTGTGTCAGAGCGATGAGCTCTGCGGCTTGAGCTGACAAAGTATTTATACGATTAGTTTCAATGACTTCAGTATCTGTTGTGACTGCGTAAGCGGCCACTAATTCTCCTGTACTTGTTCTCATACATGAACCATCTACATACAACGTCAGGTCTGGATCGGACAATGGAACATCGGTCAAGTCTTGTCTGGGTTTTGTCGTTACAGTAATAACTTCAATACAGTCATGGGCTAGTGGGTCTGTTCCGGTTACTGGCAAAAGTGTGGCAGGATTCAATGTGTTACAGCGTCTGATTTCTATGTGTGGCTGAAACAATGTAAGTTCGTATCCTGTAAGTCGCGCTATAGTCAAGTGTTGTGTTTGCGTTCTATTTACAAGAACCTCTACTGCGTGTGGTACTTGAACTGTCAATGGATGTCCTAACACTATGGCATCGCTTTGTCTGATTGCTAAAGCTGTCGCTGCTACTGATTTCAGGCATGCAGGCAAAGCCTGAGCTACGGGATCTAATGTACTAGAAAAATAAGCACATGGTTTGTGTGCTCCTGCTTGTTCCTGTGTGAGTACTGACAAGGCAGTACCTTCGCGTTCTGTAACAAAGAGTGTAAACTGTTTTCTGTAACATGGTGTTGCTAAAACAGGTGCTTGACATAAAGCTTTCTTTAGGCTTTCAAAAGCGTGTGTATGTTCTTGAGTCCAAGGGAGAACAGTCGATGTGGCTGCCTCCTGTGTGGTTAACTGAATGAGTGGTTTTGCTAGAAATGCATACTGAGGGATCCACTGTCTACAGTATGAAGTGAGACCTATGAAAGCTCGCACCTCCTTTTGTGTCTTGGGTATTGGCATGTTAGCTATTAACTGAATGCGGTCTGGTGTAAGCTGCCTTCCCTCCTTGGACAGCGAGTGTCCAAGATAAACAACTCGCTGGACACAGAATTGCAGCTTAGAAGGGGACACCTTGTGCCCCTTTTCGGCTAGAAATTGTAAAACTGTCAGTGATGCTTTTTCACATTCAGGTTCGCTTCGGGCGGTGATCAGCAGATCATCGACATATTGAAGCAGAGCAGTGTTAACTGGCATGTGTATACTGTCAAGTTCTCGTTTCAGTGCTTGGCTATAGATGCTGGGGCTTTCTGTAAATCCTTGAGGTGCGCGTGAGAATTTAAAGCTACGTCCATTTAAATTAAATCCGAACAAATATTGGCTTTCCGGATCTATTGGGACGCTGAAAAAGGCATTCTTGAGATCAATTACAGTAAAGAATGTTGCTTCGGAATCAATAGCTGTCAGTAATGACGAGATATCTGGGACCACAGGAAATTGTGGCACAATGCATTTGTTTAACTCGCGCAGATCAATAACCAATCGATATACTGGCGGGGCCTTTGGATCTGTTCGTTTAAGAATCGGAATTATCGGGGAATTACATACATTGGAGTCTGTTTCTACAACTACTCCTTGGGTAATGAGCTCGTCAATGATTTGTAGTAAAGCCACTACAGCATCTGGTGGTAACTTGTATTGTCGCATTCGTGGTAGCACCACTCCTGCCTTTAATGTGACTCGATATGGTGTAATATTCATGCATCCAACATCAGTAGGGCCTTGTGCCCATAGACGTGTAGGCAAAGTCTGCAGTCGGGGATCCATGTCTCTAGACACATAGTGACCTTTAAAATCACGCAAAAACAACCTTACACCTTCCGGCGAACAACATATTATGGCTCCTAGAGCTTTCAAGGTTTTAATTCCTAACAGATTTTCTGGACATGATTTAGTAAGCAATAAATCTGTAGTTCGGGTCAGAGGTCCTATCGTAAGTGGCAGTGGTTGTGACACTTCATTAACAATAGGTTTTCCTGAAAAACCAAGGGAAATATTCTGTGAGCCTGAGAGGGGTGCCCCTGGAACTTCACTACGTTTTATGGTCGTTCGACTTGCCCCTGTATCGAGTAGAAATTTTCTATCTTGGCCTAATAATTCACTATGTACATAAGGTCCTTCTTGGTCTACTGGGATTTCAATAAGGGGTAAGTCAACTTCCCTCTCTAGGCTTGTTCATGCGTAACGCTGATACTCAGGATATTCATACTGTGCGGTCTGATACATTTGTCGTGTTGTTGTCTGTGTGGCAGCAGCAGGCAACGGTGGTGCAGCTGGCACAAACTGTATTGGCTGTTGTGCGGCTGGCATGGCCTGGGCATGCTGCATAGCTCCTTGTTCATTCTGATCTTGTCTGAGTGGCCGTGATCTTTCTTGTGTTTTACCTATGGCGATATTATGTTTTAAAACTGGACAATCGTGTACGTAATGGCCTGGCTTTTTACAATAATTGCATGTCCCTTTTACAGGTCCTGCTGAATCGGAATGTGTCATACCCTTTTTATGTCCTTCAGCTGGAACAGTCTGGGAAACTAGCATTTTCATTTTCGTGTCTTTCATGCGTCTGTGTTCATGTTCTTGTTCTTCTCTAATTCTATTGTGATGGTACTGTAACATTTGTAACATTTGTGATGGAGTGTTACCTTGCCAGGTACTTTCGAATTTTAATACTCTATTCTTTACTGGGGGCAGGGCATTTTCCACTAACTTTGTTACAAACAGATGTGGGTATGATTCGCTACTTGCTTTTATGCCACCATTTATACCAAAACATTTTTCAAATCGGGCATAGTAATCACTAGTGTCCTCATCTTGCTTCTGTTTACAGGCTGAAATTGTACCCCAGTCTTCCTTTTTCGTAGTTAATAAACGTGGCAGTACCTGTACTAATAAACCTGGTAGTGCTTTAGTTTTATCCCCAAGTCCTGCTCCTGCAGTTCGGGCCTTTTCTTCAGCTTCTAACACTGACCATTCTATCTTTTGGTCTCCTACCTCCCACTCTTTTTCCTTGAGTTTCTCATAAATGCCAGCAGGCATCAATACCTTTAATATTGTCATAATGTCGGGATAGGTGTACTCTCCCATGAGTAACATGTCTTTAATTTCTCGGTGGAAACCCGCTGGATCTTTGTCATGACTGGGTACTAGGTACGAGTTTTCTTCATTTGTAACAATTCTATTTTTGATATGGGCGTATATACAAATACGCGCTTAAACTCGTTGTCCTCGCCTTTGATTGGGTGTACTTCTCGTAACGGATTCTGTCTATCCATGTGATACGTGGTTCTTTCCTTGACGGGCAATGAAACATGCTCTGAGCATACAAAAACAATATACTGCTTTCTTGATTCTAGAATTTCTTTAATTAATTTAGTACCTGGACCTCTCCATTTATTCATAAGCAATTCAGTCAGTATGTCAGGTAAGGGACCAGGGTCCGAATGCTGACTCCGATATAGTATAATGAGTTGTTGAATCATATAAATCCCAGCTAACCTCTGTTCATCTGGGGTGAGATTCAAAAATGTGCGTACTACTGTATCATCACTATATTTTCCGGGACTGTCCACCCAATGGACAGCTGCCCTGGCTAAATCTTGTTCGTCCATAGAATCGAGAAAATGATAACCCCTTCGTTCTCGGAGTAGTTTGTCGGCGGTTTGGAACGAATGCTCGTTAGACCTTATATGGACTACGGGTGTTCGGAAACCCCTGTTATTGTCTGGACATATCGGGCGTATCGGGTCAATAAGACATCTCGTACTATTACAAGATCTTCTTTTACCTACATAGGCTATAGTTTCTGACTGTCCTGTGGGCGGTCCTGACCCTTCTTCCTCGCTTTGTTCGAACTCGTCTACCTCTAATCTCTCTTCGTGCAGGCGTTCTATTTCTTTACGGATCTTTCGGCACATGGCTATTATACAATTTTGTTTTATCATGTCTCCCTTCTGATATATTCTGGCTCCATCTTGTAAGAATTTGCATTGCTTCCGGGTCTACCCCCGGTCGGTCTTGATTTCTGATCACACAGTTTATGAGGAAACGTAACAGTTCCCCCTGTATCTCTACTTTCTGGTATTCCATAGCTCTGTAAATACATTCTGGATCTCGCCCTGTTTGGACAAAATGGTATATATTATCTAGATGCGCAGTCATTCCTGGTAACTTCCCTAAATACACTGCGGCTCGTCTGATACGCAATGAGGCCAGGGTCATTTCGTCCTCTATACCGGGCACCGGGTCATATCTACAATCTACGAGAAGTTCTTTAAGTGCACGAGCACTTACGAATTTGGGTGTACGTGAATGCGCTGACTCTTGAAAAGTAAGTTTATTTATTCTAGGTGGCGTAGAAAAGATATTAGTAGCACCTCCCGTGGCCCCATCTGGGGCGTCGGGTGTGAAAGGATTCGTTGAACGTGACACAGCAACTATAGGTGTGGGCACAGCTATAGAAGTAGCTGTAGGAACAGATACAGAAACAGATGTGCTTGCCGGAACTTGTGACTCGATTTGTTGCTGTAGGGATACGGGTGCTGGATCTTGGCGTGAGACCTCCCTGATATGCGGTCTATGTGGGGCGGAATTAGCATACTCGGGAGCTGCGTCATCTAAATATGAGGAAAGAAAAACATCTTCTGCGGTTCTAGGATGCCCCTTAGGATGTACCTTGATTGGGAATAATGGGGGTGGCAAGTCTTTCGGTATCTCTGGAGTAGCCTTAGGTAATCCTTCGGCCAGAAGGGGATACATACCATTCATAAGGGCATTTCTCTGTCTGTCTACTTGTTCTGATTTCACTCGGATACCTTCCTCAATTAATAGATTTCCTTGAACTTTATTTATTCCTTTCTTCCTGTCTACGTGCTTTTTCTGTACGTCTATGAGATTCTTTACGCCATAACTCAACGGCGTCCTTCTGTGACTGTCTGACTTTCCTTTTCCATAACTCTTCCTCGACTTTCATGATGCACTCTGCATCCCAGGTCCCCGCTGTGGGCCACCTCTGACTTTCTGGTAATCCCTTGGTATAGTCTACCCATAAATCAAGAAATAATATAGCGTCTAAGCCATGTTTGTGATACATAAAGTGCCCTGGAGTGTCCCTAGGAGGAATAGGAACGGCTTCTTCGAGAACCCCTTTTCTAGTAGTGATCTGTCTTAATTTCGAGAAGAGCGGCATATTGAGAACTGACCTTATACTTGATTTTGACCAACTGACCTGATACTTGAATTTGGACAGACTTAATACAATAAACACGATAATGAACAGTCATTCATACCACAATATGCAGGACGTTTTTAAACACATTAAACATTAAACCTTTAACTGAAACAACAATGATGATCGTCTGCATAACTAATCACCAAGCATAACTCTTGACACTAACTAGATACTTCGGAATACTTGATATACTGCTAAACAGTACAGATACACTGCTAAAACAGTGCAGACCGGATTTGTGTACCCAAACCCGTCTTGACCGGCACAACCTATGTGCACGTCAGAAATGCCTCCCCAGTAATGGTACTCACCGGGTAGCTTCGGAAACGGAAGGCCTCAGTAACTTGAACTTGAACCGGACTGGACTCGACTCGACTCGTCGGACACTGGGCTTGACTTCGGACTGGTGGGTCTCTGTGTACCTCGGATCTTGCTCTCTCAGCTAGGCTCTGGTCGGGATACTTCGCACTTCTCACCGCCTCGTCTGGGTGTTGATCGCAGTCTCAGTCGCCCCCGCTTGACTGGAGGGAGATACAGGAAATCCTGCTGGTACGCGTTATTGTCCGTCCAGCTGTGGCAGGAGACCGGGCCTGCAACTCACCGCCGGCGCGTGAGATGAGAAAGTGTCCCTGTTCGGGCGCCATCTTGTGGTAAATAAAATTCCTTTACCGGGACTGAATTTGATACAGAAACATTATAAAATAGCTCAGTAAAATGAGAGGCAGAATCCGTGATATTAGAGTTTCGGAATGGGCTTTATTCCAATAATCGATTATAATCGGATGCTTCAAGTTCCATCACCCCGGAGGTTCAGGAAGTGAAGTACATACTTTATTGACAAGAAGTAACTTTTATAGTGCATACATTACAATGAAGCGAATGCAGTAGGCGTAACAATTGATAAGGAAAATGACAATTTGTCTGCGTAACCAGAAATGGGTGTAATAAAGAGTAAAAAGGAACATAATTGGTTGTGATGTCATGTATAGGTGGATCTATAAGATAATACTTGGCCTAGATGCGCGCGCAGCAGTATGACGTGTAATTGACGTGTAACTAGGGGGTGAAGGGGACTTGACATTTAGCTCTACATGTGGAGACGAAAAGTCTGGGGGGTCAAGTCAACCTAATCCCAAATCATATCTAACATCCTATGTTTAAAGAACTATGTTATCCATAAAAGAAGGACTCTCGGACAGAATCTATTCTATACTGACTGTGCGTGCATGTACAAGCGTCTAAGTGTCTACACTGAATGCGAGGGGGTAGGAATATTCCATGGTAACAGGGCTATGAATTACTTGCATAAGGGCAGAGAAGCCGGGCCTTTTGCTCGGTGACTGGAAGAATGTTTACTTAAGCTACTAGGCAGGAATGCATCGGCTGAGGGGGAAGCAGATAATTCGAAGGTGAAATACAGTTCTTGGCAGAGAATAGGCTGATGTCAGGCTTCGTGAGCCGCGCAGAGAATGAGACAAAGTTCATGGTCACAGATGCAGGCTCAGACTGGAGCTTTCAGAGGCAGAAGGCAAGAAGAGTTTTGATGACAGAATCAGGGCCTACTTGCCTGGACTGTAAAATGGCATAAGTGAGCCATACAAAGACGGTGGCCTTTCATATTTAGGAATGGAATATCCGGCCTGTTCATGGCGGATCTGACAGAGGACATGTTGACGTTGGACGCACATGTATTTGCGTCTTCATAACTGGAACTGGAGGAAACATACATGTACTTGTGATATGCACATAGAACCGTTGGGGTCCAAGATAGGGGACATAACTGACCAGAAAATTCCATATTTCCACAACCTTGCCCACCTTCTTTCCGCCTCCGCATCCTTCCAAAGAGGAAGAGAGGCTCCACCGTCTGGACCCAAAACGTGCGCTCTCCTTTTATCTGGACCACACAAAGCAGTTCCGGGTGGACGACCAACTTTTCGTTGGATACGTGGGTGCTAAGAAGGTGATAGCTGTGCACAAACGGACCATCTCTCGGTGGGTCGTTTTGTGCATCAAAATTTGTTATTCCTTGGCAAAAAAGGACCCTCCTGTTGGGCTGCGCGCCCATTCTACTCGGGCCACGGCGGCTACTACTGCTTTGGGACGGGGTGTCCCTTTGCAGGACATCTGTCAGGCGGCAACGTGGGCTTCGCTACACACGTTTGCCAGGCATTATTGCCTTGACAGCCAAGTCCAGAGGGATGGCTTCTTTGGCCGTTCTGTCCTCCAGGACTTTCTGGTGTGATCTTGGTTCGCAGACCCACCACCGGGGATGGTATTGCTTGGGTATCTATTCTAAGGTGAGGAATCTAACTAACGTGTTTCTTTCAGATGAACAAGTTACTTACCTTCGGTAACGATGTATCTGTAAGAAACATTAGTTAGTTAGATTCCTCACCGACCCACCCATCCTCCCCGTTCTGCGAACTGACATCTAGGGTTAAGGTTATCCTTTTCAGGCCCCTAGATTTTATTTTTGGCACCAGTGTCGGTCTTTGCATGGCTCTGCGTTCCTGGCGCGGAAAGCTATGTACAAGAACTGACGTCAGCGCGCGAGGGCGGCGTCTAAGTACTCCGACGACGTCATTCCGGCGCACGACGCCGACGACGGACGCGGAGCCGCAGACGACGCCTAGCGACGCGCAAGGGGTATTGCTGATGAAAAATCTTCCGGATCCAGTCTGACGCCTGGGGATATTCTAAGGTGAGGAATCTAACTAACTAATGTTTCTTACAGATACATTGTTACCGAAGGTAAGTAACTTGTTCATTTGTGCAATTACTTAGTATATGTTCCTTCATAAACAAATTGTAAAGTCCAGTAAAATCATGCACATTATGTCCAGCTAACCAACCATCCAGTGTCTTTACTGAGTAGTCTACGAAGTCAATCCAGGACTGGGTCTGAGTTTTGTGAGCCCCCCTGAATCTAATTCTATACTTCTCAGTGGTGAGCCCAAATCCCTCAATCAGAGTCTTCTTCCTGAGGTCATAGGACCCTGCATCTGGCCCAGAGAGGGTCAGAAGCCTGTCTCTGCAGTTACCAGAGAACAGTTCCCACAGGAGTGCCCACCAGAGAGGTTTCTTTACTTTTCTCATTTCACAAGCCCTCTCAAAGGCTGCGAACCATTTGGTGATGTCATCACCTTCCTCAAATTTAGGGACAATCCCTTTGGGGATTTTAGGATCAGAAGTTTCCTCCCTTTCCTTAGTTTTTAGTATTGCTGCCACCATTGATGGGTGCTAAACCCATCTCCTTTCTTTCTCTAGAGCCAGGAGGCTGGACTCTAGAGCCATTCTTTTTACCAGCTTTGCTAAAAAGCTGTCCTCTTCACTGGGGAGTCCCCCAGTGAGTTACTTGGTCCACCTGTGTGGTCTCTAGGTTCCCAGAGGTTGATTCTTGGAGTCAAGGGTATGGGTGCCCTTTCCTCCCTAGGGATTATTGGAGGGGGGCCATTATCCCCCTCATCCTCCCCCCTTTCCTCCTCTGACTGGTCATCACCATGTTCAGAGGGGTGGTCCTGAGCATACTCGGCCAGGAGCTCCTGGAGCCCTTGTTTGGTTGGATTCAGGCCCATTTGTAGGTTTTTAAGTTTGCATAAGGACCTCAATTCCGTGAAAGACAAGTGTAAGTAAGGTGGGAGGTCGAGCTCCTCCACCAGGTCCTGCATGGTATTAACTTCACTAGTAGCTGGGTTCTTTTGAGACATTCTAACCTGACAGTTCTAACCCTCTACCCTTGACTACAGTGACTTTTATTTTTCTAAAATTCTAATGGGACTGATGAAAGGCCCTGACAAGACTTTTAGTATTTTGGAAAGACCAATTTAGGAAATCAGAATTCTAAAGGCAATTTTAAGAGTTTTGTTGTGTGATCAGATGGTAACCAAGTAGTCCAACAAATGCAAGTTTGAATCCCACCGCTGATCCACAAATGTAAGAAAATGGCTCTGTATATACTGCACCAAAGTAAGGTTCAGTGTGCACAGAGTCCACAGTCCCCAGAGGTTTGGCAGAGGCTGAAGTTAGATATAACCTTACTCTCTAAAGTGGTAGCTTGGTCGAGCACTAAGGCAGTATCGGAGGACAGTGTAAAGCATTTGTTGTACACACTCAGTCAGCAAATGGTCTCACACACTCAAGAACTGAACTCTAGGCCAATTGTTTTGTATATAAAAATATATAGTTGTTTTACTTTAGAACCAACTATAGGTATCAAAATACCTTCTCAGAATAAAATGCTGTAGTTGTATACTTTCAATAAGCAATAGACTTTTAAATGCGATAGTTGTTGCAATAGGCAACACAATTCAAATATAATTATAACATTGAGCTCAATGGGAGTTTTTAAGTGAATGCAATTTCAATTACTTTGTGTATGATTTTCTTACTCACTGTTGGACCCTGGATTCAACCCTGGTGCATTTCCTGCAAACAGTTGAAAGAAATCGTTTTTGTTACACAGGCGATATTTAAGGAATATTTGTATGTTTCAAAAATCAACACTTAGAAGAATTTCTGGCAAAAACCAGGCAATGTTATCCTATGGAGGAAAATCAAGTTATCGGTAAGTACAGTTGTAATTACTTTTCAGGGACAGTGCTGGGCAAAAAGATCCAGCACTGGGATATCTCCTGATAACAGGTGAGTAATTTCGTTTTCGTTGATCGGCTGATTTTTTGTGAATATTTTAAAGTTTCTTAACTCGACACTTGAAAGAATTCCCTAGTGAAACCAGTCAATGTTACCCTATAGAGAAAGTGCAGGTTATCGGCTTTCAGGTAAGTACTCGACTGGCAGAGTTAAGGTTCTAGGCATAGACTCGGGGGTCTCCCAGGGTCAGGTAGGTAGAGTTGTTACACCTTCAACGGCACAGGGGCAGCCGGGTGCATATAGAGTTAGGCCCAATGTTAGCCTATGGCGGGCAGGGGGCCTTTGGTTGGTGGCTGCTAGCAGGCAGGCCACGCGGCTGTGGGAGCTGGGCTCCTGGTCACTCACACAGGGGAAGTAGGATAGAGGTTGCATTTCCAGGGGCTCACAGGCGGCTCGGTGCAGGGTGCTTTTGAGCCGTCGTGCGCTCAATGTATTTCAGTGGAGAAGCTACCATATGAACAAAGGCTGCAAGCTCGGGGACGGAGATTCTTTAGGGGCGACCACCATTTCGCAAGGTAAGTTGGGAAGCTGGAAGTTAGGTAGGCACCTCGGAGTTGGGCACAGGGGGCCGCAGGGCGCTGGGTGCAGGGGTGTCTTTTCGCGTCGGGAAATCTTACCCTCTGCTGGTCGCGGTTGGAGGGGTCCCTGGTTCTGAGGCTGCAGGCGTCGTCAGGAGCGTCAAGGAGGGTCCTTGGGTGCTCGATTCTTGGTCACAGTAGCCGGGGGGGCGTCCTTGTGGTCTTTGTCCACTCAGGCACAGGCCAGGCTTGGCGGGTGCAGTGTGCGGGAGTCGCGGTTTCTGGCTGGCATCAGGGGTTTGTTGCTTGCTTTGAGCAGAACCACTGCTCGTGGGAGTCCCAGTCTTTTAGAGTCACAAGGCCTGCAGGTCCTCCGGGGTTTTCGAGGTTGCTGACCATGGAGACGCTGGGGTTTAGCAGGAGCAGGTTCGGGGGTCGACAGGCCTATAGGACTGGGGCCCAGTCAGGGGTGTCTTCCTCTTGTTAGCAGCTGCACAGCAGGTCTTCTTCTTGTTCTTCTTGCTTGTTTCGGGATCTGAGAAAGGAAGGTTCAGGGTGCCCCTAAATACTAAATTTAGGAGCGTTACAGGTAGGTAAAGGGCAGGGACCAATGGGTCCCTTCCCTGGGGTGGGTACACCCCCTATCCTGCCACTCTCCTGTGGGAGGGGGGCAGTAGCCTAGTCCTGATTGGGTAGGGCTTCCCATCTTCAAGATTGTGAGAGCCCGGAATTGTGCTTCACCTCACCCCCCACCTGAGGGGTGGGGATGGCAGCGGCTGGCACACCCCCTTTCCTCACTTGGGTTCCCCGCCAGTCTTTCCGCCAGAGTGGGGGCTAGAACCGGTGGGGACCAGTTGCTGAGTAGAGCAAGTGGTCTGGGGAGGCTCACAAAGGCAGCATGCCTTTGAAGCTTCCCCTGCCCATTCTGGGGGAGGAGACCTAGCACCTCGCCCAGGATATGCATTGTTGCAGGCCCACAAACACCTTACTGAAATCAGTTGTAGATGCAGCAGGTGCAGTTAGCTGACAAATGTGCACAGGAAGGCACGCCTGGCTCAAAATATCGGGTTTCAAACAGGAACTGCAGACACCGATAATCAATAAGCCCTTAACAGGAGACGCACTGTTTGGAAGTGAAGTAAATGAGTCCCTACAACAAATAAAGGGCAATGAAACCGCAAAAGCTATGAGAGCCTTGCAGTACAGGGGTACCTTCAAAAGGAGAGGTTTTAACCACAGAAGACCCACAGGCGGGGGGGGGGTCTTCTCAATAGGGCAGCAACAACAGACGCAAGGCAGCTGACAACAGTCTTGCCAACAGTTGGGATACCGACCCTGGTAGCAACAATTAAAGCATTCCTTTTGTGGCAGAGAAAGAGCCAACGGGTAAACCTCAAGAGGGGCAGGAGCAAACTTCAAGTGACTTACCTGGTGTATTACCCACAACAGACAATTGGATTTTAAACCTGGTGCGCCACGGCTATTGTATTCAACTAATAAAGAAACCTCCACCATGGAAGAAAAAGTTGCAAAGAACAGAACCTTTAAAATTCATGGAGGAAATAAAGGAACTTATAGAAGAAAATGCAATAGAGAAAGTACTAACAAGGGAGCACAACAAGGGTAACTACTCGCCTTATTTCTTGGTACCAAAGCAGGATCTCTTGTTAAGACAATATTAGATCTCAGATTAATAAACAAATGTTTTCGCACGCAGCATTTCAAAATGACAACCCTAAAAGAAGTAATCCCACAGCTACAAAAAGGAGACTACATGGTAACAATATACTTTAAGGATGCCTGTCTGCACATCCCCCATTAATTAAGCACGCAAGAGATACATCAGGTTCATCCACACGGAGACACACTACAAAGTCAAGTTCTTGCCTTTTGGAATAAAATCTGCACCAAGAGTTTTCATAAAGTACTTAGCAGCATCCCTAAGAAGGAGGAGAATCCACTTCTATCCCTATCTAGACGACTAGTTGGTGAACGCAAATTCAAAACAAAGATGTTGCATGCATTCAACAGGTATTCAAACCACTACAAGGATTCGGTTTCTCCAGAAACCACACAAAATCCTCAGCAAAACCAGAACAGAAAAAGATCTTCCTAGGCGCAAGATTGAACTCCAGAATGGCACAGGCATACCAGACCCAAATGAGGATACAAGCAATGAAAGAGGAAACTCGCCTCTATCGGAAGGGACAGGCTCTGACAGTGAGGACAGTTATGAAACTAATGGGCATGATGGCATCCTGCATCCCCCTCATTACCCATGCACGTCTACAGATGCGCCTATGAGGTTGCATTGGGGATGCCTCAGAAGACTCCAGGACTCTAGATTTACTACAGTGTTCACTAACAAAACCTCAGTTAATGGGGCAACATTGCCAATCAACAAGAACATAATGTAGCATTCTTGCTCTGCTATATCAGGACCTCCGTTTCAGTGATCAATGACTAATACTGGGCTATTCATTAGGAAGAAGGGAAGTGGTTTCTTTCTAGTTAAAAAATAAATAATAAAATACCAAAAACTTAACTAGACAACAAGAGTACCCAACCAAGTTCACTTAATGGTAGTGTGTCGGTGACAGGCGGTAATACACTATAACCAGGTAACCAGGAAGGACAGAATTCTCTGCCTCCAAAAAAAAAAAAAAAAAGCCAAGGCCCCAAATGGCTTGAATGCTTTTCAGCGAGAGCATATTTAGTCCCGGGTCAGCAAATGACCTCCACAAGGGCCCAACATATCAACATTGGCAGTTTGCAGTCAAAATGTTCACTTGCAGGTACATACAGAAACAAGCGCATCCACTGGAACAAATTCAATAGCCACAGCGGGAAGTCACTACTTTTCTAAATAATGAATGACCAGTAGGAGTAGTTTTGCAGTTTGGAGAGTTTTCTGGATTTACATGCTGTGCATTATTAGTCCATTTAGTGGTTGGGTCCAGGAATTGTCTGTTCCCCTGTGCCCCCCCGCCCCGCCCTTGTGGGCGTTGTTGACCACCGTTTGGTGCTAGGTCCTTCACTTATGTGACATCAGATGGCGCCTGGGAAGCTCCTGTGTGTGGTTGCCATCTTCAGATTCTTTTTTGTCCTTTCCCTTCTGAGTAAGGGCAGGTCTTCACTCTTCTTGTTTTAAGTCTCTCTTTTTTCCTTTTACACGATTTCTCCTCCCACCTGTTTGCCTTCCTCATCTCTGGGGAGGTGGGTTGGTCGTATGTGAATATAGAAAACTGTTCAAGCTGAAAAACTACTCCTACTGTTAAGTAAACCTTTCATTTTGCAGCATGAATCCTTTTCTGGATTTACATACTGTGCATTAGATTATGAAGCGGCTTCCCATTCCTTATGATGGTTGTGGTGAGATGTGGAGGACCTTGCAAACAGGTGCTGAAGTACCTTTTGTCCCACATGAGCTTCCTTTGTCATCTGTTTATCCACACAATATTGCTTGGTAAAATGTTTTTAGAGGCTCATGTAGCGGCTGCACATATAGTGCCTATTGGCAAATTGGCCATAAAGGCTAGGGTTGCCCCTATTTTCTTTGTTGCGTGAACTCTTCATCTAGTATTTAATGTTTTTCCCGTTGAGGAATAGCATGCCTGAATTGCTTCTGCAGTACAATGTGCAACTGTCACCTTTGTCACAGGTGCACCCTTGTTGTACTTGGAACAAGAGACGAAAAATTGATTCCCTTTATGGAATTGTTTTGTCTCCTGTAAATAGCATTATAAGGCGCTTTACATCCAGGGTATGAAGGCTTCTATCTAGTCATGTTTGTGGGTTTTTGAAGAAAACTGGTAGCTGAATGTTTTGATTCAAGTGGAATTTGCCTACCATCCTGGGTAGGAACTGAGGGTTGGCCCTTAAGACAATCTTGTCCTTTTGGATTTGCATGTATGGGTCCATAACCTTTTGGGATAACTGTCACGATTAAGTACATTTTCCTTGTAGGTGATTTGATCACATTTGTCTACTGTACAATTGAATAGCTGTTTTATTGTTTGGGCGCATAAATATTACAATAATGCTATTGTTGTGAACAACCTTCCCTGTGACTATCAAGTCAGCTGTCACGTCAGTGAGTTTCAGGCTTTCGCATTGTCATCAACCTTGGTTTTTAATAGTCAATGTGTCGACTATGCCAGTCTGTTCTTCACTCAACAGTCATTTCGAATTAGTGGATCCATTGTTCAAAACCCCAGAACATGTTACAGAGTAAGAATGTGAATAGTTCTTTGAAGTTTTGCGTAAAGTAACAAGCATGTAGGAAAAATAGCCCTGACAGGAAAACAATCAAGGCCTCTCTTTGTGAGTTTGCCATTAATAAAATGCACTAATATGTGGAAATAGTGGATCTAGACATAAATATGAGTTTGCCTTCTCTTTTGAACAGCATATGCCTTCTCAGTTAATCTATCAACTGCTTATATTCTGAAAGAAGTAGTGAGATTTGCTAAGACGGAGCCACGTGTGCAGTGGAATATGATTAGACAAGAGGTTCTCTGTATAGATCCTTGATTTCAGTTTCCTATCCCCCATAGGTTTACTCAGTGCCCCCATTAGCTGGTCAAGTAACATAATCTAGGTACTCAGTTAAAGTTTCTGTTGAGTTGTAATGTTTTCTTTTCTCTTCCAAACAGAGACACACCCCTGCCCTCCAAAGCCAGACCCTGCAAAGAGCCTTTCCAGTAATATCAATAGCCTTACTCCTGCCAAGTCAGCATCTGTGATTAACAGTGGATCGCCAACCATTCTTGGCAAAAGAAGTTATGACCAGCACAATGGAATGGATGGTGGGCATTTTACTGTTTTGAAATATTCATTGCATCTTGTACCTTTCATTTCCCAATCTTTTTTCCTTTTAGTGTGAAGTCATGGGTAATGTATTAAATGGGGCATAAGAACATTAGTTTTATTTATTGTACTCTACTTCGTAGAAGTGAAAATGTCTGTTCTCTGATGTATTGTGACTGATCTAGGCACACACAAGTTTGTATTGCTATTGTGAGCAACTTGTATGTTTTTGCAGTAAAGGGCAAGTAGAATACTCAAGCATTCCTAAGGCTAATATAGTGTTTGAGTTTTCATATATTAAAAAGAATGCAAGCCTCAGGATGTTTTCTGGTTGGTCCTGTGCATATGGAATATGGTAGGTTGATGGTCTTACCTTCGTGGAGCACACATTAGTACACAAATTTAAAATATGATTGATAGCTGTAGAATTATGTTGAAAGATGGATGGATATGTAAGCTTTTCAGACTTCTGTGCAAATATTTATATTTCCACAGAATTCTTTTGAAAAGGCAAACGGCCTTTCATCATACCTCTGTTTAGCTAGTTTGCTACCTTTAATATTTTTTTTTTCTGGAGCATTTGAAAAAGGCGAGCAGTTGTGATGTATGAAACAGCGTTGTGTAACTTAACATGTATTATACCTTTATTTGCTTTTGGACTCTTTCATTCACATATTATGTTATTATCACTTAATATCTGTTTTTGTTACTTTTTGTTGAGGAGCCTGTCTTACCGAAAGAAAAATACATATAAGTTTCCAGTTCTGCACAATTTAAAAAAAATATATTTTTATTTTCACTTCGCATACAACATCAGTAGACATGCACAATAATGCAGTCCAACACATATGCAGTCTTTTACATTATCCAATATGTCACATTGCATAACCCAAGCAGTGAATAGCAGGTCTCCAAGTGCCGTAGGCACGAGCGGCAATGCACCTAAAGAAAAATATTAGTCGGATCTTATACAATACAAGAATGCAGGCGAGTCCCAGCCAAAAATCCGGCCTCTGCTCTTCGTTAGGGAGCAGTTGTACCCCATCCCAGCCTACTTATATGCTGTGCCCAAGTCCCGAGTTTCCACCGAACACAATATAATATCAGCTTCCCAGTCAAATTATAACAAGTGTCCATGAGCTATGTAAGCGGATAATCCAGAAGGTAATGAGTGAGAGGCGCCCATATATCTCTGGGTCGGGAGGGGATCGGAAGCAACTCAGCATATGCATTCAACTTCTCCTGCCACAAGATCAAGTCACCCAACCACTCCTTAAATTTCGGCGCCCGCCCCCTGCCCCATCTGCACGCCACTCTACGCCTAGCCAGTGCAACACCAAAGGCCACAAATCTGCGATGGGCAGTCGGGATCTCCTCAACATACCCTAGCAAAGCAACCATAGGGGCCGCCTGAATTTTCAGCAAAGTCATCAGCGCCTCAAACACTTGCCGCCATTACTCCCACAACGCTTCACAAGACCATGCCAGGTGCAGAAAGTCCGCCCCATCTACCCTGCATCTATCGCACCGTGCATTATCACGTAGCCTATAACGGAATAACCGGGCAGGAGTATAGTACAGGCGGTGTAAGAATTTGTAGTGCGTAATACGGAGTCTGGCATTCGAGGAGACAAGCTCAGTCTGTTTACAGTAGTAGCTCCACTGCTGGTCCGTGAGTTCCCATCCCAACTCCACACTCCACTTTGCACGGGCAGGGCATGCCCTGTATTCAGTCCCTGTGCACAAGCTTCGATAGAGGGTCGACACGAGATGCGACGCATCAGGAGCACACAACATACGATGTAATGGGGGGGAACGTAGGGGGTTCCAGTGAGTAGGACGGCATATGTTCCTTCAATCCCTGCCTCAGTCGTACATATAAAAATATATCCATAGAGGATGCCGATGGGCCTTGATAGAGCTGCGCCAAGTCTTTAAATTTACCATTTAGATAGAGGTCACCCCAGGTATGGATGCAAAATTTGGATTTGGTTGCGGAGAAAACCCCTTCTGCAACTACAGGCCTGTGCGGGTGGTATGTGAGGGGGAGCAGCGGTGAATAGAGCACCGGAACTTTAAGTGTACGAAGTAGGCACTGCCAGGCTCTTACAGTGCAATCCACCGAGGAAGGGCCCTCCGGACTACTCTCCAGCACCGAAAGGATGACCCCGTCTAGTGGGATAGGGTGGGCAAACCAATGCTCGGTTGCGACCTGAGGTGTACATCTGGGGGGGGGGGGGGGTGAAACCAATAATGGGCGAAATGCGCCTGGGCGCAGAGATAATACAGTTAAAAATTTGGCACTTCAAAACCACCTTGGGAATAAGGCCTAACCAGTATCTCCCATTGTAAGCGGGGCTGCATACCGCCCCAGACTAATCGAATGAGCTCAGACCTAAGCATGTTAAAAAAGGGGCGTCCTGGATACTGTGGGATGTTTAAAAAAAGATATAAAAATTTAGGGAGGATGACCATCTTAATGAGCGAGATGCGTCCTGCCATGGTAAGCGGGAGAGCAATCCACCTGGTGATACAGTTTGTGACATGTTCCAATGTCTTGCCATAATTACTACGCAGCAGTTCATCACGATCATTGGTGATGTATATCCCCAGATATTTCACCCCGCCATCACACCACTCTATGGGGTAGTCAATGGGAAAAGGTTGCGCCGCGGGAGTGATCGGGAATACCTGCGACTTGGAGCAGTTAATCTCTATGCCCGACAGCCCTCCAAATCGTATAACCTCCCGCAAGATCGGGTTGAGATTATGCACCGGGTCCTTAACATACAGGGTGACATCATCTGCATATAAAGTAACTAGTATCTGTCGCAGGAAGCATCTGAGGCCCTTCTCCGAATGATGTTGACGGATTCTCGCTGCCAGGGGTTCGATAGCTAAAGCAAAGAGGAGTGGAGAAAGAGGGCATCCCTGCCTGGTGCCTCTCAAGAGCGGAATGGATGTGGAGATGTGCCCATTAATATGCACCCGAGCCGTAGGTGAAGTATATACAATCTGGATCCAGTTTACGAATTTGACCGGAAAGCACATGCACCGCAGTACCGCAAACAAATAATCCCACTCCACAGAATCAAAGGCTTTCGTGGCATCCAAGAACACTGCCACGAGCGCCAGCTTCGGATCAACTCTGTGCATCACTGAGAACAATGATCGCAAGTTATGAGAGGTCTCCCTCCCAGGTATAAAGCCTGCCTGATCCGGCAGCACCAGCTTCTCCATTAACAAGCTAAGCCTATTAGCCAGAAGCTTGGCAAGGATCTTCACGTCCGTATTAATTAAGGACAATGGTCTGTAGGAAACACATTGATCCGAGGGTTTATCTGGTTAGGCAATGAGATAAGGGCTTCCCTCATCGAGGGCGGCAACACCTTGGACTCCAGAGCTTCCTCATAAACCTCGCACAGAACCGGCATCAGCTGAGCTAAGTATGTCTTATAGAATTCCACCGGCAATCCGTCTGATCCCGGTGCCTTACCGGATTTCATTTGCATCACCGCTTCCCTAAATTCATCCATCTGGAAGGGTTCAGCTAAAAATTTCCGTTGGGTATCTCCCAGCCAACCCAGGGTAATATCCTGGAAAAAGGGAGCGAAATCTAGGGGCTCTGTGCGCCGAGAAGTATACAGTTTCTTATAGAAATCTGCAAACACATCCAGGACAGCCAGGCAATCTTTATGATGCGCACCCGACAAGTCTAAAATGTCTAGCACATAGTTGGAAAATTTCGGCTTCTTTATGTCCTGGGCTAGTGTCTTGCCGGGCCTCTCCCCCTCCCCATAACGGCGCGCACTGTAATATTTCCCCCGAAAATGGGACTCCCGTTCTGCAGTGTCTGTGTATTCCGTGAGTTTGTTCCTGAGTGCCGCCCTGCAGCCACCCGATGAATCTCGCCACATGTCAGTTTCTAATTGCTTCAGCTCATCCTCCAATTTTCACAAAGTGCGCAGAATGTCCCTGAGCACCCCAAAACATTTCGCCATGCAAAAGCCTTGCATCGTTACTTTGAAAGCTTCCCACAACGTGCCTATACTATTTACTGAGCCTTTATTGCGAGCAAAAAAAACTGAAATCTCCTCCCTCAGCTCGGTCTGGAAATCTAAATCCATCAGTGCCTCTGGTATCAGTCTCCAGCTGAACGGGGGGGCAACGGTGCAGGGGAGCGTCAGTTGCAGCAATACGGGTGCATGGTCAGAGAGGGTTCTGGCCAAATGTGTTAGAGTGTATCCAAGGGACCACTCCTCTGCTGACCAGCCAATAATCTAAGCGCGACCACGCGGCACGAGCGGTGGTGTAATACGTGCCTTCAGTTTCCCCTGGGTGAAAATGCCTCCATGCGTCTATCAGGCCATGAGCGCTGAGGATTTGTGGTAGTCTCCTGCGTCCGCGTATAGTGATGCGGCTGAGGACGGGACCTATCTAGGGCGGGACTCAAGGACGTGTTCAAATCCCCTCCCCAAATAATATAGGTGGACCCAAGTTGGAGGATCTGCCCCCAAAGGGACGTGTAGTAGCCGGGATCATCTATGTTGGGCACGCAATCTCTCACACCATTGTGAGAGATTGCGTGCCCAATTGGCCCCACAGCAAGCTATGTCTGCCCAGGGTATCACTCACCGAACCACCCAAAACAAAGGGAGTGCCTCGCTTGATAAGGACCACCGTGCCTTTTGAATAGGACGAATAGGAGGAGAATATTCTGATGGACGCCCACCTATTCCCAAAACAAAGTCTCCCATGTGGAGCAGTGTGCGTTTCCTGCAATTCCGCAATGTATATTTGGTGTCTGTCTAGGTAGGCTAACAGCTGCCGACACTTGCGTAGGTTTCCCAACCCCCTGACATTCCACGTTAACAGATTTATCCGCTGGGGATTATTGTCCGACGCCATGACAAGGGTACGGATAGGGGGTACCATGCATCATGCTGGGAGACTTGTCTCTTCGTATAGTCATATATGACGTGGTATGCAAACAGTAATGTGCTGTGTTGGAACATTTAGCAGAACTTAACAACCCCAATCGTGCCGGGACCTACCCACCCACCCCAGCCCCATATAAATGATACAATGACATAAAATACGAATACATTCCTGCACTGTGGGGCAGACAAAACAATTAAGCACTCGGGGGGAACTCCCATATAGGAGGTCGCCAGGGCCGCACAAGAGCAACCCCGTTCCTCGCCCCGTCAAAGGCCAAGCCACTAAGGTCACCACAAGCAGTGAGTCGGCCAGCGGAGGCGAGGGAAGAGGGGGTCACCTGGCTCGTCATGTATCACAACCATCTGCCAGTGTGGAGTATAAAGATTTCCAATATGCATAATAACCAAAAGCACATCAGGCTATCTATGAAGTCACTTATCTGGAGTCTTCCGGAGCAAACGCGTTTGCCGTCTCCGATCATTTCCACCAACCTCACAACCTGTTAGGCTATAGCCACCATAGCATTGTGAACCATTCATCCATGTGATTCTCGCACAGTGAATGCGGTGAGTCAGGCCGTTTGAGGGGAGGATGATCTCCCAGGGGAGGGACGATGAAGTGTTTTTAGAAACTCTTCCACCTGGTGCTGGTTCGTGAAAACGCTACTCTTGCCTCTGTGGGTGACTCGCAGTCGCGCCGGGTAGAGAAGCGTGTATTCAATCTGCGCCTTCCTAAGTTTCTGCTTCACGCCCACGAATTTGCGCCGGGCTTCTTGGACGGCTACTGTGTAGTCGGGAAAGATGGTAAATTCCACTCCGTCATATTGAAAATTCTTGTGCTCTCTAGCCATCCGCAGAGCAGCATCGCGGTCCCGATAGTTAAGAAGTCTCGCCACGATCGGCCGTGGCAATTCCTCTGGAGGAGGTCGAGGGCCCAGTGAACGATGTGCCCGCTCCACAATAAACTGAGGAGAGAAAGGATTTTCAACACAGGCACCCTGCAGCAGCTTTTCTACGTGCTCCTCCATCCGGCCAGTGTTGGTACTCTCCGGAATACCCATAATGCGGATGTTATTTCTGCGACTGCGGGCCTCCAAATCCTCATTCTTAGCCGCTATGACCTTAAGTAATCTGTCTATTTGCGAGACCTGCTGCTGCAGCTGCGCGGTGGAGTACTCCGTTTCCGAGATGCGGCGCTCCGCTTCTTTCAGCTGACCGTCGTGTTTGTCGACTTTCTGCACCAGAAAATCGAGGCGCGTTTTCATGGTGTCCATCTTGCCAGACAAATCTGACATGCTGTGTTGCAGGGCCAGCAGCAAGGATTGAACCTCATCGCCTTGCGACGAGGGCTGTGAGGGCACCATGTCCCCGCCCGCCTGGGATGCCCCCGCCCGCCTGGGATGCATCATCAGGAGTGGAGCGCGTATCCACTTTCTTATTGTCGAAGACCAGCTTCGGCTGCCTACCGTCCGGCTTGCCCATGGTACAGGAGG
The DNA here is from genome assembly GCF_964204655.1 of Triturus cristatus. NCBI lineage: Eukaryota > Metazoa > Chordata > Amphibia > Caudata > Salamandridae > Triturus > Triturus cristatus. The sequence continues at coordinate 1,188,092,846 of NC_140592.1, forward strand.
CGCAGCTACCACGCTAGGTGAGCACAGCAGATATCACCCACACACGGTCCACAGCAGTCACAATAGCAGCGGTGGGGAGGGGGGGGGGTCGTGCCTCCTGCGGTATCCGACCTAAATGTGGTGGTCCCAAGAATGTCCGTAACTCGCACCAGCCCGGCCACACTTCCACCAGGCGGCCCAGCATGCAACCAGTGAATGGTACGGGGACCGCAATCCGCCACCCCCACAGCAGAGGCCGAATCGCCGCCGAGTGTCAGGCTCCGCCCGCAAGTACACCGCTCCTACCACCAAGGCCAGAGGGGGGAGGGGGGGTTGGGGGGGGGGGAGAGAGGACAAGCCTCCCGGTCATACAACCTATCAGCACCCAGTTTTCACCGCAACTCCTCCAGTGCACCCCAGGCCAATAGCAGAGAACTGGGCCTAAGACCCTGCAGCAAGGTGGGCCTCGGTGTCACTCTGTATCTGTGGCGCAGCTGCACACACCAGGCACCATGCATTGAATACAAGGCAGCAGTCCCTGTCTCGGCACTCTCAAGCTCCCTCCGTCATCCCGCTAGTCACCGCTCTCCGGCCGCAGCTCCATGCGTGAAAAACAAGGCAGCGAGCACTGTCTCAGCACTCTCAGGCCCCCACCGTCAGTCCGCTATGCACCGTACTCTGTCCACGATCGCCGGCCTCCCTCCGTCACTCCAATGATGACCGCACCTCACCTGTCAGGCGCGTCGCCGTCAGGATCCTCCGGCTGGCGGTGAGATCAATACTGGCCGTGCACAGGCTCCCTCCGCCCCGCGAGTCCAGTCGGGCAGCCTAGTGCACACGTGGGGGGCCTCGGCACTCGAGTGATTCCAGCGGCTGATCGGGGCTCCGAGCCGCCCTCCGCGCTGGTCCGGGATCCCGCCGGCAGGCTCCGACAAACGCCTCCAGCAGGTATGCCAGCTCAAAATTCCTCCGGAGCCGGCACCATGCGTAGCCCCTCCGATGCCCGGCAGCTTGATACCGTTAACATGGCAGTGGCAGCAAATAAGTGAAATATCCTAGCGCCAGGTAGCCTAAGCCTCACAGGCGTGCGGCCATTGCGGTTGTGCGCCCTCTAGCGCCCCCCAGTTTTGCACTTTTTACAGTATTTCTTGTTTTCAAGGTCTAATTTTGTTGGCATTAGTTTGGTCTACAATCATATCAATTTTCAAACTGAAAGAAAGTTGAATCATTCTTAAATATTTTATTCCATTCCTTTTAGTGACGCAATACATGGCCATTATGTGCATCCAGTGGCGCAACAGTAATGAATGTGTACAGTTTGTTAAATCCCACCACTACAAAGATCAGTCTTTACATTTTGCTAAATTTCCACGCCAAGCGCTATTATGTCATGGCTTGAGCAGTATGCTTTGAATCTCACATTCTGAAATGCATGTGACATGAATTAAGTTTGCTGTGTTTTACCAATACAAAAACTAAGCTAATTTCCAAATCCTCCAAACAAGCATTGACTGGTTGCAGTCAGAATGACTCACGCTTCCGTGCTCAGCTCTCTTCTTTATCTTGTCTACAGAAGCTGATATTCACAGATGGAAATGCAGTATCTTTTTATCTATTAATATTTTTTAAACAGTGTAGTAATAAACTCAGTACCAGCTGTCTAGTTTATAGCAATTCATACTTGAGTATATTATCACAGTTGCAGTACATACAAATCTGATAGATCAGTTACAGTAAGTAGGACTATTGGATCCAACAAAGGAAATAATCATATAGGTCTGTTCAATTACATGCTAGGCAGAGAGGGAAGTCACATTCTCTTGAGCATCACACTATTATTCCAGGTTTGCTACGAGATTCGGGATAACCTGCTTGTTGTCTACATTGCACACATTTAGGGGGGGGGGGGGTGGGTAGGCAAATTAGTGCCTTGACTCAGCAACTAAGCTTGCAATGGGACCTAGATGTTTTTCGGCATGGTGGATTGTTGGAAAATGGATATTAAAGTATCGGACATGACATTACTAAAATTCAGGTCTTTCAGCCTGTCATAAAACCTTGGGCACAAGCCACTACATTAACATATTGCCACTCTTCTTTTTACCAAATCTAGTTTTTGAATAGCAGATAGTGTTTCATACCCCAGTAGAGCTATCCAGGGGGCTGGACACAAGTGTGTCCCTATCAAAAGTGACATTGAATTAAAAATTACTGGTAGAAAATCACCACTGGTGAGCAATTCCATGCAAGATTATAAAAATAAAATCCCACTTCCGGAGTGAGGCACGGACTTATCATATGGTTGATTATATCCTTATTTATCAATTTTGTAGTAGAGTATACTTTATAAAGGAACTTTAAGTGCAACAGCCTAAACCTGTTGCTGCAACGGATGTCTGGTTTGAGCGCAGATGTAGGGTCCACTGTGCATCGGAAATTGGGTACTCTTTATCAGTTCCCCATCGCTCAAGTCATTTCTCTTCCAGGGGATCCTCATCAATAGTCATATGCACTGAATATTCCCGCCCATGTGCGGGTACCCCGGAAATAATTAAAAAAGTAATATGAAAAACATACATATCGTGTGATCAAGGCCGCTAGTTTGGCAGAAACGTGTTATGGCAGATTTTGTTTGGCAATAAAAAAGTAATTGCACTTATGTTAAATAGTACAATTTCATAAAGATGACATTAAAAAGTAGTTGGTTCTTCTTAGTATTTATTTTCTGAGTACAGGTTCAATACAGCTCATCCACCCAACTGTCTCTGGCTCCTCTCAACCTCACAACAATTCTACATGAAGTCAGAGCAGTCTAGAATCCATAGATGTCATAGAAATACATGAGTATGAATAGTAAGAGGTGCCATAGAAATACATGAGCCAGTTTAGTGAGCAACATTATAACACATCTCCCTCCGTCATAACATAAAAACATAAAGAAACATAATTAGTAAAACGACAACTAAATAACATGGCCCTTCAAGTACAAAGGTTCACATAAATGTAAGAGTAATAAAAATGGTAATCAAGTACCATAGTCCTTCAAATATGAAGGTTCATGTACATCTCTCTTAGGCCTGTTAGAACCATCCACCAAGCCTTTCCCACCAATATTGTCAAAATGAGTTTCCCCATGAGTAGAATTGCCACACACCGCAACCCTACTGAGGTTCCAAACCTTATGATCAGAGGTCCTGATTGCATTGCCAAGAACTCTGACCACTTTAAAAGGCTTCGAAAATTTATAACCAGAATCGCCAAAACCAGGTTTCTTAATTCTTACAAAATCACCAACCTTCACCTTAGTGTATTTGACAGCATGTTTCACATCAAAGTTCTCTTTGCTTTTTAAACAAACGTGATCCTCCTTACTCTTCCAAGAACTTAAATCAGGAGTCACACCTTTGTCTACAAGAAATTTGTTGACCCATGGAGGTTCTAGAAATGTATCAGGTTGCTTCCCACGGAATAAAAGAAAAGGAGACTTACCAGTAGTAGAATGCGGTGCAAAACGAAATATACAAACTCTCTTAGAAACTTCCTCTTTCCAGTTGAGACAATTTTGCTTTGCTAATGAAATGGTATCCTTTACTACCCTGTTGAATCTCTCAACAGTCCCATTAGACTCAGGATGATAAAGGGCAGCTTTCTTGTGGACAATACCACAATTAGTAAGAAATTCCTCCATTTCTTTGGACACAAGCTGCACTCCATTATCAGTCAAAAGAGTCTCTGGTATACCCTCCCTAGAGATTATACCTTTCAAAAAATCAATCACAGTTTTAGTGTTAGTATTCTTCACAAAAGAAATTTCGGGCCACCTTGAAAATAAATCCATCACAACAATGATAAACGTGTCAGAACCATCCCCATGTACAGCACCCAATATGTCCAGAGCAATGTCTTTCCACGGACCACTCGGACGTGATCTCTTCACCATCGTTTGAGTTCTGATCTTCAACGATTTCTCACTGAGGGAACACTAAACACATTCCCTAACCAACCTTTCAATTTGAATATCCATCCCAGGCCACCAATAGGTGGAACCTATCCTTTCCTTAGTTTTGGAAATGCCCAGGTGTGCCTCATGAGCTAGATCCAACAACTCTTTCCTCAAAGACACAGGGGGAACAAGTCTATGACCTCTCCATAATATTCCTTGACAATCAGACAACTGGTCTCTCACCGACCAAAAATCTTTTACCAACAGCCCCCCTTGTTCCTTGTACTGCCACCCAACACGAATAAGATCCAATACATCTTGAATTGTTTGATCCTCACGACAAGCAGCAGACCACTGATTTTGGGAAATGACCTTATAATCAATACCACACACAAAATCATGAGGTCGACCAAAACCTGGATCATCATGACCATCAGAGGGGTCAAAAGGGACTAATCTCGAGAGAGTATCTGCAACAAAATTTTCTGAGCCAGGAACATGCTTCACAGTAAAATCAAAACCCTGTAATCCAACAATCCACTTAGATATTCTTGGTGAAATAGAGTCAATTCCTTTGTTAGTCAAAACCTCACATAATGGTTTATGGTCTGTCCTCACAACAAACAAATTGCCCCAAAGAAACTTTTTAAACTTCTTAATGGCCCAATATACAGCAAGCGCCTCTCTCTGTCACCGAGTATCTAGACTCAGCCCCTTTTAAACTTCTAGAAACAAACATTAAGAAATACATGAGCATGAATAGTGAGAGATGCCATATAAATACATGAGCCAGTTTAGTGAGCAACATTATAACAACTTACTTTGGATCCGCGCTTGTTTGCTTTGGAGGTGGAGTGGCAGCGAGGTGTTGAAAAGACTGGATGCTACATGTGAAGCAGCCATATGTAACAGCATCCATTAATGAAGATTCAACAAGTGGTTAGGTGGATACAGCAGAGCTAGTCGATCTACTTGGCACAAAGCCAGGAGTCATGATCACGAGCCCTTTACGAGGCACTACTGCCTAGAATCTGATTCCGGGGCTGATGCTCAAGTAGGCCAAGCCTCCTTGAGGAATCTATTTGGGTAGCTTAGTTTTCATTCTAAGCCTACTGATCACTTTTCTGTTTTTTCTCCTTTGCCCCCAGGGAGATGAGGTGAGGCTTGCTATTCTATTCTAATGCTTATGACTATTGATGAGGATCCCCTGGAAGAGAAGGATTAATTACTTACCTGTAATCCTAGTTCTCTTCCAGGGGTATCCTCATCAAAATCATAAGCAACCCTCCCGCCTCCCCGGGCAAAGTAAATCAACACAATTCAGGACCCCCCTGTAAGAAGGTGCCCACTTTCTGCATGGTATGCCCCCACATTTTCCTGAATTGCTGATGTTCTTTGACTGAGTGTGCCCTGGGCTCCTGCTAACCCGGTACTGAGGGCCTATGTTCCTTCCCTAAAATTGCATTGAAGCCTAAACCCAATTGGCATCTCTGGCCACATGTCAGCCCCTGGTAAATGGCACCACAGGTACCCTGGGCACTGTGACCAGAGAAGGCCTCTAAGAGCTGCAGCACTTATTGTGTCACCCTTAGAGGTCCTGTACCGTGACACTCCCAAACAGCCTTTGCAGGCGGCATGTCTTGGTGCACAACAAAGTGAAGAGTCGACATGGCACACATCCTGTGTGCCATGCCCACAAAACGACTGCCCTAGCATAGATCAGTAACCCCTCTAGCAGGGTGCACTATGCCAGTGGTGAGGAAAGACGTGCATGAGCTCTGTACCCCTACAGTGCCCAAGTCCATCCTTGGGCATTGTAAGTGCAGTGCTGCCATTAACAGTATATGGTGCTGGGAGTTTGTCATTACTAACTCCACGACACCATAATGGCTCCACTGAAAACTGGGAAGGTTGGTATCTAGCTTCTCAGCACATTACACCCACCCTGATGCCAGTGTGGGATTTAATTTAAAATGCCCAACAGAGGGCATCTTAGAGATGCCCCCTGAAACTCGACCAACTTCTAGTGACTCGACTGAGTCACTAGAGTCAACAGACATGTTTCTGGACCCCTGAGTTGAGAGCCTGCTGCTCTCGGAGGCCTGAAACAAAGCACATCCTGGGACGAGGTGCCAAGCCTCCTCCCCCAGGATCGGCAGGGTTCACGAAGGGGAAGCTTCAAAGGCATGCCGCCTTTGTGAGCCTCCCCAGACCATTTGCTGCTCTGCAACTGGCCCCCAGTGGTTCTACCCCCTCCCCCCCCCCCCCACTTTGGGCGGGAGAGCCGGCGGGAAAAACAAGTGAAGGAAAGAGGTGTGCCCACCTCTGCCAACTCCACCCCTCAGGTGGGGGAAGCGAGGTGAAGCACAACTCAGAGCCCCCTCTATCTTGAGGATGGGGGGACCCAACCAACCAGAGACAGGCTCCTGCCCCCCCTCCCACGGAAGGGTGGCACGATAGGGGGTGTACCCACCGCAGGGAAGGGACTCATTGGTCCCTGCCCTTTACCTACCTGTAACGCACCTAAATTTTGTATTTAGGGGGCACCCTGAACCTTGCTTCCTCAGATCCAGAAACGACAAGAAGAAAAAAAGTACCGAACAGCCATGCAGCCAGCTAACAAAAGGAGGATGCCCACTGACTTGGCCCCAGTCCTACAGGCCTGTCTCCCCTCGAACCTGCTCCTGCGAAATCCCGGTGTGTCCTGCAGCCAGCAACCTCAAAAACCCTGGAGGACCTGCCTGCACTTCTAAAGACTGCTTCTCTAGTGAACACTGGATTTGTTCAACTGCAACATCTAGCAGCAGCCAGAGACCGTGAATCTCGTCCACGCTGCACCCGCCGAACCCGGCCCAAGCTAGAGTGGAAAAACACCACGAGGATGTCACCCCTGCGATCCTGACATTAGATCCGGCGACCCCTGACCTGCCTCCAGCCGAAGCCTGCATCCTAATTCCAGAAGGCCCCCCCCCCCCCCAGACCACGACCCGGAGCTGGTAAAAAGATCCGACCCCAAAAGGCACCCCTGCACCCGACGCCCCACGGCCTTTTGTGCCTAAACCAATGGTGCCATACCAACCCTTAATTTCCCAACTTACCTCTCGAAGTGGTGGTCGCACCCAGAAGTCCTTCGTCTCCCTGCCTGCAGTGCTTTTGCAAACCGGAGGTTCTCCATTGAAAACAGGGCACCCACCCTCGAAACAGCACCCTGCACCCGGCCGCCGCAGTGCTGCTGAGGGTGCACCTTTTGTGCTACTTTCTTTCCCCATTTGCCCTGACCTAAACCCTAGGAGCTTTGCTCCCACAACTCAGTGGCCTGCTTGCCAGCAGCCACCAACCGGAGGCCCCCTATCCCCCATTGGACAACATTGGGCCTCAACACTTTGCACCCGGCCGCCTTAGTGCCGCTTAGGGCGCAACAAGAGTGCATCACTGACCCCTGGGGACCCTAGAGTCTAACCCCAGAACCTTAACTCCCACAGTCGATAACTTACGTGTGAACCGATAACCTGTTTTCCCTCCATAGGATAACATTGACAATTTTCTTCCAAAAAGGTTCCTAGCGTGGAGTTTTGAAATCTAAAAATATTCTTTAAAAATCGCACGAATAACCAAAACATATTTACTTACCTGTTTACATTAAATGTCCCAGTGTTGAATCTAGGTATCCAGCACTGAGTTAGAAAAGTAACTTACCTGTAATTTATTGAAAAAGCCTATTCATTTCAATGTACTGTATTTGCTAACTATTGCAACCTACTGCATCCCCTGTAAATCAAACAAAGTACAATTCCTATTGCATTTTCAAACTGTTATACAATCAGCAACTTATTACTGTAAAGTATTTAATGCTTACCTGTGCCAGGCTTGCTTGGTTCTAAAAATAAAACAACAGTATATTTTTTTATACAAAAACAATTGGCCTAGTGTTCAGTTCTTGAATGTGTGAATTTATTTTCTGACTGAGTGGGTTCATCAATTGCTTAACACTGTCCTCTGATACTGCCTTACTGCTCGACCACAAATAGAGAGTAAGGTTCTATCTAACTTTAACCTCTGCCTACCTCTGGGGTCACGTGGACTCTATATACACTGTACCTCATTTTGGTATAGTATATATAGAGCCAGTTTCCTACAACGCCCTCCTCTGACGAGAACGTGATTTGTCCCGGTCTCTTTCCTGTGTGAGGGCAGTGACTGCCTGAATGGCCTGTGCTCGGTCTCCCAGAGTGCGAACAGGTCGATCTAAGTCTCGGACCGGCCTGGATAACGTCGGGACCCACTTGCGGGTATCGTAGTATGTAATGATGAGAGTTGGGATCTAGGTTCTTGTGTGTGTGTGTGAGAGTGCCATCTTTCTTGCATGGTATGCCCCCACTTTTTGCGGAATTGCTGAATGTACTTTGACTGAGTGTGCCCTGGACTCCTGCCAATCAGGTGCCCTGGGCCTATGTTCCTTCCCTAAAACCTCAAACCCAAATTGGCAAACCCTGGCCACATGTCAGCCCCTGGTAAATGGTACCCTAGGTACCCAGGGCCTTGTGACCAGGAAAGGCCTCTAAGGGCTGCAGCACTTATTGTGCCACCCTTAGAGGCCCTGTACCCCAACACAAACACACTGCCCTTGCAGGCTGAGTGTCTGGGTACAAGACAAAACAAAGAGTCGACATGGCACCCATCCCTGGGTGCCATGCCCACAACCTACACTGCCCTGGCATACATCAGCCACCCCTCTAGCTGGGTGCCCTGTACCAGTGGTGTGGGCACAGGAGCATGAGCCCTGTGCCCCTACAGTACCCAGGTCCATTTCTGGGCACTGTAAGTGCAGTACTGCCATTTAAGAGTACATGGTGCTGAGAGCTCGTCAAACACAAACTCCACAGCACCATAATGGCAACACTGAAGGTTGAGAAGTTTGGTATCAAACTTCTCAGCACATTAAACCCGCATTGATGCCAGTGTGGGATTTAATGTACAAAGCACTACAGAGGGCATCTTAGAGATGCCCCCTGAAACCTAACCTACAATCCACGTCTGGTCTGAGAGGCTGCCTAGGCTGCCACACAGCAGACATGTTGCTGGACCCCTGGGTGGAGAGCCCCCGCTCTCCTGGGCCTGCAACAATGCACATCCTGGGCGAGGTGCTAGGTCTCCTCCCCCAGGATGGGCAGGGAGAAGCTTCAAAGGCATGCCGCCTTTGTGAGCTTCTCCAGGCCACTTGCTGTACTCAGCAACTGGCCCCCCACCGGTTCTAACCCCCACTCTGGCGGGAAGACTGGCCGGAGCCCCAAGTAAGGACAGGGGATGTGCCAGCCTCTGCCAACCCCACCCCTCAGGTGTGAGAGGTGAGGTGAAGCACATCTCTGGGCTCTCGCCATCTTGAAGATGGGAAGCCCTGCCCAATCAGGACTAGGCTACTGCCCCCTCCCACAGGAGAGTGGCAGGATAGGGGGTGTACCCACCCCAGGACAGGGACCCATTGGTCCCTGCCCTCTACCTACCTGTAACGCCCCTAAATCCAGTATTTAGGGGCACCCTGAACCTTCCTTCCTGAGATTCCAGATTCCGAAAAAGCAAAGAAGAGCAAGAAGAAAGAAGGCCTGCCGTGCAGCTGCTAAGAAGAGTAAGACACCAACTGCTTTGGCCCCAGCCATACCGGCCTGACGACCCTCGAACCTGCTCCTGCTAAATCCCGGCACCTCTTGTGGCCAGCAACCTCACAAACCCCGGAGGACCTGGCTAACTTGTGAATCTGAGCACCTGGGTATCCCATGAGCAGTGGCTCTGCTCAAAGCAAGTTCTAACCCCTGGCATCAGCCCGAAACCGCGAACCCTGCACACTCTGCACCCGCCAAGCCTGGCCTGTGCTGGAGTGAACAAAGACCCCGAGGACATCCCCCTGGTGACTGTGACCCCGAATCCGGCACCCAAGGACTCACCTCGACACTCCTGACGATGCCTGCAGCCTCAAAACCAGGTACCTCCCCAACCGCGATCAACAAAGGGTAAGATTTCCCGACATCAAAAGACACCCCTGCACCTGTGGCCTCCTGTGCCCAATTCCTGGGTACCTACCTATCCTCTAACTACCTAACTTACCTCTCGAAGTGGTGGTGGCACCTGAAGAATCTTCGTCCCCATGCTTGCAACCTTTGTTCATCCTGGAGCTTTCCCATTGAAATCCATTGAGCGCCCGAAGGCTCAAAAGCACCCTGCACCCAGCCGCCCGAGTGGCCCTGGCAGTGTAACTTCTACTCCTTCTTACTTCCCCATTTGCCCTGAGCAAGTAACCAGGAGCCCAGCTCCCACAGCCACGTGGCCTGCTAGTCGGCAGCCACCAACCAAGGCCCCCCTGCCTCCCATAGGATAACATTGGGCCTAACTCACTCTGCACCCGGCTGCCCCTGTGCCGCTGAGGGTGTAACAACTGTACTTACCTGACCCTGGGAGACCCCTGAGTCTGTGCCCAGTACCTTAACTCTGCCAGTCGAGTACTTACCCAAAAGCCGATAACCCAATTTTCTTCCATAGGGTAACATTGACTGGTTTCTTCTGAAATTTCTTCTAAGTGTGGAGTTTCTAAAACTTAAAATATTCACCTAAAATCAACCGAGTATCGAAAATGGAAATACTCACCTGCTATTAGGAGAGATCCCAGTGCTGGATCTTGGTGCCCAGCACTGACTCTGCAAAGTACTCACAACCGTACTTACCATTAACCCAATTTTCTTCCATAGGAAATCATTGACTGTTTTTCTGGGAAATTTCTTCTAAGTGTCTACAAATATTCTTTAAAAATCGTACCAACTTAGAAAACTTAATTACGTACCTGTTTTAGATAGAGGTCCCAGTACTGAGCCTAGAAGCCCAATACTGGATTACAAAAGTAACGAGAACATACTATACCTATAACTTGAATTTTCTCCCATAGGGAATCATTGACTGCTTTTCTATGAAATTTCTTCTAAGTGTCAACTTTTAAAATAGCAAAATATTGCCTAAAAATCACAACAGTAACTAAGTCAACTTTACTTACTTGTTTCCAAGAACTGTCCCAGGACTGAATCTAAGATCCAGTCCTGGAGTTAGAAAAGTAATCCTGAAAGCAATCTATTGCAAATAACTTAAAACTCCCATTGAGCTCAATGTGTTATTGTGTTTGAAACTGTGTTGCCTATTGCAACAACCTGTAACTATTGCCTACAAAAGTCAATTGCATATTGCAAAAGTATTTAACCAAAGCATCTCATTCTGAGAAAGGATATTTTAATACCTATTGTTGGTTCTAAAATAAAACAACCATATATTTTTTATATAAACAATTGTCCTAGAGTTCTGTTCTTGAGTGTGTGAGACCATTTGCTGACTGAGTGTGTGCAACAAATGCTTTACACTGTCCTCTGATACTGACTTACTGCTCGACCAAGCTACCACTTTAGAGAGTAAGGTTATATCTAACTTTAACCTCTGCCAAACCTCTGGGGACTGTGGACTCTGTACACACTGTGCCTATATGGGAACAGTATATACAGAGCCACTTTCTCACAGTGTGGACTTGATACATTCCTTGTTCTGAGGAGAAAGATTGTCTAAGAAATTACAAAGGTCTTGTGGACTAAAGAACCCCTTGGAAATCCCATTTTTGGTAATTCGCAAACTTGCAGGCTCGAAGAGGCCATATTTGATATCAAGCAGGAAATAAGCGGACATGGTTGCATATTTTTCCCTGTGTTGGGTGGACCAATGCGATGAGCTCTCTGCATTTGCAATGGCGGGTCAAAGGTAAATCCTGTGAGCTTCTGGAAGGCTTCTCCGAGAAAGGATTTAGCATCGAACCCTTCTATGTTCTCTGGAAAACCACAAAGACAGACATTTCCTCACAACTTCTATCTTCCAGATCTACCACTTTGCTCCTTAGGAAAAGAAGTTCTTGATCTCGATCCGGTATAGAGTCAAGGCAGCTTTCAACTGCAAGCTTCCATGCAGTAAGGTCATCCATCTGTGTTTGGAATTCAGCTATATCTGTGCGGATGGATTAGGTCTCGGTAGTGAGGGCAGCTATTGAGGTCTCCATGCCCTTCAATCATCAGCCCACAGCAGAAATTTCCTGGAGTATCTGCTCCATGGTAGAGGCTGGTGAGGTTGTCATCATAGGGTTAAGTTGTTTCGGAGGTGAGGGAGTGACACCATGTGTATCTGAGGTGGAGCGGCCTTGATTTAGAACTCCTGAAAAAAGGAGTTGTTTAGCGGGTTTCCCAGATGTCTTAACAGACGCCATCGCCAGCTCTTCTGTGTCTATCCTCTGGTATATAAGGTATTTGTTCATTTGATGTCTACAATGTATTAGATAGTAAGCGTAGGCGTAGCGCGTATGATGCAGGCCGCAACTCCCCGCGCACCTGGCCTCATTTAGTTCCCCTCAGAAAAACGTCACTTGGGAGCATTATCCGGCAGCAGGGTCGTCGCTACACCACCTTCAGTTATTCTGCTGCCCAAAACCGGGGTCTAGGTCAGCATTTGACTCCCGGAAAGTTCTCCGGCTGTCGGCCGGGGCTCCTAACAGCACGGAGCTCTGGAATTAAGCCACCATCTTGCTGCGTGGCCAGACCACGCACCCTGTATTAGATTTGTTGAGTGTCTAGTTTCTTTTTTTCAGTTGGTTTGGTGGTGTTTAAATGCTTTACAATTGTTCCTTTGTGTAAGCCTCACTGCTCTGAGCCACAGCTACCCCGGGTTGAGCTAAAGGTCAACAAACAAAGCCTTACTTGCCCTAAAGGCGTTGGTAGTATATTGTATTACCCTGTTAGAACTCGCAAACACACCATGTACACCATTTCGCCACAATGCCATTGGAGGTAGGGGCTACCAGTCTTCTCCTACCTCAGTGACTGGCTGTTGAGGGTAGGTTCTTCACAGTCAGACATGGTCTATCTTCAGATGACTGGGAATCTTCTGACAGTGCGGGTTTCAATATCAATGTACCACACCTGACTATTTTGCAGAGGAAAATGTCCCTTTTTAGGTCTCGCACCTAGCGTTGCAATGCGCAGCATTGCTTGCGCAGTGAGTGACATCTTGTACGGGGTGTGAAAATCGGCCTAGGAATCGCACACAGCTGGTGCGTGTGCTTTTCCTTTTGGCCCACACGATTGGGCTTTGCGTGTGTGTTTTTCACTAAGACGGCACGCAATAGCCAAAGGCGGTCGCGTTGCTCCGCCCATGGCCTATTGGTGTCTATTATGCGCACCGCCGTCCATGAGGTTTCAATTATTGTGCCCAGACATGGGCGCAATAATTGAAACCACATGGCCGGCGGTGGCGCGCGTGCCACAGGCAGTCTTCTTTGTTATAGATTGACAGCGCGTTTTCTAGCGTAATTCTCGCAACATCAGACGACTGTGCAAGAAGCAAACCATAATGCTATGAAGCGCTATATAAAAACCATAATTTAAGCACTATATACGTGTTACTGCAGATTAATGCAAATAGATTAAAACAATGGAAGTAATCTTTCCTACACACGTACAATCATTTAATACAGATGCCGTTGTTAAGCCTCAGTGGGTTAGTTTTCCTGGTGCAGAAATCGGTGCACAGTTTTCCATCACCGAGGTGCGTGTGCCCTGCCCGTCACGGGTTCCCATCTCTGCGAGACAGACCTGCAGGCTCACGCACATTCTGCTGCGGTGTGCGTGTACCGTGCATGTAAATCACAGCAGAAGAGCTTGGGAGGTGAATGTTCCATCACCACAGTGTTTTGTGGGGAATTTGCGAGTCGCTGGTGCAGTTCCATTATACAAATCACCGAGCGCTAATTTGTTTTTTTTCTTTTTTTACAGATTTGCTTAACATGCAGATTAACCAACCCGAGTAAAATAACTCGGAGGATCGAAGCGTCTGTGCCATGTGAGTGTGTGTGGCTCGAGTCCCAGTTTCCAACCTCAGTAAAATAGCTCGGCCGGCATGTACTTTTACTTCTTTATAAGAATAGCAGACTGATATGCCCAGTTTTCCGCCATGTGGCAGTGGCTGATTTCTTGTCTGTGGCTATTTCGGGCATCCCTCAGCTGTTTCCTGTGACTCAGACAGGGCCCTGGTGGGGGAAGGAGCTGGGAAGTGTGGCTACAAACCCGTGAGTTTGTCTGGGGCCTCCAAGATGGTCGCCGTGCTCAATACTACGGTTGTCCGCAAATCCAGTCTTGTAGTCACAAAGAAGACCGTGGCAGAGGCCTAGGAGGTACGTGAGGGCATGACCCCTGTCCTCCCTTCGGCCATCTGCTGCGCAGTGCAGAGACTGCACACAATGGCTGGATGAATGGAAAACAGGCACATTTCATCTGGCCGCTGACTGCAGCTCAGCACCCAAAGAATTCAACAAGCTGTAAAGTGCAATCAAGTACTTTAAAATCTTTAAAAACACAAAAGGGTGTAGGCTAGCACACTGGCTAGCACACTCATTCCAATCCCCTTGGCCCTATGCATTCTGGTAAGGTGTGGTGTAAAGTAGCAATTTACTCAGTGATTGCATTTGTAGTTTGAATGTTCAAGACCAGTAGGTGCTGTCACGTGTTTTTAGGTCTCGCCTAGTTAAAGATGAAAACGTTTTCAAACAGACATCTACTTTTTTTCTTCTTGCACGGCAGCCTGTATTCACTTTTTATAGTTAGTGTCTTGATTGGCTCTATTTTTCTTTGTTTTATCGTTTTGTTTCGCAAAACTTTAATGTCATAAATATATTTCCCGTTTGCACATAGGACAAAGATAAACATTGTGTTCGAGGCATATGAGCTGCAGATTATACACTGTGCATAGATCGCCATCTGGTGTTGGGCCCGGATGTTTGCAGTTTGTTTTTCCTCTTGGAAAGTCTTTGAAAGTCACTAGGTCGGTGACTCCTCCTTTGGTTCGTATTGCGCATGGGCTTCGGCTCCATCCTCAGATTGTTTTTTTCAGCCATCGGGCTCGGATGTAATACTTCGCGCTCCGGTTCCGAACTTTTCCAGTTCAGCGATCGACGCAAAATCCTCGCTAATCGAGATCCTTCAGATAATAAATCATCTTAATCACCTTCTCTTCGGCACTTCTTCGATTCCGGTTGTCGACGGCGGCCTTCGGGCCTATACCGGCTCCGGTCTCGGCTGATGGAAAGAACTCCCTTCAAGCAGTGCCCTCGATGTGGGTCCAAATTCCTCCACACCGATCTTCATGAGGTGTGCAACCTCTACCTCTCCCCTGAACACGAGGCCCGAGACTGTCGCGCCTGCAAGTCTTTTCGATCTAAAAAGACTATTCGAGATCGAAGGGCCAGACGCAACATGGCGCACTCCTCGACCTCCGCTCCAGTCGACATCTTCGGGGACGACGTCGAAGCTCTGGGACAGCAGAACATCGAAGAAGAGGACGACGACCTCGTCTGTGCTTCCGAGGCTGACGACTCAGATGTGGAGGACATCACCCCGGCGCAGAGGGTCGTGAGTACTATACCCCCTCCCACACCCACGCCGATACCCAAAAAGGCTTCAGTCATGCCTTCGGGCCTAGGCAAGACCAATGGATACTGCTTCTCACACCCCACCTTCGGGCCCGGTAAAGAAGCCTGTTAAGCCTTCCGGCAGCTCGGGCTCGAGCCAGCCTACCAGCGGTACCGAAAGACACCCTTCGACACCGAAGAAAAAATCGGCCTCCACCTCCACACCGAGCCCAGCACCAAAGCCCTCGGTGTCGAAACCTGACCTCCCGGTGCCGACCAAACATCACAAGGCCCTCGGCACCGACACTCCCGTGCCGAAGCCTCTTTCGGCACCGAACAAAAAAGCGGAGGTCCCGAAAAAGCACGGCTTAGACAAACCTAAAAAGCCGTCTGCCCCGAAAAACTCGGCGCCGACCGAACAACCAGTGTCGCAAGAACTTTTCACACCGGATCCTCTGCAAAAGACACTTACCAAGGATCCAAAAACTGGACATTTGACACTGTCTTCAAAAAAGAGACACTTGGACAAACCAGCTCCACCTCCAAAGAGGAAGGACACTGCTACCTCCCCTTTCAGAGTGCCTTCCCCATCTCCTCCACCCTCCCCACCTCCCCCTTCTCCACCCCTGCCTCATAGCTCTCCAACCTTGTCTCCAGTCCCAGACGATCTAGGGGACCCTTACTATGATCCAGCAGATGTGCCACAAGACCCCACCCCTACTGGATTTCCAGACCCATGGAACGACTATAACAATCCGGACATCCCAGATGTCCCACAGGATGACCTTTACCCATCTAGGCCATCCCCACCAGACGATTTGTTAGGCTTTCACCACCTACTACAGAGGGCGGCACATTACCACGGGGTGGAGTTACATACTTACCCAGTGGAGGAAGATTTTCTCCTAGACACCTAGGTCTACTGCCATTCTACCTATCTTAAAGGGAGTAATTAAACATGCACCGGAGGTTTTTAAAGACCCAGTCAGGGCCAGGGTCCTAAACCCCCGTATAGAGAAAAAATACAAAGCCGCTCCCACAAACCCTTCATACATTAAAGGCCCTGCACCATTGGATTCCTTAGTGGTATCTACAGCTAGGAAGTGTTCAAATTCTCAGGCGTCAGGCGAAGCACCACCACCTGGCAAAGAGTCCAAGCTCCTACACGCGTCAGGGAAGCGCACTGCGTCACAAGCCGCCAATATATGGCGTATCGACAACACGCAAGCGCTATTGGCCAGATACAACAGGGCGCATTATGATGAGTTAGAGACCATCATGCACCATCTCCCTGAAAAATACAGGAATAGGGCTAATGAATGGATCCAAGAGGGAAAAACAATAACTAATACCTCTATACGCTGTGCCCTAGATGCGGCAGATACAGCCTCCAGGGCCATAAACATCAATGTCCTTCTCCGTCGCCATGCCTGGCTCAGTTTCAGGTTTTAAACCTGAGGTACAAGCCTCTATATTGAACCACCCATTCGACCAACATCATCTATTTGGCCCAAAAGTTGATGAAGCCCTCAAACATGAAAAAAGATACTGATACGACGAAATCCATGGGAGCCCTACAGTCACACACTCCTAGGCGCTCTTTTCGCCGCTCTTCCTTTCGGGGCACGGGCAGGGGCTACTCCTCGGATAGTGCATCCACGTCCTACAAATCCCCTCCTCAATCTACCTTCACAAAGGGTTATTAAAGAGGCGGATACAGAGGTAATAATAATAAAGGCAGAGGCAAGACAAATACCGCCCTTTCTGCCACACCACCTACCCAATGACTTTCCCCCGCTCCCTCCAGACCATTCCACTCCAGTCGGGGGCAGAAAACAACATTTCCTTCACGTCTGGGAAACAATCACCTCAGACAGATGGGTGACCCAAAATATTCATTCAGGGTATTGCCTAGAATTAACATCTACCCCCCCAAACATTCCACCCAGGCAACGCCCAATGTCTCAAGAACATGCCACATTACTAAAACAGGAGGTAATCTCCCTCCTGCAAAAACAAGCCATAGAGCAAGTCCCCATCAATCAACAAAATTTAGGGGTTTACTCCCTGTACTTTCTGATTCCAAAGAGAGACGAGTCTCTACGACCTATCCTAGATCTCAGGCCTCTAAATAATTACATACATTCAGACCATTTTCACATGGTAACCCTTCAACAGGTTCTTCCACTCCTCTCCCAGAACGACTTTCTCACCACTCTGGATTTGAAAGACGCGTACTATCACATTCCAATACACCATGCTCACAGAAAGTACCTCAGATTTGTAGTGGATGGGCAACACTACCAGTTCAAGGTGCTCCCGTTCGGGGTAACAACAGCACCAAGGGTATTCACCAAGTGCCTAGCAGTAGTGGCGGCACATCTCAGAAAACCGCACATTCACGTCTTCCCGTATCTGGACGACTGGCTAATAAAAGCCACGTCCTACGAACAATGTGTGCAACACACCGCCGCTACAATCCAACTACTTCACCAGCTAGGTTTCACGGTGAACCACCAAAAATCCCACCTGGTACCATCACACACAAAACAATACCTCGGTGCCACCATAGACACCTCAAAAGCCATAGCCTATCCCAATCCTGCCAGGATTGCAAATATACAGGCTCTGCGTCAAAAATTCATATGTCAACACTCTCTCCCAGCAAGGGTGTTTATGCAACTGATAGGGATGATGGCCTCTTGCATCTTCATAGTGCCCCATGCAAGACTCTAGATGCGTCCACTCCAAGAGTGTTTAGCGCGCCAGTGGATCCCGGCCCTGGGGCAACTGACAGATCTGGTGTTGGTAGACGGTGGCACCCATCGCTCTCTGCAGTGGTGGAACACCACAAACCTTTCCAAAGGTCCACCGTTCCTGGACCCGGTCCCACAAATAATCCTATTAGACGCATCGCTCTCCGGCTGGGGAGCTCATCTGTCACATCTCACAGTACAGGGCACATGGACGCCGCAACAGAAGTTACTCCACATCAACCATCTGGAGTTACTGGCAATCTTCCTCGCCCTAAAATCCTTCCAGACACAGATTTCAGGCAAGGCAGTCCTCATTCGCACAGACAACATGACTGCCATGTACTACATTCAAAAACAGGGGGGCACACACTCTCCACAGCTCTCTCAATTAGCGCAGAGCATATGGATATGGGCAATTCCACAAAAAATCTTTCTCCTGGCCCAACACGTCCCAGGAGTCCAAAACACCGTGGCAGATCTGCTCAGCAGACAAACGCAGCAGATCCACGAGTGGGAACGTCACCCACAGGTTCTTCACCCGTTCTTTCAGATGTGGGGGCATCCACAGATAGACCTCTTCGCCACCCACGAAAACAAAAAATACCCAAACTTCGCCGCCAGATACCCACACCCATTGTCCAAAGGCAATGCAATATGGATGAACTGGTCAAACAAATTTGCATACGCTTTTCCACCTCTCCCACTAATTCCATTAGTGGTGCGAAAGCTACAACAGCATTCCCTAACACTGATCCTAGTAGCTCCAACATGGGCCAGACAACCGTGGTACACCACACTGCTGGAACTCTCAGTAGTACCACACCAAAAGCTGCACCTCTCACCATGCCTCCTAACCCAGAACCATGGAGAGATCAGACACCCGGACCCAGCTCAGCTCAACCTTGCGATCTGGCTCCTGAGGTCCTAGAATTCGGATACCTTTACCTTCCCCCTGATTACATGAATATTATCAGGGAAGCTAGACGCCCTATTACTAGGGCATGCTATGTTGCAAAGTGGAAAAGATTTGTTGTTTACTGCCACAACAACACAATCAATCCTTTAAATGTGTCCATACAGCACATCATATGTTACTTGCTCCATCTACAAAGGTGTAACCTAGCATATACATCCATTCGGTTACACCTCGCAGCAATTGCTGCTTATTTACAGAACAGGCAGCACCTATCACTTTTCAGGGTGCCTGCCATCAATGCCTTTATGGAAGGCCTCAAAAGAGTAATTCCACCCAGAGTACCACCCTCACCTGTCTGGAACTTGAATATAGTTCTCACAAGGTTAATGGGACCCCCTTTCGAACCATTACATAAATGTGTGCTGCAATTTCTCACATGAAAAACAGCTTTTCTAGTGGCCATCACTTCCCTCAGAAGGGTTAGTGAAATACAAGCACTCACTATACAGGAACCTTTTCTCCAAATGCATCAGAACAAGGTTGTACTCCGCACCAACCCAAAATTTCTACCCATAGTCATGTCTCCATTTCATCTAAACCAGTCGGTAGAATTACCAGTCTTTTTCTCACAACCTCAAACCGTTGCGGAAAGGGCTTTACACACCCTGGATGTTAAAAGGGCCTTACTTTACTACATCCAAAGAACACAACCTTTCAGAAAAACCAAACAGCTATTTGTCTCTTTCTCTCCACCACATAAAGGCAACCCTATTTCTAAATCAGGGATAGCTAGGTGGATTGTAAAATGCATACAGATTTGCTACCACAAAGCAAAACGAACGCTATCTGTTCCCCCTAAAGCCCCCTCTACAAGGAAGATAGGGGCTTCTATGGTTTTTCTAGGAAACATACCACTAGATGACATCTGCAAAGCAGCGACATGGTCAACACCGCACACTTTCACAAAACATTACTGTGTAGATGTGCAAGCCAAGCAACAAGCTAGTGTGGGCCAGGCTGTACTAAAAACACTGTTCCAAACAACTGCAACGGATGCCGGTGGTCGCCTCTAGGGTTGGGTACTGCTATATAATCTATGCACAGTGTATAATCTGCAGCTCATATGCCTCGATCGGAATATGCTACTTACCAGTATGCATCTGTTCTTGGCATGTAGAGCTGCAGATCTATACACGCCCACCCGCCTCCCCAGCTACCTGTACCCGTTCCAGTTTATCTTATTTAGATACAACACACATTGGTTTCTTTACTGTTACTACTACGCTCCATCTTTCCCTGCTGGCGAAAAACAATCTGAGGATGGAGCCGAAGCCCATGCGCAATACGAACCAAAGCAGGAGTCACCGACCTCGTGACTTCCAAAGACTTTCCAAGAGGAAAAACAAACAGCAAACATCCGGGCCCAACACCAGATAGCGATCTATGCACAGTGTATAGATCTGCAGCTCTACATGCCAAGAACAGATGCATACTGGTAAGTAGCATATTCCTTTCTTCTGGTCAGTAGGTGGCGGCATGGGCAATGCCTTTCAACATTACATTGAATATTTTATTTGAATATTGGGATTTATATAGCGCTTCATAACTATCATCGCGAGTTAGGCGCATTTTATTTGTGTACTGGATGCTATGGGTTCATTTTTGGGCTTCAAGAATTTTAAGATTTTGTTTTCAGGATTAGGTGTTTATTATTAGTGACGTTTTTAGGTATTTTACTTTTGGTATTTTATTTGCAATATTTATGTATTTATCTTTTTTAGTTTGTTTTATGGCCTATAATCCTTTTGTGGCCTCTCATGTACACAGAACATAAATATGGGGGTGTAGTCACCCTCTGCAGCATCAGTAAACCTCATGTGTGGGGTACATTCATGGCATACCCTGTGGCATGTTTGTCTATGTTTTTGTGAGAATAAAGTAATGTGTTTGACCTTCACACCCGCCAATTTTGTGCCAGCACCTTTGCATGTTTGGCAAGGCTTGCAGGCGCGTACAGGTGATTACACTTTGGAGAGGGGGGGTTCAAAAGAGTTCTCATTCTCACAGACATGTTTTCCAAATTGTGTACTCGCCCCCAGCACAAAAATATCCATTCACAAAAAATTTTGGCAGACTGCAAGTTCAGACCGTAGTGTGTTTTTTGGTAGGAATGAAAAAGCAATTTTTATAAAATTCATTTAATTTTAGGGAAGGATATGTGGCCTTGTGGCTGTAACTGGCCGCATTGAAATGGAACCGGATTCGTATCCCTGCTTCGCTCACTTTTCCGTGATTTTGGGCAAATCACTTATTTGCCCCGAGCCTCAAAACATGAATAACATTTTATGATACGTATATAAAGCGCCTTAAAGCACTCTGACAACTTCGTGGTACCTGAGAAATCTTAAATATAAATAAATAAATGTCTTTGAAATGAGAGTTCTGTCGTGTGTTTACGTGCATTATTGCAATTTCTTGGTGTTTGGAAAGTAGGAAGTCCGTGCTGCAGCGCTCACTGGTCACATATTTTTGTAATTCTATCCCGAAATAGCACAATGAAAGAACGATATAAATATGCAAACTAGGAACGTAACATTCTCAGCTGAAGCCAGTCTATTTGAATGAAGAAACACTTTACTAAACTAGAAAGTAAAGCCTCCCTGGCTTGCACTGGAATTGCTGGATAGCAGGGTGGGTTATGCGCTGCGTGAAGCCTCCAGTGCAGATTTCTGTCTTGAGTGATGTCACTCTGTGTCTCATCCTTTTGAAGTTGTTAAAGCTGCGGCTCTGGACCCGGAGTACAAACATGCTGCAGTAGTTCTTGAAGACTGTGCTAGTTGAGTGAGTCAGAAAACATTGGATATTTTATTTCACAACAATAGACATGGGAAGTATCTTTCAGATCTTGAGGAGTACCTTAAGGAAGTTCGTCAACAAAGACTGGTAAGTGTCTGAACCGCATTTCAGCAAGAGTATTGGAGACATAATTATAACAAGCATTTGCAATGCAATAGGTCTCGCATTTGCAGGAGTTTGAGTTATTGGCATTATAAATGACAATTACTTATTTCTGTGTTTTCAAAACCTGGAAGCAGTGTGTAAACACGCACTTTAAACTTATAGTCCTTGCTTATGAGAAGCAAGCCTGGCAGTAAAAGAGGTGCAGTTACTGGCAGCATTGCTTCTCCTAAGCAACGACTATATGTACAAAGTGTGTGTTTACGCACCTCTTGTTCTTTAAATTATCACTCCACTTAAAAAACATACCTAAAAAACATTGTCCTTTACAATGTCAATAGCTCCAACTCCAACAAATGCGAGACCTATTGCATTGCAAATGCTTGTTGACATAGTCACCCCCTCGTTTTGCCCACTGGTACTGGTGTTCTTGACTGGATGTGCACTGGGTCCATGCTAAACAATCCCCAGTGCCAGTGCTCTTTCCCTTACAAAATGCAACATGTCCAATTATAACCCAACTGGCAAAGACTAGAGCACCCTTGTAAGACCCTGGTAAATTAAGTATGCATTATTCCACCCGAAGGGATCCACACTCGCACTGCATGCAGTCTGCCATTGCAGGATGCATGAAATGGCGCAAACCATTCTGAAAACACGACATTGCACACTCCTGTGTGCAGTGCCCAAGTACACTGCATGTCTTATATATGTCACCCCTACAGCAAGCCTTGGAGCCCTGAGGCAGGGTGCATTATATGTGACTGCACATCTGCATGACCAAATATGCCCCTTTGATGTTTAGTTCCATTACTAAGACATTGCAAGTGATCAGAAAGCCATGCTAAAGGTATGTACTGGGCAGTGGTCATTAAGAGTTACCCTGCTACATAATGTCTTCACTGAAAATAATGGTGTTGGGTATCAAACACCTCGTCTCAATAAACCAATACTGATATCAGTATCAGATTTGTGACATGCACCCAGAGGGCACCTTAGAGGTACCCCCTGTAAACCTAGTCTAGTGTGTTGGCTGTCTGGTAACGTCCAGCCTGCCACTACAGACCAGTTCCCCCTGTTGCTACTACAGACCTACCCTCTGTAGGTGACAGCCTGTGCTCTGAGGCCAGAAACAGTGACTGCTCCGGAAGGTGTTCACACTTCCTCCAGCAGGATAGCTACTGATGTAGCATATCGAGGCCAGAGGCTTCAAAGTCTATGCCCCCTTTGATATGCGACCCCCAGCCCTGGGGCCCATTTTAGGAACTCTGGGTCAGGATTGTGCCCGCACCTCACTGGAAGGAGTCATATAGAGGATGCAGATACCCCAGAGGCAGGTAGCCCATTGGCTACCACCCTACACTCCCTGAATGCCCCTAAATTCTGTATTTATAGGCCCCCTTGACACCAGACTGACAGTTAGTCTACCTGGGAACAGAAGGAGGAAAAAGAAGAGCAGACATCGCAAGGACAGAGGAACTGATCCAGAAATTGGCGGCAAACCCTGCCTGCTACTGGTAATTCAACAGTTTCCCAGACCCGACTCGTCCAACAGCTGTGCATCCTCCCCAACACTTGGAGGACTGTCCAGCACTTTGCCAACCATCTAGTATCTCCCTTGGGGTGGAGGAGCAGTCTTCCTGCATCTGCAGGCACCAACCGCATCTGTTCGGTACACCGTGTTGTTGCTCATTGGGCCCACCGAGGGAGCAGCATGTCAGGTGGAGACCTTTTTGACTCTAGGAGGTCTGCTCCGACTCCCCACTGAGTTTCGAGACACTAGACCCTCCATGAACCTCCCTGCACCGATACCCTGTGTACAAGAGTACTTGCATTTACCAAGGTTTGATTGTTTCCAGTCCGGAAACCACCGCTGAGGAAGACTGACCTGCACGTCGAGGGACTTCAAGGCCAGCGAGACCCACAATGACAGTGGCCCAACTGTCCTGTTTTCCCCTCCTCTGCAAACCCAACGCCAACTGTGAGAGCCTAAAATGCAAGTGGCCAGCCAGCCAAGTGCCTTTTCTCCTGAGCCACACATCCCGATTTCACGGAAACTGACTGCCTCCCCTTGTTCCAGAGACACTCACACGTTAAGCCCTCCTTTGGGTTTGGCCGGACTTGTCTCCAAGTCCCCATTTACAACCTTAATGGGTCTTGCGCCTAGCGTTGCAGTGCGCAGTACTGCTCGCGCAGCGAGAGACCTCTTGCAGGGGGTTTTTAAATCGCCCTAGGAATCTCTCACGCTCATGCATGTGCTTTTCCTTTTGTGCTACCCAATTGGCCTTTGCGTGCGTCTTTTTATCAAAGACTGCACGCAATTGGCCAAAGGCGGGCGCATTGCTATGCCCATGGCCTATTGGTGTCTATTACGCGCTTGGTGCGTGTAATAGACACCAATAGGCCATCTGGTTTCAATTATCGTGCCCAGACACAGGCGCGGTAATTAAAACCTCGACTCGCTGTGGCGCGCGCGCGCTCCACTCGCGGGTTTCTGCTTTTTTGGATCCATTTTACAGCGAGGCAACTAAATGAAAGAAGGCAAGAGAGGTGGGCTGCTTTTTGTAATTGCTGCTCTTATACTGCAACAAATGTTCATAGTGTATGCGTTGCTTTTTTTTTAACATCCTACAATAACAGCACGTTGGGATGCACCATTATTGTGGTTTCTTGCTTAAATGCTTGCAGTCTGTGAGTATTTACTTTTAACTTGTCGCCATATATTTTTTTTTTTTGTGCTAAAAATTTGTTGGCGCCACTAGGGTCGAAACTAGCGCACTGTTTTAGAGGAGTTGGAAATTACATTGCACATTACATTTTCTTTGCAATAGCGTGTACAATACTATGTATCAAACCACACAGCACATCCGTGTACACTTGGTGCTGTGGTCCTGTTTTATGCAAGTTGGTGCAGCATTGTAGCATAATCTGCCATCAGAACGACCAACTCTATGCTTTTAGGGCTTCCCTAACCCTACACAGTGTACAGTCAAACTGCATTAGACAGTATACACACAAATTCAGTCAGTGCCTCATAAAATGATGCTGAAGTATTGATATGGCCCTACGTTTTGTATATTTCATCCAAGCATGTTAGAGGTATTCCAGCAGAGAAATTTAGTAATCTGTAACGGTTCGAGATATTTCATCCCTGTAGTCTTAAGGTTATTTTTGTAGTTTTGTTTTTTTCCTTCTAATAGTCTGTGTGTTTATATTTTCGTGGCTGTACTGACCGCTAGATAGATTGTGGTTGATACTATGAATGTTATACTGTGCCCGTGTTTTCTTCAGCTCCTGGGTCTAGCTACAAGACCGGCAGGTTTGTGACCTGGGATTTTCACTTTCACTGTGGGGGAGCCGCTTCTGATAGCTGCTGGGGAATCGCTGTCCCACAACACCCTGCAGTTTGTAACCAGCGAAACGCTATAAAAGCACCAATGTCGCCCCGCTGTCTTAGGGGCTTTGTGACCTGGGATTTTCATTTTCTTGGCGAGGAAGCCGCTTCTGCTAGCCTCTGGGGACTCGCTGGCCCACAACACCCTGCAGCCTGTAACCAGTGAAGCGATATAAAAGCGCTGACGTCGCCCCACTGTGCGGGATGCGTTCTGGTGAAGCCTGGGCCATGGGCGGACCTGTCTTGCGCCTGTCAGCGACAGGAGGAGACCAGGCAGGTCCACCCTCTTGGCTTTGTGTTTCCACATCATGAACGGCCCTCTTTGGTGAGTCTCTCTCCCTCTTGTTTTTCTCTCAGTGAAACCTGGTACGGCCCATAACAGATATCGAGTTTAGAGCTGTACTTCGAAGAATTTGTTCCTCCACGTCAGTTACAGCCTGTTTTGTGGTTGAAAGAGAAATCCTCAAACTTACTGGGTGGTTTTGACCTTGTTATTGGTGGAACTCGAAGGGAGGCCAATTTGGTTCAGTATCTGGGCGGATGTTTTTAGGTATCAGCCTTATAAGGAGAACATGACCTCTGTGAGGAGAAATAAACCTTGGCATATGAGCTCAGAACCTTGATTTTATTTTGCTCTAACATCAGACTGGCATTTGAAAGAGCCTGGAACAAAGGGGAGATATTCTTATAAGTTCCTGAGGTAGCATATTATTAGAATGTTTGGAGGGTCTGTTTACTCTGTTACTCACATTAATATTCAATCAACAGAGAGAGTTGCGATTCACCTGGTCATCCGTGGGGGTTATTAATCGTACCACTTCTACCTTCATCTGTTTTTGGTTCAGGGCACTAGTTTTGCGCTCAAAAGCACTCTGCATTCTGTTGTTCTTGGGATAGTTCGCCCAGCTGTTAACAAGCTTTGGAAGGTTGGAAATGTAGTTTTGTTTTACCCCAGTATTGGAACTTTCATAGATTCTCATGCTTTGTATCATTCCCCGTCGTCGGAATGGGAGCCTCGGTAACAAAAAAATATATATATATATATATACATATGTATAACCATAGAAACAAAAGAGAAAAATAGGCCTAGGCCTCATCTCATTTTGTAGTATATCACCCTCTTTGTGTAAAAGCGCCCAAACTTTTGCCAGGACCAATTAGCACAGCCTCACCCTCTGGAACCTTCCTGAGAGAGCTCACAGCCTCAGATTTTTCTACCGCACGTTGTGCTAGGGAGTCTCCACTGAGCTCAGCTCAGTTTTTTCTCAGAATTTAACTTTTGGATATCTTTATTGCCATCTTTTGTGACAGAATGTCAGAAAAGGAGAAGAAAGCTTTATTTAGAGCTTGTGCTTCTTGTGGGAAGAAGAGACTGTTTGTGGAAGACAAACATGAAAACTGCATATACTGCCTGTACCCGGAACACAAGGCCACAGACTGTAAAATTTGTCGGACCTTCTCGACCAAGACCTTGAGAGACAGAGAGGGGCGCTTGCTGACGTGGCTGCAGACGCTAAAGACCAGGACGGAGGTCCTCTCTTCGGATGAGGAGGAATCTATCTCTGGTACCTCCTCCAGGAGATCTAAGAAGAGGGGTAGGTCATCTCCCTCCACTTCTGTGGAACCCCCTCTCAAAGTCCCTCTCAAAGCCCCTCACGGGATCTCTGACAGGTCTGAGGAGGCTGGTCCCATAAAATCTCCTCACGGCAGTGTAAAGGAGAGGCAGGGACGGGCTGTTGTGGACATAGCCCTTAAGGACAAGAAGGTGGTTGCAACATCATCCCCTCCGTCCCAGAAGGAGAAATCTGTGAAGAAACATGCTGCAGAAACTCCTCAGTCAGTTCCAGTGAAGAAACCGCGTCCGTCGACGCAGGCTAAAGCAGGTACGTCGACGACGATCTCCTCAGTTAAGACTGTTTCCATGGGGTCGTCGACGAGACCGTCGACGATATCTACTTCATCGTCTACGACGGCTACTTTCTTGTATTCGACGGGGGTGTCGATGACGAAGACCACGTCGACGATGACGACGACGACGACGAGTTCGTCGATGTTGCTGACTACAAGTTCGTCGACGAGACCGTCGACGGGTGCTCCGCCGACGATGAAACATACTCCGTCGACGAAGAAGAAAGCTCCGTCGACGACTGCTCCGTCGACGACGATTACAGGACTGTCGACGGCCTCATCGTCGACGACGATTCTAGCCCCGTCGACGATGTCGTCGTCGAGTTCGTCGACATTAGGAATCCCTTTGCCATCGACTCCGTCGACGGGACCGTCGACGGGACCGTCGACGACAAAAAATTCGGAATTTGCCACCCAAAGATTAATGATTACGCCGGACATGACTTCTCCTAGGCGGGTCACGCCTTTGCCACCATCCATGCTTCTCGAGGACTCGGAAGAGGATGAAGAGGATGGGCAGTTTGGGGACGCATACAGCCCTTCAGACCTGAATGTCAAACAGCAGGACACAGATACGGAGGAGTTTTATGGTCCAGAGGTGCAGGAGGGGCGGCAAAGCTTAACACAGGAATTACACCCCCGCTCTCTGAGGCAGGACTTAATTGCCTTGCCAGTGGCTTTAGTGTCGGATTTGCAACAGATGCTGCAAGACTATAAATCTCGTTTTCCGACATTGCCGGATCGCACTCCAGTGCGTCCTTCTACATCGGTAGTGCCACGTGACATGCCAATGGACTTGCCACCTCTACCAAGGGACATACCTTGTATCATTTCACCGGTGGTGCCCTTAGTGGTTCCCCAACCTCCAGGTACGGAACCTGCTGATCGAGACGCACAAGATGCAGATACGGACGAGGACGACGAGGGACAGGTGATCCCTCTTACAGATCCAGGGGATCCTGATGGGGACCCTGATGGGGACCCTGATGATAAGCAGGATCCGGATGCTGTGGGCCGAGAGACAAATATATCGCCTCCAGCAGACATTGGTGGTTTCCATAATTAGATGGAACGGGCATCCAAGAGGTTTGGTTTGCCCCTTACGGTGGAGCAGTCCGACTGCTTCCTATATGACTTTAAAGCTCAGTATAAGAAGTCGGTCAGATCGATTCCCATTATAGAACATGTCTGGGATGAGGGAATTAAGACAATGCAAAATCCGGCGACAGTCATTCCGGTTCTTCCCCGGCTGGAGAAGAAATACAAGGCACCTGAAGGCAGTCCTGCGTGTCTTCTAGGACAACCTAAGCCGGATTCCGTTATTTCACAAGCCGCACTAAGTAAATCAAAAAATCCGTCCACTCCATTAACCACGCCTCCAGATAAAGAAGGCAGAAGACTGGACAATGTGGGTAAAAGATTCTCCACCATGGCCAGCTTGTTGGTGCGTGCGGCTAATTCTCTGGCTATTCTGGGCAGATACGACCGCCAGATGTGGTGTGATATGGAGCCATTCCTGGACCAGCTACCAGACTCTAGTCAAGAGGAAGCCAGACAGGTTCTGATGGAGGGAGAAAGATGCTCTTCGGAAGTCATTGACTGTGCGATGGACATTGCTTCCACTGCTTTCAAGGCTTTGGCAGGGTCAGCGGTCTTGCGCCGTCAAGGCTGGTTGAAAGCGACCTGGTTTCGCCAGGAGGTCCAGAATAAGATCTTGGACCTCCCCTTTGACGGAGAGATGCTTTTTGGTAAGCATGTGGATGACGCCCTCCAAAGCATTAAAAAGGACACCGACACAGCTAAGTCCTTAGGATCTTTGAACTATCGCAAAGTGCCATTCAGAGGGGCACGTGGTCGGGGGTTTTCTGACTACAGAGGAAACCAACGTCAATATTCCACACAATCAGGACAGTCCTATAAAGGTCAATACTCCAGCCAGCGCCAAGGACAGTCGGCGTCTTTCTCTCGGCAGTCCCAGAGAGGACGTCAGAATCGTCAGGGACGAGACAACGCCAAGAGGCAATAGCGGCCTCCTGGCTCTGGCTACTGTTCCTCCCCTACCACAAACACCGGTCGGGGGCAGGATATCTTTTTGTCTGGACAGCTGGGTGCGTTTAACATCAGACCGGTGGGTCTTGAATATAGTTCAGAGTGGCCATACGTTGGAGTTCCAAGATCTTCCTCCAACAAGAGCTCCAGACGCCCGTGCATCGAAACATCTCCGACTATTACATCTCGAAGCCCACCAGCTTTTCGTCAAGGGGGCGATAGAGCCCGTGCCGCTTTCACAAAGGGGCAAGGGGTTTTATTCCAGGTTCTTCCTGGTTCGGAAGACGGAGGATACATGGTGTCCTATACTAGACCTCAGGGAGCTCAACACCTATCTCATCAAACTCTTTCAGCATGGTCACTCTCCAGGATATTCTACGACTACTCAATCCGGGAGAGTTTTTGGCATCCCTGGATTTAGAGGATGCTTACTTTCATGTTCCGATCCACCCAGCTCACAGGCAATATCTACGCTTCACAGTAGGCAAGAGCCATTTCCAGTTCAAGGTGCTCCCGTTTGGCCTTCGGTTGGCACCCCGCATTTTCACGAAGATGCTGGCACCAGTCGCTGCTTTTCTAAGGAAGCAGTCCTTGGAAGTGTTCCCGTACTTGGACGATTGGCTCATCAAGGCTCCGTCGTTCAGGGCAACGTCTCAGGCTGTGTCAACTTGCATAAGATTGTTCGCCCATTTGGGTCTTCAGCTCAATGTGTCCAAGTCGGAACTGATACCCTCCAGGTCACGGAAGTTCCTTGGGGCTATTCTGGACACGAGACGATGTACGGCTCGTCCGTCAGAGGAGCGTCAGGGCAAACTGACCACTTCCGCTCGTCAAATGCTGCACAAGAAACATGTATCGATTCGACAGTACAAGTCCTTGCTCGGATCAATCTCATCCTGCATACCTTTGATACCGCATTGCAGGCTTCATATGCGTCCTCTACAGGAGGAGTTGGACAAACAGTGGCGCCAGGCAGAAGGATCGTTCAACGACAGAGTGTGGATAACGCCTGCCATGCGCACAGCCTGCGAATGGTGGCTGGTGAAGGGGAACATCGCAGGAGGATTAACGTTCCGAATCCCTCCTTCTCCTATGGTGGTGACCACGGATGCTTCCCTAGAAGGGTGGGGAGCTGTCCTCCAAGAGCTTCAGGTCAGCGGTCACTGGAGTCCACCAGACAGACTACACCACATCAATCTTTTGGAGCTGAGGGCCATTCACTTAGCCTTGCTGGCGTTCCTTCCCAGACTTCAGGATCGTGCAGTGCTGGTCCGGACAGACAACACGACGGCCATGCACTATATCAACAAGCAAGGGGGAACAAGATCGCGGACGCTCTCCAAAGAAGCTCAGAGGATCTGGGATTTTGCGATCTCTCACAACATCACTCTGCAAGCCGAGCACCTAGCAGGGTGTCTCAACATCACAGCGGATGCTCTAAGTCGGCAGACGAAGGGGACACACGAGTGGGAGTTGGATCAGGCCACGCTGGAGGCAGTGTTCAAGAGATGGGGTACTCCGACCATAGACCTCTTTGCGACCCCGGAGAACGCCAAGTGCCGGTTTTACGCAAGCAAGGTTCCCCAGCGAGGGTCTCTGGGGAATGCCCTTTCGATTGCTTGGTCCGGCGCATTTTGCTACGCCTTTCCTCCGATTCCCCTCATTCCTCGAGTTCTCAGGAAGGTCAGGGCGGAACCATGCAAGATGATTCTCATTGCTCCAGCATGGGCGCGGCAGTTCTGGTACTCGGAACTCCTGCTTCTCTCCCAGGATCGCCCGATTCGCTTGCCACTGATTCCATCTCTGTTGTCGCGAAATCAGGGGCAAGTGCTCCATCCGGATCCGGAGTCACTTCACTTGTCAGCGTGGCTCCTGAACACAGAGAATTCCGCCATCTGAATCTGTCTAAGGAGTGCAGGGATGTTCTATCTCAGGCGCGGGCACCAAGCACTAATAAGACCTACAGGGCAAAATGGAAGAGATTTTGTCTGTGGTGCCAGAGGAATAAACTCCATCCTTACAAATCCCTGCCACATCAGATTTTGCCTTACATCCTGTCTCTGGCTAAATCAGGTCTGGCGCACTCTTCGATCAAGGTACATCTGGCTGCCATATCCCGCTTTCGACGGAAGACATCGGGGCCATCCTTATGGTCCGCAAGGATTGTTAAGCAGTTCCTTAAGGGGTTATTTCGGATGTATCCTCCGGTCCGGCCACCCCCTCCTATCTGGCAGCTTAACCTAGTACTGGCTCAACTGATGAAAGCGCCCTTTGAGCCTATTCACAAAGCGGACTTGAAGTTCCTCTCTTGGAAACTAGCCCTTCTCCTGGCATTAACTTCGGCTAGGAGGGTTAGTGAACTCCAGGCTCTCTCGATAGTGGAGCCTTTTCTGCAGTTCAAGAGGGATGTCATGATTTTGAGAACCAACCCAAAATTCATCCCTTCGGAGTTTCATTTGAATGAACCCTTAATTTTGAACTCCTTTTTTCCGCGTCCTTCCACACAAGCGGAACGAACATTGCATTCTTTGGATGTCCAAAGATGCCTGAAATTCTATCTGGAGCGCACACGCTCTTTCAGAAAGTCTACTCAACTATTTATTGCCTACAGTGCACCACGGAAAGGGTTGCCGCTCGTCAAGAATGGCATTTCCCGCTGGATCTCCAGTGCAATTCAGTACTGTCATCAGGCTGCGGGCAAACCTTTGGATAAAAGGGCCCGGGCTCATTCTACGAGAGCGATGGCGTCTTCAGTGGCTCTCTTTGCTGGAGTGGCGATCAAGGACATTTGCAGGGCAGCAACGTGGAGCAGTGTACACACCTTCACGAAGCACTACTGCCTGGAATCGGTGGGACGAGCTGACGCTGCTGTTGGTCAAGCAGTCCTCCGGAATCTTTTTCAATGAGGTGAGCTTTCCCTACAATCCCTCCATCCTGGTAAGCACATTTGTTTTTAGTAATGGTTGTTTTATCATGTACACTGAGATGATTTTGTAAAGCCATGTATTTACCGAAATGTGCTTGTCGTGATCTACTGCTTGCTATTCTGATACAAAGCATGAGAATCTATGAAAGTTCCAATACTGGGGTAAGAAAACAAGTTACTTACCTGTAACTTTGGGTTCGAGGCATATGAGCTGCAGAGTTGTACACTTAGCATAGGTCGCCATCTGGTGTTGGGCCCGGATGTTTGCAGTTTGTTTTTCTTCTTGGACCGTCTTTGGAAGTCACGAGTTTGGTGACTCCTCCTTCGGTCCGTACTGCGCATGGGCTTCGGCTCCATCCTCAGATTGTTTTTTTCCGCCATCGGGCTCGGATGTGATACTTCGTGCTCCGGCTTCGAACTTCTACGGTTCCAGCCTCGACGGAAAATCCTCGATTCTTCGAGTTCCTTCATCTTCATCTCTCGAAGCGGCACTTTTTCCATCCCGTACATCGACACCGGCCTTCGGGCCCTCCGCGACTCCGGTCCCGGCCGATGGAAAGGACTCCGTTTAAAAAGTGCCCAAAATGTGGGTCTAAATTTCCCCACACCGACCTCCATCAGGTGTGTAACCTTTGCCTCTCTCCGGAACACGAGGCTCGAGACTGCCCCGCCTGCAAGTCTTTTCGATCGAAGAAAACGATCCGAGATCGAAGGGCTCGACGCACCATGGCGCACTCATCCTCGACAGCTCCACCGGACATCTTCGGAGACGACGCCGAAGCTTCGGGGCAGACACACACCGAACTGGGAGAAGACATCGTCAGCGCTTCCGAGGCCGACGACTCAGACCTGGAGGACGTAACACCAGGACAGCGGGCCGTGAGTACAATGCCCCCTCCCAGCCCCGCACCGAAAACCAAAGAGACTCCGGTTACTCCCTCGCCTGCCGGCCTGGGCAAAACCAAAACCAAAGCCTCGATCACCCCACCTTCGGGCCCGGTGTCGAAGCACTCAAAGTCTCACGGCAGCTCGGGATCGAGCCAGCCGACGCCCGGTGCCGATAAACACCACTCGGCACCGAAGCCTGCAAAATCCAGCTCGACTCCGAAACCACCGGTGCCGAAGCCTGGACACTCG
This sequence comes from Triturus cristatus, assembly GCF_964204655.1. Classification (NCBI taxonomy): domain Eukaryota; kingdom Metazoa; phylum Chordata; class Amphibia; order Caudata; family Salamandridae; genus Triturus; species Triturus cristatus. Next base: position 1,188,126,282 of record NC_140592.1, read on the forward strand.
GCGCCGACCAAACACAAACAGAAATCGGTCGGCACCGACGCTCCGGCGCCGAAACAGCATTCGACGCCGAAACACACGGAGACCTCCAAAAAGCATGGCGTACACAGAACATCGAAACCTCCGGTTCCGAAATCGCCGGTGCCGACAAACGACTCGGCGCCATTGGCTCTGTTTACACCAGACCCTTTACAAAAGACTTTGTCCAGAGATCCAAAGACTGGCCTTTTGACTGTGATTACTAAGAAGCGTCGCCTTGAGGCTCCGGCTCCTCCTCCTCCACCCAAAAAGAGGGACTCAGCTACTTCTCCCCTTAGAGTACCCTCCCCACTGCCACCCCCCCTCCCACCACCACCCCCTCCACCTTTACCTCACTACGATCCGGCCCCATCCCCAGATCCGGATGACGGGGACCCGGACATTGACCCAGGGGACGCCCCAATGGATTCCACTCCACCAGGGACCCCAGATCCATGGGAGGATTATAATAACCCTGATGTACCCAATGTACCTCAAGACGACCTATACCCATCAAGGCCGTCTCCTCCAGAGGACTCTTTAGGGTTTCACCATTTAGTGCAGAGAGCAGCACACTACCATGGGGTGGACATGCACACTGAACCAGTGGAAGAAGACTTCCTACTGGATACATTTGATTTACAAGATCGTTCCACTGCTATTTTACCCATGCTTAAGGGTGTCACCAAGCACGCTACAGAGGTATTCAAAGACCCTGTCAGAGCCAGAGTACTAAACCCTAGAATAGAGAAGAAGTACAAGGCGGCACCCACAGACCCTGCATACATCAAGGGCCCTGCTCCTCTAGATTCCCTAGTTGTCTCCACAGCTAGAAAGCGGGCTAACTCCCAATCCTCAGGAGATGCCCCACCACCAGACAAGGAATCTAAACTTCTGGACGCGTCTGGTAAACGCACCGCCTACCAGGCTGCAAACATGTGGCGCATTGCAAATACACAAGCACTGCTTGCGCGATATGATAGAGCACACTATGATGAATTAGAGGCTCTTATGCAGCACCTTCCAGAGAAATACAAACGTCAAGCTCATGACCTGATACAGGAGGGCAAACTAATCACAAACACCTCCATTAAGTGTGCCCTCGATGCAGCAGACACTGCTTCTAGAGCCATAAACACCAGTGTCCTGCTTCGCCGCCATGCCTGGCTCAGGATATCAGGGTTCAAGCCTGAGGTCCAGACATCAATACTTAATCACACCTTTGACCAGCAAACACTCTTTGGCCCAAAGGTAGACGAAGCGCTCGAAAAAATGAAGAAAGATACAGACACAGCGAAGTCTATGGGAGCGCTCCAGACCCAAGCCTCTAAGCGTTCCTTTCGACGCTCGTCCTTTCGTGGCACAGGTAGAGGCTCCTCCACCGATAATGCCTCTACCTCCTACAAATCCCCTCCTCAAAATACCTTTTCAAAGGGCAACCAAAGAGGTGGTTACAGAGGCAACAACAATAAGGGCAGGGGCAAAACCAACAATACCCGTTCTGCCACCCCACCCGCACAATGACTCCCCTTCGCTCCCCCCAGACCATTCCACTCCGGTCGGGGGCAGACTACAAGATTTTATCCACGTATGGGAGTCCATAACATCGGACAAATGGGTGACCCAAATCATTCGGTCAGGGTACTGCCTCGAGCTAACATCTACCCCACCCAATATCCCACCAAGGCACCGTCCAATGTCCCAAGAGCATTCCACACTGCTCAAACAAGAGGTACTCTCGCTCCTCCAGAAACACGCCATAGAGCAGGTACCCGGCAATCAACGAAATCTAGGGGTCTACTCCCTATATTTCTTAATCCCAAAGAAAGACGAGACCCTCAGACCCATTCTGGATCTCCGGCCTCTAAATGCCTACATACATTCAGACCACTTTCACATGGTCACCTTACAACAAGTCCTCCCACTCCTCTGCCAGGGAGACTTTCTCACAACACTGGATCTGAAAGACGCGTACTTTCACATTCCAATACACCCCTCTCACAGAAAATACCTCAGGTTCGTGGTGGACGGGCAACATTACCAATTCAAGGTTCTCCCCTTCGGGGTCACCACTGCACCACGGGTGTTTACCAAATGCCTAGCAGTAGTAGCAGCACACCTCAGACGTCAACATATTCACGTCTTCCCTTACTTAGACGACTGGCTCATAAAAGCCGCGTCCTACCACCAATGCGTGCAACATACAAACAGCACCATCCAACTGCTTCATCAGCTAGGCTTCACGGTGAACTACCAAAAGTCCCACCTCATACCATCTCACACAAAGCAATATCTCGGGGCCACCATAGACACCTCAAAAGGTATTGCCTATCCAAACTCAGCCAGAATCACAAGCATTCTAGCCTTACGCAAAATATTCCTTCCTCAACACTCTCTACCAGCAAGAGTGTTTATGAAGCTCATAGGGATGATGGCGTCTTGCATCTTCATAGTGCCCCATGCAAGACTCCACATGCGTCCACTTCAGGAGTGCCTAGCACAACAGTGGAACCAGGCCCAGGGTCAGCTGACGGATCTGGTGTTGGTGGACGGCCGCACACATCACTCTCTGCAGTGGTGGAACACCACAAACCTTTCCAAGGGACGGCCGTTCCTGGACCCGGTTCCCCAAGTGACTCTAACAGCGGACGCATCGCTCTCCGGCTGGGGAGCGCACCTCTTACACCTCACAATGCAAGGTCTATGGACGCCACAGCAAAAATCGCTCCACATCAACCATCTGGAGCTCTTGGCGATCTTTCTAGCCCTAAAATCTTTCCAAAAGCAGATTTCAGGCAAAGCAGTCCTCATTCGCACAGACAACATGACTGCGATGTATTATATACAGAAACAGGGGGGGACACACTCTCCCCAGCTCTCCCGCTTAGCCCAGAGCATATGGAGATGGGCAATTCCCCAAAACATTTTTCTCCTGGCACAACATGTTCCAGGCGTACAAAACACCATAGCAGATCTGCTCAGCAGACAGACTCAACAACTACACGAATGGGAACTGCATCCACAAGTTCTTCACCCATTCTTCCAACAGTGGGGGCATCCTCAAATAGACCTCTTCGCCACCCACGAAAACAAAAAATGCCCAAGCTTCGCCGCCAGATACCCACACCCATTGTCCAAGGGCAATGCGATATGGATGAACTGGTCAGGCAGATTTGCATACGCCTTTCCACCTCTCCCACTAATTCCATTAGTGGTCAGGAAACTACAACAGCACTCCCTCACACTCATTCTGGTAGCTCCGACGTGGGCCAGACAGCCGTGGTACACCACGCTACTACAACTATCAGTGGTACCACATCAAAAACTGCACCTTTCCCCATGCCTCCTAACCCAGAACCATGGAGAAATCAGGCACCCGGACCCAGCTCAGCTCAACCTGGCGATCTGGCTCCTGAAATCTTAGAATTCGGGTACCTTAACCTTCCCCCTGATTGCATGAACATCATCATGGAAGCCAGACGTCCTACCACTAGAGCATGCTATGCCGCAAAGTGGAAAAGATTTGTAATGTACTGCCGTAACAATACAATCAACCCTCTAGATGCATCCATACAACACATCATATGCTATCTGCTCCATCTTCACAGGTGTAACCTGGCGTATTCATCCATACGCCTACACCTAGCAGCGATCGCTGCCTATCTACAAAACAGACAGCATTTGTCACTCTTCAGAGTGCCCGCTATTAAAGCCTTCATGGAAGGCCTTAAACGAGTAATTCCTCCCAGGGCACCACCCTCCCCTGTATGGAATCTAAATTTGGTCCTTACACGACTAATGGGTCCGCCCTTCGAACCAATGCACAAATGTGAGCTACAATTTCTCACCTGGAAAACAGCTTTCCTTGTAGCTATCACTTCCCTTAGAAGGGTTGGTGAAATACAAGCGTTCACCATACAGGAACCTTACATACAAATGCATCACAGCAAGGTCATACTTCGAACTAATCCGAAGTTCCTGCCCAAAGTCATTACCCCCTTCCACCTCAATCAATCAGTGGAATTACCTGTCTTCTTTTCGCAACCCCAATCTGTTGCGGAAAGGGCCTTACACACACTAGATGTGAAAAGAGCGTTGCTATATTACATACAAAGAACGCAACCCTTCAGGAAGACCAAACAGTTGTTCGTTTCCTTTTCTCCACCACATAAAGGCAACCCCATCTCAAAATCAGGGATAGCTAGGTGGATTGTAAAATGCATACAAATTTGCTATCAGAAGGCAAAGAGAACATTATCTGTTCCCCCTAAAGCCCACTCTACAAGAAAGTTAGGGGCTTCTATGGCCTTTCTAGGGAATATACCCTTAGATGACATATGCAAGGCAGCCACATGGTCTACACCGCACACATTCACAAAACACTACTGTGTAGATGTGCATTCCCAGCAGCAAGCTAGGGTGGGCCAGGCTGTACTAAAAACACTCTTTCAAACAGCTGCAACGGATACCGGTGGTCGCCGCTAAGGTTGGGTACTGCTATATAATCTATGCTAAGTGTACAATCTGCAGCTCATATGCCTCGAACGGAATATGCTACTTACCAGTATGCATCTGTTCTTGGCATGTAGAGCTGCAGAGTTGTACACGCCCACCCGCCTCCCCGGCTACCTGTATCCGTTCCAGTCCATCTTATTTAGATACAACACACATGGGTTTCTCACTGTTATTACTACGCTCCATCATTTCCCTGTTGGCGAAAAACAATCTGAGGATGGAGCCGAAGCCCATGCGCAGTACGGACCGAAGGAGGAGTCACCAAACTCGTGACTTCCAAAGACGGTCCAAGAAGAAAAACAAACTGCAAACATCCGGGCCCAACACCAGATGGCGACCTATGCTAAGTGTACAACTCTGCAGCTCTACATGCCAAGAACAGATGCATACTGGTAAGTAGCATATTCCTTCCCCAGTATTGGTAACTTTCATAGATTCTCATGCGCCCGCCCACCTCCCCTGGGAAAGCTCTGTCGGTTTACTGAGGTAGTGGCTGTTGGCACAACGGCTACGAAAATCTGAGGCTCTGAGCTCTCTCAGGAAGGTTCCAGAGGGTGAGGCTGTGCTGATTGGTCCTGGCAAAAGTTTGGGCTCTTTTACACAAAGAGGGTGATATACTACAAAATGAGATGAGGCCTAGGCCTATTTTTCTCTTTTGTTTCTATGGTTATACATATGTATATATATATATATATATATTTTTGTTACCGAGGCTCCCATTCCGACGACGGGGAATGATACAAAGCATGAGAATCTATGAAAGTTACCAATACTGGGGAACCAAAGTTACAGGTAAGTAACTTGTTTTCTTACTTTGTATTAGGGGGCTAATAATAATAGCTTGGTACCTCAAGATTTCCCATTTTTGAGAGATCATTGGGAAAAAAAGATTACCAGGGTAAACCCCTGCACAAAGCCCCGTGGTTGGTAAAAATACTGCAACTGATCGAAGGTTAGAGAGAGCAATACGGGTAGTAAATGCTGAGATAGAATTGTCAGAGAGAAGGCTTTCCTTGCGGCTCAGCCCTCCATGCCTGACATGGTTGAGGGTATAAGTAACCAGGTCTTAGACCCAGACTCGAGCCCCCTAAGGAGTAAAAAAGGCAGGGGCACAACTAGAGTTGAAGCTAAACCTAAAATCACAAAGAACAAAAGAGAACTTTTACAGCAACATTCTTCGGCAGACATAGTGGAGCAGAAACAGTTATAGGGTATGTCAACCCATTTCTGTATCCACGTTTAAAGAATTCCTTAGGGATATAATCAGGCAGGAACTTGTTCCCCTTCGCTCACGCTTAGATGATATGGCTCACCAATTAAAAGCCTTGAATAATCTGCGAAAGAAGGACAGAGGACAGATAAATGTGCTCTCGAGAGTACCGTCGCTATTAACTTGCCTGCACAGGTGAATCAGAAAATAACAGAGGTGCAGAGAAGTTCAGGGACTCGGAATACAGAAATGATACCACTTACATAATTCTATGATTACACATTCCTTACACTTTGCACCGGGCTATACAAATGATATACTTAGAGACAATAACGATTTGCTGAAAAGAGTAGCTGGGAGGGACCATTGCTACCCTCATTTTCCTCCTGAGTGCACCCCATATATCATTGTCCTAAAGGAAGTACATATAATTAGTATTGAAGGAGACTGTTTTGCAGCGTGAATCTCTCTGGATTCACTATGCTGTGCATTATTCCGCCATCTAGTGTTTGGGTCCGGAATTGTAGTATTCTCTTTTTTTTTTTCCGTGGCCCAGGTGGGCGTCGACATACCACCATTTGGTGTCCTTCGTGACGTCGACGCACTTCCCCCGGAAGCTCCCACCTTTGGTCGCAATCTTAAGATTTTTTTTTCCGCCTTTGGGTCTGGATCAACAGGAAGGAGCTCCAAGAACTTTGGAGAAAAGAATCGACGAAAAAGAGAAGAATATTGGAATAGATCACCGGGGAAGACACCGGAGAGCAAGTAAAGAAGAAGCTCGACAACAGTTCAGAGAAAATCGAAGAATTCAATGTTTTTCGAAGGAGAATGCGCATACAGGGGGCTCCCTGGGCGCCAGTGATGGACAAGACTCCGTTCAAATTCTGCGCAAACTGCCACCACAAGTGCGCGCAAAAGGACCAACACCCGGTTTGCAATCTCTGCTTGCCTCTCGACCATCGAAGCAGGACTGCAGCGCCTGTGCAGCGTTCACCCCGAAGAGACTCAGAGTAAGGGAGAGACAGAGAAGAGCAAACTACAACATGCAGGGGCAGGGGACGCCCCCATCGCTCCGAGATTTGGGACTCTCAAGCGGAGAGGAAGACAACGTAGCAGAAGGACCAGAAGACGTCGTGGTTGTCGAGGTCGAAAAGAAAAGAAAACGTTGAAGGAGATAAGAGTCGTCGAACCCTAAACACTCCACTGATACTCGCAAAAGCGAGCCAAAGTCCTTGAAAGGAGCAGGGCCGTCGGAGCACTCGACGTCGACTACTGCATCCAGGGACAAGCAGACCATCGGATCCTCTGAGAAGGACCCCCAAATGGCGAAATCCCAAGACAAGGGAAAGGTGCCGAAGAGCAGCCACGAAAAAGAGGCCTCGACGTCGAAGGCCCAAGACAGTTTTCGACGTCGACAACCGCGAAGAGGAAGGTCGAGGCCCTCGAAGCCGATCACGCGGCAGAGATGGAAAAGAAAAGAAAGAGGCTCGAGGCCGAAATGGCTAACATCTTGCAACGCAAGAAAGACTTCGACGAAAAGCTAAAATTCTACAGCATACCGTCGAAGACTACGCCCGAAACAGAAGGGGGCGTCGAGGACTTCCAAGCGCCGAACACACCTGAACCTGGAGAGGAACAGGAAGAAGACTACGGGACAGGCGAAGGGGAAGAAGATGAGACTTACCAAGAGTCGACTTCTTCGGAGGTTCACCACTTGCCGTTGGAAGATCTCGACGCCGAATCACCAGAAGAGGGCGTAGAATCATATCCGTCAAGGCCTTCGCCGCCGTACGACATAGGGATCTACAATCAAGTCATCAAAAGGGCTGCTGACACGTATGGAGTGCAGTTAGAGGAAGAGAAACCCCAATCTTGCTTCCTCTTGGAGACCTTGTTGCCATCCCAGACTAAAAGCCGGTTCCTGCCCATGCTCCCAAGTGTTCTGGACCAGGGGAAGGAGGCATTCAAAGAGCCTGCCATGTGTAGAGCAGTGACTCCACGAGCAGAGAAAAAATATAAACATTCTTCGAAGGACCCCATGTACATCAGAGGGTCAGTACCAGCCGACTCCATCATTACATACACGACTCGGAAAAGAGCAAATTACCCACAAACTCAGGCCCACCACCAGACAAAGCAAGAGGATGGACATGATAGGTAGGAAGATGGAAATGAGTGCAGCTATACAATGGCGCATCGTCAACTCCAATGCACTCATCAGACACGCATACCAGCACTGGGAAGAAGTAGGAGAACTCCTCAAGCACGTACCAGAACAATACCAGAGAAGGGCAAGCCACCTGGTAGAAGAGGGCAGGAACATGGCTAATACATGTTTAAAGTCAGCCCTAGACGCAGCAGAGACATCTAGCAGGCAGATGATGCTGGGAATCACAGAAAGGAGGCATGCCTGGTTAAGATTTTCAGGTTTGAAGAATGAGGTCCAAAACAACATCCTCAACACACCCTTCAACGGGGAACAACTGTTCGGAGCACCAGTAGATGAAAAACTGAACCAGCTGAAAAAACGAAACAGTTAGGTCTATGGGGGCCCTACAGTTCCGATGTATGAGAAGAGGAACATCTTCTAGGAGACCAAACAGAGGAAATCATCAGCCTGGGGTAACACACCAAACCACCCAGCAAAGTTATCAAGGGGTTAACCAGGGACAGCATCAGCAGAACTGACAGTACCAGCCCCGAGGACAATCCTTTCGAGGGCGCGGCCGAGGAAGGGGTAACGGCCAGAGGGGAAGTCAGCCTCCCACAGGAAAGCGACTCACCAACAAAAACAACGCACACCTGGATGAGACCTCAGGAAGTGCATAAAGAGCCAAGACAAAAACCAGCAAAATCTTCAACAGCACCTCCAACACACATCACCAGTAGGAGGCAGATTAAGACACTTCCTCCAGGAGTGGAGGAAAATAACATCAGACAAATGAATATTGAACCTCCTACAATATGGGTACTGTATAGACCTGGAAAGGCCACCGCAAAACAGAAGGCCAAGGGTCAGAGTGCGCACAACAGAAGAGCTGACGCACTTGAGGCAGGAAGCAAGAGAACTGCTAAAGAAAAGAGCCATAGAAATTGTGCCACAAAAACAACGGAACAAAGGGGTATACTCAACTTACTTCCTCATACCAAAGGTAGATGGAACATTACGTCCATTTCTAGACCTCAGTTTCCTAAACAGGTTCATAAAGACTCAAAGGTTCAAGATGACCTTGCTACAAGAGGTCATACCTCAACTACAAAAAGGAGACTACATGGCAACTATAGACTTAAAGGACGCCTACTTGCACATCCCCATCAACAGCAAACACAAACACCTCCTCAGGTTTATAATCTGCAAAACTCACTACCAGTTCACAGTGCTAGCTTTCGGACTAAAATCAGCACCAAGAGTCTTCACAAAATGTCTGGCGGCAGCAGCAGCACACTTAAGGAGGAAGGGGATACATGTATAGCCATACCTTGACGACTGGCTGGTAAAAGCAAGCTCATACCACAGGTGCAAGAGGCACATAGAGATAGTGATACAGACGCTTGCCCAACTGGGGTTTTCGATCCATTGGGAGAAGACGTCAATAGAACCAGAGCAACTGAAGAGATTCTTGGGAGCAGAGATCAACACCATACTGATTCCATGTGCAAAGAGGACTCTGGCTATATGCAAGGAGGCACTTCTTTACCGCAAGGGGCAAGCTCTGACAGTGAGGACTGTGAGCTAACTGATGGGGATGATGGCATCATGCATACATTTGGTACCGAATATTTGTCTACCATGAGACCATTCCAAGAATGGATCCAGCAGCAATGGTCACAAGCAACAGGGAGTTGGGAGGATCTAGTGGTTGTAACACAGACAGTACAGCAAGAAATAGCATGGTGGAACCAGAAGAACTTAGCACAGGGGAGACCATTAACACAACCAACTCCAACTGTAACCATTACAACAGACTCCTCCCAGAAGGGGTGGGGAGCGCACACAAACAACCTCAAAGTAAGGGGGTTGTGGGGACTTCAAGATGCAATAAAGCACATCAACTACCTAGAACTCAAGACAGTGTTCCTAGCCTTAAAGGCCTTTCAGAAACTGCTGTACGGGCACAGAGTACTGATACATACAGACAATACAACTACCATGTTCTACATCAACAAGCAAGGAGGGACACATTCAGTGACACTCTCCCGTCTAGCGCAGGAAATATGGAGATGGGCAATCCCCGGGAAAATAGACCTGTTAGCAAGACATCTACCAGGGAAGAACAATGTAGAAGCAGACTGGCTCAGCAGACAGACGTCAGCATCCAACGAATGGGAGATCAACCAACAGGAAATCCAGAAGGTATTCCACAAATGGGGGGCTCCGCAAATAGACCTCTTTGCAACACACCAAAGTGCAAAAACTTTGCCTCCAGAGTACCGTGCAAACAGTCCCAGGGGAATGCGGTATGGATAAGCTGGTCAGGGACATTTGCCTACGCTTTTCCACCAATACCGCTACTACACAGGGTGCTGAACAAGTGCAGGTTCGGCAGCATGACGCTCATCCTGATAGCACCCCAGTGGGCCAGAAAAACATGGTTCTCACGAATCATGGAGATGTCACAAACGCACGCACACAGGTTCCCCGCCAGGAAGGACCTGCTAACGATGCAAAACGGAAGAGTACTACACCCAGAACCAGAAAGCCTCAGCCTAGCTGCATGGCTCCTGAGGACCTAGAGTATGCACACCTCAAATTACCGGCGAGCACGATGGCACGATGGCGGTACTCAGAGAGGCAAGAAGACCGACCACAAGAAAGTGCTACGTAGCAAAGTGGAAAAGATTCACCGAATGGTGCATTAGGGAGAAACTGCAAACAAAAATTACTAAGGAATCAACAGTACTAATATACTTGACGCATCTACTGCAGAATAAACTTGGCTACGCATCCCTAAGGGTCCACTTAGCGGCAATTATGGCTTACACAAGAGGAGAAACAGTGAAAAGTTTCTTCATTTCACAGGTGGTAAAAAGATTCCTAGAAGGTGCAAAAAGGATCGCACCTCCAGGCAGAATACCAGCACCAGCATGGAACCTCAATGTAGTGCTAACACAACTGATGAAAACACCATTTGAGCCTATTCACAAAGCTACACTGCATATGCTCACACTAAAGACCGCCTTCCTAGTAGCTATCACATCACTGCGAAGGGTAAGTGAATTGCAAGCGCTAACACTCCATGAACCCTACCTGTAAATACACAGTGATAGGATTGTCATGAGAATGGACCCGCATTTCATGCCAAAGGTGGTGTCTAAGTTCCACATCAATCATACAGTTCAAATAACACGTTTTTTCCAAAAACCTTCCACGAGCACAGAAAGGGCATTACACACACTGGACGCCAGGAGGGCAGTGATGCACTATATGGAAAGGACAAAAGAGTGCAGAAAAATAAACCAATTTATTGTATCCTTTGCCAACAGTTTTTGGGGCTGACCAGTTACCAAAAATACTATTGCACGATGGATTGCACAAACCATACTGCTCTGCCACAAACAGGCAGCTCAGCCATTACAAGGAGCAGTTCATGCTCACTCAACCAGGAAGAAAGGAGCAACAGTTGCGTTTCTAGCCAACACACCAATTCAAGACATTTGCCAAGCGGCTACATGGTCTTCAGTGCACACGTTCACTAAACACTACTGTGTGGATATCTAAATGAACAAAGAAGCGCAAGTGGGACAGAAGGTCTTGCAACACATTTTCAGTAACCAATACTCATCTTCCACCCAACCACCACTATAAGGACAAACCGCTAGAAAATCGATGCACAGCATAGTGAATACAGAAGGATTCATGCTGCAAAACGTATAGTTTCTTACCTGTCGGTGTAGTTTTGCAGCTGGAAGACTTTCTGGATTCACTACCGAACCCACCCTCCTCCGCCAGAAAGATGAGACAGGAGGATAAAGGGGGGCAGAAGGTGAAGAGACTTACAAGGATTAAATGAGAAGAACTAGCAAAAAAAGAATCCGAAGATGGCGACCAAAGGTGGGAGCTTCCGGAGGAAGCGCGTAGACGTCACGAAGGACACCAAATGGTGGTATGTCGACGCCCACCTGGGCCACAAATAAAAAAAAAAGAGAAGAAAAACTACTATTCCGGACCCAACCACTAGATGGCAGAATAATGCACATCATAGTGAATCCAGAAAGTCTTCAAGCTGCAAAACTACACCGACAGGTAAGAAACTATACGTTTCACACTATATCTAGAATATTTGATGCAACAAAAGTGATCGAACCTCAAGTTGGTTTTGTTCTGACTACTCAAGATAATGTAGGCTACCCACAAATCTCAGTTCTAGTGAGTGGTTCCTAACAACCCAGTCAACCTCTGTAGGAGTACAGTCTAAATTGCCAGACATATCGTACAATTCTCTTATGGCCGCGTTGCGTTTAATTGTTGAGCAGCTTTATTTGGTTCTGATATTCTGACAACCGAACGAGTGCTCATCAAAACTCTAAATACTTCTTAATTGAACTATCCTCCCCGATTTCTTGATTGTCATGATTCAGTCTCTGTCCCTTCCCCACTACTACTGCAGATTGTATCTTGTATCTCTTAGTCTATAATGTACCGTACTCATTCTGAGCCTTCTCTAACATCATGCCAGTATTTAAATAAATTCAAATAGTGTTCAGTATTTGCTTTTCTTTACATATCAACATTTGCAATTAATATGCCCTTTGTGAACTCTACCCTTTTTATCAATTCCTGCTCCATCTGTTGCCCAGGGTTAAGACTAAAGTTCTTTATATCTATAGTTTTCTTCTTTAGATGATTCAGTTTAATGTTTATTAGTCTTATTGTAGTAGTTAGTACCTTCCAAATCTAGGTTTATGGAAGACAAAGGTTGTGGATGAGACATTGATTTGACAAGTTCAACTAATTAGATACAGTTCACCAGTATTTCCTGCTCCTTCTATCTTTGGGGTCCAGCAGCTGCTCTTTTATTACTTCCCAGTCCCCATGCCAATCCTTGTTTGATTTATTTATTTATGAGGATCCTACATCTGCAAAGTACTGCCTGGCCTCTCACTCCATTTTGTTAGCACTAATGTGCGCTTTCTTTTCTTTTTTCCCTATTAATACATTTACCATTCAGACATGGCCTTCTGTTATGTTAGTACAGTAAGTTAAACTAGCCTTGGCGAGTTAGGACATAAGCATGCATGCGTCAGAATGCGACCTTCTTTTAATGGGTTTTTATTAATATAAAGCCCATTATAAGATTTCCAGTCTTGGGAATGTATTTGTGTTGATGCTTGCGTTTGTATGCAAGTGTCAAAAACAATTGGTAAAGCTAATTTCAGCTTTCAGAGCAAAGACCTGTTGCCTTTGCCAATGCTTGTTAAATCTTGCACCTTGAAAAATAGCTAAGACGCATCTATTCTGTAATGTTTTCAATTCCATTAGCCACATGGTTGCAGTGATTGGAGTGTGATGATGTCAGCAAACACCGACCTTTGTACCCACACCCCTCAAGTGAGCACATTGACATGCATGTGTCGATTATCACAGTAAACAAGCATTGTAAACAGCACGACCTCAACATCATCTCCTACGCCGATGACACCCAGCTCATCCTCTCCCTCACCAAGGACCCGCGCACCGCCAAATCCATCCTCCACGAGGGAATGAAGGCCGTCGCCGAATGGATGAGGAGCAGCCGACTAAAACTGAACTTGGACAAGACTGAGGTCCTCATCCTCGGACGGACCCCCTCAGCCTGGGGCGACTCCTGGTGGCCGACCGTGCTGGGAACAGCACCGACACCCACTGAACACGCACGCAACCTGGGAATCATCCTCGACTTCTCCCTCTCCATGTCAAAGCAGGTCAACGCCGTCTCCTCTTCCTGCTACAACACCCTTCGCATGCTCCGCAGGATCTACAAGTGGATCCCTACCGAAACAAGAAGAACGGTGACACAGGCCCTCGTCAGCAGCAGGCTGGACTACGGCAACGCACTCTATGCAGGAATCCCAGCCAAACACCTGCGACGACTGCAACACATCCAAAACACCTCCGCCCGACTGATCCTCAACGTCCCTCTCCGCAACCACATCACCCAGCACCTGAGAGACCTTCACTGGCTCCCCATCGACAAGAGGATCACCTTCAAGCTCCTCACCCACGCACACAAAGCACTCCACAACACCGTACCAGCCTACCTTAACAACAGACTCAGCTTCTACACCACCAGCTCTGCTCCGCCAGCCTCACCGCGGTCCCCCGCATCCAACAAACGACCTCCGGAGGCAGATCCTTCTTCTTCCTCGCCGCCAAGACCTGGAACACCGTCCCTACCCACCTTCGACAGACCCAAGACCGGCCCACCTAAAGAAGACTCCTCAAGACCTGGCTCTTCGAGCAGTAGCGGCACCCCCCTCCCCTCAGCGCCTTGAGACCCTCACGGGTAGGTAGTGCGCTCTACAAATAATTGATTGATTGATTGAATTTGTAATGCAATAGGTCTCGCATTTACGCAAGTTTAAGCTATTGGCATTGTAAATGGCAATGCCTATTATTATTATTTTTTTTTTTAAACTTAAATATAAGGAATTGTTATTTACAATGCCAATAGCTTAAACTTGTTTCTGTTTTGTTCAGCCGACGCATGAAAGTCCATGAGACTTTTTTGCTAGAACCAACAATCATGAGCGAAAGCTATGCAGTAGCATAAGCGTGATGAAAACAGGTAATTATGTGAGTTACAAGTAGCCCAGGAGATGGTATCTATACAAGATTACAATCATATAATAAAAATTCAGTATGGTCTACTTTCATGTCCTCTTAATATTTAGATCTGTTGCTGACAAAATGTAATATGTGGTGGAGAAAGATCAGTGTCAATGCATATTCAGTGCTTGTTTACCTCGATGACACCCCCTTTGGCTTTTGCTTCCACAACGCTATGCTTTGATTTAATAGAACAGGTTTAATTTATTGGCTTTCATGGAATGCTACGAAGGACTTAGTCTTCTCAGAACACTTTAGAAAAGATTGGTTCTGACATAATGAAAAATTCACTAGCAGTTTTAGAACAAGCATTTGCAATGCAATAGGTCTCGCATTACTGAATGTTTGAGCTGTTTGTGTTGCATTATTATTATTAGCAATGCCAATAGCTCAAACTTTAATAATGCGAGACCTATTGCATTCCAAATGGTTGTTTTGTTACAGGCACCATTGACTTCAACTGTGTAGGGCCCGAGAACACCAACACATCGAGCACGTCTGCACCCAGACACACATAGGCAGGTAAACCCAAACTAATGTGGGTTCTTTGGACATTGATCCCCAAGCACCTTAAGCCCAAAAGGATGTCACCCTACACCGAGTGCAAGTGCGGTTTTGCTGTAGGTGTCTTTTTTCCCATCGGATAACATTACTACGTTGGAGGATCATACCTCAAAAACAGTTATTTGATTATTTTATTGTTTTCTTGTAAAATTCCTAGCTCCGAAAGTACTTACCTGATTATAATGATCTTGGTGTCTAAAATTATATAACAATCTGTGTTATTTTTCTAAATTGGTCTCTAATTTCTTTTTGAGTGCGTGTCTCATTTATTGACTGTGTGTGCAACAAATGCTTAACACTCCCCTCTGATAAGCCTTCTCAACCATGCTACCCCAAATAGAGCACTTGAGATTATTCTAAGTAAGCCCCTGTAAACCAATAAGGGTTGTCTGATCTATTTGCATGGTGTGCCCTTACACTGGCACTACATAAAAAGCCGGCTTCCTACACCTCCGGATCAGTGAGTCCAGGACATTCGACATATGATTCTAATGTATCGTACCATGCACTGGTATTTCGGGTAAATGGGTTTAGTGTAACATGTTATTCTGGTGCATACATTGTAGTTCTGCCTACTGCCAATGCTGTACCTGTTATGAGAGTGGTTGAGGTTATTTTGATTGCCATTACTGTCCCAGTCCAGTGTGTTTATACAGAAGCATGACATCTGCTTCCCTGTTCTGTTACCAGTACCTTTCGAAAGCCAAGTCATTTTGCTTTCCTGTTGTTTTTTTATTGGTTCTCCATTACACAAGGATTGTTTGTATTAGTCAGAAAGATAAGAATGCATTTATTTGAAATGTCGAAAGTTGCAAACTATAGTCCATGTCACTAAGCACATTGACAAACATGTTGGTACGTGTGTGTGTGTATGTGTATACACACACATGCTTCCTTAGATGGAGGGGCAGTTTACTGCCTTCTATAGGGCCAGTTAATCAATCTTTATCATTCACACTTATTCATACTTATTAATTCACGCTTATTTTCACAATTGGTTAATTGTTTATTTTTAATTGTCATTGATGTGTTCTTATTTCTAGTATCCACTTGATAGGTAGCATTGTTATACTTACAAGGTTGATGATCGATATGCAGATTGTGATGCTGTTTTATTTTTCTTGTGCATTTTTAGGCAACATGAAGAAACGCCTTTTGATGCCTAGCAGGGGTAAGACTTTTAAGCTTTAGTCAACTTCTGCTACGAGTTTGTGATATCATTTTTAACTGTTGGTTAGTTTGTAATTGTGATTAATAGTGTATGTGTCTGGTTAAAAGTAGCGATGACATTGGTGACTGTAGTTTGCATAAAGGGGAAATGTGGAGAGTATTTTTCTTAACTTTCAGATGGGTGAATGCCAAAAACAAGTATGCTATGATCCTATTAGATGCCTTTCCTAAACTGGCAAGCTAGTGTTTATGAATATCCCCATCTCAAAAGTGCTGAGAGACAAATACAAGATTAAACTAAATGTATCTAATTGGAGCACACACTTGCATAAGTTTGACTTGCTCATTTTTTTGCCTCATAAACAGAAAAAGTTTGCCATCCCTCAAAACATTGACAGCACTGTAGATACGTAAGCCTTGGAAGAGGCATAATATTCCTTTTCCCAACACTGAATATTATAATCTATTTTCCAAACCATACTTCATTGTTTTTTTTTTTTTTTTTTTTCTTTTTGTCCTCATTAAAGTAATAAAGTGAGTAATCGTAAAACGGTATCATGGCACCCTCTTGAAACCAACAGAGGGTAGACGTAGCCCAGTAATGCTCTTTCCACCTCGTGGGTTTTTAGGGAAACCAACCGCATAGCACTTGGGAATTTCCGAGGGTTGTATAGCATCCATGGTTATCCATAAACCATTTTCCCCAAGACTCACTTGTTTGATAATCATTGGACTTTTGTGATTTCCTAGAAAGTTGCGGGGCTCGAGTTATTATCCCAATTATCCCAGAGCACCCAAAACTAGTTCTTTTCTTTGCCTTACATTCCATATCCAACTTATAAGTTCTTTTAACAAATGACACCCAATCTAAAACCTTTGGAGAATTAGGAGAGATCTAATTTAAACAGATTTCTCTCCTCGCCAAATGGATTAAAACAAACATTAATGAGGTTTGGAAATTTGACAATTTGATATTAGTACTGTCTTCAGGTAAGATCATAAAAATAATTAATGTCAGGCTTACCTGAATTTCTTGGCCCATTGCATATGAAATGATCTTACCAACTTGCCTCCAGAATCCCTGAATCTGCGGGCACTGCATAAACATATGCACGTCATCTGCTCTTAGATTCCATTTCAAACAGGACTTCTCTCCGCCTCCCAGCTTAGAGAGCCTCTTCGGGGTCCAATAAGCTCTGTGGAGTGTGAACAGATGATTTCTTCTCAATGACGCAGCCTTCACAACCTTCCACAAAATGCTTAAAGATACTTGCCATAAAGATGAAATATCGCTGGAAGGCAAGTCTCTTCTCCAGGGCTCTTCCATAGGCAGCGGCAGTGGCAGATCTCCTTTAATCAATATCCAGTACCATTTCGCCACTTCTTTTTTTTTTTTTTGATTGCACGGGACCAAAAACCTGCTCTCCAATTCCTCATGTATAACACCATCTTTGCCCTGATTTATAAGCCAGGAGGAGAGTTGATAAAACTTAAACCTGGATAAGCTTTGATTTGTTTGAGAATTAAGCTCATTCCATGCCAAAAGTTCATCACGCAGTAATTGGCCCCATTTCTGAAAGCCGTGATCCCATAGAGGGGGTGATAATCTATCATTTAAGCAGTCTGGAGTCCCTGGACAGTTCCAAATGGGGGCACTAACACAATAATATGGAATTTTGAGCTCTTTCCTCATCTGGAACCATAGTTCACAGCACGCCCTATCACCTTCAGTTTAATTTTAGTAAGAAATGTGGATTTTACTTTTAATTGGGTTACAAACTATGGTTTTTGCAGGCATTGTTTAGCTCTACTGAAAGAGGTCATTAAGAAACCCAACATGTCAACCTTTTAGCCTAGGTATAAGAATATGGGCTTAGCTGGGTCAAAGCAAGAGGCCAAGTTGGAGTGGCAGTATAGGACTGTGGCTTTGGTGTGTATTGTAAGTACTAGGACATTTTGAACGCCAAGAGTCCAGGAAGTTGTAAAAACCCATAATTTTTCAACTACAAACACGTTTTCCTGCGGATCAATAGAGACACATTATTCACTGTTTTGGGAATTAAAATGCTTGAATGGCTTTGGGAATCTATGCTTCCCCGGTTCTTGTGCATATATGAATGTCCGTGTGTGTGTGGGGTCCCTCAGTGAGCTCTGTAATACTTCTAGATCACGGAGTGTTTTGTCAATTTCAGACCTGGATACTGATGTCACTGATCATTCAATGTGGATCTATTTGATCAGTGTAACTACTGCCCTCTCTAATCAGTGTTAACAGACAGTGGTTGTAGTGTTCCTAGTTCTCAAGGACTGCGACCTTTTTAAACCTGTTGCTATAATGGGACTTTATACTGGCTCCCACCAATCCCAGCTTCCCCAACCTCATGCCAACTTTCCTATAACTGGGGTTCTTGAACATCATACCCTGAACCCGTATGAAGGATACCAGTTTGTTGCAAATGGATTAACTATTTTGTGACTGTATGGTTGAGTGTCTGAATCCAGTGTACTTCACATATGCTAGCTGCACAAGATGGTGATCTTTGTAACGAAGGCTGATGTTATCCTTTCGGATAGTCCAGCGTACAGAGATGTTACTGGTTAAAGATACAGCCAAGGTCCAATGGTAGTCAGCAGTAGCCCGCCTTCCTGGGGATCGTTGTGTGCACTTGCTCCTTGGATTCTCTTACTACAAATATCTTTTGACCCTAACTAGTGGTTCCCAAGATTCAGACCACTACCCATGAACTACTACCTAACCAACACCTTCTGTGTACTGGCACACCAGTTAGCCACTGAAATCTGGACTCCATTAGCTGCACATGTACCTCTCCACTATACAGCGATGACCGCGCAATCCCCAAGGATTCCCTGGAAGTTCTTAAAGAAAACATCCTGAAGGGTTGGATCCTGTTGGTTTGAGTCCTGGGTTTTGGACTCCCAAAGGAGAGTTGTACATTCTTCAACTTCAAACATCTGCCTGCAATTTCTGCCATTAACAAAGCACGCCTGACATATGGTTTACAAATATTTCAGTATTTCTTTCCGTTGGATTTCTAACTAATGCATTGTAGGATCCTCACTGAGAGTCATAAATGTAGAATATTATCACCTCTGCGCTGGGTCCTTGGAACACTTCCTTCGTATATTAATTTAAATTTAGTATAATGTAGTTGGAAGTAGGCACCTGATTGTTGAACAGTCTGGTGGCACTGCCTCAATATAAAGATTTTACAGCTTTTCCAACATTGTTTCATGAGCGAAAAACCCTTTTAAAAAGGCCTTAAGATCACAATGCAGCACCTTGGCTGAAGATATGTGCAAGCGTACACTAAATAACCTTGTACCTTCTGATTCGATCCATTTCTTTGCTTGTCTCAGATCTAAAATTTGCCTATTAGGGACCAACAAATATCTGAAATAGTTGCCTTCTGTGTGAGAGAGAGGTACGAGTTCCATTGCGCCTTTTTGGAGGAGAGATTTTACTTCCTGATCCAAAACCGATAGCAAGTGGTTTGTTGCTGGTTTTAAAGGGATCGATGGACGGAGAGCATAGCCGTCTGCACAAATTATAGAATCATCTGTTTGTAGTTATTGTTGTCTATAGGGGATCCTCATTAATAGTCATAAGGACTGAACTGTCCCGCCTACGAGCGGGATCCCAGAGCACTTTACAATACATGTTAAAAAAGCACATATGAAAAAGAGATAAGAAATATTTGTCACAAACCCTTCCTTTAAAATGGAAGAACTCCAAGGAAACGCAGGTCCATTGTAAAACCTAGGCTATACAGCCAAAGCATTAACCTAACACTGTACCTTTAAGGGTTCACACTTGCACCAGTCTCCCCTCATGCCCTGGGTGACAGTTACATCAGTTTATTT
Source organism: Triturus cristatus (assembly GCF_964204655.1). Taxonomy (NCBI): domain Eukaryota; kingdom Metazoa; phylum Chordata; class Amphibia; order Caudata; family Salamandridae; genus Triturus; species Triturus cristatus. The sequence continues at coordinate 1,188,146,444 of NC_140592.1, forward strand.
TTATGTAGATTAAGGACTTCGTACAAAATCCATTTCTATGATGTTACTTCTGATGGATACATCTGCCAGTGGATTCCTCACCTTATGAATATCCCCTGCGCCAGCATTCCACGGAATTTTTCTTCCCCAGCACTCCACGTCGACGTGGGCGACGTCATAATACATCGGCTCCGCTCGCGACTCCGTATGATGTCACCGGAGCCATAAGAGGCCCACGTCTGCGTGATGACGTCAGTTCCCTTTTTTCCGCGCCGTCGACACGCAACGGTTTTTTCCAGTACACCTGCTACTTTGTAGTTGTAAGGTGTTTCTGTTGCAAATTTCTGTAATGTCTTCGACGAGGAAGTCGGGCTTTAAGCCCTGTAGGGAATGTGGCGGACATATGTCCATGATGGACCCACATGAGGACTGCTTGTGGTGCCTTTCGTCGGACCACGATGTCGAAGATTGTGCATGCTGTAGGAGAATGAATCCAAAGGCATTAAAGGAAAGAAAGGCGAAGCTGTTTATGGCTAAGATCGGTAAGGAGAAGCGAGGGAGAAAGAAAGAGAAGTCGAGGCCGGAGTCGTCGACTTCGAGGTCGTCGAAGTCCAGGAGACCTCATAAGAAAAGAAAACACTCTTCTCGAGGCCGGTCCTCGAAGAGCAGGAAGTCGAGGTCGACTTCGCCTCGGTGTTATCGAAGTAAGGACATTTCACCTTCTCCTTCTCCAAGACTCCGGGAGGTTCTCCGTCGCCGAAGCGGGCTCCAGCGCGTTCACCGGTGCAGTCCCCAGCGCCGTCTCTGGCGTAGTCTCCGGATCGGGTGGAGTCGCCTGTTTCCGATGGAGGACAGGAACGAGAGGAAGAGCCTACTCCGGCGCTTGAAGAATCTACGGCTCCGGTGGAGGACACTACGGCGCCGCAGCCAAGTACTCCGCAGAGGGATACAGGTTCAGTACCTTATCCTCAGTTTCCTGCTCCAGGTACTGATTCTACTCAATTCTTAAATGCCATGTATGGTATTTTTAATAGGGCGGCCTTCCCATCCGGAGAACCAATTGGTCCCGTGGATCCTATGGCGTATTCGTTAGGGGTGCTGCAGCATTACGCTCAGGCCCCCTTTATGCCCTTTCTGCCGATGGCGCCTTCGTGGCAGTTTCTGGCACCGCTGACTCCCAACACCTCTGGCTCTGCCAACGCCGCGTACGACATCGACGACGCCGGCTCCCCGAGTTCGATCAAGAAGGGAGGCCCAAAGGGTATTGGAAGAAGGAAGGTATAGAGCAGAGGTAGAGGAAGGTGAGGTGGACACATCCTCTGATGAATTTGAGGGGATACAAGAGGCTAGTGGCCTGGATACGACCCCAGAGTGGGAGCACACCTCTGCAAGATCCTCTCCACCACAAGAACTGGCACCCTACCACACAGTTATCAAAAAGGCCGCAGAGCTGTTAGATTTACAGTTGCCTTCAGCAGAGTAGAAGTCGAACTTGCTGACAGAGGTTCTGCACTCTCCTACTTCCACTTCAGAGCCTTTACTGCCCTTTAATGAGGCCATCTTGGAGCCTGTTTTGGAGGTATGGCGGAAACCACTTTCTTCTCCGGCGGTTTCCAGACAGGTGGCGAGAAGGTACAGGGTGGCGCCTGGGGATCCGGACTTTCTATCTACACACCCGTCTCCAGAGAGCCTAGTTGTGCAGGCATCCTGCTCAAAGCATGCTTCGGGGGCTTTCCCTCAGTCTCCCGCAGATAGGGAGTCCAAGAAGGTGGACCAGGCGGCTTAAAAGACTTTATCTTCAGGGAGTATGGCACTGAAGTCTTCCAATGCCACATGCTTGCTGGGTCGTTACGTACATGCCTTAATGGACTCAATGAAGTCTTTAGCCCCTAAGCTGCCTGAGGGCGATAAGGCGTCCTTCATGGAGGTGGTTACGGACACACAGGCTGCTGCCAGGCAGGTGATCCAATCAGGGCTGGATACGGCGGATTCGGTGGCGAGGATAATGGGCTCATCCATAGCCACAAGAAGGCAGGCATGGCTCCGTTCGTCGGGATTCTCCGCGGATGTTCAGGCCACTTTAGTGGATTTGCCGTTTGATGGGCAGAAATTGTTTGGGGAGAAGGCGGATTCTGCCCTACAAAGATTTAAAGACAGCAGATTAACGGCTAAGTCTTTGGGTCTGCAAGCTCATGCAAAGGGTTCTGGTTTTAAAACATTTAGGGGTTTTGGAAGGTCATCCTTTCGCTCCTACCGTCAGCCTCAGCAGCAGCAGCAACAGCAGAATCCCCTCTATAGATCTTATAGAGGGAGACAAAGGGGTAGGAGAGGTTCTGGACGCAACCCTTCTTCTCCCTCCTCCTCTGCTCCCAATGAGGCTTCAGGGAAGCAGCCCTAGATCCCCCATTCCGGATCATGTAAGACCTGTGGGGGGTCGGGTGTCCTACTTTCTACGGGGTTGGAAATCTGTTACGACAGACCTTTGGGTTTTGAACCTTGTAGAGACTGGGTACGCCCTTTCCTTTCGTGTGTTTCCTCCCCCTTACCCTCCTTGCCAAGGTTACTGCTCAGAGGACCATCTGCTTCTCCTGCAGAAAGAGGTTCTAGCTTTGCTTCAAAAGGGTGCGATAGAGGTGGTTCCGGAGCAGAAAAGGGGTCAGGGATGCTACTCCCGGTATTTCCTGATTCCCAAAAAGGACGGCAGATTGCGTCCGATACTGGACCTCAGAATCTTGAACTTTTACCTGAAACAGGAGAAATTCAAGATGCTGACCCTTGCGCAGGTTCTTCAAGCGTTGCAGCAAGGAGACTGGATGGTGTCGCTCGACTTGCAGGACGCATACTTTCATGTCCCAATCCTGAAGTCGCACAGGAAGTATCTCCTGTTTTACGGTTGCGTCGCAACACTACCAGTTTGCGGTCCTCCCGTTTGGTCTTACTACCGCACCTCGAGTCTTCACAAAGGTGATGGCAGTGGTGGCTGCTCATCTCAGGAGGTTGGGGATTACGGTTTTCCCCTACCTGGACGACTGGCTTCTGAAGGCAGAGTCCCCAGAGATGGTGCAGCGTCATTTGCAGGTAACATCTCAGCTGTTGTTCGACTTGGGTTTCTCGATCAATGTGCCCAAATCTCACCTGGTGCCCTCGCAACGCAACCTGTTCATAGGGGCGGTACTGGACACTACTGTGTGTCGAGCATTTCCTCCTCCGCAAAGAATTCTGGACATTCAGGAGATGGTCCCTTTATTCCACAATGGAGCGGTTGTTCCAGTTCTGAAGGTCCTTCGCCTGCTCGGTCTGTTCGCTTCCTGCATTCTGTTAGTCAACCATGCACGCTGGCACATGAGGGCGCTCCAGTGGTGCCTCCGCAAGCAGTGGTATCAGCACAACGGGGATCTCAGGGAGTCGATCAAGGTCTCCAGAGAAGCTGCAGCGGATCTGTCTTGGTGGAGTGTGGAGGGCAATCTGTCTCGAGGAAAGCCCTTTCATCTTCCACCATCCGTGGCCACAGTGATAACGGATGCCTCTACCCTAGGGTGGGGTTCTCATCTGTGGGATCTGGAGATCAAGGGTCTTTGGTCTCCAGAGGAAAGGTTGCTTTACATCAACCTTCTGGAATTGCGGGCGATTCGTTTGGCGCTCAAGGCCTTCCTTCCTTCCCTTCGCGGTCAGTCAGTTCAAGTCCTGACAGACAACACTACCGCGATGTGGTATGTCAATAAGCAGGGAGGGGTGGGGTCTCTTTGTCTGTGCAGAGAGGCCCTGCGTCTATGGTCCTTGGCTCAGAACCATCAGATTTGTCTGATGGCAAATCATCTGGCCGGGGTGTTGAACGTACGTGCGGACAGTCTCAGTCGGCAGTTCTCCGCCGACCACGAGTGGAGGCTCCATCCGGAGGTGGTTCGTCACGTCTTTCGGACGTGGGGGACACCTCGGGTGGACCTGTTTGCCACCCGAGAGAACGCGCACTGCCCTTCATTCTGCAGTCTCCAGTTTCCGATGCAGGGGGCGTTGGGGGACACGTTTGAGTTGAATTGGGGCTCACAGTTCCTTTACCCGTTTCCTCCCATACCCTTGATTCCTCGGGTTCTGAGGAAGATTCGCCAAGACCGGGCCCAAGTCATATTGGTCGCCCCGGATTGGCCAAGAAGGGTGTGGTATACAGATCTTCTCCACCTCTCCTCGTGCCCTCCGCTCCGTCTCCCTCTGAGGGCAGACCTCCTCTCGCAGTCGGAGGGCAGGTTCTACACCCCCACCTCCAGAGCTTACACCTTCATGCCTGGAGATTGAACGGGGCAACCTGAGTTCTTTTTCTCTCCCACCTGATGTGGTGGATGTTATTTTATCGGCCAGGCGACACTCCACCAAGTCCATTTACTCCTACAGGTGGTCTAAATTTGTAAAATGGTGTGGAGAGAGGTCCATTGACCCTTTAAAAGTCCATCTTTCTAATGTGCTCCAGTTTGCTCTTTCCTTGGCCCAGCAGGGTTGTGCTGTAGCCACGGTTAAGGGCTATTTATCTGCCTTATCGGCTTTTCTATGCCTTCCTGATCAACCGTCACTATTTAAATCTCCGGTTGTTCTGAGGTTTATCAAGGGCCTTACAAACATGTTTCCTCCCACTCCTTTTGTAATGCCACAGTGGGACCTTAATCTTGTTTTAACCTTTCTGATGGGGTCCCCATTTGAGCCTGTACATAGCTGTCCTTTGAGGCTGTTGTCCTTTAAGGTGGTCTTTCTTGTAGCCATAACCTCGGCAAGGAGGGTAAGTGAGCTTCAAGCTCTTAGTACTAAACCCCCTTTTCTTACATTACATGCTGAAAGGATGGTTCTCAGGACCAGGGCTGGTTTCCTGCCAAAAGTTATTACTCAGTTTCATTTGGGGCAGTCTATTACTCTCCCTGTTTTTTATCCATCTCATCATCCCTCCAAGGAGGAGGAAAGACTCCATCGCCTGGATCCAAAGAGGGCTGTGAGTTTTTATCTGGACAGGACTAAAGACTTTCGTCTAGATGATCAACTCTTCATTGGCTATGTTGGTCATTCAAAAGGAAGAGCAGTGCACAAGCGCACTTTGTCGAGATGGATTATTCTTGCCATCAAGATCTGCTACGCCCTGGCTGGTAAGACCCCTCCTGAGGGTATTAGAGCTCATTCGACTAGAGCGAAATCGTCTACATCTGCTTTGGCCCTGGGTGTTCCTGTGGCAGATATTTGTAAAGCCGCGACTTGGGCCTCCCTCCATACTTTCGCAAAGCATTATTGCTTGGACTCGGAGATGAGGAGGGAGGGCCACTTCGCGCGCTCTGTGTTGCAAGACTTTCTGGTGTAGGAAGGTGGACACCCTCCTCCGGGAGTGGGGACTGCTGTTGGAATCTATTCATAAGGTGAGCAATCCACTGGCAGATGTATCCATCAGAAGAACAAGTTACTTACCTTCGGTAACGCTTTTTCTGGTGGATATAGTATCTGCCTGTGGATTCCTCACTGGCCCACCCGCCTCCCCGTTGTCCACCTTTGTATACCATGAAATAGGTCTTGTTGATGTGTTTTTTACACTTTCTTGTATATGTGTAGGAAATGCTTGTTTATTTAGCATTCCTTTCCTTTGTATTCTATGCATATGTGTTGGTATATTGTATACTGTGTATAATTTGAGTCTGTCGTTGGTCCACCTGTTCGCTTCGAAGGCATGGAAAAAATGGGTGGAACTGACGTCATCACGCCGACGTGGGCCTCTTATGGCTCTGGTGACGTCATACGGAGTCGCGAGCGGAGCCGATGCATTATGACGTCGCCCACGTCGACGTGGAGTGCTGGGGAAGAAAAGTTCCGTGGAATGCTGGCGCAGGGGATATTCACAAGGTGAGGAATCCACAGGCAGATACTGTATCCACCAGAAAAAGCGTTACCAAAGGTAAGTAACTTGTTCATCTCACTCAGACCAGTCAGTGAGCTCCAAACTTTAACAATGGAAGAACCTTTCTTTCAAGTACATAGAGACAGGGTTGTCCTTCACACAAACTCTAAATTTCTTCCTAAGGTGGTCTCTCCATTCAACCTTAGTCTATAGAACTCAGTTTTCTATCCTCACCCCGACTCAGTTGCAGAACGGGTCTTTCATACCTTAGATGTTACGCAAGCCCTAATGTACTATGTGGATAGGTCATAAAACTTTAGAAAGACTCAACAACTCTGTCACTTTTTTCAAACCTCATAAAGGGAAAGACTTATCAAAATCAGGCAAATCCAGATAGATAGTTAAATGTAGCCACACATTTTGAAACAGCTAAGAGGGCTGTGCCTGCCCAATCTACATGGAAAATGGGGTCTCTGTGGCTTCCCTGGAGAGAATCCCCCTAGCTTACATTTGCAAAGCAGCGACTTGGTCTACACCACACAGTTTCACTAAACACTATTGTGTGCATGTACTAACAAGCCAACATTGGTCAGGCTTTACTCTGTGCCCTTTTTCAGTCTACTGCAACACCCACAGGCTAGCCACCGCTTACGGAAGGACTGGTTTACAGTCTATGCATAGTATATGTATTTTGCTAAACATGCCTTGAGCGGAAAATGTTTTTACCCTGTAAGAATCTGTTTGTGGCCTGTAATCCTGAAGATTCACATCTGTCCACCCTCCTTCCCGGAAGCCTCTGCCTGTTGCAGTTATCATTCCTTCTTAATTCTCTTGTATGGTCATCTTTCTTTCATGTATCGCTTTGCTCCAGCTCCATCCTCACCTGCCGTGCAGAAAACAATCTAACAATGGAGCCAATGACCATGCACATTAGCAACAAGAGGTGGAGTCACACTACCTTGTGATTCAAAAAGAAAACCAACTTGCACACATCTGGGCTCAACACTAGATGCCAGTAGTATGCACTGAATGTGAATCTACAGCACTACATGCCATGAACAAATGCTTTCAGGGTAAGTGACATTTTCCTTCCTGTTCAACATACTGCACTTTTAGCCTTACATTGTCCCATCAAGTCATTAAGAATATCGTGCAATGGTCATAGTCTGTCGTTGAAAGCATGGGAGACATGTATTGCAATACCTCAGCGGCTGGTTGTTGAAGGTGTGCTCATGTCCGCTAATCTGAAACCACCTGCAGAAAAAGAGGTTTCCATCAACCAGTCCAAATCTCAGCTTCGCAATCACAGAGACTTCCCTTTATTGGGGCTATTTAGGACATGGTAGAAGGAGAAAAGGTAAGGCCTTCTCTTCTCTGCAGTGAGTATAGGACATTCAGGCTTTGATCTCTGTGGTTGCAGATGAGTTTTTGTTCAAGCTTTAATGGTTTTGAGGCTGCTTGGTGTACTGGCATCTTGCATCCTACTGGTGCCTCACACTTGTTGGCACATACGGCCCTGCAGCAGAACTTGCATTTGTAGTGGGTCTAGACTTAAGGGTGCCTCTCGGACAGGATCTGTGTCTCCAATGAGGTGTTTCTGGATTTTCATTTTTCGGTGGTGAACGCCAAAACTGTTTGGCTGATCATTCTCTTTTCTTGAGGTCATGGCGCTGACAGGCGTCATTCCTTGTATTGAGAGATGTGAGGAGTGTATTTTATGGTGTGGTTATGCACCTTCACCATGTAATACTTACCAACCCCTTTAGGACCCTTTGGTTTCGTCTGTGAAACCCTCAGCTTGAACATCTGTATCTGTGGCACTGAGTAGCAAGGATCACACAGAGGAGCAAGTGTAAAGCATTTAATCGGATAGAGACTTCTAGCTGCAGACACCTTACCATAGAATTATCCCCATGCATCAGACTGGGTCCATAAATTTTTTGTGAACAGTATCCCACGTGCCAGGTGGCATAGTTCGGCTCCACGTGGCTTCGTTCGCACCAGAAGTTACATGTGCGGTGCATAGTTAGGCGCCACTCCAGCACGCTGACGCCCGTTCTTCTCTTTCCGCATAAGTCCGCACAGATCCAGAGAAGAGCTACCACCAGTCACTTTTTGCGTAACCTGAAGGAGAAATTCAAAATGCTCCGCTCACTTAAGCCCTATCTGCCCTGCTCTGTGAGTATGTATGTATGTATGTGTGATCTTATATAGCGCTCGACTTACCCTTGGGCATCTCGGCTCTTGCATTGGGAACCCGTCCTGGCTTTTCCCTGTGAGATAACCCGTACTGGGCATCCCCAAGGTGAAAGCCAGGCATCCCGCCGCGGGGGGGGGGGGGCGTAGTGGAGATTAAGCAAGCTATTGCCCAGAGTTGCAGAGTGTGAACCCATGATTCGAGTAGGCACCGAAGTGAGAATTATCGAGTCCGTGGACACTTGGGCTCAGACCCGTCTTGCCTGCTCACAGACGCTACCACTCTAGGTGACAAGCACTTTCAGTTCATCATGCTCTCCTTTGTCCTTACCAGCTCCCCTCGGGTGTTCACCAATTTGATGGCGGTGGTTACAGCTCATCTGCAGATATCAGGGATGCCAGTTTTCCCCCATCTTGAAGACTGGCTGTTGAAGGTGGGCTCCCTCCAGGCAGTCATCTCCCACCTCCAGACCACAGCAGACCTCTTGCACTCGCTGGGGTTCACTATCAACGTGCCAAAGTCAAACCTGACCCCTTCTCAGATGCTTCCTTTCATCAGGGCTATTCGGGACACAGTGAAGTTTTGGGCTTATCCTCCCAAATGGCAAGTGCAGGATATTCTGGCTATGATGCTGAATTTCAGCCTCTAGCCTGGATTTCGGTGAGACTGACTCCAACGCTGCTGGGCCTCATGGCCTCCTTCATCCTGCTTATGACATGCTTAATGTCATATGCTAGCTCTGCAGTGGGACCTGAAGTTCCTGCGGGCGCAGCATCACAGCAATCTCTCTGGTATGGTACAGATCTTGGAGGGTACTGCAAAAGATCTGCAGTGGTTGTTAACCAACTGTGATGGGTTCAGCGATAGGCGCTTCTCTCTGCTCCAAACAGATCTTACAGTAGTCAGAGCCTCTGGTCTCCGGTGGAATCCAGACTCCACATTGTAGGAAGCTGGTTATTTATTTAGTGTACCAAATGTAGGGGTACACCATGCAAATAATCCATTCAACCCTTATTGGTTTACAGGGCTTTAATTATTAATCCCAAGTGCTCTATTTGGCATAGTGTGGTCGAGCAGCTTCGGCTTATCAGAGGGTAGTGAATAGTCCATAAATGAGAGACACACTCAAAAAGAAACTCGAGAAGAAATGTTATATAATTTTAGGCTCCATGGTCTTCAGGATTATGCAAGTACTTCAGAAGTTATAGATTTTTACAGGTAAAACAGTAGAAAATCACAGCCACCAGATTTGAGGCATGAGCCTTGAACACGGTAATGTTATCATATGGGAGGAACTGCTAGAGTGGTCGACCTCAAAGCAAAGCTGGGAAACCAGGTTCAAGTGGCAGGGATGCTCAACATCCTGTGATTCTGGGCCATTCACTTAATCTCCACGTGCCTAACAAAATTAATGTGTCCGTCTGTAATGCAACTGGTGCTCATGTAAAGCGCTGTGATACCTTCTGGATGAGTTTGCTCTATATAAAACTGACGCCCCCCTCACCCGTACCCCCCCCCCCCTCCCCCATTAAAAAACATATCGGTATACTTGCAAGTGGTTGTACGAGGTATCCTTCAGGGTTTAAGGTGCTTAGGGCCCAGGGTCGAAGAAACCACCAGCAGTTCTGGTCGCACGTAGCCTCAAGAGCTACGCTGTAAAGTTTAAAGGGACCGGTCAGAACAACAGAATCTGTACGGGGGACTTGGCTCCTAGTTCCACCAAAAACAAGATGGTGAAACACTTCTATAAGTGTCCACTTCAAGAGGCCCACCTTAGGTTTGCACCTGGCCTGGTAGTGCAACACGCCTACTGACTAGCTAATTTTCCCTCCTGCTCTGGTGCCAAATGAGCCCCAAGGCAGGAGGTGGCATTCCACAGGTCTGCAGGAAGCTGAGGCTGTCTGTTAAAAGAGTCAGAGGCTTTGAAGCCTCTAGCATTGGTATGCTAATTCACTAGCCATCCTGCTGGAAGAGGTGTGATCACCTTCCTCCGGAGCAGGCATTGTTCCGGACCTCTGAGAGCGTTGGCTGTCCCAAGCAGGGGGCTAGAAACACATGTGTTGTGGCAGGCTGGAAGATCAGACTCTGGTAGCACGCTAGAAGGCTGGTAGGTTTCAGGGGGTACCTCTAAGGTGCCGCCTGGTTGTAATACATAATAAATCCAATACTGGAATCCCTATTGATTCATTCAGTCAAGGTGTTCAATAACAAACACCATTATTTTCAGTGCAGTCATTATGTAGCTGGGTAACTCTTAATAGCAAATGCCCAGCACATATGCTTAGGATGGCTTCAAGATTACTTGCAGTGCTGTGGCAATGGAACCAGACATCATGGGCATATCTGCTCATGCATATATGTCCTCACATATAATATAATGCACTCTTCCTTAGAGTTCTAAGGGCTGCCATAAGAGTGTGATGGGCATGGAACACAGGGAGTGTGCCTTGTTATGTTTTCACCATTTCACACAACCTGAAATGGTAGGCTACATGCTGTTTTTGTGTCGGTCCCTTAGGGTGGCATAAGATACGCTGCATAAGATACGCTGCAACTCTTAAGGGCCCTCTTTAGTACCCATGCCCTAGGTACCAGGGGTTTTATTTACTAAGGACTTACAGGAGTGCTTACGTCTGTGGCCAGTTGTAAAACAATCAGACATCACTTTGTTTTAAGGAATGGGCACTGAGGTTTGGTTGGTAGGACTCAGTGCGCTGTCAAAGTAAAAAATCAGCATCTAGTAGCTAAAAAGGGGGGCAAAAAGGGGCATGTGTGCAGCAACCCCGTGGGAGTCCAGTTTCCTACATGGACCCCCACGTAATTATTACTGGATCCCGGGGAGCCCCACTGGATAATTTGAATCCTGTGCCACCCCACTGAGGCATAACTGAAAGCCGGGGAACCGCAGCCTCAGAAGTTTGTGTTTTGTACCTCAAACCAATATACAGAAACAATAATTTCATCAAACAAATACACAAATTCTTAAATATTTTATCTAATTCATAAAGCTATATAAAAACAATCCATTTTAATATTAATGGGAAGGTTGGAGCTTTTCTAAATTCATTTGAGACCACTCATTGTCCACATTACAGTTTGTTTGAAGCACTTGTACTAATCCCTCGAATCATTCTAAGGATATTATCTTAATTTTTAGCCTTCAGTTCCCAACTCCTTCACATTTACACAATGTTTTAATTTGTTAAATTTTGTATATTTACTTTTTTTATTTATATACAGTTTATTAATCTGTTGACATTAAACTTTCAAAGCATTCACGGACCCCCTTAGTTGGCGTTGCGGACCCCAGCGGTCCCTGACCACTGGTTAAGAACCACTGTTTAAAAAAAAAAATGTCAGAGTTGCAATAGAGGAGCCCCGTGGTGAGAGTGGATGGAGGCACAAGGGACTGCAACCTACGGGTTGTGGGAGAAGCATATGAGGTAGACAACATCACGGGGACGGGGGCAGGTTACTGGAGAGAGCACTGCCACATGAGAGAAACCACAAAGCATTGGGGGGTGGTTCCTGAGTGGGGTATAGTTTCACAAGAGGAACTGGAAAATGCATGCATTGTAGAGTACTTTACAAAATAAGTAGGTCTCTGAAAGTGACCAGTGAAAGGACACCGGTGAAGAGGCTATGCCCCAAAGGAGCAGCCAACACAAGATGGGCAAGAAACGCCATCAAATAAGAAAAAAGCCAATTCGAGTGACAAAGCCAACCAGTGGTAAACAATAGTCAGGCACTAAGCTCCGGTAACTTGCGCTGTCTGGTAGGCTCGACCTAAAAATGGCAGTTTTGTTACTTCCCAATGATAGCAGATTTACGGGATTAGACCATCGATGAGGTTCTGTTGGCAGAATCTGTGGTATAATCGTGGGGAGACCTACAAAATGAAATTGTAGCTGGGCAGACATCGATGGCGTTTTTTCCACCTCAGGGCTACATTTAAATCAGGCAATTTAAGTTTCACTCTTGTCCATTGTCACTTATAATCTTGACGTGGAAAACTCACCATAATGGTAAATTACTAGCATACATTTTTTTTCAATGGGCCTCTGCACCATTACAACACCACCCTTGTCCCCCATAGGCTAATTACTTATCTATATGTTTTTTACAGAAACACCCTTCAATTAGAGCCGGCCTTCTGGCCGACCAGAGTAAAGTAATTATCTTTCATTATAAAAAGTGTACCTCTTCAACAGTGTAGATCTTAGGTAGTTTAAAGTTTGTCTCTGATTGTTAATTCCAAAGAATATTTTATAAGCTTATTTTATCCTGGGCGAGGTGCTAAATCTCCTCCCCAGGATGGGCAGGGTGAAGCTTCAAAGGCATGCCGCCTCTGTGAGCTTCCCCAGGCCACTGCAACCCCCACTCTGGCGGGAAGCTTGGCCGGAAACCCCAAATAAGGACAGGGGATGTGCCAGCCTGCCAACCCCAACCCTCAGGTGGGGGAGGCGGGGTGAAGCACATCCCGGGGCTCTCACCATCTTGAAGATGGGAAGCCCTGTCCAATCAGGACTAGGCTACTGCCCCCCTCCCACAGGAGAGAGGCAGGATAGGGGGTGTACCCACCCCAGGACAGGGACCCATTGGCCCCTGCCCTTCACCTACCTGTAACGCCCCAACATCTAGAATTTAGGGGCACCCTGAACCTTCCGATTCCAGATTCCAAAATCCGAAGAAGAGCTAGAAGAAAGAAGACCTGCCCTGCAGCAGCTAAGAAGAGGAAGACACCAACTGCTTTGGCCCCAGCCCTACCGGCCTGTCGACCCTCGAACCTGCTCCTGCTCCAACCCGGCATCTCTTGTGGCCAGCAACCTCACAAACCCCGGAGGACCTGGCTACCTTTTGACTCTAAACCCCTGGGACTCCCATGAGTAGAGGCTCTACTCAAAATCTACATCTAATCCCTGGCAGCAGCCCGGAACCGCGAACCCTTCACACTCTGCACCCGCCAAGCCTGGCCTGTCCCGGAGTGAACAAAGACCACGAGGACGACCCCACGGTGATTGGGACCCAGAGTCCGGCACCCAAGGACCTCCCTCAACACTCCTGAAGAAGCCTGCAGCCTCAGAACCAGGTGCCCCCCCAACTGCGATCAACAGAGGGTAAGATTTCCCGACACCAAAAGGCACCCCGGCGCCCCGCGGCCCCATGTGCCCAATCCCGGGGTGCTCACGAAGTGGTGGTGGCACCTGAAGAATCTTCGTCCCCGAGCTTGCAGTCTTTTGCTAAACCAGAGATTTCCCATTGAAATCAATTGAGCGCCCGAAGGCTCAAAAGCACCCTGCACCCAGCCGCCCGAGTGGCCCTGGCAGTGCAATCTCTACACCTATCTACGTCCCCACTTACCCTGAGTAAGTGACCAGGAGCCCAGCTCCCACAGCCACGTGGCCTGCTTGTCAGCAGCCACCAACCAAGGCCCCCCTACCTCTCATAGGATAACATTGGGCCTAACTCTCTCTGCACCCAGCAGCCCTTGTGCCGCTGAGGGTGAACCAACTGTACCTACCTGACCCTGGGAGACCCTTGAATCTATGCCCAGAACCTTAACTCTGCCAGTCGAGTACTTACCTTTAAACCGATAACTCAATTTTCTCCATAGGGTAACATGGACTGGCTTTTCCTGAAATTTCTTCTAAGTGTGGACTTTTCAAAACTTAAAATATTCACCAAAAATCAGCCGAGTAACGAAAATACTCACCTGCTTTTAGGTGAGCTCCCAGTGCTGGATCTTGGTGCCCAGCACTGACTAAAAAATACTTACAACTATACTTACCAGTAACCCAATTTTCTCCCATAGGAAATCATTGACTTTTTTTCTGTGAAATTTCTTCTGTCAATTTCTGCAAACTTTAAATATTCTTTAAAAATCGTATAATATCTGAAAACGTAATTGCTTACCTGTTTTGGATAAAGGTCCCAGTGCTGAGTCTAGGCACCCAGTACTGGATTACAAAAGTAACGAGAACATACTATACCTGCTTCTTGAATTATCTGCCATAGGGAATCATTGACTGTTTTCTATGAAATATTTTCTAAGTGTCAACTTTGAAAATAGCAAAATATTGTCTAAAAATCATCACAGTAATTAAGTTGACTTTTATCACTGGATTCCAAGTGCTGACCCAGGACTGAATCTAGGATCCAGTCCTGGAAATCCAAAAGTAATCCTAAAAGTAATCTGTTGCAAATAACTTCCATTGAGCTCAATGTATTGTTTAAAATTGTGTTGCCTATTGCAACCACTTGTAACTTTCTACAAAAGTCAATTGCATATTGCAAAAGTATTTATATAAAGCATCTCATTCTGAGAAAGTATAATTTAATACCTATTGTTGGTTCTAAAATAAAACAAGCATATATTTTTATATATAAACCATTGGCCTAGTGTTCAGTTATTTAGTGTGTGAGACCATTTGCTGATTGAGTGTGTGCAACAAATGCTTTACACTGTCCTGTGATACTGCCTTACTGCTCGACCAAGATACCACTTTAGAGAGTAAGGTTATATCTAACTTTAGCCTCTGCCAAACCTCTGGGGACTGTGGACTCTGTACACACTGTATCTATTTGGGAACAGTATATACAGAGCCACTTTCTCACAGAGGGTATCTCTGAGGTGCCCTCTGAGTACATGTTTTAATACATCTCACACTAGCATCAGTGTGTATATATTACAAGGAGCTGTTTGTTACCAAACACTCCTGGGTTCAATTAAGCTATCATGGTGCTGTGGAACTAGAGTTGTCAAGTTCCCAGCCCATGTACTCTCTATGGCTTCCCTGGCACTTACAATATTAAGAAATAAACCCTAATACTGTAGGGGCATATCACTGTAGGGGCATATCTGCTCATGCAGATATGCCCACACCTGGGATATAGTGGACCCTGCCTTAGGACTGGTAAGGCATGCTAGAGGGGTCACTTACCTATATCTTAGGCTGTTTTAGCTGGCATGGCTCACCGGTAGTGTGCCATGCAGACTGGTCATCTTTTTACGTCACACAGGCATGCCAGCTGCAGTGGTATGGTCCTAGAAAGGCGGTCTCAAGGGACCCCCTTCAGCCTCCAGGCCCTAGGTACTCAGGGTACCACTTTCTAGGGACTTACAGAGGGGCAGAAGTACCAATTGTAGACAGATTTGTTGGGGAAGAACATTGGTACTGGGAACCTGGACAGCAGGGACCCAGTACTATACAGTCAAAGTTGCATCAAAAGCCAGGAAAAAAGTGGGTGTGGGGTACTGACTGCAACAGACCCCATTTTCTCACTTAAGCAATGGGTGAAGGTGATCACTTTCACTACAGGTTTCTTTGGGTCTAGGTTGTCTGTCTGCTGCTTTGGAGTGGTGGTCACCACTTCTGGTAGTGAGCACCCTACTTCTCCTCTCGTCTACCAGCAGAGGAGCCATCGACTCAGGCTGAACAGTTGCCTGACTAGTCAGGTCTTTTTGTGGGTATGGTAGGGCCTTTCTAGTGCCAACCTTGGAGTTCTCTCCTACTGGTGTAGAATCTCCTTGGCTCACTGGAACTGTGGCTATCAGTTGCATACCTTTCCTACACTTCCTCTTTGGCTTCTTCTCTTGGGGCTTACATGCACTAGCTGCCGGTTCAGCCCCTCCAGATTCCTTGGGTGAGGCCTGGTACTGGACCAGTACCTCACATTGGCTCAGTCCAACCTCTGGTAGTCATTTCCAAGGAGGAGCTCTTTACTGACTACCAACTTTCTCCAGCTCAGGGACCCATCTATCTCTAGGGACACTACAGCTACAGCCCTAACAGTGACCTTCCCTGGGATGGCCCTTACTGCTGTTGTCTCTCCTGGGATGTACTGGTTTGATTGACACCGGTATCTCTCCGGGCAGTGGTTGATATTCTATTTACTAGTTGGTGGAAGTGTCTACTCCCCTCTGGAATCTCCAACTCACCTTTTTGGACCCCCTTTCTATGTGAAGTCTAGGAGGACTTCCTCATCTGAGGAACCACCCTCAAAGGCAAGACTGGAAACCCCTGGAGTTGCACTAAGGGTTTGGTTTTTAGGACAGCTAGGGTCCTTGTGGTCTCCTGTCTCTTGACAGTTGACACCAGGCCCTATTGGGGTCCCCTCCCCCCTATCTAGTTTTGAACACTTTGGTTCTTACCCAATGATCAGTCTTCTTTTCCAGCTCTTGGGGAGAGACTGGCCCCAGTTCTGCTAGGTATTGTTGCAATTTCTTAACAGATGGTCTTTATTATCAAATTATAAAGCCCATCATAATCATGTACATTGTTACCACTTAACAAATCTCCTAGTGTTTGCACAGAGTAATCTACAAAATCTACCTAGGATTGCTCTTGGGTTTTCTTGGCCTCCCTGAATCTGATCCTATACTCCTCAATGCTAAATCCAAAGCCCTCAATCGGCATACCCTTCATGCGGTCATAGGATGTAGCATCTTTCTTATTGAGTGTCAAAAGTCTATCCTTGCACTTTCCTGAGAACATTTCCCACAGGGTAGCACTCCACAGCTTCCTGTTGACCTGTCTACCAAGGCAGGCTCTCTCAAATGCAATGAACCACTTAGTGATATCATCACCTTGGAATTATTTAGGGACAATCCATTTGGGGATCTTGGAGTCAATAGTCCACCTCCCTATTTATTACTTTGCTGCCACCAGAGATGGGTCATAGGCCCATCTCAGCTCCCTTTTTCTATGGCTAGAAGTTTAGCTTCTAGAGCTCTTTTCTTGGCCAGTTTATGAAGATCTGCATCTTCAGTGTCTACCTCATCTGGGAAACTACTAGCGTCACTTCCACCAGAGGTATTGCCATCAGTGGGGATAGTGTTTGAGTCATTGTCCTCCCCCTCCACCTCTTCCCCATTTAAAAGATAAAGACTGCGAGGCGTGTGCTTCCGTACGATCGAAAAGACCATACTCGATCGCCGGGCTCGACGTCACAACCAACGGCTTCGGCACCGGACGACATCTTCGATGGAAGCCCCGAGGCTCCACAACAACAGCAAACAGAAGATGAGGACATCAGCGTCTCCAAAGAAGACCACTCCGATGCCGAGGACCAAGCGATTAGTCCAGGGCAACGGACTGTGAGTACTGACCTCGACGCCCATGCCCCAACAATAATTCAAGATAAGGCTCCCGTAACACCTTCACCTTCGGGCTCAAGTTCACACCGGGACATAGCTTCCGATGCCCCGCCCTCTGGCCCGGCTCCGAAGCCTAAAGTTAAGCCTTTCGGGAGCTCGGAACCAAGCCAGACGCTTACCTGTACCGACAAACAATCTCCGGCACCAAAACACAGGTCCAAAATACATAGTGTCCCACCCTGATATATCGGCACCAAAGTCTGCTTCAACGCCAAAACTTTTGGCGCCGAAACACGCAGAGAACAAGCCCTAGGACCTGAAGAAATCCCATAAAACTTCGGAACCTAAGAAATTTCGGAGTTGAAAACTCCACCGAAGCATAAGGAGACCAAGACCCCTCCTGAAGCTACAGAGACTAAGTCAAAGCACCATTCGGAAACAAAATCCTCGGTGCCGAAGAAAGACAAGGGCTCCGAAGAGCGGTTTCACCCAGATCCACTGGTTCTGAAACAAAAGACTACATATTTACCCTGTGACAGGTCAAGTGACAGTATTACCACCTAGGAAGAGGAAATTGGACACCTCAGAAGCACCTGAGCTACCCTTAAAGAGAAAGGACATGTCAACTTCACCTTTTAGACACTCCTCACCACCTCCAGCACTTCCAACTGTGCCACCTTCTTCAGCACACTCTCCACTACCTCCTTCACC
The DNA here is from genome assembly GCF_964204655.1 of Triturus cristatus. NCBI lineage: Eukaryota > Metazoa > Chordata > Amphibia > Caudata > Salamandridae > Triturus > Triturus cristatus. Next base: position 1,188,164,288 of record NC_140592.1, read on the forward strand.
ACCACCACAGGATGATGAGGATACCTATGGGGATTTACCCACAAGGGGGTGACGACGATGATGACATCCAGAGTATTCCAGCACCTGACCCATGGGTGTATTATGATGAGACCCCAGATGTACCTGAGCCAGACTCATACCCATCTAACCCCTCCCCCCGCCCCCTCCTCCTCCTCCCCAGACGACCACATAGACAGAGCAGCCAAATACAATGGGGTAGAATTACACACATCCCCTTCAGGCGAAGATATTCTACTAGGGACTTTCACACAGACACAAAAGGCAGCAAGTACTTTACCTATGCTCAAGGGTATGATTAAACATGTCCCTGATGTATTTAAAGACCCTGTCGGGGCTAGAGTTCTCAACGTCAGGGTTGATAAGAAATATAAAGCAGCCCCAAATGATCCAGCTTATAACAAGGGGCAGCTCCCTCTAGATTCTCTGGTAGTTACAAATGCCCGGTTCGGTACCGTGTTTTCCAAATCTTTTCAACATGCAAACCATCGCAATCTTGACGGTATTGTTTTCGTTTGCGTGCCTTTCGACGCGCTAACTTAAATACTCGATTACGGACGTGGGCCGCTGGGCCTATCGACGCCTTTCGGGCCTACGGCTAATGGAAAGGACTCCATTAAAAAAAATGCCCCCAGTGTGGAGCTAAATTCCCACACAGCAACCAACACAAGGTCTGCAACCTGTGTCTCTCGCCCCAACACGAAGAAAAAGATTGCCAAGCCTGCGCCTCCTTTCGGACCAAGAAGACAATCCGTGATCACCGGGCTCGACGACACGTTCTGGCGCAACAGGCTGCACCGGTGCCAGAAGACATCTTCGATGAAGGCCCCGACGTTCCAGAGGATTCTGAGGATCTCGCTATTGTATCTGAAGCAGATGACTCCAGCTCCGATGACCACATCACTCCAGGTCAACGAGTGAGTACAACTACCCCTGCCCCAACCCCACCGGAAAAAAAGAAGTCTCCTGTCAAGACTTCGCCTGAAGACCTTTTTTCGCGACCGAAAGAAAACTTCGAGAGCCCCGCCTATGGGCCCGGCTCCGAAGACAAAGGAGGAGCCTTCCGGCAGATCGGGACCGAGCATGCCACACGTCTGTGCCCCAAAATCACCATCAGTGCCGAAAGCGGGAACACATCCAACTCCCGCTGTCTCCAAAAAAGCCTCGGCACCAAGCACCTCTGCACCGAAAGAACAAAAGGCCTCGGATCCGAAGAAACATCGACAACCTTCGGATCCGAGAAAGATTTTGGACTTGACATCGAAGCCCATGGACCCAAAAACCCCTTCTAAGGCTCCAGAGCCGAAAGCTAAACCACGTTCGGAACTGAAAAAGTGGGCACCAAAAGGGGACACCAACGAGGAAGAACTGTTTCTACCATATCCTATCGATCCGAAACAGAAAACACTTCATATGGACCCTAAAACAGGCCATAATGTTAGTATCTCGAAGAACAGGAGGAAGGTTGGACACCCTACACATTCCTGAGGTGCCGGTAAAAAGACTGTGCAATGTCACCATTAAGACCCTCTTCTCCAGTTCTTCTTACTAAGCCTTTCTCTCCCCCAAAGTCTCCCATACTTCCTCTATACTCACCACCACAGGATGATGATGACCTAGGGGGTGGGGGTGCACATAATGACCCTTTCGATGATCCTGATGATGACACTAACATACCACAGGACACATGGGACGACTACAATGACCCTGTAGATCCTAAAGACCTTCCTGATCCAGATGCATACCCAACAAGGTAATCTCCCCCAGATGACAATATTGGATTTAGTCAGCTCATTCATAGGGCTGCCCAATATCATGGCGTTCAAATGCATTCAGACCCCACAGAGGAAGACTTCCTGGTAGACACTTTTGCACAGTCACAAAAGACAGTGCAAACATTACCCATGCTGAAAGGCGTCATCAAACACGCTCCAGACGACTTCAAAGACCCTGCCAGGACCAGGATTCTCAATCCTCGGATTGAGAAAAATATAAACCCGCCCCTAATGATCCCACCTACATAAAAGTCCAAACCCCCTTAGATTCCAACTCTCAGACCTCCGGTGATGCTCCAGCTCCAGACAAAGAGTATAAATTACTAGACGCTTCAGGCAAACGAGTCGCCTCCCAGGCAGCTAATCACTGGAGGATAGCTAATGCACAAGCATTACTTGCCAGATACAATAGGGCTCACTTCGACGAGCTTGAGGGCCTAATGCAGCATTTGCCTGACCAATACAAGGCCAAAGCCAAGGATTTGATTCAGGAGGGCAAGTTGATCACAAACGCATTCATTAAATGAGCCCTCGATGCAGCAGACACTGCATCTAGATCAATCAACACTAGTGTGTTATTACGAAGGCATGCATGGTTGCGCATTTCTGGGTTCAAACAAGAAGTGCAAACTACTATCCTGAATCAGCCGTTCAATCAGGAACAAGTTTTTGGCCCAGCTGTAGACACAACCCTAGCGAAAATGAAAAAAGACACAGACTGCAAAATCTATGGGAGCATTACAGTCTCCATCTACACAAGGCTCCTTTTGTCGCTCCTTTTGTAGGGGCGCATCCAAGAACATCAGCACAGACACTGCTTCCTCCTCCTATAAAAGTTCCACACACACATCCCCCAACAAGGGTACAGGGGAAATAACAAAGGGAGAGGCCGAGGTAACAACACCCGCATCTCCCCCACTAACAAACAATGACTTCCCTCCACTCCCTCCAGACCATTCCACTCCGGTCGGAGGAAGACTCACAGTTCCTACCGATCTGGAATTCCATCACTACAGACAGGTGGGTAAGACAAATTATCCAGTATGGTTACTGCCTGGAACTTTCTGCAACTCCCCCAACATACCGCCCAAACAGTGTCCAATGTCCACGGAACATTTAACACTTCTAAAACAATAAGTTCTCTCACTGCTTCAAAAGCACGCAATAGAACCAGTTCCCCTACAGCATCAAGGGACAGGGGTTTACTCCCTGTACTTTCTAATCCCCAAGAAGGACAGTACTCTCAGGCCAATACTGGACCTCAGACCTCTCAATTTCTGCATACAGTCAGATCGCTTTCACATGATCACTCTCTAACAGGTCCTTCCACTGCTGCAACAAGACGACTTCCTTGCCACATTAGATCTTAAGGACGCCTACTTCCATATTCCCATACATCCTGCTAACAGGAAATATCGAAGGTTCATAGTGGACGGCCAACACTATCTGTTCAAGGTGCTCCCATTCGGAGTAACCGCAGCACCCAGGATCCTCACATAATGTCTTGCGGGAGTAGCCACACACTTGCGGAGACAGCAGATCAATGTGTTTCCATACCTGGACGACTGGCTAATAAAAGCCTAGTCACACAGTCAGTGTGTTCATCACACTCACCAAACAATTCAGCTGCTACACCACTTGGGGTTCACAATAAACCACGCCAAGTCACATCTACAGCCCTCCTACCTACATCAGTATCTAGGGGCCACAATAGACACTTGCAAAGCTCTAGCATAACCCAATCCAGGCAGGATAGCTAGTATGCAAACCCTCATCACAAACTTTCAACCCCAACACTCCCTTCCAGCTTAAGTGTTTATGCAGCTCATAGGCGTGATGGCCTCTTGCATTTTCATAGTACCTCACGCAAGACTTCAGGTGCGCCTCTTACAAGAATGCTTACAAGATCTAGTGTTGGTGGACAGCCGCACACATTGCTCTCTGCAGTGGTTGAACACAAAAAACCTTTCCAGAGGGCAGCCGTTCATAGAGCCAGTTCCACAGATAGTGCTAACAGCGTACGCATCTCTCACCGGCTGGGGAGCCCATCTCCTAAACCACACAATTCAGGGCAGGTGGACCAATCAAAAAAAAGTGCTCCACATCAATCACCTAGATTTACTGGCAATATTTCTAGCGCTAAAGTCATTCCAAGCACATCTCCACAACAAGACTGTCCTGGTCCGCACTGACAATATAACAGCAATGTATTACATACAAAAACAAGGAGGAACACATTTTTTGCAGCTGTCTCATCTAGCGCAAAGCATTTGGAGATGGGCCAATCCGTAAACATATATCTTCTGGCAGAACATCTTCAAGGAGGGCAGAATCAGATTGCGGATCTGCTTATTCCGCCGACACAGCAGATATACGAATGGGAACTTCATCCTCAAGTGCTTCAACCATTTTTTCAGATGTGGGGCCACCCAGACATAGATCCGTTTGCCACACACGCAAACGCAAAATTCTCAACCTTCGCCGTCAAGTTCCCACACCCATTGTCCAAGGTCAATGCAATATGGATGAAATGGTCAGGCAGATTTGCGTACGCTTTTCCGTCACTCCCACTCATTCCGCTAGTAGTAAGCAAGCTCAAACAGTCTCTCAAAATGATCCTAGTTGCTCCCACATGGACACAGCAACCATGGTTCACAACACTCCTCGAACTCTCAGTAGTTCCACACCAAAAACAACGTCCCTCCCTAAAGCTGCTGACACAGAACCGTGGAGACATAAGGCACCCAGATCCAGCACAATTGAATCTAGCAATCTGGCTCCTGAAGTCCTAGAGTTCGGTTAGCTTAACCTCCCACCGGACTGTATGAACATTATCAAAGAAGCCAGACGCCCTATTAGTAGAGCTTGCTATGCAGCCAAATGGAAACGATTAGTCATTTACTGCAATTATAACCAAATTGGCCCGGTAGACGCTTCCATTCAGAACAGCATTTGCTATTTGCTCCATCTACAAAGATGTAATCTTGCATACTCATCCATAAGATTACATCTGGCTGCCCTTGCTGCCTACCTGCAAAACAGACATTTGTCATTGTTTAGACTACCCGCTATTAAATCCTTTATGGAAGGCCTTAAAAGGATAATCCTCCCACACTGCTGCCTGGAACCTAAACATTGTCCTTACTAGGCTCATGGGTCCCCCATTTGAGCCTTTACACAAATGTTAGCTGCAGTTCCTTACATGGAAAGTAGCTTTCCTTGTCGCAATCACCTCTCAGGAGAGTAAGTGAGATCCAGGCTTTAACCATAAAAGAACTATTCTTACAAATACATCGTAACTAGGTTGTTCTTAAAACAAATCCTAAATTCCTTCCGAAAGTAATCTCTGCTTTCCATTTAAATCAATCTAGAGTGACCAGTGTTTTTCCAAAAACCCACATTCCGTAGCAGAATGAGCTCTTCACACAATTGACGTCAAAAGAGCTTCATTTTATTACATTGACAGGACTTGGGGCCAGATGTAGGTAAATTCAATTTTGCGAGTCCTTAATAGCGATTTTTACCGAATCGCTATTAAGGACTCGCAAAATGGAATGTATGTAGGAATCGCAAAAATATTTGCGATTCCTTAATTGCAAATCGCAAATTGAGATTCGCAATCAAGGAATCCCTTCCCATTCATTCCTATGGGCCAAAAGACCCATAGGAATGAATGGGATTTGCTCACGCAATTTGCGAGTAAACAAGAGGCACTCACAAAGTGCGTGCGCAATTTCAAGGGTGCAAGGGCTCCAAAAGGACACCCTGTTGCACCCCTGAAATGTGCATGTGTGCCCATGTGGCTCACATACATGCCCTAAGGTCATGTATGTGTGCCACATGGCACTTTGAAAAAAGCCAAAAAGTGCTTTTTAAAGGAAATCGCAAAATGCCACCAACTTGAAGTTGGTGGTAATTTGCAATATCTTAAGGCAAAATTTCAATTTGCGATGCCTACTAGCATAGCATTTAGGGAATCGCAAATTGCGATTCTCTAAATGCTTGCGCAAAATAAGGAATCGCAATTTTTGCGTATCCTTATTTTGCGTGAGGGTATTTGCCTACCTACATTGCTCACAGCCAAATTGCGATCGCAAACGCTGAAATTCTGCTAATTACAGCGTTTGCGATCACAGTTTGATTCCTACATCTGGCTCTAAACCTTTTAGAAAGACAAACCAACTGTTTGTAGCTTTTTCTCCACCTCATAAAGGAAACCCCATCTCCAAAGCTGGAATTGCCAGGTGGATAGTCAAATGCATTCAAATATGCTACCAGAAGTCAAAACGCACATTAACAATTCCCCCTAGAGAGCACTCCACACGCAAACTAGGGGCTTTCATGGCATTCTTGGGGAACATTCCCCTAGAAGACATTTGTAAAGCAGCGACATGGTCTACTACACACACCTTCACCAAACACTATTTTGTAGACGTGCAGGCGAAGCAACAGTCTTCTGTAGGTCAGACTGTTCTTAAAACACTTTTCCAAACCACTGCAACAATACAGGTGACCACCGCTAGGCGAGACACTGCTGTACAGTCTATGCAAAAGTATGATTTCTGCAGCTCATATGCCTCGAACGGAAAATGCTACTTATCAGTATGCATCTGTTCTTGACATGTAGAGCTGCAGAATATCATACACCCACCCGCCTCCCTGGAACCGGTATCTGTTCCAGTGTTATTTTACTTGGATACATTCACATGGACATCTTTTCAGTTTCTTACAAACTCCATTTTCCATCATGGCGAAAAACAATCTGAGGATGGAGTCGATGCCCATGCTCACTATCGTCCAAGGGAGGAGTTACCTATCTCGTGACTCCAAAAGACTTCTTCCAAGACAACAAGGTGCAAGCATCCGTGCCCAACACCAGATGGCGATCTATGCAAAAGTATGATATTCTGCAGCTCTACATGCCAAGAACAGATGCATACTGTTAAATAGCATTTTCCTTTCCTTCCTTGTGGCAAGTTTGATCTTTGGTTCCATTAACGTAGTTTAGTTTGCCTTCTAATGAGATCTATACATACACTTTGGGACATGGACAGTGACATCTTGCTAGCAGTCCTGGTGGACCTCAGAGGCTCTTTCGTTCAGATGAGACTTGGTGACCATTATGGAGCCAAGTATGTGCTCTCAACTATGGAATCCCTTGGCAGAGCTATTGTCACAAGTGTTGTACTCAAAAGGCATGTCTGAATGTGATGGCTGGGTTTCCTGGAGATGTGTAAGCATCCTTACTGGACATGCCCTGTGATGGTTGCAGGCTATTTGGATAAAAGGCTGATTCAGATCTAGAACAATTCAAGTACACTGATGCCACAGCATGATATTTGGGTCTATTGATAAATACTAAACAATTTACCCACCAGTACAAAAATTCAGATGCTATTGTAAGGTGCTAACAGACCGCGCCAGCCCAGTCACCCTTTACAATAGCAGCCAGTCACCCTTTACAATAGCAGCCAGCACAGACCTTTTAAGTCTGTGGCACAGGCAGATTGAAACCGTCAGGTACAAAGTAATCCTCCAGTTCTTACTCCTCTGCTGCAGAGGCTACTAAGCTACTTCAGTTTGCCTTCTCAAGCTCGTGTTTGGCCATTAGGATCAAGATTCAACAGTTCCATCATATCAGATGGGTCATACAGACTGTTTAAAACGGTTACACTTGGCCATTCATCTCACACTTCCTCCCCAACCGCCAAGGATGGCGGCTGTGGACATATTTCAATATACCTGTCCTGCAGTCTCACAGGCATTGCATGCTGTTGAAGGTGGGCCACAAACATCTGCAATTGACCATGCTCCCCTTAGGCTTTACCTCTGCTCCTTGGGTGTTCAAGTTTTGGTGGAGATAATTACACATATTGCTGTACTGTGACTGGCTGCCAACGGCAGGTTCACCACAGTCAGTGTTAGACTGTCTTCGGACGACAGACAAACTCCTAACTTCATTGAGCTTCACCATCAAAAATTCCAAAGACTTCGTTTATTATTTATTATTATTATTTATTACGCAGAGTCTGCCATTCATTGAGTCGATTCTGGGCACAGTGACATTCAAGTCCTTTCATTAGCCACAGAGAGACTGAAACATCAGGATATGACCTCAATGTTTCAGGATCATTCCTGGGTTTTGGTGAGGATGATTTTGAGGCTTCTTGGTTTTCTGGCCTTGTGCATGGTTATCATCCCGAATGCCAAATTGCTCATAAAGGTGCTGCAGTGGAACCTCAAATCCCAGTGGGCCTAGCTTCAGGGATGCATCACCAAATTTATCCAGATCTTGAGGGAAACGGATGCAGGATCTGCAGTGGTGAAATGCTCATCGCTTCTGGGTTGGGGCCACTTGGCAGAGGTGAAAAACAGAGGGATCTGGTCTTCATTGGAAAGCCACCTTCACATCAGTCTTGTGGAGCTTTAAGTGATCTGGTCCGCTCTGAAAGCGTTCCTTCAAAGGGAAGCACACGAAGTACTCTTGGACAACCCAACCACCATGTGGTACTAAAATAAGCAGGGCATAGTGGAATCCTGGCTCATGTCAGGAGGCACTACTCTTGTACGGATGGTTAGGCCAGCAGAATGCCTTCCTGGTGGCCAGTCGCTTGGTGGGGTCTCCAAATGCCGGAGCAGACAAACCAAACAGGCGCCTGGCAGACCATGAGTGGCTTCTTCATCCTTAGGTGGCGGAGGGAGGGCGTCTTCAAGCAATGGGATTCAATCTGGCTAGATCTATTCACTACAGTCGAATGTGCAGCATCAGCAATTCTGTGTGCTGGAGTTTATTCCAGAGCAGTAGTTGGAAGACTCATTTTTACTGGAATGGAAAGGACTCCTGTACGCATTCCCACCAGTACCTCTGGTCTCAAGTTCTGGAGAAGCTCAATTCAGAACGAGCCCAAGTCATTCTAATTGTCCCAGACTGGCAAGGAGTGTGGTGTACCCAGCGGTCTTGATCAATTTGTCCTGCAATCAGTCTTCCATTTTAGGAGGCTAGCCTGTCTCCACAATTAAGAAGGATTCTGCATCTGAGTTTCCATAACCTACACCTCCATGCATTGAGATGGAGTGGCAGCATATAAATCTGTTAGACTTTTCAGCCTAAGTATTGGTCATTCTAGCAGCCTGATGCCCTTCCACAAAAATTGAACCACCATCAGCACTGAGAGAAATGTATTGCCTATTCTGATGCTTGCAATACTGACCCCTTGCAGGAAAACTTTTGAAAGTAATTTTTATCCTTTAGCCCTGCAAGATGTAGGTATTGCAAAGGTTTTTTTATCAGGCCTTTGTGTTTTCCGGGCCAACCATTCTTGTTCCAGTCACCTGTTGGGATGTGTTTTAGTAAGGGTTTGACTCACAATCCACCCCGCACCCATCTCTCAACTGTGATGTCTCAGTGGGACCTCAGCCTGATCTTGCTATTTCTTTTGTGCATACCCTTAAAGTCTCTGCGTAGCTGCCCCTTTAACGGACTTAACAGTGTAAACAGTTTTCCTAATTGCCATTATGTTGACGCATCGCCTGAGAGAAGTGCAGGCTTTGTTGTCACAACCTTCCAACAGCACCTTCTTTCTGGACACTTTAATGCTAAGGACACTGCAGCAATCCGTCACAATGATGCAACCCCATCTGTATTTGCCAAACCATCACTCTGCCAATGTTCTTTGCTCTGCTTCACCCCTCAGAAGGGGAGAGTCTGTTTCTTTCATCCTAAGAGTCCTTGCACCTTGTCGTAGGATTACGAGTAGTGAAATGGGATTGAATCCGCTTCCCCTGTTTATGCTTGTGCTTGGACTTCGATTTTGGGTTACTGGAAGAGTCTGAGCAGGAAGTGGACCTTTTGCAGGAACAGCCTTGTGACTGGGTCCAAGTCAGGGCCTACGACTTGGAACAGGCTTTGATTGTGACCTCTTCTTGTGTCAACGTGCCGAATTCACACCTGACCCCTTCTCATACGCTCCCCTTTCATCTGAGCTGTTATGGACACGGTGCAGTTTTGAGCTTATTCTCCCGAACGGTGAGTCCCAGATATTCTGGCTATTATACCGATGTTTCAGCCTCTATCCCGGGTTTCAGTGAAACTTACTGAGGCTGCTTGGCCTCCTGCATTCTGCTTGTGACACATTCCTGCTGGCATATGTGGGCTCTGCAGTGGGACTTAAAGTTCTATGCTTTTCGACATGGTCCAGACCTCCGAGGGTACTGCAGAAGATCAGCAGTGGTGGCTAACGAACTGCAAATGGCAACAGACCTTTCTCCCTTCTCCATCAAGATCTGGCAGTAGTCACAGATGTCATTCCTGGGCTGGGGTGGCCACCTGGGAGAGGTGGAGATCAGGTGCTTCTGGTCTCCTGCAGAATCCGGGCTCTTGTTGGAGCTCAGGGGATCTCCGGGGATCCAACTGGCATTGTAAGCCTTCCTACCCTCCTTCAAGGCAAGGCCAGTGCAGGTGTTCACGGACACCACCACCATGTGGTACTGCTACAAACAGGGTGGGATGGGGTCATGAACCCATTGTCAAGAGGCTCTGCATCTCAGGACTTGGCTGGAACAGCAGGGCATATCCCGGGTGCTTCAACATCTGGCGGGCTCTCTAAACGCCAGAGTGGAGGAAGTCAACTGATGATGCCTCGCAGATCACGAATGGCATCTCCATCCGGAGGTGGTGCATGGTCTCTTTTAGCAGTGGGGAGAGTCTTGGTTAGATCTGTTCGAGAACGCGCAATGTCAGCATTTCTGCACGCTGAGGTTTCCAAAGCGGCTATCCCTCTGAGTCTTTCTTTTTTTTTTTGTTGTCTCGAATGGAGCTCAGGCCTCCTGTATGCCTTGCTGCCCATACCACTCCAGCCTAGAGTTCTCAAGATCATCAGGAATGACTTGCCCCAAGTCATCCATGTGGCTCCGGAGGATTGGGCACGGAGAGTCTGGTATCACAAGCTGTTAAGCATGGCCATCAGTCCTCCGATCGGTCTGCCTGTTCAGAAGGATCTTCTTCCGCAGCAGCAGGGGAGGGTTCTCCACTCGATCCTGTCAACACTCTGCCTTCATGCGTGGAGATTGGGTTGCGACAACTGACTGCTTTCGACATTCCGCCCAAAGTCTGTAATATCTTGCCAGCCAGATGTCCCTACAGAAGGGATACGCCTACTGTTGGGGCAAGTTTGTGGCATGATGTTCAAAAAAACAGGTTGACCTTCTTTCGGCTCCCCTTTTTCAGGTCCTTCTGTTTGTTCTCTCATGCTCAGCAGGGCTCTACTTTGGACACCTCAAAAGGCTATCTTTCTGCCATCTCTGCATTTCTGCAGTTGCCTTATCAGCGATCCCTTTTCAAGTCCCCTATTGTACATAGCTTTCTTAAAGGTCTCCAACATTTGTTCCCTCCTTCACACTTCATCACGACTCAGTGGTACCTACATTTTTTTCTGACTTTCCTGATGTGAGTTCCTTTCGAGTTGCTCCACAACTGTCCTCTCATGCTTCTGACTATCAAGACAGCCTTTTCTAGTGGGAATAACATCTGCCTGGAGGGTCAGTGAGCTCTAAGCTTTGTCATCTAAGCCCCGTACCTCAACATCTTTCCAGACATGCTGGACCTTTGCACTAGAGCTTCCTACCTTTCATGTAGGCCAGTCCATCACCCTGCCTACATTTTATGCTCTGCCTCATCCCTCTAAACAAAAAAAGCTACTCCAGCCGCTGAACCCAAAAAGAGCATTGTTGTCCTACCTTGACCTCACACAAGAGTTCCGGGTGGATGAACAACTCTGCACGGTATGTCGGAGCCCAGAAAGGGAAGGCGGTACAGAAACGGACCATCTCCAGATGGATCTTATCGAAGTCTGCTACTCATTGGCCAAAAAGCAGCCCCCTGAGGGTTTGCATGCTCATTCCACCAGAGCCAAGGCTGCGGCCACTGCGTTGGCACGCAGCCTGGATATCTGCCAGGCAGCAACATGAACAACACTGCACATGTTTATCTGATAGAGACATCTAGCCACAGATTACTTACCTTTAAACTTCCAGGCGTCAGGCTGGATCCAGAAGATTTTTCTTAGCAGTTCCCCTGCGTGGCGGTAGGTTGCGTGATGTTGTCTGCGTCGTGTTAGTCGTTGTGATGTCCGCGTCGTCAATATAACCACCACTCTGGTGCACTAATGTTAGTTCTTTTCTTTCTTCGCCGGCCAGTGCAGATCTGTCGAAGAGAACTTACCCCCTGTCATTTTTTGACAGACTTTTTTCGAGTTTTTGTCCACTCCTTTTGGTGTGTTAGGCTATCTAGTAAGAAGACCTCTGGGATCAAACCATGCAACACCTGCCACCGCGCAGTGTCGGTCACGGACCCCCACTTAGTGTGTCTCTGGTGTCTGGAGCGCGACTACGACACACTCATCCTCCGTTTGCTGGGCCATGATGCCAAAGGCTTTGAGGGAGCAGTCCCTAAAGCTGATCGTGGCCCGGCATCCGCCACCATGGAGGTCTCATTGCCAATCTCGATCCCGGTCCAGTTGTTGGTCAAGAGGAAGGTCCGAGCACCACTCCAGTGAATTGAAGTGGTTGAAGTCCGGTAAGAGGCACCACACAACAAATGCATGCTTCGACTTCGCCCCGCCCGTCTCGAGACCAGGCAAAGGACCCTCTGCGTTCGAGGCCCTGCTCCGCGGAGCGAGTCCCTGGGTCAGTCCACGCTTCGCTGCGTTTCCGGGAGCGACCCTCGCCCAGCTTAAGGAGTTTTATGATGCCATGTGCACCATATTTGGGCGACCTGACCCTGCCGGCGCGCCTTAGGGCCCCGTAGGCTCAGATAATGGAGGAGTTCCCGTGGGCTCTGCGCCTTCAGCTCTGGCCATGGCCTTCAATGGGACCCGGGTCTGGACCAGTGTCGGTCTCACCTCCACAGTGTCCACCGCCGAGGTACTCTGCGTCTCTGGCGCTGCCACCCTAATTCTCATTCCTGACACACAAAGCCGGTCGGGTGTCCTCCTATACCGGCGCCACCGGAGCTGTACAGCTCCATGCTGTTCATACTGACCTATTCTGAAGGGTTAGAAATGGATGAGGAGGATTGGGAGGGGGGAAAACCTTCCCAGATTCTGGAATGCTGTCTCTACCTCACCTGGCTACAGAAGGGGGGGCATAATTTGCTATGGTGGTGCGGACGTCTTGGACCTGCAACTCACCACGGTGGCAGTCAAGACTAACATGTTGACAGAGGTCCTGCAGCCTGGTGTCTCCAGCTCGGAACCCTTGCTGCCTTTCAATGAAACCTTTGACGGACGTCCTTCTGGGCACCTGATCTAAGCCCAGCACAGGGGCTCTGTGAATAGGACAATTGCCTGCCACCATCGCCCTGCACTGAGCAACCCAATGTTCGTCATCACCACCCACCCCACCCCACCAAGCTTGGTGGTTCAAGCTTCCACCTCCTGTGGCGCATTCCGTTCTGCACCTCTGGCAGGGAGTCTAAGAGACTGAAAAGCTTTGTAAAGAAAATGTTTTCTTCCACCAGTCTAGCATTGCTGTCAGTGTACACACATGCCTTTTGGGCCGTTACTCCCATTCGATATGGGACACGGTTGCGCTAGTGCTGCCCAATATTTCGGAGGAGGACTGGAGCCTACTCTCCCTAGCCATTTTAGATGGGAGAGATGCAGCAAAGTTAGCCATCCGATGTGGCTTGGACACAACAGACTCGCTGGGCAGAGCGATTTCTACGATGGTGGCTGTACGTCGCCATGCCTAGCTGAGGACATCTGGATTTCCGGGGGATGTCCAAGCTAACCATATGGACATGCCCTTTGATGGCTCCCGTCTCTTTGGAGACCAAGCAGATGCCGCCCTTGAGCGTTTCAAGGACTCGCTGGCTATGGCCAAGTCCTTGGGCCTCACCACAACATCCTGGCCTATATCTGCTTTTCGCTCCTTTCGTGGCTACCGAAGGGGCTACCAACCGTGCCAAACCTATTCCAGCCAGATGGTCCGCAAGTTCAGCAGCCTCTGCAGGCCAGTTGACACGATTCACCCAGATCCTGTGGGTCTGGAGGCCAGAAGTCGTGCCAAGCTACGATCCTCTCCACCGCAAATCCTTCCTAGTCCGATCCCCCATGATCGTTCATGGCAGTTGGTGGCAGTTTACTCCGTCATCTCCACCACGGATGAAACATCACCTAGGACAGGTGGGTGTTGCAAATAATCCAAAGGGGCTACACCCTCCCCTTCGAGAATACCTCTCCATCTATGCCTCTAGTGTACGATTGGCTGACGGAGGATCACCATGCTCTACTCCGTGAAGGAGTCAAAATTCTCTTGTCCAAGGAAGCTATAGAGACAGGTGCCTGGCCAGAAATAGGCTGTGGTTGTTGTTCCCACTATTTTCTGGTCCCAAAGAAGGACGGAGGCCTTTGCCCTATCCTTGACCTCAGAGCCCTCAACTACTTCCTCAAAAAGAAGTTCAAGATACTCACCCTAGCTCAGGTCCTGTCTGCCCTGTACCCGGGGTAAAAGGTACCCAGACCCCCACATTGACGCAGACAGAGAGGTTTGTAAGCGCATCCCATGAGGTGCATAGTTGTTCGTGTGTAGTAGATTCGGTGAAGAATTTTGAGTTGTACTTACTTTAGTTTGGAGGGGATTGCTACCTCTCGTGGGGATGCAAGTGCTTCCTGCCAGTCTGTCTCGTCCAGTTCCCCTACGTCGGTCTGTCATCTGTCCCAGAGGGTTTTTGTGGGGTCCGGTTGGTTGTTCACAATCTTGCGATATGTTTGAGAAATTGCTTTTTGTGTCATGTGATCCGTCAGTAATCTGTCCTCTAGAGGTGAGGCCTCTGGGAGCTCAGTTCCCGGTGGGATGAGTTTCGTCAGTGCGTGGCTGATCTGCATGTATTGGAAAGTTTCAGTTGCTGCCATCCCGTATTTTTCCTGAAGCTGAGTGAATGAAATGATCTTTCCCTTATTCCACAAATTCCCAATCCGGGAGATACCAATTAGGTCCCATTGTCTAAAACGCTTGCTGTTTCGTAATTTGCCTAGTCGTTGGGTTTCCCAAAGTAGTGTAGCTTGTGTCAGTACCCCCTCCCAACCGAGTGCGCGGAGTGCAGTGAACCATATTTGTACTGTGTGTGCTTACTGGTCCTATGAGATTAGGTCCCTGACGTTTATTGTAAAGCGCACCCATGACGCCCCCCACACCGAGGACATATCTGTCCAAACAGAATGCCGGTTCTTCCTGCAGAGCATGGGGTCATTGGGTTATCACGGTGAGCTGTGAAGCCCAATAGTGCAGTTTTATGTTTGGAAGGGTGATTCCGCCATCGTACCAACTCTTCACTAATTTATGCATCGCTATACGGGCGGGTTTCCCATCCCAGAAGAGATTGCTAACTTCGGTTTTAATGGCTTTAAAATAGTAGGGGGGAACCAGAAACGGGGTATTTTGCAGGGCGTATTGGAACCTAGGGAGTGCCTTCATTTTAAAGAGAGCCGCTCTTCCCAACAGCGTCAGGGAGCGCCAGTGCTTCACATCCCGTCGGAACCTACCCAGGGGTTCTAGGAGATTTTTTTCTATGAACTGCTCAGGCTGTGATGTTATGTGGAGCACTAGGTATTTAAACCCGTCTTCCGCAATCTGAATCTCACAGCCGCTTGGTGGGGGGTCGGAGGGGGGGGCCTCGAAGCACATAGATTAGCGATTTTGCCCAGTTAATGGTATATCCTGAAACCTTACCGTATGTCGCGCAGATATCTAGGAGACAATTAATGGAGTGTGCGGGGGATGCCATGTATAACAACACATCATCCCCGAATGACCTGATCCCGTCTTATCCAAGTCGCCAGTGACTCGAGCACCAGTGCAAACGGGAGCGGTGATAAGGGACAGCCTTGTCGCGTACCCTTGCCCAAGGGGAAATCCGCCGAGATGTGTCCGTTCACCACTACATGCGCCAAGGGTTTCGTATATAGTAGTTGTACCCATGCACAAAACTTGGGGCCGAAGCCCAAGTGTTGGAGGACTGCAAAAAGAAATGGCCATTCGACTAGATGAAATGCCATAAGTGCATCCAGAGAGAGGATGACTGCGTCTTCTGCTATGAGTGGAATACGTGCCATGACGCAATGCTGCCGCCGCAGGTTGAGCGCCATATTGCGACCAGGCATGAACCCTGACTGATCCAGGTGTACAGTTTTTTGAGATAAGGTAGCAGTCAGGTGGCTGGCGTCTTAGCCAATATTTTGGCTTCCGCGTTGAGCAATGAAATTTGCCGGTAAGATGTACATTCCTGCGGTGGTTTACCTGGTTTGTGGATGGCTACTATCGTCGCCAGGCGTTGGTCCCTAGGGAGTTCTCTTCGTTCCAGACTGTCTGTATACATTTCTAGCAGGTGTGGCGCTAGGTAACTCGCCGCCTTTTTGTACATTTCAATTGGTATCCCATTTGGACCCAAAGCCTTTCCCGCGTGTAGTACGCCGATTGCTAGTGTCAGTTCCTCAGCCATCAGATCTGCTTCTAGATCCTGTTTTTCAATAGGGCAAGTGTGGGCATCCGAATATCTTTAAAAAATGCAAGATTGTCATCTATCGTGACTGTTGCGGTAGGTGTGTACACTGTTTCGTAGTGACGTGCCAGCGCATCTACTATGTGTTGTGGATCTGTTGTATTGGTTCCGTTGTCCAGTCTCAACTGCGTTACCCAGCGATTAGCAGTCTCCCTCCTATCTAACCAGGCTATGATCTTACCCGCCTTGTCTCGTACATAGTGTGCAATGTTCTGGTGTGCCTAACCTTCGCCTCTTCCCACAGATAGTCCCTGTATTCCTGTTTGGCCAAAGTCAATCAATGTGTCGTGGTGTCATTGGCGTCCGAGGCTTGATCTGCCTCCGCACGGCCCACCTCCCTCTCGAGAGCTTCTAAATGGCTAGATTGTTCCTGTTTGTGGCATGTGATCAGTGAGATGGCTTGACCCCGCAGTACCGTCTTGTATGCCTCCCACAAAGTCGTCGGGGATGTGACAGAGTGCTCGTTTTCCTCAAAGTACTGTTTCGTGGTTGTAAGGAGACTCTTCCATATCTTGGGGTTTTTAAGGAACCCTGGGTAGATTGGAAAAGTATGTAGTCGTCCCAGGATATGAGATGAGTATTTAAGTAAGACAGGGGAGTGGTCAGAAATACCCCTGGGCAAGTGTGATGCCTCTAGTATTCTCTCTAGGCCTGTCGCCGATTTGAGAATATAATCTATTCGTATTAGACTGTCATGCACTCCAGAGCGGAAAGTGTACTGTCGCTCTTGAGGAAACCATGATCGCCAAGCACCCACCAGAACAAAGGCATCAAGAAATTCTGATAGCCGGAGGTTTATCCCACTTTGGTCCCTGGGGTGCTTTCGATCTATGGTGGGATCTACTGTGGCATTGAAGTCGCCCACTATTACCAATTTACCTTGTGGGCGCGCAAGTAGGAAGCTTCCTAGGGCAGGGAGAGTCACTCGGTGTAGAGCCGGCGGGATGTAGACAGATACTAGGTTGTATGGATGCCCCTCCCACTGACGTGCTACGGCCGCAAACCGGCCTTGAGTGTCGGACCATGACCCAGTTACAATAATCGGGAAGCGCTTATTAATCAGGACGCCCACTCCTCGAGAACCGAAGGAGAATTCGGAGTGCGCCACCATTTGGAAACCCTACCAGGTGAGATTCTTGAATCTGGGCTACTGCTGGTGCCTGGCGTTTAAGATATTGTAGGGCTAGCCCTCTCTTTATCTTATCCCCAAGACAGTTGACGTTCCAGGATATTACAGAGAGAGGAGGGCCCTTCGTATTAGAGGTCACCGAGTGTTTAGCCGAGGAGCCAGCCGGGGCAACCGCTTGCATTATGTATTCCGTTGTTTGTGGGAGAACATAAAGAGCATTGTAATACAAACAGTATACATATATTTGGTATGTACCTAGTAATCTCGCAGTGTACCTGTAAATAGGAAAAACATGAAACTGATCCCATCCCCCCTTCCTGCCTCCCTGCTCGGCGGACTTAGAACTACCCGCCATCCAAACTTTGCTGAGTGCTTTGTCCCCATAACTGGTACTTGCATGCGGGGGGGGAAGAGTAGTCCCACGATCTCATCAAACCATCCCCATGGTTAATACAGAATGTATCGGCTAAACAGTCCAAGAAACGTCTTCGGTCCATGACAGCGGCGATGCCGGGCAATGCCGAGCGTGCAATGTTCCTGGTCACGAACGCTGAACCTTTGCAAACAAGTCGGACAACCTACGGGCCTGACCATCTGGGACATGGAGTCCTACCCCACATCAGTCACGAAGCACCAGAGCCAAATTGTGTTCTCAGTGTCCAACCTTTTCCTGCAGTGGGTCCCATGTGATTCTCAGGTCCTCTGAGTCTGGGGGCGTCTCCCCCTCGTAGTCGATGCTGTTGTTTCTTCCCAGTCTCTTAGGTCCAGACACTGGGCGCCATCCCTCCAGCCAGTCATGTGCTTCCTCAGGAGTTTCAAAGAACCAGAGCTTCCCTTCAGCCTCCACCCGCAACTTCGCCGGGAAGAGCATGGAGTAGTTCTTGGGCCCTCATTTTTCTTCACTTCCAGGAAGCTACGGCGTTGTTTGGTCACCGCTGCTGTATAGTCCGGGAAGAATGTAACAGTATAGTTTTCAATTTGAATTGGAGGAGCAATGCGTGCCGTTTGAAGGATTGCATCTCGATCACGGAAGTTGAAGATGCAGTCGAGTATGGGCCGGGGGGAGGGTGGGGGGCTGGTCGAGGTCTGCCGCCCGGCACTCGATGGGCCCGTTCTGAGAAGAAATTGGACAGTCCACGTGGCTACAGCTGATTCTTTGAGGTCCTCAACAAATGGATCCAAGGCAGGGCCCCCCGTTCTTTCCGGTACGCCAATGATGCGGACGTTGTTACGCCTCGAGCGCCCTTCCTGGTCATCTCGCTTTGCCGCCATCAGTTATCTGCTTCCAGTTTCTTGACCTGATGCTGTAGAGCGGCCGTGTCCGTGGAGAGGGTTGCTGTTGTGGTTTCTACCTCCGTGACCCGCGTGGCCATTTTTTTGGAAGGCTGCACGATTTAGTGAGATCGGTAGTGATTGTTCCCATGGAAGTTTGCAGCTGAGTCAAGGTGGTCATAATGTCCTGTAAGGTGACCTCTGCGGGTGTATCAGTCTAGGGCTCTCCTCTCGACTAGTTTGTGACCCAGACTGGTCTGGTAGGTCTTTGTTATAGGCATACTAATCCAGTTTAAGTTGCTGCACTGTTCGTTGACCACGGCCCCCCATCTTTGCCCGGCCTTCGTGGTCCACCCTAGGCTATGTGGGTGAGAGGCAGTGTTCGCCGCTGCCTGCCTGCGGGACTAGCAGCCACGCGCGATCTTTCGGTTTTCCTGCCGCCCACTCTTTGTAGCAGGAGCAGCAAGATGCGTCAATGGAGACTTGCTGGTATTGGGCCTGCTCTTCCTCCGGCACGTGGTTAGTGCCCCATGAATCCCTCCGGCAGCCTATGCATGTAGTTGAGCTATAACCAGGGTAGTCGCCGTAGGATTGATCTCTCTGCTCATATATTAGAAGTCACTGCGGTCTTGGGCCTTCATTCACTTCGGGCCTCTACAAAGCCCATTCTACGCCTCTATGCCCTCAATAAGGCGCCCCCTGCACAGGGCGTAGGCCTTCGCGCATCAACTCTTGGGCCCGTGATATGCCGCGTCCGGCGCAGCACTGGTCCTGACACGTCTGCTTTAAGGATAGTCCCTGCCCTCAGCACAACCTGTGCCGTCTCATGGGAGTGACTCCCCAGCTGCCACAGGTCCCCAGGGCTGTCCACTGTCCTCGCTATTCACGGTCAATCAGGCACACGCGTGTCAAGAGGTTCCCTGCCGGGGGGGGAGGGGGCAGCTGGCGGCAAACCCGATTTGTGGCCCCACTGATGGATGCACTCAATGGAGGCCCCCACTCACCCGTAGGCCAGTATTAAATAGGTCCTCTACCAGCAAGTCACAGCTGGGGGGGATTTGCGGTCCCGCAACCGGGTCGTCCTCCAAGCCGACTCAGCTCCCGCTTGCACCAGCCTTACTTGAAATGGGGAGGTCTCTGTGTCCCCACAGGTTACAGCCAGCATGTGGGCACCCTCTGCCTGAACGCCTCACAAGTTGCACCACGTTCTCCCACTTTCACCGCTGACCCCCACCACAGCTGGTCACGGGCATTTCCGTACGCAACACCCCGGCTTCTCCGAGTGCCGCAGGTAGTCCGCAGTTCACCAGATGCTCGGGAGTGAAGTATTGTAATCCTTGGTGTTTCCGGCGCTTAAATCACTGCCATTAAAGCGTTCTGTGCCTTTGGATCTGTGGTCCGATCAATAGGGAGGTCGTCCTGATTGCGGAGCCTCTCTAGGCAGCTGCCGTCTGCTTCGGTCGCTAGCCACGCCCTCTTGGAGTCTTTCTTTGGTGTTAGATCAAGTCTTTGTTGAAGGCAGTCAGTCCTCCCAGGGGTTCTGGAGGTCGCTGGCAGCAGGACTAGACGTTTTTTGTCGCAGGATCTCTGGAAACTGCAGACGGGCCGGTAGGGCTGGGGCCAAGTCAGTTCTCTGCAGTCTCCTCTGCTGGGCATCATCTTTCATCCTTTTTCTTCTTAGGTTGCGGGAATCTGCTTTCTTGGTTCAGGGCTGCCCCCTAAATACTGTTTGTGGGGGCATTTTAGGGGTCTCGATGTAAGTAGCCAATGGGCTACTGTGAGAAAGTGGCATCTTCCTTGCATGGTATGCCCCAACTTTTTGCTGAATTGCTGAATGTACTTTGACTGAGTGTGCCCTGGACTCCTGCCAATCAGGTGCCCAGGGCCTATGTTCCTTCCCTAAAACAAACCAAACCCAAATTGGCAAACCCTGGCCACATGTCAACCCCTGGTAAATGGTACCCTAGGTACCCAGGGCCTTGTGACCAGGGAAGGCCTCTAAGGGCTGCAGGACTCATTGTGCCACCCCTAGAGGCCCTGTACCCTTACACACGCACACTGCCTTGGCAGGCTGAGTGTTTGGGTGCAAGACAAAAACAAAGTCGACATGACACACATCCCTGTGTGCCATGCCCATCACCTACACTGCCATGGCATACATCAGCCACCCCTCTAGCTGGGTGCCTTATGCCAATGGTGTGGGCACAGGAGCAGGAGCCCTGTGACCCTACAGTGACCAGGTCCATTCCTGAGCACTGTAAGTGCAGTGCTGCCATTTAAGAGTACATGGTGCTGAGAGCTTGTCAAACACGAGCTCCACAGCACCATAATGGCAACACTGAAGACTGAGAAGTTTGGTATCAAACTTCTCAGCACATTAAACCCACACTGATGCCAGTGTGGGATTTAATGTACCAAGCACCCCAGAGGGCATCTTAGAGGTGCTCCCTTAAACCTAACTTACAATCCACGTCTGCTCTGAGACTGCCTAGGCTGCCACACAGCAGACGTGTTGCTGGACCCCTGGGTAGGAGTGCCCCTGCTCTCCTGGGCCTGCAACAATGCACATCCTGGGCGAGGTGCTAAATCTCTTCCCCCAGGATTGGCAGGGGGAAGCTTCAAAGGCATGCCACCTCTGTGAGCTTCCCCAGGCCACTGCAACCCCTACTCTGGCGGGAAGCTTTGGCCGGAAACCCCAAATAAGGACAGGGGATGTGCCAGCCTGCCAACCCCACCCCTCAGGTGGGGGAGGCGAGGTGAAGCACATCTCCGGGCTCTCGCCATCTTGAAGATGGGGAACCCTACCCTATCAGGACTAGGCTACTGCCCCCCTCCCACAGGAGAGAGGCAGGATAGGGAGTGTACCCACCCCAGGACAGGGACCCATTGGTCCCTGCCCTTCACCTACCTGTAACGCCCCTAAATCTAGTATTTAGGGGCACCCTGAACCTTCCTTCCCCAGATTCCAGATAAAAAACTACAAAGAAGAGCAAGAAGAAAGAAGACCTGCCCTGCAGCTGCTAAGAAGAGGAAGACACCAACTGCTTTGGCCCCAGCCCTACCGGCCTGTCGACCCTCGAACCTGCTCCTGCTCCAACCTGGCATCTCTTGTGACCAGCAACCTCACAAACCCCGGAGGACCTGGCTACCTTTTGGCTCTAAGCCCCTGGGACTCCCATGAGTAGAGGCTCTTCTCAAAACCTACCTCTAATCCGTGGCAGCAGCCCGGAACCGCGAACCCAGCACACTGTGCACCAGCCAAGCCTGGCCAGTGCCGGAGTGGACAAAGACCACGAGGACGGCCCCACGGCGACTGTGAGCCCGAGTCCGGCACCCAAGGACCTCCCTCGACACTCCTGAAGAAGCCTGCAGCCTCAGAACAAGGTGCCCCCCCCAACCGCGATCAACAGAGAGTAAGCCGACACCAAAAGGCACCCCTGCACGCGGCGCCCCGCGGCCCCCCGTGCCCAATCCCAGGGTACCTACCTATCCTCCAACTACCCAACTTACCTCTCGAAGTGGTGGTGGCACCTGAAGAATCCTCGTCCCCGAGCTTGCAGTCTTTTTCCAAGCCGGAGATTTCCCATTGAAATCAATTAAGCGCCCGAATGCTCAAAAGCACCCTGCACCCAGCCGCCTGAGTGGCCCTGGCAGTGAAACCTCTACACCTACCTACTTCCCCACTTGCCCTGAGTAAGTGACCAGGAGCCCATCTCCCACAGCCGCGTGGCTTGCCAGTCAGCAGCCACCAACCAAGGCCGCCCCTATCCCTCATAGGATAACATTGGGCTTAACTCTCTCTGCACCCGGCCGCCCTAGAGTCGCTGAGGGTGAACCAACTGTACCTACCTCACCCTGGGGGACCCCTGAGTCTATGCCCAGAACCTCAACTCTGCCAGTCGAGTACTTACCCTTAAACCGATAACTCTATGTTCGAGGCATATGAGCTGCAGATTATACACTGTGCATAACTCGCCATCTGGTCTTGGGCCACGATGTTTGCAGTTTGTTTTTCCTCTTGGAAAGTCTTTGGAAGTCACGAGGTCGGTGACTCCTCCTTTGGTTCGTATTGCGCATGGGCTTCGGCTCCATCCTCAGATTGTTTTTTCCCGCCATCGGGCTCGGATGTAATACTTCGCGCTCCGGTTCCGAACTTTTCCAGTTTAGCGATCGACGCAAAATCCTCGCTCATCGAGATCCTTCAGATAATAAATCATCTTAATCACCTTCTCTTCGGCACTTCTTCGATTCCGGTCGTCGACGGCTGCCTTCAGGCCTATTCCGGCTCCGGTCTCGGCTGATAGAAAGAACTCCCTTCAAGAAGTGCCCTCGATGTGGGTCCAAATTCCCCCACACCGATCTTCATGAGGTGTGCAACCTCTGCCTCTCCCCTGAACACGAGGCCCGAGACTGTCCCGCCTGCAAGTCTTTTCGATCTAAAAAGTATTTTCGAGATCGAAGGGCCAGACGCAACATGGCGCACTCCTCGACCTCCGCTCCAGTCGACATCTTCGGGGATGACGTTGAAGCTCCGGGACAGCAGAACATCGAAGAAGAGGACGACGACCTCGTCAGTGCTTCCGAGGCCGACGACTGAGATGTGGAGGACATCACCCCGGCGCAGAGGGTCGTGAGTACTATACCCCCTCCCACACCCACGCCGATACCCAAAAAGGCTTCGGTCACGCCTTCGCGCCTAGGCAAGACCAAGGATACTGCTTCTCACACCCCACCTTCGGGCCCGGTAAAGAAGCCTGTTAAGCCTTTCGGCAGCTCGGGCTCGAGCCAGCCTACCAGCGGTACTGAAGGACACCCTTCGGCACCGAAGAAAAAATCGGCCTCTACCTCCACACCGAGCCCAGCACCAAAGCCCTCGGTGTCGAAACCTGCCCTCCCGGTGCCGACCAAACATCACAAGGCCCTCGGCACTGACACTCCCATGCTGAAGCCTCTTTCGGCACCGAACAAAAAATCGGAGGTCCCGAAGAAGCACGGCTTAGACAAACCTAAAAAGCCGTCGGCCCCGAAAACCTCGGCGCCGACCGAACAACCAGTGTCGCAAGAACTTTTCACACCGGATCCTCTGCAAAAAACACTTACCAAGGATCCAAAAACTGGACATTTGACGCTGTCTTCAAAAAAGAGACACTTGGACAAACCAGCTCCACCTCCACCTCCAAAGAAGAAGGACACTGCTACCTCCCCTTTCAGAGTGCCTTCCCCACCTCCTCCACCCTCCCCACCTCCACCACCCCTGCCTCATCGCTCTCCAACCTTGTCTCCAGTCCCAGACGATCTAGGGGACCCTTATTATGATCCAGCAGATGTGCCACAAGACCCCACCCCTACTGGATCTCCAGACCCATGGAACGACTATAACAATCCGGACATCCCAGATGTACCACAGGATGACCTTTACCCATCTAGGCCATCCCACCAGAAGATTCTTTAGGCTTTTACCACCTACTACAGAGGGCGGCACATTACCACGGGGTGCAGTTAGATACTGACCCAGTGGAGGAAGATTTTCTCCTAGACACCTTCGATAATGCACATAGGTCTACTGCCATTCTACCTATGTTAAAGGGAGTAATCAAACATGCACCAGAGGTTTTTAAAGACCCAGTCAGGGCCAGGGTCCTAAACCCCCGTATAGAGAAAAAATACAAAGCCGCCCCCACAGATCCTTCATACATTAAAGGCCCTGCACCATTGGATTCCTTAGTGGTATCTACAGCTAGGAAGCGTTCAAATTCTCAGGCGTCAGGCGAAGCACCACCACCTAACAAAGAGTCCAAGCTCCTAGACGCGTCAGGGAAGCGCACTGCGTCACAAGCCGCCAATATATGGCCTATCGCCAACACGCAAGCGCTATTGGCCAGATACGACAGGACGCATTATGATGAGTTAGAGACCATCATGCACCATCTCCCTGAAAAATACAGGAATAGGGCTAATGAATTGATCCAAGAGGGAAAAACAATAACTAATACCTCTATACGCTGTGCCCTAGATGCAGCAGATACAGCCTCCAGGGCCATAAACACCAGTGTCCTTCTCCGTCGCCATGCCTGGCTCAGAGTTTCAGGTTTTAAACCTGAGGTACAAGCCTCTATATTGAACCACCCATTCGACCAACATCGTCTATTTGGCCCAAAAGTTGATGAAGCCCTCGAAAAGATGAAAAAAGATACTGATACGGCAAAATCCATGGGAGCCCTACAGTCACACACTCCTAGGCGCTCTTTTCGCCGCTCTTCCTTTCGGGGCAGGGGCTACTCCTCGGATAGTGCATCCACGTCCTACAAATCCCCTCCTCAATCTACCTTCACAAAGGGTTATCAAAGAGGCGGATACAGAGGTAATAATAATAAAGACAGAGGCAAAACAAATACCGCCCGCTCTGCCACACCACCTACCCAATGACTTTCCCGCACTCCCTCCAGACCATTCCACTCCGGTCGGGGCAGAATACAACATTTCCTTCACGTCTGGGAGAAAATCACCTCAGACAGATGGGTGACCCAAATTATTCATTCAGGGTACTGCCTAGAATTAACATCTACCCCCCCCAAACATTCCACCCAGGCAACGCCCAATGTCTCAAGAACATGCCACGTTACTAAAACAGGAGGTAGTCTCCCTCCTGCAAAAACAAGCCATAGAGCAGGTCCCCATCAATCAACAAAATTTAGGGGTCTACTCCCTGTACTTTCTGATTCCAAAGAGAGACGAGACTCTACGACCTATCCTAGATCTCAGGCCTCTAAATACTTACATACATTCAGACAATTGTCACAAGGTAACCCTTCAACAGGTTCTTCCACTCCTCTCCCAGAACGACTTTCTCACCACTCTGGATTTGAAAGACGCATACTTTCACATTCCAATACACCATGCTCACAGAAAGTACCTCAGATTTGTAGTGGATGGGCAACACTACTAGTTCAAAGTGCTCCCGTTCGGGGTAACAGCACCAAGGGTATTCACCAAGTGCCTAGCAGTAGTGGCTGCACATCTCAGAAGACCGCACATTCACGTCTTCCCGTATCTGGACGACTGGCTAATAAAAGCCACGTCCTGCGAACAATGTGTGTAACACACCGCCACTGCAATCCAACTACTTCACCAGCTAGGTTTCACGGTGAACCACCAAAAGTCCCACCTGGTACCATCACACACAAAACAATACCTCGGTGCCACCATAGACACCTCAAAAGCCATAGCCTATCCCAATCCTGCCAGGATTGCAAATATACAAGCTCTGCGTCAAAAATTCATATGTCAACACTCTCTCCCAGCAAGGGTGTTTATGCAACTGATAGGGATGATGGCCTCTTGCATCTTCATAATGCCCCATGCAAAACTCCAGATGCGTCCACTCCAAGAGTGTTTAGCGCGCCAGTGGAACCAGGCCCAGGGGCAACTGACAGATCTGGTGTTGGTAGACGGTCGCACCCATCGCTCTCTGCAGTGGTGGAACACCACAAACCTTTCCTAAGGTAGACCGTTCGTGGACCCGGCCCCACAAATAATCCTAACAGACGCATCGCTCTCCGGCTGGGGAGCTCATCTGTTACATCTCACAGTACAGGGCAAATGGACGCCGCAACAGAAGTTACTCCACATCAACCATCTGGAGTTACTGGCAATCTTCCTGGCCCTAAAATCCTTCCAGACGCAGATTTCAGGCAAGGCAGTCCTCATTCGCACAGACAACATGACTGCCATGTACTACATTCAAAAACAAGGGGGCACACACTCTCCACAGCTCTCTCAATTAGCACAGAGCATATGGAGATGGGCAATTCCACAGAATCTTCCTCCTGGCCCAACACGTCCCAGGAGTCCAAAACACCATGGCAGATCTGCTC
This sequence comes from Triturus cristatus, assembly GCF_964204655.1. NCBI lineage: Eukaryota > Metazoa > Chordata > Amphibia > Caudata > Salamandridae > Triturus > Triturus cristatus. The sequence goes on from NC_140592.1 coordinate 1,188,190,913, forward strand.
AGCAGACAAACGCAACAGATTCACGAATGGGAACTTCACCCACAAGTTCTTCACCCGTTCTTTCAGATGTGGGGGCATCCACACATAGACCTATTCGCCACCCACGACAACAAAAAACGCCCAAGCTTCGCCGCCAGATATCCACACCCATTGTCCAAAGGCAATGCGATATGGATGAACTGGTCAAACAAATTTGCATACGCTTTTCCACCTCTCCCACTAATTCCATTAGTGTTGCGAAAGCTACAACAGCATTCCCTAACACTGATCCTAGTAGCATGGGCCAGACAACCGTGGTACACCACACTGCTGGAACTCTCGGTAGTACCACACCAAAAGCTGCACCTCTCACCATGCCTCCTAACCCAGAACCATGGAGAGATCAGACACCCGGACCCAGCTCAGCTCAACCTTGCGATCTGGCTCCTGAGGTCCTAGAATTCGGATACCTTAACCTTCCCCCTGATTGCATTATTATTATCAGGGAAGCTAGATGCCCTACTACTAGGGCATGCTATGCTGCAAAGTGGAAAATATTTGTTGTTTACTGCCACAACAACACAATCAACCCTTTAAATGTGTCCATACAGCACATCATATGTTACTTGCTCCATCTACAAAGGTGTAACCTAGCATATACATCCATTCGGTTACACCTCGCAGCAAATGCTGCTTACTTACAGAACAGGCAGCACCTATCACTTTTCAGGGTGCCTGCCATCAAGGCCTTTATGGAAGGCCTCAAAAGAGTAATTCCACCCAGAGTACCACCCTCACCTGTCTGGAACTTGAATATAGTTCTCACAAGGTTAATGGGACCCCCTTTCGAACCATTACATAAATGTGAGCTGCAATTTCTCACATGGAAAACAGCTTTTCTAGTGGCCATCACTTCCCTCAGAAGGTTTAGTGAAATACAAGCACTCACTATACAGAAACCTTTTCTCCAAATGCATCAGAACAAGGTTGTACACCGCACCAACCCAAAATTTCTACCCAAAGTCATTTCTCCATTCCATCTAAACCAGTCGGTAGAATTACCAGTCTTTTTCTCACAACCTCAAACCGTTGCGGAAAGGGCTTTACACACCCTGGATGTTAAAAGGGCCTTACTTTACTACATCCAAAGAACACAACCTTTCAGAAAAACCAAACAGCTATTTGTCTCTTTCTCTCCACCACATAAAGGCAACCCTATTTCTAAATCAGGGATAGCTAGGTGGATTGTAAAATGCATACAGATTTGCTACCACAAAGCAAAACGAATGCTATCTGTTCCCCCTAAAGCCCACTCTACAAAGAAGATAGGGGCTGCTATGGCTTTTCTAGGAAACATACCACTAGATGACTTCTGCAAAGCAGTGACATGGTCAACACCGCACACTTTCACAAAACATTACTGTGTAGATGTGCAAACCAAGCAACAAGCTAGTGTGGGCCAGGCTCTACTAAAAACACTGTTCCAAACAACTGCAACGGTAGCCGGTGGTCGCCGCTAGGGTTGGGTACTGCTATATAATCTATGCACAGTGTATAATCTGCAGCTCATATGCCCGAACGGAATATGCTACTTACCAGTATGCATCTGTTCTTGGCATGTAGAGCTGCAGATCTATACCCGCCTCCCCGGCTACCTGTACCCGTTCCAGTTTATCTTATTTAGATACAACACACATGGGTTTCTTTACTGTTACTACTACGCTCCATCTTTCCCGGCTGGCGAAAAACAATCTGAGGATAGAGCCGAAGCCCATGCGCAATACGAACCAAAGGAGGAGTCACCGACCTCTTGACTTCCAAAGACTTTCCAAGAGGAAAAACAAACTGCAAACATCCGGGCCCAACACCAGATGGCGAGCTATGCACAGTGTATAGATCTGCAGCTCTACATGCCAAGAACAGATGCATACTGGTAAGTAGCATATTCCTTTCCTCATAGGGTAACATTGACTGGCTTTTTCCTGAAATTTCTTCCAAGTGTGTACTTTTCAAATTTTAAAATATTCACCAAAAATCAGCCGAGTAACGAAAACGAAAATACTCACCTGCTCTTAGGTGAGCTCCTAGTGCTGGATCTTGGTGCCCAGCACTGACTCTGAAAAATACTTACAACTGTACTTACCCGTAACCTAATTTTCTTCCATAGGAAATGATTGACTGTTTTTCTGTGAAATTTCTTCTAAGTGTCAATTTCTGCAATCTTTAAATATTCTTTAAAAATCGTATACTATCTGAAAACGTAATTACTTACCTGTTTTGGATAAAGGTCCCAGTACTGAGTCTAGGCACCCAGTACTGGATTACAAAAGTAACGAGAACATACTGTGCCTGCAACTTGAATTGCCTTCCATAGGGAATCATTGACTGTTTTCTTTGAAATATTTTCTAAGTGTCAACTTTTGAAATAGCTAAATATTGTTTAAAAATCATTACAGTAATTAAGTCGACTTTCATCACTTGATTCTGAGTACTGACCCAGGACTGAATCTAGGAGTCCAAAAGTAATCCAAAAAGTAATCTGTTGCAAATAACTTGAAATTTCCATTGAGCTCAATGCATTGTTGTGTTTAAAATAGAGTTGTCTATTGCAACCACTTGTAACTGTTTACAAAAGTCAATTGCATATTGCAAAAGTATTTATATGAAACATCTCATTCTGAGAAAGTATATTTTAAATCCAAGTGTTGGTTCTAAAATAAAACAAGCATATATTTTTTATATATAAACCATTGGCCTAGAGGTCAGTTCTTGAGTGTGTGAGACTATTTGCTGACTGAGTGTGTACAACAAATGCTTTACACTGTCCTCTGATACTGCCTTACTGCTCGACCAAGCTACCACTTTAGAGAGTAAGGTTATATCTAACTTTAGCCTCTGTCAAACCCTTGGGGACTGTGGACTCTGTACACCCTGTACCTATTAAGGAACAGTATATATAGAGCCACTTTCTCACAGCTACTGACCTTTGGGTGACTACACCCTTGGTGTGCTCACCCCACTTGGGGGGTGAGCACAATCCCTAATCCTGATTGGGGAGGGCCTGCCATCAGGCACTGAAGAAAGGGCTTCACCATACCTCCCCCAAACTGATTTCTAGGGACAGGGCCCTAGTTTTCCACACCAGTGGTCAGTGTACTTTGTAGCTCTGCTCTTCTGGCGTGGAAAGTAGTGGAAAGTTACATATTTCTGAGCACCTGGGTGGCACCTATAAGCACACCGAACGTCCCTTCTGGTGAGGATGACGCCAAGCTGAGCCGTCTGATGCATGGGGATGATTCTGAGGTAAGGAATCTGCGGTTAGAAAATCTCTACCAAATAAGGTGTTACTGGAGGTAAGTAACTTGTTCATTGGAGTCCCTTTTCTGTTGATTGCCAATCCAAAAATGCATCCAATAAGGCTACATCGATTATTGAAATTAAAATAAATAAAATAATCCTGAATCAAAGCTCTTTTAACATGACTTGTTTATAAATATACTTCCATTTACATCTTTTTGACCTCCTATTGCTATTCATTGCAGATTACTCTTAATCTAAAAATTCAAAAATTGTTTATGGGGTGCTCGCTTTAGCTTTTTAATTAGCTGAAATGCACTTTTGGGACAATAATATTGTGACACACATTAATATTCAGCCATAGACAGTAGAAAAATCACATTTCAAATATAGGCACGTAAAGAAATTATGGAATCCTGATTTTAAATAAAGGTGCACTAAACCCCATCCTGCCTCTCGGTTCAGTGTACTGAGATTTACAGTTTATCAAATTAATAAAGTAATGTAATGTAATGTAATGTAATGTAATGTAATGTAATGTAAAAGTTACTTCTATAGCGCTGCTACCACTCCAGGGAGTATCTTGGCGCTCACCCAACTCAGAAGTACGAGAAGGGGGGGGGAGTAGACACAGATTACATGCGGCACACTACATCTCAGACCATTGCTATACAAGCTGAATTGGACATTAGAGTATACCCAAGTTTTTAATGCTTTCCTGTATTGGGTTTCATCCGACAAGGAGCGTAAGGAAAAGGGTAGCTTGTTCCATGCTTTAGCACCCAACACGAAGACAGATTTGCCACCTTTAGTTGTCAGCTTAAATTTAGGGATAGTCAGCAGGTTTTGGCCCGCAGATCTTAGACAACGTACCGGCTTGTATCGCTTAAAACCCTCAGTTAGATATTTAGGGCCTCGATGGTGAAAAGCCCTAAAGGTAATCAAGAGGACCTTAAAAAGTATTCTCTTTGCGATTGGTAGCCAGTGTAATGCATCCATTGCTGCAGAAGCTGATGATCTACGGGGCCAGCCTAATACTAGGCGGGCAGCTGCATGTTGGACCATTTGTAGTCTGTGAAGTACCGATCTGTTGGCTCCTGCATATAGACTGTTGCAGTAGTCCAGCCTAGAAGTGATCAAGGCCACTGCAACAGTTTTCCTGGCTGACAGCGGCAGAAGATCAAAGAACTTTCTCAAGGCTTTGGTTATGTGAAAGCATGTGCCAGCTACTGCAACAGCTTGTTGTTTGAAGGACAGCTGATTGTCAAATTTAATGCCTAAGTTCCGGACTGATGTGATGGTATTAGGAGGAGGTACCTCACCATCCGGCCAACAACTTATCGGGGAAAACAGATTTTCTTTTCCGACCGGAAGGATTTCCGTCTTCTCGGCATTGCATTTAAGATGATTATCTGTCATCCATTTAAATGTTGCGGCTAGGCACTCTTTAAGATTTTCTTCGTCGGCACCTGCTCGATCCCTGTCTAGTACTAGGATAAGCTGGGTGTCGTCAGCATACGAGATAGTACTGATCTGGAAAGAAGTAATCAGATTAATCAGGGGAACCAGGTACAGATTAAAAAGTATGGGACTCAAACTTGAACCCTGGGGGACTCCCGAGGTAAGGGCCTTAGCTTCAGATTGATACTGGCCCAATACTGTGATTTGGTGTCTATCTCTGAGAAAGTTTCTCAGCCAGGTCAGAGCTGTCCCCTCTACCCCCGCGGCAGCTAAACGGTCCGCCAAGATGTTATGCGAGACCGTATCAAACGCTGCCGACAGGTCAAGTAGAATTAGGACCGCCTTCTTTCCCTGGTCAATGGCCAAACGGAGAGTCTCAGTTGTAAACAATAAGGCAGACTCGGTAGAGTGTTTTGACCGGAACCCTGACTGATTATGATGTAAAATATCATTAGTTTCCAGGAAATTTGTGAGTTGGATGTTCACAAATTTTTCCGTTAATTTAGACATCACTGGAAGCAGGGAGATTGGGCGTAGGTTGGAGAGAGTGGTAGGGTCGGCAAGGTTTTTTTTTTGAAGTGGTTTGACCGCAGCAAGCTTCCAATCGCTAGGGACATCTGCCGTCGCTAAAGATGAATTAATAATACTGTTTACAATGGGGTTGATAGTTTCTGTAAAGTATACAGGAAAAAGCAAAACTGAATATAAAATGCTCTGTAAATTTGAAGGAATTTGAAATTAGAGGCCTAAAAATGTATTTGATATCCTTAGCTTGATTTTTTTTTTTTTTTAAAGCAGTAAAAGTCCAGCAAACAGAATCTAATATGTATGATAGGTGGAGCCAATTGAAGTACTACTGTGTGTCAAAAAGAAAAAATAGCATGTTTCTGATTGATATTTCATCTTGCAGTTTTCTCCTCTTTTGAATATTCCAGGCGTCAGACTGGATGCTGAAACATTTAGATATTTCTCTGAGCCGGTAGGGAGCTCTGGCTCCATCTTGGCGCCTGAAACAAAGCCACCTTTCTGGCACCTTAAAGTTCCCTCACTGCTATTCTGACATCAGTTTCCTTTTTTCTATGCTATTGATGCTGTTTCAAAGCTTGCTCTTATAAAAGTTTCGCACATTTTCTTTTTCCCGATTTGTCGACCTTTTTCTTACAACAACTTCTTTTTGAGTGCAGTGCAAGAATGTCACTTTATAAAAGGTCATTCGGAATGTCGCTGGTGGGGATTAACCTGGCTCTCACTCCGCTTCTTTTCTGCCCTTGCCTCCTATCTCCATAGCTTCAACTTTGGCTTAAATACGAGCAGCAACGTAGGCTCCAGTGCCACCACTAACGCTTTCCCACCCATTGTCATCCAGGCATCCTCTTCTCCTTCTCCAGAGACTGTCCCTCCTCCACCAATTTCAGCTCCAGCCCCTTTTCCTTTGATAGAGCTTGCAGAACCTGTACCTAGGTGTGAGAAGAGAAGTTCTGAGGATAGCAGAGTGTAGTGATCACGTCCACACAGGTAGAGGTGGTTCAGAGAGGTTTATTCAGGATAGTTGTAAGATCACAATCCGGATCAGATCAAGACCATAACGAGACCCCACCAGGAGCAGCCAGCATGCTGCTCAGCCCAGCCAACTGTGACCATTTGACTCACAACATTCTATAACATGTCATCACAGTAATATTCTACAGGCAGGGCATGAATAGCATTGAAATCAGGATATTACACAGAGGAACAGAGATTATTTTCCTGCAGGAATTCTGCCCCCCACTGGATGAGCCTAGACATGACAGACGATGGAGATGGGCAATCTGTCACCATGAACACTGATTTTCTTACCCTATGAGATGCCAGTGGGTTATGCACCTGCCCTGAGTGGGAGTAACTTTTTTCCCCACTTGCCTTTCAACCCGGTCACATCATACCGTGCTATGATTCGTTAGGTGACAGAAGTATTAGAACTGGAACTTCCTTCTGTGGAAGTCGAGCCGAACATCTCCACAGAGGTATTACACCCCATATTGCAAGCATCAGAGCCTTTGCTTCCTTTCAATGAGTCCCTCACAAAGCCAATTCTAGAAGTCTGGAATAAACTGACCTCTGTCCCTACCATTAGCCGTGTAGTAGCAAGAACATACAGACTGGCTTTAGGAGACTCCACTTTTTTTGTCAACTCGCCTGTCACCAACCTGGTGGAGCAGGGTTCTTGTTCGTCCAAACTATTGTTTCCAACCGCCCGGTCAGACACAATCAAAAAAGACCAAGCAATTCACAAAGAATTAATTTTCAGCGTGCAGCATGTTCTTTAAAATCGAACACAATTGGCCAGAAGGCCAATACTCTCATGCTTTTTTGGACATTGCACAACTAGTAATTCTCAACCACCCCATACCACCTACAGGCACCCTTTACTGAACTGGTGCAGTACGGACAAGCTTCGGCCAGACAGATCATTCAGTTGGGCATAGACACATACAATTCTGTAGTATGTGCTATGGGGATGTCTGTGGTGCTCGGACGTCACGCTTGACTCAGAGATTTGGAATGTTTGCACTGACTTTCAGTTAACTCTAATTGACCTCTCCTTTGATGGCTTCAGACATTTTCGGAACAAAGTCAACTCGACCCTTGACTGGTTCAGGGCCAGTAAGGCCACTGCTAGATGCCTAGGTCTCCAGACTCAGCAACAAGGTTATAGACCATTCTAAAATTTCAGGGGTTCAACAGATGCTTCTCCTTTTAAGTCAGACAGAGCCAACAGCAACTATTCCAGTAGCAACAGAGCCAGTTATTCAGACAGTATAGTGGCCACGTAAAAGTAGAGGCCAAGCCTTAACTCTTCCTCCCCCTCCTCTTTCCCAACTGAGTAGGAAAGCAGCCCCCTGTTGTCTGAACACCTGCCTGTTTGAGGATGGTTATGCTCCTTTCAACAAACCTGGAGGGCCATAACTTCAGACCAATGGGTCTTGTAGATCTTGGAAAGAGGATGTGCTGTACCCTTCAATGGGCCTCTCTGCCCATTCTCACCCCCTCTTTTTTTTCTTCCCATGAGCAGACCACCCACATATCCTTCAGCAAGAGGTAGAGAGCTTACTCCTGAAAGGGGGGGTAGAATTCCTTCCTGGCCAGGAACGGGGTCAATGGTTTGACTTAATACCGTCCTTTTTTTGGAACCAGGAAGAAAGTATTAGTGCAGTCCTAGATGTCCGGGTCTTTAACTGCTTTCTCAGCGGTTGTTAGAGCAGAAAACGGATCACTCCATGGGTTCTGTCTTTATGTAGGACGCATATTTTCACATACCAGTTCTGCGATCGCATAGAAAATACCACCTCTTCACGGTAGGATCAGTGCATTACCAACTTGCAGTCTTTTTATTCGACTTGATTTCAGTATCGCAAATCTTCACAAAGGTGATGGCAATATTCACTGCCCATTACAAATGTTCGGGAATCCCATTGATTTCGTACCTAGATGAATAGCTCCTCAAGGCCAAGTCTCCATATATGGCATGGTCACCTGCTGGCAACAGCATCTTTGCTTTTCAAGTTCGGCTTTTCCATTAACAAGCCCAGTTGGCCGCTGGAGCCCTTTGTGTATCCTGTTCATAGAGGCAGTACTGTTCACAACATTGAATCAAGCCTTTCCCCTTTCTTGGAGGATAATGGGTATTCAGACTATGATTCTGATGATTCAAAATGTAACGCGCGTTCCAATGATGTTAGTATTACGCCTGTTAGGTCTACTAGCTTCCTGCATCCTTTTTGGTCACTCATGCATGCTGGCACGTCTGGACCCTTCAGTGGTTCCTCCGCAGGCATTGGTTCCAACATGGCAGAGATCTGTCGGTCTGCAGCGATCTTGAGGGACGCTTCAGTGGATTTGATGTGGTGGAGTTCGAGGGAGAACCTAGTCAGGTTTCAGGTTCAGGTTTTATGGTCTTTATTTCGATAATAAAATCATAAAAGACAGCAAAAACAGCGCAACCTAGTCAGTGGTCATAGTGGTAAGGAACTCTTTCACTCTAGGGTGGGCAGCTCATCTATAGGAACTGTAGAGCCGAGGCCTTTGATCTCCAGAGGAGCAGATATTGAACATCAATTTTCTAGAGCTTAGAGCAATATGGCGGGCGCTCTAAGCCTTCCTGCCATCCCTTTGCAGGCACACAGGAAACAGCAATCTGCATCCTCTTCCCTACTCTGATACAGGTCTTTACCTTGATTTACACCATGCTAGTGGCTTTGATACCTCTCTAGAAGGGAACATCCCTTAATCCTCGGAGTCCTGTATTAATTTACCACAGTGGTGTGTATAGCTGACGAAACTCTGGATTTGACGTTGACCTCTGAGGTACCCAAGTTCAACATTGTGATGGAACTTTTGCAGTCTACTTAATTTGCAGAGTAGAGCCATTGCTCCCATTTACCAAGACTCTATTGTAAGGTGTCTTGGCTGCCCAGCAGTTCAGTGAAATTACTAGACACCATGGGCCTAAATTCTTGTCCCGCATCTATCACCTGAAAGCTTTGTGATTAAGGCTTTAACTCCAAATATAACTCCAGTGGCTTTCCACTCAGAGCAGAAGCGCCAACAAACTCTACATTGTGGGCTAGTAAGGTTTTTGTTAGGAAGTTACCCTTTTTGTACAGCGAATACCACAAATCTGCTAGGTCACTATGCTCATGCCTTGTACGGATTGACCAAACTGACGACAGTAACCCTGCCAGAACACCTTCAGAAATCTTCTTTCAAATTGGTTAGTGATTTCTTGGATATCTCAAAACAAATCCTCGAGTGTGGCTTGAATCCTGTAGAAATGATAGGTGTTTGTCTGCTAGGCCCGCCTCACATAGAGCAGTCTATTTGAGTATTTGATCTCCCTGCGTCCTAGACCAAAGGCAACTTCATAAAGTGCCTAGATGCTGGTTTGTTGTATAGGTTGAATTTGCCTATTCTGTAGCATATAAAGTTCTGAATGTAAACACAGTATACGGCTGTGGTCCATAGGCACGGCCTTCAAGTTATGACAATATGCTAGTATGTGTTCTGGCATTTTGGGAGATTTCAAGGCCACTCTGATTGATCTGCCCTTCGTTGGCAGTCAGTTTTTCAGTGAAAATGACAACCCCTCTCAAGCACTTCCTGAATGGGAACTACACCATAGATTGGGGTGTCCGTCTGTGGACCTCATTGCCATGTCACAGAACAGGAAGTGTCCTCTGTTCTATACCTTGCATCTTCCCGTGAATGAGTTCCAGGGGATGCCTTCAAGTTCAGCTTCTCCCAAGGTGCTGTACACATTTCCACTGGTTATTCTTCTGTCGAAAATCCTGCAGAGGGTGCGGGAGGATCACACCGGATTCGGCAACAGAATCTAGTGTTCGAGGCATATGAGCTGCAGATTGTACACTTAGCATAGGTCGCCATCTGGTGTTGGGCCCGGATGTTTGCAGTTTGTTTTTCTTCTTGGACCGTCTTTGGAAGTCACGAGTTTGGTGACTCCTCCTTCGGTCCGTACTGCGCATGGGCTTCGGCTCCATCCTCAGATTGTTTTTTTCCGCCATCGGGCTCGGATGTGATACTTCGTGCTCCGGCTTCGAACTTCTACGGTTCCAGCCTCGACGGAAAATCCTCGATTCTTCGAGTTCCTTCATCTTCATCTCTCGAAGCGGCACTTTTTCCATCCCGTACATCGACACCGGCCTTCGGGCCCTCCGCGACTCCGGTCCCGGCCGATGGAAAGGACTCCGTTTAAAAAGTGCCCAAAATGTGGGTCTAAATTTCCCCACACCGACCTCCATCAGGTGTGTAACCTTTGCCTCTCTCCGGAACACGAGGCTCGAGACTGCCCCGCCTGCAAGTCTTTTCGATCGAAGAAAACGATCCGAGATCGAAGGGCTCGACGCACCATGGCGCACTCATCCTCGACAGCTCCACCGGACATCTTCGGAGACGACGCCGAAGCTTCGGGGCAGACACACACCGAACTGGGAGAAGACATCGTCAGCGCTTCCGAGGCCGACGACTCAGACCTGGAGGACGTAACACCAGGACAGCGGGCCGTGAGTACAATGCCCCCTCCCAGCCCCGCACCGAAAACCAAAGAGACTCCGGTTACTCCCTCGCCTGCCGGCCTGGGCAAAACCAAAACCAAAGCCTCGATCACCCCACCTTCGGGCCCGGTGTCGAAGCACTCAAAGTCTCACGGCAGCTCGGGATCGAGCCAGCCGACGCCCGGTGCCGATAAACACCACTCGGCACCGAAGCCTGCAAAATCCAGCTCGACTCCGAAACCACCGGTGCCGAAGCCTGGACACTCGGCGCCGACCAAACACAAACAGAAATCGGTCGGCACCGACGCTCCGGCGCCGAAACAGCATTCGACGCCGAAACACACGGAGACCTCCAAAAAGCATGGCGTACACAGAACATCGAAACCTCCGGTTCCGAAATCGCCGGTGCCGACAAACGACTCGGCGCCATTGGCTCTGTTTACACCAGACCCTTTACAAAAGACTTTGTCCAGAGATCCAAAGACTGGCCTTTTGACTGTGATTACTAAGAAGCGTCGCCTTGAGGCTCCGGCTCCTCCTCCTCCACCCAAAAAGAGGGACTCAGCTACTTCTCCCCTTAGAGTACCCTCCCCACTGCCACCCACCACCACCCCCTCCACCTTTACCTCACTACGATCCGGCCCCATCCCCAGATCCGGATGACGGGGACCCGGACATTGACCCAGGGGACGCCCCAATGGATTCCACTCCACCAGGGACCCCAGATCCATGGGAGGATTATAATAACCCTGATGTACCCAATGTACCTCAAGACGACCTATACCCATCAAGGCCGTCTCCTCCAGAGGACTCTTTAGGGTTTCACCATTTAGTGCAGAGAGCAGCACACTACCATGGGGTGGACATGCACACTGAACCAGTGGAAGAAGACTTCCTACTGGATACATTTGATTTACAAGATCGTTCCACTGCTATTTTACCCATGCTTAAGGGTGTCACCAAGCACGCTACAGAGGTATTCAAAGACCCTGTCAGAGCCAGAGTACTAAACCCTAGAATAGAGAAGAAGTACAAGGCGGCACCCACAGACCCTGCATACATCAAGGGCCCTGCTCCTCTAGATTCCCTAGTTGTCTCCACAGCTAGAAAGCGGGCTAACTCCCAATCCTCAGGAGATGCCCCACCACCAGACAAGGAATCTAAACTTCTGGACGCGTCTGGTAAACGCACCGCCTACCAGGCTGCAAACATGTGGCGCATTGCAAATACACAAGCACTGCTTGCGCGATATGATAGAGCACACTATGATGAATTAGAGGCTCTTATGCAGCACCTTCCAGAGAAATACAAACGTCAAGCTCATGACCTGATACAGGAGGGCAAACTAATCACAAACACCTCCATTAAGTGTGCCCTCGATGCAGCAGACACTGCTTCTAGAGCCATAAACACCAGTGTCCTGCTTCGCCGCCATGCCTGGCTCAGGATATCAGGGTTCAAGCCTGAGGTCCAGACATCAATACTTAATCACACCTTTGACCAGCAAACACTCTTTGGCCCAAAGGTAGACGAAGCGCTCGAAAAAATGAAGAAAGATACAGACACAGCGAAGTCTATGGGAGCGCTCCAGACCCAAGCCTCTAAGCGTTCCTTTCGACGCTCGTCCTTTCGTGGCACAGGTAGAGGCTCCTCCACCGATAATGCCTCTACCTCCTACAAATCCCCTCCTCAAAATACCTTTTCAAAGGGCAACCAAAGAGGTGGTTACAGAGGCAACAACAATAAGGGCAGGGGCAAAACCAACAATACCCGTTCTGCCACCCCACCCGCACAATGACTCCCCTTCGCTCCCCCCAGACCATTCCACTCCGGTCGGGGGCAGACTACAAGATTTTATCCACGTATGGGAGTCCATAACATCGGACAAATGGGTGACCCAAATCATTCGGTCAGGGTACTGCCTCGAGCTAACATCTACCCCACCCAATATCCCACCAAGGCACCGTCCAATGTCCCAAGAGCATTCCACACTGCTCAAACAAGAGGTACTCTCGCTCCTCCAGAAACACGCCATAGAGCAGGTACCCGGCAATCAACGAAATCTAGGGGTCTACTCCCTATATTTCTTAATCCCAAAGAAAGACGAGACCCTCAGACCCATTCTGGATCTCCGGCCTCTAAATGCCTACATACATTCAGACCACTTTCACATGGTCACCTTACAACAAGTCCTCCCACTCCTCTGCCAGGGAGACTTTCTCACAACACTGGATCTGAAAGACGCGTACTTTCACATTCCAATACACCCCTCTCACAGAAAATACCTCAGGTTCGTGGTGGACGGGCAACATTACCAATTCAAGGTTCTCCCCTTCGGGGTCACCACTGCACCACGGGTGTTTACCAAATGCCTAGCAGTAGTAGCAGCACACCTCAGACGTCAACATATTCACGTCTTCCCTTACTTAGACGACTGGCTCATAAAAGCCGCGTCCTACCACCAATGCGTGCAACATACAAACAGCACCATCCAACTGCTTCATCAGCTAGGCTTCACGGTGAACTACCAAAAGTCCCACCTCATACCATCTCACACAAAGCAATATCTCGGGGCCACCATAGACACCTCAAAAGGTATTGCCTATCCAAACTCAGCCAGAATCACAAGCATTCTAGCCTTACGCAAAATATTCCTTCCTCAACACTCTCTACCAGCAAGAGTGTTTATGAAGCTCATAGGGATGATGGCGTCTTGCATCTTCATAGTGCCCCATGCAAGACTCCACATGCGTCCACTTCAGGAGTGCCTAGCACAACAGTGGAACCAGGCCCAGGGTCAGCTGACGGATCTGGTGTTGGTGGACGGCCGCACACATCACTCTCTGCAGTGGTGGAACACCACAAACCTTTCCAAGGGACGGCCGTTCCTGGACCCGGTTCCCCAAGTGACTCTAACAGCGGACGCATCGCTCTCCGGCTGGGGAGCGCACCTCTTACACCTCACAATGCAAGGTCTATGGACGCCACAGCAAAAATCGCTCCACATCAACCATCTGGAGCTCTTGGCGATCTTTCTAGCCCTAAAATCTTTCCAAAAGCAGATTTCAGGCAAAGCAGTCCTCATTCGCACAGACAACATGACTGCGATGTATTATATACAGAAACAGGGGGGGACACACTCTCCCCAGCTCTCCCGCTTAGCCCAGAGCATATGGAGATGGGCAATTCCCCAAAACATTTTTCTCCTGGCACAACATGTTCCAGGCGTACAAAACACCATAGCAGATCTGCTCAGCAGACAGACTCAACAACTACACGAATGGGAACTGCATCCACAAGTTCTTCACCCATTCTTCCAACAGTGGGGGCATCCTCAAATAGACCTCTTCGCCACCCACGAAAACAAAAAATGCCCAAGCTTCGCCGCCAGATACCCACACCCATTGTCCAAGGGCAATGCGATATGGATGAACTGGTCAGGCAGATTTGCATACGCCTTTCCACCTCTCCCACTAATTCCATTAGTGGTCAGGAAACTACAACAGCACTCCCTCACACTCATTCTGGTAGCTCCGACGTGGGCCAGACAGCCGTGGTACACCACGCTACTACAACTATCAGTGGTACCACATCAAAAACTGCACCTTTCCCCATGCCTCCTAACCCAGAACCATGGAGAAATCAGGCACCCGGACCCAGCTCAGCTCAACCTGGCGATCTGGCTCCTGAAATCTTAGAATTCGGGTACCTTAACCTTCCCCCTGATTGCATGAACATCATCATGGAAGCCAGACGTCCTACCACTAGAGCATGCTATGCCGCAAAGTGGAAAAGATTTGTAATGTACTGCCGTAACAATACAATCAACCCTCTAGATGCATCCATACAACACATCATATGCTATCTGCTCCATCTTCACAGGTGTAACCTGGCGTATTCATCCATACGCCTACACCTAGCAGCGATCGCTGCCTATCTACAAAACAGACAGCATTTGTCACTCTTCAGAGTGCCCGCTATTAAAGCCTTCATGGAAGGCCTTAAACGAGTAATTCCTCCCAGGGCACCACCCTCCCCTGTATGGAATCTAAATTTGGTCCTTACACGACTAATGGGTCCGCCCTTCGAACCAATGCACAAATGTGAGCTACAATTTCTCACCTGGAAAACAGCTTTCCTTGTAGCTATCACTTCCCTTAGAAGGGTTGGTGAAATACAAGCGTTCACCATACAGGAACCTTACATACAAATGCATCACAGCAAGGTCATACTTCGAACTAATCCGAAGTTCCTGCCCAAAGTCATTACCCCCTTCCACCTCAATCAATCAGTGGAATTACCTGTCTTCTTTTCGCAACCCCAATCTGTTGCGGAAAGGGCCTTACACACACTAGATGTGAAAAGAGCGTTGCTATATTACATACAAAGAACGCAACCCTTCAGGAAGACCAAACAGTTGTTCGTTTCCTTTTCTCCACCACATAAAGGCAACCCCATCTCAAAATCAGGGATAGCTAGGTGGATTGTAAAATGCATACAAATTTGCTATCAGAAGGCAAAGAGAACATTATCTGTTCCCCCTAAAGCCCACTCTACAAGAAAGTTAGGGGCTTCTATGGCTTTTCTAGGGAATATACCCTTAGATGACATATGCAAGGCAGCCACATGGTCTACACCGCACACATTCACAAAACACTACTGTGTAGATGTGCATTCCCAGCAGCAAGCTAGGGTGGGCCAGGCTGTACTAAAAACACTCTTTCAAACAGCTGCAACGGATACCGGTGGTCGCCGCTAAGGTTGGGTACTGCTATATAATCTATGCTAAGTGTACAATCTGCAGCTCATATGCCTCGAACGGAATATGCTACTTACCAGTATGCATCTGTTCTTGGCATGTAGAGCTGCAGAGTTGTACACGCCCACCCGCCTCCCCGGCTACCTGTATCCGTTCCAGTCCATCTTATTTAGATACAACACACATGGGTTTCTCACTGTTATTACTACGCTCCATCATTTCCCTGTTGGCGAAAAACAATCTGAGGATGGAGCCGAAGCCCATGCGCAGTACGGACCGAAGGAGGAGTCACCAAACTCGTGACTTCCAAAGACGGTCCAAGAAGAAAAACAAACTGCAAACATCCGGGCCCAACACCAGATGGCGACCTATGCTAAGTGTACAACTCTGCAGCTCTACATGCCAAGAACAGATGCATACTGGTAAGTAGCATATTCCATACCGATTGGTTGGCAATCAATTCAATTCAATTGTTCTTTATTTCGGTCACTTGGACCATAAAAGAATTACAACATTAAAAGAAATTCATATCATTGGAAGATAAAATTTACAGATAATTCAGCAATTTGTAAAACCATCATTCGTTCAATAACTTAATACACTGGGTGCGTCTGCGCCACATTGAAGTTAAAAATTTTGCCAGTGCAAAAACAATTGGGGCAGACAGATCACTTTTCAAGATCCTATAGGCAGGATGATAGTGCCTAAAACCCAGGTTCCTCAATATTGGAACAATCCAGTAATTTCTTGCTTTCCTGTATGCTGGACAGAAGAATATTATGTGTAAGTCGCATTCCCTCCAATAGTCGCACGCTGGGCATTGGAGTGAGCTCTCAACATTTGTCCATCGTGCAGTGTGCGCTTTGAGAGGAAGGGTGCCATACCGCCACTGTAGAAAAAGTTTCCTGGAAATTGGGGGGGCAATATTGTCAAGAACATCCTCCTGCATATATAAATCTTTTACCCCCAAGAATTTGCCCGTCAAAGATCTCTCCTCTGCATTGGTTGTGTTAGTGCGCAGTTGATATTCATAAAAAACTTTTGAGAGAGACTTTCGTGAAATTCTGGGGCAGATATTTTCTGGGTCGGACCATAGATTTTGCCTGCCCAATGACTCACATAATTACTTGACATGTCTGAGCCAAGGAAACCGTACAGGATTGCTCAGTTTCATTATTTCCTGGAGCTCGGCTCTGAAATTAGACAATTCTGGTACCGACCATAGTCTCTGCCAATACAATAGCGGTTTCAAACTTAATTCTTCCAAAATCGGTCTTAGGCCTAAGTCCAATCTCAGTGGTAAAAGAGGGGTGCTAGACGGGAGCCCTGCTAGTTGCCTGATAAAATTGTTCTCAGTGACCTGTAGAGTATGAGTGGCAGAATGCCCCCATAGTTCAGCACCATAAATCACTGCCCCTTTAGCTTGCATCCTGTAGATCTGTAGCCGAGAAGAAAGTGGCTGATATGTCAAACCACGGGACATCCTTGCCAGACCACCTGTCATTTGGGTTAGTTTGAGTCTAGCCTTAGTGCAATGTGAGTCCCAAGTCATAGACTCATTTAATGTTATCCCAAGGTATTCAAATTTGGAGACCCTTTCCAGCCTGATGGGTCCTAGTGTGGGGTTGGGACGTAATTTCTTGGGGGGGTTGAAGATCATGTACTTGGTCTTCGAAGCATTGATCTCCAACCCCCGGATCGAACAGAAATTTGCGAATCCATCAAGGATCCGCTGGATGCCCATTGGAGACTTTGAGAGCAACAGGGTGTCATCCGCAAAAAGAATAGCAGGTACCCCTGTGCCTCCGAGTCTAGGAGCATCAATGTTTTCCAGCGCATTTAAATGACCGATCACCCCGTTGACAAATAGGCAGAACAGAGTCGGCGCCAGCACACAGCCCTGTCTGACCCCCTTGTCAACGGGGAATCGGTCAGTCAGGGTGCCCCCCCTTCCAAACCTCACCCTTGCATAATTCCCCGAGTGGAGTCTTTTTAGAATGACTGATATATCGTTGGGAACCCCCATTTCATCCAGAACGCCCCAAAGTTTGTCCCGGGGGACTAAATCAAATGCAGCACGTAAGTCAACGAAAATAGTATACAAAGTGCCACCTTCTATTAAAACAGTTTTCCAATGAATGCACTTTAATCTAAAAATCTGATCAATGGTGGAGACTTTCCTCCTAAAGCCAGCCTGATATGTGCTCAAGATGTTTGATTCGTCCATCCACTCTTGTAAGTGATTGAGAATCAGTCTCCCAAATAATTTTTGGGAGACGTCTATGAGACTAATTGGTCTGTAGTTGGCTGGGAGCAGAGGCGAACCCTTTTTAAAAATTGGGACGATCTCTGCTCCCAGCCAAGTATCAGGAAGCTTCATGCCCTTGAGAATAGAATTAAATAAAAACACAAAGTATGGTGCCCATACTTCAGGTTCCTGTTTAAACAGGTCTCCCGGAAGGCCATCCAAACCCGGTGCCTTTCCTGACGCCAAGCCCGTAATGGCTACTTTAACTTCTTTAAGTGAAAGAGATAGTGACGAACTCAAGGATATACTTGTTTGTGCCTGGACAGGATCAATCACCCTCCCCTCTGATGGCATATATAGGGACTGGAAATGGTCCTGCCAGGATTTAGCTGAGATGTTTGGTTCAACCGCAGAAGCCAACTCTTCTGAGCCTGTGTTTACACAGCGCCAAAATTTCCTTGAGTCTCTACACGCCAGATGTTTTGTTAATTTCTCCCACTTTTCCTGTTCCCATTCAAGCTTTGCATTTGTAATTAAGAATTTGTATGCCTTCCTTTGCTCACTAATTTCGTCCCTGTCATGTCCGTTCTTTATTAAAAATAGGAGGTCACTTTTAGCCTTCCTACAGGTAGAATTGTTCCAAAGGGGACCACAGGTAGTCACACGGGCCCTATGGGGATTACTAGATAGAATTTCTAACACAGAAGTGGTGAGATCTGCATGTAGCTCACCCAGCTCCGTGAATAAATCTATCATGCTAGTGCCACTATTTAGAGCTTGAGCCTTCTCTAACAAGGGGGTAACTAAGGCGTACAACTTGGGGAGCAACCCTTGTTTCGTTAGTATCGTCTCCCATTTTATTCTTCGTCTATTGTTAGAAAGAAGTAACCCAGCATCTGGAGACTCTCCATTCCTTTTCAAGGGTTCAAGACCCGCGCAAAGAAGCTCAAGCTCCAGAGCATTATGGTCGCTATCCTCTCTTAGCAATATACGAAAGTCACTTAGCTTTGCCCATAGTGCCAGTGGGACCAGAATGTAATCGAGGTTTGATGTTATATTTCCCCTGTGGAAGGTACATTTTGGAGGTATGTCTGATGGTAACCTTCCGTTACAGGCCCTAAGTCCGTGTTTAAAAGTAAGTGATGAGATTTGCACCGCCAGAGGAGACCAAGCTCTTGGGGCCGGAAGCTGGGAGGGGGGTATGGACCAAACAAGGTCCTCCTCCTTAGTCAAGCTATCCGATGAGCCCATGAGGGGCTCATAATGGCAGTTGAAATCTCCTCCTATTATATAGGGGACGCCTTCAGGGATTGTATTAAGGGCAAGATCAAGTTCATCAATGGTACTTGATTCTTTCGAAAAGCTAACTGGCCTTGAATAGACATTTATTATCAATAGCCGGTACAAGTCTGGCCATTCTAGGAGTACGGCCAAAATATCCTCCGAGTTTAATGCCAACGGGACAGCCCTGCAGCCTAGGTCTGTGGCTATCCAAATAGCCAGACCGCCAGAAGGGCGGCCCTTGCCACACCATTTAGCATTCTTTGAAAAAACAGCGAAGCCAGTGCGAGTAAAATCTTCCCTCAGCCAGGTTTCTTGGAACAAACAGATGTTCCTATTCTCTATGAAGGTATTCCAAGCCGGGCAATTTAGTTTGTTGGATAAACCTGCTACATTCCAGGATAAGATATTTAAAAGGGGAACTTTGATATTCTCTGGGTTGGGAGATAGTGATATAGTGTCCATGGGATTTGCATTCGGGTTGGCAAGGGGTTGGTCTTGTGCAAGGCTCCCCAGCACCACACCGCTAGGTTCTATAGGAGACACTTCACAAGGATTCAGATTCATTTGTGTCTGCTGAAATCCAATAATCTGGGTAGAATTGTCAGGTGGGTCAATGTGTAGTGGGGTGCTGTTGCAATTCTCCACCTCCCCTGAGTTTTGCCTATCCAGTCAATCCACTCTATCTAAATAACTAAACCTATTGTATGTTGGAAAATAATCATCCCTCATAATTCTAGGAATAGGGTGAATTTTTTGTACAATAGATCTCCTCCTACAGTTCCTTCTGGTAGACACAAGTTCCCATCCCTCTCCCTCTCGCTCCCCCTCACATCCCTTTGAGGGATAGAAAAAAGACAAGGGGAGTGATTGAATTGGCGACCCCTGCGTGTTCCGTGGCCAACTGCAGATATACTTAACAGTGGCAGGGTCCCTAAAGTTTATCACTACACAGTCACCCTGGATAGACTTCCTGGTGGAGCCTATCCACGGTGTTCTTCTCACCATAAGAACCTCGCTATGTGAGCCCTCAGGCAAAGGTCTGTTGATGGACAACCAGTGAATAATTTTATTTTTTAATGCTCCCACTGATTCTCCGGAAGAGGTGGGTAATTCCGGAATACCTGCCAGAATCACCACATATGGCATAGCTTGGGGCGGGAGATTAACTATCCTATGCTGCGGGGTCAGCATTGGTGTCTCTAGAGGGGGAGGAGCCGAGGCTTCTTGTCGAATTATATTAGCGATAGATGAATTGGGTGGCAAGGATTTCCCTGATGTACATGCGGAAGGTTGTTGCGTTGGAATAGGGAGAGGTAGGGGTGGGTGTTCAAAATTATTATCCCTCTCCTTGTTAGTATTGCCATTGGAAGACTCAATCCCCTCTACTGTGGATAATAAACCCGTGTGAATTTTCACTAGAAGTGACTCTATCTTGGAGATGCGAGCCTCCAAGGGATTAAGAATTTCCCTTAGGAGGATTCGGATATCCAAGAGAGTGGGTATCTCATTCCCTATTGTACAATTAGAAGTAGGGGGTGGCACTGGCCTTTTTTTAGCAGATGATGCCCCATTTTGCCCAGGTTGCCTTAATAACTTTGATTTTGGAATCTTGTCGGACGAGTCGTTTTTGGTAGAACACTTGGGAGCGTTCACCTTACGTCCGCCAGAGGAACCAACCTTTTTTGGGGATTTCTTTTTCGATATTGCCCCCTCCCTTGTCCTCCGTGTTAAATCTAAAGTGGAGATAGGATTGTCGGTGATTATGTCACCGGTAGAGAGGGTTGGAGTCCCCTTCAAGGGAAGTGATGGCGTTCTGGCAGAAGGGAGAGGCATGATGCTTAATTCCGTAATATCGGACATCTCGCAGTCAGTGGTATTTACAATAGGACTGCACTGCTCAGCTAAATCAGGAACAACATTTGGTCCTCCAGGGTCTGCTGTGTTTGGGGCAACAGATTGTTCAGGCGTGGTAGCAAGTGCCAAGGGCCCTAGCGAGGATCTTCTAACCCAGTCAATTTCCTGGGATATTCGCCGTTCAAGGATGGAAATTTCGTCGATAATTAGAGAACCAGCTTTAGCAAAGTAGGTGTCTAAGGGGCCTTTCGGTGCTCCAGCGGCCCGATTAGATCTGCTTCTAGTTTCCCTGGCCGACATTCTCATACAATTCTGTCAGTACCAAATGCAGGGATTGGTAGCACGGTGGGGCCTTGGCCGTACCTCTGCCGTCCTCGAACGGCCTCAAACGGCCCGCTCTTTGCCCGGTCTTCGCCCCGGCCGTCGTCCCGCACGCGTCCCGCTAGCGCGTGGGTAGTGAGGGTCGTGGAAATAGAGGACAGGAGTGGGGAGGAGGAGTTGGCGGGAAGAGGGCCCAGGTGCAGCGGTGATCGCCGCGCTCGGCACTCTGGTCCTCGCAGTCCCGCCGGCAAGGATAATGCACACACCAAAGTCCCTTGATGAAAATAGGGTCCAGATATCCACAGGCAGGTGAGTTGGCAGCTTTCCCCCAGCGACGAGAGCCTTCAGCAACAGCTACGAGCGGCGCCCGGGAAGCAGGGACCGCGCTGTTTTTAAAGCTGGTACGGCGGGAAAGTTCAATTTGCAGGAGGAGCTGGCGGGAAGAGGGCCCAGGTGCAGCGGTGATCGCCGCGCTCGGCACTCTGGTCCTCGCAGTCCCGCCGGCAAGGATAATGCACACACCAAAGTCCCTTGATGAAAATAGGGTCCAGATATCCACAGGCAGGTGAGTTGGCAGCTTTCCCCCAGCGACGAGAGCCTTCAGCAACAGCAGTAACCTTCAATATCCTTAGTCCTATTTGTCGTTGTTGTTGGTGTGAATCCTGGCAACGATGTTGACATACATCCCAACTCACACGGTTCCACTGTTGGCAATCAGAATTTGTCCATCTCTTCCTCTTCTGCACAGGGTGGAAATGTCCTTAAGCCCAGTCCCCAAACACTGCAGCTGCACATGTGGGAATTGCGCGGTGCCTACTCAAATCTTTTTGCCTCCATAATGAACGTGCTTTCAGCTGCCAGAAAACCCACTTTAAAGTCCGTTTATGCAGGTTGAGGAAACACATGTTTGCAGTGGTGTCAATTAAAAGGTTTAGATACCTTCAAGTCCCTTAGTGAGTGTATGAGCATATTTTTTAAAAACTATCATTTGAAAAATCATACTTCATGCTTTTTGCTAGTAATGTGAAACTCGATAGTATGTACACAGTCAAAGTTCAAAAAAACAATGTAGATCTTAATGTAGTATGTTTCTCTGTTCCTTTTCAGCTGGGTAAGGAGATCATATTTTACCTATAAAGGGGTTCCCTTGGATTGTCCTTAATAAGTCCAGATTTTTTTATAGAACGCATTCTGGGTTTTTCGTAGCGTGGTCACCCTGTTCAATGATAACCCATTTGAAATCATTCACGCTGTGACCCATAGATATAATGTAGCTTGACATTTTTATTGTGTTGCGCCTGCATCTTAGATTATTTCAGTGTTTGTATATGAGTGTTTTGATTTTCCTGCATGTCCTACAAACATATCTCTGTCCACATGATCATGGATATGACACTGTTACAATTAGTATGTTTTCGTGAGACCTATGATATTAAAGGCCCAGCTCTTTTGTCTTTATTAGTTCTCTTCCAGTACCTTAGCCCGCTGAATTTTCAAGAGCATGTGACTTTCTAATCTAGGTAGCAGCTCTGATATGTATTTGGGTAACTTGTCCTGCATGAAACTAAGGGCAGTGCTTTGGAGATATTTGATGACTAAGCACTCCAGCTGGAAAGTTATGCACTTGTCAACACATGACCATTGAAGAGACATCAAGTTAGTTTTAATACCGTAAGATCTTTTTACCATCAACCTTGGTCCAGGTTTTGAATGAACTACAATTGTTCTATGATGTTTTAATTCCATGTAGGAGAGTGCATGCTTACATTTATACAAGCAAAAGCGAGTGAGAACCACTGAGCCAGTGTGAGCATCAAAACTGTGCTTGTGGTCTCACAATACCCTGAGATATTTGGCTGTTCTGCTGAAGGAAGCAAGAAAGCCATACCATTCAGGGGTTGAGGGCATTTTCTTAAAGCTAGAAGTTTGTGATTCAATCTCCTAGGAAGAGTATCTGTTTTTCCCTATTTAATTGTAATCCCACTGTCATTCATACATTGCCCAGACAACCTTTTTAAGTTGGTGAAATCAGGCTATCAACATTAATATACATCTTTTATAGGTTTGAGTGATATTAAATGATTAGAGAAAGTGTACTAAGGATTATACTAAGCAGTAGAGGGGATAATGTGGACCCTTGGGGTAGCCCCCATTCCACCCCCACTTTAAAACCTAGAAAAGGACTGGTCCAGTTTTGATCCATTTCATAAGACCTTGCAAGAAGGATCTGAACCAACTTACAGCCTCATATGACGCTAGCCTTGGACCCCTTAACTCTTAGACACATTTGAAGGAATTGGAACCTTTGGCGTAGTCATGTAGGCGTTTAAAATGATGCTACTTGATTGTACCAGCCATATCTTAAACAACCTCAGCCTACTAAATGTAAACTGGTGAATAACTCACCTATGGCAAGATATGGCACCAAACGTTTAATTTGATAGACGAAATATGATTATCCACGGTTTATACAAGGGCCATCATTGATAACCGTGGTGTACGTTGTTTGAACAGCTGCGTTTGAACAGGGAAGTCTCAGAATGACTGGTATTGTACTGATTGCCTTTGGCGTGCCGAAGGCGCGCCAAAGGCAAGCCCGTCTGCGCCCGTCCGCGACCAGACCGCGACCGGGGCCAGGCATGCTGCTGGTAGTGGCACATACAAGGAGAGGACCGTGTGGTCGCGAGATGAACTGTGGAGGCTGAACCTAGAGGCAGCAGGTTGCACTCACAGGTTTGACTCTAGTGCCATGTTCATCGAGCACACATGTGAGACGTGCGGGTTCGCGTGGTGTGGGCGGGGCAATGGAGAGGTGAGGGGGCTCTGTAAGTCTAGACCGCTCGGTAACAGTAGTCTTAGAGTTGGGTTGTTGAATTGCAGATCCCTCTCTAAGCATGCCGATGATATCTGGCTGCTATTGGAGGATGGTGAGTGGGATGCCCTATTTTTAACTGAAACCTGGTTGAGCGATGACAATATGACTGCAATAGCCTTGGCAGTACCCCTGGGCTATACAATGTGTCTCGCTAACCGTGAGGGTGGAAAAAGAGGGGGAGGAGTAGCTGCTATATTTAAAGAGCAGTTCACATTAACATCCTCTGCCCCCTCTCTGATCGCGGGTCTGGAAGGATTACACTTCTGCATTCAGGTGGGCGCTCAGTTCTCCTTAGCAGGGCTAGTTATTTACCGCCCCCCTGGTGGGAATGATTCTAGTCTTATAGCTTTGCTGGACGTAATAGTGCAGAGCTCCCTCCTCCATCCTTATTTTCTTGTAGTGGGGGACTTCAATATACATATGGATAGAACGGACTGCGCCCAAGCAGAGATATTAAGAGCCACTCTAGTTGCGGCCAAGCTGAGATTAATCAATGAGGGTCCCACACATAGAGCGGGTCATACACTCGATCTCATCCTCTCCAATATTGAAAAGGTGAAGATGGAGGGGACTCTTCCTTTACTTTGGTCAGATCACCTGCTTCTGCCTTTTATAATAAATTTGGTGGCCGACAGACCAGAGCCAAGTAAGCGAGTTTTTATGCGAAGACAATGGAGGAAACTAGTCCCTGCCGTTATGGGCCCAGTGCTGGCTCAGAACAAACCTACTTTAACCATGAATGCCAACACTGACGCTCTGCTGTTTCATCACTGGATTGAGAGCATGGTATCATCCATTGCTCCAGCTAAACGCGTTATGTCCAAAAGGGACTCTCCCTCTGCTCTATGGTTCTCACAGGACCTCAGAACTGAGAAGGCAAAATGCAAACGGTTAGAGAGGCTGTGGAGGGTAATCTATGGGGCCCTGGAAAGAACACAATACAAGGTGGCCTCCCATAAATTTCAGAAGGCTGTCAGAAAGGCAAAAAAACTGTTTTTTGTGAGTGCTATTCAACAGGCAGAGCACTCCACTAAAGAAGTTTTTAAGGTGGTTCAGTCCTTTTTTAAACCCAGATGTATTGAAAGGGAAATACCGCCTTCAATCACCTTTTGTAACACAATCTCGGACTATTTCGACCATAAAATTAAACGTGTCTATGACTCATTTGGCTTCGAGGAAACAACGGTGAAATTGGATCAGACGGTCAAAGAGTTGACAAGCGGACCGCTGGCTTTTTTCCAACCAATAACTTTGTCCACAGTCAAGAAGGAATTAAGCTGTTGTAAGTCTGGTTCGCCGGATGACCCCTGCCCTCCCAAATTGTGGAGCATAATGGCGGATTTTGTGGCACCATCTTTACAGATCATTTGGAACACGTCCATCGCCTCCGGGGTCTTCCCGGATATGTGGAAACATGCGACCCTCCTCCCTCTAAAGAAAAAACCCAATGGGGATCCTGCGGACCTCAGCAACCTTCGTCCTATTTCTTTGCTGGCTGCCCCGGGCAAAATGCTTGAGAAAATTATCCAGCGGCAGCTCAGTAAATATATAGAGGACAACAAGATTCTGCATGAGACACAGTCAGGCTTTAGACCTGGCTTTAGCACCGAGACTGCTCTGATCGAGGTGGCAGAGTCAATAAGATGGTCATTAGATTCGGGAGACTCAGCTTTGCTGGTGCTCCTGGATCTTTCGGCAGCGTTTGATACTGTCGACCATGCAAGGCTGATGATGCGTTTGGCAGAAGTGGGCCTTCAGGATCAAGCGCTGGACTGGATACAGTCGTACCTGTCCCAGAGAACTCAGAAGGTGGCCCTGGGGACTGTGTTTTCAACTCCTAAGCCTTTATGCTGTGGTGTACCGCAGGGCTCGGCGCTTAGCCCATTACTATTTAATGTCTATCTGGCCCCACTCTTCACGCTTATTGCTAACTGGGGGGTCAAGGCAATATCTTATGCCGATGACACCCAGCTTGTGTTTCCATATGCAGAGGCATCAGTGGCAGCCATGTCTAGTTTTAAAGGCTGTCTTCAGGATGTTGCGCGCTGGATGAATACTAATAAGTTAAAACTTAATGCAGATAAAACGGAGGTGCTCTTCTTTGGTAAAGGCACCCCGCCCCCCTCTGAGCTCTGGTGGCCGAGTGCAATGGGGCCGGCCCCCTCCCCTAGCCTATCGGCAAAAAACCTGGGAGTGCGCTGGGACAACAATCTGTCGTTTGTCTCGCACACACAACAGCTGATGGGAAGCTGTTTAGGTAAACTCAGGAATCTTTGCAAAATCCTGCGTCTTCTCCCGGTGAACTGCAGGAAAACGGTAATCCATGCGACAGTGACATCTAGATTGGATTACGCGAATGGCTTGTTCTTGGGTCTGCCTAAATACCTTATTCAACGCTTGCAACTGGTCCAGAATGCGGCTGCGAGGCTATTAATGCAGATTCCATTCAAGCATTCCATCTCTCCGCATCTTCGATCACTTCATTGGTTACCAGTGGCCAACAGGATCAAATTTAAGGCCCTTACGTTAGCCTTTAGATCCTTGTATGGCAAATGCCCAATATATTTGAAAGATCGGTTGCCAAGATACACACAGTCCCGTTCTCTTCGTTCCAACTGCCGGACCCAGCTAGCAGTGCCTCGTATAAAGAAGGCCCGTCTGGGAGGCAGAACGTTTTCGGCAAATGTAACGATGTTATGGAATTCACTACCCCCTGAGCTTCAGCAGGCTCCTTCTGAACCCCGTTTTAAGGATTTGTTGAAGACCTGGCTTTTTACTCAACCTTGTTAATGACTTGAATTCCGGTTTGTCTTTTCTGCCTGTGTCCAGCGCCGGGACACCTCCGTGCGAGGTAGCTGTTCGCGCTCAATAAAATTCTGTATTATTATTATTATTATTATTATTTAGGTGGCTTATCACAACATATGATCTCTTACTTTTGGTTTGTGAGCTTGCAACATATATACCAATTATAAAAATGTCAATAGCTTAGGTACTTCATTCAAACATATGGCACCTTTGGGCTCCTTTGATTGTCATAGCAGTCCTAGAATTTGTATCCTTCATAGTCTTGATTATGATTTCAAATTAGATAGTATTCAACGTCTTCATGAACTAAAGGTTTTCATGAAGACCTCCCTTATTCCATTTGTCCAAAGATTTTTTTTGCATAAAAAAAGATGGTCAACGTATTTCATTGCTCCTCACAGAATGTCTTCAGGGCTAATTATGTAAGTGTAATTTGATTGATCCACTGCTATTGGAACGTAGTGTGTGCGTCACTGGCCATCAGTTGTCACCTATATGATTTCTGAAATAAGAGAATCTTAAACTCGTGCAATATTGTTATTTTTTTATTGAGCCAACAATCATTGGCATGTTAGGGCTTGTAAGACCACAATCAAAATGGGAAAAGTGAATTTTCAACTCTGTTTAGTGGTTTTATTTTGGGGGGGGATAGAACACTGACCAACACCTTTATTATAGAAATATGCATCTTTACATAGTTGATAAGGTTATTAAGCTCGCCACCGGTTGGCAAATGCTTTGTATCCTGTGTTTCCCTTGCTGAAGCCTTATTATTCGATACGTTGATACTTACTTTGCTGCGGATCAAAGGGTTTTTAGTCCAATATGTAAAGCTTTAATTGTTACTTTAGCCCACGTAGTTATTTCATTATGTGAGCTGTTCCAAGAATTCTCCTTGCACAACTTTACTGTTTGATAAATACTGTGTATAAACCTGTTTTTAATCCATGTATTGTGTGTTTCCATTTGGTAGTTTTAATTTTTAATCCGTCTGTGAGGTTGGTGTAAGTGGTGAAGACTCATTTGCATTTTGGAAATTCTCTTGCGCCGTTGGCTTGGAGTTAGATTCAGGCACCACAATAGTCTTCTCTAGATGGTTTGATCATGTTCTGCTCTGTTAGACAGCATTTAAAGATACCCAGAGCGCATCAGTACACTTCAGGTACTAAAAATTTAGCCCTGTACAGCTATTACTATGTAAGAATTACTGACTGTTGAACTTGCTTACGATTATATTTATTGGCATTTATATCTTGGTCATTTTGTACTTTGAATTTTTATTTGTCTGTGAGTTGGGCTTAACAGTGGTGGAAACTCACTGTACCACTGCCCACCTCAGCAATTTTATTGCATTGTCAGCCGTCTTGGGGTTAGAGTGTGGCGGTGTTCTAGCACGTTGCTGATTTCATCATGTACTGACCCATTAGACAGCTTTATGGGAGATCTGCAGTACATCCATGCCGGGAGAAAACACATCTGGGCACAGATCTCAGGCCAAAGTGAAGTCCGGCTGCTCCTGGAGTGCAGACATGCTATTCATGGACACCTTCCCCCGCCCCAATTTTACTACTCTTGCAAGTTGCTCTGGATACTTCAGCAAGTTGCTGGGGAAAGTCTTATACTGATGTATCTGTCAATACTAAGGGCTTACATTATTGTGGCCTTAACTGCATCCTACTGAATGTCCAATACTTCCTTCGTCACACTATCGAATTTGTATTTCTCATCGAGCCAACTATTTATTATTTATTTATTTTGGGTAGTACATTTATTTTAAATGAAAGTTGACTAATTCTGAATCTGGATCTCCTTTGGACCTGTGCCCATTTAGAATTTTATGGATGGCAGCTGATAGCATTGTTTCAGTTCGTAATCAATTTTGCAATCTATTTTTATATGCTGAATAAACCATCAGCCAATCCTTTGGTCTTAATGAGTTGTCAATCTCTAACTTGCAGCACAAATCAAAAATCCAGGAAAGCGCGGTCAATGTAGAACTGTCTACCTCTGTGGACACCAACTCTTTATAGGACTCATTCCAAGCTGGCTTCTGTCCTGACCTTAGAGACTCTTTTAAAAAAAAAACATTCTCCAGGTACTTCCCCAAAGCAAGCAGACCACTCTTATAAGCAAATCAATTGTTTTTTATTACTTCGTTTGTAGATTTTATTCTCATGTGTTCTTCAAAATGTACCTTTCAAAATCATATAATTTTGCATGACATTGATGCTTACGGGGCTGGGGGGAGACCGTTTCCTTTCTTCAGAAGTAATATATTGTTCAATGGCATGTGTGGCTGTAGATACACATGCTATACATTATTCTGCCTTCTAGTCTTTGGTCCCGAGTTGTGCAAGTTGTTTTTCTACGAAGAAGTCCTTTCGAGTCACAAGGTCAAGTGAGTCCTCCTCCTCAGTGATATTGCGCATGGGCATCGACTCCATTGTTAGATTGTTTTCTCTCCACCGTTTGGTTTGGACGTGTATGCTTTAGTTCTCTCCTTTGATTCCGTTCAATTCTTCAGTTCTTTCCTGTCTTTAACAGTATTGTTTCTCATTCATGCTTTCAACATATGTGTTTTTTGGCAAAACTCGTCAGTTCGAATTTGTTCATCTGCAAGCCGTTTGGGTTACTGCCCTTTCAGCCTACCTTAAGTGTTTTACAAGCCCCTTAGAGGATGTGTTGCTGGTAATAGAACACATGCCCTTAAGATTCTGTCTGCATTGCCACGCTAAATAATCGCACTCAGACAACACCTTGTGTGCAATCTGTGCCTTTCACCCAACCAGAGGGAAGCTGACTGAGACGAGTGTACGGCGTTTCAGTCAAAGATCATCCTATGGGACCAGTGGGCTTGTCTCGATATATAACAAAAGACCACAGAACACACTCCCGACATCTTTGGTGAAGAACACGCTCAAGAAGAGCCAACCGTAGAGGAATAAGACACCTTCTCAATCAAGGTCAGCTCCAACTTTGAGTTAGACATGGAGCTGCAGGAACTCCCATCCGCCCAGCGAGTCCTGTGACCCCCTGCTCTTCCATTCAAGCCAACCAAAAAATCTTCAGCTCCAGCAGTCCACCTGTTGAAGGTCGCTGGACCACCACTGCCTTTTGCCTAGGGTCGGATCCGGAAAACTGTTTCAGGCACCCCGCTCTGGGATTACTACTAAAGCCAAGCCTTCGGCATTGACCACTTCGGCACCGACCCGTCCTTCAGTACTGACCCCAAAAAAGGACCAGTCTCTAAGACCAACTTAAATCTCAGGCTTCTAAACTAGTACATCCTATCAGAACACTCCCATATGGTCATCTTACAGGATGCCAATACACCCTGCTCATCACAAATACTTGGATTTATGATAGCAGGCAAACATTATCATTTCAAGGTTCTTCCATTAGTAGTCACTACTGGACCTTGAATATTCACAAAATGTCTGATGGTGGTTGCAGCACATTTGCATAGACAAAATGCTTTGTTGTTGCCATACTTGGATGATTGGCTTAAGAAAACTAGTAAACTTCACCAGATTCAGATGACAGTAGATCACTTCACAACCTAGAATTCACCATCAACATCCCCTAGTCTCCCCTCCAACCTCTACAAGTTCAACCTTACTTAAGAGCAATCCTAAATATAGAGTTGAAATTAGCCTACTTCAATCCCGCTCAGATTCAGAACTTTCAGGTTACCTTGCCCCAGTTGCATACAAACCAGACACTCGTAGTGAGGACAGTTATGCGTCTGCTAGGAATGATGGCTTTCTGCATTGCCATGGATCTCCGTGCAAGGTTACATGTGCATCCCCTTCAGCAATGTGTATCTGGTATGTGGTATCAGTCACAAGGTCAACTGGAGGATCTAGTTTTGATAGACCGCAACACTCACTGCTCTCTGCAATAGTGTAACACCAAGAATCTGTTGAAAGGGTGGCCTTTTCTGGACCCTGTTCCCCACAGCACTCACCACAGACGCATCACAGACTGGATGAGATGCTCAGCTACAGCATCTAACAATACAAGGTGTTTAGAATGCAACACGGCAACCTCTACACATAAACTACCTAGAGCTTCAGGTGATATTCTTAGCACTAAACGCTTTCCTTCCCCACCTGTCTCACAAGGTTGTCCTGGTCCGGACAGATAATATGACAGCCATGTATTATCTTCACAACACTTCTATGCCTCTGTAGCTCCACATGAGAAGCTCCTCAACAGGCAGGACCATCTTACTCGAAATCAAGGACAAATCGGGAACCCAGACCTGAAAACTCTCAACCTAGCAATTTGCCTTCTGAGGGCTTAGTTTGGCTACCTTGGCTTACACGAGAATGTATGGATATTCTCAAGGAAGCGCGCAGACCCACCTCTAGAGCCTGTTATGCATCAAAATGGAAGCAATTTGTTTGCTATTGTCATTTCAAACAAATTGATCTTCTAAAAGCCATGTTGCAAAACATTGTCAGCTACCTGCTACATTTAAAAATGGCAAATTTAGCATACACTTCCGTACGATTACACCGCGCTGCAATCGCTGCCTACCTCTAAAATAGACAGTATCTGTCACTTCCCAGAATTCCCGTCATCAAAGCCTTTATAGAAGGACTTAAACAAGTTATTCCACCAAGGGTTCCTCCAGCACCCTCCTGGAATCTTAACATCATGCCCATAAGACTCATGGGTCTCCCATTTGAACCCTTTCACTCATGTCCCTTTCGATTTCTTTTGTGGAAAGTGGCATTCTTAGTTGCCATTACCTCACTCAGGCATGTTGGTGAGCTCCAGGCTTTACCCTTAGAAGAACCCCCATTTCAAATTCCTAGACACAAAGTGGTTCTTTGTACCAACCCTAAATTCCTACCTAAAGTAGTTTCTCAATTTCGCTTCTCCCAGAGCACACTTCACTCGCAAAAAGGGAGCAACCATGGCCTTTCTAGGATACATCCCCCTCAGCTGACATTTGTAAGGGAACTACATGATCGACACACACCTTCACCAAACACTAGTTTGTGGATATTCTAGCACGCCAACAAGCCAATGTAGGGCCGTCAGTGCTACATACCTTTTTTCAAACCACTGCAGCACCCACAGGCTAGCCACCGCTTCTCAGGATGGACTGCGTTATTCTATGCATAGCATGTGTACCTAAAGCCACACGTGCCATCAAACAGAATGTTACTTACCTTGTAAGCATCAGTTTGTGGCATTTAGTGCTGTAGAATCACATGTGCCCTCCTTCCTCCCCAAACTCCTGTGGCTGTTGCAGTTACGTTATACTTTTACATTTACCATAGCCATCTCATTACTCACACATAGTTTACACTCCTATCTCACCCGCCGGGGCGTAAACAAAACAGTGGAGTCGATGGCCATGCGCAATTTAACAGAGAGGAGGAGTCACTCGACGTCTTGACTCAAGTCTTCTTTGAAGACAAACAACTACCACAAATCTGGACCAACACTAAATGGCAGGAGTATGCAGAGCATTTGAATCTACAGCACGACATGCCACGAACAGATGCTTACTGAGCCTCTGGCCTTGACGTTAGAAACAAATTATGTGGCCATTTTAAGCCATTATGGATTAGCACTCCAAATGAGGTCATAATTGTCGCACAGTTCTACCACTGTCTATCATGGTGAATTATGTGTTCGAGGCATATGAGCTGCAGATTACACACTGTGCATAGATCGCCATCTGGTGTTGGGCCCGGATGTTTGCACTTGTTTTTGTCTTGGAAAGTCTTTGGAAGTCACGAGGTATGTGGCTCCTCCGTTGGATCATAGTGAGCATGGGCATTGGCTCCATCCTCGGATTGTTTTTTTCTGCCATTGGGCTTGGATGTGTTCTCGCGTTCCAGTTCGGAACCGTTAACGGTTTTCTCTTTCGACGCGCAATCCTTCCCATCTCAACGGTATTGTTTTCGATCACGTTTCCAGCCACACGCGACCCGTCCACTTCGAAGTCTTCCGTTCCGGTCGTCTACAAAGGCCTTCGGGCCTACCTGGGCCTCATCTCCGGCTCATTTAAAGGTCGCTATTTAAAAAGTGTCCTCGATGTGGGTCGAAGTTTCCCCACACCGACCTACATGAGGTGTGCAACCTCTGCCTCTCACCGGAGCACGAGGCCAGAGACTGTCCAGCTTGGGCCTCCTTCCACTCCAAAAAGACCATCCGGGACCGACGAGCTCGAAGAACAATGGCGCACTCGTCATCTTCGATCCCTGACGTCATCTTTCAAGAGGGCGTCGATGTTCCGGAGCAGGGTTGAGGAGAGGAAGCCATAATCAGTGCCTCCGAAGCAGATTATTCCGACGTCGAAGACATCACTCCAGCTCAAAGGGCCGTAAGTACAGACGTCTACCCCGACCTACCCCCCACCCTCGACACCATCAAAACCGGCTTTGGTACCACCTCCAACTTTGGGCCCAGGTGCGTGCCGAGACACTGCTTCTCATGCCCCGCCTTCGGGCCCGGTAAAGAAGCCTAGTAAGCCTTTAGGCGACTCGGACTAGAGTCAGCCTACCCTCGGTACCGAAAAGCAACATCCGGCACCGAAGAAAAAGGCGTCATCGACGCCGACCGCTGCTCCTACATCGAAGCACTCTGCGTCGAAGGCTAGCACCAGTTCCTCAGCACCGACAACACCCTCGGAGCCGAATATAAAACGCCCACCGAAAGGCCCCGATACTTCCAAGCCAAAGACCTCAGAACCGAAAAAACAGCAACCAGTTCCAACTGATAAAGACACTTTAAAAACTACATGGTTCTAAGCCTAGAACCGCTACCGAGTCCACGCCCAAAAAACTTATGGCACCGAAGCCCTCGGCTCCGAAGGATCTGTCTCCCACAGATGAACTGTTTCGTCCAGATCCTACCCAAAAGACTTTAATAAAGGATCCTAAGACTGGTCATTTAATGCTCAGCATCAAGAAAAGACCACTAGAGATTCCTGCGCCTGCACCGCCACCAAAGAAGAGAGACTTTGCTACCTCTCCATTGTGGATTCCTTCTCTCTTCTTCTTCCTCCTCACCACTCTCCCACACCATCACCTACCCCAATTGATGATGATGATGATGATGATAACACCTCAGATGATGCAGGTGGAGGTGCGGACAATCAACACCTTGAGGACCCTACTCCTACTGGCTCCGCTGACCCCTGTGATGATTACAGTGTCCCAGATGTCCCTTACACCCCACAAGATTATATTTATCCCTCCAGGCCTCACCCCTCCCCCCAGAGGACAATATCTGATTCAACCAGCTCCTTCAAAGAGCTGCCCAATACCACGGGGTGGCCCTGCATACAGACCCAGTAGAGAAGGATTTTTTTATGGATACCTTTGATACCACACAACGGTCCACCTCAACACTGCCCATGCTTAAAGGGGTCATTTAGAACGCATCAGAAATCTTTAAAGACCCCGTCAGGGCTCGGGTCATCAACCCAAGAATAGAAAAGAAATATAAAGCTGCCCCTACTGACCCAATATACATTAAGGGCCCCGCACCACTAGACTCCCTAGTAGTCTCTAATGCCAGGAAGAGAGCGAATTCCCAAACGTCAGGTGACGCACCACCACCAGACAAGGAATCAAAACTCCTAGACGCCTCTGGCAAACGCACAGCGTCACAGGCAGCAAATATTTGGCGCATTGCTAACACCCAAGCGCTCCTAGCCAAGTATGACAGGGCACATTATGACGAGCTTGAGTCCATAATGCAGCACCTCCCTGACAAATATAAAAACAGGGCCATTGAACTAATCCAAGAGGGTAAGACCATCACTAACACCTCCATCCGCTGTGCCCTAGATGCAGCAGATACCACCTCAAGGGCAATCAACACCAGTGTCCTTTTGCGCAGGAATGCCTGTTTACGTATATCAGGTTTTAAACCCAAAGTACAGAGTTCTATACTCAATCAGCCTTTTGATGAGCAACACCTATTTGTCCCCAATGTAGACGTATAGCTCGAAAAAAATTAAGAAGGATACAGACACCGTCAAATCTGTGGGAGCCTTGCAATCACAAGCTCCCAGACTGACCTTTCGTCGCTCATCCTTTAGAAGCACCCATCGAGGCTACTCCTCTGATAGCCCCTCCACCTCTTACAAAGCTCCAGAACAATCCACCTTTACTAGAGGTTACCAAAGGCGTGGTTACAGGGGGAATAACAGCAAAGGCAGAGGCAAAAACAACAACTCCCGCTCTGCCTCCACACCTACCCCATGACTTCCCTTCACTTCCCCCCGACTATTCCACTCCAGGCGGGGGAATACCCCACCAATTTCTCCCTGCCTGGATAAACATCACTTCAGACAGGTGGGTCCACAAAATCATTCAATCAGGCTACTGTCTCGAACTAACATC
The DNA here is from genome assembly GCF_964204655.1 of Triturus cristatus. Classification (NCBI taxonomy): domain Eukaryota; kingdom Metazoa; phylum Chordata; class Amphibia; order Caudata; family Salamandridae; genus Triturus; species Triturus cristatus. The sequence continues at coordinate 1,188,226,221 of NC_140592.1, forward strand.
TACCCCCCCAAACATACCACCCAAACACCGTCCAATGTCACAAGTACATTTGTTACTATTAAAGCAGGAGGTAATCTCCCTCCTACAAAAAAGTTCCCCTGCACCAACAAAACAAGGGAGTCTACTCCCTCTATTTTCTCATACCAAAAAAGGACGGATCTCTAAGGCCTATTTTAGACCTCAGACCCCTAAACCTATACATACATTCAGACCACTTCCACATGGTCACATTTCAGCAGGTCCTCCCTCTGCTTTCCCAGGGCGACTTCCTTGCTACTCTAGACCTCAAGGACGCCTATTTCCACATTCCCATTCACAGCGCTCACAGAAAATATCTCAGATTCGTAGTGGACGGTCAGCACTATCAATTCAAAGTACTCCCATTTGGAGTCACCACAGCACCAAGAGTGTTTACCAAGTGCCTAGCAGTGGTGGCAGCACACCTAAGAAGAGAACACATACTTGTCTTCCCATATCTAGATGACTGGCTTATAAAAGCCAAATCGTACAATCAGTGTGTACAACACACGCCACTATTAAACAACTTCACAACCTGGGGTTCACAATAAATCACGCCAAGATTGTGCCACAATAGACACCTCGAGCGCTCGCCTACCCCAGTCCCGCCCGTATAGCGAGCATCCAAGCTCTTCTCACCAGATTCCAACCGCAACACTCTCTTCCAGCTCGAGTGTTCATGCAACTGATAGGAATGATGTCCTCTTGCATATTCATAGTGTCTCATGCAAGACTCCAGATGCGTCCTCTCCAAGAGTGCTTAGCACGCCAATGGAACCAGGCTTAAGGTCAGCTAACAGATCTGGTGTTGGTAGACGGTCGTACCCATCGCTCTCTGCAGTCGTGGAACACCAAGAACCTTTCCAAAGGGCGACCGTTCCTCGAGCCAGTTCCTCAAATAGTCATGACAGCGGACGCATCGCTCTCCGGCTGGGGAGCTCACCTACTACATCACACCATGCAGGGCAGGTGGACACCTCAGCAAAAGTTACTCCACATCAACCACTTGGAGTTACTAGCCATAGTCCTAGCCTTAAAAGCATTTCAAAACAAATATCAGGCAAGACTGTCTTAGTCTGCACCGACAACATGACAACCATGTATTATATCCAAAAACAAGGCAGGACACACTCTCTGCAGCTCTCTCAGCTTGCACAGAGCATATGGAGGTGGGCTATACCTCAGAACATTTTTCTCCTAGCCCAACATGTCCCAGGAGTCCAAAACACAATAGCCAATCTCTTGAGCTGTCAAACAGAACAAATCCATGAGTGGGAACTTCATCCACAAGTTCTTCAACCGTTTTTTCAGATCTGGGGGCAACCACAGATAGACCTCTTCGCCACCCAAGAAAAAGCCAAATGCCCAAACTTCGCCGCCTGGTATCCTCACCCATTGTCCAAAGGCAATGCAATATGGATGAACTGGTCAGGCAAATTTGCATACGCTTTTCCGCCTCTCCCACTCATTCCGCTAGTGGTGCGCAAACTACAGCAACACTCATTAACGCTCATCCTACTTGCTCCAACTTGGGCCAGACAGCCATGGTACACCGCACTGTTGGAACTCTCAGTAGTTCCGCACCAAAAATTACACCTCTCGCCACGCCTCTTAACCCAGAACCATGGAGAGATCCAACACCCAGACCCAGCTCAGCTCAACCTAGCGATCTGGCTCCTGAAGTCCTAGAATTTGGTTACCTTAACCTTCCTCCTGACTGTATGAACGTCATCAAAGAAGCTAGACGGCCTACCACTAGAGCAGGCTATGCAGCCAAGTGGAAAAGATTCGTAGTATACTGCCATAACTAACACACTAATCCCCTAGATGTGTCTATCCAACACATCATAGGCTACTTAATACACCTCCAAAGATGCAATCTAGCCTATACCTCTATCAGATTGCATCTTGCTGCCATAGCAGCATATCTACAAAATAGACAGCATCTCTCACTTTTCAGGGTACCTGCCATAAAGGTCTTTATGGAAGGACTCAAGAGAATAATTCCCCCCAGGGTACCACCTTCCCCTGTGTAGAATTAAAACATTGTTCTCACAAGACTAATGGGGCCTCCATTTGAACCTCTACATAAATGTGAGCTACAATTCTTAACATGGAAAACTGCTTTCCTCATAGCCATTACTTCTCTACGAAGAGTTAGTGAACTACAAGCACTAACCATCCAAGAACCCTTTCTCCAGATGCATCTTAATAAAGTTGTTCTCCGAACTAATCCTAAATTCCTCCCTAAAGTCATTTCTCCCTTCCACCTCAATCAATTTGTAGAGCTGCCTGTATTCTTCTCGCAGCCACAAACAGTTGCAGAAAGAGCTCTATACCTTAGATGTCAAAAGAGCATTGCTTTACTACATCGAGAGAACACAACCCTTTCATAAGACCAAACAACTTTTCGTGTCTTTCTCACCACCACACAAAGGCAACCCCATATCAAAATCTGGGATAGCTAGGTGGATTGTCAAATGCATACAAATCTGTTACCACAAAGCAAAACGTACATTATCTGTTCCTCCTAAAGCCCACTCTACACGAAAGATGGGGGCTTCAATAGCATTTTTAAGAAACATTCCTTTAGATGATATCTGCAGAGCAGCTACATGGTCTACATCGCACACATTCACAAAACACTATTGTGTCGATGTGCAAACTAAACAGGCTAGTGTGGGCCAGGCTGTACTCAAAACACTATTTCAAGCTACTGCAACAGATACTGGTGGTCGCCGCTAGGGGTGGATACTGCTTTACAATCTATGCACAGTGTGTAATCTGCAGCTCATATGCCTCGAACGGAATATGCAGTATGCATCTGTTCTTGGCTTGTAGAGCTGCAGATCTACACACGCCCACCCGCCTCCCCGGCTACCTTTATCTGTTCCAGTATTATCTTACTTAGATACATCACACATAGACATCTTTCCTGTTTCTTACTAAGCTCCATCATTTCCCTGCTGGCGAAAAACAATCTGAAGATGGAGCCGATGCCCATGCGCTCTATGATCCAAAGGAGGAGTCACATACCTCGTGACTTCCAAAGACTTTCCTAGACAAAAACAAGTGCAAACATTCGGGCCCAACACCAGATGGCGATCTATGCACAGTGTGTAGATCTGCAGCTCTACATGCCAAGAACAGATGCATACTGGTAAGTAGCATATTCCTTTTCTATCCCTAGCTATTACTTCCACAATCTTTCAGTGTCCAGATGCCTCTCAAGGTCTCAGTGCTCTTTTGCGCTTTACATTTCTTTATGTATTCATTCTGTCTTGCAGACTTTAGAAAGTGCAGTAAAGTGGGTGCATTCCATAAAAGTGCAGCGTTATAGACCCTTGTTTTGCTGAGAAGGGATTCTAAATGTGACAGCCGAAAGCTTTGTCAACATGTAATGACACAGCTCTGGTAAGTTTACAATCCACAGAGCAGCTGGTCTAACATTTATCTAATTGGCTAGTAGCGTCTTGTAGATTCTACTAAAATATCATCTTCTTGGAGATGTTAGCATAACAAAGCGAAAAGGCATAAGCGCATATACATAACTTCATTGGGATATTGGAGCCTCTAATCCAGTGCAACTCCCACAACACTTTCCTGGTCACATTTAATTAACCTTTATCTAAAGCATTTCTGTGACCTCATTATGGAGTTAATTTGCTAGAGTAATTCTTTGTTCTTTTAGCTACCTCTGAGAGCATAAGGGTAACAAATAAATGGCTGTCTGATGCTTTCTTAAGATTAAAATCGGGAGATCCTGCTATCAGAGGAAGGGAAAATATAATTAGCAAACTCTTAGAAAATCAGTAAAGTGCAGTAATAGGTCTGTCCACAACTCTGAGGACATTGCTCTCAAAAAGGACTGAAAAGATAAATGCAGCTATAGGGTAAAGGAACTTCCTTACTTGACCTGGCATTCCATCTTCTATTCATTGCATTAGATACATGCTGCTATTGGTTCAAAACTCCTCGTATGTTTATACTTCTGTCTTTTTAATCTTCATGCTTCAACTAGGTTTTCCAATCTGCAACGGAAGGGCAAAATGATGCCATTTGTGGTGACGAAAGTAGAAGAGCACCCATCCTTTCTTATGTTCTCCGAGCCTAGGTGTAGCCCTCCCTCTTAGTTGGGAATTTGCTCTTCTAGTGGCACCTATGTTTGGCTCAATGTATTCAAAAGATGGTGACCGCAATAACGTATATAATATGTACAATGCTACTAAATTCACTTTTGCCGTTTACCACTCAGACATGGACCGCTATTGCCCAACTTAGTGGTACTTAATTTACAGACCTTGGAAGTGTAGAATATTGAGTCTTCCTTGTCTGAATTTGAACTCATGATTTTCAGGTCACTGCATATATCAGAACGACCATTAACTGTATGAGCCTTCTAGCTTACCTAATGACACTTTGGTGTAACTAGGTTTCCTGATTGTGTTTGGCTGTAGTCAGTTTGCTCATACACCAAATTAGGAGCTGCAATAGGTTACAATACAGTGGTAATGAAATGTATGGAAAATAAGCACATTAATTAGGAGAGAGATGCAGAAAGATTAAATATTATCAAACATACAAATCCACTCTAAATGAGTATTAAGATGTTTTATGAAAATGGAAAAAAGGTAGATTGAACTTTGAAGAATATAGTTTTTATTTGTTAATGAAAATCCGCAAGCTTCCCACGAATTCATAAAAAGAAGAATTGTTTCTTCAAATGGTGGATTCTTGGAGAATACAATTACATATGTAAATTAGTTCCTAGTTTCATTTGGTCTCTCACTCTCCTCATACATTCTGGGCTAATAAAGATTTTTGGGGGAATCAGTGGGACAGGTCCTATTGAATGATTCCCATATATGTATGTCGTCTTCATGCGTGTCTTCAGCATGAGCATAGGGCACAGTCTGCAAATATTTCTTAAGCGCTACATCGCTATTTCAATATGAAAACAGAAATATTGATCTAGATAATTAGGTTTTTTCTAGAAGATATTATATGTTAGAGGCATATGAGCTGCAGATCACACACTGAGCATAGATCGCCATCATGTGTTTACTGAGAAGATATATCAACAGTGAATAGATACTACTATGGGCAACTACTTTTACCCCAGTCTTGAGACTTTGTGCAGGGTCTGGTGAGAGGAGCAGGTGATCTAGAAAGCCTGTTTCGAGATAAACACCAGGAATGTGCCTATCTGGCTGAAGTATATTTCGATTATTCTCAGTAGGAGCGGAAGTCTGCAACTAACAGTGAAATGTATTAATATTTTGGGACTAAATTAGTTGAATGTGTCTTTTACACATACCATAATCTTGGCAGAAATTATATCTTTATAACTAAAACTCGAATTTGCAGGTGACCGGTCACTGGTTTATAGAGAAAACAGTTGGGAATAGTTTACTTTATTTTGACCCCTTCTTTCCAGTAACACTAAAATGGAACATTCCATGTAGACAGCTAATTCGAGTAAAATGAAACATCAGTACCTAGTCAGGATATTTGGAAGTATAAGAACAGATCATAAAGAGATTTTAGTCAGGGAGTATCTGAGGAAAATATTTTAAAAAGTAGCAAAAGACTAGAGAGGAATTACTATTTGCAGCAATAAGTAGGAAACCAAAGCATGATCCTGCTAAAAGGTTAATTAGATCAGCACTTGTATGACCTTATAAATATTGTACTTTTAAGGATAGTATTTTTGTCTCTTCGACTAATCTAATTCTTAACCTGTTCAAGGAGGGGGTCTGTGACTGCCAAATTACTCATGGGGGATTTTACTTTCGACCTTCATCTCCTGACCTTTTAAGGAGTTACCTCAAATTTGTCTCAGCAGAAGAGTTTTTCAAAACAAACCATGCAGTGGATCTGTGACGAGAACTTGGGTGACCATTAACACATTCCAGTCTCCTGTTAATCAAACAAAGTTACTTTGTTCGATAAATATGACATAGATAAAAAACAATCGAAGATAAGAGCCACAAAATAACAAAAATGTTCATAATAATTGGGATGCAGATTATTTCTGGGGAATACAACTGTTTTTGTTTGTTTGTTTGTTTTTTGCTTTGTATATCCACTGCTGTATGATATAACCAATGTGCATGGGTTGCCACACACACATAGTCATATGAATGAAAAGGAAGATTGAAATACACATGTCACCTATACTTCAAATTGTTAGAAAAAAACAATTGTGTTTTAGTAGCAAATACATGTGCTTGTATCTTTTAGCCCTGAGGAAGTCGCGGCCATCTGCCATGGGCGACAAAACACGTGTTGGCTAAAAAGAGGCTAAAAAACAAAAGAAACAAAACAAATGAGAATAAACCTAACCAATACAAAGAAAGACACAAATTGTTGATATCTGTTTTTATGTACTACATGTTGACATTAGCGTGTGCTGGGGTAACCAGATATTTGTATAAACTGCGTGATTTTTGTCGTCCAACTGGGGAGTGGGTGATTTCTCCACTTCAAAGAACCGCACATAATTAAGTTCATGACAACTTTCAAGTGTACTTCTGTAGAGCGCCATAGAACCTTCTGCAAACCTCACCCGCGCTAGGGTATCTTACTCCTTTGTGTGAGTTTGGTTATAGCTTAACCAGTTGCCTTTTCTAAATTTATTGAAAAAAATAATGCATCAAAATAGTTTATTTAGAAATAACTTATCTGATAGAGACTACTAGCTACAGATTCCTTAACGTAGAATTATCCCCAGGCGTGAGACTGGACCCGGAAAACTTCCTTGCCCAGCATCTCTGCGCGCCGGGGTGCGGTACCGCACGACTCCGACCAATGTCCTCCGCGGGCGTGACATCAGCGAGGTCACATAAGCCCCAACCCGGCGCGCTGACGTCAGTTTTCTTTTTCGCGTGCAACGCGGATCCGGATTGTGTCTTGTCCTGTTTCAGGTCTTCTTTTTCCGCTTTGAGTGTTTTTCTTGGGTACAGTGTGCGAATGCCTTCGGGCTTCAAGACGTGCTCGTCTTGCGCATGCCAGATGTCGGCGACGGATCCCCACCCCATCTGCATGTGGTGTTTGGGGGAACACCACGACTCCCCAGACTGTGAGGCGTGTCAGCGGATGAAGCCGAAGTCCCGGCGGGAGCGCCGGATGAAACTCCTTTCGGCACGCATGTCCAGGTCGGCGGCGGCGCTGCATCCGTCCCCTGCGGACGGCTTCAAGAACCTCCGTCTCTGGCATCTGCCTTCCCCCAGGCCGTAAGGGCATTGCTCACCTGTTGGTAAGTGTCGCAGTTTGTGCCCGAGGCCCGGTCCCCGGCCTGTTGGGGGTATGGGTTCTCCGCGGGTGGTACAGCCCCGCACGTTGCCACCGTATCTGCCGTTCCCCGGCGCAGGGGGCGACCAGAGCCCAGATGGAGGCCTATGCGGCGGCCTTGCAGGCCTCCTTGGCTCTTCCTTCTCCTCCCTCTCTTCCTGGGACATCTGCGGATGCCTTGCCGCGTGCAGGAACTCCTGCGACATCGCCGACGACTCTGGCTCCGGCGCCGACCGGTTCGGATCCAGGTTCGGAGGATGTAGTGCCGTCGGGGTGCGGGCCTTCGGGGACCACGGCACCTCTGCCTCGCCGCAAACCCCTGCAGGGGTCCCTGTAGTGTCGCGGGAGGTTGCCGGGACTCGGTGCGTGTCCTCGAGTCCCCCTCAGGGCAGGCGGCGGCCTTGTCCGAGGCGACGCTGCAGGGGCCGGCGAGGGGTCGGGCGTGTCCCCGGGCTCCCTTTGTCCCTCCACGCTGGCAGCTGCCTCATCGGAGGCCGAGTCAGTGCCGTTCCTTAGCCGCCCCCGACCCGGCCTCGGTCCACTGCGCCCCGCGTTGTGGCAGAGGTCGTTCCAGCGTCTACTTCGGCGCGGGTCGATGTTTACCTGACGCCGGTTGCGGACTCTATGGTGCCGGTACGATGTTGGGTCATCAATTCTTCTTCGGACGCCCCCTCTTCTCCGAAGGTTCAGCAGCTGTTTGTTTCATCTTCTCCGGAGACGGGTCGCCACGTCGTGGCTTTTTCCCCGGTGTCTTTTAAGGGTGGCTCTTCGCCGTTGCCGCGCCCGCAGTCTTCGCCAGAGGCGCCTCAGGTCCTCCATTCCTCGGTCCCCATCCCCCCTTTCCTGACTTGGCCTTTCCTTCCTCCGGTTGGCCTGGGGGATATCCGCCTTAGCCTGCAGCCATCGCCCACAGAGGAGCTGAATTCCCTGCCGCGGGGCCCTACGGAGGCGAGTGCTGCCTTTGCCCGGGCTGTTTCCACGGCTGCGGGTATCTTGCGCATGGGCGATCCAGCTGCCCATTTCCCCACGGATCATCTTCTGGAAGTCCTCCATCAGGGTTCTGGTAGTCGGAAGCTGCTTCTTCCCTTTGAGGCTTCGCTCCACACTTTTCTTTTGGGAGCGGCCCGCCACGGGGACTCGGTGCCCCAGCCACTTCTGCACCGCATGATCCTGTCTGTCTTTCCCTTCACCCCTCTACCAGGGGCCCTCTTTTACACACTGCCTTTCCCTCCCTGCCATCGGTGTTATCCCCCCCCCCTCCCTGTCACGGAAGGCCCACTGGTTAGATTCCGGGGGGCACAGTATCTTCGCCTCCATCAGTGCGGCTTTGCGGGCCCTTAACACTCTGTGTCTTGGCTAGGGCCACTTCTTGCTTGTGGGATTCGGCGGAGTCCCTTATGTCTGCCGCATCGCAAGAGGGTACCTGTGTTGATCTAAGACACCATGTGTTGGATGGTCGGTAGCTGGCAGCATTGATTCTTTGCTCGGCTCTGGACATTTCGGAGGTGCTTGGTCATGCCATGGCTTCTTCGGTGGCCCTTCGTCGACATGCCTGGCTCCGGGATAGTGTGTTCCCGGAGAACGTTACGGATCGGCTGGTGGACCTTCCCTTTGATGGCACTCTTTTGTTCCACGCCCCTGCGGATTCTGCCATTCAGAGGTTTCTTGCGGGGCTTCCTCCTCCTCCTCCTTCTCCTCCTCCTCCTCCTTCTCCTTCTTCTCCTCCTTCTGGGAGGTGTTCTTCCGTTGTTTTCCTGTGACCTTGTAGCGAATAGCCCCAGTTGTGTGTGTTCTGTGTAGTTGATGTGCCTTCAGGTTCTTTTGTTAGGCCTTTGGTGCTGTTGGCTGCTGGTCGGCCCTTTTTTGACTTGCGATTTTGACTGTTGCTAAGCCGTGTAGGCCCTGAGATTAGGCCTTCTGTGTGTTCTTTATTGGCTGCTTGGCAAGCCGTCTGCGGTTTTCTCTTCAGGATTTTCTGTTTGTCCTCTGCTGCGGAAATGTTTTCCTATGAGGGTCCCCTTGTTCTGGGACGTAACATTCCCTATGTGGGGTACTGGTAGCTATTATATAGCTCTATCGTGCTGGGGAGGTGTGGTCGTCCTTCGGGCTTCTGCTCTCCATGGCGTCACGGTATGTCGCAGGTGCGATCTTCTTGCTGATGGTTTTGGAGTGGCTTGCGTTGTACCCCGGTCCGTCCTTCTCCTGGATCGCTGTGTTGCTTGCCTGGTCCGGCCTGCTGTCTGCGGCAGTACATTGTAGCGGTTTGCACTTCTGCCCGCCTTGGTCCTCTGTCTGGTGTTCTGGGGGGACGCTGGTTTCCCTGGTTTTTGTGTCCTGGTGGACGGCTTGGTCCGTCCCCCGTCTCTTTCTTTCTGCCTGGTTCCACTTCATTTGTGGGTCAGTGTCTGCCGGCCCCTCCCTTGGGGCGGGTCCTGGCCCTTCCTTTTCTCTGCCTTCGGCTGGCACCTAGCTTGTCCTGGGTGCGCTGTTCCGTGATGTCTGCTGCTGGCAGTTTATGCCAGTACAGGCGTGTTTTTTCTACTACACCCTTATGGCCTTTGCTGTATTCTCTTGTGCCTTTCTTCTTCGGTCTGCACTTTTGGCGGTGCAGTCGTCCCTGCCTTGTCAGCTGCTTGCGGCTGGGGTGTGTATAGCTCTTTCTATCGCTGTGTATGTGTTTCTTCAAGTGGGCCCTGCTCCAGTTCTACCTTTTTTCCCTGAGGGTTGAGGTGGTCTTTGTGTTCTTGCGGCTTTTCGGGCACTGTCTGGGCAGTTCTCCCTTGGTTGAGCTCAGGATTTCCTGGCCTTTCCCCTCTTTGCCCTGTGATGGGTTCCCTGCTGGGGCCCTTTGTCTATCCTGGTGGAGAGGCTCTCTCGCAGGCCCTCCTCCCTTCTGGGTATGGCTAGGGTATCTATTCTACGTTAAAGAATCTGCGGCTAGTAGTCTCTATCAGATGTACTAGTTACTTACCTTCTGTAACGATGTATCTGGTAGAGATAATTCTAGCCGCAGATTCCTTCACAACCCGTTCTGCGAGGATCCTCTACTTGGGTTTCTGCAGACGCCTCCCTCTGGGTGGCTTGTCTTCTATGGGTGTCCTTTTCCTTTTCTTCCGGTCAGGCATCCCTCTCGCTGGTTTCTCTCCAGCGTGGGAGCTTTCTTTTACTCTTTCCCTCTGTTGCTGGAGCTTCTGATCCCCCACCGGTCTTCATCGTTAGGGGTTCTTTTACCTGTCCTTTGACTTCCTCCTCCTTTTGAAAGTTATGCCGCCCCCGGCACTGTAGCCTGCGGGTGGATTACCTGTCCCTTGCCCTCCTCCTCCATTCCGGTGGTGTAGTCTGGGGGTGGATTCCTGTTGCTTCTCTGTTCCGGGCTTGGGGCCCTTCCCTTTGTGGTCGTGGTTGCAGTCAGTCTCTCTCCCTCTCCCTCTGTCTCTGTCTCTCTCTCTCTCTCTCTCTCTCTCTCTCTGTCTGTCTGTCTGTCTGTCTGTCTGTCTGTGTCTCTCTCTCTCTCTCTCTCGCTCTCTCTCTCGCTCTCTCCCCCTCCCTCCCCCTCTCTCTCGCTCCCCCTCCCTCTCCCCTTCCCTCTCTCTCTCCCCCTCCCTCTCTCTCTCCCCCTCCCTCCCTCTCTCTCTATCTCTCCCCCTCCCTCTCCACATGTTTGTGCCTCCAGTAGGGCTCTTGCCTTGGCTTGCACGGTGGTTCCACGGAATGGGGCTTTGCGCTTTTCTTGCTATGGCCTCGCTACTCTGGCCTCCTGGTGCTTTCGCCTTGGCTTGCACTGTTGTTCATCAGAGTGGTGCTTTGCTCTTGTCCTGCTCCGGCCTGCTGTTGTCGCCTTCTGGTGCCTTGGCGCCACCTGGTGATGTTTCTCACCTTTTGTTTCTCTTTCTTCTGTTTCTCTGGTTTTTTCGCACACTGTTCCCATGCTCCCCTCAGTTTTGTTGTGATGGCTCTGCGTTGTGGCGCAGAAAAGTTCTCCGAAGCAAACTGACGTCAGCGCGCCGGGGTGAGGCTTATGTTACCTCGCTGACGTCACGCCCGCGGAGGACGTCGGGCGGAGTCGCATGGTACCACCCCCCGGCGCTCAGAGATGCTGGGCAAGAAGGTTTTCCGGGTCCAGTCCCAGCCTGGGGATAATTCTACGTTAAGGAATCTGCAGCTAGAATCGTCTCTATCAGATACATAGTTACCGAAGGTAAGTAACTTGTAAATTGAGTCAGAACACTTGCAAAGGGAATTAAACCGTCCCTAACACATTATAAGACTGTGAGACAAAATTAGCCTCACCCATATTATATTCAAATTTATGATAATGGCTACCTGTTTCTTCATACTTACTAGAGGTACAAATTTTCAAATAAAAATTTTCTTTGAATATCAGTTAATTGGAAACATCAGATTTTTAATAGATGAGTGCTCCTACAGATTCCTTGCGAGAACATTCTCCATGCTGGATACAGATAGTGTTAAACTGACATAGCTTTACACTGATACCAGATGATGCTTTGCTAAATTGTAGAAGGAGGAACGTCGACTCCAGTTATGACTGCATCTTGGCAGTAGAAGACATGCTGGTTACATTAGGTTCGAGGCATGTGAGCTGTAGATTACACACTATGCATAGATCGCCATCTGGTGTTGGGCCTGGATGTTGGCACTTGTTTTTGTCCTGGAAAGTCTTTGGAAGTCACGAGATAGATGACTCCTCCTTTGGATCATATACGCATGGACATCTGCTCCATCCTCCGATTGTTTTTTTCCGCCATCGGGCTCGAATGTGTTTCTCACGCTCCAGTTTGGAACAGTTACCGTTTTTTTCTTTCGGCGCGCAATCCTTCCCTTTTCGACGGTATTGTCTCGATCGCGTTTTCCCAATCCATGCGACTCTCAACAACTTAGAAATCTTCGATTCCGGTCGTCGGCGAAGGCCTTCGAGTCTATCCAGGCCTTATCATCTGGCTCATGGAAAGGACGCCATTCAAAAAGTGTCCTAATGTGGGTCGGAATTTCCCCACACGATCTGCATGAGGTGTGCAAACTCTGCCTCTCACCGGAGCACGAGGGCAGAGACTGTCCAGCTTGCGCCTCCTTCCACTCCAAGAAGACGATTCGGGACCGACAAGCTAGAAAAACCATGGCTCGCTCGTCGTCTTCGATCCCTGACGACATCTTCCAAGAGGGTGTCGATGTGCCAGAGCAGGAGCGGCTCGAAGTAGGCCTCTTCAGCGCCTCCGAAGCCGTTGACTCCGACTTTGAGGACATCACTCCAGCACTGAGGGTCGTGAGTACAGACGTCGACCCGTACCCCAACCCCCCCTCGACACCATCTAAAAAGGCTTCGGTCACACCTTCACCTTCGAGCCCAGGTGCACACCGAGAGACTGCTTCCCATGCCCCGCCTCCGGGCCCGGTAAAGAAGCATACTAAGCCTTCAGGTGACTCAGGCTTGAGTCAGCCTACCCTCGGTGCCGAAAAACATCCACAGGCATCGAAAAATAAGCCGTCCTCTTCCTCATCCATGCCGACCGCTGCTTTGAAATCCAAGCACTCGATGTCGAAGACTGGCAGCAGCTCCTCGACACGGACAACACACTCGGAGCCGACCAAAAAACTGCCACCAAAGGGCACCGACTTCCATGCCTCGAAGCCGAAAAAGACCTCGGAACAGAGGAAACAGGTTCCATCGGCCAAAGACACTGCAAGACTGCACGGTTCCAAACCCAGAGCCGCTACGGAGTCGGCGCCGAAAAAGCCATCGGCACCAAAGGATCTGCCTCCCACAGAAGAACTGTTTCGCCCAGATCCTACCCAAAAAATTCTTGTAAAGGATCCTAAGACTGGTCACTTGATGCTTAGCTTCAAGAAGCGACCACTTGATACGCCTGCACCGGCTCCACCACCTAAAAAGAGAGACTTTGCTACCTCTCCATTAAGGATCCCTTTGCCTCTTCCTCCTCCTTATCCTCCACCTCCACCACACCGCTCTCCTACACCATCCTCTACTCCAGTAGATGATGATGATAACACCTTGGATGATGCAGGGGGAGGTGCGGACGATCAACCACTAGAGGACCCTAGTCCTACTGGCTCCCCAGACCCCTGGGATGATTATAGCATCCCAGACGTCCCTTACATCCCACAAGAGGACATCTATCCCTCCAGGCCTTGCCCCCCAGAGGACACTATTGGCTTTAACCAACTCCTCCACAGAGCTGCCCAGTACCACGGGGTTGACCTACAAACAGACCCCATGGAGGAAGATTTTCTCATGGACTCTTTTGACACTACACAAAAGTCCACCTCAATTTTACCCATGCTTAAGGGGGTCATTAAGCATGCACCAGAGGTCTTTAAAGACCCGGTCAGGGCTCGAGTCATCAACCCTAGGATCGAAAAAAAGTATAAGGCCGCCCCTACTGATCCAGTCTACATTAAAGGCCCCGCACCACTAGACTCCCTTGTAGTCTCCAATGCGCGAAAAAGAGCCAATTCCCAATCATCAGGTGACGCACCACCACCAGATAAGCAGTCTAAACTCCTGGACGCCTCTGGCAAACGATTTGAAGGGCACGATTTCCTTTATATATAAGTTTCTCCTCACCACTACACTCTCTCCACGCCCACGCTACATGTCAATGTGGGAGGGTATCCTACAACGAGATATCTCAGACAAGGAGTGGTCCCACTTATGGTCTGACATCACGAAGTTCAACCACTCCATCGATCTCAGGGAGGCACACCTTAAGACCATGATGGACTGGTACCTTCATCCCTCCAAAGTTCAACAGATCTTTCCCGGGTCCTCTGATAGGTGCTGGAGGGGTTGTGGACTTCTGGGAGACTTCCAACATATCAGGTGGGATTGCCTGCATATAAGGCCTTTCTGGGAAGAAATCCTCGCCCATATCAAAGACCTGCTGGGATACCCTATCCCAACTAACATGGTGGAGGTCCTGTTGGGACTTCGGGACCCATACTTAGAACACCAGACCCGGGCGGACAAAAAGATCATGTGGCTCTGTATAGGGGCTGCGAAGCTTACATTAGCAGCGGCATGGAAAAGGAGAGAGGCCCCGGAAATTTCCCTCTGGCATTCAAGGTTATGGAAACTCCTGAGTCTAGAGCGAATTTCGGACATCTTCAGGGATGATTTTAAAAACTTTGAATTCAAATGGGGCCCCCTTGTCACCTTTCTTTCCTGTGGTCTTCCATCCGCTGTCAGTCCTCCCTCCATAAGGGCGCTCCACCTCTTCCAGATATGAAGTGCAACCTACCAAGCAATCTGCAGTAGGCGTTTTTTCCTCTTCTTTGATGTGCCGCCACCATGTTGCGGGAGGGGCGTGGGGTGTGGGGCGGGGTTGGTTAATTACTTGCTGTTCATTGCTCCACAGTTAGGAGACGTTTCTACTTCACTGTAGAATTTTCTACACAACACCCTCGATTCAGAAGGACTCCAGCGAGAGCTGCCACAAAGGTCGATGGGACATTTCTAGCATTACTTGCCGCACTGTGCAGAGAGCGGGGACTTACCCTAAGCCCTGTTATGTTAGACGCTGTACCCCTAAAGTGTGCATTTCACTATGTTTGTGCTGGGGACTGGCCCTAGCGATATGCATGACTCTTCACGGTGTGAATTTTTGTAAACATTCTTTAACATCACTCATGTGAAGAACGCGATGGTAATGTAATACGATGTACTCTGTCAAAAACCTTAATAAAAATATGTTTGACAAAAAATAGGGCCAATGAACTCGTACAAGAAGGTAAAACCATTACCAACACCTCCATCCGTTGTGCCTTAGATGTAGCAGATACCGCCTCAAGGGCAATAAACACCAGTGTCCTTCTGCGTAGGCCTGTCTGGCTACGCATTTCAGGTTTCAAACCTGAATTCCAGAGTTCCCTTCTCAATCAACCATTCGATGAGCAACACCTATTTGGCCCTAATGTTGACGTATCCCTTGAAAAAATTAAGACGGATACCGACACAGCTTAATCTATGGGAGCCTTGCAGTCGCAAGCTCCAAGACGCTCCTTTCGTCGCTCATCCTTCAGGAGCACCCCCAGAGGCTACTCCTCGGATAGCCCTTCCACTTCTTACAAGGCTCCCACCCAATCCACCTTTACTAGAGGTTACCAAAGAGGTGGTTACAGGGGGAACAACAACAAAGGCAGAGGCAAAATCAACAACTCCCGCTCTGCCTCCTCCCCCACCCAATGATTTGCCTCTACTTCCCCCAGACCATTCCACTCCAGTCGGGGGAAGACTCCAACAATTCCTTCCTGTCTGGACCAACATCACCTCAGACAGGTGGGTGCAACATATAATTCAATCAGGTTACTATCTCGAACTAACATCTACCCCCCCCCCCCCAAACATACCACCCAAACAGCGTCCAATGTCACAAGAACATTTGTTACTGCTAAAGCAGGAGGTAATCTCCCTCCTACAAAAAAGTGCAATCAAACCAGTTCCCCTGCACCAACAAAACAAGGGAGTTTACTCCCTGTATTTTCTCCTGTATTTTCTCATACCAAAGAAGGATGGCTCTCTAAGGCCTATTCTAGATCTAAGACCCCTAAACCTATACATACACTCAGACCATTTCCACATGATCACACTGCAACAGGTCCTTCCTCTGCTTTCACAGGGCGACTTCCTTGCTACCCTAGACCTCAAGGATGCCTATTTCCACATTCCCATTCACGCCGCTCACAGGAAGTATCTCAGATTCGTAGTGGAGAGTCAGCACTATCAATTCAAAGTACTCCCATTTGGAGTCACAACAGCACCACAAGTGTTTACCAAGTGCTTAGCGGTGATCGCAGCACACCTAAGAAGACAGCACATTCACGTCTTCCCATATCTGGACGACTGGCTCATAAAAGCCAGCTCATACAACCAGTGTGTACAACACACTCACGTCACTATCCAACTACTCCACGACCTGGGGTTCACAGTAAACCACACCAAGTCCCATCTGCAACTGTTCCACACACAACAATGCCTCGGTGCCACAATAGACCCCTCAAAAGCGTTAGCCTATCCCAGTCCCACCAGGATAGCAAGCGTGCAGGCTCTTCTCACCAAATTCCAACCACAACACTCTTCCAGCTCGAGTGTTCATGCAACTCATAGGGATGATGGCCTCTTGCATATTCATAGTGCCTCATGCAAGACTCCAGATGCGTCCTCTCCAAGAGTGCTTAGCACGCCAATGGAACCAGGCTCAAGGTCAGTTAACTGATCTGGTATTGGTAGACGGTCATACTCCTCGCTCTCTGCAGTGGTGGAACACCAAGAACCTTTCCAAAGGACGACCGTTCCTAGAGCAGATTCCTCAAATAGTTATGACAACGGACGCATCGCTCTCCAGCTGGGGAGCTCACCTACTACATCACACCATGCAGGGCAGGTGGACACCTCAACAAAAGTTACTCCACATCAACCACCTGGAGTTACTAGCCATATTCCTAGCCTTAAAAGCATTTCAAAAACAAATATCAGGCAAGACTGTGTTAGTCCGCACGGACAACATCGACAAGCCATGTACTACATACAAAAACAAGGTGGGACACACTCTCTGCAGCTCTCTCAGCTAGCACAGAACATATGGTGGTGGGCTATACCTCAGAACATTTTTCTCCTAGCCCAACATGTCCCAGGAGTCCAAAACACCATAGCCAATCTGTTGAGCCGTCAAACACAACAGATCCACGAGCGGGAACTTAATCCGCAAGTTCTTCAACCGTTTTTTCAAATGTGGGGGCGACCACAGATATACCTCTTCGCCACCCGCGAAAACGCCAAATGCCCAACCTTTGCCGCCAGATATCCACACCCATTGTCCAAAGGCAATGCGATATGGATGAACTGGTCAGGCAGATTTGCATATGCTTTTCCGCCTCTCCCACTCATTCCACTAGTGGTGCGCAAACTACATCAACATTCCTTAACTCTCATCCTAATTGCTCCAACTTGGGCCAGACAACCGTGGTAAACCTTTCTGCTGGAACTCTCAGTAGTTCCGCACCAGAAGTTACACCTCTCTCCACGCCTCTTAACCCAGAACCATGGAGAGATCAGACACCCAGACCCAGCTCAGCTCAACCTTGCGATCTGGCTCCTGAGGTCCTAGAATTCGGTTACCTTAACTGTATGGACGTCCTTAAAGAAGCTGGACGGCCTACCACTAGAGCATGCTATGCAGCCAAGTGGAAACGTTTTGTAATATATTGTCATAACAACAACACCAATCCCCTAGATGTCTATCCAACACATCATCGGCTATTTACTACACCTCCAAAGATGCAACTTAGCTTACACGTCAATTAGACTGCATCTTGCTGCCATAGCATATTTACAAAATAGACATCTATCACGTTTCAGAGTACCTACCATAAAAGCCTTTATGGAGGGCCTCAAAAGAATAATTCCCCCCAGAGTACCACCTTCACCTGTGTGGAATTTAAACTTCGTTCTCACAAGAATAATGGGTCCTCCATTTGAACCTCTACATAAATGTGAGCTACAATTCTTAATATGGAAAGTTGCTTTCCTAGTAGCCATTACTTCTTTACGAAGAGTTAGCGAACTACAAGCACTAACCATTCAGGAACCCTTTCTGCAGATGCATCATAATAATGTTGTTCTCCGAACTAATCCTAAATTCCTTTCTAAAGTCATTTCTTCCTTCCACCTCAATCAATCTGTGGAGCTGCCCGTATTCTTCGCGCAGCCACAAACAGTTGCAGAAAGAGCTCTATACCTTAGATGTCAAAAGAGCATTGCTTTACTACATCGAGACAACACAACCCTTTCGTAAGACCAAAAAACTTTTCGTGTCTTTCTCACCACCACACAAGGGCAACCCCATAGCATAATCTGGGATAGCTAGGTGGATTGTCAAATGCATACAAATTTGCTACCACAAAGCAAAACGTACATTATCTGTTCCTCCTACAGCCCACTCTACACGAAAGATATGGGCTTCAATGGCATTTTTAGGGAACATTCCCCTTGATGATATCTGCAGAGCAGCTACATGGTCTACACCGCGCAAATTCACAAAACACTATTGTGTAGATGTGCAAACTAAACAACAAGCTAGTGTGGGCCAGGCTGTACTCAAAACACTATTTCAAACTACTGCAACAGATACTGGTAGTCGCCGCTAGGAGGGGATACTGCTATACAATCTATGCATAGTGTGTAATCTGCAGCTCATATGCCTCGAACGCAATATGCTACTTACCAGTATGCATCTGTTCTTGGCATGTAGAGCTGCAGATCTACACACACCCACCCGGCTACCTTTATCTGTTCCAGTATTATCTTATTTAGATAGAGCATACATGGGCATCTTTCCTGTTTCTTACAAAGCTCCATCATTTCCCTGCTGGCGAAAAACAATCTGAGGATGTCGCCGATGCCCATGCGCCCAATGATCCAAAGGAGGAGTCGCCTATCTTGTGACTTCCAAAGACTTTCCAGGACAAAAACAAGTGCAAACATCCGGGCCCAACACCAGATGGCGATCTATGCATAGTGTGTAGATCTGCAGCTCTACATGCCAAGAACAGATGCATACTGGTAAGTAGCATATTCCTTTTTGTTGTTGCCTTCATTGGGGTTTTTCTTGAAGATTTTGTTTTCTTTTTTGAGTGGTGTTGGGTAACTAACCCCTAAACGTTTTGGTCTTCAAGCCCTGTTATTCTTGCAGGTTACAAATGTGATTCATGAACCCACATTGATGTATGTGGTGTTTTAGCAGGTCAGTTTATACTGTGTCATGTGACTTATGTATTCGTATGCATCTTAAAGCAATAATGGAGATGGAGGCGAAACTTCGGATGGCTTCCTGAGCCATTTTCCTGAGCATCTTCAAGACATTCTTCGAGATGCAAAAGTCAAGGAGACATCTTTTCTCTCCTCTTCAGAAGTTACTCTTAACCCTCAAGTGAGCTTTCCTTCTAAATGAGCTGCATGGTTGCAGGCCTTTCAGAAGGTAGTGCTGGCTATTTGACCCCTCCTCCACCCGTCCCACCCCTCTTGCTTTGATTGACCACATTGGAAAAACCACAGTCAACTTTGGTTGTTTCCAAATCAGCCTTACAAAAATATTGACCAGCTTCTGGTCTATCATTGCTGTGTAACCTACCCCTGACACATTTATTGTGCGAGATTCAGCTGTAAGCGTAAAAAGGAGTCAATTCCTGCTATACAATACAATCAGTTCCTAATTTGCATTAAAAAAAGTGTCTGGCCCTAAGTTTTATAGAGAAGCCAATTTATACCTCTTTAACCCACCACCAGACACTCCCTGCCGGTTTCTCTCTTTTGCAGGTTCTCTTTCATCCCTGCTTTCACCTTTTGCCACTCTTTCGGTAGTTCTCTTCCTTCTCGTGTGTTTTCCTTTTGTTGCTCATGATGAAAGTTTGTTGAGGAAAAATGTGTGCCAGTTCCCAACAAATCAGTGCTGGTGGGCCCCGTATGGAACCACTGGCTCAAATTAATCTTGATTTGCCGCAGTAGCATCATTAATTGCTGATATGTTGCCTGGGGAGTATAAACCACCCCTTCAGGATCTGCTTCAAGAAGCACAGCTGCTTCCATGCAGGCCATGCAAACAGAATTATTACTGTGGATGATATTGCGACATCCTAATGAATCACGAGGCTGGACGGCGCGCGTCACTAGAACCCCAAGATGCATACGCAGGTTAGCGATGTACTTTTTAATCTACAAGAATTCTCACACAGGAATTTGCATACTTGCAGCTGTGATCCAGGATACTGCAAACTAGTTAAGTATGTTGATTTAAGGGCTTTTTATAGGTTGTAATTTGCAATTTACTGTGAGAACGCAGTTTTCAATAAGGGAAAATAATAAGCACGCACATCCTAATTATGATGCCATTTTGGTATTGGAACCACTGCTGTGTAAGTAACTATAGCAAACCAGTTATATATATATGTACAATATGCGCCCCTGAACTGCAGCAGTCATCAGCACTGGAGCTGTATGAAGAAGCCTCAGTAGGAAGGTGGCATTAAGAGGATGTCGTTTCATGTGTTCCTACCAAGAGCCAGAACAGAGAGGGCATAATGTACTACTGATGGCGTCAGAGTCTGTTGCTATGGCAATGCCAGTCCAAGGATTACGAGACGCAGTGAGGGATAGATAGCTAATGAGTGAAATCTTCCTGCCGGAAAGGCAGCCGCAGCATCGGTGAGGAGCTGGCTGACTGTCAGCACACAGCATGATGTGCTCTCAAATTCAGAAGATGGATAATTGACTTTCGAGGGTGGACAGTGTCAAACTGCTTAACATTTTGATTTGATCAACTCGCACAGTATAAAACATTACATAAAAATTAAGCAATTAAAACAAATCGTGTAACAGTCTTTTAATTTCATAAGCGATAAAAACCTAGATGTCAATAACGAATTCACCAATTTTTGCTGTGAGCCACGGAAATCAAGAAATGTGCCCTGGTAATGCTCCTCTTGACACTGTATGCCCCCATTGCATTCTAGGGCAAGAATAGGACATTGGCCGTCGCAAACATGCGGATGGCGTTTGATTTATAGCTGCAGCCCAAAGATTGGGTTAGTACAGATAAACCTTTATGCTACATAGGATGCACAACTCGTAGAAGTACTTTTTTTCTCGACCAGCGACACCAGGCTCCAGACAGCAGCTGCCATCCTAGAACCTCCAACACTCACATTCCGATTCCCCTCCAAGGGTCCACCTCTGAACATTCCATCCCATGCCCCAATCCACAACAATCCAAACCCCTCCCTACAAGATAATCCAAAGTAACGTTACTTTTAAGACATAATACAATTTGAAGAAACACAAGTGGAAGGAATCATGTCGAACAGTTAGGAGGAAAACGCTAACATGCAGGAAAAAAGATTACAAAGAACAGTTACACATGCAGTACCTATGCAATAAGAAATCATACTGTCAAATAGAACAACATAATCACAAAATAACAATGAACTTGCACTGCCATAGTACAGGAGAAATACCTTAAACTTTATAAGCTTAAAATGCAATGGAGAACATTAAGTACCATAATAACAGAAAGAAATTGCCAGGCATGGTTCAAAATTGTTAATTTCACATTCATCACGTAATCCCTAAATTTGGACGGGAAGGATTTCGCCCGTACAGGTTTGAAATACCTTACCAAATCTGGCCCCAATTCCTCTCCATTGTCCACATTGGCGTTTAAGCTCTTACCCACATAGTTGGACATGGCATCGTGGATAAATGCAATCATGCTTTTGTTTTGGATCTGTTCATTCTCTAACACTACAACGTGGTCTTTAACTTCTCAGACTCTGGCTGGCGCTGAGAACATGCGATAGGCTTTTGCTACATGATGATATTTTTTCACTCTAGTCCCCCTCGTCAACTGGCAATGCTCTCTGTGAACCTTCAGCTGTACTGTACTTTCTTTGCACCGCACTTCTTATTTCCACCACCCGTTCAGCTTTATACAAATCAATGACCTGCCTATCCATCCATTTCCTTGTTCAACCTATAACCCGCTATCCTCCCTCTTAGCAGTGGAAAAAGGTGACATTCCAATACTTAAGTAAGGCGTTATCTTGATTGCCCAGAGCATATCCTGGATAACTTTCCTCCAGTCCAACCCGTTCACTAATTGTAAATGGTTTTTAATGATGCAATTAAATTGTTCTACTAATCCATTGCTGCAGGGATGGTATAAGGAGGATCTGATGTTCTTGATTCCTTCTGACTTAAAACATTCCCCCATTTCCCTAGACACAAATTGAGTTCCATTGTTAGTTACTATCTGCTCTGGGTAGCCTTCTCTAACAAATACCTCTCATAAAAATTCAACGACTGTTGTGGTGTTCACCATTTCCACAGACCGTAACTTAGGCCATTTTGACATGTAATCTGTTAGGATCAAAACATACTTAGGAGTGGCACCTTGTATTGCCAATGGCTCTTCAATGTCCAATGCTAGCTTGTTCCGTGGTGCATTGTTACATTGCACTGGTGTGACAGGAGCAGGTACTGGTTCTTGAGTTGTCGCTCAAAACACATGCGTAACATTTTCTGATTGGTTCTTGATATCCCTATTTACTCCCGGCCACCAAACATCTTCCCTCACTCCTTTTCATGGCAGGTATGCCTAAATGGCCTTCAAGATTTTATCTTACTAAGAGATTACAGGGTACAACTAAAAGTTCACATCTCCGTTCATTATGGGCAATTCCTCTGCAACTCTCCAAAAAGCAATTAGGGTTTCTCACATTTCTTTAGTATGGGGCCATGTACCAGACAAATACTTCATGACCTCTTGCATTGCCTCATCTTCTAAGCATGCTTTTTTCCACTCCTCCTCTGAAAGTGCACTTTCAACATCACATCTGCTGCACACACAAATTCCACATCCTTGGAGTCCTGAACAACTTCTTGAAATTGATCATCCAAGGGCAACCTGGATAAACGGTCAGCTGCAAAGTTACGCACCCCAGGAACATATTGCTTTTGAACTAATGCAACCGGTATTGCCATTTTACAATGCGAGGATTTGATCTTCCACCACACTTGCTTTTAGACAAATCTACTAGTGGTTTATGATCGGTTTTCAAGAGAAACTCATTGTCCCGGATAAAATTCTTAAAGTACTGGATGCCCCACGACATTGCCAAAGCTTCTTTTTCTATGGTAGAATAACTGTACTCTGCACTCTGTAAGGCTCTCAAAGACAATACAAGAATTTTTTCTGCCCCTTAGTTTATTTTCTGTATGAGGACAGCTCCCAAGCGGTAATTACTTACATCTGTGGTGGTGATGCATACATTACCGGTGTTAAAAGGTTTTAGCTGGCTAGCTGCAATGATTTCTTGATTGATGGATTTAAAGGCCTGATGACACTCCTCATCCCACAGGAATCTGGCATTTTTATTTAATATCATACATAGGCATACAGTTTTTGCAGCAAAATTGTCATCAAACTTAGAATAATATTCAATGAGCTAAAAAATGTTCTAAATTGTTCCTTGTCTTTAGCTGCAGGCTCATCCTCAATCGCTCTCAAGATCTCAATTTGAGGCTCTTCACCCTTACCGGTAATGTGGTATCTCGAATTGTCTACTTCTGACTGACTGAATTTGCATTTGTACCTCCTTAATGTAAGCCCACTCCTTCGGATTATTTGCAACACATCATTCGCCTTAAATCGTGTTAATTCTGACTTTTCAATACACCAATTTGTTGTCTTGAAAGGATTCTACACCAGGCATATCCTTGAACAAACTTCCATCAACCTCTGAAATACACCTGACGCAGAAGCTAAACAAAACGGCATGCGCCAGTAACAGTAAGCTCCTTTTGGTTTTAGGAAAGATGTTAAATGCCTTGATTCCTTGCACAACTCTATCAGGTGGTAGGCTGTCAACATACCTAGGAATGTAAAGATTTCGGCCCCATCTATAGTGTTAAACATTTCATTAATATTTCAGAGAGGTTGACTTTTGATTTATAGCTGTAGCCCCAACATTGAGTTAGTACTGATAAGCTTTAATGCGTCTACGAGGTATCTAGATCAGTACTGTGATAACCTTGATTTACCAAGTGGAACGAGGCGCAAGGGATATTTGCTAAGGAAGGTAGGACCGAAACTGATGGCTGTATCCAGTCCAATAGTAAAGTTGAGTCCTTCTGTTGCCTTCTTGGATCGTTGCAGTAATATACGTTAACATAGCACTCATGACTTATTCGGTAATGTCTGTAGTTTTCCTTTAATACCTCCCTCCACACACCCCATGCTCCCAAGACTTGGTGGAGAGCTGGCGGTTTTGAGTGGACAGCTTGTACGTTTGTGTGATGCTGGATATCATGTCTGGGGCCAGAAAGTTGTCAGTCATTCATCTGAATCTGTAGTTTCAAGTTGCTACACAGACTGCTTTCCGCTCAAAGGCTGGCCTATATACTTCAGTTTCCAAGAGATTTTTTAAACTGTTTGGGTTTGAACTTTAGTGTGGAGTTTAAAGCATTTCAGATCTTAACATCCAAAGCAACTGTTTCAGTGCTCCAGCCATTGACTTAAGGCTCGATTACCAGGTGAGCATTTAAAAGGGACTCCCCAACAGCTGCTTGCTGTGTGATATTGACCTGTTAAGTGATATTAGAGTAACTGATCATACTGGACAATCCCAGTTTGTATACATCATCGTGCTGCTGAGAGCTTATTGCCATGTTTATGAGCACTTATTTAAGATTCAAGGTCAGACACACACTGCATCTCACAAGTTTCCTATTTTAGACACTTGTATAGAGCCACATCGTTTTCTGTTTTTTATAGTTTAATGACAGATCTTTTTGTAACCATATTTGTGTTTTAAACGCAGTAAAAGCGCATTTTGACAACACTGAGATGAAAGACTTTTACAGTGTATATGTAAAACGAAACATCTGAAAGAGACACGTCGGTGATAGATTCCTTACCTTAGAATTACCCCCAGGCGTCAGACTGGATCCGGAAAGTTTTCGTCAGCAGTACCCCTGCGTGTCGGAAGGTGACTTTGTGCGGCTTTGTGTCCGTCGTAGGCGTCCTGCTCGCCGGGATGACGTCGCAACAGCTACTTAGACGCCGCCCTCGCGCGCTTACAACTGTTTTCTTTCTCCGCACCAGCAAGCGCAGATCCGGAGAGAGCGATACCCCCAGTCAATTTTTGAATGAGTTTTTGTGACTTTTGTCTGTTCTTTTGAGTCTTTGACTCCTGGTGTATAGGGATGCCCGGTTTCAAGTCTTGCGAGGCTTGTCCCCCGCACTATGTCGGTGACTAACCCGCACCGCAAGTGTCTCTACTGTCTGGGGCTCGACCACGACCCTGCGACGTGCCCCGACTGCCAGGCCATGGCCCTGAAAACTTTGCGGGAGCAGTCCCGAAAGTTGCTTGAGGCCCGGGAGTCTGCCGCCACCATCGTTCCACGAAGTCTTTGTACTCTGGGTCAGGTAAGGCGAAGCACAAGAATTCGACGAAGCGACGTCGCTCTTCGCCTTCCCCTAGCCTGTCGCACGACACGACTGAGGGTGTGGGTGGTGCCACCCTGCGGCTCCGGCAGAGCCTACGCAGTTGCCGACGGCCTACCTGCCCTTCCCGGGTCCGTCGGCGACTCCGGCCCAGCTACAGGAATTTCTGTCAGCCATGACCCACCTCTTTGTCCCGTCGGGGAGCGCTTTCGGGCCCGTGTGTCAGGCTGGGTGTCCTCGTCCTTCTTCGTCGCCGGCTCTGGCGCTGTGAGACCCCCATGGTTCCCAGCCGATTTCGGTTGCTCTCGTACAACCTCCACCGACGTCTACGGCACTGCTGCCAGCGTCGGTTGGCTCCCCAGTCGATGGTGAATTTCTATCCCTTTCTCCACCCTCCTCATTTTTCGCCTGCCCAGCTGGTATGGAGGACTGGGAGGGGTCTGAAGACCCTCTCGCAGCCCAATGAGAGTTAGACCCAGACTGGGAAGAGGATTTGGAGGATGCAGGTGGACTGGATTTTTCTCCAGAACCTGGCACACTGTCTCATTCTACCGTGGCTACGGAGGAGGGTGGTACTTATTCAGTGGTGTTGTGTAGGGCAGCTAAGGCTTTCCACCTCGAGCTCCCTACAGTGGCCGTCAGGACTAACCTCCTGACAGAAGTGCTTTGGCCGGCAGCTTCCTCTGCAGAGCCGCTGCTGCCCTTCAATGAGGCACTTTCAGATGTACTTTTGGGCACCTGGTCCAGGCCCAACACAGGGGCACCTGTGGATAGGAATATGGCCCGATGCCATCGCCCAGCCCCGGGCGACCCCATTTTCCGCTCCGAACACCCTACCCCTGAGAGCTTGTTGTCCAATCCTCTGCATCCTCGAATGCGCATTCCCATCAGCACCTCCGGACAGGGAATCCAAGAAACTGGAGCAGTTTGGGAAGAAGATTTTCTCTTCTGCCAGTTCAGGGTTGTGGTCTGTGAACACCGCATGCCTCTTGCACCGTTATTCCCACTCTGTGTGGGAAACGGTGGCGCAAGTGTCCGGATGGTGCTCTCCCAAGCTATTGCTGAGGGGAGAGATGCAGCCAAGTTCACGATTCGTTGTGGCCTTGACACCACCGACTTTCTGGTCAGAGCGGTGTCCACAACAGTGGCGCTACGCCGTCACGCCTGGCTGAGGACAACTGGCTTCTCTTGGGATGTCCAGAATACTCTAATGGACATGCCTTTTGATGGCACTCGCCTTCTTGGCAACAAAGCAGACAGTGCGTTGGATCGTTTTATGGACTCGCAGGCTACGGCCAAGTCCTTGGGCCTTTCGGCCACGCACACTCCTTAGGCTTCTGCTTTTCGCTCCTTTCGTGGCCAAGGAAGGGGCGCCCAAACATGTTTGTTTCAAAGCCACAGGCCTGCTGTCATGATCCCACCCAGGAGCGGCAGGTAGGGGGACTACACCTACCAGCATGCACTTGGGCAGGCAACCGGCTCTTCCCGGAGTAGGGGCTGCTACATCAGGGCTTTCTCTAGGGGGGATCCGGTGCTTGCCACTGACTAGAGTTAGTACCCGCAGGATTTCGTTGTGAATGCCCCATTGCTGTATTCTGCCAAGCTGAAGAGAGAACGCGGTGAAACCCGGTAATGCTCCTCACCGGCCGCGTTTTCATCTGTTGCCAAGAGGGAGATGCCTGCATTCCCGTCTGCCTGTATTTCCGCGCGCTGCGCAGCAGGAATTCCTTGGAACCACCTGAGGGTCTACGAACGCGCGGTAGGAACCGGGTGTTCTCCTGCACCTCGAGCGACCCGTGGTCCCGCTGTGGCGCGTGTCAAGATTGAACCCCACTGAGACCTTGAACACTGACGCGAGCGCACGAGGACTTCCACGCTGCATGCTCACGCCCGCTGCTGATATTGGTCCCTGTTGTTTTGTTTCGCCGCATGAAGGTAAGAACAGCTCTGCAGCCAGAAAGGTGTGTAGTGACCCTGACCTTCACCCTGCATGGCAGAGGCTCCTTAACAGAGGCACCTGAGACATATCACGTCCATTGTGCCTACCATTACTTTAACCCCGGATTTCGCTCAACTCTCAAGGAGAGAGCTTTCCGCGCTAACTTTGTATTCCACCTTTCTTTTGTCCCGCCTGCTTCTGTATTGCTGCCAACTTCCTTATGGACATTGACATAAAAGTGCTGCACGCTGTAAGAAGTCGCCGTGATTACCTTAGTGTTCGCGCATGCCTAGAGGTCCTGGAACCGGAGCTTCGCTAGGAAGAAGGCAGCGGAGTTTCCTTTCCGTTACTCCTTGTTATTTTCCCCTATCCCCTGCGCACTGCAGTGCAGGGTGGAGGGCTTCACATCCCCTTGTGGGGCAGTGCAAAGGGGCTCTGCGATCTCTGCATCGCCCCCACTGGATCTGTCTATGAAGGTTAGTGTAACCATAGTATAACCTGACAGTGACAAGCCCAAGACTTGGGCGATGGATGTTAATACAGTGCTTACCACCCTACCAGAGACCATGTCAGCCCTACAGGTAGAAGTCAATGCGTTTCGAACCGAAACGCAAGACCTACGGAACGAGATGGGAACCATGCGTCGTGAAGTGACTGGGTTGAGCAGAAAGGGCCCGACCCGCCAGGGAGGAGGTATATTAAGGAATGGACACTACCACCCCCTCATCCTAGGGATACGGAAGCGCCTACAGGCTGGCTGGGAGGGGGTGAGATGACCCCTGTTCACAATAAAGAACCGGTACCCCTTCCCTTGATAGCTGTGCTGTTGGACCACCTGAAAGGAGCCACTGTTTTCACGAAGTTGGATCTCCGCGGAGCCTACCATCTGGTGCGGATGAAGAAGGGGGACGAGTGGAAGACTGCCTTCCGTACGAAGTTCAGGCTGTTCGAGAACCAAGTCATGCCGTTTGAGCTGTGTAATGCCCCAGCGGCATTTCAGTAGTTCACTGATGAGGTTCTGCGGGGGCTCATAGACGTGATGTGCATGATTTACATAGATGACATTTTGATCTACTCATCTACCGTCGCATAGCATGTCACACACGTGTCACAGGTCCTGGAACGGCTACGAAAGTATTCCTTGTTCGCCAAACTAAAGAAGTGCCTTCTTCATGCCTCGAAGGTGGAGTTTTTGGGGTACATCATCAGCGCCAGTGGAATCAGCATGGACTCGAGGAAGGTGGAGGCCATCACCGAGTGGAAATCCCCGATGAACCGGAAGGCGTTACAGAGCTTCATCGGTTTCGCAACTTTTTATCGGTGTTTTATCAGGAACTTCTCACAGATACTGCAGCCCCTTACCTTCCTACTCAAGAAGGGAGTAGTGTTCGCATGGACCGAACAGGCGGAAGCCGCCTTCCAGACGCTGAAGACTTGTAGACTTGTTTCACGAAGGCACCGATACTATGACATCCTGATGTGCTCCGGCCCTTTGTCTTGGAAACGGATGCCTCGTACTACGCCCTAGGAGGAATTCTCTCAGACACATCCAGACACATGACAGCTGCATACAGTGGCCTATTACTCCAAGAAGCTGACTCCATGCGAGGTGAACTACAGCATTTCCGACAAAGAGTTGTTAGCGGTAAAAAGGGCATGCAAAGAATGGAGGCATCATCTAATGGGGGAACAATACACCATTGAGATCTTCACGGACCTTCGGAACCTGTTATTCCTGAAGACTGCTAGAGCCCTGATGCCCAGACAGATGCGCTGGTCTCTCTTTTTTGCGGACTATGACTTTGTGATAAGATATCGGCCAGGAAGCAAACACGGCAAGGCAGATGCCTTGTCTAGGCCGAACGACCCTTCTAGGGAGGAAGACCAGCTAGTGTCAACTCCTCCCCCCATCCTAAGCAAAGCTGCGTTCCCCAGCCAGTCAAGAGATCGCCTTAATTACCAAAGACGACTTCCTGGAATATCTCTGGATCGAGCTGTTGGGCGTGGATCCACAGGCGTGGGTGAATGAAGAACCCGAAAACCGAAGCGAGAAGGAGGACATGCTCTTCTCTCCACCATGCTCTTTACTTGCCCACAGCCCGCCTGCAAGAACAAGCGATCCAATGGACTCACGACACATCCCTGGGAGTACACATGGGGATTAACAAGACCATAGCCCTCATTGAGCGGCGTTTCTGGTGGCCCGGATTACGAGAACACGTACGACAGTACATCTCGGGATGCGTTGTGTGCGCCCAAGGCAAGACCCGACATACCAAACCCGAGGGGTTGCTGATTCAGATACCTATCCCAGACTCTCCATGGCACACTGTTTCAATGGACTTCATAGTGGAAATGCCGCCCAGCAACGGGCACACCGCTATCCTAGTCTTGGTGGATCACTTAACCAAGATGGGTTATTTCATTATTTTTTTTTCCCCCCTGAGTTTTATATAGCGCAAACTTAATCCGAATCGGATATCAGAGCGCTTTACATAGCACCAGTTACGTTACATGAGGAAACACATTCATTTTAGTGAGGCACAGGGAGATTAAGTGATTTGTCTAGAATCACAGGATGTTTAACGTCATTACAGAGACTCGAACCCAGTTCCCCAGGTCCGAGGTGGAGCGCCCTAGCCGTTAGGCCAACTCTTCTCCTCTTCCACTGAAGGCAATACCTTCCTCCTCTGAGTTATCCCTCATATTCCTGCAACATGTGGTGAGAGCACATGGAATCCCAGCAGTCCTCATAACGGACAAAGGGTCTCCGTTTGTCTCGCTTTTGTCAGGAACTGTG
The DNA here is from genome assembly GCF_964204655.1 of Triturus cristatus. Lineage (NCBI taxonomy): Eukaryota > Metazoa > Chordata > Amphibia > Caudata > Salamandridae > Triturus > Triturus cristatus. Next base: position 1,188,256,303 of record NC_140592.1, read on the forward strand.
TAACATGAAGATCGACGCGCGGCTCTCAACCAGTTACCATCCGCAAACGGATGGTAAAACCGAGAGGTTAAACCAAGCATTAGAGCAATACTTGAGGTGTTTTTCACTCTACCATGAGACCAAGTGGAGTACCTTGCTATGGACGGCGGAGTTCGCATACAACAATAGTAAACACACCACGTTTGGGTGTTCCCCGTTTTACTGTTTATATGGTTACAATCTGAATATGCTTTCTTTCGACTGGCCTGTCGCATCCAAACACCCATCCATTCAAGCTCACCACACGCATCTCCGTGCAGTACTCAGACACCAAAAGCCATCTGCTGAAGGCTCAAGAAACCACCAAACGGTTCGCTGACAAAAAGCGTTCCCCAGGGCCCCTGTATCAAATAGGGGATAAGGTGTGGCTATCCACGGCTAACCTGCGGCTGAAAGGTTCCAACAGGCTTAAACCGAAGTATGTAGGGCCCTATGCCATAACACAAGTTATAAACCCCGTAGCGATGAGACTACATCTTCCCAGGAAGTGGAAAATACGTCCTGTTTTCCATGTTTCCCTTTTCCGCCCATGCTTGCCCCATACTAGCCTGCTAGTAGATCCTGAGCCTGTGGTCGTAGACGGGGAGGAAGAATACGAGGTGCAGAGCATACTAGACTCTTAAGAGAACCCTAGTATAACCTGACACCAGCGCAACAACAGTCTCAGCGTCGCCGCGGACATGGGACCCGCCGCGGTGGGTCACGGGGCCAGTGGGCGGGGCAGTCCACCACCTGCCCTGCCACCACTGCCTCCAAACCTTCCTAGTCCGGTGTTTCAGGCCCACCAAACGCCAGTGGGCGGCAGGATTCGCCATCACCTCCCCCACTGGAGCACCATCACTTAGGACAGGTGGGTTTTACAGATAGTCCGAAGGGGCTACCCCCTCCCCTTCGAGACTACCCCTCCAGCCATGTCACCTTAGTACCACTGCATGTCAGGGATCACTTGGCACTTCTCCAGCAGGAAGTTGCGGCCATCTTGGCCAAGGGGGCCATCGAGCGCTTTCCGACGCCAGAAGTAGGTTGTGGTTGTTACTCCCACTACCACTTGCTCAGGTCTTGTCTGCCCTAGACCCGCAAGACTGGATGGTAGCGTTGGACTTGCAGGATGCTTATTTTCATATCCCCGTCCTGCCAGCCCACCAGCGTTACCTGCAGTTCACGGTATGCAACGAGCATTTTCAGTTCACTGTGCTCCCTTTTGGCCTTACCAGCGCCCCTCAGGTGTTCACGAAAGTGATCGCAGCACATCTGCGCAGATCAGGGATTTCAGTCTTCCTCTATCTCGACGACTGGTTGTTAAAGGCGGGCTCACCCCAGGCAGTCGTCTCCCTCCTCCAGACTACGGCTGACCTCCTGCATTTGCTGGGGTTCTCCATCAACGTGCCGAAGTCTCATCTGATTGCCTCTCAAAAGCTCCTCTTTATCGGAGCGATTCTGGACACGGCGCAGTTTTGGGTTTATCCTCCCAAACAGCGAGCCGGGACATTCGGTCTATGATTCCGATCTTTCGGCCCTTGTCCTAGGTTTCGGTCAGGTCAGGATGACCTTGAGGCTGCTGGGCCTCATGGCCTCCTGCATCCTGCTGACCAATCATGCCAGATGGCATATGTGAGCTCTGCAGTGGGACCTGAAGTTCCAGTGGGCGCAGCATCAAAGGGACCTGTCCGAGTAAGTTCCAGATATCGGAGGACAATGCACAACAGTTGCAGTGGTGGCTCACGAACCAGCATTGGGTCAGCGGCAGATCACTCTCCCTTCCCCAACCGGGGCACACAGTGGTGACTGATGCGTCCCTCCTGGGATGGGGCGGCTACATGGGAGAGGCTGAGATCAGAGGCCTCTGGTCTCCGGCGGAGTCCAGGCTCCATATCAACCTTCTGGAGCTCCGGGTGATCCTACTTGCACTGAAGGCATTCCTTCCCTCAGTCAAGGGGAGAGTAGTACAGGTGTTCACAGACAACACCACCGCCATGTGGTACTGCAACAAGCAAGGCGGGTGGGGTCGTGGACCCTATGTCAGGAGGCTCTGCATCTCTGGGCATGGCTGGAACGTCAAGGCATTTCCTTGGTGGTTCAACACTTGGCAGGCTCTTTGAACGCCAGGGAGGACAAACTCAGCCGCAGGTGCATGATGGATCATGAATGGCGTCTTCACTTGGAGGTGGCACAAGGTCTCTATCAACAGTGGGGAGATCTGTTCGCCACTGAAGAGAACGCGTGACGTCAGCAGTTTTGCTCGTTGGAATCTCCAAGGCGGCACTCGCTCTGCGACGCTTTTCGTCACGAGTGGAGTTGCGGTCTGTTCTACACCTTTCCCCCAATACCACTTCTGCCCAGAGTGCTGAAGAAGATCAGGCACGACTGGGCCCAAGTCATTCACGTGGCTCCCGACTGGGTTCGAAGTGTTTGGTATCCCGAGCTCCTCAGTAGGAGTGTGGATCACCCGATCCGACTGCCTCTTCGGGAGGATCTTCTATCGCAGCAGCTGGGGACGGCGACAGTTGATTCCATTTGACTTACCTCCTGAAGCCTGTGATATCATTCTGGTAGCCAGGCGTCTCTCCACTAAATCGGTATACGCCTGCAGGTGGAACAAATTTGTGGCATGGTGCACAGCAAAGGCAAAGGCTGTGGATCCCCTTTCTGCCCCTCTTTCAGATGTCCTTTTGTTCCTTCTTTCTTTGGCCTGGCAGGGCTCTGCTCTGGGCACTTTTAAGGGCTACCTTTCAGCAATTTCGGCCTTTCTCGGGCTGCCTGATCAGCCCTCTCTTCTCAAGTCCCCTGTCGTTTTGCCTCCTATTCCGTTTATGATGCCGCAGTGGGACTTAAATCTGGTTCTTACTTATTTGATGTGCGCTCCTTTTGAGCTGCTTCACAACTGTCTTCTTCGTTTACTGACTTTAAAGAGTGCTTTCCTGGTGGCTATCACCTCCGCTAGGCGCGTGAGTGAGCTCCAGGCTCTTTCCTGTAAACCTCCTTTTCTGTCTGTTCATCCGGACAAGGTTGTGCTTCGCACTCGTCCTTCCTTCTTGCCAAAGGTTGTTACTGCCTTCCACATCGGGCAAACTATCACCTTGCCACTTTCTTTCCGCCTCTGCACCCTTCCAGAGAGGAAGAGAGGCTCCACTGTCTGGACCCAAAACGTGCGCTCTCATTTTACCTGAATCACACACAACCGTTCCAGGTGGATGATCAGCTCTTTGATGGCTACGTAGGCGCCAAGAAAGGCCGGGCTGTACACAAGAGGACTAGCTCCCGCTGGCTCGTCTTGTGTATCAAAACCTGTTCTTCTCTGGCTAAAAGGGAACCTCCGGTGGGATTGCGTGCCCATTCTACCAGGGCGACAGCTGTTACTACTGCACTGGGACGTGGTGTCCCCCTGCAAGACTACTGTCAGACAGCCACGTGGGCCTCGCTGCACACTTTTACTAAGCATTCCGGAGAGACGGCTTCTTTGGCCGTTCTGTTCTCGGTGACTTTCTGGTGTGATCTTGGTTTGCAGACCCACCACCGGGGTTGGTATTGCTGGGTATCTATTCTAAGTTAAGGAATCTATCACTAACGTGCCTCCTTCAGATGCACAAGTTACCTACCTTCGGTAACGATATATCTGTAAGAGACATTAGTTAGTGATGGATTCCTTACCGCCCCACCCATCCTCCCCGTTCTGCGAACTGATTTCTAGGGTTAAGGTCATCCCTTTCAGGGCCCTAGTTTGAATGCACCAGTGGTCAGTATCATGCATGGCTCTGCGTTCCTGGCGCAGAAAGTCGTGTACAGAACAGATGTCAGTGCTCGAGGGCGGCATCTAAGAAGCTGCTGCGATGTCATCCCGGCGATCAGGATGACGAACGCGGAGCCACACAACACCACCTTCCAACGTGCAGGGGTACTGCTGACGAAAACTTTACGGAATCAGTGTGACGCCTGGGGGTAATTCTAAGGTAAGGAATCTATCACTAACTAATATCTCTTACAGATATATCATTACCGAAGGTAAGTAACTTGTGCAACGTTAGATGCCTTCTAACTCAGGCTATTTTGCCTGTAAACTGTGTTTAATAGCCTAGTAGTATTTTGGGTGGGCCTGAGCTCGGAAGTGAAAGGTTTAATTGATGATTTGCATAGCGATCACCAGAAAGTATATGGTACGTTGTTACAAAAACTGTGTTACTATTTCTCAAACTAAATGGTGCCTGGTTTATTAACTTGCAGTGGCTAAAAAGGGGAGTCTGACATGTCTGGTCTGCGTTTTAGATTGCACAGAGATCGCATCAGTGGTCACTCACCTTTACAGTGCTTAATGTGACATTAGGAAGTATGTTTTAGTAACCTTTTAACTGCGCCTCTCTGTTCTACGAGTGATTTAACCTCGTGAAAATGTGGTGTATTTATGTGGAACTCTGATTTTGTTTTAAATTTTTTTTTTTACTCTGCATGTAGAAGTATAAACTCAGTGCAAGCTTAAGATAAAAGCACTGCGCACTTAACCACTTGTGCAAGGACCCTTCGGGTTTCTGCTGGTGGAGATGAAGTAGGGCGAGGAACGTCTGGTACCTCACTTCTCCTAAGGATACTTCGCAGCAGAATGAGTTCGAATTACTTTCTTTTTAGTCTTTCATTGTAATAACTCTGTATTGCTTTTCATGCATTCTTTTGATGAGGTTTCCAACTTTTCGAGGTCTCGCAGCGCTCCTCTCTCAAGCTAATGTTACGGTTCTGTTTTACTTACTACTGTTTGTCCACAAATGTGAACTGGTGGCTCACTGGATTTTACAGGTGTCTGCAAATCTTGAGCTTACCTATCCGCAAGGCAGATCACTACCTTCATGCTTCCTTCTCCACTTTCTCTCGGATTAAAAATTCATTAAAATGGCGAACCTTTAACTTGTGTTTTTATTTGTATTGTTTTTACCTTAGACTCAATAGCTGAAAGTATCGGCTATTCTGATCTCTAATAACATCCCTTGTTCCAAGTCCTATATCATTTCACTTTTGGGTGTACCAGATCCCTTTTTTCTTCACTTAAAGGACAAACCCATTAAACCACCTATTAAAGAACCTCCCAAGGATGGCCAATCGTCTCTCAACTCTGTAACTACAAACATTGGCTTGCTACATTCTTATTTATCTCCTCCACGATGGGATGGAAACTTGGCACCATTTTTTGCCTGTGTTGGAATTCATCAAAATGCAACATTTCAAATCAAAATTGACCAAAATTACCTTTATGCTGCCCACTTCCTACACCCTTTTTAATGCACCGTAACTGATTTAGAACCTCACAAATACCGGGTGTACTCACCATAAGCGCCTATTATCTATTAAAAATACCACTGCCCAGCTCATAAACCCTTTTTAATGCCTACCACAACATTCCTGCCAAATTCATCACCTTTCAGAGGAATTCCAACCACATGAGTACTGTCAGAGATGGAGAGGGAACGAGCTCTGCAATTATGTCCTGGCCTAAAATATAGCCAGTAGTGGATTAAAGCATTCTATCCTGCCCTAGAAGTCAGAATTATCCTCCTTGCCATCCACCAACATTCTAAAATACCCTTTTGTTGTTATGCTCCTGGTCGGTTCCAGTACAAGTCTCCATGTTGAAAAACTCTGATCATGGTCTTTAAAAGCAGTGTATGATGTATCCCACACGTGGAGATAATAATTACTCTTGCTTCATTGCACACCTTGTGAATGATGTAGCACAAGAGTCTCCATCGTAAATTTCAAAGGACCAGATCCAGGTCAGATTTCAGTATAATAATTGAAATTTATCTTGTGTGATTATTCTGGAAATCTGGGATAGATCTGACCCGCCTGCACCCACGTTGATCACCTATGGCTTAGCTGTTTTAAAGAAGAGATGGAATGGATTCTCTATTATACATTATCTCTACTTTTGGGAATATTCTTAGGTTTTGTTTCACTAGACGAAAGGCAACCCTCTTTCGGGATCAGTTTGACTGGGAGATGCTGCTGTCTGCTCTATGAACATTATTTCTCCTATACCGGTCATCCTTTCTCCTATGTCCCCTCTCATGGTTGTGTAACTGTGCCAAGTGCTCTTTAGGTGACACTTAGCAGAATGCAGCACCATGCATTTAAAATAACTGCGTTCAAAATAGCTGCAAGAGAAGGTATAGCTGGTACAAAATACCAGGACAGATTTGAGGAATGTATGTGTTTTCGGTGTGAGACTCAATTTTAATTTTGTATTTTGTGAGTATTTTCTTGAAAACATTTAATGATCTGAAGCAAGTCACCTCGTTGAAGCAGGTGACCTTTGGCTCAAGAGTGAAGGACGAGCTAGCAATTTGAAGCAATGCCTAATGCTCAGTGCCCTCGCAGCAGACCAGTTGCTTTGCCTCGTTCCAGGTTTTATTTCTTCTTGTAAGATTAAGTTAACAGTTAAATAGTTTTAGCTCAATCTTGTTATATTCGCTGTCAGGGGTTTTCAAATTGCTTGCATAGAAAAGAAAGCCATTTGCTTACAAACACGTGTTTGGGGGGCTTTTTGTATTTTTCTGTCTTGGAACAAAAAAAAATGGTGTCTTACGAGATCTATTCTCTTTCATGTTTGTTAGGTATGCCTAACCACGGACAAACCAGACAAATGGTAAGAGAATGTTCATTAAAAATAAAAATAGAACGTCTCTAGAAAGAGCTCCCTTTTAAAAGTTTAGTACATGATAATGCCCTGTCCTTTCATGTTTGAAAGTTGCATTTCGTTTTAAAATGGACAGTGTCCTTCCATGAGTTGTTCTGCCCAGAGCCAAAGGCCAGGGCAGGACTGGAATAGAAGGGGGGATTCATGCTCTTATCAGAACTTCAATGTAGCTGCCGACTTTTAGAGTTCTGACCGCGATTGCATTGTATGGAATAATGCAAAATGACATCTAAAATTTGGTATGACTTTATTGAATCCAAGGATCTATAAACCCTTTATATTAAGTGTGATAACATTCCAGTTGTCCTTATAAAGTGTGGCAAAGTAAGACAGATGTAGAAATGCCACAATGTATGTTATTGAGATTATCTCATGGGAAGGTGCTGCATTGCACAGCAATAGAATTAGGTAAATGCTGACCAAGTGGATTGTTACCAAGTGGCAGTTTTTTTTAGCAGAGCTCTAATAGCCAGTATTTTCATAGGAAGGTATGTGTTCTTTAAACGCCTCTCTTAAAAGCATAGATATTGACAGCTAACAAGAATTGCCTTGTTTTAAAAAAATGTCAGAATGTTTCGTGTACGCGTTACAAAGATAGTCCCTGTTAGCCACTATCACTTCCTCATACCTCCTGATTGTGGAGTGCAGGTTTCGCCACTGGAGCTATGTCCAGTGAGTCCGTACTCACTTAGGCTTCTTGTATGAAGGGATATTTGGAAGTTTTTTATGACCAAGATATTGGATATGGCCTTCAGTGAAGATAAGGATTGTTCAGTGGTGTGGGGGATTTGACAGAGAAAATTGTCCCTTCGTCGTTGCAGTTTGAAAATGAGAAGTTTCAGGTTTCGGGCTGAGGAGTTTAAGGTCTGTATTGGGTGATGTAAATTTGTCAAGGTGTGGGTCTAAGAGTGACAGGCATTATTACGTGGTGCATAAGGCTATGAATTGAAGTTTGCTCCAAAAGGAAACCAGTTGAGAGTTCTTGAATAAGAGACCCCTGCAATCACTTATTAGAACCGTGCTTTGCTCATTTCTTGTGTTCTGGACATTTTGAGGAGGGGCAGTTTGAATTTTCTTAAGGCATGCCTAGATGGGCATATGCATAGCCTGGATTGGTGCTTCAAATTGTGCCAACCAGAAGGGTATCAGTTTTGTAAGTAGGATGATGATGCCTATGGCCACATCACCTCTGTGGGAGGGTATTCTTTGATTGTTGTCCAAATTTACGAGGACATTTATGAAGTAGAGCGTAAGAGATGTACGGTTGGAAGCGTGTGGCAGGAGTTGAGAAGGATAACCTCTGGGTTTCTACCATTCAGCTTGATTCTCCTATGGCTCATTCATTCCTTAGAGTTTTTAGGCATATTTACAGGGCCTTGGGTTTGGTTATGGATGTCTTGAGAGGCATCATGTGCTTATGAGTGAGATAATGGGCCTGAACTCAGGTAGGTGTGTGACTGAGACCATGTAAATACTCATCAAGTTGTGGAGACTCCTTAGATTTGATGCATGTATCTTCCAGCACAAGGTTTATTGTTATGGTGGCATTACAAGTTGAACTAATCCAGAGTTTCTCCAGTTGCCTGCTGAGGTGTTTGCTTCATTTCAAGCAGGGGTGCTTTAAGGAAACTTGTGATGTGGTGGCAGCTGGGTGATTGGGAGTGTTCTCCCGCAAAGCAACCAAACCATTTCCCATGCCTGCCCTGAAACAGTCTCCCTATTGATTGAGGCTAGTGGGTTTTCATATGGTAGGTTTGCACGAGCACCGGGAATGGACCTACTACCACTTTTTGGAATGTTAGAGCTAGAGGTGGCTGTTAATGGGGTGGGACAGGACAGGAGTGTTAAGATGATGTTTTTTTCCTGCAATGCATTATTAAACATTTCCACATGAGTGCCTTGGATATGTGCTCAGTCTATTTCAGACGTTTGAGATAGGACTGGGTGTTTGTCTGCCAGTGTTTCTGTCTTGTATAACATTCTTCAGATTTAGACCTTTTTCTCTCTTTGTTCTACCCTTTCCCTATCTTCCTTTTTTGTTTTTGTCCATATCGGTTCCATTTAGGCATTTTGAAACTCACATTGACCTATTTTGTTCCATGAGATAGTGGATATATTAGTTATTATTCACGTAGGTTATTTTAGACTATTGGAAGTTGTTTCCCTTCCCAGCTTGACATCGCCTCACTCGGTTTGCAGAGTTTCACCCTTGATGGGCAATTCCTTTTTAATTTTATTTATATTTTTGTTGGGGGGGGGGGGCATTTTCCAAATTAAACATTTTTTAATATAAAACCTAACAAGCTGTAGTCCATGTTGTCTTTTGTTTTCCTTTGCTGAATCCACTGCAGAAAACCCGCCGTGGGTCATATTTTCTTGTGTGTAAAAATGTCATTCTGGAGATATGGAGAATGAAACTGGATTTAGTCATCCAGGAAGATTTCACTAGTCATTTATAACATAGGAAAATGTGTTTTCTTGTTCGTGATCCCCTTGTCAATATCTCTTCTTGGTCGTCCTTTTTTTTTTTTTTTTTTTTTTTTTGTGCTGTTGGTTGTCTCGTTCCAGTGAAATATATTTACCAGGATGAAGGAGCCACAATAGGTGTAATCCCCTTACGTATAGTATGAACCCAAACATACCCACCAATATTGTATGCTTATTTCAACAACTGAATCCCCGGCTTCCTTCCAGCATGAAGTCACTATTTTAATGAGGGTTTTTTAAAAGGAAGTTCAAGTTGAAGGTACTTCATTCAATTCAGATAGCTTCTCACAGCGGACTCGACCAATAAGTTCAAAAACGTTGTTTGTTTAGGGCACTGCCCCTGCCATTGCCCTTTTCCAAGTACCTGCCACCCAGCTTTCCTTTGTTTTGAGAATTAGGAGGAATGGCAGAGTGGAGAAAAGAGCAATATTGCTTCATTTACTGCAAGATTAATGGGTCATACTCTCATTTAAAAGAAGGTCCCACTGAGCACTGAAAGAACTCCTGATGGTAACCATTTAATTGCTGAATTTCCCTGTTGGATTCTGAAGTTTTTATGTTGCCGTTATGAAGAGAGGTGCCATTACACAATATATTTCCACAGCAAACTTTCAGACCACTTTACAAAAATGCATACAAGTCCAGTTATTATTCAACATATATCAAGCGGACAAGACAGGCTCATGATTTCAGTTGCACAGTACTTATTGGAGCATGGCTTATATAGACTTTAAAGTGACACCGTTTATTTCATTATAGCTTACCAAAGCCTGCAGTATTTTACACTGCCATTGTTTCGTGAGCTTTGCTACGATGAAAGTGTATTGCACATTTAATGCAGAAGAAACTATTCTTTGAACGCGCTTTTGAAAACAGTCTTGTTATGGCAACTGGGATATGCTGCCCTCTGAGTGATGAACTTTAGAGGATTGTTCCTGGTTGGTATCTCCAGGCCGTTAAATATTTGCAGTTTTAGTATTTGGAAATCATTCTTGTGAAGAGTTTCAAGTAGCGACCCCTTTATTGTGACCTCAGATGCTGCCCCGTTTCGCTCTGCTCAGGATATGCCTTTTGTTTTGGGGGTGAGGGGATAGAGATTACAGGCACAAATATAATGGACCAACGTATGAAAACTTTGGTTCTAAAGGGGGGTATTCATCACTTTACTCCTCTCTCTTATTTACAACCATCCTTCCGCGGTCCTCCAATTGGAAGACGTCAGTGTGTTGAAAACTGCTTTGGCATGCTTACAGATTGTACTTCAATACATCACAATGTAGGCAACATGCACCAAACTGTGGAAAAGAGGCACGAGACAGAACATTGTCTAGAAATCATGATATTGTTTGTAGTCATTGGTGTAATCAGTAATGCAGGCCTTCAGCCTTGACTTGCCAGTGCACTTCTAAATCAGAATTGTGGCAGGAAACGATAATGTGGCATTAAGATTTCCTTGAGTTTATCAGGAGTAACATAAATTCCATGTAAAGCTTGAAAATGTTCATATCCTCCATCTTATTCTCTTCATGGGATGTTGACGGCAAAATTATAGGGATGTATTTTGTGACATGAAAGATTACCAATAACACATTGTAATCTTTTATGTTTATGCATGGTCTTTTAATAGCTCTGTCGGGGTTAATAACAGATTCATAGTCCCTTTAAGAATTGGCCACAACATGCCTATCCGCATCAGTGATATTGAAAAACAAATAAGACTTGAGAATTTTCTGAGGAACCACACTGCTATGAATGACAGAACATTCATAAAGCACCTCCACAATGTCTAGGGAGTACATATAATGCACAAACCCTCAAAAGCCAGTGTATTGTAAAATTCAGAGTTTCTGGGATGAACAGGTTTCAAACCTATTCCTTGCATGCTGCTGTGGCCATGCCGAGTCACTCATCAAACGATAAGAATTGATCGATGGATGCACTTTGAAAATAAATCAAATGAGCTGACACTTTTATTGCAAATTCTTTGAGCATCACGCCTGATGTATGTATTTGCAACCTTCTGCTGTGAACTGGCTCTCCCATCAACTACTAACATGGCACACCATCTCAAAATCAGTATCTTGGGTTATCAGGCTCCCACATCAGTAGAAGAAAGAGTTCTCAACTTATTGTCATCTCTAGTCATTATGCTGATCGAGTTAAAATTAAATTTATTTTGCAGGACTGATTTACCCAATGAGGTTACTTAATTGCAACCGTTTTTTAAATCAGGAAACATACTCTTTTGCAGTTTCATGTGAATATTTGCAAGGCCCAGAGGGCGCAACATTTCTAACAGATACTCCTAACGGCAAATTCCTCACTATTTGAATATTCTTAGGAGTAAGACTAGATCTGGAAACTTTTTTGCTGTACCTCTGTGTGCCTGTAGGTGATGTCGTGTGACACCCACCACCATTTCACTCTGAATAGGATGCACAGAACAGCTCATAGGCACCACTCGCTGGTGTCAATTCCTTTCTTTCTGCGCCACCAAATGCAGATCCTGCACCATGTCGTGACTCTTCACTTGACCCTTATCTTAAAATTGTTTGAAAATCCAGTGCAAAGGGAAAATGTCAGCCCTCAAGATTACGAGGTTTAAACCTTGGAAGGACTGTCACAAGCAAATATCTGTGACAGATAACCATCAGATTTGTCAGTGGTGCCGGGTGTCGAAACACGACACCAAGGCCTGCAGTAACTACACCTTGATGAATCCCCAAGCTGTCCCAGGACCATGAGGGAAGGCTCTACGTCGCCAAGCATTCAAAAACTGTATGCCGTGCCAGTTGAAGAGAAGGTCCTGGTCCTGTTCCCGCTCCCAAAGTCTTTCCCGTGGTTGATCATTGTTGTGGTCGAAAACTTCAGGTAAGGTAAGCCGAAGAAAAAAGATAAAATCTATTTCGGACTCTTCCCCCTTCTCACCGCTTTTGAACTCCAGAGAAGGTAAGAGGGTGTCAATGTGCCTCTGAGTCTTGTTCCCAAAGCCATCATAGCTGATTCTGACCCTTTTATCGAATCAAACCAAATTTCCGGGGCCATCTGTGACGCAGCGAATCAAACAATTCTGTGAAGCCACGCTGCGGTTCTGTGGCATATTACCGGCTCCCTCTGGTGCTCCTTCAGACCACAAGGAACCCACCTGGGACTCTGCCAGCGGAAGCCCGTACAGGTTCCACACCGACTTCATTGCCGACTCAGATCCTGAAACCACAACCCACGCTGAATGGTAAAGGCCTCGAGCCGCAGATTCCTTAAGTTGTGAATTCTCCCCAGGCATCAGACTGGATCAGGAAATGTTTCATCAGTCCCTCTACACGCCGGGGGACGGCGCCTTATGAGTCTGTGATAACGTCGACTCCGGTTGTTCCATCAGTAAAGTCGTATAAGTCCACTCAGGCGCGTGGATGTCAGTTTCTTCTTTGCCTCGCTACAACACGGGTCCAGAGAAGCAGTTCCTCAGGCTGGTTTTTCTGGCCTTCTTCAGTTTTTTCTATGTTATCAGGCTTTAAGCCTTGTGGGTCCTGTTCTCGACAAATGTCGGTTACAGACCCGTATTCAGTTTGAATGTGGTGTTTGGGAGAACACCACGACTCTGAGGATTACAGTTCCTGCCAGAGGCTGAAGCCGAAGGCGCTCAAGCGACGCCGTATGAAGTTACTGGCAGCACATCTGTCGTGGTCCTCGGTGGTCTTCTACTCATAAAGAGGTCTGTTCACTGGACTATTCCTGGAGCCACTCTCAGGCAACGTCTAAAGGTAAGCAAATGCGTTTGAAGTCGCGGCACTTCCCGAATGTGAAGTATGGAGAATCCGTTTCCCCCGGCTCCTCCCACTCGCATGCTGAGGAGACCGTTCTCGACTGTGTCACACGCCTCCCCCGTATTTCCAGAAGCCGGGGAATCAATGGCCCAGATGAGGTAGTATTAGAACGGTCTACATCTCATCTTTGGGCCCCCATATTTCTCAGGAGCACCCCCGAACTCCAAGGGCATGAGTGGAGCCATGCCAGCGGGTTCACCCTCTGTGTTGATTGGGCCATCTGAGTCGTCGGGTCGGCATTGTCTGACTCCACTTCGGTGGCGGTTCACAGCCCTTCGGGAACTCAGCCTTCGGCATCCATTCTTGATGAGCCAACTCCGGCATCATTCGCCATCTATAGAGCAAACTGAGGGGAATGTGGCATTTTCACTTCCTTCTCATGATGAGACGAGGGTCGCCTTGTGGCAGTTAATACAGAGAGTGTGGGCCTTTTCAACCCATTTCTGAGACTATTCCATCACAAATGGAGGAGAATTGGTTGTCTGCACTTGGTGGGGCTAGTGGGTTGGAGATTTTCCCAGCCTCTGGGCTACTTTCACCTCCTAGTCTCGCTACTGAGGCAAGTTCCTTCTTTGCAGATGCGTTCAGGAGAGTGGCTGCAGTTTTGGACTCGTTACTGCCTACAGTGAAGAAGTACACCCACCCTCTGATTGATGTCCCTTATCAAGGACATTCGGGGCAAGAGCCTGTTCTTCCATACAGTTGGGCCCTGTACGACATATTGTTGGGTACTTAAGCAAAGCCGGATACAGGGGTCTCGATGGACCGTGCTATATCTCGCAGGCTTCTGGAGACCCATTTTGTCTCCTCAGGCATCCTACCACTGGTAGCCTGGTACAGCCTCACAGTATATGGATTCTTCACCCAAGACTCCATTGACTAGAAAGTCTAGAAATCAGGATGCATGTGGCAAACACAGCTTTTCTTCGGCTAGTTCTGCTTTAAGGTCCACCAATGCGTCTTATGTTCTTTGATGTTTTTCCCATGTTTTTTGAGATTCTTTGCAGACTAGTTTGCCATCACATCCGGATGTCCTCCGTTCTGATGTTGAACAGCTGAATAGAGGTGGCCAACAGGCGGCCAAGCTGATAATTAGATGCGGCATGGATACTACAGATTCAGTAGGTCGAGCCATGGCATCTTCGGTGGCACTATGACGTCGTGCATGGTTAAGAACTTCAGGTTTTTCAGAGGCTGTACAGGCGACTTTGATTGATATGCCCTTTGGCAGCGCTAATTTTTTTGGAGCTCAGGCCGACTCTGCATCGAGACGCTGTGTGATAGGTGAAGTGATACAGAGTCTTAATTACTTGTTTTCTGTTATGTTCTTTAGTTTTGAACCTTTTCTTGGGTTGTAGATGAGATACAGGATTTCTATTTTTCAAGGGGCTAGCCTTGTTACTGCATTGACATATCCGTCTTTTGCTTACAGCACATTGGTGTTCCTTCCAGGACCAGATGTTATTGTTTCAATACTGTCTTTAACAGTTTGTTGTACAAGGATACCTGAAGTATAGTTTTTCCTTTTTCCTTTTCTCCTCTGAAAATAGGCTTCATGCTCAAGCGGTCATTGCAGGTGATGTCTTCTGGTTAGGAAGTTTACCTTGTCACATGCTTCTACCGAAGCAGTTTGGTATAGTGGTATGCATTACTGTTGAATTGTAGTATCTCTTATAGAGACATATTACTTAAGCCAAGTGTGAGACCTTGTATACAGAACTTATATTTGTTTTCGGCGAATACTCTGAATTTCATCGTCAAGGTAATTTTGGCCTTTGGTTTCTCCAACACAGTTGTTTTCTCTACTTTAGCGGAGTAAACTTTTCATTAAATTCAAGTGGTGCACGGATAGTTTTGCATTGGATAATTTTTAGGTAACAGTCATGCCAGCTTTAGTATGTGATGTGCCCCTTACCTGTAAGTAGGAATGTGTTCCATGGAAGTGTTTGCCTTTTTGCTGGAGACATTACGTTTGGCAATTTAAGGTGTCAGATTTCTTCTGAATACTCAAAATCTTGTTTTCCTCCATTTTTGGAGGCGATATTTATTACTTTGTTAAATTTTAGAACACAGGTGTCCTGTGAGCTCTGCTTCTAAGGTTATCTGAGATGTAGTGTCTGAATATTTACCTTAGGGCTGTTTACGACCATGTCTTACATGGTTGAAAAGATTTATGTTTTCTCAAAGAGAAGATTTGCTTTTGAGCCTTCTTCACTTTAAGAACATCCTGGATATTTCCATGTCATTGGTACTATTGATGGTCATATATTTCCTGTTGGGAGGTTGGATGTTCCTGTCTCCTTGGGGACATTTCTCTTTCTCTATTTAGCATTTATTATTTTCTGTTCCTTGCAGCCCTTTTGTTGTTTTGGATATGGACTCTGACTTTCATCGGTCTTGACACTTGGATTGATCTTCCCGACCTTGCAATGAATCGGTTTATTCATCTTGATATTAATGGGAAAGGGTTTTGGAAACCCTTCGTTTTTGGAATTATCTGGACAGATTTCCTGCAGATATTTCTTTGCTGATGTAGAGAATTCGGGCTACATGGCATTTGCTTTGCCTTTAGCCATTCTAGCTGAAGGACTCACTCACCCTTTGGGGATTAAATACTATTGTCTGACTGTTGTCAGATGTCTTCTGACAGGGTATTATCCTGTTCCCCTTGAATCTTTCTTTTTTCTGTGCCTTCGAGGTCTTTTCTTATTTACATTCTGTGGTCATTGCCACGGTTTTTATGGAGAGCCGTGCCCTTTTTCGTTTAATTCCTACGTAGGTCTAGTCTGTGGTCATTTTTCACAAGTTTGGGTTTCTTTGAGAGCTTTCGTAGGATAAGTTCACAGACCCTCCGCTGGGTGGGTATAGTATTTAATTCAAAAGTTAAGGAATCTGCGGCTAGATGTCTCTATCAGATGAACAAGTTACTTACCTTCATTAACATATTATCTGGTAGAGACACAGTCTAGCCGCAGATTCCTCAACGCCCTGCCCATCCTCCCCACTCTGCGAACGATCTGTGCAGTAAGGGTTTTAAGGGTTTAATACCCTTTTCAGTACTGGTTTTATATACTAGCGATCACTGTTTCATGTAATTGTGTAATTCAACAGGCCATTTGGTCTTATTTCTTGAATCTTGACTTGGTATTGCCATACCTTTCACTTCAATTTGTTGCATCACAACATTGGGTCTTTCCTTATGGGCCTTGTCTGGGTGTTATCTTACCATTTATTTCCATTTTCTAATTATGTTTTAAAGATACATTGACCTTTTTGTCGAACACAATTTCCACAGCCAGTTTCTATAGTGGCTCCGCGTTTTAGTGCAGAAGGTTTCACAGATGAAACGGACGTCTGCGTGCCGGAGGGAACTTATGACTCCACTGACGTCATTACCAGAGTCAACGTCATCACGTAAGATGACTGCTGAATAATTTGCGGATGCAGTGTGAAGCCTGGGTAGGGAGAATTCACAAGTTAAGGAATCTGCGGCTAGACTGTGTCTCTACTAGAAAATACGTTACCGAAGGTAAGTAACTTGTTAGTCAGCACCGCTTCAGCCTCGACCAAGTACGTGGCCTGATCCTCTTGGGCCTCAACCTTTGTGCTGTGCAGCCCATCAGACTACAATACTCTGCTCTTGCGTCAAGGAAAGGCTCAAGGTTTTCATTATTTGTTTGACCCGGATTATGGACACTGGGCTAATTTTGCCCTCTGGGCCCTGCCACAGTAGAAAGTTCACAGTGGTCATGTAAAGGCCAGCTGATGTTCTCGACCTCCAATTACCAACTATGAAGATTATTTCTGTGTGGGAAAACAGATACTGAGCCCCTGCATCCGTTTAATGAAGCCCTCACAGACGCCCTTCTTGGGGCTTGGGCAAAACCATGTTCCAGACCTCTAATGAACAGATGGCACAACACTACTGTCCAGCGACAGGTGATCTGGCCTTTTTGACTCTGCACCCCACGCCAGAAATCCTAGTCATGCAGGCCTCCGCGAGCATGGTTAACCCCAATGCTTTTCTTACCAGTCCTCCAGACGAAGCTAAAATGCATCAAAGCCTTTGGGAAGTGCATGTTTTCTTTGACAAGTTTGGCACTACCTTCTGTTACCAGCAGCTGCCTCTTAGGGGGTTATACTTGTGCCCTTTGGGACTATCGTACAAGACTTACCCGGTGACCCTGACAGATTGTGTCCTGTCTTCACACAGGCTATCCAGGATGGCTGTGATGCGGCTAAATTTACCACCAGCTATCCATTGGACACCACAGATTGGAAAGGAAGCACTCTTGGATGTGGGCCACTGGCTTCTCTGTCGATGTCCAGTCCATATTAATGGACATATACTTCAACAGCTCTCACCTCTTTGGTGAGAAGCCAGATTTAGCTCTTGAGCGCTTTAAGGATAGCATTGCCACGGTGCGCTCTTTGGGCATGTCCACTCCCCACATCAGATGCACAAAAAGTTTCACCCCCTCTGTTGCTATGGCAGTGGCTTCCAATACACCATAAAGACCTTCCTATCCAGAAAACAACCTTTCTTGGCTGAGGTTCCAGTAGCTACAGTCCACGTGGACAACATGGGCAGTGTGCAGCACAGTTTTTCTCTCCTCCTACTGCCGCAGCCTCAAAACCTCTTTAGCGTGTCTTTTGAAGAACACAGCCACACTGTCGGAGGTAGTAAGCAATACTTTCCAGGAGTTTGTCTGACGCTAACTTCAGACAAGTTTGTCTGGTGGTTTTACGCCTCACCATTTTTCTGTCATCCGGCCGCACCTTCCACTATCCTCGGAATGTCTGACAGAGGAACTCTTGCAGCAGGAAGAGCAATCGCGAGGGAGTCGGAATCCGACTTAGGCTCTGTTACTCCCACTATCTGGTGCTGGAGGACTGAGGCCTTCGTCTTATTCTAGATTTTTCTGCGGAAGGACAAATTCAAGATGCTCCCCCTGGACCCGGTCTTGTATGCCCTTGATCCTGGAAATTGGATTAGCATTGGACCTGCAGGACGCTTATCTTCATAACACCATTCTGCAGACCTACAGGCATTATCTGCGGTTCACTAAGGGGCAGTAGTATTTTCAGTGTGCTGTGCTCCCTCTTGGCCTCACCAATGCGTTGCCCGGATAGTTTGTGAAAGTGATAGCTATTGTTGCAGCACATCTTAGGCTCACCCCAGGCAGTTCTCATCCACCACCAAACTACTGTGAACCTCTTGACATCATTGAGACTCACTACCAGCACACCAAAATCACACCTGACTCCTTCACAGACACTCCCCTTCATCAGAGCCTTTGTGGACACGGTGCAGTTTTGTGCCTTTCCCCAGAACAGAGTCCAGGACATTCTGACTATGATCCCGATGTTTCAGCCTCTGTCCTGGATCTCAGTGAGAGGGACTCTGAGGCTCCTCGGATTTGATGGCCGAAACAAGAAGAACAGTGACACATGCCCTCGTCAGCAGCAGGCTGGACTACGGCAACGCACTCTACGCAGGAATCCCAGCCAAACACCAACGGCGGCTACAACGCATCCAAAACGCCTCCGCCCGAGTGATCGTCAACGCCCCCCGCCGCAGCCACATCACCTCCCTCCTGAGAGACCTGCACTGGCTCCCCATCGACAAGAGGATCACCTTCAAGCTCCTCACCCATGCACACAAAGCACTCCACAACGCCGGACCAGCCTACCTGAACAGCAGACTCCGCTTCTACACCCCTACCCGCCAGCTCCGCTCCGCCAGCCTCGCCCTCGCAGCTATCCCCCGCATCCAACGTACGACCGCCGGCGGCAGATCCTTCTCCTACCTCGCCGCCAAGACCTGGAACACCCTCCCAACCCACCTATGACAGACCCAAGACCTACTCGCCTTCAGAAGACTCCTCAAGACCTGGCTCTTCGAGCAGTAGCGGCACCCCCCCCTCAGCGCCTTGAGACCCTCACGGGTAAGTAGCGCGCTTTACAAGTACCCTGATTGATTGATTGGCCTCCTGCATTCTGTTAGTCAAGTGTGCCAGGTGGCATATGCAGGCTCTGCAGTGCGATCTGAACGTCCAGTGGGCACAGCATCGGGGGGAGGGGTTCTCTGACAGTGTTCAGATTTCGAAGGGGATTTCAAAAGACCTGTAGTGGTGGTTGCTTGACTGCGATTCGATCAGCAGCAGACTCATCTCCCTAACCTACCCAGAGGTAACAGTGGTGACCAAAGCGTCGCTTCTGGTTTGGGGCTTACACTTGAAAGAGGGGGAGATCAGCGGTATCTGGTCCCTGGTGAAGTCACATCAGCCTTTCGTAGCTGTTGGCCATCTACTTGGTGTTGAATGCCTTCCTACCGTCCATCAAAAGGAGGCTGGTGTGGGTGCTCACAAACTACACCACCACCTGTTATATTGTATTAAACAGGGCAGGGTGAAGTCATGGGCCCTGTGCCAGAGGGCACTGCGCCTCTGGCGGGACTGGGACACCTGGGGATTTTTCTGGTGGTACCCGTCCCGGCAGGATCTTTAAAACCAGGGTGGACAAACTCAGCCACCAATGCCTAGCTAATCAAGCATGGCAGTTACATCTGGAGGTGGAATATTCCTTGAATGGGGAGAACCATGGATCGATCTTATTGTCACAGACGAGAGCCAACAATGTCAGCACTTCAGCACGTTGGAGTTTCCAAGTCTCTCTCTCTGAGGTGTGTTCTGTCTAGAGTGGAGCTCGAAATTCCTGTGCACCTTTACACTGATACGTCTCCAGCCCTGAGAGAAAAAGAGCAGGAAGGACTAGGCCCATTTTATTTTAGTGGCAAGGAGAGTGTGATATCCAGAACCCCTGGGCATGAGCAGCCGTTTGATCATGCTGCCAAGGAGCAGCACCCGAAAGTTTGCAGGCCAATTCCAACAGCATCAAGGCTGCTAGCACTGCATTGACACACAGACTGCCTGTTTGGGATGCTTGCCAGTCTAGTATGTGGATGTTACTCCATACATTCAAAAAGTACTTCTCTCTGGACAGTCATGTCCATCGAGATGGGCTTTTTGCCATCTCGTCTTGAGAGCATTTTGGTTTGAGCCAGTTCACAGACCCACCACCTATGAGGTACTGATTTGGTATCCATTTAAAAGATGAGGAATCTGCGGTTCAAAGTATCTATCAAAAGAACATGATATTTACCTTCAGTAGGGCACTTACTACTCCACTTAACCACAGATTCCTCACAGACCCTCCCAACTGGCCCATTCTGTGAATGGAGCCCTTTTTCCATTTAAAAGGTTCTAAAGTATGAACATTTGCACACTGGTTAAAGCCAGTTTGCTGCTGTGCTCTGTATCTGGGAGCATGGACAGCCTAGAAAGCAGTGCACGAGTAGCGCTTGTATGCGGCTCCACATGTCGCTTGTGGAGCAGAATGATGTGTACGTGGAGCAGCACCACGTCACCTACCAGCTCGTTGGGGGTACTGCTCAAATGTTTCTTTAGAAAGTCAAATGCATGTGAAATATTCAAATGGTGAGGACTCTGCAGTTAGATGGAGTATCTACCAGAAAGAGTGTTACCAAAGGTAAGTAACTAGTTCATCAACACAGTCGAGAAACAAACACGTGTTGGCGTATGTTTCTCTTAGATGAAATAAAACATAACAATTTTAATACAAATATTATCTAAGGCTTAACATTTAATTAAAAGAATGATGACCTCAGCAGTCAGTCTATGACTTAATGTTTGCTGTCAGAGAGTGAGACTATGTTTGGACTTGTCATCTTACTCAGCCAGATGACTGTAGAACCTAACATTATGGCACATATTTGAGAGCAAATGTTCAGATGCACCATTTATGCTTTATTACCTGTTCATAACAAATTTTCCTACTTTTAATCTGCAAACCACAGTCCATGTTTGGGCTCTACTAAACAGCTTTGTAGACATTCACTGCTTAACACATACATCTACATGATTTGCCTTAAACTCAAAACTTATTCTCTGTTTGTAAAGCTTGGCCCTGGCACTTTTTTATACTCTCCATATATATATATTTTATTTTATTATTTATTGTGATAGGGAACAAGCCGAAACTTGCTGCTCAATGGGAAATCTTACCCAACAAAAGTCAGATTAATTCGTGGTGGATCCATGCTTCCAGTGAAAAGGAGGAGGATGAATTGGATTGATGCCCCAGATGATGTTTTCTACATGGCCACTGAGGAAACCAGGTAAATATATGTACAGGTGGATTATGCATCCTGTCTACTAGAAAAATAAAGAGACACTTTTTGCATTTTATTTGTATTTTAGGTGCTCAAATACTATCATGTTTTGATATTATATGCAGTACTTCAATTTTTAGAATTGGTGCCTGTACATGAATACATCAGATACAATGTACTATCTACCACAAAGTGGTATGTTACAATTCGATCACTAAGCTTGCCATCTAGCAAGTGCTTTCCTGACTGCTACCAAAGATACTGTATGTGGGTTCACGTAGGGGTCTCTGGAGAATGTGTTTCTAAACACATTTCTTTACCCTTCCAAACCCTTCTTTATTCAGCATTAGATAATATATAGTTACATGCATTGCATACCTACGCTCTGTCAGAGTTGAAATCCACAGAACATCTTGCATAGCATGTTTAAGAGAAATATATTTTGTATAGTAAACTTGTCCACTTTACATAGGTCAAGTCTGCTTGAGACAGTGAAGTGGATAAGACTTTAATCTCTTCCAAAAGTGGTTTTCTTTAATGTATTTACTGCACATAGCATGTTAGGGAGTCTTCATGTATATCTGTATAGATGCTCTTCGTTTTTGCCTAAAAAAATTATTTTAGAATAACAATTCAGAAGCATCACTTAATATTTTAACACATCCCCACCCTTTTTTTTTACTTTCCAAGCTTGAAGAAATTGCACTTTCACGTTCTATTGAGCCTGGATAGCGACCCTGCTACCCTTTACCCTTTTCATTAGAGGGCTGAATCTTTTCTAACATGGGAATTGTTGCACGCTTAGCGTTTTTCTCTTTGTGTCTCTTATAGCATTTAATTTATTCATATGCACATTTCTCATTTGTAAACATATTTAATTTTGGCATAATTGCACATATTTAGCATATAATGTTTTGCTTTATTATAGGTTGCACAAATTGCTCATGTATTGTTTCGGGTTGAATTAGAATATGTAGCATGTTTTAGTAAATGTAGTTAGTATGTTAGTAGTTCTATTTTACATCACTAATCACAAGGTCTGACCAAAGTAATAATAAGAAAGCAGTATTTAAATCTGAGGTAAAGGCATCTTCTGCAAGACACATCTTCAGAAGTTCTTAGGCGCATGCTACAAACAGCTGATCATCACAGACTTGCTCAGCCGGTCTTATTTGTGCTTTTTGCAGCATGGGACACCATTACAAAGCCAGGCTATGACGTTCGCATCTGTACTGTTCAGCCTGGGCCTTTCCATCAACAAGCCCTAATGAAGCCTTCTCAGGACCTCTTGTTCAAAGCGGTATTACTGGATTCAACTTCCCTTCAACCATTTTCTCCTCCACATAGGATCCAGTATGTTCAGATGATGATTTCAGAGTGTCAGGAAGAGGCTCGGAGATTCCAGTCTTGATTTTCTACTCCTGCTTCTTCTGTTGGTGTCTTACATCCTGTGGTGATCTGCTAGTGGTGCCTCTGCATATAGTGGTTCCAGCGCAGGAGAGATATGTCAGACACCATCTTGATCACTCAGGACATGTGTAGCAGAACTCACATGGTGGAGGAGCACCTAACTTAGAGGCTATCACTCCACTTTCCCCCAGCTGCAGTCACGGCGATGACTGATGCATCCACCCTCGGGTTGGGTACTTGCCTGGAGGAGCTAGAGATCAGAGGATTCTAGTGTGAGGAAGTGCCCTCTTTCTGCATGGTTGCCCCCACTTTTTGATGAACTGTTAATGTACTTTGACTGAGCGTGCCCTGGGCTCCTGCCAATCGGGTACCTAGGGCCTATGTTCTTTCCATAAAACTGCATTGAAGACCAAACCAGATTGGCACTCTGGCCACAGGTCAGTCCCTGGTAGATGGTACCATAGGTACCCAGGGCACTGTGATCAGGGAAGACCTCTAAGGGCTGCAGCACTTATTGTGCCACCCTTAGAAGCCCTGTACCTTTACACTCACACACTGCCTTTGCAGGCTCCGTGTTTTGGTGCAAAATAAAGTGAAGAGTCGACATGGCAACACATTCCTGTGTGCAATGCCTCCAACCCACTGCCCTGGCATAGATCAGCCACCCCTCTAGCTGGGCGCACTATACCAGTGGTGAGGGTACAGGTGCATGAACCCTGAACCTCTACAGTGTCTAAGTCTATTCTAAGACATTGTAAGTGCAGTACTGCCGTTAAGAGTATATGGTGCTGGGAGTTTGTCATTACAAACTCCACAGTACCATAATGGCTTTACTGAAAACTGGGTAGTTTGGTATCAAACGTCTCAGTACATTAAACCCACACTGATGCCAGTGTAGGATTTAATGAAAAATGCACACAAAGGGAATCTTACAGATGCCCCCTGAAAAACGACCTACCACTAGTGTCCAGGCTGAGTGGCTGCTCGCCAGTTGCCACCACCAGACATGCTTCTGGACCCCTGGGTTGAGAGCCTGCTGCTCTTGGGGGTCTGAAACAATGCACATTCTGGGACGAGGTGCCAAGTCTCCTCCCCCAGGAAGGGCAGGTTCCACGAAGGGGAAGCTTCAAAGGCTTGTCACCTTTGTGAGCTTCCCCAGCCCTGTTGCTGCTTTCAGGAACTGGCCCCCACCAGTTCTGAACCCACTCCCCCAAGTGAGGAAGGGAAGTGTGCCCACCTTTGCCAACCCCACCTATCAGGTGGGGGAGGCGAGGTGAAGCACAACTCTCAGTCCCCGCCATCTTGCAGATGGGGGGACCTAGCCAACCAGAGGGAGGCATATGCCCCCCTCCCACTGGAGGGTAGCATAATAGGGGGTGTACCCACCCCAAGGAAGGGACCCATTGGTCCCAACCTTTACTTACTTGTAGTCTAGTATTTAGGGGCACCTCTGAACCTTGCCTCCTCAGACAAGAAACCACAAGAAGAAAATAAGGAGGACAGAACAGCCGTGCCGAAGCTAAGAAGAGGAGGGCACCCACTGACTTGATCCCAGCCCTACCAGCCTGTCCCCACCTCAAACCTGCAGAAGCAAAACTCCAGTGTGTCCTGCAGTCAGCAACCTCAAGAACCCCGAGGACCTGCCCTGCCTTCCATAGAAAAGACTTGGTCTCCCCTGAACACTAGATTTGTTCACTAACAAACTCCAGCTCCGTATAACCTGCGAGTCTGCACCACTCTGCACCTGTCGCCCACAGCCCGAGTTCGAGTGGCCCAACACCACGAGGAGGTCTCCCCGGTGATCCAAACCTGTGATCCCTGACCTACCTCAATCCTCCAGACGATGCTTGCAGCCTCAATCCAGGTCTCCCCAACCGCGACCAGGAGCTGGTTAGAAGATTCAACCCTAAAAGACACACCTGCACCTCACACCCCACGGCCTTGTGTGGCACAACCGACGGTGTCCATCCAACCCCCAACACCCCAACTTACCTCTCCAAGTGGTGGTCACACCCAGAAGACCTTCCTCCCCGAGCCTGCAGGGTGTTTGCAAACCGGAGACTCCCCATTGAAAGTAACAGGGCACCCGACGACAAACCAGCACCCTGCACCCGGCCACCCTAGTGACGCTGAGGGTGTACCTTTGGTGATATCTTGAACTCTCATTGAACCCTCATTGAACCCTGAGCGTAAGTCCAGGAGCTTTGCTCCCACAATCTTGTGGCCTGCTCGTAAGCAGCACCAACCGGAGGCCCCCTACTGAGGGTGTAACAAGACTGAATCCTTGACCCTGGGGGACCCCTGAGTCTAACCCCAGAAGCCCAACTCCCACATCAAAGTGCTTACCTGTTAACTGATAACACTATGTTAGAGGCATATGAGCTGCAGATTACACACTTTTGCATAGATTGCCATCTGGTGTTGGGCCCGGATGTTTGCAGTTTGTTTTTCCTCTTGTAAAGTCTTTGGAAGTCACGAGGTCGGTGACTCCTCCCTTGGATCGTATTGCGCATGGGCTTCGGTTCCATCCTCAGATTGTTTTTTCCCGCCATCGGGCTCGGATGTAATACTTAGCGCTCCGGTTCCGAACATTTCCAGTTCGACGATCGAAGCGGAATCCTCGCTCATCGCGGTATTGTTCAGATACCAGATCTCCTCAATCACCTTCTTTTTGACACATCTTCGATTTCAGTCGTCCACGGCAGCCTTCGGGCCTATCCAAGCTCCGGTCCCGGCTGATGGAAAGAACTCCATACAAGAAGTGCCCTCGATGTGGGTCCAAATTCGCCCACACCGATCTTCATGAGGTGTGCAACCTCTGCCTCTCCCCTGAACACGAGGCTCGAGACTGTTCCGCCTGCAAGTCTTTCAGATCGAAAAAGACTATTCGAGATCGAAGGGCCAGACGAAACATGGCGCACTCCTCGACCTCCGTTCCAGTCGACATCTTCAGGGACGACGTCGAAGCTCCGGGACAGCAGCACACCGAAGAGGACCTCGTCAGTGCTTCCGAAGCCTACGACTCGGATGTGGAGGACATCACCCCGGCGCAGAGGGTCGTGAGTACTATACCCCCTCCCACACCCGCGCCGACACCCAAAAAGGCTTCGGTCACGCCTTCGCCTCCGGGCCTAGGCAAGACCAGAGACACTGCTTCAAACACCCCACCTTCGGGCCCGGTGAAGAAGCCAAATAAGCCTTCCGGCAGCTCGGGCTCGAGCCAGCCTGCCAGCGGTGCCGAGAAACACACTTCGGCACCGAAAAAGAGACCGGCCTCTACCTCGACACCGAGCTCAGCACCAAAGTCCTCGGTGTCGAAACCCAGCCTTTCGGTACCGACCAAACCCCATGAGGCCCTCGGCACCAACACTCCCGCGCCGAAGCCTACCTCGGCGCCTACCAAGAAATCGGAGGCTCCAAAAAATCACGGCACGGACAAGCCTAAAAAGTCATCGGCCCCGAAACCCTCGGCGCCGACGGAACCAACATTGTCACAGGAACTGTTTACACCGGATCCCTTGCAAAAGACACTTACCAAGGATCCAAAGACTGGACATTTGGCACTCTCTTCTAAAAAGAGACATTTGGGCAAACCGGCTCCACCTCCAAAGAGGAAAGACTCTGCTACCTCCCCTTTCTGAGTGCCTTCCCCACCTCCTCCACACTCTCCACCTCCGCCCCCTCCACCCCCGCCTCATCGCTCCCCGTCTCCGGACGATGATGAGCAGGGGGACCCATATTACGATGCAGGGGATGTGCCACAAGACCCCACCCCTACAGGATCCCCAGACCCATGGGACAACTATAATAATCCAGAAATCCCAGATGTCCCACAAGATGACCTTTACCCGTCCAGGCCATCTCCACCAGAAGACTCATTAGGTTTTCACCACCTACTTCAGAGGGCGGCACATTATTACGGGGTAGAGCTACACACTGATCCTGTAGAGGAGGATTTCCTCCTCGACACCTTTGATACCGCACATAGGTCTACCTCCATACTACCTATGCTCAAGGGCGTAATAAAACATGCACCAGAGGTTTTTAAAGACCCAGTCAGGGCTAGGGTCATTAACCCACGCATAGAGAAAAAGTACAAAGCTGCCCCCACAGATCCTGCCTATATCAAAGGGCCAGCGCCACTAGATTTCCTAGTGGTTTCCACTGCACGGAAGAGGTCAAACTCCCAGGCGTCAGGCGAAGCACCACCACCTGACAAAGAGTCAAAGTTACTGGATGCGTCAGGAAAGCGCACTGCGTCACAGGCAGCCAATATATGGCGTATCGCCAACACGCAAGTGCTATTGGCCAGATACGATAGAGCGCATTATGATGAATTAGAAACCATCATGCACCATCTCCCAGAAAAATACAAAAATAGGGCCAATTAATTAATTCAAGAGGGTAAGACTATAACTAACACCTCTATACGCTGTGCCTTAGACGCAGCAGATACAGCCTCCAGGGCCATCAACACTAGCATCCTCCTCCGTCGCCATGCTTGGCTGAGAGTTTCAGGCTTTAAACCTGAGGTACAGGCGTCCATCTTAAATCATCCCTTTGACCAAGAACACCTATTCGGCCCAAAGGTAGATGAGGCCCTCGAGAAAATGAAGGACACGGATACAGCTAAATCTATGGGAGCCCTGCAGTCACACCCTCCTAGGCACTCCTTTCGCCGCTCTTCCTTTCGCGGTACGGCTAGAGGCTACTCCTCAGATAGCGCGTCCACTTCCTACAAATCCCCTGCTCTATCCACCTTCACAAGGGGTTATCAAAAAAGTAGCTATAGGGGCAATAACAAAACAAATTCCGCCCGCTCTGCCACACCGCCTACCCAATGCCTCCACCCCCCACCCCCCCGCTCCCTCCAGACCATCCCACTCCGGTTGGGGACAGGCTACAAAATTTCCTTCACGTCTGGGAGACCCTCACCTCAGACAGATGGGTGACCCAAATTATTCGCTCAGGGTACTGCCTAGAATTGACATCTACCCCCCCCCCCCCCAAACATTCCACCCAGGCAACGCCCAATGTCACAAGAACATTCCACATTACTAAAGCAGGAGGTAATCTCCCTCCTACAAAAACATGCAATAGAACAAGTCCCCCGCCAATCAGCAAAATTTAGGGGTCTACTCCCTATATTTTCTGATACCAAAAAGAGACGAGACTCTAAGACCCATTCTAGATCTCCGACCTCTAAACACATACATACATTCGGACCATTTTCACATGGTAACACTTCAGCAGGTGCTTCCGCACCTCTCCCAGAACGACTTTCTCACCACACTGGACTTGAAAGACGCATACTTTCACATTCCGGTACACCATGCTCACAGAAAGTACCTCAGATTTGTAGTGGATGGGCAACACTATCAGTTCAAGGTGCTCCAATTCGGGGTCACAACAGCGCCAAGGGTATTCACCAAGTGCCTAGCGGTAGTGGCGGCACACCTCAGAAGATAGCACATTCACGTCTTCCCATACTTGGATGACTGGTTGATAAAATCACGTCCTACAACCAATGTGTACATCACACCGCCACTACAATCCAACTACTTCACCAGCTGGGTTTCACGGTGAACCACCAAAAGTCCCAGCTAATACCATCCCACACAAAGCAATACCTCGGTGCCACCATAGACACCTCAAAAGCCATAGCCTACCCCAATCCTGCCAGGATTGCAAGCATTCAGGCTTTGTGTCAAAGATTCATACCTCAACACTCTCTCCCAGCAAGAGTGTTTATGCAACTAATAGAGATGATGACCTCTTGCATTTTCATAGTGCCCCATGCAAGACTCCAGATGAGTCCACTCCAAGAGTGCTTAGCACGCCAATGGAACCAGGCCCAGGGGCAACTGACAGATCTGGTGTTGGTAGACGGTCGCACCCATCGCTCTCTGCAGTGGTGGAACACCACAAATCTTTCCAGAGTTCGACCGTTCCTGGAACCGGTTCCACAAATAATCCTAACAGACGCATCGCTCTCCGGCTGGGGAGCTCATCTATTACACCTCACAGTGCAAGGCACATGGACGCCGCAACAAAAGTTACTCCATATCAACCATCTGGAGTTACTGGCAATCCTTCTAGCCCTAAAAGCCTTTCAGACACAGATTTTAGGCAAGGCAGTCCTTATTCGCACAGACAACATTACGGCCCTGTACTACATTCAAAAACACGGCGGCACACACACTCCACAGCTCTCTCAACTAGCACAGAGCCTATGGAGATGGGCAATTCCACACAAAATCTTCCTCCTAGCCCAACATGTCCCAGGAGTCCAAAACACCATGGCAGATCTGCTCAGCAGACAGACGCAGCAGATCCACGAGTGGGAACTTCACCTACAGGTTCTTCACCCGTTCTTTCAGATGTGGGGGCATCCACAGATAGACCTCTTCGCCACCCACGAAAACAAAAAATGCCCAAGCTTCGCCGCCAGATACCCACACCCATTGTCCAAAGGCAATGCGATATGGATGAACTGGTCAGGCAAATTTGCGTACGCCTTTCCACCTCTCCCACTAATTCCATTAGTGGTGCGAAAGCTACAGCAGCACTCCCTCACACTCCCTCCTGAGATCCTAGAATTCGGATACCTTAACCTTCCCCCTGACTGTATGAACGTCATCCGAGAAGCTAGACGCCCTACCACTAGAGCCTGCTACGCTGCAAAGTGGAAAAGATTTGTTGTTTATTGCCATAACAGCACAATCAACCCTCTAGACGTATCTATACAGCACATCATATGCTACTTGCTCCATCTACAAAGGTGTAACCTAGCATATACATCCATTCGGCTACACCTCGCAGCAATTGCCGCTTACCTACAGAACAGACAGCACCTATCACTTTTCAGAGTGCCTGCCATTAAAGCCTTCATAGAAGGCCTCAAACGAATAATTCCCCCCAGAGTACCACCCTCACCTGTGTGGAACTTAAATGTAGTTCTCACAAGGCTCATGGGACCGCCTTTCGAACCTTTGCATAAATGCGAACTGCAATTTTTCACATGGAAAACAGCTTTTCTTGTAGCCATCACTTCCCTTAGAAGGGTCAGTGAGATACAAGCACTTACTATACAAGAACCTTTTCTCCAAATGCACCAGAACAAGGTTGTCCTCCGTACCAACCCAAAATTCCTACCCAAAGTCATTTCCCCCTTCCATCTAAACCAATCGGTAGAATTACCGTTTGTTTTCTCGCAACCTCAAACTGTTGCAGAAAGGGCTCTACACACGCTAGATGTTAAAAGGGCCTTACTTTACTATATCCAGAGAACACAACCTTTCAGAAAGACCAAACAATTGTTTGTCTCTTTCTCTCCACCACACAAAGGCAACCCCATCTCTAAATCAGGGATAGCTAGGTCGATTGTAAAATGCATACAAATTTGCTACCACAAGGCAAAACGAACGCTATCTGTTCCCCCTAAAGCCCACTCTACACGAAAGATAGGGGCTTCTATGGCTTTTCTAGGGAACATCCCATTAGATGATATCTGCAAAGCAGCTACATGGTCATCACCGCACACTTTCACTAAACATTACTGTGTAGATGTGCAAACCAAGCAACAAGCTAGTGTGGGCCAGGCTGTACTAAAAACACTATTTCAAACCACTGCAACAGATACCGGTGGTCGCCGCTAGGGTTGGGAACTGCTATATAGTCTATACAAAAGTGTGTAATCTGCAGCTCATATGCCTCGAACGGAATATGCTACTTACCAGTATGCATCTGTTCTTGGCATGTAGAGCTGCAGATCTACACACGCCCACCCGCCTCCCCGGCTACCTGTATCTGTTCCAGTCGATCTTATTTAGATACAACACACATGGGTTTCGTCACTGTTATTACTACGCTCCATCTTTCCCTGTTGGCGAAAAACTATCTGAGGATGGAGCCGAAGCCCATGCGCAACACGATCCAAGGGAGGAGTCACCGACCTCGTGACTTCCAAAGACTTTCCAAGAGGAAAAACAAACTGCAAAAATCCGGGCCCAACACCAGATGGCGATCTATGCAAAAGTGTGTAGATCTGCAGCTCTACATGCCAAGAACTGATGCATACTGGTAAGTAGCATATTCCTTCCTCCCATAGGATAACATTGACTGTTTGCTGTGAAAAAGTTTATAAGTGTGGAGTTGGAAAATCGATAAAAGTTTCTAGAAGTGTAACCAAATAACCAAAACGCTTTTACTTACCTGTTTACAGGAAATGTCCCAGTGTAGTATCCAGGTATATTATACTGTGTAAGAAAAGTAATCTGTAAAGTAATCTACTTGACATATTATTGAAAAGCGAATACAAAGTATTTGTACAATATTTCAAAGCATTTCATTACCAGTGATTCTACTGTAATCAAACCAAAGTATATAGAAAACTGCAATTCAAACTGTATTATTACTAAAAAGTATAAATCACTTACCTGTGCCTGGTTTGCTTGGTTCTAGGAAATAAAATAACTAAAATAATATTATTATACAAACAAAATTGGTCTGAGTTCAGTCCTGGAGTGTGTGACAATCATTTGCTGATTGAGCGTGTACAACAAATGCTTAACACTACCCTCTGATAAAGCCTTACTGCTCGCCCACACTACCACAAATAGAGAATAAGGTGCTATCTACTTTTACCTCTGCCCACCTTTGGGGTTCTACTGGACTCTGTGCACACTATAACTCACTTTGGTATACTATATATAGAGTCCGCTTCCTACATCTAGTCTCCAGAGGATCAGGTTTACCTCATCAACCTGCTTAAACTGAGGGCATTTTGGACGACACTCAAGGCCTACCTGCATTCCCTTCATAGGCATTCTATTCAGATGTTAATGGGTAATACAACCACAATTTGCATATCAACAAGCAGGGAGGATTTGAGTTTTACTTTCTCTATCGAGAGGCGTTGAGGCTCTGGGCTTGCCCATGGAAGTTATCTTGTTGTAAGCCGGCTCCCAGAATTTTAGCGTAAACAGCCTGAGTCTGCTGCACCTTGCTGGCCACAAGTGGCCGTTAAGTGGTGCAACTCATCTTTGCCCTATGGGTCACCTCTCAGGTGGACCTTTCTGCTACTCATGGAAAAGTCCATTGTCTGTGTCCTTTAGTATCAGTTGCAGGTAGCGATCAGGGATGCGTTTCAACTGAAGTGGAGTTTTCCACTTCTTCTTCAAGTTCTAAGGAACATTTGCCATAGTTGAGCACAAGTTATTCTCATTGCTCCAGACTTGCCAAGAAAGCTGTGGTACATAGACTCACCGAGCCCCTCCTACTGACCCCCACTCAGGACGGACCTTCTCTCTGAGAAGGGTCAAGTGGGGCACCCCAACCACCAGAGTCTCCACCTTCATGGCTGGAGTTTTGGCATACATCTGACCTCTTTCAGAGGTGGTCAATGTGATTTTTTCAGCTTGTTACCCTTCCAAAAAGTCTGTCTATTCTGGGAGGTGGAACGGGTTCATTGTTTGGTGTGCTGAGTAGAATGTTGACTCCTTGAAAGACTGCCTTTCTGGGGTCCTCTGATTTGGGCTTTCAATTGCCCAGCAGGGATATGTGGTAGGCACAGTCAAGGTATTTGTGGCAGCCTTGTTGGTTTTCCTCTCCCTGTAGGAGAATTGGGTTCCTTTGCAGTATTCCCCCATACACACTTTCTACTTGGTATCTGATGCAACTTTGACTGAATGTGCACTGCGTTCCTGCTTACCAGGTTCCTAGTGCCTGTGTTCTTCCCCAAAACCGAATCCTCAATTGGACAAACTTAAGACACCCCTGTAACTCCCTGGTACCAAGGGCATTGGTACTGAAGAGGGTATTCAAGGGATGCAGCACTAGCAGTGCCACCCTCAGAATCCCCTCACCAAGGTCATGCAGACTGCCACTGCAGCCTGCTAGCCTTGGTGTCGAGAAAGACTAAACATCGACATGTTACCCAGCCCTGTGTGTCATGCCAAAACAGCACAGCCAAGGTGTGTAAGTCACCCTCTGGTAGGCCTCTTAGCCCTAAGGCAGGATGCAGTATATCTATGGTGAGGACTTATCTGCCTGGGCAGATATAACCCTGCAATATTGTCTGTTCTTAATATTGTAAGTGACAGTGAAGCCATGAGCTGTAAATTCCCAAACTCAAGTGTCACAGCTCCATAATGGCTTTACTGAACCTAGGAGAATTTGATATCAAAGGCGGGAAACCCACAATAGTTAGGTGTGCCCTTCTTTGCCAACCTCACCCCTCTGGTGGGAGAAGCAAGGTAAAGCACAAGATTCACGTTCCATCATCGTGAAGATCGGGAAAGATAGCCAATAGGATTTAGGGAAATACTCCCTCCCACTGGAGGCTGGCATGTAGGGGGTGCAGCCACCCTAAGGTAAGAGGACCATTGGCCTTTGCCCTCTACTCCCCTAAAGGCCCCCAAAATGTAGTATTTAGGGGCCTCCTTGAACCAAAGCGATAGATTTTCCCCAGACCAATACCTGAAGAAGAGGAGGAACTGCTGCTGGAGCAAGAACTGAAGATCCTAGGGGGAATATGGTCGCTGAACCCCTTGCCTACGACTCGGGAACCCCAGAACCGCCCTCCCATCAGTCCCTCTTGCAGCTGTGTGGCCTCTAGGAACCCCAGAGTACTTCCAGCCTTCGAAAATTGCCGAAGATCTCCCTCAGGACAGAGGTACTGCAGCTGCAGGTGCAAAAATACCTTAAGTCTGGTACCGTGTTTTTGCTCTGCCCGTCTGAGACCGCTGAGGGCTGAGCTTTGGTACCATCGCTCTGGATGGTCGGATCGACCACCACCCTAAATTTGGTGGTGCCAGGACTTTACTAGCCCACCTGGTACCAATACACAGGGTACCAGGCCACTGCACCCAAAAAAACAGGTTAAACGAGTCCTAGCAGCCTTCCACTTGACAGCGTGCCAGTACACCTCAAGGGACGTCCAGCCTCCGTGGACCAACTTTCAGTTGCCCAGAAGACCTGGAAACCCAACGAGAAACGTGCCAGCCCTGACAACGAGGGACACTTTTGTGAACAGTGCCAAGCTGTCCAGGTTTGTGCTTCTCCGTGCCCGTCTGGTCAGGACCTCCAAAAACCTCCTGAGGCCAGAGGTCCCCGACCCTTGCAACCTTCTCCCTCTTTGGCGAGACCTCTGACCTCCTTGGAAGTCCCTTTTCACTGCCTGCATCCAAGTAGCCCATTTGGTAACGCCAGCTACACTGTTCCCTTGTCTCATTCTCCCTCCAAAACTCAGGAGTTTCCCACGAGACGCATCGTGGAACCTTGGACATGAGTTCTCTCCCTGTCTGCTTCTCGAAGGCGACCCCACAAAAGCTGTGCGTTGTATCTTTTCCGACTGTGCCATATTTCTTCTTAGGAAATTCAGTGTGTACCATTGAGCACCCTGGGTTAACATTGCCTTGCAAAAGTGCTTTCACTAGCATCCAAAGTTTTACACTGCCTATTAAAATTGAATGGCCAGAGTAAAAGTATTTCCAGTACTTACTATTAAAAGTGCTTACCAGTTTTCCTTCCTTAGGATTGTATTGCATTTTGCTGACATTGCACCAAGTGTTGATTTCTTACAATATTACAAAGTATTCTCCAACACTGCAAAGTATTTTACATTCTTACTGTAAAGTATTTCCATAGCTTTATTCAACACATACCAACTGTATTCTTAAAATATTGTTACTATTGAAAAGCCCTACTTACTTTCAACTGATTACTTCTTGGTTCTAAAAATAAAATAACTTTTTATACAAAACAATTGGTCTTGGAGTCACTCTTTGAGTGTGTGTAATCATTTCTTGCCTGAGTGTGCACAACAAATGCTTAACACATCTCTCTGATAAGCTTAACTGCTTGTCCACCCTACCACAAATAGAGCTTTCAGTATTATCTACTTAAGGCTCTGTAAGCCTCTGGAGATCCACTGGACTCTGTGCACACTATACCTTAATTTGTTATAGTATATACAGAGCTAGCTTCCTACACAGATGCATCACTGCTGAGTTGGGGAGGTCACCTAGGGGGTGGTATAGATCAGAGGAGTCTGGTCTCAGGCGGAACGCCAGGTCCTTATCAGTCTATTCAAGTTGCGGGCCTTTCGCCTGGCGCTAAACACCTTCCTGCAATCCATAAAGGGGAAGCTAGAACAGACCGTCATGGACAATACCACCATCATGTAGTATTGAGACAAGCATGGCAGAGGTGAATCCTGGGTCCTGTGCTAAGAGGCTCTATGCCTCTAGAGGTGGCTGGAGCTTCAGTGCAGGTCACTAAACATGAACAAACTTTCAGGAGCTTTTGAACGTCAGCAATGATTAACTCAGCTAATGGTACCTGGCAGATCACAAATCACATCTGCTTTCCGTGCTGGCACAGAGCATCTTCTGACAGCGGGAGCACCATGGTTAGATCTTTTTGCCCCTGTCAAGAACTTGCAGTGTTGAATCTTTTGTGCATTGGACTTCCCACGAAAACTCTTGCTAGGTTATGCATTATGGGTAGAGTGGAGCATTGGACTCCTGTTCGCTTTGCCACCTGTGCTTCTCCTGCCTTCAGTGCTAAAGAAGATCAGGAACGACCAAGTCATTTTAGAGCCTCCTGATTGGGCCAGGAGGGTGTGGTACCCCGGAACTTCTGGGTATAAGGGTCTTTCTCCCTATTGGGTTAGCCTTCCGAGAGGATCTTCTGTTGCAGCAACCGGCAGGGTTATGCACCTGTGTAGGAAAGTGCCCCTTTTTGCATAGTTGCCCCCCACTTTTTTCCTGATGGTGATGCTCTTTGACTAAGAGTGCCCTGTGTTCCTGCCAACCAGGTACCCAGGACCTACATTCTTTCCCTAAAACGTTTGTTGCAAACCCAATTGGCAACTCTGTGGCCACATGTAAGTCCCATGTAAAAGGTAACAAATAGTACCAAGGGCACTAAGGCCAGGGAAGGCATCTAAGGACTGCAGCACATTTTGTGCCAATCTTAAAGGCCCTGTTCCTTAACACGCACACATTGCCCCGGGCAGACTGTGTGCCTTGGTGCAGAAAAAAGTGAAGAGTCGACATGGCACACATCCATGTGCCATGCCTACAATCCACTGCCTATGGGATAGGTAAGCCACCACTCTAGCAGGGTGCACTATACCACTGGTGAGGGTACAGGTGCATGAGCCCTGTACCCCTACAGTGTCTAAGTCTATTATTAGACATTGTAAGTGCAGTAAAGCCATAAAGAGTATATGGTCTGGGAGTTTGTCATTACAAACTCCACAACACCATAATGGCTTTACTGAAACCTGGGAAGTTTGATGCCAGTGTGAGATTGAATACCATATGTACTGAGAGGGCATCTTCGAGTTGCCCCCTGAAAAACGACCTGACTAGTTTCCTGGCTGATCACTAGCTACCACCCCCAGACATGTTTTTGGGCCCCTGGGTCGAGAGCCTCCCGATCTCAGGGACCTGAAACAAAGCCCATCCTGGGCAGAAGTACCAAGCCTCCTCCCCCAGGATGGTCAGGGCCCAGGAAGGGGAAGCTTCAAAGGCTTTGGGAGAGAGAATCAGCAGGAAACCCAAGATAGGTGGAGAGGTGTGCCCACCTTTACCAACTCCACTCCTCAGGTGAGGGAGGCGATGCGAAGCCCCTCCCCCCACCCCCACCCCCGTCTTAAAGAAGTAGGGACCCAGCCAACCAGAGTGAGGCTTATCCCCCCTCCCACTGGAGTGTGGCATAATAGGGGTTGTACCTACCCCAAGGAAGGGACCCATTGGTTCTGACCTGTACCTACCTGATACGCCCCTTAATTTTGTTGCTAGGGGCAACCTCGATCCTTTCCTCCTCAGACCAGCAAAAAGAAGGACAGAGGAGCCATGCTGAAGGAAGTAGAGGAGGACATCAACTGCCTTGGCCCCAGCCCTACCTGTCTGTCCCGACATCGACCTGCTCCAGCCAAATCCCAGCATGTCCTGCAGCCAGCAGCCCCCCTGTCCTGCCTTCCCTACAAAGACGTTGTCTCCCGTGAGCACAGTACTTGCTCAAGAACCCTCTGATAAAGCCTTACTACTTGCCCACACTACCACAAATGGAGAGTAAGGTATTGTCTACTTTTACCTCTGGAAGCCTTTGAGGACCCACTGGACTCTGTGCACACTATACCTTACTTTGGTATAGTATATACAGAGCCATCTTCCTACAACCCGAACATGTGCAATCTACACCTTCATGCATGGAGACTGAGTGGTGTCAGTTTACTGCATTCGGTCTACCACCTGAGGTTGTGGATGTCAACCTTACTGCCAGACGTCCTTCTACACTGTACCTTTATGCCTGACACTGGGAGAAATTTATGAAGTCTGCAAAACAGACCCTTTACAAGCCAAATTGTTGAATGTGTTTTGTTTGAGTTGCCTATTGTCTAGCAAGATCTTGCGGTGTCCACCAAAAAGTGTTGCAGCTATGCCCCAGCACAGACAGGTGACATTGAGTGACTGACACAATGGCTCCAAATACTATACGTTACTGAGCCATATAAGATGCCACCCTGACAACAGTTCCTTTCTCCTTTAAAGGATGCAGATCTTGAGTACCGTGATTTTGTTCTCAGCAATATCTTCTGTATAAGTTCTGTTGGGGTCAGGGCCTTCCTCGTAGTTTGAGAGTATCTGGATTCAGCCTTAGGCGTGGCACAACTGGCAAAGTCTGCTGGTGCCCAGAACTCAGTGCTTCTTGATTGTAGCCACCTAAAATGACAGGCATCTGAAAGAGACAGTTATAGATTCCTTAGCTTAGAATTTCCACCAGGTGTCAGACTGGATCCGGTTAATTTTTCTTAGCAGTACTCCTG
The DNA here is from genome assembly GCF_964204655.1 of Triturus cristatus. Lineage (NCBI taxonomy): Eukaryota > Metazoa > Chordata > Amphibia > Caudata > Salamandridae > Triturus > Triturus cristatus. The sequence goes on from NC_140592.1 coordinate 1,188,293,772, forward strand.
TGCGTCGGTAGGTGGCATCGGTCGACTCAGTGTCGTGTTTGCCGGGATGATGTCGCAGTGCCTACTTAGACGCCACCCCTGCGCGCTGAGATTAGTTTTTTTTTTTTTCCGCACCAGCCTAGCGCAGATCCGGAGAGAGCTACCCCTTTAGTCATTTTTTGACTAAGCTTTTTTCGACTTTTGTCAACTTTGAGTGTTCAACTCCTGGTGCGCGAGGGATGTCCCATTGTTGGACTGGCTTCAAGCCCTGCGAGGCCTGTCACAAACTGATGTCTGTGACAGACCTGCACGAAGTGCGCCTCTGGTGCCTGGAGGGTGACCACGACCCGAAGTTGTGCTCAGACTGCCGGGCCATGAATCTAAATTCTTTGCAGGGGCAGTCTCGAAAGCTCTTGGAGGCCCGGCAGTCGGCTTTGCGTCGTTCCAGTCTAGCTCGAGAGGAAGGTCTCATGACCGGTCGCGGAGCCCTCACACCTTGTCGCACTCGTAGTCCTCAAAGTCTTTAGGTAAGTCAAGGCACATGAAGAAGGTGAAGAAGCACTGGCACTCTTCGCCTTCTCCCAGTCGGTTGACTGACGCAACGCTGGACCTAAAGCATCGTCACTCAAATGCTCTGTGTTCGGTGCCTCCCTCTGGGACGACTCCGCGCCTCACTCCATTACTGGGAGCCGGAGCGTCCCCTGCCCAGCTTCATGCATTTTACGAAGCCCTTCATTCCATCTTTGGGCAGCCAGACTCCTCCGGCGCGCCTTTGGGTCCTTCTGAGCCAGGCCTGGGTCCCATCAACGTCGGTCGACCTCACTCGACCTTCCCCGGCATCGGTCATGCTGCTGACCGACGCCGTCCTCAACCTCACCCTCATGATGGACCCGGAACTAGATCAATGTCGTCCGACGCCGGAGGGTACTTTTGTTCCCCTGTTCATCCCTGTTGTTCCCTATTATCCAGAAGGTGGTGATGAGGATTGGGAGGGGTTGCTGGACCCTTAAGCAGACTCGTTAGAAGAGCTGGACTGGAGAGAGGACCTGGGTGACCCCAGTGTTCTGGACACTTCACCTGACCTTGGCATGCTTTCTCCCCCTACCGTGGCTATGGAGGAAGGAGCGTCTTATGCTGTGGTGGTGCGAAGGCCTTGGGCCTGGAGTTCCCTTCAGTGGCAGTCAGGAAGTTAGTCCTGACTGCCACTGAAGGGAACGCCAACCAACGGCAACCTCCTCTGAACCTCTTTTGCCGTTCAATGAAGCCCTCACTGACGTTCTTCTGGGAACCTGGCCCAAGCCCAAGACAGGGCCTCCTGTGGAACCGACGATTGCCTGCTGCCACCGCCCAGCCCCGGGCGACCCAGTTTTCCGCACCCAACACCCTTTCCCCAAGAGCTTGGTGGTCCAAGTCTCTTCATCCAAGGGTGCACTCCCTTCTGCTCCCCCATATAGGGAATCCAAGAAGCTGGATCACCTTGGGAAGGGCATGTTCTCTTCCTCCAGCTTAGCACTGTGGTCTGTGAATACTGCGTGCCTCTTGGGCCAATACTCCCATACGATCTGGGACTCGGTTGCGCAGGTGCTGCCTCAGTGTCCGGAGGAGGCCTGAGCCGTTCTCTCCCAGGCAGATGGGAGAGACGCAGCCAAATTTACAATCCGATGTGGACTGGATACTGACTCACTGGGCAGAATGATTGCTATGTCTGTAGTCCTTCGGCGCTACGCCTGGTTGAGGACGTCTGGTTTTTCGGGGGTTGTCCAGTCAACATTAGTGGACATGCCCTTCAATTGCCATTGCCTTTTCGGCGACAAAGCAGACTCGCGCTGGAGTGCTTTAGGGATTCTTGAGCTATAGCCAGATCCTTGTTCCTCGCTGGGGCGTCTCGGCCCCCTCAGTCTGTTTTGCGCCCCTTTTGTGGCTATGGAAGGGGCCCCCAACGACGCCTGACCCAGTCCAGCCACCGGTTCCCACAAGCTGCACAGCCTCTGCATGACCGCGGGCGTGGGACCTAGCGACGGGGGTCAGGGAACCAGCGGGTGGGCTAGTCTGACCTTTCAGGACCACCAAAGGCCAGTGGGCAGCAGGATTCGCCATCACCTCCGCTACTGGCAAGTCATCACATCGGGCAGGTGGGTTTTGCAGATAGTCCGAAGAGGCTACTCCCCTTCAAGACTACCCCTCTCTCCATGCCACCGTCTTTCGATCGCATGTCTGAGGATCATTTGGCACTTCTCTGCCAGGAAGTCTCAGCTCTCTTGGTGAAGGGAGCTATTGAGAGGGTTCCTACGCCAGCAGTAGGTCGTGGTTGATATTCCTGCTACCTTCTGGTGCCCAAGAAGGACAAAGGCCTGCGTCCTATTCTAGACCTCAGGACCCTCAACCACTTCCTCTGGAAGGAGAAGTCCAAAATGCTATCCTTGGCTCATGCCTTGTCTGCCCTCGACCCTGTAGACTGTATGTTCGTGCTGGACTTGCAGGATGCCTATTTTCACATCCCCATCCTGGCAGCCCGCAGACGCTACCTGCGGTTCACGGTAGGCCATGAGCATTTTCAATTCAGTATGCTCCCCTTTGGCCTTACCAGTGCCCCTTGGGTGTTCACGAAAGTGATGGCGGTGGTCACAGCTCATTTGCGCAAATCAGACGTTCCAGTCTTCCCCCATCTCGACGACTATCTATTGAAGGCGGGCTCACCCCAGGCTGCCATCTCCACACTGCGGCGGACTTGCTGCATTGGCTAGGGTTAATTATCACTGTACTGAAGTCACACCTGATTTCCTTTCAATGGGCGGGTCTGGACACAGTGCAGTTTCGGGCCTATCTTCCCGAGCAACGAGTCCGGGATATTCAGGCTAAGATGCACATGTTTCAGCCTCTATCTCGGATTTTGGGAGAATGACCCTGAAGCTGCTGGACCTCATTGCCTCCTTCACCTGCTGGTGGATTATGCCAGATGGCAAATGCGGGCTCTGCAGTGGGACCTGAAGTTCCAGTGGGCGCAGCATCAGGGAAATCTTTCTGACTACGTCCAGATCTCGGAGGGAACTGCTCAACAACTGCAGTGGTGGTTAACGAACCAAGATTGGGTCAGGGACAGATCCCTCTCCCTTCCCTAACCAGATCTTACAGTAGTGACAGAGGTGTCACTTCTGGGATCGGGCGGCCATCTGGAAGATGCGGAGATCAGAGGCATCTGGTCTCTGGCAGAGTCTGGGCTCCATATCAACCTGCTGGAGATCTGGGCGATCCACCTAGCACTGAAGGCATGCCTTCCCTCTCTCAAGGGGAAAGGGGTGTAGGTGTTAATTGACTACACCACCGTCATGTGGTACTGCAGCAAACCGGGCAGGGTGGTGTTGTGGACCCTATGTCAAGAGGCTCTTCATCTCTGGACATGGCTGGAACATCAGGGCATGACCCTGGTGGTTCAACACCTGGCAGGTTCTCTGAATGCCAGAGTGGAGAAACTCAGCTGGCGGTGCTTGGTTGATCACAAATGGCGTCTTCACTCGGAGGTGGTGCATGGTCTCTTTCAGCGATGGAGAGAGCCTTGGTTAGATCTGTTCGCAACAGAAGAGAACGTGCAATGTCAGTAATTCGGCACTTTTAAATTTCAAAGGCGGCACTTGCACGGCGATGCTTTTTTTCACGAGTGGAACTGTGGTGCCTTTTCACCTGTACCACTTCTGCTCAGAGTGCTGAAGAAGATCAAGCGCGACCTGGCCCAAGTTATTCTTGTTCCTCTGGCCAGGGTACGAAGAGTCTGGTACCCAGAGCTCCTGAGCATGGCCATCGATCCACCACTCAGACTTCCCTCTTCGGGAAGATCTTCTGTCGCAGCAGCAGGGGAGGGTTCTTTAGCCAAACCTATCCAGTCTCCACCTCCTTGCATGGAGATTGAGCAGCGACAGTTGACAGCTGACAGCTTTTGACCTTTCGCCCAAAGTCTGCAATGTCATCGTGGCAGCCAGGCATCCCTCCATTAAAACGGTATACGCCTGCCGATGGAAAAAAGTTTGTGGCATTGTGCACAGCAGAGGCTGTGGAACCCCTTTCCTCCCCTCTTTCAGAGATCCTTTTGTACATACTTTCTTTGGCCTAGTAGGGTTCGGCTTGGCACTCTTAAAGGCTATCTTGCGGCCATCTCTGCCTTCCTTCGGCTACCAGATCAGCCACCTTTGTTCAAGTCCCCTATTATAAATAGATTCTTTATGGGCATTACTCATCCCTTTCCTCCATCTCCTTTCGTAATGCCCCAGTGGGACTTGAACCTTGTCTTAAGTTATCTTATGTGCGCTCCCTTTGAGCCTCTTCATAACTATCCTCTCAGGCTCCTCACCTTGAAAACTCCCTACCTTGTTGCTATCACCTCTGCTGGCAGGGTGAGTGAGCTTCAAGCTCTTTCTTCTAAGCCCCCTTTCTTCCCTGCGCATCTGAACAAAGTGATGCTTCAAACGAGACCCTCGTTCTTTCCAAAAATGGTTACACCTTTTCATATTGGACAAACCATTACCATTACTTTACCCACCTTTTTCCCACCTCCGCACCCTTCCAAAGAAGAGTAGAGACTCCACCGTCTGGACCCAAAACGTGCGCTGCCCTTCAACCTTGACTGCAATAAAGATTTCTGGGTGGTTGATCAACTCTTCGTTGGCTATGTAGGTGCCAAGAAAGGTCGGACTGTTAAAAAAACGTACCATCTGTAGATGGGATGTCCTTTGTATTAAAGTCTGTTACGCTTTGGCGAAACAGCAGCCATCACTGCCCTTACACGTGTAGTTCCACTCATTGACATCTGTCAGGCAGTCACGTTGACATCCTTGCAAACGTTCAGCAGACATTACTGCCTGGACAGCCAAGTCCAAAGGGACGGTTATTTTGCCCGTTCTGTCCTTAAGGACTTTCTGGAGTGAACTTGGTTCGCAGACCCTCCTTGGGGATTGGTATTGCTGGGGTATCTATTCTAAGGTAAGGAATCTATAACTAACTGATTCTTTCAGATGAACAAGTTACTTACCTTCGGTAACGATGTATCTGATAGAGACATCTAGCCGCAGATTCCTTAACTTAGAATATTCCCTGGATCCGGAAAATCTTTTTTCCCAGCAGTACCTCTGCACTCCCGGAAGTGGCGTTGCCTGGCTCCGTCCTCACGTCGTCCACAGAAGTTACATCAATTGAGCATATAAGACAATCCCGACGTGCTGACGTAAGTGTTCTCCTTTTCCGCGTCCCAACGCGGATCCGGAGAAGCAGTTATCTCTTGCCTGTATTTGATTTTCAGGGCTTCTTAACGCCTTCGGCATCCGGGAACAATGTTGATGCCTTCGGACTTCAAAACGTGTGCGTCCTGTTTGCGGCAGATGTCGGCGACAGATCTACACGTGATCTGTATGTGGTGCTTGGGCGAGCACCACGACTCCGAGGAGTGTGCCGCCTGCCGCCGGCTGAAGCCGAAATCTTTGCGGGAGTCCCGTTCGGCGTCCTCACGCCGCTGGTCTCCTTCTCGTGCTTGAGGGTCGTTCCCGCGGACCTCGTTCTCCTCCCCCAGGTAAGCACACGGAAACAAAGTCACGGAGGTCGCCAACCTCGCGCGACGGGGCCCGCTGTTTCCGGTCTTCACCGGACACGGCTCCTCCGGTGTCGACCTCCACTTACCTGCCATTTCCTGGCGCTGGGGCGACTAGGGCCCAGATGGAGGCCTATTCTCAGACCCTTCAGTCCATCTTTGGGTCACCCCCTCTCACTGGCGCGCCTTCGGATCCCATAAAGGGGGTAGGGGCTCTGATCGGACTTTTGCCGGCGGGCTCGCCCTCGGCACCGATTGAGCAACCGGACTCTGGCAGCGTCGGGGCATGGCCTCCCCCTCGTACTCCCGTGTCTTCGCACAGCCCTGCGCGGCTCCCTGCGTCGACGCCGGATGCGGCTATTTCGCCACTCTCAACTCAGTGTCGACTCCGCCCCTCTCCACAGGTTCCTACCTCGGCGGAGGTTGTGTCAACGTCACCTGTGTCTTCGCACAGCCCTGTCCGGCTCCCTGCGTCGACGCTGGCTGCAGTGCCGCTTTCGCCTCTGGGTGTTCTCCGTCACTCTCTGCAGGTTACCACCTTGGTGGGGGTGGTGTCGACGCCGGTCCGGCGCCGGACAGACGAGGCCCTTTGTGTAGGTCCTCGGCGTCGGTTCGATGCTGTCTCGGCGCCGTTTGACACTGGTGCCATATCCAGCTGTTGATCAGTTGGTGGAAGGTGTGGAGTCCGGGGCTGAGGAGGTCTCTATGGGTTCGCCACCCACTGGACTATTTTGTTGCTCCTCTGCCCAGGTGCCCATAAACTAGCAGGGCCTCGGGTGCCCTCGAGTTGTGGTGCCACCACCTTTTGATGGCAGGATTAGCCTCTTGCCGTCCCCTTTGGATGACCTGTTGTCGCCGCCTCTAATGGCCACGGTGGCTAGTGCGACTTTTGCAAGGGCTGTTCGCAGGGCCACGGACGTTTTGCAACTGCAGCCCCCCTCTCTCTTTCTGTCCTCTGCTCCCTTGCTGGATTTACTCCACCAGGGCACTGTGGAGGTGGAGACTTTATTGCCTTTTGGCGAGTTGTTGTTCAACGTTGTTCTGGGAACTTGGGCGAGGCCCTCTTCGTGGCACCCGATGGATCGTGTTATTGCACATCGCCCGGCCCGGACGACCCAGTCCGTTAGTCCCTCCACCCTAGGACTCAGGGACTGGTGATTCAGGTGGCCTCTGGTTCGTTGCCTTTTGCCCCCTCTCCGTTGGTCCCTCCCACTTCGGAATCTCGGTGGTTGGAGTCGTGTGGCCGCCAGATTTTTTCGTCCACCAGTGCTGGCCTTCGCTACCTGAACACATCTTGTGTGTTTGCCCAGGCTACTTCTGCCCTTTGGGACTCAGTCGAGCTCCTCCTTCCCTCGCTTCCGGAGGGTTCTCGGGCTGACCTGGCACGGTCGGTCCGTGATGGCCGTGACTTGGCGCACTTTTCCATTCGGTCGGCCATGGAAACCACTGATTCGGCGTGTTGCGCTATGGCCCGGTCCGTTGCTCTGCGTCGCCATGCTTGGCTGCGAGATGACTGTTTCCCTGCCAACGTCCAGGAGCGGCGTCGGGATTTGGCCATTTATGGGGTCATCTTGTTCGACTGACATGCTGACTCAGCGGTTTCCCGTCTCATGTCTGTTTCCATGATTTCCATGGTTTGTAGTCCTGGTTGTGGACTTTTGATTTCCGTTGCAGTGTTGTCTCTGCTTTTTCTGCTGCTCCGTCTCTGGATTTCAAATGTAGTTATTGGACGGGCTGGACGGCTTTTGCCGTTTTCTCCCTCTTTTGGCTTTAGCTGACCAGCTATTTTCTGTGTTTCTTTTCATCCTCTGTCTACGAACGCGACTCGAGGTGTCCCTTGCTTTCTGGGATGTGACACATCCTATGTGGGGTACTTGTTGGCTATTGTGTAGCCACTCTTCCCGGTATGGGAGTTTCCACGACTCCTGCGGAGTCTTCTCGTCTCTCTTGGGACATCCTCTCTAGTGGGGACTGCGGGTTAGTGCGGTTCTCTACAGGGGACTTTGTGTTGTGGGCTACGGTTGGTCCGTACCCCTTTCCGGTTTCTCTGGGAACACCTGCCCGGGATATGGTCGTGGCCACAGGGCGAAGGTTGCGCCTTTCAGCCCTTCTATTGGCTGCTTTCTATTCTCACTTGGGGCAGTGCTTCCATCTTTTTCTCATGGCTCAGGTCCCGTGGGGCTTTTTGCCCGTGGGCTGTGGTGTTTTCACAAGTTACGTTTCTGCAGCATGTGGCCTTATCGCTTCTGTTCCTTGGTTTGGTGTTCCACTCCAGGTGTTCCACTGGTTGCGAGTTCCCATTCATCTCTGGCGGCACTGTTGCCTTTTTATATCATGCGGTGCCTGTGTCCTTGGTCAGTATATTCGTACTCTGTCTGTCTATTCCCCTCGTTCTCACGGGTCTCGGTATGGGTGTTTCCCACTCCTTCCTAGTGGGTGTGGTGCTCAGTGTTCCCGCTTGCCTCGTGGGGGGCTCTGGTTCTGTCCCTGTCAGGAGAGGATGTTGTCACCTTTCTGTGTTTTTTGACACTGTTGTGTCCTGCTATGCTTCACAACGGTGCCGTTGGTACCTGTGGTGCTGTCTATGTTTCGATCTGTGTCCTTATTTCGACACACAGCGAGAGATTGTGCATGATCTATTTTTTTCGCTCGCACTGATATCGTTTTTTTTTTTTAGCACCGGTCTCTCTCTTTCTGTCTCGCTCTCTCTCTCGCTCTCTCATTGCAAGGAGCAGGGTGCTAAGGCGCGCTTGGGGTGTCCCCTGCTTTGCCAGATTTCCCTTCGCAGTTTGTACCTTTGGGTACAGTTGGCAGGTTCACTGCCTGGTATCGTGCCGATCTCTTGTTGCAGCCACATGCGGGCTGTTGGGACTCCCATTCCTTCGGCTTGTTTACCCGTGGTGCACTTCTCACGGTACACCTTGTCCCCCACATGCCTATGTCTCCTGGTGGTCATGACTCTGTGTATCTCTACATGGTGACATCTGTCCCCTCATGTTACACTTTCAGCGTCCTCTGGGTTGTTTGTTCAGTGAGCATGCTCTGGCGATGACATGCTCTTTTGTCCCCTTTTGGTTCTGTGTCTCCTTTCCTCTCTGTTTGGACGAGGGAGATTTTGTTCTGTCCTCTGACGGATCGTGGGGCCTTGGTCTCCCTTGCTCGGGCTTCCTTACTGAGCTGCATGGTCTAGTATCAGCCGCGCTGCCACTGTTGTTACCACCGTACTAGTCACTGTTGTTGATGAAGTTCTTTTGGAACTTGGTTATTTCATTCGCAGACCCTCCTCCACTGCTCTATAGCTTTGGTATCTATTCTAAGTTAAGGAATCTGCAGCTATATGTCTCTATCAGATGAACGAGTTACTTACTTTCGGTAACGATGTATCTGGTAGGGAGACAGTCTAGCTGCAGATTCCTTAATGCCCACCCATCCTCCCCGCTCTGCGAAGGCCTTTTCGGGTGGGGTTCTACCACCTAGCCTCCTTTCAGGTGACCTTGGTCTTCCTGGGGTAGGCTCTCGGACCTTCCTTTGGGGCAGGGTGTGTTGTTCAGCTTTGGGGCCCTTTGGTCCTCCACTCCGCCCTCATTTTTGGGTGGTGGGTGTTCTTGCACCTTCCTCTGGGGCAGGGTGTGTTGTTCTGCATTGGGGCCTTTTAGCCCCCCACTCCGTTCTTGATTTTGGGTGGTTAAGGTCTGTGCTTTTCAATGCTGCTCCACCTGTGTTCCCCCAGCGTGGAGTTCTTCTGTTTTCCTACCCTCCCTCCGCCCACGTCTGTGCCTCCTCCTTTCTGCTGCAGTCGGTTGGATTGTCTTTGGTTGTGCTACAGTCCTTCGATCACTGGAGGGGGGGTGTGGTGAACATTCTATGTGGTTGTACACTTCTGGTCACTTGTCTTGCTACATGTTTTCCACTTTTGTGGTTCTTTCAATTTCTTTCCTGTGGTGACACTGTGCCTTGCTGCCGTGTCTTTCGTTCCGCTGGCGTTGCCTCCTCGAGGTAGGGCACGCGTTTTCGCTTTGCTGGGCCCTTGCTGGTACAGGGGCTCTGTGAGCTCCCTTCAGTCCCTTCTGGTTCTGGGTACTCTTTTAACTTGGTGTTGGTTCTCATTCTCATGTTTCTTATCATTGTTGTCTTAACGATTTTTGCTCTTTTTTCACACACTGTTCCTATACTCTCGCAGTTTTTGTCATGGCTCCGCGTTGTAGCTCGGAAAAGTTTCACTGGTGAAAACTGACGTCAGCACGCCGGGAGGGTCTTGTATGGCCCCATTCTCATCACTTCCGTGGACGACATCAGGACGGAGCCAGGCGACGCCTCCTCCCGGCGTGCAGAGGTACTGCTGGGGAAAAAAGATTTTCCAGTCTGACTCATGGGGAATATTCTAAGTTAAGGAATCTGGGGCTAGACTGTCTCTCTACCAGATACATCCTTACCGAAGGTAAGTAACTCGTTCATTTGTAAGAGACCTAGGTTAGTCATAGATTCCTTACCACCCCACCCATGCTCCCTGCTCTGCATACTGACTACTAAGGACAGGGACTCCCTTGCAAGGCCCTAGTTTTAGCGCAGTAGTGGTCAGTGTCTTGCATGGCTCTGCGCTTCTGGCGTGGAAAGTCGTGTCAGAACTGACGTCAGCGCACAGGGACGGCGTCTTAAGTAGGCACTGCGACGTCACCCCTACAAACACGATGCCGACGATGGACGCGGAGTCGCCCGACGCTCAGGGGTACTGCTAAGAAGTTTTTTCCAGATCCAGGCTAACGCCTGGGGGTAATTTTAAGGTAAGGAATCTGTAACTAACCTATGTCTTTTACAGATACATCGTTACCGAAGGTAAGTAACTCGTTCTTCAAGCATTTTCCTCCACTCTTAAACTAATTTCTTGAATTACTACAAATTCTGCCTCATGTACTCTTGAGGCGATTAAGGGGGAAGACGAACTCTGTGTCAGGTCATCAAATGTTATGTTTGTTCACACTTCGCGTCTCCTTCCACAGGAATGTCATCTAAGGTAGAGCATTCCAATTGCAAATCTTCCCATAAGAAACATTAGCAGGAGGTGTCCTCCTTTAGCTGTAGTTAATATTCCAAGGACCATTTTGACATACTTGACTGTTTTGCATATGGCTGGGACCAAATTGAGGAGGCATGGTGAGAAAAAGAATGTTGGGTTGGAGTGCTACTCTGAGCTAATGCCAGTGGTTAGACTTATTGCAAGCAGCCTCCCATCACCTTTTGGGGTGTTTCAACTTTAGATAAAGCCATTGGACGCGGTTATCTAATAGATGTATATGGTAGATTGTTGTGGGCCAGATATACCTAGTCTTTTTAGTATATTGCTAATCTTACAATCTGCTGCAACTGTTTCATTTGATGTACACCAGATCACTAATCTCAGAGGAGATTTGCCTTGATCTGATTGAGTCTCCTTGCTAGTGTAAGGATGCTCTTTACTTTCTTTTTTCCGTTTTTTTGTCCTCATATCAACACTGTGTCTGCAATACTTAGACTGCCAGACCAATTCTAACCACTAATCGGTCTATTGCATTTACGTTGTTCCCACAGCACTCATCCAGCGAACCGGGCTATAATCTTAAATGGTGCCATTGGTGCAATCATTGGATCTTATGATGTTTCGGCAATTCTTCCCTCTAGTCCAGACCATCTAATCAACTCATCCCACACTGAAGACTTCCTCATAGGAGAGCCTTCCATGCACAGACAGCAGGTCCTTTTAGCTGCCATAATCCAATTTATTACACTCGGAGGTGCAGGGTCGATCCAGTGTTAATAAATCTCCCTCCTTGCTAGTAATACCAGATAGAAGAAAAGACTGATTGGGCCCTACTCAATGTACTATATGTGATGTTATCCATCCCCAATAGAACTAATATGGGGTTCAATACAATGTCAACTCCCAGGATATCTTTTAAGATGGACTCTGAAGTTTGCCCAAAATATCTTTATTCCGGGACAGGTAAGAAAAAGACATGTTCCTCATCCACTTTCGTAAGGCCACATCTTCTGCACCTGGGACTCGGCTGTGCTACAAATGTAGCAATTTTTTGGTCAGTCCAATAGAGCCTATTATTGGTAAAAAAAAAAAAAAAAGGGATTTTGCTTAAGGTTTGCAGGCTTGACAAACAAATATAACAATTTCAGGAGGATATTCCATAATGGTTGTATGTCCACCCTCTGAAAAGTATCCTCCTAGATCCTATATGGTGCCAACAAGTTTTTATCCTCCGCGTCCAGGAGCTTCCAGTACCAGATGGCTATTTCCTTACACTTAGGCCTCGAATTCCCAGTCTCTCTCCCCCCCCCCCCCCCCCCCCATCTCCGAAGTCAAAGTTGCAAACCAGGAGAGAGCTGTACGTATTAAAACCTAGAAAGAGTGCCTCTGGATTTAACTCTCTGGATTTCCCACGGTAAGATTCCCTTCTCTGTCATCAAGTCTCCCAAAGCCTCTACCCCTGCCTGCCTTAATGGAAGACTCAGCCCATCCTTCATACATTCTGGGGTGCCAGGAGAGTCCCAAATGAGGGCGAAGTTAGAATAATACCCTATATTAAGTATCTTCCTCACCTTGCACCAAAGGTTTAATGCTGTCTTTAAAACCTTTAGCCGAACCTTCTAAAGAAATGTAGGAGCTCCATACTTGTACAAGAAGCCGCCCTCTCCAAACTCCATTATAATTTCACTCAAAAGCTTTCCCCACGTAGAGCTGTCTGGTTTCCCAAGAAGCATCCCAGAGGTTTTTAAACTGAAATGCTAAACAATATAAGTTTAAATCTGGTAAAGCCAGACCTCCCTTCACAAGCCTCCGCCTCAACTTCTTCCAAGCCAGCCTTGCACCACTGGAAGCCCATATTTTCCCCCCAGATCTTGTCAGTAATTGATCTTTGAAAAGTAAGGGGAATACAATTAAATAGTTGTGCTTTCTCAGTCAGTTGTAAAGTTACCAAATTCTATGATTGCAACCTTGCTTCGAAATTCTCTACATTGAAGTTTATGGGACAAGGCACCCTCTCTCTGATAAGCATACCCTTCACCCCAGGTACCTGCTTGTGTGGATACAATGACCTCATGGCTGGGATGGCTGTACCTGTTGGTGTAATTGGCTTATCTATGTAAACCTTATGTTCATTTTGAATTGATAGCATCGATAGTCAAATCTTTCTGATGTGGCATTCTTAGGCCACATTTTCTTGAGTACATGGATTAAAGTACTTTGGGAATTTCCACTTTTTTCTCTGCTGCAGGATTTTATGATGGTATGAAGATTATCCATTAGCTTTACCAGCATGTCAAAATGGAAATTCCAAGTCTTCTGCAGTGTATTCTTTGACCTGTGATGTACTATGGTAGAAGGAATATTCCATCATAGAGCACACTGCTACAATGTCTGATTCTGTACAGACATCTACCTTGTTTATTTCCTAATAGGTTCAAAATATAGTACTTTGTGGTGGTTGTCTGTTAAAATGGCAATTCCCTTATTGTCCATTGTTGACGCAAAAAACTGTGGTGCCAGTGTTGCATTCTCAATTTTAACAGTATGGTTTTGTGTGTGTAACATACTTTATTTCCCCGAAGCCAGGATATACAGACTGGTCACTTTTCTTGTATATATTTGATGATGGGAGTTCTTATTAAATTGAAATTTGTAGTTATGAAATTATCTACGTAAAACATAACTGCAAACTTGTTCATTAAGATTTATGTATGTCCACTATTGTAAATGTTTGTGCCTGGATAGTGGTGATGTGTAAAAAAAAAAACAATACAGAGACATCAAGTAGAGTGGGCTTTTTAAATTGATTATCCGATAGACTTCTAACCGCAGTTTCCTTACCTTACAATATTTCCCCAATATCAGACTGGATCTTGGAAGTTTTTGAGCAGTACCCCTGCGTGCCAGTAGGTGGTGGTGTTCAGCTTAGCACCACCCACACCGTAAATGTGTGGTGTCCATACAGGCACCACCCCAGCATGCTGACAGACTGAATCCAGTTCTTTCCTTTCCGTGCTACATAGCGCTGATCAGTGAAGAGCTACCCTCAATCGTGTTTTGACTGAACCTTTGTTTGAGAAATTGTCTCTTCTGGTCTGACAGGATGTTCCCAAAGAAACTAACTTGTTTCAAACCATGTGATGCCTGTCACAGGCAGATGTTTGTGACTGACCCACTTGATTTGTGGTGCTTAGAGAGGGACCAGGACTCCAAAGACCTGCAAGGACTGCCAAGCCATGGACCCAAAAGTGCTGTGAAAGCGATCCCTCAAGCTTCTCACCGCCCAACGTCTGATGACACTCAAGACCCAATGTCGCGCGGAAGGTCCCGGAACCGTTCCAGAGCCGCACCCGAAGTTGGTCATCCCAAGAAGTCATCAGGGAAGTCGAGTAAGTCCCGCAAACATAAGAAGTTGAAGAGGACTTTGACTTCGCCGCGCCCTTCAATCTTCTGACGAGGTGCCAGAGCATCGGCATTCCATGTCTTGTGCTTCGGGGTCCGTTCTGCTATTCCCTGACTGTCCCAGAGTCGTAGTGACTCCTGCCCAAAGATTTTTATTAGGCCATGCACCTTATATTTTGGCTGCCCGGCCCCTCTGAAGTGCTTTTGGTGCCTCACAGGGGCTTGAGAGGGAAGACACTGGATCCTTGCCAGCAGGCCCCTCCCTCGCAGTTATTTGGGCCCCATGGATCCCATTTTGGATCCAGAGCGGAACTGTTGGCGAGACAGAGAACTTCCTCAATATCCACTCCAGTACTTGCGTCCCACGGGGGCACCATCCCCATCTACTCTGACAATGTTCTAGATGAACGTTGCCCATCTCTGGTCTGGCACAAACTGTGTGACCATGCTTCCAGATTGGAGCCAGTCCCTTTTGCATTTGACAGGCCTGGCGAGGGAGACAATTGGGAGGGGTCTGAAGACCCTTATGGATATCCGTATCCCTTAGTTGAGAATGAGGACAACTGGTATGAGGAACTGGTGGAGGCCCTAGACACCTCTCCTGACACTGGCGTTGTCCCTCCTCCTACTGTGGCTGTGTAGGAGGGAGCCTCTTCATATGGTTCGGGTAGGGCGGCTCAGTCAGGACAAACATCTTGACGGATGTGCTTCAGCCGGGAGTCGCCTCTTCCAAACCTTTACTCCACTTTAATGAAGCCCTTACCGACCTCCTACTCAGGCCTGGTCCAAGCACTGCACAGAGACTCCTGTGCATAGGTCTATTGCTGTCCGCCATTACCCTGCTCCTCTGAACCTCAGTTTATTACCCAGCACCCACCCTGGAGAGCTTGGTAGTCCAAGTCTCCACCTCTTGAGTCAACCCCATATGTTCCCTACCATTCCGCCAGATAGGGAATCCAAGAGACTTGGATACGTTTGGCAAGAGAATGTTCTCTTCTGCCAGCTTTGCACTGTGGTCGGTGAACACTGCATGCCTTTTGGGCCAATATTTCCATGTGATCTGGGATTTAGTTGTGAAAGTGCTGTCTATGGTCTCAGACTAGGCTTGAGCCATACTTGTCCCAAGCTATTGCTGACTGGAGAGATGCAGCAAAGTTCTCTATACAATGTGGACTGGACTGGGTAGAGTGATTTCATTGGTAGCCTTGCTACGCCACACCTGGCTGACATCCACTGGCTTGTCCAGAGATGTCCACTACTCACTTACGTACATGCACTTTGAAGGCTTTTGTTTTTTTGGAAAGAAGGGGGACTTACTGCTGGAGTGCTTTAAAGACAGCAGTTCTACGGTCAGGTCCTTTCGACTTGTCTATGGCCCGTGTCATCTCCAGTCTGCCTTCTGTCCCTTTTGCGGGCACAGAAGGTGATTCCAACCACGTCCACACCCTCCCAGCAACCACGGCCAACATGCTTCCCATCCTTTTCATGGCCAAGATCAAGGGTCCTTTAGGCCATGTGGGACAGGTAGCCAGAGGTCGGCCCAGTCTCCCTTAATAGCCGAAGCCTCCAAACTTTGGTTTGCCCTCCAACCAACCTGGGCATCCAGCCAGTGGGGGGCAGGCTACACCATCACCTGCACCACTGGCAGTCAGTAACATTGGACTGTTGGGTTTTGCAAATTGTCCAGAGGGTCTACTCCCTACCATTTGTGACCACCCATGCCACCCACTTACGACCAGCTGCCAGTGGACCACCTCTCTTTTCTCTATCAGGAAGTGCTGCCTCTCTTGGCCAAGGGAGCCATAGAGGGTGCTGACATCCAGAATAGGTTGTGGTTTCTATTCCCGCTAATTTCTGGTGCCCAAGAAGGAGGGAGCCCCTCGTCCTATCCTAGACCTGTGCTTTCTCACTCTCTTCCTGAACAAAGGGAATTTCAAAATGCTCACGCAAGTTCTGTCTGCCCTGGTCCTGGGAGACTGGATGGTAGCGTTTGACTTGCAGGACGCATATGTTCAATGGCATGTGTGGCTGTAGATACACATGCTTTGCATACTCCTGCCAACTAGTGTTGGGATTGAAGTTGTACAAGTTGTTTTTCTTTGAAGAATTGTTTCGAGTCACAAGGTAGAGTGAATCCTCGTCTCGGTTATAATGTGCATGGGCATCGGCTCCTTTGTTAGATTGTTGTCTCTCTGCTATCTGGTTCGGTCATGTGTACCTCTCCTATGTGTTCGACTACCGTTCGGTACGACTTCAGTCTGTTTAGTTCTTTGGATTGTGCTTTTCCATTACTGCGCCGCTTACAAATTAGTCGGTTCGGACACCGACGAACGCCTCTCGGGCGCCACCTATCTCGGGCCTACTCTTCCACGTGCACCGTCGGCACTGAAAATGTGTTCCTGAGGGAACAGACAGCCTTTTGATTTTGCCCCCAGTGTCATGCCAAGTACCCACACATGGACCAACATCTCATGTGCAATCTTTGTCTTTCACCCGATCGTGAGGCTGATTGTGACACCTGCAAGTCTTTCTGATGAGAAAAAAAAAACTCTCCAGGATCAGAGAGTGTGTCGGCTGGAAATGTTGCTTCGAAAACAACACTCCTAATATTTTCGGAGAAGCTCAAGCCCAGGAAGAGCATGCTGCCGAGGAAGAAAAACAAGCCTTTGCATCGAGGAGATTTCAGGCTCTGAAGTTGAGGGCGAATTGGAGTACAACCTGCCACTTGGGCAGCGTGTGAGTACTATCGACCCTGACCCTTTTCTTCCACCTAAAAAGACCTCCAAATCTTGCCCTTTCCATTATTAGAGTTCGTTGGACCACCACTGCCTTCTGGCCATGGTCAGATCCGAAAAGACACTTTGGATGCCCCACTCTGGTCCAGCACCGAAAACTTCCACCAAGGTTAAATACTCTGTATCGACCTCCTTGGATTGGGCACATACTTCGGTATCCTACCACTCTTCAGAACTGGTCCGTCAACTGACTGCTTCTGCCTCGTTACCGGCCAAAAAACACTCCCCTCCCCTCCCCCTCTTCAAAGCTTTGGTTCCAAAAACCAGTCAAATCAAAATCCTCTAAGCATTCTTAAGTTCTTAAATAATCGGAGACAAAAACTTTGAAACGTTCCACAGTTGCTATGCCTCCTGTTGAGCCAATCCTGGAAACAATGGATATTAGACAAAAAAAAAAATCCAGATTCAACATGGAACTGGAAGACTAATGGCCTCTCCTCCACCAAGAGGCAATTGACTTTTGAGAAGGTTTTGGACACTCCTGTGCACAAAAAAAGACAAAGGACACTGCTACAAGTCCTACTCACCATCCTCCCTCCACCACCCCCACCATCATCACATGCTACATCCTGTAGATGCTACGCCTTCAGGCTCACCTAGATCAAACACTGTGGGTACGGGAGACCCAATAGGAGAGCCAGACCCATGGGACATATACAATACTGATCACATAACATCTAATGACCCGGATCTATATCCAGCTAGACCCTCCCCTCCTGAGGATGCTAGTGCCTACCAATAAGTTATTGCTAGGGCAGTTACCTACCATGGTGTTCAATGACAAGGAATCATCAGAAGATTTCATTTTTGACACACACTGGTCTACACTCAAGGACACAGTGTTTACCTATGCTCCCTAGTGTGTTGCGTCATGCTCATTTTATTTTCAAGGAACCTATCAGTGCCAGCGTTATTGCCCCACGGGTAGATAAAAAATGTAAACTAGCTCCCTCAAACCCTCTGTTTATAAGAACTCGGGTACCACCACACTCTGTAGTTGCCACCACTGCTAGTAAAAGAACTAATAGTCAAGCAACTGGAGATATGCCAGCCCCTGAAAAAGAGAGCAAGCGTATCGACGCAGCGGGGAAACGTGTAGCAGCCCAAGCAGCTAACCACTGGTGTGGTGCCAATACCCAGCCCCTTCTATCGCACTATGATAGGACTCACTGGGATGAGTAGGAAGAGTTATTGCAAACATCTCCCTGAGGAGTAACTTAGAAAGGGGCAACAAATTGTTGCAGAAGGTCAGACCATCTCTAATATCTCTAGCAGTTGTGCGTTAGATACAGCTGATTCAGCTGCAAGAGGAATAAACACCAGTGTTATTCTCAGGAGACATGCTTGGCTCAGGTTTTCTTGCTTTAAGCCAGAAGTACAACAAGCAATTCTTAATCTGCCCTGTGATAAGGAACACCTTTTTGGTCCTCAGGTGGACTCCATCTTGGCCAAAATGAAAAAAGATACAGACACTGCTGAAGCTATGGGTGCCTTACCAATGAATCCTTCTAGAGGCTCCTTTCATCGCTTGGGTTATAGAGGTGGATATAAATCCTCAAACATCTGATGCCTCCACTTCCCAACAGAAGCAGGGCCAATCCACCTACTCCAAAGGGTTTTTTAGGGGCTCCTTCAGAGGTGGTAACAATAGAGGCAGGAGTGCTTCCACCCTGGAGCATCCTCCACTGCAAAACAGTGACTGCCTTACCCCTGACTCCACAACACCTGTCAGGGGAAGACTTCAGTTTTTCCATCCAGTCTGGGAATCCATCACCATAGACCAATGGCTACTAGCAGTTATCCAACATGACTATTGTCTGGCGCTCTTTACCACTCCAACCAACATCACACGATAACATAACACTTTTCAAACATGAAGTGCAATCCCTTCTCCTTAAAGGGGCCCTACAGCCATTCCCTCTTCAACAACAGGACACAAGTATATTTGCTATACTTTCTCATTCCAAAAGGGACAGGATCTCAGACCCCTCAATTACTACATCCTTTCAGAACATTTAGACATGGTCAGTCTACAGGATGTCATTCTTCTTCTACAAAAAGGTGACTTTATGGCATGCACCCCGCTCATTGCAAATACCAGAGATTTGTCATAGTAGGAAAACAGTACCTTTTCAATGTTCTTTCACTCGGAGTCACTACAGCATCTCGTGTTTTCACAAAGTGCTTGGCAATAGTAGCAGCACCCTTAAGACGACACAATGTTCACAAATCTCCATACCTAGATGACTGGCTCATCAAAGCCAGCGCCCATCAACAATATCAACAACACATTCAGTTGACAGTGGATCTAGTACACAGCTTAGGTTTCACCATCAGTGTCCCCAAATCTCACCTTCAACATCTTTAGGTTCAACCATACTTAGGGGCAACACTCAACACACAGTTGGAATTAGCTTGTCCCAATCCAGCTCTGATACATTTTTAACCAATTCAACCTCAGTTTCAGCAAAACAACACTCACAGTTTGGACTGTCATGTATCTTCTGGGAATTATGGCATCTTGCATTGCCATAGTTCTACACACAATACTACAGATGCGACCACTTCAACAGTTTCTCTCTCGCCAGTGGTCTCAAGCACAGGGTCACCTACAGCATCTAGTTTTGATAGACCGCTACACTCACCGTTCTCTGCAGTGGTGGAATTCCAACAATTTGTTGAAGGCGTGGCCTTTCTTGGACCCAGTGCCTCATATCATTCTCACCACAGACGCATCAGAAACAAGATTGGGTGGGCACCTACAAGACCTAACCATACAAGGTCTGTGGGCTGGCAAACAACAATCCCTTCAAATAAACTACTTGGAACTTTTAGCAGTGTTCCTAGCACTTAAAGCTTTCCTTCCTCAGCTATCACAGTATACGGACAATATTACAGAAATATACTATCTACAAAAACATTGAGGGGACACTGTCATCTCAGCTGTCACACCTAGCTCAGACCATATGGAATTGGGCTCTTCACCACCACATTCATCTCTTGGTGGAATATCTACCAGGAACAGACAACATTCTTGCAGACCTGCTCAGCAGGATGCACCAGCAAACCCACGAATGGGAACTCAATCCACAAGTTCTCCTTTTCTACTTTCAAAAGTGTGGGTTCCTTCAGATACACTTATTTGCCACAGCCTAAAACCCAAAATCTCAAAACTTTGCCTCCAGGTTCCAACACAAGACCCATTATCCAAGGGCAACGCACTATGGATGAGTTGGTCAGGGATATTTGCCTGCGCTTTTCCACCTGTCTCTCTCCTTCCATTTCTTGTTTGCAAACTCAGGCAAACATCACTCCACATGATCCTTGTAGCTCCCACTTGGGCACATCAACCCAGGTTCACAACCCTACTAGGTCTCTCAGTAGCCCCGCATGAGAAACTCCCCAACAGGCCGGACCGTCTCACTCTGAATCAAGGTCAGAGCTTTATGGGTTCCCGAGTAACCTGCTACTTGCCAGAAAAGCGCTTCAACACCCTATCAGGGGTACCAGGCGGTATATGAATGCAAACCTTTCTTTCCCTTCAATCCCTCCGCTATCCTTCTCACTCCAAATAACTGATTAATATCCACCACTCAAATTACTTGAATATTTTCACCATACTAATTCACCACTAATCCTTTATGGGCTTCCGGAGTAGTTTGCTACTCGCCAAAAAAAAAGCGCTTCAACACCCCATCAGGGTGAAGAAGCGCTATATAAATACAAACCTTTTTTCCTCTTCTATCCTTCCGAATCCATATAACTGACTAACATATCCACCACTTGAAATTTACTTGCATGTTTCACTATACTAATTCAACACTAATCCTCTATGGGTTCCGGAGTAGCGTGCTACTGTGAGAAAGTGCCATCTTTCTTGCATGGTATGCCCCCACTTTTTGCTGAGTTGCTGATGTACTTTGAGTGCCAATCAGGTGCCCAGGGCCTGTGTTCCTTACCTAAAACTGTATTGAAGCCTAAAGCCAATTGGCATCTCTGGCCACATGTCAGCCTCTGGTAAATGGTACCCAGGGCACTGTGACCCTAAGGGCTGCAGCACTTATTGTGCCACCCTTAGAGGCCCTGTACCCTGTCACACACACACACACACACACTGCCTTTGCAGGCTGAGTGTCTTGGTGCAGAACAAAACAGAGTCGACATGGGACACATCCCTGTGTGCCATGCCCACAAACACACTGCCCTGGTATACCTAAGTCACCCCTCTAGCTTGGTGCCCTATGCCAGTGGTGTGGGTACAGGTGCATGAGCCCTGTACCCCTACAGTACCCAGGTCTATTCCTGGGCACTGTAAGTGCAGTGCTGCCATTAAGAGTATATGGTGCTGGGAAATCGTCATCAGGGAAATCGTCATCAGGGAACCTCACAGCACCGTGATGGCTACACTGAAGACTGAGAAGTTTGGTATCAAACTTCTCAGCACATTAAACCCACACTGATTAATGTAAAATGCACGACAGAGGGCAACTTAGAGTTGCACCCTGAAACTAACCCACAACCTGTGTCCTGACTGAGAGGCTGCCTAGGCTGCCACCCAGCAGACAGGTTGCTGGCCCCCTGGGTAGAATGCCATCCGCTCTCATGGGCCTGCAACAATGCACATCCTGGGGCAAGGTGCAAAGCCTCCTCCCCCAGGATGGGCAGGGGAAGCTTCAAAGGCATTCCGCCTTACGCCTGTACTCAGCAACTGGTCCCCACCAGTTCTGACCCCCATTCTGGTGGGAAGACTGGCGGGAAAACCCAAGGGAGGAAAGGGGGTGTGCCAGCCTCTGCCAACCCCACCCCTCAGGTGGGGAGGCGAGGTGAAGCACAACTCCGGGCTCTTGCCATCTTGAGGATGGGGGGCCCTACCCAATCAGGACTAGGCTCCTGCCCCCTCCCACTGGAGAGTGGCAGGATAGGGGGTGTACCCACCCCAGGGAAGGGACCCATTGGTCCCTGACCTTTCCCTACCTGTAACGCCCCTAAATTTTGTATTTAGGGGCACCCTGAACCTTCCTTCCTCAGATCCTGATTCCGAAGAGAGAAGAAGAACAAGAAGAAAAGAAGACCTGCCGTGCAGCTGCTAACAAGAGGAAGACACCAACTGACTTGGCCCCAGCCCTACAGGCCTTTCGACCCTCTGACCTGCTCCTGCTAAAACCCCCAGTGGTCAGCAAGCTCGACAACCCCGGAGGACCGGACTGCCTTGCTCATCTAAAAGACTGGGACTCCCACAAGCAGTGGTTCTGCTCAAAACAAGCAACAACCCCCGGTGCCAGCCAGGAACCACGAATCCAGCACACTCTGCACTCGCCGAGCCAGGCCTGTGCCTGAGTGAACAAAACCCACGAGGACGTCCCCCCGGCAACTGTGACCACGAATCCAGCACCCAAGGACTATCCTCGATGCCCCTGACGACGCCTGCAGCCCCAACCGTGACCAGCAGAGGGTAAGATTCCCCGACGCCAAAAGACACCGCTGCACCGGGTGTCCTGCGGCCCCATGTGCCCAACTCCTGGGTGCCTACCTAACCTACAGCTCCCCAACTTACCTCTCGAAGTGGTGGTCGCACCTGAAGAATCTCCGTCCCCGAGCCATGCAGCCTTTGTTCGTCTTGCAGCTTTCCCATTGAAATACATTGAGCGCCCGACGGCTCAAAAGCACCCTGCACCCAGCTGCCCGAGTGCCCCTGGAAGTGCAGCAACTGTCCTATTCTACTTCCCCAATTGCCCTGTGTAAGTGACCAGGAGCTCAGCTCCCACAGCCGCGTGGCCTGCCTGCAAGCAACCACCAAACAAAGAACCCCTGCCCGCCGTTGGCTAACATTCGGCCTACGCTCTCTCTGCACCCGGCTGCCCCTGTGCCGCTGAGGGTGTACCAACTGTACCTACCTGACCCTGGGAGACCCCTGCGTCTTACCCCAGAACCTTAACTCTGCCAGTCGAGTACTTTCCTGAAAGCTGATAACTTGCATTTTCTCCATAGGGTAACATTGACTGGTTTTCTCTTGGAAATTATTCTGTCGAGTTTTGAAACTTTGTAATATTCACTAAAAATCACCCGATCAACGAAAACTAAATTACTCACCTGTTATCAGGAGAGATCCCAGTGCTGGATCTTTGTGCCCAGCACCGACCCTACAAAGTAATTACAACTGTGATTTTCCAATAACCGAGCTTTCCTCCATAGGATAACATTGCCTGGTTTTTGCCAGAAATTCTTCTAAGTGTCGATTTTTGAAACCTACAAATATTCCTTAAAAATCGCCTCTATAACAAAAACGATTTCTTTCAACTGTTTACAGGAAATGCACCAGGGCTGAATCCAGGATCCAGCCCTGAGTAAGAAAAACCTATGCAAAGTAATTGATATTACCTTTACTTAAAAATTCCTATTGAGCTCAATGTTCTAATTGTGTTTAAACTTGGGTTGCCTATTGCAACAACTGTAACTATTGCATTTAAAAGTCTATTGCTATTTGAAAGTATTCAACTAGAGCATCTCATTCTGAGAAAGTATTTTTATACCTACTTGTGGTTCTAAAATAAAACAACAATGCATTTTGTATACAAAACAATTGGCCTAGAGTTCAGTTCTTGAGTGTGTGAGACCATTTGCTGGCTGAGTGTGTACAACAAATGCTTTACACTGTCCTCTGATACTGCCTTACTGCTCGACCAAGCTACAACTTTAGAGAGAAAGGTTATATCTAACTTTAACCTCGGCCAAACCTCTGGGGACTGTGGACTCTGTGCACACTGAACCTTACTTTGGTGCAGTATATACAGAGCCACTCTCTTACAGCTACTCGCCGAAAAGCTCTTTGACGCCTCGTTAGGGGTAGTAAGCGCTATACAAATGCAATTACAATACAATCAGACACCCAAACCCCAAGATGCTCCACCTAGCGATCTAGCACTTGAAGCCTTAGAATTTGTTTACTTGAACTTACCGATAGAATGTAGGGACATTCTTAAACAAGCATGCAGACCCACAACTGGAGCTTGTTGTTATAAAAAGTGGAAATGTTTTGTTTGTTACTGTCAATCTAAGCAAATAAATTCCCTCAATGCCACAGTACAGGACATTTTTTGTTACTTGTTACATTTACAAAAAATCCAATTCAGCATATACTTCCATTAGGTTGCATCTTGCTCCCATAGCTGCCTATCCCCAAAATCGGCAGCAGCTACTCTTCTTTGTGATTCCAGTCATTAAGGCATTCATGGAAGGACTCACACAAGTTATTCTACCTCATTTAACCTCTAGCACCCTCTTGAAACTTGAATATTGTACTTACTTGGCTTATTGATCCTCCTTTTGAGCCTTTTGCACTCATGCCTACAGTTTGTCAGGGAAAGTTACATTTTTAGTTGCTATTGCCTCACTCAGACGTGTTGGTGAGCTCAAGGCCTTAACCTTAAAAGAACCTTTCTTTCAAATACATAAAGATAAACTAGTTATTTGTACTAATCCTAAATTCCTGCCCAAAGTAGTCTCACAGCTTCATCTCATACAATCTATTGAGCTTCCTGTTTTTTTCCCCTAACCCTGGTTCTGTTGCAGAAAGAGCTCGCCATACTCTGAATGAAAAAAGAGTGCCCTTGTTCTACATAGTTAGAACTAAAACTTTCAGGAAAACATAACTCTTTGTAGCCTTTTCTCCACTCATGAAGAGAACCCTATATCCAAATCAGGCATAGCTATATGGATTGTTCAAATACATTCAAGCTTGTTACATAAAAGCTAAAATACCTTTACATGTAATTCCCAGAGCACATATCACTCATAAAAAAAAGGAGCAGCTATGGCCTTTTTAGGGAATATCCCAATAGCTGATATTTTTAAAGCAGCTATATGGTCAATGCCATAAACACATTTAGTAAACACTACTGTGTGGATGTTTTAGCACACCAGCAAGCTAATGTAGGTCAGGCAGTGCTACGTACCTCTTTTCAAATTACTGCAACTCCCACACACTAGCCACCTGTTCTACGGAGGGACTGCTTTACAATCTATGCATAGCATGTTTATCTACAGCCACACATGCCATTGAACGGATTATGTTCCTTGCCCTGTAAGCTTCTGTTCGTGGCAAGTAGTGCTGTAGATTTACATGTGGCCTCCTCAGACACCTGTTGCCTTTGCAGTCATGTTTGACACATCTTTCTGATGCATTCAGATTTTAGCATGAACATCTACATTTGTACACATTCCTTACACTCCTTTCCCATCCCTCCTGCGGGAAAAAAGTTAAACAAAGGAGTTGATGCACAGTGTCAGCGGGAGGAGCAGTCGCTCTACCTTGTGGCTCAAAACAATTCTTCGAAGAAAAACAACTTGTACAACTCCGAACCCAACACTAGATGGCAGGAGTATGCAAAGCATATGAGTCTACAGCACTACACGCCGCAAACAGATGCTTACAGAGTAACATAATAGTTCCACATCCCTGTCCTGCCTGCCCATAGATGTTACCTGCGGTTTATAGTGGCCAAGAGCACTTTCAGTTTGCCATGCTCCCCTTCAGCCTTACCAGACCCCTCTGGTATTCACAAACTTGAGGATGTGGTTGCAGCTCATCTGCAGCATCACTGGAATCTCTCCAACATGCTCCAGATCTTGAAGGAAACTGTAAAAGATCTACAGTGGTAGCTGATGGACTGCAATTGGGTCAGTGGCAGACCCCTCTCTTTTTCCCAACCAGAGATGATTGGTTTGACAGATGCGTCACTTCTAGCATGGAGCAGCCATCTGGGTGAGCTGGAGGTCAGAGGACTCTGGTCTTCGGCGGAGTCTGGGCTCCACATAAACCTGTGGGAGCTTCAGGCGATTCACTTAGCATTGAAAGCCTTTCTTCCTTCGATCAAGCGAAGGCTGGTGCTAGTATTCACAGATAACACCACCGACCTGTCCTACTGCAACAAACAAGGCGGGGTTGGGTTGTGGACCATTTGTCAACAGACTCTGCGTCTCTGGACAGGGCTGGAATGCCAAGGCATTTCCCTGGCGTTTCAGCACTGGCAGGCTCTCTGAAAACCAGGGCAGACTAACTCAGCCAAAGATGCCTAGCCCATCATGAGTGGGGTCTCCACCCAGAGGTGGTGCAAGGCCTCTTTTAGCAGTTAGGAGGGCCTTCGTTAGATCTGTTCGCCACCACTGAGAATGTGCAATGCCAGCAGTTTTGGACACTGGAGTTTCCAAGGCAACTCTCCCTCTGAGACGCTTTTCATCTCGAGTGGTGCTCTGGCCTCCTGTACGCCTTTCCGACTTTTCCACTATTGCCCAGACTTCTCAAGAAGATTAGGAATTACTGGTCCCAAGTTGTTGTGGCTTTGGATTTGGCACAAAGTGTCTGGTATCCCGAGCTGTTGAGCATGACCATAGATCCCCTGATTAGGCTGTCTCTTTGAGAGTATCTTCTGTCGCAACAACAGGGGAGGGTTCTGCACCCAAACCTGCGCACACTTTACCTGTGTGCATGGCGATTGAGCCACGACAGTCTGTGGTGTTATTCTGGCAGCAAGGTGTCCCTCTGCCAAAACAGTATTTGCCTGGTCTTGGGATACGTTTGAGACATGGAGTGAATCTAAATACATTGATCCTCTTTCTGCATCTCTCTCAAAGATTCTTCTGTTTGCTCTATCTTTGACCAAGAAGGGCTCTGCTCTGGGCACTCCATTTCAGCATGTTTGTAATCTGTTGTAGCTAGGTTTCTTAAAGGCTTGCAGCACGTTTCCCACCAGGTCATTCATCATGACCTATTGAGATCTGAATCTTGTTCTAACCTTTTTGATGTGTGCACCCTTTGAGGTTCCGCACAATTGCCGTCTTAGGCTATTGATCAAAACTGCCTTTTTAGTGCCCGTTACATTGGCCAGGAGGGTCAGCAAATTGCAGGTACTCTGGACCCAAAAAGAGCATTGTCGTTCTACTTTGATCACTCAAAAGAGTTCCAGGTGGACATTCAGCAGTTAATGGAGTATGTAGGAGCCAAGAAAGGGAAGGCTGCGCAGAAACTGACCATCTCAAGATGAATAGTGCTCTGCATGAAGATCTGCTAATCACTGGCCAAGAAGCACCCCTATGAGGGTTTCCATGCTTATTTCACCAGAACTAAGGCTGCGTCCACTGCATTAGCCCATGAAGTCCCTGTCATGGACATCTGTCAGGTAGCTTTGTGGGCATCTTTGCACATGTTTACCAAACACTACTGTCTGGACAGTCCGGCCTGTCGCGACGGGCACTTCACCTGTTCGGTCCTGCAGGACTTTCTGGGTTAAGAGGCATTGCTTGGGTATCTATTCTAAGGTAAGGAATCTGCAGGTAGAAGTCTCTATCAGATGAACAAGTCACTTACCTTTTGGGAATGCCTTATCTGGTAGAGAATCTATATAGCCACAGATTGCTTACTGGGCCTCCCCGCTCTACGAACTGACGACAGTGTGAGGGACACACGTCTAAGGGCCTTAGTATTTCACACCAGCGGTTAGTTCTCATCGTGGATCCGTGCTTCTGGCATGGAAACTTGCAAAAGTAACTGACATCAGCATGCCGGGGTGGTGCCTATATAGGTAACGTGCACATCATTTCCAGCGCGGATGACACAGAGCCGAACAACACTACCTACCGGCGTGCAAGGGTACTGCTTAAAAACATCCGACTCCAGTCTGACGCTTGAGGAATATTCTAAGGTAAGGGATATGCGGCTTGATAGTCTTTACCAGGTAAGGCATTACCGATGGGAAGTAACTTGTTTGTCCCAGACTTGTATTTTCTGTGAGGCCATGCCTGGTTTTGACCATCCTCTCCCTTATTGCCTCATGGGGCAAGTAGGCATGGGTGGGAGAGCCATTTTGAAAAGTCTTGACTTTTGCAGTCCTTTGGACAAAAATTCTGAATTGTGACAGATTTTTTCTTCAACATGTCTAGGAAAATACGCAAGCTGCTTTCATCTTCTGAAGCTAAACGAGCTGCAAGACGTCCATACAAGTCCATCATGATCCGACAGACCCA
Organism: Triturus cristatus; assembly: GCF_964204655.1. Taxonomy (NCBI): domain Eukaryota; kingdom Metazoa; phylum Chordata; class Amphibia; order Caudata; family Salamandridae; genus Triturus; species Triturus cristatus. The sequence continues at coordinate 1,188,321,553 of NC_140592.1, forward strand.
GGCCGCACAACTGATGCGAACACCAATGAACGATGAGCCCATTATCATTGAGGACTGATGCAAACTCCCAGATCTCCATGTTCCAACTATTCTTCGCTGTCCAGTTCTGCTTGATGAATCTTCTTTTTTTTTCCCTCGCAGACAGTACTTTGGTTTACTATGACCATGTTGAACAAACCCGTGGAAAAGGAAAGATTCTTAAAGCTGTATGCATCTGTTTTTTTTAATCGATGAACTTACTATGAATGACCACTGGGAACAAGAGACTGCCCTCTCTGGTCTGTTTTTGTGACCATTTTTTCACTTAGCTTGTAGATATTTTTTCTTTTTTTTTCTTTTGGTCAGGTGGAAAAAAGGAAAGTTAACTTATTAAGAACATGTGGAAGAGCAATTTTAAGCTTTTTGTTTACTCTAATGGAATTAAGAATAGAATTCTTAAAGTTTGTGAATATATAACGATCTATCATTAGCCTTGCTTTTATGAGGCTGTGTTGTATTTTTTTTATTGTTTTTTTACACTGTGCCATATATTTTTTTGTTAGATAAAACTAAAAGTCTGTAACTCTTATACTGTGGAAAATGGGGCTGGAAAGCCAACAAGAAGTACATCTACTCGACTTGGTTCTGTCCCTCATATTTTCAAGTAACTTTCATAGAAAAAAAATAGAAAAGTAAAAAAAATAATCTTTATGCTGTATGCTGTGAGCCATCCATTGTCTGCATGGGCTTATACTTCAAGCTGTGCTTAAAAACTTTGGTTGGGAAAGGGGTGAGCTAGGAACTTAGTTGATTTCTCTCGCAAAGCATTACACTGAAAGAAACCAGTCTATCCCCCCTCCCCCCCACCCAAATCGCATGAATCGGCTATGTTTTCTGTTCAGTTCTTAAAACATGTAAAGTAGTTGGTCACAGTAAAAGGACTACTGTGTTGCACAAGTAATTTGACAAGTCAGTGGAACATACTTGCCCGGAATCAATGAAGAATGTGACGTTTTAGGTCTATTAAGTGTGCGGTATTGGCCTTGAAAATACAAGCGCAAACCTGCCGAGCCAAGTCAAAAGTGGTGTCAGTGTAATGTATTGCTTTTTAGAAAAGCTCTGTTCTGGCTCCAGGAGTCTAATACACCAAGTCCACTGTTCTGTTGCATTTTCTTGAAACTCGTTTGCCCTATAGTGAGTTTTTCTGTCAAACAGGCATTGCCAGGAACAGCCTGGTTTTGTTGTATTTTCCCGATTTCGAAGGGAATTAAAATAAAACAATTAGAAGGCAAATACAGATTTAATTTGAACACAAATTGTGTCTAAAATTAGTGTTATTTCCCTTGTAAACGTTTGTGTTTGAGGTTTTGCATCTCTTGAACTTGCGTATTTGCAAGTATCGACTTTTTCCATTTGCCACTTCCAGGCTTGGTGCATTTCAAAAATGCCTCTGCCTTTGAAGGATGTAATAAAACAGGTGTTATTTTCAACTTGTACATGTCTCTGCCATAGGCAGATAAAGCATGTAATGAAAGATAAAACAAAGATATCATTCCGTATGTTATGGCAAAGAGAGGACCCAAAGTTGTATTTTGTACTTGTTTGTGCACTAGTACAACATGGGTAGAAGAATTGTTGACTGTGCTTCGAAAGAAATAAAGCCTTTTGTAAAATTAATATTGTAAATGTATTTCTGTTAACAACTGATATGATAGTAATTGAAATAACACTGATGAGTTTTCGCTTCAATTGCTTACCTGCTGTGCAGCAAGATTTTGAACATCAAGGAACTTCAGCCACCCTGTTCATTTCAGTCTACTGAATATTAACTTGATTAGCATAGTTCCATTTTACAAACGTTTCTTGTGAATCTCTCACTGTTTATTCCAGCTGCCGGAAATGACATCCTGAATTGAAATGGGCATCTTAACCTTTAACCTAACTGCTTGTCATATGTTAGCATTAGTTCTATGTATAGGTCAACAAAACGTTTGTTTCTGCGCTTTGGGCAACAATGATATTACTATTGTAATGTTCATTACAACTGTGCCAAGAAGTGTTGTGTTCTCTGTTAAACAATTTTGATTTACTTGTTGCCATGGTACTAATTGTCACAGGAAGAATCCCATTTCCATAAAAGTCCTAACCAAGGTAGGAACCAGAGTACCTGATAGCAACAGCACCAGTGCATAGAACTACCTACAGCTGTGCAGTGAATTTCCGTGTGGAATCTGAGAAAGGGAAGAATAGCTCAATCTGTGCTGAGTAATACTGTACTTTACGAAAGTGGAAAGTCAGCCCCACTCGTTCTAGTAGTTGCCATCAAAATGCAAACACTTTTAAAAGGCGATATGAGACTACGGTGCGCATATTGAGAAACAAGCATTACCACGGATGCCAGCAATTAAACTCCTATGGTAAATGTTTCTCTTTACAGGACATTACCAGATAATTATGCTCGCGCAGTATGGTGTGAACAAGTATATTAGTGCTGCAAAGTAATTTGCGGCTAGCCCACACAGATGTAATATGAGGTTGAACATATCCATCTGTTGTGTCTTATGCAGTCCATCAAAACTTCATGGCATCTGGGGAAAAAACTATTGTCAACTTACTCCAAGATGCAATTAAGATCCGTTTCCCAGTACTCACTTCCATTGATTTGCCACTTACCAAATCTGCTCAGGATGTACCTCGAGGTGGTACCTTGGAGCATCCAACTCCAATATCAAACTAAAGCAGCTGAAATGGAAAGGCAATAAGAGTATCATCGAATGTACTTGACAAGCGGACATAGATTTAGAGGCAAAATGACTGAAGTGAAAACTGCCTGTCTGATCAAGGATATCTCAGCTGAGCATATCCATCATATTAGTACATTCAGAAAGCAGTGAAACAATCAAAGCTTGCACGTTATGAGCTCATACCTGGCATAATATCAGGTTGTTAGGGCTTGCGAAGAAAATGAGAAGGATCAAATGCAGACTTTCGTAGATAACACTTTTCCTTGACTAAACTGGGAGGTATAACAAGGCATCTCAAGTTAAATGGCCCACAAAAACCTAATCCAAGTACAACATCCACAAATCACCGTGTATATGTCAGTTATCTGTTTGCAGAAGTAGAAAGATATGGATCTGATAGAGACTGTAGTTATAGATTCCTTACCTTTAGAATTACCCCCAGGCGTCAGACTGGATCCGGAGAATTTTTTCATAGCAGTACCCCTGGGCGTTGGTAGGTGGCAGTGGCGTTGGTCGACTCCTCGTTCGGCGTCGTGGTCGCCGAGATGAAGTCGCAGTGTCTTAGTTGCCGACCCTGCATGCTGGGTCAGTTCTTTCTTTTTCCGCGCCAGCCAGCGCAGATCTGGAGAGAGCTTGCCCCTTAGTCACTTTTTAACTAACCCTTTTTCTACTTTGTCGACTCCTTTTTTGAGTAGTCAACTCCTGGTAGCAAGAAGGATGGCCCATCGTCGGACCGGCTTCAAGCCATGTGACTCCTGTTACAAGTTGATGTCCGTCACGGATCCGCACCTATGGTGCCTGGAGCATGACCACGACCCGAAGTTGTGCTCCGACTGTCGAGCCATGAATCCGAAGTCTTTGTGGGAGCAGTCCCGAAAGCTCTTGGAGGTCCCGGTTGAGAGGGAGGTCGCGGGACCAGTCACAAAGCCAACACCCCTAGTCATCGAAGTCTTCGCAGTCATCCAGTAAGTCGAAGCACAAGAAGAAGGCGAAGAAGCATCGTCGCTTTCCGGCTCTGTCTTCGAAGCCTGCTTCTGGGACTGCTCTGTGCTTCCCTCCCTTTCTTGGAGCCGGAGCGTCGCTTGCCCAGCATCTGAAAGAGACACATTAGTGATGGATTCCCAACCTTAGAATTACCCCCAGGCGTCAGACTGGATCCGGAAAGTTTCCGTCGGCAGTACCCATGCGCGTCGGAAGGTGGTGTCGTGCGGCTTCGCATCAAACGCAGGCGTCGTGATCGCTGGGATGACGTTGCAGCAGCTACTTAGACTCCACCGTCGCGCGGTGACGTCAGTTCTTTCTTGTTCCGCGCCAGCAAGCGCAGATCCGGAGAGAGCGGTACCACCAGTCAATTTTTGACTGAGTTTTTGGGGACTTTTGTCTGTCTTTTTTGAGTCTATCGACTCCTGGTGCTGTAGGGATGCCCGGTTTCAAGTCTTGCGAAGTTTGTCCTCACATGATGTCGGTGACGGACCCGCACCACGAGTGTCTCTACTGCCTGGGGCGCGAACACGACCCCACGTCATGCCCCGACTGCCAGGCCATGGCTCTGAAAACTTTGTGGGAATGGTCCCGAAACTTGATGAGGCCCGGGAGTCGGCTCCGTGCCGTTGAAGGTCCCGGTCATGTGGGAGGTCGGGGGAGCCGTCACGGAGCCGTCATCATCGTTCAACGAAGTCTTCGCACTCTGGGTTGGGGAAGACGAAGCACAAGAAGTCGAAGAAGCGCCGTCGCTCTTCGCCTTCCCCTAGCCTGTCGTGCGACACGGCTGAGGGTGCGGGTGCTGCCGCCCCGACGGCTCCGGCGGAGCCTACGCAGTTGTCGACGGCCCACCTGCCTTTCCCGGGTCCGTCTGCGACTCCGGCCATCAGCCATGGCCACCACTTTGGCCCGTCGGGCCCCGCAGGCTAGACTGGGGGTCCTTGCCTTTCTTCGTCGATGGCTCCAGTACCAACGCCAACGGCTCCAGCCTCGGCGCCGCGAGACCCCCATGGATCCATGCATGGATCCCAGCCGCTGTCGGTTTACCTTGTACGACCTCCACAGACGTAGACTTCTGTGGCGCCGGCCGATGTCAGCCCCGGCTTCCACCCCGACATGGAGACGGTGCCGGACCGACGCTGATGGGGAATTTCTATCCCTTTCTCCATCATCCTCCTTTCCTGCCTGGCCAGCAGGTTACGGAGGACTGGGAGGGGTCTGAAGACTCGCTCGCAGCCCAATGCAAGTTAGACCCGAACTGGGCAGAGGATTTGGAGGACGCAGGTGGTCTGGATTTCTCTCCAGAACCTGGCGCACTTTGTCCTTCTACCGTGGCTACGGAGGAGGGTGGTACTAATTCAGTGGTGTTGCGTATGGCAGGCGAGGCTCTCCACCTCGAGCTCCCTACAGTGGCCGTCAGGACTAACCTCCTGACAGAAGTGCTTCGGCTGACGGCTTCCTCTGCGGAGCCGTTGCTGCCCTTTAATGACGCACTTTCCGACGTTCTTTTGGGCACCTGGTCCAGGCCCAATACAGGGGTTCCTGTGGATAGGAATGTGGCCCGACACCATCGCCCGGCCCCGGACGACCCCATTTTCCTCTCCCAACACCCTACCCCTGAGAGCTTGGTTGTCCGAGCCTCTGCGTCCCCAAGCGCATTCCCTTCCACACTTCCGGACAGGGAATCCAAGAAACTGGAGCAGTTTGGGAAGATGTTCGAGGCATATGAGCTGCGGAATTCTGACTGCTGCATAGATCGCCATCTGGTGTTGGGCTCGGATGCTTGCACCTTGTTGTCTTGTAAGAAGTCTTTTGTAGTCACGAGATAGGTGACTCCTCCCTTGGACGATAGTGAGCATGGGCATCGACTCCATCTTCAGATTGTTTTTTTCTGCCATCGGGTTTGGATGTAACTTAAGCGGTTCGGTACCGTGTTATCCAAACCTTTTCGACGCGCATAGCATATCAAACTCGGCGGTATTGTTTTCGATCGCGTGCTTCTCGACGCGCTACTCAGACTCTATTCCGGTCGTCGACGCAGGCTGCTGGGCCTATCGACGCCATTCGGGCCTACGGCTAATGGAAAGTACTCCATTCAAAAATTTCCACACAGCGACCATCACAAGGTCTGCAACCTCTGTCTCTCGCCTGAGCACGAGGAGAATAATTGCAATCCAGGTCAACGAGTGACTACAACTTCCCCTACCCCAACCCCACCTGATAAAAAGAAGGCTCCGGTTAAGACTTCGCCTGCAGGCCCCAGTCTCGACCGAAAGAAAGCTTCCGAAGCCTCGGCCCCGGGCCTGGCTCCGAAGACAAAGGAAAAGCCTTCAGGCTGCTCGGGACCGACCAAGCCGCATATCGGTGCCCCACAGACAACGTCGGCACCGAAACCGGGAGCGCATCCTACTGCCACAGTTCCCAAAAACCCATCGGCACCGAGCACCTCGACGCCGAAAGAAAAGGCTTTGGATCCGAAACCAAAACATTTGGAACCAAAAAAGATTTCCGACTCGAAGCCGAAGGATCCAAAAACCCCTTCGAAAGCTCCAGAGCAGAAATCTAAACACCGCTAGGACCCGGAAAAATCGGCGCCGAAAGCGACTACCGAAGAGGAATAACTTTTTCGACCGGATCCCATCGATCCGAAACAAAAAACTCTTCAAGTGTACCCCGAAACAGGACATGTGGTCAATGTTCCACACAAGAATAGGAAATTGCACACCCCACACATCCCTGAGGTACCTGTAAAGAAAAGAGACAGTGTGTAGTGGGTCCGGGGTGACAGATACGCAGGGTCAGGCTCAGGGATCTTAAGAGGGTTTTATTTCTGAACAGTATATACAGTACTCCGCTCCCACTGGGTGACTGCTGCCGGTAGTCGGTTTTACTTCGCCTGGACGTCCTCTTCAGCGAGCTGTTCCTTTCTCTCGGCGGTCACTCGATTAGGTGGTCCGACCTCGTCTCTCCGGCGTATATGCCCCAAAAGACAAAGGAAAGCAGGTATCAGAGGTATGCTGTGTACCGTTTGAGTTAGGGCCGGGAGTGAGGGACACCGTGGTGGGGAACACTCGCTTCGTGCCTAGGTGCTCAGGGGGAAGGTATTCGATCTAACAGGGGATTTATCGGCTACATGCGGCTCTATTCAGTGGAATTTCCCCTTCCCCACCCACCCCGCAACTTTCCCTCGTACCTGCTCCAGCCACGCTCCTCCCCCGGGAACGTGGCAGGGCGCCTCACGGATACGTTGGCCTCCTGGCTTGTAGTTTTCTGCTCCCGTAGATGTCTCGTCGAGGTGGGTTCTTCCTCCTTCCGTCCGGTCCTCACGGTCAGCCTTCCTCCAGCACTCTCGTCTCCGCTCTCCTTTGCTCTGGCTCACGCTCCTCCGATATTCCCTGCTCCGACTCTCGCTCCTCCTCTCCGACTCTCGCTCCTCCAGTCTCCTCCGCTCCGACTCTCGCTCCTTCACTCTCCTCCGCTCTCTCTCGACCTCCGGGGAAACGCCGTCCGCCGTCTCCCTTCTCTGACTCTCCTTTGAAGTCCCGCTGACTAAGACGTCATCCAGGGGAGGGGCTTCCACGCAGGGAAACTCCGTCTTAAAGGTATGGCGTCCTTCTTCTATCTTCCAATCGAGGCGATTGTACGGAGCCCAGTCGTCCAGCCGGGGTTGCCCCTCAGAAGCCTGTATGGTGACAGAAGGGTATTTAGGATAGTCTTGCACCCGATAGTGACAGGCAGGGGTGTCTATGTCTGCATTGACCCCTACCCCGTCACACACCTCCCCCCCTTGCATCTCCCGTTCGGGGAAAGGAAAGACCCTTGATAAGAAATCGGCATTGCCATTGTCCTTCCCTTTTCTATGTCTCACAGTGAATGCATAGGGCTGCAAGGACAAGAACCAGCGCAGTATCCTGGGATTTGAGCTTCTGTTCTGGTACATCCACCGCAGAGGGGCATGATCAGTATATAATAGGAATGGTTTGCCCTCCAGATAGTAGTGCAGCTTGTCGATAGCCCATTTGATGGCCAGACACTCTCTTTCCACTGTGGGATATTTCGTTTCCCTAGGGAAGAGCTTGCGGCTAACAAAGAGCACCGGATGTTCCAGCCCGTCCGCCCCTTCCTGTGATAGAACAGCTCCTAGACCTATCTCGGAGGCATCGGTGGCAAGGATAAAGGTTTTGGAAAAGTCGGGGGAAGCTAATGTGAGAAGTTGGCCTGATGTATGATGTCACTAGTTCTAGTGTACACCTTATATCAGTCCAAACAACCCTTATGGTGATTGGTTGTAAAGTCAACCTTATAGACCAGCTATCCTAGTGGTAGCATGGACAAGAGCAGTCTTAGGCTAAACTCTGAATGGCATGTGAAGCCAGCTGTGATACCATATATAATCCCTTGAATACCAAATGAAAGGACACCACAACAGATATATATATAAAATAAAGTATTTATTCTAGTCAAACCCTCAGCACTCTTTATGAGATTAGAGGTAAGTACAACACAGTCTTATTTAAGCATACATTAAGTCACACAGGTAAGTAATACAGTTAGGCCCTAGGGGCCACGCAAACCATATACTAAGTAAGTGGTATAAGGACCACTGTCACGGAAATAGGATAGGGCTAGGCCTAGGGAATCGCTGGGGCTACACTACACTAGCAACAGTTAGGAAGTGGGAGGCCCACGGGATTCAGGTGCAGAGTGGAAACACTCGCGCGTAATGCGTAAAAGTCGATAGAAATAGTAGTTGTTAGAAATTAACAGTTTAAGGACACTTCTGAAGCAGCTAGAGAGTCGAGACTCGGAAACTAGACCCTAGGATAGTCACTACCCTTGTGAGCACCGAAGTACCCAAGTTACCTAGCCCACGGACTGCGGGTGCATAGGTGTGAACTTGCGTCGGGTTTCGTTGTGGACTTATATGGATGCCTGAAGGAAAGTTGCTGACAGGCAGTCAGTGAAGAGTGTCCGGTGGATCCCAAGGCTGGGATCAAGAAGAGAGGAGACCTGCAAGCAGAAGGGACAGAGTCAAGGTCACTAGCCAGTGACCACGTGGAACCAGGAAGGAACCAGGCGATGTCGTGAAGATTGCAGGTGAAGGTGAAGCTTGTCGCTGCAGCCACGAGGACCAGGGAACGTCAAGGACGACCAGGACCAGGAGGCGAGCTGTCCCACGAAGGCTCTTGCTGTCGGCGGCGTCGAAGTTGGACTAGGACTCACCAAGCCTTGGCAAGCGGAACCCACGAAGAACGGAGGACTTGCTTCTGGTGCAGACCAGGAAGGTCTGGGGTGCTTCTCTTTTGCAAAGAAGCGGGAGCCAGTCTGGAGGAGCCAAACCAGCAGTGAAGATTTCTGGATGCGTCGTCACAAAGGTCACTAGCCAACGGGCAAGCAACCGGACAAGCGTGGCAAGCAGGAAAATGCAGAAGGGCCCCACGCAGGACTCGTGGAGTGTGGGGGGCTGATCTTCGGTGCAAATGGTGCTTGGGGTTGGGGCTTCTCAATCCCCGGTGCACAACTTCGAGGGTGCCTCAGAAGCTGCGCTGGAAGATACTCGCCAGTTTTCCCAGGTAGCCGGTCCCACATCTCTCGTCGCCTCCACGGATCTCAGCTCGGCTGTGGATGTGGATCAGGGTCGGAGAAGTCTGGAAGTCAAGGCTCTGGTCGGGCTCTGCAGTCGGTCCCTCGTAGAACTTCAGCAAAGGGTAGTCTCTTGATGGTGCCTGTTTGCACAGGGTAGCCACTCCTTGGCCACAAGGGAGATTCTTCAGTTTTCTTCTTTCGTCGAATGTCGAAGGTCCAGAGTTTCTGTTCAAGTTGCAGGTTCAGGGTAATCTAATCTCCTGGGGCCCAGCTACCACTCTTATCCAAATCTGGGGGGCTGGGTTACCTGCTAGGTCACGCCTTATGGGTGGGACCTGGGAGGGGGGTGGTTACACCCCCTTTCCTTTGTCCAGTTTCGCGCCAGGACTGGGGCTGGAGAGCCCCAGCACCGGTTTGAACTGGACTATGCACGGGACACTTTGTGTGCCCCAGGCATGTCTCATTCTTTTCATCCCTCCCTGCCCCAATACACTAAGGCCTGTCTGGGGTGGTGCTCGCACCTCCCAAGGCAGGAAACCTATTGTCCAAGCCTCCCTTGCCGGGATCACTCCCAGCAGCAGGAGGTCAGACTCGTGTCTGTGGCAGCAGCATCCATTTTGTGATGCTGGGGCTCTGGTTAACTTTAACCGGGTAATTAGGTTACAACATGCCTTCTCCCTCTAGAAGGGAGGGATAATATCCTCATCCCCAGAAATGGGATGGGGGTATTATTCCAAAGTGTTAGACACCTTACACGACATGTTTTGATAAAGCCAAACCATAGTTACCATAACCGTTTAAGATTATAAGGCACTTTAAGAGTATATGGTAGGCTATATCATAGAACAGCTATAAGGACATGGTTCCGAAAGCTGCAGACAGGCTCAGCTCATGCTAGAGCACCATCTCACATGTTACCAAGCACTCTGCCTCCAGGATTGATAAGGCCTGCCATAGGAGTGGCTGATAGGTACACATGTGTCTATATGTAAGTTGGGTATAGGAATACTACACCTAAGCAAGGGGTGATTACACGACCTTGCCCCAGCTGAGTGATCAGCCAGTTGTGTCATAATGGAAGGCCAGGCCAGGGGTGGCATAATACATGCTGCAGCCCCTGGTAGGCCTAGGGTACACCTATGCCCTGGGTACCTAAGGTACACTGTACAGGGGCCAATAAGGTGATCCTATCCAAATGGGTTATGCACCTAAAGTACATAGTATTAATTTAGAGAGAGAACAGCAGGGCTGTGGGTCTGATTAGCAGGCCCACAGCCACATCTAAGTCGAAAACCAGTAAAGCAAAAGCAAAAAGTGGGGGTGAACATAGAAAGCAGACCCTACTCTCCTACACAACCCCCCCCCCCCCCCCACCCCCCAAACTTAGGGTCATTAAACTAACCTTGACCAGTTGAGTCTTCATGTTCTAAGTGGAAATATCTGGAGAGTCCATCTGCATTGGCATGGTCAGTCCCAGGTCTATGTTCCACTGTGAAGTCCATCCCCTGTAGGGAAATGGACCACCTAAGAAGTTTGGGATTTTCACCCTTCATCTGATTTAGCCACAAGAGGGGCTTATGGTCTGTCTGAATCTTGAAGTGAGTGCCAAACAAGTATGGCCTCAGCTTCTTCAGGGCCCAAACCACAGCAAAGGCCTCCCTCTCAATAGCTGACCAACGTTTCTCTCTAGGGGTCAGCCTTCTACTTATAAAAGCAATGGGCTGGTCTTGACCATCTACATTCAGTTGTGAAAGAACAGCTCCCACACCTAACTCAGAAGCATCTGTCTGGACAATGAACTCTTTGGAGTAGTCTGGACTTTTCAGAATAGGTGCACTGCACATGGCCTGCTTCAGGTCATCAAATGCTTTTTGACAGCTTACTGTCCACTGAACTTTCTTTGGCATTTTCTTGGAGGTCAAGTCATTAAGTGGTGTCACAATGGACCCATAGTTCTTAACAAACTTTCTGTAGTACCCAGTCAGGCCCAAGAAAGCTCTGACCTGAGTCTGGGTAGTTGGAGGAGTCCAGTCCTTTATGGTCTGGATCTTGCTCTCCAGTGGTTGAACCTGACCCCCACCAACTAGGTGGCCCAGGTATACAACCTTGCTCTGCCCTATCTGGCACTTAGTGGCCTTGATAGTGAGGCCTGCCTTTTGCAGGGCCTCTAAAACATTCCTCAGGTGGACCAGGTGATCCTCCCAGGTGGAGCTAAAGACAGCAATATCATCAAGATAAGCTGCACAATAATCATCCAACCCAGTAAGGACTTGATTCACCAATCTTTGGAAAGTGGCAGGTGCATTCTTCAAACCAAAGGGCATTACCACAAATTGATAATGTCCTCCTGGGGTCGAGAAAGCAGTTTTGGCCTTTGCATTCTCAGCTAGTCTGATTTGCCAGTAGCCTGCTGTCAGGTCAAATGTGCTCATAAACTTAGCAGCTGCCAGTCTGTCAATGAGCTCATCTGCCCTAGGTATTGGGTGGGCATCTGTCCTAGTGACAGCATTGAGACCTCTGTAATCCACGCAAAACCTCATCTCTCTCTTACCATCTTGGGTGTGAGGTTTTGGCACAAGAACTACAGGACTAGCCCAAGGGCTCTCTGGAGGTTCAATGACTCCCAGCTCCAACATCTTTTGTACCTCAACTTTTATGCAGTCCCTGACATGGTCAGGTTGCCTGTAGATTTTACTCTTCACAGGCAGACTGTCACCAGTGTCCACCTCATGGGTGCACCAGTTTGTCTGACTTGGGGTCAGAGAGAACATATGTCTGTAGGATTGCAGAACCTGTCTGCAGTCCTGTTGCTGATGGACAGTGAGGCTGTCAGAAAAGACCACACCATCAACTGAGCCATCATCAGGGTTCTGAGTCAACAGGTCTGTGAGAGGGTCACTCTCTTCCTCCTGCCCCTCATCTGTAGCCGTGAGTAAGCCCATGTCTGCCCTGTCAACATATGCCTTCAATCTGTTGACATGAAGCACCCTGTGGGGGCTTCTGGGAGTCCCACGGTCCACCAAGTAGGTGACTTCTCCCTTTTTCTCAACAATAGTGTGGGGTCCAGACCATTTGTCTTGGAGTGCTGCTGGGGCCACTGGCTCCAACACCCACACTTTCTGCCCTGGCTGGTAAACAGTCAGCACAGCCTTTTGGTCATGCCAAGCTTTTTGGAGTTCTTGGCTTGCCTCAAGGTTTTTAGAAGCCTTCTTCATATACTCTGCCATCCTGGAGCGGAGACCAAGTACATAATCCACTATGTCAAGTTTGGGTTGTCTGAGAGGTCTCTCCCATCCTTCCTTTACTAAACATGGGGGTGCTCTTACAGGATGCCCAAACAAAAGCTCAAAAGGGCTGTAGCCAACCCCCTTTTGTGGGACCTCCCTGTAAGCAAACAGAAGGCAGGGTAAAAGGATGTCCCATCTTCGCCTAAGCTTGTCTGGTAAACCTTTTATCATTCCCTTTAGGGTCTTGTTGAATCTCTCAACAAGCCCATTGCACTGTGGGTGATAGGGTGTGGTGAACTTGTAGTTCACACCACACTCCTTCCACATTGCAGTCAAGTATCCTGACATGAAGTTGGCACCTCTGTCAGAAATGACCTCCTTTGGAAAGCCCACTCTGGAGAATACTCCAAGCAGGGCCCTTGCCACAACAGGAGCTTTTGTGGTCCTCAGGGGAATAGCTTCTGGATACCTGGTGGCATGGTCCACTATCACCAGTATAAATCTGTGCCCAGATGCTGTTTGTGGGTCCATTGGTCCTACAATATCTATGCCCACTCTTTCAAAGGGAACCCCACCACAGGTAGTGGTATGAGGGGGGCCTTTGTGGTGCCACCTGATTTGCCACTGGCTTGGCAGGTGACACAGGAGCGACAAAACTCCTTGGTATCTTCTGACATATGGGGCCAGTGAAAGTGAGGGACAAGCCTGTCCCAAGTCTTGTTCTGGCCTAAATGTCCTGCAAGGGGAATATCATGGGCCAAGGTAAGAAGGAAGCCTCTGAACTTCAGTGGTATGACCAACCTCCTGGATGCACCAGGCTTGGGGTCTCTAGCCTCTGAGTACAGTAGCCCTTCATCCCAATACACTCTATGGGTACCTTGAGCATTCCCTGCAGCCTCAGCAGCAGCCAGCTGTCTGAGGGGTTCAAGAGAGGGGCAGTCTAATTGAGCCTGCCTCAGATCTGCCCTTGAAGGTCCCCCTGTCCCAAGAAACTCAACCTGATCAGGTTCAAGTTCTTCTAGGACAGTTCCTTCAGGGCTCTCAGAATCATCCTCCTGGGAGGGCTGATCCACCACCTGAGGCAGGGGGGAAGGCACAGCCTTAACCCTACTGCTCTTTCTCTTGGGTTGTGACTGGTCCATAGTTTCAGGATCCAGCACTTGTTCAGTGGTGCACTTTTTGGCCTGTGACCTGGTCACAGCAAGGACATGTGCATCTATCCCCAGCATTTCTGCATGGGTCCTATACTCCACTTCAGACCAGACTGAAGTTTCAAGATCATTGCCCAGTAAACACTCTACAGGAAGGTCTGAACTAACAACAACTTTCTTGAGGCCAGTTACCCCTCCCCAGGAGAAGTTAACAATAGCCACACTATGGGAGGTAGTGGCATTGCTAGCGTTGGTCACTAGGTAATTCTCACCTAGTATGATCTGTCCAGGGTCCACAAAGGCAGGTGTCACCATTGTGACACTAGCCCCAGTGTCCCTGTAGGCCTGAGCCATTCTTTGGTTGATAAAAGGGGTCTGTCTGTACTTGCCCAGGTTACTGGGGCCTATAGTAGAGGACAAAGCCAAGTCCCCATCACAGATCAGAACAGCCTGAGTAGGTATTCCGACTAGGCCAGAATCCTCCTCAGTTCCCAGGGCTAACCCTACTACACCCTTTTGCTGGGAACCACCACTTACAGCTGGACTAGGGGGTACATTTGCCTTAGGGGCAATGGTGGCTGGGGGCTTATCCTTTTTGGTGCACTCACTAAACCAATGTGAGTTGGACTTACAATAGTTCCACCATGGTTTCTTTTGGCCATCTTTCTTTTTATCCTTTTTGGGACCACCCTCCCCCTGAGCCTTTTGGGGGCCTGGTGAAGACTTCTGGTCTTTTTGTTTCTGATCATTACCCTTCTGGTCTGCCTTTTTCTGATCACCGCCCTGGTTCTGGTTTTTCTGCTTAACTCTAGTCCTGACCCATCTATCTGCCTTCTTTCCCAATTCTTGGGGAGAAGTCAGATCAGAATCAATCAGGTGTTGATGCAGTAGCTGGTTTTGACAGTTGTTAAGGATTTGTTCTCTCATGATCAAATTATACAATCCTGTATAGTCCTTAACCTTACTTCCCACTAGCCAGCCTTCCAGAGCCTTAGTGGCACAATCTACAAAGTCAGTCCAGTCCTGAGTCTGTGTCTTCTGGGTATCCCTGAACAACAACCTGTATTGTTCAGTGGTTAGGCCAAACCCATCAATCAGAGCACTCTTCAGGACAGTGTAATTATCTGCATCCTCATCATTAACTGTGAGGAGCTTGTCTCTACCTTTCTCAGAGAAGGAGAGCCACAAGATAGCTGCCCACTGACTTTGGGGTACCTGCTGTACTTTGCAAGCTCTCTCCAAAGCAGTTATCCATTTGTGGATGTCATCCCCACACTTGTAGGGAGGGACAATCTTGCTCAGGTTTCTATTATCATAGTGCCTGTCTCTATCCTTAGGGATATTGCTGCCACCAGTGGGTTCTGACCCACTTAACTTTTGCTCTCTAGCCAGAGCAAGCTTCTCCTTGGCAAGGGCAAGTTCTTCCCTCTGAATCCTCAGATTAGCTTCCCTCATTCTGGCTTCATGCTCCTTTCTCTCAGGGGAAGTCATCCCCCTGTGAGAGGAAGCATTAGAGATGCTAGAGACATGGGAGTGGATGGATTCCCTTGAAGGGGATCTGTCCCTCCTGCTTCTCTGTGTAAGCCCACTTGGGGGTCTGTACGGGGGGACCCCATGCAAACTCCCATGTAAGCTTAGGTTAGCCTGGCTAAGTCTTCCTACTTGGCCCTGGCTGTCTACCTCTTCATCTGAAGTCCCATCTGACTCGTCTGTGGTGGGCAGACCCTCCTTTGTACCTAGGGTACTGGCCTGTGAGGCTCTAAGAGCATCATACTCCTCTAGGAGTTGTACTAGCTGAAGGAGGGTAGGGTTTGCACCCTGTTTTAACTTTCTGGAGGTACACAATTGTCTCATCTCCTGAAAAGTTAGAGTATCATATCTAGAGGGGGTCTTCTGCAGACCTGCCCCTCCTGAGAGAGCATCTTCTTGATCTCTTCCCAGAGACATGATCTAGTGAGGGTGTGGTGTGTGCACCTACCTACACTAGTTGTTTCTACTAAACCTCTGTTAGTTGTAGTCAGGGTGTGTTACTCCCTTCAACCTACAACCACTAAGTCCAGTAGGACTTAAGTATTATAATCTATGTTATATGTACCTAGACAATATCTGTGTGATCTTTCAATTTAGTATCTCAAGATTACAATGGTATTACAACAGCAAGCTCAGATCCCAACCGCTGCTCACCAATGTGAGAAGTTGGCCTGATGTATGATGTCACTAGTTCTAGTCTACACCTTATATCAGTCCAAACAACCCTTATGGTGATTGGTTGTAAAGTCAACCTTATAGACCAGCTATCCTAGTGGTAGCATGGACAAGAGCAGTCTTAGGCTAAACTCTGAACGGCATGCAAAGCCAGCTGTGATACCATATATAATCCCTTGAATACCAAATGAAAGGACACCACAACAGATATATATATAAAATAAAGTATTTATTCTAGTCAAACCCTCAGCACTCTTTATGAGATTAGAGGTAAGTACAACACAGTCTTATTTAAGCATACATTAAGTCACAACAGGTAAGTAATACAGTTAGGCCCTAGGGGCCACGCAAACCATATACTAAGTAAGTGGTATAAGGACCACTGTCACGGAAATAGGATAGGCCTAGGCCTAGGGAATCGCTGGGGCTACACTACACTAGCAACAGTTAGGAAGTGGGAGGCCCACGGGATTCAGGTGCAGAGTGGAAACACTCACGCGTAATGCGTAAAAGTCGATAGAAATAGTAGTTGTTAGAAATTAACAGTTTAAGGACACTTCTGAAGCAGCTAGAGAGTCGAGACTCGGAAACTAGACCCTAGGATAGTCACTACCCTTGTGAGCACCGAAGTACCCAAGTTACCTAGCCCACGGACTGCAGGTGCATAGGTGTGAACTTGCGTCGGGTTTCGTCGTGGACTTATATGGATGCCTGAAGGAAAGTTGCTGACAGGCAGTCAGTGAAGAGTGTCCGGTGGATACCAAGGCTGGGATCAAGAAGAGAGGAGACCTGCAAGCAGAAGGGACAGAGTCAAGGTCACTAGCCAGTGACCACATGGAAACAGGAAGGAACCAGGCGATGTCGTGAAGATTGCAGGTGAAGGTGAAGCTTGTCGCTGCAGCCACGAGGACCAGGGAACGTCGAGGACGACCAGGACCAGGAGGCGAGCTGTCCCACGAAGGCTCTTGCTGTCGGCGGCGTCGAAGTTGGACTAGGACTCACCAAGCCTTGGCAAGCGGAACCCACGAAGAACGGAGGACTTGCTTCTGGTGCAGACCAAGAAGGTCTGGGGTGCTTCTCTTTTGCAAAGAAGCGGGAGCCAGTCTGGAGGAGCCAAACCAGCAGTGAAGATTTCTGGATGCGTCGTCACAAAGGTCACTAGCCAACGGGCAAGCAACCGGACAAGCGCGGCAAGCAGGAAAATGCAGAAGGGCCCCACGCAGGACTTGTGGAGTGTGGGGGGCTGATCTTCGGTGTAGATGGTGCTTGGGGTTGGGGCTTCTCAATCCCCTGTGCACAACTTCGAGGGTGCCTCAGAAGCTGCGCTGGAAGATACTCGCCACTTTTCCCAGGTAGCCGGTCCCACGTCTCTCGTCGCCTCCACGGATCTCAGCTTGGATGTGGATCAGGGTCGGAGAAGTCTGGAAGTCAAGGCTCTGGTCGGGCTCTGCAGTCGGTCCCTCGTAGAACTTCAGCAAAGCAAAGGGTAGTCTCTTGATGGTGCCTGTTTGCACAGGGTAGCCACTCCTTGGCCACAAGGGAGATTCTTCAGTCTTCTTCTTTCGTCGAATGTCGAAGGTCCAGAGTTTCTGTTCAAGTTGCAGGTTCAGGATAATCTAATCTCCTGGGGCCCAGCTACCACTCTTATCCAAATCTGGGGGGCTGGGTTACCTGCTAGGTCACGCCTTATGGGTGGGACCTGGGAGGGGGGTGGTTACACCCCCTTCCCTTTGTCCAGTTTCGCGCCAGGACTGGGGCTGGAGAGCCCCAGCACCGATTTGAACTGGACTATGCACGGGACACCTTGTGTGCCCCAGGCATGTCTCATTCTTTTCATCCCTCCCTGCCCCAATACACTAAGGACTGTCTGGGGTGGTGCTCGCACCTCCCAAGGCAGGAAACCTATTGTCCAAGCCTCCCTTGCCGGGATCACTACCAGCAGCAGAAGGTCAGACTCGTGTCTGTGGCAGCAGCATCCATTTTGTGATGCTGGGGCTCTGGTTAACTTTAACCGGGTAATTAGGTTACAACATGCCTTCTCCCTCTAGAAGGGAGGGATAATATCCTCATCCCCAGAAATGGGATGGGGGTATTATTCCAAAGTGTTAGACACCTTACACGACATGTTTTGATAAAGCCAAACCATAGTTACCATAACCGTTTAAGATTATAAGGTACTTTAAGAGTATATGGTAGGCTATATCATAGAACAGCTATAAGGACATGGTTCCGAAAGCTGCAGACAGGCTCAGCTCATGCTAGAGCACCATCTCACATGTTACCAAGCACTCTGCCTCCAGGATTGATAAGGCCTGCCATAGGAGTGGCTGATAGGTACACATGTGTCTATATGTAATTTAGGTATAGGAATACTACACCTAAGCAAGGGGTGATTACACAACCTTGCCCCAGCTGAGTGATCAGTCAGTTGTGTCATAATGGAAGGCCAGGCCAGGGGTGGCCTAATACATGCTGCAGCCCCTGGTAGGCCTAGGGTACACCTATGCCCTGGGTACCTAAGGTACACTGTACAGGTCCCAATAAGGTGATCCTATCCAAATGGGTTATGCACCTAAAGTACATAGTATTAATTTAGAGAGAGAACAGCAGAGCTGTGGGTCTGATTAGCAGGCCCACAGCCACATCTAAGTCGAAAACCAGTATAAGATCGGTTGTGTTGTCATGGCCGTCTTTAGGGCCGAAAAGGCCTGCACTGCCTCCGGGGATGGGTGTAGAAGGTCTCGTGGTTTTGCTAGTTTCTGGAGCAGATTTGTAAGAGGGGCTGCTATGTCGGAAAACCTGGGTATAAACCTTCTATAATACCCTATGAGTCCCAAGAATGCCCAGAGTTCTCTTTTAGACTGCAGAAAGGGGGTCCCTTCAATGGCTCTCACTTTTTCCGTTTGGGGAGTTATTGTCCCATCCCCTAATACAAAACCCAGATAGTTTACGCGGTGGAACGCCGCCCTAGATTTCTTGGCGTTAACATGTAAGCCCGCCTTCTTTAAGGCGGTCAGGATAGTCTGCACGTGTTGCAAGTGTTCTCGCCAGGTTCTACTGTATATGACGATATCGTCAAGATACGCGGAACAGAAGGCCATGTAGGGTTTTAGGATGGTGTTCATCAGGCGTTGAAAGGTGGCAGGTGCCCCATGTAGTCCGAAGGGAAGGACGGTGAACTCGTACAGTCCCTCCTCGGTGATAAATGCTGTCTTCTTCCTGTCGCTTTCCCGGAGGGGCACCTGCCAATACCCCTTTGTGAGGTCAAATGTGGTGATGAACACCGCGTCTCCAAGTTTCTCGATCAGTTCGTCCACCCGCGGAATGGGATAAGCATCGAACGTCGAAATGGCGTTCAATGCGCGGAAGTCCATGCAAAAACGCCGCGACCCGTCTGGTTTGGGTACCATCACAATAGGTGACGCCCACTCGCTCCTTGAAGGCTGGATGACGCCTAGTTGCAGCATGTCGTGGACCTCCCGCCTTATGGCTTCTCGTCGGGCCGCAGGTATTCTGTATGGTCGTTGTTTCACAATTTTTCCTGGGTGGGTCTGAATAACATGTTCCACTAACGTAGTTCTCCCTGGTAGATCCGAAAATATGTCTTTAAACGGTTGCAACATCTCCATGAGTTCCTTCTTCTGTTGCGAGGAGATCTCTTCGCTCACAACAAGTTCGGTTATCCTGGAGTCTGTGTTGTGACCCGTGGGTATAAGGAACTGGGCATTTTACGGCGGGGGTCCTATCCACTTCTTCA
The DNA here is from genome assembly GCF_964204655.1 of Triturus cristatus. Lineage (NCBI taxonomy): Eukaryota > Metazoa > Chordata > Amphibia > Caudata > Salamandridae > Triturus > Triturus cristatus. Next base: position 1,188,341,183 of record NC_140592.1, read on the forward strand.
ACATGTTTGTGATATGTTTGGATTTTGGTGGGGGATACCCGCAACTTATAGGTTGTATCTCCGATCGTCTCCAGGACTTCGTAGGGACCCACCCACTTGTTTTTGGTTTTGTTGGCGATCGAGGGTAGGAGAAGCAGGGCCCAGTCCCCTTTCTGTAACCTCCGGAGTTTTTTCCCCTGATCGTAATACCGCTTCTGTTTTGACTGCTGATGTTCTAAATTAGAGCAGGCTAGGGTCCGTAGTTTCCCTAGCTTGGATCTGAGTTGTTGGGTGTAGTCGAGTAGGGATCTCTGTTCTCGGTCTTCTTCGGACTCCCATACGTCTTTGGTTATCTCTAATAAGGAGCGGGGTTGTCGTCCGTACAACAATTCAAAGGCTGAACAGCCTAAACTACTTTGTTTTTGTGTCCTCAAGACGTACAGCGCTAGGGGTAACAGACGGTCCCATTCCTGGCCCTCAGCCGTGAGCATTTTCTTTAGTGCTCTCTTTAGACTTTGATTATATCTCTCGACGAGACCGTCTGTTTGCGGGTGCTACACAGAGGTACGTAGGTGATGTATGTCTAGGGTTTTGCATACTTCTTTCATTAATTTGGAGGTGAAGGGAGTACCTTGATCCGTTAGGATCTCTTTAGGAAATCCCACTCGGGAGAACAACTCCACTATTCTCTCCGCGATATGTACTGTTGTCGGGGTGCGTAAAGGAAAAGCCTCGATGAATCTTGTGGCATAATCAACCACCACGAGGGCATATAAGTGTCCTTTTGATGATTTCGGCAGGGGTCCGATCAGATCCATTCCCACTCTCTCAAAAGGGGTTCCAATTATGGGTAGAGGTCGTAACGGGGCTGCAGGGGGGCGGTGTATGTTTTTCCTTTGGCATATCTCACATTTCATGCAGTAGTTGTGCACGTCTTTATATATCCCTGGCCAATAGAAGAATCGCGCTATGGTCTCTGTTGTTTTCTCCTTTCCGCTATGACCTGCGGTAAGGTGTGCATGAGCAAAGAAAAGGACCTGTTCTCGGAAAGAAACGGGGACTAATAGCTGGGGTGTCCCTCCCTCTGTCCCCTCCCGGTACAACAACTCGTTTTTGATAAGAAAACGGGGGAACTTCTTAACCCCCTGGGCTTGGGACACATGGGCGCTCTCCCAGGCATTAAATAGGGTGGTATCGTTAGCCTGCGCGAAACGAAAACTGCGATCTAGGACCCATGGTTCCGGGGACATGAGAGCGGACCTGGCGATCCTACCCCCTAAAGGGGCCGTAGCCATAGACCCTGACAACAATGCCATGAACTCCGGGTTATCCACCCCTAACAGCATCTCCTCGGGAAGGGACTTCACCACCCCCACCCTTACCGTACAGGGCTCTTTGTTCACGGGATGTATTGTAATCTGGGCAAGAGGGTACGGTCTCACGTCCCCATGTACGCAACGGATGTGGACCACTGCGCCTGGTATATACTGGTGTGGGTGTATGAGATGGTCCTGTACCACCGACTGTCGGCAGCCAGAATCTAACAACACCCTCACTGTCCTCCCATTCAACTGCAGACTCACATAGAAAGAGCTCCCCATCTCTGCTGATTACAGTATGGACCGCGGCAGGTATCCGACCTCCATCGGCTCCTCGGTGGGTCGCTTCCTCGGGCAGAGTCTAGCTATGTGACCCCATTCCCCACATTCGAAGCACTGGGGCCCTCGGACTGGAGGACCCTCCATCCGCACAGGGCGGGGCCTAGATGGTTCGACCACAATCCTCTGTTTCTTGTCCCCTTTTCCGAGGCTTACTCCCTTTTGAACCTTTTCTCCCTCCCATCCTAGGGACTTTGGCTGGGCTCTCGCATAGTTGGCGGCCATTTCTATGGCCCCGTCTAGGGTTAATCCTGAATGTTGTCTCAGCCACCTCTGACTGGCATACGGTAGAGCCTCCATAAATTGTTCTAGATATATCTTAGTCATCACGTCCTCCATCGTGCTGGTCGACTGATTCAGCCACTTGTCGGCGGCCATCTTGAGCCTGACGAACAAGGTTTTGGGGTTCTCCCCCGGTGTTCCCCGTTCCTTCCGGAAGCGGATGCGATAAGCCTCTCCATCAAGCCTTAGGTGGTCAAGGATGATCGCTTTAATAGTAGGATACGGAACCAGTCCCGAGGGGTTGGCCACCTGGTAGGCAAACTGTGCTTCCCCGGTCAGCAGGGGAGCCAAAAAGTAAGGCCACTTTTCTTCCGGCCACCCCAATGCTCTGGCGGCCCTTTCGAAGTTCATTAGAAAGACATCAGGGTCTTCTCCATGGATGTATTTCTGTAATGAAATCCCTGACGGATTAGGGATGGACAGGGGGCGGCGGTCTATAGGCACCGGAAGGGTAGGGGTTGAGCTGGTCTTCTGGATGCTTTCCAACTGCGCTGTTATGGTATTTTGAAACAGGTCCCGGTCTGCCTGTGCTGACGTCATCTGTCGCTGAACAGCCCATTCCAGTTTCTCCTGTCCCTGGACGAGATGTTGGATAAGGGCGTCCATCTTTTCCATACAGATGGACCTTGTGGTGGAAAATCCCACTTCTGACACCAGTGTAGTGGGTCCGGGGTGACAGATACGCAGGGTCAGGCTCAGGGATCTTAAGAGGGTTTTATTTCTGAACAGTATATACAGTACTCCGCTCCCACTGGGTGACTGCTGCCGGTAGTCGGTTTTACTTCGCCTGAACGTCCTCTACAGCGAGCTGTTCCTTTCTCTCGGCGGTCACTCGATTAGGTGGTCCGACCTCGTCTCTCCGGCGTATATGCCCCAAAAGACAAAGGAAAGCAGGTATCAGAGGTATGCTGTGTACCGTTTGAGTTAGGGCCGGGAGTGAGGGACACCGTGGTGGGGAACACTCGCTTCGTGCCTAGGTGCTCAGGGGGAAGGTATTCGATCTAACAGGGGATTTATCGGCTACATGCGGCTCTATTCAGTGGAATTTTCCCCACCCACCCCGCAACTTTCCCTCGTACCTGCTCCAGCCACGCTCCTCCCCCGGGAACGTGGCAGGGCGCCTCACGGATACGTTGGCCTCCTGGCTTGTAGTTTTCTGCTCCCGTAGATGTCTCGTCGAGGTGGGTTCTTCCTCCTTCCGTCCGGTCCTCACGGTCAGCCTTCCTCCTCCACTCCAGCACTCTCGTCTCCGCTCTCCTTTGCTCTGGCTCACGCTCCTCTGATATTCCCTGCTCCGACTCTCGCTCCTCCGCTCTCCTCCGCTCTGACTCTCGCTCCTCCAGTCTCCTCCGCTCCGACTCTCGCTCCTTCACTCTCCTCCGCTCTCTCTCGACCTCCGGGGAAACGCCGTCCGCCGTCTCCCTTCTCTGACTCTCCTTTGAAGTCCCGCTGACTGAGACGTCATCCAGGGGAGGGGCTTCCACGCAGGGAAACTCCGTCTTAAAGGTATGGCGTCCTTCTTCTATCTTCCAATCGAGGCGATTGTACGGATAGTCTTGCACCCGATAGTGACAGGCAGGGGTGTCTATGTCTGCATTGACCCCTACCCCGTCACACAGTGCCACTTCACCTTTACTACCCTATTCTCCTGTTCTTCCTACTAAGCCTTTCTCTCCTCCAAACTCTCCCATACTACCACCATATACACCACCACCAAAGGATGATGCTTTAGAGGGTGGGGGAGGGAACACTGACCCTGATAACGATACAGACGTCCCACGAGACGATTGGGATGATTATGATGACCCAGTAGATCCGCCAGAACTTCCTGATCCCGATGCATACCCAAAGCCATCTCCGCCAGATGACAATATTGGTTTTAGTCAGCTTATAGACAGAGCCGCCCAGTACCATGGTGTTCAAATGCATTCGGACCCCACAGAGGAGAACTTCCTAATAGACACCTTTGCACAGTCACAAAAGACCGTACAAACGTTACCGATGTTAAATTGACAAAAAATATAAACCCGCTCCCAATGATCCCACCTACCTCAAGGGTCAACTTCCTTTAGATTCTCTAGTAGTGACCAACGCTAGAAATCGTGGCAACTCTCAGACCTCCGGGAATGCTCCACCTCCGCACAAAGAATCCAAATTATTAGATGCTTCGGGCAAATGAGTTGCAGCCCAAGCAGCCAATCACTGGAGAATAGCCAATGCACAAGCATTACTTGCCAGGTACGATAGGGCTCATTACGACCAACTAAAAACCCTATTGCAGCATTTGCCTGATCAATATAAGACCAAGGCCAATGATTTAATTCAAGAGGGCAAATTAGTAACTAATGCATCAATCAAGTGTGCTGTTGATGCAGCAGACACCGCATCTAGATCCATTAACACTAGTGTGTTACTAAGGAAACATGCCTGGTTGCGCATATCTGATAGACTACTAGCCGCAGATTCCTTAACGTAGAATTATCCCCAGGCGTGAGACTGGACCCGGAAAACTTTCTTGCCCAGCATCTCTGCGTGCTGGGGTGGCGGTACCACGCGACTCCGCCCGACGTCCTCCACGGGCGTGACGTCGGCGAGGTCACACATGCCCCACCCGGCGCGCTAACGTCAGTTTTCTTGTTCTCCACGTGCAACGCGGACCCGGATCATGTTACTGGCCTTTTTTCAGGCCTTCTTCTTACGCTTAGCATTTTCCTGGGTACAGTGGGCGAATGCCTTCGGGCTTCAAGACGTGCTCGTCTTGCACGCGCCAGATGTCGGCGACGGATCCTCACCCCATCTGTATGTGGGGGAGCACCACGACTCCACGGACTGTGAGGCGTGTCAGCAAATGAAGCCAAAGTCCCGGCGGGAGCGCCGGATGGAACTCCTTTCGGCCCGCCTGTCCAGGTCGGCGTCGTCGCCACGTCCGTCCCCTGCGGAGGGCTTCAAGAACCGCCGCTTCCGTCTTCAGCATCGTCTCTCTCCACGGCCGCAGGGGCGTCGCTCACCTGTTGGTAAGTGTCGCAGTTTGTCCCCGAGGCCCGATCCCCAGCCTGTTGGGGGCGTGGGTTCTCCGCGAGTGGTGCGGCCCGCGCGTCGTCACCCTATCTGCCGTGCCCTGGCGCGGGGGCGACCAGAGCCCAGATGGAGGCCTATGCGGCGACCTTGCAGGCCTCCTTGGCTCTTCCCTCTTCTCCTTCTCTTCCTGGGACGTCTGCGGATCCCTTGTTGCGTGCGGGGACTCCTGCGGCGTCGCAGGCGCCAACTGGTTCGGATCCAGGTTTGGAGGATATGGTGCCGTCGGGGTGCGGCTCTTCGGGGTTCCCTCCTTCGGACCACGGCGCCTCTGCCTCGCCGCAAATCCCAGCAGGGGTCCCCGTGGTGTCGCGGGAGGTTGCCGGGGCTCTGGGCTTGTCCTCGAGTCCCCCTCAGTCCTCTGGGCAGGCGGCGGCCTTGTCCTAGGCCAAGGTGACACCGCTCAGGCGCCGGCGGCTGCTGGCCCTGGCGGTGCCGCAGGGGCCGGCTAGGGGTCATGACGTGTACCCGGGCCCCCCTCGTCCCTCCACGCAGGCGGCTGCCTCACCGAAAAGGTGAGTCGATGCCTTTTCGGCGCCGTTCCTTAGCCGCCTCGGCTCCGACCAAGCCCCGGTCCCCCACGCCACGCATTCTGGCAGAGGTCATTCCAGCGTCCCCTTCGGCGCCGGTTAACGTTGACCTGATGCCTGTGGTGGACTCTACGGCTCTGGTCTGACGTTGGGTTGTTGATTCATCTTCGGACGCCCCCTCTTCTCCAGAGGTTCGGCAGCTGTTTGTTTCATCTTCTCCTGAGACGGGTCGCTGCGTCGTGGCTTTTTCACCGGCGTCTTCTAAGGACAGCTCTTCACCGTAACCGCGCCTGCAGTCTTCGCCGAAGGCGCCTCAGGTTCCCCATTCATCGGTCCACCCTCCCCCGTTTCGAGCTTGGCCTTTCCTTTCTCCGGTTGGACTGGGGGACGGCCGCCTTAGCTTGCAGCCGTCACCCACGGAGGAACTGCTTTCCCCGCCGCGGGGCCCTACGGAGCCGAGTGCTGCCTTCGCTCGGGCTGTTTCCACGGCTGCGGGCGTCTTGCGCATTGGCGATCCAGCTGCCCATTTCCCCACAGATCATCTGCTGGAGGTTCTCCACCAGGGCTCTGGTGGACGGGAGCTGCTTCTTCCCTTCGAGGCTGCGCTCCACACTTCTCTTTTGGGGGCCTGGGGGCACCCTGCCACGGGGGACCTGGTGCTCCAGCCTCTTCTGGACTGCCACCATCTTGCTTTGCATGATCCTGTCCGTCTTTCCCTCCACCCATCTACCAGGGGCCCTCTTTTACAGACTGCCTTTTCCCTCCTTGCCATCGGTGTTGTCTCCCCCGTTACAGGAGGCCCGCTGGTTGGATTCCTGGGGGCGCAACATCTTTGCCTCCTCCAGTGCTGCTTTGCGGGCCCTTAACACTCTTTGTGTGTTAGCCAGAGCCACTTCTTGCTTATGGGACTCGGCGGAGTCCCTTATGTCTTCCGCTTCTCAGGCAGGTGCCTGCGTCAATCTGTGGTACCATGTGTTGGATGGCCGAGAGCTGGCGGCGTTTATTCTTTGCTCGGCTCTGGACGTTTCGGAGATGCTTGGTCATACCATGGCTACTTCGGTGGCCCTTTGTCGCCATGCCTGGCTACGGGATAGTGTTTTTCCTGAGAACGTTAGGGAACGGCTGGTTGACCTCCCCTTTGATGGTGCTCTGTTGTTCCATGCCCCGGCGGATTCTGCCATTCAGAGGTTTCTTGCGGGGCTTTGTCGTCCTCCTCCTCCTCCTCCCCCTCCACCTCCCCCTCAGTGACCTGACGGTCTGTGTTTTGGGAGGTGGTGTTCCGTTGTTTTCCTGGGGCCTTGTACGGGTGGCCCAGGTTGTGTGTTCTGTCTGGTTGATGTGCCTTGGGGGCCCTTTTGTGGGGCCCTTGGTGCTGTTGGCTGCTGGTCCGGCCCTTTTGTTGTCTTGTGGTTTTGGCTGTTGGTAAGCCAGTAGACCCTGAGATTAGGCCTTCTGTCTCTTCTTTATTGGCTGCTTCATAAGCCGTCTCTGGGTATTTTCTGCAGGTGTTTTTGTCCTCTGCTGTGGAAATTTTTTCCTAAGAGGTGTTCCCATGGTTCATGGGACGTAACCTACCCTATGTGAGGTATTTGTAGCTATTATATAGCTCTGTCATGTGCTGGGGGGGTGTGGTCGCCCTTTCGGTTCCTTGCTCTCCGCAGTGTCACGGTATGTCACAGGTGCGATCTTCTTGCCACTTGTCTTGGAGCGGCTTGCGCTAGGTCTGTCCTTCTCCTTGTCGCCATGCCGCTCGGGCGGTCGGCCTGCTGTCTGCAGCGTCGTGTTGTGGCGGTTTGTCCTGTGTTTTGGCTGGGTCCTCTGCCGGCTGCTCCAGATGGTTGGCTTTCCTTGGCCTCTGTATTCAGTTGGCCGGCTTGGGCCGTCCTCTGTCTCCCTCTTATTTCTGCCGGTTCCTCCACTTCTTCGTGGTCACTGTGTGTGTCTGTTCGAGCCCGGCCCCTCCCTTGGCTGGTCCTCCCGGGCCTCTGCCTTTGGTTGGCGTCTGCCTTTTCCTTGGTGCGCTGTTCCGTGGTGTTGCCTGTTGTTGGCGGCGCGTGCAGACCTGCTTGTTCTACTCCACCGTGGTGCTCTTGATGTGTTTTCTTGCGCCCCTGCCTCTGTTCCGTTGGTGCTTCGTGCATCAGTGCTTTTCTTCTTCCGCTGGTGGTGTTGGCGGTGGCGCTGTTCCGGCCTTGTCCGCTGCTTGCGGCCACAGTGTTTTCAGCTCTTTTCTGTCTCTGTGCATGTGTTTCTTCCAGTGGGCCTTGCCTCTGCCTCTTCTCACTGGGTTCAAAGTGTCCCTTGTGTTCCTTGAGGTTTGTGGGTGCTGTCTGCCCCTGCGGGGTGTTAGGCGCCCTTTCTTGGTTGGGCTAGGATCTCCTGGCCTTTTTTTTTTTTGCTTCTTGTTCTATGCCATGTCCCCTACTGGGGCCCCGGTCTCTCCAGGTGGGGAGGCTCTCTCGCAGGCCCTCCTCCCTCCTCCCTTCTGGATATGGCTAGGGTATCTATTCTATGTTAAGGAATCTGAGGCTAGTAGTCTCTATCAGATGTACAAGTTACTTACCTTCGGTAATGATGTATCTGGTAAAGACTATTCTAGCCGCAGATTCCTTCACGACCCGCCCTTCCTCCCCATTCTGCGAGGACCCTCTGCTTGGGTTTCTGCAGCCGCCTCCCTCTGGGTGGCTTGCCTTCTCTGGGTGTCCTCTTCGTTTTCTTCTGGTCAGGCATTCCTCCAGCTGGTTTTTCTCCAGCGTGAGGGCCTCCTTTTGCTCTTTCCCTCTGTTGTTAGTTTCTAATCCCCACCCGGTCTTCTGCGTTGGGGGTTCTCTTACCTGTCCTTTGACCTCCTACTCCTTTCGGAGGTTATGGCCCTCCTTGGTAATGTAGTCTGCGGATGAATTACCTGTCCTTTGACCTCCTACACCTTTCAGGAGGTATGGCCATCCTTGGCAGTGTACTCTGGGAATGGATTGCTGTTCCTCTGTTCCGAGCTTGGGCCCTTCCCTTTGTGGTTGAGATCTCTCTCTCTCTCTCTCTCCCTCTCCCTCTCCCTCTCCCTCTCCCTCTCCCCCCCTCTCTCTCTCTCTCTCTCTCTCTCTCTCTCTCTCTCTCTCTCTCTCTCTCTCTCTCTCTCTCTCTCTCTCTCTCTCTCTCTCTCTCTCTCTCTCTCTCTCTCTCTCTCTCTCTCTCTCTCTCTCTCTCTCTCTCTCTCTCTCTCTCTCTCTCTCTCTCCTTTGTGCTTTCTTGCTCTGGCTTCGCTGCTCTGGCCTTCTGGTGCTTTACTGCCACCTGGTTCTTTCGCCTTGGCTGGCACAGTTGTTCCTCAGAGTGGTGTTCTGCTCTTTTCCTGCTCTGGCGTGTTGTTGTCGCCTTCTGGTGCCACCTGGTGAGGTTTCTCACTTTTTGTTTCTCTCTATTTTGTTTCTCTGGTTTTTTCGCACACTGTTCCCATGCTCTCCTCAGTTTTGTTGTGATGGCTCCGCGTTGTGGCGCATAAAAAGTTCTCCGAAGCAAACTGACGTCAGCGCACCGGGGTGGGGCTGATGTGACCTCGCTGATGTCATGCACGTGGAGGACGTCGGGCGGAGTCGTGTGGTACCGCCCCCGGCACGAAGAGATGCTGGGCAAGAAAGTTTTCCGGGTCCAGTCTGACGCCTGGGGATAATTCTACGTTAAGGAATCTGCGGCTAGAATCGTCTCTACCAGATACATCGTTACCGAAGGATAGTAACTTGTAATTCTGGCTTTAAACAGGAGGTACAAACAACTATCCTCAATCAGCCGTTCAATCAAGAACAACTTTTTGGCCCAGCTGTGAATACAGCTTTAGAGAAAATGAAAAAGGACACGGAGACTGCTAAATCCATGGGAGCATTACAGTCTCCATCCACACGAGGTTCCTTTCGACACTCCTTCTACAGAGGTGCGTCCAAAAATATCAGCGCCGACACTGCTTCCTCCTCCTACAAAAACCCCACGCAAACATCCCCCAACAAGGGATATTTTAAAGGTGGGTACAGAGGAAACGACAACAAAGGAAGAGGCCGAGGTAACAACAAGATCTGAAAGAAACACGTTAGTTAGATTCCTCACCTTAGAATATCCCCAGGCGTCAGACTGGATCCGGAAGATTTTTCGTCAGCAATACCCCTTGCGCGTCGCTAGGCGTCGTCTGCGGCTCCGCGTCCGTCGTCGGCGTCGTGCGCCGGGATGACGTCGTCGGAGTACTTAGACGCCGCCCTCGCGTGCTGACGTCAGTTCTTCTTTTTTCCGCGCCAGTAAGCGCAGATCCGGGAGAGCTACCCCTTTTAGTCTTTTTTGACTAAATCTTTTTTGATCATTTTTGATCCTTGTCTGTCGACATCTGGTGCCGGTAGGATGCCTGGGTTCAAGGCTTGCGAGGATTGCCATCGACTGATGTCGGTGACCGATCACCACCGCCGGTGCCTCTACTGCTAAGGCCCCGACCACGACGCGGAGTCGTGCAACGACTGCCAGGCCCTGACTTCGAAGGCTAGGCGGGAGCGGTCCCGCAAGCTTCTCGAGCTTCGCCACTCGGCTCCGCGTCGTGCGCGATCCCGGTCCAGGAGGAGGTCCAAGGATCGCTCGCGGAGCCCTAGCCGACGCCATCGATCGTCCGGCTCCAAGTCGTCGGGTAAGTCCAAACGCTCAAAGAAGTCCAAGAGGCGACACCGCTCTTCGGACTCCCCTCGCCGGTCGCGCGACTTGGCCGAGGGTCAGGGTGGTTCCACCCCCGCGGCTCCGGCGGAGCCGCAGGTGCCGCGTCCGCCCCCATACCTTCCGGTCCCTGGGACTGACGCGGCGCCGGCGGAGATCAGTGCCTTCCTCTCGGCCATGAGGAGCCTGGCCCCGCCGTCGACGCCCGCTGGCGCGCCTTCGGGCCCCGCGGACTCGACTGGGCGATCTTGCCTGCCGGCGGCTCCGGCCCCGGCGCCGTCGACGACTCCGGTCTCGACGCCGCAGGTCCCCGCGGGGCCCATGCCTGGGCCCCAGTCGACGCCGGTTGACCTAGTCACTCCTCCACCGGCGCCGGCGCCGCCGACGCCTTTGGCGCCGACACCGCCCCAGTTTAGCCCTCATCCGGACCCGGCGCCGCAGCGGCGTCAACCGACGCCGCATCCGACGCCGCTTGAGTCCTACCATCTCTACAGTCCGGTTCCGATCATTCCTCCTGTTTATCAGGCATCGGAAGAAGGGGGCGACTGGGAGGGGTTCGAGGACCCTATGGCTGTTCAGTCACAGCTTTCTCAGGACTGGGCAGATGAACTGGGGGAGGCCAGTGGGCTGGACACCTCGCCAGACACTGGATTCACTTCTCCTCCGACCGTGGCTTCGGAGGAGGGTGCAGCATTTTCTGTGGTGCTGCGCAAGGCGGCAGAGGCCCTTGGGCTCGACTTGCCTGCCGTGGCTGTGAGGACTAACATCCTCACCGAGGTGCTTCAAACCTCAGCAAGCTCCACTGAGCCTCTGCTGCCGTTCAACGAGGCCCTCACTGACGTTCTGCAGGGCACCTGGTCCAAGCCCTCCACAGTTCCTCCTGTGGATAGGAACGTTGCCAGGCGCCACCGCCCTGCTCCGGGCGACCCCAGTTTCCTGTCCCAACACCCCACCCCCGAGAGTCTGGTTATCCAGGCCTCTACCTCCCAATCCTCCTTCCCGACCGCTCCGCCGGACCGGGATTCCAAGAGACTCGAGCAGTTTGGCAAGAAACTGTTCTCGTCCCTTAGTTTGGGCCTGCGGTCCTTAAATACCGCCTGTCTCTTGGACCGTTATTCCCATTCCCTGTGGGATACGGTGGAGGACGTGCTGCCCCTGTGTCCGGAGGAGGTCCGGACGCGTCTTAACCAGGCTTTGGCCGATGGGAGGGATGCAGCACGGCACGTCATACGATGTGGGCTTGACACCACGGACTCACTGGGTCGGGCGATTTCAACCACGGTGGCGCTCCGCCGCCACGCCTGGATGCGGTCCACGTCATTTTCCGGGGATGTCCAGACCACCCTCATGGACATGCCCTTTGATGGCACTCGCCTGTTTGGTGAGAAGGCGGACAGTGCGCTGAACCGCTTTAAGGACTCCCGGGCTACGGCCAAGTCCTTGGGCCTCTCGGCTCCGCGGGCGCACACCTCCGCTTTTCGCCCCTTTCGTGGCCAAGGAAGGGGCGCCTCCTCACGTCCGCAAAGCCACCAGCCGCAGAACCAACCTGCGCGCGGTCGCGGACGTGGCTTCCGCCGTGGCGGAAATGGAGGCCGACGTGGTCAGCCCACTTCCACCCCGGCAGCATCCGCCTCAAAGCCCTCCTAGTCCGAGCTTTCAGGCCCATACCACGCCAGTGGGCGGCAGAGTTCGCCATCACCTGCTCCACTGGCGGTCCATAACATCGGACAGGTGGGTGCTGCAAATCGTCCGAAGGGGCTACTCCCTCCCCTTCGAGACGACCCCTCCAGCCATGCCACCGCAGCACCACCGTATCTCGGGGGATCATTTGAATCTTCTCCGCGAGGAAGTTTCGGCTCTCTTGGCCAAGGGGGCCGTCGAGCGCGTTCCGAGTCCAGAAGTAGGTCGTGGTTGTTATTCCCACTACTTTCTGGTTCCCAAGAAGGGCAAGGGGGGCCTACGCCCTATCTTGGACCTCCGGAACGTCAATGCCTTCCTCCGAAAGGAAAGGTTCAAGATGCTAATGTTGGCTCAGGTTTTAGCTGCCCTAGACCCTGGAGACTGGATGGTAGCGTTGGACTTGCAGGACGCATATTTTCATATCCCCGTCCTGCCGGCCCACCGGCGTTACCTACGGTTCACGGTGGGCCAAGAGCACTTTCAGTTTACCGTGCTCCCCTTCGGCCTCACCAGTGCCCCTCGGGTGTTCACGAAAGTGTTGGCGGTGGTCGCAGCTCATCTGCGCAGATCAGGGGTTTCAGTCTTCCCCTATCTCGACGACTGGTTGTTGAAGGCGGGCTCGCCCCAGGCAGTCGTCTCCCACCTCCAGACTACGGCGGATCTCCTGCATTTGCTGGGGTTTTCCATCAACGTGCCGAAGTCACACCTGAGTCCCTCTCAGAAGCTCCTCTTCATCGGAGCGGTTCTCGATTCGGCGCGGTTCCGGGTCCATCCACCGGAACAGCGGGTCCGGGATATACAGGCCCTGATTCCCATCTTTCGGCCTCTATCCCGGGTTTCGGTCAGGCTAGTGTTGCGGCTTCTGGGGCTGATGGCCTCCTGCATCCTACTAGTGCATCACGCCAGGCGGCGCATGCGGGCTCTGCAGTGGGACCTGAAGTTTCAGTGGGCCCAGCATCACGGCAACCTGTCCGACCATGTCTTGATCTCGGAGGGCACTGCACAGCAGTTGCAGTGGTGGCTCACGGACCGCGAGTGGGTCAAGGGCAAGAGCCTCTCCCTTCCCCAACCGGAGCATGTCGTAGTGACGGATGCGTCCCTCCTGGGTTGGGGTGGCCATATGGGAGAGGCGGAGATCAGAGGCCTCTGGTCTCCGGCGGAGTCTCGTCTCCACATCAACCTGTTGGAGTTGAGAGCGATCCGGCTTGCACTGAAAGCCTTCCTTCCCTCTGTCAGGGGAAGTGTCGTGCAGGTGTTCACGGACAACACCACCGCCATGTGGTATTGCAACAAACAGGGCGGGGTGGGGTCGTGGACCCTTTGTCAGGAGGCTCTGCGCCTCTGGACGTGGCTGGAACACCAGGGCGTCACCCTAGTGGTTCAACATCTGGCGGGCTCTCTGAACGCCAGAGCAGATGAACTCAGCCGCCGGTGCATGATGGATCACGAATGGCGTCTGAACTCCGAAGTGGCGCAAGGTCTCTTTCAGCAGTGGGGAGAGCCTTGGTTAGATCTATTCGCCACCGAAGAGAACGCGCAATGTCAGCAGTTCTGCGCGTTGGAATTTCCAAGGCGGCACTCGCTCGGCGACGCTTTTCGTCACGAGTGGAGTTGCGGTCTGTTGTATGCCTTTCCGCCTATACCACTTCTGCCCAGAGTGCTGAAGAAGATCAGGCACGACCGGGCCCAAGTCATCTTGGTGGCTCCGGATTGGGCACGAAGATACTGGTATCCCGAGCTACTCAGTATGTTGACCGATCCCCCGATACGTCTGCCCCTTCGGGAGGATCTTCTGTCGCAGCAGCAGGGGACGGTCCTCCACCCGAACCTGTCCAGCCTCCACCTCCATGCGTGGAGATTGAGCGGCGGCAGTTGATGCCATTTGACTTGCCTCCTGAAGTCTGTGATATCATTCTGGCAGCCAGGCGTCCCTCCACAAAGTCGGTATACGCCTGCCGGTGGAACAAATTTGTGGCATGGTGCACAGCAAAGGCTGTGGATCCCCTTTCCGCCCCTCTTTCTGAGGTTCTCCTCTTCCTTCTTTCTCTGGCCCGGCAGGGCTCTGCCCTGGGCACCCTGAAAGGTTATCTTGCTGCCATCTCCGCCTTCTTGCGGCTTCCTGATCAGCCTTCTCTTTTCAAGTCCCCTGTGGTTACACGCTTTCTCAAAGGCATTACACACACGTTCCCTCCTGTCCCTTTTGTAATGCCTCAGTGGGACTTGAATCTGGTATTGACATTCCTGATGTGCGCTCCCTTCGAGCCTCTTCACAATTGTCCTCTTCGTCTTCTGACTCTTAAGACTGCTTTTCTGGTAGCCATCACCTCGGCTAGACGGGTGAGTGAGCTCCAGGCTTTATCTTCAAAGCCTCCTTTTCTGTCTGTTCATCCGGACAAGGTTGTCCTTCGGCCTCGTCCCTCCTTTCTTCCGAAAGTGGTGACTCCATTTCACCTTGGGCAGTCTGTCACCTTGCCCACCTTCTTTCCGCCTCCGCATCCTTCCAAAGAGGAAGAGAGGCTCCACCGTCTGGACCCAAAACGTGCGCTCTCCTTTTATCTGGACCGCACAAAACAGTTCCGGGTGGACGACCAGCTTTTTGTTGGGTACGTGGGCGCTAAGAAGGGGAAAGCTGTGCACAAACGGACCATCTCTCGGTGGGTCGTTTTGTGTATAAAAATTTGCTATTCCTTGGCTAAAAAGGACCCTCCTGTTGGGCTGCGCGCCCATTCTACTCTGGCCACGGCGGCTACTACTGCCTTGGGACGGGGAGTCCCTTTGCAGGACATCTGTCAGGCGGCGACGTGGGCTTCGCTACACACGTTTGCCAGGCATTATTGCCTTGACAGCCAAGTCCGGAGGGATGGCTTCTTTGGCCGTTCTGTCCTCCAGGACTTTCTGGTGTGATCTTGGTTCGCAGACCCACCACCGGGGATGGTATTGCTTGGGTATCTATTCTAAGGTGAGGAATCTAACTAACGTGTTTCTTTCAGATGAACAAGTTACTTACCTTCGGTAACGATGTATCTGTAAGAAACATTAGTTAGTTAGATTCCTCACCGACCCTCCCATCCTCCCCGTTCTGCGAACTGACATCTAGGGTTAAGGTTGTCCTTTCAGGCCCCTAGATTTTATTTTTGGCACCAGTGTCGGTCTTTGCATGGCTCTGCGTTCCTGGCGCGGAAGGCTATGTACAAGAACTGACGTCAGCGCGCGAGGGCGGCGTTTAAGTACTCCGACGACGTCATCCCGGCGCACGACGCCGACGACGGACGCGGAGCCGCAGACGACGCCTAGCGACGCGCAAGGGGTATTGCTGACGAAAAATCTTCCGGATCCAGTCTGACGCCTGGGGATATTCTAAGGTGAGGAATCTAACTAACTAATGTTTCTTACAGATACATCGTTACCGAAGGTAAGTAACTTGTTCACTCGCGCCTCTCTCACTAATAAACAGTGACTTCCCTCCAGACCGTTCCACTCCGGTTGGAGGGAGACTCTCAGTTCCTACCTGTCTGGAATTCCATCACTACAGACAAGTGGGTAAGACAAATTATCCAGTATGGTTACTGCCTGGAACTTACTGCAACTCCACCCAAACAGTGTCCCATGTCCACGGAGCATCCGACACTCCTCAAACTGAAAGTTCTCTCGCTGCTTCAAAAGCATGCAATAGAACCAGTCCCCATACAATATCAAGGAACAGGAGTTTACTCCCTGTATTTCCTAATCCCCAAGAAAGACAGAACCCTAAGGCCAATACTGGACCTCAGACCTCTCAATCTCTACAACAATAAGATCATTTTCATATGATCACTCTTCAACAGGTCCTTCCACTACTTCAACAAAGCGACTTCCTTGCCACACTAGATCTCAAGGACGCCTACTTCCATATTCCCATACACCCTGCTCACAGGGAATACCTAAGGTTCACACTATCAGTTCAAAGTTCTTCCATTCGGGGTGACCACAGCACCCAGAGTTTTCACAAAGTGCCTTTTGGTTGTGGTAGCACTCTTGAGAAGACAACAAATGCATGTCTTTCCATACCTGGACAACTGGCTGATAAAAGCCAAGTCATTCGACCAGTGTGTTCACCACACTTATCAAACCAGCCAACTACTACACAACTTGGGGTTCACACTAAACTGCACCAAGTCACAATTTCAGCCCTCCTACACACATCAATATCTAGGAGCCACAATAGACACTTCCACAGCTCTAGCATACCCCAATCAAGCCAGGATTACCAGTATGCAAACCCTCATCACCAAATTTCAGCCCCAACACTCTCTCCCAGCAAGAGTGTTTATGCAGCTCATAGGAATGATGGCCTCTTGCATTTTCATTGTGCCTCACGCAAGACTTCAGATGCGCCCTTTACAGGCATGCTTAGCACGTCAGTGGAACCAGGGTCAGGGTCAACTTACAGGTCTGGTGTTGGTGGAAAGCTGCACACATCGCTCTCTGCAGTAGTGGAACAAACAAAACCTTTCCAGAGGGCGGCCGTTCCTGGAGCCAGTTCCACAGATAGTGCTAACAGCAGACGCATCACTCACTGGCTGGGGAGCCCATCTCCTAAACCACACTGCTCGGGGCAGGTGGACCACTCAAAAACGGATCCACATCAATTATCTAGAATTACTTGTAATACTTCTAGCGTTAAAGTCGTTCCAAACACATCTCCTCAACAAAGCTGTCCTAGTCCGTACGGACAATATGACAGCAATGTATTACATACAGAAACAAGGAGGAACACATTCTTTGCAGCTGTCTCACCTAGCGCAAAGTATATGGAGATGGGCCATTCCACAAAATATATATCTTCTGGCAGAACATCTTCCAGGGGTGAATAATCAAATAGCGGATCTGTTAAGTCGTCCGACTCAATAGATACACGAATGGGAACTTCATCCGCAAGTTCTTCAACCCTTCTTCCAGATGTGGGGCCAACCAGACATAGATCTGTTCGCCACAAACGTAAACGCAAAATGCCCAACCTTCGCCTCCAGGTTCCCACATCCGTTGTCCAAGGGCAATGCGATGTGGAGGAACTGGTCAGGCAGATTTGCGTACGCTTTTCCACCACTCCCGCTCATTCCACTAGTAGTACGCAAGCTCAAACAGTCTTTCAAGATGTTCCTTGTTGCTCCAACATGGGCACGGCAACCATGGTTCACAACACTACTCGAACTCTCTGTAGTTCCACACCAAAAATTACGTCTCACCCCAAAGCTGCTAACGCAGAACCATGAAGAGATAAGGCACCCAGATCCAGCACAACTGAATCTAGCGATCTGGCTCCTGAAATCCTAGAGTTCAGTTACCTGAACCTCCCACCGGACTGTATGAATATTATTAAGGAAGCCAGACGTCCCACTACTAGAGCTTGCTATGCAGCTAAATGGAAAATATTTGTTATTTACTGCAATAACAACAAAATTGACCCAGTAAATGTTTCACTTCAGAACATTATTTGTTATTTGCTACATCTACAGAGATGCAATCTGGCATACTCATCAATAAGATTACATCTGGCTGCCCTTGCAGCATACCTACAAAACAGACAACAGTTGTCATTGTTTAGGGTACCTGCTATCAAATCCTTTATGGAAGGCCTTAAAAGAATATTTCCACCCAGACTGCCACCCTCTCCAGTGTGGAACCTAAACATAGTTTTTACTAGACTCATGGGTCCCCCGTTTGAGCCTAAACACAAATGCGAACTACAGTTGCTTACATGGAAAGAATCTTTCCTTGTTGCAATCACTTTTCTCAGGAGAGTAAGTGAGATCCAGGCTTTAACCATACAAGAACCATTTTTACAAATACATCGTAACAAGGTGGTTCTTTGGACAAATCCAAGATTCCTTCCTGAAGTAATCTCTGCTTTACACCTTAATCAATCAGTAGAGTTAACAGTATTTTTCCAAAACACTGATTCAGTAGCAGAAAGAGCTCTTCACACACTTGACATCAAAAGAGCTTTACTTTATTACATAGACAGGACTAAAGCCTTTAGGAAAACAAGTCAACTGTTTGTAGCTTTCTCTCCACCATATAAAGCCAAGCCTATTTCAAAAGAAGGAATTGCCATGTGGATAGTAAAATGTATTCAAATATGCTATCAGAAGGCAAAACGTACCTTAACAATTCCCCCTAGAGCACATTAAACACGCAAACTAGGGGCTTCCATGGCATTCTTAAGAAACATTTCCCTAGAAGACATTTGTAAGGGAGCAACATGGTCTACTACACACACCTTCACCAAACATTATTGTGTAGATGTGCAGGCAAAGCAACAGGCTTCTGTAGACCAGGCTGTTCTTAAAACACTTTTTCAAACAACTGCAACAGATACAGGTGACCACCGCCAGAGGAGACACTGCTGTACAGTCTATGCAGCAGTATGAATTCCGCAGCTCATATGCCTCGAACGAAAAATGTTACTTACCGGTATGCATCTGTTCATGGCATGTAGAGCTGCGGAGATTCATACGCCCACCCGCCTCCCCGGAACCTGTATCTGTTCCAGTATAATCTTAATTAGATACATTCACATGAACATCTTTTCTATTTCTTACTGACTCCATCATTTACCATCATGGCGAAAAACAATCTGAGGATGGAGTCGATGCCCATGCGCACTATCGTCCAAGGGAGGAGTCACCTATCTTGTGACTACAAAAGACTTCTTCCAAGACAACAACAAGGTGCAAGCATCCGAGCCCAACACAAGATGGCAATCTATGCAGCAGTATGAATCTCCGCAGCTCTACTTGCCAAGAACAGATGCATACTGGCAAGTAGCATTTTCCTTTCTCCTCTGCCAGTTCAGGGTTGCGGTCTGTGAACACTGCATGCCTCTTGGGCCGTTATTCCCACTCTGTGAGGGATACGGTGGCGCAGGTGCTGCCTCAGTGTCCGGAGGAGGCCCGGACGGTGCTCTCCCAAGCTATTGCTGAAGGGAGAGATGCAGCCAAGTTTACGGATTTGTTGTGGCCTTGACACCACTGACTAGCTGGGCAGAGCGATTTCCACAACAGTGGCGCTATGCCATCACGTCTGGCTGAGGACAACTGGCTTTTCAGGGTATGTCCAGAACACTCTGATGGACATGCCTTTTGATGGCACTCGCCTTTTTGGCGACAAGGCAGATAGTGCTTTGGAGCGCTTTAAGGACTCGCGGGCTACGGCCAAGTCCTTGGGCCTTTCGGCCACGCACACTCCTTCAGCTTCTGCTTTTCGCTCCTTTCGTGGCCACAGAAGAGGCGCCCAAAAATGTTTGTTTCAGAGCTGCAGCAACAGTCTCAGCGCGGACGTGGGACCCGCCGAGGTGGGTCACGGGGCCAGTGGGCGGGTCATTCCACCACCACCCCTGCCATCACTGCTTCAGGCCCATCAAACGCCAGTGGGTGGTAGGATTCGCCATCCCCTCCTCCACTGGCGCACCATCACTTCGGACAGGTGGGTTTTACAGATAATCCGAAGGGGCTACTCCCTCCCCTTCGAGACTACCCCTCCAGCCATGCCACCTCAGTACCACTGCATGTCGGGGGATCACTTGGCACTCCTCCAGCAGGAAGTTGCAGCCATCTTGGCCAAGAAGTGGGTTGTGGTTGTTACTCCCACTACTTCCTGGTTCCAAAGAAGGACAAGGGACTGCGTCCTATCTTAGACCTTTGGAACGTCAATCGCTTCCTCCGGAAGGAGAAGTTCAAGATGCTCAAGCTTGCTCAGGTCTTGTCTGCCCTAGACCCACAAGACTGGATGGTAGCGTTGGACTTGCAGGACGCTTACTTTTATATCCGTGTCGTGCCGGCCCACAGGTGTTACCTGCGGTTCACAGTAGGCCACAAGCACTTTCAGTTCACCGTGCTCCCCTTTTGGCCTTACCAGCGCCCCTCGGGTGTTCACGAAAGTGATGGCGGTGGTTGCAGCTCATCTGCGCAGATCAGGGGTTTCAGTCTTCCCCTATCTCGACGACTGGTTGTTGAAGGCGGGCTCGCCCCAGGCAGTTATCTCCCACCTCCAGACTACGGCCGACCTCCTGCATTTGCTGGGATACTCCATCAATGTGCCGAAGTGGCTCCTGATTTCCCTCTCAGAAGCTCCTCTTCATCGGAGCGGTTCTGGACACGGCGCAGTATCTGGTGTATCCTCCAGAACAGCGAGTCCGGGACATTCGGGCTATGATTCCGATCTTTCAGCCCTTGTCCTGGGTTTCGGTCAGGATGACCTTGAGGCTACTCGGCCTCAGGGCCTCCTGCAGTCTGCTGACCAATCATGCCAGATGGCATATGCGGGCTCAGCAGTGGGACCTGAAGTTCCAGTGTGCGCAGCATCAGTGGAACCTGCCTGAGTATGTCCAGATCTCGGAGGGCACTGCATGACAATTGCAGTGGTGTATTACAAATGAGCATTGGGTCAGCAGCAGATCACTCTCCCTTCCCCAACCGGAGCACACAGTGGTGACAGATGCGTCCCTCCAGGGATGGGGCGGCCACATGGGAGAGGCGGAGATCAGAGGCCTCTGTTCTCCGGCGGAGTCCAGCCTCCATATCAACTTTCTGGAGCTCCGGGGGATCCTACTTGCCCTGAAGGCATTCCTTCCCTCTGTCAAGGGGAGTGTAGTGCAGGTGTTCACAGACAACACCACCGCCATGTGGTACTGCAACAAGCAAGGCGGGGTGGGGTCGTGGATTCTATGTCAGGAGGCTCTGCGTCTCTGGACATTGCTGGAACATCAAGACATTTCCTTGGTGGTTCAACACTGTAGGAAGGTGGATATCTGACTATGGTTACCCCCAAATTTTTGCCTAGTGTCTAGCTGGTTTTTCGACTTAGTTGGCCTGAGATCCTGCCATTCAGGGTCTCAGGCTGTCTGCTCTCTCTTTAAAATGGACTCCATGTACCCTAGGTACATACACAATTGGTAAGGATCACCTTATTGGACCCTGTACAGTGTACCCTAGGTACCCAGGGCATAGGTGTACCCTAGGCCTCCCAGGGGCTGCAGCATGTATTATACCACCCCTGGTGTGGCCTTCCAATCAGACACAACTGGCTGATCACTCAGCTGGGGCAAGGTCGTGTAATCACCCCTTGCTTAGATATAGTATAACTATATCAGCCCTTAAAATAGACACGTGTACCTATCAGCCACTCCTATGGCAGGCCTTAACAATCCTGGAGGCAGAGTGCTTGGTAACATGTGAAATGGTGCTCTAGCATGAGCTGAGCCTGTCTGCAGCTTTCGGAACCATGTCCTTATAGCTGTTCTATGATATAGCCTACCATATACTCTTAAAGTACCTTATAATCTTAAACGGTTATCGTAACTATGGTTTGGCTTTATCAAAACATGTCGTGTAAGGTGTCTAACACTTTGGAATAATACCCCCATACCATTTCTGGTGATGAGGATATTATTCCCCCCTTCTAGAGGGAGAGACATGTTAAAATCCTACTTTGCCGTTTAACTCTGACCAAAGCCTCAGCATCACAAAATGGATGCTACTGCCACAGACACAAGTCTGACCTCCTGCAGCTGGGAGCCCTCCCAGCCAGGGAGGCCTGGACAATAGGTTTCCTGCTTGGGGAGGTGCTAGCACCTCCCCAGACAGACTTTAGTGTATTGGGGCAGGGAGGGCTGAAAGGAATGAGACATGCCTGGGGCACACAAGGTGTCCCATGCATAGTCCAGTTCAAACCGGGCTGGGGCACTCCAGCCCCAGCTCTGGCGCGAAACTGGACAAAGGAAAGGGGGTGTAGCCACTCCCCTTCCTGGTCCCACCCATAGGAGGAACCTTGCAGGTAGCCCAGCCCACTAGCCCAGTATATTAGTAGCTAGTTGGGCCCTGCTAGAGTAGATTATCCTGAACCTGCAACTTGAACAGAAACTCTGGACCTTCGACATTCGACGAAAGAAGAAGACTGAAGAATCTCCCTTGTGGCCAAGGAGTGGCTACCCTGTGCAAACAGGCACCATCAAGAGACTTACCCTTTGCTTTGCTGAAGTTCTACGAGGGACCGACTGCAGAGCCCGACCAGAGCCTTGACTTCCTAACTTCTCCGACCCTGATCCACATCCACAGCCGAGCTGAGATCCGTGGAGGCGACGAGAGACGTGGGACCGGCTACCTGGGAAAAGTGGCGAGTATCTTCCAGCGCAGCTTCTGAGGCACCCTCGAAGTTGTGCACCGGGGATTGAGAAGCCCCAACCCCAAGCACCATGTGCACCGAAGATCAGCCCCCCACACTCCACGACACGGAGCCCTCATGATTAAGTGTCCGAAGTTCTCTTGCTCTCCGTAATTCAGCATCCCTGTCTCTGTAATTCAGTATACGGGCTATGATGGGGCAAGAAGGGACCCCTGGCGGAGGTCTAGGCGCCAGTGAACAATGAGCCCGCTCCACCACAAAAATTGAGGAAAAGACATCCCGGCCAAGAAGTGGGACAAGGAGGTTTTCCACATATAATTCCATGTTTCCCGTTGGGTTTGGACTCCGGCAGCCCCACTATTCACAGATTGTTGCGCCTGGAGCGCACTTCAAGATCCTCTGCTTTAGCTTGTAGTGACTCCACAAGATTCCCCATCTGATCCTGGGAGCCCGTGGTCTCAACGTTCTGATCTTCAATTTCTGAGACTTTCCTCTCCACCATGTCAATTCTCTCAGCGTGTTTGTCTAACGGCTCCGACATGCGGTAAGAGAGAGTGTCTATTTTCCCGTCTTATCATGGATGGGCTCTGCTGCATGGCCTCTAGTATATGGCGCATGTCTCCTCCCGGCTCAGCCCCAGAGGCGCCCTATTCCCCCATGTCAGTATCCGCACCATCCTCTCTGTCTAGATGATTGGCGCTGGTCGAATTGCAATTTGGATTGAGTTTTGTCTGGCTTCCCCATAGTGCGAATCTGATGCATAGCACCCGGGTTGGTAGATCTCTGCGCCACATGCAGTGGAAAGTCTCCGTCCCGATTGGCCCCAGCGATCGCTCCTGACTGAGCCTTCAGAGTGGGCGCCGCCACCTCTTAATGCTATACGTCTTGAAATAATGTCTGCAGTGAAGCCCTCCAACTGGCAGCCTTCAGCGGTGTCGCACGCTGCACGATATTACCGAGATAGTCCCACTTTACATGACCGCTGCATGCGTGCCATCCCCCAGCTAATGTGTGCAGACCAGTTACTTCAAGGGCACCGCTAGTGTCAATTCAGCAGCTAAGCCAGGGTGTCCTAAATTGCTGCCGGCCTCCTGGGTAGCACCAAGACAAGATGCAGGATGCCACAATCGGGCGAGCCTGGCCCGTGCCCACCCATCAGCACAGGGTGATGCAGCGCGGTATTGCTGTGTTTGGATGCCACCAAAATGGCACCGCGTCCAGTGCACTCCCCTCTGATACAACCGGTGGCAATGTCCATGGGGAACGCTCCATGTGGATTAGCCCAGCCCAGCCACTGGAGCACAGCTCTGCAATCGAGGCCCATGCGTTATTAGCCAGGCATCCGGCCCTCCCTCACTCTCTGCGCTATTCTGTCACGCAGACCCTGCCCGCCCACGCTCGGGAGTTTATCTCGTCCGGCAACATTCGGCAGCGCAGCAGTTCCACGGGACCCGGCAATGCAGGGCAGGCCGCTCAGTAGGTAGCCACAAAACAGCGATCCCCGTTCTCTGGTTCCACACCAGCGGGGGCCCCTACGAGCAATGCAGGCCTCACCTCCGTCACCAGGCCAAGTCCGCAATCTGCTCTGTGCGTTTGTTGATCATGGATCTGCAGGTATCGTTACACTGCCAGTGCCCAGCGCTGTCCGTTACGCTATTTGCCACCGTCTGTGGCCATGGATTTGGCAGATATTTCAAGGATCGCAGCGATGTCGGCCGGAGGCACAGTTGCATTGTGCCCATCTTGAGGCCTGGCAAGCTCCACTCCTCAAGAGCAGTCAATTTCTACATCAACCACACAAGTCATTAGATCAGAAGACCAGCTCTTCATTGGTTATGTGGGTTGCAACAAGGGTTAAGCGGTTTAATAAAGGATAATCCCTAAATGGATTATCCTTGAATTAAAATTTGTTGCGCACTGGCCAAGAAACAACAGCCTGAAGGATTCTGATGGATACTTCTAACCACAGGTTTTGCCACATTAATCCTTTTCTGTATTCACATTCTGTCATTATTTCGCCATATACAAAAGGAAATGAGTATGGAGGAATTAATATAAGACTTTTATTTCGCCATCTAGTGGCTGGGTCTGGAATTTTTTTTCTTGGCGTTGTCGACCACCATTTGGTGGTATGCCTGTCCCCTGTGTGATGTCAGATGGCGCTCTGGAAGTTCCTGGGCGTAGTCGTCCTCTTCAGACGCTTATTTCCGCCGCAGTGGCTGGAAGCAATGGATGGGCTCTTAAAGTTGTTTAAAAAATTACTTTTTGGGGGGATAAACTCGAACGATCTGCCAAAGACCTCAAAAGAAAAAACGACGAGAGAGAGGGGGACCCTTCTCTCTTTCTTCCAACAGTGGACCCCACCACTACCAGCCACATGTTTGCAGAATGAGGGCAAGTAGGGTACATGGGAAATACCCCCTTTCAATTCTGCCCCAGTTGCCACCACAAATTTGAGCAAAGGGACCCCCATGAGGACTGCAACCTCTGTCCACCAGAGGACCATCAAGACTAGGACGGCGAGGCCTGAGCCTCATTCGTGCCAAAGGCACTTAAGACACGCCGAAAACAGAGGCTGGAATACTACCCCATGGCCAGCACTCGGAGGACGCAAGTTCCACCGAAGGATATCGCCCTGTCTAGCAACGCCGACAACGTTGAGGAAGCAGAGACAGCACATGGTGAAGGATCGGACTCCAAAATACAAGGAGATGCTGGACGGAGCGCTGAAACTTTTCAGATACAGATTTGGGTTGAATCCATTTGGGGGTGAGTGTCTGAAAAGTTTCAGTGATCCATCCTTCATCTCCTTGTGTTACTTTATCTGATAGAGACATCTAGCTGCAGATTCCTTAGCTTATAATATCCCCAGGCATCAGGCTGGATCCGGAGTTTTTTGCAGCAGCACCTCTGCGTGCCGGGGGGGCGGCGCCACACGACCCCGCCCTGACTTCGTCCACGTACGTGACGTCAGCGAGGTCATATAAGTCCCTCCCAGCGCGTTGACGTCTGTTTCCTTCTTTTCCGCATGCAACGCAGATCTGGAGTGAGCAGTTCCTCTGGCCTGTTTCAGGCCCTCTTTCGACACTTCGCATCTGGAACAGTGTGCGATGCCTTCGGGCTTTAAATCTTGTACTTCCTGTTCGCGGCAAATGTCCTCGACGGACCCACATCTTATCTGTATGTGGTGTCTGGGCGAGCACCAGGACTCCACGGACTGTGACGCCTGCCAACACCTCAAGCCGAAGTCCCGGTGGGAGCGCCGGATGAAGATTCTTTTGGCATGGCTGTCCCGGTCGGAGTCGTCTCGTCCACGACCTCTTCAACGCAGTTCCGTCGTCGATCGCCCTCTGGGGCCCGTGGCCGTCGTTCACCACTTCTTGGTAAGTCGTGGCGCTTGTCGCCGAGGTCCTCTATCTCACTTTCATCTGTCGACAGGGTCACTGGTTCGCGGAATATTCCGGACATGCGCCCCGACAGTCCCCCCCCCCTCTATCCGCCCTATCCGGGTGCGGGGGCAACTCGGGCCCAGATGGAGGCCTATGCCACGGCTCTGCAGGCCTCCCTTGGGTCCTCTCCCTTCCCTGGGGCGTCCTCAGGGCCTACGCTACCTGTGGGGTCCCCGACGGACTCGTCGATGGGTTCGCCCCGGCGTCAAATGAGCCCTTGCCCTCCAGGGACGTCGGGGATGTGCTATCGTCAGGGCGCGGCCCAGCTGGGTCCCCCTCTACGATCCATATGGCGTTGTCAGGGTGCCGTGCCGCACAGTCCCATAGGGCTCCCTTTGGCGTCGCAGGTGGCTGCTGGTGCACAAAACCTCGCTTTGTGCACGCCTCGGCCTTCTGGGCAGGTGGACCCCTGTCCGTAGCCGGGGTCTGCGCCGTTCCGGTGCCGTAGACTCGCTTCCCGGCTCTGCCCCCGCTTCTTTCTTTGGAGTCGGAGCCTGTTGTGGTTGAGGCTGAGTCGACGCTGCTGCGGCGCCGGAGGCTTGCCTCCCCAGCTCCAGCACCTCTCTCTCCTTCTTTGGAAGGAGAGCTTGTCACCTCCCCGGCTCTGCCTCCGCTTCTTCCTTCGGAGTCGGAGCCGGTTGTGGCGGAGGCTGAGTCGGCGCCGGTGCGGCGCCGGAGGCTTGCATCCCCAGCTCCGGCGCCTTCTTCTTCGGGAGGGGAGCTTGTCGTGGATTCGGCGCCGGACAGGGCCGTCTCGACGCCAGATGGAGTAGAGTCGGCGCTGGACGAAGCTTGATCGGCGCCGACTAAAGTCGTTTTGGCGCCGCATCGACGCTGGGTTGTTGCCTCCTCTCCGGAAGCGTCCGGAGAGAGTTTGGCGTCGGCCTAATGCCCGGCGACACCGGATGTATTCTTGCCTGTGCCTCCCTTAGACTATGTGGATCCGGCAGGATCCCTGCCTCCTCAAGAGCACCCGCACCCGGCAGGCTCCGAACCTCCTCAAGAACCTCATCAGGACCCCCATTCGTCAATGGGGCTCCCCTCAGTTAGGCATTGGTCGCACCCTCACTGTCTTGGGAGGGTTAGCTTACAGCCCTCACCTACTGATGAGCTACTATCCCCTCCTCGGAGGGCTACCGAGGCTGGTGCGGCTTTTCTCAGAGTGGTCTCCTTGGCCACTCGGATTTTGAACATGCAACCCACTTCGGCGCCCTTGTCTGTGGACCCTTCACTTGATGTACTTCACCGTGGGTCAGGGAATGTGGAGCCGCTTCTGCCCTTTGAAGCGTCTCTTTATGATGCCCTTTTGGGTACCTGGGTTCGGCCAGCTTCCGGTGACCCAGTGGCTTGTTCGGTCTTGCACCGCCACCGTCCTGCTCCACATGATCCGGTATGCTTATTTGTGCATCCATACGTGCAGGGATTTGTTTTGCAAACTGCCTTCCCTTCTGTGCCCCGGCTAATGCTTCCTCCCTCCCGGGAGTCCAGATGGCTTGAGTCATGGGGTCGGAACATCTTTGCCTCCACTAGTGCTGCATTACGGTCACTAAATACAGTGTGTCCTGGCTCGGGCTACCTCTGCCGTGTGGGACTCTGCAGAGTCTTTGCTCTCCACCATCACTGAAGGCGCTCGTGTTGACCTCCTTCATCTTCCCCGGGATGGCCATGACCTTGCTGAGTTTACAATCCGCTCCCCCTTGGATACTGCTGATTCCTTAGGCCAGGCTATGGCTGGTTCAGTCGCCTTGTGGCGCCATGCTTGGTTACGGGATAGCGTCTTCCCAGAGAATATCCGGGAGAGACTTGTTGATTTACCCTTTGATGGGGTTTTATTGTTTGATGCTCACGCCGACTCGGCTGTTCAGCGCCACCTTGCGGACCTTCGCCCCCCCTTAGGCCTGTGTTCCTCAGGCGTTGGTTCTGGGGTGGTACCTTTTCATTCAGCATCCTTTTGATGCGTTGTGTGTTTTAGGCTGGTAGTAAGCCTCACGTCTTCCTTTCCCATGGGTGGGGGTGATTAACCTTTCATTTAGCATCCATTGGATGCATTATGCGTTTTAAACTAGCAGTCAACCTACTGTGGCATTGTTCCACAGATTGTTCCTCGGACTGTGGCTTGTCCTAATAGGTGTTCCCCGTTGTTGGGGTGTGCATACTCCGTGTGGGGTACTTGTTTGCTATTATATAGCACTGTTTATGTCAAATGGGCCTAAGAGATCCCTTGGCCTCTATGCGTCCTCTGGTACTCTTAACTGCCGTTGTACGGTGCTCAATGTTATCTGCCGTTGTACGGTGCTCAATGTTGTGCCTTGTCGTCATCTTCTATACGTCATGGGTCATCTTGCTTATTTGCTTCATTCTCCTCCTTGGGAGGTTTTTCGGGGTGGTCATCACGCTTTAAGAGCAGCTTTTGTCTGCTATTACTGCATCAGGTGTGTTCCTCTACAACCATGTTGCATAGTCGTGGCTGGTTTACCCGTTTTTGATATATATATGTATTTATGTATATATATACAAGTTCCATGGTCACTCTTCTTCCTAACTCTTCGCCTCTTTTCGAGGCTGCAAGGTCTGGTCCGAAGTCTCCATGTTTCAGGGAGCTTTTCAGTGCGGCATTGCCAATAAGGCCCTTTTTGCATTCCACTTACTGGGGTGGTTCCCTGGTTTTACACTGCTGCCTTCTTCGTGTTCAGTTACTGAACGATTCTCTCTTCTGGACAAGGGTTAATTTCCTTCCAGTCGGAGGGTGTGGTCTGAAATTATTGAGATTCTCCCTCCGTTTCTATGCCTTAGTACTTTGGTGCCTCTGCTGCACCTTCCTTCGGATGTGCCTCCTTCTTTAAGTTGACCCTATTTTATATCAGCTGGGCATGCGGGACGGCTCTTCTGATGTCAAAAGTCCTAGGTCTACACCCTGCATATCTGTATTTCGTGTGTTGGTTCTCACCTTGGTCTTCCAGCTGCCTGGTCGAGCAGCCTTATACTTATTTTAGCTATGCCACCTTATGGTCTCTGTGGCTGTTTTATGCTTATTTTAGCTAAGCCACCTTATGGTCTCTGTGGCTTATTGCTCTGTGCATGTTTCTGTAGTGGCCTGCATCAGCGTGCTTAAGATTGTTACTGTTTTCCCCTGTTCGACCTTTTGGGACTGGGTGTGCGCTTGGCGTGTTTCTTGTCTCCGCCTGCAATTCTAAAAACATTGCTGATTTCTACTCTTGACCTTTGGTTCTTGGCTGTAGCCTCTCCGGCCTTCCTTCCATGGGCTAGCTTGGTAGGCTCTGGTTGCATCTCTTCATGTTTCTTCTCAACCTTTGGTCTGTGTTCACATAGTGCGCCATTAAGCTGAGAGTGGTCCTTCTCCCTCTCTCTTTCTTTGTTCCGGTATATGGCTGGTGCCGTTTCTAACTCTCATGCTTATACAGGTATGGTAGCACCATTCTGGCATTTTTGGGGTGTCTTGCATCCCGTTATCTTTTTCTCTTCCGAGCTATTTGGGTTGCTGTCTGGCTGTTCCGCTACAGCCTTCCCCATTATCCATCACTCTGTTGCCGGCTCAAGTGCTTGGCGCTTTCTGTTGTTCTGTCGCAGACGCACCTCCCCTTTGGGGTATGGCTGTGGTATCTATTCTAAGTTAAGGAATCTGCGGCTAAATGTCTCTATCAGATGTACAAGTTACTTTCTTTCGGTAACGATGTATCTGGTAGAGACGTTGTCTAGCTGCAGATTCCTTAATGCCCACCCAGCCTCCCCATTCTGCGAGGATCTTGCCAAGTGGGGTTTTCTGCTGGCCTTTTTCAGTTGCCATTGGTTTTTCTCTCACGGGTGCTCACATTGTTGCTTCCCTTTGACAAATTGCCATAATACGGCTGACTCCTGTCAGGGGTTTCTTACATGTAAAATGATGCCTTTTGATTAACCTTCACCAGGAGATTCATCTTCATTTTCTTTTCTTCTCCTGCTGCCTTCCCTCCCTCCCGCCTTCTCTATTGGCTCAGGGTTCAGGTCTCCTCTACAGTCGTCTTCTTTGGGGATCTGTTGAACTCTGTTTCAGACCTCTTTTACTGTAGAGGCAGTGCCAGTCTTTTCATACCTTCCTGCGGTGGACTACTGTTCTCTCTGTGCTCCTTTCTTGCTAGATGACACAGTTCTACATGGTAATGACAGTCTATATCTGTCTGTTGTTCTGCATGGTAATGACAGTCTATTTCTGTCTGTCGAGATATTCTTCCCTTGTTGCACTTGGGAAATGTCTTCGCTTAGCTTGCGGGGTTCTTCCTCACAGCGTTTTCACTTGTATGTAGGCAGTGTCTAAATCTGTCTTTTTACGATGGTTGCTTGCACCATCCTCCTTCTTTATTCACTGATTTTTCATTCCTCGCACACTGTTCCAATACTTTCAGTTTGTTGTTGGTGGCTCCACGTTGTACCGCGGAAATGTTTCTCCAAAGAAAACTGACATCAGCTCGCCGGGAGTTACTTATATGACCTCACTGACGTCACGTACGTGGACGACGTCAGGGCGGAGTCGTGTGGCGCCGCCCCCCGGTGCGCAGAGGTGCTGCTGCAAAAAAATCCGGATCCAGCCTGATGCCTGGGGATGTTCTAAGTTAAGAAATCTGCGGCTAGACAACGTCTCTACCAGATACATCGTTACCGAAGGTAAGTAACTCGTACATTCGCCTTAAGCTGGCAGAGTATGCCCAGATGTGAGTCTCTTGCTCACTTTGCCACTGGATTCAAGCTAGATTGGCTGATGAGGGGTGTTACCCTGAAACCGGTCCCAGGATGCTTGTTTCCGGTCCAGGGAAGACCTGGCTTGGCAGTTCGGGCTGGACTGTTCCCATGAGAACAGGGTCAAGACTGATTTGCATATGGCTGGGTCTGAACTGGGGTGGCGAAGTGATCTAAAAAAGATGTTGGATTCAACCCAGATCTGTGACAGGGGGTGAGTGTCTGAAAAGTTTCAGCGCTCCGTCCATCTCCTTGTCTCCACGAATGGAGCTCGCCACACGACCACGCAGCAGACACGCGCAACGGGTATGCTGCCAACGCAACGCCAGTTGGACAGCGCCAGGCCCCCTGGCCCTCCCGACAATAGTCTGCCAAGGAACTCGTGGACCTGGACCCCAGACACTGAAACATCTGCATCGCCTCCCCCACGATCCACCAAAGGACCCTTCACCTGCTGACACTGCCACTTGTCCTGCAACACAACCTTCGAAAGATCCTGCACCACTACTGCCCACAAGACCAAGAACACCCTGCAACCACTCAATGGTATCCTGTTCGACTCCTGCTCACTCTACAAACACACCACGGAAATCTGGGACACCATCCCCACCCTCCAACGGACGTTGCCCTTATCACCGAAACGTAGCTCAACCCCTCTTTGAACCCCAGCATCACCACCGCCATTCCCGATGGGTACAAGATGATACACTGTGACTGCACCAACAAACAAGGCAGAGGAATCACCATCATCTTCAAGGAAACCATCAGATGCACCGTCACCGACGATGACCACACACCTCTCATAGAACACCTCAACTTTCTACTACAAATCAACGCGAAGACCACGATAAGAGGCACCCTCACCTACAGACCCCCGGGACCCCAAGCAACATTCTGAAATACGATCCCCAACCTCATCTCATCCATAGCAATCAACTCTCACTACTACGTCCTACTCTGAGACCTCAACTTCCACATAGACAACCACAGCAATGCCAACTCCATCGCCCTCCTGGAGAGCCTGAGCACCATCTGCCTCGCTCAACTGGTCACCGAACCCACGCACAAAGACGGACACACACTCGACCCCATCTTCACCTCCAGCGACACAATCCAATTTAGCCATACCACAGAACTCGCGTGGACTGACCACACCATCGTGCACTTCTCCATCACAACGCCCAGCACACCATCACCAGGCACCCGATCTCCTCCCACCGCAGCTAGAGCAAGGTCACCAAAACTGTGGGCAAAGGCCCACACAACTTCCCAACCCAAGGACTCAGCAGACCTCAACCAGGACGTCCAGAACTGTTCCCCCTGGATAACCGACCGCGCCAACAGTCGCCGTACTAAAACCTATAAGATCCCCAATCATGCCAGTTGTACCATCACAGAACTCGGGACCACCAAGCACAACTGCCACCAACTGGAGAAACGACGCACCACCAAGAACGCCACCAACAGGGCAGCTCACATAACAGCCCTCAGCATCTGTCACCAGTACATCAAAGAAGCCAAAAAGCAGCCATCACTACACGCATCGAATCCACAGCCAACGAGACAAAGAATCTCTTCAAAACAGTCAAAGAATTATCCAACCCGACAGCCATAGAGAACACCATTCAACCCTCCCAAGAACTCTGGTACACCCTCTCAGACTACTTTCACAGCAAGATTGCCAATGTGTACGATTTCAACATCCAACCCTCACCCTTAACCCCGAAATCCTCACCGAGCTTATAAATACCAGCCAAACCATCACTATCTGATCACCGCTTACCGCCCTGACAACCTCAGCCATCATGTCTTCCATCCACTCTGGGTCGCCCACCGACCCCAGCCCCCACCACCAATACAACCATGCAACAAACTCAATCGGCACGCAACTCACCAGCAACCTTAACACTTCCATCTTCACAGCAAACTTCCCGAACAGTTGAAAATACGCAGACGTCAGACTCCTCCTAAAGAAGCCTCTGCTGACCCCAATGACCTCAAAAATTACCATCCGATCTCCCTGCTACCCTACCTGACCAAAGTTCTCGAGAGAGCCATCAACCAGCAGCTCACCAAATTACTGGAACAAAACCACCTACTTGACGTCTCTCGTCAGGATTCCGTGCCAACCACAGCACTGAGACCTTGCTGATTGCCGTCGCAGACGACATCAGAACACTCCTTGACTGTGTAAAAACTGTGGCCCTTATCCTCCTAGACTTCTCTGCAGCCTTCAACAGTCTCCCACAACACCCTCGTCAGCAGACTCCACAGTAAAGGCATACAGCAAGACACCCTCAAGTGGATCGCCTCTTTCCTCACAGGACAAACACAAAGCATCTAACTGCCTCCTTTACCTACGCACCCAAAGACATCATATGTGACGTACCACAAGGATCAGCCCTCAGTCCCACCCTGTTCAACATCTTCATGACCCCCTCGCATACGTCACCAGATCCCATGGATTCAACATAATCTCCTACGCAGATGACATTCAACTGATCCTCTCGCTCACAGAGGACCCCTCTAGCACCAAAACCAACATATGCAATGCCATAACCAACATAGCCGAATAGATGAGGCAACGGGCTCTGACTGAACTCAGACAAAACTGAAGTACTGATTTTCGGGCAGGACACCTCAGTATGGGAACACAGCTGGTGGCCTGCAGAACTTGAACCCGCACCCACCGACCATGCACTCAACCTCAGCATTCTCCTCGACAGTCAACTGACCATGAAACAAGTTAACGTTGCCGTCGCCTCCTGCTTCGCATGCTCCGCAGAATCTTCAGGTGGATCCCCACCAACACCAGAAAGACCATCACTCAGGCCCTCGTCACCAGCCACCTCTACGCTGGCATCTCCACCCACCACCTCTGAAGACTCCAGGCCATACAGAATGTTACAGCCAGACTCATCCTAGACCTCTCCAAACTAACCCAAATCCCCCCCCTCCCCCACCTGAGTGACCACCACTGGCTCTCTATCCAGAAAAGATATCAGTTCAAGTTCCTCACACATGCCTACAAAGCGCCTCCACAACCTAGGACCTGCCTACCTCACTCATCGACTAAACTGCCACCAACCCGCTGAACATATGTGCTCCTCTTCACTCGCCCTCACACATACCCCCACATCCGTAGCAGCAGGGGCCGCCCCTTCTCGTACATCGCTTTCAAAACCTGGAATGACCTTCCCCTGCAGCTCTGTACAACCCCCTCGCTGGCAGACTTCAGAAAGAGACTCAAGACCTGTCTCTCAGATGGAGACACATCGCTCAGATATCCCTTGGGGTGACAGTACTGTGCTCTACAAATTCTGATTGATTGATTGAAAATGTACTAATGTAAACAGACAACATTACTATGTGTTATCTCAACAAACAAGGAGGAACAAAATCATTGACCCTGAGCAAGTTATCCCAAGATGTTATGGCAATGGGCAATACCAAGGAAATTCACACTGCAAAAAACCCACCTACCTGGAAAAGAAAGCACAGGCCAACAGATTAAGTACACAAAGCGGCTCCCACATATAGGAACTGAAACAGACACTGGAGAAAATATTCAGAGCCTGGATGAGACCAGAAATAAACCTTGTTTGCAACAGCAAAAAAACGGAAAATGCCAACCCTTCGTCTCCAGGTTTCAACACCACCAATCCGAGGGAAATGCCTGGTCGGTAAACTGGTCAGGGAGATTCGCTTATGTCTTTTTGCTTACTGGAGAAAGCCCAACAACCAGGTATACACCTCATCCTCATAGCACCACAGTGGGCCAGAAAGACTTAGTACACAGACCTACTAGAGATATCCAGAGAACAAATGATCACAATCAAAGCAGAACAGGATCTGCTAACAATGCAGGAGGGGAGAGTGTACCACACAGAGTCAGCAACACTCAGCCTAGCGGCCTCGCTACTGAACATTCTAAATTTGTAAACCTACAATTACTGCCACGAACAATGAAAATCCTGAAGAAAAGGGCACTACACAAAAATGCTATGCAGCAAATTGGAAAAGATTAATTCACTGGTGCACACAAATAACAGATGTATGGAGAAAAGGACAAAACAGGAAACTATTAACGTGTCTCACTCATCTGCTAGATAGCGGACTGACATTCATACTGAAAAGTACACCTGGCTGAAATAGTAACCTACACCAGGGGCACTTCATGTAACAAGTTCTTCACATACCTAGAGGTGAAAATATTCCTAGATGGAGCTAACAGAACTGCTCCACTATGATCAGTTCTAGCACTGTTGTGGTTCTCACAACAAACCCAAAGATCCTGCCAACGGTGTTAACCCACTTTCATGTTAACCAAAATATAGAACTACCAGCCTTCTTCAAAGACCCTAAAACACAGACAGAAAGAGCCCTCTAAACATTAGTACTGCAATGCACCAGGAACGGCTGGTGTATAGGGGCGAAATGGGCGTCGCCCTGCCACCCTGCGGGGGTAAAAACAATGCGAGGTGGAAAACCGAGCAACTAGCAATATATTGTGCTGGCTGCTCGGTGAACAACCATGTGTAAATCTGGGTTTTTCCTTGAGGGGGTGGGGAGAATGTACATTAACTCTGTGCATGCCTCCAGGCCGGGTGAAGATTTCTTCGACTTAGTGCAAGAAAGCAGGGCAGTGACGTCAAACTGATGGGCGCGGCCTGTGTATCACTGCAGGAATCGTGTTTGAGTTTGGGCATTAATCGCATTGCCCAGGGAGGAGTCGGAAGCCCTCCATTAATTACAATGGCTGGGGGCAGGGCAGTCCGGCTGAGACCTAGGGAGCAACAGTTTATTTGTAAAATGATTGGTGGGCTGGGGTTTGGGGGAGGAGTCGAAATCTAGCAGTTTCCAGTTCCAGTCTTAGGCATGTTCCACGTGTCACTGTCTGCAGTCCAAATCATAAGGAGCCCGGCACGAGCCGAGAACATTCCATTGGTGAGTGAAAACTACGTTATTAAAAACCATTTGCGTTTGTGTTGCTTCCCTAGCTGTACTCACTGTTTCGGTTCTGCCCGCACCTGCCTTGTTGATGCTTTGGAAATAATAATCTAGATTCTAGAGACATCGACACGCCAGAATCAAAAGGGCCCCAAATTAACAAGTGAGGATTCTTCCACAGAGTCGGGCTTGCAGGGTGTGTGAGGTGGAGAGCTGAGCACGGGAGGCAAGGAGGACGGTGTGTCAGACCAGATTTACAACACTCCCCTCTCCCCGCTGGATACAACCACCTGCACGCACGAGACTGCAGTGTGCTGAGCACAAGAGCTCTGGTTGTGCACACTGTGGTGACAGGAGTGATGGGCACTTCAGCGGTGAGGGGTAGAAACAGCTCTGGGCAGTCATCTGAATAGTGAAGGAGGGCATGGCCATCCTGGGTAAAAGCAAAGCTCTCCCTAGGTTCAAAGCTCCCTGGGGAAAAGGCAACGCTCATGGAAGTAGGACAGAACTGGCCGGAGGCAGGCAGAGCTCTCTGGGGATTAACGTAGAGCACAAAATGACTGGTGCAGAGCCCCCTAAAGGGCTTGGTGACCTCATGGGTAGGAACAGAGCAAAACACCTCTGGGGCCGAGACAGAGCCCGTAGAGTCAGCGCAGAACTCTCTGGGGGGCAGTGCACTTCTCACGGGGCTCGGTATTATTCTATGGGGGCAGTTACACATCTCAGGAAGCAGAGCAGTACTCTCGAGTAGTAGGAGCATGTCTCTTTAGGGTTCCGGCAAAGCTACCGTGGATTCATGACTGGTGTCTAAAGAGCATGGCCGGCTCTAGGGCGGACAGATGCTGAAATGTGAGAGGATTCGAAAGGGCCTCAGAATTGATTTCCGGGAGTGAGGAACAATGCCTGAGAAGGGAAATGGGGCGCGATACTAGTTTAGGTGAGGAGAGGCCCGAGGGATCAAGGGGCGAGAGAAAGGGCAGAAAGAAAAGAATGTGATCAGGGAAAAGAATGCTCCATGTTTCCCAGCCAGTGCACTGTGAATTAGGCACTTGTTGCTGAGTCCGTGTGGTGCTTCAAAGTAATAGGCTCGCCCCCGCCCCTACCCCCTTAAAGCCAGCACCTAAAGCAGGCTGGCTCAGCCTTTCATCCTTCCTAAAATAAAATGAGTATTCGGAGTTTACTAATTTGAATGCATTTTATTGATAGCAATGTGAAAGTGCAATGGCAAGCCCTATAAAAGAGCTATGTTATTAGGACGTTTCCCACGCCCAAACCTTCTAAATGACCCACTTCTCTAACACCCTGAACCTCTACACTTTCCACATTAACATCGTCCACATCTCGACTGCCACCAGACACTCCCTGGCTCCTCCGTTCACAACTTTCTCTCAGGCAGATAACCGGCACAACACAGGCAGAAGGATCACACAGACCAAGCAGCTAAACAGGCACTGAACAGAAAGGCGGTCCGTTGAGCAGGCAGGTAACAGGCACTGAGCAACCCTGCAGCTGGCAGATACAACAAGCACATCGTAGCATATCAATGGCACGACCACAAGCAGCTACAGAGCAGGCAGTTGACAGACACACTGCAGAGAGATGGTAGATGCCTCAAGCCGGTCAATTAAGGAACAGCACAAAAATGTCACAGGTAGAGAGTAGGCTGGGCACCGTGTGCTGATTTTGAGGGGCATCGTGTGTGTAAGTGTACTATAGGTATAAAAACACCTGCTGCTTTCATGTGGCTTCTGCCTGCCGGCCTTCCTCTGCCCAGGATTTGGCTTTATGGTCAAAGCTGCTGTCTAGGGAACTAGGTTTGGGTCTCGGCGTCGGCTCAAAATACTGTGGGCCCGATTCACAGAATTAACTTAAGACAAAATCCTAAACTTAGTACCATTTTGGTATTCTACAGTTTGCTGTGCTGTTACCTGGAAGGAGGAATCGCTGCTGCAGAAGGGAGGACCCAGTCAACACCTCGCGGAACCCGCTTCGCGGGTCCCGCATAGCCAAGGTTGCCCAGCCGAGTGTTGTTACCTGCAGGGTGTGTGCGCGAGTGACAGGGCTGCGAGCGCTGGGAACCGGGACTCACTCTCCCAGGAGCCCCGGCGATCCCGAGGCCAAGTCACCTGGCCCGCTCTCCCTGACCGCCCGCCCCTCATGTTCCTCCTAACCAACGCCTACAAGAAGTGACGTGCCTCGCTGCGCGGGAGCGCGCGGGAGTGCCCAGGGCTAAGCCCGGGCAAAGGGCGGGCCCTCTGTGGCCCTCAGAGGCACGAGAAGGCGAGGCGAGGCCACCCCCCTAAGGTTCGCCGTCTGGGATTAGTAAGGTACAGAACTCTATTAACCCTTATTACCCCCAGGTCTTCTGCCATCTGCCTGTGGATCCTGACACATACCTTGGTCAATTGGCTCGGTCGTTTGTAAGAGGTAGGCATTATGGTAAGGAAAAAGCCCGCATCTGCTGCGACGGAGCCCCTCAACACAATGCTCTCATATGTGGTTCAAAAAGTCAATAAGGGGGCGTGGCCAAGATGGCGGGGTGAGCGGACGCTTCCTCCTGTAGCTCCTCCGGCCCGGCCAAGCTAGAGCCCTTTTCTTATGCTTTTCTCCCCCCGCTGAGGCTCAGCGCGGGAGAGGAGCGTGGCGGAGCATCAGGGGTGCACATTGGTGCTGTTTTGGTTCGAATCGCCTCGGGGGAACCCCCCCCAAAAGTTCGATCGAGACCAAGGAACGACGACGGCGAGCCCGAGGGGCGGAGCGCATTGCAGAGCTGTCCGGGCGCCTCGGCTGGGCCTGGTGCTGAAAGTTGCGATCTGGAGGGGATCTGGCCCGCCGTTCGACGGTGACTGAAGGAGCCTTGCGGGAAGAGACCCGACGGTGTGGAAGGCTTGGGACGGGTGCCCCGGCACTCAGACTGGTGACGGCGACACCCCGCATTGCGGAGGCCCTAACCCCTAGCCGAGGTACAGCGGACTCCCTGATGGGGTTGGACCATCTAGGCCCCTGTGCGTGACAGACGGGGGCCGGTGGTGGAACTTATTTTACTGTGGGGTGCCTCGGGGGGCCCGGTGGTGTCGTCGGGCCTGGTCGTTTTGGCTTGCTCCGCCCGGCCGCCATTTTGTCCCCGAAGGTGCAGTGGTGGCAGCCTTCGCCGGAGTCCTGGCTGCTGGATGCAAGCGACCCCCGCTGCTGCTGGGCTGATTACCGGAGGGATGTGCTGATTAGACCCCTCTGCTGCGGCCCCCTTGGTTGTCTCACACAAGCTCTTGCGGCTGACGGTGACCGGACTGGGCCGCCATTTTGTCACCTGTGACGCAGCGACCTCACTCGTGGGGGATACCCAGGTCGAGTGCTAGCCGGCGGCTGAGCATCCCTGGAGTGCCTGGATCGGTGCCCGACTGCGGAGCTAGCGATGTCTGGAAGAGGAGGCCCGAAGAAAGGGGACCGTACCCTGCCGGACATGCTTGGCAGGGCCCAGCACTTGCGGGACAGGACGCAGCCCTCACCGGGGCCCTCCCGGGCTCCGGTGGATGTGACTGGAGGGGAGCCACCCGTCACGAGGGCCTTTATGGAGGAACTGTTCAGCTCCCTCAGGGAGGACTTCCAGACACTGAAGCAGGAGGTGGCCAGCGAGGTCCGAGAAGTGCGCAGGGAGGTGGAGGGCCTTGGCGAGCGTGTGGAAGCGGCGGAGACGGAGGGCCAACAGCGAGCGGAGGAGATAGTCCACCTCCAGCAGGACGTTCTTCGCCTCCGGGAAGTGTGTGTGGAGCTCCAGGCCCACTCCGAGGACCTTGAGAACAGATCTCGGAGGAACAACATCCGAGTGCGTGGCGTGCCGACTGCGGACGAGGGGTCCGATCTGGGGAGCTACCTGCGGGCCCTGTTCCGAGAGATCCTGGGGGAAGCTGCGGACTTTCCCATCAGCATTGACAGGGCGCACAGGGTTGGCCGGCAGCGCCAGTCATCGGCGCCTCCACCGGACATTCTGGCCTTCCTGCCCGACTTTCCACTAAAGGAACGCATCATGGCTGAAGCCCGCAGGAAACAGCCCCTGACTTTCCGGGATCGGCCGGTGGCGCTTTACCAGGACCTCTCCGCCATCACTCTGCAGAAACGCAGGTCCTTTAGGATTGCCACTGACTTTTTGCGCAAGCATGAGACGCCGTACTCTTGGGGTCACCCCTTCCGCCTGATTTTTCGGTGGAACGGAGTGCTACACCAGTGTTAACCTTCACTCACCTGAAAGGCAGGACGTTCAACTTGAGAGATGTGGAGCTTGTTCTCGACTTCCCCCAAGAACTTCCCCCGGATCAAACTGAATTGTTTAACACAGTTTACCCAAAGGAAACTCCTAAGGGAAGGGGGAAGAGGGACAAAATAATAAACAGAGAAAACACTGCCACTCTCTGCTGGCTTCTATCTGATTATCTGCTTTCTTAGGAAAGATCTCTAATAATAAGACATAAACAACAAGTCAAAACATTAACTTAGAAATAAATAAAAAACGACAATTAGTATGTACACTGAGTTGAATCTCAAGCTGTATACCTTGGTTACACTCTGGTATTTGCGGCAACCTGATTATTGGTTATAGTAGTATTGTAGTTCTGAAAGAGTAAGAACAGCTGTTTACTTGTCTGCTGTTAAAACTGTATGGACACACTGTTGTTTTACAAACTGTTTTTCTAAATGATTGCCACTTACAATGAAATGTCTTTCCCTTTTTTCCTTAGAGCCTTGACTGCAGAGATGGCGATGCAAAAATGAAGATTTCTTTAAATCAGATAAGCACTAAGTTATTTATGTTCTTAAAATCCTTGTTTGGTGATTTAACAAATTGTCCTGCAAACCTGGCCAAACGTCTGTTACATGCGCTGCTAACGTGATTAAAATACAAGATTGTATCAGAGACTTACTGATTTCTTTTCTGGAAGCCTGCCGATTACTCACTGTTCTTTAAAGGCTCTTGTTTCCTTTTTGTTTGCAGTGTGCAGCGAGGGAAGGTCTTTCTCGCCGCTCCGAAAGAAGCTTTGTTCGTTTCCAGGACTACGGGGAAGACTGAAGCTTTGTTTGTTTCCAGTACTACGGGGAAGACTTTGAAGTCCGGACCGGAAGCGCTGAATCACTCGAGAGCTGGAGCAAGATGAGGACATCGGGTTCCTGCTTTCAGGTAGGTGCTGGTTGAAAATGAGCGCAAGCGCTTAGGAGAGGCAGGCTGGGGTTTAAATAGAAATGCCTAAAGGGTGGGGTCGGCACAAGGGGAAGACCGGAGATACACGTGCCAGAAAGCCTGCTCATCAACGTGAGGTGCAACTGCCGGTGATCCAGAAACGTGGTTTTTCACGTGCATCAAAATGAACAGAGCGAGCACGTTCTAAAAGCATGGTACTGAGTCTAGTGGGCACACGTTTTCAATACAGAGTGGCAAATCGTTACAAGTCCATGATTGAAAATTCAAACAAGCATTGGCTACTCCTTGAGAAAAAGAATGTTATACAAAAGCATGTTTTCATGTTTTACAATTTACCTTCAACCAAACATTGGCTAACGCTTTTGAGAACAGAATACAACACCATGATTAAATATACATCTTACATTAAAAGTCTTCTAAATGAGTCTGTGCATGATGCTGAACGTGATTGTTACCACAAACTGTAACAACCAGCTACGCTCCTTGCAAGACATTTGTGGGGTCCTGGGGCTCACGGCGGCGGAGGAGGAGGGAGCTACGCCGTCGTGGAGGTCCTCGGAGAGACGGAACCGGCGGAGGTCAACGAGGCGGCGCTCAGCGACCAGTGTGGGGCGCCCGGACTCCCCCACCATCAGAGCGGACATGGCCGACGCCCTGAGGGTGGCGGCCGGGGACTCGACCGGCTCCTCTAGCGTGGCCTTGACGGCCTAACACACACTCCGGGGGGAGATGTCTTTAGCTTCTTTACATGCTTGGTACGGGGCGGGGGGGTTGGGGGGGAACGGTTGGAGGTGAGTGGCTGGACGTCCACTTTGCTCTTTTCTACGGACTTGCCCGTTTTGGGGCTTGACTGAGACTATGGGGTGTTTGAGTTTGTGGGTGGCTAGTTGCCAGGGTTGGGTTTTGGGTGGGGGAGGGGGTTGTTTGGGGTTGGGAAGGTCCCGTCCGATGTTGTATGTCCGCTTTGTTTTGGCTTGTCCTGCGCTGTGGCCCCGCGCGCCCCACCCGCTGATTCCCTGCCCATTGCATGGCGCTCCCGACCCCTGCGAGGAATGCCGGGCCTAAAGGTAGTGACCCTTAATGTTCAGGGTCTGAACAACCCGGTGAAGCGCAGAGCGATCCTGTCGTTGCTGGAGGGGACGCAGGCGGACATTTGCCTTTTGCAGGAGACACACTTATTGCCCCGAGATTGCCATAGGATGCGCTCTGCTAAGTTCCCTACCCAGTTCTTTTCCTCGGCAGCGAACAAGACGGCGGGGGTAGCCATTCTCCTAGCGAGCTCCTTTCGGGGGGAGGTGTTGCATAAGTGTGCTGAACAGAAGGGGAGGCTCCTTGCGTATCGCATGCGCCTGGGAGGCATAGCATTTACGGTCGGTTCAGTTTATAGCCCAAACGATCACCAAGAGCGCTTCCTAGATTCCGCGCTGGTGGATGTCACTGCTTCCCCCGACCGCCACATTATCTTGGGGGGAGACCTCAACATTGTCTTTGACTCTGCGATGGACAGATCGGCGCAGCGCTTCCCGCAGACGGGGGAACTGTCCCAGGCTGGGAGGGCCCGGATTGCGGAAATGGATCTGCACGACCTCTGGCGCTCCATGCACCCCACGGATAGGGACTACTCTTACTTCTCGCACGCACACCGAACCTACTCACGGCTGGACTACCTCCTGGTGAGTGGACCGATGCGTGCCGCTGCCACGGCGGCGGACATCGGGGTCCTGACCCTGTCTGACCACTCCCCAGTCACCGGCGTTTTCCAGTGGCCGGCGGCCTCCCCCTCTCGGGGGGTGTGGCGCCTCCGGGATACACTTCTACACAAGAAGTCGGTGGTGCAACGCATCGGGGAGGTCATACAGGACTATCTCACCCACAATAGCAACACTGACACCTCGCGGGCGACACAGTGGGCGGCATTGAAGGCCGTCCTCCGGGGGGAATTCATCTCTATCTCCGCAGCTGAGAATAGGGAGCGGCAACTGAAGAGGGATGAGCTGACAGCTCAAGTCCGGGAGCTCGAGCAGGTCCACCGCCGTACGGGGGCGCCGAGGGTGTGGAGGCAGTTGAAGGCAGCGAGGAAGCTCCTGTCGGCTCTGGATCTTGACAGGGCGGAGTATGCCGCCCTACGCTTGAAACATGCCTACTACACTGGGGGGGACAGATGTGGCAAGCTCCTGGCCCACCGGCTCCGGGTCGCGCAACAGCGCAGCGTTGTGAAAGAATTGGTGGGCGCGGACGGGGGGGTTGTCTCCGGGGACGCGGAGGTAGCGGAGTCTTTCCGCGGCTTCTACGAGGCGCTGTATGCTGAGGAGCCCTCCTCGCCACGGGATGCCGACGGCTATTTGGAGTCGGTGACCCTCCCGGTGCTGGATCCGGCTCAGGCTGACCACCTGGAGCGGGACATCCATGTGGAGGAAGTGATTTCCGCTATCGCGCGGCTGAAACATGGCAAGGCCCCGGGCCCGGACGGGTACACGTCGCTATTTTACAAGACTTTTTGCACGGCCGTGGCCCCTGTCCTTACTCGGCTATTTAACTCTTTCTCCGAACCCGGAGCCATCCCTCCGGATCTCCTGAGGGCGACGGTCGCGGTAATCCCGAAACCTGGGAAGGACCGGGCCCTCTGCGGCTCGTACCGACCCATCTCGCTTTTGAATGTCGACCTCAAGCTGTACACGGGGATCCTCGCGTCCAGGCTGAGTCCACACCTCCCCGACCTGGTGGAGGCGGACCAGGCTGGTTTTGTGCCCGGCAGACAGACGGTTGACAACACTAAGAGGGTGACGCATGTTCTGGAGAAGGCCTCAAGGAGCTCGGGGGAGCGGATGTTGCTGTCCGTTGATGCGGAGAAGGCCTTCGACAGAGTTCACTGGCCGTATCTTGAGCTGGTCCTCAAGAAACTGGGAATCGGCGATAAGTTCCGCACCATGGTCTTTAACTGCTATAAGCATCCTTCAGCGTCGGTGCGGGTCAACGGGTGTAGCTCCGGTGGCTTTGCCATCGAGCGCGGCACGCGGCAGGGCTGCCCTCTTTCGCCGCTCTTGTTTGCCCTCTACATGGAGCCGTTTGCTCAGAGGATTCGTAATAATCCGGATGCTGTCGGGGTCCGGATGGGCCAGTACGTCCACACCGTCAGTCTCTACGCGGATGATGTCCTGCTGACTTTGGACGACCCTAGGAGGTCGCTGCCTGCTTGCCTCCGAGAGCT
This sequence comes from Triturus cristatus, assembly GCF_964204655.1. Classification (NCBI taxonomy): domain Eukaryota; kingdom Metazoa; phylum Chordata; class Amphibia; order Caudata; family Salamandridae; genus Triturus; species Triturus cristatus. The sequence continues at coordinate 1,188,384,757 of NC_140592.1, forward strand.
GGACGCCTTTGCGGGGGTGGCCGGCTTCAAAATGAATATGAGCAAGTCGATGGCATTAGACGTGTCCCTGGCTGCGGAAACCAGGAGGGATCTTCAGCGGCTCTTCCCCATGCAGTGGTCCTCGTCCACGGTGCCGTATCTGGGGATTCTGCTGGCGCCTACATTATCGGGGATGGTTACGGCCAATTATGCCTCCCTCAGCAGGAAGATCAAGGACGAGCTTGGCCGCTGGAACAAAGGCCTGCTGTCCTGGCTGGGGCGAATCGCGGCGGTCAAGATGACGGTGTTGCCCCAGATACTATATCTTTTCCGGGCCCTTCCGCTCCAACCCCCGGCGGGCTGGATACGACAAATGCAGGCTGACATCTCCCGCTTTGTCTGGCAGGGCCGCAGGCCACGCATGAAGAGGGTCCTCTCCACGCTTGCTCCGGAAGTGGGGGGTCTCGGCATTCCGGACCTCCGTAAGTACTTTCAGGCGGCACAGCTCCGCTATCTGGTGGAGTGGAGCAGGTGGGAGTCCGACAAACATTGGCTCTTCCAAGACCAGGCAGTGGCGGGCCGCACCTTACAAGAGGTTCCATTCCTGCGCCGCGCGCATCGCCCCCCTAATCTTTACGCTTCCTTTGTTACGCGGGTCCCCCTGCGGGTGTGGGACGCGGTCTGTGAGGCCCGGGGCCTTACCACCTTCCCTTCGCCGCTCACGCCCATTGTGGGCAACCCGGACTTCTCCCCAGGGATGGAGCCGGGGGTTTTCTCCCACTGGGTGCGGGCGGGCTGCAGGGCACTCTTCCAGATCTATGGCCCGGAAGGAGTGGTTCCTTTTCAGCAACTCCGCCAGGAGTTCGGCCTGACGGAGCTGGACAGATTGCGCTACATGCAAGTTCGGCATTGGGCCCTCCAGCCCCAGGTGCGTGCCACCGCCGCCCGTCCAATTACACCGTATGAGAGGTGGTTGGCTACTCGGACCTCCGACGCTAAACTGATCACCGATCTGTACAAATACCTACAACCCCCGCCGTTTCACTATTACAACCCGGGGAGGGAGCGTTGGCACAGGGAATTGGGTAGGACACTCAGCCACAAGGAATGGGACAAAATTGCGTATCGGGCGCGGCACTCTGCATATCACACGGGCCTTACGGAGACCTTTACTAAGGTATCCACATACTGGTACTACACCCCGGAGAGACTGTATGAAATGAATAAACACACTGACAGGGGGTGCTGGCGGAGCTGCGGGCAGGAAGGTACCCTTACACACATTCTTTGGGATTGCCCAGTGCTGACCGCCTACTGGAAGGAAGTCTTGGACGAGGTGGATAAGCACTTTGGGATAGAGCTACCGCGACTCCCGGCGTATGTCCTGTTGGGCCTCCCCAATGACCTAATGTACCCACTGAAGTCCCGTAGGGGTAGGCAGATCGCAATCGCGTCTGCGGTTCAGAACATTCTAATCCACTGGCGCACAACCACCGTCCCCTCCATCACCGGTTGGTTGCATAGGCTCTGGCATGTGCTGGGGATGGAGAAGCTGTCGCTTACGGTTGCGGGGGAGATAGACCAATTTGAAGAGCTGTGGCAACCCTTTCTAGCGCTGCTGTCCACTGAATTCCGGGAGCTCACCTGCCCGAGGTATCTTAGGCTGCTCAGGCTGACGCCGCCGGTGACCCCGGCGGACTAGCTTACATGTGAAACGGGGACCCCCCGGGGAGTGGGGGGGGGTGCGGGGCTTCCTGGTTAGGATTACTCTGATGCGGGACCATAGGACGGGGGGGGGGGGGGGGGGAGTGTTGTTGTTTAGTTACTGGGAGGATGGGGGATGGGAGGGGGGGGATTGTGTTCTATTGAGGTGTTGATGGGGGGGTTTTTATTGTTTAGATTTGGGGTGTCGGATAAGCGTGCGGGGATTTCACAGCTTGTATTTCTAGCCTTCATTTACTGTGTTTTTCCCCCTGACCCACCGCGCTACCTATTGCCAACCCTCTGGAGTTGCACCCTTTTTCTTTGATTGTATTCCATGTATCCTGCCCTCCTATCCCCCTCCCCCATGGTTTGTTTTGTCTCAATAAAAACGTTTTAAACGCAAAAAGTCAATAAGATCAACAATGAGAGGAGGCAATCGCTAGGCTTGAGCCAATCGCCAGTTCTTCCGTTAGAAAGCCCGCCCGCAAGGGCATCTGCTCCAGAGTTACTGACCACACCGCCAGATCTTCCCCAGTCGAATAGCCTAGTTCATATCCCACAAGACTTGGCCAGCGATGCAGAAGATCCTCATGTTTTGGTTAACTCATCGGCCAAAAACGGCAATACCTCAGAGCATAATCACCAGTCATTTTCCATCGAGGAAGTACCGTCACCGGGGCAGCCCGTTCCACGGCCAGTGAGAACCTGTAGAAAATCTCACTCAAAGAGAGGGGGGAAACAACAAGGCAGGAGAAAGGCAGCTACACCACCCCCAAGACGTGAAGGGCAACAAATTGACTTTGATGCCGATGCAGAATCCAGACGTATTGTTGATGATGAACTCTTTAATCGGATCCAAGATATGATTGATATAAAAATTAGGACAATCATCAAGCCCTTGATTGGTAAACTGGATAAATTAACTTCGGAGGTTAAGAAGGCGGGGGGTGCACAAAGTAATCTGGTGGTAGAGGTGGCCAATCTATCTGCTCTTGTCACAAAATTGGCATCGGGAGCCGTAGAGGCTCTACCAAATGAGTGTCCCACAGCCTACACTGCCAGAGGGGCCCTTAGCAGTAGCTTCAACTCTATTAACGGCTCCCAGTCAGGACCTAGCAGGCGGAGCCGCGCCGACATCATCATCAGGGGACATAATTGGGACAATACATGAGGATATATCAGCCCAATTTATTTTGGAAGCCTCCCCAGTTGTGCTAGTACTAGCAAATGTCCCAGTCTTAGCACAAAACAAAATAGAATCGAAACAGGACTTGAAGGATAAAGCTCTTCATTGGCTTACTACAAACATGACCATGGCCCCCCAAGGGATGGATAGTTTAGCAAGGGATATTGTTATGACCAGGAGGGTACCTTGGATTGGGTCCAATCCCAAAAAATTTAAGGGGGACTGTGTGATTATAAACTTTGCCAACACAGAAGTCCTCCCAAAAATTTTGAATAACATCTTCCCACCCCAAAGGCGAAGCGGCTCTATAGTCCCGCTCACCCTAAAATTCTTCTATAGTGAGGCTCAGCTCCCTACCTTTTCTAACCCTACTAGAGTTAGGAGAGCGAATAACGCCCCAAACTGGGAAGGCGGTTTTAGACATAGATTCCCCAACGAGCGCCCTGGGCCTATATTTAACTTTGAGCACGGAAGATCTAACCACGCGCATGAGTCAAATTTGTGGCCTCCCATGCCACCAGACCCTGCCGTCAATGGTTGGGGCCCGGGTTGGATGGGCCAAGATCCCATTGGGCGAATCATTAGGTTCGTACCATGGGCGAGAAACGATTACTTTCCGATACGCCCAAATACCCCTTTACCTATGTGGAACATCGCAGCTATGGGTCAAGGTCAGGCAGCTACCCCTTTTGATTGGGGGGGCGGATTGGGGAATAGGTATGCTCCCTTAGCGGATCTAAACAACTGCGATGGACTTAAATCTTGCAATGTCCGAGCAAGTGAGTCCATAACTAGACCCGAAATAAACCTTAGCCAGTGTTACACCAATGACGGTCCCCGCCTGTTTACATTTTATGAAACACTTGAGAGTTATGTCCCGTTGGACAACCCTGGGCTATCATACCAGGGGGAGGGTTGCATAGCGTCAACCCTGAACATCGTTCCAACACAGAACGCACCTGAGGTAGCTCAGAACAAGGCGGTCAGATCCTTAAGCTTAGCTGAGGGGTGTTTGTTGGGGGAAAAAGAGCTGAGGTTACCTACCAACGCCTGTAAAATTATAACATGGAACATAGCTGGCTCATCTGCAAAACGACAGGACAAAGCATGTGTGAGCTTTATTTCTAAGCAACATATAATTGCCCTGCAAGAAACGTGGGACATATCGGCTAATTTCTGGTGGGATGGATTCACCTGCTTCTCTATCCCTGCAGTCCCTAGCCGCATGGGCAGAGCTAAAGGAGGTTTGGCCATTATGTTTTCTCTAGATCTGAAGGGCACCTATAGGCAGATAAATACAGATTCCGTAAACATCCTAATGGTTGAAAGGACGACTAGTAACAATTGCAGGACGATATATATTAATTTTTACAACTCTAGGAACAGCGAACACAGTGGGAGTAATGTCGCTAACCTAGATAATATCTTAAATAAAGTGTCTCAGAATATCTATTTAGTTTATGAGTTTATCCTATTAGGAGATTTTAATATTCATCTATGTAATCTGGGTTGTATGGGAAGAGGTGACAATGTAACTGAGGGGGGCGAGGAGGCCCCTCGGGGCCCCCACTTTGAACACTCTACAGAGGGGCTTGAGTTAGAAGAATTATTAGCAAACCATGACCTTTATGAACCCGATAAGGGCGTTAGGGCGCCAACCTATATTGGCAGTCACCATGGCTCAGTGATAGACTACATCTTTGTTTCACAAGGTATTTTAAACCGGTCTATGGTCTATTGTACAGTCATAATACCCTACAGTGACCACAACCCTGTACTACTTGAAGTGGCCTGGGGTGGCCAGATGGGAGCACCGCCAAAAGCACTTAAACCAGCACACCCCCTGAAACCCTGCGACCAAGACAGACGACTGAAATGGGCCAAAGTGATCCCGGATAATTTCTATGAAATACATTTTCCAAAAATAAAGGACAAAGTGGCCATCTGTCAAAAATCGGGGGCGCAAGGTAAAGAAATTATAGAGGCTTTTGAGGAAATTTGTGGCCAGGTGGCTAAGGATCTTTTAGTCAAACCAAAAAAAGGATTTTCTGGAACAAAACGTTGGTTTGATTCTGCTTGTTCAAAAGCGCACAGAGCATTGTTGACAGCGTTAAAAACCTCTCCCAGGGCTGGGGAGGATATTGTTAGATTAAGGAAACGCTACAAGGTTGCCATTAAGAACCGCAAAGAATCCCTTAAACGCGAAGCATGGGAAAATCTCCTCTCAGCTGCAGTACTGAAGGACAGTAAAAGATTCTGGGAGATCATTAGACAACCGTTATTTTCTGAAGACAATAATGCTCTTATGGACTGTGTGATCACCGACGACAAATGGCTAAACCACTTCAAAAATGTATATGAGGGTGGGTCCAAAGGAACTGCAGATGTTTCAGTACCTGCTATAGTGGCAGACCCGTTGGTCTTCAACCCCGAAGAAGTAGAAAAAGCCCTGATGGCCACAACAAGACATAAAGCTCCTGGCCCTGACGGTGTTCCCGCTGATTTTTTCATGTACTCTCCCAAATTGTGGTCGGCGGTATTGTCGAAAGTGTTTAACGCAGCCAACAACCATGTACCCAGTTCTTGGGCCACATCCACCATAGTCCCTATCTATAAAAATAAAGGCCAGCGAGATGATCCCGCCTCCTATAGGCCCATATCTCTTTTGGACTCAACGGTAAAAATATTAGGCAGAGTTCTTCTAGCCAGACTTAATGACAACATTGAGAGCCGTGGAGGGTTGTCTGAACTACAATATGGATTCAGAGAAAAAAAGGGGACGATCGAACAATGTATAAACTTACATCTATTAATTTCTAAATATACAGTGGCAAAGGAGGGCTCCATGTTCCTTGCATTTATGGACCTCTCCTCTGCCTTTGATCTGGTGAATAGGTCGAAATTGTGGCAGTTATTGTTGGAGATGGGCATTGATGAGTCTTTGGTTGTGTTTATGGCTAAACTGCACCAGGAGCTTTTTGCAGCTGTCCGAGTCACAAATGATGGCAGACGTACCCCCCTGTTTAAATCCCTTAAGGGGGTGCGGCAAGGCTGTATTCTAGCCCCTGTATTATTCACCATCTACATCAACAGGCTGGGCAGTCACCTGCAGGGACAGGCAGCCGACGTTCCGCATGCAGGAGATGTCAAAATTCCAGCGCTCCTGTATGCGGACGATGCAGTGCTGATAGCCCGCACTGGGGTAGGCCTACAGCATCTCCTGGACGCTTTTGGTAGCTTCATGGAGACGCTGGACCTTAAGGTCAATGCCTCTAAATCACACACGATGGTCATGGGGCATGAATGCAACAAAAAAAGACACAAAACATTTTTTTGCAGGGGAGTCCCTGTCACCAACGTGTCCACATTTCCATATTTGGGGGTAATATTTGACCAGAAAGGAACTTGGGGCCCTCAGATAAGAGCAAAAAAATTGGCGGTAATAAGATCCTCCTCAGCGGTTTTGGGCTTTGCTGGGAAGCTAGGGGCTAGGCCCATGCAAGCTCTTCTGAAAATCTACAAGAGCAAACCAGTGGCCATAGCGGCCTATGGTTCCCAACTGTGGGGTTATGTAAACCTGGATCCAATTCAGAGAGCAGAAAATAGATTCATTAGATCCTTGCTCTCAGTCCCGCAATCCACCCCAACGTATTCCATCCATAAGGAGGTGGGTCTGCCCTATCTGTCTGATACCCTGAGCCTTGCTCCGCTAACTTTGTGGCTGAAATTGTGGACAAATGATGACCTACCTCTGAACCACAAGATTTTGCACGATGTCTTATCCTTGGATAAATACACCAGTATCCCTTGGTTGGCATATGTAGCTAAAACCCTTGCAGATCTGGGTCGGCCAGATCTTTTTTCATCTCCGGAAAATATTAGGAGACAGGACATAGTAACCATCAAAGAGTTATTTAGGGATAGGCAGGAAGCACGGAGGGAGGATCTCGAAGTGTTGAAACCCGCAGTAAGGGCACATAACCTCCTGGTTTGTACACCCTCACTCGCCCCCTACTTGAACTTTGTCACATCCCCATATCACAGGTTTTTATTATCAAAGTTCCGATTTAATTTGATACATTTTTATCTAGGTTCATTTAAGACCTGGCAGAAGCCTGAGCAGGCCCCACCGTGCTGCTGCGACAATTTTTCGGTGCAGGATACTCTGCACTTTGTTATGTTTTGTAGTATATACCATGAGCAGAGAAAGAAATATTTGTTGCCTATTTTGAAAAAAGCTGGTTTTGTCCAAGTAAGACCAGCCCTGCTCTTTCTACAACTACTACCTAACATACATGTTACTTTTTGTATGGCAAACTTTCTGGTAGCCGCAATGCGGGCGAAACCTGTTAGCCATAGCTTACTTTAAAACTTCTCTTGTTGTTTGAGCATGTTTACGTGATAGATTTGTATAGAAATATTTTATCCATGTCTAAAATTTTTCTTCTGTTTGTTTATTAGGTTTTTTTTTGTGTGGGAAATGTAAATAGATGTATAGTAGGCATTGCATTGCAAAGTAATTTTTTTTTTTTTTTTTTTTTTTTTATGTTCTTTGTATGTCTTGTAATAAGTCGAATAAAGATATTCTGACTGACTGGTATTCACAGAATGCACTTACTACTTCTGGTATTCACAGAATGAACTTACTACTTTTGCGATTCACAGAATAAACTTACTACTTTTGCTATTCACAGAATAGATTTACGACTACTAACTTTACGTCCGCACTCGGGCCGGAAATTCCGGCCCGGAGGCGGAGCTTCTGGCCCGGAGGCGGAGCTTCTGGCCCGGAGGCGGAGCTTCTGGCCCGGAGGCGGAGCTTCTGGCCCGGAGGCGGGGCTTCCGGCCCGGAGGTGGGGATTCCGGCCAGTGGCGGAGATTTAACCATGGCCAAAATCTCCACCTCGGGCCCGGAAGCCCCACCTCTGGGCCGGAAGCTCCGCCTCCGGGCCGGAAGCTCCGCCTCCGGGCCGGAATTTCCGGCCCGAGTGCGGACGTAAAGTTAGTAGTCGTAAATCCATTCTGTGAATAGCAAAAGTAGTAAGTTTATTCTGTGAATCGCAAAAGTAGTAAGTTCATTCTGTGAATACCAGAAGTAGTAAGTGCATTCTGTGAATACCAAAATGGTACTAAGTTTAGGATTTTGTCTTAAGTTTGTTCTGTGAATCGGGCCCCGTGATTTTGGGCAAATCACTTAATCACCCCATACCTACAAACAGTGTGTGCGAGTGTGTTATGTGATGTAACGGTTTTCATGTAAAGTGCTCTGCCTTCAGGTCGGCTTCATGCTATGTATAAAAACTTGAGAAACATGCACTTAAAGATAAGAACAAAGCCTTAACATTAGGAAAAACAAAGAGATGCCCATTTACTGGCTGATTTAAGCAAAGTGAATCAAGAAAACTTGGATAAATCACTGCTTCCCAGTGTAAATTGTGTTATCTTATGCAAATATGTTGTCATTAAAGCTGTTTCCTCACACTTGTGCTTTAAAATGCTATATTTGGATCCCTTTTTTTCAAAAATATGTGGCGTAAAAGCCACTATTTCAGTCTACTATGTTTCAAAATTTTCTTGCGGGGGAGAACCCCCTCGCACCGTCCTTTTGTACTTCAGCCTCGATCGCTCTTTATACTCAGATACAAAACCTTTCGCCTCACCACTTTGAAAATCCACCAGCCGCCACTGCAATGTAGTACCTTGAAACTAAAAGGTTTTGTAAAGGAAACCAGTTGTTTGCATCCTTTGCCAAAGCAACCAAGGGCTCGCCAGTTACCATGAGGACAATCGCAAGATGGATTGTAGAAACAATGCAAACTTGTTATCTGTGGCAGGGATAATACTGCCCACACACCCAAGAGCCCAGGGTGCAACACTTGCGTTCTTATCAAACGTACCAGCTGATGCAATCTGCACAGCTGCAACATGGGCATCACCACACGCCTTTGCAAAACATTGTGTGGACATCCAAATTAACAAAGAAGCACAGGTGGGACAAAAAGTACTACAACATCCGTTTGCTAATGTTCGAGGCATGTGGGCTGCTGAATTCATATCTGTGCATAGATCGCCGCCTAGTGTTGGGTCCGGATGTTTGCACGTTGTTGTCCTGGAAGAGTCTTCGAAGTATCCTTGGATAGGTGACTCCTCCCCTGGACTACAGTGCGCATGGGCATCCTCTCCATCCTCAGATTGTTTTTTTCCGCCATTGGGTTCGGATGTGCTATCTTAGCTCAAGTTAGGAAAAAATTTTGTCGAGGCCACAAGGCCTTTAGTTCGCGTCAGTACTGTTTATCGATCGGTTTTCGATACTCTGTTAGTTTACTAATTTTCAGCACCGACTTTGTTCGCATTTACCTGTCCATCAACTACTTCGACGATGGAATCGAGGACGCCATTCAAAAGGTGTCCGGTATGTAATGCGAAGTACCCACACATCGACGTCCATCCGGTGTGCAACAAATGCCTTTCGCCGGACCACGACGAGTCGACATGTATGGCCTGTGCCCGGTTCCGTTCAAAGAAGACTCTGCGGAATCGTCGAGCGGCGAGGCTCGAAGCGCAGCACGCGGCACCGGCCCCAGCTGACATCTTCGACGACGCGGACGACGTCGAAGAAGTAGAAGTCTTACCCTCCAGTCCCGTTTCCGACCAAGAACCCGGATCGGACGAGGCCGACGAGTCACTCTTCCACAGAGGTGAAGACGACACCGAGGTAGGAGACGACGAGGAGGCCTTAGGGGCCGAAGAGAGTAGCTCCGATGATGAACAAGGCCTACCTGTTCAAACCGAGAATTCACCAGTGCCACAGACTATGGCTCCGGTCGAGGGATCGCCTTCGGGCCTTACCCGAGACCCATCACGCAGTCCTTCGGCCCCGCCCTCGGGCCCGGCCTCGGACGTTCAGCGGCAGCCATTACCGCTTAAGCCAGCTGGTTTCCCTTCCACGAAACCGAAACCGAAAGCTGCTCAGGTTCCTACGAAACCGAAACTGAAAGTGGCGCTAGTCGGATCGAGGCCTTCAACACCTTCGACGCCGGCGCACCGTGTCGGCACCGACCGCACCAAGGGGGACTTCGGTGCCGAACTCGAGACGGGCGACATGGGAGTCGACAAACGGAAGAAGGCCATCGGCGCCGACAAACCTGCTCGGTTACCGGCGTCGACGCCACCGACACCGAGGGCCGTCCCGCCGGCTACGCCTCGCAGCACTCCCTCGACGACACCGAAACCTCACGTGTCGAAGACGTCGACGGTGATCTCCGCACCTCGGCTCGATGCACCACGGGCGCAGAAGATATCTGCAGCCGCCTCGACGACCCTGGCGGGGGCCACGACCTCTAAGGCGCCCCGAGTACGGCCTGGCGCAATGCCAGGCTGCAAAACCAAGGCTGCCCTCCAGGACCAGTCGGGTTCGATCGATCCAGCGGTTTCGTCGGTGCCGACCAGCATTACCTTCGGCTTGCCTCCATCCACAATCCCGAAGGCGTTTCAACTCAGGACACAGGCCACCAAAACTGCGGTTACGCCTGTCGAGCCGTCTCCGTCACGCGTCATCGACGCCGACACTGGCAGGATGATTCTCCACGACCGAAGGATAACTTCGGAACCGCCATTGGAACCTTTCAGGATCCCGCTAAAGAGGAAGCTGCCTGTGGACACTGAACCTCTCCTGTATGAACCCTTTCATTCACCCTACCAGGATCCACACCGGGCCTCCCCCACACGCTCCGACACGGATGCATTGGAGGACTACATGGGTGAACAAGTCCCCTACCATGTGGACACGGACCCTGATGACCAGCAGGACCCTGACCAAACTTGGGGCGACCCTGCAGACCCCAGTGCACCTCTTGATGCACAGGACCCACAACTATATGGGGCAAAAACGTCACCCACAGAGGATACTGCGGCGTTCAACGCTCTGATTGAACGGGCGGCGAACAACCATGATGTACAGCTTCACTCTGATATCATCGAAGATGACTTTCTAATGGACACCTTTGCATCCTCAGAAAGACATGTAAAGACTCTGCCAATGTTGAAGGGGGTCCTTAAGCCAGCCACTGACATTTTCAGGGAACCCACCAGGGCACGAGTGATAAACCCCAGGATCGATAAGAAATACAGATCAGCACCTGGGGATCCTACTTACATCAGAGGACAATTACCACTCGACTCCATCGTTGTGGCGAATGCCCGCAAGAGGGCACACTCGCAGACAACGGGTGATGCTCCTCCCCCGGACAAGGAGTCCAAGGTGCTGGAGACCTCCGGCAAGCGAGTTGCCGCACAAGCTGCAAGCATATGGCGCATAGCTAACACTCAAGCGCTCCTCGCTCGCTACGATAGGGCGCACTATGACACAATGGAGCAACTCCTTCAACACCTCCCTGACCCCTACAAAGAAGGTGCAGAAATCCTTATCAGAGAGGGACAGCTACTCACAAATGCTGCCATCAAATGTGCACTAGACGCTGCTGACACGGCTGCCAGGGCCATCAACACTAGCGTCATCCTACGACGTCACGCCTGGCTACGTATCTCAGGATTCAAGCCTGAGGTACAAAACAATATACTTAATCAGCCCGTCAACCCCGACTTTTTGTTCGGGCCTGAGGTTGACGCCACCCTCGAGAAGATAAAAAAGGACACGGACACTGCAAAGTCCATGGGCGCCCTACAAACTCAGTCCTTTCGGAGCGGCTCCTTTCGTCGCCCCGGAAACAAGGGAGCAGGCAGAGGACAGGGGTCACAACAAACATATAACAAGGGTAATACGCAGACCACCTACGATAAGAACACCCGAGGTGGCTATCGTGGCTCCAGTACCAAGGGCAGAGGACGTGGCTACGGCAACACCAGGTCCTCCCCCAAGAACAAGCAGTGACGCCCTCTCCCTTCCTCCCGACCACATAACACCTGTCGGGGGAAGGCTACAACGGTTCCTGTCCACGTGGAACTCCATCACCACGGACAGGTGGGTCAAAGATATTATAAAATACGGTTACTGTCTGGAGTTAACTTCCACTCCACCCACAATACCACCAAGAAACCGTCCTATGTCCTCAGAGCACTTGACGCTCTTACAGCAAGAGGTAGAAAGTATGCTTCTAAAAGGCGCTATCGAGGTCGTACCCGTCCACGAGCGGGGCACGGGGGTTTACTCCCTCTACTTCTTAATTCCAAAAAAGGACGGGTCGCTCAGGCCTATATTAGACCTGAGACCCCTGAACCAGTACATTCTTTCGGAGCACTTTCACATGCTCACTCTACAGCAAGTCCTTCCGCTTCTCCAGCAGGGAGACTTCCTAGCATCACTGGACCTCAAGGATGCGTATTTTCACATACCCATCCACCCCTCACACAAAAAATACCTCAGGTTCACTGTTCAGGGGCAGCACTATCAGTTCAAAGTCCTTCCCTTCGGCGTGACAACAGCGCCCAGGGTTTTCACAAAGTGCCTAGCTACGGTGGCGGCACATTTACGGAGACAGCACATACACGTCTACCCCTACCTAGACGACTGGCTCGTTCAAGCGAGATCAGCCCAGCAATGTGCAAGCCACGTGTCCCGTACCATTCACCTTCTTCACAGTCTGGGATTCTCACTAAATTACCCAAAGTCTCATCTCCAGCCCGCACACGTACAACAGTACCTAGGTGCGACTATAGACACTCTGGCGGCCACAGCTCAGCCGAATTTAGTGAGGATCACCGGCATACAAGCGCTGATCTCCAAGTTCAGACCCAACCACTCGCTTCCAGCGCGAGTGTTTATGCAGTTGATAGGCATGATGGCCTCCTGCATCTTCATAGTCCCGCACGCGAGATTACATATGCGCCCACTTCAGGAGTGCCTAGCACGTCAGTGGAATCAGGCTCAAGGACAGTTGAAAGACCTAGTGTTGGTGAGCGGTCGGGCATACAACTCTCTGCATTGGTGGAATCCACAAAACCTTTGCAAGGGCCGACCGTTCCAAGAGCCTGTTCCACAAATAGTACTGACAGCGGACGCGTCTCTCCAGGGATGGGGAGCTCATGTACTCCACTACACAGTGCAGGGACTATGGACGACACAACAGAAGAAGATGCACATCAACCTTCTGGAACTGATGGCAATCTTCCTGGCCATGAAGGCTTTCAAAGTACATCTGTGCAACAAGGTCGTGTTGATCCGGACGGACAACATGACCGCAATGTACTACATACAGAAGCAGGGGGGGACACACTCTCCACAGTTGTCTCATCTGGCTCAGAGCATGTGGAAGTGGGCCATTCAGAGGAACATGTTCCTCATGGCGGAACACCTCCCCGGCAAGGACAACCAGATGGCGGATCTGCTCAGCAGACACAGCCACCAGATGCACGAGTGGGAGTTACACCCATCGGTACTCCAACCGTACTTCCAGCAGTGGGGTCACCCAGAAATAGACCTATTCGCGACAAGCGAAAACGCAAAATGCCAAAGCTTCGCCGCCAGATTCCCACACCCGCAGTCGCAGGGCAATGCGATATGGATGAACTGGTCCGGCAGATTTGCGTACGCTTTTCCCCCAGCACCGTTGATACCGCTGGTGGCTCGCAAACTCCGACAACACTCCCTGACACTCGTCCTAGTTGCTCCCACGTGGGCACGCCAGCCGTGGTACACCACCTTCCTCGAACTTTCCGTGGTACCGCATCAAAGGCTGCGGATCAAACCCGCGCATTTGACGCAGAACCATGGAGAGGTTCAGCACCCAGATCCGCAACAGCTGAACCTGGCGATCTGGCTCCTGAAGTCCTAGAGTTTGGCTATCTCAATCTGCCACCTGACTGTATGGACATCATCAAGGAGGCCAGGAGACCCACTACAAGAGCTTGCTATGCAGCCAAATGGAAACGGTTCGTCATTTATTGCGGTAATAATGACATTAACCCGCTGGACGCATCCATCCACAACATCATATGTTACCTCTTACACCTATACCGATGCAATCTGGCGTACACCTCTATACGTGTCCATTTGACCGCAATATCAGCCTATCTGCAAACCAGGCAGCACCTCTCTCTCTTCAGAGTGCCTGCCATCAAAGCATTCTTGGAAGGACTCAAACGAGTCATTCCACCTAGTCACCCACCGGCTCCAATGTGGAACCTCAACTTGGTCCTCACACGCCTGATGGGTCCACCCTTTGAACCTCTACACTCATGCGAGATTCAATTCCTTACCTGGAAAGTAGCCTTCCTGGTAGCGATCACTTCCCTAAGAAGAGTTAGTGAACTCCAGGCACTAACCGTTCAAGAGCCATTTATTCAGGTTCACGCCAACAGGGTCGTACTACGTACCAACCCCAAATTCATGCCCAAGGTAATATCGCAGTTCCACATGAACCAGACTATTGAACTGCCCGTTTTCTTCCAAAACCCACAAACTGTTGCAGAGAGGGCATTACATACACTAGATGTACGGAGGGCCCTCATGTACTACATCGACAGGACTAAACCCTTCAGGAAGACAAAACAACTGTTCGTTGCCTTTGCCCCACACCACAAAGGTAACGCCATCTCCAAAGCAGGGATAGCCAGATGGATAGTTAAGTGTATTCAAATCTGTTATCAAAAGGCAAAACGCACATTAACTATTCCACCACGAGCCCACTCAACACGCAAGTTGGGGGCTTCCATGGCCTTCCTAGGAAATATTCCCCTGCATGATATATGCAGAGCAGCCACATGGTCCACTACACACACATTTACAAAACACTATTGCGTAGATGTGCAGTCAAAACAGCAGGCAGCTGTAGGACAGGCTGTTCTCAAAACACTTTTTCAGACCGCTGCAGCTGGCACGGGTAGCCGCCGCCAATAGAGGGCACTGCTATGTATTCTATGCACAGATATGAATTCAGCAGCCCACATGCCTCGAACTGAATATGCTACTTACCAGTATGCATCTGTTCTTGGCATGTAGGGCTGCTGACATTCATATCGCCCTCCCTCCTCCCCGGCGCCTGTCGCAGCTGCAGCTCTCAGAATTATTGCAAGCATGGTCATCACTTTCTGTATCTACTCCATCACTGCCACAATGGCGAAAAACAATCTGAGGATGGAGAGGATGCCCATGCGCACTGTAGTCCAGGGGAGGAGTCACCTATCCAAGGATACTTCGAAGACTCTTCCAGGACAACAACGTGCAAACATCCGGACCCAACACTAGGCGGCGATCTATGCACAGATATGAATGTCAGCAGCCCTACATGCCAAGAACAGATGCATACTGGTAAGTAGCATATTCAATTTCCTCATTTCATCCCAACCATTCCATGGGAATGAATAACCATAACATAATCTAATGCACAGCATGTGAATCCAGAAAAGGAAAACTAAAGTTACTTACTAGTAGGAGAAGTTTTGCAGCTTTTGGAGTTTTCTGGATTCACATCCGATCTTCCCACTTCCCTCCGAAATGGGAGATATTGCAAACAGGCAGGGAAGATACAGTAACAAAGAGGAAGCATACCAGGAAGTAAAGAAAAACGAATCCGAAGATGGGACATATATGGCGCCATCAGACGTCACACAGGAGACGGGCATACCACCAAATAGTGGTTGACAACACCCCACAAAAAAAAGATAATTCTGAACCCAACCACTAGATAGTGCAATAATGCACAGCACATGAATCCAGAAAACTATTCAAACTGCAAAACGACACCATTTCGTTCCTCACCGTTAGAATATCTCCAGGCTCCAGACTGAATCTGGAAGATTTTTCAACATATCCCCTCTGTGGCGTCGTGCAGGTCTACATCAACTCTCCTCCACCCCGGACCTAGCCACTAGCCCAGCATGATCTGGGACCGTGAAGCCAAGTAGTAGGTCGGCGAGTGTAGTGAGCAGACGCAGGGCCGTGGCCAAGGTTATAAATAAATGGTCATCAGCTCATAGACTCATTCAGTACAGAAAGCGCAGAATGCGGGTGTCATTTATGGCAGCCCATGGGACCCCACAGGCCAAGCCTGCATAGTACCACATTGACAACGAGGAGACAGCTCACATGTGCCCTAACGCTGCTCACCTGCTGTTGCCAACCCGAACATGCAAGGTGACACATTTTTGCTCACTGGCTGAAGAGCGAGCCATGCCCTTGCTTGCGCTGGGCGGTGCTACTGCCCAAATGCAGACCGCCAACAGAATAGAGTTTGTTTGACGGTGCACACACTTTCACCCCTGCAGAGTCACACCTAAACATAAACACAGTAGGGCAGACCAGTGCAGGACCCTGAAGGGCGACCACTTGTGAGGCAACATCAAACCCAGTGGTGGTGAGGTGCCACCTCTGCTAGTTATTGCGAAATCACAGGTGAGACTCTTCATCAGCAAGCCTACATGTGACGAGCTGCAAAATACCCCAATCCTGGAGGTGAAATGCCCCATCCTATAGGCAGCAGAATACAAATAAAAAACACATGATGTGAACAAGAAACCACTTCTGAGACTCCGTGCTTGGGTCATCCAGCAATGAACTATCAGGTCCCAGCAAACAGGCAACGTTACAGCATGCCAAGCAGATGAAATGCAACTTTGTGCATGATAAATATGACATGATTAGCATCAAGCTAATGCGTAGGTGCAGGATCCTAACTGCGATGGGACTGGTTTAGCTCTGACCAGGCTCCCAATCCAGAATAGATTTGCACAGCAATCACTGTCGGGCCTTAGCCACGGCAGCAGTGCATTGGAACACCTGATCGAACATACTAAACTACTTCCGAGCCACCTGCGAGGATGAGGCCCTGGTGAAGAGGTCCCTTCTGCACTTTGCAGGAGAGGAAGCATTAAAGCTTTTTGAGAACCTCCCCAACACTAGTGGTGAAGATGATTATGACGCCATTGTAGAAGTGCTCCAAACACATTTTAACCCAAAATTCAGATTATGTTGCACCAATCAATTCAGGAGTTGGGAGAAACGATTGATAGTTTCAGTGGAAGACTACGAGAAGCAGGACATGAACCTAGGACAACCCACAGAAAGAAGTCCATGCATGGCTAATCCAGTGATGCTGGCCCACTGTCCTTCATCCCCTCATCTTGTGGGTGCCAGCCATGAAGTTAGAAGACTAGCTGATCTTTGCACGCTCTCTTGAACTGTCCAACAGCTGGCCTGAACGAATGGAGGTAGCCCTTGCCAACATTGGCATCAAGTTGACACCTGAGCCACTGCTGAAAGTCAAACAAGACGTTATGGATGCCATTCACAGAGCAAGACTATCACAGCCAGGGACGCATGACCAACACCCTCTGGCACAGTGCCCAGCACAAGAATAAACTTGTTCTGTGTGTGGAAAACTCACTCACTGTACACAAACAAACTGAGGAGACAGTGGAAATCGACGATTTTCACAAATACCAGCCACTACACCATCAGTACACCCAGTCATGACCAATGCCACGTGGTCCGGAGCCTCACACACGAGTGAACTACCTACTCTACACACAATACCGAGGAAGATGTGTTTCTGATAATATACACCAGAAGTGACACCGCTAAGGAGACCTCAAACCATCTGCGGGATGAATGAAAGCTGATTTTTTTATATAGCGCAAGGCTACTCCGAGTGCCCCGGCGTTCGGCATTAAAAGATGGGGACAGAAAAGCAGAACACCGCTGGTGACCACAAGACCTAAAGACTAAAAAGGAACGTTTTCAATCCCTTCTTCGAACTAACTTCATCTGTTTCTGGTCTAACATGGCCAGGCAACTGGTTCCACATACCTGCTGTCATAACAGTAAAGGAGGAGCCTCCTCTCGGCAGCTTTTTAAAGCAGGTTACTGCTAACAGCCCAGCCTGACTTGAGTGCAGCATTCTCCCTGGGCTGTGTGCCTGGATCCTTTTGTTCAGATACAAAGAAGCCTTATTGTGGAGAGATTGATATGTTGAGGTTAATGCTTTAAACATGATATGCTTCCCAACTGGAAGCCAGTGAAGCTGCTCGTGAAATGAGACAGACAAGCGCCTTAGTAGTTTGTACAATAGGCAGACCGCCATGTTTTGTACCCCCTGTAAACGCTGGATTAAGTAATCTGGGCGGCCGTGGTACAGAATATTGGCATACTCTAACCGTGTCAGTATTGAAGTACTAACCACTGTGACATGTGCCTCCTCAGGAATAAGGTGCAGAAATCTTCTAAGCAGGTGGAAAATCCAAAGACAAGATATTACCACCAATAAAACCTGGGAGTTAAAGGAGAGATTTGAATTAAACAACACACCCAGGTTTCTAGCCACCGCCGCTGAGGGTGGCGATCGGGGGACATTATTTGGCTAGGCACCAGTCCAACCTGGAAGGGAATTTTGCCCAAACAGGAACTAGGTCTTGTCCTGGTTACACTGTAGTTTGGTCTTCCTGGGCCATCAACTAGTGCCTTTAAGCAGAGAGCAAAGGTTTGTGCGCTAGCTGAGTCCCCATCATAGTTGAGCAGGAGCTGGGTATCATCTGCATAAGAAGTAATCTTAATGCCAAACGATTCGACCAAAAAAGTTAGAGGTGACAGGTAAATGTTGAAAAGGGTAGGACTTAATGCAGATCTCTGAGGGGATCCCCCCTTTCAACTGTTTGGCTTTAGAACAGTGAGGTTTCATCCACAACATCTGCTCTCTTTTCTCCAGAAAGAATCTTAACCATCCTAAGGCTGCTTCTGCCACGCCCAGATGTTCCAGTCTTCTTAGCAAGACATTGCAGGGTTATTACATCATACTGATTGACACATGGGCCTCTGAATGTGATGGACTGTTGTCAACCTCCAAGCACTTTGAGCATGCCTGAAACTAACCCCTACCAAGACCCAGGTACATGCATACAGAGACCTCGCACCACTGCCCCTAGCCGGAACATTCAAACTGACAGTGCATCTTCGAAAGACAGAAACCAGAGCCAAATTATGTCACGATGAGCACAGGAGGTACCTTGCTAAGCTGCCACACCGCAGAGGAATAAGAACTGATTTCATTTGCTCGCTAAGTCAATGATTGTCAGAGTGATTTTTGAAGGACTCTGAACACATTTTCTCCGGATTAGAGTGCTTTAAAGACTACAAGCTTAAACTGCGCATAGACAAGACTGAAAGAGTAGGAAGCTGGCTCTTTAAGTAGTATACCAAAAAGAGGTATGCTGTGTAAAGAGTCCAGGTATCCCTTATAAGTGGACTGGGGCTTGCTTTAACAATCCCAAGGTGCTCTGTTTGTGGTAGTGTGATTGAGCAGCCTTAGGCTTATCAGAGAGGATCATGAAGCATGTGTTGCATACACAAGAGTCAATAAATGATACACACGCTCAATAAGGAGATCCACACTAATTTAGAAAAATAACACGTATTTTTATATATATTTCGACACCAAGAACTTCATAATTGGGCGAGTACTTTTCAGATTATGACTTTTACAGTTTTGAGCAGTGTTAGCAAAATGCTTTTTTATGTGGCAACACCTTCCTATGGAGATAAGAACATGTACTGCATACAGGTATTTTAAATAGGATTTCGAGGGTCCCCTTTAGGTCGTGAGATGTTAGTGGGCCAAGGTCCCAAGTTCCACCAGCAAGTCTGTTTTGCCTGCCCTGGTGTGTCTGAGTGCAGAGCTGCTGGACAGGTTGGTAGCATTGTGCACTAAACCATTGACAATGAGGAGCGCCACCTAGAAATATGCTGTAAAGGGGGGACATGTCCGGGAGCTCCCAATGGGTGGCTTAGTTTGTGCGGAACCTGGGAGCAAGGGGGAGCAGTCGGTGTTTGCTGACCCATGCCGGGATGCTCGGGTGCAGAGGGTTTTGGTCGACTGGCCCTCGTGCTTAGCAGGCGGTCACGGTTCTCGGTCTGGACTAGGAAAGGGGGACAGAACAGGACAGCTGAGCCACTCGGGTGCTAGCTACTGCGGATTGACGTCCCTCGTCGGCTGGTTGATCTTCAGATGGTTAGAGTCCGGATTGGACTCTAAACAAGCCTTGGTCACGGCATGGGGTCCGGTATCACAGGTATTGGTGCAGGGTGGTTCATAGGGGGTCCTTGTGTCTCCAAACTTGGTAAGGAGACAGATCTGACCTCTTTGAGTACGCTTACATCTTCCTGGGAAGCTACTGCGTTGGTGGACCCAGTAGTCAGCAGCTTCTTGATGCTGGACGTTGCAGTCAGTGCCTGCAGAATGCAGGGAAGCAACTCCAAATTCCTTTTGCCCACCCCCAAGACTGTCCTGGAGTAGCCACCCTACAAGCAAAAAATGTGAAGAGTAGGTTTGTCAAGTCACTTGTTGAAACACAGTGATTTTATCCTTGAGAAGGGCAGATGAGTGCCTGCAAAAGGTAGCGATGACTCTCCAGCAAAATAAGTGGAAGACCTTTCGGAACCAGTTGCAGATCTATGACGAAAGGTCCAAAGAAACACTGAAGCAGCTTTGGAGAGCTGACTTCAGTACCACAGAAGAGAGGCTTGTGTTGAGGGGCAGGTAAATTGTTGTACCCCACACCATGCAAAAGTCATTTGTCGCACTTGCCCACTAAGGCATCATCAATAATAAATCCTGCTTGAGAGAATATTTGTTCCCCAGGGATGGAGCAGCAAGTTGGAGATTCAGTTCAAGGGTGCCCCACCTTTCAGCGTAACCGTAAACTGGTAAAAAAATCGCCTGGATCATCGCAAAAGCTCCTAGTACATCCTCCTGGATCTAGGCGAGTGCAAATTCCAAAAGCTTCTCTGACCGAAGGAACATGCTACATTATTGACATGCATTCGGATTCCGAATGCTGGTACTTGTAAAGACCACCTATTTTAAACATGTCAGGCCTAATCTAGAGAAAGTATTTGCCACATTTGCACTACCAGTCGAAACAAGAACAGACAATGGACCTGCTAGTCACTGCCGAATCACACCGCAATAGCCTCAGGGAAACAGAGATGTGGAATCTGTTTATGAGAGTGGTTAGTAAGGCGTTACAAATGGGCATAGGCGAAGGAGAAGACCCGCAATGGTCACTTCCTGGTTTTCTATGGGCATACAGAAACATAACCTACTGGTTCACTGTGCATCACTGCATCCCTGATATTTGGCAGAGCCTTGTATGGCACCATCCAAGCCCCACCCTAGAGGTAGCCTGACCAGCTCCATATGGGTGCCAGCCAGCAAATGAGGCAGAAAAGCAACAATGATGCTTCCAAGCATAATAGGGCGGCCCACCGGCTGCTGACCAGGGGAAGTATAGTAATACTCAAGGAATAGTGCCCAAGATGGAAGTTCTGAAAGCCATATGAGACAGTCACCTGGGTGTGATGGTGGAAAGCGAATGAAGGAAGGACAAATTCAAGATGCCTATGCTATCCCAGTTCTACCTGCCTTGGATCCAGCAGACTGGATGGTGGTGTTTTCCTGCAGGGACCTCAATTTCCATATCCCAGTCCTGCAGGCCCACAAGCGATGCCTGTAGTTCAAGGTGGACCATGAGAATTTTCAGATTGCGGTGCTGTCTTTCGGCCTTCCCAGCACCCCTCGGGTGTTCACAAAGGTGATGTAGGTGGTTGCAGCAAACCTTTCAAAGTACCAGCCTTCTCCCTAGTTCGATAGCTGGTTTTTGAAGGTGGTATTGCCACAGTCAGTTGTGGACCACGTCCAGATGCAGGCGAACCTTCTGACATCATTGGGGTTCACTATCAATGTGTGAAAGTCACACCTGACCCTTTCCCAGAAGCTCACTTTAATTTTAGTCATCTTGGATACAGTGCCTCTTCAGGCCTTCCCTCCTGAAGAACGAGTGTAGGACATTCATGCTATTATTACAAAGATTCAGTCTTATTCCTCGGTCTTCGTGAAAATGGCTCTAAGGCTTTTTGACCTACTGGTCACCTACATCTTGCTCGCCAGCTTTACGCTGTACAGTGGGATCTGATGTGTTATTCGGCCCAGCAGCAAGTGAACCTGTTCAATTCCATGCAGATTTTGGAGGGAGTTCCAAGAAGTCTGTATCTCAGAGAGGTAATTAGCCTAGAATGAAGCACTGGACTCTTTATGCCTTTCTGCCACTACCTCTCCTGCCCCAAGTTCTAAAGAAGATCTAGAGCAACTGGGCTCAAGTCTTCATAGTGGCTCCGAATTGGGCCAGGAGAGTGTGGTAGCCAGGGCATCTGGTTATGAGTATCTGTCTTCCAGTCAAACTTCCACTTTGGTTCTTTGGGAGGATCTTCTGCCCCAGCAGCAGGGCAGGGTCTTGCACCTGGGCCTGCGGAATCTACATCTCTGTGCATGAAGATTGAGCAACAACAGTGGACTGCATTCAGTCTACCTCCTAAGGTAGTGAATGTTCATGGTGGCCAGGAGGCCCTTTACAAAATCTGTTTATGCTGGAACAAGTTTGTGGCTTGGTGTGGCACCTATAACAGACCTGTTGCCAGCTAAACCGTTGCATGTCCTAGTTTTTTTTCTGTCTTTGGTCTAGCAAGAACTTGCCGTGGGTACTGTTAAAGGTTATTTGCCTGCCTTTTTGCATTTCTGGGACCAACAGTTCTTGTTAAATCGCTTGTTGTGCTGCATTTTCTAAAAGGTTTGGTCCACATGTTTCCAACGTTGTGATGCCACAGTGAGACCTTAATTTGGTCCTAACTTTCCTTATGTGTACTCTTTTCGAGTCGTTGCACAGTTGTTCACTGCGTCTCAGTACCTTAAAGATGGCCTTCATCAACTCAATAACCTCACCATGTCCCGCAAGTGAGCTTCAAACTCTGCAAGTCCAGCTGCCCTATACCACCTTTGCTCTGGAAAAAACTGGAGCTGAAGACAAAAGCAGCCCTTCTCCTGATAGTTGTGACTTCCTTTCACGTCAGGCAATCTATCACTCTTCTGACGTTCTTTGCCACCACCTTCCCCCTCGAAAGAAGAGAGCACTTCGTTTTTACATTGATCATACCAAAGACTATCTGGTTGACGATCAGCTCTTTGTGAAGTTCTCCGGCGCAAAGAAAGGCAAGGCCATGCAGAAACCCACTTAGTCCAGATAGATTGCCCTCTGTATTAGGATTTGCTGCATAATTGCCAAAAAGAAGCATCCGGAAGGGTTGAAGGCTCATTCCACCGTGGCCAAGCCTACTACCACCGAGTTAGCACACAGACTGCCACTCATAGATACTTATTAGGCGGCAGCGTGGGCATCGCTGCACACATCCACTAAGCACTCCTACCTTGATAGCCAGGGCCGATGGAAAGAGCATTTTTGCCATTCTTCTCTGCAGGACTTTTTGATCTGGGTCGTTCCTCAGATTCACCACCAGGGAATCTATTCCATGGGTGAGAAATCTGCAGTTAGATGTATACATCAGGCCAAGAGACTTACGTTTGATAATGCTGTTTCTGGTGGATACTCTAACCACAGATTGCTCACTGCCATTCCACGGCTCATTCTGTGTAATGGACTCTTTTCTATCTCAAGTGGTCCCAAATAGAAATCTACACTCTAGGAATAAACAATTGGAGTTTAAGCTCCACATCCAGACGACCTCCAGAAAAAAAAACTGACAGCAGTGCACTGGGGTGGTGTCCATACACTGTTTCAGTCATCACTTCCTTGGCATAGCAGAGTCAGTGCAGACCCATGCCTCACCACCTACTGGCATGTAGGGGCTATGTTGATAAATCTTCTTAATCCAGTTTGGCACTTGGAGATATTCTAAGAATATCCACCATAAAGAGCATTACCGAAGGAAAGTATCTTGTTCATGAGGGTTCATTCCACCAGAGCCAAATCTTCCACAGCAGCCTTGGCTAGAGGTGTGGCTGTGCCAGACATACAGGGCAGCTATGCGGCTCTCTCTCCGCAGCTTTGCCAAACATTATTGTTTGGATTCCTAGGTGAAAAGAGACTGTCCTTGGCCCATTCTGTACTGCAAGATTTTCAAATCGAACCTTTCTCCATACCCTCCTCTTTCAGGATATTGTTTTGAAATCTTTTCAAAGGTGAGGAGCCTGCAGGAAGAAGTGTCCATCAGAAGAAAAATTACTTATCTTTGGTAATGATCTTTCTGGTAGATACTCTACCTGCAGATTCCTCACTGACCCACTCATCATCATCATCAAAAACCTTTATTCGATTTTTGGAAAATATCATAAAAGTACAATGGTACAATTAAAAACATTACAATACAAATCATTTTATACTGACAAAAGAAAAAGAAAAGACAAAAAGGAGGGGGCCATTTGCATCAAAATGTTCAAAGTAACCCTCTTGTGCGTCTCAATCTTAGTGCAACTCTAATAAAATTCATAGTACAAGCTAACGTCAATGGATTCCCAGCCTTTTGTAAATATAAGAGAGCAACCTTTGCATGTCTAAATTTCATTTGTTTTAAAATCCTTACTAAAAAACGACGTCTGGGCACTGAATAAAAAGGGCAAAGAAGTACAAAATGAAGGGTATCCTGCGGAGACCTATTGTCGCAGCCGCAGGTACCCTTCTGCTCAACTGTGGCCGTAAAACCAAATGGGTCAGCCAAAAGATGGTGTAAAAGGTTGAGCCTAAAACGGGTAATTAAAAATCTGTCTTGTGCATTATATAACAGGGCGAGGTAGGGTTCCATACCTACTACTGATTTAACTAGGTTGAAAGTGCAAACAGTGGGCTTACTTGCTTCTAAGGTGGCTCTACGGGCAGACTCCTTTGACAGAAAAAGTTTTTTGATACGGGTTTTATCCGCAGCAATTATTGTCGTGGGGTCGATAAAAAGATTCTTACAGTCTAATCCGGACAGGACACCCTTAATATAGCTCAGCCATGGGATGTCCAACCCCTTATCTCTACCCATACAGTCACTAATTATCTGCCTACTCAGACCCGCCTCACTATTGGTCCATATTCTCAACCAGGCCATAAGTGGTCTGACTTTAATCAGGTCCTCTATGTACACCCTTCCCAATTCAGCGTGTGTAATATAGACTGACGTACTTTGTGGGATTTGTAAAATTTTCCTAAGAAATTTGTTTTCCTCTTCTGGAGAAAGTGTTCACCCTTTTGCACAATTGGTGCACAAAAAATCCCTGGTGTCTAGTGTGCCTTCTGCGCCCCCCGGCGGGGGCAGATTAGGGCCTATGCCCCCATCTGTGCCCCGGGGGGGGGCAGAAAGACTGCCAAAATTTCAGATGGGTGGAGGCATTAGAATGCCCATTTAGGGCAGCCCCCACCCCTAAATGTGCACATAAAAAAATCCCTGGTGTCTAGTGCGCTTTCTGCCACCCCCTCCATCCCCAGGGGGGCAAATTGGGGGATACTGCCCCCATCTGTCCCCCAGGGGTAGTAGAAAAACTGATCTTTCCCAAAATGTATTGGGGGGAGCAAATGCCCTTGACCAAGGGGCAGCTCCCCCCTATCTGATGTCTAATGGATGTATCCCTGCTTGGGGATCGTCCTCCTGCGGTGGTCCCCAAGCAGGGATCCACTTCCAGATTTTCCCCTTTCCAATGATACCGCTCCCATTTGCCTATGTGCTCGGGGGCTGAGATAGCCCCCTGAGCACGTAGACAATGAAACTGAAATGAGCTGATTAGCTCATTTCAGTTTTGGTTTCAGTGAAATGACCTAGGCGCGCCATGCACGCCGATCGTCATTACACTGAAACAAAAAAAATGCCTCAGGCAGCTGAGAAAACTCTTCCCCAGCTCCCGAGGCTCAAAGAAAAAAAATTCTCTCTGCTGTTCACAGAAGAGGGATTTCTTACTGCTGTGCCAAGGACGTAATTGTTACGTCCTTTGCCCAGCAGCCGAGGACATAACCATTATGTCCTCGGCTTAGGAGGGGTTAATACCATTCATAATAAGATGCCAATTTAATTACACACTGCACCACTATACAAGTATCAATCTAGTCGAAATCCACTGTAAAAACATAGTAGAACTGACATAATGGAAGCCGGTCCTGTAGCTATATGCCTCTGAGGCCATCACCTCTCCAAATCTGATGTTGCTCCTACCAGCGCTAGAGAGCTATTGCATACGTTTTTCATATCAGTCTTGTGCCTGGGATGTAAAAAGTTGAGAAATTTGCATATAGAAAGCTTTCACCAGAAAGAGCAGTACCGAAAGTAAGTAACTTCTTCTAATGGCACAGCCGCACCATGATATTGGAGTATGTTTGAGGATGTGACTTTCTGGTTGTGAGGTAAAAACATATCCCTTGTGTTGCAGCTCCATCCTGCAAAGCTTCATATAGGTTTGCAGGCAAGGTGTCATTTGAGTCTGTGGCAGACACTAAAGAGTATTTAGAAGCTTCCCTCTGTGTGTCTAGGGTTTGAGGTAAAAAATCTGTCTTCTTATTTTACACGATTAAGTCTTTGAACCCACATACATTTTTCTTATGACTTTAAACATTTTGTTATCAACATGCAGTACATAGAGGGTGAAGCTGAATTATTTTGTCTTTTTTGCAGCAGTCTGTATCATATTATATTCCTAGCTTGACAGTACTATGTAGGCTCTCCTGTACGAACAATTTCTCAACACGCCCTTCAGATAAACAATCTTTTCAGAGACCAAACTCCCCATATGCAAATGTCATGCTCTCATTCAAGTAACTTTTCTCCGGATACCGGTTTTGTAGATCTAGCACCCTCAACCATGTCAGGTTCATCTTTAAGTTGTCTGTTGTGATGCGTCATCTTTTTCCCATAGCTAGTACTATCAATAACTTATAGTACCACCAGATCACCAGGGGTAGATCTGGCTTCTTTCACATTGTCGCTGTCGGCTTTGTTGCCACTTTTAGTAGATGCTCCAGTCAGATTCTATTATGTTTGGACATTGTTTTCGCTTCAACGTCTCCTACACCTAGTGTTATCATTTCTGGTAGTTCTAGGAGTCCAGCATCTGTTTAATTCACTTGAGTGCTTCCTTCCAAAATCTTTCCAGGCTTGGGCAAATCCACTTTATATGAATGATAGATCCAGCTTCACCCCTATATTTACTACATCATCTCAAAGTGCCCAGGTTAAGCTTTTGTGGGGCTAAATACCAGATATGCATTAACTTGTAATATTGGTCTGTATGTATTACACTCCTATTGTTATTTACGGGTTCTTTCCACAAGACCTCCCAGTCCTTATCCTTCCATTTCCTTGTCCAGAACTTCTTCCCAAATAGACTGGTATTTCCATTTCTTGTGTGCTCCCCTCTTTGAGTCACCCAGTATCGCAGTTGAATATATACCAATCTGCTAGCTTTTTCCAGGTTAAACTCCTACTTATAGTGACTAAAAGACTTAAATGCCAACCTGATAAAAATGTCCTAGGCTAATCCCTATGGTCCTCATCACCATCATTTCCCAGAGACCTTTGCTTCACCCATATGAAGATTTCAGTCTTTCATACTAGGAGTATGACCATCTCCTTGGGTAATGGAGTTAGCTTTTCCTGAAGCAATAGCGTGTTAACTGTTGATAGGAAATTAGACAGACCCCCCAAGCTGCAAACAGTCTTTCTTGCCCATTTAAATGGGTATAATATGCAACTTCCCAACCCACTCCGTGGGCCAGGTCAAATACTGTATCTCACATTCATCTCTATTGATTTTTAAACCTGGCACTCGCTCAGGTTTGCAGCGCGAATCTTTTTTGGATTCACATGTTGTGAATCGTTCCGCCATTTAGTGGTTAGGTCCAGAATTATCTCTTGTAGTCCTGTTTTTTCCCTCTGAGTGGCATCACCCATTTGGTGTCCTGACCATCCCCTTGTGATGTCAGACACCTCCAACCCTGGAAGCCCCCATGCGTGGTTGCCATCTTCAAATCTGAAGATGACGACCGTGCAGAATGGTTTGAGGGGCCGGCCTCAGATGTCACAACCGGATGTACTAGTCACCAAAAGGTCGATGCCACGTGCGGATAGGGGAAACAAAAGAATAAGTTACATACCTTGGATAACAGGAGACCATTCTAAATACAACCACTAGATTGCAGAATGATGCACAGCCTTTGAAACCAACATTTCTTCAAGCAGGTAGATTTTGTGGTGTTCCCTTCCAAAGATGACTTCTGAGATCCCAGATTGTTATCGTAGGGAAGCACTATAGACAAGACAATCCAGAACAGGTACTATGAACATTCTCAGCGCACCCTCTGCCCTGCAGTATACTGATTGACTTACTGTCCTTCACCATTAATCTCAATCCCTGTTTTTTATAATTAGTAAATATCTATCTACTAAACCTATCCCCTAATACCAATTTAATAAGTACCAATTTTAAAATAGTCCACTTGACATGATCAAATGCTTTCTCGGGCATCCAGCATCCCATGATCACTGGTGCCTTCTTCCAAGGAATGTTCGCTATTAGCTAAGTAGCTCTCTGTATATATTATCTTGTGCCATTCTCTTTTGAAGCCATATTGATGCATGTCGTTCAACCCTAGTAAAGATTTGTCTAACCTTAAGACTAAAGCTGTGATGAAAGTTTAACATCAATATTAAGAATTCCAATCGATCTGTAAAAATTGCCTTCTCTAGCGTTTTTTCCTGGCTTTGGAATTGTTCTATCTGCTTCAGTCATAGAGAGCGACATAACCCTTGTGTCAGCCTCAAAGGTGTTAAAGAGGCACGTGTTGATCACTTCTCACAGGTCCTTGAAGTGTTGAGTGCAAACATCAATTTCAAAAAGAAGTGAAATGGTTTCTTAATAATTGTAGTTAATGAACTAATTTTTCCATGAATCTCATATAACCTCCAACTGCACCTATAGGTTTGATTCAGACGGTCTCTCTTTAGCAACTTGTCACAAGAGTCCCCGCCAACCCCAATTAATTCAGTCTGTCATATGACTTTTTACATTCCATTAGCTTATCTCACTGTCTTTCCATCTGGTTTCTTTGTTGGGGACCCAACTGAATTATGGTTATTTGGCAGGCCGCATGACCACAGGCTCCATGTTATCACCTCATGTCTTCTTTGTTTCCCCACCACTCTAAAGTCACTGGATTCGCTCTTCACCTCCAACAGTAAAATGTGCTCTGTGGTGCTGCTACTGCCATCTTATTTCTCCTATGCCTCTCAAATATTGCTTCCTCTCTTAGCATTTCTGGTCTTGCAGGCAACACATTGCAATTTTTTGTATCCCCTCTATTCGAATGAATACTCCTAACTATATATTCATCACCTTTTGAATATTTCCTAGGCTTCAGATTGGATCTAGAAATTTTGTGGCATGTGGCTCCATTCCAACACCGTTCTGATCCAGTAGTGATGTGCAGAGCTGCATATAAATGCTTGCCATGGATGCTGATGTCAGCTCCTTTCTTTCCGCTGGCAGGCAGGTCCCCTTCCCAGTCCTGAAGTTGCTGCTGCAGCAGATGTTTGTTGCAGTCGAAGACCTCGAGTAAGTCAAAAGAGAAAGCACAAATAGTCCAAAGAGGACTCTGCCCTTTCCTGCTGTCTTCGTACTCCAGAGAAGGTGTGAGGGCATCAACTAATCCAACAAATCTAGTCCTGGCGTATGCCGTATTCCCCGGTTCACTGGCAACACCGCAGCGAATCCAAAGATTTTGTGAGGCTATACTGACTTTTTGATACACTACAAACTGTCTCTGGTGTGCCTCCTGGCCCCAAGAAACCACAAGGTCCTCCACCTAGAACCCCACTGGCAGGTTCATCACCACCTTCAACCTCTGAACCCGATACAGCCTCCTCATGGACTTTGGTGCCAACTTCTATCCTGGCACCATGACCTATGTCAGATCACCAAACATTGATGCGGACACTGTCCACTCCAGAGGACAAACCATAACCACTACTGCTTTCCAACTTTGCTTTGACCTTGGCCAAGGCTAAGCCTCAATGCCAATGTCATGCAGCCTTCCGACAACCCATCTGTCTCGAACGTATTGGCCTTGCCTCAAGGAAGGGCTCAGGACTTCCATAACCTATTTGAGTTGGATTTAGACAATAACCATTATGATGAAGGGAATAAACTAGTGCCCCAATACACTGATGTCAACTGGTATGACTAAATGCAGTATGCCAGGGGCCTGGATACTTCTCCGGTGTGGCAGTGTGTTTGTGAAAAGGTACAGGGCCCCTAAGGGAGGCACAATTGGTGCTGCAGCCCTTAAGAGCCTTCTCTGGTCACAGTGCCCTGGGTACATGAGGTACCATTTACCAGGGACCTACCTGTGGCCAGAGTTGCCAATTGGGTTTTGTTTTGGGGAAAGAACACAGGCCGTGGGGTCCTGATTGGCAGGGCCACTGAGCACATCAAGTCAAAGAGCATCAGTAGTCTGGCAACAAAAAAAAGGGGGTGGGGGGGGTTTACTACAACAGAAACCCACTTTCTCACACAAATCCTCCCCCCCCCCCTCCCACCAGCCCAAAGGCCAGGAGACTCAGCCAAAGCTGGGTGAGTCTTCCTAGTCTTTCAGGCGAGGAAGAGTAGGGAAAGTGGTTTGAAAGTTGCAGGGCCTACCCTGCCTTACATCCTTTCGTCCAGGTCAGTCCCTTTTGGGAGCTGGCCTACCTCAACAGTTTCAGGGCCTAATCCCCAGTGCTCCTCTCCTAGCCCTTTAGTGTCCTCACCCCATCTTTTTAGTTTGGGTTAAGAGGTGCACACCTCTGCAAATTCTAACTTAGCTGGGGCAAGGCCCAGCTTACCCACAGAGGTTACCCAAAACTTGAGCAACCCCACCATGACCAATAGGGTCAGGGGGCACCCTTTTAGCTCTTCCCTTATAGGTGAAGTAGCTAACTCACAGGCTTCCTTGGGTTGGGGGGGGGGCTGTCTGCTGTTGTAGGGAGGGGTGGGGTCACCACACTTGGTAGTGAACACCCTTTCCCACCCTTTGTTCTGCCAGCTGAGGAGCCACCAACTCAGACGGCACAGTTGCCTGAGTAGTCAGGTCTTTTTGTTGGCTAGGGGGTACTTTACCAGTGCCAATTTTTGGGTTCTCCCTTACTGGGATAGAATCTCCCTGGCCCACTGGAACTGTGGCTAACAGTTGCCCACCTTTCCTACACTGCTTCCTCTTTTTCTTGTGGGGCTTGGCTGCACTAACTGCAGGTTCAGCCCCCCATGTTTCTTGGGTGAGGTCTGGCACTGGGCCAGTGCCTCTCTTTGGCTCAGACCAACCCCTGGGTGGTCATTCCCAAGGAGACAATCAAGGGGAAGGTCCCCACTGACTACCACCTTTCTCCATCTAAGGCACCCAGCTACTTCTAGGGGCACTACATCCTCAGGCCTAACAGTGACTCCCCCTGGGACAGTCCTTACTCTTCTGGTTTCCCCTGGGATACACTGGTTTAAAAGAACTAACCTGGCATGCACCACAGTGTGACTGGCACTGGTGTCTCTCAGGGCAGTGGCTGGGATTCCATTCACCAGTAGGTGGTGGAAGTGTCTACTCCCCTCTGGAATTTCCAACTTACTTTTTGGGCCCATACTCCAGTTGAAGGCTAGGAGGACCTCCTCATCTGAGGAACCTTCCTCCAATGCTACACTTGCAACCCCTGGAGGCACAGTAGTAACCCCTGGGGCTGCACTAGGGGCCTTGTTTTAGGACAGCTAGGGTCCTTAGTGTGGTGTCCTGCCTTTTGGCAGTTGTGACTCCAGACTCTGTTGAGTTCCCAATTCTTGCCTTGGTACCCTGGCTTAGGTTGTGAGGTGTCTTTGGGTCCACCCTCCTGGACAGGTTTTTGTGGGGCTACCTTACTCTTTTCTTTAAGGGGTTCACTATCTTTCTTCTGGGGAGGCTTTGTGACCCCTTTCTTTTGGTCACCCCAGTGGACGTCCTAGTTACCCTTGTTTTGACCCAGTGGTCTGCCTTCTTTCCCAACTCTTGGGGAGAAAGTGGACCTAGGTCTACCAGATACGGATGCAACTTTTCATCAATGCAGTTACTTAATATGTGTTCATTCATAAACAGGTTGTAAATTCCATTAAAGTCATGCACATTGTTTCCAGTTAACTTGCCACCCAGTGTCTTTACTGCGTAGTTTACAAAATCAATCCAGGACTGGTTCTGGGTTTTGTGAGCCCCCCTGAATCTAATTCTATACTCCTCAGTAGTGAGTCCAAATCCCTCAATCAGAGTTCTCTTTATTAGGTCATAAGACCCAGCATCTGGCCCAGAGAGGGTCAGTAGTCTGTCTCTGCAGTTACCAGAGAATAGTTCCCAAAGGAGTGCCCCCCAGAAAGTATTCTTCCCTCCTGGCTTCACAAGCCCTCTCAAAGGCTGTAAACCACTTGGTGATATCATCACCCTCCTCATAATTAGGGACAATCCCTTTGGGGATTTTAGGATCATTAGATTGCTCTGTGTCCTTATTATTTGTATTGCTGCCACCATTGATGGGTGTTAACCCCATCTCCTTTCTTTCTTTTTCTAGAGCCAGGAGTCTGGACTCTAGATCCAATCTTTTGGCCAGCCTTGCTAAAAGGCTGTCCTCCTCATTGAGGATGCCCTCAATGTCCACACTGGGACCTGTACCACCTGTGTGGCCTCTAGGTCCCATGGGGTTGTGTCTTGGAGTTAAGGGTCTGGAGACCCTTTCCTCCCTACGGATTATTGGGGGTGGGTTACCAGCCCTGTCCTCCTCATCCCTTTCTTCATCTGACTGGTCATCACCATTTTCAGATGGGTGGGCCTGTGCATACTCAGCCAGGAGCTCCTGGAGCCCTTGTTTGGTTGGGTGCTAGCCCACTGGTATATTTTTAATTTTACATAAGGACCTTAACTCCTTGAAAGACAAGTGAAGGTAAGGGGTGAGGTCGGCCTACTCAACCATGTCCTCTATGTTATCTTGGTTATCTTCACTAATAGCTGGGTTCTGTTTTTGAGACATTCTAACAAAACGTTCTAACCCCTCTACCCTTGACTATAGTGACTTTTTATTTTCTAAAATTCTAAAGGGACTTAAGCAAGGCCCTAACAAGACTTTTAGTAGTTTGGGAAAAAATGCCAATTTGTAAAAATCAGAATTCTAAAGGCAATTTAAGAATTCTGTTGTGTGATCAGATGGTAACCAAGTAGTCCAACAAATGCAAGTTTGTATCCCACCGCTGATCCACCAATGTAAGAAACTGGCTCTGTATAGACTGCACCAAAGTGAGGTACAGTGTGTATAGAGTCCAAGGGTCTCCAGAGGTTTGGCAGAGGTTAAAGTTAGATAGAACCTTACTCTCTAAAGTGGTAGCTTGGTCGAGCAGTAAGGCAGTATCAGAGGACAGTGTTAAGCATTTGATGTACACACTCAGTCAGCAAATTAATTCACACATTCAAGAACTTAGCTCTAGGCCAATTGTTTTTGTATAAAAAATATACTGTTGTTTTATTTCTAGAACCAAGCAAGCCTGGTACAGGTAAGCATATAAATACTTTTCAGTAGTAAATTACTTGTATGAACACAGTTCAGAATTGCAGTATAACTTTTACTGGTTTTGGTTACAGTTTTAAGTAAGCAGTTTGCAACACATTGCAGGTATAGTAAATTCAAATGAATGGGCTTTATAAGTAAAATTCAGTTAATTACTTTTCAGATTACTTTGGCTAACCCAGGGTTGGATCCTACATTCAGCCCTGGGACATTGCCTGAAAACAGGTGAGTAAATGCTTTTTTGTTAGAGGTACGATTTTGAAAGAATATTATTGCATTTCAAAAGTTGACACTTGAAAACTTTTTCACATAGAATCACCAATGTTATCCTATGGGAGGAAATTCACTTAGCAGGTAAGTTACTTTTGCGTTACTTTTGTAATCCAGTGCTGGACTCCTAGATTCAGCACTGGGACATCTACTTAAAACAGGTAAGTAATTACGTTTTTGTAGTTTGTACCATTTTTAAAGAATATTCTTGTATTTCAAAAGTTGACACTTAGAAACTTTTTCACAAAGAGCCCCCTATGTTATCCTATGGAAGGAAATTTAATTCACAGGTAAGTTACTGTTTAGTTACTTTTCTTACTCAGTGCTGGACACCTGGGTTCAGCACTGGGACCTTTCCTGCAAACAGTTGAGAAAATTCGGTTAGGTTATTTGTGCGATTTTTGAGGAATATTCTTCGTTTTCAAAAGTCAGCACTTGAAAACTTTTTGGGAGAAAAAGTGTCAATGTTATCCTATGAGGAAAAACAGGTTATTGGTTTCGAGGTAAGTATTCGGTGTTTGAAGTTAGGGTTCTGGGGCAAGATTCAGGGGTCTCCCAGGGTCAGTGATGCACTGTTGTTGAACCCCCAGTGGCACTAGGGCGGCCGGGTGCAGAGTGTTAAGGCCCAATGTTATCCTATGGAGGATAGGGAGACTCCGGTTGGTGGCTGCTGGCAAGCAGGCCATGGGGTTGTGGGAGCAAAGCTCCTAGGGTTAAGCTCAGGGCAAGTTGGGGACCAAGTTAGCACCAAAGGGGCACCCTCAGCGGAACTAGGGCAGCCGGGTGCAGGGTGCTGTTTTGAGGTCGGGTACCCTGTTGATTTCAATGGGGATTCTCCTGGACAAAGAAACACTGCAGGCTCGAGGACGAGGATCTTCCAGGAGTGACCACCACTTCGAGGGTTAAGTTGGGATGGAGAGGGATGGTTAGGTACTGCTGGGTTGGGCACACAAGGCCGTGGGGCGTCGGGTGCAGGGGTGCCTTTGGACGTCAGATTTTCTTACCCGCTCTGGTCGCGGTGGGGGGGGTCCTCTGGATTGAGGCAGAGGGCGTCGTCTGGAGGCTTGAGGCAGGTCAGGGGTCACCGGATCTCGAGTCAGGATCGCCGAGGGGACCTCCTCGTGGTGTTTGTTCACTCAATCACTGGCTGGGCTCGGCGGGTGCAGAGTGTGCTGGATTTGCGGTTTCTGGCTGGTACCAGAAGCTGCAGTTTAGACACGTCTGGTGTTCACGGGAGAAACAGCTTGGAAAGTGAAGGCAGGCAGGTCCTCCGGGGTTTTTGAGGTTGCTGGCCGGAGTTTCGCAGGAGCAAGTTCGAGGGGAGACAGGCCTGTAGGGCTGGGGCCAAGTCAGTGGGCGTCGTCCTCTTGTTAGCTCTGCACGGCTTCTCGTCCTTCTTTTCTTGTGGTTGCTGGATCTGAGGAAAGAAGATTCAGGGTGCCCCTAAATACTAAATTTAGGGGCGTTACAGGTAGGTAAAGGGCAGGGACCAATGGGTCCCTTCCCTGGGGTGGGTACACCCCTATTCTGCCACTCTCCATTGGGAGGGGGGCAGGAGCCTGTCCCTGGTTGGCTGGGTCCCCACATCCTCAAGATGGCGGGGAATCGAGGTTGTGCTTCACCTCGCCTCCCCCACCTTAGGGGTGGAGTTGGCAGAGGTGGGCACACCTCTCTTCCTCACTTGTTTTGTCCCGCCGGTTCTCCCGCCCAAAGTGGGGGGGTAGAACCAGTGGGGACCAGTAGTTTAGTACAGCAAGTGGTCTGGAGAAGCTCACAAAGGCAGCAGGCCTTTGAAGCTTCCCCTGCCCATCCTGGGGGAGGGGACCTAGCACCTCGTCCCAGGATGTGCATTGTTGCAGGCCCTCGAGAGCAGATGGCTCTCGACCCAGGGGTCCAGCAACATGTCTGGTGGGTGGCAGCCTGAGCAGCCACTCAGTCGTGACACTGGTTGTGGGTCGAGTTCAGGGGGCATTTCTAAAATGCCCTCTGTCTTGCGTTTTACATTGAAACCCACACTGGCATCAGTGTGGGTACAATGTGCTAAGAAGTTTGATACCAAACTTCCCAGACTTCAGTGTATCCATCATGGTACTGTGGAGTTCGTAATGAGAACCTCCCAGCACCATATACTCTTTAATGGTACACTGCACTTACAATGGCTGAGAATGGACTCAGACACTGTAGGGGCACAGGGCTCATGCCTCTGTGCCCTTACCACTGGCATAGTGCACCCAGCAAGAGGGGTAACTGACCTAGGCCAGGTCAGTGGTTGGTAGGCATGGCACACTGAGATGTGTGCCATGTCGACTCTTCACTTTTGATCTGCACCAAGACACGCATCCTGCAAGGCAGTGTGTTTGTGAAAAGGTACAGGGCCCCTAAGGGTGGCACAATTGGTACTGCAGCCCTTAAGAGCCTTCTCTGTTCACAGTGCCCTGGGTACATGGGGTACCATTTACCAGGGACCTACCTACCTGTGGCCAGAGTTGCCAATTGGGTTTTGTTTTGGGGAAAGAACACAGGCCCTGGGGCCTGATTGGCAGGGCCCCAGAGCACATCAAGTCAAAGAGCATCAGTAGTCTGGCAACAAAAAAAAGGGGGGGGGGGTTACTGCAACAGAAACCCACTTTCTCACATACTTCCACCATTTTTATTAGGAACCTAGCATTGATGCCTTACACTCTGACCTTCTGTTGAATTTCCTACGCCGTGCGTCGGTCAGTTCACCTCCATATTTCGAATTACCTGAGAGATCTGTGGTTTTGTTCCAACATTTAATTTATAGACCATTTGTTGTGATGCTGTTAGTGCTGTATGGGTGGGAAAAGCAAGTGTATTTGGCATTTGTTCCAGGTACCTAGTGCAGTTGTCGGTGTGGAAACTCCTGATTATGTTGAGGCTAGGTGGTCACAAGCTCCCCAAAGTATGTTTGTTTACCACCACATATGGATGTGAGCTGCCTAGCTGAAATGTAATTAAATGGCAGAGAATTTGGTCGCACATCTGATGGAGGATGGCACAAGTGGCAATGCCGCAGCATACGCATTTAACTAAGGAGAAGCACACTAAACTAACTGAAAAGTGGCAGACCATGTGTGTGTACAACATTCTCTTTCTTTGTAAGAGGTGGCCTTATGCCCACCTTTCCAGTCTACTTTCTTTTTTTTCTGCTACAGATGGCGGATATTCTTCGATGGTTTGTGGCATGACTAACTTCTTCATGTACCTGTTCAGTCCCATTTGTTACTTTTAATCAAATATCTGTATTACTGGGACAGTATCTGACTAGTCAACAGTTTGTGCCGCTGTATTAATTGCATTTTCCATAGCAAAGTGGAGTGCTCAAGAGAAAGCTGAATGCTGGGTAGTGCATGTAGAGCCCCTCATAACTGAATAACCTGGCCCTGGCCTTGAGGATGCATCATATTATACATAATTGTGCACGAGCTCTTCGAGCACAGTAGCTCCCTCTTGTCACAAACTAATTTTCTCACTTAATTGAACAGGGTCTCCGTTGCTTGGGTAGATATTGCCCATTGAAATGTAGAAGATACAGCGCTTATAGCGGGATATTCTCAAGAACGTGCGATAATGATCGCCAAAATAGGTTAACGCAATCTTTCATATTACAGTCTATCGCGATAAAATAACTGTGTTAACGTCCTATTTACAACACGGCGGTAACATGCAATAGTTTCCCAATAACGCGTCAAACTCCGCGATAAAAGATCCTGGACGGCGATAAAAATCTAAACCTGAACATGAAAAAAGTTGCAATCGGCACAACTGCGATAAAAAATCCAGTGAGAAGCAGCGCCAGCCTGCAAGTCCCACAAGTCAGGCGGCCAAAATCACTATAAAAGCGGCAACCAAAAACATAAACAAGACCCAAACAAATGTGAAGCACCATGGCGGTAGCCGGAGCAAGAACAGAGGACAACCAGAACCCCACAAGCCCCACGGAGGACCAGCCTGGGACCACCTTTGGGGAGACGGTGGCAGGAGTTGGGGGACCGGACACTGCACAAAATGACCCGAGCCAACAGCAACAGGGTGAGTAACGGCCAGGGACTGGGGGGACGGGGGGAAATGGGCACAATGGCACACATGCACCAGTAAGTATAGCACATCTGCGGACAAACCATGCCCAAGAGTCACAACTCGGATCAAGAGCCCAATTTATGCAAGTCTGCAACATCTCAGCTCTGTATAAGCACAGAAGTGAAAGGCACACCGCCTGAAAGGGATAAGGGCCAGCCAAATCAGAGCCAAAGGGGCAACTCACCCACAATGTATCACATACACATAAGATGCAGAGCACCCCAACATTGACAACAATGTGGTACAAACTGCAACACTTTCACAACAGAACAGAGGACATAACTGCTGCCGCTTGGGTGTAGAAAATGGCCATTCGCATTTGGTATAGCAGGAAACTGTAACATGACAATGTACAAGTACAAACTCACATTCCTGATGGGGTAGAAATGCCAAGTGTACACAATGTCAATCTGCA
Organism: Triturus cristatus; assembly: GCF_964204655.1. Lineage (NCBI taxonomy): Eukaryota > Metazoa > Chordata > Amphibia > Caudata > Salamandridae > Triturus > Triturus cristatus. The sequence continues at coordinate 1,188,422,770 of NC_140592.1, forward strand.
TTTCCCCTTCACGTTGCAGAGGGAGAATCAACACCTCCTGCAGAGCAGACCCAACAACTCAGCACTGATGATGAAGAGGACCTCCCAACATCTACACCGATGCACTCCAACAGCTTAGGGACAGCTCCGGCACCCCACCTCCAGGAGCAGGCCAGCCCAGCTGCCTCCATGAGACCCCACCCCCTGCACAGACCACACGGCAAGAAGCACCCACCACCACGGCTGTCTCACAGGACCCCCACGACCATTACATGGCCTTCCAACGCCGTGTGTTAGGGTTCCAGGAGGAGATGTATGACTCTGAGCCAAGAACAACGGTCTAGTCAGAGTGGCCCCAGCGATGTCAGCAAGGAGTTGCATCACATGCGAATAATCATGGAGAACATGGAGCGGATGCAAGCCTTACAAATGGCTGCCACGGCTGCACACCAGCGAGATGTAGCTGTGATCTTCCATGCCCTGCAGATCCTCGTCATGGCATTGCCACCACAAGGCCTGGCGTGGATGGCTGCTGGTGCTACTACAACATCCACATCTTCTCCCCCTGAAGTGTCAGTGCCACAGAGTGTGTCAGATTTGGTGCTACTACAACATCCACATCTTCTCCCCCTGAAGTGTCAGTGCCACAGAGTGTGTCAGATTTTCCACCTCCGGCCCCTGAGGTGTCACTGCCACACAGTGATGCAGACAAAACACCACCACCTGCATGTGAGGCACCTGACACATCAGAGGACGAAGATGATGATGAATCTGGCTTTGTGGCTAGAATGAAGTGGTAGCATTCACCTCCGCCATATGGCCGGGTTCAGCTTGGTTCTGCCCTCTGCATCATGCCCTGGATTAACACTTCCCACTGTCCCCCTATACACTGAGCGACACTCATCTTGGACCTAGATATGGACTACCATATTTGGTTTGGTTACCAATAAGACAGCAATCACACTGTGGACTGTAGTCTTCCACTCCCTATGAACTTGTCAATCCCGAAAGGACTCTGGCTGGCCTTCCACGGGCCAACAATGTAAAGTGGGCTTTGCATGGCCCTGTACTGATCCAGCTTCAACACTCCACTAAATGTGAATAAAACATTCCAATTCACACAGATGTGGCATGGCCATGATCAATCGAGAATGAAAATATGGATGAATGTAGGGACAGTGATTCCACAAAAAGGTACTTCCTGGGTAATGCTATCAATGCGCATGTATGGCCGTGACCCAGATAGGCATTGAGACACACATTATCATTCAAATCAACACTCATCACAGTTGAATACAAGTGAAGGTGCGTAGACTTTATTAGCACATGCGTGTCAGTACGGGAAGATAAGTGCCACAACATGCAGACCAATGCAGCAGTATGTTGGAATGAGGAACGTTGCCAAGCGCCGCTGTCCCCTCCGGGGGTGTGCCTCACCTTTCACAGGTGTGTGTTAAGCCGCGTTGTTGTCCGCTCATGTATTCAGAGTCTAGGCGAATGCAGCCATGTCCACTGTTGTTCTGGGATATGTGACCAGATCTCCAAGATGCAACAAGGTGTCGGGACATGTGCAATGGGTTCCAATCTGTTGTGGCTGCAGGTACGTAGTTACTCGTCCATGAAACCGATTGCAGCTTCGTAGGCTAACATTTCCAACATGAGGTCGTTGTCGACTTCATCAGACAGGACGGCGAGACGATCCATTAGCAGGTCCGGACAGATGTGTTGCGTCCACCCCCTTACACCAATTAGCACTACAGCCCAATAGGGGAGCAGTTCAATATGGTCACTGCACATGTATACCAAGTATCAAGGCATCCCATAAACAGGTATCACGGTGACACTCCTGGTCGTGGGCCAACAGGGGGCGCATACACATGTCAAAATCCAGTTCAGCTACCGTCCTGTTGGATAGGCAGACATCCATGGACCACTCGAATATGCACGATCGACAATGCAATACAGGCTAAACGCAGGTGACGTTGGCAAGGCGGAAGCTTAGCGGGTAACTGATCCGCAGCACTGCCAATGGCAGTGCCCCTAGTAAATGCAGCATTTGTGCACGGTACAGCTCCACGTGACAGGGGTTGTGCATGTGTCCGGGATGTTCGCCCATTGCGTTAGTGGCTCTTGTTGAAGTGGCACTATTCTAACCTGCGCCAGTTTTGTGGATGAAATGCCACATTTCGGATCAATGAGTTGTTTTAGTGTGCACCGGTTGTACGCCTTGGATGTTGTGGGAGTAAGTGTGAAGGCCATTCCATGCAAGATAACTTCGAGCAAGGACTCCTGTGTGTGGGGTGTGTATACGTTGGTCTCTCGTCGGGCTGTGCGTAGTGTGGGAGTCGGCATCAGCTGCTATTGTATCTGTCAGGGGTTGCCGTGCACATGCAATTCCAAGGTCGGAGGTGCAGATGTGCTGCCGCCTGATAGTTCAGACAAAGGAGCTGTCATCCCTAGTGTAAATTTGTAATCTGCTGGCATTCATGAAATGTGAAGTGGCTTGTTGGGGGTGGGGTGGGATGAGTGCGACTTTGGGATTCATTTTTGACATGTGTTGCATGGGGCATATGAGCAGCATCACTGTGTGTTACGTTGCCACACAGCTGCTCCTCCCTCCCCCCGCACCCATTTACTAATGTGCGCTGCGCGATTGCATCACTTGTACTCCTGAGGCACAGTATAGTCATGCCTGTCTGCGCATGTCCACAAGCCTGACAACGACACTGTGATGTTGGCCATTGAAGGCGGTCACATGACTGCAGGCCTGTGGTAAGTATAGGGCATACACAGATGTAGGGCACATGTCTGGCTGAACTGGCGCTGCTAATGTGGCTAGGCATTTGGCTCATGCTGCGGCAATACAGATACACACAACACTTGGCATGTATGATCCTGGACCCCGAGCGGTCTTGCACTCCTTCATTACTCCGTTCGTGCGAGCCCGCCCTCCGGATGCATGCTACATTCCAACATTGTCGCTTACGAGGGGGGATTACTTAGCTACATGTCCATTCTCTTACCTGCCTGAGGTGACATGGTTGCGTCCGCTGTCCACAGCACAATGTAATGTGGTTGGGCCCGGGGCCAGCATTCATACATAATGACCACACGGACACACTTAGATAGGTAGTGGAACTGGCTACGGGCACGTGCGCCCGGCCCCTTTTTATTACCAGGATCACATATCCAGTGACACCTGTGCTGGATGGGTGTGGGGTGAGTGTGAGCCAGCCCTCAGGGGGTGGTTGGTGCTGGCAACAACTTGAACAGGGATCACTGTTAAAGCGGAAAAGGAAAACACCAACATAACATAGACAACTGCGAAGCATCATGGAGGTAGCCGGAGCAAGTGCAGAGGTCACACAATATTCAATCAGAAGGGGCCATGACTTGTGGTGCACTGAGGTAGGGGCACCAGAGCTGAGCATGCTCATGTGAAGAAATTGTCAATGATTGTGTCCCTTCGGTATATTCCTGCTGCAGCTGCAGTGGGGTGTGTTACACCTGCCTTATCTTCATCATCGTCGTCCCAGTCTTCCACACTGCCTGAGGTGACACTGTTGCGTCCGCAGTCCACAGCACATAACTCAATCATAAAGGGTCCATGAGTTGTGGTGCACCGAATTAGTGGCACCTGAGGCGCTCAGGGGGTGCGCAGCCAGCGATGATGCGCCATCCGGGTGGGCCGCACTGGAAGCAATGTCTTATGCCTACTGAATTCTGCCCAGAGTTAGTGGCACCTGTGGCGCTCAGGGTGTGCGCGGCCTGTGAATATTCAATGTCCGAGCGGGCCGCACTGGTAGTAGTGTCTGTGGCCTACTGGCCTGCGTCATCTGCAATCGTGACTCGATCTGAATTGTGAGCACTGCTGACCGCAGTGTAGGCCGGAGGCAGAGGTCAGCAGGGGCACACAGCCACGTGGCGTAAACTTGTGGTGCACAGTGTTAGTGGCAACTGAGGCGCTCAGGGGGTGCGTGGCCTGCGATGATGCGTGGTCCGGGCTGGCCGCACTGGTAGCAATGTCTATGGCCTACTGGCTGTGCCATGAATTAATTAAGACTAGATTTGAATTGTGAGCCCTGCTGACCGCAGTGTAGGTCGAAGGCAGTAGTCAGCACAGACATAACTCCGCAGTGCTGTGTCGCTGGGGGCCTGTGTCGCAGATGCCAGCGATCGGCTGAGAAGGCCGGCGGTCACGGCGGCGGCCTCGTGGCAGGGTGAGGGGCACCGCCCTGGCAGACGCGATGGCCATCCCGGAAGTGAACCACGCCCAGAGCCCTGGCCTATTTATTCACACTCCTACGCTGGACTGGCATACGCCGGACCAGCCCACTCCGCTTACGCTTACAGGGGGGATGACACAGCTACATGACCGAGGTCTTCCCCACTGCCTGACGAACATGGTTGCGTTCACTGTCCACAACACTGCAAACACCAGCAGTATGTGTCCACATGGACAGGTCTGTGCTCTGCATACTGAGGTCTGTCCAGCACATCACCACCACACTTGGCATTGTGTGCATTCTTATTCATGGGTGACTTGCCTCCTTCACACATACTTGGTTCCCACCTCTCCCCACATTCTGCTATTGTGTGGCTGAGGGGCCATGCCGTTTTCGGAACGTCCGCTGTCCTGTTCTGCGCTGCCTCTGTGGTAGTCGGGAGGGGGATGTTTGTCCAGGGGGACCATGCGGGTCGTGGCGGTGGGTGTTGTGGACCTCTTGGATCTCCGAGCTGCATGATCAGTGTCTCCATGACATGTGTTGGTCTTCAGATGTGGCTCTGGGCTGGGCTCCCTTTCATACTGCAGGTAGACGTCCTGCTTTATACCAGTCAAAGGCAGGTTTTACATCCCTGCTGCTAATGTGCCTTTTCGCCTGTTTTTGGATGACATCGCTGATCTGGCTGGCTGTTGGAAATATCGCGAAGTGGTGTTTTCGTGTGTTTTTGCACGGGAACGCCCACTCTCCATATCATTAGCGTTAGTTGTCGCTCTCATCGGTGGCGATGTTTTTTGCGGAAGCTATCTCTGGAAAACTGGCGATTTTCGCAGTTTGCACCAGCTTGAGAATGGGGCAATAATTCTTTCGCCAATTTTGGTGCGCTAAAGTGCCGATAATTCAGCGATAAATCCTTGAGAATATGCCCCATAGAGTGTTAGCTCCTAGACTGTCAACAGTTTACAATGAGGCCTTGACAGGGTGTACTTCCTCTGAGACTGTGCAGGAAGGCAACCATGGTGCTGCTCCACAAGCAGGGGAAGAGATTTCAGGACTGGAGGTTGTACAGACAACTCTCTTTGAAGAATGCCACTGATGCTCAAAACGGGTGTGGTGGGTGAGGTGATTTGGTATTTCCCCTCATTAAGACAAAACCCCAGTCTGGAGAACGTCGTCCTGACACACCAGGCTGACAGAATTACATATTGAAGAATTGTCATATTGCCAAATTATCGGTTTCCATACAAATCCGTTGATTTTTGCAATGGCATGGCAGGTTCTTGCACCCAAACGCGCGCTCTCTCCATTTTCATGCCTGAAGATTGAGTGGCAACAGTTGAGAGTTTTTTATCTCCCTACCAAGGTCTGTGATGTTATCCTGGCAGTCAGGCATCCCTAAACAAAAACTGTATAAGCCTGCCGTTGGGACAAATTTGCGTCTTGGTGCTCCTGACTACAAGTAGACCCCCTTTTTGCATCTCTGTCGAAGGTGCTGCTATTTGTGTTGTCAGCTCAGCAAGGCCTTGTGAGCTCTTTTAAGGGTTGCCTTTCTGTTATTTTTGCTTTTCAGCGGTTTCCTGATCAACCTTCCCTGTCTAAGTCACTGGTTGTTATGCATTTTGCAACATTTGTTCCCTTCTACCCCTTTTGTTATGCCCCATTGGCATCTCAATTTAGTTTTGACATACCTCATGTGTTCTCTCTTTGAGCTGAGGCAGCTGACGATCAAGACAGTTTTCCTAGTGGCCATTAGATCGTCCAGGAGGGTCAGTGAGCTTCACTCGCTGTAGGTTTACCCTCCGTACACCAGTTTTTACCTGGGCAAACTGGTTCTTCAGACATGTGCCTTTTTTGCCGAAGTTGGTCACCCCCTTTCATATCAGCCAGAACATCACACTGCCAACATTGTTTGCTCTACCTCATCCTTCTAAGGAGAGGAGATATGCCACGGCCTAGACCCAAAGAAAGCTCTCTCTACATTGATCGCACCAAAGAGCCTCAGGAGGATGATCAGCTCTTCATTTGGTTCTCTGGACCGAAAAAGTGCAAGGCGGTGCAGAAATGGACCCTCTCTTAATATATTGTATAGCTTGTGGGTCCATTTCACAATGACCAAGGCCACCACCAATAGGTTAGCGTGCAGGGTACCTCTCCTCAATATTTGCCATGCTGCCACTTGGACATCACTCCGCACGTTCAAGAAGCACTACTGCCTGGGCAGTCAAATCTGTCGGGGAGAGTATTTCGCCCATTCGGTCCACCAGGAGTTTTTGGTATGAGCTAATTTGCTGACCCACCTCCAGGGAGGTATTGCCTATTGTAAGGTGAGGAATCTGCAGTTAGAATTCTCTATCAGAATAACAAGTTTTTTACCTTTGGTAATGCCTTTTCTGGTAGAGAGACTATCTAACCGCAGATTCCTCACCGACCCTCCCATCCTCACCGTTCTGCAAACTTGTCTCTTCACCTAAAATATCTCAAACGCTGCACACTAGTCAAATATTATTTTGACATGGCTCCACGTTTTTGGCACGGAAATAGTTTTGAAAGAAGCTGAAGACAGCATGCTGGGGTGGCACATATATGGCCACCGCAACATCACTTTGACACAGCGGTTGGAGATCCGGAGCTGATTGATGCCATCTACCAGTGTGCAGAGGTACTGCTCAAAGGTTTCCGGATCCAGTCTGATGCCTGGGGAATGATGTAAGGTGAGGAATCTGTCTACCAGAAAGTGTTACCAAAGGTAAGTGTTATTCTAGTCCTTTTTCAATTTCCTCTTAAATACACTATGACTCTTTCTAGTGCATTATGGGTTATGTAGTTTTTACAAACATATTTTTTGCATTTTTACATTTTACAAAACTTTATTGTTTATTGCGCTAATCATTCTCTTATCTGCGTGGCGAGTTTGAGCACCATACAACAAAGTAATTTAGATCAGGTTTTTGCTTTTGTCGAGTAACCTCCATGTAATGATAGGAGCGGTCCACTGATAGTAGCGGACATGCCAATATTGGTAATTTGTCCAATATATTTTATATGATTACACATGGGGTGAACTTGAACTAAGTGTTCTCAGGTTAGAGGGCTGAGTGCCCCTTACTTTGTTTTTGATTACTCATGTCGCCAGTTAGATGGAGAGTGTGCGAGCATCATTGTTATTAATGCAACTGCTGTGTAGGTGTTGTTGTCTTTCTCAACACAGTCATGATGTGTACACACAATTCTACTGCAAGCATGTTCTTGAGAGTTCATTGACAGAGCAAATTAGTCGGGTTTTGTGTTTCTTGACTTTCTTTCTTTTTCCAATCAGTTTAAAGGTGAACATACATCTCCTCATCCCCATTGAGACCCAGCGGTTGTTTTGTCCTGAATCTCATGATCATGCTGGACTCTAGGCGGCGTAGTTTTTGTACTCTGTTCCCTCCACGTTCGTTTGTTGGAACTGTTATTAGTCCTGAGTATCTGATGTCTAGCCAAGTTTTGTCCTTATGCATGGTCATATGTTTCGCGATAGCGTATGTGTTGTCCATGTTTTGTATCGCTCGGTGAACTCTGGCCGGACCCTGCAGCCCAACCCCCACATGCACCTAAACTCGCCGCCCCGAACGGCCTTCGGCCATGTGCCGCAGGGGGTTAGCCGCAGGGCCTGGCCTGCAGCCAACACCCTGCCTGCGCATAACCATTGGCTGTGCTGTCAACCACACGCAGGCTTGTTTGAGTGAGTGTGTGTGAATGTTGTTTTTTTCATTGGGCCCTGGATTCGCAGATACATCGTGGAGTTACACTGGGGGTCAAGCTGAGACCTGCAGGGAATCCACGGATCCGTGTTTGGGCTTAAAAAAAATACTGGGCAGTGGTTTGCCCCTCAGGGACCCCACCATCTGTCCTTTGGGGTCAGAATACCTCTATCCTCATCCCTTATGTCACTTTTATGTTTTATTCACCCCCCACACCAAGCCGATAACCAAAATGGCAGCCGCAACCTTTCTCTCAGATTGCAGCCAGCCAATCAGCACTTTAGTTTGGCGTGCAGATCCGCATCAATACATATACACAAATGTGTTTATTGCTTCTCTAAAACTACTGAACGGATTTGCACAAAATCACAAAAAGAACAATCTGCAGAAAAAAATTTAGCTTTCTGCCAAATTTGGTGTAATTCTGTCCTGCGGTTCAGGCTGTAATCGTGTTCAAAGGTCCTATGGGATTAAAATGGGGAAAACCCATTTGGGACACCCCCTTTTTCTTGCCCGACGCTTGGCGTACCGCCCGGAAACTTTCTAGACAGCAGCTGATCTGAGTGGCGACTTTTTGGTGAAAATTTGGTGAAGATTTACCTTGCGACCGCCGGTAGGTAATAGAGATATATATATATATATATATCTATATATAAAATTCACTGAAAAAACCATAGGTTTCACACATGTTATAGTTAGCTGGACATTTTACTGATAAAAAACCAATGAAATTCCCCCGTTATAGTTAATGCAGGCAACTATAACTCACGCAACCGCAATCCTCTGCTGATGCTAATACTGTATTTAGACACTTATTTGCCCATGTCTTCTTCCATTAAATTTTAGCTATACATATATTGCAAATATTTTTTTTTCATAAAGACACATATGTCATCAGCAGAGGATTGCGGTTGCGTGAGTTATAGTTGCCTGAATTAACTATAACGGGGGAATTTCATTGGTTTTTTATCAGTAAAATGTCCAGCTAACTGTAACATGTGTGAAACCTATGGTTTTTTCAGTGAATTTGCAAGGTTTTTTAAATGCTAATTCCTAACTATAACGTGTGTGAAACCTATGGTTTTTTCAGTGAATTTGTACGGTTTTTTAAATGCTAAGTTACTTTACGCCATTCGTGGCGTGCGCGCCCACTTAACGCAGTTCGTTCCGTGCGCGCACCGTGCGCGCACAGTGAGCACGCGGTGCGCTTCGCGCACCGCGCGCCCACTTTACGCAGTTAGTGCCGTGCACGCAGGGTGGGCACGCGGTGCGCTACGCGCACCGCGTGCCCACGTTGCGCTGGATGGGCCATGTACGCAAATGCGCTTCGCGCACCGTGCGCACATGGAGGACTTATTATGCGCTTCGCTGTGAAAGGTAAGCTTTTATATTTTTTAAATGTTACATAAGCCATGCACAAATGGTGACCTTCGGGCACCATTTGCACACGGGGTGGGGAGAGTGTGGATAACTTTTTTTTTTTTTTTTAATTTTTTACCGTACGCGTACGGTAAGCGTAATCGGCGATTTTTCGTAAAAAAATTTAAATGGATTTTTGCCCATGGGGGAATTGTGGGGACACATTAATCAAGGCTAGGTGGTAATGAGCTGTCTAAACAGTCCCATTACATGTTTTTGGCCTTTGTTTTTCCTCACCCCTTAGGAGTGCGAGAGAGAAAATGGCGGCCGCCGCTTCCTGGTTTCGAACGATTCGAATGTTTACTAAGATCTAACAGCCAATCAGAATCGCGCTCGCGCACGTCACCGTACGCGTACGGTAAGCGCACCGTAAGCTGGCTCAGATATATATATTGATTTAAAGGCTATTTTCTCAGAATCTACTGAACAGATTTACACCAAACCTACAAAAGGCACTTCCTTGACCTGTAGACTACCTCTCTGCCAAATTTCAAGGAACTCTGTTCAGCCGTTCGGGCTGTAGCTGTGTCTAAAGGTCCTATGGAAAAATGCATGGGAAAAACGCGTTTTGGGACCCCCCTTTTATCTCAGCCCCCGCTTGACGAATCCGCCCGAGACTTTCAGGGTAGGAGCGGAGCATAGCGCCCCACCTATTTTGAAAATTTCGCGAGGATTCGTCGACCGGCGCCAAAGTTATTCAAAATAGAATGTTGCGGTTTTCCTATGGAAACAGGGTCCTAACTATAACTACCTACTGGCGACCGCCAGTAGGTAATATATATATATATATATATATATATATATATATACATACATACATACATACATACATACATACATACATACATACATACATACAATTACCGCTGGTGCACAAGAAAGACGATGGGCGTCACAGTTCCAAAATCACAAGCGGACACGGACCTTCGTTGTAGTGCGTATTTTATTTCGTTGGGTTTGCCGTCATAACGTTTCGGCTCAGCAGAGCCTTGATCACATGATAATATATATATATATATACTATAACTCGCGCGACCGCCACTCTATCACAAGGATGATGTCATGAGTGATGCCACTGACCATGTCATGAGTGATGTAATATGTGACGTCATGAGCAGTGGATTGCGGGCGCGCGAGTTATAGTTATCTGAACTAACTATAACGGGGGAATTTCAATGGTTTTTTACGAGTGAAATGTCCAGCTAACTATAACATGTGTGAAACCTATGGTTTTTTAAGTGAATTTGCAAGGTTTTTTAAATGCTAATTCCTAACTATAACGTGTGTGAAACCTATGGTTTTTTTAAGTGAATATATATATATATATATATTCACCGAAAAAGCAAAGGTTACAGAGACGTTAAAGTTAGGTTCAGATTTCACTCATACAAAACCATACAAAATTCAGCGGATATAGTTATCTGAGCTAACTATAACTTACACACCCGTAATGCACTGCTTTGTTTTGACCACACATGACATGGTCTGAGCACAGTTCCAGGCTCATTCCAGTTCTGCTGTAATTTCTTAAGCTGAACCGACACCCCACCTCTCTTGATCCTCTACCCACACCTCCCCAGCCAGTTCCTGAAGTACTCGAAGCCTACAGTGTCCGCACACTATGAAATTCTAAGGATTGTGTCCTCCAAGCTAATTCTTACCTTAAATTACGGCGTTGTAGCATTTTATGATAAAGTAGCTCACCTAGTGGACACCGTGCAATATTGTATTGTATTGTAATTGCATTTATATTGTGCTTACTACCCGTGAGGAGGTGTTAAAGCGCTTTTTCAATGTGTAGCACACTACTTTAGAACCCATAAGTGATTATTTGTGAATTAGTATAGTGAAATATGAAAGTGATTTGAGTGGTGGATATGTTAGTCAGTTATTTGGATTGAGAAGAATAGTGGGGGGATAGAAGAGGGGAAATGGTTTGCATTTATATAGCACTTGCTACCCTTGATGGGGTGTTGAAGCGCTTTTTCGGCGAGTAGCACGCTTCTTTGGAACCCATAAAGGATTAGTGCTGAATTAGTATAGTTCAATATGAAAGTGATTTGAGTGGTGGATATGTTAGTCAGTTATTTGGATTGAGAACGATAGTGGAGGGATAGAAGGGGGGGGAAAAAAGGTTTATATGTATATAGCGCTTTCTACCCCTGATAGTGTGTTGAAGCGCTTTTTTGGCGATCAGTATGCTACTCTGGAACCAATAAAGTATTCATGGTGAATTAGTATAGAGAAATATGAAAGTACTTTGAGCGGTGGACATGTTAGTCTGTTGTTTGGATTGATCATTAGAGCTAAATTTGGGCTTTGAAACAGTACTTCCCTAGCCCAGGTGGGGCTGCAGTTAAAATTTTATAAATAACCCATGAGGCTATTTTTGGGGCATAAGCCTGAAGCTACAATTCCTCAAGGCAGGTGCACTAAAACATTGTGTGGCTGGAACGGAAAAAAGTCTATTACACAGTAACCCTGAGAAACAGCAATAATAATCTGCAATAGATAACCGTCATCTATCAGATCTTTGGCGTGCAGCCCTCCCATTTTCAAATCTGCGAAACACAAAGAGCCCTATTTCTTCAGATGGGTCAGGGACTTTGATACTTATCCTCTGCACATGTTGGGACCTGCACTTTTATTCCAAAGACGGTAAACCAGAGTATAATAATCCTCAAGGCATTAGGATTCTGATGGAATCAGTTTCAGCCTGCTGGAGCAGTGCAGATCCTCGGCTATTAGGATATGTCACAACATTTATGGGAACGTGTTACTTATTAACAGAATTAAGGTATAATGCAGTGGTGGCTCCTCCGCTATTGCGCAGGAGTGTTGCCCCACTGCTTTTGAGCAGTGCAAAGTAAAAGATGATGGACGGATGGGGCTGCTCTGCTCTCGGAGCAGGGCAGGGGAGGAGTGGTTTGCCCACTTCTAAGTGCATATGACTTTTTGGCCAGCCGTCTCAGGCCTCCCAAAACAGTTTAAACTTTCCATGTTGTCCATTCAGGCTGCATTACAGCCTGCGTGGAGAACATGCCCAGGCCCCCATTCCCTGGCTGAGCATCGAACCAGGACGCTCAAAACCAATCACAATGCAGCATTGTGATTGGTCAGGTGAGCCCGGCTGTGCTACCTGTTCCTCTAGTCCCACGAGGAGAGCAGAAGCAGAGACGTGGGACCGCCCTGGCACCCTCAGGTCATGCCGGCTGACACTGGTAAAACATCTTTTAAACAGATAAAATTGTCTTCCCCTCACATGATTAATGTAATTTTCAGCTCTTTTTACACATGCTACTAATAGAGAGTTCTTTTTTTGATGCTTTGATTTGATCTAATCGTGCAAATGTTTTTCACCTTTCACCTGTGAAACTCTTGGAACTATATTTACTCTAGTTCAGTGGTTCTTAATCTTCTGACTTCTGTGGACCCCACGGAATCATCACGGAAAACCGCAGACCCTCAAAAAATCATTTTTGGATGCTGGGGATCCTGGCTTCAGCAATTTTGAACCTCAAATACAGAAACAAGCATTCATCAAACAAATATACAAATGATGAAACATTTTATTTAATTCACAAACAAATATACAAAATCTAAATTTTCTTTTTGAAAGGAAGGTCTGGGTTTTCTGAATTCAACTGAGGCCACTCACCGCCCATACTATATTCTGTTTGATGCACTTGCACTGCTTCCATAAATCAATCTAAGGACACCAACTTAATTTTTAGCCTCCAATTTTAACAACCTTCATATTTACAAAGCGATTTAAAATGTTGCTTCTTTATATATATATAGGGTTTAATAATATGTTAGTATTGCATTTGCTGTCGTGGACCCCTTTAGAAGGTGTCGCTGACCCGCAGCGGACCACAAGTTAAGAACCGCTAGTTCACAGACTGTGTAAAGAGGTAATGAACTATAAAACTCATTTACCAAGGCCAGGTATCCTTCAGTAGCCTATAAACTCTACTGAGTTCAAGGACTGTGTATGCCATTAGGATGTGTCCAGTCTGTGGGATTTAATTTTTTGAGGGGAAAGGGAATTCTATTTATTTAGTAAAGAACTCTGTAGCACAGTGTGCATAACTTAAACAAAGAATATGCAATAAAATATTGAAGATCCTTTCTACTTCTTCCCACCACTTAGCGAAGGACTGGAATTTTAGACAATCTGGCTCTGCTTGAAAAGGGCAGTATGTGGACCATTTTGTTTTTGTCCTTTCTTGTGACGAGACTGAAAACAGCTCACGATCATACCCCTTCAGTCTTTCTCATCTGGCAGAATCATAATAGACTGCTTTTAATTCCAGTCCAACGCTGAACACCCTACTGTATTCTTTGATAGCTTTATTTCGGTCAATGACCATAAAAGCACAGATAAAATATTTACATAAGCATAAAATACATAAATAATCATCATTTAGCTAAAAAGTTATTAAACAACAGTTATCAAAGTAGCAACAATGAACAGTAAACATATTCAGTCACTAAGAGGGCCCCAACGCCTTTAGAATGCGGTTGCGTGTATGCCAGACATTGGTAAGAAATTTTGCTAGCGCAAAGACAGTTGGGCCAGAGAGATCACATTTCAAAATCCTATACATTGGTGCGTATTCCCTACAACCCATATTCCTTATCAACGGAAGAAGCCAGTATTTTCGTGCAGCCTTGTAGGCTGGGCAGAAGAAAGCCACATGCAAATCAGTTTCCTCCTTAGCATCGCAAGCCGGGCACTGCTTTGTAGTAGAAGCCGTTGACCATGTGCATGTAAAGGAACGGAAAGGCAGTGTGCTGTATCTCCATTGGAGAAACAGCTTCCGCGCCAGTACAGGGGAAATGGGATCTAATACTTTCTCGAACCTGTAGGAATCCTTGCTTTGCAGAAACACGAAGGATAAGGACCCCTGTGGTTGAGTGGCTTGGGTCCTGGCTATTTTGTGTTCATGATATACATTAGCCAGAGACTTTTTGGAAATTTTTGGTGCGGCTTTCGCTGGATCAATCCATAAATCGGGGAGCCCTATTTCCATACAAGTGGCTTGGATGTTCTTGACCCAAGGGATATTAAGCACTTTTGGGTGGTTCAAGAGTTCGACCAATTCCGCCCGATACTCTACAAGATCATTACTGCTCCACAGCCTGCGCCAGGATGCTATGGGTCTCAGACTTATTTCATCAGCTAACGGTCGTAGGCCCAAATCAAGCCTCAGGGGGAGGAGCGGGGTGCTGGGGGGGAGTGCGGTTATCTGTCTTATGAACTTATTTTCCGTTATTGAGAGACTCCCGCAAGGCGTATGGCCCCCATATTTCCGCCCCATACATTATCGCTCCCCTGGCCTGGGCCTTGTATATCTGGATTAGTGCCCCCAATGGACGGTATGACGAACCAGTCATCATCCGGGTGATACCCCCGGTAGTTTGCGTGAGTTTAAGGTTAGCCCTACTCTGGTGAGATCCCCAAGTCATCGTTTCGTTGAGGGTCACACCGAGATATTCAAAGGTGGCCACTCTCTCGAGCCGTACAGCTCCCAATTGTGGATTTGGTTGCAATTTTTGTCTCGGGTTCAAAACCATGAATTTGGTTTTTGCCGCATTAATTTCCAGCCCCCTGTCAGTGCAGAAGGCCACAAAGGAATCGAGAATCCTCTGTATACCCATAGGGGTTTTAGATAGCAGCAGGGTGTCATCCGCAAACATAATTGCGGGCACCCTGCTGCCATTTAGTTTTGGGGCGTCGGTATATTTAGTGGCATTCAGATGGGCGATTACCCCGTTGACGAAGAGGCAAAACAGGGTCGGTGCTAACACACAACCCTGTCTTACCCCCCGGCCAACGGGGAATCTCTCGGTCAATTCCCCCGAGCGCCCACACCTCACTCGGGCATAATTATTGTGATGCAGCCTCTGTAGGATCAATAGGATGTCCGGGGGAAGACCCATCCCCGCCAGGACGCTCCAAAGTTTCCCCCTGGGCACTAAATCGAAGGCGGCCCGTAAGTCCACAAAAATTGTGTACAGACTACCGCCCTCGAATTTTGCTGCCCTCCAATAGATCAGGTTCAATCTAAAAACCTGGTCCACTGTAGATACTCCCCTCCTGAATCCCGCCTGGTAGGGACTAAGGGCACCCACCTCCTCCATCCAATCCTGGAGCCTGTTCAGCAACACCCTACCAAACAGCTTCTGTGCCACGTCTATCAGGCTGATTGGTCTGTAGTTGGCTGGGAGGAGAGGCGAGCCCTTTTTGAAGATGGGGACCACCTCTGCCCCCAGCCAAGTACTAGGGATTTCCATGCCTCCAAGAACTCCATTAAAAAGGGCGGTAAGGTAAGGTGCCCAAACTCTGGGCTCCTGTTTAATGTACCATTTGCACTCTGTGGTCTCTCAAATAAGATTCTCAATGTTGACAGGTTTGTTCTGTCTCCCTGGCTGCAATCCCTGTCAATATGACTTCTCCAAGCTAGATCCCACAAACCCGGCAAAAAATTGCAAACCCCTTAACCTGGGGAGAGAAAAATATGAATGTGTGACATACAAGTAATCAGTGACTTCCACCTCTTAGCAAATATATTCTCTTGGTGTGCAATAATTGACATTAGCCACATTTTATGGAACTGCTGGGTTATGCTGGGCTGGTCCTTTTCTTCCACTGTAACGCAAAGAGCATGTTAGCTTTTCCTAAGCAGTAAGGTTTTATCTGAAGCCCTCATATCGTCCAGACCGGATCCCACCAGTGGCAATAACAATGGGGAAGTTGTAGGGGTAGTGAACTTTATTACCCTAATGTCTTTAGGAAGCCCAGATCTCGACACATAATAGACTTGAAGAGTAGAAGCCCAGAGATCTGAACACTAAAGAGGAGCTGTGCATATATATAAATATATAGATCTGATAGAGACATCTAGCCGCAGATTCCTTAACTTATAATATCCCCAGGCGTCAGACTGGATCCGGAAAACTTTCCACAGCAGCACCTCTGCGCACCGGGGGGGCGGCGCCGCACCACTCCGCCCTGACATCGTCCACAGACGTGACGTCAGGGGAGCCATATAAGCCCCCCCAGAGCGCTGACATCCGTTTTCTTCTTATCCGCGTCCCAACCCGGATCCAGGAAAACCAGCGGTTCCTTGGCCTGTTTTTCAGGCCTTCTCAACATCTTTGACGTCACGGAACAGTGTGCGAAGCCTTCGGGCTTTAAGGCGTGTGAGACCTGTTGCGGCAAATGTCTGTCACGGATCCGCACGCGATATGTATGTGGTGCCTGGGAGTACACCACAACTCCGAGGAGTGCGACGCCTGTCGGCAGATGAAACCAAAATCCCTAAGGGAGCATTTTATGAAGCTGCTGGCCGTCCAGATATCCGGTCCTGCGACTTCACGCTGCTGATCTTCCTCTCGGGATTGGGCCCGCTCACGGGGTCGTTCCCGCGGACATCGTTCGGAGACAGGTAAGCACAAGCATAAATCACGGAGGTAGTCCTCCTGTAAAGGTGACACTGGGACCCGCTGCTCTCGGTCTTTGCCAGGCACAGGCGCCCAGGAGACATCTCCCCCATACCCACCCTTCTCGGGTGTCGGAGCGACAAGCAACCAAATGGAGGCCTGTTCAAAGGCTCTCCAGTCTTTCTTCGGGTCACCCCCTCTCCCTGGTGCGCCTTCAGGTCCCACAGATGAGGAAGGCACCCATGTCGGGTCTTCGCCGGCATATTCGTCTTCGGCCCCGGCTGCGTGCATCGACTCTGGTTCCAGAGTCGATACGACATCGGGACACGGCCCGGAGGGGCATCCCAGTCGTCCGTCCAGCCCACCTGTCCAGTCGCCGCATAGCCCTGTGCGGCTTCCTCTGCTGATGTCGGCTGTGGCACCGAGTTCAATGCCCTGTCGACCTCTTTCCTCCCCGCAGGTGGAGGTCGAGTCGCCGTCGGTCCGCACACCGGATCGAGTCCCCACTGGAGGTTCTCGACGTTGATGTGACGCCATCTCGGCGCCGGTCGATGCCGGTGCCAGCGCCTACAGCTCCACTGTTACAGGAGGATGAAATCCCTTTGGGCTCACCATGCCCTGGGTCGTTTCGGTGCCCCTTGGAGCAGGTGCCTAGCATTCCATGGCCTTTGGATCAACCTCATTCTCCTCCACCTTTACTATCTAGTGGACGAGTTAGCCTCCAACAGTCCCCAACCGATGGTTTGTTGTCACTCCCCAGTGACCTGCGCCTGACCCAAGACCACCTCTCCTTCAGGAAGAAGCTCAAGACCTGGCTGTTCGAGCAGTAACGGCACCCCCCCCCCCCCTCTAAGCGCCTTGAGACCCTACGGGTAGGTAGTGCGCTCTATAAATGTCTTTGATTGATTGATTGATTGAATGGCGACAGAGGCTAATGCGGCTTTCGCGAGTGCTGTTCGCAGGGCTGCTGATATTCTTCCGTTGCAGCCCCCTGTGGTTTCTCTGCCCTCGGAGCCTTTACTGGATCTCCTCCACGTGGAGCCTGTGGACATGGAGCATTTGCTGCCCCTTGGTGGGTCTTTGTTTGACATCCTGCTTGGTACCTGGGCACGGCCCTCCTCTGGTGACCCTGTTGATCGGGCCATTGCTTGCCGGCATCGCCCGGCCCCAGACGATCCTGTCTGCTTGTCCCTTCACCCTAGAGCTCAGGGTCTGGTTGTCCAGGCGGCTTTCGCCTTGCAGCCGCCTTCCATTCTGCCGTTGCTACCTCCCACTAGGGAGTCTTGTTGGCTGGAGACGTGTGGTCGCCACATTTTTGCCTCCGCCAGTGCTGGCATCTGTGCCTTCACCACGTTTTGCGTATTTGCACATGCTTCCTTTGCCCTTTGGGACTTGGTTGAGCACCTTCTTCCTTCTCGCCCAGAAGAGCCCCGGGCTGACTTGCATCACCTTCATCTTGATGGCCGGGGAATGGCACCATTTTCTCTTCGATCGGCCCTGGATGCTACCGACTCTGTGGGTAGGGCAATGTCCCAGTCGGTTGCTTTGCGCCGCCATGCATGGCTGGGCGATAGTCGTTTTGCCGACAATGTTCAGGATGCTGTTCGGGATCTGGCATTCAATGGCGTGGACCTTTTTGACTGTCTCGCTGATTCAGCAGTCTCTCGCCTCATGTCTGGTCTCCCGTGATTTTCTTGCCCTTGCAGCCTGGCTTTCTCTTCCTTGTGGCCAATCTTTTTTATACATTGTATGACTTTGTGTTGCTTTTTCTTGTGCATAGGCAGCGATGCCTTATTTGTTTTGGACCCTGGGTTCATGACGTAATACCCAGATGGTCTAGGCGGCTAGTCCGCTATGTTTGCCTTTGTTCAGTACAGCTGGTCAGCTGGTTCTGCCTTCCTTTCAGTCCTCTGTCGGTAAACTTGTCTCAAGAGGACCCCCCCTTGCCCTGGTTAAGACTTACCCTATGTGGGGTATTTGCTGGCTATTGTGTAGCTGCCTTCCTACAAGGAAGGCTTGGTACGCTCCTGTGGAGTCTTCCTCACAGAGGTTCTTTTGTGGATCAGCCTGTGTCTACGGTTGTCTGTAGTACTTCGAAGCATCGGTAGAGGTTCCCTACCGTGAGGCTTCTGCCTCGCCGCCTTTCACAGGGCTGTTTTTCAGCTTCGCTGAGCTCCTCTTCATCCATGTTGGCTGCTCTTCTTTTTGCCAGCCACTGTCCCTTGGGACCCCTTGTTCTGTTCTGGTCCGTTCCGGCACAGTTCTTCCACGACTGACGCCCTGGCGTCATATAGCACCAGGGCAGGGCCGCTGTGCGGAACACTTCTTCAGTGTTTGCGCATAGTGTGGGTGCACCCTGGTATGTTCGCTATCTGCTTCTGCGGTGACTGGTTCTACCCTCCACTCTCCAGGATGGGTATTGCTTTCTCGTACTTCAGCCCTGTCTGCACTTGTCTATGGGCGGTGGCGTCTTCGCCATGTACGTGTATGCTGTAAACTGCCTTGTGCCCTCATTTTCTGGGCACTTACCAAACAGGAGTTTTTCCTATTTCTCTGCTGCTTCCGCGCAGGTGTTTAACACGCTTCTGCTTTGGGTTTCTGCTATAACACTCTCAGGGGAAGTGCTCTCTTCAGGATACTCTCTTTCTTGGGTGGTCTTGTCTGTACGTCCCTAACCCATTACGTTGGTCATGACTGTTTCCACTTTCGTGTCCTGCTCCATCTCCTCATCTGTCTAGCGGGGGACCGTGGCACCTCCCGGACGGGTGGCTGATATCGCTTACGGATCTGGACATAGGCCTGTCCAACTCTGCTTCAACATGACTGTTGGTGCTTATGGCGTACCCTTGTCTTATTTTATGCAACACATCCTTTTTAGATGTGTGTCTTTCTTAGTGTATATCTGCTCTGTGCTCTTCCCACAGCGGGGTCGTGCAGTCACCGTTCCTTGCTGCGGTGTCCGTGGTCTTTGCCCCGGTCTGCTCATGGTGCGAGCTCTTGTGTGTGTGTCTGGCTTGCCGGAGGCCCCTTTTTGCCGGTTGCCTACCTGGTAATGCGTCCTTCACATCTGGGCTGCTCCCGCTACCCTACAGGGCGATTTTCTCATACTTGGTGTGGTTCTGGCATCCACACTGTATGCTTATGTGTATTCCTGTCTTCCACATGAATACCAATCTTACTGTGGTCCTGTTCTGATGGATACATCTGCCAGTGGATTCCTCACCTTGTGAATATCCCCTGCGCCAGCAACATTCGGAAACTTTTGTAGCAGTCCACGCCGATGGGGTCGAAGATGACGTCACAGAGACACGGCTCCGCTCGCGACTCCACTGACGTCACCGGCTCCATAAGAAGACCTCCTCGGCGTGATGACGTCAGTTCCCTTTTTTCCGCGCCGACGACGCCAACGGATTTCGGGAATCGTTACTGGTAGCTTTACCTGTTACTTTGTGTTTATTCCGAAGTTTCTCTGTCTTTCTTCGAGAATGTCGGCAAGGAAGTCTGGTTTCAAGCCTTGCCATGAATGTGGCAAACACATGTCCATCACTGACCCGCATGACGACTGCGTTTGGTGTTTGTCATCGGACCACGATGTTGAAGGATGTTCGTGTTGCAGGAAGATGAGCTCAAAGGCTCTTAAGGAAAGAGAGGCAAAGCTCTTTATCGCCCGGATGAAGAGAAAGGAGAAAAGAGGTAGAAGAAGATCCAGGTCGAGGTCGAGGTCGGCTTCCAAGTCGACGTCGGGACATGCTTCAAAGAGCAAGAAGCATAAGAAGAAAAGGAGGCATTCGTCTCATCACAAGGCCTCGACGTCGAAGTCTAAATCGCCTGCTCGGCGTCGAAGGGATTCAGTGTCTCCTTCTCCTGTTCCGGCTTCGCCTCCTGTTCCATCTTCTCCTGTGTTTTCTCCGGCTCCGGCTGATTCGCCGGTGCCGGCGTCCTCTCCGGCGCCGATGGCTTCTCCAGGTCCTGCAGGTCCTTCGGCTCCGTCTCCGACTCCGGCCCAGGATGAGGATGATCAGGCTCCGGGTGAGTCTGTGACGCCGCAAGTTCCACCGTCGGCGCCGGCAGGCCCGAGTCCGGTGTTACCTGACCAGTATCCAGCTTTCCCTAATCCAGGTCAGGACCCCTCGCAGTATCTCAATGCGATGTATGGGGTGTTCTCACGGGCCATGTATTCCTCTGGTGCACCTATGGGTCCGATGGGTCCGATGGCTTTTAATCTGGGAGTGCCGCAGGTTTATCCTCAAGCACCGTTTATGCCTTTCTTCCCAGCGACGCCGTCTTGGCAGATGCCGGCGCCGAAAACATCGACGCCGCTTCCCTCTTCACCGGCGCCGACTCGACCTCGTTCGACGCCGGCTGCTCCAGCTGATCCGCGTTCGACGCCTCTGCCGGCGCCGTCGGATTCGATCACGGCGCCGCCGACGCCGCAGGTGCGGATCCGTTCCAGGAGAGAGGCGCAGAGAGTGCTGGAGGAGAGGAGCTATCTTATGGATGAGGCTGAAGAGGGAGAATTGGTCGAATCCGATGAGGTGTTTGACGAATTGAAGGAGGCAAGTGGGTTGGATTTGTCTCCGGAGTGGGAGATCACTCCTCCTTCAGATGAACCTTCTAAAGACGCGGCTCCTTATCATGCTGTGATAAGAAAGGCTGCAGAGTTGTTGGACCTTCAATTGCCATCTGTTGAGTTCAAGTCTAATATCTTGACTGAGGTGTTGCACTCTCCAACTGCGGTGTCAGAGCCGCTGTTGCCTTTTAATGAAGCGATATTGGAGCCTGTGTTGGATGTGTGGCGCAAGCCTTTTTCGGCTCCTGCGGTGTCCAAGGTGGTTGCAAGGAGATATAGGGTGGCTCCGGGGGATCCTGAGTTTTTGTCATCACACCCTTCACCTGAAAGTCTGGTCGTTCAGGCTGCTTGTTCTGGACGTTCAAAAGGTGCGTTTCCTCAGGTCCCAGGGGACAGAGAGGCCAAGAAGGTGGACCAATCGGCCAAGAAAGTCTTTTCTTCAGCCAGTATGGCATTAAAGTCTTCTAATGCGACTTGTTTATTGGGGCGCTATATCCATGCGCTTATGGATTCAGCTAAAAAGTTGGCACCGAAGCTGTCGGAGGTGGATAGGGCAGGCTTCAGTGAAGTACTGTCGGATGCCCAGGCGGCTGCTCGCCAGGTTATACAGAGTGGCTTGGATACAGCAGACTCAGTTGCCAGGGTCATGGGGTCTTCAGTTGCCACCAGGAGGGGAGCATGGCTTAAGTCCTCCGAATTTTCTTCGGATGTCCAGTCGACCTTGTTGGACTTACCTTTTGATGGGTCTGGTCTGTTTGGGAAGAAGGCTGATGCTGCTCTCGAGCGCTTCAAAGAAAGTAAGGCTACGGCTAGGTCGTTGGGCCTTCAATCCCAGCCGAGAGGTACTGTCAAAAGGTACAGAGGTTTTGGAAGGGCGAGTTTTCGTTCTTATAGACCAGCCCAGCAGCAGCAGCAGCAGCAGCAGCAGCAAAGCTCCAAGGGATATAGAGGAAGGCTTAGGGGTCGCTCACGTGGCCGTCAACTCTCCTCCTCCTCTTCCTCTTCCTCAGCCCCTCCCACCACCGCAAAACAGCCCTAGATTCGACATTCCGGATCATGCTGGTCCTGTGGGGGGCCGGCTTACCCATTTTCTACAAGATTGGGAATCGGTTACTACAGACCTTTGGGTTCTGGATCTTGTAGAAAATGGGTACGCCCTTCCCTTTCGGGAATTCCCTCCAGTTTACCCTCCTTGCCAAGGTGCTTGCTCGGAGGACCACCGTCTTCTCCTGCAGGAAGAAGTCCTGAAGTTGTTTCAGAAAGGGGCGATAGAGGTGGTTCCGGAGCAGGAGAGGGGTCAGGGATGCTACTCCCGGTATTTTCTGATCCCGAAGAAGGACGGCAGATTGCGTCCGATTCTAGACCTCAGAATCCTGAACTTTTACCTGAAACAGGAGAAGTTCAAGATGCTCACCCTTGCGCAGGTTCTTCAGGCGCTGAATCAGGAGGACTGGATGGTGTCGCTCGACTTGCAGGATGCGTATTTTCACATCCCCATCCTGAAGTCGCACAGGAAGTATCTCCGTTTCACGGTAGGGTCGCAACATTATCAGTTTGCGGTCCTTCCGTTTGGTCTTACTTCGGCACCTCGAGTCTTCACAAAGGTGATGGCAGTGGTGGCAGCCCATCTCAGAAGATCGGGAATTTCGGTTTTCCCTTATTTGGACGACTGGCTGATCAAGGCGGAGTCGTCGGAGAAGGTGCTGTGTCATCTGCAGGATACAACTCGGCTGTTGTACAGATTGGGTTTTTCGATCAACGTGCCCAAATCTCACCTGGTGCCCTCTCAGCGCAACCTGTTCATAGGTGCGGTACTGGACACTACTGTGTGTCGAGCATTCCCTCCTCCTCAAAGGATTCTCGACATACAGGAAATGATTCCTTTGTTTTTCAGCGGAGCGGTTGTTCCAGTTCTGAAGGTCCTTCGCCTGCTCGGTCTGTTCGCTTCCTGCATACTGTTGGTCAACCATGCACGCTGGCATATGAGGGCGCTCCAGTGGTGCCTCCGCAAGCAGTGGTATCAGCACAAGGGAGATCTCAGGGAGTCTGTGAGGATCTCCAGAGAAGCTGCAGCGGAGATGTCTTGGTGGAGCGTGGAGGGCAATCTGTCCCAAGGGAAGCCCTTCCATCTACCTCCATCGGTGGCCACGGTGATAACGGATGCATCCACCTTGGGGTGGGGTGCTCATCTGGGGGATCTGGAGATCAAGGGTCTTTGGTCTCCAGAGGAAAGGTTGCTTCACATCAACCTTTTGGAGTTACGGGCGATACGCTTGGCGCTCAAGGCCTTCCTCCCTTCCCTTCGCGGTCAGTCTGTTCAGGTTCTGACGGACAACACTACCGCGATGTGGTATATAAACAAGCAGGGAGGAGTGGGGTCTCTTTGTCTGTGCAGAGAGGCCCTGCGTCTATGGTCCTGGGCTCAGGACCATCGGATTTGTCTGATGGCAAATCATCTGGCCGGGGTGCTGAACGTTCGTGCGGACAGTCTCAGTCGGCAGTTCTCTGCCGACCACGAGTGGAGGCTCCATCCGGAGGTGGTTCGTCACGTCTTTCGGACGTGGGGAACTCCTCGGGTGGATCTGTTTGCCACTTTCGAGAACGCGCACTGCCTGTCATTCTGCAGTCTCCAGTATCCGATGCAGGGGGCGTTGGGAGACGCGTTTCAGTTGAGTTGGGGCTCACGACTCCTTTACGCGTTTCCTCCCATACCCTTGATTCCTCGGGTTCTGAGGAAGGTTCGCCAAGACCGGGCCCAAGTTATATTGATCGCCCCGGATTGGCCAAGAAGGGTGTGGTACACAGATCTTCTCCACCTCTCCTCGTGCCCTCCGCTCCGTCTCCCTCTGAGGGCAGACCTCCTCTCGCAGTCGGAGGGGCAGGTTCTACACCCCCACCTCCGGAGCTTACACCTTCATGCCTGGAGATTGAACGGGGCAACCTGAATTCTTTCTCTCTCCCGCCAGATGTGGTGGATGTTATTTTATCGGCCAGGCGACACTCCACCAAATCCATATACTCCTATAGGTGGTCTAAGTTCGTTCTCTGGTGTGGAGAGAGGTCGATTGATCCCTTGAAGGCTCGTTTGTCTAACATTCTGCAGTTTGCTCTTTCTCTTGCCCAGCAAGGCTTTGCTGTGGCCACTGTTAAGGGATATTTATCGGCTTTGTCGGCTTTCCTATGCCTGCCGGATCAGCCGTCCTTATTTAAATCACCTATTGTGCTTAGGTTTCTCAAGGGCCTTACGAATAAATTTCCTCCTACTCCCTTTATTGTACCTCAGTGGGACTTAAACCTTGTACTGACTTATCTTATGGGTTCTCCTTTCGAGCCCTTACATAGGTGTCCCTTGAGACTGTTGTCTTTTAAGACGGTTTTCCTCGTTGCAATCACCTCGGCAAGGAGAGTAAGTGAGCTTCAAGCTCTTAGTTCAAAACCCCCATTCTTGACTGTGCATGCTGAAAGAATGGTTCTCCGGACCAGGGCTGCGTTTTTGCCTAAGGTGGTAACTCCCTTCCATCTGGGGCAGTCCATTACCCTTCCTACCTTTTATCCTCCCCCTCACCCTTCCAAGGAGGAGGAGAGACTTCACCGTTTGGACCCTAAGAGGGCGGTGAGCTTTTACCTGGACAGGACTAAGGACTACAGGATTGATGACCAGCTCTTTGTGGGCTTTGCTGGCTGCAGAAAGGGTCGTGCGGTGCACAAGCGCACCCTTTCAAGATGGATTGTGCTATGCATCAAGATCTGCTACTCCCTAGCTGGTAAGGAGCCTCCGGAGGGTTTAAGAGCTCATTCCACTAGAGCAAAGTCTTCTACCTCTGCTTTGTCTAGGGGTGTTCCTGTGGAGGACATTTGTAGGGCGGCAACTTGGGCCTCCCTTCACACCTTTGCAAAACATTATTGTTTGGACTCTGAGGTGAGGAGGGACGGACATTTTGCCCGTTCCGTCCTTCAGGATTTTCTGGTATAGGGGGATGGACACCCTCCTCCGGGAGCGGGGACTGCTGTGGAATCTATTCACAAGGTGAGGAATCCACTGGCAGATGTATCCATCAGAAGAACAAGTTACTTACCTTCGGTAACGCTTTTTCTGGTGGATACAGTATCTGCCTGTGGATTCCTCACTGACCCACCCGCCTCCCCGTTGTCCATCCTTCTATTCCAGTGACTCTATGACAGTAATTCTGTTGATGATTTCAAATGTATTTATGACTGTCAAGGACATTGGGTTATTTCTAGTGCTTTGATGTTTCTTTTCCACACTGTGTGTGTTGATATGCATATTGTGTACTGTGTATGCTGTTTATGTACATATTGCTGTCAGTCCGTCCGTGTGCCTCGGAGGCACGGAAAAAAGGGGCGGAACTGACGTCATCACGCCGAGGAGGTCTTCTTATGGAGCCGGTGACGTCAGTGGAGTCGCGAGCGGAGCCGTGTCTCTGTGACGTCATCTTCGACCCCATCGGCGTGGACTGCTACAAAAGTTTCCGAATGTTGCTGGCGCAGGGGATATTCACAAGGTGAGGAATCCACAGGCAGATACTGTATCCACCAGAAAAAGCGTTACCGAAGGTAAGTAACTTGTTCTTCTGGGTGATTCTGCTTGTTGCGGTCCGCCCTCTCACATGTCTTTGTGAAGAAGCGACTGCGTACTGGAGTGTCTTGTGTTTCTGGTAACTGCTGGCACTTTCTGGCCATGGGTCGGCATCCTGCCAATGCTGCCCCATGCATCTTAGCTGGTGCAGGTTCAACAGTGCCTTTTTTCCACTGTTGTGCATACTCGACCGATATGTGCTGACTCTGTCATACCGTTTTGTCCTCTCTCTGGGTCTTGCTTTTTGTCGACACATTGGATCCTGCAGATCCATCACACACTAGGCTCAGTTCATCTTCTTTTACGAAGCAATGAGCTCTCACTTCCGCACCGGCATTTCTGGTTCTGTGCTTTCTTTCTCTCAATCCGGTATACATACAGGGGTTTTCATGCTGTTCTTTGCCGGCTTGTTGTGCCTTTGCCTCCCATTGTTTTCCGCTCTTTTCAGAGCTTCGTGGTCTGGTTTTGGCTGCGCTGGCATTGCTGTCCCTACTGTGTTTTGTCCCCTTGTTGACGGCTAAGTTCTCTCTGGAACTTGGTGGGGTTCAGTCGCAGACCCACCTCCTCAGTGGGTATGGCTTTGGTATCTATTCTAAGCTAAGGAATCTGCGGCTAGATGTCTCTGTCAGATGAATGAGTTACTTACCTTCGGTAACGATGTATCTGGTAGAGACACAGTCTAGCCGCAGATTCCTTAACGCTCACCCATCCTCCCCATTCTGGCAGGACCTTTTCAGGTTTGGTTTTCTGCATTCACCTCCCTCTGGGTGGCTTTGTCTTTCTGCAGGGTGACATCTTTCACTTCACTCCTCGGCGGGGTGCTTCATTCTGTTTTGCTTGCTCTACTCCACCCATTCTCGTGATTGGTTGGTATGCTCATGTGTCATGTGTCCTTTTACATCCCTATGCCCTGGGTTGTCTAGTGTGTGGTCTACTCATGTGCATGTTACAAAAGAGTACAAAATACAAGTAGGGGTATAATACTGCACTAAATGGCAGACACTCAAAACACAAAAACACACTGGGAAGGCACTTCTATAGGCATGGAGAACAGAATTTCCTATAATGGAAGGACTTCCTTCAGAAAGTAGAGGGCGTGAATTAAATTTGGAAGTGTCTTTGAAGGAGGAGAGCTCTGAGGTCCGTTTTGAAGGCCTGGGAATAGGTGGTGGTCTGGAGCTGAGGCGGAAGTGAGTTCCAGATTCTCACCGCGTTGCCTGAAAAGGATTGGGCCATCAATCTTTCCTTCTTGAAAGTGGGAGGTTCAAGCAATACATTTTCTGCATTACGTGATGGTCTGGAGCCTCCAGAGAGTTTCAGTTTATTCGCCAGGTAGCGAGGGGAAGAGGAGTGCAAGGCTTTGTGGGTGATACAGGCAGTCTTGTAGATAGATCTTGCCTCTATGGGAAGCCAACGGAGGGTGGATAAAATGGGTGTGATGTGGTCGCTTCTTTTGGCCCCATATATGAAGTCTATTGGCTCTGCCTCAGTCTATAGGTCCCTTACAGGGGATACGATGTCCCTTTCTGGTGCTGTCTTGTGGTGGATTGTCATTGCTGTGTTCCGGTCTTGTTGCCCTTCACAGTTATATATTGTTGTTGCAGACTTTCTGTCATCTGCCATGATGTTTTTTTCACATCTTTTGCCTCCGGGGAGGGTTTAGCCTTCACTATTGCGGGTTCCTTCTCAGAGTGGTGCTCTGCTCTTTCCCTTCACTATTTTTCAGTATACAGTGCCTAGCACTGTCCTTTATGGTGCTGTTTTTCACCATACAATTTCTTTTTCTTTTTCGCACACTGTTCCCATACTCTCACAGTTGTTGGTGGTGGCTCCGCGTTGTGGCGCGGAAAAGTTTCTCTGACGAAAACTGACGTCAACGCGCCGGGGGGGGTTTATATGGCTCCACTGACGTCACGTCCATGGATGACGTTAGGGCAGAGTCGTGCCGCGCCGCCCCCCGGCGCGCAGAGGTGCTGCTGCGGAAAGTTTTCCGGATCCAGTCTGACGCCTGGGGATATTCTAAGTTAAGGAACCTGGGGCTAGACTGTGTCTCTACCAGATACATCGTTACTGAAGGTAAGTAACTTGTTCTTTAGTTCTCGAATACCCACAGAGAAGGAGAGAGGCACACGACTGCAAGCATCCAATCCGTTTATTTTCACCAGGGCATAACACAAAGAGTGCCTCCCCGACGTGTTTCGGTCACCTGACCTTATTCATGGGTGTAACCGGCAAATAAACTTGTCATGTGACTGTTGTCCTTTATACCAATGGCACTTCTGAAACGCCAGCCAATCGGAGTTGCAATGATGTATTGTGGTTATTATAGTCTAAAATAGAATATCACAGTTCTTGTAATTAATTTCAGTTAATTCAGAGTGTGTCCCGGGCTCACTGTGCCACTGCATTCAAGCTATCCTGGCTGATGAGGGGTGAAACCCCGAAACCGGTCCTAGGATACTTGCTCCGGTCCAGGGAGGACCTGGCTTGACAGTTCAGGCTGGACTATTCCCATGAGGCACAGGGTCAAGACTGATTTGCATATGGCCAAGTCTAAACTGGGGTGGCATGGTGAATGAATGATTGAAATGGCATTTGTATAGCGCATGGCTACCCGGGAGCATCTCAGCGCTGAAGCAGTAACTAGAGCAGACAGACACCCTAAGGAAAGAGGCAGGTCTTTAGCTATTTGAACACAAATACTACAAGAAAGCGATACGAGGGAGAACACAAGTACTACAAGAAAGAGGTACAAGGGAGAACACAAGTACTACAAGAATAAGGTACGAGCAAAAGAATGATGGATTTAACCCAGATCTCTTGACTGGGGGTGAATGTTTAGATTTGTTCTGCATTCCATCCATCAACTGTGTGTCTTTTGTGTCATTGCTAGCGGAGGTTGAGCAGAGATTCTCTTATAACTGTGTTGTGACCTAATGGGATTATGTATTAAATTGGTAGTGCTACCTCCTTCCAAATTAGTACCGCAATCTCTGACACAACATAAATAGAGGAGCCTGGCGGTGAATCAGATTCTGCTGATAAGTATATAGAAACAATAGAACCCTTTCATTATTGAAACCATTCTGCAGAAGGTGGTCTCAGATTCTAGGACAGTGACCATTTCTCTGTTGTGTAGTAGTTCATTTTGTATTTCATTTTTTCTTGATTCAAGGGTTATGCAAGTCATA
This sequence comes from Triturus cristatus, assembly GCF_964204655.1. Taxonomy (NCBI): domain Eukaryota; kingdom Metazoa; phylum Chordata; class Amphibia; order Caudata; family Salamandridae; genus Triturus; species Triturus cristatus. The sequence continues at coordinate 1,188,451,941 of NC_140592.1, forward strand.
CAGCATAAACATAACATAAGCAGTAAACAAATATGAGCAGTAGATGGAACCCTATTGTCATCAAGGCCTATCATGATAATACAGAATAACAGATTTTTGTTATGGTCAGCAGGAAGACAATGACTTATCCAGTAAGATATGTGTGCTACATCCCACACCCTCCTCTGACATTTGTAATAAAAAGTTCATCAAAATGTCCTAAAATTATCATAAATCTGATCCACACATTGCTGGAATAAAGGGATGTTCCTCTGCTGCTCAGACTGGCAAAACAACTTGCTGTAGGAGTCAAATCCTGATCCTGAGCTCATCAAATACCACAGACCAGTCTCTGGCCCTCCTTGTCTAGCGAAGGTCAATTTGATGTTGCCCAATTCTCTGCATACCCTGAACGTAACAACCAGGGCTTTAAGTGGGATGAAAAAACTGGGGGGACTCTCAAAGGGGCGTGGTCAATGTAATTAAGGGCGTGGCTTAAAAACACGTAAGCTGAAAATCTGTGTTTAGCACAATGTGCCGCCCGACTTGTATTTTGCTGTTCCTGTCATTGCATCCAGATATATGATGCAACAAGTCACATCATACCTACAAGTCAGGACTATTGGCTTTGTCAATGCTTGCTAGTTGCATAAGATAAATAAGCAGGAACTATGGCTTGTACATAATATTGAAAACGGTTCCACTTAAAGCCCTGGTGACACCACGACAATGTTGTTGCTCCTGAGTTTCAAAAAGAGAAGGGAAATCCAGAGAGAAAATTACTCTCTTTAAAGGATTTCCCTTCTTCTACAATGCTCACCACGCGCACATCCTCCGTAAAAAAAAAAAAAAACAGACCGCCTGTGCCAGGGCATAAAACAGAGCCCGATAGAGACCCATTTCGAGGCCCCCTTAAAACAAGCATTGGCATAGCCAATAGGTCTCGCCTTTGGGACCTTATAAGCATTTAGACTATAATACATCAATACATACAGTGGAGTGTTTCATAGTATGTGTCTTTGCTTGCATTTATAATGAGAACTGATGCCCTTCTGAGTAAGTGTATTATTGAACAAGAAATAAAGCAACAAGGAAAAGATGTGCAATATTAAAAGGCAACTGCTGGGGGCAGAAAAGAGCTGTACATTGTTGGCATTAATGAGCTCACAGGATAAGTTACATAGACTGCGTGGCGACGAGGTTAGAATTCTTACAATTAAAAAACAACTCCGTTTTAGATTTTGTTTTCACAACTAACTAGGTTGTTGATAGAGTGAGGACCTGAGAGGTATATTTCCCGACGACTAATGTTATCAGAAAGTATCGACACCACAGAGAAGGCCAGGCCACACGGTATTGAAAAACCCGTCCTGATTTAACGTGCCAGTGCTTGGTGAAATGACAGTAGTGTGAAAACAATGCTCCTCCGGGTCATATTTAGAACACAACACTAACCTATGAATGCGTGCCTTGCCTGCGGTTAAATGGAAGCGAAGCGACAAAGCAGGGATCTGGGCTGGCAGAAATAGATGTCTGAAAATGTGTCATTGTTGGGAAGCGTGCAATGCGCGCCGCATCCGACTGTATAGAACAAGCAGGAAGTGGGATAAGAGAGGTGGTGGCAAATGGTGAGCACTTTCGCGGGTGCTTTGATGTTCTCAGTGGCCGCGCGGCTCACTGAGAACATCAAAGCGGCCGCGAAAGTGATCAGGCAGGCTGACAAATGGTGCGCGCGCCCGGCGGACATGCACTGTAGCTGGAGGCCTGAAAAGCCACTAGTCTGCACTTCCAAATCCCGCTTACTAAAACTCTCGCCAGAGCAGCGCTAAAGCGCTGGCTCAGGCGAGTCCTAAAAACTGCCGGTGCTCAGACTTTGTGTGACCCGTCCCACTTAAAGCCCTGGTAACAACATCAACAACTTCCAGTTTGGTTTGTCATCGATGTGGGACACAAGACCACCCTAATGAATATGATAGGATCTTCTTTCTGCACTGGACCAGGGTCAGTCTGATGCCTTGATTTCATTACAAGACCGGAGGCTGCCACCTTGCATGCAGCCTTTGGGAGAACAGTAACACATCATAAAGCATTAGAATGTCCAGAGCATATACATATTCAGTGCACGCAATCGTCATCCTTTTTTATTGGCTGCTCCACTATAGATAAGTGCTTCTAAGATATCGTTATGCCTTTTGTTGAGTGCTTATTTCATTGTTATGCGTCTCATTTTGGTATGATTTTTGTTTGGCTATTATTGTTTTCATTTGCAAACCTGTGTTTATTTTGTTTACTTATTATTTTAATGGTTGGTCCTTCCAATTTACGGTGGCGAGGTAAGTTGGTATCTTCTGAGTAAAACTAGTTTTCCTTGTTTTAAAAAAAAAAAACTTTTAAAAAACTTGCCTGTTTCCCATTCTGATCGGCTTCCTTCAGACATTCATACAGAGTTGGGGATTTCAAAGGTCTTTCCGCCTTTGTTTTTGCGGCCTGCGCTTCGGCTCCTCTCTCTCCAGACGGAAGCCGCCTCAGCCATTTCACGGCGACGTTGCTTTCTGGTCTGAGGTCAGAAGGCATGATTGCGAAGGCGAAAGCTGTGGCTCCGCGATCGCAAGCCTCTCATTAAAGATGGAAAAAGGACTGCCAGTGTTCTATTCATTTTAGCTTTTGGTGGCCTGGCAAACTTGCTTCATGAAAGCGCGTTGCCAAGCAGCCCATTGGCGCCTGAGAGGAGCCGCGTTTAGCATGCTTGTGTATGGCGCCACTTCGCAACAGATACTTCGGAATGTATGTCGTTACAACGCATTCCGTTGCAACGCATGCCTTTACCACACATGCGTGACAACGGAAAGATATTTCCACGCATAAACTTTACCACGAATATTCCTTTACTACGCATAGTTTCACAACGATTTTCGTTGTAAATTTATGCATGGTAATGGCATACTCTTGGTAAAGGTTATACCCCTCCCCTGTACCCTTACGTGATCAACCTTCCCCCAATACTTATTATAATTACCCTTGCCCGTTACCTTCAATCCATATATATATTTTTTTAATTTATATTCCCCTTACCTCTTCACGTCGTCTCCTCGTTCATCCTTGTTTACGTTGTACGTCTTAAAGTGGAAGCGTCATTCCCTTTCACCTAAAACAACGTCGATTTCCTCCACTTCACTTCCCCACGTTACTTCAGGTTCTTTTTTCTTTGGGGGGGGGGGAGGGAGACCCCCCTCCCAAGACCCCTTTTTGTTCTCACGTTTTATTTTTTATTTTTGGGGGGAGACCCCCCCAAGCCCCCTTTTTCTAATTTTAGCCTTTAACTCTCGTCTTCGCCGACACTAAAAAAGGACTGAATGGAACGAGGAAGAAGACGTTCCAGTCCAGCTTGCGTGGTAAAGACGTTTGTGGAAGGAATACGCGTTGTAAAGACGTTTACGTGGAAAGTGTGCCATTGTAAACGTAACACGTAGAAATGCCTTTGTGGTAAAGGATGTTTCCCATACTTCGTATCTGTAAATGCTCGCTTTTAACAGTCTATTGAGTCGCATCCAGGAAAGCTCATTTCTTCCACGTACTACAAGGTAGTTTGTGGGAATACAGTGGTTTTTAAATACTCTTTTGCCTGATTTTGAATCTTTACCCCATTGAAGCCTGTTGGTTGGTTGATTGATAGTTCAATTTGAACAGACTGAATTCTGCTTTACCAAGCAAAGTTACGTTTGATATTGATTGCCCTTAAGGGTGCATCTTTAATCCTTTTTTTCCCACTTAAGTCTGCCTGAAATGTTTGCTTTAGAGCCTACCAACCTCCAGGTTCTTCCTGTGGTTGCTCTGGTGGGAGATTCCTTTAGGGAATGTTTGGGGGAGTAACCTAGATCCTCAGTGAGAGAGGCGGTGGATGCCTCGCTTGCCAAGAGGAAGAGGAATACCCTTTCAGAGGAGATTTCTTTTTCTTTTGCTGATGGGGACTCCCCTTCAGTCAATCAGGATTTATAAAGTGTGGCTAATCACCCAATAGAGTATCCAGGTGCTTGCAGGCCCTGGAGGCTTATTCGGTCAGCCAGGTCTTGAGGGCCTTTTAGAATTCCAGAAGTGAGATGATGGTCAAGAGGTTGTTCCATGTCTTTGCTGTGATGTGGGAGAAGGAACATCGTCCACTTCTGCTTCGGTAGATGCGGGGAGTACGGGGCAAGTGAAAGGGAGGCGGAGCGTAGTATTCTCGATGGTTGGTGAAAGTTCAGGCGGTGGTTAATGTAGGCGGGCCCTTGGTTGTGTAGAGCCTCCTGTGCGTGGGTCAGAAAATTGAATTGGCATCTCTTCTGTGTGGTGAGCCAGTGGAGTTTCCTGAAGTGGGGTGTGATGTGGGTTCATCTGGGAAGGCCGAGGTTGAGTCTGTATGGTCTGAAGTTTCTGTAGAAGGTGTGAGGTAATTTCTACGTTGAGGGCATTGCCATAGTCCAGTCAGCTGGTGATTTGGGTTTGTCACGGTGCGTCTCGTGTGTAGGGGTAGCCCCTTGAAGATCTTACGTAGCATGCGCAGAATGAGGAACAAGGCGGAGGAGATGGCGTTGATCTGTGATTTCATGGTGCGCTTGTTGTTAATGATGATTCCGAGGTTTCTTGTGTGGTTGGAGGAAGTGAGTGCAGGTCCTAGGACTGATGGCCACCAGTAGTCATTCTGTGTGTCGCTGCTGTTGCCAAAGATCAGTACTTCCGCCTTGTCTGTGTTCAGGTGCAGGAAGTTGTTCTTCATCCAGTTGGCGACGTTAGAATCTCTAGAAGCTGGTTCTGGTGGTGGTCGGGTCGTCAGTGAGTGAGAGAATCAGTTGGGTGTCTTCTGTGTAGAAAGTTATGTTGACGCCCTGGGATCTGATGATGTTGGCTAGAGGGGTCATTTATGTGTTGAAGAGTGTGGGGCTGGGGGTTGAGCCCTGGGCGAACACCACAGGGGATCTCCTTGGGTTCAGAGGTGAAAGGTGGGAGGTGGATCCTCTGTGTTCTTCCGGTGAGGAAGGAGGTGATCCATTTGAGCGTGTCACCGAGGATGCCGATGTGGTGGAGTCTTTCGATCATTGTGTGGTGGGATATGGTGTTGAAGGCTGCAGAGAGGTCGAAGAGGATTAAAGATGCTGTTTCTCCTCGGACGAGGAGGGTTCGATTAGGGCAGTTTCAGTGCTCTGATTGCTGCTGAAGCCGGATTAGGAGGTGTCAAGTAGCTGATTCTGTTCAAGGTGTGTCATGAGTTGATTGTTCATGATCTTTTCCAGTACCTTTTGCTGGGAATGGGATTCTACCTCTGCTGCCCGCAAAGGGGGTAAGGCTTCCCATAAGAGGAAGCATATTGAGAAGACACAAAACCACGCCTATGGTGCAGGTAGCCTGTGTGCTAAAATAGAGAATGGTGCTCATAGCAGCACAAGAGGAAGAGGCCACCTTGATGGGGCTCAGAGAAAGGTCGCTTGCTTAGAAAGATTGACCCTGATGACACAAAGCGGTTGCAGGACCGTCTAAATTCCTCTGTGGAACAGGAACATTTAGATTATGATGATAAGGAATGGTACAAATGTGTTTGACCCGCAGAAAATCTCTGATCTTTTGGAGAGTTTAGATGATGATTTGGAACAGGCTTCTACCTTTGCTGAGGTAGAGGCCCCCTTCAGGGGAGAAAAGTCTAATCCTACCACAATAAAGCATCCACAGAGTGCGGATTGGTGGCTAATGTACCATGTTACTAAGTTTCTAAAGTTTTGGGTCAGGAAGTCCTTGTACAAAGAGACCCATAATTTGCTTAGGGCTGAGTGCCCTGGACCCTGAGCTCATTCCATTTTTGTTTAAGGTTAGCAAGGATCCCAGGAAGGGGATCGAGAAGTGCACAAAACAATGTCAGGGAATATGCAGGGTCCTCTCACCCACATTATTGATAAAGCCGAAGAGGCCAGGAGCAGAACTGTCCGGGGTAATGTAGACCTGTTGAGAGGCTGGGTACAACGTGCAGTGGCGTAGCAAGGGGGCGTGGGTGTGGCCCTCCCCGGGCGGCATGTGTTTTGGGGGTGGCGGGCACCCCCCCACAGTTACCTTTGGCCATAACAGGGCGGCAAATGCAGCAATCGCTAACACCCCCCCACACACACTTGCATTTGGCAGCCCGCTCTTACTAGAGAGGGAGATCCTAAGCGCCTACATTTTGGTGAGAGCTTCGTTAATCCCTAGGTAAATACATTTCAACCATCACTGCCTTCAGTAAGACACAAAGCAATATGCAAAAAAAACTTTAGCTCAAGGGCTTTTTTCAGACAGGCTGTTGGGAGGGGACTGATTGTCAGCCGGGGTTCACTTGGGTGTCAATATATCAGAAAAATCAGGATATCAGAAACTATGGAAATTACAGTAGGGGCTACCACCCCAATACAAACTTCAACCCTCCGAGAGGGAGACATTCCCGATCTCATGGTGGAAGATCAAGGTCTCAGGGCACCAGATCCCAAGGTGAGCTCTATTGGTTCTTCCCAGGAAAAAGTGGGGGTAAGGTTGAGGTTCTTCATCCACAATTGGGAGAGAATTACAGATGGTTGGGTTTTAGAATAGAGTGCTGGGAGACACCAGTACAAGTCAGGCAGCCCAGGAATTGGCCTTAGACACAGAAAAGATGGATCTGATCGACACAGATATTGGAAAAAGGGCCTTTGATTCGAGTTTCAGGTGCAGAAGAGACTAAGGGTTTTGTGAGTACAGTTTTTCTAGTGAAAAAGGAGAACAAAGGTTGGCATCCTGTCATAAATGTGAGGGATTAGAATACACTTCTTATCTACAGGCACTTCAAGATGGAAGGGATTCATCTATTAAGAGACATTTTGAAGACAAACAATTGGTTGGTGAAGTTAGACCTAAAGGACGCATATTTCATAATACCCATGGCAAGGGACAGTCAGAGATACATATGCTTCAGATGGAGAGATATTCTTTACCAGTTCCTCTGCCTATCTTTTGGGCTGTCCTTGCTCTGTGGTGTTTCCCCAAGGTAATGCATCCAATTGTAGCAGTGCTTAATTTGTGCCGGTGCTTATTTTTCAGGGCCGGGTCTATGTCTCCGGGACACTTGCTGTGATTGCCAATGCTTGTTGGCTGCCGTGTTACACTGTTTTATGGTCCGTTTTCTGTTTCTAAAATCGCACTAATTGTCTCTGCATCGGAAGCGGAAGTCGAGTTAACTTGCAGTTGCAGCAGAACCGAGGGGTGAAGAGAAGTTTTCCTGCTCGGACACTGCTTGTTCGGACGGAGCGCACTAGAAATGGAGAGAAGGAACCATTGATCTGCCTCCGTTTTATTGGTGTGTGTTGAATGGTGGGACTCGCCTCTTTAAAAGACCCCCAGTTTTTTCATCCCACTTAAAGCCCTGCACGAGGCCAATTCATGCGGTCAAGAAATTTCAAAAATTGCATGTTCATGGTAATAGTTACGTTATTTAATGACAGGGCCCTGAAACTAACAACGGACTACATCCAAGTTCCAAGCACTTTGTTCGCATATTAGCCGGTCGCCACAGAGCCGATATCTTCTAGTCCCTGCAGAGCCCTGGCAATTGTTTACGTACATGAAAATGCAAACAATAAAGAGATGCACACGTTCCAGGTTTTTGGCTGCAGGCAGGCGCACAACTAAAATATCTGTTTGTGAGCTGCCAAGCTCCGTGACAGGGTATTGATGGTGAACTCACGGCTCTGCCTCCTGAGCTGGGGGGCCCCCCTGACCTCCAGAAATCTACCTGCGCCTCTGGGGCCCAGGGTGTGTGGGAGAGGGGGAATAGGCACAAAGTGATTTGAGGCAGGTGTGATTTTTGCCGCTTTACGCTGTGACTTCTCGGCAAACGTGAGATTTGTTTCAAAGGTAGGATCTGCCACTCTGTTATGAGACGCTTAAATATAGTGCATCATTAGTGAATGTAGTAAATTATTACAAGCAACTAGGTGTCATTTTCTCATTAACAGGTGTCATATGGTTACAGAGCATACCTTGAAGCTTAATGTCTCCCACTTACTATTGTTAATACATATATTATTTGCTAAGCATTAAAGGCCCTGCATTGTTTTCCATTTATGCATAGGTGTCCGTGTCCACTGTGCCATCTCTCAGCCACAGCGAAGTTTCAGACCGACATTCCCTGAAGTTAGTCATTTACACCTGCTATGTATGTGTGCTGTGCAGACAGAATTATGAGTCAGTTGCCAGTAAATTGAGCTGCACAGTAATGAGGAGTGAGAATTATATTTCTTTGCTGTAGCGTGATAGTTTAAAAGGAAATATACCAAGTTTTGGACAGGTGTATGTGGTGTTGGACAATGAATGGGATTCTTTAATGTCAGTCATTGTGTAGTCGTCCTCACAGCTCCAAGCAAGGTAACAAAGGAAGGAAAAGAGTAGGGCTGCAGTTTGAATAATGTTAAATGTGTATATAAATTCAGGGGGAGAGCAATAAAGTTAAATGCACGGTTTCGCAGTAGCTCATACATCTTGCTGCAAGGCTATATGAAATCAGGGGTACCTCTTGGACCTGCCCTGCAGGTTTGGGTGTGCCCTGCAAACTAATTATGGAGATGGGCAACAAATCGATTGAGAAAAGGCAACCCCCTACAAGATTAACTTTGAGGTCAGGGAACAGGGGGAGAAGAACAGAAGATTACAATGCACAGTGTCCCTCTAGACCTATATTGCTTTATATCAAATTATTTTTGTGGGCTCACATGTAACAAGCAAAAAACACCCTTATATACACGTTTCAATTGTGTCTATTTTTAAATGTATTTGTTTTTTTTTATCATTTTAGCATATAAGTGCAATTCATCTCTTTGTTTTGGAAAGAACATACACAAAATTATTTTTATATACAAAACAATCCAAATCGTACAAAAATGTAACAATCTATACATATATATATTAAATTTGAAAGAACAAAATTTATACCAAAGTAGATGGAAAAACTTATTGTGTCTGTTAAGACCAACATACAGATATTGAAATTAATCAAGAAACAAAAAATCAAGAAATCCCCATACCATTTATACCTCTACACACTTCACACTCATATCACTGACATTCATCACATGCATACTACACACCCCAAAGCCAAACAGCATGCACAAAGACAAGCTAACAGGGGTGAAATGCTCAACCCTCTGATGTTGTGCTGAGCGCTGGGGCGTGTCATACAAACTGGTCGACGCGCGTTTCGATGGCTTAATCCTCTTTAAGTGCCATCTTCTTCAAGACATGTTACTTAGCAATTTAGTAACGGGCAAGTCGATGGGGGATAAGTTTTCTGTAAAACAATACGGAATATTATTTGATTGAATTTCAGCTTTAGTTTTAATTTATTAGAAGCCCATAGGAGAAATCTTACATTATCTCCAAAGGAAAAAGACTAAATTGTTATTCACACTATCAAGGTTACAAATATGCCACTGAACGGTGTTCTCAGCAAATAAAAAAGAATAGACCCACATCCATAGAAGAACATCAAGAAGGGTGAGATAGAGAAAGATGGATTGCATCTACTAAGGAAGCAAGTAGTTTTGAGTCACAGTCACAGCGTAAGGCCCACATATATACAGAAAAAATGGGCAACAAATCGAAAATGTGTTTTTCATTTCAGTTCTAATGTCGTTCTCGCTGGAAGCTTCCTTTGTGTGTGCGTTTGTTTTCCGGCGTTTTTCTGCCTCAGCCTCTGTGTGTGGATCTTACTTGATGTCCCCTGGTTACTTTAAGCGCAAAGACAGTGAGTAAGTGTTAAAAAGTAAGGTGCAGCTGCGAAGCGATAAATAAATAAATTCTTTCATTTTGTCCATCTAAGGCACTTTCAAGGTAATGAGATAATGCTGGGAAATTTTACCTTCAGTGGTCTTCCCCCATTTCGCCTGAGTGAAGGGTTGGATTGGATACCTGGGTTCTGATATGGGCCGGCTTTTAGCATGGCGAGCTAGGCCCAAGCCACCAATCCTAAAACGAGCGCACGTAGCTGTCACAGTTAAAGTCCACATAAACAACAACGTCCCTCTTGAATCCAATGATTTAGATTAATTTGCTTTAAATCTTTATTTTTAACTTGCTGCAGGTGCAGTTTTACATTCCATTAAACCCCCTCCCATCTCCCTCTTCCCCAATGTCTCTACAGATATTCATACGTATAAAACCAACCAAAAGAAAAAGGTTACACTTTCAGCCCAGTCTGCAAGTGGTGCCTCTATGACTGGCAGCAAAGTTACTCTGAAGTGTCGTACCAGAGCAGGGTATGGCTGGAAGTTGCTTATATGAAGAGCCAGGTCTTCAGCTTCTTGCTGAACTCAAGAAGTGAGGAGCTGGCTATGATGTGTTGAGGCTTGTGGATGTGGGTAGGGCCAATAAAGAAAGTGAGTGGAGCCGGGGAGTGGGTGTGGCCTCCTACAGAACTTTGAGCACCTGCACTTAATATTTTACAAATTAAGCACTGAGTGGTAGCCTTCCATCGAGAGAGAGGCGTCCGCTTAATAATTTACTTGGACAATATTTTGCTCATGACCCAGGATAGAGTAGAGCTTCTAAAACACTTTTGGAGAGTGTGGGTTTCATAGTAAATGCAGAAAAGTCTTTCATGGTCCTCACTCAAAGCTTAGAATTCTTTGGTTTTCAGGTAGATACTCTATTATCCTAATGTTTCCCCACAGAAGAAGGTGACTATTAACTGTTATAGATCTGCTATTTCTCGTGGTCATGCATTGGTTTAATAATTTTGTGATTGGGAGTAATCCTTTGATAAGAAGCGTAATAAAGGCAAAAGACTAAGGAGACCGCCTAAGGCTCGCTTTGAGTCTCTTTGGGACATCAGTTTAATTTTCAAGTTATTTACTTCATGGCCAGGTAATAACTATCTTTCTCTCAGACAAATCTCCTTGAAACTAGCTACTTTGCTCTGCTTGATTTTATTTAGAAGGAGTTTTGATGTTGAGGCGTTGGAAGTCTCAAATAGATTCTATTTTCCTGAAGGGGTACATTTTGACATTTGGAAAAGGACAAAAACCATGTCTGACTCTATCTTTTACCCTTATTTCCATGAATGTGAAATGCTATGTGTTGTGAATTGTATGAGAGGCTATGAGAGCAAGATTATGGAATATAGAGCACATGGTGAAGAACAACTGTTATTGTCTTATGTTAAACATTATAAAGAAGTCTCTACACCTACATCAGCTAGATGGGTGTGTTTAGTTATGAGTGAAGCGGGTGTGGATCTTTCCAGATTTGGTGCCCACTCTTGCAGGGTCGCCATGGCAGGCAAGGTTTTCTGAGCAAGCGATTCGCTACCAGAGATTTTGAAAGCAGCAGATTGGTTGAATGCCAATACTTTTGCAAAGTTCTATTTAAAGCCTGCAGAGTATGTAAATTGTGTGGCGCTAGATGCCTTTAAACATATATAATGGTAGTCTCCGGTCTTATAATTAAATGGACATTGTCCTCTTAACAAGCAAAGAGGATCTTGATTTCATTAAAGATAACAGAGGCTAACATTATCCCACCCTCCTCCCCCTATGAGAAGGAGGAGGAAAAGTAGAAGTAAAATAAAAAATAATATATATATATATATATATATATATATATATATGTGTGTGTATATATGTATAAAAAAAGGAAGAGTATGCAGTTGGTTATCAGATTGCTTGGATGTTTTACGCATCATGTGTTTGCAGATTAATTTGGATTTTTTTTTATTTTCAGGCAACTCATTGTAAGGATTGTCAGAAGAAGATGTTATCCTGCCCCGTCACAGCCTAAAAGAGGATGATGACTGTGTGCAGTAGATATTTATATGCTCTGGACATTCTGATGCTTTATGAACTATTGCTGTTCTTTAGAGGGCTGCATGTTGGGGCAGTATTAAAGGTTATTGAATAATGGTAGCCTCCTATCTTGCAATAAAATCAAGTCATCAGCCTGACCCTGGTCCAGTGCAGAAAGAAGATCCTCTCTTATATTCATTAGGGTGGTTTTGTGTCCCACATAGATAACATAAACCAAACTGAAAGTTGTTGATGTTGTTATGTTAAAGGTATACAGAGAATTGGATAACATCTAATTGACCTTCGCTAGGCAATGAGGACCAGACATTGGTCTGTGGTGTTTGATGAGCTCGGGATCAGCCTTTGCCTTCTTCAGCAAGTTGGTATACCAGTCTGAGCAGCAGAGAAACATCTCTTTATTCCACCAATGTGTTAATCAAATTTATATTATTGTGACATTTTGAGGAACTTTTTAGTACAAATGTCAGAGGAGGGTGTGGGATGTAGCACGCATATGTTACTGGATAAGTCAATGTCTTCCTGCTGACTAGCTAAATGATTTGTCAGTGGGACTGACGGTGGCCAAGCAAAATATTTCTTGCATGTGGAGATCGGAATGGGGCCATAGTTTGGGGGACTGGAAGAAAGGTATGACTGGTGCATGCTGACTGAGAGGGTGGTATATGCGGGAAGGGGTTGTCTGAATAAAATGGGCTAAAATTTGGGGCAAGTGGAGTGTGTATAGGGGAGACCTTTGTGGACCCCCGGATAGTACTGATAAAGATGTTTAGTAATATTGCTGCCGTAGATTTTACCACCGGTCTATGGAATGCTGCTGCAATGGTCCAATGTCGAAATGTAGTTGTCATTGGCTGCTGTTGTCTTTATTTACTGATCTGCAATGTCTACTGTCACTGCAGTTTTCTTTGTTTAACTGTTCAATAAAAAGAACTTTAAATCAAAAATAAGTTGTCAGGCTGATGTCTTAATTCTCCTTCACCTCTCATCTGCATTTGATGTGGTTAACCAGCTCTCCACATCCTGTGTGAAGATGACACCTAGATACATATCATCGTTCCCTATAATCCTTGCAACCATCAACTCTTCTCAGACTGTCTAACACATGTCTAAAACTCAATGCATCAGTACAATCTTTGGGTTTTTCACTGTGTCGTTACCAAAAAGTGTGCTATCTGTTAATAGCTTGGTCTCAGATTTGTCCCTTACCCCACAGGTAAACAACACCACCAGAATTGCCTTCTGCTACCTACATGGAGTTCTGTCATTGGTACTTCTGCCTCGCTGTGATCCTCTTCAGAATCTATTGCTGCAAAAGCATCCATTGAGTTTTTGTAGAGAAAATGGTTGCCAAACTTTAAAGATTGCATAATCATGTTGTTCACTTGATATTAGGATTGAATTGCACTTATTGTATCTCCTGGCTGTAAATTCTCCCATTGGCTCCTACCCAGGTATTGGATGGAATTTTTATCTTTTTTTGTCATCTGTGCAAGCATTTTCATTGATGGGGCATGGCCAACCACCAAAGCTCTCTTGCTGAAGCGGCTCTGTAACTACTGCTCCATAATCCCCCATTATCTATACATTTATTCGCTCCCTAGCACAGCTGGACCATGCCTGAAAGGGTGCGGGGAGACTGCCAGCTCATGGAAAACTCCTAGCTGTGGCAGCCCTGTGGCTGCTGACGGAGTGTGGTTTGTGGACGCTGAGAGGCCCTGATCTCATTTTCGGAGGGGGTGGGCACCGGGGGCTGGAGGCAGAGAGTCGGGTCACACACCACCAGAGGAGGTGGAGTGTTGCCGAGAGTGGACAGAGCGTGTCTTGAGCCATAGAACAGCAATGGTAGGCACGGCAGGGGGACCCCCATGGGGGGCAAAGGGCCTCCACACGAGAGAGACAAAGTTAACATCCCGCAAGCCCGGTGGGTGCTTCCACTCTATTGGACATTTGTACTCTGGGCGGAGTGGGAGAGCGAGGCAGTGAAGCAAGCCCCTCACCAACATCCGTGGCTGGCAAAATGGCAGTGTGGCTCTTGTGAGCCTGCGTTCGCCCTCACAGAGAAATTGTTTGGTGGGCGACCACAGTGGTAACCTCTGGGACCTTATTGATGAGAGTTGTCATATAACCATTAGAGAGGTGAAAACATACGACAGAGAGAGGCACCATGAGTAAAGGAGAGAGGCAGGGGCAGTGGAGGGGAGCGTGAGCAGAGGGGAAGCAGCTCATGGACCTACACCGGCGGCCGCCGTGGGCGGGGTGCCGGCTGGGAGCGCGGGAGAGGTGGCAGGATGCTGAGAATCATGGCTTGAAAAGTAGGGAACAAGAGGGCCCCATATGTCAATTGGGCGAGATTTGGCTGACAATAGGTCCCAGAACTCAGACAGGAGGGTTTGGCAGCGGGACGCATCCTCGAGCCAGAGGGCAACCTTAGGCGCATGCCTGCGATCCCAGCACATGGAGACCCTACGCCGCGCAAGGACCAGCAGCATGGCAGTCAAATGACGGGAAGCGTCCGGGAAAAATTTAACAAAGCCTAAGAGGCAGAGCACGGGGTCAGGTTGAAGCGGTGATGAAGTGATTTCCGAGATAATAGTGCAAACCTCACACCAGTATGCTGAGACCCGGGGGCACAGCCAGGCGAGATGAGAGAAATCAGCCGCGGGTGCAGAGCAGCGCAGGCATCTGTCACTTGCTATAAGACCAAACTTATGAAGTTGGGCAGGAATTCGATACAGCCTGTGTATGTACTTGAAGTGTATAAGGCGCAAACAATAGTTTGGGGAGAGGCGTTTGATCTGAGTACAGCAATACAGCCAATCGGCTTGAGATATCTCGACTCCCAGGTCTTCGCCCCATGCAATGCGTACCCGGTCAGTGGAGGTGGAAGATGCTGCTAGCGTGTAAGCATAGATTTTAGTAACCAATTTCTTAGGAGAGGAGGATACATAGAGAAAAGCTGGAGTGGCTATCGAAGGAGGGGGCTGGGGAAAGGTAGAGTGAAGCTTCCTGCAAACAGCCCGGAGTTGATAGTATAACAGGTTGTCCATGGGGCTAGAATCGGTGGCAAGCGAGTAGAATGTGTCCCCTGGGTACAGGCCCGATACTATGGAGAGGCCCAGACGAGCGGCATGTTTAACCATCCCAGACCACTGGAGAGGAGGAAAGGCGGGGTGGTGAGCAATTGGCATCGTGTTCGCGGAGAGCATATCAGAACCAGGCCCAGCGCAAGGTTTCGACCGTGTCGATTTCAGTGCATAGGAGTTTCGCCGGGGTGAATAAAGCAGTCGTGAGCGGCCACGGGGCGGCAAGATCAGCCTCCACCACGACGTGAGGTTGGAATGGAGTGGGGTGGAGCCAGAAATGAAGAAAACTGGCCTGAGCGCTGAGAGCACAGAGCTTGAAATCCGGGGCACCAAGCCCGCCATGCGACATCGGGAGAGGAAGGATGTTATACGCGATCCTGGCTGCCGTCCTGCCTAAATTAGGGTGATTAGCAGAGAGCGAACCTTAGAAAAAAATGAGCGGTGAGAGGGATGGGGATATTAATGAATAGATATAAGAACTTCGGAAGTACCACCATTTTGGCGATGGCTCTGCGCCCGGCTAAAGAGAGATGCAGCCTGTTCCAAAGAGTGATCTTGGACTCAAACCAGTCCACTGCGCGGCCAAAGTTAACTTTCAAAAGTTCATCCACGTCCCTGCTCAGCCAGATGCTAAAGTATCTAGTGGGCTCCGAAGCCCACACAAAGGGATAATCGGGAACGAAGGGAGCCGTGGCGTCCATAAGGGGAAGTAGTACAGACTTATTCCAATTGACCTGAATGCTGGAGTAGCCACCAAAACGTTATCACTTTACTGACCAGTGGACTGTGATTCTCCTGGGGATGACGGACTTAAAGAGTGATGTCGTCTGCGTACATGGAGACAAGTAGAGTACGAGCCGCAAATCCAATGCCTCTCTGGGTATGATGTTGTCGGAGATGAGCTGTGAGAGGTTCCATTGCGACAGCGAAAAGCATAGGGGACAGCAGACAGCCATGCTGAGTAATGCGCCCGATAGGGATGGGCTCGGAGATCTGTCCGTTGATGCCGAGACGGGCGGTAGGAAGAGTGTACAGGAGTAGCACCTTGCGTATAAAGACCTGACTGAAGCCCAAGCGGGGAAGAAGGTAAAACAGGAAGGGCCACTCCAATGTATCAAAGATCTTGGTGGCATTGAGCAGAGCTGCCACTGCCGGAAGCAACGGATTAATTTGATGAAGAACGGTGAAAATGGTCCGGAGGTTGCGCGACCAGGAATAAAGCCGGACTGGTCTGGGTGGGCAATGAATGGCATGAGAGGAAGGAGACGGAAGGCAAGCAACTTAGCGAAAATTCTATTGTCTGTGTTGATGAGGGATAGGGGACGGTAGGAATCACGCTGCTTGGGTGACTTGTCCGGCTTGTGAAGTAAAGTTAACAATGCTTCACGCAGCGATGGGGGAACTGACCCGTTTCGAAGGACTCATTATACATGGCAGCTTATTGAGGAATCAAAAGCGAGGGGAAAGCCTTATAGAAGGAGGCCGGCAGAGCTGGGGGCCTTGTCACCGGGCATACTGTTGATTGCCGCTAGAATCTCCTCTTTAGAGAAGGGCTCATCCAGGAATTCCCGATGTGAATTGCCAAGCCAGAGGAGTTGAAGAGTACCGAAATATTGGTTGAGAACCTCGCACGGTTGTACCGATCCGGCCGTATATAGTTGTGCATAAAATGCAGTGAAGCACCCTTTAATTTCTTCAGGGGAGGTAGTGCGGGCAGGTCCGCCGTCCTGAAGGGCAGTGATGTACGATGCCGCTCAAGGCTGGCGAAGGAGATTAGCAAGGGTTTTCCCAGTGCGATCGCCCTCACCAAAGCGGCACGCCTGCGCCTCTCTGCCGAGTAACGCCAGTTCTCTGTTAGCCTCGTTGGCAAAGTCAGTAAGTTTCCCGCGTATCTGAGTAAGCGTATCAGGGTGCGGATTCTGGGCGTCGAGCACCTTAATCTCCCTTTCAATTTTGTCCAGAGTGCCGCGGATGGAGCGTAGGACGCCAGACTGCTTGGAGATACATTCCCTGCGGATAACGGTTTTAAACCCCTCCCAAAGCGTGGATGGAGAGTCCACCGAACCCTCGTTGAGCTCAAAATAATTCACGATTGCGGTTTGTATCTCATCGCAGAAGACCGAGTCGCGTAGTGTATTAGGGGGAAGCCGCCAGGAGAAGGCTCGGCAGGGAGAATGTGGAAGATGGAGGGATAGGCGAACGGGAGCATGATCCGAGAGAGTGCACGCCATATGATCAACCGAGGTAAGCCAGACCAAAACGTCCGGAGTAGTGATCCATAAGTCCAGTCGAGACCAGCAGCCGCGGGAACCAGTGACACAAGTGCCCTCTCGCACAGCGGGGTGAGCATGACGCCACACGTCGTACAGGAGAATAGAGCTAAGGAGTGATGCCGCGCGAGGGTGGGGGACATGAGAGCCAGACCGGTCCAAAGTGGCGGACAGTGTCACATTAAAATCACCCCCCCAGAGGAGCGCAGCAGGGCCAAAGGATGAGATGTGGTGCCAGACTTGTGCAAAGAAGTCCGGGTCATCGCAATTGGGGCCGTACAGCGCAGCAAGCGTCAGAGGCTGGGCCTGTAGGGTGCCGTGAAGAATTATGAAACGCCCCCCAGAGTCAGTAAGCTCTTGAGAGATCTGCCATGGGAGCCCTTTGCGCAGCAGTATGGACACCCCCTGTGAGTAGTTGGAGTAGAAGGAAGAGTGGATTTCACCCCAATGTCGGGAAAGGAGTCTGGAGGCAGTAGCCGGTAGAAGATGGGTCTCTTGTAAAAAACAGATGTCCACCTTGTGCCGAATGAGGTGGGCACGGACCAAACGTGCCTTGCGGTGGTCATTGATCCCACGGACATTCCAGGTCCAAAGTGTGGTGTCAGTCATGGTGCTGTGACAAGGGAAGGAGTGTCCAGAAAGAGTGAAAAAGGGGCATGAACTGCGTGCAACTGTAGTGAGCGGTGCAATGGATAATGAGGAAGGAAGGCAGTGCAATAACCGTGGAATCACATTGACATAACACAATCGGAAAAACAACGAGGTCCCCATAAGAAGGCAACAAGTCAAACAGTACAATCCCCTCAGTAGGAATCTGGATAGCAGGGGAAAGGAACCTGGTCACGAAAAGGCCCAATCCATGAGCCTGTGCTAAAGAGAACAACATGGCCTCATAAGGAGGCCACAAACACCCAACCTCCCGAGCCCAACCCCAAAACAAAAAACCCAGGAAGTCCCACACCAACCCCCCAATCAGGCTGAGATACCACCCATTCCCACCCCAGGGACCCACAACTAGGAAGAGAAAAGTCTGTGTCCATGAAGGGAATTATCCCGCAGGGGCATGGCGAAGCTCAGAATACGCCCCGGCCAGAAAGACAGGGTGGCCAAGCGGTTAGTGACGGCAAACAAACAATGGACATCAAGGAGTAAAGAACACAACACCACGCCAAAGCCAAAGAAATGAACAGAGATGACCTAGGAGGCAACGTGAACCCAGATGTCTCAATACAAATTACGAGCCTGAGTGACAAACAGTACAAAGAGCATAACATCAGAGCTTGTCAACAGGTCAGTCATTATCACTAAGATTATCATCAGCAGCTGCTTGGGAGTTAGCAGGCGAAGAGCGGTGTGACCTGTGAAGTTTTTTAGCAAACGCCAACGCCTCTCTTGGATCCGGAAAGGTGAGAGTCTTGGGGCCTTGTTTAACGCGCAGTTTAGCCGGGTATGCCAGTGAGTAGGAGATCTCGTGCTTTTGGAGGAGCCGTTTCGCCGGTAAGAACTAACGGAGTGCCGCCTGAACCGCAATGGTGTAGTCAGGATAAATCGAAAGGGAGTTGCCCTGTTGGCAAATTTCCCCCTTTTCTCTGGCCGCCCGAAGAATGGCATCACGGTCCCTAAAGTTCAACATTTTGGCTAGGATGGGGCGGGCCGGCAGGCCAGGGCGAGGGCCGAGGGAACGGTGGGCCCGCTCAACGATGAAAACAGATGAAAGGATATCGCCCAAGGGCTCACGAGCCAATTTTTCCACATAGTCCTCGATGCAAGAGATGTTGGTAGATTCGGGCACTCCTGTGATGCGAAGGTTGCTTCTGCGGGAGCACGCCTCCAAATCTTCGTTCTTATTCCGGATGACATCTAGTATCTTGTCCATCTGCAGCATTTTCTGGCAGTCTTGGGTGGCGGCGTCCTCCGCGTCAAACACCCTGGCCTCTACGTGTAGAAGTCAGGCATCGTGGCAATCGACCCGAGCCTTCATCGTGTCCAGGCGGGCTGACAATTAGTCCAGCTGAGCTGCTATGCTGGCCTTTAGGTCGTCCTCACGAGACTGTGCCATTTCAGATGGAGCCAGAGGGTCACCCCAGTCTGCGCCAGCACCCTCCTGGCGCATCTGGCGGCGCTGATCGAAGGTGATTTTAGGCTGCTTAGGGTCGGTTCTCCCCATGGCTGGGGGAGGCCGGCGAGAAGAACAGCCAGGGGGCAGAAGAGAGGCTACAGGCACAGGGAGTGGACCAATGTACCCTAGGGTGGCAGACCGGCACAGGAGAAGGCGGAGGCCCAGCAGGTGGTTGTGACGATGTGTAGAGGCAGTTTATAGGTAGGTCGGAAGTAGTAGAGGCGCGAAGACTGCAGGCGACAAGTCCAGCATCAATTGGCCACAGCGGATGACCTGTTGACCCACCTGTCCGGAGGAGGAGCAGCCAAGTCCGGCTTGTGAAGGGTGGGCCAGAAAGGCGTGGCGGCAGACTATGTGGACTGTGAGCAGAGGGTGCAGCAGTGCCAGCCCAGCCGCCAGTGCCATCAGGAGGGGGCAGGCCAAGGGTAGGCGGCGGCACAGTAAGAACAGAAGGCACAGCGCAAGGCCCGGGCGGAGAGACCCAAAGGAAGGAGGCCCACCAGGAGGACCGGGCACAGGTCTAATTGGAATGCAGGGTCGGCACTGTGCAGGAGCCACCAGCCCCGAGCGGCAGCCAGGTCCAGCAGAGGGCAGATACGTAGTGCAGCACGATGAGTCGCTCTTCAGCCAGGGTTGGGGAGACGGCAGCCCAGGTACTCCCGAGGAGGTACTTTGGCCGGCTTGGGCCCAGCGGGAAGTGGATTTCGCTGGTGGCGCCCGCTTGTAGCGGCGGCAGGCGGCTGACAAATAATCAGAGGGCTGATTCACAGCGTTCACATTGCCATAGGGAGAGCACCCCGTCCGTGGAACAGGCCTCTGCAGAGATGGGGCCGATGGGAATGTGGGGCCGACCCGGCAGCCGCTGCAGGATACCTCGGGGAGCCGTGGGGCTGCAGCGGAAGGAGGGCGGCACGCAGCGCGGGGTCAAGGGGAGCACGCCGCCTGTGTCGCCAGGCCCAATGGAGAAGGCCTGAGGGGCGGGCGCCTATGGATGGAGAGTGGCACCCGTGTGTGAGCATGCTGAGACAGGCGGTACAACTAGCACGCCCCCAATCCCGCCACAGTGCGCCCCCACGGCAGCGGCGCTTACCAGCTCCGATGGACGAGGAGAAGAGGTGCTGCGTAGGGCAGGGATCTGGTTCACAGTCAGTGGCGAGTAATCAGCTCCGTAGTAGCCGGGACGGCCGCGCCCCCCGCAGAGCCCAGGCCCAGGGCACACGCAGCGGCAGATCTCGGGCCAGCGACATCCCAGGAATGCAGGAGTGAGCTCAAACCTTGCCCCAAGGTCGGGTGAGTGGCAATGGTGCGGTTTCGAGTGGCGGTGAGTAATATATGTCTGCAGGATGGTAACGGATTTTGGGCTTGGCCGACAGAGCCCACTCAAGGTGCGGCCATTTTGCAGCCGGCTAAGCCACCTAGAATGGTATACTTAACAAGAACTTGATGGTCATGACACCAGCTTGGTATCCAACAGTTTTGGGATGACAGGCGCTCTGCAGAGTTTGGGGGGTGGGCACTTCTGGGCTTCCCATGCAGAGATGCAGGGAGGAATCAGTTTTTCAGGGAAGTAATTTTTACCAGATACTGTTTTGTTTGCTGCATGATTTCACTGTCTTACCATGTACATGAGGGAAACATACTGCCCAAGAGGGAAACGCCGGCATAATGATTATTAGCGCAATGGGGAAAAGGAACCCCGAAATTGAAGGACCGTGCTGTTACTCCATGGCCAAAGTGAACTCGCTCAAGATACTCCTATGGAATGTCAATGGCCTGGGGGACAACATAAAACAGGAGTGGTCCTACAATACTGGAAAAGACAAGCACCTGACATAGTGTTTATACAAGAGACACACACGCTGGGCAGCTCCTACAAAGCCCTAGATAGATGGGGCTACAAGATGGTAGCTCATGCTGTGTTTACACCTGGTTCCAGAGGAGTAGGCATCCTATTTAAGAAAACATTCCCACTAGTTACCCATGGGGCGCAGTCAGATCCGCAAGGCAGATACGTGGCGCTCTCGGGCACCCTAGAGGGACTGATAGTGAATATCTGCTCCATATAAATCCCACCTAAACTCCATGCTCTGGCACTGCCTGTTTCTCCAGATTCCAGAGGGCACATTGATCATGGGGGTGATTTTAATATGGTACTAAGGGACGAATGGAACAGATTGGTGGGCAGGAAGACATCGACAAAACCAACCCCGGTTGGGGACTCCTTGTCCACAACGGGGCTGGTGGACCTTTGGAGGGCCGACAAAGTAAACAATACATATGCTACTCAAACAGCCACAGTAGCCACTCTCACATTGACTATTTGCTATCTTGACACACACAAACTTAACTGAGGTCCGACATCTAGCGAGGGGCATTTCTGACCACTCACCGATATGGGCGGTAATGCATTTGTTTCCGTACACCTACGAGAGACGATGGTCACTCAACTGCAGGTACCTCAAGGGCAGGAGGGTCATGAAGCAACTTATGGACTGCATGGACCACTACTTCACAGAAAGCGAAGGAAGGGTGAACTCTGCTCTCACTCTCTGGAAGCTATATAAAACTTTGGTTCAGGGACAGGCACTGTCTCTAGTATCAGGAATCATGAAGAAGAGACGAGAAAGGATAGCTACAGGAGAGAGAGAGAGATACTAGTGTTGGAAAAAGGGTACACAGGCAACATAGACATACAGCATGGATTAAGCCTCAAACAACAAGAGTTCAGGGACCTCGCCAACAGTGTGGAGGTCACGGCACATGCGTCAACGATGCAGCGGTTCTATGAAGTTGGGAACAAAGCCGGGAAGTTGCTGGCCTGGTTGGATAAAAGGGATCATGCCTGGAACTGGGTACTATAAGTCAGGGATGAGTGGGGAGAGCTAATTCGCAGAGGGCTGTGCACCTCACTTGAAGAAATGGCTGGCTTCCTCAAGGACATAAGACTCCCACAACTGACGCAAGAAGATAGAGATTGGTTGGAGGCGGAGTTGGCTATGGAGGAGATGGTGGTGATGATAAAAGAGTTAAAGTCAGGGAAAACCATGGGCCCCAACAGACTCCCAGTGGAACTATAAAAGGCCATTGACTCCATGCTGGCCCCACATCTAGTATCTATGTATCAAGAGGGCAGAGAGTGATATCCCTGCACGCAAAAAAGGTGTTTGATGTCATAGAATGGGACTATGTCTTTGCGGTACTAGAAAGATTGAGCTTTGGCCCGCAGTTCCAGAAGTGGGAGCGCCTCCTCTATATTCATCCTCTGGCGAGGGTCAAGGCTAATGGTTCGCTTTCGTCCACATTTATACTCCAGTGAGGCACCAGGCAGGGTTGCCTCCTAGTACTGGAGTGGGAGGCCACCTGGGAGGATAAAATATCCCTGTATGCAGACGACATTCTAATTTACGATACCGACCCTGAGATGACGGTAGCCATATTAATGCAAATACTCAGGAACTTCGGCAAGTATTTGGGATACATAATCAATTGTCATAAGTCACTCATATACACACTGATGAGAGATATACCGCGACTACCTTTATACTGCAAGGCGACAGGAACACAAACTGGCTTTTGATACCTCAGCATGTATGTAACAACAGACTCCAGCTTCTTCCTAGCCCGAAATCTATCCCAGCTGCCGCAGAGCTTTAAAGATGCGTGACACTAGTGGGCCCTACTGCTCTCCTTATGCACTGTTCTAAATGATGTCCCTACCGCAGAACTTCTACATACTACAGAATACTCCATATTAGGTCCCCAAAACATACATTAAAGTGATAGATTGATAAATAGGCCTCCTACTATGGGATGCAAACCAGCACGAATCGCCCAGGCCAAACTGCCAAGTAGTTGATATGATGGGAGTGGAGGGGTTGGGGGGAGGAGGGTGGGCTGGACATCCAGACATGCAGGAATACTACTGGGCATCTCAACTGATTACAGTGAATTACTGGGCTTTTAAAGCACAGACTGAGCCGGTGCTATGAAGGGACAAGTGGGTGATGTGTGAGGGGGGGTGGCCAGCAGCGCTGTATGGCAGACAACTGCGGACACTGCTCCCTCCCCCCACTAGCACAGTGGTGAAACTATGGAAGGATGTCATTTATCTAGTATGAGGGAACAATATAACACAAGCAACCCCTCTCTGTGACTCACAGGAGCTGGGGCCATCGGGAGACACAAAAGAATGTGACTATCCGGCTCACCCAAACAGTATGTGCTAAATATACAGGGAGAGGACTCCTCCCCGAAATACATGAGACTGCTGACCACGATTGGGATGACAGTGGCCAAAAGAAACATCACAAGGCCTGGGGTGCCAGGGTTCAAGGGATGCGCCGACACTGGATGCTTGGAAGCGAGATATGGACTGGTGTTAGATGGTAGAAAAAATTATCTATGAGAGAATGGGATGCTCCAAGAAATGGGACTGGAGCAGCACCTACCGGGGACTAGGTACAGAAGCAACCGATCTGACATTCCAGAGAGACAATCATGGGACCCACACTGCTGCTGACACCCCAATATTGGGTGTAGGGGCGGACGAGGGGAGGGAGGTACCTAAAGGCTCTGTTCTGACCCCTGAATGTAACCGCTACACACAAAACAGTGACATTTTACTGTTTTTTTCTTTGTCTTTTTGTTTTCTCCTCCATTTTTAATAAAAACATAATGAAAAAAAAAGAATTGTTATTGATATGCACCCATCTCCATCCAAGCTGCCGACACCGAATCAACCAGACGTTTAATGGGACAACCCAAAAGAAACAGTGTCTGTCCATCCGTTGAGACACAAATATTTGTGGAGTGAAACCATCTGAGTGCGAGCCTCCTACCTGTGGCTCTCACTCCCTCTATGTCCGCGAATCGGAGTGCCTGCGATTCAGGAGAAAGTCAAAGACGCATTGATATCGACTGGTTTTTGGATTACATCAAAGTTAAGTACCCCGTGTTGGCGCAAACTTTCTGTAGCATATGATATCTTTGCGAATACAATGTTTCCACCCTGGTGCCATGTATCCACCCTTGTTCATTACTCTGATGTCACTATCAGCCAGTATTGGCACTATATCGTTTAAATGTAATAAAACAGTGAATAACTGTTGGAATATAATTTATATAAATAGTACCTTTCTATTACCATGGAACTCTACAGAAATCTCAATCTCTAATTCTCTAATATCTGAGTACTAATTTCCAAACTCCATTCGAAAGTAATCCAATAGATCCTTTGAAATTAACATATGAGGCAGAGTCTTAGACCTTTTCATCTGAAGTGTAAACAAATCTACTCTACTTCCAATTGTGACCCTAATCTAGTTCCGCTATTGGTTATTCTCAGTTTTTACACTAGGAATTAAAATTAATGTAATACATTTATTTCAATCCCCATTGTGTAGTGGTGGGAATCAGCCCCTGGAAAAAGTCTTAATACCAGCCCCATATTGTACTGCGTGAACGTAGCAAATACATCTGTTTTCAGAAAGATATTTGGGGCATGAAGGTAAATTATATACACACCGACAGGGAAATTGTGTGCATTGCTTAGGGTTGTTTGACTAGTTCCCAAGCTGATGGTCCCTCTTTCCCATCCACCCCTAAATGCAGCCGTCTGGCCCTCAGTCTACTGGGGTTTTTACACTGTGCTCACATGGCCAGTCTAGCCCTTATTGCATCAGCCTCCTTATAGAGGGACACCAATAGAAGACACGTTCCCTACTCCTCTGTTACTTCAATTTGCACTAACACAGCTGTGATGTGATTCCAGTTCAGCCAGTGTCTAGACTCACAACTGAAATGCTCCCCTGGCACCTGGTTTGTCATAGAGGTGGGCGAGCCACTTAGACTTTGGGCATTCAAACAAGCCTCACTAATGAACTAGTGCTTTTGGGGGTGGCTAGGGATGGGGCCTTTGTAGCTCATTATGAATTTCTCTTTATGGCAACGGCTATCATTAGGATCTGCATAGCATCAGCATGGAAGGACCCCGATCCCCCCCCCCCCCCCCCCCCACTTTTCAACAATGGCTGTCGAGGTTGCTAGCTATATATAGCCTAGAAAAAGGATTATATGAAAAAAAAGGATGGAAAGCAAGACAGCTAGGGAAGCGCATATGGGCTCCAGTGATAGAATGGAAATGCAGGATGGATAGAATCTAGTGGCAGATAGTCATAACTAGTAGAATAGCATGTTTTTCAAGTATTATGTCGCTGAAGGGTGGGTTGGATGGGAACGCGGTATTAAATTTAATGAATTTGGGGGATCACTGATTTTCATGAATGCTTATCTTACTCCTCTTACGAATGGGTGAATTGCATTTAGGTTCCATCATTAGTTATATATGATCATGGAATTATGTTGGAATGATGTATCATATGTTATTATATCTCATGTTGGGTTTATTCATTTAACCTTTATAACTATGTGTAATATTGAATTGATCAAAGGATGATGATTATAAAACTTAAAAATAAAATAAAATAAAAAAGAGGTGGGCGAGCCACTCACGGCTAGAGCCAGAGATGTGGCCCGGGCTCAGCTCGAGGTCCTCTTGGACCTCTGAGCCCAAACAAGCCGAGCTTTAACATGGCTTCTGCCTGCCACCCACGTTCTACCATCTGCGCCAAGAATTAAAAACAAAGCATAACCTTTGTTGTTGAGAAAGAGGTAGCCATCTAGTGGGTGAATTACATAATGTGAAACCAGAAAACCTGGGACCAATCTTGACTTCTCCACTTAACCAAGGCAAATATTTTATTTTACATAGCCTCCTTTTTCTTCGCTATCACATATGAGAGTACTTCCTAATACGTGAGTTCAGGATGTGCACTGTACAAAAATAATCTGATGTGTTATGGTGCAAAGCTTCTGCCTGTTAAAGAAATACCTTATTTTAAAGAGACTATCATATTTTCACACGAGGTTTGTTGCATGATTTACAGCCCAACTATTTCCAGGGCTCGACTCATGCACGGACTCTTAGAGCCCAAACCGACCCTTGGCTCGGCTCTCCCTGTCAATTTGTTGCCTCGCACCCCTCCAGTTTGTCAGCCATCAACCTCGCACAGATTTCAGCCATCATGTAATAAGGGATGCGCCCATACTTGGGGACATGGTGTTCGTGGTGTGTCTTCTCCTCACAGGAGAGTGCCCTCATGTAGAGCTTCTGCTAGAGCAGCTCTGGACCAGAGGAACAGCTCTCATTCTCAGAGCTACATTGCTTTGTAGAATGGTCCATGCTGTATGTATTCCCAATCATATAGCTTACCTCAGATTTCTAATTGTACAAACTTTTGTTCAGTAGTTCTCTTTGTAGTTAGAGAATTGTATTCTCTAATGTTTGTAGTAGGGCTGGTCCGCCACTGATCGAATTTAGCTTCAATAATTATTTCTCTTTTGGATTTTAGTCTAGGAGATATTTATGGTTTTAGTAGTCGTTTTCACTACCGCCAACAAGCTCTGCGATCCTGGACGGTACAAATAAAACATAACATTACTCCTGTCCTCTCACAAACGGACCCATCGCCACATTCTCCTACCGACTATTGTTCATGCTCACAACACACATATGCATTGCTTAAGGTCCCTAAATTCACACTACTGAGTAACTGTGGCCCGATTACATGCATGGCATTCTTAAATTTACATGCATGGCATTCTTAAATTAAAAAGATTTATTAAAGGAGAAAAAGTAATCCATAACAAGTCATCACATTAAACAGATATGCAACTACCAATCGAATATAAAATGACAACAATGGAATATAGTGTACTATATAAAGAAACCAAAAAAGAAGAAAGGATAGAAAACAAAAGAAAAGAAGAAATAAAAGTAGAAATTGGTCACGTAAAAAGAGCAAAATCCTCATAAAAGTCATCTGTTTTGTAATTAAAACTACTACATAGCAGAAAAAAGCTATAAATAAACATTCATTCAAGAGAAAAACGAATATATAGGAACATTCAAGGAGGCTTGTTGACTTCGTCAAGTGAAGGATGCTGAGTCATAGAGGTTTCAGCAGAGGAGTTTATAAAAATTGTAACAGGCGACTAGAAAGCTTCTCTTTATATGGCTAAAGCCAAAGGTAAAGCATAGGGTCTGTCTAGATGATGATTGTAACAATGAACCGACTTTTCACTGTGGGACGAACACCAAGTACCTCTTGATGCCAGTATTTTCCCCCCGGCAAAAGCCTTTTTTCTGTTTTTAAATTATTATTTTTTACGGTTCTCCTCCCCACCGTGTCCAATGACATTACACCAGCTCAAACTTCAGTGCCATTTAATTTGGTGCTGCAGTGCAGGTGGTGAAATGTCAGTCAGCTTTAAAAATACATTAAACAGTCCACATACCAATTGTAAGAAATACCACACCACCATGTTTGAAAGGAAATAGATGATGTTTTCTTTCAGTTTTTGGTTATTTAGTGAAAAGTGACTGCCAGTAAAAGATCAATAATATCTATAATGTATAAGTCGAACATTTCTACTCTTCTAATAAACAACTTAAAATATATTTGAGTATGAAAAAGAAACATTGCTATGAAAAATATTATTAATCTTTTTCTATACTGTCAATCAGAATTGATGTGTAAGTGGGCAGGAGAATAGAGTTTGAAATTAATCTGCCGATGCTGCTTTACCTGAACCTCAATTGGGTGAAATGTTTGAATTAATTTTATTTAAAAAAAATAGGTATTAGGAGAATTCTATTATATATAAAAAATAATGTTTGCTATTCGAGAGTATTTACGGTTATGGGTTTAAATTGTATTCCAACATCGTAATAGCCAACAAACTTTCAAATCTCTTTCCCATTGGAGTACAATTTTTGTCTCATCTCTTAAACCATTGGATGCATTAAGGACTCTGAAAAGAATCGATGCTGCAGAAGATGATTATAGGAGATGTGATAGTTATTTGGTAGGAGCCTCAGACACATTGGACGAGGGAAGGATCTGCAGTGTTTATGAGATAGCATCTTTCACTAATGTATATTTCTGATTAAAAGAGTATGTGAGATTCAAGAGTAGTTGTGCCTGTTGGGAAGATATACATGTGTTATTATCAACAAGTTGCTTAACTCATAAGACGTCTTTGTCTCTCCAAGATTTCCAACAACTGGTTCTACCTTTAACCATAATTAACATATTGTTCTATAAGGAGGATTCTAAAAAATGTATTTTTCAGTAAGATAGATATTCAAAATTGGATGTAATATTCTGTGAAAATGTTCAAGAATGGGAAGAGATAAGAGAGGTCTTTGAGTAAATGTTAAAAATTCATCAAATGAGAAAGGAAGAACAGTAGAAAGATTGCATTCTGTCCATGAAGGAGGAATACCAAGAATTTCATTTGTAGTTAAATATTTGATCTGGTTTAAGAAAGCGATGTGTTAACAAGAAAAGTTGGGAAAGTTAACTTCACCTAACTCTTTTGGTCTTTACAATTTAGAAAGAGACATCCGACCGGAGACCGACAGCTCTGACACTGAACAAGGACAACACATGAACTTTCAACAGCCCTCATATCAGTAGCTCAATTCTACTTCTCAACAGGTTTGCATTAGAGGGTTCTGATCAAAGTAATCTTACACTGCATACCCATATGATTGCCGCTACTCAGGCTTGTGATAACGGTAAGCAAAGTAAATGTAATACTTTGATGTGTTCATAGATTTTTAATACTTTCCATTGAAGCTGTATTTTAAAAACCTTTGGAACTAAATAAAAGAAAAAAAGGAGACATCCAAGGTCTTTTATTATGCCTTAAAAAGTTAGATAAGATAGAGTACATAGATTTAAAATAATGACCAGGAATCAGCGCAGGTATGTTAGATAGGGTAAAAGAAATAATAGGTACGACCATTATCTTAATCCAATCTGCCCCTGATAGTTTTATAATTACTGTACTTAAATAAAATAAATTGTGTCTTTGATGTTATTTGTAAACCTAAATATTTAATTTTCGGGATGTCCTGGCAAAATGGGTACAAAAACATTCATACTTAAAGCAAAATGTATTTAGAGGAAATATTTCACATTTATCCAAATTAAGTTTATATCCTAAAACCATAGCAAAACTATCTACTGCAGTTGGGAATGCTGGTAAAGATGAGGTCGGATTAGATAGAAACATTAAAATGTTGTCACTATACGCAGCCAATGTTACCCGTCTCTCACCATATTGAACTCCCTTGATAGCGGGCTTTGCCGAGTTTTGAGTAAGGAAGGCTCCAAAGCAAGAATAAAGAGTAGAGGTGAAAAAGGGCAACCTTGTCTAACTCCTGTATGTAAAGAAAGAGGATGCCAGACCATTGACATACATAGATGCTGTTGGGATGAGTATAAAAGAAAAACTAGATTAAGAAAGTTAGAGCCAGACCATTTAAGCAATTTGAAAATAAAAGACCAATCCATGAGATCAAATGCTTTTTCAGCATCAAGGGAGATAGCGGCCAATGAGTGTTTATATTTATAAGACAATACATTAAAGAATAGTCTGGTATTGTCTGATAAATGTTCCCCTTAACAAACACTGCTAGTTCTCAGCCTATCAGTTTGGGTGACAATGGGTCGAAATGAAGAGCAATACCTTTTGCAAACATTTTATAATCCAAATTGACTAGTGATATGAGTCTATAATTTTTGCATAATTTAATGTCGTTACCATCCTTGGGAATGAGACAGACTAAGGATTCCTGAAATGTTCCACCTGCAAGTTTGTTACTCATAAAAAACTAAAATAACTTAAACATTTTGGCAGTAAGAGTTTAAAAAAATAAAATTCAAATGAAAATCCATTAGGACAATGAGCTTTCCCTTTTTTGATCAAGTTGATTACATTAAGAATCTCCTAAGTGGTGATATCATCCTCCACAGGAGAAAACTATATAGATTAATCATGTTCTTTTTGAGTAGGAGCTAAATATTGGTCAAGAGCATTTGAAGAAGGAATTAATTCAGGTGTGTACAAATTAGGATAATAATTTTGATTTCCTCCAAGATCTCAGAATCCTTAAACAGACATTATCATCCTTCACAATAGATTCAATTTTAATCCAATCTTTTTTAATCTTAAAATAGTTGGCTAAGAGTTTGCCCACCTTATATTGTCCCCCATAAAATATAGTGCTAGGTTTAAGTAAATAAGAAGCTACATCTTCTGTAGAAAGTGTGTTAAATTTAAATTTAGATTTGATTAACTCATCAAGACAAGATTTATATTTAGTGGTATAATATAAATGTGCAATTTTTTTTATATCATTCGGGATTTTTAGATGATGTTTGATTAGTAAACTTCTGTTTTATGGAAACATACACAATAATAAGGTCCCTATCTTTTGCTTTAAATGAATCCCTAAGAATTTGAGAGGTTATGTCAGAAGTATTGTTGAAAAGAAAAAAATGTGTACAGATTTTCCAAAACTGGATACCAATAGGAGAGAATTATTAAACCACTATCGTTATTACCTGTTGAATCTGAAAGAGACACGTTAGTGATAGATTTGTTACCTTATGAATATAACCCCAGGCGTCAGACTGGATCCAGAAAGTTTTCGTTAGCAGTACCCCTGCGCCTCGGTAGGCGTCGTTGTGCGGCTTCACGTACGTCGCTGGCGTTGTAGTCGCCGAGATGACGACGCTGGAGCTACTTAGACGCGCCCAAGCACGCTGACGTCAGTTCTTTCTTTTTCCACGCCAGCAAGCGCAGATCCGGAGAGAGCGGTACCCCCAGTCAATTTTTGACTGTGTTTTTTGGGACGTTTGTCTCTGTTCTTTTGAGACTTTGACTCCTGGTGTATAGGGATGCCCGGTTTTAAGTCTTGCAAGGCTTGTCCCCGCATGATGTCGGTGACGGACAAGCACCGCGAGTGTCTCTACTTCCTGGGGCGCAACCACGACCCCCGTCGTGCCCCGACTGCCGGGCTGTGGGTCCGGAAACTTTACGGGAGCGGTCCTGAAAGTTGCTTGAGACCCGGGAGTCGGCTCCGCTCCTTTCAAGGTCTAGGTCCCTTGGGAGGTCGAGGGACCAGTCGCGGAGCCGCAACCATCATTCGACGAAGTCTTCGCACTCGGGGTCAGGTAAGACGAAGCACAAGAAGTCGAAGAAGCAGCGTCGCTCTTCGTCTTCCCCTAGCCTGCCGTGCGACACGGTTGAGGGTGCGGGGGGTGCCACCCCCACGGCTCCGGAGGAGCCTAGGCAGGTGCCTATCCACCTTTCCCGGGTCCGTCTGCAACTCCGGCCCAGCTGCAGGAGTTCCTGTCTGCTGTGGCCCGCCTATTTGGCCTGTCGGATTCCGCTGGCGCAACTTTGAGCCACGTGGGCCTGACTGGGGGGTCCTCGCCTTCCTTCGTCGCCGGCTCTGGCCCAACGTCATCGACGGCGCCGGCCTCGGCGCTGCAAGACCCCTGTTGATCCATGCCTGGATCACAGCCGATGCCGTTTGACCTCATATGACCTCCACCGACATCGACGCCTACGGCACCACTGGATCCGGTCGTCCGGCCGATGCCATCCCCAGCTTCCACCCCGACGTGGATACGGTGCCGGAAGGGTGTCGATCGACGCCGATTCCGACGCCGATGGGGAATTTATATCCCTTTATCCACCCACCTTCTTTCCCACCTGCTCCGCAGGTTACGGAGGATGGGGAGGTCTGGGAGGGGTCTGAAGACCCTCTCGCAGCCCAATGCAATATGGATCCAGACTGGGAAGAGTATTTGGAGGACGCAGGTGGACTGGATTTTTCTCCAGAACCTGGCACACTGTCTCCTTCTACCGTGGCTACGGAGGAGGGTGGTACTTATTCAGAAGTGTTACGTAGGGCGACCGAGGCTCTTCACCTTGAGTTCCATACAGTGGCCGTCAGGACTAACCTCCTGACAGAAGTGCTTCAGCAACCGTCTTCCTCTGCGGAGCTGCTGCTGCCCTTCAATGACGCACTTTCAGACATTCTTTTGGGCACCAGGTCCAGGCCCAACACAGGGGCTCCTGTGGATAGGAATGTGGCCCGACGCCATCGCCCGGCACCGAGCGACCCCATTTTCCTCTCCCAACACCTTATTCCTGAGAGCTTGGTTGTCCAAGCCTCTGCATCCCCCAGCGCATTCCCTTCCACACCTCCGGACAGGGAATCCAAGAAACTGGAGCAATTTGTGAAGATTTTCTCTTCCACCAGTTCAGGGCTGCGGTCTGTGAACACCGCATGCCTCTTGGGCCGTTATTTCCACTCTGTGTGGGATACAGTGGCGCAGGTGCTGCCTCAGTGTCCAGAAGAGGCACGGACAGTGCTCTCTCAAGCTATTGCTGAGGGGAGAGATGCAGCTAAGTTCACGATTCGTTGTGGCCTTGACACTGCCGACTCGCTAGGCAGAGCGATTTCCATGACAATGGCACTACGCCGTCACGCATGGCTGAGGCCGACTGGCTTTTGAGGGAATGGCCAGAACACTCTGATGGGCATGCCCTTTGATGGCATTCGCCTTTTTGGCAACAAGTTGGATAGTGCGTTGAGCGCTTTAAGGACTCACGCGCTACGGCTAAATCCTTAGGCCTGTCGGCTATACGCACTCCTTTGGCATCGGCCTTTCATTCCTTTCGTGGTCAAGGAAGGGGCGCCCAAACACGTTTGTTTCAGAGCCACAGGCCTGCACAGCAATAGTCTCAGCACAGCCGCGGACGTGGGACCTGCTGAGGTGGGTCACGGGGCCAGCGGGCAGGTCAGTCCACCAACACCCCTGACACTACTGCCTCCAAACCTTCCTAGTCCAGTCTTTTAGGCCCACCAAACGCCAGTGGCCGTCAGGATTCGCCATCACCTCCCCCACTGGCGCACCATCACTACGGACAGGTGGGTTTTACAGATAGTCCGAAGGGGCTACTCCCTCCCCTTCGAGACTACCCCTCCAGCCATGCCACCTCAGTACCACCGCATGTTGGGGGATCACTTGGCACTTCTTCAGCAGGAAGTTGCGGCCCTCTTGGCCAAGGGGGCCATCGAGCGCGTTCCGATGCCAGAAGTAGGTCGTGGTTGTTATTCCCACTACTTCTTGATTCCAAAGAAGGACAAGGGCCTGCGTCTTATCTTAGACCTTCGGAACGTCAATTGCTTCCTCCGGAAGGAGAAGTTCAAGATGCTCACACTTGCTCAGGTCCTCTCTGCCCTGGACCGGCAAGACTGGATGGTAGCGTTGGACTTGCAGGACGCTTACTTTCTTATCCGCGTCCTGCCGGCCCACCGGCGTCACTTGCGGTTCACGGTAGGCCACAAGCACTTTCAGTTCACCGTGCTCCCTTTTGGCCTTACCAGCACCCCTTGGGTGTTCACGAAAGTGA
This sequence comes from Triturus cristatus, assembly GCF_964204655.1. Taxonomy (NCBI): domain Eukaryota; kingdom Metazoa; phylum Chordata; class Amphibia; order Caudata; family Salamandridae; genus Triturus; species Triturus cristatus. The sequence continues at coordinate 1,188,485,557 of NC_140592.1, forward strand.
TGGCAGTGGTCGCAGCTCATCTGCGCAGATCAGGGGTTTGTCTTCCCCTATCTCGACGACTGGTTGTTGAAGGCGGGCTCGCCCCACGCAGTCGTCACCCACCTCCAGACAATGGCCGACCTCCTGCATTTGCTGGGGTTCACCGTCAACGTGCCAAAGTCGCACCTGATTCCCTCTCAGAGGCTCCTCTTCATCGGAGCAGTTCTGGACACGGCGCAGTTTTGGGTTTATCCTCCCGAACAGCGAGTCTGGGACATTCGGGCTATGATTCTGATTTTTCGGCCCTTGTCCTGGGTTTCGGTCAGGATGACCTTGAGGCTGCTGGGCCTCATGGCCTCCTGCATCCTGATGACAAATCAGGCCAGATGGCATATGCGGGCTCTGAAGTTCCAGTGGGCGCAGCATCAGGGCGACCTGCCGAGTACGTCCAGATCTCGGAGGGCACTGCACAACACTAGCAGTGGTGGCTCACGAACCAGCATTGGGTCAGCGGCAGATCACTCTCCCTTCCCCAACCGGAGCACACAGTGGTGATGGATGCGTCCCTCCTGGGATGGAGTGGCCACATGGGAGAGACCGAGATCAGAGGCCTCTGGTTTCCGGCGGAGTCCAGGCTCTATATCAACCTTCTGGAGCTCCGGGCGATCCTACTTGCACTGAAGGCATTCCTTCCCTCTGTCAAGGGGAGAGTAGTGCAGGTGTTCACAGACAACCCCACTGCCATGTGGTACTGCAACAAGCAAGGCGGGGTGGGGTCGTGGACCCTATGTCAGGAGGCTCTGCGTCTCTGGACATGGCTGGAACGGCAAGGCATTTCCTTGGTTGTTCAACACTTGGCAGGTTCTTTGAACGCCAGGGCAGACAAACTCAGCCGTAGGTGCATGATGGATCACGCATAGCGTCTTCACTCGGAGGTGGCACAAGGTCTCTTTCAACAGTGGGGAGAGTCTTGGTTAGATCTGTTCGCCACCGAAGAGAACGCGCAATGTCAGCAGTTCTGCGCATTGGAATTTCCAAGGCGGCACTTGCTCGGCAACGCTTTTCGTCACGAGTGGAGTTGCAGTCTATTGTACGCCTTTCCGCCTATACCACTTCTACCCAGAGTGCTGAAGAAGATCAGGCGCGACCGGGCCCAAGTCATTCTTGTGGCCCCAGACTGAGCTCGAAGACTTTGGTTTCCCGAGCAACCGCGATCCGGCTGCCTCTTCGGGAGGATCTTCTGTTGCAGCAGCAGGGGACGGTCCTCCACCCGAACCTGTCCAGCCTCCACCTCCTTGCATGGAGATTGAGCGGCGACAGTTGATTCCATTTGACTTGCCTCCTGAAGTCTGTGATCTCATTCTGGCAGCCAGGTGTCCCTCCACTAAATCAGTATATGCCTGGAGGTGGAACAAATTTGTGGCATGGTGCACAGCAAAGGCTGTGGATCCCCTTTCTGCCCCTCTTTCAGATGTCCTTTTGTTCCTTCTGTCTTTGGGCCGGCAGGACTCTGCTCTGGGCACTATTAAGGGCTACCTTTCTGCAATCTCTGCCTTTCTCAGGCTCCCTGATCAGCCCTCTCTTTTCAAGACCTCTGTTGTAAATAGATTTCTCAAAGGCATTACTCACCTTTTCCCTCCTATTCCTTTTGTGATGCCGCAGTGGGACTTGAATCTGGTTCTTACCTATTTGATGTGAGCTTCCTTTGAGCTGCTGCACAATTGTCCTCTTCGTTTATTGACTTTGAAGACTGCTTTCCTGGTTGCCATCACCTCCGTTAGGTGTGTCAGTGAGCTCCAGGCTCTTTCCTGTAAACCTCCTTTTCAGTGTGTTCATCAGGACAAGGTTGTGCTTCGCATTCGTCCTTCCTTCTTGCCAAAGGTCGTTACTGCCTTTCACATCGGGCAAACTATCACCTTGCCCACTTTCTTTCCGCCTCCGCATCCTTCCAGAGAGGAAGAGAGGCTCCACCGTCTGGACCCAAAACGTGCGCTCTCATTTTACCTGAAGCGCACACAACAGTTCCGGGCGGATGACCAGCTCTTTGTTGGCTACGTAGGCGGCAAGAAGAGGACTATCTCCTGCTGGGTTGTCTGGTGTATTAAAGCCTGCTCTTCTCTGGCTAAAAAGGAACCTCCGGTGGGGTTACTCGCCCATTCTACCAGGGTGACAGCAGCTACTACTGCATTGGGATGTGGTGTCCCCCTGCAAGACATCTGTCAGGCAGCTACGTGGACCTCGCTACACACTTTTACTAAGCGTTATTGCCTGGACAGCCAAGTCCGGAGAGACAGCTTCTTTGGCCATTCTGTTCTCCGTGACTTTCTGGTGTAATCTTGGTTCACAGACCCACCACCGGAGCTGGTATTGCTGGGGTATCTACTCTAAGGTAAGGAATCTATCACTAACGTGTCTCTTTCAGATGCACAAATTACTTACCTTCGGTAATGATATATCTGTAAGAGACATTAGTTAGTGATAGATTCCTTATCGCCCTACCCATCCTCCCCGTTCTGCGAACTGATTTCAGGGGTTAAGGTCATCCATTTCAGGGCCCTAGTTTCAATGCACCAGTGGTCAGTATCTTGCATGGCTCTGCGTTACTGGCGCGGAAAGTCGTGTACAGAACTGACGTCAGCGCGCGTGGGCGCGTCTAAGTAGCTCCAGCGACATCATCTCGGCGACTACGATGCCAGCGACGTACGCGGAGCCGCACGACAACGCCTACCGACGCGCAGGGGTACTGCTGACAAAAACTTTCCGGATCCAGTCTGACGCCTGGGGATATTCCAAGGTAAGGAATCTATCACTAACTAATGTCTCTTACAGATATATCGTTACCGAAGGTAAGTAACTTGTGCAACAGGAAGATCTAAATCCATACTGACTGGCACATGACCAGATATTAATATTGAAGCAATCTCTGAATTCAAATGATGTGGAAATAAAGATTTAGAAATAAATAAATTATCTATCCTGTATTGAGAAGAGTGCACAGGAAAAAAGAACGCATATTCCCTCAGTGACCGATTACAGAGACTCCAAGCATCCACCAGAGATGTTTGATTTATGTCTGACAGAAATTGTTTGTAAATAGTGGAAGGGATAAATGTATCCTTAGAATTACGGTCAATGAAAGGGTCCATTGCAAGATTGTAATCCACTCCAACAATCACAGAATAATCCAAAATAGATATTACTTTATGTGAAATGTCAGGGTAAAAGTGTTTGTCAGGTTGTGTAGGTGCATAAATGTTGAAAACAGAAAAAGAAAGGAATTTTATTAATAGGTAATTTTACAATATGCCACCTCCCATTCACCTCACAATCTTAAGATATTAAGTGAATATTGTAAGAAAGTGGCTTTGTATATACTGAACGAAAGTAAGGTTCAGTGTGCACAGAGTCCACAGTCCCCAGAGGTTTGGCAGAGGCTAAAGTTAGATATAACCTTACTCTCTAAAGTGGTAACTTGGTCGAGCAGTAAGGCAGTATCAGAGGACAGTGTAAAGCATTTGTTGTACACACTCAGTCAGCAAATGGTCTCACACACTCAAGAACTGAACTCTAGGCCAATTGTTTTGTATATAAAAATATATACGTGTTTTATTTTTAGAACCAACCAGAGGTATCAAAATACTTTCTCAGAATGAAATGCTCTAGTTGAGTACTTTCAATAAGCAATAGACTTTTAAATGCAATAGTTACAGTTGTTGCAATAGGCAATACAATTCAAACACAATTATAACATTGAGCTCAATGGGAATTTTTAAGTAAATGCAATTTCAATTACTTTGCGTATGATTTTCTTACTCAGGGTTGGATCCTGGATTCAGCCCTGGTGCATTTCCTGTAAACATTTGAAGGAAATAGTTTTTGTTACACAGGCAATTTTTAAGGAATATTTGTATTTTTCAAAAATCGACAGAAGAATTTCTGGCAAAAACCAGGCAATGTTATCCTATGGAGGAAAATCAAGTTATCGGTAAGTACAGTTGTAATTACTTTTCAGGGTCAGTGCTGGGCACCAAGATCCAGCACTGGGATCTCTCCTGATAACAGGTGAGTAATTTCGTTTTCGTTGATCGGCTGATTTTTAGTGAATATTTTAAAGTTTCAAAACTTGACACTTAGAAGAATTTCCAAGTGAAACCAGTCAATGTTACACTATGGAGAAAATGTAGGTCATCGGCTTTCAGGTAAGTACTCGACTAGCAGAGTTAAGGTTCTGGGCATAGACTCAGGGGTCTCCTAGGGTCAGGTAGGTACAGTTGGTACACCCTCAGCGGCACAGGGGCAGCCGGGTGCAGAGAGAGTTAGGCCCAATGTTAGCCTATGGTGGGCAGGGGGCACTTGGTTGGTGGCTGCTAGCAGGCAGGCCGCACGGCTGTGGGAGCTGGGCTCCTGGTCACTTACACAGGGCAAGTGGGGAAGTAAGATAGGAGGGATGTTGCACTTCCAGGGGCACTCGGGCGGCTGGGTGCAGGGTGCTTTTGAGCCGTCGGGCGCTCAATGTATTTCAATGGAGAAGCTGCTAGATGAACAAAAGCTGCAAGCTCGTGGACGGAGATTCTTCAGGTGCGACCACCACTTCAAGAGGTAAGTTGGGAAGCTGTAGGTTGGGTAGGCACCCAGGAGCTGGGCATAGGGGCTCCAGGTGCAGGGGTGTCTCTTTGCGTCAGGAAATCTTACCCTCTGCTGGTCGCGGTTGGAGGGGTCCCTGGTTCCGAGGGTGCAGGTGTCGTCAGGAGCGTCAAGGAGGGTCCTAGGGTGCTGGATTCTTGGTCACATTCGCCGGGGGGACGTCCTTGTGGTCTTTGTCCACTCAGGCACAGGCCGGGCTCGGCGGGTGCAGAGTGTGCTGGATTTGCCGTTTCTGGCTGGCACCAGGGGTTGTTGCTTGTTTTTGAGCAGGACGACTGCTCGTGGGAGTCCCAGTCTTGGTAGATAAGCAAGGCAGTCAGGTCCTCCGGGGTTTTCGAGGTTGCTGACCACTGGAGACGCCGGGAGTTAGCAGGAGCAGGTTCGAGGGTCAACAGGCCTGTAGGGCTGGGGCCAAGTCAGTTGGTGTCATCCTCTTGTTAGCAGCTGCACAGCAGGTCTTCTTTCTTCTTGTTCTTCTTTCTTGTTTCGGATTTGGGATCTGAGGAAGGAAGGTTCAGGGTGCCCCTAAATACTAAATTTAGGGGCCTTACAGGTAGGTAAAGGGCAGGGACCAATGGGTCCCTCCCCTGGGTGGGTACATCCCCTATCCTGCCACTCTCCATTGGAAGGGGGGCAGGAGCCTAGTCCTGATTGGGCAGGGCTCCCCATCCTCAAGATTGCGAGAGCCCGGAGTTGTGCTTCACCTCGCCTCCCCCACTTGAGGGGTGGGGTTGGCAGAGGCTGGCACACCCCCTTTCCTCACTTGGGCTTTCCCGCCAGTCTTCCCGCCAGAGTGGGGGTCAGAACCGGTGGGGACCAGTTGCTGAGTACAGCAAGTGGTCTGGGGAGGCTCACAAAGGTGGCATGCCTTTGAAGCTTCCCCTGCCCATCCTGGGGGAGGAGACCTAGCACCTCGCCCAGGATGTACATTGTTGCAGACCCAGGAGAGCGGATGGCTCTCTACCCAGCGGTCCAGCAACATGTCTGCTGGGTGGCAGCCTAGGCAGCCTCTCAGGCAGGACGTGGATTGTGGGTTAGGTTCAGGGGGTAACTCTAAGTTGCCCTCTGTCGTGCATTTTACATTAAATCCCACACTGGCATCAGTGTGGGTTTAATGTGCTGAGAAGTTTGATACCAAACTTCTCAGTCTTCAGTGTAGCCATCATGGTGCTATGGAGTTCGTGATGACGACCTCCCAGCACCATATTCTCTTAATGGCAGCACTGCACTTACAGTGCCCAGGAATGGACCTGGGTACTGTAGGGGCACAGGGCTCATGCTCCTGTGCCCACACCACTGGCATAGGGCACCCAGCTAGAGGGGTGACTGAGGTATGCCAGGGCAGTGTGTTTGTGGGCATGGCACACAGGGATGTGTGCCATGTCGACTCTCTGTTTTGTTCTGCACCAAGACACTCAGCCTGCAAGGGCAGTGTGTGTGTGTCAGGGTACAGGGCCTCTAAGGGTGGCACAATAAGTGTTGCAGCCCTTAGGGGCCTTCTCTGGCCACAGTGCCCTGGGTACCTAGGGTACCATTTACCAGGGGCTGACCTGTGGCCAGAGATGCCAATTGGGTTTTGTTTTGGGGAAGGAACACAGGCCCTGGGGTCCTGATTGGCAGGGCCCCAGAGTACATCTAGTCAAAGAGCATCAGTAGTCTGGCAACAAAAAAAGAAAAGGGGGGGGGGGGGGGGGTTTACTGCAACAGAAACCCACTTTCTCACAAATATCCAAATATTTTTTTACATTGAAAAACAGCCCTATTTTTCTCACGAGAACCTGGAGAAGAAAATACCTTTCTGGCTCAATTACAAGCAAGTTTGTTAACTTCAGTTTGTACCAGATAAGTTCCTTGTAACAGATTTACGTCAGTTTTTAACTTAGCCAAATGCAATAGAACTCTTTGTCTTTTAAAAGGTGAACCCAGCCCCCTAACATTCCAAGCAGTTATTCGTAAATACATTAACATGTTTTCACAATATTAATGAAAGGGCTATATTTCATAGAAAAATAATACACAAAGTGCTGTAACTTTATATAATTCAAAGATATATGCTCATGATGAAAAGAGACATAAAGGTAGAAAAAGAGCTAATGGAAGAGAAAAAAGAGAGGAAATAAGAAAAATTGGAAAAATAAAACAAGAAAAATGATTAAAAAGTGAAGAATATGAGAAACAAAAAACTTAAAGACAAATGAAAAACATACCTACTGACAAACAAATAAGTTGGAATGGTGGAAACACAGGAGGAGGATGACATGATCAGGGTTCAGGGCAAGCCTTGAGGGGAGTCAGACCAAATAAATAATTTTAGATATAGAAAAAAGGCATTTAGATCAAAACCCTTAAGACCTGATAGACTATAGATGCAAAAGTTATTTTTACAATTATGATTTTCAAGGTCTTCCACATGTTTTTTAAGTAGTGCAAACTTGACTTTGTCTAACTATTTTGAGAAGCATCTTGTAAATCTCCAATTCTGCATTCCACCTAAGTAACTCCGTTATCGATGTGAAGAGGAGTTGGCCGAACGGCTAGGGCGGTCGACCTCGAATCTGGGGAACCGGGTTCGAGTCTCGGCAATGACGCTGGACATCCTGTGATTCTGGGCAAATCACTTGATCTTCCCGTGCTTAACAAAAATGATGAATGTGTCATCAAGGAATGCAACTTGTGCTATGTAAAGCGCTCTGATACACGATACCGGGTCAAGTTTGCGCTATATAAACTCCATTAAAAAAATCGATCAAGAAACATTTGTCATTTAGGATCTCAAGTTGCTGATTTGTTTCATCCGTGTTTGATTTAAAAGTCATAATTTCATCTAGCAGACTCTCCATGAAAATTGGACCTGGAGATTTTAATGGTGACGGCGGATCTTTTTTTAACTCTTTTATGAGGTGAAGTGATAGGAGGCGCACCACTCTTCATACCAGCTTTGGAGCCTCCCATATTCGCAGGTGTATTTGTTCATGCAGTGGGTAAAGCATTGAATGAGTACCGTATCTACCATATGCGCCACAATGGTATTAGGTAAGGAGTGGACAAAGAGCGATTATTTTTTAGTACGAGAGTCGCACTGTATCTTTGAGCCTTTGGTTTCATTGGGGCCTATGCAGATGCAAAAAATTGTACCACAGAAAGTAAATAGAAGGCATTGCTAATGATATCTTCTGTGAGAACTAATGATCCATTAAACTACAGAAATTAGAAGGGTTTTATCAGTCATATCAATGCAATGAGAGCACTTTTCTCCCGACTAAGTGACACTGTTTGCCTTCATTCAACCCTCTGCTCAATGAGACAGACTTATGTCCTTGACAAACCTTTCTCTTGTGGGGACCGTCCGTGGATGGAGAACGGACGCTATGAAATTATGTCCGTCTTGTAGAACAACCGTGGAATGAAAAGTACCCCGCAGCTGTGTTGTTTTGATGAGATATGGTGTCAAAAACGAGCTATGTCGTGAATGAGTCTTGGAAGGTCCTCATTTCCCTCACGACTACTCTTTCAGCACGCTGCCAACTTCAGTTGTGTCCCCATATGGATTTGTTTTGTCTAGATGTATAGGTTTTGAGGAACTATTGTGGACGTAGGCATATTCTGACACTGCGTGGTACAATAAAGTACCTCAGGAGATGACTTCTAAAATGGTGAATGTGACGCTTCCGCTGCCATGCAGAAGGACACTGATGCCAGGGCCAGGGCCGGCTTCAGGGCAGTACAACTGGTGCGGCCGCACTGGGCGCTGACCTGTGGAGGGGGGCGCTTTGACCTCAGGGGGGGCCTATGTTTAGTAATATCTTATGATATGATAGATGAGGGGCACTTTTGCAGGTGGTAGTGAAAGAATCTGAGGAAGCGGTCAGGGGACGTGGGTGCGCCAAAAGTGATTTTCGCACCGGGCGCCACCAGCGCTAAAGCCAGGGCTATGATGACGGTGAAAATTACTTACAGCTAAGCAGGTTTGTTTCCCGCACCAGGTCATTACCTTTATAGATGCCATTGATTGCAGGTAAAGGGCGTGCCCATTCTCTGAAGCTGACCGCCTTGAAGCACCGTTAGAGAACGGCCATCTTCAATTATCGCCAAGCTGAACCCCACATGCATAGTACTCTTAACCGAGAAATTTTGTACATGTGACTGAGCGATTTCTCACTAGCATTCAGGCCAACAAACCAGTGCTGAAAGTTGTTTTCGTTTGGTGCAAATGTCGTTCCTGGACTGGTCACTCAGTGCAAACTGTGTTTTGCACTGGATGGTCAGCATGTATCATAGTGTGAAAATGAGGGCTCCTGGGGGTGGCATTCGCAGATTGTCCACCCCCGGGCAGCTTCGGGCACTTAGTATGGCCCAGGACAGGAGGCAAATTCCAATTGGCTAGCGCTAGAACTAAGAGCGCGAAATCCCCGTTGCGCACTTGCTTATGATGGCGGTAAGGTAGGGTTGTTAATTTTTTTGTTTCTTCAAATGAGTAACATTAATTTCCGCTGGTTTATACAAAAAATGTTTCTTAAATGTTGGTGGTTGTCGCTTGGACAAGTGGCAGAGTTGGAGGAGATCAAGACAGGCAGGAAGGGTTGGGGGCATTAGGATTAGTTTCGGACAGAGAGAAACAAGGGAGGCAAGAGGTAGGCAGGAGATGTAGATAGGGGTTTGGGGAGGAGGATTAGGCCGAACAATGTTGGGGAAGTTTGTTGTTGGGGAAAATTGCTTAGGGGTGGGGGGTGATAGTTTGGAATATGTATTAGTGAGGCCTGAATTGTATATGATTATGTATTGATTTGCCTACCTGTCCAATAAAGCGGCCTTTTACCCCACTTTGGCCTGAGGACGTGCTTATTGCCCGATGCCTGGTCTCCAGTGTAAAATTGTTCGTTTTCCGGTTAATTGAATGCAATGTTGTGACCAGGTCTGTTGGCTCAGTGTACTAATAGTGCCATTCCAGGAATCTGTGTTTGACCTCATGGACACAGATTCGAATAACTGGGGGTCTACTCAGAGCTTCTTTTCATCCTTCCAAGTTTGATAACATGAGTACCATTGAGCTGGGTGACAATACGTATCTGTTATTTCAGTACCGCTCAGCTAGATAACAACACACATCTGTTGCCACTTCAGTGGGAAAAGACCAAAGGGTGAAGGTGCGCATTACAAATACACAATATATGTGTAACATTACAAACCCATAGAAGTATGTGAACCCTAAATAAAAGGGAAACATATTTAATTCGCCCACTGCACTGCATTAATAAAAATGCAAGGGGGAGTTTGTGCACAATGACTTGAGGGGGGTTTTGGTTGTAGCCTTGGGATGATGTCAAGTTGCGTTTAAAACCTAGATATCATGTAAATACAGTCAAAAAAGGGTTCTAGGTTGTGGGAATTTTTGACTGCTGGCTGAGGTCTCCAAAACCATGCATCTCTCTGTTTTGTAGGCAAAAGATCTATATACGTAGAGCGAGGCCTTTGCAGTAGAGTGACTGGAATTGGGAGGCTTGGAGGACAAAATTAGCAGTCAGAGTTGGCTAAATTATGTGGCACGGAAAGTCAAATTATGCAGGATATGTGATGAAAGGCAAAATAATTATCCATTTGATATTATTAGCTATGTTGATACTTTAACATTCATAAATCCACAAGGTATACCAGCGTTCCACAAAATACATGAATGCATGACTAAAGAAAATGATACACCTTCAGCAGATCATGTTCAAATTTGTATTCACCAATCATAAAAGAGAATACCCTTCAAGGACGCAGGAGAATTCCCCTATATAAATCGTATCTGCTCTACCTGCAGGCATAAAATAGATTATGTAAATCATATACAATGTAGCACTCTACAGAAAAACAAATATCTGTGCACATTTCTTGCAATAAAATGTGTGCTTGTTATCTAGTACATCCCAGTTATGCTCTAAAAACATATGTTCAGATTTAGTTTTACCTAGTGTTGACACTAAAGCAAACCAGAAATCCCTCTTTCTATTTAAGAAAGAGCCCTGCAATACAGTACTGCATTTAACACCAATTATTTAACATGTCTCGTGAAGAGGCATTTAGGGATTCATTAATATAAGAGACCCAACATGTTTGGGATGCTTCTAAAATAAGACTAATTTCTTAAAGTTACTGTTGCTTTGAAAGCAGTGTCTGTGATAGATACACGAATTTGTGACTACTGAAAAAAATACTTTCATGATAAAGAAGGAACCATTCTTTCCGCACTGTTCCTATTTCATTTAACTGCCTCCTTTTTAGGTCTCGCCTAGCGACACAGCGCATGCGCTGATCGTTTGCGAGATCTATTGTTGTCGATTTCTTTGCCGAAGAGGGACAGGACATGTGCACGCGTACGGAGGACAGGCAATATGCATGCGTACGGCTCGTGGCCTTAGCACAAGGGACAGCAGATGTGCACGCGTATGACAGGAGATGTGCACGCCTACGGCTTGCGGCATTAGCACAACTCCTGCTCGCTCGCTCCCTCTCTCCCTGTCTCTATGAGGCCCCTTCTGCTTTTATTACATGCCGCTGTTATTCGCTTTTCGTCTTGCGTGCTCCCTCCCTCCTTGTCTCCATCAGGCCCCTTCTGTTTTTATTTTATTTTATGCCGCTCCTTCTGCATTATTATATGCCCACACACATGCCCTTTAATGTGCACGCGTACGGCTCGTGGCGTTAGCACTAGGGACAGGAGATGTGCATGTGTACGGAGAGAGGAACCGCTGCAGCCCGGGCCCCGGAGGAGAGACCAGAGACGGGTGTGTGCTGCCGAGCGGGCACCAGTGGGTGGGTGGTGTGCTTCAGGGTGTAGGGGAGCTGCAGCTTGTATCTCAGCCTGAGGGTGTCACCTTTAGTGCCCCAACAGCAGCGGCCGTGCGTGTGTGGTTGTATTTGCGGCAGCAAGGCTGCCTGTTTGCGGAGCGCTTGTAGTTATTTGTGTACTACGCATACTATTACTAGTGTGCATGTATCCATCCTGCACGAGCGCCGCTTCAGCTGTGACCCCCGCATTGTGCATGTGGACACTGTGAATGTCCCTGCGTGTGCGCTTCACTCGTGTCTTTCTATGTGCATGCGTCTGCTGTATATGCCCGATGCATGTCTGCTGTACTCGCAGACTGCATGTGTGCCTATTTGTGACTATGCCAGCTGTGTGTGTGTGTGTGTGTGTGCGTCATGTTGTGTATACTCTAAGTGTGTGTTCTCTAAAAGAATGCATTTACTGTTGTAGGTGCAGTTTGTGTGTGCATTCACATCGTCATCTGCTATGTGGGTATACCTTATGCACGCTGTATGCGTTCGCCCTCTGTGAATGCTGTACATACAGTCTCCTGTGTGTTTATGCACCATCTGCTCTGTCTGCATCCCACAAGCATGATGTTTTGTACTGTGAGTTATCCGTAGACATACTGCATGTATGTCCCGAGTAGTATATAGGGTGATCTCAGTGTGTTGTTTGCACCCTCCGCCCGTGTGTGCTGTCTGTATATTCGGTGTGATCTCTCTCTAGGCCCATTGCGTGCCTGTCCGTACACAGTTCTCTGCTGCGCATGCATACGTGCTGTGTTTGCTCCATGTGAGATTGCACTGCACCCAGACTGCGGACACACTCCGTGAATGCTCGAAACCCAGCCCGCATATGTTTTACGTATATTTTGTTACAGTACACTTGCGCGAAGCGCCAACATGTAGCCTTTCAGCTGCTTCTCAGCGCTGAGTCCTCACAATCTTGTTACTAAGCGAGAACGTCACTTTAGGGATGGAGAGGGTGACATCCCCCCGTTTTCACCCATTTATTTGATATTAAATGTTGAGCACCTTTGCCAGCTAGTAAATTGGGCAAACCTTGGCAGCTGAACATCGGTTCTATGTAAAGTATTACTGTAGAGAAAACTGTCTCTTCATTCGACACCTGCTGTAGTGTGTATCTGCACCGCGAGTGTCTGGTCAAACTCTACGTGTTAGGTGGTTTCAGTAATCACATTTTTAAAATAATGTACAATTCTCATCCATATCAGTACATTGCAGTTAAGTATAAGGAGAACGTGAGGTGGGTCTATCAAGGTAACAAGCGAGCTAAGGCACAAAGCTGTAGGGAAAACTAGGCTGGCGGCAACTGGTGCCAGTAATTCCTATAGCGCCATAATGCCGGGTTCAAATGAAGCACTTAAAATTCACATAACAAGAATGATCCTGCCACCCAATGATCCCTTAAAATAGTAGCGTCTGTGCATTAATCTTCCGGATGTACTGTTAAATAGCCCATATTCTGCACTATGTATCAGGACAGTCGGCTAAGTATTACTACCTTCTTCTGGATGCCCTTTCAAATAGTGTAGATTCACAATTAGCTGTCTGTGTCATGTTAAATACCATAGATGCAATGAGTTGTTTATCTGGCCTGTTTGTGAAATACATGACATAAAGCCTTATTTAGCCAGGAAGATAGCTTAACAGCAGATTGTGCCCTAGTGATCAGGGTGTTCTGTTAATTAGCACAAATGAATGTGTGGTATTTGGGGCGCTATGTTAAACAGCTCTGATTCTGCACCATTTATCTTGCATAATAATGTGCTTTAATTTATCACACTACTGTCTTTTCACACTGTAAATACCAGGTTTTACTATTACCCAATGTAACAGTAGTCAAGACGTCCTGTTAAAGGGGCACTAACCCATCGGCCTGACCGTGTCCATGATGTTAAACCAGCAGTGTCAGGGGGGGAAATCTTATTTTTATAAATAAATGCTGCAGCCGCTCAGGGAAAAATAGCATTAACATATGTCTCTGATCACACTTCAAATATGATTGCCTAAGTGTTGCCTATTGACCTCAAACACTTAATTTGCATGTGTGACTGGCCGCCTTGTCGCCACCAGAGCCAAACAAGCATTTGCAATGCAATAGGTCTCGCATTTATGCGAGTTTGAGCTATTGACTTTGCAAATAACAATGCCTTTTATTTTTGCTTTCGTTTTAAAAACATAAATATAAGGCATTGTCATTTACAATGCCATTAGCTTAAACTCGGGTAACTGTGAGACCTATTGCATTGCAAATGCTTGTTTTACTCTTTGTTGTAGACAAAAGCCTTTCTCCCATTCCACCGATTGTACCACCTCTTTAATCGCCTCCAACTTCCAACCAACAGGTAAAAAAGGATGACCAGTCAACTTTGTAAAGGGTCAGGCGTGGAGACCCAACATGTAACATTTGATCTCATTGAGCGCGAAAAAAAGATTTTTTTTTTGTTATAAATATCTTCTAATTGTGAAACAGATGGTGAATTGTGTAGCAAGTGCAGTATATTCATATAAACATGGGGAAAAGCCACTGCAGTGGAACCACATTGTTCCAGTGGGTCTGTCTTTAGGGTTTAGGCAAGGTCACTGGAGTCATGTGAAACTGCCGCCATGGCGTTTTCCGCATAATTCTGGATTACCTGCAATCGTAACATAATCCACTATTTGCTGTGTAATTTGCTGATTTTTAACCGAAAATTGTTTCTATTGCAAACGGATCAGAAGTTACTAAGAAAGTGCTACATGTGGTGCAGTACAGTTCCAGACCATTTGTAAAGGTTAACTGGTCACCTTTCACCTTCTGATTGCTGTCCTCCAGAGTTAAGCGGATTTTAGCGAGGTGTATTGACCAGACAGTGTTAATATGTGTTAATATTAAAATATAACGACAAAATACTGCTTGGAATGTGCCTTATTTTTGCACAAAACTGCCTTTTTTGCTGCATAAATTAGTCAGCTTTGCCGCATAATTCGGCTATGCATTGCCACATAATTCTAGTGGCCATGGATACGGAGCACATACTACTGAGAATGGCTGTAACTCTGCCTGTATCTTATTCAGAGCTTCCAAGCTGCCCCGTGGTATGCGCGAGAGGACATTTGAATGAAAAAGAAAAAAAGCGAAGCAATTGGTTCAGATCAGACAAAGAAAACGTCGCGGCTGCAAAATAATTCTATTTCCTTTAGACATTGTCTCTGTTATCCCCAGCTGAGCGCACTCATCAACATCCCAAATATAAAAGTGGAAATTGGAATTCCAGCCAAGCAGCAGAATAATTAAACCAACAGGGAGTCTTACAGATCCACGCTGCTTGAGATATTCAAGTTTTATTATTCAAAATGGCACAGCCAACACAACCCCCCAATCCCCTGCTGCTGCTAATAGACATTAGTCTTTTTATTAACGAGGTTCTACTGCCACCTTCTGGTAGGTCACATGCTCCCAGTGCGTTAGATTTTGTCCATTCGGGCACCTCAAAATTGTTGTTCTCAAAAGCCAAGATATACACGACCCCCATTCAAATATTCCAAAATTAACATTTTAAATAGTTTTTGAGCTTTATTTTTTTAAGTATATTTAAAATAATAAGATCGAAATTGTAGCTCTCTTGTGCAAACCCTCTGGCAGATTTATGCACTGATAATTTTAGAGATCGGCGTTTATCAAGCCGCCATTTTCTTCTTTCTTTTGGTTCCTCGGGTTGTAATAATATGTATGTACGTAAAAGCCAGCGCTTTGGGCTTTGCAAGGGGTACGCCGAAAGCGGTATATAAATTCAAATATAATCTGCGGGCCAGTGCTGCCATGCACCCCCACTTCACGTCATCTCAGCCCTTCTGTTGTGGGTTTCAGTAGAACCCTCCATTTCCCACACACAGATCTATTGTTGAGCACCTCATCATTGCGATGCTGCTGCATTAACAAGCATTGACAAAGCCAAAAGGCGTGGCTTTTGTGTGCACGCCCACCGACACTCCCGAGGGCATTCTTACAAGAGTTCAGGCAGCTTTGCGTCCCTCTTGTTCCAATTTGCACAGAACTCTCGCGAGGAGAGAACAGGTGGAATAATCTCAAACATGCAAATCTGCTTTTTAGACATAGGGCATTATTGCAAATAAAAAATACGCCTGCAATGCAAACCTGCATGCAAGCACGCGCAGGTATCATCTGGATTTAATCTTAACTAATTCTATTACAGGACCGGAGGCTTCGTATTATGCTTCTCTTTCTTATTTATTGCTACTCACAGCAGCCAATGAAAACTTATCTTATGTAAAACAAACTACATTTCCCATGATGCATGCACCACATCACTTCCTGCAGAGCCCCATAAGAGCCAGTAATACCGGAACCAGTCCTCTTTTTTTGCTGCTCACGCAGACAGTTAAGTCTAGCTCTTCGTTATTGGCATCGCTAATTTGTGATTTTTTTTTTACGTTAGATGCTTTAATTGCTGCAAGCGGCGCATTGTCAATATGTTTACAGCTTAAATAACTAACGCCGCTTTGCATATTAGATCACTGTCCGAATATTGCCTTCCGTGACCACTGTGTAGGCGGGTCGGATTTGCGCGCCCTTGGTGCTACAGGGCTCCCGCTGGGAGCGGGGATGCTTTCATGAGCTTTGCCGAGTCCTCCGAGTACGGTGGTCGATGCGGGTGTGCATCGCGGCGATTTTGCATCTAAAAATGCGGCGCTCGGCCGCATTGCCATACTAAATTCCAGCGCGTTTAGCGCTTCCTCAGAGCAGAGTGTACGGTACCGCCCTGCCTTCAGCGGGTGAAATTCAACTTTTGAGATAGCGCGGAGGCTCCCCTCATATGCCGGTGCGCTTGGAGCCTGTCACTTTTACTTTTGGTTTAGGTTCCCACGTGCGTAGCCCAATAGGGCTATTTTGGTAGGATTTGGGCTACGCACGTCGTAACTGCCCGTTTTTCTTTCGTTTTTGCCATTCCAGGCTGAGATTTATACAGAGAGCACTGCCTTACGCCTGGCTGGCTGCAAAAACGACCTGGGCCTGGAGGGAGCACACCTCCTTGGATATTTTCTTGCTCTTTTGGCTCCACTATGCCCTGTGGGCTGTAATAATTGAGATACAGCTTTGGCTGAGGAGCTAGGTACCTGTGCTGTTGTGCTGTAGGTTGGCTCCCCCCCTTTACTCCTCCTTACTGTTGCCTTATGAGCAAGTACGTCTATAAATTTGGCTCCACCATGGAAAATTGGGAGCACTATGAGGAGGATGACACCTTGTACGAGGAGGAAGTAGGTACACCTTCCATCGAGGAAAATATTGTTGAGGCCCTGGACGCTTCCGTGCAGGAGTCGGTCAACAAGGCCCTGGAGAAGGCAGTTCCGGGAACTGTGCAGCAGGCATTGGCGTCTGCGTTGAAGCCTATTACCAGGCAATCGGAGAGGTTCGCCAAGCATCATGGCTTTACTACCCCAGCAGGGGTTCCGTCAGAAGGCCCACAGCCTAAGCCTTGGCCTCATTCTGCCTCTTACTCTTCACTCCCGCGCCCCGAGACGGAAAAAGAGAGGGTTCAGGATACCGATTCGGAACCTGGTTCCACAGAATCTGACTCCCCAGATGATTCCCCTTCTAAGAAGAAAACTAGGAAGCCGAGAATGTGGAAACTCCACAGACGACTCCGACTCCTTTTACGTTACACCCCTCGGACATTGTTCATCCTAGGTCCTCTGATTGGCTGCCCGCTCCAGAGGTGGCGGCGTACCTGCATGAGAATTTGCGCAAGAGTTTTGACAGAGGTGCGCAACAGACTGCGGTCTGAATGTGCCAGGCCGGATCTCTCGGACAAGGTGGCCAAAACGCCTGAAATTGATTCCAGCCTATTAACTTTCCTTAAAAAGTTTGCTAAGGACCTTAAGAAGGGTATAGATCGCGCCTGGCGAGGGTGTCAAGACAAGCTTCTTGATGTGGTCGGTCCCTTGGCCAAGATCTTGGAGAGGGCTCTGGAGGCGCAAGAATCAGGAACCACCATTGACTCCCATGTGTTGGCGGGCTGGACCCAGCGGGCCGTCTGCCTCTTAGGTAATGCCAACTGCGCAATTTCCACGGAGCGCCGGAAGTCCATTCTTATGCGTATGGACTCTAATCTAACGGAGTTGGCGGCGGCAGAGTCGGGTTCATTGGCGGATGGAAACCTCTTTGGAGACCGTTTCGTCAAGGATGTGGCGAAATACGTGGGCACCTTCACTACCCTGGATAAAGCACAGACAGGAATCAAACGTGTGTTTCAAGCCGGGGTTTTCAACAGGGCCGGACGAGGCCGGGGACGCTCGTTTGGCCGTCAGTTCTCCCAAGGTCCTCAGCGAGGAGATTTCGGTCGCGGCAGGGGAGAGTGGGACTCTACCCGCGGCGGCACCTTCTACCCCACCAGGCAGCGCTTAAATAAGCGACGCTTTAATAAAGGCTGCTATCGGGGAGGATTCCAGAACACCGAGTCTTCAGGTGAGCGCTCCAGACTTATTCCTTCTTCCCTTGGGGGGACGTATTCAGCAGTTTTATCACAATTGGGTTCAACTATCGCAGGATGCCTGGGTTTTGCAGACAGTTCAGGGGTTTCATCTAGATTTCTTTCAGACTCCTTATCAGGATCATCGGCCCAGACAGCTTTCTTTTTCCCGACTAGAGTGCGATTTCATAGATTCAGAAATAGAAGGATTGCTGCAGAAACACACGATAGCACCTTGCAACGAGGGCCCTCGCGGTTTCTGCAGCAATATGTTTCTGGTGCAGAAGAAGAGCGGTGGTTACAGGTTGGTACTCAATTTGAAGGATTTCAACCAGTACATGACTTACAAACACTTCAAGATGGAGGGCATCCATCTGTTGGCAGACCTTCTGAAGCAAGGGGACTGGTTGGTCTGTTTGGACCTGAAGGACGCCTATCTGTCCATCCCCATATTTCGACCACATCGCAGATTCCTTCAATTTCAATGGCGGAACCGGTGGTACAAATATTTGGTCCTTCCTTTCGGACTTTCCTCAGCACCGTGGTGCTTCACCAAGGTTCTGAAACCTGTAGTAGCTTACCTCAGGGAACAAGGGGTTTGCATGATTGTCTATCTAGACGACATGCTCATCATGGCGCAGTCCCAGACGTTGGCGGTTCAGCACTTGCGCATTACCATTCGTATCTTGCAGAACCTGGGGTTCGTGATCAACAAACCGAAGTCGGTTCTGTGTCCCACGCAGACGATAGATTTTTTGGGGTTCGTCATAAACTCGCAGACGGCCCAGCTCAGTCTTCCACGTTCCAAACTTCGGGATATCAAAAAGGAGCTTCACTCCCTCTAAACCAAACAAATGGTCTCTCTCAGGGTGATTGCCCGGATAGTGGGACTTCTTGCGTCGTCCATTCAGGCTATATTTCCGGGACCCCTAAACTACAGGGCCCTTCAACGACTCAAAATTCAGCACTTGCAGAAGGGTCTTTCCTACACGGACTCAGTCCCTCTTTCCTCGGAAGTGCGGGAGGAGATACAGTGGTGGCTTGCCCATGTGGAAGCGTGGAACGGCAGAGCAATTTTCGGCTCCCTACCAGAAGTGGTCATAGAATCCGACGCCAGTCGTTGGGGCTGGGGAGCGCGCTGCGGAAATATTCCCACAGGGGGACGTTGGTCCCTAGACGAGTTAAATCTACACATAAATAGTCTAGAACTCCTTGCAGGGCCATTTGCGATCAGAACATTATCTCCCAGACAGGTCTCATGTTGCATCCTTCTTCGGATGGACAACATATCGGCGGTACGGTACATCAACAAACTGGGGCGCACGAGGTCCTCAATGCTGGTAGAGATAGCGAAGGACTTTTGGCATTATTGCCTGGGTCATCAGATTTCGGTCATAGCCGAATACATTCCGGGTCAGTCCAATGTAGTGGCGGATTGGAACTCATGCCACCTCAAGGACTACAGCGACTGGCAACTCCTCCCACGGGTGGTCCAGTGGTTGCAGGAGATATGGGGGTTTTGCGAGATCGACCTGTTTGCCTCTAGGCTGAATCGTCAAATGATGAAGTTTTTCAGCTGTAGGCCGGACCCATTGGCTCTGGCGACGGATGCCTTTGCACAGGAGTGGACTCAGACTTTGAATTATGTGTTTCCACCCTTCATTCTCATTCCTCGCGTGTTCACTCAGGTGATGCGCCAGAAAGCGGAGTTGATATTAGTGACTCCCTTGTGGAAGTCGCAGCCTTGGTTCCCGTTGTTGCTGGAGGCGAGTTGCGACTTCCCCAGGAGGATCCCATGGTCCTCAACAATGCTCCAGGGCCCTCATGGAGAGAAGCACCCAATGGTTCTATCGGGGCATCTGTCTCTGATGGCCTGGAGACTTTCTGGCAGCATTGGCAAATGCCAGGTTTTTCGGAACAAGCTTCAGGCTTCATCAACCAAGCGTGGGCCCCCTCTACCAGGAAGCGATATTCTTCAGCCTGGGGATGCTGGGTTAGTTGGTGCATGGGACAGCATGTGGATCCCGTGGGGGCAGAATTACCCTTTATTGTAAACTCCCTGTCCGAAAAAGCGTCGGAAGGTTTAGCGTATCGCTCTGTTAATAATTTCAGTTCAGCCATATCGGCGGGCCACTCTCAGATCGAGGGCAAACCTGTCGGGATGCATCCTTTAATATGCAAACTCCTAAAGGGTATCAGAGTAGCTAATCCACCCAAACCAAAATATTCTTCCTTGTGGGATGTCTCGCTGGTTCTCTCCCTGTTTAACAGATGGCCCAACAACAATATGTTGTCCAGGAAACAATTATCGGCCAAACTGGCCATGTTGCTATGTCTGGCGGCTTGTAGACGTCCCTCGGATGTTAAGGCTCTAGATATTACAGGTAGAGTATTTACTCCGGAGGGAGTTTCGTTTAATATTACGTCTAGAACTAAAACCATGTCACGCAGCGTAGACTATCATGCTTTTCCTGCCAATGCTAAACTTTGTGTGGTCCAATGCCTTAAGGTTTATGAAGAATGTACCAGGTCTATCAGGCCTGATGGTGTGGTACAATTGTTGATTGCTCTGCAGAAACCGTACAAACATGTTACTGCGGCTACTATAGCCAGATGGTTAAAAAAAATTATGCAGGAAGCAGGTGTTGATACTCAGGTCTTTGGTGCACATTCTGTTCGAGGCGCTATGGCCTCTAAGACCTTCATGTTGGGTTCTACTGTGCAGGATATCATGCATTCTGCAGATTGGTCTTCTGAGTCAACAATTAAACAGTTTTATTATAAACCGGTGGGTGACATATCCTCTGTAGATTTTAATCAGCGTTAAACTAGCATAATACGAAGCCTCCGGTCCTGTAATAGAATAAAAAATTAGCTAGCATTCGCCCCAAGAATTTTCAATTCTATTAAGGACACGGAAGCGAGGATTATCCCACCCAGTTAAATTACAGTATTGTAATTATTGCCCACCCGTTTGCATACATATTCTGGTTATACAGAAGTTACGGGTTGTTCTATCTCTGCTTTTTTCAGGATCCGAAAACAAGATGGATTAGTCGTAATCATGCTTGAAGTTGAGGTTCCTCCCAGCTGGTCTGGTTCTTCCACGTTGGAAGCTGTTGTTGGACTTTTGTTCTAATTATTGGACTTTAATGTTCGGAGCAAAGAAAGAGGACTGGTTCCGGTATTACTGGCTCTTATGGGGCTCTGCAGGAAGTGATGTGGTGCATGCATCATGGGAAATGTAGTTTGTTTTACGTAAGATACATTTTCATTGGCTGCTGTGAGTAGCAATAAATAAGAAAGAGAAGCATAATCCTTGCCTCCGTGTCCTTAATAGAATTGAAAATTCTTGGCGCGAATGCTAGCTAATTTTTTACTCTGATTTACGAGTGCTTTAAATGGGCTGGTACACACAGGTACTGCGTACCGGCACTTCTTGGTTTTTACTAACCTCAGTACCAGCACTTCTCCAGTGCCAAGGAGAGTACCGGCTCATTCTTTCAGCTATAGTCAGAGTGGTGATGCAGGGGCTCTAAGAAAGGGTGAAATAACAAAGCCTCTTTGGCATGTCAATTGTCTTTTAAAGACCTGTGAAGTACTCGGTGTGGCTGTGTGTGCCCGAGAAGCTGGAAATCGTCTGGAGGCCCTGATCTGTACAGATAGTGGAAGGAAGTTTTTTTTTTTTTTGCATATTTATATAGCGCGAACTCGACCCAAAGGTATTGGAGCGCTTTAAATGAGCACCGTATTTACATTACACATTCAGGCACGGGGAGATTAAGTGATTTGCCCAGAATCACTGGATGAGGACACGACCTCGAGGCTCGAACTCTGGTTTCCTGCACCAAAGGGAGGCGATTAGGAGGGAGGAGTCCTAATCTTGCCGGTATAGGATGCGGTGCTGTTGGCCTGTCCTAGGCTGTAGCCGAATGTCTCTTTACTACGAATGCGCTTTTTACGAATTCCATTACAACGCGGTTGTTACAAGAACCGCCTTGTTTCAACACGAACCATTACATCATAAGTAGTTACAACAACTTGCTGTAGGGAGCGTGCTGGACTTAGGAATAGTATTATTTACTATTCCTACTCGTTGTAATGACCGCTTTGTAATGGAATGCGTTGTAGCGCATTCGTAGTAAACAATGTCTCTCCTGTAGCCGGAGGGAAGCTCATTGATGGAGGAGGGGCCCTCTGAGGAATTCCCACTGGATACGGCCACGCCCCCACGCAGCCTAGCAGTATTACGGTCACTTGAATTTGGATGGGTCTGGATCGGGGACCCCTCCAAGCCGGACTGCAGAGTGAGTGATAACCTTGGTGAGTATTGGCGTAACTCTACTTTGTTCTAGTGCCCCTGGATGAGTATGACCGCACAGAGTTCACGATGAGTCTGGCCACACCGGCTTCGCTCTACACATATAATACTGATAATTACTAATTCCTTCTCTATCTTGATGATTATCTCGTCCGCCGCGCACATGCATTTTCCTTAGCATTGTTTTGTTGTATTGTTTTGATTGAAAATACAACAAAAATGGGTTTTTTTAAAGTTGAAACACTAACGATTCTATCACAAATGGAAACGTATATGACTGCTTTGCAAATAGAGACAAAACACTAAACACTAAGGGCTCTATTACAAATACTTGACCAGATGCAGTGATGAGGGTGTGTTCCCCTGGGGGGAGGGTGGGGAGCATCGGCCACTTGTGGAAGTCAGGTCTGGCTCTTTCTTCTAAAGACTAGCTCTGTTGAGGACGGTCCCATGGAGCTATGTATGAATGAATACATTTCTAGAGCACTGCGGTTACCCAAAAAGGATGTCCTGGTGCTGGAGAATACAGAAAGTAGAGGTGGGAGCAAAAGCCCAGGAATCAGAGAGGGAAAACGTAGGGGTTTAGCTGTGTGCCATAGCCTGAAGGAGATGTTATGAGGTGCAGACATGCTGGAAGCTTAATTTAGGCCTTGACAGTACCAAAGCCGAAGGAGCATCCCCTTGGTCTTTGGTGTTGCTGAAAGAGACCGAAAGTAGGTTTGCCGATGTTGAGTGAAAAGCCGGAGAGGGTACATGATGTTTAAGGCATTGCTGGATGTAGATGGGCCAGAGCCCATCAAAGTCTGATGACAAAAACAAAATGCTTTGTAATGCTTTTTTTATGCTGAACCAGTGGAGACTTTTGGCGTGATGCAAGATGTGCCAGAATTTCCTCAGCACCCAAGATTGACAGGCATCCACATTTTAAACAGCCAGAGGTCTGTTTTTCTGGATGGTCTGAAAAAAAACCACTTTATCGTAATCCAATCTTGCCACAATCATGGACTGAATGATGGTTTTCTTCTGAGCCACAGGGCGGTATGGAAAAACCTTCTTGAGAGCTTTTTAAGAGGAGAAAACAGGAAAAGACAGTTTTAGAAGTGGTTTAGGAAATAAAGGTTGATATAAAAAATGATGTGAAGATTTGTTTGCAGCCGGATCATGAGTAGGAGGGTAGGTTGTTCAGGCCACCATGAGTGATCTCATATGATGGTGGTCACCAAAGACCAACATTTGTGTCTTCGGGAAAGTAAGTCTAAGAGAATTAGAATTTATCTAGCATGCTATAGAGGACATACAGTGTTTGAATCTGATCTGGAGTTGGGTCAAGTTACTGTCTAATGTAAAAATGAATTGGGTGTCACCTGCATGTAAGGGAACACTGAAGGGAAATGAGCGTATGATGCTAGCAAGAGGAACTAACATACAGGTTAAACCTGGTTTGGTGGAGAGTCAAACCTTGAGGGGACTCTGTGTGTGATCTCTCTTAAGCAGGAACTTAAAGGTGGTATATGTACAGCTAGAGAGCCGTCTCAAGCAAAGAAATGAGCCACTCTGAGGCGCGGCCTCCCACACCCGCTTCAGTGAGGAAAGACGAGAGAATCTTGTGGGAGACTGTGTTGAAGGCTATGGATACATCAAAGAGAATTAAGATGGCAGCATGGCCCGGGTCTAATTAAATGTGGACTTCTTCTGTGCCAATGTGAGGAAAAGATTCAAGAAATGATGCTGCTGTTGATGGGCCGTTGGAGGAGAAGGATTAGTAGATGTATCCTGGAATGTCTGCAGAATCTAAAGGATTTGGTCTTGAAAAAAGATGGAAAACTTTTCTCATAAAGATGGAGTAGGACAGCAGGAAAAGGAAAAGTCAGCTGGGGAGCTAAGTGCCTTTACATTTATTACCAGACAAATCTATTTTAATTCTAGTAAGACAAATTATTTCTTGTGTTTGTGCTGAGCTAAGAGATAAAAGATTTCCATCTTGAGGTAGATAATTAGATCTTTATTTATGCTCAAGGCGTTTGCACTTTTACTTAAAGCTAGTTGTTTAAGGCTATGGTACTATCTTCAATATCCTCAGTGATAGCAGGGAATTTTGTCTTTATATCCTGGGCAACCTTCTCTTTCGGGAATTTAGCCCAAGGTCTTCTAAGTCAAAGTAGAATAGGCTTCTTATTGGTGGGCAGACTATGCCCAGAAGGGTTGGTCAGACCAGCCTATAGTCATGTACATGCATTTTGAAATGCGCTTACCTCGCTCGAAAAATGTATTTAGAGAGTGGATTTTAATGTGAGTTAGGCTATTCACGTGCCCAGTCAAGTCGAGGCAGAGACAGCCTTTGGCTAGCCACAAAGCACCCAGGTCAGTGGGTAAATCAACATGTAAGTTAAAGTCACAGAAGGTCACCAAAGCAGTGGAGGTCAAAAGAAAGGCAGTAGTAAGGTCCAAAAAGTAGAGACATGGGGCTATACTCAGGCGGCCTATTAACCATACATTTTGAATTGGAAATTGAAGAATTGGAGATAGATATGTAGATGGAGGAGTTCAACTTCTAGAAAGATTTACTGTCCTACCTGCTACCTGCTTCGCGCACTGCTGGGGATTGGCTTTGCTACCCCCACGTGACCCGGAGCCACGCCCCTTTTTAGCCACGCCCCCTCCCGGAGGCTTGAAAAACGCTGCGCTGTGTAGCAGCCGGTGCTGACCTGTGATTCACCCCTGAGGCGGAAGCCGGGGGCTGCTTTTTAGCTCTTAAAACCTTTTGTATTATTTGCACTGTTTGGCTTGATTTGCGACGTATTTACTGTCCTACCTGCTACCTGCTTCGCGCACTGCTGGGGATTGGCTTTGCTACCCCCACGTGACCCGGAGCCACGCCCCTTTTTAGCCACGCCCCCTCCCGGAGGCTTGAAAAACGCTGCGCTGTGTAGCAGCCGGTGCTGACCTGTGATTCACCCCTGAGGCGGAAGCCGGGGGCTGCTTTTTAGCTCTTAAAACCTTTTGTATTATTTGCACTGTTTGGCTTGATTTGCGACGTATTTACTGTCCTACCTGCTACCTGCTTCGCGCACTGCTGGGGATTGGCTTTGCTACCCCCACGTGACCCAGAGCCACGCCCCTTTTTAGCCACGCCCCCTCCCGGAGGCTTGAAAAACGCTGCGCTGTGTAGCAGCCGGTGCTGACCTGTGATTCACCCCTGAGGCGGAAGCCGGGGGCTGCTTTTTAGCTCTTAAAACCTTTTGTATTATTTGCACTGTTTGGCTTGATTTGCGACGTATTTACTGTCCTACCTGCTACCTGCTTCGCGCACTGCTGGGGATTGGCTTTGCTACCCCCACGTGACCCGGAGCCACGCCCCTTTTTAGCCACGCCCCCTCCCGGACGCTTGAAAAACGCTGCGCTGTGTAGCAGCCGGTGCTGACCTGTGATTCACCCCTGAGGCGGAAGCCGGGGGCTGCTTTTTAGCTCTTAAAACCTTTTGTATTATTTGCACTGTTTGGCTTGATTTGCGACGTATTTACTGTCCTACCTGCTACCTGCTTCGCGCACTGCTGGGGATTGGCTTTGCTACCCCCACGTGACCCGGAGCCACGCCCCTTTTTAGCCACGCCCCCTCCCGGAGGCTTGAAAAACGCTGCGCTGTGTAGCAGCCGGTGCTGACCTGTGATTCACCCCTGAGGCGGAAGCCGGGGGCTGCTTTTTAGCTCTTAAAACCTTTTGTATTATTTGCACTGTTTGGCTTGATTTGCGACGTATTTACTGTCCTACCTGCTACCTGCTTCGCGCACTGCTGGGGA
The DNA here is from genome assembly GCF_964204655.1 of Triturus cristatus. Classification (NCBI taxonomy): domain Eukaryota; kingdom Metazoa; phylum Chordata; class Amphibia; order Caudata; family Salamandridae; genus Triturus; species Triturus cristatus. Next base: position 1,188,511,584 of record NC_140592.1, read on the forward strand.
TTGGCTTTGCTACCCCCACGTGACCCGGAGCCACGCCCCTTTTTAGCCACGCCCCCTCCCGGAGGCTTGAAAAACGCTGCGCTGTGTAGCAGCCGGTGCTGACCTGTGATTCACCCCTGAGGCGGAAGCCGGGGGCTGCTTTTTAGCTCTTAAAACCTTTTGTATTATTTGCACTGTTTGGCTTGATTTGCGACGTATTTACTGTCCTACCTGCTACCTGCTTCGCGCACTGCTGGGGATTGGCTTTGCTACCCCCACGTGACCCGGAGCCACGCCCCTTTTTAGCCACGCCCCCTCCCGGAGGCTTGAAAAATGCTGCGCTGTGTAGCAGCCGGTGCTGACCTGTGATTCACCCCTGAGGCGGAAGCCGGGGGCTGCTTTTTAGCTCTTAAAACCTTTTGTATTATTTGCACTGTTTGGCTTGATTTGCGACGTATTTACTGTCCTACCTGCTACCTGCTTCGCGCACTGCTGGGGATTGGCTTTGCTACCCCCATGTGACCCGGAGCCACGCCCCTTTTTAGCCACGCCCCCTCCCGGAGGCTTGAAAAACGCTGCGCTGTGTAGCAGCCGGTGCTGACCTGTGATTCACCCCTGAGGCGGAAGCCGGGGGCTGCTTTTTAGCTCTTAAAACCTTTTGTATTATTTGCACTGTTTGGCTTGATTTGCGACGTATTTACTGTCCTACCTGCTACCTGCTTCGCGCACTGCTGGGGATTGGCTTTGCTACCCCCACGTGACCCGGAGCCACGCCCCTTTTTAGCCACGCCCCCTCCCGGAGGCTTGAAAAACGCTGCGCTGTGTAGCAGCCGGTGCTGACCTGTGATTCACCCCTGAGGCGGAAGCCGGGGGCTGCTTTTTAGCTCTTAAAACCTTTTGTATTATTTGCACTGTTTGGCTTGATTTGCGACGTATTTACTGTCCTACCTGCTACCTGCTTCGCGCACTGCTGGGGATTGGCTTTGCTACCCCCACGTGACCCGGAGCCACGCCCCTTTTTAGCCACGCCCCCTCCCGGAGGCTTGAAAAACGCTGCGCTGTGTAGCAGCCGGTGCTGACCTGTGATTCACCCCTGAGGCGGAAGCCGGGGGCTGCTTTTTAGCTCTTAAAACCTTTTGTATTATTTGCACTGTTTGGCTTGATTTGCGACGTATTTACTGTCCTACCTGCTACCTGCTTCGCGCACTGCTGGGGATTGGCTTTGCTACCCCCATGTGACCCGGAGCCACGCCCCTTTTTAGCCACGCCCCCTCCCGGAGGCTTGAAAAACGCTGCGCTGTGTAGCAGCCGGTGCTGACCTGTGATTCACCCCTGAGGCGGAAGCCGGGGGCTGCTTTTTAGCTCTTAAAACCTTTTGTATTATTTGCACTGTTTGGCTTGATTTGCGACGTATTTACTGTCCTACCTGCTACCTGCTTCGCGCACTGCTGGGGATTGGCTTTGCTACCCCCACGTGACCCGGAGCCACGCCCCTTTTTAGCCACGCCCCCTGCCTCTTCCCCTTTACTATGCTTACAGCTCGGAAGCGCAGCGGACGAGCGCAGCGGGCACTTCCTCGGCACGCCGAAGACACGCCAAAGACTAGCCCGTCTGTGCCCGTCCGTGTCAGGACGGGGCACGGGGCCAGAACCCCTGGCAAGATCGTGGCTTACGCAAGGGGCGACCTACTACAGCTTAACTCGGGTAAGTTCCATCTGGAGCCGGCTACCTTACACCGGCTGGGTTGCGAGGGTCTGCTAATTTCATCTAGGAGTATCAGAGGGCGTCATTGCACTCCCAACCCCAACGCACATACCCTGAGCTATGGTTTATTGAATACTCGCTCTTTGCAGAGCCATAGGCTAGAGGTCTTCACACTTTTGGAAGACAGGGAGTTAGACGTCCTTGCGCTTACCGAAACATGGCTGGAGGATTGCTCAGTGCCTGATCTAGTGGCGGCCCTTCCAGATAACTACCTGGCTATCTATTTTAACAGGGAGGGAGCCAAGAGAGGAGGAGGAGTAGCCCTTGTATATCAGTCATGCCTCCGTGCCAATAGGTTCCTCTCTGAAACCCTTGGAGGAGCTGAGGTTATGGGGGTTAAGATCAGGAGGGGAGCGGTCTGTGTGGTGTTCTTGGTGGTTTATCGGCCACCTTGGACGTCGTCTGACTTCCCCACTCTCTTTGTAAGACTGGTCCAGGACCTGTGTACAAGATATGATAAAATGGTGATCGTTGGGGACTTCAACTATCATTGGGAAAAATCACCGAAAGAGGGACAAGCATTACAGATCGAGGAGGCGGTCTCCTCTTTAGGTTTTACCCAACAGGTCAAGGGACCGACACATGAGAAAGGTCATGTGCTCGATTTAGTCTGGACCACCATGCCAGCCCAGGGTATCACGGAAATTCTTCCCTGTGCTTGGTCTGACCACTTTCTAATAAAGGGTAGACTTTTATTGAAGGGCCCCCTGTCCAAACCTGGGGAAGGCTGGAAAACGGCCCGAAAATGGAGAAACCTTGATGGGGAAAAACTGGTCCACCTCTTAGAACACCACCCTTCAGCCAAAGAGCAGGATACCAACGTAGATGCTCTATGTGAACACCTCCAGCACAAATTGGGAAGTGCCATTGATGTGGTGGCACCTCTTTGCAGGGTGAAGAAGGTGGCGAGAGGAGCCGGGGCGCCTTGGTATAATGACTCTCTTAGGGAGATGAAACGCGGGGTGAGGAAGAAAGAACGGGCATGGCGTAAAAAATTCATCAATTTATTTCCAGGAATAAATGTTTGTCTTGGGGCGTAAAAAATACGACGCCATCTCCAAACAAGAATATGTTTCATCCTTAGCCCAGTACAAACTAGCCATACAATCAAGGAAGGCTGCTTTCTTTGAGGAAAGAATAACTACGGCAAGAAATCCGCAAAAAGAAATTTTTCGGGTCCTGGCGGAGCTCAGGGTGAACAAGGAGCAAAGTCCCGAGTTCACCCAGGAGGACTGCCAGAGGTTCCAGGATTTCTTCGTAAAGAAGATATCTGATATCTTGGACGAAATTGCGGAAACCGCACCCCTCGAATATTCGCGGCTACCGGACCTCATCGCCTCGCTAAACATTCCACCATTAACTGAGCTGTCTCCTATCTCCATACAGGAACTACTTAAAATCATAGGCCGAGTTAAATCAGGTTCCTTGGTGGACCCATGCCCTCCAGACATATTTAAGATGGCAATGCCAGGAATAGAGGAAGAGGTTCTGCATCTATTGAATACCTCTCTTCATACAGGACAGATCCCTTCAGCCTTTAAAGAGGCCCGCTTGATCCCCTTGTTGAAGAAACCTGGAGCAGATACAAAATGTCTGAAAAACTTCCGGCCCATCTCCCAGCTGCCTTTCCTTGCTAAGGTGATTGAGCAGCACGTGCTAGCTCTATTATCGGGCCATCTAGAGAGTAACAACCTGCTGGAGACCAATCAGGCAGGGTTCCGTGCTAATCATAGCACGGAACTAGTCATGCTATCCATTCTAGATGAGCTAAGGATGCGAGCTGATGTAAAAACACCGAGCGCCCTGGTACTACTGGATCTCTCCGCGGCGTTTGACACCGTGTGTCATAAACAGCTTCTGTCGCGGTTGAGATCCTTTGGCGTCGTGGGTACAGCACATGCATGGCTCACATCATTTTTGCAGGGTAGGACACAACGAGTGCAGCTGGGGGATCTACTTTCCACCCCTGCTCCGATCACCTGCGGGGTCCCACAGGGCTCTGCCTTGTCCCCCCTACTCTTCAACATCTACCTGCAGCCATTAATTGCTCTCCTGAACAGGATGGACTGCCTAGTGTACAACTATGCCGATGACACCCAGATAATCATCCGGCTGGATGATGGTCCAGGAGCATCCACTAGGCTACAGGACATATTGAAAACCACAGTCAATTGGATGTCCGAGAACTCCTTGAAAGTCAATCCGGATAAGACGGAAGTATTGCCCATTTCCATCTCGGGTAACCCTTGGAGTGAGAAATTTTGGCCTAGGGAGTTGGGCGTACCACCTAAACCGGCAGCTGCGGTTAAAAGCTTAGGCCTATATGTGGATAATAAACTATCCATGGAAAAACAAGTTGCCACTGTAGTAGGCACCAGTATATGCCTTTTAAGACAACTAAGGAAGATCTCTGCCCTACTTTCTTTCCCCACTCTGAGACACGTGGTCTCGGCTACAATTCTGGCTAGGCTGGACTACGGTAACTCCCTTTATCTAGGTCTGCCACAGCGGTTGCTGGACAAACTACAGGGAGTTATGAACGATGCGGCTAGGTTAATATTTAAAAAACCCAGGACTGCTCATGCCTCTCCCTTGATGCAGGAGTTGCATTGGCTGCCAACTCGGCAGAGAATTGTCTTTAAAGGACTGTGTATCGCTCACAAGGCTCGGTATGGCAAAGCACCAAAATACCTTAAATTCCGACTATCCTCCTACATACCGGGTAGGACTTTGCGTTCGTCGGACGCCACTCTTCTGTCTCAGTCCCGTTTCAAATTGTCCACGGTGGGCGGCCGCGCTTTTTCCAACACGCTCCCAGCTATATGGAACAAATTGGACCCAGAGCTCAGGAAGGAAAGTAATCTACTTTCCTTCAGAAAAAAACTAAAAACGGTACTGTTCAAACAAGCATGGAGCAGATCTTAGGTACATAGTTGGTTTTTCAAGTGAATGCAACATCTTTCACGCAAATCTGGTCAGACTGCGCTTAGAGACCCCTGTGGTTATAACGCGCCATATAAATTAAATAAATAAATAAAATAAATAAATAAAGATGGGAGTCTGTAAGGATGTATCAGTGGTCTCTGAGAACCCAACATAGGGCTTGTCTGAATGATATTTGGGTGAACTTGGTCTGCTGCAGTGTCTTCTTGATGGCAACTGTTAGAAATTGGGTTACTGGTTGACTGAGGTGTGGGCCTTGGTCAAGCAGCAACCACAATACTAGTCAGGAGAAGGCACAAGCAAACCCCAAATTAACCAGTGCTCAACCCTCTGGTAGCTTGGCACAAAGCAGTCAGGCTTAACTCAGAGGCAGTGTGTAAAGATTTGTGCAACATTTAAAACCGTAAAGTAGTGAAAACACCACACAATAAATCCCACACCAGGTTAGAAAAATATAAGTTTATTTAATTGAGAAAAAAACAAGACCAGATTTACAAAAATCCAATCCGTAAAACCAGAGTTATGAATTTTTAAAGAAAACTGCAATATAGCGCCTAAAACATAAAATAGCAACCGCGGCTATCGGGTCGCTCCAGACCAGGTAAAATTCCGCGATGAACCACGGGTCGGATACAATCCCAGATTAGTCCCGCTGAAGATTTACACTCTCAAGTTTTGTGCCAAGATTCCAGTTTGCATTGGAGAAGGTCGCAGGGAGTTAGGAAAGTGTTGCAAACCATGGTCAGCATGGCATGAAGAGCAGGCTGGTCGTCGCGGACGGATTGGCTGGTGCTGCATGGTGGCGGTCCTTCGCGGGCAATTGATGCTTGTTATGCGAAGAGACGGCCTGGCAGCAGCTCGTGCTGAATTTCGGTGTGGTCGCGAAGAGCTCAAAAGCTTGATTTCAAGGGACTGTGACCCACACTAAGGGCCTCATGTAGGTACCTCAATACCGGTCGGTAACGGCCGAAAATCTGTAAATATCCCGTTACCGACCGGTATTGAGGCACGTGAGATGTAGGTGGCTGATTTCTGGATTCGGTATTTACAGAATCGGAATTTTAAGAAATCGGTAAAATACCGATTCGGTAAATACCGAATCCAGAAATGCAATGTAGGGGGCACTCAAGTGAGTGCATTATTGGTGTCTGGATTCGTTATTTACCACCAACTACAAGTTGATGGTAAATGACGAATACCTTACAAAAAGCATTTTTGTGCTATTTGGAAAGTGCCATGTGGCAGACATACATGCCCTTAGGGCATGTATGTGCGCCACATGTGCACACATGCACGAATCAGGGGTGCAACAGGGTGTCAATGTGACACCCTGCCACCCATGATAATGCCTCCCCTATTACCGATTCGGTATTTACCGAATCGGTAATAGTAACTGGCTTCCCATTCATTCCTATGGGCCTCCAGGCCCATAGGAATGAATGGGAAGGGATGCATTATTACCGAATCGGTAAATACCGATTCATAAATACCGATATTTACCGAATCGGTAATAATTACCGATTATTTACCTACATACTATTTACCGATTCATAAATACCGAATCGGTAAAATTCGGTATTTATGAATTGGTAACTAGTATGTTACCTACATGAGGCCCTAAGGGTCCAGGACCTGAGATGCACCACTTGGGGGGTCAGGAACTCCCTGCAGCTAGGTCCAGGAGCTGGTTGGGGAGCCTTTTATGTCCCTGAGGCTCAGATCAGGGGGCCAGCAGACTAGCCCTTTTAGTCACTCTGGGGTCCTGGGTTCAAGATGAAGTTGCAGGTCCAGTTTTTCCTCCCCAGACAAGAGGGCAGGCAGGAGGTCAGTACAGCAGTGCAGCAGTTCCTTTAGAGCAGCAGTCCAGCAGAGTGGCCATCCTTGTAGAAGTGGTGGAGCAGGTAAAACAACATTTTGTATACCTTCTGTATTTTGCATGAAAATACTAATTACGTAATCATTCTAAATATGAATCTGTATTAACTGTTTGGAGTGTTAATATTATTAACCAACCCGTGCACCTTAATAAACACAAGATACACGTGGGACTAAAATGCAAATAGCATGGCTAATAATTAAATGATTAACTGTGGTACGCAAACTAACTATAGGATGTGTTGAGATAGAGAATTGCATGATCTATGTTGCTTTTGTGATGGTTTATGCTCCTGGTATTGCGGAATGGTGAGTATTATTGCTTTAAATGTTGCTATAAGCTTGGCAAATACTAATATATATTGGGATTAGTGTGGGTTTAAACATTAGAATCTTCATTTTCGTGTATTAATTACCTTTTATGTTTGTTTTGCTTAAGTTGGCATTCGGGCCTACTAGGCCGCAGTATTCAAAATGGATTTCGGAAGTGGCCACCGTCATTTGAGAGCGTTGTCTACTGAGCAGACTCGGATTGCTCTGAATATCTCCAGGCGACCTCTAACCACGAGGCTACGTGTTCCTTGTCAAGCATAGGAACGTGGAGGACTGCCAAGACCCAACCAGTGTGAATGACTGAAAATACAATAGCGACCTGTACCCGGAGGTCTACATCTTGTTACTTCGGAACTTTCGCTTGTGAACCCGAGGAAAACTTACAAATTTGGGAGGTGTCGTATTCTGTTCCATGAGAACCAAAAACTCTTGGGAAAGTCACCACTTCTTGCAAATTCAGGGGGATTTGGCCAATCAGGACAGTTCTGCTTTTAAAATTTGTAGCAAATTTGGTCTAGAAGTAGGGGAATAACGTATAAAAGAAGGGGTATTAGTAGAGAAGAAGAGGCAGTGCCCTATTTCCATTGGTGACTGTGGGTGTGAAGTTTGATTTGATAGCGCGATTGCCTGGTCCCTTGACTACCGGTGGGACTGTGTCGTGCTGAGCTAAAGAACTTTCCCGGACTTATTTGGGTCTTAACCTGCATTTGATTGGACGATTTTACCAGAAGGGATTTTGATTTATGCAGGGCTGACGGGATTTCTGGAAATGGTCAGCAGTGCCAAAGATTTAGGTAAATATAATTGTATGTAAATTTGTGCCAAAGATATTCATTGCAAATTCCGATTTGATTAAAATTCTGAATATGCCAATGAGAATGAATTAATTAGATAAATGAAGCGTTGATTAACAAAATGAGTTTGTGATTCTTTTAACAACGTGTTGAGTGATCAAAAGGTTCCGAAGCTTTAAATGTGTTTTAGCTGGTTCTAAATCACCATCAACCAGTCCAACTAATTGGTCCATCGACCAAGTGGTGGAGTGCCTTGATGTTAAAGTTAGGAATCTATAGGTACTAATGTATATAATGTATATAATGTAAAGTTTCCCTCCAATAGGTAACAAGGTACCCCACATGTCCAGCGCTCCTTTTTCCTCCTGTGTACAGGTTCGAAGTGAGATGTATGAGTTTTGGTGCTTTGGGCCCCACCAATGAATGCGTGTGTGAATGAATTAGTGTGATGACGGGTCTGTGACGGAGGGAGGATATGTAAATTTACCCCATCGCGCTGGAGCAGTTTTCCTGGTAGCAGATTGATGGTTTTATTGCATTGGTTTGGTGATTATTGATGATTGATTATTGACTTTATGTACTAACATTCTATGTTGAGTAGCGTTGCATTTTATGTTCTTTTGAAGACTTCCGGGATGTAGGAAGTTGGATGTCCTGTAGGTACACGGGGAAAATGTGTGGCAAGTGAAGTCGCAAGGTGTATTGTCTGGATGCCCTATATGTATACGGGGTTGCCCTGTAGGTACACAGGGAAAATGTGTGGCAAGTGAAGTTGCACAACGCATTGTCTGGTTTCGAGGTGGTAACATCGTCGTGTGTTATCGTTAGGGACGTTTCTGTGTGAAAGTGCGTGAGTGAAATAGCAACAGGTTCTCTCGTGATACTCTTGCCTTAATTCTCGGGAGCATGGTAGTCTCCACATGTGTTTTATCCCCAGAGAAACGGCTAGCCTTTTTGCTTGTTAGAAGGGTAAGGTAGAGAGGAGTGATACTTTATCGGCGAACTGAATAATTCTGTGGTAGGGTAGAGGTAAGCGCGGCCTACTGGAAATACAGAATTGTTGTGTAAATGGACAAAACTATCTCTTTGGTTTAGCGAAACAGGCAATGGTGGTGTTTTTATGTTGTTACTAACAGAGTTTGATTGAAGAAAAACACAAAGAATATTTGCCGATAAATTTTGTAAAGGAGGGGTCAGCAGAAGCAAGAGCAGCGAGAAAAGCTGATGTCAGAAAAACTGCGCTGGGATTGGCCTGCTATAGAGAGACAAAGTTGTCACGGATTGGTGCGTTAGTGTGAGACGCGCTAGGAGTGGAGAATTACAGTGTGACGTAGACGCACAGGATTGGTGTGTTGGTGTGAGTCGCGCTGGGATTGGACAGCCAACGGAACAGTCGTAGAGAAGTGATTTGAGAAGTTGAGCAATTCAGGACTAAGAATAAGTAAAAATGATGTATTACGATCCACCAGAGAAGGAGAAAAAGTCATGGTTTGGAAAAATTAAAAGCCTATTTAAAAAAGATAAGCCAATTGTGACTAGGGAAGGACAGATACTTCCTCCACCGAAATCGCCTGCATCCTTTATGGTAGCGAAATATGGGTACCATACATGTATCTGGTTAGAGAATTGGGCAAAGTATACAAAAGAAGATGGAGTCTTAATGTTTCCAGAAAGTGGTTCATTTAGTTTAGCTGTATTAAGGAACATAAGAGAAAGAATGATGTTAGAACCAAGACCTAGACCTACTCAATTTGAGGCTTTGACGGAATGGGAAGAAGAAATGTATGAAAGGGAACGACATCGGAGTGGCAGAAGGTATAATTACATGTTTGGTAGACCGTGCGGGCAGGAAAGTCATGATGACAGAATGAGGAGATGGCGGAGTGCAAACATGACTGATTGGATGTTTCCATTGAGAAATACTGAAGAGACAAGTGGCAGAAAGTGTACTGAGAAGAGAAACCATACAGGGACAGAAAGTTATAAGTATGGTGTGAATGAATCAGAGGATGATGTGCTAGAGGCCATGTTTAATAAAAATCCTCCCCCGTATCACCCAAATTCTACATTGTTGACGCCGAGTGCGCCAGTAAAGGAAACCCTGCGAAATAAAAGCTTTGAGCAAACACCACCTGATTTAGGGAAAAATAATCAATTTAGAGACACTGAAATAGCACCGCCCGTTAGGACTGAAAATGTAAACTCAGCTGAATTGGCTAGAACTACTCTGGAACTAACTGAAAAGATTAGGGAGTTAACTAAAAACATGGAAGCTGTGACTGTACCTGTAACCATAGGGCCATTAATGCCTGTCTTTGATAAACAGAAAGATAGTGAGCATTGTTTAACAGTTCCTTACCATAGTAATCAATCAATCGAGACAGAAAGAAACAAATCTGGAGGAAACGCATGGGGAAAACTGGTAGGAACATCGGGTTTAAGTAAACCTAAAAATTTGACGATGAATCAAAGTCCAGCCAGTAAGACGTTAATGACAACCAAATCAGCACCAGAGACCCCAGAAAGAAATACAGACCGAATGAGAGATTAAACAATTCCTGTAGGTCCTACTTCTGATTGGTTAAGGAGTTTACAGCGAAAAGATACAGAGCCTCAACCGTTAGATGTGGCAAAATTAAAAGTAACATTGGAGGAATTAATAGTAGAGACTATTCCGACTGAAAAATTAAAAGCATACCAGGATAAAGAGTTAATGTTTCTTTGTAAAAGTATAACTTGGAGAGTGAGGAGTTTGCATGAGAAACTTTGAAGCAAGCGAGATGGGCATAGATTTTGAGAAAATAAGATCATTACAGAAACCATATAGAGTAGATTTCTTTGAAAAGGATATTGAAAATCTGAACACTGCAGGAAGATTGACGCAAATTAAAGAATTATTTGCCTTGTTAAGAAAGTGGGGTGACGTAGATCGATGGAAAAGTAGGTGGTTTCGGAAGAGAGAGGACACGACCGATAAAACCTTTTCGGCATTTCAGTAAGAGAAAAGGAGACGGTAGTCACTATGAGGGAGATACCAGGAGGAGGTTATGTACACGTTCCCTGGACCAGACAGGACATCTTATCATTTACAAATGATTTCCCCAGGCTCCGGGAGAAGCCTGTGGAGTGGTAAATGTTATTTGCCTTCCCTTCCCTCCTTCTTCCCTTTTGTCTTTTACTTTGTACTCTTTTATGGCCAAATTGGCCGAAATAAAGAATTTTTGAATTGGTACCGACAGGTAGAAAGGTTTGTTAAATTATCAAAAGTATTGTGGATAGATTTGAATGGTCTTTTCGATATAATTGTACCGGCAGATCTATGGGCAGAATGCAAAATCACAGTATGTTGGCCTACTCAAGAGTACCCTAGGGATCCTAAAACAGAAGCCCCTGATCCAGAGGTAATGAGAAAGTATGAACAGGTAATTACTTTTCTGAAAAACAAAGTACCCCCAAAAGAAACTGATTGGGTAAAAATTGATAGAACTCACCAAGAAGTTAAGGAATCTGTCCATGCTTATTATGAAAGGTTGCTGTTAGCATTTAAGCAATACAGTGGTGATGAGAAACTGAGTGAGAAGGATTTAAGTCATTTTGTGATTTGTCTATGGTCTAAGGCCTGAAGTAAGCAAAATGATTAAACAGCATACAGTGGATTGGCAAAATAAAAAGATAGATGAAGTGTTGAGACATGCCAAATATTTTAGCGACGAAATTGAAGCAAAACAACGTAAGCTGAAAGATAAGGCCATGTGGTCACAGGTTAAAGTAGCGGAGAGACAAGAAGCTCAGCTAATTGAACAGGCAAATGGCATGAGCCAAGTGAGACCAAAACCTAATATTGAGAAAGGAAAGGGACAAATTAGCTTAGAGGAAGCAAAAAAGAAATGGCCATGTCGTAATTGCGGAAAGTTAGGGCATTGGAAATCCAAGTGTAAATTGCCCCCAAGAGCTAATGGCGATAATGCATTATTGAATCCACAGGTGCAGAATGAGGTGAGTTGTCAACCGCCGCGACACCAGCAGGTTGTTGCCCAACAGTGTCCGGAGCCAAAGCCACCTTTTCCACAGAGATACAGTAATGAGACAGGATTCTACACCAAGGAACAGGTAACAAAGCTACCGCGCGCTAGTGCTGTTTCGCAGTATTGGCTGCAGCGCGATGAGAGTGAGTCAGAAGAAAATTATTGACGGTGCCTAGAAGAGGAAGGGGAGTGCGTACTTGGTGCAACTCTTGAGGTGGACCAGACAGGACCCTTTGTGGATGGAAAGGTAAATGATGAAAATATTACTTTCCTGGTAGATAGTGGTGCTACTCGTTCAACCGTTAGATCAGCTGACGTTAAAAATCTTCCTTTCTCGGGTGACACAATCCAAGTAGTCGGAGTTTCCAATAGACAGATAAAAACTTAACTTACTGATCCTGTAAAGGTTAAAATAGGGAAATTTACCGATATGCATTGTTTTGTTGTGTGCGATACTAGCCCTGTCAATTTGTTAGGGAGAGATTTGTTGTGTAAGAGGAATTGTACGATTTTCTGTAGCCCTGATAGCATAGCTTTTGAAACTCCTGATGAGGATGTACTGTATAGAATGACAATGGCCAATCTGGAACCCGAAATTACTGAGGCATTTGCTGTATCTGACCCAGAGTTATTGCCTCAGGAATTAAAGAAAACAGTGAAACCCGAGGTATGGGATTTCACGGGAGAAGATATGGGATTAATGAAAGGAGTAGACCCTGTGAAGATAACTGTAAAAGAAGGAGTGAGCTACCCGAACATTACCCAGTATAAATTAACACCAGAAATAATTGCAGGAGTGACTCCGGTGATAGACAAAATGATTGAACAGGGAATTTTGAGAGAAATAATGAGCAGTCCATGTAATTCACCACTCATGGGTTTGAAGAAGCCTAATGGAACTTTCAGGATAGTGCAAGATTTAAGAAAAGTGAATAAAATTGTTGTACCCTGTTGTCCCATTGTACCAAATCCTTCAGTGATCTTATATCAGATTCCCCACGATGCAGAATGGTACACAGTCATTGACTTGTGTCACGCTTTCTTTCCTATCCCATTGCGCCCTGACAGCCAACAGATTTTTGCGTTTCGTTTTCGCTAACATACCTTGGCACGGTGCAGAATCCCACAGGGGTATACGGAGAGTCCATCGATATTTAATCAGATTTTAAAGAAATCTTTGGAAGATTTAAAAATGCCCGAAAGTTCAGTATTAGTAAAGTACATCGATGACCTAATGGTGGCTTCGAAGACGCGAGAGGCATGTGTGGTAGACACAGTTGCATTGTTGAATCATTTGGTGGATGGCGGACTTAAGGTATCCCCGTCGAAATTACATTTTTGTAAGAAAGAAGTACAATATTTGAGTCATAGGATTGAGAAAGGCCTAAGGAAAATAACTGCAGACAGGATCAGAATAATCAAGGGAATGAGAGCACCAATGACTCAAAGAGAGGTGAGAATATTTCTTGGAATGGTGGGATATTGTCGCCAGTGGATCAGTAACTTTTCTCTGATTGCAAAACCTCTGGTATGTCTGACAAAGAGTGATGTGAAAGACCCCCTTGAACTGAACAAAGAGGAAATGAAGGCATTTAGACAATTGAGAGACAGTTTGTGTGAAGCACCAGCACTAGGAATGCCTGACTATGAAAAAGAGTTTGAGCTCTATTGCAGTGAGATAGATGGATGTGCGCTTTCTGTGTTGGTACAAAAGTATGGAAAACTGAGACGACCAATTGCATACTTTTCGGCTGTACTAGATCCTGTAGCTGTAGCATTACCTGGTTGTTTGAAAGCAGTGGCTGCTACCTGTAAGAGTCAGGAGCAGAGCAAAGGAATCGTGATGGGATATCCTGTGAGAGTGTTTGTACCCCATGATGTTGCGATCCTTTTAACAAGGAGCCGTACGCAGTTTATGACGCATAGCCATCTAATTAAATATGAGAAAGTCATTCTGGGTGCTACAAATGTGAGCCTTGTGAGGTGTCTGAATGTAAACCCCTCAACATTGTTACCTGATGCTGTGAATGTGGAAGTGAAGGATGAAGTGGATCATGATTGTTTGGAAACTTGATTTTTGCACCAAGCCCGACCCGACATAAAAGATGTGCCTCTGAAAGAAAGTGACTATGTAATGTTTGTGGATGGGTCATGTCTGAGAACGGAAGAAGGAATTTTGAGTGCAGCGTATGCAGTATGTACTGTAGCGGCTGTATTGGAAGCATCTTGTTTGAAAGAAGTGAGATCTGCTCAGGTTGCTGAATTGTTTGCATTGACCAGAGCATGTAAATTAGGAAAGAATCTGTGAGTCACTGTGATTACTGATAGTCAGTATGGATTTGGAGTGGTGCATGATTTTGGGCAAATTTTGTCCCAAAGAGGGTTCCTGACGTCAAGTGGAACTCCTATAAGGAATGCTGAAGTGGTTGGCAAGTTGCTTGAGGCGATACAGCTGCCTAAGCAAATCGCAGTGGTAAAGTGCGCAGCCCACTCGAGGGGTACTGACTATGTGTCAGCTGGGAATGAATTTGCAAAGGATATGGCACAGTACTGTGCGCAAACCCAAAATTCAGTAAATCGGAATCGGGAAAAGGAAATGAACTCATGTCCCTTACTCTTTACTAACACTGTGAGTACCTGGGAGGAAGTGAGACAGTTACAGGAAGAGGCAGGAGAAGAGGAAAGGCAACAGTGGATAAAATCAGGATGTGCACCACGTGAGATAGACAGAGTTTGGGTTTATCGGGATGGAAGACCAGTAATGCCTGATAGCATGGTCTCTACCATCTACCATGGCACGGATGTACCATGGAGAAGCACATGTGGGTAGGGATGCCATGATCAGACTTTTCAAACAGACCTGGTATTATGCAAAGTTCTGGCTTGCAGATGAGAGCCTTTGTCAGAGATGTCTTATATGCCAGCAGTGCAATCCAGGAAGGAAAACAGTGGTGAGTTTGGGAACCATAGGACGGGAGGGAGGTCCTTTCACCAGACTGCAGATTGATTTCATTGAAATGCCCCCATGTAATCAGCTAAGGTATGTTCTAGTAGTTGTTTGTTTGTTTTCACGCTGGGTGGAAGCGTACCCGACCAGAAGGAGTGACGAGGTTACAGTAGCGAAACTCCTATTGAGATAATTAATTCCTAGGTTTGGTTTTCTAGTGACGATTGAATCAGATAGAGGAAAGCATTTTCAGAATGAAATAATAAAATTGATCTGTGAAGAAACTGCATTGTGCCTATCGTCCAGAGGCTTCTGGAGTAGTGGAACAAGTGAATGGCACCATTAAAAACAGATTAGGAAAAATGTGTTTAGCCACAGGTTTAAAATGGCCTGATGTCTTGCCTCTAGTGCTCATGACTATTAGATCGATTCCAGATAGGAATACTGGCCTGAGCCCCCATGAAATTGTTATGGGTAGAGCAGATGAGACATGTTTTCATTCCTGTCAACAAACTACTGCCTATATCTGTTGACTTCTTGTTGGATTATTGCAAGGGGTTGGCTGATTCCGTTCATTCTGTGTTTCATCAGGTTGGATCGGATGCAACCACTCTTGAAAAGAAGCCAGCTCATGGATTGAATCCAGGAGACTGGGTAAGGATCAAGGTACATAGGAGGAGAAATTGTCTGGTCCCACGGTGGGGAAAACCACGTCAAGTGATTCTGACCACGACGACTGCTGTGAAATGTGCGAGGGTAAAGAACTGGATTCATGCCAGTCATACTCTCCGAATCCCTAGTCCCATAAACAGGCCTGAGAAAGAGTATTTGGAAGAGTCTGATACCAGTTCGGAGTCGTAATCAGAAGAAACAAGAACAAGACCAACTCCAAGAAGAGGAGAATTGGAGCCTAGTCAGGTTGTGGAGACAGAGAATTTACCATTAAGCAGACGACTGGAGATTTCCGATACTAGCTCTGAATCAGATGCTGAACAGGTGGGAATACAAGAAAAGGTAAGAGGAAACATTGAGGAAACTGACCAAGACCTTCTTGATAAAGAAGCACCACATGCAAGCACGAGAGAAATTCCACCTGAGGTCATAGAATTAGAAGGTGAGGAATTAGATACAGAGAGTGAGGGTAAGACTGTTGCGGAAGACCCCCGAGGAGGTGTAGGGACTACACACATCCAGGTAGAGGAAGGGACAGTTAGTCAGCAGGAAGATTGCGTGGAAGAAACACAAGGAGGGAAAACTGTGGATAGGGAACTTGAGGTCTCAAAGGAAAAATCCAAAGAAGGCAAGGGTCACATAGATACAGAATCGGAAGAGAGTGAAGGAAAAGATCAAGGACGAGTTTTGAGGAAGAGAACTTGGAAAACCGAACGAGGTGAGAAGGGAAATAAATTGAAATGACAGTCGAGAGAAGAAATTTGGCCCAATAAAATAA
This sequence comes from Triturus cristatus, assembly GCF_964204655.1. Classification (NCBI taxonomy): domain Eukaryota; kingdom Metazoa; phylum Chordata; class Amphibia; order Caudata; family Salamandridae; genus Triturus; species Triturus cristatus. The sequence continues at coordinate 1,188,527,694 of NC_140592.1, forward strand.
AAAGATTGAGATACCGACTGACAAGAGTAAAATCATCTAAAGCTGAACAAGTGTGAATGCTGTGTCCAGTCAAGAAAAATCAGAAGACACTGATCAGGCACACTTAAAGAAAGAAAAGGGAATCAAGAAACCCAACCAGAAGTATAAGTCACCGGAATGGACGTATGTGGCACTTCCTGATATACAAGAGGAAGCTGACAGCCAGGAGAGTCTAGAGGTAGCTGTACCAGAAGTGGTTGAAGAAGAAGAAGATTCGGAAATCCTGCGAGTTATCTTATCTGATATCAGAGAAGAGACGGATGATCAGGAAGTTCTGAACCAAGATTGTGCAAACGAGGACAAGACGATCAAATGCCAGATTGATGTAAACAAAGAAGAGATGCAGAGAGATTGAAATACCGGATGAGACCTATAACCGAAAGAACCAAGTAGGCGCTTAGAGCTTTGGGTTTAGACAGAAAAGTTTATTTGTGAATAAAAGAGGCTAAGTCAAAAGACACGGATCATTTCCGAAATGGCAAACAAAGAGGGTAGAAAACCTACATGTGGGTTTCTACGAAGATGGTGCAAGGTGTGTTGTTGTTGTACAGGACTACTAATGCTTCTATGGATCGTGTTAGCAATAATAATTTCGTTTAGAGTAACGTTTGACAAGAAAGAAAATCACACTGAGAATAAGACTAATAAAGAAGAGGTTTATGGTACTCATGCAACTAAACAGGTAGATAGAACTGACTTACATAAGGATAGATCTATAACTGATTTTTCTAATAGCGTTTTTTCAAAATTATTGTATGAATATGTAAAGACTATGGATGTTAGAGATTGCTATGTTTGCATGCAGTTACCCGCATCAGTGTCGGAGGGTGTTACCTATCTCCACCTTCTTGTGACATATGGAATAACATGTAGTGTATTAGCAAGTTTGGTCTATAAAACAGGGAAATTAGAATACTATTATTCGGATGTAGATAATGTTTTTGCACAGGTCCCTGTAGTTCATGAACTAAATAAGATAAAACCTGGTAAAACTTTAGGCGAATATTTTTAAGAAACTAGAGAATTAACTCTGGAAGAAGTGTTTAAGAACAATCTTACTTGTAGTCTGAGAAAGGAAGAAAAGACCTTCTTGAACATGGTAGAAGAGAGGAGAATTAGAATGCAAAGAAAGGTACCTGTGGAAAAAAGGGGAGGTGACTGTTTGGGATGTTGAAAAGGAGAATCTTTTGAAGGGAGAAACAAGTCCTGCTATGGCTTTGGATTGGCCTCAGAGAGGGAAATTGTACATTAGAAGAAATAAAACTGTTTATGATAATCATTTTATAGGTGCAAGTGAGTGCCATGATGTATGTATAATCATGGGAGGATGGGGATTTAAAGGAGGAAACGATCCGGTATTCCCTGGACTATATTTCATCTGTGGAAACGGTGCTTATTATCTGTTACCGGACCATTGGTATGGTACATGCTACCTAGGCCTGGTCTTCCCAAAACAAAAATATTTCATATGGGAAGGGGAGAGGACGGTTTGCACGAAATAGGTAGACAACTAACACGCAGAAGTAGAGAAAGTTGGTCAGAAATTGTAGGGGATATCTTTGGAGCACTGATACCAGCCGTTGGAATATCTCTGAATGCACATAAAATTAGAAAATTGTCAACAGTAGCGGAACGCTTATCGACAAGCACTGCTGGAGGGTTCTTACTCGTAAATACTGAAATGATTGCTATGAGGGCCATGGTCATGCAAAATCGACTTGCCCTCGACATCATTTTGGCGAAAGAGGGAGGTGTCTGTGGAATGCTGAAGGTGCAACACTGTTGAAAGCAAAAATCTAAAGAAATATATTAAGAATATAACTGAATTGCATGGAGAGATAGTTCCATTAGAGGTTGAAAGTGTTTGGGAAAAGCTTGGTAAAGGATTTTCTACTATAAAAAGTTTCTTAACAAAATTAGGTAGCTCATTTGTAGGTAAGAGTTTAGTGCTAATTACCTGTGTGGTAATACTAATACTGATTTTTAGATTAGGATGTGTTTGCATAAAAAGAAGAAAACTACAAAATAAAAAGAGAAGTTGCGAAAAGAAAAAGAGAGGAGACGAAAGAAAGAGAATTAGGAGATATAGAATTAGAACAATGGAAACAAAGTATGTATTAAAAGACAAGAGAGGATGAAATGGGGGAAACTATGATGTAATGTAACTAAGTAGGAGAACTGAGAATTCATTTCCATTCAAATTTGTGAAATTTAGTGGGATTTGTGGTGATGTTAAGAAATCACCAAAGGGGGGATTGGTGAAGCAGGTAAAACAAAATTTTGTATACCTTCTCTATTTTGCATGAAAATACTAATTACGTAATCATTCTAAATATTAATCTGTATTAACTGTTTGGAGTGTTATTGTTGTTATCCAACCCGTGCACCTTAATAAACACAAGATACACGTGGGACTAAAATGCAAATTCCATGGCTAATAATTAAATGATTAACTGTGGTACGCAAACTAACTATAGGATTGTGATAGAGAATTGCATGATCTATGTTGCTTTTGTCATGGTTTATGCTCCTGGTATTGCAGAATGGTGAGTATCATTGCTTTAAATGTTGCTATAGGCTAGGCAAATACTAATATACATTGGGATTAGTGTGGGTTTAAACATTAAAATCTTCATTTCCGTGTATTGATTACCTTTTATGTTTGTTTTGCTTAAGTTGGCATTCGGGCCTACTAGGCCGCAGTATTCAAAATGGAGTTCGGAAGTGGCCACCGTCATTTGAGCGCGATGTCTACTGCGCAGACTCGGATGGCTCTGAAGATCTCCAGGCGACCTCTAACCACGAGGCTACGTGTTCCTTGTCAAGGATAGGAATGTGGAGGACTGCCAAGACCCAACCAGTGTGAATGACTGAAAATACAATAGTGACCTGTACCCGGAGGTCTACATGTTGTTACTTCGGAACTTTCGCTTGAGAACCCGAGGAAAACTTACAAATTTGGGAGGTGTCGTTTTCTGTTCCATGAGAACCAAAAACTTTTGGGAAAGTCACCACTTCTTGCAAATTCAGGGGGATTTGGCCAATCAGGACAGTTCTGCTTTTAAAATTTGTAGCAAATTTGGTCTAGAAGTAGGGGAATAACGTATAAAAGAAGGGGTATTAGTAGAGAAGAAGAGGCAGTACTGTATTTCCAGTGGTGACTGTGGGTGTGAAGTTTGATTTGATAGCGCGATTGCCTGGTCCCTTGACTACCGGTGGGATAGTGTCGTGCTGAGCTAAAGAACTTTCCCAGACTTATTTGGGTCTTAACCTGCATTTGATTCGACGATTTTACCAGAAGGGATTGATTTATGCAGGGCTGACGGGTTTTCTGGAAATGGTCACCAGTGCCAAAGAGTTAGGTAAATATAATTGTATGTAAATTTGTGCAAAAGATATTCATTGAAAATTCCGATTTGATTAAAATTCTGAATATGCCAATGAGAATGAATTATTTAGATAAACGAAGCGTTGATTAACAAAATGAGTTTGTGATTCTTTTAACAAGGTATTGAGTGATCAAAAGGTTCCGAAGCTTTAAATGTGTTTTAGCTGGTTCTAAATCACCATAAACCAGTCCAACTAATTGGTCCATCGACCAAGTAGTGGAGTGCCTTGATGTTAAAGTTAGGATTCTATAGGTACTTATGTATATAATGTATATAATGTAAAGTTTCCCTCCAATAGGTAACAAGGCACCCCACATGTCCAGTGCTCCTTTTTCCTCCTGTGTGCATATTCAAAGTGAGACGTATGAGTGTTAGTGCTATGGGCCCCACCAATGAATGCGTGTGTGAATGAATTAGTGTGATGACGGGTCTGTGACGGAGGGAGGATATGTAAATTTGCCCCTTCGCGCTGGAGCAGAAGCACAGCAGTCCTTCATCCTAGCAGAGTATCCACAGGTCTAGAAGTGTACTGAAGAGTTAGTGTCTGAGGTCCTTCTTTTATGTCCTTGTGCCCTGGTTCTGGAAGGTGGGAGAAGCATCTGAACAGTGGATTTGAAATACATGAAATTGTTGTGTGTTTCCTGCATGGCCCATTGCCGTTTTCTCTATGTTCGCCTGGTTGTGCGTCTTGTAGGCTGCATTTCTTTTTGCACAAGTTACCATATAAACCTGCTCGTTTTTGTGCCACATTGTATTTTCACACAGAACCTACATATATTTTTGTGCACTGCTCTTTTCTTGAAATTTAGTCCGGACATCATAGATAAGGTCAAACAACAATGTGCCTTGTTTTCTATCTGGTCAGGCACTAGCAACTAGACATAACGCGAAAATTCAGCTGCTGATTATGAGCAAACATGTCTTGTCATATAACTGAGGACAGGAGTTCGAAACAAACACTGAGAGCGAAGGTCCTGAGGCAAGATTGCTGTCAGCTGAGATGCAGAGCGTCCATCTATGTATGCGAAGGTACAGGGTCCACCACTAATCCCAGAGATTTTTAATATATAATCAATTAGCTTCAGTACGAGGGGGGGGGGGTGGTTGGGTAATCAGTCTTATAAAATGTCAGGCCTTTTTATGGTATATGGTTTATTAACCATGCTAACAATATTATTGGTATACATATGATTTCTAATTGTTGTGCCAATAGTGCATCTTAGAGCACTATAGCTCAAATACATTTTCTTAACTTCTTTCATGTCTCTTGTTTATCTTATTGTGGACAACTCCGAGTGAGAGAGCAAAAGGGTGTGTCCTGATACCGCGATCCCTGAAAGGGTCGAGAGTGTTGTGTTTGGGGGTTCTAACTCACTTGTTTCTCTGGAAAGGTTAGGAGGGCAAGTGAGGCACTATAGCTAGTCGGACCTTGGCTCACAGATACGGAAGTGGCTCAATCCCTACATGCTGATGTTCTATGGTCCCAAGCATAGTTCTATTCCTGAGCAGAATCCCTGCAACAACATATCTGGCCTCCCATGTCCTGGCTCCAAGCTGGCTGAAGTGACAATGCTAAGTTGTTAGACACATTGGGGCTGATTAAGATGTCGGGCGGAAACACTTCTGCCCAACACCGCATCGGTCATGGGACCAACCGACACCCGGTCGGCGGTCCCGACCGGCCCATTAGGCTGCGACCGAATACTGTTCGTCGAATTCCTAAATTTCACAATGGGAGCATGCATTCCATCTGTAAACCGGCTGGAATGCATGCTACCATTGTAAAATGAGAGGTGTAGTTCATCCATGCACCCCGTGGCAGGCACCTCATGGTGCCTGCCACGCACCATTGGTGCCCCCTTGGCCTCCAAACCGAGGCCGCGCTGGGGGCGCCCCAAAGACGCTTTCCGACATGGTTTCTATATTGGACAGAACGGCATGGAAACTATGTTGGAAACCGTCATCCTAATCTCAAGGGCGGAAAGGCCCACCCTTGCGATTACTGACCGCATTCCAACTGGCGGATGGGCTCTCTGAGCCGTCGGATGTCAGCCAGAATGACTGGTTGGATTTTTTTACGACTGCCTCCATCATGATGAGGCTGTCGTAAACTAATCTGAGCGGCCAATTACGATGCGGCCAAAAAGGCTCCGACCGAGTGTTGGAGCCTTCTACGGCTGCATTGTAATCGGCCCCTTTGTGTGAAAGCAGAGCAAAGGCTATATTTGGTGCAAGTTGGGCTGTGCTTGGTTCAAACCCCCTCCCCCGTCCTGCCAGCAGATGGTTCACTCAGGCACACCTAATCCCTCTATTCTGAGAGTTTCTGGGAGGAATTCACGAAGTCTAACTGTCGGTTACATCCAGTCTTGTGACTCAAGACATCCTACAGGCACAAAAGGGCTAAGGACAGGAAAAGGCCGGTTTATAATTACAACATAGACACCAAACATGAAATAGCCACCAGCTCCCAATTGGTAATTACAGCTTATTAAATGTAATAAGGAATCCCCAATGTTATCCTATGAAAGGAGTAGGCCTTACTCTAGTGAAAAGCGAATTTAGGATTTTTTCACTACCAGGCATGTACATGTCCAACCTTTTAAATGCACATCGCCTACCTTAACAATACATATGGCCTACCTTAGAGGTGACATATAGGTGATAAAAGTGTAAGGCTTGGCAAGGGGTTTTAAATACCAAGTTGACATGGCAGATTAAAACTGCATTCATGCTGCAATGGCTGGCCTGGAACATGTTTTACACTACTACCTAAGTGGGTGGCACAATGGATGCTGCAGGCCCACTGGTAGCATTCAATTTACAGGCTCTGGGTATTTGGTATGGCACTCTACAAGAGGTTTATAAGTAAATTAAATATGCCAATTTAGGTATAAGCCAATGTAAATCTGTTCTAGGGACAGAGCACAAGCATTTTAGCACTGGTTAACAGTGGTAAAGTGCCCAGAGTCCTAAGGCTGACAGGTCTAACAGTCACATTGTGAGCTAGCGACAACAGAGGTGTAATCTTTCTGAGTCCTATCCCTAGGTATTCCATGAATTGGTAACATTTCTTCTGAGAATGGGGGGCAATTGTTTGCCTAACACTGTTGGGATTCCCCATGCCACAAACATTTCATCCGGTACTGGTAGTACAGCAGCAATGTAAGTCACATTTAGAGGTACACATGATGTTGCAGGTGTCATCTCTGTCTAATGTGAAAGTGCCGGTGTGCAGGCCCACTTACAGAGCAATGGATGAAGTTTTCTTGATCCTTTTTTTTATCCAGCACATGAATTCACTCAACTTGACTAAGTGTGGGGGCAAATGACATCAAGTAGAAGTGCTTGCTGTTCTCTCTGACGGGGGAGGGCTTGGCAGGCGATGTTTGGCTTTGCATGTCCATCTGCATGATAGGGTGGGTGAGTTGTTTCTATGTTTTTCATGGCGTTTGCTGTCCATCTTGGGCATCCACCAGCACTTGTTTGACATACATGTTATCTTTACTGCAATTGCAGCAGAGCAGGTGCCTATCTGTAGAAATACGAGTCCACACATATCATGCCATTTTACCTAAGGCTGATAGCGGCTGGGTATTTTTTTGTGCTTCCCTCCTGCTGGCAAGTGATGTATTTGCTCGATTTTTCTGCTCCTTCCGACTTCCATGTTAGTCACGTGTTACCACTCTTGCATCAGTCCCGTCCATGCAAAGGTTTTGGTTCACCATGAATGTCTCCTTTAAGAGTTTGGATGGAACCGTGGTTGAGTAGCACCTTCAATGATCATGTGGCGTGTGGCTGCCTCGCTGTTGTATTTGCCGATTTCACAATAGGTTACTCATTTTACACAATGCCATCCATTGACATATCAGCCCTTTAGAGCGCAGTCATGAATGTGCATCTTTCAAAATCAATGTTGTGCTTGGGGTCAACAGGTTTAGAAATTAGACTCTGACCTTCTCATCGGTGGGATTCTTGCACATAACATGTAGGTAGTGCTCAAAATGTTGATGTCCTTTTTACCCACCTGGGACCTTGAGTTGAGGAGTCAGGGAGATAGAATGGTGGTGGGGCAAAGAATGCAGCTAAGCAGTCATTCTGCCAATGACATTGTTGCTAGAGGTGTGAGAGCTACTTAAAGCTTGAGGCAGGCTTGAGCCAGATGCCGGACACTGGCTCAGCTCGAGGTCTTCTTGGAACCTCAAGCCCGAAAGGAGCCGAGCTTCAATGTGGCTCCTGCCCGTCTCCCTCTCTCTGCCCTCCTGCATAAGCTAAAAACAGAGCATTAATGTTTGGGGTAAAGAGGACAGAGAAATAGATACCTATTTAATGGCTGGTTTGTACACAGTGAAACCAGAAAACCCCCAGATTAAACCCTGCTTATCGCTCAACTAAATTGCTCAATATTAGGCAAATATTTCATTTTATCTATCCCCTTTTTCTTCATTACCTCTCAATGAACCTATAGTGTGACTTATTAAAGCCAGTGCTGCCGCATGTTAAAGAAATGCGCTATTTTTAATTTTGAAGAGACTTTATCATATTTGACGTGATGTTTTTTGCAGGATTAACATGGCAAACATTTCCAGGGCCGACTCATGCAAGGGCTCTTAGAGCCAAACTGGACTATTGGCTCGGCTGTCCCTGTGTATTTGCAAGCTCGCCCTTCTCTGATTGTTTCTTCCTGCTGTAATGTAACTTGCCACCTTTGTTACTTCTTTATTAGTGTCTTACCTTTGTGCCTCTTGAGTACTTCGCCTCAAGTCTTTGCTGTCCTTGCTAATATTCTGAGTCATTTGTTCCTGTTTGGTTGTTTATTTGTATTCTGTCAGGTGTGCTTTACTGCTGGCTCCCTGTAATTTATGTAAGCGCTGAGTGCCTTAGAACTTGTCCACCTCTCTTAAACAAGCATTGGCAATGCCAGTAGGATCTGGCTTTAAAGGAATGTTGTATGGTAATGTGAAGCATTACAAGTAAATAGCATGGGAATGGATATGTATGTGACACTTTTCAGTGCCGGCTATTATTGAGTAATGCAAACTGTTAGTAAGCCTACTGTTTTAAAATATTAAATGCAAATGTCGATGCAAGTTATTTTACAAATATCGGCGCAAGTGTAGCATTTTACTTTATTTGTTTTTGCCTGCACATTACACATCTGTAGTTCTATGTGGTTTAAAGCTGCTATTCCTGTGTTTTAAAACTGCTCACCTGTATATCAGCCCTCAGTCCCCGTTCTGTCACGGCTTGTGCCGTTTGAAGCGGAGGGACGCCCGGGCTCAATTTTTACTCTTCCGGTCTTTCGATCGGAACTACAGTCAGCGCGCTAGTGGTTATGCCACCAGTCCCCAGGCCTACTTAAAGTGGGGCAGGACGCGTGCAGCGGCACGCCAAAGGCAAGCCCGTCTGCGCCCGTCCGCGCCAGGACGCCGCCAGGGTCTCTTTTTCTTTTAGTTCAGTTATTTTTATATTATTTATTCATTGTACATCTTGGCACCTTTTGTGAGTGTTTCATTATGGCCAGATTATCTTATTCTAGTAAAGAGCTCAAAAATTTAAGTAAACCTTATTTTAAACTCCCAGCTGATTTAAGGGAAATAACGAACACATGTTCATCTGAAAACCACTGTTTAAAAGTCCCAAAACTATGGGACTCACCTAGACCACAGTTTAAATCAGACAAAACCATAATCACCAATCCACTAAAGGCAATCTATTTGAATGCTCGCTCAATCCCTAAACATGCGGTAGAGCTCTGGAACCTTCTGGACATGGAAGCGCCAGACATTTGTTTTATAACAGAGACCTGGTTACACGATCATGCCTCCACGGATGTAGTTATTGCTTTTCCACCCACCTACAGTATAAATCGATTGGATAGGAAGGGGAAAAGAGGGGGAGGGCTACTCATAGCAACTACTATGGGCGTGGAAATCATCTCCCTGGAATCTATGGGTACAGATCAATTTGAACTCTACATTTTTGATATAAAGGGCATAGTTCAACAAGGCACTATGAGAGGAGCCTTAATATATAGACCTACGGGTCCAAAAAATGATTTTGTCCATAAATTATTTGAGGCTATTGCCCATCATGTTCTGGCAGTAGATGCTTTTCTTCTAATAGGTGATTTTAATTATCACGGCGAGATTCTTTTGGACTCTGATACAAATCAGTTGATCACCACCATGAGCACTCTGGGATTAACTCAAATGGTGATCGGCCCCACCCATGTTGCAGGCCATACGCTCGATCTCTTATTTACGAATGCTATTAACATCATAGTAGAACCCCCTTTTCCGTTACTGTGGTCCGACCATGACCTATTGAAGTTTACAATTCCCATTCAGATCAGTCAAAATGAGATGAGGAGTAAGACAATGTGGAGAAGATCATGGCGGAAAGTTACCCCTACCTCTTTTGCAGCCCATTTCAACCTTCCCCCGTTATGCAAAGAGGAGAATATTGATCAGGCAGCTTCCCTCTTTGAGGGAGAAATAACAACTACACTAAATCAAATTGCTCCCCTTACCAAGGTCAATATAAAATCTAGAATTGCTCCTTGGTTCACAGAACAGTTAAAAACATTAAAGGTTTCTTGTAGGACAGCAGAATATAAATGGAGAAAAAGCAAAGCCCAAATCGATCGAAAAAACTATAAAAATGTCCATCGTAGTTATATGGATACTATTAGGCAAAGTAAAACAAACTTTCTCCTAAACCGAACTGAAAAAGCGGCGAACTCTAATAAAGAACTCTACAACATCTTAAAGGAATTTACCATGCCCCTGGTCAGCCAGAAATTCCTGTTTCACAGGAGTGGGCAGATTCCCTTTCTGAATTCTTTGAAACTAAAATTGCCATCATTCACAGTTCTTTTCCTTTGCAACAACATTTAAACACTCAGGAAAACCATCACGCCCCCTCTGATGACCCTTTTCCCCTCTTAGAGGATTTCTCCCAATATAGCTCTGAGGAAGTGGCCAAGGCCTTGGGAAAAATCAAATCAGGCTCACCAGTTGATCCTGTATCACCTCGTTTTTTGTCTAAAATTCTTCTGGTGCTTTTGGACAATATTACAATTCTACTTAATTGGTCACTCTCAACATCAGTGGTCCCAAGGATTTGGAAAGCAGCCAGAGTTAGACCAATTTTGAAAAAGTCCACTGCAGACCCTAAACTTTTAACCAACTATCGCCCTATCTCGCTGCTTCCATATTTTGGGAAGGTACTCGAGTCTCTGGTCAATAGGCAGCTCGTAGACCATCTCGAGACACATGGCCTATTAGACCCTTCACAGTCCGGTTTCAGGGACGCACATAGCACTGAAACGGCACTGGTAGAAGTCACTGATAATATCCGACTTGCATTAGATAGAGGGCAGTCATCCATTCTCATCCTGCTGGATTGATCAGCAGCCTTTGACACCATATCCCACAGCATTTTAGAACAATGGCTCTGGGATATTGGTGTCAGGGGGAAGGCCCTGGAGTGGCTAAAAAGTTATCTACGTGACCGAGTCTCAGCAGTACAGATTGCCGATGTGGTCTCTTGTAGCAGGTTTGTGAGGATGGGTATGCCTCAGGGCTCAATTTTGAGCCCCACGCTATTCAATCTTTATATGACCCCCCTAGCCACGGTGATCAGAGCATACAGCTTTGATGTAGTGTCGTATGCAGATGACATCCAGATTCTGATCACCCTTGGTCCTGACCCTATCGAGACAAAGTCTTGTTTCAAGAATTGCATGCTTCATATAGATAAATGGATGAATACCAACCACCTACAATTGAACGGAAGTAAAACCAAGATTGTACTCTTTGGTAAAGCCCATGAGCATTGGTCAGATGATTGGTGGCCCCAAAATCTGGGCTCTTGTCCTTCCCCTAAGCAGACAGTGAGGAATTTGGGAATCCTAATTGATAATCAGTTATCAATGAAAAAAACAGGTTAAACACATAATTGGTACCTGTTTTGGTATTATGCGCAATCTGCGTAAGGTATTTAAGTGGATCCCGCTAGGAAACAACTCGTACAGGGACTGATTGTCAGCCATATGGACTACGGTAATGCTCTGCTGTCAGAAATAAATGCAGACCTCCTTTCTAGACTTCAGGTCTTGCAGAACACTGCGGCCAGGCTGGTGTTAAACCTTCCATCTCGAACCCCCTCAGTGCCTAGCCTTAGACATCTTCATTGGTTACCTGTGAAGAAGAGAATATGTTTTAAGATCTTATGCCTAACACATAAAAATATGTATGGTAGGGGTCCAGGCTACTGGAAACAAAAACTTAGCTGGTACCAGCCAAGTAGGCCTTTGAGATCCTGTAACAAATCTCTTCTAACTCCACTCAGAATACGTACTGTCAGAAATGGGGGTCGGGATTTTTCTTTTCTTGCTCCCACTCTATGGAAAAAATTGTCTCCAGATGTACGTACTATTTCTGACCATAAATGTTTCCACCGGAATTTTAAAACTTGGCTGTTTGAACACTAGCTCTGTCTCTTTTTTTTTGCTGATAACAGGGGAGTCGTCCGCCAGCGCCAAGAGACCTTCGGGTGATGTGTGCGCTAAATAAATGCTCCTTGATTTGATTTGTGTGTGAAAGCAAAGAACTGTTGAATAATATTGGTTAAGGTTAAAAGATCAGGCTACAGTTGAACTTTCACACCAGCCATAAACACCCATGTAATATTCAAAATGGAATAGTGCACTGGGAAAATGTTCTCCTTCAAATATTCAGTTACAGTTCAAATCTTTATTCGACAATCCAAAGAGGTAGCCATGAAAGTGCAAGCATATTAGATTTAAAAAACAATCTAAAAAAAGCAGATACAGTCACAATTGTTAAAATCATTTCATTTCTTGTGTTATAGCAAGACACATTCTCTCGTTAATAGGCTTCAAAATAGACATGGCATTATTATTGCTTAAAGGAAAATCATCTACGGAATTAATAAAATCGGTTCAATTCTTTTCTACTCTATTCTGGTATTTTTCCTCACGTTAATTGATTTCAAAATGAACAGGACAATGTTATAACATATCAGGGGGTCACCTAGTGTCACCAGAAATTTCATTGCTACTTTATGTGACCTAATGTTATGGGCGACAAACAATGGTTTGAGATAAAAACATCTAAAATTCTGATAAACGTTACATAACAACATAAAGTGCAATGTGCTCTGTTTACTTCTGTTATCACACGGACATGGTACCTCATCAGATGGATGAGTCCTCATTTTTGGAAATGCTACAAGGTGATGAACGATGCCCCATCTCAATCTTAATAGCACAAAACGGTGCTGGGCATAAGTCACATATGACAAATAATTATGAGCACCCTCCTCTAAGCTATACGATATGTACAAGGCAACAGTAGGTTTATTTCTCTCAAACTTTGATCTCAGGTCCAACCTATATTTTAAATAAGAGTCTCTGATCTCCTTCTTTGTATGGGACAATGTTTTTGATGTCTCTGACCATACTGATATTTTGTACAGATTTTCTTAAGAGGAATTAATATATAGTAACCATGGAATTTTTAGTGCATCGTGCGGATTAAGACAATCTAAAATAATCAATTTAGTAAAAGCGGTTTCTTCCCTTTCCCTAAATTGAATCCTACAATAACAGTGGTCTAATCGATAAGAGATCTTCTAAAAACTGGAGACCCACCTCATAATGTGCAATAGTGTTTGAATCAGATGGCGGAAAATATAACAAGCGTTTCAAGAAAGAATTTTCTTGTGTTTGCAGGGCCTTGCTTTTTGCATAACCCCAAAGCCCTGCCCCGTAAAAAGCTATACTTGCTCCTTTAGCTTTATATATAGCTACCATCTCATTATTTTGACGATTCCCTAATTTGGATGAAAATTAAAAAATTCCCTGAGTTGCCCTGCTCATTTTAGCTCTGGTGTTTAAAATATGTTGGGACTAAGAGCTGTTATCCGAAAATAAAATGCCAAGATAGCAAAAGGAATTAACAGTATTGATTGGGCTATTCTCTATAAAAAAAGTTTTGGGGCTTTTGGCTTCGGCCCACAGATCATGGTATATGTTTTGCATTTATTAATTACCATTTTGTTTGCGTCTTGAATGCTGAAAATGCATCCATCAGTCTCTGGAGGCCTACCAAGGTTCTTGCTAAGAGTACAGCGTCGTCCACAAATAGTAAAACGGGTATCCGACGACTTGCCACCCTGGGGGCATTGGCCTGTATTGTCTGCAAATGATTATCTATCCCATTAATAAAAAGGGAGAATAATATTGGTGCTAACATGCATCCTTGCCTTACCCCCGCCCCACTTTGAATTTGGATGAACATTCCCCCTGGGGGCCAAAACGAATTTGGCTCGTTAAATTCTCGTACAAACGAGTGAGAAACCCAATAATCGCCCTTGGTGCTCCCATACTCGGCAAAGCATAAATATATGGTGTCTGCCTTTGCCATGGTATACTTGCCGAAAAGTAGCTCTAAGTTAGTGCATTGCTCAATGGTCCTGAGTCGTTTTCTGAACTCAAACTGCACCGGGTTTAAAACCGAGTACTTCAATGCCTATTCCTCAAGTCTTAGCAGCAGGACCCTGCTCATCACTTTCAAGGCAGTATCTAAGAGTGAGATTGGGCGATAATTTCTAGGGTCTGTTTTATCCCCTTTTTTAAATATGGGTATGATGATCTATTCTACCCATGTCTTTGGGATTGTATCAGTAACAGCTGCGTTAAACACTCGGGTTAAGATGGGACCCCATAATATTGGGGCAGATTTAAACAATTTCGCTGGGACACCACCAGGTCCTGGGGCCCGCAACCCCCGGCACTCACCTGGATTGCCTGGAGGACTTCCTCATTAATGATATTCAGAGGGAGATGTTTTCCCTCTCCTATCAATCATTCAGACACTCCCATCATCTCCTTCAAATAATCATTCAGACAGTCTTTATAAATATTCCTTTTTATTTCTTTTTTCTTTTTTCTTCTTCTTTCTTTTTTATATATATGTCTTCACAAAAAATCCACAAGTATACATAAACTATCCAGCCAACGCGTTTCGTTAAAAATGTCAGTTTTGAACTTCGTCAGGGCTGAAATGAACGTGAAAAAATATATGTAAGAAAAATAAAAGACAGTTCTCAACAACACCATAGTACAAATCTATAACTGACACATGCAGATTAACTGGCACATACAGAATATCACTAATATCACAATAAACAAAACTGTAAACAGGGAGAGATCACATATAACAACACCCAGTAATACAACATGAATAATAACACCATCATCAGAGGAAAACCCTGCATATCCTATAAATAGAAAGCACAACATTAGTACCAGACCAACAAAACACTAAGTGGCAAAAATAAAAACCCAAGTTCCCAAACCGAACTCTAAGTCCCTGATTAAGTATTACTAAAAAGATCAATTTTTAAAATTCATTGTTACACCTGTTAAGGGTTTTAATGAAAACATACATTTGGGAAAGATATAGCTTGTTTACTATGAGCATCGTTTGCACATCCACTATATAGAATTACTCCAGAAGTACAGAAATGTTTTTTTCAAAAACTAAATGAAGATTCCAAACATATCTAATATGTATCGTATTTAAAGATGGTTCATTTTCCTCATCATAAGTAACTCAATCGTTAGTTCCAATTATTCCATACATACAACGATGCATAGATGTGCTTCCTTCTTTGGAACAGGTCAAGTAGGTTCCAGGAATATTTTATAAATATTAAAACTGTTACTACGGGAACTGAGATAATTTGCCCGTCATTGGTACCTAAAAATAATTATCACCATATAAAAATTAAATGGCATACCAATAGTATATCATGGAATATAATGTATTACACAGACATATTAAAGACAAGTAAAATTATTTTACCCATAATCTAAGTGCCAGGCGTTATATTACCGAATATCAAATGATAAAATCTATCTGACAAAGAAGCACATAAAACGTCAAGAGGCAACGCATACTATAATTTCTCAATACGGAACATATAATCTCTCATAAAAGGTCAACTCAATAAAACTATATCAGTATAATAAAATATGAATATTCACAGAAAATAGGACCGTGGAAACGAGATTCAAATAGTAGGTTAGTAAACTGGCAATGAAAGTAGATGGTACAGCCTTACCGTATATAGTTTAAACCCAAACAGAAAAAATCCTCTAAAGAAAAAGGGGGGAGTATTATATATAAACTTGTGGCCAACCAGTAAGAGGCCCAATCACGTTGAAGAATCAGAAGTATTAGGAAATGAGGAAAGAGGAAAAAAAACAATCATGAATAAACCTGGATGAAGTATACAATGCACTTGTCAAGAGTTGGTCATGAGGGCCGACAGCAGTTATGGTACGGGGTGCTATACATTAACCTATAAAACCACAGGTAACACTGAGAATCAGCATCAAAGATGGTATCCATATCCCAAATGCAGTTTTAACCCAAACAAATGGAACGCTTTAGCGTAAAAGGACACAAAGTTTACGGTGCGCTTAAAATATAATAAAGTGGAACCTAAACTTTACTTAGCATCAGCATTAGAGACCATGAAAACCACCCATGTAGGTTAATGGTTGCTGCTTCCAGGGAAAAACACAATAACTTTTCTAGTTATCTAAGACACTTTAATAGCATTACATTATCACGTGTTTGCCCCTAAAATTTCAAGCTCAGACAGCTGGATGAACAAAATGATCACAGCTGTGTGGAGGGCGAGCACTTTTTTTTTCTGTGGAAGCACACAACTTTTGTCCAATCAAAACATGTATTCCTGGCTCCCAACATCTTGGCGGAGTCAAAGACCCTCTCTAATGTTCCTCATATAATTATCTGGCTACAGCTGCACAGTCAAGCCTGACCATGAAAAGGATATCTTAGTAAATCGATCCCTACAGATTTTCTAAACATTCCCTTGAACACTCCAAGGGGCTTTATCTAGAACAGGCATCTCCTATGAGTAGCTCATGACCTACTAGTAGCTCTCTAGCTACTTGTAAGTAGCTCTCCTGTGTGCAACCCAACATACTGAATTAATAGCTGTTGCTTGGCTGTACTGGTATATGTATATCAGCATTGAAAAGTAGGCATAGGAGACAAAAATGTTTGCATTTTCTGAACACATAAACTGATGTGTTGAAAAAAATGATTGCATTTCTAAAATATGTGTAAAGCTGATATGTGAGTGATGAATCATCTGGCATTAGGGATACTAACATTGATATTAATGCTGAAGGCATTACAGCTATGACTGTTATGTATTATACATGTAAAGGCATTGCAAATTAGCAACCCAATTTTTTAGGTCTCGTCAAGACATTCTGTTTATCATCAGTGACTTACAGCCTGCCCATCACTTACCATTTGTTAGCTTTATTGTCACTCTCATATCCCTGCTTGCATTTAGTGAGCTCTTGATGATTTCCTCTGTTGAACCCTCCCATGGAGCACAGCCCAAGTACTTGTGTCCTTCCACTGTTTTTCCCGTGGGAGATACTTTCTCTTCTTTAACTTTAACCAGTCTATGAAAGTGCATGTCGGCCATCCTGTTCCCTCCCGTTGTACTGCCTCTTCCCTCTCCCGCCGCATTGCTTGTATATTCAAGACACTGTTTCCACTTTAATTTAAATATATCTTGTAAAGCTGATGTTGCAGCGCCCTCTTGCCTTTTCACAAACACTTCTGCGTGGATCCTTGCACAAAGATCATGTGAATGCTTTCTATTTTGATCATTTCAGTGGCATATGTATAGTTAACATTTTGTGAGTGTTCTTTTCACTAATTCTGGTACACAGGTAGAATATTAAATGAAGGCTGCTCTGCTCACAAAATGTTTTGTTCAACCACGGTAACCGTGCTTCGAAGAAAGTGCCCAGTGGCCGGGCCTTGTTCTTTGACTGCCTTGTGGTTGCAATTATTTAATTTCTGTGTTTGCTGTTTTTCGTGGAAGGATCTACAGCAACATATGTCATGGCTTGTTGCTGTACACACCGGGCAATCACTTCTTTTGTGTGTAGCAGCTGGGTGCCTGGAGCCAGGCACATCAAACCTTGCCAGCTTCTCCAATGCTTGTTCATGTTCCTAAAGAGGGTTGTGTTTATTGCCAACAATAAACAACTGCTGGCAGCAGCCATTGTCATTTGGTGTTTATTTTCCTACAGGACATAGCTTTGAATATGGCAGGTTTGCCAAGTATTTTCAGCCTTCTAGGTTAATACTATGAGGAGCAGGCTTGGTATTTACAACAAGAATTGACAAGGCCAATAGGTCTTGCCTGTGTGAGAGCTATTGAGTTTGTCAAAGCTTTTTTAAATTGTATTTTAAAGATGCTTCACTGTGTGTGTATCGATGCTGTAAGGTTTCCCCAAAAAGCAATTTCCAAAGCCAATAGGTCCCAAAGTTGAGACCAATTGGCTTTGCCAGTGCTTGTTGCTTTCCAACTGGTAGCCCTGCCTGATGCACTGATGCTTACCATTGCTGGTAATAGTACCTCGGTGGCCACTACTGTAACCTTGTTGGATGGGGTCACTGTTACACCATTAATAAAAGTGGTAGCTCGAGGTGATTTTTCCTCTAAGGTAAATTGCTCTTATTACAGGAAAGGTTGAACACCCTGCTGTAGAAGAGACTGGGGGTAGGTTTTACAGTAAGGGGGCAGAGGGCTGGATTGTTCCAGCTTTGACAGGTCCTCGCTGCGCTGATAAAAGCCCTCTATTTCACAACCAGTACAAATAGAGTACAGTGCTTTAAATGGGCTGCTACTGAGTACCGGCACTTTTTTTTTATTTTGAGAGGGAGAGTAGCTGCTCTTTCAAGAGTGACACAATACTTTTAATTGGAGAGTGCCTACACTGCTCAGAAACAAGCAGGCACGCTGGTACAGGGTACCTGCACTTCTATTGGTGATCGGCCCCACCCATGTTGCAGGCCATACGCTCGATCTCTTATTTACGAATGCTATTAACATCATAGTAGAACCCCCTTTTCCGTTACTGTGGTCAGACCATGACCTATTGAAGTTTACAATTCCCATTCAGATCAGTCAAAATGAGATGAGGAGTAAGACAATGTGGAGAAGATCATGGCGGAAAGTTACCCCTACCTCTTTTGCAGCCCATTTCAACCTTCCCCCGTTATGCAAAGAGGAGAATATTGATCAGGCAGCTTCCCTCTTTGAGGGAGAAATAACAACTACACTAAATCAAATTGCTCCCCTTACCAAGGTCAATATAAAATCTAGAATTGCTCCTTGGCTCACAGAACAGTTAAAAACATTAAAGGTTTCTTGTAGGACAGCAGAATATAAATGGAGAAAAAGCAAAGCCCAAACCGATCGAAAAAACTATAAAAATGTCCATCGTAGTTATATGGATACTATTAGGCAAAGTAAAACAAACTTTCTCCTAAACCGAATTGAAAAAGCGGCGAACTCTAATAAAGAACTCTACAACATCTTAAAGGAATTTACCATGCCCCCTGGTCAGCCAGAAAATCCTGTTTCACAGGAGTGGGCAGATTCCCCTTCTGAATTCTTTGAAACTAAAATTGCCATCATTCACAGTTCTTTTCCTTTGCAACAACATTTAAACACTCAGGAAAACCATCACGCCCCCTCTGATGACCCTTTTCCCCTCTTAGAGGATTTCTCGCAATATAGCTCTGAGGAAGTGGCCAAGGCCTTGGGAAAAATCAAATCAGGCTCACCAGTTGATCCTGTATCACCTCGTTTTTTGTCTAAAATTCTTCCGGTGCTTTTGGACAATATTACAATGCTACTTAATTGGTCACTCTCAACATCAGTGGTCCCAAGGATTTGGAAAGCAGCCAGAGTTAGACCAATTTTGAAAAAGTCCACTGCAGACCCTAAACTTTTAACCAACTATCGCTCTATCTCGCTGCTTCCATATTTTGGGAAGGTACTCGAGTCTCTGGTCAATAGGCAGCTCGTAGACCATCTCGAGACACATGGCCTATTAGACCCTTCACAGTCCGGTTTCAGGGACGCACATAGCACTGAAACGGCACTGGTAGAAGTCACTGATAATATCCGACTTGCATTAGATAGAGGGCAGTCATCCATTCTCATCCTGCTGGATTGATCAGCAGCCTTTGACACCATATCCCACAGCATTTTAGAACAATGGCTCTGGGATATTGGTGTCAGGGGGAAGGCCCTGGAGTGGCTAAAAAGTTATCTACGTGACCGAGTCTCAGCAGTACAGATTGCCGATGTGGTCTCTTGTAGCGGGTTTGTGAGGATGGGTATGCCTCAGGGCTCAATTTTGAGCCCCACGCTATTCAATCTTTATATGACCCCCCTAGCCACGGTGATCAGAGCATACGGCTTTGATGTAGTGTCGTATGCAGATGACATCCAGATTCTGATCACCCTTGGTCCTGACCCTATCGAGACAAAGTCTTGTTTCAAGAATTGCATGCTTCATATAGATAAATGGATGAATACCAACCACCTACAATTGAACGGAAGTAAAACCAAGATTGTACTCTTTGGTAAAGCCCATGAGCATTGGTCAGATGATTGGTGGCCCCAAAATCTGGGCTCTTGTCCTTCCCCTAAGCAGACAGTGAGGAATTTGGGAATCCTAATTGATAATCAGTTATCAATGAAAAAAACAGGTTAAACACATAATTGGTACCTGTTTTGGTATTATGCGCAATCTGCGTAAGGTATTTAAGTGGATCCCGCTAGGAAACCACTCGTACAGGGACTGATTGTCAGCCGTATGGACTACGGTAATGCTCTGCTGTCAGAAATAAATGCAGACCTCCTTTCTAGACTTCAGGTCTTGCAGAACACTGCGGCCAGGCTGGTGTTAAACCTTCCATCTCGAACCCCCTCAGTGCCTAGCCTTAGACATCTTCATTGGTTACCTGTGAAGAAGAGAATATGTTTTAAGATCTTATGCCTAACACATAAAAATATGTATGGTAGGGGTCCAGGCTACTGGAAACAAAAACTTAGCTGGTACCAGCCAAGTAGGCCTTTGAGATCCTGTAACAAATCTCTTCTCACTCCACTCAGAATACGTACTGTCAGAAATGGGGGTCGGGATTTTTCTTTTCTTGCTCCCACTTTATGGAAAAAATTGTCTCCAGATGTACGTACTATTTCTGACCATAAATGTTTCCACCAGAATTTTAAAACTTGGCTGTTTGAACACTAGCTCTGTCTCTTTTTTTTTGCTGATAACAGGGGAGTCGTCCGCCAGCGCCAAGAGACCTTCGGGTGATGTGTGCGCTAAATAAATGCTCCTTGATTTGATTTGATTTGTGTGTGAAAGCAAAGAATTGTTGAATAATATTGGTTAAGGTTAAAAGATCAGGTTACAGTTGAACTTTCACACCAGCCCTAAACACCCATGTAATATTCAAAATGGAATAGTGCACTGGGAAAATGTAATCCTTCAAATATTCAGTTACAGTTCAAATCTTTATTCGACAATCCAAAGAGGTAGCCATGAAAGTGCAAGCATATTAGATTTAAAAAACAATCTAAAAAAGGCAGATACAGTCACAATTGTGAAAATCATTTCATTTCTTATGTTATAGCAAGACACATTCTCTCGTTAATAGGCTTCAAAATAGACAGGGCATTATTATTGCTTAAAGGAAAATCATCTACGGAATTAATAAAATCGGTTCAATTCTTTTCTACTCTATTCTGGTATTTTTCCTCACGTTAATTGATTTCAAAATGAACAGGACAATGTTATAACATATCAGGGGGTCACCTAGTGTCACCAGAAATTTCATTGCTACTTTATGTGACCTAATGTTATGGGCGACAAACAATGGTTTGAGATAAAAACATCTAAAATTCTAATAAACATTACATAACAACATAAAGTGCAATGTGCTCTGTTTACTTCTGTTATCACACGGACATGGTACCTCATCAGATGGATGAGTCCTCATTTTTGGAAATGCTACAAGGTGATGAACGATGCCCCATCTCAATCTTAATAGCACAAAACGGTGCTGGGCATAAGTCACATATGACAAATAATTATGAGCACCCTCCTCTAAGCTATACGATATGTACAAGGCAACAGTAGGTTTATTTCTCTCAAACTTTGATCTCAGGTCCAACCTATATTTTAAATAAGAGTCTCTGATCTCCTTCTTTGTATGGGACAATGTTTTTGATGTCTCTGACCATACTGATATTTTGTACAGATTTTCTTAAGAGGAATTAATATATAGTAACCATGGAATTTTTAGTGCATCGTGCGGATTAAGACAATCTAAAATAATCAATTTAGTAAAAGCGGTTTCTTCCCTTTCCCTAAATTGAATCCTACAATAACAGTGGTCTAATCGATAAGAGATCTTCTAAAAACTGGAGACCCACCTCATAATGTGCAATAGTGTTTGAATCAGATGGCGGAAAATATAACAAGCGTTTCAAGAAAGAATGTTCTTGTGTTTGCAGGGCCTTGCTTTTTGCATAACCCCAAAGCCCTGCCCCGTAAAAAGCTATACTTGCTCCTTTAGCTTTATATATAGCTACCATCTCATTATTTTGACGATTCCCTAATTTGGATGAAAATTAAAAAATTCCCTGAGTTGCCCTGCTCATTTTAGCTCTGGTGTTTAAAATATGTTGGGACTAAGAGCTGTTATCCGAAAATAAAATGCCAAGATAGCAAAAGGAATTAACAGTATTGATTGGGCTATTCTCTATAAAAAAAGTTTTGGGGCTTTTGGCTTCGGCCCACAGATCATGGTATATGTTTTGCATTTATTAATTACCATTTTGTTTGCGTCTTGAATGCTGAAAATGCATCCATCAGTCTCTGGAGGCCTACCAAGGTTCTTGCTAAGAGTACAGCGTCGTCCACAAATAGTAAAACGGGTATCGGACGACTTGCCACCCTGGGGGCATCGGCCTGTATTGTCTGCAAATGATTATCTATCCCATTAATAAAAAGGGAGAATAATATTGGTGCTAACATGCATCCTTGCCTTACCCCCGCCCCACTTTGAATTTGGATGAACATTCCCCCTGGGGGCCAAAACGAATTTGGCTCGTTAAATTCTCGTACAAACGAGTGAGAAACCCAATAATCGCCCTTGGTGCTCCCATACTCGGCAAAGCATAAATATATGGTGTCTGCCTTTGCCATGGTATACTTGCCGAAAAGTAGCTCTAAGTTAGTGCATTGCTCAATGGTCCTGAGTCGTTTTCTGAACTCAAACTGCACCGGGTTTAAAACCGAGTACTTCAATGCCTATTCCTCAAGTCTTAGCAGCAGGACCCTGCTCATCACTTTCAAGGCAGTATCTAAGAGTGAGATTGGGCGATAATTTCTAGGGTCTGTTTTATCCCCTTTTTTAAATATGGGTATGATGATCTATTCTACCCATGTCTTTGGGATTGTATCAGTAACAGCTGCGTTAAACACTCGGGTTAAGATGGGACCCCATAATATTGGGGCAGATTTAAACAATTTCGCTGGGACACCACCAGGTCCTGGGGCCCGCACCCCCCGGCACTCACCTGGATTGCCTGGAGGACTTCCTCATTAATGATATTCAGAGGGAGATGTTTTCCCTCTCCTATCAATCATTCAGACACTCCCATCATCTCCTTCAAATAATCATTCAGACAGTCTTTATAAATATTCCTTTTTATTTTTTTTATTTTTTCTTCTTCTTTCTTTTTTATATATATGTCTTCACAAAAAATCCACAAGTATACATAAACTATCCAGCCAACGCGTTTCGTTAAAAATGTCAGTTTTGAACTTCGTCAGGGCTGAAATGAACGTGAAAAAATATATGTAAGAAAAATAAAAGACAGTTCTCAACAACACCATAGTACAAATCTATAACTGACACATGCAGATTAACTGGCACATACAGAATATCACTAATATCACAATAAACAAAACTGTAAACAGGGAGAGATCACATATAACAACACCCAGTAATACAACATGAATAATAACACCATCATCAGAGGAAAACCCTGCATATCCTATAAATAGAAAGCACAACATTAGTACCAGACCAACAAAACACTAAGTGGCAAAAATAAAAACCCAAGTTCCCAAACCGAACTCTAAGTCCCTGATTAAGTATTACTAAAAAGATCAATTTTTAAAATTCATTGTTACACCTGTTAAGGGTTTTAATGAAAACATACATTTGGGAAAGATATAGCTTGTTTACTATGAGCATCGTTTGCACATCCACTATATGGAATTACTCCAGAAGTACAGAAATGTTTTTTTCAAAAATAAATGAAGATTCCCAACATATCTAATTTGTATCGTATTTAAAGATTGTTCATTTTCCTCATCATAAGTAACTCAATCGTTAGTTCCAATTATTCCCTACATACAACGATGCATAGATGTGCTTCCTTCTTTGGAACAGGTCAAGTAGGTTCCAGGAATATTTTATAAATATTAAAACTGTTACTACGGGAACTGAGATAATTTGCCCGTCATTGGTACCTAAAAATAATTTTCACCATATAAAAATTAAATGGCATACCAATAGTATATCATGTAATATAATGTATTACACAGACATATTAAAGACAAGTAAAATTATTTTACCCATAATCTAAGTGCCAGGCGTTATATTACCGAATATCAAATGATAAAATCTATCTGACAAAGAAGCACATAAAACGTCAAGAGGCAACGCATACTATAATTTCTCAATACGGAACATATAATCTCTCAAAAAAGGTCAATTCAATAAAACTATATCAGTATAATAAAATATGAATATTCACAGAAAATAGGACCGTGGAAACGAGATTCAAATAGTAGGTTAGTAAACTGGCAATGAAAGTAGATGGTACAGCCTTCCCGTATATAGTTTAAACCCAAACAGAAAAAATCCTCTAAAGAAAAAGGGGGGAGTATTATATATAAACTTGTGGCCAACCAATAAGAGGCCCAATCACGTTGAAGAATCAGAAGTATTAGGAAATGAGGAAAGAGGAAAAAAAACAATCATGAAAAAACCTGGATGAAGTATACAATGCACTTGTCAAGAGTTGGTCATGAGGGCCGACAGCAGTTATGGTACGGGGTGCTATACATTAACCTATAAAACCACAGGTAACACTGAGAATCAGCATCAAAGATGGTATCCATATCCCAAATGCAGTTTTAACCCAAACAAATGGAACGCTTTAGCGTAAAAGGACACAAAGTTTACGGTGCGCTTAAAATATAATAAAGTGGAACCTAAACTTTACTTAGCATCAGCATTAGAGACCATGAAAACCACCCATGTAGGTTAATGGTTGCTGCTTCCAGGGAAAAACACAATAACTTTTCTAGTTATCTAAGACACTTTAATAGCATTACATTATCACGTGTTTGCCCCTAAAATTTCAAGCTCAGACAGCTGGATGAACAAAATGATCACAGCTGTGTGGAGGGCGAGCACTTTTTTTTCTGTGGAAGCACACAACTTTTGTCCAATCAAAACATGTATTCCTGGCTCCCAACATCTTGGCGGAGCCAAAGACCCTCTCTAATGTTCCTCATATAATTGTCTGGCTACAGCTGCACAGTCAAGCCTGACCATGAAAAGGATATCTTAGTAAATCGATCCCTACAGATTTTCTAAACATTCCCTTGAACACTCCAAGGGGCTTTATCTAGAACAGGCATCTCCTATGAGTAGCTCATGACCTACTAGTAGCTCTCTAGCTACTTGTAAGTAGCTCTCCTGTGTGCAACCCAACATACTGAATTAATAGCTGTTGCTTGGCTGTACTGGTATATGTATATCAGCATTGAAAAGTAGGCATATGAGACAAAAATGTTTGCATTTTCTGAACACATAAACTGATGTGTTGAGAAAAATGATTGCATTTCTAAAATATGTGTAAAGCTGATATGTGAGTGATGAACCATCTGGCATTAGGGATACTAACATTGATATTAATGCTGAAGGCATTACAGCTATGACTGTTATGTATTATACATGTAAAGGCATTGCAAATTGGCAACCCAATTTTTTAGGTCTCGTCAAGACATTCTGTTTATCATCAGTGACTTACAGCCTGCCCATCACTTACCATTTGTTAGCTTTATTGTCACTCTCATATCCCTGCTTGCATTTAGTGAGCTCTTGATGATTTCCTCTGTTGAACCCTCCCATGGAGCACAGCCCAAGTACTTGTGTCCTTCCACTGTTTTTCCCGTGGGAGATACTTTCTCTTCTTTAACTTTAACCAGTCTATGCAAGTGCATGTCGGCCATCCTGTTCCCTCCCGTTGTACGCCTCTTCCCTCTCCCGCCCCATTGCTTGTATATTCAAGACACTGTTTCCACTTTAATTTAAATATATCTTGTAAAGCTGATGTTGCAGCGCCCTCTTGCCTTTTCACAAACACTTCTGCGTGGATCCTTGCACAAAGATCATGCGAATGCTTTCTATTTTGGTCATTTCAGTGGCATATGTATAGTTAACATTTTGTGAATGTTCTTTTCACTAATTCTGGTACACAGGTAGAATATTAAATGAAGGCTGCTCTGCTCACAAAATGTTTTGTTCAACCACGGTAACCGTGCTTCGAAGAAAGTGCCCAGTGGCCGGGCCTTGTTCTTTGACTGCCTTGTGGTTGCAATTATTTAATTTCTGTGTTTGCTGTTTTTCGTGGAAGGATCTACAGCAACATATGTCATGGCTTGTTGCTGTACACACCGGGCAATCACTTCTTTTGTGTGTAGCAGCTGGGTGCCTGGAGCCAGGCACATCAAACCTTGCCAGCTTCTCCAATGCGTGTTCATGTTCCTAAAGAGGGTTGTGTTTATTGCCAACAATAAACAACTGCTGGCAGCAGCCATGGTCATGCGGTGTTTATTTTCCTACAGGACATAGCTTTGAATATGGCAGGTTTGCCAAGTATTTTCAGCCTTCTAGGTTAATACTATGAGGAGCAGGCTTGGTATTTACAACAAAAATTGACAAGGCCAATAGGTCTTGCCTGTGTGAGAGCTATTGAGTTTGTCAAAGCTTTTTTAAATTGTATTTTAAAGATGCTTCACTGTGTGTGTATCGATGCTGTAAGGTTTCCCAAAAAAGCAATTTCCAAAGCCAATAGGTCCCAAAGTTGAGACCAATTGGCTTTGCCAGTGCTTGTTGCTTTCCAACTGGTAGCCCTGCCTGATGCACTGATGCTTACCATTGCTGGTAATAGTACCTCGGTGGCCACTACTGTAACCTTGTCGGATGGGGTCACTGTTACACCATTAATAAAAGTGGTAGCTCGAGGTGATTTTTCCTCTAAGGTAAATTGCTCTTATTACAGGAAAGGTTGAAGACCCTGCTGTAGAAGAGACTGGGGGTAGGTTTTACAGTAAGGGGGCAGAGGGCTGGATTGTTCCAGCTTTGACAGGTCCTCGCTGCGCTGATAAAAGCCCTCTATTTCACAACCAGTACAAATAGAGTACAGTGCTTTAAATAGGCTGCTACTGAGTACCGGCACTTTTTTTTTATTTTGAGAGGGAGAGTAGCTGCTCTTTCAAGAGTGACACAATACTTTTAATTGGAGAGTGCCTACACTGCTCAGAAACAAGCAGGCACGCTGGTACAGGGTACCTGCACTTCTATTTTTCAATTTCAAGCACTGACTATTAGCTGCATGAGGGGCGACGGGTGCCCCTCGCCGTGACCGGCACCCCTCGCCGTGACCGGCACCCCTCGCCGTGACCGGCACCTCGTAGCACAGGCGGGATCAGACGCAGCCTTTACATTCTGTTCCAGGGGTAAAGGTCGGGCGGTGATTGCGCATCTCTGGAAGGGTCACTCCTGTGTTTGCACAGGTTTAATGTGTAGCCGGGCTGGTGGCCAGGGCCCTAGATAAGGGCTTCAGGGGTCAGTGTGTGCAGTCCCGAGCTCCCTGACCGCAGTGAGCATGGAGGCGCGCGGTGTTCACCTCAGGGTCGTGTGCTTGGCTCTCTTCCTCGCCTTCCCCTTGGCTTCAGCGAGGCCGGTAGAAAGTGGAGCAGACGCGGAGGATTACTCGGAGCACCAGGTGGAATCGGTGCAAGAGACGAATGTCCGGGCCCAGCTACAGCCCCGAGGGCCCAAACCAGCAGAGTCCCAGCGGGTCACCGCCGGCGAATTTCAAATGATCGTGGTAAGTGTGGTTGCTACTGAGCTTGCTCTCCTGAGAACACTGTTTCCAGTCCCGGGCTGTATCTTGACAACCTAAAGAATTCTGGGAGTTGTAGTTTTGGGGTCTTTCATTGAATGAAACGGTCTGACGTACCTGATAGTAATAGTTTGTAACACAAAAAAGTCCAGGATGAATGACAATCCGCGAGAAGGCAACACTAAATGGCAGAAGCTAACTTTTCAAAGATATACTGATGAACTATTCTCAAGCCCTTAATTTTGCGTTGAAATCGTCTGGACAAAATTCATATTTTAGGAGATACACAGAAAAAGGTGTAAGGTTTGAACACAAATATGAACAAAACGAGGGCCCAAACTTCCAATTGAATTTCTTTTGTTATCGTCAAACTCTAATGCAATCAGTAATGGCTTACTTCTTTCTTGGCCGACCGGTCACAGCAGGTCTGGCTCACACCTTGCGCCTCAGCAACTTACATCGTCCGCTTTGTTACCACGCATGGCATTACATCGCAAGTCGTTTGAACGACTGGCGCTAGGTGGCGTGCAACACCAGGGAATGTGTTGGATTTTAAGTCCAAGACATTCCCTGCTGTTGCGTTAACTGGAGTAGGAATAGTAATTTATACTATTCCTAAATCCAGAGCGCCATCTAGTGCAAGTCTTGCGATGTAATGCCATGCGTGGTAACAAGGCGGACAATGTAAGTTGTAACCTACCGCGTGGTATTTGCTCGCGGTGTAACGTCATATATTCTTGCTGGAGAGATCTGTGTTTTGTTTAGCCACAGTTTTGACTCAAAGTGGACTAAAGGGTTAATTTGTCTCCGCCAAGTACATAGGGTAACATGCCGATGACAGATTATTATGCTATGTATGCTAGATAAGTGGGTCACTGTTTTTGACACAGATCCTTTTATTACTTGCAGTTCATAAATTCCAATTCTTCCAATATAGCACAGTGAGCTATGAACCGGCATCAAAGATCTGCATGCAAACTGCAAGACATGGGTTTAGAACCTTATTGTTCTTTTACTCAATCTGTTATTATAAGGCTGATTAAAAGGGTTTTCGGTTAGTAGTAATAACGGACAACCCTAAGCCCTGCGATATGTTTTAAATCCTGACTTTGTGTTTCTTCCAACTATCCAATTTAACATATAATTCCTACCAGCAAAGACAATGTGTGAGGGACTCATACACCTTTAAACCCTTTTGGTTTTATATAACATCCTGTACATTGATTAACACTATACACTTGTATGATTTATTGCTAATGTGGGCGTGTGATGTAAAGCGCTCTGACACCCTACAGTGGGATGCGTAGCACTATAAAAGTATTGAATATAAAAATTAGCAAGTGCAATTTTAATTGTTATTCGTGTAAATACTTGTGTGTACGGATACACCTGACATTCTTAGAGGGCATGCATATATTTCTTACATATAGCGTTACACAAAATCAAAAACCTGCCTCTAAATCGTAGTTTCCCTTAAGTACTTGTGAAGTGATAACAAGCTGTGTGCCTTTGTATCTCCATTGCATAGACATCTAGGTGTTAGACTGCAGATAGCTTTCAGGCAGGACTCTACTCGAACAGGTGGAGGGCTGATGGTGCTTTGAATGCGCCCTTTGTTTTGGACCCAAGCTGGAATAAAAAAATTAAAAAGCCTACTCACTAGCTGCACATTGCTGCTGCAAACAGAAAGCAGACAACATGCTGGGACTGTTCAATTGTGCCCATGTGTTGGTAATTACACCGGGCCCAATTCAGCATATTTCACTGGGATCCCTGAACCACCTGAATAATAACTGTCGGATCCGGGATCTAGTGGGTTCCTCCTTCAGTGCAACACTGGTGCAAGGTCATCCCAGTTGTGGTAATCTAGCTTTTCCTGAAAAGCTAAGGATGTTTGCATGCATCTGCCTGGACAAGCCCCCTTTGCCTGGATCAGCAGGGCATCATCCCGCCATCCATTGTAGGTGAACATGAAACTGTCACCAAAGTTTGGGCATTATGCCCTTAAGAATCTGGGGTACACATGGTTAAAAGGCAACACCCCCCTTCAAATAAAGACCTTAACACTTTTCACCTTTTCCATTTAGAACTACCTGACTGAGTTTGGATACCTCCAAGAAACAGGAGAGGAGTACGTCCTTCCAAACAAAACTTTCATCACCGAAGACGAGTTTCCAGAAGAGGTCATCAGCGGCCTGGAATGGTTCCAAAGACAGAATGGACTAAAAGTTACAGGTAATCGATGAATTTGTTTCATCTTGATTGAGATATTTGTGAATGGGGGCAGGTTGCCTCCCAATCAAACATTTTCATAATTGCCCTTCACAAACCTATAAGCTGCATAAGGTCTTGAATGGAAACGGATAGCTAACCAGGGCAGAGGTGCGTACCCCCACTTCTGTGTCTGGACTCCATTGGATTAAGTCTTGAGGGAGTACCCACCCTTGTGAGGTAGGTGGACCTGACCAACGTCCAGGCTTGAGGAGTGATGTAGGAGAAGGCTCGACTGCCGGACCTCATTTTCCAGATGAGTGGGATTTGTCCAATAGGAGTCCGGACGAATTGAGGGGCCTAGATGGTTTGTGGAATGAGATAAGGCTTTTGAGGTAGATTGAGCCCCTGTTATGTAATGCTTTAAAGGTGTCTGAGTGAGAAGTATGAAGAGGTCCCATTTGTGTATCTGGAGCCACTGGAGTTCCTTGAAATGTGGTGAGATGTGTGTGTGGCTTGTTAGATTGAGTGTGATTCTGGGTGCCAAATTCTGAATGGTTTGAAGTCGCCTGGTGAGATGTTTGCTGATCCCGGCATAGAGGGTCATCCCGTAGTCCAATTTGCATGTGGTGAGGGTGCGTGTAATTTTATTGCGGGTGCTGGTTGAGAAACATAGAAAGATTTTCCTCAGCATCTTCAGGGTGTGGAAACAGGAGGCTGTGATGTTTTTGACTTGGACTGTCTTGATGAGTTGGCTGTGAGGTTCTTGGTGTGGGTGGTGGGGTCTGAATGTGCTGTCCAGGTTCATAACTCGTATTTATTTACATGCAAAGAAACAGGCAGCTTAATCCACCATAAAATGCTGATCTACACCACAAGTGAGTAGTAGTCCTACCTTACTCATGTAGCATCCTCTTGTAAGTCACCGTGCTGGCCCTGCCTGTGCAGGGTCTGTCTGCTTCAGGGCACAGGTGCTGCTGAAATGGTGAACTGTTAAACTCTCAGAGAGGACCTGTAGAGAGTGGCTCTTCCCTTTCATGTGAGCGGTGCCAGTGACTGCTGAGAAGCCTAGAGAGGCGCAGGGAGATGACGTAAGCACTACTGGAAGTGATGTGAAAGCAGTCCAGCGACACCAGCATTCAGACTGCTGGTTTAGCACCATTTTCAATTAATCTTACAGAAATGTTCTTCTTTTTCAGGCACCTACTAAAAACAATTTTTTCTCCATTTACCTTATTATTGCACAGCTTCTCTTCTCAACGGTACTCGGGGTGGGCCGGGTGGTAAGGGGGGTAGATATAGTATTTTTCTTGCACAGCGCAGTAACTAAAGTTGCAAAAGGGGTTGACAGCAGCACTAAGCCATATTTATTAACAACCATTGACAAAGCCAATAGGCCCGCCTTTATAGTGTGAGAGCCGAGCTTTTGGTTCTTCCAGTGTTTGTCCCTACAACGTTGTTTAAAAACATAAAAGAAAAAAAACATTTAAAAACACTGGTGAAAAAGCAAACACCGAAGGTACATCGAAATTGTATGTTGAATTACATGTTTTTAATCTTCATAAATGGTATGGTTTATTTTTCTAATACTTTTTACTCGAAGAAACTCTGAACATCGTTAAAAAAAAAATAAGGAAGTGTTGTGAACATGTATAGGGAAATGCTTGCCAAGGCCTCATTTACTTTCCAGAGGATTCAGCCATTTGGTCCCCTGTAGTAGCACAGGGAGTAGATTTATTTGCCTGCAGAAGTGTCATGATATCAAAAGAAGAATGTAGGGTGCCTAGTTCAACAAACATTAAGGTGATGGAAGGAATGCTTCAGTTATTCTCAGCCAGTGGTCATGACTTGGAGCTGCAGTTCAGTCCATTGTTTTTTAACCACTGTGCCACTCTAGACAGAGGTCTGCCATTTGCAAATCAGTTTTGCTTCTCCGCCAATTGGAACTGTCCAACCTGTGTGCCTAGGCCACGAACATGCACGAACATAGGCAACTCCAGACCAGTTTCAACCTACTAAGGCCTCGTCAGCAAAGTATAGCTGGAGGCCTGTTGGGCAGTACTCACGCCAGGGCATACGCTTCACAGCATCTAGTGCAGCGAACAGCAGAGTGATTGAAAGAATGCTTGAATTATTATCAGCCACTTGTGATCACGTGGGGCCACATTCCAGTCCATCATTCCTCTCCCACTATGCCACTGCAGACAGAGCCAAATACAAACGTGTGTTGTTCCTTTTCCAATAGGAACAGTCCTGCCCAAACTGGCAGATTCAACCTGGAAAACGTGTCCCCGGAAACACTTGTGGGAATTTTGCATGAGTTAATACCACATATGAAATTAGTGCAGCCCCCAGAACTCCTGTTAAAATACCCTCCCCACCCGCTTTGAACCCCACTGCTAATTGCAACGAGCAAGTGAAGAGAGTAAGCCCGACACTCCTCGGAAAGGTTTTCTTCACTCTCCCATCCATCATCTCTTCACCTTCCAATCCATCCATTTGGCTATCTTCCATCCTTCCTCCAGTTTTTGCGTTCACCCTTCCATCCATCCATTCACCCTTCCATCCATCCATTCACCCTTCCATCCATCCATTCACCCTTTCGTCCATCCATTCACCCATCCACCCATCCATCCATTCACCTGTTCACCCATTCAGCCTTGTTGCCTTCCATCAGTTGATCCATCCAGCCCTTCACTCGGCCATTCTTTCACTCTTCTCTCCATCCAGTCCCCTCACTTGTCCGCTTCGCCGTGGTATTCACGTACAGTGTTGGGTATGAGTTTTTTCCGTGTTCTTCCAGCTAGGAAGACCAATAAGAATTGTTTTATTTGGTAGAGGGGTCCTTCTTAGCAGCCCATTGGTCACCTACGCGCGAGCTCTAGCAGGGTGGCCTGTAGGGGGAGCTACAGATTGTCCGAGGCAGTCACAGAAGCGAGGTTGGTGCCATAAAGAGGCAGGATGCCCATGGAAGAGGATTGCCCAAGAGTTGGGGCCCTATCTCAGAGTGTAGGGTCTGGATTATTACCCAAGATCTGGGGCCTTATCTCAGACTGTAGGGTCTGGACTTACAAATTGAAAATCGATTTCTGGTCATGACCTTCGGCCTCTGTTTGTGTGTTTGACTTTGAAGCTGCACTGCGGCACAGACTGTTTTCAGGGACTCCCTGCAATGTTCAACTCTAGGGATTGCTGAGGGCATATGGACGCAGTGTAAGGTCAAAGGGCTCGCTGAGCATGCAGCAGAGGGCAGCACTGAGACATTTAGTGCTCTCTGCATACATAAGACTAATGAAAGCCCCATACATTTATTATAACGACTTGTTACGAGCTATTGTCTGTACCGCGTAAACTGATCATAAACAGAGCGTAATTTGAATGTGTCGGTGGAAAAAGCTGCTGGCAGTATTTTTATTTGCTGTTCACAATTATGTGTATTAAAGTGCATCTGCAATCAATGCAGAAAATGTAAACATTGCAAACTGTGGATACATTCAGACACAGCGACACAAATCTGATTGCATGATACAGCTATTGTCGCCGACAAATCCAAGCACGCGCCAGTAGGAACTGGTTGTGGTATTTCATGGTAGTGGGGTCATCTGCTGCTTCCTTACTGTGTCAGGTAGAAGCGCGGGATAGTGCTCGAAGCAATTAGACCTCTACCACCCAACACTCTTATCTTCTCTCTTTACAGCACCAACCCCGCAGCTGGTGATCCCTATCCTAAGGGAGTGCAACAAAAAGCCTTTTAAGTCACCCCTGGTTTGTCTAGAGCTAATTGACAAACCCTGATTAATTGAAAACAACTCTGAGGAATGCCTTGGGCATGTACTAGAAAAATATGGTGCCCACCCAGGGGCTTGACCTTAGAAAATTGTCTCACTAGGCTACTGGGAAATCCAGAAACCCTAGCGTGACTGCCAAATACACTATTTGCCCTTTGTGTCAATTCTAGCCCTATCAATTTTATGCTCCTGTAACCAATTCCAACACCCTAAATGACCCATAAAATGCTAAGACATAGCTGGTCAGAAAAACAAGACTTCATAAGTTTACAAGTAGACCTGGAAAGGATCCTTAGAGATGTTTTTAATCCGTTAATATCTATAGGGCGCTAATATCACTGGACATAATCTTTCCCAGCTCTTCATGGCCTTTGCTAATAGGACATCTTTCCTAGAATCCTGTACACCTTCAATCCTGCAAGAAAGTGATTGCTGATTCTTGCTTTATTACTCGGCGCGTGGATCTACCTGTCCCTCTTTGCTTTGTGATAAACCTACCTTTCTTGACATACGCAGTATACTGCTTTCTACTACCCCCGGGTCCACCAGAACAACTACGCCCCTCCTAATATACTCTTTTTGTATCTGGGGCCAGCGCTCCCCTAGCTAGCACTAGAAAAATTAGCTTGGACTTCTGATTCTTTGGAGCGATAAAGGAAGGCGTTGTTTTCAAACGTATATGAAACAGTAAGGTCCTAGTATTGGGTCAGTTATGTAAAGTTCTCTCATTGCAGAGTGTGTGTGCATCCTGAGTATGATCTTATCTTATATATTACTGAGCCATGACATGCACCGGAGGGCGGCTGGGGATTTCTTTATATGGGTTACTATTGGCTCTATGAAGCTCCAGGTGCCCTTGCATCTCCAGGAGGAAGAAGAGTGGTCAGGTCTGCAGGATGCCCCTTAGAACACACACTCCCACTGGAAGGCCTACAGGCCTTCTTCTGATCATTGAATTCTCTCGATTTATGAAGCTCCAGGTGCCCTTGCATCTCCAGGAGGAAGAAGAGTGGTCAGATCTGCAGGATGCCCCTTAGAACACACACTCCCACTGGAAGGCCTACAGGCCTTCTTCTGATCATTGAATTCTCTGGATTTATGAAGCTCCAGGTGCCCTTGCATCTCCAGGAGGAAGAAGAGTGGTCAGATCTGCAGGATGCCCCTTAGAACACACACTCCCACTGGAATGCCTACAGGCCTTCTTCTGATCATTGAATTCTCTGGATTTATGAAGCTCCAGGTGCCCTTGCATCTCCTGGAGGAAGAAGAGTGGTCAGATCTGCAGGATGCCCCTTAGAACACACACTCCCACTGGAAGGCCTACAGGCCTTCTTCTGATCATTGAATTCTCTGGATTTATGAAGCTCCAGGCGCCCTTGCATCTCCAGGAGGAAGAAGAGTGGTCAGATCTGCAGGATGCCCCTTAGAACACACACTCCCACTGAAAGGCCTCCAGGCCTTCTTCTGATCATTGAATTCTCTGGATTTATGAAGCTCCAGGTGCCCTTGCATCTCCAGGAGGAAGAAGAGTGGTCAGGTCTGCAGGATGCCCCTTAGAACACACTCTCCCACTGGAAGGCCTACAGGCCTTCTTCTGATCATTGAATTCTCTGGATTTATGAAGCTCCAGGTGCCCTTGCATCTCCAGGAGGAAGAAGAGTGGTCAGATCTGCAGGATGCCCCTTAGAACACACACTCCCACTGGAAGGCCTACAGGCCTTCTTCTGATCATTGAATTCTCTGGATTTATGAAGCTCCAGGTGGAAGAAGAGTGGTCAGATCTGCAGGATGCCCCTTAGAACACACACTCCCACTGGAAGGCCTACAGGCCTTCTTCTGATCATTGAATTCTCTGGATTTATGAAGCTCCAGGTGCCCTTGCATCTCCAGGAGGAAGAAGAGTGGTCAGGTCTGCAGGATGCCCCTTAGAACACACACTCCCACTGGAAGGCCTACAGGCCTTCTTCTGATCATTGAATTCTCTGGATTTATGAAGCTCCAGGTGCCCTTGCATCTCCAGGAGGAAGAAGAGTGGTCAGGTCTGCAGGATGCCCCTTAGAACACACACTCCCACTGGAAGGCCTACAGGCCTTCTTCTGATCATTGAATTCTCTGGATTTATGAAGCTCCAGGTGCCCTTGCATCTCCAGGAGGAAGAAGAGTGGTCAGATCTGCAGGATGCCCCTTAGAACACACACTTCCACTGGAAGGCCTACAGGCCTTCTTCTGATCATTGAATTCTCTGGATTTATGAAGCTCCAGGTGGAAGAAGAGTGGTCAGGTCTGCAGGATGCCCCTTAGAACACACACTCCCACTGGAAGGCCTACAGGCCTTCTTCTGATCATTGAATTCTCTGGATTTATGAAGCTCCAGGTGGAAGAAGAGTGGTCAGGTCTGCAGGATGCCCCTTAGAACACACACTCCCACTGGAAGGCCTACAGGCCTTCTTCTGATCATTGAATTCTCTGGATTTATGAAGCTCCAGGCGCCCTTGCATCTCCAGGAGGAAGAAGAGTGGTCAGATCTGCAGGATGCCCCTTAGAACACACACTCCCACTGGAAGGCCTACAGGCCTTCTTCTGATCATTGAATTCTCTGGATTTATGAAGCTCCAGGTGCCCTTGCATCTCCAGGAGGAAGAAGAGTGGTCAGATCTGCAGGATGCCCCTTAGAACACACACTCCCACTGGAAAGCCTCCAGGCCTTCTTCTGATCATTGAATTCTCTGGATTTATGAAGCTCCAGGTGCCCTTGCATCTCCAGGAGGAAGAAGAGTGGTCAGATCTGCAGGATGCCCCTTAGAACACACACTCCCACTGGAAGGCCTACAGGCCTTCTTCTGATCATTGAATTCTCTGGATTTATGAAGCTCCAGGTGGAAGAAGAGTGGTCAGGTCTGCAGGATGCCCCTTAGAACACACACTCCCACTGGAAGGCCTACAGGCCTTCTTCTGATCATTGAATTCTCTGGATTTATGAAGCTCCAGGTGGAAGAAGAGTGGTCAGATCTGCAGGATGCCCCTTAGAACACACACTCCCACTGGAAGGCCTACAGGCCTTCTTCTGATCATTGAATTCTCTGGATTTATGAAGCTCCAGGTGCCCTTGCATCTCCAGGAGGAAGAAGAGTGGTCAGATCTGCAGGATGCCCCTTAGAACACACACTCCCACTGGAAAGCCTACAGGCCTTCTTCTGATCATTGAATTCTCTGGATTTATGAAGCACTGGTGCACTTCACTTTCTTTTCTGCATAGACATAAGCCCCACATTATTATTATGTTTTTCTGTCAGGGAATGAATGTGAACCATAAGTGCCATGTGGTTCAGGATAGCCTGTTTTCCAGCCAGTTTTGTATTGAATTGCACTGCAGCATTCCCCTCGCACCTTATACCTCTAGTTGGTTGATTTGAAAATCCTGACATTTAAGAAGGAAAACATTAATTTCGCTGTTTTTGTTAAAGGTAAATCCAATTTTTGTAATCTTTTCCTACCAATGGGTTTGGCTTCTCTGCCAGATAAGGAAACATCTCACAATTGAGGTCGGTTTCCTTAAACTACCTCAAGCAGTCAAAACTCTACTATCAACATCTCCCTGCCTTTTCAGCTTCATCTTGAGGATGGCCTCTGAAAATGGCACAAGGCCTTGAAGACCTACATCTCCAGCCAGACATATGCACGTAACCCATTATAAGTCATCTATTGTGCATTTATCCATTCCTCATCATACCCCATGTCTCCACAAGCCTTTGAAGCAGTGCTTAATTTGTGCTGGTGCTTCCCGGTGCGCAGCACCAGCACTTAATTACCAGCACCTGGACTTATGACTGTCTGATTGATCCAGCAGAGTTTAAAAGCAAGAACCTAAATAAATAAGTGAAATAGCATTGAATAAAATAATCTGGAACATTTTAGATTATTGAGTTAATGGCTCTTAGTGTTTCCCAGGTGTAGAGTCCTCCCCATCCCGGAAGCATAGGAATGAACACGCCTCACATAGAGCTGGACAACAGATGTCTTTATTCATCAGCATACAACTGCAATCTCACTGCACTGCGGCATAGCTTTATTAACCACACCCACACGCCCCCCAAACCGTTACTAAATTCCTTCATGGAGTCTTCCTTGGTCCTAAAGTGCATAATCTCAAAACACTACTCCAGACCTCTCTGCTTTTTGACAGATTGTTTGTTTTTTAATACCTTGCTCATTATCTGAATTCTGAAAGTCAAAGAAGCCAGTGGCACAAATGTCCTTGTTGACAGACAGGTCACACAGGAGGTTCACCGACTATTTAAATAAGATAAGCTTGTGCTTGTTTTACAGGGAGAGCTATGGTGCCCTTTTGACTTCTGGCAACATTGCATAAGCCTTAGCTTGGCAAATACAGAGCTGTACGAGAACATTAGTTTCCACATTGTTGTTACACTTCTAGAAAAGAGACCTTTGCTCCCAGGAGCAATTTTTTATCTTTACCAAATAAAAAAAATGAGGATTTGTTTTTTTTTTTATTGAATTAAAAAATATTTTATTTTCTATTTTATGGTATTCGTACAGTGCAACATTCACCTCAAAGCTTCTTGGCATTAAATAATATTAGACTTTTGTATAGCAGCAGCCACACAGTTTTATCCACAAAGGTTTTATGCTCTGTACAAAGCCTCTGAAGATCTATTTGCTTCCTGATGAAGTTCCCAATGAAGGGCAAAGAACAAAGAGGCAAAATCACCCAGAAGGGTCACCCAGTCCATCTCCTCTGTATCTGGAAATGTATCTGTGTTTGTAAACTACTTGTAAAGCACACTCTACTCCCAAGGGATTCCTGGAAGAATCAGATACAAAGAGGTAGCGGAAATGAGTAAAACAAAGTTTATGTGTAACGACAAATGTACTGGGTCAAGGGAGTTTACAAACTTACAAGGCGTCTTGCAGTTCTCACTTTTCGCCCCCTGCCTGGGATTTACTCCTGTGGATGTGTCTGCACTGGTGATGGAGAAATCTGCAGTAGTAAAACCATTTACGTCAGCTTGGGCTCCCTTGGCAAATTCCTGTCTGGTGTGAATGGAGGCATTTTCCAATATAAATATACATTAAAAGCTATAGTAGCTGTGTGAATGGTTCTCTGATCTCTTTACAAGTGCCACTCACTATCTCTATACAAACAGATAGTTTCTCCGATCAGGCCATGTGTGACAAGGGGGCTGAAATATCTGTTTAGATGCAAAGGGTCCGCAGCTCCACTTAGGATTGCGTCCTTTTAGCGGACCACCAGGCCATACGCTGTTATCCCATCTTTTAACTTCTACACCCATGCACATGGTATGAGCCACATCCTTGTGAGTCCTCAAACTTTGTCTCTTTTTTCGACTACAGGAAAAGTGGACAACGAGACGGCAGAAGCACTGAGGCTGCCTCGATGCGGGAAGCACGAGCAGCGCATGGCGTTCAAGCTGGGGGCAAAATGGAAGAAGCCCACCATCACCTACAAGATCCTCAATGTCACCTCGCGCCTGACGGAGGAGATCGTGAAAGCGGAGCTGAAGAAGGCCCTCTTGGTAAGAAGGGTCACAGGACGGAGGTAGTGATGCGGGTCAGAAAACCAAGACGTCTTCAGGAACTCGCGCTGATTTAGAGATGCAAGACTGGTTTATATTAGCCATATTGTCTGATTGTCAATATTGCCGTCAGATGAATAGTCTATCAGCCAATCTATTCAGCACTATGGATGCACTTAACATGACTTGCCACTGCATCCTTCCCCGCGCTGGGGCTGTGCCCAGCGTGTCTTTACAACAAGAGTACGCAGTTCCTTCCAGAAAAAGAGAGAATATGAGGTCGGTCAGAAACTAGGAGGGCGTACGGGAGTCCGCACCCTTAGGAACGGGAGCCCTCACACACCCAGATGGGTGTCATGCTTCATTATAGGGCGTGCTCCTCATCAGGCCGGCGCTGCAATGCCAGATGGGTACCCACAAGGGGGCTCTTTATCGGAGATCTTTTCTCCCAATGCCGTTTATCCCAATGCCGTTTATGAAGTGTGGGTGTAAGGCCTCTTGTGCTGATTCGTGTGTAGGAGTGAATATGTGTGTTAAGAAAATGCGTATTAAAATAGACTAAGTAGGCCTCTAAATAAGATTTTAATAGGCAAGTCTACTTGTCTGGGTTAAATGTGGTGGCTATCGCCAGACACAATGTTCTATGATAGCTTAAAAGGTCAACATGTTTCTTGCCATTGATAAGTCACTAATGATCAGTTGGACAATGCGTCAGGACCAACTAAACCCTAATCTAGTCAGTGGTTGGATTCTGGGGCTATATTAAAGAATATCGATGTGGAGTGAGAGCAGAGAGTACTCTGATTCAGCATGAAAGTCGTAGTAAACTCTCCACAGGACGACCTACCCATACTCGGCTGCCTCAGCATGTTCACAGACTCCTCTCCTCGCCTTTGAGAAACCCTTGGTTGTCACACTTACACGTCTACTGCACCTTGCACTCGCTGCATGCATAGCAGGACCATGTAAACCCTGCCCAGTACACCTCCCTGATCCTCTCTGCCAAGCACACAGCAAACATCAAAAGGGCAGCGGATAAAAATGAGGCATTTCCCTTTAGTAAATTTCCTTCCCAAAGCTCTTTGCTAAGCAGACATCATGATTGACAGTTAGAAACCAGAAAGTGTGTGGGAGCCACCGTAGGTGTCCTCCCTCTCCCGGGAAGTAAAAGAACCACGTGACTTTCTTCTTCCTGCGGACTGCCAGCTCTCCTAAGGAATCCACTTTGAGAGGGGGGGATGCATGAGCCTGGCTTCTCTGTGGCCATATTTCAGGCCCTAGGGTACAACAGCAGAGGCTCTTGATATTTTTTAGATTTTTGTTGGATGGTTATTTTTACTAATAAAATAACTCCTCCTGCCACCCATTCAGAGAAACGAATGTGACCCCAGTACTGAAGCAACATCACCGACAGTGGTGTTTGTGTGGGTCCACAGCCTAAAATAGAATAGTGAAAGAAAGTAGGCAGATGTGCTCTGCAAAAGGAGGGGATTTCTAAGACCTAATGGTGCTACTCACCTAAATGTAATAGGATTGGTAATTTTGCCAAATAACCAGAAACATGTATCAGAGACTATAGACATGAAAGACCAACCTGGGAAACAAATCCTTTTTCAGGACTGTTAACAGTTGAGTAGATATACTTATCAAACCACTTGTATGAGGAGAGTCAATGGTACACCTGAACCCATACCTATATGCATAAACAAATGCTCATGTGAAAGCGTACTACAGAGAGCTCAATTTATTTAGACGTTTTTTGGCCTTGGAGCCAGATTTATCATTATTTGATGCATCGCAACACAGCAAGACAACTCGATGCGCTGTGTCAAATGGAGAGAATAGGAAAGAGCTATATTTACTAAGATATGGTCCATTCCTGCTCTCTTCATGCACTAGTGCGCTCAGTGCAGCCTAGCGCCCACACAGGCACCCTTGCGTCATGGTGCAAGGGTGCCTGTGTTGCTGGCAGGATTGTTTTTGTGCAGAAAGGGACAACTTCCTGCACAAGAACAGTCCTTAGAGGGGTTTTCCTGCTCAAGAACAATCTTTAGAGGTGTTTTCCCCTTTCTAAGTGTGCTGTAGAATGTTGCCACTTAGAAAATGGAAAAATGAGGAGACAAATTGGACATCTATCAGGAAAGCATAGCATTTTGACACATTCCAAGGTTTATCTGTGTTGGTAAGAGTGTTACCAGAAGTCTGGGTACACCCACACAATGCCCATGGAACGCAGAGTAGTGCAATGCAGCAATTATTGTTGCATTGTGTTTCTTCAGATTTTTGAAGCCACTCAGAGCCACACAAAGTGGCTTGGCGTGGCTTCAAATTTCTGACTTGGAGGGTTGCGTAACACATGTACCACGTTGCGTGGTGCAAACACGATGCAAGGCTCTCGTTAATATGCCTCTCAGACTTGAGTGAGGAGGGAATTCTAAAGTCAGCGATGCTGCAGACTCGACTTGGTGTATTTGTCTCCGTAGCTCCTCAGTATCTGGTTACACAGTTGCTTTGTTGTTGAATCTGGACGATTGGGCTGTTAGGTCCTCGTGGTACCTGGGGGCTCATTCCCTGTGACAGCTTCCAGGAAGGTTTCAGTCACGTGGGCCTTGTGTAGGTCTTCTCCGTAGTGAGTATGCTGCTCCTTTCCTTACTGAAGAGTACAGCTTCTCCGAACAGATCGCAGAGTCGCGGTTTCTGCAGGGTCAGGATTGTCCCCAGCTGGCCGCATGGGAATCGGTTGCAGACGAGATGCAGTCGAGATGCAGTCCTTCTTTGCCCCTTTAGTTAAGCGGG
This sequence comes from Triturus cristatus, assembly GCF_964204655.1. Taxonomy (NCBI): domain Eukaryota; kingdom Metazoa; phylum Chordata; class Amphibia; order Caudata; family Salamandridae; genus Triturus; species Triturus cristatus. Next base: position 1,188,569,643 of record NC_140592.1, read on the forward strand.
ATATTCACTTCTGTCTGGCCCAACTAGAACATGCACAGTGAACACTAGTAGTACCGTTGTTGTGGCAGTGTGAGGACCAAGTCTTGGGGACCCAATCCTTTAGAAAGAGCTTCAGAAGGCAGATGTCACCCAGAAACAATTTAGCATTCTTTGAACTGGGCATTAATACCTTGCTATGGACGCCTGTAAGATTCAAAGGGTTTTGTGGTGGCAAGTCCCATGTTTTTCTGAATTTGGAACTGGGGCAGGAAGTCTTGGACGACGTTAAGAGTAGCACACAAACGGGGCAGACTGTGGGCCAGATTTTCAAAAAAGTCACGCAGTGCAGCGCACAAGGAGGCTGCGCTGAGTTCCGTGAAAGGGAGGCAGCAGGAGAGCGCCATATCTACAGAGAAAAAGCTCTCTCCTCCCTAGCGCCGATGCTGATTTTAGCTGTCGTATGCCAGGCACACACCTTAGAACTATGGTGCGTGCCTGAGACTAGCGTAGGTTTTGATTCATGAAGGGTACCCTTCTTGTAAAAAATACCATGCCTAGGCAAGTTTAAACACTTTTCCCACTTTGTATGTGTGCTGCGCAGTGCAGCACGCATGCAAAACCGGAAAAGAAAGGAGGATCAAAACATCTTCTCTTGTTACAGCCTCCTTTGAAGTGGCCTTAAGTTTTGGCACTCAACCCTAGCTACAATTGTTTGTAAATAGGGTTTTGCATCCAAAGGCATGGGTGGTAGCATGGGAACACCAATGTACCACCAATGTATCGCCCACTTTGCGCTTAGTAGCGCATAGCAGAGCTTCGCGCTGCTTTGCGTTACTCTCAGTGTACTTTCCAGCACAAACCAGCTGTAAAGTAAACTGCTAAAAAAGAATATTGTGTGTGGTTAACCTCACTTTTGTGATACTAACTAACCCAGGGCAAAGTGTTTGAAAATCTACCCCTCTTAGTGTTGATGATGAAAGGACCTCATAGGCCACAGTATTCTACACCACTGCATTTGTTTCATTAGTGACAGATAAGTGCGAAGGACAAGGGCTGTGAGGGCAAGACTTTGTTAGAAGAATATGGCAAGGAAAATGCTGCACGTGTTGTGGTGATTCCCCCTCCTCTCGTCTCCCAAGTCCCCCCATTGTTTTCCTTCCAGCTGTACTTCCTACCCCTAGGCTCCAGCCTTCCTTCCACATACCTCTTAGCTACTGCGCCTTTTACCTTCCTGCCTTTCCTTCTATTGAGGTTAAGATGGTTTAGCAATGATCGTGGTTCGGCTGGTGAGATATATTGCACTGCTAAACTTTTGATGAAAGTCATCACCTTGTAAGTAGGTGTTGGCCTCTGCCAGTGACATCTTATGGCTTTGTACTCTTTGTCTCTTATCATTATGTCTTCTTTTCATGACATGGACATTCTTTTTTCTATTGGTTTCACTAATAAAAAGATATATTCCTAATAAAGTTAAAAATAAAGTATTAATAGAATAAAGAGTAATGCAAAAAGTTATAGCCCAGGAGGAACTCTAAAAATCCAGGATGTGTGATTGACCAGAGCGGGGAACCCACATACAACATAACATGAACACACTCCAGATTCCCACAGCTCTGCTCACAGTACTACATGCCCACCGAGGACCCCCCGCTCATCTCCAACTTTCATCCATCCTTTCCTTTGGCCATTGGGTAGGAGATTTTGTACCCTGGCATCCACATGCATACATTTATTGAACCATAAGTAAGGGAGATGCTGCCATTCAAATAGACCCGCATGCCCCAGTGTTTGCCAAGGAGGGCTGATCCCAACACAGCTGAACTCCACACTCACCAGAACAAAATAATGGTGTCTAACAGACAGGGAAGCCTTTTAACCATAGGATAATTCCATCCTAAACTCACTGTTATCTGTACACTTTGTCCTATCACATGTTCACATGATCCTTTTTAGGTCTCGCCTAGCGATGCAGCGCAAAGCGCTGCTCGCTCGGCGAGATCTATTGTTGCCGACTTGGCTCGGAAGGGGGACAGGACCTGTGCACGCGTATGGCAAGGCCTGGACAGGAGATGTGCACGCATATGGTGTGAGCAGGAGTTGTAATAACGCGGGAAGCCGTACGCGTGCACATCAACTGTCTGTGGCAAAGCATAACAGACAGGAGATGTGCACGCGTATGGCTCGCGGTTTTATCACAACTCCTGCTCGCACCATACGCGTGCATATGTCCTGTCCAGGCGAGGCGCCCTTTTTCTGCTGCATGTATATCAGCCAGCCGGTGGGCACGTACAACATGCCTCCCGCTCAACCCCATTCACCGGCTCTTGTGGGGACTCTGCGCTGCTCCCAGGCTGGTCTCACACGCGCAGCACCACGCGGGGCTCCGTCTTGCTCACAGGAGCCCCGCCTGAAATCCTGCTCCGGCCACACCATGCGGCATTCACGAAGGCTGGGTGGGCTCCCGCCGGACTTCCCTCTGCGGGGTGGGCTCCTGCCGGACTTCCCTCTGCGGGGGTGGGCTCCTGCCTCGCTTCTCCTACACGCGGGCTGCAACACGCGGGGCTCCCTCAGCTCACGGGAGCCCCGGACACTTCCGGCCGCACGCTCCATGCCCCGCCCATGTCCCAGGCAAGGATGCCTGACGTCGTCACAAGCGTTAAGCAGTTTCGCTTTGTTAATGCGCACGCACGCTCAGCTCGGGATGTCCTCAGTAGGTAAGAACTTTCCCTGTGCCTTACTATGCCTTTTTAGCGCTTTAGTGCTGATTTCTATTTTGAAGCGCTGTCGAGAACGTAGTATAAGACTCTGCTAGGGTCTAGCAGGGATGTGCCACTCGGCGAGTCATGTCACGCTCCGTAATTTCATGCTCCGTGATGTCACGCTCCGTGATGTCACCGGGAGCTATAATGTTTCCCGTGACCTAAACTAGCGTTTGACTTGTGAGGGTACAAAAAGCATGAAAGCACAAAAATATTACCTTGTACATTCCGGGACTTTCTGAGCTGCACCCCGCATACAGTGACACTAAGCCAACATTTAATTTTAAAGCCAGTTTGCTTGCACTGTGGTTTGGACTTGACCTCGGATGTCGGTGCAAATTAGCACATTTAATGTCCCTCTACTTAGGAATGTTTCGAGTTTAGTGCTCGGGTCGTTCGATAATTGGGTAATTGACCCCGTATGTGCCGCATGCATCAAGTCATCAACCTTTTGGGGACCTTTGGGGATTGGCAGTTGACTCGAGAGGTTGGTGGGGGCTCGTAGGGAGTCATTTGGTAATTAATTGACTGACCTTTGGGGTCCTTTCAAAATCAGGCAATTCGTGTCTGAGAAGTGGGGTGCGGGGGCATCAAAGGGGAGAGCGTAGAGAAGAAACAGTGCCCCAGCCTAGCCTGTGCGCCTCCTACATCAAGGACTTGGTCGACTTCAAGGATAACCACTTAGGATAAATGTACAGACAGTTCCTAATTGATGTAAATGGGGTGCGGTAATGGTGTATCGGGCCTACATTCATCCCTTCTGGACCTACAGGGGACAGCCCTTTTCTGAAGGAATACCCAGAGCCCCAAGGCCGTTCACTGAATGGTCCACAAATAAAATACTTGTCATGCACAGATACTTTAGTCATCCAATCTCTCAACCATCGAAGGATTCACGAATCTCTAGAAATATACATGTCATGGGGATTGGAGGCAAATAACTAAACAGACCAACTTCAATGGGACCTGTTCACAGATTACTAGTTGGTCATAAAAGTATATTCAGTACTACAATGCAGCTTTTTTTTACGCCTGCCAGGAATTCACAGAGGGTTCAGGGATGGTCACTCTTGTAAATTCCACTCAAGGGGGAAGGGAAAGGGGCATTCCAGGCTTGGTTTGCCTTGGAAGCATCAGAAGGCTCACCAAAGTGGCCATTTGTCCGTTCTCTGATATGACTCCTTTCCACCCTCGAAATGATCGGAGATTTACTCCCCTTCCAATGTGCGAATGGATCACAAAGAGATCTGGCGGGGGATCTAGGAAAGAGTTTTGTTTACTCCACAGGGTAAAATATTTTTGTTTACGAAATTGAAATAAAATGGTTCCGTCGATTTCCGCGCTGAAGAAATTAAAGTGAAAGTAAGTACTCGCCTAACACAAAGTTCATAACGCTGTCTGAGCGAACGAGCAGGAAAAGGGTAGGATCGAACATCAATGTGTTAAAATACCACTTGAGCACTTAGTAACATTAGACATAGAAACGCAAATATTTGTGTTCACAACCGAATCTGAATGCTTGCAGTTGTAGCCCTACAGAGACCGACTGCAAGGGCGTTGTGCGTGTTGTATCTTTCCAGGCTGTGTGCTCTGGCGCTGTGGCATGGCGGCCTCTAAAATCTTGAGGCTCTGACAAGTTCGCCAGCTGGGAGTTTCGGCGACTGACGTCTGTAAACCTGTTGAGGGTCTGTGTTTTTTTTTTCCCACTTCGTAGCCCCTGGTGCATGTCTGACGTGGAACCCGTTTGAAATATATATATTTAATAAATGCCCAGCATGTCTGGGCAATGGGGAGCAGATCGTAGTGTTTCTGCAAAACAAGATTTTTAAGTTCCTTTTCACAACGTGTCTGGTCAGTGAAACAGTAGTTGACAAGCACCCTACGAATGTGAGGTTGGGTTGGTGCAACCCGCTTAGGGGCCGGCGAATGCGCCAGGCAATGGTTTGCAGTAGCGCTTCATTGGGGCACAGTAAATACCGCATAACGGATGGAGCTTCCTCGTTCTCCCCGCCTCGAGTCATTGAATGTCTTCCCGCATTGTCTATTTTTTTGGTGTGTTGCAGTTTTGTACAGCGCGAACCTGACCCGAAGGTTTTAGAGTGCTTTACATGAGCACCAATTGCATTACAGACGGACACATTCATTTTTAGGCACAGAGAGATTAAGTGATTTGCCCAGAATCACAGGCTGTTTGAGAGTCCCGCCAGACTCGATTCTCGTTCCCCAGCTTCAAAGTCGGCCGCCCTAGCCCTTAAGCCACACCCTCTCCTCTGTTTCCACCCAGGGGAGGTGGTGCCCCCTGCATTATGGTCACTATGGAGAACCCAAGGGTTGATGCCCTGCTTGCTTGTTGTCAGGGCACAAGTCCCAAACAAGCATTTGCAATGCAATAGGTCTCGCATTTACGCGAGTTTAAACTATTGGCATTGTAAATGACAATGCCTTTTATTTTATGTTTTAAAAACCAAAACATAAATAAAAGGCCTTGTCATTTACAATGCCAATAGCTCAAACTCACGTAAATGCGAGACCTATTGCATTGCAAATGCTTCTTATAACAGCAGGAGGAGACCAAACTGCATCCAAGTCAGATTACGCACCATTTTAATTTTTTTAATGAAGGATTAAAAGCTGATATTTAGCAGTTTCTCCATCGTGGGCACCCTTGTAGGTTAACATACATTCCTGAAAAAGCAAGAGTGACCCACTTTGACGATTCATGGGCTTCCTACTCATATTGTTCTGGGAACCAGAGAATACTGCACACATGATACTTCTTTCACAGGGTCTCTTATAAAAAAACAACAAGTAAACAACATTCCCTCGTTGACAAAAGCAAATGATGCTGCATTACCACACTTCACTTTGCAGAAGCAATACAATCATATAAGAGTGGGCTCACATACATGACAGGATCAGAGAAGGTCAGACCTCTAGGGAAGCCAGGCATCCAAGTAAAGCCAGAACATCAGGGGAGGCCAGACTTCCAGGGAAGGCCATACCTCCAGGGACGGGCAGAACCCCAGGGAACGCCAGAACCCCAGGGAAGGCCAGAACTCCAGGGAAGGGAAAGCCAGACCTCCAGTGACAGCCAGGCCAGACCTCCAGGGAAGGCTAGACCTCCAGGGAAGACCAGACCTCCAGGAAGGGCCAGGCCAGACCTCCAGGGATGGCAAGGCCAGACCTCCAGGGAAGGCCAGACCTCCCGGGACGGGAAGGTCAGACCTCCAGGGAGGGCCAGACCTCGAGGGACGGCCAGACCTCGAGGGACGGCCAGACCTCGAGGGACGGCCAGACCTCCAGAGACGGCCAGACCTCCAGAGAAGGCCAGATCGCCAGGGACGGCCAGACCTCCAGGGACGGCCAGACCTCCAGGGACGGCCAGACCTCCAGGGACGGCCAGACCTCCAGGGACGGCCAGACCTCCAGAGAAGGTGAGACCTCCAGAGAAGGTGAGACCTCCAGGGAAGGCTGCGCACATGCAGTTTTCCATTCAGGGAGCCTTGGACCCATGAAAGCCTGAACTGCAATTCATATTTGTAACTTACATGTCCTGCGAGGTCTATGGTGGGAATACTTCCTATGTTGCTTATGGAGGAGCGTGATTATCCCAATCAGAAATCTACAGGAAACTACAAAAGCTAGCCGCTAGGAGGAAGAAAGTATACTGTTTGTGTTACTCTTCCAAATGCAATCTCTAATTTTAAAATTAATGACTAGATATCCTCACCTTCATCCTCAAATAACACGCCTATAAGGCACAGTGACCGTCACACACATTGTACTGTGAATACGGTCCCACCTTCTGAAGGACCTCTGGTGCAGAATAAATTAATTCATTCTTACACTGACCTTCTGAAAGGTTTGAGCTGCCTTGTTCCTTATGGGAGAAATGAATGAATTCATTTTTAAAGTGACGTTTTGAAGGATCTCAGACACTTTCTTACTTATGGAATTAATTCATTATTACAGTGACCTAAAGGATCTCAGGTACCTTGCTACTTATGGACGGAATGAATTCATTCTTACAATGACTTTCTGAAACATCTCAGTCACCTTGTTCTGTATGGAAAGAATGAGTAAAGGAATTAATTCATTCTTACAGTCACCTTCTAAAGGATGTCAGGTACCTTGTTACTTATGAAAGGAATTCATTCATTCATTCCTACAGTGACCTTCTGAAGGATATCAGATGCCTTGTTACTTATGGAAGGAATAAATGAATTCATTCATACAATGACCTTCTGAAACATCTCACTCACCTTGTTCCTTATGGAAGGAATGAGTAAAGGAATGAATGAATTCATTCTTACAGTCACTTTCTGAAGGACCTGTGGCTCCTTGTTGCTGACGGAAGGTATGTTCTTCTTAGACTTCTAAGTTGAGATAGCCTAGTTGATAAATGCCACTACATCTAATGGCCTTCTTTCTGGAAGGCATATGTTTTCGCTTCGGTAGAGCTAAGGCATCTAAAATAGTCACTGATCAAATATGCCAGGAAATACAGAATGTGCACTGAACTCAAGAACGGTGGCTGGCTCTCAGTAAAAAACAAAAAGCAGTGCTACAAATCCTCCTCGTTTAATGCGTAGCGTCCATCTCTATGGGCATCTCCAGGTTGAGTTTCAATTCTCACAACAGACAGCTGGATGTAAGAGAAGTTTGTTCACCTAGTCTAACCACACCCAAATGACTAGTCATCGAGCCCGCTCTGTGCATAAATATAAACCCTCCACCCCTTGAGTTCCCGCTGAGTTCGAAAGGAAGGTTATGATGGGACAACTCAGTGCACGCCCTTCTCATGCGGGGTGGGTGTGCGTGGGAGAGAAGCATGCACCTTTGGAATTTGTACTTGAATCTGTGCCACATTTGTGTGTACCATCCACATGGAGGTGCTGCTATCATGCCACAAATAGGAAAATCCAGACTGTAGTGGTTGAACCATATTTTCTCTTTCACTTCATCCTGGGAATGATGTTGATATTATCTAAGAATCAGACTACACTCTCTCTTAATGCTGTCAACATCCCAACAACGCCCCTTACCACTCATACCTCACCAAGAGTGGGATCACAGACTGAGTATTGATCCACCAATAAGATTATTTTTAGTGTTCATTTTTTGAACTGTCTGAACTTAAGTCTGGCTCTGAAATCTCTCAGTTTTTTGGTTCGGATTGGAAGCGTATTAAAAAGTTTTCAGACCTGTGTAACATTGTATTCCTTTCCCTTTCAGGTGTGGCAAAATGTCTCCTCAATTCGTTTTGAGGAAGTTGGCATCAACAAGACTGCGGACATTGACATTTTCTTTGTGGCGGGCGTGCACGCTGATGGAGGGGGAAACGCCTTTGATGGATCCGGGCGGGTTCTAGGACATGCTTTCTTCCCACCTGCCAAAACGAGCATCAAACCTATTGATGGCGATTTGCACCTGGATAACGATGAGAATTGGACCACAAAAGTCAAAAAAGGTAACTAGAGAGGTTGTGATCGGGAAGAACATTGATGAGAGAGGAGCAGTGCACAGACCTTCATCTTCACTCCCTCCCCCCTCCAATGTTTTCTTTGTGTTGTTGTATGTGTAAGCTCAAATGTGGGAGACATGAATAGGTGCCAATTATTGAGCTCTGTTGATCAGAGCTCACACCAACCAATGAACGCAGCCGCCCTTCTTCAGTCTTCATCTCTTACTGTCATCCTGGAACTTTACATATCCCAAGTCCCATGATGACGGGTAGCCCACAAAAGGATGACACTGTTGCATTTTGTATGCATTCTAATGCAGGCCAATACAATTCAGCTGATATTTTTTTTAGTTCATTACAACAGTATGATTATAGATAAATATATTGTAGATTATAGATAAATTGGAAAAGTAGAGTTTGGTGATGAAACCAGACACACACAGAAGCACTTCAGTTCCAATTCTGGCCTAATATTCACTGAATGTTTTGACAACATTTCTGTTAAGTTTGGTTCCCCCTAAATGCAGTTATTTTGCCAAAATGTATCAAGAGAAAGCAAGGACCAGCAATGAGTTCCAGAATATCTAAGTTTAAAAAAAATATATCCTTTTACTTAGATCAATAATGTTTTCAGTAGATGCCTCTGTTAAACAAAGTTTCAGATAGTGTGAAAGCTTGCCGTGAGCATTTCGTTCACATTTACACATTTAAAAGAAAGAGATTTCTAAAGGAGGTAGTAGATTGTTTGAGGCTGCACCACCTGGTATTATTATATCGTCTCCCATCCAAACACTAACCATGCCCATCTAGGTTAGCTGCTGGGGCTGGAAGAGTTGAGTTAAATTCACGTTTTGGAGAGTGCAGTACATTCCACTGTAACATCCTTCAGGAGAAACACCCAAATACAATGAAGTCCATTCTAGGGGACTTGAAAAAACTTAGCAGTTTGGTGTATACTAATCTCCAGTGATTGCGCTTGCTAATATGAATGAAACTTAATGTCTGATTGAAGGAAGCCATTATTCATGTCCTGAATATTTGCAGTGTTGAACTTTCTCTCACACATGAGCAGAGCATAGTGTCAGACCCTCTTCTCCAGCTGTGACGCCTAAGTTGGTGGGAACGTAGATATGATTACACCCTTCTAAGTGTGAAGCACACCCTACAGAACCCATGTCCACCAGCAATCCAGAACACATGCAATGTTCTAACTAGTTAGGCTTAGGGTATGGTAGTTTTTTTTTTGCTGTGAATAAAACTACCATTCGAAGGGAGCACACTCATTTTGGATAACATACAATTATTGCACTTGGGTGTCCATTCTGAGATATTTTGAAATATTTAGTTTAAAGTTAACACCCTCAGCAGGCATAAGGTAGAGGGAATGGTGGGAAATGGTGGAGAGATCTGCTGGGCTGGACTTAGTTAATTTCACCCCAAATCTGCTTGCACATTGTTTCACTAAAATGCCTGGGATAGCTGAAGTGACATCGTATGACTTTGGACTCTCTGTGACCTCACAGGAAGAGATGTCACTTGATCCTGATGACATCTCAGGAAGTGACATCACATGACCTTTGTCTCTGATGTTGTGATAACACAAGAAGTGACAGGGTGCTGCATTGAAACATTGGGCATTACACGGGTGACATCGTAGATCAATACTATGCTAAATTAATTAAAACACTTTGAAATTTCATTGGAGCACCACAAAATAAAGTCCATTAAATATAATGAACCCAAATCAGCTGACATTGTTATCAAACAATGGTAGCATACAAAGGTGCATATGGTACTCAGTTTTTCATTTTCCCATAAAATTTGTTGGTGGACACCACTCAAACAGGAATGTTATATTTTTATAGTCTGTGCTAGAGATGCTCCGCCCCTTTACTTCCAATAATCAGGGCAGTTTTAGTGAGTTGGTGGCTCCAACCTGCAGCACCCACAACATGAGCACCAGATGTTGCATCTGACTGTCGTTTAGAATTCCTGTAGCAGCAATCAGACACACAAAAATTAGGACTTTCCCAGACACTCACCCACCTGAGCAACAGATACCGCAGTCTCATCCTCACACTTCCTATCCACCAAACCTGCAGTGTTCAGGTACCTGTATTGTTCCTCACTTCACTGTGGTCTCTGCCCTCAAGACAGAATGCAGGTAGTTCACCTCCACACAATCTCCTGATGTGCCTTGCCTTCTGTGACTATCTCCAAGGCTGCACTGGTTACTGAAGCCCAAAGAAACACCTGGGGTCTGCCCAACATCACAGGCAGATGGGTGTAGACTTTTGAAATAACATCATCTTGTACTGTCCAGGGAGCTTCCAGGTGTAGTGTGTGCCTTTCTGGCAGAGTCTCTGGGGCCTTGAAGGTAAATTGGTAGACAACACCTTAACAAACCCTTAGCTGGACAAATTGAAAAAGTCACAAGTTTTAACTGTGGCCTGCCAACAGCAAGAGTAACCTAGAGCAACTGCTGCTTGAATCCAAAAGCTGTTTTTATTGGTAGAGGAAAATGTCTTGTTTCCTCTGTTCCTGGTGCTTCTTCTTGAACCCTGAGCCCAGTGGTCGTAAGGACTGGTCCAGGGGTCACAGGGGGCAAGCCAGGTTGGTACCATGACATCTGGGTTACCGAAAATTGAACAGTACTGTTAGTTACCTGAGAAACACTGCCCTTGCAAGAATTGTCAGGTTACTGTATGTTGTCAAGGCCACTAACTGACAATACAGCCGAAGTTGCAGGGACATTCTAAGACCTGTATTATTTTCTTCTCCAGGGCTGATAAGCAATAGTGGCACAACAGACAATGACATAGTCCTGCTATAAAATCTGTTGAGGGCCTCCTGAGATTTGTATATCTGTGGATTCATTGCACCTTGTCATAATTGAATACTCAATCATGCACTGAACATATATTTCCTAGCCTTGAGACAAGCACAGTGGCTCCCTAATTTGTGGGGGTGTCTCACACCAGCTGCCCTATTGTAGGAAAAGTAAGTGCATCACGGTGTGAAGATAAAATGGCCACCAGAACATTCCAGAGGCAACATTCGACGCACCCCTACAAGGCCCTGTGGCGAAATTAATTGACGCAAATTGACACTGAACAAAGTTGATTGTCAACAAATATCAAGTGAAAGTGAGGAAGACTGGTGTGCCATGTCGATGTTTACCTCCGGGAAATGTGCGCATGTCAGACTGGCTGCATGTGATGAAAAATGTCAGTCAAAGAAAAGTCAACATCCCAAAGCACCAAAATCATACAATCAATCTCTGAAAATTACATTGAAAATAAATGATTGCTCGATACCGTTCATCATCGACAGTGGTGGATTGAAAATCATAATGCCTAAAGAGAAATGCAATGAATTATCTCCATTGGCTCAACCTATGCCCTCGAAAACCAAAGTGCACACCCCGGCTGCATCGATGCCCATAAAAAGTCAAGGTTAATTGGTAGAGACACTGAAACACAAGAAAGTGAAAGTGCAAGCACCCATCCATGTGCTGCAAGGTACAGCCGCAAGCGCCTGTCTGCTCAGTTTCAGTACAGCTGCTGATATGTTACTGATTTCTGTTAATTACAATATGAATGCTCACCACAAAATAGAAAGTCAATTTCCTTCATTGTGTCATGGTTTGGTTAAGCTTAAGACTATGAAAGTAAAGTTGCACATTTTTGACGATGTCCATCCCGTTGCTCTGAGACCTAGCTGAATTGCTTTTCATTTACAAGAAGCTGTTGAAAAAGAACTTAAATCATTACTTAAGCATGAAATTATTGAGCATTCAATTGGTCCGATGTCATGGGTTTAAAAAAGGACACTCCAGGAGCTGTACACATATGCGTTGATATGCACCAAGCAAACAAGGCAATTTAACAATAATGACATCCAGGTCCACACATTGCTGGCATGATAATGCAATTAAATGGTGCAAGGTCTTCTCTCACCTTGATTTACATAAATGTTATCATCAGTTAGAACTCGAAGAAGATTGCAGATATATCACAACCTTTTCTACACATGTTGGTCTGTTTTGATATAAGAGACTCCGTTTTGGTGTGTCATCAGCTGCAGAACTTTTCTGAGACGTCATTCGACTTTACCTACAGCCGGTTGTGAATGTATTCAATTATAACAATTATCAAAGTGGTGGTGTGCACACCGTTGTTTTCTTCTAGTTTACTCCATTATATATCGTGATCAACAGAAAAGTGCGTGCGTGCTGGGTAATGCCTTGCCCTGGTGGCATACCAACATAATCCATACGGTGGGGAGCGAAGATTCGTTCCACACCCAGTCGCACAGCGGGGAGTAGATATACCAACTACATTGAAACTGTTCCTGATCGAATCCATCCTCATTTATTCCATTTTTTAAACAAACTTAAGTCCATTTTGAAACTCGTCTTTTTAATCCACAAGTACTCGAATCCTGCTTTTCGAATGCTTCACATGTTGAAGATGTGCCCACAAGACAAGGTTACAATTCTTTGGCCATATATTTTCAGATGGGGGAATGACACCGGATCCTGCCAAAATTCAAGCCCTGTCAAATGCTGATCCCTCACAAGATGTTTCTTTGATACGTTAATGTCTGGACATGACGAACTACTGTTCAAGATACATTCAAAACTTTGCTACCATAGGTGCTCCCATACAAGAGTTAACAAAGAAAATTTTTAATTAAAGTGGTCTTAAGAATGTGAGAGATGTCTCAAGAAAATCAAATAAGCCATTAAAACTGCTACTGAATAGCCTATTGCAATCCAAAGCTTCATATAGAGGTTGTTGTTGACACTAGCACAGTTGGGTGAAGCACGATCCTGGCACTGCACAGTGGACACCCCCCATGTTCGAAGGCATATTGTGGCATAGGCCAGTAGGAGTTTGTCTCAGATATAACTTGTTTACTCATAACCTGTGAAAGAACATTTGCCCGGGGTCTGGGCTTGTGAACATTTCCATGTTTTCCTGTACGGAAAGCCTTTTACGCTGGTAACTGATCATCAAGCTTTATTGACAATCTTTGGCAATCCATAAGCCAAGATGCTCGTGTTGAACGGTGGGGACGACAATACAATACTCTAATACTAGACATATATAAAGCACATGACTACCTGACAGTTTCCCAGCGCTGAAATCATATCCATCTTGGCTTAATCAGTGGGAGCTCTTCAGAAGAGGCGGGTTTTAAGAAGCTTCCTGAATCTAACTTCTTCCTAGGTCATTCTGAGAGAAGGAGGAAGGGCGTTCCAGAGTTTAGCTGCGAAGTAGGCAAAAGAGCGTTCCCTCCCACCTCTGGCTCTCTTGACTGTAGGAACTGCAAAAAGCTTCTTAGCCTCCGAGCGCAGAGGTCTGTTTTGTGTGTAGGGAATTAGGAGTTTCTGGATTAGGGGAGCACATTTGTTATACATCATTTTATGGGCCAGGCAGAAGGACTTGAATACCGGTAGCCAATGCAGGGTTACAAGAGTTAAGGAGACCGAATGCTGTTTTGGACTCTTTAGCAATGTGCACGCTGCAGCATTCTGAACTAGCTGCAGACGGTTGATCATATACTGAGGGCTCCCTAAATAGACTGAATTACCATAGTCAAGATGTGACAAGATGAGACTTTGGACCACGGTTCTTCAGTTTCCTCACATGGACCCCCATGGTAAGCTGGCTGTCTGTCCAGAAGCCCAAACATTTGATTTCAGTTTTAGGAGGAGGGCGTTCTCCTAGGAAGATGGGCCAGTGGAGCTCTGACCAGATGGAGGCAGTATTTCCTACTGTCGGTACCTCTATTTTGTCTCCATTGAGTTTCAGATTGCTACTTTCAATTCAATGAGTCACTTCTTTTAAACAGGTGTATAATTTGGAGGAAAATAAGACTGTGTCAGATGTTAAGGAGATGACGATTTGAGTGTCATCCGCATTGGTCACTGGAAAAGCCATGGAGCATCTAAACATAAAACATCAGAAGAGTACACCCTTGTGGCTGCAGACCAACTAATTTGTTGAGTGTTTTATGAGTACGCTTAAGAAAGCAGTACAGCGTGCAACTCTTGAGAGGCTCAGTTTAAAAACTGTTTTGAATTCTACACCTTACTCTACCACAGGCGAAAGTACTGCAACTTTAATGTTTGGGAGAGCAATAACAGCCAAATTACGTCCATGGACCAACAAAAGAGAAGGAAGTGAGAATACAACTCGGATAAAGGATGTAATACGGAAAAGATGAAAGCCTTTGCCGACAAGAGGCGACTTGCAAAGAATATTGAGTTTAAGACAAGAGATCTAGTGATAGTCCAACAACTGAGAAGAAGAAAAGCCGCTGCTCCATATGATGCTGCACCTTTCCACATTGGGCCCACCAAGGGACATATGGTACAGGCCAGAGTCCTGGGATGTCTGTTACCATAGACTCTTCTCACTTTCGGCATTTGATTCACCGGCCTGCTGATCATGATGGTGAAGGAAAGACTGGACCTGAAAACTCAGTGACTGCTGTTTCTTCTTCACCATCTTCGAAAATCTCTGACAGTGAAGATGGAAGCTCCCACATTCCAGTAACCAGATCATGTCAAATAATGAAAACACCAAGAAGGCTGATTGAAGAAATGTAAATATATTTACAGGCCATATATCTGTTGATTTGTAAAAATAATTACGTTTCTTATTTAATAGAGGGGGTGATGAAGTGTCTAGTGATATTTTGTGGCAGAACCCTTTGGGCTCCTAACAGACTCCGTAGAGCTATAACGTAGGTGTCAGAGCACAATGCCATGAAAGCTTGTGTTAGAACGTTGAATTTGCAGTTACACGTAGCAGAATAAAGTCATGTAATACTAAGCTCCGTGTGTGGCGTAGTCATTTGCGGTTACCCAGGCTGGGAAGACACTACTTAAACCACTCTGGAATCTAGTCCTTGAAAACACGATCTAAGGCCCCAATTGAAAATAGAGTGGTGTATCTATCACTCCTGCTATATACCCATCCCATGAGGTAAGGTATTTACTGGAAATTCCATCTGTTAAAATCGCATAAGGGTTCGGCTGCAACAGCAGCCAAGCCTCGTCTCCCAGTCTGACCTGTCCGTTTTCCCTGGCACGGGGAATTGCGGCAGTGCTCCCCGCCATGACTCTTCTTTCCTTTCCCTCCTATACCCTCTTGCCCTTTCTTCCTCCCCTGCCTCAAATCAGACAGTCCCATCACACGTTCACCATCTGCTCAATCAGGTGGTAAATGTGTGCATCAAACCCCTGGGGGTGAGGAATACCCGTGTGGAATTCCGCACAGTAATTCTTTGTCCGTACAGTTATTCTCCATTTTGTGGGATTTAATTCTTAATTGCGTGGTACTGGTCGGTTGTTACAGCACAGTAAAGGTAAATATGTGTTCAGAGTTGGTATCCAGGCAGTGCAATTCTTTATCGGATCCCTAATGTGATAATAGGTATATTTCTACTATCTTTTGAGATAGTTTCAGCGACCCTGGAAGGCTGGAAGACTGGCTGGCCTTGCCTTATAGGTGGTTTCAAAGATATGGGAGCTCTGGTAGTGGCACATCTCTTAAGTCTCCAAAGATTTCATTTCAATGTGGGCAGTAAATGAGTATTTGATAGTCTGTCATAAGGAGGTGATCATCGGCTACAAAATACTTATGGGCGAGAGCTATAATGCATTCTTAGATGAATAAAGCCCTATTGGTCCTTAGATAGTCGAAATGCTCCTTAATGGCCTTGTTCTTTGGATAAGGATGATTTAATGGGTGACAAATTGTGATGGGAATAGAGACACTTTGACTTTTGGGATGCCATTGCCTTGAATGATTTCTGATGCCTGAAAGACTATATCTGCCTGGCACTGGATTCTGTCACAGTTTCCATGGTTAAAGTGGCTGGGGAAGGATGAACTTGGTGACCTTCCTTTTTAAATGGTACCTCTAGCTCATTATGGGACCTGTGATATGTTTTTAACCAATCATATATACTAAAAGGAAACAGAGGTAGTGGCATGACATCTGATGGAATGACATCTGTACCTCATTATGTTGCTTGAGTGGAATGAATGTTGCAAACCCAAAATGGAAAGTGAATCTAGAGGTTGGAATGGAGGAGGCAACCTTTATGGTGGTATACAAGGTTTTCAAATAGTCATTTTCCTCTTTCTCATCCTTTATAGCTTACCTTCTTATTTGTCTTTGTGTTCCTCTCTTGAATATCTCTCCTGTAGGTGTTAACCTCTTCCAAGTAGCTGCCCATGAGGTTGGCCATTCTCTGGGCCTGGACCACTCCAGTATTCCTCAAGCTGTCATGGCACCAACATATAAAGGTTACAACCCTGAATTCCAGCTCCACCAGGATGACATTGATGCCATCCAGTCAGCGTATGGCAAGCCTTCAGCAAGCGCCCCTGCACCGGCTGTCATCTCTACCGCCAGCGACCCCAAGAAAGAGAAAAATGATTCTGTCACTGGCACAGGGCACAAAGTAGAGTCAGAAGGCACCAAAGAAGGAGTTAAGGCACCAGTGGTGAGCCTGTGTGGAGGGCAGGCAATTGACACCTTTATATCTACCAAAGAGGGCGCTATCTATGCCTTTAAAGGTGAGTGTTCAATGGAACTGGAAGTTGATATCAAAGTCAATATATTCGATTATGGAAATATTTTTTTTAAGTCACTGTATTTGATTATTCAAATGTCATAAAAACAATAGTCATGAGGATGCACATGTGGGATCACTGAGGACAGAAGGGGGGTAAACAGCCATTTCAACGATTTTTTTTCTTCGCAATACCATTACAAAGCATGCTTTACCGCGCATGCGTTGTACATCGCGAAGTCATTACTACGCATTTTTTTAGAACGTATCTCTTTGTAATTGACAATGCGTACTAATACCCGCGTTGTAACGGTACGCGTTGTAACGAGTGCTATTCGCAGAAGGGATGTTAATACAGAGACTCTCAGGACACAAGGGATGTGGCTTTAGATTTAATAAATATCTAAGATAATGAATGAAGGCAGGTCAATGCAGATTTGGTGAGGATCTGAGGGCTGTGAGTGCAGATTCACTACTGACGTAAGAGAGGTGAAGTTATATCTACTGAGGATCCAATGTATGTGAATTCAGATTTACTGAGGATGTGTGGAGGCGGGATCACTTAAGACCCATGTGTGTGAATGCAGATTCACAGGTGATCTTAAGGCTGAGAGTGCATGCTGACTAATCATATAAGGGCTATGAATGCTGATTCACTGAGGACACAAGTGTCGAAATGCAGATTCAGTATTCACCAACAAGTGCAAAATGTAGATTTAGTCAGGACTGAGATGTGAATGCAGATTGACTGAGGGCAGAAAGAGTCTGAACGTATATTCACTGGGGGCACATGATTATGAATATTGATTTTGTATGGCCCCAAGCAGAGTAAATGATGTGAATTCGCGTAGGACATTAGAGACGTGAATACAGATTTACTAAGGAGATAAGTGGTGTTGATGTACTTACAATGAGGTTCTGTGGGATTAAATACAGATCCACAAAGAATATAGGGGGTGTGAAATAAGATTCAAGGAGAACACGAAGAGTGAATGCAAATTCACTAAGAATCCAAGGAGTGCAAATACAGATTTGCGTTCTCTCAACTGGTGTGAGAAAGTGCCATCTTTCTTGCATGGTATGCCCCCACTTTTTGCTAAATTGCTGAATGTACTTCGATTGAGTGTACCCTGGGTTCCTGCCAATCAGGTGCCCAGGGCCTATGTTCCTTCCTTAAACCACACAAACTCCAAATTGGCAAACCCTAGCCACATGTCAGCCCCTAGTAAATGGTACCCTAGGTACCCAGGGCCTTGTGGCCAGGTGAGGAAATATGAATTTTTATGGTCAATTGTGTCCCCTATCTAGACCCCAACGGCTCCATGTACATGCTACAAATACATGTATGTTCCCTCCACTTCAAGCTATGAAGACGCAAATACAATTTTGTCCAACGTTAATATGTACTCTTTCATATCTGCCATGAATGGGTCAGATATTCCGTTCCTAAGTATGCCTTGCCACCGTCTTTATATGGTATACTTTTCACGTTTTCCAGCTCTGGCAAGGTAGGCCCTGAATTCTGCCATCGAGCCTTTTCCTGCTTCTGCCTCTGAATGCTCCAGCCTGGACCTGCGTCTGTATCCATGAACTTTGTTTTACTTTCTGCGCGGCTAACGGTGCTTAGCCCGGCCTGTTGCCTGCCAAAACTGTATTCAGCCTTCAAGTTATCTGTTCCGCTCCTCAAGAAATGCATTCCTGTCTAAGTAGCTTAGGTAAACATCCCTCTAGCTGCAGAGCAAAGGGCCCGGCCTTACTGTCTCCGTGCAAGTAATTCATGACTCTCGTTACCATGGTAGGCCCATGCCCCCCTCGCATCTCATATAGACACTTAGACGCCTGTACACGCACTAGCAGTCAGTATAGAATAGGATCTGTCCGAGAAGACCTTTCCTTCTAGATAATATAGTTCTTTAAACACAAGATATTAGATATGATTTAGGACTAGGTTGTCCTGACACCCCAGACTTCTGTCTCCACATGTAGGGCAAAATGTCAAGTTCCCTTCACCCTCTAGTTACACATCAATCACACGTCATGCGGCTGCGCGCGCATCTCTGCCATGTATTTCCGCTGACTTTGCAGGATTCTCTTATGGATCCACCCACTTGTGTCATCATCATAATGACGTTTGTAGTATACGCCTCTATGCACGCCTATTGTAAACGCCTTTTCTATTACGTATGTGTATTCTTATCAGCTGTTACGCCTCCTGCATCTGTCTTTACTGTTATGCACTTCAATATAAATATGACAACTTGTCAATAATGTATTTGCTGATCCCTTCCTGAACCTTCGTGGTGACGGAACTCGATTGCCTGGTTCGAACCATCATCATTCCTTTTTAAGGAATAAATACCCTATTATACCCTCGAATACCACGGATTCTGCCTCTTATTTTTACTGAGTTATTCGTATTGTATTTTACCGCATAAATTAAGTCTAGGTAATTAAAATTTACCACATAATTGGCGCCCGAATAGGGACACCTCTCACACCCCACGCGCCGGAGGTGCGTTGCAGACCCGGTCTCCTGCCACAGCCGGACGGACAATTACGCGTACCCGCAGGATTTCCTGTATCTCCCTCAGGCCAACGGGGGCGACTGAGGCTGCGATCAACACCCAGACGAGGCGGTGAGGAGTGCGGAGAATCCCGACCAGAGCCTAGCTGAGAGAGCAAGATCCGAGGTATACAGAGGCCCACCAGATTCCGAAGTTCCGAAGTATCCAAGTCACAAGTCGAGTCCAGTCCAGTTTGGTCTAGTCCAGTCCAGACTTCCGAGGCCTTCCGTTCCGTGCTTCCCGGTGAGTACCGTTGCTGAGGACGCATCTAGACGTGCACATTAGTTTGTGCCGGTCAAGACGGGTCTGGGTACACAGACCTGGTCTGCACTGTTTTAGCAGTGTATCTGTACTGTTTAGCAGTACATACAGTATATTTAGTATTATGCAGTTAACTAGTTTTATTCTAATTATTATTATTCGTTCTAAACTGTTTTGATATATTTTAAATGTCGTGGTATGAGTGATTGTTCGATCTTCATTATTGTGTTTATTGTATAAGTTGTGTTCAGGTCCGAGTAAGAATAAGAATCAAGTAGCTAGGTTCAAAATGCCGTTATTTTCAAAATTAAGACAGATAAAAACTAGAAAAGGGATACTAGAGGAAGCTGTTCCTATCCCACCTAGGGACACTCCAGGGTACTTTATGTACCATAAACATGGCCTAGATGCCGTATTATATCTTGATCTATGGGTGGACTACACCAAGGATTTGGCAGAGAGTCAGAGATGGCCCGCTGCTGGAACATGGGATGCAGATTGCATCATGAGAATAGAAGAAGCGTTATGGAAAAAGAAAGCCAGACAGTCACAGAAAGATGCCATTGAACTATGGCGTAAAGAATCGCATAGGCGCACAGAGAAAGCGCTCAGAAAGGAAGAGAAAAGTAGGGAAGATTCAGAAAAGGCCCGAGAAAACATATTAATTGACGAAGGTACCCGAATAAAAACAGAACAAGTAGACAGACAACGAAACACTCTTATGAATGGTATGTATCCTCTTCTGGCCGAGGGTTTGCCTAAAGCCACTTTGGAGGTACCAGAAGATCTGCCACCTCCGTTACTCCCGATTAAAGTACATCCCAAGACCGCAAAAGACATTTTCCTTTCTTCCTATTTAGACGATGCAGCCCCCGAATATGCTAATGGTGTGCAGCCACGCACACCACCCGTTCACGACACTCAACCCCAAAACCAGCTGCACTCACCTCTGCAGCAACAAACTCCTACTCAAGTTCTAACAATTCCATCTGTTTCTACAGTCCTTCCTGCACCGACACTCTCTACCCTGCACCCAACAAATCCTTTTGGACTTGGCACCTCAGGGGGTGCGACAGGAGGATTTTCCACGCCACCGCCAAACACTAGATTGACTTATAGGGATTTAGCATATCGACGCACTCCCCAAAGAATAGCAGACAGTATATTAAACGAGCCTCTTTCCGATTGTAGATATGATCCAGTGCCAGGAAAACACGACAGAATGTTGCTGTCTTCAGTACGTTTGCGACGAGCTGCAAACTATTTAATGACGTTACCAGGAATGGTTGAACATCTAGACAAAATATATCGCTTTATTCAATCAGGGCAAGGTCCTGAAAGTATTGCCGAAGCCATGGAATACCAGAAAGTAGACATACAAAAATTACTGTTACGCTCTTTTATAAACTGTTTGATCAGAAATAGAGACAGGCCTGAGGTAGATTCGGAGGAAATGCAAGCACTTACCAAATGGGGTCAGAATATAACAGACGGGAGACATGATAAACAGAAGTGTATAGAAGCCATGTGCCGAAGGATCAGAAAAGAAGTAGAACGAATACATGAAAGCAGAGTAGAAGCAGATAAAACTGAATCAGAGGAAGAGGAGGAAGAACAGTCAGAAATGAGCACAGGGCAATTTGAGTTACCAGCTAAACAAATGATAGCTTATGTAGGAAAAAGAAGATCCTTTAATAAAACAATACGTCCGATACGTCCAGAATGTAACAGAATTTTTCAAACAGTTATTACAAATCCAAGGACCCCTGAACACTTATTCCAGGCTACTGATAAATTACTTCAAGAACGAAGGGGTTACCATGTACTCGATTCTATGGATGAACAAGAATTAGCCAGGTCAGCAGTACAATGGGCTGACAGCTCCGAAAAATACAGTGATGATGCGCTAGCACACACGTTTCTGAATCTCGCCCCAGACGAACAGCGTTTAGCTAGTATATACATGATACAATACCTCCTTATATTATATAAAGGCCAACACTCCGATCCTGGTCCCCTACCTGATATATTGATAGAACTACTCACGAATAAATGGAGAGGTTTAGGTACCGATCTAATTAAAGTAATTCTAGAATACCGACATAGATGTAGTGCCTTTTTGTGTCCAGAACATGATCCAGCTCCTTCCATGGAGAGAAACCCGTATTACATAGACAGACAGAATCCCTTACGCGAAGTACACCCAGTCAGGAATGATGACAATACGTTTAGACGCGTGTTTGTGTACACGCCCATAACCAAAATAGAACTATTGGAAATGAAAAAATTAGTGCCCAGCCATGACAAAGATCCAGCAGGTTTCCACCGTGAACTAAAGGACATGTTACTCATGGGTGATTATACCTATCCTGACATTATGAAAATATTGAAAGTATTATTGCCTGCCGGTATTTATGAGAAACTCAAGGAAAAAGAATGGGAGGTGGGAGACCAAAAGATTGATTGGACCGCATTAGAAAATGAAGAAAATAACCGAACTGCAGGCGTAGGGCTTGGGGACAAAACAAACGCATTGCCAGGTCTACTAGTACAAGTATTGCCACGTTTGTTAACTACGAAAAAGGAAGATTGGGGAGCAATCTCAGCTTGTAAACAGAAACCCGAGGAAGACACCAGTGATTTCTATTCCCGATTTGAAAAATGTTTTGGTATTAATAGCGGCTTGAAAGCAAATAGTGAGTCATATCCACACCTTTTTGTAACAAAACTAGTCGAGAATTCCCTGCCGCAGGTTAAAAACAGAGTATTGAAAGTTGAGAGCACTTGGCAAGCTAATACCCCGTCACAAATGTTACAAATGTTACAGTATCACCAAAATAGAATTAGAGAAGAACAAGAACACGAACAAAGACGTATGAAAGACACGAAAATGAAAATGCTTGTCGCTCAGTCAGTTCCAGCTGACGGTCATAAAAAGGGTGCGACACAGTCCAGTAATTCAGCGGTTCCCGTTAAAGGGACATGCAACTATTGTAAACAGCCAGGTCATTATATAAACGATTGTGCAGTTCTAAAACATAATATCTCCACGGGTAAAACAAAGGAGAGACCGCGTCCGCCTAGACAGGATCAGATCCAACAACAAGTACCTCAGAATGTACAGCCTATGCAAGCTGCACAACAGACCATAGCGGTACCACAGCCACAGCCTATTGCCGCAACACAGAACACGACACAACAGATGTACCAGTACGCACAAAATGACTATCCAGAGTATCAGCGATACACATGAAATAGCCTAGAGAGGGAAGTTGGCTTACCCCTTATTGAGGTTCCTGTAGATCAAGAGGGTCCTTATGTACAGAGTCAAGTCTTAGGGAAAGATAGAAAGTTTCTACTTGATACAGGGGCAAGCAGAACAACTATAAGTCACGATGAAGTTCCAGGGGCACCCCTCTCAGGCTTACAAAATATTTCCCTTGGTTTTTCAGGAAAGCCCACTATTAACGAAGTATCGCAACCACTTGCATTCACAGTCGGTCCATTAACACGGACTACAGATCTATTGCTTACGAAATCATGTCCAGAAAACTTGTTAGGTATTAAAACATTGAAAGCTCTAGGAGCTATAATATGCTGTTCTCCGGACGGAGTACGACTATTCTTGCGTGACTTTAAAGGTCACTACGTGTCTAGAGACATGGATCACCGGTTACAGAATCTACCTGCACACTTATGGGCACAAGGCCCCACTGATGTAGGTTGTATGCACATTACACCATATCGAGTTACACTCAAAACAGGAGTGGTATTACCACGAATGCGACAATACAAGTTACTGCCAGATGCTGTAGTGGCTTTACTGCAAATCATTGACGAACTCATTGCACAAGGAGTGGTTGTAGAAACTGACTCCAATGTATGTAATTCTCCGATTATTCCGATTCTTAAACGTACCGATCCAAAAGCACCTCCAGTATATCGATTAGTTATTGATCTGCGCGAATTGAATAAATGCATTGTACCACAATATCCCGTGGTCCCGGATATTTCTTCATTACTGACAGCTATTGATTCAGAGGCAACGTTCTTTACTGTAATCGACCTCAAGAACGCCTTCTTCAGCGTCCCAATCGATCCGGAAAGCCAATATTTGTTCGGATTCAGTTTAAATGGACGAAGTTTTAAATTCGCACGCGCACCTCAAGGATTTACAGAAAGTCCTAGCATCTACAGCCAAGCACTGAAAAGACAACTTGACAGTATCCACATGCCAGTTAACACTGCACTGCTTCAGTATGTCGATGATCTGCTGATCACCGCCCGAAGCGAACCCGAATGTGAAAAAGCATCACTGACGGTTTTACATTTTCTGGCCGACAAGGGGCACAAGGTGTCCCCTTCAAAGCTGCAATTTTGTGCCCAGCAAGTTGTGTACCTAGGGCACTTGCTGTCCAAATGGGGGAGACAGCTCACACCTGACCGCATCCAGTTAATTGTAAACATGCCACCACCCAAGACCCAAAAGGAGGTACGGGCCTTCATAGGCCTCACTTCGTACTGTAGGCAGTGGATTCCCCAATATGCATTTTTAGCTAAACCACTCATTCAGTTGACAAACCAGGAGGCAGCGACATCGACTGTCCTCCCTTGGACTCCAGAACATACACAAGCTTTTGAAGACTTAAAGAAAGCTTTATGCCAAGCACCTGTTTTAGCGACACCATGTTACAGTAAGCCTTTTACACTCTTTGTTACAGAACGTGAAGGTACTGCCTTGTCAGTACTCACTCAGGAACAAGCAGGATCACACAAGCCATGTGCTTACTTTTCTAGCACGTTAGATCCCGTAGCTCAAGCTCTTCCTGCGTGTCTGAAATCAGTTGCAGCGACAGCTCTAGCGATCAGACAAAGCGATTCCATAGTATTAGGACCTCAATTGACAGTACAAGTACCACACGCAGTAGAGGTTCTCTTGAACCGGACACAGACACAACACTTGACTATAGCACGACTGACAGGTTACGAACTCACATTGTTTCAGCCACACATAGAAATCAGACGTTGTAATACATTAAATCCTGCCACACTTTTGCCATTAAGTGGAACAGACCCACTGGCACATGATTGTATTGAAGTCATTACTATTACGACGAAACCCAGACAAGATTTGAACGATGTCCCATTACCAGATTCAGACCTGACACTTTATGTAGATGGTTCATGTATGAGAACAAGTACAGGAAAGTTAGTGGCCGCTTATGCAGTCACGACAGACACCGAAGTCATTGAAATAAATTGTATCGACACATTATCAGCTCAAGCAGCAGAGCTTATTGCTCTGACACAAGCCTGTATTCAAGCCAAGAATAGAAAAGTTAACATATACACAGATTCACGTTATGCTTTCGGAGTTGTACACGACTTCGGAGTCCTTTGGCGAGAGAGAGGTTATTTGACTTCTCACGGTGCCAACATTCAACACGGTCCCCTCATTCAAGCTCTATTAGATGCAATACATCTACCTACTTCAATATCTATCATGAAGTGCAAAGCTCATACAAAAGTCACCGATATCATTTCCCAGGGTAACGACCTAGCAGACCGAACAGCTAAGCAAACAGCACAGAATCAGACTTATGCAACTGACTTGACAAAGACAATAGTTCCGACGCCGACACACTGCATGACAGTTAAGGATCCCCGCTCTTGATGTAATTGACATACAGACACATGCTACACCAGAGGAAATAAAGAAATGGACTGAATTAGGAGGGATCCAAACCGATCAGGGATGGATGACGAAGGGAAAATCTATATGGTTTCTCCCCGACTCAATGGTCCAAGTTATCATTAACACAATACATAGTCCAGCACATCTAGGAGAAAAAGCTATGTTAGACAGTATTCAACACATTTGGTTCAACAAAAACTTACGAGCTGCAGCCAAACAGAAAGTCCGAACTTGTATGATATGTTGTCAGTTCAACCCAGGTAAAGGCGTACCTGTAGAACAGGGTGGTTTTCAACCTCCCGATCACCCTTTTGAAGTCCTCCAGATGGATTATATCCAGATGGAACGATGTCGAGGATTCAAATATGTCCTCGTAGTTGTATGCGCTCTTTCCCGTTGGACAGAGGCGTATCCCGTTTCAGATTACACTGCCCCGACTACTGCCAAACAATTAGTTCGTGAATTCTTCCCACGGTATGGTTTGCCCCGTATCGTGTACTCAGATAATGGCCAGCCGTTCTCATCCGAGCTAATGAAACACATTTCACTCTTGTTAGGCTATCAATGGAAATTCCACTGTGTCCGACATCCCGAGGCAGCAGGTCTCGTGGAACGTCATAATCAGACCCTGAAAATACGGCTTTCTAAAATCTGTAGAGAGAAAGGTGTCGACTGGATAGTAGCCTTACCGGTTGCACTATTTTACATGAGAATGGTAGCACATTCTCGCACAGGGCTAGCCCCGTACCAGGTGGTCTTCGGTAGGCCACCAAATATGTGGGGGACGCCTATACCTCGTAAAATAACTGATGTTGATTGTAATATGCTGACAGATTACCTTGGTTCCTTGATGTCTGCACTACAATCTTGCCGTTCACAGGTAGCTGCAGCCTTTCCCGACAACACCGAGGTAAAACCCCATTAAGTGGTTCCGGGAAATCTCGTTTTCGTCAGAAATTTCGACAGGAGGAGTCCGTTGGAGCCTCGCTGGCTACAACCAAAGCTGGTTCTCCTAACGACGAGGACAGCAGTAAAGGTCGAAGGTCGCAAGGGTTGGTTACACTCGAGTCATATCAAGAAATTTCATGGACTACCATCCGAACTGAACTCTCAGCCCTGCCCCCTTCCAGAGACTGATTCAAAACTCCCCCTGGTTGAACAGACTGAAACACAGGAATACAAACTGAAACTAAGGTCTAGCAAGTCAGACAATTCGATTGTTTAAGTCCTCTCCAAGGTGAATCGGTTGAATTAAGTCTTTGACATGTATCCTCTAGACCGAATTAGAGAGAAAAATAGACAGAAACAGCTCAAGAAACATGCATACTGTAAATCACTTCATAGTCACTGTATAGTGACACTGTTGATTATGTTTTTTCTAAGTCTTTTTATTATTGCTGCAAGCATACTGTTACATATGTACTATCCTATTTTCAAGCGTGCTTACAATGTTACTGCCGAACATTCTTTTAGTGAATTACCTCCACATGAGTTGTCCTATAGATTTGCGCTGCGCAACAACACATTTATTAGTATGTTACATCATTCCCATCAGACCAGCAATGCTACCAATTGTTGGATATGTGGCCGACTCCCTCCCTATCAGAAATACAAAGGAGTTCTGCCTCTCTTTCCGTACCCATTTACACACAATGGTTCCTGTGGAGCATGGTTTAGTTTGATTAACTCCTTAGATTCAAACACTGTAGTATACCAGAGCAACTGGGTATGGGGAAACCTGAACTTAGTTTTGCTTAAAGCCTGTCATCCTAACAAGGAGGGACTTCCCAAAAGAACAGGAACGGACCTAGAAAATGAAGTGTATGGATTAGGTAATTTTACACTTAACCTCATGATTCTAAATGTTGAATCTGAAGCTACACTAGTCTTGCCTGCTATGTCCGTATTACCAGTCAAAGGTGAATTATGTGTAAGAAAGAATGGTTCAGTACACCTGGGTCATAGTAAATGTACTACTGTGATCGAATTCAGTGATAAAGGCAAGTCTACATTTAGAGCTTCCCGTCACTCCTACTTCATCTGTGGTCACACCGCATATATACGCCTACCCCTAGATTGGGATGGTACCTGTTACATTGCATTCCTTCTGCCACCTGTTTTTCTAGCCCCTCCTGATTATCATAGAAATACCAATCTAGTACACCATAGACCCCAGAGAGATATCCCGATTGTTGACTACACCGAAACAGCATGGGAACAATATACAGACTTCAATAAAGGTCTCTTTCCTTACATAGGTGTTGTCTCAAACAGTAAACTGATACGTAGATTAACCAGAACCCTTGAAGCAGTAGTGAATGAAACCACCTCTGCCCTAGGCAACTTAACAGAGGAGCAGTCTGCGATGCGGATTGTTGTTCTCCAAAATCGTCTTGTCCTTGACGTCATCCTAGCAGATAGGGGCGGAGCTTGTAGGGTCATCGGATCAAGTTGCTGTGTTTTCATCCCAGAAAACGCGCCATCCGTATATAAAGCCATAACTCGTCTTCACAAGATTGCAAATCAGATACATCAGAATGCAGGCATCTGGACATGGTCCAGTTGGTTCTGGAGCGTGTTGTCAGCCTGGGGATGGAAAGTCCTATCATTCCTAGGTATTGGCCTTCTCATAGTATTCAGTTGTTGCCTATGTCTACAATGTGGACCAGCGATTTGCGGCCTGTGTGCCACATCGTGTATTCCACGTTCAAGTTTTCATTCAAGATCCCGGAAGAAGAAAGAAGAGCAAATGATGTTACATGAACAGATTGATGGATTCCTGAGGATCGATATTTCATGAGGGTCCGTAGGGGACAAGGAGGGAATGAGGAAATATGAATTTTTATGGTCAATTGTGTCCCCTATCTAGACCCCAACGGCTCCATGTACATGCTACAAATACATGTATGTTCCCTCCACTTCAAGCTATGAAGACGCAAATACAATTGTGTCCAACGTTAATATGTACTCTTTCATATCTGCCATGAATGGGTCAGATATTCCGTTCCTAAGTATGCCTTGCCACCGTCTTTATATGGTATACTTTTCACGTTTTCCAGCTCTGGCAAGGTAGGCCCTGAATTCTGCCATCGAGCCTTTTCCTGCTTCTGCCTCTGAATGCTCCAGCCTGGACCTGCGTCTGTATCCATGAACTTTGTCTTACTTCCTGCGCGGCTAACGGTGCTTAGCCCGGCCTGTTGCCTGCCAAAACTGTATTCAGCCTTCAAGTTATCTGTTCCGCTCCTCAAGAAATGCATTCCTGTCTAAGTAGCTTAGGTAAACATCCCTCTAGCTGCAGAGCAAAGGGCCCGGCCTTACTGTCTCCGTGCAAGTAATTCATGACTCTCGTTACCATGGTAGGCCCATGCCCCCCTCGCATCTCATATAGACACTTAGACGCCTGTACACGCACTAGCAGTCAGTATAGAATAGGATCTGTCCGAGAAGACCTTTCCTTCTAGATAATATAGTTCTTTAAACACAAGATATTAGATATGATTTAGGACTAGGTTGTCCTGACACCTCAGACTTCTGTCTCCACATGTAGGGCAAAATGTCAAGTTCCCTTCACCCTCTAGTTACACATCAATCACACGTCATGCGGCTGCGCGCGCATCTCTGCCATGTATTTCCGCTGACTTTGCAGGATTCTCTTATGGATCCACCCACTTGTGTCATCATCATAATGACGTTTGTAGTATACGCCTCTATGCACGCCTATTGTAAACGCCTTTTCTATTACGTATGTGTATTCTTATCAGCTGTTACGCCTCCTGCATCTGTCTTTACTGTAATGCACTTCAATATAAATATGACAACTTGTCAATAATGTATTTGCTGATCCCTTCCTGAACCTTCGTGGTGACGGAACTCGATTGCCTGGTTTGAACCATCATCATTCCTTTGTAAGGAATAAATACCCTATTATACCCTCGAATACCACGGATTCTGCCTCTTATTTTTACTGAGTTATTCGTATTGTATTTTACCGCATAAATTAAGTCTAGGTAATTAAAATTTACCACACAGGGAAGGCCTCTAAGGGCTGCAGCACTCATTGTGCCACCCTCAGAGGCCCTGTACCCTTACACACACACTGCCCTTGCAGGCTGAGTGTCTGGGTGCAGGACAAAACAAAGAGTCGACATGGCACACATCACTGTGTACCATGCCCATCACCTACACTGCCAAGGCATATGTCAGCCACCCCTCTAGCTGGGTGCATTACGCCTATGGTGTGGGCACAGGAGCAGGAGCCCTGTGCCCCTACAGTACCCGGGTCCATTCCTGGGCACTGTAAGTGCAGTGCTGTCATTTAAGAGTACATGGTGCTGAGAGCTTGTCAAACACGAGCACCACAGCACCATATTGGCACCACTGAAGCCTGGGAAGTTTGGTATCAAACTTCTCAGCACATTGAACCCACACTGATGCCAGTGTAGGATTTAATGTACTAAGCACCCCAGAGGGCATCTTAGAGATGCCCCCTTACAGCTAACTTACAATCCACGTCTGCTCTGAGGCTGCCCAGGCTGCCACACAGCAGACACGTTGCTGGACCCCTGGGTGGGAGAGCCCCTGCTCTCCCGGGCCTGCAACAATGCACATCCTGGGTGAGGTGAGAAATCTCCTCCCCCAGGATGAGCAATGGGAAGCTTCAAAGGCAGGCCGCCATTTGGAGTTTCCCCAGGCCACTGCAACCCCGCACTCTGGCGGGAAGCTTGGCCGGAAACCCCATACAAGGACAGGGGATGTGCCAGCCTGCCCACCCCACCCCTCAGGTGGGGGAGGCGAGGTGAAGCACATCTCCGGGCTCTCGCCATCTTGAAGATGGGAGGCCCTACCCTATCAGGATTAGGCTACTGCCCCCTCCCACAGGAGAGAGGCAGGATAGGGGGTGTACCCACCCCAGGACAAGGACCCATTGGTCCCTGGCCTTCACCTACCTGTAACGCCCCTAAATCTAGTATTTAGGGGCACCCTGAACCTTCCTTCCTGAGATTCCAGATAGAAAATTACAAGAAGAGCAAGAAGAACAAAGACCTGCCCTGCAGCTGCTAAAAAGAGAAGAAGACACCAACTGCTTAGGCCCCAGCCCTACCGGCCTGTCGACTCTCGAACCTGCACCAGCGCGTCATCTCTCGTGGCCAGCAACCTCACCAACCCCGGAGGACCTGGCTACCTTTTGGCTCTAAGCCCCTGGGACTCCCATGAGTAGAGGCTCTACTCAAGAAACCTATTTTTAACCCCTGGAAGCAGCCCGGGACCGCGGACCCAACACACTCTGCACCAGCCAAGCCTGGCCAGTGCCGGAGTGGACAAAGACCCTGAGGACGACCCCACGGCGACTGTGACCCCGAGTCCGGCACCCAAGGACCCCCCTTGACATCCCGGAAGAAGCCTGCAGCCTCAGAACCAAGTGCCACCCCAACCGCGATCAACCAGAGGGTAAGATTCCCGACGTCAAAAGGCACCCCTGCACCCGGCGCCCTGCGGCCCCCTGTGCCCAATCCCGGGGTACCCACCTAACCTACAACTACCCAACTTACCTCTCGAAGTGGTGGTGGCACCTGAAACATCCTCGTCCCCGAGCCTGCAGCCTTTTTCCAAACCGGAACATTCCCATTGATTTCCATTGAGCGCCCGAAGGCTCAAAAGCACCCTGCACCCAGCCGCCCGAGTGGCCCTGGCAGTGCCCTCTCTACACTAACCTACTTCCCCACTTGCCCTGAGTAAGTGACCAGGAGCCCAGCTCCCACAGCCGTGTGGCTTGCCAGACAGCAGCCACCAACCAAGGCCCCCCTATCCCTCATAGGATAACATTGGGCCTAACTCTCTCTGCACCCGGCCGTCCTGAAACCGCTGAGGGTGAACCAACTGTACCTACCTGACACTGGGGGACCCCTGAGTCCATGCCCGGAATTTCAACTCTGCCAGTCGAGTACTTACCCTTAAACCGCTAACTTCATTTTCCTCATAGGGTAACATTGACTGGCTTTTTCTTCAAAAATCTTCTAAGTGTGAACTTTTCAAAACTGCAAAAATTCACCAAAAATCAGCCAAGTGACAAAAACGAATTTACTCACCTGCTCCTAGGTGAGCTCCCAGTGCTGGATCTTGGTGCCCAGCCCTGACCCTGAAAAGTGTTCACAACTATACTTACCTCTAACTCATTTTTCTCCCATAGGAAACCATTGTCTGCTTTTCTGTGAAATTTCTTCTAAGTGTCTATTTTTGCAAATTTGAAATATTCTTTTAAAATCGTACCATTTCTGCAAACGAAATTACTTACCTGCTTTTGATAAGGACCCCAGTCCTGGGTCTAGGCACCCAGTCCTGGATTACTAAAGTAACGATAAAGTACTCTACCTGCAATGTGAATTTCTTGCCATAGAGATCCATTGAATGTTTTCTTTGAAATATTTTCTAAGTGCTAACTTTTGAAATAGCTAAATATTATTTAAAAATCATTACAGTTATTAAGTCGACTTTCATCACTTGATTCTGAATACTGACCCAAGGCTGGTTCTAGGAGCCAGACCTGGAATTCCAAAAGTAATCTGAAAAGTAATTTATTACAAATAACCTGAATTTACCATTGAGCTCAATGCATTGTTATGTTTAGGAAATAGGATTGTTTATTGCAACCAACTGTGACTGTTTACACAAATTTATTGCTTAAGACAAAAGTATTTATATTCAACCTCTCATTCTGAGAAAGTATATTTTTACCCCCTTTGTGGTTTTAAAAATAAAACAAGCATATATTTTATATATATACACCATTGGCCTAGAGTTCAGTTATTGAGTGTGTGAAACCATTTGCTGACTGAGTGTGTACAATAAATGCTTTACACTGTCCTCTGGTACTGCCTTACTGCTCGACCAAGCTACCACTTTTGAGAGTAAGGTCATACCTAACTTTGACCTCTATCAGCCTCTGGGGGACTGTGGACTCTGTACACCCTGTACCTATTAGGGAACAGTATATACAGAGCCACTTTCTCACATTGGTGGATCAGCGGTGGGATACAAACTTGCATTTGTTGGACTACTTGGTTACCATCTGATCACACGACAGAACTCTTAAAAATTGCCTTTAGAATTCTGATTGGTTTTTCCAAAATTACTAAAAGTCTTGCTAGGGCCTTGCTTAAGTCCCATTAGAATTTTAGAAAAATAAAAGTCACTATAGTCAGGGTAGAGGGTTAGAACTGTCAGGTTAGAATGTCTCAAACAAACCCAGCTATTAGTGATAATAATAACATGGACCTGGTGGAGGAGCTGGACCTCACACCTTACTTACACTTGTCTTTCAAGGAATTGAGGTCCTTATGTAAACTCAAAAATTTACAAATGGGTCAGCATCCAACCAAACAAGGGCTCCAGGAGCTCCTGGCTGAGTGTGCTAAAGACCACCCATCTGAACATGGTGATGGCCAGTCAGATGAGGAAAGGGAAACAGGGGAGGAGGATAGCAACCTCCCCATACTATTCCCTAGGGAGGAGATGGCACCCATACCCTCCAACTGAAGACATAGCATCTGGGCACCTAGAGACCACACAGGTGGCTCTGGTCCCAGAGACGACACTGGGGGACCCCCCAGTGAAGAGGACAGCCTTGTGAGGCTGGCCAGAAGAATAGATCTAGAGTCCAGACTCCTGGCCCTAGAAAAGGAAAGGAGAGAGATGGGTTTAGCACCCATCAATGGTGGCAGCAATAATAAAAACAAGGATAGGGAGGAAACTTCTGACCCTAAAATCCCCAAAGGGATTGTCCCTAAATTTGAGGAAGGTGATGATATCACCAAATGGTTCACAGCCTTTGAGAGGGCTTGTGATATCAGGAAAGTAAAGAAACCTCTCTGGGGGGCACTCCTGTGGGACCTGTTCTCTGGTAACTGCAGGGACAGGCTTCTGACTCCCTCTGGGCCAGAAGCAGGATCCTATGACCTCATGAAGAAAGCTCTGATTGAGGGATTTGGATTCACCACTGAGGAGTATAGAATTAGATTCAGGGGGGCTCACAAAACCCAGACCCAGTCCTGGATTGATTTTGTAGATTTCTCAGTGAAGACACTGGATGGTTGGTTAGCTGGACATGGTGTGCAGGATTTTACTGGATTGTACAATTTATTCATGAAGGAACATATTTTGAGTAACTGCACAAATGAAAAGTTGCATCAGCATTTGGTAGACCTAGGTCTAATTTCTCCCCAAGAATTGGGAAAGAAGGCGGACCACTGGGTCAAGACTAGGGTGACCAAGACAACCACTGGGGGTGACCAAAAGAAGGTGGTCACAAAACCTCCCCAGGGGAAAGGTGGTGAGAATCCCCAAGATAAAAAGTCTGAGTCTTCCAAAGGGCCCCAAAAACCTGTTCAGGTGGGTGGGACCCAAACTACTCCCTATGTGCCCCAACCATATAGGGGGAAGAACTTTGATCCCTTAAAGGCCTGGTGTAATACCTGTAAGAAGCAGGGACACCTAACTGTATCTTGCCCCCAAAACAAAGCCCCTAAGGCACCCAGTAGAGCCACTCCTGGGGCAGGAAGTATACAAATGGGATCAGAGGTGTACCCTGAGCAAATCTGGGAACACACTGAAGCAAGTTTAGTCTCCTTGGGAGAAGTGGAGTTTGCCACTGTGGCTGTGTGGCCCCCCAACTTAAAGAAATACTTACAGTACCCCTGGGTAAATGGAACTAGGGTAGAAGCTCTGAGGGATACAGGTGCTAGTGTCACTATGGTGAAAGACACACTGGTTTCCCCTGAGCAATACTTGATTGGGAAGTCTTACCCAGTCACCAACGCTGACAGTGTCACCACTAGTCATCCCATGGCCATGGTAACATTAGGCTGGGGGGGGGGGTTACTGGCCTGAAACAGGTAGTGGTCTCTCCAAAGTTGCCAGCTGCATGTCTGCTTGGAAATGATCTGGAAACCTCAGCCTGGGCTGAGGTTGAGTTAAAGGCCCATGCAGCCATGCTGGGCATCCCTGAATTGGTGTGTGTGCAAACCAGAGCACAGAGCAAGAGGAAGGGTGAAAAAGTAGGTTTGGAGCCTGGAATAATGGCCCAACCAACCAAGAGGAAGGGCAAGAAGACTGGGGGACCAGCTTCTGTACAGCCAAACACTCAGAACCCCTCTCCCCCTGGAGAGGATGTAGATACCCCTGAGGGAACTGAGTCCATGGAGCTTGACCCTTACCAGGTTGAACTCTTGGGCCCAGGGGGACCCTCTAGGGAAGAGCTGTGCCAGGGCCAGCGAGACTGTCCCACTCTTGAAAGCCTGAGACAACAAGCTGCTTCAGAAGCCAGGGGAGATGTCAGTGGTACCCACAGAGCTTATTGGGAAGAGGGATTACTGTATGCTGAGGCAAGAGACCCCACTCCTGGAGCCACCAGGAGGGTGGTAGTGCCACAGAAGTACAGGGAGTTCCTCCTAACTTTGGCTCATGACATCCCCCTAGCTGGACATCTGGGGCAATCCAAAACTTGGGAAAGGTTAGTGAGTCACTTTTACTGGCCCCAGATGCACCAAAATGTGAAGGAGTTTGTCAGCTCCTGTGTTACCTGTCAGGCCAGTGGCAAGACAGGTGGCCACCCAAAGGCCCCCCTCATTCCACTACCAGTGGTGGGGGTCCCCTTTGAAAGGGTAGGTGTGGACATTGTGGGTCCACTTGAACCTCCCACAGCCTCAGGGAACAAATTCATTCTAGTAGTAGTGGATCATGCTACTAGGTACCCTGAAGCAATTCCACTTAGGACTACTACAGCTCCTGCAGTAGCCAAGGCCCTCCTGGGTGTCTTCACCAGGGTGGGTTTTCCTAAGGAGGTGGTTTCAGACAGAGGTTCCAACTTCATGTCTGCTTACCTAACACACATGTGGAAAGAGTGTGGAGTGCAGTACAAGTTTACTACACCCTACCACCCACAAACCAATGGCCTTGTTGAGAGGTTCAAAAAGGTATGATCATGGGACTCCCTGAGAAACTCAAAAGGAGGTGGGATGTCCTGTTACCATGCTTGCTTTTCGCTTACAGGGAAGTGCCACAGAAGGGAGTAGGTTTCTCACCCTTTGAACTTCTGTTTGGTCATCCTGTAAGGGGACCACTGTGTCTTGTAAAGGAGGGCTGGGAGAGGCCTCTTCAAGAACCCAAACAGGACATAGTGGACTATGTGCTTGGCCTAAGGTCCAGAATGGCTGAGTATATGGAAAAAGCATCCAAGAACCTTGAGGCCAGCCAGGAGCTCCAGAAGCACTGGTATGACCAAAAAGCTGTACTGATTGAATTTCAACCAGGGCAACAGGTGTGGGTTTTGGAGCCAGTGGCACCAAGGGCTCTCCAAGACAAATGGAGTAGCCCTTACCCTATCCTAGAGAGAAAGAGTGAGGTCACCTATCTAGTTGACCTGGGCACTAGCAGGACACCCAAAAGGGTCATCCATGTGAACAGCCTTAAACTCTACAATGATAGGGCTGACATCACCATGCTGATGGTGACTGATGAAGAACAGGAAGCAGAGAGTGAGCCACTCCCTGACCTCCTATCCTACAGCCCAAAAGATGGGTCAGTAGATGGTGTGATTTTTTCAGACACCCTCTCTGCCCAACAGCAGACTGACTGCAAGCAAGTCTTGCAACAATATGCTAGCCTCTTTTCCCTGACCCCTGGTCTGACAAGCTGGTGTACCCATGATGTGGACACTGGTGACAGTGCACCTGTCAAGAACAAAATCTATCGACAGTCAGATCAAGTCAAGGAAAGCATCAAAGCTGAGGTCAGCAAGATGCTGGAGTTAGGGGTCATTGAGCCTTCAGAGAGCCCCTGGGCTAGCCCAGTGGTTCTGGTCCCCAAACCTCATCAACAGGGTGAAAAGAGAGAGATGAGGTTCTGTGTGGACTATAGAGGGCTCAACTCTGTCAGCAAGACAGATGCTCACCCTATCCCAAGAGCAGATGAACTGATAGACAAATTGGGGGCTGCCAAATTTCTCAGTACCTTTGACTTAACTGCAGGGTACTGGCAGATTGGCATGGCCCCAGGAGCAAAAGAAAAGACAGCATTCTCCACCCCTGATGGGCATTACCAGTTTACTGTGATGCCCTTTGGGTTAAAGAATGCCCCTGCCACCTTCCAGAGGTTGGTGAACCATGTCCTGGCTGGGTTGGAGTCCTTTAGTGCAGCTTATCTTGATGATATTGCTGTCTTTAGCTCCACCTGGCAGGATCACCTGATCCACCTTGGGAAGGTTTTAGAGGCTCTGCAGAGTGCAGGTCTCACTATCAAGGCGTCCAAATGCCAGATAGGGCAGGGCACTGTGGTGTACTTGGGCCACCTTGTGGGTGGAGGCCAGGTACAGCCCTTACAACCCAAAATCCAGGCCATCATGGACTGGATAGCTCCAACAACCCAGACCCAAGTCAGGGCATTCCTTGGCTTAACTGGGTACTACAGGAGGTTTGTGAAGGGGTATGGGTCCATTGTGACCCCCCTCACAGAACTCACCTCCAAGAAAATGCCCAAGAAAGTTAACTGGACAGTTAGTTGTCAAAAGGCTTTTGACACCATAAAAGAAGCAATGTGCTCAGCACCAATTCTAAAAGCTCCAGATTATGCCAAACAGTTCATAGTGCAGACTGATGCCTCTGAGCTAGGGATAGGAGCGGTCCTATCCCAGACCAATGATGAAGGCCAAGACCAACCTGTTGCTTTTATAAGCAGAAGACTACTCCCTAGAGAGCAGCGTTGGAGTGCCATTGAGAGGGAGGCCTTTGCTGTGGTTTGGTCCCTGAAGAAGCTGAGGCCATACTTGTTTGGCACTCACTTCCTAGTTCAAACTGACCACAGACCTCTCAGATGGCTAATGCAGATGAAAGGGGAAAATCCAAAACTACTGAGGTGGTCCATCTCCCTACAGGGAATGGACTTTGAAGTGGAACACAGACCAGGGACTGCCCATGCCAATGCAGATGGACTTTCCAGGTTCTTCCACTTAGACAATGAAGACTCCATAGGACAAGGTTAGTCTCATCACCTTTCGTTTGGGGGGGGGGGGGGGGGTTGTGTGAGAAAGTGCCATCTTTCTTGCATGGTATGCCCCCACTATTTGCTAAATTGCGGAATGTACTTCGATTGAGTGTACCCTGGGTTCCTGCCAATCAGGTGCCCAGGGCCTATGTTCCTTCCTTAAACCACACAAACTCCAAATTGGCAAACCCTAGCCACATGTCAGCCCCTAGTAAATGGTACCCTAGGTACCCAGGGCCTTGTGGCCAGGGAAGGCCTCTAAGGGCTGCAGCACTCATTGTGCCACCCTTAGAGGCCCTGTACCCTTACACACACACTGCCCTTGCAGGCTGAGTGTCTGGGTGCAGGACAAAACAAAGAGTCGACATGGCACACATCCCTGTGTACCATGCCCATCACCTACACTGCCAAGGCATATGTCAGCCACCCCTCTAGCTGGGTGCATTACGCCTATGGTGTGGGCACAGGAGCAGGAGCCCTGTGCCCCTACAGTACCCGGGTCCATTCCTGGGCACTGTAAGTGCAGTGCTGTCATTTAAGAGTACATGGTGCTGAGAGCTTGTCAAACACGAGCTCCACAGCACCATATTGGCACCACTGAAGCCTGGGAAGTTTGGTATCAAACTTCTCAGCACATTGAACCCACACTGATGCCAGTGTAGGATTTAATGTACTAAGCACCCCAGAGGGCATCTTAGAGATGCCCCCTTACAGCTAACTTACAATCCACGTCTGCTCTGAGGCTGCCCAGGCTGCCACACAGCAGACACGTTGCTGGACCCCTGGGTGGGAGAGCCCCTGCTCTCCCGGGCCTGCAACAATGCACATCCTGGGTGAGGTGAGAAATCTCCTCCCCCAGGATGAGCAAAGGGAAGCTTCAAAGGCAGGCCGCCATTTGGAGTTTCCCCAGGCCACTGCAACCCCCCACTCTGGCGGGAAGCTTGGCCGGAAACCCCATACAAGGACAGGGGATGTGCCAGCCTGCCCACCCCACCCCTCAGGTGGGGGAGGCGAGGTGAAGCACATCTCCGGGCTCTCGCCATCTTGAAGATGGGAGGCCCTACCCTATCAGGATTAGGCTACTGCCCCCCTCCCACAGGAGAGAGGCAGGATAGGGGGTGTACCCACCCCAGGACAAGGACCCATTGGTCCCTGGCCTTCACCTACCTGTAACGCCCCTAAATCTAGTATTTAGGGGCACCCTGAACCTTCCTTCCTGAGATTCCAGATAGAAAATTACAAGAAGAGCAAGAAGAACAAAGACCTGCCCTGCAGCTGCTAAAAAGAGAAGAAGACACCAACTGCTTAGGCCCCAGCCCTACCGGCCTGTCGACTCTCGAACCTGCACCAGCGCGGCATCTCTCGTGGCCAGCAACCTCACCAACCCCGGAGGACCTGGCTACCTTTTGGCTCTAAGCCCCTGGGACTCCCATGAGTAGAGGCTCTACTCAAGAAACCTATTTTTAACCCCTGGCAGCAGCCCGGGACCACGGACCCAACACACTCTGCACCAGCCAAGCCTGGCCAGTGCCGGAGTGGACAAAGACCCTGAGGACGACCCCACGGCGACTGTGACCCCGAGTCCGGCACCCAAGGACCCCCCTCGACATCCCGGAAGAAGCCTGCAGCCTCAGAACCAAGTGCCACCCCAACCGCGATCAACCAGAGGGTAAGATTCCCGACGTCAAAAGGCACCCCTGCACCCGGCGCCCTGCGGCCCCCTGTGCCCAATCCCGGGGTACCCACCTAACCTACAACTACCCAACTTACCTCTCGAAGTGGTGGTGGCACCTGAAACATCCTCGTCCCCGAGCCTGCAGCCTTTTTCCAAACTGGAACATTCCCATTGATTTCCATTGAGCGCCCGAAGGCTCAAAAGCACCCTGCACCCAGCCGCCCGAGTGGCCCTGGCAGTGCCCTCTCTACACTAACCTACTTCCCCACTTGCCCTGAGTAAGTGACCAGGAGCCCAGCTCCCACAGCCGCGTGGCTTGCCAGACAGCAGCCACCAACCAAGGCCCCCCTATCCCTCATAGGATAACATTGGGCCTAACTCTCTCTGCACCCGGCCGTCCTGAAACCGCTGAGGGTGAACCAACTGTACCTACCTGACACTGGGGGACCCCTGAGTCCATGCCCGGAATTTCAACTCTGCCAGTCGAGTACTTACCCTTAAACCGCTAACTTCATTTTCCTCATAGGGTAACATTGACTGGCTTTTTCTTCAAAAATCTTCTAAGTGTGAACTTTTCAAAACTGCAAAAATTCACCAAAAATCAGCCAAGTGACAAAAACGAATTTACTCACCTGCTCCTAGGTGAGCTCCCAGTGCTGGATCTTGGTGCCCAGCCCTGACCCTGAAAAGTGTTCACAACTATACTTACCTCTAACTCATTTTTCTCCCATAGGAAACCATTGTCTGCTTTTCTGTGAAATTTCTTCTAAGTGTCTATTTTTGCAAATTTGAAATATTGTTTTAATATCGTACCATTTCTGCAAACGAAATTACTTACCTGCTTTTGATAAGGACCCCAGTCCTGGGTCTAGGCACCCAGTCCTGGATTACTAAAGTAACGATAAAGTACTCTACCTGCAATGTGAATTTCTTGCCATAGAGATCCATTGAATGTTTTCTTTGAAATATTTTCTAAGTGCTAACTTTTGAAATAGCTAAATATTATTTAAAAATCATTACAGTTATTAAGTCGACTTTCATCACTGGATTCTGAATACTGACCCAAGGCTGGTTCTAGGAGCCAGACCTGGAATTCCAAAAGTAATCTGAAAAGTAATTTATTACAAATAACCTGAATTTACCATTGAGCTCAATGCATTGTTATGTTTAGGAAATAGGATTGTTTATTGCAACCAACTGTGACTGTTTACACAAATTTATTGCTTAAGACAAAAGTATTTATATTCAACCTCTCATTCTGAGAAAGTATATTTTTACCCCCTTTGTGGTTCTAAAAATAAAACAAGCATATATTTTATATATATAAACCATTGGCCTAGAGTTCAGTTATTGAGTGTGTGAAACCATTTGCTGACTGAGTGTGTACAATAAATGCTTTACACTGTCCTCTGGTACTGCCTTACTGCTCGACCAAGCTACCACTTTTGAGAGTAAGGTCATACCTAACTTTGACCTCTATCAGCCTCTGGGGGACTGTGGACTCTGTACACCCTGTACCTATTAGGGAACAGTATATACAGAGCCACTTTCTCACAACTGGCACCAGTGCAATTCATGCAGGACTCACGAGGGTCGAATACATTTTCATTGAGAACATAAGTGTATGAACGTTGAATCGGTTCTGCCTCAGGGGTTGTAAATGCAGACTTGCATAGGATACAACATGTGCCAGTGTGGATTTACATTGGCACCTTTTGTGTGTGAATGAAGATTCACAGGGGCTACAAGGAGTAGGAGTTAGTAGGCAAATTCACTTAGCACACAAGGGGAACCAACTGTGATCCATATGCTCTTGGTCTTACCCGTCTACCAATCAGGCAGTCTGTCATCATTCTTCAGGCTGATGAACAGTGATATCATGAACAGTGATAAAACAGTGATGACGTCAACCGTGTTCCTTAAAATGTCACATATAATGTTGTGGGTATTTGTACTACTGCATGAGATGAAGACAGATACAAAGTTACTGAGAAACAACATTCATTTTTTGTGAAATATTTTATTTGAGTTTTAAGTTGACATAACATTGTCAGATAATAAAAAATCACAAAACATTGCAGCGACCCACACAATTTTTTATTTTTTTTATTTTATTTTTTACGAAGTTTTATATAGCGCGAACTTGACCCGAATCAGGTA
The DNA here is from genome assembly GCF_964204655.1 of Triturus cristatus. Classification (NCBI taxonomy): domain Eukaryota; kingdom Metazoa; phylum Chordata; class Amphibia; order Caudata; family Salamandridae; genus Triturus; species Triturus cristatus. The sequence goes on from NC_140592.1 coordinate 1,188,610,828, forward strand.
TCAGAGCGCTTTACTTAGCACCAGTTGCGTTACATGAGGACACATTCTTTTTCGTTTTGGTTAGGCACGGGGAGATTAAGTGATTTGCCCAGAATCACAGGATGTTCAGCGTCATTACCGAGACTTGAACCCAGCTCCCCAGATTCCAGGTCGAGCGCCCTAGCCATTAGGCCAACTCACATGTCTCCCGTCCCCCAACCTCGACAGTATAGGTTGAATACACAGTTCTGGTTCCAGGTATCCGGGTGCCCCTCTTATTCCTTTTCCCTTCCTCTTCCCAGTCTATGACATTCCCGCTCCACTGTCTCTATTTCCGCTTTTGAGGTTTTCGTATCACTAGTTCCCTATGTCCCACCCAGCCGCCACAGTTTTTCAATTTTTTTTAGCCATCCCTTTCCCTCATAGATCATCTTTTCCCATGCCTTACACACACATCCATTCCCCATGCCCAGTCTTGAAGCCGCAAGCATAGTGTGCTGCCCCACTTTTGCGTTATTTTTCTCTTCGCTAGTATGAATCCTCAGATGATCAATAATCGTTTGTATGACTTTGCGTCTGACCCGCCCCCCCCCCCCCCCCCCATTTTCCCAATAGTACAAGGGTGCTTGTGCATCAATATGTATTCTAGTGGCATCTTCTTGCATTTGTATTATTCCCTCCCAATATCTTCGGAGTTTGGGGTAGTCCCATAGTTTGTGGAGAAAAAGGCCCTTCTGATTACAGTGTGGTATGAATTTGTCATCCCTGGATCTGCCTGTTCTGTGCATAAGGACTCGGGGTAGTAGACCCATGTGATATTTTTTATTCGACTAGGCAGAAGCTCGCCTTAATGACCACCTCTCTTGGTAAAAGTAGAGCGTCTCTCTTGTCGCCCTCCTCCAGCTCCCCTATATCTTTCTACCAATGTGCCTTCAGCTGGTTCAGTTCTCCCTGTGTGTTCCTCATCAGTGTACTATACGTGAGGGAAATAGCATTTAGAGTCGTGTTCTCATCTAATAATCTGCTCTATAGTGGGGAGACTTCTTTGGGCTCCTCTCCCAGTGAGTTTTTAAGTCTTTAAATATTTGTTTCATTGCCATTTCATACTCAAACCGCAGGTGTTCAAAGGGTACAATACAGTTTGCATCCCAGACATCATACAAGGTGGAGAGGCCAATGTCGTCCCATTTTTATACCCTGGTACCTCTGTCTCAGGGCCATGTCAAGTGCCCAGCCACAATGGAGTTTTTGGTGTTAGTGTCTTTGCCCATCCCATTTCTCGATTCAGCTTATGTCAGTTGGATATGACCATTGCGGTTGCCGATTGGATGTCAGCCTCTGCCCTCCCTCCATATATTGGATGTATGTAGACTTTCTTTCCCAGCTTAGCCCTGTCCATTCTAAATGCAGGGTCATCTAGTGGTGCGTACGCCCATTTCTTTATGATGCTAACCTGGGCTTCTTTGTAATATTTATGAATGTTTGTTAGCACTATGCCCCCTTCGTATTCAGATCTTTGGAGCGTGGATAATGCGATCCATGGTGGGACATCCAACCAGAGTAGGGATCTTAATGATCTAATTATAGTAAGGAAAAACACATCCGAGAGGGAGTATGGGCTATTTTGCACTATGTAGTTAAATCGGGGTAGTGTAATCATTTGTAAATATTGACACCCTGCCCAGAATAGAGTGGTAATGTGTTTTAAATACTTCTACAAAGCAAACACAAGGAGATAATGGACGGAGCGCTGAAGCTTTTCAGACACTCACTCACCCCCAGTCATAGATCTGGGTTGAATCCATCATCATTCTTTAGCTCACTTCGCCACCTCAGTTCATACCCAGCTGTATGCAAATCCGTCTTGACCCTGTGCCTCATTGGAACAGTCCAGACTGAACTGCCAAGCCAGGTCTTCCCTGAACCAGAAACAAGCATCCTGGGACCGGTTTCTGGGTAACACTCTTCATTAGCCAGGCTAGCTTAAATTCAGTGGCAAAGTGAGCAAGGTACCCACGTCTAGGAATACTCTGCCAACTTAGGGCGAACAAAGCAAACACAAGGAGATAATGGACAGAGCGGTGAAACTTTTCAGACACTCACCATCAGTTACAATTCTGGGATTAATCCATCATCAGTCTTTAGCTCACTCCACCACATCAGTTCAGACACAGCTATATGCAAATCAGTCTTGACCCTGTGCCTCATGGGAACAGTCCAGCCCTAACTGTCCTTGTGTTTGCTTTGTTCGCCCTAAGTTGGCAGGGTATGCTGAATATTGCATGTTTATTTTGTATATTTTGATTGTAGCTGTGTCCACAAACATAATTGATGTTCCTTTCATTTCTTCTTTTGCATGATTTACAATGTTGATCCAATGAGCTTTTATCATGGATAGAATAATGTTTTCCTCCTTTTTGTGAGCAAGGGCACTTGACCCTGATTATCAATATCATTCATCCATTATTTATAATGTATATTAGTGGGCATGACGAGTTCATTGCCGAGGCAGTCTGCATCAGACTTGCGTCAATGTTTTCAATCACGGTGCATTGGTGGCCCGATTTACCACTTACTCATGCAACGCAGTGCAGCAACCGTAAATGGTGCGCTGCGTGAAAAGGAGCTAGCAGCAGTGCACCATATTTACAGAAAAATGGCCCTCTCCTCCCGTTTCCCCAGCACCAGCGCTGAAATCAGCTGCCGTGTGCGACGAAGACACCTTTGCACCATAGTGCAAGGGTGTCTTGGTGAGTGTAGCAAAGGTTTTGTACTGGAAGGATAGCCTTCGAGTACAAAATACCATGCTTAGACTAACTTTAAACCTTTTTACCTCTTTGTATGTGTGCTGTAAAGTGCAGCACACACATAAAATCAGAAAAGGAAGGAGAAATTAAAACATTTCTCCTTCCTTGTGCCTACTTCAAAAGGGCACAGTTGTCTGACGGTAAACCCTGTCTACTTCATTTAGTAAATAGGCTTTAGCGTCAGAAACTTTGGATGGTTGCATGGGAACCATGGTACGCTCCCTTGGCACTAAGTAATGCAAAGCAGCACCATGCGCTGCTTTGCGTTACTTTTTTACGTCAAAGAAAGTATTATTTTGATTATTGAACCACGCAGTAGAGATATATATTATTGCAATAAGTAACATTACACCATGATGTTCGTAAGAAGTACTAAAAAGAATTTCAAAGTAAAACTGGCATTTAGAATTAAATCTATGAATCTATAAAAAAAACAATGCAATTTACTTAAAATAATTGAAAATTAATCAGAAATTATGGTTGATAGATGTGACACTAGGGTATACAGGATACAGCACAAGAACTCAAAAGACATGAAATCCATAAGTTTAAACACTACCTTAACTTTATTGACCACCTCTGTTAAACTAGTTAAACTTAGCTTCCACCCTGCCTCACACCATTATACATACTGTGAAAATATTACTGTATTAGTAATACTTTGCAGTAGTCCCTATGTACATAGCCAAGGAATTCAAACCTACACTGCAAATATAAAGGTGAAGAATAAGTCCATTACTGGGTCCTGTTCTCTTTTCTTAAAAACGTGTGCACAGCTTGAATTCCTTTCCTATTTCCATAGAAGCCGACTCCCCGCTTGAGCCCTCTTGTTTTTTCTCATTGCGAAGTAGAGCAGTCTCATGCAGAAGAATATTCTTTATATTCCTTTATTGGAGCTAACACAGCAACTGTGGAGGTCTCTGTGGGTCCAGGAGAAGCTGACAGTGCTCCCCTGGAACACAGTGATCTCACACAGCTCCTGCTGACATGCAACCATTTTGGAACTTAGGCAGGGGTTATATAGGTTACCTCCTGCAATGAACCTATGGTCACAGTTACAGGGGAGAGGTGTGGTGCAGCGGCCAGAGCGGCTGACTCCGGAGCGCGGGGCTCATGGTTCGATCATTGGTGGCAGCTCAGCATCATGTGACTCTGGGCGATAGCTCGCTTAATGTCCCCGACGGCCCCCAGTATTTATTAGTTTGCGCTTTACAAATACCGGATTATTATTATTACCCATCATTCAAGCAACGGAGGGATGGTTCCCTTAATGTTCCTCTTGGCTCCACCTAGAGTGACAGGCTAAGCTAATGGTCCCTCGTTGAAAAGTGTGAAAAGCTGTGTTCCAATGGCCTTGGGTAAAAGACTACAAGTAGAAGCTCCATCTTGGGCATGTGCTCCCCATCCCATCCCCTTAGAGAGGGGCAACTGTGCTCCACACACTAACTGCCCAATCTGGAACTGCAGCCCCAAGGCCTACACCCTTGATAAACATGGCAGGGCTTACCAATGAGCAGCACCTGTGACCTCCAGTCCACTCACACCAGAGACCATTGGTCAGCTGATTAAAATGTAATATAATACTGTAAAGTTTCACTCACACACACTCATACACAGGTATTCAGCCAAACACACGACAGCACTACCCAGAGTCCCACAAGAACTAATTGACCGCCCGAGAGTTATAAGTAGGGATTGATGACTGGAACAATAACTAAGTGTACACGACTTTAAGAAAGCTGTTAGAAGAGGCTCTTGTCTCACAATATTGCCACTTTGGTACCAGTGCTTAATTTGAGCCAGTTGTTTCCGGTGCTCAGCACCGGCACTTAATTGGCAGCACCTGTACTTATGGTAGCGCTGTTTTCCGAGCACAACAACAGTTGTTTGTTAATTCAGTATGCTTTAACATGACTAAGACCTGCCTACCAAGAAATTCGTATAGCTTTGGGGGCCTGGGATAATTCCAATTGTCAGACTTTGTAGGAGTGGATGGTTAGTAGTTGTGTTGGTACTGTCATTGGCAGTGCAGGCAGGGGCAATGGGTGGCCTAAGCTGAGGTGGTCTCCTGACAAGGGCCCTGCCACTTATTTTTTCACGAATTAAGCACTGTTTGGTACTATCAAATTCTTTTATGTTCTTTGAAAAAATCAAACAGTGACAAAGGATGGTTCCAGCAGCCTTCTTCAGGAGGGGTTGTATGAGTCCCAGAATGAAGATGGGACTGTGTAAGACATGTGCATAGGGGCAGTCACTAATTGAGAGCATGCACTATTTTGTTAACAGATTGAGGGATACTTGGACTGCCATCCGAGGGAAGAGACACATTGTTGACTTTTTAAAGAATGTCCATAAGCATTGAGCATCAACACCACTATATGAGCTGGCACCAGAGCCATCTCTCAAGCCTTCGAATGGGACCTCATTGGCTGCTTCCTTTATATGTCTTTACCTTCAACTTATAGGTAAAAACTTTTGGGAACTGAACCAGCTGAGCAAAACTTTGACACCAAAGAAAGGATACCCACAGCTGATCACTTCCAAGTGGAAACTCCCAGCTTCCATTGACGCCTCAATACGGATGCAGAACCCGGTGGGAGACCAGGACGGCAAAATCTTCTTTTTCAAGGTAAAGAATCTCTCAGGAGTGTTTTTCTAACAACTTAAGTAGCGCTTCTATACCAGCCCGCCCTTACTTGAAATGGAAGCACAAACCGCTTCTTCCTTGTGTCCAGTGCTTTAAATGGGCAGGTACTGTCCGGTACTGAGTACTGGTACTCATTCATTTTGAGAGGGAGAGTACCTGCCCTTCTCAAGAAAAATGTAATACTTTTAATTGGAGAGCACCATCACTTCTCAGAATCAACCAGGTACTCTGTTACATAGTACCTGCACTTCTATTTGTCCATTTCAAGCACTGCTTGTGCGTGACTGGAGCCCTACAGCCCCTCTCATCTCCTTTGCAGGAGTCTAAGGCCCAAATTCTGAACGCTGTTACGCAACGCAGCGCAGCGTCATAAGAGGCTGCGCTGCGCTGCGTGACAGGGAGAGAGCAGGAGCGAGCCATATTTACAGATAAATGTCTCTCTCCTCCCCTTTCTCTAGCGCTGGCGCTTATTTCAGCAGTCACGCACCTGGCAGATACGTTGGCGCCAAGGTGCTAGGGTACGTGCATGAGTCTAGCATAGGTTTTGTACAGGAAGTGGGTTTAGTGTCAAAAAGCATGAGTGATTGCATGGGAATGGCCATGTACCAGCCTTGTAACACCGCCTTGATGCAAAGTAATACAAAGCAGCGTTGTGTGGTGTCTCAAACCTTAGAAAGCGCGCTAAGAGTTGGGGAAAGTTGTCTTTGATTATTGGGTGTCAAATTGGAAACCGGCATTGGCACAACGTAATATGTTCATTCGATTTTTGGGAAAGTCAATTAAAGAGGGTTTGCTTAGCCTAGACATGAGCTGGTACAAGGGGCGATGTGGGGCAATGCACTCTGCCTGCAGGGATGGCTCCTGGGGAGGAGGTTGCCCTGGATGGTTTTCAAATGAGACCACTACTGAAGCTCTGACCCGGAGGTGGAAGGCGCATCCTGGCAGGGGTCCCAGGTGAGGGATATTCATGTTATAAGCGGTTCCCTTCGTTGACCATTCTAAAAGGATGACATTGTTCAAAACATACAGGGGCCCTGCAGTAATATTTTCAAATTCAATGTAACAAACCAATGGATTTCGAGATCTAGCAAGTGGTTTGGATCAGGAAGATCGGCTGGCGGCTCCTAAACCTTCCTGTGTACATTTTCAGATACACAAAGAAGTATTTCTACCGCTGAAAGATATAAGGCACAGTGAGGGTCAGTGGGCAGAATCAGTAGCCATCTTGGAAAGCCAAGGAATAGGGCTCTACGATGGAGACACTGCCACAAAACACTGGCGACAGAAACACCTTATAGAAGGAAAAGCCCCCACAACAAGGCTGCAAAGGATTAGATATTATCAATAATTCCTAGAGGCACACACAAATTTATGCTGCAGCACACAAAACAGACTTTTTCTTAGTACATCAGGTTTGGCACATTTGACTCTTCACTACTGCAGAAGTCACCAACACATCCAATTACATACATCAATACCTAAGCGTAATCCTCTATCAGCTGCTAGTAAAACAGATTTGGTAAATCAAATATAGAAAAGTGCAGAGCACGGATATTTGGAAGTGTCCAACTGGAATATATGATGTTACTTAGCATACCGTTACTCCGCAGGTATTTACTTCGAAGTTTTTACTTTGCAAATACCATTACTACGCATGATTTTAGTGCGCATGCTTTTACTTCGAAAATATGTACAAATAAATTAAAAATGCTTTTACTACGCTGTTAATTATTACACATATCGTTACAACGCGTTATTGGTACTTCAAAACAAAAAATTAATCGTAATAGTAACCTATCCCCTGGCACGCACCCTGAACCCTAAAAATAACCCCTACACCCCAAAACGCTATCTCACCCTGAGCCCTAAAAACATCCCAGCACCCCAAAATCTAAATGCACCCTGAACCCCAAAAATATCCCAGCACCCCAAAACCTTAAATGCACCCTGAAACCTATAAATACCCCCTACACCCCAAAACCCTAACCCACCCTGACCCCTAAAATTACCCCTGTACCCCAAAACCTAAATGCACCCTGAACCACAAAAATACCCCAGCACCCCAAAACCTTAAACGCACCCTGAACCCTAAAAATACCCCCTCCACCCCAAAACCCTATCCGACCCTGACCCCTAAAAATATCCCGGCACCCCAAAACCTAAACGCACCCTGCATCCCAAATATATCCCAGCACCCCAAAATCTTAAATGCACCCTGAACCCTAAAAACACCCCAAAACCCTAACCCACCCTGACCCCTAAAATTAATCCAGTACCCCAAAACCTAAATGCAGCCTGAACCCTAAAATTACGGCGTACACCCCTAAAACCCAACCAACCTGACCCCTAAAATTAACCCAGCACCCCAAAATCGAAATGCTCCCTAAACCCCAAAAATACCCCAGCACCCCAAAACCTTAAATGCACCCTGAACCCTAAAAATACCCCCTACACCCCAAAACCCTAACCCACCCTGACCCCCTAAAATTACCCCTGTACCCCAAAACCTAAACGCATTTTGAGCTTTAATTTGCACAGTAACTCCATTATGCGTAGTAAGTGCATGCTAAGTAATGGCATCTGCGAACTAAAATATGCGTAATAATGGTAATACGAAGTAATGACCGCATAGTAAAAGTAGAATGCCGTCCAACTGATGTAGGAAAACAGTTCAGAGTGTGTACTGTGAGAGGGACCTGGCTCAGGCCGGTTATTGTGACGCGGCTAATGCGTCTCCAAAACAAACACATGCAAAACACTGAAATTGATGGAAGGTGAGGAGATTCAAGCACATATATGCTATTCACTAAAATACTAATTTCAGTTCTGCTAACTTTAATTGTAACCTGACTAGCCCACAATAAGGACACACCGGCATGCATCCAGTGGGACCTGGTACTGGCCAGTACCCCTCCCACCATCAGCTCCCTGATCTTGCCTCTTTTGAGCAGAGTAGAGCATGTACAATCATCCTTTCCCTCAAAGGCACAGTGGGGAGCAGACATCATATACGCACCGCAATGGAACCTGACCACGTGGAAGCTAACCATGCCTATGACTCTGGGTAGATCATCGCTTGAAGACACCTGCTTTACCATGGACCACAATTCTACCTGGCCTTTGACTGTAGCTAAAGCACATTTGGGTCTGTGAGACCATCACTCGAAGCTGGAGGCATAACCCAGCAAGATAGGAGTGTGCCGACTTTCCTTTATGCATAGGGCGAGGATGTGGGAGATACACCAGACATTAGCACCATTACAAACTCAAGCTGAGCAGCAAACCACAGGCAGCCAATGGGATTCAGTAGCAAGAAAAGGTTGTCTAAGTCAATATACAGCGACAAAAGATTAAAAATGTAGTTCTGATTTGTAGTGCAGTGGCTAGACCTAATGAAAAGTTATTTATTTTATTGCATTGCTTATCACCTCTTAAATCAAAACTATTCACTAACACCGTTTCATCACCCGGGAAGCTGAAACACAACCACGTGTAAGATCATAGTCTGTTGGATAACCATATTTCCCAGCCTAGGTCAGGTCAGGTGGTCATTAAGAAGGACGTGGTGGACTGAAGGTGGCGAAAATCCATTGCAAGGGATAACCTTGATGCAAAGATAGTGATGTTTAATCTTGGGTAAACTATTCTAACTATCAGAGAAGTCAATGACTGGAGTCGACTCCCAGCAAAGTTGGTTGGAAGGTTCATTAGCAGCAGGCTTCAGTAACAAGTAAACAGTTTGCATGAAAACCCACTTTTGTAAAAACATTCCAAAATGATGATGCGCCATGTTTCCATAACCATCCCTGCTCTATCACAAGCAACAGACACACTTCAGCTCGCCACCAAGGTAGCTCCACACACAGTGCGGGAAAGTAAAAAGGATCATTGACCAGTCATGATACCACACGACAGACATCATCAGATCACCCTTTAGGGGGTGAAACTCATGGCTCCATCATCCTTTCTGTAGATTGACACAAGAGGACTGCAGGCATTGCAGCAACACTCAATCCCTTGAAAAGAGAATCTACATCTAGCAGCACACTGCCAAGTGTTGTGCTTCGCAAACCGAGCTGAAAAGTGTGACACTAAAGTGGGAAAAATCCCCAAAATTCAGCCAGTGAATGACAGGCACCAGATCCAGCTGCAGAATCACTACATCCCATGGATGCTTAACCACCATGGAAGGAAACAAAAATGTCGTACACTGGAAACCAGTTACCACCAGTTGCAGAATCCCATCCATCCCAAGGAAAGGAAGGAAACAATATCAGCCAAACGATGCAAGGTTTTCTGCTATTACAACAGATTCCTTTGAAGAGCAGGACAAAGACACCAACACAACTGTCGAAGAATGCCTCATATGCAACACCAAAGACAACAAAGGAGAGGGCAATCAAGACACAGAAGCCAAAATACGGATCCAGAGACCGGCATGGACCAAAGCACACATTGGTGTCCTAGATATCAACAGGAATTGCATGGTCAACAGAGGGCAAGGAGGATCATGATGTAAATAAGTGCACTGGTAGGCAGGAAAGCAGCACACACTGAATGGAGAAATCCCACTAATGACCATACCAAAAACTCAAGGCACAGACATAAGGCCCAAGAGGCACCGTGGTGAACAAAAATTGAAAACACTACTTCAGGGAGACTGCGGGCAAAATTGCAAAAAACAAGAAAACTTGGGTTATGGAGTGAGAACCATGCCAAATCACCACAGAAGAAATGGGAAAAAATGCTGCAGAAAACCTGCAGGACTCAAATGAACGGTCAACAGAAAGGCCTTGAGGAAGCGAACAAGCCACCCGGAAGTAAAGGTGGGTAGACGCAAGACTGTTAGACCATCGTAGGAGCACAGTCTGAGAAGGGCAGTGATCTTGGCACCAACCAGAACAGCCACCAGACTGGAAAGATAACATCTCCACAGACAAACAGCTGGAAGAAAGCCACGAAAAGACACTTACTCAATCTTGCCCACTAAATGCACAGCACTGCCATGTACAAGACCCTCTGTGCCTACCACGCCCAATGGCCCACCAAGAGCCACAGACTTCGAAAGTGCCCATGCAGAAGCAAAAACCACCCAACACTTCTCTAGAAGCAAAGCACAAACCCAGTCTCTGTCTCTGGAGAATGGCACAAAAGGACTCACAGTGACAGCAGGTCAAATGACCACCTGCACCACAATCAAGGAGAGAGCCACTTACCCTCAGAATAAACCACAGAGGGACCCCAAACCAAAGGCTACAAATCCATGAAGGTCTGTCAGCAGATAGACAAAAAACATAACAGGAAGCGTTCCTCTTCTGCGCCTGTGGTTGGGGGTAAGAGGACGAGGACCCTCACTAGGCAGGAGCATCCCAGTGAGGGAAGATATAGAAGGGAAGAAAAGACTTCTGTGTATGAAGTCAGGGGCTTCTTGAGTTTCTTTGTAACGGAGCACGTAAATAGGGGAACGAGGAGGCATGGCAGTAATGCTAGTTTCTGCTGCTGAAACGTACACGTGGTAAAGGGGGAGTGGTGCACTTGCAATGAATGAAAATGGGGAAATCGGGCGGCAATCTAAGTAAGACTTTTTTTTAGAGCTAAAATGGTAGTGATAGGACTCGATAAGGAGTCATGTGGAGGTGGCAGTTTCCCCCTGTTTACATATTTAAGGTAAAATCCCCTCACCCACAGAAATAAAAAAAAATTAAAGTAGCATTTTTGTGAATTATGTTTCTAATGCAATATTACAGTACCATACCAAGAGCTTCAATCACAACCTAAAATCGTAAGTAGCCTAGTATAGTTACCTGCAACAGGGAAGAACATTGTTTGACTGGGCAAAAAATGTGTGTGTAACATAGTGCTTAATACCACAGGTTTTAAAGTTACTAACCACTATAAATACCAGGTGGTCTATTAACCTAGGATGGTATACATTGTCCTGCATGTGATGGAAAATATCAGGAGCGAATATTTAACACATTGAACCATCAAGACAGATACTGAGGTAATGCCCAACTTCTGTGGTCTTAAAATAAAATCATTGATCATCCCTTCAAAAGATCCTCGTCATACCATTCATAAGTTAGTTACATTGATGGTCTAGATTGTCCTCAGATGAACTGTTTTCCCACAGCATAGAAACTGGATTGTATCCAATTCTGCTGCCTTTGGGCCACGTCTAGAGTTTTTTGTTATTATTGAGTATTATTCATCTTTGTACCCAACAGGGGGACAAGTACTGGAAATTTGATCAAGATCAGATGGAAGCAGGATACCCAAAGAAAATAAAAGATGGATTCCCTGGGGTCCCTGACAATGTGGACGCGGCATTCACCCAACCGGCCATTATTGCTAAAAGTGGAAAAGTCATTAGAGGGGAACGGATTTTCTTCATTAAAGGTACTGAAAGAAGTCTATGTTGAAGTCTCATAATTGCACCACTGTTAAATTTCTGCAGCATATTTGCCAAAAATAATTACCCAATTTTGGGGGTGGGAGCTTTGACTGACCAAGCAATTAGTTACATACTTACATCTCCCTCTCTCCATTACACACACTAATATCATGCACATATGATCGGTGAGCAGAGGGAGTTTACACTTCAGTTTCATTAGAAAGCTGATGTGAAATGGAAATCCATGCTTCCCAGAAACTGGCTGATGTTTCCAGCAGAGAGACTGGACATGAAGACATTGTAGGCTCAGACCAAGCCTTATTTCAAGGTACTTGAAATAGTAGTGCAGACCTAGTTCCATGAAGCAACAGAGTTATTTAGGAGAATATTTGTACTGTAGCAGGAGCACCTAGAACAGTCTGATATGTGGGGAAGAACTGGTAGCAGATTATATACAACCCCCGAGAGAAGAGAAAAAGGTTCAAACCATGGGAGGGAGGAGAGGGAGAGGGAGAGAGGGAGAGATAGAGAGAGAGAGAGAGAGAGAGAGAGGGGAGGGGGAGAGGGCGAGAGGGAGAGGGAGATACCACACCATGCTAGGTGGCACCAGTCTGCATGTTCCATCCTACTATGATGTTTTGAAAATTACTTCAGTTACTGCTATTTTGGGAAAGTTCATCTTATATTCATGCACATAAGAGGCATTTGGGTGGCTAGACTCCTAACAAAAAGAACATAGGAATACAATGGCTCAGTTGTTAATTGTACGCTACAGAATTCTGTTGGCAGGTTGTTGGTCAAGTATTCAATTGATCGATGTACCTTTAACCATCCCAAGGTCTAGGACAGCTGTTTCCTTCATTAGCACTAACAAAAATCTGCTTATTTAAGTGCCAAGAGACCATTGAGTTTGTGAAGTGCCCTACACCAGGGGTCAACAATTATATGAATATTGTGATGTGTAAACTAATGGGAAGAGGTGTGGTTAGCTCAGTGGACCCCATATCCCATACACACACAAGAGTTGGTGCCTTTAGTTTTACATGAAATAAAAAGCACACTACCTCAAGATCCGAAGTCTTACTATTCAGTTTCTTTAGAGGTGGCTGTGAAAAGACAAGCAAGATTGGTGTGCGATGCACAGAGTAGAGTTCTACATATATTCAGCACAATTATTTTTTATGGAACACTTTAGTTTGGTACTTTTCAAGTGGACTGCACAGGTCCACTGCCTCTATGTAGAGTGATGCTTCTCACAACAAATAGCACTGGGGTTGGGTCCAAGCAGAAGTACCCACAATATGAGCATAATGAAGTGTGAGATCTCTGCACCTTGCTGTTAGTAACCTTTCTAAAGAAGCAATTAGGGACAACAAAAGACAGCCCTAGCCTTGAAACCTCATCTTGATCAAGAGAAACTACAGTCATTTCTACCATCTGCCACATAGCAGTTCCCAGGGAGAACTATGCATCAGCCCCTTGCTACCAAGGTTCCAAGAATTGCTAAAAGTAGCCCTGCCTGCATCCTCCTCACTTCAGTGTCTGGGTCTCCACCCTTCCAGCCAGCAAGAAAAATCCAGGCAATACACTACCACGGTCTACAAAGATCTCCTTGCCCCATTTTGTGCCATTGCAGAACAAGGGTCATTCAAAATGGACCCCTCTTCGCTTTTGTCATTAATACTGTGAGCAAATCTTTCAGAGTGAGCATCAGAAGACATCCGCTCCAGCATTTGGAGAATCTCCTTTTTAGTGTTTACAATTTTTACCCCTTATACACTCTCACATTGCGTGATCATAAGGTTACTGCTGTGAGCGCAACTAAACCTCTCTATATTTCCCAACACATGTATTCAGCCATTACTTAATGTATTCAGCCATTACTTAATGCTTTCAGCCCTTGAGCAGCTGATCAGATATTCATGCTAAAGCTGTTGTCTAACAGTAGTCTTTCTAGAGATTATCAAAAGTACCTAGTTTAGCACTCTCTGAAATATGAATAATATTGTTTCGCTCTACGGTTTTGTATCCTCAGATTGCATGCACACTTAAAGAAGCCTCCTCGGTATTCCCATGAAAATTGACCTTGACTTAAAACTTACAAATGCCTCTCCCTCCCTTCCATCCTCAGCATGGTTCCTTTGCACAACCTGCTTTAAGTCACATGCCTGTTTGCCATCATTCCAGTTGTTGTATTTCTGCAAACTTGCTCACTCCTCATTTCAAAGCTCATAACCTCACCATTAAAAGTCATACCCCAGCAACCTAACAATACCTAACCTTCTGTAGCTCCACTATTAAAGCAGCCAACTATTTTCATAAATTCATATAACCCTTCCAACAAAAGAACACACCTAACTCCGAATTAATATAATCTACCACATGAAACTGGAGTAAATGCATGTGATGTTTTGCTTAAGAACATATGACTATCCCCATAAGCAACAATAACCACTGAGAAAAGCCACTAACCATGGATTCCGGAGCACCGTGCAGCTCAATGTAAAACACTCCTGCGCCTCGTCAAGGGTAGTTAGCGCCATGTAAATGACAATACTATATACATTACAGTTAGATATTGTAAAAATATCTTACTTCCTATGTATTATAGTTATTATTGTTTTTTTATTGAGCGCAGACATATCACCCTGTTAGGATCTCATGGGGCAGTTGCAAAAGCGTTAGTACATATTAACCACAGAGTTAGGGGTGCTTAGAACATCCAGGTTTTTAGCTCTGTTTTTTAATAGTCTGTAGTCTGTTATGGCTCGGAAGCATGTAGGGAGCTGGTTCCACAATTGAGGGGCTAAGTAGGAAAAAGATCTGCCACCATTTCTGATGTTTTCCTCCTGACCTGAGATTTCTTATTGGTGCATACCACTTAAGTTTTCTCAATAATTGCTGTGCCCCGTTTCCATGTAGAGTTTTGTGTGCAAGACAAATAAGCTTGAATTGTTTCCTTATTGGTAACCAGTGTAGGGATTTTAAGATGAGGGAGATAGAGATCGAGGTGGAAGGTGTATTGCCAGGCTTGCTGCAGTGTTTTGCCTGATATATAGTTCCTCATTTATAGACACTATTAAGGCGTTTCCATATTCCAGGCCACTAATTATCAACTCCTGTACCAGGGCTCTTCTGGGTTCCAATGGAATCTATTGGAAGATTTTTCATAGAGTTTGCATGATGCCATAGCAGATACCCAGGATATTGTTTACCTGGTCCTTAGACAATTTTCTATGAATTATTACGCCTTGATTCCGTACTGTTGTTTTTGAGGAGGGGCAAGACCCAAGACTAGTTGGCCACCAGTCATATGACCAGAATTCCTATGCTTTTCCAAATAATATAACCTCGGTCTTGCTTGCATTAAGTTGAAGGCAATTTGTCTGCATCCAGTTGGTTATGTGATCCATGCAGTTTTTTTATCTAATGTTGGTGTCGGCTGGATTGGTTCTGTGGTTATTACCAATTGGGTATCATCTGCATACGAGATTATGTCTAACCCATATGATCGGATTACCCTTGCCAGCGGAGTGACGTAAATGTTAAACAGCATAGGGCTAATCATTGGGGGACTCCTTTGTAATCAACTATGCTGACAGAAACATGAGATCCTAGTTGTACAGAGATTGTCCGTCCCTTCAAGTAATTCTTCAGCCAATTGAGGGGTTTCCCTCCGACCCCTATCTTCTCTAACTTCTGTGTTAGGATTTTGAGAGAGATGGTGTTGAAAGTGCCGATAAATCTAATAAGACCAGCATTGATGCCTGTCCATCATCTAGAGAAAGTCTTATGTTATCTACTACCTCTAAAAGTGTTGTTTTAGTACTATTTCCTGCCCGGAAACCTGACTGGGAAGAGTTGAACAGTTGACAAGTTGTTTGTTGACCAATGATTCCATTACCTTTCCGAAGTATGGAAGCAGGGAGATTGGCTGAAAGTTACCTAATTCGTTCGAATCTGCCGTTGGCTTTTTGAGAATTGGTTTAACCCTTGCTGATTTCCATTTTGCTAGGACAGCCTCTATATTTAAAGACATGTTGAAAAGGTCTGTAAGGCTATTGAATAGGGCGGGGGATAGAACTGACAAAATGATGGGTGGAGCTAAGTCTTCTAGTGAACCTGATTTGGTCCTATTGAGTGCAGTTCTAAACTCCTCCTGGGTTAGCGCAGTGAACTCAACAAGCTGTTCTGTGCGGGCGATTTCCATTTCCATTTTGTTCTCTATGCTTACTTACAGTGTATCTACCATGTCTTGTGAAGCGGGGATGAGGGGTTTGTGAATTCTTTTAGGATTCTATATAGTTCCTTTTGAGAGTTTGCTGCCTTTTCGATTTTATTAATGAGATGAGTCTTCATGTCTTCTTTGATATTATTTAAGTATTGCCTGTAAGTTCTTTTATAGGCGTGTCTGTCCTCCATAGTTTTTGTTGCTCTCCATTTGCGTTCAGCTCTCTTGCTTGCTGATTTTTCTATTTTCAGAGAGTCAGTAAACCGAGGAGAGGAGTGTTTTCTTTTTCAAGAACAAATTTTATTGTGTCAACAGCCAAATATTATCCGGTTCGACCTATTTTGTCGTTAGAACCGGCCGCATCATGTATTACATTTATAATGTCGACAGCCATTTCGTCAACCAATACAAGAAAAACATGAAATACAGCGTAAGCTTTAACAGTTCGAACTGTAACCAAATGTGCTACACCCTCTCTACAATCTTTCTTGCTTATGCCGTCCAGTCAGTGACCTAGATATTGATGGATCGCATGGTAATATTATTAACCACCACCCTAATGACCCTTTATTCATGTCTCTGTTTTCATCGGGAATGTGGGCTGAATCAAGAGACCTCAATAGTCCACCCATTTCTTCCATATTTTGGGGGGTTTCTGCAGGCATCCCCTAGCTTTAAATATAGGCAGCTCCATACCCATACAATGATCCATTCCCTTTTTCCAACCAGCCAACGAAGGGGGAGAGGTGGCCTTCCATAATCTAGCGATATCCTGCTTTGCGACTGTGAGGCTCAAAAAAAGTAGGTGCCACTTGTAGTAATTACCTCCAATTTGTATTTGTATTTGTATTTGTATTTGGATATTTGTAAAGCGCAATCTTTCGCTCCGAAGGGAGCATCTTGGCGCTGAGCATGCGTATAGGGGACAAGTGGTGAAAGATCTAAATAGCTGCCAACACATAGGTATCAGATTGCCGATAAACCCAGGTCTTCAGTTGTTTCCTAAAGAGACACTCGGTCTCGGTCAGTCTAAGATTTACGGGCAGTTTGTTCCAAGCCCTTGCTGCTAGGACTGTGAAGGTTTTTCCACCCCTAGTTTTGTATTTGTACCTCGGGATCTTAGCAAGGTTGGCCCCTGAGGATCGCAGGCATCGTACGGGATCATAATGAATGAAACGATTAACGAGGTATTTGGGACCTATATTTTTCAAGGATTTGAAAACTGTAAGTAAGAGTTTGAAAAGGATTCTCTTATGCAGTGACAACCAGTGAAGAGAATTTAATGCAGTTGAAGCTGAAGATTTCCTGGGAAGTTTTAACACTAGTCTTGCCGCCGCGTGCTGTACACTTTGCAACTTCTTCAGAGTGGACTTTTTCACTCCTGCCATCAACCCATTGCAGTAATCTAGTCGGGAGAGTATCAGTACTACCACGACCGATTTCCTAGAAGCAACGGGGAGGAAGTCAAAAAATTTCTTTAGAGATTTAATGAGTCTGAAACAGCAACCGGCCGTGATCCTGACGTGATCGTCAAAGGATAAGGTTGCATCAAATTGCACGCCCAGATTGCGCGCAGAAGACACAGCACTAGGTGGGGCCTCTGAGTCTTTGGGCCACCAGTCCTTCGGGCAAAAGAGTAAATCCTGGCCCAATGGTATGATTTCAGTTTTCCCACTGTTGCACTTCAAGTGGTTTTTATTCAACCACTGAAATACCTCCGTGAGACAATTCTGAAATCGCAGCTCTGTATCCGTGCGTTTTTTGTCGATAGAGACGACCAGTTGGGTGTCGTCAGCATATGACGTGACGAGGATCCCATGAGACTCTATCACAGCGAGAAGGGGTGCCATATAGATGTTAAAAAGAAGTGGACTTAATATGGACCCCTGCGGTACTCCCGATGTAATGGTTTTTTCACTGGATAGGTAGGGACCCAAAGATACAGATTGGGACCTATTGGACAAGAAGGATTTTACCCATGCCAAGGCTGTGTCTGTCACGCCAATCTCTCGCATCCTATCACTCAAGATGACGTGAGAGATAGTGTCGAAAGCTGCTGTTAGATCAAGCAGGATGAGGACGGTTTGCCTTCCCTCATCCTGCAGGAACTTGATGGAATCAGAGAGTTCTATCAGGGCCGTTTCGGTGGAGTGGCCAGGGCGAAACCCAGATTGCTGGGGATGCAGGATGTTATGGTTCTCCACAAATGCTTTTAGCTCCCAATGCACTATCCGTTCAGTGATCTTTCCTAGAAGAGGCAGGAGTGAGATGGGGCGCATGTTCGTCAGATCCGTTGGAGATTTGTTCTGCTTTTTCATCAGGGGTTTCACGATGGCCTTTTTCCATTCATTAGGCACTATCCCTGATTCTAAGGATGCGTTTATAATGGCGTTGATGGTAGGATTGACTACCTCAATTAGATGATGCAGAATGCGAGGGGGACAGGAGTCGGTTGGTGCTTCTGATTTGCAAGCCAAGATCGCCTTGCGGGTCTGTTGAAGGGAGACAGGTTGGAAGCTGCAAAGGGAATGGCGATTGTCGACTACATGTTTTTGGGAACTTAGAGTGGAGGAGATCAAAGGAGGCGAGAAATCCTTTTGAATATTTGCAATTTTTTCCCCGAAGAAATCTGCAATTTGGTTGCACAGAGTTTCGGAGGGCGGGATTTCGGGCTGAAGAGCTTTGGGGTAAGTAAAGGATTTAACTATAGAGAAGACGGTTTTTTGCTTCTGGTGGGCATCGTTGATAGCTTTAGTGTAATACACCTTTTTGGCAACCTTTATGCTAGAGAGGTATGATTTCCTCTGCTGAACATAAAGGGCTCTTGAGGCCTCATCGTATGTTTTCCTCCACTTCCTTTCTTTTATTCTACAAAATAGATGACTTTCAGTTAAGGCCTGGGTGTACCAAGGGGCACTTAACTTCCTTTTAAGACAGTTCACGCGATCGCCTTTGGAGTCAGAATTTCCCGAAATAATCTGATCCATCCAGACGTGGAAGTTGCGAGAATCGACCGATACGTCTCCCATCAGTTTAGGAGCCTGGGCCAATGGCTGGGTGTCCAGCTTAATACGATCAATCACCTTTCTCCAATTTACCGAGAAGGAAGGTTGAGGGCGCTTTGTTGTTAATGAAGCTAGAACTTGTTTCTTGATGTCAAAGGGAATGAGACTATGGTCGGTCCAAATTTGCGGAATGGGGGGGGACGTAGTCATGGTACTTAAGTTGGAGCAGATACCATCAAGAGTGTGGCCGGCTAGGTGGGTAGGTGCAGTCAGTAGTTGAGCCAGTCCAAAAATATTTAGGGTATGCTGGAAACAAATAGCATGAGGGTCGACACGTGATTCCAGATGCATATTCATGTCTCCTAATAGAGTGAAGTGGGGGTAGCGTAACATGAGTGACCCGAGAACTTCATCTAGGGAGTCCAGAAAGGGGGTGGCATTGCCTGGAGGGCGATAGATTAGGCCTCCCGAGAAGGAGGTAGAGGCATTAAGTTTAATCGAGAAGCCGATGCTCTCACTTCCTTTGAGAAGGCCCAGATCAAATGTATGACACAAGAAGGACTTTTTAACAATGAATGCAATCCCCCCTCCTCGCCCAATTGGTCTGTCCTGCCTGAAGATAGTGAAATCTGGAGGAAGGGCAGTAACCAAATCAGGATTGGAAGAGTCGTTGAGCCATGTTTCTGTTATAAAAAGGGCATCAAGATCATGACACATTATTAAATCGTGTATGTCTTGGCTGTGGCCACACAGAGAGCGGGCATTGATAAGACCTCCCTTGAAGCTATTACCGCCGTGCATAGAGGGAACAGAATTTTTGGGCATCTCTAGGGATGTCCCGGGAAGAGTCCATTTACAATGTAAACATGAGAAGGGGCCCCAGAGAAAATCAGTGGGGGGACAACCCTTACACAGAGCCCCCATCTTAGGACGAAATGCTAATAATGCCCTATTGTCGTACCTAACGGTGAGTGGCTGTTGCCCGGCGTGCCCTGCGGCCGGCGCGATCCTGGCGCGGACGGGCGCAGACGGGCTTGGCTTAGGCTCGGCTTCGGCGCGCATCCGGCGCGCCCGCTGCGCCAGCCCGCTGCGCCGTCTGGCCGGTCTGCACATTATATAGGGAGAAAGTAGGGCGGGAGGACGGCGCGACTAGAGCGCTCCCCCAGCCTCACCAAAGATGGCGCCCACCGCCGCCGAGTGTCCGCTGAAAAGCGGCTGTGCAAAGTGAAAGGAAATCACAAGATGGTAAGAATGTCAGTGTGCCTGGCTTAAAATTCCCCTTAACGCTATTAAAAGCCCCCAAAGATGAAGACACAACAAATATAAAATCGCTCCAAAGTGCATTCAAGATCGTTGCTAGTATAAAGATTGTCACCACGTTCTGGTAACACGCAGCTCGCAGCCCCAGTTACCCTCACTAGGGAGAGCTCCGTTTAGGCACCGAGCTCGCTGGGAAGCCCTACTAAATATTCCAGGAGGGCGGGAGGACGGCGGGAGGACGGCGCGACTAGAGCGCTCCCCCAGCCTCACCAAAGATGGCGCCCACCGCCGCCGAGTGTCAGCTGAAAAGCGGCTGTGCAAAGTGAAAGGAAATCACAAGATGGTAAGAATGTCAGTGTGCCTGGCTTAAAATTCCCCTTAACGCTATTAAAAGCCCCTAAAGATGAAGACACAACAAATATAAAATCGCTCCAAAGTGCATTCAAGATCGTTGCTAGTATAAAGATTGTCGCCACGTTCTGGTAACACGCAGCTCGCAGCCCCAGTTACCCTCACTAGGGAGAGCTCCGTTTAGGCCTCTGTGATGTGTGATAGGACCAGTCTTGGTGTCGTAGGAATGTTCCAACCCAGTACCTACGAGAGGCACATCACAACCCCCTTCCAGAAAATAGTAAGTGGCGCACATTGCCACATCGTGTGTATAAAGGTACCGTCTATGGTCCCACATTGCAAGCATGTAGGGGAGGTCACAATCCCGCCCTCCAGAGCCTGTGTCTACTATAATACACCCGGGGCAGGTAATTAAACTGAACCAGTCTCAATTGTGAGGCGATGGCCACACCTCATGGGGATTCCAACGCCTCGGTCCACTCGTCATCGTCAAGCGGACCCAAACCTGAGTGCTATGTCTCTCTGAGTGTGCCTAGTGTAGTGGGACTTTTCGTTATAAGGAATTGGTATATCTTAGTGATTTTGTGGTCCCGATGTCCCCCATAAAAACCTTTGCTTCTATTGGGTTGAATTCAGGTAGGGCTTCTAGTTGTGTGATATAGGGAGTCAGGGCATGTCGTAATTGAAGTTATTTATAGAACTGGGTACAGGGCATATAATATTCCTTTTGAAGCTCTTGGAATGACTTTAAAACCCGTCCACGCATAACTGCGCAGAGTGAGGAAATGCCTATATTGTCCCATCCCAGAAAGCCTGCCAATGCAGCCAGTTGTGGCAGGAGGCCATTGTACCATATTTGAGTCTCCCCGGCCAGTCTACCCCACCATCTTATCTTACATTGTGAATGTTTCCAAGTTCTGAACACTACTTTTGTTGCCGGCAGCAGCGTCCGAAGCGCCGGTCCTGCATATAAATATGTATAGAGGGTTGTGTCTCCCATCAGCCAACGCTCTACAGCATATGTCAGGTCTTGGTTATCCCCGTACCATCACTCATTTAACACCAGCAGGTGGGAGGCGGCGTAGTATGATAGAAAGTCCGTGGTGGCCACCCCCCCCCACAGTATGTGGATTGATAGGTTCGCAAGGCCACTCGGGCGGATCTACCCCCCCTCCCCAGAGAAACTGCCACAAGGTCGCATTTATATGTCGGCACCACGTCATTGAAATCGGGTATGGGTAATTCTGCAGCTGGTATAAGAGCTGGACGAGATATCATCTTGAAAATAGCAGATCTTCCAAATATGGATAGGGGTAGATGGGACCACGATGTGTCTCATCTTTGACTTGTGACCACACAGGGACAATATTTTTCTCACATGATGTATGTTGGGAAGCCGACAAATAGACAACCAGACATGATAAACTCTCTGAGACGACCGTTATCTCCTTGGAGCACATGCCCAGTGCACTCGCCCCCTTCAACAGCCATAAAGTTGCTTTGTGGGCACTCATGAAGAGGCCAGACGTCTCGTTGAAGATCTGCATGATACGGAGTAATCTTGGCCCTGTCCTTTTGGGGTCGGTGAGAAAAAATAGGACATCGTCTGCACATAGTGCTATACGATCAGAGACCTCTCTTGAACACTCTAATCCACTCACCTGAGTGGCTATTCTGACCCACGCCACCAGCGACTCCATTGTCATGGCAAATAAGTATGGAGATAGGGGACATCCCTGCCGGGTGCCTCTGCCTATTGGGAAAATGTGAGAAACCGCCTCCGCTACATGCACTGATGCTGTGAGTTGCGTGTATATGAGATGTATGTATGAGAAGACGCGAGGGCCGATGTTAAGGCATCACAGAAGTGCAAAGAGATATTGTCAACTAAGTGAATCAAACGCTTTATCTATATCTGCCAGTAGCAGTGTGTCGGGACCATCGCCGCTATAGCAATATGGGCATGGCTGATATTGTGGCGCATGGCCTGGTGGGGCATGAATCCTGCTTGATCCGGGTGTAATAGCTCTGTTATATATACAGCATTCTGCGGTTGGCGAGAGCTTTCGCAAGAATTTTTGCTTCAATATTTAACAGGGAAATGGGACGATATGAGGCATGTTGTTCAGGAGGTCTACCAAGTTTGAGGAACACCACAACCTCAGCGTGTCTCCAATCTGGTGGGGGTTGACCCCCTTCCATGGCTTCATTAACCACCTCTAGGTGATGAGCACCAAGTTTGAAATTGTAGATTTTGTAAAATTCACATGGGAACCCATTGGGGCCTGGTGCTTTGCCTATGTGTAGGTCCATCACTGCGGCATCCAGCTCCTCAAGTGTGAGGGGGTGTCTAATTCAGCTCGAGCTGCATCCAACACGGCTTTTGGCGGCAAGTACTCAATAAAACGTTGTATAAGGGCTTCTGATATGGTCTCCCTAGGGGCGTATAACTCTGTGTAGTAGATCTCAAAACTGGAGGCAATATGGGACGGCTCATTGGGAGGTCTACGGGGTGGAGCGCTTGTTGGTACAGGCGGTGTAGTAATTTACTAGATTTATCCGCCCATTGATATATCCTACTCCTAGATGCCATCCACGCTAGTCTGGCTTCGTCTAGTAGCTCTCTCGCGTATATCTGTTGCGCAAGAAGCATCTGACGGAGCACCTGGCTCCCCTTCTCTTCTCGTCTGCGTCGCTCCAGGTCTATGAGTTGGGCTCAGACTGTATCAATTTCTCACGGCGCCACTTATGTTGCGCTGCACAATAGGAGATGTCTGTGCCTCGCAGCATCGGCTTCATAGCCTCCCATAGAGTCCCCTTTGATGCCACTGACACTACATTGCTAGCTAGATATTCATCTATCGCTTGATGTATGTGTGTCCTATAGTGTTCATCATGGAGGTGCCATGTAGATAGACGCCAGCGAAAGGCAGGGTGCTCAGGTCCAATCCACAGCCCAAGTATCACCGGGCAGTGATCAGAATTCCGGCTGTCTTAGCTCTGTGGATGTATCGGGAGGGCATAAATATGTGATCTAGACGGGAAAACGAGTCATGTACCCCATTGTAGTATGTGTACCCCTGGGTCGTCAGGTGAAGTCTCCTCCATGTGTCCGTCCACCCCATCCCATCCACTAGGGATTTCTAACGTGAGTCCTGTGTTGTCAACAGTTTCCCCGTCACTCGCCGCTTATCCCGGGTCATGTTAATTAAGTCATTCCAATCCCTTCTGACAACAGTCAGTCCGTCGGGTATCTCTTTCCAAAGCGACGTCAAGCGCTCCACTAGAGTCCATGTGAGGGGTGTGGGGATCTATCCAGGATCTATTATGTATATACAGGATTCTGCGAGGAATTAGGATGGCCACTCCCCTGGAGACCCTAGCGAACCCTGAGTGGAAGACCTGAGCGTAGCCAAAGCGGGAGAGGCATGGTGTTTTTGTGCCCATAAGGTGGGTTTCTTGTAACATTAGGACATCGCCTTGCCTGGCAGAGAATAGCGCCCCTTTTTATCTTGTCCAAGACGCCTCTTATGTTCCAGCTAACTATCTGGAACTCACTTCCCTGAACGTCTGTCATACCTGTGGGAATCGGGTCAGGTAGTATATGCGTCGCGGAGTAGACCTATGCGTGGCCTCTACTGGGGGAGTATTCTTCAGATGATAATTTGACATAGCACAGATATTAACAATAACTTGCCCAACACCCTCCTCCTTATACCTCATAACAGTTGAAGCATCTGTCGTGGTTTTGGTATGGTTCCGACCCCAACTGGAGCCAGTTACCTGCCCACTCCAATGGATCCCCATTAAACTACCGATCTGTAACCCCTAGAGTCTGAGAATGTCCTCTAGCGGAATGTCGCCCTTCTGATCTTTCGCCATCAGTATCTGTATATTTCACATGCTGCCTCAATACAAACACATTTCGTTATGAAGTTATCGGTTTGCCTTGCCCCCCAACTGTTCTTTGAGTTGAATCTGTGCAAGACTTGGAGCGTCGACGTGATCTGAATCTATGGTTGCGTTTTACTTTAGGTTTGGGCTGGTTGCGAGCTAGGTCGCTGGAGGATGAGTTGAGGTGCGACGGGGTATGCGGGTTAACCCCTATTGTTTCATCTGTCCATGCAAAGACATCTTCCAGAGATTCAAAAGAGAGATAGCGCGATTGAAAAGTCACTCTTAGATATGCCGGGAATAGTAAAGCATAGGGGATCTTTAAGTCGCTCTGGCGAGCCTTCGCCTCCATGAAGGATTGGCGATGCTGTTGGACTAGTTTAGTATAGTCCGGAAAGATCAGAATGCGTTGGGAGGCAAAGGATAAGGAATCTTTTAACCTGGCCTGTTTCAGGATAACATCCCTATCGTGGTAGTTCAGGATCCGGGCTATGACCGGTCTCAGCCTGGCTCCAGTAGGGGGTTTCTGAAGGATTGCCTTGTCCGCTCTCTCTATGATGAAACATTGAGACAGGGTACTCGGGGGAGCCAAGCCATAAGCCATGTGGTAATTAATTTCTCGAAGAAATCTCCCTGTCAGCCCTCGGGAAAGCTCATGAAATCAGAGGTTGTTCTTTCGGGCCCGTCCTTCCGCATCCTCAACCCACATCGCCAGCCCTCTTGTGATGGTCTCCAGTGTGTGCACCTTTTTTTGGAGGGAGACGACAGTTTCTACCACCCCGACAGCTTCGTCTCGGTCTCCGTGATTCTATTCACAGCATTGCGCAGATGTTGACGGATAAGCTTTACATCGGAGCCAACCGCATCTATTTTGGCATCCAGTATGTCTTTAGATTGCGTAATTGCGGCCATCAGTGCGGCATTGTCTGGTGTGACACTAGTGGAGCCCCCGGGGTCCTGCACCTAGGCCCCAGCGCCTGTCTTTCTGTCCAATGTGCTTTACTTAGCACTCGCACCCAGCACCTTATCCTTCGACGGTTTGATTTAGGCCTGTGGGCCAGGTCGAAGATCGCAGCAGGCGTGCGATGAGCTCGGGCGATGTGTATGTTTCCTGTCCGCGGTGGCGTCATGCAGGTGTATCAACGGGGTGTTTGTTGTTTCTTTACCTCGCTGGCACCGGCCCGGATATCTTCTTGATAGGTGGAGGCTGGGGGGGAGCCACCCGCCTGTAGGCCGCACCGGGACCTAGCCCGACCATCTCCGCTGACGGATGTGCAACCCCCCCATAGGTTGCCTCACTCACTGATTATATGCCGTCTTCAGGGCACCCAGGGCTTTTGTTTGTGCAGTATGAAGCCAATCGGGCCAGGTAACATGGTCCAAGCACAGGCTCTGGGGCTATCACAGGCCTCTTCGCCATGGCTCCAACCATGCCCAGGCTCCCAACCGCTGGGCGCAGCAGGCCCCAAGGCAACCAGAGGCAACCGGGCACCAACTACCAAATACGCACCACCACCCCTGGCTCCAGGCACTGAGCGCAGGTACTGTACATGCCCAGCTTGGCCAGGGGCAGCTGGGCCTCCACAAGGCAGGACTGCAGCGTCACCTCTGTCTCAGGGCCCGTGCCGCTCAGCCGCTCCACCTCCAGGCAGGCCCTGGCGCACCATGCAGTCAAGGCCGAGCCAGGCAGAGGCAATAATTCCTCAGGCCGCCCATCTCTGGTGAGTTCCGCTGCACCGCCGCCTGCCTTGCAGCTCTCGATCGCCACAGCCCGACCTGGCCACCGAGCTGGGCGCGGCCCGATCGCTGTAGGCTGGATGTATTAAACAGGCCGCCTCCGTGCCCCCACCTTGCCGGGCCCCTCCCAGGTGACCCCCTGTGCACCAGCCCAGCGAGCGAACCCAGCAGCAGCCCAGTTGTGTCACTCACCAGCCCCCCGGGGAATGGGGCACGCACAGCTCCCGGGTCACAGCAGCCCCGGTACAGTGTCTCTTCCCATCCAGTTTGTGGCAGCCGAATCAGGGCTTCTCTGTGGGGATCAAAACAAAAGAGAGTATGTAGTTCCTTATAAGAGTCTTAAGCAGGAAGGGAGCCAGGATAACTATTACTATAGACGTCGTCCTATGATATTACGAGGGGATAGGGAAATTCCCTTATTTGGAACTGGGGCCCTCACACACCCAGCCAGTTAGGTGTCATGCTTCATCATTGGGCCTGCTCCTCATCGGGTCGGCGCTGCAATACCCGACGGGCACCCAATATGGGGCTCTTTGGCGGAGATCTTTTGTTCCACGCCGTATGGTGTAGTGGGGGTGAGGGGCCCAGTGTGAGTAGATGTGGTGAATAAGTGTGTGCAGTGACTAAAACAGGTAAGGGAATCAAATAAGAGATCTTTATTCAGATAGGTTCCCTGCCTCATTAAAATGAAGGTCGAGTGGCGTATGTGTGATTGTGATAAATAAGGATATATACGCTCTACTCGTAACTATGCAGGTCAACATGTTTCTTGCCTTGCTCGTCAGGAGGATCGACTGGCAATTCTTCAGGACCAAGTAACATACATCTGCACATCGTAGCGAGGTGGGTACACCTACCTCTCAAATAATCAGACTGTGGGGGACGTGACCACAGCGAATGAGGGCGACCTACAATAGTAGGGATCATACCTCAGCAGTTGCCGGCGGATCAAAGGACACCTATCATGTAGTGTCCATAGTGCAATTTGACGATAAAAGGATGATTTACTTCTACCAGAATATCCCGTTCCATCTTTGTTCGAACTCTATCTCGAACTTTTAAAGACGCTTTTTTTAATACTTTCATTGCATAAAACTGGTCAGCGTCAGGGCCAATTATCTTCCGTACTAAAAAAACCTTTCCAAACGATCCTTGACCAAGAACCTTGAGTAGCTCGAACTGTGCTGGGTCTGCCTTTTCACATCCTTCTTTCACAAGGTGAGTAATAGGAATCTCTTCAATATTTCCTTCATCTTGGTAGGTATATGAATCTCCTTCTTCCATTGGCTCGTCAATCAGGCCATTCAACTCACCACCGCCACTGCTGGAATACACCTCCATTTTCGGCCAGGAATCCTCCAGCCCAGCAATCGGCATCCCATTCAGGGCTGGCCAGGCATCGCCGCTGCTGCTTCTCTGTGGGGATGTCATATCGTTCCGCTTAAAGTGCATCCACCATGTTGGACCACTTGATGACCCCCCTTCCTAATCCCCCAAGGTGAAGTTTCGACTTTGTGATTGACTTTGCTGATGACTTTTGAAACTGGTGCTATTTTATCTAGGGATTGTATGATTGATTTCTAAAAGACATCTAGTGCTAAGTCTGTGTTCTTTTGGCATGATAGTGTAGGTGGACTGAAATGTAAGGAAAAAGAGGCTTGATTCATTTTTCTCCAGGACCTGGTTGGATTCTGACCTGGTATCCTGCCTTCATTGGGCGTTGCTATTTGTAGGTGAAACTTTAATAGTCTGAGGTCCGACCAGATCAGAGGGATGGGAGGGTTCACTCTGATGTTTGCTTCATTTTTTAACAAAAGATCTAGTGTGCGCCCTGCCGTATGTGCGGGTACCCTCACCCTCTGAACAAGCAATAAGGTTTTGAGATTTGTAATTAATTGCCTGGTATCCACATCTGAAGAAAGTTCTGCATGATAGTTGAAGTCTCTGATGAGTAGAAAATTGTCTGAGGCCAAAATATGTGGGGCAATGAGTTCCATCAGACTATTATTAAAGTTACTGTTAGGCCCTGGGGGTCTATAAACTAGAGAACCTCTCCAGGATCCCTTACTGAGTTTTTCTACTTTAAAAATACATAGTTCAATCCAGTCAGCGGTGAATGATTCCACTTTAGTCTCTTGCGGTAGGCTATTGTGAGACCGCTCTCACTTTTCTGTGTGTACTGCGGGGGTAGACCCACCCCCGCCGATCGTGGAATGCGGTTGGTCACAGGGCGTGGCCTACCCCATGGGACACCCATCCCACTATGTTATTTTTAAAATTATTTTTGATCCCTCAGGACTCTCGTAGGAGAACTGGAGATCGTGCTGGCTCTCAGGAGAGTACAGTGGAATCGCAGCAACCCATAATTTAGTTTTTTTATTTGGTCCCAGGGGGGTCATTTTGGGACCCCACCAGCCCCCCCTTAATGTCCAATGAATCAGGGTACCTCTAAAGTGTGACGCACCCAACAGGAAAAAAAAAAGCTCCTTCGGCCAATCACATCTCTCTTTTATTTGAAGTTGCATGCCTGTGGGATTCCCACGGGACTCCTGCAAACCCAACCGTACAGCTATCTATAAATTTGGAACCTTAATTTATCAAAAACGGTTAAATAGATTTACATCAAATCACAAAAAGCACGCTTTCTGGATAAAGATCTAGCTTTCCGTCAAATTTTGTTTAATTCCTTTCAGCGGTTTTGCTGTAGGTCTGTTCAAAAATACCTTTGGAAATTGCATGGAGAAGTTGCATTTTGGGCCCCCTACCTAAACTCTGATTGGCTGGCCTGCTCCAAATATTTGATTCCGGGGGGCTAATTAAAGTTGTTTGTGACATACTCTCTGTTCATGAAACTAATTTCATACTTAAAAACTTAAAGATGGAGAGCTGAAACCTGAGAGCAGCTGGGCTGGCATACAAAATCTGGTCTGACATATTCAAGCCTCATAAATAGACCTGAGTGTTTACCTACTTCAAAAGATAGGCTCATATGTTCAGTGCAATTTATTAATGAGTTTTGTTTGTGACCTCCTCCCTTTTTGCATATCTCAGCATGAATAACAAGCTCTCTAATGAGAAAAATACAAAACTAACAACAGAGAGCATCTGGCCTACCATGCAGAATTGGAAAAAAGAGATGAGTCACAGCTTATCGGGACGGATTCAAGTCTCTTGGATACATCGATGCAATTACCCAGTGTATTAAATTAACTCCTATGTTTAGCAATCCAACTGCATAAGCGACTAATACTTTCCCATTCCTTCTCGCTTACTGAACTAATGTTTGAATGTTTTCTTTCCCCTCTAATTCTTCTGAGCTTAAAAATGAATTTTGGAGTGCTGCTGAGTATTGGAATATCCAAATTATGTAGACCAGAGCTTACTGCATAACTACATTTTATAACTCCACCTTTGAAGAATATTTATTGTAGCAGTCTTCATGCCCCAAGAAGATTTTTAAAACAGCAGATAACGTGCATTACAGACTCATTCTTGCACTCCCTAAACCTGCATTCTCCGTTATTACTTAGTTTTTAGGTCTCGCCTAGGCAGCGCGCATGCGCTGTCTCTCCGAGACATTTAGTAATCTATATGGTTGGTGAAACTCTGCCTATTGCAGGGTAATTTCTCGCCGCTTGCCATTTGTGGACTTAGGCATTTTTTTTGTTAGCGGGCTTCTTACTGGATCTCGATCCGATACGTAACTTCAGTTTCTACCGGAAGCACCACTGCCTCACTACAGTCTCATTACGCTTACACAGCGTAATTGTTCTTTTATAAAATAGTGCGCATTAATATGCGCGCGCTACCTGTAGCTTCGCATATGGCGGCCATGAACCTCACATTTCTTTTGTTCTGCAGGGCTGCCTCCTCTCCTGCTCTGCAGGCTCACTGCTGCCCTGTCTATAGAGTGCTTTATACTTCTTACAGTGCGACATACCGAGCTGTAGCTTTGCATATGGCAGGCCGCGCCTTTCCTTTTGTTCTGTACGTCTGCCTCCTCTCCAGCTCTGCAGACTCGTTGCTTTCCCGCCTAAGGACTGGCTCCAGTCTCGCGAAGAATGGCTCTTCCTCCGCCCCTCGCCTCCATACTACTCTGCTGACTGACTACAGAAAGCTTGCATGCAGTACCAGAGCCCATTCATGAGGGTTTTGAATGGTTTTAATAATGGTAAGTGTGAATTCAGCAGCAGCCGTAACGCGCCACTTTCAATTTTTGAAAGGTATCGTCCCTTTCGTGCTAATTATTTGGTACTGTTTTGCTACTCAATTATAAGTAGTTCCACCTTTAAGAAGGTGGGTCTTCCCCGTAAATGTGCAACTTTCTCCAAAGCCCGGAGTTTCAAGCCGGCCTAGGGTGTCCGCTCCTTCCAGTTCCACAGGGTATGCATTTTGTATTAACCGTGGGGCCGCCAGTTTCTGTGCCCTGAGGAGGAACTGGCTACATACACCACAGGAGGTGCAGAGATGTGCGTTACACCCCTGTTGAGACAGCTTCATTAATCCTCATAGAGACGTCAACCGTGACTGTTTGTGCTCCAGCCCAGCAGCTCCATACAGATGTTAGTCATGAGACTTCCTTCCCCACAGCCCCTAAAGCCCCATGGAAACATGAGCCTGACGTGACTTACCCTGCCCCGGGCCCTAACGCAACGAATTAACATGCAAGTCTGGAAGCGTTCCTGTTTTCCTGACTATACTGCAGTTCGGCTGAACAGCAAACAGAAGAACCCCCTCTTGCACACTAGTATTTTGCAGTTTTTTTTTCCAGTTATGATATAGCGTAAATTCAACTCTAAGCTATTGACTGGAACGCTTAACATGGCACCAGTTACATTGCACAAGGACAAATTCGGTTTCTGAAGGCACGGATAATAACGCGATTTTCCCAGGATCACAGGATGTCGAGCCGACGCCAAGATTAGAACCTGGTTCCCTGACTCAGAAATGGGTAACCCAGACTGATGTCACATTCTCTCCCCATGGCCAAATCTTCACGAGCCCCTGTGAAATCCCGAGGGGAGCTGCGAGGTTGAAAGTGCCCCGCATTATCTTTCTGTAAAACACGCTCATTCATCTCCTGTTTCAGCTCTAATTGTATTGTACGATTGTTTCCTTTTAATAGTAGCTTCTCCTCTTTCTTCGTAACCTTTGTAATTGTAAACGTATGCACTGGCTCTGTTAATGAACAATAATAAAGAAAATGCAGGCCGCCGGCTAATGCGTGTAGGGGCGATGTATGAGGTTTATTTCTTGGGTGGTACAGAGAGACCGAGCCGCCCCTGTCTTTATTTCAGGTACTCTAGAAGAGCACCCCATGAAATAAATAAACACCTATCAGAAAAAAATAAAACTAATTGCCCAGTACATTAACAGGAGACAAATAGGGATCGACTTTTCAGTTCCTTGAGCGGGAGGCCACTTGCGCAACTGCAACAGAAACAGTTGCAGCTGCTCTGGGCAAATGCTGTCTCCTCTGCACTGGTGCAAAAACCGGCTTCAAAGGCGATAAAACAAACACAAGTGGCAACTACATCATAAAACAGCATAACCTTCGTACCGGACACTTGCAACCTTCAGGAGGTTTATGATAAAAATTCTATCAGGCAAAGCGCACTCTCCCACAGTGTCCACGAGCAGAACGATAAGGCATGCTGCAGCACAAACGGTAAATACGCTTTCTGTAACTTTCTTTAGTCTTTGACTGCATGTGTTAGCGTTTTCACTGCTGGCACGGCGGGACAGCTTGGCGGGTTTATGTGACAAAAGTGAATACGAATTGCATTTCATGTTTTATTATTTTTTGTTTAATTTAGCACAGACACTGAACTGCTCCCTTCAATTTGCATTTATTCTCTGTGCTCTGTCTGCCATTGTTTGATTGTATACACACAATGGGCACTCCCCCCCGCCCCCCCCCCCACCCCGCCCGCTACACTATCCACTAATGCATTAGGTCTCACATATGCGAGATTTTGTGCTATTGGAATTGTAAATGACAATGCCTTTTATTTATATGTTTAAAATATACAATGTCAATAGCACAAAATCTCGCAAATGCGACACCTAATGCATTGCAAATGCTTGTTACATTGGCAGGCTGAGAAAACACATTCTAGGAATTTCTTTTTTGTTGATCTTTTAATTGACTGAGATATGCAAAATTGCTCACCTTCTCACATGATGAAATGCTTTTTCTGCACAAATTCACCCTCGTTTTGAGCCCATGATATCACATTGAGTTGTGATTTTATTAGGTTCTTATAGGCTGTGAACGAGGCCTTGTAATGTCAGACCTCCTCAACTCCCGAACCCTTTATAGATGTGGATAAGCATTGCACCTACGACTTTAATCCCTTTTTGTAACAAGATTTTCCAAATAATGCTCTGAATTCCTGATTCTGTGGCTCACCTCTAGGAAAGCAACCTTATAGGCTAGATCCCGCCTATTCAATCACACCAAAGTCTGCATTGTATTGTATAACAGCGCACCGTAAAGTTATGTTTGGGTAAGCCTTTTGCCGTAAGTCAACGAAGGTAGGATGAGGCGAATAGTATGGGTACATTCCCCATTCGCCATATGTGTGCTGGTTTCCACTCCCTACCAAATATCATTGTCTTTGTTTTATTTCTATGGAAAC
Organism: Triturus cristatus; assembly: GCF_964204655.1. Taxonomy (NCBI): domain Eukaryota; kingdom Metazoa; phylum Chordata; class Amphibia; order Caudata; family Salamandridae; genus Triturus; species Triturus cristatus. The sequence continues at coordinate 1,188,643,774 of NC_140592.1, forward strand.
TAAACTTCTTACTTTTTTTGTAAATGTCCGAAGCTTTAAGGGAGCGAGTTAGGCTTATTTGGGTTCTATCCATAATCAAAATGTAATCTGCATATTGTAATATATACATTTCTCTTATCCCAATCTGTGGAAGAAAAGCTATATTCATGGCAGTAGTATTCAGATTGAACAGCCATGGTACCCAAACTCACCCTTGCTTCAGATCTCTATTTTTCTCAATGTGTTCTGAGATGCATAAGCCCTTTCCACGCACACTCTCACCCAGGTCTCGGTGTATGAAGATTCAGTTGTCCTGAGTAAAACATTTGGGATTCCCCAAACCATAGATTTTCTCCAAAGGACAACTCGCTCAACCTCATTAATACGACACTGCAATTAACATTACATAACGTAAGCTGTCGTTCAGTTTGTTTTCTGTTTGATATATAAAAATTATAATGCTAATACACTGTTGATAGTATTGCATTGGGGTCTAAATCCTGTTTGTAAAAATGGGAATATATTATTGTCTTGTACCCATGCCTCCAGCTCTTTCAATTGTATCCTTGAATAGCGTTCATATCCAATAGAACTAATTGATAATTTGATGATTTTCAATGGTGGTCCATCTTATCAAAAGGATGAAGGATCAAGCCTTTCCCTGAGTTGGTGATCATCGTGGAATCTATAAAGTGATGCTTTGTGGCAGAGTGCTTGGGCATATACACCGCTCTCTGATATATCACAACCACCTATCTGAATTTACGCAATTTTCACCAGAGAGGTCCAACGCCATCCAAGGTGTTAATGGAATCTCGTAATTTCTTTTGGCCATTAGAATGACACATTTTGTAAATATGCGGACACATTAGGCTTCAGTATTTTAATTTTTCTTAACCCAAACCATTTTCTCATAGGTTTTTCTTAATGTGGGTATTTTAGACAGGATGTCTTGACTATACCCCCTGACAAGCAAAAAGTCTTTGCTGAGTTCTTAGATCTCTTCCAAGTGTCCTAAGTGATGAAGAAAACCTACAATGGGTTTTAGGTGTGTTGCCATGGTTTCTGAGTTGGTGAGGTATGACTTGTCTGTGATCTATTTAAGGCACACCATCATTCTCTCCCAAAACGAGACAGTGTTATACTCATCAGGCCTTTCGCTGTTAAATCTATTGTGCTCAGCTTGAGAATCCTGCAGTTTCCTAAAATTCTCCCCAGATTTTATGTTCCATTTAACTCCTTACAACTGCATGTTTTCTTTTCCCTACCACAATCAATAAGGGAGTCATTCCGGAGGAAGATAGCCTTGGAGGAGACCACCAATTCTGCTGCTCTAGAGGGGGAAATGTGTGTGTAATGAGTTATAAGATGGAGTACTAGATGTCAGGTGTCCACTAAGGGACATTAGATGTAATGCATGTAATGGTTCAATTATTAAACTTAATTTTAGCCCCTTTTTAAGCTTTGCATCAACATCTTGTTTACTCCCCAGTCAGTATCTATCAATTCTAAATCCTCATTATAATTGTAGTAACACGCCCAATTGAATTTGAAGTCTCCTTTTATTATAACTTCTGTGTCCTTGTGGATATAGGTCACTGTCTCAATGTGTCTTCAAAATGATTTCACAAATCTATCTGGAGAATGAGGTGGAGCCTCCTGGACCCCACAGCCAAATATCAATTAACAAGGCTTGAAAGAAAGGACTTTTGGGGAAATCAAATGTACCCTAATATGTAAGGCTGTAGATGCATATATTGTCAAACCACCATATGGTCTGCCAGGGGTTTTCATTTGTTACCGGCTATGTAAGATCTTGGGAACCTGATATTGTAATACATTTCATGTCATGTCAAGTTATAGATGTCATGGTCCAAACACATGTCCAGCTACTTCTTCGTATTGCGTTCCCAACCTGCCTCATTCCAAGAGATTAGAGTTGAGTGGCAGGTTTGAAAACAGTCAAAAGACATCATTTTCTTTTTTTATAAAATTGTGGGCAGATGTAAAGCCAGAGGTCAGCTTCTAAAGCTTTAGCAAGCCAGTCCCATTCTTGTGTGTTTGTTTATTTAAATCTCGTACCATGGTTAGCCTTCTTTTGTCATGTTTATAAGTTATTAACAAATCTTTATAATAATTCAGATTTTCCTGTGTTGCACCATGGTCGTCCTTTATGACAATGCCTGCTGTATGAGACTTGCTTGTGAATTCAGTAGGATTGTGGGGTCTCTCTCTTCCTCTATTCACTCTATTGTGATTCCCCATGGAGAGAAAATATTACTTTTTATTAAAAAACATATTTGCTTTTTCTTGCGAGAGCCAGGTACCCGTGTGTTTTTTTTGGACCGATCACTACTTACATTGGTGAACTAGACTGAGGTGATATCTTTGAAGATAAGGTGGGCCAGATTCCTTATATTTAGGATAAAACTCAGAAGGTTTTCCCGATTTAAAATATCAACCTTATCTGAAGATGTATATACTGATCTAAAATACAGCTGATTTTGGTTTGCCATTTGACAGTTTAGTTAGCTGGTTCTGGTGAGGATGCGAGTATGATTCGTTCCTAATCAATCAGAGGTCTTTGAGCCCTGTGCATCGTTTGATCCTTTTTGCATCATTATTTTGCCCTCTTGGTTATTATGTTTTCTTTCCCGTTTTAATGGGGCTGGGAATAATTCAGTTACTCCTGGGTGGAGAACTCTGATTTAGGCAAATATTTTCTAAAAAGAAGGGCATTTCCTTCCTAATAGCGACCCCACAAGCCATGTATGAATGATATGCGACCGCAATTGCGGTTGCAAAACCCTCGCAATTTACCGCCCTCTTCAAGAGGGTGGTAAGGCAATTGCAAAAGGGAAAGGGTCACCAGGGGACCCCTTCCCCTTTGCAAATGCAGGGGAAAATATTTTTTAGGGGCAGGCAGTGGTCCCAGGGACCACTGCCTGCCCTTAAAAAATGAAACAAAAATGTTTAATTTTTCTTTTTTAAATGCAGCCCGTTTTGCTTTAAGGAAGGAAGGGCCAGCAATTATCAATGGAGTCGCAAATTGCGAGTGCCTCATGAATATTGATGAGGCATGCAATTTGCGACCCCATTGAGAATGGCAAACATTGTCTCTGACACTGTTGTACATGTCATTTTGTGAGTTGCAAATTGTGATTCCCAATTGAGCACAATTTGGGACTCGCAAAATGACATGGTTGTATATCTGGCCCTTAATGCAGGAAGGGACATTTCTCCTCGTTACGCCTCTGTTGTGAAGGTGTATTACTCTGACGCATTCCAAGGTTTACTAGTTTTAGTACCAAAATCCATGTATGGAAGCATGGTAACACCCATACTCCACCCTTGGAACACCGTCCCAACGCACACTAACGCAAGGCAGCAACTTGTGCAGCCTGGCCTTACTCTGGATTTACTAAGCCATGCAGAGCCACGCGAGGTGGCTTTGTGTGGCTTAAAAAGCCTCCCTGAAGCCCTTGTGTTGCCTTGTGCCACCTTTGTAAATTTGGGCCATAATTTCGTGTCTTGGGGTCATGGTGAGTATGATTTAAGTCATCTGCTTGCTCATTAATGGGAGGTTTAGTGATGGACTTTTCTTTTATCACCCTATATGCCATGTCCGTCAGCCTTATATGTCCCATCTCATAGTGAATGATTAATTTGTTGAGTAGTAGACGAACCATATCCGCAACACTTTGGTTTATTACCTGTATGGGCGAAACTATCTACACGCTGGTGCTGTGGTCTTTCATCTCTACCCCCTCTTCACCACCCTACTGCTGCTACAAATCACAGGAGCAACTTACTTAAGGATCCTTTTTGTGCTCTCTTGGGAGTCAGAGAGAGATGAAGTGCAAGGTGTGCAAAGTTATGAGGCCCAAAGGTCATTATATCAGTCAGTGGCTCACCGCTCTGGTGTCTCCTAGGACTTTAGGAGGCAAACTGGCCAATCGCTGGCGCTAATTATTCGACTCCTCCTACTCGTCACCGTCCTGCTGCTGCCGCCACAAGGTGCAGGAGCAAATTTACTGAAGGAGCGTTGTCGTGCTGTCTCTAGAATCTGAGGATGCTTATTTACAAGCCCTTTGCGCTGCCGGAACGTCACTTTTTCCCATTTTAAAAGTGACGCACTGTCGGCGCAAGGGGCTTGTAAATAAGCCCCTGAGAGTTAAAGTGCAAAGACTGTTGGACAGAGATGCCAGCAGCTTGGGTGGAATGTCAGAGTTAGTTATCCAGCAGGGGATGTTTTATGGCTTGACATGCCATTTCAATAGTTGCTCACATCAAGCTGAGCATCCTCGGTGACAAACTGGGACAACTCGACATGTCTTCAAGAAAGCCTTGTGAAATGGCTGTTTTCTGCACTCTTAGACCTGACTTTCTCCCACTCATCCTTGCTCCTGTTGTGATCCCACCATCAAATGCCATTATTTGTTTGGTCTTTACTGGGTGTGCGGTACAGGAGAGTTGTTTCTATCGGACGGCTGTTGAGTTTTCGTTTAGATTAGCTTCTGAATTTCATTATTCGCTTGACTCTGATGTTTCCAAATAATTTGGACCTGACTCTTGCAAACAAGAAATCGAGCTTTGGTGGTTGTCAAGTTTTACATCAAGAGGAGGGGATTCTTCGGGAAGAAATTTGGGACTTGTGAAAAAAGGAGGACATCAATGCACCATATTTACTAATATATATTGCATTCCTTCTCTCTGCCTAAACTGACGCACAATCTCCTGCCTTGTGGCAACGCAGGCATCCTTGTGCCATAGTACAAGGTTATCTGCGTTGCAGGCTGCATTGTTTTTGTGCAGGAAAGGATACCTTTCTGCACTGAAATAAACCTCTGAGGTGTTTTCCTCTTTCTAAGTATGCTGCAGAACACCCACGCTCCACCCATGGAACGCCTTCCCAGGGCGCGGTCTTGCTCTACTCCAGATTTACCAAGCAATGCAGGGCCACGCAAGATGGCTCTGCGTTGCTTGGTAAATCTGACTTTGCGTTGCCTTTGCGACACCCTCCTTGTTTCCTCTTTCCAAGTGTGCTGCAACGCACTTAGAAAGAGGAAAACGCCTCTAAGGATTGCTTTTGTGTAGGAAGATATCCCTTCCTGCGTAAAAACAATCCTTCCTGCAACGCAGCCACCCTTGCACAAGGGTGGCTGTGTTGGCGCTAGGCAGCACATCGTGCATCAGTGCAAGGAGAGAGCAGGAATGTGCTATATTACAGTAAATTTGGCACATTCCTGCTATCTTCATTTGACGCAGTAACAAGTTGTCTTGCTGTGTTGCATTGCGCTGCATCAAAGTATGATAAATCTGGCCTCTGATCTACCTGATGGTGCAACATCTCGTGGGAATAAAGTGGCGCGACTGAACTGAGCAAGCCAGGTGCAGAATCCCAGGAGTGAGGGGGTAAACAAACAAGTTACGCACAATTCATCTGTGAGGCAGCTATCAATAGACTTATTCACAAAAGATCGAAATATTCTTTCTTTGCCTCCAGGTAGGCAGCGGAGGAGTCCCCATGGGAGACGATCACCATTGATGGAACAGGAGAGGTCCTTTATCCATGCCTAGCATTGCTACTTGTTCATTGGCTGATGGGAAGACTTCAGGAATAGCCTTGTGGGGGGATTGTGATATCTCCTATCTGGGAGTCACTCTAGGTACACTACCTTCTTCAACTGTATCACAGTCTTCTCGCGAGGATCCTTTATGACAACTCAACATCTGTCAACCTCTTAGCGAGGCTTGAGAGGTGCTATCTTCTGAACACATAACCCTATATGGAGATGCAATCACTTTTTTTTATACAGTATTTTTTATTGGCGGTGTATAAAAAGTAAAACTAACTACCTTTTGCCGTTACCAATCAGCGTTTTATCCGGTTGTTATGGATAAAATGGCAAAATCGAGGAAAATATCGTTCTAAAAAAAGCTAAATAAAGAACGTCTGCAAAATCATTGCTCAATGAATGTGTATGTTCCTCACTTGAAGTTAGGCATACAACAACACTTGTTTTTTTCATGCCAGTTGTTGTATGATTGAGCATAGTATGTGGACTATCTTCAATGAGGACTCTCAACTTTTGGAGTTGGTTTAAGAACTAGGTGACCCCAGAGAAAAATGATTCCACCATGCACTCCATACTCAAGAATGTGTTGGCTGCCCATGACCCTATACCCGCCGCTCTCAAGGAGCCATCCTTTACATCAGTCCTCCTAGAGTGAGGGAGTCCCCATCCCCCCGTGCAATATCTCATTTTGAGATTAGGCAGCCTGAACCTACCAATGTGCACTTCTTGGTCCCCCTATTTTATGTTGTATGATGGATCTGTGGCTCACTACTGATTGTCTATGTTGAACGTTTCTATAGAATGGTTGGATACGAGTGCAATCCCATATAACCTGCAGGAATGTGCCAGTGGATGGGCATCACATGCAAGTGCAGTGTCCCTCAAACGCATCTTCCATTATCTTTTAGGGGTGTTGTAAATTCGGTGCAGAAGTTTAGGATGGATTAGACCGAGTCTGGCTGATGAAGCAGGTGTGTGGTGCCATTTTAGCCTCCGTCATCAAGGGGACCGAGTTATCCCGCCCAGGAAGCATGTAGAGGTTTTGTTGCATTGGGGCCATGCATCATCAACTTTTGAAGTCTCCTTTACCCAGAGTGCACAACATTAATTTAGCCATAAGGTGGTCACACCCTGGAAGTTTAGCTCATTCTGTCCAGGAACTGTCTTAGGCCATAGTTGCACAAATCTAAAAACCTGGAAGTTGTGTAGGGTTTCCTTGGTTTTGAGTTCATTAAGGGTGCACATAGTCCACACATACCCAAAGTTGAATTTGCTCACAGCATACAGTTTGTCAAACCTGTCTAGTGTCTGTACTTCATGGAGCCCGGTTTCAAACCATATGGGCATTATTTAAGAGTTTTCTTACACCTGCCTTTATGTTTCAGGGCCTCTTGCCAGATTCAGTCATTTTATGACTTCTGGGAAGGATTCTAGGACTTGTGTCGTGTATAGGTTTTCGTAAGTGCGCCACGGAAAAAGTCAGTGTTTATGCACAGGGCTGGATTGTTCCAGTTACTATTAATCCACTCATCTATGCTGTCAATACCTGCAGCTAAGTAGTGTAGCTGTAAGTCAGCGGTCCCTATCTCCCGCCATATGCTGCCTGAGTGTATTTGAGGAAGAAGATCCTAGGGAGTTTTCCCGCCAACAGAAAGGCTCCTTGACTAGGTTGGTTTGCATGGTTTATGGATAGGTTTGAAGTGTCTATAGCCATTTTGGTATAAGTATATTTTTGTAAAGAGAGGGGTATATTTACATTGGGATAGTGCCACCTGAACTCTCACTTTTAGTGGCATTCTGGTGGCGCTATGGCCTTCACCATATTTACAAAGCGGCGCTAAGCTACTTTTTGTGGCTTAACGTCACTTTGTAAATACGGCCCCTTTACACGCATCACTGTGCATGAAAGGAGCGTGCAATGGGTGTTGCTGTGGGCATTCCACTGCAACACCAATTGCTTTGTGATGCTGCCCCAGATTTACAAGGATGTGTAAATCTGAGCCAGTGCCAAAAACGAACGCCATGCAATTGCAGGGGTTAGAATGGCGAAACGAGGAGAAATACTTTTATTTCTCCTAATTTTTGCTTCTACTATGCGTGCTGCAGAATGCAGCACACATAGAAAACGCCATTACTTATTGGTTATGTGCAGGAAGGTTTCCCTTACTGCACTTAAACAATCATTAAATAATGACGATTTACTACTTCTATGCTGCATTCTGCAGCACACATAGAAGTAACAAATCGCCAATATTGATTGTTGTGTGCTGGAAGGAACACCTTCCTGCACATAAACAATCACCTTCCTGCACATAAACAATCATTCTCTGCCACGCAGGCACCCTCGTACTATGGTGCAAGAGAGCCTGTGTTGGCACCAGGCAGCTCATTTTAGTGCCAGCTTCAGGGAAAACACAGGGGTGCCCCATATTCTTGTAAATACGGCACATCTCTGCGTTTTGGAAATGTTGGAGGCCGCACAGCCTAATTTGGATTAGGTCCGTGCTCCAACATTTCCTTGTAAATACGCCCCAGAGTGCCTTCCCAGTCAAAAGGAACAAAGTGGACCATACTTGCAGGCACACTTCGGTTCTGTGAGCAGTGCAGTCCCAGCTTCCCTGGTTCTTCTCTGTAGAGTTTCAGGATTGTCATTAACATGTTGCAGGTGGTAAGTGGCTCTTGCGTAAAGATGAGGACATCATAAGCATATAAGAACGTTAAGGCTTCCTCTGGTCCATTCCAATGGAAGCTTCTCATGACTGTGTCTTTTCTAAGCAGTTTGGCCAGCACCTTCATCACTAGGCCAAAAAGCAGGGACTGCTTCCCCTTTCAATCTTGAATTGTGTCAATAACACCCCCTATGTTTACTTGCTCCCACGTATAAGTCTAGATCAATTTGATGCATGGCGTGAAGTAAGACTCAAAATTCATTTTGCTGAGGACTTGGAACAAGAACCTCCAACTCACAGAGTCAACCCCCTTTTCAAAGTCTATGAGGGCCTAGGCTCCTGGCTAGTGCAGCCTTCTGAGGCTTTTCTAGTGGGCATAAAGCCACTTTGATAGTGCAGTAATTGTGTGAAGACTTTTATGAGTTGATCAGTGAGGATTTTGGATGGGACCTTTGCTTTAGAGTTGCTTCAGAGTTAATGAGACACATTTTTCGATAGGATGTGGGGAGATATGGTAGGTTTCCTTGATTATTGTCTCACATAAATCATCGGGTAGAGTTCTTGTGTGTATTGCTTCTTTGCACAGGTTCAAAAGCTGTGGGTTGGTGAGTGAATCACATGTTTGGAAAAATTTAATTGGAAAGCTGTTGGGACCAGACATTTTGCTGATTGCAGCCTGGCTACGACCACTGAAAAATCTTCTGCTGTGATAAATGAGTCTAGAGCCTCATGATGGGAGAGATCCAGGGTCTTGACTGGAAGATCAATGATTAAGGGATCAAGTCATTTGTCCTCTGTTGGGTAGCATGCAGCATACAGTAAACTGTAGTAGTCTGTGAAGGCATTTGTTATCTCTACTGCTTCAAAGAATATTTCCACTGACCCCTTGCGAAGATTAGGAATTATCCTGGTCAACAAATCTTGGTTTGCCAGTCAATATGTCAATATAGTGGAGATGCAGTCTTGTTCCGGAGTGGGCTACACTAATGCCGCCTACTGCCATAATCAAAGAGGTCTTGCCTGTGGTGTGGACAACCCACAATAAGCATTTGTTAGGCGGTATCAAAACAAACCTCAGGCAAGCGTCTATTCGAGTGCGCTGGGCAGCAAAATCATGTTGCAAGCAGGGAAAGTCCAGAGAAGGGCACCCAAGAAAAGAAAGTTCATGTCATGGCGCTACTTTTGTTTACATTTAGAAGATATCTTGAAAGCACCATTAAGGATGTTCTCTCCAGGCCTGACTCCTGCTCCAGTGCGAACTGAACCTTATACCTCTTGCTTGATATTAGCATATTTTGAACCAATGCATTATCTTGATCTCAAGTGCTTTACATGGAGAATGGCCTTACTAATGGTGATTACCTCCACCATGAGAGCTAGTGCATAGTGGCATCTTCAGTGGCGCCTAAGGCTATGTTTCATGCAGGTAAAGTGACTTTGAAGCGTTAACCAAAGTTCACCCCAAAGATTTTGTCCCATTTCCATTTAAATTAGATGTTTTCTTTATAAACTATGCTTTCCACATGCTTGACGTTAATTGGGGTTTGAGCTACTAATTAACAGGACAAAGCGTCTAAACTCAACCACTAAACCGCTCATTACATATGGCCATGACAGACAAAGACAGGCAGTGCCCAGATTGTTTGTGGAGTGCATCAGATTTGCATATCAGAAAGCAAACCTGCATGTTCCAGGGGGTGGATGCATACCTGAGGGGAGGAAGAGACATGGTAGCCATCATCATGCCTGACAGAAATATGCAACACAACCATGTGGAAATCCTCTGCAAGTATTACCACCTCGAGATAGAAACATGGGCAGGAACCCAAGCTGGATAGGCAATTCTAGAAGATTTGTTCAAATGAGATGCACCTCCTCTCCACCTCTCAGGTTTGTACTGCTTTGCCCTGTATTCTATCAGTAAGGGAGGGTATAAATCGAGAATAAATTACACGTATGTAAAGGTGGATATACCCGTTGCCATCCCATCCCACGATTCTCCCAATGAGGTTTAATATTTATGATTTTTCAGTTCTCAGAATCTGACCAAAGGTGGCACGTAAGAGTGGGATCACTTCAAGTGCAGTGGTATGGTGGAAAAAGTGAGCCCAACCGTTTGTAGAAAAGACCCTATTTGAAGCCTTGTTAAATGTGTGTCAAACGTTCAGCTTCTTAGGATTCCCAGGTTACCATGGAAGAATGTTCGATAGCATGGGACTCTAAAATAAAATATTTATCCTGGCAAATCACCTTTACAGGTAGGTAACATTCTAAGCCGAGGTCCCCATAAGCCCTCCAATCCGCCTTTACTTGGAGTCTCCCCTAGACATGCCTCATACTGCATGTATTGAGTGCACTGGGGCCAGGGTATAACATTTATAGAGAATATAACTGTCACTTAGCATGGTTTAATTTTTTTCATTCACGATTATCCACTTTGTTTTAGAATGTCTCTACTAACGAATGATATGTACTGGGTGACTCTTATTAAGATATCAATGACGTGTTCTGTTTTTGTCCAATAGGGGATCAGTATGTGTTGTATGATGCAGCTGTCGGAAACAGCACTGAACCGCAGTCTCTGCTGGAGCAGTGGGTGGGCGCCCAGACTCCCATCTCTGCAGCACTCAGTTACAAGAATGAGATCTATCTGATCAGTGCCAAGAAGTTCCAGAAAGTTCTCCTTCTCACCTACCTTCAGGACACTGTGTATGCGAACATCCAGCAACCAAAGAACTTACAACAGCTCATAAATTGTGATCCCAAATAACAGCTATAAGTAATTCTACCTGTTCTCTGTGCTATATATGTTGGTGAAAATATACACATGCTTAATTGATGTTGCTACATATATTACACATATTATGTGGAGGAGTTGATGGGCTCCTCAATTTCTTAGAAAGTAACCGATACTCTAATGGTGAACAGATATATCTTCACACACAATTGGCAGGCATTGACTTGAAAATGGCAATAACCTGGTGACAAGTAGAAGAAATGGTGCCAAGCCTTAGAAGATTTGATGCATTACTCCCTTCCTCTTGTCCCACCTTTCCATCATACTGTGGGTGGGGACTGTGGAGTACTAAAGGACGAAGAAGCCACTCAAGTGATGAGCTTCAGGAGTGGAGAAGCCTGTGAGCCTAGAAGAGAGGGTTGGGGAGTGTTCCTTGCCTACTGTGCATGAGAAACCTTTGCTCACCCAACATTCCTGCTAGCACTCTGTCTGTCGTAGCATTTCTAGAAGAGAGGAACAGCGTTTACCAATTTACAATATCGAAGTCAGGAAACACCCATTATAACACAGTCATCAAAGTCAGGGTGGCTTTTACCAAACAGGCATGGTGCACTATGCCTTGCCTAAGGGATCTTTCCAGAAAATCCTAAATGTTTTATTTTTTGCCCATTCCCATGAAACATGTTAGCTCTACAGGTAGTGAACAGCTGGAAATGTGTAGAACTTGAGAAGGTGATTTGCATGTCGGAAAAAAAGAATCCTCTATCTAACTATACTGGTTTCCCACTATGCCTTCTTGGTGCCCATAACAGGTGCCCCTGTAAGAATGTCTTCTTCGTCCACTGCAGGTCCTGCTTGGTGTTTCCAAAGCGGACGTATGACACTATGATCAGGCTTGACTTCATAAAATAAGTCATACTTGTGAAAGCAAAATATCTGTAAGTATAAACAAAGAACGAACACACACAAGAGCTGGTAGAGTGGCAAGCGTTTATTTGCCAAAGAACTGCAGTTGAGACAGCTCACAGTGAAGACTGCAGAGTGATCTGATTACAGAGTAAAGAATCAGCCTTTATATACAATTGTGGAGCCTTCATGCATGTTAATCATTAACATCAGTAACGGTGCATGATCATTTCTCAAATATGTCCACGTGTACATTTGCTTTATACTCGATCGCAGTGATGCAGATGATCCTTCTAACATTAGTCAATCTTCTAAGCTCCTATTTCCTGACCCACAGTCTAAGCCTGTTAACTTGTTTTTGTCAAACAAGCGTTGTCTGATTTAGTCAGCAGATGTTTGTTTTTTCTGCGTCCTATGCACAATTTGACTTCAGTTGACATGTTCAGATTAGAGAGCTATTTCTAGAAATCAACTCGCTGAACTGCCTTTTGTACACATGCAAAGGTTAGAGAGCCGAGCCATTTCTCAGGTTTGAGCAAGGACTGGCAGCTGACTAGACACGTACACACGTACACATTACATTTTTATTTCATTCGTTTCTTGCTGAATTTCAGACAGTTTATTTTAACTATTTGTGTAGCATATAGCTGTGCCTGGTAAGTGAGCACATATTATTTCTAAGTAAGCTTTACACAGAAATGAATGCAAAACTATGGTTCACTTTAATTTATCTATTCATCACAGGAGCTAATTAATTTTTTTATCTTTCACAGACGACCCTTTGAACCTTATTTTAATTTTATCATAAGAACATCAGTATTTAATAATTATATTGTCTATTCCTTTCATTGTTAGAAATGTCTATCTGCATAAATTCAGTAGTTACTGTTTACATCAGTATTCGATCTTTATGTCTCGATATCATCACAGGGCATTTTACCAGTTGTCCCAATATGTGACAGCATATGGGCAAGCAATTAATTAATAGACAACAGCCTATTATTAGTAGGAATATGGTTATGAACACCATTCCTTTATTCCAACCCCATGCGCTAAAGAAACCCATAGCGGACCTCCTATATCCCATGTGCCGGAATCCCTATGTGTCTCTGTACCTATGTTATGTAGTCTTTTTATTGTTTCCCTAACGGTAGCAGAGGAGTCCTCCCTTCTCTGCCACCATCATGTCAAGAACAATTCTATTTTGTGGGGAAACTAATCTCACAGCCTGAAGTTTTACTGTAATATTTTCTAGTATACCTGCTGTTTCATTTATGGTGGCCTCTAGTAGTCGGGATAATCTACATATATTCATGCTGTTAATAGGTGGACCAACCCATAGTGCCATCCCTTTAAATATATCACCTGACACTTCCGATGCTGTATCTCTTTGATCTACACTTCTTTTACCCTTAAGTGTTGCATGCCTTTGTAGCTCATTTTGTACATCATTTACGTCTTTTACTGCTATAGCAGGTAATACAAAACCCAGGTGACAACAACCACTCCAATCTGTTGGAAGCCAGGTATAAGCTTTTTTCTACACAATAAAATAAATTGAGTCACCTATATAAAGTGGAATTTTATCTTTATTATTTATCATATCGAATGTCATATTGCAACTTATCCTATGGCCCACCTGATAGGTACCATTGCATCTAATAGAAATACTCCCTATTGCGTTGTGTTTTTTTATTTTTTATTTAAAAAATGGTATGCTTTCGCTAACCTCTTTTGATGGGCCTGCTATCCTTGTGCTTGTATTTTTGTATAAGAAAAGGGGAGTGAAGATATCAGAAAGGGGAAATGTTGCATTTTGTTCTATTACTTCTGTGCAGTTTCCCCTTGTCGGAATATCTGCAATATATTTATTGTATAATACCCCTGCAGGCTTCTCTGTAGGTGTTCCTGCACCGGAGGTCCCTTTTTTAATATTCTGCAAAACAGTTATTACTTCCATCTTTGCTATTGTTATATATACAGCATAACAGGATGCTTCAAAAGGCAAGGGGACTTAAATCAAGGGTAAGCCTTTATCCACGGAAGCTGGGAATTGAAAACGTATCCAGCAATCTCCCTTTGTTAAAACCTTATTGGTATGATGCAGGAAAGTCACAAAGGAATTGTGATACATTTCCTCCCTATGGGCAAATTCATCAGGTGATAAAGTGCATGCAGGGGGTGTTGGTGTTGAGACTATCTGTCCCATGGGGTAGAACACATCCAATAGATATACAGTGACTAATACTAGCAACAATAGGCAGAATATTATCCCAGGTAAGCACGTTTTAGACTGGTGCCATTTTGTCTTTTCCATTTTCATTGTTGTATAGTCCCTATGCATACCTAAGTAAGTTTTCTATCCTTTCTTCAATTAGATGTAGGACTATTAATGACACTATGTGGTGAATTATCATTGTAAATCTGCTCAATAATATAAATTAAACACACTAAAAGCATAAGGTGAGGCTATAATACACAATGTACTGGGAGCAGTATTTTTTCAATATATCAGAGGACCTCTGAGGACCCCTTGGTATTGCTTCTCGCCTCCCAAAGATATTGATGCAATTTTTGTAAGGGACGACCCTTTGGTCATGTATATCAACCACTAAGGCAGCCACACATATTGCAGGAGTACCCACTGTACCTCACCCCAAAGGTAGTCCTTCAAAGTTGGTGGTCTTGACCACCTGGAAAAAGTTTTTTTGCTGGATGCTGCAGCAGCTCTGCTGCTCTCAGTGACAGGAGGACTCACAAATACCTCCTGGATCAGTTAATCTATTCTAATGCTGCAGTGGCATGGATACTTGCAGTGATAGGAGGACTCGCAAATACCTCCTGGATCAGTTCATCTCCCATAAGGCTGCAGTGGCACACTTTTTACTGCACAGTAGGCATAAGTAAGGCACAACGTGTTATTTGAACAGCATTGTTTAGGCAAATTACTCCCTGATGAACGTTCTTACACTTTGCCTTTATGCTAATAAACTATCACCCCTGGTGGTGGTGTGCGAAACGTTCCAAAGTTCAATTTTCACCTTCTGAAAGTATTCTATCCAAACCTTCTTGTAATTCTATGGTGGTCAACTCTCATATTATTTTAAAATCTAGTTGGTCAAATACTTCCTGAAGGTCTGTAAGCACGTCTTCGTTGTTTACCTTACTAGCATGCCCGAAGTCAGGGATGGGTGTGAAAATTTCAGTTAGAATGATATCTATCGACAATGCTCTGTGTGTTTCCTGCAGGAGATCATTCACAGGAGTTACTGACATTTCATTGCATTCTTCTTAGTAGACCTTAAATTGTATCGGGGTTCTTCTTTATCAGTTCTGGTGTTGGTATATGCTGCTGAGCTGGGTCTATGCTAGACCCCGTCTCAGGTGGTGCCCTTTTGATGTGGCTGGCATGGATCCAGGATTTGTGGTTGGTGCACTTCACCGCCGTCTGTGGCGCGAACAGGACTTGCTCCGGACCCTTCCAGTGAGCTTGAAGACAGTTAGACCTCTGGGATGACTTGATCAGCACCCAGTCTTCAGGGTTATACCTGTGCCCCATGACCTGCAGTGGTTCTGGAAAGGTCCCCTTCACCTGCAAGAGTGAAGTGACATGCAGTAGTGATTCAGTAATTCATTGGTCATCATAGGCAGAGCATTTTTATCTGGCACTCCCCACACATTGGCAGCCCAGTGACAATTTCATATGCACTGACTTTTGTCTTGGCATGTGGTGCGCTCCTCATGCTCATTAGAACGATTGGTAAGGCATCCATCCAGGTCAGTTTTGTGTCATCACACACCTTGGCTATCTGATTCTTCAGTATGCCATTGTGTCTTTCCACTGCACCTGCAGCCTCTGGATGAAGGCAGTGTGCAGCTTCCGCTGTATTCCCAGAGCTTTGCATGTCAGCTTTATTATTTCATTGCAGAGGTTGCAGCCATTGTCGGACCATATCACGCTCGGGACCCCATAACGTGGTCTCAATTCTATAATTAAATACTTGGCTGTAGAGATGGCATTATTTGTTTTGACCAGATATGCCTCTATCCATTCTGAGTACATACAAACCACCACCAGAATATACCTATACTTGTTTGTCGGTGGCATTTCCACATAGTGGATTTGCAGGGCTCAAATGGCATTGTTGGCTTCTCAAAATGCCCCTTGGATACTGAAGCAGTTTTACCCACATTGTGTTGTGCACACACCATACATGTTTGGCATATTTCCTGTGCTATTTTTCTTATATTCTTGTTCACCCAGAATTTTTTCATGCAATTCACTATGGTATCCCTGCATATGAGGGCCGGGCCATGCGTGGCCAGATACATCGAGTAAATCAATCTATCTGGTAACGTGTAATTTTATTTTGTCTTGTTCATCCAGCACCCTTGAACAAATGACCCATTCATTGACCAGCTCATCTGCTTTTCCGCCTTTACCCCTTGTTGCATTAGTCTCACACCTTCAGTCGTTAGACCGACTGAATTCCCTGGTTTGGGCAGCTCTTGGGCTGTTAACGTTAGTGCTGAACAACTTCATGCTGTTTTTGCAGTTGCATCCCCGAACACGTTTCCCTGGCTTATTCTGTCTGGCCAATTTCTTTGGGAGTGCCAAGGAGTTAAGTAATTTAGGGATAAGTACACCATGCTCTATTTTAGTTCCTTGCAAGGTAATAAAACGTCTTTCCTTCCAGAACCTCCCAAAGAAATGTGCCACGTTGAATGTATATTGGCTATCTGTAAATATGTTAATACATCATCCTACAGATAATTCACAAGCTTGTGTCAATGCCACAAGTTCTGCTGCTTGTGCGGACAACTCGTGTATTTTTCAGGACTCAACTATACTGTTGTTTGTTACAATTGCATAGGCTGCTGATGTCCCATTCACCCATAATTCTCCTTCAGCATTTGCATAGGGTGTATCAGTCATATCAATTCTACCTTTTGTTTATTCCTCAGTTCACAAAATACAATCATGGTCTTCGTTCTATAAATCATCAGTGGTAACAGGGTTCAAAACAGTACATTTGTGGAGTGTAACGTGCTGCAAACAAACAGATCTCATACTGCGTAAGCCTGGCACTTGTGAGTTGAGAGTATGTGTCTTGTTCAATATGAGCTCTACAGCATGTGGAACATACAAGTCAACTTCATGTCCCGTTATTATACTTTCTGCACGTTGTAGTTATAAAGCAGTTGCTGCAACTGAACGTACACAGGAAGGTAAAGCCTTGGCTACAGTATCTAAGGTGGCAGAGAAATATGCGCATGGTCTTTTGTGGTCACCTTGCTGCTGGGTGAGGACCACAAAAGCACACCTGTCAGATTCATGAACAAATAGTTAGAAAGACATAGAATAGTCTGTAGGGGCCAAAGCAGGACCAGAGCAGAAAGCATGCCTGATGGAAAGGAAGCTTTGTTCATGTTCTGGCAACCACTGAAAGGGTTTGGGCGTGTCCTTGTGGGTTAAGGCCAATAAAGGTTTTGAAAGCAAAGAGAAGTTAGCTATCCAGTGCCGGCAATAGCTAGCCATGCCTAGGAAGGCTCGCACCTGTTTTGGGGGGCGTGGCACTGGTGTCTGTAGAATCAATTTAATGCGCTTATCATCCAATCTTCTCTGCCCTTTCGACAGGATGTGTCCCAAATAGGAAACTTCCTGTTGAACAAATTGTATTTTATCTGGGGAAACCTTGTGACCACATGCAGCTAGAAAATGTTACAAATTTACAGTGTCAGTGGTACACTATTCCTCAGAGATGTTGGCAATTAACAAATCGTCAATGCAGTGAATTGCCATAGAATCGGGTGACCAATTGAAAGTATCTAGTTCTCTTTTCAAGGCCTGATTGTAGATACTGGGGCTCTCTGGGAATCCTTGAGGTATTCTGGTAATACAATAACTCCATCCACCTATGGTGAAGAAGAACAGATACATGCTACTCTCATCTACTGGAATTGAGAAGAAGGCGTTTTTCAAATCTACCACTGAAAAATAGGCCATTTCTGGTGACAATGTTGACAATATCGATACTACATTGGAAAACACCGGGAACTGTGGCACAACTACAATCTTGTTTATCTCTCTGATATCAACTATAAATCTGTAACTTTTTTGATCAGCATTCTCATCCCCTTTTTCCAAGACTGGTAATATTGGGCTGTTGCACGGACTGCCTGTTATTTCTTTCACAATCCCTTCCTTTAGTAAGTCAAAGTCAAAACAAGCTTTATTCGGTATATAAAAGTATACCCATAAAAGCATTCTACATAATAAAAGCAAATTGTCAAGAATTTTATAGCAATCAAAAGTTATTTCATCGAAATACATTCTCCTATGACCTAGTTTCCCCCCTGATAAAATTGTTTAAAAGAAATACAATTTTTCAACAATAATATAAAGACACCATACCAATCAATTAATTTTTCGTAGAGCACATAAAAAACTACAAAATCCTAAAAAATACATGATTGAAGCTAGAGATTTTATAAACTATTCAGTTTCATAAATGAGTGATTCCAAATACTATGGTTCACTTTAATTTATCTATTCATCACAGGAGCTAATTATTTTTTTATTTTTCACATGGTGCCAACCCAGCAAAAATGTTTCCTATAATAAAATATGTGGTGAGTTGTGTAGCTATCCGGTGATGTCCTGACACTGAACCGGAGAACCGTGCTAGCCTCTTCCATTGGTGGTTCTGATCCCAAAGTTAGACAACGTACGTCTTTGATCAGCATGTAGTAAATGAACAATGCTTTTAGGGTAGTCATGACATACTGGGCCCACAGTGGTGGAGAAGCAGTGTGGGTGACAGCTCCTCACCTGTTCTAGGAGATTAACCTGTCGAAAGGTAGGATGGACCTCAGTCTGAGGAGGACATTTATAGTAAACCTGTTAGTACTCGCAAGCTGCGGCACCCCCCACAAATAACAACAGTGGAGTTGAAAAATTGTAGCCTGGCAAGTATAAGCAAGCCTTTAATACTAACCCTAAAATAAAGGAAGAGTTAGCATCATCCACTGGCTTCAGACACAGATGAATGCACTAGATCGACAGAACTTCCATTGGACAGAGGTCATGTCTTTCTTCAATCCCCCCGTCCCCCTCATGGAATGGAGCAGGTTGGCCAGACTTGCGTGCCTAATAGATGCACCATAGGAAAAATATTTAATCCTAGGTTAGACTCCCGTGCTTGCCCCAGAATCTGGACACAAAGCTTCCTCCACCTGACCACCTCCCAAGGAGTGTGGAAAAGTGGCTTGGCCCATCCTCAAGGACAGCAGTGAGCATCAGCCTGTCAAACTGAAGATCTCATCAACTGCCTGTGACCTCACAGGAAGAGGGTGCTGGATAAATGGAAGACATTTGGTTGTATTCCCGACTGTTTATTTTGAGCTATGAATCTTCTAATAAATCCAATCAACTGATGTACGTTTCAATTTGATGCTATCCCTAGTTTGCTAACTGATGTTTTGTGTCACTTTCCAGTTGTTATGTTTATATAACAGATGGGTTGTTTTTTCATGTACTTATACATTTTAAGCAATAAATGTTCTTTTAAAAAATACTCACCTTGTTTGATGTGCATCAGGACCTAGAGTCCAGACTGTCTTTTTATAGGAAGAATATTTTCCAGTGAGTGAGTCTGCAGGCTCAGGGCGTCACAAGCTTCAGCCTCAGTTTTCGGACCCTCTCCAGGAGCCCACATTGGGACGGTAGTGTGATCCTCATCTCTGGGAGCAAAGACACCCCTGAATACACACAACTGTTCCTGTGCGCATGAATCCATTTCTTCAGATAAGGATGCAGCTGGGGATGTGAGACTTCCAGAGTTAGACTGGGAAAGAAAAAGGGTCAGAGAACCAAAATAAAAGTGATCCTCATTAGCGAATCAGATGGCTTAAAAACACAAAGTGCCCATATCTGCAAAT
Organism: Triturus cristatus; assembly: GCF_964204655.1. NCBI lineage: Eukaryota > Metazoa > Chordata > Amphibia > Caudata > Salamandridae > Triturus > Triturus cristatus. The sequence continues at coordinate 1,188,663,585 of NC_140592.1, forward strand.
CAAGGCAGTTTTGTACTTGTAAAGATATGGTATACGGGTGGTTTGCTATGTATGGGGGGAAGCATTTTGTGCCTGCTACAGGCAATGGTTGTGGTAATTTTAGAGTAAACAAGCATTGGCAAAGGGCTGTGTAGCGTGGCTGAAAGTTTAAGAAAAAAACAAAGTGCTATGACGCAGTAAACACTGGCCACGGCATATCGCTTTTTAGGTCTCGCCTAGCGTTGCAGCGCGCATGTGCTCTCTCTGGCGAGATATATTGTACATGAGTAGATTTCAGAAGGGGACTTGAAGCCCCTCCCATCATTTTCATTGGGTCGCGTCAGAGTTTATGCTAAACGCTGGCTTCCCATTGGAAAATTATGCTTCTTGGTCACTGCCCTTTCTCCTTTTTGACCAGCCCATCCGGACTGGATCATCTGCTTCACGGCTGTTGTGAAGCAATTTCTTATCTTTATGGGGCCATCTGTTTCTAATTAGCGTCAGACAGTGGAGTTGCTCAACCTGCCCTGCTCTCTCCACCCCCCTCCCCCTCCTCACACTGGCTCTCCTAACCCGGGCTGCTGCAGGCACAGATTTGTCAGAGCTATTCAGTTGAGACTGATAATGACTATGTCCCTGTATAAAAACAACGGAGTGCATTAGTGGACTAGAGGACGGGGCACTTTCGTCCAATGGGAGATGGGGGTGAAAGAAAATGTGCCCTCTAAATGAAAATAATAAGTTGGGAGGATGTTATTTGTTTGCCCATAACCAAATTGTTTTCTTCCTGCCCACCTGGTATGTTGTGGCATCCGTGAACATTCGGTTGGTTTCAGACTTGGGGTTACTTGAGGGGTTAGGGGAGTGGTAGACAGTCTAATACTGCATTGTGTTATTCTTCTAACATTTTTTTCCCTATTAGCCTATCGATCTCGCCTTTAAAAAAAATCTCTCCAACTCACTCCACCTTTCCAGGAAAAATCCTATTTCCTGTGCACTCACTAATCAATGCAAATTTTCCCTGCCACTGATTGCATCGGGGCCGCTCTGACACTGGGCTGTGGCTCGCGTTACTGCTTTTATGCCGACATTCCCCTGGAACCAACCAAAAAAAACACAAAATAATAAAAAAACAACCACTCACCCAAACCCACTGCTTTGCAGCACTGCTGCCAACCACTTCCCTGCAGCCAATACCTCCACCCAAAAACCCATAAGGCATTCATGCCCCTATAGACACTTCTATATATTTGTTTTGCTATGTTGTTCCCTCCCTCTCCGCTTCCCACCCCCACCTTCTTTTTTTTCTGCTGCTGGTACAGAAATTAGGGCTGTGAACTCCTGCCGCCGCTGCCGGGCCCCCTCGCCTGCCTGTGAAAGTGTTAAAGGTAAGGGGGATCGGCACAAGATGCAAACAGCAGGCTTCTTTTTCCTGCTGGAGATGATTTACGATTGAGATCTCGGTTCAAACTGAGTTCATAGGGATTTGCCGCCGCTGAAGGCTGGGAGATGCGCATGCCTGACAAGCGAGGCTGCCGGGGAGTGCTTTTTTTCCAAGGAAAAAAATGCTCTGCTCCAGGACTGGGCAAACAAATTGTTCGGGCGCAGAATGTTTACTGGGGTGGGGGAAGAGGGGGCGATTTGCTTCTTAGATGATATGTACATGACCCTACAATTTCCCAGTAAATAAAAGACTGTCCATTACCGTTTACAGGCATTATTTTCCCCCTCACAAAACTAATCTGGTGATATCAAATCGTGGGGTGCAGAGTGTAGGGGTTCAGTGGAGGGTAGCTTTAATGTTTGCACTGCTGCACAGTGGGCAACTATTGGAGGAGTGTTCTCTGCATGTGCCACACAAGAAGTGTGAGAGGGTGTGTATTCTTGTTTGTGTGTCTGTCGTGCTGGTACCCCGAAAAGCATAGGAGCTCCTGTATGAGGAGTCCAACCCTTGTCCCCAGTAAACTACGGCAGGTAACAACCTCAAGTGATGCCACGTGCTTGGTTTAAAAGGGGGGGGTCAGCAGTAAGTGTGTGTTGGGCACCGCCCTAGCCCCCTTTTCCCCAGCCCACCTCTTATGCAGATGCGTGACTTGTGACTTTTAATAATAATGTGTATGGAACACTGGCCAAATATCAGGATTAGAATTACTTGCTCTGTGCTTAAAGGGGCATTTCATGACAGCCACACTAAATGCACAGAAGAGTGTTCCCTTGGGCTTCAAGGGGGTGGTGCAAAGTGCGCTGCAGGGCTTTGCCCAGGGGCGCAGCAGCTACAGTTGCACCGGGGCCCAGAAGCTCGAGGGGCCATTGAACCTTGCCAATGCTGTATTTTACTGTCACCAACAGAAGCCACAAAGGGCTATTTTCTTGCTTGCAACATGGCCCATGGCACTTGCTACGTTACTCCCCACATTAGACCTGAATCACAGCACACAGCTCTGCACACACAGACACACACCCCACTTCAGACCTGATTCACAGCACACAGCTCTGCACACACAGACACACACCCCACTGGATTCTTGGTTCTTCAAGGGACACACGTGGAAGCCATCAGGTGCCTATCGCGCTGGATGTGCAATGTTGAGGCAATAGTGAAACGGTGCAATAGCTGTGCCAGATGTTTACTAATCAGCTGTCCATGACGCATGCACTGCCCACAGTGCTTGATGGCGCCTGGCACACCACACGTCTGGGTATACAAATCCTGTACATCTAGCAATACGACAACGAATATTATACAGTCCTGTCCCCCTGAACATTGGAAAACAAGCATTGGCATAGCAATAGGTCTCGCATTTTCAAAAACTTTAACATATTATTATAGTAAATGACAATGTCTTTTATTATTGCAGGTTTTTTAAACAAATAAATAAGACATTGCCATTTACAATGCCAATAGCTCAAAATCTCGCAAGTACAAAACCTATTGCATTGCAAATACTTGTGTACCCTTCCTCTTAGAGAAAGGACCAGTACCATTTACAATACCGATAACTCACACTAGTACAAATGCAATGCGATAGATTTCACAGTTACAAAAAAGTTAGCTATTGCCATTTTGCATTACAGCATTTTCTTTGTTTTTTTAGAAAGGAAAAAAACAATGTCATTTACAATGGCAATAGCTCAAAATAATGTCATTGTGAGACCAATTGCTTTGAAAATGCATTTACTCTCATTCATGCTGCACAGCAGCTACGCAGCTGTACAAAATAGCTTTAAAATCCTTGAAAGGCTGAATAGGAGAGCTATTTGGGTTTGCTAATGTTTTCTTTTCCATGTTGTACAGCTGCCTGGCTGCTGTGCAGCATGGGTGAAAGTAAAAGGGAAAAAAAGCACTATAAAGCAGTCAGTGTTGACCATGTCATAGCACTTTTTTTTGATTTTTTTTTAGCCATACTGCTGTAGAACATGACTAACAAAACAACATTGACAAAGCCAATAGACCACACTTAGGTGAGACTTATTGGCTTTGCCAATGCTTGATATGCTATGGGGACATGAGCTTCAGCACTGGATACAAGGTCTTGTCCCAGGCGTGACCTGTGGAACCGGACATAATCTACATCGTGAGGCTCGCAGACACGGTCAATATTGTACTCACTAGTGAAAAACATGTTTCTCTTTCTCTCGATACCCCACCCTTGGTTGGTGGCTGAGTGGTGTGTTACGGGGGTGTGCCAAGGGGGGGAAGGGAAGGAGACGGACAACGAGGTGGGGAAGCAGGGCCCTCACTTAAGTCTACACTTCATGCTAACAGATTCTTGTATAGCACCACATCGCCATCAATATGGCATCTCACCCAACCTCCTGTTAAAGGAAGGTCCTTCAACTTCCGCCAAGGAGGGCCGCATCCTTGCCACTGTTTTACGAAAACCACTAGCGCTGGAACTGTATGTGTAGATAGTCTGTACATTCCTGAAAATCTGGCATGGACCCAGCTCCCTCTGGCAGACTTGTGCTGGACACACCCAAAGATAGTGCGGTACAACCTGCACATCACGTGACCATGTAACACGGCGCGGTAACAACATTACACAGGTAAAGACATCCTACAAACCCTCTCAATCAGCGCCGTCAATGAGAGGACAACACACAGATTATGTTACCATTTCTGGCACTTCTTGTTATCTTATAGGGTATTTGTTAGAAGATTGCATGTTAAATATTTGCTAATAGGATGCAGTGATAGTAGCACAATGCCCAGGCACACGTTCCATTGGATCCACGTTCCTCCCAGTACAACAGTGTGGAGTAATACGTTTTACGCACATCAACTCGTATTGAAAGTTCTTCAAAAGACTGTGCAAACACCAGTCCAATGTAGGGGACCGCACTCATTTCACTCATTTATTATTACATTAAAGAGTTTTAATAACAGCACACTGCACCATTGTGTGGTTAAACTAGTACTATGCACAGGAGTGACTCTACACAGAGGCTGAACGGCATCTCACTAAGGCAACTCTGATTTCCCGCCTCCCCTGGACCACATCTATCAAAACACAAGGAACTGGCTGATGAATAAATGTGATATCTGGACTATGTATCCGAGCAGGGATCTGTGGTGACCTGGGGGCAGGCCACGTGTGCAGGACACCTGTCTAACAGACCACCAGGATACAGAGGTATTGTGCTCAACCGGAAAGACCCCGAGCGGTCTTCCGTAACTTTATATATACCCCGAGGCGAGCCCGCCTCGAGGGGTGGGGGATGCGTGTACAGTGTATGTACATTGTATAGTAGAGGCCGAGTGGCTCTCTACATCCCTCCAACATTTTAGATCGTACCAACATCACAGTTCTCCACTCAAGGCGAGGGGTACAAAGTCTCTGAGTCTCTGGCTCGGAGCAGGGTTCCCTCGCAAACGGGAACCAGCTCCTCTGTTGGAGCCACCTCTGTCTTCCAGGCTCCGGGAGCCGGCCTCTTCTCGCTGAGCTCGGTTTTCCTGGGAACTGCTTGTGCTTCGCTCTGGCTCGCCCTGTTGTATGCCTTCCCTTCCCCTCGGGGATCCCCTCTCCGGAGCGGGCAACCAGTCTAGGAAGTCGTCACCCTCCGTTCCTATTTCTTCGCTCTCCTGTTCTCCTGCTAGTTCCCCCTCTACCTTCTTGAAATACGAGGCATCCTCGTCACTCTCACATCGCCTCTTCCTGCCGTGACCATCGTTCCTTTTGTCGCCAGCACTGTCCACACCTCTGGTTCGAAGGGTGTTCGGAATTTCCAGCCGGGGTGCCGGTCTTTTATGACCACCCTGTCCCCAGTTACTAGTTGGTGTTCTCGAGCTCTCCGATAGTCACTGGCCTTGTTGTTCGTCTTCTCCATTCGCTCTTGCACCGCTTCATTGTCATGTGCTGGTGGACTCCAGGATGGATCGGTCGGTATCCCGTCTCGCGGAGCTTCTTTGAAGAGAAGGTGGGCAGGTGCACACTTCGTCGTGCAGTGAAGCGTGTGCCTATATGCATCCAGAAACTTGGTTAGAGCTGCTTCTGCATCCTGTCGCTGTTCTACGGCAATACGCAGGGCCCTGTTCAGCGTGCGCATCAGCCTCTCAACTTCCCCATTCGCCTGCGGCCACAGGGGAGTTATCCGCCTGTGTTTGATCGCTCGTTCTCCCAGGTATTCCTTGAATTCTTGGCCTTGGAAGGGCGGCCCATTATCAGATCGGATTTCCTTGGGGTTCCCTAGCAGGGCGAATGTCTTTTCCAGAGCCATCCGTATGTGTTGGAACAATGTGGACTCCACTATCTCCACCACAGGGAATTTCGTGTAAGCATCCACGAGCACTAGCATTTGTCTCCCATCCGGGAAGCTACCGAAGTCCACACTCACATTGGACCACGGGTGATGACACGGTTCCTCCGTGATGACCGGCGCTAATGGTGGGCCACCTCCGGTGATCGTGCATGCTCGGCATCGCCGCACTAGCTCTTCCACTTTTGCGTCCATGGCTGGGAACCAGACCTTGTTTCTGAGTCGTGCCTTGGTTTTCGCCATGCCCTGATGGCCTTCGTGTGCCAGTTGCAGGAAACGGCCTTGCAGTGTCCTTGGGACTACCAGGAGATGGCCTCTCAGAACTGAGCCACACTCCCCTACGCTTAGCTCATGACGAACTTGCCACAGCTGCTGCTGTGCGTGCTTTTCTTCTTCCGTGAGCACTCTGTTCCCTTCTAAAAACCTCTTCCAGTTGTGAGCTGCAAGGGCCCTTTTGACTTTGATCAGGGTCTCGTCATTGTCCGTGGCTTGGCCAACTTCTTCCAGGGTCACAGCATCTGGGCAAGCGTCACGGACGATCATCTGAACATAGGCGGAGTATCTGACGTCCGTGGGAACGCATGCCGGGGGAAGGTCCTCTGGGTGCCGGGAGAGGTAGTCCGCAGGGTTGTGTGCCCCTGGGCGGAAGAGTACTGTGAACCGGTACTGCTGCAGCTGTACTGCCCATCGTTCAATGCGGGGAGGAGACAGCCGTGTGGAGCCTCCAAACAGTGGGACCAGGGGTTTGTGGTCGGTGATCACGTTGAAGTCTTGCCCAAACAGGTAAAGATGAAAGTGTTGGCACGCCCACTTTATTGACAAAGCTTCTCTCTCTATTTGCGCGTACCTTGTCTCCGTGTCAGACAGCGCACGACTGGCATAGGCAACCGGCTTCCATGTCCCTCCTTCGTGTTCTTGTAGTAGTACTGCTCCAAGGCCCACCGGGCTTGCGTCTACCACAAGTTCAGTCGCCCTTCCGGGGCGGAAGTATGCCATGACTGTTTTGTCTTGCAGGGCCGCCTTGATCTTTGCGAACGCTGCGTTGGCTTCCACCGTCCATGTCCAGGGCTGGTCGCTTCGTGTGAGGACGCGAAGGGGCTCGGTCAGGGCAGCTAGGTTCGGGATGAACCTCCCACAGTACATTGCCATCCCGAGGAAACTCCGCACTTCGGTGAGTGACTTGGGGATGCTTGCCGACCGCAGGGCAAGTGCCTTCTTCGGATCTACTTTGAGGCCTTCTCGCGTGAACGTGTAGCCGAAGAAGTCAATAGATTCTTGATAGAACACGCACTTTTCCTTGTGTAGTGTTAGGCCATGGTCTCTGAGCCGCTGGAGTGTTGCCCTCAGCTGTGCATGATGGTCTTCAAGTGTACACGAGAACACCAGGATGTCATCGCTTAGGTTGATTACTCCGGTCAGGCCTGACAGGGTTTCTCTAATGGCGTTCTGGAATACCTCCGCCGCTGAAGATACTCCAAAGCTGAGGCGCTTATATCGTCTGAGGCCCACATGAGTAGCGAAGGTCGTTATGTATCTGCTGTTTGGTTCTAGCTCCATCTGGTGGTACCCCGCATTGAGGTCCAATTTTGAAAACCATTTAGCGCCGTTTAGGTCCGCTACGATGTTATCCATGGTGGGTGTTACATGGCGCTCTCTCTTGACAGCAGCGTTGGGTAGCCTCATATCGACGCACAGCCGGATCGCTCCTGGTTGTTTTGGCTTCGGAGTGACCACTAGTGGAGACACCCAGGGTGTGGGACCAGTGACCTTCTCAATGACGTCCAACGCTTCGAGATTTGCCAACTCCGCTTCGACCTGGGGCCTCAGATTGTACGGTACCCTCCGGTGCCGCAGGGCTACCGGTTTAACTGTGGGGTCTATATGGAGCTGAAATTGCTTTCCCTTCAGCTTCCCTAGCCCTGTGAAAAGTTCAGGAAACTCCCTCATAATGTCCTCAGCATGTGCTTCGTGCACTTAGTTCGTGAAAAACACAAGCCCCAAGTCCTCCGCTGTGTGGCAACTCAGGAGGGTGCCCTTCCTTCCCTCCGTCACGTGGAACCTGGCCGTGGTGGAGAGAGGACCACTGGTGACCGTCGCCTCAAAGGTGCCTCGTAGGGGAAGGGGGTCGACCCCTCCGTATGCGTATATTCTTGCTTTGGTTGGTAGCAGAGGGGGTCGGTTGCCATTGCTTCGAACTGTTGAGAGTCCATGACGTTCAACGTCACCCCGGTGTCTATGAGTGCCTGGAGGTCGGTACCAAATATCCTGACCGAGCACATAGGCTGCGGCCTGGCTGTCCTACGAAGGAGACGTAGTATACCTCGTCGTCTTCGTCCTCCAGATCAAGGTTCTGTTGGTGCGGTGCATCTTTTTCGATTCGTCCGGGTCAGCTATCGACAGTTGTCTGACTCTTTGTGTGAACCCTCTCGGTCTTCTTGGGGCAAACCGTGACTGCCCACTGCGGCATACTTTGGCGTAGTGATTCAGTTTCCCGCAGCGGGAACACTCTCGCCCCTTCGCTCCGCACGTGGCCGTGGGAGGATGATCTCCGCAATTTCCACAGGGTCCTCCAGGTGGCGGTCTTGTCCTCACTGGTGCGGGCGGTGGTCGCCTTCTGATCACGTCGACGCGTTCTTCTTTGACCTGAGGAGGCTGGGTGCCGATTTGCACCGGGGGTGGCTTGTGGAGAGCTGCGGCCATCTCTTCCGCCCGGACGTCCGAGAGCTCGTGGGACCTGGCTAGCACTAAGATCTGGTCCAGGGTGATGCCGGGCTGACGCAGTATCAGCTTTCTGAGCAGTATTGATTTGCAGCCTAGTATGATCTGGCTTCTTATTTCCTCCCTCTGGTCGGCGAATCCGCAGGTGGCCGCTAACTTCCTCAGGCGCGCATGAAACATGTCGACCGACTCATCCTCTAATTGTAAGGAGCGTCGAAATTTGAATTTCTCGAAGTCCGGGTTAAGTTGTGGATCAAAGTGTTGATTGAGAGCTGCCACCGCTGCGTTGTAATCATCCGCGTTGCCTGTGTTTGGGAGGGTCTCGAATAAATCATAGATCTCTGGTCCCCCGTAGAAGATTAGCAGGGAGCGTTTCACCATGCCGCCCGTTTCACGGGTCCCCGTGAAATAGTTGTTGAGCTGGCCGACCCACGCTCTCCATCGGGGGGCCGCGGTGGCCGGGTCCGCCATTTCGCTGAACGGCGGGAGTGGGTTGACTTGTGCGTGATGGTGTCGCGGTTCATTCGCCCTTCCCCCTCCTCCTTGGGCCGCAGCCGGGCCCGGAGGGGCGTTGTTGCCCGCCTGTTGCTGAACGCTCATGCCTGTGGGTGGGGCACTCAGGCGTGCCCGGCGCTGCACCCTGGAGGGCGGCTGGGCTGAGAGAGGTGGGTGCCTCACGAGTGCGTGGACAGCGGCAGATAGCTTGGCGCGTGCAGGGCGGTGTACTCACTCCGACGTGGGACTTCCTGGACCCTTATAGCAGCTGGCACCTGGCAGCAGGCAGGACGGATATGGCACAGTCACTCCATACCTGAAGGAGGCCAGCGAACCAGATGGGCCCCGCAGTAGTAGATGGGGATTCTGCTGGAGCTCTTGATTTTGCCAGTGCTTGATGTGCAAGGAGCCCCTCATGCGCGTTAGAGCGCCATGGAAACCGGCCAGGCGTGACCTTTCTCCGCGCGTTGAGCACAACGCCTCCACTCTGCTGCCCTCAGGGCGTAGCGCTCCAGCAACCACGTGGAGATGGACGGATTCCTGCATGCGAGGTCACAGGGCGCTACGGCGGCAGCCGCGCTGCCGATCAGCGCGCACAGCGCTCCCCCTGTGCCTCGACGATGACGCGCCAATCCGCTGGAGCGAGCCGCCGGTGGAGAGGGAGACACCCGGGCGGGCTCAGGGAGGCAGGACAGCCGGTGCGCCACAGTCTGGACGCGCAGCCGGCCACAGGATGACCGCCGATGACGGTGGAGCGTCGCGGGTGGGCTCCACTGACGCCGCGGCAACAGCTCCAGGATGCTGAAGGCACGCAGCGGGACTTCCGGCCTCGTCGCCAGTGTGGTGACCTGGGGGCAGGCCACGTGTGCAGGACACCTGTCTAACAGACCACCAGGATACAGAGGTATTGTGCTCAACCGGAAAGACCCCGAGTGGTCTTCCGTAACTTTATTTATACCCCGAGGCGAGCCCGCCTCGAGGGGTCGGGGATGCGTGTACAGTGTATGTACATTGTATAGTAGAGGCCGAGTGGCTCTCTACAGGATCCTGCCTCACTTAGTAATGACAGGCCCCGGGACTCTACGTACCAGAACAGAAAAGATGATTTGAGAAAGGGATTACCTAGCCCCACCCCTGCCCAGCTTGAAACAGTTTATATCTGCAGACTACATATCCCAGAATACACAGCGTTTCACCCAGTAAAGTCAGTCTACATAATACAACATCCTAGCACCTGTAGTTTCAGCCCGGTGGTGGGCAGCAAGTTGACGAACAACGTGAGCGAGACAGGACAAACAACAGCAATATGTCTGTCAGGTTATTTATAAAATGTGTGTGTGTATCTGTCTTGGTTTCTTTCTGTGTCTACCTGTGCCTGTATGTGCTTAAATCTGTTTGTGTGTCGGCATTGTTACATCTGCAAGCATTGGTTTGTAAATGCCTGTGAGTGTCTGCATGTCTCGCTGTCAGCACTAGTGCCGCCTGGGCACCGGTCACCCCTCCCCGCCCCCCCTCCAGGGGGGGGGCGGGGACGCCGGCCGGTGTCTCCCTCCTCTCTCCCTCGCCCGGAAAGGACGCCGCGAGGAAGGGTCGTCGGGTCCACGCACCGAGGGTCGTTTCGTGTCATTTAAGCCGGAATCTACGGTGAGTTTCAATGCACCCCAACCCTGCCCTGGCCCTGTCCCTGGGCAGTACCAGGTAGACAGGGCCCTGTGGCACGGAGGGCCACGGGCAGGGGGGGGCTCGAGCGTCACGGACCCGTGGCTGGCCTCTGGGAGGCGAACGCGCGAATGGTGCCCGGGCTAGCTGGCCTGTCCGGCCGCCCAGGTTGGAACCCGCTTGAGGGTCGGGAGGTGGTCGGTAGCCGCGGCCCCCCCCCTCCCACCCCCCTGGATTTGCGGAAGCACCGACATTAATGGGGTTGAGGCAGGGCCCAGAGGTAGGCCGCAAATGGGGGCCAGATAGGCGGTCTGCCCCCCCCCCCTTTCCTCAGGCAAAAGCCGTGGCGGTGCAGGTTGGGGCTTCGTAAAATACAGGAGGCGGCCGCAGTTACCGGGAGCGCACCATACCTGGCCTGCTCCGCCACGCTGCCAGTGGCACGCCCCCGATACAAGCTATCGAGTGAACCTCGTGGTCGCATCCAAGGGGGACGATCGCACTTCCTCCCCCCCAACAAGGTGTAAAGTACTAACGGGCCAAGCACCGCGGCTCCTACACCTTCGGGTCGAGCTCGCGCGCCAGGTCACGGAGGATGAATCATTGGCGGTTCCGGGGAGCACGCCACCCCATTTGATTAGGAAAAGGGGGCCCACTGCTCAGCCGCGCCAACTCCCTCGGGCCGAACGCGTGCCGGGGGCGGGGTAGTTTTGATTTAACACGAGGAAGCGGAAGTGGGCGGCGAGTAGTGCACGCATCTGGGCGGGGAGGGGCTGCGGTCCGTAGGCGCAAAACTATTGACTTTGGTGCATGAATCCGGGGTTCGAGCCTGGCGGGTCATGCCACAGCCTGGGATTCTGAGGGAAATGCTTCATCTCCCCATTTAAATTGGGATGTAAATACGGTGTCTGTGCAAAGGGCGGAAACACCTGCGGCTTGCTTCGCGCCATGTAAATATTAAGCACACGGGTCCCTTGCTAGAAGTATTGAATGCGCCCAGATCGGCCTTGTGAGGGGACACATCCGGCGATTCTGGGCAGTATGCTGCACCCCCCAGTAATTAGAATGTGAGATAGATGCGGTGCCGATGGGGGGCGCGGGAACGACTGTGGCTGAGTTCGCGCTATGCAATATGCGAAAGATTATGCACACGTGATAGCCTCTTCGCAAGGGTATGGCATGCGCTGCCAGCGCGGTGCAGTACCTTGTCGCAGGGGGTCTGCGGTCGCTACGGATAAATTTCCGACTTTCGTGCAGGAATCCAGGGTTCGAGCCTTGAGGTCGCGCCACAGCCTGTGATTCTGACGAGAAAAAGGCTTCATCTCCGAGTCGCGTTATATAAATATGTAAAAAGAGTAAGCACACGTCTCTCTGGCTAGGAGTATTGAAAGCGCCTAGACCGGCTTTGTGAGGGGCCACCGCCGGCGCAGTGGGTCTACAAGGGTGAGCTTTACGGCGGCACCCATGGTGGTTCGGAGTGACCACACCCCCCATCCCCCCTCCCCCCGCGTGACTGAGTTCGTAATACCAATCACACCGATGCGCAGCCGCCCCAACACCTGTTGGGGCAGGGAGGGGTGGGCGATGCAGAAACCAGAGGTGGGGGTGCGCAGGACGTGGTTTTGGCCGGCCAGTACAGAGGAAGCGCGGCGACGCGCGCATACCACAGCCAGGGAGGGCCCCTCTTGCGCACGCCGGGCAGACGGCGTGAGAAGACCCGGGGAGGCACGGGCTGCAGTCGCAGGCCGAGGCGAGAGAGATCGCCCATGCGCCATCGCGCCACGTGGTGTTTTGCGGGGAAAAATCACGATGGCGGCCTTAGGAACAGAACGCCCCAGCCGTGCAAATTGATACTGCACTACACTGGGGGAGGAAAAAGGGGGGGAGACTGGGCAACACACTGCCAGACTATTGGGCAAGGGTTGTGGGGTGCGGGCTGCCCCTGGGCCAAAGGGTTAGACTGGGGACCCTCTATGCTGCGGTAAGATAGCAGCTGGGGGGAAGGAGTAGGAGATCCCACCCCCCCCTTTTTTTTTTTCGGTTTCTATGCCTCACATTTGGTTTGTTTTACAGCAGCCTTGCGGGAAGGTTTAGAGGTTGGACGCGGAGCCCTGAGTAACTATCGTGTGCGGCCCACTACCGCTGGCACGACTGCTGGACAGCACGCCCACCGTCGGTATCCCGCTAGTTGTGGAATTGTGAGGCACTCGCCACGAACCAGATGGATAGTCAGGGATCCCCGCCACTCTTTACAATGAGGTCCCAAGTTGACGAGACCCAGACAGGCACCTCCGAGGAAGCACGTATTGCCGCATTTCTCGACTTGACCAAGACCAAGGGATTGGCTTGGGCCACCGAACTCTTGAGAACCAGCACCCCTGCAGACTCTGGAATCGCCAGTGAGGTCCCGCCCATAGAGCGGGCGCACAGTGAGGATGCAGGCCCCTCTAGGTCCAAGAGGATACGTCGCCCCACAGTCAAGGAATTTCTGGCGGAGCAACCGCCGGCGAGAGGCAGAGCCGCTGCCCCCCACCGGGCTGCAACCCCCTCTCAGGCACCCCTGGCCTTGTGCGCTGGACCATCAGTGGCACCTTCCAGCTGCTCTAACCCGATGGCTTTCGCAACATCGGAAGACCTTGGTAAGCTCTCGGACACTTTGAGAAGCTTCATGGCAGAGGTCAGAACGGGCTTAATGCTGGTCAGGCCGCCCACGGGGGCCGTGCCTGCCGCCCCGGCACCACCCGGCGGTGCCACGGGGCTGCCAGCGTTCACACAAGTTTGGGGAGAGGGGGCAGTCCGTCCAGCGCCACGGTGGCTCAGGTGGGTGGACTGGCACCCGCTATCCCTCTGCCCTTGGGAGTGCAGCACACAGTTGTGGGGGTCCCCGCACCGACGACCACCCCCGCAGCAGGCATAGTGTCCGATTTGGCGTCAAGCATACACAACCTACCGAAGGCGGTCCCACCGGCGGGGCCACCAGCAGCGCAAACCCTCGCAGTGGTGCCCAAACCTTTGGTAACGACTGCACCCCTGCTATCTGGCCGCTGCTCCCTGGGGTGGCAAGTTCCCCTGGCGGCCAAGGAGGGTGTTTGGCGTAGGGAGTTTATTGACATTTTCACCCTGCTCATGCACGAGGCTGAGGGGGTGGACACCAGGAAGATGGGCTCCAAGGAGGACGACAAGAAGGTGCGCTTCCAAAGCTGGCCCGAGAAGAATATTGTCACTTGGGGCCAGGCATTCGCCATAATGGCGGCGGTAATAATGGAAAGGTTCCCAGGCGAAGGGCCAGGGCTATTTCAGTATGCAAGTGTAATCACAGAGGAGGCCGCTAAGAGTGGGGGCATGGGTTGGTACCGGTATGACTGCGACTTTCGGAAGAAGAGGGCAATTTGTCCGGAGCTAGAGTGGGATCAGCTGGAGGTCAGGCTATGGGTAATGCACATGGGCAAGCATGGGGTGGAAGCAACAGCCAAGCCAAGCATTTCCAACAATGACAAGAACAAAGAGACTAAGCCTGAAGGGAGGGTGCAGAATAGGAAGCCCTTTCGACCGTAAGCCAGGCTTTGGATCACAGTCCAACGGCACCTGCAGGCTGTTCAATACCGGGTCATGTTGTTGAAAATTAAAACAGCGATATGATTAAGCATTCACTAAAGACATGAATTCCCCTTCCTTGGACCAAGTTTCTCTTCTTATGTTGACTAATGTCTGGACTCCATTTTGTATTGTCGTGTCCCCACGTGCTCAGCACGAGAAGAGTCCTATCTTCGTGTCAGTTGCTCTCATAATCTGCCTAGTAACAGTCTATAAATAGCTCCTTTGTCCGTCTGGCGCATGCCCAGACTTGACCACAATCTGTTATCAGTTAGTCCTTCCTTGACCATGTTTTCGCGGGCTTAAGGAGTGTGTTAACTCCGCCCACATATTGATTCTGTATCGAAAATGACCATAAAAGGTAATGAATGCTGCTTCATGTTGTATCCACCCACTTATGAGCCCCTCTGTTGTGTATAAAAGGGGACTGTGTATGCAAGTCCTTTGTGCTACTCTATGCAATACTGAAGAGTGTTGTATAGGTTGTAGGACCACCCTTAAGGGTTAATAAACTCTGTCTTTGTACTTTGCAGTTTCCGTGCCAACTTCCTTCTAGTTCTTGTTACAGGAGAGCGAACCCTTGTACTCTGCGGGCCTAGCTGGGGCCTGTATTCATCAATTGGCGCCCGTCACGTGGGGCTCATCGGCGACTCGGATGCTCGAAGGACTGGTCGTGACGAAGGTGAGGAATTTTGCCGGGGATGTGATCACTGCCAGTGGCGTTTTAGTCCTGGCATCCCGAGGTTTTTCTTCCTTCCATTCCGAGCTGACCTTCTGGGTGGCGCCGGTCCTCGACTGAGACCTCTTCTGTCGGTTTGCCGTGACAGCCGTTTGGGCGAATTTTGAACTTGGCAGTTGGAACCTGGACACTCTTGATTGGTAAGAACCGTTGTACGGTACTTGCTCCGAGTTTTGATGCCTGGGTTGGCTATTTGAGTTTGATTTGTGATGACCGGTCATATTTTGTATTGATAACTGTGAGAATATATGCGTTGCAACACATATAGGCAGGTAATGTGGAGATATTTCTCCGGAGCTGTGTAAATTTGAACGGCGCAAAGTTTAAGTGCCATTTTTGATAATACTGCATATTTTGCATTATTTTTGAGCATGCCTGCTTTTAGCGCACTCCGTAAGTGGTGCTGCTGCTTTGGAAACCGGTTAAACCTCGAGGAATCTGCTCCAGCCCCCCCAGAGGGGACTCCTAATAGGGATATGTATGTGAAGCATGGTCTTTCCTCTATAATGTACAGCACAGTGTGGAGGAAATACACCAAAAAGGATCCTGAGTTACGATGGCCTTTGTATGGATCGTTTGATATGCGTAAGATTGAATATGTGGAACAGTGTATGTGTAAACGGCGTGCTCGGCAAGACATGTTTGAATGTGTACGGATATGGGTGAAGGAAGTGCGTGAGCGAGAGAAACGTGAGAAAGCGCTGTTTGATAAAGAGCAACGGAAAAATGATCATGTGCGAGCACAGGAAGCGAAGCGTCGGGAGGAAAGAGAACTGGCGGAGAGACAAGAGAAAGAGCGTAGGTTGCAAGTCTCGGGTCAATATGCTGTCCGCCAACCACTTTATCCTGTCCTTACTAATCTTGAAGATGATTTTTATTTATTAGATCGTTCTCCGCCCCCTTATGTTGGCGCGTCCGCCCCGAGATCACAGGAGTCTGGATTGGTTTCGCATAAGGTAGACACGCGGTCTATGTTATCAGTTGAGCGTATGGGTGAGCTTCGGAAACTTTCTCTTCGTGCACTTAAGGGCAAGTTATCCCTTGCTGAATTGTTGGACTCTTTGGAAAAGTGGTGGGATAGAGAGAAGTTGTATTTTCTTGAGACCTTTTCTGATGAAGTGATTACTGCCTTTCGGAAATATTCAGAAGTTTTTGAGCCTGATGATGTAGTATTAGATGCTAAAGCATTGCGTAACGGTGTTTTTTCTCCCTCTAAGGCACCTGATGCGGTCCGGCGACTGTTTGCATTGCGGGACGCGGCGAGTGACCTTAAAGAGAGAGCGCGCCTAAAGGCAGGGGAGGAGGAGCAGTCGGATCCACGTATCGGCGATGACCAACCATCTACCTCCCACTCAGATAAGAGCGAACTAGTGCATGCTAAACCGATGCGAGAGGCGGCACCTTTGTATGTTCCTCCTAAAGGAGCGGGAACTAGTTTGGATATTACTTCCGCCGATGCTAAGGGATATTTTGTGTATAATTGGGTCTATACTCCCTGGCATAGGGCTGATGTTATGGCATTAAAGAATGCATTGCCTGACCCCCGCAAGAATCCATCGGCCTTTTATGAAGAGGTCGAAGGGGCCTTGAATTCTTGTACTATGACTTTAGCAGATATAGATTTGTTCTTTGGGCTCATATTACCACCGGATATGTGGAGATCTGTGCGGAAGGTGGATGATGTTCCCGCTTTTAAGGCTAGGTGGTCCGAGATTGAGGATAGGGAGAGAAAACCCGCGCAAAAACCACCGCAGATTATTTTAGAGCTTCCTGCTGCTATCTTGACCAAGTTGAAAACGATTATTCCCCCTAAAAAGATTGATTTGAATATATTAGCCTCGTGTAAACAGAAGGTTGATGAATCAGTTTCAGATTTCTTTACACGCTTTGAGGAGACATTTCATGATTTCAGTGGGCAGTCGCTTACGGATGATACGGGCCGGCATCTTTTTGTGGATAAATACGTGGCGAATTTATTACCAGGAATAGCAGCTCGTTTAAAAGCGAGTGAAAGTTCTTGGTCCACCTCGTCCCCGGCATCCCTTCTGACTATGGCTCAGTATTATGAGCGTCAGGAACAAGAAGCGAAGGGGAATGAGGAGAAGAAATCGAAAGATTTGAAAACTAAGGTGATGTTGGCACAAGTGTATGGTCCGCCTCGTCGGGGTGGTAGGGGAGGATTCTATGGTCCCCCTTCGGGTCGGTCAGATGTAAATAGAAATCAATGTGCGTATTGTAAACAGTCGGGTCATTGGGCCAGAGATTGTCCGGTGTTGTATGCATCTCGTCAGGGACGTAGTCAGGGACCACCGAGAGGTAGAGGGGGATTTTCGAATTATAGAGGGAACTCTAATGATCGTACTCGATTTGAGTCTAGCGTACAGCAACGGGATAGGTCTAATGTATTTGATATGGTACAAAAGGGGGTGGTGATGGACGGAGCATCAGAACCAATCAAACACTCACACCCAGTTCGGGCTGGACTGTTCCCATGAGGCACAGGGTCAGACTGATTTGCATATGGCCATGTCTGAACTGGGGTGGCAGAGTGGGCTAAAGAATGGTGATGGATCAAACCCAGATCTGTTGACTGGGTGTGAGTGTCTGATTGGTTCTGATGCTCCGTCCATCACCACCCCCTTTTGTACCGCTTTGTTCGCCATAAGTTGGCAGGGTATGCTCAGACGTGAGTCCCTTGCTCACTTTGCCACTGGATTCAAGCAAGCCTGGCTGAAGACGGCTGAAATGCCAGAAACCGGTCCTAGGAAGCTTGTTTCCGGTCCAGGGAAGACATGGCTTGGCAGTTCGGGCTGGACTGTTCCCATGAGGCACAGGGTCAGACTGATTTGCATATGGCCATGTCTGAACTGGGGTGGCAGAGTGGGCTAAAGAATGGTGATGGATCAAACCCAGATCTGTTGACTGGGTGTGAGTGTCTGATTAGTTCTGATGCTCCGTCCATCACCACCCCCTTTTGTACCGCTTTGTTCGCCATAAGTTGGCAGGGTATGCTCAGACGTGAGTCCCTTGCTCACTTTGCCACTGGATTCAAGCAAGCCTGGCTGAAGACGGCTGAAATGCCAGAAACCGGTCCTAGGAAGCTTGTTTCCGGTCCAGGGAAGACATGGCTTGGCAGTTCGGGCTGGACTGTTCCCATGAGGCACAGGGTCAGACTGATTTGCATATGGCCATGTCTGAACTGGGGTGGCAGAGTGGGCTAAAGAATGGTGATGGATCAAACCCAGATCTGTTGACTGGGTGTGAGTGTCTGATTGGTTCTGATGCTCCGTCCATCACCACCCCCTTTTGTACCGCTTTGTTCGCCATAAGTTGGCAGGGTATGCTCAGACGTGAGTCCCTTGCTCACTTTGCCACTGGATTCAAGCAAGCCTGGCTGAAGACGGCTGAAATGCCAGAAACCGGTCCTAGGAAGCTTGTTTCCGGTCCAGGGAAGACATGGCTTGGCAGTTCGGGCTGGACTGTTCCCATGAGGCACAGGGTCAGACTGATTTGCATATGGCCATGTCTGAACTGGGGTGGCAGAGTGGGCTAAAGAATGGTGATGGATCAAACCCAGATCTGTTGACTGGGTGTGAGTGTCTGATTGGTTCTGATGCTCCGTCCATCACCACCCCCTTTTGTACCGCTTTGTTCGCCATAAGTTGGCAGGGTATGCTCAGACGTGAGTCCCTTGCTCACTTTGCCACTGGATTCAAGCAAGCCTGGCTGAAGACGGCTGAAATGCCAGAAACCGGTCCTAGGAAGCTTGTTTCCGGTCCAGGGAAGACATGGCTTGGCAGTTCGGGCTGGACTGTTCCCATGAGGCACAGGGTCAGACTGATTTGCATATGGCCATGTCTGAACTGGGGTGGCAGAGTGGGCTAAAGAATGGTGATGGATCAAACCCAGATCTGTTGACTTGGTGTGAGTGTCTGATTGGTTCTGATGCTCCGTCCATCACCACCCCCTTTTGTACCGCTTTGTTCGCCATAAGTTGGCAGGGTATGCTCAGACGTGAGTCCCTTGCTCACTTTGCCACTGGATTCAAGCAAGCCTGGCTGAAGACGGCTGAAATGCCAGAAACCGGTCCTAGGAAGCTTGTTTCCGGTCCAGGGAAGACATGGCTTGGCAGTTCGGGCTGGACTGTTCCCATGAGGCACAGGGTCAGACTGATTTGCATATGGCCATGTCTGAACTGGGGTGGCAGAGTGGGCTAAAGAATGGTGATGGATCAAACCCAGATCTGTTGACTGGGTGTGAGTGTCTGATTGGTTCTGATGCTCCGTCCATCACCACCCCCTTTTGTACCGCTTTGTTCGCCATAAGTTGGCAGGGTATGCTCAGACGTGAGTCCCTTGCTCACTTTGCCACTGGATTCAAGCAAGCCTGGCTGAAGACGGCTGAAATGCCAGAAACCGGTCCTAGGAAGCTTGTTTCCGGTCCAGGGAAGACATGGCTTGGCAGTTCGGGCTGGACTGTTCCCATGAGGCACAGGGTCAGACTGATTTGCATATGGCCATGTCTGAACTGGGGTGGCAGAGTGGGCTAAAGAATGGTGATGGATCAAACCCAGATCTGTTGACTGGGTGTGAGTGTCTGATTGGTTCTGATGCTCCGTCCATCACCACCCCCTTTTGTACCGCTTTGTTCGCCATAAGTTGGCAGGGTATGCTCAGACGTGAGTCCCTTGCTCACTTTGCCACTGGATTCAAGCAAGCCTGGCTGAAGACGGCTGAAATGCCAGAAACCGGTCCTAGGAAGCTTGTTTCCGGTCCAGGGAAGACATGGCTTGGCAGTTCGGGCTGGACTGTTCCCATGAGGCACAGGGTCAGACTGATTTGCATATGGCCATGTCTGAACTGGGGTGGCAGAGTGGGCTAAAGAATGGTGATGGATCAAACCCAGATCTGTTGACTGGGTGTGAGTGTCTGATTGGTTCTGATGCTCCGTCCATCACCACCCCCTTTTGTACCGCTTTGTTCGCCATAAGTTGGCAGGGTATGCTCAGACGTGAGTCCCTTGCTCACTTTGCCACTGGATTCAAGCAAGCCTGGCTGAAGACGGCTGAAATGCCAGAAACCGGTCCTAGGAAGCTTGTTTCCGGTCCAGGGAAGACATGGCTTGGCAGTTCGGGCTGGACTGTTCCCATGAGGCACAGGGTCAGACTGATTTGCATATGGCCATGTCTGAACTGGGGTGGCAGAGTGGGCTAAAGAATGGTGATGGATCAAACCCAGATCTGTTGACTGGGTGTGAGTGTCTGATTGGTTCTGATGCTCCGTCCATCACCACCCCCTTTTGTACCGCTTTGTTCGCCATAAGTTGGCAGGGTATGCTCAGACGTGAGTCCCTTGCTCACTTTGCCACTGGATTCAAGCAAGCCTGGCTGAAGACGGCTGAAATGCCAGAAACCGGTCCTAGGAAGTTTGTTTCCGGTCCAGGGAAGACATGGCTTGGCAGTTCGGGCTGGACTGTTCCCATGAGGCACAGGGTCAGACTGATTTGCATATGGCCATGTCTGAACTGGGGTGGCAGAGTGGGCTAAAGAATGGTGATGGATCAAACCCAGATCTGTTGACTGGGTGTGAGTGTCTGATTGGTTCTGATGCTCCGTCCATCACCACCCCCTTTTGTACCGCTTTGTTCGCCATAAGTTGGCAGGGTATGCTCAGACGTGAGTCCCTTGCTCACTTTGCCACTGGATTCAAGCAAGCCTGGCTGAAGACGGCTGAAATGCCAGAAACCGGTCCTAGGAAGCTTGTTTCCGGTCCAGGGAAGACATGGCTTGGCAGTTCGGGCTGGACTGTTCCCATGAGGCACAGGGTCAGACTGATTTGCATATGGCCATGTCTGAACTGGGGTGGCAGAGTGGGCTAAAGAATGGTGATGGATCAAACCCAGATCTGTTGACTGGGTGTGAGTGTCTGATTAGTTCTGATGCTCCGTCCATCACCACCCCCTTTTGTACCGCTTTGTTCACCATAAGTTGGCAGGGTATGCTCAGACGTGAGTCCCTTGCTCACTTTGCCACTGGATTCAAGCAAGCCTGGCTGAAGACGGCTGAAATGCCAGAAACCGGTCCTAGGAAGCTTGTTTCCGGTCCAGGGAAGACATGGCTTGGCAGTTCGGGCTGGACTGTTCCCATGAGGCACAGGGTCAGACTGATTTGCATATGGCCATGTCTGAACTGGGGTGGCAGAGTGGGCTAAAGAATGGTGATGGATCAAACCCAGATCTGTTGACTGGGTGTGAGTGTCTGATTGGTTCTGATGCTCCGTCCATCACCACCCCCTTTTGTACCGCTTTGTTCGCCATAAGTTGGCAGGGTATGCTCAGACGTGAGTCCCTTGCTCACTTTGCCACTGGATTCAAGCAAGCCTGGCTGAAGACGGCTGAAATGCCAGAAACCGGTCCTAGGAAGCTTGTTTCCGGTCCAGGGAAGACATGGCTTGGCAGTTCGGGCTGGACTGTTCCCATGAGGCACAGGGTCAGACTGATTTGCATATGGCCATGTCTGAACTGGGGTGGCAGAGTGGGCTAAAGAATGGTGATGGATCAAACCCAGATCTGTTGACTGGGTGTGAGTGTCTGATTGGTTCTGATGCTCCGTCCATCACCACCCCCTTTTGTACCGCTTTGTTCGCCATAAGTTGGCAGGGTATGCTCAGACGTGAGTCCCTTGCTCACTTTGCCACTGGATTCAAGCAAGCCTGGCTGAAGACGGCTGAAATGCCAGAAACCGGTCCTAGGAAGCTTGTTTCCGGTCCAGGGAAGACATGGCTTGGCAGTTCGGGCTGGACTGTTCCCATGAGGCACAGGGTCAGACTGATTTGCATATGGCCATGTCTGAACTGGGGTGGCAGAGTGGGCTAAAGAATGGTGATGGATCAAACCCAGATCTGTTGACTGGGTGTGAGTGTCTGATTGGTTCTGATGCTCCGTCCATCACCACCCCCTTTTGTACCGCTTTGTTCGCCATAAGTTGGCAGGGTATGCTCAGACGTGAGTCCCTTGCTCACTTTGCCACTGGATTCAAGCAAGCCTGGCTGAAGACGGCTGAAATGCCAGAAACCGGTCCTAGGAAGCTTGTTTCCGGTCCAGGGAAGACATGGCTTGGCAGTTCGGGCTGGACTGTTCCCATGAGGCACAGGGTCAGACTGATTTGCATATGGCCATGTCTGAACTGGGGTGGCAGAGTGGGCTAAAGAATGGTGATGGATCAAACCCAGATCTGTTGACTGGGTGTGAGTGTCTGATTGGTTCTGATGCTCCGTCCATCACCACCCCCTTTTGTACCGCTTTGTTCGCCATAAGTTGGCAGGGTATGCTCAGACGTGAGTCCCTTGCTCACTTTGCCACTGGATTCAAGCAAGCCTGGCTGAAGACGGCTGAAATGCCAGAAACCGGTCCTAGGAAGCTTGTTTCCGGTCCAGGGAAGACATGGCTTGGCAGTTCGGGCTGGACTGTTCCCATGAGGCACAGGGTCAGACTGATTTGCATATGGCCATGTCTGAACTGGGGTGGCAGAGTGGGCTAAAGAATGGTGATGGATCAAACCCAGATCTGTTGACTGGGTGTGAGTGTCTGATTGGTTCTGATGCTCCGTCCATCACCACCCCCTTTTGTACCGCTTTGTTCGCCATAAGTTGGCAGGGTATGCTCAGACGTGAGTCCCTTGCTCACTTTGCCACTGGATTCAAGCAAGCCTGGCTGAAGACGGCTGAAATGCCAGAAACCGGTCCTAGGAAGCTTGTTTCCGGTCCAGGGAAGACATGGCTTGGCAGTTCGGGCTGGACTGTTCCCATGAGGCACAGGGTCAGACTGATTTGCATATGGCCATGTCTGAACTGGGGTGGCAGAGTGGGCTAAAGAATGGTGATGGATCAAACCCAGATCTGTTGACTGGGTGTGAGTGTCTGATTGGTTCTGATGCTCCGTCCATCACCACCCCCTTTTGTACCGCTTTGTTCGCCATAAGTTGGCAGGGTATGCTCAGACGTGAGTCCCTTGCTCACTTTGCCACTGGATTCAAGCAAGCCTGGCTGAAGACGGCTGAAATGCCAGAAACCGGTCCTAGGAAGCTTGTTTCCGGTCCAGGGAAGACATGGCTTGGCAGTTCGGGCTGGACTGTTCCCATGAGGCACAGGGTCAGACTGATTTGCATATGGCCATGTCTGAACTGGGGTGGCAGAGTGGGCTAAAGAATGGTGATGGATCAAACCCAGATCTGTTGACTGGGTGTGAGTGTCTGATTGGTTCTGATGCTCCGTCCATCACCACCCCCTTTTGTACCGTAATGTATTTGATAGGCAACACCAGTATCAAATGTCTGGGAACGACCGTTCTGGGTATCATGACTCACAGCATGCATAGGATTGCGTTGGATGGGGGTTAGAATCAGTTGAAGTGTCGGTTGATCAGAAGGGTCCTTATGTTTCAGCAAATGTTTTGGGTTCTACTGATCGGTTCCTAGTTGATACAGGAGCTACCCGCAGTGCGCTGTCCAAGCAATTGGTTCCGAGGGCTCCCCCATCTGGCTTAATGGTTACATCGGTAGGGTTTGATGGTACACTCTCTCGAAGCCCTCTTTCCCGACCCCTTGCATTCCATGTTGATCCCTTTTCTGCACCCTGTCCGTTTCTGCTTGCCCCGAACACGCCTGACAACATTATGGGTCTTGATATGCTCAAGCATTTCAGAGCTACGATCTGCTGTTCCCCCGCTGGAGTACGTGTGATATTAAACGATAATCACCCGATGACAGACCGGATGTGTGTGGTTGCGGAGGATACTGCATTAGCTTCCCTCCCTCGTTCTTTGTGGGCCACTTCGGATACTGATGTGGGACAGATGGTGATTCCGCCTGTCCACATTAGTGTCCAGGAGGGTGCGGTGTTACCACGCCTCCCTTAGTATCGTATTTCCCAGGAGGGGGAGGAGGCACTCATACAGATTGTGCAGGATTTGATTAAGGTGGGGGTAGTGGAAGAAGTTCCCTATAATGTTTGCAACAGTCCTATCCTACCCATTTTGAAGAAAGATACGGATACCAGGGTTTATCGGTTTATCATTGATTTAAGGGAAGTGAACAAGATTGTGATACCTCAGTATCCAGTGGTTTCTGACATCACGACGTTACTCAATTTGGTCCCACCAACGGCGACCACGTTTTCAGTTATTGATTTGAAAAATGCCTTCTTTTCGATCCCTATTCACCCTGATAGCCGATACCTTTTCGGTTTTACTCTGAATATTAGGTCTTATAGGTTTTGTAGAGTCCCCCAGGGCTATACGGAAAGCCCTAGCATTTACAGTCAAGCATTGAAACGGCAATTGGATTCCTTTGTTCTGCCCGAGGGTGTCGCCCTTATACAATATGTCGATGACATCTTGTTGGCGGCTGACACTCCTGAGCTGTGTGAGAAGAGTACGTTATCCTTGCTTTCCTTTTTGGCATCTCACAATCACAAAGTGTCGAAGAAGAAATTGCAATTCTGTAGACCAAAGGTGACTTATTTGGGTCACCTTTTGTCTAAGGAGGGGCGTGCACTCACACCAGATCGTATTCAAGCAATTTTGGACACGCCAGTGCCTTCCACACAGAAGGACGTGCGTGCATTTTTGGGTCTTGCTTCTTTTTGTAGGCAATGGATATTGGGGTTTTCACACATAGCTAAGCCATTGTTAGCACTGTTGACAAAAGACACACCAATTCCTCTTCCCTGGTCAAATGAGTGTGAAATTGCCTTTCAGCAATTACGACAAGCCCTTTGTTCAGCACCAGTGTTAGGTACCCCTGATTATACGAAGCCCTTTTCACTGTACGTGCATGAGAAAGATGGATGTGCATTATCAGTTTTAGTGAAGATGCACGGCGACAAGCAGCGCCCTTGTGCATATTTTTCGGCTGTACTTGATCCTGTTGCCCGAGCGTTGCCTGGTTGTTTTCGCTCGGTTGCGGCGACAGCTGTGTCAATACGCCAAAGCGAGGGAATTGTGCTATCTCATAAGCTGTTGGTATTAGTCCCCCATGCTGTTGATGCCCTGCTTAATCAGACAAAGACGCAACATTTGACCAGTGCCCGTTTAACGGGATATGAGTTGACGCTTTTGGCTCCTCATATTACGTTAAAGAGGTGTGCAACGTTAAATCCAGCTACATTGTTGCCGTTCCCGGAAACTCAGTCTGAAGCACGAAAAGCACATGATTGTATTCTTGTGACTGAGGAACAGACAAAGGGTCGTATTGATCTCCAGGATACGCCCTTTACAGATGTAGATGGAGAACTGTGGGTGGACGGATCATGCCTGAAGCTACCAGATGGTACCACTTCAGCAGCGTATGCAATTACCACACTGCAAACAATAGTGGAGACAGCACGCATACCGCAGAAATCAGCTCAAGCAGCGGAACTGATAGCATTAACACGAGCATGTGAGCTCAGTGCAGGATTGTGTGTGAATGTCTATACAGATAGCCGCTATGCCTTCGGAGTAGCGCACGATTTCGGCCTACTTTGGAAGGAGAGAGGGTTTCTAACGTCACATGGAGCGCAGATAATGTATGGGGAGTTAGTTCACAACCTTTTGACTGCATTAACATATCCAAAGAAGATTGCTATAATTAAATGTAGTGCCCATAAGAAAGTGGTTGATAAAGTTGGAGAAGGAAATGCTTTGGCAGACCGGGTGGCACGAGAGACTGCGATGCAGCCTAGTGCTACTGCAATGTATGTTGTGAAGTCACAGGCAGAAAGATGGCACGATGCAAGGAGAGAAGTGCTGGAAATACAGAGGACCGCTTCCGATAAGGAACGGGAGCAATGGTCCAACGATGGAGAATTAGATGATGAAGGGTGTTGGAGAAGTAAGCAGATGGATAAGTGGAAGTTACCCACTGCCTTCGTGCAACCTATGGTTCAGATGGCACATGGACTAGCGCATGTCGGAGCTTCCGCAATTGTTAAATTACTCACACGAGTTTGGGAGCATCCGGAGATCGCTAGTACGGCAAAGAGGGTAGTGCAGACCTGCATGATTTGCCTGAGGTATAACCCGGGAAAGGGTACCCGAACTCCAGCAGGAGGATTTGCGACACCTACTGCACCCTTTGAGGTTTTGCAGATGGATTACATTCAGCTCGAGCGCTGTAACAATCTGAAGTATGTTCTAGTAGTGGTTTGTGCCTTCAGCAAATGGGTTGAGGCATACCCTACGAAAGATAATACTGCAATGACTACAGCCAAGATGCTATTGAAGGAGTTCTTCCCTCGATATGGTGTTTGCAGATTGTTGTGGAGTGATAACGGACCTCATTTTATAGCAGACGTTATCAAGTATGTCCTGAAAGGCCTGGGAATTACCCCAAAATTTCATGCAGTGTTTCACCCTCAGTCTGCGGGATTGGTTCTGAAGCTTAAGATCACTAAGATCCAAGCTTCGACTTCTTTGACTTGGCCAGACGCTTTACCGCTGGCATTATTGTCAATTAGATCGATACCGCATTCTCGGACCGGTCTCACACCTTACGAGATCGTCTTTGGACGCCCAATGAATATTTGGGGTCCACCAAAACCTAAGTCACTGCAATGATGTACCTTGTGTAATGATGAATGATTATCTGGCACAGTTAACGGATAATTTGGTTTCTATTCATCAACAGGTTCGAGAAGCGCTCCCTGATCGGTCCACAGGTGAAGGTCATAATCTCCGACCTGGAGACCAGGTGATGCTGAAAGTTTTCGAAAGGACGAACAGTCTGGAGCCGAGATGGGTTGGTCCTGAGCAAGTCTTGCTCGCAACGAGGACAGCTGTGCGGGTTTCTAATCGGAAGAACTGGATTCACTCCTTGCACTGTCGCAAAGTGCCGCCTGGATTGGTGGAGCCTGCTGTGCCATCGAGAAATCCTGACTGCGGAGAAAGGCCGTGCTGTGGAACCGAACGACACTGAGGAGCTCTTCCCAAACCAAACGATTCCTGGAGGAGGAAGATATCACCTCAGACCAAGAAAGTGATTGCTGTATCCAAAGTTGTCAGAACGGCCCTTAGGTTAGTGAAACGGAGAGCCAATGTGGCAAGGGGGGGGATCAGCCCTGCATTAGTGTAGCGACACCCGTCTTGGCCCGCTGGTGAAGAAATCAACGGCTGCCTAAGGGGAAGAGTTCTGACAACCTTTTTAGTTTCAGGAAGATATTGACTTCTTACTACAAGATGGAGAAGAAGAAGATTTTTTGTGCGACAAGCTTTATTATCATTGTGGCTATTGTTGGTATAACCACATGGTTTGTTGAGGATGTGACTCCTGCCCGTGAGTTGCTTGTTTTGACCACCCCAGTGCCTGAGGAGCACTACTTTTATACCCTTCCGTATCAAGAATTGAAGCATCGTCAGTCTTATTTGAATAACACTTTCATCCAGATGTTGCATCACACCCATGTTGCTACTAATGCTACGAACTGTTGGATATGTGGTATGATGCCAGCTCATCAGAAGAAAGGAGGAATGCCATTTATACCTCTTCCTTTTTCTCATAATGGCTCTTGTAGAGCATGGTACACTTTGCTTTTTGCCACACGGAAACCTACAATACAATACAGTGGGACGACTACTTTTTAGATTTAATAAGGAATGTCATCAAGATAAAGATGGTTATCCACAAGCGAATGGGACAATATGGGAATGGGAAGAATATCGACCAGACAATGAATCGATCCCCTACATTTTCACGAACACCAGAGACACTACAAGGAATGAACAATTTGTGATTCAAGTGGCACAAGCTCAAGCGGACCTGTGTGTCCAGAGTGTGGGTTATATTCCTGTTGGTGTTAGCGATTGCATTATTGTATTGAACATAGACGGGTTGAATAATAGTACTTTCTTAGCCTCCCATAACACATACTTCGTATGTGGGAATAAGGGTTATTATCGTTTGCCAGCTGGCTGGTCCGGAGTATGTTATGTAGCATTCTTATTACCTCCTGTATTTTTGGCACCTGCATCTTATCATAAAGATTTGAAGTTGTTGAACAATGTGACTGTAAATAGGTATAAACGTGCTCTATCTATTGACGATGTTGACCAAACTGATACTAGCTTGCAACAGTATATTGATTTTAATTTAGGATTGTTTTTCTTTGTTGGAGCTGCCCTAAATAGTAGGAAAGTTCGAAGACTAACAAGAGTTGTAGAGGCTGTGACAAATCAGACCGCTGCTGCTCTTGGGAATCTTACGGAAGAATTACAAATTACTAGAATTGTTGCATTACAGAATCGTATGGTATTAGATGTTATGTTAGCTGACCGAGGTGGAGCATGTAAAATTATCGGAAGTAGTTGTGTGTTTATTCCTGACCATACGCCATCAGTTTATAATGCTATCAATAAATTACATAAAATTGCAGCTGAAATCCATACAGAAAATGGCACTTGGACCTTTTCTGGATGGTTTTGGGCATTGATCACCACATGGGGGTGGAAGGTTTTGACTGGTCTTTGTATTATTGTAGCAATTCTGTTTTCTTGTTGCATTTGTGTCCAATGTGGTCCTTTACTTTGTTCCCTATGTGTGTCATTCTGTATTCCTGATAAGAAAGCTATTGCCAATGTCACCTATCAGAAACATTTAACTAAAGAAGTAGAAGAGATGATGAAAATTGACATATATGAGGATTACCCTATTAAGCCGGATGTCAGAATAAGAAGCCCTTTCGAGGGGGTCGGGGGGGGCCGTAAGCCAGGCTTTGGATCACAGTCCAACGGCACCTGCAGGCTGTTCAATGCCGGGTCATGTTGTTGAAAATTAAAACAGCGATATGATTAAGCATTCACTAAAGACATGAATTCCCTTTCCTTGGACCAAGTTTCTCTTCTTATGTTGACTAATGTCTGGACTCCATTTTGTATTGTCGTGTCCCCACGTGCTCAGCACGAGAAGAGTCCTATCTTCGTGTCAGTTGCTCTCATAATCTGCCTAGTAACAGTCTATAAATAGCTCCTTTGTCCGTCTGGCGCATGCCCAGACTTGACCACATCTGTTATCAGTTAGTCCTTCCTTGACCATGTTTTCGCAGGCTTAAGGAGTGTGTTAACTCCGCCCACATATTGATTCTGTATCGAAAATGACCATGAAAGGTAATGAATGCTGCTTCATGTTGTATCCACCCACTTATGAGCCCCTCTGTTGTGTATAAAAGGGGACTGTGTATGCAAGTCCTTTGTGCTACTCTATGCAATACTGAAGAGTGTTGTATAGGTTGTAGGACCACCCTTAAGGGTTAATAAACTCTGTCTTTGTACTTTGCAGTTTCCGTGCCAACTTCCTTCTAGTTCTTGTTACAGGAGAGCGAACCCTTGTACTCTGCGGGCCTAGCTGGGGCCTGTATTCATCAATGTTCATGGGGCAAGGCGTGTCGGTTCGCCCATAATTGCAGCAAGTGTGGGGCCTCCCACACCGCGGCCTCATGCTCCAAGGGTGACAGCCTGGGCCAACCCTCGGCCAGAAAGGACAAGTAAGCCCCAGCAGGGTCAAGCCCCCCCACCACCTCGACCCTCCCCCCCCCGGCTGCCCACTGGGGACGCAACCCCCAGCGTGTTGGCCCTCGCTCCGCTCGACCTGAAAAAGGGCCCTTCCCCCATCAGCATAGCCAACCTCCTTCCTATCCTCCATGGGTACCACAATAGCAAAGACGGTACCCTCATTGCGGAGGGCTTTGTCGAAGGTTTCCGCATCCCATACCAGGGCCCCCTCGTGAGCAGGGATGCGGAGAACATCAAATCCGCAAGGGACCACCCGGAGATAGTACGGTCCAAAATAGCGAGGGAGGTTGCCCTGGGCAGGGTGGCGGGTCTGTTTGCCACCCCTCCCCTACCGCATTTTGTGATCTCCCCCCTGGGGGTAGTGCCAAAGAAAGAGCCTGGGGCATTCATTTTGACACAGCACTTGTCGTACCCAGAAGGGGACTCAGTAAACTTTTGGCTCGATGAAGGGAGGTGTTCGGTGTCCTACTGCTCCCTAGACCTAGCAGTGGACATGATCAGGAGGGCAGGTAAGGGAGCTTGGTTGGCCAAGTCGGACATAGAGTCGGCATTCAGACTGCTGCCTGTCCACCCAGACAGCCAACACCTCTTGGGGTTTAAGTGGGAGGACAAAGTCTTCTATGACAGATGTATGCCCATGGGATGCTCAGTATCGTGTGCGTACTTCGAGGCTTTCAGCTCCTTCCTCCAGTGGGCCCTAATGAGCAGGCACGGGGTAGAGGGAGTGACCCACGACTTGGACGATTTCCTGTTCATCGGGGGGGCTGACACTCAGGAGTGCGCCAGAGCACTGCAGTGTTTCCAGGATTTGGCAAGACACTTGGGTGTGCCTTTAGCTCCGGGCAAGACGGAGGGTCCGGCGCAGGTCTTGGTATTTTTAGGCATCGAGTTGGACACAGTCAAGGGTGAGTCCAGACTCCCTGAGGATAAGGTACAGGCCCTGCGTCAGGATCTTCACAGTTTGCTCGATAGGGAGAAGGCTACCCTGGGTGAAATCCAAGGCTTATTAGGAAGACTTAACTTTGCAGCCAGGGTCATTCCCATGGGGAGGGTTTTCGCTCGAAGACTAGCAAGGGCCACAGCGGGGGTAAGAAAAGAAGCAACATTGGGTCAAGCTAGGTACAGGTTTAAAGGAGGACCTTGCAGTGTGGGACGACTTCCTTTCCCGGTTTAATGGAACAGTGATATGGCGGCAACCCTGGGTGGGCAGTCAGGAGCTGTGCTTATTTACGGATGCCTCTGGTAGGGGGGGCTTTGGGGCGATCCTTGGCGAAGACTGGTGTGCTCAGGAATGGCCCAACGTATGGCACAGGCGCAAGATCACAAAAAACATCACGGTACTTGAGCTCTTCCCCATTGTAGTTGCTTTTCACTTATGGCCCGAAACGTTGTCGGACAGAAAGGTCCTATTCTGGTCTGACAACATGGCGGTCGTCCAGGCCATCAACGGTCAGACAGCCAGGTGCCGTTTGGTACTATGCCTGTCGAGGGAATTAGTTAGGATCTGCTTGCGCGCCAATGTGGAATTTAGGGCCAGGCACACTGAAGGTGTTAAAAATGTGGCGGCTGATGCTCTTTCTCATTTTCAGTGGCTCCGTTTCAGGGAGGCCTGGCCGCGGGCGAGAGCTCAGATGACCCCATTCCCGGAGCCCCTTTGGAGGATCCTGCAGTGGGACAGCAGCTGAAATCGATGCGGGAGAGAGCATTGGCCCCAGGTACCAGGAAACGTTATGGTACTCACTTGGCAACCTTCAGGGCGGTGTACCGGGCGCTGGACACTTCAGGGGCAACAATGGAGATCAAAGTCAGAGCATTTGTGGTATGGGCAAGGGAGCAGGGGAAAAGCCACTCTTGGGTTGGTAACCACTTAGCGGCGGTGAGCCACGACACCAGGTTGTCTGGGGGGGGCAGACCCAACCAATTCTTTTGCCATACGGGCCACCCTTAAGGGATGGGCAAGGGATGAGCCTAGGGTGCCGGACAGCCGAGCCCCCATTGACTTTGACATACTGAGGGGCATGCTGGGCGTGCTGGAAGCGGTCACCTATTCATCATACGAGGCCATCCTTTTTTCTGCTGCCTTTTGCCTAGCATTTTTCGGCGCATTCAGAATCAGCGAGCTGGTGGCCAGGTCCAAGAATGACAACTCGGGGGATGCTCTAGCTATCTCAGACGTGTCCGTCACGGACTCCCTGACCATCCGCCTCCGGAGGTCAAAGACTGATCAGGCGGGGCGGGGGATTGATGTGGTTCTCTGGCCCCTTGGGGACCCCAGGTTTTGCCCAGTCCATTTGGTGAAGGAGCTCCTGGGGTGCCGCCTCCCCGCCCCGGGTTACTTGCTTGTACACAGGGACCAGGCCCCGGTGACCAGATACCAGATAGAGCGAATGATCAGGGCCAGCTTGTCCAGGGCGGGTCTGGACCAGCCAGAGAAGAGATACTCCAGCCACTCTTTTAGGATTGGTGCTGCCACGGCGGCCCACCCAGCAGGTTTAGCGCCCGCTAGGGTGAAAAAGGTGGGGCGGTGGGAGTCAGACTGTTACAAACGGGATGTTCGCCCCTGAAGTAGTGACCAATCCTGTGCAGTGATTTGTAGTGCCTTTTTTTATTGTGTGGATAATTTACTGTGATTAAATAACCAGTAGTGTGAACCGTGTCTCTTGTTTTACTAGGGCGGCTGGTGTGGGTGATCGGGCATTCATTTATCTCCAGAGCGGCCAGATGGGCGATGCATCGGAATTGGATGTGGCACTTTCCCCGGCATGAGATGATTTGAGCTCCGGAACAAGCTGGAGCAGAGGCTGGTCGCGCAGGGCTCCACCCTCCCCCACACTTTAGTGATCCACCTTGGGGGGGAATGATCTCATCACCCTAGGAAGGAGGCTGTTGCTGCTAGCCATGAAAAGAGACCTGGGGGAGATATGCAAGCGCTTGGGGCAGTACGAAGTCATCTGGTCAGAGATTATCCCACGCAGAACCTGGCGGGGGGCCAAATCAGCGGAGGCAGTAGAGCATTCTAGGAGACGTATCAACGGGGCAATGCAGAAGTTCACAGAGCAAAGAGACTTGGGTTTTATACGACATGAGATGATCAAGGGGAGCGTGAAGGGGTATTTTGATATAGATGTTGTGCACCTGTCGCAAGTGGGCATGGATCTATTCCTCCTAGACTGGAGCGAGGCGTTCGAGATGAGGGGTTGCAGGTAGAGCAAGGTGTGGTGGGGGCCCTGGCGGCGACGGTGGGCCGCCTCCAGGGCTGTGGCGGAGTTACAGGGCGATCTGGAAGCAGGCCGGTACCAAGGGTACCTCTGCGCGGCACCATAGGGGGTGCCTGAGCCAAATCCGAGGAACCTCAGGGGAGGGTCCTGGAAGCCGTGTCGGCGCCCCGCTAGTCCTGCGGGCGGTTGTGGGCCTGAACAACCGGGGGTTTGCTATGCGACGCTCCGCACCGAAAGGGGCGTGAGTAGAAGTTACCAATGGCCTGTGATCCTGTAAAAGAATCACCTGGACGGCAGCAATGGCGGGGTTCGCCCCAGCGCTGCCCAGCTCCTCAGGCGGGTAGGCGGCCCAGTTGGTTGCCTGCCCTTGGATCGCCCGTAAGATAACCCACTCATTACATATTGGAATATGTAATAAACCTGCAGCAAACATAACCCAACCTAACAGTCTGTGTGTGTGTTATTTGGGTATGTATTCTGGGGGAGGGGGGACTGAGGGGTGCCTATGGCGATACTAGGGTGTTTGTTTGTGTTTATGTGTCTGGGGTTTACTGGTGTCGGTGTCCATGTGTGTCCACATGCATCCATGTGTTTGCCCGTTTCTTGGTCTGTCTGCGTATGTATTTATATGTATGGGTCTTTGTATGAATAAGTCTGTAAGTGAACCTGTGAGTCAGTGTAGTTGCCTGTATGTGTATGGGTGTACTTAAGATTATTGTAGCATTTGTATAGCGATTTCCTCTTTGTGAGCCCGACTGTGACAGTATGTGTGGGTATGTTATATGCTGGTGAGTTTATGCATCTGCATGTCTGTGTCTGACTAAATGTGTGTCTCTTAGGTGTGTTTATCTGTTTGTGTTGGGCAGCATTGCAGACTGTAAAAAGAGGGTACTCTTGAGTAGGGGTGGGCAAAGAATTCCGCTCCTCGCCAGAGTTCTGCAAAACTCCACCAAGTGACGCAGAGCAGAGTTTTTTCACTCGAGCGGCTTGCCAACGTTAAGTTGGCGAGCGCTTGCGAGAAACAAATCACACACTAGACCTCCTCCCAGCGAGATTTCTCAACACGGGCGGCCGCAGTAGGTCACGACCGCTCGAGTTGAGAAATCAGCGGCTCAAGTTGAGGAAGCTGCCGTTTGAGTAGAAGGTCTACTCAAGCAGCAGAAAGCAGCAGCAGCCTCTGGCATGATGCGTAGTGTTGCTCGTGCTGATTTTACAGCGCAAGACATACTCCTGACGCAAAAAGTTAGTGAAAGCAACGCAACTTAACAGACTTCGCCGCTTTTGGAACTACACGAAGCGCGGCAGAGTTTTTCCAGCACTTCACGGAGTCCCAAGGAGTAGAACTCCACTCAGCCCTACTCTTGAGGTGTATGTGGGCCTTTACCCAAATGTATATCCCGAACTGGACTGTATGATTGGGGCTGTGGCTTAACCTTTGATACATGCATGTTCATTGCCCTTGTAACATTCTGTTGTGATCAGGCTTTGTACACAAGGCTGTGGTAGCCCTGCACTGACAGGCACAGAGAAGTAATTAAAAAAAAGTGGAATAGGATTGAGTGAAAAGGGAAGTGATGAAATAAGGTGCTGCTGTTGTATGGATGGTAGGTTCATTGTCGACATTGCTAAGTTAGCATGAGCTTCGCTGCCATGAGGCTGCTTTTGCGCACATTACTACATGCCTTTATTTTTCAAGACTTTGTTTGTGTCTTTCACATGAGAACTGTCTGCTTTTTGCGTTCTCTGCTGTTCTCTGGGGTTTAGTCTGCACATGATGTACAAGGTCGCTAAACAATGCCCCTTGTTATTCTGTTCTGGTCAGGCCCTCACACCTAGACATAACACGACACACAGCTGCACTACTGAAAGTCGCATGCTTTAATATTGCAGAGATGCATGGTATTCTTACACTTGGAGAGAGATCTTTCCAGAGAGAAGAGCTGTGCTGTTCCTGAGATGTAAACCTTTCATCTAGGCCTTGAGGTATGAGGTCTGCTGACAAAGCCCAGAGGTCTTCTTTTCTATAATAAACTATTTCTTACCACAGGGAGGGTGGTTAGGTCCTAGAATCCTTTTCCACTGTCTTTATAAAATGACATCCCCTTTTGTATTCTATGGAATTGTAACAATACTAACAATACTGTGTTTATGGATCTTGCTGCTTGTAATGGCACGTGTACTGCACCATAGATCACGTTAGTTTAAATAAACATTTTAAACTATACCGTGACTCTGATTACTCTTATTGTGGACAAGTATGAGTGAGTGAGCGAACGAATTGTCTTGCTACCACGATTCCTGAGAGAGTCTGGAGTGTTGTGAGCTTTGTGATTATGTCGGGGAACAAATGAGACACTATAGCTAGTCAGTTTTGGGGATTTTGGGCACTAAGGTGATAGGTTGGTACACCACTATACACCGAGGTCCTGGTTTCCTGTGCATAGTTCTGTATATGTGCAGAATCCCTGCAACATGGTGCTGCCAACGTTTGGTCTGGTTCTTATCTGCAAGACGCTTAAGTAGTGCTTGTCCACAATCCCCTCACTTCTGTTTCCGGAGACAGTCATGACAGTGAATCCTCCTATATTATACGCTTTTATAGGTTTTTCAAGCTTGAATTTTAACAGGTATTTTAATTTACTTGTTATACTCACTATGGGCTGTCACGTGTAAGTTGTTATTTTCTATTTCTTGATCATGGCGGCCGTAGCTATTGCCTAATAGAGCCGCAATCAAAGCCTATTTGACTCAACATGGAGTCCCTGATGCTGGTGTTGCACTCATTTTTGTTGTTGAGGCGAATGCAGCTTATCCTTTTGAGGTGTTTTATTCTTGGGTCACATTTCCGGCAGTTGACGGGGCAGATGATCTGTTTCACGAATATACTGCTACGGCCCTTCCTGTAGGTTATCGCCCTTATACGTCTCTTGAAGTTCCGCTAACGGCTTGGCAACACCAAATATGGTTTAATGGCGCCCTTCCCCACCCAATTACACTGGTCCGTTTAGGCCCCTTATTGATAGAAGGGGCCACATGGCCCATTTTGGCTGGATATACTCCACACCCGCGTTATGCAACTACTGCTACAATTGCAGAGCTTTGCGTATTGCATACCTCGTTGATACGCGTACATAGAGTTGTTGTTCACTTTGTCTTGCGCAATTTCCAGGCAGGTCCGCCTGGAGCTGCTGCGCAACAGGTGGGGCCTGGTGCGGTGAGCATCAGTCCCGTTATGATTAATTCCATAATGGGCAAGCGTCCCCAAAATATGGACAAGCTTCCTTATTGGCTTGCTGAAAAGTTTGGGCAACTCGAGGCAGTCTTTCCCAACACTACACCTGTAGAAAAGCACAGGATTTTGACAGTGAGCTTACCTAAAGATCTGGTTCCTGATTTAGCTGACTGTACTACTTGGGGTAAAGTGTTTGCAGTGGTATACTGAATGTGCTTTGGCACCCTTTTTATGACCGTTGTCCCGTCTGTGATTAAGCATGTTCAAGATGAGCACGGAGCCGAAGCAGCTCTGGAATTGGGTATGCGACTGGTGGGGGTGTTCGACGTAGTGGCTGATATGATCCGTGCTAATGTTAAGGGGGATGCTGTGAGCTTTCAGGTGGCTAACCCCCTGGAGGCTGTGGCTGACGTGGACAAGCCGTGAGAATTACCGAAGATTATTACAAATGCTTACAAAACTATAGGGCGCAATAGTCAGGGGGTTAAGCCCTTCTCTCAAGTGCAGATGCAGTCCCAAGCACCAAAAATTCAAACTAATAAGAATGGGCGACAATTCTTTTTTTTTTTTTAAACTGGAAAAATAAAAATAAAGGGCAGCATGAACAGAAGCAGGGGTCACGTGCAAGTTCGCCGACCCCTGAGTCTTCTGAGCGTACTTATGATTTGCGCTATTGTGCAAAACTTAAGTCACCTGATAGATTTCAAGTCCCTGACCAACGCTCTCCTCGTTCTTTACAGGACACATCGGGCTCACAACTCGGTGCAGGGGACCGCCAAGGTCATGGCATAGGACCTTCAACGCAACAGGGACGGGATCGACCTCAGCAGTTTGACGTTAAAGCCAAACAAGAGGAGCTGCCTCGGTTTCGTCCACCATTTCAAAAGAAGAAAGTTGCCGCTTTGACATCAAAATATGCCTCAGACGGTGGGGAACCCGACTATCGGATTGGGCTTGGGCGGTTACTCTGCTCGACAGCGCAGCGGAAGTTACCATAGTGCGAGAGGCACTGCGTCCTTGTCTGGAGCCAACAGCAACTGATACTTTCATTACTGTAGAAACAGCAGACACCCGAGTTGCCCCCCATTATAGACTGTATAACATGGTTTTTCAAATTGAAGGTGACAGAGCGTGCGATCACAGGGATTTTTGGGGAAAATCTAACCTCTTCTTACGGCATTTTGTTGGCGGAGGCAGATTGACCCCCACCATTTGTTCTAGCCGCATCAAGAGGTGAGGCCATGATACTTCTGAGTTTTTGCGTTATGTCCCTGAGGAACACGTGAAAGCTTTTGCATCTGAGCGGGCTTTGACCCTTGCACCGGCGGTGTACCGTAACCAAGTGGGCTGGGATAAAGATTCTCCGGCACATGGGATTCCATTGCGGTCTATGCCACAGCCTCTACCCCAATATCCCATCCGGCGGGAAGCTAAAGGCCCCATTTATGATGTTCTAACTGAGTTGGAGTATCAAGGTGTGATTGAGACGTGTATCACCGATGAATAATCCTCTTTTTACAGTAGCCCGATGTGTCTTATCGCATTATGTTAGATTACCGACATTTGAATTCTCATTGTCGTACATTTGCGGTACAGAATACCCATTGCTCTGCACTTGCGGACAGTCTTGTTCGTAAGAAATATAATACGACACTTGATATTTCCAATGGCTTCTATAGTCATAATCTGGCTCCTGAATGCAGTCAATGGACAGCATTATGGCTGGTGGAAAAGAGAAAAAATGTAGGCGTTTGCCTATGGGTTATAAGAATAGCCTGGGGTATTCGCTGCACGTGTTGTCTCTTTGTTAGACAGCATAGACCCTGATGCATACTCGTACATTGATGATATTTATCTGACAGACAATGAACTATGGCCGCATGCCGTGTCGACTGCATCATACTTATGTTTGCAGAGTACGGTTACAAATTCAACTTGCTAAATCACACATCGCTTATTATGCGGTGCTCTTTTCGGGCTACGAGCTCAACAATCAAGGTAGGGGCTTAGCCCCTCACTTTCTGGAGAAATGTGGAAGATTGCAGTCTCCATCTACACTGAAGAATAGTCTTTGCTGGGATTTTTAAAATTTCAGGAGGACTTACATTCCCGATTATGCCCAGCGTATCAAGCCTCTTTATGCTTTGATACAACCTACATTTTCATCTGCCAGCTGGCTTCCGGAACATTCAGCTTTACTGCAATCTTTTCAGTCAGACCCACTTGAATCTAACTACTTGTTGACGTGTGATAACCACACAAACCTGGTGATACAAATCGTGCCAGGCACAGTGGGTTTCACTTACTTGTCATACAATGAGGGTGACACAGTACCACTTGCATACAAATCACATTTGTACACTTCAGCCGAGATGCGATTTTCGAATGTTGAAAAAGTTTTGACAGCAGTACAGATGGTAGTCCTGAAGGAATGCGCACTGGCGCAGGGGAAACGCATTCTTATGGTTACGCCTTTCCCTGCATTAGAGGCAGTGACTAAGGCAAGTGTGCCAAACTCTAAAGCATTACATCCCCGTTGGATACAATGGGCTACTTCTCGGACGTCTCCTGATGTCACGTTTGTCTTTGATCCTGCTCTTCAGACACAGAAGTTCTTGAAATATGAACATGTTCATCCTCCTCCTCTGTCTTTACTTCCTTTAGAGGAGTACAAATGTATTATTTACACTGATGGCTTGGCACAACCAGCCACCGGCTCTAAACACGCTTATTCAGCAGCTTGCGCTATTGTGGCAGGTACAATGGTGAATTCAAGTCTAACATAGTGCATACACAGGCGCTAGGAGACTGCACCGCCCAATTGGCTGAGCTGCGCACTCTGGTTCTTGCTCTCGAATTTACAGATCCAAATGTGAAAACCCCAATTGTGTGTGATTCTTACTACTGTGTTCAGTCTTTCAATGACAACTTATTTTTTTGGTCTCAGAATTATTATTGCGATTCTAAAGGCAGCACGATAAAGCATAAACAGCTTTGGGTTTGAGTGGCGGAACTTAAAACACGTCTCCCACTCACACAAGTTATCCATACTCTTGGCCATCAGCGTGTGGGAGCACATGCTGTTGGTAATTCTTTGGCTGATAAAGCAGCCAGATCTGCAGTAGCCACATGTTCCGTTGCCGCCGTTACAAGGTCCACGACTAATATTGATAATGACATTTTGGCAGCTATAGCTGCTACTACGGAGGGCACTAATTACCCACAGGGTTTCCCTTCAAAGTATTTTTATCAGTTAACTCCCGAACAAGTTCTTATGCAAGGATACCGGACGTTGGTGATCGGCTGAATCCCAACGCAGACCGTAGATTATCTTTGATCAAAGCCGCACACGAAGGCATGGCTTCTGCCCACGCCGGAGTGTCTGGGACAGTTTCTATATTGCAGCAATGTTACTGGTGGCATGGTTTATATAAACAGACCTGTAATTATGTACTTTCTTGTGACATCAGTCAGCAAATCACGCCTTCTACGGTAACACTTCCTCCGCAATAGCAGCTATGCATTTCTAATCAGCCTTTTGGTTGTGTATATCTTTATCACTGCGGTCCATTTTCTTCTGATACTGCATATAAATATATTTTAGTTGCAGTTGATTCGTGCACTATATTCCTTTGGGTTTGGCCACAACGCAGTGCTGACCCTCAAAATGTCATCAAGGATTTGCGTGTCCTTGTCGGGAACTTTGCCTGTGGCACCTTTCATTCAGACCAAGGTCCAGCGTTCGCCTCTAAGGTGTACAAGGACGCGATGAAGTCTTTGGGGGTGCTGGTGCAGTTTTCGTCTACATATCGGCCTGGGGGCAACTCAATTGTGGAATGAATGAACCTTGACTTAAAGCAATCTTTGACAGCTAGAGTTTTAGGAACTGGCCGGCCCATTTGTATGGAGCTCAAAGTGCACTTAATAATCTCCCTAGAAGATCTCTGGGTGGGCGGACCCCATTCGAAATGCTCTTTGGCATTAAAATGTTTGTGCCAGACCTTAATGGTCTAGACGTTGTGGCGGCTGCCGCAACCTTTGACATAGATAATCATTCTACTATGTTACAGGACCTACAAGAGACCCATGACATTCTTGCAACTGAACATTTGCCCTCTGCCATTTATGCTGCACTGCTGATTCTGGTGGCCGG
This sequence comes from Triturus cristatus, assembly GCF_964204655.1. Lineage (NCBI taxonomy): Eukaryota > Metazoa > Chordata > Amphibia > Caudata > Salamandridae > Triturus > Triturus cristatus. The sequence continues at coordinate 1,188,703,664 of NC_140592.1, forward strand.
CTGGCTTCCGAAAGTTGGTGATCTGGTCCGAGAAAAATTGGAGACAAAAAAGAATTTGGGGGCATATTAGCAAGGGCGTCATCGCCGCTTTAGCGGCACTTTTCGACGCTAAAGCAGCGATATTTTCATCGCCCTATCAGCAAGCTGTCGCTAACAGCTGTTAGCGACAGCTTCCTGGCAAAAGCGACCGGTTTGGGTACCGCTTTGCATGTCAGCGATATTTATCGCTAATGACATGCAAAGTAGGCGTTCCCAGCTTCAAGGCAACTGAAAGCAGTCGCTAACTCACCTTCCCCCTATTACCAATGGCCACGAAGCGATGAAATAACTCACACTAACCGCGATTATCGCTGCTTCCTAACGCCTGATAGAAACCTGACATATTTCCAATAGGAGATGGATTGGCAGGCTGGGACCACCTTAGCTTATTACCAAGGATTTCACTATCGCAGGAATTTCATCGCTGGATTTCCAGCGATAATCAGACATTTCGCCCCTATTGCTGGATTTCTTATCGCCTTGGAGATACGCGTTGCTGATAACGCGCTATCTCCGTGATGAAAACCAGCGATATCCAGCATTCAGAAAATGAGCGCTAAGCGCGCTTTGCGATATTTATTGCAAAGCGTTACTAATATGCCCCTTGGTCCCTCTTATTGTGCACCGGTTCCAGTACTTGGCTTGAAGGGTACTCGTACAGTCATTTTACCACCGCTGCCTGGTCGCAAAGACAACAGATACATCTCAGTGGACAATGTCAAGTTACAACGTCTGGCCGATTCTGAATAGTGTCACGCCTGCTGTTTCGTGCCCCACAATTTCTAGGAATCCTGGGGTTGCCGCAACTTTCAAAACTCCACATGGCACGGTCATCCAGATGGATCCTATTGTTGACCATTTGCTTGTCCCACCTACTTCCTCTTGCAACGAAGAAGTTGAATATGCCTATCCTATGAGGGAGTCTTTGCATGAATTGCCGGAAAGTCCTTTACACCATGCCAGATTTTCTTATAACTCGCCCTCCACTTCATCTATTGGCCCTACCAAATTATGTATTTTTGTCTCCTGGTTTAAAAAGACTTACTTAGTCCCTCCATGGACCTACATCCTCATCCTAATTTTTCTCTTCATGTCAATTGGTTTTGTGACAGTATTTTTCTTACTCCTCAATGGTCACTACTTGCCAGAACGCTCTGCTGTAAACTTGGTTGATGGTATTCTTGCCCCCCATTCATCTTCCGACATAATGAAATGTGATCAGACTCTTGTTAACATTTCAGATGGCATTGTTTGGAACAAAGTAGCTTTTGAACTCCACAGCCCGACTGAGGTGCTCAACGTGCCATAAGTATTTCGTGTCTCCATGGGAGATGTGGTGACAAAGGACATTCGTTCAAATGATTGGGATGTGCATGCGATACAATCATTGTTTTGTGATTTAAAATATTATGCGGCTTTTAATGCTGAAGATTTTTAATTAAATTCTGCCGATTTATTCTGTTATCAACATTATGGGCATCATTTCCTGCATAAGACAAATACATTAAGACCTGTTTTTAATTGCACGCAATGGGAACATTGCCCTACACCGGTGAAGGGGAGCTCGAAAACCCTTAGAAATAAATGTACATACTTCACAGATTATGATAGGTCTACACCTGAGTCCTATTATTTTCAATTACACACTTCTTCGAGGCCCAAGGTTATGATGACTCATACAAAATTAATTTATTCCAATTCTTTCCGAAATGATCTGTTTATACAGGGCTATGATCACTGGAAGGCCACCATTGATTTGAAATCTATTTGGGGTTCTAAGACCTGGCAGGTGCGGGGCACTAAAGCCTTACATCGTCCATGCCTCATCGCCTCACAAATTTTATTTCTGAATGATACCGTTTACCAAACAACTTGCTTTAGATTGGCAACTGCAAAAAAGTTGAAAGTCCCTGCCATTCCCTCTTTGGCTGAATATAACAATTGGCGCGCATATACAAATTTTACCATTGATGTATTACAAGCCTTATTTCAGAATTACACTTTAAAGGTCTCTGATTGAGATCCTTCTGGGTGGCTAGTATGGCAGACAAATTAAAATGCGTGCCAACTATGTTTTTATAATCCAACTCACGGTTATACACAAGATAGACTGGATCCACGTTTTTCGAACACACATTCGGTTACCGCCTATTCGGTTGGGAAATTATGTCAACAGTGGTTGCAGCACTCTACACTACCCTCCATTAAACAACACTAATCGCTTTTGTCCAGTGACATCAGTTTGGCTATCTTTGTACTGGGAACCAGGGTTCCTAGAACAAAGAGATTCATTTACGCAGCTAAAAATGAAATATGGAAACTTTCGCAAAGGGAAGCAGCGTTCCATTTGCGTCAAATTGACCAAGCGAATTTAGAGAAGGTCCTTGCTGTAGTTGACAATAGTATTAACACACTATCTTCACACATTTATACCTTAGATAATAATGTTTCTTCTAGTATTGATATTGTGCAAGAGGATGTATCTGTGTTATACCATGGTCAAAATTAATTACGTTCAGTGATGCAATTCACATGGACTTTACAGACTCTAAACATGGGAAAAGTCCCGTGGGATTATCTGAATGCTTCTGCTTTGTTTTTACCATTCAATCTGACTGAAAAACAACAGTGCATGTCCATGAAAGATGCAACATACACTCTTTTACACATTGAAAAATTAGACCCTTTGCCTTTCTCTGTTGCGGAAACGGACTCTGCTGCTTGGTTAATTCATAGGGTTATATCTCTACCTTTCTCGTTGTTTCAGTGCACCTCTTGTATGAAACATTACCTGCTTGGCCGCTTTGAACTCTGGGTAGCGCGTTTCTGCATGAATTGTGGTCTTTGCCTTTCACGTACAGATGTCTATGGGAGGGTAAGGAAGTACTTATTTGTAAACACATAAAGTTGCACAGGGCTTGTAACATGTCATCTCCTAACCTCGCTTGTGTTTTAAAAGGTAATCCAGTCCCCGGGATAGCTCCCACCTTTACCCTGCTTACTAACTGTAGTTATCTTATTTTAAATAACGAAGACTGCTGCGGTTTACTGGCTGGGATTCCGTACATAGTAGCAGTTTCACAACGCGTAACTTGCTGTAAAAAATTTCTTTTTCCTCCACCGCGTGGGAAGCTAAATAGCTCAATTGGCCTTCCATTCCGACTTTGAAAACAGATTTCAACAAATTGAGCAGACTAAAAGTGCTTTTATTCCAACAAGAAGTCCCCCTCACTTCAGCGCACGAGACCTTCAACTTGCAGGTGGCTGGAACATCTAGCAAGATTCAGTCCCTTCTGAATACTAACCTCCCACTACATTTTGGGGAGCTTATACACCAAATATTCAATATGTCTGACACACACGGCCTTGCACATTTTTTTAAGTTGTTGGTTCTGGCCTTGTGACTTCTTTTCAGACAATATTTTGATTAATACCTGCCTTCATTCATTCTATCTTTTCCAGCGTCTTTGGTGGATTCCCTTTATTACTGGCATTAGCTGCTGGAATCCTGCTTCTACTGTGCCTGCTGCATAGACCATGCCGGCTGAAATTGTTCTGTGACCGTATGCGTGGATGCTTTGGTACATTGTCACTAGCAATGCTCAGCGTGACTTATGGGTTGTCCTTCTGCTTTGCCTACTTCACTTGCGTGCAACCAGTGTTCTCTAGTTTACGGTGTCCATTCACATGGGCGTTGGATTTATGCCTCTCCAATACCTCATGTTCAGACCCGGATTTTGACCAGTTGATGGGTCCCTTAATGGCCCATGAGCAGGAGGACTGTTCTGGGATTGGCCATATGGTGCGTGCGGCTGCACTTGGAGTCTTGGTTCAATGGGATATCTGTGAGGCTGCACAGAATTTCCTGCATCAAAGTTACATCGAATATCACGCAAGTTATCCGGGAATGCTCATTGCAGGCGCCTGACTGTGAAGAACACGCTTGTTCATTCGGCTTACTGAATTGAATGGCATCCCTTTTTTCTACTAATGACAATTATGTCCTTTTATAAGGTGTTGAATTTCTTTGCTCATACACCTTGCTGGATTGACTTCCTTTAATGCAACAACGGCATATTTTAGGATCCTATGCATCAAAAGCATTTCTTCAATTTTTCCCCAGTTGTTTTTACATTTTTTTTTTTACAATATAAAACGCTTTTGAACTCTGCTCGCTTTTTGAACTCTGTTTTGGTCCTATGTCTGTATACCATGGCCTTACCAGGGGGGAGGGTGTTGTATGGAGGGTGGATTCATTGTCGACATTGCTAAGTTAGCATAAGCTTCGCTGCCATGAGGCTGCTTTTGCGCACATTACTACAGGCCTTTATTTTGCAAGACTTTGTTTGTGCCTTTCACATGAGAACTGTATGCTTTTCGCGTTCTCTGCTGTTCTCTGGGGTTTAGTCTGCACATGATATACAAGGTCGATAAACAATGCCCCTTGTTATTCTGTTCTGGTCAGGCCCTCGCACCTAGACATAACACGACACACACAGCTGCACTACTGAAAGTCATGTGCTTTAATATTGCAGAGATGCAGGTTATTCTTACACTTTGAGAGAGACCTTTCCAGAGAGAAGAGCTGTGCTGTTCCTGAGATGCAAACCTTGAGGTATGGGGTCTGTTGACAAAGCCAGAGGTCTTCTTTTTTATAATAAACTATTTCTTACCACGGGAGGGTGTTTAGGTCCTATAGTCCGTTTCCACTGTATACTATAGAATTGTAACAATGCTAACAATACTGTATTTATGCATTTTGCTGATGGTAATGTCATGTGTACTGCACCATAGAGCATGTTAGTTAAAATAAACATTTTAAACTATACCGTGACTCGGATTACTCTTATTGTGGACAAGTATGAGTGAGTGAGAGAACGAGTTGTCTTGCTACCGCGATTCCTGAGAGAGTCTGGAGTGTTGTGTTCTGGGTTGTCTAATCATTGGTAGCTTCGTGATTATGTCAGAGAACGAATGAGACACTATAGCTAGTCGATTTTTTGGATTTTGGGCACTAAGGTGATAGGTTGGTTCACCACTATACACCGAGGTCCTGGTTTCCTGCGCATAGTTCTGTATATGTGAAGAATCCCTGCAACACTGCTTGACTCTGTCTGCCTTATCTTCTGAGCTCTCAACTTTAAGCAGCCAGAACACCCTCACGTCCCATCTACAATAATACTTGCGGTGGCTCAGGGTGTATGTGTTCCTCATTGCACATCTTTCATTTAAAAATAGTTCACCAAACGTCTAACAGGATATTTTATTTCTCAATTCTTTGATGCGGACCACAGAATGTTGGTCCTTGGAGGAAGTGACATTCGCAGACTAATCTTCCCCTGGGGTGCTACGTACATATCAGGCACAGAACAGCACAGGGCAGGGCAGGACAGGTTGGGTGATAAGGAAGGGGTGGATAGTGTAGGATATTATAAAAGGGTCAAGAAGGTGATCTCCAGCCTCTTTCTGACACCCAAGCACCACCGGAAGGGTTAGCGGTAGAAAAGGGGGTAGTGAGCATAGTTTATTAGGCCTTGTTTGGCATATCGTGTTTTGCTGGGACATGGCTGCATCGGACAATGAGGCCGTGCATGCCGCTCTATACACGCTGGGTGCAGCAGGTAGGGCTGACTTCCTCAGGCCTGATGTGCTCGACCAGGGCTGGGTTAGTATGCGCGCCGCCTGATGTGCTCCTTGTTGGGGGGGGCAAAGGAGGTTGCCTGCCTGTCCTCGGGAAATGGCGTTAAGAGAGCTGGTTGGGCCGTGGGAGAAGCGCACAGTGCGCTGCGTCTGTGTCCAAGAAGGCGGGGAGGAGCTGCAGCCTACCCGCTCGACTGAGAAGCATGGATGAGGAGCCGTTAGCTCCAGAGGAGGGCCGGCCAGACCCTGTAGAGGTCACACTTACGCGCAGGAAGCGAGGGTCCTTCTGGAAGGTTGAGGAGCCCTTAGAAATGGCAGAGCCCCTGTCCCTGGGTAGTGCAGTAGTGATGGCTGGGTCAAATGCCCTGCCATGAAGAGGCATAAGCTGGCTGATAAAACAGCCACCAGCCAACAGGGGGAGAGGGAAGCGGGTACCAACAGGGTGGTTGCAGGGACGGCCAAATGCTGGTCCGCATTAGGGATCAGCGTCTATTCATACAGGAGAATAACAAAAATATTTTGATAATTGAAAATTGTGTGTAAGTAAGTCCTAAGGGGGTAGGCCTGTATGTATTGCCTTGGAAGTAATATACCTTTTTTGAGTATATGTAGGAGAATTGTGACGCTCTACCTAAATAATGCAGTGAACCTGTGATAAAGGACAACATTGTTGCAATCTAGTATAGTAAGATCAGGGATTTGTGCATATATAATGTCGGTTTACAAAACCTCTGTTTGATGATACTTTTATGTAATGAATTGTTGCCATTGTTTTTATGAGATTTTATTGGAGAACAAAAATAGTATTTTTAAATAAAAGGATAGATATCCTTGCAATTAACAGGCCTTATCGTATGATTGGGAGTGTGGAAGAGTATTGAGGAATATGGTATTTATGGGAAAAGATTGATGGGAATAATATATAGATGTGACACAAGAGGGACCTTTTTCTTGTTGTGAGGTGTTCTAACTCTGTCCCTGTTGTCTGAAGGGTTGCTCTCTCAATAGTTTTTTGTGTTTTTTAGAGCATGTGCAGGGCCAGGGTGGCTGCGCTATGCGCAGGTCCTGGGGGGGGGGGGGGGGGTACCGCTTGGTGGCCCGGTGGTGTGCGGGACACCCCCAGGTTGGTACAGTCTGGCGGGGGATGGAGGCTGGCAGACAGGTGGTGATGCCAACGGGCCACGAATGCCCTTGGACGTTGGCCCGAAGAGGTAGGGGGGTCCACAGTGGCCCTCCCTACGCTGAGGGCTTGCGTTCCCAAAGCTCACCTAGAGCAGCAGTTTGTGCCAGACAGTGATATACTTACAAAGACAAGTGGTGGAAAGGTGTGCAGGACTGTGTGTGATGATGGTGCGGATGAGATGGTTCTGAACTATGACAATGGCCGCTATGAGTGGGAAGAAGATGAGCTGGATGATGACAAGGATGCTGGAGGCAAGGTAGAATGGGAAGGAGCAGCCAACAGGATGCGCAGTTGGTGTTTTCAGAAGTCAAGTGCAGACAAAGGGATCACCACGGACAAAACAGCGGAGACTGCAGAGGCGGTGGATGTTGCAAAGGGAAGCGGGATATGGCAGCCTGCTGTCAGGTAAAGGAGACTTCTGGGCGGTTTGGTACGCAGGGGACACAAGGGAGGGTGGCAAGACTTGCAAGTCAGTGGGTGTCGGGAGGGTCATCGGGGTGCAGGCTCAGGGTGACTTGAAGGTCACAGTGACACCCAAAAGGGTAGGCAGCGGCACAGTGGCTGGCGGAAAGGGGGTTCAGACGGAGGATACAGAGGGGAAGGAAGGGGCTGGCGGGGAGGATAGAAGCAAGGATGATGAAGAGGTTGCCTTATATGGGGTTAGCGATTCCCCTGTGGATACACCTTTCGGACAAGAGAAAGAATAGGATATGGAGACATGAGTACATTGTTTTCAAGCTCTTACACAGGGATATACAGGTGAAAGAGGGTTCGAAGGAGGAAGAGTGGGCCCGGGGTACTGATCAACATGGAAAATTGGACGTCGGCATTTTTTATCTATGCCAGCATTTACTGTGAGAGGCTTACTGACCGGGAGATTGTTGAGTTCAAATATATGAACATCATCAGGAAGGCCCAGATGCATTTTGAGGGTTATGGTTGGCTTATCTATGATGAGGAGTTCCAGGCAAGGGTGAGCCTTAATCCTGATAAGCCTTGGGGAGGTGGATTTGGAACTGTGGATGCAGTGCATCTCTTCTACTCAATCCATAGCCTCTACGCACACCACGAGTGGCCTGTCCATCACGTATTGGCCTTTTCAGCTTTGTCTTGCTCCACAAGGGGTGGGTTATGAACAAAATCCAGCCCAACCCACTGTTGGGGCTTGTTGGAACTTCAATAGGGGTTCTGCTCCCGCCATCCATGCAAATTTGAGCATGAATGTTCCAAGTGCGAGGGACGGCACCACATCACCCAGTGACTGACACTAGCCAGCCCCGCAGAACAATGGAAGGTTTCTAGAGGCCATGGACAACAGGCACAGCCTGGGCTGAAGGGCTCCGATACCCATTAAGGTGAAGGAATAGATAACTTGGCTCTCCCAATATTCAGACAGAGAGGGAGCTTTACAGGTGGAATGGGTTTTACAGAGGGTTTCTGGGTAGTGTACCAGGGTCCGGGGGGTCGCAGTTGAGCAGATAATCTGAAGCTAGCCAAGGAACTTCATGTGGTGGTGGCAGCAAAATTGGATAAGGAGGTGGTAGAGGTGAGGATAGCAGGCCCATTTTGGGACTGGACCCTTCTGAACTTAATCATTTCCCCATTGGGGGTGGTACCTGAAAAGGGGGTGGGGGAATTCAGGATGACTCATTACTTGTCTTGGCTGAAGGGAGCTTCAGTCAATTATTTCATTGCACATGATGACACTAGGGTGGTGTATGCATCAGTGGACGACGCCATTCGCTTGGTAAGACAGTGTGGGCAGGGAGCACAGCTAATGAAGTGTGACATCAAATCTGCGATTCAGCTTTTGCTGATACACCCCGCTGATTTCTCCTTGCTAGGCATGCAATTTGGTGGTGCCATTTATGTGGACAAGGTTTTGCCCATGGGTTGTGCCATTTCATGTGCATTGTTTGAGACCTTTAGCACAGTCTTGCAATGGGCTTTCACTCAGTCGAGTGGCCATCAGGAAGTGTCTTGCTACTTAACTACTTTTTGTTTGTTCGAAGAAAGTCTCTGGGGACTGCTTAAAGGTGCTTCAGGATTTTGAGTCTCTAGCTCATGTTTTTGGGGTGCCTATGGATCTGGAAAAGACTGAAGTTTTGACATTCTTGGGCATTGAGCTGGACACCGTGCAACTGGTGGTGAGGCCGGCAAAGGTGCATGAGATTCAGGGTTTCTTGTCACATGTGATCGGCAAGAGTAGAACCGAGTTGCGGGAGGTGTAAAAGCTACTCAGGATTTTGAATTTTGCCTGCAGAGTGGTGAGGGCAGGTTGGACATTTTGCAGATGTCTGGGCATGGCCATGTCAGGGGTGGTGTTGCGTCATCACAGAGTATGAATTTCTTTGGCTGTCAGGGATGATCTTTGCATATGGAAAACCTTCTTGGAAGACCTCAATGGGGTGGCTGTGTTTTTTGGATGAGAATACTGACTGGCATGTCCTCATTTTTGCAGATGCGGCCGGAGCTCAGAGTTTTGGTCTATCCTGGGATGATAGGTGGTGTGCGGAGCAATGGCCAGTACACTAGTTAAGTCAAGGATGTACCATTGGTTTTCTTAAGTTCTTCCTGTTGTTGGCGGCTTTGTCGCTGTGGGGTGGTTAATTGGTTAACAGGACGGTAATGTTCATGTGGACCACATGATGGTGGTTGACTTGGTGAACAGACAAAAGGCAAGGGACTTGAGACTGCTGAGGTTGCTGCGGAGATTTATGCTGGTTTGTTTATGTTTGAACATAGTTTCAGGGCTAAATATGTGCGGGGTACCAAGAATGGTATAGCAGACTCATTATCTCGCTCACAGTGGTAGAGCTTTCACAGACTGGCTCCAAGAGCAGAAGAGGTCAAGACACCATTGCCTGCAGATATTTGGGCCTGGGGGAGTGAGAGTAGTGGGTCTGGATGAGAGGTCATTGGCTGAATCTACCAGAAGGTGCTATCATCTGGCATGGAGCAAGTTTGGGAATTTTGAGGGACAAGCAACAGAAATTGAATGGGGAGTGTTATGTTTTGTTTTGCATTGAAAAAGGTTTATCTCCCATGACCAATGCAAGTAAGTGGACAGGAGATTCGTGCTATGCCAAATTATTCTGGGGTTTCGACCCAGCAAGGGATGAAATATTGGGCTGAGTTCTGAAGGGGGGGGGGGGCAGGGAAAAGGGTGCGGGGAGGTCTGCGTTGCGGGATGCAATTACATTTGAACTATTGCAAGATTTGGTGGCAGTTTTGACGGTGTGCTGTTCCGATCGTTTTGAGGTGTATTTTTCTGGTTATGTATGATCTGGATGTTTTTTAGCACTTTCCTGGAGTCTGAGCTGTTGGGGTTAGCTCAGGAGTTGGGGTTTTTGCATGAGGAGGTGCATTTGGATCAGGGGCAGCTCGACATTTAGCTGCAATGATCCAAGACGGATCAGATGGGTAAAGGAAAGTGGGTATGCCTGTGTAAAGGGGGCTGTCTTATGGTTTGTCACGTGCAGGAATTGCCCAAGTTCAAGGGATGGCCGGGTCAGCGGCGGACGGCTGTTTTTTGTCACGAAGGGGGTAATAGGGTTACTACTTTCCAATTGTTGGCAGTGTTGTCAGGGCGTTGCACAGGCTGGGAAAGGCTCCAGCCGGCTTTGGGACACACTTATTTAGGTTTGGGGCGGCAACTGCAGCTGACCATTTGGGGTGGTCTTGGAGTCATATTGACTGATTGACAGGTAGAAGTCGAGGTGCTGTGAGCACTATGTGCAGAAGTGATTGGGTCCTTGGTGGGGGTTGGGGTTTTAGGGAGTGTCGCCAGCACCAATTGCGTTGATGTTATTCTTAAATGTTAATAAAGTTAAATAAATGTATGCAACCCTGTCATAATAAATGGCTTTTTACCCTAAAACAACGGATATGGCATGTGGTTATTGCTGGAGCCATTCTGTTTTGTTTGCTGTGTTTTACACAATGATTCAAAAGACTGGTATCTTGAGGAAATAAGTTGCATTCATGAATGCAGGTTAACGCCACAACTGGCAAACTAGGAATTGGTGCCTTTGGGAACTCAGAGAAGTTCAGCGCAAAGCAGCCCACTCTTAGTTGTGTGCTAGAAAAGAAACCTTTCTTTCTTAGCGCTTGCAAGTTTGTCACATAAATCCTGTGACTTTGAAGTCAGAGAAAGAAAAGTAAACACCAAGCTCCCTTGGAAGCCTATCCTGACATTTGATCTATGTCTTTCAATGCTCAGCAAATGTGACAATATAAGAACAAGATTTAAAGGCCTGTTTACAGAAATCAAGCCCTGGTGCAAGAATACAGTAAATAGAGTTTGGGCAACAGAAGGGACGAACTCAAGCTGGACAACCTAAAACAAATGAAGCAAACAAATGTGAGTTTACACATAATAATAATAATAATAATACTGATTTTTGTAAAGCGTGAACAGCTACCTCTCGGGGAGGTGTCCCGGTGCTAAAAGAGTACTTCAGCAGGGCAAGATGCATAGTGAATTGCTTAGGTTTTCTGCATAAAGAGCCAGGTCTTTAGAAGCTTCTTGAAACTAGCTTCTGTCGTAGCAGATTGGATGGCAAAGGGAAGGGTGCTCCAGAGTTTCGCCGTGCCAGCAGAAAAAGACCTGCCCCCAAGTCTAGCTTTCCTAACTCGCGGAACAGCTAACTGAAGCAAGGAGTTAGATCGCAAGTATCTCTCTTGATGGTAGCGGGGAAGTCTGAGTTTTAGATAGTTAGGGCAGGTTCCTTTTAGTGCTCTAAACGCTAGGGTAAGAGCTTTGAATTTTATTCTGCTCGCCACTGGGAGCCAATGCAGTTTGTGCAGATGCGGAGACACATGATGTCTGAAAGGAATGTGCTTTATCAGTCTCGCAGCCGCATTCTGCACGATCTGCAGGCGTTGCACCAGATATTTCGGCAGACCAAGGTAGAGGCCATTCGAGTAGTCCAGTCTGGATGTGACTGTCGCATGGACGACCATTTTGCGACACTCAACTGGTAGATAGGAAAGAAATTTTCGGAGGTTTCTGAGTTTATAGAGACAACCTGTAGTGACCTGTTGTATGTGAGAGGAGAAAGAAAGCTAATTCTAAGCAATGGGTGGACTCATTCCCAGGTTTCTGAATGTCCCCAAGTTGCCTTTAGCAAAGCAGACAGCTGGACTGTCTGGGGCAGGCTTTGAGCTAAAATGGCCCACTAGACCATAAAACAGTCAAACCAACAGGTCAGTGTGTGGGCTGTTTTTTTTTATTTTGGTGCTGTCAGACCAGCCACTCTGGCACTGCCAGATTGCCCTAAAGTCATCACCGACCCTGGAAGCTTCTATTTGCATTTCAAGTCTGTGCCTATGTTGGCTCTGTCAAGGCATCTCAGCCCATTTACATGAGGCTGTACCTGGGCACAGGACGCTCTAATGGGACAGACGATGTTGCATCAGGTCACATGAGGCTGCCTTTACCATGAAAAGGCAATGCCTCAGCATATGTGGCTGCATTTAGCATACAGTGGCAATTGCGATAGCTATTTCTAAAAAATGCTAAATTGTGTGAAAATTATTGTTCAATGTTAAGGGTGGGCAGCCACCAGCCTGTATCGACCCTACAACACTCACAGTGAGGCTGTCATGGTCCCTAGATCACAATTGACAGCACTCGCCCGACAAGGAGCAATCCCAATGATGAAGCATATCACCCATTTGGGTGTATGAGGGATCTATCTTCTGATCATTAGCATCCCCCTCCTTCTGTAGGGTTCCATCCTCTATTTCCTAGCTTTTTCTATCTCTGTAATATGTGACTATCGAAATAGGATATCACTCACGAAGTTTAGGGCTCAGGGAAGCATAGCGCTGACAGAGAAGTTATCAAGAGAACACAAAGTGGAATGTTTCAGGGACTGAGGGTTTTTGCCCCAGGGCATTTTTTAAAAAAGTAAGATCCAAGATGTTGTTCTTTTTCCATGCAGCCATCTTCAAAATCTAGACATTTGCAGATAAAATGCAGGAAATGTGACTAAAAGTGCTTACTTTATTTTCTAAACCAGACAGGGACTGAATTAGCTGCCTTTAACATACTTGTGTGCCTGCTGGACAGAATTATACAACTCCAACCAAACAATTCACCAACAAAATAGAAACAGTGACTAGCACCTGCAGACCACATGGGATTACTTGATAGAAGTGTTAGCAAGGGGAAACATCAAATGCATGCAACGTTTCAGAGACATTCAATCCCACAGATTATTAAATTGGGGTCCATTACATCGGAAGTACCTTTACATTGCATGCAAATACATGATGCTCTGGTTTCGAAAAACCTATAAGGTGTGAGCAGGTGAGACTGGGGTGTTTAAGGCGGTTCTGAATGGCAGGATATATGAAGCTTGTCAGTCAGAGGTCAGCAGCAGATCCCTTGGAGGGCGAGGGATTAAGTTTAGCGCAGCCCTGCCTCGAGGAAGCTCCAGGCAAGCAGCAGATAGGTACATGTTGTATACGCCACCACCCGAGCGGTGCACACAATACCATAGTGTTTTAACTCCAGTGGGGCACATTATAGCATAGTGCCAGATTGTGGTGTGTTTTATGCTCAGTGTTGTTGCTGAGATCCTTTATATAGCAGTCCGCCGCCTGGGCCCGAGCACATTGTATAACGGAGCTGTCATTTTTCCAACTGGACTTGAGCCCACATCCTACTGTAGTCCATTTCTTCAGCTCCCTAATAAGATCCTTGTCTGGGTTTTTAGTGACGAACAGTTAGTGTGACTGGTTTGCTTTTAAGAAATGTCTGGGGGTCATTAAAAAGACAGCCACCTAAATTAAATAGCAAAAATACCACTGTTAGAAAGAGGTATTTTCTTGCTTAGCCATCCAGTGCGCCTCTGCTAGGTTTGTGTACTGCATGTCTGGCTTTTGGATGACAGGGTCTGGGGAGGACCTGTGGCTCCAGAGACCCTGATGGGACAGGGCTGTGCTGAATAGACCTGGGCTTAGGAGAAATACAGCCCCTGTGCTGTTTGCTGTCTGGGGTTGGCCTGCAGTGGCTACTTGCTGCCAAGGAAAAGAGAAAAGGACTTTGCTGGTTGCTGTGACCCCTCTTTGAAGAAGATCTTGAAGGGCTTGATTTGAGCTTGCCTCCTGTTCTGAAGACTCCGGGATACAAAGACTTTACCACCAGCTCCCCTGAACTTCCTTGCTGGGAGTACTGACCTGCTCAGAAGTGCCTGCTGTTGTTTTGGACTGCTGGAGGCTGTTTGCTTTGAACTGAACTATTCATACCATCTGAAAGTCATATTTATATATTACTATGTTGTGGATTTTTTGTCATTTGGTCTTGTTTTGGTTTAGAGAAAGATTACTTATTTTTCTAAACTGGTGTGATGTCCATCTATAGTATTTTCGCTGTATTACTGTATGTGCTCACAAATGCTTTACACACTGCCTCTGAGATAAGCCTGTCTGCTCGTGCCAAGCTACCAAGGGGGTGAGCAGGGGTTATTTTAGAAGTGTATCCCCCTTACCCTGAGTAGAAGCAAGGGCCCTATTTGGACAAAGTTACCTACCTCTGCCAACTAGAGACCCCCATTTCTAACATTCACCAAGAACCCGAGGAACCCATAGCCAATAACTGAGCTGCGTCATGCAATGGTTTTTCATTGTGTACCGGGTGTATTGCAAATCATTTGTTAAAATATAAAGAGTAAAAAATAGGTACCCAGGAAACCAATATATTTCTGAACTGGGAACAAAATATAAGAGTTTAGAAGCAGTGTTTTTTTGCACATCTCCAAAACTGTGGATACCCATACAAGCATGTGAATTAGAGGTCCTTTTTTCAAAATGACTTTTTTTTTTTTTTACAAATAGTCTTACATTTGGAATGCAGAAATGCAAAGAAAGTCAATTGGTAATAACAGTTTTTCTACTATTCTGTGTCCCCCTAAGTCTCCCGATAAAAATGCTATCTCACTTGCGTGGGTAGGCCTAGTGTCCGCCACAGGAAATGGCCCAAAACGCATTGTGGACACATCAAGTTTTTGCAGTGAAAACCAACCCTTTTTTTGCAAAGTTCCAAGCTGTGGATTTTGAACCCTAGCTCAGCCATGAACTAGGGAAACCTAGCAAACCTATACATTTTTTAAAGCTAGACACCCATGGGAAGCCAGGATTGGGTGACTTGTGCACATCTCACTAGGTTCTCTTCCCCCAGAATCCCTTGCAAATCTAAAAATTTGTCAAAAAACACATTTTCATCACATTTCTGTGATGGAAAGTTCTGGAATCTGCATGGATCCACAGACTTCTACCCACCCAGCATTCCCCAAAGTCTCCCAATAAAAATGGTACCTCAGTTGTGTGGTTGGGCCAAGTGCCAGTGGTAGGGAAGGGCCCAAAACTTATTGTGGAGACATCAAAATTACCTATCACAAAATGACCTGGTTTTGCAAGAGGGGCAGGAGGGTCACCTGGGTATTTGACTCCGGGCTCGGCAGCCATCTAGGGAAACCTACCAAACCCACACATTTCTGAAAACTTGTCACCCGGCTCCCAGACGTCCAACGCCCAGAAAGTGTTAAAAACCAGAGCCAGGAACTTCATTTTACGTTTCTTTTTGCTGTAAAGAAATGTAAAATTAAGCTGAAAGAGGTATTTTATGTATCGTTAAAAAAATCCATGTGATATACTTTTACTTTTTTTCTTTTAAATAAAGTACCTCTTCATTTTACAATTACTACCTATTTCAAATATAAAACAGTGTTTCACATGGATATATATATTTTTAAAATAAAGTACCTCTTGCACATTGACTACAAACCTATATGCTGCAGGTCCCAAGTCTAACACTGGTCGGTGGCAGGGCTGGTGCTCCGGCCACAGACATTGCTGCCTCACACTACATTTCTATAATGTGCGGAGGGCAAGTTCCCAGTGGCCCGTCTAATATTGCTCTTACCAGACTTTTGGCACTGATGTTACCTCCACCCCCAGCTAAGTTTAATTCAGCCAATTGTGAGCAGCTTAATTGGGTGAGGGCGTGAGGGCACTGGAAGAGGCCTTAAAATAAACAAGACAATAACGACAGGCCACATTTACTTTTAATGCAGGGCATCAAACTGCGCGAAAAAGGATGTTCGGGCCGGGAGCTACTCACAGGTAGCTCGTAATCGACCGTTTGGAGACCCCTGCTATATATTTTTAATTCTACAAATCAATGTACTTATTTCATTTAAACGTAATAAAGTCATTAAATGGGTTTTATACTCAATTATTGCTTGTAGTCTAATTTAAGTTAGTATTTTAAACCTCCATTCATTTAACAATAAAAGCCACTTTCTACCATCCCTTAGGCCTAAAAACTACTTACTACCTCTATAGACTACCGATCCCTGAACCCGAAAAACTACTTACTACCCCTATAGACTACCAATACCTTGGCCCAGAAAACTCCTTACTACCCCTGTACACTACCCAACCCTGAGCCCTAAAACCTCCTCACTACCCCTGTACTCTACCCACCCCAGAAACCTAAAAGTTCCTTACTACCCTTATGCCCTAGTCATCCCTGAACCCCAAAAAACCCATTACAGCCCCTATAGACCTGCCGTACTGGAACTCAATATATAAACACACTATACATATATTCACTGAAAAAACCATAGGTTTCAGGGGCATTATAGTTAGCTGGACATTTCCCTCGTACAAAACCCTAAAAATTCCCCTGTTATAGTTAGTTCAGCTAACTATAACTCGCGCCCCCGCAATGCACTGCTGATGACGTCACATATTACATCACTCATGACATGGTCAGTGACATCACTGATGACATCACTGATGACATCTCAAATGACATCACTAATGACATCACTGATGACATCATCCATTGAGTATGTGTTTCTGAACAGTTTTATTATGTTTAATATATATAGGGAAAGGCCTGTTGAAAAAAAATAAGTGAGTGTACAAGTGTGTGAATGGATGATTTTCTAGGTGCGTAACTGACTCTATAAGTGAGTCATTAAATGTATCTTACTGCAGACTAGTGACTAAACTGTGTGAATGTCTGTATGTGTCTGTGTGTTGGTGTATAAGTGGCTGCATGGTTTTTTGAATAGCTATATGAGTGTCTATATGGGTTATTGATTGGTTGTCTGAGTATCTGTATGGGTGCCTGAGTGTTTGTGTGGGTAGGGTGTGTGTGACTCTTTAAGAGTGTATCTGTGATGGACTGTATGGTTGGGTGAGTGTATGTATAGGTGTGTTAGTGATTGAATGTATCTCAGTGGTACATGTGTGAGTAACTACATATGTGAAAGGCAGAATATATGTGTGTAAGAGTATATAAGTCGGTATATGTGAGAGTGTGTGATTGTGAGAGTGGCTGTATGGATGAGTGTGTGCTTGTATCAGTGATTGTATAAGAGCGTAAGAATGTGGTACTATTTTTATGAGTAAGTGAACTTGTGTGTGTATATTTGCATAGGTGAGTAAATGGGAGTGTGATTAATTATTTCCATGACTGACTAGGTGTGTGAGTAGGTCTATGGATGATTGGTGGTGTCTGAGTGTCTATATAGGTATATAAATGCATATGATAGTCCTGTACTGAGTCACTGTAAGTATGAGTGACTCTACAGGTGAGTGAGTGGAGGTGTGTGTAGACCTAAGAGTCAATGAGTGTGTATGTAGTTATTGGTATTGGAGTATCTATGGTTTTGAGAAAGGAAGTCTGAAATTTTGAGTCGGTGTATCAAAGGTTATATTAGGGTGTGAGAAGATGCACTAATTTATCACATGGATGACGCCATCAGTGATGTCATTTGAGATGTCATCAGTGATGTCATCAGTGATGTCACTGACCATGTCATGAGTGATGTAATATGTGACGTCATCAGCAGTGCATTGCGGGGGCGCGAGTTATAGTTAGCTGAACTAACTATAACAGGGGAATTTTAGGGTTTTGTACGAGGGAAATGTCCAGCTAACTATAACGCCCCTGAAACCTATGTTTTTTTCAGTGAATTTCTAAGGTTTTTTAAATGCCAATTACTAACTATAACGCCCCTGAAACCTTTGGTTTTTTCAGTGAATTTCAAAGGTTTTTTAAATGCTAATTCCTAGCTATATCAGGCCTGAAACCTATGTTTTTTCAGTGAATTTCAAAGGTTTTTTAAATGCTAATTCCTATCTATAACTTATCTCTGAAGATATCATGTTTAATGATTTTGATTGGATTTCTATATTTTTCAAATTCAGTGTATCATTTCATTAATTACATTTTTTTTAAATACTTTATCACCATTTTTAAATGTATTTTTTCAATTAATTCTTTTAAAAATTAAAAAATATTATTTGAACTTAATGGGGTTTTCAAACATTTTTTTATTTTTTTCAAAATATTTTTTTAACTATATGTGCAAAACTTTATTTTATATATTTTTTTCAATGTTTTTGGATCCGCGCACCCTAAGCGCACCGTTCTCGATCCCTACACGATAGCATCCGCGCATGGTATGAGTCGGTGTATCAAAGGTTATATTTCTGATTTACATTGGATACACTCCATATTTTGAACAGCACCTTTCACTAATTTATTGAAAGACACTGATTTACAGTCTGGTAGAGCCTGGGTAAAAATTTTAAATTTTCAGCTCTGGTAGAGTGAAGACAATACTACATGGTACTGCACCTTAATGTCAAATCATGACTCATTTTATCAACACATAAGCAAAGACTGGCTTCTAATGCAACTAAAAGTTGACAACATGACAGGTTTTATAACAGTTATCTGTCAGCAAATACACGATCTAACCAAACGCTTCTCTCACAGTGGTTCCCAAATGCACACAGACTCACAGTGTGATTCTAGACAAGCTCCACTATCCCTAGGAGTTTACCAAAACGCATTCACTACACTGGAAGTGGTAAGGAAACTGCACACAATCTACATATTTCACGACTGTACTTTAGTGTCAATGCCTGACTCATTTAATGAACACATGACTGGCTTCTAATGCTACTAAAACTTGACAACATGACAGGATTTAAAATAGTTATCTGTCAGCAAATAAACAATGTTACCATATGCTTCTCTCACAGTGGTTCCCAAATGCACACAGACTCACAGTGTGATTCTAGACAACAACCACTATCCCTACGAGTTTACCAAACCTTATTTACTACTATGGAAGTGGTCAGAGAACTGCACACAATGTGCATATTTCAAAAGTGCACTTTTGTATCATTGCCGGACTCATTTAATCAACGCATAAGCAAACACTGGCTTCTCATGCTACTAAAACTTGACAGCATGACAGGTTTTAAAAGAGTTATCTGTAAGCAAATACAACATATTGCTAAATGCTTCCCTCACAGTGGTTCCCAAATGCACACAGGCTCTGTGTGATTCTAGACAAACAACACTATCCCTTGCACTATACCAAAACACATTTCTTCATCTACAAGGAGTACTACATTTTACTGCAGAAACACAACTCATTTCACAAATTCATAAACAATGACTGGTTTCTAATTCTACCAAAATATAAAAACTTCATAGTTATCTGTCTACAAACACATAAAAAAAACAAATCCTTATCAAATGGTTTCTACATGCAAACACACTGTCAATAACATTGTAGAGAAAAAAAAGTACTCCCTACACTTTAGCAGAAGTACATTAGTCTGATTAAAATAAAAATAGTCTACATACATCCCCTCACAATTAAATAACTCACCTATCAAGTTGTTTTGTAGATCAAGAAGTATATCAGTCACACACACCAGATTTTCTTATACAGAATCTCTGCACTGTGCACCTGTCAGCAGAACCAAAGAATGGCAAAGTTTCCCTCTCATTTTCCACACATATACATGTAAACATCAAATCACATTCCTTCCCACATAAATTCAAACACACATTTCTATTGGTTAAACATTTCAACCCTTTCCAAATGACAAACTTCAACCCTTCCCCCAATCTGCCTTCTGCCCGTTACCATAGAAACAGGTCATGGAACACTGTACTGAGCACACAGGTCACAAGTTCAGCACACACAATGTTGCTAATCAAAACAGCAAGTGTGCTTAACTTCTCAACATATCAGCTTATCATATATAATGTTCTTTACAATCAGTTTTTTTTAACCAATAAGAATCATGCGTTTAAAAAACAGAAATATGCACCCTACCTTGCAGTGTAGAAGGTTGTCAAACAACCAATGATTTCTTGTCTTTTTTCAAAATTGCATCATAGCCACCATTTTAGAAACATCTTACTTTCCAAACTGCCATTTCATTTACAGAGACCATCTGAGTGCATCCAGACCTCCTTACAAGATGCTTACAGTGTGGATTGTGGGACACAGCTACATTTTCTGGAGACAAAGGTATATATAATCAAAGGAGAATGGATCACTTGTTGCTGGCACCAGGGTTCAGGTGGCTGTATCCGATATAGGTAAAAACCCTCAATCACGTAAAGTTATGTGTGGGCGGTATATCTTGGTTCTCCGCCTTTAGATACGTGATAGCATCATCATTGGGTTTATTCCATGCATCCTCCAACCCGGAGGGAACCACTGAATCTTCCAGTAGTGATCAGGGAAAAAAATGATAAAATAAAAAAATGATAAAATAAAAAAGTGAGGTGTGCTCAAGTGAAGTGAGTAGTTAAAATGAAGTATTCCTCATGCTACCTATAAAAAAGTCTTTATTCTGATAGGTGCCGGGGAAGCGTTAAAAAGGTCAAGTTGCAGGTAGGATGTGTTATGAATCCTCTGCGATATTAAACGTAGTGAACGGTCGACATGTTTCAGCTCTTGTAATGCCCAGAGGAGGGTCAGGGAGCTTTCTTCAGGACCTCAGGTGAATAAAGTGAATTGAAATTTTTTTCCAATATCATATAGAAGTTCCAATACCAATTCAGATGGACTTCGTCAAGGGTAGTACCTATATAAGGAAAACGGGGAAAAGGGGCAAGGGGAGAGTGGATAGGAGCGTCCTTAGTAATTACAAGGGGTAAAGTGGCCAAGGGAGCTGCAAAGGTAACGTAATTTGAGCAATACAAAAGCAACTATAATTGGCAAATCTTTATATACTTTTGGTATACATTTTTATCTGCAAGTGGAGTTTAGAACCATCGCTCTTACTAGGAGAGCCTTAAAACGCAATGCCCTGGGGAGACAGCGACTAGTAGGTGGATGTTAGACATACAACAAATATTAGACATACAACAAATATTTATTCATGAAGCGGGGGCGGTATAAACTGCTCGGGAATAAGGCAGTATTTAATGTTAGTAGTTACGTGCTAGTCCGCAAGGAGACCCTTAGTGAGCAATAACAGAGGCGATTAGGGGTTATTCTATCCATCCGCGTTTGTCTAAGGTTGCGGCTGTGGTTGTTGATTTATACACGTATAGCTTTGTAAATAGCGCCAGTGGCGAGGTTTTGAGCGCGCTTCATGAGGAATCATCTTTAAAATAGAAAAGCTACTGGGTCTAGTGTGCATGTAGTATAAACTAGGCGCTGAGTTAAACTAAAGAAAAATACCTGATGTTTTCCACAGTACGAGCTCCGTACGTAGATACAGGCAGCGTTAATACTGTGCAAATAAAGACAAGAAAAGAACGAGCATTACAAGGGAGATTCAACAAAATAACGTTACGTGTCTTCATGGTTGCGTTGATGTAGAGGGCTCCGTACCGCATTGGTCCGCTACGACTTGTGCTGACTCTGGTTTCCTGTATGCACGTGAAAGCCAGGGGTGTGTCTTAAATAGTGAGATATGCGGAAGTAGAAAGAGGACTGGTGCGGGCCGTGTCAGTGCCTATACAACTTTATTCAGTCATGTGAATGGACACAGATCATGCTGTGGTTGGTGAGATGTTAAAGCAGCCGTTATCGTTGTGATCTCTCGTTGTATTCAGAGAGTACAATAAGCAGAGAGTAGTAGGAATGGTGGGCTCACTGAGTTTCACATGGAGGGAGGAATGACCCGTTATTACTAAATACGGTGCAGGAAGGGGGGCAAGGGGGAAAGTGAAAACCACAACCTAGCCCAGTTAGGATAGTATATAAAGGGGTGATATAAACCCTTTCTCTGTTTATAATGACATACTTAGCCATGGAATATCGTCATTCAGTCCCATAATGTTGGTTTTAAGGCGGTGAACCCATCTTTGTTCTTTCTGGAAGAGTAGTTTCTCTGCATTGGGTGTTTTGGATACAAGTGTTTCAAGAATTATCCATCTCAGTTCATTGACAGTGTGTGGATGTTCAATGTAGTGCAAACTCAATTTGGTAGTTCCTCGTCCGCATTTAACATTGCTTCGGTGCTCGCATATTCTTTGTTTGATCTTGCGGCAAGTCATTCCAATGTACCTAAGAGCACACGGGCAGGTTATCATGTAAATGACATGTGTCGTGTTACAGTTGGTATGTTGTCTCATCGTCCAGGTCAATTTTGGTGATAAGATGACAGTTTTGGTAGTTTCTGTCAAGGAACAGACAGAACAATTGCCGCATGGGAAGTGGCCTGTGACTGGGGGTAGGGACCACAAGGTACTTTGACTTGGATTAGGTTTGACGTCTGGTGGACGTGTGTGTACCAGAATGTCTTTGTAGTTCCGAGTTCGTCTATTGGCAAACATGGGTTTGGACCAAGTAAGGATGCCAGACGTGACGATACGCCAATTTTTGTTGATGATTTTTTTGACTGAGTTTGTTACAGTACTGTAGGTGGTGACACAGGTCAATTTTTCAGTAGATGTGGCTTGCGGTGTTAACTCTAGGAGGCTTTCTCTTGGCTGGTTTCGAGCCCTCTTCTGGCATTTTTTGATTATTTTTTCAGGGTAGTTTCTTTTCCTGAGTTTGTTCGAAAGATCTTGTGCTTGCAATTTGTACTCACTGAGTTCACTACAATTCCTTTTAAGGCGAAGGAATTGGCTGTAAGGCAAATTTTCTCGTAGTGGACGCGGGTGAAAACTGTTGAAAGAGAGCAAGCTGTTCTTAGCCATTGTTTTAAAGAAGGTCTTTGTCTTGATGGTGTCATTTTCAACGTAGATGGTGAGATCTAAGAAGTCCAAGTGTTCCTTATCTGCGTCATAGGTAAACTTGAGGCAGGGGTCTTGAATATTCATCCAGTCGTGAAATTCTTGTAAGTCAGTTTTGGTACCTTCCCAGAGCATAATGACATCATCTATATACCTTTTCCAGAAAAGGATTCTTGGGAGGAAGGGGTTGGTGTCATTTAATATGTAGGTACTCTCAAAATTGCTCACGTAGAGGCCTGCCACGCTTGGAGCAAAGGTACTTCCCATGGAAGTACCGTGGCATTGTTGGTAGAGAGTACCTTCATATTCGAAAAAGTTTTCAGTCAAGGCCAGTCTGCAGCATTCTAAGACAAAGTGTCTAGGCGTATGGTATAGCCATTCTTGTTGGAACAGTAGATCTTCCAGGGTGTCCAGGGTGGCTTGTTGTGATAGGCTCGTATAAAGACTTTCTATATCAAGTCCTACAAGCAGCATTGTTTCACTGGAGAAACTCTTGTCTTTTAGGAAATTGAGAAGATCACGTGTATCTTTGAGATAAGTGGGTGTACGTTGGACCATGGGTTTTAAGAATTGGTCTGCAAATTGGGACAGGGGTTCCAGAACTGAGCCAATCCCAGATACTATGGGACGACCAGGTGGGGGTTTTCTTGCTTTGTGCACTTTCGGAAGAGAGTAGAAGTATGGCGTTCGTGGGAGGGTGGTACGTAAAAAAGAAGCTTCATTCTTTGAGATCCACCTATTTGTCTCGGCTTCTTCAACCATGAGATTGATAGTTCGTTGTGATCTGGGTGTGGGATCTTCTGTTATTATTTTGTAAAATTTATCATCAGATAGTAACTCTTGACATTGTGCGTGATAGCCTTCTTTATTGAGAATGACAATGCCTCCGCCTTTATCGGCGGGTTTGATGATGATGTTTGGGTGTGTTTTTAGTTCTTCCAAGGCTTTTTTCTCTTTGTTTGTGGTATTCATAAACAAAGGTATGCAGAAAACAAAGGCATTCACAAAGACCTAGCTTTGCCAAATGTAGACATTAAATGGATAGGACAGAGAGGGTTAAAGTGGCACCAATTGATGCCATTGGTGAAATCCTTTATGCAAATCCAACACCCTGACCTCATAATAGTGCACTGTGGTGGCAATGACCTAGGCACTTTGACTGGGGTACGTCTGCAAATGCTTATGAAGGACACCTTTGCAGAGCTGATTTCACTTTTCCCTAAAACTGCCTTTGTGTACTCTAACGTATGCCAAAGGCAGAAATGGAACTGGTCCGATCATTTTTGTCCACAGATTGAGAAAGCTAGGAAACATGTGAATAAATCTGTTTCTGCTTTTCTCCGAGACTATAGAATGGGGTCCATTTACAATAACAATCTGCGCTTTCATATGAAAGAGATGTATAGGAGAGATGGAGTACACTTTACTGATGAAGGAAACAGAGTCTTCCTCAACATCTTTAGACTCTGCATAGGTACTTACTTATAAGTACCAAAAACTCTCAATGAACACAACGGCTCTTTTTAGAGCCACTCAAGAACAAAACACTTAAGCTTAATCTTTATCTCCCAACAATTATTTTTTTTTCCCTTGGATCCGCGAACCCACCGCGAGAGGATCCGTGCATCCAACACGATAGGATGCGCGCAACGTGCGCGCATTTCGGCGTTTAAAAAAAAAAAGAAAGGGGGCCCCAGGGGGTCCTTCTGGGACCCCCTAAGCCCCTCTAGAGGGTCAGAGTATTTCCACTCTGCCCCCTTTATATGTTTTACACACTTATTCCCCTTGCTTCTTCAGCCTCGCTTCTACCGAGGCAGAAAATGGCCGCCAACAGTTCCTGGTTTCGAATGTAGAGAGACACTCGACAGCTAATTAGCATTCAGCGCGTGATCGGGAGGGTGCGTGCTCGGTTCGGGGAGGGTGCGCTTACGGTGCGGGTACGGTCCGCGGATCCTCCGCGGCCATAGATATCACTAACTTTTTTACCCTAATTTTCTCAGGAACTACTGAACAGATTCACACCATATATGCAAAAGGCACGAGTCCGAACTGAGGACTACCTCTTTGCCAAATTTGGTGTCATTCCGTTCAGCGGTTCGGGCTGCAGCTGCGACAACAGATCCTATGGGAAATTGCATGGGGAAAACGCGTTTTGGGACCCCCCTTTTTTTTCGCCCCCCGCTTGACGGATCCCAGCAAAACTTTCAGGGTAGGAGCGGTGCGGAGCTGGCCAAAAGTTTGGAAAATTTCACGAGGATTCTTCAACCGGCGCCAACGTTATTCAAAATAGAATATTGCGGATTTCCTATGGAAAATAGGTCCTAACTATAACTATCTACTGGCGACCGCCAGTAGATAATATATATATATATATTTATATTTAGTGGTTATAGTTAGGACTGGGATTCCATAGGAATTTTATTTTTTCATTTGTTAATAACTGTTGCGCCGTTTGACCAATCTTCACAAACATTTCCACAATCAGAATTTAAGCCAACTCAGCCCTTCCTGTAAAGTTTCAAGGTGATCTATCAAGAGGAGGAGGGGGGTGGAGTGGCAAGTAAAAGGGACGGAGTCGCAAAACACATTTTCCCATACAATTTTGTCTTTCTTTTTTTTATGTGGCTATATCTATCTGATGTCTTTGCAAATAAAGCAAAACGTGCTCCCCTTTTCTGGGGTTGTTGAGACCCCTAACATTCCAAGTCATGACGGAGAGGTTGGAGTGATCAGTGATATTAGGTAATGCTGTAATTTGGGCACTTGATCTGTATGGAACGAGTGGAGTGAGAGGCTAGTAAACTCGGAGTGTGATACAAACGGCTGGTAATCAAAGTGTAATTAACAGTTCACGAAACACCCCCTCCCCCCACCCAGCCTCACGTCCCAATACGCAAGGAACCAACCCATTTAGACAATAACCAAATGCAAATATACCAGACGATACATTACAATCAGTGACTTTACCAATGTGCTACGCACGTGGGGTGAGGCAACACTCCGACGGTGCCCAGCGTCCTAGAAAATTAAGAAAAATAGTGTTGATTCAGTCTCAACCTATGCAACGCTATTGGTGGCATATAAAAACACTGCTAATACTTGTAAAACAGGTTAGTGGGTGAAAAGTTCCACACTGACTGCGGAGTCGCTGCGAGGGGGGAAGGTCCTGCACTAACATCTGTCTACTGACTAGCAGATTGTTTATAGGACTTGCATAATTTCTGGACTGCTGTGGGAGAGTCAAAGATGCGAGGCCGCCCATTAATGTCCACTCGTAGCCTTGCAGGATATAGCATGCCATACCGAAATCCCAGGTTTCCTAGAGTGGACTTAACGCCTGAATATTTACGCCTTGCCTCCTGAACCATAACAGTGAAATCGGGATAAAGCGAAACCGTAGAGCCCTGCCAGGTGGGTAGACCACGTTCCCTAGCAAGGCGTAGTGCAGTGTCTCTGTCCCGGAAGTTCATAAAGCGTGCTATGATGGGTCATGACGGACAACCTGGGTTTAGGCGAGGGCCCAAGGAACGGTGAGCGCGTTCAACTACAAATCCGGGGGGAAGGTTTCCTTGCCAAATACATAAATGAGCATTGTTTGAAAAAAAAGATCTATCCTTCCCGTGTTCGTAGATTCCGGTTCCCCAAGAATGCGAAGATAATTGCGCCTGCTGCGCGCTTCTAAATCTTCATTTAGTATGGCTACGTCTTTTAAAATTTTCTCTAAGCGTTCAAGACGTTTAGTGGTCTGTGCTGCTCAGTCTTCAAGATCCGAGGTGCGACCTTCCACTGTGTCCAGACGTCTGTCGTTGAGTGTCCAGTTTGGCCCCATAGTGTCTAAGTGTTTATCTAGTGTGTCAAATCTACTACCAAGTGACTGGAAACCAGCTCTTAGTTCAGCCAACAAGGAGGCGTGGGAGGCGGCAGCGTCTGCTGTGGTATCGGCCTCCTGACCCCTCTCTGCCATGGCGTTGCTAGGGTCCCTAGTCTTATCCACCGCCTTGCTGAATGGTATCACTCTTTGCTTAGGGTCTTTTTTTCCCATGCCGTCTTGCATGGGTGCAGTGGAGGAAAATTGCAGTCCGTGACTGGGGAGATTCCAAGACCAGGCAGATATAGCGGCGATGCTGCGAAAAATGTGTGGAGGCGGGGGCGGTGCGGCAGTCGGCTGCCTGAGGGGAGAACACCAAAGAGACACTGATTGCAGACAGCAGGCCAAACAAGATAGACAAGTGCCAATCTATCCAATCTCACTTGGAGGCAAACAGTAACGTGGACTGAAGGGCATCAGGGATGGAGCGCTTGTGTAGGTCGCACGCTTCGGTGAACCCGTGTCCCCAATGAGCCATGCCGTGTGAAGTGGGCTTCTTCCGATTGGCTTTTGTCCCAAGAGCGGTGTTTCTGGCAAGGCAGAATCTTCGCCCCAGGCGGAGCACAGCGTGGCCCATGTGGTCTAGACCCAGCACCAGAGTGGGAAGACCGGGTGTAGAGTTCCAGTGGGCGCCCAAAGAGTTGCGGGGCGTACCTCCGATTGCCATTAATTGAGAGCTGCTGAGGGGATACTTCCGGCGGGGGCTGTGGCCCACACCCAACAGACCCAAAAGAGCAGCCGGGGGGCCGCCTCCCAGGCTCTCACAGGGACCTGGTCTCCCCGGGGCCTCCGGGAGTATTGATGTCGGGGCACGCGCACCCCACGTGGAACCGGGACTGAGGGGGCGCCCGGCAACAGCAATATTAGGTCTGAGAGGGAGGGGGAAGGGCCCTCAAACAATGCACTCACAGCAGAGTAGTGAACATGGGGGCTCCCGCTGTTGTATTCAGGGCTCCGAGGATTCAAGGTTCAGCCAGAAGGCCCAGATGCCAGTTCAGGCGTCTGCAAGGCGACGGCACTAGCTCCTCCCCCAAATGCTCCGGAGCAGATTTCTTCCGATTGCCAGCCGCTACGGAGGATCAGGAGGTCATCACAGCTTCACCGTCGCTGGGGGGGTTCGGCGAGGCGATCTTATGTGCCATAACAGTCAGGATAGCGGGAGACAGGCGATGGCGGCTGGGACGCCCTGACAGAGCTTCAGAGCTGTGCGGCCATCTTGGTCCGCGGCTTGGCCATGCCCCTCTTCCCCATGCAATTTTTCATAAGACAATTATACAACGATGCAGCCAGAACGGCTGAATGGAATTATACCAAATTTGTCAGAAAGCTGGATCTTGAGCCATCCAGAGAAAGTTTTTTTGATTTGGCGTAAAATCCATTCAGTAGTGTTTGAGAAATTTATATAGCGACACTGGTACCTTCTCAGTACTCAAGCACAAAACATGCGATCAGATTGGTAGGAAGTAAGCTGAAAAAATGTTGTCACTGCTAATTTATGGCTCGGGACTTGGTCCCACTGCTGTAGGAAAAAAACAATTTAAGAATAAGGGGGCTGCGTACAAGTACCCAGGCCCCCTGGGCCTTGCAGGGGAGGGTCCCTGAGGGACACCCTCACCCCTGCCCAGGGTAAAATAAAAAAATAAAAAACATGTGGGGTCCTTGGGGTGGTGTGCAAAATGGGAGTTTGCCAGCAACAGAGGGTGTAGCACCCACGGGGAGCTGGGTGCAGTGTTTGGCCACAGGGGGGTTGGGCACCCAATGAAGGCTAGGAAAAGGACCAGCGGATACGCGACGAACAGGGTTGGTATAGTACGATATGGTGATAAAATATTACTTTACATTGAATATATATAAAATATGCAGTGGAGTGAGCCACTGGGTAGTTACAGTTAGCATTGTGTTTCAATAGGAAATGCGTTTTTGAGTTGGTAATCACTTGGGCACCCTTTGATGAATCTTCACGAATCATTTTAAAAAGTGCAACATTTTGCGTATGGAAAGTTTCGGGTTGATCCGTCAAAGGGAGGGGGGCAGAGAATAATGGGAGGTCCCAAAATGCAAAATCCCCATGCATTTTCCATAGACTTGCTTGCACAGCGCTACCACAAAAATTGCTGAATGGAATTACATCAAATTTGGCAGGAAGCTAGATCTAGTTCCTGAAAGTGTGCTTTTTTGTGATTTGATCTAAATCCCTTCAGTAGTTTTAGAAACTGAGGTGCAAAAATATTTGTATTTCTGGACGGTTGGGTTCGAGGGAGTCTCATGAGAGTCCCTCGAACCTAGTTTTAAAAGTTAGAGCCTTCTGATTGGCCCAGGCAGCTTTTTTCCCCTTGGCCATCTTGATCCCACAGGAGTGAACATGGAAAAAATGTTGCTGGCAGCCATTACAGGACTCGGGGACTTAGTCCTCTGCCCTAAAGATGAACGGTAAAACAAAAACATGAGAATGCAGGGTAGAATATCCTGGCCTTCCTAGGCTCTATGGGACGGAAACCTCAGGGCGAACCCCGAGAGACACACCCCCTGACCCCCCCCCCCCCCCAGAGAAATATAATTTTGCCACAGTCTGGTAGGTGTCCTGCAGGATCGAAAATGGCAGCCCATATTGTTTTTTAAACACTTGGGGAGGGGTGTGTGGCGGGCCTTCTCCTCAAGCTGATTTGGGCTCCAGGGACCCTATTCTCCGGGGCCAACTCTTACAAAAAGCAGAGTGGGTGTGCAGCCCTCCTCCCTGGGCCTTAAAAAGGCCCTGAGAACATCATCACCTGGGGCCAGCTCAACTACTTTGCCCAGGGGAGCACACCCCCGGGACAGGGCAGTTTCCCTGCCCACACTAGCAGAGGCAGAGAAACCTATCTTTGCCCTCTACCCAAACTATATGAAGACAAGGATTTGGATTCTTGTCTTGACATCCATGAGGGGCGAAGTGGATATTGATGACCTTACACAAGAAGACTCTTGCTTAAATTTACTTATGTCATCCTCTTCTGCTAATAAAGAGGTGGAAAAGAGTAAAGATGAGAGTTAAGAGAATGATATCAGTACAATGACAGGCATAAAGAAAAACAAAGTAATGCACACCACCGTGGGCGAGGTGGACCTCCAAGACCATAGGGGGAAAATCTCATATTTTGTTATGGGGCTGTGTAGGACCAAAATTAGCCATCCGCTCCAGGCCAACAGCAAGAAAGGTGAATACTTTGTCTTTCCTGATTTAGTCCTTCACTGATTAAGAAGGGCAAGCCATGAGGCCCCGAATCTTTTACGAACGTAAATGGCTTTTAAAAATACCACACTATGGCATGGCTACAAATGCAGGGAAACCTTTTCAAGCTCAGTACCCCTTAGCAAACAGTCCTGAATTGATAAAATGAAAGAATCAATACAGCCGGAGAAACACAATAATAAATGCACTCAAGAGCAGGATCTCATACACCTAATTAAAGCAAAGTAAGATGAAAGAGGTGCTTGCGAAAATGATGTACGGAAATATTAATCGGATTACAATTCAAAGAGGGGAAATGAAGCACTTACAGAAACACCAAATCAAAAGCTTACCTAAATACCTTGATACCTTGGGATCAGGTTCAGCCTTAACCTTAACTTGGGAACACCTACTGTAGCTGGTCATTCTAGTTGATATTTTTCTTAAAAACGAATATCCCTAAAACTATTTACCTTGCTTTGATGGAACTATATATCTGCATGCCACACATTTCGTAGTAAATAAATAGACATTTGCGAGACACTGAATGAAGCAGAGTTTATGAATCCATACACAACCACTACCGTTTCACAGCATGACAGCACTTCTAGAGGGCAGGAAATGCAGATATGGCTGTGTTACTAGGGAAAAAGGAATATCTTTTACTTCCTATTTGGACAAGTGGCACAAAACACATCTTGTCTCAGAAAATAAATACTAAGAGCCTCATTTACAAAAAAATGACGCACCACGCTGCCTCAAGCTATTTTGCAGCTTCAAGTGGTGTCATTTTATACGTGAAGGGATGTGTCATATTAACAACAATACGACGCATCCGTGTGGTTTCCCCTGCGCTGGTGCACAATTGGCTGCCATGTGCCAGCGCAGCCACACTTGTGTCATTTTGCAAGGATGCCTGATTTGCGGGGATGATTGTTTTTGTGCAGGACAAATACAATAATTAATGGCATGTTCCTCTTTCAACGCCTAGAAAGAGGAAAAAACGAGGAGATATAAAAGTATTTCTACTCGTTGCGACACTCCAATGCTTTTCTTGGGGAGGCACAGGATTCAGACGCATTTCCAGCTTTACAAAACGTAGTAATTGTGGGAATGCGTCAGGTTCCATGGATGCTGTGTGGGAACACCCACAGCAACACCCATGGAACGCCTCTGTCACACAGAGGAATGCTAAAAATGGGCCCATATTTACTAGGCCATGAAAAGTCGTACAGCGTGACTTTACATGGCCTTGTACATATGGGCAGGCACACTGCCCTGCCGGTCCGTCAAATAAAGTGACGCACCGGCGGCACAATGGCCTTGCAAATGAGGCCCTCAGTATGAATTGAATCTGCAGTGATTCAGAATTATCACAACAAAATAGCAAGTGCCCCCACCCATGATGGACAAGTTAAATAAAAGAGTATAAAACACATTAGGCAATAAGACAAATTTCGTAAGAGGTGAAGCACGTACCTTTATAGAGATATTGGCTCAGAAAACCATGATCAGGACAGAGATGTTGAAGCAGGAGGGTAGTAGAAGGGAGATACAAAAGCATGACAGTCCTATAAGACTGAAGATAATTAATGATGATGCATTCAAGTTTATGCACAGCACTCAAAGAACAAGACCCTTTTCAAAGGACCTTGCACCCCACAGAGTAAGCCCCCACCCCACCCCACCCCTTGCCTTTTATGCTTTTTGTTTTAGAGTTTCTGTCTGATATGAAATCAGCCTTTGGGTAATTCAATACTTACTATGTTGAAGTGCTCTGGCTCGTTGGTGGCAAAGGGTAATATGTACCTGGTTCATGTTCCCACCTACCCATCTCACCCAAATAGTTCTTGAACCAAGAGACACCTTTACCCTCTTCTGCATAATTTCTTCCAGTGTTTACTATGGTACCACTGTAAGTCGTGTCTCTCAGAGAGGTGGGATCAAATGATATCCTGACCTTGTGATGTAGGTGACCATTGCAAACAAGACTTGATCACCAACTTTAATGTCTAAGATGTGGCCACACTGGTCTGTTAGACACATTCAGAATTGATGGGTGTTGGTGTCCATGATAAGCATGCTCTAATAACTCCTCTCACCAGTCTCCCTGCCAGGTTACCACTGAAAATACTTAATGCAAGGGGGTTTGTGTTTGTGATTTTACTGCACCGTTATGACTTGTAGAAAGGGCCCCTGCTTAGGCACTTAGTTTATATACTCTGCATTTTCGAAGACTTATCTTTTGAATGCCTGTGCTTGTTGTCCAGGGTTGGCATGCTTGTTTGTTTGCTGTCCTTTCTGGTAGCACCAGGAAGCTTCCCCGCAAGCAGCTGCGTGCTTTACAAATTCTATTGTATTGCATTGCTATTCGTGATACCACTTCCACAAGAGCTCCCTTATAAGTTTGTGTCTCCAGGGTATCAAGACAGTAGTAGGCCTTAACAGAACGGTGACAATACTTGACATTCATGATATTCTTGCAGTTGTAGCACCCAACTTTCTACACGAGGAATGGATACAAGATTGTCCCAATAAAAAAAAGCAGCACTATGGGGGGCGTGGACAAGCGCCGCAAAAAGATGGCGGCTTTAAGCTGAGCTCCGATCGGACGCGCAGCTCTCTGCATGTTTGCAGTCTTGTTTACCAGCGGTGGAATTCAAAAGATGCCTGCCTGATGATACTGTGCGGTTGGAATGACATTTGGAGCCGTTCTGACATTGTGTCCGGTCCTGTGTGACCCAGCGGCGGTTATTATCTCCTCAACGCGAGCGGATGACATTTTGTGCTTGTGTAAAACTGGTGTTTTGTTATTAAATGTGCGGCAGCGTTTTCTTTTTCTTTTTTTTTTTACGGACATTGTAGCAATGGCTGGTTTTTCCATATGAGCATTTCTACAGTTAGCCTTGGCTATTTTCTAAGACGCATTGGGATTTATTGAACTCACTTTTACGGTCTACCACATGTGAGTGCCTCATATTTAACTTTTTCCTTTCTGCGTTGACTCTCTTTGTGTGAAAAAGGAGGAGGAAAAGGATAGTTTTTCTTTTTTTTTTCCTTTTCCATATGCCTGCTGAGTAACTTTTTTCTTGAAACAAGAGGGAGTGAGATAATGCTTTTCTTCGGCTAACTACTATTTCTTCTGCGTCCTTGTCCGCTATTGCAGTGTGCTTAATTAGTATATGGGCAGGTTGAGACCTTATTTATCTTGCATTAACGTGCAGTCTTACTGTGGTCTCTACTAAAGGTTTAACACTGTCCACATAAAAGCGAGTGGTCATTATTTTGAGCCTATTGCTAGCATCTTCAAGTCTCCAGTTGAGAAGAAAAGTGTGTTTTCATAACATATGCGCAGGTTGAGATCACCATTAAAAGTTGTGTATCGTCCTTCTTGAAGTTCCACGATGGCTAGTAACAGTTCTCCTGTCAGAGCTTCTTCCTCTGGTACAAAACCAAAGAGAGTAAAAAATGACCCCCCTCACCCATTTTTTCATTGCATAATCCTGTCCTTGATACCATTCTATATGAGGTGAGGGGGTTGGACCCTTATGTCCCCTACTAAGGAGAAGCTTCAACAAATTAAAGATAGGTGGATTACTAGGTAGGCGAAGGTATTTGACATGGAACAGTGCATTAGTGGTTTACATGATGTTTCTACTAAAATCACTATTCTAGAACTGGAAATTCAGCGTCTTTAGCTTCAGAATGAGTAATGTTGAAAACCGTAATAGACGTAATAATCTTCGTCTTTATGTCTTACCAGAAAATTCGGAGAGTCCAGACCTCCTCCTTTTTCTTAAGAGGTTCCTGCCTGAGCTCCTTGATTTTCCACTAGAACCGTCGTTAAATATCCAGCGTGCTCATCGCCTTGGATGTCTTCAACCAAACTCTATTAGAGCTAGAGGAATTATAATGTTATTTCTGGAGTTTACAGATCTTATGCTGTGCTTCAAGCAACAAAAGTAAAGCGTCGTCTTGTATGGTCTGGTCACACAATTTCTCTCTCTCAGGATATCTCCAACGCTACTAATGCCAGAAGGAAGGAATTTCTGGCCCTTCGCCCTCAGATGAGACAGTTAAATATTCGCTATGGCATTTTGCACCCTTGCTTGTGTAAAATTACTCATAATGGTTCTTCTCTCTCATTTGATGATCCTGTTAAATTGAGATTTTTCCTGCACAGTCTTTCATCGAATTCTGTGGCTAGGTCTATTCAACTTCTCTAACTCCTTTCTTTTCTGTCTTTCTAATGGATTTCGTATGGCTGTTCATTTTCCTACTTCTTAATTTCTCTTCCTCTGCTGTTCCGTCTGTTCTCGGTGCTGTTGCACTCCATGCTCACTTTGTTTCCTCTTTTTCCTAGATCTGGATCTCTTTCCTTGATCTACTTTTTTTTCTTCCTATTTTCTTCCCTTTATCTATTCTTTTCTGTTCGGCTTTTTTGTTTGACAATATTTTGTATGATGCATGTGCCGCTTGTTGTTATTTGTTGTTATACATTTTGTTTTTTGTATTTATCTAAGAAGTGGTGTTTTTCTGTTTCCAGCTGTTCTTCTGAAGTGTATCATCTCCATCCATGCGTTGCCCTCCCCTCCCTCCAATATGTGTAATGTTGGTACGTGTAATGTTCGTGGTCTTGGACACCCCGTCAAGAGACAAAAGGTACCCTCTCATTTGTCTAAACTGAATTCTCATGTTTAGTTCATTCAAGAAACTCATTGTAATGATATAGAATCGCTCAAATTAAAAAGACAGTAGGTGGGCCAAGTTGTTTATTCTCAGCATCTAATCGGAAGGGTGGTGTTGCTATACTATTTCACAAGTCATTACATGTAAAAAATGTATCTACACAATGTGATACTGATGGCCGTTGAGTAACGGCTAAGGTTGTTATACAAAATAAAGAATTTGTCTTATGGAATATTATGGCACTGTTAAACCAGATCCTGACTTTTGGAAAATATTACGATCTTACTTTCCTCCATTGATGGCCCAAATATTATTGTTTGCAGTGATTTTAATCAATGGTTAGACCCATTCTCTGATAGACAGTGCAAATGTAAATTTAATCCCAATAAATCCCATAGATCATTTCAATCTGCCATTGCCTCTCGTCCATTGTTTGATGTTTGGAAGACTTGTAACCCCGATTCTCTTGAATTTACATTTCTTTCTAATGTCCATCATACCCGTTCTAGAATTGATTATATTTTGGTTAGTAAACCCTTACTCCCCAGCTATTCAATCTTAAGAGATTGGATCTATTTTTATTTCTGATCATGCTCCTGTCCTTTCTGCTCTTGACCTCTCTCTATGTTCTCCAAAATTTGGCCGCTGGAAACTTAATAATTTTTTGTTGTCGGATACTGTTTTCATCTCTGAAGCCACTGCTTTTATTAATGAGTTTTTTTACTATCGATCCTTCGGACACTTCCATTCCTGATAATTTGGGACGCCTTTAAGGCCTCCTTTCATGCCCTTACTATTTCATATTCAGCAAGGAAGAAGAACACCACAAAGGCTAAATATACAACTCTACTACAACAACTCAAATCACTGGAACATAATTATTTCACCTCTATATCTCCCTCTGTTCTCCATGAATTAATTAAGGCCAAATCTGCTCTTAACAAACTTGCAACAGTTGATGCTTGTAATGTCCTTCTTAAAATTAAGTCCAAGTATCATAGGGGTCAAAATAAAGCTGGCAAGATGCTGGCCAATGTTTTAAAAATTAAATCTGAACTTAAAAATATTGGCCCTATCCTAAATGAATCTACTAACAAATTGGTGTCCTCCGATGAAGATATTTCTACTGCTTTTCATGATTACTACCAATCATTATATTTTGATGACACGAATCAAAATTTACACACCTTTTTTTACAGATCTTCCTAAACCCTGATTGCGGTCAGATTAATTTGAAGCATTAGAAAAAACGGATGCCATTAAATCTTTAAAAAAATCAAAAGCACCTGGTCCTGATGGTCTCTCTGCTGAATTTGTTTCTACTTTTTCTTCTATTTTTGCTTCCAAACTCCTGGCTCTTTTTAACTCCTTCCTGGATGACTCAAAGGCATCTGGTTCCTTTATGGAGGCTTTGATCGTCCTTATTCCTAAACCCGATAAAGAACACACCCTCTGTAAAAACGATCGCCCCATTTTATTAATTAATTACGATTGTAAGATATTTGCTAAAATCCTTGCCTCTCGACTTGAGAATATTGTCCCACTATTGGTCAAAACTGATCAAGCTGGTTTTGTTAAGGGCAGATTAGCGGCGGACAATGCTCGTATGTTTGTTAATGTTATCTCCTTTGGGAAAAAGTACATGTCTCCCCTTGCAGCATTGTCCTTAGATGCTGAGAAGGCTTTTGATCATATAAACTGGCAATTTATGTTTAATACTCTTCAGTGGTATGGTTTTGGACCTAATTTGATCTCTTATGTTAACTGTTATATTCTTTTCCTCGTGCCAGTATTTTTGTGAATAACCACTTTTCTAAATATTATCCTTTATATAGGGATACCCATCAGGGTTGTCCTCTTTCACCCTTAATATTTGTTTTATGTTTAGAACCCTTCCTTGAGCGCATTTGTGCTAATACGCTAATTTCTGGTTTTACACATAACTCCATAGAAACCAAATTGTCAGTATACGCAGATGACATTCTGGTATATATGTCCAATCCTAGTACCTCTCTTTCTCCCTTTTTATATGAGGTTCAGTTGTATTCAAGTATTTCTGGGTATAAGTTGAACTTCTCTAAAACAGAGGTTTTACCTTTGAACTCCCTCTGCTATCAATATATGTTTAATATTACTAACTTTACCTGGTGTCCCACAAAAATGTAATATCTTGGTATTTGGTTTCCCTCTAACCTATCTACCACAATTAGTTATACGTTTAATGCACTAATTACCAAATTACAATAACTACTTCGTCGCCTCTCCATCTGTCATGGTGGGGTAGATTGGATACTATTGAAATGATGATCGTTACCCATATCCTTTATACATTATCCATGTTACCTTTTCGGATTCCCGTTTCATATTTTTCACAAATTAAGTCTATTTGTATTAAGTTTTTATGGAATAATAAACACCCTGCATTGCTCTTGCAAAACTCAAATGTCCCAAAACAGAAAGTGGTGTGCATTTTCCTGATTTTAAATTATATCACTCTGCATTTTTAATTAGTCAGTTTTTTGCCTTAACTTATGTCTTTGCTGATAACCCTATCCCTCGTTGGATTGTTTTTGAAAATTCCCTATTAAAAGATTTTTCTTTTCGAAACATAATATACATGTCTAATTGTACTTTCATATCAGATAATCCTTTTCTAAAATATTCCCAACAATTATATAATATTTTGTCTGATGGTCTTGATCCATACCAATGTTTTTTGTCCTCTACTGTTTGGTATAATACATTTATTACATATAGACGTAAATCGTTTTATTACAAACATTGGAAGGAGAAGGGAATTATATTTATTCATCAGTTGATCCTGCATAATTCCGTTATTCCCTTCTCCCAATTGCAGTTGCAGTATAACTTGCCCAACTCATTTCTTCATGAGTACCTCTTAATATCAACTTTTTTGCAGTCCTATTTAACAGCTAATGATTTTCCATTAGCTTCTCCCTCACTTATTCCACCCACACCGATATATGGTGTTTCTCAGGACCATAGGCCTAAGGCTGCTTCTATTTAGAAGATGTTATTGCCCGTTACTGAGCGTTCTAAATCTCATACCAAATTACTGTGAAATGGACTTATCTTTATCACTTTCTATTCCTTCTTGGGATAAATTCTGGCCTAAGTTATTCAAGACTTCTATTGCCGCCCACATCACTTAATCCTTATACTTTATTTATAGTAGAGCGGTTATCACTCCTGCATGTATATCCAAGTTTTCCCCTACTTCCTCTTCCCTTTGTTGGTACTGTTCTGCATCCACTGTGACTTTGAATAGCCATAGTCAGATTGAAACATAAGGAGCTCACATGCTACGGGTTACCATGCCACTGCGGAAACTGTATACTGCATAGAAGTCTTGGAACTTTGGAATTCTCAAAACCAGAATTGTAAAAACAGCATATGAAATTAGGCTCTGTCTTACTGTGAAGCCCTGAAGAGGTCTCGTTATGAGACGAAACGCGTTGGCTATGGCTATGATCTCTTGATTTCTGGAAAATAAAGAAAATATTTTAAAGAAAAATAAAGAAGAACCACTTCAAGAATTATACATTTTGGATGATTTATTTGTGTGCTAATTGTTGTGAATATTGATATGATACATATATGCTATATAGTGCTGAACCTTTGTGCATTAAATTTTATTGTTGGGCTTGTTCCTAAATAAGGAGTATAGAGGGGAGTACTCCTTGGTTCTTTGCGCTATTCTGTAACTCCAGACACTGTTCATCTGCTGGGTACGGATTCTAACAGCCTCTACCCTCATTTCTGTGTTGTATTTATGGATTATTGTACTAGGACTTCAGCTACTGCACTGTAAATAACTTTTTATTTTTACTTGACTGAACTGTTGAGTGGGCTATGTGCATGTTTTATGTCTGAATTATTTATTTTTATATTTTAAATGTTTGATGGAAATTGTGATTTGTTATATTTTCAAATGTAATTTGTTAAATGTGGACTATTTGTTCGATGTTTATTAGATGTTTTGTGAGTATCAAATATAATTTATGTAATTTTAAAAATGAAATTTATATTGAGCTATTCTAATATTAATATTTTACTCTAATTTTTGAGGTGCCTTGGAATGAGTTGTGCCATCACTTGTTTTTACCTACTGTGAAATTGTACAACTGTACATATTCCATTAGGGGGTGTAAAACCTGGTTAGGCACCTGTGACTTGAGCAGTTCATGCACCCCATCCAAGTGTTCTCAAAATAATCTAATAGGGGAGATATTTTTCTTTGTTGGCTTATTCATATAATCACTATTTATAAAGTCACAGTGGTTTGTGAGTTCTCTTGGTTTAACGTAAGGTAGGGCTATTTGTACACAAAGCTTGATTGAAGAGATAGTAAGTACCTTGTATTGCTGTGTGAGGATAGACTTTTAGAATGGTTGTATCATGCCTTGTTCAAAATACATGATTTTTTTTTGTTGGTTCTAGCTGTTTTAGTTTTTTTATGATTGATAGTAGTTTGTGGTATATGATGCTTTGCTTTTTGGACAGCAGTGAACATCTGAATGATATGTTAGTATTATGGTATTGCCCAATGAATTATGTATATTGGTGTGAATGGTGGAGAGCAAAGATGTAGAAGCCCTATTTATCAACAAGGCAGTGCAATAAGTGAAGGGTAGTAGGTTGCTGGCTGTATAGAAAACTATTACACTCATATAATTGTTTTTATTGGCAGAGTATGACGTTTTGGTTTATACGAGTGACATATTGTCAGGAATTCCTGTTTCTTGGAAGGTTCTTGGGGCTGTGTAGGATTGTCAGTTCTTCTGGTTCTAGTTATGAGCTATTTTAGGTTATAAATCATTAAGAAAGTTCACACTGCTTCTTCAGGAACATTTGATATGATATCTTGTACTACTGTTCATGTTAGGGCAGGGGAACTTGTGCTTGCTTCCCTTGGGTCTTTAACTACGGTTTGGTCTTGAACTTATATTCCATTGAGAGAATATGTTCCTTTTTCTACTTACTCTGCCATAGCAGCCATGGGAACAATATTGAGCATAAATCCAGTGGGTTCTTTAATTTGAGTTTGCTCTATTTTAGGTAGAACCCTTGTGACTTAGTATGGGTTTCCCTTTTTGTGGAATAATGTATGTTGCTTTATCAGATGTAGTAGTATTGGTGAATAATAATATAAAAAATATATCTAACATTTTTCATACGAGTTATTAATTAAATTGAATACAATTTTCAAATTGGATGTTATAGTATTTTCTATTTTTGGAGTTGGTCTTTATTGTAAGATTTCTGTTTGTTTCTTTTTCTCACTAGATCGTTTCCATTTTGTGTTTAATTTCTGTTTCATATCTGTAAATAAAGTGCTGCTTTACATTTGTTTTGAATATTTTGTAGTTTTATTGTTGACATTAGGGTGATCACTGCATTCAAGAAATTAAGGATAGTGTTGACAGGCCACAAACATTGCAATTGGAATTAATTGGTTTAAGGGGTGTTTGCTTAATTTATTTCATGCAATGAATATATAACTACAGCACTAGAATGCATTAGGCGACTATAAAATAGTCCACGACTATAGCATTAGTGAGGACAGAGGTAGCCATTCTATACAATGTATGTTTTTATCTTTTGTGTTTATTCTTTTTAACAATTATTTTTTAACGTTTTAATGCTTACTTTATATGTGTGTCTTTTCAGTTGATGTTCGTGTTTGCAGACTTTTAGGTTTCTATTTTTTCATATTCATTTTTCCCTTTTAAAGCCTTCAGGTCCACATTAGGGAAATATATTATGCACAACATAATTAAATGTTTACTTATTTAATATATTTGTGAGTATTGTTGTTTTAGGTTTATCTTTTTAGTGTATTTATGTACTTACTTTAGTGATGTTTGAAATGATTTACTGTTTTCCCCAAATGGAGTAGTTCCTGCTGGCCTTTTTTTCCAGCAAAATGAGTCTCCTGGGAAGTTGGCTTCACATGCAGCGGCCGAGTCTGTTCTTTATTTAAACACTGTTTTTGTTTCTATACTCTTTTGCTTTTAAGTATGATATGTTTAAGTTCTTGGTAGGAGTTTCATTTTTGATTTACCTTATATGCAAGCAGCTAATTGTTTTTATTTGTGTCTAATTAAATGACAATGTTTTCATACAGGTTTTGTTATAGTAATTTATGTGTTTCCATTATATTGGGTGATTTGTTTATCGTGCATTTATTTTACTGCCTTCTCACTAACTGGTCTGGGATTTCTTGTCGTCCGATCTAAATGGGACCTGGCTGGCATTTCAGGTTCCAATGTTTCTATTAGAGCAGGCCCAAGATTGACTTGCATAAGACGGGTCTCTATCTGGGAAGGCACGGTGGGTAAAGAATGGCAGTCTGGAACACAGCTCCACGTGATCCCCAGTTGCTGAGAATAATTCAAGCATTCTTTCCATCACTCTGTTGTTTCTGCACCAGGGGCAGGAGACAAACACATAAATGGAGAGGAAAACCACTACATCAGGAACAATGTACTGGAATAGAGAGGAAAGCCATAAAATTATGAACAGAGGGCATTCAATACCTTAACTTATTGATTTCAATGTTGTCTGCAACAGGCAAAGTTGTTTGCAGCAAGACTGCCAAAAAAGTGAGGAATGTTGCAATTTATATGAACATGTCTGTGATGCAGCAAGCAATGATGCAACAGGGTCCCAGAGGGACATTCTCTCTTTTCTGATAATCTAGTCGGAGCCTGAATTCAATGAACGGCTTCTTTTTAAGAGAGAAATGGGGTAGGCATGCTGATTAAGTAAGTGTGTTCCACACTTTTCTATCGATCATTTGCTCAATGCATTACCTAACTAGACATTGATTAAATACGCAAGGCTAAATTCTGAAAACCATGCAAGTGGTCTGCAAATAATGAAACAGGGAAAGCATTTCTTTCCAGTATTTATTAGTGCTGCATTAATAATGTAAATGCTGTCCAAGATTGCGCATTTGCTAGGTGTGGAAAACAAAAACTATTTATTTACATTAGATCCATCTTCACAAAAAATGCAAAAAGTTACCAAAAGCAATGCTGTCAAACATAGGTAAAAAGAAAATGTACAAATATACAAAGTGGTAACAGTACTCCATATGCATTATTTCTGTACAGTTGCAACCGTACCTAGTCCTTCTGCACATAGCCCTTGTGCACATTACTGAGAGACCTGGGCAAGCCCACACCAATTGTACGCTCCATTCACAAGAGGCAGAGATGCCGTCATGGAGATTCCTCTTAAGATCACCCAAGTGAGGGAGAAATAGGAGAAAAAAGATTACTTCTTATCTCCACTCTCCTTGACCCTGATTTTATACAGTAAGGCATATCTGACAAAGTATCA
Source organism: Triturus cristatus (assembly GCF_964204655.1). Classification (NCBI taxonomy): domain Eukaryota; kingdom Metazoa; phylum Chordata; class Amphibia; order Caudata; family Salamandridae; genus Triturus; species Triturus cristatus. Next base: position 1,188,745,689 of record NC_140592.1, read on the forward strand.
TCAACAGCAGGTCCTGATATTTTACCATAAACTCAAAGGCGGAGACTAAGGCCATAATCCAAAGCAAGGCTACTAGACACCGCCTTAGATGAGCTGCTTTACTTCAAGTATTCAATCAAAAAGCAAAGTTTTATTATCTTAGTATACCAATGAAAAAGGTTATACAGAGCCTCCATCTTGACTTGACCCCTTGTAAAGCTAGTACAAAGCATGTCTATCCAATTGCTCCAGCAAAAACCACCAGCTGTAGGCATGCTACACTGACAGGTTATTTCTGGTTTGAAGACGCTTTTATTTGCTTCCCAGCTCTTCCGGGTTACGTAGCATAGAATTGCTATCAATCGCATGTGTCCAGGTCAGACTCATTTGCATGATGTGGGCGACCTCTCTGAGGATGCGTGATAGAATAAAACAATAGAGCAGTGACTGACTCATGCTGCAACATAAAGCAAAAATGGAACACAGATTAGCGCATCCACTCTTAGATTACACATTTTAGGCACTGTTGAGATGTGTGGGTCAAAAGTGGTCCTACAAATCCTACCGATATTTTCAGCAAATGCTCGAGCTTCCACAGGATTATCTCCCTCTATTACTGCACACACAATTCAGAATACTTCCCTCCCCCACACATTCTGAGAAGTTACCTAATAATTATTGTTGTATGGTTATACGTCCATCTATGCCACAAGATGGAAGGTAAAGGGATCCTCACACTATTCCAGTCTCCTATCACTTTTAGTTGATTAGATGAACTTAAATGCAAGGATCGAGAGGCAAAAACAAAAGCCATGTAATTTTTAAGAATTCAAATTAGGAGAGGCAAACTACTTTTTATCCTTTAAATTAACACAATCTCCTCACACCCAAATCTTAAATGTTATGGCTGCTCTATCTTCACTCCAGAAAATCCTCGTTAACCTGAAGGAATAGAGTCAAACAAAGTGCTTACAAGAAAGGGTTTTGGAAAATGTGTGTTTCCAACTAGGATTATCACATTGCAATATATCAAGTTCGCGGCAGTAAAATACGGATACGGTCGGTCACTATCAAAATCGGGTCTAAAAGCAATATATTATTATAAATATTTGCTCATACTGATTACTTTCATTTGTGAAACTTCATAAGAGAAATTAAACATTAATTTACATCAACCAAAATCTTCCGCCAGGGTCCCTGAACTGCACGACTCAGTTGCACAGTAGAATCTACTTGCTAGGGTCTCACATCATTTTGATTGCTGAAGAACAAAGGAAACTTTATTTTCTCTAGTTCGTTGTCCATACAGTTATTTTAATGGACTTGGCAGTATGGCGGAATGGAGAAGGTCAAACTCTGCACATCATACCCTCAATTCTTAACCCCCAATAAAAATGAATTCGCCATTTACGCCTGTAGCTGACTCCTGGGATATCCGAAATGGCACCACTACAACAGCGATTACACAATGGTTGCATGTCATACGAAAGTGTAAAGGAAGCTGTTGAGGAAATGGGGGAAGTGTGAGTATGGGGGTGTATACATGTTAAACACAAAGGAGGGGCCAGTAGATAAGGGTGGAATCTAGCTTTTTGGAATGTGACCAATGAGATTTAAGTTGAATAGTTATGACAGTTGTTGGCATCGACTACAACGGGTAAATGATTTGGAAATATTGATGAAGTGATAAAAGCTAAGTGGGTTCATGGGGTGGTGAGGAGCTGATATCACTGGGTACTGAAACTACAATGAAAGCAATATAATAGCACACTGGAGTATGAGCAGAAGCAGGGCATTCAAGACGAATGATCAACAGGGCAAACTCATTGGGAGGAAAATGATGGCTATGATTGACTGATGGATCATTCACAGTAACAAGCCTAAAGACATTGGATGAATGGGGAAGTTCCATAGCTCTGGGGGACCAAGAGGCATTAGTGTGGCTGAAAACCTCAATGAAATAAGGCTTGAAAATAATATGGAAAGATAAACATTATGATAAAGACAGATGCATAGCAAGAATTGGGTGAAAAACACAAGAAAAACACAATGAAAACCAAAGACAATTTATGGAAGAAATATGCAAGCTTCCACGTGGTTATCGGCCACAGGCTGTTATAAGGTGCTTTATTCATGTAAAACTAGTCATGTTAAACTAGTATTGAAGGAAACATTTGTACAAAGGACATTAATTCACAGTTTTAAGTTTCAAACTAAGCACATACCATATGCCATTGTTACATCGCAAAAGGTGTCGCAGAATGTGCACTTAATCTTAAGAGGATACAATTAAGGACAGGATATACAAACATGAGGGGTGCTGGTAATAAAAGACACTGTATAATGCTTCCTACAGACCACCGTCGTGCAGACTCATCAGATGAAACCTGCACATCACAGTGTTCGGATTATTGCACCCGAAAAAGTCAACGAGTTCTTCCTCCAGATGTGCATTGAACTTCTTGAGAGTTTAAGTATCAGAAGAAGCCACTGTCCACAGTATACTGCTCCCAGCAAGCCCCCAGTTTTGTGACGCAAAAGGAAACTTCCATGAAAAGACCACTGTGTGAAGCAATAAACAGTCTTTGGTGGCAATCAATACACTGACGACTTTGTGGGGCTCACTCAATTGGCTGTCATGCTGCATGAAGTTCCGACCATGCATGGCATCATGCTGGCCTGTGAAGGGCAACCTGTCCATGTATCGCCTCGTTCCACAAAGACCACAAAAGAGTAGAACTTAAACCACGGTCAACTCCATTTTCAAGGACAAGGCCCAACTGAATATGGTAACTGTTGCTAAATATCTGATTTATGGAAGGAATGAAGCCAGTATTCGAGATTGAAATTGTGACACACAGATAACCTCCATGATGACATTCATATTTGTTTTTAAAATGCCAAGAAAACCAAATATAAACCACATTATTGTGGTTTAACAACTTCCACAAAAATAAATAAACAACAAATGTGTACAGGTATTCACTTCCCTCTTGCACTTTGATTGGCAACTTATCTTCATGTTCAGTATTCACATAACAGCTCACAAAAGCATGTACACTGAAGTCATCCTTTCCCTGGTTCCCGAGGTGGAGTAGAAACTGAACACCAGCATTCACAAGAAATCAAAAATGTATTTAGTTAGCAATTAAATTATTACAGGTGAAAGGTAAACAGTTAATACGGAGATTGGGTGGGTAAGAGCCAAATGTTGAAATATCTAGGGATTTAGCAACTCAGTGGAGTGAGGTCTGTGATCTCGAAACAGAGACTGAAGGGAATGACACCATGGGCAAGTAATTATTATTAAGAAGCCAGTTATAATGAGTGTTCTAGGACCTACATTATATTGTTTTATCACTGTGTGACCAAGTCTCAAAACTATTTCAGGAGGAATTCACACCGATGAAATTCGAGAGGAAGTCACATCTAAGTCGGTTGCAAGACACAACTTCTGACAGAGAAAATTAATTGGGCCAAGTGTTTTTCAGTTGTACATTCCTTGGTGCACCAGAGTCCTTGGCAGCTCACAATATCTGTGAGGAAAAGATGGAACACTTAGAAAAGGACATTGGTATAAAGGTTTTATTATTGTCTGGTGGATATGGACTATATCATCATAGCCAATATTGATGGACCCAGGAAAATCACAATGCAGTTATAAAGACCTGGCAACAAACTATCATTACTGCATGGACTGACCCTATGGGCTATGGTTATGCTTTCAACACTACAGATTAGTCAAATGTGAACATAGAGGTTGCAGACAGACACCTCATTCATGGTGCAAAACATGGGGCCAAAACTAAGGTTGCTACTCTGCCTTAGGAGAAAATCCTTTAAGCACAAGATTTTACAGACATTGAAAGAAAAGTTGGTTCCCTATCTGAAGGTTGGAGTCGGAACCGGTCTTTAGATAGAAGATAAAGGTCTGGATAGGACGGCAGAGGTGAGAAGACAAGGAGACTGTTCCAACATTATGACCGTAATGAGAAAGAATAGATGTATTACCAGGGATGTTAGCATGAATGAGTGAACTTCCTCAGCCATGAAAAGTTTGATTACATGTTTATAATTCATTTAATAAAATTACTTCTAAACGAAGAATATTGCGCTTTGTTTTCCCAATATCCATTAGGCTTTTAGAGAGCATCTACTGCCCACCTCAGGGCAACTTCATAGGGGTTTGGTATTAATAATAGCCTACATTTTAAAACAGCATTAATGTAGTATTCAGTCAAAACATACATAACCTGAAATCCACCGAGCAGGGGGGGCGCAATCTCTATGTTTAAAACTGTCAGTAAGGGACGGAACCCTTTTCTGCATGGAAATATAAGAGATTGTTATATCTTTGAATCTGCATATGTTATAAACATTTACATTTCAAATATGTGCTTTGTAAACAACAAAGACTCCAAGTCCTGCCTCTATATATTACATTTACATGCGCTGCAAAGGCTGGAGTGTTGCTGCTTTAATTGCCTGCGGCTTTTGTTTCGATCAGGAAGTGATTTTATGGTTAAAACAGCTGCTTGAATTTAGAATTTGAAAGAATTTTCTTAAACTGCCGACTCGTGCTCTTTAAAAGTGTCATAGCCGCCATGCCATCTACGCAACTTCCATAAACAGCATTCATTAACCCCATTACTCTCCACCACTAGTTTTATTCCTACACAAAGCACACTACTCATAGGTGTGCAGAAACCTACATCATTCATATCTCCTGTAGATCTACATTTACTGCATTCTGTATATGGACCAATTAAACCATTCTTGCATTAAAGTAGTTTAGAAAAATATATGTATAAAAGCCAAATACACTTGATGAAAGATCAGGAAAATCTGAAACGGAGTCAACGTTTAAAAAGCAATCAAAAGCAACATTAATTTAGTGAGGAACGTCTTTCCATGAGCTTTTTAAAAATTGGTTTAAATCAAATAAGTCCACAAACGAATCTGTGGGAAGCGCTTAATAAATGCCAGAGTGAAATACTAACATCACCCACCCTTTAAGCTGGGGCCAGTAAGTTTCACAGCCAACCTGCAGGCAAAGGAGCTCTTGCCTACTAGGGAGAAAATTGAATATTTGATAGATAACGCTGTTTACAAACGGAGACTAAAAAGTACACTTATAACAAAAAGTGGAAAAAGCATTATTGGACAGAGTGATTAAAAAGAATCAGGAAATAACTTTCAAGCTTTGAGACATGAAAAGGTCCAGAAAAGACTATGGAAGTTAACGCAAAAACAACCATAATGCAGAACGGACTATGCTGCCAGAGTACCATTATACGTGAAGAAAGCATTGCAGTCCCTAGAACTTCTCCAATGGCAATTAAAGAGTTGTTAACCTTATCACACTTTAGGTCTTTATTTCCAGAAGGAAAGTATTATTAGTTACTTTCGAGATTTGCTTGAGGTAGTAGGTGGAACAGACTGATACCTATGCCAGCAGGGCAGCAAGGATCACCTGTCAAGACAATCGCTTGTCTTGACAGGTGATCCTTGCTACCCTGCTGCCATAGATATCAGTCTACCTACTACCTCAAGCAAATCTCGAAAGTAACTAATAATACTTTCCTTCTGGAAAGAAAGGCCTTTAACTTGTGAAGAATCCCATTTGAGAACTATACCAAATTAGACACTGGGGAAAAGGAATGTCACAGGAAAAGCGATCGGTCCAATGGTCCAGCCAAACAGAATCATCAAAGCTGGCACCAGCCCAAGAAGAGTATAGCATGAAGGAGGTATGCACAGAGAGCCACAAAACACTTCTAACACTCTGTGGCCAAAGCAGTAGTTGCAAAGCCATCTGTTGTGAAATGGTCAGCCAATTCTGCAGACGTGTTTGTGAGGCACTGCACAGTGCAGGACAACACAGAACTGTCAATGAAAGATGATGTGCTTTGTGAAGACTCCCTTTCAGAAGCAGTCCCACACTTCTTATTTCCGTCTATGTGATGAAATTGCTGGAAACTTTTAGGATGAAGCTAATCTTCTGAATTTTAAATGAGAAGCTTGGGTAAGCTTATTGGAAAGCTGTGCAATTCTAAATGACCCTTCTCTGACCAAAGATACAAAAGTAAGTACTACTGCCTGATGCACTAGGGCTCCAAAGAGGTCCTACTAAAAGTAAACCATTCTTACATCTTGAGCTCTTCTAATGATCACACAGCTGCAATGGAGGCAAGAACACACAGTAAGACTTCCTGAATCCTATAATCAATTACCAATTTTGCAGGCACAGTGGAGTATGCTTCTGAGGGTTGGTCTGAGTAGCAATTACTACGGATGATGGGACCGTTTAAAAAGAGGGGACAACATAAACCTTCGAAATGAAACTTAGGGACAGACTAGATGGACTGGTTGAAATGCTTGTTTAGCTGCTATGCTGAGGGAGGATAAAAAAACACCTTCCATTTTCAGGATGAAGCCAAAACACCAGCAGCAGAAATGGGAGTGGGAGTAGGGGTAGGGAAAACACATGAACAGGAAAATCCATGTTGAGAAGAAGTGTGTGAATCTTCTGTAGAAGAACTAGAGATTTCTCACCCATAGCACCATTGATGAGCCAGTACAGGAGGTACTGGACCATTGCAGCTTAGCCTGATTCACTGCCGGGCGCTTTGAGCTGAGGAGCAGATGAAGGTCCTTAAATTCATAGACATACCAACTAATCTGCTTTTGAACCAACAAGTCATTCTCTAACAGATTAATACCACAAGAAGATTCGAAGACAACCCAAACACCATGTCATTCATGTTGTATGTGACTGAGCAATATTGCGTACGCATGGTGCCACTTGACTTGTGACTGATCTCAGTGAAACATTATGCCACTTGGAGACATTTCAACAATTTGTCACGTCAAAGGGTGTCAAGATCACCCTTGATCCCCTGACAGGCCACAACAAGTTTATGTTGGTTGGAGATGGTTCAGGTGTTTACAGTTAACTCTTTGTGTGGGTAAGAATGGGGGTCCCTATTTCCGTCCATACAGAAGATGTCCAAGGAGCAGTTTAAAAAAGCTTGGCTCACCTTCCTCCGGAGAGTCTGATAAAAGCCGTGGACCAGAAAGAAAGTCATTAGCTCTGGAAAGATTAAGCTATCCATTAGACAGAGAAGGTGTGTGAAAAGTTGTGAGGTGGGCCCTTTCCTTCCAAGCAGAAGGTAGTTCTTACTGCCTCACTGGTAAGAATCTAGGGCCCGCGTCATTGAAAGGCAGGGAACAAATGTATACTAGCAATTAAATTCACTCACAACAGATCACATTAAGAAGGGATCCCAGACATGGCTCTGTTCTGAACAGTGTTCAAAAGAAACGAGAGATTAACAGTTTTGATAGACTAACTGAATGTCAAATTGTTGGTACATGCTAGCTAGGATCAGTTAATCATACAGGCATACATCCAAAACTGCTACTACTTCGGCAATTTTTCTGGAAGCTGACTAGGCTCTTACATGAAGCAAAACTCCTAGGAGGCGGAGGAATAGGCACAGAAGAATGCACATCTATCAGACGTAAGACTCACTGATCTTCGCTACAGGCACTATTATTAATGTTTCCAGTAGAAGACACTTTCTCAGATGAAGATTTGCAATAAGTTGCAGAAAGGCTGACTTTCGAGGCAGTGAAGCGATCTTCTAGCAAAACCCAGGAACCAAAGTTAACAAATGGACATGTGTAACTAGATGAAAGGGTGGCGATTAAAGGGTAGATAGAAACAGCAGCGCACAAACCAAAGTGTCACATGCACTATCCAGAAGGGAGTAAGAAAAAAACACAATTAAATTGGGAGGGTAAATGTGATATGGGTTAAGCTAGATACCATCTTGTTTTAGACCTGTCAACAAAAACAGCATCTAGATTTTATTTTAGACTGAACTCTCCTTTTTCTCTCAACCGATGGATCATTGAATGTACAATCATGCACAGGAACGTCATGCAAAGAGTTTGTTGTGAACTTAATAGTCTAATCTGTGTTGTTTTCTCAGGACTTGTTCAGTTATTAGTAGATAACTAGTTATTTATTTATCAGAAGAATGACAACCTGACACACAGAAACAGATTATTAATTCGAAATACTAACAAGAGGAGAATTGCAATGACCAAAGCAGTAAAAGATGTTGCTATAAAAAAAAACAGAAACCTCGTATGCGCAACTGAAACATTCCACCGGCACTAAAGTAATTCAAAGTTCTACAAAACAAGAAGTGGACTCAATGTGAAGTGACGCATATGTGTTTATATATGTATTGTCCGTGCAACATTCAGTAAGAGACTGCTTGCAGCAAGAGAGAAGATGAAGCTATACCACATCTACAGTCCAGTTTCAAAATGCTCAAAACTTAGTGGAACTCAAACCTCACAACCACCCGCTTGTCTCCCCCACAAGAGAGAAAGCTGCTCAGGAGGCGAAGTGCACATTTTCTAACTACTAATATTTGTATAATGGCTTCCACTTTGGAAAAATATATACAAACATAAGAAGGTAAGAGATTTGAGTTTCAATCTGACTTTTGCCTTTGCGATCACAATTTAAAGGAAATTAGAGAGGAGCTAAAGCAACCCTATTGATTCAAATACAGATACATTCACTGGCAAAACAAATTAGCAAAATCAAGCAATGCTGTTGGGAATATTCCTTTAACAAAATGTGTTACTGCAAAAAACAAATTTATAAAAAAAACAGGAGTACTAAATTATTATAAATATTTTTGTAAGAAAGTGTATCAACAAACTATCTGGGAAGTGTATGAGATGAGAGCAGGACCCAATACTATTAGGTGGGATCCAGAAATAATCAGAGTAAGCGGAGGTTTTTCAAACCGGCATGAAGTCTTTCAAGCTTCTATACTGTGGGGCACGAACAAGGGGAAAGAGAATAAGGGAAAAGAGAAGAAAATCATTGAGGGAAAATGATCTCTCCACCAAATAAATTTAATAGCTGAGAGCTTTTAGCAAAATCCAGGAAACCCAACTCTTCTGTTATGTTGTTGGCAATAAAGAAATTTAGTAGCTGTTGGTTTTCCATCATGGCACATGGCAAGACAATTATTTGAGGAGCCTAATCAGAAGGCTTAAAAACCTTTGAACTCTTGTCTGAACATGTTCACCTCCTCCACAGACTGCAGGGATATCTTTCAATTTAATGTGCACCAACATTGATAGCGTAAACAGTGGTAGAAGTTAGTGTGCACAGGGATAGTAGTGTTTTTATGACATGGTGATTGGTCTACTGTAAAACTGAATCAGACCTCTAATTTGATTCATAAGGGCTATAGAAAAAGTCAATAGGTAGTAGTCACTCACGATCTGGGTGAGATATCAACCCATGACTAAAGGCAATTCAGTTTGGAACCTCGGGGGCAGGCAGTGCCATGCCTAGTTTCTTCTTAGAAAGGAGTGCTTCACAGGATGGGGTAATGAGTGATCTGGAATAGCTTTTCTTAAATCTAGAACAATGTACAATCTCTGACATGTTTCGGCAAATGAAATATCAGCTCAGTACAAGGTCTAATATGGCAAATTTCTAGTCATTAATTTGAACTCAACTTTGGCTTTTGATCTGGCATTGAGAAGGGTGATATCAGTGTCAGATAAATTTGCCATGTAAAAACATAGTAGCTCAAAGGTTTCTGAATTTCTTCCCAACAGGGACTGGCAAAATGTTTTTTATCAGGGGTAAAATTGGTATAATGCCCACCCCTCATTTGTTTAGGCAGCCATTTAGCTTTGGAAATGGAGAAGAATTATGACAGAACACATGACAATGCAAAGTCCTAACCAACAATGGGCATCTAACAACTTAAACTGTAAGTCTAAGCTACGCTAGAGCATCTTTTCCTAGGGAGAAATCAAATATTTCTCAAAGACAATAACACACCCCAATGCAACCATTGTGGATTGACATGAAACTTGTACGATGACAACTTCTTTCTTTTGTGTGTCCAACAATATCGAATTTTTAAGTGTTAGGGTTAGCTTCAGATGTTTCTTGGCCTTCAAGTACTTGGCATCTCCTTTAGGATAAAGTTTATTAAAAAATCTACATATGGCTGTATGTTGTGGGTTTGTCTCTATGGGTCTTCCTTGCATCAAGACATTTTACCCCTTGCTCTCAATCGGCGAAATTCCTTCCATAAATAAGGACTTTTAAAAACATTCTGTAAAATATGTTTTTGTGATCATCAAACTTGTTATCCTGCCATGTCTGAGGTCAAGCATACCTTCCAAGAGGTGAAAGGGGGGGGGGATATTATTGGATAACGATGGGACAGAGAGGACAGCATCATCTTCCAGCAATATTCAGTCACCTGTTCATTCTTACCTTGCATTTACAAATCCTACAGCATCTCAAATTGCATTAAAAAAGTAACTAACTTAGATGCTCAACACCCAATCATGAAGAAACATAAAAACACCCTTCAGGTTAATAAGCAGTGCAGTTATTCAGTTATCCACTCTTGTTTCCACCGATTGTTCGGGGGAGGTGCTTAAATTATTTTCAAGTTACCGGCGCAATCTATACTTAAGACATTTTTTTGCTTTTTTTTTTTTTAAGGGTTTCCTTCCCTTGTAGTAAAATTAATATAAAAAAGTAATCCAAGCGTAGCTTTAAATAAATCTGCACAATAATAATAATAGTAGTAAAAAAGCAACATTGTGTGGTGGTTTCAAATTGTTGGCACTCGTTAGTTTTCTGGCGCCCAGCGGTCCAGTCCTTAAAGGAAAAAAACTTCTCTCCTGCGCACCCTTCCCCGGAACGCTAGAAATTGGATTTGGAGTGTCCGAATATACATATTGGAAGGTGCTTCACATGTGAGGACCACTGAGCTGCAAGCTGGAAAAACTTGACATCGTTCCACTCCACACCATCAATCATCACTGCCATAGGAGGAGAAGGAAACATATTATTGTTTAGGAAACAAACAAGCCAATCGGAACACACAGCAAGCTGAACTATCATAGTCCACTGTAGTACTGCCATGGGAACCGGAACTAAATGTGGGAGAGACTGTGTTCATAGCCAAAAATGGGAGGTTCTGAGTCCGGGAAATTGAACACTTTGAAGAGACATGGAAAGCAGAAGGACTCTATGGAGCACAGAAAAACAGATCTCAAAGGCAACAATGAAAATGACAAGTCTTACGTTTGGGAAAGAGGTTATATGAGTGGGGGGGTGGGTATAAATTGAAAAGAGGATGACCAAGCTCTAGGATCTGGAGATTTAAGTGACTTGGGGCATGACGGGACAGGAGTGGCAATGGTTACCATGGGGCTCGGAGACAAGGAAAAATATGCATATCAAGGCAACAGAGGCATTTCAGGGAGGGAATTCTCATCAAATCTGATTGCATGGTGTTTAAACTATTTGCAGCAAGAATATCCGCAACGTTTGCAACAAATTTCAGAAATACTGGACAAGTCCCTGTCTAAGATCAAGCAACATTATGAAAATGATTGCTCCTCCAGTCAAGTGGTCATATCGGGGAAGCTGTGCTTAAAGGGTACAAGTGCCCAAACCTTGTAACTGTATACTTGTTGATATCAGGGACACATCAGAACTGCTCATGTTCTGGAAAGCCTTAAAACCTGGCTTCAGAATCAGAAAAATTATGTTTCCTGTTAATCCTTGCAGAGGACACCAGCGCCTAGAGACTACATTGACGTGCTTGTTGTGCATTATAAACCCAGCGTACATTTACTAATGTATGTATTTACTCCTCCACCTAGCTGTAACTCTCCACCTTTTTGTTATTCATCATTTCCGAATACAGGTTACACCTATGTGTATACTTGCATTTGCACTAGTAACTTTTTACCAGTTGGTGGAGACTCCTGCCACTTGGGTGGAGATCTCACTATGACATACTATAGGAACAATTTAATAACGTTCATTTTTTGTTTTTTAAACATAAAAATATTTTCACATATTAATTTAAATGAATGTATAAAAATATGTATTATTAACCTGGAAATAATAAAATTAATGTTTACAGCACATTAACTCATCAAATAAAATGTGAATTAAATAATACAAATAATTAAGTAAATTAATCTAAAAATATTAATTTTTAACCAGTGATTTAAAAAATACTCTCCAATATTTTTTTTAAATTTGTATTTAATAGTTAATAAAGTTGGCTAAAAATTATATAAATGCAAAAACGTTTACGGTTCATAATTTTTTTAAATTATCAAATTAACAAAAATAATAATATATATACATATTTAATTTTTTATCACTTAAAATAAATATATCATTTTAAATGACAAACTAACTTAATTTAACATTATCTCCTTGTGTTATTATTTTAATCCCCTGCCTCCGTTGTTTTCTATGTGAGTGTATAGCAATACCAGTAGTTGGTCTCAGTGGTGCTTGGCCTACTCAAAGGCTGGTATGCAATACAATTGAACCTGTTTTTGGCACCTTAATAGCTATTGTAACTCTAGAAGTGTATTTTTCTAACTCCAATTTTCGTATTCTTTTGTGGGTATACATTCTGTATTAACATATCCTGCCCAAACTCCTATCTTACTACCATTCTCCTGGTCTCGCCCATCGTAGTTGAGAACTCCGTCCAGAAAACACAGGAGAGTCGGAAGTCTGTTGCTGTAGGTTTGTGAATTGCATTTTGTGGTGTGTATTTAGTACTACTGTTGTCCTATTTTACGTACTATAAAATGCAGTTTGTGAGTCAGGTCTTAAGTTCATAAATCCACAGATGAATGTCGGTAAGAGTTAGGGTTTCTACTTCTTAGAACCAGCTGCTCTGACACATGTACTCACCCCGCAACATGTTCTGCTGGTGTTTGGCCGTGCAGATCAGTCGACTGATGCCTTCTATACACTGACTCTTCGGCTCAACGTCCTTATCTTTCGTTTTTTTAGGCAAAAACATGACTGTAAGAGGTTAAGAGGAAAGAACTTTCAAACTCAATCCACTAAGTTTTGTAAAAAAAAAAAACGAATGCTGTTCCATCTGCAGCTTGAGACAACAGCACACTGCACAACCTCAAACCATCTTATACTGTAAAAGAAAACTTCCAATTCCTTTTCTTCACTAAGCATTTCATTCTTTGTGAAATATACATTTTTCTAAACTTGCATTAAAACGTACCATGTACGTGGAGTATGTTGAACACTGAAACCTGTTTCAAATCTTAACAGCATATTTGTTCTTTGTTTTTTTTACACAAACATATTTGTACATCTATAATATATGCATATTGAAATGCACAAAATGGTCAAATGCACACCCACACCAATACTGCATGTTAAATGGGCAGAGCAGGTCATTGTTAGTTCATCATAGAGTTCCTCTGGACACGTTATGAAATGCAAAGAGACACTCCATTACAAGGAAGGCATGGAATCTTTGACAGTTTTTCCAGAACCCAATAGCAGGTGGCAGGGCCACATTTCTCAGTCAGTTATCAGGGCAGGGAAGCAGAAAGGACTATTTATTTCTAGTGATGTACTTTGGTCTGATGAAGTAAACAGTCTTGTGCGTGCAACCAGGTTTTTAACCAGATTCAGTTCTTTGCAGTCATCCAGAAGAATTGATCACTGTTTGAGCATCTTTGTGAAGTAGCTACTTAGCGTTTTCTTCTTTCTTCTGGAGTCAGTGTGAAGGCACCTCATGGAGCCTCAGTCAAATCCCTTCTGCAAATCCCGACGTTGCTCTCATGGTGCAGATGAGCAGCATGAGAGCAGCGCCAGGATCGGCTGGAGCGGGCTGCCTCGACGCTCCATCAGACACAGGAGGCATGGCCAGCTCTCCACCTAGCTGTCTCCGACAGCTAGGTGGACAGGTTCACACTGCGCAAGTCAGGCTGGCCGGCTAAAGTGACATGCGCAGTGTAAACTGGTGGAGTGAGCACCACTCACCTGCTGCCAGTCAGCAGCAGCCCCGCTCCCCAAACACTGTTTGGGCTGGGAGCAATGAAAAATAAAATGGTAATTTTTTTACCCTTTTATTTTTACATGTTTGCTGCACTGGCAGCGGGGGGTTACGCTCCTCTGCCCTAATGCGGGGGCCGCCACTGCTAAGACCAATCAAACCAACGGTGCTTACCTAAGCCACAGTTTCACTCTCCCTGCGGCTCTTGCTCCGTGTGCAACTTTACAACGGAGTCTAAAATGGTAGATGTGGGCCTGAGATAATCGTGGGCACAAAGTTCAATGACTAACTACCACAGTGAATATGTGATATATTTAATTAATAGGCTGTCCCTGTAGCTTACAATATGTAGACTTGACCATGGGAAAAATAGAAAAGAGAATGACTGAGGCTTGCAAAAATCAACAAAGTTTTCAAACAAGAAAACTTTCTTAATTTCTGCAAGCCTATTTCAAAACATTTCTTTAAACCTCTTACTCCAAACAGTGCTTCTTTTTTTCTCATCCCTTTCTTCAGCAAGCCCACAGCCCCCCATTTCTTAGGATTTGCACGCTCTACAAAACCTATATATTATCTTCATGCTACATTAAGTGGGCGAAGGCTTTAAGAACCTATGGTGAGCTGATCTTCAAGAGTGCATTCCAAAAAACTATAACTTATCTAGTAAACACAAACTGTAATGCATTTAGTGAGACGTCTGTTTCCCTTTGGCTTGCTTTTTTATGCAGTTAAAAGGGTATCACTACGTGACAGTGTTTCCTCACTTACCCCCACTGCGCTAGAAATCAGTGATCCATGGATGTCAGTGGGTAAAACAATTAGACAAAGGAGCTGAACATGGACCTCAACACTGCTCCTGCTACAGCTCATCCAATGTTTCAAGTAAATCTCATGATGTCAAGAACAACAAATACGTGTACGGAAGGCTCTTATTTGGTGTGGACGCCATCACTTGTGTGCAAGTTAAGAACGTTCTATGAATATTATAGACAAATGTCTTATTGCTTGGCATTCCAGTTGGTTGATGTTGGGATTTTAACACTGTAACACAGCAAGAACTAACGCAAGTACCCAAACTTGGTATGGGTACCTTGAAGACTATTTCTCTAAAATGAACGGGTGTTCATGCTAAGGCCACCACTGACGTTTATCACATCTAGAGGGGACACACTGATATGATCATGTCAATCACCAAAACCCTGAGTGGACACATCCTCTGGGCACTCCTGAAGAAAGACGCAAGAATGGCTTCAGAGGGTCAGTGAAATGGTGAAAAGAATCTGGTGCACCAGGTAAAATAGCATTTTTCAAGTGGAGCGCGAGGTACTACATCAGAACCCGTCGGCGTAAAAAAAAATCTGAAGATGGCGTCGATGACATTGCAAAGTATTACCAAGAGGAGGAGTCACACAGTCTCGTGACTCGAAGAAAACTTCTTGGAACAAAAACAACTTGTATTCATCCGAGCCCAACACTAGATGGCGGACGTATGCAAAGCATGTGTATCTACAGCACACAGGCCTCGAACTAGCATTTGTCATGCTGAGTGATCATCAAACCCTGATAAAAGGCAACCTTTTAGGACTTCTGCAGCAATCTTGTGCCACTATTAGTGGCATAATCAGCATGTAGTGTTTTAAAAAGGCAGGGTTATCTCACTAAAAGTCTTTTGGAGCGTCTGCTTTAACACCTTCCAAAATAGATAGTAGTAAGTTTCATTTACCGATGGCTGACTACATGCATTTGCTGTGGCAGTTAGGAAAGGCCATGTACCTTCAAGTAACAGATACAACTCTCATAAGGAGTTTATTTCATATGTAAACAAACACAAGAAGTGCCAAAACATTGTGAAAACTGCCATGGGGTAAAGAAATCAAAATATTGCACTAATAAGAAAAAGATTATTCGAGGTACAAAGAAAAGATGCCTGGTCCAAAATTTGCAGAAAGATGCAGAAATCCCACATTTGGACATCACCTTACTGCTGCTAGCTAATAACGCCATACATTTACTGCTGAATGTCTAGAGATGTTTTGGTGACAGTGAACCAAGAACAGTAATCTAAAGGAGTCTGCATGAGGATGAACTGAAACCGACAATTATCATAGAAATTGGCCACCTTATTTATTTCTAATGGCTGAGTTCGGAGATCTTCCCGGGGGAGATGGGGATGTTTACAGCATTGCACTCCATAGTATTGCCAATGCTGCTGAAAAAAAGTTATACTTTGAAAACAAGTTGCTGCGATAATAGTCCATGAGGTGACTCCGGACGATTTCATTGCCCGGACCATCACGTCGCAACTCTTACCCTTCTTGTTCTTTTCCTTGGTTACCACCGTCATGGACATGGTGGGTGTAGAAGCCGCCTCTACGCTGCTGGGCAGCCTGCTGACCTGGAGCGAGCGGAAAGTGCATTTGAGTGTGTTTTTAGCAGTGGAGGAGTCCTTTTTCTCTAGATCTTTCTTTTTCTCTGTAGGTTGAGCGGCGATCCAATAATCCAACTGTAGTCCCATCAGCTCGCTGCCGGGGCTCTGGCTGGGAGTGCACAGGAAGCAAGCAAAGAAAAGTTAACTATCAGAAACCAAGACATAGAGATAATCTTCAAACATTTGTTGGACTTAATACATCCATGTGTAACCAAAATGCGTTGCATGGTTGGTAGAAGTTTGATGATATTTAATCAGTATGATGGAGCCCGGCAGGTACAGACAGGCACCAAGTGACCCCACTATCAGGAAGACAAGTCAGCCACATCAACCTGTAAGTTTCTGACACAGCACACTGAGGAGACTGAGGAGACAATCACACCAAAAGGCCTTCAAGTGAATAACTTATCAGCAGAGGATCCCTAACCCATTCAAGGACACCGAGTTACACCATGAACGGCAATGACTGGTGTGTTAGGACACATTTATCAAAATAAAATTTATCAAAATCAGCCAACACTGGTGTTGAAATCTAAGCAGGGAAGAGGGACCATGAAAGCTAAATTGTTTTTACTTTTAAAGTATGCAAGGAGTAACATGTCTTGTGGCCGGGGTTTCTCTCACATCAATTAGCAACCAATATTGCAGCAAGTGATCTCCCAATTCGTCTGACTACACGCCTGTGCCAAATATGAAGATATTTGGTATCTTTTTAATGCCACATAATAAGAATAAATAGATAGGAACTCCCCTCTTTCTTTGATTTTATTGTTACTTTATTCCCTTTCTACCTATTTCATTTATCTGTTGTTCAAGTGGCCTTGTGTTGTGCTGTTATGTGAAGCATTCAAGTCCACCGTGACAGCCGACTCATTCACTGAAGTTGACCTTAACTTATACAGGAGCGAGATATCAAGTTCCGTATCTTGAAAACTAACATTGGGGCCAAGTAGAGGGTCTGCAAATATACTGCTCTCAATCGAGAGAGCAACGCTATCCCATTAATTCAAGCCGACCGTTATTTTCGAAAGAGCACTACAGAGTTGCTAACATTGCGGATTGGCACCTGTGGTGCCAAATCGTGGATTAACATGTGGTTTTGATATCACGCATCATAGGACGCTTATAATCTGATAGTAGCTCTAATCAGAACACTCCACCCACAAGATCAACAAATCATTCCCCAGAACCCAGTCCTGATGAGACCCCATATCTAGAGTGGGTCGAAACGCCGTTGAGAACAGACAAGAGAGAGAGCATAAAACAAGTCATCATTAATAAATCTGGCTCATCCTTTTGTACTTTACAATAACCTGTTCCCCCCTTTTTTTCACAATGTCACACAAATATTCACTAAAATAGGTTATGGTCACATCACTGGGGTTCGCATTTGTTTCCTAAATGTGTAATATGTAAATATCTTATGGATTGTATATAACAAATGAATTGGTGATATATACCTATATTGCATAATAAAATTACCTACATCGGCTGACGTTAGGTAAATCGGATAAACAAGTTTATGGGCTTTAATTAACTTGTGTAAAGAAAATAATAATGTGAATAACTTTTGGACCTGATGGAGAGTTATTAATGTATAGAATAACTTTTGTTTATGATTTATTCAGAGCAATTACTATAGTTGCAGAATTTCATATTGATTTTGATGAATGAGTTCCTTGTGAACATTGTTTTTTGGTACTGTTATGTGAAGCATGGCAACTTTTATTCTATTACGGGAAACATTAATAAGTTGCCACCAAGTGTTTGCAGCCTGCTGTGTGCAATATTCTGGTGTCTGGGGTGTGGTGTTCAGAATATTACAAGTTGTTTAGTTCAAGATTTAAGCTTCAGTTTTGAGACTGTACTGTAACAAAATAGCTGAAATACACAATGCAGCAGCAGGCAGATTCCACCTTAGATAATTGTATTTTCTTCTCTCAAGGTAAAAGATGCGTGTGCACGTGAAGCATAGAATGCATAGTAAAGAACACTGTTACTACCTATATTTCACATGCACAATGGAGGCTGGTGGTACCCATGAATCAGCAACAGGACAAGCTGCAAGTTGTTGGATACATGGTAGTAAGCTTTACTGTTTGCACCGTCTGCTGATATAGCAAACGCAGAGCCCCATATCCTAAAGAGTGAGATGGCCAGAAAGCAGAGGTAGTTGAAGTAAATTATGTTTTAAAACACTCAGGCTCACCAAGCCCTCCTTTTGCCTGAATGTCAGGACAGTAATGTTTTGTGTATGTATGTGTGTTTGACCATGCTGCGGCCTTGCAAAAATCCATGTCCGGGACTTTGGCAAGGAAACCCAGAGTAGACCTTCTTTGTGAGTTGACTGATCTTGTGGATTTTCAGTGAGTCACCTGCATGTGGATGCAGAACAAACCTGAATGCAATGCACCATCCGTCGAGCTTTGCCCCCCTTGGAAATGCGCTGCCCAAGCTGTGTGGTTACAAAGGAAAGAAATTGCGGTTTTGCACAAAGGCTTGGTTCTATCTATACAGTGTATGAGTGTTCGTTGAATAGATTTCAAAGTTCAATAGTTTTACAGAGATGAAAACATGAAACAACCACTGGAAGACAACTTGCGCCTGTGTAGAAGCCAACCTTGTCTTTGCGCATTTCAATGAAAGCTTCCTCCATCGTCAGTGTCTGGAGTTCGCCAACTTTGTGCAAGGAAGTGACTATTGTGAGAAACATGTTTCCATGTGAGCAGTGGGTGGAAAGGGGCAGGGGCATAAGTCTTCAAGACAATACTGAGATCCTAAGGAGGCACTCCTGGGCGATCTCGATGGAATCCTTCTTAATACTTCCATGAAAGCATTAAACACAAGTATTTTGTTTGCTTTTGTGTGTCTAGTGCTGACAAATTAACCAACAGAGGTGTAGGCTAGGTCCTGCACTGTGTTTGATGGGTTCGAAGTGATAGGATGTACAGATCATCGTTCACAATAATGTACAATTCATTCCCACTTTGCTGCATGGCTTGCACAGGAGTGCTTGTTTTAAGAACACTCAGATGCTCCAATGGTAAATTCTGGTAACCAAAGATTTCAGGAGTTGTCTAGATTGAGTGACTATGGATCTGGATGATACATTTGGAAGTGGTGCATTACCAACCAATTTGAGCCAATTCCGACTTTGAATTGTGTCTGTGTGAACATTTCGAAGCACCGGGAGTACCATACTTGGCTGGCCTATGCATGACAAGTGTGGGATTGCTTTTCTTACATGTTTGTGACGTAGCATATTTGCTGCATAGGCCTTCATGCATTGGAATACAGCCCTCGTTTGTGTATAAAATGCATTGCAGCAGTTCAGGGCCTAGAAGCCTGATCAGTACAATGGAGGGCATTTTGCTTTTAAATGTTGAGTGGTCAACGGTCACGTATTTTCTGTTGCTCATGTAAATAAGCCAAAAAAAGGGATTTCTCCACTTTTTGCAGCACTTTGCTCTACAACTATAAATGGCCTTCCATGGTTCTGCATCAAAGGAACCCAAATATACAACAGCTCCTGTGGGCTTCCCGAAAGCTTTACCGTTCACTGTAACAAAAACACGAGTCGAGCATGAACAGATCCCTCCCTATTCAACAGATTAGTATGAATAGACCCCCCTCCCCATTCCACAGATTAGCATGAATATACCCCCTCCCCATTCGACAGATTAGCATGAATAGACCCGCGTCCCATTGCACAGATTAGCATGAACAGACCCCTCCCCATTCCACAGATTAGCATGAATAGACCCCTTCCCCATTCCACAGATTAGCATGAATAGACCTGCTTCCCATTCCACAGATTAGCATAAACCGACCCCTCCCCATTCCACAGATTAGCATGAATAGACCCCCTCCCCATTCCACAGATTAGCATGAATAGACCCGCTCCCCATTCCACAGATTAGCATGAACAGACCCCTTCCAATACCACAGATTAGCATGAACAGACCCCTCTCCATTCCACAGATTAGCATGAACAGACCCCTCCCCATTCCACAGATTAGCATGAATAGACCCCCCCCCCCTTCCCATTCCACAGATTAGCATGATTAGACCCACTTCCCATTCCACAGATTATCATGAACAGACCCCTCTCCATTCCACAGATTAGCATGAACAGACCCCTCTCCATTCCACAGATTAGCATGAACAGACCACTCCCCAATCAACACATTACTACATAGAAAATGGTAGAAATTACACCAATAATTGGGGTGGTGCAAGGCAGATGGATCTGGTGCTACAGGAATGCTGAGAGACTTCAGGCCATGCGGCACAAAGGTAAATTAAGCTCTATGTGATCTGGCATAGATAGTCTAAACTTAACTATACTGTAAAGCAGCTAGTTATTGCATAGGGATTAGACTAGTAGGTTGGGAATGTGTGGTGAAATATGATTTGGGTTGAATTTTGAGTTCATCCATTTTGTTCACAAGTTATTAATAATTATGTCAATAATTCATAATTTTGTATGCAGGAGAATAGCCCATTCTATAGGATTATAGCCTGAATCCGAACGATAAGAAGGTAGAGGACCTTTAACAAATGGCATAGCTCACGGCAGAAGGGCTATAATGCTATCAAATATCCCACCCACTGAGGGTATACTGTTCTAAATTAAAAAGGAGGAAACAGAAAGACAAACGCTATAATGCTGGAGCAGGTGGCCTACACCAGCCAAAATTGGTGTTGAGTCACTCCATTGTCTTCAATGGAGCATTCAACCTCCCAATGTTCCAATTAAGCTTCAAGGCCCACTGCTGAGGGCAATTATGGTTGTTAAAGGCCCCAAACCAAAGTTTTGTCTCGAGCCGCAGGCAGTGCTTAACGGTAGCTGGTGGTTGCATGTGGGGCCCAAGGGCATGCATTTTTGGGTCCAGCACTTATTTTTACCTACAGGTTTTAACAGAGATTAAAAGAGTGAAAAAAACACAAGAAGGAGGAAGGGAAAGACTGAAAACCCCAACAGAGGGAGAAAGCAGGAACCTACAAGAGTGAGATAAAGGGGCAGGGAGATTAAAGAGGCATAAGGTGGAATTAAGGCCACAGAGAGCTGGTATTCACCATGCTGAAATTCAATAGCATCGAAGGAGGCAACACTTTGGGCCCAGCACCTATTCTTTTACAAATTAAGCAATGGCTGTGGGTGAGGGAGGGTCTTTAACAACTTTTATAGACCAAAGTGGAACGGCTGTAAAACTATTCAAATATTACACCCACTAGGGTTAGAATGTTATAAATTTAAGAAGGGAGAAACAGAAAGACAAGCAATGGAAAGTTGGAGAACAAGGTTGGTGCCTGCCATTATGTGCCCTGAGGCGCTTTAATGTCTTCAATGAAGCTCTCAACTTTCCAATGTTATAGTAAGTGTTGGTTTGTTATAAAATACCACCATTGTATGAATGCGTGTTTACGGATTTCGCCGTTCGGGGCAGGGCTGTGCATTTTCACCTGCAGACAAGAGATTTTCTGACAGATCTGTCTATCTACTAACAACTCACCTTACACAGGCATAACTCAATGAAAGGAGTCAGTTTCCTTTTGGGACTTGGAAAATCTATTGGCTATGACCCCAATAATTTCAGGGAGCACAACGTGTTGGTCCAACTAAGATTATTTTCATGAAGTCTCACTTTTCAAACTACTCTGTTAGTTAAAGGAAGTGGTGGAAAAGTGTACGCAAATATTACTGACCAGTTTATCCACAGAGCATTCACTTGGGACATGGGGGTGTGGAAACCTAGGAGTGAATTGTGGGTATTTTATTTTCTTACGGGCTGTTTTGAATAGATCTAGGTCTGGAGTGTCCCACTTTAGAAAATATCTCTAGCTTGATTTGGGATTGAGTTCCCACTCGTATGTTTTGCTTGTGCCTGCTGAGTAATTTTGCAAAATCATTGCATGTCCGTGGATGGTTTCCTACCAGAAGGCGGATGTAGGAGACCCGTGTGCCAATTCTTTGTGCAATTTGAGGCAAAAGAAGGGCCTGTGTCTGCCCCTGCTTAATACAGGACTGGCAGATTGTGTGCATCGGTACACATTTGCAAGTGTGTGTGGAAATCTTTCAGCACAGGAAACAATGTTTTCCATTCCAACGCAATGATGTGAAGTACTTGTTCTAAATTGCTTTAGAGTCCTTGAACTGTGAAATTAGACATATGTTCTCCCCAACTTTGGAGAGAGGCATCTGTTTTAAGTGCTATGTAATGCTGGGGGTCTGCAAAGTATTGCCCGGTTGCAAGATTTAGGTGTTCCACCACAGCAGTCTGTCCTTGATCTGAGGCAACAACAACACTAGATATGTTCACTCCCAAAAAACCTACGCCCACTGGGACGTCAGCTGCCCCTTCAATGGACGCATCTGTTGACCTGCATAAGGAACCAACTCTTTTCATTAAGCTCATTATGTCCAACAGCTTCATCACGATTCTTACTCTCAGAGATTGTGACATCTGAAAACTGGAAAACATCTCTCACTGCGTGTACTCTCGCTCGTGTCAACTGCCTATTTCAATTTTGCTCCCACATTATTTTGGTTCTGCAGAGATGCAGATGTGGTTTTCTGACATAAGCAGTAAACCCTGACTGGTGAAGCAAAGTTAATGATGTTTGGGTATGTGATGGGCATTGCTGAGTAGTCATTACTTTTCTCAGCCAACTGTCCAGATAAAAGCAGACAGGGCCTCTTTGATGGCGGAGGTGAACTGCCACAATGGCAAGACATCTGGCAAACGCTCTTTGTGCAGATTTACGGTTGTAAGATAAAACTGATTTCATTTTTTTTTTATTATTGAATTGATAATTCTTTCTTTCCATCATACAGCGAAGGCACTTGTGATTAGTTGGAAACATAAGTATAGGAAATTAAGTGCCTTCGAGGTCAAGCGGTGCTAAAAGGTTGCGTTCTTGCAGAAGCAGCGTTATTCCCTGTCACCTTGCAATGAATGGTTTCTAAAAAGGTATTCAGGACCTGCAGATTCAATACGGGACACAATCTGCTGTCATTCTTTGGTATTTCCAGCTACATAAACTAGTCTCCTTGACCCATCTGATCTAGTAGCACATCTTCTGACTTCCTGGTTTATCAGTGAGTGAATCTCTTTGCAATGATGGTATGTGATCTCTGTTAATTGTTTTCATTTGTGGAGGTGTACTTGGTGAGTGAACTCATTGGAGCAGTAATGCTACACCTTTGCCAATACCAATTTGTCTGTTACTGTGCTCCATTCAGGAGGGTAATCCCCCAGCCTTCCCCCGACACGTGTCTTCTAATCAAGGGGGGTGTGCACAGAGTCCACTGCTTGGATGCAGCAGGTCTTTGTGAACTGAAGCCTCTACCGCAACCTTTGCGTCCTCAAACCCCTCCTCTCTGAAATCACTGGTTGGTTATCTGTGTTGCTGTGGTTGTTCTTGCTGTGGAACAGACGTATTACTTTGGTGGGTGTTGGGTCTTACCCTATCCTCTGAGCCAGGTAGATTCTATGTCATTGACTAGATCACTGGAATGCGCAGGGTGCGGGCGATTAGGATCTTTTGGGCGTCTATGGATGCAGCCTGCTGAACCAGTTAGTCTCTTTGGTGGTGGATGATCTGCTTGATTACATCAACCTACAAACCACTGGAGCGGTCATGTCTGCCTGGGGCAGAGCATAATAATATTCATCTCAGAGCTGTTGTCGACCTTCAAATGAACGTGGTTGTGCCCATAGATTTGGGGTCCTTATTCTATTCAAGGGCTTCATTAATATGTGGACCAATGCAGAGCCCAGAAATATGTAGCCAGGAGAGGCGCCTTAAATTGTCGTTAATCTGGCTGCAAGCCATATCTGAAGCCTCTATAGAGCACAGTATACCAATGCTGGATAGGATACTTCTCTACAAGACAGTTTTCTCTTTACTTTTAATATTTTTCAAGATGCTTGAACAGCTCTTCCATTGCCTCCCATTGTGAACAGTTATAACAGATAAGGAGTGCTTGGGAGTGCACAATGCATGACAAGGTTGCAGAATCTATTGCCAACATTTCCACTGCTGCATCAAGGTGTTCTTCTTTCTTTGGAGGCTGCCCTTCAGTGGCCCCCTAAATAACAGGCCTTTTTTGAGCATGTGGACTGCAAAAGAATCAGAGAGAATACACCTTCTACTACAGAGTGGATCCTGTGGTCGTTTTTTTCTTACATCCTACTTTTTGTGTTATGCACCGGGTTACCAAGTCCGGCTTGATACAGCAACTATCTACAAGGCGCACTATTAACAATTCTTTAAAATATACAGAGTGGGCTTTGGCTTCACCCCAGAATAGTTCCCTCTTCTCTCATACTAGTGACCTTTTTAGTTTATCATGCCACCTCCCATGAGGTGCTTTTATTAGCGGATGTGAGGAAATATTTTACAGTAGTACACAGAATCATCACAAATGAAATTCTTTGAATCCTTATTTGTAGTGTTTTTTTCACTGCAGCAGGCAAAGTTTTACTCAGGACTCTAAGATTAAGCCAAACCTATTCCCTTTGCCAATGCTTTCTAAAGTCTTCTGCAGAGCTTTTTACAACTGTTTTAACACAGGCAAATATTGGACTCATCTCTCAGTTTTAGTCAAAGATTCCACAAGGAAATCATTCTCCTCTTGTTCTCCAGCTATGGTAACTTCCTTTCGTAATGTCGCCTGTTGGATTACCTCATGATATGAAGAAGTTTACATCTGGAGGTGATGTTCTTTGTTATCTGTCTCCAGTACATATTTGTTCTACGCATCTTCAGAACTAGGGTTGGGTCCTACACATGCTTGGCCCTTCACTTCCTCTTTATTTGTGTCTGTCTGAGGCAGTGGCACAGATGGAGAACATGAGTAGCATCCTGCAGGGCAACTGTTTGTTGAACTGGAGACTGTGTGTCTGGTTCTGTTGCGTTAGTACGTTTAGTAATGTAATACCTGCGTATATTGGTGAAAGGTCCTCCTCAATGACATTTGTATTTGATATCAGTCTCGCCTTAAAGTTGTAAACTCTGATGAAGGAGCGGTTGATTAGGCTGTGTTTGTGTGTCCAAACACATGGTAATACTACAAGATGGCCTGTATTGTGGTCAATTTAAAAAAAATAATCCTTAAGTCTTAATTATCTGCTTTGTCGCAAAGTGTAAGGAATCTGAGTAGGATCTTAGAGTCTGCTTCGCCCCTTTCGACTTTGGTCCATGCCCTTAGCACCTCTTTTGTTGGTACACATCGTGTAACCTGAGGCGGCGTCTCAGTTTATCAAACTTGCTACAACCTCTTGTCGGGACTCCTTGTCATCCGCAACTGTGCTTCCTCCTCCAGATTGATTTGAAGGACTCCAATCCTAGTTGGCTTCAATATTCTCATATGCACCCAAAGCAGTTTCAACTTGAGTTTTGAACTTTATAGTGGCATAATAATCCTACCTAAAATAACAAAAGGTATGGATAGTTCGTTTACACAATGCTGACAGGATCAATACCTTTCTTTATTGTGATCAGGAAAGGAACAGAATATATACCGGATACTGATCTGATTGCCCAAATT
Source organism: Triturus cristatus (assembly GCF_964204655.1). Lineage (NCBI taxonomy): Eukaryota > Metazoa > Chordata > Amphibia > Caudata > Salamandridae > Triturus > Triturus cristatus. The sequence continues at coordinate 1,188,771,565 of NC_140592.1, forward strand.
CAATACAACATTGAGACACTACCGAAATAGCTTATTCCACCCACCCAAGCAGCCATTCTCACATGACCTGAAAAGGTGAGTATACAGGATTGTCGATGGATTCATTCAATGTTTTTCAAGGTCCAATGCACTGCAGAAGTTCTTGGTGCTGTTCAGTACTATGTTTTCTTTGCTGTGGTGCATAAATCCACTTTTTCAGGTTTCAACACAATTTTGAAGATGGAGTTAACAATTTTATCTCTGATCATGATGGAGGAATCATTAATCAGATACATTGTGAATTTTGATTATATGATCACAAATCACTCTCCAAAACATAAAACTTTAAGAAAACAAATTGTAATATTCTGAACCCGAAACCTGATAGGATAGTGCACTGCATGAGTTGAAAACAAAACATGCTGCAAACTTACTATTTGTGAGTTACATAAAGATTAACACATACAAAATATTTTTGATGATATATAGGTTGTATTATGGAGATTCTTTAATTCTTCGAATGCTATTTGGATAATGTAGATACTTGTTTATTGTAAACATCATCCTACTTCAAATGTTGTGTAGGTATGTTTTGCTGAAAACTCTAGCAAAGAACTCTTTGCAACAGTCAAAAGCCTAGTCAATATACCAGAACCAATTAGCATGGACAGCAGTGAGGGATTTTGTAACTCTCTAGCAATGTTCTTTAAGGATAAGGTGGAGAATGTGAATAGGTCCCTTACTGACAGAGACACCGATTTGATTGGAAGAATGTCAGCTGTTGCATCCTCCATACCGTCTAATTTGTTTGTTTCCTTTGATCCACGGAATATAGAACAGATATCCCAGGTGGTTAGAACATCAAATTCTGGAGCACCTTCGGATCCATGCCCCCCTAAAATATTTCATCTTTTTCCGGATCTCATCAGTGAACAACTTGGTATAATATTCGAAGAGATTACCAGTTCTGGTATTTTCCCCGATCCCTGGAAGACAGTCTCAATCCTACCACTCTTAAAGAAACCCAATCTGAATCCAAGTGATCCCAGCAGTTACAGACCAATTTCCAGGATACCTTTCCTGGCTAAGGTTGTGGAAAAAACTATTGAAGCTCCAACTTACAACCTTCATATCATCGGAGGATCCTCTAGATCCCTCGCAATATGGTTTCCGAAAAGGGTACAGCACAGAAACGTCCTTGGTCATGGCAGCGGAAGAGCTCAGAGCAATACTGGCCACAGGTGGCAAGGCTGCATTGATTTTATTAGATCTATTCACGATACCATGAACCATGATATACTGATCAAAAGGATTTCAGAGGCAGGGATAAAGGAATCGGCCCTTAAACTGATTAAATCCTATTTGAGCAACAGGGTTCAGTATGTTCAGCTCGGAACATTTTATGCTTCCCTGTGGTGTTCCACGGGGCTCTTCATTGAGCCCCACGTTGTTAAACTTTATGTGAACCCCCTTGGCTGAAATAATTGAGAAGTTCAGCTTCTCTGTGATAGCCTACGCAGACGACACCCAGTTAGTGGTGTTAATCACTAGGAATGTTGAGGAAACAGCAGACCGGTTTAACTGCTGCATGACCAGGTGAACCAGTGGAAGAGCTTGAACTGCCTAAAGTTGAATGGGGGAAAGACGGCGGTACTTCTGCTGGGTTCTGAAACCTCCTTTTGGTCGCATAGGTGGTGGCCAGCTGGTTTGGGAGAATTTCCGTCCCAGTCAAGAAGGTGAAGAATCTGGCCATCATATTTGACGACAATCTAACCTTCAGCAATCTTTCCTTTACTATCTTCTTTATTCTATATATAATTAGGAAAGTTTTTACCTTTATACCGCCGAATTCTGTGAAAACCCTCATAACAGTATTAGCCCTGTCTAGACTCAGTTGGGGAAATGTCCTTTATATGGGCTTGCAACATTTACTTAAGCTACAACTTTGCAAAATGCAGCAGTGAGATTGCTGCTGGATAGTCCTAACTTCCAGTCAATATCCCACGGGCTGAGAAAGCTGCACTGGCTTCCAGTGGAAAAAAGGATAAAATGTAAATCCTTTTGCCTAGCGTTCAAGGCATTGCATGGGAACGGTCCTCAGTACCTGAAACAACATCTAACCTGGTATTTACCTGTCAGAAATCTAGGATAATCACAGAGCAAACTCTTACAACCCCCAGATTCAACAAAGCTCGTGGGGTGGAAGAAGCTTTATTCTGGGGACAGTGAATTCTTGCAATTCACTCCTGACTGACATAAAAAACAGGCCAATACTGCTCTCCTTCACAAAGGCACTAAAAATGTGGCTCTGTGCTAAATAAATCTCCACTCTCACTCTTCTTCTGGCACCTTACTGCTCAGTGCCTAGATGCCTTTGGGCATTTGAGCGCTATACAAATTCTCAAATCAAATTGGAAAATCTACTACAGATCAATTTACAAGATCGATGAATTAAATAAGAAAGAGTCCTCTGTGGTTCAACGTGTAATGTGACTGCCTGGATTGAGTGGATGCAGATTATAAGTCTGGTAAGTGGTGAACTGATGATTGTGTGTGGTAAAGCTGCAATAGGTCAAAAGGAACCACTGTCACGACAAGGTATATATATCATGATTACTTCCCTATTCCATAGATGATGGAGAATTGAAAAGTGTGCAGTAACTGTTTAAAAAGCTTTCTGTATTCTTCTTTACCATTTTGGTATATTTTCCAGAACAGTCAGAGGGATTTGTCAGCACAGTGATCCTGGAAAGTGGGGGCTGCTTACCAGGAGGTGAGGCCGCCAGTGACAGATGGTGAGGATGGCGGCGTTGGAGATGCTTCCTTGGCGGCAGGAGAAACAGATGGAGGGGTGGAGGAGAGGATACTGGAGCCTGAGGGAGCTGCGTCATCAGAATCACCTTCAAAAGGCGGGAGAGAAAAGGCACGTTAACTATCAACCACTCCATCCACTAAGGACTAGCAGAGATAAAAAGTTAGCACATGGGCAGGATGAATCTCAAAAGGGAAACCACATACCTGACGTTGCAGAGGACTGTTCCACAATGCCGACCTTCACAACCTGAAACACAAATGTCAAGGTCACATGAAGCCAGTGTGCAAGGGCCACAGCCTTTGGTGCTCTAGAGCAGCCTCTTGGATAATGCATACTTGCAGAGGAGTGCAAAACATTAACCCTCTGCTTTTTCTATCGCCACAGGGAGAATATGCTAATATTTAAAGAAAAAAGGTATCTACTCATCTATGGCCAGCATGATCTGGGACAAGAGTTCTCCAGTGAAGACACAGCATAGCAGACACAGCAGAGAGCCTTCTCCCGATCCCCAGCAGCTAGTTTACCAACACCTCAGGGGCAGTACTTTTTTTTTTAAACAGAAGTATCTCCTCTCTATTATCCATCAACCCCTGTATCCAGAGTACCAGAATCAGCCAGTTCTCCAACAGACAATAGATTTTAGGCCTCACTTTCCAATACAGGAACACTCAATACTGCCGCAACTTTCCCAATTTCTGTCTTTCAGTTACAAACCGTGGTTTAACATACAATATTCTGGCCTTTTGTTCATTTCCAGGTAATCAGAGGCTAATGTTTCAGCAAATCACATGCAACAGCAGCTTCCTTGTAAGACCCTTGAACAATGAACAGATTACTGCAACTATAGCAGAGAAGACGCTCTACAGAACTGATCAGTTCATGAAAAAAAAAAAAACACTTGTATGCACTAGATAAGCACTACCGAGGCTGCGCAACGCTTCCAGTGCACCGCAGTATCCGGCTACAGCATACTGCTTGTGGTTATGGAGTTTCAAATCTGTAGAGACAAAATCATACCATGACCTGCAGCTTGCTCCTAGATGGACTGCAGGGAAAAACAATGGAGAAGGCACAGTGTCCACCACCCTGCAGATTATACTTACCCCCACAAAGGGAATAAACTTTTGTGAGGAATCTTCATCAGGGCTAGAGGCAAGAGATAACGAAATATTTAAAGGCAGTTGAAAGAAAAAAATGAACCATTTTTCAATATTGTTATTTAATTCATCTAAAGCATGCAAAAGGAAATTAAATCCATGCAAGCAACATTTTTTAAAACATCGATAAGAGCTCAACCTTCTCCAAGAATCAGGTGCGCAATCAGCTTAGGCAAGAAGTAATTGGGTGGTTTCATGTAGTCATTTTTAAGTGAGAAATTATTCGTCTCAAGTCTTCTGCTTCAACCCCAAGTCTACATGTGCTTGCCTAAGCAACAGACTGCCACAGGTCCCAGACATCAGTCATCTTTCACTGTGCAACCCTTCGCATTTTCCGGTTCCTTTGTGGTGGAACTGAAACTTCAAGGATTCTCAAGCACTATCAGCAATTTTTTATAACGATTTCCATCTTTTTAGGGAAATGGTTTGCAATGTAGTACAAATATCTACAAGCAATTGAAGGGCGGGCCATACTGGGTGGGCGTCCACTATAAAATAAAACACTTTCTTTGAGCCTGCTGCAATTCTTAAGTGAATCAAGGACTATCAATCTGAGAATTTATTCAACGCATGTTAAAGATCCACCAACCACTTCTTTACTCTGAATAAGGATGAAGGCAACCTGGAATACAGGTTCCTAAAGTAACAGTAAACTAACTGCTACAATTGGGACTATGCTCATAAATATGAGGCCTTGAAAAACACTTTTTACCAGCATGAAACAGGGGTTGGCTAAAAAGAACAAAAAATAATGCATAAGGGTGCATTAAAATATCTAAGCGCAATCATGTACCCCCTCCCACCCCAAACTCTTCTTAAATGTTACTCTTGAGGCAATGTTATGGAGGAGCAGATATAATGTCTCGGAGGATGGGGCAGCTTCATGTATCATCATGACCGAGATCAGGGTGAAAGTCAGTCCAGCAACAGGGTTTGCAAGACAGCACCCGATGAATGAACTACACTCACTTCAGGTGCACTTCAAAGGCCTCATATCCTCACGATTGGCCCTCTAGTCCACAAATACAGAAATGTTTGGTCTACAAGTGAAGTCCTTCAGCTTGGAAGATCTAACTGGCATAAAACGAGTACCATTACATTATGCCTACGATTACCATTACGATAAAAATGTTAGGCATTGATATTAAAAAACCCTCTTCATTTAGTATGTGTCAACCTAAACTACTGGAATTTCTGCAGGCAGAACATCTACCAATTAGAATTAAGGTTTTGCACCTTACATTTTTTCACCACGTGGAACATATTTTTCAATGAGGAGAACCCCCTTCCCAAACATTTGCTGAAAACATGAAGTGTCTATTGTACACTTCACCCAGTATTTTTGAGCCACATGTATCATTTTAAATAGCGATTACCTATTGCGATTCTCTGCGAATTGCAATTAGGTCATCGCAATTTGAATGTATGAAATGCCATGAGTTTCATTTAGCGTTTCCTAATGGGTCGCAAACAGACCTACCTCATGAATATTAAAGAGGCAGGTTGCAATTTGCGACCCATTAGGAATCACTAAAATCACAGGGATGGTGGCCTGCTTGGGTCAGCAGACCACCATGTCTGTGCTTGCTTTTAAATATATATTTAAATAAGCATGCCAGTAACAAAAGACCTAATGGTCTACGTGTCCCGTTGACAAATCAAGTGAGTAGCTTGGCCTCTCACATGCTCAACTTTAGGAAGAGTTGAGATCAATCATGTCACCAATGACACAGATGACATCACTGCATGATGAACATCATCTCCTTGTCTAGCCATTACAAGACAACTTATAACCACACTGTGGAGGACTTTTCAAGACACAATAACTCAACACTGCACAGTTTATACTGGGGGCAAAGACTATGATGTATGAACGCACATGAACAAATATAGTTAGGTTTTCTTATTTTCAGTGTTATTTTTTAGGGGAATTATAGTGGTATTTTACAGTATTTCACCAACTTTTGAAAATCAAACTTTTATCTGTGCTTATGCTTTTCTGCATCAAGGAAATTTGCCAGGCACTGGGTTTTCTATTAATTACTAAAATTGTGTTTATCTTGGCAGGCCCATCTCTAAAATTAGGTATAAAATGGTTGTCTGAATATGAAAAAGTGATAAATACAGACATATTTCTGAAGGCTACCTGAAGTGTTGATAATCCATTCAGGAGCAAACTACATTTGTTTGTGAATTTGCTTCTCTGGTTCCTATGCTTGTCATGAAATGTGACAATTTTGTGTGGCTCTTGGTAAGTCTCCATTGTAATCCTGCCTGCTGTTTCATCTTCCTGTTGCCTCCCTGCATACCAACATACTTTATAGCTGAATTTGATTGTATTTGGATTGTCCCCGGATTTGACCGCGACCTTTATCGTAGATATATAGGGTTCCTCTCTCATCCTGGTGTAATGGAGGGATGTGTGACGGAACCACAAATGCCATTACCATGCATGCCTTAACAACGCCGTTATTAAAATGCAGGCGTCTTTACCACGCATGCCTTTATATGTCTTCTACAAGTATAAAATTATACTATATGTATATATATATATATATATATATATATATATATATATATATATACACACACACACACACACGTATGTATATATTATATATATATATACACACATATATATAAATATATAATACACACACACACACCCATATCACCTTAGTAATCCACAACCCCATAACCCATACCCACCCTTAAACCTAAAAATAACTTTGCCACCCAAAAACTCACCCTAAACCCGAAAAATACCCTTGCCACCCATACTCCCCCTAAACCCTAAAATTACCCTTGCCACCCAGAAACCCACACCTACCCTAAATTTACCCTTGCCACCCAAAACCTATAACCACCCTTAACCCTAAAATTACCCTTGCCACCCAAAACCCATAACCACTCTTAACCCTAAAATTACTCTTGCCACCTAAAAGCCCATTAAAACCAATAAGACTAAAATTACCCTTGTCACCCAAAAATCCATACCCGCCCTAACTCTAAAAATACACTTGCCACCCAATAACGCACACCCACCCTAAACCCTAAAATTACCCATGGCACACTAAAACCTACGCTCACCCTAAACCCTAAAATTACAATTGACACCAAAAAACCTACACCCACACTAAACCGTAAAATTACCCTTGCCACTCAAAAACCCATACCCACCCTAAAAATACCCCTGCAACCAAAACGCACATTCACCCTAAACCCTAACAATACCCTTGCCCCAAAAACCCACATCCACCCTAAACCCTAAAAATAGCCTTGCCACCCATAAACCCATACCCACCCTAAACCCTAAAAATACCCCTACCACCCAAAAACCCATACCCACCCTAAACCTTAAAAATCCACTTGCCACCCACGAACCTATACCAACCTTAACCCCTATAATTACCCTTGCCAGTCAAAACCCTAATCGCCACTATAAACCTTAAAAATGCTCTTGCCATCCAAAAACACACACCCACCCTAAACCCTAAAAATACCTTTGCCACCTAAAAACACACCCCCACGTTAAACCCTAAAAATATCCTTGCCACCCAAAAACCCACATCCACCATAACCCTAAAAATACTCTTGCCAACCGAAAACCCACACCAACCCTAAACCCTAAAATTGCCCTTGCCACCCAAAGACTCACATCCACCCTAACCCCAAAACATTCCCTTGTCAGTAACATACATACACATCTAGGTGAAGACCGAAATGCGTAATGGCGTACATGACTATCTAATAAAAGTTTGTGCAGCATCATAGGCTGTCTGTGCTCAATTCTGCTGATGGAAGCGCATCACAACGGATTGATTAATTATATATATATATATATATATATATATATATATATATATATATATATATATATATATATATACACATATACACACACACACACACACACACTCTTATCTTCGAAATACTGCGTGGTAAAAACGCATGAGTTGTAAAGACATGTGTGGGTCAGACCACGTAGTAAATGCTGTTTCCCTTAATGGACCTGGTTAGAATTAGTTCCAGCTGGCAGAATGGAACCTGCATTATGTTTGGTGTCCCACAGTGACCCACAAAAGCCAAAAGTGGTCTCTTCATGAATCTCTCAATTGCTTGATTACTTACTGTAATCAGATGGTGTAGTAGATCGAACAAAGTAAAGATAGAAACTTTTTGACCCCAATGTCGACAATGAACTTTTAAAATAGGATCCCAGATCACAAACTCACGCCCCTTTATCCCCCTCTCTTACACCAAAATAATCCTCTGTTGGAAAACAAACTGGCAGGTGGAGGTCTGAAATCACAACATTGCTATCCTTGTAAACCAAAGAAGACTGCACACTTTGAAGGCCATATCAATCACATGGCTGTGCACTGTGCAAACCCACCAATCGTGTATAACAAACAGCAAGTGGTCATTTACATATCTATGTGAGGCAACACAGCCTTTAAAGCCACATATTACCACTGATCAAAGCCATTTTCAAATGATATCTTTTGTCTAGAGTGCTTTCAAATGCTAGAGGAGATAGCAGAAGGTTAACTGTACTTGTGGACAAAATTACACTGGTCTTGGTGAAAGCTGAATATATGAACCTTTGTAGCATCTGTGTCCACTTGGAATGAGAAGACAGGCTGCTCTCGCGGTGGTTTGTCGTTGCAAAATCCCACAGCAATGTGATAAGACATTTTGCTACCATATTCCAGAAGGTCCCAGTGAAGGAACATACTTTGGCCAAAACTTTGCAACATGTGTGTCTGTATTCAATTCAGGGCCTAGGAAGGAAACTGGTGCACATCTGTGTACACATCTGTGAGTGACACCGATGTGACCTTGCTTGCAGCGTCCCTACCCAGTTTTCTTCATGCAGGCGTTCTGCAGTTCAATATGCATATATTCAAAGGAGTGCAACAGATGACACAAGTTAAGCGGTCAGACAATATGCAGTTCATCGGTTTACAGGCATGACATGCTGGAGTCATTCGCCATGATGCTCAACCCAGGGATATAGTGCTGCGCAGGAGGGAGGAGAGGAACATAGGCAGAGGGAAGGGTCGGGTCTGCTGAGTTTTCAACAATCAATTTACCAAAACCAAGTTACAAAGCAGAGTTCACGTCATTCCATATCAGCCAGTAAATACCAGCAGGACGATGGACTAAACTTGTAAAACAAAATGCAAGAAATTAAAAAAAGGAAGAAAAAGGCACAAAGGGGGAGGCTGGTCTTTTTTCAATGCTTTAACCCCTCCTACCTTCCCCGTAAATACCTAGAACATGTTTAACCATGTGGATTTCAGGATGCGATTTAGTAAAGCAAAAATAAATCCCCCAGCCATGGTAGAAATATTTAAGGATGAAGAACAATTGTGTCAAAGGTGACCCCTACTGTCTGTTCAATTTATTGGGGGTGGCATTCCATGCGAAGAAAATTCATCTGTGTATATACAAATTGATTGATTGATTTGGCAATTTATAAAGCACAAACAAATGCCCGAGGGCGTCAAGGCGTTAGTGCGGTTTGTCTACTGTGGAAGGAGAAGAATTACATGGGTCTAGCGCTGAAGGAAACATTATAAAGAAAAGAGCCAGTTCTTCAAAGCCTTGCGAAAAGGAAAGTCGGCTTGCAGACAAGAAATGGAATAAGGAAGAGCGTTACCGTGCTTGGATTCAGCCACAGGAAAGGCTCTCCCTCCTCATCTTGCCTTTCGATATTCAGGACTAACCAACAGACTTTTCCCCGCAGTCCGCAACTGTCTAGATCGAATGCATCTTTGGAACCGATTCTCAATACCGTCAGGGCCAGTACAGTGTAGTGCCTTGTGATCAATGCATAAGGCTGTGACAGTCATTTGTTTGGTAACCGGAAGCCAATGCAATTTACGGGTCCCCGCAGAAGCGGACTGGGATTTGTGAAGATCAAGAATCATGTAGCGATTTGGCTTTACTAGTCTTATTGATGTCCAGGTGAAGTGTGTTACAATGGTCCAACCTGGACATTATCAATGCCACGGCCGCTTGTTTGCGTGCAGGGAGAGAGGGAAACACTTTCCTGACAGTCTTAATCACCCCAAAAACAGGTTGAGACTGTCCTGTTAACCTGAAGATTGAAGGACAGGTTTTTGACCACCAGAAGCCCAAGATGTTTTGTGGAGTCAACAGGGTTGGGTAATTGACCCAGTATTTCCAGCTACCAAGATTGGGCCAAAATGGATGGTTGGCTACCAGAGATCAGGACCTCAGTTTTATCACCACTGAGTCTGAGGTTCTTTTTCCCATCCAGATGGCTACCGCCTGCATGCAGTTCTTGAAGTTGGTGGCCGATGCCTCTATGTCCTTCGTAATTGACACAATTATTTGTGTGTCGTCAGTGTAGGACAACACCTGTAGCCCAAATGATCTTATCAGTTTCGCCAGAGGGGCAACATATAAGTTGAACAATGTGGGGCTCAGGTAGGAGTCCTGAGGAACCCCACATGGGGTAGCTATGGACTCTGAATAGAAATGATCCACAACCACTGTCTGTGACCTATCCATCAGAAAGGATGACAGGAGCTTCAGGGCAGAGTCTGCGACCCCAATTTCCTGCAAGCGGTTAACAAGCCGGGTGGGAGAGATGGTATTGAAGGCTGTATAATGTATGCATGAACACATCTGCAAATATCACTTTGCCCTGTTGCTCTTGCTATAGTTAATGCAGTGCACAGATATGAAACACTGCTGCCTGCCTGTCATACACTTAACATAACGTTAACATGTGTATTTGTGAAGCGCATGTTCACCCGTAGGTATCTTGGTGCTGAATAACAGATGTTTATTGTTACCCAACTCAATGGTACTCATTTTATCTACCTCAAATGGATGAAAGGCTGAGTGGTTCCGCCGGGATTTAAACCGGTGACCATGAGGTCGAACACAGGCCCCTGCAGTGGATGCATTAGTCCACTGAGCCACCAGACCCGGCCCGGCCAACCAATGCAGAAAACTCATTTTTCCCTATTGACGTACTTTTACTTTTCTACACGTTTTGATTAATTGTTGCTATAGTTAGCGATTGGTGAGCTGTACATTTTTTTATAATTTAATAAAGTGAAAAAGAGATAAGTTTTAGATGCCACCTACTCCTCTTAATTCACCATTACTGCCGCATGATGTCACTGTACAGTGCAATCTTCAAACTATAGCTGGTTGGATAATAATGTGTATGCTCAGCAGACTTTGTTGAAGTAGCTTCAAATGAATAATGCTCAAGTACATTCGGGCTAGCAACACAAGCCACCGGGCTTGCATGCTCAGCTTCCTCCCAGCGACTGGTTAACTGGAAGGATGTCAGAAATGTACTAATCTGGCTTTCTTGCTTTGATGAAACCGAACACTTAATTGTCTAGTAACCTGCTGCCTACGCATTTTTCTGTTAAATCTAGAAACCAAACCTAAATATTTAGAAGTTGCAAAGATGGCGTTAAAGGTGGCCAGCAGAATATTAGGTTTAGGGAGCAACACATCTGGCAAGATATGAAAATAAGCATTTAGTGGTCATCTGACAACCTCCTTTGGACTACACACACTACCTTCAGATTAAGAAATCTGGCAGCCCACAGCTACATTTCCACATCATCGGATGCAAGCTTGGCCCTAAATTAGTCATGGCCACTCCTGAACATAGTTTGCAAGTTTTGTTCTTTATTTTTAAATCAAAAAAGAGTTTTTCTTCATTTGTATTTCTGCTAGAATATCGTCCTTACAGTAGACACCAGTGGGTCAACCATCATGCTCAAATTTGTTAAATATTGCATGGGTCATCTAGTAAAAATGTATATCTAATACCAGCTTTCAATGAAGAGCTCTCTTCTTCTATCACCAATGTTTCTCCTATATTTAAGAATATTGTGCCACTGGTCTCAAATGCCAAGAAATACGGCCACTAAAATAAAAAAAAAAGGGCGAAGTAGAGTCGTACACTGGAGACATATGATGGGTTTTTAGTCATGGCTTCGGTCACAGGCTGTCTCACTCTACATAGGACTGTGCCCTACGGACTGGAATAAATTCAGCATGGTGAGGAAATCAGAGGACTCTGAAAAGCACAAAACTGTCATCGCACAAAGGACAGACAGTTGTACAGCGTGAATCCCGCTACCATGTGAACAACTCAATAATGTTCCACATAGCGAGGAAAGGTTTGTCCTGTTAAACTCTATCAGGCTGAGATCGATTGTACGCATGCAACAATATGGCTGAGTTCTGGGTCAAGTTAGGCCCTTTAAAAATATATGTCCTAACAAGGTTGCAAGTATTGTATGTTAATACGGATCAAACCGAAGGGACCCTTGACACAATGCAAAGGAGAAGAATGTAAAGGGAGATGAAATGAAGGGACCAGGTCAAACTTCCCATCTTGCACTAACATTTAAATAAATCTTAAAAGACCAGCCTCGGAGAAGCTAACAAAGGAAGAAGGGAGGCACAAGGACCCGGAGAGACTCCGATACCTTAAGTTAAAATCAAAATGAGAACTCTTTTTCCTTTTCAGAAGGCGACCGAAAGGAAAAAATAGATAAAAACACATACATTATTACATAATCTTACAAAAAAGATCACAAATGTACTACTGCCAATGTATAATCTATAGGACGGGGTGTTCCATCCTCACAGTGTAATCATCTTGATGTTTTAAGACTAAAACTCAAGGGCTAATTATCTCAAATATTCCTGCAACGTTCATAGTTTATGGTCTCTATAGCTTGGTGATTAGTTTATTAACTCTGCTTATTGATTCTAGCCACCCCGAAAGCCTCCTAGGGTAGGGAAAGACCAGTTGTGGACAGTATGGCCCTATCTCTAAAGTAAACACCTGCACCTTTCTGAGAGGTACAGGATCCAAGGTCCTTCAGGAAATTGGGTTATTTGGACCTTTCATTTGTATCGATACCTACAGTGAATGAGGCATATTGTTGACAACTGGGAGCAAGCTGAGCGGAACCCTGTGGCATCTTGTTCCTAAAGACTTTGGGAGCGCACAATTTGAGATAATGAGGAGCTAGGAAGGACAACGTTACTTACCTGTAACCAACTTGTTTGCAGCTTGTCGTGGTGTACATCATATGCAGTGCGGTATCCCCAACATCTAGTGTTGGGTTCAGAATATTACAACATGTTTACTCAAAGAGATTGAGTTGGTTTCAAGGCGGACATGTGATCGTGTAGGTGAAAATCACAATACATAAGCACACAGACTGCACCTTAGATTATTGCGTCTTCCCCCATTGCACTAGGTGACTCTGCTTACGCGTGCAAAGAAAAAAAAACGCTGCGTAGCACTTTTTTTTATTTTCCAAACACAAGGACATAGGAGATGCATGTGAATTTACACCAGAACCCGCAACCATCCACTCATTTACAGACGAGTAACGTTTTCCATATGCAGTATGAGTTGTAGTGAGTTGCAGTACATAGCGTGCATTGCATGGTTTTGAGAGCAGTGTCCAATCCCCTTAATGCTGAGGCAGGTGGAAAGTTGAGGTAGTTGTAGTGATCGATTTTTTAGAACTCTTTAGGCCCAAGTACTCCTTTTTTTGAGTGAATGTCCACATAGTAATGTAAAGTGGGTGTGTGTACATATATCCACGTTACTACCTTAAAAATGTGCACCAGTGGTGTTTTGTTGAGGAAAGCCATGGTGGCACCTATTTTGTAAGTTCAATGATCCTGAGGAAATTCAAGCGCTGCGTGCTTAAGCATTCATAGTAAACCTGAATGCATCAAAACAGTATGTCAAACTATGCCCCCTTTTGAAATGGGATTAGCCAGTTGTTCAGGTGAAAAGAAAACAAGTGCTTTGTTTTGCATAAGGTTTTGGCTATGTCAATGTAGAGCACGTGTACTTTTAATGTCTAGTGAATGTAGGGTTCTTTCTGTATTGTCTGAAGGTTTGTAAAGAATGCTGAAAATTCAATTGTTTGATTAAGGTGAAAAGATGATAAAACCTTTGGAAGTAAATGAGGATATGTTTATAGTATTACTTTATCTGCGCAAACTTGAAGGAAAGGTTCATCCACAGATAGAGCTGACATTTCACTAACTTCATACGAGGAAGTATTGCCATCAGAAATTTCTTTTCCAAGTTATGACTTGTAGCGAGCATGAATGTAGTAGCTTTAAAAGGTGTGCCAATTAAGCATGTTAAGTTAAATTAAGATTCTATTTGGGTATTGAGGGTGGCCTCAGTGGGATAACCTTTTCTTTGGGGCTTTGTTAGGAGGAATCTTCGGAGGCTAAATTGAATTTCTGTTTTCTAAATAGGCAACATTTGCAGATAAATGTTTGCAGATGGAATTTTAGGTTAAGCTTGCTTCTTTAAGGAAATAAAGGTATTTACGATGGAGTAGCGGTATGGCAGTTTACACACAGTAGTAAATAAAATGTTTCCATTTTGCTGAATAGTAGGTCAGTGTAGCGAGGCAATGTACTTCCTTAAGAATACTTGTAAGCTCTAAAGGTAAATTAAGCTACCTAAATTATACAACCTGAGGAGTTAAATAGCTGGACTGAGTCACTGTGGATTGGGATGGTAAATCTGGTGGTAGTGCATTGTACGCAACTTTGGGCATCCTCCGAGCTAACTCGATGGGTATTGATGCAGGAATTCAATGTCTTTTCTTCTGAGGCACAGTAGAAATTAAAGATGCCATCTGGTACTATCCACTCTTTGTTCAGCTGCTTACATTTCTATTTTTGAGGCAAAATGCAGTCTTGAAAATGGAGCACCCAACGTTAGATCTGAACTCAAGGGCAGAAAAAGCAATGAGTCATTCTCAAAACCAATACTCCACCTCTTGAAGTAAACAAGGTGTAATATTTTGAACCTAATACTAAATGTCAGGATAATGCACAGCATGTGATACACAGCAAGACATGCTGCTAGCTGCGTAGATGAGACTTGGAGTTTGTGTTGCTGAGAAAAGCTGACGGAGCAGAACATGAGGCCAAAATACGGATCTTTGTAGGAAGCCACATCTGGTTGGGGATGGGCAGATCCCAGGACATCAAATCTCCATTGGGACAGCCAAAGAGTGAAAATATGAATCAGCCTCTAGGACGTGAAACGCTACATACTGACTTTACACGTGCATGCTGATTCACATAATTGCCAGTGATAGCAGGAGTGACATCATGCAGTTTGCCCACCAATGACATCAAATGGAAGAACCCTTGTTAAGAGTTAGAAGTGGAAACTCCAGAAAATAACTAAGGCTCTGGGACAGTGGTTACTTTCTATTTCTGCATCGGTTTCCATGACCCCTGACACTTGGGGGTAGCAAGGGTAGTAATCTAGGCTACATCCAAGCAAAGGCATTTACTTGCTGGGCCAGGATCATCTTTTGCAACCTGTTGCATGCCTCTGTGTTAAAGAGTGGTGCAGGTCCGATACGTAACCCTACCCTTGCCCACCATGACAGTGGAAGAGCTCAAAGACTTGAACACTAGCAGAATGGACATTACATTCTAGTTCTTCTAATGCATTAACTGAAATCGATGCTCACAACAATAAAACAGAAAAAGAAGCATATCGCTAAAGGGGTAATGTAGCCTCCTTTGCCAATTCTACTTCTATGTAACTGATGCAGTTCCTCTACTTGGACTATGGATCTCCCTACTGTAGACCAGACCAAACTCCTCTTACCGTGAAAAGTCCAATGACGAGGTACCTGGGAATCATCCTGCTTGTCCTTATCAAGAGGAACGGTCTAGAGCCTCTCTCCCGGCCAAATCCCTCTATCAGGGAGAAGTGGCAAGAACCAGGCAAATTCAGAAAACAATAGCTCAAAACGCAAGTTGCTAAACTTTTGGTGGCCAGAGAAGGTGGGAAAGCTTACGCAACCATCCTATGGACACAAACAGCATTGCCTGTAGCATGAACTACCACACACCTGTCCTAAGAAAGCTGTCGTTGGTATGCAGATCTTTGGATTAAGATGATACTTTACAAAATTGCCTGCTTGGCAAAACATCACAGTCCAGAATAGATAGCTCCCTTCTGGCCTGAATTGTATTGTTTACAACATAAAAGGGAAGTTACCCCCATAAGCCATGAGTATAGATACTACTTATGGTAAACGTATGAAAATTGAATCATGTGTACACAAAATGTTGCTTCGTATTTTTTCATTGATTAGACATAGTTTTTGAGCACACCGGGATCAAAACCCTTTATTTATATAAAATGATATTGTTGGCACCACAGTCAAGACCCACAAGTATGCAAAAGAAATGTTTAAGTTAGAATCGATGACCTGATTGAGATAGGTTAAGGCCAACATGATAAGGGGCAGTGAACTGGTCTGATCTTTCTTTCAAAAGGGCTCTAGGGGAAGTAGCACAGACTGTTTATGGCAGGTCACGCAAACAAAGGTTTGATCTGATGAGCAAGACATCCAAGGGATGCAGAAAACTGGAAGCTGGACAAAGAACTGATAGATGTTGCAGGAACTGGAAGTATTAGTGGTGATTGGCAAGCTGCATGGACACTCTGTAAAACACAGGCAGTCAACAGCATAAAGTATCCAAAAGGAGAACTGGAAACTATCACGCCAACAACAATTTATCCTGCTTTATACCCTTATTCATACACAGCAGCAGAGGTTTTAGAGCTGTGATTTAGTACTTCGTAAAGATCAGCATGGAGTCTGGGGAGAGAGATTTGTTCTTTCAATTCTCTTTTCAATCATTCGCAGAACAGCTTGTAAATGTTGTACTGCCCCAGGATGATGCCCCAATCCAATGTTATTGATTCACTGTAGAAAGGTAATGGGTACAAGGGAGCACTGTGGTTTTTGGTGGTTCACTGTCTGTCCAACTATTCCTCCACTCTTCCTAGAATAGGCCCTGAGACTCTGTGCCCCAACTATTGCTGCACTCTTCCCAGAACAGCAGCTGATCCTCAGAGTAAAACTTAAACAATAAAAATAAAAAACATACACCAAAGTGAAATAACAAGATACAGGACAAGTGCAATTCAAGCTGACCAAAAACCCTTAGTGATCATGTATCTTCAAAATACTTAAATAGAATATTATTTTTAAAAACATTGGAAAACAACTTGCTTATGGGCCGAAATCCTCCAAAGAGCACGATCTGTCCAAGTCGAGAGGTGGCAATTGGTTTGACATTTTAATTAGCAACAGTGGGTATTTTTCCATTTTGTAGTTAATCAGCAATTTCGTTAGTATTTTCGTATGCAGCCTAAGTGGTTTCTTTGCTAGGCGATTTGACTACGCCAGCCATCACTGCAACAGGTGAAGATTCATCTAAACAAAGATACGCCGACAAACACCATCGCCAAGGCTTGTGTCGTTAAATAAAGCAATGGATATTGAATGCCCCATGTACTTTCACAGTGCACAGATATTCAATACTTATGTAACACATCAATCTATGTATTATTTATCTTGATTTATGCTTGATTATCCAAATACCCTCTGAGAATATGTCCTTGCTGCTGCGACATACCTTTTCTGCTTGTACGTCAGCATGGCTTCTGCAATCGGTAACTGGTGGGCGCAGTTGGCACCAGCAATGTACTGTGTCACCCTGGATATAATGTCTGGAATATCCTGTACTGCAAGAACACAATGAAACAAATGCAGAAAAGGAACAGTTAACAA
Organism: Triturus cristatus; assembly: GCF_964204655.1. Lineage (NCBI taxonomy): Eukaryota > Metazoa > Chordata > Amphibia > Caudata > Salamandridae > Triturus > Triturus cristatus. The sequence goes on from NC_140592.1 coordinate 1,188,789,186, forward strand.
GCAAGTCCAACAAGCACATGTAGGCAAAAGATCAGGTCTCCAATCCACAGTGGAAACTTCATCACAGTACTACAGGCCTGAAACATTGTTCATCAACAAGCAAGAGCAAACCAAGGAAAATGGTGGTGTTCATACCTGCTTACCAAGGCTTGTTTACTTCAAGTTAACAACAGAGGATTGCAAAGCTGGCCTTCAACTTAGGCAAACATCAATACCATCTCTTGCCCTTTCATCCATCGGGAGGCGCTGCTCACCGACTTTTTATCAGCCAGTGATTTCATATAATTTTCCAACACACTGAAGTCTTCCGCTTTTTGATCAACTCTAAACTTTATGAAGACAACCGTATCGAAGGTCTTGGAATGGACCCTATGACTCAGCCTGCAGAAGGGTCAAACTACCTAAAAGCAGATCTTCCAAGACCCGGGTCTGGTGGCTCAGTGGACTAATGCCTCCACTGCAGGGGCCTGAAATCGACCTCATGGTCACAGGTTCAAATCCCAGCGGGTCCACTCAGCCTTTCATCCATCTGAGGTCGATAAAATGAGTACCAATGAGTTGGGTAACAAGAAACATCTGTTATTCAGCGCCAAGATACCTCTGAGTGAACGTGCGCTTTACAAATACACATGTTATGTTATGTTGCTGCTCATCCCTCCCCGGCACCCTTCCAGCAACAAGGCCCTCAGAAACGCCATGCTTTGCTCTATGAAACCCTTATTTAGTCACACTATCTCTTGGACAGGAGTATTGTTTTTGAAACAGCAGTGTTGTGTTGCAAAGTGGCATGTTGCGCTAGGGATAAAGAAGTCCTTTTATAGTTTTCTTGTACCATCTTTGTCTCCTCCACTTAGAAGTTTTGCATCGAGATCTAAATGTAAGAAAGTACTTAGGAGCATGTATAGCAGATGGACACAGATTAATCATCTGCCATACTTACAGACACAGGACTGCAGCCAACCTATGAGCCATATGCAGTGGCACTGGATGTTGAGTCCTGGATAGTAAAGGAAAAGCAGTCCACAAAAAGCCTTATAACTAAAGGGAGGGATGCCATCTGTGTCTGCAGAATAGGCACAAACTACAGCAGGGTTGGTAACTTCTGTGGCTGTCTATTGGGGCGGAGGCAAAGCTGGAGTCCAATTACCAATGCAGATAGATCAACTCACAGGGGCAAAGAGGCCAATATTGGTGAATCAAACAGCGGCTAAAGGAACAGAGTGGTATTTAGGGGCTGCAAAGGAGTGGTATCCTCATAGGCCTTCAGGTATTACCTTGTTTCTGGGTGACAGGGATGGAATGGGAAGCGACCTTTGGGGTCTCAGTCTTACAGGTCTGAACCTCGGCATCAACAAAGCAGTAGAAGAAAGGACCCTTCTGATGGCGTCAGGCACCACTGACAGCCAATCAGTGCTACATTATAAATTAATGCACCCCACGATTAAGATACTTTCAGCGCTCGGTCCCCTAATCTGTTGGATCACAAATACTCCTCATTATGTGGATTCCTCACTGCATGAAATGAGGAATATTTGTGCTGCAGGGCACGTGATCAGAAGTCAGCCTGCACTCCGCCTTACTTTTTAAATCTGGGGCTCGCACATGCAAGGCCAGTAAAAACAGGCGAACCTGCCTGAAACTTAGCAGCAGCTGCTTAACACAGATTTAAACCATCATTGGCAAACCCAATAGGTCTCACCTTTTAGAGCCATAGGCAATATTTTGTCTCCATGCTGTACAGCAGCGCGGGTGCTTTAAAGTGTTGCCTAAACTCATTTTAAAAGTGCTATGACACAGCCAGGATTAATGCGCTTTGTTTCGTACGGTCATTAGTGCTGGATGCATCATGTTCCCTTCTTTATTAGTATTTTTAGTCAGACTTCTATACAGCAATGGGCAGCCTGCATGTCCCTTGGTGCATACAATATCTCTCACAAGTGTGAGCGCATGCGCTGTTGCAGGCGAGACCTACACATGTCCACGTCAAATGACAGATTGCCTGGCTCTTTGTAAGCCTGAAATTATTTGCCCCCTGGGAACGAGGACATGCCTGGTGAGTGGACCTACCTCTGACATGCATGGGCCTCCAGAGATGTTCTGTTCTTGGGGCTGATGCAATGTGGCCAGATCTAATGACCAATCAAGTGTTCAATAAGCCATTCAAGCGCTGGGCCAGCCTGTACCATATGGTCAGAAGCACACCAGAGCAGCCAGAATGCAGGGGAGCAGCCAGAATGCAGGGAAGCAGGGACACCGAGTAGGTCTCTGAATGCCCACAGAGAACCTCCAGACAAGTGAGGGTAAAAGATCATGGTTGGCACCGGCACCACACCCTCTGTACTAACAGAGGTAGAAACACCAGTCTTTCAGAAGCCAGGTGAGCAGGGGACTATAAAAAATTATGTGGCCCTCCATAGCTGTCCTGCTAGACACAATCCTGAATTGACTTGCCTCAACCTTTGCAACATAAAACCTGCTTTGGTAAATCATAACTTCGATTTGGCAATTAAATGCCCATTTCCGAATCCTTTTATTTATATTAAAAAGAAAAGAATATGTGTGTGCCTAGCAGGAAGCATGAAGGACTAAACAAAAGGAATGTCTTAATTAAATCCCAAACAATATCCAAAAGACAAAACAGGAGACAAATCATGACCTTTCACCAAGGCGGCCAATTGAAACGGGCAGCCGAGTGCTGAATGCTATGGGCGAGAGGTTAGGAGCATTGAGTAATGATGCCCCCAGGCCTTCACTGCCCTCCTGGGGGTTTCCATCTCAGAATCCCTTTGCTGACTAGGTCCTGCCTCTGATATCAGGCCCAATCAAGCCACTGTCTGCTGGACCGGATGTTCACACTTCCTCTGCGCTGTGCTAGAGCCAGCGGTGACTATGGCAATACACTGGAGGTTACAAAATCCTGGGCTAGTCAACAGGGATGTAGATCAGGATCCCCTATTCATATACTGGGTGCCCGTACAACGCCCCCAAATAAGGAACCGTGAGCGTGCCAGCTGGTGCTCTTCAGCCCCAACAGAACTCTCATCTGCACCACGGCCACCAGTTCAAGCGTTCAGCAACTGGCGGCTTCTCATATGCATTACAGGATATCCCTAGTTTCCTACACAGATACCTAATGCATATGCATCACTGGAGGAAGTCATTAGGGTGCTTGGGCAAAGGCTTACAATAAAAACAAATCCTGCTGCAAACATTGCTGGGGGTGGGGGGCACTAAATGACCCCCATCAAGACTCAGTTGATAGGTTCATGAGGAATTAGTGACTGGAACCGAGTATCAATATACCTCACATTTACTGTTTATTTTGTGCACCATTTCACATCAACTGGCTGAGGATTCAAAAACAGAAAAATACACACATATATATCTTAAAGTACAGAATGTACATATGGTCCAATCGCCCATATTCCATATTTTTTAATATTGCAAATTAGTCTTCAGATAAGAGAATAGTGCAGACCTTACCTACCTTACCTACTAAAGAAAGTCTAACTTTAAAGGGACCAACAGTTTTTTTCATTACCAAAGACTAATATGACAGATTAATAACAAAAATAACAACAGCAGCAATCGAGCGGTGTACAGAATTGTTTATATGGCAGCAAACACCCCTTCTAAATGTACATAAACCGGTGTCTTACTTGCTGGTTGTGCTTCAAGTTTGTTGAACACATCTTTCCAAACTGCATCTTGAAAAAAGTTGTTATACCTGTAGTCTACGGAGCCCAGGTACTTTGCGACAGGATGAGAACCTAAGGAAAAAAAATAATTTGATCAAACTGCTGCAGTGAATGGGATGTACGTCAGATGGGAGATTTAGCATCAGGGTGATGTGAAGGAAGCTCAGAAGCAGCAGGTTCTAGGCAGAGCTTTGTTTTGTTGAAACCAATTGCATTAAACTGAGGAGCAGGTGACATTTTAAGAAAGACAACACTTATATGACCTCATACTAATCAGTATTAACTACTTTAATCCTATTACTTCTACAAACCTGCTCATCAAGCTCTACTCAATTAACACTTTCACTGCTCCCTGGATGTACGTTTACATACACTCTAATAAAGAGAACTTTTTAGCCATATGGTGCATATTTACAGAGCTCTAAATGGCCTGACTTGATTGAAAAAGTCCTCAAGTTTGGGTGACCAGACAGAATATTTAAAAAGCAACAAATACCCTTCCAGCAAAAGGGGCTCACGCACACCAACACACCATAGTTACCTATTATTATGAGGACCAGCCATCAACAGTAATGTAGTGTGTCATAACTACTCAAACGCCACGCGTGCTTTGATAGTAGGGTAGGTTATAAAGTGGACCGAGGCAAATCTAACTACGCTTTTAATTTTTTGATACAATTGCAAAAATGTACCTGTACACACTATGGGGACGGGTCCTCACAATGCACTGGTCCTTACAAAGATAGTGTTTGTCTGGTTCCAACAAGGTTAACCTCCACTATGAGGACCAAGCTGGTCCCCACAGCGTGGAAATATATATATATACACATACACACACGCACACACACAATAAGTATTAATTATGCTAAAACCTCCATGACACCACAACCACCAATGACTATTGCTTGATACCAAAATACAGTGCTCAAATAAAAAAAGGCGTCCTTTTCGACCTCAAGTAGCTACATCCATTGAAGAAGAGCAAGACCACCTTGAGCGTGCGTACCTAGTGGTATGATGAGAAAGCGCATGTAGCTGAGCCAGTCGGGGGTTTTGTGCGAGAACTGCTCCACAAAGAGCCTTAGCACCGCACTGAGGTAATTCTGGGCTCCAGCCACCGCAAGCTTCACCGGGTTCGGAGGCTGCGAGTTGCAGTTACAGCTAAATGGAGAAAAAGCATCAAGGTTTTGCATTATAATTTGCGGATTCTTTGGTGGCATGCATGAACACCCTATGCCTTTTTGCATACTGTGAACTGCCCATACGTTACATGAGTGCCTGTAAGGTATGACAAGCACACGTTGCAAAGGCACCCAACCAGTATTCTTAACATGGGTAGTTATATGAATATTAGAGAAATCAAGAACATGACTTGCATGAATAAAAACAGTTCCAGCCCTTAAATAGGTAAGTATTGCAATGAATCAATACCTAATCCATCAAATATTCAATCCAACAGGTGCCACAAAAAGTCCTGCGATACATTTTTACTTTCATGTAGAAGGAGATATCAAAATAAATAATCTGCACATATCCATTTAAAAATGCATTTAACATTTAAATTTAGCAAATGTTGACACTCCAAACAAAACATGATTTTCCCATGCTTTGACTGTAACCAGCTTTCAAATTCCTAGTGTGAGCTGTCCGAGAAAGACCGTAATCTGGAGACAACCATGTCTAACGTTGATAATAAAAATCTTGGAAGGGTTTTTCCCACATTTTTGCAACTATAGTCATAACAGGTGTACGCTTTGTAGATTTCTCTATACCGTCTTTTTGCCACAGATCAACTCAAAGCAAAACCTTTTCCCCTGTAGGCAGCATTACGAGTACATATGATTTTGCAAAGGTTAAAAACACCCTGCACATCCCAAAGCAACACTAGCATAGTTTACATAGAAACAGGCCCAGAGTAGTCCCATCTCTCAAGGTGAGAACATTTATGGCAATTATCTTGAAATTGTAATAGCCATGACAGTCTGCCACATACGATCAATAAAACTAACCAATAGAAAACCAGGGCATGTACATGCAGAATGTACACCCCGAGTTAACAGACCAAGTAAAAGTAGAACTTTGAGACCCATTTCTAAAATCTCGTACACACACACTACGTACACAGAATTGAAATTACTTTGTTGAAAAATAACAAATGTAAGTCTATAAAACTGTATGAAGTATGAGATTTCCTGTCTTTTATGAGAAGTCACTGTTGTGGCCAATGAGCTTTTCAGATATTCAAAGATGGCTGCCAGATTCCCCATGAAAGTAAGCAAACCCTCGATGCCTCAATAATTACGATGAAGGTGTATGGGAGGCACAATCAATCCTGGTTCCTATCGCTGAAACAAATAATTGTAGAGCTTAAAATGCACTTACTATCTCTGTATCCTGGAGACAATGGTATTGAAAGCCGCCTGGATATCAGCTGTAGAACATGTGCAGACTAAAGGGAGCGCTTGCTTTTGCAAAATATCGTACAGAAACTGTGAAAAAAAAAAAATATCTGAAACCATGATTTAGTGGACAACTAATCCATTTGAGTGCAGAGAAATCAGGTGTCTAACATGTTAGTTTTGAGGAACCGTATGCTATCCTTGAAAAATCTCTTAGGAAATACTGCCTAAAGTCACACACCGACAGGGTGTTTCATAACCATAGACACAAAAGAACGGATAAGAAATACCATCTGATCACTACTGCTCATGGCTCCGGTGAACTCATTGGTGGCCTCATGAGAAAGATTACCAAGCAATCAAAAGAGATTGAAAAGAAAGCGCCGCACGAGGTGCAACCAGCATGCCTGTTATAATGCCTTTTCTTGCTGTGGTTAACAGACACAAGGATCAGTCAGTGTATTTACTTACAGAAGAGCTTCAGAAAATGAAAAAAAGTAGTTAAGGAGTAATAAAGACTTTATACGCTTATCAAACACTCAAAGCATAAGGCCATACAATGCTGTAGTCAGAAACTTTAGTCAACTTTAATGTGGAAGCTACTTCTGAGACAGAATGTTCCTTGTACGAGATAAAGTCTCCCTCTCTACCCGCTGCCTGTTCTTACCTATAACGCGACAGGAGATGCCAGGCCACCAACAGGCAGGGAACACCTCGATGGCCACCATGCCCGTCTTGATAATACACAAAGGCATGGGCTGATGGAAACATAATATTTCTTGCTTATCAGGAGGATGTCATCCCTGGACTCGAGAATTAGAGCACACAGGATTTCAGCTGGCACAACAATAACCTGAAGATTTGGCAAGACCGCGGGCACTGGTTGGTCAACTCACCTGGCCCTGCCAATCGGACGTATTGATGAGGATAATGTTTTCAGGTAGGTGGTCGTCAGACGTCAGGATGTGGTTTAACTGATCATAAACCGTCTTCCTTGGTATCTAGGAATCAAGAATAGAAATGGTGAAAAAAAAGGCATTAACAGCCGTCTAACTTTTGTAACTCACTAGTGAGACTTTAGAGTTACTTCCTCTGAATCAAACTTAAGGGCACAAGCGAAACTTGCACTGAACCAGTTAAACTGCTTAAGAAAAGAATATTCTCCTTAGCTTGCCAATGGACTGAACAAAATCATTCTGTTTGATTAGTCTGTTTCTGGAATAAAGTAAATGCCGCCCGGTCTCAATGGAACCCTGCTAGTTTTCAGCCATCAATAATTTCTTTATTGGAACTTCTAAACTTCTAAAAACTTGTGGTATGCGGGCTTTTGCACTTTGAACTGAGAAGGATAGCTCGGCGTTGATGTACAATTTAAATACAGGGACATTGGGAATCTACACACACACAGATGCATAGATTTGTAAGGAGATATAATGCTCTGTAAGTGAACTAGGGTCATCTTGCACAAACAAAGACTAACCATACAATTTTGAATCGGATTCCATTTTTGACGGAGAGCAGATCCAAGAAAGCTCATGTATTGGATATGTGGTTCCCTATTTTCATCATCCAAGTCAAACCAACTTGCAGTCTTGTGTCCTCTGCATTCTAGATCAGAGGATACTACACGGCATGATGCAACAGCCAGACCTAGAGTTGACCACTGCACAGGCTACTGCTGATCTATGTCTTAAAGACAGGAGCAGCTGTATATTTCTAGAAGCATGCATTGATGATGCACCAGGATACCATTGTGGGTGATAGTGTTTTACATAACCTCCAACATGCAGTTTTTGAATAATGCCGACACTTGCGGAGCTAGGGACACCGCACAGAGATGAGGGGACGGAGAAGATGAGTAGAGTGATGATCTCACCTGCAAGTGGTTTCTGGTGTCCGGAGAGCGCTCGTTATCCAGGCTGTTGGCTCTTTCGTTCTGCGGCCTGGCTGGCTGCCTTTCCTTGAGAGATGTGCTTCTACCCCGTCGACCCGTCAGCTTTCCTTCAGACCTTCAAAAGCGAATTAAATCACTCAAACTTTAACACAATGATCTTCAAGTATTGTAGCGTTAACAAGAACACAAATCTGGGAAAGGCACTGTAGAAGATTGGCTAGATCTCGGGAAATGTGTAAAATGTGTTCGTTTCTGCAGCTTTCCTTTAACTCTAAGCCAGTTACTGTACACTTCTGATTTAGCAGAAACTTTTGAAGTTTGGATAATTCAAGGTACACCGCAAAGCGGGCAAGACCACAGCATGGTCAAAGGCACATGGGAATCAACAACTCGAGCCACGACAGGCTGCCAACAGTTGCAGGACACAGATGGTATCTGCAAGTACAACCGAAAGAGAGTGCCCACTGCAGACGTAAACCCAACTAACAGACCACTAAGCACCCAACTGGAGTGTGACTGGGATGCATGAAAATGCATGAGTTTTTCATGGGGCGTGGCAATGTCTCTGCCCGATAGACTCCTGGTTTCACAACAGATCTCTCCTAATTACAGATTAATGACACCATCTTTGTTCAATGTCCATGGCTCTATTTTCATCATCAAGTGTCGGGTTTCTCTAATTTCAGGAGCCCAAAGTAAACTTTCGCTCAGAACAAGGAGTCAGAGAGAACCTTTTTAAAGCCCTTCAAATCAAACAGAGATGTTTGTTCAATGTATCCTAGAGATTTTTTGCACAGTCGTCCTAGGCACACGAAGACACTAGTGGGAGAAATGAGCCTTAATTACAGCCATAAAGGAATTGGGGTCCCCAAGTCAATAATGATACATTTCCAAGACAGGAAGTGGAAACCTTAGTGTTGACTCAACCTGAAGGACATTTGGTAATATCTGAACTGGGAACTCCTCTCTGGCTACTTCAAAAGGGTTGACATCCGAAATCACCAGCGGTCAGTAACCAATCATGGGCTTCCTATTCTCCAGCGGCCTGGCGGCTGGATGTTTGGTCACAAGACTGTTTCTTAATTCTAACCTTTTCTTTTTTTAACACAAACTTTATTGCATTTTTCAATAGATACAGCTGACGGGATGCGATAACCCGCAGCAGTTCAAGGAATGCACTAAATGACAATAGAAGTGGTCTAATTCAGTAGTACATTATTGCATTTAAGAAAGAGCTGTTTTGTGGAGCTATCAAAATATCGTCAAAAATACAATTAAGGACATTTTAACCCATTAAATCCCAACCCCCCTATCCCTGAACTCTGCATCGTCAACATGAGCAGCAATCATGTCAGTGTTGGGAGTCTTATTAATGTTGTGTTGTGAAACTATATCCAGCAGGTATAAAAAGTAGTTCCGGTGCTGATTTCCATTGCTGTATTAGGCGAGTTGCCAATGTGGCCCGAACAAGGTAAAACTTCTTTATTTCACCTTTTCTAGGTATTCCATCACCATTGTTGTTTGCATGTGCACTCTGCACACCTCTCATTGTCCAGTCTTTGGATTACAATCGCAGATCAGTGTCCACGGCCCAATAGCAGAGGTACGTGGCACTTCGGATTTCATGAACTCGCGCAGCTATGGCAAGCGTAGTGTGCAAGCCGTGTCACTACTCAGCTGAAGCTAGGTAGCAAGGGAGCTGCAGGCTCGTCTGGGTACAGCAGATGAAGTACCCAGACAACATGAAGCCAGTAATCTGATCATAGCCTTTGTGAATGTTCAAGGAAGGAACTGAAAATTTCCATTTCACCGATCAAAATACTAAAGATACAGCCAAATTTCAGAAAGTATGGTAATTGTCCTTATTAAACTGCATCTCCCTCAAATAAATAAGATTTCTGAAACTTTAACTAGATTTGAGGATGCACATTATAAGCAAACCCATCCTGGCTGCAATATTCTTTAACTAAGCAACTCACAACTAAACCAGGTCTCTTCCTATTTAGGACAGGAAGCTTTACGTCTCAGAGTTTTGGATGAGAGTTTCATAGAGGGCACCAAAAGGAAAACAGCCTTCCTGCCCATGCTTCCTAATGGATATACAAAGGGATGAAGACGGTCGTTGGCAGGAGACTGCAGGGTCTAATCTCTCATGATGTTATTGGAGTGGTCTGAAGTTTACCTGGTCTATAAAAATGTATTCAAGAAACAAAGACACTTCAAGTTTTTAAGCCAATGAAGATTTCTTTTAGTGTTAAGGGAAGACTTGTCATGTCCCAGCATTGGAGGCAAAACACCACTTTGTAAGTGGCTGCTTTGCAGTACGGAAACATCACAATGTGTACCGTAACATTCAAGTCATAAAAAGGCATGAAACACAATAAAATATAGATTCACCTACACATCAGCACATGCAACAAGCACCATTGAGCTAAGCAAGAGAACTAGATGCAAAATCTGCAATGAAAAGTGCCTGGGGGTCTACTTCCAAAGCTATATATATACAAACTATAAAAAGAGGACACAGATGCAATGCAAAATACTTCTATATATTTGTGGTCAATTCTTAGTCTAAGTTAAAAGCATATGAAGGCGATGCAGTAAAAGTAAACATTTTATAAAAAGGTTTTAGATTTGACTCTTGAGGTCACACAATTGTCAATAGTTTCAATTAAGATAGAACAGTCTATTAACCGTGTATGCTGCCCGTGGTACCTGGTGGACGGAATGATGAGCGATTCCGTCTTGGTGATTTTACCACTCGGGGGAAGCCGCTCGATGAAGACGTCCAGTGTGGAAAGCTCCAGGTCTTGTGCTTCTTGCTGACTTGCCTCCTGGAAACATGAAGATTAAAAAACACGTGACAACCAGCAGGAGACTAGCAAACACCACAACAACTATCTGTTTACTGGGACATGTGATGTCTGGACCCACTCTAAAAAAGAACTCAGAGCAGGGATTCTATTGTTAATGTTTCCCTTTGTGCAGTTTAGGGAGCAGGGGAACCCAATTAATGCATGCAGGCTGCAAAGCCTAACTACATGCAGCGGGTTAGGGGTGCAATATATGATCACTGCAGCAGGAAGCTCACGCTATCTCAAAGGTCCCCCCTTTGGTGACTAGTACCATAATCACTTTCTCCCATCCAATGACTATTTTTGGACTTTTTTTGCAAGTGAAAATGAACATGGAAGCACAAAGGTGTGAATGAAGGGAAAGTACACTTACGAACGACACCGAGTCAGACACTTCATCAGAGTGGCGTTTGCTCCCCAAACTCCTCGTCTTTTCAGGCACCTCCACCTGCTTCGCAAAGGAGAGAAAACCAGCATGGCGTTTATGAGTATACGAATATTGACATTCATGAGACTGAGGGTCAGGAAGCATAGATCCTGTTCTGTTCCACTAATCCTACAGCAGTAAGCATGTGTGGGCTTTCCTAAAAAAATATTTCATTGCTTTAGTGAACTGTATATTAAATACCATATATCTCAATTATTGTGCTTAACAAATGTAAAGCCTTATGATCTTCAAAAAAAGACCTGAGACCGACTCTGCTCCGCGAGGTCTTGCCTTCCAGAAATGTGTGTTCTGAGACTAATCTTCAACCACCCTTTAAAATGAGGAACTGTACCTCAGTGGTTAGTTTATTGGACCTCACACCTCTGAGCAAGTCCAGGCCACCTAGGGATCCTTGCAGAGTTGTACTCTCACACCAGGAGACATTTTTATGTAGATAGTAATGGCCACCAGCTTACACACTATTGCAGTCACACTGCTGTGAAGTGATGGTAAAGTGATATGTCAAGAGCTCTTCAAAGTACATTACAACAAAATCACAAATAACTTTTTTATGCCATTTAGGGTTCAACATTCTCATGCAGGCTGGTTTATGAATGAATTTCTTTATCATTAACAAAGTATTTTATTAAGTAATAAAAAGATGAAATCATGAATAGTTATTCCTTTGACTTACAGGACTTGGGGGCTCCCTTTGACTTCGCACACTGTGCAAGCTGCCGATTTCTGTTTGCGAGCTGGAGTGAGATAGACCTTCAAAATAAGGTCTGGAAGGCAACAGAAACACAGGGAGAACAATGAGCGCACACGCTGGCGACATTTCGGTTCAACTCAACCTTGAAGGAGCCATTATGTTCATAAATTATAACAAGTATCCCATAATAAGGGCACATACCATGATAAAGTCAGACCCTACCCCTAGGATGTGTGGCGTAAAATGAAGGTAACATTTATTACTTTTAATCCCAGCCAGGCTTTTTGAAGAACCCGTATTTTATCTAAAACAATGGTTCTCACTGGTATCATTCAGAAAAAAATAATTGGATGTTAAATAACATTATGCAATTAATCTTGATGAACTCGTAAGAGACCAACACCATATAAAAGGAAATAGTTCATCACAGTTTATATGAAACTCAAAATAAAGATTATGTACTGAAACCCAGTACGGAAATAGTGAAGAGTGAAGCCCATAACACAATATGCAGCAAACATAAACCACAGATTATGAAAAGGGATAATCAGTTAGTAACAAATGATCCATAAGATGTATTCAATAGTCCATAAAATAAAATTTCTCAACTGATTAGTTTGTTACTCTTATGTGTCGATGAAGTTTCGGCCAACATTAGATACAAAGGTCTTAGCAGGGCTCTTAAGATGGGGGGACATCTGTAACGAGAATAAAACCAGTAAGAAAGTGCGGTCATCGACTAAAAAACACAGATTCCAGGATACTGGGAAGGATGCTACTTGAGATGTCCATTACAGGACAGCTGCCACTAAATGACCCAAATATACCAGTGTCAACTCAGTTTATATGTGAGGAATACGAAAGGTACTTACTTAAGGGAACCAACCCTGTATCGGTAAAACTGAGCCAATAATTAATAATATATAATAACACGCTAAATGGAAATCAAGTTCATGGACTAGTAAGAAACAAGGCACTTACCCAATTAAGTACTAATTACATTTACACAGGCTGTGGAGGGCTGTCGAAGGCCAAATCAAACTGCACTCTGATTAAATGGAGAGCCCTCATGGAATGTTGAGGTAGAACGGCAGGACGCTTGGAGAATTCAGACGGGGTGGGGAGACAGTGCTCCTATTCTACAGACAGGGCGGAAACGTCCCTTTCAATACTGCGGGCGCACGCCTAGTGGAAGTGTGATAACAACTTCATTCAAAATGAGGCTTGGACAGAGAGCACAGGCCAAGCCTTGTTCTGAAAGGGGAGTGTGGAAGGCACAACAGAATATGGATGAGTCAAGGATGCAAAGGAAGTGCCCAAGGATGTGTGGAATCTAGAAAATAAAAATCATTGGGAAGGAATGATAATCCGTACGGAACAAATACGTAATCATAAGCACGTCGGGACCTCTTGTCCCAACTCAACACTTTCAAGTAATTTACAGATATGCATAAATAATATCAATGAAACAAAAAACAAAGTTTCTGAGGTAAAGAAGAATCAAACATCTTAAAACCAAGAAAATATCATCTTAAATCATCATATCCCTCCACAGTGACTTCCATAAAATAGGAGATCTTAGGGTCCTTCAGTATCAACAGACTCACAGCTGATCCTCTCCCTCACCAGAGACCCCAACACTGCCAGAACCAGCCTCCACGAAGGGATGAAAGACGTCGCCGACTGGATGAAGAACAGCCGCTTGAAACTGAACTCAGACAAGACGGAAGTCCTCATCCTTGGACCATCACCCTCCGCCTGGGACGACTCCTGGTGGCCCCCAGCCCTGGTTCCACCGCCCCCAAGCCGACAGACCACGCACGCAACCTGGGCTTCATCCTGGACTCCTCCCTCTCGATGACCAGACAAGTCAACGCCGTCTCCTCCTCATGCTTTCACACCCTCCGCATGCTCCGCAAGATCTTCCAATGGATCCCGATCGAAACCAGGAAGACGGTCACCCAGGCCCTCGTCACCAGCCGGCTGGACTACGGAAACACCCTCTACGCCAGAACCACAGCCAAGCTACAGAAAAGACTACAACGCATCCAGAACGCCTCCGCCCGACTCATCCTGGACATCCCTCGACGCAGCCACATCTCCGGCCACCTGAGGAACCTGCACTGGCTCCCCGTCAACAAGAGGATCACGTTCAGGCTCCTCACCCACGCACACAAGTCTCTCCACAACCTGGGCCCCGAGTACCTAAACGACCGCCTGACCTTCCACACGCCCACCCGCCAGCTACGGTCCGCTAACCTCGCCCTCGCCGCCGTACCACACATCCGAAGAGCCACCGCCGGAGGCAGATCCTTCTCCTACCTGGCGGCCAAGACATGGAACTCCCTCCCCATCCACTTTCGGCTGACCCAGGACCACCTCGCCTTCAGGAGACAACTCAAGACCTGGCTGTTCGAGCAGTAGCGACCCCCTTCCCCCAAGCGCCTTGAGACCCTCCGGGTGAGTAGCGCGCTATACAAGTGCTATGATTGATTGATTGATTGATTCACTCTTGGAGTAAAGCAACCAGCCCCCTCCATTCCTCCAAGAAGTTAACTCCTTGGAGGAATGGAGGGGACTGGTTGCTTTACTTCAAGGGTTGCTTACTAGCCGATGATTTTGATTTCCATCTAACTTATTATTATAAGTTCTTAATTACTGGCACAATTTTACCTATACAGGGTTGGTCCCTCTAAGTACTTTTCATATTCCTCATCTATACGCGGAGGTGACACTGTTATATTTGGGTCATTTAAAGACATCTCCAACATCCTTCACAGTATCTGTGTTTTTTAGTCGATGACCACACTTTCTCACTGGCAGATATCTGAGGACCCGCAGCATTCGTGTGCACTACATCTTGCCTAATGTAAGACAAGGGAACAAATTCTTACTTTAAGATCTATATGTGTGTGGGTAAGTATGTAGTTGCAGCTCTTTTTTCTAATGGGCACACAGACAACATAACATTTTAGCTCTCTACAGCAAATAATAAAGCTTTGAACTGCAAAGTAAGGATTCTTACTCTATACTTGTATTTAAACAGGGCATAATATTATACCCTGCAACACATGAAATAGATTTAAAGGAAGAAGGGATTTGGTCAGTTCTTTTTGCTATTGAAATCTGAATAAGGAGTTACTCGTTTTTTGAAGGAAAACATCAAAAAGGTATATTCTCAAATTTGGCCAAATTGTCGATGTATCTTCTCAGAAGGGGTGCAGTTCACAACATAGGACAACTAGGTTGGCTTTTTTTGTCAATCTTTCACAGAGTGACTTGTTCTCTTTCTTTAACTTGAATATCTGAACTGTGAACTCACTTCCAGGGACCTACTCTCCAATCCTGAGAGAAGTCAGGCCGTTCATTTCTTTGTATCTGCCCCACACAGTGGGTAGCATTCCTAATTTGCTCAGTTAGATTGTCTTCATTACAGAAAAATACCACCCAGCTGCATTGACGCCAAATAAACGTTTGCATGATTGGATACGTTTATTTTTGGAGTCCTGTCCTAAAGGCAAAACTAGAAATGTACTGGTTATTATGTTTATCTTTGTTTTTTTAATATAAAAATACATTTAATGAAAAAAGAATAAAATAAATGTCTATATAATCGTAAGGAAATACAATAAAGAGAATGAAGAAACTCTGAACAATTGAAACGAACATACAAACAGAACAAGAATTTAAAAAAATAGGAGTTAAAAACTTTCGAATATAAAGCTAGGCTCAGCATTATCATCCAGTGGGGAAGATTAGGGCCCCTCCCAAGTGATGAATGGAAATATCCAACCCTTATGCATTTCTTTGACTAAATCTGCCACATTCTTTCCTACACTGCCCAGACCAGCTGCATTCCAGCTGAAACCATGTACTGGGGTCAAAGGAGAATGGGGTAGGTAGGAGTGTGTGCAAGTACAGGGAGATGAGAGAAAGGTGGAGTGTAAGATAGACAGGTTGTAAAGGGTGTCTCAGAGAAGAAAGAGTGTAGCCCAAACCCTTGCTTGTAGAGGAGAGGTAGCTATGATGTACTGAGTGTCCTTAGCTATTAGTGCAAGTATCCCTGTGTATTGTGCATGCGTTTCCTCACTTTAACTTTGGTTTGGGCGTGCTCAAGACGCTGTCATCATCCTCCATCTCCGGCCCGCTGTCGCTGGGGTTTTCAATGTCCAGCGTATCATAGAGAAGGTCCAAGTCTTCCTCTGCTTCCGGCACATGCTCCGCTGGGTCCTGCTCGGAATCGAGCACCTGAGAACAAGAAAATACAGGCACAGATTTAAGTATTTGTGGTTTTATGCAATGCAAACACGAAACTTGGGCGTCACAGCTCTTATAGAACAAAGCAACACACATATACAATAATATCAACAGGGTAAAGGGATTAGTGTGGATAGAAGGGGAAAAACTGAGTTCCTAATTCTTGGAGCAATCCCCGACAAGGACCGAATTAAAGTTGCTACTGTTTTTCAAGGCAGAGTGTTCCAGATGAAAGGTTTCAGAACTGCGAAGAACAAACAACGCCTTCTGCAGAGACCGGTAGTTCAAAGGGCTAGAAGAAGAGCTTCATGCAAAATGGGGGACCTTTGAAGAGTTAGATGATCTGGAGTATTGTTGACGTATTGTTAATCTCTAATACCCTTCCAGCTGCACAACTTAGGGCTGCCTTTAGAGGGGCAAGGTGTTCCTTTGGGGTGCTCCTAAGTGGTGAAGTACCAAAGTAAAGTCTGGACTTGAACCATTGCTTTACAACCAGAATCAATGTCTCAGATGTTACTCTAACACAGATCATAAGGGATTCCAAGAAGAAAATGTGTGTATGCAGGTCCCTAACTTCCCCTCGCTGAGCCATGACCAGGGATGCAATGCACCACTGGCATCTCGTCGCATTGGAGAATGGGCACCTCTGAGAGGGCTGCCTTCAGAATCCCTCAGCAGAATACAATATACTGCCCAAGGGACAGAGATTCACTGCCCGTAAAACTAAGGTTTTTTTTGGGGGGGGGGGGGCCTGGAGGAGCTATAGGTCATACTGGGTGCATGCAACATTTGGGAGACTGCACTCATATGGTATTAAAGGGCTTTTCATGTGTTCGACTTAGTAATGTTTGTAGCTGATTTTGGATGTTAAAAAAGCATCAAAAATCTGGGAGTAGTTAGTAATCGTCCTCCCTATTTTAGGAGGTTCAAAGTGAGTTCAATTGTTTTGCATGATATATGAAAAATCCTTACTTCTACATTTTCAAGAACAAAAAGAAAACAGCAACAAACACAATACATTGTTTTTTTAGAATGCAACCGAAAAAAACGCTTGTGGTGTCAGTGTGTTTTAAGTTTAAAGGTACTTCTCAAAATGAACAAAAAAATTCAGACAATACTTGTAGAACTTCTTAATTTGTGTTGAGATTTGTTTCCAGAAAGGAAGCTCATAAACCATGGAATCCGAGGGTGGATCCTATATGGGTTTTTTAGTCTTTGAACTTACTTTTGTCATTTGCGGAGTAAGGGTAGATTACATTTTTGACACTGTAAACACAACCAAAGTAGCTTCTGCGCATTTCACAGTAAAAGCATAATGAAAAGAATAGTTATGTTAGTGGCATAGACTCTCCTAATGAAATGGCCATCTACTTCACTGGTGATCTTTTTGAATGAACTGTAAGCTGATGAAATGAATGGTAAAGTTGGGAGATTTTCTCATAGAGGTAAACATAGTTGTTGGACTTGGCCCTTCTGGCAGGTTCACCCCTGAACTTTTTTTGCTTTTTATTGGTGACTTGGTGTGGTGATTTTTTTGGTTTCTGCGCACTTTCCCTGTGTCCCAGGGTAAAGTGCGTGCGCGCTCTGAGTGCATGTGGTGAGATAGGCCTGTCCTCCCATAGGAATGCATGGGGAATGTATGTGTCCCCAGTAGTTCCTGATGCGTGGGGTGTGCAGGCCCGAGTTTGGTATGTGCGGACTCGTGTGATTGAATGCTGCGCGATGATGTGTGCGGCGTGCATGTACCTAGTGTGGAAGTGCCACTTCTAGAAGTGGGCACTTCGGTGTGCAGTGTGAAATGTGTGCCTTGTCGCGTGATTGGCTGGTCATGTCATGTGACGGGCTAGGGATTCCCCAGAGTCAGGATGAGTCACCCAGTGGTGAATGGGGAGATCAGCAGCTAGATGGGTGGGAGGAGTACACCTGGGTCCTGAATAGGGCAGGGTTTTCCCCACACAATGCTGGCCCCGCCCCCTGTGGTGCGACTGACGACCCTAGCCCTGCCAGTGAATAGAATGAGGGGCTGAGCACATCAAGGGTGCTCCCCAACCAGCTGCAACTGGTTTTCCCCCTCACCCTGAACCCAGAACAAAGGGTTTTACTGTATAAAAATGGGGCTGTGTCCCCACAGAAGGTGTTCTCTGCCAGGATCTTACCTGAGGGGGGCTGCTGCTGCTGCTGGACCAGAGGACCGCCACTTGGACTACCTCCCTGCCTGGAGGCCCAGTGAGCTGTCTCTGGGTCCAGCCTTGCCCCCACCCCTGCCCTGCTGCATGCAGGGAAGAACTTTGCTGGACTTTGTGGGTCCCTAAGCGCCTGGGAGCGCTTTTCTTGGCTTCATGGCGCTGGGAGCACTTTATGTGGGTCCCTAAGCGCCTGGGAGCGCTTTCCTTGGCCTCTAGCGCTCAGGAGCGCTTTATTGATGCCAGCCGGTGCCCACCCGGCGTTGACCCCGCTTATTTAGTTATTTGATCGAGCGGGAGCCCACCCCGCATTGTGGTGTGCTCACGGGTGCCCACCCCGCTAATTTGTTTATTTTACGGCGGGTGCCACCCCGCCGTATATCGCATCTGGAGAGGGAGCCTACCCCTCGTTGCCGCTGAGAAAATCACCGCCGCGGCCCTTGGGCGAACCGGAAGTCAGGCGGCCCGTGTGGGGACGTGGGCGGGACGTAGCAGCAAGCAGGAAGCGGACGGGAGCCTACCCCGCGCTCCTGCACTGAAGCCGGAGATCGGTGCTGAGTGACGCGGGGCTCCCGTGAGAGCGAGGGAAGCCCCGCGCCGAGAGAGAGGAACGGAGTCCCCCTACGAGCGGCCCGGTGAGTAGGGGAGGGCCCGGGGGGCTCCGCGGGGCCGGTACTCTCTGTTACAGAGCGCGTGGACGCTCTGAACGTCTAGGGGGCATTTTCCATTGATTTTGAGCCCTGAGAAGGCTCCAACCTGGGGCACCTTTCCTTTGGTGTCTCGAGTCGCTGAGAGGGACTCCAGCAAAGGAGCGCACACCTGTTTAGAGCGCCGTGCACGCTCTAACGACGGGGCACGTTGTGTCTGAGCCACGGAGGCTCTAGGGGGCATTTATTGATCGGAGCCTGCGAGTCTCCGGAGGACATTCTTCTGATAGAGCCTGTGGGGCTCCAACACGTGGGCACGTTGTTTTCAGAGCCCACGAGGCTCCAACGAAGGGGCAGAGTATTGGTTTAGAGCCCACGTGGTTCCTACGACGTCTTGGGGGCATTAGACATGCCCAGAGCCTGGTGAGGCTCCAGCGTTGGCCCCATCATTTGTCTAGAGTGACATACTGGTGTAAAAGGGCACAGTGGTGCCCATGCCCATTTTCCCAGCTGCCCAGCACTTAGTGGGCAGCTGCAACGTTTAGGTTGTGCGCCCTGGTTTGCGCAGCCTGCGCAGGTGCGCCCTGACGTTGGGACACAGGGCGTCCTTGCCCCTTCAAGGCCAGTTGGCCTAGGGACTGCCACAGATAGTGGCTAATGTGAGTTTTTGCGCCATTGTTCCTTTCCTGTACCTCTGAACGTGTTTATGTGTCATGTGCTTTGCTTTGCACCTCTGAATGTATTTTATGCATCCTGTGGTTATGTGCTTAGACCCCTACAGGTAGAGTGATACTTAGGTGGTTGTTTTTCTCCTAGTACAGGTGGTGCTGGTGAGGTCCTGATTCCCTGCGTAGTATTTTCCTAAGGTGGTTAGGGTTGCGTAGGTGGTACTTTCTGGTTATCAGGAGTTACTGATTGTGTGTTGTATATGTTATTGTGTGCTATGTTCTAAAATATTATTCCTACGTTCTAAGTGCTATTTCTACAAAGTGCTAATTCCTGACAGTGGTCCATGTGGCCCTGTCCCCTGTATATATAATCCCTTGTAAATTCTGCCCGTGCCTGTTGGCACATTGTAAAGTGTGTGTTTTTATCTGATGTGTTGTGTATAATACAAAGGCTATTTTTATAGAATACCTTGTGTGGAGTTTCCTTTGTGGTGGGCCTTGGGTGTTGTTGCTGGGTGCGCGCGCAAACGCTTTACACATCGCCTCAGAGATAAGCCTGACTGCTCGTGCCAAGCTACCAAGGGGGTGAGCAGGGGTTATCTTTGGCGTGTACCTTCCTTGCCCTGACTAGAGTGGTGGTTTCTGCCTGGCTTTGGCGCAATCCCTAGCCAACCAGAAATCCCATTTCTAACATTAGTCCTTTGCGTAGTTTAGATATGAGAAAAATATACAGCAATAGACCAATGCAAATAGAACTTTTTGGCCACTGTTCTTGGACGAAACTTCCACTTGACCGGTGATCTGCTGCCCTAGGTTTGTCAAGAAAGGTATCACCTTGGATAGAGAAACAGGTTACTTGCTATTCATAATGGATAAAAAAAAGTTTATGTTTTGTTTCCTCAGTGTGTTTTACAAGAGTTTGACAAATCCTCTTTGGTTTGCATTGCCCGGCAGTACTTATTTGTACAAAAAAGCAAGGCCCATCTGAGTAAGCGTGTACTTTAACTCAATCGTCAAATAGTCTCAGTTAAGCTGAGACTCAATGAACTGGTAAATCACAGAGGCAATAACAGTGACTAGGCCTTGGTGCTTCATGTATTTCACAAATAAAAGGCAAACTGAATGACCTTCCATTGTTTGTAGTCAGTTTCAGAGGTATGAGGGTAGGGTGGGCTTACTAACTTCAGTGTTTAAATCAATAATGTGTATGTTTGTTATACTGCAAATGTTAAGAAACTGACTAACAATTTGTTTTTCCGAAAACAATTAAACTACTGAGGTGAGTTTTCCACTAAATCAGTTTGACATTCATTTCGCTGTGTAGCCTAATCTGATCAGAGAGACCGGTATTTGATCGACAAAGGCTTTGATGAACTTTTATACTATTTGTTGTTTTTGACAGTTACCAATCTCTGTATAGGAGGCAGAAGTGTTGCCACCTTCGTGAAAGGTCGTGAAGCATCATGGGACTCTGGCCAAGCAGAAAGGAGCTACTTCACAGCTGAACGCCATCTTGGAAAAAGGGCAAAATCACGCACAGCGGGGCGTGAGGTGGTGGAATCAGCGAGCGCAAACTGTTTCACGTACCTCGTCAGAAACTTTGAACCTTCGCAGGAGGGCCACCACTTTCTGCTTGAAGTTTTGTTGCTATGAAAAGAAACAAACGGTTAATCATTATGGTGGGATGAAGAACAGACACGTCAATAGCAGCATCACACTAACTGTTAATTAATAGTAGCGACTGGGAATTAGAAATGCATGTCTGGAGAGGAATATGCCATCAGATCTGCTTAAGCAATGCTTGGTTAATCCAGGGCTAGAGATACGTAGACTTCTGCGTTTATGATCTATGATGGCAGACTTCTCATGTTCAGATACATTTGCCTGCTTTATTTGACGATCTCTTCTGAATAATGCGCGTCACCAAGGATTGCGTGTCAAGCAGGTCTGACTGCAGTTCACTTGTATTAAGATGGTTACATGTGGCAGCTAGCAATGTTAGCTCTCGTGTCATAGTACTGACAATGTTCCAAAGGGGTACGTGTTGTAAATGTTGTACACAACAGAAGGAGTTCTTCATCGTAGTGACTCTTGCACTGGTAACCTTTAGATTCCCATCTCCAGAAATGAGGGATGGTCAACAGAGCAGAAAGACAACCTTTGAACCCAGCAAACAAATTGTGGCAAAAACGAAATCCTGATCAGAAGCTCAGCAAGTCCCTGCCTAGACGCACATCTTATGCACGCTGCCCAATCCTAAATGCCCACTCTTAGCGAGAGGTCAAGGGTTGCTCACACAAGAGAGAAGGAGGGGTTGGTCATGTAAAGGACAGGGGACAGATTAAGGTATTAGCAATGTGTAAGTACTGGTTCAGCTGGTACCCCATCCTCCAGATACGTAAATATTACAAATGAATGACACCTGGCCAGGAGGAGCACCAACCCATACGAATAAAATCCTACCTGGAGCACATACGAAAGGGACCGTCATATCAAACAGATTAAAATCCGCGAGAAGCAGGACAAGAGGCTAATGCGATGGCGCCACCTTGATAGGCGGACAAAGTCAGATCCAGGAAAGAGGCGATTCAGACAGGCCTCTTTTGACCAAACTTCTCTGCACAAAACCCTGCATCCATCAGGAACAGGGCTGCTGTAACCTTGCCCCAATTTAGGAAAGAGTTGAAGACACACCTCTTTAAAGAGCACCACACTACGATACAGTAACAGCCCACTCTTGTTCTTCGAAACCAGCTTCCCCTCCAATTACACTCTGACCGCAGCTTTGCCTTGGTTTGCGCTCTACAAATAGCACATGCATATACACCATACCACTGGCCGCTGCGTCACCGTGATCAAGAATGGTGCTGACCTTGAAGAAGCTAATCCTTGTGAGTTGTGTACTTCACCCAAGAATGGCCACTGAGCTCCTTCCAGTGGAAATGCTCACGATAGAAGATGGCCAACAAGTCGCTATTGGTAGCGATGGACATAAAATGCTCATCATTAGCGTATCTGAGCTGCAGGAGGAATTCCTCTTGCTGATCTCTTTTAGGAAGACAGTGTGCCCTTTAAGAGGATATGCATCCTGAAGGCCCCGTTCTGGGGCAGTGATGCCCTCTCGGAGTCTTTATAACAAGACACCATTGACCAGACACTTCCCCCCAATACAGCAACTTAGACGAAGGAGAAGGAAATCCCCTTGAGCCCCCACGAAGGGCTTCAGAGGAAAGAAGAGAACGGGGGATTGTCTGGGTCCCCTTATTTCCTCCTAAGCCCTTCGTGCCCAGAGGTGAAGTCCTTCCGGTACTTCACCAGAGACACAAAGTGACCTAGAAGTTTCCCAGGTCTCCCCCATTCTCCTCCTAACTGGGAGCAAAGGTCAGATGTAGAGAAGTACCGCCCCCCCTCCATTAAAAAAGGGAAGCCAATGCATTTAAGACGTCCCACAAGGAGTCAGATAAAAATAGAAGAACACCTATTGGAAAAAGGGAGGATGACAGCCTGACCAGTGAATGGCACAGATGGCTGGTGAGAGCCAATTTTCAAGAAGATTGGCCCTCTGGTCAGACTCGGCAGCAGGGATACATCTCTTGAGACGAAAAACGACCTCAAACTTCAGACCACTTTTTCAGCTTCATCGAGCCCCTGGAAGAGGGTGTCCGAGTAACCGCAGCCCAGAAGGGAGAAAAAACAATCCAAGCACAATTCGAATGTATGAAACTCCGAGGACAGCCAGAGGTATGAAATGACTAGGTCTGAGCGTGACTAAGAGGCCCTTTCTGAAGCGACGTTCCAAAGGGGCTTGTACCCGTACACTCCACACAAACTCCAGGGTTCAAGGCTTTCGCTTCAGCTGCTTGGGAAAATCGTGGTTTCAGAAGGTTCAATTGAGGGATAAAGGATCTTGGCTGCCTATGGATCTCCTCAAAATTGCCCCAAAACAGCAGCTCCTCTAGGTTTAAAAATGACCACTGAAGAGCAAACTCGGTGGGAAGTCACCGCAACACAAAAAAAGCTTGTAGTCAGCACGAGAAAGCAGTCTCCAGCGCCACAACCACTTTGTTCACTGAGCACTCCGAGAGGTGGCATCGCGAACAGAAAGCCGAATACCATTTACCCTTGCACTGGTGGGAAGAACCAGTCCAGCATCTCCTTGGACATGAAAGGTCACAGCACATGTAACACAGCTGAGAACTAAGAGCGACCTTTGAGCTCCACTTTGCCCTTAACCGATTAACAGAGAGACTGTCCAGACTGATTCCGAGAAAAGCCCAAGAGCCCACTTGTCCTTGAAAAGCATCGCTGTTCAAAGGACACCACCCAAGCTGACAAGACTGAGCCTAACAGTAGGAACAAAATATCAGACGTGTGCCAAGGACAACATTCCAGATTAATACTCATGGGCGAATATTTAAGGTACAGTGCCTGAGTACGACAAGTCCCACGCATACTCCAAACACCACCAAAAGTGCCACAGGAGTTAACGGCAAGAAAAAAACATCAAAACCTCCGGCACCAAAGTCTTTTCTGCTGGAAGGAGCAGTTTGTTAACTCTAGATCAAACCAAATCCAGTAACATGAACCCAATGCAGAGAGACAGTCTGTTGTGGAAGCACAGAGACCTCAAGGTAAGAGGTGACTAGGGAAGAGACCGGAGCGAGTCTCCCTGGAGACAGCCCCCCCACAGCCTAAATTACAAATTTCAACAAGCATAACAAGACCTAGAGAGGATTGAATGTGCTATCCCTGGAGAAAACCACAAAAGGCACACCACCCCAAGCCAAAAGCATACCTCCGCCATGCAAAAACTCCATTAGAGGACTAAAGGAGTGGGACCCTTGAGCCAATTTCAGAAGGGGATCACAGCAACAATCACTGGAGACAGTAAGAGCCTTAGGGGAACAAAAGGGAAAATCCCTCAGGCAAAGACATAAATAGAGGTTCAGAGAGAGAAATGCATCTCAGGACCTGAAATGTTAGGTAACAAAGGCACCACAGTTGCTGCCCAGGAATGACTCTCGAAAGGGCACCTCTTGGGAAGGATAGTAGGGAGGAGGAAAGTTACCACGGAGTTTCCTTGGCAAAAGCTTCCTGGGGAATCAAATAAAACATTTGGGAATGAAAGACATCTCAGGAAAAATGCACCCAGAGGGTGAAGATTGTCAAAAAGACCATGAAGGGCCACAGCAGAAACCATATGAACAGTCCTATAGGACACCTCAATAATGGCCACTGCAAAAACCCTAGAGGTAGATGGTGGAGAACCTCCCACCAACCTGCCAGACACCTACGATCCACCTACCTCTTCTTCGCAGACACCCCATGGATCCACAAATGGAACAGCAGAGGACGCTCTGGCGACCAAAGCTTGGATCGACCTTCCCCTGCACCGCAAGACCTCCTCATTGATGAAGGATTTCAGGAAAGGGCTCAAGACCTGGCTGTTCGAATGAACGGATTACCACAAAGCAGTTAGCAACTCCAGCACCTTGAGATCCTCACAAGTGATTTACAGCACTTTCTAAATCCCCGATTGATTGATTGATTGAGGACAGAGTAGAGGTATAACTGGGGTACACTTCAGGCATAACCCGAGAAGTACTAGCCCAGGTAACCTCGGAAAGGCTCCAATGAAAACTACCAGAAGGATGCCTTGTTGTAGCTTGGTAAAACGTTCCATACCACTCCCTGTGTGTTGCACAGTTGATAGGGACCGAGGGGCCCGTTGGTCATTCCGGGGAAAGGACCTAGAAGGTGGCTTGGTCAAAGCTCGAAGGACAAATCCCAAAGATTATTTAGAATGGAATTAAGAGAGGGATTCATCAGGCAGAAGTGGATGAAAGGTCTACGGCAGGCATCCTGGAAGGAAGCCGATGAAAAACTCAAAGCGCAATTTGAACAGAACCCGGTAAAAGGGTTTCAAAGTGTTTTCGTGTGCAGCCCCAAGGAATGGCGAGAATGGGTTTCTAGGCTGAATGTAATCACCTACCAAAGACAAATCACATGCAAACATATCACATGCATTAAAAACGGGGCCACAGAGCAGCAGCCCTGCAGGAGCTGTTCCCAAGCTGGACCCATTCAATCTGGCCAACATGCAATTCACACATCACTGATTGACACGTCACTGAAAAAGGGAAATAAAGCACAAATGGAGTGATGTTTTTAATGCCATCAACGTGACTATCTGCCTGCCGTGGCCAGACTAGTTTGAATTGATTGTTTCCCGCATTTATAACAGTGCAGACGAGCTAAGCAATCAGAAAAGCTTCCCTCGACCAACTTAAAAATATATATGACATTTCCATGGAATTATTAAACACTGAGATGCCCCCTCTGCAGAAATCCCGCCGGCAACCTTCCCCCCCTGCCCCAGATTTCCAGAGTCTATACTGGCTCTGATAGGGCGCTTCCACAGAGTACTCACAGCAAAGAATGCATCGCATTTTCTGCAAAATAATCAATTTTATTGGTGAAGAAAGAATATTTGGGATGAAAAATGAGGGGCAACGTTTTGGCAATAAGTGGTGCAATTAAGTGGTGTGAAGGTTTTCATGCCTTTATGGGAGACCTTTTGAAAAAACGTTCTCTGAATGTTAGGATATTTCTCTCCAATTTTCGTTCACTTTGGCAGCATGATTTTTTTCCGGACAGGATCAAAAATTGCGGGGAATTTCACATATTACAGAATGATTCATCCATTCACCAATCTCAAGTTACTGCCAAATTGAAAAGGCTACGAAAATGATTGGTCTAATCAGACACCGATGAGATGTTGTCCCCTTACATATGTACTAGTCCAGTTCCTTCAAAGCAATTAACATTTTCTATAACATCCCAGCCTTTCCCCTAGTACTGCAGATATCGCATCCAGTATAAAGGAAACCCGGGTTCAGTTGTTTGACTAAAACTCCGGCCATAACCCCGACACTGAACGGCACCGACTCCTTCCAAGAGAATCTTTAACTATTTTCACTACACGCACCATCATCGTTGGTTAAAATCCAAAACACGAATTGCGCCGATCGCCCGCGAGGTGGCGCAGCTTTCAAGGTGTTTTCTTGACCGCGAACGCGGAACTATTGTTGACTCCGTAAACGACCACCAGAGGGCAGACGCAGTCCATGCTAGTGCGCTCATAACTGGTGCACAGCTCTCTAGACTTGAACATGAACCCTTAGGCTACTCTGAAGGGAAGCGGGTGTGACTTGTAAGTGAGATTAGGGTATTCCAGATGCAATACTGATTAGAGGATTATTGTCGAGGTGGTGCGCTCTATAGCTTCTTCAGGGAAGGTTTTTCGAATGCAACAGGGACGGAGGTTCGACACAGTCCCGGCTACGTCCGAATAACCTTGTCACGAATTGGGAAAGCTGTTTGAATGATAGACGCAGTTCACGCCGGGGGAATATAATAATCGATTCATCCGATTCCACTACTTCTTTTAAGTGGCATGATTTTTCAAACTCTCAAGCGTCGGATGGGTTACAGCACTTACTGCGCGGGCACATTTGTACCCACCGGAAGCAATTACAAGCATGGCCGGACAGCCCGTTTATTCCACCGAACATTTCCCAGCTGCATGGCTGCCAAGGTTTCAGAGTGCTATGCGTGACATCTTGATAATTTCAGCGTAATTATGAGTGACATTTCAACGACTATGAGCAACACTTTCTCATGAGAAAAATCAAGCAACGAAGACCTGCCCAGCTGAACAAATGCGCTCCTGTAAAGGTAAATTAAATTAGGAAGATTAGTGACTTTACAACTTTGTGCAGACTGCAGAGACTCTAGAGACTGCAATGCAGAGCTGCTCAGCAGCTGTAAATTGACTTGCAGTAAAGCGCGGCAGCTGAAGGATGACGCGCTCCTATTAATTACATTTGATTAATCTCACCCCAACAATACATAATCCATGTCACTGCCCCCTTCATTGCATGTTACAGTTTGACTCATGGCTGGTGGCAGCACATTGCTGACTCAGGGGTCTACTTCTGGTGGGTGCAATGCCCCCAGCTTTCTTCTGCAAAGGCCAATCATGCTGGTACTTGGTAGGGCTCTGCTGTGTCAGTGTGCACCGATTCATGATGGTCAAGCAATATGGCAGGCTCAGCTGCGACGTGCTCCGGGTAACACGCAGCCGCAGTCTCGGAGGAGAGGAATTGACTTGCGCGGCTGCATTCATTACTCGGCTGCACTAGACTGCAGTGCGGGGCGGCCAGACTGATGAGGCACATGGCACCACTCCATGGAGGTCGCGGTCCCGGGAGTTGGAGGCGGTGAACGATGGTCTGTCTCCGAATCTTTACGCCGCTGGGCCCCGGCCTAGCCACATGGCACAATGCTGTGTGAGCTGCAGTGGCGGGCTAATGGCTGCAGGAGTTTAAGTTGACTCAGGCTACCACATTAAAATATACCTCAACCGCCTGCTGATGCCACGGGCAACCGGGCCCATGACATATAGGTGTTTGTATCTCACTGTCCTGGCTGGTTTGGCTGTTTCGACAGTTGCGATTGGGCAACTGATCACAACTGACTCGTGACATGTAATGCCTTCTCCTTTTTATATTTTAAGTTGTGTTTACTTCTTTTTTGTGCTAAACATCTTACATTCTTTTAAAGAACATTTAACGAACTAAATTATTGTTTTAAGAGAGGTTTTAAAGATTATTGAGTGTATATGTAGAATTTGTTTAAACGTGATGTCTGCACTTTTATGGTATTTTTACCGAAATAAAGTTTTCTGACTGACTGACTGACTCGTGACACCCCGAGTCAATCTGAACATGCTGCGCCGGGTTGTTGCTGGGTGAAACATTGTAGCCAGCCGAGCTCAAAGCAAGCTGAGCTAGCCCCCAAGCTTAGCTTGCTGGAAATAGCGCGGACACAGGCTGTCAGCTAAGAGCTTTGCGCAGTGTGGTGCTATTTAGCAGTGCTACAGCCGCTTGCTGAGGAGGTGCTATAAATGCATGACAATGCATTGCAGTGCTGTGATGCGAACCAACACACTGAAATGTGTTAGTCTAACACCTGATGAGTGGTACTTGGCAGGGCTGCAGTGGACTGAATCAAGTAGCGTAATGAAACTTGAGGCGGCACCCTGCAAAGTACATGGAGGGGGGACCCCCCCACGCTCGGGACTCAGTCAGGAGCTCTCAGGCCAGGGGCTGGCCACCTATGCACAGTGCCAGAGGGGGCCCACCCGGAGCTTGGGCCCCCTTGCACTGTGGTGGCTAGTGTTACACCACAGGCTGGAGCCATTGGTGGCAAGTTTTCGAAGGCAGAGGGCCACTGGGGGAGCCTCTGCTACCTTCTCCAGCTTCCCCGGGTTAATTATAGCTGACACACAGGGGCTTTAGGAGAAATGGAAGAAACAAGAGAAGTGAAAGACAAAAGAAGAGAGAGAGGAGAGTGGAGTAAGGGGTGGGACAGGTTTGAACATTTTTGCCAGGGTTGATTTTGGTTCCCACTCAGACTATGATCACAAGTTCTTTCAGAAAATGCTTGATGTGCTGCAAATATTATAACAGTCTTCTTCACAGTAGTAAATTAGAAAAAACATCTGAAGGGGCACGGGTAGGGTTGTTACCTGGCCATTTTTATACTGAAATACCCAGGATTGTAATGTCCCAGCCAGTATTAGGAGAATCACCTAAAACCGTGTTGGAAATGACCATCTTTTTTATGGTATTTCCTCAGATTATTTGACTGGTGAAGCATTTGGACTCTATGTTTTTTTTTCTTGACCTTTCGTGAAACGAAACGCTATATTAGTGGCGACTGGCACAGATTAGTTGTCTATATTGAGGTAGAATACCCTCCTTTAGAATTCAGGAAGATTATCCTATTTGGTCATGACTGATAATTGGTTCATTGGAACGGAGCACTGCATACAATTACTAACATTTTATCATAAAGAGCCCTGAGGAAGTTCAAGTCTATTGAACGAAACGCATTGGCTGTTGTCTGGCTGTTTTGATGAGAAGCAATAAAGGAATCCAATAAAAAAAAAAAGATATTCAGAATTCTTGACTCTTAATGGTTGGGTGCACCATTCCACATTGTGTGTCCCTACTTGTTTTCTGCTGAAACAGCAGTACCAATCAGCGGCTGGTACTGAGGAAGGAGTGCACCAAATTCGGATTTACGGAACTGTGCAGGAGGTGCGGGTTGAGTGTCCGCCATGGCTCTAGGTCTCTTTATAGACTCTATGTGCTTTACCCTGCTAACCAATGGTAAAGTGCTTAAGCTCGCCTTACCAAACATGGTAAACTTGGTATACACCGGATTGGTACATTTAAGTTACTTATAAGTCCCTAATGTACGGTACTACATGTACCCAGGGCCTGTGAATTAAATGCTACTAGTGGGTTGCAGCACTCATGCCACCCACTAAAGTAGCACTTTAAAACGTGTCTCAGACCTGCCACTGCAGCCTAAGTGTGCAGTTTTAAACTTACATTTCAACCTGGCAAAATAAGTATTTTGCTAGGCCTAAATCTTCCTTCCTAATACTTAAAAGTCACCCACAAGGTAGGACATAAAGTTTCACAGGGCAGTGTGTGTATAGTATGTGTGTGCTTAAGTTTTACATTTCCTGGCAGTGAAAACTTTCCACAGCTGTTTTTCACCTTTGCAAGGATGGCTCGCCCATAGAAAAGTGCTGAGTTACGTTATAACACCTTTTAATGCATAACTTAAGTTTGGAAAGAGCCTGAACCATGCTTTAAAGACTAAAATTAATAGTAATTCAAAATCCAATCTAATGGTCAAGTTGAGATTACTATTTTGAAAATGGCACTTTTAGAAAGTTGACATTTTCCTGCCTAAGTCAACTGTACCTTTCTGCCAGAGTTCAGTGTCATCTGACTGTTAATGGCTCTCCTGCGGTCAGACAGTTGACAAAATGGCCCTGGGTGTGTGGAAGAGTGTTTGTTGCCAGAGCCGGCTAGCCGGAGGGGGTTGTACCCAGCCCCTTCCTAAGCTTCAAATGGTAGCCTGAGGTTCTGCCCAGTCCCTTCCTGGCTTCAGCTGATGCCTACCTGGTCACTGGAGAAACTCGAACTAAACCCAGTGAAAAGGGAAGAATTGACCTGAACTAGTTTTAGGGTTAGACAACGGGGTGATCCTTGCCTGCAGACTGGCCCTGGGTATAAAAGTGGCAGCCATAGAACCTGAAATCAGAATACTCCTCTGCCCGAGAAGATTCAGAAGGACTGCCCTGCGGTCTGAAGAAAAAAGCCCGGACATGCTTGCCTTGAACTCAGGAGCCCAGTAGTGACCCAAGGTTCAGCTGGCTGACCTCCCGTTTGAGCTACAGAATCACAACAATTTTTAGTGGCCTTTCCTGGTTTCCAGATGACCAGACCCAACTAGACCTGACCCTGGTCGCCTCTGTGGGAGTGAGTACTGACCCTCAAGTGCTGTCCTCAAGGTCCTGTAGCTTTGAATGGGGTCAGAGTGTACGTCTCCCTGCTTACTTGAAGGTTCCACTGGATCCAGCACGGAGTGACGCAGAGCCCTGCATCAGAGCATCGCATAACTCCTAATCAGCAGCTTCCCCGGATCCGACGCAGAACAGTGTCGAGGCTCGCATCGCAGCACCATGCAGTTCCCGATAGATGGCTTCACCGGATTTGACGCATTACAGCACCGCGCAGCTCCAAATCACAGGTTTCAACTGATCCCACGTAGAGTGATGCAGAGCCTCGCATCGCAGCACAACCCAGACACTGCATCAAGGACAGAAGGTACAACTCCCAGCGTGCCGAACTCGATCCTTTACCTGGACCGAGTACCAGCATGGCAGCGTTAACTTGTGACTTTATCCCAGTCCAGCATAACCAGACACCCGCAGTTGGCGCTTTGCCCCTTCTGGCACTATTTTCACCTTTTTTTAAACTCAGAACTCTGGTTCCACTGATTGGATTTTTGTTGTTTTGGTTTCATTATATTTATTAAAATGTATTCAATTTTTATAATATGGTTTGGGATTGTTAGTGTGTTGTGTTATCACTTTATTACTGTTTGAGTACTGAATAAATACCTTGCGCATTGCCTCCACGTTAAGCATAATTGCGCTCTGCCAAGCTACCGGAGGGTTAAGCACAGATTTATTTAGTTATCTTTGTGGTTCACCCTGAAAAGTATTGTGATTATTATTTATAATAGGTTCTCATCCTCTTCAACCAATAATCAATTTCTTACAAGCCAGTAATTGTCCCCCTTTTTAAATACATACTTCAAATAGTAAATATAAGAAAACACTTTAAAATGTGTTCTAGAGCTGCCTTAATGATCCCTAACTGACAATTAAAGTAAACAGACAGAAAGGTCATGTTAGGCATGAATATAGACAGTGTCATATAAAGTTCTACTTAAGTAACATATCCAGACCTTTGAAGACTTTAAAACTTAGAACAGATGGCCGTTTTTGTTTTTTCTGTGAAAGCTGACAACCCTATGCAAGGGCCAGAAGGAGGTCTGGACACAGTCCTAAGACATCAGAGGGTAGTCTACCCGGCTCTATCCACATGGATCTCCGCTTCATGCATTGGTGTCATACCTCCATGCAGTCTGCTCTCTACATGTTCTGGCCTGCTCATTTTGGAACCCTGGTGACCCCGTGTTCTGCGTCCGCGGGCTTTCTAGGGATTGGCAGATCCTGACTCTTTATTTTATTTATTTTACCTGAGCAACACATCATTTGTAGCAGGTTAGCAAAGCAGCTTGATGAACACAGAAGCAAATAGGAGGGAAGAATTAAAGAAAGTCAAGGGAATTTAATTTCCTCATTATCTGATGAGTCTTCCGGAACCGTATTCTTCCTATTGGCACCGTTAGCAGATGTGGATGGTGGCAAATCGATTCTCGAAGATGTGTGAGCTGGTCATCTGCTGCCCGCATGCGGGTGCCCTGTGCGGTGTCAGAGGAGGCGGCCCCCACTTTGTTGGCCTGCTGCATGGAGGGCAGGATGCCTCCCGAGCAGAGGTGATGCAGAGATACAGGAGAATGAGGGGCCCTGAAATCTGGGCTCAGGTGTTAAGGCAATTGTGGCTTTGAGCATGGAGGTGGCCATGCTGTGTGTATTAAAATGTAATGACTAGACCACAAACCTGCTACACAGCCCTTCACTGGATGGCAGCCATGTTGGTGATTTATTTAGTCACGAAGGATCAGAATGGTATAAAAAATTCTCCATGCAGCACGGAACGATGCAATGCCCAATCCAGAATTTTTCGATTCGCTTTTCAATTATGAATGTTTTTTAATTCATTTGCACTGTAATTATGCTATTCTGCCTCTACTTTTGTACAATTTGTCTAAAAGCCTTAACGTACACTGTAATGACCCATTTATTAAAGTTCACATGAAACAGTTATTTTGTAAACTGATATGGCAATATGAAACTGTTCTATGTAAGTCACTATGGCATCCATTTGGGTCTTGTTTGTGCTATATAAAACTGCAGAAATAAATGAACACTGGGCTACAAGAGTCACAATACACAAAGCAGCAAATTTAGTTTGACAGCGCTGTCCACGTAGGGATGACGGACACCACATTTTCTGCCTTTTTAAAGAAGACAGGCTGGTCAGACTTTTTTGTACGCCTAGACCCAAAACTTTATACACTGCCATGTGGATTTGTCGTCTGTTTTTGCCATAAGCACCGGTTTCTAAGTAATTAAAAACAAGCATCTGCAATGCAATAGGTCTCACATTTACGTGATTTTGAGCTATTGCCATTGTAAATGACACTGCCTTTTGTTTATGCTTTGATTGTTAAAACATAAATAAAAGGCATTGTCATTTACAATGGCAATGGCTTCAATTCTCGCAAATGCGAGACCTATTGCATTCTAAATGCTTGAAGGCATCGCTGAGTTGCCCCCTTCTTTCTCCAATGGCCCCTAAAGAGCTCCTCATTTGCTACGAGTAAAATAAACAAGCCGGTGGTCACAACTGCGCACGAGAGACTCTCCTGCAGTAAAAGAAAATCATTAAAGAAAATAGTGCTTACAGACTAAAGAAGACATAAGTGTAACAACCAAAGTAAAAGGGCCAGTCCTCATGGGACGTTAGAATTGAAGACGAGGCGGTACTAAGGAGGGATTAACAAGCCTAATAGCGAATCAGAAGCCAGTATTTACTAAGGACAATGACACAAGCCAATGACCAATATGGGCGGAGAGTGGGCAGGCCTTCAAGTACATACTCCAATAAAGCATGGCTTGCAGAGCAAAATGTACACCGGCGAAATAGATAACTTGCGCCACCTAGTGGTAATGTCACTTAAGATGCCTCGTTATTGAAGGTGGCAAGCTGCTTGCATTTAAAAATGTATATAATAAACTTAGCTCAAGTATTACAGAACCTGGGACATAGTACCCTTCTGCCTCATACGCCGCCCTCTTCCTTGTGATGGCCCTGCGGCACAAAGGGTCAGCATTGTGCCACAAGATGTCCATGTTGAGGCAGGCTGTTCATTAACCTTATTGGGCTAATGTCCGGTCGTATTGAAGACGTTATGGACATCACTACAGCGTTAGTGGAGCGTCCCTGCAAGTGTTTACACTTCTTTGTGTTCCCATTCCTATTTTAAAAGCAGCGTTGTGCAGGACACCTTCTGCGCTGCAGTTTCTTGGTCAAAGTCACGTGATAAACTGATGCTGACACCTCACGGGCACGTCTGCACAGCGCATGCTCCTAGCGTGCTGAGCTGCGCGAAGGGTATCCTCCATGGACCATGCGAGTATCTCATTCTGCTTCTGTTTCCATAGAATAAATTATATATGAGGAGTAGCTGGTGGGTCTTTTGGGGCTGCAAGGGGTATGGAACGCGCTTTATAAATACCAATGCAAAGGGCACTTCAAAAAACAGCTTTCAGGATATAATATGCTTAAGGCCTTCATACCATATATAAAAGCACTGACATTTCTTAGTTACAGCACCCTGAAGACCCCAAGGTGCAAAGTTTACACGTTATAAAATATCTAAATAGGGCCAGTATATAAAAACCTAGTCGAGATGCTTTTATGCACGCATTAGACTGAATTTTAGATGAAAGACACAATTCCTGTGGTACTTGCATCGGTCTCCAAGTGCACACCTCTGGGCCGCTGCAGGGCATCGGATAGTGGCTGCCAAGGCGGAAGGGGCAGTGTTCCCATGTACGGTCATCGATCTAAAAATCACTGCTAATGGTGCCAGTGTTTTTTTTTAGACTCTGATCTCATTGAGAAATTTAAAAAAACGACTACAAATACAGGCGCAAACCAACCCCACTAGCCACGGACCACCTGCAAGTCTATGTCAAAGCTGCACTGCCCAGGTTCACTGTAAAAAGTTGGGTAACTTCTTGTAACCACGATGCAGTTGATGCAGCACAAACACCAGTCTTGTTGGCATCTCTCTCCCACAGAGAGAGCAGACACCCCCGAGAGCACTGCAAACAAACCACCAATAGATACACACCATATCCTGGATTGAAGTTTCTGACTTGCCTACTTATTAACGAGCTGAACCCTCCGCCTGGTGCTTCCAACAACATCTGAGAAGTGGAGAAGTGTGGCTCAATGGTTAGAGCGGCAGACCCTGATGCAGAGGTCTGGCCCGGGACCAGGGTTCAATTCCTGCCTCGGCGTGTCTTGGGCTCATAATTCCTCGGACCTGATTTCTCGCCTCGGTGCCTATTCTAATCATGAGTCCCACGCTGCAACTCTGGGCAATAGCTTGCTTAATCTCCACAACAGCCCCAACAGCGCTGGGATGCCTGGCTTCACCCTGGGGATACCCAGGAGTGGACATTTCACAGGGAAAAGCCTAGCGGTATGAGTACAGCGCCGGGAAACCACGAAATGGGGTAGCTGTGCACTATACAAGTACAAACACATTTACATTTTACATTTACATCGGACTAAAGAAGCCGGAATCACCTGCCTAATTCTACCCAAACCCGCACTGGTCACCTCCACTAAGTCTTACCCCAGGACAGAGCAGATGAGGGTCCATCAAGCGCCGCCCATGGCACATCAGCCGTGTAGGATTCACACTCAAGTAGTACCAGTGAACTCCATCTACAGAAAAGATCTATTCTGTAGGACTCTTTGGAAATCAATAATGCCAACACCAATCACCTAGCAGCAAAGCTCTTTCTGCCTCGGTAACAACGTCTTCCGTTGTAGTACAGGAAACCAACTCTAAGGTGTTAGACTGGACGGGGTGGGTGTTATTGGTGAAGGAAGCCAATGTGGGCAGAGGAAGCCCAGAAAAAGTCAGATGAGGGATAAAGGACCACAGTGGCCACCAGGCATCCAGGTGCTATTGACGCAGAGCAGACTGCAGTGGAGATCGGGCACCACTGGGACAGGACACCCTGAACACAAACCCCTGGAAGGATCAGAAGATTCAAAATATTCATGGCCCGCACATCCTGCTTGTGGCTACGAGCACCCTCTTTTTATGGCTGATTTTCAAAAGTGAAGGCCACTCTGAAAATATTATATGGATCCCTTATGGTAAAGAGGTCTTTCATGTCTTGCTTGGAGGTCATCAGATGTCCTATGCCTCATGTGTTTCCACCCTTGTTTGAGCGCTAATCAGGGATCCTGCTCCTGAGCACACATGGTGGTGGGGTGTGGCTGTCTGACCATCCCAGATCACCCCTCGCACCGTAGAGACGTTGTGAGTGTGTGACAGCACGTATGTGGCTCTTGGAGCCCAGTACACCCTTGAAATTGAAATAAGAAGCATGTTAATAGGACTACATTGAAATGCGTTAGTCTAACGCCTGATGCGTGGTACTTGGCAGGGCTGACCTGGTATTCATGAAGTTAATTGCCTTTAGGATGCATTATTGAATCATTACAAGATGAGGATTAGGACTAACCAGACAAAAGCCAGCAGAGCCGTGAATAAACAAGTTCTTCTACTACATACTTTTGGTTTCCCGCCTATCATCAGTGGTGAAAGTGTGTCCCAACAACGAACAAAAACAAGTGGTGTAGTTCTAGTCGCTTCAAGAGAGCCTGTCAAACAAAAACAAAACGACATCCCAACCCATGAAGCATGCGCCCTCCCGTCCTGTTAGTAAAATGAATCTCCACCGACCCGGGTTATTGACGTCGTTCTTACTATCGATCTCCGCTGCTTCTTCGGCTTCCCCACATCATACTCATCGTCATCCAAGTCCTAAGGAAAGAGAAGAAAATTAGAGTGGGAAACAATGCTTCTCAGTTGCCTGAGGTTAAAGACAAGGCGGAAATGTAGCAGACTTCGTTCAATGGTGCAAGAACAGGCATAAAACCCGGCGTTCCCTGGTTTCACTGGTAAAGCCTGGTTTCAAGAGCCTGGTACAGGTGCATCATGGGCTGAAAATGGGGCAGTCATCTGGCGGGTATAATTCAAGGATCTTAACCTAAAAACGTGTTGCTTTTTGCCAGCACATGATAAATGTATTCAGAAGTTTCTATAATGAGCTATTCTGATAATTTCCATTTTAATTTATTTTAAAGTTTTAAGACAATCGGAGCACTGAAAAAGATAAGCACAAGTAACACTGAACATAAAAGAGAGAGCATAAATGAGTATAAACGCAAAAAATATGCTACAAATTGGAAAAAATAGAACTACTGACTTTCAGCTGTGTAATTGGGGTGTTAGGAAGTCTATGGAAAAAACAACACACACTAGGTAACGTATCTGAACCACATTCTTATAAATGTAAGCAGATTAAGAAATTAAAATAGTGTTCACACTTTATGATTTTGTTCTGAAACACTGCATTGTTGGCAAGATAATGTTCCTTTCCTGCTCCCTCTTTCTCTTTGTTGAACAGGTTTCCTATTGTTTCAACCTTTTTTATACAAACTTTACGATCATTCAAATAGATGTGTGGCACCGATTTGTTTATTATTGTGATTTTTTTTTTTTTACTTTTTATTGGCATTTGTAGTAAACACATAGCAAATATATGCACTTATGGACTTACAGTAAACATGTACCCTTGGATCATCGTATACAGATGTTACTAGTATAGTCAGCGGATCGCACAGGCTTAGAGGGTCCAGGGCCCTGCCCTATCCTGTATCCGGGCCCACCCCCGCTGACGCGCGCTGTGGATGCCGCATTATATGAGGGCTGCTATGTGGATCCATCTTCCCTGAGTTAGTTGCCCCTCAGGTCGTTGAAGCGCGGCCAACTAATTACTATTAATGAACTGGGGACTTGTAAACTGGGGAGTGCACCATATCTGGGATTATAGACCTTGTGAGACTAACGTCGGAGAGCAATGTCCCACCTTATCATCGTGCTAAGTTTTCGCTGACGCGGGGAAGATTGTTTATTATTGTGATATATGACTTTCTAATAGCTGCTTGGCAAATATATATTTTACCTAAATAATGTTCGTTGGAGTAATGCTTTACTTCAATATGATCTTTTTGTAAACAGCTCTAAATAAAGAAATTAAAAATGATACACAAACAACCACCTGGTCTTAGAAACTGAAAACAATATCAGGTTAAATTGTCTACTTAACAAAAGCTCCTAGAGGCAGACTGTGGGGTGGTTTACGTAGTTCCAAGTGTGCAGGATTTTACCCCAGACTGAGAGTTTTATCACAGAGCGGTGCATCGGGATTTTAAAAACTAAGTAGGACTCTGCAGTGTGTTTCAGCAGTTTTCTGCATGAATGGGGTTAGAGCATTCCCCTGGAGCACAGGAGATTGTTATGATGACTGTCAAAGGGTTGAGACCAATGAGAGCTGAATATTATTAAATATACATTTTTACCCACAAAGTTGGGCAAAGTTTTACAACTTCACAGAGTTTGCAAAGTTTGTCAACTTTGCAAAAATATTCATGCATTCAAACTTTCTAACATAAAAGTTTTCCTGTCAAAAGTTTACTTGTAGGAATGTGTTGCCACAATATGGGAGTTTGTTTGGGTTGTTTTTGCCCCAAAATAAATAGCTTTATGGGATTTTTATCCCATGTTTCTTTTTAGGTCTCACCTAAGCAGCGCTAGCGCTGTCTCTTCGAGGCATGCTGTATTCAGGATATGGGCATTAAGCTCTGTCCATCTTTACAATTGGCTCATCTTGCTGTCCTTTGTAAATGATGGCTTTTGATTTGTCAATAGGCTTAGCAGTCCTCTCTTTAGTACTTCCCTCTCTCCTGTTACCTCTCATAAGGACAGCCCCTCTTACATGTGTCCTTACTCTCTAGCTTTCATAAGCAGTTAAGGAGAACTATTTACTTAATTAATGTCTTGCAGAAGCAGGCACAACATGCTGTGCAAGCGCATAGCAATGGCAGCCGCTTCTTTCATATCCAGCCTGACCCAACACTCCCTCTTTAAAGCAACGCTTTAGCGTGGCATCCACCCCCTGCCCCTTGGATTTCAAATAATATTTTTTTTCCAAGCAGCCCAGCATCCAGCACTTCAGCAATGGCAGACGCACACACCACTTGTGGGTCGCTGCTTGAGCAATGGCGGCAGCTTCTTGTTTTTATTTTCAGCGCGCCATGCGTGCGTTCAGTTTCACAATGGCGGGCTGCAACACTTCCTCAATCCTCTTCCCACAGCCATTCGTTGCTCTGCCCGACCTCTTTCTTCTCTCGCTGCGGGTCTCATCTCTGGCAGACCTCAACGCCCCATAAGACCATAGAAACAACACACCGACTCCATTCTACAAACTTCTCCCTAATCATCCACAGTCAATTACATTTTTATTTCTTCCGCCCGCCGTTCCTTATTATCCCTTTATTAACCCTTTTTATGAACACATTGGATGACCTGTGGCTGTTATACTGCAATTTGCGTGATTTCATAATTAAGGATGCTACAGCTCATCTATATTTAAATGTGTCTCGTCATTCAAGAGTCTTTTTTTTTTTTGCAGGCAAATGCTTTTTTTCCCCATTTAATAGTATGGTATAAGAATGAGCCGCCACCTCTCTAGTGCAGATAATCCAGTTATAGGGTCATGATCGCTGACGTTTGCTCTCTGTGGAAGTGTCTGTCATTCCTAGTGGTCTACCGCAAACCTAGTCGAGATGCACAGACAACCGCAGAGAGCAAACAAGTGCACAGAAAAGCCTCCAGGTGGTCGCAAATGTGCGACTCAATAAGTTTACAATATAATTTTTTTATGGACTACTACATAGTCATCTTACAGAATGCTGCGGCCTGTCATTTGACCTCATGGTAGGACATTAGTATCATCCATTGGAGATGTTTTGGGGTGGTAGAGATCCTAATCAGGGTCACCCCAGGATTCACCAGTGGGATTTAAGTCAAAGAATTGATCATATAGGTCAAAAGAACCACATAGACTGCCAGAGTGGGAAACGGTGTGAGGAGACCCCTCAGGTGACTCTGGCGGAGGCGGAGGGGACAGTATGCATAAGCAAGGTGCTACTTAAGGTGCAATTGGTGGTGGAGGCAGGGATGTAGGTGGAGGATGCGGAAGAGGGTTGGTGTGCCGGTCTCTTTGGTGCCGGCTCAGCGGACGGAGGCTTCGAAGAAGGTTCACTCTTGAAGGTGAGTCTCCTCTTGCTGGGAAGGGTATCTGATGGCTTCTGCAGGGGTGGCTTTGCTCAAATCTTCCTGGTGACTTCTACCTGGCGTCAAGCTTATTCTGGAGCATCTGTAGGAAAGGGACCTCGGATTCTTTGGATTCAGATGCTGACCAGCTTTTTGGCATCGACAGGAGCTTTGGTATTATCTTTGCTCATGCCTTCAGCACCGTCCTGGTGGTACAAGAGGTGACACTCACGACCCTTCGCATATGTAGGGCTCTTAGACCAGTGACGGTAGAGCCCGTTGGATGGAGCCATGGCCAAATCTGAAGTCTTGCCACCTAAAGCCCGAAGGCAGTGAAGGCACTAAAGGGGGCGTCTTTTGTGTCCACGCTTGGGGTTCTACATTAGTGTGGGACTATTTGTGCTTGTAGGCATGGGTCTCGGGCTAGGCGGTGTCCTTATGGGCCTGGGTGTGGTCTTCATACTAGGGTGATCTCGGTGACCTGTACTGCCTCATGGTCTGATGGACTCGAATCTCCCAACTTACTGGCAGTCGCCTGCCCTGCCAGGATTCCTGATGGGCCAGCCTCTTTGCCCTCCTTGATGCCAAAGGTATCTTCCTTCCCAAAGAGAGCTGAAATATCGGAGGATGCCAGCTGGTGCACCTTGCGCTAAACCCAATGTCTTTTCCTTCCATACTTTAAGAGTTTGCTTCAAATGGCAAGTGAGGCAGAACTCCAAGAGGTATCCTCTTGACACGTTGCAGGACAAACCAGGGACAACATTAGAAAGGCACCCGCTCTACCAGCGCCTTCTGGTCTGCACTGTCTGGTACTGAGGACCGAAGAAGAGTATGTGGTCCCAGAAGGGCATGTGGAAGTCTGCGGTGTCCAGCGTTGGCCATCATTACCTTCAGTAAATGTAAGAAGAAGGCGCCACGAAAGACTAGGACTGGTTGTTTGTGTATGTCTGTATCAAAAACTAACCAAGTGGGACCGAAAAAATGTGGTCAGGACACGACTAACTGTGATCCCTGTCGGCGAACGTCCAAACCCGAAGGCAGAAATAAATACAATCTAACATGGAGTCTGTGCCCATGCACATTTCCTCATAGGGAGGAATCACAACACATCAATCAATCAATCAAGCATTTGTAAAGCGCACACTGTCACCCTTAGGGGGTATCTGGGCGCTGTGCCTGTGTCGAAGAGCCAGGTCTTGAGTGCCTTTCTGAAGTCTGTCAGCGAGGGGGCTGTAAGGAGGTTGTTCCAGGTCTTGGCAGTGATGTAGGAAAAGGAGTAGCCACCTATGCGGCTGCGATGGGAGCGAGGGGGGGGGGGGGTTTGTGCGAAGGGGAATAAGGAGGAGTGCAGGTGTCTGGAGGGTTGTTGGAAGATCAGCCAATGGTTGCTATAGGCAGGTCATAGGTTGTGAAAGGCTTTGTAGGCGTGTGTGAGGATAATGAACTGGTATCTGTTCTGGATGGGGAGCCAGTGGCGGTCTCTATGGTGGGGCACAATGTGGTTTCATTTGAGGAGGTACAGGATGAGTCTGTCTGCAGCGTTCTGTATGGTCTGAAGTATTCGAAGGAGCTGGGTGGGGACACCAGCTTAGGGTAGAGTGTCACATCTTGTGACTAGAAAGACTCCTACGAAGAAAAACATGTTGCAAATGTCCAATCCCGACAATAGATGGCAGTAGTATGCAGAGCATGTTTATCCACAGCCATACATGCTGGAAACCAACTTACTGCAGGGTTCTCTTGTTTCTGGGGTGTACAAATAATTCCTGCAACAAGACACGGGTACAGTTCATCAATCTGGGGGAGAGAACTAGTGACGCAGGCAGCATCTAACTTCTCGTCCAAGAAGAATTTTAAAACTCCCCACTAGGGATGCAGGTGCACACAAGGAGTTCCTTCTGCAAAGAATCTATAATACATAGGATTCTGCAATCCTGGTTTAAAAATGCCTCTCTAATTTCTTTATCATAGGAAACTTCTGACCATTCAGTCGCCTATTACAAAGAAAAGTAATAGGCAAAGAAATGATGTAGTCACTCGCCTGTAGGAACTTGTTACAGTTGAGTTCAGAGGTCACAATGCCTGCTGCAAGAGCCAGCAGCCAAACAAAAAAATGCACGCCAGGAGACCGAGAATAATTAAAGCAGCTGTTTAAAGAAGGAAAGCAAAATTTGACTTCTGCTCCATTTTTCAAGCTTTATGGTGATAAGCAGAAAGGCGACATTTATAGCAGCATGATTATTTTTTGCACTCCTTAAGTAATTATGAAAAAGATAGAATTTCTCTGCACGTTCTAAACTTTGAGTGACTGTACCTTTTAAAAAAAAATGAAAACTGGGTTGATACCAAACATGACTGGGTTTGGTGCAGCCAATATATAGTTCGATATCTTGTAATGACTGCTGGCAGCACTCTCAAAGGCTGGAGAATCGACTCC
Source organism: Triturus cristatus (assembly GCF_964204655.1). NCBI lineage: Eukaryota > Metazoa > Chordata > Amphibia > Caudata > Salamandridae > Triturus > Triturus cristatus. The sequence continues at coordinate 1,188,831,916 of NC_140592.1, forward strand.
AAGGGTTTGTAGGGGTGTCCTGCTCATGCAGGGGCACCCTCACACTTATAACCAAGCCCCTTGCCCTCTGGACTGAAGACCCTGCCATAGCGGTGACTTACAGGTTTTTAGTGCAGTGACCTCAGATAGAAAGAAACTTATATGTATTGTGAGAGGTGCAAGCACCCACTCACACAGGCTGCAATGGCAGGCCTGTAGTCACAGTTTAAGAGGACTCGCGTGGGTGGCACAATACATGCTGCAGCCCATTGGAAACCCCTGGTATACCTATGACCTGGGTACCTTAGTACCATATGCTAGGGACTTACAAGGGTACAACAGTAGCCAATTGGGGATTGTAGGAGAGTAGGGTCTGCTATCCTATGGTCACCCCAAATTTTTTGCTTTTTGCTTCACTGGTTTTTGACATATTGAGGCTGTGGGCCTGCCAATCAGACCCCCAGCCTGCTGTTCTCTCTACTAAATGTACACTATGCACCCTAGGTGCATAACCAATTGGAAGTGGATCACCCTGTGAGCCCCTGTACCAGTGTACACTAGGTACCCAGGGCATTGGTGTATCTAAGGCCTACCAGGGGCTGAAGCATGTATTGTGCCACCCCTGGCCTGGCCTAACAAATTTGACACAACTGGCTGATCACTCAGCTGGGGTAAATTGGTGTAACCACCTCTTACTTAGGTGTAGTATACCTATACCTAATGGGACACATGTTAACCTATAAGTCACTCCTATGGCAGGCCTTAACAATCCTGAAGGCAGAGTGCTTGGTTCCATGTGAGATGGTGCTCTGGCAGGAGCAGGGCCTGTCTGCAGTGGTCGGAACAACTTCCTTCTACTGTTTCCAGATATCGTCATACCATATACTCTTAAGTGCATTATGAACCTCGCGGTTAAATGCTATCTTTGGTTTGGCTTTATCAAAACATGTTGAGTAAGGTGTCATACGAATTGGGATACTAACCCCTCGCCAATTCTGGCGACGGGGTTAGCATTCCACCCTTCTAGAGGGACACGACATGTACAGTACCTGAAACCCGGGTAAAATCAGACATAGCCTCAGCTCCACAAAATGGATGCTGCCACCACAGACACAAGTCTGCCCTCCTGCTGCTGGGAGTCCTTCCAGCTTGGGAGGTGTGGACAAAGGGTTTCCTTCCAGGGGAGGTGCGTGCACCACCCCAGACAGGATTTTGTGTATTGGTCAGGTAGGGCTTGAAAGAAACCAGACATGCCTGTGGCTCACAAGGAGCCTCGGTGCATATGCCAGTTCAATCCGGTCCTGGGGCACACCAGTCCCGGGCCTGGGGCGAGCTGGACAAAGGATTGGGGGTGTAACCACCCCCCTTCCTGGTCCCACCCTTAGGGAGGGACCTAGCAGGTAGTCCGGCACCTAGAATCCGCTTAAAGGTAGGAGCTGTGTCCTAAGACTTCAGACATCCTGGAATCAACTTGAAACTAAGAAGAAGACGGGAACTTCGACATTCTGCTGCACAGAAGACTGAAGGAAATCTCCCCTGTGGTCAGGGAGTGACCACCTTGCTAACGCAAGCACCATCCAGCGAATCAACGTCTGCTTTGCCGCCGCCTCCCGCCGGAGCCCGAGCCCAGAGACTGACAAGACCTGGACCTCCAGACCTCTCACCGCCCGATCCACAGTCCCTGAAAAGAGGAGACCCGTGGAGGCAACGAGACACGTGGAGCCAGCCATCTTGAAACGACCACGACAAGCTGCAAGTGCAACAACCGAGGCTCCCTCCAAGTTGTGCTTTGGGATCTGAGAAGCCCAACCCTCGAACAGCATCTGCACCAAAGGTGAGCCCTCCAGCATCTCCACGATCTGCGTGGGGCCCTTCTGCATTTTGCCACTCGACGCGCCTAACCGGTTGCTGGCCCGCTGGCTAGTGGCCATCTTGGCGACGAACTTCAAGAAATACACCACTGGTCTGGTTGCTCCAGACTGGCCCTTGCTCCCCTCCAAAGGAGCAGTCCCTCTGACCTTGCTGGTCAGAACCATCAGCTTATCTTGTTCTCCACAACAATTGCTTTTGCCAAGGCTTGTTTGCTTCGATCAAGTCGCAGACACCGCCGACAGCGAGAGCCTGCGTGGGACAGCTCGTGAACCGACTCCTGGACGTCGTCGACCTCCAGGGACCACGTGGCTGCAGAGACAAGCTACACCTTTCTTCCTGTTTGCACCCGACATCGCCTGATACCCACCTAGTGCCACGCTGGTCACTGGCTAGTGACTGTGAACACTGTCCCCTCTGCTTACAGGTCTTCTACAACTCCGATCCACTCTTGGATCCACCGCATCCCTTCCGGACCGACCGCCTGCAGCAACTTTGTCCACAGGCTCCATTGACCCGATAGAAGAAACCCGACGCACTTCGACACCTATGCACCCGCTTCCTGTGGGTGAGGTAAAGCTGGCACTCCGGTGCCCAAGTGTAGAGTAACATCTCTAGTGTCTGTGTTTCCAATCTTAAGGTCATAGTCCATCCGGAAGATCCTTTTTTCAGTAACTTTGTACTTTTTACGCACCCATTGAAACCTATGGGAGCACGCGTGTGACTATTTGCTCTGCACACGCCACCCGTGGACCTCCTGGTCACTAACTGAAGTTAGCTCCTTGTAGGCCCAGCGATTCTAGAGGCCCTAGGCCTTTTCCCTTTTCTGTTCGTGGTACTTGTACCACTATTTTAGTATATGGTTTGAGCGGCCACCAGGGCCTATCCATATAAAGTGCAACTTCTGTGTATTCTACTGTAATCTTGTTTGACGATTTGTGCTCCTGTGCTCATAAAGAGACTAGGGGATACTTTGAGAAATAAATACATATATATTTTGAATATATATCTGTGTGGTGTCCTTTCATTGGTATAAAAGGGGGTTGCATTTGGTAAAACAGCTGGCTTAACACGCTTCACGAGTTTAGCCTCAAAGACTGCTTAGCCTACGCTACCACTAGGGCAGCTAGTCCGAAAAGGTTGACTTACAACCACACCATAAGGGTTGCTTGGCATGGTACAAGGTGATCACTTTAACTAGTGAGCATCATATACCAGGCCAACTTCTCACATTGGTGAGCAGCGGTTGGATTTGAGCTTGCTGTGTTTTACCATTGTAATCTCTTGGTTACCAATTGAAAGATCACATAGGTACCTGTAGGTACATATAAAACAAGATTAGATATACATAAGTTCTACTGAACTTAGTTGTTGTAGAGCAAAGGGAGTAGCACACCCTGACTACAACTACTAGATAGGTTTAGTAGGTAAACCCAAGTGTAGGTAGATTGCAACACATCCACCCACACTTAAGAGCAATGGCTGGGGCAGAGGGGTCCACTGTACCCATCTCTGTTGAGAGTGACCCCCAGAGGGCACCATCCATCTTTGCTACCCTTAATCAAAATGAGCTCAGGCAGTTGGCAAATATCAGGGGCCTTAAACAGCCCAAGAATCCTACTTCTGCTGAACTCAGGGAGCTTTTACAGACTGATGAAGATCAGAAAGCTCTCAGGAAAGCCTCCCAGTTAGGCCCCTTAGGGACAGGAACAGGAGGCCCCCCTTCTGAAGATGCTACTGAAGTACCCCTTTACAATAGCCATCCCTTAGATGAGAATCATACTACAGAGGAGGAAAGTGGTGAGGATACAGAAAGTAGTGAGGATGAAGGGAGAACTAGCCCAGTGCCAAGTGTTATACTTGGCCCAGCTAATCTAAGGCTATTGGGGACTGACAATGGGATCATCCCATTGGATCTCCCCAGTGGACTTAACCAGGGGCTTGGGAGGCAAAGGAATCGCTCAGGTGACTCTAATGCTTCTCATGCCTCTAGAGGCTCTCAAGGTCACTCCAGGAGAAGGATGACCACCCCTCAGAGGAGGGAACATGAGGCCAGAATGCAGGAAGCCCAGCTGAGGATCAGGAAGCAGGAGCTAGAAGTAGCCCTGATGGAAGAGAAACTGAACAAGGCTAGGCAACCTAGAGAGAGTGGGTCCATACCCACTGGTGGCAGCATTGTCCCTAAGGACAAAGATAGGGTCTTTGATAATAGGAACCTGTCTAAGGTTGTGCCCCCCTACAAAAGTGGGGATGACATCCACAAATGGATGACTGCTCTTGAGAGAGCCTGCAAAGTGCAGCAGGTTCCTGACGACCAGTGGGCAGCAATCCTCTGGCTCTCCTTTGAAGGAAGAGGCAGAGACAGACTCCTCACTGTTAGGGAGGAGGATGTCAGAAATTACAGAGCCCTGAAGAGTGTCCTAGTTGATGGGTTAGGCTTAACCACTGAACAGTACAGGTTAATGTTCAGAGACACCCAGAAGACACAGACTCAGGACTGGTCTGAATACATTGAATGTGCCACTAAGGCTTTGGAGGGTTGGTTGCTGGGAAGTAAGGTATCTGATTATACAGGATTGTACAATTTGATGATGAGAGAACAGATTTTAAATAACTGTCAAAACCAGCAACTGCATCAACACTTGGTTGACTCAGATCTGACCTCTCCCCAAGAATTGGGAAAGAAGGCAGACAAATGGGTCAGAACCAGGGTTAAGCAAAAGAACCAGAACCAGGGCCAAGGGGGTGATCAGAAGAAAACAGACCAAAAGGGTGGAGATCAGAAATCTAAAGACCAGAAGTCTTCAACAGGGCCCCAAACTACTGCTAAAGAGGGTGGGTCCCAGCCTAAAGGGAAGAAGAAAGAAGGTCAAAAGAAACCCTGGTGCAATCATTGCAAGAATACAACTCACTGGACTAGTGATTGTAAAAAGGGTGGAGCCCCCAACACTGTTGCCCCTAAGGCACCTGCTCCCAGTACTACTGTTAGCAGTGTTGGTCCCCAGACAAAGGGTGTAGTGGGAATCACTATGGGAACTGAAGAAGATTCTGACTTAGACAGAACCCTGACACAGGCAGTCTTGATCTGTGATGGGGACATTGATTTGTCCCTGACTGTGAGCCCCAGTAATCTGGGAAAGTACAGACAGACTCCTTTAATTAACGAAAAAGTGGCTCAAGCCGACAGGGACACATGTGCCAGTGTCACTATGGTGACACCAGGCTTTGTGGACCCTGGACAGTACATACCAGGTGAGAATTACCTGGTGACCAATGCCAGCAATGCCACTACTTCACATAGTGTGGCAGTTGTTAACTTCTCATGGGGAGGGGTAACTGGCCTCAAAAGGGTTGTGGTTAGTGCAGACCTCCCAGTAGAATGTTTGTTGGGCAATGACCTAGAGAGTTCTCTATGGTCAGAAGTGGAGTACAGGACTCATGCAGAGATGTTAGGTATATCATCACATGTCCTTGCTGTGACCAGGTCACAGGCCAAAAAGTGCCTCACTGAACCTCAGGTCTTGGATCCTGGAACAATGGACCAAGCACCTACCAAGAAGAAGAACAGGAGGGTCAAGGCTGTGCCTTCCCCCCTGCCTCAGAGTGATGATCAACCTTCCCAGGAAGCTGATCTAGAGAACCCTGAAGGAACTGTCCCTGAAGAGCTTGAACCTGATCAGGTTGAGTTTCTGGGGACAGGGGGACCTTCAAGGGCTGACTTGAGGCAGGCTCAGTTATCCTGTCCCTCTCTTGAACCCCTCAGACAGCTGGCTGCTGCTGAGGCTGCTGGGAATGCTCAAGGTACCCATAAAGTGTATTGGGATGAAGGGCTCCTTTATTCAGAGGCTAGAGACCCCAAGCCTGGTGCTACCAGGAGGTTGGTTATACCTCTGCAATTTAGGGGCTTCCTTCTTACCTTGGCCCATGATATTCCTTTAGCAGGACACTTAGGCCAGAACAAGACTTGGGACAGGCTTGTCCCTCACTTTCACTGGCCTCACATGAATGAAGATACAAAGGAGTTTTGTCGCTCCTGTGTGACCTGCCAAGCCAGTGGCAAATCAGGTGGCACAACAAAGGCCCCCCTAATACCACTACCTGTGGTGGGGGTCCCCTTTGAAAGAGTGGGAATAGATATAGTGGGTCCCATGGATCCTCCCACTGCATCTGGGCACAGATTTATACTGGTGGTAGTGGATCATGCCACCAGGTATCCAGAGGCAATTCCCCTTAGGACCACTACAGCACCTGTTGTGGCCAGGGCCCTGCTGGGAGTATTCTCCAGAGTGGGGTTTCCTAAGGAGGTAGTTTCTGACAGAGGTACCAACTTCATGTCAGGATACTTGACAGCTATGTGGAAGGAATGTGGTGTCAACTACAAGTTCACCACTCCTTATCACCCACAATGCAATGGGCTTGTTGAGAGATTCAACAAGACCATAAAGGGTATGATCAAAGGATTACCTGAAAAGCTCAGGCGAAGATGGGACATCCTTCTACCCTGCCTTCTGTTTGCTTACAGAGAGGTCCCACAAAAAGGAGTTGGTTACAGCCCCTTTGGGTTGTTGTTTGGGCACCCTGTAAGAGGCCCACTGTGTTTAGTGAAGGAAGGATGGGAGTTACCTCTCAAAAAGCCTAAACAAGACATAGTGGACTATGTACTTGGTCTCCGCTCCAGGATGGCTGAGTATATGGAGAAGGCATCCAAAAACCTTGAGGCAAGCCAGGCCTTACAGAAAGCTTGGCATGACCAAAAGGCTGTCTTGGTTGAGTTCCAGCCAGGACAGAAGGTATGGGTGTTGGAGCCAGTGGCCCCAGCAGCACTCCAAGAGAAATGGTCTGGACCCCATACAATCCTGGAAAAGAAGGGAGAGGTTACCTACTTGGTGGACCTAGGAACTCCCAGGAGTCCCCACAGGGTACTCCATGTTAACAGGTTAAAAGCATATGTTGACAGGGCAGACATGGGCTTGTTCATGGCTACAGATGAGGGACAGGAGGAAGAGAGTGACCCTCTCCCAGACCTGTTGTCTCAGAACCCTGAAGATGGCTCAGTTGAAGGAGTGACCCTTGGAGGCAACCTCACTGCCCATCAGCAGACTGAATGTAGACAAGTTCTACAATCATTTCAACATCTGTTTTCCCTAATACCTAGCCAAACTGACTGGTGTACCCATGTGGTGGACACTGGTGACAGACTGCCTGTAAAGAACAAGCTTTACAGACAACCTGACCACGTCAGGGACTGTATAAAGGCTGAGGTACATAAAATGCTGGAATTAGGTGTCATTGAACCCTCAGAGAGCCCCTGGGCTAGCCCAGTGGTTCTGGTCCCCAAACCTCACACCAAAGATGGCAAGAGAGAGATGAGGTTCTGTGTGGACTACAGGGGTCTCAATGCTGTCACCAGGACAGATGCACACCCTATTCCAAGGGCAGATGAGCTCATAGACAAACTAGCTTCTGCAAAGTTTTTGAGCACATTTGACTTGACAGCTGGCTATTGGAAAATCAGATTAGCTGAGGAGTCTAAGGCCAAAACAGCATTCTCAACCCCAGGTGGGCACTACCAGTTTGTGGTGATGCCCTTTGGTCTGAAGAATGCACCTGCCACCTTCCAAAGGCTGGTGAACCAAGTCCTTACTGGGTTGGATGACTTTTGCGCAGCATATCTTGATGACAGTGCTGTCTTTAGCTCCACCTGGGAGGATCACCTGATCCACCTGAAGAAGGCTCTTGGGGCTCTGCAAAGGGCAGGCCTCACTATCAAGGCTACTAAGTGCCAGATAGGGCAGAGTAAGGTTGTGTATTTGGGCCACCTTGTAGGTGGAGGCCAAGTTCAACCACTGGAGAGTAAGATACAATCCATCAAGGACTGGTCTCCTCCAACCACCCAGACTCAAGTTCGAGCTTTCTTGGGCTTGACTGGGTACTACAGGAAGTTTGTTAAGAACTATGGGTCCATTGTGACTCCTCTTAATGATCTGACATCCAAGAAGATGCCCAAAAAGGTTCAGTGGACAGTAAGCTGTCAAAAGGCATTTGATGACCTGAAGGAGGCCATGTGCTCTGCACCTATCCTGAAAAGTCCTGACTACTCCAAAGAGTTTATTGTCCAAACAGATGCTTCTGAGTTGGGTGTGGGAGCTGTGCTGTCACAACTTAATGTAGATGGTCAAGACCAACCCATTGCTTTTATTAGCAGAAGGTTGACCCCCAGAGAGAAGAATTGGTCAGCTATTGAGAGGGAGGCCTTTGCTGTGGTGTGGGCCCTGAAGAAGCTGAGGCCATACTTGTTTGGCACTCACTTCAAGATTCAGACCGACCATAAGCCCCTCTTGTGGCTAAATCAGATGAAGGGTGAAAACCCCAAACTGCTTAGGTGGTCCATTTCCCTACAGGGGATGGACTTTACAGTGGAGCACCGGCCAGGTACTGACCATGGGAATGCAGATGGTCTCTCCAGGTACTTCCACTTAGGACATGAAGACGAGACTGGTCAAGGCTAGTTTAATGTCCCAGCGTTTGGGGGGGGATTGTGTAGGAGAGTAGGGTCTGCTATCCTATGGTCACCCCAAATTTTTTGCTTTTTGCTTCACTGGTTTTTGACATATTGAGGCTGTGGGCCTGCCAATCAGACCCCCAGCCTGCTGTTCTCTCTACTAAATTTACACTATGCACCCTAGGTGCATAACCAATTGGAAGTGGATCACCCTGTGAGCCCCTGTACCAGTGTACACTAGGTACCCAGGGCATTGGTGTATCTAAGGCCTACCAGGGGCTGAAGCATGTATTGTGCCACCCCTGGCCTGGCCTAACAAATTTGACACAACTGGCTGATCACTCAGCTGGGGTAAGTTGGTGTAACCACCTCTTACTTAGGTGTAGTATACCTATACCTAACCTTAAATGAGACACATGTTAACCTATAAGTCACTCCTATGGCAGGCCTTAACAATCCTGAAGGCAGAGTGCTTGGTTCCATGTGAGATGGTGCTCTGGCAGGAGCTGGGCCTGTCTGCAGTGGTCGGAACAACTTCCTTCTACTGTTTCCAGATATCGTCATACCATATACTCTTAAGTGCATTATGAACCTCGCGGTTAAATGCTATCTTTGGTTTGGCTTTATCAAAACATGTCGAGTAAGGTGTCATACGAATTGGAATACTAACCCCTCGCCAATTCTGGCGACGGGGTTAGCATTCCACCCTTCTAGAGGGACACGACATGTACAGTACCTGAAACCCGGGTAAAATCAGACATAGCCTCAGCTCCACAAAATGGATGCTGCCACCACAGACACAAGTCTGCCCTCCTGCTGCTGGGAGTCCTTCCAGCTTGGGAGGTGTGGACAAAGGGTTTCCTGCCAGGGGAGGTGCGTGCACCACCCCAGACAGGATTTTGTGTATTGGTCAGGTAGGGCTTGAAAGAAACCAGACATGCCTGTGGCTCACAAGGAGCCTCGGTGCATATGCCAGTTCAATCCGGTCCTGGGGCACACCAGTCCCGGGCCTGGGGCGAGCTGGACAAAAGATTGGGGGTGTAACCACCCCCTTCCTGGTCCCACCCTTAGGGAGGGACCTAGCAGGTAGTCCGGCCCCTAGAATCCGCTTAAAGGTAGGAGCTGTGTCCTAAGACTTCAGACATCCTGGAATCAACTTGAAACTAAGAAGAAGACGGGAACTTCGACATTCTGCTGCACAGAAGACTGAAGGAAATCTCCCCTGTGGTCAGGGAGTGACCACCTTGCTAACGCAAGCACCATCCAGCGAATCAACGTCTGCTTTGCCGCCGCCTCCCGCCGGAGCCCAAGCCCAGAGACTGACAAGACCTGGACCTCCAGACCTCTCACCGCCCGATCCACAGTCCCTGAAAAGAGGAGACCCGTGGAGGCAACGAGACACGTGGAGCCAGCCATCTTGAAACGACCACGACAAGCTGCAAGTGCAACAACCGAGGCTCCCTCCAAGTTGTGCTTTGGGATCTGAGAAGCCCAACCCTCGAACAGCATCTGCACCAAAGGTGAGCTCTCCAGCATCTCCACGATCTGCGTGGGGCCCTTCTGCATTTTGCCACTCGACGCGCCTATCCGGTTGCTGGCCCGCTGGCTAGTGGCCATCTTGGTGACAAACTTCAAGAAATACACCACTGGTCTGGTTGCTCCAGACTGGCCCTTGCTCCCCTCCAAAGGAGCAGTCCCTCTGACCTTGCTGGTCAGAACCATCAGCTTATCTTGTTCTCCACAACAATTGCTTTTGCCAAGGCTTGTTTGCTTCGATCAAGTCGCCGACACCGCCGACAGCGAGAGCCTGCGTGGGACAGCTCGTGAACCGACTCCTGGACGTCGTCGACCTCCAGGGACCACGTGGCTGCAGAGACAAGCTACACCTGTCTTCCTGTTTGCACCCGACATCGCCTGGTACCCACCTGGTGCCACGCTGGTCACTGGCTAGTGACTGTGAACACTGTCCCCTCTGCTTACAGGTCTTCTACAACTCCGATCCACTCTTGGATCCACCGCATCCCTTCCGGACCGACCGCCTGCAGCAACTTTGTCCACAGGCTCCATTGACCCGATAGAAGAAACCCGACGCACTTCGACACCTATGCACCCGCTTCCTGTGGGTGAGGTAAAGCTGGCACTCCGGTGCCCAAGTGTAGAGTAACATCTCTAGTGTCTGTGTTTCCAATCTTAAGGTCATAGTCCATCCGGAAGATCCTTTTTGCAGTAACTTTGTACTTTTTACGCACCCATTGAAACCTATGGGAGCACGCGTGTGACTATTTGCTCTGCACACGCCACCCGTGGACCTCCTGGTCACTAACTGAAGTTAGCTCCTTGTAGGCCCAGCGATTCTAGAGGCCCTAGGCCTTTTCCCTTTTCTGTTCGTGGTACTTATACCACTATTTTAGTATATGGTTTGAGCGGCCACCAGGGCCTATCCATATAAAGTGCAACTTCTGTGTATTCTACTGTAATCTTGTTTGACGATTTGTGCTCCTGTGCTCATAAAGAGACTAGGGGATACTTTGAGAAATAAATACATATATATTTTGAATATATATCTGTGTGGTGTCCTTTCATTGGTATAAAAGGGGGTTGCATTTGGTAAAACAGCTGGCTTAACACGCTTCACGAGTTTAGCCTCAAAGACTGCTTAGCCTACGCTACCACTAGGGCAGCTAGTCCGAAAAGGTTGACTTACAACCACACCATAAGGGTTGCTTGGCATGGTACAAGGTGATCACTTTAACTAGTGAGCATCATATACCAGGCCAACTTCTCACAGGGATGTACATAATTACTTACCATGGTGAATCTAGGGAGAAAGCCGAGTGACTGGGGTCCTGATGAGCAGGAACATAACCAGACTAGATCAAAAACAAACTGACACCCGGCAAAAAGTGGGGGTAACCATGCTAGAAGGATCCTACCTTCCTACAGTATGGCCGGAGGTCCTTTATACCATATGTGTACGCGTGTCAGATGGATATCCTGCAGGATGCGAGCCTGGCTCCTACTGAGGCTGGCTGTAGATTAAAATGGTGCTCAGGCGGCAGGCGTGTTCACCCTGTTCAGGCGTGTCCAGCTTGCTCAGGCGTGTTCACCTTGCTCAGGCGTGCAGTAATGAGCATGGAGACTCAAGGGATTCGGGTATCGCATGGGAGACACTATTTCCCCATATATCATTGGACCAGTCGAGTGTGTTCCTGGTGCATTTTCTCATGAATATGGGGATCATCCAATTGTAGTTTTCGTCGGACCTGACCTATGACTTTTGTGGATTGCTCCCGGCCATCTCCACAGCAGGAGATCAAGGATATTAATGTGTGTGAGCCCTGACGAGGCTCAAAATCACTTTTGAACGAAACGTGTTGGCTGGATGTCCATTTGTATGGGAATTTTATGAATATGAATTAAAGGAAGGACAAAAAATACTTTTAAACACAACTGAGACCTTGTGGACTAGTGCATTTCCGGGTGCGCCATTCCACCTCTTTTTAAACCCGGCAGGATGCGAGCATGACTCTCTCCTAGCCAGGCTGGCTGTGGACTAAAATGGTGCTCTGGCGGCAGGCGGTTCAGCTCGCTCAGGAGGGCAAAGGTCAGCGTGCCTCCGTCCCCCACCCAACCTGACGCTGCAGCATCAGCACAAAAGGGTGGAATAAAGCTCTGCTTAGAAAGGAGGCAAGAGCGTCATCACTTTCCATTGCTTATCCCAGCACACCAGCAAACACAGTGCATTTCCTATTTGCCCGGGTGTTTCCCACCGGGACGTGCATCAGCGCACTGACGTAACAGGGTCCCTGCTGATGCTAAACCTCTACAGAACGCCATGCTGACGTCAGCGCACCCCCTGCCGGGCGGGACTGCTACTAGAGAGACGTGTTTGATAAATTACAAGGGGGGTGGGGGCACAGGACATACGAAATCTCCCCTGGACGAGTCAACGACACGAAAGGAGCACCGAAAGGTGACATCACTCCGCGAGTTGAACGGCGCCCGAGGTCACGAGTTTAAACGCCTGCAAAACTAACGACCCCTCCATTCCTCCGTGGACGGTAAACTGGGGGGAAGCGCGCCTGGTACTAGTACCAGATTATATACAGTGCTTAGAAAAAGCAAACTTTGCGCTTTATGGGGAAAAAACATATTGCATTGATAATAGGGAAATAGTTGATGCGACTATCTAGCTAGAAAAGCAGCCAGAAGCGCAACTTTACGGATTCCCCTGAAGGTACGTGAGACTGACCCTATACACCTTTGCTGGATTTCTGTTCTTCAACAGGGGGAGACCATATCACCCGTGTCTCTAGGGGGCGCTCTAAACACCACCACCACCCCATCCAGGGAAAGTCTGCGACAGACAATATGCCCGGGCTTAGACAATAAAAGTGACCCGCATTACCGACCCGGATAGCTAATTCAGGTGGCCTTCATACGCACATCTCTCAGCACATCGGGGCAGTGTGGAAATTGCAAACACAAGGTGTACTGGTGTTTTGTAGGCATGGGGGCTGTATGCGTTTGCACTTCCTGCAGACAGTTTGTAGCAATGTCGGGGATATGAACAGCATACACCAGCCCGCCAGACCACAACACAGCACAACAAACAGCCAATACATCGTCCGACACACTGACCTGTCACGTCCCCAGCCCTTCTGGCCTTGTCAGACTGCCCACTGAACCGGCCCGACCCAACCTTTTGAGGCCGAGCTCAGATCAGGCGTTTCCAGGACTCCGAATCTATCGATTCCGACACCGGATTCTGGCTTACCTCAGCAGATACAAACTGCGAACAGATGTTTCCATTTTCTTAATAAACAAATACATTTTCGAGTCGCTTTGATAATAAGAAATATGGTTGGTTATTGTAAATTTCGAATGATAACATCCGAAAACTTGCATTCCAATGGACGATGCTGGAAATTAAAGTGAAACTTCAAAGAGTCCAAACGAGAGCAGGGTTCGAGCATTCGGAACCCCCCCCCGAGCTGCCCGTACCTGCCCCGTGAGAAGCTCCATGCCGGATACAGACCGCTCTCTCCTCCAGCTCGGAATGCCATGGGTACCGGACACCGAATGTACAGACCTGGGATGGTAAACATATTCAGGGGATGATGTTTTGCCCAGCAGCGTGCCACGTCATAGTCAGGTGTTTGTACGCTGGCATGTGACAGCTGCCCAGACAGGCCCTTTTCGATGACGGCTGCGGTCATAACTGGCACAATCTGAGGCAAGGAGCGGGGCACGGAATCAGGGGCGGCCACTGCCACTTCCCGCCGCAAGCCACTGGCATGTGTCTTTGGCAAGGGCAGGGGTACAGGTAAGACAACAGAGGGCGCTGCCCAGGGGCGCACCTTCCATTGGTGAAGCTGCACTGCGGCCCGGGGCCCGAGGGGCCCACTGAACCCCGATTATAGTTCTATTTCACAGTTCAAAAAAGGGACAGGGCACCCATGTCCTTCTTTGCACGAGGGCTTATGGCACACTATCTTTGCCACCGGCACATTAGCACGAGCGCATCAGCTCTTTTTCACCTTTTGAACACCTGCTCCTGAAAGCAGAGGTGCTTCAAACAGAGCAGTTGGATTTGGAGTTGTAGCTACTCGGGCCAGTGTGACTGGAGAACAAGAGGGAGTTACAGACAGACAGACAGACTCAAAATGGGGCATATTTTGGGAAGATGAAAGATCGAATCCTAGCCTTTGCGACGGAGAAGCTGGAGTCCCTGTTATCATTTCTTCTTCATATTTATTGCATGCAATAAACGTTGTTTTATGTATTTCGCTCAACATTCACATATCTGCATTCCTTTCCCATGTTTACCTTTCCCCCTCTACCTTCCATTCCCCATAAGATGTGTTGCTCTTGGCTATGCAACGTGCTAATAACTTTTGTGATGTTGTAAACTCATGTTTTTAACTTATGCCTATACTTGTTAATCGGAAACTGGAACTGATGTAATTTTTGTAATCCTGTAACTCACTGCTCCTCATGTAAAGCGCTCCGATACCTTCGGGTCTAGCCAGCGCTATATAAAACTCTGCAAACAAAACAAAACCTGGCATCGAAACACGGAGGCCTGGATCATTCCATGGAAGAGAGGTGAGGGAACGTGCACGGGACCACAGGGCCACGCGCAGAGGAGGTTGAGACAATTTTACTCCGATTCCTTGCCTGTGGTAATGTCACATTCCCTCCCTCTGCTCTTCGCCCCCTCACTGCTTCCTTGGCACCTCTGACGTCAAGAGATGTCACAAGGGGTGCCTTGTTGTCCTGGTTGAACCTCCACACTGCGGGTGTGGGGATAGAGCCCCCCTCAGGGCTAGGGACAACTGTTTGGGGGTTAGGGAGTTACCGCAGTGCTTAATTTGTGAAAACCATAAGAGCCAGGGACCTCGTCAGGAGGCCACTGCAGCCTGCACCACACATTGCCCTGGCCAATCTGCCACTAATCGCAACACAACAACTACTAACCATCACACTCCTACCAGTGTGGCAATTAGTTCCATTTCAGGTCCCCCAAAGCTATAAGAATGATTTGGGCAGCAGGAAATAGTAATTTTTAATTATTGAATTCATAATTAACTGTTGTGGTCATCTCTAAAGTAGCCAGACAGCGCCACCTTGTGCCAGACTGTCACAAGCGCTGGTGTTCAGAATTAAGTACCGGTGCCGAGCACCGGAAACCATAGTCTCAAATTAAGCATTGCTGTGGGGTCTCTAGATCACCCCCTCATTTTTACAACCCCACTGCTCCAAGCACCTGTCTAATTTTCAGCCTGGTAGTTGGAAGGTTGGGACTCCTACAGGCCAGAAGGAGCTTAAGAGGGGCCTGGGCTAAGGAACAGGTGCCACCCGCTGGTTCAGGTTGGGCTCCTCCAATATTAGCGCGCACTTTCTCAATAGATAGCCAGGTAGGAAATAGGCCTCGTTGAACGTATTTCCTGGAGTCTTGGTCCCCGATCAAACCCACAGCTTTGAGTTTATAAAAACGTTGTGGCCTTCCATGTGGTAAAGCCACGAAAGAGCGCGGGTCGCAGGCTTGCGATAGGCTGCTACTCTGAAAGGATGTGGGAGGATAACTTTTTAGTGTTTACTTTCTTCATTTTGTTTTGAATTATCTCAGTAGTTCTGTCTTAGACCACCTTTATACCTGTATATTAGCAAGCACAGGCATGCAAGGCCCAAGGAGGTCATTTAGGGGTCACAGCTGCGGCTCCTGGCTCGCTCCTTGCGACCCCTGACACTGCCTTTGCGACCCCTGGCCTGAGAGACCACAAAAGCAGTGGCAGGAACTGAAGGTAAACAGGCTTACTCTTTGTTGCTCTAATTCACTTGTATGTATCCTCACTGCCTATTAATCTAGAGATTAATAAACGAATGCAAAAGGTTTCTAAAGCATTCACAAGACACAAACCTATTTTTGTACGTGTGTGTCTGTGTGTGTGCGCGCGCATATTGGAAATCTGTGACCTTATTTTATCTTGCAATACATGTTTAATCTTTCATTTATTGTTGCTTTTTTGAGTTGAACGGTGTCACTGCTTTAAAGCCAATATGTCAAAGGTCATGTGGTAACACCTTCTCTAACATTATCAAGGTCAACGCGTAAGGTGAAGTTACTTTCCGTGATGTCATCAGTGGCTGAACTGTTGGATGATGTCACTTCTGCTACCCTGGCATTTTGGTGAATTGATGCCAACGGTAAGGCCCAAAAAGTAGGACACGGAGAAACTCCACATAAGAATGAAATTGTCACATATGATGGCTCACTTTCAAACTTCCTTTCATCACCAGCAGGTGTCATGACTGTACAGCACATCTGCAATATATGACGGTTAGGCATAAACATAAAAGAAGGACTTAACCTCAGCATTGAATCTTACAATTACAAAATACTAATCATTTCTAAAATTGTTATCCACAATCTTGGCAGTGCCTGCAAAAAGGGGGCACTGCGCAGCCGCACACAATATTTTTGTTTGGAGGGCTTAATTTGCCTTCTTTGTGAGGGCACCCGTGAAGATATCACAGCAACTTTTGCTTTTCTATATAAAAAAAATAAAACATTAAGGACAACCTGCACCACCCTGCATCAGCTGCAAGCATCTACAGAAAACCTGCTTTCAAATAAAATGTCTCCCAAAAGCAGCCCCATCCTCTCAATCCAAGAGCTCGCCCTGCTCGAACATCAAGAAAGGAGACAGCACTCGCAGTAAAGACCCAGGTGAGTGCTGCTTCTCCTCAGGTGGTCGAGGGTGGCCATGGCGATTGACCGTCACACAAGGGACCAGCTGGGATGTGGGACTGACCGAAGGTACTTCACACCAGGGGTGTAAAACAAACATGCGGGCGTTAATTCACAGAAATCACTGCACACCTGGCCTTGAACTGCATCATCGCTGGCTTCTTGCTCAGAAGAAAAACTCTCATACTCTTCCTCAGAGTAATTATCTGTTGGTGGCAAAAAAAGAAAAAACACAAAGTTAGATTGAGAGCTGCACAGTATTGTCAATGGCTCACCGATAAAGACTTCACACAGCTACTCTTCACAGCATGACTCAACACCACTGCTCACAACTCAACAACTGGCCTACACCCGGATGTCCGCAGCCCAACATGATTGCTGGTAACAACTAGGGTCAGAGCACTTCGGTTTCTTGGCACTTCCGTCTTTAGTCATCCATACTTATCTTTTGGTCTGGCTGCCAATGGCCTTCGCTGTCTTGGAGACCTCTAGACCAGTGGTTCTTAACCTTTTGACTTGTGTGGAACCCCCTGAGTCATTACTGGAATCCGGGGACCCCCACTGAGTCATTACTGGAATCTGGGGACCCCCACTGAGTCATTACTGGAATACGAGTACCCCCACTGAGTCATTACTGGAATCCGGGGACCCCCACCGAGTCATTACTGGAATCCGGGGACCCCCACTGAGTCATTACTGGAATCCGGGGACCCCCACGGAGTCATTACTGGAATCCGGCGACCCCCACTGAGTCATTACTGGAATTCGGGGACCCCCACTGAGTCATTACTGGAATCCGGGGACCCCCACGGAGTCATTACTGGAATCCGGGGACCCCCACGGAGTCATTACTGGAATCCGGGGACCCCCACGGAGTCATTACTGGAATACGGCGACCCCCACTGAGTCATTACTGGAATCCGGGGACCCCCACTGAGTCATTACTGGAATACGGGGACCCCCACTGAGTCATTACTGGAATCCGGGAACGCCCACTGAGTCATTACTGGAATACGGGGACCCCCACTGAATCATTACTGGAATCCGGAGACCCCCACTGAGTCATTACTGGAATCCGGGGACCCCCACTGAGTCATTACTGGAATACGGGGACCCCAACGGAGTCATTACTGGAATATGGTGACCCCCACTGAGTCACTACTGGAATACGGGGATCCCCACGGAGTCATTACTGGAATCCGGGGACCCCCACTGAGTCATTACTGGAATCCGGGGACCCCCACTGAGTCATTACTGGAATTCGGGGACCCCCACTGAGTCATTACTGGAATCCGGGGACCCCCACGGAGTCATTACTGGAATCCGGGGACCCCCACGGAGTCATTACTGGAATCCGGGGACCCCCACGGAGTCATTACTGGAATACGGCGACCCCCACTGAGTCATTACTGGAATCCGGGGACCCCCACTGAGTCATTACTGGAATCCGGGGACCCCCACTGAGTCATTACTGGAATCCGGGAACGCCCACTGAGTCATTACTGGAATACGGGGACCCCCACTGAATCATTACTGGAATCCGGAGACCCCCACTGAGTCATTACTGGAATCCGGGGACCCCCACTGAGTCATTACAGGAATACGGGGACCCCAACGGAGTCATTACTGGAATATGGTGACCCCCACTGAGTCACTACTGGAATACGGGGATCCCCACGGAGTCATTACTGGAATCCGGAGACCCCCACTGAGTCATTACTGGAATCCGGGGACCCCCACTGAGTCATTACTAGAATACGGGGACCCCCACTGAGTCACTATTGGAATACGGGGACCCCCACGGAGTCACTACTGGAGGTCGCAGGCCTCGGCCAAAGAAATGTTTATGATTTGAACTTCAAAATGATTTTAAAAAATGATAAAAGTATTTATCAAACAGATGATAAAATATTTTATTTGATTCCCAAATAAAAATACTGTTGAAAAACCCAAAATTAAATTTTAATGGGAAGGTTGCAGCTTCTCTAAATTACTTTTTCAGTTCTAAATGATGAAGCGATATGCTAAACTCCAGCAAGTAACTTAGTCTCTCTTGCCCCTCAAGCGCGCTCTTTTCGGACGCTTCGTTGCTGCCACCAATCGTCTATTCTATATTCTTAAGACTGCGCTTGCGCTGCTCCTACGAGTCAAGCCCAGGATGCCAGCTTCATTTTTAGCCTTCGCTTTCAAACTCCTTCACATTTACAGAATGTTTTAACATTTTCAAATTTACAGTTTGCTTTTTTATTTCTATATACTTCTTTAAAATCAGCTCATATTTCATATTCTAGCAGTCACGGACCCCTGAGTAAGTGTTGTGGACCTCGGAGTATCCAGGGACTACAGGTTCAGATCCGCAGCTCTGGACAGCTCCACGCACAATGTTCAACATACACAAAAGTGACTTTGAATCCGACCTTTTCAGCCCCCGGCTTGTTTCGCGGAGTCCCACTTACTTACTGATTTCCTGGGTCATTACACAGATGTGCATGTTGTTTTCTGCAATAGGAGCTGAAATTGGTGATAGGGTAAAACAGGGTTCTTTACTTTATTTGGCATTTGCATAATGATTTATTTTAATTTACCTTGCTGGGGCTAAAGTAGCACAGGAGGGAGCCATTGCTCGATGCTGCTGCTGCGCCTCTATACCGCCCGGTGCATCATCCCCCATCTTCTGATTTTGCTGTGTTAAGCTGTATTCCTCAGTCCTGGTTAGTGAGCCCGGACCCCCGGTTGCGTGAGCCATGACCCACCCGGCGCCTGAGCCCCAACCTGCCTGAGCCCTGAACCACCTGGCGCCTATGCTCTGACCCGTCTGGCGCCTGAGCCCTGACCCGTCTGGCACCTGAGCCCTCTGACCCGTCTGGCGCCTGAGCCCTCTGACCCATCTGGCGCCTGAGCCCTCTGACCCATCTGGCACCTACTTGGTGCCTGAGCCCTGACCCGCCTGAGCCCTGACCTGCCGGATGCCGGAGCCCGACCCGATTAACACCTGAGCCCCGACCCACCTGACGCCTGAGCCCCGACTCACCTGACGCCTGAGCCCCAACCCGCCTGGCACCTGAGCCCTGACCTGCCTGGCGCCTGAGCCCTCACCGCCTTACGGCTGAGCTCTGACCTGCACAAGTCCCCTGATGCTGTTCCGCTCCCCCTCCCCCATCCAGTGCCCTAGACCCGTCTCTGGACTGCTGTTGCTTTGCTTTAGCTCCTCACTCTCATCTGCTGCCCAACCCCTGCATTTTTTCATGCTGCCTCACCACGCCCACCATTCTGATGATCTCCCCTTGTTGCCAGGGCTTTATGGGGGCTAAATCGCACCAATTCACAGCTCCACCAGTAATTAAAAGCTTACATTGAAACAGGTTCCCATCAGGCCCTATATCCATTTCTGAACAATGACTGTAAAAACCTCTATGTAATGCATGGCAGTGGTGTAGTCCTTGTGTATATTTCACGTTTTACTTAATCTTGCATTCTTTAAGGGAGTGTCCTTTTCCCAGCAGGTTTATAGGTCCAGTCTGGGAAGCGCATGCGCTGCTCTGCGAGGCAGGCTGTATTCTTGTAGGGGCTTGAAGCTCCACCCACTCTCCGCCCATATTTTTCATTGACTTGTGTCATTGTCCACTGTAAACTGTGGCTGTTCATTGGTCAATAGGTTTAGTAGTCCCTCCTTGGTACTGCCTTGCCTCATTTTGTAACCTCTCATGGTGACACCCCTTGTTACGTGTGTTGTTACTCAGTGCACTCCGGTGTACTTCGAGCACAATTTTCTCAAATAGCTTTGTACTGCCTGCTGTCCTGCTCTCTCCTAATGCTTTTAAAAAGAATTTATGGCAAGGGCGCCAAACGCATTTGCAATGCAACAAGTCTCGCATTTGCGAGAGTTTAAGCTATTAGCATTGTAAATGACAATGCCTTTTATCTGTTTCGAAAACAACACATAAATAAAAGGCATGGAATATGCTACTTACCAGTATGCATCTGTTCTTGGCATGTAGAGCTGCAGATCTATACACTGTGCATAGCTCGCCATCTGGTGTTGGGCCCGGATGTTTGCAGTTTGTCTTTCCTCTTGGAAAGTCTTTGGAAGTCACGAGTTCGGTGACTCCTCCTCTGGTTCGTATTGCGCATGGGCTTCGGCTCCATCCTCAGATTGTTTTTCGCCAGCAGGGAAAGATGGAGCGTAGTAGTAACAGTAAAGAAACCCATGTGTATTGTATCTAAATAAGATAAGACTGGAACGGATACAGGTAGCCGGGGAGGCGGGTGGGCGTGTATAGATCTGCAGCTCTACATGCCAAGAACAGATGCATACTGGTAAGTAGCACATTCCGTTCGAGGCATATGAGTTGCAGATTATACACTGTACATAGATTATATAGCAGTACCCAACCCTAGCGGCGACCACCGGCATCCGCTGCAGTTGTTTGAAACAGTGTCTTTAGTACAGCTTGGCCTACACTAGCTTTTTGCTTGGTTTGCACATCTACACAGTAATGTTTTGTGAAGGTGTGCGGTGTTGACCATGTCGCTGCTTTGCAGATGTCATCTAGTGGTATGTTCCCTAGGAAAGCCATAGAAGCCCCTACCTTCCTTGTAGATTGGGCTTTAGGGGGGGAACAGATAGCATTCGTTTTGCTTTGTGGTAGCAAATCTGTATGCATTTTACAATCGACCTAGCTATCCCTGATTTAGAAATTGGGTTGCCTTTGTGTGGTGGGGAGAAGGAGACAAATAGCTGTTTGGTTTTCCTGAAAGGTTGTGTTCTTTGGATGTAATAAAGTAAAGCCCTTTTAACATCCAGTGTGTTTAAGGCTCTTTCCGCAACTGTTTGGTGTTGCGAGAAAAAGACTGGTAATTCTACCGACTGGTTTAGAGGGAATGGAGAAATGACTTTGGGTAGAAATTTGGGATTGGTGCGGAGTACAACCTTGTTGTGATGCATCTGAAGAAAAGGTTCCTGTATAGTGAGTGCCTGTATTTCACTAACTCTTCTGAGGGAAGTGATGGCCACTAGAAAAGCTGTTTTCCATGTGAGAAATTGCAGCTCGCATTTATGTAATGGTTCGAAAGGGGGTCCCATTAACCGTGTGAGGACTATATTCAAGCTCCAAACAGGAGAGGGTGGCACTCTGGGTGGAATTACTCTTTTGAGGCCTTCCATAAAGGCTTTGATGGCAGGCACTTTGAAAAGTGAGAGGTGTTGCCTATTCTGTAAATAAGCAGCAATTGCAGCGAGGTGTAACCGAATGGAAGTATATGCTAGGTTACACCTTTGTAAATGGAGTAAATAACATATAATGTGCTGTATGGATACATTTAAAGGATTGATTGCGTTGTTGTGGCAGTAAACAACAAATCTTTTCCACTTTGCTGCATAGCACTCCCTAGTAGTAGGGCGTCTAGCTTCCCTGATAATGTTCATGCAATCAGGGGGAAGGTTAAGGTATCCAAATTCTAGGACCTCAGGAGCCAGATCGCAAGGTTGAGTTGAGCTGGGTCCGGGTGCCTGATCTCTCCATGGTTCTGGGTTAGGAGGCATGGTGAGAGGCGTAGCTTTTGGTGTGGTACTACTGAGAGTTCCAGCAGTGTGGTGTACCACGGTTGTCTGGCCCATGTTGGAGCTACTAGGATCAGAGTTAGGGAATGCTGTTGTAGCCTTCGCACCACTAATGGAATTAGTGGGAGAGGTGGAAAAGCGTATGCAAATTTGTTTGACCAGTTCATCCATATCGCATTGCCTTTGGACAATGGGTGTGGATATCTGGCGGCGAAGCTTGGGCATTTTTTGTTTTCGTGGGTGGCGAATAGGTCTATGTGTGGATGCCCCCACTTCTGAAAGAACGGGTGAAGAACTTGTGGGTGAAGTTCCCACTCGTGGATCTGCTATGTCTGTCTGCTGAGCAGATCTGCCACGGTGTTTTGTACTCCTGGGACGTGTTGGGCTAGGAGAAAAATCTTTTGTGGAATTGCCCATCTCCATATGCTCTGTGCTAGCTGAGAGAGCTGTGGAGAGTGTGTGCCCCCCTGCTTTTGAATGTAGTACATGGCAGTCATGCTGTCTGTGCGAATGAGGACTGCCTTGCCTGAAATCTGCGCCTGGAAGGATTTTAGGGCGAGGAAGATGGAGTAGTTTCTTTTCTGTAACTCCAGTTCTGTAGTAGGGGTATCTCTGTTATAGTCATAATCTAGTGAATAGTCCCGCCCATGTGCGCGGACCCCGGAGCAATAAAAAATAATCTCTAAAAGGTGACAAATCATGCAGACCTGCATACACCTTTAAGAGAGAATTTAATTTAAAGACAGATAATGCAGCCTATACCCACAGGCTACACTGTCCAGTACTTCAACTAGAATTCCACCAAAATCCACAAACAGCACTGCCTGTCCAGTTTTTCTCCACATAGGAAAAAACCCTGCCTCTACCAGCAAAAGCCTCTGGAATGATAGAGAGGAAGGAGTGGACAGACAAGCCCCATAGGCTGCCATTATGTGGCTTGGAACAGGATACTGTGCCTTTAAGAAAACTTTCCAGTTTTCCAGAACTTTCCCCAGTATCCCAGAATGCCCAGCAGGTCCCATTTACTTTCAGTTCTTTTTGAAGGCGTAGCACGCCAGACCTGTAGCATTCTACATATGAATAAGTATCTCTCCACCGGGGAGGAGGGCGGGCGCTTATGACTATAACAGAGATACCCCTACTACAGAACTGGAGTTACAGAAAAGAAACTACTCCTTCTGTAGTAGGGGATCTCTGTGTATAGTCATAATCTAGTGAATAGAATGGCAAGCCCATCCCCACACAACAAAAGCGGTGGAGAACACATAAGACACTACCACTACTGTGCGAACAAATTTCGCAGCGAAGCCTGCCCAACCTGAGCATCTGCCCTGGCATCCGTGTCCAGACAGTAATGCGCAGCAAAGGTATGGACCGACTTCCAAGTGGCCGCCTTACAGATTTCCGCAATCAGAACATTACGCAGCAAAGCAGTCGTGGCAGCTTTGCCCCTGGTGGAATGAGCCTTAGGTTTACCCCCTAAGGTCTTATTAGCCTTTTGATAACACAACTGTATGCAGGACACAATCCACCGAGAGATGGACTGCTTAGAGGTCGCAAGACCAGTCCTGACTGAGCCATAATTAACAAACAATTGGTCAGACCTACGAATATCCTTGGTCTTATCCAGATAAAATTTCAACACCCTTCGGACATCCAGGGAATGGAGAGCCCTTTCCGCTGGTGAAGAGGGATTCTGAAAGAACGTAGGTAAAGTTATGGTCTGATTGACATGAAAGTCAGAGATAACCTTAGGAAGGAACTTAGGGTGAGTACGCATCACAACCTTAGCAGCATGAAACACAGTATAAGGTTCTTGACAACATAATGCCTGAAGTTCACTCACCCTGCGGGCCGATGTAATGGCCACTAGGAACGCCGCCTTCCAGGATAGGTGCTGCAATGAAGCCTTGTGAATAGGTTCAAAAGGCTCTCTCATCAGTCTGGACAGCACCACATTCAAGTCCCAAGAAGGCGAGGCAAGTCTGACAGGAGGGAACACCTTCTTCAAGCCTTCCAAAAAATCCTTGACCACAGGAATCTGAAAGAAGGACGTCTGTGAAGGGCACTTCCTGTAAGCAGTCAAAGCAGCCAGATGAACCTTAATGGAATGGAAATTAAGGCCAGACTGCGCCAGATGCAAAAGGTATGGAAGGATGACATCTTCCTTACATGTTGTCGGATCAAAGTTCTTGGACTTACACCAGATACAGAACCTCTTCCACTTGTAAGCATAGGATGTCCTAGTGGAAGGTCGCTTAGACTCCTTCAGAATGTCCATACAATCGTCTGGTAGATTCAGATGACCATATTGCACTATTTCAGGAGCCATGCCGCCAAACTCAAAGACGAGAGGTTGGGGTGCACCATCCGCCCCCCGAACTTCGTGAGAAGGTCCGGCCTGCACGGCAACCGCATGTGAGGAAGGAGAGACCGGTGAAGAAGGTCCGTGAACCGCCACTGCCTGGGCCACTCCGGGGCGATCAGGATCATCCGCGCCCTGGACTGGGACAGCTTGATGAGCACCGCCGGAATCAGGGGAATGGGTGGAAAAGCGTACAGAAAGCTGTTCGACCAATCGATCCATAGCGCATTCCCCAGCGTCCCCCGCTGGTAGTACCTGGATGCGAAGTCTCGGCATTTGCTGTTTTCGGCGGTGGCGAACAGATCTACGTCTGGAGTCCCCCACCTTGCGAAGACTTCTCCTAGTACTTCGTCGTTTATGACCCATTCGTGGTTTTCCTGAATCAGCCTGCTCAAGGCGTCCGCCTGAGCATTCTGCACCCCTGGCAGATGCGTGGCCGTAATCGTCAGTCCTCGGGCCAGCAGCCAGCGCCAGATCGCCTGCGCCTCCTGCGACAGAGTGCGCGATCTCGACCCCCCCTGCTTGTTGAGGTAATACATCGTGGTTGTATTGTCCGTCTGTATCAGCAGCGAGTTGGTCTGGAAGGACAGAAGGAAAGCCTTCAGTGCCAGGAAGACAGCTCTGAGTTCCAGGAAATTGATGTGGTACGTCGATTCCAAAGGAGACCACTTCCCTTGAATCTGCAGGTCCCCGGAATGCGCACCCCAGCCCTGGAGAGAAGCATCCGTCACCACATTCGTCGTGGGAATGTCCTTGTGGAAGGGAACCCCCTGGAGGAGGTTTTCCGCCGAACACCACCACTTCAGAGACTGACGAGCATGTAGAGACAGTCGGATCTTGTCGTCCCAAGAGCCTGTCTTCTGATCCCACTGATCCTCCAAGCACTCCTGCAGTGGTCGCATCTGTAGACGTGCGTGCGGAGTGAGGAAGATACAGGAGGCCATTGTGAGAAGTTGGCCTGATGTATGATGTCACTAGTTATAGTGTACACCTTATATCAGTCCAAATACCCTTATGGTGATTGGTTGTAAAGTCAACCTTATAGACCAGCTATCCTAGTGGTAGCATGGACAAGAGCAGTCTTAGGCTAAACTCTGAATGGCATGTGAAGCCAGCTGTGATACCATATATAATCCCTTGAATACCAAATGAAAGGACACCACAACATATATATATATAAAATAAAGTGTATTTATTCTAAGCAAACCCTCAGCACTCTTTATGAGTTTAGAGGTAAGTACAACACAGTCTTATTAATGCATACAGTAAGTCACACAGGTAAGTAATACAGTTAGGCCCTAGGGGCCACGCAAACCATATACTAAATAAGTGGTATAAGAACCACTGTCACGGAAATAGAATAGGCCTAGGCCTAGGGAATCGCTGGGGCTACACTACACTAGCGTTAGTTAGGAAGTGGGAGGCCCACGGGATTCGTGTGCAGAGTGGAAACACTCACGCGTAATGCGTAAAAGTCAATAGCAATGTTACAGTTTAGAAATAGATAGATTTAGGACACTTCCGGAGTAGCTAGGAAGTCGAGACTTGAAAACTAGACACTAGGATAGTCACTATCCTGATGAGCACCGGAGTACCCAAGTTACCTAGCCCACAGGCTGCGGGTGCATAGGGGTGAAGATGCGTCGTTTTCGTCGTCGACTCCTATGGATGCCTGAAGAAAGATGCTGACAGGCAGTCAGGGGAGAGTGTCCGGTGGATCCCAAGCCTGGGATCAAGAAGAGAAGAAACCTGCAAGCAGAAGGGACAGAGTCAAGGTCACTAGCCAGTGACCACGTGGAACCAGGAAGGAACCAGGCGATGTCGTGAAGAGTTGCAGGTGAAGGTGAAGCTTGTCGCTGCAGCCAGGAGGACCAGGAAGCGTCGAGGACGACCAGGACCAGGAGGCGAGCTGTCCCACGAAGGCTCTTGCTGTCGGCGGCGTCGAAGTTGGACTAGGACTCACCAAGCCTTGGCAAGCGGAACCCACGAAGAACAAGGGACTTGCTTCTGGTGCAGACCAGGAAGGTCTGGGGTGCTTCTTCTTTGCAGAGAAGCGGGAGCCAGTCTGGAGGAGCCAAACCAGCGCAGAAGATTTCAGGGAGCGTCGTCACAAAGGCCACTAGCCAGCGGGCAAGCAACCGGACAGACGCGGCAAGCAGGAAAATGCTGAAGGGCCCCACGCAGGACTCGTGGAGTGTGGGGGGCTGATCTTCGGTGCAGTTGGTGCTTGGGGTTGGGGCTTCTCAATCCCCGGTGCACAACTTCGAGGGTACCTCAGAAGCTGCACTGTAAGTTACTAGCCACTTTTCCCAGGTAGCCGGTCCCACGTCGCTCGTCGCCTCCACGGATCTCAGCTCTGCTGCAGATGTGGATGAGGGTCGGAGAAGTCTGGAAATCAAGGCTCTGGTCGGGCTCTGCAGTCGGTTCCTCGTAGAACGGTCGCAAAGCAAAGGGTAGTCTCTTGATGGTGCCTGTTTGCACAGGGTAGCCACTCCTTGGCTACAAGGGAGATTCTTCAGTCTTCTTCTTTCGTCGAATGTCGAAGGTCCAGAGTTTCTGTTCAGTTTTGCAGGTTCAGGATAATCTAAAGTCTTGAGGCCCAACTCCCACTCTTATACTAATCTGGGGGGCTGGGATACCTGCTAGGTCACGCCTTATGGGTGGGACCTGGGAGGGGGTGGTTACACCCACTTCCCTTTGTCCAGTTTCGCGCCAGAGCTGGGGCTGGAGTGCCCCAGCGCCGGTTTGAACTGGACTATGCAAGGAACACCTTGTGTGCCCCAGGCATGTCTCATTCCTTTCAGCCCACCCTGCCCCAATACACTAAAGGCTGTCTGGGGAGGTGCTAGCACCTCCCCAAGCAGGAAACCTATTGTCCAGGCCTCCCTGGCTGGGATCACTCCCAGCAGCAGGAGGTCAGACTTGTGTCTGTGGCAGCAGCATCCATTTTGTGATGCTGAGGCTTTGGTCAGAGGTTACACAGCAAAGTAGGATTTTAACATGTCTCTCCCTCTAGAAGGGAGGAATAATATCCTCATCACCAGAAATGGTATGGGGGTATTATTCCAAAGTGTTAGACACCTTACACGACATGTTTTGATACAGCCCAACCATAGTTACCATAACCGTTTAAGATTATAAGGCACTTTAAGAGTATATGGTAGGCTATATCATAGAACAGCTATAAGGACATGGTTCCGAAAGCTGCAGACAGGCTCAGCTCATGCTAGAGCACCATCTCACATGTTACCAAGCACTCTGCCTCCAGGATTGTTAAGGCCTGCCATAGGAGTGACTGATAGGTACACATGTGTCTATATATAAGGTAGGTATAGGAATACTACACCTAAGCAAGGGGTGATTACACGACCTTGCCCCAGCTGAGTGATCAGCCAGTTGTGTCTGATTGGAAGGCCAGACCAGGGGTGGCATAATACATGCTGCAGCCCCTGGGAGGCCTAGGGTACACCCATGCCCTGGGTACCTAGGGTACACTGTACAGGGTCCAATAAGGTGATCCTTACCAATTGGTTATGTACCTAGGGTACATGGAGTCCATTTTACAGAGAGAGCAGACAGCCTGAGACCCTGAATGGCAGGATCTCAGGCCAACTAAGTCGAAAAACCAGCTAGACACTAGGCAAAAAGTTGGGGGTAACCATAGTCAGATATCCACCTTCCTACAGCCATCGATCCCAGTAGAGACGACACCTTCCTCACAGTCGTCGATGGAGCAGTCCTGAGGTCCTGAGCCTTCCGAAGGAGTGATAACCGTCTCTCCTCCGAAGGAGACACGCTTGCTGACCGCGTATCTATGGAAGCCCCCAGGTACTGTATGCACTGTACCGGAGATGGGACCGATTTGGACATGTTGACGTGTAACCCCAGCTTGTTCAAGAGCTCGCACGTCCAACGGAAGTGTTCTTGCGCTTCCTCGAAGGATGACGCCTTGATCAGCCAATCGTCCAGATACGGGTAGACAAACACCTTGTTCCTCCGCAGGTGTGCCGCCACCACCGCCATGCACTTCGAAAAAGTCCTGGGAGCAGACTTTAGCCCGAATGGCAGTACTGTGTATTGATAGTGATTGGCGCCGACTTGGAATCGCAGGAACTTCCTGTGCTTCTGTGCTATGGGCACATGGAAGTACGCATCCTGTAGATCTATGGCACAGAGCCAGTCTCCCCGTTGCAGCTGAGGGTAAATCTGGTGCAACGATAGCATGCGAAACTTCTCTCTGCGAATCCACTTGTTTGCTTGTCGCAAATCCAGAATGGGCCTGAACTCGTTCTTGTCCTTCTTGCGAACGAGGAAGAACCGAGAGTACAGACCTCTTCCCCTTTGAGACAAAGGTACTTCTTCTACCGCCTTTTTTCTCAACAAGATGTCTGCCTCCGCCTGGAGCTCCCTCAGCTGGAAGCGAGAGCTGACCGGCGGAATCGCTGGAGGCGGGCTGATGAACCGAAGACTGTATCCATTGCAAACAATATTCAGCACCCACTTGTCCTGAGTAATTTTTCTCCACTCTGCCGGAAAAAATCGAATGCTTCCCCCCACTGGAGTGGGTAACGGTTGAGGGGGAAGTAACAGCTCAGGGCCGAGACCCGGCCGGGCCCTTGTTTGTGGTAGTAGCCTGCTGGCCACCTCTACCCCTCTGGCGCTTCTGGAAGGGCTTGCGGAACTGCTGCTGTTGTGGCTGCTGCTGTCCCGAGCCCTGCCCACGCCCTCGGCCCGACGACCCGAACCTCCTCTGGAACGGTCGTTTCTTTTTCTCGGCCTTCTCTAACCCGACGGCCGTCAGGGTTTCCGCTTCAGCCTTCATGCGGGCCATTTCATCGTCCGCATGCTTCCCGAACAGGGTTTCCCCCGAGAAGGGCAGGTTGGCCACTCTCTGCTGCGCCTCCGGCTTGAGGGACGTCAGGCGCAACCAGGAATGGCGCCGCTGGTGGACGCCATGACAGTAGGCGTGGGCGGCCAATAGCGATATATCCGCTGCTGCGCTGATCGTTTGGTTAGAAACCAGCATGCCTTCGCGCACCGTCTCCAAGAAGTCCTCCTTCTTGTCTCGTGGCAGGAGGTCCGCATATTGCTGCAGGGATTCCCACAGGGCCCAGTCGTAACGGCCCAACAACGCCCCTGCACTCGCCGCCTTCATCGTGGTGGCGGCGGTACCACACACCTTCCTGCCCGCAGAGTCCAGCCAGCGGCTTTCCTTGTCCGGTGGCACCGTGGAGGCCGGGGCGGTCGCATGTTGTTTTCTCGCTGCCGTCACGATAACCGAATCCGGCTTCGGGTCCCCTCTCAAGAATGACGGATCCGACTCCGGGGCCCTATATTTCTTCATGAGCCTGGACGGAGCGGCCTTCGCTGTTGCGGGAGTGAGGAACAGTTCCAAGGCTGGTTCCACCAGTCCAGGCACGAGAGGCAGGAGGGGGCGAGACAAGTGTCTTTTATGAAGCGTCTCAAATATCACGGACGTCGTGGGTGTTGGAACCGTCACCGTGATATTCAGCTTCGCAGCCCCTCGCAACAGCACCTCCTGGAACGAGACCAAGTCGTCCACCGGCGACACCCTAGTCCCCGGGGAGTCCGACAGCGTCGGGGAAAGGTCCCTGTCCGAGGAGCGCGACCTGGACCTATACCTTCTGCGGCGTCGTCTAGAGTCTGACGAGGATCGCCCTCGGCTCCGCGATCGTCGCCTCCTGTGAGAGCGGGAGCGCGACCTCTTCGGCTTAGGCCTGTCCGCCGGTCTCGCTGGTCCAGGCGACCGTGGGCGTCGTGGCTTCGGGGTCCCCTGCGGCAGAGTCGGGTACCGTGGAAGGGAAACCGACCTCGGGGGGACCGGCGGCAGTCCCGCAGGAGTGCTTGGCAGCAACAGAGGCTGGGGTGGCGGAGACAGAGTCCGCGGCCGCGGAGGAGGCGGTGGAGGAGGTGGAGACGGTGGTGGAGGAGGTGGCGGTGGTGGAGGAGGCGGTGGCAGAGGTGGGAGAGGAGGAGGCGACGGAGACCTCCGAGGCGGGGTATACACCACTGAGTACACCGATCCCGGCGACTCTCTCTTCCTCGACGTCGACCTGTGCCTCGACGGCGACCTTCGCCTCGACGGCGATCTTCGCCTCGACGGCGACCTCCGCCTCGACGGCGACCTCCGCCTCGACGGCGACCTCCGCCTCGACGGCGACCTCCGCCTCGACGGCGACCTTCGCCTCGACGGCGACCTCCGCCTCGACGGCGATCTCCTTCTCTTCATCGACGGCGAGCTGCGATCCCTCGACGCCGAACGCCGACGCCGGGTCTTCTCTCGACGTCGACCGCTGGACGCAGCCGAAGACGGCGTCGTCGCCGACGACGCCGATGTAGTCGACGGCGGCCTATTCAGGTCCCTCGACGGCGATCGTCGACGCCGCTTCTCCCCAGAGCCCTGGGGAAACGGCGAACAGACGGTGGTCATCCTCCTCGACGTCGAGCGGGAGCGCTTACTGGTCTTCCTGCCCCTGGGGAGCCCCCCAGAGGCCTCAGTATGGGCCAAATCAGCCCCTCCAGACCCACCTGGTGCCTTCAGTCTTCGCTCCTCCAGAGCTTGAAGCCTGCTCTTCATCCTGTCCCTCAGGGTTCTGGCTGAAAACGAGTGGCAGATGGTACAGCTTTCAGGCACGTGGGACTGGGGAAGGCAAGCTATGCACACCTCGTGTGGGTCAGTTTTAGCCTTCTTTCGACCACATTCCGGGCACTTGTCGAACAAGCCAGGCATGTTGACAGTACCAGCTACTAAACACAAGAAAAAGTGACAAAAATTGCCAAAATCTCAATGAAAACCTTGAAAAAGGTAGAGCTCAATGCTCCAGGGTCCTGCTAGCAGGAGCCGGAAAAAAGAACTGAAAGTAAATGGGACCTGCTGGGCATTCTGGGATACTGGGGAAAGTTCTGGAAAACTGGAAAGTTTTCTTAAAGGCACAGTATCCTGTTCCAAGCCACATAATGGCAGCCTATGGGGCTTGTCTGTCCACTCCTTCCTCTCTATCATTCCAGAGGCTTTTGCTGGTAGAGGCAGGGTTTTTTCCTATGTGGAGAATAACTGGACAGGCAGTGCTGTTTGTGGATTTTGGTGGAATTCTAGTTGAAGTACTGGACAGTGTAGCCTGTGGGTATAGGCTGCATTATCTGTCTTTAAATTAAATTCTCTCTTAAAGGTGTATGCAGGTCTGCATGATTTGTCACCTTTTAGAGATTATTTTTTATTGCTCTGGGGTCCGCGCACATGGGCGGGACTATTCACTAGATTATGACTATACACAGAGATCCCCTACTACAGAACGCCAGTAACTCCAGATGGTTGATGTGGAGTAACTTCTGTTGTGGCGTCCATGTGCCCTGTGCTGTGAGATGTAACAGATGAGCTCCCCAGCCGGAGAGCGATGCATCTGCTGTTAGGATTATTTGTGGGACCGGGTCTAGGAACGGTCGACCTCTGGAAAGGTTTGTGGTGTTCCACCACTGCAGAGAGCGATGGGTGCGACCGTCTACCAACACCAGATCTGTCAGTTGTCCCTGGGCCTGGTTCCACTGGCGCGCCACGCACTCTTGGAGTGGACACATTTGGAGTCTTGCATGGGGCACTATAAAGATGCCAGAGGCCATCATCCCTATGAGCTGCATAAACACTCTTGCTGGGAGAGAGTGTTGACATAGGAATTTTTGACGCAGAGCCTGTATTTTTGCAATTCTGGCAGGATTGGGATAGGCTATGGCTTTTGAGGTGTTTATGGTGGCTCCGAGATATTGTTTTGTGTGTGATGGTACCAGGTGGGATTTTTGATGGTTCACCGTGAAACCTAGCTGGTGAAGTAGTTGGACCGTAGCGGCGGTATGTTGCACACATTGTTGGTAGGACGTGGCTTTTATCAGCCAATCGTCAAGATAGGGGAAGATGTGAATGTGCTGTCTTCTGAGGTGTGCAGCCACTACTGCCAGGCACTTGGTGAAAACCCTTGGTGCTGTTGTTACCCCGAACGGGAGCACCTTGAACTGGTAGTGTTGTCCGTCCACCACAAACCTGAGGTACTTTCTGTGAAACTGGTGTACTGGGATGTGAAAGTACGCGTCTTTCAAGTCCAGAGTAGTGAGAAAATCGTTCTGGGAGAGAAGTGGAAGAACCTGTTGAAGGGTTACCATGTGAAAATGGTCTGAATGAATGTAGGTGTTTAGAGGTCTGAGATCTAAGATAGGTCGTAGGGTCTCGTCCGTCTTTGGAATTAGAAAGTACAGGGAGTAGACCCCTAAATTTTGTTGATTTATGGGGACCTGCTCTATTGCTCCTTTTTGCAGGAGGGAGATCACCTCTTGTGTTAGCAGCGCAGTGTGTTCCTGAGACATAGGGCGGTGCCTGGGTGGAATGTTGGGGGGTGTAGATGTTAATTCTAGGCAATACCCTGACTGAATAATTTGTGTCACCCATCTGTCTGAGGTGATTGTCTCCCAGACGTGAAGGAAATGTTGTAGTCTGCCCCTGACCGGAGTGGAATGGTCTGGAGGGAGCGGGGGAAAGTCATTGGGCAGGAGGTGTGGCAGAGCGGGCGGTATTTGTTTTGCCTCTGCCCTTATTATTATTGCCTCTGTATCCGCCTCTTTGATAACCCTTCGTGAAGGTAGATTGAGGAAGGGATTTGTAGGACGTGGATGCACTGTCCGAGGAGTAGCCTCTGCCCGTGCCCCGAAAGGAAGAACGGCGAAAGGAGCCACCAGCTGCCGCGTGTGCCTCCCTGCCTACTCTGCCTCACTGCCCGGCTGCCGCGTAACCACGCCCCCTCCTTCGAGCGGCGTGGTCCGTGCACGCCGCTTCTCCCCCTGGTGCCCTCGTAGATTAGACCTGTTTTGGCTGTGAATTGTGCTTTTTTTCTTCTGTATTGCCTGCCTACTGTCTGTGATCCGTGTACCTTCCCTCCCCGCTCCCCGCTTCCTGCCACCACCGCTGACCCCGCCCCTTTTTTCCTTCTGTACCCTCCCCGCTCCCGCCTCCCAGCTGCTCCGCCCCCCCGCGCACTTGGCCATATATGGCGACCGTGCGACGCAGGTGAGTGTGACCTAGTCGTAGGACACCCCCGCGCCGCACGGCCACCAGCTGCCGCGTGTGCCTCCCTGCCTACTCTGCCTCGCTGCCCGGCTGCCGCGTAACCACGCCCCCTCCTTCGAGCGGCGTGGTCCGTGCACGCCGCTTCTCCCCCTGGTGCCCTCGTAGATTAGACCTGTTGTTTTGGCTGTGAATTGTGCTTTTTTTCTTCTGTATTGCCTGCCTACTGTCTGTGATCCGTGTACCTTCCCTCCCCGCTCCCCGCTTCCCGCCACAACCGCTGACCCCGCCCCTTTTTTCCTTCTGTACCCTCCCCGCTCCCGCCTCCCAGCTGCTCCGCCCCCCCCGAGCACTTCGCCATATATGGCGACCGTGCGAACGCGCAGCGTGCACGCGCAGCGGGCGTGCCGATTGTGCGCCGAAGGTGCGCCAAAGGTAAGCCCGTCTGCGCCCGTCCGTGCCTGGCCCGCGCCCAGCGCCCGAACCCCTGGCCCCCGAGGACCCCAGCCCACCCGCCAGACGTACGACGCCGCCACCCTCATCGCACTCAACACCGGCCGAACCCCGGGATGCCACCAAGCCACCCCGAGACGCACCCACGGACCCTTCAGCTGCCTCACCTGCAAGTTCACCTGCATCCGGACCTGCCCGCCACCAGCACCTGGCAAGCCGAACACCAGCAGCAACCACCTCAAGTGCATCCTCCTCAACACCCGCTCCGTCCACAGACACGCCATCGAACTCTGGAACCTCCTCGACACCACAGCCCCGGACGTTGCCTTCCTCATGGAGACCTGGATGAACGCCTCTTCAGCGCCCGACATCGCCATCGCCATCCCTGAGGGCTACAAGATCACCCGGAGGGACCACACCGCCAACCAGATGGGAGGAGGCATCGCCATCATCCACAGGAACACCATCCGTATCACGACAAGCACCGACAACTCCCTAACCACCGCCGAACACCTGCACTTCCAGATCCACACCGACCCGAAGACCACCCTCAGAGGCACCCTGATCTACCGACCCCCGGGACCACGCACCCAATTCAGCGAGGACATCGCCGACTTCGTCAGCCCGCATGCCCTCCCCTCCGCTGACTACATCCTCCTGGGGGACCTCAACTTCCACCTGGAGAACAACAACGACCGCAACACCAGCACCCTGCTCGACAACCTCGCCAACCTTGGTCTCAAGCAACTGGTGTCCACCCCCACCCACCTCGCCGGACACACACTCGACGCCGTCTTCTCATCCAGCACAGACATCGCCTTCAGCCACGCCACAGAACTCCACTGGACGGACCACAGCTGTGTCCACTTCACCTTCAAAAGAACGGCGATCCACCACCACCAGCCTCAGGTTGCCCGTAGAAGCTGGAACAAGATCACAGCCGACCAGATCGCCGCCTCCCTGAGCCAGCACCCTCCTGCCAGCTCAGCGAACCCCAGCCAGGCCGCCGAAAACCTCACGAAGTGGATCAGCAACTGCGCGGACGAACTCGCCCCTCTGAGGACCCCGCCCAGCAGACCTGGCAGCAAGAAGGCCCCATGGTTCACCGACGAACTCAAGAGCTCCAAGAAGAACTGCCGAGCCCTCGAGAAAGGCTGGAGAAGGGAACCAACACCGGACAACATGACCACCCTCAAGCTCGCCACCCGGAAGCACCACCAACTGATCCGCGCCGCCAAGAAAACTGCATTCAAAGACCGGCTGGACAACAACGCACACAACTGCAAAGAACTCTTCAACATCGTGCAAGAGCTCTCCAACCCCAATGCAGGAAACAACGACATCACCCCATCGCAAGACCTCTGCAACTCCCTCGCATCCTACTTCCACAACAAGATCGCGGACATACACAACAGCTTCAGCTGTCAACCGACGCACGCCACGACCACAGCAACGCCGCCCACCACCACCCTCCGCGCCTGGACTCCGATCAGCACCGAAGACACTGTCCGCATGATTAACTCCGTCCACTCCGGATCCCCGACCGACCCCTGCCCTCACCACGTCTTCAACAAGGCAGACGCTGTCATCGCACCCCACCTGCGGGACATTATCAACACCTCCTTCAACACCGCCACCTTCCCTGAGAGCTGGAAGCACGCCGAACTCAGCGCTCTACTCAAGAAACCTACAGCGGACCCCACCGATCAAGAACTACCGCCCCATCTCGCTCCTCCCGTTTCCAGCCAAAGTCATCGAGAAAACCGTCAACAAACAGCTGGCCGCCTTCCTCGAGACGAATGGGTCCCTAGACCCCTCACAGTCTGGCTTCCGAGCCAACCACAGCACAGAGACCGCCCTCATCGCCGCCACCGACGACATCCGAGCCCTGATGGACAACGGAGAAACAGCTGCCCTCATCCTCCTAGACCTCTCCGCGGCTTTCGACACGGTCTGCCACCGCACCCTAGTGCAGCGCCTCAGCAACATCGGAATCCAGGAGAAGGCACTGGATTGGATCATTTCCTTCCTCGACGGAAGAACGCAGAGAGTCCGCCTACCACCGTACAAGTCAGAGGCCACCGAAGTCATCTGCGGCGTCCCTCAAGGATCCTCGCTGAGCCCCACCCTCTTCAACGTCTACATGAGCCCCCTCGCGGCCATCGCACGCCAACACAACCTCAACATAATCTCCTACGCCGATGACACCCAGCTGATCCTCTCCCTGACCAACGACCCCACCGCCGCCAGAGCCAACCTGCACGATGGGATGAAAGATGTAGCCGAGTGGATGACGACCAGCCGCCTGAAACTGAACTCGGACAAGACGGAGGTCCTCATCCTGGGCCCCTCACCCTCCGCCTGGGACGACTCCTGGTGGCCCCCCGCCCTGGGCACCGCACCCAAACCGACGGACCACGCACGCAACCTGGGCTTCATCCTGGACTCCTCCCTCTCCATGACCAGGCAAGTCAACGCCGTCTCCTCGACATGCTTCAACATCCTACGCATGCTACGGAAGATCTTCTGGTGGATCCCCACCGAGACCAGGAAGACCGTCACCCAGGCCCTCGTCACCAGCCGACTGGACTACGGCAACGCCCTCTACGCCGGTACCACCGCCAAGCTCCAGAAGAGACTCCAGCGGATCCAGAACGCCTCAGCCAGACTCATCCTCGACATCCCACGCAACTGCCACATCTCCGGACACCTGAGAGACCTGCATTGGCTCCCCGTCAACAAAAGAATCACCTTCCGGCTCCTCACCCACGCACACAAAGCCCTCCACGACCAAGGCCCGATCTACCTCAACAACCGAATCAACTTCTACGCTCCCAAACGCCACCTCCGATCAGCCAGCCACGCCCTCGCCGCCGTCCCGCGCATCCGAAGAGCGACAACAGGAGGGAGGTCCTTCTCCTACCTGGCCGCCAAGACCTGGAACTCCCTCCCGACCGACCTACGCCTGACCAAGGACCACCTCTCCTTCAGGAAGAAGCTGAAGACCTGGCTGTTCGAGCAGTAACGGCACCCCCCCCCCCCAGCGCCTTGAGACCCTACGGGAGAGTAGTGCGCTATACAAATGTTTTGATTGATTGATTGGGAGTATGTGACTGCAGGGCTCCCATAGATTTCGCCGTGTCTGTATCTTTTTTCATCTTTGAGGGCATCGTCTACTTTAGGGCCAAATAGATGATCATGGGTGATTTAATATAGAGGCTTGTACCTCTGGTTTAAACCCTGAAACCCTGAGCAAGGCATGGCGACGGAGAAGGACACTGGTGTTTATGGCCCTGGAGGCTGTATCTGCTGCATCTAGGGCACATCGTATCGAGGTATTGGTTATTGTTTTTCCCTCTTGAATAAGTTCATTAGCCCATGTCTTGTACTTTTCAGGGAGATGGTGCATGATGGTCTCTAGCTCATCATAATGCGCCCTGTCGTATCGGGCCAACAGTGCTTGCGTATTGGCGATACGCCATATATTGGCAGCTTGTGACGCAGTGCGCTTCCCTGACGCGTCTAGGAGCTTGGACTCTTTGTCAGGTGGGGGCGCTTCGCCTGACACCTGAGAATTTGAGCGCTTCCTAGCTGTAGATACCACTAGGGAATCCAATGGTGCAGGGCCTTTAATGTAAGACGGGTCTGTGGGGGCGGCTTTGTATTTCTTCTCTATCCGAGGGTTTAGGACCCTGGCCCGGACTGGGTCTTTAAAAACCTCAGGGGCATGTTTAATTACGCCCTTTAACATAGGTAGAATGGCAGTGGACATATGTGTATCGTCAAAGGTGTCTAGGAGAAAATCCTCCTCCACTGGGTCGGTATGTAACTCCACCCCGTGGTAGTGTGCTGCCCGTTGTAACAAATGGTGAAAACCCAAGGAATCTTCAGGTGGGGATGGCCTAGATGAGTAAAGGTCATCCTGTGGGACATCTGGGATGTCCGGATTGTTATAATCATCCCATGGGTCTGGAGATCCAGTAGGGGTGGGATCTTGTGGCACATCTGCTGGATCATAATAAGGGTCCCCCAAATCGTCTGGGACAGGAGACAAGGTGGGGGAACGATGAGGTGGAGGGGGTGGAGGTGGAGAGGGTGGAGGAGGTGGAGGAGGTGGGGAAGGCACCCTGAAAGGAGAGGTAGCAATGTCCTTTCTCTTTGGAGGTGGAGGTGGAGCTGGCTTGTCCAAGTGTCTCTTTTTTGAAGACA
Source organism: Triturus cristatus (assembly GCF_964204655.1). NCBI lineage: Eukaryota > Metazoa > Chordata > Amphibia > Caudata > Salamandridae > Triturus > Triturus cristatus. The sequence continues at coordinate 1,188,870,174 of NC_140592.1, forward strand.
ATGTCAAGTGTCCAGTCTTTGGATCCTTGGTGAGGGTTTTTTGCAAAGGATCCGGTGTGAAAAGCTCCTGCGACCCTGGTTGTTCGGTCGGCGCCGAAGGTTTCGGGGCCGACGGCTTTTTAGGTTTGTCGAAGCCGTGCTTCCTTGGAAGCTCCGTTTTTTTGGTCGGTGCCGAAGAAGGCCTCGGCACGGGAGTGTCGGTGCCGGGGGCCTTGTGATGTTTGGTCGGCGCCGGAGGAGCAGGTTTCGACACCGAAGGCTTCGGTGCCAGGTTTGGTGTGGAGGTGGAGGCCGATTTTTTCTTCGGTGCCGAAGGGTGTTTCTCGGCACCGGTGGTTGGCTGGCTCGAGCCCGAGCGGCCGGAAAACTTAATAGGCTTCTTTACTGGGCCCGAAGGTGGGGTGTGAGAAGCAGTGTCCTTGGTCTTGCCTAGGCCCGGAAGCGAAGGTGTGACCGAAGCCTTTTTCGGTATCGGCGTGGGCGTGGGAAGGGGAATTGTACTCACGACCCGCTGCGCCGGAGTGATGTCCTCCACATCTGAGTCGTCGGCCTTGGAAGCGCTGACGAGGTCGTCGTCCTCCTGTTCGATATCCTGCTGTCCCGGAGCTTCGACGTCGTCCCCGAAGATGTCGACTGGAGCGGAGGTCGAGGAGTGCGCCATGTTGCGTCTAGCCCGTCGATCTCGAATGGTCTTTTTTGAGCGAAAAGACCTGCAGGCGGGACAGTCTCGGGCCTCGTGTTCTGGGGAGAGGCAGAGGTTGCACACCTCATGAAGATCGGTGTGGGGAGACTTGGACCCACATCGAGGGCACTTCTTGAAGGGAGTTCTTTCCATCAGCCGAGACCGTAGCCGGAATAGGCCCGAAGGCCGCCGTCGACGACCGGAATCGAAGAAGTGCCGAAGAGAAGATGAGTAATATGATTTATTATCTGAAGAAGCTCGATGAGCGAGGATTTTTCGTCGATCGGTGAACTGGGAAGTTCGGAACCGGAGCGCGAAGTATTACATCCGAGCCCGATGGCGGAAAAAAACAATCTGAGGATGGAGCCGAAGCCCATGTGCAATACGAACCAGAGGAGGAGTCACCGAACTCGTGACTTCCAAAGACTTTCCAAGAGGAAAAACAAACTGCAAACATCCGGGCCCAACACCAGATGGCGAGCTATGCACAGTGTATAATCTGCAGCTCATATGCCTCGAACTGTCATTTACAATGCCAATAGCTCAAACTATCGTAAATGCGAGACCTATTGCACTGTTACTTTCATGTAGCATATTAGTCTTGTATTGTGCCTACTGTGAACTGAGTCACTTCAATGCACCTGCCTGAGTTTATGTTCTAGGTGGGTGTTTATAATAGGGCACGATTGTGAGCTCTGAAGCGGAGGATGAAGGAAGTGCCAGGTTCTCAAAGTGCATGTCTGGGGGTCATAACAGTGTTCAGAATAATTGCTCATCCAGTCTTTGGCCTCTGTGCAAATCGAATAGAGTAATGGCCATGTATGCCAATTTTAATTGTCATTCTATGCAAAAGTGTTTGAAGGAGGCACTCTGTTGTCGCAATAACGTCAGGGAGATGGTAAAATAAAAATCAGCGCATACCGGTGAGTATGTTGTATGCGTGTGGGGATACTGAAGTGAAGAAAAATGCAAGAAAATATGCGAAGAAATTGAGGGAAAAGTTTGTGCCGAAGAGGAAAGACGTGAGATATGAGCTATGCATATGGAGGATTTCAGAAAAATGTTGTGAGGAAAGCGATATGAAAAATTAGGAATGAGAACCTCTGACGACCACAGACCTACATAATGTCAAATACAGTCACATACTTTCAAAATAGAAACATTTCCAATTATAATTTTTTACAAAAAAATAATTCTAGTTATTGTAGGCCACACCTATTGGAAAGGATTTCTAAATATGCTTTTGCCACACCCAAGATATTGCCTGCTTTTTAAAAATCTTACTTAAAACCCTGGTTGTTGCCATTTCTTTGGCTGGGGAGAGAAATGGAAGCTTGCAGCTTTCAGGAAACCGATGAGGAATTCGGAACAATGGAAGAAACTTGGCACCCATGATTGACAAGATGCCCCTATGACTACATACTAACCACAATATGGTTTCTTCCTACAAGCATAAGAAGACCCCGAATGACCTTGCCCAAGCTGCACTGTGACACTCCACCCTACTCTGCTTACCTCCCGCCAGGTGGGGAGGGGGCACCTGGCACCACTCTCCACAAGCTGCTCTGCCACACCGCCTCCCTCCTACAGGTGGCGTCAGTCCCTAACGCTCTGACTGGACATCGCAAGCCCACGCACGAGGAGCATACAGGCAGCTGTTAGTCTTTTGCTGTGTGAGGTGGGGGGTGCAGTCTGTGTCATGACAGCTTGTGTTTACAGCAGCTGGCCTGATGTGTTTGAGCAGAGATGCTGCAGAGTCTATTGCTGCGCATCCCACTGTACAATGTGGTATTTTATTGTCAGTTTTTCTCCTTTCCTCTGACTAAGCACCATGGCTGGAGCAAAGAGGCTTTCACACAACCAGTGTAGGCCAGTTCTCCATCAAATACAAAGAAATCCTAGGGTCTAATCATATTCCAATAGTGTATATAAATTAATAATACTCCTTCGAGAAGAATGTATTAGATAAACATGAGAGTTGTGCTCGTAAGATCATCCAAGGGCAGATCCCTTTCTAGGACGTAATCCCTCACTCACCAGAGGTGACATGCTTCATCACAGGGATTCTCCTCCCAAAGGAAACACCTAGTTCCTTTGAGGGCTACAACCCCCTCACCGTGAGAGAGACTTTTTCCCATCTCTCTCACATGGTTGATTACTTTGCGCTGCGACCTCACTCATACGCTTGGCTCATCATAGGTGGGTTTAGGATACCCTTTACACTCCAACAAAACATCCCAGAGCTCCTCCCTCACAGTGAGGGGGTTGTAGCCGTCAAAGGAACTAGGCGTTTCCTGTGCTGTGTGATTGCAGGACCAGCGCGACTTTCACAGGGAGCTCTGCACAGCACTGTATTTGCTGCACCGTACCGCAGCATTTTCAGTCTGGGGAGGCTCCTCCCGGAGCAAGAAGCGGTGGGGACATAACGAGTGAGGACGGCGTCAACCTTTACTGGTCAACGCCTGTGCTCGTCCTGCAGGGTTATACTGATTTTGTGAGTTAGTTCCAGAGTAGCGTGCTACTGGATATAAAAGCGCTTCAATGCCTTGTAAAGGGTAGTAAGCGCTATATAAATGCAATTACAATACAATAAATCATGTGTAAATCAATGCATAGGATGCGTTACATAAGACAGCGAGGCTTACAAGGCCCTTCATAGCTCACTGTCTTATATTAGAAGGTTTACAACTTATTAACAGCAAGCAACAAAACGATCTCTTTGTTAAAAGCAGTAACCCATTTACCCATCTGCATAAATCTATCTGAACCTATAACAACCAAGCGCGCATTGCCTTTTTTAATAAATGTGAATAAATACTAGCTACAGCGTCTTTTTTTTGCTTGCAACAAAATAAATATGGATAAATGCAGATGGAAATGTAACATCAATACTGCAGCCTGTGACTTAACAGCACTGTACACTGGTACCCTAAACTCAATCTATTTCAAGATTGCAAATCTAAGGGTGTCCAGATATGCTCAATACTCAACTTCGAGGCTAGATACTCACAGCCATGGTTGAGTTCTGCTGCACAACACCTAATGGCAGGCCTCTGACCATGAACAACAAACGCTTTCTGTATCTGCAGCTGACGATGGCGTCCGTCGGGAGGTTCAAGGGCAAAGGTTTCATTATGCCCAGGGATCCCAGGTGTCTGACCCAAATTTATGGCCCCGATTATGAATTTTTTTTGATAAAACACAAAAAATAAAAAAAGGGGTTATGGATATAAATATGTGAATTTAAAAATTCACCTTTCTATAAAATTATCGATTTGTCAGTGATTACCATTTTTGCTCACAGATTCACAGTTGTAAAATTGTTTTGGATGCAATGTCATTCTTCTATTGATCGGATTCTTAGGTAACGAGATGTGCCTAGGTGTCAATTGAATATGTTTAGTCTATGGTCTTAGGGGTAACCTTGTCTCTGCTTCTACTGAATCAGGAGTAGCCACTAAAACCCCCGAGACTGTCGAGAACTTTGGATTCCCCGTCATATCATGTTTGGCAAAACAGTTTTCTGGTCACATCATCCAATAGCATGTGAAGTGAAAAATAACACCTAATGTAGTCCTACCAAAGTAGGGAATTTCTCGTTGAATGAATGAACTCCACAACAAAAAGTGCCTCAAGCAATAAGTGACAGGAGAAATAAGGGGGTGACCCAAGCCTGGCCACTGCTTCGAGCAGCGGCAGCACTTCCGCTATGGAGGAGTTTCGCCCCACTGAGTTCAAAAGACAAACAAAATGATAACGCAACATTAATAATGTTACGTTGTTATCATTTTATTTTTTGTAGGAAGCCCGAGCCAGGTTAGGGATGGGAGGGGCAGGGCGGGGCATAGTTGTCCTCACAGGCAGGAGGAGTGTTTACTGCGTCACCATAAATGCGCATGACGGTTTGACCGGCCGTCATGCGTAATTAGCATGTGCTCCACCCGACTGTATTGCAAGGCTGGATGGAGAACATGCACAGGCTTCCACTCCTGTCTGAGCACCGAACCACGGTGCTCAGATCAATCACGACGCAGATGTCATGCTGGTGACAACACCGTTGTGATTGGCTAGAGGAGTCTGGGAGCCTGTGTGCTTCCTGGAGACTACAGAAGAGGACAAAGGAGAGGTGGCAACAGGCAAGTAAGTGTAACTGAGCTTTTTTTCCCCTTAAATCTTTCTCTTTTTGTAATTCCCTCCCACCACACCACCACCACTACATTTCCCTAGCGGCCGCTCCTGGCTTCGAGGCGTCCGGATTTATCTTTTTTGCCACAAGGGCTTAATCATATTCCGATGAATTAGTTGAAATTCAAAAACTCATTTATATCTTTGACTAAACTCAATCCTGCATTATACATAAAAAATTTACGGTCCTTAAAAAAACAAAACATTAAGAATGGAAATTGAATTTAGGAATACTGCAAAGTGAATTTCATAATTCATTGACCCAAATTATGAATGAACCCAAAACAATGTGTAGTACATTTTCATATGTATTTGGGACTGGCCGCTTGCTGGCCACATAACCGTCAAGAGGCCTGGCCAGAAGACAGGGTCTAACGTAACAGTAGACGTAACATGACTCGTCTGGGCTGTCGGCTTCATTGGCTAGCTCCCCACATCCCAACCACACTGATAGGTTCACTCCCAGGAGGCAGCGCATCACCTGTTGATTTGATCTTCTGGATTGGCTGCAGGCTGCCTTCGTCGTGGTCGACCGGCTGGCTGGAGAGCGAGTAGATCCAGATCTCAGCCACCTTTGCAGTTGCCTCCTTGAGGTTACTGACCAGGCTCAGGACTTGGCTGCCTTCTGTCGGGTGCTGCATGACCTGCGTTTGGGGTAAAATAAAGCAAAATTGATTCATTTAAAAGACGGTAGGAGCACGTTACACACTGAGAAACAGTGGTCCTCACTGGGTGCAATGCCTCCCTGTAGCGTAGACCTTTGGTGCATGTACGAACAAGCCCTGCCTGCAGAAAGCAGTGAGTAACTACAACCAGGAGTTGGCACCCAAGTCAAAGGCTACTGATTTGATTTGAGTTTATTAAGCGCAAACAATTACCCCAAGGCTTTTCGGTGCTAAAAAGAACCGGGGAAGTGATATCAGTTAGGGTTTAGAAAAGAGCCACGTTTTTAGTACCTTACGAAAGCCTCAAAGAGAAGGAGCAGATTTTTTCTCTAAGGGAAGGCAATTCCAGTTGTTGGTTGTGCAGTGCATAAAGCTCCTACCCCCACCATCCCCCAGAGAAGAGCTTGTAAGATGGTACAATCGCATTCCCAGCTGAGCAGGACCTAAGCGTTCTCTCAGGTCCTGCTCAGCCAGGAATTTGATGGTACCATCTTACAAGCCACAAACCAAAGAACAAAACGGAAAAGCAGTCTCCAAAGTTACACTACTTTTATTAACACATGATCTCCTATAATAACATGAAATATAACATTATCTATTTGCAATGTTAGAATTAAGCAATACTATCCCACGGGAAGGACACTCGGCTACAGGGCAGAGGAGAAGCCAATAGCCCGATTCCACCCTAGACCATTAACTCCCCCTTCGATTAAAATGTTATTGTAAACGAGACCCTTAAAATTCACTCATCTGTTTTGTTAGATGGTCTTTTTTCATGCATCTATTTAGATGGAAGTTTACAAGAAGCATTTGTTCCTTTTTTGATGTTAAGTCTTTGCCTTTTTTGTCCTACCTACATGCATTGCAGTAAACGCCTAATTTTGAGGGTCATGAAAAGGAGCACACACTGAGTGGTAACAGGTTTTCGTCACAATAAAATCATTTACTGGCGATGTCGCAATCATTTTAGGACCTGTGGTGAGCTCCATGGCGAATAAAACCTGTAAACAATGATGACCCACTTCTGGGATCTACTGACCCATTTTTTACAGAACACAGGTTTTTCATTATTTTCTAGTGGAAACTATGTTTGGTGGTTTGGAAGCTAGAATTACAATACATTTTCTAAAAGTTGATTCTAGAGTGTTCTACTTTTCTACTCTAGCTTCACTATAGCATTCTAACGAGCAACTAGAATGCTGACATTCGATATTCGGGACAAAATGGATGCCATGTTGATGTAAAAATAACTGATGAATTTAAATCCAGCTCTATAGAGCAGGTTGAAGTATTTATTTTATTTATATTTTTTGTATACAGCGAAGTACACACTTCCAAAAGGAGTATCTTGGGACCGGGACACCAACATTCTTCCCATCAAGCAGCACAGATCAATAGTAGATGAAAAAATACAGGTTTTAATGGCTTTCCTAAACCATAGAAGGTTTAGCAGAGTTCGGATCCCCAAAAGATTTCACCTTGGATTAAATCTATTTCACCATTTGGAGTATTGGGTGGAGGGGACCACACAGTTGTCGCTGGTGCCTGAGCGTAGTGATCTAGTAGTTACACAACACTTGAAATTCTTTAGTATCAATCATCAAGGGCAACCCACTCTGTCGATAGAAGTCTGGTAACCATATATTTGCAACAACGGTTCACTAAGACCTCATTTGACATACAAGTATCAAACTTATGAACAAAAAGATTCGACTCAACACAATCAATGCGGTTTAAGAGATGTACACTCGTCAATGCTAATAAGGCACAGAGGTCAACTTACAAATCCACTGTTTAGTCCATTCAGCAGTCAAGAGAGCAGACAGTTATAAGGCTCACTCATTGGTTACTATAGGTCTTGATTGTTTGGAACACCTATGCAAAATATCACTGCACTCAACTGACTCTGACCCATCCACGCCAAGGCTGATTCTCAAGACAATGTGGGTCCTTTAAGAATTCTGTCCTGATAATGACCCTGACAGTTATTACCAAGGCCGAAACTTCGTTGACAATAAAAACAAACCGGCTGTATCTGGGCTCCTTGATTAAGGGTAGGGGCACTATGAGTGATACTGTCATATGCTGCTCCATCTTTAAGAGTATGGTCATTTGTTCTTCACATTCCCACTCACACTTTTGTATCCATTGGTGTCTCATACATGATCACTTGGGACACTGAGCTCCTTTGCGTCTTTTCATTTGACTTCTGGGTAGACTAAAATGTAGATTAAACAGTGGATCAGTAGGTTGGCTTCTGTGCATTATGAGTAGTGATTATCTCTTTTGTTCAGGAGTTTGATACTTGTACGAAAAATGAGGCCTTAATGAACAACTGTTTCATACATGCTTGAATTTTTTATTCAGAAATCCGGGGGCAAGGCTCTGGTAGATTTTGTCCATAGGACAGCAATCTTTGAACTTGAATCGCTTCTGCACAGGACAAGTAAAAGGGCATTGAGGCCTTAATACAGATATTAAAGCAGCCGCTTAAACAAGCATAGACCGGGAAGTAAGTAGCTTTAGTCTTTATGGCATAATATACTTTAAGGGGTCAAACTACTTAAAGGGGGAACGATCCTCATCCATGTGTAGCATCCCTTCCAACATCTGTTTCCGCACACCATTCATCCTCTTTACAGCTTAACACCCCCTCAAACTTAAAATGTTAGCATACTGGTTGTCTAAGAAGGGCTTTTAACATTTTTCATTTAAAAGGGTTGGAGCACATTTTTGTTTAGAGTTTCAAGAAGCTATTTGCAGACATATCGCATATTTGAAATAAATCTATTTGTGCTCCTTTTGGTAGTAGGGCCTTCTGAATGTGTTGCAGTTCAGACATGTATTTTTATTTTTAATACTCTCTTTCCGTTGTCAATATTTTATTCTTCCTACATGACTTCCTGCATTGGCTTCAAAATATTTTTTATTGTGAGTTAAATATGAGAAAACGATAAAAGATGTTTAATACTAAATCTTTACTGTCTACAAAAATCTATCTCTCTACAACCTATAAACAACTACATAAAGGTAATCACAAACTACACAATGTTCATAAGTTAGAAAAAACGTCAAATATATAACACAAACACAGGGGAAGGAATGCTTTAGGGGGGTTCATTTATTTCAGGAACCTGTAGCAGTAGAAATTAGAACTGTTCAATCTTTTGCATAGGAAAGTGGACATTTCTAAAGGTGTCTTCTCCAGAACCATCTCTCCCAGTGTTGGCGCATTCTGTGAGCTAGATGAACACTCATTCCTTTTATTAGAACTCCAATTTACACAGGCAGCTACTGTGTGTTGAAACTGTAATAAGGCTACTAGCTATGAATCTCCTGGGTAGATAGATATCAACTGTTAGGAGCCAATCAAAATGCAGCATTTTGCAAGCATCTACCCGTCTGTTTTGCACTTGTCAAACCCCAAATCATCACTAACTGGGAGTAACGTCATATTACTTCTAGAACCACAACGACAGGCAGCTACAGGTGCACTAATATCAACAAACACGAATAACACTACATAGTATATTGAAATAGACAAATATGGACAAAACAGGGGCAGTCATCGCGAGAAGTGTCAAGTTGATTGCAAGAAGTGATCAAGTGATCAGAAAGGAAGCAAATTGCAAAATAGTAGAGAAAAGTAAGTAAATCCAATGTTAATGTATGGAAACACGTGGTGGGTCTTGAGCCCCTTCCTGTGTATCGGAGACTGAGAGCCTACAGATGTGGGGTGAGAAACTCTTGTCCAATGGTCAGTAAGTTTCTTAACAAAGACCCACTGATCATCGTATGCATAATAAAAAAAACACCTACAGATGGGCTGTGCACACAACAAGGAACTGTTGTTAGATACAATGGATGCTTATTACAAAACAACTCCAACCACGATGCCAACTTCAACATCACTGGGCCAAGTGATCACACGGCATGGCGGAAGGGCCGCCAAACTGCATCTCTCAAGAACCGACTCTGGAGATCGCATGTTGTCGACCAATCAGAAAGGCCTGTCGAAGGGCTCAGATATGGACTTGTAACAGACCAATATTTCTAGATTACGTGTTCGCCACACTGGTACTTTAGGCCGGTCTGCTGACAGGGGCTTACAGAAGTTGCCACAACAGTAATAGAAATAAACAAAATACTAACAAATGAGCCTCAGCTTCATGTGTGCATGAGTCCATGACTTACAACAAGATGTATCACCCGACCTCGAAAGGGGAAGAAAAGGCCAGCCTTCTTATTTGCCAACCCCATTATGAAACACGTACGATGAATACAGCATCAATATCAACATAAACACAAAATCCGTAAAATGTGGCAAATAATTTGGTTTACTCCTCCTTTTAAGGGTTGTTGAAGTTTTTAAATAATTTTTTTCTACCCTTGCATAGGATATTATTTGTGAGATTCCAAATAAATCAGTTTTAACCTTAAAAATACACTAAAACTAAACCTTTTCAGTGCTTCACATTTACTGCTATGTAGAAGGAGGACCAACGACCACTCTACAAATCCAAATATGCCAAGTTTTGATACCTTTTTTTGGGCTGAAAGAAAACATAAAGAGAGTTGATAATGCATGGGCTTCTGAACTCTTACTGGCTCCCTCAGATGGTAGCTGTACAACAATGTGAAGGGTGAAGAAAAACTGGGAAATTCCTCCAGAGACCAAAAGCTGCACACCTGATGTGTCAGGAGTTTCGATGAAAACTGTCCTACTTTCTTGCAGAACATACTTGGTTTGTGCCCATTGAGGGCTTTCAGGAAGTCATCACCTGCAGTGTTCTATGGGTCACCAGGGTGACCACCTCACCTCCAGGTGCATACCCCTTAATGAAAAGTCTCACTTTGTTCAAGGTGATTGGACAGCTCTTTGTTTTGGTATTTCTGGAATCTAATATGAGTATCAGAGTGCCCTGAAGCAGCCAACAATGTTAGTACTATATAAAACCCCTCAACAATGTTCAGTTGTAAAATGCTCCTCGTCAGTCGCCGCACCCATAAGATTGACTACAGGAAGCAGGGGAGTCAGAATAAGAATTATAGGAAAAAGGGGTGCTAATAGAAGCCAATGGGATGTAGAAAAGTTGGACTCTTCTAACAAATCCAGAGGAAGTGAATTTGAGATGGATCTAGCCGGGAACTGAAAGGAGAGACTGCGGATAGAGGAAACATAGAGCAGTAATAGAGATGGCAGACTTCAGTTAATCTAAAGAAAGGACAGACAAGGACATCAGCAGCTCTTCAGACATGGTGGTGTCTGTCCACACGGGAACTCAAACGGTAACCCTGGCACAGACCTGGGGCAGCATAGCCCTGGTCAGGGCTTAATTTGCAAAATATTAAGTGCCAGGGCTCTGACCAGGAGGCCACTGCAGCTTGCACCACCCATCGCCCTGGTCATCGCTGCCAAAACAACTACTAACCTTTTCTCTGGCATGTAAATGCGACAGTTCAGATTATTCCAGGTCCCCAAAGCTAAAGGAATGGCTGGGGAGGCAGGTATTAGCAATTTTAATGTACATTGTAGTCCTAAACTACAGTTGTTCTGCTCATCTCTAAATTAGATGAACAGCGCCACCATGTGGAGGACTGTTCTATGTATGGTGTTGACAATTAGGTGCCGGTGCCAAGCATCGGACACCAATTAAGTGCCGGTGCTGAGCACCAGAAAGCCCCGGCTCAAATTAAGCACTGGCCATGGTGGGGACGGTGGCACGCACACGCATGCATTGATCGCCTTTGAGAACTAGACCGCACCATGTTGTGGTTTTTAATACCAGTTTATCAGTTTCACTGCTGTCAGACCCTGTTCAGGCGGCCAAAGGACGGACAGGAGCTACTGGGCCTCACCATGCAGGTTGAGGTTTGCCGCAGGAGTCCTTCCTATCGTGGCACTGCGAGTGGGCCAAGTACACCCTTTCCACACTTGACTCTCAGGGTAGTGAGGACGAGCTGTCAAAAGCTTCTGGTGAAGGTAGTGTGAGGGGCAAGAGCTCAACAGCCAAAGAGCAGACACAGTAAGGTATTGTCCAGCCCAGTGCTCGTCTTTTAGTTAAAAAGGAAGTACTTTCACTACGAAACGAAATACTAAACAGCACGATCCAGGGGTCAGTTACAATGTTTCACTCCTGTTTGCTGTCTTCAGTGAGACGCTAAACCCATTCAGTATACTCCACCCCCCCGATATCCTCCGCCCCGCTGTTCAAGTTTTCTATCAGTCCTAACCCCGCTGTATAGCGCGGGGCCTACACATGGACCAGGAACAGGTGTGGTTCACTCAGAAATAACTGTCCCTTAGACATGTGCACAATAGTTAATTTTAAGAGTCTTAAATTAGAATGTCAGTCCCTGTGACCTCCTCAGTGTAGTTTCACTCACAGGCAGGCCCCCAGTTACCATAGTTACTCTAGGTGGCGCTGCGGTGGGTGGAACAGGTCAATGCTTTTGCGACAGCGGCTGTTCCACTGTTGAGGAGTGGGGGTAGCAGCGGCGACCTCGCTCAGGTTTTGGATGCCGGGTGGGTTCAACACCCCAGCCGCTCAGGCCGCACGCACACGAGGCGCTCTGATGGGCAGCTGCGGCCTCCGTGTTGGTCATCAAGAGGTGGGTGTTTTCAGAATCCGCCTCCTCCAGGACGACCAGGACATCTGCTGTAGCATCGATGGGGAAACCCTGACAACGGTACCGCCAGTCTCTCGGGCACACAGCAGGATGCAACTAGCGCAACACTGCGCGGCATTTCAAAGTCTTTGCACAGTTCTCAGAAAGAACCACTTGGGGAGAGCTCTTCAACACACGGGTCGCGCCTGGCTTCGCTCCCTCTCTGGGGTCTGCTTCCGCTGGTTGTTCCTCACACTAAGAGCACACTGGGCCCCTCTCCTCGTGCAAGGCCAGGATCACTCCTTTCTCAGAGGCTGGGGGGCTTCTAGGCAGCTCCTTCAATTGATGTTCCATTCTTCTGATACGCTGGTTGTTAGCATTCACCAAACCAACGCGTCACACAGCTGTCCTTCGAGTACTCTGCAAAGCACTCCCTTCGTTGTCATGAAAAACTTGGAACTGGAAAATGTAGGACAGTTTGACTCCCACTCTTATATTTATTTTGCAGGTTAAGTGCTATGTCTAAGGTTTCAGAACCAGTTTGGGCGGGTTCTCTGTCAAATGTCATTTTCTGGCTGTCCCTCAGACCCTGCCTGTGTACAAGGTGATGGTTCCCACACCAAGTTTCAAGCAGCAGTATCTAAAACAAGGGTGTATCTGCCAGACATATGGCTTTGCCAATGCTTTTTGCAGATGTTATTCTGCGTCAGCAAACAGATAAAAATAGACTTGTTTGCCGATGCACTGAGGCTCAAGTGTTGTGACGTGGGCGGCGAAATGGCCCCATCATGGCATAAAGTATGTCCTACAATGGCAGTAACTTTTACTAAAGGTAACACCATTTATTGTAAGGGTTTTCATTTGTGTGCAATGTCTCAAAACATCCATGTAGGTCACAAAACACGCCACAAGCTTTTTGCACAAAAAGGAATAAAAGCTAACTTTCCATTGCCTTTTTTCTCTGTAATTAGGCAGGAAACGTGACGCAAAAGAAAAGCAAAACCATAAAGGACGAATCTGAATAAAAACAATGAACCCTTTTTGGAAGAATGAAAATGAGGACCGCCAAGAGTGACAGTGAATGCGCGTCTGGGAGCTGCTAGAGGAACGAGGTATCTGTAAATAGCCTTTACGGCGATCGCTTCTGGAAAACAATAGACACCGCTATCAGATGACGTTAACTGTACCTTACGCCAGGAGCGGCCTTGCTTGCATTGAACAGCATCAGCACAAGGAGTGTCCGGACACCGCAAAGCATAATTCCGCTCGCCCCGAGTCGCGGGTCCATCAATTGTGTGTCTTTTGAGCCCCAAGTTCCAGACATCACATGTGGATTCAAAACAAAAAGTGATCTCAGTCCCATTAACCGCGCTCAATCAAGTAGTGTCCGGCTGCATGTCTCGACCTCAAAGGAACCTCCACTCGTTTGCCCCTGAGGAATGGGTATTTAGAGGGCATGTGGAAGAGGTGTGGCGCAGCGGCCGGGTGCCCGACTCCAGACCGCCCGACTCCAGACCGCGGGGTTCACGGTTCGATCCCTGGTGCTGGCGGCAGGTTAGCCCAGTACCATGTGCCTCTGGGCAATAGCTCGCTTAATCTTCCGAGGGCCCCCAGCGCCGGGACACCTCCGGAAGCTGTACAAATGCTGGTATTTCATATTTATTTCATCTCATGTGACGTAGAAGCTGTGCCCCTGGGGTTTGGGGGCAGGTGGTGCAACTGTCGGGTATCGGGTGGGAAGGGGCGGGGTCTGGATGGGGTTACGTGGGAGGGTCTTAAGGAGTAAGATCCTCGTCGCCAGCTACCTAGAGTGGTGAGGCAGGATGGCAGGTGTGGCCTCGTTGGCCAGTGTAGGTTTTTGTTAGCGTAGTAGTGATAGACATGGGTGGTGGGGGTAGCCAGGTGGTGGAAGCTTTACCTGCCTTGAGGGATGAGGATAGGGTGGATCTTCTGGTGCCAAGCGCGCTGGACCGGGTATGGGTTTGGCAGACAAGTAGAAGGGGTGGCAGCCTTCATACTGGCACCCTCGCCCCCCCAAGGTGCCAATTAAAGAAGGCAGAGGAGCCTTAGGTAGAGGAGGGGTGCAGCTGAGGTGACTGGGAAGGCTTCGGGAAGGGCCCTTCCAGAGCAGCTACACAGGGCAGTGGCCAAGATGGGGCAGAGGGCAGCAAACTTAGCAAGGGCCCGTCTAACTTATTGGTGCAGGGATGCCGGTGTCTGGGGAGGGTCCTGACAGCAATGGTGAGGGGGGGCGATTAATTGAGGGGGTGGTCTAAGGAGTTGAGAGGCAGACGGAGGCCTGAGGCCACTAATGCAGGGAAGCGGATACAATTGAACCCCCGATACAGGATACGTGTCCGGTGCAGTGCAGAGACCTTTAGCAGCAAGTCTGAACAGGGGTCGTAGCATATTTGTGCACAAGGATGGTGTGAGGTTTTCAGGTCCTTACGGACTTTGTAAGGAATATGCAAGTGGAAGACTTTGACAGGCATGGTTTTAGAAAAGGCGCGGCCACCGAAGCGGAGATGAAGGGCTGTTCTGCTGATACCATAAGGTGCAAAGGGAGATGGAGATCAGACTGTTATGAATGATATGTGTACCCAGGAAGGGCTTTGATGCGCCTACCTGCTGCAGGTTGTGTTCCAGTGATGTGATAGCATCAGTCTGAACTGTTTAATTTTCATAAATTGCACTATATCAATGTACACTACTAATCGCTGTACCTATACGGTGTGTTAAAGCACACCAATGCAGCTTAAATGCTGCACATTACCAGTTTTAAAAACATCTAAAGAGATACACAGAACCACAAAAATAATAGCACCCACTTTGTTCCATAGCTCAGAAATTATATAAAGCAACTACTTATTTAAAAAAAATTCAAGTAGAAACTAAAGTAACTGGAAGGAAAGACAACCACAGGCACAGACGGCTGATGCTGGGGTGGCCAGTTCTGTGTCTGGCATGGGTAAAACAGCGGTGCAGTTTCTCCCGAGCAAGAGCACTGTAGTCACATAGAGACGCAGCATGTTGCCAAAATGCACCCCTTGCACCATCACAACCCATATCCAAATCATCTTCACAAGGCCGCAACTCCCATGTGCCAAAATGAGTATGCAGTGTGAATGTGACTGATCACGTGCACGAGTAAGCATGCCAACAGCAAGACCAGCACACCTTCAAAATAGCACGTGTCTGACTTGTGTGCAAGGATGTGCGTGGCCAACAAGGGTGACTTGGAGGGCCACACACAACCTTGCACACGAGCCAGACACATGTGCAATGTTGCAGGTGTGCTGAGCTTGTTGCTGGCATGCTTACTCGTGAACGTGAACAGTCACATTCACACATCATACTCATATTGGCACATGGGAGATGCGGCCTTGTGAAGATGATTTGGATAAGTGTGGTGATGAGGCAAGGGGGACATTGTGACAACCTCATGCATGTTCCACAAAAATGCCCTCTTGCCTGTACATGCTATGCAGCACTGCGTACAGCAAGCTGAGAAAGTAATGAGTGACTCTGCATACCGACAACACATGCAATGTCACACCAAAAATACGGTTTTAGTCGTGTGCCCTCCATTGCAAAATGCGATGCAGGGCGCACCATGAAATCCATTCAGTCATCCAAAGTCTACTTACCTGCATTCACACATATGTCAACGCATGGCATGTACTATTACCTCTTGCAAATTCAAAAACTCCTTATGTCTGAGAAAGCTAGATCTTCAAATCTAACAATAGCACCAACCTAGTCCCTCTCCCCTCACTATGATGTACAAGTGTCCGAGCATAGGATCCTTGGCTCGTTACTATGACATTTCTCCTCTACTACCTTTAATATGAAGAACCATGTAAAAAGGGGGATAACAACCAATTTTCAACACAGGCCATATAAACAAACATCATCATCACAAATAAATCCATCAGAAAGTCTAATTCACACTCCCTCAAGGCATGTCACTACCCATGTTGCTCTGTACTCTTTGATAGCCATTAGCAGTGTGTAATCTGTGGTATCCAGAAGGTAAACACTAAAACCACAATATACAGGCTGCCGCTTTAGATTCCCCCATCATGCATGTCTACAATGGTTACATCTACGTGCTATAAAGGCCCTACCCTGGTACCAGCTCACCTGGCTCAGTGCAGATACGGGCACTATATGCTGATCTATACGCAGCCTGAGTAACGCGCAATACACACTGACCTGCTCACAGCCTGAACAACGCGCACTATACGCTGATCTATCCACAGCCTGAAAAACGCACAATATACGCTGATCTGTACACAGCCTGAGTAACATGCACTATACGCTGATCTGTCCACAGCCTGAGAAACGCACAATCTACGCTGATCTGTACACAGCCTGAGTAACGCGCACTACACGCTGATCTGTCCACAGCCTGAGAAACACACAATATGCGCTGATCTGTCCACAGCATGAGTAACGCGCACTACACGCTGATCTGTCCACAACCTGAGTAACACGCAATACACACTGACCTGCTCACAGCCTGAACAACGCGCACTATAAGCTGATCTATCCACAGCCTGAGAAACGCGCAATATGCGCTGATCTGTCCACAGCCTGAGTAACGTGCACTACACGCTGATCTGTCCACAGCCTAAGTAACGTGCACTATACGCTGATCTATCCACAGCCTGAGAAACGCACAATATGCGCTGATCTGTTCACAGCCTGAGTAACTTGCACAATATGCTGATCTATCCACAGCCTGAGAAACGCACAATATGCGCTGATCTGTCCACAGCCTGAGCAACGCGCACTACATGCTGATCTGTCCACAGCATGAGTAACGAGCACTATATGCTGATCTGTCCAGAGCCTGAGCTAGGCGCTGATCTGGCCTGCTCTAGCGCGTTCCTACCTCAGCCATGTTGATGGATCCCACTGCCAGGGTCTTGTATCCCAGAATGGTTCGATTCTTGTAGCGTTTTCTCCTCTGCAGCATGATCTGAAGCTTATTTCCTTCCCTTTTTAAGAAATGTGGATACTGCAGTAAAAAGGGAACTATTAATGACTGTTGAAAAAAAGAACACTAGTATTTGTTATTAGTAATCAATGAGACAAGCCTTTTAGTAAAAATAAAAAGTGTATTTAGAATCAGGTCATTCATACCTTTCTAAAAGTAAGAGAAGTAAAGAGAACACGAAAAGAGTTGTGAACAGTGGCAAAAATAAGACAAAAGTAAGAGGAGGGACAACAGCATAAACTTCAATTTGTAATCATGTGGGGATTCTGTGGACTTTGGTCAATTGGCTTAAGCCAGTCTTAATAACAGTTGAGAACTAAAGAACTCACCTCGCCTACATCATGGACTACGATTGCTCTCAAAGCGCCTTCATCTTTGCCTCTGTGCAGCCGGTTTCTCAGATATCCGACCGTGATTTCAAGCTATTGGTTCTTCTGTAGACAGTGGTCGCGTTTTCATAGTTTATTTTTCCGTATAGCCTTTCTCCGCAGCCTACTCCTTGTTGTTCCACAGCAGAGGAAGAGGAGATATGTACTGGTTCCACTGATCCAGATTTGCTTAAAGATGATCAACTGGGTTTTTTCTCCTTGTGGTCAATCCCAATTCACTGGTGTCAAAAAGGCTGACACTTTCGGGGGCGGGCAGTGCCCTCTCAGAGGTTTTTTATATTTTACACATGAGGTTATCAGAGATACGGCCTCAAGACAACTTTCTTTAAGGACAGATATACTTAATCCCATCCAACATCTGTTGCAAGCTTAGGTTTTGGTAGATTTGTACCTTTGTCAAGATTTAAAATTAAGCTGTTATTGTATTGTTTCCTCCTACAGGACAGGAACATCTTTGTGCTTAGTTTAAGTTGAAAAGGTCGCTCTACAATCTGTTTTCTCTGTGCACCGTTACCTTTTCCCTCCTAAAGTCTCCCCGGCAAGACTTTACCAGGCTTTCTCTGCCGGATCCTTTGCCAGTGCAACACATCAGAGGCTCACTGAGGATTTTCTTGTGTCTATTGGTCCCAAATTGTCCTGTGCACCAACCTCAAGTGTTCATTGGCTGGATTCCTGCTGCTTTTGCCCTGTAATTCTCCTTCTGGCATGCACAAAATCAATTTCCACCCCTTTCGGCAAACGGATCCTCCTTTTGCCTTTTACAACTTTTGGACTTTGATGTTCTTTATTCAAGTTGCAGACATTCTTAACTATGGCCCAGGACGTTTCCCCCTGATGGACACTGTGAGAAGTTGGCCTGGTATATGCTGTTCACTAGTTCTAGTGACCACCTTGTACCATGCCAAGCAACCCTTATGGTGTGGTTGTAAGTCAACCTTTTCGGACTAGCTGCCCTAGTGGTAGCGTAGGCTAAGCAGTCTTTGAGGCTAAACTCGTGAAGCGTGTTAAGCAAGCTGTTTTACCAAATGCAACCCCCTTTTATACCAATGAAAGGACACCACACAGATATATATTCAAAATATATATGTATTTATTTCTCAAAGTAACCCCTAGTCTCTTTATGAGCACAGGAGCACAAATCGTCAAACAAGATTACAATAGAATACACAGAAGTTGCACTTTATATGGATAGGCCCTGGTGGCCGCTCAAACCATATACTAAAATAGTGGTATAAGTACCACGAACAGAAAAGGGAAAAGGCCTAGGGCCTCTAGAATCGCTGGGCCTACAAGGAGCTAACTTCAGTTAGTGACCAGGAGGTCCACGGGTTGCGTGTGCAGAGCAAATAGTCACACGCGAGCTCCCATAGGTTTCAATGGGTGCGTAAAAAGTACAAAGTTACTGCAAAGAGGATCTTCCGGATGGACTAGGAACTTAAGATTGGAAACACAGACACTAGAGATGATTCTCTACACTTGGGCACCGGAGTGCCAGCTTTACCTCACCCACAGGAAGCGGGTGCATAGGCCTCGAAGTGCGTCGGGTTTCTTCTATCGGTTCAGTGGAGCCTGTGGACAAAGATGCTGCAGGCGACCGGTCCGGAAGAGATGCAGTGGATCCAAGAGTGGATCGGAGATGTTGAAGACCTGTAAGCAGAGGGGACAGTGTTCACAGTCACTAGCCAGTGACCAGCGTGGCACCAGGTGGGTACCAGGCGATGTTGGGTGCAAACAGGAAGGAAGGTGTAGCTTGTCTCTGCAGCCACGTGGTCCCTAAAGGTCGACGACGTCCAGGAGTCGAGTCACGAGCTGTCCCACGCAGGCTCTCGCTGTCGGCGACTTGATCGAAGCAAACAAGCCTTGGCAAAAGCAATTGTTGTAGGAGATGAAATAAGCTGATAGTTCTGACCAGCAAGGTCAGAGGGATTGCTCCTTTGGAGGGGAGCAAGGGCCAGTCTGGAGCAACCAGACCAGCGGTGTAGTTTTCGTAGTTCGTCGCCAAGATGGCCACTAGCCAGCGGGCCAGCAACCGGTTAGGCGCGTCGAGTGGCAAAATGCAGAAGGGCCCCACGCCGATCGTGGAGATGCTGGAGGGCTCACCTTTGGTGCAGATGCTGCTCGAGGGTTGGGCTTCTCAGATCCCAAAGCACAACTTGGAGGGAGCCTCGGTTGTTGCACTTATCAGCTTGTCGTAGTCGTTCCAAGATGGCTGGCTCCACGTGTCTCGGTGCCTCCACGGGCCTCCTCTTTTCAGGGGCTGTGGATCGGGCGGTGAGAGGTCTGGAGGTCCAGGTCTTGTCAGTCTCTGGGCTCGGGCTCCGGCGGGAGGCGGCGGCAAAGCAGACGTTGATTTGCTGGATGGTGCTTGCGTTAGCAAGGTGGTCACTCCCTGACCACAGGGGAGATTGGCTTCAGTCCTCTGTGCGGCAGAGCGTCGAAGTTCCCGTCTTCTTCTTAGTTTCAAGTTGATTCCAGGATGTCTGAAGTCTTAGGACACAGCTCCTACCTTTAAGCGGATTCTAGGGGCCGGACTACCTGCTAGGTCCCTCCCTAAGGGTGGGACCAGGAAGGGGGGTGGTTACACCCCCAATCCTTTGTCCAGCTCGCCCCAGGCCCGGGACTGGTGTGCCCCAGGACCGGATTGAACTGGCATATGCACCGAGGCTCCTTGTGAGCCTCAGGCATGTCTGGTTTCTTTCAAGCCCTACCTGACCAATACACAAAATCCTGTCTGGGGTGGTGCATGCACCTCCCCTGGCAGGAAACCCTTTGTCCACACCTCCCAAGATGGAAGGACTCCCAGCAGCAGGAGGGCAGACTTGTGTCTGTGGTGGCAGCATCCATTTTGTGGAGCTGAGGCTATGTCTGATTTTACCCGGGTTTCAGGTACTGTACATGTCGTGTCCCTCTAGAAGGGTGGAATGCTAACCCCGTCGCCAGAATTGGCGAGGGGTTAGTATTCCAATTCGTATGACACCTTACTCGACATGTTTTGATAAAGCCAAACCAAAGTTAGCATTTAACCGCGAGGTTCATAATGCACTTAAGAGTATATGGTATGACGATATCTGGAAACAGTAGAAGGAAGTTGTTCCGACCACTGCAGACAGGCTCAGCTCATGCCAGAGCACCATCTCACATGGAACCAAGCACTCTGCCTTCAGGATTGTTAAGGCCTGCCATAGGAGTGACTTATAGGTTACCAGGTGTCCCATTTAAGGTTAGGTATAGGTATACTACACCTACGTAAGAGGTGGTTACACCAACTTACCCCAGCTGAGTGATCAGCCAGTTGTGCCAAATTTGTTAGGCCAAGCCTGGGGTGGCATAATACATGCTTCAGCCCCTGGCAGGCCTTAGATACACCAATGCCCTGGGTACCTAGTGTACACTGGTACAGGGGCTGACAGGGTGATCCAACCAATTGGGTATGTACCTAGGGTACATGGAGTCCATTTTAAAGAGAGAGCAGATGGGCTGAGGTCCTGAATGGCAGGATCTCAGGCCAACTAAGTTGAAAAACCAGCTAGACACTAGGCAAAAATTTGGGGGTAACCATAGTCAGATATCCACCTTCCTACACACACCTTCTCTTTGGCTACATTACGTTTGCTCACATGGATTTTTGACTTGGTGGATACGATTGTGATGGCACTGTGCAGCCAGCCGGCCTCCACCAGGCTATCTTTGCAGACAGGATTGGTTTCCCTTCCTCATTAAAGGGACACTGGTTGCTATTGGTTTATGTACAACATGCATTGTGTAGGCTGGGAATCCAAAATATCGGCGGAACACATTTTATATATCGCCAAGATACAAAATGATATATATATATATATTTATTTATTCATTCATTCATTCAAGGTACCTAGAAGCGGAGCTAAGAATGGTAAATCCTCACCTCCGTCTGCGCACTTACCTGCTCAATATTTTGTCCTTTGACATGGTGGTCAGGAGGTGACCCACCAATATTTCGGATTCAATTTACCCTACTACAATCACATGCATGTCATCTGTAACCTAAAAAGAGCTACTGCTAGCAGAAAACTCTCTTACTGATGGATGCATTCCAGCCTTCTGTCACCCCTTCTGGGCTTTCCTCAGTCGTACCTTTGAAGTTTGCGGAGAACTCTTTGGTGAATCAAGTCAGTAGTAGGGTTTATGCGGATTGCCGCTACATTCAAAGCGATATCTCGCCCAGCGATGCTATACAAATGGACTAGTCTGTATTGAAGGCAGCGGTTCATTATTTCTTTCACGAGCAAAGGAAGGAGTGACAGGTGTTCAGATGAAATGATTGCGCCACAAAGCACCGTCAAGAGTAGATGGAAGGATCCCAAAAACCAATGGTATGCAAAGTGCGGACCGGGGGTCGCATGTGGCCCTATTGATCGTCATATGTGGCTCCTTACTGAACAAAGCAAACACAAGGAGATGAAGGATGGAGCTCTGAAACTTTTCAGACACTCACCCCCAGTCACAGATCTGGGTTGAATCCATCATTTTTTTTTAGCTCACTTCGCCACCTCAGTTTAGACCCAGCTATATGCAAATCAGTCTTGACCCTGTGCCTCATGGGAACAGTCCAGCCGAACTGCCAAACCAGGTCCGCCCTGGACCAGAAACAAGCATCCTAGGACCAGTTTCGGTGTAACACCCCTCATCAGCCAGGCTAGCTGAATCCAGGAGGAAAGTAAGCAAGGGACCCATGTCTGGGCATACCCTGCCACCTTGGGGACTGGCCTGGCAGTTCTAGCTGGACTGTTCCCATTGGGCGCAGGGTCAAGACTGATTTGCATATGGCTGGGTTCAATCTGGAATGGCATGGGGAGCAAAAACGATGGATTTAGGCCCAGATCTCTGCACTGGTGTGGATGTATGACATTGTTCTGCATTCTGTCCATCAATTGTTCCTATTGCATTTGTCGCCCCTTGCTGAACGACAGCACTGGGCTGCTGTTTACTTAAGAGAGCACTAACATTCAGAAAGTTATTAAATAAATTGGCAATCTTTATTTACAAACTAACTTAAGTAAAAGAAAATAAACAAAGAAGGTGTGCTATACCATTTAACTTTAGGAACACATTCATTTTTTAAGGCATCTAGCAACGTGTAAAAGATGATGCGGTCTCTTCATAATAAAAAAAAATATATATATTTTAGTAACATGCAGAAGCATTTCACCTTAGAACATTAGATTACATCCATGCATTCGGAAGCATGGTTTTAAAATTGATAGTTTAAAAAAATTAATCTAGAAACATTCATGCCTCCTCCCACCCTGACAATAGTGCTAATAGTGAAGTAAGAGGCAATTCACTTGTCAAGTAGTAACCGACTGGGTTACTATTAATCATGGACAACATTATAGTTTATAAATTAAACACAAGAGAAGGTTTTGTACAGCGTATATCCTGAACTCATGTATTTCAAGGTTTATATGTCATAATGAAAAAAAGGAGGCAAAGTGAAATTGGCCAATTGCATAGGATCACGCAATTTAGTCAAGTGGGGATGCCGGAACGGACACTAGGTTTTCTGGTGTCACATTGTGTAATTCTATTTCATTCCAATTCAAGTAATCCAGTTACTTCCTTTTTACACTTGACTCTCCCATGGTAGCAATAGCAAGCAGAAAAGGCTTACCCCAAGGTGCGGTACAGTTAGTGATTCGGATGCAGCATAACACTGTATTGTGAAACTATGATTTTTCTAGAGACTAGGGGCTTTATTTAGCGCCCAGTATAGAATGAAACCCTCAAAATAACTCCATGAATCCCTGACCACACCATGACTCTCTTCCCCTACGCCCACTTAAGTCCCTTCCAAGACGAAGCCCCAGTCCCACCGTGCTGGCATCAATGTAGCCCTCGGGCACACCATAGACCATACTTTCTGGCCCCTCAGAAAATGTTTGTGAGTACCCACGCCACAAACTATCCAGATGACGAAGGGTGGTTGGACAGGCACCAGATGGTGAAACTACTTGATTGTTGGGTGTAAGAAACCATGTCCTTGTATAACAACTGGCGACCGATTCCCTACATTATTTTTCTTATTCTTTGAGAAGTGAGGTAACTCGCATCTCTAAAAAGGTGGGTGTGCCTGGAGCCTGCTTCCTTCCTTGCTTTCAGCTTCACCAACACCTGGTCAGCTGGTCTGCGGTGACGCCCCTGCAAGAAAATCTCACTTCTACGCAGTCATTCGTTGCAAATTTGCGATTTGTGTAACCTGTGGGTGAGACATAAACCACCCCTTTGGGAAGGAAAAGTAAATGTTTGGGGAGAAAAGAAACATACTGGTTACCTGCAGTGAAAACGTTAGTGCCAGGTCTGTTTCCACTTGTCCACTGGGGGGCAGCACGATCTCATGGGACCGCAGTATCCGTTTGGAACCCTGTGGGAGAACAGGAGAAAGATTTGCATCAGGTGCACAAGCGGACCATACAAGAGCTTACAGTACCATCAGTACCAGGGCAAGGACACCACGCTAGCGACGAGTAACACGCTGTGAGTACACAATCAGCCCTGGCACACTGCAGGGTGGGTATAAATGCCTCACAAGTCAAGCTAGGTCTTTCAGAAGCCCAGCTTTCACCCTACTAAGGAGGAGGACATTTCTGTAGCTGAGATCAAACAAACCACAAATATTAACCACTTCTTTAATAACCTGCTTTTTATTTTCTTGTTTAAGTTTAGAACAAAGCAGACCCTCCCACTCCCTGGGGTTTCTTCTCCCCTTGGGATCTAAGGCACTTTGCACTCACAGGAGTGTAAGTAATGAAGGTTTTTGACATGTAACGTGCGACAGGACACAATCTGGGCTAACAAGAGTTCTGACCCCCCCCTCCCCCCCCCCCTCACCACACCCACAAGTTATTACCCTGGAGTATTACTAAAAGACCAGGAGTGTGTGAAAAGACGGGGATGCCTCCAGAGAGCACTACATTCTAAGGGCGTAGTCACAGAGCAGAAACCGCGTTAGGGAGGGGCGGGCTGTGGTGCTGGAACAATTTTTAGTGGGGGTGCTGCCATCAATGTTGCATCACTAAAGTCACAGGGATTGTGAAAAATCCAAGCGTCACACAAAGAACAAGTGAAGCAAATGAGCCCCGCCCATTCAGAGGGAGAGTGGTGGGGTGCAGTTTGGTGCTGGTGGTGCGTTTTGGAGCACACGGTCAAATATATTAGTAAAGCATGGTGTGGTAGCACACTGTCATAACTATATTACAATAGCATGGTGTGGTAGCACACTGTCATAACTATATTACAATAGCATGGTGTGGTAGCACACTGTCATAAATATATTACAATAGCATGGTGTGGTAGCACACTGTCATAACTATATTACAATACCATGGTGTGGTAGCACACTGTCATAACTATATTACAATAGCATGGTGTGGTAGCACACTGTCATAACTATATTACAATAGCATGGTGTGGTAGCACACTGTCATAACTATATTACAATAGCATGGTGTGGTAGCACACTGTCATAAATATATTACAATAGCATGGTGTGGTAGCACACTGTCATAACTATATTACAATAGCATGGTGTGGTAGCACACTGTCATAACTATATTACAATAGCATGGTGTGGTAGCACACTGTCATAACTATATTACAATAGCATGGTGTGGTAGCACACTGTCATAAATATATTACAATAGCATGGTGTGGTAGCACACTGTCATAACTATATTACAATAGCATGGTGTGGTAGCACACTGTCATAAATATATTACAATAGCATGGTGTGGTAGCACACTGTCAAATATATTACAATACCATGGTGTGGTAGCACACTGTCATTTACACACAGTACCTGTCCCATTGAAACGACCACTACATTTTCACAGACATGTAGTTTTACTGATAAAACTATGAAGCGCACAAGCCACAATGACTGTAAATTGGGATTCAGTGATTAATTATCATGTTTATGTTGCTAAGTAAAGTGTCTTCATTTGTTTTGATCTTATTAACATTTTTTGTTTCCATCAGACTTCAGCATTACAGAAAAATGCTTCATTTGTGTTTTAACTGCAGATATATTTTCAAATATTTGTACAATCCATTTATAGGATTTTAGCTTTGTGTTAGAAAGAAATATTTCCTTCAGCCTTTCCTTACACGCTCTCTGTACTCCAGCAAAATTATCACACAGTTCACTTTACAAACTCTTCTCACTTTGACTGAAAAGTATACACCAACCTCAAAGTTAAATGAAAAAGCCGCACTTTGCATAAGACATGGCCTGACATTTGACCTCTGTCATTGAATGCACAGCAAATGTGACAGGATAAACACAAAATGTAAGGGCATCTTTACTGCTCAATCACCTTCCATACCCCAGCTTGGTTATTTCTGGCTGTGCAGCAGCAAATCCCGCATCCCTAATTCCCGCGCCAATAGGGGTGGACGAGCCGCTTAAAGTTAGAGATCTGTTTGCGTCTAAACTTTGTGGGCTGATAAAATCAGGGCTATGGTTAACTTCTCTTACGCCCTTCTAAGACCTTCTAGTGACTCAGATAAATCAGAAGTGACCCACTCACCAGTCAGATAGCAAGCCGCCCCCTGTGGTCACTGTAAAGATAGTGCCCCAAGTGGAAGCCATTTTAAGATTCCCTCCGAAAATTAGAATCCTGAGGTCAGTGGTGACAGGCTGCAGCCCTCTGAACCCCTCTCGGCAGCACGTTGATGCTTCCCACCTAGGGTTGCACTATCTAGGTACCCTCACACACATGGGTACAAAACCCACCAGCTTACAATTCATCTCTCCATCAGCTCTCCGCTGCTTTGGCGAATGGTCGATTCCCATGCAGCTCACAGCCTGATTCCCACACCACCCCTGCCCCAGACACCAGATGCAATCACAACTCTGGTGACGGAACAAAATAAACTAATGCAGTGGGTCACTCTACACTTCACACCCAAGGAGCATTCAGTTCGCACCTCACATGCACAGAGTTTCCTCTAGCAAAGAGACCCCGGCCCTCGAGCTCTGAACATATTGTGAAACGATTTCCATGTGAAGGAGGGGGGGGGGGGAGGGGTTAAAAGTTATGGAGAGGAAGGAAGTGATTGAGATTGCACAGACCATGAATGAAGCACAGTAGACAGGGACCAACATTATGGCATCCATGCATGGAGAAGAAAGGAAGGATGTTTTGGGGCTGGCATAAATCTGGTTCACGCATGAGCACAGCTGCTGGAACAACAATCTGGCTGGACCCCTCTCTATTCCAGCATAACCTCCCCATCACTTTTCTACGTTTTTGATTTTCCTTAGAGGATGCTTGGGGAGGGAGGGCGGGGGCTGCGTGTATCCCGCCCGTCTCACCAAGTCCCTGCCACAGACCCATCTTTGTAGATGTTTATTGACCCAGCCCTCTCCCCTTTTACGGTCTCCGGATCATTCGCTCCCCTCTGCCAGGCAACTACCATTCTTGTCCAACTGCCTTTGAGCGCCACGCCATAATAGACGTGAAAAAGTGCGCAAACACAAAATGTTTGAGGGCTGCGATTGTGGAAGCAGACAATACGTTTTCTTTGATGACGTGAATGAAATCAGCTTTGTTTTTTAAACAAAATTATTTCCATGCAACGGTTTCAAGCATTACTACCATCACTATTATCTACTAAGGTTTATCAAGATGAAATTAATTTATTTTTATTCATACATTATTGCCATTTGAGCGTTTCATTGAAGAATATAATTCTAAAAAAGGAAAAATCTAATTGATCAAAAAGGATACTTTTTAAAAACAGGCAGTCATATTTTGAAAAGTGGATACTGACAGCTCTTACACAAACACAGTTTTTCAAAAATATTCCTGCAGTTTATCCAGGGTCACCTTGCTCCTCGTGGATTCAACGCATTATGTGCTCGAAGCCCTGCCTAGCAGTGGCTCATTGTGCGGCCACTTCTCTTCCAGCAGAATAGACGCATATTTGAGTCATGTCACTCTTACTGCTAAGCCTTCCTCTCTTTGCTAAACTCTTGATGACTCTTGACTCTAAGATCCCTTTCTGATCCAATTCACCCTTCTTCATCTCAGTGCTTTAGAAAGTTGACCTAGAGCAGAGAACTTAAAAAAATAATAATAATATAAGATAACCTGACAACCTACAGGAGACTCCTAATTTCGAAAATAAGAGAGGGAGAAGACCAAGTTGGCACACTGATGGGCTTAACAATGAAAAAAGGATATTATAAGATGATTGAAAGAAAATGGAGAAAAATACCAGCTGCCTTCAATAGACACACCCTGCAATACAAACGAGTTGCCTAACAGAAAAATGTAACATTCAAGACTTATTATTTCGATCTAAGTTGCTAATCTTTTTATTAGCTTGCACGCCTACACGAACCCAGCCAGATTTAAACCTGTGATTCAGAGTTTTCAGAGATCTCTCAAAAGGCGCATAAATGATCGAAGCGCTCACCCACCCAGGGCCTGGAGTGCTGCCCTGCCACGGACTCCAAGGGGTGGATTTTTTTTTATCACGCCGACTTTGTAGTCCCCAGTGATTTGTGCTAGCTAAATCTAAAGATTTAGGGTTCACATAACGCCTGATTTGGTACATCCGAAAGTTTGCAAATGCTAAAATCCCTCCTTTTTTTAAAAAAATGTACAAACTCGATTTAACAATTTGGAAACAGTATTCTGAATTGTTAAACGAATTTAGGAAAACATGATGAATCGGTATTTAGAAGGGGCGTGTTAGGGGAGTCCCTTCCAAATATAGATTTATTATGATGTGTCCATGTTTTGCAACTTAAATCTGATCGCAAAACATGACTATTTTACCACCACTTCAAATGCATTGGTAACCCATTCACACATGTGAAGAGGTTCCTAAGGGATTCCGTCCCTCTTTGTGAATATTTAAAAAACATTTTTGGGAGTAGGCAGTGGTGTTCGATTCCGCTGCTTACTAATAAATCAGGTTGATAAATCATTTAATTTTTATTTTTAAACGCATCCTGTTTTTCATTTAGAAAACAAGCTGCATTAAAAAAAAGAAAAAAAGATTGCTTTATTAAAAAGTATTCAGAGACATAGTAGCCTGCTGACCTCAACAGACCACCATGCCTCTAATTGTAGCCAATCGCAGTGGGTCACAATTTGCGACGTACCAAATTAATATTCATGAGGTAGGTTGAATTGAGTTCCACTGCGATTCTGTATTTTGTGATCCAACCTATTAATACAAAGGTGGTCCACAAAATACAAATGACTTTTACAGAATACATGTGTATTAAATGAGGCTCTAGAATTAATGGGTTTGAGAGCGGGGGCAATGAAGTGCTATGCAAGAGCAAAGCCCTCTCCTAGGAGAAGCAGAGAATCATTCTGAGTTAAAGGTGAATCAAGGGATCTGTGGGGCATGATGCCCCATACTTTTTTTTGTTTACTCATCAAAAACAATTTCCCCGCTTTTTTTGTTAAAAGACAACTGTCTTCACCAACCAGGATTCAATTCCGAGGCTCTCTGGTTACAAACACAGATATCTGCAGTGATTGCATTAACCAAATGAAGAGTCAGAACTTAAAATGGTGAAATTCAAAATCTTCTAGCCACGCCTTTGACCCCGCCCCCACTTAACACCGGATTACAGTTCCCATACTTTTTAAATGCACTTCGGCGGCTGGAATGCTGAAAGTGACGTGTACTATAGACTACGGTTTCATCCCAGTATTAAAACATTTAGTTGCGCTGCAGTATGACTTTCGCCTGCAGGTGTCACCCTTGTACCGAAAATACCCATTTCCATCACAGCTGGAGCGCAGCACGCATGTCTGGCCCCGAGCCGCCTACAAGAGCATTCCAATAACGGAGCCCACAACGTGTCCGAGGGCGTCTCGCTATCTCGGAGCACTCCGGCAGGAACCAGGTCCCCAGCCGACTCCAAGGTTTGGTAAACACGAGGACCACGAGGATTAAAGGCTTTCATTTTCTCTCTTGGCAAGAACAACTGGGCAGGATTAACACCAGCCTGTAACTAACAATATCTCTTTCACGGCTTGAGAAATGGGCCTTCCCGCGTGGGTTTCAATATTCTCGAACAAAAACACCCCCCCCACCAGGAAAGCGCCAGTGACCCACTTCCGTTCCCCAAACACAAAATAACAGCTTTAGAGGCAAATGCGACAAAGTTCATCTGTGGCTGTAGAAATGAGGCACGGAACTACACCAGTGTAATAATTCACGGAACATTAATCAGGTGAAAAGACAAAACAAAACGTCTCAGTTAATAAAGGGCTGGGTTTAGAAGGAAGCCTGGAGTTCCGCCTAAGGAGAGTCTACTGCGCACTAAGCGATACTAAGATTAAAGCAACGTGACTGGAAAAAATGTGTTTTTTAAATACATTGGTTCGTATGTTCTTCGTTCCGAACAATTCACGACGGCGGCGTGAGCCTGCACGTGCTGTGATGCACAGATGGACCTCGAGCAGTCAGAGCGAGAAAACATGTTGACAATCCCTGCTGACAGGTGGAGAGTGACCCAGATCTAGTAATTGGAGACCTTTTCAATATTCGAGGCAGGCAACAAGCGAGCGACGCGTGAGCCAGGTGAAAACACACCATTCCCGCCCTTTCCAGGGCATGCGGCACGGCAAGTGAGCACACGCGCTCGGCGCCCCTCATGGGCCTACGTCACGTTTCAGGTGAGAACACACTTTCACTGAGCACGTGGTATCCCGCCTTTCAGAGGCACGTGGCGGGTTTCAGGTGTGAACACGAGACAGGTGAGCACAGTGTTTCATGACCCTTTCTGAGGCACAGGACATGTGTAAGGTTCCCACACATGACAAATGATCAGACGCAAGCACCCTCTGCTCAGAGGCACAGGGAATGCGTCAGCTGAGCGCACACCACAAGATGGCGCACGCTAGCACTCGAGTTTCAGAGACGCAAACCATCTAAGCATACACAAGGAAGCACAGATGAATATTCTCCCTTTGGATGCGCACAGCAGATATCAGGTGAGGATATGAATGCACAATAAAACACACGTACCCTTTACAAAGCATAAGCCTACATTTCAGGCTCACCCACCCAATTCGTGAGGAATTCCTCAAGTGTGGATGGACCCCGCATTCAAGGTGAAATATCACTATATGTCAAGAGCATTTATAAAAGGTAACTTTATGACCCCCGGCCCCTCCCCCCCCCTGTCATGCTTCATCATCCGCCATCCCACGCTCGCCAAAGCATACTCTAATGGCGGACGGGCCCCTCGTCAAAGGCAGAGGAGAATCTTTCAAGAGAACGGAGGGAAGGGTAATATCCTATAAAAATCCCTACCACACACACACATTAGCGTAGTACTACCTGTCATGGAAAGGATATACTTTGCGTGTGGATGTGCTCCTTGTGAAAGGGCAGCATGCTGTAACCCGTAGTAAAGTCAGCCAATTTCTGAAGTGGGCTGACCCAACCGCAGACCAGTGGATGACGTCTGGCTGAAAACCTCTATAAGTAACTACGTTGTCTAAATAATTTTAGTAAAAACAAAAGGTCTTGGTTAACACTGACCTAAAAATGGCAATCTGACATTGGCTGCTAGCATCTTGCCTTTGAGAAAGAAGGAAAGGAAGAAGAAGGAAAGAAGGAAAGAACTAGGGAAAGAAAGGAGGAACGTAAGAAAGGAGAAGGAAAGAAAGCAGGACAGGAGGAAAGAAAGGAGGAAAGCAGGATAGAAGGAAAGAATGAAAGAAATAAGGATAGAAAGAAAAAGGCAAGAAACAGAAGGTAAGAAGAAAATAGGCAAAGAAAAAGGAAAGAAAGGAGGAAAGCAGAAGGCAAGAAAGAAGGAAGGAAGGCTGGTAATCAAAAAAGAAAGAAGTAAGGAAAGAAAGAAAAAAGGACAGCAAAAAGAAGGAAGGGAAGAAGGGGAAGAAACAAAGAGGGAAAGAAAGAAGGGAAAGAAGAGAAAGAAAGAAATAAAAAGAAGGGAAAAATGGGAAAAAAGGTTAAGAAGGAAAGAAGGCATGACTTAACACAGAATCGTTTCAAATGGACACAATCTGTTATGCTGTGAAATAGCAGTAATCAGATTAACACAAGGCCCTCCTAAAGCAATTTACAACACCATTGACAGGAGACAGGAACGGATAAAGCTGGAATGTGTCTTGGTTACAACAAACACGTCCTGCTATCACATTAGGCTCTAAACACAAAGGCAGCACTAAAGTAATACAAAAACACTGACAATGAAGAGTACTTGTGTGCGGATAAGCTCTTTGTGAAAGCACAAAATGCAGTCACTCAAAGTGAAGTTAACCAATGTCTTAAGTAGGCTGAACTATTGTCCCATGATGTCTGCTGTAGTGGGTCGAAGCAAAATGTGAATGACACAGACCAATGGAGGAAGAGAGCCGGCTGAAAGTCCCTTTACTAAGTAAATCTTCCATATAATTTTAGTAAAAATTGAAATGTCTTGGCTACGCCAGACCTAAAAAGTCAGAAAATGCCAAAATGATTTGTTCCCTGTGCTGGCAATCATTTTTAAGATTAGAATTCTCATTGAGAGGCACTGAGGAATCAATGTGCTTCGAAAAAAGTATACATTCATTTCCAGTCAGACTATTAAACACCAAAGTTACGGCAAAATAGAAACTAAATAGGTTTGCCAAGTGAAATTCACCAAAATCAAGGTCTTGTAATCACAATCAGAAGTTCATGGCATACCCGAAGAGTTACCTTGAGAAACAGGTGTGAAAAATGTTTATTCACAGGGATTAGTATCTTATAATGCCAATGACACCCAACTCATCCTCTTCCTCACGGAAAACCCTGCCACCACGAGAATCCATCGTCTGGAACGCCATGACTAGTGTCACCAATTGACTGAGGTCCAACTGCGTGAAGCTGAACACGGACAAGACAAAGTGCTCATCTTAGGAAACAATGCCTCACCTTGGGACAACACATGGTGGCCCAACGCTCTCGGACCAACACCAACCCCACAGATCACGCCTGCAACCTCGACAGCCAAATCACCATGAAGCGATATGTCCTTCTCCTGCTTCCACATCCTCTGCATGCTCCGTAAGATCATCAGATGGATTCCCATCAACATTAGGAAAACAGTCCTCAAGCCCTCCTCTCCAACTGAAACGCACTCTATGTTGGAACCAACACACAGCTCTTCAAACGACTCCCAACTATACAGAACACCGCAGCCAGGCTCATCCTCAACCTTCCCAAAGGGACTAGCATCACCCCCACCTCAGAAGCCTCCACTGGCTTCCGTCCAGAATAGACGCCAGTTCAAGCTGCTGGTCCTCGCATATAAGGCCCTCCAGAACATTGGACCCTCCTACATCAATCACCACCTGACCTTCCATCAACCCGCCAGACAACTCCACTCCGCCTTCCTCTCCCACGCATTCGTCAAAACTGAGGTTGTTCCTTCTCCTTCCTCGCCGCCAAGACCTGGAATGACCTCCCCCTCCACCTCCTAACCTCTCCGTCCCTCCCTCACAGACTTCAGGAAGGGGCTCCATACCTGTCACTTCGACCAAGGCCGTCGTAACCTCAGCGCCTGGATAGCCCCAGGGGTGATAAGCCGCGCTATAAAAATACTTGATTGATTGATATAACTTACACAATCAATGCAACTGAGTTCAAACTATAGACAATCAACACAGCCAGATAGGTTATTGGGGAAGGAGGTGTGAAAAACCAGTGAGGCTCAAATGATTAGCTTTATGCCAGTCATGGACAATATCCAATAGCAGCACAGGTCTGACCTCTACTGGTGTGGAACGGATGTAAAAATAATTGCTTCTGCAAGGATCTGCTTGAGGACTTAGGTCGATGGACTCAGTCAGTGATCTTCTGAGGAGGGGGACGGTGGAAATGTTTGTGTTTTTTGTATTACCACTTTTTTGTATCTCTTGGGGGAGACCAGCTACATGCGCCTGCCTACATGGGCACCATTCCCTCCCACTTATACATTGTTCATGGGAGCAGACGAAAGAGCTGCAGTTCTGCTCGCAAGCAGCGCCGGGGCCAGATCTGGTTAAGTCTGTCAGCTTTTGCACGTCCTCTTTCTATTTCTATCCATCAAACAAGAAAGAAGACTTGTAATGCCTGGCCTAGAGCTGAAACAGATTATACCACAACAAGGACCTGCACAAATTCCAGCCACAACTTTCGACCAATGGCAAGTCAATCTGATTCACCGCCGACACCAACAATGTTCTATTTTCTGGCATTTCAAACTCCAGAGGCCTCTCTCTCTCCCATCCTGGCAGTGCACTGATCGTGGGGCTCTGAGAAGAGGAAGTGAAGCCAGCACGTACTGACCAAAGAGAAGCAAGGAAATGAGAGTGGCAATGAAGCCGACCAATGGTAAGCAATGGCTTGCTCTAAGACCCTTGTTAGTAAACAAAATGTCTTGCAAGTAGCATTGCGTGTGCGGTCTCGGGCGATACCTAAAAAGGACTGCTTTACGTATACAATCCATTTAGGAGACAACTACTATAATGTGGATGATTGGCAGTACTTTTGGCATGTAAAATAGTTCCTCATGCATTGCAATGCAAGCACTGAAAAGAAGGCGGAATG
Organism: Triturus cristatus; assembly: GCF_964204655.1. Taxonomy (NCBI): domain Eukaryota; kingdom Metazoa; phylum Chordata; class Amphibia; order Caudata; family Salamandridae; genus Triturus; species Triturus cristatus. Next base: position 1,188,904,299 of record NC_140592.1, read on the forward strand.
ATACACCAAAGAGCCAGTAGGATAAGCTAAACGAGGACTACTCCTCTGTGTGGAGCCAAAGCCCACTCTGTAGATTTCAAGGAATTCGCAACAATAGGTCATGCAGGTAGCTGCTCTAAAAAATAAATGCGAGATCAAAGTGTACATATATAGGACACTTATAGGAAGGTGAATAAAGTTACGAGTGGTAGGTACAATTTAGGTGAGGCTTGCGGTGAAACATGGAAAAAGGTTTTTCTACAATAACATAAATACATGACTAAATTCGGAGTTTCATACATGTGCAGTACAGATTTCCAGGCTTGCCATATGAATGGCAGCTAGATAGGATATGGACTACACGCCATTATTGCATCTTATTCTGGAGGCCTGAACTTTAATCCTCACAGCAAACCTGCTGGTTACTTACACCAGCTCTTCTGGACACCGAAAGAGATTCAACACAGACCTTCTCGCTTCATTTATTACCCTGGGCAGGACTATAACCTCCAGGTTCAAGTCCCAGGTGCTCACTGACACAGGGTGTGATCTTAGACAAACCAAAACATAGCATTCCCATTCGAGTCTTGGCCTCTGCTGGGTTTCTCCAGCTGCAGACTGATGACGTAGCTAGTTACAATGTCACCATCAATTTTCGAGACAAGCTTTACCTGCATTTTGACCGCAATGACGACAGAGATCAGCTCTTTGTCAAGTTCCTTCATGACGGACAGCTTCTTCAGGGTCAGGCTGCACAACCTGTAAGTGATCAGAGGGAACGAGGTGTCTATTAGCTACTTTGTTTGCACAAGAACTGAAAAATCTTCACAACAGACATGTTCACAATACAGTATCCTTTGGAAACAGGGTTGATTAAGTTATCCAAGAAAGCAACTCGATTACTAATGACAAGAAAACAAAAGTAATCACAAGTGTTACTGATTACATAGTTACTAAATTAATACTGTACTATCTCCTGATTACTTATGTACATCAATATAACCAGTATGCAGCAAGAGCAGGGAAAAAGTAACATTAGTGCCCAATGTACAATTTTTTTTTATAACAAAAGCAGTTTAATGAGTAGTTACATGACTTTAGCCCTATATAATTAGTTCCAATACTTGCATGAATTGAAATCAATAAAACATCTACCGCGACATATCACAGAGGAAACGTATGGAATAATACATGTTGTTTCTGCACAGAGCTGCTACCATAGCGCTTGCCCTCTCTAAGCACTATAATAGCAGACATCCATAGTGTTACTCCCTTTAGTAGCGCATAAAACATGAGGCTGGAAGGAGTAAAGGCTGTGGCCTGGAAGTTGAAATTGTAATAGTAATTATGCGGCGTAACAATTCTGAAGTTACACGGTGTATTATTTTATGCACGCACATGCATATGGGCGAGGATAAAAGCCAAATGTAGGGATGCAAGCCTTGAAGAAGCAAGGGATGAGTGCTGCAGTGGCAAGCTTATTAACAGATATACTAGATTTCTTGCAAAAGACCAATCGATGACCTTTGCGTATTATGTCTGATAGAGGAAGGTTTGTGATTGGGACACCAGTGAAGCTGCCTTGTGAGGCAGCTAGTAAAGTAGGAGGGAAGAGGCGAGGCCTCGCGAGTCCCAATATATGCTAGACATTTCCCTGCATGTGCCAGCTGCCCTCCTTTCCCGCCTGTCCTGAAGGAGGAGGCGGTACATACAGTCCAGAGGTATTCTGGGAAAGGCGAGGGACGTCCAGCACGTTGTACTCACAGCTGAGGACGCTATGCTCCTGGCATCTATTCCTAACCTTGCACCGTTCCAGCTCCCTTCCAGGGCAGAGAAATATTTTCAGGGGAGCAGGCTGCAGGAGACGAGGCCTTTCAAGTCGAAGATTAGATTAGATTTAATATTTATATAAAGCGCAACAAATGCCTGAAGGCGTCTTGGCGCTAGCGGCTATAGTATGATATAAATGAGAACAGAAACAATCCCAGGCTTCAGCAGGAGAATAACCAAGTTTTTAGGTGTTTTCTAAAATTCATCCGGTTCGGCCGGGACCTGGGATGCGAAGGCATTTGATTCCATATCAAGGCAGTAGCGTGCACACAGCTTCTGCCAGCTCAAGCAGCTGTATGAACCTTGGGTGCTAGCATGGTCTCAGCAGAAGCCGAGTGCAGACATCTGCTGGAAGTGCACCATCACACTTTGTCCTCCAGCTAATCTGGGCCTAGTCCATGCAGGGCTTTATGAGCCAGCCAGAGCGCTTTAAAAGCAACCCTGCTCTAATCAGCAGCCAGTGAAGCTCTTTGAGCCCCTTGCTGGCAGATTTGTTATTTCCTAAGTGTTTTCAGGAGCCGGACTGCAGGAAGCTGCAGCCTCAGAAGCTTTTTCAACAGTCCTTGTTGAATACCCAGATAGACGCGTTATAGGCGTCTATCCAGAGCCACCACTGTCGTCTGAAGATTAGTAGAGATGAATGGTAAAACTTTAACGCTTTCAAAACAGAGTATCACACCGTTTAAACGTCTGCTTGCACGCGGGGCTATGTTTTAAAATAGGCTGTAGCTGTAGCTGTGGGGCAGGGTCTCTGTAAAAGAGAGCGGAGCCAATCAAGCAGGAGGTAACTTCTTTACTTCATGTTAGGCTCTTAAATTCAAACCACAGCCTGATGGGTCCAGTTAGGGCTTCATTCTTCTTGCAGTTGTAATCAACTCCCCGGTGTCACCCAGCACACACACCCCAACATCCCATGCATCATCCCATCCTCACAGCATCCACATACAACACACAAGGTAGATACTTATGAACAGCGCCCCTGCTGGTCACTGTGGAGACTTCTGTGAAGTATCAAAATGCTGTTGGGGGGGGGGGACAGTGATTTACCTACAATAACAAGGCTTTTTTCTGATCATGTGCCAAGGCAGTGATTAGAAGGAACTAAGTCATGGCACTGCCAGCAGAAGAGTGGAAACAATCACAAGAAATCCAGAAAATCATTCTTTCAAACTATATTTGATAGACAGACAAGACAAGACAGTCTGATCGATCGATCTGAGGTCACTGCGCTATATCTCTGCACTGCTCACCTTTTGTGGGTTTACAGTTAGTTTCCGTATCAAGCATAGGTTTAGGGGAAGTATAAAGGTTAGAATCGGTAACAGCGAATGTTACAATTACGGTAAGTTAAAATGCCGTGGTTGAGTTATGGCTGGGTTTCGGTTAGACTTGGAGTCAGGGCCAGGATATGGTTAATGATTAGGGTGAGAACTACTTTTAAGGTAGGCTTGAGATTATGGCTTGGACGATGGACAGATGAGTACAAACTTGACATGTAATGTTAATTAGAACATTGAGCGCTCAATCGAAGAGAATGGAGTGCTCCGGGTTTCTAATGGCTGGCAGAAGCCTGGAGAGCAACATTCCAATTTTTTTTCATTTTACAGCTGTTGCTGTGAACAAAGACCCCCTCGGAGCCCGAGGGGATTTAAACCCCCTCGGGCTCCAAGGGGCCTTTGTTTTCACAAATTATAACATTCTGCCTTCTAGGGGCATAATGTTCTAATAGCCTTAATGCCCTCTGTAGCAGGCTCTACCAGCTTTTAATGGCCCGCTCCCTTGTTAAAGGCCCTCACCTTCGGCTCGGGTCTTTAATGTCCAATAGAGCCTCTATGTTGGGCTCTAAGGCTATATTAGATAGGTGCTCATCAAACTTCCCGTACCCCCAACATGCTGTACGAGAATTCAGACTGAATGCTTTTGCGTTCAATAATAAGTATAATAAGCACAATTATCAAAAATAATAACAGTAAATTAAAGTGAAAAAAAGTTTTTTAAAAGTGTGGTATTAATATTTCTGTCCAAGGATAAAAGATTTTTCATAGACAAAAAGATATTTCTTCAGAAACGTTTGTTTCAATTGTGTTACCACAACAGTTGAATATCACATTTCTCGTGTGCTTGACACCTTAACATCAATACATCTTAAGAAAACGAGATAAAATTCAAATGTTTTTATTTTTGTTTACCAATTCTGGAAACAACGCTACTGAAACCCCTCTCTGGATGCCCAAGCATGCTCTTGCTCACGGTGCCACTGGATTCAGGCTAGCCTGGTGGACGAGGGGTGCTACCCCAAAACCGGTCCCAGGGTGCTTGTTTGCCAATCCAGGCAGTACCTGGCCTGGCAGTTCGGGCTGGACTGTTCCCATGGGGAGCAGGGTCAAGACTGATTTGCATATGGCTGGGTCCAAACTGGGTTGCCATGGTGAACAAAAGAATGATGGATTCAACCTAGATCTCTTGACTGGGAGTGAGTGGTTGAAAAGTTATAGCACTCCGTCCATCCTCTTGTTGTGGTTGCCATTTTAAAAGAAGTCCACCAAAAAATTTACAGTTCCAAATGAATGAGAGGTCTGTGACCAATGCGGATAAAGTTAACAGTGATTTCTTGCCCACACTTGAATTATGGGCCAAAGCGAGGGTGCATGAAGAGGGCAACTTACAGTGGTTAATGCCTGACAGCTTGGAGGCAGTAAGGCTATACCCATTGGCAATCTCACTTCCTTAAAGCAGAGAGATAAGCCACATTGTCTTGTCTGCTTCATGCTCCCACCATTAGATAAATTCCAGAAAATAACAGCAGTTAGTACTTTTTATTGGCTCAGCCAATCTCAGCATTCCATTGAGGGTGTTAATTATTTGATATTTCCACAGCACTTGGTTCCACTGTCTTAAGGCTTCAGAGCGCTATACCTAAAACCCTTTGCTAGTACCCCTAAGGACCAAACAAATTCCAGTCTTCAGAAGGAAGAAAGGCCCCTGCCGAGACTCAAACCTGCGAACCTCAGGTTACCTCTTCATGCACTTATGCAGCAGACACCGCTCAGCAGACTGGTGTAGATTTTGAACAGACCGCAGAGAAATTTTCATTGCTGAATCTTTTGAATATGGACCAAAGTGATTTGACCAATATGACATCAGGAATGTTAAAGCCTTGAAAAAGCCAAAGTCTGACTGACACTGAAGGGCGAGACACGTGTCGCCTGTTTGAGAGAAAAAAATTGTTTATGCATTTGATTGCCATCAAAAAGAGTGGATTGCTTAGATTATACTCCTCTGTTCATGCATAAATAAAGGATCATATTGAAAATCACCTTCAGGTATTCTTCAATTACTAAAAGGACTAATAAAATTTGGAGGAGGAGTCTGTCTCACCCAGAGTAACATGTAAATAATGAGGTAACGAAGGTTCAATACCTCGAGAAAAGTCTCCTCATTATGTGAATAAAGGCATTAAGACTCAGGCTGGGACCTTATGAACCTTCTATTGTAAACTCCACTTATGCAGCAGATGCCTGAACTCGCTGTGCTATCACATCAGCTTGTTTCTAAAAATCACACAACTAAAGTGTTTTCAAAAGAATATTTACCCATAGAGGTGATTAAGACTACAGACATGCGCCGGCGTGGTACAAGGAAATAAAATCGACATAGTGAAGGCACATTTTCCAGAGGGAGTCTTTACACCTGCTGCCCCCCCCCCCCAAGTAAGAACTCAGGGGCCAGCCATCAAACAGCAAACCATTGCTCTTGACCCAGGGCACACTCTACAGCCTCCCATATTTCACAGATATTTATTGGCCTTGGGCACAAAGAATCTCCCCACCTCACTGTGCCGCACAGGCTGCAGGGACCTGCGCTACCGCCCTACAGGTACTGGAATTATTACAGGTGCTAATATCGGACACAGAGGGCCTGGAGTGCCTTAGGGTGACCAACCGTTAATAAATTTCATGGGCCGTCCGTTATTTTAGTATGATGTCTGTAAGGCGTCCGTAATTTGGGGTCCCCAAATTACGGATGCCTTACAGACATCATACTAAAATCAAATTGGGAAATTTCAGGAAGGTATGCTGTTCCCCTGCGAGAGTTTAAGTTTTCACTTGGGCCTCTCGCACTTGTCTTTTAAGCTGAAGCGGCTGCCTGCAGCGGCCCCTCCCTGGCCCCGCCCAGACTGGCCTATTGTCCTTCTGGGAATGCAGCCGATTATCACGTATAGAATGACAACGGGCCCTACAGTAGTGACAGCATGTGGTGTGCCTGCTCCTGCATCAGAATAGGGCCAGGCATTCTGCTTCTGTCTTGGCGCCATGCTGGAGAAAATAAAAATAAAATAACTGTCGGAGGCAGAGCAGTCATTTGTGCAAAACCGCCATCTATAGGTCATTTACCACATTGTCAAGGTGGATATTTGTGAAGGGTAGAAGCGATAACCACTTTTGAAATAGTATTCAGTTCAGTTTCTGATGTCCGTGAAAATATTATCCCTTAAGAAATACAAGGTGCAAGGTAAAAGAATTCAGAGTAAAAATGAATACAATAGGCTATTAAGCTAAGTGCTTCTTAATGTCATAGGACTGGAACAGCGTTTTCACTGTACATTTAAAGTAAGATTTAAGCATACAAATAAAAAAATACTATTTAATGTTTGTTACGTTAGCACAAATATTTATTGCAGAAAGGGCCTGATGGCGCTTTACAAAGCTGCGTGCATACTGGAAAACTGAAGTGCACGATTGTCTCAACCTTATATAAATGTGTTTTGACTTGTACTTATTTTGGTTGTCTATTTACTTATTTATATATTATTGTGCGACCTCCTCTGATATCTCTGTAAAACGTATGTTTTGTCCCAAATTTTTGTCCTGAATTTTGACCTTCTGTCCTGAATTTTGACCCTTTGTCCTGAATTTTTACACTGCCCGTCCTGAATTTGCACCCTTGTCCTGAATTTTGACCTTCTGTCCTGAATTTTGACGCTTTGTCCTGAATTTTTACACTGACCGTCCTGAATTTACACCCATGCCAGTTGGTCACCCTTGGATGCCTTGAAGGCCTCACTAGAGCAAGCACTCCTGCCTCCAGGAGGAATTTGTTTTCATTTTCACTTGGAGCCGCAACGTCACTCACTGATCTGCGGTACCAGCCATTACTAGGCGGTGGCATTTCTGCAACAAAAGCCTTCCCTGTAACCACCTTACTTTAAACTCTGTATAGTAAAGACCAACATAAAGATGTACACTTTCCCATATTTTACAACACAAACAACCCCAAAACCATAACAAGTGTTTCAAATATCATACGACGCCTACCATTGCACACACACGCAAGACACTGCTATTTAAATGCTTCCTGGAGTAACATTTCCATCAGCAATAGAGAATAATCAACTTTAAAAAAAATATATATGAACTCTCCGAAACATCTAACTTTGGAATAAAATTGAAAATATCCAACAAAAGAATTTTCGTGCCTGATAGTAAATGCATTTTAATCACGATTTAAAAACAAAATCTCAAATTTTAATCTGACCTTGCAAAGGAGCCTCCTATAATTTACACCCTCGTAGACTAATGTGCCCCCAAAAAATGTCTGGCCGCCAGATAAAGCACGTGCAAAGATCTGTGCAAAGTTTGGCAGAGCTTAGTCAAAGAGAGCCAAAATTATCAGCGACAAAAGAAACCGCTTTCCCTATGCAAGTGGGACTCAACCTTTACCACAGAGGCGCAATTACCGCCTATAAGACTTAAAATAGTTGGCTAATTTACCGACCACAATGTTTTTAAAACCCGTAATTTATGGGAAAGGCATCATCCAAGTGAATTATAGGATTTCAAGCCAGTGTGAGGCTTAAGTGTGTCTTGTACCACAGTGAAGATGCACAATATACAACATGGCATTTATTCTAATTATTGAGTGCGTACAGGGGCTAGAACACCACCCGCCCCACCCACAGATACAAAGCGCGCCATGTTTCAAAGTGGTTGTAAGGGCAACATTCTTTTTATAATTCCTACAGGAAAAAAATTCCAGTCAGACAAAAGATCATTTTGTTGGAAGTTTCTTTAAGGTATATTCACTCTATCCATGAAAGTGAGTGAGAGACAGCCAACACGTTTCACCCCTTTACGTGGCCATCCAGCCTGGGGCTTCCTCAGGGCCTTAAGTTTCTGGATATATCAATAGTAGCATCTGTAGAGGTTCCTGTAATATCTATTCAAAGTCCGGATAGCCATGTAAAGGGGTGAAACACATGTTGGCTGTCTCTCACTCACTCTCATGGATAGAGTGAATATACCTTAAAGAAACTTCCAACAAAATGATCTTTTGTCTGACTGGAATTTTTTTCCTGTAGGAATTATAAAAATAATGCTTGCCCTTACAACCACTTTGAACCTTGTACATAAATTAGGGGCTTTCCCCCTGCCAAGGGCAAGTATCAAAAACAAATTCTGCACTCATTATACGGCCAGTAAGGGATAGGGAACTTTGTACCCCTTTTCTCACAGAACCAAAGCGCGCCATGTGTCTCTCCAACAATGAACTCCACATTATAGTAGGTGGAGTTGCATGCATGGTGGGCATCCTATTACCGTAATGGCAGCGGCATTAGAGTCCCCTTACTGGTTGTGGGCTGCTTCAAAGCAGGTGTCCATAATCTCCCACATTATCAGCTTTTAAGATGAACATGCTTAGGAAGGTGTGTGATGCAGGGCCAGACCTGGGATGCAGCTCGTCTCTCCCTGGGTCCCATGTAAAAGGATGCTAGGGCCCACACTGCTACTTCTGTACAGTTCATGTCCTCAGCACCAGGGCGGACCACTTCCCTTCAGGTCATTAAGGACACCATCTCTAGTTCTGTACTTTTGTGAAACGCCCTAATGCATTCTGGGTGTCGCAGTCTTGACTTTCTTCCATTCCACTAACTAGAGTAACACTCCTGAAATCAATGGGTTGTGGGCAAAAAAAAAACTGGAGACAAGGTGTTTTCTTCCCTCCTTCCCCTCAAAACAAGCTCATAAAGAAAAAAAATCGGACTTTAATGGTGACATAGCACTGTTGTGAATGCTTGTTCCAAGATGGTGATGTTCTTCCCATCATACTTTCAAAGTGCCATTTTTGACATGGTTACCCCTCCACTTTTTGACTGGTATCTGGTGTGACTTTGACTGAAAGTGTACAGGGTTCCTTCTAACCAGGTCCCCAGTATCAGTGTTCTTTCCCTAAACTGTACCCTTGTTCCACAATTGGTAACCCTTTAAGATCCCTATAAGTCCCTAGTAAGTGGTACCTCTGGTACATAGGGCCTAAGAACAAAGAGGGGCCCTAAGGGCTACAGCATGAATTGTGCCACCCTAAGGGGACCCTCACTAAGCTCATGTTACACAGACAATATGGAAGAACGTCTACAAACACCTTCAGACCTGTAGCTTTCCTTAAAAGAAACAAAAAATACCAAAGACAATCTTTGGAGCTGCTGGCATCTGGCTGGTGAGTTTTTTCCCCCCAAAATACTATCAATGTGTTTATATTTTTGTAGCTTTTTAGCAATACCAAAAATGCAGCAGGCATTCAGATGTGTCTGTGCAAAAAGGTTTAAACTGTGACTGTCCTGTCAATCATTTTGATGGAAGGGCACATTAGTGCAACTTCCCCTTACATGTGGCAGTGCTTACTTTCGAGGTGATGCCACCTCCCCAGAGTGACCCTCTGGTGCCCCAAATTCTTCAGAATTCAAGCATTCCCTTTTCTCCATGACAGTCCAGTGAGGAGGGCTCAACCTATCCAACATGCTGTCTCTTTCTGGTCCCCCAGAGGGGTTGGACATGACTGCATCTCAAGTGGGTGTAGACCCGGAGTTCTTTCATCGCCATCCTAAAAGTGGAGTGAAGAGCAGTGAGAACCTTGGGGTGGCTTTGCGCCACCTCTGCCCATGCAGGGGAGACTTTGGGAGGATGTCTACCTCGTAAGCCCATCTCCGGTTCAAGCCCAGGATCAGGCTGCAGTGTCCTCCTCCTCATCATCACTGGAAGAAGCTACAGAGGAATTCATGTCTTAAAGTCATTCTAACTGGGAATGATAGCAGCTGGAGACGCGGACAACAAGGTCCCTTTTCGCCAAGGTCTCCTCATCTGATGGTTTTCAGGATATTGTGTGAAGGCTCAAGTAATCGTAAAGACGTTGGAGGAAACTGCTCACCAGTCAAGGGAGGCGACATCCCTTCATAAGCAAGTTCTGGCCAGAAAGGGAGAATCCGCTAAATGAAGATTGCAGGAAGATGATCCAAGCGAAGGGGGGCAGAGGCTCTTCTACATTTTTATCGTGTAAAACTGCACATTTAACTCTTGTGTGGACTTATACTGATTCGTTCTCAAGTTTGAAGGAACATTTTTTGACCACAGTTATGGTGGACGTACCAGTAAAAAGAAACAAGCACCTTACCTATAACTAAGGTTTTGCATTGTTAATCCAGCCTGGATTCACATTCTGTGCACTATTCTGCCATCTAGTGGTTGGGAAAAACATATTTGAAAAAACACTTTCAGTGATTCATGTTTTGTTTGGTTAACCTAGTCTTGATGGTCTGTGCATTATACTGCCACCTAGTGATTGGCGAAAAACATGTTTGAAAAAGACTTGGCAATGATCCATGTACATTTACAGTAATACTGTAGAGCCAGCAAGGCTGCCTCCTGGAAGGCAGAGTGGCCTTCTCCTGTGCCGCGACGGGATCCTCACGTCACGCTCTAGTCTTCCCGCTCTCGCGCTGGCTCTTCCTCTCGTGGCAGCTGGTTATGAAGGATGGACGGGAGGGCTGCCATGTTTACAGTCCCCATCACATCTCCCTCTCAGGAAACACTTCAGCCACCAGCTCTGTTTACAGAAGCGAACCCTTCCTTTGTTTAACTTTACACGCGCGGCCAATACACATTTCCTACACGAAATGTGAGGATTATATACGGTTCACACAGACCGCTCGGCGGTGCGAGCAGGCACGTTCCCAAGAGCCCTTGAAAAGTGTAACGGTGGCGCTTTAACAATTATATAAAGGCAACACGGGAATTAAAATCCACTACAATGGTAAAGAAAATTATACAAATGACATTCCCATATTCAAATATAGAAAAGCTCCTTTAGTCTGAGTATAAAAATAGAACAGCGAGACCCTGCCATATAAATCTTGTTGTAGGGACCCGCCCAAGGGCTTTAAGTGAGCCGGGTTCTGCCGGTCCTCAGCACCGGCAGTTCTAAAAAGCAGGTGCTGATAGGTCCCTATCGGGCTCTCCATTTTTGCCCTCACCCTCAGGACGGAAAAAATAAACCTTAACTCTGCAGCAGTGCCACCCTTCACTGCCTGTGATGTAACTTCAAAGTGACTCATTCTAGTTCTTTCAGTCTCATCATTTCAGACCAGAAGCATTTTCAATATTCTATCCAACGAAGCCAAAGTTGCTGCTTATTTAAGTTATGTTACTAACAACCATTGAGAAAGCCAATAGTAATGGCTTGTTTTAAGTGTAATGTTACTTGCTGCATTATATATCTGGATTCTGGATCGAATGACAGAAGTAGCAAAATAATAGTTGGGTGGCACACTAAGCTAAGCATACATTTTCAGCTTACATGCTTTTAAGCCACACCCTTAATTACATTGGCCACGCCCCTCTGAGGGAGGGCCAGTTTTTTCATCCCACTCACCTGCCGTAAACTACAGATTTTCAAAATGAATAGTTCCCTGGACGACTGACATCACCCGAGTCACAGCGAAAGTCTGTTCAACGGCGCTGCGGTACGACTGGTTTTAAACACTTTGATTTATTGAAGTCCTGGTCTAAACATAAGACGAGCTGCCCCTCAATGGCATCAAATGGGTGAAATGTGCAGGCCAGTAACCTGGACATGGGGCAGACCCGCTGCACTCCCAGGGAGGGGGCGGGTGGGTTACTCTTTGTTGTCCAAGCATTTAAGAACTTTACGATGGGATGGACAACCAGCTTTCTTGGTTGCCATAATCTTTCCTGAGATCAGGGTCACACATTCGCCTACATGGCAGTCAATGGTGGCACCCCACCATGCCTAGCACCTTTGGCCCCTCAGCAGTGTGAACAGGTGCAGCACCGAAGCTTGGAGTTCACTGCGCCTAGTGTGTGCGCTTTCAAAACCTTCTCAAAGACATTGGCACCTCTGTGCCGGTCTAGCATAGTTACTACGGCCGCGGTGCCCTCTGTGTTGAACAAGTGTAGCACATGCTGCAGGTGCTGAGACCTACTATCAGCGGTAGGATGAGAAGCCTCCGGCTGCTCTGGACCACGTACCCCTAGACCGCCGAGGGTCCCCTAGACCGCCCGTGGGTCGGGTGTCCCATAGACTGCACGTGGGTCGGGCGGCACTGGGTGTCCCTCAAGCAGCCCTGGACCGGGTGTCCCTCAAGCGGCCCTAGACCGAGGGGCTGGGCCGGATGCCACTCAGGCGGCCCTGGGCCGGGTGTTCCTCAGGTGGCCATAGGCCGTATCACTCAGGCGGGGCATAGGCCGGGTGTCCCTCAGGTGGGGCCTGGGCCGGGTGTCCCTCAGTGGGGGCCTGGGCCGAGGGGCCGGGCCGGGTGTCCCTCAGGGGGGCCTGGGCCGAGGGGCCGGGCCGGGTGCTCCTCAGGCGGCCCTGGGCCGGGTGTTCCTCAGGTGGCCATAGGCCGAATCACTCAGGGGGGGCATAGGCCGGGTGTCCCTCAGGGGGAAGGCCTGGGCCAGGTGTCCCTCAGGTGGGACCTGGGCCGGGTGTCCCTCAGGTGGGGGGGGCCTGGGCCGGGTGCCCCTCAGGGGGGCCTCGGCCGTGTGTCCCTCAGAGGGGCCTGGGCCGGATGTCCCTCAGGGGGGCCTGGGCCGGATGTCCCTCAAGCAGTCCTTGGCCTGGTGTCCCTCGGGGGCACCGTGCAGAGTCCCTCGAGAGGCCCTGGGTTCCGAGAGCATTCTTGGGCCAAGTGTCCCCCAGGCAGCTGGATGTCCCTCGGGCAGCCCTAAATGCCATAAACGTGCAGAGCTGTCCAAGAGGGCCAGAAGCTCTTTCAACGTGGAGGCGCGGCGGCACATCAGGTGCCAAGCTAAACATAGCTTTAGAAACGCATCTATCTTGAGAGCTGCGAATGGAAGGTGTGAACACTTACAATGGCGCTGCCATGAAGCAGCAGGGCACAGCCCGGCCCACCTTACTTCCATCCTATTCACTTTAAGTCAGGGCCCCCTCATAACATCCACAATCGAGACATTTGGAGGATTGTGTAAGATGTGCAGCAGCATCTCAAGACCACAAGCCAGGAGGTTTACTGCTACAAACCCACTCCTCCAACACCCAGTCACACTCATCTTCAGGAACAAGTTCAAGGCTCTGCCCTTCACCCAATCATGGTGGAGCCATCCAGCAATGGAGCATCGGACAAACACCAACCCGGAAACTGCCCATCTCTCTCTCTCCGCCTCCACCCAACCTTGCCAGACCACCCCACTACCCACTCTGCCAGTTCCCCCTCACCAATCCCTAGCCTTCTTTCCCTGCCCCACTTCCACCTATTAATTGCCCACTGTGTGCTCCCTACACTCCACCACTCAGCTATGATGAAAAACCCTGCAGTGCATACCACCCCAAACACACACTGTAATTCACATCACCCTAACACTTTACAGCCCTCCACACCCTCCACCACTCACCTGTGATGAAACACCCATACCCTGCAGTACATACCACCCTAAACACACCCGTCAGTACATACCATCCCAACACTGAACAGCCCTCCACACACTCTACCATTCACCTGTGATGAAACACCCATACCCTGCCGTACATACCACCCTAAACACACCCGGCAGTACATACCACCCCAACACTGAACAGCCCTCCACACACTCCACCACTCACCTGTGATGAAACACCCATACCCTGCAGTACATACCACCCTAAACACACCCGTCAGAACATACCATCTCAACACTGAACAGCCCTCCACACACTCCACCACTCACCTGTGATGAAACACCCATACCCTGCCGTACATACCACCCTAAACACACCCGGCAGTACATACCACCCCAACACTGAACAGCCCTCCACACACTCCACCACTCACCTGTGATGAAACACCCATACCCTGCAGTACATACCACCCTAAACACACCCGTCAGAACATACCATCTCAACACTGAACAGCCCTCCACACACTCCACCACTCACCTGTGATGAAACACCCATACCCTGCCGTACATACCACCCTAAACACACCCGGCAGTACATACCACCCCAACACTGAACAGCCCTCCACACACTCCACCACTCACCTGTGATGAAACACCCATACCCTGCAGTACATACCACCCTAAACACACCCGTCAGAACATACCATCTCAACACTGAACAGCCCTCCACACACTCCACCACTCACCTGTGATGAAACACCCATACCCTGCCGTACATACCACCCTAAACACACCCGGCAGTACATACCACCCCAACACTGAACAGCCCTCCACACACTCCACCATTCACCTGTGATGAAACACTCTGCAGTGCATATCACCCGAACACTGTACAGCCCTCCACTGTACATACCTAGGGTTGCACATCCATGCATGATCGACAGGGTGAGTCCTTGAATGATTTCCAGGCTTTGCTTTTTGAGGCAGCCCAACAAACCGACACCGCAGGGGGCAGCGTATGCTTATACACAGCGTTCACTGCGAGCTGCACCATAGTAACTCGCCTTTAGCATCCAAAGAGAAAAAGGATTGAGGGCATTGGACGCTTAAGTCCTCTATGGCAGGGCAGAGTAAATGACACAGTCAGTCCATGTACCCCAAGCACCACACCATGCACTCCTGGGCATCCAGACCCTCACACCGTCCTTCGGAGTGCCCCAAGCTCCTCACAGCAAGCCCATACGCCCCCAGGCTCCTCGTACAGATAGTCCATATGCAGCACAGTCTATCCTCTGTCCTGGAGCCCCTAGCTCTTCAGTCTATCCATGTACTTTAGGCTTCTTAGATACTCTGTTTATGCCCCCAGGTTCCTTGTGCAGTCCCGGTGCACTCTGCGCCCCAAGCTTCTTGCAGAGACGTGCCCAGAAATCGTCCACGCTCCGCTTTCAGTGTCCATGTTCCCCAACCTCATCAGTCGGTCTATGCAACCCAGCTCTTCGGCCTGTCTGTTCTTGGACCACAGGCTCTTGATACACTGAGTCCATGGATCGGTTCCTTCTAGGGTTGGTCCATGGACACCAGGCTCCTTCTAGAGTTGGTTCATGGGCACCAGGCTCTTTGCACAGGGTCCCTGGACCCCAGGCTCCTTCTAGAGTTGGTCCATGGGCAGCAGGCTCTTCGTACAGGGTCCCTGGACCCCAGGCTCCTTCTAGAGTTGGTCCATGGGCAGCAGGCTCTTTGTACAGGGTCCCTGGACCCAAGGCGCCTTCTAGAGTTGGTCCTTGGGCACCAGGCTCCTTCTAGAGCTGGTCCATGGGCACCAGGCTCCTTCTAGAGTTGGTCCATGGGCACCAGGCTCTTCGTACAGGGTCCATGGACCCCAGGCTTCTTCTAGAGTTGGTCCTTGGGCACCAGGCTCCTTCTAGAGTTGGCCCATGGGCACCAGGCTCTCCGTACAGGGTCCCTGGACCCCAGGCACCTTCTAGAGTTGGTCCATGGGCAGCAGGCTCTTCGTACAGGGTCCCTGGACCCCAGGCTCCTTCTAGAGTTGGTCCATGGGCAGCAGGCTCTTTGTACAGGGTCCCTGGACCCAAGGCTCCTTCTAGAGTTGGTCCTTGGGCACCAGGCTCCTTCTAGAGATGGTCCATGGGCACCAGGCTCCTTCTAGAGTTGGTCCATGGGCACCAGGCTCTTTGTACAGGGTCCATGGACCCCAGGCTTCTTCTAGAGTTGGTCCTTGGGTACCAGGCTCCTTCTAGAGTTGGTCCATGGGCGCCAGGCTTTTCGTGCAGGGTCCATGGACCCCAGGCTTCTTCTAGAGTTGGTCCATGGGCAACGGGCTGCTTCTAGAGTTGGTCCATGGGCACCAGGCTCTTCGTGCAGGGTCCATGTACTCTAGGTTTTGCATACAGCTTGTCCATGGACTTCCCCTTTCCCTGGCTCTTTGTACAGTCATTCCATGGACTCCAAGCACACTGCACTGTTTGTCCATGGACCACTGGCTCTTCTTAACCTCTGTCCTTGGACACCAGGCTGTGCGCACAGCTTATCCATGAACCCCCAGATCGTTGAACAGTCTGTCCATGGACCCCAGCCTCTGCGTACAGCTTATCCATGGACCCCCAGATCTTTGTGCACTCTGTCCATGGACCCACTGTCAGTCCATGGACCCCAAATTCCGTGTACAGTGTCCATGGACCCTAGGTTTTGCATACAGCTTGTCCATGGACACCCTCCACCCCCGGCATTTTGTGCAGTCTGTCCATGGGTCCCAGACATGCTGCACTATCTGTCCACGGACCCCAGGCTCCGTGTACATCTTATCCATGGACCCCCAGGTCTTTGTGCTGCCTGCCCTTGGACCGCACACGCCCTCTTTGTATAGTTTGTCCATTGACCCCACAGGCACCTTATAGAGTCCATAAGCCTCGGCTCCTGTGTGCCCACAGCTCCTGTGCCCTTGTAAGGGAGGCGATGGGAGCAGCGGAAGCATTCATGTGCTCCACCCCACCCAAGTGAGCCCTTGAGCAGGCATCTTCCCATCAATCCGCACACAGGTGCGCGCGCTGAACTCTCTCCACCAGAACTTGCATTCTGTGAAAAAAGCAGTAAGGACATTGGCACCGTAATTATGTAAATATAATTACTTGTCAAGCTTATTTGTCTAGGTATACTCGACTCAAAATTAGCCTCTTTGTTCTGCCTGGTTTTCTTTTGCCAGTCGGGCAGGTTTGGGAAGCGTTCTGCAGCATCCAGGGGAGGGCGAGAGGGGGGCGAGAGGGGGGCTCGGTGCAGTGAAATCAACTCAAATAGCACCTGAGAAGGACTCATTGCCTCAGGAAGCATTGGCAGAAATGCAAATTGGAAAAAGATGATTGCGCTGCTCGTGTCAGGCGTTTACGCGCGGTGTAAGGTGGACAGGCGTTTACGCGCGGTGGATGTATGCACATGACGCACTGATGCAGCTCCAGCTGGAGGGCGAGCCAGGGGACCGAGCCAGAGCCACAGGCCGCCCACTTCTCCATCCATGGAGAGGAGCGAGCTTGGCTCGCCTCAATGGCATCGAAATTAAAAATCTGCAACCAGAGCAACCAAAAACGCCGCCAGTCCCATGTGCGTGGCCCTAACCCTGGCCCGAAATGTGAGGAAGCTTGACAATCACTGGCGAGAAACCAGAGTACAAATAAACGCGGGGATAAGAAGCGATCTGTGTGCTATTATTTCTGCACCACAGATTCAAGCAGGACACAGAGTACAGCTCGCCAGATCACTAGTCAAGGCCTGGCTGGACTACTGCAATGTGCTCTACGCGTACGACCAGCACTTACCAAGGCAAAACGCAGTATTGGGCACCACCTAGGGGCAGCACAAACTTAGTGCGTAAGGCCAAACAATGCCCTGTCCATTGGGCTGGAGGCTGCTTCGTCACACAAACTTCCATTCTGCCTGGAGTTCTGAACCCACCAAGGCTTAGTACTACATGGGCCCGTCAAGGCTCGTCGCTCCACTGGCCCACCCAGGCTCGATGCTCCACGGACCCACCCATGCTCAACACTCCACGGGCCCACCACGGTTTGGCCCTCCACGGGCACACCACGGTTCGGTGCTCCACGGGCCCACCAAGGCTCGGCGCTCCACGGGCTCACCAAGGCTCGGCGCTCCACGGGCCCACCAAGGCTCGGCGCTCCACGGGCCCACCACGGCTCGGCGCTTCACGGGCCCACCACGCCTCGGCACTTCATGGGCCCACCACGGCTCGGCGCTTCACGGGCCCACCACGGCTTGGTGCTCCACGAACCCCCCCCAAGGCTCAGCGCTCCACAGGCCCACCAAGGCCTGGTGCTCCACGGGCCCACCAAGGCTCGGCGCTCCACAGGCCCACCAAGGCCTGGCGCTCCACAGGCCGACCAAGGCTCAGCGCTCCACAGGCCCACCAAGGCTCGGCGCTCCACAGGCCCACCAAGGCCTGGCGCTCCAAAGGCCCACCAAGGCCTGGCGCACCACAGGCCCACCACGGTCTGGCGCTCCACAGGCCCACCAAGGCCTGGCGCTCTACAGGCCCACCAAGGCCTGGCGCTCTACGGGCCTGCCAAGGCTCGGTGCTCCATGGGCCCGCCAAGGCTCGGCACTGCACAGGCCCGCCAAGGCTCGGCACTGCACAGGCCCGCCAAGGCTCGGCACTGCACTGGCCCACCAAAGCTCAGTACTCCATGGACACCCCCCAAGGTTCAGTATTTCATGGACCCCTCCCCCCCAAGGCACAGTACTCCATTGCCCCCCTCCCCCCAAGGGTCAGCACTCCATGAGCCGACCAAGGCTTAGTACTCCATGGGCCCACCAAGGCTTAGTACTCCATGGGCCCACGAAGGCTCAGTACTAGATGGACCCCCTCCCAAGGCGCAGTACTCCATGGACCCCCCTAAGGGTCAGCACTTAATGGGCCCACCAAGGCTTAGTACTCCATGGACCCCCTCAAAGGCTCAGTACTCCATGGGCCCCCCCAAGGGTCAGCACTCCACGGGCCCACCAACGGTAAGGCACTCCATGGGCCCACGAAGGCTCAGTACTCCATGGGCCCACGAAGGCTCAGTACTCCATGGGCCCACGAAGGCTCAGTACTCCATGGGCCCACGAAGGCTCTGTACTCCATGGGCCCACGAAGGCTCAGTACTCCATGGGCCCCCCCAAGGGTCAGCACTCCACGGGCCCACCAACGGTAAGGCACTCCATGGGCCCACGAAGGCTCAGTACTCCATGGGCCCACGAAGGCTCAGTACTCCATGGGCCCACGAAGGCTCAGTACTCCATGGGCCCACGAAGGCTCTGTACTCCATGGGCCCACGAAGGCTCAGTACTCCATGGGCCCACGAAGGCTCAGTACTCCATGGGCCCACGAAGGCTCAGTACTCCATGGGCCCACGAAGGCTCAGTACTCCATGGGCCCACGAAGGCTCAGTACCCCATGGGCCCACGAAGGCTCAGTACCCCATGGGCCCACGAAGGCTCAGTACCCCATGGGCCCACAAAGGCTCAGTACCCCATGGGCCCACAAAGGCTCAGTACCCCATGGGCCCACGAAGGCTCAGTACCCCATGGGCCCACGAAGGCTCAGTACCCCATGGGCCCACGAAGGCTCAGTACTCCATGGGCCCACGAAGGCTCAGTACCCCATGGGCCCACGAAGGCTCAGTACTCCATGGGCCCACGAAGGCTTAGTACTCCATGGGCCCACGAAGGCTCAGTACTCCATGGGCCCGCGAAGGATCAGTACTCCACAGGCCCACCGAGGTTCAGTACTCCATGGACCCCCATAACCCCCCCATCCCCAAACAAGGTTAGCACTGCATAGGCTCACCAGGTCTCGGCACTCCACGGGCCCACCAAGCATCGGTACTCCACGTGCCCACCAAGGCTCGGCGCGCCAAGGGCCCACCAAGGGTCGGCGCTCCAAGGGCCCACCAAGGGTCGGCGCTCCAAGGGCCCACCAAGGGTCGGCGCTCCAAGGGCCCACCAAGGGTCGGCACTTTGCGGGCCCACCAAGGCTCGGCGCTTTGCGGGCCCACCAAGGCTCGGCGCTTTGCGGGCCCACCAAGGCTCGGCGCTTCGCGGGCCCACCAAGGCTCGGCGCTTCGCGGGCCCACCAAGGCTCGGCGCTTCAGGGGCCCACCAAGGCTCGGCGCTTCAGGGGCCCACCAAGGCTCGGCGCTTCAGGGGCCCACCAAGGCTCGGCGCTTGAGGGGCCCACCAAGGCTCGGCGCTTGAGGGGCCCACCAAGGCTCGGCGCTTGAGGGGCCCACCAAGGCTCGGCGCTTGAGGGGCCCACCAAGGCTCGGCGCTTCAATCGCCCACCAAGGGTCGGAGCTTCACGGGCCCACCAAGGGTCGGCGCTCCATGGGCCCACCAAGGGTCGGAGCTCCACGGGCCCACCAAGGGTCGGAGCTCCACGGGCCCACCATGGGTCGGAGCTCCACGGGCCCACCATGGGTTGGAGCTCCACGGGCCCACCAAGGCTCGGCGCTCCATGGGCCCACCAAGGCTCGGCGCTCCACGGGCCCACCAAGGCTCGGCGCTCCACGGGCCCACCAAGGCTCGGCGCTCCACGGGGCCCACCAAGGCTCGGCGCTTCAGGGGCCCACCAAGGCTCGGCGCTTCAGGGGCCCACCAAGGCTCGGCGCTTCACGGGCCCCTCCAAGGCTCGGCGCTCCATGGGCCCACCAAGGCTTTCACTGACCAGTTGCAACACATGCAGAATGAGGAAGCTTACGAAGTGAAATAAAGGCTTTTCCATCAAAACCACTGGCTCCAAGTGAAAGCAGCAGTCGTGTATGCATCGTTCGCAAAGCAATGGAGGATACCGGTTACAGAAGCGGCCTGTGCCCTACCTTCCAACCAGTAACCGCTGCACACCCAATGCACGGACCACCTCTCAACCACAGCTAAAGAGGGTGAAACAAAGGGCCAGACTCGTGGTTCAGCGCTGAAAACTATGGATCGCTGCCCCTTCAGCTGAACTCTGACCTTAAGGAAGCAGAACTGCTCAGCCAATGAAATGACAGGGATCCAAGACCATCCCAGGAGAAAATGTGAACTTCTGCTGCAGGTAGCTATACATTCAACGTCCACCCCCTACACACCTCGCTTGTAACTGCCTCCCACCAAGTATGCCAGAAACAAAGACTAGCCAAGCAAACGCCCCAAATTATACTAACTCGTCAAAAAGCACATAGAAGCAAACATGCAGTCATGACTATTTTATTACTGTATGTATGTAGCCCAAAGAGCAGCATGTTGGCGCTATGCATCCAAGTGCATCAATGTATGAATACAAACATCAAACAGTATTTCCAGCTGGACTTCGGGCAGGCCGCCAAGCTCGGCAGGATCGCTGCTGTGTCCTGATCCTGTGAAGCAGCTCAGGGGGTTCAGAGCCCGCTGCAGAGACGTGGGTGCAATCTCCCGGTCACCGATTTGAAGTTTCGCAGCTTTTCATCCTTCTGAGGCTCATAAACATCATAGCACGTGCTGGTCAACGCCATACTCTGCTGTGACGTCACCATCGAACACGCTTACCGCAGGTGCAGTCTTCAAGCTACAGCAGGACAATCAATACGGATTTATTACCAAGAAACAAGATGAGGTCAGGACTCATTAAAAACGCATTATTATAGATTGAGAACATCCAAGAAGAGACGCTGCAGCTTGGAAAGGAGCCACGCAGAAAGCAGATAGGCCTCATGTAATGCGGGCAGGCGTGGACACGCCTGGCACCCCCCTCCCTGGGTGAAAACTGATACAGCTTCTCGTTTGGACAGTAGACCAGTCTGGAGACATCCTGAGCGGTCATCTACAGCGACTCCCTACCGGAAGATGGATTCCTAGCAGCAATTCTGCAGAGCGGCATAACGGGAATAAACATTGGCAAAAGCAATAGATCTAGCCTAGGCAAGCTCGGGCAATAGTTCATTTTTTAATTAAAAAAAAAAAATTGCGTTCGTATGCCACTAAAAAAAAAACACACACGAAGCTGCCTGAACGTGGAGGTCATGCGCTTGCAATGAGAATTCTGCACGTACAACTAAATTAAACCTGGATTATTACTTAATAGCAGAGGGGCTTCCTAGCGGGCGGCAGTGCTAAGAACAGGTACAGCAACCCTTTTTAGTTTAAATGCACATCACACGAACACCAGGAGGGCAGCAACATTTAAAAAGAATAAAAAATGAAAGTTAAGTAAGTACACACTAGCCTAGCACTTACTTTCAGGTTGACGTGCACATGCTGTCACTGAAAGCAAGGGAGCCAATGGCTGAAGTGGGCTCATCCATTGCGTCATGCTGTGGTGGGAGGCCCAAAATGTAAATGACTGAGGAACAGACCAATGAGTGAAGAGGGCAGAACCAAAGTCCCTCTATGTGTGCTCATATGTAGGAATTTTCTCTTAATTACTATTTATTTTGTATTCTGTACGACAGACTTAAAACAAGTACTGGCACAACCAATAAGTCTCGCCCTTGGAAATTGTGTGCTTTGACCATGCTTTCTGGTGAGGATGTTCAACACTGGCAAAAAGCATTTGTGGGGCTATGCCGTGAAGCTTTGGAATGAGAAAAAAACCTGGAAAAAAGGTACAGCTCGTAGTGACGTGGCCGCCGTGTCATTTTGTAGGTGTACGAATACATGATGCTGTACGAGTCATCATACAAGCTGCGCATGCGTCACCACACATACACCCGTCAACAAAATGACAGTACACCATATATGTGTGTGTGTATAGGATATATATATATATATATATATATTTTGTTATGTGGAGTAACAAGTAAGCACTCTTTTTAAGGCACAGAGGCCAGCTGCAAATTGCTGCCTGGTACTAAAAAAAAAAAAGCACTGGCAAAGCAAATAAGTCTCGCTTATGTGAAATCTTTTGCCATTGTCAATGTTTTTTAGCCACGTGCAGCAAACTAAAAAGTAAAAGTGCTATGACGTTTTTTCTTTACATTCAGCCATGCTGCATGGCAGCTGCACTGCTGTGCAGCATGGCTGGACGAGCACTGACCTGACAACGGATACAGTGTATCACACGATTTCGGCTCCCTTCACACGGTCACCCGGTGAGGAGTCAAATTCACCCATGTGACAGGGACGACGAGGTGGAAACCACTGCACAAAGTGGCTTCCCAGCTTGTCTTTGGTGGGAGCATGCAGGAGCCACTGCCCTAATGACCCTTTGTTTTTTTTTGGGGGGGGGGGGGCCTCTTAGGTAGGTCTCGGCGCAAGAAACCTCCCCCACCTCAAAAAGTGAAATGTATTTACAAGTTGGCAGGTCCAACATTGATAAAGCCAATAGACCCTGCCTAGCGCACTGGAATGAGACACACCATAGTTCAATAGTAAACGTAAGAGCAATGACCGTCGACAAATGTAGAGGTATTGCCTTCTTACAATAATCCAGGTGTGTTCAATAATAGTATTTCCTGTCACCCTGGGGGTTGTAAGTCAGAGGCCCCAGCCTTGTCGATTAGCACTTCATAGCAACCTTTCCTGGTGCACGAGTATTTCAAACGCTGGGTCTGGTGGCTCGGTGGACTAATGCGTCCGTTGCAGGGGCCTGTGTTCGACCTCATGGTCACAGGTTCAAATCCCGGCGGGTCCACTCAGCCTTTCATCCATCTGAGGTCGATAAAATGAGTACCATTGAGTTGGGTAGCAATGAACATCTGTTATTCAGCGAAAAGAGACCTCTGGGTGAACGTGCGCTTTACAAATACAAATGTTATGTTATGTTATTCCCCATTTTAAAGTTGAGTCAAACCGACGTTCGGAGTCAAAGTTGTTCACAGATTATCACTGGGTGCCCTTTAAATAACTCTTTTTTTTCCTGCGTGTGCATGAAGGGGCGTGTTAACTTCAGAGTGGAGCAGGCGTCCTAAAATGGCAGCGGAGGGAAAACATCTCTGCAGAGAGGCAGCGCCATCATATTAATCCTCCTTCTTCCTGTCTTACAGGAATGCCAGCCCTCGTTCTCAGTGTCTGGATATTATGAATAATGTATTTTTGGCAGTGAGTGGCCTAAAGCCACAGACAGTCCTCGGCTGCTGAGGAATTAATGCAGTTCTTAAGTGATAAAATGCAAAAATGCTGGCAACATGTGATTACAGATTAAATGATGCGATTTCATGGTGAGCGCTACAGCAAGCTCTCGTGAAGATGTGAACATGTAAGCAACACCAATGGGTAAGGAACGGTGCGGGGAGAGGGTGCAGGGGAACAAGAAGAGACAACAGTGGACCCAAAAACACTGCCTCAATCCAAGAGCGAGCAGCGGAAGGACACTTATAAAGTAAGTTATCAGTACTTGGTCTATGCTCAACCAATCAGCTGAACAGAGGAAGTCAAAGTGAAACTAAGAAGGGCAGCCCAATAAGAAACAAGGTAATGAGAGTGACATTGAAGCCACCCAATGGTAAGTAGTAAGAATGCTCTATGCCTTTTCAAAGTTTTTTTTGCTTGTTTGTTTACAAGAGATCTAGCAGGGGCTGAGAATGAGCTGCAGGGACCGAGTATGCGCTGCTGGGGCTGAGAAGGCGCTGTCTCAGGCGGGGCCTAATAAAATAGGAAATATTACTGTGGGCGTTTGGAGGGGGCAACAGAGGAGCAAGTGGGAGGGAGGAGTAAAAATAAAGCTGTGTGGGGTAGGAGGGGAAAAGCAGCACAAGAGGAAGAGAGCAGCGTGGAGAACAGGGGAGTATGGCTGGGGAGAAGCACACGAAAAAAGAGAGCAGCACAAGGGAGACAGCAGCACAGAGCAGAGAAACACAATGCAGAAAGATGGAAAACACATACACTCATGGAGCGCCACAATGCAGAGAGATGGAAAACACATACACTCATGGAGCGCCACAATGCAGAGAGATGGAAAACACATACACTCATGAAGCGCCACAATGCAGAGAGATGGAAAACACATACACTCATGGAGCGCCACAATGCAGAGAGATGGAAAACACATACACTCATGGAGCGCCACAATGCAGAGAGATGGAAAACACATACACTCATGGAGCGCCACAATGCAGAGAGATGGAAAACACATACACTCATGGAGCGCCACAATGCAGAGATGGAAAACACATACATACACTCATGGAGCGCCACAATGCAGAGAGATGGAAAACACATACACTCATGGAGCGCCACAATGCAGAGATGGAAAACACATACACTCATGGAGCGCCACAATGCAGAGAGATGGAAAACACATACACTCATGGAGCACCACAATGCAGAGAGATGGAAAACACATACACTCATGGAGCGCCACAATGCAGAGAGATGGAAAACACATACACTCATGGAGCGCCACAATGCAGAGGGATGCAAAACACATACACTCATGGAGCACCACAATGCAGAGGGATGGAAAACACATACACTCATGGAGCCCCACAATGCAGAGAGATGGAAAACACATACACTCATGGAGCGCCACAATGCAGAGAGATGCAAAACACATACACTCATGGAGCGCCACAATGCAGAGAGATGGAAAACACATACACTCATGGAGCGCCACAATGCAGAGAGATGAAAAACACATACACTCATGGAGCGCCACAATGCAGAGATGGAAAACACATACACTCATGGAGCGCCACAATGCAGAGAGATGGAAAACACATACACTCATGGAGCACCACAATGCAGAGAGATGGAAAACACATACACTCATGGAGCGCCACAATGCAGAGAGATGGAAAACACATACACTCATGGAGCACCACAATGCAGAGAGATGGAAAACACATACACTCATGGAGCGCCACAATGCAGAGAGATGGAAAACACATACACTCATGGAGCGCCACAATGCAGAGAGATGGAAAACACATACAATCATGGAGCGCTTAACCAAAACGAAAAAGGTAATTTAATCAAAGTGATCAGTTGTTGGATGCAAGTCAGCCAATCAAAAGGATGGTACAGAGGATATGCTCCAGAGAACGCCATGCGAGTTGGCAGGTATGGACTCTACAGCAGGGGTGGTGTGGTACGCGAAGAGGAGTAATGGGGTGCGAAAGCCCAGTGGTTGGCGTACAGGGGGTCTCCAATGCCGAACTAGTCCCCTTAATCTCACTCAACCACACACAGCCCTACTTCACTCTCACTGAATGCAGAAAGATTACAACGTGGTCAAACTGTAGTTAATGCCTGCATTCTGGGCCTTCTGATTGGCTCTGCCACTCTCAGAATTCCACAGAGAGCACTTTCAGGGTGACAACGCGCACTGCGAGGCTAACTGTACAATGAACTATAATGCACGAGGTAGGGTAAGTAGACGCAATTAACTGCTGTTAATAGCAGCACCATCGGGGTAATAAGGCGATTGCCACTGTGCCCAAATCTTACACATCTACATGAGACAAGAGCGCCAGCTGGCTCCACCCGTTTCATGTCCATGCTTCACACATTCAGTGAATCTAGAATCCGGGCCGGGAACAATAGTTAATGCCCTCATCCTAAGCCGCCTCGCCATTCCAGGTGGTGACCACAAGCCCTTTGTTTATTTAAGATTCCACTACATAATGCACACAAATGCTTGAACGCCAACAGATACATGTATTTGTGTCGTTAGAAACACCCCAATACATTTGAGGGTTAACAAGCAGTGGCAAAGCCAAAAAGGTATAACCTTTGGAACCTGTTGGCTTTGGCAATGCTTGTTACTCATGCTGCACAGCGTCCCTGGTGCTGTGAAGCTTGGCAAAAGCATTACAAAAAAGTCCTTTGAAACTGACGGCTGCGTAATTTGGAGGCACGGGCAACCATGCATGCAAATGCACAGGGCTGGACTGAGATCCCAAATCCCTGGCAATTTTGTCAGACGGTGGGCTGGGGGAGAGGAGGAGGGTGCAATGCTTCTTTTGTTACTGGGGGCACCACTTCAAAACCAGCCCCCAGTAACAAAACCGACTCCCACTGCTGGAAAACCATCACCCCTGGGAAACACACTTCCCTAGGAAACACACTATGCCAGCCTCCCTGGGAAACACACGATGCCCGCTACGGCCAGTCTGGCCATGCAAATGCCTACCAAATGATGAGGCTGCCTTTGCCTTTTATTTTTTGTAATTACCGATCAAAGTTGGCTCAATAACTAACAAGCATTGGCATAGCCAATAGGTCTCGCCTTTGGGACCTTATAAGTGTTTAGTTATCAAATCAAATCAGGTGTTTGTTAAGCGCGACTACTCACCCGTAAGGGTCTCAAGGCGCTGGAGGGTGTGGAGGGGGGGGGGGGGGGATGTTTTGCAGGTTCCAGTCCATCAAGGAGGGGGTCTGTCGAAGAGCCAGGTTTTGAGGTTTCTTGCGAAGATGGGGAGCGATGTTAACTGTCTGAGGTGGAGTGGAAGGTCGTTCCAGGCTCTGGCCGTGCGGAAGGAGAGGGAGCGGCCTCCCGATCTGGTCTTTCTGGTGCGGGGGACCACGGCGTAGGAGAGCTGGGCTGATCGTAGGGTCCTTTAGGGTGCGTGGAATTTGAGTCGGCTATTCAGGTATGCTGGTCCGGTGTCGTGGAGGGCCTTGTGAGCGTGGGTTAGCATCTTGAAGGTGACTCTAGCTTCGATGGGGAGCCAGTGGAGTGTGCGCAGATGCTGGGAGATGTGGCAGTGTCTTGGCAGGTTGAGGACCAGTCTTGCGGCGGCGTTTTCGATGTTCTGCAGCTTGCGGGTGAGGTTTTTGTTTATTCCGGCATAGAGTGCGTTGCCGTAGTCGAGCCTGCTGGTGTCCAGGGCATGAGTGACGGTCTTTCTGTGTTCGAGGGGGATCCATTTGAAGGTCTTATGTAGGAGGCGGAGGGTGTGGAAGCAGGAGGACGAGACGGAGTTGATCTGGCAGTCCATTTTGAGCTCTGAGTCCAGGATGATTCCCAGGTTGCTTGCGTGGTCCGTGGGGGTGGGCGGGCTTCCGAGGGCAGGGGGCCACCAGGTGTCGTTCCAGGCGTCTGGGTTTGGGCCCATGATGAGCACTTCAGTTTTGTTGGTGTTTAGTTGTAGGCAGCTGTTATCCAGCACAATATCCTTGGTGCAACAACATCAACTGTTGCATGGCTAAACACTTATAAGGTCCCAAAGGCGAGACCTATTGGCTATGCCAATGCTTGTTTAAGTCCGGCCTAGAGACGGCTTTAGGTGCTTCTTATGCCTCATGTAAACATACACTGATGGGCTCGGGTTCAGCCCCCTTCAATCATTGACACAATATGAACAATGGTTCCAAAGGGGAGCAATTATTTACAATTGAAAGAAAACGTCCTCAGCTTAATTATGGATAAAGAATAGCCGGCTGCATGCAACAGACGGACTCCCTTTGACTAAGAGATGAATTCGGAAGACATCAGTTGAACTTGTGTCCTGATGTCCACAGCACTATACGCAAATTCTCTACCCTGAAGTCAGGTCCCGGTAATCAGAGTATAAAGAGACCGAAAAGACTTAAAAATTAGACCAAGACGAATCAAGATCCTCTACGATTCTGGTAGTCCCTTCAGATTGAAATCGAGTGGCAATAACTGCATTTTGGTGAACATCTGTCTCATCACCTGAATTTTAGGCTGTTATACACTTCCTGTGTCCTGAAGAAGACCCGATATGACTATGTACGACGACTGGTTGCTATAGGGTCGAAACGTTGACGGTTCTACAGTCCCGTATCAATTGGAATTCCTTGTATATACCATAAAAAAATTAGGACATGTGCCTTACAAGGTCTATTCTTTATCCATAATTAAGCTGAGGACGTTTTTTTGCGAATCTCTGCAAAAACTGTATGTGTATTTTATTGATAATCACGTATATATATTGTAAATATTTACACCTTCACTACTACACTTAGTCACCTTATTCACTTTGTCACTGCGTCGCTTCTTTACAAATATTATTGTATATACAGCCTCTTTTCATTTTTTTGTTCATATTCCAATGAATTGATAAATGAGTTGATATTCAAATGAATCTTAAAAAATAAACTATTGTGTTTTTTGAAAATATTATTCATTGTCTAATATTGATTAATCTTTTTGATCTACTAATGCTGTGTTTTGTGAAGTTTGATTTCTTTCAATTGTAAATAATTGCTCCCCTTTGGAACCATTGTTCATATTGTGTTGATAAAGCCCAGGTTCCTTGGGTTATAGGGTTACCCCTGTGTGTTTAACTTTTTTTTTCCCTTCAATCATTGGTCTGCTGAATTGTCAGACTTATTTGGGTTTCGCCCACCTTTCTTAAAGAATAGGGCAGTGGGCCAGCCTACTTCAGTCGTTTCCCGCCTTGCACAGTGAGTGATGCCAAGATGCCTTATTTGCATATCTTCCTAAAATGTAGTGCATGCCAGTTCCATGGTTGGTGGGATAATATTTCCTTATTTTTTTTATTGATTCTGAATTTGTAATTTGTATTGAGTACACTTGCATAAAATATAAACGGATTAGAAACATGCTTGCCAAGGTCGGGCCTATTGGCTTTATCAATCCTTTTTAATGGTGTCACTGTTTCTAAAATCAATTTTACCTATACTACTGGTGACAGGATCTATGTGTTTATAGACCAGAGAAGTTCTCTATGGGGAGAATTTTTAAAACGGATACGTTTATTTTGTGTCTTCCCAGTGGGAATAGCCCGGTTTCCTGGAAGAGCTGTATTTAAACGTTCTCTGAAGAAAGGGCCTGTGAAAGCTACAAAGGTCATGTACTGTACAACCATGACGTTTCATCTTCAGTTACAACAATATTACGTGTAAGTGTTGGTCTTGGAATAGAAGATGGCAGATGATCGAGGTGTGAGCCAGGCTTGATTGAAGTACAAGAAGTATTTCACCTTCAGATTCCACACAACTGACCTGGGGAGCTCCTGCTGTAGCTGTCAAGTGGAATTAACCAGGACATTACACTGTGCACTGTCTGGCACAGGCACAAGACAACAGCTTTACTGCACAGTGAAGGAGACGGTCTGATGGTAGGAATCAGGTGCAGCCTTAAGCTGCGAGTCTCGAAGCCAAAACGAGGCCTGGCCCAGGAGCTGCCATCTGTAGCCTCGGGGGAAGCCACAGTCAGCCAACCGAGGCTGCAGAAAGTAACATTTTCTTTTGTTGGGTTACCTTTGATCATAACCATCGGTTATGAATTTATCTACTTCCTCCAGCACCAAGGGGCCCTCAGGCTTGCCCCTCTACTGAGAACCACGCAAGGCGCAACCCACCTGTGTCCTTGAGCGGTGAGGCCCTAGCCCTCGATCCTTGTCCGTCCTTTCCGGGGCCCACCCCTCTACCACCAGGCTGCGAAGGAGGCGTTTGTGACCTGGCGCCCTTGCCTCCCCAGCCGGTGTCCCCATTCTCTCTGCGAGGAGCTTACCGTCTCTCCCCTCAGTGCTGGCCTCAGGAGTATGCAAGTAGGCCTCCCGATACCCCGGAAATCAATGTTTTGTGGTCTCTTTTCCGCCATTATCTACACCAAGCCTCTAAACCGAGGGACAGGTGGGTGGGAGATCGAACACTGTTTTCGTCCAGGAGGCGGCTACAGGTAAAGAGAGGGCGAGCCAGGGACAACCAGGGGCTAAATAGCCCCCACCATGACTCCCCCCCCCCCCCCCCCCTCCTTCCGGGCCAGGCTTCCGACCAGAAATACGTCACGGCCTGACCCGGAAGGACTTAGTTCGGCCAGCAGCCAACCGGGATACTGGCCAGCCCCTGACACGAAGAGAAATGGGGAGGGGGGGTGTGGCTTGGGGCCCTAATGGCGCGCTCACCCAGGCTCGCGCTCTTCCTAAACTCCAAAGAGGCTAAAAGTATGAAACCCCTTGCAACCGGTTGAACACCAAAAGAATGAATAATTACTGCTCCCTGGGTGGGGGCGGACTCTATAACTCCACTTTGATGTATAGCTGGATTATAGAGTGTACATTTACACCCTGAAACAGTTGGCCACAATAAATTGTCAATCAGAAAACTTGTGCCAGAGCCGAAAGTAAAACAGAGCAATAAAGAACTACAGGCAAAGAACAGCCAGGGCCAATATTAAAGTAAGGTCATTTAAATTAAATTCTTTATAATAAAACGAGAACCAGCTTTTAAATGGTGTTTTCCTTCGCAGAAATAAGTGGAACTATAGCCCAATTTTATGGTACTCAATTTACCGATTACAAAAGAATGGCAGGTTGAAATGGCCTTGCGAAGATTTATACTGTGACCAGCAGATAACTGACAGATGCCAGTAGTGAGCAATTAACTCTCTGAGAATTCTTCCAACATTACTGCACGTAAAAGTCTGCTTCAAGCCCCCCAACTCTCACGGAATGACAGATCACTTAGATACACTCTGGACTCCAACCTCTCCCACAAGGAGCACATTGCCAAAAACCACAAAGACAGGCTGGCACCAGCTCTCTCTCCTGAAGAAAGTCAAACCATTTCTTCCAGAAAGCAACTTCTGAACTGCTGTTCAAGCCC
The DNA here is from genome assembly GCF_964204655.1 of Triturus cristatus. NCBI lineage: Eukaryota > Metazoa > Chordata > Amphibia > Caudata > Salamandridae > Triturus > Triturus cristatus. Next base: position 1,188,935,291 of record NC_140592.1, read on the forward strand.
TTGCGCTCTCACATCTGGATGTGATAATGCCCGACGCCGTGGCTGCCCAGACCCAGCACCGGCATCCTTAGGGGCACCTTACAGAAGCACACATCTCATCCAGGGCCTGATGGAACTCCATTTGCTCCCCTAGCCAGCCCGCACCAGCTGCCTCACTTGCAAAGCTGTTGCGACCAGCACCCTTGCTTATCTTGCAGACACGCTCTCCATTTCTGGTGGTTCTGGGCACACCCCAGCCAGGCAGAAGCAAACTGCAGTCTAAAAGTCAAGAAGTAGAACCTGGATCTCCTAGAACAATACAGTAAATCATTTTTGTGGAAACGTTGGTTACTAAAGGAAGGTGGGGGAAACGATGCAGTGACCGAGGGAAGGGTGGTGAAAGGAGGTAGGGACAGAGGGAAGGCGAAGGAAGTAGGCAGCGCCTGAGAGAAGGAGGCAGTGACTGAGGAAATGCGGGGTGGAGCAGGCGATGGATGAGGGGCAGAGGTAAGCAGGCTTGACCACCCTACTCGAATCACCACCATCATTCTTTCGCCCTGTGATTTTGCTACGGATGCACTCTGCTCGTCTCACCTGCTCAACCCGGCAGACAAGGGATCACTTAACGTGCTGACTCATCGTCCTCTGTGCTGCCTTCGGCAACCTTCTACCAAGTCCTCTCCGATCTCTACAAGAGAGCATGACCAAGCAATCACGGCAGCTCTCTCCCTTCCTGGAAGAACGTGACGTAGTCCCACTCCGCAGCTACCTCTCTCCCACCTTACCCATCACACGTGGACTCTCCCAAGGCTCCCCCTCCACCCCCGTTTGGTTGAAGCCATTGATAGCTTTTCATGCGGTCCACTCCATGGCCGTCTACCCACAAGCAGATGGCACACAAATACACCTGCGGGTCTCAGTGAGCACAGACAAGTCCATCAGTGTGTCTTAGGCCCTCAAAACTAACCGAAAATTGGATGGGGCAAAACTGAAGAAGTCAAACAATATACTGGTTTTAAGACCGCCCACCTCTTCTAACATCCAAACACCAGGTTCTTCTGAAACATGGTCCCCCCACCCACCCGCCCTAGTGTAGAAGATGAGGTCTAGGTGTGGTGTGGGAGGCGGACATGGGCCCAAAACTCCCCAAAAAGTGCAATAAAGTCATACATCCACCAACTTAAAACTCCATACGCCCTTTATCCCAACAGAGCAGCACCCATGGCGGTAGGCGCCCCTGTGGACAATACCCAATACGCACACCTACTCACTCACCAAAGAAAAGGACCGGAAAGAGCCCAAAACACAGCGGAATAAGTCATTTTACTGAAATAAAGCAGTCCGTAGCTCTGAGCAGTAAAACCCTGCATACATTGAAGCAGCCTGAGCCTCGCCACACCCTGCTGAATGAGTTAAGCACTCGCTGCCGACATCGGTCTTTGACCGGTAGATCACAATATCAGAAGCGGGCCCGGCCTACTCTACTTTATTCACTCCAAGGCCAATGAAATCAGTATTCTATTAATTAAACCGAGTAATAATGAATGCTTGCAAAAATACTCTTGGTGAGACACTGCTGGCTAAAAACAGGTCGTTGAAAAGAGTCATTCTCTTTGTTGTGCAAGTGTAGCTGGAGGCTTGATATGAAGCAAGCCACAAGCCACCGCGCAGTCAGAAATAACGCGAGTGCTGGCACCAATGTGACGGGGGCAGGCCAGGAGTAAAGTGGAGTGATAAAAAAAACATTGGTAAAGCCAAAAGGTCTGGTGTTGGCGGTCCGCCGTTTGCCTTTTTCAATTTTTGTTTTGTTATATCATGGCTTTTCTAAAACTTTACAGTTGAGGGCGCTGCCAGGCCCACGCAATGCCAATCTGTCTGTAGTTTTGGACCTGCTGGCTTTGCCAACGCTGTTTGGGGGGGGAGGGAGTGGAGGGAAAGCACACAAGGGAAAGAGCAGCACGGACCACAGGGGATGCGGGAGTGTTTTTAGAAGGGTGGAAGCACATGAAGGAGGGGGCTTCCTTTCTGAAGAGGGTAGGGGAGTACATGAGCAGGATGGAGCACATGGGTTTTTCAAGGATAGGCAATACCGAGCCCGGGAGCACCCGAGGGAGAGCAGCACAGGGAACAGGGGGAGAAGTACGGGGTTGTTTTTTTCTGGGGCGGGGAGCACACGAGGGAGAGAGCAACACAGAGCATGGGGTGGGCACTTTGCAGGGGTTGAAGCACGGAAGGGAGAGAGCAACATGGGCGTGAGGGGGGGAAGTTTTGAAGGGGAGAAGCAGGGCTTTAAGTGGGCCGGATCCTGCCGGTGGTCAGTATCACCAGTTCTAATAAGCCGGTGCTGAGACGGGTCCCTTTAGGGCTCTTCGTTTTTGCCCTCACCCTCAGGATGAAAAAAATAAATCTTCCCTCTGCAGCAGTACCATGCCACCCTTCACTGCCTTTGATGTAACTTCAAAGAGACTCGTTATTTCTTTCCAGTCTCATCCTTTCAGACCTGAAGCATTTTCAAGATGCTCCACAAGGAAGCCATAGTTGTTGCTTATTTACTGCATCTGGCAACCATTGACAAAGCCAGTAGTCCTGTCTTATTACTTGTTGTATTATACAGATGCGATTACAGAACCAGAAAAATAGCAGTCGAAGGGTACACTACGCTAAGCACAGATTTGAAGCTTACCTGTTTCTAAGCCACGTCCTTAATGACATCGGCCACGCCTCTTTGAGAGACCCTCCACCCCCCCAGTTTTTTCACCACACTAAGGCCTGGAAAGAGGCATAAGATGACAAGAGCAACACAGCGTGGAGAGGTTTACAAGGGGAAAGGACATGAGCAAAAGAGCACAGTGAAGCACAGGGGTGCTTAGAGAGGGGGAGAATCATGAGGAAGAGAGCCAGAGAGCATTGGTGGGACATGGGGGGAGGGGGGGGAGGGGGAGGGGGAGGGGGCATGAGAGCCAGAGCTGGAACATGTATGCATGCTCAACCAAAAACAAAAAAACAAAAAAAAAAGTTATCTAATATCAGCGGAAGAATGCAAGCCAGAAAAGCAAAAGGATGAAAAAAAAGACTATGCTCCAAAAGTTGGACAAACCCAAAATGGGACAAGGAAAATCATTCAATAAGAAGAAAGCAAATAAGAGTGGCAATAAAATCAACTGGATTACTATTGCAAGCAATGGGCAGAATCCAGGCTGTAAGCCAAATTTAAGTTCATAGTAAGTCTACAATAGGTATTTTGGTAACAGACAGCTAAAGCGGTCTGGTAGGCAAAACATAAAAAAGGCTAAATGCAAAACAAACTATTGGTCTCAACAATTCTGCATTGCTATAGTAATCCTGGGCCCTGAAGTTGTGTGTGGGTGTGCTTCTTGTGAAAGAGGAGAAGGCCAGTATTTACAGTGAAATTGGCAAATGGCTGAACCATGGACTGGCTAAATGCACCTAAAAGTAAGTTTATTGTATATACCTTTTTTTTATACTAAAGGTTTTGGTTAAACCAGACCTAAAAGAACAACCAAGGGAGCAGGTTGACGAGACTTTTAAAGCCAAAAAACATGACTTTCCACAAACATGAAAATAAGACTACGATTTTGCATCGACCGAAGGGCACAGAGAGGCTCCACACCACTCACCAACTTAGAAAACACAATGAGCCACGAAGAGTAATAAACTGCAACTTTTCCACATAGCATCATTTGTGTTAATTCAGTGGCTCTCTGATAAGGGCTTCTAATCAATCCTGCACTGGAACACATGAAAAATTGTTCAGTCTACCTTCTCTGAAAAACGTGCTTTTGCCCAGATGCTTGAGGTGAAGACCCAAATGAGGACATTCTTACGTACCTCACGTCAGTCACTACATCGCTACACTGAGTATCGCAGAAATCCCGAGCTGATCGACGTTTTAAAAGGAAGACTTTTCTGCGAGGATGTTTTTCAATCTGCCTCCGCAATCTGACAGCAGAGATGATGGTCTCTGTGGATGCTTGAAATACTGGTGATGTGGAAATTCAAAGTGAACACAACATGATTAAATTCAAAGATCTGAGGCGCCGGCTAAACATCCCCTGCCACCCGGCATCTGGCAGCGGCGCTTATTAGAGTTTCAGAAATTCTCAATTTCCTCTAAAGAAGCAGGTAGTAGTTCAGTGTTAAGAATCCAAATCCGGCTGTTCATCCCGCACATGACAGATGGAATATTCAGTCTTCATTCCGATCCTCTTGAAAGAAAAACGGTGGCCAAATATATATTTTTTTTAAAGGAAAAAAGGGATTGTTCCTACATGTGGAAGCAAAACATTAACTCCATCAAAGGGGAGACTGCGTTTGCAAACAAACTGTTTCCAATTCCTGGCTTGGGAGACTTTGGCTCCCTTCGACACCAAATAAATAAGTTAACCTCAGAAGAGGCATAGTATAACCAGGGCTTGGTGAACTTTATATTAATCCAGCAAAATGTCCAAATGTTATGTTACATGAAATTCTGCATTACGCTGCATTTCGTAGTATTTTTTTTAAGTAAGCGTACACCATGTGTTAAAATTCTTGCAAGATACCAGCGGGAGACTGGTCTGCACAGAAAATGTCTAGTTGAAGGACGCATCCGGCTTGAACCAGCCTCATGACAAAATCTTAGGAGACTTTTTCATGCGAGGTATGCACGCGTTAAAAAAATAGAAATGATGAGCGATACCAGCAAACAAAATTTCGCTCAGAAAGCCTCATTTAACTTGCTGTTGTGGAACCATTTTATGAATGCCTGGAAAATATGCTGTCTGTGTTGAAAGAGACAACAAACCTTGGTATGAAGCATGGCAAATTTATGGGAACTCTATCCCCACATATGCTGCCTGAACAAGGGCGGCGAAGACCTCTCTACTGCTAGCGCTGGGACGTCATGCGCTTTACAAATTATATAACATGCAAATACAGAATGTGAAATGAACACAGTCAACAGTCACCGCATGCAGAGAAGATATCGTGAAAGCTATTTCTGATGAGCCCCAGGCAGTCATTAGAAAGGCAGCCAAAAATAAGCAAAGGAAACAGGTTTGTTCATTTTTATCTTTGATGGGTCTAAAGATATCAAAAGAAGGAAGACGAATGGACAACTCTGACACACATCCCTCACAAGGTAGATCAGTCCCACCAGGGTTTTATCCCTCCCAAAAAAAAAGCAGTAGGATCTTTCAATACTATAATGATATAAGGAATAATGCTGGAACAGCTCTTTTTAGCATCCACTCCCATTAAGACAAGACAGTTATCCCTATCAAAGGCCTTCTCCGCATCCAGAAGAAGCCAGAACAAGGCCTGACTATCTGCAAGTGCGGCATCCGACAGCGCTACTGTTAAACTGACATGCTCTTAAGAATAGATGCTAACGCGGATATTTCAGAAGCACCTTACATAGAATTTTTTATCAATGTTTAAAAACTATAGAAAGCACTGTAAGTATGAAAGTTAAAATAATTTCCTTTTCTCTCAAAGACAATATTTAGCTTGATTCCAGGCAGGGGAGTATCGCCGTGTTCAAAAAAGTCTTAAATAACTAAAACTTGAATCTGAAACAACTCTTCCTTACAAATTCTGTACAATTTTGAGACCGGGGGTGTCATCTTGGCCTTCAGCATTTGTTTGAGATCCCTTTGAAGTGCCTCAAGATTGCCGTGTTGAAGAAGCGATGCTTCACGAATAAGAGAAACTCAAGGAAGAGATCAGTCTTGGCCTCGGTTAGACTTAAACTCAAGCCTGAAAACCAGAGAGCGTGTTTTTTTCCCTCAATAATGTACGCACAACTGGAAACAATGGTTATTCGTATCACTCATTCTGTTGTTCAAGTTGTCTAGGTTTAACACGCAAGTAACTACACAGTAGAAGGTGAGCTACGTAGGTCGAATAGAGAGTTCAACAGGGTATGAGCTGAGTTGCAGTTTTGACAGAACTGGCGTACATCAAAACTGGAACAAATTCCGGTTATAATATAAAGGCTTTCACACCGTTCTATTGTGGCTGCTTTTAAGAACGACCAGAAAAAATATTTAAGGCTACATTTACCATGGAATAAAATCTTAATACAAGAGCGATCTGTCAAGTCAATCGACTTGGTAGTTTCAGCATCTTCGTGTGAACCGTACGGTCACCTCAATAATATAATAAACAGCATAATGTGAGCATGATACGAGAGAAAATAAAAACAAAAGGATTTATTCTGGAGTAAATGAAACAAGAACATAAACAGAAGATATCATTTTTTCTCCACAGGATCCTCCTGTTAATAGGCGTCAAATATTAAACGGGTTCGTCTGATGGAAGAAAGCTTAACAAGCTTCCACCCCATCAACCACCAACATCTGAGATGTACTCGAAAGATCTAACATGAGACTGTAGATCTGCTTGGAATCCACCCCACTCTGCTATGAAAAGGGCCCAGTGAAAGCCAAAAGTTCTTCCATTAGTTTAAAGCAGGAGTTATCGTCGTCAATGTATGCTGCAAGATTGGACAGACAAAGAGGCCATTTGTTTTTTTTTTTTAAAAAAGATGCTTGCACATGAAAATTTGAGATTATAAATGCTTGTGGTTTGAATGAAAAATTGAGACATTAATCATACAGTGACTAGTTCCCGAGTTCATCAGCAGGTGTAGTATAGGTTCACCAATAAGTTGAGTGGTTTATCTAGTCCCAGACACAGGAGTTACAGAATAACTAGTCCCTCATTTCAGCAGAGGTACAGTAGGTTCACAAACCATGAGAATAGTTTATCTAGTCCAGAATATTCTTGGAGACACATTATCTAGTCTTCAAACACAAAATGTCACCCGAAAGAATCCATATATGGCTACATTTTATGTAAAACGTCTAATTCTATCTGAATGTTTGTACCAAAAGTAAATTAACCTATTTGACTCCCACGAGATCCTGGACTTTTCTGAAAGCACTAGTCCCTAACCGGTCCTAAAGAAGGGACAGACCAGGGAGGCAGACCGAGTTCTAGGTAGCAGAGCACGCTAGGCCTCAACGGCAGAAACCTTGGCCTCCAAGCGCCCTGTACATCTTCCTGCACAGCAGCAAGAATGCTCCACCAGCACTGCTCCACCAGCGACACCACCCGTACCACCCAGTCCAGCATTATCCTGGTTACTGAAAAGCAAAGGCATGAACCAGGGACTGTGCTATGGGCAGGACCGGCTTTAGGGCAGTGCGACTGGTGCGGCTTCGCTGGGCGCTGACCTGCGGTGGGTGGCGCGGACCTCAGGGGGGGCGCTGTGTTTAGCAATATCTTATGATTGGAGAGATGTCCTCCGAGTCCTTCACCGGTGGCAGCAGATGCACTGGGAGGAAAGACTGCAAGGGTGGCCTGGCTCAGGGCCAGGAGCTGCAGCGGGGATTACCCTGGGAGCATTGGAAGTACCTGGAACACGGGCAGCGCAAAACACAATGCATACATACATACATACATGCGTGCATGGGCACAAGCATTCCAACTTCTGCTGGCTCTGAAGCTGGCATCAGCGGCACTCTAAGGCTGTACACCAGGGCTTAATGTGGGCCGGTTGTTGCAGGTGTTGGACAGCAGCCCTTATTTTAAGGGGACTGAAACTTACTTTTTATCATCAGACTTTGACCCAGAGGATGACATTGAGGCAGAAAGATTTTTTTTTTTTTTTTTTTAAGTGGGAGAAAGATGGGAACACAGTGACAGCGAGAGAAAGCGGGGATGAAATAGTTCTCACAAAATTGAGAAAGACACAATGTACGGAGGGGCTGGGAAAAAAGAGGAATGAGGGGGAATCAAGACTAGTCTGCCTCGACTTACAGCAACGTGGACACTCGGCAGCTGGCTCTTATGAAAACCTTTTGTCTTTAAGCAATGACAAAGCAAATGACAAACATACACACACACACACATATAGGGAATTCAATGATGCACTACATGTCGAGGTCTGGCGACCTCTTGCCACTCCAGTAGTTCCCAATGCACAAACACACCTGTAGCCAACTTTGCCACCCTACGTCATGCCACTCCACAGGGCAGCATGCCTCCACCATGTATCCTCTGAATGAGCTGTAATCAGACGTTCGTGCGGGCACTGACGGTATGACTCAATTCTCGCCTGGCAATCACTTTTCCAAATATAGCGCCTTTTATTTCTTCCCTGCGATGGAAGAAGGGCGCCTTTGTCCGGGTACATGCCAAGTGCCCTGTCGTGCCAGTGGTTTGGCGGCAGTGGGTGATGCCCCTCTTTGATAGCGCCCATTGTCTGCGGCCTTGTAGCCTGTGCGTGATGTCAGCACCGGGCACACAGTGCAGAAGGGACCTTTGTTGGCAGTCAGAGCACAATAGTTTATTTTGGGTCCAGGGCTCTCGCGGGCAGAATGACTCGCATACAGGCTCATTGTTCAAGGGCTGCGTACAGCTGAGGCTGGCTCTGCTGAAGAACTGCCCAGATCCTGCCCCTACCTGGAACTCTCATCTGACTGCCCTGGAACCAATGTGTACTGCCAAGGACTAGCCTGAAGCCGTAGGTAGTCCTGGCATCTCTCAGCATCGCCTATGTCTCCCTTGCTCCATCACCTGGGTCACCTTAGTCCTACCACCTGTGTCGCAAAGGGTCCCAACGCCTGTGTCGCCTTCATCGCACTATCACTGATTTATTCCAGTCATCTCTAAGCATAGGATTAGTCCAGTCATCTGACTGTCACCTCAGTCCCATCTCGAGTCACCTCAGTCCCATCTCGAGTCACCTCAGTCCCAGCTCGAGTCACCTCAGTCCCAGCTCGAGTCACCTCAGTCCCAGCTCGAGTCACCTCAGTCCCAGCTCGAGTCCCCTCAGTCCCAGCTCGAGTCCCCTCAGTCCCAGCTCGACTCACCTCAGTCCCAGCTCGAGTCACCGCAGCCCAGTCCCCTCAGTCCCATCTCGAGTCTCCTCAGTCCCAGCTCGACTCACCTCAGTCCCAGCTTGACTCACCTCAGTCCCATCTCGACTCACCTCAGTCCCATCTCGACTCACCTCAGTCCCATCTCGAGTCACCTCAGTCCCATCTCGAGTCACCTCAGTCCCATCTCGAGTCACCTCAGTCCCATCTCGAGTCACCTCAGTCCCAGCTCGAGTCACCTCAGTCCCAGCTCGAGTCACCTCAGTCCCAGCTCGAGTCACCTCAGTCCCAGCTCGAGTCCCCTCAGTCCCAGCTCGAGTCCCCTCAGTCCCAGCTCGACTCACCTCAGTCCCAGCTCGAGTCACCGCAGCCCAGTCCCCTCAGTCCCATCTCGAGTCTCCTCAGTCCCAGCTCGACTCACCTCAGTCCCAGCTTGACTCACCTCAGTCCCAGCTCGACTCACCTCAGTCCCAGCTCGACTCACCTCAGTCCCATCTCGACTCACCTCAGTCCCATCTCGAGTCACCTCAGTCCCATCTCGAGTCACCTCAGTCCCATCTCGAGTCACCTCAGTCCCAGCTCGAGTCACCTCAGTCCCAGCTCGAGTCCCCTCAGTCCCAGCTCGACTCACCTCAGTCCCAGCTCGACTCACCTCAGTCCCAGCTCGACTCACCTCAGTCCCAGCTCGAGTCACCTCAGCCCAGTCCCCTCAGACCCATCTCGAGTCTCCTCAGTCCCAGCTCGACTCACCTCAGTCCCAGCTCGACTCACCTCAGTCCCAGCTCGACTCACCTCAGTCCCAGCTCGACTCACCTCAGTCCCAGCTCGACTCACCTCAGTTCCAGCTCGAGTCACCTCAGTCCCAGCTCGAGTCACCTCAGTCCCAGCTCGAGTCACCTCAGTCCCAGCTCGAGTCACCTCAGTCCTAGCTCGAGTCACCTCACCATCAGCTCGACTCACCTCAGTCCCAGCTCGAGTCCCCTCAGTCCCAGCTCGAGTCCCCTCAGTCCCAGCTCCCCTCACCTCAGTCCCAGCTCCCCTCACCTCAGTCCCAGCTCGAGTCACCTCAGTCCCAGCTCCCCCCAACTCAGTCCCAACTCGAGTCACCTCAGTCCCAGCTCCCCTCACCTCAGTCCCAGCTCCCCCCACCTCAGTCCCAGCTCGAGTCACCTCAGTCCCAGCTCGACTCACCTCGGTCGCGGCTCGAGTCACCTCGGTCCCAGCTCGACTCACCTCAGTCCCAGCTCGACTCACCTCAGTCCCAGCTCGACTCACCTCAGTCCCTTCATTGTATCACCTGAGCCCCATCACTTATTTTGCTTTAATCTCACTATCTCCGAGCATCACTAAATCCCTTAATCGCCAAGCCGTGCCTTAGTCCTAGGTCTTGTGTCACCGTTGAGCAGCACCTTGGTCCAGTCATCTGTCGTTACCTCAGTCCCAACTCAGGTCGTATTAATCGCATTGCTTGCGTTGCCCTGGTCTCACTGCTTGCATCGCCTTACTCCCATCACTTGAGTTGTGTTAGACCCGCCCAAAAGTCTCTAAGAAACTGCGCTATTTTAGGTCGAAAGGTCGACAATCTCAATATAAGAATTACCCGTTTGCCCTGGATACATGGGAATGGAATAACATATTATTCTAGACCAGCCACACACAGGCGGTTGTAGCACTAGGATTTAATTTTGTATCCTATGTTCTCAGTCATTCTTCACACTTGTAACGCTGCAAAAGCACTTTTTTCACTCTTGCACTACTGGAGTAACCTACAGTATATTGTACATGTAGAGTCTAAATGTACTTACGTCATAATATATGCAATTGATATAATTCAATCTCTGGTTGTGTTTTTCATGAATACTTGTTTTCTCCTTTACTAAAGAGAAACATCTTTGGTGCTCAAAGTATAATTTCTGTTAAATTCTTTTGCCCCGATGGGAACATTTTATCTATCATATTTTCTGAGCTTCGCCTTAGGCCCATATTTTCTGAGCTTCGCCGTAGGCCCATATTTTCTGAGCTTCGCCGTAGGCCCATATTTTCTGAGATTCGCCTTAGGCCCATATGCATGCCTCGGTCCCACAGCTTGCATCCCCTCAGTCCCACGGCTTGCATCCCCTCAGTCCCACGGCTTGCGCCGCCTCAGTCCCACAGCCTGCGCCGCCTCAGTCCCACGGCTTGCGCCGCCTCAGTCCCACAGCCTGCGCCGCCTCAGTCCCACAGCCTGCGCCGCCTCAGTCCCACAGCCCGCGCCGCCTCAGTCCCACAGCCCGCGCCGCCTCAGTCCCACGGCTTGCGCCGCCTCAGTCCCACAGCCTGCGCCGCCTCAGTCCCACAGCCTGCGCCGCCTCAGTCCCACAGCCTGCGCCGCCTCAGTCCCACAGCCTGCGCCGCCTCAGTCCCACAGCCTGCGCCGCCTCAGTCCCACAGCCTGCGCCGCCTCAGTCCCACAGCCTGCGCCGCCTCAGTCCCACAGCCTGCGCCGCTTCAGTCCCACAGCTTGCTCCGCCTCAGTCCCACAGCTTGCTCCGCCTCAGTCCCACAGCTTGCGCCGCCTCGGTCCCACAGCTTGCGCCGCCTCGGTCCCACAGCCTGCGCCGCCTCAGTCCCATAGCTTGCGCCGCGGTTCAGATTGTTGCACGTGTTACGTAAAAAGAAAACATGCCGCATCTTACACGTGGAGGTCCTATGCTTGCAATATAAAATGCAAGTACAAAAAAGTGACCACTGCATATAATTTTAATCGAAGAGTACAGGTGCTTGCTAGAAGGCAGATGAATTCACAATAGGCATAGATATCGTTTAACACACATCAAAGGAATATATGACTAATTGGGGCAAAAAAGGTACAAAACAATGGCTATAAAAAAAAGAAAAAAGGATAAAGAATGGAGGGAAAGAGGCACTGACAAAATAAAGTACAACGGTGGCACTGAATTACACTTCTTTTTAGGAAGATGTGCACAAGCGATCAGAGGAAGTGCAGCCACACACAGTAAAGGAGAGCCAATAGGTAAAGTGGGCTGTCCCATTCCTGGGTCACTGGAATTGTGTGATTCTGCGACCGCGACTTGTTTCACATAGTTATTGATTTTACGCCTTTGCCACACAATCCATCATCGCATGCATAATCTGCAGTTAAAAAAGATTGATTCCATCTCATACAGATCAAAACTTACTAAAAACGTGGCAACGTGTTTGTGTATAGTGCGAGATCCTGCGCCAAGGTTAACTGGTCATTTTTCAGTTGCTTATATCTGTATTTGATTGTTAAACTGGCACTTATGAGCTAAAATATTTGCCCAGACAGTATTACCAGGTTTATAAATGACAATAATAAAGAAATACTATCAAAAAATGTGCTGCATAAGTTTCCTTTTCTTGCCACATAAATTAGTCAACCTGCCGCATAACTGGTGCTCCCCTGCCACATAATTGCAATGGCTCTGCCCATTGACCTATTCTGTATGGGCGGAAACAAATTGTGAATGACATCTGAATTGACCAATGGGTAAAGAGGGGTGACTTAAAAGTCCCTCTATATGTGTATTTTTAATCTATGATTTTGTTTAAATTCTTGAGGGTGATGACTAAGCTAAGGTTCTCTTTAGGCCGGACCTAGAGCATATGATTGCTCGTAGTAGGCATCAAGGAGTCAGAATTCTCAGCTAAACAAGAAACAACGCTGCAAAGAATTAATTACACCTTGCACGTATACTGGGCTCCTTAATAAGCTCTTATCAGCTGTACAATACAGAGTGAATACAAGTCTGACATACGTCGAGTAATCTATTAACAAGCAGATCGGTTCCTACAGCTGTTGCCCCGAACAGGCGTGCGCGGGCAGGCGTCTCTGAAGTGGGCACCTGTTTAAAGATGGCGCTGGCTCAGGACCAAGACACCTCAGCCTGTGGGCCAGGGGCGTGGGGTCTTAAACAACAGCGACGCTCGGGGGGCGGGGAATCGGACAAGGTGCAACACGGATGATCTCCGGACGGCCTGAGATGCTAACAATCGAGGACAGTAAAGTTGCAGAAATATATACACACATTTATCAAAGGGTTGAAAACTTGTCATTTTACAGGGATGGCGTCATCCCTCTGAACCGAAAACAAACATAATAAAATAAAATCAAGTTTTCCATCTTGCTCTGCACAGATCTTCGACCCCAGGAAGTACAGTGGGAATGGCTGGATATGTCACACTGGGCCGAGCTGCTATCACACATACTTACAGCGCTGGGGACAGAGGTAGTTTGTCAAATCCTGCAGTGCCGCTCAGAAGAGACCGCAATATCCTGGACTGCGGAGGACACTTGAAAGGGAGGCGGGGATTCCACAAGGAATACTTGATAAATAGACACGAGGTCCCGGCCCTAAACACAGAGAAATGGCCCCTCCTTACAAGTACCGGTACACCCCTAAAGACAGAGGAATGAGCCCTCCTACCAAGTCCTAGTAACCCCCCCCCCCCCCCCACGCCCCAAAGACAGAGAAATGACCCCTTCTAACAGGTCCAAGTACACCCCCTGAAGAAAGAGCTAGGGTCCCTCCTCCCCAAGACCCAGTACACCCACTAAAGACTGAGTAAGGACCCCTCCTGTCAAGTCCCTGTAACGCCCCCCCCCCCCCCAAACACAGATATGAGCTTTCCTAACAAGTCCATTCCCTAATAAGAGAGCTATGGTCCCTCCCCCCAAAGTCCAAGTAAACCCCCCTAAAGAAAAAGAAATGACCTCTCCTAACAAGTCCCAGTACACCCACCTAATGCCAGAGATAGGTCTCCCCACCACTCGAGTCCCAGTACACTCTCTAAAGAGAGAGCTATGGGCTCCCCCCCCCCCCAAAAGTCCTAGTACACCACCCCCTAAAGACTGAGATATGACGCCCCCTCACCCTCCTATCAAGTTCCAGTACACCCCTAAAGACAGAAAAAAGGCACCACCTACCCATTGCTTAATTTGTAAATGATAAAGTGCTGGGGCCCAAACTTTGCTCAATATCCAGCGGCCGGTGCCAATGTGGTCAAGAATGCTGAATTCCCACACGGTATCTTTATTCCACATCATGCATTTTCCATCTTTCACCCTACAGTCCCGGTCACCCCACACTCCTTATCTAACTCTTGTAGGTTCTTTATCTTTCACTATTTCTCTCTTTCTCACTGTTTTTCTCTCTTTCTCTTCCTCCTTCTTTCTCAGTCTTGCTCTTGGTCAACTCTGATATTGGTCCCCAAAAATAAGTACGGTGGGTCCTGCCTGTCACCATCGGCACAAATTAGGCACCAGCTGTTGACCTGACCAACATCTGCATTCGGAAAGGAGGACAAGGGTGTTGGTGAGGGGTATTTAAGAAACACAATGTGCTTCCAACCAATGTAGGAAATGCACATGACCCTGGATTCAAATCCTCTAACGCAATCCTTCATGGGTGGATCCTATTGTTTACAAATAATTGCAAGGGGAGGTCGAATCCACCCCCGTTGTTCGTGTAGGGGACACCCCGTCTCCACTCCCTCTTTTGTTATTCATATAGCATTGCCACAACTCTAGATGCTTTGTGTTGAACGCCGTTGTGCCCAGAGCATTGTTTAAATTAAAGTGAATGTATGGTATGTTTTTATGTTCCTATTGTTTTATCATTCAATTTCTTACAGACTTTTTAAAAATGTTATAAAAATATAATTCAATGAATCTTCGATATGCTCTTAAATTTCTGTACAGTATTATCGATCTTATAAGCTCAGTTTTCCTGACTTGATATGGAAATTATTTCCTCAACAGATACTTCAACATAGGTTTTCTAGCCCAATTTTACCATAAAATTGCCTGTTTACAGTCCTTAAGGCACGCAACACTTCACTTTTCTCGAATCCAATATAACTTCTGGTGCAAACTACTGTTTTGACACCGATCCATTTTTAGGTCGAGCCTGGGCAGAGCTGCTCTGCGAGCCATGCTGTATTGGAGTATGCACTTGAAGCCCCGCCCACTCTGCGCCCATATTTGTCATTGTCTTGTGTCATTGTGCTTCGTAAATGCTGGCTTCTGATTCGTAATTAGGCTAGTTAGTCCCTCCTTAGTACCGCCTTGTCTTCATTTGTAACTTCCAATGAGGACTGGCCCCTTTACTTTGCACTGTACGTCTTCTTTAGTTTATAAGCACTATTTTCTTTAATGAGGTTCTCTCACTGCAGGAGGGTCTCTTGTGCGCATTGGTGACCACCAGCTTGCTTATTTTACTGGTAGCAAACAGTGAGCTCTTCAGGGGCCATGGGAGACAGAAGGGGGCAACTCAGCGATGCCTTCAAGCATTTGGAATGCAATAGGTCTAGCATTTGTGAGAGTGTAAGCTATTGCCATTGTAAATGACAATGCCTTTTATTTGTTTTAAAAACCAAAACATAAATAAAAGGCATTGTCATTTACAATGCCAATAGCTCAAACTATCGTAAATGCGAGACCTATTGCATTGCAGATGCTTGTTACATCACACCTTCAGCTCAACTGGATTCTTAGCTGTACCATGTTTGTGTGAATGTCTCTTTTACCGTTCTCTAATTCCCTAGGGCCAAGTTCACCCTATGTGAACAGTAAAACAGTAAACGAAAAAATCATGATGCGCTCCTCTAATTAAATTTATTTTTCATGCTGTGCAACCTTACCAAGTGCCACACGTAAGGTTGCTCCTACCTTAACTGCTTAGTGAGGCGTGATGTGATGTTGGCTGGTCACAGCAGGTCACGTCACTGTTGTGCTACAATTTTCTGTACAGTCCACGTGGTGCGGGCGTCTAAAGTCCAGCTTGGCCTGCTCTGCCTGCTACCCAGTTGCCCCCTGTAATGCTGCCACTGCCAAGATCACGGACGCAGCTCAGCAATTGGGGTGCCAGGGCGTTTTTATACCGCGCTGCAGACTGCGGTACACCAGCCGTCTGACATGGAATGCACTTGGTGGCGGGCCCAGGCCACAAGCATGCAAAAGACAGGCAGAATGAATTATGTATGGCCTGCTTCAGCTGGATTCAGTTCAATGCGTGCGAGCAGTTAAAGTATGCTACGCTATGCACTTCTAATTCACTTGAAAGTCGCACTAATGATGTCCTGAGCCCTACTGCAGGATTCAAACACAACAAATGCCTACTGTGAAAAAAAAACTGTTTTAGTTTTATATTTGTTGCGTGGCTAACGTAAATACTTAAATTGACCGGTATGCATGACACAGAAACAATAAAACATATATGTATAATATATATATATATGTATGTATATATATATACACATACACACACATATATGGGAAAGTGACTTTAAATATTAAATATTTTTAGTGCAATCCTTTTGTGACCGTAATCCAGGCCCAGACCAAAAGAGAGCCCTATGTCTATGGCGGTCTCGGTTTTTCATTCTGAAAATCTGGTTACCCTAAATATGGTTCCCCCACCCACTAAAGACAGAGGTGTGACCCCCTCCTACGAAGTCCTAGTTTCAGACAAACCTGGCATTGTGGAAAAACTCCAGTCTTCTAGAAATACAAAGAAGCGCTTGTAGGGGTCACGCCCATTCTGGGGTCCAAAATGGAGCCAATATGGTTGGCCGTGGATACCACTGGGAGATACCCAACTCCTTTAAGAAGCAAGAAAAGAACCTCTGGCGTTGAGGCTATTTGCATGTGGCCATCCAGAAACCGTCTAAATGCGGGCTGCCCAGAGGCGTGTTTGCATTTCATGACGGATGTCAGCATCCGCTGTCATTTTCATGTTAAATTGAGGTTTGGCAGCAAGGGAAACGGCTAGATATTAAACAGAACTGGAGACAGGGAGAACCTCGAGGCTCCCTCAATAATGCATGAATACCCATAATCTACCACCACATACCCGAACAGTCGTACACAATGTCCCCATGATTAAAAGGCCTAATGTAAACAAAACTCATACTTAATTACGGCCTCCTCCCCAATGGATTGTTGCCACTCAGTGAGTAGCCCTCGCCTCAATTTGCGCCTCACCAGTCAATTAGTCCAACTTGTCCCTCACCAATCCATATTCTTTAATGAACTGAACACAAGACAGTGATACACCATTCAATTAGCTAGCTCAGTGAGTTGAGCGTTCACAGATGTGCATAAAAACTGCAGGAGACAAGGTCGAATTCTAACACTCAACTTTCAATGAGGTTAATACAATTAATATAATTGAATTTGGCTATAATGACTGACAATATAGTGCAAAAACTGTGGAGCAACAATTATACACTTGCACACACTTTTTAAGCTCAACTTTATATCCACAATAATCTTGGAAACCCTGGTGAAGCTATCAATGTCTCAAAAGCACCTCCACCTACCCACTAGGTTCACCGTTAATCATCTTTGGTTTATTCTGGTTGTAGAGGCCTACTAAACCACTTACTATATTGTTTACTGCTTCTAACGGAAACAAAAATATATGTTTATACCACACTAACTCACAACTGACCGTTTCTTGAGAACTATTACCGACAATGCCATCTCTGAATTTTGGTATAATTATTAAAACGGGTATTTCAGCTAGTGGTTCATGAAGTTACAATAATCAGTTGAAACAGCCAGTGGCTAAGCCAGTTGGTCTGGATTTGGCCATCAGCATTTTGCCTTTTTAATTGCTTTATTTGTTTTGTCATAGTGTTTTGCAAAACATTATTTTGGGGAATCTGCTGGGCCTACATCAAGCTAAAAAAAAAAGCATTGTCTAAAAGCAAATATGTGTTTTTGTTTTTTTAGGTCGAGCCAAGGCCGCGCATGTGCTGCTCTGAGAGGCATCTGTATTCGGGATATGGGCTTTCGGGGGCTGTGGACACGCCTACTGCTTTTGGTTGGTTAGTTGGGCTGCTTTTAAAAAATAATTTTCTCTGGTTGGTTAATATTGTGCATCTGTCCTGCCTTACAGTGCTTGGTTCCCTCCTATCGGACATCACCAATTGATTCTTTTGGTTGGCCATCTCTTGGCTCCTTGCCCGCATGTCCTCCCCCCGCCCCTCACCTACAAATGAAGTGTTCACTCATGTCGGTCGTTATCTGGAGGAGGAACATTTAGGCCCTTTTCTACAGGCCACTGGCAGGCTGAAAAAGGTCATGGGATCCCGGAAGTAGGATCAAGATTAAACAAGCATTTGCAAAGCAATAGATCTTGCATTACTGAATGTTTGACCTATTGGCGCTGCAAATAATAATGCAACTCTAATATCTCAAACTTTCACTAATGTGAGACCTATTGCATTGCCAATGCTTGCCCTCAAAAAGGACTCATTGACATAGCAGTCCCTTACACTTAAGGGAACTTCTTTTTGTATGGATGCGCTGCTTGTGAAAGGGCAGAATGCCGTCACTCACAATGAAATTAGCCAATGGTGAAGTAGGCTGATCCCTTACCCAATGCTATACGCTGTAGTGGGCAGAAGAAAGAACGAAGGAGTACTTGATTAAGCGCAAAAAGCTACTCAGCTGCTATAAGTGTATCTTAGATAAAAAATGTGTTGAATCAAAAGTCTTGGCTAAACCCGACCCAAAAAAACAGAGGGAGAGAATAAAAAGAGACAGCAAAGACAGAATAATAGAGACAGATCAAGAGAAAATGAGAGAAATTGACAAATCTGGACACAGCATGGAGACAGGGGTCAGACCAAGGATGGGAGGAGAGAAAGTAATTGAGGAGGTGCGAGTGCAAGAGAGAAAATAGAGCAACAAGGAGAAGAGACTAAGAAGCAGAAATAATTAAATGCCATTACCTCAAGTTGCACAATAATTTAATATGTCACCATAATTTCAAATTTAAAATGAAAGCTAGCAGGGGAATGCTAGCGGGGTGCAATTTATTAGGGGTGGGTGAGCCACTGAACACCCTCGAGCCTGAAGACAGGCCCTGGCCCTGGCTCCGCTCTAGGTCTTACTGGAACCTCGAGCCCACAACGAGCCAGGCTTTCAAGTAGCTGCTGGCTGCCACCCCACCTCTACCCAGGATATGACGTTAGGGGCAGAGCTGCTAACTTTGGACCTGGGGAACTAGATTTGTGAGTGTGATGTTCTTGTGCGGCTTCACTCTCAGCTCACAGCTTGAAGTACAAGTCTGGGCGGGATTATTGAAGGAGCAGAGAGTAGTGAAAAAGAGAATAGTAAAAAACAAAGGACATAAAAAAAGATAAAAAGGAGTGAAAACAGAGGGCAGATAAAAAGAAAAAATAACAGCTTGTCTAGAGGGAGAGACGAGAAAAAGGGATGTGGACTGAAAGTTTTAAGAAAACTAGCGTAAATACAAACATGCCCTGCATCTTGCAGTTTACAATACCATGTCGGTTCAGTAAAACGATTGTAAGGTTTGATTGCAGCGTTTTTTGTTTCATCTGCAGGACGCCGCTTTGAATCCTGGTGAAACAGTTCATCTGGCGGAGATTAGGTGTAGAGTGCATGCCACATGTTCCTCTTGCCAATTCAGAACACTGGGGGTAAATTCACCCTCTGTGCAAATTAGTGTGAATACCCTGCTACTCACAGATTTTCATCCCATGGAGAGTGTTCAGTTGGTTAATGCACCTACTGAAGAGATTTGTGGTACATCACAATCTCCCCCTGCCTACAAAAATGAATGCGACATGTGTAGTGGTTCTGGTGCTCATGTGAATCGTTCAGATGCCTCTGGGTCGAGTCTGCACTTTATGAAAACTGCAGAAAATGCACAAAGTTAAAACAAAGCGTTAACATGAGAAAGAGATACCCATTTAGTGGCTGATTTGTACAAAGTAAAATCAGAACAAGCATTGGCATAGCCAATAGGTCTCGCCTTTGGGACCTTATAAGTGTTTAGCCATGCAACCGTTGCATAACTAAATACTTATAAGGTCCCAAAAGCGAGACCTATTGGCTATGCCAAGCGGCCACGAAAGTGAAAGTAAAATCGCGGCAAAGCGCGGCGCGCGCGCCGGGGCACATGTACTGTAGCTCTAGGCTGGCCTGGTAGCACTTTTTGGAGCCCTCTCAATAAGTCTCACCAGAACAGCGCATGCGCTGGGTCAGGCGAGACCTAAAAACGGGGTAAATATTGACTTCCCTAAAAAGAAATTGTGTGATCTTAGGCAAATATTTTTTCACCAATACTACATTTCCTTCACGATGGCGTATGGAAGCACTTTCAAATAAGTGAGTTCAGAATACCAGTTGTACAAAAAAAGTGTTTGATTTAATAGACAGTTATATATTATAATAATCTGGCCCAGTATAGCGCTTACATAGCAACTGTCTTCCCTGGTTAGTTCACTAATGGTTCATGTTTAAAAACTATCGCTTTTAATAAGTGCTTCTCAGTGCAGTAATGTGACGTGCTAATGCCGAAGCTTCCACATGTTAAAGAAATATACTTTCTTGAATTTGAACAAGACTTTCTCATATTTTACGTGAGGTTTATTGCATGGTTTACATAGCAAACATGTTCAGCGACCTTCGGCTCGTGCACTGACTCTTAGAACCCAGTCAGGCCCATGGCTCGGCTCGTCCAGCCAGGCCCATAGCTGGCCCACCTCTACTACTGATACTGTTAGAACGATGCGAGCTGATAAACAAATGCAAGGCGTGATGAACGCGTCTGGAGCGAGGCGCGTAAACGTCTGGGATCGCGCGCGCATAAATCACCCCATAACAAGACAACAATGCGGCGCAGCGTGAACCAGCCTGCAATCAGTCAGGCGGGGCACACCCCTGCGTTTACACAACCCCGCGACACAATGCGGTGAACACAGCCCACACCGCGACAAGAATGAATTACCAGCCTGCCTCCCTCCCCTTGAAGGGATATTTAACGCACTAATCAGTCGCAGTGTGGAAAATATTCACCGAGCGGATTATTTTGTTTAATAACACGTCCGTTAATGAGCTATTTTTGGAAGGGGCGGCGGAGCTGAGTACCTGCAAGTCGAGAAAAAAATGGCACTGACACACAAACAAGCATTAATACTGAAAATAGGAGCAAATCACCAATGAAAAAAAAATCCACAAATTGTGCTCTCATTAGATCAAGAACATTAGTGTTCTGCCCCAGTTGGATGACCACAGAAGCCATTGTTAAACAAGCAAATGTAAAGCCAAACGGTTTGACGTAGGCTACCAGCCTTTTGGCTTTGACAGTTCTTGTTTTGACATTTTTCCCCCCACAAACCTTTATACGGGCCCGGGTTCGATAGCTCCCTCAACATTAAAGAACAACACATCTGAAAGCAAAAATATGTGTATGAGTGCCTCAGAAAGGGCACATTGGCATTTCAGTCCCTGGCCTTGAGGGGAACTACATTGAGGGCGGATGAACTCCTTCTGAGATGGGCTGACCCACTGCCCCAGGATGTGAGATGGGCTGACCCACTGCCCCAGGATGTGAGATGGGCTGACCCACTGCCCCAGGATGTGAGATGGGCTGACCCACTGCCCCAGGATGTGAGATGGGCTGACCCACTGCCCCAGGATGTGAGATGGGCTGACCCACTGCCCCAGGATGTGAGATGGGCTGACCCACTGCCCCAGGATGTGAGATGGGCTGACCCACTGCCCCATGATGTGAGATGGGTTGACCCGCTGCCCCCTGATGCATGCTGTAGTGGGCGGACGACAAATGTAAATGACACAAGAGACTAATTGATGGCGATTGCAGGCTGAAAGCCCTAAACACAAGTATATGTTATCCACATACGTTTAGTAAAATTAAAACATCTTAATCTTAAAAAAAGGTCAAAATGATTGGTACCTAGGGTCCACGCCAATGAGGGCTTATCCTAGCACCTTGAAGCATTCCTCTGCAGTATTCCACCCCAGGCCCCTCAGCTCTGCCCTGATCTCCGGCTGCCTCCCTGCTCTCCTTTGCCTACTACACCTAAATTGTAATGCTCTGCCCCTGGCTACATCCTATCCATGTCCTCTCAGCACCGACCACTTCGATATAACTGCATTACTTGAAACTGCCCCAGGGATCTCGGAGTGACCACATCAGAAAGAGCCTTTATCCATACTTGTCCCAACTGCAACACAACAGGTTCCAGCAGAGCATCAGACGGACTCTCCTAAGGTTACGCAAGGTTAGGAGCGTAGGGTAAGGTTAGGAGGGGAGGGTAAGGTTAGGAGGGGAGGGTAGGGTAAGGTTAGGAGGGCAGGGTAAGCTTAGGAAAGCAGGGTAAGGTTAGGAGGGCAGGGTAAGGTTAGGAGGGCAGGGTAAGGTTAGTAGGGTAGGGTAAGGTTAGGAGGGGAGGGTAAGGTTAGGAAAGCAGGGTAAGGTTAGGAGGGCAGAGTAAGGTTAGGAGGGCAGGGTAAGGTTAGGAGGGCAGGGTAAGGTTAGGAGGGCAGGGTAAGGTTAGGAGGGGAGGGTAAGGTTAGGAGGGGAGGGTAAGGTTAGGAGGGGAGGGTAAGGTTAGGAGGGGAGGGTAAGGTTAGGAGGGGAGGGTAAGGTTAGGAGGGGAGGGTAAGGTTAGGAGAGGAGGGTAAGGTTAAGAGGGGAGGGTAAGGTTAAGAGGGTAGGGTAAGGTTAAGAGGGTAGGGTAAGGTTAGTAGGGTAGGGTAAGGTTAGTAGGGTAGGGTAAGGTTGGTAGGGTAGGGTAAGGTTAGTAGGGTAGGGCAAGGTTAGTAGGGTAGGGCAAGGTTAGTAGGGTAGGGCAAGGTTAGTAGGGTAGGGTAAGGTTAGTAGGGTAGGGTAAGGTTAGGAGGGTAGGGTAAGGTTAGTAGGGTAGGGTAAGGTTAGGAGGGTAGGGTAGGTTAGGAGGGTAGGGTGGGGTAAGGTTAGGCACTATATAAGCCACACCATTCACTACACTTAAAGAAGTCCAGATCAGAGTATTTTCAAAAGCTAATTCCGTCTTTCCTGGGTCATGACTGCTCAAAAGACGAGACCCAGAGCAGACAGCTACACCACCAGAGCATCCCAAACAGAGGACGAACAGCACAAACGAAGACGCATTAGTGCTCAGTGGTTGCCTCTGGAATCCCTATTATTCAATCCTCCAAGGAGGCGGCCTTTCTCAACTCACCGAGGGCAACACAAGACCACGAGAAGCCGTGCCAGAGGGACTGGGTCCTGACATACTAAGGAATGCCTAGAACGTCACCCAGCTCGGCCTGCGGCACAAGAACACTCACCAGTCTGACTGGTGACACCCCAACAGTAGAGGAGTCACCCGAGACCCCATTGGTGAGTCACTCCACGTGGTGACAACAAGAACACTGTACTAGATTATCAAAACTCCTAAATAAAAATTAAGGTGGGCCAAACTTTGGAAAGAATCTACAGTGGGAAAATGTACTGCATCAGCGCATTATAACATTTTAAAATATAATTCAATTTGGAGATCTGTCCAGAACTATGTTAACGGAGATCGGAGCAGCCGTTAACAAGGAAGCTATCAATTTGAATCAGTTAATCAGGCCTCCTCAGTGGCTGGAGGTCCAGCAGACCTATAACCTTAGCAATCCGTACTAAAGAATAGTCAATCAAGCTTTGTGTAGTGAGACTCTCCAGGTGAGCTCAGATTCAAGCACTCAGGTGGCAGCACACCACGAAAACGCAACAGCAAACACACAACTGAAACATTGTCAAAGCTGACAAAATGCAACAAGTGTCTGTTTCCCTCTTCCATCCCTTACCCCCACTCTCCTTTTCCATATTCTTCCTCCCCTAATTCTTCATTGTTACTCATGTTTTTCCTATAAAAAACTAAAAAAATAGGTAGCTAAAAAAAAAAAACCAACTACAAAAGCAGAATCCGAGATGAAGCACCTAGAGCTGGTTGCAGTGGCACAATATGCATTAAAAAGCATTCTACCCAGTCATTCAGATGCCAAGGGGCGGGATTGTGAGATTTATGATCCGTGGAATTGAGAGTCTGGCCAAATGGCTGGTTCTCCTCCCTCCCCATGTGGTCTGATCTCCTGGGGACAGGGATTCTAATGCTGGTTTCAACACCGGACTAAAAAGCATGCGAAACTCAACAAATCACAGATCACTCTGTTGACTGGTGACCATCATTGCAATGTTTGTATATATTGCACGCATGCATATATCCCAATGCGGATATCTACATAGATTTCAAAGCAGATCTTGATGCATATCCCAAGGAACCCCACTTCATGCATCGCATCTCAAAGAAGACGTTTACATGCACCTTAAAGACCACCACGTACTACTCACACCTCTAGATACATCCCAAAGAACACCTCCAAGTACTCCTCAAAGACCTCAAAGCACATGTCAAAGAAGACCTCCACGTACTCCTCAAAGACCTTTATGCACATCTCAAAGAAGACTTCTGCGTACTCCTAAAAAACTTCTACATACATCCATGCATCTCCTCAAAGACCTCTGCATACTCCTCAAAGACCTCTGCATACTCCTCAACGACCTCTGCATACTCCTCAACGACCTCTGCATACTCCTCAACGACCTCTGCACGTCAGAAATAAAACCTCCACCTATCGAAAAGAAAGTTACTACACATGCCAAAGTAGATCTCTAAGCAGATCCCAAAGCAGATTTCTAGATATATTCAACCGGCCACCATCACATACATATCAAAGACCACTATGTATTTTTCAAAGACCTCCACCTAGTCCAACGAAGGTTGCTAGATATCCCAAAGCAGATTTCTCTACATTGTCTTAAAAAGAGTCTGCTATACTGCTCAAAGCACCTTCATTTACATAAAACACAGTTGATTTCTTCCTATCCAAAGATAACCTCTCCTGATCACAAAGCAGATCTCTCCCAATCCCAACACAGATCTCACCCTATCCCAATGCAGATCTCTCTATCCTACCGCAGATCTCGCCCAATTTCAACGCAGATCTCTCCTAATCACAGCACAGATCTCTTCCAATCGCAACACAGATCTCTTCCGATCCCAGCACAGATCTCTTCCGATCCCAGCACAGATCTCTCCCGATCCCAGCACAGATCTCTCCCGATCCCAGCACAGATCTCTCCCAATCCCAGCACAGATCTCTCCCAATCCCAGCAGAGATCTCTCCCAATCCCAACACAGATCCCTCCCCATCTCAATGCAGATGTTTATAAATTGTTTTTCTGCAGTAAGTAGAGACCACCAGTGTACTTGCAGCGCACTGCAGTGGCATCTCTCAGTGAACCATGCCCAGGGCAGCACAGGTGATGCCACGCGGAGGCACCACAGCCCCATGTCTGCGTGCCAACTCTGGCGGCTCTCCCAGTGTGTCTGGCTAAAGTTATCACAGCGCAACCCTCTGCACAGCCTGGCACAGATACAAGATGTGGGCCCAGCACACCACCCTCGCTGGGCACTGCTGCTGTGGTTGGCGGCCTCCGAGCCACAAAATGTAGTTACTCTAACAAGACAAATACCAGGAAAGAACCGAAGGGCAAGGACTAAACTTTCAGTTAAAGCACAATCTCTCCTCAGCTGAACACATCTAGTTTGGCAATCAGTTCTCAGCTCATCTTTCCCAGTTCCTAGAATGTCTGTAAAGCTCAGTTTTTAATTCTCAGGCTCAATATAAAGTGATTCAATACCCTCAAGTCCAAGGTCGTGTTATAGAGGACAAATGAATAAATATAGGATATAGGTAGCAGGATTTGTAAAATACAGTTACCCTGCTTTCAGCTCCATGTTACTTTAAAATTATTCATGAAGCTATCCAGCTATACAGTGCTTCAAGCAGGGCTTGAGGTCATTTCTAAGCACTCACATACTTTTGCAGATATGGGAACTGAGTTAGAGACAAAGCAACAGTAACTGGCTCAGGATCACACAATGTTGTCTCAAATGGGGAAGCCGGGATTAAAACTACACCCGGCTGATGAGTCCTATTAGGAGCAAGACTGGTCCTGGGTTACTTGTGTTCCGGTTCATGGAGGACTTGGCCTGGCAGGTCGGGCTGAACTGTTCCCATTGGAGCTGGGACAAGGATGATTTGCATATGGCTGGGTCCAAACGGAGGTGGCATGGTGTGCAAAGTAACAATGAACTGGGATGCAACCCAATGAATTACCAGTGGCTGAGATTAATCCAAGCATTCCATCCATCACTTTTTGCACACTTCAATAAAGTGGATTAAAACCAAGTTTGCATCCAAAAATCTACTTTTACCCACTAGACCACATCTCCTCTAAGGATCTCATTCAGGAACATCCACTTCTTGTGAGACGCCCCACAGGAGGTTACAATAAAAGCAGGTAAATTCATTTAAAAAGCGTTGCCGCTCACAAGTTTTATCATGTGTGTTGGCTCCTGAATACAAAACTAGGTGTCTGTGCCAGGGACGCAAATTCTCGTGATCCAGAAATCCTAGGGAAAGCACTGTCCCCACAAACTCCCTGCACCTTCTACATACTATTAACTAATTCCTGGTTACCGTAAAGATGGCCCCTGGTGTGCGCCCTAGCATAAGTCAATAATTAGTAGATGGGAGAATCAAATACAACGTCTCACCTCATGACATCCAGAAAGAGAGGAGGACAAGTTGAGTACACTGAGGAAAACTGAGCTAGCCAAGAAGCCCGCGCCATAAGAAGGGCCACTGAATAGTGCAAAGAGAAGAACCAAGTTATGCTGACTAAATTATGCAGCAAGAAAAGGCACATTTTGCGGCGCAATGCCGCACATTTTCTGGAATTATAACTTCACTATTGTGTCATGTTAACAAATGTTAACACTGTATGAGCATGGGTTTCATTTCACGTCCTATCAGTTTAACACCTAAATATAGCAATAATAAGTAACTAACAGGTAACCAGCTAACCTTTGCAAGTGACCAGCCTGCGTGAAAGTAAAAGGCCATTTGAAAGTATAGATGAGAAGCATGGCAAGCAGGCTGGTCTGGCGTTGGCTGCCAGCCTTTGGCTTTGTCAATGCTTGGTTTGTCATTTTTAAAAAAATCTTTCTTGTGGGGCAGAGCGGACAAAAAATGGCTAAAAGTAAAACAGTTTTTTGGTTAAAAAACACACAAACAAATAAAACGCACACAGTCCTAGTCGTTCCTGGCACTGAAGTGAACAACTCTGTGCGCACATGTGCTACTTGTGAAACAGTGGAATGCTGTCACTCAAGATGACGTCAGCCAAGGGCGGAAGCGGGCTTGCCCCATGCTGTGTAGTGTAGTGGGCAAAAGAATGAATATATGAAAACCTGGTTAAGCGCAAACAGTTACGCAGCAGGCACCCCAGTTTTACAGTCTAGTAAAAGGCAATTTATGACACAACAAAAGACCAAAGGATGAAGAGGGCTGGCTGAAAGACCCTGTAAGTACATAATATATATTATTTTAAAAAATCACAGTCTTGGCTAACTCCACAGCTAAAAACCATCAAACATGCCGTTTCAGGGTGAGTAGCCATAACATGCTTTGCTTTCGCCCAGAGATTTCTTACAACACACACCACCTCTCCACAACGCATACACAATCTTCTCAAATCAATCCCATCCATTACATGAAGGGGGGGGGGGGGCTAAAGAGAGAGGGTGAGGTCTGTGCAGTATGGAGGCTCCATGTCGTTGAATGTACAGCTATCAGCGGTGCTCCGTGACTGCAGGAGAGGGTCTGTCTAGCGCCGTGGTCGGATTGGGAGGGCATCTGAGCGCTGAGCCCATTTCTGAAAGGAAGTAGACTATACCAGGCCTCCTACGCCTGTCCAGAGTAAGGCGTTTGAAAATCTTACTTACCTGTGGCAATACTTTTAAGACGCATCTAGAGTCACATGCTGTGCATTATCCTGCCATCTAGTAGGTGGGCTCAGAAAAAAATTCAAATAAATATTTTCAGGGCATCAACCGCAGGCGAAGTCTGAACGACACACGATGATGCGCACCGCAGCGTGGTCGCCATCCTTCGATGCGGGTTATGCACCATTGTCCTGCTCGTATTAACATGTGCTATTTTCAAAATGCGAGATCCACGCGGATACGAACCACCACCACTGGCTAGCCTGCTTTTTCAAAAGTGACCTCATCCAATTAACTGGAGGTCCTGCAAAGGCAGACTGGAGCAGGTGCCCTTAATGAGGAGACCCTGCTAGGCTTCCATGCCTCTTTGTTATGAGACCAGTATTCCCTTGATGTTGCATGCTCAGGGCAGGATGGGGAGGAGCGTCCATGCTGCTGGTCACGTGGACTGTCCCTGTTGGTGCCTCCATGTGCCTCCTTGAACTCCACAGCACATGGTATGGTTATGTACACGTGCACGCAGAATCAGGCTTCAGGATGAGGTGTCGTCAATGCACCTACATGCTGGTTACTATGGGGACACGACAGCCATTCTTCGTACACTCGCTGAATTAATGTGTGGTTTTCTAGCCATTGCAAGACAGTCTATAGGTCGCCTTACTGGCATACATGCCAACATTTTGGAAGAGGAAAGTGAGAGATTTGAATTAAATAAAATATTTAAAAAATAAGAAAATCGGGAGAATGTATTTTTCCCATTGACTTATATGACGGCCTGCATCGGGTCTATCGTCCTGTACAGGACTTGTAAGTGTGCTGCTGCAGGATCGATAATCAGAAATTCAAATATAAGTTGTTTCCATACCTGTCAGAAATACAGCAACATGGCTATGGTAGGCAGAGAAAGCGTGACAACAATGCTGTGCACTTGCTTGCAGGAGCAGGTAATCTGAGCCACCAGGGGTGTAGCTTAGTCAGTTAGATTAGGAAGTGTGGAATAGAGACTGCCCAACCACCACTGCCTTTGAAATGGCAAAATGCATTAAAATAGTCTTACATTGAAACGGCTTCCCCACACCACATAAGAGCCAGCCAGTCCTTTGTTTATTCTTGGCCTGTTTTGTGTGAGATGAAAGAGGGGTGGGTGTATACCATCGCTTCACAATTTCATGGAGATGTATCTATGCTACAGTGGTGTAACAAAGGTGCCCGCAGTGCTGGGGGAGCAGCGCTCCAGGGGCCCCCCTCAGCACAGTACCCTAACCTGAGCGCTCCTGAGAGATTCCTGAGAGGGCCCCTCCATGTACTTTTCAGGGGGACCCCCTCATCTTTCGTTATGCCACCGCTATGCTAGGAGGCTGCTAATCTGGCTGGAGCTGGAAAGTCCACCACAGACACTGCTAGCCTGACTGAAGGCCCCTGGACCCAACTACACACACCAGAATCCATTTATGAGACACCTCCCTGGAGCTACGCCCCTGCGCGTCACACAAAAGCCCCCGCTATCTGAAGCCCGCAGAGGAATCGAGTTTTGCATGCAGGTAATCAGCGGGCTGGAGACTAGCCTTGAAATCAGTAGTCTCCCGCCTGAATCGGGAGGGTTGGCACGTATGCTTACTGGATTGTCTTAGAACACTCTCTACCACTGGTGCCAGGCTTTATTGTACCAAAGCAAACCACTGTGCACCCAACTCTTGCAAGGTGCATGGTTTGCAGTGCAGCATGACCCCCTCAATGTGCAATGCAGTTCCTGCAGAGCCCCAGACTTCCCACAGCGCTCAGCGTTTGGAGATTTCGGTCACTTTAAATTCTCTAGAAAGGTGCCTCTTCTTCTGCTATGACGTCATTCTGGAAAGACAGGTGGTGCATGATCTATGTGGCCGCAGATAGTGGGGGGGCATGTAGTGTGTAAATTCGGAGAGTCAAAGGTGCTGTTGTGTTACGAACAGATGGGTCGATGGACTCTCAAATGTCAGGAGACCCCAAGTCCATGCTGACAAATTCTACATCACAGGACTTGTCAGTCTGGCACAGTCAGTGATAAACTGTGTGGTCTACACATCCACTTTGCATTGGCATTGAGGTGCTACATAGAGAACCTCTAGGCGCTTTAAGGCAGGAGATTCTGAAAACATTCAGTATGCAGCAGAATGCCACAGGCTCCTAAGTTCGCTTCTGAAATTGTGAGCCCTTTTCTGCATATTTTACTCCAGCGCATGTCATGCGATTGCGTTGTAAGGAACCTACATCATGTACAACAAACATGCATCGGAAACAACGTAGCTCACACCGTGAGATTCAGTCGCCTCTCGTCTCGCAGTGATGTCATCTTTATTGACAGCTGGTTTTGTGGCCTCTCAAAGCAGCGAGGTGCGTTTCGGTCCTAGTGAGCAAAATAGCGACATCGCAGGTAAGTAATGGGTAATAGCCTTTACAACAAGGTTTTTACCACGTTGTGCCTTTACCACGCATTTTTTGCACGCATGTTTGTATCACAAGTATGTTTTTACAAGGCATGCCTTTACCAAGCATTTAAGGTAAGTTGGGTGGTGTTGGGGCTCTCCCCCACAAATACATTGTTTTGATATATATATATATATATATATATATATATATATATATATATATATATATATATATATATATAGAGAGAGCAATGTGCGGTAATGGAATACGTTGTAAAAGCAAAAGCGTTGTAAAAAAATGCAGGGCAACAGGTTAAGGCTTGCGATGTATTTCGCTGCGTTGTTCCATCGTACAAACGTAAGTAATGTGTAACCAACCATCCTGCACAATCAAAATGCAAAAGCCGGCATGGCCCAGCTCAAAATGTTTCCTTGCTTTGTGGCACGAGCTGGCATTGCACAGCTCAAAATGTTTCCTTGCTTTGTGGCACAAGCTGACATGGTCCAGTTTGAAATGTTTCCTTGCTTTGTGGCACAGGCTGGCATGGCCGACTACAAAATGTGTACTTGCTTTGTGGCACACGCTGGCATGGTCCACCACAAAATGTTTCCTTGCTTTGTGGCACGAACTGGCATTGCACAGCTCAAAATGTTTCCTTGCTTTGTGGCACAAGCTGACATGGTCCAGTTTGAAATGTTTCCTTGCTTTATGGCACACGCTGGCATGGCCCAGCTCAAAATGTGTCCTTGCTTTGTGACACACGCTGGCATGGTCCACCACAAAATGTTTCCTTGCTTTGTGGCACAAGCTGGCATTGCACAGCTCAAAATGTTTCCTTGCTTTGTGACACAAGCTGGCATGGCCCAGCTCAAAATGTTTCCTTGCTTTGTGGCACACGCTGGCATGGCCGACTACAAAATGTGTCCTTGCTTTGTGGCACACACTGGCATGGTCCACCACAAAAGGTTTCCTTGCTTTGTGGCACAAGCTGACTTGGTCCAGTTTGAAATGTTTCCTTGCTTTGTGGCACACGCTGGCATGGCCGACTAAAAAATGTGTACTTGCTTTGTGGCACACGCTGGCATGGTCCACCACAAAATGTTTCCTTGCTTTGTGGCACGAGCTGGCATTGCACAGCTCAAAATGTTTCCTTGCTTTGTGGCACAAGCTGACATGGTCCAGTTTGAAATGTTTCCTTGCTTTGTGGCACAGGCTGGCATGGCCGACTACAAAATGTGTACTTGCTTTGTGGCACACGTTGGCATGGTCCACCACAAAATGTTTCCTTGCTTTGTGGCATGAGCTGGCATTGCACAGCTCAAAATGTTTCCTTGCTTTGTGGCACAAGCGGACATGGTCCAGTTTGAAATGTTTCCTTGCTTTGTGGCACGGGCTGGCATGGTCTAGTTTGAAATGTTTCCTTGCTTTGTGGCACGGGCTGGCATGATCTAGTTTGAAATGTTTCCTTGCTTTGTGGCACGGGCTGGCATGGTCTAGTTTGAAATGTTTCCTTGCTTTGTGGCACGGGCTGGCATGGTCTAGTTTGAAATGTTTCCTTGCTTTGTGGCACGGGCTGGCATGGTCTAGTTTGAAATGTTTCCTTGCTTTGTGGCACGGGCTGGCATGGTCTAGTTTGAAATGTTTCCTTGCTTTGTGGCACGGGCTGGCATGGTCTAGTTTGAAATGTTTCCTTGTTTTGTGGCACAGGCTGGCATGGTTCAGTTTGAAATGTTTCCTTGCTTTGTGGCACAAGCTGACTTGGTCCAGTTTGAAATGTTTCCTTGCTTTGTGGCACAGGCTGGCATGGTCTAGTTTGAAATGTTTCCTTGCTTTGTGGCACGGGCTGGCATGGCCCACCAACATGGTGTATTTGCTTCAAAGCAGAAACCTGCATTTCCCAGTTCCAGATGTTTCCCTGCTTTAGAGCAGACGCCCGATTGCCCAGCAACAAATAATTCCTTCCTTTCGGGCGGAAGTCAGCTCAACACAGTACCAAAAGTTACCTCGCATTGGGACATGAGCCTGCATGGCCCAGCGTCAGACATCTCCTGGCCTGAGGGAAGAAGCCTGCATGGCCCAGCGTCAGACATCTCCTGGCCTGAGGGAAGAAGCCTGCATGGCCCAGCGTCAGACATCTCCTGGCCTGAGGGAAGAAGCCTGCATGGCCCAGCATCAGACATTTCCTGGCCTGAGGGAAGAAGCCTGCATGGCCCAGCGTCAGACATCTCCTGGCCTGAGGGAAGAAGCCTGCATGGCCCAGCGTCAGACATCTCCTGGCCTGAGGGAAGAAGCCTGCATGGCCCAGCATCATGTTTCCTCGCTTTGGAAGCTGAACCCCACTCTGTGCGGCCCAGAATGAATGTTTCCTTTCTTTGGAGGCCAAACCCCACCCAGTGCAGCCCAGCTCCGGATTTCTCCTTACTTCGTCTTCGCATCTTCTGCTGATCGAGCAGCAACCATCCCTCAAGGTCATCGATGCTGCAGCCGCGTGGCGTGAGCTGCAGATAATCTGATACTGATGCAGGAGGCGGGGGGGGGAGGGGGGGATGCCACGTGCAGCGCGGGGCCTGCACTGACTTCCTTGCACGGGAGAGAGGCGCTGCAGAGCCGCAGCACAGCTCCTGGGGTGACTAGGGCTGTGTGCTGCACACGCCTGATGGCAGATGCGCCCTTGAGATGTCCGGAGCAGGGATACTGCATCCATACCCCTGGATGCGAGCCCTGCTGGCACGGGAAGGAAGCGGTGGCACCAGTCAAGGGATAGATAGCTTGTTCCCTTCCAGGGAGCCTGGTACCCCCAAAATATCGAAGACTCCACCTGCAGCATCCTGATGCCGGGCACACACAGGCCTACTGGGGATGCATGTACAAGGCACCTGGATGGATTGAAGCGAAGGGGGCACGGGAGCGGCGCAAACATACTGGGCCTTCCGCATTCGTGCGGCTTCACTAGTACTCTAGGTCTGGTCTGGATTTGGGAATTCGGGCTGGCTGGGAGAGTTACAAAGCTTTGGGGCGGGGGAAGGTTTGGGACCAATACTGATGTACCAGCATTGGTCAGCACGGCTGTCCACGTGCCCAAGAGCCAACCACAGCTCCACCCTCTTCCTGGATAAACAGAGAGGTTTTGCGCACAGTTTAGGGTCCTCACGCTTTAGAACTCTCAAAAACATAAAGGAGTTCCCATCCCTACAACCGCCTTTTCACAATAGGGTGGGCTCTCCCTCAAATCTGATGGCCTGTCTTGCTGGACTGTTCAAACTGGCTAGATTCGAGGCCAGTAAGTTAAAACACAAAAATATACGAATAAAGCAGTGGCAACTTATGAGCCTGCTAGGCAACTAATAGGAAAATGATTCCTTCCAAGATCGTGATTTATAACACACTGAATCTCATGCCAGTTTTGGAACAGAAAATGTGTATATTGAACAAGAGTTCGGTTGGTATCTGCTTCATGTGAGGACTGCATTCATACTCCCAGACTCGATGAAGCAGCTAGATGCAGGATTGGTAGGAACCAAGTATGGTTTAAAGAGACATAAGTGCCATGCTCCTCCTATGCCCGGGATGCGGCAGGTGAGACACCCCAGACACCGACACACGCCAGCGAGGTTTTCAAGGTGGGTAAATCCACCATCACTGGTGAGACCAAACTTACCGTAACCTACAGTAGAAGCAG
Organism: Triturus cristatus; assembly: GCF_964204655.1. NCBI lineage: Eukaryota > Metazoa > Chordata > Amphibia > Caudata > Salamandridae > Triturus > Triturus cristatus. The sequence continues at coordinate 1,188,968,927 of NC_140592.1, forward strand.
TCCCGCCGTTTGATTATACGTTACCTCAATATGCTGCACAAGGATCTCCGTCAACGGGATGAGGGTTCACTGTAGTACTAAATGCACTGTACTATGCGTCCGCAATGCCGCAGTGCCCACATTCAACTTTCTTAGGCAACTCATGTGCTTCCCCAGTGGTCCTAACACCTCACATCCACTGGACATGCTGCACATGTCTTTGCTTGCTACCCAGTCACTTCCACACGTTTCCCACATGATTACGGTGGGACACTACACCAGAGGGCCAGATCTACCACTGCTTGGAGAAACCCTTGACTGCTGGGTAAGACTACCCTGGGAGAGTCAACAGCACAAGGGGAGTGCTTGGTTATCCACTGGAGCACAACAGTAACTCAGAACTTGGGTACCAATAGCCGTGCAGAACCCAACAGGGATACTGAGCTGTAATCACCGGCTGCCCCAGAAACCAGACCAACGGATGCACAGTTACAACATACCGGTCACTGTGTCCAGCAGGTCTTCATCATGCACTCTAGTTCCCTTGAAGCATTTGAGATGCAAATACGGACATTATTGGAGACTTCGTTGTATGTGTGTGGTCATCTGCGACGAAGGTGTCATGGAGAAAAGAAAGGCTGTGATACATTGATTCTTAATGCTCGAGTCAGACTTGTGCCGACTCTTCCTCCTGACTATTGATAAATGTGCCTCGGCCAGACCTACATTCGATCAAATCCAGGACTGCACACTGCGGTCTCAAAACTGGCAAACAAAGCGTCGGCATCCCTCTCTGTGTCAACCCATGAGTCTGTGGCACATGACAGGGCGGCAACTCGGAAGTCATGGGCTGCCACACTACATCAATGGTCTCCCACTAAACGACTGTCTCCAATTCAAAGATCTCGTCAACCCCACATCACATGACCCGCCTTCTACCCTGTCATCTTACTGACCCCAAACTACACGACGAGGGTCTGACGACACCTGAATTCATTCACCACACACTGCAAGACGAGGGTCTGCTGCTCCCTGAATTCATGGACCACACACTACAAGACGAGGGTCTGCCGCTCCCTGAATTCATGAACCACACACTACATGACGAGAGACTGCCGCTCCCTGAATTAATGGACAACACACTACAAGAAGAGGGTCTGACACTCCCTGAATTCAATGAACCACACACTACAAGACGAGGGTCTGCCGCTCCCTGAATTCATGGACCATACACTACAAGACGAGGGTCTGCTGCTCCCTGAATTCATGGACCATACACTACAAGACGAGGGTCTGCCACTCCCTGAATTCATGGACCACAAACTACAAAACGAGGGTCTGCCGCTCCCTGAATTCATGGACCACACACTACAAGACGAGGGTCTGCCGCTCCCTGAATTAATGGACAACACACTACAAGAAGAGGGTCTGCTGCTCCCTGAATTCATGGACCACACACTACAAGACGAGGGTCTGCCACTCCCTGAATTCATGGACCACACACTACAAGACAAGGGTCGGACGCTCCCTGAATTCATGGACCACACACTACAAGACGAGGGTCTGCCGCTCCCTGAATTCATGGACCACACACTACGAGACGAGGGTCTGCCGCTCCCTGAATTCATGGACCACACACTACGAGACGAGGGTCTGGCGCTCCCTGAATTCATGGACCACACACTACAAGACAAGGCTCTGCCGCTCCCTGAATTCATGGACCACACACTACAAGACGAGGGTCTTCCACTCCCTGAATTCAATAGACAACACACTACAAGACGAGGGTCTGCCACTCCCTGAATTCAATGAACCACACACTACAAGACGAGGGTCTGCCGCTCCCTGAATTCATGGACCACACACTACGAGACGATTGTCTGCCGCTCCCTGAATTCATGGACCACACACTACAAGACGAGGGTCTGCCACTCCCTGAATTCATGGACCACACACTACAATACGAGGATCTGCCGCTCCCCGAATTCAATGGACCACACACTACAAGACAAGGGTCTGCCGCTCCCTGAATTCAATGAACCACACACTACAAGACAAGGGTCTGCCGCTCCCTGAATTCATGGACCACACACTACAAGACGAGGATCTGCCGCTCCCTGAATTCAATGGACCACACACTACAAGACGAGGGTCTGCCGCTCCCTGAATTCATGGACCACACACTACAAGACGAGGATCTGCCGCTCGCTGAATTCAATGGACCACACACTACAAGACGAGGGTCTGCCGCTCCCTGAATTCAATGGACAACACACTACATAGCAAGGGTCTGCCGCTCCCTGAATTAATCAGTTGGCCTTCATCCTTGGCTTTGTTGATATGGACACCAGGTCAATCCACTCATGGAGTGCAGGGGCCCTAGGCCTGATCAGGGGATGCAATCACATGCCGGGCATGAGCGCCTTTTTGATTGCGCGTCAGAGGCTAGTAAGAGTTCTGATAAGTTGTTCCCCAAAAGTGTGTGAACAAGCTATCCGGATGACCTTGATGTACATTAGTGCATGACTGATGACATCAAATAGCTCACAAGAGGGAGGGATGACTCTCCCCTCCCCTCACTGCAGCACGCCCCAATTACATTGAATAAAGGCCTAAACCTGGCTCTCAACCAGCTATTTGTTTATTTTAATCTATAAATAATTTAGAGTTTTGGGGCCAGGTAGTCCAGGAGGAGGCGCTAAGGGATCACATAATAAAATACAGGATCAGCTGGATTCCTCCAGAGCCACTTGCACGCACAGTATCAGTCCTGTGAGCTCTCTCCTGATCAAACTCATACCAGCTTCCCTGACAGAGGTACCTCCCTAGAGTTCTAGGAAGGGGGTTATAGTGAAGCACAAGGACGCTTTTAAAGGAGCCATCCAGTCAAAGGCAAGCATTCCAGTCTCTCTGTCCACCCTTCAACGTCAACAATCCCCACCCCTAAAATGACTCCAGGATGTCCTTTGGTCTGAGGTCTAGTAAGAATCTGAAACATGGAAGACTCATTTAATGTGTGAGAGCAGTGGGCAAGACAAAAGAAAGTCCTCTAGATGTCCTGTGGCGTCCTTCACTGGAAGGCCCCCTTAAAGGGTGTGAGCGTGGCCCAGAGAAATAGAAGGTTCTCTAGGGGTACCAGTGGCACCCGTCGCAGAACGCAACCTTTAAAGGGTGGGGAGCAGTGGTCTAGAGCAGGCTTCTCCAACCAGTAGCTCGTGAGCTACTTGTAGCTCTCCAGCTGCCTGTGAGTAGCTCTCCTGCGTGCAGCCAGCCTAATAAATTAGAAGCTTTTGAATTAATATATATCTATTAAAATAGAAGTGTGTTCGAGATGAAAATGTGTGTGTTTTAAGAACTCACAATTTCCAAAATATACTTGAATCTAATATTTGACTGATGAATTATACAGCGTTTGAGACTATTTATTCATATTATTGACCTCATATATATATGACCTCATTACTGAAATGGATCTCGACTGCCTAATGGTAACTGAGACGTGGCTCAAAGACTGGACCAATCCCGATATAGTTAATGCCCTCCCCTCGGGCTTTCTAATTCAGAGATTGGACCGACCTCATCAATGTGGAGGAGGATTAGCCATAATTTATCCTGACTCCTTTAAATGCACCACTGTGGAAATATCTGAAATAAAAGAAGCTGAATGCCTCAGTTTCAGTCTGCAAACCCATGACTCTTTCACCTTTTCTGGTCTATTAATATATCGACCCCCCGGACAAGCTACCCGCTTCTTGGACAGCTTTGGGGAAGCTCTCGCTAACCTAATTCTACGCTCGGCCAATTTCACTCTACTAGGAGATATAAATATACATTTGGATAACCCCAACGACCCCAACACGGTTTACTTTAAAGACATATTGACCATACTAGGCTTGACGATTCCAACTCAGGAGCCTACTCATAATGCCGGGCATATATTAGATTGCATATGCTCGAATATCAATACACTAACTGTTGATCCTCCTCTGACCCAAACATGGTCAGACCATAAACTTATGAGTTTTAATCTAAAAATAGACAACAATAAAGAAACTAAGTCAATTCCCACCACCACAAATCCCACCCCCTGCTGGAAAAAAATCATCGAGCACCCGGAATTAATGAACTGGGTACAGACAGCAAAACCAACACCAGTGGGAAATGTGTGCACTGATTACGCAAACTATAACAACTGGGTGAAATCCATTGGGGAAAAACTGACAACAGGAGGAGCCAAATCTAACAAAATACAAAGGAAAAAATCCGCTCCCTGGTACACTAAATCCCTAAAAGCCACGCTAAGAGAAGTGAAACTCCTTGAAAGAAAATGGCGTCGCCATTATAAAAAGGAAGATAGGGAAATCTATAAGAATGTTAGGAGGAATTACCATACCTCCATCAAGTTGGCAAAAACTAACTATTACACCAACTTGATAGAATCGACCAACAACAATCAAAAAGAAATATTCCAAATAGTCAATGGCTTCAGAAAACCCAAAATACTATCACAGGAAATTCCACCGTCCCAAGCCCTCTGCGACAAAATAGCGGAATATTTCGAACAGAAAATTACAAACTTTACAAAAGAGTTTCCACAGATCAGTCAACCAGCATTAAATACAGCTGACCCTACCATCCAAATAGACTCACCTTGTACTACCACATGGGGTAATTTTACTTTGATTAATTCTACCGAGTCTGCTCAAGCTATCTCTAAATTGAACTCAGGCTCCCCTCTTGACCCCTGCCCACCCCTACTGCTCAAGGCTATAAAAGATGAGGTCAACCCAATTATAAACTCAATCCTGAACTCCTCCCTACAAACAGGAGATATCCCCGCATGCTGGAAGGTCGCGGTAGTCAAACCCCTTCAGAAAAAAACTATTCAGGACCCTACGACACTGTCAAACCTCCGACCCATATCACTTCTTCCAGCACTATGCAAACTCACAGAGACATGTGTAAACAAACAACTCACAGCATATCTCGAGAACAACAATTTGTTACATCCCAATCAAGCAGGTTTCCGCTCTCACCACTCAACTGAATCTGCCCTTATTTTCTCAACGGAAACTATCAGGGCCGCTTTGGATCAGGGCAAAAGAGCCGTCCTGATCCTACTGGATCTCTCTGCGGCGTTCGACACGGTGTCCCATGATATTCTACTTCATCGCCTGAGTAGTGCAGGCATAGGGGGCACCGTGTTGAAATGGTTTACCAACTTCCTCAGACAAAGAAAACAGACTATTCTCCTAGGTCCACATCACTCTGAGGCAAGAGAAGTTCAATCTGGGGTACCTCAGGGCTCTAGCTTAAGCCCCATATTGTTTAACCTATATATGGTCCCCCTAATGAAACTTATCTCTTCTTTTGCTATCAGCTCAATAGCCTACGCCGATGATACTCAACTAGTTGTAATCCTAGATGAGGACGCGGCAATTGCTGAACGTTCCCTCAGAGATTGTCTGAAGGCCACTTTCGAGTGGATGAACACAAACCACCTGAGATGCAACACTGCAAAGACGGAAATTTTACCCTTTGGGAAAAATAATCTGTTTTCTCCCCAAACCTGCTGGCCACCTAATGCTGAAGCCCCGCCGAGTACCATAAAGAGTGCCCGAAATTTAGGAATTAAAATTGATGAGGCACTATCCTTCAAGCAACAGACCAGTGAAGTGGCTGGTTCCTGTTTCAATATCATCAAAAGCCTTCGGAAATTCTTTGACTTCCTCCCCCTACCAGCAAGGAAAACGGTAGCGGTGGCATTGATTACATCTAGGTTGGATTATTGTAACGGACTGTATGTGGGTGCCAACAAGGCCCTTCTACATAAGCTGCAGATGGTGCAAAATACTGCAGCAAGGCTGGTGCTAAAAATGCCAAGAAAATCCTCAGCATCCGCAGCACTTGACACCCTCCATTGGCTCCCTATCCAAAAGAGAATCCTATTCAAACTACTGATCATCTCTTTCAGAGCATTCCATAAAAGAGGCCCTACCTACCTGACTAACAAATTTAATCGCTACCACCCCGGACGTCATCTAAGATCTGCTACGGCCAACCTAATGACCATTCCAAAGTTTCGATTGGCCACTAGAGGGGGAAAGTCCCTGGCGGTCAAAGGCTCTAGAGCCTGGAACACACTTCCACCTCAAATTCGTGAAATCTCCTGTGAGAGCAAATTCAGGAAAGCCATTAAAACCTGGATTTATAACCTAACTGCCTCCGCCTGCAAAACCCTGGTCTAATATCTACTTTAGGGTCTATTACATCTCCCTTCTGCCTTCGAACCACACAAATTGAACCTAGCGCCAAGATGCTCCTCGGAGCGATAGAGCGCTATATAAAATCCCCCCAAACATAAACATAAACATATTGCCTTGGTGCCAGTGGCATTGCAGTTATGGCGGCGATGCATTATTCATGTAGAGATACTTCAAATTGACAAAGACTTTTTTGCATTGCTGCTCGCAGCCCTGCACGGAGGTGAACACTGCTGCTAATCTTCATATGTTGTACAATAAGGTATTCTTGTCTGATGCAGTCACTATTAAAAACACTAATAACAGTAGTAGCTTGGATGATTTCCATTGAACAGAAGTACCTGTAATTACTTGAAAGGTTAGAGAACCCTGGTCTAGACAGATAGGAAGTTCTCTAGCTGTACTGCAGCATTCTTTGCTGGATGGTCCCTTTATTGTGCAGAAGCAGTACCCAAGACATATAGAGACCTCTCTAGATGTACCGCTGCATCCGTCTATGGACGCCCCTTTAATGAGTGGAAGCGGTACCCAAGACATAAAGAGACCTCTATAGATGTACCGCAGCATCCTTCGATGGACGCCCCTTTAATGAGTGGAAGCGGTACCCAAGACATAAAGAGACCTCTATAGATGTACCGCAGCATCCTTCAATGGATGCCCCTTGAATGAGCGGAAGCAGTACCTAAGACCTAAAGAGACCTCTCTAGATGTACCGCTGCATTCTTCGATGGATGCCCCTTTAATGAGTGGAAGCGGTACCCAAGACCTAAAGAGACCTCTGTAGATGTACCGCAGCATTCTTCGATGGATGCCCCTTTAATGAGTGGAAGCGGTACCCAAGACCTAAAGAGACCTCTATAGATGTACCGCAGCATCCTTCGATGGACGCCCCTTGAATGAGCGGAAGCGGTACCTAAGACCTAAAGAGACCTCTCTAGATGTACCGCTGCATCCTTCGATGGACGCCCCGTGAATGAGTGGAAGCAGTACCCAAGACCTAAAGAGACCTCTCTAGATGTACCGCTGCATCCTTCGATGGACGCCCCGTGAATGAGTGGAAGCAGTACCCAAGACCTAAAGAGACCTCTAAAGATGTACCGCAGCATTCTTCGATGGATGCCCCTTTACTGAGTGGAAGCGGTACCCAAGACATAAAGAGACCTCTATAGATGTACCGCAGCATTCTTCGATGGACGCCCCTTTAATGAGTGGAAGCGGTACCCAAGACATAAAGAGACCTCTATAGATGTACCGCAGCATCCTTCGATGGACGCCCCTTGAATGAGCGGAAGCAGTACCCAAGACCTAAAGAGACCTCTCTAGATGTACCGCTGCATCCTTCAATGGACGCCCCTTGAAGGAGCGGAAGCAGTACCCAAACCCTAGAGACTTCTCTATCCGTACGGCAGCATCCTTCACTGGAAGCCCCTTTAATGAGCAGAAGCAGTACCCAAGACCTAAAGAGACCTCTCTAGATGTACCGCAGCATTCTTCGATGGATGCCCCTTGAATGAGAGGAAGCAGTACCCGAGACCTAAAGAGACCTCTCTGGATGTACCGCAGCATCCTTCAATGGACGCCCCTTGAATGAGAGCAAGCGGTACCCGAGACCTAAAGAGACCTCTCTGGATGTACTGCCGCATCCTTCAATGGGCCCCTTTAATAGTGGAAGCAGTAACCGAGACCTAAAGAGACCTCCCTAGATGTACCGCAGCATCCTTCGATGGACGCCCCTTTAATGAGGGGAAGCAGTACCCAAGACCTAAAGAAACCTCTCTGGATGTACCGCCGCATCCTTCAATGGGCCCCTTTAATAGTGGAAGCGGTACCCAAGACCTAAAGAGACCTCTCTGGACGTACCGCAACATCCTTCGATGGACGCCCATGGAATGAGCGGAAGCGGTAACCAAGACCTAAAGAGACCTCTCTGTATGTACCGGTGCATCCTTCGATGGACGCCCCTTTAATGAGCGAAAGCAGTACCCGAGACCTAAAGAGACCTCCCTAGATGTACCGGTGCATCCTTCGATGGACGCCCCTTTAATGAGCGGAAGCGGTACCCGAGAGCTAAAGAGACCTCCCTAGATGTACCGCAGCATCCTTCGATGGACGCCCCTTTAATGAGAGGAAGCAGTACCCAAGACCTAAAGAGACCTCTCTGGATGTACCGCCGCATCCTTCAATGGGCCCCTTTAATGAGAGGAAGTGGTACCCGAGACCTAACGAGACCTCTCTGGATGTACCGGTGCATCCTTCGATGGTCGCCCCTTTAATGAGCGGAAGCAGTACCCGAGACCTAAAGAGACCTCCCTAGATGTACCGCAGCATCCTTCACTGGACGCCCCTTTAATGGGAGGAAGCAGTACCCGAGACCTAAAGAGACCTCTCTGGATGTACCGCTGCATCCTTCACTGGACGCTCCTTTAATGAGAGGAAGCGGTACCCAAGACCTAAAGAGACCTCTCTGGATGTACCACCGCATCCTTCGATGGACGCCCCTTGAATGAACGGAAGCAGTACACGAGACCTAAAGAGACCTCTCTGGATGTACCGCTGCATCCTTCAATGGATCCTTTACTTCATCTCTAAATGTGCCTGTCCCACCCTCAAGTGTGGGGGCAGCAGCCTAGAGAAACAGAAAGTTCTCTTCCAAGGAATCAAGCGGTGGCACCAGCTGTGACCTGTAACCAGAGAGGCCTCGTCTAAGCTCCAACAACACGGCCTGGCCTGCCGACAAAGGACGTCACCTGTTCACCGGCGCGGAGGCCCACGCCACCACCGACATGGGATCCGACAGCTCGGGCGAGATTATTCCGTCAGGGGCCAGCTCTGAGAAATGAAACCCGCGGGGCCTTCCCCGAACAGGGAAGTCACTCATCGCGGCGGTACAACAGGGCAGCGTGTGGCAGCTGCTGGCCGGACCCGCTTTCATCTCTGCCCAGGCTGTGCCCACAGCACCTCTACAGCAGGGGAGCGCGGCTCCCACTCGCAGCACGTGCAGTAGCGCTATGAGCCACCTGTGCTTGCACATAGCGCTTGACACAATATACCACTATTTCAGAGTTACAAATAACAGGTTCCCTAATGGAAAGTTTTTTTAACATTTCAACTCTTGAGAAGTCCTTACCATTTAAAAGTTTACTGTTCAATAAAACAGATTTTACACCAAGTGAAGTCTATTAATCTCATCGACCTTAGAAGAATGGCATGCCCTACCCTGTCTTCCCAGCAAGTTTTGAACTGGTGACGGACATGTTAGAAACAGGTCGCCTCAGCAGAGGTTCAACCCACTGAGCTGCTTTGGAAGTGTAATGGTGAATCACGTGATACTGATGGGGCCAGTTAGAGAGGACTTGTGCACAGTCTCGGTTCCTGCCCTGGAGCACTGCTCACCAAAGCAGACATCCTTCTCGCACCCCCGCCCTCACTCACCCGCTGCCATTTAATACTGAGCACTACAAAGTATCTGCCAACAGAACAAATGTCCAGGGAATGTTAACACATTAGAAGAGGGTGAGCTCAGCTGTAACCCGAGCAGGCACAGACTCACGGGCAGGGCCAGGCTGAGCAGGCTGCGCAGGAGGCCTCTGGCGCAGAGGAGTCTGAGGAGAGGCAGCGTCAGGCTGAGTGGAGGAGGCCTCTGGCGCAGGGCCAGGCTGAGGGGTCAGTGGAGGAGGCCTCTGGAGCGGCGAGCCCAGGCTGAGGGGTCAGTGGAGGAGGCCTCTAGCGCAGGGCCAGGCTGAGGTGTTAGTGGAGGAGGCCTCTATCGCAGGGCCAGGCTGAGTGGTCAGTGGAGGAGGCCTCTGGCGCAGAGGAGAGGCAGCACCAGGCTGCAGTGGAGGAGGCCTCTAGCGCAGCGCCAGGCTGAGTGGCCAGTGGAGGAGGCCTCTAGCGCAGTGCCATGCTGAGGTGTCAGTGGAGGAGGCCTCTGGCGCAGAGGAGAGGCAGTGCCAGCCTGAGCGGTCAGTGGAGGAGGCCTCTGACGCAGAGGAGTCTGAGAAGAGGCAGCGCCAGGCTGAGTGGTCAGTGGAGGAGGCCTCTGGAGGGGTCAGTGGAGGAGGCCTCTGACGCAGAGGAGTCTGAGAAGAGGCAGAGCCAGGCTGAGTGGTCAGTGGAGGAGGTCTCTGGCGCAGAGGAGAGGCAGCGCCAGGCTGGGGTGTCAGTGGAGGAGGCCTCTGGCGCAGCACCAGGCTGGGGTGTCAGTGGAGGAGGCCTCTGGAGCGGTGAGCTCAGGCTGAAGGGGTCAGTGGAGGAGGCCTCTGGCACAGAGGAGAGGCAGCGCCAGGCTGAGTGGAGGAGGCCTCTGGCGCAGCGCCAAGCTGAGTGGTCAGTGGAGGAGGTCTCTGGCGCAGAGGAGAGGCAGCGCCAGGCTGGGGTGTCAGTGGAGGAGGCCTCTGGCGCAGCACCAGGCTGGGGTGTCAGTGGAGGAGGCCTCTGGAGCGGTGAGCTCAGGCTGAGGGGGTCAGTGGAGGAGGCCTCTAGCGCAGGGCCAGGTTGAGTGGTCAGTGGAGGAGGCCTCTGGCACAGAGGAGAGGCAGCGCCAGGCTGAGTGGAGGAGGCCGCTGGCGCAGCGCCAGGCTGAGTGGTCAGTGGAGGAGGCCTCTAGCGCAGTGCCATGCTGAGGTGTCAGTGGAGGAGGCCTCTGGCGCAGAGGAGAGGCAGCGCCAGGCTGAGGTGTCAGTGGAGGAGGAACCTGGCGCAGAGGAGAGGCAGCGGCAGGCTGCGTGGTCAGTGGAGGAGGCCTCTGGCGCAGAGGAGAGGCGGGGGTAGGCTGAGCGGTCAGTGGAGGAGGCCTCTGGAGGGGTCAGTGGAGGAGGCCTCTGACGCAGAGGAGTCTGAGGAGAGGCAGCGCCAGGCTGAGTGGAGGAGGCCTCTGGCGCAGCGCCAGGCTGAGTGGTCAGTGGAGGAGGTCTCTGGCGCAGAGGAGAGGCAGCGCCAGGCTGGGGTGTCAGTGGAGGAGGCCTCTGGCGCAGCACCAGGCTGGGGTGTCAGTGGAGGAGGCCTCTGGAGCGGTGAGCTCAGGCTGAGGGGGTCAGTGGAGGAGGCCTGTAGTGCAGGGCCAGGTTGAGTGGTCAGTGGAGGAGGCCTCTGGCACAGAGGAGAGGCAGCGCCAGGCTGAGTGGAGGAGGCCTCTGGCGCAGAGGAGAGGCAGCGCCAGGCTGAGGTGTCAGTGGAGGAGGAATCTGGCGCAGAGGAGAGGCAGCGCCAGGCTGCGTGGTCAGTGGAGGAGGCCTCTGGCGCAGAGGAGAGGCGGGGGTAGGCTGAGCGGTCAGTGGAGGAGGCCTCTGGAGGGGTCAGTGGAGGAGGCCTCTGACGCAGAGGAGTCTGAGAAGAGGCAGCGCCAGGCTGAGTGGTCAGTGGAGGAGGTCTCTGGCGCAGAGGAGAGGCAGCGCCAGGCTGGGGTGTCAGTGGAGGAGGCCTCTGGAGCGGTGAGCTCAGGCTGAGGGGGTCAGTCGAGGAGGCCTCTATTGCAGGGACAGGTTGAGTGGTCAGTGGAGGAGGCCTCTGGCACAGAGGAGAGGCAGCGCCAGGCTGAGTGGAGGAGGCCTCTGGCGCAGAGGAGAGGCAGCGCCAGGCTGAGGTGTCAGTGGAGGAGGAATCTGGCACAGAGGAGAGGCAGCGCCAGGCTGCGTGGTCAGTGGAGGAGGCCTCTGGCGCAGAGGAGAGGCGGGGGTAGGCTGAGCGGTCAGTGGAAGAGGCCTCTGGAGGGGTCAGTGGAGGAGGCCTCTGACGCAGAGGAGTCTGAGAAGAGGCAGAGCCAGGCTGAGTGGTCAGTGGAGGAGGTCTCTGGCGCAGAGGAGAGGCTGCGCCAGGCTGGGGTGTCAGTGGAGGAGGCCTCTGGCGCAGCACCAGGCTGGGGTGTCAGTGGAGGAGGCCTCTGGAGCGGTGAGCTCAAGCTGAGGGGGTCAGTGGAGGAGGCTTCTAGCGCAGGGCCAGGTTGAGTGGTCAGTGGAGGAGGCCTCTGGCACAGAGGAGAGGCAGCGCCAGGCTGAGTGGAGGAGGCCTCTGGCGCAGCGCCAGGCTGAGTGGTCAGTGGAGGAGGCCTCTAGCGCAGTGCCATGCTGAGGTGTCAGTGGAGGAGGCCTCTGGCGCAGAGGAGAGGCAGCGCCAGGCTGAGGTGTCAGTGGAGGAGGAATCTGGCGCAGGGGAGAGGCAGCGCCAGGCTGGGGTGTCAGTGGAGGAGGCCTCTGGCGCAGCACCAGGCTGGGGTGTCAGTGGAGGAGGCCTCTGGAGCAGTGAGCTCAGGCTGAGGGGGTCAGTGGAGGAGGCCTCTAGCGCAGGGCCAGGTTGAGTGGTCAGTGGAGGAGGCCTCTAGCGCAGGGCCAGGTTGAGTGGTCAGTGGAGGAGGCCTCTGGCACAGAGGAGAGGCAGCGCCAGGCTGAGTGGAGGAGGCCTCTGGCGCAGAGGAGAGGCAGCGCCAGGCTGAGGTGTCAGTGGAGGAGGAATCTGGCGCAGAGGAGAGGCAGCGCCAGGCTGCGTGGTCAGTGGAGGAGGCCTCTGGCGCAGAGGAGAGGCGGGGGTAGGCTGAGCGGTCAGTGGAGGAGGCCTCTGGAGGGGTCAGTGGAGGAGGCCTCTGACGCAGAGGAGTCTGAGAAGAGGCAGCGCCAGGCTGAGTGGTCAGTGGAGGAGGTCTCTGGCGCAGAGGAGAGGCAGCGCCAGGCTGGGGTGTCAGTGGAGGAGGCCTCTGGAGCGGTGAGCTCAGGCTGAGGGGGTCAGTCGAGGAGGCCTCTATTGCAGGGACAGGTTGAGTGGTCAGTGGAGGAGGCCTCTGGCACAGAGGAGAGGCAGCGCCAGGCTGAGTGGAGGAGGCCTCTGGCGCAGAGGAGAGGCAGCGCCAGGCTGAGGTGTCAGTGGAGGAGGAATCTGGCACAGAGGAGAGGCAGCGCCAGGCTGCGTGGTCAGTGGAGGAGGCCTCTGGCGCAGAGGAGAGGCGGGGGTAGGCTGAGCGGTCAGTGGAAGAGGCCTCTGGAGGGGTCAGTGGAGGAGGCCTCTGACGCAGAGGAGTCTGAGAAGAGGCAGAGCCAGGCTGAGTGGTCAGTGGAGGAGGTCTCTGGCGCAGAGGAGAGGCTGCGCCAGGCTGGGGTGTCAGTGGAGGAGGCCTCTGGCGCAGCACCAGGCTGGGGTGTCAGTGGAGGAGGCCTCTGGAGCGGTGAGCTCAAGCTGAGGGGGTCAGTGGAGGAGGCTTCTAGCGCAGGGCCAGGTTGAGTGGTCAGTGGAGGAGGCCTCTGGCACAGAGGAGAGGCAGCGCCAGGCTGAGTGGAGGAGGCCTCTGGCGCAGCGCCAGGCTGAGTGGTCAGTGGAGGAGGCCTCTAGCGCAGTGCCATGCTGAGGTGTCAGTGGAGGAGGCCTCTGGCGCAGAGGAGAGGCAGCGCCAGGCTGAGGTGTCAGTGGAGGAGGAATCTGGCGCAGGGGAGAGGCAGCGCCAGGCTGGGGTGTCAGTGGAGGAGGCCTCTGGCGCAGCACCAGGCTGGGGTGTCAGTGGAGGAGGCCTCTGGAGCAGTGAGCTCAGGCTGAGGGGGTCAGTGGAGGAGGCCTCTAGCGCAGGGCCAGGTTGAGTGGTCAGTGGAGGAGGCCTCTAGTGCAGGGCCAGGTTGAGTGGTCAGTGGAGGAGGCCTCTGGCACAGAGGAGAGGCAGCGCCAGGCTGAGTGGAGGAGGCCTCTGGTGCAGAGGAGAGGCGGGGGTAGGCTGAGCGGTCAGTGGAGGAGGCCTCTGGAGGAGTCAGTGGAGGAGGCCTCTGACGCAGAGGAGTCTGAGAAGAGGCAGCGCCAGGCTGAGTGGTCAGTGGAGGAGGTCTCTGGCGCAGAGGAGAGGCAGCGCCAGGCTGGGGTGTCAGTGGAGGAGGCCTCTGGAGCGGTGAGCTCAGGCTGAGGGGGTCAGTCGAGGAGGCCTCTATCGCAGGGACAGGTTGAGTGGTCAGTGGAGGAGGCCTCTGGCACAGAGGAGAGGCAGCGCCAGGCTGAGTGGAGGAGGCCTCTGGCGCAGCGCCAGGCTGAGTGGTCAGTGGAGGAGGCCTCTAGCGCAGTGCCATGCTGAGGTGTCAGTGGAGGAGGCCTCTGGCGCAGAGGAGAGGCAGCGCCAGGCTGAGGTGTCAGTGGAGGAGGAATCTGGCGCAGAGGAGAGGCAGCGCCAGGCTGCGTGGTCAGTGGAGGAGGCCAGTGGCACAGAGGAGAGGCGGGGGTAGGCTGAGCGGTCAGTGGAGGAGGCCTCTGGCACAGATAAGAGGCAGTGCCATGCTGAGGTGTCAGTGGAGGAGGCCTCTGGAGCAGAGGCGAGGCAGCGCCAGGGCCAGGCTGCGTGGTCAGTGGAGGAGGCCAGTGGCACAGAGGAGAGGCAGCGCCAGGCTAAGTGGAGGAGGCCTCTGGCGCAGATAAGAGGCAGTGCCATGCTGAGGTGTCAGTGGAGGAGGCCTCTGGCGCAGAGGAGGGGCGGGGCCAGGCTGAGGGGTCAGTGGAGGAGGCCTCTGGCGCAGAGGCGAGGCAGCGCCAGGCTGCGTGGTCAGTGGAGGAGGCCTCTGGCGCAGAGGAGAGGCGGGGGTAGGCTGAGCGGTCAGTGGAGTAGGCCTCTGGAGCAGAGGCGAGGCAGCGCCAGGCTGCGTGGTCAGTGGAGGAGGCCAGTGGCACAGAGGAGAGGCTGCGCCAGGCTGAGTGGCCAGTAGAGGTGGCCTCTGGAGCAGAGGAGGCCTCTGGAGCAGAGGAGGGGCGGGGCCAGGCTGAGGGGTCAGTGGAGGAGGCCTCTGGGGCAGAGGAGGGGTGGCTTTTGGACCCCCTCAAAGATATCAGACCACGTAATAATGAGGACGAACACAAACAGACCTCTTCGGTTAAGTGTTGGGGCAAACTGCAAGGAATGAAAAACTTCTGAGTACAGATTAACAATTGCAGAAACAGAGTTACCCAATTACACCCAGCCGCGTCAATTACCCCCACTGTCAACAAGGGCGCCACCTCCTGGTTAGGTCTGCTCCAGCCTCATCGGTTGGGTTTTGTCATACCTCATGCCGGGCCCTTAAAAGCACGTCTCAGCGCCTAGATGGAGTCCCTCCGGCACACAACACATCGCACACACGTCCATGTTCATCAGAAATCCCAGAGGTATTAAACTATACGAGCACCCTCACTCCTATCGATACACCGATCGGGAAAATACCGAACGTGACAACAACGAATATGGACATTTTTTGGTTTCTGACTTCCGAAACTATCCAAGTTTCTGTTGCAATTCGACCTCAACATCCTGAAAACACGTCCACTCGGCCAGATGCCGAGTTCTGGGAAGGTTCGTCCACCTCGCCCTCCTGATGAGGTACTTTGGGGGCCACAGGGAACGGCCCTGTCCGTTGGTAGAAATGTCCCCTTCAAGCAGGCGCCGGGCCCGGCCATGCGCCATTTCTTGAAGCTTATTAGAGAAGGCGCCACGAGCAGCGGCAGACGGGCCCTGCAAGCGCTACTCCCATCTGCTTTCATTACAGTCAACAAAATATTTTCATATCGACGGCGCGGCTTATGGCGTGGGCGGCCCCGCAGGCGGCCGACCCATCTGCCCCAGAAGATGAATTATGAGGAAGAGCATTACCGTATGTTTGTTTTCATAGGAAGGAGGGAGATGGCCAGGAGGCCATGGCGGAGAGCTGGCAGCGACCGGCGGAGCCGCCTCACGCTGCGGACAGGCAAGCCTAGCCTGTCTCGGGAGGGATAAGCCGAGAGCTGGGGCTTCTCCAGCAGGCCAGGGCCAGTGTAATGCGTACATATGGCTCCCACCAGTGGGCCGCGGGCGGGAAGCCCGCATTAATACAGAATGTCTGGAATGCAAGGCGGAAGTGCCCCGCCATCACTGAACCACTGGGACGCCGGCTGGCCTGCCCGATGTGCCCAGGAGGTGCAACGGTGCCGGATGGATACCCATGGTGGCCACCCATGATAGGACCACGCCGCCGAGGCGCATGGTTTCCTGCTTAATGTGCTAAGGAGGTGCAACGGTGCCGGATGGATACCCATGGTGGCCACCCATGATAGGACCACGCCGCCGAGGCGCATGGTGTCCTGCTCAATGTGTTAAGGAGGTGCAACGGTGCCGGATGGTTTCCCATGGTGGCCACCCATGATGTGACCACGCCGCCGAGGCGCATGGTGTCCTGCTCAATGTGCTAAGGAGGTGCAACGGTGCCGGATGGATACCCATGGTATGACCACGCTGCCGAGGTGGATGGTGGGTGTCCTGCCCAATGTGCTAAGGAGGTGTAACGGTGCCGGATGGATACCCATGGTGGCGCAGAGCTACGGTGGTGCAGAGCTACTGTGGGGCAGGGTGGATACCCATTGTATGACCAACACACTGAGGTGCAGTGTGGCCTGCCCAATGTGCCAAGGAGGTGCAAGGGCGCCGGATGAATGCCCATGGTGCCATAGAGGTGCTGTGGCGCAGGGTGAATACCCATGGTGTGACCACGCCACTGAGGTGCAGGGTGGCCTGCCCAATGTGCCAAGGAGGTGCAAGGGCGCCAGGTAGATACCCATGGTATGACCACGCCGCTGAGGTGCAGGATGAATGCCCACAGTGTCACAGCGCTGCGGAGTGTGCAGCCTGGATGCCTACAGGGTCAGACGCTTGTGTGCAGGATGGACGCCCATGGTGCTATGAGCCACTGAGGTCCAGGCTGGGTACCGTCCGTGTCAAAGATCAGCTGACGTGTTTCAGAGCTTCCTTGGTGTAGGTGGGATGTCCAAGGCGTCACGGGGCTCTGGGGTGCACGCTGAAGTCTACAGTGTCACTGAACCACTGGAGTGCAGGTAACGGTCACACACCTGCAGCAGGAGATGCACCCTAGCGAATTCATTGTTGGCTTATTAAAATGATTAGTTGTAATCATAACTTTACTGTATGGCTAAGAGGGCAAACCCCTTAACTCCGTCTCTCCTCCGCCATACAGTACAAAATTGGCAGCACTGGGAATGCGGCTGGTATAAACTAATCTATTACCAAGGCTTGGCAAAATGCCAATGCTTTCTGCGGATGCCCTTCAGCACTGGAAAAAAGAAAAAAAATGGTTATTGCCAGTGTTGAACAGCATCAGCAAAAAAAGCACAATGATAAATAGGCGCACAAGGTTCATGAGGTGACAGCAGCCCCAGCGTGATGACATACACGTGCATACCTTGCAACACATAAGCATGTATGCGTCATCATGACTCTGTAAGCACCCACATATATTATGCCCATGTTTGAAAAGTTAAACTAAAAGAATAAGACTTCTTTACTAAGTAGCAGTCTGGCAGCAAACTGCAGCTGCCAGGCCTGCCAAATGAGAAATAAATATAATATAATATAATATAATATAATATAATATAATATAATATAATATATCTTTTTTAAAGCTTGCAATGGGGAGTGGCAGTGGACCAATGGTCAAGCAGGCATCGGCAACGATGACAAGGAGGGCTGTGGGGAAACAGACGTGTGGATGGAGGGGGCTTAAACAAAAGCAAAAAAAAGCAATGAGGAACATGAGAAGCAACAAAGCAACAGACACATTTTTGTGGGGAAATAACCCAGAGAGAGCCCAAGGGGCGAGGACTGCAGCGGTGAAGCAGTACACGAGGAAGAGAGCAAGGAAACACATGCATTCCCATGGAGCGTTGAAAGTAAAAGAAAAACAAGTTGTTAGTGCCCTAATGTGCAGCCCTGCAAAAGATACAAGTCATCCAATGAAAAGGATGGCAAAGGGGCCATGCTGAAAGGGAGGGGCAAAAAAAGGAAGAGGAAAGCCATCGAATAAGAAGCAAGCAAATGAGACGGAGAAGAAATGGGCTGACCCAAAGCCCGCTCTAAGTCCTGGTTTTGTACACAATAGGTCTTCGACAACAGACCGCTAAAAGGTGTCTCGCCTAAAGTGGTCTGCAGGCGAGACCTCAAAACTGCTAAATTAGCCATCAGAGGAAGGGATTTCTTTTTCCCCATTGTGAAACGTGGTCTCAGGAATCTCCCTGAGAGATGCAGATTTCCATCATGGTAAAGTTAAAGCTCCTGGTAGCCATAGGGACCATTTAAAGAAAACCACTACATCTCACCTTTTAAATAATTTTTTATTACAGCTAATTTGCTTATGAAACTGGGGGTTGGTGGTGTGCATGTGTGTTATAGGCATGTAGTGACGGTACAGCCGCCAGAAAACATCAAGACGTCTAGACTGGCAAATGATTTGGCCTGGAAGTAGGAAAGCCAGTTATTCTAGGCCTAGCACACCCAGACAGCCAACAATGTCCTCCGTCGCGACACTGGAAAGGCGAGCTCCTGTATTCCTTTCACCATCAGAAAAGGAAAGAGCACCACACACACTGCCCAGTCCTCAACCCCCTGTGCTTTCAAGGGGCAGCTTCTGAAGCAGAATGGAACAAGCAGTGCCTGGGAATGGGGCAGCCACCTGGCTGGTATTTGTATTGACCTGGCCTGAATTTTAATATCCATGCCAGTAAAAAAAGAAAAGGGAAAAACACTGAAATCCGGTATTTATTCCCTATGAAATATAAACCTAAACAGCAGACGTATGAAGACATCATTAAAAAGCATTTGAGAGTCGTTTCAAAAGAGTATTAAAGCAAACAGAGGTATCATCGCCATTTTACGAAGGAGAATTTTACACTCATTTTTTTTCACCCACCTGCTTTTGGTCATTCGAAAACAGACAACATAAACAAGAGGCCAGAAGCATTTTTCTTTCTGAGAAAGGAGGCAACCGTTTGGGCAATCTGAGATCTATCCATCCACCGACAGCAAAGCCCCGGATAATAATCTGGCGTGCCGGAGGGGATCAAATGTAGGAGTATAGGATGCGTTCTCCCTTCTGCATTAACCTAATATTATGGTGATGTCCAAACTACATAGGTCTAGCTTCACTTCATCTGCACTGTTCATCCTATAGTGATTACAGAAGGACAGCTAAATGTATAGGATAAGTTGTTGAGGTCAACCTGGGATTTAATCATTGCTTCCGGCATTTAAACTATCGCCCCGTCCGCTGGTAATGGAGGGGAGTTGATCTATCAAATCAACAATCGCGCAACGGCTCCTTCCTATCACCGCATTCATTTAATATCTACACCAGGCCCCTCCTCCAGGCCCTGGGTGACTTGAACTGCAGAATTTAGAACTATGCCGACGATTCTCCGCTTCCCTTCAGACCTGGTGGCTTTCTTGCCTCTCAGAGAAATTTACAATCCACCCAGCGCTTTATTTGGGGCTGGATGGGCAGCAACTTTTCAAAACTCTGGAAAAATAGGGATTGTCATTCTGAATGATGGTACCCCTCCACCCAAAAACAATTCTGCCAAAGCCTGGGTGTTGTCATAGATAGTAAGCTTTATTGAAATCCCAGATCGGATCAGTGATCTCAACTAGTTTCTTTACACTCAGGAACATTACAAAGGTATCCAGGTTTCTTACTCAAGATGCCTAATTACGGTGGTCACGGCTCTCATAACCTCCCAGCTTGACTACCAGTGGCGGCTCCTCCACTGAGGCGGAGGGGCGTCGCACCACTGCTTTTAGCAGTGGAAATGAAGGAAAAATTAAAAAACTGGAAGTTATCATTTAATTTGTTTCTGCGTCTATGCGCGGCGGGGCTGCTCTGCTCTGCTCTCAGAGCAGGGTAAGGAGTGGTGACACTCTGTAAAGCGTGCATGAATCTTTGATCAGCCCTCTAGAGCCAAACAGTCATGCGCACTTTGCAAGTTCTCCATGCAGGCTGCATTACAGCCTGCATGGAGAACATGCCCAGTCCTCCATTCCCCATCTGAATGCCGAACCATGGCGCTCAGACCAATCACAACGCGGAGGTCAGGGGAGCCTGGCTGCTTCCTCTTCCAGCTGGAGGGAGGGACGACGACGAGGGATGATGAGGAGGGACGCAAGGAGGTACTTTTTAAAAAACCTTTATCTCCCGCCTCACCACTTTTGATCGGTGCCAGCCACTACTTTTGACTACGCCAATTAATTATTTCTTGATCTGCCTAAAAATCAATTGCAGTCTTCAGAATCTGGCAGCCAGAGTGATCTTTAGTTAACCCAGACATTGCCATATTACTCCCTTAAGGAGGGACCTTCATTGGCTCCCGCTAGAATAAAAAGATCACATTTGAAGTCTGCTGTATCCTGCAAGGCCCTTTTTGGCACAGGCCCTCGATTCTTACAAATCAGATTTCAGAAATTCATCCCTAGTCGGAATCTACGTTCCTCCTTAGCCAACTTACTGACTATTCCGAAGTTTAAGAGGCAAAGGATGGGTGGCGCTAGGTTCTCTGTACACGCTCCTATAATGTCCAAATCTCGGTCCCGTCCCTACGCCTCCAGAATGATTTTATGTGGTTCAGGAAAGAACTCGAAAACTGTTTTTTCAGGCAAACTTACCATTAACCATAATATGCAAAGTAGTACTAAGCTTGGCCTTATTGTTACTAATAGCGCCAAGAAACCGCAAGGTGAACGCGTGCTGAATAAGTCTTTATTAACAGAACAAGTTTGTAAAGGAGTGGGACTGGGCAGCTACATCTCATCAGACATGGCTTCTAGTACCGGAATTTCAGGTCACAACTTGATGCATTCTGGGTTTTGTAGTTTTGGATTGGTTCCTTTTAAACGGATTAGACCAAGACACTTGACAATAATGGTTTCCAGCTTAAAAGCCTAGGACTAAAGCAGCGTAGAGATGGCCACCCTAAGGTGAAGGGTTGTAACAGGCAGGCGGGGTATTAGTTAACAAAACCTTTCTGAAAGAATTTTGGCCCGGACCTACAAAACTCACAAGTTGAGTGCACTTTCGCTCACAAAAAGAGTGGTTTTATGTGTGTTGCATTTTCCTGACTGCCCACCCCATGCCTACACAAGAAAACCCCCCTTAATCCTTCCATTTTGTTACCATCAACTGCGGGTAAAGTCTGCACACTTGCACTCGGCAGTGACCTCTCACCTCGTAGAACTTTACGTATACTGCCTGTGCGAATGCAAACTTTGGAGTTAATGCCCGGGCACTGAGTTCGAATTATATATAATCAAAAGAAGATGACTCCTCAAGACCTGGCTTTTCGAGCAGTAGCAGCATTCCCCCCCCCCTCCCCCCGCCCCCCAGCGCCTTGAGACCCTCACGGGTGAGTAGTGCGCTTTACAAATGCTATGATTGATTGATTGTGAAACGCCGCAAGCCTTTGGCATGCTATCACCCCAACTTGTTGCGAGGCGCCCGGCCTATAAAATACCCTATGTCCACTAGATTGCAGACCTCTCTTCAAACACCCCGAGAAGGTTTAGTGCCTGCTGCTCCTTCCAAATCACCCACGACCCCATCTCCCTCAGCTGAGCTACGACACTGACCTATAGCTGCCACCAACCCCCAGACTACAGGGTTCCACCTGAACAGGACAGTGGAGATTATTTGTGTGATGTACTCACTGGACTCGTCCACGCAGTGGACACATGTGGAGGTGGAGTGAACTTTGACCCCGGATACAGTATATGGTTTCACAATCACAAGCATGGAAGTCCAGTCAAGGAAATCATTTATAGAAAGGAAAAAAACTCTTTCATATATATACCTTACAATTTTAGAGCAGTAAAAACTAGGCCTGGTCCTCCTTCCAAGGTCTGCACCGGGTCCTGGTTCAGTTCACCGGTTCCACTCATCAGCGCAGCTCGGTTTCTCGAGTTGAGGAGTGGTCAGACTGCCAACTGGAACTTTGTAAGGTTGTATCTCGTGTTTCATTGGGGGATAAAATCTTGGGAGTCAATGGTTCAATGTCCCTGGGAAACTTCTCTAACAACGGTTGGCACGGACTGCTACCCCCAATTTGAAGCTGCTGTCCATTGCCAGATAAACAAAGTACCCAATGGGTCTAACAGTCCACCTATGAGGTCAGGAGCTGAGCAACAGGGGCCGGCCAGTTGTTGGACCACGTCACACCTGCAGAGGGTCATGGAAGTCCAGGTGTGGAATAGGTACAAGTCTAAGTTTGGTCTTTGGTCCCACGCTCAGACCATGCAGGAGCGCGGTAATGAGTTCTTGTGACCCTCGCGGGTGAGTAGCGCGCTTCACCAACCCCTGATTGATTGATTGATTGATTGATTGATTGATTGAACAGGGTGGAGAGTGTCAGCTACTGAAGCAGGGACACCAGTAGATGCTCTGAGGCCTGCATGCCAGTCAGTCACCGCACCCGGTGTAAGCCCACTGAAAGCTTCTGGCATGTAATCCCCAGCACTCTCATGGTCTCTGGTGAGAGGGGCACCAGAGGTGCCGACAGTTCAGACAAGGGTATTAAAAACCGAGATGGATGGAATGCTTGAATTAATCTCATTCACTGGCTTTCACTCCGGGCCACATCCCACTCCATCGTTATTTTGCACACCCTGACACCTCAGGTTGGACCCAGCGATATGCAAACGAGTCTCAACCCTGCTCCAATGGGAACAGTCCAGCTCGAACAGCCAGGCCAGGCCTTCCCTGACGCAGAAGCAACACAGGACCGTCTGCCCTTATTAGAGCTCATCAGCCGGGTACAGCTCGATTCCAGCGGCACAATGCACATGGGACCCACGTCTGGGCATACCTGTCCCACTTAGGGCGACACACTGTAGAATACAAAAAGTCTTGAATGGAATGATTAAATTAATCTCAGTCACTAGTAATTACTATGATTATTTTGCACACCAAGCCACCTCAGTTTGGACCCAGCCATATGCAAATCAGTCTCAACCTTGCTCCAATGCGAACAGTCCAGCCCAACCTGCCAGGCCAACTCCTCCCTGAACCAAGCTATGCACTGAGGAGTCCCAACTAGGGTGAAACCGGTCCTGGGTTGCTTGTGTTCCGGTCCGGATTTCACAGGAGGCCGTTAGTTCCGCCTGAACATCAGTTGGCACACAGTGACAGAAAAACCATTGGCTTCTTGCTCTTCTTGGCAGCAACTGTTCACAGTAATTGGCCAGCCAAGACCTGCCGCCCCCCTCCCCCCTCAGGGCTCCTGCACACAGGGCTCGATTTTCTTCTGAAGCCCCTGAAGGGGGGGGCGGGGGTATCCTGGCACCCGCGCTGGGTGCCAAAGGCCGTGCACTAACAGACAGGCTCAACTTGCAGCTCCTGCCACCCTGGGGAATGGAAAAATAAGGCAGGGAAGAACTAATCGTTTAATTAATTATGCTGCAGCTGTTATTTTCGGAGCTTGGCACTTCCTCTGGTTTCTTTACAGGTGTGAAAGCGCCGGAGATGGCATCAGGTTGGCACCAACCGCCTTCCTCTTGTATCAAGCCAGGACTCCATCATAATGTTATGTAATTTATTGTTAGCACTGACAAATGCTGTTGCCTCCGGCTTCATGAAGAGTAGACATTAACATATCTCAACGGTGCTCATGTTACCCCCTCCTTGAAGGGTCAAAGGACAAACTGGTAGTTTCTAGATTCGAACGTGTGACTGCAGGTCAAACAAAGGTGTGTTGTACTCGCGCAACCTGCTGAGCTATCTTCATGCATTACTAACGGTAGCTCCACTAAGGAATAATGCCGGTAGTGGGGTGTGCTGCTTTCAGCGCTTCGAGGCTGTCGCTTTAAAAACACAGATTGCCTGCCCCAATTGGAGCATTTATATTAAGAAATAAAAATAAGCACTGGAAAAGTCACAAGGGCCCGCCTTTGAAAGGCATTACCCAACCTTTTGGCTTTGCCAAGGCTTGTTGCCGTGCCCGTTCATATGCGCATACCACTGCGCAGGCCATTTTTTGCTCACTTCATTTCTTTTACGGCCCTTTTCCTCTAGGGCCAGCTTTGAGCATTAGGTGGCGTATAAAATCCATTATTTTACCAGAACACATCGGCTGAGGTGACCGTGGCCCCCTCGCCATCAATCTGTGATTGGTTTAAACTCTGCCTTGCGTCATCAAACCCGGGGCGGCATCGCTTGAAAGATGGTTCATCTCATTTTAGGATTCTCGACCACAACTGACACATAAATTGTGTCTGGCTCTGGTCCAATGTCAGTATGTACTTGGGGAAGTAGTTAGCCAATGAGAGAACACGCTGCCTGCGTGCCAGCCTCTGTCACTAGCCAAATACCTCTCCAGAGAGGGCTAGCGCTTGCCCTCGCCAATGGAATTCACCAAGGAGGAGGCCACGTGAAAGGAACAGCTGCAGGCGGGCGAAGGATTCCAGCTTTGATACCCTACATCATGGTGGGCGCAGCTATCTCCCCAGAGACCATAGGGTCAACCCCTGGGTGGGGGGCGCTCGGAGGGACCGGCTCCTCTTCGCTATAGGTGCAGAACGAGCCTGGCTTTTCAACTCCAATGTGGATGAAACATATAGTGTAGCACTTAGGGTTGTGAAAGATCCCTGCTTCCAGCCCCCCTCCCTGTACCTGGCCTTCACCTGGGTCTCGGCTGGGGCACTCTCCATTAATGTACACTAATCAGAAACAGCCACGCACGGCCTCCCCGGTGCCCCTGGGCTGCCCTGGTGCCCCGAGAAGGGCTGAAAGGTAAAAGTTTTTACAGGAGCCGCCAAACAGCATCAAACCAGGTGAACGCAGCAGCCTCCAGCACCGCATGGGGACACTGGTCACTTTATTGATTGGGGGGGGGGGGGGGGGGGGGGGTGTCACTGAATGTGACAGTGTGAGCTCAAAATGTCACCAATACTTTATGTATGATCCAACCTAAGCTTTCACAGGCATACCTTTACCCACCAGCACCATGCTGGCTCTTGGAGCAGTAGCGGCACCCCCTCCCCCAGCGCCTTGAGACCCTCACGGGTAAGTAGTGCGCTTTACAAGTACTGATTGATTGATGCTCGCCTTGCAGATATTTTAAGGGCTGAAGATTTACACCCCAGACCTACCCCATGAGCAATCCTCCCCCCACACCTGCGAGTGCATGGGCACCCATGGCCTTGTAGCGGTGAGCCGTGTAAGGCACCTTTCTCTCATGGGAGAGACAGCTGAGCTCACAGCTGCCCCAGAGCCCTGTCTGGGACAGGGGCCTGGATCTACAACCTTAAAACAACCATACTTCCAAGAAAAAACAATGCATACAAATACAAAACCTGCTGCGTTTTAACCATTTCAAGAACTCTTTGTAAATGAAGACAGCCTGGAAAAGTACCTAGTGGCGCTTCCAGGCCATCTTCATTTTGAAGTACTTGTTGAGCCATCTGTGCCCCCCTGGGAATGCTGCTACGCGCCCCACAGTTTGAAGACCTCTGGACTAGAGCCTGGACTGTGACATTTGGGAAAAGATCCTAAAATCGGAATTCAAATGCTATTTTATGGTTAGAGTCAGAAAACAGTGTGCATTTTCCGCATCTTCCACCTGTGAAAAGATCTCCAACTAGCCAGCCTCAGGGGGAAAAAAGTGCTGACTCAGCACTCTGAATTTTTTTTTTAGCTGCCCCACCGCCCCCGCCCCACCCACACAATCCCCAACATATACAACATAGGGAACATGTTACCCAAACCAGTCCTATATGTAGGTGTACTCCTCCAAATAAAACTCTACAGTAATCGCTGACTGCTCCCACCCGCCACATCTTTTTTGATTTAAAACTACGGACTAACAATTCTCCTGGGACTAAAAACAATAAAACAGCAACAGCACATCTGTGCACATCCAACTCATAAGACAGCAAGGTATCTTCACGGGCTCCCTCCCCGGGTACCCCATCCCCTTGGCCCGGACGAATAATAAAGGGGGAGGTGGCACATGACCTTCATCCCTCTGCCGATTTCACCCCCGGGGAACCCATCCCCCGGGGCCTTACCATAATTCGAAATGGGGAGGAAGGCACGCAGCTACCATCCCCCTGCCATATATGTAAAGGAGGAGAGGGGGGCCAAGTCTCCCCAGGCCATGTTCGGCTCCTGTTACCCTATCCCCCGGGGCCCAGCCGTATATCCAGTGGGCTGCACATCCCGCCTCCCAGAAACATTAATGGCCCTTGGAACCTCATCCCTTAGGGCCGGCTCACATGCTATGTCCCAGGGAGAACTTTCAAATCCCCCGCCAAGCGAGAGCGAACACAAAGTCCGCTCCCAGCAAGTAGGAGATTGAAAAATACTCACGCATGCTGGGAGCGAAATTTAGATCTGTTTCTCTGCCTGCAGTGATGCGGGCTGGGAACCAGATCTAAATAGTGCTCCAGTCCGCAGGAAGCAGCATGTTTGGCTGCTCCCTGCAGGCAGGAGCACTGCCGGCTCCCCCTGGATGAGGGGAGCCGGCTGGGGATGAGGTGGCTACCCCAGTGGCCCCCAACAACAGTGTACAGGGTGCCCTGGGTTGGCACCAGGGCACCCACCTTTTATTGGCTGGGCCCCGGAGGATCAGGTCCCTGGGGCCAAAGTTAACCCAGGGAGGGGGGCCACATGTCCCCACGAGGCTCGGGGACCGGCCCCCTCCTTTTTAAAATGTATAGGGCCCTGGGAGTTTAGGTCCCCACAGCTATATTATGTTCGAGAAGGGGGGCCATGTTCACCCTGCTCTTTAAATAAAAAGGCTCTGGGCCAGGCTTTGCGACGAACACTCGCCGCACACTACATTTGGCCATGTGCGTTGTGTGGTTGGCTGCCTTTGGGGGGGGTTGTTGGCCACAGGCCAGGGCTTGTAGCCAACACCCCCTGCACAGGTTGGTTGCATGCAGGAGATTGGCTGCAGGACCTGGCCTCTGGCTGAGCACGGAGGGGGATTGGATTAACGTATGGTAATTATTATTACTTTCTATTCTAAAAACCTAGGCATTCACTTTTTTTTATATTTTTATTTTTATTGAGAGTTCAAATATAACAATACAGAAAAACTGAAAACAAGATACCGTTGAAGAGCAATTAATACAGTATGAGAGAAGAAATAACAGCAATATTCTTACAAATTGTCATTTTAACATTATATAAAAAAAAAAATTTAAAAAAGAAAGTGCATTCACTGACAAAAACAAAGGTTAATGTAACATTATAGTTGGGTGAAATGTTTCAGTTTTAAACTCTAAAAACCACTGAAATTCATCAGTTTTAGTAAGAGGTATCTCATGTTGAGATAACCAACTCTAAATGGTGAATTTCAGTGGTTTAAATTTTTTTAAACTGAAAACTTCACCTAACTATAACATTACTTTAACTTTTGTTTTTTCCAGTGAATATATATATATATATATATACATACCCACACATTTCCATGCCCATTAAAACATCTCCACTCAGTCATTCAGCGGAAAAATAAATTAGACGGCACAGTTTTGTATATCACCAGCAATCCTTACTTTATTCATTTACATTAAGGTGCAAGAAAAAAGCAACCTACGTGTTTCGGCCATAGCCTTCAACAGGGTCATAGAGTCTCTGACTACAGAGTGTCGATTTAAAGAAACAATCCTTTACCCATCATCAATCAAAGCAGTTCAACAACTGGAAGGAAAACCTTATTTCTAGCACCTTTTAACCTTTTAAAAAAAAAAAATGTTTAGTTGTACACATACTTCTCTGACACCGCTTGTTCTTTTCACAAGAGTATAAGGGAGAGCTCTAAACATAAGGGGCTATCGAGGGCACCCCCTTTCCTTAAAATGTATTCTTTAAAGGGACCATTGTTTAAATGTGTGCATCACATTATATCCAATTCACTGTATGCCATACAATAGGATTCATACATACAGTAAAGAACCGGTATAATTTAAACCTTAACAATGTTGAAGGGAAGATGTGCTTTCCAACATTTCACAAGAATATAAAGAATTAGAAGAATTTGCTTGGGGCAATATTAAATGCCAGTTCTAATATGCAGGAGGTCTTCAATGCCCAATGTCTGTGTGCCATTATGTTATTACAGAATGTTCTCTTCCAGAATATATTGAATTAATTTAATTTGTTGCACCTATGCTCCAGGCTAGTACGTCAACAGACCTCAAGAGCTACAATTCACATCCTTGTCAACTGGAACTGAAATGCAAGTCTGTAAGAAAAGGTGCAAATAAATACTTTCAAGTAACATCAGATCTTAAAGTGCAAGTGCATTTGATCCTATGCCAATCCCATACTCATATAAAATTTGAATGCATTAGAAATTCCATAAAAGGTCTGGGCTGGCTTGGTTTTTCAGAATACAAACATGTTCATATCCCAAAGCAGTCTAAAGTGCAAACACATCGGATAATTCACTCATTTCCATGTCTTATCCTTGTCATTTGAAAATGAGGTGCAAATATGTAATACAAGGTGCAAATACAACAAAATGATGTCTGATCTTGGAGTGCAAATGCATTAAATCCTGCATAACCATGTTGATATAAAGTGCAAATGCAATATCATCCTGAAAGATCTGTACTGATGTTGTTCAAATCACTCATAATTCTGTAAAGTACACAGAGCTCACCACCTCAATCTCAACATTCCATAATTCCAGACCATATTATTTTTGCATATGTCATTTGAGATGTCATCAGTGGTCACTGACCATGTCATGAGAGATGTAATATGTAAGGTCATAAGCAGTGCATTGCAGGGGCGCAAGTTATAGTTAGCTCATGTAACTTTAACTGCATAATTTCTATTGTTTTGTACAAGTTAAATCCGAGCCTAACTAAAATGTCCTTGTAACGTTTTTTTTTTCAGTGAATTTCTAAGGGTTTTTTATTCCTATTTGCTAACTATAACGTCTCTGTAACCTTTTGTTTTTTAAGTGAATTGCTATAGTTTTTAAATTTTATTTCCCAACTGTGAGTGTGTGACTGAGTGCATGAGCGTCTCATGGTGTGTGAGTGGGTGCGTGAGTGTCGGAGTGGGCCTGGGAGTGGCTGCATAATTTTCTCTCTGGGTGTGTGAGTGGGTGCATAAGTGTGTCTGTGAGTGGTTGCGAAAGTGTCCGAGTGGGTTTGCGAGTGCCTCCATGTGTGTGCGAGTCAGTCTGTGAATGAGTGCCAGAGTGTCTAAATGGGTCTGAGTGGGTGCGTGAGTGTCTCACTGGGTGCGTGAGTGGGTGAGCAAGTGTCTCACTGGGTGTGTGAATGGGTGCATGTGTGTCTCACTGGGTGTGTGAGTGTGGCTGTGAGTGTCTGAGTGGGTCTGCAAATGCCTTCATGAGTGTGTCAGTCAGTCAGTCTGTGAGTGAGTGACTGCATGAGTATCTGAGTGAGTGAATGAGTCTCTGAGTGGGTATGTGAGTAGGTTTGAGAAACAGTATGAGTGATTCTGTAAGTGGGTGTAAGGGAATCTAACTGGGTCTGTGAGTGGGTCTGCGAGTGTCTGAGTTGTTCTGTGAGTGGGTGCATGCGTGCCTGAGTGGGTTATGCTCGTTCTCGGCCTTTTTCTGCTCACTTCTAACCTTTATTTTGCTTCTCTGTTTATTGCTAGTTTTTATTTTGCCTCCTTCTGCTTGTTTCTGACCTTTATCTTACCTCTTTCTGCTCGTTGCGGACCTTTATTTGGTTTCTCCTCATTTTTTACCTTTATTTAGTCTCTTTCTGCTTGTTTCTGCCCTCCATTTTGCATCTTTCTGCTTGTTTCTGACCTCTATTTTGCCTCTATCCGCTAATTTCGGACCTCTGTTTTGTCTTATTCTGCTCGTTTTTGATCTGTTTTGCCTCTTTGCTAACCACTATTTTGCATCTTTCTGCTCGCTTCTGACCTCTATTTCGCCTCATTCTGCTAGTTTCTAATCTCTATTTTGCCTCTTTCTGCTCATTTCTGGCATCTAGTTTGCCTCTTTCTGCTTGTTGCTGACCTTTATTCTACCCTTTTCTGGTTGTTTCCGACCTCCATTTTGCCTCGTTCTATTTATTGCTAACCTTTATTTGTCATCTTTCTGCATTCTGCAAGACGGAGCTGTTTGAGAGCTCCGGCTTTGCAGAAAGCGGAGTTATATTGGCTTTTGCTTGGGTAAGAGCTGTCTGCTCTTTTGCAAAGCAAAAGCAAACAGCTACCGCCTGAGGGTGGGCACCACGGGAGGCAGACAGTGGCAACTTAGTTTCTGGGTCCTAAATTGGCTGCCAACATTTTCTGGGAGAAGTATTGGTATCCAATCAGATCTCAGGACAAGTATTTGCATCCTTATACATACAAAATGTTTTTTCTCTTAACATCTCAAAAGCTACTGAACTGATTTATGGCAATTTACAAAAAGGTCACTTTCTGGACCCAAAGCTACCATTCTTCCAAATATGGTGTAATTCCGTTTAGCAGTTCAGGCTGTAATCAGGTTTAAAAATGCGCTTTGGGACCACCCTTTTTCTCAGCCCCTGCTTGACAGATCACCACAAAACCTTCAGACAGCAGCTGAAGTGAGCATCATACTAGTTTTGAAATGTTCACAAGGACTCGTTAAACGATGCCAAAGTAATTGGTAAAAAAAAAAAATAATAATGTTCCTCCTATACACACTAGGTCCTAACTAGAACTACCTATTGGTCACTGGCAGTAGGAGATTCCAGACCAAGGGAGGTGTTGATGAGGCTGTTACAACAGCATGTTGATTTCATATAGTTGTTCATTTTATCTCCTCAGACACCTTTATGTCAGTCATTTCAGGTGGTCCATCCGATCACAATCCACCCAGTCACAAGAGAACACGTGCGTCACATGATCACTCATCCAGTTTCAATCATTCTAGCACGCTGCTCATCTCCGGCTGCTATGCACAGGCAGTTCCCAGAATGCATTGCTCATAAGAGTCAGAGTGATTTGTGCAGAGCTCTCAAGGGCTCTGTCAGGCGTGAGTAGTTCATACAGACTTCTGTTATTTTTCCTTTACTTTTAGTTCTTTAACACTGTTTTCCATTACAAATGCAGGACTGCGAGTACCAAAGAGAAAAAAACAAGGCTGGTTTAGCATCTCGCGTCTGACACACGCAGCTCTCCACATGATGTACTATGAAAAGGCCTCAATAGGCCTAGTTGACGTCTCAAAGAAAGTGTCATGGTGCTCTTCGCTTACCAGATTTCAACGCGCAATAGCTCATCTATTAGTTGTTCTCAATTGCCCCGACAGTTTAATCTGCAGCTTGTCCGAATGAGCGGACAGCTACTGCCATTGGTGTACACAGTATACAATACACAAAGGCCTATTCACAAAAGTAAACCTACATGGGTAGATTTAATCCAAGTAAATTTACTCTTACACTTTTGAGTAACTTTACTACTTTTGGCTAGTCACCATTTCCAAGTGCAAAGTTACTCAAGTGTGCAAACTTTCATGTCCGACCGCCGAGGGTAGAGTCAATAAAAACATCAAATACAACTATAAAGTTACTACTAGTATTAACTTTACAAATGTATTAGACATTCCACACACTTGACGGAGACCTCTGCAATCAGGACAGACATCGCCTTGTAACGAGAAAATTATAAAAGCTTATTAAACTTTAAAAGCAAAATTGATAATAGATTTCATTTTAAATAGTAATGTAAGTCAAGTTTATATATTTATTTTAAATGCATAATATAAAAGTTACAGTATTCATAATTTGATTCAATTATTTTTATTATATTAAAATATTTTTTGAAGCTGAAATTTAAAAAATCCTACTTAAAGTAAGTTTTATTAGGTATAAAAAAGTTATTATATGTGATGAACAGAATTAGCTTCCTTTTTGCTAAATTATGTTATATTAATTTTGAAATATAAAGAGTAACATAATGATCATTTATTTATACACAATTTCTGAACATTAAATACAATTAATTTCTACTTTTAAATAGTTTAAATATTTTAATTCATTTGAGCATTACCTCCTACGAGCTTTAAGTTTAAATCCCCACCTACGTTACTTTCTAAGGGAAAGTTTTGCAGTGTCAGTGATTGGCCATTTATGGTGCCACTCCCCTCTCTTCTGTCTGTCCCACATTTACTACTAAAATGTATACGTACACATGCAGGGATCTCAGCAGTAGGCCAGAGATGTCTGCAATAATTGATTGCAGAGTTGTAGACCTCTGTTCGGAGATATGTGAATAGCGTTTTGTAGTACGTTAGCAGTACTACTAAGCATACTAAAAAGTGCAGTTTGTGACACAGCACCGCTGAACTATATAGCCAAAGCCGTCAGTTCATCTCGCCAATGTGACATGGGAAGCTTTATAGCAGCTCCAATTTTACAATCAACAGCACTAAGCATGCAAAAAAAAAAACCACACACACATACATATAAAGCACCCACTTGACATGGAGCTAGTTGACCGTTCTGTTTCTTGCAGACTTCAGAGCGTGGATGTCTGCTCGGTTGTATGACAGAACAACACAGGGAAATAGTTTGCATGCCTTTACGTCGCATTTTCTACACTGCATTTTTTAGAACCCATATGCTTTTACAACGCATGACTTTACCATGCATTGTTTATATATATATTTGTATATATTTATAAACAATGTATTTGATGGGGGAGACTCCCCACCCCCCGAACTTACCTTAAACACGTGGTAAAGGCATGTGTTGTAAAGTCGTAAACATTGTAAAAACATGCCCGGTAAAAAATGTGAAGTAAAGGCACAACATGGTAAAAACCTCGTTGTAAAAGCTGTTTTTCTGTCTGCTCTTGCTGCATATGCCATATGCTGTGTGCTGCGCCTCTCACATGAAGACATCTGGGGTGGCACTAATGCACATTACCACTATATTCAGGTCAAAACCCATGCCTGAATATCATCCGGCATCCTCTGTGGTCCACAGAATGCATCGTGTACATGTATCAGCACTCTATCCGTCAGTCGTAACTCGCATAAAGCTTGGTGCTGCACAACAGCTGGCAGAATGGTGCTTTTCATCTCGCCCTCGACCAACAACGGCTACGGTGAGCAGATACAGAAAACCCTTGAATTATAGAAGAAAAAAGTCAGACCCCAGTTTCTTCTGGTCACAGGCGTTGTCTCACAACAACAATTTCTGTTCAACAAAGAAATAATAAACAAGCATTAGCAATGCCAATAGGTTTTGCCTATGGGAGATATATTGGCTTTGTCAATGTTTTTTAGACAAGTTGTACAGCAGTGCGGAATACCTTCCCATATGGATTAAAGTGAAACTGTGAGAGGAATTCGCAGTATGGTCAGAGCCGCAGACCTTGCTACAGGGGAACCGTTGTCTCGGCATCTGCACAACATTCTGTGATTCTGGGGAAAAAAATCACTTAATCTGCACATGCCTAATCGACTGGGCTAACGCAGAAAGAAAAGAATGAGTACAAAAACATGCACTCCTATGGAGCCGGAAAGTTCCACGGAACACCCGAGGAAAGAGAAAGTGAAATCTGCTGATGTGACCCTGATGCGGCTGACCAGTGAGGTATGAAAATGAAAATTACCGCAAAGCCTACGAATGGTAAGTAATGGGCAGGCTGTTAGCCCCTTTTATGTTTTTTTTTATCACAAGAGATTACGCAAATACAGCGCAAGCACTGCACAGGCGAAACCTAAAAAGTGCTGTCCTGTATATTTAAAAGGTACTCCAAATGTGCTTTGTGAGACAGAACCTCACACTTTTCTTGCATTACATAGGCGGAAACTGGGCTCTCTTACAGACTCTCGAGAGTAGATGCCGGCCATTTTAAGGTCATGCAGTTCAGTCGATCCTTTCCTGCTTAGAACTGAACGAAGCTGGCTGACCTTACGATGATCGACATCGCTGTACGCTCCTTGCTCTCACCGCATGCCTGTTTGTTATTTGACGTCATGCATGTGACGTAACAGCATAATAAAAACACACCTTTGTACACATGCTTTGCGAAAGAGCCGCTTCAGAGTAGAGTTTTAATTTTTTATAAAGCATTTGTATTTTGGATCCAGATGGTATCATTGACTCGGCAAATGGATACGTGCTTGTCAAAAAGAACTGAAGGCTTTTTAAGCAGTGATGGGTGGGATGGCACAGCGGGCACCCAAGCTGAAGAAGCACTGACACGAGTAGGAACAAGCAGCGAGCTCGGAGGGGTGGTGGGGCAGGCATGCACTGTTGTGGGAGGGGTGAGTTGGTGCGGGGGACCGGTACAAGGAGATTAAGTGATGGGCCAAGCTGAAAAATGAAGCGGCCACAGGGGTTTCATGGCAGGACACAAAACAAACAAAACCCTTAACATGAGCAGAGGCAGGCCAACCAAAAATAGAGTGCCTTCGAAGTTTCGGAAATAATGTGAGGCGTAAAAGAGAACATAACAAAGGCAGTCCTCATGGAGGATACAAAAGTACAAAAGGAGGGACTACTAAGCCTTTTCACCAATCAAAAGTCAGCATTTACAAAGGACAGTAAGAGGAGCCTATTGAAAAGATGGGGGTGCTTAAAGCCTATATTCTAGGAACAGCATGCCTCTCAGAGCAGCGCATGTGCCGCCCAGGTTTGACCTAAAATAGTCAGGCGGTGGAGAACTGCCAGTATCGCAGGATTTGTCAACAAGTCGTCCCTTGGGTCCTGTTTTCTGTTAAAGCTTCCCCTGGCCTGTGACGACTCCTGGCCACCTCTGCCGTTGTTGAGACACATGCTTCGCATTCAGATGCAAGCCACCCCAGACTATTAATCAACACGCGTTTACATCTCTAGTTCAACACAGGGTATATTCACACTCCCAGGCAGAAACGTACTGCCTGCTCCTGCTTGGAGGAAGAGTATGGGGTCCAGAGGTGTTCATTGTCAGGTGGGTGGACTGTCTAAGTAGAGCTGGGCGGCAGGCTAGGCAGAATTGAGCACAATCGGCCTGGCAGAAATTACAACCAGGTGGCAGGCAAGGTAAAATCACAGCATATGTGCGGGTGAGTCGCGGTCTGATCATACAGCCAATGCTTTAAATGGGCTGGCACTGTCCGGCGCGGAGTATCTGCACTTCTTTAATTTGAAAGGGAGAGTACCTGCAATCCTATGCACTGCTTCAATACATATAATGGGAGAGCACCAGCACTTGTCAGGAGCAAACAGTGCACGCCTGCACTTCTGTATTTCCACTTGAAGCACCGCATACAACAGTGGAATCTAGAGTGAGTGGCAGGTCAGTTGAAATCGCAGGAGGGTATGATTTTCAACTTGGTTGTAGGCCAGTAGATTCCACAGATGGGTGGGAATAAGCCACTGTGTGTCACTGCTGAACGAGGGAGTAGTTGGATCCAATGCAGGGGTGGCTAGTGGGATTCAGGGATGGGTACGAGGCTAGAGGGATTCACAGCCAGGTAGGAGGTTAGTGTGATTCACAACTGGGTGGGAAACTAGCTGGAAAGAGCATAGGGAGGCTAGTGGAATATGTAGCAAGATGGGAGGCTAGCAGGATTCACGGCCATGTGGATGGCTGACAGGATTCACAGCCTGGCGGGAGATTCGCAGGATTCACAGCCGGATGAAAACGTAAGGGATTCACAGCCAGTTGGAAGGAAAGGGGATACGCAGAAGGTGGAGAAGGTGACCATACGGACTTAGAGCGCCTGCGCGCGCTGCTTAGCCTGCTATAGGTTTTAATTCCCTATTTTTGTATTTCTGTTGTGCTTAATTTGCTTCGACCTTGTTCTTAACTACTGCTCTTAAATTGCAAGCGCCCCCCCCCCCGGCCTACCTCTTGCACCATAATACCCCCCCTGGGGACCATTTGCACCGCCTTTGGCGGGTCCGGGACCACGGGCACCTGGGGTGATTGGGAGCGCCATCTTGGATTGGGGCCAGGGAACTCTCGCGTATTATCTCGAGAACTCGCCCGGAAAGTCTATTTTAGGCAGTGTGAGCTAGTGGTCAGCCTGGAGAAGGTGACCATACGGACTTAGAGCGCCTGCGCGCGCTGCTTAGCCTGCTATAGGTTTTAATTCCCTATTTTTGTATTTCTGTTGTGCTTAATTTGCTTCGACCTTGTTCTTAACTACTGCTCTTAAATTGCAAGCGCCCCCCCCCCCCGGCCTACCTCTTGCACCATAATACCCCCCCTGGGGACCATTTGCACCGCCTTTGGCGGGTCCGGGACCACGGGCACCTGGGGTGATTGGGAGCGCCATCTTGGATTGGGGCCAGGGAACTCTCGCGTATTATCTCGAGAACTCGCCCGGAAAGTCTATTTTAGGCAGTGTGAGCTAGTGGTCAGCCTGGAGAAGGTGACCATACGGACTTAGAGCGCCTGCGCGCGCTGCTTAGCCTGCTATAGGTTTTAATTCCCTATTTTTGTATTTCTGTTGTGCTTAATTTGCTTCGACCTTGTTCTTAACTACTGCTCTTAAATTGCAAGCGCCCCCCCCCCCGGCCTACCTCTTGCACCATAATACCCCCCCTGGGGACCATTTGCACCGCCTTTGGCGGGTCCGGGACCACGGGCACCTGGGGTGATTGGGAGCGCCATCTTGGATTGGGGCCAGGGAACTCTCGCGTATTATCTCGAGAACTCGCCCGGAAAGTCTATTTTAGGCAGTGTGAGCTAGTGGTCAGCCTGGAGAAGGTGACCATACGGACTTAGAGCGCCTGCGCGCGCTGCTTAGCCTGCTATAGGTTTTAATTCCCTATTTTTGTATTTCTGTTGTGCTTAGTTTGCTTCGACCTTGTTCTTAACTACTGCTCTTAAATTGCAAGCGCCCCCCCCCCCGGCCTACCTCTTGCACCATAATACCCCCCCTGGGGACCATTTGCACCGCCTTTGGCGGGTCCGGGACCACGGGCACCTGGGGTGATTGGGAGCGCCATCTTGGATTGGGGCCAGGGAACTCTCGCGTATTATCTCGAGAACTCGCCCGGAAAGTCTATTTTAGGCAGTGTGAGCTAGTGGTCAGCCTGGAGAAGGTGACCATACGGACTTAGAGCGCCTGCGCGCGCTGCTTAGCCTGCTATAGGTTTTAATTCCCTATTTTTGTATTTCTGTTGTGCTTAATTTGCTTCGACCTTGTTCTTAACTACTGCTCTTAAATTGCAAGCGCCCCCCCCCCCCGGCCTACCTCTTGCACCATAATACCCCCCCTGGGGACCATTTGCACCGCCTTTGGCGGGTCCGGGACCACGGGCACCTGGGGTGATTGGGAGCGCCATCTTGGATTGGGGCCAGGGAACTCTCGCGTATTATCGCGAGAACTCGCCCGGAAAAGTCTATTTTAGCCTACCGCCAAGCGCGCAGCGGTGACGCGCAGCGGGAGCGCCTTTCACTGCGCCTGAGTCGTGCCAGAGTCCTGCCCGTCTGCGCTCGTCAGCGCTAAGGCAGGGCTAGGGCAGGTTACTCTGGACAACTCAGGATGACTACCATCAGGGAAATACGCCAGCTGAGACAGACAGTGGTATGTTATCATCATCATGTCGTGGACCCTCTATGCGGTCCCTATCATTGTCCCAGCTGTGCATTCACCCTCCCCATCCCTAAGCCAATAAAATCTCTGTTGCGTAATGTTCACGCATTTAGGGCGAGAACAGTGGTCACTGACGGCACGAGCTGTGCTTCCCTCAAGGTCTTTCATTTAAATGTCAGATCGCTTGTCTGCCATTGTATGGAAGTATTTGCCCTGCTAGAAGACGAACAACCAGACGTCTTCTTCCTTACGGAGACATGGCTACACGACCAGGCTATGGCGTCCATTAATTTAGCTCTACCAAGTGGGTACACGATGTATACCCTACACCGAAATTCCAGAGGAGGTGGCATAGCAGCCGCCGTAAAATCCTGCTACCCGTGCATCTGGCAGAAAAGCTCAGTGGCAGCTTGTGAGAGTGCGCAATTCAGTATTACTTTATCTCCTCACTTCACGCTGTCTGGATTACTTATCTACAGACCTCCGGGTCCTGATGGAATTTTTCGCCTTAGTCTTCCTGAGGTAGTGGCATCTTTAGCACTGAAGACAGCCAACTTTACAATTATCGGCGACCTCAACCTCCATTTGGATCAACCACTTTCCAGTTCAGTTAGTACTTTACTAGCTGATCTTGAGGCTCTCAAAATTACCCAGCTGGTTGACCAAAGGACCCACAGTGGAGGGCATATACTCGACCCTTTTTTTACGAACATTCCGAATGTTCTACTTAGCGCCCCTACACCTATGGCCTGGACAGACCATTTCTTGGTACAAGGTCATATCACTTTATCGTCCCCTGTGTTCGAACCTTCTTCTCTAAGCGTTTTTAAACGCCCCTGGAAGAAGCTGCAATCAGAGGAATTTCAGCAGTTCCTCTCGACACACCGCGCTGCCTTTTCTACTGACATTACCTGTAGCTATGATAATTTTTGTGAATGGCTTACGTCAGCTCTTGACTCTTTCATACCTGCCAGGTGGACTAAAATTAGATCTAGTCCCTCGAGCCCCTGGTACACGGACTCACTTAGAATCCTCAAATCCGCCTGTAAAAAAGCGGAGCGTGCCTGGCGCAAAAGGTATGATGTTGAGCTCAAAAAAGCTTACAGATCTTGCACGAGGCATTACCATCAGGCTATTTGTAAAGCTAGAGCCGCCTACTATGCGACGGAAATTAAAAATAGCCCAAATCCGACGAAGATCATTTTTCAAATCTGTAAGGAGCTGACTAGTAAACAGATTGCGACTTCTGTCAAAGCTACATTGAACCAATGTGAAAAAATAGCCACCTTTTTTATAGATAAAGTTGAGACAATTTACAGATCTTTTTCCCAAAATTCTCGGGCTCTATGCCCGCCAAGTACCAAGCCTCCTACCGTCCCACAACTTCTCTCCATTCGTGGCCCCAACTTAGAGGAGTTTAAAGTACTAACTAGGAAAGTCAGGTCAGGTTCGCCTACGGACCCTTTGCGCCCAATACAATTTCAAGAGCTCGAGGAGTGCTGTTACCCGGCGATCCTTGATCTCATTAACCTATCCTTTGAAACAGGAAGTGTTCCGGTCAAAGGAAAAAAGGCAACCGTTGTACCTATTTTGAAAAAACCTTCCTTGGACCCCTCTCTTCCTGAGAGTTACCGTCCCATTTCTCTCCTCCCCTGGATCTCCAAGTTAGCGGAATCTCATGCCAACCATGTTTTGTCTTCCTATTTGTTGGAAGCTAACATCCTCGACCCCTCTCAAAACGGGTTTCGAGCACATCATAGCACTGAGACCGCTCTCCTTGCGGTAGTGGAACAAATTAGAAAGCTGCTTGACAGAGACCAAACGGTAGCGCTGATCCTATTAGATCTCAGCGCTGCCTTTGATACCGTCTCTCATGCCATCCTTCTTCAGCGGCTTTCTGAGGCGGGGGTCGGCTTGACTGCACTTGATTGGTTCCGGTCGTTTCTTACCGACCGATCCTTTCAGGTGTCTACACCGCCTTTTGTTTCCACCTCCCGTTCCATACTGCAAGGCGTCCCTCAGGGGTCGGCCCTCAGCCCGACTTTGTTTAATTTATACGTCCAACCACTGGCAGAGGTCGCCCAGAGACACGGTCTGACCATGGTGTCGTACGCCGACGACACCCAGTTAGTGGTGGCACTGAATGGTGAGTCCGCTTTGGACGCTGCTGCCTTTCAGGTCGCTCTGCGAGGGATCATGGAATGGATGTCTGATAACAAGTTGCAGCTAAATGCCTCAAAAACCGAGGTCTTAATCTTTGGAAAAAACACAGACCTCTGGGGCAACCAGTGGTGGCCTCCGGAGCTTGGCCCTGCCCCGACGCCCGCTGAGGAAGTCAGGAATCTTGGGGTGTGGTTTGACAATAAGTTGTCCTATATTCCCCACACCAAAAGACTGGCCGGGATCTGCTTTGGCACCTTACAGTGTCTCAGACCTATTTTTAAATTTTTTGACCCCATAACCAGGCAAATCATAGTTCAGGCTATGGTTCTGAGTAGATTGGACTATGCTAGTTCACTTCTACTGGGACTGAACAAAGCTGACCTTCTCCGCCTTCAGCGTATCCAAAACGCGGCGGCCAGGATGCTGGTCGGCTTGCCGCGCTCCTGTTCCGCCCGTCAAACCATCCAAAATTTGCATTGGCTCCCGGTGGAACAGAGGATCAAATTTAAGGCACTTTGCATCTCTTTTAAAATCCTAAAGTTGTCTACTCCTCCTATTCTTGTCCAGACTATATCCCCTTATCTCCCTAACAGAGCTCTTCGCTCAGCAGGATCAAATCTGGCAGTTGTTCCCCGCTTCAAAAGAGCTAGAATGGGTGGACGCTCTTTTTCGGTGTTGGCTGCCTCACTCTGGAACACCCTCCCCCCTTCGCTTCGTTCTATCACCAACCTTCTTCCTTTCAGGAAATGTCTGAAAACTTTTCTGTTTGCCACGATTTAGTTCCTTCAGCGTATCCTGATTAGTATTCTTTCTCTGTTATGTTTTACCGTCTCCTTAGCGCCAGGACGCCACTTTGCTGCGGCATCTGTGCGCTATACAAAAAAATTATAACATAACATAACATAACGCAGTCAGGTGGGAGGATAAGGGCATTCACTGCCAATTCAAAGAGTAGCAGGAATCAGCACTAAATGGGTTCTTCTCTACCCGCAGGGGCACATAGGGGTCACTTGGGAAACACGGGTTCTACTGACGCGATCTAAAATCCAGTCCGTTACTCCTGTGCCATTCCAGCTCAGTGTGGGCATTCATTTCCCTCTAGTGGCTATTCTTGTTCCATTTCACACTCTCTAGACTGGAGGCCCTGTCTTTGCAGTGCAAGGCGTTCATCTCTGGAACTCTTTTCCCTTAGACCTTCATATGCAGAACACCAAACAGGCATTCAGAAAACCACTTAAGAACCGGCAAATTCTCGGCCTTGGATGCTTGTAATCTGATCAAGTCCCAACTTGAATAGTACCATGAGCTTTATGTATGTGCACTTTGAGTACATACACAAACAAAAGAAAGTTGAGCCCTGGGTTTTCTCCTATATTTGGGTGTAGAATGTCAATTTTTTTTAATCCACATGAGGTTCAGTGCGTAGTCATGGAAAGCTTGCAAAGTCACAGGGTTTGAGGATTGTTCGTGGAAATCTTCTTCTAAGTGCTACTTGTTTACATGAAATGGTATTGCCACAGGGGTACCTGGAGTTGCATTGTGGGAAAAAACAGACGGGTGTTCAATCCGCAAACAGGAATGAATCCACCCTTGCTGGTTTAAAATCACCTCAGATCAGTGGGTGTTCGCCGTCGTCCTTCGCGGCGACTGCCTGGAATTCCTCACCATCCCACCCAACATACCACAACATAGTTACAACCTCAGTCTCTCTTACAAGAATAGGCCACAGCGCTCCTATAAAAGGCACCATTCAGTCAGGCCCCTACACCAGCAAGGAGGTGGAGTTTACTCACAATACTGCTCATTCGAAAGAAGGAAGGCTCGCTCTGCTCCATGCTAGACCAAGGTCGCCGAATCGCCTCATCCTGTCCAACACTGTCACGCGACGAATCTGCAGGATACCAACCCACTACTCGGTCAGAGGGATTTCATAACTGTGTTAGATCTCAAAGAAGCATTTTTATTTATTTGTTTTTATTTATTTATTGAGTTTTATATAGCGCTGGCTAAACCTGGAGGTATCAGAGCGCTTTACATGAGGAAGAAACATTGTTTCAGAACATGGTTACAAAGTTACATCATTTACTGGAGCGTAGTTACAGGAATTACATGAGAACAAAAGCATGAGGAAAAAAAATAGGCAAGGGGAGAGAAGATTAGGGGAGAGAGGGAAGGAATAGGGGAGATCGAGAATAATGGAGGAAAGAGGAGGGGGAGGGTGTAGGACGCACAGCAGGGAGACGAGGAAAAACAGTGTCCGACGTCCGGCGGGGTGGTGACGGCCGAGGGGTGAACCAGAGCCAAACTCCTCAATAGCTGCGTGGGATAGCACCACCGGTCATCGGCCAAAGGTTGCTCGGGCACCGCAGTGCAT
Organism: Triturus cristatus; assembly: GCF_964204655.1. Classification (NCBI taxonomy): domain Eukaryota; kingdom Metazoa; phylum Chordata; class Amphibia; order Caudata; family Salamandridae; genus Triturus; species Triturus cristatus. Next base: position 1,189,010,939 of record NC_140592.1, read on the forward strand.
ACAGAAAGGTTATAGGTTCCGCCTGTGGGAGGGAGGGTTTGGGGGGGGGGGGGGGGGGGGGGAGGATAGTCCAAAAGTTCCATCGAGCGTGCCGGTCACGGTGTACGGTGCTGTGCTCCCAGCGGTAATGGGATAAAAGCCCAGGCCACCGCTGTGTGAGACTCCCTTGTCGCTGTGGACTCTCTCAGAGGGGTCTCTGAGACTCCAGGGCATAAATGCTGGATCTCTCCCCAACAAGGGGAGAAGGAGTGCTTTGGAAAGGGGCCCACTCATGGTGGCCATTATTAGAAAATTGTAGTCCGGGCAAATTTCACCTATGTCGATAACACCTCAATTTCAAAGCGCTCCTGTCCTCATGCGTGCAGTTATGCCAGCGTAGCGTGATCCGTTTCGTTTCCTTGATCAATGAGGCTCTCCCTCAGCCATATGTGGGTTATTACTTGTGGCCTACCCAGTGGGTCTCGGCCCCGATGCGGAGGCCGCCTCCTCCTCGCTGAGTTACACTCACGCCATAATGTCCTCAGCAATCATTGCCTCAACGCACCATGGGTTATGGGCTCTATTCCTGATGTTCACTCCCCTTAATCCTTGTGAATTCCGCTCAGTCAGGGAGGATAAGAGCCCCTTGGGCTGGCTGCCGCACCCCCAGCTCGCAGCCCAGTCTTTCACTCACTGTTACCGGCGCTCAAAGGCCGCAGCAGCGCATCGTCTAGGTGCTCGCGGTAGCCACTACGTCTCTTGCAGCGGCTCTCTCCGCTCTTGTGCTACATTTCTTTTTGGGCCTTCGCAGCGGTGATTTCGATTCTTTCCACATCCCTATCCACCCTGCTACGAACAGAAAGCTTCTTGTGCATTGGAGCGGAGCCCACATGAGCAAACAGGCTTGACAATTGGGTCCTAGGTGTGTATTCGCTTGGTTCAACAATGATCTCGATTTTCTTGATGTAGGTGCCTACAATGGTCTTTTTCGGTGGTATTTTCAATTGAAGGGACTTGCACTAAAGGGCAAGTTCATTATTCAGAGTCAGTGGCGGAGTGCAGCGTGGGATGGACTACCGTGCCAAGGCAGAGCAGCCTGTGCACCAATCAAGTGAATGGCCTGTGCACCAATCAAGTGAATGGCCTGTGCACCAATCAAGTGAATGGCCAGAGAAGCGTTCTAAAGTTTGGGGGCATTGGCACAGATATTCGGCAGACATTACAGCGTGATTTCCTTATAATCAATGTAAACTTTGTACGTCATAGGATACTAAGGGATTACACTTGTAGTGTCACTGTTTTTAATAATCTTTTAATACCTATCTTTGTATGCATGGTCTTCATAAAATCTAATAAAGTGTGTTATAAAAATATTTGTCAAAAATTCAAACAGAAAGTAGCAAATGTTAATTTTGTAATGCACACAGTGCAGTGCCAAAACTGAATGATGTCTGGTTCCGGTACAACACAGAATTCTACAGCCCATGGTCTATAGGGCTAGATGTAATACACTGCACCTGCTTAAGATTTGGAAGTAGTGAAGGTAACACAACATGGGTAGCTGAGGCTCCACCTTGCAAAGTTTCCTATTGGTTGTGCTCTGTCCAATCCAATATATCAACCTAAGAGGTGTGAGCAAGGACAATGGCAAACTAATCTCACACCCTGATTGGTCAGGGGCCCAGAAATGAGGACACTATAAGCCAGGGAATGCTCGTTAACAGCTGCATTTTTGTCAGTTTAAAATTATTTTAAAACATTTTTGTGTGCAAACAGACCAATTATACCAATAATCACCGATGGACGGGGGAATTGATCAGAGCATAAGGCCCGGGTTGGGGTAAACATTTTGCAGGTAACACCCTCACTAAATCAGTTATTATCTATTCACTCCCACGCAAATAAATGCAAGTAAACTCACTCCGCTGTACGGTTTCTCCTAGATCTTGTTTTGGACAATCAACTTCAGCGAGGTTTTTCTTTGCACCGTTTCCCAGATAAGAAAAAAATGGATGCATGAGCTGCTCAGCTTTTTGCCGCGATGCAAAAAGCATAATAATGCAGTCTAAAAATAAAATATAATCTTCAACTTCCAGGCTGAATATCACATGTCAGAAAATCAATGGCAGAGTCTTGCAAAATGAGCCGTAAGAAAGGGGAAGCAGGCCTTGCCCACTGGAGGAAGCGGCCAGGAGGCGGGCGGCCAGGAGGAAGCGGCCAGGAGGCGGGCGGCCAGGAGGCGGGCGGCCAGGAGGCGGGCGGCGCACTTTCCAAGGAACTTCCAGCACTAAACGCCCGGGTCCGGTCCAGTGATAAGAGAGGTGGGCACAGCAAGAATTATAAACGGATAAAGGCCAAATAACATTGCAAAATTGTTGGTAAGAACAATAGGCCCTATTCACTAAAAAAAACCATAAAAGTATAGGGGAGATGTACACCTAAGCCGGATCGTATGTTTAGGATTTTTTCAGATGTCCGAGTAGGAATGCCGTAGGACATTTTTCAAGGGGGCGGCTAAGGAGAACTCAGCACTGGCCTCCTGCACAATGCTCTGCACAGTTCTTCTGTCCAATGCATTTTTTTCTCTCCATGGAGCAAACTTCCCTGCGGTAAAAGTCCTCCTGTTCCCTCACCAAATCTGGAGGGGATTTGTTCACATTCCCATCTTGGAGGGAGAGTTACTCCAGCGCTCGGCTTCCTCACCTTACGCATGCTCCGAAAGATCTTCAAATGGCTCCAAATCTCCACCAGACGCATCGTCACTCAAGCCCTCGTCATCAGCCGCTTGGGCTATGGCAACGCACTCTACACAGGAATCACCATAGACCTCCTGAAAAGACTGCAGACCATTCAGAAGTCAGTGGCCAGACTCATCATCGACCTCCCCAGGCGGACCCACATCACCCCTCAAGTGAAGAAACTCCACTGGCTCTCCGTCCACAAGAGATGCCAGTTCAATATTCTGACTCATGCCTACAAAGTCCTGGACAACCAAGAACCAGCAAACATTAACCAAATGCCTGAGGTTCTACCAACCCTCCAGACTCCTGCGCTCTGCCTCCCTCTTCCTCGCTCACATCCCCCGAATCCACCAACTCAACTGTGGAGGACGCTCTTTCTCCTACCTTGCCGTAAAGTCCTGGAACGGTCTCCCCCTCCATCTCCGGACCTCACCCTCCCTCCAGGAATTCAGAAGGGGACTCAAGACCTGGCTATTCAACTGATCCCATCCCGAGCAGATTGACTCACCCACTTAGTTGTGTAAAAAGGGCTGTTTGTTCGATTACATATTAACAAGGAATTTTTCTCTGCTATTAGCGATCACTCCAAAACAAACTACATATCACTACCCGTCCCGTCTTCCACTGATGAAAAAGGGACACCCCGACTGATTCTGGCCAGCTGTTGCAACAGTGCAATCATCCTTTTAACACCCTGTTCTCTGACCTGGGACCTTTGATCCCTCTGACTGGGAGTTATCATACACCCATCCGCCTCTCATTTTAGATAAGGCGCTGCTCTAATACCAAACATAAATACATTTGATGACGGAAGTATTTCACACCAAATATTCCTCTTGCTCTGTGGACTATTTACAAAGCCAACAATAGAACAGATTCATTGCGACCTGAAGAAGTCCTTCTGATAAGGACGAAACGCGTCGGCTGTGTTTTGATCATCTTGATCATGTTTTAAAACTTCATTGAAATAAAATAAGAACCTGGAAGAATACTTGTGGACATGGATCTTATAAAATTCTTGGTCTAAATGTATCTGTGGTGCACCTGTGCTGTTTGTTTACATCACTCCCAGGAATATTTACCTATTAAAATCCCGTCATCAGTTTGAGCAGAAAAGTAAAGTTAAAAAGCAGTGGTACATAAAAGGGGCAGTTCACAGCTTTGAATCATGGCAGCGCAGCTATTAATACGGACAATAGTATTTGACTTTTCAATCTAAAGCTACATCTTAAAGCCTCAAGGATGCGACATCCAAGTTCCTAGAAAGGCAAGGAAGAAATCGGCTCTGACTCAGAGCTTCATGCAATATCCACATGGTAACAATGTACAAGTTGCCTCTCGGCTGTCACAGCTGTTTTCAGGATGAAGGGCATTCAATGGAGACTCAGTAAGATATTTTAGATTTCGGTGTAATATCTGCAACAGAGAGAGGTTTATTACATCAAGTTACAGAGGTTTGTGTAGAGCACATTCTGCGGATGCGCACCGCTCTCTGGCCACTGGTACCTTCTTGATCTGCTCTCACGGACCATAGCATGTGGTATCACAGTAGAAACAAATCACAAACAAGCAGAGATACACCAGCCGCATTCCATCAGAGTCACTGGTCAAAATTCAAACCTCAGTCATTTCTTCAAACTACAAAATAATTATTTTATCATCATTACGGCTCTGGAGAAATTCGATTTTACTAAAAAGAAGAAAAAAAAGGTCGATTTGAAGCAGCGGGATGAACAAAATAAGTTTTAAAACATCTAATGACATTCAACTTATTTAAACTAAAATACAAATGTAAAAGTTTGAATTTATTTATTTTCTAATATAAACCTATTCTTGCAAACTTTCTCTGGCAATGGTTTAAAAAAAGAACTTCACTAACATCATTTAATTGGTTAACTTTTCTCCAAAATCTCACAAAATTTACAGACGTGAAATCCCACAACTTCATCCACCTTAGTACCAGTGCACGTTCTTGCTAAGTCTGTATAATACCGCACTCCTGACAAACCACCAATCAACACCAAACCTCTTGATTATGATGCTTGCGCTTGTCAGGCTTGCCAGTCGGAGTCTTGGGCAGCAAGCTCATAACGTTGCTGTCCACTCAGTATTAGAACATTGGAATGTCAGGAGCTCCAGTGAAAACAATGGAGTGCTCCAGGCTTCTAACGGCTGGTAGAAGCCCGGAGCATCAACATTCCAATATTTAACAAAGGCCTCACAGACCCCAAGGAGTATTCAACCCCATCAAGCTCTGTGAAGCCTTTGTTTTACAACTTGAAACTTTCTGCCCTGTAGGAGCGGAATGTTCTAATAGCCTTTGAGCCCTCCATAGCAGGCTTTACTGGCCATTGGCTCGGGCCTTTAACTCTGGAGCGGGCCTTTAATGGCCGGTATAGGCAGTTATGGCAGGTATAAGATTATAGTTAGGACCTTTGTTCCCTAAAGATTGGTTCACAAAGATTTTTCAGTCAGTTGGTGTGATTTACTTCAGACTCAGGTGTGACCGACTCAATTTGTTTTTGGTAAGCCTCTTGTACAGGAAAAATCTGCATGAATTAGACCATAAGTATGCACGGTAGAATTTTCTGCCATTTCAATCATTATTATGAGGCACAGCAAGTTGCAGATACTGCAAAGATTTTCTTTAGGCATTGTTTAGCCCGAATACTGTGCCGGATCCTGAAGGCAGCTTCTTATGGAAAGGGGTGACATCAGAAGTTTTGCTTTAACAACAAATATTATAAATTTTACAAATACAACAGACGACACTCAGTCCCACTACAGTCACCGAAGAGTTTATATCACAAGTGGCGAGGAGAAGGGCGTTCACAGCACTGACTGGTGTGTCACTAGAGGGGAAGTGGAACCCCAGCAAGTTGCACTTTCCTACCAATAACTGGGCAACACAGGTTTTAAGAGACCAGTTAGCTGCCCTGAAAGTACTGGTCAAAGTTTGGGATCAACATTAGGCAATCAGCAAGTAGGGGGCCAATGGAGAATACAATCTTGTGCATAGGCTTAAACCTCAAGGCATAGTGAACGTTCCCTGTTTTAGACAGGCGACACTGATGTGCAGGTAGGACCACCCATCTCCAAAGGGTTGTCCCCTTTGGAGATGGGTGGTCCTACTTGCACTTGATGATGACTTGGGAGATGATGCACAAAATGAAGGTGCCCAACCTAAAGACAGCAGACATTTCTACAGGTGGGAGCTAAAGCTACCAGGTTAGGTGCTGCAGGCATTTTCAGATGCATGCATGGGAGTGCAGTTTAGCAGTGTGATGCTGGTGCAACGATGCAGTGCTGTCAGTGCCACCTGGTCTGACTGCGCCATTTGCATGGCTTACAGACTGGGAGCTGCATCTTTCAGAGCCTTTTCAGCTGCTTTGGTTATCTGCAGGTGTATGTATGTATGTATGTATGTATAACACATTTATAGAGCGCCTGGTTACACCACAACGGTGTGTCCCCGCGCTATGACACAGGAGAAAGAAAATAGCAGTGAGGAGATGCTAATCAGAACTCTAATAGTTCTTTTTTCCATAGAGCCATGTTTTGAGTTGTTTGCGGAAACGTATTTCAGACGTCTCTGTTCTTAAGGTTATTGGAAGGGTGTTCCAGGTCTTTGCTGCTAGATACCTGAAGGACCTGTGCAGAATGTTCTAATGCCAGGCAGAGCTGAAGGCCCCTGTGACGACGTGAAGAGGGTGCTTGGCAGGAGTTTAAAGCAGAGAGATAGACAGATGGACTGGAGTCCAGGGGATGCAGGTAACTCTGATGACGCCTTTATACGTGAAGCCTCAGCTACCCCAGACCCCTCTGGAGCTTCTCCCGGGATAGGACACAGAGGTTCCTGAAGGACAGACAATGCCTCAAGTGAGCCAAGATCCCTTTCTCTGTCAGTGTGCTGCTGGGAGAGAGGTGGACCCTTCAGTGAACAATGCTCTGGTGAACAGCCACGATTCCACAGATGAGCAGGACTCGGGTAACAGTGTCTTTCCCCAATGTTCATGATTGTTAAGAGGAATATTGGGAGAGGGTGAGTGGATGATGAATTTGTTTTGTGGAAAAAGGTGCAGAAAAGCAATTTCAGGGCACATATCCTATCATCAGAAGATGGTATGGAGGGCAGGGTATGGGCTGAGAAGAACCCGGCTCCCAGAAAGAAGAACACACAAAGTTAGGCGGATTTGTATGGCACAACTTATCATCTGTGAGGGTGTCCAGGGGCTGGAGCAGGAGCGTAGGCCTGGCGGTGCTCCTAGTTGAACAGCCAGGTTTTCAGCTTCTTGTGGAACTTGAGGAGTGGAGCAGCAGTTCTGGGGCCGTATTATAGAAGTGCCCCGAGAGCGCAATGGACATTAGCGCCTGCTTTGTACGCCCCAGGAATCTTTGGTGTTATGGTATTACAGAAGGGGCTGCAGACGCTTATGCGTCCCCTTCTGCAATACCGAGAGGGCTGGTGCACATACATCGCCAGTGCTTCCTCAAGAGGGCGTTCCCTCATTTGCATGGGGGTGTGGCCCCATGCGCATGCGGAAATCCCTTTGCCTCTGTGCCGGCGCCATATTACAGATGTGGGTGCAGAGGCAAAGAAGCTCTCTGGTGCCGTACTGACAGTGCACCACCTACAAAGCGGCGCACTGCAAGAGCGCTTTCTGATTGCAACCCTCTGGTGGGGGAAAGAGGGTCCCATGGATCCCCCAGACATCTCCTTGCAGGCGGGTGCAGTCACTTTCTGCACCCGCCTGCAAGGGGATCTCTAATCCGCTTTGAAAGTGCAAACGGGTGCCGCCTGCACTGTGAAAACACGGAGCGGCTTTGAAGCAGCCGCTCCATTTTCCACATGAATGCGCTGCCCTGGAGTTCGCGCCAGCCCTGGGGACAGCGCATTCACTCTAATACGGCACATTTTCCTTGATTGTGCCGGGCACATGTTTTATGAGGTGCGCCCGGCGCAATCAAGGAAAATGCGCTGTATGTGTAACACGGCCACTGATGTGTAGAGAAAGTTCGCTCCAGTTTTTGGCAGCGATGAAGGAGAAGGTGCGCCCTCCTGCCGTGCTTCTGCAGATGCGTGGGATTCATGTGAGGGAGAGAGAGAGGTGGGGGGGTAGTTGTCTGGTGGGATGGTAGAGTTAATGCCATACAAAACACAAACAAAACTATTCACTGAATGACACCGTGGAATCCACTTAATAGGTTCTCCACAAGTTATTCTCACAGTCATATTTGTTACGCAAATTTAGGGATGAAATATTTCTTAGTTTCTTGGCAAGTACAGAGTTAATTACAGCACAAGTCATCCTAACATGGGCAGGGTGGCGAGAAAAGACAAAATTCAATAGAAGTGAAGCATCCTGGGAAGGGGGAAATGATTATGTTGTTTGCAGATAAATTACTTAAGAGGATTAGGCTAAAGCCGCAATTTAGAAAATACATGGGAACGAAACAAAAGGAGATCTCAACACTGGGTCAGCTGAACGTGTGATATCGATGAATGAGTATTCTATATTTACATCGATACACAATGCTGCAGCTAAAAGCTGATGAAATGTCAGATGCGGCAACGGATTTGAATCAAAAGCTGCTAAAGGCCTCGCTCACCTTTCCGCTCTGCCGATGCTTTTTGCCAATGCTGGTCTGCATCAGCAAAAAAAAAAGGGAAAAAATTGTTGTTGATGCTGAATAGCATTCGAAAAACATGCTCTCTAACAGGACATGGTAAACATGGTGTATGTTTTGCCATTTACTGTTCCAAGATGCCAACACCCATCTTGCAATGGTAAAAAAAATAAAAATGAGCATGAACGCAGATTGTCAGGAAAGGGTAGCCCGGTAGCAAATTGACGGTGCAAGGGGCTACTAGGTTAATAAATAAATAAATGTAAAAATAATAATAATAATAAATATATATAATATATATATATATATATATATATATATATATATATATATATATATATATATATATATATATATATAAATTATCAACCTGGACAGGGTAGGCCGTGGGAGCAACAGTTAGAAAAGAGGGGAAAGGGAGGGTAGCAAGCAAACACGGTGAATAAGCGGTGTGGTGGAACATGGGGAGGGTAAAGCAACAGACTAGTGGGGGGGGCGGAGGAGCAACATAGTGAGCATGGAGGGGCAGTAGTGTGACGGAGAACCCGCTCACATGGAGTACTAAAAGCAAAATAAAAGTAGTACCCTGGATGTAAGCGGTGGAATGATACAAGTCACAGATAGCAGAGAACCGATGCTCCAGGGAAAGGACAAACACAAGAGGAAGGAATGTCAAATAATAACAGGCGAGCATCTGGGATTGATTAGAGAATCAGCTTATGATAACCAACAGGCTGACGCAAAACCCTCTTTAAGTATTGGGATTGTCCACTATATGTCTTTTGACCACAAACAGTCAAAGCAGTCTGCAGGCGAGACCTAAAACGTCTTACAGCTGTGTCTGAAGAGCCAGGGAAGATGCCGGCAGCATTAAACCACAGTGAGCTAACGCCCAGTAAAGATGGCTACTGTTAGACCGATCGGCACAGCTCTTCAGAGGGTGGCAAAACCAGCAGGGGGTCTGCAATTCAAACGGTTACTAAAGAAATAAGCTGCATATAAGTAACTTGGAACAGCCAACGAGATGCTGCAACACAGGGGCGGCTCCCTATACAGCTGCCGTGGTATCCAAACAATGTCGGTCAATTAAGATAACTATCTGGAAGACCATAGCCCGGGAAGTGACCTCTGACCCGGAAGGACTCATTTCTGGATGCCTTAAGATTCACCTATTCGTTTTTTTTCTCAATTAAACGTTTCAGTGTAGTAAGAAACCGTGATTGCTGTATTGTACATTTGATAGAATAGCAACGCAGATAAATGCCTGAATCCACAATTCTATGGAAATCATCTCAGCAGGCATAATTAAACATGTTCAGAGATTTCATTTATAAGCCCCAACACAAAAGTCTTTTTATTACATACACGGGTTATCAACGCACGGAGGCAAAAATAACTCCTTTTATCAGCTAGACCTAAAGAAATGCAATTACAATACAGGAAATTAAAAACTGATTACTTCAGGTCCTGCGCGCAAACGGACTCCTGTTAGAAAGATGTAGGCAGCTGCCGCTTACAAAAATTTATTAAACATGACGGTCTAGGGGTGAAGAGAAAAAAAAGTTGCTTGACAAAGAGACACCACACAAAGCCTGCAGGCGAAGTTTACCTGAAATAGTAAGAATTAGTAGGAAAGAGGTAAGATTAATTGGAGAAAAAAAAAAGAATTTTGCGGCGCTTCATACCACACTACTGCCGTTCCTAAGCTCTCCGAGTAACAGGTTTTATTATTATCAAATAGTCAAAAATAAAAAGCTACCTGTGGCAAAGGCATTACAAAAATCGGCAAATGTGCAAATTTCTGAGCAGTGGATGTTCTTAGTGGTGGCATAGTTTACCCCACAGATGTTTCTTTAGTGAAACCTGGGGCTTCAACTTTTTAAAAAACGTTCTGTTGTTTTGTGTGTCTTTTTATGGTCTGGCTTGACAGAGCAGCAGCAGCCAGGAAATGATGTGAGCATCACTGGAGAGGGGCTTTGGCTCCACCCACTTGTTGGGAGACAGAGGCACCTGTTATGATTGGACAGCAGTTGTGTGTTTCCACAAAAAGGGCTTGCCATCCACACAGCTGTGACCATTTTGTTCATTTATCCAGCTGCCTGAGCTTTGATGTTCAGGTGAACACACAACATTGCAATGCTATTAAAGTGTCTTAGATAACTAGATAATTTATGTTGTTTTTCACGTGGCAGCAGGACAGATGGGAGGAGGGCAGTCGTCAACTTACATGGATTTTTAGGTGTGGCTTGTCAGTGCAACTCTTTTTTTTTTTTAAGTTTAAAGTTTTTTTTTTTTTAAGTTTAAAGGTCAGTGAAACTCTTACCTGGCATTTTAAGCTACATCAATAGTATTCTGCATTTCACTGCTTCCACTCAAATATAAATGAATTGCTTCACTTTACCATACAACATTCTGTTGAAGCCAGACCTATTGGCTTTGCCAATGCTTGTTATAGCTCCTGACCACCTGTTGTAGAGTGTACTGCTAAACTTTGAGTGCTTCTGTGGTGCATAGGTGAGAGTGTGTGTGTGTGAGAGAGTGTGTGCGAGTGTGTGTGAGTGAGTACGAGTTTTTTTTTCTTCTTGGTGGGTGCATTTCAGCTGATACTTGAGGTCTGCCTACTGAGCAGGGCACAAGTCCTAAAAAAAGAAGTGGGGGGACGCTGACATCACGACAGGAAGTGACGTCACGAAAGGTGGCTTGCACCAGACGACTCATTGCCTCCCCTCGCTCACCCCTTAGATGCGATTGCATCAGAGAAGCCAGCGCGTGTGCAGCGTTCTAAATGAGATCCGATCTCGCCCCAGAGAGGCCAAAGAGTGAATGTGTGGCTCCATTTGCTCCAGTTATCGAGCTCCCGGTACAATTAGTAGGGGGACGCCGTCCACCCGTGTGGTAGCCCGGCTCGAGCCCTGCTACTGAGGGGAAATAGGCCTAGCCTTGCTGGAATGGCCAGGAGCTGTAAGAAGACATAAACGCCAACTTACCGGTTCTGACTGCTGCGGTAGGTCCGGGAGGGGAAGGGCTGTTTCCAGTAATGACACCTAAATGCCCCCGTACAGGAGAGAGTTGCTCCATTGCCACCCAGTCAGCCACAAGCAGGTAAATGACGGCCTCCGCCCATGGCGATGCAGTCACCTGGACATCCATCCATCTCCTACAAGCTGTAGTTGGCAGCATCATAAGTGACACTGGATTCAAGCACAGACTACTAGCCTCGAGAAGAACCGTGCAACGGTGTTGGTGAGTCTGCCGCACAAATGTACATGTTGCCCACAAATCTTTTCCAATTTCAAGCTTCTTTCCCAATCTGGAACTCTCTCTCTTGCAAAAATGGGGCTCCCCAAGGGATTCAGGATACTGATAAAGTGTTTTAAGCACAGCCTCTTCATACTCTAGCTTTTGTCATTTTTTAGCGCTCTAATATACCACTATCACCCTATTTAATGGCCATACAGATCTGCCAACCACCAAAGGAAGAAGGGCTGAGTTGGCCCTGCCGTGTTAACACTTACGACCCCCTCCTTACTTTCACCTAAGTTTACGCTTAAGTTTAGCATTTGTTAAAATTATGTTGTGGAGCTGTTGAGTTGAAGGGATGCCAACTCTCAGCGGCTCAACGGGAACCGATGGCCCTGTAATGTGTGACGAGGGTCTCATATCCGACGGATATTCATTGACCTTGGGTTGGATGGGAGACCCTGTAAGGGTTGGTGGCCGCCATGCTCTACAGGGACCTACGTCACACCTTGCCAATGCTGGGGCATCCACACATGTGGATCAGAGGAGGTGATACATCCAGGAGCTCTGAACCCGAACCGACCCTAGTTTATAAGTCATTGTTACAAATTCAACTCCATGCGTCAGCCACAGGAGCCCAGCTTGAGTTCGCTACATGGCCAGGAGCATCTAGCGGGGAGTGAGCTGCGCGAGGGTGCAGAACAGAGGAAATGTGCGTGGAACATGCCCCGAGCTTACAAGTCATTGTTACAACTTCACCTCCATGCGTCAGCCACAGGAGCCCAGCTTGCGTTCGCTACACCGCCAGGAGCATCTAGCGGGGAGTGAGCTGTGCGAGGGTGCAGAACAGAGGAGGTGTGCGTGGAACATGCACTGAGTTTACAATTCATTGTTACAACTTCAACTCCATGCTTCAGCCACAGGAGCCCAGCTTGCGTTGGCTACACAGCCAGGAGCATCTAGCGGGGCGTGAGCTGTGCGAGGGTGCAGAACAGAGGTGGTGTGCGTGGAACATGCACCGAGCTTACAAGTCATTGTTACAACTTCAACTCCATGCTTCAGCCACAGGAGCTCAGCTTGCGTTGGCTACACAGCCAGGAGCATCTAGCGGGGCGTGAGCTGTGCGAGGGTGCTGACCAGAGGAAATGTGCGTGGAACATGCACCGAGCTTACTGTCTGACGTGGCCTCATCCTTCGCGTCAACCACACAATTAAATACCAACAACAAATCAAAGCACAGCAAAAGTTCCATAAAATGTTACGTTTATTTATCTAAAACCGATCCTTGGAGCTCTGATGCACCCTCGGGGATTGCAATAAAAGCAAGCTTCAGGGCTCATTCAGTTACAAATTCCCCACAGGGTGTATTACAATCGTAGTCGATATTTAGGGTGGGGACGATTCCCATTGGTGTGAGGTAACTGAGTGGATGTCCAATGTCCAGGGGGGGCCGGTTCCTGGTACGCCCCAATTCTGGGTATCCCGGGCAAGGTGGATCGGTCCCGGACATGGGCGGCTCCTCCGTAATGGCAAGAGTGTCGCCCCACTGGTCAGTCAGTCAGCGGTCAAGCGAAAAATAAAATGACCGCTGACTGAGCCAATGGCAGCAGTGCCGGGAGGGGTGGGCGGGGCTGGGCATAGCAGGGAGAAATGGTAGGTGCACTGTAACTGCGCAGGTCTGTTTGGCCGGCCTCTCAGGTTTCTCCAACCCAACTGTGTGGCACAGCCGTGTTCGAGAAACGTCACAAGCTCCTAGGCACTGTCTGAGCGGCAAACCATGCTATTGAGAGCAGCACAAGAATTGGGTGGGGAGCCTGTGCCCCAGGGCATGCTGGGAGTAGAGCCGGGAAAGAGAGCAGAGGCGGCTGTGCCGTTAGGTATGGCTTTTTTTTCTATTATTCCCCGTAATCCCCCGTCCTGCCTCCCCACTCTAGTATTGTGGCATCCGCCACTAGTCCCGGAGAATACTCCTCTTTTATTTCCTGGGGTTCACCTTGGCAAAAAGGGATGTTGCGAAGAGATAAAGGAGCTCCCTGACACCCACCGAACACAAGTAGAGTACGGGTATGACCCAATGTATAGAAGCAGAAAGGGTGGTGTACGCAGAAGATATGGGGAAGATGGATTTCTTATTTTGGGATTGACGAACAGGAAGGAGCGGTCACTCTATTCCCCCGGCCTCTCCCTATGGGAGCTCCTCTGAACCATAGGCTAACGTGGAGCTGACGTATATTTCTGCTCTCAGCAAGGGCCCGGTAGCTTCCCCACATGGTCATCTGTAAGCCACCTCTATGGACTGGGGCGTGTGGTTAACCTGCTGTATGTTGAACTGTACTGGAAGCCTTGTGAAACTGCCCTTTTCTAGATGGCGGACCTGAAGGGAATGTTTCCCGTTGAAAAATGTAATTAAAACAGTTTCCAAAAACCTATCCTTCAAGAAAAAGGCCTGGTTCTAGACACTTAAATTGCTCTAGAAACATCTGTCCATGTGGGTTTCTCGACATAAAGTAAAATAAACTAATGTTAATTCATTAGCGAGTGCTTACTGTCATTCAGAAAGAAGCTCAAAACGTGGCTGTTCGGCCAATAAGTCTTGTCTATCTTGCCGGAGCTCTGCGGTTATGGGTCTGATAGCGCCGGGACACTCTGCTTGAGTAGCTGAGCGCTCAATAAAACACCAGATAACATAACATAACATCAGCGCATAGAATCTACTTTGGATGGCAGCCCCCACCAGGTCATTCCTGCTCAATCAGACTGAGAAAGCAGAGGAAGCGAATACGGAGAGCTGTAGGAAGGAAAGTACCGGTCCAGTATTACTGAAGGAGTTCACCATAGTAACGCAAGAGGAAGTCAGTGCCTTAAACAGGGTCTAATCATGGTCATCAGAACACCTGGCTCCTCTCTATATTATGTCCATCTTGGCCCCTGCTCTCCTGCACTGCCTTACTGACTTGCTAAATCTTTCACTGAACCACGAATCAGTTCCAGCAAAATGGAAATCGGTGAAGGTCAAAGCCATTCTTAGGTCTAAAATGTCCTAGCTCCTTAGGACCCGCCTATCTTCCTACTTTTTTTCTTTTTTTAGAGAAAATCATGGAGACATTGGTGAAAACACAATTGATGGCATTCTTAGAAAGCCGCCATCGGCTTGGCCCTTCCCAGTCAGGTTTCCGTGCACTGCATAGCACGGCAACAGCCCCAGTGGAAGATTCAGATAATATAAGACTTTCCCTTGACAATAGTGACTCAGCAGTGCTTGTTTTATTGGATTTATCAGCTGCGTTCAACACCATCTCCCATGTAGTCTTAATTAAGAGACTAGAAGCGATTAGTGTCAGCGGGAAAGTCCTAGGCTGGTTAAGGAACTTTCTGAGTGGGCGGACACGCGCGGTGCAGTTCGGTTCCTTTGTCTCCAGAACCATATCATTGGACGGGGAGTGCCACGGGGACCTGCATTAAGCCCTACTCTTTTTAATATATACGTGGTTCCGCTTGCTCAAGTGATAAAATCATATGGTTTTGATGTCATCTCTTATGCAGAGGACACTCAGCTTGTCATCATAATGGGACCAAAGACAGAAGATACTGATGCAAGATTCAGAGACTGCATGAGCCATATTGCCGATGGATGCAGCAGAACTGCCTGCAACTCAGTGCAAGCAAAACTGAGATCATACTGTTTGGGAACGTCCACGCGATCTGGTCGGGTGACTGGTGGCCGGTAAATCTAGGTACAATTCCTATCCCAAAGGCAGTGGTGAGAAACCCAGGAATTATAGAAGACGAGACATTGTCCATGAAGGAACATGGATAACACATCACGGGTACATGTGTTTTGGCATCAAACGTGCTTTAAGGAAAGTATTTCAATGGATACCACTGCAAACAAGAAAATACCTAGCCCCGGCTGGGATAATTCGTCGTATGGACTGTGGAAATGCGATAATGGCCTCGATGAACGAAGGACTGTTTCCAAAATTGCAGGTGGTCCAAGACACTGCAGCACCCTTCGTATGCCATCTCCCACTCCTATCGCCTTCAGTACCCATGCTACGAAGCCTAAATTGGCTGCCAATACAAAAGCGTGTTTGATTTAAACTCCTCTGTTTGGCCCACAAATCCCTACATGGCACTGGCCCTCATTATCTACAGAATAAACTTGACCGGTATGCCCCCACTGGGAGTCTCCGGTCCAGCGGGAAACACCCGCTACATCCCTATCGTATCCGCACCGTTAGAAATAGAAGATCAGTTTCATACTGAGCCCCCCAAAACTGGAACCGGCTCACATCACATTTCTGTGCTAACACCGATAATGGACGCTTCAAAAAAGCTCTTAAAACAGGGATGTTTCAGTTCATTTTCAATAGCCTTACCCTAGCTCTTGTCTGAAGATTCACTACAGCGCCTAGAGACCCTTTTCAGGGTGGTTTGCAGCGCTCAATAAATATCAAAACATATGAATTCCATGAAACGTTGCCCTCAAACCGCTGAAAGTGTTCATTCACCCTCCCATAGTGATGGCCAGTGTAGAACAAGTATTGGCAACGCAAAGATGTGGGCAGCTTCTCGGCTTCGACGGGGTTAGTTTTGTTTTTGCCAAGTATTTTGCAGGATTTTATTCCTGGGGTAGTTCCTCGCCTCTTGTCAATCTACAAAGAAAAAGCACAACGGCTAAAAGTAAAAATATTTTTGTGATTTTAAAAAAAGCATATTGCCATACCAGGCTCTGCTACCAAAGGGAACTATTTTATGTGTGGTTGCGCTGCTTGTGAAAGGGCAGAATGTGGTCACTCACAAAGACCATGCTAGGGGTTGGAGTGGGCTGACTCATTTCCCATGATGTATGTTATGTTATGTTTTGTTATTTTAATTTATTCAGCGCACAGCTACTCGGAAGTGTCCCGGCGCTATAGACCGCTGGGGAACCCGTCCTGGCTATTCCTGTGAGATGGTCCCTTTCTGGGTATCTCCAAGGTGAAACCAGGCATCCCCGGCGTATGTGGGGGGCCGTTGTAGAGATGAGGCAAGCTTAATGCCCAGAGTTGCCGAGTGTGTTCCTGGTTAGAGTAGGTACCGAGGCGAGAATTATCGAGTCCGTTTTGACCCTGGTCCACGACCCTGCCGCATCGGGAATTGAACCCTGGTCCCTGGCCGATTCTCTGCTTACGGGTCTGCCGCCTCTAACCAGTGAGCCACACCTCTCCACATGTATGCTCTAGCGGCCCAAGAAAAATGTGAAAGACACAATAATACGCCACGGAGGAGGAGAGCTGGCCGAAAGACCTTTAACGTAAGTACAATGTACATATGATTTTACTAAAATAAAAAAGTCTTGGCTTATAGCAGACCTCAAAATGCATGCATTGATAATCATGTCTGCAAAACTAGAGACGTCTTAATGGAATATGAAACGTGAAGCCCGCTGTAGTCCAACCACAACGCCCTGTTCAAACCTCACAGTGAGGATGCCCTCAGATGCTCTCCACCGAGTTGCTTTTTATTTTTCTCATATTGTTCGAATTATTTGAAAGGGTTTTTTTTTTTATTTGCATGTGGCCTCGAGTTCTCCAACTATATTGTTATCATTGTCTGAAACGGATGTGAACTCTTAGGACCGCGCCTTGTCATTCTGGTAAATCCAAAAATTGATCATGTAACCATCCCAGTCGAAAGGAATCCTGTGAAATTGTACCATAGTTTATCAAAAGTCAAATAAATACATATATATGTTTTTTAAATGATGCCCTTCTTTCAAAAAGGCATCAAGGCGCTTTCCGCTAGCCAAGGTCAATGTTGCTGCAACTCACGCAGATGAATGCGGTAAAGATATGGCTTAGAGGCCGGAGTTGCCAACTTTGGGGCTAAGGAACCAGGTTTGAGTCTCGGCGTCGGCTCAACATCCTGTGATTCTGGGAAAATCACTTAATCGTCCTGTGCCTACAAAAAACACGAATGTGTCCTGGTGTAATGTAACTGGTGCCCGAGCGCTCCAATACCTTCGGGACGACTTTGCACTAAATAAAACGGCAAAAAAACCAAAACAAACATTGCCACATGCCTTAGATTTGGAAGCAAAACAAATACCAAAATCAAGCACCTGAGAACTATGTGGCTGATTCGGTGAATGAATGGATTATACCATTCATACCACACACTACCCATAGGGTGCCCTGGTTGATGCACCAGCTTAATGCCCTGTTAGCAGTATGTGTATAGTGTCTGATGTTGGGCATCTAGGCGCCCTCTGTAGTCCTGGGAGGATGGCTGACAAGACTCAAGGCGATCAGTGGACACTGCGTCGGTGCTGTTCAGTGATGAATCTTATGGGATGGCGGTGGCTAGAATAAAGGTGTTTAGTAAAACTCCGACAAGTAGCCACTGCAGGTTTACTCCTATGACTGGGGGGGTGGGGGGTGGGGGAGGGGGGGAGAGGGGGGATTGCCATCTTTCTACTACTACTGGAAAGCTGCACCTGCCGGCCTACACGGACTCCTCCTGACTGAAGAAGAGCAGACAATCCGCGGGTGTTACATTTAGAGGGTTTGTGCATTTGCACCTCAAACAGTGTATCTTCTCACAAAAAAAATAATTTTCCCAGTGAATAAAAAAAAGGTCTGAGCTCCAATTAATTTTGGCGGGGTTACCTTTCAAATGACACTCTAAAAACACATTTTTTTTTAAAACCTTTTTCTGGAACAGCCAGGTTTGTGTTTCCTTGGGTGGAATGGGGGAGCGAGATGTCAGCACCCATGAACGTGCTATATTGCTGGGGTTTGAAAGGTGTAACTATAATACTGCAGCAAGTGCAGTGGCACCGACAGCCGCTGAATGGGCTCACTGCACTCCATTTATGGCTAGTCAGCTAGACCCATCCGACTTTGCTGTATTACAGCCCATGGCATGCTCCCTTCAAAATCGGTGTTCCAGTGCAAAAAAACAACCTTTCAGTGTATGCAAGCTTTTCAAATACAGACTAAAATAACAAGTTGCATGGTGAGACCCCCCTTATGCCTCTACCACAGGCCCCATCCCACATCTGCAGTGTGCACCATGCTTGGGTCCACAAAACAGAGAATTGAAGCTAAGCTATGACCAAACTACACCTTGATACAAATTAACCCGTGGGCCAAATATGGATGAGGACTTTCAAGGTACACTTCCGCATTATATGTTTAATGCTCACCTGCACCTTTATTACAGAAAGGGTGCACTTTTTCTGTTTGCGTCATGGTCCACTCTTAAGCAGGTGCACCGGGTGCAAACAGCGAAAGGGCCCCCTATTATAAAGAATGGGCTGCCCTCATGGCAGCCAAAAACTTGCGCTGTTCAGATGGCAGGGCATTCAAGAGACACAGGGAGCAGCTGTTTAAAAGCTGCTTTGTTACTCTCTGTGCAGGCGGCAACCCGTCTGCACTTTCAAAAGGGATTAGAGCTCCCCTTGCAGGCAGGTGTAGTGAGCAGGGCCTGCGCAAGGCATGGGCAGTGTGGGCAGCTGCCCAGGGCCTCGCAATCAGCCTACCAGCATGGGGCCCACACAAGTGCAACACACCACTGGTCCTCATGTACCCCAGCCGATCCAACTGAAAGAAAGGTGTCTCGTAACAATTCAGCCTATGGGAGCCCCCCCAGCCCCCTGGGCCGGCGTGGGGAGGCCTAGGGGAGGGAGATACTTCCTCTTGTCCCAGTTGCAACAAAATACATTTTGCAGGGTTGTCCTGCAATTAGGCCTCCGGACGGGCTGCCCATTCAGAGACACTGCAGGACGGCCTTTGTTCAGCACTTCAGCGCCCCCACAGTTTAAACTCTCAGCCCCCAAGCAATTCTCACACCTTCAGCCTGATACGAGCTGTAAAAGCGGTGCTTGTTGGAGGCTGAAAGGAGGAGCTGCAGCCAGGAGAAGTCTCCACAAAGCAGCTTCCGGTGCCCTGAAGGTGTCACTTATGTAAATAAGAGGGGCATCAACTGCCTCACACATTCCCCTTCATCCGGGTTCTAAAAATCCTAGAGCCGACCCTGGTCGTGATTGACTGCACCCGCCAGCAGGGGGACGTCTAGGGGGGTCCAATGGGATCCCCTTCTGTCCCTTGAGAGGTTTGCCCTCAAAGGGCAAACAAATACTTTCAGTGGGCCTCCTAAATCCATATTTACCTCTGCGCCCACATCGATAATATGGCGTGGGGCAGAGGCACAGTGATCCTCTCATATGCATGGGGCCACGCCTCCATGCAAATAAGGGGCCACCCTCTTTCGATAGTGCTGGTGCTACATGTGCGCCAGCACTATCTGCATTTGAGAAGGGGCCGCTAAGTGTCTGCAGCCCTTCTAGAATACCACAATGCCCCAGGGGCATGAAAAGTGGGCACAAACACATTTTGCCTCCGGACACTTTCTGTAATACGGGCCCAGAGGCCATAGTATACATTATGCCCCAGGGTGCAACTGGCATGAGCACTTGCTTTGTGGGCCCACAGGCACAACTGTCCTGCAGAGGGGGCCGCAGGTGCTGGTGAATCCCCTTCTGTAATATTGATAGCGCTGGTGCACATGCTGCACCAGCGCTATCATAAAAGCGCTATCATTCCCTCACTTGCAGGGGGGCGTGGCCCCATGGAAAGGAGGGAATCCGTTTGCCTCTTCGCCCCCCACTCCATAACATAGATGCAGGGGCAGGGGCAAACATGCCTTTAGGAGGTGCACTGAGAGTGGGCCACAAAAAGGTGGTACACTCCCAGGGTGCTTCCTAACTGCAGCCCTCTGGAGGGGAGACAGGAAGGTCCCATGGACCCCACCAGAAATACCATTGCAGGCGGATGGGGTCACACACGGCACCTGCCTGCCAGGGGATCTGTCCCCCGTCTTGAAAGTGAAGGTGCGTTGCCCCCTGCACAGTGAAACACGGAGCGGCTTTTAATCAGATGCTCCCCACTTCACTTGAATGCGCTGGCTGTCCTGGGGACAGTGCAAGTTCACGGCTGCCCTGAGGGCAGTGCATTATTTCCAATGCAGCGCACTGCCCCGGTTTGCACCCGGCGTGCCTTTTGAAAGGTGAGCCACGGCACAATCAGGTAAAGTGCGCTGTATCCATAATACGGCCACTGGTGGCGTCAGCCCAGGAGCTGCTGCAGCCGTCTGGCATTAACACCCACATACTTTCCTTTGATGATGCTACTGGCTTACAAGTTGGCGGAAGGTGTTGGCACGGGCGACGATGGTCACTTCCACTGAGGAAAAAGTCACAGTTAGCCACTTCGAAACAACCCCTTCACAATATTCAGGAAAAACCTCGTCAGGCTATAATAAGGCCAATTCGGAGGAGGGCAGGTCAACCACCCAGCGTTGCCCAAATATTGATACCCCTCTGGCCATCATGGTGCTGCTTGGCCTACAGCACCCGCTGCGACGGTTGGACACTCTGAGACCATCACCACAACCATACAATGCCTGTAAAAGCGCTGGTGCTTAACTGCGCTACTGTGAAATGAACCATCACGTGTCCCACTTCCACCCACTTGCCTGCACCCGGCCTTCCAGCACCAGTAGCCCTTGTCTATGCCACGGTCACTCCTGGCACTAATGCTGCCAGAGCCTGCAGAAGCATTTCAAAGAGCCCCGGCCTCACTAGCCACAGGTCACATGCACAATACGTTCTCCAAGAAGCACCAACGCCACCTGGCCGTGCACCCTACTCACTCTTGGTCACCGCTGGCCAACTCTGGCCTTTCACCACTGCACCAATGCGCCTATTCCCTTGCCCGCCGGCACGGCGAGCGCGAGGTGTGCTCCTGGGCCTTGGGGACACTCCAGGGTGTAACCTCGGGATGAGAGGGGGGGGCGATTTTGGAAGCTTAACGCAGATCAGCTCTACCTGGAAAAGCCAAACCTCAGAGCCGGCGGCTGCTCGACGAAATCCACCCTTCTCAGAATCTAAACCCTCCCGGGGCCTCCTTTCAGCATTTTATGGTTCTTCCTAAATGTGAACGCTGCCATGGATAAAAGGCGCGGCCCTTAGAGCCCTCCGCTCGCTCGCGTCATTTTAAAACATTTTCTAAGAATGTGTCCGTAGAAAAGGCGGCTTTGATGGAAGACCTGAGCCAGCACAAATCCAAACTCCTCGACAGCTCTACTGGCGGGTGCCAAGAACAGAAAACAATATGCCCGTGAAACGGGGGGCGGGGCTGGAGCTGGCAGAGCGCGCGCAGCGGCGACGCAAGCGTGTCAGTATCACAAAGGAACACTGTACCGAGAGGAACCGCATAAGCCCGCACAGCTGTCATCCTCGCTGCGCCAAGAGGCCCAATGAAGGATGTTGGCACATCTGTCAGGGCCTGGCGCCTGCGAACGGGGAGCAGAGGCACCGTGACGTCACGCCCCATGACGGCACAGCCACACCTAGTAAGGCATGCTCAGCCGGTAAGAGAGCCTGGTGGGTGGAGCACCCACTGCAGAGAATCGGTGTGCGACTGCGTTCAAAGGACTGAATCCCCGCTACGCAGCTTGGGGCACTCATTCTTCTG
The DNA here is from genome assembly GCF_964204655.1 of Triturus cristatus. Taxonomy (NCBI): domain Eukaryota; kingdom Metazoa; phylum Chordata; class Amphibia; order Caudata; family Salamandridae; genus Triturus; species Triturus cristatus. The sequence goes on from NC_140592.1 coordinate 1,189,033,047, forward strand.
AGCGCTATAAAACAAGTAGGATTGATTCAGGCAACAACAACTGCACAATTGTAAGTGTACGTAAACCACCCAGTGGTTGTATTGTAAAAAGGATGCAAAAAAGCTCATAGCACAAGTCCCTTTCGGTCTAAATCTATTTCAGAATCCCATTGCTTTCGAGTGCGATTTAATTTCTGGAGCGAGTCCTTCTGGGAGTAACTTGTGCAAACCTGACTCGCTGCTCAGTCGGTCCCTGTATTATTAACTCCCCAATGGCGGTGTGCTCAACAATTATATTTTTAAAACTGAGAAAAACACGTTTCCTCTAAAGGCGATACTTGCTGCAGATACCTAGTGCTTCAAAATCTGCTATAAGTGAAAGCGCTTCATACGTCTGACTCATTAATGCAAAATAATACTAACTAAATGGAGTGACTATCAAATTTCCATCACCAATGGCGTTTGCGATGATGTGTATTCGGTGAACAGGGCATGTTCCAGACATTCGTTGCATTTAGTAACATCTGTACTCACCATCCCAATACGATGGCAATTCTGGGGCATTACTCACCCGGAGAGACAGCAAAGTGAAAGTCCCACACAGGGTGAAAGGAGTCTGTGATTACTGAACATATTTGAGAGAGGTCTATCCTGGACTGACAATGTCATGTTTTAGGTTACAGTGCTTCTTAGGCTCTCTGCTCTTCGAACACACGACACTCTGTAGCTAGAAAGTGTTTATTCGTCAGTGCCGGCTCATGTGTGATGAGCCTCCAGAATGTCCCCACCGTGCCTTGTCCCAGAGCCGCGCCCGGTTCTAGATTGTACGGAGATATACAGAGGGTGCCAGCGGACCAGCCGACTGGCGCTGGGGGCACTCGCTTAATTTGTAGCGCCATTAAAGCCTTTTGAGTCATCGCTGCAACTCCCTCCTCTTTACAGTAGCCCCCTAGTCTGATGACGTCAGCTGGGTTTTGGGGCCCACAGTGACATCACCTACGTCAGGGCCGCCTAATTCACTGATGGCCGATCTGGACTCGCCCCGTGTCTGCTGCTCAGAATACTAACTACTCTATGCGCCCCTCACCCCCTGCCAGGCCGTGCCAAGGTAGGCATGCAGGAGTGCCCACCTCTGCAGGGCACTGAAAACCAGCCACCTGCAGCGATGACGCCAGGTAGGTAGGTCAGGATCAGGAGGCGGAGACAAGAGGTAGGACTGAGCGCTCATCAGGCTCACTAGACGGAGACAAGAGGTAGGACTGGGGGCTTATCAGAGGAGACAAGAGGTAGGACTGAGTGCTTATCAGAGGAGGTTCAGAGGAGACAAGAGGTAGGACTAAGTGCTTATCAGAGGAGGTTCAGAGGAGACAAGAGGTAGGACTAAGTGCTTATCAGGCTCACGAGGCGGAGACAAGAGGTGGGACTGGGGGCTTATCAGAGGAGGTTCAGAGGAGACAAGAGGTAGGACTAAGTGCTTATCAGAGGAGGTTCAGAGGAGACAAGAGGTAGGACTGAGTGCTTATCAGAGGAGGTTCAGAGGAGACAAGAGGTAGGACTGAGTGCTTATCAGGCTCACTAGGCGGAGACAAGAGGTGGGACTGAGTGCTTATCAGGCTCACTAGGCGGAGACAAGAGGTGGGACTGAGTGCTTATCAGGCTCACTAGGCGGGGACAAGAGGTGGGACTGAGTGCTTATCAGGCTCACTAGGCGGAGACAAGAGGTGGGACTGAGTGCTCATCAGGCTCACTAGGCGGAGACAAGAGGTAGGACTGAGTGCTTATCAGGCTCACTAGGCGGAGACAAGAGGTAGGATTGAGTGCTCATCAGGCTCACTAGGCGGAGACAAGAGGTAGGACTAAGTGCTTATCAGAGGAGGTTCAGAGGAGACAAGAGGTAGGACTGAGTGCTTATCAGAGGAGGTTCAGAGGAGACAAGAGGTAGACTGAGTGCTCATCAGGCTCACTAGGCGGGGACAAGACGTGGGACTGAGTGCTCATCATGCTCACTAGGCGGAGACAAGAGGTGGGACTGAGTGCTCAGCAGGCTCACTAGGCGGGGACAAGAGGTAGGACTGAGTGCCTATCAGAGGAGGTTCAGAGGAGACAAGAGGTAGGACTGAGTGCTTATCAGGCTCACTAGGCGGAGACAAGAGGTGGGACTGAGTGCTTAACAGGCTCACTAGGCGGAGACAAGAGGTGGGACTGGGGGCTTATCAGAGGCGGTTCAGAGGAGACAAGAGGTAGGACTGAGTGCTTATCAGGCTCACTAGGCGGAGACAAGAGGTGGGACTGAGTGCATAACAGGCTCACTAGGCGGAGACAAGAGGTGGGACTGAGTGCTTAACAGGCTCACTAAGCGGAGACAAGAGGTGGGACTGGGGGCTTATCAGAGGCGGTTCAGAGGAGACAAGAGGTAGGACTGAGTGCTTATCAGGCTCACTAGGCGGAGACAAGAGGTGGGACTGAGTGCTTGTGAGAAGTTGGCCTGGTATATGATGCTCACTAGTTAAAGTGATCACCTTGTACCATGCCAAGCAACCCTATGGTGTGGTTGTAAGTCAACCTTTTCGGACTAGCTGCCCTAGTGGTAGCGTAGGCTAAGCAGTCTTTGAGGCTAAACTCGTGAAGCGTGTTAAGCCAGCTGTTTTACCAAATGCAACCCCCTTTTATACCAATGAAAGGACACCACACAGATATATATTCAAAATATATATGTATTTATTTCTCAAAGTAACCCCTAGTCTCTTTATGAGCACAGGAGCACAAATCGTCAAACAAGATTACAGTAGAATACACAGAAGTTGCACTTTATATGGATAGGCCCTGGTGGCCGCTCAAACCATATACTAAAATAGTGGTATAAGTACCACGAACAGAAAAGGAAGAAGGCCTAGGGCCTCTAGAATCGCTGGGCCTACAAGGAGCTAACTTCAGTTAGTGACCAGGAGGTCCACGGGTGGCGTGTGCAGAGCAAATAGTCACACGCGTGCTCCCATAGGTTTCAATGGGTGCGTAAAAAGTACAAAGTTACTGCAAAGAGGATCTTCCGGATGGACTAGGAACTCAAGATTTGGAACACAGGCACTAGAGATGTAATACTACACTTGGGCACAGGAGTGCCAGCTTTACCTCACCCACAGGAAGCGGGTGCATAGGCCTCGAAGTGCGTCGGGTTTCTTCTATCTGTTCCGTGGGGCCTGTGGACGAAGATGCTGCAGGCGGTCGGTCCGGGAGAGATGCGGTGGATCCAAGAGTGGATCGGAGATGTTGAAGACCTGTAAGCAGAGGGGACAGTGTTCACAGTCACTAGCCAGTGACCAGCGTGGCACCAGGTGGGTACCAGGCAATGTCGGGTGCAAACAGGAAGAAAGGTGTAGCTTGTCTCTGCAGCCACGTGGTCCCTGGGGGTCGACGACGTCCAGGAGTCGGTTCACGAGCTGTCCCACGCAGGCTCTCGCTGTCGGCGGTGTCGGCGACGTGATCAAAGCAAACAAGCCTTGGCAAAAGCAATTGTTGTGGAGAACAAGATAAGCTGATTGTTCTGACCAGCAAGGTCAGAGGGACTGCTCCTTTGGAGGGGAGCAAGGGCCAGTCTGGAGCAACCAGACCAGCGGTGTATTTCTTGAAGTTCGTCGCCAAGATGGCCACTAGCCAGCGGGCCAGCAACCGGTTAGGCGCGTCGAGTGGCAAAATGCAGAAGGGCCCCACGCAGATCGTGGAGATGCTGGAGGGCTCACCTTTGGTGCAGATGCTGCTCGAGGGTTGGGCTTCTCAGACCCCAAAGCACAACTTGGAGGGAGCCTCGGTTGTTGCGCTTGCAGCTTGTCTTGGTCGTTTCAAGATGGCTGGCTCCACGTGTCTCGTTGCCTCCACGGGTCTCCTCTTTTCAGGGACTGTGGATCGGGCGGTGAGAGGTCTGGAGGTCCAGGTCTTGTCAGTCTCTGGGCTCGGGCTCCGGCAGGAGGCGGCGGCAAAGCAGACGTTGATTCGCTGGATGGTGCTTGCGTTAGCAAGGTGGTCACTCCCTGACCACAGGGGAGATTTCCTTCAGTCTTCTGTGCAGCAGAATGTCGAAGTTCCCGTCTTCTTCTTAGTTTCAAGTTGATTCCAGGATGTCTGAAGTCTTAGGACACAGCTCCTACCTTTAAGCGGATTCTAGGGGCCGGACTACCTGCTAGGTCCCTCCCTAAGGGTGGGACCAGGAAGGGGGGTGGTTACACCCCCAATCCTTTGTCCAGCTCGCCCCAGGCCCGGGACTGGTGTGCCCCAGGACCGGATTGAACTGGCATATGCACCGAGGCTCCTTGTGAGCCTCAGGCATGTCTGGTTTCTTTCAAGCCCTACCTGACCAATACACAAAATCCTGTCTGGGGTGGTGCAGGCACCTCCCTTGGCAGGAAACCCTTTGTCCACACCTCCCAAGCTGGAAGGACTCCCAGCAGCAGGAGGGCAGACTTGTGTCTGTGGTGGCAGCATCCATTTTGTGGAGCTGAGGCTATGTCTGATTTTACCCGGGTTTCAGGTACTGTACATGTCGTGTCCCTCTAGAAGGGTGGAATGCTAACCCCGTCGCCAGAATTGGCGAGGGGTTAGTATTCCAATTCGTATGACACCTTACTCGACATGTTTTGAGAACGCCAAACCAAAGATAGCATTTAACCGCGAGGTTCATAATGCACTTAAGAGTATATGGTATGACGATATCTGGAAACAGTAGAAGGAAGGGGTTCCGACCACTGCAGACAGGCTCAGCTCATGCCAGAGCACCATCTCACATGGAACCAAGCACTCTGCCTTCAGGATTGTTAAGGCCTGCCATAGGAGTGACTTATAGGTTAACATGTGTCCCATTTAAGGTTAGGTATAGGTATACTACATTTAAGTAAGAGGTGGTTACACCAACTTACCCCAGCTGAGTGATCAGCCAGTTGTGTCAAATTTGTTAGGCCAAGCCTGGGGTGGCATAATACATGCTTCAGCCCCTGGCAGGCCTTAGATACACCAATGCCCTGGGTACCTAGTGTACACTGGTACAGGGGCTGACAGGGTGATCCACTTCCAATTGGTTATGCACCTAGGGTGCATAGTTTTAATTTAGTAGAGAGAACAGCAGGCTGGGGGTCTGATTGGCAGGCCCACAGCCTCAATATGTCAAAAACCAGTGAAGCAAAAAGCAAAAATTTGGGGTGACCATAGGATAGCAGACCCTACTCTCCTACAGTGCTTAACAGGCTCGCTAGGCGGAGACAAGAGGTGGGACTGAGTGCTTAACAGGCTCACTAGGCGGAGACAAGAGGTGGGACTGGGGGCTTATCAGAGGCGGTTCAGAGGAGACAAGAGGTAGGACTGAGTGCTTATCAGGCTCACTAGGCGGAGACAAGAGGTGGGACTGAGTGCTCAGCAGGCTCACTAGGCGGGGACAAGAGGTAGGACTGAGTGCTTATCAGAGGAGGTTCAGAGGAGACAAGAGGTAGGACTGAGTGCTTATCAGAGGAGGTTCAGAGGAGACAAGAGGTAGGACTGAGTGCTTATCAGGCTCACTAGGCAGAGACAAGAGGTGGGACTGAGTGCTCATCAGGCTCACTAGACGGGGACAAGAGGTGGGACTGAGTGCTTATCAGGCTCACTAGGCGGAGACAAGAGGTGGGACTGAGTGCTCATCAGGCTCACTAGACGGGGACAAGAGGTGGGACTGAGTGCTCATCAGGCTCACTAGGCGGAGACAAGAGGTAGGACTGAGTGCTTAACAGGCTCACTAGGCGGAGACAAGAGGTGGGACTGGGGGCTTATCAGAGGCGGTTCAGAGGAGACAAGAGGTAGGACTGAGTGCTTATCAGGCTCACTAGGCGGGGACAAGAGGTAGGACTGAGTGCTTATCAGAGGAGGTTCAGAGGAGACAAGAGGTAGGACTGAGTGCTTATCAGAGGAGGTTCAGAGGAGACAAGAGGTAGGACTGAGTGCTTATCAGGCTCACTAGGCAGAGACAAGAGGTGGGACTGAGTGCTCATCAGGCTCACTAGACGGGGACAAGAGGTGGGACTGAGTGCTTATCAGGCTCACTAGGCGGAGACAAGAGGTGGGACTGGGGGCTTATCAGGCTCACTAGACGGGGACAAGAGGTGGGACTGGGGGCTTATCAGGCTCACTAGGCGGAGACAAGAGGTGGGACTGAGTGCTCATCAGGCTCACTAGACGGGGACAAGAGGTGGGACTGGGGGCTTATCACAGGTGGTTCAGAGGAGACAAGAGGTGGGACTGAGTGCTTATCAGGCTCACTAGGCGGGGACAAGAGGTGGGACTGAGTGCTTATCAGGCTCACTAGGCGGAGACAAGAGGTGGGACTGAGTGCTCATCAGGCTCACTAGGCGGAGACAAGAGGTGGGACTGAGTGCTCATCAGGCTCACTAGACGGGGACAAGAGGTGGGACTGGGGGCTTATCACAGGTGGTTCAGAGGAGACAAGAGGTGGGACTGAGTGCTTATCAGGCTCACTAGGCGGGGACAAGAGGTGGGACTGAGTGCTTATCAGGCTCACTAGGCGGAGACAAGAGGTGGGACTGAGTGCTTATCAGAGGTGGTTCAGAGGAGACAAGGCCATATGAGGTCACTCACCTCGCCAGCGCTTATCGCCCTGATAAAAATACTACAAAGGTGACAAACAAGGCTGTTTCACACCCACGCGCTCGTCTAACAACCAATGCTTGCTCGCAATCGTGCTGTCAGCAGGGTGCACTACTGCAGGCCTGGCGGGGTCGCGCGGCTTTTCTTTGCCCACAGCACACTACAGTCGACTGTAGGGGCCCTCGCTGCAAGCTGGCAGGCCCTGGAGACAGGTGTGGGCCGGGTAGGCCCGGTCCAGGGGGGCAACAAACGGCGGCCGCGTCCTTTGAACTTCATGGTTTCATCTGGAGACACCAATCATTGGTTGACTGGGGGGCAGTGGGGGTCGCCCGGGCGCCACTGACGACCGTTGGCGCGCCCTGTCTGCCATCCACCCAAGAGCTGCTTCTCCGTCCCCACATCCAGCACAGGGGGAGGCGGGGGTGTCATTTCTGGAACTCGGGGTAGCAGAGGTTAGCCACGAAACGGGTGGACAACCGAAGCATCAGGAATAGCAGTGCAGGCAAATTCAAGATTGAACTGGTTTTAAGCCGTTGATCAGCCTGTTGCAGGGGGACACACGCTCTAGTAAGGGTCCGGTGGTACACAGGCTCTAGTGAGGGTCCGGCGGTACACAGGCTCTAGTGAGGGTCCGGTGGTACACAGGCTCTAGTGAGGGTCCGGTGGTACACACGCTCTAATGGGCTGGCTCTGGCATGGTTGTTTTGGGGGGCCAGCTTTCATGCCAGCCCAAGCTCCCTCTAGCTTGAGGGACCACGTGGTTTCGCCTTATAAAGGATGACCTATGGAGGGACACGCCGGGTCCAAGCCAACCGTCGTAGGTGATATCACACGGGACAGGATGTCGGTCGACCAGGGCTCTGACATTTTGAGAAAACAGGACTCTGACGTTTTAAAATTGAAACAATGTGCTAGGAAATTACCACGTATTAGTGCGTACAACGCTTTACTTATTTAGTGGTAAATATATAAAAGCTCTCTATTGCAATGGTAGGGTCTGTGTTGTGGTTATGACGGGTCTCAATACGGCCCCTCACCGGTGCTTGAACACATAAAGGGCGTGTCCTTGATATCCCACAGCACTTGTTTGCTACAGAGAAGTGCTGGCCCTCTCCCACGAAGTGCAGCGCTCCCTCCCTGCTCATTTAAAGCTCCGCCCACATGCCACTTCGACGTATGGGCTCTCAGCGTCAAAGACATGCTCCTTGCTTTCCGTTTGCCAGGTCTGGGTAATTATTCAGGATTTTACCAGACAACGGTCTCACATCTAACACCAAACACACAGAGATAAAGTCTAAAGTTGTGACTCTCAAACGTGAACGATAAACTCCATGTCACCAAGGCTCCATTCACTGGGACTAGGCCCCCCCAAAAAACGAATGCATTCTGGGAGATGTAGTCCTGGTCACAAACTGCGCAGATTAAAGTAGCACATCTGATATTTGTAAGAGGAAAGCGCCTAGAGCATGTCATCCTTGGGTCAAATATTCTGCAAAAATGTTCTCTAAGGGTGCGCTTCAAAGAAAAAAAAAAAAAAAGGAGGGGTGGGGTAGTGCCCCCCCACTCCCCACCAGGTCATTACACTGAAGTTGGCGTCCACATGTCTATTTACTCAACAAAAATACCGGCGCATTTAACTCACAGCAGAAGAGGAATGCGGCCATTGTTGTATACAGAGCTATTTTCTCTTGGAATATTCAAAAGGCTTTCTGAGTTAATAATCAAATTGTCCATAAAAATGCAATCATTTTATATGAAAAAAAACCTAGAGCCCAGTAATGTGGCACGCTCAAAAAAGGCTCAATGTGCACGAGCCACATTAGAAGCAGAAGGCAGCATTGTTGTGGTAGAGGGCGTCTCAGTGTGAACATGCCTTCCAAAGTGTCATATTTCCATGTGATTAGGTGTGATGTACAGGAAGAAAACAAACCTGGCGCCTATATGCAAATGGCTGTTTCAGCAGCAGTAACGCGGATACTCTACCTGGTGACTGAATGTTGTTTGCTAAGCATTTCAAAATGACCTCCGATTGTTTCCTGGTTGAGAACTGAATTTCTCAGGGTTTTCTCTTTGTTAAGGGTCTCTATGGCAGATGTGTGTGTGCAGAATGCCCCAGTGCAGGGGAGGTTGCAGCACAGTGACGTCATCATTGGAATGATGGAGATGGGCCAGAGGGGACCAAGAGAGGCTGCTATGGAGAGAGTTCAAAACTCAGAGGAGCAGAGATTTTTTTTTAAAACACTTTTTATTGGCATTTATAAAATCAGTACATACAATAGCACATCTGGTAATGCGATTTGATATAGGCCTACAAACAGGAGCGCTCAATCGCGCCCTGTGTGGACTTCGGAGCGTGTGAACCTAGGGTATGTGGGTCTCCACTCTGTCTATGAGCTGCAGTCAGGCTTCCGGGGCCTGTGCCTAGGTATACCCAACTAGCTCATGTGGTGGTCGCCGCGCCCTGCAGGGGCCACTAAGTGTGCCTACTCCCCTTTGTATTTTACCGTAAAGGCTATGGGATTGCAGCCACATGTTAACCATCAACAAACTGGGGATATGTGAACTGGGGGGTGCACTATGTCGTGGATGTTGAGCAGTAGTTATCTTGCGCCTGAGAGCTGTACCATTGCAGGGTATATTGTTGGGGTTTTGCGGGCGTGGGGGGGGGAGACGGGAGCGCTGATCACTGCCTGTGTGGAGGCATAATGAAGGAACAGTCGCAGTTCACAATTATGACCCACCGGGCACCTCGACCCCTTGTACGTCTCCCTGGGTGGGCTCGTGGGCTCATGGGCCATAGGGGCCCTTGGGGGACCAATCGTTCATGGGCCCGCCACCATTATTATTTCCTGCGCGAAGGAATGCATTAGCATGGCCCAGGGCATAGAAACCGGGTGTTTGCGACGTCCTTGGGCTTCCTCCGCTCCGAGTAATGCTTCCTCCGCCTTACCCCACTTTTTGACTGCGCCCACCCATGCCGCTAGAGGAGGCCCCTCCGGTGTCTTCCAGTGCATGGTGATGCACCGTTTGGCCAGGAGGAGCACCAGGGAAGCAAACCGCCTCTCCACTTTCTTATGCTTGTGCCGCCTATGGATACCCAGGGCGCTAGCTTCCCATGTGTGTAAGTCCTGTAACCCCGTAACCGTGCGAAGGGCGGTGTGGATCGCGTGCCAATAACTGTGAAGTGTCGGACAATCCCAGAACATGTGTATGAAAGAGGCAGTGGGCTCCAGGCATCTTGGGCAAGCAAACGAGCTGTCAGGGAAATATTTCTGTAGTTTTTCGGGAGTGAGGTATGCCCTATGCAGGATGTGCAATTGTATATTCTTAAAGCGGTAATTGCGGGAAACCTTCTTGGTGTGCTCAAGGGCCCTGGCCCATTCCCTGTCATGTAGTGGTCTGTGGAAGTCGGTCTCCCAGTATTCTCTGAGGGGTTCAAATGTGGGTTGCCTTACAGTCCGTATGGCTTTATAGATCCAAGTGACTAAGTGGCGTCCAGGTCCCATCTGTAGGATCGCATGGATGACCGGGTGTGTGGGGGGTTCCGTGTCAATCGCACGCCACTGCCTGCGGCAGTCCATGAGGAGCTGTCTATACTGTAGGAACTGTCCCCTGGGAAGTTCGAAATCGTCAACCAGTGTGTCAAAAGTCTGCAAGTGCCCCTCAAAAAACATCATCCCCACCTCTGTCACGGCGTGATCCATCCATGTTTGCAGCATTCCCTCCGTATAATGCACCCAGCCACTGGGGAACCCTATCAGTGGCGGAAGTGGGGAGTACAGGGGCACATCCCGGTCCATACGATGAACACGTGCTAGACAGGCGCGCGCAGTCATTACTTGGAGGAGCTTAGTCGGCAGCGGCGCTGCCCCTGGCAGCAACATGCGGTGAATAGTAGGGGTTTGAATGCGCCCTGTCGTGGTGATCAGCTCCCCCTGTGCCCTGCCCGCTGTCCAGCGTGACACCCACTGCAATTGGGCAGCCAGGAAATACGCCTCAAACAATGGGGCCGCTAGCCCACCTTGGTCAAGGGGCAGTTGCAGTTTTGCCAGAGCAATACACCGGCGACCATTGCCCCAGATGAGGGCCCCCAGCAGGGTGTCGAGCTCGCAAAATAGAGATCGTGGGGGGACCACCGGAAGATTGGAGAAGAGATATAGCAGGCGCGGGACGAGGATCATTTTTGCGACCGCTATCTTCCCCGTGACCGCCAGTGGAAGCTCTTTCCAAAAGTGGACCGAGGATCGAATGCTACCCATCAATTTGCGGCAGTTCCCCTCATAGATATCTTGCGGTGTATGGTACAGTCTAACTCCTAAATAGCGAACCGCTTGGGGGCTCCACGAGATGCCCACGTTACCCATTCGTAATTGACAGTGGGGCATAGCCTGCACTAGGGGATAGACAGTGGATTTGGGCCAGTTGACCCTGAGTCCTGCCACCTCCGCAAAGTCGTGCAGGATACGCGATATAGCTCAGAGGAGCAGAGATATCAGTCACGTGTTGAACAAGCATTTCAGGCTTTGGTCACCTCACGCCTGGACTATGCTAATTCCTTGTATTTGGGTCTACCCAGATACTTGATCTCTCGTTTGCAGGTGATACAAAATGCAGCGGCCGGGGCCATCTTTTTGGCCCCTTCTACTACTCGGACCTCTCCGCTTTTGGCGTCCCTGCATTGGTTGCCGGTTCAGAAGAGAATCTATTTTAAAGCCCTGGTTCTTGTGTTCAAAGCTTTCAATCAGATTGGAGCTCCCTACTTAACATATAGGTCCCCTCGCTATATCCCTCAACGCACTTTGAGATCTTCGTCTCAGCTCCTGACCTCTGTGCCGATAGTTACTCTTGTGCGGGTCGGCGGCCGCTCTTTTCAGGCGACTGCTTCCGGCCTTTGGAACAATATTCCCCTGTCCCTTCGCCAGGCTCAGGATCTGCTTGTTTTTAGAAAAATGCTAAAGACTTGGTTATTTCAACTGTAATCTATTTCGGTTGGCTGTGTGTGTTCGGGCATTGTGTGTCATCTGTTATGCTGTCGGGATGTGGGTCCTCTATTCTCAGCGCCGGGACACTCCTGGGAGTAGCCGTGCGCTTTATAAATACCCGTCATAACATAACATAACAATAGGTTAAACCTTTAACATGTGATTGATGGTATTATTGTAATGCAGTGGAATGTGTTTTAATGTGTGTGTTGAGATGTAATATTTGTATTGTTCGAAATCATTTTTTATTTTTATGTTGCAAAAATGCTTTTATTCAATTTTATACAAGTAATAATTGTTTGGGCTTACAAAATATCCAATATATATATTTTTAAATAATCAATGCATAGTATTTTTTATAAAAAGCAAATTTTTTTTTAACTCCTTGTGTGCCACGCCCTTTCCCCGCCCTGTGCCGGGCGTTGCATTAGCGGGCGGGGTTCATGACGAGCTGGACTCGTCATGGGCACAGCCCAACCGCGGCCCATGACGAGTCCAGCTCGTCATGGGCACAGAAGGGGTTAAAGTGAATAGTGCAAGCAGGATTAGTTTCATTGAAGTTTACCTTGCACCTGGTATCCGTGTGGGTGGAGCCTCTTTACAAAAGTAAAATGATTGCTTCCGCAGTAGTATGGGTGTCATCTGGATGTTTCTTTAAACACTTCAGATGGACTGTACTGTAACAGAGAACATCTGAATGCACTTTAGGAGGAAGAGCGAGGGGGTTTTGGCTGTACAGGGGCATTTTTATCCAGACTGCGCTGGACAGCGTTTTGGAATGAACTTTGTGGGAAGAGCTAAAAGGTATTGCACATGATCAGCACATTTAATTATTATTTTTATATCTTTCTATTCATTTTTTCAAGACAATACAGCTTATATGATAACAACGGTGTAGGTGTATAAAATACACAAGCAATGCTTCTGTAGGAACCACCCAAATGTTGCCAGTCAATGACCATATGGAAACAGAATACAATACAAAATGAATCAGTGTAACGTCCGCGTCGTCACGTATGATCTCACAGAGTGTGTAGAAGCAGCAGGAGCACAGGGCATATTCCAAGGGGGTGGCGGGACAAGGCAGGGAGAACCATGTGGGGGTGACAGGATCCCTCACACATTAAATACACAAGATCTAGGGAGGTGTCGCCACAGTGGGCTGTAGCTCCATAGTCTCTATAGCGGCCTACTTTCAATAGAGGTCTCAGGCGAGCGTGGGTGGGCGGTGCGGATCCATCAGTCCGTCCAGTTATGCGTAGGCAGAGGTTAGCGTAGGGGGATTAGTGTCACCCCCCCACCACCACCAATGAGTTGGTGCCCGAGCTGTCATCCAAGTCGGTGTCTCGGTTAACTTATCTATCATACTGCCCCAGCTCTCGTTTTCCCTTATTGTCGGTACGCAGGGTTGGATTGGGATTAGAAATCGGCCCGGCACGCTAAAAAAAAAAAAAAGTGTCCCACATTTGCATATTGCCTTTCCGCAAAACACTGCTTTGGCGAAGTTTTATATACACCTGAAAACATGTGAGGCCACTTCTGCTCAGGTCCCCTGCCCCCGCTCAGTATGCACACATTAATTGGCCGGCCCAACGAGAGAAAGGGAGTGAATCCTCTCTGCCCATTGATAAAAGGGAGGTAGTGGACGCTCATCTACCTCCAGAAAGGCCACTCAGGGGCCGCTGGCGACATCTAAACACACCAGACACAGCCCAAATTGGCCCCCCAGGCTGCCATAAAAGCAGCAAACAGCTGGAACTTCGATACCGGCCCCTCGGCTATTGCCCGACTGCCCGCCTTACCAATCCGACCCTGTCAGTACGGACTTTCCAGAGCCACCACTCTTCTGCTACTGCCCACTCCAGGTAGCCAACCAGCCATTTGTGGGGGGTTAGCCCAGTGTATGGCTATTGGCTATGCGCCTTCTGGCCAGCACCAATCCCAGCTGAGCAAATCTGTATTGCATTTTTTGCCCTTCTTGGGAGGAGCCAGTAGCCCCAGTAGGCAGTGTCGCACTGTGAGCTCCACATTCACTTTTGCCACCCTACGCACTAAGCACATTTTCTTATAATAATTAGATACATTTGTGTCAGAGGCTCAAGGAGTTTAATAGATAAGCTCCCAATCGGAGGACAATGATGCGCCATGATGATGCTTTTGAGCGCAGTTCATGGAGAACATTGATTAGTCTGTGACATCGAAAGAAAGTCACGTAGAACAAAAAACAAGCACATGCAGTCACACCGACTGTTTTAATAATCTGTGTCAATGAAAGAAAGTGACTTAGAACAATGAGAAATGTGGAAAAAGTAAAAATGTCGATGTGAGAAAATGCTGATCGGAAAGTAGTGTCTTCTGGACGCGGCTTTAAAGCGCTTTGCATGGATTAACTGAGACAGAGTACATCTGAACCACTTCAGGAGGAACAGTGAGTGAATTCTGGCACTGTAGGAGCATTTTTTATCCCCGACTGCAGATGACAGGGTTTTCAAATGAACTTGAAATGTGAAGAAAAAAAATGCTGATCCGAAAATGGTGTGATAGCTGGATGTGGCTTTAAAGCGCTTTGCATGGATTATGTTGAAACAGAGGCAGAGAACATCTGAAAGCACTTTAAGAGGAAGTGCGAGTGAATTTTGGCAATGCTGGAGCTTCTCCCCCACCCCAGGAGTGCAGATGACAGCATTTTTCGAATGAACTTTGTGGAAAGAGATAAATCTAGTGCATATGATCAGCATATGTAATCATATCAGTTATATTAATGTAAATCATAAATCCAGGGAGATTAATACATTTGCTCAAAAGTGGAGGACGAAGACGCTGCACCATACGTGAGGCCGGTTTTATCAAAGCAAACTCGGTAGCTTTAACAAGGCAACAAATGAATGCACTTAAAAATACCACGTCCTTTTTTCTAGGTCGATCCCGGGCAGCACATGCGCTGCGCTGCAAGGCATGCTGTATTGAGGAATGGAATAAAAGCTCCGCCCATCTTTTCAATTGGCTCCTCTTACAGTTCTTTCAAAATCGTTGCTTTTCATTCGTGAATGGGCTTACTAGTTCCTCCTTGGTACCGCCTTGTCTGCATTTGTAACCTCCCACAACAACTGGACTTTTTACTTGTGGTCTTACATGGTCTGCTTTATTTAGTCGGTGAGCACTTTTTTTTCTTTAAATGGTCTTCCCCTTTTCCACCCACAACGTCATTGCCCGCTTTTACATTGTTATTATTAATGTAGTTGTTTTTTAATTTGCAGCGTGGCCCGCATTCACTTTAGCGTCTGCATTTCTTTATTGATTTAATTTTCAGCACTGTCTGCTTTCACTTTAGCGGCTGCATTTATTTATTTATTTAATTTGCAGCACGGTCCACTTTCACCTTAGCGGCTGCGCTGCTTTAATTAATTTGCAGCGCGGTCCCCTTTTCCTTTGGCGGCCATGCTTCTTAACTTACTTAACTTGCAGTGTGGTCCCCTTTCCCTTTGGCGGCCATGCTTATTTAATTAATTTGCAGCACGGTCCGCTTTCACTTTAGCGAGTGCGCTACAGAAACTTGTTTTCTTTCTTTTTTAAGTGAATGCACCCAATACCAAGCTTTCACTTTAATTTTGGCCTCACCCCTTTCTTTAGACGCTGCACACTGTAACCTGAATACGGAGGAGCGTCTAAATAAAGGCACGTGGCCACTATTAAAGTGGTCAAGCATTTGCGATAGTTTGAGCTATTGGCATTAGACAATGCCTTTTATATATGTGCTGCTTTTGAAAACACATAAATAAAAGGCATTGTTATTTACAATGCCAATATCTTAAACGCTCGCAAATGCGAGACCTATTGCATTGCAAATGCTTGTTTGATAAGGCACAGATGTGTGCAAATTGATTATGTTGCTTCGTGGCGACCCGGCCTGAAGCATGTGACTGGCCTGCTTGTGTGACGAGACTCAGGGAGTCGGGTTTAGACTAATGTATGCTTTCAACGCACACTTATGCGCAAAGAAGCAGCGCAGCTACCAGTCACGTGCAGTCAAGGACTGCGCTATTAATCCTGGTCTACAGTGTGGCAACAAATAATGTGGGTACTTTATTGCCTTATTAAAGTGCAACGTGCAGCTAATATTCGTCTGAGTGGGGCTCATTTACAAAAGTAAATATATTGTGTACGCAGTAGTAGTGCCGTGAACTTGGTGACGCTTTAAAGGGCTTTGCTTGCATTACATTGTAACAGAGGCTGAGTACATATAAAAAAAGCTTTTGTAAGTCAATTTTTTATTGTCTTAATAAAGTGCGCCGTGCAAGGGGGATTTGTTTAATTAAAGTGCACAGTGCACAAAGTAGCCACTTAACTGGACCCTCGTTATCAAAGAAAGGATAGTGCGTGGGCTGTACTATTGCTGTCACCTGGACGCTGCTTTAAGGGCTTTACATGGATTCCATTGCGACAGAGGCCGAGTACATCTGAAAGCACTTTAGGAGGAAGAGGGTGATTTTTGGCTGCACAGGAGCATTTTTATCCAGACGCCTCTGGACAGCGTTTTGGAATGAAGTTTGTGTAAAGAGATAAAGGTATTGTGTATGATCAGCACATTTGAATATAATTAAGTTAATTTCTGTCAGGGGACCAGGGAGTTTAATAGATTTGCTCAGATTCACATGCAGTCACACCGGCTGCCTTAATATTCCCTGCCACTGAAAGAAAGTAACGTAGAACATTGTGAAATGTGAAAAAAATACAAAATGGCGACGTGGAAAAAATGCTTATCCCAAAATAGTAAAAACCAAAGGAAATGATGGACGGAGTGTTGAACATTGCAAGCACTCACCCCCAGTCAACTGATCTGGGTTTAATCCATCACCATTCTTTAGCCCACTCTGCCACCCCAGTTCAGACATGGCCATATGCAAATCAGTCTGACCCTGTGCCACATGGGAACAGTCCAGCCCGAACTGCCAAGCCATGTCTTCCCTGGACCGGAAACAAGCTTCCCTTGCTCACTTTGCCACTGGATTCAAGCAAGCCTGGCTGAAGACGGCTGAAATGCCAGAAACCGGTCCTAGGAAGCTTGTTTCCGGTCCAGGGAAGACATGGCTTGGTAGTTCGGGCTGGACTGTTCCCATGAGGCACAGGGTCAGACTGATTTGCATATGGCCATGTCTGAACTGGGGTGGCGGAGTGAGCTAAAGAACGGCGATGGATTAAACCCAGATCAGTTGACTGGGGGTGAGTGCTTGCATTGTTCAACACTCCGTCCATCATTTCCTTTGGTTTTGCTTTATCCCAAAATAGTGTCAGCTGGATGCTGCTTCAAAGAGCTTTGGGTGGATTACATTGCAACAGCTTGAATAGTTTGTGTCACCTAAAGAACGTCACGTATAACAAAATGGCGATCGGGAAAAAATACAGATGGGGAAAAAAGTAGAAAAACAAACCCATGTAGTCACACTGATTGCTCTAAAAAATCCATGCCACTGAAAGAAAGCGAGTGATGTACAACAAACTGAAACGTGAGAACATTAAAAATGCTGATGAAAAAAAAACGCCAATCCAAAATAAACTACGAAAAAACTGTTGGCAAAAGAAATTCACACAGACTGCTTTAATAATCTGTGCCATTGAAAGTGACATACAACTAAGTGAAGTGTGTTGTGGAAAGATTAAAAATGGCGAAAATGCTGATGCAATGCCGATGCGAAAAAAATGCCTTCTCATCAGCCTTGCGCCAGTAGCGGAAAGGCACAAATTACACAAAATGAATTAGTACATTGTCCATGCTCCCGAAAAATAAAAAGGAAGTGAAGTCAGTCGAATGGTGGCCAATTAGGAGGCAGCGACAATGATTGACAATCAAACCTGCAAATGGTAAGTGATGGTGGGGGCTCCAAGCGCTTTACTGCATACAATACCTCTCGCAGCAACAGTGAATGTGCACTGTCAGGTGAGACCTAAAAATGGGGCGGCGGCCAGATGCCCCAGTATGATGCAATTGAACCCGATAGGAGCAATTACTTCTACAGAAAGCACTTGGGCCAGCCCTTATTTTGAGAGCTATGTGTCCTTTCAGGGACCCTGCCAGGCATACCTTCAGAAGTCCTTAGTTCCGGAGACGACAAAGGTCTTCAAGTGAGCCACCGCCCCTCCCTAGTAGGGCTGCTGTTGGATGAAAGGTGGAGCTTTAAGTAAACAGCACTTCAGATGAAACTGAGTGACACTGAGTGATGGTTGAGCGTGGCAAGGGACACACAATTTGAATTGATTTAAGCATAACCTTTGACCTGTCAAACAGTTTCAGTTGCCTACCAAAGTGTAAAAAAACAAAAAACAAGTCTCACAGCCAACACCAATATGAGCGGGCCACTGTTGGTTGGTGGCGACCAGAGCACGCTTTCTAGGTTGGTTCTGCAAGGATGACTGTATCTTGTGGAAGGTGAACCACACACACCCTCTGACAGGTAGCATTCGGCGAAGCAGAGGCACTAACAGATTGAATGCTTCAAGAAACATCATCAGTAAACCGACCTACCACCCCACTAATGAGGAAGGGTCACAGTACAACTGTGTCCAGGAATGCAACTCGCCTCAGTCCCACTAACAGAGATGGAAACCCCCATCTCCTGTCCTACAGCACTCCCACCGGGACACAGGCTCCTTACCCTTTATGCTGCGTTATGGTATGTTGATATAATGATAAAGCGCAAGGAATCATACCCAAAGGTACATCTCGGCGCTCAGCCAGCACACAACAAACAACCAGAGACTAAAACAACCAGGTTTTCAACAGTGAGTGAGATCAGAATGAAAACAGCATCTAGAGGAGCATGAAAGGAGGGGAGAATGAAGCAAACCTGGCTTCACAGGGGCCCCCACTTTATATTTCCATTTCTACCACATTCACTTTCAGCTCAACATCTCAGTATCCATGTTTATTGTTCTGTGCAAAAAAATAATTAGCAGTTATTTTACTATATGTATTTAACAGATGTGATACAAGTAGTCATACACAGTGACGCTCTTCTGAAAACATTACACTAGTACAGGTTCATCACTTTAAGCTTCACTAGAACAATCTCATTTTTTTTAAACTCCCCACACTGTCAACCTAAACAGCTTCTGGCGTGCCATTAATGAGCGACAAAGCAAAAGACACAATTGAGGGACGGAATGCAGAACAAATCAAAACATTCTCCCCCAGTCAAGAGATCTGGGTTAAATCCATAATTCTTTTGCTCACCATGCCACCCCAGTTTAGACCTGGCCATATGCAAATCAGTCTTGACCCTGCGTCCAATGGGAACAGTCCAACCCGAACTGCCAAGCCAGGTCCTCCCTGGACTGGAAACAAGCATCCTAGGACCGGTTTCGGGGTTTCACCCCTCTTCAGCCAGGATAGCTTGAATCCAGTGGCACAGTGAGCCCAGGACCCACGTCTGGGCATACCTGGCGCAAATAGGGTGAGAAAGCAAAAGACACACAATTGATGGACGGAATGCAGAACAAATAAAAACATTCACCCCCAGTCAAGAGATCTGGGATAAATCCATAATTCTTTTGCTCACCATGCCAAGCGAGTATGGGGCGCTTTCACCCAAAGCAAAAACAAACAAATGAATTAGAAAGCTTCTGTAGAGCGCTGCTAAAGTGAAAGCAGCCTGCGCTGTTAAATACTTAAATGAGCGTGGCCGCTAAAATGAAAGCGGCCTGTGTTGTGAATTGAATAATTGCGGCCGTTAAAGGGAAAGCGGACCGGCGCCATAAATTGAATAATCAAATAAGCGTGGCCGCTATAGTAAAAGTGGACCACGCTGTAATTTAAATAAATTAGTAATAATATAAAAGCGCGCAGCGATATCATGGGTGGAATAGGGGAAGATCATTAAAGAAAACAGTGCTCGCCGACTACGTAATGCAGGCTGTGTAACAACACAAGTAATGAGTCCAGTCGATATGCGAGGTTACAAATGCAGACAAGGCGGTACCATGGAGGGATCATTAAACCTATTCACAAATGAAAAGCAACGATATCGCAAGGACAGTAACAGGAGCCAACTGAAAAGATGGGTGGGAAATGGACTGAACTTTGATGCCTAACCTCAATGCAGCATGCCTCGCAGTACAGCACATGCGCTGGCCAGGCTCGACTTAAAAAACCGAAGGAACCATTTTAAACAAGCATTTGCAATGCAATAGGTCTCGCATTTGCGTGAATTTAAGCTATTGTCATTGTAAATGAAAATTCCTTCTTATTTATCTGTTTTTGATAAGTAACACATATATAAAAGCCATTGTCATTTACAATGTCAATAGCTGAAAGTCTTTTAAATGCAAGACCTATTTCATTTCAAAGAAGTATCCGCCGTTTTGCCAGGCTGCTTGGAAAGTGAAAGCGCTTGGCGCGCTAAATGTTGCAGTATAGCATGTCGCGCCTACAGTAGGAAACACTCATTAAAGAAAATAGTGCTTACAGACTAAATAAGACATACCATGTAACAACAGAAGTAAAGGGGCCTCCTCTTAGGAGATTACAAATAAAGACAAGGCTATACTAAGGAGTGACTATCAAGCCTATTAACAAATCAGAAGCCAGCATTTACGAAGGACAATGGCACAAGCCAATAACAAATCTGTGCGGAGACTGGGCAGGGCTTCAAGCCCATACTCAAATACAGCATGCCTCGCAGAGCAGCGCATGCGCTGCCGAGGCTCGTCTTCAAATACATAAATATAGGTAGGGAAGCATACTCTTTTACATCAGTAATTATATGTAAAAACCATAAAAAATGGCCATCTGTGAGTTTTATACATAATTCATATTGCACAAGATTTTTAGAACAGTGCAGGCTTGAGGGATAACGACAAGCAGGCGATTTTTCACCAGCTCTTGGAAAAGTAAAATTCTTATTTTAAACACGTTTATTATTGTAGCAAAGGCAATAATTCACGTTATTTATCGATACTGACATGTACATTATTAATAATAACTAACTTGTAATTGTCACTGTGTGTATGCCAAGCCATCGATCTCAATACGTTTGGCGACGTGAACAAACGATGCTTGCAACAGGAACAGGACTCTCCTGTCCCCTGCGCTGCTCGCCTCAAGCGCGCTCTGCGCTATTCTATTGTTCGCAGTATGGTAGCCCCCGCTTGATAAGTCACACAGAAACGACAGCATGCTCTCTGAATGCAGATCAGAACCTCTGGACTCGTCCATGCTTCCCACCTCAAGGGGTGCTCTTCACACCTGGGCTTAACTCATGCATCCTCGTTTCCTGAACTCTTTCCCATGCTTCTAGAAGTGTATTCATTTGTTCACTTACAGCTTTGGCCTTTGGGAGAGTTTTTACATAGTCACCGCCTTTCCCTGGAAAACCATTATTCACTGTTCCCCTGAATCTCTGCTCCCTTCTAGTGTCATGATCCGATATACAGTTCTAAGAACCCTGTGCTACTAGAAACGAGTGAGCTGTACATTCCTTTAATGGTATCCAATGCCCACCAACACTTTCTTTCCTTCACTGAAAAGTACTAGGAACCTGCCCCTCTCCATTACAGCTGTCTTGGTTAAAACCATGGGCGTACGCAGTCCAGGAAGGGCTATCGAGGTGGAGATGGTCCTCTTTGGACAGTATACAACCCATATTCCCAGAGATGTGCCTTCAAGAACAGAACTGTAGATGGGGTCTTCCCAGGGACTTGTACAGTGATGACATCATACCGGAATATTATCTACTGACAACATTCTTACACCTCAATCCCACAATGTATTCTTGCTATGACTACTTTCGACATACATAATAAAAGCTATCGTTCCCTAAACTCTCAAAATTGGAATCAGACCCATAAGATCTGCCAAGTCTCTTGAACTAATAATTTGGTTGTGTGTTTGCTTCAATTAGTGCCAGGAATGGGGTTGTTAATTTGGGAGGGGGTACCCCTACCAACTCAATCCCACTCATGTTAGGAAAAAAAAACAGTTCTGAGAGAATCGACTCTTGGTAGCTGTGGCACAGCGGCAGGCAATCCCTTGAGAATGGTGCAAGTTCAACCAATACCAAAAAATGTTAAGCACAAAAATAAGAATACAATTTACTAAGAAATTTTGAAAAATTGATAAACATTTAATGAACAAAAAGAAATCAAGATCATTAACATAGGTCACGGGGACACCAAATGTGAAGCTTTGACTGTTAAAAGCGAAAGTCTCTACAAAAAGTAAAGTTCCAATGAAAAACACTTTGCAATAGACTTGGACGTGGGTGTAACTCAGGCCGACCACGATGGAGCAGACGTCGGATAGAGCAAGCAAGTCATCCACAGACAAAGAATTGACCTTAAGGCACCGACTGCTATGAAAGTGTCTTCTGGTCAGTCCTGCAGCCCTAGCTCTATGGAGAAGGCTTCTGGGGACAGGGCTCTCTCCACCCAAGTCACCTGCAGGGTCTAGTCTTCTGTGGTCAGCTGGGCCGTCTTGGGCGCCAGGAGTCCTTCTGCTTTTTGTGTCCCTGAAACACAGTACCAGGAGGCAGCCACTTGACCTTTGGAAGGCAGTTCCAGTCTATGGGTGCCAGCAGAATTCAGGAGACCTTGACAGAATCCTTTTCGACCGTCAGGAGTCTTCTTTCAGCAGGACCTTCTTCAGGTGTAGTCTTCCCAGGTCCTGGAATGTTCTGAGGAGGAGGTGGTGGTGGTGGTGGTGGAGATGCCAGCATTATCCTCTGCACTAGCCAGTGATTGGAGACATTCTATCAGCCAGACAGTGACCAGAAAAAGGTGAGAAAGCTGGACAAACTATGCAGAAAAGAAGACTTTTCTGCAACTGGGTTGTACTCGAGGTGCTTAGATCAGTTCCACCGAGGTTATTTGCATGGATTCATTTCATGCCCTTACTTTGCAAGCCTTCTTGTCACAGGCTTTTCATTGCTCCAAGACTTCAGGCAGATCTCATCCCCTCCCCCCTCACAGTTAGGCGCAGAAGCATCTTGCACGCACAGTGCGGCTGGTTTAATCTAATCAGCTGCAGTAGCTGCCGAAAAGCTTGAGGGATTTATAGAGCGGGAAGCTTGGAAGCCAGGCATGTCTATGAATCCCAACAGAGGGCTGTCAGGGAGAGAAGTATAACGGCATTAATGTCACTTGGCCTCCTACTAATAAGGGATGGTGACAGGGCCGCAGGCCCCACTGCTGGGCTACTGCAGAATAACAAGTGTCGGCATCCAGCTACAACAGATAGTAAGCATTCTAGTTGCATTTGTAGCACCTACTCCTCGGGAGACACGGCAGAGAATTTTGTGGGATGGGTAGCAAGCTACTTCCCTACCTGTGCTTAGTTAGAAAAGTGTGTTTTTAGTGTGGTCTATGAGGGAAGCGTTTTGGTGTCATGGATTAAGACCAGAGGGGTGCTCCTATGGTGCATGCAGCTGTCGTTAGGCACGGAGTGGAGCAAATTAGAGAGCGAGAGGTAGAGTCGCTTACGTTTATACATATCTTTATTCTTATTGTGTTTGCCCAGTCTGAAGGTGGACTGGACTACCCCCACTGCAGGAATCGATATTCGGAGTTAACATTCAACGGGGTACTAGAAACTAACCAATGGGGATGAGAGCAGCAGGCGGATTTAGCATAAACACATATGCAAAACAGTGCTTAGCAAAACCTGCAGAACACCACCCAAGGTAACCCTGGAGAATGGAGGAACCACCAGAGAGAAATCAACCAATTGGAAGGCTAGAAACAAAATTAATCCTGGAATAACGTTCTACTGGAAATTACATCGACCCAAACCAGGTTTTCCTCTTCGATAACCTTCTGTGGAAAGGGCTAAAGTACTAAAATTAACGCTTTTGGGGGTGGTAGGGGTGACCAAGTATGCAGAGACGCGTTACTAGCATTTGCAAGCCCTGTTTTTGGTGCCTGGTGCTCCAGGGACCCTAGAGTTGAAGGAGGGATGCACCTTCTCTTTCTTGCCTGGTGGGGGTGGGGTCTGTCATCCTTCTTGCCCTATACCAAAAAAATAACCTCGCTCTATTCCCTTTATTATTTTATTAAAATAACAACATTATTTAAATTCTACTACATTATAAAGTTTAAAGTACTGTAATGTATTTAACATTTTAGTCATTACTTTTCATGAACTTTTATTTCATTTGAAAGTCGAAGCCCAAATGCATAGGTTGAAGCTTCGGCATTTAGAGTAATGACATTCAAGGTAACGAGATAGGTGGCACTAAAGGACTAGAAGGGGCGGGGGTGCATCCGCTCAACAGATCCCATGCTATTGCTGACCGCTATAGCCTCGCACAGTGACATCTTTTTTTTTTACTCTTTCTACTGTCTATACTGTTTTTCGGTCTGGCATTAGCCAAGACCTTTTGGTTTTTACTAAAATGATATGTAAAAAATATTTATACGGGCTATCAATCAGCCCCTCCACCCACGGATCAGATATTGTGTCATTTACATTTTTCCCCACCCGCCACAGCAGACACTTGGTGCAATAGGTCACCCACTTCAGCAAACACCATCTCCTCTGGGAGGGGGTGGCATTCTTTCCCACACAAAGGAGTTCCTTTAGGTGCCAGCGTCTACGAATGCAATGTGTGCTTTTTGAGGCTCTGAAGATATTTTTGCTTTCAGCCAGTGTTTTATTTCTTCCTTGAATTGACGATAGCACAGCAGCTCCCCCAACAATCGAGTTTTGTCCCACAACAAAACAAGCACCGACAAGACAAACGACTGGCAACCAACACCAGAGCAATGGACTTGGCAAATGCTTGATGCTAACATGCCATTGAGTTATTTTAACTCCAGTGTTTCGATGGGAGACACTTTCAAATACGCCGTTAATCCAGGGCTCAAAGCTGGGTATGTTGGGAACTTATCTTGTAAAAATGTCCAGGAATTCCAGAATATTAGACTGGTCTAGAAACCGCCTCCCTAACCTTTTGGGGGCCTTCTCATACCAATAAGCCCCCCTGCACCCACACTCAGAGCTGCCCTAGAAGAAAGTCTGAAATTCTCGCCTAGAAGTCAAATAAGTGTTTTTCCTGTTATGTTTAAAATTTGTATCCAGTCGACCGCTTCGCTGCACCAGTTTTTTAGGCCACAAAATTAAATCTTTGCCCTTGTGACGTCAGCTGCCTTGACTGCAAGCATGACGTAACTTCCTGTCAGCCTCAGTAGGCGTTACCGTTGTCGCAAGGTGAAAAGATTGCTCTCAGCCAGGATAAGGCCAATATGAGAGATTTTATCATGAAGGAAGCAGAACTAACCCGACACAGCACCGTCGGTCTGCCGCGACACAAATGAGGACAGTAAACATCAACATTCCCACAGAGTCCCTGAATTCAGAGCCCCAACCACGCCAAAGGCTACTTACAGCAACGCTGCAGCAGAAAAGAGAAGGAAACAGAACACAACATACCAGGGAGTTTCCTTTTTTGTGCCTACACTTTCAGTTCATATAAAATGCTGAAAAAGTCTTAGACTTAACAAAAAGGGGATATGAGTCTCAAAAGACTATGCTACATATGACTATAATCAGCATTATTTACAACCAGCAGGATGGCTCTGAGTGTTGAGTGCATGCAGGCATTCTATGTGCTCGTGCACTCTCAATACGTACCACATGTGGACGTGAGTGGGACACGGTTGTGTCACGCTCGTGGCTTCCTCGTGCATATGTATTGTAATTATTTGAATGCGGGTGGGTGGGGGGATATTGGAAGTTAAGGTAATGGTTATTCATTCGGCAACAGTCTTCAGACCTCACGGTCATTACTATGCATTAAAAAAGGATTGTATGAAATTTTCTGACTACTGACTACTACTTCCTGAGCAGCGTTTTTGGTCTTCCTTTCAAAACTGGCAACGAGGATGAGATGAGATATGAGGAGACATGGGACTGTAAGCAAACAGGTAATTGAAATTGGTGACATGGTACGCACACAAAAAAAAAAGCATTGGGTTAGCCAATAGATCTCGCTTTTGGGACCTTATAAGTAGTTATGCAGCACAATATCCTTGGTGCAACAACATCAACCTTTGTATGGCTAAACACTTATAAGGTCCCAAATGTGAGACCTATTGGCTATGCCAATGCTTGTTTGCACTTTCCCACTGACGACCTTTCTTTCACCCTATCAGGGTGAGCTCACAGCCCTTATGCCCTGTGCACATGTAACATTTCCTGGTCTTCTGACGCATGCCGGTTCTGCTGCCCTTATATGTATTTTTTCTGCCTTCCCTGTAACCTTCCACTGGAAGGAAGGCTGGAAATGTCTCCCTCAGTGATGAAGAGGGAGACAGGTGTGTGTGGCACTGTGTAGGGGTGCATGCACCCCTGTTCAGGGGGTGGTGCTGTCCATTCCCCTCTGCGGCCTGCTGTCTGGTTGCTAGGCCCAGAGCCTGGAGTTTTCCTTTCCAGGTCACGGGGAGGGGGGGCGAGGGAGACTGGGAGGAGGGGCGAGGGAGGCAGGAAGGATGATGTCCCTGCTTGAAGGGAAATGGACCGGTGACGGCTGGGAGAAGCCCTCTGCCTGCCGCCCTGCGGCTCCTGCCAACAGGTGAGCGCAGCAGCCTCCGGCCACAAATGTGAGGAGAGGACGTGGCTCTGATGAAGAAAGTAAACATGGCTCAGACGAGCAGACGACGGGCCGGGGCCTTGGGCGAGGGCGCTGGGCAGTTTATATCTCTGCAAGGAGTGATTGTAGATCAGAGGTCTCTGCCCTCATCACTCACTGCTCATATTGTGGGGTCGCCTGTGTGGTAGAGGTCACGTCAGTTAAACGGAGCTCGCACGTTTCTGTGAGAGCATTGCTACTTTAATAGAACTGCAGCACTGACGCGCGGGAGCTGTACTCAGACCTTGATGAAAAACACAAAACAGAAGTGCTACACAGTTGTGTGTGGGACTTTACTCAATGTTTTGTAAGTAATGTTTGTGAGGTAGACTGGCTGTGCAGGATAACTGCTTACCACTGGATGAGAAAAACAAGTGGGAGGGGTGAGGGGAGTGCGGCCGAGAGCAGGGACATGCAGCGTTTACCTTGCGGGAGCGAGCGTGATAATTGCTAACACATAGCGCCGCTGCTCGCTCCCGCAACGGAAACTCCAAACGTGCACGCTTTGTAATACAAAGCAATGCAAAACATGCACGTTTTTGCACAAAAAGCTGATAGATTCCAAAAGATCCCCTCAGATGCAGCGCTTGCACGCTGCGTAGGCGAGACCTGAAAAGTGCGGTGTCAGCAAGGGATGTCCAATTTGGTCATCACCCAAAAAGTTATTGACGTTTACAGAAATGCAATTAGGGTTGATGGTGGAAGTGTATAGAATTTAAACAGGATTTCTCTGTTCAAAGGGGGGGAAAGAGTAGTTTGGAAGACCCTGGAAGCAATGTTTTCCTAGATATTAAAGAACAGGACAGTGTTGGGTATCTGGACATTTGTCCTGCAAATGACAGCAGCATTGCTTCAAAGTGTGTGAGGTCTCGCCGGCTTCCTGTGAGATTCCAAGATTATTTTATGAGTTAGAGGTATGTTTTCATTATTATTCGTCAAATTATTTCAATTATTTTCCTTTTTTCTCTGTTTTCTTGTTTCTTTCAAAAGGGGGAAGGTGTGTTGAGTACATGCGGGCATTCTCCGTGCTCTTGCGCTCTCATTACGTACCACATGTGGACGCGAGCGGTACACTGTTGTGTCATGCTCCTGGCTTCCTCGTGGATATGTATTGTAATTATTTGAATGCTGGTGGGTGGGGGAGATATGGAAAGGTGAGGTAATGGTTATTCATTCGGCAACTGTCTTCAGACCTCACGGTCATTACTATGCATTAAACAAGGATTGTAAGAAACCTTCTGACTCTGTCTACTACTTCCTGAGGAGCGTTTTTGGTCTTCCTTCCAACACTGTGAGCATGGGCGTCCGCCGGGGGGGGAGGGAGGG
Source organism: Triturus cristatus (assembly GCF_964204655.1). Taxonomy (NCBI): domain Eukaryota; kingdom Metazoa; phylum Chordata; class Amphibia; order Caudata; family Salamandridae; genus Triturus; species Triturus cristatus. Next base: position 1,189,060,570 of record NC_140592.1, read on the forward strand.
AGGGGGGGAGGGGCACTTGCCACCCCTCCCCCCCAGGAGCGCCCCTCCTTGCCCCCCCTGCGGATGCCCATGCTTGTACGGACGCCTTTTGTCCGTGATTCTGGGCCCTGCAGGGAGCAGAGCTGTTCCCTGCCAGAGGCCTCAACTCCCTGATGGGGGCGCCTCGCACTCCTCCTCGCAGCCCCTCCCGCCCATTGTCTTCGGTCTGTGGCTGATTATCACAAACAGAATGACAATGGCCAGTTTGAGCTGTGCGCCACAAGCACGAGTGGTTAGGTCTGGACACCAAGACCTCCTTTTAACACTGTGTAGCCTGAGAGCAAGGGGTCTTCTGAATGAAGGTCTGGGGGGAGTCGATGCATATCCTCCCAAGTCAAAAATTGAGGTTGCAGCATAGCCCGGATTTCAGATCCCACAAAAACGTACACAGACTTGTGTCAATAACATATCTATCTGCCAGTATGCACCCTATCTTGTCTGGCAGGACGTCCCGACCCTGTGTTTCACTGCCTCATATCCCCCTGTACCCCACTCCCCGTGCTCACTGCCTTATATCCCTCTGTACCCTACACCTCACGCTCACAGCATATCCCTCTGTACCCCGCACCTCATGCTCACTGCCACAACATATCCCTCTGTACCCCGCACCTCGTGCTCACTGCCACAACATATCCCTCTGTACCCCACACCTCACGCTCACTGCCACAACATATCCCTCTGTACCCTGCACCTCGTGCCACAACATATCCTCTGTACCCCGCACATCGCACTCACTGCCACATATCCCTCTGTATCCTACTCCTAACACTCACTGCCTGATCGCTCACTTTACCCTGCCATTCATCTTCTAGGTATTCTCTCCCCTTCCACTCGTTCTACCTCGGTTCACCCCCTTACTTCTTTTAGTACCTTACTCCTTTCTCAATACATCTACTTCTTTTCCACTTCAGTAACATCTCTCTGACACATCTCTGCACTTCCTTTATACCAAAATACCCCTCTACCTCACCTGTCTACCTCAGTCTTTATTATTCCCTCTTCCTCAGCTGTCTCTACCTGTCTCCGATACACCTCTCCCTCGCTCTACCTGGCCCTCTCACGTTCTACGACTGCATTTTTCTCCCCACTCCAGCTTTGATTGACCTGTCTCTGCTCCTGAATCTTTTTCTTCTACACCTCACCTCTTTGTCTACCCTTCACCACCCTTCTGTTTGCCTCACTACGGTCTTTACCCGACCCACCTTTCAGTGCCTCTTCCCATTTCACCTCCCTCCCTCACAGCGCTCTCCTAGCATGCATCTGTTTCTCCCCTCACCACCATGCCTGCCTCTACCCCCTCCTTACCTTTCTAACCAGCCTAACTTTCTACCTTCCTTTTATTCCTGGTAGTGAACCTTTCATTTCACCCCTCCGGTTGTATTACCTACGCATTCAAATTGAGTAGGTCATTGCTGTGCTTCCAACCCGACATCGAGACCCAGTCCCCTAGCCTCTCAACAAGCCCAGATATAACAACAAGTATTGGCATAGCCAATAGGTCTCGCCTTTGGGACCTGCTGCAGAACTAAATACTTATAAGGTCCCAAAGGCGAGACCTATTGGCTATGCCAATGCTTGTTTTTCTCAGCTTGGCCTGAGCATTACTCGATCCTGATTGTCTGCCATTTTAGCCCTGCACCTATTGATTAACATTAGCCACGCCCTTTCAATTGCCAGGTTAGCCCCCCCTGGAAAGATTTCTGCAGACGCCCATGACTGAGTGAACGCTCACCACTGTCATCTGCAGTTAAGTTGCAAGTTAGAAATCCAGGGAGACCGACTCCACCTTTCATGCTGCCGAGGTCGGTAAACAGAGTATAATTAAAGCAGGCAATAACATCTTTTATTTAGAGAGGAAATATGGTATATAGTACTTTAATAAAACAGGATATTATCACCATAGGCCAGTAACCCAACCACCGCAAAAAACAGAGGGAGGCCAATGGCACAGGAGCAGTTGGGCGCATCTCTGGGAATCATCATTATTTATACAATTGGTTTGTACAGGGCTTTAAGTGGGCCGGGTCCTGCCGGTACTCAGCAGCAGCAGTTCTACAAAGCAGGTGCTAAGACGGGTCTCTACCAGGCTCTCCATTCTCGTGTCCCTCCAACCCCCCCATGAAATAAATAAATCTTAATTCTGCAGCAGTACCACCCATCACTGCCTGTGATGCAACTTCAAAGAGACTGGTTCTAGTTCATTCATAGTCTCATTATTTCAGAACTGAAGCCTTTTCAATTTTATATACAACAAAGCCATAGTTTTTGCTTATTCATCTTAGGCAACTAACAACCATTGACAAAGCCAATAGTACTGGCTCCATGTAAGTGTAATGTTACGTGTTGTATTTTATATCTGATGCAATGACAGAAGCAGCAAAATACCAGTGGGGTGGCACACTGCTAAGCACAGATTTGCACCTTCAGTGCCTAAGCCACGCCCCAATTACATCGGCCACGCCCCTTTACGAGGCCAGTTCACCGCCAGTGTGGAAAGGTCTGAAGTCGGTCCCTCGTAGTTGTTTCCCGCAGTCTAGAGCCTTTTCGGGCCGCTGAAGCGAGCACAGACTGCCGATTAGACACCCGTGCTCGGTGCACGCTCAAAACCTATCCATCACCCCACGTGTTCTACGTTCCCACGCGCCAGGGAATGTTAATTAACACACAAAGAGAGAAGCCAAAGGACTCCTTTCAAGCATCCCCGGAGAAAATTAAGCTAGGGAATGTATTTAAAGTTGCCACTACAAAGAAAATCAATGCTTTTCATTCTAAGCACTGTATGGAGAGATTTAGATGTGCAGAGGATCAAAAGTGTGCCGACAGCCGTTCCTTAGTATGTACGATATTAAAATTATGCGTCAACCAGGAGAATATGTTGCTAAAAATACATCGTCTCTTGAGAAATCTTCGAGTTGTGCAGTTTTCAACAATCTGTTTACTTCTGGTAATCTTTTTTTATTGCCAATGAGCCAGTGGGTCCCAACACACTCTCTCAATAACAAATTCAGTTTCCTCTTTCTGGAAACTAGTTTATTAAACGGCATCAAATTTGGCAGGATATAATCCTGACAGGGTATATGGGCTTCTGAAAAAATATTGGAAAAAGAATACATTTGTTCATAACACTGGGCAGGAAGTCGAGAGCTTTGCATGAGTACGGAATTCGTAATTTAGCATCTGATTTAAGATTTCTGGCGACAACATTATTTTGATTTTAGGTAGATGCATCATCTTTGTTGTCAGAGGAGAGAGAGACAGAAGGGGACATTGAAACAAGACCCGCCCCTTTTGGTTACTGTAAGAAACTCACAGTTTTATAGGACACAGACACCTATGAAGCAATAATAACCTAAAAGGTCTGCTTCCACAGCAAACTTTCATTGGTGCCCTCTCTACACACATGCAACGTGCGTCCCGAGGCCCACATCTGGCTGTCTGTCCGCTCCCAATGGCTGTCAGTTGACAGACGGCTGTCTTCCAAAGATCTTTGGCCCAATCACTGGAATACATACATGCAGCAGGCCGCCTGTTTTGGAAAAACAAAATTAGGGTACACTGGGACAAGACAGGTATGAACACCCACGATACATGTGGAACACATTCATAAATCGAGATTTGAGAGTTCACACAGTGTATTTGTTTTGGTGAGAGGGCGAAAGAGAGACTTTTAAGCAGTGTGCTTGCACTCATGTACAGAGGAGATGCACACTAAAGATCTTTGGGAGTAGCCACTGAATGAGAGCCTACTACTCCCTCTCAATATAGAAACTCACACAAAGTACGTTCTCTAAAGAAATGTGTGTCCTAGAGATACCTGCTAGATAGCAATGACATCTCAAAGAACACCAGTATAGACGGGGGCAAGGAAGACCTTTTCATTAAGGACGAGAACCCTCCCTCACCCAGAGGTGACATGCTTCATCATAGGGCTCCCTCCACGCACCAGGGCCGCAAGGTCCCAGATGTGGGCTACAACTCTTCAAACAAGCATTTGCAATGCAATAGGTCTCGCATTTACGTGAGTTTAAGCTATTGGCATTGTAAATGACAAAATGTCTTTTATTTATGTTTTTAAAACGAAAACAAAACAAATGTGGTTGCCATAAATACTCATCCTTGGAGATTCCCACACAGGCCCAGTAGTACATGCTTCCCTCTCTGATCCATCAATACAGCCATTAAAAAAATTGATTATAACAAAAGATTTTTGAAAATATTTTTTTTTAAAGGACAGCTATTTGTGGTATGTTGCCCAGAGTGCCATGTTGCCAGAGTCAGTACAAAATCTGTTCATAGGTAATGTCCACAGGGGTGGCAGTACCCTAAAGAAAAAATAGAGAAAAACAAATACAGGTACAAATTCAAGAGACCACCAGTTTTCAATGACCCATGTTCATTCTAATCATTGCTGAAGACAAAATAGAATGTTCTTCTCATGCCTAATCAGCTCGTACGGTGTTATGGAGGGACAGTAATCTAAACCAAGTCACCTGCCCATACTGGTCTAAAGAATGTCGCTGTTAAGTTCGTGTGTCACATCAAAGCCTGTAAATACATCTCTGTTCTCAATGGACCAGGATCGATTCATGGGTGCCCATAGCTCTAACATAGTTAGGTTTGTCAATGATAGTCCAACAAATGTAATCTTCTGTATGTCTCATACGGAGGAAGTGTCGTGTGAGTTTACTGTTATCCTTTTTACACCGGATAGAACTGCGATGTTCACCTATCCTCAGTTTAACCTTACGTGTAGTTATACCCACATGTATTAAATTGCAAGGACAGCATAGTGTGTATATATCACTCCTTCTGTATTGCAATTTGCCAAGGTGTTAAGTACCCATTGGGTGTTAAGGCCTAGGTCTACAGACAGTGCCCCTGACGTAAAGGGGCAAACAGAGCAGGTGCCACAGGGATAATGTCGTTTAGCTGGTGTACTGGACCATAATGTCTTTTGTCCAACATGAGTGGATGTCGTACGAGGTCATGTGTGTACTATTATATCTTTAATGTTCCTACTCCGTTTCAATGTAAAAGGAGGTCTTTGTAACTGGTTAGAACCGCTGTTCAAAATGTTCCAACTTCTATTGAGGGATTTCTTTACTTCATCAGTCAGGTGACTATAAGTGCTAGCACACACCCGGCAGTCCATTGGGCTTTTCGTGTATGCGTCAAGTAGGGCTTCCCAATTGTCGCTCCTGGCACTTTTCTGGCCTTTCTGTATCAACTTAGTAGGATACGCACGTTGTAACAGGTGGTACCAAGTGTGTTGGCATGTTCCTTGAATCTTTGCATTTCTGTACAGTTCCTGCATAGCCTCAGAAATTGACCCACCGTAGTCGCACACAGGTACAACCCAGCCCCTTTAACTGCTCTAGTCATCTATTCAGCTCTTACTTTAGCCATGGAATAACCATGAAGAGACCACACCTCCTGTGCCACAAATGAACCCTTGTTAGCCAGCACAAGGAAACAGCCTACATCTGCAATATGGCCCAGCCTTCTAAAACGCCCTATTACAAGACAGGCCAGTCCAAGCCTGGGCTCAGACTCTCAAAGACGCCCAGACCCAACTCAGAGCTGTAAATAGATGCCGGCCATTCCAGATGGTTCTTCACCCTCCCTACAGTCATCCAGGCTTCGGCAATTCATTACCACCACACATCAGAAAAATAACCGGTTAACCTAACCCTACACTGGACTATCTAAACCGGACCTTCCCGCCACTATACTCAAACACTGGGTTACAACCCATAAGGTGGTGGTCCTGGCTCCTGCTGGTACTGGTCAAGAGTAACGATACCGTCAATATGCATGAGTGATGGACAGCACATGTTTTCAGGGGGGTCTCTTCTTGGCCAATGCTCTTGGCCAACCTGAATGGACCATTTAGGAATTAAACATTTGTTTTACCTATTAGATCTGTTTTCTCCTCCATTCTTTTCTTTAATACCAGGCTTTAAGAATCGCTTTTCCCTTCTTAGCAGATGTATACTTAGCACGTCTGTTTGTCAGCACACCCCTGGTCTACATGTCTGACACAGAGGACCCCTACCCTCAGCAGCTACTGTTAACATTGGAATGGTGACGCCTTCCCTAGATCAGGAAAAGGTTCGGAACGCTTTTCACAAATAACATCAGAAACAATGATGTATGTGTAACAGTATGTGTATCCGCGTCCTTTACACCTCACACAGTTGAGACAGTCACGCACATGTGCAGCATTCACATACATGGCTCAAATCGTTTTCCATCAAGGCCATTCTGCAAAGATCTATTTTTCCCATCCCCTATGTGCACACCAGTCTGTAAACAATGTCAAGACAAAGCGCTGCAAGACCACACAAGTGAGGATGGGCGCTACGCAGAGGCCAAATCACAGCAACAACTTGAGGAGGTTTGGGAGGTCAGGAAGAGTCTGCTGGGTGGCGGCGAGAATTCTGAACAAGTTGTGGATAGCGGTTCATTCCACTTTTTGGTTCTGAGACAAACTTTCCTCTGAAAGCCTAGTCAGGTTTACTGCATACGCAGAGCCGGACCACTGTGGAATCAGTCAACCACACATCCCAAAAGTAAAGACTGTAATGGGCCCAGAAAACCCTTTTTAGCATAGAATTAAAAAAGGTGTGATACATAGATGCCACAACAGATACACACCTTGCCACCATAAGGATGCTATTTGGGTAAAGGGGAGAAGGAACCACCCCAAAGCAGGATCTATCAAGTCTGTAGTTATTGTGTTGGAGTGCTCCAAAGTGTCAAATATGTAATTAATAAACATGAGTGAATGGAAAGATGCAGGATGACACTCAGGTCCTATATTTATTATTACACACCCAAAAATATATAATTTCTTCTGCTCCAATTGTTAGTGGCCAGTCAAAGTTACAATATGTTTCAATATACAACAATATTCTTTTTAGAACAGCCCTTTTGAACCTCTGCTCGTATAATGTTTCAAAATTCACTGCCCAATGGTGTTTGGCCAATTGGTAGGAATGGTCATGAGGAGACAAGAAACAGCCGACACGTGTTTCGTTGATATGACTTTATCAAGGCGTAATTAATTTGCTATAGGTAAAATGGGTCAGAATTTGAAAACCTAAAGGGTTCTTCAGGAGGAAATATATCGATGATATAAGGTAATTTTTTCCCATTAATATAAAACAAGGAATTAGTTATTCTGATCTTGAATGGCCATGCAATGTAAGGTAAGTAATCCAACAATGTCAGGGAAAGTATCTCAGCACGTTGAGCAACCGCAGTAACGGAGGCAAGCCCCTACACGGCATGGCGATTCAAGATCGGAGTAACTCATTCCTCGTTTTACATTACCGGGACAATGTTACCTAATTTCATCGACCTGCTGTCGCGAGGCTGTAGTCGAAAGGACCAACAGCCGACTGCATCAAGAAGTTCCACCCTTTACCCCAGCGGGTGAAGAACATGTACTACACCTTGGGTATCCAGGTGTAAATAGGACACAGGTGGTAACTATGCAGGGGGCTACACAAAAACACAACATGCCATCTAAACACAAGGACATTCACCACAACCACTTGACCAGCGACTCTTTGGAAAATGGCAACCAAAAAGCAGATCTGCTTTACAAAAACCTTCCTTCACAAGCCACTTGCCATGGGAGAGTTTGAAAAAAGATTGTAGAACTTAGCTAGCACACTTTCTTTAAGCGTCTCACTTTTAAGTTTTCCTACACTTAAATCTTCTCTTAAGCCTGCTTACTGCAGCGAAAGTTGCTTTACAACACTCTTTGCGCATGGTATGCCTCGGTTTACTAAAGGCTTGTGCATTCGAGAAATAAACAAACGTTTCTGAGTCTCCGACAGGTCAACTCCATGTTTTACTTCCCACAGAGGTTTTGTCCACAGAAAAGTAGTCAACATTTGGGATGAAACTGCTCCTGGAAATGAAATGTACCCGAACAATGTCATCAGATCGAAAGAGATTTGTGGAACTTTTCTCCCACCAATAATCGGTCTTAACCCTAGGAAAACAACAGGAAGGCCTAAAAGTTATGCCCAGTTCCGGTAGGAGTGTGCTGCAAAACCGAGTACCCAGAACGAAGGGTCCTCCCGAGTTCAGGCAAGTCATAGGTGGACATCTGAGCAAGAACGGGTGCCACTTAGAGGAGGACATCACCTAAGAGCATGACAAAACTCGACCGGCATCTGACCAGTACATCACATTATAGCATATTTAATGAAACTGATGACAAAGCCTTAACTTGAGAGAGGGATTCTGGGTGGAGGAGTGAGCGGCCTAGAAGGCGTTAAAGGTATACAATAGAAAACAAGAACGTCTCAGTGGCGGAAAATCGTAAACTACTTTCTTGTAACAATTCTACAGCATAAGTACCGCCAACGGGTTCCCACGCGGAGAAAAAGAGCTCCGTATCAGAGCAATGAATGTTGGGCATTTAAACACGGTTCTTATGCACCCTAAAGGACTTGGCATTTCTTACAGGGTATGGGACGCGTAAAAGGCTTTAAAAAGACCCTACTTCTCCACAGTGTGTCCACGTGGCCGCTTTCAACCTGAGGAAATACCGCAGTGTGCCAGATTACATTGCATAATGTCACTTTTCCGCAGTGTCAGCTGTCTCATCAGTGTCATGAACCCTGCCATTCATACCAGCGCTCCTTCAAGAAAATACCCATACAGGAGCAGGTGCTTAGAGAAAGCTTTGATTCAACAATGTATCAATGGGCTCTGGTATCTTTTGTCTCCCAAAAATCCAAGTAAAAGAGCAACAGCTGGAATCAAGGATTTGCAAGACAGATCATTAGATGGAGGAGGATTGAGAAAGAAATGTGGGAGTAAATCAAAGGGACATGAATACTGAAACAATTTCCGTCACAAAAGTTTGAAGCCTGACCCGCCCCTGAGATATCAGAAAACAGGTCATAAAAGGTCCACACTGGACTCCTTGACAGCAGTAAAAGAAACAATACCGTCCCTCACACCAGGGTACCTAGGGCGCCAGTCAAGGTACGCTCTACATGTAGCTAAATCCCGAAACTCATTGTACAAGCAAGACGGAGTTAATCCCGAAATCTGCTAAAGCAGTCAATGCACAGTCGCATTCCTTGAAGACCCACTACGGAAAATACAGTGCGATCAGTACCAAAAAGAGAAAGAAAAAAAGAAAAAATTGGTAAAATCATGATCCTGCTAAATCTCAAAGGCTTTTGGTGTCCGGGTTTTTCCATTCGGCATAGGAGAGCCCGTACACAATAAATCCAAAATGTAAATTACTGTGCAGAATACAATGTATGCATCTCATCAAAGGAGAAGCGTACGGCTAAGAACTTTCCGACATATCAAGGGGAAGAAACCGCTCTTCCTGACATCAGCATAAAAAGGAGAAACTCCCATAAGACTCACTAAAACTCAGAGTAAGAGTTGCAGCAACACTAGTATTTAGAGAGATACTGGGGTGCCAGACATAATCTAATTACATGAATGGCAGCTGGTCCTATCTGTTTAAAGAGGCCATGTTGTTAGAGGTCTAACTCAATCCCTGTATTTGGAAGGACACTGTTCAGATGTATAGCCAAGACAACATATGTGGAAGCGAGACGCGTCAGGCCACTCTCCAAGCCTGGAGTTCATGACTACCTACGCACTGTAACTAGGAAAGGTCTCCGAGAGCCTGCTGGCCCGCCTTTAGACCAGGAGGCATGGCCTGGTGCCCGATATCTGCAAAGTTTCAGGTTCTCTTGTGTTTGTGCGAACCTTTCTTGGCTCGATCTTCAGCAATGGGGGTAGTCGGTAAAGTATCCAGGCGAAGTCCCACTGGGAGCTCCTGCATCCTAAATGTTTAATCAAAATGCAGCGAGGAGGCGTACTGCTTTCGAAAGCAATTTCGGCTCGGGGTGGGTTTCAGTTGCTTCCTTCAGCAGTTTTTAATACGTCTATCCGGAGGATGGGCCTGTTTGGTAACCTGAACACTCTCACTTACTCAACCAACAGTCAATGGCGTGGGGAGGGGAGCTCGCTTACACCCGCTTGAAACCACAAGCTCCACCTGGATATCTCCTGGCTAGGGTATGCCAAGGAGGGGAACAGCCCCTACGGTCCATATGCTGGATTATGCATAGTGCCCCAGGAGCATAATGGACATTTGTGCCCCTGGGGCAATATGGTATTACAGAAGGGACACCACAGACGCTTGTTCGGGCCTTAGGGTAATATGGATCGTGCCAGCATGATCCCAAGCAGGTGTCTCCTTATTTGTATTTAACCTCATGCCAATGAGAAACCCTTTGTGCCTGCACCATGAGTCAGATGGGGGCGCGGGGCAAAGAAACGGTCAGGAAGCACCCAGACAGTGTACCACAAAATATGTCAGAGTCAGTATGCCCACCAACAGTGCTTCTTGAGAGGAATTCACGAGGATCCAAGGGAACACCATGCAGGAGGATGCAGTCACTCGCTGCACGTGCCAGCGGGATAAACGTATCACCCTTTCCCATTCAAAGTGAAACCGGATGCAGTCACTCGCTGCACGTGCCAGCGGGATTAACGTATCACCCTTTCCCATTCAAAGTGAAACCGGATGCAGTCACTCGCTGCACGTGCCAGCGGGATTAACGTATCACCCTTTCCCATTCAAAGTGAAACCGGATGCAGTCACTCGCTGCACGTGCCAGCGGGATAAACGTATCACCCTTTCCCATTCAAGGTGAAACCGGATGCAGTCACTCGCTGCACGTGCCAGCGGGATAAACGTATCACCCTTTCCCATTCAAAGTGAAACCGGGTCACCACCTGAAGTGACAGGCGGACAGCAGCTTCAAACAACCTTTTACTAAAGCACTATTCACAGCGTAGGGGCACGTTTGTGCATACACTGTGAACTGCAATTTGGTCTTAGGAAGTCTCCAAATACAGCAACCCAGTGCCCTCGATTTATCGTCGCACGAAGCCTGACCAATACAGCTCACCGCCCACTAGCAGTATTGCTCCTGTATATAGCTGGTGACGGGCGACATCCACTCAATTCTCAGGTGATTTGCACCTTTTATGTACATGGCATTTCTGAGACATTATTATAAGTGGTATTGTGATTTACCAACTTAACTGTGTACTAATGTTCTTTATATTAAGCCAACACAATAACAGGTCAACCATTAAGGCAGGGCCACTGGAATTATGTGACAGGGAAGGACTCAATTATGCAGCAGAGTTGACTAAATTATGTGGCAAGAAAATGCAAATTATGCAACGTAATCTGGCACAATGTTTGGCAGTATTACTTATTTTATCATTTTTAGACAAGTTGACACTGTTCACAAGGTTTCATCTCATTAGTATCAGTTTAACACACTAACAAAGCAATAAGCAACAGAAAGGTGAGCAGGCAACCATTGCCAAGGGCCTTTCCCTGCACAGCAACAAGCATTGCCGAGTTATTAGTAACTTTCGATTCGTTGCAGCTACAAACAAATGTATAGGTTAAAATCTGCAGATTATGCAGTAGATGATAGATGGGTGGCAAATCCGAAAATATGCGGAAATCCACGCAACCGCAAAAAAAATGTGCTTAATTCCAGTTGCCCTGCCTAAAGAGAAGGGTAAAGTTCACCTTAGCACCCACGAGCACCCCATCCCTTTTCAGCCAGGAACCTACGCACGTAAAGTGGCCACACGCAGGTCCCCTGCAATGGAGGAGACTTCTCCAAGAGGTCGGCCGAGCTGGGCAAGAGTCACTTTACATTACGCATTTGTTGACATGCAAGATTCTGCCCCAGCCCGACCAGCCTTGTAAAGGCTTCAGCGTGAGTCACCCTTTAGGCCAGTCCTCACCAGGCAACGATGACAGCACGAATCCAGTTGTTTATACGAGTATCAAAGCTGCAAAGCAACACAGACACTTTTGTTTTTAAGAAATCCCCTGTTCCTGGCTCCTTTTCAGCTCCAAGTGCATGTCCCAGACCAGGGCCTTAAGAATCCCCTCCAGCTGTGTTTAACGAGCCGAGTTCAACAGACCAGCTCTATATTTAGCAGAGCAGCGTCCTCAACAATGAAACAAATATGTCTGTTATTTATAGTCTAACCTCAAACACATTAAACTATAAACATGAGGGCTAATGGGAAGACTATAGCACTTTCAGATTTTCCGACCATAATCGCAAAAAACAATAATAACCCGAGGCTAAATGTGGCCAAAGATGCTGATAAAAGTGCAGATCTTAGAGATGGATGGCACGGCTCCAGATAACCACACGCGGTACTTAACTCAGCAATAAATACAGAAGTGTTGTGGACCACAGACGTTCGGAAGAGTGACTGGGGTTGACGAAAGCCAAGGTTGCCTTGTGTGGATTCTGCCTCACGCCTCCATCGCCCACCAACCCACACTTCCGGTCTCTTTCTCTCACTCTTGCAAGCTCTCCTTCACCCCTGCTTTCTCCACTCGCCACAGTTCTCCTGTCTCTCTCTTCATCTGCCTTTCTCACTTTTCTCTCTCTTGCTCAGAGTCAAAGTCTGATGATGAAATGGAAGTCCTGGCCCCAACAAGGGAGCACCACCTGCACAGGTGAGGCACTGCCGTGTGCACACATCCCTCCGCTGGTTGTGCACATACACGCGCTGAGCACCTCGGTATCCTCAATAGGGCTAACAGGCCCCGCTTTGATAAGTTTCATCAGATGAGGTCGAATCTGGTCTGGGGCGGCTCGTGTTCTCGTCTGGAGGGATTCTCAGCTGGCAGTTCAGGGTGGACCGCTCTCCTGAGGGGTCAGTGCGGATCTGCAAACGATGGGCCTCGGTCTAGAGTGGCACAGTGAGCTGAAATGCGATCATTGGCAAGAGTTTCTCTCATACCCTTTGTGTGCACCACGTGAGCCCATGCCACCAATGATGCTGGGCTGAAGTCTAGGTTTTTGTTGACCACTCTACTTGCTGGTTTCATTTGCTCGACTGAACCAACACCCATGGAAACAATGATCCGTAGAAGAAAAGCCCAGTATAGGAGCATGTAAACATCGCTAACGGGAATTCACCTGGCCACCTTACCTTTCTGGGCCCCACCATGACCAATTAGTGGAAAATACACGGCTAATGCATACAATATGATATTTAATTCATGCCCTTATGTCCGTTTCGAAGCACTCGCCCCTGAACTCAAAACTGTGTAATTTGCCCAAAGAAACAGCAAGAGGCGCAGCAGCTCTTACAGGATGAATGATTCTCTCTACAAAGGCTCAAAATGTTGTTTATGGTCAGAATCCCAATAGTTGTGTGCACACAGCCGGTCAAGATTCCGAACCATGGGATAGCATCGACCTTCAGGCCGCGAAACAGCGAGCTCTGAATAACACCTATTTGTGGAAGGAAAAGGGAACCCACAAACCAAGCCTGGATGCTTGAAACTTACTGGGAAAACACCTCCTGAAGGCCAATTCTAGTAAAAGATGCTTAAATATAGGTAAAAAAATGACTGGCGGGGGATGCCAAGACGGGTGGGTTCACAGAACAAGCCCGAAACTGCTTTATAGAGAATCGCTTCTCTGATCCACGTCCCGGGACTGGCCTCCATCACAGAATGTTCTGCATAGCTGATTATTCAAAAAGACAGACCCAAGTCCCTCTGAATTAACACAGCCACTTCGTCCCGGGGAGGGTTAAAAACTGAGATACCAAACCTGACCTATTTTGCACCTTTGGTGTGGAACTCCATCCCATTTCAGATCCAGAATTGCATTAGTCGAAAAACATTGGTCGTCAAGACCTGGTGGAAGGCAAGGATTTTTCATGAAGTCTTTCAAATGAACGGAACTAAACTCTGTACGTAAAGCAGACCTAGAAGCATTAACAATTATATTGTTAGGCCCCTAGTAACGTACCTTGGAGTTTGCTACTAAGTTATAATCCCTTCAGCTAGCTCCGATGCACAAGAGCGCTTGGCTACTGAACTAACACAAACTATGTCCAGCAAAACTCATTGGTCTTAAATGTCCACTTCAATAGTCCTGGAGAGACCGTAACGCGGAAATTTGTGGACTTATTGTCTCTCTTTACTATTACAGACCTAATCTACATGTTTCTACCAAATAAAGGTCACTCTTTAGACATCATTTATTCAAATTCTCCACAATGCCAAGTCTATATCCCATATCCTGTTCCATGGTCAGATCCTTCTGGTCTTCCGTTCATTTGTGACTGTGGAGGCCTGAGGCCTGAAAATGTACATTTTTTGCAGCTATTAGTTTCAGGAGGTTGAACAACTTTTCATACACTCCTTGGTCCAGGAAATCCCTGAATGTTTTGAGACGGAGCCGAAGATCCTGAACTTTTATTAGATCAATGTTATGGAGAGGCTACCTTTACTGAAACGCTGAGCAGCCAATGGCTGGGTCTCCTCAAAACTAGTGACCTCTAGTCCTCATTATGTGCAGCTGAACATTTCTGGCGCCACAGTTATGAGAAGATGGCCAGGAAACCATGGTTAGAAAGGAATCCGGCTAAGAGAGATAAGGAAAGCCAAGAAGAGGTACTATGCTAAGAAATGTTCTAATGGTCCAAATGCTTCAGCAGCAGTTTTTTCAGCAATCGAGAAACTCCATGGAATATTTATATGCGGACGATAGTCGGATTACGGTGCAGATGTCTGGTAATGAACGGATCACTGCTATCCAACTACTGAGTTGTTTAAGAAACAATATTCGGTTGGATGGGGGCGAACCATTTGAAATGAAATGGAGGCAAATGGATAAACTATGTCCCATTATCCCTTCACCATTCTTGGATCTACACTTCTGGCCGGAGGAGTGGAGTTTGAGCCAGTGCTCCCTCCAGTGAAATTCTTGGGCGTAAAAACAGGCAGGTGAAAATCTTGGGTGTAAAAATGGCCAGTAACCTAACTCTCACCGACCAAATCACAGCAGTGGTAAAATCATAGTTTTTCCAGCTTTGCTTTCTGAAACACATCATTTACTTGTTCTCAGCATCTCAGAGATTACAGATTCTGAATGAGATTGTGTCATCGAGACGGGACCACTGCAACTCGATTTATCTAGGCTTTCTTCTTTATCAGATACATAGACCACAATTAGTTGAGAGCTCTGGGTCTTAATTCTAGAGACCATATCCGACAGTAGCATCTCTCCGTTGGCTTACTGTAAGGAGCAGATTTTCAATAAAGCGCATCGTCCACCAAGCGGTGTACACTCCTCTTCGTACTCTGTTGCATGTCAGAACCAAATGGTGCTGTCCACCCAGACTACTGGTATCAACAAACCAAATATGGTAGGCGGTGCCAATATTCCAACTGCAGAACAACGGGAGGCTGGATTTTCGGTAACAGTGGAACACTCTTCCGCTGTACATCAGAAGCTGTTAACACCTCTTTTTTCCCCAAAGTGTTTAAGATGTCGAGTTGAGCAATTAGCTAGTCTAGGTAGCTATTTCTAGATTATGGCGTAGTGCCAGGGTGCTCCATTAGGGGTGTATGTTAACATAAATCACAATAAATAAACACAGCAGAGTCCGATCCCTTCTGTATCCCCTGAAATAGCAGAAGAATCACTAAAACAGCCAAACCTACAAACCATTGACCTCTCTGATGAGTAGCTTATTTGCCATGGTGTCCCATGCCTCATCACCATCGCTCTCTGCCATCTCGCTCTCTCCCGACCAACATGACCCAGCCACCCTTTTCCTGTGCTCCCTTCTCCCTCCCTCATCCTATACAAATGTAACCCCTCCTCTACCCCTATTTTCTATGGTTACCGCTCGCCCCCAGCCTGCTTCTGTTATATACCTCGCTCCTGTACAGCATTTTGTTCTTTGTAACTAGGTTTACATTACACGGATCACTTCCTTGCATATACGCACTCCACCAGTATCAGCGAGGGAGGCGTTCAGTGCAAGTAGCGGATCATTTGATGCTAAACTGGCAAGGCATGCATCAGGCAAGTGCATAACTTGTAAAAAGCGAGCAAGTAAAATAATTTTTACTTGTAGGATTAGAAGTAGCGCATGGGCGAATCAAAAGCTTCCTTACTAGCTTGTCCACACTCAACAATGGGTCCACCATCCTGCATGGTCATCAAAGAAAGGTGCGTGAAGAGGCTGACTTCAGAGGGGAGCCAATATCCGAGCGCAGAGTGACAGGTCAATGGGTGCCAGGTGAACCATGGAGGTACCGCCACAGGCCTTTGGGATGGGTGGTACAGAACAACGACGGTCGACAGGCATGAGTGGGGTTAGCTAGAGGTTAAGGCGTGATGCGCATGGAGGTCGGTCGTTGGCCTCCTCACTTGCACTTCAAATGGACAAACAATGGGTTTTTATTCCTACCACCAGCCCCACAGAGAAGCTGGAATTGTATTTTTGTAAGTGTTTGCTCCTTGGAGTAAATATGTCTTTTGAAAAGAGACTATTTAATGGTGTTTTTGTTGATGGGCAGGCCTGTGTTTTGAGAAGGAGTTGTTATGGCATTAGTTGCTGTGGGTGCAACAGGTTTGCTTATGTTTTAGCAAATCCAGGTGTGAGACAGCTCAGAGATCACAGAAGGGTTGGCTTCAAAAACAACTGGGCAGGGGCGGGTAGGCAGATGAGCTCTGAGCCCAGGAGAAGATGATCGGGAAATAGGCTGGAGTAAAGGTATGAGGGGAAATTAAAGAAAGGTGACGTCAGGAAGGTCACGTGGACACAACGTTACAGGCTGCGGAGACATGTAATGAGTTGTGTTTAAAGTGGTGGCTGGTTTACAGGTGGTGTTTAGTTGTTAGGTGTGCACTGTCTACTGATGTTTGTATTCATCTTTAAGGCGTTCTCACAGCTATGTCTCATTATAGTGGCCTTTTTCACACAACAGATGAGCAGGCCTTGCCTTAAGAAGAAACCTACGCGCATGCGTGGTGGAACCTTTGTTGCGCTACTTTCACGTGATACCACTAGAGGGCAGAGTGTTGGCCAACATCGATACAACACAAGACTACATCACAGCCAGACTGCTTCCTGTATCTTACAGGAAGTCGCCCAGGCATCTTATGAGTTACTTCAGAATTGAGTAAACATCAAACAGGAAAGAACTGGAACATTTTAGTATCAGAATAGGATTAACCCACATGCAGGGCACGAAAAAAGCAGGTCAGACGTGTTGTTCCTTGAACGAGCCATGCCCTGGGAAATTTAATTTATAGGCCGCCTTCCGCCTGCCCCACCTGTGCGGCTTCCGTGCCAGCGCCAGGACTGGCTGGCAAGCTTGCTCAGCAAATTCCTGGCTGACGAGGCCACCTCGCCTGCAGGTGTTGGCTACCAGCTGCAATGTACACTGGCGCCCATTTCTGGACCTGGCAGACATTCTCACCTGCAAAGCAGTGCAGCCCTTTCAGATCCCGCGTGGCCTGGATATTAATGGTTTATGCTAATCCTTTCTTTTTTAACTCTTAATGATTGGACAGCTTGTTCCTACAGTTTAAAGGAATAAAATCAAAACCCACTCAAGTGGTGGAAGAGAGACATATACGAGTCGCCCCTGGTAGCCTGGAGCGCGGCACGGCACAAGAGGAAAAGCGTACTGCAACACAGACTTAGAAAACGTTCATTTCAAAACAGGATTTCTGCAAGGGTGGTGGACATTTAAAAATGTCAGCAGTTTTTAAAAAGCGATGACTAAAGTACCAGCAGTTACTTAAAAAAAAAAAGTGAACTGAAATTTTCTGGGGGTACGGCTGGACTATTCGTCCGAACAGAAAAGAGACCAAACTAAATAAGAAAAGACAGGACGAGAGACTGAAAGAAACCGAGTCAAAACAAATCTCAACGAGAGAATAAAACGGGAAGAAAAAAGGTATGATAAAAGAAGAAACTCGGAAGAACGGAAGAGAATACAAGGGGGTAAGAGGAACAAAGTGAAAACAGGATAAAAATGCAACAAACGAAATAGAGTGTGGGGAAGAGGAAAACAACGGAGTAAGGAAGAGAGGGAGAAATAGTAAAAGCAAGTGTTAAAGATCATGTGAGCAAAAGAACAGAGGGAGGTAGAGTAGAAGAACGAGCGAACCACAAACACGATGGGTTCCCACAGTCAAACCATTCCTGAGTGCTACTTCATTAAAGTAGTTTTTCAAAAGAAAATCAATAGTAAACTGGCTAGTAGCCACATTTTGAGAAGCATTCTGAGATTAACATATTACCCACTGCAGCGGTTAACGAACAGTCACAGTTCAAATGCTGTTGCTTGGCCCACTCCACAATTTTTTTTAATTTTTTAGCAAGTCACAGATGATCCATCAATTGGACATCCTACCCAGTGCCTCGTGATCATACTCGCCCCAGAGCAACTAAAATTTGCTTGTGGCCTATTTTTCCAATACAAACCTGCAGATGCTTTGTTGTTTACACTCCGTCCTGATGAAGGCCCTTGTTGTGACACGCCAGCGTCGAAACATTCAACTTGCAATAATTTGCTTCAGAAGCCCTTTAGGATCATATGGTACACCCGACAGTGCCATTAAACATTGTCGTTTGCCCTACCTAATAACTGTCGGACCACTTGTTCTAAATGCTGGAGTTCTTTGCTATTACCTTAAACATGTTACTTACCTACCTGTGCCACACTATCTGCACCGAGCACGGTGTTGTTTACACCAAACACATTTCTGCCTAAGTGAAAATTGTGCTAGATGAATATATTGATTCAATCCATTTTTGGAGATCTTTGTCCTCTTCTTACATTAATTAGTTCATATACTAATTTTATGATCATTGTAAAGGAAATAATCCATGACAGGCTGAATATGCATTTTCAAGCATACACTGAAATTCTAAATGTTATCCTTGTAAATGGAACCAGTGTTCATTGCTATGTACCTGCTAAAGAAGCAACCATCACTACTTCACATTCAACCCTTGAGTTTTCCCCTCTTTTCGAACTTACTTAAACGTCTGGATTCAGACTCGCTTGGGGTGCACGTCAAACTGTATGTGGGGCTAGGACCAGAAGAGATGCGGGAAGAGAGGATAGCCAAAAGCAGAACTAGAGACCTCGTGGGCTTTCATTGGCTGTGTGAGGTTGCCTACAATATCCAGAAAGCTGCTGAAAGCACACACAGGAAGGACTGGTGATGGGTCCTTTTTAATGGGATTTAACCAACAATTAAAACCTTAGCTATTCGTAGTAACCCTCATTGCACACGGCAGTTCTGTGAGACTCTCTGGAGTGAAGTGGAGCAGTGATGCTGCAGGAATGGTGGTAGCGTGCTCAGAATGCCAAAGGGTGAGATGGGTCAGTGAGGAAATGCTTACGGTTGACATCAGTCATCTACAGGGCACAAGTTTGAATCGCAGCAAGACCAACTCAACCATCCACTAATCCATGGTCCGTGATTGGAATACCATAAATTTGGGAAATAGCAGCACCTGCAATCTACACAGTTTACAACAAGCATTGGCACAGCAAATAGTTCTGGTTGTCAACCTTTGACTTTGCCCATTGTCATCAATGTTTTTTGTAAAACTGTACAAGTGGACTACTGTTTGTGTGCAAGAGCAAACTGCCGCCACTAACAGAGAGGTAGGCCAGTGTCTGAAGTCAGCTGATCGACTGCCCCATGCTGTATACGGTAGTGATCTGAAATAAAATGTGAATGGCACAACAACAGACCAATGGAATTTGAGAGACGGCTAAAATTCCCCATAGGTAAGTAAATTATAAAATGTCATCAACATCAGGAGATCTTAGCTACCAGCAGACTTTAAATCAGAAATGCGGTATGAAGCACCATATTCCAAACAAGTTATTGGTATTTAAAGTGTTGGGAGGGGCAGAGCTTTAAATGGGCAGGTACTGTCCAGGACCGAGTACCTGCACTTCTTTAATTTGAAAGGGAGAGAACCTGCACTTCTCAGCACTCTTGCACTACATGTAATGGGAGAGTACCCGCACTTCTCAGGAAAAAAAACAGGTACTTTAAGAAGTGAGCACCTGCACTTCTATATTTCCATTTAAATCAGTAGGGAGGGGACATCAGACTGAGTCTATTAGGCTTGGGCAGAGTTCCGCTATGTGTAACTCCGCAAAGTGACCCAAAAACTCTGCTGCGCTACACAGAGTTCTGCAAGTGCGCGGAGTGTTAGGCCACGCCATTCGCACTGATTTTTAGCGCCGGGTGTTTGTCCCAGGCTAGCAAAT
The DNA here is from genome assembly GCF_964204655.1 of Triturus cristatus. Lineage (NCBI taxonomy): Eukaryota > Metazoa > Chordata > Amphibia > Caudata > Salamandridae > Triturus > Triturus cristatus. The sequence goes on from NC_140592.1 coordinate 1,189,080,776, forward strand.
CAGCGGGAACCACGCCACACACAGCGCAGAGGGCGCTGCTTCCTTCTGCCGTTCGAGTAGAAGTTCTACCTGAGCGGCTGCTTCCTCAACGCGAATGGATGGTTTCTCAACGCGAGCGGTAGCGACCTGCCACGACCTAGCTGGGAAGTGGTCTAGCGTTGGATTTTCCTCACTCGCCAACTTAACGCTGGCGAGCGCGCGCAAGTAAAAAAGTCTGCTCCACAAACTCGGCATGCTTCGCGGAGCACATAAAACTCTGCAAACTCCACGAACGGAGCGGAGTTCACCGCCCAGGCCTGGTCTATGTACAAGTTATTAGTCAAGTTTTGGGAAGGCATGAGATGAGTCTAACAGTGGAAGGGGCATCAGGAGAGATTGACGGGATGGTCTTATAGTCACATACACCCGTCTGCACTGTGTGCTACAAAGTGTGAAGGGTACAATGGGAACGGCTCACCACACAAAAGGCGCAGCTATTGAAGGTAAAAGCCGTGGGTTAGGGGGAGCCGAACCTGGCAAAACTTCAATGCAGTTTCGAGCTTAGCAGGTGTTTCTGAAAGGAAGGTTTTAGAGTCCTTACTGTGAGTAAACCTAGCGCTGACTTCGGAGACACTAGCACTGTTTATTTATTCAACGGTAGCTGCCTTTCATTCGGAAGACTGAGCGTGATGGATTGTGCGAGGTGTGTACATTACAGTATGTGTCAACAGTGTACCTATGACTACCGATGTTGACACGTAGTAGTTGTGGTACAGCTGCAGGCTTTTATTTTAAACATAATTAAAGTATTTTTTGGTGGTCAGTGTTCCCCCTCACATGCCTGACAGACTCAGATTGCTGCCGCGCACAGCTGGGAGGAAATGAGGTGCCCTCTCTTGTTCACCTCACAGCACTGCCCCTGCTCCCGTAGCATACGATATAGCGCTAAGAGGAGTAAACAGGAGGTAGACACCCAGGGGTTGTGCACAGCGCTGAGAGAGCGTGCGGACGGGACGGGTTCCTCTTTGAAGGAGGAGAGGTATGCAAAGGGAGGAGAGGTATGCATAGGGAGTAGGTGTGTGACTGTAGGTGTACAGAATCTGAGGCTGCAAGAGAGTGTTACAAAGCTCGGAGGGTGCGTGTCGAAGCAGTACCCAGTGAGGGGGGGGGGGGGGATGCACGTGAAACAGCTGCACTGTGACGGGAGAGTGCGTGTCTGTGGTTACCTGTGACTGTGATGTAGACACAACAGGGCAGAAGGTGCATGAACCCACATGTGTGGATGACCTCAGTGTGAGGCAGGCCTGTGCTGGGCCTGCGAGAGCAGGGAGGCGGAAATGCCGTAAAGGAAAAGCACATTTGAAAAAACACGGAGTGAAAGTTAATTCAGGGGTGAGCCGAGGACAAGGACAAGCAACCGTGGGAAATTCAGGCGAGATGACCGGTGCAGCAGAGCACACACAGCCATGTGCAGCGCACACTGCAAACCCAGCCAGGGGCAGCGCACACTGCAAACCCAGCCAGGGGCAGCGCACACTGCAAACCCAGCCATAGGCAGTGCACACTGCAAACCCAGCCATGGACAGTGCACACACCAAACCCAGCCATTGGCAGCGCACACACCAAACCCAGCCATAGGCAGTGCACACTGTAAACCCAGCCATGGGCAGCGCACACACCAAACCCAGCCATTGGCAGTGCACACAACAAACTCAGCTATGAGAAGCGCAACCAGCAAACCCAGCCATGGGCAGCAATCCCCTCCCCCCACCACTCCTCCCCCCCCGCCCCCCCTCCCCGGGGGCACCCACAGCAAGCCCAGCCACGGGCAGCGCACAAAGCAAACCCATCATGGGCAGCACACACAGGAACCCACCATGGGCAGTGCATACACCAGACTCAGCCATGGCAATGCGCACATCAAACCCACCATGGGCACTGCACACACCAGGCTCAGCCATGGGCACTGCACACACCAGACCATGGGCAGCGCAAAAAGCAAACCTAGCTACAGGCAGCGCACACAACAAATCCAGCCATGGACACTGCACACACCAGTCAGCAATGGGCACTGCATACACCAGACTCAGCCATAGGCACAGGGCAAACCCACAGTGGGCAGCGCACACAACAAACCAAGCTGTGGGCACTGTAAGTAGCAAACCTAGCTGCAGCCAGTGCACACAACAAACTTAGCCATGGGTAGCGCACACAACAAACCCAGCCGTAGGCATGGGCAGCGCACACAACAAACCCAGCCCTGGGCAGCGCAAGAAGCCAACCAAGATACAGGCAGCGCACACAACAAACCCAGGCATGGGCAGCGCACACAGCAAACCTAGCTATGGGCAGCACACACAACACACCCAGCCATGGGCAGCGCAAGAAGCCAACCTAGATACAGGCAGCGCACACAACAAACCTAGCCACAGGCAGCACACACACAACAAACCCATCCATGGGCTGCGCACAAAACAAACCTTTTGAGGGTCCTTGGTTGAGCTCCATGCACCCACTTGTTCATCCACTTTCTTTGTGTCTTAGGTTGTACTACATGTCTCTAGTTTGCGGTAGTCCACGCACGCAAAGCCCACACACCAGCTCCTCCACCGGCCCTCACCCTCAGGGTCTTCTGGAGGACTCATGTGGGATGCACTTTCCAAGGTACTGCCTTCTGCATCAGTGCCGTACCTGATGGAGCTGGACTCATGGACCGAGTCGCCCAACGCTGGGTGTCCCTTTGCGGTGGGTCCTTCAGACACTTCCATCACATCTTACAATGTCTGCACATCCCATGTATAATGTAACACACGGTGGGCACCAGTGTAGAAGCGATGGGGTTCACGGCTTGTTGGAGCTCAGCAGTGACGGACAGAAACAAGCACATGAACTGGTGGAAGCACACCTGAAGATCTAGGCGGTGAAAAGGACTCATGGCTCTAGCAGCCTACGGCACTAGGACGCAACACTCCGCAGAAGCAACGTCGGCACCGGCCGGACTGGGAACCAAAACCCGCCCTGGCAAAGAGCTCGGCTTCCCCCCCTGGGTGCGGCCGAGCTCTTGGTCAGGGCCGGTTTCGGACGTTTTTGTTACAGGGGGCGATTTTGCAGCTATGCTGCAAAACCTGCCCTGTAACAAAAACGGCCCTCAGGGGCCCACCCTAGCGGCCCACCGGGGAAACGCCCGGTGCCCGCTACGGCCAGTCGGCCCGATCAGCCTCGGCTTGGCCACGTGTGGATAGAAACAGAACTGAAAAACACAACCGGAAAACTGCAAATTAGAGATTGATATTCAATATCAAGTAGCGTACAAGAAGGATCAGGGTCCGGCACAGCGATCTTACACCCGGCTAGTTGTGAGACGTGAGTGGTCCATTCTTGGAGGCCTCAGCGGGGGATCTGTGTGCACCAACATCAAATGTCCCCCTCATCCGAAGGACAGCACCTAGAGGCAAGTCTCCTGCTGTCAGTCCCTAGTGTGGTGCAAGCACCCAGCTCACGTGCCCTGTAGAGCAATGCCCGTCTGCAGGAGACAATATGGAGAGTGGTGCTGTTCCGAAGTCGCCATTGGTCTATCCAGTCTGTTCTATCAAGCATGCCCTGTCCTGCTAACCAGTTTACCTGTGCCCTTTGGGTGGCCGCTCAGTTTGTGCTGTATATATATATTAGACCGTATAAACCTAGCTACATGCTAAACGGGTAGTCTGCAGAAGGGGTGCGGGTACATTAAAACAAGGGGCACAGCAGTGAGAGATGGTGTGGGGTACACACTGGAGGAGATGGTAGGAGGTCCTGGTGTGGTGAACAACCAGGGGGAAGGCCTGGCATTTCTTGAGCGAACATGACACCTTGTTACGGCAAGCATTAACCCGAGCTCTCCTCTAAAGTGGTGGATGGATGGAGCCTGGCTGATATCTACGTGATGACCTCAGAGGTCTGGGTCACGGTACGTAAGAGGAGTCAATAAATAAACCCTTAAGTACGACATGTAATACTGGGCATGGAGCCGACGGTGTAAGGACACCGCTCAACCTAGGCTGGGTGGGCGCCATTTTGTCCTCTGAACAATCCTCTTGCTCCGTAAAGCTACTCTGTTTTCCATGCTCACGACAGCTCCAATAAGCACCAACGTAATCCTCTCCGTCTCCGGCTGACAGGGGCTGACACCAATCAGCTGAGAAGAGGCCTTAAGAAGGATAGCACATCTCTCATTAACTGGTGGGCGTAAAGTCAGTTAATTCCCTTCAGTGATTGCGGTCCGGGCGCCTCAGGTCTGCTAAAGGCTACTCACAGAGCTTGTGTCTTCATCGTGTCATGTGGAGGCGCCACCTCCCGTCATACGTCGTCTATTCTTCCGACGCCCGAGCACGTAAAATGCACCACACTTGGGATGCACCAACCCCAGCTGCAGGGGGAGCGCCTTCTACGGAGAACCCCTGCACGACACGTATTCCCCAAGACGTTATAATTATGAGAAATATAATTTAATCGATTAACAAATCTATAATGATAATAAAAATAATGATAATACTAATTATTACAGAAAATCACTGATCTGAAGGGATCTTGAGACTTGAGTACCCGTGACTTGACCATACTATGTTTTTCTGAGCAAATCGGTTCCTCTCCTGCACCAGTTCTATTCTCTGCCAAGACTGAGCATTTGGATACGAGCTGGCCACCAGAATTAAGCATTACATTAAAAAAGTGGACACATAATTACCGACGAGAAAAAGTAGATGAGTTTCCAGTGTTAAGGCAGCGCCTTACTTAGTACAGAAGATGCAGCGCGTGGATCTCGGAGTCGCAATTTCAACAGTGTGTGTAATCCTGGGCATTTACACCTCCCTGTGATTTAGTTCTCCAATAAAGTCTTGTAAGCGTGCTTTCATTGTGTGTAACTATATCTCATACACTAGTCTTAGGCCTCGCGGACTATAACAATGTATAATAGCCCAGAAGACTGTATCATTTACAAACATTTGTGCAGCAAGTGCTGAACGTTTTTGCCCAATTGGCATATCTGATCCAGTCCTCACAAATACATTCTGGTAAATGTAGTTCAAAGCACTCTGTTCACTCACATTTCTTGAAAGTATTTACGAGGACACATTTGCCAGAGCTGGAAATCTCTTACCCATGTTTCATGCTTGTGGTGCTGGCGAGAGCGGTCCTTCGTGTGCTTAAAGGACCCGTGAGCCAATACCTAACAAAGCCTAGAGAGACACGCGTCTGGAGTTTATTTCAGCATTTTCTCCCCAGGTTGCACCGGTGGTGACCTTCAGCACCAGGGACAGCGCTGGAGTCTTATTTGGCTTCCAAATCAACCAAGAACTAAAATGTGCCCATTCAGCTCCGTGGGGTTCAGCAGAAGGCTTGTTAAAGGTAAATTAGCGCGATAACCAGTCTTACCTACCAGCGCCCGACCCTGCAGCATCTTTGTGAAGACTAAGCCAGTGGCTAGAGGAAACATCCTTAGGTAAAGTCCCACAGCCTCCGCGATTCGTAAACCTTGCTTTCCCTTCAGAAAGGGTGCCCATTAAGGCTAGAGAATGCAGGGTTTCACTGTCATTCATAATTTAAATGTCCAAGGTGTGTAATAAAAATATTATTTTGAAACACAATACTTCTAGCTCACACTCTCTCTTTGTGGATAGCGCGCCTATAAGACCATGTATGCGCTGCCTGTTTTGCAAGACATACCATGGACTTATCAAGAACATAGAGCGGCATTGAGGCCTTCAGTGGCTTACCACTTGTTAAGGAGCCCACCCATGACTTAACATTGGTCGACTTTCCTGTCACTCATTTGCCTGCTTCTTCTTCGTGTCCAGGCTTGTCAATCTTGAGTTTGTCCCTTGTATGGATCATAGCCGGTTGGCTCGTCTGTGTCTACTGCTTGCTTTCCAAGCACTCATTTTTTGTTTTGGATTAATCACTCCATGGAAGTGAATATGTTTTCCAGCTGTCTCCCTCATGCATTTCTCTCCCTCTGCACTCCTGTGTTGCTCTCTGTCGCCCCTGTGCTCACCCCACCCCTCCAAGTTGCGCCTGCCTTTATGTACTTACCCACACTGTTGCTTTCTCGCCCATGTCCTTCTCCTCCCCCTGCCCTTCGTGTTGCTTCTCCCACCTGAATCTCTCGCCTGTTGCTTCTCCTCCTAATCCCTGCCCTCTCTGAGTTACTTCCGCACCCCTGTGTTGCTTCCTCCAACATGCAAGTGTGTAGACCTCCCCTGCACTTCAAAAAAAAAAAAACACTTTCACAGTACTTATTTTGTTTAATTTACCGATTCAAGTCAGTAAATTTAAAAACTGCTTGCGTCATTTTGTAGGCACACAAATAAGTCATAGCACGTTTAATTTTGTTTATTTTTTATAGCCTTGCTGCATAGCATTGGGGTTGCCATGAAGCAAGGCTAAAAACCACTGGCACAGCCAATAGGTCCCAAAGGCGAGACTTCTTGGCTTTGTCAATGTTTGTTTTGATCATGCTGACAACTGTGTTGTATTGTGCTTGGTGTCAACGTGCTCGCCAATTCCCACCAGCTATATATGCTTTGACTGATAGGTCGCAGCTCACGCTACGGAGTCAAACAGCAGACTGGCCTTGCTAATCTACTGTACATCCGCGGACACCACTGTTCCCATTCACATGGTGGCAATCAACTGCTACCCGCAGTCACATGGTGGTAACCACTATTCGCAGATACATGGTGGCAACCACTACCCGCAGTCACACGGTGGCAACCACTGACATCCCACACTTCCATCACAACCCATTTGGTTGTGTGAATGTAACAGGATGAATCGAGAAGGTGCAAAAACCCAACTAAACTGCTATTCGAGGAGCCAGTCCATAAATGCGACTGACTCCATGGTGCTGCGTGACAAAGCGTTATTTTGAATCTTACTGCATATTTGTTTTATTGGTTTAGACTTCTCCACCATAACCTGCCTCCAACCACAGCTCTGTTAGAGGGGCCACCCTTTAACCTCCCCACCAGGGTGGCACCTGCTACCCTTCCATCGGTCACAAGGTCCATTCATACCATCCCACCAGCTGTTCTCCACCTATTTACCCAGTTATGCTGTGCCACTCTTAACAGACCACACCACCTTCTGTCATGCAGTCTCACATGGTGTCACCCTCTGTTCACTAGCGACACTCTGCTATTATCTTACCAGTCACGTGGCAGAACCCACCTCCGTCCCCCTCAAAAATTAATGGTACCACCAGCTGCCTCCAACCCCACCCTCATTACAAAGCGCCAGTATCCCTATTCCCTCCAATCAAACAAGGGCATCCACTTCCCTGCCATAAGGTGCCACATGCTGTCCCACGCTCACATGCCGCATTCTGTCCATCAGTTATACGGGGCAACCCCTCTGTCCACTTGTCACACACAACATCCTCCTTCCTCATCCCCAACTACCCTGGCACAGGTTACCTCTTCCCTCTCAAGGCATGCCATACCACAGTATGATACCACCGTGGAACACTAGTCACCCTGGTCCGCACACTCCCATCCACTCAGGTGACGAGCCACCCTCTGTCCACAAACCACACAGTGCATGCACTAGGCCTTAGTGACAGTGCCATCTGCTGCCTTCCATTCTCCCACAAACTCAAAACATGTTTTTTTAGTCTAAACCACACCTTTACACTATTTCAACATTCACTTAAAATTGTTGCACAATACCAAATGCATTATGTTATGTTATAATATTTCTAAAGCGCAAACTGTTACCCGAAGGTGTCCTGGCGCGATCTACAGAGAACCCCTCGAAAAGCTCACCGAAAAAGCCACATATTACACATTAAACATCCAGGTTTTTAAGGCTTTCCTAAGGATTACAAAATTACAAAAGTTTTATACCACTTATTTAAAACCACCATAGTCTATGAATTAGTGTTAGAGAAAAATAAAAATAAGTTCATTAAGTACAAATAAACACAGTGGTGAATGTATCCACAAAGTGCCACGAATACCTGTTCCGGAGTTTCTGGCGCCCCAGCAGTCTTTGCCTCCACTCGTTTTCTAGCATCAACCAGTATCCTACTTAAATACGATGATTCATTTAATTTATGTTCAATTTAATTTCCAAACCCGTTTACCATACACATACATTCACAGCTGCAGTTTGTAATGTGGTGAAAACAACTAGCTGTAACTAAAACGGTGGAAGGGAGGGTCTCCTAATGCACAGCTGCTGAAATATACTTAAAGGCTTCCATTTCTCTTCTAGACCCCTCACTCCCTAAGGCGTTCAGTGCCAATAGTCTGGGAGTAAACCTTGGCAGGCGCCTTGCCCAATACAGGCAGAAGCAGCTCTGCAACCTTCAGTCTAATACTGACCCAATTACTGGAACCAATCATGAGCTGACCCTACAATTCTGCAAATGTGTGTGCCACTTGTGACGCTAGCCATAGGTGGTCCTACCAAAGAGGCACCATTTGTTTTTATTGGGTTAGGACTTCTGCTGCCTTGCTCGGCCTGTTTTGAAAATAAATGGACATTTTTTGGAAGAGACATTATTAAGGTGTGTTAAAATGACGAAATAGTGTAACAATACCGCCATCGAATGGTCCACATAATTAAGTAGACCGTGCAACATAATTTGGCTTCTCCATTGCTACATAATTCCAGTGTCCTTGTCAGTACCACATCATACGCTGTTCCAAGGCCTCTCTGCGCTGATCAGTTTCTCAATGCCTGGCAGTAGAGCCCACTGGGTGCTGCTACAAAGGGGAGGTAGGTCCAGAGCACTGCCCACCATAATCGGTGTCTGCAGCTTCCCACCCTTATTATCAGAATGGCATCAGACCCTAGCACCACAAACTTCTTCGCCTGCTAAAATCAGCCGAGCCTAGTGGCATGGAGAGCACTGAATGTGAGAGAGAAAGCCAGAGGGGGTGCAAAGCTCGGTTTGGTCAAACTGGCCCAATTCTGAAATGCGGAACATGCTAACTCTGAAAATGTTCTGATATTCAACCCTTCATCTTTCGTGCAAAGGTACATCGAGTTCAGTTGACCACCCATGCACAACTAAGATCTGCGTGCAAACACCAGTACCAAATCAGCACCATGTTACCCACTCCTTTACATTGGTTCTACTAAATAGAGAGCGTCAGGAGCTGAAAAAAAGACGGAAGCACACATTTACTGTTCTTGGTAAAAGAATTACATGCTTTGGTTGGACAGTGAGATATGCGCTTCTTAGGTTGTACCTGGGGTTCCACAGTCGTGTGCATGTGTGTGTGAGACGTGATCTTGCTAGTTGATGTGAAAATGTCACTGTGTATTTCACTGTATAACACTGTATGCAAACTATAAATGCCAAAGTTCCACTACTGTAGCTATATTCTATGCGTGGAAGTGTACCATTGATGTCATAAGTTTATCCAGAGCTCACCTCTTTGTACTAACACTGGGAGTTTGTTATGTAGTAATATAGCATTTGACCATGTGTATTTATATCTGTTTACCACAGGCTCCCTAAAGTGAGCTCCGCATTCACTATGTTCCACTGTAACCCTCTTCTGGTGAGTGGCCTGACCAGAGATGGGTATTTTGAGCACTGGCCATACAGTAGTAGAGGCATATTGAGAATTTCTGATTGAAAATTCATCATAGCTCACTGCAATTTTGCACTAGTCCAAGAAAATATTTGCCTGTTATAGCAGCCAACTAAAGGAGGCACAGAAATTACTAAAACCATTGATGCTTTCAACTAGTTGTCTCCTTTGGTAATAACTACGAAAGCCAAGGAAAAAGAAATGTGTATAGATTTCTGGCATTTCAGTAGTCATAAGTAAATGAGATACACAAGAATGTTTCTAAATTCACGGAGCCTAGAAATGCTTTTCACAATGCTAATAAAATAGAGTAGGATTATGGGCTACAAGTGGAAAGAGACTCCTACTGGAGAAAATAGACCAAGAGGATTCTTGATGGTGGAATGTAAGAATGAGGAGAATGAGACAGAAGGAAGGACAGTGTATTAAGCACACTTGGCTCCTCACTTATATGGAGGATGACTCTCCCATAAGCCCAATGAGCAACAGCCAGCAAATCGTTTTACGGACATTAAAAAGCGACCAGGGTTGAGATCTAACAACAAATTAAACAAATCTGTCAAACTTCAATGTCATGAAATGGATGATGTTTTTGATGCACCATTGCTTTCAAATTTCAATACAGCCTTTTCTCACTTTATATTACCTTTTTCATCCCTTGAAAAGTAGAAGAGTCAAGTTCATGTACTGCCTCTTTCACAACGAGACCAACGGTTACTGGTGAGGTGAGCGGTAAAAGAGCATGAATAATGTCTAGCATCCTCCATTCCTACGCTGAATTTATTTTACAATAAAGCATTTTGGATTCACTCAAGAGATGCGTTGTTCTTTCTGTGCACCAATGTGTGTATCAAGAAGTGAGACTTTGGATCTATCTGGAGTGAACCATTTTGTTCATTTGGAGTAAACTTCTGTGTAGATTCTGGGTATACTATTCCGTCCATAAGGTGTGTACCATTGCGTCTAGAATGCATGCATTTGTCAGGAGTGTACCATTCATTTGTCCTACTGGGATGGGCCTTTGGTTTCATCAGGAGGTGCATCACATCAGGAAAGGCTACCTCCAAGTGCATCAGAAGGTGTATCATTTTGCAAATCAGAGGCTGATGCAGAGGGACAGGATTGTGCCTAAAATGCAATGACCCATGTGACTATCTGGAAATAAGCTATTTTATGCTCCAGCGATGTGCTGCTGCATCTATTGCGGGGTGTGCTATTGTGTCCAGAAAAGGGGTTACATTGTGTATATTGAGTGTAGAACTAGACACTTTAGAGATGTACTATTCTGTCTTTTGGGTGATGTACCAGCGAGTCTGTGTGGTTTGGGATTTGCCGGTTGCACCATGGCCCCTATGAGGGGCTAGTATATGTGGCCACGAGGCACATACCCTTGAGCCTACCAGGGGGGTGAATCTTTACAGCTATGGGGTACACCATGTCTCTATCCTTAACTTGCAAACCCATTTTGTCCACCAGTCACCTAACTTCACAGATAAGCTCAATCCATTTGGAGGACAGCAACTGATGTCCCACACTAGTGCCCGAGAGGTACACAGACTAGTCTAAATGGTGCCTCCTCAACGAGGTGAACTGCAGTTTGGTGAAAGTGCTTTACAGGCATGGAAGAGAATGCTCCATGCTACATGAGCCTACTACATCTATTGGCAATCCCCAGCAAGCACATGGAAAAAGCGTTCGGCAAACTCTTAAGTGATGAAGCCAGAGAGCACCGTTAAGATTGATGTTTTGTAAAGGTTAAGAATGTGATATGTTTAATAATATTAAAAATGTTCAATTTATCATTGCAGAGCGCTGCTCCACAGGGCAGCATGTTTACACTATCTATGGTCTGAGATTATGCAGCGGTGACTGTGGCGGGCTACGCTCCGAGACGGTGATATAAGGCACACGGTCCACGTGGCCAACTTCTGGTCCAAGGAGGAAAGTACTGAGTAGGGACGTAAACCGGCCGATCTCACTCAGAAGAGTGGAAGCTGGCATCCGCACCGCTCAGGACTTTTTCAGCTCCATGTTTCGTCTACATCCAGCGGTGGCGCTGCAAGCTCTGCGTAGTTCGAAAGGATGACGGAAAAAAAAAAATAATAACACGTTCGCCATCACCCGCCAAAAGATCCTACATGCAAAGTAGGAACAGAAGCCAAAGGTCTTGGACAACTGCCCTTTCCAGCACTTGCAGGAATCAATGTCCAAGCTCTGCTCTTCAGAAGACATGGATTTCCAATAAGAAAGTTATTTACCTGGCAGCATTATTCCTGCTCCGGGGGTTACAACACACTCTGAGTAATCAATGTGGTCGAACACTTTCCAACACACTTTACAAAAAGTCTCCCAACTTCAGCAAACCTCATTCCATTCGGAATCCTACGCTCTGATGCGGTGGAAGATTTCCCGGCTGCCAATGCATTCAGCATTCATTATCTTTATTTCGACCTTATAATGTCATAAAAGAGATCACAATACAATAAAAACAAATCATTACACACTACAATATAGCTTCCCCGGCTGCCAATGCAACAATATCCGCTCGTTTTTTAAAAACACAGAGTAGTGTGGTCAACAGGTATTGATGTGCTTCCCAATGGCTGCCTTGCAGATTTCCATCAGGACTGCGGCACTGCCAGCCTTACCCTATGCGGAGTCAGCTCTAGGTGGTCGTGGAAACGAACAATGTCCCCCAACTCACTTAGCGGCCTTCTGACTTCACGCATCTTGCCCTTAAAACTTTACTCTGTAAATCACAGTTTCCGCACTGTGCTGATGTCTTAGGTCCATTTCAATAAGAGTGATGGCAACAGCAGTGACATTTAAGTGTAAAGGTGGATAAGAATATACAACTAGCAAAAGATGGTTTACAAACGAGAACTGATGGACTAACACATTGATTCAACTGAAATTTTTTGAGGCAGAAAATCTATGTTCAGAAAGCTACCTATTTGTAAAAAAATACTGCAAACAAGGAACTGGCAAATAAAGAAAATCGCAATTATGCAGGTTACAAAATCCTCCTTCAAAGAAGAGCGATTTAAATGACTTCTACACATAGGTTGACATGGAGCACTCATTAGCCTAGTAAGTATAAAATTAAATATCTGAACCAGAGGGGCCATGCATTCAGAGACCCTCGCTATATGCACAGGCGTGAAGCCAAACCACTGGCTGTTTTCTGGTTTAACAATTATTTTTTAATATATATCCTCTTTCTTGAATGTAAAATTAGGCACTGTTAATGCATCTTTTACTGATTGCCTTCGGACAGGCGTCGCCCATTGCCCTTTTCTGCAAAATGCTTTGTTGTAGAGGCAACTTCTCTCCACAATCAACTCCACAAGAGCACAATTCAAAAGAGGAGGAGCTTCCAGCAATAGTGTGCAATAGCTGGTCACTTTCTTGATCTCAAAGAGAATAAAGTGACCGTTTTCTTGGTCTTATTTAAAAAAAAAAAAAAAAAAAAAAAAAAAAAAAAATCAACACAACTCTTGTCTCCACCAACCAGGAAGATTCGAAATCCAACTGCAGTTGAAAGTGGACTCCCTTAATGACCAATGGTCACCTCCGTAATTTGGATGGACAGCAATTAAAATGTATCCGTCTCTTCTGTCACCCGAGGAGGGCAGAACCACAAAATACGAAGGGACACATGCCCTTGAAGAGCTCACTAGTGCAAGGAGTTCACCACGGGGCAGAGACATCGAAATCCGAACCTTCCACATCCACGGAGCAAGATCCGCGGGCCGTCCTCTACTCCTGAGGGCCAGATCTACACCTGGGACTAGAAGTTTCAGAAGGCCGAAAACAGACTCCATTGTTCCCAACAAAAGCTTGCAACTTGCTGTGAACGTGTTTCTTGTTTGACAGCTTTTTAAATCTGTGCACAAATTGGAAACCCAAGCACCAGGCTTCTGTCTGAAATCTCCTGCCGAAGACATATTAGGCTCCTGCCAATATGTTCAAAGCCAAACTGCTTAGATCCTTTGCTTAATGGAAATGTAATGAACATGACTAACCAATTCTGTTCTGCATAAACTGTGCAGGACCCTTATGTGCTAGAACTGAATAGGCAGATGATGTCCAAGAAAACTCAGCTTTGGGGGCCCTTTCAATAGCACTATTCTGCAATAAGGCGTGAACATAGGCTTGTTCTGCCTTTAGGGTGAGGTGTCCCGTGGTTTCAACACAAACTGAACACTAATTGGACTTAACATCCCCCGCTTCCCAACTCCGGGGGTCTGGATCACCCCCATATTGTGCGAATCTTCGCAAGGGCACTGCGCCACCCCCAGATGGCTCGTAGCTTTGCTTGCTTTCTTACAGGCTACCAAGCCCACTTAAAGGGCTGCCCCCCACCCCAAGGCCACCGATTTCCGGATCAAGGAAACCCACAGCAGGAGTAACGAATACACTGAAGCTACTTCAGACCAACATGCTGGACCACAAAAGGCACCTGAAGAAGGGGCATCCATTAACCCATCGCTTCTCTGGGTTCATCCAGAACAATATCAACAAGACACAGATGAGGGATAAAGAAAAGTGGGATACACACGTCAATAACAAGGCCCCAGATGCACAAAGTAAGCACCCACCCATATCAAGCTCCCTGTGGTTGCAATCAGGAGGAACCATACTTTCTCACATGACACATCCAAAGAAGCCACAAATGGACCTTCACAAGCTTTGCGTTCCTTCAAGATATGACTGAGGAAAATAACAAAAGAAAAACAAGCATTGGCATAGCCAATAGGTCTCGCCTTTGGGACCTTATAAGTGTTTAGCCATGCAACAGTTGCGTAACTAAATACTTATAAGGTCCCAAAATCGAGACCTATTGGCTATGCCAAGCGGCCTTGCGGCCGCGAAAGTGAAAGTGTTCGCGATCGCGATCATGATCAACATCAAAGCGGCCTTGCGGCCGCTAAAGTGAAAGTAATTGCGGTAAAACGCAGCGCGCGCGCGCCCGCGCACATGCACTGTAGCTCTAGGCTGGCCTGGTAGCACTTTTTGGAGCCCTCTCAATAAGTCTCGCCAGACCAGCGCATGCGCTGGGTCAGGCGAGACCTAACTAGCATAGAGTAGGCCACAGGAAAAGCATCACCCGGCATGAAGAGGTCTTTAGATTTCACACACATAGACCTGAAGAATCCTGGGAAGGGAAGCAGCTTGCTTTAATAATTATAAAAAAATATGCCAAATACTCCAGTGGACAGTTTCTCCTCTTGACACAGTATTAAACAAGATTTTGCCATGCAATCACCCGTCACCATACTCTGTCGGATGATGACGAATGCACAGTAGGATGACAGTGCAATTTGTCGGGCGCCCGGCATGTCGGGTAGGATGATAAGAATACAAGGTGGAGCAAAAGGAAGACTCCCAAAAGGAAGACTCCCAAGAGGAAGACTCCCAAGAGGAAGACTCCCAAGAGGAAGACTCCCAAGAGGAAGACTCCCAAGAGGAAGACTCCCAGTACATTGCCTCCAATAGCAGCTTTAGTCCACAGTGGCTCACCACATTCATCAAAACAAAACTCAGTCTATCTTGATCACAAGACCAACCCTGTTGGATCGGTTGTGGTCCGTTTCAGTGTTGCACTCATTTGGCACAAATGAGGGACACTCGTATCAATCCTCTAGACCACTGTTGCACACAAGTGGGGATGCCAGAGACGGCGTGTACACAACTGGTGCGACCAAGGGTTCCATCGCTCAGTCTGGCCTCAGATAGAGTAACACGGGGTCCTTTGGGGCTTGCGTGCTGTAGGGAAAAGCAATTCACACTGAAGGGTTTGGGTACCAGTTCTCAAATCAGGCCCATTTGGCACATCCTTAAATAGCCGCTTGAAGGTTTAACATCAGAGATGTGGCCAGGATCCTGAGCCATGGCCGATCAAAGCGAGCTCCGGAGGCTGGCAAATGCTGGTGAATTAGATTAGAAACCTCCTTTCAACTGAAAACGGATCAAACCGAGAAAAGAAACCCAACAACTTAATAAATAGTGTTTCTCGAGGATTCAGAAATCAGATTACTTCTGACACAGGCTAGCTTTTATGAACACCAGTAAATAGAACAATAAAAAACAAGGTTCTCAGAGGAAAACAAACACCAGACAATAAAGATAAAATGACTGGAAAGACCAAGGCAGGTGCTCTCTGCTCACAAGCCGCACCCTCAGACACTAACCAACCAGGTTTTGTCTCAAAATGACTCAGTTTTCTACTTCAAAGGTCTCAGGAAAATGTTTTGTGGTTTATAAATAAAAAAAGGAAACCAGTTGTTTTCGGTTGAAAGTACTACGAACGTGTTTACTTTAAACAAACAAAAATGAACCCTGTAGGTGACAATGAGGCTAAAATACATTTTAGGAACAGGAATAAGGTGAATTCTAAAATAGCAACAGGATGAAAAGTAATGTTCCTGAGCATTATTTAATATTGTTTAGTAATGTATTAGTTTAATAATGTAAAGTAATGAGTAAAAATGCATTTATTCAGTGCAACCAAAGAGCCGATGGTAAACAGATATGTTTAAAAAGATCAACCACACTTTATTTAGCGCTGCTTGTCTATGGTGAAATGATCAGAGGCAAACCCAGGACGTTGACTTGGACCTAACCAGCAAAAATGCCCCCTGTCGTCACTGGCTGGTCAGCTAAAACTGAAATAAATACTCCTGGCCGACTGGGAGCTGGAGCGCGGTCCTGACCCATTGAACTCAATGAGTACTGGGCCGCTGTAAACGGTTCTTTGAAGAGCCCACTATCTGAAGTTCGCTTCCTGGAGGCTGCAGGTGTGTGCTGGTCTATGATCACGCGAGGCCTCTTCTGCGAGGCCCAAAGCATCCGCAAGCCAAAGAAGGACTTCAGCCAGATCCAGGACCCGATGCCTTGGCAGAGAAGGTTCCACCCGAGTGAGGACTCTCGATCCGTCTGCTGACCTCCAGGAAAAAGCTGGAGAGGCATCTGTCTGGCCAGATGGTATCCAGACCAACACTAAGAGACCCTCCTAGGATGGTGGGCACTATAGTCATGCAGTCAGCCACAGTCAAACGGGTCGGTAGATCAGGACTAACTAAGACACAACAGAAAAGACTATCTCAGCCAGTACGATGGCCTTAAGGGCAGATGGGCAGCCCTAAGATGTGACCTCGCCTACGGTGCACACCGAGCATGCAGCAACAATATCCCCATTTCACCTTGGTCCAGCATGGCACAAGGGTCCAGTTATCGGTTGTCCATGCACAGGATCCAGCAATTGTGAACTTGGATTGGTCCTTACAGAAATATAGGATCTCCTTAATGAGCAGCCCAGATGCGATCAAATCATCAGGAAAGGGACGAAAGCGGGTAAATGACCCAGTGGCTTATCTCAGTCATGGGTCACCATCACTCATTGCATTTGGCCTGTGATGCTGATTAAGTAGGAAGACAGCGACCCTTAGAGAGGGTGCCCGGTTCCACGTTTGCCTTAACTGGTGCTTGTTACGATTGCAAACTTCTGTGCTAAACAATGGACTAACCTTCAAAATAAAACCTGCCTCACCGTGGTCAGAGGGAGCGGGGGGGGGGGGGAGAGCCTCTTTGGCTCCAAATGCAGGCCAAATGATTCTCCAAGTATATTCATGTGATGGTCACGCACAAGGAGAAGGCGTACGGTGGTCAGCTGTTCCTGCTTACTTGTGGAACAAGGCGCTCTGTATGGAATGAATGTCCTGGGTGGTAGGCATAGGCTGTCCAACATATACAAGGGGCAATGGAGTTGAGACCCCAGGGCGTGAAATTGTTAAGCACAAGAGAAGCAGGGTACAGTCCACAACATATTCAGAAAAAAAACGCTAACGACAAGTGTGAGAAGTCTGGCTGCCAGTTCGGAATACGAGACAGCTGTGATGATAACACACTTGAATTATGTAAAATTATGTAAAAGTAGGGAAAGAAACCCGCAGAGTCGTTTTAAATACTTAAAATAGACCACAGTTAACTGTTGAAGTGATTTTTTAATATTCTAAAAAAAAATGTTTTACTTCTATTTGCGGCAACCCAACAAGCACTGAAGTATCCCGGTTACAACGAGGCTTGCCAAACCCCTGCAAAGAGCACATAAAGGCACCTCTGTGGCTAACCAACAGATAATTCACACTACTACTATCTCTCTCTTAGAAAGAATACCTGGCTACAAGCACAACACAGACATGCAGCAACCCTGAGTCACAAAGGCTCCCACGATGGTCAAAGGAAATTCATGAACGTCAGAGGAGATTTTTAATCAAGAGCTAATGACCGGCTAGGCCAGCAAGCAGCAATGTCTCTAGTATAATTGTGCACGGTATTTTCCGTCATCTTTTTATTGGAAGGATCTTTCATAAGAAGCCGCATTAGTTAGACTGACCACTATCGACACTGAAATTGCAGGCGCGCTGCATGCTATTAGTGCATGTCAGCAGTGCAACGTGGCCTCCCAACCTCAAGCAGCTGTGAGGAGCAAAAGGCACCATCTACACTGGGTCCTCGAGCAACTTAATGACACAGTACTGGCATTTGCAGGAGATACCCTCCTCTTAATTCATTAGGAAATACTAATATTTCTACCGTGGGCAGAATTTCTGCATTAAGAAACGTGGGAGCCTTCCACGCATGGTTCTAACTCTACACTGAGCCTTTGGAGGCAGCTGTTTTCCCCCCAAAAAAATGTTGGTTACTTTTTCATTAAAATTCCTATTTAGTTCTATCCCATAAATTGGTTAGGTTTTTAAGTTGAAAAAAAATCCTATTTTGATGTTCTAATTTCTTTGGGGACAAGGAAGGAGATCAAAAGATAGATCTCAATGGCAATCTTGTTTGATGTGCAACTTCATACTGGCTTCTGGAATGAGACAAATAAAGAAAGAGGCTGAGAAGCTGTAGGTTAGTCCCACAAAGTATAAAGAAACAATGTTCATATTTTAATTTTGTGTAAACGTAAAGCGTGTAGTTCCCTGCTAATGCGTAATCCAATTAATTCTACTCTGCATAGAGACGCTATAGCTGTATTCCTACAAGACGACTGGACCTACGTGATCCAGGCAGAAACCTGACCCGTGGACAAGGTCTGAAACTAAACACTCCTCACTACCTGAAGAACAAATAAACCTTCTTCGGCAGGTGGAGACACCTTCCCAGCACCAACAATCTGGAGCGGGAACACTCGGCGGTAACAAAGCGTCTACCCACACAAACCCAATCCCGCTCAGGATTTCCTTCAATGATCTGGAAGGACAGCCATTAAAGTATCACATGACTCCCTTTTTCACATCCTTCAAAAACAACCCACAAACTCGCCTAGTCTTCAAACTGTTGGCCGCCTACTTAATGGCGCTTTTGCATTCTCTCGGCAAGAAAGCCAGCTACCCTCCATGCCACTTTCAGCTCACCGGGAATCCATCCAATGGCTTGCTCGGATACACACTAATTTCTCTAAATGTAACTTATTTTATGTCCTTCCAAGCTGAAGCTGCATCTGCCCGCCAACAGGTGATATACATGTACAGTTCTCCTGGCTTTGACCACTGTAGCGTAGACAGTAAATATGTACATGTATGATGTTTACATAATTAGTTTGCAGCTAAATAACAACACAAAGAACACTACAACATCACCTCGTGCTTGGACTGCACGCTAGACGGAGAGTTTCCTCAGCATGAACTGAACCAAGATTAAGAGAATTGTAATGGAATAAAGTACGCCCTCTGGCTACTCGGCACCGCTCTCCCCTTGTACCGCCCCCTCAAGCTAAAACAAGCATTAAAAAAGCAATAGGACTCGCCTTTCATTAAGTTAAAGCCATTTGCTTTGCTATACAATACCATCAGTAAAGCAAATGGCTTTAACTTCATCAAAGGCGAGACCTATTGCATTTTCAATGCTTGTTAAATTGTGTCTCTGTCCCTTAGCTACAGTCTCAGCTTCTTTTGCTTTCATCTTCTACATATAGGTGGAAGATCGCTGTTTATATTTAGATTCAAGTGAGATCTTGATGCCTCGTCCCTAACTGCACATGCCTGTCGGCATTCTGTGGTTGCACGAAAATCAGTTGGAGGAAATTAAATACAAGTGAAATGGAGGTAAAGCAAACAACCCAAGAGGAAGCAGAAAGGCAAGTGTTAAGAATTCTAAACAAGCTTTGGCAAAGCAAATAGGCCTGTCTATTTAGTCGGCCAATCCTTTTTTTCTCCATTGGCTTTAACATTCCAAAATGGCCAACAATGCGTCAAAATATATGCAAACTGTGATACATGTGTGGCATGCAGATGCTTGATTGGCCATCTGGAATGGGGTATCTTTTTAAAACTAAAGCTATACTGAGATGGCTACCAATGTGCACTCATGCGCTGTCACGTGTGTCATTGTTGCGATGTATGCATGTGTAGTGATGCACCTGTGGCCATTATGGCAGTTTTAATTTATCGCTCTAGGATGGTGGACACCATTTTAGAATGTAAATTAAACAAAGTAAAAAGTAAATCATGCAGCAGCACAAAAAAAGGAAGCAAGACGCATGGTGGCAAAAATAAAAAAGATTTTTTTAAATATGAAGAACAGAGCTACCGGAAGTGGGGGTGGGGAGTAAATACAGAGTGCGCTGGGGACAGAGGAGAGACAGCAAGGAGAAACGTGCGCTCCAACAGAGTGCTGAAACATAAAGACATGGTATTTTTGCAGGTGTACATTTAAAAGCAGCCAAGCCGAGGCTTTTGTTTTTCACACTATCCAGAAGACTTTTTTTTTTTTTTTACAAATGAGCATTTTTTTTGTCAAATTAAATAATAAACTAATGCCTTAGCAATTCAAACTTGTATAAATTAAAAAATAAGAGAATACTTGGGGTTTACTAAGAGCAAACAGCGGAAAAAACGGTCTACTATAAAATGAGCTGCATGTTACAATCTTTACTCTAATGGCACCATATAATATAGAAAAGTGTCGCACTATAGCACACCTGCTCTAAAGAGTTGTGTAAGGAGAGAGCAAAAGGTTCTGAAATGACGGTTGAATTAATTATAGATTGCAACTTCTGTACAACTACGATTGATATATTTTCCAGATGGCAGTTGGAAGTGACAAAATCATGTTTACAGTGACACTGCTAAAGGTTCTAACAATTTTCTGAGCTTGTGCGTAGGACAGCATAAATCATACTTTTCATATGGTCTCCTATGTTGGCGATGCGGACAAAGAAGTGTTGGTGAAGATACACAGAGCAACATTTACTAAAGCATGGAGGGTCAACGGTACATGAGCAAGAGGCTGTAACAAAATAACTGACAACACCTATATAGGAAAGAGGGGTGATGCAGGAACAGGCTTGGGATCAATCAAAGAAGACGGTGGCAGATGAAACAAGCGAAAGCGCCGCCAGTGTGAAAAATAGTGCGTCCGTCTCACACTGCGAGTAAAGCATCCAGTCCCCGGTGCACATCTTCTGTCCGTCCGCGTGCACATCCGGAATCCGTATTAATTCCAAAAGGCCCTGGCACGGCGAGAGCATCGCATGCGCTGCTAATGCCAGGCGAGACCTAAACATGGGGACACCATAACTCAGACCGGTTTGGTTCATAAGTCAGTGCAGTGGGTAAAATGATCACTCTCCAGCTCGCCCTACTCTGCAGCCAATCCCGCTTCTCCAAATGTACCATTGAGTGGAGCTAACACAGCCCTCCTCATGTTCCACCTAGAATGATCATCTACATGCCTCCCCAAAACGCTCATTGGCAGACTGACCGGGTGTACAAAACCAAGCAGCCAAAATGGGCCTCATATGTAAACAGGACCACATCCAACCTGGTCTAAAAGCTCTTCGCTGGCTACTAGTGAAAGCCACGATCAAATGCAAGGTCCTCTGTACAGTCCACAAAGCCTACTGGGGGAAAAGGCCCAAAAATGTGCACTTCACAACACCCCAGCCAAGAGCCCCCACTCATCCGCGGTTGGATTCCTTCAGCATTAGAGCAGATGAAACACTGAGGGAGGCCCCTGGGAGTACAAGTTCAACACCATCAACCCCCAAGCCCCCGCCCCACCCCCAAGCCCCTGCCCCCGCCCCCAGCGCCCCAACCCCCCCCCCACCGTGATCAGAATCCAATCACAAACGCTTCAAGGAACTCCTGAATATTTAACAATTTGGACTGGCTTTCTAAAAGGATCTTCCCAACTCTCATGGGCCTCGTCGCACATCATCAGCTCTGGCCCCCACTTCCTGGCTGGACACCTCCTTTCCCAAAATCGCTCTCATCACACTGCAGTGTTCCTATTTCCTCCAACCTCACTGAAGGACGCCAGAAGTTGCACGCAGCGCATTATGACATTTTTATGTAAATAAATAAATACAAAAAGCGTTCCAACATCCTCTTGATTATGTCCGCACCACAGAAAAATGTAAATAAACAAAACAGCATCAACAAAACACAGAAAAAATGACATTGCAGGTTCCTGTTAATGTAAACTTCAACACAAACGAGGCGTATTTTTTACACTGCCGATGCATGCGAGCAGACAATATTCACGGCCTCACAATCAATACTGCACTTTTGGAAATCCGTGCCTCTGTTTTTATAGGAGCATAATCCGCTTTGCAAAGCAATCTGCTGGTATAATGTGCAGCCCTCGCTGTCGTTAAATGCAATTACATTTTTATCGTCTCATTCTAGTGCTGTCCGGGCGATGCCTTGGGCCCAGAGTTATGGCTGTATATAAATAATAAATGCACGGCTTTGAGGCAGAAAGTTACAGCTCACTCAGCAAGGGGGCGGATATGACCCCAGTGGCGCCCTCCAACACTCCCCAGCGAGATGGGCCCCATAGACTCATGAATGACCTAAGCACAGACCATCGGCAGTGACCAGCCCACCGCCCAGGCCAGCGTCTGCAGCACCACCTCAGGGATGGCGGCATCCTGGATTATTACATTGCAATTGCATCTATATAGCGCTTACTGCCCCGACGAGGGTTCGAAGAGCTTTTCGACAAGTAGCACTCTACTCCGGAAACCAAAAAGGGTTAGAGGAGAATTTATATAGAGAAATATGAAATTAATTCAGTGGTGGACATGCGTGTCCGTTGCTGGATTGAAAAGGATATAGTAGTAGAATAGGGTGTGGGGTGAGTCAAAGGGAGAGGATAAACTGGGAAAGGTATAGGGTGAGATATAGGGCAGCGCGTTAGAGATGTTGAATTAGGAATAAAGTAATAAATATAAAGATGCATAAGCACATGGAAAAGATATATATATATATCCATCAAATTGATTCCTTGTCACAACGTGCTCACAGTTGGTGCTGGCACGTAGGGGGAATCACACTGTTGTCATTTTTCTTCATCAAAAAGGAGGTATGCCGCACTCCCGGTGCAATAAAAATCATACCTCTCTGATGAAAAAAAAAAGAATTGTAATATATATATATATATATATACATATATATATATACATACATACATGAATTTGGAAGGTAATATATCTACATTTGAGTTGTATATAATAAACTCAGACTTTGATGTACTTTAAGACAATTTTTTTTTTAAAAATTCAATAGTGAAGCAATTGTAGACAAAGTTATTATAAAAATTTACTTATTTATGCAGTGACCTGTAAACAAGTTAAACAAAGAATAATAATAATGTAACCATAGGTAATATGTACATTTGTTAAGAAGACCTAACAAATATCTATATATTTATATGAAGACAAAATGTAACATACTGTTAGTAGAACGTGACCTGAAGCATTCACACCCACACTGTGCGAGAGGTTTAACCTTCAAGTAAGAAGCAAAACAAATGCTTTGACTAGCACAAAATAGAGAAAAAATAAATCATTAACCAGAAGCCCTCCTGAGTCTCCTGTCTAATCCACTGACCTCAGCAGACCTTCCCTTGCTGCCTCGGTAGCAGGGATGCAGGGGTTGTGTGATGCAGGGGTTGTGTGATGCAGGGGTTGTGTCCCCTGCTGTCCATGGGCACAGTGCTGATCACGACCGTTTATCAACCAGGTACTAAAGCGTCTAACTTTGATGTGTACCATGAAAACGGAAAGGCGGCCAGCAATTAATGATTCTTTTTTTCCAGCAATAAAATTTGATAGGTTATCCATGGATTCACCCTCTTAGATTGAATACCCTTCACTATGGCAGGATTTTGCACATTTTATGAAAATGTACTAAAGTCAAATACACAAAAATGCAAAAGCCCAGTACAGTCCACAGGATAGCGCCTCGACTCAGGGTCAGGCGCGTCCTCCATGCAGAACAAGATCAGGGCAGCCTCAAGCCGGGGGTGTGGAAGGTCACAAAGATCCTAGTACAATCCCCGCTTAGAAACCATCAACTCTAATGGATGCACCACTGCCCTAGATGTAGTTTGCACAGCAACAGCCAAGAGGAAGAAAGATATTGGAAAGCACCGTCACTAAGGTTGAATTCCGACTAAATCTATTCCAGAAGTTAAGAACTGTCCTCATCTCAATGGAAGGAGCTGGTGTATGGCGATGCTTGGCTTCACAGCAGCATCGCTAACAATTTGAGGAGGTTTAGATCCCTTTTCGGCTCTTTTTTCTGAAGACTTTAAGAAGTCAATGAAGTAGTACACAAGTGGAGTGGATGTGGCACTTCTGAACTTTTCCCAGTAAGACCCTGTGGATGTATCCACCCTCATATCTAATCTCCAGAAATCAAATGTTTTAAAAAAATTTACAAAACAAAGTCCCACTACTGCACATAGTCTACGTAGCATGGCCCCTTCTTTTATGCTTCAGGGCACCACCAAATCTCAGCCTGTCCTCTTAGAATATTATACACGCGGCCAACATAGGACAGTGCGTGGAGGATCCACTAGAAGAGATACTGTCTCCTGGTGGGTGACCACACGCACTCATACAATGTCCTCTCCTCGCAGCTACCATCTCAAAGACTATCGTTGGAAAGGGGAAATAAGAGGTCCTCAAATTAGGTAGTATGCATAGCTAGCGAAAAAGTATCACACACACACACACCTACACACACACACACACACACACACCCACACACACACACACAACTGTCATGACAAAGTAGTTTAAGAATCAAGTAGAGGGGGCAAATATGAGGTCAATGAATACCGTGATATGTGTAGGCCCAACAATGGCAATACCAATAAATGCAATGTCAACATGTGCCATAACCTGAGCCCGCACAACCGTGCTAATACAGACAGTACCGGTATCAATGTATACCATAATCCATGTACGACATTGTTTTTTACCAGTAAAAGCAGTGTTGATGTGCGTCATGATCTAGGAATGGAAAACTATGTCAATTCGAGTAAAGACAATATCAGTGTACACGATAACTGTAAACGCAATGTTGAGAATGACACCAGCGACTGCCACATTATTTTCAGGAGTTCCAGTGAACCTGCATCATTATCATCGGATTTAGCAAGGTGACCTCCCCATCAACCCAGAGTCACAGATACATGGTCAGACAGGCCATGCGACCAACGGCTATTAAATAACAGTTCACAGGTGGAGTCTCTTAACCCAAAGACAAACGCACGCCCAGGGAAAATCGATCCCACAGTTAGATAGTTGCACCCAAAACAGGTCCAAGGGAATTGGCCCCAATAAAACGGGTTTAGCCAAAGGCTCGCATTCCCAAAAAATACCAAAAGGCTAGATACCACATGTAGATAGGAACACTCAGCCAATCAGGACACAACATGCACACCACACGTAGTCTTGCCAGACATCTAGACAGCATTCCTCAATGTGTTCTTGTGTTATACTTGTGTGACTTTATAACCATTTAATGCTGCATTGTTCAATTATGCTTCTTATGAATCAACTCATGTACCTCTTGTAAACGTTATCACATAACATGTAGAGCGCTCTGATACCTTCGGGTCTAGCTAACGTTATATAAAACTCACAATAATAATAATAATTATACACACTGGCCCACATTGCCTCTCTCCGAGGTCGAGAGCCATCTGTGTCCTTATCAGATGCCCAAACTTGTTAATTTGTGATTGAGATGCTTTTTAGGAGTGCAGAAATTACTCTATAATGACTTTACTGTACCTCACAGATGTATCTAAATGTCAGCCAAAACTCTGTACACCGTGAGACTTTCCTCAGACGCATTCTGTTGAGGCTCTCCCAGCTGCTGCGTTTAATTACCTACTCGTCCATCTTTTGCCAAATGCCTCTTGTCTTTTCATTTCTTTAAGATAAATTCATAACCGAGCAACACTATTAAGCAGTATCCAATCGGCAGGAGGGTTGCTTGAAAAGGCAAAGAGAAAACCATTCACATATCTGCAGATTTACACAAAAATGAATGTCTCACACTACAGATTACAGAATGGAGATCAAATGACAGAATCAAGTAATGACAGTGGTAAAACTCCTTGAGCCGAGCTATTGATTTTAACCAGTGCCACATAATTACAGATGTAACACACTCGCAACATAATAATCTGCTGCATAGCTTGCAGATATTAACAAAAACATTTTCATAGCTCTAACAGATCAAAAGTTACAAAAAACACTGGCACAAGTGTTGCCCATAGAGGCAGTTTCTTTCCATAGGTTGATTGGTCATCTTTCGGTTGCTGCACTTAGGTGTTTAAGTGAAACCTTTCCCACAGTGTTGACATGTAAAATTGACCAAATAGTGTAGCAATATTGTCATTAAATATTTCAGAGTGTGCAGCACCATTTGCCTTTTCTTGATAAAAATGTAGTCAACACTGCTGCATAAGAAGGTCCTCCCCGGACGCATAATTGCAGTGGCCCTAATTATAACCTACAAGTGTCACTCAAGTCGGTCTGTCTCAGACTGGGACATTGCAAAGCCATCCTGATGCAACACGCACAAATGATCCCTTCAAAGACATTTGCATGAAGTCTATGATATTATTATAGGCCGCGACAAATCATAAAAATAGTACTAGACCTGCAGGTTTAGTGACTTAAGTAATCAACTCAGCCTAATTATAATTCTCTTGACCCATAAACTGGTTTCAAAATATGTGATCCTGGGCAAATATTTTAATTCACTGAGCTGCCGATTTCTTCTTTATCACATGAGAGCACCTTCAAAGACGCAAGTTCAGCCTGTCTGCTGTACAAAAACACTTTTGTTTGATTTAATAGACTAAACTTTTGCACTATATATAATACAAATCTGGCCACATATAGGACACACATGAACGCTGACTTCCCTCTTAGGTCCATTAACTGCATTGTCATCAGGTCAGAGGCAGGAATGTTTCTCAAATCATGTTTAAAAACTATCACTTTTAATAAATACATACTTGAAGCATGAAGTTGTAGAGCACTTATTTGCAAACAGCAAATTTTCAATTGAAATGGCCACAACATTTCTCACTGACGGGGTTTTACTGATAAAACTATATAGTGTATACTGTTTGAAAATTGAGTTTCTGCAAATGTTTGTCGTTTGCACATCAGCAAGAAAAGTGTTCTGATTTATTTTGCTCCGATTTAAATCTTTATTTGCACCACACTTCTGAATTTTAAAAAAAAATGTTCTTTCGCAATTCCTGATATATTTGAAATACTTGTACTATTCATTTACAAGTTGTTTAAATGTGTATTAGAAAAAAACTGACATCTTACAGCCTTTTGTTTCACAATGAATGTCAGACAGCTCACTTGACAATAAACTTACTTAAACTGTAATAAGAGAAAGAAAAGTAAAGACCATTTTCCAGGATAAGATAGGAAACAATTAGTAAAAAGACAAACTGACATTTGAACTCTGTCCTTGAACAGACAGCAAATGTGTCAAGTTAAAAACACGTTTTCACTTTCTGAATTAACAGAAAACCTGTTCCCTTTCAGCTTAAGTTCACTTGACAGAACAGAGGTGTAGGTGATAAAAATAGCTTGGCCGGATAAAATCTGACTAGCAAGTGGGCAGGTGGATTTTTCATTTTTCAAGGCCTATATTACACAGAGCTGTCCAGTTCAAGGATCACTGCACAGCGCAAAGTAAATAAATGCAAGATTGAATCCTGGTGATCAGGACCTACTGCCTGCCCAAAACTACAGTTCATTAAATACTAATGGGGCTATCCCAGAGAAAGTCAAGGGCCTGGGAATCTATACAGTATAAACAACAATTGGTCCCGACGTATCTTTTCAGCACATATAGGGTGCAAAATTAATTCAAATGGTCACACATAGTGTTATTTTATAATTCGATTGTTGTCACACAAACAAAAGACAATTGTTTTTATGACAAAATCTTAAATAGTTATCATGAAAAACAGTATTCAATCAATCATTTATAACAATCGTCGGTTGTCAGAAAAGGAGTGAGAAAGGAAAAGCTCATGCGCAATGTGATCGTGGAAAGAACAGAAGGCAATCAGAAAAAATAAAGAGCAAAAATATATCCTATTTCCTATCATACAACACTGGTTGGATAGGATGATTTTGTTAACCGAAACAATGTTGAGCCTGGATACAACATCAATTCACTTTTCTTTGGATGATCTCTGGTCATTGAACCAGGGTCGAAAAGTAGTAATGTAGGCTAGAGAAAGAGCGTTGACATTTCAACTCGTCTTCCGAGATAAGGGTACTTACTATTTCTGCCTGCGGGTCTTCATTAGGACAAAGAGGACAGCCGTTATATAAGCCCGGACAATTCCATAATGTATATGCTGTCCAAGTAGGATATTTCTTCATAAGTATAAAAGCAATCAAAGGTGGCCCCCGACAGAAATAAACGGGAGGTTCCCCACGTTGTTCCAAAAAGGTTCAATTGCAGCAAATTATGTGGCAGGCGAGATCACTAGTCTAACGTTATCACAGGCCTCCTCCAACCAACAACCCAGCTTACATCACAGCCCTCCAAGCAATACCCAAGCTTACATCACAGGCCTCTTCCAACCAACAACCCAGCTTACATCACAGCCCTCCAAGCAACACCCATCACAGCTCTCCAACCAACACCTCAGATTACATCACAGCCCTCCAAGCAACACCCAGCTTACATCACAGCCCTCCAAGCAACACCCAGCTTACATCACAGCCCTCCAGCTAAGAACTCCAGCTTACACCACCTGTTAAACTTATCAAACGGAACAACTAGGGTTGTTCCTGGCATATTTATATATTGCCCTGCTTTTGTTCTCAGTTTGGCCACTTCCATCAGGGAATGGCACGTCGACATTATTAACACCACTTTTGTTCATTTTTGCATGTTTTGCAATCCAATTACTTCGCGCAGGTCGAACCTGTGATCTTGCTGTAACTGGGGGGGGGGGGGGGGGCAGGCCAAGTTAGAAAAGGAAGTCTCAGTGTGGGGTGAGTTCTTGCAAGCTTTACTATGCAACCGCACAGAGACTTACTTTTGCTGCAGGGGCAGAGCAGGAATTCCCTGGCAAAGCAAAACAATAAAAAGAACAACAAACTGAGAGAGACAATGCCACTCATCAAGGCAAAATACACTTAAAATAAATGGAAAAGTCAGAGCTCCAGGGATGTGGTTATTCAATGACAACGTTTAGAGTTTGTATGGGAAAATAATAAAACTCTAGAAATCGTAGCTCGCGAGTCTCAAGTCCCATAAACACCAGTGTCCTTCAGATGAGAAATGTGGCCTAGCAGCGAGTCTGTATCCCTATGAGCAATGTTTCCAAATTCTGGATTAATCCATTCTAACACTGAAAACGGGGGTAAATAACTTTCTCTCTTCGCCTCCTTTACTTGCCGGCTAATAAAGTCCACCTACGAGCAAAGTTAGCAGCCTGAACTAGCCTTGTTAGACAGGCGAGACGGAGTGGCCATTCTGGATAGAACATAAATGAAGAAGTGTAGCTATGTGTAAAAACAGATATTTTCCCACCCATATACAATGCCCGTGATGGGTGGCTGGGGCAACCACAGCCTTACACACAGCTGTAAGTTTCAGCTGCAACCACTATTCACGCTCCAGTCACAATTCGGAAGATGTACAAAAAGTATTCTCCAGAAACGTCTGCAAACAATCAGAAACAAACTCACGCCAGCTCGACTACCATCCCTGCGACCTCCCCTCTATCCCTGGAGTCAACTGGTTTCTTGAGGAGGAATATGTATTGTGAGTTTGTCGACTAGCCCTTAGATTTAACATAAAGGAGCACTGCTGTGTTCACAGGTGCTGCCTAGATCCGGGAATAAAAGGATGAGGTTGCAATAAGTGACATGCATCTAAACTAAGTAAGAAAGGCACAAGAGCGACAGATTAAGGAGTACTCTCATCAGAAGCGGATTGGAGTAGGGAACCTTCTGCCAGGCTCCATGAGTGGCCTGCTCTTCTTCTCTGCCAGTACGTTTTAAGACACGGAATTTGATGTGGCCACCTTAGAGTTTCCTTTTACAATGCCCCTTTTCAGCAGGTATCATCACAGTGCTTAATTTGAGACGGTGGTTGCAGGTGGTGTGCATCAGCACTCCGATTTTGACCCCAAGTAAGAAGCGGAAAAGGGTGAAAGGGAAAGATAGGAAAGCACAGGCAAAAGAAGAAAGCAGGGATGAAAGAACTTGCAGGAGGGAGACGGACAGAATGTGTAGACTATTGGAAATAAGGCAGGAAATGGAGTAACGACCACCCTAGGTATTCCATAACTCCGGCAATACGAAAAACGTCGGGCCTGGTTTTTTCTAACATATCAAGGACAGCGTGAATAGAAGCGAAGGGTTTTGTGAATGCAGAATTTGCAGGCATCAAAAGTCGCCAAAGAAACTAAAGAAATCTCATCAGCGGTGGTTTCTTGCATAAAGGTTTGAGTAGAGGTCCCCTGGCATGAGAAAGGGGACGGTCTTACACACAAGCACCTTGGAAGAAAGAGCTCTGTCACTCACATTTATGGAAGCAGAACGAGGGGAAACACTGTATTTCTTACTCTGTAGGCACCCATATTATACACAAGCTACTTAAACATATGTAAGACAATCAAGTCTAAAATGTTGAAAATTATATTTTTATTTGATGTGCCCTCATGGTAAAACATTTTTCATGGTGAACTTATGTAACCTTCATTGATCTGGTCACTAGTTCTAAAAGGTCAATAAAAGTATTAGATACACATATTGGCTACGTAGGCATCTCTGGAGGTTCAGCCCCTTCATGTTGCCTTTCAGTAGTTAAACATGCCATCATTATTCCCAATCTTTGTGACATTTTGCAGGTTTAGATCAACCTCCCTCGAGGTGGGAGTGACTTCTGAGCACCACTCCTCCCCACAGCATCTATAATGAGATATCTGCCTCTAGTCACCCTGAATTCCCTTTGCATACTAAAAGCCTTCTGGCACCACAACTCTGCTGTTGCAGATCCTGCCCACCACACCGTGCCATGACATGCCATGCCAACAGACTGCTTTTGTATGACAATGTATGGTGCACACAAATACATACAGAGATTAGTGATAAACTGACTATACAAATATATTCGGTTAAGGTATTCATCCTTTTATATTCATTTCTCCCCAATTTTACCGGTTGAGGTCTCTAGCCCCAGCATCTAAGTTCCCATACTCTTTTTCCACAGACTAATTGTATCTGTTAGAACTTTTGCAGGAACCAGCCCATCTGGGTATTCGTGAAGTCATTCTACAAAATACATGGCTTTTCAAAAACGCCGTCACCCCCAGTATCCTGAGAGCGAAGTTTATAGACTCCTGAGCACAATGCCAAAACATCAACATAACACAACAAGATATTTCCAAGCGCTCACATCCAACTAAACTTCTACTCGATGAAAAGGGCCGGTTAGGGAAACAGCAAAGAAAAAGCCCATGATTTTCCCAGGCTAGGCTATAGGATGATGGTGGCTCTGCAGCAAAGGTGAAAGGGAGTCTGACTGTTTGACAAAAGTATTTGTGGTTAACTAATGACTGCTCATTGCTCCCATTTGGCTTCCTGTTGAGGTGAGTACTGGAAGCTCCAGGGCAAATAAAATGGGAGAGTTCAGTCAATGGGACGACCAAGGCAGTCTTTGCTCCTAAAGGGATTCAATTATTATTATTTTGAGTTGTATATGGCCATAGCTAGATCCTAAGGCACCAGAGCGCTTTACATGTTATGTGATAATGTTTACAAGAGGTACCTGAGCTGATTCATAAGAGTCATAGTTGAACAATACAGCATTAAGTGGTTATAAAGTCACACAAGGGCACATTGAGGAATGGCATCGGGGACAGAATAGGAGACTGAGGGCCTCATGTAGGTAGCCAAATACCGGTCGGTAACGGCCGATTTTCGGTAAATATGCCGTTACCGACCGGTATTCAGACAAGTGAGATGTAGGAGTCCAAAAACCACTTTTCGGTAAATATGAGGCGGTAAATACCGATTCATATTTACCGAATTCCAAAATACCGAATCAGATTTACCGAATACATAATTAACGATTCGGTAAACATGAAGTGGTAAATATGAAGTGGTAAAATTGAAAATGACATGTAGGAGCACTCGGTAATTAAGAAATCCAGGAAAATCGGTAAATAAGAGTCGGTAATTAACACGGATTGAAAGCAGGTGGTAACCATCAACAATGCATATAGGCAAACCCAAAATGCAACAGCGTGGACAACATGGCCGCCATGTACGTCATTGCAAGGCGCCTACGTCTACAGGCAGCAGGACTGAGGGTGTGGCGACGGGAGGAACAAATCTACAGACAGCGCATCACACTATTCCAGCTGACTGATGCAGAGATACATGAGAGGTACAGGCTACACCCCGAAACCATCATGGACTTAATCAGGGACCTTCACCCACTCCTGGACCAGCCAATAAGAAGTGCGCACGCCATACCCCCACATGTGCAGGTGCTCTGCAGCCTACATCTGTTGGCATCCGGCAGTTATCAGGTGGTGATAGCTGCGGTGGGTGGGGTATCCCAGAGTTGCCTGTCACGTTTCTTCAGGAAGTTCCTGGATGCCATGATGCAGAGAATGCACCACTACATAAGCTTCCCAAACACACAGGCTGCACTGCAGAAAACAAAAACAGACTTTTATCACATGGCAGAGTTCCCCCATGTCATCGGCTGTATTGATGGTACACACATCCCAATCTGTCCACCAGCTGATACAGAGCACATCTACAGGAACAGGAAGTCCACCCACTCCATCAATGTGCAGGTGATCTGTGATGCAGGGAACATCATCACAGATATTGTTGCAAAGTTTCCTGGGAGCACCCACGACTCTTACATCTTCCAGAATAGTGGGATCTACACACGACTGAGTGCCGGAGAATTCGGAGAGGGATACCTGCTAGGTAAGTAACAGTGACGCCCCTTGAAACCTGCAAATCATAGTGTATAGAGGCATGTTACTGATGGTTCCCTTTTACACATCCAGGCGACAGTGCATATGCATGCCGGTCATTCATCCTCACTCCCTACCTACACCCAGCAACCCAGAGTGAGAGACGATACAACGTGGCACATAAAACAACACGCAATGTGGTGGAGCGCACGTTTGGACTACTGAAGAGCAGGTTCCGCTGCCTGCACAAGAGCGGAGGCGCACGCCAGTACAAACCCATCACCTGCTGCAAGATTATTGCCACTTGTGCAATGCTGCACAACCTTGCCACGAAAAAAGGTACAGATGTGGAACTAACATATTTTGAGGACAACGAGGATGAGTCAGGCCAGCCACAGGGCAACGCAGCTAGAGTGCCAACTGCAATCGATGGGAGAGAGAGACGGGCAGAGATCACATGCAACTATTTCTGAGTAAGTGAGGGGACACAGCGAGTTGTGAGAAGTCCTGACGTAGTTTTAATGTGGCACCACGCCATGAACACATGAACAGGCCAATCAGGCAATATACCATCTATACAAGGAGTATGTCCAGGGTTACGTCACCCAATGGGAAGTGGCTTAGCAGGGCTACATCAATGTTTGCGCATACGCGCTGCAGTGGTGGATTGCACGGCCTGTGCATCCTCACTAGAGCCAACCCCAAGCCGCCTGCTGCTCCTGCGTGCTTCTGGGACGGGGGGTGTGATGCTGCTGCTGGTGTCGATGCTCTCCGCAGCATCCCCTGCAGCAGTTGTCGACGCCTGACTAGTCAATAGCACCCCTAGTGCACTTGTCACCTGCACCATCCCCCGAGACAGGTCGCTGCAGCACTGTGTTAGGCCCTCCTGCATCGTCACAGAGCGCCGGCACAGTAGAGAAGTCGCAGTTGCCAGACGGTTGAGTGCCCTGCTGGTAGTGTCCCTTCTCTGGCGTTCCCGGCGCCGTGCTTCGATGTCAGCATCTAATTTGCTGCACAACTGCTGGATTGACTGGGACATGTCCCGAATGCCCGCAGCCATGCCGCTAATGTTACTGTCCATGTTGACTAATGTTGTCCTCATCACCCGCATGTGCCTCTGGACTGACATGACTGCCTTTGATTGCAGGCGCTGTTGCTTCAACATTTGGCCCTCGAGACCCAAGAAGACACCATGGCCGTCAGTGGGTGCTGGTGGACTCTGGACACGCGACCTGCGGCGCCCTCTTGCTCCCGTCTGTGCTGCCTGTGAGGTGTGGGGCACAGTGGCATGGCTCCCTTCCTGGGGCCCGGTGCGGTCTTCTGGGCCCATGCTGTCGTCTGACGAGGTGTCTAAGGCTCGTAGCCTGGCTGCTGGACGCCTCCTCATTCTCACACCTGCAAGCGGAGATGTGGCCGGTGATTCGAACATGAGTGGCGATACTGGCTCTGGTTGTGGCGATGCTGGCTCTGGTTGTGGTGATGCTGGCTCTGGTTGTGGTGATGCTGGCTCTCGGTGAGGTGATGCTGGCTCTGGGTGCGGCGAGGCTGGCTGTGTTGGTGGTGCGGCTGCCAGTGGGCCTGCTCCCTGGTCTGAACTTGTGCTGGCTAGAGGTGATACTTGTGGCCGGTGTGCCGTCTCTCCTGCAGCATGCCCTGTCCTGCATGATGTCACATCTGTGGACAGAAATACAACATTGGCTCAGTGTCCCCGAAGGGCTGCATTGCAAGCGTCACAATAACACATTTCACATTCCAATATGTCCTCTGTCTCCTTGTGCCTCGAGTGCGTGACATGCCTTGTTGCCCTGTAACATTTACGTCATGGTTAGTGTTGCCCTGACTACATCTCCCGGAATGCATTGCCTGTCTGCACTGACACGTGTGGACTGCAGTGTGATTCTCGTTTCACAATGGGGGATGTGGGATAGGGGTAGGGGGGGCTACATTGCTGTGCTTTCGTCTTACCTTGGTGTGTTGCGGCTCTGGCAGAGCTGTCGGCGTCCCCAAGACCCACGACGCTCTCCTGCTGGATTGTGGCCGCCACCAGCTCCTCCAGTTCGGTGAGGGCAGGTGCCCTGTTGGTTCCACCTCCGGTCTGGCTGGCCTCCTTCTGGATGTCGCCCATCTTCCTCTTGGTTACAATCCTCAGGTCATACCAGCGCTTTTTGAGGACCTCAATGTCCCTGTGGGTCACTCCCACAGCATTGACCTGCGCCTGGATGGCCAGCCATATGTTGCGCTTTTCCGCCTCAGGCACTTGCAGGGATTGCCTTCCAAACAGCTTCTGGTGCTGCTTCACCACCTCCTCCACCAGCACCTGGAGTTCCTTGGGGCTAAATTTCAGCTTCCTCCTCCTTTCCCCTCCGTCTTTCTGTGTTCTCTGGCTGGACATGCTGTTCGTTTACCCGCTCGCACATGCAACGGCTCCCTGCCTCTCCTCTGCACTCCAAGCCTCTCCAGGGTCGGCTAATTATGTACACCTGCCTGGGTGTGGCCACTTCGGCTAATTATGTACACCTGCCTGGGTGTGGGCACTTCCTGGTTGGGTGGGCTGTCGTTGCACAGGATTAGCTGTTTCGTCAAGTCATGTGATTTTATTTACCGAATCCGTACATACCGATTCGGTATTTTCCGATTCGGTAAATACCACCTCGGTATTTTCCGATTCGGTAAATACCACCTCGGTATTTTCCGATTCGGTAAATACCACCTCGGTATTTACCGATTCGGTAAATACCACCTCGGTATTTACCGATTCGGTGAATTCCGATTCGTGATTACCGAATGTTACCGAATCGGTAACTGTTACCGAATTTTTACCTACATATAACTTACCGATTCTAATTTACCGATTCGGTACGGCTCGGTATTTAAGAACCGGTAAAATTTATTTACCTACATGAGGCCCTGAGTCATGTGTCCGTCTTGAAGGAACTAGTCAAAGGGGAAAACGTCCATCACAGGAGGTCCTGCACTTGCCAGTGCGGTTGTTGAACCTGAATAAGACTTCCAGCAGCTTTGGGAAGGCAGCAGTTTAACACAAAGAAGGAAATCTACTAATGAAATGAAGTGACCGTGCAATGTTGTACTGTGTAGATGGTGAACACTGTAGCCGCTATGTTGAGTCGTATTGTCTTTACTAGAGACCATGACCAATAATCGGGCAAGTAAGTTCATTACTAATGAACTAGAACGTCCCACGGTCCTTGGAGACGGATGCTGTGACTGCGGCATGATGCCTGGACACGAATGTAACATAATAAGAAATGGCTCTCGCTTCCCTGCTTTCCACCGTTGAAAAAATGATGATGTTACGCCTTCTTCATCACTTCCTGGCGCTTTTCCAACTTTAACAAGCTTAGTGTAAGTATTCTCTGCTGGCACCTCGCTTTTCCGAGGATTTAACCTAGAAAAGCAAGCCTGGAGTGGTGGAACGAGCCATTTCTATGCCTGGAAAGATTAA
Source organism: Triturus cristatus (assembly GCF_964204655.1). Lineage (NCBI taxonomy): Eukaryota > Metazoa > Chordata > Amphibia > Caudata > Salamandridae > Triturus > Triturus cristatus. The sequence continues at coordinate 1,189,117,106 of NC_140592.1, forward strand.
TAGGATTACCTTCTAATTTTACCCCAGGTTCATCACAGGGACAGCCAATTCCGCAAGTTTCAATCTGTGCCTTCAGGAATGACAGCTGCACCTCTCCACTGCAGGAATGCAAGCTACAGATCACCGAAAAGAGATCACATATTTTACAATTTCAGGACTCAACATAGTGCCTCTTGGCAACAGAATAATGTTCCTGTGGCAATCTAAAGGCCCTGTACTCGAAGCAGTCAGCAAAGTTACAGCCAGTGTGGTTCGGCGGCGCTACCGAACACACCGAATTACTCCGGAACATTTCAAAACTTTGCGAAAATTCAGAACTGGAAAAATGTTAAGTAGGGAATCCCACTGGCACTGCCACTGCCTATTAAGGCATTTGGTGCTGACCGGAGGGTAAGCCTTATATTGGGGAGTGCCCTGGGTCTGTAAACACACATAGACAACAGGAGTAAAGCACCACAACCACTCATGTGAGGGAAGAGGTATCACTGTTGACCTGCTGGGCTACGCAGTCTTGACTCTTGCAAGATGCACAGCATGTGGGGAGACGCCTTGGCCCAGAGGCCACTTCCAAACGTCTACAGAGGGGCAAAAAAGGATGCACACAAGTATACCTTAACCAGCGAGGGCATCTGCAGTCATCCAGCTAGCACAGCGGAGAATTGTGTGCACTGACAAACCTTCAGTCCTGATATTAATCTACGCCACTGACCTTGATAGTTGACAGAACTGTGAAAAAACCACATTGCCATGCCAAGGGGTCAGGGTGATAGGACTACAGAGTACAACGATGCAATGCCCTTCAATACTGACATCCTGCCTAAAACTACGTTCAATACATTTACAGCCCCTCCTATTCTTGTTCTTGTGTGAATGAGCCCACCCTGATGATGTTCACTTTCACACTGCATTCTGTCTGGAGTCCCACTCAAATACAGTACATACCTTCCTTCAAGTATCACTTTCAAGAATGTTAGTGGGAGACCGAGAAACAGATTAAGTGTCAAGCTTTTCTAGTCAACAAAGCATCCAATGTTTATCCCTAGATGCATGCAGAGGAGCTATTTGTTAATCTGTGCAAGGTTTATGTGTGGCCAGGGATTTTGAGATTAGGGGGGATCCTATTTGGCTTCTGTGCAGAATCTCTCGAGTTGACACATTTCAGCAAAGCTTTATTTACAGTGGCAGTGAACAGAGTTGTTGGGACCAAAGAGTCACTCACTATTTGTGCACATATTGGTGCTGAGCCTCTCTGGCCAGCTTTAGGAAATTGACAAAACGCGAGTACCAGGTGTTGCTTTGCAGTCACCGGGGCAGCCGTGGATTTTGAAAATCATTAATTGTACTTTCAAGTTTGTCGCCGTCTCCTGATCCTCTTACTCTGCTTTCAATGGTTGTGTCTTGCGCTTCCCACTGCAATGCCAGCAGCTGGGCCCCTCCCCCAGCATATCCTGGATGGTTTACATTTTAAGAGAAAACTTCTATAATTGCGACCAGCATTGCGTTCCTCGTTTTAATCGTGATGCGGTTGTGTACAAATCCACTGGCTGTGTCACAGCAGCAATCTCCCAGCGACATCAGTCCACGGCTCACTGTTTATATTCCCAACTCAGATGTATTAAAGGTAGCCAAGTGCAGCTGAATCAAATTCATAAAATAATATTCACAAATGCAGCAGATCACCTGAACCTTTGTGTGCAACAGAAATAGATGTGCATGGTTTAAAATGCCCTGCCCCTTTAAAGGCTGTTCGAATAATCTTTCAGCCCTATATGTTGTTGCCAGAGTAAGCATAATCCCCAGGTAAAAAAATTTAAATTGCAATTTTAAACCATTTTTTGGCTTTGTCAATGCTCGTCTTATTTTGACATTTTTTGTAAAACGGTATTGTTGGTGCGCTGCTGGGTCATCACCAATATTTTTTTTTAAATTACAAAAATAAAAATCTACTAAACCGAAAATGTTTATTTTCTCAAAATTGCCCAGATTACTTCAACAATGCTTGGAACTGAAGGGAACTACTTTGTGTGCGGATATGCTCCTTCTGAAACTCACAATAAAGTCAGCCAAAGGCTGCACTTGGAGTGATGTAGTAAATGGAACCGGATACGAATGGAGTGGAGTTTACAAGACATCAGAAGTACGAGCTGAGAAAACCGAGCAGCCCTGACTCTCAGCATTCCGTCCATCATTTGTTTATTGTAACGCTTTTCGCCCTAAGTGGGATGGGTATGCCCAGACATGGGTCCCGTGCTCACCACGCCACTGGAGTCAAGCTATCCTGGCTGATGACGGCTGATAGCCAGAAACCGGTCCTAGGATGCTTGATTCCGGTCCAGGGAAGACATGGCTTGGCAGTTCGGGCTGGACTGTTCCCATGAGGCACAGGGTCAAGACTGATTTGCATATGGCCATGTCTGAACTGGGGTGGCGTAGTGGGCAAAAGAACGATGGATTTAACCCAGATCTCTTGACTGGGGGAGAATGTCTGCATTGTCAGCATTCCGTCCATCATTTGTTTGTTGTAACGCTGACTCTCACAGCACAGACCAGTGGACTGTGCTTTTATGAAGATGAAAACGATAGCGTGACTCTCTCTAAAGGGGACCCCCTCTAAGAAGAGTATCTAAGAAACCTCCAACAGAGGCGTGTCCTACTCGAGTACAAGGGCAGCCTAATACATGTGAAATAAAATTCTATGCATGGAAAACTACTTCTTAAAGAACAGAGAATAACAGAAACCAGAACACAGCCAGATATGTGTTCAACAGTTTATATAGCACCATTACACCTTGGGCCGTGAGCAATAAAGCACTTGACAAAGTAAATTTACAAGTGAAAGTAAAAAGCGTCTGTTATCGCTACCCTGGGAGAGTTAAGTGTACAAAGGGAATAATGCAGTTATGAAATAGTATCGTATGCCCCGACACGCCAATGGTAAACAACGCTATCCAACGTGTTGATTCACCACTTTGTCAAATACGGGCCCCTCAGATGCTCTTGCGTTGCGGCTCCTCTTAGTGACACGGGGCTGGAACTGGTATTTTTTCTGTTAGCTGGCCAAGAACTGAAACAGAGGGCCTTATGGGTACACAAGGAGCATTACTGGACAACTCTTCGGTCCTAAACTTCTGCTTTTTTAAATACCCAAAAATAATGTTATGGATCTGAGGAGTCCAACGTCTGGATCTGTGCCAGATTTTCATGAAAAACATTGACTATGTATATTAACTATATGTCTTATGTTGGATACCCTGAAACTCTGGCCCTTGGACTTCTGTTCCATGCTCTGTAACGGAGGAGTCCTACATAAAGGGGAAGGGGTGGGGGGTACTCTGTAATGCATTTTCTGTGTCCAAAGTGACCATGGACGAGCAGCTCAGCTCGTCTCAAAAAGAAGCATTCAGGAATGTGTAAAAAGCGCAGCTCTCAGCTGAATTTGCTCCAGGAGTCACGAGAATCTTTTTCAGAGAGAAGCGAGGGGGTAAGTCCTGTAAACAATGAAAGGCGCTCTAATAAAGCGGACTAAGGCGCGCTGGGCAGGCCTCCCACTCGGCATACCCGAGCCCGGCGCAGGCATACCACAGCCCCGCAAGAAGCAGCTCCCTTCACTCGGAAATGTCCGCCATCAGCAGTCTGGCCACCACCGGACACAAGAATGGGGTGAAGGCCGCGGGGGCTAGCCGTGGAGCGGCCTGGATTCCATACTGCGTGTGCCGGCTCCTCCCCGGCCCTCTCCTCTCGAGGTTCTCATCCCACCCCCCACACACAGCCCAGAATGTGGCCAGGCCGCCCCTGCTTCCGCTCGGAGAGCTCGAGACCTGCAGCCCGGGCTCCTGGGCCCTGGGAGCGAGCATGGAAATTAACGGAAATGAGATGTACGGACCCGTCTACGGTGCACTCAAATCGGAGGCAGACGCACCGGAAGTGCGAGAACGAGGAAATCCTCGGAAGTGACCTGGGGGGCAAAGGTCGTAGGCTGCAGGTCATGATGGAGCCACTGTGCAAAGAGGCGCCGTTAAAGCAGACTAGGGCCGCGGGTGCTGGGGTGACGCTGCTCTATCCATGGAGGGCATGGGAGGCAGATTCAACCCAAGGGGCTTTATTTGTGTGCCCACTGGCAGAGAGGCGGCACACACTATAAAGGCCTTTCACCTGGGTTATTTATATATTTCCGAGAGCACCCTATACCCAGGGCAAGGAATCCGCTTCATAGCACTTTAATAACGCCCTTGTGAGCATGGGTGCTTGCTTCAGACATTCGGATCCTTTACATGAACGGTACCTCGGTATAACGTCCTGCACGTGAGCTCACATAGTATGTCACTCATGACGTTCTATGACATCATTGATAGCATCACCGATTACATGAAATGACATCATTGATGACATGAAATATCATGGATGACATCGCTATAGTTACTTTAGTTGACTGGTGAATTTCAGTATTATTAATATTTTAAAATGTTAGTTTTAACTTACATTTTTTATTCAAGTATAACGTCACCTTAAAAATTGATTTTTTTAGTGAATTTCTGCTTTTTTATGTTAAGATATTTTTACCATCCCTAACCATAACTCCCCTCTGCTTTTTCATTGAATATTTATATTTGTATACAGAGGCTTGTGCTCAACCCTCTCCATTGGTCTGTTCCAGTGTCTTCATCTTTTGCTTCCTCTCACAAAAGCATAAAGCATGGCACAGTGGTTCGGCGCGCTCTACCCACAGATCTTGTTTTAGGAGTAAAAACATTTTGCCTAATCAGATGTTCACAGCGCTCTGAAAAGGAGAGCACTTCAGAGCCACGGCCAGGAGAGCACTTCAGAGCCACGGCCAGGAGAGCACTTCAGAGCCACGGCCAGGAGAGCACTTCAGAGCCACGGCCAGGAGAGCACTTCAGAGCCCACGGCCAGGAGAGCACTTCAGAGCCCACGGCCAGGAGAGCACTTCAGAGCCCACGGCCAGGAGAGCACTTCAGAGCCCACGGCCAGGAGAGCACTTCAGAGCCCACGGCCAGGAGAGCACTTCAGAGCCCACGGCCAGGAGAGCACTTCAGAGCCCACGGCCAGGAGAGCACTTCAGAGCCCACGGCCAGGAGAGCACTTCAGAGCCCACGGCCAGGAGAGCACTTCAGAGCCCACGGCCAGGAGAGCACTTCAGAGCCCACGGCCAGGAGAGCACTTCAGAGCCCACGGCCAGGAGAGCACTTCAGAGCCCACGGCCAGGAGAGCACTTCAGAGCCCACGGCCAGGAGAGCACTTCAGAGCCCACGGCCAGGAGAGCACTTCAGAGCCCACGGCCAGGAGAGCACTTCAGAGCCCACGGCCAGGAGAGCACTTCAGAGCCCACGGCCAGGAGAGCACTTCAGAGCCCACGGCCAGGAGAGCACTTCAGAGCCCACGGCCAGGAGAGCACTTCAGAGCCCACGGCCAGGAGAGCACTTCAGAGCCCACGGCTCGGAGAGCACTTCAGAGCCCACGGCTCGGAGAGCACTTCAGAGCCCACGGCTCGGAGAGCACTTCAGAGCCCACGGCTCGGAGAGCACTTCAGAGCCCACGGCTCGGAGAGCACTTCAGAGCCACGACCAGGAGAGCACATCAGAGCCACGGCTCGGAGAGCACATCAGAGCCACGGCTCGGAGAGCACATCAGAGCCACGACCAGGAGAGCACTTCAGAGCCACGACCAGGAGAGCACTTCAGAGCCACGACCAGGAGAGCACTTCAGAGCCACGGCTCGGAGAGCACTTCAGAGCCCACGGCGCGGAGAGCACTTCAGAGCCCACGGCGCGGAGAGCACTTCAGAGCCCACGACCAGGAGAGCACTTCAGAGCCCACGACCAGGAGAGCACTTCAGAGCCACGACCAGGAGAGCACTTCAGAGCCACGACCAGGAGAGCACTTCAGAGCCACGACCAGGAGAGCACTTCAGAGCCACGACCAGGAGAGCACTTCAGAGCCACGGCTAGGAGAGCACATCAGAGCCACGACCAGGAGAGCACTTCAGAGCCACGGCTAGGAGAGCACTTCAGAGCCACGACCAGGAGAGCACTTCAGAGCCACGGCTCGGAGAGCACTTCAGAGCCACGGCTCGGAGAGCACTTCAGAGCCACGGCTTGGAGACCACTTCAGAGCCACGGCTCGGAGAGCCTTTCATAGCCACGGCTTGGAGAGCACTTTAGAGCCATGACCAGGAGAGCACTTCAGAGCCACGGCTCGGAGAGCACTTCAGAGCCACGGCTCGGAGAGCACATCAGAGCCACGGCTCGGAGAGCCTTTCATAGCCACGGCTCGGAGAGCACTTTAGAGCCATGACCAGGAGAGCACTTAAGAGCCACGACCAGGAGAGCACTTCAGAGCCACGACCAGGAGAGCACTTTAGAGCCATGACCAGGAGAGCACTTAAGAGCCACGACCAGGAGAGCACTTCAGAGCCACGACCAGGAGAGCACTTTAGAGCCATGACCAGGAGAGCACTTCAGAGCCACGGCCAGGAGAGCACTTCAGAGCCACGGCCAGGAGAGCACTTCAGAGCCATGACCAGGAGAGCACTTCAGAGCCACGACCAGGAGAGCACTTCAGAGCCACGACCAGGAGAGCACTTCAGAGCCACGGCTCGGAGAGCACTTCAGAGCCACGGCTTGGAGACCACTTCAGAGCCACGGCTCGGAGAGCCTTTCATAGCCACGGCTTGGAGAGCACTTTAGAGCCATGACCAGGAGAGCACTTCAGAGCCACGACCAGGAGAGCACTTCAGAGCCACGGCTCGGAGAGCACTTCAGAGCCACGGCTAGGAGAGCACATCAGAGCCACGGCTCGGAGAGCCTTTCATAGCCACGGCTCGGAGAGCACTTTAGAGCCATGACCAGGAGAGCACTTAAGAGCCACGACCAGGAGAGCACTTCAGAGCCACGACCAGGAGAGCACTTTAGAGCCATGACCAGGAGAGCACTTAAGAGCCACGACCAGGAGAGCACTTCAGAGCCACGACCAGGAGAGCACTTTAGAGCCATGACCAGGAGAGCACTTCAGAGCCACGGCCAGGAGAGCACTTCAGAGCCACGGCCAGGAGAGCACTTAGGAGCCACGGCTAAGCAAGCCTGGGCTGCTAGACCTCTCATTTATGTTTGCATGTTGAAAATGCTGCCAGGTTCTTTTTGTTTTGTTTTTCTTGCACACTGCTTACATTCCCTTAAAACAATCCAATAAAAGAATCGCCCTTGCCAAGGCCAGGCTTGTTGATCCGACCTATGCTTTACACTTTTGATTTTATAATGAGACAAACAAGACTACTAATTCCAGACCGCAGAGAAAGAATGGACTGAATGGCCTCAAACAAACATTCTAAACTTGGCAGCTGTGTAAAGGGAAGTACGAGGTGTGCGCTCAGCCCGAACACTGACAAAAGCACAAATAATTCAGGTTAAAACATCCCCAGGTGATTTCTAAAGAGCCAGCTCGGTGGGTTCCAGGCTCATTGAGGAAAACGGATTAGTTTCAGAAGCTGGTGGCAAAAACTGCACTAGGGTGGAGTAACAACACAGGTTACTTGCGTGTGAGGAGCAAATTAATACTGTGGCCCAGCTCTCGACAGTCTGTCCTTCTGAAGGCAGGGACTTTTTCATCAAGGGTGGCAACTGCATGCTTTCGAGTTCGACTGGTTTAGCATAACACCCTGAAATAATCTGCAACCCCTGGCACTGCCCAGTGAACACCCTTAACTATTCTAGGGCTTGGCATACGGTCAATAAACTATAACAGAAGTTTGACCACATATAGATAGGCAACGTGCAAGCCTCTAGTTCTAAAGGTCAATGCGCTTTGATCCCCGTCCCAGGGCGCGCGCAATCCCGATGCGTAACTGGCACCAGTAACTGCGGATACCACCGAGAGCCAAGTGAACCAGGTGCGCAATTAAACACTATTCCAAAATTCGAACTAGAATAGAGATAAGGCGGTAAAGGCTCTCGCTGCCCCCGCTCCCAGGTGCAGCACCTCAGAAAGGGTGCATCGGGTTTTATCTGGCACAAACCACAAGGGCAACTTCCCTCCCGGAGCACGATCACCTCAACTGCTGGACTCTGAATCTGGACATCAAACGACACTTGGCGCCCGATTGGGAATTTGCGCGGGTCCTGGAAGCAAAGAAGAGGAGTTCCTACTTGAAAACTCTTTCTATGACGCGTCTTTTCTCAGGGGGCGCCGGTAGCCACTGTGGACCGTCCTTCGAAAACTGGCCACTGACTGTAAAGTTATGCAGGGAGGTCAGAAATGTCACAAGGCAAACACATCCAGGCGATCAATGGTCACAACAACAGCAGCACGCGCTGGTATAGGTCTGAAGCCCTGGCGAGCGCGCGACGGCTGTGTTTAATTAACATTCGTCAGATGGAAATAATACAACTTTCCAGCCTGCGCCCATCCCTGGCTACGACGTCACTGATGAGGCAAGCGGCGCTCGTGTTTCTGTCGGTGGAGGATAAAGGGCACGTCGTGCAGGAACACCCCCTCCTAGAAAGCATGTTCTGACATCTGCCCCCAACCTGGCGTTCAAGGCAGAGGGTGTGGTGAAAACAACGAGCCAGAGCCATGGGTCACCCCCAGACAGCACGTACCGCGCCTTGCCTGTCCTACCAGCCACAAATATATACACATCTGCAGTGCGTCATTGGAGGCTCGGGCCGGGTCCCCGCGCTGTTAGGAGGCCACCGCTGCCCCCGCCTCAGGCCTCTTCACTACAACATTCTCCACTTCCGGTCTCCAAGTCTTGCAGGTTAACATCCCCCTTCCCAAGGGCTTTAAGTGGGATAGGATAAAAAAAATCTGGGGGTCTCCCAAATGGGCATGGCTTAAAACGCTAAGCTAAAAATGTGTGCTTAGCATAGTGTGCCGCCCGACTTGTATTTTGCTGTTTCTGTCATTGCATCCAGATATATAATAGAACAAGTAACACCATACCTACAACAAGTCAGGACTATTGGCTTTGTCAATGGTTGTTAGTTGCATAAGATAAATAAGCAGTAACTATGGCTTGTATATAATATTGAAAAGGCTTCCACTTAAAGCCCAGGTGACACCAGGACAATGCTGCTGCTCCTGAGTTTCAAAAAGAAGGGAAATCCAAAGAGAAAATGACTCTTTAAAGGATTTCCCTTCCCCTGCAACGCTCACCTGGCATGACGTCATGCCGTAACTTCTCCACTAGTGAGAAGTGAGCAGTGTGCCCACGTGCACATCTATGTGCCTGCTGTCACTGCAGTCCGGAAAAAAACGGACCGCCTGTGCCAGGGCACAAAACAGAGCCCGATAGAGACCCGTTTAGAGCCCCCTTTAAAAAACTGCTGGTGCTCAGCACTGGTGAGACCCGGCCCACTTAAAGCCCTGCCCTTCCCCCCTTGTTTGCCTAAAGTGCTTTCATTCGCCTGTCTCTGCCTCTCCAATAAGTGACGGCCCCAACACCTGCACAAATGAAGCACAATGACATATGCAGGATTTTCAAAGGTCAACCTCAGGAACACTAATGACGGTCTGTGGGGCCAAGAGGCGTGTGCACACAAGCGTACGGCGTGTGCACACAAGCGAACGCCAAGGAGAAGCGGGGCACCGTGAAGGTTTCACATTGACCTCTTTGTTAGGGAACACAGAGGAAGCAGCCCGCCAGCCGGAGGAATGGGGGTTCACAGTTCTTATTTTCATACTCATTGTGCCACTGGAATCAAGCAGCACCCAACTGAAAAGCCCCAAACAGGAGGAGACCGGTTTTAGGGCGCTTGTGTTCCGGTTCAGTGAGGACCTGGCCCGGCAGTTCGGACCGGAGCAGGGTCAAGGCTGGTTTGAATAAGGCTGGGCCCAAACTGAAGTGGTAGGGTGAGCAACAGAACAATGGAACGGGATGCCACCCCAAGCGATTGCCAGGGGTTGGACCTGTTGTGGGCATTCATCCCACCACCTTGTCTGTCCGTGTTGGTTCACAGCTCAACCTCGGACTACAAGTGCCCTGCAGCACTCCAGCTACCAAGGACATGCTTGCATCACCACGTTCCACGGAGATCAGAGTCGCAGTCACGTGGACACACCCGGCACAAAAGGCATCACTGGCTTACCTGCAAATCGGGAATTTTCACACCAGGATACTGCTTCTAAAAGGCAATATGGCTGGGAAACTATTATTCAAATGCCAGTCTCTGCCTTACGAGGGCAGGACTTCCAGAAGTAGCAGTGCCTAGGTAAACTGCAGATGCTTCTGTATACCAGTCTGAAAGGTTCCAGAACTCAGTGGCCAGACGGACCCACATCACCCTTCACCTTAGGACCCTCCCCAGGCTCCCTGTCCAGAAAAGGTGTCAATTCAAGATACTGACACACGCCTACAAAGCCCTCCACCACCAAGCACCAGCATACATGACAACCGCCTGAACTTCCACCAACCATGCAGAGACCTCCGCTCCGCCTCCCTCGCAAGGATGCAGCGCATCTGCCGTGGCCACAGCAGAGGCCGTTCCTTCTCCTACCTCGCCGCCAAGTCTGGAACAGCCTTCCCCTTCACCGTTTAACATCACCCTCGCTATCTGACTTCAGGAAAAGACTCAAGACCTGGTTTTTCGACTGAGCCCAGCATCCTAGCGCCTGGATAGCCTCACAGGTACAAATACTGGTGATTTATTTATTGATTACAGCAGAGAACCACCTGCAGAGGTTTACCAGAAATCCCCAAGCACTTTATTTATGAACAATACAAGGCCTTCCTTAGGCCTGTATAATGTTACAGGATGTCGGGCTGCCCGCTTTCCTAGAACCTTTGAAGCTGTCCAGCTGTAAACTATCCCCACGCTTCGCCTAGCATGAACAACAGTTCCAAGAATACAATCAACTAGATTTGATATTTGATCATCAACAGGGGCACATCGAATGCCTTTGGTAGCAAGGCTCCCGAGGGGACCTCTTAGGTGGCGAGCGCTCTTGAATCAGGAGCACCTGGAACTGGGACAGCGGACCGGTGAGTAATCCCGCTGCTCCAGGGCACGAAACTTCCTCATATACTGGGGAACATTATCCAGAGTGACGCGTCACGTCACTGTAAGATGCATCTTGTTGAACTGCAGTCGCGTTCTAGAACTTTCCTCAAGATACTCTCCTTTCCTCTCCCACCAGGTAGTGAGTAAGCAAATATAATGCAAGGCCAGGCATGACTCAGGAACGCTGAGTCAGTGTTTCGTGTTACCCTTCAGGGCGCGAGCCACAAACCTGGTTGCAGGTTTATAGAGAAGAGCTTTTGTGTGTTCAGCGTTCTTCAATAACATGCTGCATATCCACATATCACGTGCTCACATCTGCATTCTTCAGTGAACACTCGAAGGCAACTGAGGGCAGGGTGGGCAAAGGATCAATTGCGGCTTTTCTACGGCATAGACAACAATGAGCTTTTACTTGCCATACATTTGACTTGGAGATATGCAAATAGAATTAACATTTGATGCCAGGCATGGTATTCCATTATATTGGCATTCCACGTCACACGGGTTTCAGAAATGTCTTACTGCGAGGCAATAAATTAAAAGTATTTTTGTTCATGGACTGGCACCTCATTAGCATTTGGAAGGTGGGGAAGTTTTGGGCAAAGACACTAAGTTCTTTGAGCAGCTGTAGCTGGTTTACAATGGTCCCAATTTTCTGAATATTTACTCCTCCGCCATGCTCTTAGGGTATACGATAATAGCTTAGACTCACTGCACAAATGTAACCCCGAGAGACCAGACCCCCATTGGAGGTGAAGGGCGTTTCTAGATTACACCACACCTTGGTAAACTCTACCCCAGACCCAAGGCTTGAACGAAGAGGCCGATGGGAGGAGGGAGGTGCTGGTGAACTGATGGACGGAGGCTCTACTGACCTTAAAATGGCGGGAAGAGAACTCCCACCAGAGGCTCAAATAATTTAAATATGTCCACAGATGCCACTATGCTCTCCAGAGGCCATGAAGGCTGGGTAAAGGAGAGCACAGGAATCGATCCTAGTGCAGAGACGGGATTGTCCTGATAAGGGATCCTGACACTGGAGACGGATGCAAAATATCCTAAGAGAGGTTTGGGGCTTTTCAGACACCCAAAACGCAAAGCAAGCAATTTGGAGGTTATGGGAGAGCGGTGTGGCTCCAGCGGGGCAAAAGCCCTCTTTGCCACTGGGATGATTGTGGCTAAGAGGGACATTGCATGTGCCAGGGAGGTACAAGCAGGTATGAGTCCGTGGGGAGTCATTTCCAATGTTGCTGCATGTCTAAATGCTATATACCTACTGGCTGATTTGAACAGATTAGTTGAGCTACATATATGTTCCAGATCTGTATGTTTGATTGTTAATAATATAATGTTTCAAAATAAATAAAATGTGTTAAAAAAAGTTTCTTTCAGTGGCCAGAAATGAATAGACACACAAACAACGAATAGATTTGAGACAGCATACATCTTATTCATGTAACAGCATAGACATGCCGTAGTCTGCTTCAAAGTGTCCCCAAAAAGCCTATCAGCAACATGCACACAACACAAGCAACCAATAGAAAGCATGGGACAACACACCTCACGTGTCTATTCACTCACTAGAACACACAAGAACAAGCTTGATAGAAGCTCACACAATCACACTCAAAACACTAAGAACACCTTTCACTGGACCCCACACACGTCTGCTTCCCGCCAGCTGGAGCAGGGCCCATGGCCCGCGTTACCACGTGTGGACTATTTCTAACTTCCGGGCAACAAGCAGGCTACCGACCGAAGAAAGACGCAAAGTAACCAGGAAGTCTTCCAGCCACAACTCTGGAACCACAAACACACACTCACTCACAGCTTACCGAATTAGATACCGAAAGTAAACAGCATACAGATTAGAAATGAAACTCAACCTAGACACAAACTACAACACAACACCCAAGCATGGTGTCACAGGGTGACTCACACCACAGTCTGCAATGGAGGTCTCAGAAGTATGTGGGCGGCTACACTGACAACCAAACCCGCTCAGGCCACAGCAATGGCAGACTGCGAGCCATACAGAAGCCAACAACAAAAAGAAGTCGTACATTGTGTTATGCATACCAGAACAGAAAATATATTAACATATTTCACAAAACAACATAATGCAAAAACAATGGGGTAAATCAACAAGTTTCTTTTTTTTTTTTTTTAATGTAGTTACTTATCCAAAAGGTTGAAGCGCCAATGGCTGCTTTTCCACCACACCAGGACAGGCTGCCAAGAACACTCACTGCAGGAATATTTATGAGGAACACAATATTAAGGTTCATGCGTTTCCTGTTCTCCCAAGGCGCCTGGACAAGCCCTAACAGTGCTTAAACTGGCAGCAAAAACGCGTCTCCCTGAGTCCCTGAATAAGAAGGCTCAGTTCTTTTTCCCTGCCACATCTGTATTTGCCAACAGCAGTTTCCAGTTGATAGAAGGGGAACAGAAAAAAACAACTGGTGAAACAACTTAAAAAAAAAATAATAAAATGAACACCATGGCACTCTGATGAGATCAGCGCTAGTTTTAGGGCTTCTGCAATGAAAATGGGTGGGAAACGGGCAGCTCGCCATCCAGGAGGGAACAGTTGCACTTTGGTGTTTGGGCAAGATGGAGGGTGGCTGTGATTGAAGTCACCCCCCGATGCAGGGCACGAACTGCCCGAAATGCATTGGGTCACATAAGTTTTCATCGCGCCATGAAGAAAGGTGAATCCCCCTGTGGTTTGAAGAAAAGCCATCACAGGCATATGTTGAACTTGTGGTTAAAAAACTGGAATAATCCATTTGCTTGGAGAAAATGAACTACGTATTAATGGAAGGCAATAAAACATGGTGAAAACAACGAGAAAAGTATTGGCACTCATCTGTTGGTGAACACACTGCAACGCTGTGCATCCTGGGTTGGGTCCCGACGAGGTTCCCACATATGGTTCGGTTCAAGTCATGTGCACGGACGGAGCACGTTCCAGGGTAGCACGCGAATATTCTACGCCTTTGAGCAGCATTAAAAGTTGATTGATACGAGTAACTAGGTGTCCATCCTACAATATTAGAATAATTGAATTGCCCCTGAAGAGCCAATGAACTGCCACTCTCGCATAAACTTTAGGCAGGTTAACTACACTTCTTTACCAACAGGCTGTGCCACATTAATGGGCATCAGTTCTACCAACAATGCCTCGCTCTTCCAGGAGAACCAACTATGAATGTCCTTTCTACCAACAAACGTCCACTCCCCCAAGGTAAACACCAGATATAAATACCCTTTTATCCCAGGGGTTCTCTCTCTGGCAAAGAGCGATTCCACCAACAAGCTGGCACTCTCCCCGGCTAAAAGGGGCGGTCCTACCCATGGGTAGGTAGCCACTGGTAAGAATGCAGCCAACCAACGATGTGCCCCTCTGCTGCATTTAACACCAGACAGTACTACCCCTTCTACCACTGATCCAACAGGGACCTACGCTCCAACTCCCCCACCCTGGCCCTGTAGCTACTGGCAATAATTCACAATTCAGTCACACCAAAATTATAAAGAATTTTAATGCACACATTTTTACCATACAGCCACTACAGTACCAGCCAGAGCCGGTGATCACAAAGCAATAACTGCACAAAATACACATATGTAAACCACCAATTTAAAGCAGTGACTGTCTTCTAGGATTCTGATGCTTGGGACCACAATCCAAAGAGGGCATTAAGCTTCATCGAAGGGATGCTGCTGAAAGGAATGTTTGGAATTGTTCTCTAAACTCGGGGAGTGGTGCCTGGACCTAGAGAGAGCCAAAGATTGACTATTCCACACGGCTTGAGATGAAACAAAGAAAGAGAGGCTCTGCTTTAGGAACGCTAGGAGCATAGCTTGGAAAAGTCATCAAGTCTGGAGGAAGGAGTCACGCAGAAGGTATGCAAGAGGTGTAACTCACCAGGCCTCAATCCTACCAAGCTTTAATAAGGAATCCAGGGCGTATCTCCGCACCGCCCTGCAGTCCAATCTGCCGCGGGATTGTTTCGTGTTTGTAATTTGGAGAACAGAGGCTCTTCTTCCTCTATCAACTAAGAGACGTTCATGAATCAAGCAGTTATTCTGAGATGCCCAGGAGACTGTTTATATGAGGCCTTCGGTGCTAGACATGTGTTGTTAACATTTAGGGAGGGACAAAATATTGTCCGTAGGGCTGGAGTAATGGGTTAGACTTGTCACTAAGAGTTACATCAGTCTGAACTCATTTCAGAGGGATCAACAAGGAAGTAGGCAGACTAAATAATGCTGCATTTCTTGAAATAATCAGAGACTCACGGAATAAGGTTGACCTCTCAAGAGAATGAATAGTTGGCATGTGTGTCTCTACAACTGCACTTGTTCCAGAGATGACAACCAACAACAAAATCCAACACTTCCATTGTACAGCCAAAAGTCTGAAGTTGCAGTTTATTCATGTAACCAAATTTGAATGAGAAAATGTCAATTCTTTCCTATAAACAGCAGCCAGACTAGGGCTACTCAATGTATGAAAAGCAAGATCTGAAGCAAAGGAGGAGGTGGAAGATCCTGTAAATGGAGGACCTGATCAGATGCACCGGGGATCATCTGTCCAGATGCTCAAACAGAGGCTCCGTAAACAAACTGTACTGCAGTGCACCAGGGAAATCTGCGAAGAAAAGCGGACCAGGCACGATGGGGCTGTCGATCCCACCGAGATACTACAAACGATACAAAATTAATAAAACCGGGTTAGGGAACCTTCCTCAAAAAGACAGACGGAAGTTTGATCTTCAGTTGTATCAAAGGCACCCTGAGATTCAAGAGAAACAATACACAAATGCATTCGCCAACACACTCAAGATTGCCATTTCTCAGCTGCGGTACAGTCAATAAATGAACTGGTGGTACCCAGACCCCATACAATAAGCGTCAATTTAGACAAGGGACCAGCAACCATGCCTTTCAAGAACCTTTCCCAGGGGCAATTCTAAAAAGCGTCCAAAGGTTTTTTTGGGGGGGGGTTATTTTTTTCTAACAAAAGCTAGTTTTCCAAAAGACCATTAAATAAGTCAATGATTTCCACAAAATATATTTGGAATACAAATTTAATAAATATACATTGTGAGCCTAAAAAACCTGGTTGGGTTTAATAATAACTTGGGTCTATGGTCCTACTGTATTAGTAATTAATATGTTTATTTATTTATTGACAAAGGGACCACAATGTGTCAAAAATGTAAGAAGTCTGGAATATTAATGGAGAACTGAAGCAATGATCCCACACTTTTCTATAGGATGGCCTCGCCTGAATACAGACTCTTCTTGGTCACTGAGCATAGACGGGCCTATGTGCCCAGCTACTTTAACATACAAGAATGTCCCAGTCCGACCTGACTTTTGGCACCCTGCGGGAGAAACATTTCAACTACCATTTTCTTGGCAATTCTAGGGCTGAACCACGCGGTCCTTTTTGGTGGGCCTAAGAGTACAATGAATTTGCAGGAAAGCAACCTTGCTCTACTAACATATGGGCCAGATTATACGCATATACTCAAAAGGGCACCTCTGAAGCAAAACTGTCCTGTGATTTTAATAAATTAAGGTAAGAATGAGGTTCTGAAAAACAGGACTCTGGTTTTCAAGTCCGATATCTGTCTGTAATACACATTTGTTATTTCTTGATAGTCTATGGGTGAAATTTCTGGAGAGTCCTGGTTATAAAGTATTGAAGAAATCCGACCAGGAGTTTAGCATAACTCCACCCGGAGATGATACCAGGAGGAATTACATGAAAACAAAGATGAATTAAGCAAGTTTTGGATATCATAGCACCTCTGTTCCTCAGGAGGTCTTGGTTAGCAGCATCCATGAGTTCTAACAAAGGCTTTCTTCGACCAGC
Organism: Triturus cristatus; assembly: GCF_964204655.1. Classification (NCBI taxonomy): domain Eukaryota; kingdom Metazoa; phylum Chordata; class Amphibia; order Caudata; family Salamandridae; genus Triturus; species Triturus cristatus. The sequence continues at coordinate 1,189,134,007 of NC_140592.1, forward strand.
CTCTTCTTGGCTCAGCTGGTGCAGCATTGATTGTTCACCTGATGCTAATGGCCATTGGGGTGTATCCTTCCACCTCCACTGCTTCCACAGCACTGCATGAGGAACTACTTCACAACTATAGCCCTCTCTGTCCGTTCCTGCTGGCTCTCTTCCGTGCATCTCGCTGCAATGTGCCAACAACGCGTGCTTTAGTACTTTAAACATAGACCTGCTGGCTTTGTCAATGAATGAAAGCGTGACGCCTTTCACTGACCTGTGGCACTCTGCTCCAAGGGGACGGCTGGCACCTCTGAGTATTTCTGAGCCTGGCCTGATAGCCAAGATGTATAGATGATTGACTGTTACCAATTCTTACACATATAGAGTAGGGTTTCTGCCCCACAGGAGTGATACTGTCTCGCCTCTTGCCACTGTCTGTTTAGTGCTTCACTCTGCCTCCGTTTGCAAAGCGTGTTGAACCATTTTACATCTCAATAGTACACGGATCCAGCACACATTAAATGAGTTATCTCATAGATGTACTTTATTCGGAGAACACTTGTTTTTGCCACTGGAGCAGGCTTTTAAAACACTTCAGTCAGGATTCAAAACGCAAACCAGGTGGTGGAAATGAAGAGTTGTGAGGGAGTCGTGAGGTGATGTGAAGCGGCTTGCACTGGACCACCAGGCTGCGTGCCTTCGCTAATGCATCTTCGGCTCACACCCTGCTGGTTCCATGAGTGAAAAGATGGGTGCGGAGGGGGGAGTGAGTTTCTTTTCGTCTCAGAAAAGGTGAGCTTGTGCATGGAAATGCAAAGGAACCTCTCAATGAAGGGCGACCAAGCATATTGGAAATAGCCTAACTGCCCCTTGCTGCAGGGCAATAAAGGCTGTTAATGACCTGCACCTTCTGTAAATCCTCCAGCCACCATTCCTATCCACAGCCATTTACTAAATCATGCCAAATTCAATTATACTCCTTTATCCACACTAGAAGGATAAAAAGTGATCCCAGGATAGTCATTCGAACCGGTGTGTAGGTAACACACTCTGCAGCGGGAGCACAACCGCATGCACTATCTTACTGTGTGTATCGTTATGAAGAAAAGTAGGTATCACCAAACAGGAAGCACAACATATCAATTCACTGGAAGCACTCTTGTACTGCAACAGTGCTCTCAGGGGAATGTAGACACCACAGCTCACATGTCCAATCAACCATTGGCCTCTCAACTGAGACAGCCAGGGAGCCTATGAAAAACAGCTTGGAGCATGATTTCTAGATCGCTCTGCCCATATCCCTAACCCACAGAGATAGTCGCAGACCTGCCCTCACAGGCTTTGAGAAACCTACTTGCCCACTGGCAATGGCAAGTCAGATTTTATCAGGATGAGCATTTTTTTCCATTCTGGCAAGTGAACCTTATCTGGAACAGAACAAGTGTTCAGTTCATTCAGAAAGTCAATGAGCAATCAAGATGCCTTTAAATCTGGTTTATATCTTGACACATTTGCTGTCTGTTCAAGGAAGGAGATCAAACGTCAGTTTGTCTTTTTACTAATTGCTGCTTCAAACGTCAGTTTGTCTTTTTACTAATTGCTGCTTAGAAAACAAAGTTTATTTTTCTTTATTTCTTTTACTACAGTTAGAGGTTTTTGTCAAGTGAGCTATCTGATGGTCATTGTGAAACAAAATGCTGTAAGATGTCAGTTCATTTGTTCTAACACAACATTTAAATAGCTTGTAAATGACCAGTACAAATATTTCAAAATATATCAGGAATTACAAAAGCACATGTTTTTGTATTTGAGAATAGTGATGCAAACAAAGATTTAAATAGGAGAAAATCAAAACAGAACACATCACTTGGTGACGCGGAAATGGCAAAGATTTACAGAAACTCGATTTCCAAAAATTGTTTGTAGACGATATAGTTTTATCAGTAAAACTGCAGGTCAGTGAGAAATATTTGGCCATTTCAGTGTAAAATCTGCTGATTGCAAATGACAGTGTGCTACCACGTCATGCTTCATTTATGCATGTATTAAAAGTGACAGGTTTTAAACATGAATTGAGAAACATGCCTGTCCCCACCCTGATGCAAACGCTAGCAATGAACTGAGAGGCAAGTCGGGGTCATGTATATCCTATAGGTGCTAGATTTCTCGTATATATGGAGCAAAAGAGTAGTTTATTAAATCAAACAAGAGTTTTTTTTTGTTTACAGTAGACATGCTGAACTTGCATATTTGAAGGTGCTCTTATATCTGATAATGAAGAAAGTGTCGGCTCAGTGAATTAACATATTTGCCCAGGATCACATCATTTAAGAAACCAGTTTATGGGTCGAGCCAGGGCTTTAAGTGGGCCGGGTCTCACCGGGTCTGAGCACCGGCAGTTTTTTTAAGGGGGCCTCGAAACGGGTCTCTATCGGGCTCTGTTTTGTGCCCTGGCACAGACGGTCCGTTTTTTACGAGCGTTATAGGGGAAGGGAAATCTTTTAAAGAGAGTCATTTTCTCTCTAGATTTCCCTTCTCTTTGCAACTCAAGAGCAGCAACATTGTCGTGGTGTCACCAGAGCTGGAAGCTTTTCAATATTATATACAAGCCATAGTTGCTGCTTATTTATCTTTTGCAAGTAACAACCATTGACAAAGCCAATAGTCGTGACATGTATCATATATCTGGATGCAATGACAGAAACAGCAAAATACAAGTCGGACGGCACACTATGCTAAGCACAAATGTTTAGTTTACGTGTTTTTAAGCCACGCCCTTAATTACATTGGCCACGCCCCCTCGAGAGACCCCCCCCCAGTTTTTTCATCCCACTTAAAGCCCTGGGTCGAGCATTACAATTAGGTCGAGTAGATTACTTAAGTCACTAAACCTGCAGGTCTAGTAACATTTTTATGATTTTTCTAGGCCTGCTTCAACTTATTTTGACCGGGTTCTTTCTTCGTAGCTGTTCTTGCGCAGATTCCACGGCTGTTGCAGCAAAAAGGGTACAGGGCTGACTGGATCATATCGAAAACCGTGCATTCTACGCAGCGGGGACCTGGGCGAGAGCCGGAATCACAGATTCCAAAATCAATGCTTTGAGACTAAGTTCAGGAAAACATGAAACCCCAGGCCGGGTTTTTGACCCTCTGCATACACTGCCGAGCTTGAAAAAAAAGCCTGTTTCCGGTAAGAGAACAGGTTTCTGGGCTTCCAACAACAGAGAACAAGCTCCTGCCGAATTAAAACGGACAAATGCCGAATATTAAATCAATACTCAAGTAGAATGCAAGTGCCTGCTATACCACCCACAAAATAAAGTGTCAGTGGCGTAAGTAGGCACAATGCCATTAGGCACCTGCTAAGTTTTCTGCATCCCAATTTACGAAGAGCCTCAATTAACACATTTTCTTTCATTACTCGTGTGCCCGTGGGAATCGGCTTTTGGCCAAGATCACACACTTTGGATAAGAAGCTGGCACCCATGTCTCTCACTGACGGCTGCACTGACGGCTGCAGCTTCACGAGAAGACAAACATCTCTTCGATCCTTGTGCTCGTTCGCTACGCCTGTGGTCGCTTACAGACCATCAGCAGAAGTTCAATCCTATGTTTGAAACCAATCCAATGTGGGCATTGGTCCTCTAGGCGCTTGCATGCAGAGCCCACGTCATGTGCTTGGAGTCTCGTTGTCCGATTCATAGGCGCTACAGTTCGCGGGCACATCCGGCAGTGCTAAATGTCGGAATACTTAAGCCCTCAGAAAAAAAATCTGTTGATTCCCATGAAAGTTCTACTCCCAGCTATCTCACTAGACCACAGCACTCTGTGATCCTGTGCAAAACACACTACGCGCCCAAGTTTCCGTGCTGCCTTGAGAGCGCCTACAAAGGAGACAGTGCGCATTTAGGAGCTACATTAAGAACTCCCCCTCGAGGAGCCAGCAGAACACATTCTATGGTCACAGACCACAATAAATGTGTATGTCCCGTTAGGTGGTGCATTCTTCGCGTGACGTCGAACACCACTTGTACTCTTGGTTTGGCACTTTAGACGTGGCACGGTGCTGGGTAGCGGTTGTGCTGAAGTCCGTCCCTCCAGGCCCTGAAACGGGTCAGATGAACTGATCCCTATGGAGGACATCCTGGGAACAACACTCAGGAGGCGTCACGTGCAGGTCAGCCGCGTGCGCATGCGCCCCTCTTCTTTTGTGTGTAAGCAAGAAAGAGGACAGTGGGCGCTCCGGGGCCCTACGGGCGGCGACCAGGCGCCGAATGCAGCGACCACCGGTGCATTCCATGACCAAGGCCACAACCTACCCTGGGTGGGGCGCGATGTGTGAATCAACCTCGGGACCCGTCTAGGCAACAATGCCCAACACACCGCCTCCTCACACCGGAGGGACGGCTCGCTAAACCAGTACACTTCTTAAAATAAAAAATACAGGCCGGACAATTAACTTACTTAGTGACATCAAGCAGAAGACGGATGTTGAGGCACACCTGTGGTTCAATAGCTTCCTTGGATGTGCTGATCACTTGTACATGTTCTGTGAGAAACAGACCAGAAGCTGGGATGGCAGGATTTCCTTAGACAATAGGGATTACCAGCCCTTTACCTCATCTTCTATCATGCCACCTCAAACATACCTGGCAGCACTCAGCTTCAGGAACAGCCCTAAGCAACTCTACAACAATACTGGAGAACAATCCACAGCTATTGTAGGAGGACTCTAGCGCCTTGACGTGAAACGTCGCTCGAACAGAAAGCGCGTAATAGTGATGTAAGTCGAGTTCAGGTTAAGGAGTTTCTTTAATAGCATCTGAACTGTTCACTTGCTACGAAGCTGGGCAGACACGTCGACTATTTCAAAGGGACGGGGTCTGCTGCCCCGAGACATCTTTTGCATATACCACTGTGACCTTGTAATTGGTTCCACTGAAGTGAAGTTGGGCTCCCACAGTACATCTGTTTGTTAAATGGAAGTCCAGAAGTAGAAATATTGGGGTTCCAGTAACATGGAGCTTTCTGTTCAACGCCAAGACTCTCACATTCAGTTTTATGGGGTAACTTTTTACAGCTTCACAAACCCAAACACTACTCTGCAATCCATATAGCCATGCCGTACCGAGCTCCCATTTAAATGTTGCTGAACCTCAGGTCTCCGTAAAAATTTCTGGGCCACCTTCGGTTTTACATTTGTCTACCTGTTATCCTGGATGGTTTTAAACTCTTAATTAATGGTGGTTATCACCCTATTGTTTTTATTGTATAAAGTTAAATGCAGTTATAAGAGCCCATTAAAAAAATCTGTGCAAACTTTTCTCAGAAAGCATTTCTCCGCTAAGATTTAATCTTGGATTAGATGGTATAGTCTGGCCAAACGTTGTCTCCTAAAATCATCATTACCATCCATCTTGGCTATATTATTTTAAACACAGCAGATGCATTTTTCAAGCGATACCCGAGGGGTCCAGTGCTGTAACAAGATAATAATTGTGATTTTCCTAAATTTGCTCTAAAATCAGAGAAATGGCATCAGAAGTGTGATCTGCATGGAAGTGGTCCATCTCTTACATCTTTGGATGGTCGGAAGAGGCTGCCAAGAGTCAGAAAAATACAACCAGCATCCTGTAATGTGCCGCCCCAAGGCAGCTCTAAAACATGTGAGTCAAGGAGATCTCGTCTCACTTTTTAACAACAAATTTTTGTAGGTACATTACTTTGTTAATCCAGCGATTCTTAAAAGGAACCATCCAGCAAAATATGTCAAATTTAGCCTCAAAACCCAAGCAGACCTCATCAACCAAAGATGTATTCTAAAATTCTTGTCATTGGTAATTCCTGGAGGTGCAGAAGAGGCTAAAGAGAACAGTTTTTTTTTGTTTTTTTACCTTTACTGAAAGGAGCGACCATAATCTTATGTTTTTATTAAAAAAAATATTTTTCTTTTAGACAACAGTACTCCCCAACACGTTTTATCACTATTTTTGTAGGGATTTTAGATACATTTTCTCTTTAAATATGTTAACAGGCCTAATCTGATTTCATTAAGGTACCTAAACATTACAATATGTTTAATTTAACATGGCCACGTGTGTCTCTACTCAGTAACCATGTTCCTTGGTGAATGCATGATTTCTAGATAATCCACATGGTGTTCGTTTGACCTTCCAAACTGAATATGCATCGATCAAAGGGTCTTTCTACACCTGCGCTCGGTTTGGTTGTTATTACCTAGGGTAAAAATATGTTAGGATCCGTTTTAAGATTTTTCCAAGACGGATTCCTATAAGGGGTCATTCTCAGGATCATCAAGTCTCCAAACTGAAGAGTAGGAGACAAAAAAGTTCTTGAATTGAAATAGGCCTGGTGCAGAAGGAGGGGTGATAGACAACACTGAATGCGAGGGTCAATCATGAGACCACTAAGGGATTGGACGTCAAGGGATGGGGGAGGGGGGGTCAATAAGCTGGGCAGGAGAGAAGAGGGGCAAGTGTGTGAAACATGGCGGCGATTCTCCTGAAAGGGGTTTGCTCAATTTAGAGAAAATGGAGTGGATTAACTACTTTTATTTTATGTTAAACCCCATAAACCAGCAACTTTAGCTAAATGAATACGTGCAATAATGAGGGAAGCTGGCATAGATCTATCAGGATTTGGGGCCCACTCATCCAGAGGGGCAATGTCTAGTAAGGTTTTCTGGTCAGGTGGATCTCTTTCAGAGATTCTTAGAACAGCTGACTGGTCTAACGCAAACACCTTTGCCAAATTTTACTTAAGACCAATTGCGCATGCTAGCAAAGTAGCTCTCAGTAGCTTTGAATATGCATAATGATAAAAAACAAAACAAACTGCGTTTTGTCCTACTCTAAAATCTTCTCTCTTATTTCAGATAATTCCACCTAAAATGTGGATATGCTTCAACATGGTTTATCAAAACTTCATTTCCTTGGCAGCAGAGAAGGATTCCTTTTACCCTAGTTTGTTCGCAGTTTAAAGAGGAAGGCAGCCCTGTGCATTGGTTAGTTATACTTGTTCACGAACATTCTGTATGTTGATGATTTATTAATGTTCTTTAAAGGGCTGCATGTTTGGGCAGCAAATACAAGTATAGCCTTTCTTTATATCTTTACTATACAGTGTTTTTTCCCTTTGGTCCTCAGATAACGATGCTTAGGAGCAATCAGAATGCCACGCTGTTTCCATTCTTTGGTGTCATCGCAGCCTAAGAGGAAGGTGGGAGTGTGCACCGTCTGCTTATGAGGTTATGAACGTTCTTTGTTGTATGATGTATTAACATTCTTTAAAGGGCTGCATGTTTGGGCAGCAAATAAAAGTATTTGCATAATGTTAGCATCCGTCTGTCTTTAATGAAATCAAGATTCTCTCTGCATAATAATTGGAGAATCGTCATTCTCCTGAAAGGGGCTTGCTCACACTAGACACAAGATGCAGCAATGCGAAAATAAACTGCAGATGCTAAAATAGCAGATCTTGGATCCTACGGTTATGATTTGCCCCTTCCAGACATTCAATGCCTGCATCACTGGGAAACAAACGCCTCCTAAACAAACAGCCAATGACCCAGTGACTAGGCACACCAGGCTCATGCACGTGCACCCAGTAACCCTCCCTTGCTGGTCACTGCGGTTCCGCTCCAGCAGTCAGTGACCTTTCACTGCTTTGGGGGATATGGACTTTCACACTGCTCATAAACCGACCGGAGCAGAGGGCACTCTGAATTACCTTCCCAAGCACCTGATCCCAGGGGGCGCGCGCCGCACGCCACACGCCACCGACAGCTTTTAAATGGATGAGCACTTTGCAGATCCAGCGTCAATGTTTGCAAAGCTAAAAGGGAACAAGGGCCGCGTGGGAACGGCGTGGCTCCTTGATAAACAAGCACCCACAAAGCAAGTGTTCTGTCTGGGTTCCTATGCGCAGTGTTGTCAAGGGAGAAGCACGGTGAGTGTACTGAGTGACTAACAATGAGCGAGTCTCCACTGACCCTTCTCACAGCAATCTGGCAGGCCCGTCCACCGATTTAAGCTCAACGTTGTGCCACATAACAGAATGCACAGCCCATCTTTGAACAGACTAGGTCCACCGACTCTGGAGAACAGCTTGACCCGTGCCACGGAAACAGAGTCCAACCATAACACGGAAAAGTGCCCTAGGCTGCAACAGTGTGGGTGCCTGCTTTTTGTCACCCTGGGCACTTTGGTGTTACAGAAGGGCACTTTGGTGTTACAGAAGGGCACTTTGGTGTCACAGAAGGGTCTCCTTCTGTAATACAGATCACGTTTTTGCTCCATGTGTAATGGAGCGATCTAAAGGGGGAGGGCTCTCATTTGTATATGAGCGTGGCCCCGTGCAAATGAGGAAACACTATTTTTGCATCCGTCCCATATTACACATGTGGGCGCAGAGAAAAGGGAGCCTTGGACTATGTGCCACATTTAAGTGGAACAACAGTGCTCTTTCTGAGGACACCCCTTGAAAAGAGGGGTACAGAGGGATATTAGGGCCCCAGGGAGATGCATTCACTCCCCACAACCGCCTGCAGGGCGATCTCTGTCCTTTTTCAAATGTAGGCAGTGTTGCCCCTTGCACTGTGAAAGGTGGACCGGCGATATCAAACAGCCAGTCCTCCTTTCTTGAATGTGCCGCCCCAGGGCAGGTGCAATTTCACGCCTGCACCGTGAGAAGCGCATGTGTTGCAATAGGGTGCACTGCAGCAGTTTGCGCTTGTGCCCTTAGTTAAAGGGGTGGCACAGCGCAGACCACGGCAGTATATCCTAGCACTGATATGTGCACAGGTGCACCATGGAATAAGGCCAAGGGCCCATGTTACATGTAGGGCACACTGTCCTGATCTGTGCTGTGCAGCCCATTTAACTTGCTGTGCTAGGCGGAGACCGGGTCAGTGCACGCTATCATCATGAATGCGCTACCTCCAGCGGCGGGTAGCGCATTAGTGACAAGACGATCTGGTGTTTGAAGCCATCAGTCCGGCTTTCACTGTGCAGGCCTCAACCCTAAAGTTAAGAAAAGGATTCCCTTTGGTCAGGACCTATATTGTGCCATTCATACCTCGTAAACACTCAATCTACCAACAAGCATCATTCCACACTATGAAAGTATCAAAGCACTTATATAACACCAAAATAAACAAATATATATGTATTTTAATCAATAAAAACCTGTCTATTTGTACAATTTATATAATGACAGTATATTAAAAACACTTTTTTTTAAAAAGACATGCATCAAAGAATACAATTCTCAATAGTTGCAATATCCCTAAAGGAGAATGATCACAGACAATAGACTGTCATGAAAAACGTGAATTTGGGTCCATTATAAACAGTAGAGTGCACGGGTCTTGATTCCCTGTCTCTGTTTAACTGCTGAATTGTCCAAATTTAACAAAAAGCTCGGCGTCGACGCGTTTCAGTGGTACACTCTCAATAGGACCACCTTCATCAGGACAAGTAAAGATATTTTCTCCTTAAAATGGCTTAATCTCACCTAATATGAGATAAAAACAAACAACCTTTTTAGTACATTTCATCGTTACAACTAATCATAAACAAAACTAAAAGTACATCTTGTATAGATGAGAAATGAAAAACAACAATCTTATTATTACATTTCATCCTGGCCATTGGTTCACATATCTATCTACTCACACCTTTAAAAAAAAAAAAAGTAGATATGCATTATAATATATCTATCATAATCAGGGAGAATGCACAAGATCCTACTCCTATGTTATAAGTGCTCCAATCATTCCACGGTTGAGGTTATCAATACCTCACATGTTCCACATACTACTCACATATGTCATACATAACTGCAATCTTTTACTCACTGGTGCATCTGCACTTCAGTGAGAGGTACTCCCTATGCATTGTGGAGATAGTGATCCGGCTACTTGGATCCTCTGAAATTATCAAGGAGACTCGTAAGGTAAATTGTTACTTAGGATATCGTTACTCAAATAGTCAAAACCAGATATACGTACTTTGATTCAAAGCAGATTGTCCACGGTGTCAAAAAGACCTCCTCTTTGCTTCCAACGCGATATATTTTAGTTCCCTATAAGGTGAATATTAAAATAAATATAAATCCCACGAGTCTAAGCCAGTGAATGTTATAGCATCAATGTCGTCGATTAATGTCTCACCTCAAGATTTATAGAGGAGTGTTAAATTCGGAGTCTATCTCAATATGACACCTCCATGATTTTTCTTTAAGGTATAGACCTTCCTAGTTTTTAGAGATGTGAAAAAACATTTTAAGTGTTTCTGTCCATTACTTTACATTATCTGTTTTTAGTTGAAGGATATTAGTCAAATTATAGATTTCTCACCGTTATCTCATCAGAGGCGCGTTTTGACAATCGCGTCCTTCTGATAGAGGGGTGGCGTTATTCGTGGCTAAATAAACACAAACGGAACGATGTCTAAGTAGTATCTACTAAGAATATACATTTATTCGTAGTTCTAACTTTTTCAATATAATTCTACGGTGCCTTCATCTCATGCACATACCCCTATTTAGAGTAATGGCTGCCGGAGTCCCTTGTCTGAATAAGTCAACATCTATCACAGTGGTGACTCTGCATGTTACAATTCATTAGAATGTCACTACAATATCTGCTGAATCCACAACACTCAGGGAGGTTCATTTCTTAATAAACAAATGACCCAAGGGGTGCCCATTTCAAAAACGTCCTAATAGATACACCGTCGGGCTGATCCCCAGTTTGACACGTTGCCTCTACATTCCAACCTCCAATCAAAACAGTGTCGATATATTGATGTAAAGTAGCCCTTAAAACCGAAAACCGGAGTAGAACCAGCACGGTGGAATCTCTTACCTCTAAACTCCGACAATTCGCAGTCGGGCCTCAACCCTGCCTACATTTTAAAGGGGAGCAGAGATCCTCCTGCAGGATGACGCAGGGAGCGACTGGACTCACCTACAGAGGGACCCCTGGGAAGTCCCTGGGGCTCTTTTTTCACGTTCCATAAAGCAACCCCAGGAGGCACCAGAGTGGCACAGTGTACCCTCTAACCGCTCCTTTTCCTCTGCACCAGAGTGTGCAGTAATGACGGCACAGACAAATGAGGGAATGCCCTCTTGGGATGGTGCTGGCACGACCTGTCCTAGAGAAGTGGTGCACGTGCCACTGCACCCGCTTATATAATACCAATCTGCTAGAGGGGGCACAAACGGGGTCACACCAGCCCTTGCGCTCCCAGGGAACCTTTGATAATACAGCCCCGGTATGCCAAGAAATGAAGTCAATGAGCTTAGTTGCCCAATGGCCACTGGAGTTGCCCACTTTATGTCAGTGGGTGGCAGGCTCGGATGCTCAACACTTTAAACCTATTGTCCCATAACCGAGTGGGTGCCGCTCGCAGGCGTGGACACAGGAGAACTTTGTTCCTATCTTAACTTTTTAATATCGAGGAGTTTTATTCACGACGTCCTTGTGTTGGTATATTTGGAGCCAGTTTCCTGCTGGGACTGCGAGGTCCAGGGTGCGCTGTTGTAAAATCGGATTGAGCGCACCTGGTCACTCTTCCCGGCTCCTCCTCCTCCTCTCTCGCCTACATAACGCCTCGCGGCCCCCGCTTCGCGGGAGCCGCTCGCAGGCGTGGACACAGGAGAACTTTGTTCCTATCTTAACTTTTTAATATCGAGGAGTTTTATTCACGACGTCCTTGTGTTGGTATATTTGGAGCCAGTTTCCTGCTGGGACTGCGAGGTCCAGGGTGCGCTGTTGTGAAATCGGATTGAGCGCACCTGGTCACTCTTCCCGGCTCCTCCTCTTCCTATTTAATTCCCGCGCCTACTACCGCGTTGCGGGACGCGTTGCGGGGCGTAGTCCGGGGCGAAGCCCGGGCAAAGGGCGGGCCCGTTTAAGCCCGTTCAAGCACGGACAAGACCGGACCGGGCCCTGTCCCTGTGCTCCACTGTTTCGCCGCGCACACGGAAGTAAGTCACTATGGATACAAGGGGTAAATTAACGAAATTACAACCGATAGTATCTGGAACATTGGATAATTTTATTATCAGGGCGAACTCTGTAATCCAAGGCGAACTGAACTTATTAGAAAGGCGTTTATCTGACGGGATTGCCAGTACACGTAGGTCATCTCTGGGTTTAATCGCATCTGCAGGCTCCCCTTCAAACCTCGATGACTCACAACCAGCACTGATGGACAGTATTGATCGTACTATTGAATCGGTATTATGTGACTTAAGATCTAGCTCCCCTTCATGTAGAGATACTCTTCAACCCATCCCTGAGGGTACGGATCATATTATGCACTCTCGATTGTCGGACCAGATGCCAAATCGAGCACAGTACATTGAGGAAGGTGCTGTTCCTAAAAGAAAACGTGTGGGGGCCACTAAGAGAGGGAAAAAACCCAGACTCGATAGACCTCATACTAGTACTGTTAATGCATCTGTTCCAACATGTACTAGGCCTGCCCAAGTCAACAGTGGCATTCTCAAACCCCCATTGGAACAAACTGTATTGACGTCTAATACATCCACACAGGTCTCTGATTGTGATTTGGAACCTGATGAGGCCTCTTGCCGATATATTGATACTGTAAATACTGTTATCAAGGGTCTTTTTACTTCATTGATTGTTAGGTTTGATGCAATTGACATTAGGCTTAAGGAAATAGAAAGGGTTGTTACAGCCCCGGCAAACGCATTAGTGAGCAGAGCCAAACCGTGTGCTGTATGTGAAGCAAGAAAAGCGGACTCGCTTTCTCCCTCCCTTCCTATTCCCTTAGGCTCCCCAAACCCACTTCAAAGGAAGGAAATGCTTCCACTTGGAATTCGCGACCCCATGCCAAACATACCAGAACCTACACCAACTATTTCTCTGCCGGTATCTTCTGCCTTGCAACATACATCCTCTGTGCCTGCCCAGTGTCAATCACAATCCTTAACTAAGAACTTAGTTACAGTTCCCACCCCACAACATGCAGACTCGGTCCAAAATAATAAGGACCCAAGAGCCAACATTAATTCAAATACGGCTCTAATAAATAGGAGAAATATAATCAATCTCCCACCAGAAGCCTCACCCTATGTTGTTGTTTTAACAGGCGTTCCAGAACTTACTAATTCAATGCCTGAATCCTATGCATCTTTAAAAAACAAAGTCATTAACTGGCTTAATAAGCATAGGCCTCTCCCCCCAAATATTAGGTCACAGGTTCTAATGGTTAGAAGGGTTCCTTGGCTCGGTAGCACTGCAAAGAATATTATGGGTGACTGTATTTTGGTTAATTTCAGCAACCTCCTAACAGCTCCCTATATTTTAAATTGGTCTGGTGGAAATAGTACCTCCCTTATTAATTCTTTACCTCTGTCTTTTTTCTATCCCCCAATTCACACTTTTTTCCAGGATGATATGGATGATGGTTGGTTCAGGGTTGGGGGCAATGGGGCTAGAGGCAGGCCTAGGCGCTTCCATATCGATGAGCCCTTGTCCTCTGGCTACTCAACCTTTAATAGGTACGCCTGTCTCGAGGATGTCGATTGACTTCCTCAGGAAGACTCTACGTCTGTTCTGTCTCCTCCACTGCTTCCACTTCCTAATTGCCACTCCACCTCTCCTGTTCATATCCCTGTTCCTATTACCACTCCTATTTCCCCGAATTTGTGCGAGCCTTCCGTTTGTAAAACTCCCGTAGCTCCTTCCAATTGCACAACAAAACACAAAGTGCTCTCATGGAATATAGCCGGTCTACCCAGTAAACTTGATTGCCCAATTTGGGGCTCCTTTATAGATCTTCACCAAATTTGCTGCTTCCAAGAAACCTGGGCAAGACCAGATTACCATCGATTGGGTTACGCTACTTATTCAATTCCGGCAGTGTGGGGTGGTCGTGGCCGCCCTTCTGGCGGTCTGACTATTTGGGTTGCTACTCACCTAGGATGTACTGTTACTAATTTTGAAACCGGGTCTGATGATATTCTATGCAGCAGTGCCATTGCCTTTAAGAATTTTATGCACCAGCACTTCCCCAACCATTTCTATCCCATTAGCAAAATTTCTGGGTTGGGCGTGGAACCTAAGGGCGAAAAGCCTCTAGCAAATCACAGATAATTCCCTCTCAAGCTACCAACATCGCTGTCGCCTAGTGTCAAATTATGTAAAATGTTTTTACAATGCTGTAGCCCGGGGTTTTTTTTAATTATACATTGTTAAACTTGCTGTTAGTCCGACTAGTTTAATGCTTTTTTAGAATTCATTTTAACTTATTTATTGATGAACTTAACAATTTTAATGTGTTTTTATATGTAACGTTTTGATTTATGTTTGTGACTTTCATGATTTTGTTAAATCGAATAAAGACTAATGGTATGGTATGGTATGGATATTCTATGCTTGATATTGGATTGGGGCTTAGATAACAAACTGGCGGTGATTAATGTATACGCCAGACCCGTGAATTTTTGTGCGGAATCCCGGGTGATTGAGGCCCTTTCGAATGTCTTAACTAGAATACCCGACCACATAATGCTTCTTATAGCTGGTGATTTTAACTCTCATTTTGAACCACTCGAGGGCTTGGTGGACCAAATAAACCTAGAAGAGGACGAAATCTGGAATATCCCTCAGGTTTCAGGCCCAATGGCTAGGGCCTGGACACCTTTGGCTATCCAGATTACCTCCTTGACAATGGTCCACTCTATCAGGGCTTGCAATGGACAAACTACTCTAGATAATCCCCCTAAGCCCACATTTAATAAACCAGGTAGAGAGGCCAGACTTGATTATATTTTTGTCCAAGCCAAGGACTGGAATAGAGTGCTTGATTTCCAAGTCATTCCAAGGGGGGAGAGTGACCATAATCCTCTTATACTGGATCTCTCCCTATCTGGTCTGTGCCCTCTAGATTTAGCGTCACCATCTAATTTGGAGCCATCGGACTCAGCTACTCCCTCAAATAATAAGCGGAGAATTAAATGGACCAAATTGGTTCGTAATGATAAAGAAATATCCCAAGTTTATGCTGCAGCTGCCTCGGTTCTAAACAATATAGTGGAGATTCTAGAGCAGCATTCCCCTTCAAACTATCATGAGAAATTGGCTACTGCCCATCACGAATTGTTTCTTTTGTTGTCAGGTTTATTTAACCCTATCGTTCCTTGTAAAAAGGGATTCGTTAACAAACCCAACTGGTATAACAAGACCTGCAGATCGACCAAGAGTGATTTGCTCGATGCTATAAAGAAGAAAGCCTCTAAGGCTGACATCCAACACAAGAGACAGGTTTATAGATCCCTGATACACTTTGCCAAATTGGAATGGGCTTCTGAAAATTGGGAGAATTTAACATCTGCCCTAAAATCTAGAGATTCAAGGAGATTTTGGTTGATTGTATCTACTGGTACAACCGAACCTCCTGCAATTGTAATTAACAACATTGCCCCAGAAGCCTGGGAAACCCACTTCAGCACTCTCTATAGGGGCCCGATGTCTGCCCTAGTGAGCCCACTACATGCAGTATCAAGCCAGGATCAGGTAATTTTTACGTTAACTGAAATCCAGCTTGCAATTTCCCAACTTCCTGCTGGGAAAGCACCTGGGTTGGATGGGGTACCAGGTGATCTGTATAAACACGAACCTAGAGTATGGGCACCATATCTTACATTACTGTTTAATGCTATTCTTGACGGTTTGCCTATCCCCTCCACATGGCTAGGCGCCGAAGTTGTGCCTATTTTTAAAAAAGGGTCCCCACTGTTGCCAGGGAATTACAGGCCTATTAGCTTGATAGATGTTGCACAAAAACTTTTCTCGAGGCTGATCCTGAATCGTATTATGGAATGGGTCGAGTCATCTGAGATCTTGAGCAACTACCAAGCTGGCTTCCGAAAGAGCGTTTCCACAACCGATCAGATTTTTAGGTTGTGTATGCTCTTCTGGAAAACAGTAAAGATAGAGGGGGGCTCCCTCTAACAGTCTTTGTCGATCTCCGCGCGGCTTTCGACTTAGTTCCCCGCACAAAATTATGGACCGTGCTACAAGATTTAGGCCTTCCAGGGCCTCTTTTGCACATATTGGTGCGCCTCCATACTAATAACTATGCGAGGGTAAGATGTGGTAGAGATGGCAGCCTTTCAGCTAGTTTCCCTGTCGAAAGAGGGGTAAGGCAGGGTTGCGTTTTGGCGCCCACGTTGTTCTGCCTTTATGTAAATGGTCTCATTTCTCATTTAAATGATGTACCTAATAGAGATGCTCCACGACTTGCGGGTATTGGCATTTCGGCCATTATGTTTGCCGATGACACGTTGCTTCTAGCTAAGACCCCTATGGGGTTACAACGTGTCTTGGATGGTTTTGTATCCTTCTGTATTGATCGGGGGTTGGAGATCAACACGGCTAAGACCAAATTTATGATCTTCAACCCCCCTAGGTCCCTTCGACCTAATCCCACCATAAATGGAACCAGCTTAGAAAGAGTCCACACTTTCGAGTATTTGGGCCTAACTCTCAACGAGAAAATGACCTGGTCCCATCACCAGATTAAATCAAATTTAAAGTTAAATCAAAGGGTAGGGGGAATCCTGAAACTATGGAACCAATCTATGACCCATCCGATTGGCCCGCCTCTGGAAATTTATAAAATGCAGGCGCGTGGGGCTTTAATTTATGGCGGCGAACTCTGGGGCATTGATTGTGCCCCTGAGATTGCCGCTACGGAAAACAAGTTCTTACGGAACCTGTCTGCCCTCCCATCTAGCACGCCGTTACTTCCCCTGAGGCTCGACATGGGACTGAAACCGATAAGGGAAGAACTTGGTGTGAAGCCTTTAACTTTTTGGAGGCGTCTCTGGACAACCCCTGATCTTTTGAGCTACCGCTCTGAACTTATGGAACTCTACCTTCATCCAGCTCTGGGCAAAATCCCATGGCTGAATTATGTCAAAAATGAGTTTATTAAGCTGGGTCTACACACCCACTGGACAAAACCCCTAGAGGCCTGTGCGACTATACCTCGTAAAAAACTTGTTGCACTATATCACAATTCTAATCTCTCGGCATCTTTTGCAAATGAGAATCTGGGATCAATGACCACTACTTTTTTAATCACTAAGGACTACTATAGTTTGGAAACCGTCCTGAATGATATAAATCCTGTCGCCCTGAGAAAACTATTTTTACAATGGCGATATATCGCACTTCCAGTTAGAGCACTCACCAGCAAGTGGCACCCGCCTACCTTAAAAAATTGCCCCGCATGCTCTAGTGAGCTGGAGGACGATATTCATTTAATGTTTTTTTGTCCTATGTACACTAAATCTACGAAGAAGTGGATCGCTCCTATCTGTAGGAATTGGGGCTTTAGACGATATTTAGATGCCTACAGGCTGCTGAAAAGTGATTTATCCTCTTCTACTGTTTTTGCTATTAGCAAGTACCTAGCAGCAGTATGGTATATTAGAAGAATTCATCTGTCGAAATGAAATGTAAATTGCTTATCTGTGGCTAGGATTATGCTGCAATTCCCCTATTCGCAATTGTATCCTCCCTAGTTTGTAGTGTATTTTTTATTAATGAAAGATTTCTTCTTTCAAGTTAATTTGTGTGATTTAAATGCATTTGTATGATTTCTTTTATGATTCGCTGAATCGAAATAAAGATTTAAACAGAAGAAAATATACAACTACCTTTATTTATTCCACATATCTCTTGCTACTCCATTCATTATTTAATCCTGCTGGGCCAGCGGATTTCACTGAAGGTAATGGTTTTCCTGATATTTTACCGCGTTCTGCTTTCCGTACCTTCTGGGTCTAGTTTTCTTCAGTCCCAGGGTCC
Source organism: Triturus cristatus (assembly GCF_964204655.1). NCBI lineage: Eukaryota > Metazoa > Chordata > Amphibia > Caudata > Salamandridae > Triturus > Triturus cristatus. Next base: position 1,189,151,861 of record NC_140592.1, read on the forward strand.
AATGCTCACGGCGAGGGGACGCGCTGCTACGTCGGGCACCAATGGTTCTGCACTACTCAAAGCTACAGAAGTGGGGCGACTTTACTACTTCACGGGGTCGAGGTTAAGTGTAACCGGTGGGGAGCGAACCCCCTTCCAACCCACCCACAGGATGAACAGCAGCTCTCAAGGCACCAAGCCGCACTGCAGGCAGACTAGCAATGGCTCCACCGTCGAGCCCCGTTACAGGACAAGGGCGTCTGTGGTTAGCAAACATTTCTGAGAGAGCGCGGAATAGGATTTAAAGGGGCCAGTCCATGGAGCGTGCTGTTATCCTGGACTTTAGAATCATCAAAGCCAACGAGGAAGTGCTTCTCGGACAGGCCTCGAATGCGCACTGCCGTTTCTTGTGCTTGACTGATGTCCAAGCGCATCACATGATCGGGATCTCGCGTCTTCTGATACCAGGTTCTTTCATTTTACTGTTAATTTTCCCAATACTTTGTGTTCTCTCGTTCACAGCAGGTCTCTGCTATGGAAGCATGCCTCGGCGTTTTACATTTGTACTAACAGACTTTGAAGTCCAAAGCTTCTCTCCAGGGGTGTGCCAAAACATGATGGGGGGCCCTGAAGAAGGTGACGAGGGGCCCCGAGAGTCCCATATCTCTCGGGTACTCATAGCCTTGGGTTGAATGGGGCCCCCTGGCACCCCTACTGCTCTCCCTCTGCTTCGAAGGAGGTGCAAGACATCTGTATGGTGATCTGCGTCCAAACATTGCTACGTCACACAATCCTCTCGGCTTCACCTTGCAGGGCGCAATTACACTCGCGCTCGCAAAATCCCTGCATCATGTTTCGCAGGGGCCGGATGCGTGTAGATCTTAGGAAATGTATACATGACAATACATGAAAGTGAACTTCTACACCTGTTCTCTCACCCTACAATTAAGGCTAGTTACTGGTCATGCTTCCGGAGTAAAAACAACAACAAAAAAAGAGGAGAGCTTTGGAATGCCAAAGGTCAAGGAGTTAAGCGCAGCTTTTGTTTCGTAACGTAATGCGCCTGAGCCCAGCATCGATACTTGGTTCATTAATGGAGGCCATAATTAAAAAGCCGTCGCGAAATGCAATCCGATTACAGCCCGGCCAGGCCGGACTCCAGCGCCGAGAAGGCTGCTGTGCGCGTTTATTAGATTGACTCTGCCGGTAAACAGGCTGGTGGGGGCAGAGGAGGCGGCGGACGTCGCCTGCTTAAAGCCCGAGAGCCGCAGTTTTATCGATCCGGTCACTTGTTAGAGGTTCATTTTCCAGATGATTCCCTTGCGCAACTTTCTCAACTATTCAGATGTGGATGCGACAGAAACGGGTGTCTTAATCCCTACCGGTGTCTTTGCTGAGCACTTTGAAATGGTTGGCGGAGACTACTGTCTTTAAGAAATACAAATTCACGTGACTTGCTGAACAAAGTTCAATCGATATATATATTAATATAGATATAAGTGCACACCAGTAAAAAAAAAAAGTGACGGACGTAAATGCTCCAAACACTCACAGCGGATGTTAAATACTATAGATTAAGAGTTAGCTCCTCTGTCCAGCTTTATGCAAATCAGTCTCGGCCCCGCCCCAAATGTTAGGGTCCATCTAGAACTGCCAGGCCTGCCTATGGTGGAAACAAAGATGGAATGGGACACACCCAGAAAACTGACTGATGGTTCGACTGTGTGTGAAGTGAGCCACTCTAACTGCCCTGGGTATGCCCAGACATGGCTCCCAAGGTACCTATGCCAGAGGATGGCAGCTAGCCAATGAGAAGCAAGGAGACTGGTGTATATAGGAGTGTTTACCTTCCTGGGCAGAGGGGGCATGGCTATCAATACGGCCCCGACTAAGAACAGGAAGGCCGGGGATGCACATTTCCAGGACAGGAACGTGTTTGCCGAGCAAAGAAAAGTGATCTGCAGTTAGTGTTTTTTAAAATGTATTTTTTTAATGTTGAGCTTTATTTCGTCGCCTCGGTACTGTGGAATATGGAGCTAGAAGTGTCTGAATGGCCCACTTTGGATCGGATGCACGTAGGGTCCTGGGCACAATTGCATTTTCTTGTGACCTTTGTCGCCATCATTTTATTCGCTTACAAACTGCCTGAAGGTAGTACAAAGCGCTGTACATAACTTAACACAGTAACCAAACAAGCACTGACATCGCCAATAGGTCTCGCCTTTGGGACCTTATAAGTGTTTGCATAACTAAATACTTATATGGCCCCAAAGCGAGACCTATTGGCTATGCCAAGCGGCCGTGAAAGTGATCGTGATCAAACATCAAAGCGGCCGCGAAAGTGCAAGTAAATCGCGGCGCGCGCGCCCGCGCACATGCACTGTAGCTCTAGGCTGGCCTGGTAGCACTTTTTGGAGCCCTCTCAATAAGTCTCGCCAGACCAGCGCATGCGCTGGGTCAGGCGAGACCTAAAAAGGGGTGTAGGAAGGGTTTTGAGCCCATCACATGTTAAAATCACCGCAAGGCTGACTCGGGTTTTCATCCTTCAAAGGTGATGAACAGGCCACCGAGTTGCGCAAGAACACAAACACATAAACGGAGTGTGTTCGATTTAAAACGCAAGCGCTCTTATTAAGTGGTACTCATTAAGGCCCACTGGAATAGTGACGTGTGTAATCTGCACATCTGCAGCTGACGCCTCGCGCCACAACAGTTAGATGGAATCATCGAGGCAACGGAAAAAGGCCTCTTATCGACTTTTCCTACTGGGGCTCCGCTGCCGCTGTAGATGAGCCCAGAGGCTCCGTCAGTGCCAGGGGCGGCCTTGGGGGTGACGGACACGGATGTGGGTCAAGCCACATGCGGCCCACTGTGCGCACTGCTTGGCACGCGCTCACAGGCCACTCCACTCCAAAATGGCGCGTCCGTGCGGCCGCTGGTGAGGAGAGCGGAGAGGGCACAGTGCAGGCCCTCGACAGCTCTTCCAGGAGCCACGGGGGGACATGTGCGGAATATAGACGAGCTGGGCTACTTGGGGGAGGGGGAGGGGGGGGGGTGGCTCTCCGACACAGTCTCACAGACTTCCTTCCATCCACCAAGGCCTCTCAGAATGCAAACCCTGTGGCTGAAGAATCACATGAAAACTCGAGCAGGCCGCTGGGCTGGGGCAGAGTCCTGTCCGTGCCAAGCTCACGGATGGCTCTAGGGAGAGTCCTGTCCGTGCCAAGCTCACGGATGGCTCTAGGGAGAAATGAGACGACTGGCTGACCGCAAAAATCCTGGAGGGTGCAGTCATGTTAGGTCGAGGGCTTCATGCCCACAGAAATATAAGCAAGACACTGGAATTTTGCGATTCCGCAGCTGTGGCGTCTTTCTTAATTATACATTTACCACAACTTACCACCATCTGCTGCTTAATTTGCACATTTCAACAAAAAAAGTGTTTACAAATACAATACGCCTGGCTTCCATTTCAAGTTCTTGGTAAAATATTTTTTAAAAGCCTGAATTGAGAGCATTGAAAAACGAAAACAGCTGCTTTCTGTATACAGTGCACCCATGAGATACATTTAATGCGTGACACTTCGGAGTACTTTTGAGATGTAAAATAGTCCCTCATGCAATGAATGCACTGCAAGTGCTGCACACAACCAATAGACTGGAGTATGAGCAAACACTCCCCTGGAAATGAGAACAATCTCACTCTGTGTGTAGTTTAAAGAATGTGTAACAATATGTATGCAGACGACTGCACTGTCAAACCAGATCTAAAAAGAGTTTCATACCTAAGCGGATCAAAAGTTATTTAAAAATGAATGAAAGCACCCCATGTGTGTGGTGGGGGTCAGGGTGGCAAAGGTTGAACGCTGGGTCATCTTTCATTTTCCACCTGTTGTAGTTACTCTGGTACTATTGAGGCTAAACTATCACCCAGATAGTATTATTTGTGCGTTAAAAAAAACAAAACAGTGAAATAAAACTGCCACAGAATGTGTCACTGTACCACATAATTTTTCTTTTCCTAGCACAAAAGTTAATAAACCCTGCAGCATACTTGTTCCTCCATTGCAGCATGATTCTGATGGCCCAACAGAGTGGTGCCCAAGGGAGGTTAACAGGGCTGGGACAGTGGCACCCGCAAGTCAGGCTCGCGGACAACTGGTTTATAGGAAAAATGTTTTTTGTTTTCACACGCGCTCATTTCTATGCAACCACAATGTAATTAGATTGTCCTCGCTCATAATGCTGTAGGCCATGGCGCTGACTGCAAACAAACAATAAATCAGTGTCTAATTTCTCAATACGTGAAACAACAGCATTTAATAGCATTACGATGTCGTGTGTGTACAAGCTCGGGCAGCTGGATAAATAAACAAAATGATCACAGCTGTGTGGAGGGCAAGCACTTTTTTGTGGAAGCACACAACTTCTGCCCAATTGAAACATGTACTCCTGGCTCCCAATATGTGGGCAGCGCCAAAGCCCCTCTCTAGCGATGCTCACATAATTGTCTGGCAGCAGCTGCGCTGTCAAACCAGACCAAAAAAAAACATTAAAAAAGTGGCACTTGCTCGTTGCTAAGCATCCACTGATCTTTGTCCAATCGAATGGAGCATCTCTTATTTAGTAAATACATCTAAATAAATAAAGGCCTAGTTTTGTAGGTAGTTTTAATGCTACTACTGATTGGCCGTTAAAGCAAGTGTGGTGCAAATAAATCTAGTGACTTATTCTTGAACACAGGGTTTGGTCAAATGGGTTAAAATAGACTAGAACTCTAGGTTCCTGGTTTCTCACTGTGAACTGTGTCACTGGGCTCCTTCTCCTCCATTGTTACAGGGTGAAGAAGGTGCGTTTTTTCACTGCATTGTTTACTTCCTCTTCTCTTCATGGCCACTTTGCTGGGCTCCCATACTTCGATGAGGCCGCTCCAGGTCAGTGACAAACAATATGGCCCCGGTCCGCAGGGTTCTCTATGACAGAAGCATCAGGGTTTAGTAATAACAGCAAAGACCCAAGCACGCTTGACCGTCAACCCCACCACCAGCAATGCCAAACCCTGGAGCTGCTTGATGCCAAGACTGCGCAGTCTTGATTTCACCTCATAGCTGGTTTCTGCCACTGTACATGTCCTGTGTCTATCGCTTGTGGGTTCTTACAAGCCTGCTTTCTCCATTTGTCACCGTTTTCCTACATTTCTCCTCCTCCTGTCTCCCTTCTCTGACTTTATCACTCTTGCCCACAGTCTAATGAAAAATGATCCTCGGTCCCCAAAATTGAGTGCCGGTGGGCACCACCGGCACAAGTGTAGCACTGTGACTAGCATGCTCCCAACAGACAAACTGTCTGTAAATTCCATGGACAGTCCGTAATTTCTGCCGGAGGACCGTTATTGGTCTGACAACAGACAGCAATCGCCCCTTATGTCAGCACTGTTACATTTTGCAGATTTCCGCAGTGGCGGCCCCTCCGCTAAGGCGGAGTAGCATCGTCCCATTGCTTTTTAGCAGTGAAATAAAGGGAAAATAAAACAATAATAACTTGTGTTATAATTTTATTTTGTCTTACTTCCGTCAGCTTTGCGCGGAGGGGTGGGGGAGGAGTGGTAGCACCCTCCCAAGTGCCAAATGACTCTCAGGCCGGCCAGTCTTGCACACTTCGCATGTTCTCCATGGAGGCTGCATTACAGATCTGCGTGGAGAACATGTCCCGCCTCCCAGTCAGCGTCTGAGCGCCAAAACAGGGCGCTCAGACCAATCACAACGCTGCTAAGGCACTAGGGAGGAGAGACCCGGCGAGGAAGCGTCGAGAAGGTACGTTTTATATTTTATTTTTTAATACCTGCTTCATCCGCGTCCTCCCTCCCCCGTCCCTCTACCTCTGATCCGTGCAGGCCACCGCTGGATTTCCAGCATATTATGCAGCAGGCAGCTACGCGATACAGTTGAACCTGTTTCAGAATGGATATCAAAAAGGGCTTCCAGTATAGAATCAATGGTTATTTAGCACTGAAGGGAACAGAGATTTTAAACAGAACACAAACACATTCCAGTACATCTGAAAGGCTCCAGCATTTCGCTTGTCCTGCTTTTTCTAGAGTCGTTATAATGGTTTTCCAGTTTATTTCCTTTCTTTACTGTTTTTCTCTCATACAATTTGCCACTAAGTTTTTCAACAACACAGGTTTTAACTTAACTTGAGCATGCTGAAGTTTCTATTAATTGAGGTGGACAGAAGTACGGATTGATGAATGAATGGATGAACAGAGTGAATGGGAGGATGGATTAGGGCTTAATGGGAGTATTGGTAGATTGGTTACACTGGTCAGGAGGATGGACAGATAGCTGAATATATGGACATGGGTGCTTGTGTAGATGGATGTAAAGACAGACAGGTAGATAGATGATGGATGGATGGATCTGGGTAAATTGATGGATCTTGGTGGGTTACTGGATTAACAGAGGGATGGATAGATGGATGATTACAGGCACCAAACAAAAGGATATCAAAAAAATTAATAAATGTATTGGCGGCTGGATATTGGTGGGTCACAACACGCTCTCCTGGGTTGTCGTGAGACAATCCAAGTAACCAACTGACAGCGAGAAGGTAAAGCTACCACATTGCTAATGGGGCTGCTCACCTAATGCAACACAACCAGTATATGCAGGGTCACTGGAATTATGCAGCAGGGGAGCACCAAATTATGCTGCATAATGTGGCACTTTTTCTTATACTAATACTTCACTATTTTGACATTTTTACACATGGTAATACTGTCCAGGCAATGATTTCACCGCATTAGTACCAGTTTAACAACCAAATAAAGAAAACAATGCAATGAAAAATGGCCAGTTAACCCTTAGAAAGGATAATCCACCGAGTACGAACCCACGTTGCCACGTTTTTTGTAACTTTTGAACCGTTAGAGCTAGAAACTTTTTTGTTAAAATCTGCAGTTTATGTAGAAGATGATGGATTACGTGGCAAACCCATTTTTATACAGAAAAAAGCCACATCATCACACAATTCCAGTGGCCATGAGTATAGGCCACTTCTTTTCCCAGTGGTATGCTCTTTATACCCGGTTCTGCAATATTTAATTTGCATCAGATAGGAAGGTGGATTTTAGATAATAACCCGTCGGTATTTTATGGCCAGAAAATATTTTATAAAAAACTCAAATTAGCAATGAGGAAGAGAAAGATTCACATAGATTGCATGATGCTTAAAATATCAGGACCAGCTGTAGATCTACATTCTAGCAGTTAGTGTCCATTTCTTGAATGCCTTCCTGAGGTAGGGTGCCCACCTGTCTGCTGATTAGATGGACTGGCCATAAATTGAGCTTGGTGTTCATTTATTCATCCGACAAGTGTCGGATTTGGACCATAACTTCAGCATTGGTCCACTTTCTACTGTGAGCCAGTACGAGTCAAATGATGTTAAACCACAGACCTGTCCATGGGCCATAATTGATCATATACTGGACATTTGTCTATGAAATAAATGTTTTTTGAAAGTCAATAATATGTCTCACTCAGAGCCACTGGAATTATGCGATTGTGCAGGTGCAGTTATTTCCACATATTTATATATTTGCCGCATTTGCCACAGAATCCATCATCTGGCACACAATGCACAGATTTTAGACAAACAAAAAAGTTGTTTTGAGCTAAAAAAAATTCTGAAGTTACTAAAAATGCAGCTGCACAAGTTGCCACATAATTTGCCTTTTGTTGCCACATAATTTACTCAACCCTCTGCACAATTAGGCCCTCTCCTGCCGCAGAATTCCAGTGTCCGTGGTCTTACTACATCCTCCACTTGCCACCCTCGACTGTGGCCAGTGTGTATGTTGACCTTGGATTGGCTTATAAATCGGCCAGCCAATCCTAGTGCTCTCTAGTCAGTGGCCGAATAATTGCACACTGGTCATTACTTTATAGCAACCAACATGTGAATGTTTACTCAATACGGTTACCTATTATGCAGACCAAATTACAACGCCATTTTGGACTTGTACTTACGTCAGCTATCTATTCACTAAGTGTTATACTATATCTTTGCCTACTCTCGTGTGCATTAAATTGAGCTTTTATCCTGAATTTGTGTCTTGAATTTTGACCCCTTATCCTAAACTTTTACATTCCTTGCCCAGAATTAGGATCCATGCTAAGGGGGTTAGGTAACCCTGATGCCCAGCCCCACCCCGACCCTAAATGAAAGGAGACCAATGTTGGTGTTGAGATTGCTGATGAAGGCAGGAAAGCAATTTGCTAGTTTGGACGACGTGGGCTCAAAAAACATGCATTTTGCACAATCACCGCCACCCCCGTGTCGTGTGAACAGGATATGTGAAAAGGCCACCTCCTGATATGAATGAAAATACGGATTGGCGTGGGAGAGAAGGCATGCAGGGGGCAGAGAGAAGGCATGCAGGGGGCAGAGAGAAGGCATGCAGGGGACGGATAAAGGATAAACAGATCTCCCTTCAACAGAAAGGTTGTCTCAAATATCCCATCGCTGAACGGGTGAACGAAGCATGCGCAAAGGGCTATTCTTGAGCAGTTGATGTCGCGGGCAGCACCAGAGTTCTCTTATATAGCACGCACTGTAAATCTACGGGCTTCCAAGCCCTGCACGGTCGCAATTCAATATGGCCAGGTATTGCCGAGACCCCCGCCCCTGCGTTTAAATGCCCACCAGGTTCTCCTCCCCTTCCTGTGCCCCCATTATCGATCACTAAGACAGCACAAGTCAACTTCTTCTGTAACGTTTTGGGTGAGGGGTCTTAAACCCCCAGCCATATTTATGACAAAAAGAAGAAACACAAAAATCAAATGGTTTGCAACATCAATTAACAAAATTAATACACAGAAACCCCATAAAACCCAAACTGTATTATTTACAATTTTGATGGATGGCCAACCCGAACATAGACTCTAATACTTAGCCATTCCTAACCATATCTCGCCTTCTCCCTGCGTATCCAGCATTGAGCCTACGAGTGAGAGCAGGACTGGTCAACATGTGAGGGGCCTTCTCTAGGGGGAGGGGGCCCATCCTCTTGCCTCCTACCCCAGAGAGAGTTTGTGCAGGGGGATTGTCTGCCCGGCTGATTACCTAGCTTGGGCCCCCCATGCCCTCATTATCTTCCCAAGGGCTGTGCGCTAGCTTGGCCCCCATGCATCCGTAAGGGCTTGCTGGCAGCGTTAACTCCCACACCCTCCAGACGACTTGCTGCAAACACCCCCGGGGGGGGGGGGGGGGGGGGGAGAGGGAGGGGCAGTGAGACATCTGGCTCAACCTATCCAAAGTAAAGGGATGCCTTTAATGTACCAGAAGTGCTCCACCAATCATGACCTCACCCACCACAGGCCAGTATAGTTCACCTACTATCTTGCCTCCCACCAAGAAGGTCATGAACAACTGTCCGATGTATCAACCAGGCTAGGATGAAATTGCTCTACTGTCCCTGGATGGGGGAACCAGCACCGTCCCTGCGGCCGGAACAGTGAGCGGAAAGAGACCGACTCACCGCCCTGCTGCCCCTTTTATGGGCAGGCCCCAAGGTGGCCAAATCGGAGGGGACCCGGAAGCGTTTCCAACTACTTCCAGGTAGCTGCGCCCAACAGCCAATCGCCACAGCCACGGTTGGCTGGTGGAGGCAGCGCCATACACCGCAGCCTCCAGCCGCTAACTTTCCCAGGCAGGTCCAGCATCCCGCCGTAAGCGCGGCTCCCCTTATGCGGGGTGCCTTGGCAAATACATGTACACATGGAACCTGCAGGGAAGGGGAGCCTAGGAGACACACCCCGTACCATGAAAGGGTGAGAGAGGCACGCAGGTGGTTTTTTAGGGGCACTTTATCCTTGCTCAGTGCATCATAAGAGATGTAGTCCTGGTTTACCCCAAATGAATCAGCTGATTTAAGGTTCTTATGGCAAGTGAAGAAGGAAAAAGCAGACATGGGAGTATCCAGACAACCGGATCCGCCTACAGACCTTTATCGCCGCCCCAGAGAACTCCTGGCCCGAGTGTTTACTTCATGCATTGAAGAAGCTCCCACGAATGTATCCCATGGGTTCCCATGCATGTTTACCATGGAGGTATTGCGGAGGCTCCTATCCACGTGCTGAAGCTGCCCCAAAGCCACATGTAGCATTAGCTTAGCTCGTAGATGCCTATCCTTATGGAAATTCCCCAAAAATGTTCCTGGTAACTATTCAGCATTCCCAAGATTGAAATCCAGAAGTAAAATATTGGTAGAACAATTGGTAACACTTCTGAAGCTGCACTGGATTGTAACCTCCAGATTCCATTCTAGGTACACCAAACTCTGGATGTGCACTTAGAATGTGGGTAGCTCAATAAACTGCAGATTGAGCCTTACAGAATGCAGACTCTTCTTTATAAACTTTGATGCAGTCTGTATTCTCCACTTGAATTCAAATAGTAAAGACTGAGCCCCTCATACTCATGAACGGAGGGACTGACATTCACGCCTGCCTGTATATTCAGTCACATCCAAGCATCTATCGCTGGCCTGTAGGGGAAAGATCGCACAGTGCATGCGTATTGTGAAAAGTAGTGTGTCTGCTGTTGGTATGGTCAATGCAGAGTGAGGTCTGGATGTCTTGTAATATAGTCTCCTGTTGTAGCCATGGACTCTGGAGTTGGACCTGCTCTGAGAGCCAGAGATGCATTAAAGGTTACTGGCTATGAGCACTTGAGCCGAAGTAAGACTACTTGTTACGACTGCAAGGGATGAGGCACGAGTCCCCACTGTGGTACCCAATTAGACCTCTATAGAAGTATTTGCTATGAACAATAGGGTAGAATTACTTGTGGCGAGTACCAGGGCCTGGTAGGGTTACAAGTTATGAGCAGTATGGGCATGGTAAGAATACTTGCCAAAAGCACTAACGCCGCAGTAAGATGACTTGCTGTGTTAGCTACGGCAGTCCTAGGATTGCTTGCTCTAAGCGCTAGGTCCGTGGTGGGATTTCTTGCTATGAACATTAGGGCCGTGATAGGAGTACTGCTATGATCAAAAAAAGGCAAAGTGAGATTACTTGCTGTAATAGCCAAGGCAGTGTTAGGATTACTTGCTATGAACACTGCGGCAGGATTACTTGTTATGAGCACTAGGGCCGCAGTAGGATTACTTGCTATGAGCACTAGGGCCGCAGTAGGATTACTTGCTACAAGCACTAGGGCCGCAGTAGGATTACTTGCTATGAGCACTAGGGCCGCAGTAGGATTACATGCCACAAGCACTAGGGCCGCAGTAGGATTACTTGCTATGAGCACTAGGGCCGCAGTAGGATTACTTGCTATGAGCACTAGGGCCGCAGTAGGATTACATGCCACAAGCACTTGTTTCGTACTAGGATTACTTGCCACAAGCACTTGTTTCGTACTAGGATTACTTGCCACAAGCACTTGTTTCGTACTAGGATTACTTGCCACAAGCACTTGTTTCGTACTAGGATTACTTGCCACAAGCACTTGTTTCGTACTAGGATTACTTGCACTTGTTTCGTACTAGGATTACTTGCACTTGTTTCGTACTAGGATTACTTGCACTTGTTTCGCACTAGGATTACTTGCCACAAGCACTTGTTTCGTACTAGGATTACTTGCCACAAACACTTGTTTCGCACTAGGATTACTTGCACTTGTTTCGCACTAGGATTACTCGCACTAGGATTACTTGCACTTGTTTCGTACTAGGATTACTTGCCACAAGCACTTGTTTCGTACTAGGATTACTTGCACTTGTTTCGCACTAGGATTACTTGCCACAAGCACTTGTTTCGTACTAGGATTACTTGCACTTGTTTCGTACTAGGATTACATGCCACAAGCACTGGTTTCATACTAGGATTACTTGCCACAAGCACTTGTTTCGTACTAGGATTACTTGCACTTGTTTCGCACTAGGATTACTTGCACTTGTTTTGCACTAGGATTACTTGCCACAAGCACTGGTTTCGTACTAGGATTACTTGTCACAAGCACTTGTTTCGTATTAGGATTACTTGCACTTGTTTCGCACTAGGATTACTTGCACTTGTTTCGCACTAGGATTACTTGCCACAAGCACTTGTTTCGCACTAGGCCTACTCCCTATGACAGACGGGGCTGCATTAGGACCCCTTGATATCAACATTAATGTCAAAACTATATTCAGGAGCAGCCGCAGATTGATATGATATGATATTGGGGGGGCCTCCAATCGCTATCGATTCGCGCCCAAGGTTACGAAGAAAGTCATTCATCGTGTGTAGTCGAGTCCTGGGAGGCTCGTTCACCGAGACAATGAGCTCCCTGGTCACAATGCCACGTGCACCACAAAGCTTGACCACTCAAGGAGGGGATAGTGAACACACAAATAAATTATAGTGACACAGCTGGCCCTTAGCTCCGCTGTCTTGCTTCCTTCACTTTCACTGGTAAAGAAACTGGGGGACGTCACCGGACGTCTCTCTTAGCGATACCTGGGGATATTTGTACTCACTCACATACCTGTCCAGACAGCCCGGTTTCTTCTCCAAACGCTGCTTCGCAAGAACAAGGTATTTTTGTGCACTTCTGTCGGATTCTCAATTACACACCTACTTACAAAGACCGGGCTAGCCTATCACCAGGACTTCGTCAACGAGAAATGTATGTACGTCTCAAAATCCGGGGTGGTGGGGTGGGGGGCACCTGTATTCACAACTTTGTACAAGATGGGCGTAGCACAGTATACCCCCCACGTGATTGCATGCGTTGTATCGCGTCAGTAATAGCACATCCCCTACATCGACGTAACTACTACCGCTACTAGGTAAGTAGATGTGTTTAAATAAGTATACCTTACGTCGCCTATGTAATGGTTGAAATAATATTGTAAATCAATTTCACAACATCGATATTCCGCCCTTCAGTCCGAGGCGCGTGCACACGACCGAGTGACCGGAAGAAACGACTGGGAGACCCTGACACGCACACACAGGTCTCGTATGCACACGGTCACACATCGAAGCAGTTTTCTGTACTGTAGAGTCTGGCACCCAACAGCAGCACCATGGACAGAGCGGGTGGCTACCATCTACAGCTCCACCCCGGCTCATCGAAACGGCGTTGGAAGTCAGGCCCTGTATGCGCCCCATCACTGAAAATTCACTCCTAGTACCAGGAGACTACATGACCTCTGGGTCAGGCACAGGGGGCGAGTCGATTCCAATAAGGCCACTGTTGCAGTGATCCAAGTTCACTTACGTACTCTATGTGAAAAGAGTTTGGTGTCGCGACCAAAGAGCCATCTCTACTGGTAGGAATGTTGGCTAAAGACCCTTCAAATAAATGAGGACTCGGTCAAAACTACCACCCGCTGACTTTCTACCCATCTCTGTACCGCAGTGAAAGCCAACACGAGTCACTGAAAATCAGCCAAGCCCAGCTACAGACCTCCAGTCGGTTCCGCTGAACCACCATTTACAGAACAATCGTATGGGTGGCATAAACTGCTTCATCTAGTCCACCACAACGGTGCACGGAGAAACACGAATTTCCGTGGAAGAACTCCGACTTCTAACTAGATTGGGACCCTGTGTGTTGTATCCGCAATAACGCAGGGGTGGACAAATCTACATTCTTCTGCCGATCCCCAGACCAGGGGCCCTCGTTCTTATGGGGTTGAGGTGAGTGTACCAAGTGCATTAAGGGGCTCCTCTGGGTCTCAGACAGGTGAGTCCAAGGTGGGTCTGGCCAGTATGAGTGCGGTCTGCAGGTAGCGAAGTCCTCTCATAAACTCACACTCAAGCGGGTTTTATTGAATAACTCATGCGGCCTAAGAGTACAAGAAACATCCATTCACAAAATAAGTACAGAACAGGACTGGCCTTCTGGTTCCTGGGAGGGTCACACACAAAAACCAAGGGCTAGGGGAAAGAAAATTACTTCCAATACGGGGAGCGGTGGACATCAGGTCCTGGACGCTTGTTCAAACTGCGACTGCCACCCCACTCTACAACCCCAAGGAATACTATGTTCTGGTGTGTGTCACATCCGACATCTACAACAAGTCACAAAGAAGTCGCAAGGTTACACCCCATAGCCCACCCAGGGATTTTCATTGGACAAGAGGTGAGCACATCATTCACGAATCAATCAATCATGGTTTATATAGCGCAACTACTCACCTGGGAGGGTCTGAAGACGCTTGGGGGGGAGGGGGGATGCACTGCTCCGTCTAGGCACTGGGGTTCTATCGAAGAGCCAGGTCTTGAGATCCTTCCTGAGTTGAGTCAGCGACGGGGCTTGCCTGAGGTGGAGAACCAGGTCTTGGCGGCGAGGTAGGAGAAGGATCTTCCTCCGTACCTGGTCATGTGGATCCATGGGATGGTGGTCAGGGCCAGTTAGGTGGAGGGGAGGTGTCTGGTAGGTACGTGGAGTGAGGCTGTGGTTCGGACATGCTGGTCCTGTGTCGTGTGGGGCTTTGTAGGCATGTGTGAGTAGCTTGAAAGTGACTTTTGTGAACCTGAAGTCTTGCTTCACCTCTGACCTTTTGAGACCCAATATGGCAGACCTGCAAGAGGACACATATGGGGATCCGACAACTGGTAACAGTTTTCCACAAGGTGAGCTTTGCTAAGGAAGCACACATTTCCTCGGCATGCTGACGAAAACTGTGCTGCTGTTCTCACATGGCGGCCATATTGCGGGGGAGGCTGAAGGCGCGAGTGTGAGATAAATAAATGATGGTTTAGATGTCTTATTTACACACCCGGCCTGGCAGACGCACGAGGCAATCTGGACGGCTGCTTGGCGCATTAATAACCCTGCAGGGACGAGAGTAATTCCTCCTGCGACAATGACAAGCGCGAAATATAATGAAGCGCGCACTTAGGACTCGGCCCCCCGGGCACCCAGGCACGCCCCCCCCTTGTTTGGTGATCGTCGTGAATAACAAGACGGCGACACGAAGAACTTCCGGGTCATCGTCGTGACATCACTTCCGGCCGGAGTGGGCGCAGGCCTATTTAGGGCAACTTGCCCGTGTCTTCGCCCTCTCTTATCTTGCTGCGCCGGCCCCGGGATGTAGGGGGTCTCCTTTGAATCTCCCACCCACCCGTCCCTAAAGATGGAGATTTGTGAGGGGTTGGATAGGGAATAGTGTGTGGCGGTAAAGAGGCCACATAAATTGCCTTTACATTGATAAGGGGAGTGCTCCGGCATACCCCGTAGGCCAGCACTGAGGTGGAGAGACGGTAAGCTCACCCCAGAGAGAATGGGACACCGGCTGGGGGCAAGGGCGCCAGTTTAAAAATAGGGCATGGGGCTTCCGCCCCTGGGTATTCCCTACGAGCCCTGATGAGCAGTCTGGTGGTGGAGGGGTGGGCCCCTCAGGTGGCGGACCTAGACCAGATGACAGGGGCTCACCCCTCAAGGACGCAGGTGGGTTGCGCCTTGCGTGGTTCTCAGTTGGTTGGGTGAAGCGAGCCAGAAGGCCCCTTATTGCTGGAGCAATAGACAACGTTTTTCTGGTGAATACATTGAGTTCTGCCCGACTAGCGGAAGGGAGCACGAAGCTAGGGGCAACTTGAATATAAATATAGTTTAAACGATTGAATTTGATAAATCCATATCGTATCAAGTTATATGATTTATATACGGTCATGTTTGTGTGATGATTTGTAATAAACATGGCCTTTTAAACCCACAGCTCTGGTCGTCAAGCATTGATTTGTGGGTTTGGTTGGGGGTTGGGCTGGGAGCCATCCTGGGGGGTACGAGTCCTATGGCTTTGCAAAGTACGCACGAGCGTTGCCTGACTCGAGGTTTGATGACACGGGGCGCGCTGCATCAGCCGCAGACGCAGTGAGAGGCCGCGCGAGGTCGAGTGACCAGAGGCGCTGCACTTACTACCGTAGAAAGGGTGGAAAGACTAGCACACATGAAGAGGTCAGGCTGTGGAGGAGCCACATTTGGTTTTTGGCAAAAACGTGAGTTTGTGAACAGTTGTTAAGTATAGCTCCGGCGTTTCCTCGGCACGGGGGTGGGAGGGTGAGGAGCGGAGGAAGTAAGGGTATGGAAAAAGTGTTTTTTTACACTGGCCACTTTTGCCAAGTGTCTGGCTTCTGACAGTCAAGTTGGAGAAGTTCCTCAGTTTAATTGCAACTTTGCCCGTGTAAATATGAGCCACACGTCATAGATAATTTCCAACCTGATCGCAACAGCCAAGATGGAGCCTGTACGCAGAGCTTTTATGGTGTGGTACGGCCTACCGCCCCCTCCTCCCCTGACTGACACAAAACCAGTTTTTTCTGAATGCACGGAGGCACATTATGCAATTGCCTCTCCAAGTTTAGCTTCTGAGACACACTGTCCCATATTTATATGGGGAAAAGCATAAAAACTTCACAACATCGTACAACTGCCAAGGTTTCCAAAGACGTTGGGGAAGGCTGCAAGAAAAATAAATGAACTTCAAGGCGTCAGTGTTTGGCTCAAATCGAAAGGGTGGAGTGGAATTTAGCCGGCCATACGGGTACATAAGTCCTCTGAATATGGGATTCGGAAAGAACACCATTAACATCTCTGGATTTCTGTCAATGATGAAACGAATGCAGGAAAGGAGTCAGAACAAAGAACGGTCCTTTCGCACAAGTATACAGGGGGACTGGTGAAAATGTAGCGTCCTCGTATAAGCACTTTTTGCCTCTTAACACCGCCCCCCACCTCGCCCTACAGAGACTTACTCACAAGTTACGAGTTCGATTCTAGCAAGGCCTACTCTGCCTTCCGTAGTGCCGTTATGTTAGTTACTAGTAATATCGGTTATATGCAGCGGTTAGAGAGAGCAAGTAAAGTATACAGCGCTATATAAAACATATTACTAGGATCACGTGTCTAAGTAAACTGCAATGCAGAAGCTTAACTGAACAGGCACATCAAAGCAATTAGGAGGGGGGGGGTGGACTGTAGTAATACTTCACCCCAAAGATTGCAGAGATGGGGCTGTCGCCCGCCAAAGACATCTATCTGCAAATTCATTAACCTAAGTTTTTATTCCATTTGCTAACTTATTCACCTGGAACCGCATTCAATCAATGTAATGAATCTCAAGCTGTGGACGACTTCTGGGACACACACATCCTCCCCAAGTCAGAAGTTTATAGAATTATTCCACTCACAATATGAATAGTTCTATTCTTTTAATCAAAAATTCTTCAGGCTAAGAGAGAGGACAAGCGCCTACTCACAAACAAAATAGAACACTGCACGGAGTCCAGTCAGAGGTATTACCAATGAATCTTAATACATTAACATGCTTTAATATCAGGAACACGGTCATAACGTGTAGGATGTCATCGAATCGTCTCTGCAAGGCTGAGCGTTGATAGGACCGGACTAGCACTATGTTCTGACACACGCGTGCCGAGTTAAAGGTGTGTGCCCGGTTACTACAGGAAGGCAGGTCTCTGGACGGTAGTTTGATGGGAGCCAACAGCAATTACAAGGAGCTGTGGCCTTCTCAAGGCGCTACCTGCTGCGGTCTACACTGAGCCGAAAAGGGAACTAGTAGTGGTAAACTTATCATGAGTAATTTAGGTTGTAATATGTTGTAAATATAAATAGATGGATCACAAGATACTCCTAGATAAGTTACAGGATAGGTTTATTAAGATACAGCAGAGCAGTACACCTCTCCAGCTGACCAGACCATCGACTGACAAGTGTGGAACCTTCAAGTAAAGTAGAATGCACATAGGTATACTGGGAGGCTTAAGAGGTGTGAACATAGAGAAAGGTCTAATGACCAAAGGTGGCCATGCTGCGAGGAGTATAAGTTTACTACACAATACACAGCCACTAAACACTTACCTTATGCTTAGGAGAAATGGCAATACTTGCTTCCAAAAAGCTCTTTGCTTTTTTACACATTATTCTAATTACAGTTCTAAAAACATAAAGAGACCCAGACTTTTGAGGTTAGTAAATCTAGGTGCCATTTGCTACCCATAAAGTGTGACTGTGAGTACTTTCGATAAAGGACCCAACTAGTATGTTCTGATACAAACGAATCACTGAAGAAAAAGTGTAGGTTTCTACTACTACAGATGAAGGTGCTTTTGCTAGCGGTTACCTGATCAGCAACTGCTGTGCTGTCGGGTCTCCAGGGCTCAGGTTCTTGCCCCAGCTGCAGGGTGGGAGCAGGCCTCCTCCCCGAGCACCCAGCGGAAGGGGCAGGGGCTTGGGGCCTGCTGATGCCCCCCTCTCCCACCCTGCCGCACTCCTGCTGCTTCATCAATGCACCTGCAGGAGTAAAGATACCGACGGTCTTCCTCGATGAAGTCTTGAGTGTCCTGATGGACAACCTTTCTGCCAGCTTCATGCAATGCTGGTTTCTACAGTGAGTTTGGGATGTCTGCTACCAACGTGTGACATTTCCAGTGTTCTCTCCACTCTGTGTCCTTAAATTCTTTTTTACTTAATGTCTTCGGTGAATTAAGTACCACGTCGCCATTTTATATGCCCTTGGGAATGAAAGCTTTGACACTACTTGACACTATCCCATTGCCAGGAAGCCCATTAAGGAATGTCCATAAGGTTCATGACATCATCTCTCGTTGCCGAGATACCATCGAAGCCCAGCATGCAGGGGCTGAAACATTTTGCACCAACTGTGGAAAGGCACTAGGATTGCGAAGGGTGCAGCGGGCAGACAACAGGAGCGTTAATGCACCTCACTGCGCTGCAGAGTTGATAGGGACACACTCTAAATTCTGACAATTTCTCTACAGATAACATGCAGATCTCCTCAAAGAAAACACGTGCACGTGCCAGTGGCGAGATGTGGCCAGAAGAGAACAAGACATGATGGCTCAACCTGAGCTCTGACATTCAACAAGGTTCCGTGCACCCCTGAGTGAGGATGGCTGCAGAGCTAACCTTGCCCATCGTGTTTCGGTACAATCACTTATTTTTTAATTCCATGGTGCCTACTAACTGGAACTATACATGCCTGGCTATTGTAGGCTCACAAGACTGAGATGGGTTGCCACGTATATAACTTACCTTGAAATTCCAAGGGACAGAGTGCCAGAACAGGAACAGTGATGGGCAAGTTCACTGGCATAAGAATTCTAGCAGATGAATTGGCAGACACTGTAACTCTGATGGTTAGATTCACTTACATACAAATTGGGACTAATATAGTCCCTGGCACAAGAATGCCGAGCACAATATGTAGTTGTCAACAGCGTTGTTGCGATGCAAAGCTCGAGGGATGACCACTCCGACAGGCAGGTTCAGAGGATCTCGGATGTTCCCTACTTAGTTAGTGGCTATTCCATGATGGCTCCTGTGCTAGGAATTATTTCCACTGAGCTTCGTCAATGGGACAGGTATTCTGAGGAGCTTACTGGCTGGCATCTGAATTCCATAGGACCATCAATGGGACGGGTATTCTGAGGAGCTTATTGGCTGGCATCTGAATTCCATAGGAGTATCAATGGAACAGGTATTCACACGGCATATTCAATAAGCGCCGGATTGTGATGGGCGTGGGTATAAGTACAGAAGCGCTCAAGATATCCTGACAAAGCAGTTCAGATGGGGATGTTCCAACGGCACAGAAAGCCCCCAGAAGGGAATGTTCACCGGCTCAAATTTTGCCTGCGTGGCTTTTAATGGACTCATTCAGCACTTTTGAGCTGTGTTCAGCCTCTTCCCTACTGAATTAATTAAGACATTTCACCGGGTTATCAGACCGCAAAAGTGGTCGATGTTTCCCAATCATTACGAGTGACCCTGCCTCGTGTGTGAACACAACCTTAACATGAGTAGATTGCATCCCGGAAGTCCGTGGAACTGCTGACCGGCTGGACGGTTCATGAACACCAATACCACACCTGAGATCACAGGGAAATGCCTCCAGTGCCCCCCACCTCACACCCCACAGAGACTGTGGAAAGGGGAAGGAAGTCTGCTCTTGTTTAGCCTACATCAGTCTCCCATGGTCTTCAATTCAGGCAATATGGGGTTCTGCTGCGCGCACCCCAAACACAAATTCCACCCCATTCCCTTTCAGCTCCTCTGTTCACAGGAAGCGGGCATCAAAAGTGCCCTCCTCATAATGCATCACCTGCCATGCCGTGAGGTACATGAGGTCCATAGAGTGAGGTACATGAGGTCCATAGAGTGAGGTGCAAGAGGTCCATAGAGTGAGGTGCAAGAGGTCCATAGAGTGAGGTGCAAGAGGTCCATAGAGTGAGGTGCAAGAGGTCCATAGAGTGAGGTGCAAGAGGTCCATAGAGTGAGGTGCAAGAGGTCCATAGAGTGAGGTACATGAGGTCCATAGAGTGAGGTACATGAGGTCCATAGAGTGAGGTGCAAGAGGTCCATAGAGTGAGGTGCAAGAGGTCCATAGAGTGAGGTGCAAGAGGTCCATAGAGTGAGGTGCAAGAGGTCCATAGAGTGAGGTGCAAGAGGTCCATAGAGAGGTGCAAGAGGTCCATAGAGAGGTGCAAGAGGTCCATAGAGTGAGGTGCAAGAGGTCCATAGAGTGAGGTGCAAGAGGTCCATAGAGTGAGGTGCAAGAGGTCCATAGAGTGAGGTGCATGAGGTCCATAGAGTGAGGTGCATGAGGTCCATAGAGTGAGGTGCATGAGGTCCATAGAGTGAGGTGCATGAGGTCCATAGAGTGAGGTGCAAGAGGTCCATAGAGTGAGGTGCAAGAGGTCCATAGAGTGAGGTGCAAGAGGTCCATAGAGTGAGGTGCAAGAGGTCCATAGAGTGAGGTGCAAGAGGTCCATAGAGTGAGGAGCAAGAGGTCCATAGAGTGAGGAGCAAGAGGTCCATAGAGTGAGGAGCAAGAGGTCCATAGAGTGAGGTGCATGAGGTCCATAGAGTGAGGTGCATGAGGTCCATAGAGTGAGGTGCATGAGGTCCATAGAGTGAGGTGCATGAGGTCCATAGAGTGAGGTACATGAGGTTCATAGAGTGAGGTACATAAGGCCAGAGGTCAGGGAGGGGGTCATTGTGTCCTCAAGGCTCCAGACTTCCTCTCGCTTCCACCCTCCTGGTCTCCCTCAGGGCTCTGAGGCAGCCTTGGTGTGCGATGAGGCGTCTTATAAGCGGCAGCATTTCTCAGGGGGGTTGCAAATCTACATAAAACTGCAAATAAATAACTACATTTTGCTTTTGAAAACCGAGGACGACGACTGTTGCAGGTTTATTTCCAAAGGCATGATGCACAAAGTTCAGAGCCATGACGATCAGGCGAGCTAATTATCTGAAATTCACCTCTTGGGAAGGTAAGAATCACTGTATTGATTACCTCTTATATTGTTATCAATACAGCATTTGCACCCGTGACGAGGAGCCAGCTGGGGTGAGACCAAGTGGGCTGCGCTAGCAACAGCGTTTGGCCTCTCTGCAAGCATCCACTGACACATCCAAGGGTCAATTAATATAATACGCTCAATGACGGGATTTCAGAAATAAGCACAAAATCATTTCCCAATTTCAGATGAGAGGTGAAATTCTAGCTCGGCTGATTGATACAGCTGGCGATAGGAGCTTCCCCTTACGTCCCAGTTACTGAAACATACACATCTGGCTGCTACACAACAGATATGGCGGCTCATTTGAGGTCTCTGATACCGCACGCGCAGCCTGTGGGGTGTCCTACATCATAGCAAAGGGCACATTCAGTCCCTTTCTTCGGTGCCGCACCTCATTATTCTCTGAATTCCTCTTCAGAAGCCACATCCTTTTTGGTCTTCTTCGAAAGCGCCATCTTCCTCAAACAAACAGCGCAGGGATGCGGAGAGCGCCTCGCCTTCCATTATTTATGGGCTGTCATTACAGACCGTCGCCCCGAGGCATCTTCAATAATTGATCAGACGCCTAAAAGCCGCTTTTTGGACGAGCAAGGAGTAAATCCCAGCTCAGCTGCTTGTGCGCATGCGCATAAGATGAAAACTGAACACTAAAGAGGGAAAAGGCGAGTTTTACTTACTCGGTCAATAAATAGTCTGCCTAACAGCATGGCTTTCTCTTGTCAGACTTAATCAACCCTTACACAGAGAGTTTAAAAAAGCACACAACACCTCATCCTGCATAATATGGATCACAGGGGAGTTTACTTGTCCCCATGGAGGTCTTTGACGTTTTTAGGTCTCACCTAGGACAGAACGCACGCGCTGTCGCTTGTTAGAGGTGTTTTATACAATATGCGGCTTGGAGACCCCACCCCCACTGCTTAACATTTGTTGGCTTCATTGTCACTCTTATTTGCTGCCTCCTAATTGGCCAGTGCATGCCGGCTTCACCACTTCTTGTTTCGTGTGGAGCATGGATCAAGGACAGATTGCTTCACTTTTATTAGCGTCAGTCTACTGCTCGTACTGCGATGATAGCTTACTTTAATTTCCTATTCCCTCGTTTGTTTTTTCTTCTTCCCCGGTCATCGTTGTACGTGGTGCTTTTCACCTCCCACCTCCTTACTGTTGCCCGTGTTGCTTCTTCCCCCCTTTGCACTTCGCCCTTGTCCGTGTTGATTCTGCCCCTCCAACTCCAGCACATGTTGCTTCTTCCCTCCCACACCCACCCTCCCGTTGTCTGGGTTGCCTCCCTCCCAGCATAAAAAAACGCTATGATGGGGCAAGAGCTGGGCGCACCCTACCTCATGATCGTGTCCCTGGGTGCCATCCCATTGCCCGTGTTGCCCGTCCCCTCCTAACATAAGAACAAGAAAGTGTTAAGGCACAGCCAGCACTGGCCACATCATAGCTTTTTTTTTTTTTAACTGTCTGATTCTCTCCCTCACTTCAGCTGTCAGTGTTGCCTGTTCTCTCCCACCCTCTCTCCAGTTGTCCATGTTTCCCACTTCCACCTGTCATAGGAAAAATAACACTATGACGTGGCCAGCGCTCACCACGGTGCCTTTTTAAAACTATTTAGCCATGTGGCACATCAGCCGCACTTCTCTACAACATGATTAAAAGACACTGGCCAAGCCAATAGCTTGGCTTTGCCAATGCTGGTTACTCTATCAGCACTTGAGATAAGACCCAAATAGGGCGACGCCAATCGGTGCTTGTTGAACATCTTCGAGAAGGGCCTTATAGTAGCTGGCCGAGTCATGTTGACAGAACACTGCCTATTATATAGGACATTATTCTGAGCTCTAAAGCTATAGTTATCAAGTTTCAAAAGGAATATTACTAAATTAGAATAGATGATATCACAGGAAATGATGAAACAGCCTTTGGCAAGGATTACTTCACATAAGTTGACAGCAACAAAAGTATGAAATTCTCAAAATAAACGCAACGTAATAAAAAGGAATACTAATGTGGACACATTAAAACTGCAGAAATGGCACTGAAAGTAGAATAGAAGTAGTGTTACTGATTAAATATACAAACTATGTCTCACTAAAAGGTGACGCAGAAGTCTGCTGTGAGCAGAATGGTTCGCCCCACCCCCCGCCAGAGGAGCCGTCAGACAGTTACCCCTGTGGTGACAAAGTCCTGCAGTCTTTTCAGCGATAAGGAGCGGCTCCTGGAAATAGAAGTGGTCCGAGCAACGTTGTAAGTGAAGCTCAGAAAACTCCGCCCGCTGCGCATGAGAGCTGAACGGCTCCAAATGCGGGCATCTCACCCGTGATGAGTGAGACTGGAAGACGCTGGTGTAGGAATGACAACGGCTTCCAGACTCCAATCACCCATCTCAGTGGCACACAACAGGACTGCAAATGCACCCTCCTCACCAGGCTCTCCAATAAATTAAAGAAGTGAAAATCCAGAATTAAGTATCCGGTTGAAGGCGGATGATGGAGCAGGAGCAACAGAAGCAAGAGCAAGAGGTCCAAGTGAGCGGGAGCAAGAGGTCCGGGTGAGCGGGAGCTAGAGGTCCGGGTGAGCGGGAGCTAGAGGTCCGGGTGAGCGGGAGCTAGAGGTCCGGGTGAGCGGGAGCAAGAGGTCCGGGTGAGCGGGAGCAAGAGGTCCGGGTGAGCGGGAGCAAGAGGTCCGGGTGAGCGGGAGCAAGAGGTCCGGGTGAGCGGGAGCAAGAGGTCCGGGTGAGCGGGAGCAAGAGGTCCGGGTGAGCGGGAGCAAGAGGTCCGGGTGAGCGGGAGCAAGAGGTCCGGGTGAGCGGGAGCAAGAGGTCCGGGTGAGCGGGAGCAAGAGGTCCGGGTGAGCGGGAGCAAGAGGTCCGGGTGAGCGGGAGCAAGAGGTCCGGGTGAGCGGGAGCTAGAGGTACGGGTGAGCGGGAGCGAGAGGTACGGGTGAGCGGGAGCGAGAGGTACGGGTGAGCGGGAGCGCGAGGTACGGGTGAGCGGGAGCGAGAGGTCCGGGTGAGCGGGAGCGAGAGGTCCGGGTGAGCGGGAGCGAGAGGTCCGGGTGAGCGGGAGCGAGAGGTCCGGGTGAGCGAGAGCGAGAGGTCCGGGTGAGCGGGAGCGAGAGGTCCGGGTGAGCGGGAGCGAGAGGTCCGGGTGAGCGGGAGCGAGAGGTCCGGGTGAGCGGGAGCGAGAGGTCCGGGTGAGCGGGAGCGAGAGGTACGGGTGAGCGGGAGCGAGAGGTACGGGTGAGCGGGAGCGAGAGGTACGGGTGAGCGGGAGCGAGAGGTCCGGGTGAGCGGGAGCGAGAGGTCCGGGTGAGCGGGAGCGAGAGGTACGGGTGAGCGGGAGCGAGAGGTACGGGTGAGCGGGAGCGAGAGGTACGGGTGAGCGGGAGCGAGAGGTACGGGTGAGCGAGAGGTACGGGTGAGCGGGAGCGAGAGGTCCAATTGAACGGTAACAATAGGAAACGAGGGAGCCACTTCTTCCTTCAAGAAACAAGCGTTTGCAATGCAATAGGCCTCGCATTTACGAGAGTTTGAGCTATTGGCATTCACAATACCAATAGCTCAAACTCTTGCAAATGCGAGACCTATTGCATTGCAAATATTTTTGGTGTCAAAGTCAGAGCCCCATCCTGCGCTTTCACGTTAATGGAGGCCATGCCCCTTTCTTTAGACAAGCCGCGTCAAAAGAAAGGAGCGTGGCCGACATTAAAGTTAAACCACTGTATGGGGGCTTTGACAAAAAAAAGCATCCGTTTGTCAAGTTGAGAAACAAATTCTTTTTTTTTGGTTGTAAAAGCGCCCCATGCCGTCCTTTCACTTTAATAGCGTCCTCATGCCTTTCTTTAGACGCGGCTTGTCTAAAGAAAGAAGCGCGACCACCATTAATGTGAAAGCGCTGCATGGGCACTAGTAAACAAAAATATTTTTAAATTAGCCCAGCCGCTATACTTCTAGCGGACTGCGCTGCTAAAATAAAGAAAGAAACGCGGCTGCTATAGTTAAAGCGGAACGCCATTAGTAATTATAATTAAAATAAAAGCGGGCAGTGTGCTGCGACATAATGGGTGAAAAAGGGGCAAATCATTGAACAAAATTGCGCTCACAGCCAAGATAAAGCAGACCGTGTAACAAGAAAAGTAAAAGGTCAAGTCATTCTGAGAGGTTACAAATTCAGACAAGGCGGTACCAAGGAGGGACTGACAAGCCTATTCGGGAATGAAAAGCTACGATTTTGCAAGGACGGTCCCAGGAGCCAATTGATAAGATGGGCGGGACAAGGGCGGAACTTCACATCCCTACCTCAATACAGCATGCCTCGCAGAGCAGCGCATGCGCTGGCCAGGCTCGACCTAAAAAATAAAAATTTAGTTGCCCAGTTCGGTAAGAGCGGAGTTTAAGGTCAGTCAGCTGTTAAGAGAGAGGAGGGTTAATGGATGCCTCTCTCCAGCACTCTGGTCATGCATGCCTGTCAGCTGATCAGGCTGGACGGAGGGTGGGATGTGAAAGGATGGCAATGCACCAGCTCCTCCAAAAGCTATTTCACAAGTTTAGGGCATGATCGACATTAAGAGTTTCGCACCCGCACCCTCACCCTGCCCTGAAGGCCATACCAAGACTATGTATTTTAAGACTTTGCCCACTAGCTGGAGTTAAATAAGCACTGTGTAAAACTTCCCCTCATGCACAGTTCCCTTCCGGCATGCATTTGTAGATGTTTCTGTTAAGATTGCGCCGGCTTAAACATGGTAACAAGCGAGAGTACAGCATCTTCTGAAATCACAGCTTCTCAATATGGTCGCTAACCTCCCAGGCAACCATGGAGTGATCTAAAGGCCTTGAAGAATGCAAGAGATTTTCTCGCATTTGTGTCTTTGTGCATTATTAGCAATGTGCAAAATATGGTTTTACACTCTCGTCTACATGTATACACTAATGTTGGGCAGATTTATAAAACGAGTTCTAAAGAAGTGCGTTTTCCTGACGTTGTTAACTAGGCATCAATTTGGGCCTATTAGCCCTCTTACCAAGATGGATTACCTTGTGCCTCCGCTGACCGCCCACAGCTCCCCTCGCAATTTCTGCAGTACACAGTCGAGATGTACTTTGATGAACTTTTGCAGGCGCAGTCCAAATCTGCAACTATTACCTCGAGTTCCTTCAGCTGGTTCACTGTGCCTTATTCATTCATTCAACATGTTATTGCTCATGTATCCAATTTGTTCCACCATCTCCAGGGTGAATAATTATTCATGTAATGGATTAGTGCTTAGGTGGGATGTTTATTAAGAACTGTTCTCATTTGCTAAAGAAGTGACATTTTGCCACAGTGAGTCTGCAGCTCTGTTAACTTCATATGCACAAATAATGTATTAAAACCCTTGATTACGGCACTAGGGACGCTGCCCGATTCTCTCTTCATTTTGCTGCTCACTTGGGGCTTAGAATATTTTTGACTTTGAATTCCTCTGTAATATTCGATTTGCTGAGAGTCTTTACAGCATTGATTCTGTACCACTTATTTGTTGATTTTTTTTAATTAAAACCTTTAACTAGTCCATTGATCTAGAACTCAGTTTTTGACTTTTAACCCTTTTATTCAATTGGCTGTATTTCCAATGTTGGCGTTTTGGGAGGTGCCTCAACTCGGGGACACATTGCCCCACGAAACTGAGGTTTGATACGGTCTCAGGTTAATCGGCTTGTGGGAATTCTGATAATTTTGTGGGGGTGTCTAAAATGTGAGGTCCCCTTGGTGCCCACGGGAACACATGCATTTCCATCGGCGCAGGACTGAAATCCTACTTCTGAGGATTAGGACATGGGACACATCTCTGCTGGGGGATACCTTAAACCCAGGGGGAGGGGTGCAGCGACTGGCATGTGTGGTGTGTCCACTCTGCACATCCTGGAATCAGGAATAATAGAACAATGGCACAATAGAACAAAGGAACAATAGAAGTGCAGGTACTCTGTACCAGAGTGCCTGCGTGTTTCTGAGAAGTGCCGGTACCCAGTACCGGCTAGTACCGGCCCACTTAAAGCACTGCCTGGAATCAACAAGCAAACAGCCTCTGTATTAGAAGTGTGTGCATGGTCCATCCTCTTTATGTAAGCGGCACATAAGGTTCCCAGGGCGGCATTCTCCTTGTCGAGCAGGCATTCTTACGCATCGCAAAACGAACCAAATCCTGACAGAATGTATACAAGAATCCATCAACCTACGAAAAACCAACAGATTCCCCACAAACCTGCACACCTCAAAGCACTGCTAGCAACAAACGTCTACGAACCCAATTAAAAATAATAAAAACAGGAATCCGTCTCGGCCACGGATGGGAACTCGGAGTGTTAGTCATGATTCACATAAGTGCACGCATATCATTAACCCACTTTTTTATAGGCAGCCTGCTTTTAGCAGCAAAACAGAGGCGCTGCCGCCAGGCTGCGCCAGATTCAGAGGCGTAAACAAAGGAGGGTCGAGATAAAACCAACCAGGCTGAGTGACGGACTGTCAGGCCAACACCAGGAGCTTTAGAAGAAAAAAAATGAAAACAATCTTGAAAGAATCAAGTTACTAGGCTGCTTTTTAACATTAAAATCGGCTTCACTCGTTAAAGGTGCGCGGCATCGGGGCTTTGCTGAAGAATGACATATTTCGGTACTTCATTAAAGTCATCAAAAGGCTTTAGGTTTCAGAGCTGCGCCGTTGATCAGTCGGTTATTGACCCTACTTCAGTGGCGAAACTGAAGATTATCGTCAACGAGAATGAATGAGTGCTTTTGTAGGGTGCTTAATTTGAGCTGGTGGTGAATTAGTTTAAGAAAAAAAAAACCACTTGTACTGCGCACAGTGACCTCAAAAGAGAAGTCCTTGTGCTGTCACTCACTTTTGGCGACTGGAACTGATTTCGGTCATCAGTCTTTAACACAAGCAAGAGACAGAAAGGCAGAAAAGGGGAAGAAAAGAAGCAGGAAGAGAAGAAGTGACAAAGGGGAGAGAAAGGAAGACAAAGAGCATGTTAGAGTGACATAAAGAGAAGGGAACTGCAAGGTGGGGGAAGAAAGACACAATCAAGACTAGGTATCCTTGGTACTCAACAACTGCAGCAGTGGGCTCCCAAGCGCACCACTGGGCCCCTGCACATTTTAAGCAGTGTGTGTGTTTCTAGGTGGCAAGTGCCACAGCATATCACCACTATAAAACGTGCATTGCCCTTTGGATGTACGTGAAGAGTTGTGTTCAGTGCGTTTAGCACCACACATCAGCGTTGGAAGTGCTATTGTCAGCACAGTGACAGCCCACCGCTTGGACCATACGGCTAAGGTGCATCTGTCTGGGAGGTGTTCTGTCTAATGGGTTCTGCTGAACGTTTGTGTATGTTACCACTCGTGCGGCACCACTCTTTGCTGTCTGTAGACAAGGTTTTTTTTTCACTTGCATATAAGCATTTACATAGGTAATCCTAGCTAGGGGTGGTAGTTTGGGCACACAGGCTATTGTGCGTTTACACTCAAAACAAGGTAATCCCAGAAATCTGCACAGTGACAAGGGAAGAAACCTTGCGACCCTTCGTAGGCAGGGGTTCCACCTACGGTTGTACATTAACGCCAAAGTAACAATTGGACCAGCAGCGTTGGTGACCCAAGCAGAATCTCTGCAACCTTTCATAATACCCAATGTCACCTGCGCCTTCTAGGCCGAACTAGGGAGATTATGAGGAGGGGGGTCCAAGACCCCCATGCACACAAAGGCTTCTAGTGGCCGCCTATCTGGAGTCCTGGCTCAAACCCCAGCCAGACGGGCATCCTGCACACACAAGACTGACGTGAAACGATTGGTAGGCTGGTGAGGGCAGCTGACCTGCTAATACCAAGGTGACCTGGGGTTGGAGTGAACGCCTCTGTATTATGCTCCACGTTTACATGACGAAGCCTAGTGTCGCTTTGTATACCATCGACCCCGCCCTGGGGACCGCCCGTGTACCGACAGCTCATCCCTCTGTCTCTTCCCGAATCTACATCTGGATCCAACTTGGAGTGAGCACCGACACAATGAAAACTTTAGGGTGCTGTGTCTCATGGGCACAAGGGTACAAGAAACCATGGACTCCAAACCACAGCCGGTGGAGGTGTCCAGGCACTAGAAAAAGGGTCGGATTCAGAACACTGTGCACCAGGCCTGATAAGAGCACAAAGTGTAAGAAAACAAAAAAATGAGTACATTGTAGTGGGGGGGGGGGGGGGGTCCAATGCTGGGAAGATCAGAGGTTGAGTCCATTCCCCATGTATCATTAAAATAAAAAAGGCGGGGTTTTACAGCAACTATGAGAGCAGCAGAACTGTGAAAAATATTGGGAACTATGGTAAAGAGCAATAGAAATCTAGACAAAAATTACACTTGCACCATAACACCTCTCCCATGCACGCTGGCATATTTCTGAGGTGGATGGAATCTGGCAGTACTTATGCTTTGCTAAATGAAGCTCTAGTCACTTTACTAAGGGCACAATAGCGGTGACGTGTCACAGATGTGATGATTTTGCAGGCCTAAAAAACCCCAAGAGTGTTTGTTACACACAACTGAGTCGGGTTCAAGCAGGGGAACAGGAGGCAAGAAGTTCTGCGAATCTTCAACAAACCCCTAAACCATGCCGCCATTGCAGCAGCATAGCTCATTCTGCTGCACACAGATAGCATGTGCAATGCTGCACATAGATGCCGAGCGCGCGCCCATACTCCGATAGCACCACCCATCATGAGCTTTATGCAACCCAAGATTATACTCTTATTCACTTCAGAACAGCACCACCCATCATGAGCTTTCTGGAACCCAAGATGTCACTCTTGTTCACCTCTGAACAGCACCGGCCATCATGAGCTTTCTGCAACCCAAGATGTCACTCTTGTTCACCTCTGAACAGCACCACCCATCATGCGCTTTCTGGAACCCAAGATGTCACTCTTGTTCACCTCAGAACAGCACCACCCATCATGAGCTTTCTGCAACCCAAGATGTCACTCTTGTTCACCTCTGAACAGCACCACCCATCATGCGCTTTCTGGAACCCAAGATGTGACTCTTGTTCACCTCAGAACAGCACCGCCCATCATGAGCTTTCTGCAACCCAAGATGTTACTCTTGTTCACCTCAGAACAGCACCGGCCATCATGAGCTTTCTGCAACCCAAGATGTCACTCTTGTTCACCTCAGAACAGCACCGCCCATCATGAGCTTTCTGCAACCCAAGATGTGACTCTTGTTCACCTCAGAACAGCACCGCCCATTATGAGCTTTCTGCAACCCAAGATGTGACTCTTGTTCACCTCAGAACAGCACCACCTGTCATGCGCTTTCTGCAACCCAAGATGTCACTCTTGTTCACCTCGGAACAGCACCACCCATCATGAGCTTTCTGGAATCTAAGATGTGACTCTTGTTCACCTCAGAACAGCACCGCCCATCATGAGCTTTCTGGAACCTAAGATGTGACTCTTGTTCAACTCAGAACAGCACCACCCTTTCCACCCGAGAGACCCAAAATGATGCACCCCGACTATACTACAGCGCTCGTCCCTTTTGCAATTGGAGACCCACCACTCATAATTGAGCCCAAAAAGAGTCCCCACGCCTCGCTGGTAACAAAGAACGTGGTTCTTGAAAAGCCGCTGACATCACTGCTCGGCTCGATGTCGACAGGTGCACAGGTGTATAGGGCAGA
This sequence comes from Triturus cristatus, assembly GCF_964204655.1. Classification (NCBI taxonomy): domain Eukaryota; kingdom Metazoa; phylum Chordata; class Amphibia; order Caudata; family Salamandridae; genus Triturus; species Triturus cristatus. The sequence continues at coordinate 1,189,182,910 of NC_140592.1, forward strand.
ACAAGCCGGCCCTCCCAGCCTTTACTTTGACTGACAAAGGACGTGTTTGCACAACCACCTGCAGCGGTGCCCTGCCGTGTGCCAGTGAAGGCTTGTCTCCGTTTGCAGTGGGCTCGGCCCTTCTCTGCACCCAAAAGCACTGGTAAGGCCGCCAGTGAAATGCAACTCATAAGAGGCGATCCCAACACATCCGATGCAATAAACACACAAATTAGCTATTAAATCACAGACTAATCAGGACTCACTGAAACCCCGCATCATGCAAATGAGGTCCTGCAGAGTAAAGAGCGACGAGGGACGTGTCCTTCCATGAGGCTGACATAGTCGCCACCTGTCCTGTTTTTGCAGGGACCGTCCCGGCAAGTTGGAGACTGTTCCGGGTGATGCTGTTGCAGAAACGGTTCCTCTTTATTACACACAGGTACGCAAACAAGACCTTTCTATCCACAGCAGCCCTGTGCTGCAAAGTCTGCCGGGAAATGTGGCTCAAATGTTGGCAACTCTGGGTTTATCAAAGGTCCCCCCAACTCAAACAAATACCCCCAAATCATTATTCGGCTCAAACATTAACCAGGATTCCAGTTCTCTCATAAAAAAGCCCAAAGACTCGTTTTAAAAGGTCACAAATTGCAATGAATAAAAGTTTGGCGAGGAGAAATACAAGTTTTAAAGGTCCCCACTCCATTATTCTGCTGCAGCGAGTCTGAAAAGTTATTTCTTAAGTCTGTCGAGTTCTTACATGTCCAAAGATCTTACAAGATGGGAAACTGCTAAAATACTGACGCACCCATCAGAAAAAAACTACCTGCCATGTTCCCACGGAAGGTTTAATGCAATAACTCAAGTTACAGAGCGCCGGGCGAGTGTTTCAATGAACATTACCTTTTATTATTCTGAATGAACCACTTGAAGGAGGAGGGGGCGGGTGCTTCAACCAAGTACTTTACATTCCAGTTTGGCGCGCGGCCATTTCACGGTGCCTCGTTTAGCTCCTCGAAGGAGATTTAAGAACTGGACACGGAGTACAGGGGCTGCTAGAGGTCGACATGAATGGAGGTGCGGGTACCTCGTTTCAGGGGAGCGTTGCACGGATTCGGCCCCTCCATCACAGGAGGGGGAGGGGCGAGCTATGCAAATGAGCACCGCCAGCGCAGGAAGGTTGATGTGGTTTACGCAGCGCGACTCGACTCAAAGAACAGACCACCAGGCTTGCGAGAAAACAGAAAAGCAGCTTTGAGGGGGAGGAGGGGAAAGCGAGACTTGAGTAAAAGAAAGTATAGGCAAGTTCGAGAACACGTTAAGGAAAGTCACGGAATTAGTACAGTAGCAACGCAGGGTTTATGCTTTTTAAGCCAACGCAGACATTAAACAGGCTACTTTTCGAGTTCCACTTGAGTTGCAAGATGTCTGGGTGCTGGCCTTATTAAATTGGTTGGGTCTAGCTCTGCGCTTTAAAAAAAACAAAAAAAAAAACTATGAATCATATGCTTGCAAAGTGTATTTTCTAAGATTTACCCTGATCAACAAAAGACTTTGCGCCTCCGCTGAAAAGTTCCCTTGGCCTCACCAAGTTCACTTATATATCTAGCTTCAATCACATTCAATAAATACAAGTTTCAAAGATGAATGCAAGGTGAATAAGGGACTTCACAGGTGATGCCCTCAGCTACCTACTGGTGGTGCGTCCAAGTACCCCAAACCCTGAAACAAACTCCAACCCTGACACGTGACTGCATGGGCACACACGAAACCTAGTATAATTCAAGTGTACTGTACACCCAATAGAATCTTAGAAATCCCAACCTATCTAACACCACGGTATTTAGGCCTCGTCTCAAATCAACCTAATATCTCCACATGAAGGTCCCACATAGCACTGATCTATCCATCAACAACACACGCTCAGCGCTCTCCTTCACATACCACCACCTAGGAGTCTGTGCACATGTAGGAACGGAGCTGCGAGGCTCGATTCAAGCATTCCACAGACTGCTGATATAGTAGAAAGTCTCAAAGAACCCATCATACCTACCTATAGTTCTAGGAACCAAGCATTAATATCTCTTCTAAGACCCGGCAAGAAAGGAAAAAACTTTAACATTTCACAGGTGACTGCTACGGAGCAGCACTGGAACCAAACTCCTAATCCCTCCCATATCGTAGGCTCTATGCCACAGGAGGGACTGGAAGTATCTGTCTCGCACAGGGCACCATACAGTTCTTTCATTTACTCAGATTTCAGTGAGAAGCTTCAGATATCAGCCCAGGAAAAGCAAAAACCAGGGATCTAGGAGGCCCTCTAATTCCGTACATTGTAGGCAGGTGGGGCGGGGGGCTAAGTGCTTGTCCCGATGCCACACGCCGGAGCTGCAACTCACAGGAAATCCTCTTTGTGAAAAAGGGCGAAGTAATATGGTGAACACTATCACTGGCGACTCAAGACAATGCTTGGATGCTTTTTCATCCCAACCGAGTACCCAGTTACCACGTCATCAAGGGAAGCAATAGTTTGTGGCAGAGAAAAGTCATATGCGACACCCTCGGAGACAACAAACTGGCAGATGACCTGCAGGCGTGGGTGGCAATGCTGGCCAGACTCCTGGAGTCCCCAGATGTCCTACCCCCGTGAGCTAGAGTTGTGTGACTGAGGTGAGATGTAGGTGCTGGTTATGGAATGGGTGCCATTCATGTTTCACCTCTACATGGACCTATATGTACCCGCGACCCAGTATCTATCATATAGATGTACTCATGTCATTAATGTTCTCTTTTTGTACCATTACTACTTGTCCGACTGTAGCAGACAGGGGTGGGTGGGAGGTTGATTTAAAGTTCTCCGTGTACTAGACATTGAGACGTAGAACCTAGTCTTTCTTAAATGGCAATAGAAATGTATACAAAAAACAAAATAAAAAAATAAACAGAAGTAACAGCAGGAAGTCAAGCTGCCGCTTCTATTCAAATTTACCTTTTGAAGTATTTTATTGGATCAGAAGACCGATGCTATACACACTGTGAAATAAGGATCTTGTTTCACGCCAATTTTGTATATTCTGTGTCCAGTAATACTCTCTTCACCACCATCAACCACCCCCTCCCTTAGCACGTAGACAACATCCATCACAACCAGAAGATGAACACCGCGGCCCTTGAGCTCAATATGTGTGCGCGTCTCATCGGCATTATAGGGTGGATTGGAATCGCTGATCCCGGAAGGCCTGGCTTCATCATTTGGTGAAGGTGCGAGGCGAGCAGGAGAGGCGAGACCTAGCTGAAAAGCAAACTCCTGCGAATGGCAAATATACTTGGCCAAAGCAGCAAGCATCTCATCGGGGAAGGGGTCAGCGCCTCCAGGCTGGGATTTGGGAAAAGGGACAGAGAAATCATGCTTTCCGTAGTCACTGCTCAAAAAAAACGTTACAAATATTCAAAACATTCAACATGAAAACATTTTTAAGCATCTGTAAAAATAGGACAAGGAAGGATGTGGGACAAGAGAAAAAGGAGGAAAAAAGATTATGGGAAGAAAAGAGGAAGTGTGTTTGGGTGTTGCACCCCACAATTTCTAGCCACTGCCCTCCATCTGGCACCGCTTCTACACACTGGCCTCTTTTCAGCACCATTTCTAGCCAGGGTCCTCTCTCCGGCACCGCTTCTAAACAAGGACCTCTTTTTAGCACCATTTCTACCCAGGGTCCGCTATCAGGCACCACTTCTAGACAGGGACCTCTTTTCTGCACCATTTCCAGCCAGTGTCCTCTATCCGGCACCGCTTCTAGACAAGGACCTCTTTTAAGCACCATTTAGTGTCCTCTATCTAGCGCCACGTCTAGACAAGGACCTCTTTTCAGCACCATTTCTAGCCAATGCCCTCTATCCGGCGCCCCTTCTAGACTCTGGCCTCTTTTCAGCACCATTTCCAGCCAGTGTCCTATATCCGGCACTGCTTCTAGACAAGGACCTCTTTTCAGCACCATTTCTAGCCAGGGTCCTCTATCCGGCACCGCTTCTAGACAAGGACCTCTTTTCAGCACCATTTCTAGCCAGGGTCCTCTCTCCGGCACCGCTTCTAGACAAGGACCTCTTTACAGCACCATTTCTAGCCAGGGTCCTCTCTCCGGCACCGCTTCTAAACAAGGACCTCTTTTTAGCACCATTTCTACCCAGGGTCCGCTATCAGGCACCCCTTCTAGACAAGGACCTCTTTTCTGCACCATTTCCAGCCAGTGTCCTCTATCCGGCACCGCTTCTAGACAAGGACCTCTTTTAAGCACCATTTAGTGTCCTCTATCTAGCGCCACGTCTAGACAAGGACCTCTTTTCAGCACCATTTCTAGCCAATGCCCTCTATCCGGCGCCCCTTCTAGACTCTGGCCTCTTTTCAGCACCATTTCCAGCCAGTGTCCTATATCCGGCACCGCTTCTAGACAAGGACCTCTTTTCAGCACCATTTCTAGCCAGGGTCCTCTATCCGGCACCGCTTCTAGACAAGGACCTCTTTTCAGCACCATTTCTAGCCAGGGTCCTCTCTCCGGCACCGCTTCTAGACAAGGACCTCTTTACAGCACCATTTCTAGCCAGGGTCCTCTAGCCGGCACCGCTTCTAGACAAGGACTTCTTTTCAGCACCATTTCTAGCCAGGGTCCTCTATCCGGCACTCCTTCTAGACAAGGACCTCTTTTTAGCACCATTTCTAGCCAGGGCCCGCTATCCGGCACCGCTTCTATATGCCCATATTTGAGTGATGTTTGAGCACAACTCGTTTCTCTGTACAGTGCTCCAACGTGGACTTGACATTGTGGGCGCTATAGAAATAACTCAAATAAATGCATATTTTTTTTAATTTAGAGGGCACTGGCCCACATTTCTGGGGACAGAGACATTTATTTTATCATCATAGTTTGTCCTAGATCAAGAGATAGGAAAGCAGAAAAGTGAGAAAGAAGGAAACAGAGACATATAGTAAACTATCGACAGAGGCAGAAAGCAGGGATGATAGAACCCACCAGAGTGCGCCCAGGGGCACCTATGCCTTGAAGTGGCCGTGCCTTACAAGCCAGTCGAGGGAGGCTGCTGCACTCCCAGGGCTGCCTTGCAGTGGACAGCACTGGGCTGACCTAGAGGGCTTTCAACAGCGTGGGTTGGGAACATCCGTTTAAGTGGAAGACTTCAAGTTGAGCCAATGTCTCTGCATAAAACTGTGTGATTGTGATGTACTAATATTTACTGCACCACTGATGAACGGATAAGAAACAAGCGAAGAGCCCCTGGCAGTTACTTGGAGCTCCTGAATAAAAGCTATTTTTATATGTAGTGACTTGCAACAGTAAATCATCTTGACCGAATTGCAAAAAAAGCATAAAAAAGATACCCTAAAGACAAATAAAAAGGTATACCAGACAATCAGGCTGAGAGGAAATGAATCATAGCGTCATTATTTTCCCTGTCTCCTCAAAGCGAATCTTCGCTCCCTCACAGACAGTCAAGTCCTCTAAGGGGAACCATTTATAGTCAGGGGCCATCTTGAAAATCTGGTCTAGACCCGGCCTTCCTGGACTAGCATTAGACACCCATCATAGAAGGTTTTAATGCAGGATACGTATCAGTTCAGCATTCCACAAAATGTTACATTAGGTTCTCAACAGGATTTTAAAAAAATCAGCAGAAGGACATAGACAGCCAGGGTATTGCTTAAATTGTGGCAGGGTCTCCCTACACCTGCCCTATTATAAGAGTAAACACATGCTGAGGAGGTAGGAGACCCACTACAACTGAAGATGTAGCTTAATTGACAAGGATGTAAACAGAGTGCTCGGCTGGGAAGCCAAACGCGACTTGTGCCTACCACAGCACCCATGCCAGCCTCACAGTGGAAACCAGGGGGGCTTCATACAAGGACACTACATGCAAAAAACATTAGGCCATTCACAGGACAAGGTAGTCTCCCGGTATCTGGCAGACAGCGAGCTCAGCTAGGTAGAGGGGAGGAAAGAAAGGAGAGCGGGAAACTAGCTGGGACTGCACCAGAAGGGTATGGCAATGCCGGCCTAATCCCTAATCTAGGGCGAGAGTGCATGTGCTCTTCAATGGCCTCGATGAAGGGAAACTTGGTCTGAGATGGAAAACTGGGCCTAGGACAGGTCTTTCTCTCTCCGCAGCAGCACGGTAAACAGTCAAAAGGCCTAGTGCGAGAAGTGGCGAGACGGTTACTCCGGATCCACCTAAACAGAATTAGTACAAACATTAAATATGAATGCCCAGCAGGATTCTTAGAGAGAATGACTTTATTAAACCCCTTAAAACTATAATGCGATACAGATCAAGCAGGTCGGGCTCCACCACGAACCATTCAAAAGTAGATGAGGAAACTGTCCGTGGCGTGAGGGCCCTGTTCTGTGGTTCGTGGACGGGTTCTAGGCACTGGAAGGCCTGGGTTCCCGCCTTCTTACCCCAAACCTTGGGATCAAAGTAGGTTTTGACCCAGAATCCCCTGGGAATGCTGCATGTTGGTGGAGGTTGGAAGTCTGCCTGGCCCGCAAAGTATCAGTAACCTGAGATCAGATGGTGCAAAGAATGAGATCCTGGACTTGAAGTCCAGTCCCCAAACTCTGGCCCTGGACATTCAGAGGCAGACCCTCCTCACCCCCCAGCGTGTTTTAAAGACACTTGACTGGGACCAGGGCCGAAGGTCTGAAGGTGGCCATCTTCACACCATGCCAGATGGAGCCATCTTCACATCACGCTAGATATGGGCTAATGAACCCCAGGTTAGTGAGAGTTACCGCATTGACAAACGTTTACTTGGCGGCGCGCGGGCCTCACAGCTCACTGTGGTTTCTGCTGCTGCTTTTCGACAGTGCCTCTGGGTCTAACCGCAAGACTTCACTTGAATGCATCCTATTTTGCCCTCCCCCTCAATGTATCTATTTTATTTTGAGTCGAGTTTGCTGCTTCCTCCACCCTGTTGGCCCAAGCCCCTGTTTGTTGCAGAGCCACCTAGACCTCGCCAGGTTTCGCGGCAGTGCCCTGTCGTGCCATGCCGGGCGGGCACCAGGCCCGCATTACTCAGCTGTCCACAAGAAAGGCCCGTCGCTTACCAGGCGCGGCGGCGGCGGCGCGGGGTGAACGTGAGGGAAATGTTTAAAATGCCTGCAGCGTCATTGATTCGCCTGGGAGCGTCCGGGAGCCGCGCTGCTGACAGACGCACTTTAAAAAGACACAATCTGAGCAGGGCGGGGGCGCGCACCCCCCCCCCCCTCCCCCTCTGCGGCTCTGCCGCGCCCGTGTGCAGGAGGAAGCCCGGGAGCGTGCGGAGGGTGCGTACACGCCACAGGGGGCCACCGGACGGCAGAAAACGGACTCTGCGTCAGGACGAAACGTCGAGGGGGACTACAGGGAGCCCCACACCCCTTTTTTTTATTTATTTATTTTTTTAAATAAAGCGTTTCAAAGTGCACCCGTGACATAACTACCTACCGTTAATTACAGGTACTGGCCTTATCCAATGCAATGGTACAAACGGCGCTGGCCTTCAAATGGTGGGAGGCCTGTCTCCCGGCGCCATTTTTGTGGCATCAGGTGTTCGGGGTTAGTGACAGCAGACCATCAAGAAAATTAAGTTATTTGCGTAAATACATTTTGCAAAAACCTACTATATGCGTTGCTGTCTATATAGGCTGCAGGATCTGTGTAAATGGAAAAAGCGGCGAGGGCCCGTGGCGCACACATGGTATTACTGGTCATACAGGTGCAGTGGAGTGGGCCCGACACCCCCAGCACGCGGTTCTAAAGGTGCAGTAGAGTGGGCCCGACACCCCCAGCACGCGGTTCTACAGGTGCAGTAGAGTGGGCCCGACACCCCCAGCACGCGGTTCTACAGGGGCAGTAGAGTGGGCCTGACACCCCCAGCACGCGGTTCTACAGGTGCAGTAGAGTGGGCCTGACACCCCCTCTGCGGCTCTGCCGCGCCCGTGTGCAGGAGGAAGCCCGGGAGCGTGCGGAGGGTGCGTACACGCCACAGGGGGCCACCGGACGGCAGAAAACGGACTCTGCGTCAGGACGAAACGTCGAGGGGGACTACAGGGAGCCCCACACCCCTTTTTTTTATTTATTTATTTTTTTAAATAAAGCGTTTCAAAGTGCACCCGTGACATAACTACCTACCGTTAATTACAGGTACTGGCCTTATCCAATGCAATGGTACAAACGGCGCTGGCCTTCAAATGGTGGGAGGCCTGTCTCCCGGCGCCATTTTTGTGGCATCAGGTGTTCGGGGTTAGTGACAGCAGACCATCAAGAAAATTAAGTTATTTGCGTAAATACATTTTGCAAAAACCTACTATATGCGTTGCTGTCTATATAGGCTGCAGGATCTGTGTAAATGGAAAAAGCGGCGAGGGCCCGTGGCGCACACATGGTATTACTGGTCATACAGGTGCAGTGGAGTGGGCCCGACACCCCCAGCACGCGGTTCTAAAGGTGCAGTAGAGTGGGCCCGACACCCCCAGCACGCGGTTCTACAGGTGCAGTAGAGTGGGCCCGACACCCCCAGCACGCGGTTCTACAGGGGCAGTAGAGTGGGCCTGACACCCCCAGCACGCGGTTCTACAGGTGCAGTAGAGTGGGCCTGACACCCCCAGCACGCAGTTCTACAGTTGCAGTAGAGTGGGCCCGACACCCCCAGGACGCGTTCTACAGGTGCAGTACAGTGGGCCTGACACCCCCAGCACGCGGTTCTACAGGTGCAGTAGAGTGGGCCTGACACCCCCAGCACATGGTTCTACAGGTGCAGTAGGGTGGGCCTGACACCCCCAGCACGCGGTTCTACAGGTGCAGTAGAGTGGGCCCGACACCCCAAGGAAGCGTTCTACAGGTGCAGTACAGTGGGCCGGACACCCCCAGCACGCGGTTCTACAGGTGCAGTACAGTGGGCCGGACACCCCCAGCACGCGGTTCTACAGGTGCAGTAGAGTGGGCCTGACACCTCCAGCACGCGGTTCTACAGGTTCAGTAGAGAGGGCCTTGAACCCCTCCCCCAGTCCCCCAGCATGCAGCCGTACAGATGCTGTAGAGCGGGTCCAGGGACCCTGAGCACGCGATTGTACGGGTGATCAAGCAGCACCTTGAGTGTGTTTGCAGGCTACTTGCAATGCACCAACATGCCTATAAAGAACATGAGAGCGGGATGCAAGCGTGGAGGATGGCGAGTGGGGTGTGGCACACCCCAATAGATGGCCGTCACCTATGAGAAGGGGATTACATTGTATTTTAATTATTGCAGAAGGATGTTAGATGACCTAAGATGCTAACAGCCTTTAGTTTCTTGTCCTCTGGCCAAAGGGCACCTCCTGCCGCTCTTCTCATACCTGGCCTAAAGCCTCCTCTACAGCGTTTTGAAAAAAAGTCCAAGACATGTGACTGCTGGAATGTGGCCAGCCTCCCAGAAGCTTCCTTGGGAATTGAATTTTTCAGCAGGATCCAGGTTTCAAGGTTGAACCTTGTGGCTTTTTGCTGCAGGGTTATGGATACCTCTTGATTCAGGAAAGAAATGCTTAGGTCAGGAGTCCATGCCCTTGGTCCAGGCATTACTGTCTCTTTCCTCCCCCGATATTCACTTGCGCTGGTGCAGTACATTATGCGCGAAGATGCACCATCGCCGGAGGCCGGCTGGCCACATCAGACCTGCACCTCCTCTTCCTTCTCTGAAGAGCAAGAATACACAACAGCAAGTCACCCGGCCTGCTGGACGAATGGAGCAAACAGATGACTTGGGCCCACAGTCACTGGCTACAGAATGGCAACTGGAGTTTCCACAACATTTCATACAGTAAACAATAAAGTTGAAACAACTCAACTAAGAATTTCCAGTTAGATGTTGACTTTGGCATTCTTTCAGTGCAGCTTAGCAATAAATGTTTGAAGCTGATTAGTCTGTGTTTTTTGTCCAAGTCCACAGTTGTGTACACATTTGAGTTCCTAAACAAAGACCATAGTTGTTCACGGCTATTATCTCCACGCCACCACCTTTATACATATTCATCGCTCCATCTTTAGTTCCAAAGACGGAGGGTCAGGCGTTTGTTGCTGCTATGGGCACCCAAGGAGAAAAGGCTGTGATTTTGAAACCTCAACCTGTGACTCTTCATGGTCGCTTGGATACCGGCACCACATTCCACCAGGCTGGAATGCTGCTTCCTGTCCCTTGGAATGTTGACAGTGGGCCGTGGTCCTTTTCTGCCCACTCTTCTTAGAGGCTCCTCATAGGGATACTCAAGAAAGTTGCACCCACCTCTTCTTACTAGTCTGGATTTGTTCGAAGAAGAGGTTGAAGTGTAGGCGTTTTTCGTCTGGGCCCGCCGGCATCGGCAGACTGCTTCACTCCATCAGATGTCAAAAGTAGGGTCTTCTTATGGTCCTTCTCGCATCACTAGTGCCTAAAGTCTCTGGGCACAGCCGCCATTGATTTGCAGTGAAACCGCATATGAGCTTTCGAGGAACAATCTTCTAGGTTTCACGTACACTTGTTTCGTGCCAAAGAATTCCAAACAAGCTGACCCTGCCCGCTTGCCTTACGTGAACCTCACTGAAGTCCACCATGTTACCTAGATGCTCACTTCCTTCTGGCCTTCTTTCCCATGTCTTTGTAACTTGTTGGCTGCATGAGTTATTATATTTAGATTGTCCATATCTTGCTTTCTGAGAAGCCATTAGGTTTTGAGGCCCACATGACCCTGCTCAGGTAGGCGGCAGTGAGTGAAGGAAGACTGCTGTAGGGAATGGATGTGGTTTTACTGAGGTGAGGATCTGTGGTGTGCTCTCTCGGGGTGCATGGAAAGAGGCTGGTTCCCTGTGTTATGGTCTACTGTAGCCAGGGATACACTGTAAACCCTGGACAGCAGAGCGGTGTCCTCTGCTGGCAGAGCTTTGAAAAGTGACTAACTTTCTAGTGCGGGGTGAAACAATGCAGGTGCGAGTTAAGAAAAGGCACGCAAGCGCAGGGTGGCTCGGGTCCCAAGGTGCAAGGTATAGCAGGAGATTAGGACAGCATGTGTTCAAAACAGGCATGGTTAGGTGTTGGCTATTTCAGCTGATTTTAGGACCGTGGAATATCCTCCATGGTTTCGTCTCTTGACGCGTGTTGCTCGGCCTCCCTCGTAAGCTGGCGCAGAAGGTCCAAGCGCGAGCGGATGATGGAGACTGTTCCGCTGAGAAGCACGCGCCTGCCCTCTAATGTGGCTGGAGTCAAGGCTTGCAAGCAGGTTAAAGCAGGACCAGGAGCGGTCTCCCGGATAAGTCACTAATGATCATCTTGTAAACCTATTGCTGTAGAGCAGGTTGGCCATATAGTCAGGCTCTGGCTCCTCCAAGGCACCCAGTCGTGGTGCTAAGTCTCAGCCCCTCAGTTGCCTTCTAGCTACCTGCAGTAGCACCAGCCTTCTCCCTCTGAATGTCCGCAACAACCCTAGATCGTCTTCATGTCTGGACCTTCTCGACCCCCAGGGAAAAGGCGGAGATCCATCCTTTCAGAACCCTGGAGGACATTGGGGAGTGAGAAGTGCATGGGGGGGGGGGGCGGGGTTTTTTCAGCTCCGGGCCTGCCTGAGGAGGTGTGGAACCTTCTCCTGGCAAAGACACTGGGATACGCGGAGTTGTATAAAAGGGCCGACTCAAAGAGTCTAGTTAGGAGAGGAGACACTGCAGAGAGAAAAAGGACTGAGTGTTGTATAGTGTGATCCAGTCACATCCATTAAGCGTTGCGCGTTTTGACATATCCATTAAGTTGCGTGTTTTGTCATATCCATTCAGTGTTGCGTGTTTGTCACATCCAGAGCTGCGTGTTTTGTCATATCCATTAAGAGTTGCGTGTTTTGCGTGTTTTGTCATATCCATTAAGAGTTGAGTGTTTTGTCATATCCATTCAGTGTTGCGTGTTTTGTCATATCCATTCAGTGTTGCATGTTTTGTCATATCCATTAAGAGTTGCATGTTTTGTCATATCCATTAAGAGTTGCATGTTTTGTCATATCCATTCAGTGTTGCGTGTTTTGTCACATCCATTCAGTGTTGCGTGTTTTGTCATATCCATTAAGAGTTGTGCGTTTTGTCATATCCATTCAGTGTTGCGTGTTTTGTCATATCCTTACAGAGTTGCGTGTTTTGTCATATCCATTCAGAGTTGTGTGTTTTTGATAAGGACTTGAGTGGAAGATGGAAGACTGCTCAGGGGGAGGCTGTGCACCCCCCCCCCCCCCTTCTCTTCCCCTCCCCCCCCCCCCCACCCTCTTTTCCATCTTCCCTGTGTATATCAGGGCTTGGGGTGAACACGGTGAGGTAGTAAGAAAACTGCAACTCAAAATAAAGGATGGCTGGAGTGGCCGTTGGAGTGCAAGATGGGATATATGCACAGGAAGCCTTGCACTTTGACCTAGGAGGACCAGTTTAAAAAGCTACGGTAGAAACCACAAAGTGAGGTGCCCCCTGTGGGGCGACTGGGGAGCCAGCTCCCTCGCGCCACCAGGTAACACCCGCTTTTACTAACCTGGGACTCGTTAGTCCCCATCTGGCAAGATGCAAAGATGGCTTCCTTCCACCTCAAGCACGTGGAACTGTGCTGTATGGGACAGCGCGGTTCATACCCCTACCCAAGGCTCGCCTTCACTGGAGCGCCGGGGTATCCCACATACACCCACATCCAGGCCAGATTTTCAGGATGACCACTCTGTAAATAAGTTCCACTTAGACTCACTGTATGCAAATGTATATAACATCCTTCCTGCATGTGTATCCCATGTTCCCCTTACCCTTGCCCCACCCATCAGTCAATCGCCTGATGGATGCGCCCTGCGCGACCTCAGACCGTTGGGGAGTTTGTAGACGGGACCACAAACGGCATCCTGCTGGGGAGCTCCTATGATGAGGTCATACATTTTACGTGTGCTCACTTCCGTTCCCGGCTCTGATATCTGACGCATACTGGTAACGAAGACGTGATCCGAACCTGCGCCTGCAGAGCACAGTGGATATATCGTATGAGCAAGGCCGACAAAATCAGGCGACTTAGCGGCCGCTACATTTTCTGCACAAATATTGATTTGCCAATTGCCACTGTATCCATCACCTGCTACATAATCTACAGTTTAACAAAAAAGTTATTTCTAGTTCGAACGGATCAAAAGTTACTAAAAACAGTGCAACACGTGTTGCTGCGCAGCAGAACGCCCCCAGGTCGACCTCATCTTTCTGTTGCTTATCGCAGTAGTCGGATGCCAGACTGGACTAATGAAGTGAAACCTTTGCCCATATAGTCTCAACGTGTGGAAAGGACAAAAATAACGACATGTGCTGCATTAGGCCTTTTGATATGACTGTCCTCGAACGCATAATTTGGTAAACTCTGCTACATAATTTGATCCTCCCTGCCGCATAATTCCATTGGCCCGGCTTGTGCGGATATCTTGAAAACCGTGAGTTGGTTCGCTCACCTCCCACCCACGTTGGGTGCGATGGCGGGGGTGCTCGGTCACTTTGCCACTCCTGGGTGCCCTCCTGCGGCGGGTGGTACAAGTGCACCCCGCCCGCGCGCCCACGGCTGTCCCAGGCCCGGGAGGTCGCCCCTTGAAGGCCCGTGACAGCTGAAGCTGCCGAGGACGGGAACCTTGGCGACCGTCAGCGCACACATCTCGGCATAATCACACCATCCGCATTCCTGGAGGGACATTCTTATAGCGGGGAATCAATGGCTCCCTGGGGAGGGGCGACGGGGGAAGGAGCTGCCAACAATGCCTAGGGAGGGGGGCTTTTCAGGGGGCGCCGAACAAGCCCATGGAGAGTTTCTCACATCGACAGCCAGCCGTGGGAGGGGTAAGCTGCTCCCTGAGATACTTCTCTAGTTAGAAGGACAAGTTTTTGCGACAATCTTGGAAAAACTAGGCGCTAGATTTAGTAAATCGGCTAGATTGAAGGCCAATAAAAGGTATTACGTAACCTTGCAGATACATCCAGACTTCGGTTCTTCAAACTTCGCTCTGAGGGACGTCTAGGAGGCCGGGTGCTACCCCCACCCCTAAAAGAGAACTTTACTGCCATGGCCCACCTTCTGCCCTCCAGTCACGGGCACGAGGCTCTTGCCACGTACCCGATCAAGGGTCCAGGCATGCGGCACTGCTGACCACGAGGGCATATCTGGAACCAGAGCTGGACTTTGCTCAGTGGGCGCCCTGGGCAAACCCAAACTTGGCACCCCACTCGTCCTCTTCAATTTTTATATATAATGATATTTTGAGAGGAGTCGAAGGACATGAAGGGGCAAAATTAAGGAGAGTCATGAAAAATAAACAAAAAGCAGACGAGGATACTGTCAGCTTTCAGAAAAAGTGTTCACATACACTTTCTTTGTTTTATAAGTGTACGGAGACTGCAGCCGGGAGATCCAGTGCCCCGCTGGAGATCGGCGCCCTGGGCGTGGGCCCAGCTCACGCATGCTAAGGGCCGGCCGTGACTAGCATAACATGTGTATGGGTAAGGTGCACGTTCACTCGTACGCATCTTGGCGCTGAATAACATATTTTTACTGATACCAAATTCAGTGGTAGTCATTTTATCGACCTCAGAAAGATGAAAGGCTGAGTGGACCCGCCGGGATTTAAACCTGTAACCATGGACGCGCTAGCTCCTCCACCTTGAAGCTCCAGGCGTGCATCACCCAGTCTGCAAAGGGAGGGTGAACTCTAAAAACACGTCCCCTTCCCCCTCGAGTTCTTCGCCTTGCCGTTGGAATCGACTCTGCTTAGTGAGAAAGGACCTCGAGAGATCCCAGAGAATTGATCCTAACGGAAAGTCGCTTTGGCGTTCACATTCGCATCCTCTCCTCCGTAGATCTGATCGATAAACAGCCAGAAATCTTTTCGATTATTCTAATCCTGTAAACATCCAATAAACTGCCGTGCAATCACCTCCGTAGCCAGCTAATCGCCGACTGTCTCACACAATTCAGTGTCAGATTGACAGAATGTCAAACGCCACACACACATCTGTCAATCACCAGACTCCGCCCTACAAAGATTGGATGCGGCTCCAACTGCAGGGCTACCCGGGGAATCCTAGGGGGGGGGGGGGGGGGGGGGGGGTGACTTGAATCCTGCGTCAGGGAGAATCGAATTATGCCACAGGGTTTACTAACTGATGCGTCAAGAAAAGACAAATTATGCGGTGTTCAAAGGTTTCACCTTATTAGTACCGCTTTGAGACCCCAATACAGAAATAAGCAATAGAAAGGTGACCAGTCAACTTTCTGAAGGACCTTCGACTGTGCAGCAATACGTGTTGTCGAGTTTTCATAAACTTTTGATCCGTTTGTGTCAGAAACCAATTTTTTTGCTGAAACCAGCAGATTGTGTACCAGATAATAGATTATGGGGCAAACCCGTAATGATGTGGAAAATGCTGAAGCCGCAAAAATAGCATAATTCCAGTGGCCCTGACCACAGGGCCGCCTGACCTATAACTTTTTAAATGTGCTAATTTCTCAATAGTCTCGCATTTAGTGAACTCACCAAGCAACTTCATCATGAACAAAAAAAATAGCTTGTGCTTTCAGTAAAGTAACTACTTCAGAGGTTCCCCACCATGCCTATTAATGCTTCAAGCGCTCAGACTCGCTCATTAAAATGTACATTTCAATTCAAACCAGCAGTTAGCCATTTCTAAGCAATCCTAACTTTGGCAGACATGGGCACCAGGAGATGAAGTCATCTGCCCAAGATCACACGTTAGTAAAGTGGGGAAATCAGTCTTAAACACAACATGGGCAACCCCATTCTCTGTAGCGAGGGTTAGCTGAGCATTTGCTTTTACACGTGAGAACCCTAAATTATACTGAAAGGATAAGCAAGATGACAACATACAATTCACCATGCTTCAAATCCTGAGGCCTGTGACAGCCAGCAGATGGCTCCGTGAGGTAAATGTTCACAACGGACGTCTTTGAGATTTCCATGTCAGGAGTTTGAGTCCTGCCAGGACTAACACAAGCATTCATCAGGGTGAGGTCAGTAAACGGAGTACCATTAAACAGGGTAATAGGATTGCCTATTATAGCCCGGGCCACTAGAATTATGGAGAAGGGCTTACTACATTATGAGGCAAGAAAACACAAATTATGCAGCATAATGTGGCTCATTCTGTGATAGTTGTACCTAAGTATTTTGTCATTTTCACATGTCAACCCTATTTGGGCAAATAGTTCATCTCTTTATTATCACTCTGACACCCAAATACAACAATAAGAAGCAGCAGAAAGACGACCAGTCAATATTTACGAAGGGGCTGCCACTGTGCAGCCACACGTTGCTGTATTTTTAGTTACTTTTGATCCGTTTGAGCTAGAAACAAAATGATGTGCATTAAACTTTGTAGATTATGAATTATGTGACAAATCCATAATAGTGCAGTAAAAGCTGTAGCCACAAAAAAAATGGCATCATTCCAGTGGCCTAATTATAGTGGCTATAAACAGCAGATAAGCAGTGCGAAGCACTATAAATGTGCTACACAATACTTCACTGCCCTTGTCCCCTCGCCCACAAGAAAGATTATTTGCCCCACTCCCAAACCTGCCCAATGGAGAGCACTATGGCAGAATCAACTTTGGGCAAGAACCTTAGATCCGTGCAGGAATAGTGCTGCAGTGTGATCATTTACCATATTACACTCCTGAAAAGCGCCACGCCAAGCGCTACTGAAGTACCGCAAAAAGGGCCGCCGCGCTATGACAAAGGGGTGCATGTGCAACTCTGCCAAGGAATGGCTCATTCTAGAAATGTTATCTGAGGGCAGACATGAAAAGGGTCTAGTTGAGAATTATGTGGGGCTTTATCATGGTTTTTGGCACATTTACCAGATGATCTACATTAGAATAAATTACATAGGAATTGCATCTTTTGTTTCCCAGCATAACGTGTTAAGCACAAACAAATGAAGTACTGGCAAGCCAATAAATAGTTCTGGCTTTAATTTGCCAACGAATGCAAACAGGAGTTCACTAATTCTGTTTACATGAGTTGCACGCACAACTGCAGTTCATAACTTTAAAGCCTGCCATATTTTCTTTGCCAATTCTAGGAAAATAGATGTGAAAAATGACTGTCTTCTGCACATTAGACGTGTAGGAGATAAAAACGGAATGTGGCAAACAGTGTGATGACCGAGTGTACTTTTCAGGTTTAAAATAGGATGAGACAGTAAGACTCCTATGGGTGGAGCCATGGCGCGCAATATGTATCTTTTAAAGAATTGATTACAAAAAGTCCCACTGACATCTTCTGTCCAGCCAGACCAAAAAAAAAAAGGACTCAATCTGTCAAATAAACTATGACTGAGTGTACTTTTCAGATGAAAAATATTCACTCATATATTCTAATGTACGCACTAAGTGTAAGGCGTAATGATGTGCCACACAGCCGACAGCATGAGATTAGATGGCGATACTGATCAGCGTACAGCCAAAACTGACTCTTTGCATCTTTCAAAGAATTCGCAACATTATGTCAGATATAGAGGCGCCGTCAAGGCAGACCTAAAAATGGAAAATGTATCCATTTCACAGTTTAGTAAGGGAGTAATGCGTGTACAATTTCTTTAGCCTTGAAGATTTTCACCATGGAATCAAACATCAACTAGCCATACAGGAGTAAACAAAATGGCGCTTCAATTACAAGTTTACGCTGGATTGAGAAAATCCTATAGGATTACAAGGTATTATCAGACTGGAATAGAGCCGTGATGTACATGCTATGAGATTTGCTCCCCATCACTGCACCCATGGTGAGAGCCTTTGTCGTCAGTCTGAACTGGTTTGTGAGGTGTGTGAACGTTCCCATAAAAGATTTCTTTTCTACTGTGGGAAAGATTTCCGTATGTGGATGCAGACAAGTTGGATCTTTTTGGAGCGCAAGTTGTTCTTCTGCGAGACTTGTTTGACTGCCCAATTGCATCCGTAACCCTGTATTCCTCCTATATGTTCGATCAAAGTCTATCTGCCACCTGGACAGGACATGGGTTGCTCTACCCTGATACTTTCGCATCTCCAACCACCAATCTTTGCGGGCACGCAATGTACATAAGGCTGCAACAGACGCAAGTGGCCATGCACCAGCATCCACACGTGTCCTCCTTCAGAATTTGCGCTACTTTGAAACAATTCCTTGAAAAAGATCAGAAAACCAAAAGAGTTTACCAACCCAATCAAATTGTCAAGAAGAGAGAGCGACAGATTGGGGTCAACCTTTATTCTCCAACTATTATCCTCTTAGTGACTTAACTTGGGGAAGAAAAAAAGCACATCACTGTGACAGGAGAGACTGAAAAAACAACTTCTGGATATTTTTCTGGGTGCAACAGCATCAGCATTGACTACACTTTTGGAAGCTACCAGACACCGATCTCTCAATACCTGAAGACATTCCTCAACGACAATGAAGAAGTGTTTTTTGCAATTTTTGAGCTAAAGCTTGGTACGGTCTACTCAATTGCGCAGAAATATTTGTTTGGGCTTCGGACAGTTAAATACAAACGCCAAATAAAAACAGGTAAAAAGAGAATACTGTGGAAAATCACTCTCTAAAGGTGAGGGCGAATCAGAGAAATGCTGACCTGGTTTAAAAATTGACACTGCTTATCCAGAAAGATTAGTAACCACCTTTGCTGCATGACTGACACAATCCACTCGAGACATGGCATGGTTTGAGGACAATACACAAACTAGAAACAGAAATGACAGCTTGAAAAATTGTGTGGAGCATAAATTGGAGGCGAATGTCACAGCTGCACTTGCCAGATATAGAGTATATAGCGAGACAAACGCACGCAAATAAGTCATTTTTGCTGTTTTTAATACTATGAGCGAAGATAGAAACAGGAACAAATGTAAGTGAGATCACTACAGTGTGAGATAGACCTCTCATAGGCCCATCGGTAGAGATTCTGGCAATAAGTAATGACCAACAAGACACGGGCGGATTTCCGTTCACTTCTCAAGGACTTGAAGAATTTGAGAATTCCCCTTAGTTTGCTATATGTCTGACTACATTAGCACTTGTCAGAAACGGTGGGAATCTTATTCACTGAGGGGACTATGGATGAAACTAATTCACCAGACTCGATGGCGTTACTATTTATTTTCACAATATCATGCCCCGGTTCTTATCCCATTTTCTCGCATGCAGTGGGTATCTGGTCGCTAGGAGAAGCGGTCACCTAACACCCAGCAAAGTTTCTCCAGTGGTGGGCTTTATTTTTAGAACGGTTTCCTTGGAAACAGTGCAACTTTGAGAAGATGCATCAAACCCCTTGCCCAATGCTAGCACACATGTTCAGGTTTAGGAACAGGGGGATCTGTCAGATCTTGCTAGACTGAGGTCTTGGCAGGGACAAGTTCGGTCTTTGGTACTTCCGAAACTAAATGCAGAAAAGGAAAAAAACAAAAAAAAACATTGGCTATGGTTAATTTGGTTCATTCAGGTAATACTTGGAAATCTGTTATTGTGTTCTTTGTACCATATTTGAGGTGTTTCAGTGACACGGGAACCCCGCTCAAGGGTGATCATCTTTCAGCTTGTGTTTGCTGTAACATGAAGCGACTGGCTCGATTTGTTTGTGAGGGATGCAGGTGTGAGTGGAATGCAGTGAAAGATGTCACTGATGTTCCCCTACTGAGGATGCACTGTACGGTCACCCGTGTGTGTACTACGTCATTTAGTACAACAAATTCCTGTGTTGTATAGTACTACACTACAAAGGTACCTTTAAAATAGGCTGTGTGCTACAGGGTTTATCACGTAGGCAAGAACCACACAGCCCAGTAACGGTGCTGCGTAGAACAAGGGTCACCGTGAGGATGATATACCCTGTAGCACATCTCAGGTTCTGGTTGCTCTTTCTCCGGTTAGGTACCTGGTGTCCCCGTTACGTCAAAAGTGAAGTTATTAATATAAAAATGTCAGGGAAACGTTCTAAATTTAGAGGAAGGTGAATCGTACTCTATTGAGGAGAGTTTAGGAAGAGAGTTCCTTACTATCCTGTAACTTTGATATCTTTATTTAACCAGGAACAATTCACTGCTATTTGGGCATGCGTGTACATTTGAGATATGAAAAGGGAGGACTGCGGCGACGCGCCATGAAACCAGATCCCTACGTGGCTCAGTGTCAGCACACTTGCCCTTCCTCACTCCCTTCTCCATCACCCTGCCCTAACACTTCAACTCCCGATGCCCTATTATGGAAGGTTTAGTCCAGCTACCCACGTGCTGATTAGGCCACTCCTGTCGTCTTACGCCAAAAATGTGCCTACTTCAAGCCATCCATACCGCCTGGGCAAAGCCACAAGTATAGGCAGGGACTGAGCTCCCATGTCCATCAGATATCTTGCTGTTGACAACAAACCCACATATAACCAACACTTGCAGGCTAATTATATATTCGTCTTACCCAAGAAGATATTGGAGCATATTGGGCCTCCAAACCCCATTTGATGGCAGACATCGACTAGGCATTACGTGATTTAGGTAGGGAGCCAGTGCAAGTTCAACCACCTACCCTGACCACATTGCTTCATAGACTGCGAGAGACAAATACATTACAATCTCCATTGGTGTCAATCGAGGACAAGAAATTAATTTGGGCACATGGTTTCCCCGACACCAAATACGTGGGTTGTTCTGAAGGTGTCTTTGAACCTTCATAAAACGTTTCCAAATTCCCAGGATAAAACAAGCCAGAATGGGAGGACGATCATTTGCTTATCTGGCTCCTTCCCTCTGGAACTCTCTTCCCACACACTAACGTGTCGAACAACACTACCTCAAATTTCGTAAAGGCCTCAAAACCTGGCTTTTTAATCAGTAGAACCTTATAATTCTTTCTTAGCGTCCAGTCTTTACCTCTTGTCCATCACGTTTACAGGTGCCGGGAAACCTCCGGGTAGCTGCACGCCATATATAAATGTAATTAATAATAATACATTTCTTAATTTTCAAGACTTTTGCAGAGTTTCCGTCACTTCAGCAGAGGACTTTCTATTAAAGGGGATGCTCACCTTAACGCGTGGTTTGGGAATGCCTTCCCTGCTGCAACACTGTAAAGGAAAGAGAATATATGCGCCTATTTCCCGTGACATGGATTCATGCTCCAGGTGTTTGGAAAGTCTAAACAGAAGCCATAGGCACTACTGGATATAAATGCAGCTGGATTTCCTGTTCTCCGGCTACAAGACTTGCTTGAATCGAGAGTTCCCCAAGCAGACACCGCAGCTTGTACACTGGTGACTCTGCTCACCTGGAATAGAGATTACTATCAAAATATCTGAGCCCTTCTGTATATTTGGCAAGCTTTTACTGAGCACATGTCCGCCCCCATTGAGCTTGGACAACAGCCACTGTTATACCATCAAACATATTCTTGGCTTCTATGTTCAACTCAAAACCCACAGAGTGAAGACGGCAAAGGCTGGTTTATGATCCGGTTGCCAAGTTGAAAACGTGGGTGTCAAGAATAGATTATTGTAGGCGTTAATGTGTTTACTGAGTGCACTATTTATGACCTGCTTAAAACAATCTTCTGCGACTATCTTTGAATAGTTACTGCTTTGAAAATATATAATATTAGGTATAAAGTACCCCCTGCTGTACATTATAAGGATATTGCAAGTCACCAAGGAGTTCCACAAACATGAAGAAAGATTCTAGCTTTTCCCTATCCAGAGAGAGCAAAAAATAAACATTCTGTCTGCTTGTCATTGTAAGCTATTAAAAAGGAGCAGAAGAAATAAAAGCAACGGTCGTTTTTTTGCATTAAACAGCAGCTTCGATTATGCCCCATGATCTGTCCTGCCTTTCGCCTCAGCTGCAGGCTTTGTGATGTCAGAACACAACTGTAATTCCTCATACTAGTCTAGCTCCGACGTCTTTTCTTTATTTCGGGGCCTTGATGCATCATCGATTATCAAGGACTTAGTGACTGTTGTTTATACAGGAATGACAGAATCCCAAGTGTTATTTAGGTCTTAATTTGGGTTTCCATGCAATAGTCAGCCTATGAGAAGGAAAGAAAGTCACCTATCGCAGTAACCACTGCCACACAATGTAAACCATCAGACTGGCAGTGCATTTTAGAATCACTTACCCAATCGCCTCGAGGGGTAGCAAAGACGCCATGTCTCTACCCCGATAGCACAGAACGCCATACTTACAGTTGACGTCGCCAGGAATGGGACTATTAGTAAACGCTCATATATTTTTCTTTATCACAGATGTTTCCCTAAAACCATGGTTACATATTGCAAAAAAAAATATATATATATATATATATATATATATATATATATATATAGTTCCCATCCAGTAATTCTGCAGACAAATATCTACGTCCTTCTGCGTGCATGGTGTTTACGTGTAGCATGTGACCACCTGTGACTGTTACTAGACATGCACACTGCCTAAACCTTCAGGCATCGTAATATTAAACAAACTCTCACAGGTTAATAAGGGTGACATTGTTTTATAAGACTCTTCCAAGTGTCCAATTTTACTCTGTTCCCTGGTGGATAGATGTCTTATTAAGTTAAATGCCTTTGGCTGACCTCTGCGGTAAGCAACAGGGCACAAATATAAATACCTGCAGGGCCAACTCAGCCTGCCATCCTTGTGAGCTCAGAAACTGAATGCCATCAATTTGGCTAAAAGGTAAAAGAGAAATTATTACAAATAAATAAGTGCAAAAATAAAAAGGATTTTCAAAGAATATTTAGATGTGGGCCCCAAAATCCCACTGACATTTTGTAGCTGAGTGGATTAAAAAAATACAATCCAATAAAAAAGACAAAGTTGAAACTGGAGTAATTTCTAAATCCCACCAGAACTCGAGATACCATGGTGGAATCACTACACACGTAGTAGTTATAAATACTGTGTGCACACATTTGGACGCAAACTGCACAAAGAGCAGTTTTTCCAAAAACCCACACTGCACAGGAATGTTGTCCTGTCATACCTGTAGAATATCTTTCACAATTCCCACAAAAAAAATAACCACTCCTATGAGTTACTGATATATGTCAAAACATTGGGAAGTATTGCACAGTTTGCGTAACATAGAAACATGCATATGATGCAATACCCGTCATAGCCGGAAAGCTGTCTTGTGGGGTTCATGTGGCAATAACAAACCCTGTCTATGGCATTATAGAACGATAACATGACACATTTTACATCTAATTTACATATGTTATGTCACGTGTGCTGGTTTCCTCATGCCAAGCACTTGCCAAACAGGGCTTTAAGTGGGCAGGGCCTTGTCGGTGCTGAGCAACAGCAGATCTAAAAAGCAGGTGCTGAAACAGGTCCCTGTCGGGCTCTCCATCTCTCTCAGGGTGAAAAAAAAAATCTTATCTCTGTAGCAATACCACCCTTCACTGCCTCTGAAATAATAACAAGAGACTCGTTATATTTCTTTCACAGTCTCATAATTTCAGAACAGAACCATTTTCAATGTTCTATACAACGAAGCCATAGTTGTTGCTTATTTATCTCAGGCAACTAACAACCACTGACAAAGCCAATAGTTCCGGCTTGTTGTAAGTGTAATGTTACTTGTTGTTTTATAGATCTGAATGCAATGACAGAAGCAGCAAAATACCAGTCGGGCGACACACTATGCTGAGCACAGATTTTTGGCTTACGTTTTTTAAGCCACGCCCTCAATTACATTGCCCACGCTCCTTGGGGACCTCCCTCTAGCCCCCCGTTTTTTCTTCCATTCCACTGAAAGCCATGTCCAACAATACACAGGAATGTGGACCACGAACACAGGAAACTATATTGTGACTTCACTTGGTGTGTGTGCCAACCACAGGCCTCACAGCACAGGGATCCATGGAGTCAGAGTCAATTGCACAGCTGGTACACTCCGCTCATCACCACAGCAGCACAGGCTGCTTAGAATTCCATCCCAGAGGCCCACAAGCCACCGCGGCATGCCAGGCCCTTCAAACATCTCAGGACGGCGGCCACCAGATCCCACTCCCAAATATTGCAGGGCCTTGAGCTTGCTTTCATTTCAAGTTCTCTAAATAGGGCCTTGGTGGCACGTCACCCTAACTATAGCAAGCACCGCACATACGTGAAATAACGAGAGCGTGAAGTTAGAGCGGAGGTTGAACGGACTGCAGAGCGAGACAGTCTGAGGCTGAATTCCGTTCACGCCGTCTCACCCCTGCAGGAAGTTCACGGCCTGTCATCTTTCCAGATTTCCGGAGAACAGGTGCCGAGATTAGAAGAGAACACACGCATGCACGGCGTCAAGAAATGCTTTTAGAAACAAATAACAGACCCTCCACTCCACAACACTGGGTGTCAGTGCACACCTTACACGCGCAAACCAAAACATACATGTTTTATAAAGGCCATGTGAACAAAACACTGAGAATATAAACTACATTTAAATAGAGCAAAAACAGCAATACTAAAATACCAGAATGCAAACTAACTAATCCTACCACCACAGTCTACAGGTAAAACGATAATCCGTATAGGTGTGATGAAAACATTGCTGCGTGATACAGAACGGTCAGAACAAGTGTACGTACACGGGAAACTACTGTAACTTCTATTTCCTTGACAGGTGACATTTCCACAATGTTATGGCAACCACCAAAAAACTAATCACAGCAAAGACAGAGTAACAGTAGACCTGTGAAAGACAACAGTGGCTTTCTTAACTCTATGCACACAAGTGATGGTTGTTAGTAAGAGATGTCCTCAAGGTCAGCACGTGCCCAGGCACGTATGGTGCCACCTTAATAGTTAAAGCTTCAATGACCAAAAGGCCCTTCAAATTGGGCTCACTGTGCCACTGGATTCAAGCTATCCTGGCTGATGAGGGGTGACACTCCGGAACCGATCTTAGGATGCTTGGTTCCGGTCCATGGAGGACCTGGCTAGGCAGTTCGGGCTGGACTGTTCCCATGAGGCACAGGGTCAAGACTGATTTGCATATGGCCAGGTCTAAACTGGGGTAGCATGGTGAGCAAAAGAATGGTGGATTTAACCCAGATCTCTTGACTGGGGGTGATTCGTTCTGCATTCCGTCCATCAATTGTGTGTCTTTCGCTTCCAATTGTCGAGGCATGTGCCATGTCTTCTCAGTACCCTAGAACGATGCCCTCAGAGCTCAAGAGCGATTCCATCACCTACGAAGAGGGTGCCCCCTCAATGGGCACTGCGGTGCCAAGTAAGCGTATCCAACCCAAAGAGACTGAACTAGTACATTCTCATACAAGAGAAGTAGCATAGGTAACATCATCTACAGACAAGGCTGCGGAAAACAGTTAATTGTGCAAATCCAAACAATTAGCCATAAATATGTTCTGCATCCGTTGAAATGTCAAAACGGCAGCGGGTCAGATGCTGCTCAGGCAACAACAGCAAGTTGATCGCGTGCGGGGGATTCTATGGTTGCATGTCCCCCGGCCCAATCACCTCCACTCCTTCCTGGCCAAAGTGCTCCATGATAACTCATTTTTCCAGCCTAGAGCGGAGCATGAAGCTGATTTGGTGCGCAAAAGAAAGCTGTTGATCTGGGAAACATCAATCAAGGCTTGGGAGCGGTCATTACTGCTAACCTCTGGCTCTTTATCTGGCCCATTACCCCTAGCACCTTCCTCATCTGTACTCACCAGCCACCACCCAGGACACCACCTTTTGGCTGCCTACCACAAGCTGGCCTGTGGTGCTTCACCTCCAGAGGGGTCTTGAGTTCTCATACAGACATTAAACTTAATCACCAACAAGCATATCCATCTCAACATCTTGAGGGCTCTTTCTATTGTCTGAACCCACCGATGATACTCTCACTCCCGGTGTGAGAACTCGTAGCATCTTCTCTTCATGTACGCTGATATTGGGTATCCCTTTATCAGCTTCAAGGTCTTTTTTCTCAACACAACCGGCCTTTGGATCTCTTTCATGGTGGGTGCCACAACTTAAAGTGCATGATTGGCATCAGGTGAATGGTACACCCCTTGGTGCTACTTTCTACTGGCAACAGAACGGGGTCGCTTGCACTCTAGTCAACATCTCAATATAGAGGAAACTCTGTGACTGGCTGGTTCTATGTCGTCCACGTGGACAGCCTACTCCGCAGATGAAGGGGTCAATGAGGGACCACCAGGGTTCAGCACCTCCTCTGCGCTGGGGCTGCCTTTCACACTACGTGCACAGGATTGGATTCATGGCAGAGAGGGCATTGAGATGGGATGCGTTCTCATATGCTCAGGTTCCCGCCCTTGCACGCCAGAGGTTCAGAGAATGCGGTTAGCGTGGACACCCCGAGCTGCTGGGTTTCTTGTTCTCTGTTCCTTGTTCCCTGTCGGGGAAGGAAGTGATCCGCTGTACCTGCATGGGCGCTAGCTCTGGCTGTTGGCACTACCTTTCATTATTTAAGATATTTCTATATAAGAACTAAGTCCCGGGGGACAACAGACCACCATACATAATTAGATG
Organism: Triturus cristatus; assembly: GCF_964204655.1. Taxonomy (NCBI): domain Eukaryota; kingdom Metazoa; phylum Chordata; class Amphibia; order Caudata; family Salamandridae; genus Triturus; species Triturus cristatus. The sequence goes on from NC_140592.1 coordinate 1,189,209,461, forward strand.
CACTGGCGACCAGTTTAGGGATCAGAGAACCATTATCACGGGGAACGGTGAGGATTACACAGCATAATTCACAAGGCATGACACATATCACAAACAGGGAAGTGAACCATAACACTATCAGTGATAATGTGTCCTTATGGAGAAGCAAAATAACTGACTCAGCAGTGTAATCCGGGGTACAGCTCCCGGTGCTCATTTTCTCCTTAGGTTCACTCTTAGGTGTTTTCCTCTCACTTACATACATGGATGCTGGATGAAGTGCACCTGCGAGGTGAATCTCAACATATGAGTATAGCTGGCAGTAGGGTACCACTGTGTGAGCCTTTCCACTGGCCCAGGCACTCGTGGCAGCTGGCTCGCCTGCCCTGTGCACACATGGGCGCTCTCCAGGGCTGGTCGCAGTTGGTCCTGGTGCTGCTCGCGCAGAGTCAGCTTGGAGTGTCAGTTCTTATCTCGGGCACACTTTGGTGCTCCTATACGGGGGGCTACAGTTAGTGTTTAGATACCACCAGGGGTACTGACTCTTACACATGGTGCACGCAGGGATGCCATCTCATCTGGGGCGATGTTGCTCTTAGGGTACACTTGTGGTGATAGTTCTTTCTCCGGATCTGGGTTGCTGTCTGCGGGTAGAGCTAGTGCAGATGGATGACATGAGTGTAGAGTGCACCATTAGGTGCCGGGTCTTACCTGGGGATGCAGCTGGGACTCGAGCCGTCGATTTCCCAAGTGGCGAAGAGGTTCATGGGGACGGGTCTGTTGAGGGCTCCAGTGCCGGGGAAGCTGAGCCTGCCCCGCTCCGCCATGGTGCCGGGTGCTGCCCGGAGGCGCCGGCTGTCCTAGGGTGGTGCCGTGCAGGGTTCGCTCCTGGCAGTGAGGTAGCGGGTCACATCTCCCCGTACGAAGCGCAGAGCACCAGCACCACCCGTGCTCTGCGCTCACAGCCCGGCCAGCCCTGTCTGCTGCTGCAGCGGCGCGCGCTCCCTTACCAGCGCGAGACCGTCCCTCCCAGCACGCGCTCCTGGAGGATTGAATACGGTCGCAGGTCCTCGCGCACCACCGGAGTGCACGTCCCCGCGATACAAAGAACACGATTGGACAGAAGCTCCTTTCTCTGTCGCGTCTCATTGGTTGGTAGTTCTCCTCTTGCTCGCAACCCAAAGACAGTTCAGACAGCAGATTGAGGGTGGGCGGGGCGTTGAGCAGTGCCCCACCCCGTCCCTGACCGGTTGGGCGGAGCTTGGCTGTTCAGACCCAAAACAATTGATCCTTGGGAACCTTTGCCTGGACAGAATATGGAAGGTTGATTGGATGTATACCGGAAATGACGCCAAGGCATTCCAGAGAAAGGTTCTGATTAACGGTCGTGTTTGCCCGTCAACGCTTCAGGAAAACTATTTTGGCCGTTTTATCGCCAGGAAAAGTAAGAAAACCTTAAAAAAGCCAGCAAAAAAGTCCAGGACGATCAAAATCTGCGGGTAGATAGAGAAACGCTGCGAAGGGAGCAAGAGAGCGGGTACAAAGAGCAGGGCTTGTTACACCAAGGTCTTCACAAGCAATCAACAAGAGCGGTAGGCCGTTAACCATGTCAATTCCGTTCTCAAACACTCATTACCGCGTCCCCCAAGGATTTGGAAATCTTCTAGAAGGTTTAACTAGGGAAATTTTAAGGGAACAACCAAACGATCTCCCCGCTTTTGCTGCAATGTATTTTACAACATTACTAGAACAGCGAGAAAAAACGGACTTTGATCCAGCCGAATGGGGAGCTAAATCGGAGGACAGATTTTATAATAGCCACGCGTTTATGGAATCCCCAGCAAGTGTGAGCGAGGACGAATTTGGGGAAAGTCCCACGCTTGTTTCGTTTGAGGAGATAAGTGAGGAGACTCAAAGTGAGGAGCAGCCATCTGAGGAAAACAGCGAGTGGAGTGAACAGTTTCAGGAGCCTGGTATTGAAAACGACCTCAAGAGAAACCAGGCCGCCGTGATAATCCAGTCTTACGTCAGGGGGTTTCTGGCTAGAAAACAAGTACAGAAAATGAGAGCAGGTTAAAACACAATGGAAAGCTAAATAAACTGCATTTTGAAGAAATAAGGGAAACGTAATCCATCCGCTTGCCTTTTTTTTATTACGCAAGATAACAACCGAGGGACATCGACAAGTATGTATTGTGTCAGAATGCAGATGGGTTTAGTGATCGCTTAATAAACATGTTTTTTAAATCTCAGCTGGTAATCTCATATGTAATCTTAAATTGCCGGTTAGACCTTTGATTTACTTCTTTGCCTATAACGTCTGTCTGACTAGCACTCTCTTAACCCATTGCCTTGAGTAGGTACTACTACACACCTGACTGCCCTTTTGATTTTAATCTCGCAGTTGGAAACACTGTAAAAAAACTCCACCTTTGACTAAATATTGTTTTCTGTTTTTTGTCCATGTATTTTGGCAATTGAATGAACCAGTGACGTGCAGTTAGCAAGTCATGGCTTCATCTTAAGCAGTAATTACGAGCCACTGCTGATTGGATTTTGGGGATGGGAGTTACATTTATGAGTTCACATACTTCAAGGATAAGTATGGGGGCTTCGTGCATTTTTTTTAAATCTGAGTTCATTACAGATGTGCACTTTAAACAACGGCAGGCATTTCCTAAGCACTAAGCTTGAAGTACAAATAATGTGTTGTCAGTAATTTAAAGCCCCTTTCTGTTGGTGGTAAGTCCATGGACCATACCTCAGTAGCAAATCAAGTAGTCCCAGACACCTACATTTAGGTACCATTAACTCATATTGCTCATCCAGGGAACTGCATTGGTGAATATGTATTCTTCCACTTCAATAAATAGTGCATTTGCTTTAACTTTAAACTATTGCAGCCTAAATCCCTTTTCAGCTGATTCTCTGGGGGAACGTCCTAATTTGTATTCAGCAGATAACACTACCAACATCACCCTGGTTCTTTACACTAACAAAATAAGATTATTTTGAGACAGTAGGCTAGTGATTTGCTGACCCCGAGAACTCAACGTAACAGTGTTTTCCTCCTCATGAACATACTGACATAGGTTAGTTAGGTTAACTTCATACGCTTATTATCAAATATTAATGTCCCAGCCATACTTCTGTTTTGTATTCCAACTCATCTGATCTTAACTGCCTCCATCTTACCTTCTAATTCCAACTGGTCATTACACACGCCACATTTGATGTTCTTCATACTCCGCAAACCCCAGATATCACACATCTCCCACCCTACAACATAATACAGCAATATTTGCATTACAATGAAAGATCATCCTGTAAACATTATGTTGCATGAATAATGAAAGGAAGCACTGAAAACATTACATAGTAATAAAAGAATGTTACAAGGAATGGAAATATGAGTTCACACGTTACAGGATAGATGTATCATGTTTTATAATCATCCATATACTTGGGAAATGTTGAGATTTGAAATATGAGCTCACACCTTGTTCTTATGGGATAGTCGTGTTAGACCTGTCAGCCCTTTGGGTGGTCCCTCCTCATCATTATTTATTTTGTCCCACTTTTGCCTCAAACCCTGTTAGTATTTTTCCTTTTTGGGAACCACCAGACTTTTTAGTATTGATTCAGGGAGCCATTTTATCTACCCCTGGAACTTCTGTCTGAGGGCCTGGAGCACAAAATGGTGGCCACCCATTGTCACCTGTGACATCACTGGAACCTACTAGAACCTTCTGCAACATTCTGGAACCCTGTGACAGTTGGAGGCGGTTTAGAATGTTGGGAAGCTAAAGTCAGAGTTGACAGTTGGGGTTGGCAGTTGGCACCTGACTGGTGAAGAGAGAGCAGCAGAAACCTGAAGGAGGAAGGAGTGAGGCAGCAGGGGTGGAAACTTGTGCCTGGAGTGGGGTCCATAAACCCACCCTTGATACTAGTCTCTACTGACTGAGCCCAGCCTGGAGCCCTGTGTGGGAGAAAGCAAGAAAAAACATCTTAAGGACCTGGACAGCAGGAACAGGCCTTAAAAGTAAAGAACAGCAAGTTCCTGACCTGGTTACTGGTAACTTCCTGAAGTCCAACGTTGAGAAGCCTAGAGGGCCGGAGGTGAAGAAGCGGCGCTGACTGGAAAGCAGACGTCGTACCCGGAGCCGCCAGAGGTCGAGAGAGGGCGCCGACGGAGGTCGTGGAGAGTACCAGAGGTCGTGGAGGAAGACACCTGAGGTCGATTGTGCGGCATCGACGGGGGAGTGAAGTCCGCCCCCCGGAGTCGCCGGAGACCGAGGTGAAGCGTGCCGGAGGTCGGGAGTGGAGATCGCACTCCGGAGTCGCCGGAACCTGAAGAGAATCGTGCCGGAGGTCAGGAGTGGAGGTCGCACTCCGGAGTCGCCGGAACCTGAGGAAAGGAGCATCGGAGGTCGGGAGTGGAGATCTCACTCCGGAGCCGCCGGAAGTCGACATCGAGCCGAGGCCGCCCGACGTCATCGAACCGGAGCTGCCCGAAGTCGACATCGAGCCAAGACTGCCCGACGTCATTGAACCGGAGGTCGACATCGAGCCGAGGCCGCCGACATCGAACCGGAACCGCCTCCCGGCGTCGTCAAGAACTGTCATTGCGCCGAGGCCGCCGCCATCGGACCGGAGCCGCCTCACGGCGTCGACACGACTCCAGCGGCGTCGGAGCTTCATAAAAAAAGGGTCAGTAAGTGGAATAGAGGGCGCCTAAGGCCCTGTGAAGCCCTAATAGACCATCCTAGGGGCTAGAGAGGTGCTGGAACCAGCTTGATTGTGCCAGGGGTGAGCTGAGACTAATACAGAGGGGTTGTGAAGTGGGGGAGAGCCAGATCTCTAGATTCCCCCTTGATCTACCTCAGTTAGGCCTCAGCCTTGTCCAAGCCAGGGAGTATACCCCTTAGGCCATCCAAATCTCTACAAGCTGGGATTGGGTCAAATCATCCCATAGTACCTCAGGAATGTGAACTGATTTGCAAGTGTCACTGTTGGCTTTTATTATTTATTGAGAGCACTGTATTTATTGTATTCATCCTATTTATTGCCTCACAGTATTTATTGTCGCACAATATTTATTGTCGTACAGTATTTATTGCCTCATAATATTTAATTGCCTGTTATGTAATGCACTTATATTTATGCCTTGATTATTTATGATCTACCTTATTTATTGAATCGTTAAGAAAGTATTTATTTGACGTACCCTTCCACAGGAAAAGCCTTGTGTACTGTGATTGTATTATTATTATTTATTTAATCAGCAACTAAGAGAAAAGAAGATAAAGAGATATATTTTCAGTATAATTTTTAAGGTGTAGTGTCGTTTTTGGAACGGATGAACGCATGGTTATTGTGAGGGTGTGTCGTATGCTTAACACGGTGCCTTCCTTACCGCTCGAGCCAAGCTACCACAGCGTGTCTGGGAGAACACCACCACCCTTCCGGTGTGGGAGTGTGTTTTTCTAACATGTTTGGTGTTCAGCGGTGGGATTGAGCTGTGCCTACGTACACTCGACAATAACTGTGGGTAGTCCATAGGCCTACACCGGGAGTTTTCTCAAAGCGGCCTTCCTAATTGTGAGTTTTTGTTTTTCCAAATTTACTCTGGTGGTGGGAGGAGGTATTATCAAAGGTACCCCCCTGCATAGCTTCTGTAAAAAACCTGTCCTCTGACCTGAGTGGGCAAGATGGAGTTTGTATTGGAGAATTTAGAGATGTACACCGTGGCCCAACTCAGGGAGTTTTGTCAGCGGGAGGGGGTGTATTGTCCCCCAGGAGCAAAGAAGGGTGCACTCCAAACCAGCTTGAGGGCTTGGGGGGAGGCACGACGGGAAAGCAAGGCTGAGGAGGAGGACAGGGATAGAGAGCCCGACAGTGAGGGAGCTGGTTTGTACCACCCTGAGGTGGGGAACCTGCCAGAGGGGCCCAGGACACTTTCCAGGAAGGGCAGCAGTGCCTCTAGCGGTGGCTTGTCTGAAGTGGAGTTAACGGACCGGAGAGAGAAAAGACAGCTCACATGGGACTTAGCAAGGCTGGAGAAAGAGAAGGAGGAACAGAGGATGGCTCACGAGTTAAGGCTGAAAGAGATAGATCTTCAGATCCTAAGAGTTAGGGCACACCCTGTTCCTAATGGTGGCAGCGAAGAAAGAGAGTTCACCAGGGAACCCAAACCCTACTTGCCAAAGGACATAGTAGCTAGCTATGGGGCGGGTGACGATATCGCCAAGTGGCTAGCGGCCTATGAGGTCTCGTTAAGGGCCCATGGGGTTCCAGAGAGGTACTGGGGAGGGGGATTGTACAAGTACATGCCTCCAGCTGGTAGGGATGCATTATTGGCCCTAGAGCAGGATGAGCAGACCCACTACCCCACCATGAAAGTGGCGCTCATAAGAAAGTTTGGACTAACACCCGAAAAGTATAGACAGAAGTTCCGGGGTAGTCACAAACTGGGCACACAGAATTGGGTGGACTTCCTGGACTATGCAAAGAAGGCACTAGAGGGTTGGATACAGGGCAGTGAAGTGAGGAACTACGAGGGGTTGTTTGATTTAGTACTGAAGGAACACCTGCTCGAAAAATGTTTCCCTGAACTGCGTCAACACCTGGTGGATAGCAAGCTGACCAGTCCCCGGAAGCTTGCTGAGGAGGCGGACATTTGGGCTAGTACCCGGGTGTCCACAAGGGGGACTGGAGGGGATACTCAAAAGGCCGGACAGGGCGCCCCCCAGAAGAAAGAGGGAGGGGAAAAGAAAAAGGAGTTCTCCAAAGGCCCCCAAAATAATTTCCAAGGAAAGGGAACAGGATTCACCCCTAGGGCTAACCCACCCAGAAACCCTAATCCTGGCCAGAGTCAGCAGCCAAGGGTTGTCCATTGCTTCGAGTGCGGTGGCGTCGGACACTATAAGGGAGATGCGAAGTGCCCGAAAAGACCACCCCCTCCCATTGGAGGAAAGGCCCCCGGAGTAGCTAGTGTAGTGCTCGGGGAGGAGATGCCCTTAACTAAGGGAAGGGAGTGGGCGGGTGTCACTTTAGTGTCCCTGGGAGAACGGGAGATGGTTCCTAAGATCCAGGTGCCCGCAAATACCGTAAAGTATGGGCAGTGGGTCACCATCAACGGCCAAAGAGGGGAGGCTCTGAGAGACACAGGAGCCAGTATGACTATGGTACGTAGCCAACTAGTGTCTCCAGAGCAGGTGATTCCCGATGTACTCCACCCAGCCGCGATGGCTGACGGCAGAACAGGCCACTATCCGGTGGCCGAGGTTCCCTTTGAATGGGGGGGGGGGGTTGCAGGTTCACTTCGAGTTGCCGTAAGCCCTGCCGTGCCAGTCGATTGTCTGCTGGGGAATGACATGGAGCACAATGGTTGGAAGGAGGTGGAATACCGGACTCATGCCGAGATGCTGGGTACACCTGACTGGGCCTGTGTCAGCACAAGGTCCGCGACTGCCCGGAGAAGGAGTTCATTGTCCAGACGGATGCATCGGAACATGGCATTGGGGCAGTATTATCGCAACTCAATGAAGAGGGTCTGGATCAACCCGTGGTCTTCCTATCCCGGAGACTACTTCCCAGGGAACAGAAGTGGAGTGCAATAGAGCGTGAAGCCTTTGCAGTGGTATGGGCTCTGAAGAAGTTGCGGCCATACCTGTTTGGCTCGCACTTCCTGGTTCAGACCGACCACAGACCCCTTCGTTGGCTGATGCAGATGAAGGGGGAGAATCCCAAGTTGTTGAGGTGGTCTATTTCCCTACAGGGAATGGACTTTCAGGTGGAACATCGGCCTGGAGTGGACCACGCCAATGCAGACGGTCTCTCAAGGTATTTCCGCCTTAGTGATGAGAACTCCCAAGGGGTTGGGTAGCTCTCCCCACTTTCAGCTGGGGGGGACGCGTGTTAGACCTGTCAGCCCTTTGGGTGGTCCCTCCTCATCATTATTTATTTTGTCCCACTTTTGCCTCAAACCCTGTTAGTATTTTTCCTTTTTGGGAACCACCAGACTTTTTAGTATTGATGCAGATTCAGGGAGCCATTTTATCTACCCCTGGAACTTCTGTCTGAGGGCCTGGAGCACAAAATGGTGGCCACCCATTGTCACCTGTGACATCACTGGAACCTACTAGAACCTTCTACAACATTCTGGAACCCTGTGACAGTTGGAGGCGGTTTAGAATGTTGGGAAGCTAAAGTCAGAGTTGACAGTTGGGGTTGGCAGTTGGCACCTGACTGGTGAAGAGAGAGCAGCAGAAACCTGAAGGAGGAAGGAGTGAGGCAGCAGGGGTGGAAACTTGTGCCTGGAGTGGGGTCCATAAACCCACCCTTGATACTAGTCCCTACTGACTGAGCCCAGCCTGGAGCCCTGTGTGGGAGAAAGCAAGAAAAACCATCTTAAGGACCTGGACAGCAGGAACAGGCCTTAAAAGTAAAGAACAGCAAGTTCCTGACCTGGTTACTGGTAACTTCCTGAAGTCCAACGTTGAGAAGCCTAGAGACCCGGGGCCGGAGGTGAAGAAGCGGCGCTGACTGGAAAGCAGACGTCGTACCCGGAGCCGCCAGAGGTCGAGAGAGGGCGCCGACGGAGGTCGTGGAGAGTACCAGAGGTCATGGAGGAAGACACCTGAGGTCGAGTGTGCGGCGTCGACGGGGGAGTGAAGTCCGCCCCCCGGAGTCGCCGGAGACCGAGGTGAAGCGTGCCGGAGGTCAGGAGTGGAGATCGCACTCCGGAGTCGCCGGAACCTGAAGAGAATCGTGCCGGAGGTCGGGAGTGGAGGTCGCACTCCGGAGTCGCCGGAACCTGAGGAAAGGAGCATCGGAGGTCGGGAGTGGAGATCGCACTCCGGAGCCGCCGGAAGTCGACATCGAGCCGAGGCCGCCCGACGTCATCGAACCGGAGCTGCCCGAAGTCGACATCGAGCCAAGACTGCCCGACGTCATTGAACCGGAGGTCGACATCGAGCCGAGGCCGCCGACATCGAACCGGAACCGCCTCCCGGCGTCGTCAAGAACTGTCATTGCGCCGAGGCCGCCGTAATCGGACCGGAGCCGCCTCACGGCGTCGACACGACTCCAGCGGCGTCGGAGCTTCATAAAAAAAGGGGCAGTAAGTGGAATAGAGGGCGCCTAAGGCCCTGTGAAGCCCTAAGAGACCATCCTAGGGGCTAGAGAGGTGCTGGAACCAGCTTGATTGTGCCAGGGGTGAGCTGAGACTAATACAGTGGGGGAGAGCCAGATCTCTAGATTCCCCCTTGATCTACCTCAGTTAGGCCTCAGCCTTGTCCAAGCCAGGGAGTATACCCCTTAGGCCATCCAAATCTCTACAAGCTGGGATTGGGTCAAATCATCCCATAGTACCTCAGGAATGTGAACTGATTTGCAAGTGTCACTGTTGGCTTTTATTATTTATTGAGAGCACTGTATTTATTGTATTCATCCTATTTATTGCCTCACAGTATTTATTGTTTCACAGTATTTATTGTCGCACAATATTTATTGTCGTACAGTATTTATTGCCTCATAATATTTAATTGCCTGTTATGTAATACACTTATATTTATGCCTTGATTATTTATGATCTACCTTATTTATTGAATCGTTAAGAAAGTATTTATTTGACGTACCCTTCCACAGGAAAAGCCTTGTGTACTGTGATTGTATTATTATTTATTTAATCAGCAACTAAGAGAAAAGAAGATAAAGATATATTTTCAGTATCATTTTTAAGGTGTAGTGTCGTTTTTGGAACGGATGAACGCATGGTTATTGTGAGGGTGTGTCGTATGCTTAACACGGTGCCTTCCTTACCGCTCGAGCCAAGCTACCACAGCGTGTCTGGGAGAACACCACCACCCTTCCGGTGTGGGAGTGTGTTTTTCTAACAGGATAGTGCTGTCATGTTTTATAATCCTCCAAACACTTAATAATTCTATTTCTGTTACTCTTTTTAAGCTCATTCTTCTTTGTTACTTTTGTCCCTCTCTCTTTCACATTATTTCCAGCTCTTTTATTCTCCCTCGCTTCTCATTTGAACACTATCACTCTGTTCAGATTCCAAATGCATGAATGATTCTTCACTTCATTTGTAAACAACCTGATCGTTCTGATGGGCTTTGAAAACATAGGGTTCTCATTGCTGCTTGCAGGTTTTCTATGCAAATCCAATCACTCTCGTTGACCCTTGTCTTTTTCAATGTTCTTCTCACATCAAAACATTCCTCTCTCCCCTTTGCTTTCAACAACTCTTTTTTTTCCACCCGTCAAACTGTACTCCATCCACCCTGATCCTGGTGGATCCACACCGGTGAAACTGCGCTGTTGGGCTTCCTACCCCTGAACAACTCAAAATCTGTCTTACCTGTACTTGACTGTAGGGTGAGTCTCTACATCTCTAATCTTCTTCTCACTTCATCCTTCCATTCTCTTCTGTTATCGGAATGGTCTTTTATGACACTGTTCAAGTTTTCTACCATTCCATTTGATTCTGGATGATACAACGCTCATTTTTTTAAGTCTAAGCGCGTTCACCCTAGACACCAATTGTACTCCATTGTCTGTTGAGATTATATTGTGTGTGCTTTCTCTGTCAAAGACATTTGCAATCACCCTGTGACATGTCTAGTCTCTACCCATATGTGTAGAGCACCACAGGCCACCTGGAGTGAGTGTATGGGGGCCATAACCTATACTTGCCTTCTTGCCTCATGTACAGGTCCTACTCTGCCTAACACAACGTCTTCGTTTGGAAGAATAGGTAACTCGTATCCTGAGTTGGTGTAGGTTCATTCAAATTCAAGAAGGTTTCCTATGTCATTTAGAATATTTTGTGAAGGTTTTGCGTTGGAGTTAAGCATGAGTCAGTTGGTTAGCTGGCTGGCTGGTGGGGAAGGACTACATGAGGCCGTTTTACATTGAAAAAACGGAAGTTACTTGTGTTGAAAATACAGATGAGGCTAAGGTCCTGAAAGCTACAAAGCGTTATAATGTCTCTAGCAAAACACAAGGCAAGTTATGAAAGTTTATCTAGGTGTGGGAGTGACTTTCTGAATTCAAAGCATGTTTTACTGAGGGAAAGGACTGCAGGAAATGTTTGCAAAGGACACTTTGCACTTATGTGTAAAGTTAATCCCAAACCTAAAGTTGCTGTGAAGAATGCAAAGGGAATATGATACACGAAAAGGAAGATAGAATCTTATGCATAGATGACACAAACTAAAGTTCTAGGAGAATTATTAGACCGAAAGCAGATTTCCGGATCAAATGCAGAACTGTTCAGCTCATGGTAGACCCAGGCTCCCTGTATACGAAGATACCCAAGCGTATGCTTGCACAAGAGTGGACAAATGTTTGTCTGCTATCAAAGAATAAAAGTCCCATGGGGTAGCAAGGAGAACGGATTGATATTGTTGGTCATATGTTGACCAAAATTAACTTTCAAAACAGGACGTTTGCAGGTAAAGTATATGTGGCAGAATCAGGACCTCCAATTCTGAGGTGGCAGCACCAATACGATCTCCTCATAGTCATCAATCCACGGGCCCCTAACCGGGTTATGGTAGTAGATGACATTTCACTGGATGAAATTGCTGAGGGGATTCAATTGGTCTTTGCTGACAGACTAGGAGAATTGAAGGGATATGTGCATAACATTGTCCTAAAGTCTGATGCAGTCATAGTCCACCATAAATTAAGGAGGGTACCTATTGTTGTGAGGAGTGAGGTCAAGAAAATTTTAGGTGATATGGTGAGGGAGGAAGTCATTGAGCCTACTGAAAGCTCTAAGTGGGTCTCTCCAGTTGTGATAACTGAAAAATCAGAAGGTGGCCTAAGATTCAGCATTGATCTGTGCGATGTTAATCGTAATATTGTGACTGACAATTACCCTTTACCCAACATAAATGAATTGGTATTGTTGATTTAAAGGTGGACTTTTTTTCAGCAAGCTTGATCTAAAAAAGTGTGTAATGCCAAATCAAATTGCACAGGTTCCAAACGGCTTATAGCTTTTATAACTATGGAAGGCATCTAGGATGCCGTTTGGGCTATCTTTGGGTGCGATTGTCTTTTAGGATGACATCTTGGTATCTGGATAAATTATTGAAAGTAGCAACATCACACTTATACAAGTGTTAGGCTAACTGAAGTGGGCTTAACTCTCTTAAAAAGGAGAAATGTAAATTTCTACTTGAAGAAGTTGAGTATCTTTGGTACACACTCTCTAAAGATGAGGGAAACCGAAGAAAGATCTGTTGAAAGCCATTAAAGAAGCACCTGCTCCTGTCCATAAAGATCAGCGTAGATCTTTTTTAGGTCTTATAGAATAATACTCTTATGTTTATAAAAAAGTTTGAAGAGAAAACAAAGGGGATGAGGAAACGTCTCCGAAAAGGATGTAACTTTGCTTGGGTAAAAAATCAACCATGCCAGTGGTGGAACAAGCATTGGCATACCCAATAGGTTTAGCCGTGCAGCACATTATAGAGACAATAAACCTTAATTCATAAAGTATGGCAAGATAGAAGGCCTGCAGTAGCAAGATATGAGATCTGCAATGGTGCACGTGGGAAGGCCTGATAGAGGGCACTGCTGATATATACATAGTATTAAAACACCACACACCTCTATCATTGTTACACCTCCTCCCCGTTCTATCTGAGCTACGCTGCCCCTTCCCCCAGCAGGTGGGTAGTGAAGAGACCGGATCTTATTAACTTTCTTAACCACAGAGTATTGAGATTTCATTGACGGCATAACTGTCTTAACCTAGTTTTCAGGTCGTGCAACTACAAAGTAAAGATGATAAAACATGTAATATCAAACCAAAGAAGCAGGAGTAGGACGACAGGTTGGCTCAATGTCTTTGGGAGATCATTGATCCATTGCTGGATTTTGATTTGTCAAACTTGTGCAGTCTGGATTGTAGTCGTCATGCATTGTAATTGAGCCAATTGGAGCAACACATGATAAAAATGATATTGTAAAACTATCTGTAAATCAAAGTCCAGAAATGGAAGACTGGTGTACCAGTGACATGGAAGAAATCTCATTATATTTGGGATCTCTTGAAACTCATAATGACCATAGAAGGTATAGCGTGATGTCATTGTGTCCACGCAAGAGAACATGCACCCTGTTTTTTCACATTACATTTAATTTTCTGCCATGTTTGATAGAGCTTTTCTGCTCAAACCAAAGTCCTGCCTGTAACCGTTTTACACCAGAGCTTCCCTAACATAATTTCACATACTTTTCCAGAAATGTCCCAACAGAATTATGCCATCTCATATAACCCACGCTGGAATTGGTGCTCGTATAAATAAACAGAAATAGACTCAGACAAATAAAACGCACTTGGTGTCAGACCATCTGACGGCATGTTTGAACGTTCGATTAAAAAACAAAAACAATGTTTGTGCATGTGGGAGCGCATAAAAAAGTTCTATTTTGCCAAGTGTGTAAAGTCCTCCTCAGCAGAAAGAAATCAGAGCAAACACTAGCGCATGGGTGAAGTGCTCAAAGACAGGAACGGAGCTCGGAGCGACATCTATCACAACAAATGAAATATGACGATAAACAGGAACGGAGCGTCTGAAAAGAGCACTCATGTTATGGGCAGAAACCAAACAAAAATAATCAGGATTGCAGCGACTGGAAACACGAGTGCTTGTGTTACGGGCAGAAACCATACACGTGGTCACAAGTAGGAAAACAAGAAAAAGCACGGCGCTTTGCGTGTAACCTGACCCACCAGGAATGCAGCTGCCACCCTTGTGCGCCGCTGCTCGCTCCAGAGAGCAAAACACAGTGGGCGTGAACATTTGAAGAAGAGGTGGGACATGAACCCGCCTTTGGCCATTTGCGTGCTTTCATTACTGAAAGACACAATGTGAGGGAGGAGTTCTACCCACACCGAGAAGTTTTGAGTGCTCAAAATAAGCTTCCCATAGAGCAGCGCATGCGCGCCAGGCTTGACCTAAAAAGAATGCATTGTGTTTCAAGGTCACTCACTCTAAGGAAAAGGAATTTTTCCATACCTGAGAGGGAGGCCTTGGCTGCAGCGTGGGGAATGGAGTGTTTCTGTACCTATACCTGCGGTATTCAAGTAACACATCGCACAAATCGCAAACCTTTGGTTAAAGTAATTTTCCCAGAGGTGCAGTAAAGGGATCTGGAAGATTGGTGAGGCTAGCATCTCCTTCAGGAGTATTGTTATCCAATTGAACATATGCAAGGATGTCTGACTGCTTGGATGACGGATTAAACCCAGATCAGGTGACTGAGGGTGAGTGTTTGATTTGCTCAAACGCTCCGTCCATCATCCCCTTTGATATGTCTGACTGCTTGTCAAGCTTACCGTTGGACTGGCAAACTGTGGATAAAACTAACGGGGAAGCGTGGGAGAAAGAATGTGCAGTGGCAAGTTTAGAAGATGTGTATGGTTACACATAGGGTGCTGTATCAAATGAAGAGTGGTGCAAAAGAATGATGGATGACACTTAAGTTATTGTGTTTAAGCAGGGAAGCAGGAGTGAAAGATTGTTGAATGTGAAGGTGCGGCCATATATAAACATTTTGGATGAGTTGGTGGTGGTGGGGGTCGACTTGATTGAGAGATGGGACAAGTTTGGGCCTCTAGTTTATCTTCGATTGAAATTGTTTGATGTGGCTCATGAGGGTCATTTAGGACAGACTTTGTCTAAAAAAAAAAAGGTTTCAAGTGAATTTTTGGTGGCCAGGGATGGATTGTGATATTGTGGAATGTGTTGAGTGGTGTGGTGATTGTAAAGAAGGTGAGAAAAGTTTAAAAGTTGGTAGTCAAGCATGTGAAGGTGTGATTTATTCTGGGATGGCGTGGCATAGATTTTATAAGGCCAAGGGTAGTTTTGGAGGGGAGCTCAAGTTTGCCTTGCTGATGGTTGAAGTCAATTCTAAATGGCTGGTCATGAAATTTCTCAGGGAAACCACCCCAAAAGCTACCATAAAGACCCTAGAGGAAATTTTTAGGGCAGAAGGATATCCCTGTAAGTTGATTACTGGTAATGGCACGCAATTGGTTTCGGAGGAGATGGGTGCGTTTTTTGGAAAGTGTGGTATTAAACGTTCTCCACTAGTTTATACAACCTACAAGCCAATGGCATTTTAAAATGAGCCTACCACATTGTGAAACAGGATATTCAAATAGCAGTGGCCTACAGAAAATATATCAGGTTGGCAGTTATGGATCTAGTATAGGCTAAATGTACAACTAAGAATGGAGTTACTGGAGAAGTTCTCTTTGAGTTCATGAGGGGCAGGAAAGCTGGCACAAATATGTTACCAGCACAGATGAAGCCTTTGATCAGCAATGAAATTGAAGACCACTCAGCCAGAAGTAAGTGAGCAGAAATAGGACAGGAAAAATCTGCGTGGGAGGTTATGGGAAGGTAAGTTCTGGCCAGGCCAGGTGGAAGGTGGTTTGAAAAAATATTGTGGGCCATTCAAAGTTAGAGGTGCATAGTTATTTTGCAGTATTGGAAAATGGGGATTGATAGAATTGGAGAAAAGTGGCACAGTATTGTGAAGCGAATCACATGGTAGTAGCAATCAATCAATCAAAAAACCACTTTATTCGATTAATTAAAATCATAAAAGTGTACAATTCAATAATCACAATTAAAAACATTTCACAATTACTTAGTTAAAAAGGAAATTAAATAATCCTGGTGGTACAGATTTATAAAAACTAATTGATTTCCTCCAAGGCGGCCAGTCTAGCCCTCCTTAGCCTAATAGAAGCAACTAGAAAACTGGCTACACAAAACATAGTTGTAGGCGATTCCATCAATTGTAAAAACATTAGAGCAGGTTTAACTTGGACGAAAGCTCCCTCTCTCAGAATAGGAAAAATAAACCTTTTCCTAGCTTCAAGGTACAAAGGGCAAAAAAAATAAAGTGCATTGTATCCTGAACAGAAAAATCGTCACATCTACATGGGACCCTATCTTCCGGCTTAAACCACCCCTTTGGGACACTTAATACAAAATGAATCTGACTGAAACGGAATTTGGTCAAAAGCCATCTGTGATAAAAATTCGTAACAGTTGACAAATATGGGTGCATATCCATAGATAGATTAAGCAAGAGGTGAGCCCTTACTGAGGATTTACCAAGCTCATGGGATTCACGCTCAACCTCGCAGTGCTTAATATAGTATGTCTTAACCCACATTATATCGTCTTTACAAAGACCATCAGGATTAGTGAAGAGCTCAGGGCGTCCTAACTCCTTAGTAATCATTTTAATATAGGACAACCACTGTATTTCCTTCCAGTTGTCAAGTTTAATGCAATTTTTCAGAATGCTATGATTCAATGTTAAATCCGAGTTCAGCCAGATTCTGATCCACAACAGAATTGGAGCTATTTTTAAAATGTCAGAAATATATCCAATGCCCAATTCTAGATGGACCGAATGTGTTGCAGTAGATTGAGGGAGGCCAAGAAGAGCACGTAAACATTTGTTTTCTACTATTTGAATGGGTTCCGGGTTAATATACCCCCAAATAGCAGCCCCATACCTAGCTATAGAAACAGTTTTTGCTTGGTATATTTTTAAAATAGCTTCACAGGGTTTCCCTCCCAACCTTTTTGCAAAATCCAATATTGCAGCCGAGGAGCTACGTACCGCTTTCACCTTAGTGGTTACTTGGGATGTCCAGGTACCCTTATCATTGAAGACGACTCCCAGGTAGGTGAATACTTTCACTTTGGAGATAACAGCACCATTACAATAACATGTTTTAAGGAGGTTTTTTCCCTTACCTAGTGCCATGATATGGGATTTATCATTATTAACCACAAGGTCCAATGATTTCATAAAATTTCCAAAGGAAATCAATAATCTTGGAAGACCAAGCGGAGTCCGGGCCAATAAAACAGTATCGTCCGCATAAAGGAGTACGGGTATGGGAATTCCGTCGATCCGTGGGATATCGAGGGAAGCAGCTAACAAGCTTTCTTCAAGGGAATTTATGTACAATGTAAATAGCATAGGGGCGAGGATACAACCCTGACGTACCCCTCTACCAGATTTAAAACTGGCTGTACATTTCTCCTCCTGAGACATCCTTATTAAGGCTTTCAGATCTTTGTGTAATTCTGCCAAAAAGTACACAAGGGGCCTATCCAGACCCAATTCCAACAGTATAGACCAAAGCTTAGACCTGTTAACCAGGTCAAAAGCCGTGGACAGGTCCATAAAACCTAAAAAAACGATCCCCCAGAAGCTTTAGTGTACTTTGCCACAATTAGGTGTAAATTAAGACATTGGTCCTCTGTACCCCTCCCTGATCTAAAACCATACTGTGCATTAGAGATTACACCCTTCTCTAGTGCCCAATCATTTATCCTAGCCAGAATAACCTTTCCTAAGATTTTAAACGAGGAATCCAGCAAGGATATGGGCCTATAACATCTAGGGTCACCCCTTTGGCCCTTCTTGAACACAGGGATTATGATTGATAAGGACCACGACTTCGGGGGGGTCTACTGCGGCCGCTGAGTTAAAAACACTTAACAGAATTTTGGCCCAGTATTTAGGGTTAGCTTTGTACATATCCGAGGGCACCCCGTCGGGACCTGGCGCCTTACCCCCGGCTGTACCCTCAATTGCTTTCACTACCTCATCAAAAGTAAAATTGATAGGGGAGAGGGGAGGATTAGAAGTTGGTTTCGCAAAGGCTTCCAGCTCAAGGTTACTTCCATAAATTTTTTCGAAATGGCCTAACCACTCCTCCTCAGAAATATTCAGTTCTAGCACCGAATTCTGTGAACCGGATAGCAAAGGGGAATTAATGATTTCCCAGAATTTCGAGCTGTCTTTCAAAGTGGCATTATCCATTAAAGCTACCCATGCCTCCTGTTTGATTTCCCTTTTCCGTGCCAGTTTTACTTGCGAGTACTCTTTCCTTAACTGTACAATTAGCCCTTTATTTCTAGGCTACTCGTTAAGGGCTTTTTTAAGTTGGTTCAGGGCTAAGGTGCAACTATGGTTGAACCAACCAAAGGCAGATTTGCTTTTGACCTCTCTGCCTTTCGTGGTAAATTCATTAGCCACTTGAAAGCAAATTGCTTCAAAGGCTATTATTATATCCCTACCATAGGAGGACGGATCGGCACATGTGTTTAGGTATGGGCCAGCCTTTAAGGTGATTAAATTAAAAAAGTCTTCTGGGATTACTTTACTCCATTTAAGTCTCCGCCCTTTGTCTTTAGCGTTCACAGAAACCACAGCTTGAGTCAGGGCACACTTGTTCATGAGTGGGAAAACATTAGCTAAAATCAATACCACCGGGTTATGATCACTAAAACAGGACCGTAAAGCATTATAAAAAAGCACATATTTTAAAAGTCCTGCGGATAAAAATATGTAATCAATTATAGATTCACTGTCCCTTGCAGCATAAGTAGGAACACGGGTATTCTTATCCAGGAACTCAACTTCATACAAATCATTGTCTGACAGAAGGGACTCCATGGCTTCCCCCTTCGAGCTGTGTTCAAAATGCTGAGGGATTGTGAATTGCGGGCCGTCCTTATCCCTAAAGTGGCATTTTAGATTACATAAGTGTACGTTAAAATCACCCATCAAAATATAATAACAAAAAGTGGATTTGCTCATTGGGGGATTCTTCTAGCTGTGAATTATAACAGTTAATTAATATAAGCTTGGTATTATTTGCCAGGCTTACTTCCAATATAAGACAATGATGGGAGGAACTTGCAATCTTCTTGGTACTTCCCGTAATATTTACTGAGATAAGGAACATGAGGCCACCCCTATCTCTACCGGCTATAGAACTCTGAGCTGGCACAAAATAGGAGGTGAAACCATCAATCCAAAAATCACAGTCCCTATCCCAAGTCTCTTGAAAGGCTATAATGTCATATTGTTTTAATGTATCTAGCCAACCACTATCACTCTTTTTAGACCGTAAGCCCGCAATATTCCAGCTTAATATTTTTATTAAATCCCCAGGGTCAAATACAGTGCTATCAAAATTAAGTTGTGAACTTCCAGAATTCGTTATAACTTCAGGGGAATCTCTGGTATCTAGGGTGACCGTACTGGCACTCTCCTGATTTTCTGAGTCCTTGCGTCAATCGCACGCCTCCAAACCCGAAAGTGCCCCAAATCGGTTATAGGTGGTGATGTTGGGTCCATTCCCACAAAGGTTGCCCGCGTTAAGTTCTTGAATGGCTACGGGCCTCTGAGGTTCCCTGAATATAAATGGTCTAGATCTCACACAATTCGGGGGTCTATTATTATGCATGTAAAAGTAGCCCAGCGGGCGCGCACAAACACTGTGGGCATCGGCCTCCAGAAAGGCTGCACGTAACAGTACTGTATTAACATGTTGCGGATATCTAAAATTAACTATAACACAGTCCCCGCAACTACTTTTCCGGGATGGACCAACCCACTTCGTCCTTCTAGTAGACAAAATGTGATCTGCGAGTTGAATGGGAAAACCACATCTTTTATTGAGCCAGGATACAGTTTTATTTTTTAGTGACTCATGAGTTTCCTCACGGGGCTGGGCAAGCTGATTTTCTAAGGTGGGTACATTTGTCACGACAACCACAAATGGTGCACACTCCGGGGGAAGGTTAGTATAACCAGTATTTATTTCATAGCCAAAGGTAGATGTACCACCATGTCCAGCAGCGGAAGGTTTGACTGGGCCATTTCATGGTAAGGGGTCAGAGGGGACGGTTTCCGGTAAGGCAGGAGACTGGGGGGGTTGCAAAGAAGAGTTACCTAATTTGTTAACATAGGCGCCAGCAGTACCGGGATCAGATGTGGAGGTTATCCCACTACCTGCTAGAAGTTTCACTACGAGGTCCCCAAGCCTCTTCACTTCCATGTTGGCATTGTTTAATTGGGACAGTAAAGACTGAGTATGCTCGGCTAACTTAATTTCAAATTTTGCCTCAAGAGTTGCTACAAGTAATGCAAACTGGTCTGGTGCTAAATTACAACAAACAGAGCTGTTACCTTCCTGCAGTGCACTACCAGAAGCATTACTAGCATTACTATTATGGGCTTGATGTGAGGCTTCCACTCTTCTTTTAGTATGCTTCCTCCCCCTTATAGTGGGTTGTTTTCTACAAGCTCGCATAGGTCTGGGACTAAGGGGGGCTTCCTCCAAAACCAAAGTAGACAAGTCCTGAGGATCCACCGGGCACTCAGAATAAACCTGAGCTTCGGCCGTTATAACCGGACGGGTACTCTGACTATTAGAATCCACAGGTGGGCTATCAGACTCAGAATTGAGGAGACATCGCAAGAAGCAAGAGGGCCCCCCTTACCAAGGGATACTCTACGGTCATTATTAATTTTACTGACCACTTTAACTAAATAGTTATCCATTAGACCACTTCCAGATACCAATTTGTCGTGTTTACTGCTGGGCATGATCAATATTACGATATTTACTATGAAACAGCAACGGTTACCAGTTGAAGTGCAACAGCGCTACAATATACGTACAGACTATTTAGAGAGGCCACACGGAAATGAGTAGTATAAATCTAACACCACAACAAGCAATAATCCCCTATGCCGGGTGAGCTTAAATGAACAGTAGTCCATGACGCACAGTCAATTTCAATAGCCCAGTCCAGCCTCGTCCAACCACGGACGGCCACAGACGGCCCGCCCTCTGCCCGGGTTCAGCCCGGCGCCGCCAGCGCGCGTCCCGCGACGCGGAGGGAGCCGCCGGTTATGAAGCGCCTCCGGGCGCGCGATCAGCCGGAAGGGGGCGTGTCACTGTTGAATCACGGGAGCTGTAGTCTCCCCCCGCAGCAGCCTTCGATGTCGTCAAGGCAGCGGGGGAGACAAACAGCGTGAGCGCCCCACCGAAGGTTGAAAGCTCTGAGCCCCAGGTAAGTTCGTGGCAAGCTGCTAAGGCTAGTGTAGGTATCCCCCGCTCCACCGAGGGAGACGCCGGTTATGAAGCGCCTCCGGGCTCGCGATCAGCCGGAAGGGGGCGTGTCACTGTTGAATCACGGGAGCTGTAGTCTCCCCCCGCAGCAGCCTTCGATGTCGTCAAGGCAGCGGGGGAGACAAACAGCGTGAGCGCCCCGCCAAAGGTTGAAAGCTCTGAGCCCCAGGTAAGTTCGTGGCAAGCTGCTAAGGCTAGTGTAGGCATGGTAGTAGCAGCTTCATGTTAATGGACGAAGACTTGGGCAGGCACAGCAGAGAAGTTCCCAGAGTGGTTGGGTTTAGAAATAGTGCGGGTGGAGGAGAAAATGGAGGACGTGGAAGCTGGCAGGAGCAAGTGGAGGTGGTGCATATAAGGGAAGCAAAGGAACTGAGCAGGACGCACAGATTCTGCAGGATTCCAGAATATTTGAAAGATTGTGTTAAGTAATCTTCTGTACTTATATTTGCTTGTATTATTAAAGCGAGATTTTTGTTACATCATTAAACTCTTGTTCACAACTTTCATCCCATATAAACTACTTTTGGCTATTCTTTTGATGTGATGTATTATTCTCTTTTGCCTTTTGGAGTCACACGGATTGATTGTTCATATTGTGCTTAGACTATAGGCAGACCAGGCTCCTGGGTTTTCTGGCATAAATGTCATTTGTTTTGACCCTCCAAGACAGTTAATATGTTGTTTCCTTGAGAAGGTCTCTGAGGTGATGGATTTGTCCTTTCTTAAATTGAACGGTGCCAAGACAGAAATTATGATACTGGGCCATGCGTCCCCCGCGAATTTAGATCCTATGTGGCGCTGTTGTCTTGGCCCCCCTCCTGTTCCAAAGAAACAAATTAAGAGTCTGGGCGTATGGCTTGATTACAACCTCAACTTTACAGTACAAGCACGTAAAGTTGCTGCTAACTGTTATGGCCTTCTTAGATTGATAAGGAAGATTCTTCCTCTTCTTCCGTTTGAAGCGAGGCGTATGCTGGTCCAAGCTCTTATTCTGTCGCGGCTGGACTACGCGAATGCAGTTTACTTGGGTGCGCCGCAAGGAACCACAAAGATCTTACAGACTGTCCAGAACTGGGCGGCCCGCCTCTTAATGAATGTCCTGAAGCGTAGTTCTGCTAAGTTAGCACTTAGTCGGTTACATTGGCTTCCTGTTCAGGAAAGAATCAGGTTTAAGGCAATGTGTATTATCCATAAGTCTATTGTTGGTAATGGCCCTCCTATAATTCAGTCCATGGTGCAATTATATCGCACCAATAGAACTCTTAGATCTAATAATAAACAACTTCTTGTAGTCCCCAGGATTAAACGGTCACGGATGGGAGGTCGGCGGTTCCCATACAACGTAGCCAAGTTCTGGAACCAGCTTCCAGGCTATATTCTTCTTAAACATGATTATCTCCGGTTCAGGAAGCAGTTGAAGACCTTTCTCTTTCCATGAGCAGTGGTGAATGATAAGGTGTCATAGAAAGCGCTGGGATGCCTTTGGGTAGCCATGCGCTATATAACTGTGTATTCATTCATTCAATAAGTTTTTTTCAGAATTACTGTTTTTGTATTATCTGGGTATCCAGTGTCCCTTGTACATCACTTACATTCTGAAAACGCATCTATTTGGTCTGAATGGCTTGTTTTTCCACAATTGGGATGTTTTTTCGTCTGCTCTTTGTTTTCTTTGAGTATGGTTTTAAGTGTCTTCACGTACCAATGACCACCAGTGGTCCTGGTTGTATCTAGATGTATATACTGTATTGAATTGTCATAAATGTTCTTTCTTTTTGTGTATATATATGTATTTCTGTGTACATATAAGTGTAGTTAGTCATGTACGGTTTGTTTTCCAATATGTCTGTATTTTTTATATATTTTTAACTTGCAGCCCTGAAGAAGTCCTATGTTAAAAAGGACGAAACACGTTGGCTGATGGTTTTTATGAAAGAACAAACCTCAATAAAGAAGAAAATAAATATATGCATTGCATTGACAGATGTTTTTTCAATCCAATTATGATAACTTGATGCCTGTTTCTTAATTTGTATATATGTCTGTCAGTGGTGCAGCTCCGATTCTGTTTTGCCCATACAAAAGCTATACCTTTCTTCAAAAGATTTCACATTTTCCTACTCTTCTCTGCAAATCCTTGCACTAATTTGGTATTATATTCCGCTATTCCCTGAAAACACAAACTCTTATTAGTGGGAGAAACCGACCTCCGTATGGTAATTATTAGTTCACCATTAGGTTTTATGACATTACATAAAATGTCATGGCTAAGTTTCCCTGAACTTACATTTCTCACTTTTGATGTTTAAGTTGACATCCCTCAATTTCCTTAGGCCCTCCAAAATCCAACAGGTTATACTGATTCACTTTAGCCCCAGTCAACCCCTTTAAGCACATTTTCCATTGCCCTTTTTAAAACTGAGGCTGCTGAAATGAGGCCAAAAGGCATTCTTACATGCATAAATGTCCCAAACGGGATGATAAATGGCATTAAACCTTTTGCTTGCTCTTACAGTTTGCTCTGGAGGCATTCTGAAATTATATGTGTAGTAGGAAACACTTTGGCACCATTCAGCAAAGATAACATTCGAGAAATGTTAGGAGGTGTGCTATCGATATATGGTGCATTTCTTGCCTTGTTATGGGAACATCATGTACTTTACTACTCTTGGGCTGAGCTTCGTTTACCAGTTGTATGCAATTGACAGAACCCTTTAGGCATCCAACTTTCTTTTGAAATACTGAGGGAAATTCCTGTTGAGTTTCTTTAATAAACTTCCAGGGATGGGGAATTCCACCCAGGACATGTTGGTTGGGGTCAAGGGCAGCAAGTTTTCATTTGCAATTTGTCCTTGGGACAAGTAGGCCCAACCCCCCTGCAGCACAAACCCTTTGGCTGCCAAATTGCAGTACCACATTATGGATCAGGGAAGGGCACGGTCTACAGTTGAGGTAATATTTTTGTCCATAAGTTAATGCTGTTCAAACTTGTATTTATGGTTCATTCATTGAAAGCCTTTGTTATTAGAGTGAGCACTCTAAGTAAATGTTGTAAGCTCTGACTGCACTACTGACAGTGGTTCCAGAATAGAAATGTCAACACGTGTTTTCAAAGTTTAGTGATATTAGGCTATTTATAATGCTCCCAGAATGCTCTCTGTTTTGATGCAAATATTAAGCTTGAAAACAGGATTTATCATTTTTGGCATTTTAAAATAAAATGTTCATTTTAAAAATGAAAGCAGGAAAAAACATTTTGATAACTACTGTAAAATTTCAGGTACCATTTCTTCGCAGCATCATTTAGTAACATTTGTTGATGCATGCTAGTATTTCCCAGAAATATTCATAAAGGAAAATCAGTGTAACCAGTATCAATAAGATTATGGGAAACAAAAATAAACAAGCATTGGCACAGCCAGTCACTCTGAAATTGGTGGTCATCTTTTTAGTTTTGTCAATGTGTGAATTGTTTTGGCATGGTTTTTTGTAAAACCTTATTGGTGTAGGAGCTGCCGGGCCCTCACCATTATAGCCAACATTGACAAAAGCAAAACATGATTTTGGTCTCAAAAAGCACACACTGCCACAGTAGATACTGGCACTGAACACAACTACTTTGGGTGCCGATCTGCTCCTTGTGAAAGAGCATAATGCTGTCACTCACAGTGAAGCCAGCCGAAACAAAGAGAGAGACAGAATTTTAATAAACGCAAAAGGTCATGGTCAACGTCAGACCAAATTAGGGGCCACATTTTTAAAGAAAGTCTCAAAAGTGCACCCATGGTATATGTCCATGCATTAAGTGCAGCTATACGGCTTTCGTGAATTCCCAAGCATTTACAAAAGTAGTACAATAAAAAGTACTCCTAGAAAATATTTGAGAATTGCATTTTAGCACGAGCAAATATGTATGTGTAGATTTGCTTATGCTAAAGTCTAATTATTTGCAAGTTCACTTTCCTTCCAACCACTTTTTTCCAAACTCTGGAAGAAGATTTATGTCTGCCATTTTCAGGAGTAAATCTCCAACATTTCTCAGTATGGGAAAGATTAGAGAAGAGTTGTTGAAAACCCTTAAAACATTCAAGTTAGTAGGTTTGCTCAGACTCAAAAGGGCATTCTAACCCTGGAACTATAGCTTATCGCTATCTGCAGCCCCAGCATGTAGATCTGCTGAAAAGTTGCTACATAAGGGGATTGCAAGTATTCAAACACTATTATGGTATGAGCTGTGGCATAATCAGCAAGTTTATATCGGAGCTCTTAAATAATGAGATTGCTGCCATAATTTGTTGCCGCACAGACACCAAAGGGACAAGTGGATTTTGTTACAGGACAAGGAGATTTATGAAGAAACCTGCCCCATGGACAAGTAGATATTTTATTCAATTCCACACCCCTGAACTTCTAATTGGAACTCCTACATACTACGACTTGTACAACTTCCTTCACATATTTTAGTATTTTAAGGGATCACTATTGGGATCCAACATGAAACCTAGATCGTTTTATGGATCCTCCTCAAAATACTGTCACATTTAGTAAAAACATATTTTCCCAGACAGAAATCTTACTTTATGTTATCCCAATCCCATGAAGTGCCCTTCAAGTTATATGGGTTTATCCCCCTAGGCATACAGTCTGTCAGACCTGAGCAATTTGACCGTGCCTTGAAGTTGTTTTCCAAAAATACTAATGTAATTTGCACCCAGGAATCAAATAACACATGTGCTCCTTTGCCCTCTATCTTTATCTCATTAGCTGGGCTCTTCTTGTCTCCGCCTTTCATTTGTAAAACTGTCTGACCACACGTGTTTGTGTCACAACAGTCTACCTCTGCCTTTCCCACCTTTGGTTCTTCCTTGATGACCTTGACACATTAAATGGAATGTTCTATCTTTTTTCGGGTATAACGATTACTTCATCCAGAGACGGATCATCTTTTTTCTGTAACCCTTCTTTCACTTTCTCTATATTGCAAGCTTACATCAATTGATCACGTATTCTCTCTTCAATAGTACTAACAAAAATTTGCATGAGGAAGCTAATTTGAACTGATCTGTAACATAACTTCCCACTGTTCTCTTTGCACTCTCTTCCCCAAGTTATAATGTTATAAAATTGCACTCACTTTTGGAAGATAATGTTTACCTAATTTTCTAATCCCCCTTCATGCTCATTTAATTCCAGCACATCTTTATCTGACCAACCAATCTGAGTTGGATTGCTGTACAAGTTAAAACCAGCCTTACTTCTAACTGCAGATTCAGCTGAAAGAGTGAAGGTATGCAGAGATTAGCTGAAGCCATTCAGCTTGTGCTCACTACTTCCAGGTTGCATGTCTTTCCTCAAGCTATCATTCCCACTTTCATTGTTGGCTTCTTAGTAGTCCAATACATGCTTTCTCCTTGCAGAAGTACAGAGACTAGGAAACAAAGCAATTGGAAGTTCCTCTTAGAAGGATACTCATGGGAAATAGTGCTTCTGGGATTCATGATTTTTGCTTTTCCTGTTGACAGGTCTTCTTTTCTCTGTTCACATCGATTTGTAACGCTATTGCTAATTGGTGAAAGTGTGTCTTTTCTGCAGGCCAACCCCAAATTTGTTCTTGCCTTTTGCTGAACCGTATTTTTGCTGGCTATAGAACTCAGTGTGATTATTGGCATATTTTACTTGCCTATACGTTCCTAGTATATCATATCAAGGTTTACCCAGGGTCTGTAAGTTAAATGTGTCACAAGTGAACTGCAGCACCCAATATACAGTGACAATGCAGACGTAACCTCAGGCCGGCGCCCAGCAGCCTGGCCGTGCAGGTGTTCACTGCAAATTCAACCTGTCAAAATAACCCCTTTTGACAGGCTTACCCTTCCTTATAAATATTTATAATTAACCCCTAAGTAAGCCTTTTTGTCCATAAGGCCGAGCGCCTGGTATTTAAAAGTTGGACATGTAAAAATGTTACGTTAAACATGTCATTAGCATGTCTAGCCCTTCAGAACTATCTTCATGGTACCAGGTTAGACTGTTCCATAGGAAAGGCCTGGTATGCAATATTGAATACTAATACTGTATCTCAGGAATGGGACTAGCTAGAAAAACTATTTACTATTATTTAATTTTTATTTAAAATACAATTCAATGATGAAGTCAGATGTTTTTCGAAATATTTTGGGAAAATAACTTTTAGAAAGTTATCTTTGTCCTACCTGAAGTTCCTGGTAGGTAAATCTGGATTTTGGTCTCCCACTTCGGCCAGCCTGTAATTAGCATTTGAATAGGAATGAATGAAGTGTGAACTTGCTCCCAGGAACAAACAATAGGCTGACCTGAATGGGAAGAGGTGACCCATCTGAACCTTACAAAATATGAAGAGAGGTCTGGGAGAATCCTTTTTGACAATAAAGTGTTAAGTGTTACTTGAATGTCACATTCTGCCTGACAAGCCTGCTGGGCTTTTTCCATGTGACACTTGGGGCGCACTACAAAGAGGTTTCCTCTGACACGGGCCAAAGTTAGCTGACACTTTGACAAGGGTCTTCTTTTGCCCCCACCAGCCAGTCAGGCCCAAATCACAATTGGCCTCTTTTATACGTTGCAGAGTCACAGCCTATTTGGCAGGTCTGCTGGTTTACATATAACATTCAGGGTACACTTCATAATGCGAAGGCAGGATACAAAGCAATACTTGTGTATCCCATGTCTGGCTGCATGAAAACTCAGCTTTGTTCTACCAGACGTCTGTCTCTGAGGAAGGTTGGGTACAGAGACTACCTCAAACTGGATTTTGATGTTTGATTTGGTAGAATACTAGAATTACCTTAGTACACTCACCATGCACAACCCCAGCCCTTCGAGCCCAAGGTTAGTGTGACCAAAGACTTCAGCCATTTTGTAAATGCCCAAAGAGTTAGCTGCAGGAAGGTCTACCCATTTGGTTAAGGTGTTCCCAGGGGCCATTCCTTCCCAATAGCTTGTGCCTGCAGTAAATGTGGTGTCTACAGGCATCCACTTTAGAGCACTCTTGGACCCGAGATAGATCTGACGAGAGCTAAACCTGCTGTCTACAGCCTTTGGAGGACTCAACCTGCCCTCTCCTTGTACCCAGGACAAAGAAGTGGACTCCAAGAATAAGGAGGCTGATGTCATGTTCAAACCACAGGGCTACATAAGCCACAAGAGACCTTTTCTGCAACTGACCAGTGGCAAATGGACCTAGACTAGACTCTCCTGTTGGCCTCTGCCTGACACCCAGCGAGTATCTGAGTGCCTCCCCGGATGTCCTGGTTGGCTTTAGAAGTTCACTTATGTTTGGATTCTACATATTGAAGTTTTGTAATTTTTGGAGGACCAGATAATCTGCAGACCGTTGGAGGAAGTCTGCAGCACAAGAGTAAGAGAATGATGGAGTAGAGGATGAGGAGAGTTGGACGAAGTAGAAGAGAATGACCCTTCAGTGGCCCAGAGGAAAAAGAGGATGACCCTGTACTGTCCCTAGAGCCAGAGGAGGAAGGGGAGTCTACAGGAATTAGGTCCCCTGCCTTGTTGAGAGCTGGAATCATTCTTCCCACAGCCTGATCCCATCTGCATTGGAGGACGAGAAGGTAGAGAGAAATTACAGTTGGCTTCTCTAGCCCTGGAAAAAGAACTGCGGGCCTTGGTGCCAAGGAAAAGAAAGCAGCAGCTGGGGCAGCAACCACTTTGGCCATGGAGGAGAAAAGGTTGGCCCTAGTGGAGAGTAAACTACTGCTGGCCCATGAGATGAGCCAGAAAAAATTAGACCTGAAAGCCAAGAGAGTCTCAGGGTCCAGTGATGATGGTGGCAGCGACACTGAAGAGCCTAGGAGAGGTAAAAGGGTCCACATCCCCAAAGACCTTGTGCCTAGCTTTGTGGTTTGAGGCCTATGAGGTGGCATTGTGTTTGCTAATAGTCCCAGAGGATGGCTGGGAGGCTAGTCTGTGGAGGCACATGCCCACTACGGGGAGGGATACCTTTTTGGTCCTTCAGAAAGCTGACAAGATAACATATGCTCTCATGGAGGAAACCCTTGTGAAGTTTGGGTTAACCCCCAGGAAAGTACCACTTGAAGTTCAGGGATAGCCAGACGTAGCCCCCTGGTCATGGGCTGATTTTGTGGATTACTCCAGTAATGCACTGGATGGCTGGGAAGGGCAGCGCAGTACATGATTATGATGAGCTTTACAAATTAATACTGGAGGGGCACATGGTCACTAATACTTTGCAGAGTTTTGCCAACACTGTCTTGATTTTAAGCTTTTCGTCCCCAACGTGCTTGTGAAGGAAACAACCCACTGGATCAGGACCTGAGTGTCTAAAAAGGTACTTGGGAGTGACCCATGGAAGGGTGGCTCAGGTCCCTCTCAGTAGAAGGAGGGGTAATAGGTCCAGGATAAAACAGAATTTTGCCAAAGGGCCTCATAAGAATGTGGAGGAAAAGGATTCCTATAACCCTTCTGAGCACAAGGGGAAGGTTCTGATTGGCAGATGTGCAGGGCACCCCTTTTCCCACCCAGATGTTATGACTGTTACCAGTCAGGGCACAAGCAAGGGTAATCTGGACCAAGAAAACACCCATATGTGGGCACCCACAGCGGTGACTAATGTGGCCTTAGGGGAAGGTTGTTCCAAGGAGGAGAGGGTAGAGCACACCCTAATGTCCTTTAGTTGGAAAATGGGCCCAGAAGGTAAGCTGGTGGTTCCTGAAGGCAGGAGTCCTCACTCTCACCGGATTACAGTGAATGGGACCTCTGTCATTGCTCTGATGGAACCACCCAGCCAGACCATGGTGGTGGAAAAGCTGTTTTCCCCAGAGCAGTATCTGCCATGATACGTATATCGGTTTACCCAGGCACATGGGCAGGGCTTTTTCCATTCTACTTCCCTGGTATCCCTGGAATTGAGGGGGGAGAAGTGACCCAGTGGTCATTGTCAGTCCCTAGATGTCTATTGACTGTAAGTGTGGCAATTAACATTCACTTGTGAGAGAAGAGCTGGGTGTGGGGCCATGCCGGGTGCCCCAACCACTGTAATTTCTTTGGGTATTGTCAATAAGGGGTACAAGTGGAGTTAAGCTACAGTGGAAGGAACAGTAGGTCAGTAGTTTCCTGTTCTGATAGAGGAACACCAGAGAGTGCCCCTGGTGAGGCTACTTCTGACTTGAAGATACTGCCTGTGCTATTACAGAGACAGAGGACAGGAATCCTGCCCCAGGCAATAAGCCTGCTCGACACAGATTGTCTGCCTTAAGGGGGGCTGTGGTTCCCCCTGAAAGTCCTTACCTGCCGGTGCCTGGCTCTTGACACTGACCGCTGTCTTTGGCCTCTGTTGGTTGCTGTCCTTGTGGGCAGAGATTTTCCTAGGATGGGGACGGAAGTCTGTCTTAGGGGGGAAGCATGAGCCACATCACCCTTTTGACTATGGGCGTACTATCAGCATTCTGGGATGCATCAGTGGGCAAGGTACTGTTAGGAGCCTCACACCTTTGGCGTGCAAGCCTTACTAGACTTGCAAGCCTTACTAGACTTGCACGCCTTACTCGGCCTCGAGGACCTCCAGGGCCTCGGTAATTGTAGGTTGCGGTCCATGCCTACCCAGTTTACCCTCCAAACAACTAGAATAAAGTTGCACCACCCCTCCCACCCAAGCCTCATTAGGCCCCGAGCCATATCTTATTTAAAAGGGGAAGTCGGTCACATGCCCCCCCCCCCCAATTCTCAAGCCTGTTTGGACCCCAGG
Organism: Triturus cristatus; assembly: GCF_964204655.1. Lineage (NCBI taxonomy): Eukaryota > Metazoa > Chordata > Amphibia > Caudata > Salamandridae > Triturus > Triturus cristatus. The sequence continues at coordinate 1,189,240,201 of NC_140592.1, forward strand.
GACCCCACCCCCCAGGGCCACAGGTGGGTGCGCACCCGGGGCACTCGCAAACAACATATTGGGAGCTGCATGGGGAGCCATAGGGCTTCCATGACCCCAGCCAGCTCCCAGCATGGTGCAGGAGCCGACATTGCTCCTGCCCAAAGGGATGAGCTATAAATGCTTGCTCCCTCCAGGTGGACTAATGTGCGTTCTGTTTCTCTGCCTGCTGGAGTGTGGACAGGGAAACAGAACTGAAGTCTGCTCGCAGCCGGTAGGAACATGTTTAAATCCCTTCGGGTGGGAGCAGGCTTGCATGTTTGCTCACATCTGGTTGGAGATTTTAAAATGCTTCCATCACACAGGAGCAAACATATGTTTCAAGGACCCGTCGGCCAGTCGAAACCGGCTCATAATCCCAAAGGGCGGGCCTTTCCACCCTTGGGATTACGATGCGCGGTTTCAGGCATGGTTTCCATGCCGGCCTGTCCAACATGGAAACCATGTTGGAAAGCATGTTTAGGGGCCGCCAGCAGGGTGCCCTTGGATGCACGGTCTCCGGTTTGGGGCCCCTATGGTGCCGCCCTGTTGATCCCTGCATCCCGTGGCAGGCACCTTGAGGTACCTGCCATGGGGTGCAGGGATGAACAGCACCTCCCATTTCCCTATGGGACCTTTTATTACGTCCGGTTTACAGCCGTAATGCATGCTCCCATAGGGAAATGTAGGAAGGCGACCGAACAATGCTCAGTCGCATCCTAATTAGGCAGTCGAGAATGCTGACCAGAGGTCGGTCGGTCCCAGGACTGAGATGGTGTCAGGTGGAGTTAAATCCGACCGACATCGTAATTAGCCCCTAAATAGTGAGTCCACCACAGTAAAACGTATACTTACCGGACATTGGGGTTTGGTGAGATCTGATCCTAACTTGCCACCCCATATCTCTTGGAGACACATCAGAAATCCAAGTCTATTTGGAATATCCTAGCTCGAAGCTACCTTGGTAAACTTAAAAAAGATGTGGCTAAAAGAAATGGGTGAGCTTTTTGCTGTGGAAGGTGCAAAGCATGCAGAGGCAGCATGAACAGAAGAGAGTACAATTTACCAACAGGGAAAACTGCATGCATAAAACAATTTGTAACACGCAGTAGTGATTATTGTATATATGTAATAAAGTGGCTTTGCGGGCTACAATATGTGGAAAGCATGATTTTCCCCGTGGAAAAAAGAATACTTGAAAATACTAGTGTGATTAAAAATTGTGATCGGAAGTGCCCTGTGGCTAGAAATTGGCAGCTGAAACATGGCCACAATCCTGATACTCTTTGTTTTTTGGGGATTGGGAGGGTCAAAACAATACAAGAGGAGGAAATAGAGAGAAGAAACTGAGATTTCTGGAATCAGAATATATTTTTCTCCTCTATACCAGGAGCCAGGAAGGATTGAATGCCGAGGAGGAGTTTCATGTGCATATTGGATAACTTGTTTATATAAAAAAATTCCTTTTTTCATGTTTGGTTGTTTTTTTAGACTGTTGAAGCAGATGAACTTTTCAAACAGCCTGGAAGAAGATTAGGAACTTTCTTATTTCGAAAGTTAGTTGCAGACATATACATTTTTCTATTTCGTAATGCATTAAATTGCGCATCTATGATATGTGAACCATGCAGTGATATCAAGGGTTTGTCTGTATTGCACCTTAAGTATAAGTGGGTTGCTAATGAATGATATTTACGGATGGGTGTCTTTCCTCATTTTCTAGAAGGTAGTTACATTCATTTGTTGATGGTAAAACTATGGAAATGATTATTTAATTTCACTGTTTTATGCAAATACCAATGGCTACTATGCCTTTATAGTTTACAGGAGATTTAAAGGTATGAAATGTTTATTAATTATAAATTGAGATCATGTTATATCCATATTATGATGGTGGAAGCATAAAAAATAAATGAATTTGGCTGTTTATTATTTTTTGCAAAATATATTTTTGTAAAGTTTATTCTTTTTGTTTTGATATGAGTTATTTTGGGTAAATTCTGTTTTTCAGAATTGGAAACATCATTTGTTGAAGAGTTTCTTCTATGTTTATTGTTGCACTGATGTTTTTAAGGGTGGTGGTGCACAGTGTTTATGTAGGCTGTGACAAAAACCACTTGGTTGAAACGTGTCACCTGTTAATAAATCTCTGAAAAGCACATCCTGGAGTGCGAAGAAATTGTTTTTGTGGAAAACACGAGAACCTCAACGTTTCATTGTGAACGGGTTTTCTGCGCCCGTTATTCTGCACTGACCCTCATGGGTGAATGTGACATGGTTGAGCAGAGTTGTGCATATATATATATATATAACGCTTGCCACTAGGCAGTTATAGTTAGATCAGCTGTTCCATTGAAAACGTGTTTTTTGTGTTGCTAATACCTTTGGCACCATTTGATGAACCTCCATGAAACAAAAGCTAAATTTTTGTCCACAGATTGTGCTTTTTGTGATCTTGTGTAAATCTGTTCAGGTTTTGAGAAATTAAGGTTAAAAAATAATTGTATATCTGGATGGTTGGGTCTGCAAGAGTCTCAAGAGACTCTAGTGGGAGCAATCATTTAAAAATAGAGCATTCTGATTGGCGCAGGAAGCTTAATTCCCTTGGACCATCTCACTCCCGTGGGGTCAGACTCCTGCGGTAGCGAGCTCTCTGAGTGACTGCCAGCAACATGAGAAAAATGTTGCGGGCAGCCATTACAGGACTCTGGCGCTTAGTCCCCTGTCCTGAACTTGTAGAAACAAAATAATATAAGGGGGCAGTGTAGGAGTACCCTGCCCCCCCCCCCCCCCAGGCCCCCTGGGGGAAGCCCAGAGGACCCCCGGGGCCATAAACAAACAAAACAAAAAAAATTGCGATCCCACAGGACTAAAAAAGAAAAAATGGCAGCGGGTTGCATTTACTACGTTTATGTCCCAAGGAGCCCACTCCAGGGGCCGAAATCCATGTACATGGCGAGGGGGGGCACGTGGTTCCGCCTCCCCCGAGCCTCTGAAGGCCCCGGAGAGCCAACGCTCGGGTCAAAATTTGACAAAATGGAAGGGGGTAATGCGCAGCCCCCTTCCCTGTGTCATTAAAAGCCCCAGGCCGGCTCCAATGCTATGTCCTGGAGAGCCCAGCCCAGGACATAGAGGTTTACCTTCCCACACTATTGCAGGCAAGGAAATCTGTGCTTGCATTCACTTAGCTCGAGCATTTTCAAAACTCTGGCCAACCAGGAGCACACACAAAGTCGGCTCCCAGCAAATTAACTTTTGATCTGTTTCCTGGCCCACACTGATGCAAAATACTGCTCCCCCCAAAAGTGAGCAGCATTAGTAGCTGCTCTCTCATGGCGGGAGCAATGCTGGCTCCGGCTGCGTGCGGGGAACCGGCTGGGATGCCGGGACCTTAGGGCTATACTAACAAGTGTATTGTGGGTGCCCTGGGTGGGCACCAGAGTACCTACCTTTAAAAAATGTGTGCCCCAGGGATTGGGTCCTCGGGCCGATGGATGCTAGGGGAGTGAGACCACCCTTAAATTTTGAGGAGTGGCCTTGGGGGGGGGGGTGGGGGGGGAGTCTCCAGATCCTAACAAGGCTCTGGAGGGGGGACGCAAAGCACCCCTCCCATTTTAAAAATATCAAAAAAAGGGATAGTGTCCCAAGGGCCTAATAAGGTTCGGGGAGAGGGACCATGTGACCCCCTTCTGCTTCCATAAAAAAAGGCCCTGCGAATGGGGTCCCCAGGACCCCCCAACAAGGCATGGGGGGTTGTGCGCCCCCTCCTCTTAATTTTCAGAAATGGCCCTGGGGGATGAGGTCTACAGGGCCTAACAAGGCTCATAGAGGGGTGCCCCCTCCTTTATTTAAATGAGTGGCCCTGAAGGGATGAGGTGCCCAGGGCAACGGGTCGGGGGCTGCGCAACCCCTCCCTTAATTTTTAGAAATTGCCCTGGCACTCCTTTATTTTAGTGTGTGTCCCTGAGAGATGAAGTCCCCAGGGCACAACAAAGCTCATGTAAGGGGGCCACTCTGCCCCCTCCCCTTTATTTTTAGTAATGGCCCTGGGGGATGGGGTGCCAAGGGCCTAACAAGGCTCGGGAAGGAGTCCATGCACCCCTTCCCTTTTAATTAAAATAAACAGCTCTGGGGATGGGGTCCCCAGTGCCTAAAAAGGCTTGGGCAGGGGGGCCAACCGGCCCAATTCCCTTATATTTTAGTAATGGACTTGAGGGATGGGGTCCCCTGGACCTAACAAGACTTGTGGAGGTGAGCCACGTGGCCCTGTGCAGTGTGGGGTTGGCTCTCTTTACTCGGGTTGGCTACAGGGCAACCTCCTTACTGCGCACGGCATTTGACAGTATGCAGCATGTGGTTGGCTGCCATCAGGATAGTTGGTTGCAGACCCGCAGGCCAGGCCTGTGGCCAACCCCCCACCTTGCACGACTGAAGGCCTTGCGCAGTGGGGGGTTGGCTGCCTTTACATGGGGTTGGCCACAGGGCCAGGCTGTGCAGCCAATCGCCCCCCGCGCAAGGTCTTTAATTAAATATTACTTTACATTAAAAACAATCTAGAAATTCACTGAAAAACCAAAGGTTAAAGTAACATTATAGTTAGGTGTGATCAAAAGATCTGTTTTTGTTTTAAAAAAAACAAGTCTTAGAAATAACACTTTGAACAAAAAAAAGCTCAGAAATTCGCCATTTATATTTAGCAGATCTAACTATAACTTGCATGCAGTGCTTGTGACCTCACATATTATATCACTTATAACATGTTCTATTACCATTTATTATTTATGACATCACTAATGATATCTCAAATGACATCATTGATGACATCAATGATGACATAATCCAATGAGTTTTTTGGTTTGTTGTACAGTCTACATAGTGACGGCTAGCTACCATATTACTTTTCTACCTAATTTTGTAGAGCCTATTTCCAGCTGATGGGTGTAAATGTTTACCAAATGCATGTACTACTAATGCATCATAGGTGTGTAGAAGTAATGAACATGTTATAAATGTTTGCATTGAAGAGTAACCCTCTGTGTAGGTGACATTTCCACACAAGTTTTTAGGTGTGCAACAGGGCAAAGATTCCACATACAACATACTAAGCTGTATCGTAAGCAGCCTTGAGTTATTAAACAAAATCGTCTCAGCATGACAATTTCTACCTAACATAGACTGTGTGAACTAGATATTGAGCTACGTACATGTGCTTGTTTTGCCTCAGAAGATGGGCTTCTGTAAAGTTTTTGCCACAGTATGAATGAATCTTTAGCAACTTCAGACGTTGCTTATTTTAAGAGACTAGTTTATTTTTTGCCAAGCGTTGCATAGTGTACACTGCTCTTAGTAGATACTTTTTAATACTCTGTAGTGCATTTCTCACAATTGTTTCACTGTCTGCAAGCAGTGTGGTACAGGGTAAACTCTCTCCATAGATGGAAAACTGTTCACAGTACCTACTTTTCTATTCATATCAGCTTAATTTCTCAATGTAGGTTCGGTGACTGTCGAGGGTTTGATACAGATAAAAGCTGTTCGTAGTAGGACATTCGTTTTGGAACAGACTTTCAGTATTTTTAGGAACTTGGCTTTCTCTGAACAGCTCTATATAGATTGAACACTGTATGTAATGAGGGTTTCCCATATATCTGTGGTTGATTGTTAATGCGAGAAACGCTACCCATGAACTGTATAGTATGAATATATGATGATACATTCCATGTCTTTATATCACATGCAATTACAACGCGGTTATTACAACACAAGTGTTGTTACAGTAACGCGTTACTATTATACCGCAAAATTTTACTGCGCATATGCCTTTACCACGCATGCCATTCCAACGCAAAGGCATGCGTGGAATAGGTGGTTAGGAGCTGTCTAAACAGCCCCTTTACATGTTTTTTGCCTTTGTTTTTCCTCCCCCCCTCAGAGTGCGAGAGAGAAAATGGCGGCCGCCGCTTCCTGGTTTCGACTGATTCGAATGTTTACTAAGATCTAACAGCCAATCAGAATCGCGCTCGCGCACGGCACCGTACGCGTACGGTAAGCTTACCGTAAGCGCACGGTAAGCGCACCGTAAGCTGCCACAGATATATATATTGATTTAAATGCTATTTTCTCAGGAACTACTGAACAGATTTACACCAGACCTACAAAAGGCACTTCCTTGACCTGAGGACTACCTCTGTGCCAAATTTCAAGTAACTCTGTTCAGCCGTTCGGGCTGTAGCTGTGTCTAAAGGTCCTATGGAAAAATGCATGGGAAAAACGCGTTTTGGGACCCCCCTTTTTTCTCAGCCCCCGCTTGACGAATCCCCCCGAGACTTTCAGGGTAGGAGCGGAGCGTAGCGCCCCACCTATTTTGAAAATTTCGCGAGGATTCGTCGACCGGCGCCAAAGTTATTCCAAATAGAATGTTGCGGTTTTCCTATGGAAACAGGGTCCTAACTATAACTACCTACTGGCGACCGCCAGTAGGTAATGTGTATATATATATATATATATTGTTTTTACCCCCTAAAACCCTAAAATTACCCTTACTACCCCAGTACCCATATCCCCATAAAATCCTAAACATACCCTTACCCATACCCCTAAACCCTAAAATTACTCCTGGCACCCCAAAACCCAAACTCACCCTGAACCCTAAAATTACTCCTGGCACCCCAAAACCCATACTCACCCTGAACCCTAAAATTATCCTTGACACCCCAAAACCCAAACCCACGCTGAACCCCCAAAATAACCTCTGACACCCCAAAACTCATACCCACCCTGAACCCTAAAATTACCCTCTGGCACCTCAAATCCCATACTCACCGTGAACCCTAAAATTACCCTTGGCACCCCAAAACCCAAACTCATCCTGAACCCTAAAATTACCCCTGGCACCCCAAAACCCATACTCTGAACCCCCAAATTACCCCATAACCCATACCCACCTTAAACCCTAAAATTACCCTTGGCACCCCAAACCCACCCTGAACCCCAAAATTACCCCCAGCACCCCAAAACCGAACCATCTGTAAACACTAAATTTAATCCTGTCAACCCAAACACCCTGAACCCTAAAATTTCCCTTGGCACCCCAAATCCACTCTGCGCCCCAAAATTACCCATGGAACACCTAAACCCATAACCACCCTGAATCCTAAATTTACCTTTGGCACCCCAAACCTATACCCACCCTGAACCCTAAAATTACCCCATGAACCCCAAAACCCAACCCAACCAGAACCCTAAATTTACCACTGGCACCCCCAAACTCAACCTGAATCCTGAAAATACCCCTGGCACCCAAAAACCCATACCAACCCTGAACTCTAAAAGTACCCTTGGCACCCCAAAAACCATACCAACCCTGAACCCTAAAATCACCCTTGGCACCCCAAAATCCAAACTCACCCTGAACCCCTAAATGACCCCTGACACCCCAAAACTCATACCCACAATGAACCCTAAAATTACCCCTGGCACCCCAAAACCCATACTCACCCTGAACCCTAAAATAACCCTTGGCACCCCAAAACCCAGACCCACCCAGAACCCTAAATTTACCACTGGCACCCCCAAACCTAACCTGAACTCTAAAATCACCCCTGGAACCCCAAAACTCATACCTACCCTGAACCGTAAAACAACAATTTGCACCCCAAAACCCATACCCACCCTAAACTCCAAAATCACCCCTGGCACCCCAAAACCCAAACCTATCTTGAACCCTAAAATTACCCTTGCTCCCCCCAAAACCCATATCCACCCTAAAACTTAAAATTACCCTTGGCACCCCAAAACCAAAACGCACCATGAACTCTAAAATTTAAATTTGTACCCCAAAACCTATACCCCTACACCAGAAAACACAAACCCACCCTAAACCCTATACTTACCTGATTCTTACATGTAAAACACAAATGCCTTCACCATTCATGCCTTTACGACGAAATTAGTTGTAAAGGCATGCGTGGTAAAAGCATATATGCATTGTAATGCCATGCATTTTAATGGCAGTTGCTTTGTAACAACCACGTTGTAATGGCAACGCCTTGTAATATCCACATTGTAATGGTTGTTTCCCGTATGGTATAGGATCAATGTGGCACATAATCCATGCTTTCTACACCTAAAGGGGTTGTTGCTATGATGGCATTAATGATGCCTCATATTCTTCTGAGCTATTTTGTACTAACTTTCAGAGCTTCATCGTTGTACCCATTTGTTTATAGAGCAATGTGTACAAAAGATGTTTGGGTGATGTCATCAATTATGTCTTTTGAGATGTCATCAGGGATGTCATAGATAATGTCATAGAACATTTCATGATTGATGTAATATGTGAAGTCATAATCAGTGCATGGTGGGGGCGAAAACAATAGTTAGCTCTGCTAACTATAACTGGTGAATTTATGGGGTTTTTTTTGTTCAAAGTGTTAATGTTGTCACAATAAATTCACCTAACTAGAATGTTACCTTAACCTTTGTTTTTTAATATATATATATATATATATATAATCTACTGGCGGTCGCCAGTAGATAGTCATAGTTAGGACCGTGTTTCCATAGAAAATCTGAAAATTCTATTTTGAATAACTTTGGCGCCGGTTGACGAATCCTCGTGAAATTTTCAAAACTAATGGGGCGCTCCGCTCAGCTCCTATCCTGAAAGTCTCGGGGTGATTCGTCAAGCGGGGGCCGAGAAAAAAGAGGGGTCCCAAAACACGTTTTCCCCATGCATTTTTCTATAGGACCTTTAGTCGAAGGTACAGCCCGAACGGCTGAACAGAATTACTTGAAATTTGGCAGAGAGGTAGTCCTCAGGTCAGGGAAGTGCATTTTGCAGGTCTGGTGTCAATCTGTTCAGTAGTTCCTGAGAAAATAGCATTTAAAAGCATATACATATCTATAGCCGCGCACCGTGCGCGCACCCTAACGTGCGCGAGCGTAATTCTGATTGGTGGTTACATGTTAGTCAACGTTCGAATCGGTCGAAATCAGGAAGTGTCGGCCGCCATTTTGTTTGTTTTCAGTGCGAGAGTGAAAAAGGAAGGTTGCGAACGTGAAAAGGGGGCAGGGTAGAGAGTTCCTGACCCCCTAGCCTTTGTGGGGGTCCCTGAAGGACCTCGAAGGCAGAATTTTTTTGTAAATTTGTTTTTTTTTCAAATCGCGGGGGTGCGCGCACGGTAAAAAACAAAAAAAAAAACAGTTTTTTTTTTTAATACGTAGTTTATTGTAAAATAAATATACTACAAAAAAAGTAATACATACATAACTTAGCATTTAAAAAACCGTACAAATTCACTGAAAAAAACATAGGTTTCACACACGTTATAGTTAGGAATTAGCATTTAAAAAACCTTGCAAATTCACTTAAAAAACCATAGGTTTCACACATGTTATAGTTAGGTGGATATTTCACTCGTAAAAAACCAATGAAATTCCCCCGTTATAGTTAGTTCAGATAACTATAACTCGCGCGACCGCCACTCTATCACAAGGATGATGTCATCAGTGATGTCATGAGTGCTGCCACTGACCATGTCATGAGTGATGTAATATGTGACGTCATGAGCAGGATTGCGGGCGCGCGAGTTATAGTTATCTGAACTAACTATAACGGGGGAATTTCATTGGTTTTTTACGAGTGAACTATCCACCTAACTATAACGTGTGAAACCTATGGTTTTTTAAGTGAATATATATATTATCTACTGGCGGTCGCCAGTAGATAGTTATAGTTAGGACCCTGTTTCCATAGGAAATCCGCAACATTCTATTTGGAATAACTTTGGCGCCGGTCGACGAATCCTCGCGAAAGTTTCAGAATAGGTGGGGCGCTACGCTCCGCTCCTACCCTGAAAGTCTCGGGGGATTCGTCAAGCGGGGGCTGAGAAAAAAGGGGGGTCCCAAAACACGTTTTTCCCATGCATTTTTCCATAGGACCTTTAGACACAGCTACAGCCCGAACGGCTGAACAGAGTTACTTGAAATTTGGCAGAGAGGTAGTCCTCAGGTCAAGGAAGTGCCTTTTGTAGGTTTGGTGTAAATCTGTTCAGTAGATCCTGAGAAAATAGCATTTAAATCAATATATATATCTGAGCCAGCTTACGGTGCGCTTACCGTGCGCTTACAGTAAGCTTACCGTACGCGTACGGTGCCGTGCGCGAGCGCGATTCTGATTGGCTGTTAGATCTAAGTAAACATTCGAATCGGTCGAAACCAGGAAGCGGCGGCCGCCATTTTCTCTCTCGCACTCTGAGTGGGGCAGCAAAAACAAAGGCAAAAAACATCTAAAGGGGCAGTGTATTCAGTTCCTAACCACCTAGCATTGATGTAGGTGTCCCCAAAGAACCCCCAATGCCCAAAAATCAATATTAATTTTTTTCGAAAATTCGCCGATTACGCTTACCGTACGCGTACGGTAAAAAAAAAAAAAAAACACACTCTCCCCACCCCGTGTGCAAATGGTGCACGCAGGGCACCATTTGTGCATGGTAAATGTTCCCTGAGCCATAATTCGAAAATTAAAAGCTTACCTTTCACAACGAAGCGCATAATATGTCCTCCATGTGCGCACGGTGCGGACGTTTTTTAAAAAACCGTACAAATTCACTGAAAAAACCATAGGTTTCACACACGTTATAGTTAGGAATTAGCATTTAAAAAACCTTGCAAATTCACTGAAAAAACCATAGGTTTCACACATGTTATAGTTAGCTGGACATTTTACTGATAAAAAACCAATGAAATCCCCCCGTTATAGTTAGTGCAGGCAACTATAACTCACGCGACCGCAATCCTCTGCTGATGACATATGTGTCTTTATGAAAAAAAAATATTTGTAATATATGTATAGCTAAAATTTAATGGAAGAAGACATGGGCAAATAAGTGTCTAAATACAGTATTAGCATCAGCAGAGGATTGCGGTCGCGTGAGTTATAGTTGCCTGCACTAACTATAACGGGGGAATTTCATTGGTTTTTTATCAGTAAAATGTCCAGCTAACTATAACATGTGTGAAACCTATGGTTTTTTTCAGTGAATATATATATATATATTACCTACTGGCGGTCGCCAGTAGGTAGTTAGTTAGGACCTATTATCCATAGGAAATCCGCAACATTCTATTTGGAATAAATTTGGCGCTGGTTGACGAATCTTCGCGAAATTTTCAAAACTGGTGGGGCGCTCCGGTCCGCTCCTATCCTGAAAGTCTCAGGGTGGTTCGTCAAGCGAGGGCCGAGAAAAAAGGGGGTCCCAAAACGTGTTTTCCCCATGCAATTTTCCATAGGAACCATTAATCGCAGCTGCAGCCCGAACTGCTGAACGGAATTACACAAATTTGGCAAAGAGGTAGCCCTTGGTTCACACTCGTGCCTTTTGGTTAAATGGTGTAAATCCGTTCAGTAGTTGCTGAGAAAATCAAAAGTAAAATCATAGATATATCCATGGCCTCGGAGGATCCGCGCACCCTATGCACACCCAGCGCGCACCCTCCCGATCATGAGCTGTATGCTAATTGGCTGTCAACACTCCAAATCAGGAAGTGTTGGCAGCCATCTTGTGCCTCGGTAGAACCGAGGCACAAAAAAACAGTAAAACAAATGCGCAAGACGCAAAAAGGGGGCAGGGTAGAAATACCCTGACCCCCGAGGCCTGCTTAGGGGGTCCCACAAGGACCCCCAGGGCCCAAAAAAGTATTTTTATTTTTAAATCGGCAAAATCCACGCTGGGTGCGCGGATCCTGCCAATAATTTTTTTTTTTAAACGAAGCGCTTCCTTGCTAGTTAGCCCCCCGGGGGCCAAATCCCGGGGGCAATGATAGTAATGGGTTGGCGGGCCCAAAGGGGCCCCGGGGACCGCCACCCTCGGGGCTTCAAAACTGAATGGGTGGGGGGCTCGAAGGCCCCCCCAAGCCCTGGGGACCGCCACCCCCGGGGCTTTGTGAAAATATTTGCAGGGGCTCACGGCCCCCCCGCAGCCCTGGGGACCGCCACCCCCCGGGGCTTGTGTATTTAAAAAAAAAAAAAAATAGCCTGTGTGGGGGGTGGGCTCGAGCCCCCCCACACGCCCCGGGGACAACCACCTCCCCGGGGTTCTATATATTCACATTAGGGGGTCCGTGACTGACTCCCCAGCCCTGGGGACCACCACCTCCCCAGGGCTTTGGAAATGTTGGGAGGGGGGCCGCACAGCCCCCCTCCTGGAGCCCTTGATGGCCCGTGGGGACCGCCACCCGCCCGGGCCGGCCTCTATTGTCCCGGGGTGCCCACACCCGGGACACTATAGTTTGCTATAGCAGGGCGGGAGCAGCGCAGCTCCTGCTCTGCCATAGCAAACATGGTTTGAATTTTGAAAGAGAGAGCAGGAAACCTGCTCTCTCTTTCAAAATTCAAACCAAATTGCTTTTCCAAATTCCTTTTCGACACGGGGAGCTGCATCTTAGTAGCTCCCCATGTGGAAAAGCAATGCCGGCTCTCACAGGACGCCAGGAGCCCACTGGGACTGTGGGGTAATTGGGGCTCCCCCCACAGTCCCCAACGAGTCAAGTCAATTGGCCAGGTCCCGGGGCATGGGGTCCCCTGGGCCAGAAGTGGGCAGGGAGGGGGGCCACGCGGCCCCGCTCCCCAATATAATTTTTTTTTAAAGGCAAAGGAGGGCCCCGGGGGATGGGGTCCCAGGGGCCATAAATGGCCATAAGAGAGGGGCCATGCAGCCCCCCTCCAAAACACTGTAAGAAAAAAATGACCATGCCCCGGAATTTTGCACTGGAGGGGGGCCCACGTGGCCCTCTTCACATTAATCATTTTTTTTTTTTAACATTCGGGGTCAGGCCCCCCTTCCCCCAAAAAAATTCAAAAAAGATACGCGATCGTGTCTAGGCCCCGCCCCCTCATGGAACCTCTCTGCAAACGCGCCCTGTGGCGTGTTTTAAATTGGGGAATTAAATCCTGCGTTGCTGAGTGTGTAAAAAGGGGCATGGCCTCTGAACAACTCTCTGCAACACAGCTCCCTGGCGCATACTGGAGGTACCTGGTGGGCTACTTGGTCCCTAGGGAGCCTCAGGATTGAAGAGGAATTAATTCCCCAACTTAAAATGCGCCACAGGGCGTGTTTGCACACATGTCACCTCAGGCCCCGCCCCCTTCCTTCACCATTGTGCAAACGCGCCCCCTGGCGAATTGTAAGTTGGGGAATTAATTCCCCTTCAATACTGAGGGTCCCAGAGGGCCAACTAGCCCACCAAGCATCTCCAGTATGCACCAGGGAGCTGTGTTGCAGACAGGTGTTCAGAGGCCACGCCCCTTTTTACACCTCTCTGCAACGCAGCTCTGTTGCGCTTACTGGAGGTAATATGTGACATCATCAGCAGTGGATTGCAGGCATGCAAGTTATAGTTAGCAGAACTAACTATAACGGAGGAATTTCAATGGTTTTGTACGAGTGAAACCTCCAGCTAACTATAACAGCCCTGAAACCTATGGTTTTTTCAGTGAATTTCGAAGGTTTTTTTAAATGATAATTTTTAAATGTAATAGTTATATGTTTTTTTAATACTAATTTTCTACAGTTTTTTAATTGTTTATTTTTACATATTTTATTTTTTAAATTACATTATATATTTTTAATATAAATGGAAATACATTTTTTTTTAAAATATTGAAACATTGTTTTTTTTGTTGAATGTATAAGTGCAGAACTATAAGTGTGTTGGTTAGTTAGAGGACTGCATGCATAGTGGATAGGGGTCTGAAGCAGTCCATGTGCTAAGGCCTGGCTCGCTGCATGAGTACTTGGGTACTGACTGAATGATTAGAGTACTGCAAGGAGAGTGCCTGGGTGAACTTATAAGTGGTTGGGTTTTGGTGCAGTGAATAGATTAGTACATGGTGCTGAATTGGTCACTGGAGGAGTGCAAGGGGAGTGACAGTGTGTTTGCTGGAGTGTATGGATACTGACTGGGGAATTGAAGGTGTGAAAGACAAGTGTGTAGGTGGTTAGAGGACTGCATGCATAGTGGATAGGGGTCTGAAGCAGTCCATGTGCTAAGGCCTGGCTCGCTGCATGAGTACTTGGGTACTGACTGAATGATTAGAGTACTGCAAGGAGAGTGCCTGGGTGAATTTATAAGTGGTTGGGTTTTGGCGCAGTGAATGGATTAGTACATGGTGCGGAATGGGTCACTAGAGGAGTGCAAGGGGAGTGAGTCCTAGAGCCAGTGCTATGCTAAAAGGCACTTAGAATACAGTTAAAACACCTACATACACTAGGGAACACTATGCGTTGGGGTACCCCTGTGATTAGAATGACCTCCTCTGTAAGCCCCTAGTACATAATAGGGCAGGGGGATAAAAACTACCTCTTAAAACACAATTGAAATGTCCAGCTAACTATAACACCCCTGAAACCTATGTTTTTTTCTGTGAATTTCTAAGGTTTTTTAAATGCTAATTTCTAACTGTAACGTCTCTGAAACCTATGGTTTTTTCAGTGAATATATATATATATATATATATATATATTATATCCAGTGAACTTAAAAATCACACCGCACAATCACGGTATAAATGGTATAATCACTATTGTCACTGTTGATATAATTGCACTAACAATCACCGCACTACGAATACCAGAATGCAAAGCGACACCAAACCAGGATGTGATGTAACATCATGTGATTCATTCAAATAGGAGTAATGGTTGAAACGCTCTGCTACCCGTGAACAAGGTCTGTGGACAGACTGAAACGCGTTGGGTTATTTGAATTTGTCAGGAAATGCTGTTGCCTGAGTAAAAACTGAAATTGCAACATACATCTACCAGTGAGTGTGTGTGGAATATTTCTGAAAAGAAACACTGGATATAATGTAATAACGGCTGGCTTCACCGTCTCCACTGTTCGAACCATCACAGAGCGCCGAGTGATGAGAAAAGAGCCGCTGTTGTGGAAATATATATCGAAGCCAAACTTAGACGCTTGGAAACTAGGTACATTCTAGAGCTGGACACCAAGCAGCCAGGGGGTTTGAACACCAGTGAGGCTATGTATACATATTTGTGAGAATCTCTACTAAATAATTATGTATTTATTTATTTATTAAGAGATATCTTCATGATTCATTATCTGCTGAACATGGGTTTCCACCCATATCTATTTATTATTAGTCATGGATATGGTGGTAAGGTCTCTAGGAACATGTTAGGCCTATCCATCAGAGATATAATGCTAACAATTGATCCACACTACTTATGAATAGTAATCACTACCTCGTGATAGAATACAATGATTTTTAAACAATTTTAAAAATCATTAACATTATGAGTGTTTAGCTAATTTATTGGGCTTTTAGGTTGAAATAATTTTATACAATTTTTATATTGTGTATTCATTTGTGGGAATCAACCTGATGATTTTCTCAAGTATTAGCCTATGAACCTCATCTCCTTGGTAGCAAATAGTACGTCTTCCTTATCCATAGGCAACAAGTATTTGGGCCCGCACTCAGAAATAGGCATTCGCCTTTATTACGTGGCTGCTAGCAACTTTTTGCACATAGGATATATTTTGCACATTTAAGGCACTGGTTTGCACAAATTTGGAACTTCTTTAGAGGGACTTGCACAAAAAACATAAGGTGGGATTTACATTATGCACCTAGCTACTTTTCTATCACTATAGCAGCAAGATCGACTTAGATCCACAACAATGATATGTATATTTGCATTAATAAGGGATACTTGATGTTTTTATACAAGTATTTATTCCTTATTTTATGAACATCTAATTTTAGGTTAATGTATTTTACTGTGATTTTTTTACCCTGGATGATAAATTTTTAAACATATTACACATTATTTATTTATGCATTATGCCACAAATGATATCATCAATGTAGTATGTTTACTAGGTCTATTGCTGCCATCACTAAGCACTTGCACTTTAAAAAGAGGTAATCCCGCCCTAGGCGCTGACATGTGATCAAGGCCGTTCTTTCCGGCCGAAATGCGTCATGGTGATTGCTGATTAAATCATTGTAACGGATATGGGTCTACTCTTGCCTTATTTCATGCAGAAGTGAAGTGGTGGGCAAGTTTGTAGTTATATATCCTTTCAGGCTTAGATTGCCGCATAAATTATGCAAAAAAGAAGCAGGGAACTCTGGGTAGTTCCCACGTTTTGGTGGAGAGTAGCTCCCGTATAGAGCACTATACAACACCAGCGACATTCAGAATCTGCTTATCTCAAATGTAGCAGAGTGCTATGTTTCTTTGATTTATACTAGGTGCTCCCTTGTGTTTGGACAAAGCTAAACCTTATTCCGGGTTGGCTTGGATGGTATTTTACCAATCCAAAGCTGTAATACTGTGCTTGAAGTCGTAAAAGTATTTTGCCATTTTACAGCTCGTCATGGATACGGTGCTAATGCTATTCTTAAAGATTTTGCCATTGAAATGCCAAAAAAACGCATCCCCTAGGCAAACACTGCTCTTCCAGGCTCCTGTGATGGAGGGGGATCAGCCACATATTGGCACTCATGACGTAGTACTGCCCCTAAGCCCTTGATGCATGGGGCCTCCGGAGCACAAGAGGGAAGCCCATAGTAGACTGCATGCCAAGATGAACAGTTTCTCCACAATTTGAAGTTGCTCTGTGAGGTGTTCGGCATGCTCCCTCTCCCACTGAAAAGTAGAAGTTGCGGTGGATGGGTCCAGTGTACCAGGAGAAATGCCAGATTTGACGGGCTGTGGGTAGGCTTCACAAATGCTCAACCGCCATGTTGGGCTCTAGGCTACACCCCAATAGGTCATCCACAATCTTTAAAAAAAAAAAAATAGTCTAAAAGCAAAAATACTTTTTTTTTGGTCTCAAAAACACACATTGTCATAGTAGTCCCTGGCATGGAAGGGATCTACTTCGTGTCAGATGTGCTACGTGTGCAATAGCAGAATGTTGTCACTCACAGTGAAATCAGCCAAAGGCTGGAGTGGGCTGTCCTACTTCCCCATTCCGTAGCTGTAGAGGGCAAAAGAATATTGTGAATGAAATAATAACAGACCAGTGGATCAAGACAGCTGGCTGAAAGTTATTTATTTATATTTTCTTTTTTATTAATTGATCTTGGCTAACGCTAGACCTAATAAATCAAGGGGTGGTAAAAATAATTCTGCCAGGATGGTATGTAGAGGGAATTGAGATTACCACAGTCAGAGACCTCAGAACAGGGAAGACGTTTGTCAATAAACAAAGGTAATACATTAATGGGTAATGGAATATTTCAACAATGCTGGTAGGTGCATAAACATAAGATTTTGCACGTACTAGGGTAAGGATCGTGCACCTAGACAAAGATGATGACACAAATATGAAACACAATATATTCACTCTCAAGCTTGTATAGGATTGGGATTCAAAATTAGGAATAGGCACAAAAGTAACAGACATGAATAGGGGCAGGGAATCCGAAACAAGAAGGACGGGACATATGGGGAAGATTTCGTGTGGACCTCTTCGGAGTTCCTTAATCATAAATAAAAATAAACTTGAAACTTGACACATCGGAGAGCATGACTGGAGTGAGTGAGTGTGAAAAACTCTAACAACACAGATGTGGACATTAATGGATGTGAAAAACAAGGTCAGCGTGGGGCTCAGTGGGTTTAAGACCATAACGAAGGATCGAAATGTGCAGAGAATGTTGGTTGAGTAACAGCTGACCTTAGCAGATAACAGTATCTCAAGTGTTGACAGGCATCAAGAAACCATCAAAAAGACATCGAACATGAATCGCGAACTCTAGAAGAGTAAAGGCCTCATTTGGATTCTGTTGCTACCTGAAAACCCTCCAATTTCAGGAGAAAACTCTAAATACGAGATCAAATCCACAGGGATAGTACTGTGGAGGTGGTGGATTCTACTCCATTTTTAGTTTTTCCTCCTGAAAATGGAGGAGCTGCAGTCCCTAAATGTGTTTTTAGGTCTTGTCAACCCAGCGCATGCGCTGGTCTGGCAAGACTTTTTGTGAGGGCTCAAAAAATGCTACCATGGCCAGCCTAGAGCTACAGTGCATTTGCGTGGGCATGGGCGTGCGCTTAGGAGCAGAGGCTGGCAAACCTCGTCATGCTCATTAAGCGCCCGCGATCACTTTCACTTTCGCCAGCGATCACTTTCGCAGCGCCCCTTTGATGTTCTCGTTCAAAGAACATCAAACAACATGTTGTGTTAATGCTTTGCTGCGCTAGTTTGACTTACAATGTGCTTTCTCTTTCCACAAACTCGATGTTTGTGTTCCTTTATTTTGAGATGCTTTTAGTATTACCGTTTTGTGACTTAAAGAACATTAAGGAAATGTTACTGTGAAACTGGACAACGTTCACAGTGTTTATTTCTGATCGCAGCGGCTGCTTTATGTCCGTTGCACCATTCATGGAGTCCTTTCGTTGGCTCTTTCATGAGGACACGATGAGGAAGCTGGAAACCTTTGGCACATTCTCTTTAAAATCACCGCATGTTGGCGACTGGTTAATCGATTAGACCTATGTAGCGTTTTAGATCTCAAAGCGCTATGGTGGGTGCAGCAGTTACAACTCATGAAATATGGGGTGCAACTCACAAGTTTGGGGCAGGTTTGAGTGCACATTGGCTGCAATCGAACTCTTAAGATGATGGGCTGTGTGTATCCATTATCAGCACTAAGTCTTCGCTAAGTGATCTTGTTTGTTTTGTTGTGTTAATACTTTGCTGCGCCCGTTTGACTTACAACGTGCTTTGTCTTTCCACAAACTCGATGTTTGTGTTCCTTTATTTTGAGATGCTTTTAGTATTACTGTCACACACACAACCACAACCACACACACAACCACATGCACAACCACACAACCGCACACACACACACAAACCACAACCACACACACACAACCACACACACTACCACACATACAACCACACACACACACAACTACACACACACACACAACCACATACACAACCACACACACGTACAACCACACCCACAACCACGCAGACAACCACACCCACACAACCACACCCACACAACCACACACAACCAAACACACACACAACCACAACCACACAAACAACCACACCCACACGCACACAACCACACCCAACCACACCTGCAACCACACACACAACACACACAACCACACACACACACAACCACACACACACACCCACACACACAACCACTCACACACAACCACACACACACAACCACACACACAGCCACACACACACAACCACACATACAACCACACACACAACCACACACACAACCACACACACACACACACACACACAACCACACACACACTCATAACCACACACACAACCACACACACACAACCACACACACAACCACACACAACCACACATCCACACACACACCCACAACTGCACCCACAATCACACGCACACACAACCACACACACACACACACAACCACACACACACACAATCACACATACAACCACACCAAGCATCGGCATAGCCAGTAGGTCTCGCCTTTGGGACCTTATAAGTGGTTAGTCTTTGAGGCCGTTCGAGTACGGCAGAGTCCGGCCCAGGCCCACTCCCTCTGGACGTTCTGAAGACCACCCAAAAATGCCATTAAGATCAGGGAAGGTACGTACTGTACAAATTAATACATCTAATGGCGTCGTTTCTGGCCCCTTGGACGCTTTTATCACCCGGGCAACTGGCATCTTAGAAAAGGAAATTGCCATGGTTGAGAAAAGGCTCTCAATAGATCTGATTAGTGGAAAACGAACCTCGCTGGGGGCCTTAGCTACATCTGTCTCCCCTGTACCATCTGTACCCCATGCTGCCTTTAATTGTGTCCATACCATCTCCACGGACGCAATAGTTCATATAGAAAATATTGGGGATAGCCTGTCCACAAGAGACAAAATAATGGAAAAAAGGCTTAGTATTAACGACTCTAAAGATACGCAGGAGATTGGGATGGAGGATAATGACTCTGTGATTAATGAGGAGCAGGATTTTAGTCAATTATCCGGAACTCCTCTTCTTAATCAATCCAATATCTCTAATCCTGTTGTAAAGGCTAATTCACCTATATCCAACTCTGCCCCCAATACTAAAAAGAGAAAACGGGATTCTAGAATGTCAGGGGAAAGAAATATGACATCCAATAAAGCAAATACAGTTCAAGGGGAATGGCGCCAGGGGCCCGAGCCCCAATTAAGCTTGCTAAAATCTTCGGTGCCTAACAATAATAATATGCTATGCCCCTCACTTTTGGCTTTGGGTTCCTCCACCACATGTCCCATGTGCCTCAATAGTGATGAGGCTCTGCTGGCAAAAATGGAGGCCATGTTTAAAACACTACTTTTACCAGTCCTGGAGCAGACTAGGCTCATGACCTCAAAGATCGATAGTATGGAGGGTCTGATCCAATCAAACCACGCGATGCTGCAAGCATTGTGTGGCTTAAATAATAAGGGCACTGTTAATGTACCAGCACCAAGTAAGGCACCTAATAAGATTACTAGTAAAAATATGGAAAACGGCAAAAATTCCCTCAATAAAATGACAGGAATAAATAACACCATAGCTAAAGGGGGTCAAAAAACCAATACCTCTTCTACCATCTCTTTTAAATCAGGTGTTAGTTCTCAGACTCAGACATTAAAGCCCCAAACGAAAATAGAGGCTAAACAAAATATGGTTGGGCGTCAACACATGGGTCCTCAAATACAATCTAATATAAATTGTCCTTCACCAATCTC
The DNA here is from genome assembly GCF_964204655.1 of Triturus cristatus. Lineage (NCBI taxonomy): Eukaryota > Metazoa > Chordata > Amphibia > Caudata > Salamandridae > Triturus > Triturus cristatus. The sequence continues at coordinate 1,189,260,990 of NC_140592.1, forward strand.
TTCAAGAACTCAAAATATTGCTTCTACCAGTCGCAGGGAGGGGGGGCGTAAAAGGCCGAACATCCCCAGTGTTGATCTTCCACCTGAAGCGGCTCTATACACCATCGTCTTGACAGGCGTAGCACCATTAAAACCAGGATTTAGGGAATCATATGGTGACCTTCGTAATAAAGTCACCTTTTGGCTGAACAAAAATCGTCCGCTACCCCCCTCCACTCCTACAGAGATATTGTATGTGAGGAGAGTTGATTGGGTGGGGCCTGAGGCTAAAGATCTAGAAGGAGACTGTATCCTTATATCGTTCAAAGACTCATGGGTAGTAGATGCTATTAAACGAGTACCCAGATTTGCAAGGCAGGGGGATGTACAAACATTAGATTTATCCTACTTCTACCCGCGCAGGCATATACCCGTCCAATCTTATCCTCTGTTCCGTAAAGGTCCTGCTGCAAGACATCCCATGGCATTGACCCCGATTGACTGCCAGCGCCCCTTTCTCTTTAATAATTTTGGCCCCCTTTCTGACTTGGAAGCTATAGATTGACTTAACAAACCCTTTAGCGAGTCTCCGACTGGTAGTGTGATAGCCCAAGTCCCCAGTGATTATAATGTGGTATGCCTAATTCTACCGACCAATCTAGTTGACGGGGAGGGAGGCCGAACATATCTGCCAAACAGCCCTAGACCACACGTAGTTATCCAGGGGTCCCAGATCGAGGAGAAAATCATTGCCCCGGTAGACTGTGTTGAGCATCTAGTGGATAATGATAGTGCAGGGGCTGCTCATGGATCTGTACAGCACTTACACTATATGTTGCCAGGCAATTTGAATGACCATCTAAAAATTTTGTCCTGGAATATAGCGGGTATTAAGGCACGCCTTGTGTCTGCGGATTGGTCAAGTTTTATGGACAACTACGATATTATCCTGCTGCAGGAAACATGGGCAACGGAACCTGTCCATAAGCTGGGCTATTCTAACTTTTTCAAACCCGCAATTAAAGGAGGTAAAGGGCGGGCCGCAGGTGGCCTGTTAATCTGGGTGAAACATTCCCTGGGCTTTTATCCAACAGAGTTCCCAGTGGAGAATCAGGATCTGTTATCCATTGTTTTGAACAAAGGGAACAAGCAAGCTATGAATATCATTAACATCTATGTTAAAGGCCTTTCTGGCGGTCGATGCCCACCCCTGTTGAACCTTGTTGATCACATGATAACGAAAATGGTCGGAGGTATTACTACCATCATTGCTGGGGACCTAAATTGTACTATAGAACCTGTGCTAGATATGGGAGACACATGGACTATGGCAGATGATTCTGCTTGGGGTATTCCAGACTTACAAGTGGAGAAGATGGCTAAAGCTACAGAGGCTGCAGTGTCTTGGACGGCCTTTTGCTTACAAAATGGGTTTAGGGCATGTAATGGCCGCTCTGCCTCTGATGCGAAGGGAAAAAGCACTTTTGATAATGGCCATAGGCAAAGCTGCATTGATTATATTTTACTGGACATGGAGCATTGGGCTCTCTTAATTGACATGGTAGTTTTAGAGCGCCCGGAAAGCGATCATAACCCATTGTCCCTATCGATGAAGACACCGGATTTAAGTAGAAGGGAGGAACCATCTGCAACTTATACAGGGGATGTCCTACTTACTAATGATAGGAGGAGATTGAAGTGGTCACAGGTTATAGAAGATGAATGCTTATTAAATAATATTAATGCTGTAGTAGGAAATGCACTCAATGAAATGTTGCAAATAGATATGTCGGGGGTGGAGATTGGAGCTGCAAATAGTGTGATGGGTGTTCATATTAAGTGCTTTGACAGCTTAAAATCAATGCTATCCAAACCATATAGGAAAGTTGTTACTAAAACTAATCCCTTGCCCCAAAAATGGTATAACAAGGACTGTAGAGAGGCACATACAGCTCTCATCTCTGCCATTAAATTTCGGGACATGGTCAAAGTGAGAACTGCTAGACTCCATTACAAAAAACCCTTAGCAAAGCCAAAAGGGAGTGGGAGGATGAGTTCTGGTCAGATCTTTTAGAGGCATCATCCTCTAATAACCAGAAAAGGTTTTGGGAGTTGGTTAAATGGGGCAAAAACATTGACTCTTCCACACCCGGAAATAATGTGCCACTCGAGGATTGGGTATCATTTTACTCGGCCCAATTTAGAGCTGGGGACGATGATACTTCAAATCCCTCAGGCAATCCATTCACGCAGACCCCAGAAAGCGGGAAACTCATTTTTACGGTTGCTGAGGTTGAGTTGGCATTGGCACTTACTCTCCGAGGCAAAGCCCCAGGTATGGACCTAATCCCGGCAGATCTTTTTAAATCTAATCCCACTTTGTGGCTCCCGTATATCACTAGAATAGCTAATACTCTGGTACTTGGAGCTACAGTCCCGAAATCCTGGAAAGGGGCAGAAATAGTTCCAGTCTATAAAAAGGGTGATAAATCTATTCCAGCAAACTACCGCCCTATCAGTTTAATCGACTCGATCCAAAAGATAGTGGTGCGTATGGTTTTGGGAAGGGTCCTGGGTTGGATAGAAATGGAGAACATCCTGTCCCCCATGCAGGTGGGCTTCAGATCGGGAATGAGCACCATAGATCAGGTTTTTAGATTCTGCCTGATCTATTGGAAGGAGGTTTGGCTAGGTGGTGGTAACATCTATGCTGCATTCATTGATCTGAAGTCCGCCTTCGATCTGGTGCCCAGGGACAGGTTGTGGGGTGTACTGGTAACCTTGGGATGCCCACCCGAATTATTGGACCTTATCATAAGACTCCACGAGGACAACTTTGCGAGGGTGAGGTGGGGGGGTCAGGGACAAGTCACAGAAACTTTCCCCGTAACCCGAGGCGTCCGCCAAGGGTGTGTCCTGGCCCCTACCCTGTTTCTTCTTTTTATCAACCAAGTTGTTAAATTTTTCTTGGATACTACCACTGATGCCCCAATGTTGGCAGGGATGAGGTTCCCGCTACTCATCTTTGCAGATGACACTCTAATCCTCTCTAAAACACGCAGCGGACTACAGCGGGCTTTGGACCGCTTTGAGGAGTTTTGTGCCATCAACAACCTGGTAGTCAACGTGGGGAAAACAAAATTTATGGTCTTTACAAAAAACCACCCAGTCCGAAGTTCAGTGAAGATGAATGGAGTAAACCTTGAACAGGTTGATACCATGACCTATCTAGGGGTCACCCTTGATAGTCGTCTGAGATGGAAGGATCAGATCAATATGCAACAACTCAAACTTGCCAGGCTTACTGGCTGTCTCGTTAAAGAGCAGAAGGAATCAATCACTAGACGGGTCCTGCCGGCCCTTAAGATCTATGATGTCAAAATTTCTACAGCCATCTTATATGGCGCAGATCTATGGGGTCATATGGACTTGTCTAATCTGTATAAAACTCAATGTAGATTCCTCCGAAATCTAGTGGGCCTTCCACAGTCTACACCCTCGCTCCCTCTCTGCTTAGATCTCGGCACCGCCCCCATAAATGAAATGGCAAGATTTAGGTTAGTGGCAATGTGGAGACGAATATGGACATCCCCAGACTTATTCCTTTTTGCAAAGGAATTGTCAGAAGTTAGGTCCATCAGGGGTTCAGGGAAAATACCATGGCTCATTGCTGTAAAAACAATTCTGATAGACATGGGCTTGGAACATCTTTGGTCATCCCCACAATCTAATCCCTTCCCACCTAAAGATGAATTCAAATCTCTATATTGGGCCACTACCCGCCTAAAAAGAGTGATGCTGTCCAATAAAAATGACCTCACCGGCAGGTTTCTAACATTCAAAATTGACCTATTGAGAGAGCCATACTGGGATGTTATTTCCTGACCGCTAGATAAGAAATTGTACCATCAGTTTAGAGTGGGCGCTTTGCCATTAAACATCTTTCTGAACAAATGGTCCACAGGGATATCACCTTATTGTATGTGCTGCTTAGGTCATATTGAGTCAGAAGGTCACTTCCTTTTTGCCTGTCCTAGGTATGGAGCACCTCGGAAAAAATGGTTAAAACCTCTGTTCCAAAATTTACCATATAAAACAGTAATGGAAGCTATACAGGTGCTCAGGACTAACACCTCAGAGGTTTTTGTGGTAGCCTTGGCAAAGTACTTGGGCTGGGCTTGGCTCCTTAGGTTAAAAAAGCGCTCGTCTTAGCGCTAAGTGCAAAAGTTGTTCTGCTATTTGCCATAATCTGTTTAGTTTAAGTATACACCTGCTAAACCACCCTACGACCCTACGACTATGTCTTATTAAGTGCATTCATTGTTCGCAATCTAGAACTGTAATCCTAACTTTTAAAAAAAAAATTTTTTTTTTTTAAATTCAATCCTGATTTATTCACTTGTTAAGAAATGTTCTTTTTGTGCACTTATGTATTTTTGTGAGTGTCTAAATAATAATTATGTTTATTGATTCCCTTTGGATATTTTAAATGAACCAGTTATATTTTCTTTTTTTTAATATGTCTTTTATGATTGCTAATAATCGAAATAAAGACTTTGAAACCTGACCTGAAACCTGGTTAGTCACATAACAGTTGATGTGGTTGCACCAAGGATATTGTGCTGCATAACTAAATACTTAGAAGGTCCCAAAAGCGAGACCTATTGGCTATGCCAATGCTTGTTAAGATTGTCAGGAAGGCATTGTGCAGTTAAATGAATCTTCTGCTCACGGAGGGAGTCCTTCAGGAATGAATTAACGATGGGAATGTAAGGTTTCACAAGCGAGGCATGTGGTTCTCGTGAAGCAGTGTACCGCCACCAGGGGCCATGTAAGGTGGGTCCGATTTAGAGACAAAATTAGCACTGTAGATAAATCTTGTCTCTCCAAACAATATTTGACTTATCTGCCTGAACACGTTAGGAATCCCTTGGCAACAGCCACGGTGTGGACTAATATTGACTACTGCAGCGGGTTCTGCATACACAAATGTGATTTGTGGGTTCTGCTGTGTGCAGTCTGGCCCTTTCCTCGCCCTTTAGTGGCCCCTGAGTGTTTTCCGTCCCATTCCTTTCGTTTGTCTGCAGAATGGCGCCCGTCCTCTTTTGTGGATGTCTAAAAGTGACATCATGATGCAAGGCGTCTCCATAAAGGCCTTTGTGAACTGCTGTGTGGCTCGGTGATGTGTCTATCACTCCTGCCTCTCTCAGTCTCTGCCTCCAGCACGTGTGGGCGGGCCCTTGCTGCTCCCCTGTTTCCATTCCCAGCCCTGCCTGATTGGGAAGGCCCCCGGGTTCAGCAAGGCCCCTGGGTGGGTAAGGCGGGAGCCCGATATGGCGATTGGATTCTCCCTCTAGTCTTGAGAGACAAGCCAGAGCTGCTGGTGCTGGCCATTCACAGACCTGCTAATTAGCGAACTTTGCATGCCTGCCTCTGGCGTCAGAAGATATTCAGCCTCACCACGAAAGTGAAAAAAGAGACATGCAAATGGTAAACAAAACAAGGAAGCGAGTTTGCATTGACCAGCACAGCGACTGTGAAGCACCTGCTGTACCTGGCTGGTAACAAAGATCACTGGGCTAATGTCATCAGTGATAGAGTGGTGTCATCTATGCATGCTGTAATGTCATCTATAAATACAGTAGTTCAGTTCTTTTTTATTGTTTGATTACTTAAAATCATTACAACCCCCCCCTAGAACAAATAAAATATTACAATGAACTAAAACCTTGTTGTTCTGAGTAAAATCCAGATCACATTCAGTAAGATTTAAGTTTAAAAACGCTTACATTAGCAACGCCGTAAAAGTCTGCTGACTAAGTTCATGTATTTAATTCCACGGCATGCCTGTATAGTCGATGTACCCTCCAGCCAGCAAATCACTGCTTACCTGCTGGAGCGAATGTTCAGCTCATTGAAGATAGATTTCAAATACTGTCTCCTTTGGTCTAAAACGGCTGTACAGGCACATATTAGGTGTATTAAAGTTTCCTTTTTAGAACCCCATAGTATGCAGGACTCTGTTTCAAATGGCGTTTTCCACTGAGGGTATAAGTCCTTTGCCTCATGCACGCCCATTCAATACTTTAAAAAGCTCATTTTTAACTGTGAGCTAAAATGGGCGGATAAATATGGTTGTGGCCTCAAAAATCTGTAGGAATTTATAACTGTCCACCCGTGCCGCCGCTTGGAGAGCGCTTGTTTGTCAACCCACAAGGATTTCTTTTTAGCTGCGCTATTTTCTATTTTGCCAAAGCTTCCTCTGTCCAACCTGTTGGCCCATGCGTCTTGTAAGTCCATCTCGGCCAAGGACTCTCTCAGAAAGCTTCCCCAGGAGTTAGGTGTTACTAGATCCCCCTGGAGCTTAATTTCTTCCCAGCATAAGCTATTTAAGGTATCCGGGTCAGAAGAGCGGAGTGTATGGCAAAGTTTGATAAAACAGCTCATTCCTCGGAATTTCTGATGCAGGAGGCCGAATTCCAGTCTGACCTGGGAGGGCGAAGCAGATTTAGGCAAGTCAAAGACTGCTTTATAGATCTTTGTCTGCAGTATATTCAGTAAATGCGCTTCTTTACCACACCAAGGGGCCAGGCCGTAGGACAAACTAGGTTGTATTTGGGCGGCCATTACTTTAAGCAAGTGAGAGAAGTTTAGGCAGTCCATCTTTTTGCGTAGTAATTTATATGCATAAATTAATGAATGAGCCTTTGCTTTTAGTGCCAGTTTATGTTCTTTATGGGTTGCACCCTGCCCAATTGTTACGCCCAGATATTTATACGAACTAACTTCTTCAACAGTTGCCCCCTTGGCCGTCCATTTGAACTTGAGTTTCTTGCGATCCACTAGGCGCACTATTTTTGTTTTCTCTTTATTTAGCTCCAGTTGTTCCTTGTCCAGGTAGGCTACTAGGTTGTTTATTGATCTCTGTAGGCCAATGGGGGTTTGGCTCAACAGAACTATATCATCCGCATATTGTAATATGGCAATTGACTCGTTGACCATTTTCGGGGGGTGTGACTCTGGTTTTTCAATGTAAGGTGCAATGTCGGATAAAAACAGATTGAATAGACTGGGGGCTAAAACACAGCCTTGTTTTAAACCGCTTTGCATCTGAATTCTTGCAGTTGTACTCAACCCGTTGTTTAACTTAACTCTTGCCCAGGTATCCGTGTACAAGGCAATTATGGCGTTGAGCATTGCGGTTGGCAGGCCCCATTCTTTGAGTTTCTTCCATAGCTGGCTCCTGCTCACTCTGTCGAAAGCAGATTTGATGTCGACAAAGCAAGCAAACAGCCGGAGATCCCTTTTTGGGCTTTTTCTGTTAAAAGAGCAAGGGTTACAAGATTAGTTATAGTACCCATGCCTTGCCTGAATCCTGTCTGAAACTTGGGGATTATGTTTTTTTCCTCCATCCAACTTTTCAACTGAGTTAACAGGCACGAGGCATACAATTTTGCTTCCACGTCTATCAGTGAAATTAGTCTATAATTTCGAAGCTTACAGTGGTCTCCCTTTTTAGGTCTCGCCTGACCCAGCGCATGCGCTGGTCTGGCGAGACTTATTGAGAGGGCTCCAAAAAGTGATACCAGGCCAGCCTAGAGCTACAGTGCATGTGCGCGGGCGCGCGCGCCGCACTTTACCGAAATTACTTTCACTTTCACGGCCGCTTTGATGTTTGGTCGCGATTGTGATCACTTTCACATTCGCGGCCGCACGGCCGCTTGGCATTGCCAATAGGTCTCGCTTTTGGGTCCTTATAAGTATTTAGTTATGCAACTGTTGCATGGCTAAACACTTGTAAGGTCCCAAAGGCGAGACCTATTGGCTATGCCAATGCTTGTTGAATATGGGGTGAATGATGTTCCCCCTCCAAGAAGCCGGGATATTTGACTGGTTATAAACTCCGGTAAAAAGTGGAGTGAGGTAGGAGGACCAAAACTCTGGGTCGTTCTTGAAAAAGGCGTTAGGGATACCATTGGGGCCAGCCGCTCCCTCGGGTTTGAGTTTCCGAATAAGCCCTCTTAGCTCATTCCCATTTGTCAAGGTGTTTACCCCGCAAATGGTTGACGCTGGTTGTAATGAGCTATCTTCCACATATGCTGGGATGATAGAGTCTTGTGTTACTTTTTAATCTTGATCCTCCCCAAGGGACCTTCCAGCAGGTCCCGTCCCTGCCATGTTATACAATGATTGTACATGTTCGGTCCAGATGTCTGCTCCGATTCCTGCTTCTTGCAGCAGTTTTGGGCCAGTTGAGAGCTTGTTAATTATGCCCCAAAACTCACTACTGTTAGGCTTTTTGCGGGCAGATAGTAATTTCAGCCAGATGGATCCTCTATATGCTGTTTTTGCCTTCCACAGGTTCCTCCTGTAGATGCGCCTCAATGCACGCAGCTTCTTTTTTTCTGTATTAAATCCCATTTATTCTGCTTGTAATAGCAATTGCGCTTCTCTTGCAATTGCTCTTTTTTGATTTTTGAGATCTTGATTGAACCAGGGATCTTTTCTGGTCACCGTGCTTGGGGTACATCCCAAGGAGGCCGGGAATTTATAAACTAGAAGATGAGCCAAATGTTCCCAGGATTTGACACGATCCTTCTCTGCTTTGCAGCCCTGTTTAGCCACGAAAACCTTAACTGTCTCTTGAATGGTTTGGGGTACCACTCCCCGGCATTTTAGCTTTCGGAGATTAAATTTTTTCGGGCAGTTGCACAATGGATTTAATTTTTTGTGCATAATTGACTTTTTTGATTAAATACAGTAATGTCATCTATGCATAAGTAAGTAATGTCATTTATGAATACAGTGATGTCATCTATGCATACAGTAAGTAATGTCATCTATAAATACAGTAATGTCATCTATGCATAAAGTAATGCCATCTATGAATACAGTAATGTCATCTATGCATAAAGTAATGTAATCTATGCATAATGTAATGCCATCTATTAATCCACTGATGTCATCTATGCATACAATAATGTCATATATGCATACAGTAATGCCATCTATGACTACAGTAATGATGTCCTTTATGCATACAGTAATGTCTTCTATGCATAAAGGAATGCCATCTATGACTACAGTGATGTAATCTATGCATACAGTAATGTCATCTATGCATAAAGTAATGCCATCTATGAATATAGTAATGTCTTTTATGCATACAGTAATGTCATCTAGGCATACATTAATGTCATCCATGCACACAGTAATGTCATCTGTAAATACCGTAATGTCATCTGTAAATACAGTAATGTTGTCTATGCATAACGTAATGTCAGCTATGCATACGGTAATGCCATCCATGCACAAAGTAATGTCATCTGTAAATGCAGTAATGGCCTCTATACATACAGTAATGTCATGTATACATACAGTAATGTCATCTATGCATAATGTAATGTCAGCTATGCATTCAGTGATATCATATGTGCATAAAATAATGCCATATATGCATACAGTAATGTCCTCTATGCATACAGTAATGTCATCTATGAAAACAGTAATGTCCTCTATACATACAGTAATGTCATCTAGGCATACAGTAATGTCATCCATGCACACAGTAATGCCATCTGTAAATACCGTAATGTCATCTGTAAATACAGTAATGTTGTCTATGCATAACGTAATGTCAGCTATGCATACAGTAATGTGATCTCTGAATACAGTAATGTCCTCTATACACACAGTAATGTCATCTAGGCCTACAGTAATGTCATCTTTGCATACAGTAATGTCATCCATGCACACAGTAATGTCATCTGTAAATACCTTAATGTCATCTGTAAATACAGTAATGTTGTCTATGCATAACGTAATGTCAGCTATGCATACCGTAATGTCATCTATTCATACAGTAATGTCATCTATGCATACTGTAATGTCATCTATGAATACTGTAATGTCCTTTATGCATACGTTAATTTCATCTAGGCATACAGTAATGTCATCTATGCATACAGTAATGTCATGTGTAAATACAGTAATGTCAACTGTAAATACAGTAATGTTGTCTATGCATACAGTAATGTCATGTCATCTATGAATACAGTAATGTCATCTATGCATACAGTAATGTCATCTATGCATTCAATGAACCATTTTGGTGCCTCTCTGAGATTTCTGTTGTTGCATCTATATATATAATACAACAACTGACATATATCTTAAACCAGTCAGGACTATTGGCTTTGTCAATGGTTGTTAGCTGTCTGAGATAAATGAGTAACAGCAATGATTTTGCTGTAAATAATTAATATTGAAAATGTTTTAATTACGAAGTTATGACTCTAAATTAAACATTACTGAGTCCTGTGGGAGTGGCGGGAGTGCTCAAAGTGTCTCAGTCACTCCTGTTATATTCACTCCGAGCTAGACGTGTCTGCCCTTTCTCTCTCCACATCTCCTCCATCGGCATATCTTGTACCTCATCTCTTTCCTCTTCAGCACCCTCTTTTCACTCTCTCCTGAATGTACTTCCTCGCATCCGTTTCACTTTACCACCACAAACGCACAAAGCACTGCATTTTCTTTTACTTTCACCTTGTCAATATGTTGACAACGGTGTACCTCCTTCACACTCATTTGTACAGAGCTACAATTACTACTTAATACGTGACCATTGCTCTGTGTGCTCTGTAGAGAGGCCAAGAATTGGATGACCACGTACTTGCCACACCGTTCAGACCCACTGACAGGCAGTGGGAGAAACTTGCACAGCCTGTTGCCTCCACGCCAGAGCTCAGTTGTGGAGGTAACTCAGTTCGAAGTGAGCCATATACAAGAAAGATACAGAAAAGCAGCATCATGGAAAATACCAAACACTCTTAGGGAATGCGATATCAAGTAAAACATATGATATATACACAGGAATCAAATCATTGACGAGTATGACCTTAACGACTTTTACACCCATTGTTCAGCAATCTATCAGCATTTTTGCGTCTAATGTCAAGGACATGAATATAGGGCCCTATAGGAGCCCGTTTCAATGTAATTACTACCGGGTCTGAAACTCAGAGGGACCCGGCCCACTTAAAGCTCTGGCTACACCGACAGCTAGTGTGTTCCCTGCTGGGGTGTTTCCCCGCTGTACCTATTGAACCCAGATATTGTCTCAGTTTTTTGTAATTCTGTCATCGGTAAAATGAGTGCCATTGTGCTAGGCAGTGGCAGCAACTGTTATTAGCACAAAGAGGTAATGGAATGTGTAGCATGTCCAGTAGAATGCTCTAAATTATTATGCAGTTGGCTTACTCACTAAATCTTTGATGATAGATACTTTCTTTAAAGTTGCTGTTATGTTACGTTTTATGTTTTGTTATGTTTTATGCATGCTATATGCTATGTTAAGCTATGCCATTGTGTAAAATATGTTATGGTTTATTTTGTGTTATTTTATGGTATAAGCTATTTAGTAATATGTTATGTATCTGCTGTTTTATAGATATTATTATGGTTTCTATTGTAGTATGACATTCTAAGTTGTTATATGGTATGTTATGATATGTAATAATCTATGCTATATTATGATTAGGGATTCCGGTTTTATGGTATTTTTTTTGTTTTTACATTTCTGTATGTATTCATCCATATTTTGTTCCCATCATATTAGTATGTATCCATATTTATTTTGTAGTTTGTAAATAAATGGAGTCAAAAATTGTACATTTCGGGGTGGCGTGGCTCAGCGAGCCAGCATGGCGGACGTGTGCTAAGCGAGCTCCGTCCAGCCAGGAATGTATCCGACATTTATCCTGTCTCTCTGATGACGATTTGAACTCTGCGGAGGCTCTGTAGTCCCTCGACATTGGGGATGCCGTCCTGTCTTGCAGCGGGGCTTCCGTTGGGGCTCGTGCCGCCATTAGAGAGCTTTGACCGGATCGTGGACTGCTGGGGGCGTGGCCTCGCTTCCCGACGTGATACCGGGACGCTGTGTTGCTGATCACCCGACTCCTGGTATCATAGAGGCGGCGGAGGCGAAGTGGAACGTGTCTGGAGGCCAACCAGCAGACAGCAGCGGTAGAAGAGGACCCGTACTGCGGATCGAGGCCGGGGACAGCTGGGCGTCTCGGAGGTCAACTCAGACCGCGGAGGTGAGGTGTGGGGGCGGGGGGTGACGGACCCGGGCTGCACTCGGCACAGTGAGTGAGTGAGCCGGCGGTCCCCCGTCCCCTTGGAGACAGCACGTCCCCGCAGCGGCCTGGGGCTTCCTCCGTCAGCGGTGTGGCAGATTTGGAGCTTTGACCTATGTGGCAGCAGGAGTTTGGCGGCGCTCTCGAGCCGCAGTGTTGGCTGTGGCCTGAGTGGCTGTCAGCGGGCCACATGGCTTAACCTGGGCCCCTCCCCCTTTTTTCTTTAGTCACAGGATCTTCTCCTCTCAGCCCCCCCCCCCCCGGACATCAGGGGACACCCATATTGATGGTTGAACGGACCACACATCTGATCTTGGTAAATCCCCGCAGACTGGGGGCTTGAGTGTGCCAGTGGGGGAGCAAGGCCTGGAGACGTTGGGCCTGGGCGGGAGCTAGAGGGCCCGGGTCAACGTAGCGGACAGAGTGCGTCTCGCCTGGGCTGCAGGGCTTATCGGCATTGGCAGTTAGTTTGGCCGCGTGAGGGCAGCTTGTGGACACTTCACTGAATCCTGCACGGCGGAGGCCTGCAGTCAGCCGGTTGGCTCTATATTGGGGGCGGCCCCGTACGGGCTCCTACTCGGCGGGCAGGTCAGGTCGCGGGGAGGCCATGGTGGGGGGACTCCACTTCCCGCCTTCAACTCAGATTTTCCTGGACGTGCGGGGGGGCCTGGAAGGTGGCCATGACAAGGGACAAAGGCGGTAGTGGCCCGCCCAAGCAGGGGCCCATGGACAAATTCACTGGTCCGGGGACAGCAGCTGGCAGTTCTGGTGGGCAGCAGGGGAACATGCCCGATAATGCGGCACTCATGGCTGCTATCACTCAATCTAGGGATATGTTGGATGCCAAGATAGGGGCGATTGGCGCGGACGTTATGGTTCTGGGGCAAGATTTGTGTAACGTGGTGTCGCGCATTGCAGAGGCTGAGACTCGCAGCTCTGGGGTGGAGGACAATGTTACCATACTGAAAAATAAAGTGGCCGCCATGGAGGCTGCCCAGACGGGGCTTGCACTGCATGGGGAAGATGCCGAAGGACGGGCCCGACGCAATAATTTGTGCTTTGTTGGGTTTCCGGAGGGATGCGAAAGCGGTAACATGGAACACTTTCTCACGCAATGGTTGGAAAGTTGGCTCCCTCCGGATGCGTTGTCCCGATGTTTTGTTGTGGAGCAGGCCCACAGGGCACTCATGCAGAAACCCCCAGCTAGAGCTCGTCCGCGGCCTGTGATAGCAAAGTTATTGAATTATCTTGACCGTGACGTCATACTGAAACAAGCACGCTTCAAGGAGCCCCCGCTCTATGACAGTGTACGTATTCTCATTTTTCCTGACTACACGCGGCTTGTGCAGCAGCAGTGGCAGTCGTTCATGGTGGCAAAAGCCCGTCTGAGAGACCGCAAGCTTCCATATGCTCTCCTGTTTCCGGCACGCTTGGGAGTTGTCTATCGCTCCCGCACCCACTTCTTTGACTGTCCGGGGGAGGGCTTCAAATGGACTGATGAGACTGTGCAGGTGCGGGCGCACATACCACCTGGCAAGGAATCGGACTCCTCTTCGGGCAACGCGGCCCGGAGGGGACCTCAGAGGCAGCAGACGGTCAGCCGGCGGTCGCGGTCCCGGCGCTGCTCCCAATCCTATGGGGCTTCTTCCCAGAGGAGTTCCACCACGGGGCGGCAGACATTAGCAGACTAATTGATGGATCTGTATGGGACTGTGGGGTCCTAGTCTTTGCAACGTTGCTTGGAGAGACATGGACTAGGGCCGGAACCCTGCCGGGCTGTTGCTGGTAGGGGACGGGCCTAGGGAGAATGGTCTGTAAATTGGGGATCCATTGGTCGGGCTGGCTCTCGTCCCCCCGTTGGGGGCCGGGGTCAGTCCCGGCGCGACAGATGCTTCAGTGTTTTTGAGGTGTAGGGTGGGGGGTTTGTTTGGTGGGTGTTGTTTTGGGGCACAGATCGCACGTTCTTTTAAGGGTCCGTCACTCCTCGCATATGCACAGGCACGTTCTCTTCTTCTTTTCAGACGCTGTAAGCACAGTCCTAGATGGCTGGCATACCCGCTAGGTGGCAGGTGACCCCAGGTACTCTCCGCATTATTAGTTGGAATGTCCTGGGTGCTTTGGACAAGATTAAGCGGGGGGCCATCCTGCAGATGGCTAAACGGGCAGGGGGAGATATCCTCATGTTACAGGAAACTCACCTGTTGGGTACAAGGGCCCTCTGTTTTCAGTGTTATGGGTTTCAACAAGTCTTTCAACCTGGCTTTGTGAGGGGGTCACGGGGAGTGGCGATATTGATATACCGCAGGGTCCCATATACACATGTTAAACAATGGACAGACGCTCAGGGGCGTTATCTATTTTTTCAGGGTATGCTTGGGGAGGATCCCTTAGTGTTAGGTAGTGTCTATGTCCCTCCCCCCCCCCCGCAATGGAATCTGGTGGAGCGGCTCATGACACTCTGGGCGGACATACCGGAGGCACTGCCAGTGGCTGGGGGTGACTGGAACAATGTCATGGACCTGACCCAGGATCGATGGAGGGTGGGGGGTGGACCGGGGGGGTGGGCATACCACAAGGTTGTTCTCCCTGGTGACAGCGCTAGATTGGGTGGATGTATGGCGGCGCCTCCACAGGGATGGTTGGGAATTTACTTACCTCTCTGTGGTCCATGATTCCTACTCCAGACTCGATTATCTCTTTGTGCCCAGGGAGGCAGTTAGTAGGGTGGTGTCCACGGAGATTCTCCCAAGGCGTCTGTCAGATCATTCCCAGGTAGCTCTCACGCTCCAAATAGGACGGCAGAAGCACCTGTTCAGATGGCGCCTCTTGGTGTGTCATCTGCACAATGAAAGCTATAGAGAGCACATGAGCAAAGCTATAGACCAATATGGGATCTGTTCCTGGAGCCGGGACCTTCTGGGAGGCACTGAAACCCACGCTGAGGGGGGTGGATATCTCCTGGTGCACGGCAGCGCGTAGGGAGCGCAGGGAAGTACTGCTGCAGGCAGAAGCAGACATAGAGGCACTGGGGCGCAGGAGTCGGGAGGCAGAGGGTGGTCAGGCCCAGCGACAACTATTACTGGCCCAACAAACCTATGCAGCCCTTCTGATGGATGAGGCCCGCCAAGCTTGGCTGGCGACGCGTAGCAGAGTATATCAACGGGGGGACAAATCTGGAAAGATGCTACATCGACTCTGTCAGGGGACGTTCCACTCTCAAGCACTGCCAGGCATTCGGGGCCCTGCGGGGGAACCACTTACGGATCCTCTGGCCCTCGCGGAAAGCTTCGCCACATATTATGCGGATCTATATGCGCCCAGGGAATGCTTACATGCTGCCACGGTTGATAAATTCATAGCTGATCCCCCACCTAAAGCCGTTTCCGATGAGATTAGGGATCAGCTGGAACTCCCGCTGACGGATGAGGAACTGGGAGTGGCGTTGGGGGAACTGAATCCTGGGAAGGCGCCGGGGGCCAATGGGTTCCCTAGCAAATTTTTTAGACATTATTTTGTGCAACTGGGACCCCATTATCGATCGGTAGTGGAGGAGGCCCGTGAGCAGGGCTCGGTCTCCCCGGACTCGAGACATGCAGAGGTAGTGGTGTTTCATAAGCCGGGCAGGCCCCCGGAGCAACATGCTTCTTATCGCCCAATCTCTCTTTTGAATGTGGAGGCAAAAATTCTGGCTAAGGCCCTGGCATGTGGAGGCAAAAATTCTGGCTAAGGCCCTGGCCAATCGACTTCTGCCCCATATTGCCACTTTGGTCCACCCGGATCAGGCTGGGTTCATGCCCCAGAGGGCGACAAGACATAACATTAGGCAGGCTCACGTGGCAGCGGTTGGGGGAACCAGCGGCGCTTCTCTTAGCGGATATGGACAGGGCATTTGATTCCCTGAGCTGGGTATATTTGTTCGCATTGTTGCGATGACTTAATTTTGGACCGCGTTTCCTCTCTTATCTTACGCTCCTGTATACAGATTTGACGGCGTCGGTGCGGGTGGCCAGTGTGACTTCATCCACCTTCTCTATACAGCGGGGCATGCGGCAGGGATATGCTCTGTCCCCTCATCTATTTGCTCTAGCTATGGAGCCGTTGGCCGCATGGGTTCGCATCGATGCACAGGTGCGGGGATTCGAGTGGGCTGAGGGATTATGGGATAGAATCGCGTTATATGCAGATGATGTCCTTTTCTTTCTCACGGCCATGGATAGAACAGGGCCGCGGCTGCTGCGTATCATGCAGATTTTTGGGGAGTCAGCTGGATTATATATGAATCCCAGTAAGTCTACGTTATGGGTTCTGGGAGATCAGAAGACTGCGGCGCGTGGACCTCTTCTGTACAATTGGCGGTAGGGGGCCTGAAATACCTAGGCGTATTTCTGTTGGATGTACCGGCGGTCTCTTGGGAGCGCAACCTGGTTCCGGTGTGGGAACGCATACGGGATGACATCAAGTCCTTGTCACAAATGCCCCTGTCTATATATGGCAGTTCAGCCATTTTTAAGATGGTGGCACTCCCCCGGCTTCTTTATCAGTTACAGAACCACCCATATCAGATCCCGCCCCAATGGTTTAGACCGGTTAATGCAGCGCTTGGGCAGTTCTTATGGAAAGGGGGAAGGGTACGGGTAGCTTTGCGTACCTGCTTTCTGTCCACCTACTGTGGGGGGCTGGCATCATCCGATATTTTATCGTATTATCAGGCCTCACATCTGCTGGTCCTTAATGAGTGGTGGTACAGTAATAGGGGTGATCCAGCGTATGCAGTGGAACGGCGACTTATGGGCACTTACCATTTGCCAACACTCCTTTACTCTGCGCCATTGCGGAGCTCGCTTCCACCGGCTACACGGGTGGTATTCCAGATCTGGAGACAGGCGTTGCGACGGATGGGGGTGGTGGGGCACATTGACCCGGGAGACTCCCCTCTGGAATAATGGGCATTTACCACAGCTGGTGGCCCTACAAGGTTTCCGGGTATGGGATAATATAGGTATCCCAACCCTAGGGGACGTAATGAGGGGACATCTTTTAAGGATCTACAGAAGGAATTCCTTATGCCACAGTCCCAGTTTTATCATTACCTTCAATTCATGCATGCCTTATCTCCCATCTGGGAGGGCGTGGAGCCCTGCCAGAATTCAGCCCACTGGAGGCTAGGGTATTAATGGGGGATCTCAAGGACCATAAAATCTCCCAGATGTATCAGTCCCTAGTTACTCATTGCTCTTCCTTGCTTCAGAAACTCCAGGGGGACTAGGGGGGGATGTGGGTCCTCTGGAGGAGGAGGATTGGACTGAGGCCCTGGCTGCTCCACGTGGGGCGGTCATAGCCATTCGACTCCGCCTCATTCAATTCAAATACCTCCACAGGTTATACTTTACACGAGTACGCTTGTGGAGGGCGGAGCTGATAGCATCTCCAATGTGCCTTAGATGCAGTCGGGAGGAGGGCACCTTCATACACAGAGTTTGGCACTGTTCTTCCCTTGACCGTTTTTGGAGGGGAGTGTTTACCTGCCTCTCGGAGGTCTTGGGGTGGGAACTCCCTCGCACATCGCGGTTTGCTCTGCTCCATGTTATGGAAGGGATGAGGGCATTATTTATAGGAGGCACCTGATGCAATTAGGCTTTATTCTAGTGAAAAGGGACATTGCCAGGGCATGGAAGGCGCTGAAGGCTCCCTCAGTGGCCGTGTGGAAGAATGGCTTGGATTTCTGCATGGGGCTGGAACAACCCATCTTTGTTGCTAGGGGGTGCCCACACAAACACTACAAGATCTGGAAACGTTGGGCTGATGATCGGGGTTTGTTGCTAGATCCACCACCAGCGACGGATGCTCATCCGTCGGGCTGATTTATCTGAGTAACTGGGAGTGCGGAGGTGCTGTGAGGGGGGACCCGAGGGGGTAGGACCTCCTGCTGTATTTATGAGCCTTATTCAGGAATGTAAGAACTAAGTGCGATCGGGGGGGGGGAGGGAGTTGGGGTTACTCGTTATGTTGTTATTCATATTTCTTTTGCATTCATGTGAAAACTGTCAAAGCCAAAAATGTTGTATGGTCTGATTGTGCAGTTGTCTCTGGAGTGCAGTGCCCTGCAATATATGTGAACCTTGACAAATAAAAACATTTTTTCAAAGAAAAAAGATTTTACATTTCCCCATTTATTTTACTGATAAACATGAACACATACTTTATTATCTGAACAGTTTTCAGCAAACTCAGCAGCCAAATAGAGCAAAACACTACACCCACAGGTAAATATTAGCAATATACTACAAATATATTTTAAAATATGCATGTATTTAAAGATTTCTTATCCTGTTTTTTTAACTCCCCATGCTGTCTAGCTCATCTGTTGTCTTGGAATTCACAACACACAGCATGGAAATTCACACTTTAGAAGCACAATTTTCAGTATTGTTCCGCTTTTGAAAATAAATACAGAAAGCAAACACATTGTTTTCGGTCTGTATTTATCTGTAAACACGGAAAACTGGGAGCCTCAATTATGATACCTTATGATACAGAGCCTG
Organism: Triturus cristatus; assembly: GCF_964204655.1. Classification (NCBI taxonomy): domain Eukaryota; kingdom Metazoa; phylum Chordata; class Amphibia; order Caudata; family Salamandridae; genus Triturus; species Triturus cristatus. The sequence continues at coordinate 1,189,279,651 of NC_140592.1, forward strand.
ATTTAAACTATGGCGGAAGGCATACTGTCTATCAGGGTGGTGTATGTATTTCTCTCGGCCAGCGTGGCTGGGCTACCGCCCACCACATTTAGAGATCTCTGCCAGCCCTGCAGAGATATCACTCCATCACGGTAACTTGGCTGAAGGCACTGAAAGTTGTTGAATGGCTGCTGTGTTTTAGACAGCTGTTCTGAAACATTTTTTGTTTTCCAACATGAGTTTGTTTCAGAAAAATAAAAAATAAATGACCCTGGAAGTTTCCCCACAGGGCGTCTGGTTACTTTTTCAATTTTTTTCTGTTCAGGACCACCAGGATTTTCCTGGCGATGTTGAACAGAAAAAAAGTGCATCTGATCGTCCACCCTACATACGGTGGACAGTCTGATGTACCTAAACTAATAGCATAATGTAGGGTTTCCGACAGCAGAGTCGCCGTCTGAAACTTGGCAATCCACCCAGCTTTCAATAGGGTGAGCTGACCATCATTTTGGCATTTTTGGTGGAGTACCCTGTCCGTCAAACTCCAAATCAGGCTCTTAGCTATACTATGATATCCTTATCTTTGATATGATATGTGATATATGTATGATATCTTATGCTATATGTTAGGATACTATTTTATGGTATGCGTCATATTATGACGTGTGATGCTCGATATTATCTTAAGATACATGCTGCGCTATGATATGTTATGGACTATATTATATCATGGTATATACTATGTAGTGAGATTTTATTTGATGGCATATTTGATGTTATAATGTTATGTATTTGAATATGTTATGAAACCTTATGTTTTGGTATATCTTATTGTAGGTCATGATCTATGCTATGGTTACCGGTTATGTTACACTCTGTTCATGTTTTCCAATATCCATCCATTTCAAGAATCCTTTAGTGCAGTTAGGACTTTGGAAATCAAGAGGAGGATGGATGGTTGATCAAGTCTTGGGACTTTTCACTTCAACCTGTGTTTTTGTGTTCCTACCCTAGTAAAATCGTGTTACCTTGTCCTGAAAGCGTTTTACCCTTATTAATCAAGTTTATATGGTCTTGAGCCTAAACTGTACCTAAGGTATCAAAACTACAATATTGTGAAACTGCAGGTGGCCCGAGCTGTATTCCCTACTCGTTCGATTAATCTGACTGTTTCCAGGCAAATCACTGTACATCTCTCTGTCTCGGTTTCTTAGCAGCCAAACCCCGAAGTGCTGGGAAACGATGACACCTGAATTAAGCCTTAATTTGTACACAAGAGGTTTTCACCAGACCTAAAAGCCGGCCAATTTCCAATGCAAAAAATATGACAGGCTTCAGTTTTACACTCAAATACATCCAGCATAATGTTTTTTTTGCGACGAGCAGTTGTGTCTTTGAATACACGGGGTAAACCTGACTTCCTGAAGTGAACTATATTTGCATAAATGGTGGGCAGTGACGTGACGAGCGGGATTTAAATTTCCCACAGAGATACTTTCAAGTGGAAGCAGCCGCGCGGCCCCTGCTTCTCCTGCTGTAGGAACATTGGCTCGCCTTTTGTTTACATGTCCCCGGTACCGCGATGACGTGGACGCTGACATCAGCCGTTCTTGGAATCTGAAGGAATCGCGAATTTTCTGCCAGAAGTATGTCAATGGCTGCGTAGTAGTAAGGCGATAGTCACAAAGGGGGTACGTGACTTTTATTTCCCTGAGGTGACCATTTCCCTCAGGCTGCAAAAGAACTGCAGTGGCTACTTCCCCAAGACCATCTGCAGCTAAACTGGTTTATTTTGTGACACAATTTTCCAAATCTAGTGTTTAAACACCAATAGATTATATAACCAATTCTGAAACGAAACTCATGTATTACTCTAGCACCTCAGGGTTAGACACGCTACGCAGGACGTGTATTTCTCAGCAGTAGCAAATCACGTATGTTGCATCATGAAACTTGTGTGCTGGTACCTCAGAGCTGCTCTAATGGCTGGATTAGCAAAGAGGACATCCGCTAATGCAGGCCCTGAACCAGGCTCTTTTGTAACAAAATAGCCAGCACTAATCCGCTAACTCTTGGTGAATGTCCCATCCACCCTCATCTCACTCCCCTCCTCATTCAGAGTGCCAGGGAAGACAGGTTCCTAATGGTGTCGCCTCTGCCAGCTCTGCCATATAGAACTCCTTTTACAGGTGACCCAGAGCTGGCAGGAATGGCATCATAAGGGCTTCCAAATTTAGGACAGCCCCTCCACCGCCATTCCTTCCAGCATCCTTTCTGCCTGGTCTTCCAGGTAAACTATAATGGTCTCAAACAGAAGGAATATATAGAGAAAAGTGAAAAAACTCCCAGAATGTGGGACCATTAGTCATGTCTGTCCAGCAACAGTGCCTGACTCAGGACTTTTGAACACAGAAGTTCGGCAATTCCTGTTCAGACCAAGACTGTCACTCTCCCACCTGGGGCGTGCAGCCTATAGCTTTAAAGTCCACATCTAGCCCTTCTAGGGCAACAGAAGGGCCAAGAAGATGCAGCACTAAAATCTCTGAACCCAGTCTCTGAACAATGCAACTGATCGGATTAGCATTGGGGTGGTCAAGATTCCAGCAGCCGTGATCTGCAAGGGTATGCCGTGCATCATGGACCAGGAGCCGTATGCTATAGATGTCACGTAGGCTGGGGTCGTGCATGCTCGACTGCCTGCTAGACCAGGAGGAATCCCCATTCATTCAAAGAGATGAGACGGGAACCACACAGATCACCCCAAAACCTTCCAGAAACCCATCATCTGAGATAGTGGGGAATTGCTGCATACGAAACAACAATGCACAGGACAGCTAGCTCCATAAGCATTTACTCTGCTTAGATAGCATGCTCCTCTATGTCACACAGTAACTTTTCGTTAAATGTGGTGGCCCATTACATTTTGGCATTCCCTGACTCTTATTAGTAAGTCTGGGCAGTGAACACCGCTTCGCTCGTGGAGTTTGCAGAGTTTTCCGCACTCCGCGTTACGCAGAGCTCGTGGAGTTCCAGAAAACTCTGCTCCGCGTAGCTGGGCGGAGTTTTTTCCTTCGCTCGTCAACGTCAAGTAGGCGAGCAATGAAAATTAACCTCCCTGTCGAGATTTCCCCCCTTTGTGATCGTCAACATCAAGTTGGCGAGCGCGAGCGTGGAAAATCAACCTCCCGGAGAGATTTCTCAACATAGGCGGTCCGATTTCTCATTGCGAGTGGTCGCGTATTCTCGTGACTGCTCTTGTTGAAAAAAAGTCCGTTTGCGATGAGAAAGCTGCTGCTTGAGTAAAAATCTACTCAAGTGGCAGAGAGGACAGGCACCTGGCACTGAAAATCACTATGAACTGCATTTATCTAACGTACTCTGCCACTTGTGGAGCTCCGCATAGAGCGGCTGCGGTTTTTTTGCACTTTGTGGAATTCCACTCTACGGAACTCTGCCCAGGCTTACTTATTAGCCTCCATCTGGCTTGGAGTGAGCACAGGCTACCACCAGTCCAGGACATGTCTCCCAGAAGTGTGCCTCAGAGACACATTGTGGTTCCCGTCTAACCCTGCTGGGCTGTGCAAAGGAGCATTGTTGGAAGCCGGAGTCCCAGTCCCGCAATATTGTCACCAAATGCGCGACCCGGGACTCCCCACTCAACGTAAAACCAAGGCAGGACACCGTTTGAGATAGCCCTTCTCACCCCCTTAGTAGCTTGGCACGAGGAGCCAGGCCTATCTCCAAGGCATGAGTGTCTAGTATGTGCAACCACGCCCACAGCAACCCACTGGTGACACCACAAATGGACTCCACACGAGTTTGATAAAATGAGTATAAACATTATATAAAAAGATATACGGTCAGACCACGTGATACAAGAATCAACATATAATAAAGGGTAATATTTGTTAAGGCTGGCTGGTAGGTTCAAATCCCAACCACCGCTTTCAAAACGCTATGCTGGTCGTAATGCTAGAATCACACACGTTTAAATGAACAGACAATAGTGCACTGCGTAACGATACAATCCTGTGCTGAACAAAGGAGAAATAATCCAATGCGCAACGATACGCCCCGGTACCCTGCAAAGGGAGAAATAATGCAATGCGTACCGCTACAAACATGTACTGTGCAATGAAGGAATAATGCAATGCGTCACACCCCAATCACATACTTTGCAATGAAGAAATAATGCAATGCGCACCGCTACAATCATGTACTTTGCAATGAAGAAATAATGCAATGCGTAGCTACAATCATGTACTTTGCAATGAAGAAATAATGCAATGCGGGCCGTTGCAATCCTGTACTTTACAAGGGAGAAATAATGCAATGCGTAGCGCTACAATCGTGTACTTCGTTATGCAGAAATACTGTCAGGCGTCATAAGGCAGTTCGTTAGCAGCAATATTGGCAATGTGTATTAATACAGTCTGCCTCTTCGATAACAGTTGCCCCCCCCCCCCACATGGATCAATGATGACATGAAGCACAGTTTCTCACTCTGGCCCCAGTACAGCCACTCCTTTGGTCAGTACTGGCCCTACCCTGAAAGCAAAGGCTCACGTCGCCAGAAGGACTGAGAGGCCAAGAAAGTGTCCCTCCGAGCCCGCAACCCGCCTAGGCAGTGTTCCACGATACCTGGGGGCGCGACCCCACTCTCCCCTACTCCTTCAACGGACTGGGCCTAATGTGTAGAATTTCCTCAATGGGCCTCAGCGTCTCTGCCTGGCAGCTCAGCTTCTCCGGGGCTGTTGGTCCGGGCCGCGACTATTAGGAAGGTCTCAGGCAGCCGCAGGGCACATGTACCCCATATCCCTAAGATTGCGTTACTCCGGGTGCACGTTCACCACTGCACCCTCCGGGTCTCCTCTGGCACGAAGCCACACACTCAACGCTGATGAGTTTTTCCGTTGACTCCGAGTGCACGTTCACCAGGCACTCTTCCTGCGGTCTCAGTTGGCACCAAGACACGCACACCGCACTGCAGAGACTCACTTTCTTGCGGTGCACACAATGATCAGTCGATCACCTCCACAGTCCCAGGTTGCACCAAAGCACGCACACTGCTTCACTGAGACTTACTCCAACTCCGGTACCCCGATATCCAGGCTCTCCTCACCAATGCCTTCGGCCGCACCTCATGTCCGAGCCTCACTTATCCTCCGGTGCACTCGAAGACCAGGCGCTCCTCACCAGCGCCTCCGGTGCACCCCGACACGCACCCTGCGCGTCCAAGACTCGCTCCGCTTCTGATGCACATATTGACCATTTATTACAGACAACAATGATCCTCAGAAACGTAAAAATGATTCAAAGGTAAATATAGTTCAGAATCGATGCTATATTCCAGGAGTCCAGCCGGACAACCGATTTAATTTATGCAAATTAAAGAATACATACTTATAAGAACAATTGTGCGTGGGACACAGTCCTGTGCCCAAGGTAGAACAAAGACATTAACAAAACAAACAAGGCATTTCAGGCAAGACAGAGAGTAGAGCTTGTTCAGAGATGCAATGTTATAAGCTCATATGAAATAGCAATTGCACTTATTAACACATTGGAGTAACGTGCATGCTATTTATTAGTGGGTGAACAATCCAACGCTTGGTGAATTCTGCTTCACAATGATAGGAAGAGCCGACATCGAGGGATCAAAAAGCGACGTCGCTAAGAACGCTTGGCCGCCACAAGCCAGTAAATAGCATGCACGTTACTCCAATGTGTTAATAAGTGCAATTGCTATTTCATATGAGCTTATAACATTGCATCTCTGAACAAGCTCTACTCTCTGTCTTGCCTGAAATGCCTTGTTTGTTTTGTTAATGTCTTTGTTCTACCTTGGGCACAGGACTGTGTCCCACGCACAATTGTTCTTATAAGTATGTATTCTTTAATTTGCATAAATTAAATCGGTTGTCCGGCTGGACTCCTGGAATATAGCATCGATTCTGAACTATATTTACCTTTGAATCATTTTTACGTTTCTGAGGATCATTGTTGTCTGTAATAAACGATTACCCAAGGTCCTCAGCTACCTTTTTGGGTTCCCTTGTATTTATGAATATGCACACATTGACCAGGCGCTCTTCACCAACGCCTCCTGTGCACCACTACACGCACCCTGAGCGTCCGAGACTCACTTCTCCTTCGATGCATGCGCTGAACAGGCGCTCGACACCAATGCCTGCAGTGCACCACGACACGCTCCCAGTGCGTCCGACACTCGCTTTACCTTCGATGCACACGCTGACCAGGCGCTCCTCACCAACTCCTGTGGTGCACCACGACATGCTCCCAGCGCGTCCAAGACTCACTTCTTCTCCGGTGCACACGTTGACTAGGCGCTCTTCACCAACGCGTCCTGTGCACCACGACACGCACCCAGCGTGTCCTAGTCTCCCTTCTCTTCCGTGTGTCCAAGATCACAGGGTACACCTTCCTAGGGTTTCAAGCTGCCACAACACGCACCCACTGCGTTGCTTGAAACTTCTCTGGAAACTTTTATATTCCTGTGTTTCCAAACAGGGAGCCAGCTCACCTCGGGCCCTTGGGGTTACAAGATACAGCACACAGCACAGTCCCAACAGCCTCTTCCTTGGTTAAAACAGCAAACTGAAGACCAGCCCCAGATCACGAAGCAAGGATTGGTCATTCCCACCAGTCTCTTCAGTTCCTTCCTTAGCAGAGGTTCCTCTTAACCACAAAATGGGTCTAAGCCTTTTCAGTCTCAATCCATTTCTATTCCTACGTTCAAGGGCCTCACCTCTCATAGTTATACCCCTAAATGTCTTTGAAGTTCGTTGTGCTTAGGGGTCCCTGACCCTTGCTTAAATCAGTTCTGGGTGTCTCCCTTCCAGTGTCACCTTTCTCCCTTTGATACTGGGGGTCTGGATCCTTAATCACTCAGCAGGAGACTGGTCAATTGGTTTACAGCACCAGCCTAGGCCTTTTCACCTCCCGGGCTTCTCCTCCCCCTACTCTCCAGATGTAGGTCAGCCTAGTGCCATCTCAATCCCTCCCTGGGTCAAGATTTCTCCCAGCTCCTCTCACCTCGCAGATCCAGACAGTCAATCCACATTCAGCAGAGACACACAGAAATGCTTAAAGCAAAAAACTCAGCCACTTTATAAATGAGTGGCTTCTGAACACAGTGACAAAAACAGTTTCATAGAAAGATGTGTTATGACACTGTGAGTACCTACATACTAAACTTCACCTCTCCATTTTAAACTTATAGGAAACAAGGCTAGCAAACACAATACCCAGCCTCCCCCATTCTGTCCTATGGGCAGAATGGTCTTTCACCAGTGAAAATGAAATGGAGTGTTTTTCACTGTCAGGACATAGCACACACCTCAGTATATGTCCTGCCTTTTACCTACACTGCACCCTGCCCAAGGGTTACCCTGGATCTACGACAGGGGTGCCCCCTATGTACACAAAAGGGAAAGTAAGGCCTGACAAGTGGTTGCACTTGTCAGGACATCATGCTAACTTAGCAAACTGCACGCAGGCCCTACACTGAAGGCCTGAGTTCTCTTCTCTGTGCGCCTTTGCATTACTAGCCCCTGCACACACAGTGCACATCACTAGGGACTTTACTAGTAAGGCAAATATACCAATCATGGCCAACCAATTATCCTTACACTTTACACAGGGAACACTTGTACTTTGACACTGATCAGCAGTGGCAAAGTACCCAAAGCATCTAAAAGCAAAGGGGGTAGAGGCAAAAAGTCAGAGGTAATCACGCCAAGATATGCCAGGTCTAACAGGCATCAACAGATCGTTCCCACTACCCCAGGACCATTAGCTCGATGAACTGGACCAGTTTTATGGTATGTTTTTTGATTTTATTCCATCTGGGCCTTTTTACAAACGAACATTTTGGCTCAGATTCAGTCCTAACCCCCTACGTCATCTTGAAGGACTTTTTTGTGAAGCCAGGACAGTTGGTCTACATAAGGCTATAACCTAACTATCTTTTGCCACATGATGTGAAAGTCTAGGGAGCATCTACCACTAGGAGGAAGAGAGCCAGGACCTGAGCAGCATCAATCACTGAATTATTTCCACAGAAGTAAAGGAACCAAAACTGGTCCTCCCACCACAGAACAGAGCCCAACACCTAGGTCTATTTTCTTGAATACATCTTGAATAGTAAGGGCTAAACATTTGAGACCACCACACTTCTGTGTCATTTTTTGCTGTACTATACGTATAGGCTATTTTAAAACACCCTTGAAAAACGGCTATGCTGCTCAACCAGGAGAGCCAAGGAGAACCACCTCCACATTGGAGACCCTGTATGCAGCATTCTGGTCAGTAGGGGACATGTGACATTACACATTTGATAATGATAAGGAGTCCAACACTTCAGGGCTGGCGAAATATTCTGACAGGCAGCTTGCACTTAGTAAAAGCCAAAAGCCACACAAACACCTCATGCTGACAGTATAATTTAATGTACTATATATCAGTAATATCTAAATAGATTATACAAAGCTGCCCCTGGCATCCAAGAAACGGTGTGATAAAAACACGAGGAGAGGGGTGTGAAGAAAATTGAAAGAAACTTAGTAAAAATACAGTTGTGCAAATCCAACCACTTCAGATTTCCGGCTGTATGTGGAACAACAATGACACAGACTCTGCCATTGCTCTCCCATCAGATTTCCTAACATCCAGGAAGTGTGGTGCAGAACTTGGTTGGGAGAAGACGTGTTTTGGCTTCAGAAGTGACATGGAATGTGCTAGGAACCAAAGTGACACCCTCAGTCCCATAGCCAGCAAAGCCTTTTGGATGACTTGGAGTGCTTTCCAAGACATCAAGGGTTGCTCTACGGTAATGTGGGATTATGTGGTTCCAGCTGTGCCTAAACGTCAGATTTTTTTCATTTGGAGCAGCCCTTATCATTGTCCAGATCCACAATGATCATCCTCCCCAGGGACCTTAGATCAAGGGACCTTTGTAGGAAATAGTGCCAAAATGAGAAGACCTAGGCACACCAGTGTTGCAGCTTAGGACACCCTCCCTCAGGTAGCAGAGCAGTAGGACTTTCATCATCCCACTCCATCAGTGGTGACACCTCCAGGTTTTCAACCTTGGTGTCTGAGGCCATATATTTCCCAACCTCCTATGTTTTAACTAACCTTGTGTGCACGATCCTATGCAAGCGATGCTCTTTTCCATCCCCACCCCCTACCAGTGACTACATATATCAAAACATGAAAGCCAGCACAAGAGGAGCAGAAAGGAGAATGGGATAAGAGAGACTCCACACTGTGTCGTCATGTCTGGGGTCATGACAGGCTGTAGTGGAACTCTGCAAGACACAGGCGCACCTTAAGTAACTTATCATTGGAACACTGAACATGACTTGCAATGGTTAAATGCCTCAGTAATATCTCTGTATTGATCACTCTTTTTTCTCTATCATCCATCTGTCTAGGGAGTGACATCATTGGACTTCCCTTCATCCATCTGCACAGAAAGTGACATTATTGGTTTTCTGCCAAAACTCTCTTTAAAAAACAAACATGCAAGAGGACTTAATTTCCAATCATCCATCTGCCCAGGAAGTGACTTCACTGGACTTCCAATCACAGGAAGTGATATAACTTATTTCCCGCTCACGTACCTACCAACTGACATGTACCACCTACTTAATGGCAGCTGCTGTATGGACGCGCAGTGGTCACGTGCAGCGGGAATGCTGCTGGAACACCAAAGGCAAGCCCATCTGTGCCTGCCCATGCCTTGACCGTGCCCAATGCCAGGAACCCTGGTTCTTCTCCTACCCACCGACTAGCTGTTGTGCTCCTCCATGCTCTCTGTCCCGGCTGCAGCTCACTGCTCTGCTACCATACTGCACCACAGAACACGAAAGTAGCATTCACTTGCACCTCCTGCAAGTTCTCATGCACACTCCCACACCCTACACCCACCACTCATGCACCAACAGCACTCAGCCCTACACTCGCTCACACAGACTAAACATCACCCAAACAAATGCCATACTCACATGCATGCTTCTCAACACCCTCTCACTCACCAAACATGCCACTGAGATATGGGACCGACTGCACGACCACGCTCCGGACCTGCTCTTTCTCACAGAAAACTGACTAAACCAACCTTGGATCTAGACAATGCTACTGCCATGCCAGCTGGCTACAAGACCGTCAGCACAAGCCTGGAAGTGGAGTTGCCATCGTATTCAAAGATACTATCAGCTGCACCATCTACATGGACACCCCCACCAGCTACATGGAACACCTCACGTTCAAGATGCACATCACAGCCAACTTCTCCCTGGGCAGAACCCTCGAGTACAGACCACCTGGACCCCACACTGACTTTGTCGCACCCCTCATCACCAAAGCGTCCTTGGAGACCTTAACTTTTACCTAGAAGACTGCACTGGCCCAAACTCTACGGCCCTTCTAGAAAACCTCACAAACCCTGGCATCACCCAGCATGATACCGAACCCACCCACAGAGACGGACACCTATTGGACACGATTTTCTCCTCAGTCAGCAACATCACAGTCGACAAGCATCACAGTCGACAAGCCAGCAATTATGACCTGGCCACACCATGCCCTCATCAGTTGCAGTATACCCATCCTGCACATCACAGGCCTACTACCACAGGAACCACCAGCCGGAGTAACAAAAGCATCTAAGAGGAGGGGTGGGCTTCCACCCTCTCCGACCATCGGCCCGACCACACCAGCGACTTTCTGAAAGCCATCAAAACCTCAACATCTGAATCAACGCATGTGCTGACACTGTGGCTCTGCAATTCAAGCCCCAACTACCTGAACAGTCGTATCTTCTTCCACAAACCATCCAGACACCCCCACTCTGCAGGGCTCCTACTCTTCAACATCCCATGCATACACAGAATCCGATTAGGAGCATGAGTATTCTCTTACATTGCTCCTAAAGCATGGAACAACCTCCGTCTCCACACCAGGGCCATCATCTCTCTTCTTGAATTCTGCTAAAAGACGAAGGCATGGCTTTTCCAATGAACCAATCTACCATTGGCAGGGCTAGACACTTACTGCTGCTCAGCGCCAGGATACCCTTGTGGGCAATAGTGCACTTTACAAATACACATAGCATAACTCTGAGAACCAGTGTGATGGCATTAGAAGGGATGTCAAGAGACAGTGCAAAGCAGAGTTACAAAAAGTGAGAGTCCGCCTTTGGGCAGAATGCTCAGTGAAAAGCAGTCTGACCCCAGCATGTCTAAACACTGAGGAGTCTTCATGACTGGCTAGCGACCTCCGTAAACACTGATTTAAAGCCAAATCTTCTCGAAATTGATAAAAACAACACAGATCAGTGATGTCCCCTGGTGATATTTTGCCGGTTTTGCCCCAGCCTTTTCAGTGGATTGAACGTGTTACTGAAATCCCATAAACCAACCTACATTCAACTAGGTTCTCACTAAAAAACGTAAAGAAAAAAGGGAAATCATCCTAAAAAGGCAGAACATGAGCTGTGTATGTAATGTAAATGCATCATGTAAATTCACTACTGACCCTTTTTTTACCATTTTCTCCCTGAAATATGCGATTGTCATAAGAGGAAACCTGACTGGTCCATGCTCAACCTTCCCAAACGCCTCCATCGCCAATCGCCAAATGCGCACCGGATCATTTCTGTAGTTTATCGGATATTATCATAAGAAATGATGAGGTCAGTATTGGTTCTGAAACAAATGCTTCCTTTTTTCTGGTTCACATGCATTAACTGCAGAACTAGTGGAGAACATTTTGTTGATTCTACTTGCATCTTGGAACAGGTTTTGAGGGTCATAAAATGTGGTTTTGTGTGCCTGTGAGTACATATTTATTAATTTTAAAAAAACTTTAGAATAGAAACTTAGTACCAAAATAACTTTTAGAGCACTGAGACATTATATGAATTGGAACACTTAGGTAGATAATTAATTATAAGAATAGTTATTACTTTTAGAAAACTCGGCTTTTTGCGGTCATAAACGGGAATTTGGCCCGTTTGCGACCGCAAAATAGGTCAGCCCCATGTACAAACCATATTTTGTGCATCGCTATCCTATTAGCGATTCGCAAAATATGGTTTGAGACTTGCTATCAGGATGGGGTGTTCAAAGGGCGTCCCTTCCTAAAAGCGAGTCTCAGACTAATGTATGATTGTTTTGCGACCACATTTCCAGTCACAAAACACTCCCAGTTTACCACCTTTTTCAAAAGGGTGGTAAGCCACTCGCAAACAGGAAGGGGACCCCTTCCCCTTTGTGAATGGGTGAAAAATATTTTTTAAGAGCAGGCAGCGGTCCAAGGGACCACTGCCTGCCCTTAAAAAATGAAACTGTAAAGTTTCATTTTTCTTTTTTAAATGCAGCCCGTTTTCCTTTAAGGAAATTGGGCTGCATTGAAAAACAAGCATTGAAAATGCAACAGGTCTCGCCTTTGGTTAAGTTAAAGCCATTTGCTTTGCTAATGGTATTGTATAGCAAAGCAAATGGCTTTATCTTAATAAAAGGCGAGACCTACTGCATCTTTAATGCTTGTTTAAATATAGTGCAGAATGTCTTCAGTTGCACATCGCACTGCCTTCTGCGTGAGCATAGGACTGCCGTCTAAACTTGCCCGTCGAATATCATTTCAAAACATTGAGCGAGGATGTGTAAGACATAAATAACTCTCCTGCAGGAGTGACACACTGGTGGTGAAGCTGGATTCGACTGGAATCCAGGGAAAATAAATGTATTTAATAGCGCTGTCACATGGTACTGCAACTCAAAGTCTATTTGGAAAATCAAAAATACAGCAACTCTGCGGCGTTAGGCGGCTACAGATTCAATGCTGACTCTCAGTCTGTGTGGAAATGAATGCCCAGTGCACAGTCCATGGAACCTGCAGCTGCCGGTGTGCTCTCTAAATATCACAAACAGGGGTTTAAGTGAAATGAACAAACCGGGGGGCCCTCAAAGGGGCGTGGCCGATGTAATTATGGGAGTGGCTTAAAACCCCTAAGCTTAAAATCTGTGCATAGCATAGTGAGCGGCCGACTGGTATTTCGCTGTTTCTGTCAACGCACACAGATATATAATACAACAAATAACATCCGTGGGACTTGGGCGCTGCTGTAGTGTGCATCTCAGTTTTTTTTAAATTATTTCCAGACAATGCAACAAAAGGTCTGAAACCCCCGCAGAGTTTTGATTTTGAGCAAAATAAGACGGCGACTAAGAATGCCTGGCGCGTGGTATTTTCAGAGCGCACGCACAAGAGCGCATCACCTCAGACGCTTTGTTTACAGGTGAGCGCGCTCAAATTCACGTCAAATTACTTAGAATGATGGATTTAATACCGCGAGCGAAAGGAGAAGGAGTAAAAAAGAGAGGACGTGAAATACAAATTGCCCCGTATTGTGCATCACTGAATGGGCATTTTAAGTGCTCCAAAGTAACTTTTATTTTTAAAATGAATTGAAAATGATTCTAATGGCATTTCAGAAACACGGCGCGTGCAAAAAGAAAAGAACAGAAGGATGTGATGTTTTTATTTACAGACACAGTCTCCAGTGAGGTTGTGGTGTTGTTTACGTTCTATAACAATGTTTTTGTGACAGGGAGGGCGCTGACGCTGGCGCTGCTCAAGGCTCTGTCTCCTGCTGCTGGATGTAAGTACTGGTAATTGCGTCAGAGAAAGTGTCTTTTCTTGTGACCAAGTGAAGAGCAAACGGGCATAAAGGGGTCTTCTGGTCCCATTAAGCAGCTGAACGGATTGAGAGCCGCTGGCGTCGGGCAGAAACGAGGCAGATTTGGGGTGCTTCCTGCAATAAAGACCGCACCGTGTGATGTGTCTGACAGGTCTCAGGGTACCCCCGCGCGGCTGGGAGGTGGGGGCATTGCTGATGAGAGGGCTGTAGCTGCCCCCCCCACACACTCCCGCAATATATCCATCTGCCACATTAAATGGTCCCAATTCTGCCAAATTATTATTGATAAAGCTCCATTTATCACTTAAGTAACAGTTTGAATATGCATTGCTATAAATGCCACTGCATGGTTAATTTCATTACAAGATCAGAGGCTACATTATGCATTAACTTTTAATGCGTCTCCAAGCAGCCGCATACATCATAAAGCATAGGTGTTCCAGAATAGAACATTCAAAGCAAGTAAAAGGCATGAGCCCATAATAAACAGTCTCTTTTGAATGCGGCTCCGAGCAGATAAGTTCACTTACCTTGCCTCTAACTTGCCTGCTTAGTTTATTCTTAATTAATGATACGATGTTTTTTCATTGCCTAATTCCTTGTTTATCTTCTCACTTGGTACGCTGTGATTTGCAAGCCTTTACTGAAAAAATGCCTAGTTTTACTACTTTGCTGCCTTGCTACCTGTGTGCTTTCCAAGGCGCTCGCGCTCCTCCGTTGCCTCACCCCGATCCCTCCGCTCTCCAATTTACGGAGACCGGCGCCTCGCTCTTCCCGTTCCACTCTCGTCACCTCCCTGCTGCCTCGCTCTGCCCGCTTCACGTTCATCGCGTACCTCCTTCACTGATTAACGCGAATTAGAGGAAGATACCCTGGCAGCGCTCACGTTACGAAGTCGCGTTGCCAGGGATCTTTCCTCAAGCTCCTGAGTATTGACCATATCTAAACATTCTCCAGCTGATCGACGCTCGAGCCGGTCTTCAGTTGCTCGCGTTTATAGATCAGCTGGGAATTTGAACGACGCAGTGAATTTTTTAAAGCTCTTCACTGCTATCACTGCACTTCCATCGATTCCTCCTTCCATAAAAAAAAAAATATATATATATAAAGGGGTACCATTCTTTAGCTTTAAAGCCATTTTTAACATAAAATATATATTTAAAAAAAGAAAAAGGGGGAATTAATTAATTAAAGGGTGCCTTTCCTTAGCATAAATTATATTTAAAAAAAAAATAGAAATAATAGCCTTAGATATAAAATCACATTAATCTTTAAACAAATATTCTCAATGTATTAACAAATAAGATTAAAGGCACACAGACATAATGTCTGACATAGACTCCGATGAGGCCAAAGCCCCTATCCCTAGTATGGATAACCAAGCCTTTAAGAGCATCATCCACAACGAGATGAGATCTTGCATGCTGGAGACTCTATCTAAAGTCATGCCACCCAAAAGGTCACTTCCTATCATGGTGGACGATACCAGAGACATGCAAAATAGCATTTCTAACGATCTCACTGAAACAACGGGGAAAAGAAGTAAAAAGAATAAAAACATCGATTATATGACCCCCAAGAGCACTTCAGGAGTTCAAAACTCCTCTACTTTCACGGGAGGTCACCGCACCTTGAATACATCGGGTGTCCTTGGCGGCACAACTTATAAAGGTGTCCTTAGCGGCACACAATTTATGGGTGTCCCTAGCGGCACAAACTATCATAGTGCTCAATGTAATTTTTTGGGAGATGATGATGACTCATTACATGATGATGGCTCAGACCTTTTCGACGAATACGTCTTGGACTTAGACGATGATGATCAGGAATTTTACGAACACCCATTGGATGACAAACTCCCCTCTACCTCCAAAGACGTAATCCTAGATCCCTCAGGAGAAGAGATGTTCTCTCCCCTTAATATCAAACACCCTCATAGCTCTGAATGGTACCCTCAAGAGCATGTCAGTAAATTCATTAAGAAGTGGCTCAGAAACTCTTTGGAGAGAGATACCCGTAACTTACTGAGAGCGGAATGCTCTAGGCCCTGTATTGATGATAAAGTATGTCAGACCCCTAATCTCGACCCAGAACTAATTAAATACCTCTTTAAACTCGGAAGGGATCCAAGAAAAGGAATGGAGAGGTCCCTTAAAGGTTGCCAGGATCGCGTCTTAGACATCCTAGGCCCCCTAGCAAGGATCATCGACTCTGCAGAAGACAGCCACACCAATGGCACACCCCTGGACACCGAAGCAGTTAGAGGTTGGTCCCAAAGAGCCTTAATCCTCCTGGGCAACGCAAACGCTAGCCTAAACTCCGAAAGGAGAAGGGTGGTCCTCACCAAAATAAGTCCGAAATTAGGCGACCTAGCGAATAAAGAACCCTCAGCCAATCCAAGAGGCCTACTTTTCGGAGAGGATCTCATCAAGACCCTTGGCAAATATGTTATGACCTTTATGGCTTTGGACAAGGCACACCAAAACATGAAAAGGGTCTTCAACAATAACCGTTTTGGCAGGGCCGGAAGAAAGGGCCTACCTTCCGGCCGCTTCAACCGCAGGCCCTATCCAAGAGCTAGAGGATTTGGGAGAGGCTACCAACCCTCTAATCCCCCTCAATTTTACCCACAAAGAGGAAGAGGTCTACGCTCCAGAGGCTTCAGAGCAAGAGGAATCTCCAGCGACATTAATTCCCAAAGTGAGCACAATTTTTCTTTCTCCCCCCCACTCCTTTTCCCCGAAGGTCGGTGGCAGACTCAGATCTTTCTATCAGAACTGGGAATTGATCACTCAGGATCCTTGGGTACTGAATACTGTAAAGGGTTTACAATAGATTTCATTCAGACTCCGATTCAATCTTCTTTCCCCCGAGACATCCCTCTCAACCTAGATCAGGAGAAAATAATAGAAGAAGAGATACACTCTATGCTTCAGAAGGGTGCGATTATAGAAGTTCCTTTAGAAATGCTAACCTTCTTAAGTACTCTTTTCCTCGTAAAGAAAAAGGACAAAGGCTGGAGACCGGTCATATATTTAAGAGAGCTCAACAAGTATCTCGTCTACAGACATTTCAAGATGGAAGGCATCCATCTTCTCAGAGACTTATTACTGGAAGGGGACTGGCCAGACTTCTAGGTCTCCTTTCTTCCTCTATTCAAGCTATCTTTCCGGGCCCTCCGAACTATCGAGCTCTCCAAAGAGTAAAAGGGAGAGCTTTAAGATCTGGTCTTTGGTACGGGGATCTCATTTCTCTAGACCAGGAAGCCAGATTGGAACTGACATGGTGGCTAGACAGCCTGGATGCCTGGAATGGCAGGGCAATCTTTGGTTCTACACAAAAATTTATTCTAGAATCAGATGCAAGCCATCATGGCTGGGGAGCCTGCCTCCTAAACCAAAACACTGGCGGAGTTTGGTCTTGAGAAGAATCCTCTCACCATATAAACTATCTAGAACTCACTGCCGGTCTCTATGCACTCATGAGTTTCAAACATTCTCTTCAGGGCAGATCAGTGATCTTAAAGATGGACAATATGTCCACGGTTGCTTATATAAACCGCCTCGGAGGAACCAAATCTGTGGATCTTTCGAATTTAGCCAAAAAACTCTGGATGTTCTGCCTGGAACACAAGATCGCACTGAAAGCCGAATATCTTCCAGGAGAAACCAATCTTTCAGCAGATTGGAACTCGAGGTTCCTCTTAGACCGCAGCAACTGGAAATTAAACGTCTCAGTTTTCAATTCCCTCAACAAATTTTGGGGTCCTTTAGATTTAGACCTCTTTGCGAGCAGACTAACCTTTCAACTAGACAATTACTTCAGCTGGATGCCCGACCCGGGAGCTCTAGCAGTGAACGCATTCCTTCAATGCTGGAAGGGGACCAACACATCCGCTTTTCCCCCCTTCTCAATGATCCAGAGAGTCCTTCAGAAAGTGAGACAACAACAATGCTCCACAGTCCTAGTAACTCCCTTCTGGCCATCTCAAGCATGGTTCCCCACTGCCTTGGAACTAGCTTACGACCTCCCCTTCCTAATTCCTTCCCTACCGGACCTTCTTACAGACGCAGACGGTCTAATTCACCCACTAGTTCAGTCAGGGACCCTGACCCTTCTTGCCTGGAGAGTGTCAGGAGATCCAACCTACTCTCAAAACTTTCATCACCTGCTGCAACTCTCCTCGGAAAATCCTGGGCCCCCGGCACACATTACAGATATAACAGCATTTGGAAATCATGGTCACGTCGGTGCTTGGAATGGAACCTGGATCCCGTGGAAGCACCTATCGCTGACATAGTTAACTTTCTCATCGAACAATTCGATCGAGGCCTCAGCTATAGATCGATTAATTGTTACAGGTCCGCTATCTCCGCAGGTCATTCTCTCGTCAATGGTAAGACGGTTGGTAAAAACCCCATTATCTGTAGAGTCCTCAAAAGCATTAGACTCAGGAGACCTCCAAAACCCAGATACCAATCTCTCTGGGATGTTAATCTAATTCTTGATCTTTTTTCCAGCTGGCCCGATAATATTCACCTCAATAGAAAAAACCTCTCTATCAAACTGGCCACTCTACTTTGCCTAATTTCTTGTCGCAGGGTCTCCGATGTTAAAGCTCTTGAGATTTCATCTAGGTCCTATAACATGATCAGAGTCAAATTCAATCTTTTTAAAAGAACCAAGACTATGTCCGATTCTATTTTCTATCCTCGCTTCGATTTATGCAAAAAACTTTGCGTAGTCGACTGTATGAAAGAATATGACTGCAGAATGAATTCTCTTCGCCCTCCAGGAGTTAACCAACTACTTATTTCCTCTGTTAAACCGCACAAAGCTATATCCTCTTCTTCTATCTCTAGATGGGTCAAAATAATAATGAATTTAGCTGGCATCGATTTGAACTTGTTCCAAGCTCATTCGATCAGAGGTGCTATGGCCAGCAAATCATTCTGGTCTGGTGGTAAGTTGGATGATATTCTAAAAGCTGCAGACTGGTCTAATGCTAGTACCTTCACTCAGCATTACTGCAAACCAATTAGTCACATGTCTGATGTAGTTTTACATGGCTACCAACATGCATAATGTAGCCTCCGATCTTGTAATGAAATTGCGATTCTCCTATTAACATGACAAGAGAATCTGGATTTCATTAAAGACTCGGAGGCTAACATTATCCCTCCCACCCTTTCCCCTGAGACTTTAATAATACTCACTGTTCATTTAATGTTATCCTTGTATTCTATTACTGAATTTGTTTATTAAAACATATTTACAGCTTTACCTTTCGATTGTGCCTTTTATCATTATACCTAATTCACATTTTGTTTTCTCCTTTCATGAATGCCTTGTTTAACCAAGTAACATTTCACTCTTTACTTTCTCTTTTGGAGAATTTACCTACTTATCTTTACCTTTGTTTCAGATAATCTCTCATGAACTGATCCAGACATCAATCGCTCTCTCTGTTCTTCACATTCTTCGTTTGGTGTTGATTTGATGGACTGTTTGAACGACTTCTTCAACGACTTCTTCAACGTTAGAAGACCTTTCCTGTTTTACACCACATTTAAAAGAGGCTGTTTATCATGGGCTCATGCCTTTTAATTGCTTTGAATGTTCTATTCTGGAACACCTATGCTTTATGATGTATGCGGCTGCTTGGAGACGCATTAAAAGTTAATGCATAATGTTAGCCTCCGAGTCTTTAATGAAATCCAGATTCTCTTGTCATGTTAATAGGAGAATCGCAATTCTCTGTAATATTTCTCTCCTGTTTACGTCAGGCTCATAATTCTTCTCTGCTCTTACGTCACAATGACGCCTGCCTGTGTTTCGCGCAGCCTCCCCAGCTGTGCTGCTAGGAGTTAAACGCTGTTGTGTTCCTCGTTAAACTTGGAATGATTACAGTTATGGACAGTTCATTTATTGAACGGCAACAAGGTGTGATCCGCTTTGCGTGGCCTCGTCGCCAGGCTCAGCGACTGTAGACTGCCAAGAAGCTTTTTTCCTCAGGGTCATAGAGTGTGGATAGACAACTGTCCACCTAGCGTACACCACTATTTGGCAAAATCTGACTGTAAAGAGTTACAATTATACACACACATAAGTAAACATACTCACCCCTGCGTGTGTAAATATGAACCCGCACACTGTAAGTTTACGTCGAATCTCGCTTCTGAGCGTGGCATTTTTGGGGGGAATTGCCTACAATGGTGTGAGATTTCGAGTAGCACTAGACTGTCCAATTAGTGTTTGAAGCATCTGTCAGGCTGCTTTGACTGTCACGCTGTGGTCGTGTGGATTACAACGTGTTTGCCACGGTTGCATCATGTGTTGGGGGCATTTGTGGTCACCAGTGAGTGCACAGCACACACAGCTAGGTACATAAGGACAGAGACTTCTGCACATACACACACGAGTACACAGGCACCTTCAAGGAAATAAGACGAGCAAACACACCCAAGCATACGACACACAAAGACATACAGACACAAAGGTAAACACACAAGTGCATATACACACCTACACACAGGCACACACACATAAGCGCAAGCACACAGGCACGCGCAAACCCCAAACAAAGACAGTCACTTAAAATTAAACACAGAAACACGAACAAATAATCACACACACACAGACAAAAGAGCGTACTAAGAAGGACCCCCCCACACACACGCACACAACGCACTAGAACATATAGATACATATACAAACATCTTTATTGTACACGGACCACCAAACATACACATACGCTCACACAGACATATGCACATATAAAATAACATACACACACATAGGCACATACAAAGAATCACAGCGACACAGACGCACACAAACACACACATGCGACACACCAAAACATGCCGACAAGCAGAGATAAACACAGAAACACACACACACATCGCCCACATAGAAACAATTTCACAAATAGACACACAACGATGCACAGACATGAAAATATATCACATGCATACAGCACACAGATAAACACAGACACAAACACACCCGCATAAAAACATGCTCACAGATTGTTACACACCAAAACTCGTGGGCACTTGGAAACAAAAACACGCATTCGACACACTCAAACATACAGACACACAGGTAAACACAAAACAATTCACAACTAGCGTACACACACAAGCACAAGCCACACACAAGCCTGGAAGCAAGTAAGACAGGATGGCTGTTCGTTCATGCACCTCTGTTCTATAAGACGTTCACAGGACGCATTGGATATATATATAACTGTATGGGGGATCTAATGAGTATTAATGTTACTTACATAAAATTCCAGCCCTGCCCTCTTCGAACACGGACGCACACTTCCGAATCACCTGCAAACAAGATGGCAGCAGACTGTCCACTGTCCCAGCGCCGGCTTCCTTCTAACTCTGGGTCCGTCGCGCGCGTGCACTGTGTAAAGTGAAAGCATGCCGGGGCCAGAGTTGAAGGAAGCCGGCGTGAACAAGATGGCGGCGGACTGTCCACAGTCCATAGGGGCACGCGCATGCTGTCTGCATTGGACAGATGGCGAGAGCAGCCATATTTGTCCATGAAGGCGCGTGCATGCATGCGTTGGGGAGAATCGATTTCAAAAGGTCTCTCTGACGAGAGCAGCGCATGCGCTGCTTTTCGCCAGGCAAAACCTAAAAAACTGCTTTATTTAAAAAGCAGTCCCAGACATGGTGGTCTGCTGACCCCAGCAGGCCACCATCCCTGGGAGTGCTGGCCATTCATAATGGGGTCGCAAATTGCGCTTGCCTCATGAATATTGATGGGGCATTCAATATGCGACCCCATTGGGAATCGCTAGCAGTGTCTGTGACACTTTTGTACCTTGCATTTTGCAAGTCGCAAATTGCGAGTCGCAAAGCGACGCAATTTGCGAGTTGCAAAATGCAAGCATCGTACATCTGGCCCAGAGTGTCTTCACATGGAGGGAGACGGCAACACAGGTAAGGACACAGGAGGCACAACTACGTTTGGGCCGATGGTGTGGAGTAAAATGTGTGCATATTGATACAATTAAACCTGGCTTTCTCTCCCAAAACAAACCAATCGGGGCTCTTCCGTGTGTGGCTGCCTTATCTGCAGGCTGTCTCATCCACAGAGAGCCTCGAAGCACAGGTGAAGCCTGCATTGGCAATCTGCGTCCAGAGTAAATATGTGCGTTGGGTCAAAGAGCTGTGTGCACAGCCGGGGGGGGGGGGGGTGGAGGGTCATTGAGTGGCTTGTTGTGATAGCTCTGATTGCAGGTTTGCAAACAGCTCTCTGGGCTACACATAGTTTGCGCGTCAGACTTCTTTCCCCTCCCACTCCACCTCCTCCAAGCTAACTATAGGTCACCACCACCCCTGGTCTCTTTATCAGTGAGGTTTGGGAATCTAGCCTGCCCCTTACTTCACTTAATCAATCGCCAGATAACAATGGCTGGGAAAGGAAAACCCAGGACTGGGAACAGCGTCTGGATTGAGCAAGCTGGTGAACCTTTCATGCCCAGCTGATTAGTGCAAGTTCACGCCTGTAATTCACAAAATGTGAACTTGTACAGGTGCCGAATAATAAACCAGTATCATGTAATATCACACGAAGCAAATCTCTCTGGGTGTTACAGGGCGCCGAAAGCAGGGCAAGTTTGGGATCACTCACACACTTCTAAATGATAAAATCTAGGGCTTTAAGTGGGATGAAAAAACTGGGGGGTCTCTCAAAGGGGCGTGGCCGATGTAATTAAGGGAGTGTCTCAAAAACACGTAAACTAAAAATCTGTGCTCAGCATAGTGTGTCGCCTGACTGGTATTTTGCTGCTTCTGTCATTGCATCCAGATATATAATAGAACAGTAACATTACACCTATGACAACCCAGGACTATTGACTTTGTCAATGGCTGTTAGCTGCATAAGATAAAAAAAAGCAACTATGGCTTCGTTGTATGGACCATTGAAAATGCTTCCGTTTTGAAATGATGAGACTGAAAGTACTGGCACGAGTGTCTTTGAAGTTTTTTCAAAGGCAGTGAAGGGCGCCACTGCTGGAGCGTTCAGATATTTTTTCTCCGAGGGTGAGGGCAAACATGGAAAACCCGATAGGGAATCGTTTCAGCCCCTACTTTTTGGAAATGCCGGTGCTGAGCACCGGCAGGACCAGGCTCATTTAAAGCCCTGATTACATCCATTTCCACGCTAGGAATGGAATGCAACACCCCTAGAAATTGTGCGGGTTCAGTGGAAAGTTGGGGGCGGGGGAATAAAAGTGCAGTGGCACTAATGAGGAGACATTCTCATGCAAGTCATTGGGAATTTACAATATTTTTCCAAGAATCGTACTGGAAATGGAAAACTATGGTAGGTTTCTGGGAGTACTCCTGAAAATGAGAACAACTGTCTCCACAGGAAGGAGTGAACCTACATGCGCAGATTTACACATGTGTAGGCGAACCAGGTGCAACATGTTCTTTCTTCCAGCAGAAAGTGAACCGTCAGCCTTATGGCCCGAGTCCAGAAGCATAAGAGACAATAGAATAATAATAATTTATGAGAAGCCATTGCTAAACTGCAACCCCAGAGACATGGGTTCTGCTCCCAGCTTTGAGTTCTTTTTAAAATGGTGATTGTGCGCAAATGTCTATATCTCACTGCAGGGGCGCAACCAGACCTGAACTTCAGGGGGGGGGGGGGCTAACACTCCCAGACAGTGCTGGCCCTAGCACTGGTCACACATCGTGCAACAGTCTTTTTTTGGCGCCCGTACCCCATTTCCTCCTTCTCCATGAATTCCCTCAGTACCACTCACTAACAATGCACCTCATCTCTCTATAGCACCTTTCTGACAAACATTTCATTTTTTTTATAGCGCTACTCATAGTTTACTCACACTCAGTTCTGTGATCTGCACGGTACACGTTATTTGTAGCAGGCACGTTAACCCTCTGCGCTGTGTGGGTGGCAGGAGTGCCCATGTGAGTGCATGTTGAGCGATGCTACAGTGTGAGAGTAGGATAAGAGGAGTGACTGCAGGGTGAGTGAGGTGACCATATGAATTTGGGTGGGGATGTAAGTGCAGAGTGGGACGGATTAATGCATGGTTAGTGATGGGCTTGTTTGAGTGAGATCGCAGATTGAGCAGTGAGGAGGATAGGTGAGTGAAGTGTCACGAGTGCAGGGTGAGTAGTGTGCTCGTGTGACTGCAGGGTGAGGTACAGGGTTAACAGCACAAGTGCATTGTGAGTGCAGAGCGATCACTGAGTGTAGGGTGAGCGGGTGAATGGTGTGAGTGCATGGTGATCAGTGTGAGTGCTTTGTGATCACTGTGACTGAAGGGTGAGCGTGAAAGTGAAGGGCGATAATGAGGAGTGAGTTGTCTGAATGCAGGGTGCATTCCCAGACACTTGAACTAACTTAGCATGTTATTGAGGGTGGCGTAGGGTTTCAGATGTAAGTTAAACTATTGCTATTATGTAGGGCTTTAAGTGGGATGAAAAAACTGGGGGGTCTCTCAAGGAGGGGCGTGGCTGATATAATTGAGGGCATGGCTCAAAATATTTATGCTAAAAATCTGTGCTCAGCATAATGTGCCGCCCAACTGGTATTTTGCTGCTTCTGTTGCCTCCACATAAGTAGCATTACACCTACAACAAGCCAGGACTATTGGCTTTGTCAAAGTTTGTTAGTTACAAAAGATAAATATACTTCACACATACATACAACTATGGCTTTGTTGTATATAATTTTGGAAATTCTTTAGTTCTTGCGCAAGAGGTTGTGGCGTAATGGCCAGAGCTGCCAACTTTGGAGCTAAGGAAGCGGGTTTGAGTCTCGGCGTCGGCTCAACATCCTGTGTTTCTGGGCGAAACACTTTATCATCCGTGCCTACCAAAAAATAAATGAAGATGTCCTTGTTGCTGCTCATGTAAAGCACTTTGACTTAAGCAATGCAGAACTGCAAAAAAAACAAGCATTGGCATAGCCAATAAGTCTCGCCTGTGGGACCTTATAAATGTTTAGCCATGCAACAGTTGCATAACTAAATACTTATAAGGTCCCAAAAGCGAGACCTATTGGCTATGCAAAGCGGTCGTGGGGCCGCGAAAGTGAAAGTGATCGGGATCGCGATCACGATCAAACATCAAAGTGGCCCTGCGGCTGCGAAAGTGAAAGTAATCGCGGTAAAGCGCGGCGCGCGCGCCCGCGCACATGCACTGTAGCTCTAGGCTGGCCTAGTAGCACTTTTTGGAGCCCTCTCAATAAGTCTCGCCAGACCAGCGCATGCGCTGGGTCAGGCGAGATCTAAAAAGTTACATCAAAACAGTGAACTGCTGCAGAGTTTTAAAAAAATCCATTCTGAGCGTGAGGGTCAAAATGGAGAACCCGATTATGACCCGTCTCGACACCTGTTTTTAAGAACTGCCGGTGCTGAGCACTGACAGGACTTGGCCCGCTGAAATCCCTGCTATTATGGCATTAATCAGGGATCGAGGGTGAGGAAACAAATAATGTGCTGATCCTGCAACAAACTTCCAGTCTTATGATTGGGGTTGCCAGCTTAATAATTTGATGTCCCAGATGGTACAAAAATAATCAGTCACCTAAAGCATTTATCTGTGCATACTTCGAACAGCAAATATGAAATGAAAGTACTTTTAATTGTGTTCTAGGGCTGCCTGAATGATCCATGACTAATAATTAAAGGGAACAAAGACAGAGATGTCACATTACAAATGAATACAGACCTTTTTATTTATAACCCTATTTAGCGTCAAGACGAGGCTTTTGCAGACTCTTTAAACAACACATGGCTGGTATTTTTCGTTTTGCAACCCTTCTTTATATTCCTTTTCATGAAATGCATTCTCACACTACGGCAGTAAATGTAAAATGCAAATGTAAGGAATAGGCAGAGTGGGGGCCCAGGTGGTACTGGAACCAGAAAAAACAAGCATTGGAATAGCCAATAGGTCTCGCATTTGAGATTTTTCGACTCTGTCTACAGTGATTAATTTGTAAAGGAAACAAAAACAAGTGCCAGGGCTCTCCGGAGGATGCCACTGCTGCTTGCACCACTCATTGCTCCTGCCATGCTACCATTGATAGTAACAACACAACTACTAATCATCACACTCCTACAAGTGTGACAAATCAAACTATTCCAGGCCCCAAAGCTATAAAAATGAGTTGGGGGCAGGTAATACTAATTTCTAATGTATATTGAATTAATGATTAACTGTTGTTTTGGTCATCTCTTAATTAGCTAGATAGCGCCATCTAGTGACAGACTGTCACAAGTGCCAGTGTAGACAATTAAGTGCCAATGCTGAGCGCCCGAAACCACCAGCTCAAATTGAGCACTGCTCTGCCATTACCTTTTGTTCATGCTGTACAGTATGAACGTTGGCACCTTGGCAATGATTTGTAGCCATATTGTATAGCAGTGTGACTGCTGTGCAGCATCGCTTTAAAAATATATTTTTTTAAAAGGACTCTAAAGCATCCAGCAAAAATGCGCTTAAAAAAAGCATTAGCCCCAGCTGCGTCATAGGGCTTTTTTGAATTAGTTATAGCCACACTGCAAAGCATCTGGGCTGCTGCAAAGCATGGCTACAAAACATTGCCAAAGCCAATAGCTTTCGTAGGTGCTATCTATTGACTTTGCCAATGCTTGTTTGGACTTTTGGTTTGTCACCTCTAAGCGCAGGACATACACCCAAGCAGTGGTCAAAGCGCATTGAAGTGGTCGAAGTGCATTAAAAAAAAGTATGGGAATTGTGATCCTGAGTGCAGTGGGGCGGGGCTAGTGTGGGGGCGGCATGGCTAAAAATAAAACATTATGCTTTCAAACGGAGGGTGTACAGCTCGAAGGGTGCAAAAAAAACAAGCATTAGAAATGCAATAGGTCTCGCATTTGTTTGTTAGAGCTATTGGCTATATGTAATGTGCAGTGGAATTGTGTTGTGGAGTGGAATTATGTGGTCTGGTATTGATTTATGTGGTGTGGAATGGATTTGTGTGAAGTTGAATAGTTTGGCATGGAACAGTGTGGCATTGAGTGAAATTATGTTGAGTGGAAATATGTGGCATGGTGTGGAGTGTATTTATCTGGACTGTTATGAGGCTTAGAGTGGATTCATGTGGGGTGGGTGTATTTATGTGCTATTGAGTATCGTGTTATTAGGTGGAGTTGAATTATGTGGTGCTGCATAGTATTATTTTGAGTGTAGTTGTGTTGAGTGTTGTGGAGTTGTGTGGCATTGCGTTGAATTATGTGGAGTTGAATGCTTGTTGTCTATGTACAGCAAAACATTTGGAAATATAATTGCTATTGGAGTAGGTAAAGTGAAGAGAAAGAAACAAAGTATAAAGATTAGGAAAGAGAGAGAGAGCAGGGAGAGAACTGAGAGGCACAGAAAATAAGAGAAAAGGATGAAAACAGAGAGGCTTTGGGAGAAAGAGTGACATAATGTGCAAGAAAGAGATAAAGAAAGTGTTGAGATAGAAAGATACTTGGAAAGATAAGGGAAAGGCAGAGTAAACATAGAGACAAAAGTGACTGAGAGAAAAGAGAGAGATATAGAGCAAGAGTGAGATAGAGATTGAGAGAGAGCGAGGCAAAAAGAAACTGAAAGAACCTGTCCAGATCCCCTAACTGCTAGAAGTATTCAGTTGTGTCTTTTATAGAAAAATATGCGTTGTAACAATGGGGACTGAAACAAGCAGGTTTAAGCCAGTAAACCAGATTAGTCTTTTGTGTTTTTAAAAAACACATGGAGTGTTATCTGAACGGCATAGTGGACAGAGAGAGAGAGAAGGCCTTCTAGTTGCTAATCACAGAAATAAGCGTGTTTTTTATATAAAGCCGTAACAAATACCAGAAGTGGGGAAACCCGATGCCTGAGGTGAAAAGTGGCTTGTGAAGCATGAATTAAGTATACCGGAGGACTGGTACAAAAAGCAACAAAACATTCTGTGCCTTTTTAGGTCTCGCCTGGCATTAGCAGCGCGTATGCGTTGCCCTCGCCAAGCGAGAGCTTCTTGGAATCAATACGGTTCCAGAAGTCGTGTCTCTGCTCCGCTTGCAATTTTCATTCCTGCATGTCATTTTTCATCATGGATCATGCAAAACACAGTGTAATGATAGCACCGGAGGCATTTTAATCCCTCCTGGTTGCCACCCTGTCCGCTTTTGTCCCCGCCCACCGGGATTGGATCTTTTACTTGCGGCGGGAGACAGTGTCTCTTAATTAGCCGCTAAGCACAATTTTTTTAGCTATTACCGTGTTTATGTTCACCAGTGTCTGACGCGCCTTTGATTTCTCTGGCGAGGCTTGCTATTTTTAGCACTCAGTCGGAGTGTGTGTTGCCTTTCTCTCTTCCATTTGTAATACATCCCCAAGCGCGTATATTGCTTCCCCACCACTCCTAGTCTTTTTTTTTTTTTTAAATGTTGCTCCAACGTTTGCGCGCTCCCTACCTTACCATTTGGCAAGGTTTACTTTCTTCCACTCCCCGCATCTATTTGTAGTTATTTTCGAGGGCTGCAATGTGCGCATGCCAAGCGGCTGCAGTGATCTTTTACAGCAATTAAATGTACGCCGATATGTTGACAAGAAGTTCTTTGGTTGCTTGGATAGACACTGCAAGCAACTTAATGTCACTTCCGGTGATGGCTTTGAATGTTCAGACGGAATAAAGCAGCATATGAACTTCCCGTCATGCATGACTTCTTCTCGTCCTGAGCGGGATTCATTTCATCAGAGGGAAAAAGTTCAGAACGTGTGTAGTCCTTCCTTTAACGTGCTTAGAAGAGCACAGCTCTTCGACAAACTCACCCCACGCTAACAACCCCGGCCAACAACCATGTGGCAGATTATTACAGCTCCTTCAGCCCACTAATAATTCCCATCACTGTGCTTTTTGGGACGAGTAGTTTGGCTCCTTTAGCGCGGTACTACAAATCCCACAATGCAAAGTGATTTTTCTACAATCCTAAGAGAGCACTGGGAAGGTATGAAGACTCTATGTAGCTCTTCATTGTCACGTGTGGTCCACGGGATGCAAGAACTCATCAGAACTCGTCTTTCATTAAGTTAAAGCCATTTGCTTTGCTAAACAATACCATTAGCAAAGCAAATGGCTTTAACTTAATCAAAGGCGAGACCTATTGCATTTTCAATGCTTGTTAAACACTGTGTCCTTAGAGGCATATGTTTGTAACCTGTAAACTTCACAAGATAAGTGTCCTGATGCTGTCAATAGATAGGATTTGGCATAACTGCTAGAGCGGTTGATCCCGGAGCTGGGGAGCCAGGTTCGAGTCTCAGCAGCGATGCTAAATATCCTGTGTCTGGGCAACCCACTTAATTTCTCAGTGCCTAACAAAATGAATGTGTCAATCTGTAGCTCACCTGGTGCTCATCATGTGAAGCCTCTGATACCTTGAGGTGGAGTTTGCCCAATACAAAAAACTTTAAACTCCTACACCACGACCCATAAATCGAAATACAAGCCAATAAATGTATGTTTTCTTATTTGCTAATATAAAAGCGTGAAGTCCCCTTTCTAATGTAATGTGCCCGACCCCTAACATGTCAACATTAGAAATATATTTTGCTTTCTAAAGAACATAAACTGCAAGATAAGCACGTTCCTGTTGTAATTCACTCCCATAAGTGTGGCCTTTTTTTAAACACCGTAACTAATAAAAGGAGCAGAGGTGTTTTTTTTGTTTTTGTTGGAAAACTGTAACGAATAACAGCAGTGGTGAAGCACGATTTGTGGAGTGAAAGGTTGCTACAAAACATCAATTAGGTATACCCGAGCAGAGGCACACTAACAAACGAAACCTTCAGTGGCTTTCTCTTTCTGAACACTGTGTTTTGATTGACGCTGCAGATGCCCAGACGGCAGGAGATGCATCCTGCACTGTAACCGGAGGAAAGGTAAACACAGTGTGATGGGCAGTGACGGCCCGTGTAGGGCGTTTTACCGGGGCGGTGACGTGGCGCAGAGGAGGGGCAGGGTGGGAGGTTGCAAAATGGGGCAAACGGCCGATTTCAGGTAAACGAATTTCGTTGCGCGCGCTGCATTGCCAAATGCGATGCAGCGCGCGCAACGAAATCCGTTTTATTAATTTTTTTCGTAACTTAACTGAAATCGGCCGTTTGCCGCATTTTGCAACCCCCCACCTTGCCCCTCCTCTGCGCCACGTCACCGCCCCGGTAAAACGCCCTACACGGGCCGTCACTGGTGATGGGCAACAAAAAGATTCACTTAGTGAAATGGCCTTTGAGGGAACCAAGCCCCAAAGGAGGGATAATTACTGGGAATGCCCCAATAAAATGGCAGTATTTCTGAATGGCACAACACATAACGAATGGCAATGATGGGCTTGGCAAAAAGCCCACAGAGGAGAGATACAACAGTCTTGCAGACAGCGCTTGCGCTGTCAAGGCTCGACCTAAAAAGCTAAACCTCGGTAACCAGTTTACAAAGGTATGTAATATGCAAATGGTCTTTAAGACCTGTAAAAAACTCGGACGTGCTGGAGATAAGACTCCTGGCACTGCCCAGCCGAGCCCACAGCAGCTCGAACAGAGACACACAGGCGTTACGCGCCTGTCTCACTAAGTTCCAATTTGAAACTATCTGTAATGTAAGTGAATAAACATTTTGCGCTTCAATTTTAACACCAGTCGGTGAGTTGCAGTGCAAAGTGAAGGTGGGTTTGCAAACCAGTCGGCATGCAGAAATCCTTTTTGGGTTCCGGAGTAGCATGCTACTCGCTGAAACGAGCTTCAACCCATCGTCAGTGGTAGTAAGTGCTATATAAATGCAATTATAATTACCTTTGTGCGTCAGACCCTGGATCTGTGCTATATAATAATAGGTCCAGCATGTTCCCCATGCACTGCTTCCTGTCTTGGTGTCGCTCTACAACAAATAGCATTCGCTGTTCTGCGTGAGCTCAATGGGAAGTTGTTTTACTGACCTCATTGGACGGCCACCAATCATTGGCAGCCCCACCAAGATCACTCCCTTCACTGGCAGGATGCTCACACCTTCCTCAGCAGGTGCCTTCACCCGAGGATCTATCTCACCGCGGACGGGGATGGCGAAGGAAAGCCAATAGTGACAAAAAGAAAACAAAGATTGAGGAAATGAAATGAATCTAAGTGGAAGCCCCTTCGCCAAACAATGGAACACAAAAAGAGTCACATTTTATAGAGTAAACAAATAAACAATGTGGGAAACACATCTAGGCAAAATAGTTTGCTTTATCTTGGGTTTGTCGAATGTATTGATAAAAGGATAATGTCTATTATTGGATCCTGGTTCTAAACGTTTGTACTCAACTGCTTGGATGTCTATTGGCAGCAATGGATATTGGTAAAGGAGAGTGGCTCCTTCACAGCCTTTTATAGATACCGAACTAATAGTTGATACATATGTGACTGACGCTGCCCCAGTCCTACTGGCCTTACATGCAACCAACTGTAGCCCAGGACTATTGCACCTGCAGAGGTACCAGCCTGACATGTCAAATGACTCCACCCCAGCCCTGCCGGTATTGGAGAAATCTTTCTCAAACACCAGTTTACCTCTGGATCCACAGCTGTAGGGTAAGGTATGAAGCGAAGCAAAAGCAAGGCAGCAATCCGAGCTTGGTTCACCCTCTGGCACTAGGCCAAAGGGATTCAGATGGCACTCGTTACCCACACTGAGGGGGCATGGCAGCAGTTTACATTCACTGTGCGACAAGAGAGAGAGAGGATTCACTTTTTAAAACACTTAACATGAGAAACAGGGGAGTTATGTAAATATTTAATGCAACAGGGAAATAAGTGCTGGGTGTCCTGATAAAATGTAGTTTTTGGCAGGAAGTCACACAATCTAATAGAGAAATACCGACTACAGAGAGGAAGGGAAACGTGGATTAATGGGGTAGTGGCAGGGTGGGAATGCCCGCTGAATGGTAAATGGGAGTGTACCCACTGCGTGTGAAACTGGTATCTTGACTTTTCATTTGTCCCTAGCATCACGCTAATTTAATGTGCACAGAGTTCTATGGCCGCCAGTGATAGTGCGTGGTCCAGAACCTGTTCTGTGTCCTGCGGGTGCGCACACGTATATCTTCATAACGGGCATAGGAATAATGGCCATGCTCAAGGTGAGTCACTTAAAGTGATGTGGCAGTTTGCAGAGTTTTTATAAATTCATATTGTGACCAGACTTTTTTCTCTATGTCCAGGAGAGTGTGGTCTATTGACCTCTCACATGTGAAGTTCTGCTGTTACGGAA
This sequence comes from Triturus cristatus, assembly GCF_964204655.1. Taxonomy (NCBI): domain Eukaryota; kingdom Metazoa; phylum Chordata; class Amphibia; order Caudata; family Salamandridae; genus Triturus; species Triturus cristatus. Next base: position 1,189,311,656 of record NC_140592.1, read on the forward strand.
ACCCCAGATCCTTGAGCTGACATTTCATGTGTGTGGCAAGTGCATGTACATACAGTGAGTATGTGGCACATGTATGGTCACAGTACTGTGTGTTTATGGGAGTCTGAGTACCACGACCAGTGAAATCCATTTTGGATGGCTCCTACTTTGGAAAAGCTCAGAATGGAAGGTGGCTACAGCTTCCCCCATCAGTGGAACTGTTTTAATGCATCATGTTGGTTGGAGGTTGGAGACCCAGACACTGAAGTAAAGTAAGATGGAGACGGGGTGCCCCGCAAAAATTCAATGAGGGCCTTGTCAGCAATGAGTTGCAAATGAATTCTTCCTGAGTGTTGACATTTGGTAGATGGTAGGGGTGAGGGGTGTGACTGCAGCTTCTGTTGTTCAATGTGAGCGCATTTTTAGCAAGGTTCTGCCTTTTTGTCCATCAGCGATTACTGCTTTGGGAAAGCTGATGACAGCCAGGTGCAAAGACCTCACACTTCATTGTGCCACTGTTTTGTATACTCCAGCTTGAAATCCGCATCAGTGCTACCTGCGAACCATCCCCTCGAGCAAAGCTCTCTGAGGAACAGCCAGAAAATGACATTTGAAAGAGAACAAACACAAACCGGTTCTGAAACCATAAACTCAGGATCCACACCCCCTGTCTGAAAAATCTGTATAGAAGTTGGATCCAAACCACCCCTCTTTCTCCCAGTTTCAAATTCTTCATTGCCAAAGGAGTGCTCTGCAGTCAAAGGACTGCTTCATGGCCAAGGTTGGTGTCTGCATATCAGCTGGTCTTTCAGTGGTGAGGGGGCGTCACCCAAATTCAGCTCTCTGCTGGAGAAGCGGAGGGTCTGTTTAGAGAGAGAGAGAAACATGGACGCCTGTCAGCTGAGAGAAGGAAGGAGTGCATGGCCCTACAGCAGGAGAGACTGTCCATGGACGCCTGCCTGCCTGTCAGCTGAGAGAAGGAAGGAGTGCATGGCCCTACAGCAGGAAAGACTGTCCATTAGGAGACCCCCAACAATTTACCAACGAGAGGAAGGACCAGAGAGAGCAAGGAATTGTGAGGGAGTGCAGCCCAGAGCAACCCGTGCGTGCAGCAGCCTCAGGAAACAGCCTTTACAACAAGTTTTTTACCAGGTTGTGCCTTTACCACACACTTTTTTCCATGCATGTTTTTACCACATACATGCATTTACAACGCATGCCTTTATCATGCATTAAAGGTAAGTTGCGATGTGTGGGGTAGTCTGCACCCACAAAAACATTGGTTATATAAGGTGTGGTAATGGCATGCGTTCAAAAAAATATCTGTTCTAAAACAATTGCGGGGTAAAAAATGCGTTGTAAAGGCATGTAAAGTATTTCCCTGTGTTGTTCCGTCAATCAACCATAGTATCTTGGTCTCCCTGACCAGTTCTTGTTGGGAACTGCACCACGACTTCTAAAAGCAATTTCACTGTGTGTGAAAGGCAACGGCAACGGACTGAAAGGCTGGTGCTGCCACCGCTGACATCAGAGTTGGAATACTTCATCATTGCCAAAGTGAGGGTCCTGATTGATCGGGCCACAGGCTACTTCTGCTGTAGGCACTCGTGTATTCACAATCAGCTTGGAGACTGCACCTGCCATTCCAGTTCCCCATCAGCTCTGGGTTCAGTGACGCACTATTGCCTAAGACAAGTGCGCCGTGTGAGCTTTCACACTGAAATCTCTTAGTCTTCGAGTTCTGAGCACTGCCACCAAGAGCCACCGCTGTAGACGCAGGAACATTGGATGCAGGGCCGGCTTTAGCGCTGGTGGCGCCCAGTACGACAATCATTTTTGGCGCCCCATCACCACCACCTCTTCCTCACTTTCACTGGGCAAAAGTGCCCCTCATCTCTCTAATCACAAATTATTGCTAAACTCAGCTCCCCCCCACCTAAGGTCAGCGCCCCCTCAACAGGCCAGCAGTGCACCCAGTGCGGCCGCACCGGTCGCACTGCCCTAAAGCCGCCCTGATTGCATGTGCCTTTCCCGCACTCTTTCTGCAACAAGAAGAATGCAGGTGACTGCGGGTTCTAAAACTGTGAGTGGAATGAGAGTCTAAGGAAGCAGGCTGAAGTCTCCGAATCTAATTTCAGACTGTTACGTGGTACACTGGGTGCAAGCAAACGGAATTGTTTTGCACATGTGTGCCTTGGGTGTTTTCTGAATGACCTGCACCTGATCTCCGTCTGGTCCTGTATTACCCACCAAGGATTATAGACGCTTGGGATCCCAGTTGAGGGATCTTGGTACCGAAGGGTGTGGTACATCATGGAAGACTACAAACAGGATCACAACGCTGTGTCTGAATTTCCGTGTAATGCTGTGCTGTACTATGATATGCAGCGTACTTTCTTTTAACCGAAAGTAAAGCACTGGGTGACCAATATGGTATTATGTTTGTTGGTTGACTCTTGCGGTCTGAGTTCTTGCCTCCCACACTACTTCCCTGAGACGCTGTTGACTGCTTACCCTGGCTACCCTGGTAGATGTTTCTGCGCCTTGCTCTCAAACTCATCTAGGTATGAGAGTTAACATGCTAAGTACCTGGTGGTCAACAGGGCCACGGCTGGCATGGTGAACATTTTCCTGAGGAAGAGAGGGCACAACAAATGCTTACCCTTAAGGGTCAGAGGATGGGATACACCCAACTCTACTAAGGCTGGTACTCATTCAAAAGGAGGATATCACGGGCATTGACGCACAACCACCCCCCACACCGAGGGTCATTTCTGACACCATGCAGGGGACGGGGTGAGGCTCTGTCCTTACAGGAGCAAGAGAAACTTTGTTGTAATAATGTATGCGAGTCACAGGTATGTATCTGGTGTATGACAGCATGTTCACGTGATCTCTGCTGGTCATGAAGGGGCAGTTTAATAGATGGGGAGACAGGCTACCATCCGTAGCACCATGAACCGAGGAATGGCGATGGAATGCCGGTGCAGCAGGATACGGATTGAATACTTTCTGTTATGATCCGATGGATGTGATGAGTACCGGCAGTTAGAGCGTGGGAGCCAAAGGGTCAGCGCTTATTTAAGGTACAGTCACCTCAAGGCACTAGCCCTGGGAATCTCCTCATGTACATTGTTGCAGCCATGGGGCAAGCAGCTATGGAGTGTGCAATAGAAGACACCCTGGGAATCTCTGGAAAGTGTTTCCCTTTGTGATGCATAGTCTGCCCCCACAACCCTTCTGAGAAGAACTTGCAAGCCAGTGCAAAGCAAGCGGTTCCCCCAGAACCCTGGTGTCTCTCAGTGAGCAAGATGTGTTCACCTGAGGGATTGACAGGCATTGGCCCTCAGGTTCAATCCACTTCTCATCAGAAACCAGGGCTCTTTGACGCGGTGGTTTATTGTCTATTGCGTCAATGTGTTTTTGAGCTCTCCTTGATCTCCATAAATCTCAGGGTAGACAAACTTCGACACTAAAAAAAGAAACATTTACTGGGTACCATAGACAAGAATCAAGAGGTAAGGAAGAGAGGTAAGACATTGAGAAATAGGGGGTCATATTGATAACATATGCAGGCCGTTGGTATCTGGCATGTAGAGTGAATATAAGGATCTATAAAGATTAATGAAAACTTGAGTTCAAAGAATAGGATGAGCTGAAACACCAGATTTTTTATATAATTGTTCACCTCCCTTCCACTCAAGTTGCTCAGCCCAAGAAACCAAGGTGACCCTCTTGAAAAAGTTCGCTAAGTATAGTTCAACTATGAATGCACCTTGGGATTTTTGCACCAGTTTCACTGCAGAATTCTGAATCTTCTGAAAACTAGTAATATGTCTTTTTTAGTGATCCTAAATTAAGTACAGGCGTTACAAGAGTCTATCCTGGCACCAGTGGATACTGCTTCCTTATTTATCTGTGGGTGTAGTGTAATGAACAACCTCAAATAATAGTTTTCATTTTGGCAACACTCTTTATTTTTATTTGCATTACAAACGAAGAACGCAGTGTTACCGCTAAAGTCTTAACTTTATGTACACTGGAAATTAGACACACTTTGGTATATCTGACTTCCCCTCTGGAGCTATTTTCTCTACAAATATTCAGTGCCAGGGATCATGATGTCATCCTACTTCCATTAAGGGCAGCCAATGAAGATTTGATTACATGGTAGCATTTCTCATGTGCTGAAGCATCCTTTCTTAGTTCCCTGACAGACAGAAGAAGATGTGGGTCTCATCAGCTTAACTGTGAAACCCAACTCTTCTAGGTGTTAAGCCTTTAATTAGGACGTACATATAAATATTGAACAGATGGGGCAACATTGATGACCCCTGTGAGATCCCACATCTCACTATAGTAAGGGGTGTCACAAATGACTCTGTTGAGACACAAGATGTACTCGTATCCCTAAAGCGACTGGCAGAGTAATTTGTCTTCTCCCACAGAAATCTTGGAGTAGCTCTAAGTTATGGGAACAAGTGGAACTCCAAAGACTATAGGAGCCGAAAAGGGTAGGGGCTGAGAGAAAAATGAGAGACACAGGAGCCTCCACTCTTGAAGGCCACTACTTCGGATCTTGTGAGTTCATCTCAAGAGTCACCATACTAAGGATGTAAGAATTTGCAATTATTATGGGAGAATAACAACATTAACATTGCAATAATATGAACACAATCCCTTTATGAAGCTACTAGCAGTCTGCGCGGAGGGGCGGAAACTGAGCTCCTTGCTGCTGTGTTAAAGGAGCAGCACAGACCAACAGAGACCAACGATCACAAGGAAGCCCATCAACGGTGGGTTCCAAGGATTGTAGAAAACGAGACTCATGGAACCAAACAGCAGGGCAACATAAATAAGATGAGAGAAGCCAGAGTGGGTGAATGAACTGGCCCCTCGTAAGTGGAGTCTACCTACCACCATTGGGCGCTTCTGCTGCCTATGTCCTTGTACTAACTCTTCCCTTCTTTACCAGTTCCAGTTGCAGCTCCTATCCTACTACCCCAGAAGCAATTGTGACATCTTTTGTTTGCTTTTTAGCGCGTGCCTAGCAGCGGGTCAATGAAGATCGAGTTGAGCAGTCCCAAGTTAGAATGTTAGAAACTTTACTTTACTCACTAGCTCCCTTTCACCCAAACTTTCTCTTTTAGCATTATGTTTCACTCGCACGGAGCTCCGTTGCTCCGTTTCTGTAAACAGGGCTGTGAATCTTGTTCTTTATCTGGTCACATATGTGGCAGCTGCGTCTCTGTTCCCAGTGGTAATACATCTTTCTTAGTCCTCTAGGCAGTACTGCAGCTGCGTCTCTATTCCCCATGGTAATTCCCCATTCTTAGTCCTCTAGCCAGCGCTGCTAGCTGCTTCTCTGGTCCTAGTGGTAATTCCTCATTTCTAGTCCTCTAGACAGTGCTGCTAGCTGCTTCTCTGGTCCCACCGGTAATCCCTCCTTCTAAGTCTTCTAGGCAGTGCTGCTAACTGCTACTCTGGTCCTGTTGGTAATTCCTCGTCCTAAGTCCTCTAGACAGTGCCGTAGCTGTGTCTGTGTTACCAGTGGTAATTCCTCATTCTAAGTCATCTAGACAGTGCTGCTAGCTGCTTCTTTGGTCTCATTTGTAATTACTCATTCTAAGACCTACACACAGTGCTGGAACTGCTTCTTTGTTCCTCATACAGATCTATCAGTGCACCAACACATCAATACAGTAACAATTATAAAGTCTGTATCCGAGGTTTGATCTTCAAGTTCTCTTTTTTTTATTGATTAAACATATCAAGCAACATGTAGGGCAGACCAGCCAATTTGTTTCGTCCAATACAATGGACTTCTTCAGGGCAAAAGCGAGTTCCTCTCAAAGTGAGGAGCCATTGTATCTGTGGCAAATTCAGATGACTGGAGACCGTACAGATCAATCACTCCGATTGTAGTATAGAATAGTTGCAAGCAGCTATATTCTAGGGTCAGATGCCAGAAATATGCAGTACATCAAGAAGAAGTAAAAATCCTGAATCAAAATATAATTGGGATGATCCAAGATCGATGTATCAATCAGCTCAGCACCATATAAGGTGCCGGGACCAAATGCACGGGAAAGTCTATAACTTCTCGGAATGTAAAGCCCAAATTTGAGTGCGACGACAACAAGGAAATCACAGAATCCGGAGTCAGAAAAAACGGTCCATAATAAGGATATCAGTTAGATTAGTACCCTAATAAGCACCGGTCCCCATAATACGTGGAAGTCTACTCTCCGTCCATGTTAAGGGAAAAGTAATCCCTCCATTCTAAGTCCTCTAAGTAGTGCTGCAGCTGCGTCTCTGTTCCCAGTGGTAATTCCTCATTCCTAGTCCTCTTGCCAGTGCTGCTAACTGTTACTCTTATCCCATCTGTAATTCCTCATTCGTAGTCCTCTAGACAGTGCTGCAGCTGCTTCTCTGTTCCCAGTGGTAATTCCTCATTCTTAGTCCTGTCGCCAGTGCTGCTAGCTGCTTGTCTGCTCCCAGTGGTAATTCCTCATTCTAAGTCCCTTGGACAGTGCTACAGCTGCTTCTCTGGTCCAAGTGATAATTCCTCATTCATACTCCTCCAAGCACTGCTACTAGCTGCTTCTCTGGTCCCGTCAGCAATTCCTCATTTTAAGTCCTCTAAGCAGTGCTGCTAGCTGATTCTCTGGTCCCATCGGTAATTCCTCATTCTAAGTCTTCTAGGCAGTGCTGCTAGCTGCTACGCTGGTCCTGTCAGTAATTCCTCATTCTAAGTCGTCTAGTCAGTGCTGAAGCTGTGTCTCGGTTCCTAGTGGTAATTTCTCATTCTAAATCCTCCAGACAGCGCTGCTAGCTGCTTCTCTGGTCTCATCAGTAATTCTTCATTCTAAGACCTTTACACAGTGCTGCAGATGTGTCTCTGTACCCAGGTTTAATTCCCCATTCTTAATCGTCTAGGCATTGCTGCAGCTACATCTCTGTTCCCAGTGATAATTCCTCATTCCTAGTCCTCTAGGCAGTGCTGCTACTCCTATCCCATCGGTAATTCCTCATTCTGAATCGTCTAGACAGTGCTGCTAGCTGCTTGTCTGGTCCCAGTGATAATTTTCCATTCTCAGTCCTCTAGCCAGTGCTGCTAGCTTTCTTCTCTGTTCCCAGTGATAATTTCTTATTCATAGTCCTCTAGACAGTGCTGCGGCTGCATCTCTGTTCCCAGTGGTAATTCCTTATACTTAATGCACTCACCAGTGCTGCTAGGTGCTTGTCTGGTTCCTGTGGTAATTCCTCATTCTTACTCCTCCAGACAGTGCTGCAGCTGTTTCTCTGGTCCCTGTGGTAATTTCTCAGTTTTAGTCCTCAATACAGTGCTGCAGCTGTCTCTGTTCCCAGTGGTCATTCATCATTCTCAGTCCTCTCGCCAGTGCTGCTAGGGGCATGTCTGGTTCCAGTGGTAATTCCTCACTCTAAGTCCTCTAAACAGTGCTACAGTTGCTTCTCTGGTCCCAGTGATGATTCCTCATTCATAGTCCTCTAGGCAGTGCTGCTAGCTGCTCCTCTGGTCCTGTCGGTAATTCCTCAATCTAAGTCCTCTAGTCAGTGCTGCAGCTGTGTCTCTATTCCCAGTTGTAATTCCGCATTCTAAGCCCTTTGGACAGTGCTACAGCTGCTTCTCTGGTCCCAGCGATAATTCCTCATTCATACTCCTCTAAGCAGTGCTACTAGCTGCTTCTCTGGTCCTGTCAGTAATTCCTCATTGTAAGTCCTCTAAGCAGTGCTGCTAGCTGATTCTCTGGTCCCATCGGTAATTCCTCATTCTAAGTCCTCTAGGCAGTGCTGCTAGCTGCTACGCTGGTCCTGTCAGTAATTTCTCATTCTAAGTCGTCTAGTCAGTGCTGAAGCTGTGTCTCGGTTCCTAGTGGTAATTCCTCATTTTAAATCCTCCAGACAGCGCTGCTAGTTGCTTCTCTGGTCTCATCAGTAATTCTTCATTCTAAGACCTCTACACAGTGCTGCAGATGTGTCCCTGTGCCCAGTTTAATTCCCCATTCTTAATCGTCTAGGCAGTGCTGGAGCTGCATCTCTATTCCCAATGATAATTCCCCATTCTCAGTCCTCCAGCCAGTGCTGCTAGCTTTCTTCTCTGGTCCCAATGATAACTTCTTATTCATAGTCCTCCAGACAGTGCTGCAGCTGCATCTTTGTTCCCAGTGGTAATTCCTCATTCTTAGTGCACTCACCAGTGCTGCTAGGTGCTTGTCTGGTTCCCGTGATAATTCCTCATTTTAAGTCCTCTAGACAGTGCTGCAGCAGCTTCTCTGGTTCCAGTGGTAATTCCTCATTCTTACTCCTCCAGACAGTGCTGCAGCTGCTTGTCTGGTCCCAGTGGTAATTTCTCATTCGTAGTCCTCTAGACAGTGCTGCAGCAGCGTCTCTGTTCCCAGTGGTGATTCATCATTCTTAGTCCTCTCGCCAGTGCTGCTAGGGCCATGTCTGATTCCAGTGGTAATTCCTCATTCTTAGTCCTCTCGCCAGTGCTGCTAGGGGCATGTCTGATTCCAGTGGTAATTCCTCATTTTAAGTCCTCTAGACAGTACTGCAGCTGCTTCTCTGGTTCCAGTGGAAATTCCTCACTCTAAATCCTCTAAACAGTGCTACAGTTGCTTCTCTGTTCCCAGTGGTCATTCATCATTCTCAGTCCTCTCGCCAGTGCTGCTAGGGGCATATCTGGTTCCAGTGGTAATTCCTCACTCTAAGTCTTCTAAACAGTGCTACAGTTGCTTCTCTGGTCCCAGTGATGATTCCTCATTCATAGTCCTCTAGGCAGTGCTGCTAGCTGCTCCTCTGGTCCTGTCGGTAATTTCTCAATCTAAGTCCTCTAGTCAGTGCTGCAGCTGTGTCTCTATTCCCAGTGGTAATTCCTCATTCTAAGTCCTCTAGCCAGTGCTCCATCTGCTTCCCTGGTCCCAGTGGTAATTCCCCATTCTAAGTTTTTAGAGAGTGCTACAACTGCTTCTCTGGTGCCAGTGGTAATTCCTCATTCTTAGTCCTCTAGGCAGTGGTGCCAGCTGCTTCTCTGGTCCCGCTGGCAATTCCTCATTCTAAGTTCTCTAGACTGTGCTACTAGCTGCTTCTCTGGTCCAATTGGAAATTCCTCATTCTGAGTCCTCCAGACAGTGCTGCTAGCTGCTACGCTGGTCCTGTCGGTAATTCTTCATTCTAAGACCTCTACTCAGTGCTGCAGCTGTGTCTCTGTTCCCAGTAGTAATTCCCCATTCTTAGTCCCCTAGCCAGTGCCGCAGCTGCTTCTCTGGTCCCAGTGGTAATTCCTCATTCTTAGTCCTCTAGGCAGTCCTTCTAGCTTCTATTTTGTTCCCGTTGGTAATTCATCGTTCTAAATCTTCTAGACAGTGCTGGTAACTGCTTCGCTGGTCCCAGTGGTAATTGCTCATTCTAAGTCCTGTAGGCACTAGGCAGTGCTGGTGGCTGGTATTCTGGTCCCGATGGTAATTCCACATTCTAAGTCCTCTAGGCAGTGCTGCAGCTGTGTCTCTGTTACCAGGGGTAATTCCTCGTTCTTAGTCCTCGGTTCATACATCCACTACACTCCAAACCAAAACACATAAAAACATTGTCATTTACAACATCAATAGCTCTAACTTTGACAAATGCAAGACCTATTACATTGCAAATGCTTGTTTCTTGTGTCAGCTATAAGACCGCACCTTCCCATAACTAATCTTTTCCGTTGTTTCAGGTATGTTGATTGGTGTCTTTAATCACCTTTTGCTTTGATGTTTGCGTGATTTCCTGACAGATTTCGACGTCTGGTGAAGCTCATGCAGACTGACCTTTGAACCATGATAGTCAGAGTGCGACTTAGTGACTTAGCACCTGGCAAGCACTACTGATAACTTCAATTTACACATTCTATCAGGAAAAGGGTACGTTTAGCTTCTGCCTCTGCCTGGAACATAAACTGCTGGATACCTCTAAGAAATTGTCTCCCAGATGTTTGGACTTCACTTAACAAGACCCCACTCACTGGAAACACTCAAAACTAGGTTGTAGTCTTCCTTGTGTACTTTGGAAGGCCCTGACTTGAAACTGGGCTAGGAATAGCCAGCGAGGTTGCCATTGCATCCTCCCTGCAACCCCTACACATTGATAAAGTATAAAATCCTGCAGTTAGTATATTACACTAGTACTCAATAGATGAAATTCCAAAGGAAACTACTAATACCTTTCGAATGGTTGTAACCAGCCGGGCACTTTTTCCACCCCATATAGTCATACCCAGTGATCCAGGCCATCTGGACTGGGTACAGCATAGATTGTAGGAGGGAAATGAAATACCAATACCTCTGGTATCTAAACTTGTCCTGCTGGCTCTGTGGGGTACTTAGTGCAACAAATAACAAGGTGATGGAAGGAATGCTTGAATAGATCTCGATCACTGGGGATCACCAAGGCCGCATCCAGTCGATTCTCCTACTCTGGCACTGCACACAGAGACTGAACAGTGAGCCTAATTGTCAGGTCAAATCCTCTTCAAATGGCAACATAGGCAACTCTAGACCAGTTTTAGCCTACTTAAAGCTCATCCATGAGGTATTGCTTGAGTGCAGGGGTAGCCATGGATGAGGGAGATGCACGTCCATTTAAGTATGCTAGGACTGGTGGCAGCGCATAGAGATTTTGCTAGGTTCTGAGGTAGTGGGGAGCGATCAATGCTGGATATCATATGTGCTGACATGGATTAGTGCTTGCTATGCAAAGAAACTCTATATACAGCTGGGAGTGAAAGGATGGGGTTTTGAGTACTCTTATAAAGAAATGAGCTGCCGATTGTGATATTTAAATTTGAAAGGGGCGGCTTTCGACAGGTGAAGGAGCCTGGAGACTCTCGCCTGTTGCACTTGACTGTTGTTTGCATAATATCTGAGCCTTACCAGCAGAATAGCACGGTTAGTGGTGTCCAAGGTGCCGGACAGTTGGGACATCAGAGGGAGGAGCTCCTGCCAGCCGCGGCCCGGGCAGGTAAGAGCGGCTGGGCCAGGTGAAGGGGGATTTCGACGGATGATGAAGAGGGAACATTAATTAATTATTTAATTCCCCCTCGTCATCATCCGTCGAAATCCCCCCTCACCCGACCCCACCGCCCCACCGCCCCACCACTCTTAGCTGCACAAGCCGCGGCTGGCTCCTGCTTAAAGAAACTACCTGCTGGGTGTAAAGTGACAATAACAGAGAGATGCCTGGCTGTCCCGCTTCCACTTTTCCCTTCAAATGTCAAGACGCCATTAGGTTTGAAGGAGGGAGAGATGAAGACAGGGTGGGAGAGAGAGACGAGAGAGAGAGAGAGAGAAGAGAGGAGAGAGAGAGAGAGAGAAAAAGAGAGAGAGAGAGAGAGAGAAGAGAGGAGAGAGGAGAGAGTGAGAGAGAGAGAGAAAGAGAGAGAGAGAGAGAGAGAGAGAAAGAGAGAGAGAGAGAGAGAGAGAGAAAGAGAGAGAGAGAGAGAGAGATCCACCCCAATGTACATGCAGTGCTTAATTTGAGCCGGTGGTTGCTGGTGGGGCCCACTGCCACTCATGTTTGGTGACCGGCACTTATTTTTCCTCATCTGACATTTTCTGAGAGAGAGAAAGAGACACAAAGGGGAAAGAAGGAGAAAGAGAATGACAGAAAAACTGTCACAAAGGGAGAAAGTAGGAGGTTGCAAAAGGGAGATAAAGAGACTGGGCTATCCGGTAGCTGATTAAAGAGGCGTGAGGTGGATCTTTGGGCAACGGCACTCGTTCTCTTAGAGCTGTGTACATGGGTTCACCCAGCGACCATCGCCCGCTCCCAGGCTTGGTAATTTGTCTCCTGCTGTGCCAGTACAGGTTGTTCTAGCTTTGGTGTCAAGCATTTAGAGAGGGATAAGCACGATGCTCCTTGGCCCTCATTTCATGTACGGAGACCAGGGAGGGAGAAGCGCTAATAAGACTATACATGAACAGGAACAAAAAGGAGCCAGAGGAAATGTAAAACCAGGCCCATAATGCAGCAGCCAAGCACAGCCACCAAGTGCAACCCTCGGCTGATGTACTTAGGAGGTGAGGGAGGAGGCTCCCACCATGAGCACATTTTGAAACAAGCATTGACAATGCCAATAGGTGGGACGCTCGAACTCAAGCGCTGACACCTGGAATAAAAATGCCTGCTGCAGTGCAAAACAACCGGAAAAAATATTGGTTTGTGTATATAGTGCCTGGATGAGGTAAATAATTAAATGTTGATGACGAGGTGTACTTTTAAGATGTAAAAAAGTCCCTCGTGCATTCCAATGGAAGCAGAAGTATACCTTCAAATAGCCAAAAGAAAGAAGGTGAGCGTACAATAATCCTGTGGCCTGATCAAAGATGTGATTGGCAATGCCTTAGCCAATTACTGGATGTCACTGAGACAAAAAAAACAAGCATTGGCATTGCCGATAGGTCTCGCCTTTGGGACCTTATAAGTGTTTAGCCATGCAACAGTTGCATAACTAAATACTTATAAGGTCCCAAAAGCGAGACCTATTGGCTATGCCAAGCGGTTTGATCGCGATCAAACATCAAAGCGGCCGTGCGGCCGCGGAAGTGAAAGTAATCGTGGTCAAGCGCTGCGCGCGCACCCGCGCACATGCACTGTAGCTCTAGGCTGGCCTGGTAGCACTTTTTGGAGCCCTCTTAAAAAGTCTCGCCAGACCAGCGCATGCGCTGGGTCAGGCGAGACCTAAAAACAATTGGAGGAGGCTAAACCATAGCCACTTAGTGTAAGAGTAGAATACAGTATGTTCACCATGAATGGCACAAGCACCACTGCATGTCAAACCTAGTAACGAGGCCGAGTGCTCATTTTGTATGTGGTGGTCTTCCACAGTACCCAATCTAACCTCACCCCCAACACACCGCACTAGGATCCCTCGGCTGATAAGAAAAGGTGCCCGGGGGTGTTCTTGGCCTAAAAAAAACAATGTAGTGGTAAAGGCATGAGAATCGCAGAGTCTTGAATTTAGTAGTCCAGTTTTGTCTACTCTGATTTGTTTACATGTGAATACTTTGGAATCTGCAGAGCGTGCCAGGCGAGACCAAGACTGGTCTGAGAAACTGGAACTACCCATCCCCTCTTGGGAAGTAACTGCAGTGGGCAGGATACTCCTGACTACTCTTGGTGGATATGGTTATAGCTTCAAATGACATAAAAGACAGACCACCTGTAGTATTGTTTTGTAATTGCATTTTACAGCGCTTACTACCCCGGACGAGGGTTTGAAGCGATGCATGCAGGGCACCGCGCAGCCCCGGAACCCAAGGTTACTGGTTAGCCTGGTGTTATTGGTTATTTTTAGGTATTGGTTATTGCCAGAAGTTTGGGTTAGTCTTCTGCTCTCAAGCCCCCATTCCATGCATTTACTCCGTTTTTTTGTGGTAGATTAGACTTTGCAGCTCGTGAAGATGGTTGGTGGGGTTAATTTGGGGTTTGCTTGTGTTTCACTCTGACAAGAACTGTGGTTGCTGCTGGAGGCGGGTTTCACCCCTCTCAACCAGTAACCAAATATCCTACATTGGTTATATAAGGTACGAAAAGTTATGATTTGTTCAAAATTGTATTAAACCACTCCCTTCGTTAACGGGTTGGTATTCATTTATTTACTGTTATTTGTAAGGTTCGGAGGGTGCCCCTAGACTTCGGGAGTTCTCACTTAGATAGGGGGCCTCCTAGACATCGTTTGAGGTGGAGCACCAGATTCGATGAAACAAATTCAAATAAAATAAAAAAAATGGTTGGGCGTTCTGACATTTAGTCTACGGCCGCCACAGCGGGGCAGAGCGACTGCTTGAGAGGTCCAGGTAACGAGAATATGGCACTGGTAATTTGTTACATTACAATAAAACATTATATAGCGCCAAAGCGCAGGAGCATCCAAGCGCTACGGCCCCAGCAGCGTCCAGGCGTGCAGAATCGAAGGGATTGAACACTGGAGGGAAGAGGGAGGTCTGTGAGACTGTGAAAGGCAGTAAGAGGAGTCTACGAGCACTTTTCCCGATCTAGATGAGGTGCCCGATGAATGCACGGCAGCATCATTTATTTATTTCGAGTTGAGATGAAGCGCGGGGCCGCGGCAGCGTCTCCTGGTGCCGAGAGCCCCGAGCAGATGTCTCGCAGCCGTTGTTGCTATGGAGTCCAGGCCGCCCTGGGGACTTACTTCACGAACCGAGGAGGCGCGGTGCTCTAGGTGTGCGTGAGTGCGTGCGTGCGGGAGACCAACCGAGGCTGCGGCAGCAGGTGTCTCCATCGCGTCTAGCCGCACTCGGGCAAATGGCAGCGGGCACGCTCGGGCCCAGGGCTGTCTATGTCCATGAGGAACACAGAGTCCCCATGGCACGTCGGGCCGAAGTTCAGGCAGCTTGGGAGGGGGCATCGTGTACCTGCTTCTGCAGCCGAGGGGATTCAATACAAGTACAGGCAGCAAAGGGAGTGCTTAATTTGAGCCAGTGGTTTCCGGGGCTCAGCACCCGGCACATAATTGTCAACACTAGGCACTTGTACCAGTCTGCCACATGGTGGAGCTGCTAAAAATCACTTGACTGCCGCCCGAGCCTTTCTTATAGCTTTGGGGGGCTAGACTAGACTGAATTGTCACACTTTTAAGTGTGATGAACAGCAATTGTGTTGGTACTACCATTGGCAGCGCGCGCAGGGGCAATGTGTTGTGCAAGCTACAGGGACCTCCAAACGAGGGCCCTGGCTCATTTTTTTTTTTTTACAAATTAGGCACCTACAGAGGGGGGTTTGTGACATGCTTCATTTTTGTGGCGCAGCATTTTAGCACTTACTAAGCCATGCAAAGTCGATTTCCGAAATATGTGTTACTTTGCGTTGAGTAGGCGCTACATAGGTGGAGCTTTGGCGTTCCCGTCCATCATCCATGTATTTTTCATGCCAACCCGTGTTTACAAACACTTTTAAATCTGGGTTTGCACCAAAATGCTGTACTTACCTGAGAGAGGTGTAACAGGGAGAAATATCTTAATGTTTCCTTGTTCCCTCCACTTTCCATCTGTGCTACATTCTACAGTACCTCTCCAAGGATTATTTTTGTACAGGAAGGCATTCCTTTCTGCACAAAAAGCAATCCTGCCTGTAATGCAATTACTCATGCAGCATGGCACAAGGTGCCTGCGTTGGCGCTAGGCTGCACAAAGTGCACCAGCGCTATGAGAGTGCAAAAGTGTGCCATATCTTAGTAGATATAATGCATTTCTACTCTTTCGCTTTCACTCAACGCAATGCAGCAAATTGCCTTGCTGTGTTCCGTTGCATAAAACATTAGTAAATCTGCCCCTGAGTTTTAATAACACAGAGAGGCTTTTTATTCAGGGGTATCTCTGGTAACCTGGAGCATGGCTGCTTGATTAAGCAGACTGATAGAAGCCTGTTCGCTTGAAGCTATATTTATAATTTAAGGTACTTTTTAAAGTATTTACATAGTGTGTCGTCACCTATGTGGGCAGCGTTTGTTTTGCATGTCTAAGAGTTGAGGAAGTAACATATCAGCAAGTCACCGCAACACAGAACAAAATTAGAGACACATGAAAGACAGAAGTCCAGCACAAGCAGTGCCTAATTTGTAAACTATTAAGTGCCAGGGCTCTGACCAGGAGGCGACTGCAGCTTGCACCACCCATTGCCCTTGTCATCACTGCCAAAGCAACTACTAACCATCTCTCTTGCATGTAAATGCGACAGTTCGGATTATTCCAGGTCCCCAAAGCTAAAGGAATGGCTGGGTAGGCAGGTATTAGTAATTTTAATGTGTATTATATTCCTGGGGCGCTAGGTGGC
The DNA here is from genome assembly GCF_964204655.1 of Triturus cristatus. NCBI lineage: Eukaryota > Metazoa > Chordata > Amphibia > Caudata > Salamandridae > Triturus > Triturus cristatus. The sequence continues at coordinate 1,189,327,487 of NC_140592.1, forward strand.
GCACAAGCGGAATGGCCACCACTTTGTGAGGCTCCCGCAGTCCGGTTCCATAATCCGTTAATGATCCTATTTCTGATGCGGAGAAATACTAACAGACACAGGAGATATATCCCTTAATCATCCAGGCATTCAGTGGTGCAGTGGTTGGCGACGGGGGAGCTGCTGGCGTTCGGAATCGAGGAGTGAAGGTGCAGCCCGCGGTGCCGGCCGCCACTTCTGGAACCGTTGAGAGGCGGAGCGCAGTACTTGAGGGCCGAGGCTCACACGAGGCGAAAAGGCCTTCCTGTGACGGAAATCGCCTGGTGACGGTTTCATGCGGCAGGGTATCAGCAGCGAGCTGCCACCGATAACAGCAACATCGCACAAGTAAGGGAGGCGAACCGCTGTGGGGATGGGCTGCAGGCAGCAGAAATATGGGCGGCAGCGGAGTAGCGGTGAAGACGCGCACTGATCGGAGGAGCGCAGTGACCGTAGGGCGCTGCGGCCCGAGTGCGGAAGCGGCTAGGAGGCCCAAATATATCCACCCTTCCCATATTTAGGCGCTGGGTGTTTGCTCATGCAGAGAAGCACGCAGATATTCGGCGCAGCCAGCGAGAGGCATGTGCTAGGAGAGAAGACTGCTATTGTGCCATGCAGCAGGACTCAGAGTGGGCTAATGATCCTGTAGTGTGAATGCATCTCAACATTGCCCCAGGCTGCTAACATATGCACCATACCTGGGGGGAAGGGAACAAGGAACACAAAAAAAGCGCCACAATAAAAAATCTAACTGTCATCAGGGGTGTCTGCAGCAGAAACAAATAAATATGGTGGAGATGGGCACTGTACTGAGCGCACTGCCAGACCCCTCAGGATATAGCGGCATAGATTAGCAAATTTAGCGGCACAAATATGGAAATTCAGCGGCACAAATATGGAAATTTAGCGGCAATTTTGCGGCGTTTTATTTGGCAGTTTATCCTACAACAAACACAGATCTCTTTGTTTTTTGAGTTATTTAACACCATGAAGCTATGTATACATAACTGCATAAGCACATAAATATATAAACATGTTTTATTATGAATATAGGAAAGAGCAAAACTATTCATCATTTGAAATGTTCTAAAAAGAGGTTGCATCTCATCTCACCTGCGGCCCAAATTACACTATCCCCTCCACCCACAACCAAACTGCTATTTTTCTCATAAACTAGACATTCCCATCATTGCTCCCAAACCCCTAAACCCATTCCCGAAACCCTAGAACACCCCAAATTACCATACCAAAAACGTGCATTACCGCGACCTCGCGCAAGGCCTAAAGTCGCATCAAAAATGCACTTTGAAACTAGGCCCAAAACACCCCTTCCCCTCCATAGATTTCCTTCAAAACACTTGCAAACAAAATTAGACATTCCCACCTCTGATCCAAGCTAAGTACATCCACTCGGAACCACCTGGAACACCCTGCAATCGAACCCCAAAAACATGTAAACACTCACATTTAACATGGGCTCCTATGGCAGCTCCTTCCTTCCTCGACTTTGACTAAAAACACCCTTCCCATGCATCGATTCCTCCCAATCTTCCTGCACACCCATGAATTCCCCCTCCCTACCACCCACAGCAGCCCCGTTCCTCTCGAGCAAGTGGAACACCCTTAAAACCACTTCTCCACCATCCCAAAAACGCCCATTGGATAACATGGCATTTCGACCCTTTCAAAAAAGAGCGTTTGTTTTGCATTTCCCCTACTTCGATCCTCTTGAAACTCACTTGGACAGTAGTTCCAGCGATTACGAAGAATCTCAGCAAAAATTACACAAATCCATTCAGTGGAAGGGGTACGACTTTTGCGTCAAGCACGCGCCCCCCGCAAACACGCAAAATCGCCCCAAAATCAGCCAAATCTGGATCGATTTTTGCCAAACCACTGGCAAACCTTCCCAACACCAAACCACACAAATCCAAACCAAATCCAGCCAGCTCACAGCAGCTTACCTGGGCCTCTGGGCCTCCTGAGACGACGATCCACCAACAACACCAGCCACAACGATACGATGACGATCCAGACCGCCGCTCCAGACCAGGTGAGTCGAGTCGTCAGCACTGCCTGCTGTGAGGACCCCCCCTACCCCCCTTCTATTGGTCTATTGGACTCGTGGCAAGAGCCACTGGCCCAATAGAACAATAGAAGAGGAAGAGGGGCGGGTGGTCTGCTGTCTGCTGCTGGATGGGGGTGGGATGCCGCCAGGATGCCAGGATTTCGCGGGCACTTTTGTAAAAATCGGCGCATTTTTACAAAAGTGCCGATTTCGCGATTTTTTTGCAAATTGCGAAATCGTGAAATCCTGGAGGGTCTGACTGTGGAACTGCTGGCAGATACCACTCCTTGGCCATTAGCAAGTGGGGCACGGCTTGTAAAGCAGGGACTGAAAGGTGGCAATTTTGCTAGACGTCGTACTGTAGCAATCGTTCCTCCACTTATATTCCCCCCCTCCCGCAGACATATACACTCAACTTGCATAATCTAAGTATAGGCCCTTGGCAAGGCCCGTGCCTCACAGCTGCGGAGCAACGGAGAGCAGATCTGCGCATCATTGAAGAAGAGGGGAGGTGGAGGCACTGGACGCTACCTAATTCCTTCACAGCGCAGGCATAGTGCCCAAATTAGTGTAGACAGACGTCGCCGAAGGCAGAGCCAAGATGGGGAAAACAGATGCCCGCCAGCCGCGACTGACATTCGAAGGCAAGAAGTCCACGAAGCAGCAATCGATGGAACAGGATGTGGACACAGAAATATCACAGCCGGAACACCAGCCATCATCGGGAGAGGACCTAAGCTCAATTCTGCTGGAAGTGCGGCAAGGATTTGCAACCATCGCTGACAAAATGAATACGATGAGCATGTGCATGGATGCGATAGCCCGCAAGATAGAAGGTCACGAAACGCGCCTCAAGGAAGTGGAACACCGCATTTCAGATGTTGAGGATACCACAACCCAGGTACAAAAAACGACGGCGCAACTAGATAAGCCGCTCAAGGTCATAGCGGCTAAGAGCGAGGACATAGAAGCGCGAAGTAGGCGGAACAACATACGCGTTTTGGGTATACCAGAGAGTACAAATACGGGCAAGATGGAAGAATATATTGAGAAGCAGCTGGTAGCTGTGGTTGGGGCTGAACTACTATCTCCCCATTTCATAGTGGAAAGGGCTCATCGGTCCCTTGGTCCACGGCCGCCCCCTGGTAGTACACCCAGGCCCATAATTGCTCGCTTGATAAATCATAGCGACAGGGATACAGAACTAAGTGTGGCCAGGGAGAAAAAACAGCTGACCTATGGTGGATTATCATTTACCATGTATCCAGACTTCACGCTGCATGTGCAGGAAGAACGCCGCAAGTTTATGGCAGTGAAACAAAAGCTAAAGCACGCCCAGATTGACTACGCCTTAGTATACCCAGCTCGCCTGCGCGTCACATATCAGGGAACCCAAACTTTTTTCACAAAGTCTCAGCAGATTGAAGAGTTTCTGAAGCAACTTAAAAAACCAAGAAGGCATGCGGAGGCGCTGGAGGGCTCCCCGATCTCATTCACCGGAAATAAATTAACTGACACTGATACTTGCCAGCAACCACTGCCAAGACATGTTTCATGGTTGATAGATATGTTCACGATCGATGGATATTGCAGCATGACCATGTTACCAGATAGAATATATGGGAGAGAGAATACTCGAGTGACGTAGCATACTCTGTAGGGAATACAAAATTACTTTGAAGCCGGACACCCTCGAACTCTACCCAGGGACAAGCACATCGCTATATCACACCTGGACTGATAAGAGGTATTCGTGGGTCACCCAGATGCATCACCCAACTGGGAGATCCCCCCCTATTGTGTTTTTTTAGTGTTTTTGCTTCTTCAAAATCGCTTCTCAAGTTCTAAGTGGGAAGCTATAGACTTTGATGTTACGATGAATTAGCGAAGGGGTGTTGAGGAGGGTTAACTATGACTGGGATGTTTGGGATGTTTCAGTGGGGGGGGACGGGAAGGGGAACTTAACATTCACAGTGAAGCAATCGTACAATTTCATGATGGCAAAGTTACCTCTTTATATGCAAGACTGCCAATGTATGAGTATATTCAATGTACTAGTCAGATGGTAACACATGGGAGCAATGGCACATGAGGATAGAACCATACTGAGAGTGTTATCGTGGAATGTCAGGGGTCTCGGAAACCCTAGGAAGCGTATACAAGTTCTGGCCTATCTGGGTCGGCAACAAATACAGGTAGCCTTGCTGCAAGAAACACATATTAATCCGAAAGTTTCAAACACCTTCGCCAGTAAATGGGCAGGCTGTCGATTATTTTCATCCTATTCCTCTTATGCTCGTGGAACTGCAATTTTGTTTAAAAAACAAACCCCTTTTGAAATGGCGGGGGTGGTAGTGGATCCGCAGGGCCGGTTTGTCATTACATGGGGGTGACTTGGCAGGGAATCAATTACGGTTGCGAATTGTTATGGGCCTAATACGGACAGCCCTGAATTCTTCACTAATCTATGGGGCAAAATACTGAACATAGGCTCCACTAATATTATTTGGGGCGGTGATTTTAATGTTGCCTTGAACCCGCTCCAAGACAGATCTAATGTGGCCACACATCATTACACTAATGCACAGGAAGCACTGAGCTGTATCATCGCAGAGGGCAGGCTGATAGACAGCTAGAGGTATACGCACCCACAGGGACAGGAAGGCACACATTTTACGTCCCATAGAGGGACATGGGCGAGGATAGATTATTGTCTGCTGTCTAAGGGATTAGGTCCATCCATATGTAGTGTATCACACTTAGCTCAGACGTTTTCAGATCACTGTCCGGTGAAGGTGTAACTCACTCCTCCGGGGTATGATAGACCCAGGCCGAGCTGGAGATTGCAGCCCACAGCGTTGTTGGATATGGTCTTTCAGGTAGAACTGGGAGAGGAAATTAAGGACTTTTTTTATTAGGAATAAAGGGACAGTAGACAGCGTTGAAGTGATATGGGAGGCTTTTAAAGTGAAAATAAGGGGCTTTTGTATGTCCAAAAGTTTTGGAGTGTTGAAAGACTTACAGAACACCTTGCACAAATTAGAACGAGAATTACAAGAACTGGAGAGACGGATGGGGAGGGGAGAAGTAGGACAAGTGCAAACAGAGTTTCGGGAAAAATAATCTGACTATGAAGACACAGCACTTAGAGGATCAACATTCAGAGGCAGGTGCTGGACAGCCCGCAAATACGGGGAAGGAAAGAGGCCGGGTGAGGGCGCTGGCTGAGGTGACAAGGAACCCACTTTTTAATGCTTACATCTTAGAGATACAGGGACATGGGGAATTGTTGCAGCGAAACACATTGACTATTTTAGACACGTTCATCACGCATTACGGGACCTTATACACATCCCAGAGACAGGCAACTCCAGAATTAGATGACTTTATGGAAGACATAGCGCTTGGATGGCTCAGTGATGCACAAAGGGAATTCCTAATGCACCCCTTGGAGCTCAATGAAATCAGAGAGGACATTATGCAACTAAAGAACGGGAAGGCCCCAGGCTCTGATGGCCTACCGGCAGAATTTTATAAAAGCTACATTGACATCATGGCATCAGTGTTAAAAGAGGTATATGAAGAATCCCTAGAGGTAGGCATACTCCCCCCCTCTATGAGGCAAGCAATAGTCACATCACTGCTGAAACCCGGCAAACCCCCTGAGTCCTGTGACTCATACCGTCTGTTATCGTTGTTAAACTGCGACACAAAAATCTTAGCAAAAACATTGGCTAATCGGTTGGCTCTATTAATGGACAAGCTAATACTTCCCGACCAATCAGGTTTTGTACCCGGTAGGAATACATCCCACAACCTCAGAACCTTGTTCTCTTTAATTCTGCCAGTGGACCCTGAGTTCCCACTCGCCGCAGTATTTCTAGATGCCACTAAGGCATTTGATTCCGTGGAGTGGGATTATTTGTTTGGGGTTTTACAGAGAATGGGCTTCCCGCATCTATATTTGTCCTGGATTAAATTACTATATCATCACCCTACCGCCAAGATTTTGATTAATGGGCGACTATCCCAGGCGATAACAATCTCGAGAGGCATCCGTCAGGGGTGTCCGTTATCCCCATTATTGTTTGCCATAGCTGTAGAACCTTTAGCTTCCAGATTACGCCAAGATCATAAAGACAAGGCATTTCGCTGTTGCATGCACCAGATATTAATCTCATTAGATGCGGATGATATGACGCTATACATCAGAGACCCCATGCAGAATACGAACCCTATATTCCGAGAATTTATTCGATTCGGTAGTTTGTCAGGAATTAATATTAACTGGAGGAAATCGCAAGATTTCCCTCTTACACCAACAGTACCTAGATTCCCACTGGATTTCCCACTTGCGATATCTCGGAATACAGATCGCCTGAGACAAAGAAGAAACAATACGGGCAAATTACGGTACGGCTATCACACGGCTCACCGCCAACATTACACGTTGGATCTCATTGCCACTCTCATTAGCGGGGAGGGCTTCCCTCATAAAGATGATTATACTTCCGCAATTGCTCTATTTATTTCTTAATATTCAATATCATCCCGGACAGCATTTCTTTCAGACATTGCGCTCTGAATTGATCAGGCTATTTTGGGGAGGCAAACAACCAAGACTTAAATGGTCGACTCTAACGTAACCATATGATCAAGGGGGTTTTGATGTTCCTGATTTTGAACTTTATTTTTTAAGCACACAGGCGCACTGTGCCTACTATTGGATACATCCCCTAGATACATGCCACAAATAGCTGTGGAGGACTGGCTGGCAGACCCGATACCACTGAATGGCTTGATATGTGGGCCTATGCGTACATGCACGGCACCACCCACTACTGTCACAGGCACGGTTGACGCGTGGAACCGGATAACGTCTTTGTTGGCCTTGCCTGTCCTTTACTCCCCTCGGCTCCCACTGACATATTATCCTAAGTTGTCCTTGTTTCAAGAAAAGGGATTTTTGGAGTTATGCCAGTGAGCTCACATTCACACGTACGGAGATCTTTTTAATGCTGGGAAGTTTTGCACTCTAGATCAATTTTTACAGAATATACAATATACACCATTGGATGTATTCCTTTATGTACGTTTACGACAGGGAATACGATCAATTATTCCGTATTTCCCGCAAGAACCCTTAAGTCTTATCCCGCTACACCACATGCTGGGCTCCACAGATGGAAAAAATCTAGTATCAGCATTATACACCACTATGCGATCTCACAGGGAAGGAATTCATAGTCCGACACGTGTGCAATGGGGGGAAGATATCGGTTGAGAAATCACCGACGACCAGTGGAAATATTGCTGTCTACAAACAGCACAGATCTCAGCAAGCTATCGGCTGCGAGTGCTACATTATAAATACCTACATCGCCTATACTATACACCACTTAAGAAATACAAATTTAAGTTAGCAGCAACTGATAGGTGTGAGCGATGCAAACAACCAGGAGCGGGGTTCCTACACCTAGCGTGGGAGTGCCCGAAAATACGAGAGTACTGGGCACAGGTGTTAGTGGCACTAGAAAAGATGACTGACAGAGTAATAGAAAGAGACCCTTTGCTTACACTACTAGGATACACGGCACAGATACCTAACGCTCATAGGAAATTTCTTGCTATATCACTGTTATTAACCAAACGGAGAGTGGCATGTAGATGGGGAAGGGGCCGAGCCCCGAAGAATGGTTGACAGACCTAACATATTGCCAAGAACAGACTACTATCTACGCTGAGACAGTGCCACATACCTCCAAGCCCAAAGATATATGGAAACCTCTCCAGGGGTACCTACTTTCACAAAACTCTGCAGACGCATTTCCCACTCCAATTGCAACTACATAAATAACGTCGGGGGTGCTTCATTAGTTACTCTTTCATCGATGATACCGGTTCACTAAGACTGCCAGTGCTGGCGGCCGCATACATATCAAATGGTGTTACCAGGGGATCGGACTGCCTATCCTTGGTCTTTCATAACTGGTAAATCCCTCCTGGTCCACGTATAATAATGCATTTCACTGTGCTCTGTATGCCTTCTGTTTGTACTGTATGATCAAAAGGATTGTTTCATCGCATATGTTGCAATTATGGTACTTGGCCGAAGAGAATATTGTGATTATATTGTGATTCACTGTACATTGCATTGCTATACATTGTCATGTAATATGTTAAAACTACAAATAAAGTTAAAAAAACAAAATGTGTATTATATTCCTAAACAACCGTTGTTCTGCTCATCTCCAAATTAGATGAGCAGCGCCACCATGTGGTAGACTGTTCTATGTATGGTGTTGACAATTAGATGCCGGTGCCGAGCACCAGAAACCAATTAAGTGCCGATGTTTAGCACCGGAAACCCTCGGCTCAAATTAAGCACTGAGCACAAGAAACATAGTCCTTGATTTATGAAAAGAAGCGGAAAGATTTTAGACTTCTCCTGAAGAGATGAAGCCACCAGCAAGAAGTAGCACAACTGTGTTGATGCTTTTCAACATAAAAGGGCCAACTGATAGATTGGCACTCCATGTGTGTGAGTCCTTTAAGGATGAGAGCCCTAAACACATTTACAAATTATCCTGGAATACCCAGAGGAAAATCCACACAGGAAAGACCACAGAAGACAAAACTCAAAGTGCAAACCATGAAGGTTTATTTAAAATTTGAGAATCATTACAGAAGACAAAAAGGTATAGTTAGTCAATCAATTCAAAATTTGCAAGAATGCAAATAAATCATTGGCAACGGAAGCTAAGCCCTAGTCTAGTCAATTACCAGTACTGTTTATTAAACAGACAGACATGGAGTCTGTTATTTAAGGGAACTAGAAAAGAAACTAAAATAATAAGAAGACTGACATTTTGTCCAAGAAAAGCCAGGAAAACCTTGACTCTTCTCCCATATCAAGGTTTTTATTACACCTGTAGACAGTCACTGTGGTGTGAGGAGAAAGATACATTACGCCGACAAATTGTGAAACAGAATACACATCACATGGCAAAGGTGACTTACTCTACTTCTCCCATTCAGAAGTTAGCAGTGGTGAGTTGGTAGAAAGTAACCCTGTAATCGCCAATGGGGCTACTAGCCTTTCCACAGTAAAAACAACAATGCAGGGTTTTTACTGTCAGGATATGTAAAGTTAAGAAACATATGTCCAACTTTTTATTATAATGCACCCTGCCTTTAGGGCACAGTAGGCCAGCCTTTTGGCTGACTTATAAATATTAATAAGGAATGTTAAGGCTTTTCCTTTACTTTAAATGGCAAAGTCAAGTTAGCACTCGAAAACTGCTGTGCCAGGCAGCAATTGTGTGCTGGGAGTCATACTTTACTTTGTCACACTCGGGCAACTCAAATGGAGAGACGACACCCATGACAAAATCATGGCAGAATGCATAACAGCTACCAGAGGGGCCACCATCGGAAAGATCTCCTCGATATCTGAATGGTCTAACTTCCTCACCTTGCTCCTCGCTAAAATCCCCCACACAGCTGCTGCCATTGCTTCACATCGGAGCTACACCTAGGGGCATATTCTCAAGGAGTTATCGCCGAGTTATCGGCACTTTATTGCAGCCAAAGTCGAGATAAATTTATCGCACCATTCACAAGCTGGTACTAACAGCCGATATCATCAGTTTTCCGGCAATAGCATCCTCAAAAAACATCACCACAGATGACCCCGGCAACTATCGCCAATGAGATGCAGAGTAGGCGTTCCCAAGCAAAAAGCCGCGACAACACCACACCTCAACATTCTCAACGACCAGCCAGATCTGCGATACGAACACAAAACATGCGATAAGGAGCGTTAGCAGCAGTAAATTTACACCTGCTCTGACCTAGTGCAAAGTCGGATGACAACCGGCACCAGACAAGGTATCCCAGACCACAGCCACACCTGAAGACCAACAGATGCCATGGAGCCACTGAGCATACAGCACGGAGCCCCAACAGGGCCACAACACCCACCGCCACCACACCCAGGACCGCCACCCCCTCATAACCCCCGCCCCCACCTTGTCCCCCGGACCACAACAGAGGCAGCGTAGACCAAGACAGCGGACCTCCAGAAAATGCACCAACCTCACAGACCCAACACCAGAGAATGTCACTGCCCACTACAGGCTCAAAAGGACAACCATCCTATGCATCCTGACCACCATTGCCCACAGGCTGACGGTACCAACACAGCGGACAACCAACATCCCTCCGCAGACAAAGCTGCTGGCTGTGCTGCACATGTTGGCCTCTGTGACCTTCCAACCAACAACCCCCAGAGTCGGAAGAGTCTCACAGCCAGTCAAAGTTAATCACAACTGTCTTGGATGCCATCTTCAGCTTGGTACCCCAGTAACCATACTCCCCCCACACTGCGCATGAACAGCTGGAGACCAAGCAAGGTGTCTACGCCATAGCTGGCTTCCCGCACGTTTCAGGGGGCAATTGACTTCACACATGTCCTACTTGTGCCCCCTGCATGCAATTACCTCAACAGAGAGCACACGCATTCCATCAATGTGCAGGCAACAGTGGACCATCTGGGAATCGCCACCAACGTTGTCGCCGACTATCCAGGCAGTGTGCATGATTCCTACTTCTACCAACAGTCCATCATCAACCAGCACTAACAGGATGGCACCCATGGAAATGCACTGCTCGTTGGTAAGTACCAAATAAACACACCACACACCCCAACTCCACAATCATGCAAATCACAACTCTGGGAATGCACACGTCACAGACTCACATTCAACATGCCAAACAACATGCCCTCCCACCAGACACGACAGCATAACCTACTGCGGCAACCTGGGCTAGCCATGTACATGAGCCATCAATGGCATGGCACCTCAGCCACACAATGGCTGAATGTGGGTAGAGGTGGGAACCAGGCATGTGCGACGGAGGCAAGTGACCCATGAATGAGAAGGTACACAATGCCAAGTGTGGCAGAGATGTGCTGGACAGACTGCAGTGTGCAGACCACAGACATATCCATGTCCACATACACCGCTGGTGTAAGGAGTGTAGTGGACAGTGGACGCAACCATGTCACCCCAGCCAGTGGGGAAGATTCCGGAAATGTAGCTTGTGATGCCCCCCCCCCCCGTAAGCGTGTGCGAAGTGGGCTGGCCCGGCATATGCCAGGCCAGCGTAGGGGTGTGAATAAAAAGCACGTAGCTCTGGGTGGTTCTCTTCCGGAATGCCCAACATCTCTGCCAGGGCGGCGCCTCCCAGCCCATCATGAGGCCGACGCTGTCACCGTGAGTGGTGTGGCCTTCGAACATGTGCGTCTGCTGCACCCGGGGCTGCTGGTCCTTGACTTGTCATGTCCACCCCTGCGCAGCCAGGCCTCACTGCTCACCTGCCAACACCGGCGTGTGTCAAGGAGGGCCCACCACGTGCTCGCGCAAGCCCCAAGCCCGAGGTCCGCGAGCTTAGCAGCCTTCTCCGACCATCACGGCCTCAGCGACACAGGTACTCCTTTCTCATTTACATACTCCACAGGCCTACCACAGCTGCCAGGTCGGTCACACATTTGGAACTGAGTCTTGATTACGCAATGGTAGAGTACACACTTTATGGCTGAGTTTATGTAACTATACTCCCTGCGACGTGGTGCCACCAACTCCGTGCATAGCATCCACACGACACCTGTCTGTCGTCCTTTTCTGACTACTGCCTACACTGCGGTCGAGTAGGTCACACATTGTGAACTCAGCCTTGATTTGTGTATGGCAGAGTTAAGATCATTGAACGCATGGAGAGGAGTAAGAGGAAGACGTACTGCAGTCCGGAGGAAAAAGGATCCTCGTTACGGAGGTGATCGAACACTGCCAACAACTGCTCTGGTGTCACTAACACTGTGCATCGTGAGCCAACGACATGTGGCTGTGGGCCCCTGCTGACCGCTGCCTCGGGCCTACACTGCGGTCGAATAGGTCACACATTGTGAACTCAGTCTTGATTTATTTATGGCAGCTTTTATATCATTGTACTGGCCTCATTGCAGACTGCATAACCCTACAGCTCCTGTGCCACTAAGTCTGTTCCCCGACAGCCATGGACATATTCTGGTTGAATTTTAGTGGCGACTGAGTCTATGGACTGGTGGTTGTCTTCATCATCATGTCAGTGATACTGATGTTTTGGCGAAAACGAGGCTGTAGCATTCCACTCCTCAATTTGCCACTTTCGGATGGCTTCTACCCTCTGCATCATGCCCTGGAGGACACTTTCCACTGTCACCCGCAACCCTCGGCCACATTCACCTCGGACATCGATGAGGACCCGCTCAGCTTGCGTGGCACATATCACTGCACCGCAAGTCACCGTCCCATGTCGGTGGGCCTGTGCCGGCCGCAGTGCACCCAGGGCCACTAACTCTGGGCAGCTCAAGTCAGGGACCCTGTCCAGTGAGATATTGGATGGCCTCTGAGACGATGGCCTTGGGGTCCTCAACCAACAACAAGAGTGAAAGTGCACACCGTTTCATCGCCATTTCACTTAATTTTGTCATGCTTAGTTGTTTGAGCGTGCAGCCCGGATAAGCAGACCGCCCTGCGACCACGTAAGTGAGAATCCATAGCAAAATTTTGGGAGCGTGACTCCACTCCCAATCCGGACACACAGCTTGACTCTACATTGCCATAAAGATACCACTATTTAATCAAGTTCATCATTTTTATTCTGGGTATTCCAATGTTCCATTCATTCATTCCATTTTTCTCTGTCACATGAGAGCCAATATATGTATAACATTTCTGATACTGCAGATATGTCTATCCAGACCTTTTTCTGGAGCAGGAAATATACATAAGTCATCCTCTGTAGTATAATTTTCCCAATGCACTTTGGGCACATTTCCTCGCCCTTCGTCAGGGGTCACTACAAATGTTAAACATCAACGTTAGATTCTGTATCAAGCTACACAGTATGTCACATATTTAAACAATATATTACTCAATTCATGTTGGACCTTTGGTGCCACGATTAATGTTTTCCCTCTAAGTACGTAATTGATTCCTGTGGAGCTTCCCAACTTTCTTCCCCCTTATTAATCGTTAATTCCACGCTCTAATGGAAATCAGCATCCAAAGCCTTTCTCAACCCTTACTTTACTCCAATACTTTACGCCATCCCCATAAACAAAAGTTTCACTGAAGTTCTCCCATACCTGCAGTGCATTTTCACGTCATTTCCTTCCAGTTCTATACTTTCACCAAACGTACAACGACTCGCTAACCCTCACTTCCCTTTTAAACTCACCAGGTATAACCCCCCCCCCCCCTGCTCAATGACCGATCATCTGTACCTCCATCTGTTTTGTTCCTACATTTCCCATAACCCACTGTGTTTGAATACTCAGCTTTAAATGGGCGAGAAAGCCATACCACTTCAATTAACATTTATCGCTAATTTGAGCCACGTGAAACCCCCGAAATAACAAGTCCATAATCGCGATTACACCGCCCTCCCCAAAAATGTTAATCATTACATCAATCATGGAATACAACATATTGCTTAACGGAAAGTTATACAATAAAATGTCTGTAATTGATTCCACCGTTTATCGCCTGCTGTGTGTTTACTAAACTTAAAGCAACACCATCCATCATGTTTTTTACACAGGAGCAGTTCAAAAAAGCTGCCCCTTGTGAGGAAGGCAGTTCTCTCAGGTGACTGTCCATTACAATCCTTTTAATCCTTGTCATCAGTGGGTGCAACTCTCGGGTGGGCAGAAAGAATACATTCCAAAAACAAGAGTGAAAGTGCGCACTGTTTCATCGCCATTTCACCGGACCTTTTTCTGGAGCAGGAAATATACAGAGGATGACTCATGTATATTTCCTGCTCCAGAAAAAGGTCCGGATGGACATATCTGCAGTATCAGAAATGTTACACATATATTGGCTCTCATGTGACAGAGAAAAATGGAATGAACGACTGGAACATTGGAATACCCAGAATAAAAATGATGAACTTGATTAAACAGTGGTATCTTTATTGCAATGTAGAGTCAAGCTGTGTGTCCGGATTGGGAGTGGAGTCCCGCTACCATCATTTTGCTATAGATTCTCACTTACGTGGTCGCAGGGCGGACTGCGTATCCGGGCTGCACGCTCAAACAACTAAGCATGACAAAATTAAGTGAAATGGCGATGAAACGGTGTGCACTTTCACTCTTGTTTCGGGTCCGGCAGATCTGGTTGTGCAAACATCTCTGAATTAGAATGGCCATCTTTCCTCTCTAGGCGTTTCACGTCTAGTGACTCTGACTGCAAGAATTGCTACGTCTCCCAGCAAGGGGGTGAGCCTTGCCACACTAGCCCAAACGAGGTTACTATCACTGCCATTTTTCGAAATCACAAATGCCCGCACTCCTCCATTGCAGACTTTCTATCTCTGACCAGCTGGCTGCAACAGGTTCTGGTTAATGCCTGACCAGACGGGCCCCTGGGCCCAGTAGCCTCCCCAGGCCCTCTTTAAGCAGGATCTTTCTTTTTGGGCTCTTTGCTCTTTAACTATTGCCTGAGGAGATCAGTAATTCTGCCGTCCTGGCATTGGGCCATTATTCAGCCTATTTACAAAGGAGGCTCCACATCCGATCCCAGCAATTAAAGATTGATAGTGCTTCTGGACAATGAAGCACAATTCTTTGCCAGTCTATTGCTGAAAGATCTACAGCAATGGGTGGAGTTGAGGGGGCTAATGCCGGAGAACTAAACGGGTTTATTGAAAAATCTGGCACCCTGAGAAATTGTTTGGCCATATCCATGCTTTTTGAGGAGGCAATCAGTTTGCAAGCTCTGCTGCTTCATTACTTTCAACGCAGCGTTTGACTGTGTTCCAATGGGACACTCTGCATAAAGTTAAGGACTTAGGGACTCCTCCAAAACTCCTGGAGGCTATCATTCAGCTGCACACTAACGCATGGATCTGCATCAAACTGGGTAAGGGATCCAATGTGTATCCAGAAAAAGTACAACCTCGCGGAGGGTAACACAGGGGTGTGTGTCAGCCCCTCTTCTCTTTAACCTGGTCATCTCTGACTTGTCCCGTGCCCTTGATATTATCAACAGCCATTTCCCTAAGATAAGAGGCGAACACATTAGGAATTTGCTTTATGCATATTATCTAGCTCTGTTTAGTTATAGAAGAATTAGGATGCAGCAGTTGCTAAACACACAACACTCCTATACAATTGCCAACTGCCTGGAGATCAATTTAAGGAAAACTAAAATCGAAGCACTGCGCAGGAAATCCAGCAAGTGCGTCTGCTAGCACTTTAATGACATCAAGATCATGAAGGAACAGTTATACAACTACTTAGGGGGTCATCATTGATGCAAGGTGCACCTTTGTCCGGCAAGTGAAGGAAGTTGAAATCAAAGCTTTTGCCCTCCAGATGCCCCTTTCAAAAGTCTCAAGTTTGTTGTAGGGGGCAAGTCTTCTCCCTCTCCTGAACATAATGAGGGCAAAAATTATTCCATCTTTGACCTACGGTAGTGACATTTTACTGGGGAGGGACAGCAGACTCCTGATTAACCTTGTCACCAAGATATACAACTTTGCCATTCACCTGCTGAGACCCAGATGGAATTGGGCCTCCCCAACAGCTTGTGGTTAGAGCAGAACCTTACTGAAATCTCTATTTCTAGAGGCCCTCTTGTGGGGTGAGGTTCAAACTGGTGGCTTTAGACAACGTCACTGTAAGACTTGGCATCTTTTGACATGTTTCCCCTGAGTTTTTGCTTTCTGACCTCCCAGTTTTGACTCTGTTTATGCTGGCGTAGTGTTTCTGCGCACTTTTCTCACTGTTGATCAGTAGTAAAGTTCAAGTGCTCCTGTGGTAAAATGTGCTATGGATTGGTGTTCCCATGATTGGCCTATTTGATTTATGTGTCAGTCCCTATTAAAGTGCACTACGTATGCCAGGGCCTATAAATTAAATGCTGTTGGTGGGCTGCAGCACTGGAATGTGCCACCCTCACAAACAGCCCATAAATGTGACTCTGGCCTGCCATTCCAGAGCCTGTATGTAGTCTGGTACTGTCATGTCGACTTAGCAAGTGCACCCACTTGCCAGGCCCTAACCTTCCCTTTTCTTACATGTCAGTCACCCCTAAGGTAGGCCCAAGGTACCCTGTGGGCAGGGTGCAGTGTATGTGAAAGGTAGGACATGCCCTGGTGTGTGTGGCATGTCCTGATAGTGAATTACTGCCAATTTTGTTTTTCACTATTGCAAGGCTACCTGTTCCCCATAGGACAGAATGGGAGGTTTGTTTATAACATCTTATAAATATAACTGGCCCGGGGAACTAGGTAGGAAAATGAAGTTTAGTATGACTGCACTCAGAATCTAAAGATACATCTTTTAGTGAAGGTGATTTTTACAATCTGTGTTTGAAAATACCACTTTTAGAAAGTAGGTATTTACTTGCTCAACCATCCAGTAGGCCGCTGCTGGGTTTGTGGTTTGACTGTCTGGGTTTTGGATGACAGGGGCTGGGGAGCAGGAGTGGCTCCGGATAGTCTAGAGTCTAGGTGGATCAGTAAAGGGCTGAATAGAACTGGGCTGCATTTAGAGTAGGGGGGGGAGATTTCCTTGCACCTGGATGGGCCTGGTCTGCCTCTGACAATGCCATCTCCACCTCCTGGCAGGAAGCCACACCAGGGAGGGCAGAACTGGTTCTGGTTGTGCACAGACACTCTCTGCCTGGGAGAACAAAGGATTTTGGGCGACAAAGAGTGGACCCCAAACCTCTGAAATTTAGAACCCTTTTGGACCAAGAAGACTGCCAAGAAGACGAGCTGGAGAAGCTGTAAGGAGGAACTACCACTTTACTGTGTCCTTTGCTGTGTTGGTCTGCAGTGGCTGCTTCTGTCTTGGTTAGTGAAAGGACTGGACTAAACTTTCTGCAATCTACTTTTGTGAGTTTCTCAAAAGGCTTGAGGTAGAGCTTGCCCCCTGTTCAAGAAGTCTCAGGAACAACAAAGATTTCAAGCTCTTCTGCCCTCAGCACTGGGAACTGTGTGTTTTGTACTGCAACAGAAGAAAAGCAACCTGACGACGTCTACGCTGCCGACTCCGTGTCCTGAAGGCACCGCAGAGCGCACCACCACAACGCCACACCGCGATCCTGGTCTTACCGACGACGCCTGCTGATGACGCCACCGAGCCGCTGCTCGCACAGCAACCTATGGGCACCGCACTCCGCACCGCCTCACCTCACGACGACGCCTTGGTATCCCCGATGACGCCGCTCAATGCCGAAATCGACACCGCTGCTTGCACTGTGGTTCGAGGGCACCGCTCGTAGAGTTACACAACGCACCACTATCATCCCTCACCGCAGCATTGGCCTACCATCGCCGGTGCCATCGACTCCAGTTTGTCAGCCGACGACAGCGCTTCAGCAACGTCGCCGCCGCTGCTTGCACCGTGAACTGCCAGCCCAGCGACGAGCACCGCATTCACTTCGCACCTCGACCCTGGTCTCACTGACGGTGCCATCTGAGCCGCTGCTTGCACTGCGACCTGAGGGCAGCGCACACCAGCCTACTGCACTTCGTACCGCAGCACGGACACCTGGCAGCGCCAGCACTCCTGACTTCAACAGAGAGGAGTTCAATCAGGCAACGTGTGTGACTTCGAGGGCCCCGACGACTCCTGCACCGACCTCCGGAACCGGCGTCTGCAGATGCCGTGCTTTTGGAAGCTCAACGAGAGGTCGCCAATGACATGCATTTCTAAAAGGTACTGTTTGCAGGTTTTCCCGACCCTGTGGCTGGCCCGCGACGCAGCAGTCAGCCAGATCTGTTTGGATTTGTTTGCTCACGACGCCGTGATAGCTACGGACGGAGCTATCGACATCAAAGAACTGTTTTTCAAGCATATTTTGATAACTGAAGGTTTCTAAGTACTGTATTGTGGATTTTTATCGTTTTTGGTCTTGTCTTAAGTATATAAAAATATTGGATATTTTTCTAAACTGGTGTGGTGTTCTTTTGTAGTGCTTACACTGTATTACTGTTGGTTATGTGCAAATGCTTTACACATTGCCTCTAAGAGAAGCCTGGCTGCTTGTGCCAAGCTACCAAGGGGGTGAGCAGGGGTTATTCTAGGAGTGTCACTCCCTTATCCTGACTAGGAAGAAGGGTCCCTATTTGGACAAAGGTACCTACCTCTGCCAACTAGAGACCCCCATTTCTAACAGCACTTTGAGGGTTGTCTTAGTACCTTGAACATTGGCTTTGAGCCTTTGAAAAATGTATCAAGAAGTGCCTGTGCTTCCTTTCTTATCAGGCTGACATGAACACTTTAGCAAAGCGTAAGCACAGGTGGGCTGTCATCAATTCCTATCATCAAGAGCTTCCCTCATCCTTTCTGTCCTGTACGTATTCAAAACACAAAGAAGTAGGATTCATTTTTAACTTGACCTTTTTGAAGTATTTTGGGTCAGAAAACGTCAACATGAAGCCTGAATCACCTCCCTCTAATCCTTTAACAATCCAGAGAAAAGCCTTCCTATTTCTGATTCCCACGGTTTGTCCAAAAGCATCCTGCCATTTTTAAGTTGAAAGGCCCATGCATATAATTGCAGATCCAGGAGAGCCAGACCCCCCTTTTCTCTCCTCCTCCGCAGTTTCATCCATGAAATGCGTGAGCCTTTAGCTGCCCATATAACTTAACCAATCTTTCCCTGCAATTTCATTAGCCATACTTCTTTAAATGGAAGAGGTAAAGCATTAAATAAAAAAGTGAGCTTCTGGAGAATAATCATTTTTACTAAATTCACTCTCTTGAATATTGTGAGGGGTAGATGTGCCCAACCCGTCATCGCATCACATCCTTCTTTTTTGATTCTATTAAAATTTGTTTCCTCCATTTTATTTATATCCTGTGTTACTCTTATTTCCAAGTATCTCAACTCAGTTGTGGATCTATCATCCCAGCTATCCAGATTCCAAATCATGATCTCCGTCTTTCCCTTATTTATCTCATACCCCAAAACATTTTGCTAAAATCCTCCGCTATTCTTACCACCTGTACCATTGTATTTTGCAATTCTGCCGTATATATCATCAGATCGTCAGCATACAGTGCAAGTTTCTTTTCCCATCCATCCCATTGAAACAGAACAATTCCTGTCTCGTCCCTCTCATGATATTAAAAGCTGATGTTAATGTGCCATTTACTAGAATTTTTGCCTTTGGGGTTATATAAAATCCTGCTATTGCTCTACAAAACCTATCCCCCAACTTCGCAGCTTTTAAAACTGATAATAAAAATTCCCAGTTCACCTGATCAAACGCCTTAGTAGCATCAATTGCAATCACTGCTAAAGGAGCTTTATTTGCTGCAGCCAAATCTATAGCCCCTATAAGGGAATAAGTAAGCTTGTGTAATGACCTTCTGGTCTTCATGCACCAAATCCTCCATAACTCCATTTTGCCTATCTGCTAAGATTTTTTAAAACATTTTATAGTCAGAAGTGACACTGGCCTGTATGAATCACAGCTATTCTTGCTCTTGCCACGTTTCAGGATTAAAGAAATTGTATCGTCTGCCCATGATTCTGGTTGGGGTGCCCCTTCCATAAAGATCTCATCATACAACTTGGTTAAAATTGGGGACAGTATATCTGCTAACGCACTATATAGTTCTAACGGTCTACTGTCTGCACCAGGTGCTTTCCCCCGTTTTCCCTTCTCCATAACTCATTCCATTTCCCCTTCCTGAATTTCCAGGTTCAGAGTCAAGGTTTTTTCCTCCTCCAAAACATCCACCAATCCCTGACTCAACCACCTTTCCCTTTCTTCTTCTGATGACACCAGGCTTTCTTCATACAGTTTTTTAAAGTAACTATAAAAGGCCCCCTCCTCCTCTTTTCTATTTCTTAGAATCCTCCGCGTATTCTGACACTTTATTTCCTGTATTGAGTTCTTTACCTGATCTTTCTTAGTCTGCCAGGCTAATAGCTTCCCACAATTTTCCCCATACTCAAAATATCTTAATTTGCTTGTTTCCCATCTCTCCATTACCCTTTTTTGGAGGATAGATGCTAGTTTAAATTTCAGATCCAGCAATTCAAATTGTCTAGATTCTGTCTGGTTATTGCTAACCAGGTCTTCTTCCGCTGCCCTTATCTTCTCCTCCACCTCTTTAATTTCTTCTAAAAAAACCTTTCTCTTAGCTGCCGCACAACTTATCAGGATCCCCCTTAAATAGGCTTTATAGGAGTCCCAAACCACTTCGGCAGGGGCCAAACTCCAGTTAACCTTGAAAAATTCTACTGTCTCTGCTTTCAACCATCTCACTACCTCCTGATCCAGTAATAAAGTTCAATCCAAAGTCCACCTAGTAGGGGTGCTATCTTCTGTGAGACAAATTTACTTGTTCCCTTAAACCATAATCCAGCAAAAAATAGTCTATCCTAGACTGATGATGATACTTTCTATTTGCATATGTGTAACCTCTTTTATCTCCCATTCTTCATATATCGCACAACCCCAGTCGATCCATCATAAATTTTACTTGTGTTCTCGATTCGATTCAATAAGCTTTATTCGGTTCATATAAAACAACCATAAAAGCACATTTAAAAATCCAGTACAGTTCGTTAAATTGATGAATTATGACTGTTAATACAACTTTAAAACAACATACTTTTCCTTGCATGAATTGATCTCAGAATGTATGTCGCAACATAAAAACAAGTATCAGGTTCTCGCATTGTAAACAGTAAACTCATAGCAGCATTTGTAGTTAAAGTGCAATATTTTTTAAACTTGTGTTCTCATTTTGTGATTAACCATCGCCCTACTGCTAATCGACCTATCCAGAGTTGTGTCTATTACTACATTAAAGTCCCCTGCCCAAATTATTGGATCAGGGAAGGAAGCCAAGTCCACCAACAGGTCTTGTAGAGGAACTATACCATCCTGATTAGTTCCATAATATCCCACTAAAGTATAAACATGGTCCCCGACTTTTAATTTTGCTATAATCCACCTTCCTCTACTATCTGAAATACTTACTATAATTGCAACTTTTGGGTCTTTTTTCACTAGTATCACCACTCCTTTGGTAACAAAAGTTTGTTTAGTACATACCAACTGCTGCACCCCCCTTCTAGACTCAAAAACCTCTTAACACTCTTTCTCCAGCAGATGTGTCTCCTGTAGTATGCAGACCTGGGTAGTACAATCTTTAAGATATTGTATAAGTTGCTGTCTCCTGGACCTAACCCTTCACCCATTGACATTCCAGGACAGAATCTTCAATTCTAACTTCCTTCCCTTACCCATACCCATATCTTACTGCCTTTCTGTAATAGTAAATCCACCGCTTCTGAGGATTTTTTTTTCTTTTCTCACTAATACCCCTCCACCCGGTGACTCCCTGGAGAACCTACCCCCTTTCATAATGGTCGTATCCTGTGGGTTAACCACCAAGTGTTCTATAACTCCAACTTTTATTCTACAGCAGGAGGCCATAACTCTAAAAACCTTGTTTTGTTCTTTATTTGTTTTCTTATTTACAGGATGCAATAAAATCATCAACTTCACTCACTGTTCTGAAGTTATGCATCTTGTTATTCATCATGACTTTTAATACAGCTGGAAATCTCATTTGCACTGAGGCCCCTAACTCTTTCAATTGGTCCATTCTCTTCCCCAGTTCCCATTGCCTGTTGAAAGTGATGTATGATACATCAGACCTAATTTCACAGGAGAGCCCCTACGTCTTCACCGTTTTAAAGTTTTAGAGCTCTCGATAAAGCCTTCTCTTTCAGGGAGTAAGTGAGAAAATTAACCAGGATCCTCCTAGGTTTACTTCTCTTAAGGTTAAGTCTAAAGGGGTCCCTATGAACTCTCTGTATGTCCGACTCCTCCAGCTGTAGCCCTGTTTTAATCAGCCTAACTACAAAGCTTTTCAGGTCGTTTCCCTCCACCTCTTCTGGCACATTGAGGATCCGTAGATTATTTCTCCTCTGGTTGTTTTCCATCCTTTCCTCTCAATCCGGGTGCCCCTGTTCTTTCATCCTTAAAGCTTTGATCTCTTCCTTATTTGCTTGCACCTCTCCCTTTAGCTCTTCAACTGTCCCTCTAGAGCTGTTGTTCTCCCGGCTCAGTCGTCAGACTTTCTCTCTAAAGCCTCACATGCTAACTTTATCTCTTTTTGATTCTCCTCTGATACTTTGAGTCTGCTCCTGATCTCCGACGTGAGTGCTGCTATTAAATCTCCCAACATTGCTCCCCAGAATTTACTTCCACCTGCTCCCAATGCTCTTGCTGCATCATGCCCTTCTTCCATACCCATTTATGACATTTTGTTTTTAACTCTGGCGTCCTTTTAATTGTTGCACTTAGCTTTTAGCAGCTGCTGGAGCACGCCTTTTGTGGTGTAAGTTTGTTGTTATTTTAATGTCGCCCCATGCTGTGTGATTGAAGCCACTGGTCTAGCACTTTGAAGGCTTCCCCACTGGTACCTTTTATCAGGCATTTTGTACTTTTATACGTATCTCCTTCCCTCTTACTTATTGTGGCATTAGCGCTAGCCTTGGGTGAGAATAACAGGTTGTTCTTGGACAGCCCAATGGCGGCAGGCTCGACCAATGAAAACTTGCTGCTGCCATTTTCATATTGCACTCTGCACCTTGCTTGAATTAACAAGCCTTTTTAAACATGGCCAGTTCTCACCTGCTTGCAACTCCTTGCAATGCTTTTTTTGTAGGTATGCACAATAGTCTCTTCGCGCCCTTACTGGTCGGCAAAAGCGGTTACCTTCACTGTGCGTTACACTTTGTAATAATTAGATACAGATGGGTCTTCGGCTTTGTCTATAGCCACAAGCACGAAAGTTAAACAGGTTTATTATCTTAGCCATCTAACATTTCTACCATATGCACAACCATTAAGTCAATTGTAAAAAAAGTGTGTACTTTCTCCTGACCTGGAACTTTATCATGTCTAGATATCTCAAATTATAATGTTTTAATTAACTACACAATAAAATTATTATTAAAAAGAGGTGGCACAATTAGTGCTGCAGACCCTGAGAGAGACACTGTAGCTACAGGCCCTGGGTGCCCGTGGCATCGTATACTAGGAACCTATAAGTAAGTTAACTTATGCCAATTGTGGGTGAACCAATCAGACATATACCTTTTAAGGATTAGAGCTATTGCAATGAGGTCAGGACTCAGTGCACCTTCAGAGTGGAAAGACCAGCAGCATTAGTTAAAAACTTTGGGGTGATCATGCAAAAAGAGGCATTTCCTTCCTGGCATAGAAGTGTAGTACAGCATGAGCACTTACATGTTGGAGTTAAAGAGATTAGAGGAGAAGTGGAGGATTCTGGGAGTATGTTAGTCCATGCAGATGTTGCCATTCAAATGAGGGGAAGTGTAATATGTCTGAGTCTCTTGGTGCACAATGTTGTTAAATGGAAGTGCAGTGTTCTGTGAGGATGTTGGTGCATGTTGATGTTAAAGGGCAGAGGGATGTATCAGTGTGGGAGAGCTTGATGTTAAAGAGAGAAGTGTGTTATTGTGTGAACACGGTGTTAAAGAGAGGTGGTGAAGTATTCTGTGGGCATGTTGGTGTTAAAGGGAAAAAAGCTGTATTGTGTAACCATGTGGTGCATGCTGGTGTTAAAAAAGGGAAGAGAAAATATAGGCGCTTATTTACAGGACACTTGCACCGCCGGTACGTCACACTTTCCCATATAAAAAGTGGCAAAACGGTGGCGCTAGTGGCTTGTTAATAAGCTCCATAGTTTGTGCGAGTATATTGGTGTCAAAGGTAAGAGAAGTGTAGTTTTGTATTTTAGTTTTTTTTAGCGCTGGGATGCTTCCGGGTTACTACGCGCTCTATAAAACCCACATTCATTCATTCATTCATTCATATTGGCAATGATGCCCTTTATAGGTCTGGAAAAGAGACCGCTTTAGCCTCAAGTGCTCTAATAAAATTCATACCATAGATTCTTACATAGCTACGGGTGCTTTTCTTCAATCCTTTTCGACTATTGGTCCACTTATGTGCCATTCACATTTTGCATCTGCCCGCCACAGGATATAGCATGAGGCCATGAGACCTCCCACTTCATCCATTGGATGCCTTGCACTGTGAGCGAACAGCATTTGACCTGATTATATGTACAAAGCGACTTGAAAAGGAGTGCCCTGCAGCACCGGGGCTGGCATCCCTGTGCAGCCGGCCACTCCTGTGCTCTTATATATTTGTTGCTTGGTTTGCATACTGCAGATGTTTGCACAAAGAGTGGAATTGAATAAATAGACAACTTGCCAAGCCAGACCTCTTGGCTTTGCTGGTCTTGTTTCAAGAGGCTCTGGTGGTTCAGTGGTCACCTGGTCTGCTTTAGCTTCGTGCTCAGTGCTTTTGGATTCTATATATTATTAATGGGTTTGAGGTCCAATTCTGCAATGGTTAGAACTTTACCTCAACTCCCAAGGTTACGTTGTGCGCTCTTTTAACACGTTCACTACATAATCACCCTCCTTTTTCCTGCCCCTTTCACCCTTTTATTAAATTGTTGCTCCAATCTTATCTTGGTGTTGATTGGCTTTAAATGTGTTTTTCTGGATTGAGTTTGAGTTTTTGTGTGAATGTTTGAGGCTTGAATAAAAACATTCTTCTGCATAAATGTTAAATATTCTGCCTCTGCTTCATCAGGATTCAGTGGGAGGTAGACACGCATTTGCAAAACCAATAGGAATCGCCTTTGGAGAATTTTTTTTAAAAAAAATTCAAAATACAAACGCATGTGTGATGACATGTGCGCACACGTGCATCATTACACATCTGCACCTGCAAAATGAGGTAAGCAACATTTTTTTATTTACCCATCTGAGATCGGTCAGAAAATAACAAAATGGAAAAGAAGTAGCTTAAAAGCAGAGGTACTGGCAGCAATTTGCTGCCTGGTCCCCATCCCAAACAAAAATAAAAAACACCAGTCGATGGTGGGTGTGGAGGGCAATGGAGGAGCTATGGGGGGCATGGAGAGGAGTACAGCAGCACCAGAGCGAGAGGAATGCAGGGCGGGTGAGTGGCACATGAGCAAAAAAGCAGTACAGAGCGTGGAGGTGGCAAGGAGTTTGCTGGGGGAAAGCACACGAGAGAGATTGCAACACGAGGGGTAAGCAACACGGAGCCCGGGGGCAGTATTTGACAGAGGGGGAAAAGAACACGAGGAAGGGAGCTGAAAAAAACACAGGCACTCTAATGGAGTGCTTAAGTAAAAAGAAAAAATAGTTCCCTAAAAGTGAGTAGTGCAAGGATAGAAGCCAACTAATCAGAGAGCTGGTAAAGATGCTATTCTCCATGGGAGGGACACACACTAGATGCTATAGCGGGGGCAAAGCCATCACATAAGAAGCAAGCAAATGAGAGCGACAACAAAGCCAATCAACAGTAAGCTATGGGCGGGCGGTAAGCCCCGGTCAGCCCACAATAGGTCTTTCGCAACCAGCTTGCAGTGTCTGGTAGGCTCGACCTAAAAGCGAATACCTTCAGAGCTAGATGAATGCTTTGCTACATTCAGACTGTGAATGGCAAGAAAAGTTAGCATTATTAATAGTCTTATGGGGTTGTACATATTCGTTCTGTCACCAACAAGTTATTGTATATTGAAGTATCATAATCCCATTCCAGCCATATTTTAATTCACCATAATTCACAGTTTTTGTACTGTGGGTGGGCCTGAAGCCAGATTGCGTGGCGTCGAGGAGCCGGTGCTTGCTGAGTTGATCGGTGAGGCATCAGTTGATGAGTTTCTCTATGACCTTGGCCGGGTAAGGCAGAAGGGAGATAGATATGTAGTTGGGTCAGCGGATGGTTTCCTGAGCAGGGCATCTTGGCTCATTCTCCTCTCGCGCTGCAATTGCTTGCAGTGACATTTTGTGAGCCTAAATTCCTCTGTGTACAAGCTGGTATGTGGTCGGGCTCTTGGCATTGGGTTGCGCTTGAGCAGGGCCAGGGTGTTGGCGTATGTATAAATCTAGCTGTTATAGTTCTTGATGGCATTTGGCAAGCTGTTAGTGTGCTTGGGCCAGTGCATGGAGAGGGAGGCAGCCCAGTCCTCTTCTGCAATGTTTTTTCAGCTGTGGCAGGTGGGTCTAGTGGTGGTAGTTCTGTGGTGATATGGGCTTGGGGAAGGTGAAACTAAGTGTAGCATGTCTGTTCAGGTCATCAGTGATGGCTTGTCGACTGTGATGTTACAGAGTAGGTGGAAATTGGGTTCAGTAGATATCCAGCGGCATGGGTGGCTCCAGTATAGTTCTGGGTGAGTTTGAAGTTTCCAAGGTTTTCTAAAAGGACTATAGAGTTTGGATTACTCAAGTCTTTCAGGTGAAATGTCAGATATCTGAGGAGAAAGAAGGTGCCAGAATCGATGATGAGGGGAGCAACGAAGTTTGTGATGCCACTGAAGAAGTTTATGAGTGGTCTGTTTGTGAGGGTTCCACACAGGGAGAAGATAGCAGTGATACGTAGCTTGTATATGAGATGTTCCATGTAGCTGGTGGAGGTGTCTCTGGACTCCGCCTCCAGGTTTGTGCTGGCAGTTTTGCCTGGTGATCTTGTAGCTGGCGAGGATGGCTGTGGTGATGGCTGGTGCAGAGGTTGGGTTCAGCCATGTTTCAGTGAGGAAGAGCAGGCCTGGAGCGTGGTCGTGCTGCAGGTCCCATACCTCCATGGTTTGTTTGGTGAGTGTGTGGATGTTGAATGCTGTGTGGTTGGAATATGTGGCTGATTTGTGTGAGTGTGATCAAGTCAGGTACTAAGGGCCTTTGGTGTGGGGTGATGGGTGTAGTAAGTGAGAGAGTGCATGTGAACTTGCAGGAGGCCCATGTGAACATTCAATCTTTGTTGTGTGGTGCAGCAGCAGTGTGGCACGAGGCACCGAGGTTTGAGAGCATGTGGGAACGTGGAGGGTAAAAATTGTTGGGAAGAGGGCCAAGGGAATAGGTGCTAGGCATGGCTCAAGTGCGGAGGGGAGTGGATGGGCGCAGAAAGGCTTTCCTTTGGCATGTCAGCAGCACGCCAGCTGCACACGTATGCACTGCGGCCATCATAAGTAGGTCCTAAGAGGAGTAAGGAGGGGTACGGGCCCCAGTGACTGTGGGGTGGGGAGGTGTGGGAAGCAGGAAGCAAGAAAGCGGAGACCTTGTAAGAAGCTTCAAACAATCTCCCCTGTCTCCAGACGCTTCCTTTGGGATGGCTTCCCCTTGCGCTCAGGTCCTTTTTGGCTCATTTCCCACTAGTGGAAGGACACTGGCTGCAAACAGGAAGCTGTAATAGGTCTATGCTCCACAACAGGGACAAAAGCAGAAGGAGAGTGAGCATCTGCGAGGCATCAGGAGATGTGACAAATAAGAAGCATGGAAACGAGAGTGACATGGAAGCCAACCAATGTTAGTATTGGTAAGTAATGGGCGGGCTCTAAGCCTGTTTTTAAGTTGTTTTTATTTATTAACAACAGATTTAACTGAGAGCGCATGTGCGCTGTTCAGGTGAAAACTAAAAAGCAGGTTGCAGTAATTGCTAAAGTACAGTTTCTCCAAGAGGCAATGCACCAACAGAACAAAACCTGTTAACATCCCCAGGGCGCCATGTTTCCCTGTACCAGAACTTCCGAGTGCACGGCTCATGTTCTGTTTCTAGAATGACTCTCCTGCAGGCAATACCGGACATAATTCACAGTTTGTCAACAGCGAGGAGGCTCATGGGATGCGTTAATGGTCCCCAGGCCTCACTTAAGTTGTTGTGTCTCGCTGAACGAGTGTGCGAGTGTGCGTCTGGGCGGTTTCAGCTTTTTTTCGGCATTGGATTGTACAGATACGAGGCCAGGATCAGTTTTGACCCCTCTGCCCTCACTCCAAGGGCTGTGATAATATCTTCTCCACTAGCACCGTCATTAGGCTGAAGCTGATCATCAAATAAACAGAGTTTTAGTAAAATCCTGACATCTTTAGGTGGAAAGTTGAAGGAGGGATAGGAACCAAAACCCCACCCCCCAAAGATCCATTGTCCCATCCCAGGCTATGGGTGACGCCAGCATGAAGGTTTGAGCACGTGCAGTGGAAGGCATCTGGTGAGCTCCTGCAATCATCTTTGTGATTGACTTTGCAAGACAATAATCAAATCCTTCCCAGTAAGTAAAAAAGTAATAGTTTTTTAATTGACACGTGCAACAATGAGTCACAAGCATACATCTTTATTTTTTATAACTGGTAAGAGTTTAGATATGTTGGACACAACTTTCACAAGCTTCATTGGGTGACCAGCATTATTAAAATAAGTAAAAAAATCAGCAGGATGACGTATGCCCACACCTCATCCTATCAGCACTTGGAGCAGCTGGACCCCAGGAGAAAGGTTGCGCCATTGCCACCAGGCTGGTGTCACCAGACTGTACAACATTTTGCAGAAGTGGATGCAGAACAGCACATTCCAGTCTAAACCTCAAGGGTGTTCTACCAGAATATTGTCTGACTTCAGTATTGTGTCCTTAATGTCCGCTACAAAAAATATCTCCCCACAGGAGATAAAAATAGAAAATCTACACCTAGTGGTTTGATATTTTGTAAATTATATTTAGCACAATGTATTTATGTAAACGATATTCTGACATACTCCCACGTCATGCCAGAGGGGCGGGAAGGTGATTGAAGCATGGGAGTTGAATGGAATGCTGTTCATGGTTGTGTATTGGGAGGTCTGGTGGTTGATGGATGGGGCGGGTTGGTTGGCTTGAGAGCAATCATCTGCTTCTAGCTGTAGTATTGTTGGATGAAGAGTGACTTCCTTGGAGAAGAGCCAGGTACTTTGAAAGAGTGACCTCATGAGTGAGTTTGTTCTTCCTCAGGTCAGATAGCATCACCGTAGAGCTTCTGCTTGTGCTGTGTCTGTGGCTAGCTATGTTTGATTTCTGGTTTGTATGACCGTGTGTGGTCCACATGTATTTGTATGATTTACACAAAACAAAAGAGCCACCAACGACAGACAATGGTTAAGCACTTGAATTCCCAGGTACAATTATATCAGAAACGGTGCATCCACTTCCAGCATCCGTCGTTGAAAGATGCTCTAATGGTTCCAAAAGTTCACAAACACAAGAAAGGTGCACTCAATACAAGAGTCATTCAGATTATCCGTTGATATTTCAAATTTATTCCAAATTTAATCGGCAAACAGCCAACGCGTTTCGTCCCTTTTGCCAGGGGACTTCTTCAGGGCTAAAGATCAGATGAGATACGGCTAATTTCGCCACAACAATTCAATAATAGCCAAAGCGTCCGTAAACCGCGCAAAGTTCATCACATGTGTATCCCAATGTAATCATCTAAGGTATATAGCAGCAGGGTAAATATCGTCATAGGTAAATTCTAGATTGAAAGAGGCTTCATAATAATTGCACTCTCAATCGGTGTAAATTAATCATCAAAGTCTTCCTGTGAAAGTGGAAAATTCAGTCTCTGCGGTCTTCGGGAAAAAACCGCAGAGACTGAATTTTCCACTTTCACAGGAAGACTTTGATGATTAATTTACACCGATTGAGAGTGCAATTATTATGAAGCCTCTTTCAATCTAGAATTTACCTATGACGATATTTACCCTGCTGCTATATACCTTAGATGATTACATTGGGATACACATGTGATGAACTTTGCGCGGTTTACGGACGCTTTGGCTATTATTGAATTGTTGTGGCGAAATTAGCCGTATCTCATCTGATCTTTAGCCCTGAAGAAGTCCCCTGGCAAAAGGGACGAAACGCGTTGGCTGTTTGCCGATTAAATTTGGAATAAATTTGAAATATCAACGGATAATCTGAATGACTCTTGTATTGAGTGCACCTTCCTTATGTTTATGTATTTTTATGGGTTTTAGGAGCTGACCTGTCCCACTGGGGTCCGTACAAGGCCCCTGTGTTGTAGTTTCAATGTCACTTCTAGGCCACCATCATTGTGTCTGCAACTTGGACCAGCAGCAGGACCTGAGGTCAGATTCTCTTGGTCTCAGGACAGCATAAAGCCAGGAGTGTTTGATAGCCCAGGTGAGGGGCTTGATGTGGATTTGAAGTGGTTTGTGGTGGAGTGGAGAAAAGGGATTTAAGTTTGTTCAATAATTTCAGAATTTCAGAACATGGGCCTTTGACATTTTTGGTGTTGTGCAAAGAAAGAAGGTTGGAGGTCGTAGAGAATTTCCGGGTGCTTTGCATGTCTGCTGCTCGTTCCTGGTATGTTGTAGGAACTGAAGAATTTGGCAGACAAGGACTTCGTCGGTGGATTGGTCTTACAACTGAGCATCTTGTGTACCAGCAGCAGCTTGGACACAGGAAGGAAGTTGATGTTGTCTTTCCATGCCATTATTCTTTTCTCAAATTTCACGACTTTACCAATTTTTCTTTTAAAGACTGTCACCCATTTCTTCCAATGCACAACTACAAATCAAAGTTTTTTTGGGTCAAATACTAAAGTGAAATAAAGCTAGAGAACATTGAACTTTAAACATACAAGCCACACTTAGCTGACGCCAGTACGAACAAGTGAAGGAGAGAGGAGTGGGATGGTGGGCAGCCCCACATTAGCACAAATGAATATGTGAATGAATAGATCTCTGAATTTGTTTATTGATAGAATATGATGTTCTGGCATCAGGGTGGCTGCCTTTAATATATTTTCTCAATGTAACTGTGTTCTTAAAATTAATAAAGACATATGTGGAAAAAAACAGAATAGATCTCGGTATTTACAAAACAGTCACTAAAATGCAAATCGCTACTATGCGCAGGGTGACTCACACATTTCATATGCATAGGGAGGATTTTTCTGAGAAGCAAATCTATAATCCAGCTCCTTAGGCAGAAAAGCTGTCTCTGGTTCCCACTTTTGTAGTGGTGGCAAGGACTGTCAGCAGATGGGTGATGTTTGACTGGCGATGACTGCCAACCCCCTATTCACAGCCCAAATAACTCATTTCTTACATAGGTAGTACATTTAGATTTGCAAAACAAAATTCTGCCTCAAATTTTGAGATCCTGAGTCACGGAACCATGTTATTTCCATTCAGATGTGAACAGTTAGAGGGCTCTTCAGGGTATCTGCTTTCATAAATTTATGGTTAGTGGCTCCAAACAGGATATTCAAGGCAGATCACCCAGCAGAACTAGTTGACTGCCCAAAAAGGCTAATGTTTGTTTGCATTAACATTCCTCTTGCAGATTTTTCCCACTGTAGAAGCACCACGTATTACTGAGTTTCCAAGAGATAAGGCAAGCAAGGGTGTTTCATTGCAAGTTTTATGTAGAAGGATCTTCTGATAGCGACAGCAAGGTGAATGTAGCTTGCGTCGATCCTACCAACCCGGTCCTTTAACCCATTGACGATGATCACCATGGTTGAAGTGTAGTTTTTTTAAACACTCGTTGCCCCACAGTCTAGATCTGAGGTAAAACTAATTCTAGTCAACTTTGGTTGCTGGTTGAATCAGCAGAACCTGGACATATCTTAAAGCTTTGGAAAGGTCACCCGAGAAGAGTCAAAACCAGCAGCTAGAAAGAGAATGTCGGCTCTGCTGATTGAGCATTGCACCCTAGCTAGGCAGAGTTTCACACCACAAGCCCTTGGGAGACAACGTTTACATCGCGGGTTTTACACCGTGTGCAAACACAACGTGGTTGTTACAGCGACCGCGTTGTTACAATGCAGTGCCATTACTACGCAAGTCGTTACAACGTCTTGCGCTAGATGGCGCTCTAGGATAAGGAATAGTGTCATTTACTATTCCAACACTTTCCCTAGTGTTGTACACACTGGAGTTGGAATAGTAAATCATACTATTCCTAAGTCCAGCGCGCCATCTAGAGCAAGTCGTTGTAACGACTTGCGTTGTAATTGCAGTGCATTGTGACAACACGGTCGTTGAAACAACCACGTTGTGAAAGCATCAGAGAGTAAAATCCACGATGTAAAGAGATATATTCCAAGCCCTTGAGTACAGTGTAGAAACTACGGAAATTACATATTCCGAAAGTGTGACGAGAGCTAGACAAGGGCATTTCTTGTGCTGTAGTTGGGTCTCTTCATTACCTCCGTCTCATTAGCGTGGTGATGTTTTGGGGTGACCACAGAGACATTACTAATGGATGCACAGTCTTCTCCCAGGGGCAGCTCTCATTAGAAAGCTATCGAGCCTTGGAAGCCACAGGGAGGTGTGTGCTTTGAGCTGGAGCGCACATTGGTCTCCAGCTATCGTTAGAAGTGCGTGTGCAGGGAAAGCTGCAGCACATTTGCAATCCTCATTAAGAAGATACCAGACATCTTTTAAAGTCTTGGATGATCATATTGAAGATGCTGATTAGGACTAATGGGACATTCATGAGGAGACCATGAGCCTCAGGGATGCTGGGGAGGAAGTGGCGTGTACGGCTGATCATTAGGGAAAGAATCAAAGTTCCTCTTGTTAGAATTTTGTTAAGCTTGTAGACGATCCTCCCGCGAGATCACGAGCAGAGGAAAGATCACATGTGCTAAAAACATTGTCCATGACTGCAAATTGCTTGGTCACATTTTCAATATTTTCCTTTCCAGGGACATTTGCATGGGAATGGAGGGAATGGTGGGGTGGGTTGGATTTATTCCACCCTTTCCCAGTTTTTGGGTGTGAGGGACCGGGCACTGAATTACAGCTAGCATGCACTGTTTCTATTTTGTCTGCATGGTGTAACATACACACTGGACCACACTGCCATTTCAGTATGTATGCGGCTCTACTTCTCACAAGCACGCCAGGAGAGAGCCGAGCTTCCACCATTAGAGTGAAAGAAGCATGTAGAGAGCCTAGAACATAAGAACACCCTTGTTTTCTACAATTTGGGACACAGCAGAACATTCAGTATGCATTTATTTGAATCAAATAATTATTTGGGGCAGCAGTTCATAACCTGCACTCCTTGGACCGCTGGGGGTCAGCGATATCTACTCAAGATGTCATTGGATGTTTGGGAATTTAAATAATGCTACTTTTGTAAATGTGACGGAATTTAAAATTGGATGCTCAAAATTAAGTCGGAGTTCTTATATCTTGGTTCGTAGGAGCCGCCCAAGTACAGCAAACATAATCTAGTATTGACATTTGGTGACCTCAGTTGAAGCACTAGTATTCGCCCAAAAACAGAGACCGTACAATAGGAGCTAAGAGACAAAATGCTATGTTAGAGTCCAGCATATCATTTCATTTACTAGAAATATAACCCATTTTGAAAAGATCCATCGTTCCCCTTAAAATTAGGATTTTTGTATATTTTTAGTTAGTGAATAAAATAAAATATTTCATAATTTTTGTATTTGTTTGATGTGTAGTCGTTTTTGCATTTTTTGTATATTGCCTTTGTGGTACAAGAAGAAATTGCCTAGGCCAAGGCCACGTTTTCCAGTGGTGATTAAGTGGGGGTTCACATAAGTCAAAAGATTAAGAACCACTCATTTGAATAAATAAGCAGTAGGAAATTAAACTTTTACCAAAGATACACTTTGTATATTAAAACATCCCATGAGCTGCCACTTACATTGTTGTGTTTCAATCCAGTGTTTTATCCCCATCTAACAAAAAAAGCTTTTACTAACAAAAATAGCACAAAAAATAATATTTGTAGGAGACAGTAGTAGCTCATGTTAAGTGTATGTTTTCTACTAAAATATGCAGACACCTTTGGAGAAATGTTGGAAATTCGCTGCTTTTGAACTGCTGTATGTTTTACAGAACTGTGAAGCCTTTAGAAAGTGTAATGTCCACATCCATCTAAACATTTACAAAAAGTTCCCAACTTCTATAGGGAAAGCGGAAAGTGGTGGATTAGCATTTTAAATTCCTTGGGTGGATTGACTGGGATACATAAAAGGCAGCTGCTTTGTAGCAAACTGCAGAACTCAGAGACTAGGCTAAAATCCCAGCTTCCACATTTAATCAAAATGCATTATCCTGGGGAAATTACTTTGTGCATGTCTATTCCCTCACCAGCCTAAATATTTACGAGTGCCTTCAAGCATTCCACTTTGAAACCACAATATGAGAAATGTATTCAGTCATGTTGAGCCTATGCAAAGTTTTTTCTTGTAGTTGTGAGTAATTAGTTATTCCAGTCTGTCATATGGCTTATACTTTCTCAGTAAAAACTGTGCGTCGATTGGACAAGATAAACTTCCAAACTATGTGAGAGTGATTCTGAGCACACCATCAGGATGTGTTGGCCTAAGTCCTACTAGCTCACAGTGCACCTTCTGTACCCCAAATCTGATCAGGTAACAAATCGAATGTGCAACTTCAGAATATGACTACCCCAAGGAAATCATGGTAACAGATCTTGAACCTATTTGTCTGGTTACTCATGCATACCCAAAGAGCTACACAAGAAATGCACAACATGCAGTTTCAATATTTATTGAAGCATCGTGATCCTTGAGTAAAATATGTGTGCTGCAATAATCAATAGAAGGGAACAGAATAATGCAATTAGCATAATGAAAATGGTGAAGAAGATGAACTGATCAACCATTTTGCTATAACTGGGAATACATGCTTGCATATAAGTGCTGTAATATTTTGTACTCCTGCCTAGCGCTTCCTAACCTAGAAGGCCAAGTGGGGGGTGAATCTGCAAAATCCCAATCAATCAATCAGGGAATTGTAACTGCACTACACACCCTTGAGGGCCTCAAGGTGCTGGGGGGGCAGTTCCGTTCAGTCGAAGAGCCAGGTCTTGAGTGCCTTCCTAAAGAGGCATCTGATGACGATCAGGAGCTTGTTCCAGGTCTTGGCCGTGATGTAGGAGAAGGCTCTTCCTTCTGTTCTGGCTCTGCGTATGCATTGGGTTTCGGCGAGGATGAGGTTGGTAGATCGGAGGTTTCTTTTGGGTACGAGGAGGGTGATTCTCTCATTGAGGTATTGGAGTCCGGTGTTGTGGAGGCATTTGAAGGCGTGAGTGTGTATCTTGAAGGTGATTCTCTTCTCGATGGGGAGCCAGTGGAGGTTCCGAAGGTGTTGGCTGATGTGTTTGCATCGGGGGATGCCGAGGACGAGTCTGGCAGCGGTGTTCTGTATCGTCTGGAGCTTGCGGAGTAGAGACTTGTTGATGCTGGTGTAGAGGGCGTTTCTGTAGTCGAGTCTGCTGGTTATGAGTGCATGGGTGACTGTCTTGCTTGACTCAGGGGGATCCATTTAAAGGTCTTACGGTGGATATGGAGGGTGTTAAAGCAGCTGGAGGCGATGGCGTTGACCTGTCGGTTCATTGAGAGGGAGGAGTTGAGTACGATGCAGAGGTTTCTGGCGTAGTCCGTGGGAGGGGAGGTGTTGTTCCATGCTGACGGGGTGGTTCCAAGGATGAGGACTTCTGTCTTCTCCGAGTTGAGCTTCAGGCAGCTGTTGCTCATCCAGGATGCGACGTCCTGCATTCTTTCATAGAAACTGAGTCTGGTGGGGGTGGAGTCCTTGGTGAGGGAGAGGATGAGCTGGGTGTTCTCAGCATAGGATACTATGCTGAGGCCGTGCTGTCTGACGATGGTGCCGAGGGTGGCGATGTAGATGTTGAAGAGGGCAGGGCCGAGCGATGATCCCTGGGGTACTCCACAGTTGATTTCTTTGGGATCAGAGAGGAAGGGTGGCAGTCTGATCCTTTGGCTTCTGTCGGTGAGGAACGAGGGGATCCAGATGAGGGCGGTCCCTTGTATGCAGACCGCGTGTAGTCTGGCAGAGAGTGTGCGGTGGGAGACGGTGTTGAATACTGCTGACAGGTCGATTAGGATCAGGGCTGCGGTGTGGCCTTGGTCGAGGAGGGTGTGGATGTCGTCTGTGGCGACGAGAAGGGCGGTCTCGGTTCTGTGGTTGCTGTGGAACCTGGATTGAGAATGGTCGAGGATATAGTTGTCTTCGATGAATCTTGTTAGCTGTGAGTTGATGGTCTTTTCAGCGACTTTTGCCGTGAAGGGGAGGAGCCAGATGGGTTGGTAGTTCTTGAGGTCCGTGGAGTCCGCAGAGAGCTTCTTGAGCAGGTGTCTAACTTCTGCACATTTCCAGTCATTGGGGAAAGTGCCGGTCTCGAAGGTGGTGTTGATGGTGAGTCGTAATTCTGGCGCGATGGTGGCCCAGGCTCTGAG
Organism: Triturus cristatus; assembly: GCF_964204655.1. Taxonomy (NCBI): domain Eukaryota; kingdom Metazoa; phylum Chordata; class Amphibia; order Caudata; family Salamandridae; genus Triturus; species Triturus cristatus. The sequence continues at coordinate 1,189,363,778 of NC_140592.1, forward strand.
GTAGATGAGTGGTGGGCAGGGGTCTGTTAGGGCACCTGAGTGGATGCCTTTCATGGTTGAAATTGTAAACTGAAAATTAAACTGTACGTTGGATTTGAATTGCAGAGGGTGGTGGGAATCGAGCCCTGAGTGGGACACGCTACCAGACGGCAAACCGGACACATTGTACCGCCATTTTGGACATTGTGCGGTCTAGTGGTTAAACTGGGGGAAATAAAACGGGACTCTGCGTGGGCGTGCTCGACCCTGAAACAGAGCAGTCAGCTGCTCGCATGCTCGTGTCTTAGCTGCTAATTTTGCGATTTTGCACTGAATTTTAAGCACTAACTTTGGTTTTAAAGTGTTCATAGCAATCCCTTATTGTGTTTTAACTGTTTAAATTGAAAACTGAAAATTACACTGAACATTGAATTTGAATTGCAGAGGGTGGTGGGAATCGAACCATGAGTGGGACTCGCTACCAGGCGGCAAGCCGAACACATTGTACCGCCATTTTGGACATTGTGCAGTCTAGTGCTTAAACTGGGGGAAATAACACGGGAAGCTGCGCGAGCACATTCGACCCTGAAACAGAGCAGTCAGCTGCTCGCATGCTCGTGTCTTAGCTGCTAATTTTGCGATTTGCGATTTTGCACTGAATTTTAAGCACTAACTTTGGTTTTAAAGTGTTCATAGCAATCACTCATTGTGTTTTTACTGTTTAAAATTGAAAACTGAAAATTACACTGTACGTTGAATTTGAATTGCGGAGGGTGGTGGGAATCGAACCCTGAGTGGGACACGCTACCAGGCAGCAAACCGGACACATTGTACCGCCATTTTGGACATTGTGCGGTCTAGTGGTTAAACTGGGGGAAATAAAATGGGACGCTGAGCGAGCGCGCCCGACCCTGAAACAGAGCAGTCAGCTGCTCACATGCTCGTGTCTTAGCTGCTAATTTTGTGATTTTACACTGAATTTTAAGCACTAATTTTGGTTTTAAAGTGTTCATAGCAATCCCTTATTGTGTTTTAACTGTTTCAATTGAAAACTGAAAATTACACTGAACATTGAATTTGAATTGCGGAGGGTGGTGGGAATCGAACCATGAGTGGGACTCGCTACCAGGCGGCAAACCGGACACATTGTACCGCCATTTTGGACATTGTGCAGTCTAGTGCTTAAACTGGGGGAAATAAAACGGGAAGCTGCGCGAGCGCATTTGACCCTGAAACAGAGCAGTCAGCTGCTCGCATGCTCGTGTCTTAGCTGCTAATTTTGCGATTTGCAATTTTGCACTGAATTTTAAGCACTAACTTTGGTTTTAAAGTGTTCATAGCAATCCCTCATTGTGTTTTTACTGTTTAAAATTGAAAACTGAAAATTACACTGTACGTTGAATTTGAATTGCGGAGGGTGGTGGGAATCAAACCCCGAGTGGGACACGGTACCAGACGGCAAACCGGACACATTGTACCGCCATTTTGAACATTGTGCAGTCTAGTGGTTAAACTGGGGGAAATAAAATGGGAAGTGCGCGGAGCGGGCGTGTTGCTGGCGCGCCCGTCAGCGTCCCGGAGGCGACCGGTGCCGGAAATGCTGCTGGGCACCCGCCGGATCTCAATTATGGCATTGGGTATTTATTTTATTTTATTTATTTATATTCTTATATGGCGCAGGAACTCGACCCCCGAAGGGGAATCTCCGCGCTTATGGTTACCAAAGAGCCCAGATCTTATCTTATGCAGGGAGAGTACCTAACAAGAGCCTAACAGCCGGCAAATAGGAACGTTTTCAAGGATTTTTTAAAGATTGGAAGATTAGTAACGTTTTTAAGAGCAGGGGGCAATGAGTTCCAAATGATTGGTCCTTTGTAGGACAAGGCACGTCCTCCCTGCCTGGCTTTGTTTATCCTAGGAACTATAAGTTGTTGCTGACTGATGGAGCGCAGGCTACGACTAGGCGTGTAAGGTTTGAAAAGTTCTTTTAGGTATTTTGGTCCATGGCAGAATAAACAACTGTGAATAATACAGCAGATTTTAAATTTTACCCGCTGTTTGATTGGTAGCCAGTGAAGTTTTGCCAGAAGGGGGATTGACGGAAATCTTGGCTGGGCGTTGAGAACTAGTCTCGCAGCCATGTTTTGGACTACCTGTAGTCTTTGAAGCTGTTCTTCATTAGCCGCGACCAGCAAGCCGTTACAATAGTCAAGTCTACTGATAATCAAGGCTTGGACAAGAGTCTTCCTATAGGAGTCTGATAGAAATGGGAAGACTCGCCGGAGCAGCCCAATGGTCTGAAAGCATAAGCCTGCTACTTGATTTGTGTGCTCTTTAAACAGAAGGGATTTGTCTAGACGCACACCAAGATTTTTAACAGTTTGTTTAGGAGTTGGAGTAGGTCCTAGATCCAGAGGCCACCATTCCGGAGACCACAGGAGTGTGGCATCCCCAAACAGCATTACCTCTGTCTTCCCAACATTACACTGGAGGCGATTGGCGGCCATCCAGTGGGATATTGCCCTCATTCCGTCCGCAAAAGATTTTTGGATTGCGGGCGTCAGGTTTTTAAAGGGGAACAGAAGCTGAGTGTCGTCAGCATACGAAACAGGAGTGAATCCATAAGATCTTACGATATCCGCCAGGGGGGCTACATACACATTAAACAGTGTGGGGCTTAGACATGAGCCCTGTGGTACTCCCTTGGTGAGCTCCCTTGAGATAGAATGGTGGGAGCCCAATCTTACCTCTTGTTGGCGTTCTGAAAGAAAGCTTTCCAGCCAGGAGAGAGCCACACCCTCTATACCTCTTTCCCTTAGACGATGAAGGAGTATCTCGTGAGACACAGTGTCGAAGGCCGCGGATAGATCTAACAGCACTAGAATCATTGAAATACCTCCATCCAGTGACATTTTGATGTTGTTAGTCACTGAGAGGAGGGCAGATTCAGTGCTGTGATTGGGCCTGAATCCAGATTGAGAAAAGTCTAGGCCCTCCGTTTCCTCGATGTATTTAGACAAATGAATGTTTACGTGTCTCTCAGTCATCTTGCCGAGAAAGGGTAAGAAGGAGATGGGTCGAAGATTGGAAAGATCGGTCCATGGAATCGCAGCATTCTTTCGAATAGGATTCACTACTGCTTTTTTCCATTCCGTGGGTACAAATCCTGTCCTAAGGGAATGGTTAATCAATGATTGAATGTGGGGCCCGAGCAGAGGCTTCAGAGACGCAGTGATTGTAGCGGATAGGAAGTCATCTGGGGAGCCAGATTTAATATGGCTCATAAGGGAGGTGAGGTCCGAGTCACTCACTGCTGGAAATGTCATAAATGTGGCTTGATTACGTGTGGGCAGGGTAGAGGGGGAAGAGGGGCTAATATTATTTTGAGTGACAGCTGATAACATTTTATCATATATCAGATTAATTTTGCTTTCGAAGAACAGGGAGATTTCATCACATAGTTGTTGAGAGAATTCATCAGGGCTTTTACATGCAGTGGGTTTTACGAAGTCCTGAAGAATTTTAAATAACTCCTTGGAACGGTTTCCTGCTTCTTCCAGTTGTTGGGAGATACTGTTCTTCCGAGCAAGTTTAATGTTTTTGTGATATTTAGTCTCAGCCTCCTGATGTGCTTTCTTATTTTCTTCAGTTCGTGTTTTCCTCCATTTTTTTTCCAACCTCCTACATTTTTGTTTTTCTGTTCTGAGCTCCTCAGTGTACCATGATTCCTGTTTGGTGACAGGGTATTGCTTATGCAATTTTAGAGGTGCTATTTTATCAATAGCTTCTCTGAGAGAATTATTAAATTTAGTTAACATGGTTTCTGTACTGTCTGTCTCTGTGGGAATGGGCTGCCTCCATTCCTTTTGTAGTTCCTCTACGGTGACTTTATGGCATTGTCGGCGCCAAATGGGTGGAAGAGAGTTTTTATTGGAGGGTTTATCCGCCTTAGGTATTAAAAATTCCACCACAAAATGGTCGGACCAAGTTATTTGAGCCGGGGAGAGGCATTGTGTATTGGGAAAGTTGGTGAACACTAAATCAAGAAGGTGGCCACCTATATGGGTGGGCTCATGATTTTGCAGAGTCAAGCCAAGGGAGGATAGTTCAGAGACCAAGGAGATTGTTTCAGGGAGTGTGGGATTGTCAGCATGGACATTAAAGTCAGCAAGAAGAAGGAAATCTTCTTTTGCTTTGAAATGTGGGGCCAGCATTTCTAATAAAGCCAGGGATAAGCCAGTAGAGGGCCCCGGGGGACGATATACTAGGGCACCTTTCCAGAATCTATTTGAGGCATATTGCATTTTAAAAATCAATATTTCAAAGAGGGGGCTATGCCTCTGCTCTAGTGTGGTAATTTTCAAATGTTCTTTATGCACAATGGCTAGGCCACCACCTGTTTTTACTGGCCGATCGAAATGCACAAGTTTATAGCCAGAGGGAATCCCCACAGCAATAGCAGGAACAGTGTGGGGTTTCAGCCAAGTTTCCGTTAGGAAGCAGAGGTCGGGTTGAGCAGAATGTATTAAATCCCATACCTCTAGTTGATGCTTAGGTAGGGAACGAACGTTTAAGAGGAGGCATTTAGTTCCCTCAGTCCCGATGGATGGACTATGTTCCCTATTGTTTGACTTCTCAGAACCGGGTGTTGTAAAAGAAGTTTGAAATTTGCAATTAATGCAGGAAAAAGGGGCCACGGGGCAAGTCCAGGAGTTTCTGGAACAGTTTGGGGGAGCAATGGGTCTGAGTTGTAGTAGCATTTGCGCCGTGTACCTGACATGGGGAATATTTACAGATACGATTGGCGAAAATGTCCGGGTCAGGGTCCCTAGTCCCGTCCTGTCACGGACGGGCGCAGACGGGCGCAGACGGGCGCAGACGGGCAGGACTCTGGCACGACTCCGGCGCTAATCCGGCGCGTCCGCTGTTCGCGTCCGCTGCGCGGAGTCATGGCCGTACCTTTTTAAAGCGCTGCTAGAGCGCGTCACCCGCCTGACCCACACCCAATATGGCCGCCAAGAAACCGGGAAGCCAGCCCTCGGTGTCAATACTCGGCCGAGGGTGGTCCAGAGGCAGGGAAGGGGGAAAGGAGCACACAGCGCCTAGGAGCGCAGGGAAGTAACTAAATGCACACCGCTATGTAAATACACGATATGCAATATGAGAAATGCAAATACAATCAAAATGTTAAAAAAGCGCTAGAGACACAAAGTAAAATGATACACCTCCCGGCTTCCGCCTCAGGAGTGGCAAGGTTGCTGCTGTTAGTAACCGCCGGAACAGATGCACAATTCCCTTTTTAAAGCGCTGCTAGAGCGCGTCACCCGCCTGACCCACACCCAATATGGCCGCCAAGAAACCGGGAAGCCAGCCCTCGGCGTCAATACTCGGCCGAGGGTGGTCCGGAGGCAGGGAAGGGGGAAAGGAGCACACAGCGCCTAGGAGCGCAGGGAAGTAACTAAATGCACACCGCTATGTAAATACACGATATGCAATATGAGAAATGCAAATACAATCAAAATGTTAAAAAAGCGCTAGAGACACAAAGTAAAATGATAGACCTCCCGGCTTCCGCCTCAGGAGTGGCAAGGTTGCTGCTGTTAGTAACATCATAGGTATCATTGATCTAAGCTATTAGCCATCGGAAAATGCGTGAGCTGCCGCCCCCACCTATCTCTTTTAGCCAATGTGGACTGCCTTACTTGCAAATGTTGTGGATGGACAGTCTCTCCCAGTATAAAGGGCACGGAGCCTCTACAGAAATCCGATAATGGCGCCCACCAGGATCGGACCTTGGGGGAAGGGAGCCTCTTGAAGGCTAGTCTGCTAAACATCAGGTCGTTAAAAAATCATGAGCTTCAGCTCTTCGACCTTTTAACTGACCTAAAGCCTGACATTATGTTTGTTACGGAAACTTGGTTAAATGACAGCTCCAACCCCACTATTACTAGCGCAATTCCCCCGGTGTACCGGATCCTTAGAAAGGACAGACCGGGGGAGTGGCCATCATTTATAAATACCTTTATTCCTGCTCGCTACTCCCTACTGCTGAGATAGAGGGAGCGGAGGGACTCGTTTTTTTGCTTACTGTGTCGGCACACCAATCTATCGCCGGGATCATAATCTATCGACCCCCGGGGCGGACAGAAACGTTTTAGAATCAATTGGTCGTGCCATAGCCCCTATTGCTGCCAAATACAAGCATTGCCTGGTACTTGGATATTTTAATATCCATATGGATCAACCTGGAGAACCTGAGCCTTCCAGGTTGTGTGAATCACTGAGTATCTTCAACCTGGCCCCCTATGTCTTCTTGCCTACTCATGAAAAAGGCCACATCTTAGACCAGATTTTTTCAATGGCCAGTATAGAAATGGAAGTGCCTCTCCCCATAATATGGTCGGATCATTTCTTGCTTACTTTCAGAGTCCCTAAAGAATCTAGCAGGTCTCTATCATATTGCAGGCCCCATCCGAATAGTCTTAGGCCTTTTAATAAGTTCACGGCAGAGGCACTGGATAGTGCACTCAGGCTGCACCCTATTCCGTTCAATGGAATATTGGAGAGCGATGTACTCTCCTTGGAGATCTGGTTACAGATCCGCTCATTGGAGTTGGCCCCTCCTACAACCCGGGCAGCTAATGCCAGTAGGGCCTCAGCACCATGGTTTACGGAGGCCCTTCGGAAAAGTAAAAGCGCATGTTAATGTCTTGAGAGAAGAATTTTAATCCCTCGGACAAAGCCACCTATAAACAGACCTTGAAAGTCCATTACTCCAAGGTCTGTGACGAAAATAAACTCTTCCTATCCACCAAGTTGAACAGACGGGGAACAAGGGTAAGGAATTGTTTGAAATTGTTAAAGACTTTTCATCCCCGAATGCTATGAACAGCCCGTTTATCCCGACCAGCGACTGGACTAACAGTTTAGCGCACTATTTCTTTGAGAAGATTAAAAACATCCAAGATTCTTTTAAGGAGATGCCTCGGGTTGAGGTGCTAAATACAGCTGCTATCCCCAGAGTTAACTCTACTCTAGGTGCTTCCCTCTTACAATTCCTGCCTATCCCACTAGTTAAATCTCTCGAGATAATGAAGGCTTTAAAATCCGGTCCCCCCGTGGACCCTTGTCCAGCGCGAGTACTGGCGTCAATCGCTGAAGTGATTAACCCAGCGGTGAACCGAGTTCTGAATTCCTCCTTGTCGGAGGGTATAATGCCTGAGAGCTGGAAACATGCTAGAATTCTCTCAGTTAAAAAAAACCTACAGCAGATACTCTGATAGCATGTAACTATAGGCCAATTTCACTGCTGCCTTTCTTTTACAAAGTTTTGGAGAAATATGTCAACATAGTTACTACGGAGTATGTGGAGGCTAATAACATATTACATCTGAGTCAGTCAGGGTTCAGAGCAAACTTCAGTACTGAGACGGCCTTACTAGAAGTCTCTGAAACTATCAAAACTACTTTGGATAGAGGGGGCAATGGGGTACTGGTGCTATTAGACCTGTCTGCGGCCTCTGATACCGTGACCCATGTCCAACTCCTGGAAAGACTTCAGGACGGCGGTATTGGTGGCAAAGTTCTAAAATGGGACACTTCCTTTTCAAGCGGTCGCCAGCAAACTGTATGGTCCCCCCCTGACTCGGCCCCTATCACCCCCATGAAAGTAGGAGTTCCCCAGGGCTCAATTATATGTCCGGCCCTGTTTAATATGTATATGGCCCCCCTTGCACTCTTAGCGGAGAAATACGGTGCTAAAATTGTATCTTACGCCGATGACATGCAACTTCTATTCACCAGCGAGAAGAGCACTGTGTTTAGAGGCAGTGAGATAAACACCTGCCTAATGGAGGTGTTTTCCTGGCTCAGAGTGAACCAATTAAAATGTAATCCTGAAAAGTCGGAAATTATTATTTTTTGGTTCCAATTCGAGTGAGGAATGGCACCAGTGGTGGCCATTGAACACGTCCCCTCCGAAGTATTCTGTTACCACAGTAAAAAACTTTAGGGTCAAGTTGGATTCGGACATTTCCATGAAGACCCAAATTCAAACTGTGGCCGGCACCTGCTTTGGGCTTTTAAAAATGCTGAAGAACTTCCTCCCCCTGCTCTCGGTCCCCCTCAGAAAGACGGTAGTGCAGGCCCTGATTGCATCAAGGCTGGACTACGCAAACGTCCTATATCTAGGCTTACCAGAATATCTTTTAGGTCGCCTGCAGGTGATTCAGAATGCGGCGGCCAGAGCCATTCTGATGGTAGGACCCAGGGCTCACATGACCCCTCACTTAAAATCACTTCATTGGCTTCCGGTGTGCAAGAGGGTCCAGTTTAAAGCTCTTAGCCTGGCCTTTAAGACCCTACACAACTCAGGGGCCCATTACATTAGGAAAAGGATCCAGCACTATGCCCCTCAACGAACGTTAAGGTCCTCGATGCAGTTTCTGGTGACCATTCCTAGGTTCTCCCGTTCTCGAATGGGCGGCTGCTCTTTTCAAGTGGTGGCATCCGGCTTGTGGAACGAATTGCCACCTTCTCTTAGACAGACATCTGACTTAGGTGTGTTCAGGAGGAAATTAAAAACCTGGCTATTTCAATAGTATTACTAGCTAGCTGCTGTGAGCTCACTCTGCCTGTTTTAACGGTCTTTAGCGCTGGGACACTCAGTGGAGTAGCCGTGCGCTTTACAAATACCCAATTACAAATACCCAATTACAAATACCCAATTACAAATACCCAATTACAAGTTGAGGCGGTCTCTTTGGTCGTGATCGGAGTCCAGGAGGAGATGGTGGGCTGGCTGGTGTTGCCAAAGGACGGGATGGCTGCAGAGTCAGGAGTTTGGTCGTTGAAGTTGTTGTAGAGGTTTTTGATCTTCAGGTGGAAGTAGGATCCGAGCTTGTCGCAGAGATCCTGGGAAGGGGTGATGTCCGCGGCTTCGCTGGGGGGCTTGGTGAATCCCTGGATGACGCTGAAGAGTTCCTTGGAATTGCTGGAGTTGGCAAGGATTTTGTTGTGGATGAAGGTTCTATTGGTGGTTCTGATGTGTTGGTGGTACTCCGTCATAACGTTCTTGTAGGTGGTATGGTTTTCAGGTTTCTTGCTGTTTCTCCGGTTTTTCTCGAGGTGTCTGCGGGTGTGTCTGCCTTCTTGGAGGTTGGTGTTGAACCAGGTGGCTTTCCTGGGGAGGTGTCTGTCGGAGTTGCATAGCGGGGCAAGCTTGTTTGCGCAGTTGGAGATCCACTTGTGAAATTCCCTGGCTGCAAGGTTGGCGTCGCTTGCGGCGGTGGGGGTGTTGCAGTTGAGTGTGGAGTTGAGCTGCTCCTTGGTGACTCTGCTCCAGTTCCTTCACGGAGGGGGCGGAGTGGGTTTAGGCGGTATGGGTTTGTCGGCAAGGAAGTGCACGCAGTGGTGGTCAGTCCATGGGGGTTGCGTGGTATGGCTGAAGTCGATGCTGTTTCCTCCTGCGCAGATGGGGCCGTTGGTGTGTCCTGCCTAGTGAGTCGGCGTGGTGACGAGTTCTTTCGCTCTGATAGCGGCGAGGTTGCCCAGGAGGGTGGTGGAGTTGTGGTCACAGGGGTTGTCGAGGTGGAAGCTCAGGTCTCCGATGAGTATGTAGTCCATAGAGGCGATGGGGTGGGGGGGTGATGAAGTTGGTGAAGGTGTTGTCAAAGAGGGCTCGGGCCGGGAGGTCTGTAGGCGAGGGTGCCGCAGAGTGTGGACCTGGAAGCGCAGGTTTTCGGCCGCGGGGATGTTGTCGCTCGAAGTGGAGAGGTGGAGGAAGTTTTTGTGTGCGATGGCAAGTCCTCCTCCCGGGTGTTTTGGGCGGTCCTTCTTCTCTATCTTGTATCCGTCCGGGTTGGCAATGGCGATCTCAGAGGCGGAGGAGGCGTTGGTCCAGGTTTCTGTAGAGAAGTCGACGTCAGGTGAGAGGATGTCCAGGAGGATCCAGATCTCTACAGCATGCCTCTGCATGGAGCGCACATTGAGGAGGATGCATCTTAGGTCATCGGCAGTGTTGGCGGTGGGGCGCGGTGGTAAAGGTTTTGCGGCAGTGGCGGCAGGAGAACTGGCTGTGGGTCGTGTATGGCATGAACTGCTGGCAGTTGTTTTTTCTTCCAGGATTGAGTGCCAGGAGGGTGGCTGAGTCGAAGCGGTGGATGGTCGGAGATCCAGGGTCCCTGGCGCTAGTCGTGGTCGGGTCACGGATGGGCGCAGACCGGCTTGCCTTTGATGCGCCATCAGCGTGTCTGCTGTGCGGCCGCAAAGCGGCCACAATTATAATAGGGGAGGGGAGGGGAGGGGAGGGGAGGGGAGAGGGAGAGGGAGAGCGCAGCTGGGAGGCGGGAAGCGGCAAGGGGGGAGGGCTACGAGAACGGGCACAAGAAAACTGAAGCAGACGGCAACAACAGAAGTTAACAAGACAAAATCATCAAAAACAGAAGGCAAAGACAAATAAAAAATTAGATGACAAAACAAAGGGCAAAGTAACAATTCAGGCAATACCGGCAGAGGACCAGGGGCAGGTAGAGAGCGAGTCGAGAGCAGTCTCGAACCCTGCTCGCACCAGGCAGCAGCAGTGACAGACAGGCGGATCTGCGGGGAGAGAGCGGGTCTCTGGCCAGAAGGTCAGAGGACTCGATCGATCATCTGCGCAGCAGCTGCCATTAAATAGGAGAGGGGGAGGGAAAGCGCAGCTGGGAGGCGGGAAGCGGCAAGGGGGAGGGCTACAAGAACGGGCACAAGAAAGCTGAGGCATACGGCAACAACAGAAGTTAGCAAGACAAAATAATCAAAAACAGAAGGCAAAGGCCAATTAAAAGTTAGATGACAAAACAAAAGGCAAAGTAACACTGCAGGCAATACCGGCAGAGGCCCAGGGGCATGTAGAGAGCGGGTCGAGAGCTGTCCCGAACCCTGCTCACACCAGGCAGCGGCAGCGACGATGGACAGGCAGAGCTGCGGGGAGAGAGAGCGGGTCTCTGGCTACAAGGTAGGGTGATCTAACTTCCCGTTACCTGTGGGTAAGTGTCATCAAGCTGCCCGTCTTGGTGGACAGCTGGGTAGCATCCCTCACATGACGTAAACAGGAATCAGCTGGGCTGGAATTCCAGCATGGGACGACCTCTCAGTGCCAGCAAAATGCTACTCTGTCTAAACAAAGGATCAATGTCATATATATTATAACATCATCCATACTACCATGTCGAAGCCCCAGTTAGGCCACTATTGTTTATTTTATTGTGAAAGCTCTGTCACTCAATGGGGAAACAAATAACAATAGTTTGCTTGATGAACTTAGCTCTTGTACAGAATGATCCATGTTTTCAATAGTGTGCCTGCGAAGTGGAAATGTAAGCAAAGCTCAGTTCAGAGAATATTATCCTGTACTTGCAAGCAAATGAATTTGTGTCAAATGTCATCGTGTCTAAGGAGAGAGGAAACTTAACAACATGAGCATGTAAAGATGGCGTTTCTAGCCGGACCTAATGTAGCCATGTGATAAGTCCTGCCTTCTTTTTGCGTTCTGTTACTTGAAACTTTGTTTTTCTCTATTTTATGTGCACAAATACATATACCACAAATCATAGAAAACAAGTCTGGGTTAGATACTCTGGTATGGCATGGGACAACTTAAGAGCTGTACATTTCCAACTCCCCATAACTGCACAAATGCATTGTGCCTTCGACGGCGACTATGATTCCCCCCAAATTTACAAATCTATGACCAATGCCTACAGTATGAAAGGTTTTCTGCAGATTGGAGGTCAGGTGTGAAGACCAGAACTATATTTCCATGCCAGGTGCTGGCATGCTACGTAAGTGATGCACTGCAACCAATGGAATGGACATCGGTCAATGTCCCCCATGCGCAGGGAGAACACTCCCTAATTGTCATGGGAATTAAGGATTTTGTTTTCACTAACCCGCTTGCACTTTGAAGGTTTGTGTAAAAAAAGTTTACAAGGTCCCAAAAGAAATTACGCCTGCTAAGTTCCTGTGTCTGCAGAGCAACTGGAGCACAGCAAGCAGGGATTTCTAAATTGGGTGGGAAGCCCTCCACTGACCTGGGTGGGGGGGGGGGGGCACTAGGTCACTCGCCCAAGCACGAATAAGGCCCTTTCGTGGCAACAGCAAACTAGTAGTGGTTTTGTCAAACATGCTTGCACATTCACAGTTGTCCATACCACAAGGGAGTCTGCAGTGGTTAATGTGTCAAACAAATAAGCACTAGGGCCCTCGTCAGGAGGCCACTGCAGATTGCATCACCCATTGACACTTCCAGCGCTGCCAATGACATTACCAGCACAACTACTAATCATCACACTCAGACTATTCCAGGCCCTCAAAGTTATAAGAATGGCTTGGAAGCAGGTATTACTCGTTTTTAATCTATAAAGAATTAATGAACAACTGCTGTTGTACTTATCTCTAAATTAAAAAGACAGCGCCACCATGTGGCAGACTGTCATAAGTGCCTGTGAGGACAATTAAGTGCGGTGCCGAGAACCGGAAACCATCGGCTCAAATTAAGCACTGGAGTACTATGTTAAGAAATATTAAAAGAACAATAACTTAAATCCTTAAAAAACTAATGAAGTTAGCCACAAATGTTTCTGTTTTGTCAAAGCAGGTAGTTTTAATCTGTTTTGACAGTTTATGTAGGGTTTTATTTATTGATCAGCACTATTAATGAGGGTAAACTAGCGGGTATAGCGGCATAGGTTCTACCATGACCAGTGCTTAATTTGTAAAATATTAAGTGCCAGGGCTCTGACCAGGAGGCCACTGCAGCTTCCACCACCCATCGCCCTAAGTGTGGTGTTGACAATTAGGTGCCGGTGCCGAGCACTGGAAACCATTTATGTGCCGGTGCTCAGCACCGGAAAGCACCGACTCGAATTAAGCACTGACCATGACCAATAACCAGAGAGGGGCTGGTCACAGCAGTAGAAAGGCACCAATTTTGACAGTCTGTACCACGTCACTGGTCATATAGGTTCAGCCAGAAATCCTCGAGCAGCAGCATCAAATGCCCAAAGGAGTGTGAAACACCTAGGAGGCGCACAGCTAAAACAGCATAGGTTTAAGCCATTTACAGCAGGTTAGAGGGTGAAACCAATACTACCTTGGTGGTTAGGAACTCTGGCAAAATGACCTTCCTCAAGTGGTGCCTTGTCGGTTTTCGGACCCCAGACCAGTTTGTTTTGTCCAACAGCACAGTGTCAATGCTAGAGGACATCTGCAGTATGAACCATGCCCAGCAGTACCTTCAAGAAGGCATACCCACATTGTTCGTTGACGCTGTTTTACTTCCATACCATCTTATTTTTCATGAGTTTACATTTTAATGGGGACTTGTGGGCTGCAGACCTAAGACCACCATCAATTTGGGCTAGGTAAGTACTACCATCTCATGGCTCTCCTTATGCCCCGAGAACTTAGACCCCTCCTGCAACCACAGAGAAGTAAATGTAAATTGTAAATTGATACTTGTATAGCGCACTACTCACCTGCAAGGGTCTCAAGGCACTTGTACGAATACCGCTGTGAAACCCATCCTGGCTTTCCCTGTGAGGTGTCCACTCCTAGGCACCCCCAAGGTGGAGGCCAGGCATCCTTAGCGTTGTGGGGGCCGTTGTGGAGATTAAGCAAGCTATTGCCCAGAGTGGGACTCCATGATTGGAATAGGCACCGAGGCGAGAATTGTCAGGTCCGTGGAATTTGTTTTGAGCCCAAGACCCGCCGAGGCGGGGAATTGAACCCTGGTCCCAGGCCAGACCTCTGCATCAGGGTCTGCCGCTCTAACCATTGAGCCACACTTCTCCACTTACCACTTACTTGCTAATTAGGGAGACACCCATTTTAGGGATGGGTGGGCTGCCATGCAGTGATGGAAGATGGACAAGGAGGGGGAGAACCCTCTTGCCAACATGATGTATGCAGATGATGCGGTTCTTATCAGCAAGATACTAGTTGGCTTGTAGAGGTTGATTTATATATTATATGAGTATTCGCTACAATATAAACTAGATGTAAAAGTAATCAAAACAAAAACAATGGTCATTAGCAAAACAATAATTAAGCAGCCATCTTGGTTCTTAAACAATAAGCTCATTGAAGGGAACAGAAAATAAATAAAATACTCAGGATTATTGATTGATTGTAAAGGATCATTGTTGTCCACAAGCAGAATACCTGGGGAAGCCCAAGCATTATTATCAGCATTCATAACACTTTACACAACTCTGAAGGGCCCACCGCTGGATCCAATAATGAACATAGTTAAGGCAAAGCTTTTACCAACAGTGAGCTATGGAAGTGTGGCCCTGCGTGGCATAGATGCTCCCACACTTGATCAAATTGTAACAAAGGCCTATCAACTGCTGTTCAAGTTTGCCCAGGTCCATTGGAGTTTGGTATGCGTATAGCAAGGCAAGGGGCTTACCTCATGTTTGGCCATATGCTCAAATCAACAAAGCTCGACTCATTCCATTCATTGCTCTGGGGTGAACTGATGCAGAGTCACTCCAAGGCTCCAGCTCATCTGTATTTGGAAAGAGCTTCAACAAGCCTGGGAGCGCGAGATCTTTGGAAGGCCTTGTGTCGACAACCTATCGTAAGTGCTCTCAATGCGAATGATCCCATTTTAAATATAAATGTGACATTCTTGATGCAGGCTGAAAATAAACTGAGGTTATAATACTTACTGTGCATAGATGATTGGTGGCTCTGTAAACTTTAGCTCTTGGAAGGAAGGATGCCTAAGGAACAATCTCAGTTAATGAAATTTATGAAAATCATTGAGGAATGTGTATAGACACTTGGCGGCTCTTAAAACTCCAGCCATCGAAGGAAAGATGCCTGAGGAACTATTTGAATTCATAAAAAATATTTAGGAATGTGTTTTATTACTTTTTAACTTTTGTAACTAAGCGCTATCACTTTATATCCATTTTAATGTTTGTATTTAATACATGCAATGTTTTAAGGTGTTAAGCATGAAGAAAGAAAGGAAGAAAGGAAGAAAGAAAGAAAGAAAGAAAGAAAGAAAGAAAGAAAGAAAGAAGAGGAAGGAAGGGAGGAAGGAAGGAAGGAAGCAAGGAAGGAAGCAAGGAAGGAATGAAGCAAGGAAGGAAAGAAAGAAAGAGGAAGGAAGGAAGGAAGGAAGGAAGGAAGGAAGGAAGGAAGGAAGGAAGGAAGGAAGGAAGGAAGGAAGGAAGGAAGGAAGGAAGGAAGGAAGGAAAGAATGCAGGAAAGAAGGAAGGAAGGAAGGAAGTCTAGGAGTTTTTGAGCCCTCCCCAGACGTGTAAACAACCCCCTGAGTTCACACTGTGGGGAGTGAGGGAAGAGAAGCATCTACTTGCACCTGTCATTTTCCATGCGCAGGAAAAAGAATAACTGAGTTTTTGTGTCAAGTACATTTACATTATATTCTGCTTTGTTTAAACCATATTAGTACATGTGCCACATAAATACAAATCTCTAACACAAAGCTTTAAATTCATTCAAAAATTGATCACAGAATGCTGAACAATATTTGAAATCATAGAAAAAGTATGTGCGGACCAGAATACCAGTTTTATACAGAAGGAATGTACATTTTGTGTCATTCATGTAAACCTTTCACTTAAGCACCACGTGTGCAGTTCTATCACTATTAATCGTTTTTTTAAATGACAGAACTAGGCACGCCTCCCTAAATCTGACAAAGAGCCCTAAACTTGAACATACACAATTTTCTCACTTCACGACAATCCGAATGTCCTTATCCCCCAACAAGCCCCCTTCCCTAAAACCTTATAGGAGTGTTTGGGCAGCACTGACTCATCACTGGCAATGCTGGTGACTTGCTCCATTCTTAAGTGAACTTCAGGTTTGAATGTTTGTGCTCAGGTCCTAGAGTCATAAACTAATTTCTGATCATCTAAGCTCAGCTGCCAGGATATAAAAGTGATATACCTTTAATTTGTCTTTACCCACTTTTGGAGGTCAGTGAAAGGAAGGCTGTTTGGGGAATGGGAAGAAGAAACATAACTTCAATGCCGGTTCACTAACCTAAGGCTCAACTTTTAGATTATCTAAGCTTGTTTACGCATTTGTGAACGAGACTTGACCCTATACATCAACTGTGGCATCCTTTTGGTCTCATCTGTCCTCTTGAGTGGCTTCTGTAGATGACTCAGTGTAAACTGCTTGTGCAACGCAGCAGTAAGAGGAGAATATTTACCAAGCTCCATCGCGACATGATGGGGGGCTCATATGATAACTCGCTATCTTGAAGCTTCCCCAGATTTCAGTCATTGAACTTCCACAGGGTTAAGGTTGCCTGGGTGCCATCTCCTCTAGTATTTTCCTCTCTCTGTCCAAAGTTCATTATTTGAGTTTTAAACATATTAATAAGGAGATGGTTCCTGGAAGTAGATTATTGTAGAACCTTACCATCTCTAGGTGGTTGAACAGACGTATGACCTAAGACATCAATGCCATCTGTACTTTATAATGAAGATTTAGATGAATAAAACCTGCAATGAGCAACAATGACTGTAATATTACTGGGGTAGACATTAAGGCCCTGATTATGATGTCGGTCGGAGTTGTCTCCGACCGACATCATCTCCGACCAACATCATCGAGGATTCAGGTTCAACTGACCTCCGGTCGGCGGTCCTGACCTCAATATTACAATGCGACCACACATGGTGCTTTTCCATACTCCAATTTCTCTATGGGAGCTTGTGCTACGGCCGTTAACCGGCCGTAGCACAAGCTCTCATAGAGAAATGAGAGATTCTGTTAATCCCTGCACCGGGTGTGCCTGCCACCCAGTGCAGGGATTAACAGGGCCCCCAACCAGAGGCCACAGGGAGAAGGGGGCCCCGCTTCGGGCCCCCAAAGTCGCTTTCCGACAGGCTTTACATGTTGGAAAGTCCGACATGGAAAGCCTGTCGGAATCTGTCATCATAATCCCAATGGCGGAATCGCCGTCGTTTAGGGATTACTTGCCAGTTCCAACTGTCCGACGGGCTTCTTGAGCCCGTCGGAAGCCTGCTGGAATGACCGGCCGGTTTCAATTTTGACTGCATAGATTAAAATTAGTTATCAACAACAGGGGCAACCCTGAAACCTGAACCTGGGGCAAACAATAGTGGAATGCTAACAAAGGTTCAAGTTTAACATTTATATGTAAAAAAGATACATCACAAAAAGAATACTTATACAATACAAAAAAAGAAAAAATCAGGAAAAGGAAAAATAGTATGCATGTACATAATACAAAAGTAAATTACAAAAAGCCCATATAGAAATTTGATTCATAAAAAATGTATTATTAGATAAATAATTAGATCTAGAAACATACAAAAACATTAGCGTTCAACACGGTGCACAAACAAAATGAACAATACAAAGTGTAATCACAAGGTGGCTGAGGAAATAATTATGCACAAAGTGAAGTTCAGAACAAGACAAAAAACAGCACAAAGCAAAAATGTGTCCTCCTTAGTTTGGAATGAAAAGATGGGGAGCAGCGCACTCCTATTAGCTTACTTATCAATTCTGTTGAAGTAGATGATGTAGGTGCTGCAGTGTTATGCTCGCTGTCTATCGGGCATATGAAGTAATGAAGAAAAAGGGACAACCATCTAATGGTTGACACTGCGCACAGTACTAAGGGTAACAAAAGATCCTGAATTATTAGTCACATTGACAAACAAATAATAATCAGATGCAAAAAACTGTATCAGGAAGACATATATTAATTCATATATGCAATGAATAAATGCAACGTTTTGTCAATACATTAGTGTGAAATGACACTTTTTGACAGTCATCAACCTAATGATTTTCTAACAGAGCAAAAATCTGGTACATAATACATTTGTATGATCACATGATGACATATTGATGAGCCCAATGCATTTCGGGACTATGATGTCCCTTCGTCAAGGGCAATCTGTAAAAGAAAATACATAAAAATCATAAAAGGTGTTTAACCCTAAAGATTACATTATAAGGTACTCAGTAGTGAAACATCACTGATTGTATGGTCGTCAACTGTGAATTATCCCGGATAAATCATCAAACAACACCCTACTGATACCAATCACGCTGTGTGTAAGAGGTATGAAATACAGTGTAAAGTCAAAGGTAGTATCACCCGGGGGTGTGAGTACACCATAGTGGTGTAAGTAAACCAAGTGCAAACTGTTTAATGTGTGTCAGGCCAGAGAGGGGGGGATAGAAAAAATGAAACGTGATGGCTAGAGAGCCTCACCTCATGTATTATGTTGTTGAGCCCTCGATTAAGGAGATAATCAAAATAACCGGACAACGACACTGCTGAATAGAAGGGAACAAACAAGAAAAACATAAGAACGAACAAAGAGCGTCTGGAATGAATTATATTCAGGACTGATCCCTACTTACCAACTATTTGGTGTAGGCAGACGCGGAAGCGAGTGCTGTAAACAAAGGAACATTACGTAAAGAAAAATCCTAAGAAACCGGCAAAAAAATGAGACAGTGCAGGCGCAGAACCGCACATGGACAAAGTACTCACTGGTAAAATGTGAATGGCGTAGCGTAAACCGTGGTGTCTGAAGGCGTCCGTTACTGGAGCGAGATCATCTAATTCGAACCTGGCGCCATTAAATAACGCTAAAACGGAAGAACTGATGCGGATATGGATGTTCGAGGAATGGTCAAGCGAAAAAGAGGACTAACCCTGGTCGCCATATTGGAAAGGTATACCATGACAAAAAAGCGAGAGAAACGCCAAAAGTCAAGGAATAAATAAATAAGCATGATTTAACTGAAAAAAAGAACCTGAGAAAAGCGATCAATGATTAGGCACTCAATAAATGGCATGAAAAAGTTGAAAGAAAACATGAAGCTAATAAATGAATACGAAGGGGAAAAATGAATACGAAGGAGAAAAATGGGTACTCAACACGTCCCTAAAGTGGAAAGGAACGAACACCCATGTGTGAATATGGTATATTAATACGGAAATGACAAAAAAATAAAAAAGATTTACATGAAGGTGATACCGTATAAGCTATGGACAAACGGTCACAGGATATTAGATGATGTATTTATGAAGGTAAACTGTCCTACACGGATATGGTCATTACATACTATAGGAAAGAGGCAAATAAAAACGAGAAAAGGGAGAATGTAGTAGGAGGACGGTGGATGAAATGCAGGGTGGTGAGGAATTTTTTTTTTTGATACTGTGTGTAACGTGTATAAGGAGGGGGATAGTGAACCCCAGAATGTTAGAGACAGACCAGAAAAAATTGTGCACTAAGAGAAGTTATGGCAAATGTCTACAAAAAACATGATAGATCTAGTCGGTCATTGAGCCCACACGGAGCCAGGGTATGTAATTTCTGAATCCAGAAAATCTCCTTACGTAATAGTAGATTGGTAATGTCGACCCCTGGTCTGACATTAATGGTTTCAATGATTTGAAAACGGAGTTGGGAGATTGTATGTTGTGCTTCTGACCAATGGATGGCAAGGCTTGAGGTGGTGTTTTTATTTCTAATCCTGGATTTGTATTCCGTGATGCGAGTTTTTATTTTGCGTTCGGTTTTGCCGACATAGGCCTTTCCACAAGGGCATTTGATACAGTAAATGGCATGTGAGGTGTTGCAATCACTACTGTGTTTCAAAGGAGTCTTGGAACCCGATGTGGGATGAGTAAGGATGTTGCCTGTGATTACATTATTACAATGCACGCATGCTTGACATTTGCATGTTCCATGGTAGATATTAGGTCTTTCATTAGTTGTGGTAGGTTTTAGGAGAGCACGTAAGTTTCTATCTCTAGTGTACGCGAACATGGGTTTCTCTTGGAAGAGATTTTGGAAGTCTTGTTCTTGTTGAAGAAGTTCCCACCGTGAGTGGATGATGTTCTTGATTTTGGACGATGAAGTAGAGTAACTGCTAACAAATACCAGTCTTTTAGGAGAAGTACGTGATTGTTGTTTCAATAAGTCATGCCGTGGTGTAGCCATGGCTCTTGTTAGACAATTAGTTAATACTTCCTGAGGGTACCCTCTTGTTGAAAAACGTTTAGAAGTTTCTAGTAGTTCAAGTGAGCTGTTCACTGAGTCAGAGCAAATTCTGCGTATTCTTATGAACTGCGAAAGTGGCAGATTCGTGATGAGGTTGCGTGGGTGAAAACTTGAAAAGGTTAGAAGGCTGTTTCGATCTGTTGGTTTGTGAAACACAGTTGTTTTGAAATGGTTCAAAGATGTTTTGGTCACTTGAACGTCCAAGTAGTGGATGGAGTCCTCATTAATAGTGTATGTAAGTTGAATGTGGGGGTTAGTTCTGTTTAGAGTCTCAATCATTGTAGTGAAGGACAATACTGTGTCATTCCAAATCAAGAAGATATCGTCAATGTAGCGATAATATAAGCTGATTTTAGACCACCAATCAATATTGGAAATAATGTTATCTTGCTCATATTGTGCCATATAGATATTCGCATAGGCTGGAGCTCCCGAAAATCCCATGGATGTACCATTCAATTGTGCATAAAATTGCTGTTGATACTGAAAGTAGCTATTATGCAAGCAAAATTTGAGAAGCTGGAGAATGAAGATTTTTTCAATGTCAATGTCCTCCATTTTAAGCAGTGCCCATTCCACTGCTTCAAGCCCTGCAGCATGTGGGATCGAGGTGTAGAGTGCTGTTACATCGATGGTACAAAGAAAAACGGAGCTTTGAGGGTCAATCGTGACCTGTTGTAGAACTTGAAGAAAATGAGTGGTGTCTTTGAGGTAGGTCCTCCATGTTTGTACAAATTTTTGAAGGTAATAGTCCAAAAATTTCCAGATGGGGTCAAAAATGGACCCACAACCAGACACAATTGGGCGGAATGGCGGATCGTTTGGATTCTTGTGGATTTTTGGAATCATGTACAGGTGAGGCCATTGTGGATTGGTTGACATGAGAAAAAGACGTTTAGCATTATCAATCCATTCGTAGTCAAGTGCTGTATTGAGTATTGAATTGAGCAGATCTAATAGTTGTACTGTGGGATCACATGGTAATGGCAAATAGGTATTGGTATCAGAAACATGTGCTGATACTTTTGAATGGTAGTATTCAGAGTCCATGACCACTATGGCGCCTCCTTTATCAGCCGGTTGGATTGTGATCAATGGGTTGTTTGCCAAGTTCTGTATGACGTGACGTTCGTATTTCGAGATGTTGCTATGATGTTTAGGTCTGTAGTTAAGCTTTTCCAAGTCCTTGTTAACCAGTGTTTCAAAACTATCCAAAGTCTTATGCGAAGAAGGCGGCATAAATGTACTTTTGGGCTTGAATTGTTGTTGGGTAGGTACACTGTCTTGTTGGGTAGTGATTACAACATTATTGAAGTAGTGCTTCAATCGGATAGTACGCATGAAGTTGAAAAAATCCCCTTGTGTCTGAAGATGAGTGGTGTGAGATGTAGGTACAAACGATAACCCACGTCCCAGGAGGGACTTTTCTTGATCATTAAGTGTGTAGGATGATATATTGATGACTAGTTCACTGTTTTCCCACTTCGTAAGGCCTTTCCACTTCCTTCCTTTCCCTCTCCTGGTATTTCGTGTGTGGTTGATTTGGATGTCTCTCTTTGAGGCGGTGGACGCCCGTGATCCGTTGCCTGTGATAAAAAAGAAGAAGTAGAAGCACTCGAAGAGGCAGGCATTGTTTCGGTCGGCGCAGTGACACCTGAAGGGGTAGGGCCAGCTTGTTGAGTAAGAATAACTGTTGAAGCAGGTGTGCGACCAGTGGTTGTGTCTTTGTCTGACACCAGACTTTCGTCGGAAGATGTGGGTGTTTTCTTGTTGTCAAATCTTTTGCGAGTGTATATCTCAGCCCAAGTATAAACTTCATTGAGTTTGTAGTCAATGGTGTCGCGCCTGTATTTTCTTAACTTGCCTTCTTGCAACTCTCTTTCATAATTGTCCAGTTTCTGATTAAGGACTTCCAATTGTAGCTTCCAAGAATCTGATTCCATGCGCAATTGTAACTCACTTTTTAGAGAGTAGATTTCATCCTCTAAATCCTTTATGGTTTTCAACAGTTCCTCAATTATTAGGAGAATGAGGTCTAATGAACATTTATTAAGTATGGAATACCATTTATCCATGAACACAGTGTTGAGGTGAAAACGGAATAACATTGGTTTGATGGCAAGGCGTAATCCTCTCTGAATTCTTTTTGCTTTGTGGTACTGAACAAGTGTGGAGGCATGTAGTTTTTGATTAAGTTGTCTCCTTGTTATAAATTCAAGCTGGCGTAGTTGTTGAGTGATGGATCCACCATGGGTATCGGTGGTTTTTACTTCTTGGATAAGTGAATAAATTTCGGAGGCTTCATCTGAGGTATAAGCTTTTATGTTGGCTCTGTTGTCCGTAATGTTCGTAATGGCATCAAACGACATGTTGGTCGATGGGTGCAGCTGCTGGGACAGTAGTTTCAAATGAAAAGATGGGGAGCAGCGCACTCCTATTAGCTTACTTATCAATTCTGTTGAAGTAGATGATGTAGGTGCTGCAGTGTTATGCTCGCTGTCTATCGGGCATATGAAGTAATAAAGAAAAAGGGACAACCATCTAATGGTTGACACTGCGCACAGTACAAAGGGTAACAAAAGACCCTGAATTATTAGTCACATTGACAAACAAATAATAATCAGATGCAAAAAACTGTATCAGGAAGACATATATTAATTCATATATGCAATGAATAAATGCAACGTTTTGTCAATACATTAGTGTGAAATGACACTTTTTGACAGTCATCAACCTAATGATTTTCTAACAGAGCAAAAATCTGGTACATAATACATTTGTATGATCACATGATGACATATTGATGAGCCCAATGCATTTCGGGACTATGATGTCCCTTCGTCAGGGGAAATCTGTAAAAGAAAATACATAAAAATCATAAAAGGTGTTTAACCCTAAAGATTACATTATAAGGTACTCAGTAGTGAAACATCACTGATTGTATGGTCGTCAACTGTGAATTATCCCGGATAAATCATCAAACAACACCCTACTGATACCAAAGTATTTAATGGCCATATCCGTGTAGGACAGTTTACCTTCATAAATACATCATCTAATATCCTGTGAGCGTTTGTCCATAGCTTATACGGTATCACCTTCATGTAAATCTTTTTTATTTTTTTGTCATTTCCGCATTAATATACCATATTCACACATGTGTGTACGTTCCTTTCCACTTTAGGGACGTGTTGAGTACCCATTTTTCTCCTTCGTATTAATTTTTTCTCCTTCGTATTCATTTATTAGCTTCATGTTTTCTTTCAACTTTTTCACGCCATTTATTGAGTGCCTAATCATTGATCGCTTTTCTCAGGTTCTTTTTTTCAGTTAAATCATGCTTATTTATTTATTCCTTGACTTTTGGCGTTTCTCTCGCTTTTTTGTCATGGTATACCTTTCCAATATGGCGACCAGGGTTAGTCCTCTTTTTCGCTTGACCATTCCTCGAACATCCATATCCGCATCAGTTCTTCCGTTTTAGCGTTATTTAATGGCGCCAGGTTCGAATTAGATGATCTCGCTCCAGTAACGGACGCCTTCAGACACCACGGTTTACGCTACGCCATTCACATTTTACCAGTGAGTACTTTGTCCATGTGCGGTTCTGCGCCTGCACTGTCTCATTTTTTTGCCGGTTTCTTAGGATTCTTCTTTACGTAATGTTCCTTTGTTTACAGCACTCGCTTCCGCGTCTGCCTACACCAAATAGTTGGTAAGTAGGGATCAGTCCTGACTATAATTCATTCCAGACGCTCTTTGTTCGTTCTTATGTTTTTCTTGTTTGTTCCCTTCTATTCAGCAGTGTCGTTGTCCGGTTATTTTGATTATCTCCTCAATCGAGGGTTCAACAACATAATACATGAGGTGAGGCTCTCTAGCCACCACGTTTCATTTTTTCTATCCCCCCCTCTCTGGCCTGACACACATTAAACAGTTTGCACTTGGTTTACTTACACCACTATGGTGTACTCACACCCCCGGGTGATACTACCTTTGACTTTGCACTGTATTTCATACCTCTTACACACAGCGTGATTGGTATCAGTAGGGTGTTGTTTGATGATTTATCCGGGATAATTCACAGTTGACGACCATACAATCAGTGATGTTTCACTACTGAGTACCTTATAATGTAATCTTTAGGGTTAAACACCTTTTATGATTTTTATGTATTTTCTTTTACAGATTTCCCCTGACGAAGGGACATCATAGTCCCGAAATGCATTGGGCTCATCAATATGTCATCATGTGATCATACAAATGTATTATGTACCAGATTTTTGCTCTGTTAGAAAATCATTAGGTTGATGACTGTCAAAAAGTGTCATTTCACACTAATGTATTGACAAAACGTTGCATTCATTCATTGCATATATGAATTAATATATGTCTTCCTGATACACTTTTTTGCATCTGATTATTATTTGTTTGTCAATGTGACTAATAATTCAGGGTCTTTTGTTACCCTTAGTACTGTGCGCAGTGTCAACCATTAGATGGTTGTCCCTTTTTCTCCTTAGTTTGGGCCACATGTAGGCGTCGACGGCGTTTCGACCATAATATAATTAAATAGTCATCATCAGGACAGGACAATTAAGGGAGCATCCAAGTTAATTTATTAAAACATCTTATCATATGGTTGATCCAACCGAAAGTATAACAAACGTATTGGATCAACACTGTGGAAGACTCAGGAATCGAATGATGCAAAATAGAATCTAATAAATCCAATTTACATAATATGCCGAAGATAAGTAAGCTCAACAGATGGAAAAATTAACCAGCCTGCTCTTTCAAAGATAGGTGCAAAGCCAAACGAATGGCAAAGAGCAGATATATGGTGTAAACATCCACATTAAGTTCAGTCCACAAAGATCCTGTAGTTTACATAGGTCAGGCAACAGATGATGGAATTGGAATCATTCTTTAAAAAAAAAACTGAACTTTGCTGCCAATGAGTAAATCTAGCTAAGGCTGGTATGAGATGTGCACAGTAACCAAATCCCACACAATAGGCACTCAAACATCCCAAAAATATGTACGATCCAAAGCCGTCCCAAATTAGGCGGTCGGAATTGAAACGGTTGATGTAAGAGTCTTTCCAACTGACATCAAAATAAGGCACTAAGGGCCATATGTAGGTAAATTACATTTACCGATTCTTAAATACCGAATTTTACCGAATCGGTATTTATGAATCGGTAAATGTAATGTAGGTAAAAAAATACCGAATCGGTAAGTGTCGGTATTTTAGAGTCGGTATTTACCGATTCGGTAATGGCAACTGGCTTCCCATTCATTCCTATGGGCCTGGAGGCCCATAGGAATGAATGGGAAGCCAGTTGCCATTACCGAATCGGTAAATACCGAATCGGTAATGGGGGAGGCAGTATCATGGGTGGCAGGGTGTCACATTGACACCCTGTTGCACCCCTGAATCGTCGATGTGTGCACATGTGGCGCACATACATGCCCTAAGGGCATGTATGTCTGCCACATTGCACACTTCACAGTGCACTAAAATGCATTTTTACACCTATTCGTCATTTACCACCAACTTTCAGTTGGTGGTAAATAACGAATCCCCACACCCACGACACACTCCCCCTACATCTCATTTCTGGATTCGGTATTTACCGAATCCAGAAATGATCCCCCTACAGTGCAAAAGCCTAAATACCGGTCGGTAACGGTATATTTACCGAAAATCGGCCGTTACCGACCGGTATTGGGCTTCCTACATATGGCCCCAAATGTCAGGACCAACAACTGTTTCCCAACCCCATGCATCTGGAATTTCCACAATGCCCCAGGTATGGTTACAAAAACAGTCTCATACCGAAATTTTAGATGAATATTTTACAAGTGTATACATAAGTACTGAAAAGCAATGCAAACATATGTCTGTGACCTTTCAAGAAAGGTGGCAGCAGTTACATATCTTGGTAATGAGGATGTGCCTTATGACTTTTCGCTGGGTGTTTCAGCCCAGTGGTGTACCAATAGGCCCCGCAGCCCCCGCAGTGCCGGGGCGGGCGAGCTTCGACACTGTGCACTGGTGTTGGGTCTCTGACCTGAGAGCTTCAGACTGGGTCAAGAGCATGGGGGACCACCTCCATTTATTTTGGCCCCCTCAAGCTTCGATATGGCACTGTTTCAACCCAACAATACCTGCATTTCACTTTGTAAAATAAAGTCTACCGCTGTTTCTGGTCACCTTCTGCCACAGGTCTGGGCTCGATTTAGATGGCCAGCTTTTGAGGAAAAGCTGAGCTCTCCTTTCTATGCTGTTCATGAACACTGTCTTTGTAAGGAAGAGAAGGCGTTTGGCAGCCCAGTTTTGATCTGCAGAATTCTCAGCTAGCAGAGCTTCACCGGGAGAGAAAAGTATCAAGATATGACCTATTAGTGATGCGAACTACCGTAGTTCAGGTCCTATTTTATTATTGCATTTTCATTGGTTTTACACAGCAAAAACACAATTGTCGGCCTCTCAGGGCGTCCTTAAAAATACTGTTTTAAATTATAAACAATTATTTATCCGTTATGATAACCCTGTTTCATTTTTGTTACATTTCCTGAGTCCCTTCTAGATTCAAACTGCTGAGTAAAACCTCTTTGGTGAGTGTTTGCAGATGGCCATCCTTACTGCCTGATAGTGCTCCTGACCCATGACTTTTAAACCGGGGAAGCAACAACCTTGGACTCCCACCCATACATCCTGAGGAAAATACTCCTACCTCGCTGCGAAGACTTGGAACTCCCTACCTCTGCACCTCAGGCGATCACCGTCACTGCCTCAATTCAGGAAGGACCTCAAGACCTGGCTCTTCGACTGAACTGCAGAATCCCCCCCCCCCCCCCCCCAGCGCCTTGGGACCCTTACAGGTGAGTAGTCACACTCTATAAGAACCCGTATTGATTTACATTGCAATTCAATCCATTTTAAATTGGTGAAACTTGCGATATTACTTTCATAACAAATGATACCCAATTCACAAAGTCCAGAGTTAAAAGGCCTGACATCTGCTTCTTTATCATCACTGCCATGTTCATGGTGTAGAAAAACCACAGGAGTTTTTAACCCATAAACCAAACTGAGATCAGGGTAAGTACGGTATAAATGCAACAATATCTCAGCAGGAGTTATTGTGATTACTTAAACTTGTATGTGCAAGACATTACAATAGGAGAACACAAGAGAGGAGGCTTCAAATAATTCAATCAAAGCGCCCGTAGGCGTCATATATTATCAGAAAATCACGAAACAGTTGTTGAAGCACTGTTGGGTATAAATACCAAGGCAACCCTAGTGGAATGTGTACAAAGTGCTCGTGACAGTGAAGTAACGGCGCAAGTGACAACGTGAAAAACACCACAGCATACGGCGCAAGAGAATTTACAATATATAAACAGGTTAAAAGGTTCAAAACATCAACTTGTTCGGTTATACAATTTGGTAATTTCCGTTATGTTAAAGAACCAAGGGTCAAAGTGCGCCAAAGGCGTTTGAGCTGGTGGGCAATGGTCGACGGCGTTTCGATCCTATTTAATTAGGATCATCTTCAGGACCTGGGTCGCCTATTCGTGGAGTGCTCTGTGAATAAAAATAGGTATCAGGGCGGCTGAAAGGGGGTTGGAAAAGGGGCATAATTGGCGGGAAGGAATACTCTCAAAAGCATACCTGAAGCGCATTGGGTCAAGCGCTAGCGCTGGGGAAGAAGCGATGACGATGTGAAGACTGGCCACGGAGTGGTCAGAGTACAATTGAGCTGTGTATCAGGAATAAATCAGCCGAAATGTCTATGAAAAGCAAGAAAACGAATTTCACCGTAGAGAACGATGGAAGGTTGAGTGCGCTAGGCGGAAGAGGAAGGCTGGGGGCTTGCGGGGCGAGAAACCAAAAGCGGAATGGGCGTAAAACTCACCGCTTTGAGATGTGAATCGAGGCAGTTGCAGGGATGTCACCCTGATCGTGATTTGGAGCTTCAGGACAGTGCCTAATGGAGAGGGTAAAGGACCAGGGAGGGAGATTAGAAATCAAATTGTGGCGGGGTATCTACGGGAAACATGAAAATTAGGTTGATCGCAGGCTTACCTATTTAGCGGGTCAAAGGATCAGAATAATGCTGGATGCTGGAATAAATCCACAATTCAGGGAGCACGGGGACGCCACGGTCGTGTGCAGTCCACGGTAGAAGCCTGTAGTCAAAGACGCGTAACCAACTAAAAGAAGGAAACGCATGCCTACGGGAAAAATCCCGAGAGGCGTTGATTGGGTCCTCGGAAAGAGGGGAGGGGTTGTAACTAAGGACGCCTGGGGTGGGTCCGTGGAGACGAAAAAGGAAAGGGAAGAGTTGCGCGGGAATGTAGATTGTCATGCAGAGCGCTGATTAGGCTGGGGGTGTGGTGTTACCATGGACGCCTAGAGTCAGTAACTTGAAAGGGCGAGGGGGAATGAATTGAGGAAGTGATAATAGACTCAAGAAGGGGTCAGAAAAGGAAAAACAGTATAAGAAATGAACTATTGGTGGTACATTCAATTAAATATGTACCTCTCGTGCCACAAATAACGTAAAGATAAAGACATGAAAGCAATACACAATTTCCAATAAACAAGTACAAATGTCATACATAAGACGCTTGGGTTAGTTATAAGGGGATATTAGGCAGCAGATTGTGGATGTATATCACAATTATCAAGGGACTGATAAAGGGGCAGAGGTGAGATGCATCACAGGAGAACACAAAATCATGTATGGCAGTGTAACTAGAGTCTCAGGTGGAAAAATGAATAGTGCTGTTCCACTCATCGATGGTGTTCAGCCCCTGGTTCACAGAATTACAGCGTGTTTTCCATTGGCATTCACTTTTGTTCAGAAGAGATTGCAGATTACCCCCCTGGGGGGGAGGCGATGTTGGTCTATTACTTGCCACTTCATGTCAAGTACATCATGATTCTTTTCCAAGTAGTGTGTAACCAGAGGGGCTGTAATAATCTTACAATGTATTCTGCTTTTATGCTGAATAATTCTTTGCTTTACCATCTGGGTCGTTTGTCCAATGTAGATGAGATGACATGGACACTCAATGGCGTAGATTACATTCTGTGGAGAGGTGTGGCTCACTGGTTAGAGGAAGCAGACCCAGAAGCAGAGGATGCCTGGGACCAGGGTTCAATCCCCGACGCGGCAGGGTTGTGGACCAGGGCCAGCGGACTCGATAATTCTCACTTCGGTGCCTACTCTAACCAGGGATCACACTCGGCGACTCTGGGCATTAGCTTGCCTCATCTCCACAACGGCCCCCCACATTCGCCGGGGATGCCTGGTTTCACCTTGGAGATACCCTGGAGGGAACATCTCACAGGGATAGCCAGGACGGGTTCCCCAGCGGTCTACAGCGCCAGGACGCCTCAGGGCAGCAGTGCGCTTTACAAGACACATACATTTACATTTACATTTACATTCTGTGAGCGACAATTGGTGAACGTATTTAGGGTGTGTGATAGGTTGTTAAATCTGAATTCCTTAGTGTTGACTGTAAGTTCGCAGACGCTACATGATTGGCATTTGTAATGACCCAGTACAGGTGGCAGACCCCAAGTGGAGGTGATGGTATTGGATTTGGCTGATTTGATGGGCCAAGTGATAGCATGAACCAAGTGATTGGATAGATTATTGCCGCGTTTGAAGGAGAAAAGAGGCGGCTCCTGAAACGATTTATTGGTTCTCAGAAGTGTCCAATTTCGTTAAATGATTTTCTTTACTTGATTACTGCAGGGGCTGAATTGGGATACAAACGGAATTCGAGAATTGGTTTTCTTGGGTTGAGGTGTCAGTAAAAAATCACGGTGGCAGTACCAAGCCCTTTTACGAGCTCGTGAGACCAATAGGCATGGGTAACCTCTGTCGGTGAGTTTCTTGCACAGGACCTCAGATTCCCTGAAATAGTCCTTGCGCCATTTACAATTCCTCCGAATGCGAAGGAATTGACCGTAAGGTAGCCCATCTTTGAGTCCACGGGGGTGGTAGCTCGAATAATGTAACAGAGTATTCCTCTCTGTGGGTTTCCGGTACAGTGATGTTCCAATTATACCTTCTTCTGCATGTATGTTCAGATCTAAGAATGGCAGGTCGTTGGTTTTATATTCACACATGAATTTCAAATGAAGTTGAGAGTTGTTCAACCACTCGACAAAGGATGTTAAAGTCACAGCGCACCCCTTCCAGAGTAAAAGGACATCGTCTATGTATCTTCGCCACAGGGAAATTTGTGGTCTGAATGGGTTGTTGGGAGAAAGTATAAGACATGTTTCAAGTTTATGGACAAAGAGGATGGCAAAATTTGGGGCAAAACAAGCACCCATAGAGACACCTTTGATTTGTAAATAAAAATCATCCTTGTACAGAAAAACATTTTTTCCAAAGCAATGTGCAACAGGTCCATGATAAATTCTGTAGGAATACGAGTTGGTCTTGGTCTGTTCTCCAGTAGTTCGTAGATGGCTAGAAGACCTTCATCATGCGGGATGTTCGTATATAGGGATTCTATATCCAAACCCGCCATCAATTCGGTCTCAGTGTCATAAGGTCTGTCTTCAATGGTCTTGATCAAATCCATACTGTCTCAAATGAAGGTGACAGTGAGGGGGACAAATTCCTTAATCACTGCATCTATGTATTTACCCAAAGGCGTCAAAACAGAACCACAGCCGGAAACAATAGGTCTACCCGGAGGGTTCTGGATATCTTTATGGATCTTAGGCAAGACATAGATCACTGGCGTTCGTGGGTGTGCATTATTGAGAAAGGTGAATTCTTTTGGAGAGATGATATTTCTGGTTTGTGCTTGTTTAGTAATGTACTGTATTCTGTTTTTTAGATCCGTAAGGGGATCATGGGTGAGCTTCCGGTAATGGGCCGCATTTGCCAGTTGTCTACTGATTTCTGAATCGTATTTGTCATTATCCATGACAACAATTCCACCCCCTTTGTCTGCCGGTTTGATGGTTGAATCGGATCTCTTCTTAAGGTTAAGTAGGGCCTGTTTTTCAACAAGTGAGAGATTGTAAGGAACATATTCAAAACCTTTCTGTACGTCTGCAATCTCATGGAGCACTATTCGCTCGAAAGAAAGTATTACCGGAGGCATAGAGTGTGAGGGTGGACTGAAAGTGGATGGGGGATGAAAATTAATAGTGTTGGCGTGGATAGGGTCCATTTTTTTCCTGGGAAACAGCATCGATTCTACCATTATTGAAAAAATCTAACTTGGATCCAAAAGACCCGAACAATTACAGACCCATTTCACGTCTTCCTTTGCCGGCAAAAATGATTGAGAAGGCCATGGACGGCCAACTCAGCATGTTTCTTCAGACTAATTGTCTGCTGGACCCTACGCAGTTTGGCTTCTGTGCTGAACACAGCTGGCTTTGATTAAATCCACAGAGGAGATCAGAGAGGCCTTGGACCATGGAGGCACCGCGATATTGATCATGCTGGATCTCTCGGCGGCCTTTGATACGGTCCATCATGAAGTTTTGATGGATCGTTTATCTGAAAGGGGGGGTCCAAGACAAGGCCTGGGATCTCCTGAGGTTCTTTCTTACCAATAGGACACAAATGGTGGACCTGGGCAAAGACAGATCCAGGCCTTTCTCTCTTCTGTGCGGGGTGCCAGAGGGGTCATCTCTTAGTCCCACATTATTTAATCTGTATGTGTCACCATTGGCAGCCCTGATTAGATCCTTTGGGTTCCAACCGACTTTGTACGCGGATGACACGCAAATTATGCTGTCTCTGCGTGGTAAAGAAGTGGAGACGGGATTAGGATGCCATGATTGCATGCAAGCCATCGTGGGCTGGATGTCATCAAAATGCTTGAAACTTAATTCAGGAAAAACAGAGGTTATCATATTTGTTAATATCCCAAATCTCTGGATGCCTGATTGGTGGCCAAATGTAATGGGCACGCCTCCGGCCCCTACTGAGAGGGCCAAGCATCTGGGGGTGATTGCTGATTCTAAACTCTCTTTTGGTGATCAGTTAAGCAGGGTTGTTTCAACCAGCTTCTACCTCCTCAGAATCTTGAGGAAAATAAAATTCCTCCTCCCTGAAGATAGCCTGAGGACAGCAGTCACAGCGCTCATTTTGTCACGACTGGATTATCGCAGTAGTCTCTATTTGAACATCCAAAAGAGACACTTGAATAGACTCCAGATCGTACAAAATGAGGCAGCCAGGCTGCTAACGAGCACACCCAGGTTTGTCTCTGTGAGGAAGGGACTTCGAGATCTTCTTTGGCTCCCTGTGAAACAGCAGGCACAATTCAAGACCCTCTGTACCGTTTTTAAGGCCCTACAGGGCATTGGTCCTGCTTATCTGAGACAACGCATACAATGGTACGTTCCTGGAAGAGCGTTGCACTCCTCGGAAGCAAAACAAGTGATCGTTCCTCGTGTCAAAAAAGCCAGTTGGGGTGGCGGGAGTTTTCTCCACTGTGCCACAAAGGCTTGAAACAGCTTACCCTTGCACCTCAGAAATTCTACCAAGCTCCTCCCCTTCAGGAAGGGACTGAAGACCTGGCTCTACTCCTGAATGGTCTTATCCTTTCTATAACCATGTAGGCAGTGCTCAGCGCCTGGACACCCTAGGGTAACAGTGTGCTCTAGAAGCTTTATTAACATAACATAACATAGTTATATTAAGCATACAGAGGGAAGGATAATGTGTAAACTCTACAGATTGACCAGATAGAAACCTACAACTCAATTTCTCAGATGCCCAGGGAAACGTTGACAGCACTGTCACCAACTTCAAAACCAAAGAACATCCTTTTGCTGCTGGTTGTCATCT
The DNA here is from genome assembly GCF_964204655.1 of Triturus cristatus. Lineage (NCBI taxonomy): Eukaryota > Metazoa > Chordata > Amphibia > Caudata > Salamandridae > Triturus > Triturus cristatus. Next base: position 1,189,396,701 of record NC_140592.1, read on the forward strand.
CTTGGACCGCAGAACCAGCCAATGTATGCCATCAGTTGAAACACATTTCCAAGGCGCCTGCTTTGGATCAGCACCTATGCAGCCAAAGAAACTAATCAAGTTAGGAGCGCAAAAAACAATATAAACAATCCAGGTGCTAAATTGTTTACTTGAAACGCTAGGTGGGATAAGCCTTGATAAATATGATTACATTAGGAAACTTTTAATTTTATTTTAGGACCTGAAGGTGAGGCTTATGCTTGGTGAAAGCTGACACACTACCAATGAATTGGTATAGCTGATCACTTTAAAGTACAACGTCTTACTGTAGAATCCCAAGGTAAGTGGTCAATCTTGAGAATATCTTCCAACCTGGCATGTGCCAGAAAGGTCCTTGAAGCCATTGTGTCCCTTACCGAATCGTCTCCAAAGCAAAACTATGCCAGTTCCATGCCCAAACCACCTATCAAGCAAGAGTGGCAGTGGAAACAGCAAATTGACACCTGGGAGAAATGATAAACTGTGGAGATAATTTGGTTTGATCCATACTAACCATGAATTAATAAAAAATCACCAATTGGACCACACAGAGAGTTGGGTTCTCCAAATACCAAGGGTAGACGGCTACCGCTCTTGTGTTATTTTGTGATCCTTCTGGAAATATTGATTATGTGCTTATTTTGCATGAAATCAAACAATAGCACTGTCAGCTTCCCAATCAGCACTTCATAAGGTAGTTCCGAATTTGATGGTCATTAAGAGAACTACTGTAGCACCTGTTAGTTCTTCTACTCATGAACGCATGTGTATTCATGGTAAATGCAATTTAGTGGAGAGTGTGCTTTTATCATTGTGCATCTAAACTAATTTAATTTCCTGCACCCATTGTCTAATCAGGTTACAATCTATTTGGAAGCACGAAGTGCATGCCGGTGATCCCGTTTGCTAAACCCATAAATATTTTCATGTTTGCTAAACACTAGATGGCCTTTAACTAAAACTCTTTCAAGTTACTCATTCGATTGAGTCCACAAGAGAACTTTTCACCTGACTCTTGTCAGCACAAGATTTGGGCCTCAGCCATGTACAGCTGTGTGCTTTCTGCTGGTGTCAGTTTTTGCGCTATGTTTTCATCTTTTACATTTTCTACTGTGTGTTTATATTTTACATTTCCTACAACACTGGGCTAGCTAGATGCCATACATTGCAGGGAGTCATCATCATGTGGATGGGGATGTGGGGAGTCACTGAAACCCCTGAGGACGAGTTGTGGGCATAAAAATGGCACCCAGACATCAGATCATGTTGCATTATAGAGAGGACCGAAGGACTGCCTGCAGTTCCCTGAACCTAGCAAAGAGAGGCTGCATCAAAGACTAGACTGCATCTGCTGCTTCTGGGCTAGCAAAGAGAGGACTGTGCCTGTGGTGCCCTGATAAAGTAAAAGTCACCCCTGAGTCCCAGACAGAAGAGGTGAACTATAAGAGTCAGTTGGCTGAATTCCTGTTACATCACCAGGGCACCAAAAGCTGAAGAAGCTGCCTTGGCCAAGTTGGTAGCCACACTTGCTTGTTCACTGCTGACTGCCAAAGCGCAGTAGGCAGAGTGAACCTTGACACTCAAAAGTTGCACGTGAGTCTGCCTGACCCGGGAGGGATGTCAAAGTGCAGTTTGGTTGCCCCTGACCAAAAGTTAAAGAGAACTGCTGGTTTCGCTGTGACGAGAGACCAGTGGCATTTGTTTTTTGACTGGACTACCTGGCCTTCCGAGGGGCATCAAACTCTCTGGCCAAAATCACCCAACAGTGTTTGTGGACACAGGGGTTGCCCTAGGAAGAACCTGTCAACCGAATCAGCATCCTCAGTATCTTCATCATCCTATGTCTCTTGCATCAGGACCACTCCATTGATGTCTATGGAAATCTGCCAATAGAGCCTGGAACTGGACTGGAGACTGCTTTGACTGCAAGGTAACTGTCCTATTAAGACTTACTGACCCCTCTCTGACTTACTCTCTGCCGGAATTGGTTGCCCAGAGTCAGCTGGAGTAACTGAACACAACTTTACAAAAGTTTTCAAGAGTTTTCAAAGTTACCGCTCAGTCCGCTAGTTGCTAATTTTTGTTTGCAATTAAAGTGGAAAGCAGAGATTGGTGTTGGATTTTTTGTAGGTCGTGTTTCTTATTCAATTGTTCAGGTTCTTCTAAATGCATTCCACTTGTTCCTTTGTTAAAGGCTGACTGCTTGAAGCCAGCTACCCAGGGTTGAGCTAAGGTTTCACAAGTGAGCCTAACTGGACCCAAGACTGTTCTGTGATTTTATTACACGGTGAGGTCGCACAACCACACCATAGAGTAAACTGCATTTCCTCACAATGATTGAATGATAATTTGTTAAAGCAAGCAATTCCCTGATATCCTGGCACTGTCTATATAGGTAGGACACATATTTAACCAAAAAAAGATGAGTTTTACTACTGCTACTACAACTACTACTCCCAATGATAATAACAGTGATTAGAACAAAACTAATAGTTTCTGCAGGATTTATAACATGTCATCAAGGCATGATGATACTGTTAATAATGACCTGTACTTATGCAGAGTCAAATGCTCTTGTGCCTTAATCGATACTTGTCCAAAGATTTGGCTGCCTTGCCGGACACGCCCAGGGTTCACTTCCATCCACGGTGACAGATGTATGCTGAGTCTTGAAAAGAGCTCCAGTGAGTCATCAGAGTTAGGAAACACTATACCTTACTTATACAATACCAAACATTCGGCAGCGCAGTACTAATGTGGAGATACTCACATTTACGTGATGTTGCGTGAGAGGCATTTGTATAGCACACATTCTGTCATTAGTATGGCCTTGCCGCAGAGAAGTATGGATGTTTCCAGACTTGGGTCCATATTTAGATCTTGTCGGAGGGGAATACTCTGTTACAAAGGTGACGGATATCCCGTGCGCCGTATTACGATCCTATTATGTCCTATGGAAATCGTAATACGGCAGACGGGATATCCGTCAAGTTTCTGACAGAGTATTCCATCTGCTGAGATCTAAATCATACCCTTAGTGTGAGGGCTCCCGATGGGGCTCTGATACGGTATGGGATGTTGTACTGTCTGTAGTGTGGTTGTGTGCGTTCCCCTCTCAGGTAAATGCATCCTATTCATTTTGTTGCGATTGAATGTTCTGGGTGTTTGATGGGTGGGACGGGGAAACTGTAACAAATGATTTATGCATCTACTCTGTCATCAGGCGTGCCCATAGGCCAGAAGAAGGTATCTAGTGGTAGAGTATACATTGAGTACCTTAGTAGAAGTATATGCCATATTTCAGCCGGTATGTTGGATGTATGTTAGAACTTCTGACATAATGTGTTCTCTTAAATGTAAGTACATTGCATGTTCGGGTATGGAATGCAGTTGCAGGGACACTGATACCTAATTATGGGCCAGATGCACTCTTTTTCCAGTCGCAAAAGGCAATTATAATTTATTACCAACTCTTTTGTAACCACAAACTTATTTGCAAACCGCCCTAATAATTGGAAGTCAGAATCCAGCTTACCTAATTAATACTCATTAGGTAGGTAGCAAATTGCAACTCATTCTGGTTATTGAAAATCACAGCAATGCAAGGACCAACACTCTCCCATGTCTGTGATTGATTTTAAACTGGAAACCGGGCTACTTTAACAACAAAAATCAAAGTTTTAAATAAAAAGCTTCAGTGACAGGTGGTTGTGGTCGCTGGATCATTGCCTACTTTCCCTGAAACCTTTATTTCAATTTACAGAGGGGAAGTGGTCTAAAAAGCACCTCTTTCCTTTTGCAAATGGGTTACCTTTCCAACTTGGAAGCCTGTCATTTTTCAATGATCTGTGACTGGAATTCCAGTCGTAATCCGTTGATACATATGGTACCAATTCGCAATTTGGAAGAGTCTCGAACCCTAGTGTTTGCGATCCCAACATTTGCTAGTTCATCTGGTTCTAAGTGGCATCTGTTAGATATGTGAGCACTGATCGGTCTAACTGTACATATGGCTTTTATTGGGGTCTGTATAGGTGTCCAAACGTCTGTCGGCAGCTTCCTGTGCGAAGTATTCTGAAGTGCGCCACAATATACGTGAGCAAGGCGCCCATCGGTCTAAAAGCCTTTGGGTATCGTTCACAAGGCTTTTGCTGATGGGCTGCAGGAATCATGTTTAACGTCGCGTGACACAGGGCGCTGTTGATGTCGACCACGAGGGCCGCGCGCGCCAAGCACCGAACCGCGGGAAATGGACAAGTGGCTCTAAGCTCCTGAGATATATGGCTCCCAAGCCCGAGCCGTGCGTGTGGGAAGCGGGTCTGCAGTCCTGGGCTCGTTTACAGGAACTCATGAATACCCCGGACGGTAATCCGCCGCCGGCTCGATGCTCGGCTGCGCGCGCTATCGACCCGGGCCTGCCAATGGAGGACGCGCGCGAGATTAGACGTCAGGCAGCTGACCAGGGACACCGAGACAACATCATTACTCTAAATATATGAAGACGTTACAGCTGGATTCACGGGCAGTAATCACTCTTCGCAGGTGCGTGGCTCAAACCGACGTGATTTACTGACGGAAGACCAGTAAATGCTCATTTTATAGATCAGACGGTTTGTATTTCATTTTAGACATCTATATGGGAAGGCCTGCAACTGTCATCACCCCTAAAGGTCGTCTTTAAAGTGCCCAAATATTCGACTGTACGTGCTAATCTGATTACGTCACGTTTAGTGCATTTGCCAGATTTAAGAACCACTTGATATTATTACTGCACGTGTAATGCACCGGTACAGCATTGCAAATGCAGCAAGACAACTGCAAGGCGCAGGTGTAATGTGCCCAACTTCCACATGCTGAAGCTGGTGGTGTGAAATGATGGCATTTGTCTACCCTCATTCCTCATTTATGTGCCGAAAAAGCACATTCCACCGTAATTTGGTAGGCTAACTACTGCACGGAAGTGACCAGTGTTGATTTTGTGAAAAAAGAAGTGCCAGGGCCCTATTCAGGCGACCACTACAGCTTGCACCGCCCATTGCCCCTGCCAGTGACAGTGCCAACGCAACTACTAACCTTCGCACTCCTACAACAGTGCCAATTCAGACTACTCCAAGTCCCCGAAACTGTGAGAATGGCTTGGGAAGCAGGCAGTAGTCCTTTTAAATGATTATTCATTTAATAAGTAATTGTTGTATGCTCCTTTTTAATTTTGAGAAACAGCGTCACCATGTGTCAGACTGATATAATTACCAGTGTTGGCAAATAAATGCTGGTGTCGAGTATCAGAAACCACCGGCTCAAATTAAGCACTGGAATTGACATAGATTTTGCCTGAGATTCTGAAGGAGGGTGTATTGGGATCAACAATATGGTTAGGTGGCCTGTTAAGGGCCGGTGTCATCCAACTTTAAAGAGAAAGATAACTATTTTAAGATTATTTATAGATAAAGTTTGTGCAGACATGAAGGGTGAAAGGAATGGAATCCCAAAAAAGAGGGACTGCTGCTAAGTACCAGACATACTCCAAGTATGGTGAGCATCACCATGTACAGGTACAGTTGGATTACTGGTCGCAGGTGCGATCTTCGTAACTAGTCGCAGGTGCTGCGTGGAATATCACTCACCGGGGCGATCTGGGTTACCAGTTGCAAGTATGTTTTTTTTTAAAGTTTTTTTTTATTGCAGATTTATATAGCACAAGCTCGACCCGAAGGTATTGGAGCGCTTTACATGAGCACCGGTTACTTACACATTCAGGCACAGGGAGATTAAGTGATTTGCCCAGAATCACAGGATGTGGACGCGACCCCGTGCTCGAACCGTGGTTTCCAGCTCCAAAGTCGGCAGTCTAGCCGACGGACCACATCCTCTCCCCAGCCGAGTTCTTGGATGCTGGTCGCAGGTACCATCTGGGTAGCAGTCACAGTCACGGTTTAGGTTAACACTCAAAGGTACGGTCTAGATTATCAGTCACAAGTATGGTCTACGTAACTGGCACTTAACTTTTTGACTTCCGTGGATCCCCACTAAATCATTACTGGAACCTGAGGACCCCACTGAATCATTATTGGAATACGGGGACCCCCACTGAGTAATTATTGGAAGACGGGGACCTAAGATTTTTTGATAATGTGAATCACAAAATACAAACAAAACACACAAAAAAACATTCATCAAACAAATAAACACACAATGAAATATTTAATTTAATTCACAAACAAATATAAAAAACTACATTTGAATGGAAAGGATGGCACTTTTTAACATTCAATTGTGGCTGCTCATCGTCCTTACTATGATCTGTTTTATGCACGTGCTCTGCTCCCATGAATCAATCGGATGATACTAACTTCATTTTTAGGCTTCATTTTCAAATTCCTAAACATTTACAGACTGTTTTAAAATGTTAAGTTGTACATTTTGCTTCTTTATTTTTATACACTTTTTTAAAATCTGTTAACTTTATTTAATTTTCTAAGCAGTCGCGGATCCTCTGAGTAGGCTTCATGGACTCTCAGGGGTCCCTTGAACACAGGTTAAAAACGCTGGTCTACGTAACTGGTTGCAATTACCGTCTGGGTTAGCAGTCGTATGTACAGTCTGGGTTACTAGTTGCAGTTACTTTCTCGGTTACCAGTTGCAGGCACAGTCTGGGTAACTGGCTACAGATACTGTCTGGGTTACTGGTTGCAGGGACGGTCTAGGTTACCAGTTACAGGTATAGTATAGGTTACTGGTCACATGTATAGACTTGACAACTGGTTTCATGTACATGATGGATAGAGGTCATGGTCTGGAAGAGGTATGGTCTGGGTTATCGATTGTAGCTATGGTCTAGATTACTCATCAGAGGCACAGTCTGGGTTAAAGGTCGCAGGTACGATCTGGCTTACCATTGGCAGCTACAGTCTGGGTTACCAGCCACAGCTGTTTATGATTAGTCTGACTGGGATCCTGCTAATCTGGACCCCAGTCTATCTGCTTTCTCCCTAAATTGTTGTGTTGAGTACTTAGGTACATTTCAGATTGGATACTGGGGTACCCTTATCAGTCTCTAGTATATGATACTAAGGTACCCTGGGCATAGGTCCCCCAAAGGTCTCTCATGGGCTTGAAGCATGCATTATGCCACCCATGAGAGACCATGCAAAATGGAACTATAGTCCTGCCATTTCAGCCTGTGTAAGTTGGTGCTTGCACCACTTACTTAAGATATAGGTTCCCTATATCTAGGGTCACTGCACTTAAAACCTATAAGCCACCAATATAGCAGGCCTTTCAAATCTATCCTGAAGGCAGGGTGCTTGGTTCTAAGTGAGAGGGTGCCCCTGCATGAGCAGGACACCCCTGCAGCCTACGGAGTTCATTTTCCCGGGTTGTCAGTGAAGCAGCCATATACTATATAGAGGAGCACCGCATAATTACGCGATGACCATCTCGAAAACAGCTGCAACAAATCCTATCATGTTTGGTATCAAACATGTTGGAATCTTTCCCTCACACCATAAACAGTGTGGGAGGTATGATTGCAAGCACTGGAAAAGCCCTCCGTTAGGCTCTCAGTGTTCCGGGTGCCAACCTTCTAGACCCAGCAGCACAAAATGGTTACTGCCGACGAGAGACACATTTCTGCCCTCCTGCTGCTGAGCCAAACTTGAGCAGAGGAAGGTGGAACAATAGGCATCCTGTCACAGGGAGGTGTGACCACCTCCCAAACAGGATTTAGTGTATTGGGACCGGTTGGGTGCGCTTGTCAGCGCCAGAAAGTCTGCATGAGGGGCACACTTGGTGTCCCTGTGCATAGTCCAGTTCAAACCAGTTATGGGAGCTGTTGGCTCCCGCTCTAGTGTGAAACTGTACAAAGGGCATGGGAGTAACCTCCCCCCTGTCCAGACCCTCCCCTGGGAGGGTCCCCTGAATCTTCCCAACCCTTTCCCTAGGGGTACTTAAGGGCTTACCTGGGCCTAGGTCCCTAGATTCATCGTGGGATAAGATTCAGATCAGACACCACTGCACTTCTACCGTCTGGGCACTCTGGACTTCGCTGGACTTTGTTTGGACCTGACTTTGTCTCCCTGTTAGTCTGCTGCATCGTCTATGCCTGTGCATCATACAGGAACCTTCCAAGGCCTGTGAAGCATCAAAGACACTTGAAGAAATCTCCCTTGGAGTGAAGGAGTCACTCCCCTGCATTCGCAAGCACCGCAACTAAGTCGACCGGTCTGCTGATCCTGAGCTCCTCCAGACTCCATGGGCTCTGCAACACAGGTGGTGGCTTTACACAGCTCCCAAGGCCTGCCCTGCCCTGCTTTCTCACCTAATTTGAGGTCAGTATCCCTCGTAGGGGTTGCAATAACCGACCCCTTGTGCACCGCCTCCAACTTGCAGTTGCAAAGGCTTGTTGGCTTCTTTGCAAGAAGATCTTCGGGCTCCAAGTAGCCCCAACCTTGGGCACCTCCAGTGACCAGAATCTTCAGCCACACCACATCGCGTGCATCGTGGCCTGCATCTTTTGGTGAGCTGCTTGAGGTCCTCTCGCGACTCTAGTACCTCCAGCCTGTGGGTTACACTTGTTTCTTTTGTGCTCCCCTGATTGCTTGGGGCCTGCCCTTACTCCCCTGCCTTTGGTGAGTCCCCTAGACATGCTGGGATCCTTCTTTGATTCCTGCGTGGCTTGCCTTTGTCAAGGTCCGCTGGACACCGACACCTCAGCACTCTACATCCTTCGTGGGACAGCTCGTGTACCGTTCCTGGTACTACTCAGCATCACCTGGTCCTCACAGCTGCAGTGTCAAGGTCATCTTCATTTATCCTGCAACACCGACATTGAACGGCATTCGTCTTTCAAGTCTCCTGGTCCCCCCTGAGTGACATAGACTCTGTCTCCTCTGCTTGCAGGTACCTCTCATCAAGAATCCACCGTTGGGTTCCACCGGACACTTTATCCTTCTTCACGAGCAGCACTTTCCTGAAGTCCTCCATTGGTTTCGACAGCAGTTTCCGACACCACTTCACAAGTATGCACCCGGCTTCCCTGGTGTAGGTAACGTGGGTACTAGGTTATCCATGGGTGGGGTGGCTCTCCAACCTTCTGTCTTCCACTGGGTTTTTTCAGGGTCCACTGGGAAGGGTCTTTAATCTTTAAAACCCAACCACGACTTGCACGTAGAGTTGTACAGAGCACACGTCGTGTTTCCACACTGCACACGCTCTCTGTGGGGTCCCTATCTACTCACCTTGGGTGGTTCCTTGGGGTCCCAGCACTCCTACATCCTCTCGACACTGTCTTGACTCAAGTTGTAGTTCTTATACCACTTTCTTAGTATATGGTTTGGTTCCCCCCCCCTCCCCCCCGGGCCACTGTGTATTTCATGCTACTTACTGTGTTTCTTTGCTAAAGTATGGTCCGCATTGTGTTTATTTCCGTGTCGGAGGTATTGGAATGTACTAGAGAGTAATATATAATAAATGCATATTTTTATAAATACTTGGTGTGGTTCTTTTTTGCTTAATCTATACTATGAGATTGCATTCTGGTAAAACAAGCTGCTTTACACTCCTTCTGGACTAAGCCTGATGGCTGCTCTCCACAGCTACTACTTAGATAGCTTCCTAAGGTTGTCTAAGACCTCCTAAATCCCCATAAGGGTTGTCTGGACTGGTACAAGGTCCCCACTTACATAAGTGGACATCATATACCAGGCTAGTTCCTCACAGCTACTTTCTAGGTTACCATTCGCAGGTACTTTCAAGCTTACCAGTCTCAGGTACTATCTGGATCATAGGTTTCAAGTACGGTTTGGGTAACCAGTCACAAGCAGGGTCAGGGTTGCTAGTTGTAGATTTGATCTGGAATACCAGCTGTGAATACAGGCTGAGTTACTGCTCATAGGATGTTGATAGTCAAGTATGACCTCAATGATGAGCCTTCTCCCGAGAAACGTTGTCTTCCACGTGTGCTCTGCATGACCCAGTCATAATGTGCAGGTCAGTTGGCAGGGACAGAATTCTGCGCCTGCCACTGAGAACATTACCCGTCAGGCAGACACTAGGTGGAGTTTAGGTGACCAGAAGCAATTTGCAGGAAAGGGTTGACTGGTATTGCCTAAATCCGACACCTGATGTTGACTTGTGCGGAAGATTTACTCTACGTAGAGTCTCATTGACCAATCACAGCGTTCTTGTGATTACCAGTAATGTTGTCCCTTGGGCTTACTTTACATCATTGCCTTGCTGACCGATTGCGGGGTTCTGGTCAGTTGGTATACCCTGTAATAAAGCAGGTACTTTCAGTTGAGTCACCCGAGAAGCTGGCAACCCTTTTTTAAAGTTTACTCCCACTCCAACAGATAACTAGGTGAAGGCTCTGAATGTAGGGGTTTTGGTATCCCGGGGATTATATTTTTCATTACTTGTTTGCTACATTTTACATCCTCTCGAGGAGAGATCCCAACGTTTGGGTGAACTGGGAAGGAGAGTAGACCTAATGTTTAGAGCTGCCACCAAGATTATAGCTTGGTTCTCCTGGAACATGTGGTACTAGGCTTGATTCCCAGCCTCAACTCAACATTCTATGATTCTGGTCTAATCACTTAATCTCTCAATGGCTAAAAAAACAAAAAGAGGTTTAATGTAGTCTGGTTCTACTGTAAATAACTAATGCCGTTTGACCAGGACCGCACTATAAAAAACTGCCAAAAAAGCAAAGGCGGACCAAGTTATAGAAGCTTCGTGGTCTTTTGATAATATTGCACGCCACATTTTGTTTTAAATTCATGGTCCAGGATACTCTGGTGTAGTTGAAACTACTCCCTTGTTAGGGATGAGGTGGTGCTTGCTGTTTAGGAAGTCCCACAAGAAGAACACTTTGGACCAGACAATGCCACTTCTGCTTTAACACCACTGAGTTCTAGAATGGTGTTACCTGTCAATCTCTGAACGTGATCAAGCATTTTCTTGCCTGTGAAGCAATTTGTAATGTTTGTTACCTTCACAATATTGGTTTCTGTCCTTGCAAGAGTGAAGAGTGACTCCTTGATTGTAGATTATATCCAAAAGTGACCTAAACTAGAAGTCTGCACATTTGACTTCTCCCCGTTTACTAGAGGAGTCAAACTTGGAGATCGTAATTATATAGTATTGTATTATGTCACCTGGGTAAATAGTTATGTTTGAGTTGTTTGACTATTTGTGTGTGTGGTCACCTGAGGGAAATAGTTATGTTTGATTTGGTTGACTATCTAGTGAGTATGATCACCTGGGGAAATAGTTATGTTTGAGTTGTTTGACTGTCTATTTGTGAGTGTGGTCACCTGAGGGAAATAGTTATGTTTGATTTAGTTGACTGTTTAGTGAGTATGATCGCCTGAGGGAAATAGTGATGTTTGAGTTGTTTGACTGTCTATTTGTGAGTGTGGTCACCTGAGGGAAATAGGTATGTTTGATTTGGTTGACTTTTTAGTGAGTATGATCGCCTGAGGGAAATAGTTATGTTTGAGGTGTTTGACTGTCTATTTGTGATTGTGGTCACCTGAGGGAAATAGTTATGTTTGATTTGGTTGACTATCTAGTGAGTATGATCACCTGGGGAAATAGTTATGTTTGAGTTGTTTGACTGTCTATTTGTGAGTGTGGTCAACTGAGGGAAATAGTTATGTTTGATTTGGTTGACTGTTTAGTGAGTATGATGACCTGAGGGAAATAGTTATGTTTGATTTAGTTGACTGTTTAGTGAGTATGATCACCTGGGGGAAATAGTTATGTTTGAGTTGTTTGACTGTCTATTAGCGAGTACGATCACCTGAGGGAAATAGTTATGTGTGATTTGGTTGACTGTCTATTAGTGAGTGTGATCACTTGAGGGAAACAGTTATGTTTGATTTGGTTAACTGTCTATTAGTGAGTATGATCACCTGGGGGAAATTGTTTCTTGCCTGGTATTAACCCTCTGGACCCCCCTTCTGTGGCTTCATTATAGCAGTACTGCATGACACAGACTGGCATGAGGCAGTTTTTTAAATAACCTTCAATATGCCACTCGGATTCCTCATATTCCTAGGGGTCAGCACGAAGACTGAGAAAGACAGTTAAAAACAACTGTTAACGAAACTTTGGTATGTTGACTAAGATGTGGAATCCAGGTAGACTGCAGTTGTCCTACAGTGATAAAACGTTCCTCTTTTCCAACCCTAGAATTGCATGGTCTTTTTTTTTTTTAGTAAAGAAGAAGTCTTCTGAAGGATAAAGATGCTGGCGGTGTTAGGAACATAAGTATATTACATAGTGATGTGTGAGCTACTGGCCATAGTATTGTGAAGACCATTGACCCAATAATCTAATAAGTACACCACATAGTGGAGGCCAGGCCTAATGATATACAACAATCAATCTAGTGATGAGAAAAGTAAACTCACAGGTTATTCTGTGAGGAACCTCAGACACAGAGGGTCATATTTACAAGGGCATTGCCCCACAGGAACATCACTTTTAAGGACGTTCCTGTGGCGCAATGCCCTTCTCCATATTTACAAGGTGGCGTTAAGCCACTGAAAGTGACTTAACGCCACCTTGTAAATATCGCCCTTACCGCAGTAGTCCACTGTGTCAAAGGGGTGGGTAATGGGTGTTGCTGTGGGGTTTCCACCGCAACACCCATTGCTTTCTTACGCTGTCCCTTATTTATAAGGGTGGCGTAAATATAGGGCGACACCAAAAATAAAACCAGGGGAAAACTGGTCTTAAGCAGGCGCTACAAGGAGAAAGGAATAATTTATCTTCTTTTTTTGCTGTTTCTATGTGTGCTGCACACATAGAAACAGCAAATTGCCATTATTGAATGTTTATGTGCAGGAAAGGTCAACTTCCTGCATATGAACACTCATTCCCTGCAACGCAGGCACCCTTGCACAAGGGTGCCTACGTTGGCGCTAGGCAGCAAAATGTGGCACCAGCGCTAGGGGAAATACAGGGGTGTGCCTCATTCTTGTAAATATGGTGCATCCCTGTGTTTTGAAACTCTCGGAGCGTGGCATTAGCAATTTTGGTTTTACAACGGGCTCCAACAGTTTCCTTGTAAATATGCCCCAGTGCCGCTGAAAATAAGTGACCACACCAATAATGGTATAACAAATGTATATTATTAGCATCTCATAGGATTTCTAGGCACTATTTATTACATCATTTGACGAATAAGAATTGGAACAAACATTAATAAAACACTAACAAAGATCAGAACTATCAATAAAACGAAATAAAAGAAGACATTGCATTTGTCATAAATTAGATTTTTTTATATTTGTAACTATTTTTTATATGCTGACAAATTACATCATACATACAACACCAGCAGCACCATTGTTTACATTTCAACCCACACATTATAGCTCATGTCATCCTCCATCATAAAATCTCAGTTTCTCTTTTCATTAAATTGTCTGTCCTTACATCATAAATGATGATGTGAATTGGGGCTCAGATTGAATAAACTTTCATGCAACGCAGTGCAGCAAGGTAACTTGCTGTGCTGCGCTGCATGATAGGAAGAGAGCAGGAAAGTGGCATATTCACTGAGATATGGCGTATTACTTATCTGTCCCTGTGCTGGCGTACTTGCTGCATCGTAGCGCCAACCCAGGCCCTCTTGCAGCACGATGCAAGGGTGCCTGTGTTGTGGTCAGAATAGTTTTTGTGACAGAAGGGTTAACTACTCTTAGAGGCTATTTCATCTTTCAATGTGTGGGACGGAATGCAGCACATATGCAAAAAGGAAGTAATGAGGAGGAATAAAGATATTTCTCCTCGTTGCGCCTCTGTCGCGTACGCAAACCATTATGGCACAAACCCAGGTTTACAGACTTTAGTAAATCTGGGTTTGTGTCAAAATATATGGGTGGATGCAAGGGAACGGCCAAGCTCCACCAATGTAACACATCCCACATGCAAAGAAACACAAGCTGCATTGCTTTTGTTTTTACAAAGCCAGGCGGCGCCATGCCCATCCGGCTTAGCACGGCTTTGTAAATCTGCCAAAAGAGTGGCGCAACCATGATGCAAAATGCTAGTAAACGTGGGCCTAGGAGTTCAACAATTGTCTGCGCCTCTTGTACCACAGGGAACAGGTTCACCTCCGGGTTAGTAACATACAATAGAGTGTGAAACCATTGTCTGAGGACGAGAGTGTAGCATCTTCACCACCGAAGGAAAATACCGCCCCACCCTTCCATCCTAAAATGAACTTCAATTAAAAAAAGAGTATTACACCAGGGGAAATACCTTTGAGGCATCTACCACAACCACGACAACAGACAGTAAACGTGTGATAAGATGGCTGATGGCGAAAGGTTGCTTGTACATATAGGAGAGGCATCAGCTGGGGAATAACTCCCTGACCCATCTAGGAGAGAGGATGTGTCATAACGGTCAGAACTGCCTATTGTGGAACTGGGAAACTAGGTTCGAGTCTCGGCTTCGGCTCAACATCCTGTGGTTCTGGCAGTGACGGCCCGTGTAGGGCGTTTTACCGGGGCGGTGACGTGGTGCAGAGGAGGGGCAGGGTGGGGGGTTGCAAAATGCGCCAAACGGCCGATTTCAGGTAAGTTACGAAAATAAGTAATAAAACTAATTTCGTTGCACGCGCTGCATCGCATTTGGCAATGTAGCGCACGCAACGAAATTCGTTTTATTAATTTTTTTCGTAACTTACCTGAACTCGGCCGTATGCTGCATTTTGCAACCCCCCACCCTGCCCCTCCTCTGCGCCACGTCACCGCCCCAGTAAAACTCCCTACACGGGCCGTCACTGGGTTCTGGGCAAATCACTTAATTACCCCATGCCTAAAAAACATGAATTTGACCTTGTGTAATGTAACTGGTGCTCATATAGAGCGCTCAAATATGTTCTAGTGTTGCTTGTATAAGGAGCACTGGGTCACAGCAAATGAGGTATTAGTAATTAAGGTCCTTTGTTTTTTTTTATATGTATTCTGTAACTCTGTTTGCTGTACATTATTGTTAGACATAAAAATGTGTAAATGAATAGTGATTAAATACACATATTTACATTTGCCAAAAGATAAGAGGGAGATTTAAAAATAAATGTAATTTTTTGTTAACTTGCATTGAAGTGGAGGATGTTTTAAGCAAGGGAAAGCAAAAATAAAACCATTTAGAAAAACTGGGAGTCTCCTGCCTAAATCGAGAATGTTAGCATATGTGTTAAGTATAGCAGCAAGTCATGCTTTAAACAGTGGACGTGGAAATGAGACTTTGGCCCAGTCCCACAAATACCTTAGGCAGATCAAATCTGCATGTCTGGCTTGAGTCTGAAAATAACCTATGACGTAAGTCGTTGTTATTAGCACCTCTTAGTATGTAATCCCTGTACACAGCCATGGTATTCACTGTACACTGAGCACCAGCACCCTGTGGCACATTTCACTGAAATCACAGGATGATTTGAAGTTCCATTATCACACAATTAATTCTACCTAATCCAACGAATGCATCTTAAATGCGGGGTTTTGTGTACCGAGAGGGAATGTGTTGGTCCTGGCCCTTTATGCAGGGTTATCCCCAAACTTCTTGCCTTCTTTCACTTATTTTTCTGACCTTCTTTTTGTTGACCTTAAGACTTAGGACTCCTTTTCTCTTTATTTTTTTATTCCATGTTTTTTGGTGAAGGGTCCACACTGACTACTTGTCGAGTATGGAAAAGGGTTTTTCATGTTTTCGCTTTTTCCTCTACCTAATTAAATTTCATTTTTAGAAATCAACATAACCTATATAGACCAGGAACCTTTCTGTACACATAATGCATGTGTAATGCTTGCTATACACAGCAGTTTTTTCATGATGGTGAAACCAAGGTTTCTCTCGCTTCCTAGAGATTTGCCATAAACCACACTACCAAACATTCACTATGGTGATGGTAGTTTCATAAAATGTAATAAATGAAAACAACTATAAATATGTGTAATTACAGCCTTGAAGAAGTCACTGTGTGAGGAAACACGTGTCTGCTGTCTTTTCCTGATTCCAATAAAAGCTATGGTCAACAAACCATTCAGCTTTTGTTTTCAATTGTAGAGTGAATATACCAAACAATGCTAAAATAATGCGAAGATTGAAAAGTCTTCTTTTTAATAGTGATTGTGGAGTGCTTTGGTATCTTGTTTATCTCATGTTGACATTGGTGTATGCATGATTGGCATAATTAGTTTACCTGTAAGTCCCTTGTAAAGTGGTACCCCGTGTACCCAGGGCCTGTCATCTAAATACTACTAGTGGGCCTGCAGCACTGGTTGTGCCAGCCACACAAGTAGCCTGTCAAACCTGTCTCAGGCCTGCCTTTGCTTGGCCCATGTGCACAATTTAAATGCCACTTAGGCATGGTGTTTAAAACCACTTACAAAGCTTTAAAACTGCCCTTTTTATTACATGTCACCCCTAAGACAGGCCCTAAGTGACCCTATGGGCAGGGTGATGTGCAACTAAAAGGCAGGACATGCACTTTTAAGTTTTACATGTCCTGGCAGTGACAAAGAGTTAAATTTGTTTTTCACTGCTGTGAGGCCTACTCCTTCCATTTAAGCTATAATTCCTGATTGTAGAGGAGTAGCTACTTCATGTTTAATATCTTTGGAGTGGTGTTGCTAAATCCTCTTTAGTTATAAAGTTGGATTTCGCATTATCATTTTAGAAATGCCTCTTTTAGAAAATGAACATTTCGCTGCTTCTAACTTTGCTCTCTGTGCCTGCAGCCTGCCTCCAATGCACATCAGGGCTGGGTGACAGCTACACTTTGTGCATACTCTCTAAACAGCCACAACACAGGAAGGGCTGGGTGTGACAGGGGATACATCTGCATTCATCTGCATACTGATAGTCTTCCTGGGCAGGTAGAGGGAGAGGTGGCTCACACTTACATCTGACTAGGTTGTGTCCTGCCCTCACGCAAAGGGCTGATTTACCCCCTACTGGTAGTCTGGAGCCAGGGCTGGGCTGAAAGAGATCCTTGTGCACTTCAGAAGGCTCTTTTGAAGTCACCCCTACATCAGAGGCACTTCGGAGCATAAGTATTAGGGCTCCGGCCCTATCAAATTAGAACACTCCTGGAAGAAACTCTGCTCGAGTAAAGGCTGCTGTGCTGAAGCATTGCCACTCTGCTGTGCCTGACTGTTCTAAGGAACAGCTCCTCTGCTTTGTTGAGCTGCCCTGCTGCTTGCTGACCTATGCCCTGCTAGAGGACGATGGACTAAGCCCCAGAGTGATTCCAAGGTCTTGCCCCCTGTTGTCCCTAAAGCATCAGGGATATTAAAGACCTCATTATCTGCTTATTCTGAATCACGCCCATACTGCAGAGGCTGTTCTGCAAAGACAAGGGCTCTGTTTTGTGGAAGCACTTCGGAGTACCAGCTGGTGTGAGTGAGGAGGGAGTGCGGTGCTTCACTCCCCACCATCGGGCCATCCTACAGTCCGTCACACTACCCGAGTGGAAAGTTCACAGCCAGGGAAATCTGCACTTTACCTCTCCTTCAAAAATTCTTGACGAGTGGCCTGGCCAGTGAGGAACGGTTAGGGACCTGATGCCTCACGGCTGCGGGCACGCTGACACCCCCCCCGGCCTGAAATGGTACCTAGGCAATGGGGAGTGCGCTGCGATGCCCATACCACTCCACCTCACCTGAAACGAAGAATGTTGCTCAGCAACATGTGCCCCATGTCCGAGGACCGCCAACACCACTAGCGGCTTTCCCCAGTCCTGCTTCATCTAGGAGCCATGTGGCAGCACGACTCACTGCACAGCGACGCGAGCCCCGTGTCCGAGGTCTGCTGACACCACCATTGGCTTGCCACAGTCCCGCCTTCATCTGCAAACCATGCAGCAGAGTGACCCACCGCACAGTGGCTGCAACCATCCACGAAGGTTCTAAGTGTGCTGACACCGTGCTGTCCTTGCCACTGACCACGCAACATCTGGGCAGCTGCAGGGGAGGTTAATTGGCTGCATTTGTGTCCCCTCCTGAAGCCACGTAGGGAGGCTTTGAGTCCTGATTCAAACCTTCTTCTTGTGCCGTTCTTTCACAGAAGAATTACTGTAAAGGCTCTAAAAGGAGCCCAGTGAATTTAAGCATTGCTTTGACATTTATTCATATAAAATACATATCTCTTGATCTATTTATTGGATTGTTTTCATTTTGGTCTTATTTTTTACAGATAAATATTTCCTATTTTTCTAAACCTGTGTGGAGTCTCTTATGTGGTGTATTAATTGTGTTGCTGTGTGAGCGTGTTGCACAAAGGCTTTACACATTTCCTCTGATGATAAGCCTGCCTGCTCTGATACAAGCTGCCAGAGCGTGAGCACAGGCTTTCTTTGGTGTGTAACTGACTTGCCCTGACTAGAGTGGTGGATTCTGCCTGGCATAGGCACATGCCCTAGCCAACCAGAAACCTCATTTCTAACAGAAAGGAAAAGTTTTTTCTTTTATTTAAGAGACCCTCGCCCACTAGTGCGGCATGCATCATCATCGGATGGCACCCAGGTGATGTTCGTCGAGGGTGGGCTTAGTCTCAATGAAGGAGTGTTTAAAATAGTACGTAGGGAAAAAAGGGATGTTAAAAATTGCCTAGATTAATAATCAAATAATTATTTATATGGGACTCTACAGACAAGATTAAAAGGGTTGTAGTGTATGTATTAGTGGATGTATCAGAGGCTTTAGTATCCCCTACATTCATTCATCATCAAAATGTTTCAGCCAATTTTACATGCTGGGTAGGTACTCAATGACATGTTATTCGCAAAATTAAGGGAGCTAAAATGCATTCATCTCATTCACTTGTGTCTAGTATACAAAGTACTCACTTGCTTCTGGAGCAAATTGGTAATCCTATAGTTGGAAATAGAGGAACGGTTGTCAAAAACATCTATGGTATGTCATATTAGAGCCATGCAATGTTTTAAAAACACATCACCTGGAGATGCACAGTAAACATTGCCAAAAGGTTGTTCTCATGAGAAATGCAATAAAAACATGCAGCACACAGCACAATGTGAGAGTGATGTAAAGGAGTTCTCCAACCCCAAAGCTGCCGAGAACTATATCACCCCCTCCCAAGAACTATGTGACACCCTGATGGACTTCTTTACAGCAAAATCTCTGTTATCTACGAAGACTTCAAACCCCAACACCTACTGCAGACAGCTTCAGCGTGCTCACACCCATGTACACTAACCTCAAACACCTGCTCACCCATTGGGACCCTCTCACAACTCAAGCCACGATCTCCATCATGAAGTCCATGCACTCTGGAGCACCCACGGACCCCTGTCCCCATCACGTCTTCAACTTCGGGAGCAAGACGATTGGCGACAAGCTCAAGAATGTCCTGAACTCCTTTCCAGAGCACTGGAACATGCTGAATTGAAGCCCCTCCTGAAGAAACCATCCGCCTACACAGCAGATCCGAAGAACTACCGGCCCATCTCCCTGCTCCCCTTTCCAGCGAAGGTTCTCAAGAAGGCAATCAATAAGCAACTCACTGAACACCTGGAACACAACAATCTCTTGGACCCCTCTCAATCCAGATTTCGAGCCAACCACAGCACCGAGTCAGCCCTGATCGCAGCCACCAATGACATCAGGATCAGGAGAAACAGCAGCCCTCATCTTTCTGGACCTGTCAGTCGCCTTCTACCCTGTCTCACATCACATCTTGATCAACAGACTCCACCACATTGGAATCCAGGGAAACGCCCTCAAATGGATCTCCTCATACTACTCCGGAAGAACCCAGATAACCCGTCTCCCACTGTTCACCTCAGAACCCAAGAAAATCATCTCCGGCATCCCCCAAGGATCATCCTTCAGCCCACCCTCCTCAAGCTTACATGACACCCTTGGCCAACACCATCAGATTGCACAGACTCAACGTTATCTCCTATGCTGACAACACCCAGCTCATCCTCTCATTGTCAGAAGACCCCCCCCCCCACCACCAAAGCCAACTTCCACAGTTGCATGATGAACATCACCGACTGGATGAAAGACAATTGTTGCTATCTCAACTTGGACAAGAAGGATGTCCTCCTCTTCAGGAACAACACCTCACCATGGAATGATGCATGGTGGGCGGCTGAACTCGGCCTATCCCCCACCCGACTGACTACACCTGTAACCTCGGCATCATATATGAAGATGCAGGTAAACGCAGTCTCATCCGCTTGCTTCCACAACCTATGCATGCTCTGCAAGATCTTCAGGTGGCTGCCAGTCAACACTAGAAGGACCGTCGCGCAGGCTGTCGTCACCAGGCGGCTGGACTACAGGAAAACACTCTACGTAGGAATCACCGCACGCCTCCTGAAGAGACTACAAACAATACAAAGCTCATCTGCATAACTCATCCTTGGCCTCCCCAGATGGACCCACATCACACCCCACCTGAAGAAGCTACACTGGCTCCTGATCCAGAAGAGATGCCAGTGCAAGATGTTGATTCATGCATACAAAACCATGCACAACGAAGGACTAGCATACAAGCAACAAATGCCTGACCTTCTACCAACTGAAAAGACACATATGATCCACCTCCTTCTTCCTCACAGACACCCCCTGAATCCACTGAAGCAACAGAGGAGGACGCTCCTGCTCACACCTGGCGGCCAAAGCTTGGAACGACCTTCCCCTGCATCTCAGGATGTCCTCATCGCTCCAGCAAATCAGGAAAGAATTCAAGACCAGGTTGCTCGAATGAACAGATCACCATGAAGCAGTTAGCAATGCCAGCTCCTTGAGACCCTTACAGGTGATATGCTGTGCTTCATAAATCCCTGACCTGCTGACATCACTTGAAGTGGCACTATTGCCCCTTGAACCTGATTACCTTCTCCTTCTTGTGTGTGTCCCTTCCGTGAAGTGTAACTTCTTCATCATCATTTTGATTGGATGACTTGTATCATTCCACAGCTCCACATCAGGAAACGTTTTTTAAAATGTTGCTTCCCGTAACCCATGGGAATGCATGTGTTTTCTTGCTCTTCCCTTGTGTGCTGCTTCCCTCCTCCTACACGCGCCTGCCTGCGCTCTGTGTTGCTTATCCCTGCCAAGCTACTCTTTGCTGCTTTCCCACACCTGTGTCACACATTTTTTTGCTTTCGTTTTTATTTAAAAAACACATTAAGCTCCTCCATTGCTTCCTCCCGCTGCTCGTTCCTGTTTATTTTTATTTTTTTAATGTTTCATCCTCTTTTTTAGAGGGCCTGGCAGTTGCAATTTGCTACCGAACTCCTCCTTTCTACAAACAATGTGCTTTGGCACTCTTTACATTTTTTTACTTTACGGCTCTAAGATGGGTAAAAAACAGAAACAAATGTCATATTATGATGCATGCACGCGTATACTTCATCCCCCTGCGCCTGCCGTATTGGATCCGCGGTAGCCTGCCTACTACTCGCCGAAAAAGTGCTTCAACCCCTTGTCAGGGGTAGTAAGCACTGTGTAAATGCAAATACAATTGAATACAATAGAATGACGCCTAAACGCACGTGAGTGGTGATGTATACTTGCGCAATTATCATTGTGCTTTTTTTCTGCTTTTTTTCTGCTGATGCTTTTCTACATGGGCAAGCAATCATTTTTAGATCTCGCCTGACCCAGCGCATGCGCTGGTCTGGCCAGACATTTTGTGAGGGCTCCAAAAAGTGCTACCAAGCCAGCCTAGACCTACAGTACATGTGCGCGGGCACACGGGCGCGCTTTACCGCTATTACTTTCACTTTTGTGGCTGCACGGCCGCTTTGATGTTCTCTGTGAGGCTTCAATAGATTGCAGCAGTTAAAACAAGCATTGGCATAGCCAATAGGTCTCGCTTTTGGGACCTTATAAGTGTTTAGTTATGCAACTGTTGCATGGCTAAACACTTATAAGGTCCCAAAGGCGAGACCTATTGGCTATGCCAATGCTTGTTTCTATTGGCAAAGTAAAAATGTCGAGGAATACAAATGAAAGATGAAATCTTTTGTCTTTGCTAATGTTGTTAAAACATTTTGGCTGCAGCAAGTAAATAATGTTTTTGAATAATAGACATACAATGCACAGCTATTCAAACATGCAAACAATAAAGGTAAGTTTGCTCTATTTTCTTTTGAGGCACAATTTTAGAAGGGGGGCTTGGGGGGGGGAAGGCGACCGCAGGGAGTCCCCACCCCCGGGCAGTTTGGGAGGGGGTGTGTGGAGGGAGGGGTTTGCTGGCCCTGCGCGGCCGTTTGAATTTGGGCTTGCCAGTAGGGAAAATGTAGCCCAAATGCAGCCCAATTATAGCCCAAAAGTAACCAAATGTTGCAAAGGTATAAATACCTTGGGCGCCCGCTCCCGGCCACCATTTTAGGTTTGGTGACCTGGTGGCCGGGAGTTAGGCTAGTGGCGTGTTTTTTGTTGTGGTATTGTGGCTTACTTGTGTGAAGGGTTTTTGGCTGTGATGTCGTCGCAGGATTACCGAGTGCTGGAGGCTCTCAGGCTTCTGTCGGAGGCAGGCAGGATGGACCTGGTTATCGGGGAGGTCGCGGGGCCGTCGCGTCCCCCGCGGCAGGCCTCGGCCGGAGTGGCGGCTGCGGTTGCGGCGTGTACCTCGCCGAAGCGTTCCAGGCAGATTCCGGTGAGTGAGCGGGGACGCCCGCGTGTGAGAAGGGCGGTCCCCGCTCGTTATGGCCAGTCCGGTCGGGTAGCGGCGTCGGGGGAAGCAGGTGTGGTGCCTGGGGCGGGTTTGTTGGTTGCAGCGTTGCGCTCTCTTTCATCCCCGGTGGTGGTGGGTAAGCGCGGGGGCGGGCGCGGTACTAAGCGTCGTTCGTCTTCGGTGCCGGAGGAGGGTTTAGGTAGCGCGAGGGAGGGGGGTGCGGTTTTGAGTATGGGCGGGCCGGCGGTTTCAGAGCAGGAAGCGGGTCAGGCGCGGGGGGCGGATTTTGGGGCCGGCCCAGCTGGTTTTGGTGTTGGGGATTGTTCTTTTGTCACGGGGAGTGCGGGGGGGCGAGTAATTGGTTTTGAGTCGTCACAAGGTCAGTTTCCGGGTGTGAGGAGCTTGGGGAGGTTTTCTGAGTCGGGTGTGGCGCTCGAGCGGTGCGGGGAGCGTGAGGAAGCGGCGCCTGGCAGCCCATTATTGTTTTCGCCGGTTTCTTCTGTGGGGGGCGCGGTTTTCTCGGTGGGGGCGAGCTCGTTGGGAGAGGGTGAATGGGCGCAGGTGGAGGGGTGGTGCCCGGCCCAAGAGCCTATGATGCAAGGGGAGCAGGGGTTTGTGGGGCGGGACATTTCGGAGCAGCTACAGGCCCACGGAGGGGTGGATTGGCAGGCAGTGGATGAGGAGCTGGTGGGGGGGAGGGGGAGGTTGGGGGAGAGGGTTGGTTTGTGGGGGACGGGGAGGCAACTGGGGGGGGTGTTGAGAGCGAGGGCCTGGACATTTTTCCCTCCTGGGCAGAAGGTGTCCGGGGCCTTGGTGGGGAGGGAGCGGTGGGGTGGTCAGGTGCCCGGGGGCAGGTAACGGTAGGCAGTGACAGGACGAGGGCGGTGTATGGGGCGAGCGGTCGTTCCCGTTCTAGGCCGGGTAGGTCGCTGTTTATGGGGAAAGGATATGGCGAAGTTGCGGCGTCGGCTTTGGGTCACGCTATGCTGGAATGGAGCGGGGATGAGGAGGAGATGGTGGCGCCGCAGTGTGTGGGAGCGGGACGAGTGAGTGCGTCGGGTAGTGGTTTGTCAGGTTCGGGTTTTTCGAGCGGTATTGGGTCGCGGGCAGCTAGTAGTTTTCTTGCTCCTGGCACACCAGTCCAAACTTTTTCTTTACAGGATAGGTCAAGTAGCAGAGCAGCGGACTCGGTAGGGCGAGGTGCGGCCCATTATCGCCGAGGAGAAGGGAGGATGAGGCCTTGCGCGGCACATTCCGTACCGGCGGGGGATCCCGTCGCGGCCAGCGCACGAAGGTCCGGCGCGGCCTCGCTGGCCCCAACGTCACGCCGGTCAAGGTGGATGGATTTTTCTGACAGGATGGATTGCTGTGTTAAGCGAGGTAGAGGGGGCGACCGGCGTGTACAGTCGGCTCCCCCGCAGGAAGGTTTTGGGGCCGCGGAGGCCGGTGGTGCTCATTCAGGGTCCGGTAAGGCCCGTGTGGTGGATTTTGCTCCAGAGGATTTGCTGGTGGATGAGCCAATACTCCTTGATTATGATGAGGACAGCCCCGAGGAAGGGGAGATTCGGGGCTACGAGGGGGAGGGAACTTCTCATGTTTCTCATAGTCTGTTACAGGTTCCGGGTGTGGCACCCACTGCACAGTCCTTGGTGGTGAAACCTACAGGAGAGCACGGCCCGTCAGCGAGGGCGCATCCTCCAAGGGATTCTTCTGCACGGGTGATGAGGCGGTCGGAGTCGGTCCGCACACCCTCTTTAGAGCCAGGTGAGAGCGCAAAAACACAGGCCAAACCTATTATGGTGTCTGTGGGGTCTGGGGAGGATGGGGGTGGGGGTCTGTCGGAGGGGAGATTATATAGAGGCAAGTATGTGAAGGACACGGGGGTTGGCACGGGGACGGAGGGTGCATTGTCGGGGGCCAAAGTGGAGAGTGGGTCTAAGGCGGAGGCAGGCGATGGTAAGGAAAAGCCGCAGCGCAAGGAATTAAAGATCAAGAAGCTCCCTTATATGGGGGTGACTAAGCCCCTGGGTGCGCATTTAATGCTGGCGACAAAAGAGCGTATTTGGAAGGGTGAATATGTAGAGATTCTGAAACTATTACACAGGGAGGTGAGGTCTAAGGAGGGTTCGAAAGAGGAGGAATACGAGTTGGCCAAGCGCCCTAAGGTGCCGCTGACGATCGAGAATTGGACGGCGGCGTTCTTAATTTATGCTAGTGTTTACTGCGAAAAGTTTCCAGAGCGCTGCGTAGCCATATTTAAGTACATGGACGTTATTCGAAAGGCTCAAATCACTGGTACGGGTTATGCTTGGGCTCAGTATGACGAGGAATTTCGAGCCCGTATGGCTTGGGATGCTGAAGCTAAGTGGGGCGAGTTGGATAACGACCTGTGGCAACATACCATGGGGGCCGCGCCAGGGGGTAAGACGATTTTTACGGCTAGTGGTCTTCCGCTAGTTTACCGGCCCTTTCAGGGAAAGCCCACCCGGGGTGGGGTGGGAGGCTCAGCCGCATCACAGTCTGGGGTCGGGGCTTGTTGGGATTTCAACAAGGGCCTGTGCACTCGGGAGTATTGTAAATACAAACACGAGTGTTCTAAATGCGGCAAGCGGCACCCCCTCGTCAACTGCTGGAGAGTTAGGCCATCAGGAGGGCAGCAGGCAGGGACAGGGATGTCTGGCAGCGCGCAGCAGTCACAGGGTGGGCGAGGGGGTAGGGGCGCACAGGGTTCTGGGCCAAAGGGCTCCTACACCAATTAAATTGGCTCGGCTACAGGATGCCTTGGATGGCTACGAGGATTTGGTGGCAAAGCAGACTCTTTTGGATGGTTTCAGGTGGGGTTTTCATTTGGGGTACCACGGGCCCCGGCAGAGAAGGTGGGCGGATAATTTGAAATCCGCAGCAGAACACAAACTGGTGGTGAGGGAAAAATTGCGTAAAGAAGTGCATGAGGGGAGGATGGCAGGCCCGTTTGGAGAGTGGCCAGTTCCTAATTTGATCATTTCCCCTATTGGTGTGGTGCCCAAGAAAGAGGAGGGGCAGTTTCGGCTGATTCAGCATTTGTCATGGCCTGAAGGGTCGTCAGTCAATGATTTTATCGATGAAGACGCTGCTTCGGTGTCATACTCCTCAGTTGACGTCGCCATGTCACTGGTTGTGGCCGCGGGCGCAGCTGCAGGGATGGCAAAGTGCGATATTAAGTCGGCTTTCCGGCTGCTCCCGGTTCATCCGGACGACTGGCCTTTGTTGGGCAGACAATTTGAGGGTGAATGGTATGTGGATAAGGCACTACCTATGGGTTGCTCGGTGTCATGTGCTCTTTTTGAGCTTTTCAGCACTTTTTTGCAGTGGCTTTTCACGCATCGCACTGGTCACAGCTGGGTCACACATTATTTGGATGATTTCTTTTTTGTGGGCTCTTCGGGCTCTTCGGAGTGCCGGCGTGCGCTGGAGTCGTTTCAGGAGCTTATGGAGGAGTTGGGGGTGCCTTTGGCTCCGGAGAAAACAATGGGGCCGGATACTGTCATTTCATTCCTGGGCATTGAACTTGACTCAGTTGCGATGCAGGCTCGGTTGCCCGCAGATAAGAAATCCAAAATGTTGGTTTTGCTGGACGAAATGTTGGCTCGACCGAAGGTGACGGTGAAGGAAATACAGGTGTTGCTAGGCCATCTGAACTTTGCTTGTAGGGTGGTTCGGGCGGGGCGGACTTTCTGTCGGCGCCTGGGCCGGGCTTTAGCAGGCCGGCACCTGCCTCATCATCATGTGCGCCTGTCGGCAGGGGTGAAGGAGGATCTGCGGATGTGGTCCTTTTTCTTGCACTCATTTAACGGGGTGCCTTTGGCCAGGGACGAGGATGTACAGTGGGATGTGCAGCTGTTTTCAGATGCAGCGGGCAGTGAGGGTTTTGGCATTTACTGGCAGGGGCATTGGTGTGCAGAGCAGTGGCCTCAGGAGTGGAAGAATGGTGGGCGGAGCATTGCCTTTTTGGAACTTTTCCCACTTTTGGTGGCTTTGACCATTTGGGGCAAAGAGCTGGAACACAAGAGGGTGCTTTTCCGTGTGGACAACATGGCGGTGGTGCAAATAGTCAATAGACAATCGGCCAGGGATGAGCAGATTTTGAAACTAATGAGGGTGTTTGTGCTGGGCTGTTTTCGCTATGACATTTCCTTCAGGGCTTTGCACGTGCCGGGAGTGGACAATGACATTGCGGATGCTTTGTCTCGTTCACAGTGGGGGAGATTCCATGGGCTGGCCAAAGAGGCGGACAGGACACCGACCCCGATGCCGGAGCACCTCTGGTCGGTCGGCAACGCAGGGTGTTTCAACTGGTGGTAGGTTCCTTGGCGGTTTCCACGCGTACGGCGTACACATTGGCATGGAAGGAATTTTTGGCTTCAGGAGCTTGTAGGAGGGATGAGCCGGGGCGCAGTTCGGAGGATGTGGTTCATTTTATCCTTGACCTCATTGAGAAGGGTCTGTCACGAGTCACTATTGCGGGGAAACTGGCAGGGGTTGCCTTCATGGGTAAGCTTTTTTGGGGTTATGCCCCGTCTGCCGGGGAAATAGGACGCAGGATGCTTGAGGGGTGGGCGAGAGAACGGGGTGGTACTGGGGCGTCCCGTTTGCCGATTTCCTGGCAGACGCTGGCGCGTTTGCTGGCAGTGTTGCCTGCAGTTTGCACTGATGATTTTGAAGTTTCATTGTTTTCTACCCTTATGGTTTTCATGTTTTTTGGAGCTTTCAGGGTTTCGGAGCTCCTGGGGACCAAGGTGAAGCGGGGTATTTGTTGGCAGGATGTTTTCCTATCGGACACAGGTGTACACGTTTGGTTGTCCGGTTCGAAAACAGATCAGAAGGGGGTTGGTAAAGGAGTTTGGTTGGAAGCAGGATCCCCCAGTTGCACATGTCCGCTGCGCTTGGCGAGGCAATGGAAGACGCTCTCAGGGGGGGATGGGGGCGAGTTAGTTTTTCAACACATAGATGGGGCGCGTGTCTCTGACTATCAGCTGCGTATGGTCCTGCGTAAAGGGTTACAGCAGTTGGGATTGGATGGAGCTCAGTTTGGGACACATTCTTTCAGGATTGGGGCAGCGACTGAGGCGCATAACCGGGGTTGGTCACAAGGCGATATAATGCGCTTGGGGCGTTGGTCATCTTCCTGCTTTCAAAAATATGTAAGGGAAAATCCTCCTTCGGCGCCTGCGTCCACTGCTTTGGTTTGAGTCTCATATTTGTTTTTCATTTCAGGTGCGGTGGCCGGGCCACACACGAGGGAATTGACGGTGTGGATTGTGGGGCACTCCTTCGTCAAGTGGGCGCACGTTCAGGCGTGCAAAAGTTATTTTGGGGGGAGTTTGGGTTTCAATAGCAGCCTTTTTCGATTGGTATGGAAGGGAAAGGGGGGGATGCTTTGGAGGGAGCTGATCCCCTGTCTGAATAAAGCCATGGTGCAGGGACAATGCCCGGATATTCTTTTAATTCACTTGGGGGAGAATGATCTTTGTAGTGTGAAAGGGGTGGTATTGTTGCGAGCCATGAAAAGAGACTTGGCGTTGTTGAAGGAGCAGTGGTCTGGTTGTCATGTCCTCTGGACAGAATTGGTCCCGCGGAGGGTGTGGAGAGGGGCTTTGAAGCCCAGGGCGATTGATAGGTCACGGAGGAAAGTGAATTTGGAGATCTCCAGGTTTTGTCGGGATTTGGGCTTTGGGAGAGTTACCCACAAAGATATCCGCTTTGAGGCGGTAGAGTTTTTTCGGGGAGATGGGGTCCATTTGTCGAGGTTGGGCATGGATCTTTACTTGTTGGAGCTCAGGGAGGTCTTGTCTCGGTGCTTGAGTGGGCAGAATCAGGCTCGTTGTGTTTAAAGCCTTTTTTGTTGGGGGGCAGAAAGAGGGGAGGGTAGTTGCACCGCCCCCCTCTTTCTGGGTGGCGGGGGTTATGGTGAATTCTGGTCAGTTTTACCGGAGGTTGGTGGAGTTATTGTGGTTGAGTTGGGGTTATCGACAGGGAAAGGTTAGTTTGGTAAGTTTAGTTCGGTTACACAGTTTGGGGGCCGATAGATGAAAAGGGGCAGGCAGGGGAGTTTTGGTTAACAGAAGGTTTGGATTTAGAGATTGTTGGGGGGTCATACAGGAGTGTAATGTTTTATAATGTTTTATAATGTTTTATATTGTTGTAATGTTGTAATGTACGGGCGGGGGCGGGCTCGAAGGTATTTAGGGGAGGGGGCGGGGGGCGGGGCTAGGTATGTTATATTTAGTGAGGCCTAGTTTTGGAAGGCGTTTCGGCCAAGGATTTTAATTTGTAATGTGCACCTGTTTCCAATAAAGCGGCCTTTTACACACAATAATCTTGTCAGTGGCCTGCTTCCCCCCTCCACCCCTCCCTCCCAAGGGGGGCTTGGGGGGGGAAGGCGACCGCAGGGAGTCCCCACCCCCGGGCAGTTTGGGAGGGGGTGTGTGGAGGGAGGGGTTTGCTGGCCCTGCGTGGCCGTTTGAATTTGGGCTTGCCAGTAGGGAAAATGTAGCCCAAATGCAGCCCAATTATAGCCCAAAAGTAACCAAATGTTGCAAAGGTATAAATACCTTGGGCGCCCGCTCCCGGCCACCATTTTAGGTTTGGTGACCTGGTGGCCGGGAGTTAGGCTAGTGGCGTGTTTTTTGTTCCCACCCTTACCCCCCCTCAAAAAACACGTTTGGTTTTTTGTCTCCCACTTTTTTCGTTTTGGGGCTGGTTTTTAGTGTAAGTTTTTCAGTTTTTTCCCTTTTTGCGTATTTTTCAGGCGTTTTTTGGGGACAGGTGTGCAAGGGGCTTTTGCTATGTTTGTATTTTGTCGCTTGGAGCAGGTGCTGTGCGGGGGTTATGGTGAATTCTGGTCAGTTATACCGGAGGTTGGTGGAGTTATTGTGGTTGAGTTGGGGTTATCGACAGGGAAAGGTTAGTTTGGTAAGTTTAGTTCGGTTTCACAGTTTGGGGGCCGATAGATGAAAAGGGGCAGGCAGGGGAGTTTTGGTTAACAGAAGGTTTGGATTTAGAGATTGTTGGGGGGTCATACAGGAGTGTAATGTTTTATAATGTTTTATAATGTTTTATATTGTTGTAATGTTGTAATGTACGGGCGGGGGCGGGCTCGAAGGTATTTAGGGGAGGGGGCGGGGGGCGGGGTTAGGTATGTTATATTTAGTGAGGCCTAGTTTTGGAAGGCGTTTCGGCCAAGGATTTTAATTTGTAATGTGCACCTGTTTCCAATAAAGCGGCCTTTTACACACAATAATCTTGTCAGGGACCTGCTTCCCCCCTCCACCCCTCCCTCCCAACAGGACCAGAGGCAAGGAGTGCGGTACAAAGAAAACAAAACTGACACTGAAAATGCTGCAGACGTTGCAAGGCAGTTAAGAGAGGCTGCAAACAGCACCACGTGTCACCGGCTCACCGCTGTTCCATCTTCCTACCAGCCAAGCTAAACCGGTGGCTCATAGATATGGGTCCCCGAGAGCCTTAACATATATTTCTAAAAGGGTGCAACGTGATCTATGGCGTGTGTGACAGTTTTCCAAAGCTTTGGCGTTTTAGTCAACAGACGCCGGTTCAATTCTGCAGCATGTAGTTTTATTTTCCCATGCGCAATAGCGGCCTGCACATCCCGAATGCAAGTTGCTGTAGGCTAAAAAGCCAGGCGTCACCCATGACGTCGGTTTCTAAGTGCTTTGCTCAACTCTTTCAGTATTGCCCTCGCTGCTTATGGGCCATCTACTGGTGCTGTGGAACGACGCCAGATGCATGCTGGGAAGTATGTGCGCCAAACGCGGAATGATGACAGGTGAATGAGGAGAGAATGTGCGCCAAATGTGGAATGATGGCAGTTATATGAAGGAGAGAAGGGCCGCCGGCGCCAAATCTAGAATGAGGGCAGGTGATCGAGGAGGGAATTGGCGCCAAACGTGGAATCAGGGCAGGTGAATGAAGAGGGAATGGGCTCCAACTGTCCCTGCCCAAGACAAACACATCTTCTCTGTATGCAGAAGAGCACACACACCTTCACCAGCCACTAACCACATCCCAGCCGGACGCTGCAAACACTGCCAGGGTCTCTGTGGGTTACTAGAGGTCACAGCCCGGGGTGGAGAGCAGGAAACAATGGGCGTCTTCTAATGAGTCACCAGTCCTCGGCCGCAGATGGCTCAAGGGCGCGGAGTTATCTCTCTAGAGTACCTGGGTGGGCCAGGTGCATTGGGAATACAGAGGGCCCCCTGGAGAGGACCTCCTCAGAGGCGGCCACGTTGCTCTATTTGATTGGATGAAGTGGGGGCTTACAGTTTAATCAGCAGATAGCTCAGTGGGTGAAGGCAGCACATGCAGAGATGTGTAACTCCGCAAAGGCGACCACAGTGCCCTGTTTGTTTGGATGAAGAGGGTGCGTACAATTATTAAGCAGGTAGCTCAGTGGGTGAACGTCCCGGATGCAGAGAATGAGGTGTGTATCGCCGCAAAGGCGACCACGGTGCCCTGTTTGTTTGGATGGAAGTGGATGCTTAGAATTAATCAGTAGATAGTTCGGGGGGGGAATGCGCCTAATGCAGAGATGTGCGCGCAATGGGCGGGGCACACATTTGAACCTGGTCAGCTCCTTGACGTTGCGTTTCATCCTGCTATTGTCTTTGAAATCAGTGTCACTGGCTGAGTGATATCAGAAATATCATGGCCCAGAGTAAGGCGAGTTTCCTGTCGAATAGGGCGGTAGGCATGGGCGTCCGCAGAAATTTTTCCAGGGGGGGGCGAACCTGGCAAATGAAGGGGCGTGGCTAATGTTAATCAATAGGGGCGGGGCTAAAATGGCAGACAATCAGGATCGGGTAATGTTCAGGCCAACCTGAGAAAAACAAGCACTGGCATAGCCAATAGGTCTCGCCTTTGGGACCTTATGACTGACTCACTGACTGAAGAACTTATATAGCGCACTTTTGCCGAGGCGTCTTGGCGCTGGGTAAGTATGATGCCGGCAGTATAAGTATTTAGTTCTGCAGCAGGTCCCAAAGGCGAGACCAATTGGCTATGCCAATGCTTGTTGTTATATCTGGGCATGTTGAGAGGCTAGAGGACTGGGTCTCGATGTCGGGTTGGGAGCACAGCAATGACCTACTCAATTTGAATGCGTAGGTAATACAACCGGAGGTGTGAAATGAAAGGTTCACTACCAGGAATAACAGGAAGGTAGAAGGTTAGGCTGGTTAGAAAGGTAAGGAGGGGTAGAGGCAGGCATGGTGGTGAGGGGAGAAACAGATGCATGCTAGGAGAGCGCTGTGAGGGAGTGAGGCAAAATGGGAAGAGGCACTGAAGGTGGGTCGGGTAAAGACCGTAGTGAGGCAAACAGAAGGGTAGCGAGACCAAGAAGTGAGGTGTAGAAGAAAAAGATTCAGGAGCAGAGACAGGTAAATCAAAGCTGGAGAGGGGAGAATAACGCAGTCGTAGAACGTGAGGGGGCCAGGTAGAGAGAGGGAGAGGTGTGTCATAGACAGGTAGAGACAGCTGAGGAAGAGGGAATAATAAAGACTGAGGTAGACAGGTGAGGTAGAGGGGTGCGTTGATATAAAGGAAGTGCAGAGATGTGTCACAGATGTTACTGAAGAGGAAAAGAAGTAGAGATATTGAGAAAGAAGTAAGGCACTAAAATAAGTAAGGGGGTGAACAGAGGTAGAACGAGTGGAAGGGGAGAGAACACGTAGAAGATGAATGGCAGGGTAAAATGAGCGATCAGGCAATGAGTGTGAGGAGTGGGATACAGAGGCATATGTGGCAGTGAGCGTGAAGTGCGGGGTACAGAGGGATATGTTGTGGCAGTGAGCACAAGGTGCAGGGTACAGAGGGATATGTTGTGGCAGTTAGCGCAAGGTGTGGGGTACAGAGGGATATGTCGTGGCAGTTAGCGCGAGGTGTGGGGTACAGAGGGATGTAAGGCAGTGAGCGTGGGCATGGCCGGCTTTAGCGCTCATGGAGCCCAGTGCGACAATGCTTTTTGGCACCCCCAATGACCACCTCCACTACAGGTTCTTCATAACGATCCTTTCACAGCGCCCCTCAAGCCTCCGTAACCATTCAGTCTCAGGTGCATTTAATTCATTTTATAGCACCGCTCCTATCAGTGTAAGGTGTCAGAACACTTTACATCACACAGATTACATAGAGACAATCAATCATAAGTGTGTAAATCAGTGCATAGGAAATGTTACATAAGAGGACAAGAAGGTGTAGGAGTCACAGGTCATCCGTACAGGTCGGCAGGATAGTTTAAGAGTGCTTGGTCAGGAGAATCAGAAACCTAGAATTTAAAACCTAGCACCATGGATGGGGGGTTCTCTTTATTAATAAGAATTGATTTCTACCCAAATTAACCCATTTTGCCACATTAGGATAATGAAAAACTGTGGGGAAATCACAACGCCCTAGCCCAGTTTGCATGCATCTTTGATAACAGTTACTTGCTCACTGTTCCACATTAGGATTTTAACTCATAAAGAGTTATCAACAAGATGGTCTTTCTGACAAAAGTGTGACCCACTGACCTATTTACATTACATTATACGCACTTTGTGAGCTGCACTTTCTTTGCAGCAAGCATAGTAACCCTCTGCGCTACCTTAGGATGAGTAGAAACTTCCATTACACAAAACTTCGATCTCTCCCTCTCTCTCTCTAAGGAAGTGCATTCATCACTGCAGTCATTTAGACATTTTTATTGGTGGCTGAAAATTTCTAGGAGTCCAGGAAAGAAGCAGGTGCTTTTAAAATCATCATATTAGGGCCCCCTACACGAAGTCAGCACCCGGTGCGGTGGCACCGATCGCACCACCCTAGAGCCGGCCCTGAGCACGGGGAGTGCGGTGCAGGGGGATATGAGGTAGTGAAACACAGGGTCGGGACGTCCGGCCAGACATGATAGGGTGCATACTGGCAGATAGATATGTTATTGACACAAGTCTGTGCACGTTTTGGTGGGATCTGAAATCCGGGCTATGCTGCAACCTCAATTTTTGACTTGGGAGAATAATGCATCGACTCCCCCCAGAACTTCATTCAGAAGACCCCTTGCTCTCAAGCTACAGAGTGTTAAAAGGAGGTCTTTGTGTCCAGACCCAACCACTCCTGCTTGTGGCCGCAGCTCAAACTGGCCATTGTCATTCTGTTTGTGATAATCAGCCGCAGACAGAATGACAATGGGCGGGAGGGGCTGCGAGGTGGAGTGCGAGGCGCCCCATCAGGGAGTTGAGGCCTCTGGCAGGGAACAGCTCTGCTCCCTGCAGGGCCCGTAATTACGGACAAAAGGCGTCCGTAAAAGCATGGGTGGCCGCAGGGGGGGCAAGGAGGAGCACTCCAGGGGGGGCAAGTGCCCCTCCTTGCCCCCCCCCCCCCTGCGGACGCCCATGGCGGTAGGTTGTCATTATACATCACTACCTTACAAAAGTAGCTCGCATGCTGAGGTATCGTACTCCTGCAGGCGAGTTACGTCACTCTGATGAAACATGTGGACTGATACAGGGCCATTCATGGGAACTCATTCCAGCATAAACTGATATGAAGTACAATTTAGCATGAAGTTGGAGGCGTGCAGGCTGCCCCATGTCTATAGCTATCCTCCTTGTATTTAGGATTCAAGGCGACACCACGGTCTCAAGGTCCATAGAGTGGCAGGAGCCTGGTGGTTTCCTGCCCCTCCTTGGAAGTGAGCAGTTCACGCACCTGTATGTATGCATCCGGAGAAAGACCTATAGGGGCATATCTACAAGGCGGCGATATAAAATTATTGCCGCTTTTGCGGCTGTTTTCGGCCGAAAAGCGGCGATAATTTTATCGCTATATTAGCAAGGTCACACTATCGCGTGAAACCTTGCCTTAGCGCCTGAATTCCTAACGCCCATCTTTGCATTTCTAATGAGATGCAAAGTGGGCGTTCCTCCCCAGGATAACGGGAGAAATGTCGCTAAGCGACATTTCTCCTATTATCAAGCCTCACGCAAAGCAGCATAGCGACAAGAAAAGTAGCGATAACCTCTGTTATCGCTACTTTCCTTACGCCTGCTTTGAAACTGACTTAGCCATGATATCCTATGGAAGGTGGATATCATGGCTAAGTATGTGAGGCCCTATCAGCAAGCTATCGCCAAACTTCGTGGGATTATCGATGGGTTTCCAGCGATAATCTCACGTTTGGCAGTTAACACTAAGATTTTTATCGCTTTTGAGTTAAGCGTTGCTAATTGCACGCTATCTCAGCGATAAAAATCCACGCTAGCCGGCGATAATTATCCTAGCGCTAATTATCGCCGGTTGTTGCTGATATGCCCCTAAGCGAGGGAAGCAGGCCTAGCTTTGCAGGGGAGTAAAATGAAAGACAAGGGATTGCCACAGGGGTGGAGGTGTGGAAAAACAGGACACACACACAATGTAAATAAATCCACTTACCGTCTTCTGCAATTTCACAAAGCACTTGATGACGACAGAAAAGTTGTTATTGTAAGTTAACTTATTTTTTCATAATTATAGTTAGTCAGCAAGCACTAGACTTTCTAATCAGCATCCTTGAAGAAACACCGAGTGCAAAACATGTGTTGGCTGGCCATATTTTAACTTAGATGTACCATAAAAATCAACTTTACGTAACCAGATTTGAAGGGGGTGCCTCAGTCGTGTTGTCTTCCCTTTCGATGGTGTGCACTGTGCTAGAGGCAGAAAGTTTCCAAACAGCTAGGATATTTATCAAGGGAGCAAAGCCGTTCTCCAAGGAGGTCTGCGTGTCCCTCCTGCCACCAGTGGCAGCTCATCCACAATGGCGGAGGAGCGTCGCCCCACTGCCTCGCTCAGAGCCAGTAAATGAAAAAGAAAACGACGATCTTTCATCGTTTTATTTTGCATTTGCCGAGTCTTATCCAGCGCTATACGGAGAGGCGGGGCTGAGGCATGAGAGAGGGTAGGAGGAGTGCTACGTGTCGTTCCTAAGTGCTCATGCATGTTTGGCCAGCCGTCTCAGGCTGACCAAAACACACATGAGCACTTAGGTTTTCTCCAGCCCAGCTGCAAAGAGCAGCTGGGCTGGAGAAAACCCACAGACTCCCTGGCCTGAGTGGAGCGTCTATCCTGCCCACTCAGGCCCATCCCGAAGCTGCTCTGCAGCACTGGGATTGGATGGGAGTCTGTCCCAGTGGCTACTGGGACCCAGGAAGAGGAGAGGTGGCGTGATGCTGGAGGCGGGCAGTAGCTAAAGGTATGTGAAAAGAAAAATAGTGTGTTTCTACCACCTCCTCCCCTGCGTGACCGCTCCCACGTTACCTTCACCCACCCTTTGTTTATGGCAGCCGCCACTGCCTGCCACTCTGTTGTAGTCTCCCTGTCTCTCAGTGTCCGCTTATCCCTGTCTCTTTGACGTTGTCTGTAAGGGTGTTTGTGTCTTTGTGTTGCTCATCTTAGTGTCTCTGTGTCGATGCACAAGCATCCTTTCGGCCTATTCCCCTAGAGTCTGAGTCTCCACTATTGAAGTGCTTGTGCCTTCCTTTCGTATAATCTGTTTTACTCTGTCCTATTGGTCATATGTCCTTGTCCCATTCTCGGTGTGCATGTTGCCTGTGTCTCCCAAACAAAATCTATTTGTTTTCATGGCCATTGCCAGTGTCCAGGTCAATTGTTCCAGTTTTTGTGTTTCTCTCTCCAAATGTCAGTGTTTTTCTGTCCCTGTGTCTGTCACTCCCTTTCAGAGTGTTGCATCTTCCTAACACAGTGTACACGACCTCATGAAGCCGTGTCTCTGTTTCTCTGATGGACAGCCTGCATCACCCTGTCCCAGTGTCTGACTTGTCCATTGCGCTGTGTCCCCATCTCCGTATCCCTTTGGAGTGTTGCAGGGACGGTTTGTTTATGTGGGCGCGGGCAGTGGTGGCTGGTGACAATTGAAAGTGGTGGGGTGTAAAAGTTTGGAATGAACTGTCATAAGTGGGGTATAGGGGGGTTCCCCTGTGAAAATGTTGAAAAAAGAATGGGCAAATGGTGCATTAGCAATCAAATTTGAGAAAGCAAGAAGGTTATTAAAGCAATTGTTGTAAGGACATCATCAGGGCACAAAAGAGTTCAAGCCTGTAACGCGTGACTCAGGCTGATACTACTTCGCATATTATGGAGCCTCTGCTGATCTTTTAATAAAAACACCTCTGTATTCCGAGAGCGTCCACGGTCCAATCGTAAGGATGAGTAAAAAACCCTTGTAACGGAGGGACCAATGGCAATCGGCCCATGCAGGGGTTACCATGGGGAGAAAATATTTAAAGACTGCACTGTGAGCAAACGAGAATGGCATGCTCACACTGTTTCCCACAAAAAAGGGTTGAAAACCCTCCTCTGCAAGCAGTGGTGTAACAAAGGTACCATGAATATTGGAGTGGGGGGGTGCGGGGAGAGAGTGCGAGAAGAAGTGAGCCAGAGAGATGGGTAGGTAGAGAGACAGTAAAGACAAAGAGAGCAGTGTGTGTGTGTGTCAATCAATCAATTGGTATTTATATAGCGTGACTTGTCAACCTAGAGGGTATCCAGGCACTGTGCGGGTAGTATGAGTCAAAGAGTCTGGTCTTGAGTCCCTTTCTGAAGTCGGTCAGCGAGGATGAAGTGCAGAGGTGGAGAGGAAGGGTCTTCTGGGACTTGAAGGCGAGGTGTGAGAGGGAAAGAAAAGAAGAGACCGAAATAATGATAGGGGGAGAGAGAAGGGAGAAAGCAGAGGTGAGAGAAGAGGGCCTGGAATCAAAGATAGCTACAGAAGTAGAGAAGGACACAGGGAAAGAGAAAGTTTGAGGGAGGGAGAGTGGAAGAGAGAGAGGGAGAGAGTTGAAGAGAGAGTGAACGAAAATTAATCATTGTTTTCCTAGTGGAAAACTGGTGTACTCAGCAACCCAACTAGTCACGTAGGCGCATTATTTCTCTCCATACTACACTATCGCTTTGCCACAAGTTGTTTTCACCTGAAATGTTCAGCTGGTTTGCTTTGTTTTACACCTTCCTACACATAAACAATCACTTCCTGCATTGCTGGCACCCTTGCACTATGGTGATGTTTGTGTATGTTTCTATTGTTTTTTATTGGTGAACTCCACCTTTATCCTTGAATTGACCTCTAGATCTAGAGCTCTGCTTTTAATGTTTCTGTGACCCTTTACTTTACATGGTAGAGGGTGGCACCAGTGTTCCTCTGCCCCTCACATCTTATGCTAAAAGGGCAATTCCACCTAGGCCCTACTGTTACACCACTGTTTGACTTATCCCAAACCTAATTTTACCACTATGACCTCCCTAATCCCTTTCTAGAGACTCTTCTGTCCTCCATCTGTCCTTTTTACTCATCCCAAACCTCATCTTACTACTATGATCTCCCAAACAACACTTTCTAGACTCTTCCCTCTTTTCTCCCTCCAGTATCCTATTCGACCAAACTAACAGATTCACATATTCTCTGCTCAAATTAACTCATATTTTCCTATACTAATCTACCACAATTCATTTGGGATTCCGGAGTAGTGTGCTACTCGCCAAAAAGCATTTAGACATCTCGTATGGGGTAGTAAGCGCTATATAAATGCAATTACATTTACAATTACATGTACATTTTCCCGGTTCCAGTGTCCAAGTGCCATCTACCACACCGTAAGATTAACATTTGCAGGACCTTTCACTGGAAGTGTAAATTTTGTGACACAAACTCTGGCAAAAGTAATGGTTTTCATACACGTTTTGTAAAGTGCAGTTTATCTTTTTAATTTTGAGAAGGGTTCAAAAAAACTTTGCAACTTCCTGCTCCTCCATGTCTACCAATCAGGATGGATGTTGAAAATGCACTGTGGCTCTGTCTGCTATGATACTAGAACTTTAGAGAAGACCATTCCATCCACAAGGCTCCTTCCCCGTTTCCTCTATCCTCTAAACCCCCCCCCCCACCCCCATGGTATATCTGGTTTCCTGTGTACATATCAAGATGTCTACCTTGACAGTGCCCTTCCAAAGTCCTCTCACACCCCCTGTCTCATACGTAAACTGCATTATGTTTGCTAATTACCTGTGTTTTTATGTTTGCTAAACACACTAAGTTTCTGTGTTGTTACTGCTTTTGAACGTCTGCTACTTTGAACGCCACACTGACACCATGTTAGGGTCTGCTTTTCACTATGTAAAACTTTGAATAGCTCAAGCATTCTTACTCTCACACCTTTCCTTTCTGTTAGCCCCTCTTTCATCTATTCTGTCCACTTTCAGTGACCTTATCGTTGAGTAAAGAGTTGGACAAATAAGCAGAGATTATATAAGGGATAAAGTACCCCCTACTGCACATTATAATGATATTGCAAGTCACCAAGGAGTTCCATAACCATATAGAGGAACGAGGTTGAAGGCCAAGTTCCTTTATAAGGTTGTGGATCTTCAAGGTGACTATCAATATCCTAGTCATGTACTCCAGGGGGTACTTTATCCCATATAATACATGGTCACACCATCACCTTTCCAACAGACTTCTTAAAACCTTGTTACATAACTATTTCATATGAAAGAGCAAGCATGTTTAAATCATAAAACAAATAAAACTGCTAGTACAAAAATAAACACATGAAAAACATGTTAGATATTTGTTGCAAACAGATATTAAAAACAGTTCATCACAAGTCTGTTTTTTTTTAAGGGCAATAGCTCGGAATGTGTAGAAACATGCAGAGAGATTCTAGCTTTTCTTTAACTATCAAAGGAGTTCAAAGAATAAACATGTTCTCTCTGTTTGTCATTGAAAGCTAGAAAAATAGAGCAGAAGAAAGAAAAGCAATGTTCAATTTTCCGTTGCATTAAACAGCTGCTTCAATTATGCTCTGGGACCTGACCTGCCTTTCACCTCGGCTGCTGGCTCTGGCAGCAGCCATTGTGATGCCAGACATCAACTGTAATAACTTATAATAGTCTAGTTCTGAAGTCTTTTCTTTATAATCGGTGACTGGGTGCGTCAGAAGTTACCGATTATAAAGAAAATAGAGATTGACATTTATACACGGATTATAGAAACCCATGTTTTATATGGGTTATTAAAATAAGCAATATTCTAAATTCAGCACTACTCTCTTCTTTGGCTAGGTTCGAGCTATTAAGATACCACATACAAATATATTACATATCATAACATAATATCATGGCATAAAACATTCTCATGCTGAAGGCAAAAAACACAAACATATTACCTCCCTGAGTCATCTGATTATGGTCGCCAAAAGTGTTTACAGGCTCCAAAAATCAAAGAACTGTTTACATGCCATACAAAATCACAAAGTGGAGTGGGTGTAGCTGAGGGTCTGAGGGGCAACAGCAGCTGCTTTGACGCAGTGACGGCTAGACTGGAAATTTAAACTACAATGGCTCACCAGCCAACCTTAGTGACCAGCCCAAAAACACAGACGAAGGCACATCAGCAAAAACTCTCACTTCGTCCCCCCCAAACTCTTCAATTCCATCCCCTTAAAGTTTGAGGCTTTAGTGGAGTAGTGTCGTCAAAGACCATGCAGACATCTGCCAGGTTTGATTTGTAGTCGTTTTATTGGAGCTCAGTACATCTCACTGAGGTTCAGCCTGAACTGACCTCAAGTCCAGAACCCTCTTCCTCTTCACCGGTTCTAAACTGACACTGTCGTGACAGCCGCAAAAGCCTGTAATATCATCATCATCATCATTTAGGCTTTATTTCGATATACAAAGTATCTTAAAAAGTACATGGACTTAAGAACAATAAAACAGTAAAAGGAGCCAATACATAGAAAATAGCCGTACAGTTCATACTACAAGTGGCCCCAATAAATTAAATAAGATCATATTAAAAAGCAGATTAAACAAGATACAAAAGCCTAGATAATCTAATACACCAGGCCCATCCTAGGAACTTGGCTATACCACAAGCAAAGAGGGGCCGTGGATCATTTTTCAATATACGTAGGACCTCCTTGTAATACCTTGTTCCAAGTTCTCTGCAGAGTGGTTTTAGCCATCTGCTGCGGGGGACTACATAGGCCGGACATTCAAAGAACAAATGCGGGACTGACTCTAACCTGTTCTCACAAAATGGGCCGGAAGAAATTGTTTGGGCAGGCGCCTTCCACTTAGATGTTAGTTCCCCGACGGGGAGTAAACCTATCCTAAATTGGAAGTACAGAGCCCTATCCCTACGCTTTGTGATAATATCCAAATATGGTTTGCAAAAAGACATATCCTTTACCAAAAGAAAGTCCAAAGTGGTCCTGCACAAGTTGGTATTGCTAGTTCTACCATCAGCTACCCAACTCCAAAAAATTTTCTTCAGGACAGACTTTGGGGGGGCAGTTCTATTGTCCCAGGCATCGCCTAGGCCCATATTGACGAGAAGACGCTTGACTTCCCTCAACCAATGGATCTTGGACCAGCCTGGTAACCCCAACACGTCGGTTAAGCCATCTGCGTAGCTCGACATTTCTGGAACTCTCCATATTCTCGCCCATAAGAGGAGAGGGCGAAGCTTAGCCTGGTCACTAATTGATCGGGTACCCATATCTAAAAGCAGTGGAAGGGTTGGGGTGCTATAGGGAAGCCCCATTAAATCTTTATGGAATTTGCTTTCTGAGCGGGATAACTGATCAGCCTTGTGTACCCCCCAAGAGTTCGGCCCCGTAAAGTGCTGCGCTAACACCCCTTGCCCTGTAGATGTCTAGTATGGGTGCAATGGGTTTTAGGGATGATGCACGTTGTTCCTTAAGAAGGGCACCCACCACCCTCTTGTGAGTCAGCAGCATCTTTAGAAGGTGGCATTTCCAACTCATCGAGTCACAAATGCGAATGCCGAGGTAATCCAACTCCGTAACCCTCTCGAGGTAAACAGAATCTAGGGACGGTGGTTTGGCTATCTTTTTCGGTGCGTTAAGAACCAGGTACTTGGTTTTTCCTGTGTTAATAACTAGCCCCCTTGCGTCACAGAAAGATTTAAAGCTAGTTAGCAGACTCTGCAGGCCTACCGGGGTTTTGGAGATCAGGAGGGTATCATCTGCAAATAGAAGGGTAGGTATTCTTCGGCCAGCCAGGGATGGTGCATCTGCTGGAACTTTCAGCAGGTGCTCCACCACTCCATTTACATACAAGGAAAACAGAGTGGGGGCTAGGACACATCCCTGGCGGACCCCTCTATTTACAGGTATTCGTGCTGTTTTTTGTCCCTGGTTTCCCCACCTGATCTGTGCAAAATTATCGGCATGTAATTTTACCAGTAAGCTTAATAGGTATGATGGAATGCCCTGGTCATTAAGTACACTCCAGAGTTGGCTACATGGGACCAGGTCAAAGGCAGTCCGCAGGTCTATAAAAGCAAGATACAGGCTGCCTTTGCCCAGTACAATCACTTTCCAATACAGCATCAGAAGATGGAAGGATTGCTCTATCGTCCCCATGCCCGATCTAAATCCAGCCTGAAAGTCAGAGAGAATGCCTTTTTCCTCGATCCAGTGTAATACCCTACCCAGAACCACTTTTCCCGCCACTTTCTGCGAGGAGTCTAAGAGGCTTATGGGGCGGTAATTGGCTGGGTCGGTCCGGCTCCCTTTTTTGAAGATTGGTACAACTTCAGCACCTTTCCATGAGCCCGGGAAGGTTGCCCCATCAAAACTAGCATTCAGTAGGGCAGCGATGAGTTTTCCCCACTCCGCCGGATTGATGCGTAACAAATCTCCTGGTATGCCATCCGGGCCTGCTGCTTTGTTGGGGACGAGGCATTTAATCGCCCCTTCCACTTCCTTAGCTGTGAACAGGTGCTCATCGTTAAACTCACAGAATGCTAAACGATACCGTTCTGGCAAACTTGCCCCCATACCCGGGACCACTGTGTAGAGCTGGGAGAAGTGGTCAAACCACGCGCCCTCCGGTATATTACATGTTATTAATGAGTCCACGGGTTTATCCCTAGCTCTTAGCAGGTCCCAAAAACCCTTCGAGTCCTTCCTTAGACTAGCGGCCATGAGGTCGTACCAAAACTGGTTCTCCCATTCTGCATTAGCCTTAGTTATAACCCTCCTTTGATTGCCCTTTGCGACACTGATCAGGGCTCTATTCTTGGATTTCACTGCCTTTATTAAATCCCTTTTGGCTTCTCGACAAGCAGGTGAAAACCACCCAGCATTACCCTTTGTGCCGCCTCTTATAATACTCCTTTTCCCCGCATTGTGGGCTAGAAACAGTTCACCTAGTGCATACGTGGTTTGGACGAACAGTGTGGAAACCTCCTGTGCACTGATAGAGGGGGAGTCTAAGCGTGGAGGGATATTTGCCATTATGGATTTTACCTCCAAGATCTTTCCCTCATTACCAACAATATTATTCAATTTCAGGCGCCTACCACTATTAGAGGGGCACACTTCATGTGTAGTTCTCCACACGTGTGGGATTGGGGGAGACTGGAAATTTAAACTACAATGGCTCACCAGCCAACCTTAGTGACCAGCCCAAAAACACAGACGAAGGCACATCAGCAAAAACTCTCACTTCGTCCCCCCCAAACTCTTCAATTCCATCCCCTTAAAGTTTGAGGCTTTAGTGGAGTAGTGTCGTCAAAGACCATGCAGACATCTGCCAGGTTTGATTTGTAGTCGTTTTATTGGAGCTCAGTACATCTCACTGAGGTTCAGCCTGAACTGACCTCAAGTCCAGAACCCTCTTCCTCTTCACCGGTTCTAAACTGACACTGTTGTGACAGCCGCAAAAGCCTGTAATATCACACATCTCCTCCTACATAACACAAGTAATTGTGTGGTAACAA
Organism: Triturus cristatus; assembly: GCF_964204655.1. Lineage (NCBI taxonomy): Eukaryota > Metazoa > Chordata > Amphibia > Caudata > Salamandridae > Triturus > Triturus cristatus. The sequence goes on from NC_140592.1 coordinate 1,189,440,226, forward strand.
ATCACAGCTAACTAGGTTGAAACACAACATATAATAGCTAAAAATGACATCAAAGAAAAAAAATCACAACAAAATAATACCCCATAAAGCGAAGCACACCCACAGAAATAACAATGAAAGAGTACAAAACATGAACAATATTCCACAATGATGAGGGTCAAAAACCTGTGCGCACCAGGGAATAACCACGCCGTCCTGTATCCTCTCTTTTTATCAACTGTTGGCACTCTACTCTATAATGGTCATCGTCAAACCATTGCTATAATGAACATATTCACACAAGAAAGGAGCGCCAATATTCAAAACAATATCCTGATACAAATTTTCAAATTTAACATGAAGAATCTTTATTCTGAGTTTTCATGTAAAGTTCTTTCCAATATGATGATTATTCCTGCTCCGGATTGATCCCATACAGATGTCTTTTTCATCCACAGATAATCAATTAATTGTATTTTTTAGTCCAATCACAATCCATTATTGACTCAATTTGTTCAAAATAATAATAATTCCTCTTCCAGTTCCAATCAATAATCTCTACAGCCAACACGTTTCGTCCCCTCCTGGGACATCATCAGGGCTGTGAAGTGAGAAAAACAACAAATCATAATCACATCCTAATTAAATAAATATTTTCACACTGTATATCACTATTTCCTGCCTATTTCACAAACTCCCTGTTTGGCAAGGATGTACCTATACAGAGCATCCTTATCCACAGATCTTTATTACATCAATATCAATCTACAATTTTTTGATATATTTCCTAGACCTGCGTGTCAAAGTTCATTCACGTTGTTTAGTTCATAAAAAATAAATGAACTGATTATTACTACGCGGATCCGATAATTTTTCTACACTCACGTAACTAATCATGATTGCCCCACTCAAACAAATTTTTAAAACAGATTTATGTCTTCCCTTATTGTTTGTTTAATTATTAACACTTCCTCATTAATACCATCTTAAATTGCCCGTGATCACACATCACACCCACCTCCTGTGTAATCTCCAAAAACCACGTTTTTTGTATCAAATCAATCTTCTCCCAAGTCCTCAATTTCCTTATATTCCATTCTAATGAATCTGAAATACAAAAGTAATATCTAATCAAATTAATCATTTCCAAAAAGCACTATTCTTTTGTTGTCTCATATCAGAATTCATTCTATCACATACAAACGTACTGAAGTTAACTGAGGCCAAGAAGACCCTATTATCACATGCCTCAGTAACAAACTGCTCTCACCTTTTCAATATAGTATTAACGTGATAATCCAACACACATCTTTTCCCATATAATCTTGGGCTGCGAGGTTCAGCCAGTCAATCCTGTTTCTGCATAAATACAAAAAGAGGGAGCAGAATGTTCTAGTCCCCATTTTAAATATATCCTACATTTACATCCAGCTAAAGTCCCTCACTTTCAATGTAGAATCACTAAAAGCATCTCTAACTAAGTACCTGTGGTTATTCGAACGGTCCGGATTCCCCGCATTTCATCCCACCGCAGTCGGTCTGATACTCCCGCTTCGGATAGTTACACGCCCAACCCTTCTTAATTTAAAGGACGGTGCGGCCAATCACAACAAAGAATTTCTAGCCTTCTTGTTAGTAATCCTGTTTCCCATCCGGTCTGCCATCTAACCTGATTCGTCTGCTTTCTTGCTGTTTGAAAAGACCCGCTGATACGTCTACTATTTAAAATGCACCCGTGACCCAATCAAAAGCGCTCCTTTTCTATCCGCCTATTTAGCTACGGTGTATCCCTTCCCGCCCGCCTTTTCGTAATAAGAGTAATGGGAATTTGTGAAATAGGCAGGAAATAGTGCTATACAGTGTAAAAATATGTATTTAATAAGGATGTGATTATGATTTGGTGTTTTTCTCACTTCACAGCCCTGATGATGTCCCAGGAGGGGACGAAACGCGTTGGCTGTAGAATTGAGTCAATAATGGATTGTGATTGGACTAAAAAATACAATTAATTGATTATCTGTGGATGAAAAAGACATCTGTATGGGATCAATCCGGAGAAGGAACAATCATCTTTTTGGAAAGAACTATACATGAAAACTCAGAATAAAGATTCTTCATGCTAAATTTGAAAATTTGTATCAGGATATTGTTTTGAACATTGGCGCTCCTTTTTTGTGTGAATAAGTACAAAACATGACCAGGTTAAACAATGCCACAAGCAAGATAATCTATGACTATCCCAAAACTGCCATGGAAGCGGGCAAGCAAACTGCATCTCAACCCCGCAATTTCAACAGCATTCTTCTGGGACATGTAGTGTGGCGCGGTTGTATGTGCAGAAGACGACCACACACACAGGATGTCTCTCAATGTTTTCTTTTCTCAGTAGACCCTGTTTCTCACAAATTGAACACCTGCACCATCTGTACCCTCCAAATGAGACTTACATTAACATTGTATCAGTTTTAGTCGCTTTGGACATGTTGCACCACTGATGGCCCAACACCATGTCAGAATGTCCTTTACTCTATTGTACTTGTGCAGGCTCACAAAACTTTCAAAGCCCATTTTTCCGACACAGGATCCTTCATATGTATCCAGTAAACAAACTGAACCACACCAGAAGACCTGCTGCTCTTATCCACTCCCAAGTAACACTACCACCTTACATCAGTTCCAATGGTGATGTTCTTGTAGCTGAATTGGTGGATTGTTCTAAACAGACAGAACAACTCCCCAATCCATACACGCTCAAGTCTCATGTACCATCAACAAAGGGTTGTAATGCAGAAGCGGAAGATATATTTTTGTTAATGTGATCAAAATCGACTGGACATTCCTCAGATCCTTGGAATTTGTTTTTTCATGAGTAATAATCTGAAACATTCAATTAGGTCAGCAAATCATTTCAGAAAGTTTACATAAAATTCACATAACTCTAAGAATGAATGTAGTTGGTAGTTTCCACTAAGCAATAGTGTCCTCTAGGCAAGCTTTTGGCTTCACTCCTTTACTCAACAAGACATGTCCCAGATAGTTCACTTCATTGGCTTTAAAGTTCATTTGGTCTTCTTCAAAGTCCTGAATTTGTCTTTCATGATGTTCTGAACATTTTCCACTGCAGCATCATGACCACACTTAGTGGCAGTGAATATCAGTATGAAATCCTGGAATGTCAAAACAAAATCAAGCCCTTTGAACAAGGTAGTCATTACCTTAAAAAATATTGAAGCAGCAGATGCCTAGCAACATGGTATCCTACAAAACTGGTATGTTCCGCTAGGTGTAAAAAAAAACGAATAGATGGCGAGTCAGTATCTAGTTCCACCTGACGGTAAGCAGCACAAAGATCCAGTTTCATAGAACTCCTGCCCAAACCAATAGTTGTTATGAGGTCTTCAGGTCTAGGCAAAGGAAAACTCCCGACCCAGATGGTGTTGAGGCTTTTTAAGTCAATGTAAAAGCGCCATGCACCATATTTAGAGAGTTAAGACAACAGTGGCGGGTCCTCCGCTAAGGTGGAGGAGCATTGCGCCACTGCTTTTCAAAAGTGTAAATAAAGGAAAAATGAAATTATAATAACTTGATTTTATTATCATTTTATTTTGTTCCTGCTGCGGCAGCTTTGTGGGACTGCTCTGCTCACAGAGCAGGGGAAGGAGTGGGGGGCACTCTGTAAGCGCGTAGGAATGTTTGGCCGGCCATCTTGGGAACGCCAAACAATTGTGTGCACTTTGCATGTTCTCCCCCCAAGCTGCTTTACAGCCTGGGTGGAGAAGATGGCCAGGCTTCCAGTCACAGTCTGAGCATAGAACCATGGTGCTCAGACCTATCACAACACTGCATTGCAGTGTTGTGATTGGTTTAGGGGAACCTGGGTGCTTCCTGTTCTGGCCTGATGCGGAGGAGAGACACGGCGATAAGGTACGTTTATTTTTATTTTTTTACACCCCCTTATCCCTGTCACTTGCAATCTGTGCCGGCCGCCGCTGCAAGACAAAGGGCAAAATCCTACTTGAACAATGTCAGGAACATGCCCCCAGTAAACAAATGGCCCAGGATTTACATCTCCATAAGGGTCATGACGTCAGTCACTGTGCCTTTGTACGTTGGAAGCAGTAAGGCGTTGTTTGGATATGTAGCTCTGGTGAGTATAACTGGGCAAAGGTGGAAATAGTCTTCAAATGTCATCAGCACCGCCACCGTATATTGCCTTATGCACAAGGCATAGGGACTTAAACTCCACACGCTGTTTAACAGGAAGCCAGTGTAATGATTTCATTCCTGCTGAAGTTGGCTGTCCTCTAGGTATGCCCATAAGTAGCCTCGCTGCTGCGTTCTGTAAGGATTGCAATTTTCTGATTTGGGCCTTGTCGATTCCCAAGAATAAGGCATTGCAGTAGTCTAACTTAGTCAGGAAGAGTGCAGCCATGACCGTCTTTTGTAACTCTTGTGAGATTAATGGAAAAAAATTCAAGGTTTTTAACAGAAAACAGCAGGAGGAGGTGAGACTGTTTACCTGGGCAGCAAAGTTCAATTGGTCATCAAAGATGACCCCAAGGTTCTTAACCCTGGTAACTGGGCATGGACATTCTCCAGCCTCCGTTGGCCACCAGGACTTATCTCATAAGGGCTGGCCCGGGCCAAACTCCATCACCTCCGTTTTTTCTGTGTTAATTTTCAGGAAAGCTATGGTTCACCCAGGTCATAATCTCAGTGAGACAGATATAAAACCTGGCAGCTGTGTTCTCAGGCTGGTTGAAGATAGAGATGACAAGTTGAGAATCATCAGCGTAGGAAACCAGGGCAAAACCATGCTTCCTGACAAGTTTGGCCAACGGGGTGACATAGATGTTAAACAATGTCGGAGAAAGGGCAGATCCCTGTGGGACCCCGCATGGGAGTCGGAAGTTCTCCGATTGCAGTCCGTCCCAGAACAGCCTCTGCTCTCTTGCCTCCAAAAAGGAGGCTAGGAGGGCCAGGGCAGTAGCCTCCACCCCCACATCCCTCAGCCACTGCACCAACACCGTGTGGTTCACGGTGTCGAACACGGCCGACAGATCCAGGAGCACGAGAACCGCCCTCCCCCCTGCATCCACCACCCTGCGGATCTCATCGGTTGCGATGACAAGGGCTGATTCAGTGGACTGACAAGCACGAGAACCATGTTGAGAGGTGACCAGTAGGTAGTTGGCGTCTAGATAGTTAGTCAGCGCTGTGTTCAATGATTTTTCCAGAATCTTAGCCACTATTGGTAGGCCAGCAATAGGGCGATAGTTTTTTAGTTCAGTTGGATCCATGTTTGGTTTCTTCAATAGTGGTCTAATAGATGCTTTTTTCCAAATTTCTGGATAGTGACCTGTATCCAGGACTTGGTTAATAAGGGGTGTAAGATTATTACTGATCTTCTGGGCGGCCAGATGCACAATGGAATGGGGGGCAGGGGTCTGTGGGCGAGCCAGTTTTTATGGAGAGAAGAGAAGAAGTTTTTGTACTTCCTCGTATGAGACGGTCTGGAAACACGATAGTCTACAATGAGTTGAAGACATAGGTTGTTCTTTATTATCTTGAAACCCCGGAGAGCTCAGGAGGCCCTTGTAAATTCCTTGCACCTTGTCTTGGAAGAAGACAGCGAGTTTATTACACATAGCTTGGTCAGGCTTAAAAACATTATCCTGTTGCGGTTTAGCCAGCAGGTTGACCGATTTGAATAGTTCCTTGGTGGAGTTTCCAGCCTCCTTTATTTTCGTTGTGAAAAAATACTTTTTTGCGGCAATAATTGCGTCCTTATATTGTTGAATAGCTAGGTTATAAATTAACTTCATTCGATTACTATAGCCTTGCCTCCAGAGGCGCTCAGCTCTCCTGCAATTAACTTTTAAGCATTTAAGCTCAGGTGTGTACAGAGGTGACGATATCTTAGCTTTCCTTACCGTCACCAATTTTTTAGGTGCAACGCACTCGGCTGCTGCCAATAGCCAGCCATTGAACTGCAAGGCAGCTTCATTATTGTTGCTTTCTAGCTTGGCAGGAAAGTAGCCAAGGGCCAACTCTAGGTCGCTGCCTTTAACTTTGTTCCAGCGCCTAATATGTACCTTGGATGACTTAATCTGTGTGCGAGGGTGTAGCTGTGTAACTGTAATGTTGAAATGAATAGCCTTATGATCAGTCCATGGCAGGGCTAATATTTTAGACAGCTTAATATCAGTTTCTCTAGTAAAAATACCATCTAACGTATGTCCCGCCTGGTGGGTAGATTCAGTTATGAGTTGTTTTAAGTTAAAAGCCTCAAGATTGTCTAACAGTCTAATCGTATCTAAGTGATTTCTTAGATCTAAGTGATAGTTAAAATCACCTAGAATTGTAAGAGGGTGAGGATCAGTGTATGACTCCAGGAGCGTCAGAAGTGCTTGGGAGAAAGCTGCTTTGGGTCCGGGTGGGCGGTATAGTAGTATCCCCTGAAAGGTCGAGAGGTTGGTTAATTTTACACAGAAATGCATTGCTTCTACCGGTAGATCAGCAATAACTTTGGTGAGCACACTTAGGTGGTCTCGATACATAATAGTATAATACCCCCCCTTCACCGTTCTCCCTGTGTTGCGGATGGAGAGCGTAGCCTGTTGGTATAGCGATATTCCAGTCAGGGCATGATGTACTATCTGTCCAGGTTTCAGTTACAAAAACTATATCTGGGGTAGAGAGTTGAATTAGATCTTCCAGCTGGTATTTGTGTTTTACCACAGAGCAGGCGTTTATCAGGAGACACTCCACATGTGCCTTTTGTATTGCCTTGGAATCTCTAAGAATCCCATTTGTGTCGTTGTCCCTACACCCCTTTCCTCTGTCACTATAATCTACAGGCTTTCTAGTATCGAGCCCTTTTCCTGTCCTAGTTATAGACCTAGAAGACATATGAATGTCAGGATTAATCCGAAAGGAACATTTAGAGCAAAGGGCCTCTATCCCGTGTGCATTTTGCAAAGATATGTTGTGTGGTCTGCATGTACTTCTTCACAAGTCGAGCAGTTGTTTCTTACCATATGTCCGGGACACGATTCAACCAGGGGTTCTGGCGCTGGTCGGGCTCCGGGAGCCTACGGGCGCAGACGGGCTTCTAGCGGTGCGCCCGCTGTCCGTGCCCGCTGTGCGCGCCCACTGCGCGGTCACTCCAGCGCGATTGAAATAGTGGTGGAGGGAGGGGAAACTAGAACATCAACCCCTGTACAATGCGGTCCCATCTAACATCCGGGTGCCGCGCAGGTCGAACAGGAAGCCTACTGATAGTGTCCCAATAGGATTTCAGGTATTAAAAAGTTTAAAAACAGATTTCAGTACCGAAATAACAAAATTAGTGCAAACAACGCAATGTTTAAAATGCAGGCAATCATCACACAGTTTTAGCGAGCGCAATGTACTGCCACCCACACGCTGTGAGGTCGCTCCAGCGCGATTGAAATAGTGGTGGATGGAGGGGAAACTAGAACATCAACCCCAGTGCAATGCGGTCCCGTCTAACATCCAGGTGCCGTGGGGGTCGAACAGGAAGCCCACTGATAGTGTCCCAAGAGGATTTCAGGTATTAAAAAGTTTAAAAACAGATTTCAGAGCCGAAATAACAAGATTATTGCAAACAACGCAATGTTTAAAATGCAGGCAATCGTCACAGAGTTTTAGCGAGAGCAATGTACTGCCACCCATTTGACGCCCTACGTGCATTGGGTATGCCCAGAAGCAAGTCCCGTGCTCACTGTGCTACTGGAACCAAGCTATACTTCGCTGAAGAGCCCATAAAAAGGGGAAAACGGTCCTGGGTTACTTGTGTTCTGGTTCAGGGAGGACCTGGCCTGGCAGTTCGGTGCGGACTGTTCCTATGAGGAATGCGGTCAAGACTGATTTGCATATGGCTCGGTCCAAACTGAGGTAGCATGGTTTGTGAAAAACAATGGACCTGGATGCGGCCTGAGCAATTGCCAGTGGCTGAGATTAATTCAAGCATACCATCCATCACCTTGTTGGTTTTCTTTGTATTCCCAGCAGTACGCCAGAAAACCTGCGTCTGGTGCACCCTTGGAATGTTGGTGACTAGGAAAGAAACATAAAAGTACGTTGCAAATATCTACTCGCACTTTAAAAAATTTTAGGTGACCGGTGTCCACGGATGCGTTAGTAGCTCTCTTTAATGTAAAACATCTCCATGAGCTAAAATGAGTTAATGAATGTGATACCAACAATGACCGGACAAACGTGTAGATACACAAGCCGAAGCCTGCAGGTATCTACAAATGTGCAGATACACAAGAAGCAGCCTGCATGCACATACATATGTGAAGATACATAAAAATCAGCCTGCAGGCGCATACAAATGTGCAGATACATAAGAAGCAGACTGCAGGTGCATACACAGGTGCAGATACACAAGAAGTAGCCTGCAGGCGCATATACAGGTGCAGATACATAAGAAGAAGCCTGCAGGCGCATACACAGGTGCAGATACACAGGAAGGAGCCCCAGGCACATACAAATGTGCAGATAAACAAGTAACCGCCTGCAGGGGCCCACAGCCTGCTGGCACCTGTAAAGGTGCAGATATACAAGAAGCAGCCAGCAGGCACATACAAAGGTGCAGATACACAAGATGCAGCCTGCAGGTGCATACACAGGTGCAGATACACAAGAAGCAGTCAGCAGGTGCATAAAAATATGCAAATACATAAGAAGCAGCCTGAAGGCTCGTACAAAGGTGCAGATACACAAGAAGCAGCCTGCGGGTGCATACGAAGGTGCAGATACACAAGAAGCAGCCTGCAGGCGCATACAAATGTGCAGATACATAGGTAGCAGCCTGTGTGTGCATACAAATGTGCAGATACATAAGAAGCAGCCTGCAGGTCCATACAAAGGTGCAGACACACAAGAAGCAGCCTGCAGGTACATACACAGGTGCAGATACACAAGAAGTAGCCTGCAGGCGCATATACAGGTGCAGATACACAAGAAGAAGCCTGCAGGTGCATACACAGATGCAGATACACAGGAAGCAGCCCCAGGCACATACAAATGTGCAGATAAACAAGTAACCGCCTGCAGGGGCCCACAGCCTGCTGGCACCTGTAAAGGTGCAGATATACAAGAAGCAGCCTGCGGGTGCATACGAAGGTGCAGATACACAAGAAGCAGCCTGCAGGCGCATACAAAGATGCAGATACATAAGAAGCAGCCTGCAGGCGCGTACAAAGGTGCAGATACATAAGAAGCAGCCTGAAGGCGCTTACAAAGGTGCCGATACATAAGTAGCGGCCTGAAGGCGCATACAAAGGTGCAGATACACAAGAAGCAACCCTGCAGGACCATACAAATGTGCAGATACACACAAAGCAGCCTGCAGGAGCATACAAATGTACAGATACACAACAAGCAGCCTGCAGGCGTGTACATAGGTGCAGATACACAAGAAGCAGCCTGCAGGTGCATGCAAATGTGCAGATACACAAGAAGCCACCTGCAGGCTCATGCAAAGGTGCAAATACATAAGAAGCAACCTGCAGGTGCGTACACAGGTGCAGGTACATAAGAAACAGCCTTCAGGCGCCACACAGGTGCAGATACACAAGAAGCAGCCCCAGGCACATACAAATGTGCAGATAAACAGGGGCACACAAATGCATAAGAAGTAGCCTGCTGGCACCTGTAAAGGTGGAGATACACAAGACGTAGCCTGCAGGTGCATACAAATGAGCAGATACACAAGAAGCAGCCTGCAGACGCGTACAAAGGTGCAGATACACAGGTAGCAGCCAGCTGGTGCATACAAATGTATAAATACATAAGAAGCAGCCTACAGGCGCATACAAAGGTGCAGATACATAAGTAACAACCCTGCAGGGGCATAGAAATGTACAGATACACAACAAGCAGCCTGCAGGAGCATACAAATGTGCAGATACACACAAAGCAGCCTACAGGAGCATACAAATGCGTAGATAAACAGAAAGCAGCCTGCAGGAGCATTCCAATGTGCAGATACACACGAAGCAGCCTTCAGGAGTATACAAATGTGCAGATACACACGAAGCAGCCTGCAGGCGCATACAAATTTGCAGATAGATAAGAAGCAGCCTGCAGGCGCATGCAAATGAGCAGATACAGAAGAAGAAGCCTGCAGGTGCATACAAAGGTGCAGATACACAAGAAGTAGCCTGTAGGCACATATACAGGTTCAAATATACAAGAAGCAGCCTGCAGGCACATACAGAGGTGCAGAAACGGGCGGCGCTCTAGTTATTTAACTGCATGCCGGGCCGGACGTGCAGCGGATAGTGGATCACCCTGGTCAGAGGTGCCACGCTGTTGCGCTGCTGCGCTGCATATGTTTTAAAACTGCCTGTAACTTCAAAAAGAAAAAAGAATAGAATTACTGTATGTACTTTTAAAATGGGGGAATACTTTCAAATTGCTTACTTTCTTTTGCATTGCCGCATTTTATCTGGGCACTCTTCCGTTTTCATTTTCTGGCTTAGGGGGTTGTAAGGGTTTCTTGCTCCTTCCCCGGTCCACCACGGCTCGCTGATTGTGTGGAGGGAAGTAAGTATTTTATTCCTGTTCCTCCCTTCCACTTCCTGCCGCAGCTCTACGGGCGGCGCTCTAGTTGTTCCCGGCCTAGCTATTTAACTGCATGCCAGGCCAGACGCGCAGCAGACGTGCGCAGCGGGCGCGCGCCAAAGGCAAGCCCGTCTGCGCCTGTCTGCGCAAAGTTTGCGCTTTGTGCCAGGGACTCTGTGCAATTCATTTTAGTCCCCGGTAAGCCCCTTGTTTATTCCAGAGAACAGCTCCTGGAGCTTCAAGCACAGAAGGGCTCGCATTGTAGGTCCATGAACCTTGAGGCTCTGGTCGGCCGTCAGGTGTACGAGTGTGCTAACTGCAAGGCAGTTATTATGCTGGGTACAGGCAAGAAATCCCATGAGGATATTTGTCAGCCCCATCCCTTGTCTTTGAAACAATCCTTTATGGGATAGCTCCTGAACGCCAGATCTTTGATCAAACACAGGGCAGAATTTAGAGATTTTGTGTCACTTCACAAGCTCAATTGGGTATTCGTTACCGAAACCTGGGCCAGATTTGGTGGAGGCCGTCCCCTCCGGGTATGCCCTGTCCAGACTTGATAGGGAAGAGAGGATAAGGGGGGTGTAGGAGTACTCTATAAAGACATCTATTCGTGCTTCACTGAGGCCCTCACCTCTCCCTCTGACCCCTATCAGGCCCTATATTTCTCTTTGAAAGTCCTACCCACCGAAAGTTTTGTTGGAGGAGTCACCTACCGGCCTCCTGGACCCAGAGCAATGTTCAATCAGGACTCCAGTAATCGAATAGAGCCCTATCTGACTAGATCTAATGTCACTCTCTTGGGCGATTTTAACTTTCATTTGGAGAAAACTCTGTGTACTGAAAAGCAGGTTTTCTTGGAAACTTTAGACTCTTGTGGTCTTCCTCAGTTGGTTAGGAGCCCCTCTCATACGGCAGGACACATTGTGGATGGGATCTTCTCTAATGACCCTAGGATAGAGGTGAATGATCCTATCCCCCTCTCCTGGTCTGAACATTATGCCATCCCATTTCTTCTGCGAATTGCAGTATCTCATCTAGATCCTAATTTTAAGAACAGGTTGGAGATGAAGAGAAACTTTAGCCGCATAAATAAGGAGGACCTTCTCAATAACCTTAGCAATATTTGCTGCCTCCCTTACTTGGATGTTAACTCAATCTATGACGATTTTTCCAACTGGCTCTCGGCGGCCTTGGACTCTATTTAGCCCCTCTTAAGAAACACTATGTGGCCAGAAAACAACCGTCGGCCCCCTGGTTCTCTGAAAGGCTGAGAAAGCTTAGACAGGCATGCCAACATCAGGAAAGAAAATGGCGCAGCGATCTTACCTCAGTCAAAAGGGATCTGCACAAACTTAGATTGAGGGAAAATAAGCTAGCTATCAATGAGGAAAAGGCCTCTTATTATATAGATGACGGATTCCATAAAATCCCCAAGGGAACTTTTCACTGTGATCAATTTCCTCCTAGCCCCCATGGCCACTGCTAACACAGAGGTTTCCCAGGATCTGTGTGATAAAATGGCATGTTTTTTATGCCAAAATTAAGGACATATACTCCTCCTTGGAGATGTCCAATGTCCAATGCTGAAGGATCAAAGTCAGATCTCCCATCATTTTTTGGTAGCTCCTCTGAAGGATTGCCGCTTGTGCTCCTTTCCTCCTAAACTTCAAGAGGACACTGAGTGGATGTTAAGTGGAATTAGGTCTGGTCCCCCCCTGGAGCCCTGGCCCTGAAGATTTTGAAACTAGGAATGGAGGCTATTGCTCCACCTTTGACTTCTGTCCTCAATGCGGTCATTACCTCTGGCCAGTATCCCACCGCGTGGAAAACTGCAGTGGTAAAACCTCTCTTAAAGAAACCCTCTCTTGACCCTCCGGAACTAAAGAGCTACCGGCCTATTTCCCTGTTGCATGTCCCAGCTAAAATCTTGGAGAAACATCTGAACCTCCATCTTAGTACCTATCTGGAGGATCATCAGTTGCGCGATGGCTCGCAGCATGGGTTCAGAAGTGAGCACAGTACTGAGACGGCGTTAACCGACAACAAGTTGACGCTGGTCACACCACCTTACTGATCCTTCTGGACCTGACGGCAGCCTTCGATACCATCTCTCCCCTTAGATTGGCTGGGAGGCTCCGCGAAATAGGGATTGAGGGCCTTGCCCTTCATCTGCTTACATCCTTTCTTATGGAACGATCACAAAGAGTTAAGATGGGCCAATTCTTCTCCGCTCCTAAACAATTGTTCTGTGGAGTCCCCCAGGGATCCTCCTTGAGTCCTACCCCTTTTAATATTTATGTAGCCCCGCTTGCCAGGATTGTTAGATCTTTTGGCCTAGAAGTGTTATCCTACACTGATGACACTCAAATCAGGATTACCATCACTGAGAATGTCGAAGCGTCAGCAGCAAATTTAAAAAACTGCATGCAGGCGGTGGCTTCATGGATGGTAGAGAACTATTTAAGACTCAATGAAGATAAAACTGAGATCTTAATTTTCTGAGACAAACAGGAAATTTGGTCCGATGCCTTGTGGCCAGATTCGCTTGGATCTTGCCCTCGCCCTAGCCTCAGTGCCACAAATCTAGGCATCATAGTGGACACCTCCCTCTCCCGGGCCCCCCAAAAAATAGAACAGTTTCTACCTGTTTCGGGATGATAAGGATTCTCAAAAAGATCTTTCAATTTCTCTCCCTCCCCTCGCGGAAACAGGCAGTGGTGGCCCTTTTGCTGTCTAGATTAGATTACTGCAATGCCCTTTATGTAGGGATAAATAAGGGGCTCCTACATCGACTTCAACTTGTGCAGAATGCCGCTGCCAGGTTGGTGATGGGTCTTCCTAAAATCCACTCTGTATCGGCAATCATCAGAAGCCTGCACTGGCTCCCATTGGGTCGGAGAATTGTGTTTAAGGCCCTGTGCCTGGTGCACAAGGCCTTTTACAACATAGGGTCAGAAGGCATTAAAAAGCTGTTTCGGAGATATGTCCCCGGCAAGCAGCTAAGATCTGCCAGCAAGAATTTGGTGATAGTTCCCGGGTTCAGGAAATCCAGATATGGGGTGGGGGGGCCGGGGGCCTTTTCGCTGGCTGCAGCCAATCTGTGAAATTCCGTTCCTCCTTCACTTTCGACTCTGGAAATCCATTGCTCATTCCGTAAGGCCTTAAAGACCTGGCTCTTCACCAGCTCGAATCTGTAAGCCCCTTTACCTATGGACATCTCTGATCCCTCTCCTCAGCGCCTTGATGCCCCTGGGCTACGTTTGTGCTTTATAAAGCCTATATTCATTCATTAATTCATTCAGATACACAAGAAACAGCCTGCAGATGTGTACAAAGATGCAGACACCCAAGAAACAGCCTGCAGGTGGGTCCAAAGGTGCAGATGCATAGGAAGCAGCCAGCTGGTGCATACAAATGTGTAGATACATAAGAAGCAGCCTGCAGGCGCATACAAATGTGCAGATACATAAGTAACAACCCTGCAGGGGCATACAAATGTACAGATACACAACAAGCAGCCAGCAGAAGCATACAAATGTGCAGATACACACGAAGCAGCCTGCAGGAGCATACAAATGTGCAGATACACAAGAAGAAGCCTCCAGGCACATGCAAATGTGTAGATAAAGAAAAAGCAGCCTGCAGGAGCATACAAATGTGCAGATACACACGAAGCAGCCTTCAGGAGTATACAAATGTGCAGATACACACGAAGCAGCCTGCAGGAGCATACAAATGTACAGACACATAAGAAGCAGCCTGCGGGTGCGTACAAAGATGCAGATACATAAGAAGCGGCCTGCAGGGGCATACACATGTGCAGATACACAAGAAGCAGCCTGCAGGCGCATACAAAGGTGCAGATACCCAAGAAGCAGCCTGCGGCACCTACAAATCTGCAGATACACAAGGTTGCAGCCTGCAGGCGCATACAAATGTGCAGATACACAAGAAGCAGCCTGCAGAAGCATACAAATGTACAGATACATAAGAAGCATCCTGCAGGTGCGTACAAAGATGCAGATACATAAGAAGCAGCCTGCAGGGGCATACAAATGTGCAGATACATAAGAAGCAGTCTGCAGGCGCGTACAAATGTGCAGATACACAAGAAGCAGCCTGCAGGCGCATACAAAGGTGCAGATACCCAAGAAGCAGCCTGTGCCACCTACAAATGTGCAGATACACAAGAAGCAGTCTGCAGATGCGAAAAAAGGTGCAGACTCCCAAGAAGCAGCCTGCAGGTGCGTCCAAAGGTACAGATGCACAGGAAGCAGCCAGTTAGTGCATACAAATGTGTAGATACATAAGAAGCAGCCTGCAGGAGCATACAAGTGTGTAGATAAACAAGAAGCTGCCTGCAGGAGCATACAAATGTGCAGATACAAAAGAAGCAGCCTGCAGGGCCATACAAATGTGTAGATTAACAAGAAGCAGCCTACAGGCACATGCAATTGTGTAGATACATAGGAAGCAGCCTGCAGGCGCATACAAAGGCGCAGATACATAAGTAGCAACCCTGCAGGGTCATACACATGAACAGATACACAAAAAGCAGCCTGCAGGAGCATACAAATGTGCAGATACACAAGAAGCCACCTGCAGGCACATACAAAGGTGCAGATACACAAGAAGCAGCCTGCAGGCACATACAAAGGTGTAGATACACAAGAAGCAACCTGCTGTTGCATTCAAATGTGCAGATACAGAAGAAGTAGCCTGCAGACGCATGTAAATGTGCAGATACACAAGAAGCAGCCTGCAGGCACAAACAAAGGTGCAGATACACAAGAAGCAGCCTGCGGGTGCATACAAAGCTGCAGATGCACAATAAGCAGCCTATAGGCCCATACAAAGGTGCAGATACACAAGAAGCAGCCTGCAAGTGCGTACACAGGTACAGGTACATAAGAAGCAGCCTGTAGGCGCATACACAGGTGCAAATACATAAGAAGCAACCTGCAGGTGTGTACACAGGTGCAGGTACATAAGAAGCAGCCTTCAAGCGCTACACAGGTGCAGATACACAAGAAGCAGCCCCAGGCACATACAAATGTGCAGATAAACAGGGGCACACAAATGCATAAGAAGTAGCCTGCTGGCACCTGTAAAGGTGCAGATACACAAGAAGCAACCTGCAGGTACGTACACAGGTGCAGGTACATAAGAAGCAGCCCCAGGCACATACAAATGTGCAGATAAACAGGGGCACTCAAAGGCATAGGAAGTAGCCTGCTGGCACCTGTAAAGGTGCAGATATACAAGAAGCAGCCTGCAGGTGCATACAAATGAGCAGATACACAAGAAGCAGCCTGCAGAAGCGTACAAAGGTGCAGATACACAGGAAGCAGCCAGCTGGTGCATACTAATGTATAGATAAACAAGAAGCAGCCTGCAGGCGCATGCAAATGTGTAGATACGTAAGAAGCAGCCTGCAGGCACATAAAAAGTTGCAGATACATAAGTAGCAACCCTACAGGGGCATACAAATGTACAGATACACAACAAGCAGCCTGCAGGAGCATACAAATGTGCAGATATACACAAAGCAGCCTGCAGGAGCATACAAATGTGTAGATAAACAAAAAGCAGCCTGCAGGAGCATACCAATGTGCAGATACACAGGAAGCAGCCTTCAGGAGTATACAAATGTGCAGATACACACGAAGCAGCCTGCAGGCGCATACAAATTTGCAGATACATAAGAAGCAGCCTGCAGGCGCATTCAAATAAGCAGATACGGAAGAGGCAGCCTGCAGGTGCATACAAAGGTGCAGATACACAAGAAGCTGCCTTCAGGGCCATACACAGGTGTAGATACACAAGAAGTAGCCTGCAGGTGCATATACAGGTGCAAATACACAAGAAGCAGCCTGCAGGCACATACACAGGTGCAGAAACGGGCGGCGCTCTAGTTATTTAACTGCATGCCGGGCCAGACGCGCAGCGGATTGTGGATCACCCTGGTCAGAGGTGCCACGCTGCTGCGCTGCTGCGCATGTTTTAAAACTGCCTGTAACTTAAAAAAAAAAAGAATAGAATTACTGTATGTACTTTTAAAACGGGGAATACTTTTAAATTGCTTACTTTCTTTTGAATCGCCGCATTTTATCTGGGCACTCTTCCGTTTTCATTTTCTGGCTTAGGGGATTTGTTGTAAGGGTTTCTTGCTCCTTCCCCGGTCCACCACGGCTCGCTGATTGTGTGGAGGGAAGTGAGTATTTTATTCCTGTTCCTCCCTTCCACTTCCTGCCGCAGCTCTACGGGAGGCGCTCTAGTTGTTCCCGGCCCAGCTATTTAACTACATGCCAGGCAGACACGCAGCGGACGTGCGCAGCGGGCGCGCGCCAAAGGCAATTCATTTTAGTCCCCGGTAAGCCACTTGTTTATTCCAGAGAACAGCTCCTGGAGCTTCAAGCACAGAAGGGCTCGCATTGTAGGTCCATGAACCTTGAGCCTCTGGTCAGCCGTCAGGTGTACGAGTGTGCTAACTGCAAGGCAGTTATTATGCTGGGTGCAGGCAAGAAATCCCATGAGGATATTTGTCAGCCCCATCCTTTGTCTTTGAAACAATCCTTTATGGGATATCTCCTGAACGCCAGATCTTTGATCAAACACAGTGCAGAATTTAGCGATTTCGTGTCACTTCACAAGCCTAATTGGGTATTCATTACCGAAACCTGGGCCAGAGATTGCTGAGGGACAGATTTGGTGGAGGCCGTCCCCTCAAGGTATGCCCTGTCCAGACTTGATAGGGAAGAGAGGATAGGGGGGGGTGTAGGAGTACTCTATAAAGACATCTATTCGTGCTTCACTGAGGCCCTCACCTCTCCTTCTGACCCCTATCAGGCCCTATATTTCTCTTTGAAAGTCCTACCCACCGAATGTTTTGTTGGAGGAGTCACCTACCGGCCTCCTGGACCCAGAGCAATGTTTAATCAGGACTCCAGTAATCGAATAGAACCCTATCTGACTAGATCTAATGTCACTCTCTTGGGCGATTTTAACTTTCATTTGGAGAAAACTCTGTGTACTGAAAAGCAGGTTTTCTTTGGACTCTTGTGGTCTTCCTCAGTTGGTTAGGAGCCCCTCTCATATGGCAGGACACATTCTGGATGGGATCTTTTCTAATGACCCTAGGCTAGAGGTGAATGATCCTATCCCACTCTCCTGGTCTGAACATGATGCCATCCCATTTCTTCTACGAATTGCAGTATCTCATCTAGATCCTAATTTTAAGAACAGGTTGGAGATGAAGAGAAACTTTAGCCGTATAAATAAGGAGGACCTTCTCAATAACCTTAGCAATATTTGCTGCCTCCCTTACTTGGATGTTAACTCAACTATGACGATTTTTCCAACTGGCTCTCGGCGGCCTTGGACTCTCTCGCCCCTCTTAAGAAACACTATGTGGCCAGAAAACAACCGTCGGCCCCCTGGTTCTCTGAAAGGCTGAGAAAGCTTAGACAGGCATGCCAACATCAGGAAAGAAAATGGCGCCGCGATCTTACCTCAGTGGAAAGGGATCTGCACAAACTTAGATTGAGGGAAAATAAGCTAGCTATCAATGAGGAAAAGGCCTCTTATTATTCCAAGATGACGGATTCCATAAAATCCCCAAGGGAACTTTTCACTGTGATCAATTTCCTCCTAGCCCCCACGGCCACTGCTAACACAGAGGTTTCCCAGGATCTGTGTGATAAAATGGCATGTTTTTTTATGCCAAAATTAAGGACATATACTCCTCCTTGGAGATGTCCAATGCTGAAGGATCAAAGTCAGATCTCCCATCGCATTTTTTGGTAGCTCCTCTGAAGGATTGCCGCTTGTGCTCCTTTCCTCCTAAACTTCAAGAGTACACTGAGTGGACGTTAAGTGGAATTAGGTCTGGTTCCCCCCTGGAGCCCTGTCCCTGAAGATTTTGAAACTGGGAATGGAGGCTATTGCTCCACCTTTGACTTCAATCCTCAATGCTGTCATTACCTCTGGCCAGTATCCCACCGCGTGGAAAACTGCAGTGGTTAAACCTCTCTTAAAGAAACCCTCTCTTGACCCTCCGGAACTAAAGAACTACCGGCCTATTTCCCTGTTGCATGTTCCAGCTAAAATCTTGGAGAAACATCTGAACCTCCATCTTAGTACCTCTCTGGAGGATCATCAGTTGCTCGATGGCTCGCAGCATGGGTTCAGAAGTGAGCACAGTACCGAGACGGCGTTAACCAACAACAAGTTGACGCTGGTCACACCACCTTACTGATCCTTCTGGACCTGACGGCAGCCTTCGATACCATCTCTCCCCTTAGATTGGCTGGGAGGCTCCGGGAAATAGGGATTGAGGGCCTTGCCCGTAATCTGCTTACATCCTTTCTTATGGAACGATCACAAAGAGTTAAGACGGGCCAATTCTTCTCCGCTCCTAAACAATTGTTCTGTGGAGTCCCCCAGGGATCCTCCTTGAGTCCTACCCTTTTTAATATTTATTTAGCCCCGCTTGCCAGCATTGTTAGATCTTTTGGCCTAGAAGTGTTATCCTATGCTGATGACACTCAAATCAGGATTACCATCACTGAGAATGTCAAAGCGTCAGCCGCAAATTTAAAAAACTGCATGCAGGCGGTGGCTTCATGGATGGTAGAGAACTATTTAAGACTCAATGGGGATAAAACTGAGATCTTAATTTTCGGAGACAAACAGTAAATTTGGTCTGAGGCCTGGTGGCCAGATATGCTTGGATCTTGCCCTCGCCCTAGAATCAGTGCCAAAAATCTAGGCATCATAGTGGACATCTCCCTCTCCCTGGGCCCCCAAATAAATAGAACAGTTTCTACCTGTTTCGGAATGATAAGGATTCTCAAAAAGATCTTTCAATTTCTCTCCCTCCCCTCGCGGAAACAGGCAGTGGTGACCCTTGTGCTGTCTAGATTAGATTACTGCAATGCCCTTTATGTAGGGATAAATAAGGGGCTCCTACATCGACTTCAACTTGTGCAGAATGCCGCTGCAAGGTTGGTGATGGGTCTTCCTAAATTCCACTCTGTATCGGCAATCATCAGAAGCCTGCACTGGCTCCCATTGGGTCGGAGAATTGTGTTTAAGGCCCTGTGCCTGGTGCACAAGGCCTTTTACAACATAGGGTCAGAAGGCATTAAAAAACTGTTTCGGAGATATGTCCCCGGCAAGCAGCTAAGATCTGCCAGCAAGAATTTGGTGCTAGTTCCCAGGTTCAGGAAATCCAGATGGGGGGGTTGTGGGGGGGCCTTTTCGCTGGCTGCAGCCAATCTGTGGAATTCCCTTCCTCCTTCAATTTAGACTCTGGAAATCCATTGCTCATTCCGTAAGGCCTTGAAGACCTGGCTCTTCACCAGCTCGAATCTGTAAGCCCTTTTACCTATGGACATCTCTGATCCTGATCTCTCTCCTCAGCGCCTTGATGCCCCTGGGCTAAGTTCGTGCTTTATAAAGCCTATATTCATTCATTAATTCATTCAGATACACAAGAAAAAGCCTGCAGATGCATACAAAGATGCAGACACCCAGGAAGCAGCCTGCAGGTGCATCCAAAGGTGCAGGTGCATAGGAAGCAGCCAGCTGGTGCATACAAATGTGCAGATACATAAGTGGCAACCCTGCAGGGGCATACAAATGTACAGATACACAACAAGCAGCCAGCAGAAGCATACAAATGTGCAGATACACACGAAGCAGCCTGCAGGAGCATACAAATGTGCAGATACACAAGAAGAAGCCTGCAGGCGCATGCAAATGTGTAGATAAAGAAAAAGCAGCCTGCAGGAGCATACAAATGTGCAGATACACACGAAGCAGCCTTCCGGAGTATACAAATGTGCAGATACACAAGAAGAAGCCTGCAGGCGCATGCAAATGTGTAGATAAAGAAAAAGCAGCCTGCAGGAGCATACAAATGTGCAGATACACACGAAGCAGCCTTCCGGAGTATACAAATGTGCAGATACACACGAAGCAGCCTGCAGGAGCATACAAATGTGCAGATACACACGAAGCAGCCTGCAGGAGCATACAAATGTACAGATACATAAGAAGCAGCCTGCAGGTGCGTACAAAGATGCAGATACATAAGTAGCAGCCTGCAGGGGCATACAAATGTGCAGATACACAAGAAGCAGCCTGCAGGCGCATACAAAGGTGCAGATACCCACAAAGCAGCCTGAGGCACCTACAAATGTACAGATACACAAGAAGCAACCTGCAGATGCGTAAAAAGATGCAGACACCCAAGAAGCAGCCTGCAGGTGCGTCCAAAGGTGCAGATGCACAGGAAGCAGCCAGCTAGTGCATACAAACGTGTAGATACATAAGAAGCAGCCTGCAGGCGCATGCAAAGGTGCAGATACATAAGTAGCAACCGTGCCGGGGCATACAAATGTACATATACACAACAAGCAGCCTGCAGGAGCATACAAATGGGTAGATAAACAAGAAGCAGCCTGCAGGAGCATACAAATGTGTAGATTAACAAGAAGCAGCCTGCAGACGCATGCAATTGTGCAGATACATAGGAAGCAGCCTGAAGGCGCATACAAAAGTGCAGATACATAAGTAGCAGCCCTGCAGGGGCATACACATGAACAGATACACAACCAGCAGCCTGCAGGAGCATACAAATGTACAGATACACAAGAAGCCACCTGCAGGCACATACAAAGTTGCAGATACACAAGAAGCAGCCTGCAGGCGCATACAAAGGTGCAGATACACAAGAAGAAACCTGCTATTGCATTCAAATGTGCAGATACAGAAGAAGCAGCCTGCAGACGCATGCAAATGTGCAGGTACACAAGAAGCAGCCTGCAGGCACATACAAAGGTGCAGATACACAAGAAGCACCCTACAGGCGCATACAAAGGTGCAGATGCACAAGAAGCAGCCTGCAGGCACGTACAAAGACGCAGATGCACAAGAAGCAGCCTGTAGGCACATACAAAGGTGCCGATGCACAAGAAGCAGCCTGCTGGTGCATGCATATCTGCAGATACATAAGAAGCAGCCTGCAGGTGCATTCAAATGTGTAGATACACAAGAAGCTGCCTGCTTGTGCATATAAATGTGCACAAATACAAGAAGCAGCCTGCAGGCACGTATAGAGGTGCAGATACACAAGAAGCAGCCTGCAGGAGAGTACAAATGTACAGATACATAAGAAGCAGCCTGCAGGCACATATAAAGGTGCAGATGCACAAGAAGCAGCCTGCTGGTGCGTGCAAATGTGCAGATACATAAGAAGCAGCCAGCAAGTGTAGGCAAATGTGCAGATACACAAGAAGCAGCCTGCAGGCACGTACAAAGGTGCAGATACACAAAAAGCTGCCTGCTTGTGCATATAAATGTGCAGCTACACAAGAAGCAGCCTGCAGGTGCGTACAAATGTGCAGATACACAAGAAGCAGCCTGCGGGCACATACAAATGTGCAGATACACAAGACGCAGCCTGCAGGAGCGTACAAATGTGCATATACATAAGAAGCAGCCTGCAGGAGCGTACAAATGTGCAGATACTTAAGAAACAACCTGCAGGTGCACACACAGGTGCAGGTACATAAGAAGTAGCCTGCAGGCATATGCAAAGGTGCAGATACACAAGAAGCAGCCTGTAGGTGTGCACACAGGTGGATATACATAAGAAGCAGCCCTTAGGTGCGTCCAAATGTGAAAATACATAAGAAGCAGTCTACAGGCACGTACAAAGGTGCAGATAAACAAGAAGCAGCCTGAAGGCACATGCAAAGGTGCAGATACATATGAAGCATCCTCAGGCGCCTACAAAGGTGCAGATACATAAGAAACAGCCCTCAGGCACGTACAAATGTGCAGATACATAAGAAGCAGCCTGCAGATGCATACAAATGTGCAGATACATAAGAAGCAACCTGCAGGTGCGTACAAAGGTGCAGATACATAAGAAGCAGCATGCAGGCGCGTAGAAAGCTGTATACACAAGAAGCAGCCTGCAGGTGCATATGAAGGTGCAGATACACAAGAAGCAGCCTGCAGGTGCATGCAATGGTGCAGATACATATGAAGCATCCTCGGGTGCCTACAAAGGTACAGATACATAAGAAGCAGTCTGCAGGCGCGTACAAATGTGCAGATACATAAGAAGCAGTCTGCAGGTGCGTACAAAGGTGCAGATACACAAGAAGCAGCCTGCAGGCGCATACAAATGTCCAGATAGATAAGAAACATCCTGTGGGCGCGTGCAAATGTGCAGATATGTAAGAAGCAGCCGCAGGCGCATACAAATGTTCAGATAGATAAGAAACATCCTGTGGGCGCGTGCAAATGTGCAGATACGTAAGAAGCAGCCTGCAGGTGCATACAAATGTCCAGATAGATAAGAAACATCCTGTGGGCACGTGCAAAGGTGCAGATACGTAAGAAGCAGCCTGCAGGCGCATACAAACGTCTAGATAGATAAGAAACATCCTGCGGGCACGTGCAAATGTGCAGATACGTAAGAAGCAGCCTGCAGGTGCGTACAAAGGTGCAGATACATAAGAAGCAGCCTGCAGACGCATACAAATGTGCAGATACATAAGAAGCAGCCTGCAGGTGCGTACAAAGGTGCAGATACATAAGAAGCAGCCTGCAGGTGCGTACAAAGATGCAGATACATAAGAAGCAGTCTGCAGGTGCGTACAAAGGTACAGATACATAAGAAGCAGTCTGCAGGCGCGTACAAATGTGCAGATACATAAGAAGCAGCCTGCAGGTGCGTACAAAGGTGCAGATACATAAGAAGCAGCCTGCAGGTGCATACAAAGATGCAGATACATAAGAAGCAGCCTGCAGGTGCGTACAAAGGTGCAGATACATAAGAAGCAGTCTGCAGGCGCGTACAAATGTGCAGATACATAAGAAGCAGTCTGCAGGCGCGTACAAAGGTGCAGATACACAAGAAGCAGCCTGCAGGCGTATACAAACGTCTAGATAGATAAGAAACATCCTGCGGGCGCGTGCAAATGTGCAGATACACAAGAAGCAGCCTGCAGGCGCATGCCTGGAGGGATGGGAGTGACGCGGTTATTCATAGACGTCCTGGAATGCTCAGCTGACGGGTGCAGACTTCTGCACTGCTGGCTGCCCTGCCCGCGCCCAGCTATCTTTGGAAGAGGTCTTGGCACAAGCACCGGGGCTGGGGCGAGCACAAGTAACACAGCTGGGACACCGGCCACTTCACTTCATGTTTAATCTCTCGGATATCAGCAAATGCAGACGACAGAGCGCATGCCCAACTGCCCCCCCCCCCCCCCCCCCCCTATAGTCTGATTTGCCCACAAGAAAATCTTCAGGCCGTCTCAGAACAACAGTACACATTTTAACACACTCTCAGATTTGTTGCAGAGCTACATGCATGCTTTGTTTTTATTATGCAATAATGTAGCATGTAAAAACCTTGGGATCAAGTTGTCTTCTCAGGTGGCCCTTGTTGTGACCAGCTCTTGTTTTTATCACCTCGGTGTCCTAAGGAGAATCCTGAATATTTGTTCTTTCGCACATGCTGTGCAGGTCTTGAATGGATTTGTTTCTTCTCATCTCATGATTGTAATGTTTTCTACTGAGGTCATCTCCTCCTTGGCAAGTAGTACAGAATGCAGCGGCTAAGCTCATCACTGGCTTATAAAGTCCAGAACATGTGCCCCGGCTCCTTGCTCTTTACACTGCTTGCCTCCCAAACAGGGTCGTTTTCAAACCCCTCGGTCTGGTCCATAAATCATGCAATGCCCAGTGCGATGCTCCCCTCACGCCGCTCTTCTGTCCCCCATAGGTGGTTGCATCTCAGCCTCATCTCCTTAGCCAGGCTCCTCTAGTAAAGGAAGCCAGAGTGGGCGGCCTTGCATTTTCAGAGTCCCACGGCAATGGGCTGCCCCTTGCTTAGCAAAGAGAGACACATCTTTTGACATTTCATAAACCGTTGATAAACGTGCTCGATTCTTTTTCTAAGTAGCGTTATTTTCCCATCTATTATCTTGTCGGTATTTCTTAGCGCCAAGATGCCCTCAGGTGAACAAGTGCTTTATAAGAACCGAATAAAATTAGTATGATTCCACACTTATTCGGAATCTGTGACAAACGAATGGGCCAGGACTCAAATAGCACATCGGCAACGTGCAGGGCACAGCTCTTAACATGGCATCTTCTCCTGCACGTATGTCGACAGTGCTGCCACCAGGGCAGGTGTCACATTACTCGCCTGCTTCCTGCCATTCCTCTCCAAGCAGCAGACAGCATTAGCTCATAACTGACCCTGCTATATAAATCCGTCACCTGATCCCCACCCTGAATTATGCAACCGCGGCGGGCACCCCTGCCAACTTTACTCAAGATACCTGCCTGGGCATTGGCAGGAGTGTGCACTTAGAACACGCCCTAGAAGACTTCAGAGAGAAAGTCTAGACTTCTCAGTCCCAGGGTTCACTTGCCCTGAAGAAGGACCTTGCGGAGGTGGACAGAGATAGAGAGAAACAGCATGTGGGCATCCACTCCCAGAGTTTCCATTACAGTGGGCCGAGGGAGAGGAGTTGGTGTAACGGCTAGGGCGGTCGACCTGTCTTGGCAATGACGCTGAACAACCTGTGATTCTGGGCAAATCACTTAGGGGCATATTATCAAGCACGGCATTAAAATTATCACCGCTTTGGCGGCAGAAAACTGATGCTAAAGTGGCGATAGTGGGCTTGATAATATGCCACAGAGAATTCCAATAGAAGCCCATGTTGACACCAGAACGTGGGAATTCTCAAGGGCATATTATCAAGCCCATTATCGCCGCTTTAGGGGCAGTTTCCTGCCGCTAATACCCGATTCGGGTCAAGTTCGCGCTATATAAAACACTGATAAATAAAAAATAAAAAATAGAGGAGTCAGTGAGGAATTTTGGGATACATTGCAACACAGAGCAATGTCAACACTGCAAGACCGAGTAGACAGGTGGACGCGCTGCCGCTGTCTATAGCTGGGCGTAGTGCACTCATCCGAATTACTGTACCTCCTTGGTTCCTTTACCAATTTGTTAATATCGCCATCCATTTAATCAAAGCCTTATTAAAGCAGCGCGCGTCTTCTAATCAGGCTGAGGAGACTGAGCTGGGACACTCTGACCACGCTGTAAGACCTGGGTGGACTGGTGGTGCCAGACAAGGGATTAAACTGGCGTGTCCGTGTCGCTCAAGTACATTTCACGTATTTTTGGTAGGATCCTGAGCTTTGTCCAATATACGTAGCCGCTGAAAGGAAGCTTCCATCATCGTGCCCACTGAACACTGTCTGCATGATTGAACACGACTATCAACACAGTGGCCTGCTACAGACTACTGAAATGGATGGGAAAAGGGGTTATATATCCACCTTTATTTCCAATAGCCAAAAATGCCCGCGTACTGTGAGGAACGCAAGGCACCCCTCCAGTGAGGGAGGCAGGGGCTCACACAGATGAAGAATTTGTTTATAAATGGACCATTTTTGCAACACTTTTATTTTAAGTCCCTGGGAGTTATATCTTTGTTGGACATAGTTTTGTACTATAGGTTGCAATATACCATGGAACATACACCACAGTATACTCGGTAGAGACCAGTAACCCAGTAGCCGGCAGCCTTTGGGTAGCTGTCTACAGTGGTTTGCCTGTTAAAAGCATTAGCTAAAACAAGTCATCTTTGTCAACAAACTGGAAGATCTGCGCCCCCAGAAAAACTAAGTAGGTCAAATCTTTTGGACACTGGTGGGATACAGTATCAATGCACTTTTATGGGCCTCTGTACTTAGGTAAATATGCGCCTGTTGTTGATGAATATTCCAGTTTCCAGATGTGTGTCAAGTATCGTTTACATCTGGTAGTCATCCTGTGTTTTCAGACAAAGTCTTTGCTTAATGGGGATATCCACTAAGCTCAAATCTGACAATGGACCTCATTTAATGGAGCAGAATTCAAACGATTCATGGACTACTTGGGAATAAGTCAATGAAAAATCACTCCATCATGGTCACGAGCTAATGACATGGCAGAAAGGTTTATGGTCAATATAAAGATAACAATATGACGTGCAAAGAATCCTCAAAGTGCAGGACATCAGGCTATGTGTCAAACGCTTCAAGCGTATCAGGGCGCTCGACAGGGATCGACGGGTAAATCCCCATCTGAATGAACGTTTGGACATGCGCGACACATGAGACTCCCTCCGGCGTGCAGACCCATCAATGAGGAACATCACCATGTTTTAAAAAGTGCTCTACTGCCAAATCTAAAATAAATAGCATGCTGATTCAACAAGCCATGCCAAGTCATTGGAATGTGCCTTGGGAGGCTGGCAAGCACAGCAAGATGATGGAGGGAGTGCTGAAACCTTTCAACGGCTCACCCCCAGTCAAGAGATCTGGGTCAGTGTGAGACAACTACAGAAATGCAAGTCAGATGCTTCGCCTGACAAAGAGCCATTGCAAGTTCCTCCGGGCAAAGGAACTATAATTTCTGCAGTAACTTTGCCTCTCACTTCAACAAAACAAGCACTCCTGTAACTGAATCATTTATGATCAAGAGGGAACAGAGGGAGAGTTTGGCAGAGTGGAAATACAACTTATTGTCTAGATTGGGGGTAAAACTGGAAAAAGAAGACCCCCAACGTTGACTCAGAAATATTTGGCACCCGCAGCGTCTTATTGAAGGGATTTAACTAATGGCTGGACGACCATAAGGACTAATCCAAGATAATATTATTTGTCGCTTTATTGACAATTTCCTGATTGTTATGAGGATAGATGTAATATCGCGATATGTGATAGTCGCACACTCATATCCATTGAATGCGGTTTTCATTCTAGATCAGAGGTCTTCTTAGTGTGGAGCACGCCCTCCTGGGGGGGTTGTGGGTATGTTCCTAGGGGAGGCAATTGCCATTGTAAATACCTGTAAATGAATATGGCCTGGAAGTGCAACTTTTATATTTATCGCGTTTCCAGGTTGTCTTCATTTGCATCCTGCAGGAAAAGGGCATATAAAAGTATGGCAACTGTTATTCTTGGCGCCGTGGTGACAGGGTCAAAGACGTGGCTAAAAAGAAAAGAACAACATTATCTGTATGTATTTAGTTTTTTTAACATTTAGCCAGCTGCATATCAAATAATGTAAATACCATAAACTAAAAATAAATGCAAATTAAATTAATCCTTGGGAATGCTTTCTTTTATGTTATCAAACCTCAATTAATTAATGCGATCACTGCAGTTATCTGTGACACCAAAGAGTCACACAATTGAATCCTGGTTGGCACAGTGCGGAATCCTGACTTATGCATTTATAATGCTATGAAGTCTCAGCCTGTAACACAAAGCACTGTCTCATGTAACGCAACTGGTGCTATGTAAAGCGCTCTGATACCCTATTCGCGTCAAGTTCGTGCGATATAAAACTCCGCGAAGAAATAAATAAATAAATGTGAATATGCAAGTCATTATTTAGAAATTGTATTAAACACTGTATAAGCAAGGCTGCTGGAATTATGTGGTGGCAAGGACAACATTATGTGTTAAGGTTGACTAAATTATGGGGCAAAAAATCCGATATATGTGGCTTAATGCAGTACTTTTTGTGATAGTGTTACTTCATTACTTTTATCAATATTACACGTGCTAAAACTGTGTGGGCACATATTTCACCTAATTCGTGCCAGATTGACACCAACATTCAGCAATAAACAAAAGAAAGGTGACCATCAACCCTTGAGATGGGCCTTCCACTGCGTTGCAACATGGGTTGTTGCCTTTTTAATAACTTTTGATCCGTTTGAGCTAGAAATACATTTCTGTTTGTTCAAATCTGTAGAATATGCAGCAGATGGTGGCCTATGTGGCAAATGCAGCAAATCCATAATTTTGTGGAAACTGCTGCAGCCACAAAAATGCATAGTACTAGTGGTCCTGAGTATACGATTGGCTGTTAAATGCATAATTACACTGTTTATAGTGAAAATATTTTTTAAAGTCCATTTAAAAGAAAGCTTTCCAAAACTTAATGCCCTTGTATGATTTCTCAAAAAGAATAGTGACTTCATAAATTAAAGCCTGTACTCTGTGACAGCCTTTCCATTTGATAATTAACCACAACAAACATTTACACTTCTTTCAGATTGCAGGTACCCTGGTGAGGAGGCCTGTTTCTTCTTTAGTTCTCTGTCCATGGATAGCCTCAAGGAGATGACCCAGAGGAAAGGGTGTCATCTGTGGGCTATTTATTTCGTGTACAAATGGACAGATACAGCTCTCTCAGGGAGAGGAAGGTGGAAATGTATTTAAATGGCCATCACTACCATAAGTGCATCTGGGGCCCAGATGTGAGAGGCCCACTGCATAATAGTTATGACAGCCTTCATTTATAAAAGAAGATTTGAGAGTCACTTTTCTCCCTAGCATTAGTGGTGAGAGCACTCTTGCTGCAAAGTAGTGGGAAACATGCCGGGGCTCATTTTATCCTGAAAGGGACAGAGAATCTGTTCCGAGATTGAAGTGAAGGCCATGCATGGTGGGGAAGGGGTTAAAGAGACAGAGGATACAGTCTAATACTCAGGGCTGCAGCTATCATTAGTGAAACAGGTGCAGTTGCATTAGGTATCAGGAATGTTAGGGGCTCACAACACCCCCACAATTAGGAGTCATGTTATTGCTTGGTATATTTGCTCTTTTATAAGTCTCACATTTAGGGCCTCATTACGATGTCGGTCGGAAAGGCTCTGAACGGCATTTGGAATTTCCTAACCCGTGTCGGAACCCATGTTTCTGACTGACTCTGAAACATTTCCAATCGACTGATTACGATGGAAGGTAGTCGTTCGGTCCTTCTGAATTGCTTCAGACTGGCATTCGCGGAATGGAATCCGAGTCAGTCGAATCCGAATCGTATAGAACGATTTTCCGACCTAAGTATTACGATGTCAGATTCGGGCAGCTTTTCCGAATCGGTCTGTCCAACGTGGAACGACTGTCGGAAACTGACTTTGGGGGCCCGTAGCAGGCCCCCCTTACCTGGAGGACTACGGTTGGGGCCAGTGGGTGTACCCATGGGTCGCGTCTTTACAACCATGCTCAGTGTGACAGGCACCATGCGGTGCCTGCGACAGGGTGCAAGGTTTTCCGCAAGCATCCCTTTTTTCAATGGGAGCCTGTGTTGTCGGTCGGAACACAGGCTCCCATTAAAGTCAATGGGAGTCCGACCGAACGGTGTTCGGAAACATCGTAATCGTCGGTCGGACTCTCCGAACCCGAGTCAGTCGGAACCGATTCCGACAAAGGATTCAGTCGGATTGCTTTCCAACCCACATCGTAATGAGGCCCTTAGTGGGAATTATCAACTACAGAAAAAGTAATCCTGGAATGGTAATCGTGCCTCCTGCACTGGTACTGCTAAAGTTTTGGAGGGGGGGCCAACTTGAAAACATTTTGCTCAGGGGGATCACAGCAAAAAAGTTTGAAGAACTCTGTTCTAGATTGAGAACCCATGGGAGATAATAGGGGTTTGTTTACAGATTGAAGGTTGATCTGGTGGGCTGCTGCGTGCCAATAGATACATTTAAGTAGTTTATCCCAGCGTTTTTCAACCGCTGTTCCGCGGCACACTAGTGAGCCGCGAGATGTTGCCTGGTGTGCCGTGGGAAAAATGGAAACATTCCCAACATTTAAAAAAAAAAAAAAAAAATTCCCCCACTAGGCCGGGCGGCGGGCACTGGACTGTATCCTGGGTATGGGGGGGGTGGGTTTTTTGGCGCTCCTCGGATGTCGGGCTGTGATTGGTCCAGACTCCAGCCTGGACCTATCACAGAGCAGTATCTTCGGACTTCCTTCCCGCCCGAGCGCAGTGTGCGCAGCAGCGGAGAGAAGAAGACGTCGCGTCACCAGGAGGACTGACGGACGGAGACCAGGACTCGGCGGGAGTCGGCACTGAGAGACCGCATCCGGATCCAGACCAGGCCGCAGGTATTTAATGTTTAATTTCCTCCTATCCAGAGTATTCTTATGCTAGTTTGTACAACAGAAATCAATTGGTGGTGCACTGTATCGTTTGGTGGTATACCGGGGCGTATGGCTGAGGCCGGGGGGAGCACTTGTGGTCAGGGTGCAAAATCTGTCACCTAATAGTGTTTCTTGTGTAACTGTATGGTATGCTGTTGTAAACCTTAAATAAAGTTTTAAAAATTCAAGTGCGTCCTCCGCTGCTGTCCCACATTCACAAAGGCCCTATCACTGACGATGCTGTTTCTCTTTAGCTTTATGGCAGACGAGCAATTTGAGAATATGGTAATGGGTTACAAACAATATTATGACGGGAAACTATTGATCCAAAAAGGCCTGCAGTATTATTAAAAACGACTTAATATATATAGAATTTATAGAAATCACCGTTAACCCATGCACACGCAGCTGTCAACCAAACTATTTCCAAGTCTATAAATAAAACTAAATGACAATTGATACGACATAGATTCGATGTTAATGTGGTTATGGCGTAAAGGGGGGGCGTAGATCGTGCCGAAAACGTGATGAAACACAGGATGTGTCTGTGGTGACTGTACAAAATCAAGTGCATGCATACACTGCCGTTTTTTGAAGTCAGTAATATGAGGAGCGTGATCGGTTCTGTGGTAAGTGCGGCGGTGTGCCAAACGTAATGGTGAACTTCGCTAAATCAAGACCGTGATCGTAAAAAAGTGCCGGGTGCATGCTTGTGTTTATTTGTTTCCTATTCAAGAGAATTACTTTATATATAGTCAATATATAGGCACAGAGTTACATTTTTTTACATTTTCTAATGGTGGTGTGCCTCGTGATTTTTTTCATGAAACAAGTGTGCCTTTGCCCAAAAAAGGTTGAAAAACACTGGTTTATCCACCACGATTTGTGGTCTCTGATAACCACGTCGTCATTTCCTGTAATCTGATCTGCTTCACGTATCATGTAACGTGATGTCCTGTGATGTCATTTTGCTAATTATAATTTTAAAACCCCCAAATCCTACCAATCTTTAATAACGGAATGTTGGCACGTCTAAAACATTAAGGTGTTTTGATGGAAGCTCACCCGTTCCTACTTAATTTAATGCAAATATGTTGTCTAATGTAATTTCTTGGTTTTCGTTACTAATATTAGATTTTATATCGAGTTCTTGTGCTTTTTGTAACGCTTACCTTAGTAATTGTGTCTCCTTTAATTTGTAATTGTTGAGGGGAACACACACAAGGATATTTTAGCAATATATTGCTTTTCACCGGATTCTGCTGCAGGTAACGGTATTTTTTTTTAAATTCTTTTTATTAAACATGTAACAATCTTCAGATATACATCATACACAAATCATAGAGTCCCCTGAGTTTGCATGCGTTACCTGTACCCTATATTGCCTTGTACATCGGTCAGAAGTTTCTTAAACTCAGATTTGTTACTGCATCTGCTGGGACACTTTCAGCCTCATACAAAGGGATACGTGGGTTGGTTACTTCCTACAAAATGTTGTGCGACATTACCACCTAGTGGACAGAAGAGAGAAACACACCAGGTTGGCTGGTCAGAAGATTGCCTGAATGAAAGTTTTGACTTCCCGGTGTCTTGTTTATCGACTCCATAGATGTCAGAACATCTATGGAAACGGATGTAAAGGAGATATGTAGCTAAGTTTAATATTTTTATGAACGGCATTTCAAAAACTAGATAGAAACTCCGTGTTGTCTTAGTTACTTTTTTTATTTTTTAATTGCGTTTGTTTGTCAGAGATTTCTGGGTGTAGTTCCCGTGCTGCTTCAGACCACCAAAGAGGCAGGATTGCAATGGGGCCATTACAGCAAATTAGAATTGTCTGTGTGGCCCCAAAGAAGGGAGCCCAGAAGTTAACATCCTGTTTAGTGCTTCATCTGTAAAAGAATAAGTGTCGGGCACGAAGTTTTACTCAGAGCCCCAGGCCCGCGCCAGCGAGGGAGGTGCGAAATACCAAGGCTGAGTAGTCTTGATTCCACCTCATAACTCTTTAATCCACCGGTAGACACTCCCTGGCTTTTTAGTTCACTTGCATATTTTTTCCATCCCTACTTTCTCTCTTTATCACTGTTTTTCAGTCTTTCTCTTTAGCCTTCATTCCCCCTTTTCTCTCTCTTGCTCTGAATCCAACTCTGTTGAGGAAAATGAAGTGCGAATCACCCAAAAATCAGTTTTCTGGGAAGACCTGCCAGACGAGTATAGCTCCCATCTCACAGACTTCTACATCCAAAGCCTTTTTAGGCTCGCCTTAGACAGAGCATGCGCAGTCACTTGCAATGATCTTTTGTTAACAAAAAAACCCACTAAAAGGGCTTAGATCCCGCCCATTACTTACCATTGGTTGGCTTCATCCACACTCATTGCTTATTGGTCTGATCATCCAGTTTCAATTTGTCTTCGATGGAGCATGGACCAAGAACTGATTGATTTCTTTGGAGGTGTCATTTGCTTGTCGCGTTTGGATTGAAACGCTTTTATTTTTCTCCCTCCCGGCTCATTGTTCCATGGTCCCTTCCCCCGTCGCTTGCTGCCGCTGTCGCTTGTTGCCCCCGTCACTTGTTGCCCCCGTCACTTGTTGCCCTTGTCCTGCAGATCATCATCAAAAATAACAAGGGCAGAACTATATGTTTTCTATTTTTATTCTTTAACGATCTGCAGCTAAGCCACTCATTCTGTTCCATGGATGTCCCAGTAATTGGAAGCAAACTTCTTTCAAATTTACTTTATGTAGCTGCACAGGCTTGTTCGCTAGGACAGAGAATGCATTCCAAGGAGCGGTTATTATCATAAGTGCCCTTGGGGATGCAATGGGCTTGTGTCCCCTGTCTTTATTATAGGCCCATGCGTTGTCCGCATTCGAACTTGACCGTACCAGTGCAAACGAGGCGATGGTAATGAGGAAGGCTTTCACTCTGAAGAAATCTTTTACAAAAAGGAAAGTATACGAAAGAATGTGCTCCATTTCTGAAACGTTGTAAACTTCTATTAGCAAAAGCATAGATTGCAGCTGTCCTGATTAAAGAGCAAGGCTCATTTGGAGCATGCATTTCTACATCTTACATCAGGCGTTTCCAATGAGTAGCTCGTGAGCTACTGGTACCTCTCCAGCTACCTGGAAGTAGCCCTCCTGTGTGTAGCCAACCCTACTAACTTGGAAGCTATTCATTGGCTGAAAAAGTTTACATATACCAAAATTGAGAGTGTGTATTTGAGATGAAAATGTGTTTATTTTCAGAACTCTTGAACTGATATTTTAAGGAAAATGGCTGAATTTCCAAAATACATTTAAAGCGGATATTTGAGTGGTAAATCATGTAGCATTGAGGAGACTTTTTACAAATGTTATTTCCTTGGTAGTAGAGGCTTACCCATGTAGGGGCATTTCATAGTGACAAAGCCTTTTTACACTACTGCTGGCAGCCATGCCTGATGCACCGAGGTGAACACTGGTAGTAAACTGCTAGAAGCCTTGCATATGGCGGCCACTATCACAATGCTAGTAATATTTGCAGCTCTCAATGTGTTTCATTGAACATAAGTAGCTGTCATTACAGAAAAGGTAAGAGACCTCTGTTTTACATATTCACCCTCATACATTTTCATTATGCTGGCAATAATGTTATGCTGCACAAATACCACTGTGGGGCCCGATGAGGAGGCAGCACCAACCCCACAGCTTAACAAGCATTGGCATAGCGAATAGGTCTCGCTTTTGGGACCTATAAGTATTTAGTTTTGCAGCACAATATCCTTGGTGCAACAACATCAGCTGTTGCATGGCTAAACCTTGTACCTTATAAGTGTTTAGCCATGCAACAGTTGATGTTGTTGCACCAACGATATTGTGCTGAAGTTATCCAGCACAATATCCTTGGTGCAACAATATCAAGTGTTGCATGGCTAAACACTTATAAGGTCCCAAAGGCGAGACCTATTGGCAATGCCAATGCTTGTTAAAAATGTTATCTTTTAAACAGATTTTGCTCATTTTCCACCTACTTTCCACTCCTTTGTCTGCAAATACTATTTAAATATTTTACTATTGTCACACCACTCGAAGTGTGACAATAGTCGTGAGAAAAAAAGTGTAGCTTACGCTATAAATTGTGGGATACATTTATTCCATAAATGTGGACATTAGCAAACTGACACATCCTTGTCCACTTATGATTTTTTTTTGTATGAGCATGTTCATGCTTGTTATGCGAACGCAGTGGAAGGAACAAGGAATGAAGAGTAAAGGGGGTGAAGGTGAGTGAAGGAAGGAATGGGCGTGGCTACGAAGGATGTGGTGAGGTGGTAAAGTAGAAGACGAGGAATGAGGGAGGCAAAGTATCACGGTGAGGATGGGGCGGGTAGTAAAAGGAGGGCATGAATGCACGAGGGAAGGAGTGTATGAGGGGCGTGGAAGTGAGATGGGGACCCACTGAGGGCTGTGAAGGCAAGATAGGACTCAAAGAATGTTGATGTCGGAGAAAAATGAGTACGGGAGGGCAGCGAAAGGGGGTGTGGTAGGGAAGATATGGAAGAGGGTTAGAATACATTTTCAGGGTGAGGGATAAACGGGTAGTGCGGAGCGGTTTTGGGGAAGTTAAGGGTTGTGAAGTGGGCGAGGAAAGAATCTATGGCTGTGGGGGTGAGAGAGACCTTAGGGGTTTATAGGGAAGCCGAGATGGGTCAAGAGAGGAAAGGCAGGGCCGAGGTAGGAATTTGTGGGCGGAAGTAAAGACTGAGTTAACATGAGTGGGCAGGAGGAGTGAGGGTGAGGGGAAGGCGTATGGGGCATTAATTGAAGATTTAAAGGGAAATCAAACCAAGAAAAGAGGTGGCAGTAAGAGAATACAGATTTGAAACTGCTGGAGAAGGTTTGCGAGAAAGGAGGAGAGAGAATGCAGGCAAAGGAGGGAGTGCGACAAGAGGAAACTGGACAGGTGTAGGCTGTAAAAAAGGGGAGCATGATGGGGCGTAAAGGGTGTTGGGGCACACAGGCGGAGAAGGCTAGAGAGCGAGAAAGAAAGAAAGTGGGATAAACACAGAGGAAGTGGTAACAGAATGGGTGGTGGAGGGAGAACCACAGAGAGCTAAAGAAGAGAGGGGGGTATAGAGGAGGGTACAGAGATATAGAAAAGAGCTGAGAAGCTGAGTGAGGAGGCAAAAGAGTGTGGGTGGGGGGACTCAAGGATAGACGCAAATAAATGCAAAGATTGAGGAGGGAATGGTACAAAATGTGGAGTGAGAGGGGAAGGTACAACGGGAGATGAAGGAAGTGGGGACGGTAAGGGGTCGGGAGGAGTGAGTTAAGAGACAATGGAGACATTATTGAAAGAGGGGAGGAATGGTAAAAATTGAGGAGAGAAGAAAAGTGGGAGGAGCAAAGAGACAAAAATAACAAAAGACAGGTGCATGTAAAGAAATCAAGAGGGTGCTAAATTGGTGAAGGGGACAGATGGGAGGGAGAGAAAAGGGGAAGATTGAAAATAAAATGGGACGGAAATTATTCGGCGGAATCCACCCCTGAATGCGAGTGTCCAAAAGAGGAGGGGGCTGAAGAAATGGAGTGGAGAAGGGCACGACAGGTGTCAAAGAGGCAAGGGTAAAGAGGGCCACAAGGGTCTGGTGGAGGAGACCAGGGGAGAGACTACTGGTAAAACGATGAAAATGAACACCTGGCAATAGGTTTCACATTTGCGAGAGTTTGAGTTATTGGCAATGTAAATGACAATGCCTTTTATTTATGTGTTTTTAAAGCCTGCAATGAGTACATAAACACACACTTTGTAGTTATAGTAGTAGTTGCTTACGAGAAGCAAGGCTGTTAGTGACTATATCTGTTTTTACTGGCAGCCGTGCATTTCGTAAGCAAGGACTATAAGTACAAAGTGCATATTTATACGTGCTTGCAGGCTTTTAAAATACATAAATAAAAGGCCTTGGAATTTACAATGCCAATAGGTCAATCTCTCACAAATGCGAGACCTATTGCATTGAAAATGCTTTTTGTGTGTTGTAGGCATGAGGTATTTGGACATAAACTTATGTTAGCACAAAGTGCTTAATGTGTGTGGGCTTAAAAAGTATGTAGGGGTAGATAATGTAGCAAATGCATTGTTTAATAGGTAGTAATTTATGAACAGTTGGTAGTGTGTTACATTGTGGAGCAATGGGTTATTTTAAAATATTTGTAAGTACTGCAACTAGTGTAAACATCGCTGTCTTTTTAGCGACAGGACATGGGGTATAAATGTGAGCATTGTTGTAGTAAGGACTTGAAATTGGTACAATGCATGTGTATAGTTATAATCGCCATTGACCAGTGACATGTGATGGAGGAGGAAGGTGGAGATGGGGGGGAGGTGAGACGAGCAAGGTAGCAATGGTTGAACTATATTTTGTGTAGTATGTGTTACAAATTATCCTGGGAATTAGTGGGAAGAGTGCTGCAAAACCTGTGTGTAGCTTGTGAAAAGTATGGAAGAAATAATTTGTATTTAAAGGCAAAATAAAAGGTACATTAGCGTACTAGCATAAGGCTAGTGCCTCCCGTGCCGTGCAGGGTAATGTCCGGTGACAAGATTGTTATTGTAGCTTTGTTACTAGTTTAAGATGGCTGTTTGTACAGTAATAGAATGTGTCGTAAGATTATTTGTTGTAGTGTTTTGGCATTGATCTAAAAGTATTACAAGATTTGCAGAAATGTAAAACAGGAAATGTAACGGCCAGATGCGCCAAAGGCGCCTTTCAGTCTGGCTGTTTGCTGTTTGTAATTGTCATGGAAGATTTTACGGGGAGGGGTAAAGGCGCAGCTTGAGGTATACAAACCAGACAAGCTTTAGCGGCTAATTGAGAACACACAATAGATGGTGTGATAGATTAGAAAAAGGAATGTTTCTCGCAGACAGTAAAGAGTAAACAGTGCTGCAGGGCATGTGTCTGCTATTTGGAAGTTTGTAGTTAGCTAAAGATGTATTAGCTAGTGTATTAAAATTATGGAGTGCAGTGAAAGGGCTTAAAGATGTATGTAATAAAAGTAAGGTACTGCTTTGCGAATGTATTTTGTGAGATTTGCTGTTTTTTATAAATATTTATTCAACATTAAAAGTTACTCCGTGCCTGTGTTTATTTTTTTTGCATGGGGCAGTTGGAGGCGTGTTAATATTTATAGGTTGTACCTTATGTAGTATATACAGCTTATTGTGTGCTAAGGAATGAGTTAGATAATACCACCTGAAGTACACTTATGCTAGTTTTATAATTTGCTGCGCCTTAGTGCGCCACGAAACCCCCTCCTGTACCGTTCCAAATTTCTACTTCAACTTAAGTGCGTGTGTTATAAACATGTATACGTGCATTTATGCTGCCCTTTGTGCATGTAGGGAAAGGAAGTGTGTCTGGAACAGCACTTTTGTGTGTTGAGGCGGCAAAAGTGGCGTGCATAACAGGAAGAAAGTGGTAAAGATGGAGGGAGAAAAGGGAAAAACGAATGATGAAAACCAAAAGTAAATACGAGCGGCAGTTATTACAGCAAGAAGCAAGAGGAGCTTCATAGCGATAGGGAGGGAGCAAGGGTCTAGTAGTTGTGTAAATGGCGCGAGTTGAACGTGTGCATATGTCCTATGCTGCATGCGCTAGGTAAAAAGCATACACGGGAGCATGTATTGTTGTGGTAGGGTGTGATATACAAAAGCAGAAGGGGCCTAATAGAGGCTGTAATAAAAAGTGTGCCTTTAATGAGCGCTGATCTTGTAATACAGAATGTACGGCAAAAGGCTGTAGAAAAAGGGAAATAGGGAGTAATGTAGCGGCGGGAAGCCTAGACACTAGCGGTGCATAATGTGGCAGGGCATAGCACTGTTTGGCTTTAATGTGCTTTAATACAGAATGGAGTGTAAAAGGCTGTAAGGATAGGGAAATAGGTAGCAATGTAGCGGCATAAAGCGTAGACAGTAGCTGCGTATAGCAACATTGGGTTTGATGAGCTTTGTAAACGGCCGTAATGGAGGGAGAAAAGGAGGGAGCGTGCGGTGAACAGGAAAAGCAAACAGTAGCGGCATTTAAAAGAAGCAAAAGGGGCCTGATAAAAACAGGGAAGGAAGCGAGCGGGTAGGAGTTGAGGGTTGAGAAGTGCACTCCAGGGCTGTGCACTGTATGTCATTATATGCACATCTACATGTTTCCACGCCATCAATCTGAGAGCTCAACAGAGACCAGCACTTTGAAAACCCCAATACTAAATGTCTCGCCGAGCAGCGCATGTGCTGGCTCAGGCGAGACCTAAAAAGCACTACCCAGCATTTATTTGAGATCACATCTCTAATGAATATACACGTTCAACTTGGGCCGGTGTCTCCCCATGAGAAGAGATGGTATCTGAGTGATGCTGTTGCTGTCTCGATGAGTATTATGGCCCTTCGGGCGACTTAATATTTTTGAATACCGAATCACTAGTCATATATTAAACTGCAGACATGAAGGATTCTAGGAAACCAAACAAGTGAAAACATATGAAGCTTGTTAGGAGCTGCCAGATGTGGGCCAATTGCGCAGTAGGTCAGGATTACGCAAGTAGATTGAGGCAATAGCCAGGAGCCAATTAAACACAGTTGTAAACATTTTGCTGACGGAAAAGTAAGCAGAGAATCCCCAAATGGGCTGCAGTGCTCGTGTTGTTTGGATTCCCTCTCCACATTAAAGTAACAAGCATTGGCAAAGCAAATTGGTCGCTTCTATGCAAGCTACTGCCTTTGTCAATGTTTTAGCCGTGTTTCACAGCAGCACAGACACTTTGCAGCATGGCTAAAAGTTTTTTAAATCAAAGTGCTGTGGGAGCCGGAACCCAATAATTTACTAAACTTCAATAATTTAGAAACCCTGTTTTTTTACCTGTCAGTTCGGCTCTGGGTTTCCAATGATCTAGTGGCTAACGACACCACCCTCCATAACATTATACCCACTAAATTAGCAGAGAAGAAATAAAATGGAAACTGGAAGCACTCAATAACTGAGTTTTAGATCAAAAGTAAGTTTAAAAGGTTTATTACATTATTCTTAATATAAGCAATACAATGCAATAAATGCCATGAAGGCCCAGATACAAAACATAAAATCCGAAAATGGAACAATAATCCCTATTTAAGGAGTTAAATATCTCCAGTTGGGGCGTGGCCAAGCAGGCTACGATGGCGGACGCGCTCTGCTGAGGCGCCACGATCGGGCAGACCAGTAGACAGTACTACCTCGTCGAATCTGGCACTAAATCGCCTCCGCTGATGCCGGAACTGAAGCTGCACACAGTGGTGTCCAAGAAATCCTGAATGCCGCAGTACCTGCAGAGAACACCGCAGTAGTTTAACCCCGGGGCCCGGTAACAAGATGGCATCCACCCGCGTCCAGCTCTGACTTCAGAGGGCTGTGCTCCGATCGCAGGAAAAACGCATCCCCGGACCGGGAGTGCCTAGTTACAGTCCCTGACGACAACTGGACAAGACAGCGTCCACTTGACTGTAATCACCACCACCAGCCACTGCATACCCGATGAGCTACGGAAGGGACCGGGAGCAGCCGGCGGCAACCCGGTGCTGCCGACAGCGTGTCCTCGCCTAAGCGGCGAAAAACCCCAAAACGAACGTCGAGAGCAGCTGCTGGGGCAGACACTACCGACACCAGCAGGCAGACACCGGGGGACGAATCGCTGGTGCCTCCTCCCCGGTTCTTCACTCGGGGCCTTCTTCGTGCCAGAGCCTGCCTGACTCCAAAATGGCACCCGCGAGCTGAGACGCCCCAGACCACCAGACGAACCTCCCCAGGGGATCTGAATACGACGCCACAGGAGGTGAGAGACGGGGACCCGACCCAACTCCTAGCTATGCAATTTCCCCTCACCCACCACAACGCCTAAGAGGGGACTGGACATGGTGACCGCCACTGCCTGACCCTATCATGGAGGCCACCAGGGTGGAGTGTACCCGGTAAACACGCTGCCACTTCGCCCACAAAAACAGCGGACAGGTGCCTGGACCACCCTCGACACTAGCCGGCGCTGCGCATAACCGCCAGCAACTGACACTGACGCCTTGGAGGGGCAGAGACCCTCTGAACGCCTCACACAACGGAGGTTACCTTGATGAGAACGCCGCATGGAAAAGACTGGTGCTGAAATCAATTCTGGACCCAGATAACACGAGTGCTAGGAAGCAGGCCGGACAGGGCGCGACTGCTGCGGAAGGTACCCACCACAAGCGTGGCTGGCGGCGCGGCGGGGCAGGCCCCTTTGGGGCGGGAGTGACCTGCAGACACACTACACCCCATACATCAAGCGGTCAACCAGAGAGATAAT
The DNA here is from genome assembly GCF_964204655.1 of Triturus cristatus. Classification (NCBI taxonomy): domain Eukaryota; kingdom Metazoa; phylum Chordata; class Amphibia; order Caudata; family Salamandridae; genus Triturus; species Triturus cristatus. The sequence goes on from NC_140592.1 coordinate 1,189,481,189, forward strand.
TAGGCCACAAGGAGGCAGCAGACCGACTACACCCCTACTGCCGATAACAAAGGGCACTAAAAACTTCACCCCGAACTGTAAAATGGGGAGGCCCAAAGCCACGGAGCAGACGACGGTCCCAGAAACCACACCGGAGAACCTGCCGTGCACTAGTGCACTGCCCAAGCTGTCCATGACCCAGCAGGAACCGACCATCTCGGACAAACTTAGCCAAGTACTAGCGGCAATTAAACTTTCTAGAGTTTCCATAGAGGAACAACTTGGCACCCTTACCACAGACATTAGTCTCATCCGAGATGATCACAGGAAACTGGCCGACAAGGTAAGGGATGGAGAGAAGTCCCTCGTCGACCTACAACTCGCCGGTAACGCACAGCAAAAAACACTCCGGTCTGTCCTGGGTCGCCTAGCCACCGTGGAGGAGCATATGGATGACTTGGAGGGACGCTCGCGGTGCTGCAACATCCGCGTGCTGGGCCTTCCGGAGGGAGTCGAAGGGGTGCACCCACTCGCTTACATGGAGGCCTGGGTTAAATCTTTCACCCCAACCATAGACCGAACGGCTTTGTTCTCAATAGAACGAGCCCACCGGGTTCCTGCCTGCAAAGCACCGCCCAGAGCCCCACCCCGGTCGATGCTCGCTAAATTTCTGCACTTCCAGGACCGCGACACGGTGCTCCGGGCCGCAAGAAGCACAGGCCCCCTACAGGTGGAAAACAAACACATCATGATCTTTCCTGACTATGCACGGGTGGTGCAGAAACAAAGATTGTTGTTCCTAGAGGTGAAATGCCACCTGCGGGTGAATAACATACAGTATTCATTAATATTCCCAGCCCGCCTGAAAGTCATCCATGCTAGCACCACCCACTTCTTCTCCAACGCTGTAGACGCGTGTGAGTGGGCAGACCACCACTGCACACAGAACCCCACAGAAGAGACCTCGCGGGAGTGGAAACAAAGAGCACCGCGCAACAGAAGGCGCAGCCCGCAACAAACTCAAACGCAGAGACTGCAGGGAAGGAGAAAGATAACAGAACGCCACGTCGTAGAATCCCTCGGACCTGGAGCAAATCATGCAGGAAGGGTGCAAGTCCCTGCAAGCAGTGACGGATCTGGGAACCACCCCGCCCGGGGAAGACATAGACTGTGCCCCCCACCTTTTCTCTTCGGAAGGAGAAGACGATAGCAATGAGACCCAATCTACGGCCGGCTCCATCACCTTGCCCCAGGTAACTCCACAAACTGCCGATGATATGCACTAATGGAAACGTACGTGGATGATCAGAAGTATCCAGTCCGATCGGCGGACATAAGCTACCACGCCCAAACAGAACACACCCGCAACATGCATCAGGGCATCCTTGCTAATCCACAGTCCAGACAACGAACATTGATCCTACAAATGCCCCGACGGGACTCCGCCTTGCAGGCACGAACTGCCAACCCCATGTATTAACTGTTCACTCTCTAGTTCCATGAGAGTCAGTTTGGACGTATCGGCTCTGACGATAGGTCCCAGGTATTGGGACGGTTTCCCAACCCGGTTTCTTGTTTCATTGACCCGGTTTACTCCAACCCTTTACCCCTCAGGGAACACATGCAACAGGGCAACCATCACACTTGGGTGGATGTCACCATCCTCCAGGTCTGACGACCACAGGGCTAGGACACCGCTAGAATCCATGACGCAGCCACCCGACGTCACACTAAAGTGCACAGGTAACGATCACCGCATACCCAAATGCAGAGCAGACGTTAGTATTATAACCTTAAACACACGGGGCCTCTTACTCCACGCAAACGGTACGCAACATACTTATACATTAAATGTCAACACTCACAAATTGCATTTTTGCAAGGCACACACCTCACAGCGCCAGAAATCAACAAAGTACGGGCCAGATGGCGCGGAACCATATGTGCCACGTCATACTCTGCATATGCACGTGGTGCGCTGGTCTGGGTCCGCCCGGGCACCCCTTATCAGGAGCTCTGGAGAGTGTTGGACAAAGAGGGTAGATTTGCATTGCTAGTGGGGCTCCTAGACGGAAAATCCATCCTATTGGGTAGCATATATGCCCGAATATTGAATGGGATAGGTTCTGGGAGTCCCTTACGGAGGTTCTAGCCCAATTTGCATCTATCCCATGGATCCTAGGGGGCGACTACAACTGCGCGCTCAATATTGCACTAGACAGATCTCACCCGCCACCACCACATTCTCCTGCTCCGAAACAGACGGTGCGCTTTCAACGTTGGGTCACGCACTGGGCATTAGCAGTCGCATGGAGAGCACACCACCCTCTATCACAACTCTATTCGTTCCACTCCATTCCGCACAACCTATGGATCCGATTAGACAGATTTTTATGCTCCCCGTCACTGATTCCCAAAGTTCAGCACACAGATTACTTAGACCGCGTAATTTCCGACCACGATGCACATATCTTACGCATTCATTGGAGGTCCCCTCACCCCACCGGTGCCCACATGACTCCTCCCACGCGACTGTCTGACGGACCAAGTGTTCAAACACGACCATGAACAAAACATACAGGACTACTTTACCAACAACACAGGGACTGCCACTAGTGGAATGTGATGCATTCAAGATAGTGGCTCGGGGAGCATGTATCAAACAAATAGTGGGCATGGAACACACACTAGAACGAACACTGACCACTACCGAACTAAAGTTAGCAACCCTCACGAGACGAGAAGATGCAAATGCCACGACGGCGGCACAGGTGGAGGAGGCCAAAACACAGTACTCCACCGCTACGGCAGACTTTAGAGCCTACACCACTCGAATGCACAAGGAGAGGGATAAAACCGACACGCTTCTAGCATGGCTAGCAAAACAGGACACAGACACAAAACCCATCACCGAGATAATAGACCCCTCAGGTAGCTTAGTGCGATCCCAAATGGACATCCTATGTGCATTCCAGCATTACTATACCACGATTTATCGTGCCCTGACACAGTTAAGTTAAGTTAAGTTAACCGGATTTGTAGAGCGCGCAGCTGCCCCAGCAAAGGGGCGTCCCGGCGCTATAATGGACAAAAAGCCGGACACAAAGAGTACCAAAGACACAACCATAACACAGCTCAGACAGGAGGCGATAAGCCACTTTCTAGACCCACTACCTATCCCACACATTACAGAATCAGAGAAAACCACACTAGACGCCAAAATAACGCAGACGGACGTCACCCATGCGATCCGTGTGCTAGTGCAGAACAAGGCACCGGGCCTGGACTCTTGAATATTACAGCACCTACTCCTCCCTGTTAGTCCCTCGTCTCGCAGAGATGTTGGCGACCGCACTCGAAAAGAGAGAACTGCCCAGCTCCCTTCGCGAGTCAGTCATAGTAACGTTCCTCAAACCACACCGAGACCCACAACAATTAACTTCCTACCGCCCAATCACACTCCTCTCTGCCGACTGCAAAATACTGGGGAAAATTCTTGCGGATAGGTATGAAAAAATTCTGCGACCCCTAGTCCACACGGATCAGTGCGGGTTTGTTCCCGACAGAAATACGTCCCAAAACATACATCTCTTGTTCCACAATCAGGATCAGGTGCGAGATACGCACCCTTACGCGGCCTGCTTAATTTTAGACCTCGAAAAGGCCTTTGATACCCTCACGTGGCCATACCTTTTCACTGTTCTGCAACGAGCAGGAATAGGTTCAACTCTCCTAACGTACACGCAGCTTCTCTACACCAAGCTTACATCTCATATTCGAATGGGCCGATACATATCGTCACCATTCAAGGTGGAGAGAGGTACGAGGCAGGGGTGCCCACTATCGCCCCTGATTTTCACCCTGACGGTAGAACCTCTGGCGATACGATTACGCCAGGAGGGGACCGAATGGGGCATCCCCATAGCAGACACCATCCATAGCGTCTCCATGTACGCGGACGACCTCCTCCTGTACATCCGTGATATCACCACGGATCTCACACCCATCTGGACAACCCTGACGGAGTTCACGGAGGCGTCTGGATTTAAAGTAAATTGGGACAAGTCCACAATCTACCCACTGCATCCAAACCTCGTGCCGCAGGAGGTACGAATTGGTATGCAGAGCCTACCCGGAGCATAAACGCCCCTCAATATCTCGGCGTCCGCCTGTACCACTCCCCCACCGACATTTATGAAGGCAATCATCGCCACGTGCTGGCCGGCATCAGATCATCGGTGGTATTTTGGAAGAACCTTCCGCTGCCCCCGATTGGCCGTGTGGCCATAGCTAAGATGATCATTGTCCCCCGGCTGCTGTACTACTTCACGAACTTACAGGTAATTCCACCCAAAGCTTTTTTTCAGGACCTAGACTCACTCCTCCGCTCACTCATCTGGGGGGCAAACAGACACCGGATAGCCCTCACTAAACTGCAATTGCCCACCACGCAAGGGGGTCTCGGCGCCCCCTCCTTCGAATTGTATTTCCTGGCGGCGCAGTTACAATGGCTATCGTACTGGATGGCGGGTAGGCATACAGGTGAAACACATACGACTCGGGCCTGGTCCCGACCCCGGAACTCCGTTGCCTGCTGCTCCCAGGTACCAAACCACGACGGACATATCCGTTGCAGGTGTCGGTGGCCCGTCGGTGTATGCAAAGAGTCCACCGCATGTCGGCAGGGACCCAACACTACTCCCCTCGGCTGCCGTGGGTCGGTTGTCCCAAACGGGAGAAATACTTCACAACTACCATGCTCCGTATGTGGACGGACAGCGAGATAACTGAGGCTGAATCGCTGTTCACAGATGGGCAGATTCGACCCTCCTGCCATCTCATGGAGATCTACGATCTCCCCCGGGACAGTTTTTAACCCACCGACAGCTCCTAGAAAAATCGACCACACTCTGACCTTTCTACAGGTGAGCCAACAACACACCCGGTCATCCACACCATTCTATATATGGGTACAGGCCGGCACCTAGTTACATGGCTGTATAAGTCCATAAGAGAACTTACAAACAAACCACTGCTTGCTCTCCGAGCCAAATGGGAAGACGAACTTGGGTGACAATTACATGACAGGGAGTGGGAAAGGGCACTAGAGTTTCCCAAAAAAGTGTCCAGAAATGCGCGTTTTAAAAATATACAGTTTTATGTCCTACATAGAGCATATCAAACACCAGCACGCCTACAGCGGTTCTACCCGGACACCCAATTTCACCGCCCCAGATGTCACTCACCAGACGCGCACTTTTGGCATATGTTTTGGAGCTGCCCCACCTTACAACCGTACTGGTCTATAGTCCTTGACACACTCAAAGAGCTCACAGGTCTCACAGATATACACACGTGGGAAGCAGTCGCTCTCGGAATATTCCGAAGACCAAAAACACACAAAGCGCCCGTCCGCTTCGCGTCACTAGCCATGAACTGACGAGCCACATTAGGCCCCCGGGTAGAGGCATGGGTGGGAGCAGTACAGAAATGGGCAAAGGCAGAGGAGGAGACACTGCAGAAGGAGGAGGTAAAGGGATCTATGGAGTGGGCCCTATTATCCCACCAGTTTAAACAATTACACACGCGTACCGACCCAAGCACTTCTCAACGCAACTCAACAGACTCGGAAGCATGAACCTCACACCGGAGTACACAGGACACCACCCCCATCACCCCGACCAACACGTGATGCAGAATAACTCCACAACGCACTGCACCATATACTGCAACTAGCAACGTTGTCCAAATGATAGCCCGTAACCAACGCTGTGACACACCTACAGACTGTAGCTGACATGACCCAGACGCCCTGCCCAATGCACACACCCTGACTCCCCCCTCAATGCACCCCCAGTTTATTCTCCCAAGTTCCCCCCAACATAACTTTACAGAGCAGACAAGTGGACTGTAATGAGAGACACCCCCTCTGAGTGCAGGATGCATATCCTACGGCCAAACAGCAGTACTACTGTCGCTCAAATACGCACAATAAGATGTAATGTGATTTTATTGCAAAACTGTTAATAAAAATATTTCACCCCAAAAAAAAGCAGCTAAATATCTCCAGATTATAAGTGTCAAACTCATAAAGAGTACTGATAGCATTCTAAGGGAGAAGAGAAACTCTCAAACAAATCGGACAGTGTCTCAGGAGGAAAACGAGAAGTCACCCCGAACTTTTAAAACCAGGGGTTTTTATACACATTTTACGCATTAACAGTTAGCAAAACTGCAGGTTTAGCATGACAAGATCATGGTTAGCTCACATTGGACAAATCAAAAACACAATCTTAATAGTTAAAAAAAAGTAGCACTAACCATTTCTTAAGGTAAAATAATTCTTCTGTTTGGTCCTCAGCAACTGCAGTCCGGAGATGTAGAATACAATATGAAACATTCTGAAACAAAGGCTCATACAATAGTGTTCATCTGCAGGCCTACATCAGAACGTCCAGCGGAAGTTCTTCAAAATTAGGGGAGAGGATGTAGCCTTACAGCTAGAGTGGTGGACCTCAAAGCTGGGGAACTGGGTTTGAGTCTCGGCAACGACGCTCAACATCCTGTGATTCTGGGCTAATCACTATATCTCCCCGTGCCTATTAAAAAAAGTAAAAATGAATGTGTCCTTCTGTGACAAAACTGGTGCTCATGTAAAGCGCTCTGATACCCGATGTCTTGGGTCTAGATCGCGCTATATAAAACTAAAAAAACAAATGATACATAGAGAACATTGTGGAAAGTTTCATTCACAATACACACTTTCTAAGGAGTGTTACTATCTATGTCATAGCACTTTGTGCTCCGCAGAAACTGTGGGGAGAGAAAACGTGCAGTAGGTCACTGATTGGGATGGGAATGAGCAGGAAAAACATGAGCAGAACACAAAAAACTGCTTCCTTTTTAATAAAATGGTGGCTTGCGCGAAAGTGTGGCATAATTATATTACATCATTAATAACACTTCTAAATTATATAATTAAGTCATTTAAGTGCAACATCATTAGTCCATCAGTTATGAGTATATGCATCATGAAAACTTTAATTTACACAAATAATTTGTCACCCAAAATTCAACATCATAAAAAACCTCCAACTGTGTATGATACATGCAGCACTGGCCGGGTTATAGCCCTTGTTTTTTTAAATTGCTGGTCGGAGCGGGAAAGACATTTCAAAGGGGTGCAGGGCACGCAACATGGAGGATGATTTTTTCAGAACTTGTGTAGCAGCAGGTATGCCCCATTTGTTAGGGTATTCGCTTTCAGGTTGTAGGAAAGAACAGGGCCAAAGATGACCTCTTCAAATGTGTAACCCAACTACCAATGGTAGGGGTAAATGGATTTTGCAACCCATACCGAAATGCAATTTAGAAAGCATGTAAAAGGGGCATTCCTTTCAGAATGTGATTTGATATCAATCAATCAGTGTTCTTAAAGAGTGCGACTACTCACCCGTGAGGGTTTTAAAGGTGCGGGATGGGGGGGGGGCGGGTTCTGCAGGTCACTCGAAGAGTCAGGTCTTGAGGTTCTTCCTGAATTGAGGCAGCGACAGTGATTGCCTGAGGTTCAGCAGTAGGGAGTTTCAGGTCTTTGCAGTGAGGTAGGAGAGGGATCTTCCTCCAGCAAAAGTCTTGCGAATCCATGGGATAGTGGCCAGTGCCAGTTGGACGGAGCAGAGATGTCTGTTTGGTGTGTTGAAGGAGAGGTGGTGGTTGATGTATTTGGTCCGGTGTTGTGGAGGGCTTTGTGGGCTCGTGTGAGGAGCTTGAAGGTGATTCTTTTGTTGATCAGGAGCCAGTTGAGGTATCTCAGGTGGCCGCAGATGTGGCTTTGGCAGGGGATGTCCAGGATAAGTCTGGTGGAGGTGTTCTGGACGCGCTGCAATTTATTTTGGAGATTTTGGGTCATGCCGGCGTAGAGTGCGTTGCCGTAGTAGAGCTTGCTGCTGATGAGCACCTGGGTGACCGTTCTCCTGGACTCAGTGGGGATCCATTTGAAGATCTTTCTGAGCAGGCGGAATGTGTGGAAGCAGGAGGACGATACTGCGTTGATTTGGCAGTTCATAGAGAGCGAGGAGTCGATGATGATGCTGAGGTTGTGTGCATGGTCGGTAGGTGTGGGAGACTGTCGAAGTTGGAAGAGAGGTCCAGGAGGATGAGGGCTAAGGTTTTGCCTTGGTCGGATGTTGTCAGTTGCGGCGAGAAGTGCAGTATCAGTGCTGTGGTTGCTCCTGAAGCCAGATTGGGAGGGGTCCAGGGTGTGATTGGTTTGGATGAATTCTGTGATTTGGGGGTTGATGGCCTTCTCGATGACTTTGGCTGGGAAGGGGAGCAGAGAGATTGGTCTATAGTTCTTGAGGTCCATCGAGTCGGGAGAGGGTTTCTTCAACAGGGGGTTGATCTCTGCGTGTTTCCAGTCATCAGGGAAGGTGGCAGATTAGATGGAGCAGGTGAGGGTGCAGCAGAGTTCAGGGGCGATGGCGGCACCTCCTCGGTTGAAAATGTGGTGGGGGCAGGAATCTGAGGGGGCTCCAGAGTGGATGGTTTTCATGATCCTTAGGATGCTGTCAGTGGTGAGGGTTGTCCAGTTGAGCAGAGTTGACTGGGATCTGAAACAATGGGAGCGGTGGTTGTGGTTGGGGTGGGTGAGTCCTGGATTGCAAAGCTGTTGTAGATATCTAAGATCTTGCGGTGGAGAAAGGTGGTATGTATGTAGCAATTTTAATTTATTTAAAGTTTTGTATAGAGCGAACATGACCCAGGCGGGTATCAGAGCACTTTACATAAGGGTTGCAGCAGACATTGATCGAGCGCTATGGGAGAAATTTAAGTCAGTATACATCAGTTACAGCAGTGACAGAGTGGACTGAACCATTACATTGGCTAGTTAGCAATTACAACAAGATAGATAAGGAATGTCAGTGGTCTGGTGGCGGGCGACAGTGGGTGGTAGCAGAGGCCAGGTGGTACCATAGGCAGGTAAAAACAGGCAGAGCGACAAAGGAGCAAAGCTTCTAGTTCAGGTTATTGTTCATCAATAGAGCTTTCACTTCTCTTTTGAAGGCAAGAGTTGAGGTAATTAGTCTTGTTTCCACAGTTAGTGAGTTCCATATTCTTGGGGCAATACCAGAGAAAGTACGTTTGTAGGTTTTCAGTTTTTTAAATTTCTTTGGCTTGAGGAGCAGAGTGCTGGTGCTCCTAGAGGGCATGGCGCTACCAGATAGCTCGAACTTATTTGTCAGGTAGATAGGGGTATTGAGGTTTAGTGCTCTGTGGGTCATAAACTCAATTTTTAACTGGATCCTTGCCTCAAATGGGAGCCAGTTGAGCGCTTTAGAGTCAGGAGGGATGGGATTGGATTTCTCGGAACCCGTGATAAGTCTAGTCGCAGCGTTGAGAGAAGCTCTGAGTGGGGCTAAACTGAGTTTCGAGAGACCACATAGAGTAGCACTGCCGTATTCAAGTCTTGAGATGACTAGTGCTTGCACCACTGATTTAAAGTCTTCTTGTGGTAGGTAAGGTTTAAGTTTTCTACGGATGCTTAATTGGAAGTTTGCTCCTTTGGTAGATGCTCTGATGTGATCTTGCAAGTTTAGGTTCTTGTCCAGTACAACACCCAGTGATTTAGTGGAGTCAATGATGTGTGGTGTGCAGTTGAGAGCGATGAGGTTTGCTAGGAATTGCCCCACAGTGGAGCATTGCCTAATCGGTGAAATAAGGAGGAATTCAGTTTTAAGGGCGTTTAGTTTGAGGTGGTTGGAAGTTAGCCAGTTTAAAGTTTTGTACAGTGTTCCGTTGAGTGACTGGATGTCTTCAGGTGAGGATAGTTTCATGTACAGTTGGGTATCATCCGCATACATGTGATATTGGATGTTGGAATCTTTGAGTATTACAGTCAGTGGTTCAATGAAAAGGTTGAATAGCGTGGGGGAGAGTGAGGACACTTGAGGGACACCCAGAGTGCAGGGACTGGAGTCGGATAGGGTTTGATTGGTTTTGATTCTTTGCGTTCTGTTGTTGAGAAAGGAGGCAAACCATTTTAGGACAGTGCCTGAGAGCCCCATCCTACATTCAAGGAGGTTAAGTAGGTTGTCATGTTTGACCGTATCGAATGCAGAAAAAAGATTGAGTAGTATTAATAGGCAGGCTTCGTATTGATCAAGCAAAGAGTGAGCATTGTCCACAATATGGGTGATGGCCGTCTCAGTGCTGTGTCCAGCGCGGTAGCCAGATTGGAAGAGGTCGAGGAGTTGGAATTGTTCAATGTGTTTGCGCAGTTGTTCATGAACACATTTCTCGAGGAGTTTAGCCAGGGTAGGAATGTTTGTGATTGGTCGATAGTTATCTGGGTCTTCAGGGTCAGCCGTGGGTTTTTTGAGAATAGGGAGAACTAGTCCTGCCTTCAGGCAAGCAGGGATCTCTCCTTGGAGAAGCGAAGCGTTAATGATCTTGGACTAGAGCGGGGCTAGGGTTCCTACCATTTCTTTGAAGAAGTTGGGTGTGAGGGGGTCATTGAAGTGATTGGAGGGTTTCAGGGATGATAGTATGCTGAGGATGTCAGCGTCATTGACAGGCATGAAGTGGCTCCATGAGGCATTGTTTTTGGGGGAGGAACGTGGGGGGGGGGCAGGTAATGCGGATCCAGGCGAGGGTGAGAGATTGATTAGAGCCGACTTGAGGTCCGATTCGATCTTTTCCGCCTTTTCGAGGAAAAAGCCAGCAATGGCGTCACAGCTGGGCTGTTGGCAGGAGATGTAGGGTGACTGGCCACAAGTGTTATTAGATTGTGACTTAATCAATTCAAAGAGTCTTTTCGGGCGATTTTTGGCTTTGTCAAGTTGGGATTTGTAGAAGGTTGCTTTTGCAGTTCTGATAAGTTTATTGTATCTGCTCCTTTTTAGTCTAAGAGTTCTGAGTAGATCAGTGGATGGAGCAGCTCTCCAGGCACGTTCTGCTAGTCTAAGGATGTGTTTGTCCGAATTAAGGCTGTTGTTGAACCATGGTTTGGAGTCTTTGATGGAATTTCTTTTCAGTTGAAGGGGAGCAGTTGCATTCAGGGCAGAGAGCATGGTGTTGTTGTAGTGATCAGTGAGGTCGTGAACGTTGGACATGTTCGCAGGGGGCAGTAGGGAGGTAGTGCAGTGGGATTTGAGCTCATTGATGTTGGTATTATGGAGGGATCTTTTCCAATGTTTCTGTTTTAGAGGTTGAGATCTGTTGGAGTTCCAACTTTTGAGGCTACGGAAGGTGATATAGTGATGGTCCAACCAGTCACAGGGAAGAATCGAATCAAGTTGGATGGAATTGGGATTAGCGATGATTAGATAAAGGGTCGCGCCTAGGATGTGAGTGGGACTGTCACAGTATTGGGTCAGGGAGAGATCATTTAGAAAGTTTTTGAGAGTATTAACCTCCTGATCATGTAGGTCATTCCAATGCAGGTTGAAGCCTCCAAGGAAGATCTGGGGGCAGTGTCGTCCCAGGTTGGAGGAGATGGTCTCCATGGTGTTTTCAATAAAGGGGGGATTGTCTCCCGGCGGTTGATAGAAGATGTGCAGGCTACAAATGGGTCTTTGCTTGCTGGAGATATCAATGCATAAATATTCGCAGGATGAGAGCGTAGCTGAGAGGGACTGTTTAGCTGTGAGAGAGCTGAGGTAGATGCAGGCTATGCCTCCTCCCGTTTTCTTGGCGCGATCGAGTCTGACAATGCTGTGGCTGGGCGGGACTAGAATGTCAAGGATGGGGCCTGATGACTCAGTGAGCCAGGTGAGGATTCGGAGGTCAAGTTCCTGAGCCTGGATGAGATCTGCAAGGTCTGTGGCATGTTTTACTGCTGATCTACAGTTAAGTAGCAGGCATTTCAGGTGTGTTTTGTGTTCAATGTGTAATGGTAGTGCGATGGGTATCTGCATGAGATTGTTGGAGTTTAGGGTATTGGTGTTTTGTCTAGGGGCTCTATGCAGGTTAGGTGTAGTGCATTTAATAGCCTTTGTGCTGTCTCGTTAGTGATTTTTTGTTTCAGGGGGATATATATGGGAGGGTTGTGAGGATCCATAGGGATCGGATATGGTTGAAAGGGGGGCGTTGTACGCTTGGAGGAGGGCGAGAGTATCAGCTTCTGAGAGCTAATTATTGGCTCTGGCGGGTCTGGATGGGTATTTGGGGAAGGAGGTGTATTCTTCGAGTTCTTGTCTGAGGTTTTGAGCTTGGGCTAGGTCAGTAGCATTGTGGGTGGGGCCAGGGGGTTATGGAGGTCCTGCGATGATTTGTTGGAAGTGAGGTTAAGGGCCAGGTCAGCGGTGGTGTTAATGAGATTTTGAATGGCCGTTTTGAGCTTGAAAACTTTCTGATTTATTTCCTTGAGCTTAGCAGCTGTATCTGTTGGTGGTACGTGGTTCGTATGGAAGGGATGGGAGGTGGGGTTCACTATGGTGGACATAATTGAGTTCACATAAGGGGGATTAGAGGGGGGGCAGCTTCAGAGGAGGATGTCCGACTCAGATGGCGAGGAGAAAATTGTGACCGGAAGCTGGGGTTAGGGTGCATTGCCATTCTGGAGGAGAGAGGGCCGACCAGCTGTGGGGAAAGGGAGTTATGTGGGGAGAGATCGGAGGGAAGGGAGAGTGGGGGGTGTGGGCGAGGAGGTTGGGGCTAGGGATAGAAGCTTCTTCCACCGTGCTGGAATGGAGTTGGGAAGATCTGGGTGGTCTGGGTACTGAGGGTGAGTATGTGGTGCCTAGAACTGGGGTCCTATGCAAGTTGTTCGAGGCATGAGGAGCAGTTGATTGGTGGTGATGGGGCGATAGCGCGTGCTCGTGTTGGCCTTGGGTTGGGGATAGTGGAATGTCGTTCCTCGGGTGAGGAGGGGTGTCACTATGGTCAAGTGATTTTTTAATGCGGTCAAATCTTCCATTGAAGATGGCCAGGTTGCGGTCGGTGGCCTGAATTAGTATAATCCCATTGTTATAGATGGAGATAGTAGCATTTGCTCTGAATGAGGGTGATGTCACAGCGGATAGTCTAAGACAGTGGGGAAATTTCTTAGCTGCGGCAATTCTGAGTAAAAAATGGAACGCAGTTCTACACTGAGCTCTTCTTTTGGTATGAAAAATCAGTTCGCTAGTAATCGCCCCTTTCTTTTGACAGAAATAGGGCTCAGAAATAAGGGTTTCTGGGTTGGCTTTGAGTAGTCTATGGTTTAATGATTTAATAGCATTTTTGGAGAGGTTGGGCGGTTAGTTAATTGTGTGGCAATTCGAACCTGATTTCTGGAGTCTGGAATCCAGCCTAGGCTGACCGGGGGGGGCATGTTTGGGGCGGGATAATGTCATGAGTAATATAGGAGAGGAGGGAGCATACTGGTTCCTAGTATATGAACCTAGGTGATGTTGAGTCATGCAAGTGGTGGTGCTAAGGTGTGGGGAATTAGGAAGGCCGAAGACGTGCACCTTTGGAGTCAGTTAGCTATTGAACTTGTGACCATGTTCTGTGGGCTCAGTGTTAAGCCGCGGTCATGTGTGTTAAGAGGGAGCATAGGTGGGGGAGAGGGTTATGGAGGTGACATTGTCAATTATTGTTCGAGAGAGCCAGGGGGAGAGGTTTGGTTTGCAACAGCAATTCCAGTCGCACATCTTTGATAGGTTAATGACTCCCAAAAGGAACTGATTCACAAAGGGGGACAGGAGAGCCTTGGGTAATAGGCAGTGGTCCATGGAGCCACTACCTGCCTATTCTGAAGTTTTTCCAAACAGGACTATTTAATTTTTTTAAAGCAGCACTGGTTCCTATAAGGAACTTGGGCTGCCTGAAAAAAATTACACAATTTAGAATGCAAACACAGGGATGATGGTCTGCTGGCCCTTGCAGACCAACATCCAAGTGTTGTAGCCAATCACAGGTGTTTGCAAATTGCGGCTTGCCTAATCAATATTTTCGAGGCAGGTCATTCTGTGATCCCTGTGGATGGTGAGCTTGCAAACCGAATCAAAAATACATAGATCGGTTGACAAAATCAGATTCTGTTCACAAAATAGTAGCGCACAATCTCGACCACTTTGTGCTAGTTGGAGTTTTTGTACATCTGGCCCATAATTTGTGGTTTAATGTGAATTTGGGTGAATATACCCATAAGTCGTGGTTTAAAGTGAATTTGGGTGAATGGTGAACAATCACTTTCATTATAAAGAAAGAATCATTAGGGCCACCGTTTGAATTTCAATAAGCACTTACGTTTTTCTTTCCTGCCCTGCTGCAGGCAAAAGGCTTTTCCCCATCCATGAACTGTGGTTATTTACATGTCTGGGCAAATTTGTCGTTTTCCTTAATGCTCGCAAGAGCAATTGCTTTGCTTTAAATGGCTCTATGATGAGTTGTATTTTAGGTTTTCTGTGCTTGTTCATAACAGGCACTACTTCTCTCTTCTGATTGGTGCAACAGCTTTAGCCTCTATCAAGCTTCTCTGAAGATTCTTGCTTTAATTCCAGTGACTGGTACAGTGCCTGGTATCCATTTGTGGGATGAACCTCTTAGTCTGCCTCAGACGAGAGCAGCAAAAACGTGTAGGTGTCAGTTTATGCTGAGGATGCTGTGAGGTGGACTGTGGGAGGCTGAGGATGCTGTGAGGTGGACTGTGGAAGGCTGAGGATGCTGTGAGGTGGACTGTGGGAGGCTGAGGATGCTGTGAGGTGGACTGTGGGAGGCTGAGGATGCTGTGAGGTGGACTGTGGAAGGCTGAGGATGCTGTGAGGTGGACTGTGGGAGGCTGAGGATGCTGTGAGGTGGACTGTGGGAGGCTGAGGATGCTGTGAGGTGGACTGTGGAAGGCTGAGGATGCTGTGAGGTGGACTGTGGGAGGCTGAGGATGCTGTGAGGTGGACTGTGGGAGGCTGAGGATGCTGTGAGGTGGACTGTGGAAGGCTGAGGATGCTGTGAGGTGGACTGTGGAAGGCTGAGGATGCTGTGAGGTGGACTGTGGAAGGCTGAGGATGCTGTGAGGTGGACTGTGGGAGGCTGAGAATGCTGTGAGGTGGACTGTGGAAGGCTGAGGATGCTGTGAGGTGGACTGTGGGAGGCTGAGGATGCTGTGAGGTGGACTGTGGGAGGCTGAGGATGCTGTGAGGTGGACTGTGGGAGGCTGAGGATGCTGTGAGGTGGACTGTGGAAGGCTGAGGATGCTGTGAGGTGGACTGTGGAAGGCTGAGGATGCTGTGAGGTGGACTGTGGAAGGCTGAGGATGCTGTGAGGTGGACTGTGGAAGGCTGAGGATGCTGTGAGGTGGACTGTGGGAGGCTGAGAATGCTGTGAGGTGGACTGTGGAAGGCTGAGGATGCTGTGAGGTGGACTGTGGAAGGCTGAGGATGCTGTGAGGTGGACTGTGGGAGGCTGAGGATGCTGTGAGGTGGACTGTGGAAGGCTGAGGATGCTGTGAGGTGGACTGTGGGAGGCTGAGGATGCTGTGAGGTGGACTGTGGAAGGCTGAGGATGCTGTGAGGTGGACTGTGGGAGGCTGAGGATGCTGTGAGGTGGACTGTGGGAGGCTGAGGATGCTGTGAGGTGGACTGTGGGAGGCTGAGGATGCTGTGAGGTGGACTGTGGAAGGCTGAGGATGCTGTGAGGTGGACTGTGGAAGGCTGAGGATGCTGTGACGTGGACTGTGGAAGGCTGAGGATGCTGTGAGGTGGACTGTGGAAGGCTGAGGATGCTGTGAGGTGGACTGTGGGAGGCTGAGAATGCTGTGAGGTGGACTGTGGAAGGCTGAGGATGCTGTGAGGTGGACTGTGGAAGGCTGAGGATGCTGTGAGGTGGACTGTGGGAGGCTGAGGATGCTGTGAGGTGGACTGTGGAAGGCTGAGGATGCTGTGAGGTGGACTGTGGGAGGCTGAGGATGCTGTGAGGTGGACTGTGGGAGGCTGAGGATGCTGTGAGGTGGACTGTGGGAGGCTGAGGATGCTGTGAGGTGGACTGTGGAAGGCTGAGGATGCTGTGAGGTGGACTGTGGAAGGCTGAGGATGCTGTGAGGTGGACTGTGGAAGGCTGAGGATGCTGTGAGGTGGACTGTGGAAGGCTGAGGATGCTGTGAGGTGGACTGTGGGAGGCTGAGAATGCTGTGAGGTGGACTGTGGAAGGCTGAGGATGCTGTGAGGTGGACTGTGGAAGGCTGAGGATGCTGTGAGGTGGACTGTGGGAGGCTGAGGATGCTGTGAGGTGGACTGTGGAAGGCTGAGGATGCTGTGAGGTGGACTGTGGGAGGCTGAGGATGCTGTGAGGTGGACTGTGGAAGGCTGAGGATGCTGTGAGGTGGACTGTGGGAGGCTGAGGATGCTGTGAGGTGGACTGTGGGAGGCTGAGGATGCTGTGAGGTGGACTGTGGGAGGCTGAGGATGCTGTGAGGTGGACTGTGGAAGGCTGAGGATGCTGTGAGGTGGACTGTGGAAGGCTGAGGATGCTGTGACGTGGACTGTGGAAGGCTGAGGATGCTGTGAGGTGGACTGTGGAAGGCTGAGGATGCTGTGAGGTGGACTGTGGGAGGCTGAGAATGCTGTGAGGTGGACTGTGGAAGGCTGAGGATGCTGTGAGGTGGACTGTGGAAGGCTGAGGATGCTGTGAGGTGGACTGTGGGAGGCTGAGGATGCTGTGAGGTGGACTGTGGAAGGCTGAGGATGCTGTGAGGTGGACTGTGGAAGGCTGAGGATGCTGTGAGGTGGACTGTGGGAGGCTGAGGATGCTGTGAGGTGGACTGTGGAAGGCTGAGGATGCTGTGAGGTGGACTGTGGAGGGCTGAGGATGCTGTGAGGTGGACTGTGGCAGGCTGAGGATGCTGTGAGGTGGACTGTGGAAGGCTGAGGATGCTGTGAGGTGGACTGTGGAAGGCTGAGGATGCTGGGTGGGTCCAGCTGGCCTCATTCAGCAGGCAACTCTTATCAGAAGGCTTTTTGTGCATAATGATATGCGTGGGGTAATTTCATTTCGGAAAAGTCCCGTTCTATTTTGTCTTCTAAAGCTGGGTGACTTTTTCCATTACGTTGGCACTTCCAAGGAAAGAGCAGGTGCTAAAAGATTCAAGGGGGTGATTGTCAGCTATGAGTGTGAGTTGAGCTCTAACTGCAGGTTTAAGAGGGGGCTATTCAGCACAGCCTGAGGCTCTTCATAGTTAATTTTCATTCTTTTAAACACCCCTGGCACCATTAGAGTTCTTCTATGATGTTTCTGCATTCAGAATTCCTTCGTATTATTGTGTCTGTCCCCCGAGAATCGACCAACAGTTTGCGATGGGCAACTGAGTCCTAAACATCAGCTGCTTGTCCTCTAGAGGTGTTCTCTAGAACAGGCGGCCCCTTTAGGCCTTTTCTAATGTGCCATAAAGGTAACTGTCTGCTATCAGATTCTATGGATTTTTTCTGTTAGACTCATCCCAAAAACTCATTTTCCTACTATGATCACTCTAATCCATTTCTTAAGACTCTTCCCTCCTCCATCTCTCCTTTACCCATCCCAAATCTCCTCTTACTACTATGATCTCCCAATAAACACTTTCTAGACTCTTCCTTCTTCTAGCCCCCCCTTATCCTTTTCAATCCAACTAACAGACTCACATGTCCAACACTCAAATGTAATCCTATTTCCCAATAATAATTCACCACTAATCCTTTTTGGGTTCCACAGTAGT
Source organism: Triturus cristatus (assembly GCF_964204655.1). Lineage (NCBI taxonomy): Eukaryota > Metazoa > Chordata > Amphibia > Caudata > Salamandridae > Triturus > Triturus cristatus. Next base: position 1,189,498,836 of record NC_140592.1, read on the forward strand.
ACGCTACTCGCCAAAAAGCGCATTAACGCCACGTCAGGGGTAGTACCAGCTATATAAATACAGTTACAATTATTACTCATGTTTGGTGTTATTGAAAGCAATGTCTTGTTCTATAGGCATTTAATGGTTTCCCAAGTCCCTCTGTGTAGCACAATGATGTGGTGGCTCTTGGGTCAATCGTTAGAGATGAAGAACAAATAAGTCTGTCCCTGCAGGGTCTAGTGCAACACAATGAACTCTACTAAAGCTGGGTGACTTTTTATGGGAATGGCATACCTAGTATCTTTAATATTTTCACAGTTGAAAAGAGTGGTGTAGCAAGGGTGCCATGAACCCTATTGAGCTGAAGCCAAGATATTTATGGGGCACTCCAGGGAGTTTTAAAAGAAATGTACCCCCCTATGGGGTAATGACCCCCTGTACAAAGAGTAGCCTTCAGCTCAGTAAACGGGCAGAACGTTTGAATTAAGATACGTCCGCCTGTTTCTTCATGTGTTACACAAGGACTGGTGTCCTCTAAAGACTTTTAGGAGGCAATCGACATTTCACATGGTGTTTATGTTTTGTATATGTGTTTATTGAGTATTTTGTGTTTGGATTTATATGTATCTTTGGTGTTAAATGTGTAAAAGTTGTGACTCTTTTAAGGACATGACTAAATGTTCCTATGTTTAAGAATTTGAAACTGAAAAATAATGCAAAATAAACTACGCATGCTTAGGATTTAATGGATAGGTATCGCTAAATAATTGCTTAACAACCTTCCTGGCCAATTTCTTGTTTTCTAAATTTCAGTGGTCCAGGCCAGTAAGTGATAGGACCCAAGCCTTTCTTGTTTCACATTATTCCTATTGAAAGCAGGGAAGCTGACCCTCATGCACTGATGGAGTAGCCAAAATTAGGGTGGAGTGGGCCCCTCATACCGTTTGGTCATGGTAACATTGCACTTGCTGGGTGGGGGGCAGGGCTTGACTTGCCAGCTAAGATTGCAGGCATTTAATCAAACGTCTCAGTTGCAGTTCGCACCATCTGATGGCATCTGCAACTTATTCACAATTCGATCGACTGCCTGTCCTGACAGCATCCCAAGTATATATATATATATATATATATATATATATATATATATATATATATATATATATTACCTACTGGCGGTCGCCAGTAGGTAGTTATAGTTAGGACCACGTTTCCATAGGAAATCCGCAACATTCTATTTTGAATAACTTTGGCGCCGGTCGACGAATCCTCGCGAAATAGGTGGGGCGCTACGCTCCACTCCTACCCTGAAAGTCTCGGGGGGATTCGTCAAGCGGGGGCTGAGATAAAAGGGGGGTCCCAAAACGCGTTTTTCCCATGCATTTTTCCATAGGACCTTTAGACAGGGCTACAGCCCGAACGGCTGAACAGAATTTAATGAAATTTGGCAGAGAGGTAGTCCCCAGGTCAAGGAAGTGCCTTTTGTAGGTTTGGTGTAAATCTGTTCAGTAGATTCTGAGAAAATAGCCTTTAAATCAATATATATATCTGTGGCAGCTTACGGTGCGCTTACCGTGCGCTTACCGTAAGCTTACCGTACGCGTACGGTGGCGTGCGCGAGCGCGATTCTGATTGGCTCTTAGATCTTAGTAAACATTCGAGTCGGTCGAAACCAGGAAGCGGCGGCCGCCATTTTCTCTCTCGCTTCCTGAGTTGGGCAGCAAAAACGTACCCCAAATATATGTAAAGAGGCAGTTTCATGAGATCCTAACCACCCAGCATTGATACAGGGGTCCCCAAACCACCCCCAAGCCCAAAAAAAAATAAAAAAAATTTTTCGGAAAATCGCCGATTACGCTTACCGTACGCGCACGGTAAAAAATTATAAAAAAAAAAAAACTATCCACATTCTCCCCACCCCGTGTGCAAATGGTGCCCGAAGAATACATTTCACAAAGATGCGCAAAATATGTCCCCCATGTGCGCATGGTGCGCGAAGCCCATCGTGCGTACATGGCCCATCCCGCTTAACGTGGGCACGCGGTGCGCGCAGCGCACCACGTGACCACTGTGCGTGCACGGCACTAACTGCGTAAAGTGGGCGCGCGGTGCGCGAAGCAAATGCAAATTCCAGGCCCCTCATGGGCTCCTCCTATGATTGTGGAGCATTATGGGGACTGAAGTCCATGGAAATTTCTGGCTTGAGATAGCGGCAATCATAACTGTGCAAAAAATGTGTCAAGCTCATAGATGAGCCTCAGCAAACAGGACACCTCTTAAATCCTGCATCTGTGCTCCACATAGCGGCCAAGTGCATAAATTAAGCGGGACTGAAACCGGAACTGCCGTCTGTGCACCTTTGAAAAAGAAGGAACTGCCTTCGAAACGCGTCAGGATTTAACGGACGGAGCAGCTGTTATATGATTTTGGCAGTCAGGACATTTACCGTACCTTTCATTAAAGGCTTGCTGCTTTTCATCTGTGCGGAGTGCAACTCATTGCAAGGGCAACTGGGAGCGTATATATATATATATATATATATATATATATATATATATATATATATATATATATATATATATATATATTGTTTACATGAGTTACCCCTAAATGGTCGGCGCACTCAGGACTGCTCTTCTTCATGGGAGGGTGCGGTAGAGAACTCCCCTCTCAGCCAACGCGTTTCGGGTAATTGAAACCCTTCTTCATAGGCAATATCCAGAAAATGACAGCAAACAGGGCATGCAATGGTAATCCTTCTTTTATTTCAATATTTCCAAGGCATTCTGGGACCTGTAGTACCAAAATTATGACCCAAGTGGGCGCCGTCATGTCTCATTATTCAACAATCACCAGGGGATAAATCCAGTCCAGCAAACCTCCCCATGTAATAAAAGAGTGCGCCGACCATTTAGGGGTAACTCATGTAAACATATATATATATATATATATATATATATATATATATCAAGCGCCAGCAGTACCTGACGCGTTTCGAGTTAACACTCTTCCTCGTAGGTTTCACTGCTTACAAAATGACTGCCATCAAAATGGTGCTTCCAGCGGTCTCCCTTTATTTCCATACCATCACTCAAACAAGGTGAGTAAAATACTGATGCATGTTGGGACTGGAGGTCCATCCACTCTAACCCAAGTGGGCTCGTGGCAGCCAAAATGTACAATAACAATGTTCAATCGCTGGTGTGCCTCGGAGCCTCTTCCACAATTATCTTTTCGCCAGTTCATTCCGCTCCGCTGAATAATAAACCAGCAGAGGAGCCGCCTTGAAACGTGGCGGTGTGCCACACGGCAGGGGCGGCCGTCATGTATTCAAATCCACAAGAACCCACAGGGCAGAGCACACTAACTGCTGCTCACCCCTGCAGCTCCCACATCATTAACAAGCATTTGCAATGCAATAGGTCTCGCATTTACGCTAGTTGGAGCTATTGGCATTGTAAATGACGATGCGTTTTATTTATGTTTCAAAAACCAAAACATAAATAAAGGGCATTGTCATTTACAATGTCAATAGCTCAAACTCGCGTAAATGCGAGACCTGTTGCATTGCAAATGCTTGTTCATTCTTTTTCTGCATTAAATGGGTTGGACATTTCGATTCTTGGAGTCCTATACCCTCACACACACGCCCAGCTGCATTCATCACTATGTAGAGGACGTTTCATACTGGATCTGTGCCATCAAATGGGGGGACATTCAATGAGAATGCATCACTGGCCCATGTCTTTGTCCCGGGCTCTGGTATAATGTGATCGGTATTTAAATCGAGGGCTCGGTTCAGTGGGTCGTCCAGTCAGCAGCATATCTACTCAGGGCATCCTTTTTCTGACTGCTGATTTTTAATTCGCAATTGTGCTTCCTATATGCATTCGCACCGATTGCAATAATTCTCCTAAATTGCCTCTCTGGAACATTTGCTATAATATTGTAGTGAGTGCGCAGTTTTAGGAACGGCTCACCTTGGCCATCCTGGTTTCAGTCAGCAGAATTACCAGTTCCATTTACCCACTTGTGCATGGCTCACAATCACAAGCAACAGGCATTCTAGTTCCTTTGATGACGTCGTCATGTGTGTTGAGACATATTATGACATCATTCAGCAAACGGTCCCTTTAAGAGGCCGGTAGTTACACACGATTAACTTGACGAGTAGCTGCGCCCATCTAAGGTTTCCGTCTCTTACGCGTACTCCCACCTTGCCATCACCCCAAAAACATTATTATAAGAAAAAGCTGAGTTTAAATTGTATGCAGACCCCGTATTTTATATGTGTCTCCTTACTAAGAGAAGAGATCGCATTTTGGAAAAAGGTGGCTTACGCAGCACAATGACACGTTCTCTAATAAAGAAAAAAAAGAAAGAACACAACCCCCATGGCACGGTGGAGAGTCAAGTACAAGAGATGCTGTTTTTATAAAGTGACGATATTTGCCACACAAAAGCGAATGTATGACTTTACAACGCAATCCGTTGTAACGCATGCCTTTACCACGCATGCGTTACAACGCGAATGCCATCACCACGAATATCCTTTACCACGAAAATGCCTTTAACATGCATACTTTTACAATGATTTTCGTTGTTAAATTATGCATGTTAATGGCATTTTCTTGTTAAAGGATATCGCACTTATTATCTACTCTTTACATTTTTCCACCCCCTCATTCCCCCTTACCTCTCCTCTCATCGATCTTCCTTGGTGACGTTCCACGTCATTAAGAGGAAGCGGAAGTGTCCTTCCGTTTCCTCGAATGACGTGGATTGCCTCCATATCTCTCTTTAATTGACAGAATCAGGAACGTTTTTTTTATATTTTATTTTTGGGGGTGCCCCCCAAGCCCTCTTTTTTAATCCCACGTTTTTTTGCGGGGGGGGGAGACCCCCTCAAACCCCCGTTTTTTTTCCTTTTAACTTTAGCACACATGCCTTTACTACGAATTTCGTAGTAAAGGTATGCGTGGTAAAGGCTTTTTGTTGTAACCACGCATGCGTTGTAATGCTTGTGTGGTTATGGTTATGCATGGAAACGGCCGCGTTGTAGTGGCCGTTTCCCCACAAAAGCAGCTGCTGTTGCCTGATTCACAAAAACAATAACCATCTCTCTCTGGCGCTCTCACACACAACAAACACACAGAAAAGGAGCGTTAAAGGTTCCTTCCTGAATTTCAGAGCATACCTCGGAGTCCCCATTAAGGAACCCGACCAGACCTTGTTAGCACTCACTCAAACCATCAATGACTGCAGCGCATGCATTGACACCACCCTGCCAAAGCTCATTCGTGTGCTCGTGCAAAGTGCAACAGCGGCCTGGTGGGAGCCCGCAGCACCAGGAATGAAGGAATCAATGCAGACCGTGCTCACACCCTCCCTGCCGGCGGACTTTACTGTCTTTGCACTCCCCCATGCTCGGAGCACCGCCGGCTGAGGCTGCAACGCAACGACTAACGTGCATGTGCAGCATCTGGTCTGCTCAAGCTTGGAAGGGACCCGAGTGTCGAGGTCACGCGCTCCCAGGACTGAATGCTAATCAAGCACAGCAAGTGGCCACTGGCTAAGAGGTTGTATGACGTTACAACGCATTCCATTGCAACGCATGCCGTTACCACGCAAGCGTTACAATGGGAATGCCTTCACCACGCATATCTTTTATCACGAAAATGCCTTTAACATGCATATTTTTACAACGTTTTTCGTTGTTAAACTATGCATGTTAATGTCATTTTCATGTTAAAGGATATCTCCTATCCCTACAAATTAACGCTTATGTACCCTTTAAAATTACCCCTGCGCTACACCACCCCCATTCCCCCTTACCTCTCCACTCCAAGCACTTCAGTTTTTCATTTTACATCGTTAAGAGGAAGCGGAAGTGTCTTTCCGTTTCCTCTAATGACGCCGATTGCCTCCACATCGCTTCTCTTCATTAACTTAAAACGACGGAATCAGGTGCGTTTTTTTAAACCCACGCTTTATTTTTTTATTTAAAAGCCCCCCCTTTTTTTTTTCCTTTATCACACATGCCTTTACTACGTATCTCGTAGTAAAAGTATGCGTGGTAAAGGCTATTCGTTGTAACCACGCATGCGTTGTAATGCATGCGTGGTTATTGTCATGCGTGGAAACGGCCATGTTTTAGTGGCCGTTTCCCTGGCTAAGACTAACCACATGCAGTGGTCCCTCTTCCTGCTCTATCACCAGACTTCTTCCTCACAAATGCGCATGTGCGGGCGCCCGCGCATGCGCATTTGTGAGGAAGAAGTCGGCGATGAAGCAGGAAGAGGGAGCCCCGGGTCGCCGCAGCTCAGGTAAGTCATTTTCATTACTTTTACATGCTTTTAAACGTTGTAAGTGATTTTAAAAGAGGGCGGGAGGGAGGCGGGCGGCGCGTAGTGGGGCTCCGCGGAGTGTGCGTAGATTTGGCCCCACTCCGTGATGCTCAGCGTAGCCCCACTACGCCCACTACGCCCAGGGTTAGTATAGGCAAGGGTGGAGTTGAGGAATTTCATGGTCTTTTTGCTGCGTAAATAAGGCTTTGGCTTAGTTCCACAAGTGTTGACTTTCCCACCCATGAAAGCCTGAACTTGGTTTAGTCCACCAGTGCTTAAACATGAAAGTCTAGGTCGTTGTAGCCCCACGCAACCCCACTCAGTGCACTTAGTGATGTGTTGTCCAAGCTTTCTGGGTTAGGAGGCGTAGTGGTAATTAAAACCCAATTTCATTCTTTAGAATATCACACACAAGTACAGCACACGGAAAATACATTTTCTGCTGAAAGTGTTTATTTCAACAGTCTCATCTCGTTGCTCAAGAATAATAACCACACAGAATATTGTTAAAACAGCACCAATGCATATCACTAACAACAAGAATAAAATGAACATTTCTAACATGGTCGGATTGACATTCAGCAACCTAACACCCTAAAGATTACCTCTATGCATTACACTACAAGAGCATGGGTAGCTGCACTTGCTTCTAGAGTTTCTTGGGATTCAGCGCACTGGAGACCTGTTTACAGCCAGAAGCTGTGTTTTTCAGAAGGCCAGGAGAGAGTTCCCTCAAAAGGGAAAGCACACATCAGCTAGGTGCAGCTGCTTTCCTGTCAGAAGTGGCTTGGCATCAGCTCTCAGCATAGGAATGGATGCTGCAGAAGTCTACATCTGAATCTCATGTGATAATCTGGGGTGAAGCCCTCTCAGCCTCAGTGGCCACTCAAGAGGGTTTTTATAGTATTAGCCACTGACTTTTACCTTTAATGGGAAATTTGGGGGGGGGGGGGGGGGGTTGTCCATTAAATTCCGGACATAAACTGTATGTATCAATATGATGGTCTTAAGATGAACTGTTATAAACCACTGACAAAAGTATGGAAAAGTTCTACATTGTTTATGTAATATTCGCTATCTGACCTTGATCTATAGAGAACAGGAACTTGTTCCAGACTGATGCTGCATTAGGGGCTTTGTCAAGGTCACGGTGTGGATGATTTGCCCCAGTCACAGGTTCTTCGAAAGATAAGGAGGGACAGTATCCAGGCAAAAGCTAGACAGGCTAATGATTGAGCAGAAAATAGAGTCTTGGACTTCACGAAATGGAGTCCGGCCTTAGGGTCCTCATGACATTTTGGCATTTTAGTTTTAGGGGTTCACCTAGTTGCAGAAGTCTACAGCAGGTTTATCATAGAACACAATGAACGTATAGACAGTAACACCTCACCTGGGGTGGCATAGGCGGGGGAGGCAAATAACTATAAGGAAGCCCTGCTCAGGGGCGCATTCATGGAGTGGTCGCCGCAGTGCACATGGATGTACTGCCTGCCTCACCATCAGATCAACTCCGGTTGATAAGGTCTTAGCCGATTCCAAAGGGCGCTATAATATACTGCTCAGAGAGATCAAAACACAATATTTTGATCTCAATTCCTCTACAAATCCTTTGGCATTGACCCTGCAGGAGGCCTTCAAAACTGTCTACTGAGGGACGGCTATGTGCTATCTGAGGAGACAGGCTGTGGAGAGGGAACGGGAAGACAAGAACTTGTAGCATGAAATAGTTCTCTGGGAAGCTTGACTCACCTCTGTGTTGTCAGAAAATACTCTCTGATAGCCAGAGCTAGCTAGATCCACCTTAAAGCGGACCTTAATAGATTTGGCCCGACTCGCATGGGTCTTCTCCAAACAGAATCTATGACTGGGCGGAATAAATCATCGAAGCTGCTGTATTGGATATGCAACAGACAGGGGAAGGTTAGCATAATCTTGAGAATACCGGCAGTTATAAGCTACTGATAACAGACAATGTACAGTGCTACAAAAGCTTGGACGCAAACCAATCTCCGCCACAAATTGAGCTGTAGCATGCAATGCTTACTGGTCTCCATGACTCTTCCAGACTAGGCAGAGCAGTATCTCCCGTTCACAGCTGAGGAGATAGAGCAGGCAATATCAGCATGTCCTCAGGCAAGACACCAGGTCCAGATGGTTTCCCACAGGAGTTACTAAAGAAATATGCACTGCTATTGATAACTGCACTGCCTTGAGGTGTTCAAGGATGCTCTCATAGCTGCCTCTTTTACCTATGACTTATGGGAGCACTATCTTCTTTATCTTAAAAGCAAGTAAATCCCCCACAGTAAGTCTAGTTCGTATAAACCAGTATCACTTTGAAGTGAAGACACTGGCCAAGGTTACAGTGACCAGATTGGCTAAGGTGGTAGACTACCACTTATAGTGGCCAAAATGGCTTTTTGCCAGGCTTGAGAACATCTCGGTCTTCGCCACTCCTATTTTTATTTTTATTTTTCTGTATTTATATCCTGTTATTTGATTGACTATAGATGTGATTTGTTATATACTGTATAATGCACTGTCTATTTTATTTAATTTTTGTCTGAATCACTTTTTCAAATCATATAGTCCTCCATCATCAATTTACCTTTATCATTGCAACATTTAAATATAATAAATCTCATATATTTTTGTATAATATATTGTATGTTGTGTCTCCTTCTATAACATTTATGTTTTTCTATTGAATATTATATTGTTTGGTGCTTAGACTGCCTAGGTGTTTAATTTTACAATGTTTTTGCCAGGCTGCACCACCCGACATGGTCTCCAGTGCCTGCACATTGTACTGGCCTGGGCCCATCTATTGAAAGGACATGCAGCCTTGATATTGGTCGACCTAAAAAAGGCTTTCGACAATGCATCGGCCATTGCGGCACCCAGTACTGGAAAAGTTAGATTTTGGCCCACTTTTCAGACAATATGTACAGGCCCTATAAACTGCCCTCTAGGCTCAAGTCAGAGTGAATGGAGCGCCACCCTTGCTCTTTGCAGTAAAACATTGCACACCCAAGGGTGTGCCTGCTCACCCTTTCAATTTGTATTGGCCACTGAGCCTCTAGCTGTGTGGATATGCTGTGATGCACAGCTTGCGGTTTTCCACTGGAGGAACTAGGAGAATAGGGGTTCCCTTCATGCAGATGGCCTTTGGCAATACATACAGCATCGCCACATCCGTAGCATGGACGGCTCCATTGGTGCCCACACTTTGATCAGTGTGGGATCTTTTGATGACCTAGGGACATGGCCCAAAGATGGAAAGATAGAGGCCCTGACATTGGGGGAATGGACCATTGTTCAAAAGCGGAGGAAACTATTTACAAAGCTTGTGGCTGCTACATACCACGGAAACACTGAAATTAGCCCTGGACCAAGGGAAAAACGCAGTGCTTATCTTGTTGGATCTATCGGCCGCTACACGACACAGAAACTCTGAAATTCGCCTTGGACCAAGGGAAAAATGCAGTGCTGAGCTTGTTGGATCGATCGCCCGCATTTAATACGGTCTCCCATGGCATTCTAGGAGGCCGACTTAAATCATATGGCAGTTCTCATATGGCTCTTGCCTGGCTGAAATAATTTCTAGAGCATAGGAAACAAATAGTTACTCTCTGCCACTACCAATCAGCTGAGAAACCCTTGCTCACTGGGGTCCTACAGGACGCTGCCCTTAGCCCAACACTCTTTAATATCTATATGGCCCCTCTGCTCAACCTGATATCATTTAACATCAAAACTATTTCCTAGGCAGATGATACTCAGTTAATTTTAATATTAGACAAAGACTCCACTAATGCGGAGGAGCATTTCCAACGCTGCCTTTCTGCTGTCAATAATTGGATGAAATCCAATCATCTGAAATGCAATAGACAAAAAACCAAGATCATGCTGCTTGGCAAATCTAATACCTTTTTGCCTAAACAGTGGTGGCCGAATGACACTCCACCTCCGCCAAATACAGTGGATGTAGTAAGGAACTTGGGAGTAAAAGTTGATACCTCACTATCCTTCCATCAGCAACACTCTCTGTAGCTGGCAGCCTTAAAATCTTTACATTGGCTGCCCATACATAAAAGAATCCTCTTTAAGATCCTGGTAATCACTTACAGAGCTTTCAGGTCATCAGGACCTAAGTACCTTAGAGCCAGAATCAAACCATATGTGACACAGCGCCTACTAAGATCATCCTCAGCAAACCTTCTCGCGCCGCCCAGCTTCTATCTGGCATTTGGGGGGGAGGGGGGGGGGGGAGAAATTGATGGTAGTCCTAGGGACCAAAGCATGGAACTCTCTACTCACCCATCTCCGACTCTCTCAGACAGAATCTATTTTTAAGAAATTACTGAAAACCTGGATCTTTGTGGCCCCGGACAACCTAGTGTTTTCACTCATCTGATTTGGAAAAACGTTCTGCTGCTCTCCTGTCCTTCTCTCGTTTCCACATTAGCGCCATCATACTCCCCAGATTGACAGCTATGCTCTATAAATGTTTTCATTCATTCATTCATAAAAGAACCTAAAATCAGGGAGCTGTGGCGGGTTGATATGACAAAGACGCAACATGGCTGAAACCTGCTGCTTCCCCGCACCCACTGCATAATGCACTGGATTCCCACGTAAATTGACTGAGATGATCACTGTAATGGATTTTATGCTGTTGTGCGGATGTTTCTTAATGATTTGCAGCATGAATGTGTTCACTAATTAATTGCCTTCAATAAATGTTGTGCATTGAAAAAAAGCATGATAAAACGTTTTATATTTTTCTTCTAAAAAAACACTGCACTAATGATAAATTGTCTCTGAAAAATGCTGTACACAGAAAGCATTTTGGAAAAGCAAGGGCATGGAGGAAGGGCTTTAAGCCTATTTTTAGGCTTTTTGCGCAGGTGGTTAAAAGCGGTACGTACCAGAACATCTTTATTGGAACTACTTTTCATCAGCTGAATTAAACATTCAGCAAGAGAGAAAGGTGGGCAAGAAAGAAAGCAGCAGAAATTAAAACATAGCAAAGCAGTATTGAAGGAGAAATTGGGTTAACAAAGAATCTTCCAGAGTGAGAAAGAAGTGCAGCACTGTGGAAGTAAGGCATGAGGTGCAATCTAATGTAGTTAACCTTGGTAGTTCTCAACAACGACATTGTGCAGCACCTGCAAGAAGGTAGGAAAATCAAGCATTGGCAAAGCCAATAGTTATCGCCTTCGTGAAAGCTATTGGCTTTGGTAAGGTGTTTTAGCCATGTTGTACACCAATGTGGCTGCTGTTCAGCAAGGCTAAAAATTAGATGTGTGGAGTGGGGTAGACAGGGCTAGAGAGGAGAGGGATAGATTGGGGAGAGGGGAGAGAGGTAGATTGGGGTAGAATTGAGTGGGGTGGGGTAGAGTGGGTTGAGGTAGATAAGAGATGAGTAGATAGGAGAGGAGTAGATTGGAGAGGAGGAGTTGGGTAGATTAGCATGTTAGTTTAAAATGGGGTGGAGTGGAATAGTTTAAGGTAGAGTGGGGTAGACTTGAGCATATTGGGTTACATTGGAGTAGGGTCGATCAGAGTAGCTTGAGGTAAAGTGGAGTGGGATATATTGGGGTAGATTGGAGTGGAGTGGGGTAGATTAGGAAGACTGGGGTAGATTGGGAGTAGACTGGAGTGGAGTTGAGTGGAGTGGGGGTAGACTGGAGTAAATTATAGTACCGTAGAATATAATTGAGTGGGGGTAGAATGGGGTATTTGGCCTGGGGTAGAATGGATGGGGTAGACTTGAGTGGCATGTGGTAGATTAGAGTGAAATGGAGTGTGGTGAGGTGGGGTCAGGTAGAGGGAAAAGGAGTGTGGTGAGAGATTGGGGAAGGGTGGGGTGATAGATTGGGGAAAGGGTGGGATGAGGGGAAAGATTGAGGAAGGGTCGGGTAAGAGATTGGGGTGGGGTGTAGTGAGAGATTGGGGAAGGGTGGGGTGGAGTCGAAGATTGGGGAAGGGTGGGGTGGAGTGAGATTGGGAAGGTAGGGTGAGAGACTGGGGAAGGTAGGCTGAGAGATTAGGGAAAATTGGGGTGGGAGATTGGAGAGGGGTGAGGTGAGGGATTGGAGAAGGGTGGGGTGAGAGATTGGGGAAAATTGGTGTAGAGCAGAGTGGGTGAATTAGAGTAGGGTAGATTGGAATTGAAGAGGCGTGATTGGAGTGGGGGGGAAGAGTGGAGAGTGGGGGAAGAGTGCAGGGTGGGGGGAGAGGGGAGAGTGTGGACATTGGGGGAGAGATGAGAGGGGACAGTGGAGGGAGAGGGGAGAGTGGGGGAGAGGGGACGGTGGGGGGAACAGTGGGGGAGAGTGGAGAGTGGGGGGAGAGTAGAGAGTGGGAGGGAGAGTGGAGAGTGGGGGGAGACTGGAGTGGGATATATTGGGAGGGGTACAGTGAGATTGGGGAAGGGTGAGGTGAGAGATTGGGGAAGGGTGGGGTAGAGTAGAGTGTGTGAATTAGAGTAGGGAAGTTTGGAATTGAACAGCGGTGATTGGAGTGGAGGGAGGATTGGAGTGGGGGAAGAGTAGAGCGTGGGGGAAGAGTGGAGAGCGGGGGAAGAGTGGAGAGCGGGGGAAGAGTGGAGAGCGGGGGAAGAGTGGGGAAACAGTGGGGAGTGGGGAGGTGGAGAGTGGGGGAGTGGAGAGTGGGAGGGGAGGGGAGTGGAGAGTGGAGAGTGGGGGTAATGGAGAGCAGAGAGTGGGGGAGAGTGGAGAGGGGGGGAGAGAGGAGAGTGGGGGGAATGGAGAGTGGAGAGTTGAGAGTTGGGAGAGAGTGAGGGAGAGTGGGGAAGAGTGGAGTGTGTGTCACATACCCTTGGGGACATTGTCGTCTACTCTAAGTTAGCATGGGCACGCTGCAGATTGTCCACTGCTTTGCACACGTTACTACATGATTATTTTTCGCAAATGTCTCTTTTGCCATTTTCACATGAGAACCTATTGCTGTGTTCACACTCTGCAGGTTCCTGGGATTTATTCTGAACATTGTGAGCAAGGTTGATAGACAATACCCCTTGTTATTCTGTTCTGGTCAGGCCCTAGCAACTAGACAAAACATACCGATGCGGGCTGTTGTTTGGGAATACGTACTTTGGTCTTATTGGAAAACACAAATAGGTAGGACAGATTTGGGGAGAGACATTTCCAGGGAGAAGACAGCACCTATGATGTAGATCTACCATCAATAGACTGAGGTATGGGGTCTGCAGATAACACCCAGAGATCTTCTAATATATCATAATTCTGCTTCTATACAAGGGAAGGGAGATTAGGCTACACTGTCTTTTCATAATGACAGCTCATTTCGTGATTTACGGACTACTTGCTATGCTGCCGGTTTTGTGTTGTGCATTTTCCTGCTTATTGTGGCACGTATACTGCATATTAGAGCACGTTAGTTAAAATAAATATTTTAAACTTGTTTGTGTCTCTGTCAGATCTTATTGTGGACAAGTACAAGAGTGTGAGCGAAAGGGTGTGTATTGCAACCGCGATTCCTGAGAGAGTCGGGAGTGTTGTGTTCTGGGGTGTCTAACCACTTGTTTCTCTGTGAGTGAGTAAGTAGGAGAGCAAGTGAGAAACTATAGCTTGTTGGTTCTGGTCTTATGGGTACTAAGGTGGTAGGATGACTCAGTCCCAATGCACTAAGGTCCAATAATTCTATGCATAGTTCTGTGTTTCTGTAGAATCCCTGCAACATGGGGGGAGAGTGGAGTGGGCGGGAAAGTGGAGTGGTTGGAAAGTGGAGTGGGGGAAAGTGGAGTGGAAGAGAAGTGGAGTGGGGAGAAGTGGAGTGGAGTGGGGGAGAAGTGGAGTGGGGGAGAAGTGGGGTGGGGAAGTGGGGTGTGGCGAAGTGGAGTGGGGGAAGTGGAGTGGGGGAAGTGGAGAGGGGGAAATAGAGTGGGGGAAGTGGAGTGGGGGAGAGTGGAGAGGGGTAGTTTGTGCTGAGGTAGAGTGGGGTAGATTGGAGTGGGGTAGGGTAGATTGAGGTGAAGTAGGGAGAATGGGGTAAGTGGGTTAGAATGGAGTGGGGTAGACTTGAGTGGGGTGGATTGGAGTGGGGTAGATAGGAGTTGGATATATTACAGTGGAGTTTGGAGTGGAGTGGGGGTAGATTGGAGTAGAGTGAAGTCTAGTAGATTGGAATTGGTCAGATTGGGATACATTGGAGTGAAGTAGGCGGGTAGATTGGAGCAGAATGGGGTAGATTTGGGCAGAGTGAGTAGATTTGAGTGGAGTGCAGTAGACTGGGCGAAGTGCGGTAGATAAGAATGGGGTGTACTGGGGAAGAGTGGAGCGGGATAGATTGGGGTAGAGTGTGTTAGATTTGAGTGGGGTGCAGTATATTGGGGTGGGGTTGATTGGGTTAGAGGGAGTGTAGTGAGGTAGATTGTAGTGGAGTAGATTGGATCATAGTGGACTGAAGTAGATTAGGGTAGGGTAGATTGGTTGCATTGAGTGGAGTGGGTGGGGTAGAGTGGCACAGAGTGGATGTTGTGGTGTCGAATGGCGGGACATAGTCTGGAGTGGCATGTCGTGGTGTGTTATAGAATTAAGTGGGTGGCATAGCGTGAAAGGCCGTGGAGTGGTGTAGTGTGGAGTATGCATGGTGTGGTAACGCACTGCCATTACAGAGAACACATTGAAATGACCATTACATTTGCACCAAAATACGATTTTACTGCACAAACGATAAAGTGTGCAAAACCATCACCTAGTGTATTGATGCGTTTCGATGTATTCAAATATTTGTTACCACCACACTTCAGAATTTATTTTTTAAATGAGCTTCATTTGTACTTATTGATATATTCTAAAACCTCAGCAGTTTTTTTGTTGTGTGCTAGATAAACAAACATTCTACATTCTCTCCTCTTACATGGGAACTCAGCAGGGTTGTCACATACATTCTCTCACTTTGAAGTCAGAGAAAGAAAAGTAAACACCAAGCTCCCTCGGAAGACAGCTTGACATTTGACCTCGGTGTTTGAATGTGCAGAAATATTTAAAGGCCTGTTTACAGAAAGCAAGTGTGTGGAAGAATACAGTAAACAAGATTCAGGCAACGGGAGGGACAAACTCAAGCTTGACAGCCTAAAAGAAAGCCAGCAAATAGAAAGCCAGAAAATGTGAGTTACAAACTGCAGAGTCAATAGTCAGCAATGGACAGAAAGCATTCTTAGGTCAGCTTTCTGAATGTCTGAAAGTTGGCTTAAGCAAACCAGACTGAGCCTTCAACATAAAAATTGGCCCCCAACCAGCACCATCTTATAGGAAGGTAACCAAGGCGACAGAGGTATCTGATCTGAGCAAGGCTTGTCCTGAAGCATCCCACTTAACTGCCTTCGGTCACAGAGTCATCAGAACAAGATGCAATCCGTAAGTACTTCTATCACTACTGGACCATGATGAATGCCAGTTATGCTACAAAATCAATGTATGTAGGGACACTGAATGAGGGGAAACAGATGACAAAGTCCTAAAAGAGATGATAAAAAGAGCCAATATTAGGAGGAAGAAACTGGGCTATATGATAATGCAGTGACATGGATATTAAACGGACAATCGGCGGCTAAAAATGTGTATCTCAGATCCGTTCTCGGCAGCCACAAGTGCGGCTTTAGAGGACTTCATTAGAGGGGTGGGTCTTATGAGTGCAGCCACTGAAAGGGGAAGACTTGAAAAGGCCCAGGCTGATGAAAAGGAGACCATAGAAAAAAATGCCAGAGCTGTACCCTTCCAGCCAGAGCTACTCCAGCCTTATCAGATGAAATTCCACTTCCACGTCTGCATTGATATATATGGTCCACCCTTTCTGACATTTTGCATCACTGACGTCCTTTAAAGCAAGACCCCACTAAAGTTGTGGGGAGTAGGTAGGGATGTAGAAGAGGCAGCAGAGCTGTGTCACTTCCTCCTGCAAGAAAGACAAACCAGAACAGAGGAAGGCAGGTGGAGGTTAAAAAGAGAGCACTATGTCGTTGTCAACACTGACCGAATCATAGCGATTTTTTTTCCTTTAAGCCATTGTTGGACCTGGCCCTTTTTGCAGGGTTATTCTCAAATGTTCTGCCTTCCTCTGCCTATTTTTATGACCTTTTTGTTGGCTTTAGGATTCTAGGCACTTTACCACTGCTAATCAGTGCTAAGGTGCATGTGCTCTCTCCTCTAAAAAATGGCATGTTTGGTTTACACCTGTTTGGCTTATTTAATTTATGTGCAAGTCCCTTGTAAACTGGTATTGTATATATACACACAGGTCCTGTAACTTAAATACTACCAGTGGGCCTGCTGCACTGCTTGCGCCACACACAGACGTAGCCTTTCAAACCTGTCTCAGCCCAGCTACTGCAGGGCTTACATGCGCAGTTTACTGCCTCTTTAACTTGGCATTTAAAAATACCTGCCAAGCCTTAAACTACCCTTTTATTACACATAGGTCACCCCTCATGTAGGCCCTATGTAGCCCTATAGGCAGGGTGCTGTGTTAGTAATGTGTAAAACACACAAGATGATGGACGGAATGTTGCACATTGGCAAAACATTCCCCCCCCAGTCACAGATCTGGCTTTAATCCATCGTTATTATGCTCACCACGCCACCCCAGTTCAGACATGGCCATATGCAAATCAGTCTTGACCCTGTGCCTCATTGGAACAGTCCTGCCCGAACTGCCAAGCCATGTCTTCCCTGGACCGGAATCAAGCATCCTAGGACCGGTTTCGGGGTTTCACCACTCTTCGGCCAGGATAGCTTGACTCCAGTGGCGTAGTGAGCACGGGACCCACGTCTGGGAATACCTTTCCCACATAGGGCGAAGAGCAAAACACACAAGATGATGGACAGAATGTTGCACATTGGCAAAACATTCACCCACAGTCACAGATCTGGGTTTAATCCATTGTTATTTTGCTCACCACGCCACCCCAGTTCAGACATGGCCATATGCAAATCAGTCTTGACCCTGTGCCTCATGGGAACAGTCCAGCCCGAACTGCCAAGCAATGTCTTCCCTGGACCGGAATCAAGCATCCTAGGACCGGTTTCGGGGTTTCACCCCTCTTCAGCCAGGATAGCTTGACTCCAGTGGCGTAGTGAGCACGGGACCCACATCTGGGCATACCCTTCCCACATAGGGAGAACAGCAAAACACACAAGATGATGGACGGAATGTTGCACATTGACAAAACATTCACCCCCAGTCACAGATCTGGGTTTAATCCATTGTTATTTTGCTCACCACGCCACCTCAGTTCAGACATGGCCATATGCAAATCAGTCTTGACCCTGTGCCTCATGAGAACAGTCCAGCCCGAACTGTCAAGCCACTGGAATCAAGCTATCCTGGCTGAAGAGGGGTGAAACCACGAAACCGGTCCTAGGATGCTTGTTTCCAGTCCAGGGAGGACCTGGCCTGGCAGTTCGGGCTGGACTGTTTCCATTGGGCACAGGGTCAAGACTGATTTGCATGTGGCTGGGTACAAACTGGAATGGCAAGGTGAGCAAAAAAACGATGGATTTAGGCCCAGATCTCTGTACTGGGGTGAATGTATGACATTGTTCTGCATTCTGTCCATCAATAGTTCTTTGTGCATTTGTCACCGCGAGTGGGACGGGTATGCTCAGACGGGAGTCCTGTGCTCTCCATGCCACTGGAATCAAGCTATCCTGGCTGAAGAGGGGTGAAACCCCGAAACCGGTCCTAGGATGCTTGTTTCCAGTCCAGGGAGTACCTGGCCTGGCAGTTCGGGCTGGACTGTTCCCATTGGGCACAGGGTCAAGACTGATTTGCATATGGCTGGTCCAAACTGGAATGGCATGGTGAACAAAAAAATGATGGATTTAGGCCCAGATCTCTGTACTGGGGTGAATGTATGACATTGTTCCATCAATAGTTCTTTTTGTGTTAGTAATGTGTGGCATGTCCTGGTAGTGATAAACAGCCTATTTTTGTTTCTCACAGCTGTGAGGTCTCCTCCTCTCATAAACTAGCGTTGGCAATTCCCTTATATATTTTTAAGTGGTAAGTCCTGTTCTGAAAGAAGTAGAGATGTCATGTTTAGAATAGTAGTGATACATTTTAATCACTGGTTTAGTTGGATTTTAAATTACAATTTTAGAAATATCACTTAAAGAAAGTGGAAAAACACCAAAAAAACACACCAATACTGACACAACTTAATGTGAGCCTTAAAAAATCACTGATCACGACTCCTAAAAAGGGTGATCAAAACTCATTTCTTTTCATCGTTAATGGTATGAATTAGAACAATTAATTCATGCACTGCCAAATTGTCTGTCAAACACATACAAACACAGAAAACATGACATACATCTTTAAATGCATTTTTGGACAGTTATACGAAAAGGTGCTACATATAATTAACAATACAAAACACCATGATTTACACCAAGAACAAACATCAGAATATATCCCAGTTCTCACATTTTTCTAACCAACAGAGCTCCAACACTTTTTAGAATTTGCGTGGGCCCTCTAAAGTTAAAGTGAAGCACCAGGAGTATTGGTAAATCACTTTGTTCAACTAGGCTTTACCAAGGGACCTGAAATCCAAATCAATCAAAAAGTCCATTTGCAAAGGTTCACTTAAGGCCAAATTATTGCTAATAGCAAAAGGCCTCTCTGGTGGTTCTAAAACTTGTCGACGTGTTTCGGACCCCAATTTATTTGGGAGTTCTCATCAGAACATCAAACTGGGGGTCACTAAAATTAAATAGGGGGAAAAAGACTTAGAATGCTATACAGTTCATTTTTTATGTGAAAAAAAGAGAACAACGCGCTCTTAAGCCTTTAAACTTTATACTTTGGTGCCATAGGAATCACCTGAAAGACTGCCGTGAGGGGAACGGCCCGACCTGGGAGCCTTTTTCTGCCTTTTTCGCCGCCGTGAGGGGAACGGACCTTTAAACCTCATTTCCCGGCGTTCCTTGCTCCGGGCGCTAGCCGCTGACGTCACCTGGCAGCGCCCGGGCTGCATTTAAGCCCCCGGAGTGCTCCGCAGCGCGGGACGCGTGTGGGCAGCGCCCGGGCGAAGCCCGGGCCAAGGGCGGGCCCGTCCTTGCCCGTCGAGGTCCGTTCGAGGCCGGGCTGGGCAACCTCACTGACATCCGTTGCAGGACCCCTGACCTGTAAGTGCTGCTGGTGGTGTGGCTGTGTGGTTATGCTATTTGCCCTTATGCATTTGTTAACCCCCGGTGCAGCATTGTTTATTTTTCCTCTATAATCCCCTAGGCGTCATTGTGATATTTCTGTCTCTGTGCTATTTGATTTATTCGGACTTGGTCATACTACCTGGCATTGCCCCATAGGTCACGAAGGATATAAGCTGTCATTATCTGTGGGCTGATAGGGGTTGCAGATAAGCCTGTCGCGGGCCAGTGGCTCTTATTGGGACCTTTGAACTATCCTACCCATGTTCTCCTCCAACCGCCCTGTGTGCTGTTGCTGTATCTCCCTCCCGCCGCCGCTTCTCAAACATATAGCGGCCGCTGTGTGGAGGATTCCATCTCCCAGGCACCCAAGCACCGGAAGGCGGATCCTGAGACTTTTGCTGACGTACCTGGAAGCTCGCTAAATCCTTGCTTGTCTCCCGCGTCGCGGGAACAGCGTGCGGGCAGTGGGCAAAGGGCGGGCCCCCTGTGGCCCAAATAGATCGGACTGGGCCAGGGACCTTGGTTGTGCGCCCACTACAGACATAAGAACTGCAAGCTCTTTGATTTCTTATTGTTATACTTGTACTATCTAAGGGGTGACTATATTGTTGATATCATTCATCTGTAAGTTATCACATTTCGCCCATACGAAGTTCAGATCTTATAGGGGAATAGTACCATCCTAAAACCCACAGGAGCATTCAGTGGGAATAATTTGAGTAAGATCAAGTGCACACCAATGGCAACTCGCTCAATTTCCAGGAAAAAGGCTCAGGTAACCACACCACTCCCTAGCATCACCGCTATAGACAGGATGCTTCAAAGGACCATAGGAGTCGTGGTCAACGCGATTGAGAATACCGAAAGGCACCTCTCATTACCCCCAAGTATGTGTCTATCGACCCAATCGACTGAGGGCATAAATATCAGTGCAAATACCTCTATTAATACCGCATACTCACAGGATTCCATCCTTATGGGCTCATTTGCTGGTTTCCCAGTAACAGAGACAAATCAGATAATTCCCTTACAACAAATTTCCCCCCCTGAGTTTATAAGCCGGGAAAGTAGGCTGTCAGTGACCCCAAACACTCAGATAAACATAGAATCTCCGCCACTTATTAACACCTCAGAAGGCGAGGTAGGAACGGATGTCTGCATCATTAATGAAGATAGTAATGCACCTGACAAAGTTAATCCCACATGTAATCATCTGAGGGAGAAAGGGCGTACAGACAAGCTGGAACCCAAAAGAAAGGTGAGGGCTGCTAATAAATCAAGGGTAAAATCAAAAGTTGCAAGGCCCAAACATGGATCAGGGCAGGGTAGAAATGTGAGCCCTGTGTCAAGAATCACCAATAGGGTAATACAACCTATAACACATACAGATCAATCACAGAAAACTGCTACTCAGGGAAATACAAGTTATGAAACTGTTGATACTGTTTTATGTAACCAGGAAAGTATTAACAATTCCTGTATGGAGAACTTTATGTCTAGAATGGAACAGTTAATGAAGTCGCTCATGCTTCCTGTGAATGAAAGGGTAAAGATAATAGGGGAAAGGTTGGAGAAAATTGAAAAAGCCCAACAGCAAAATAATGAAATCATGTCGAAATTTGCCCAGTCTTTTCAAACACAGAGCCAAAATAATATTAATGACAAGCCAGGGCATCCACGAAATAATGAGAGCATTTTAAGAGATGCGTCGGGCATTAGCAAGCATATTCAATTATCCCAGCGACTCACATCTTTAAACAATGGGCATAAGGAGTCGCTAACAGCCCCTCAAAAGAGCCTGGATGGGGTAAAAGAAGCGCCATCTCTCCCTAGTGTACAGATTGGAGATCTAGGTACAGAGTGCACCATTGGGAAGGATGGGAGTGAGTGGGCAGTCAAGGGACTATGTGGTAACAACAGCAATGCCACTCAGGAACAATCCGAGAGACTAAGGCCATTCAGTAAGAGTACATGTGTCGACTTACCACCAGAATCGCACCCTTTCACTGTGGTCATGATAGGAGTACCAACTTTAGGAGAGGGCAAGTCAGAAAACTACATTGAATTGAAGAATAAGGTCAGCCACTGGCTATCTCTACATAGGCCTATTCCCCCATACTTAAATGGTCAAATACTCAATGTTAGAAGATTAAATTGGGTGGGACAGAGACAAAAGGATTATGAAGGTGACTGCATTATTATAAATTTCAAAGATAGACGTTTAGTAAATTACATTAGTGGGTGGAGGGAGGGTGACTTAGAAAGTAGAATTCAAACAGTGGACCTTACCTATTTTTACCCACCCTCCCCGCTTGCCCAAAGAAACTTGTCTCAAAATTTTATACAAGGAAACAGGTACTTCGATTATTACGATAATCGATACATGGCTCAAAGTCACCCACTCCCAAAACCCATATACGAAAATAGACATTTTGACTATTACGACAATCAATATAGGATACCTATTTATAATCGTTTTGATGCCTTTAATTCTCAAGGTTTAGAGGGTGTGGATTGACCTTTTGAAGAGATTATGACACTACCAATTTTTAATCCATTTGAATTAAAAGGTAGTGTAATAATCAAAGAACAGGCTCAGGTAACCTTGAACCCAGTAGACGAGTGGCAGGCCAGCCCCAATTTATTGTCCGTAAATATTTTCGGGGACCAGGACAAGAATAAGAAATACCCAGGGCAATCGGTGGCCGCTAATGAATCATTGATTAATAAAAATCCACTTAAAGATTTATTTCCATATATGTGTGAACCTATAAGATCCCCAATAACAGACCAGAATAAAGTCTATGATTTAAAAATACTTAGTTGGAACGTCGCTGGCCTTGAACCCAGACTAAAGGATAAAGACTGGGTTGAGTTAATTACAAGGTACGTCATAATTATGTTCCAAGAAACTTGGGCACCATATAATCTGCACATTAATGGGTTCCACTGTTAAAATATACCAGCGCGTAAATTGCAACATGGTCGGGCTGTTGGTGGGTTGTTCGTAGGTTTTAGTATAATGGCCGGGGGAAATCATAGGGCCATCGACACTGATAATGTTAACATACAGGCCATTGAGTATAAGCGGAAAACCCCCTTTGTCTTAATAAATTTTTATAACAATGATTTTATAACAGTCCCAAATAAGAATTTTATAGCATTGTCTAATTTCATCTCCAAATCAGCTGATAGATGGGGAAAAACTGCTGGGCCCGAAATTGTTGTGGCTGGGGATTTTAATGCTCAGCTCCCAAGAAATGTATGGCAGGTAGAACAGCGAAAGGGACACCTTGCTAATCAAAGGGGTCAGGAATTGAGAGCCCTCTTAGATGAGCATATCCTTAGTAATATAATGGATTATGGACCAAAATTATCGCAGCAGCAGGTACCTACACATAGAGGACTAGCTAGTACCTCTACTATTGATTTTATCTTTGTCTCCCCTGGCATGGCTGATCGCATAATGGAAACTGACACGGTAGTGACAGACTTTGGGGATCACAACCCTGTAACTGTAACATTTAAACTAGCACCAAAACCGGTCTACAGTTCAATGCAGGGAGCGAAAGATCTAAGTGTAACTACTGATAAATTACGGTTAAAGTGGAAAGGTATAGATAAAGCAGGAATCATGGAATCTCTGTTAGGGGAAAATCAGCAGTGTATAGATTTTTGTTTAGGTCCAACAGCTAGTGGCCAGTTAATTATAACACATTTTAGTAAAATATGTGCCATAGTTAGAACTATGCTGCTGGTCCAAGCCCCTCAGAGCCCTAAAGATCCCAGGTGGTTCGACCACAGTTGTTCCGTGGCGAACAGGAACCTACGCAAGACACTTACAGAAATCCCTAGAGTTGGGGCAAAAGTAAGTGTAGCAAGGAAGGCTTACAAATTAGCCCTAGAGAAAAGGAGATCTACGTTCTTGGGTGAACGCTGGGAAGCATTGGCACTGACTGCAGGAAGGAAATCAAGTAACTTATTCTGGCCAGCAGTAAAAGAACTCCGGAATATGGGCCAACAATTTACCCCAATCAGCTGTACCATTTCCGCTAGTTCCTGGGAGCTACACTTCTCTAAAATTTATGCTGCCCCGGAAAAAAAGGCCCAATTACTAACATCCCTGAAACCTCTGTCAATTTAAAGATAACTGCGGGAGAAGTGGAGGAGGCAATTGCCCAGAGCCTCGGCAATAAGGCCCCTGGCCCAGATGGACTTCCGATAGATCTCATCAAATGGCAACCTGATTTTTGGGCACCCATATTGGTGAATGTTTTTAATAGTTTGCCCGAATCAACAATGCCTGATACATGGAGCACCAGCATAATAGTCCCAATTTACAAGAAAGGGGATAGGTCTGATCCTATAAATTATAGACCAATCTCATTGCTAGACAATACACTGAAAATATTAGGTCACGTTATCTATAATAGGTTAATTACATGGACAGAGGAAACTGGGATATTATCCCCCTGTCAATTAGGATTTAGATCAAGGGTTGGCACAGTGGAACAATGCCTTAATCTTAAATTAATTATTGATAAATACAATATTGCCTGTTCTGCACCCATTTATTTAGCTTTTATGGATTTGTCATCCGCCTTTGATTTGGTTAATCGGTCCAAACTTTGGACTATTTTATTAGAGTATGGTTTGGATATCTCCCTGGTCCACTTTTTAGCTTTTTTACACATGGGCCTAAAGTCCAGAGTGAGAATAGGCGTAGGTGGGGAACTGTCTGGACCCATTGAAATCGGAAGAGGAGTTAGGCAGGGGTGCGTTTTAGCACCCCTGCTTTTTATTATTTATATAAATGGGCTCAGTAACTATCTTGTAAAGTTTAGACCGGACGTACCCTTAATAAATGGCAAAGCCATACCCACTCTTCTGTACGCAGACGATGCGGTGTTAATGGGCCGTACGCCAAACTCACTCCGCTCTTTGGTTCTTAATTTCACCACATTTATGGATGACCTGGACTTACGAGTCAATTTTAAAAAATCTTTTATAATGGCATGTGGTCCAGGCAAACGACAATTGAGTCCCATACAGGTCGGGGGAGAAAAACTTATTGTAACCAATATCTTCCCGTACTTGGGCGTGACCTTTGCTGCGAATGGCTCATGGTCTGGGCATTTGGCCCAGGCCGCGAGATTTTTTTCAAAGGCCACAAACTTGATTTTAAGTATTCCCAAACCAAAGAGATCGGGAGTTACTAAGGCGATTGTTAAGATTTTTAAACTTCAATGTGTCCCAGTGGCAACTTATGGAGCAGAAGTTTGGGGCATTGGGAACAGCATCTCTATTCAGCGAGTAGAGAATCGGAGACTATTAAATGTGCCAATTTTTACATCCAATTTTATCACACACCATGAATTAAACTTAATCTCAGATTTTGTCAGTTCCCGACCAGTGCTATTTTGGCACTCGGTCTGGATGAACAAATCAGCGTCACTCACGCAAGAGATATTAATTGATTGTTTAAGTTGTGATAGGGGGTTGAAGATCCCGTGGATTTCTTATATATATACAAATTTGCGAGAAATAGGCATGGATAACATCTTTATTAATCCTACCCATGCCAGTAAAATTAAGAAATCCGAATTAAAAGAGGCATTAAGTGCACTGTACTCCCAAAGGAGACTCAGGAGGGAGCAAGAGAAACCAACAGTTACGAGGTACATGGATATAGCAGTACCCAGATATCCCCTTGCTCTATATTTAACACTACAATTGACAAATTGGGAAAGAAGTCTTCTATGTCGTCTGAGGGCTGGAACTAATAGGTATCTGTTAAATTTTCCTCTGGGCTATCAGGAAAGTACGACTACGATGAGCTGTCCCTGCAATGGGCAAAGTAAACAAAGTGATTTGCACTTCTTTTTTCTCTGTAATTTCTATTCGAAATACAAAACACGGTTTTTAATTTCTTATTTTAAAAAATTCAGACCAATTAGCTTGGTCAAATCTTATCAGGCACTGTTAACACTTGAAAATGAGGAAATAATTTTTTGTGTTTGTACTTTTTTAAAGATTGCTGTCCATGCGCGTAGAACGATGGAAATGTGTAAATAATAATGTGTTTTAATCTGTATGTTTTTTACTGGGAAATTAGATTTTTTCGTGTGTTATAAGATGTGCTTTTATGAGTTGTTACAATTCGAATAAAGATTCTTTGAAACTTGAAACTTGAGAACAACTCTATACATTCTACCCTAATAGCTTGAATCAGCTTAATTATCTCACTTACTTGATGGTATTGGGCCAAATTAGTTGGTCAAAATCTTGACTATCACAGCAAAACTTCTCTTATGTAATTGAATACCTACAATAATACGAATGGTATAGGATGAAGTAACTGGCAATAGATGTTTAATGCAGCAAAGTTCATGTGCTTCGAATGTTAAAAAAACTCACGTTTTACTGTATTATCAGATTTCTTTCTCCGCCTCACTCAATGGCTCAAGGCAACTACGTTCGGAGGCTCAGATGATCAATAAATCTAACAAGCATTGGTAATGCAATAGGCCTCGCATTTACTTGAGTTACAGCTATTGATGTTGTATAAGTGTTATAGAGTGTATGTATGTGTTGTGTAGTGGAAGTTTGTGGTTTGGATTGGAATTGTCAGGCATGGAATTTTGTGGAGTGGATTTGTGGAGTGGAATTATGTGGCATGGTGTGCAGTGGAAATATGCAGATAGTAATTATAAGACAACGATTAAAATACATAAATACACATGCTTACATATAAAGGTGCACCTAAATAATCATGCAAGCAAACATAAAGGCACAAGATACAAGACATGTGCGCACATAGAATTAAACTCGTACATAAGCATATAAACAGATACACAAGCTAACATTACACAACAAAACCAAAGCTGAGAGGTAATTATATTAAAGCAAAGCGGCATACCGATTTACCTGCATACTCCGTTTTGGAGTAGAGAAATAGTAGCCATGCCTGTTTTGGGCACACAGGCGCCATTGTACTTTGCATTCTTGAACTTGTAGTTTGACATTTATTATTAAATGTAGGACCTAAAACATTCACTTAAGCAAAGTGTAGTTGGGTTTAGAGCTAGGCTTTAAAGAAGGTGACACAAAAACTAAACTCGTTTCTACAACAATGCTTTTTTTTGCAGTTTTTATAAAGCGCAAACTCGACCCGAAGGTATTGGAGCGCTTTACATGAGCACCAGTTACACAAGGACACATTCACATTTTGTAGGCACGGGCAGATTACGTGATTTGCACAGAATCACAGGATGTTGCTCTATCGCCGGGATTCAAACCGGGTTCCCAATTCCAAAGTTGGAAGCTCTGCTGTAATGCCACCACTATAGCACTTTTTGTTGCCAATTTCTTTAAGTTCAGTACGTAAAAGATGATAAGAATATTGATCCCACCCAGGGATCCCAAATTGATGAGTCACTGAGAGATGTGTTCCCATCACCAGCAGAGCTTGTGTGTCTGCCTCTACCCGGGCCCAGCACTGCACCAGAGGCATCACACAGAAGAGAGGTGGAAGCACAGAGCCAGTGGTGAATGAAGACAGGCATAGAGGGCTTCATCGTGGAAGAGGAGGTGCCGCGTCAGCAGGTCAGTCCCGCCCCTCCTGCGGGCCAGACTAAGAGACGGTTTCACTTTAACGGACTTCCCGGAGCTGGGAAAAAGTCCCCTGTGTCCCCAGACCCGGAGAAGGACGCGGGGGGCTGTCTGCGAAAGACGCCCAGGATGGGTTTGAGAGTGCTAGGCCATGAGCCAGCGGGGGTGGCGGGCTGAAGGGCCTTCAAGGTTTGAATCCCGGCTCCTCCTTGACAGGCCCTGTGATGTAAGGCATGTCACATCTCCTGATACTGCCTCCAGGGTGGTCTTTTCTGTGCTGCGTCCAAGTGCACGGATTCACATCCTCTCGAACTTACTGAGGGTAGCACTGGACGTCAGTCCCTGCCATGCAGTCCTTCCACCTGACGGTCACGGGGCTGTAACATGTTGACTTAATGCCCCCACTCCCCCCTCACCCCTCCCACCCACGTGCAGTGAAGGGCAGAAAAGCCCAGCTTTGAGGTGGCGCCCATATAGTCCAAAAGCCAAGAAAGTAACAAGCATTTGCAATGCAATAGGTCTCGCATTTGTGAGAGTTTAAGCTAATGGCATTGTAAATGGCAATGTCTTTTATTTATCTGTTTTGCAGGAAAGCATGTAGTACATGCAGTGGGAGAAACTCATTAAAGAAAATAGGGGCATATCATCAACAACCGGCGATAATTATCGCTAAGCGCACTTAGCGCTAGGATAATTATTGCCGGCTATTGCTTGTTTTTATCGCGGAAATAGCGCACTATCAGCGACGCTTATCTCCAGAACGATAGCTGCCAAAGGTGCAATTATCGCTGGGATTCCAGCGATAATCGCACAACATTTGGCGATAGCTTGTTGATAGGGCAGGGCATACTTATCCATGATATCCACCTTCCATTGGATATCATGGCTAAGTCAAACTAAAAGCAGGCGTAAGGAAAGTAGCGATAACCGCGGTTAGCGCTACTTTTCTTATTGCTATGCTTGTTAGCGTGCCCAATGATAAGTGGAGAAATGTCGGTTAGCGACATTTCTCCAGTTATTTTGGGAAGGAACGCCCACTTTGCATCTCATTAGAGATGCAAAGGGAGGCGTAGGGAAAAAGGGTGCTAACATGCGATTATGCATGTTAGCACCCTCTTGTTAATAGGGCGAAAACATTATCTCCGCTTGTCTGGCTTTTAAAGCCAAAAAAGCAGAAATAAGGCCCTTGATGATATGCCCCATAGTGCTTACAGACTAAACAAGCATGTGCAATGCAATAGGTCTCGCATTTCTGAAAGCTAAAGCTTTTGGTGTTGAAAAGGACATTTTTTTAACTTTATTTTTTTGTATGTAGTGGAGTCATGATATTTGCATAGCGCTGTTGCCATTTGTTAGAACTGTACATATAAGGTTTAATACGTAACCTTGGATCAGACCAAAACTGCTAAAATGTGTTAGAAAGTGTGCACAAAGGAAGGTCATTCCGGGGATACCACTTAGGTTTATTTTGTTTGAGGAATAGGTTTAAGTGTGTCTACTACTTCAGGAACAGGTATTTTGCCCAAGTTATACTCAAAGGATACCAGGGTTATCAATACAGCAACAAATGATTGGATATCAATGGATTAAGGGGCACATGCATCATTGAAAATAGCAGTGGCAGAATCTGCCCCTTTGCGACCGCTATTTTTGAATTTGGGATGCATCATCCAAATGCAAAAAATGCTATTTAAGTAGTCGCTAAATATGCGATTACTTAAATTGCGATTGCATTTTGGGAATCACAAATTGCGATTCCCTAAATGCAATGCAACAACCCCCCAAAAAATGTGATTTCGCAATTAAGAAATGCAAATTACCATCAATTCAAAGTTGATGGTAATTTGCGAGAACTTTGAAAAATGCACAAAAGTGCATTTTTCAAAGTTCAATGTGGCACACATACATGCCTTTGGGGCATGTGTGTGTGCAACATGTGTTGACATTGCAATTTCAGGGGTGCATCAGGGTGTCCTTTTGGCACCCTTGCACCCTTGAAATTGCATGCGCAATTTGCGAGTACCTATTTGGTACTCGCAAATTGCGCATGCAATTCCCATTGATTCCTATGGGCCGCTAGGCTTATAGGAATGAACGGGAAGCAATTCCTTATTTGCGATTCGTAATTTGCGAGTCGCAAATAAGGAATGTGTAGGAATCGCAATTTTTTTGCGATTCCTACATGCATAAGCATTTGCGATTCCTGAATTGAGATTTCTTAAAAATTGCAATTTAGGAATCGCATATGCACAGTTGGATGCATGTGGCCCTCAAACATCTAACACCACAAAACAAGATGTTTCTTACAAGTAAAAAGAGCAGCTGTGTCGCGTGGGAGGGCCACTAACTGACGGCAGCCCAAGCCACATCACAATAATAACCAAAGCTGGTAACAGTTAACCTGTGAATGTTACAGACAATCCACCTAGGCTCCAACTAAAACCCCTCGAGCCTCGCACATGTTATCAGTAGCGCTCCCCGGTCCGACACATTTGCATTTGTTGAACCTAACACTGGTTCCTGCCGGCAGCCGTGGTTTCGTAGCGCCACAGGTGCAGATCGTGGGGTTTTTGGCAGCTGTTGGTCAGGCAGCTTCTCTTCTGGTTTCGGTAGCCTTATCCAGGGGTTTTTGTACAGTTGCAAGAAGTCGCAGAACACTTTGCAGGTTGGGGGGAGGGGTGGATATAAGAAATACAACCCCACAAAGTGAAGTAGAGGCTGGCTGCCTGTCATCGTAATTGCATTTCTCAGTTTCCATTGTTTGTTATTCTTTTTTACCCATATATACGGATGTAGGATGATCAGCTTCTTCCCTGTATTTGTTTATAAAAACAGGAAAAAACGAAAAGTAGGCCTCATGTTTGTACTGTCGTTGCTGTCTGTGCAGGTGTCACCATGGAGAGGTAAAAAAAATACGTCTTTTATACCGCATTTATACTTGAAAGCGGAGAGTTCATGTGAGTATTGTTTCTTTCTATGTATGCATATAGCATTGCGGCTGTACAACACCCAGGGCGAGTTCAAGCTTATTGGTAACATAAATGTGGAATATAACAGATTCAACTCCATGTTTTCAAAGCGTAATATATAGTAAAAATCGGTAAATGCAGATACACTGCGCAAAACTAAATGTGTAAACTTTTCAAGCGGAAATGTGCAACAAAAACCATAAAACCTTGAAACCTAATTAAAATAATAATGTGTCACGAAAGAATCTTGTGTGTGTATGTAGACAGACTGGAAATGCGGGCACCAAACACCCCGGTCCAATGACCTTTGCGCCAGGTGTTGACGGCATCTTTCCATCTGATTACAGACGGCTTCAGAAGGGGTCTTGGGACATGCTGATTCTCTTTGCGCAGTTTAAGAACTCAGTTTGAAAGTTTTATCCTCGTTACCACTGGTGAACATCGCAGTTTGCGCTGACCGTACATTTTTGCTAGAGTCAGAACAGACGCGGGCATCGTATTGGTCCGGGTGGAGAATGCCCGTGGGTAGAGAGTTACCAACATCCCAGAGAGTGCCAGGGGCTTGGGGCTTTGGGAGGCAGCGAGACCATGTCCTCAGAAGGGCTCTTTGCAGAAGAGACAGGATCAGTCATTTTCCTCCTCCGCCCTCTGATGTCTCCCATTAAAGATGCAGGCACCGGATTTTATCTGCACCACATGGCACTTACCGTTCTGTCCCCGGCGGAACCACCCGCTGGGGCTGGTGGCTTCACACAGTGAGGGGAGGCAGGAGCTTCACGGCGATTAGGACGGGTCTATTCGTTGATTTATTGGTGCACCTGAAAAATATATTTTTATTTAGGGTCCAGGGAGTACTCCAAGAGCAAAACGCTATTTTGTTCCCATAGCAGTGACTCCTTGCAGCGCTCGTGACCCTCCCTTCTCATCCTTTAAGTAGGGAGTCTTTATAATGTTGGTCGTTAAAAATACACCGCCTCGTGGCACCGTGTGTACGGCAGCTTTGCAGCACTTCCAGACCTGCAGCAGCGATGCGCAGCTTGTCTGATAATGTACAATGCGGCGTTTCACACGTACTGGTTTACACGACAGCTTGTGAATTTCACCTGTGCCAGCCTCTTTGTACATGGGTTCAAGTGGTGTACTAGGTAAGGGATCCATCTTTGCATTGCGGTTAACGCAGGCCCTAATAATATTTTTTTAAAGCAGGATTTATTCTAATTTAAAAAGAAAAAAATTGGAATACCGGCAGCACATATATAACACACTATACCAAAATTGCATTTAGCTAACAGCACACTCCACAAATACCTACGTATTTTCCGCTCAATAGCATCCCTCAGAATGCTCTTATTCAGCCAATAAAATACACCCCTGTCCGTGGTAGACGCATGCGCTATGGGGAGGGGATGGGGGGGGCGTTAAAGCAAGGAAAGGCACGGCCATAACATGCGTGCAAAGTAAAGCAACACGTGCAGCCGCTTTGACCAAGTATAAAATCAAACGAATAAAACCAGCAGGAGCAGCGCACGTCGTGCCTGCACGTATTCAGATTAAAATGAGCAGCTGCACGGAAAATAAAGCGGTACGAAAGGGGGTGGTGATGGACCGAGCATCAGAACCAATCAAACACTCACACCCAGTCAACAGATCCGGGTTTGATCCATCACCGTTCTTTAGCCCACTCTGCCACCCCAGTTCAGACATGGCCATATGCAAATCAGTCTGACCCAGTGCCTCATGGGAACAGTCCAGCCCGAACTGCCAAGCCATGCCTTCCCTGGACCGGAAACAAGCATCCTGGGACCGGTTTCTGGCATTACAGCGGTCTTCAGCCAGGCTTGCTTGAATCCAATGGCAAAGTGAGCAAGGGACTCACGTCTGATGGATCAAACCCAAATCTGTTGACTGGGTGTGAGTGTTTGATTGGTTCTGATGCTCCGTCCATCACCACCCCCTTTTGTACCGCTTTGTTCGCCATAAGTTGGCAGGGTATGCTCAGACGTGAGTCCCTTGCTCACATTGCCACTGGATTCAAGCAAGCCTGGCTGAAGACGGCTGAAATGCCAGAAACCGGTCCTAGGAAGCTTGTTTCCGGTCCAGGGAAGACATGGCTTGGCAGTTCGGGCTGGACTGTTCCCATGAGGCACAGGGTCAAGACTGATTTGCATATGGCCATGTCCGAACTGGGGTGGCATAGTGGGCTAAAGAACGGTGATGGATCAAACCCAGATCTGTTGACTGGGTGTGAGTGTTTGATTGGTTCTGATGCTCCGTCCATCACAACCCCCTTTTGTACCGCACGGAAAATAAAGGCGCACAGACGCTATAGTTACCGCGAGCTGCGCTGCCAAAATAAAGCAGCTGAAGCAGTGCCTGCACAAAGAGAAACTCCTTAAAGAAAAGAGTGCTCACAGACCTAAAAACATGTACCATGTAACAACTGAAGTAAAGGGGCCAGTCGCCATGGCAGGTTACAATTGAAGACAAGGCGGTACTAAGGAGGGACTAACAATCCTACTAAGGAATCAGAAGACAGCATATATGAAGGACAATAACACAAGTCAATGAGCAATATGGGCAGAGAATGGGCGGGGCTTCTCCTCCATACTCCAGGACAACAAGTCTCGCAGAGCAGCGCATGCACGCTGACTCAGGTTCGAACTAAAAAGACGTACCGTTTAACAACCAAAGTAAAAGGGCCAGTCCTCATGGGAGGTTACAAATGAAGACAAGGCGGTACCAAGGAGGGACTAGCAAGCCGATTAACGAATCAGAAGCCAGCATTTCGAAGGACAATGACACAAGCCAATGACCAATATGGGTGAAGAGTGGGCAAGGCTTCTATTCCATGCTCCACTACAAGTCTCGCAGAGCAGCGCGTGCACGCTGACTCTAGGCTAAACCTAAAAACAGAATAGGAGGGGGGTCCGCTTTTTCGAAAACCTTAATGGGTAAAGTACAGGATTAAGGCATCAAGATAAGAGCCGAAAGAGCTTGAGCACCCTATAAATAGCATTAGTCATCCATTCAAATGTATACATGAATTAAAACATGTATAAAGCACGACAGCTAGCCTAACAAGGCGTCAAGGTGCTATTACAGATGAGACATTAGAGCTTTGCATGTTCTTTTTAATGCCCGGTTTGGGGGTCCTCTGTGAATGAACCAGAGAAGGGTGAAGCTGTAGTTTACCCACAGTCACAGCTCTGTAAAAGGAACATTAATCCTTGAGGCTATCTTGTATGAATGCATTCCTCATACCTGCATTGACACTCCCTCGATAGCAGATCTGAAACTATGGGAACCAGTAATCTGGAAATATATTTAGGCCTCAGCAGCAGGGGCATTAACTGATCAAGCCATCGTACTACTAAAGTTCAATTAAAGAGGCGGCTCCTCGTCATACACCGCCCCTGACTGCAGACCTATTCCCAGGGTACAGACAATGCTCACCTAGAAAAAGGACATGGGATGATGAACAGCACCACTGCAGCCTTCCTCTGCCGTGCTCATCTGCAGAAGCAAACAAAAGCGGCCCATCATACTCATGCAAGGACGGGGTAGGGAGTGGGGCGATAATGTAGCCGGCGTTACAGCGTGTCTGGAGCACTCCGGGTCAGCACAGACTGCTGTTAAAAAGAACACAAAAACAGCCCGCCACCATATGCTAAGATAAACCTTTAGGTCAACAAGTACCATCTTATCTTAGAGACACTACAGATTTTATAAATAAGCTAGGAGATCTACAGTATGATATAAACACTCATTGGCTTGTCACGCTAGATGTAGATTCTTTATATACTGAGATCCCTCAAGAAGGTGGTCTACAAGCAATTGAGGCCTACTTAGAACTCAGACCAAGACCACACCGTGTGTCCACTGACTTCTTGATCAAGTTGGCAAATTTTGCTTTAGAAAATAACTATTTCAAATTCAGTGAGGAATTCTTTTATCAAATTAAGGGGACCACAATGAGATGTCCCTTCGCCCCAGAATTGGCTCTATTGTTCACGGAGAAATTTGAGGCGAGATTCATTCATCAAAACAATCCCTTCGGGACTTCAATAAGATGTTGGCTAAGATTTATAGACGACTTCTTTTGTGTGTGCAATGGTGAAGAAAAAGACTTAAATAGTTTCTGCATGTGGCCAAAATCCAGGTCTCCAGACATCAAGTTTTGCATGAATAAAAATAAGTAAATAATTACCTTTTTGGATGTAGAAGTCTGTTGAAGAAGAGAATCTTCCGACATTATATCAGAAGACCATGGACTGGAATAAAAGCCCTCCATTATTCCAGCTTTCATTCGCATGGTTTGAGAGATCATCTGCCCTACAGCCAATTTTTAAGGTAATTGTTCAAGTAGAGATGATTATTTCTTCCATGCTAATAATTAGTTCAAAAACGAATTGTTCAGGGGTATTCCCCGGAAGTTGCAAAAAAAAAACCAAATCTATGAAACTAGTATTGTTCAATCCTCGTGAATCTGTTTTGGAAAAACAAGAGAAAACAGGCATGGAACATTTCGTTTGTTTCAGCTTACTGCTCACATGCTAATCATTTTGAATAATCAAATCCTTCAGAATTGGTATCTACTTTCCGGTATGGATTGCTTCTTCAAACGTCCTTTATTTACCCTAAAAAACGATCAAAGCATTGGGAGACAGATAGTGCGTGCACACATTCCACAAGCCACACAGAAAACTGATTTGAGACAGATTTGGAAACTTCCACCATTGGAGGGTCATCTTAAATGTGGTACCAGTGTGGCCTGTGCCCAAACCATTGAAGGGACTTGTTTTGAGAATAACACATGGTGGCAACATACTTCATTCTTAAATTGCAGAACAGAAAATGCTGTGTATGGCATTATCTGCAAGTGTTAACTGTACATAGGGGAGACCAACCAGGAAATTCAACAAAGAATTATGCAGCATAAATCACGTATAAGAATATAAGAACCTTCAGCACCACTTGTCAGCCATTTCATTGGAAAACATGCATTAAAAATGCAATAGGTCTCGCCTTTCATTAAGTTAAAGCCATTTGCTTTGCTATACAATACCATTAGCAAAGCCAATGGCTTTAACTTAATCAAAGGCAAGACCTATTGCATTTTCAATGCTTGTTTCTGTAGCAACAATGATGACACGTGCTAGCCGGGCTCGGCACGACATGGGGGTGATTAATGACTTGATTGCGTGAAGCAGAAGTTCATTAGCTCAACAGGCAAGGCACCGCCCACCCAGATCCACGTGGGCACTGGCTGGTCTTGGTATTGTTTGTGACCAACACAGGTGCCTCACTGAAAGCACTAGGTTAGTAGCTCTGCTCACCTGATTCGGGGTAATTTTATGATTCTCCCTGGAAGGCCAGAGTTCATGTATTGTGTATTTTTGATGGACAGTTTGAGCACAGGCAATATTGTCTCAATAGCGCACTTTGCCAGCTGCGCACTCGTTGCAGCTCCTCCTAGCGCACCAGGGTGGTCGAGGAGTGTATAATGCATCACAAATGCATTTTAGTGCAGAGATGCGGACCACCACATTAAAATGCGTTACTCTAACGCCTGATGCGTGGTACTTGGCAGGGAAGTGCCCCCATCTCTATTTTTCCAGCTAATAAGCTATTGAATGCACTGGGATGTACACCTTTGCATTAGAAAAGTCACTTCCACAGCTATCTTTAGATATTTCTTCTGTCTTTTGCCAAGGAAACAGTTGGTCTAAGCTCTCACACACCTCCAAAACAATGCCCTTCACCAACCACCAGTTTCCGACTCCATAGCCTGCTGTGGTACAATGCAGATGTGAATGTGTGAGTACCTGGTTGGGTGAGATGTCCGCCCCTATACCTTGGATGGCATGATAGGCTTGCCCTTCATTCACCTAGGATGGAAAACACATCGACTGCAGATCACACATCAGGCTCGTACATTTTTGCATTCTAAAAGGTATCCTAGACCACTACTCTGCCCTGCAGATTTTAGTTGCAACCAGGCGCTTCGATTTCTGAGAAGGAGACTACGAGCTGTGTGGACCCAGGGTGGGAACCAGGGAGGCTGGGCTCTGAAACCTGTAGGACACGTGAAAGGCACAGAAAGAGATGGAGCAGAGCAAGGAACAAGGGGGAGAGCCAGCGGGCCCAGAGTTTGTCATTGGTGCATCTGGTGAAAGCCAGAGAAGAGGCTCTGCAGTCGTGTCAAAGGAGGGAGGAAACCAGATAGACCAGGCTCTGCAATGAATGTAACAAAAGAACGCCGCTGCGTGGTCGGGCGTGAAGGTCATTACAACAAGGGTGAGATGTAGAAAGGATGGACTTTGTAGTGAGAGTAACAGGACAAAAGGTGCCTATTGGTCAGATGAACATTAGTGTTACAAGGAAGCCATGGTCTATCGTCTAACAGTGGAGATAATAAGTGAGGCCACGCCCCAATATCCGCATACAGTGTGACATGCTCTAGATGAACAAGCAGTGTTATATTACACAGCAGCCACACCAATGTCATTCAGATATTTACCGATAAGCTTTCGTACTGACGTCCCAACACGTGTGCTCTGAGGCGGATAGCCACAGTCACAGAGATGTGGCCTTCCCCACAAGGTGCACACTCTCGATGTGGGGAACAGCCTCAAGACAGGCTTTCATCTCTTGCTCTGTACGATTGTATGTCATGACTTTGGGCTTTAGAGAAGAACACACATGGATAGGACTCTGCAGCAGTGCTGCCATGATTTGCAATGGAGATAGGACTCACCTGAAAAGTCACTCGTCAAGGGGCCTTTTGAAAATGGATCAGAGGTGCGGCCTGGGGTCCCAAAATCAAAAAGCCTCTTTTGAGATCCATAAACATCAGAGTCAGACGGAGAACTATCACTGTCACCCACGGGTAAAGATTGGTATCCCGAACTGCTGAACATGTTTTTGACAGCACTGACTGCAATACCTGCCTCTGTAGGAACAGGATCTGGAGAACGCTGACAACTGTACCCGGAAGCGGTGAAAGCTGCAAGTTAAAAATCATAATTCAGTAATCCACGCAATGTCTTATTCATAAGAACACAAAAAATAACCAGGAGGCCTCTCTGGAGACTTGCTCTAATATGGCGGGGAATATGAGTGCGTCACACCCGGCTCCTCCCGTCCCCCTGCGAGCACTGACGGCTTGAGGTGAGCAGGGGCGGTGTAATGTATCGGGGTCCCCAGGGAGGAAGGACACTTCACACTGTGAGATGCAAGTAATTATAACTTTTATTTGCAATTAGCTTTCAATCAGGAGAGCGCCGGGAGACGTCCGCTCTGCTCGCCGGCTCCACGATATATCCTGTATCCAAAATGGCCGCCGCGCTCTACGTCATCATGTAACACTGTGAAGACTAGAGCGCGATGCTACATATCTCCCCCCTTTACAGATATACATTTCACACATAAGATAATGTCTCTCAGTCTACCTGCTGGTGAACTCGTTCCCGTCTCCCATCTCAAAGTCTCTGTACTTCAACGGTCTTACCACAGCTCTGCCGGTGCGGGTACGCCTCCCCGGAGTACTGGGAGTGTACTCAGCAACTTCTTGGGGATTCCTCGTTCCACTTCTTCCTATACTCCAGGGAACTCCCCTGCAAGGCGATCCACTGGTGCTTCCTGAAAGTTCCTCGGCTCCTGGATCACTCCCCTTCTCTACTACCACCTCTCTCTCTCTTTCTCTGGTCATTCCCATTCCAGCTCCCACCGGATTGACCTCAGTATCTTGAATCCGGGGAGTTACTGCCTGTCCACTTTCTCTTTCATTCCATCGCAATATCTTGTTGCATTTGGACATCCTGTCCTGAGACCAAACTTTCCCGTCGCTCAGCAGGGCTGCTCGGTTGTAAATCTCCTTCACTTGCATGGGTGCACTGAACTTGCTGTCGCCTTTCCTTCTTAACTGGGCTAGTTTGACTCGAACCCACTCTCCTCTCTCTAACTCCGTCTCCTTGACATTTCTTCTTCTATTGAAGTGTCCAGTATATATTCTCTGTGCCTTTTCCAGATTGTGTTGCACTATTGCTGGAGACCACTTGCTCGTGATAGTGTGCTCCTTCAAGGCAACATTGTCCTTCGTGGATGGGTCTTGACCTCTTAGGATCTGGAAGGGGCTATCCTGTGCTGGTCGGGGTAATCCTGTATGCCCACAACATGCACTTTAATTCCTTTTCCCAGTCCTTCCCGGCTCCTATCGCTGACTGTATCGAGCCCATGATGACTCTATTGAACCTCTCGGCTAGTCCGTTTACCGCTGGATGATATATGGAAGTATGTTTGACCTCTATACCATTCCTTGACATGTACGCATTCCATTTTTCCGACGTGAACTGAGGCCCATTGTCACTTAGGAGAGAGCGTGGAATACCTTCTCTAAGAAAAATGGTTGTAAGAAACTTTAATATTTTGTCAGTGTCCATGTCTTCCTGTATGTCAACTTCTGGCCACTTGGAGTACCGGTCCACAAGTACCGCCACGTATTTCTCCCTGAGCATCCAATATTGGACCCAAGATGTATATCGACAGATCCTCCCAACGGTTGGCGGGGTTGTCGAATTTCCCTAAGGGTGGGCGCATCAGGCTTTGGGACTTGTCCGCTCTTTGGAATTGTTCGCACTCCCGCACGTGCCTTTCTACCTGGTTATCCATAGCCGGCCACCAGTACATCTGTTTCGCCCTGAGCTTCGTTTTCACAATGCCCAGGTGTCCTTCATGTATGAGGGCCAGTAAGCGTAGCACCAGCGTGTTGGGAGAAACTACCTTTTCTCCTCTCCGCAGGAAGATCCCTCAGTCACAAACCGATAACTCCTCTCTCACTTCAAAGAATTTCCTGAGCGCTGCCTCCACGTGTCTCTTCTGTGGCCCTCCCCTAAGTATGAACTGCTTGACTGCCCCGATGTCTGAGTCAATCTCGTATGCTTCCTTCCACTCCTGTTCGCTTATCACTCGTTCGTGATCTTCCGTGAACGCCACTCTGGTGTCTTCATCCTCGGAGCAACTCGGAGCTTCCTCCATGACTGCGGCACGACTGAGATAGTCTGCTACTTTATTTCTGGTTCCCGGGATGTGTTCTACATCATACCTGTAATCCAATAATTTCAAGGTCATCTTCGCGATGCGGGGGGTCGCACTCGCATGTCCGGATGATGTGAGGACTTTGACCAGAGGCTTATGGTCTGTTCTTATCCTGAATCTTGTACACCATAAGAATTGGCGGAACTTTTCCATGGCCCAAACTGCCGCCAACATCTCCTTTTCTATTACACTGTACTTCTGCTCCATAGGCGACAAAGATCTGGTTGCAAAGCTGAGGGTGGTCAGTTCCCCACCTTTCGTCTCTTGCATTAGGACCGATCCTAGGCCCCTTTCACTCGCATCAGTCGTTAATACTGATCTGGCTTGCTGATCATATCTGCTCAAAGGAACTGCTGTGCTGATGTCTGCTTTAATCTTCTGAAATTCTTCTTGTGTCTCCTCTGTCCACTCGAAGGTTGTCTTGTCCCGGAGGAGTTGACGCAAGTGGTGTGTCTTGGTGGCGAAATGCGGTACAAATTTGCTGTAAAATTCAGCCATGCCTAGAAATGACCTGACTTCTTCCTTGGTTCCCGGGGATGGCGCATCACATATCGCTTTGACATTGGATTGTTTAGGTGTGATGCCTTGGTCGCTGATCTCATGCCCTAAGTATGTGACCAATGTCATTCCAAACCGGCATTTGTCCTACTCAGCTGTGAGTCCATTGCGTTCTAAGACATGTAGGACTTTGGACAACTTAGCGTCATGGTCTGCTTTGTTCCTGCCCATCACTAAGATGTCATCTTGGAAGTACTGAACTCCTTCCACTTCCTTTAACAGCGTGTGCATGAGTTTCTGAAATATGGCTGCTGCCGAGGCTAGTCCAAATGGCATCCTGCGAAACTGGTAGCACCCGAAGGGGGTTATGAACGACGTCAATTTCCGGCATGTGTGGTGTAGGGCTACTTGATGGTAGGCTGATGTGAGGTTGATGGTAGAGAACCATTTCACCCCTTTGGCTTTTGCTAGCATCTCGTCTATCCTTGGTAGTGGGAATTTTTCTACTATTATATTTTTGTTCAATTCCCTCAGATCTACACACAGACGCACCTTGCCGTTTGGCTTCATTGCTACCACCAAGGGTGCCAACCACTCCACGCTGGTTATCGGTTCTATGATGCCGTTCTCTTCTAGCCTGCGTAATTCCTGTTGTACTTTCTCTATAATTGCCAGTGGGATATTTCTCACTTTGTGGCATACTGGTTTCGCATCTGCCTTGAGATCGATCTTGTGCGTGAATTTAGTCAACTTGCCAACCTTGACTCCGAACACGGTGGGAAATTCTTCCTTCAGTTTTCCAACGTCCGGGTGTTGTTCGTCGCTGGTCATCAGAACTTGTGTGGTGCCCCCGGGGTTCAATTGTATTCCCAAATCTCCTTGGTCGATCCACCCCAGAACTGAAGGGCCTTTCTCCGCCACGTATAGTTTGCATCTTGCGCTTCGTTCCTTGAATTCAAATTTCAGGCTTCGGTATCCTACCATGGGAATGGGGTCTCCTGTGAATGTGACTGGACGAATATCTGGGGGTTCCATGTGATGCCCCAGGTGGTTTTTGAAGTGTTCATCCCACACCGTTCGCTGTATTATGGTGTACGGGGATCCTGAATCTGCTACCATCTTTATCGGTATACCTCCTATCACCAGGTCGCATTGGGGTTTCTTGGAGCGGTTGCAGTTGATCCCTATTTATTTATAAGGTTTTATATAGCGCAAACGTGACCCACGAGGGTATCAGAGCGCTTTACAGTATATATATAGTTAAAGAGACATAAAAGATAAAGTAATATACACGCATTAGATATTCGTCATTACTTACAGTAGAGGCAAAAGGTATAAGATAACATAGGTATAAGATGACATAGTAGACCAGTGGACGAGAACATGATCCCAGAGAGCAACGTCATATTGCAGACAATAAGGTTATTTGGCCTTAGGCCTGCATTGGGATATAAACAGACCAATAGTGTTCTCTTTCCATCCACACAGGTATCCAGTAATATGTGGATCGTATCGGTGGCTCGAAGCCAGTATAGGGTCAGGACTTAGGACGTAAGTTTGTTCATTAGGAGGATTTTTACCTCTTTTTTGAAGGCTGTAAGGGAAGAGATTCCCTGAACCAATGGAGGTAGGGAATTCCATATCTTTGGGGCGATCCCTGAGAAGGCTCTGCAACCAATTCTCTTTTTATGAAAGGTTTGTGGTTTCAGAAGTAGAGAATTTGCGCTTTGTAATTGTCTGCATCCTCCGGATCGTTCTAGTTTTTGAGCTAGGTAGCTGGGTGTGTTGTTGTGTAGTGCTTTATGGGTCATGCAGGCAACTTTTAGATGAATTCTTGCCTCATATGGCAGCCAGTTCAGCGTTTTCAGGGTCGGGGAAATGTGGCTATTTCTTTTAGCTCCTGATACCAATCTTGCAGCAGCGTTAAGTGAAGCCCTCAACGGGGCCAGCTTGTATCTGGGGAGGCCACAGAGAGTGGTGCTTCCATAGTCTAGTCTTGATAACACTAAGGCTTGAACTGCGATTTTTAAGTCGCTCTGCGGGAGGAAGGGTTTAAGTTTCCTAAGCAAACTCATCTGGTGATTGGCTCCCTTGGTGGCCTTGCTGATGTGCGACTTCATATCCAGGTGTTTGTCTATGGTGACTCCCAGGGATTTCACGGAATCGATGATGAGGGGAGCACATTCAAAGACGGATAGGTGTTTCATCCACTGCTCTATCTTTGGGGTGTGATTAGGTGGGGAGAGGAGAATGAATTCTGTTTTTTTAGTATTGAGCATGAGGTGGTTGTTCCTTAGCCAGCTTTGCGTGTTCTGTAGAATGGAGTTGAGGGAGATGAAGTCTTCAGGTGTGGAGATTTTCAAATATAGTTGGGTGTCATCCGCATATAGGTGGTAAAGGATATTCGCTGATTTCAGAGCGTTCGCTAGGGGTTCCATTAGAAGGTTAAAGAGAATAGGGGATAGGGCTGAGCCCTGAGGAACGCCTATGTCGACCACTGATGGTTGAGAGAGTGTATTCTTCATCTTGATTCTTTGTGTCCTGTTATTAAGGAAGGAGGAGAACCATTGAAGTACTGTGCCCGAGAGGCCCATCCTTCCTTCCAATAGGGACAATAGGTTGTCATGTTTAACCGTGTCGAAGGCGGAGGATAGGTCAAGCAGTATCAATAGGCAAGATTCGTTGCAGTCAAGCATAAGTAGTATGTCATCAAATATGTGTGTGAGTGCAGATTCTGTACTGTGACCTTGACGGAAACCAGATTGGTGATTGTCTAGGAGGTTGTAGCACTCGATATGGTTACATAATTGTATTTGTACAC
Organism: Triturus cristatus; assembly: GCF_964204655.1. Taxonomy (NCBI): domain Eukaryota; kingdom Metazoa; phylum Chordata; class Amphibia; order Caudata; family Salamandridae; genus Triturus; species Triturus cristatus. The sequence goes on from NC_140592.1 coordinate 1,189,541,362, forward strand.
ATTTCTCCAACAATTTGGCCAGGGTGGGGATGTTAGATATAGGGCGGTAATTGTTGAGATCTGATGGGATGGCATCCGATTTCTTTAGTATAGGCGTAACCTGCCCAATTTTAAGACAGTCTGGTATGGAGCCTTGCCTCAGAGAAGCGTTTACGATTTTTGCCCATAGAGGAAGGATGGATGTTTTTATCATTTTGAATAGGGCAGGAGGAAGGGGGTCAGAGAAGTGATTGGAGGGATTGATTGCTAGAAGAATGTTATAGATTTTTACATCAGGTATTGGCTCGAAGGTGTTCCAAGTGGCATTGTTTTTAGTGACTTCCCCTGGAGTATTGGAAAGGGCCTTGAATTTTGAGTATGCTTTAGCGTCCTGTGCCACAGGTTGTGGGAGGACCTTCTTAGATTTTATGTCGAACTCGATGGCCTGTATCTTTTCATGGAAGAAGATGGCAAGTTCATCGCAGGAAGGTGTAGCTAGTTCGTTAAGATCTGTAGAGTTAGCCGTGTTGCGAGCTTGTTGCTTGACGATTTCGAATAGTTTTTTTGGACGGTTGATTGCTTGGTTCAGCTGGGATCTGAAAAAGTCTGCCTTGGTCTTAAGAATCTTTCTGTTGTATGAGTTTCTTAATGTTCTAAGGTGATGTAGGTGGGCGTCTGAGGGTGTAGATTTCCATAGTCGTTCAGCAGCTCTTAGTTTGCGACGCTCCGAGTTCAGGGAGTCATTGTACCACGGTTTGGAAATTTTGGCGGAAACATTTTTTTCTTGGAGGGGTGCTGTTTCTATGGACAACACGCTGTCTTCTTCTCCTTCACTTCCCACCTCTGTCTCTTGTGCGACGTATTTGACTGCCGCTCGCTTTTGCTTACGGCGACATACTTTCTCGCAGTGCCCTACGATCCCACAAAACATACATTTGGCACGAAAGGCTGGACACCGCTTGTCGTAGGCTGGATGCGACAGACTGCCGCACCTGTAACAAGTGTTCTTGCTTTCATTGCCCGGTTTCTTCGCTGGTGCTGACCTGGGCGTCCATTTGGCTTGTGCCCTCGTGTCCCCCGTAGCTCCCTTGCCTCTTTCCGGTGGTTCTGCCTCGGTGACTTTGTTCACCATGGTGCCTGGCGGCTGTCTCTTTCTTCGCCGCCTCCGCACATCTTTTCGGCAGCTCCGCCTTCTTCACCATGGCTATGACTTCCTTTAGGGTCTCGTCTCCATTTACCCACAGCTTGTCCTGGATCGTCGAGTTCGTGGTGTGCATGACGATTTGATCTTTAATGAATTCATCATGTAATGTGCCGAATTTACACGTGACCGCCAATTTCCTCAAAGCTGCTACATATTCATCTATGGACTCCCCCACTGCTTGTTTCCTTTGTTGGAAGTTGTATCTGTCTATGGACGTGCACACCGCTGGCCTATAATGTTTATTCAGGTCATCAATCGCATGCTGGAACACGTCGTCATCTGCCGCTTGTCGTGGAGTCTGGACTATATTCTGGAACACTCTGATGCCTTCTGGGCCTAGGTAGTGAAGTAATATCCTCTTCCTTCTCTTGCTGGGAAATGCTTCTCCATTCTCGTCCTCCAGGACCTCCAGATAGTTCATAAAGTATTCTCTCCAGTCTTCCCACTTCATCGATGGATCCCCTGGTTTGGGTAAGAACGGAATGGGTGTTGTGAGTGAGGATGTTTGAGCGCACATTTCCACTCTTCTTCCAGGTGACTCTTCTTCTCCCCTCGGACTGCCTGGCGCGCTGTCTGGGCAGGCGTGGGGGGCTCTGTTGCGACGCAGGTCCACCCCCTGTGCTGTGTTCTGCTTGCTCCGCCAGGGCCTCAGGCGTTCCTTCTATCTTCTTTGAACGAGGAACCCCTGACTCTTCTACGGTCATTGTCTTGGCCCACTGCTCTTCTCCCTTGTGGGCAGTGTCTATCCTGTTGCGTTCGCCCCCTTCCGCGTCCTCGTGTGCACCTTGGGGTGGGGTGTGATGATTATTTCCTTCCCTTCCTTGCCTCGTGGCTGATCACGCGGGCTACAGTCAGCTTGGTTGCAGCTGCTGTGCTCAGGGCTGTTCCTGCGCTTGTTTGGCTGCTGTGGCTTCGCGTGTCCCCTCTGCCACGCTCTCCCTTTAGTTCTGTACCTGTGTGTGGTCGGCTGCTGCTCCCTTGGGTTGCTGGTGTAATGCTCCTTGTTCCACGTGGCCTCCATGTTGCTCCTGGTTATGTTTATTTTTCATCCCGTCCTCGTCGCCAGTTGTAATGTATCGGGGTCACCAGGGAGGAAGGACACTTCACACTGTGAGATGCAAGTAATTATAACTTTTATTTGCAATTAGCATTCAATCAGGAGAGCGTCAGGAGACGTCCGCTCTGCTCGCCGGCTCCGCGCTATATCCTGTATCCAAAATGGCCGCCGCGCTCTACGTCATCACGTAACACCGTGAAGACTAGAGCGCGACGCTACAGGCGGCACCTCCTGCAGCAGAACACAGGCCTCATTTGTCATCTGGGGACAGAAACAAAATGAAGAGTGTATGACTGGGCTGCAGCCGGTCTAAGTGACGAGCCCGGCCCTTGCCGGCGTGCACACACAACCCCTAGCCAGAGATACACTCACGCGCATTCGTGCACCACTGCACACTTGAAATCACTATCACTGACGCACACAGACGCACATGACATTATTTTGGAACGGAAGGAAGATATTGAATAAACGTAAGTATCACTCACGACCGGACCTTGCATTTTTAAAATTAATTTTTCCCGATTCAGCACCAGAAGTGACAGGCTCGCGAGACTGGAGTGGTGTGAGCCTGTATTGCAGGTGGGGCACATATTTGGAAGAACTAATTTTGGGCCCCGGAATTTATTTTTCATCTGCCCCAGAATAAAAGAGAGACTGGCAGAAAAGGACGAAAGAAAGAGGAAAAGAAAGACGGGAAGACAGTGACAGAGAGTGGAAGCAGGTTTAAAAATAAAAAGCCTAAAAGTATGAAATAAAGTTGGTGCAGGGAGTGTGTGGCGGTGGGTGAAATGGGCACTTTCCTTTCCCGTACGGCCTCTCACCACAAACAAGCGCACGTCAGTAAAATACAGACAGACAGACTTTACCCCCCTGAACACAGCTATGGATCAGCCTCTGTGCGGTATTCTTTTTTTATTTTTTATTAAACTTTTTATTGAAGAGAAAGCACAGAATCATGACATTCATGTAATACATTGTATCGACAAGTGTTATTACAGCTATTGGGAAATGAGGCAGTCTCCAAGTCTGGTTCTTCTCATCGTCCGTGGGCGAGGTACAAATTTCTCCTCTAAATGCATTCCAGCCTCCCCATTTTTTATCCCACTTATTTGGGCAACCTCTTTGTAGACTGTTTTCTCCACAATCATACATTTGTCCATTTCTGCCACCCAACCAATTGGCAGAAATGAAATGAAATGAAATGAAAATTTAACTTGTAAAGCGCTACAGTTGCCCTGAGGCGTCCAGGCGCTGGAACAGATGGGGCCCTCTTGAGGTTACTAGCTAGGCATTAAACAGCAAGGTTTTTAGCTGTTTACGAAAAGTGGTCAGGTTGGGGTTGTTTCTTAGTTGCAAAGGGAGTGAGTTCCAGAGTTTGGAAACGTTATACGTGAAGGAGCGTCCTCCTGCTCTGGCTCTGCGAGTTCTGGGGATCTCGGCCAGGAATGCTGTAGAAGAGCGGAGAGATTTATTCGGCCTATAGGGAGAAATCAGGGGTCGATTGATGTCTGGGCCCGTTTCCCAGAAAGTCTGGTGGGCAATACAGAGCGATTTAAATGTTACTCTGTCCCTGATAGGTAGCCAGTGCAGGGTCCTCAAGCTGGCTCTCACTGAGGTCCTCCGGGGGATGCCCAACAGTGCTCTGGCAGCACAGTTTTGGGTGCGTTGGAGCTTCTGTAGGGTGTAGTCCGGGGCTCCCAGGTATAGGGCGTTATTAAAATCCAAACGGGATTGGATAAGGCCCTGTATAATTATCTGTTTGGCCTCGAAGCAGAGGAGGGGAAGGACTTTCTTGATCACTCTGAGGAGGCCAAAACAGGTGGCTGAGATCTTAGTGGCCTGTGTGTTAAAGCTCAGAGACTTGTCGAGCCAGACCCCTAAGCTTTTGATGTTGTCTCTGGAGGGTGGAGCCACTCCCATGCTTGATGGCCAGCTCGGCTCTATGGAGACGGGGGAGGCTGTGCCCAGGATCATCAGCTCAGTTTTGTCGTCATTCAACTTTAGGCAGGAGCTCATCATCCACTTCTTTACGTCCTCCAGACAAGCCGCTAGGTCTGGTGGTGCCTGGAGGCCGCTCTTCTCTGCCAGGGAGACCACCAGCTGGGTGTCGTCCGCATAGGAAATGATCTTTACACCATGCGGACGGACTACCTCAGCCAGTGGCCTCATGTAAGCGTTGAAGAGCGTCGGGCTTAAGGAGGAGCCCTGGGGGACTCCACATCCCAAGGGACGAATGGATGAGCGTGATGTGCCATCGAAGACCTGAAAGGTTCTGTTGGACAAAAAAGAATTGAACCATGTCAGGGCATCTCCGGTCACTCCTAAGTTGGCAAGACGAGTTAGCAAGATCTTGTGATGCACCGTGTCAAATGCGGCACTTAGATCGAGGAGGATCACTGCCACTGATCCTCCTCGATCCAGGAGCCGTCTTGCCTCCTCAGTCACAGCCAGTAACGCCGTCTCAGTCCCATGTTTGGTACGGAAACCTGTTTGGGAAGGGTCGAGGAGATGGTTTTCTTCAAAAAAACATTGTCAGAGTGGTATTGACATGTTTCTCCAGAATTTTCGATGCCCAGGGGAGTAACGAGATCGGACGATAATTGCTAGGATTAGCTGGGTCTAAAGAAGGCTTTTTCAGCAGGGCCCGCACCATAGCATGCTTCCATGTTGGAGGGACTATCCCACTGATTATGGAGGAGTTCGTGAGCTCCAGGAGCGTGGGGAGAATAGCAGTACTGGCAAGATTCAGTGAGCCTGGGGGGGCAGGGTCGCATGGGGAGCCGGATTTTATTTTTTGTGCCAGTGTCTGTGCGGTTTCCAAAGTTATCAAGGGGAAAGACTCTAGGCACTTGGATGAATTAGAAGTCAGGTGCAGGTTCTGGCCAGGGGAGTCAGAGGGGGGATTGGGGAAGGAAAGATAGATTTTATTAATTTTTTGGAAGAAAAATTCCGCCAGATCATTGCATTTGGTTGGTGAGTTGTTGTTATCTGTGACTGGGGGCGGGGGTTTGATCAGGGAGTTAACTATGCAGTAGATTTCTTTGGATTTAGATTTTGCCGTAGTTATTTTAAGGTTGTAAAAGGCAGCTTGCGAAGATTTAATAGCCAGTTTATAGTTCCTGATCATTTCCCTGTATGTGGCCTTTACTTCAGGGTTGTATGAGGTGCGCCACTTTCTCTCCTGTTTTTTGCAGAGACGTTTGTGGTTCCTGAGCTCTTCTGTGTACCAGGGAGCTGTTTTACTATGTCTCTTAGATTTGGGTGCGTATTCTGGGAGGACCTGGTCCAGAGAGGTGGTTATCCATTCTTCATATTTTTTGTTATTAACAGTTGGGTCTTGGGAAAGGGAGGGTTTCATGGTGCCTAGAGCTTGTACCCAGTTGTCAATGGGGAGTTTGGACCAGTTACGGGTTTTCCTAATAGTAAATGAGGAGGAGGGTAGTTTGCTTGTGGTCCAGTTGAAGGCTATTAAGAAGTGGTCTGACCAGGGGAGTCTGGTTATATTTCCCACTTCAAGCTGGTCACAGTTGCTGAAAATAGGATCCAGCAGATGTCCTTTTTCATGTGTGGCAGATGGAACTCGTTGCTCGAGTTGATATGCAGCCAGGCTTGACTTGGTCTCTTGTGCCGACCGGTCTAGTAGGTTGTCAAAGTGAATATTAAAATCTCCAAGTAGGGAGAAGTTGGACGGGGAGACAACCGACTGAGAGGTCACAGAGAGCAAGGAAGTATTAAATTGTCCTATAGGACCGGGAGGGCGCTAAATGAGAATGCCGGTGAAGCAGGCATTGGGAGAGAATTCGATGGCAAAAGAGAGGTTTTCGCAGTCCTCAATATCTTCCGATAAGTGACGACAGATGAAGCTTTCTTTGTATATAATTGCAAGGCCGCCACCTCTGCCCTTAGGTCGGTCTGCGCGTGCTATCTGGTACCCTGGGATGATAGCTTGTGCCAGGTCTGGCTGAGAGTCTTGGTTCAGCCAAGTCTCAGTCAGGAACATAGCATCTGGGGAGTATTCCTCTAGTAATAGGGAGATCTCTAGACAGTGTTTTACGAGGGACCTACAGTTTAGAAGAAACATGGAGTAGGTCATTAGCTTGCCTGATGGTTTGGAGGTTGGAGTGCATAGGTGTAAATTACAGTACTTACAGCGTCGAGGAATCTCTAAAGGGTGTAATGGGATAGCGCATTTAGGGGAGATAGGTGGCCGTAGCTGGCATAAAAGGTCTCGGCTGTATACCATTCTGTCGCCTCTGGGGAAACCAGAGGGCATGGCCCCTGGGCCCGGCCGGGAGCGGACGAGCGCAGACGAGCTTGCCTTAAGCGCGCCTTCGGCGCGCAATCGGCGCGCCCGCTGCGCTCGTCCGCTGCGCGTCCTATGGTTGCACATATCTATAGAGAAAAGGAGAGGTCGAAGGGGGCGTGGCCTGTAGGGTGGGCGTCCCTCCCTCCGCGACAGCTACCAATCAGCTGTGCGAGGTGCTGGGTCAACGCGAGTGAAGTGCTTTAAAAAAACGAAACACAACACAGGTGAGCACAAATATACAATTATTTTAAAAATGAAGCGTCTCCCGGCTATTTCGCCTCAGGAGGATTATGTCTGTCTAAGCGCCGCTTTCAATCAGCGCGCGCTTTTGTAGAGGTCGAAGGGGGCGTGGCCTGTAGGGTGGGCGTCCCTCCCTCCGCGACAGCTACCAATCAGCTGTGCGAGGTGCTGGGTCAACGCGAGTGAAGTGCTTTAAAAAAACGAAACACAACACAGGTGAGCACAAATATACAATTATTTTAAAAATGAAGCGTCTCCCGGCTATTTCGCCTCAGGAGGATTATGTCTGTCTAAGCGCCGCTTTCAATCAGCGCGCGCTTTTGTAGAGGTCGAAGGGGGCGTGGCCTGTAGGGTGGGCGTCCCTCCCTCCGCGACAGCTACCAATCAGCTGTGCGAGGTGCTGGGTCAACGCGAGTGAAGTGCTTTAAAAAAACGAAACACAACACAGGTGAGCACAAATATACAATTATTTTAAAAATGAAGCGTCTCCCGGCTATTTCGCCTCAGGAGGATTATGTCTGTCTAAGCGCCGCTTTCAATCAGCGCGCGCTTTTGTAGAGGTCGAAGGGGGCGTGGCCTGTAGGGTGGGCGCCCCTCCCTCCGCGACAGCTACCAATCAGCTGTGCGAGGTGCTGGGTCAACGCGAGTGAAGTGCTTTAAAAAAACGAAACACAACACAGGTGAGCACAAATATACAATTATTTTAAAAATGAAGCGTCTCCCGGCTATTTCGCCTCAGGAGGATTATGTCTGTCTAAGCGCCGCTTTCAATCAGCGCGCGCTTTTGTAGAGGTCGAAGGGGGCGTGGCCTGTAGGGTGGGCGTCCCTCCCTCCGCGACAGCTACCAATCAGCTGTGCGAGGTGCTGGGTCAACGCGAGTGAAGTGCTTTAAAAAAACGAAACACAACACAGGTGAGCACAAATATACAATTATTTTAAAAATGAAGCGTCTCCCGGCTATTTCGCCTCAGGAGGATTATGTCTCAGCAGCGGCAATCTATGGGAACCCCAGAGCATTGATACAGCTCGTTTCACTGATAAGTATCCCAGGGCCACCCATTGCTGCTCTATTTCTATTTCCAATTTTGGTGATAGCTGGATGTGTTTATCTAGTGTGTCTGTCATCTTCTTGGTCGCTCTAGTCCAAAAAGTGTGTATGTGGGGACAGTCCCACAGGACATGATAAAAGGTACTGTCTTGGCCGCACCCACTGAGTCACAACGCATCTCCTCAGGTACCTATTTTGGCCAGGACGCCGCCTAATAGGTAGGACCTGTGGAGTATTTTTAATTGTATAAGACGGAAGAGGTGGTTTCTGGCTGTTTCCCTGGGGGACATTAATACAGTCTGCCAGTCATCATCATCTAAAATTCCCAAGTCTGCCTGCCAGCGGGCTCGAAGAGCCTGAAAGGCGTCGGGTAGGTTATTGCAGAGTTTACGGTAGGTGCAGGATATGGCTTTAGTCAAAAGTGGTTCCGTAAGCAAGCGGTCCTCTAAGGGGGAAGCGTCTGGCAGGGATGGGAGGTCAGGGACATTGGCAAGAATGGCATGTCAGATTTCTAAGTATCTGAAGATCTCTCCTTGTGTGAGATCATATTTGGACTGTAGTTCTTTGAACGTAAGAATTTTCCCCTTGGTGACCAAGTCTCCTAGGTTATTAAGACCGATAAAGTCCCATTTATCAAATCCCTTACGGAAGCAAAGGGATCCCAATCTCTGCGATGACTACAGTGGCGTAGCTTTCGTGAGGGTATCAGCCCAACCTAAGCGCTTGTTAGCCTTGTGCCAAATAGTCACCGTGTGCAACATAGGCCCCAGGTATCTGCCTTTTCGAGTTTTACTGTATAAGGCCCCCATGTATCCCTCTCGACCAGTTTGGTATTTTTCTAGGTGGAAGGCTGGATTTGTTGGGGATCCGTGGATCCAGTGATTAACTGCTACCAGTTGAGAGGCCCAGTAATAAAGGCGTAAATCTGGAAGAGTGATTCCCCCTTCATACCACCCCGTGGTGAGCTTCTGGAGGGTAATATGTGGTGTTTTCCCGTCCCATAATAAAGGTATGAAGTTCCCCCTCTATGGTGGTGAAATATTTGTCAGCTATGGGGAATGGGCAGCTTTGGAGTGCATATAAAAATCGAGGTAGTGCTAGCATTTTAAATAGCGTTGCTCTTCCCAAAAGGGACAGGGGCAGTGATCTCCAGTGTCTCACATCTTCTTGTAGTCTCTTGAGGGGGCCTAGAAGGTTATGTTCGTAAAACAATTTGGGGTCGGGTGTAATAAATATGCCCAAGTATTTGAAACCCGTTGAAGCCAATTCAATCATATAGCCACGGGGTAAATGAGGCGGGGGGCAGTGCAGAACATATAACACTGATTTGGACCAGTTAATAGTATAGCCGGCATATTTGCCAAAATTAGTAATTATATTAAATAAGCTGTTGAGGGAGGCTCGAGGGGGAAGCCAGGTATATGAGGATATCATCCACATAAAGTGATATTTTGTCCTCTGTATCCTCGCTCCACGTTAGTCCCATCTGATCCAGTAGGCCAATGGTTCGAGGGTTAGTGCAAATAGCAAGGGGGACAGGGGACAACCTTGCCTGGTGCCTCGTTGTAAGGCGAATGTGCGAGAAGTGTGATTATTTACCCTGACTTGACCCCGCAGATCTTTGTATAGCAATGCTACCCATTGTCTGAACCGGGGGCCGAAGCCCAACTGTGCCAAGACTTCGAAGAGGTAGGGCCACTCTATTGAATTGAACGTCATGGTGGCGTCTAAGGACAGAATAACCGCGTCCTCACGAAAGTAGGGCTGTCTACCCAGGACATTATGAACACGTCTAATATTAAGGGCGGCGTTTCGGCCTGGTATAAATCCTGATTGGTTCTCGTGGACCAGCGATGGGAGAATAGCTGTAAGTCGGGATCCAAGTAATTTGCCCAACACCTTGGCCTCTGAGCTAATCAGAGGGATGGGTCTATAGGAGCCACAATTCGCTGCCGGTTTACCCGGTTTGCGAATGATGACTATAGAGGCCAGTCGTTGATCTAAGGGGAGAGTGCCATTCTCGCGACTTTCCTCATTCATGTTTTTGAGGTGTGGAGCTATCTTGAGGGCCATCCCCTTGGGGAACTCTATGGGAATCCCGTTAGGCCTCATTGCTTTTCCAGAGTTCACAGCGAAGATAGCTTTGCAGATTTCTTCCGTAGTGATATCGGCATCTAAGGCTTTCTTACCTGAGTCTGATAGCATTGGTAGTGTCATTTCCTCCAGAAGCTGGCGAGAGTCTTCGGTGGCGGACGTGGTCCTGGAGGTATATATGGCCTCCATATGATCAGCAAATGCCTCCGCTACCTCCGGGAGGGTCTGTTACCCGCCTCCCGTCTCCCCGTACGATTTCAGGAACCCATCGGGCTTCCTGATCACGATTTTCTAGCCATGCCAGCATTTTGCCTCCTCGTTCCCCAAGTTCATAGACTCTGTAACGCGTTTGAAGTAGTCTGGCTTGGGCTTTTTTCCTTGCTAGTGCTTTATATTCTAGTTGTTTATTTCGGAGTTTGTGGGCTGTGGCTTCAGTGGGAGAGGCATCATTAGGTATGATGGATATCCTCATACGAGATGCAGAGTTAAAACGTGAAAAGATTCTTTTAGAAATTGCGAATTTAGAAAAGGAGCTACAAGAACTTAATCTCCCAGAGGTAACTGAACGCAATTTGGGAATATTGAGAGATGAATTACAAAAACACCAATTGTATTTGCGAGAAAAGAAATTACAAAAGATAAGACGTGATGAAAGGGATTATCGTAATGGCAGAGTGTATACATTTGCACGCAAGTTTGATAACATCAAACCAGGTATGAATAAAGAAGGTTCAGATTGCACATCTCAGACAACAGATGTAGCAACTATGTCAGATGTCTCTAGTAACAGCAGCAAGAAGTTGGGACTCATCTAAAATCCAAAATGGTGCAACAGAGGCAGCCCCTGATCCCTTTTTTTTTAGAGCTTCAAAGGTTCAGGAAAGGCAACAAACAAATGTTCAAAAGAGATATGAACCCAAAAGAACGCTGAGGGGTGGATCAAGATCAAGAAAGACAAGAAAAAGTAGGGGTAACCACGAGATCAGGCACCCGCAACCAGAAAGTGTAGAAAATCCCCAGGTTACCGATTTGTGTGAGGCCATAAATGTTGTTACCCTCTCTAAACATATGTTGTCAAACGCAGAAATAAATGTATTGAGCAAAGATTGGGTTTCTTTCCAAGTTCAATACCAGATTTTACATTGTTTCATATCAGCTGTTTTAAATTTGTTAGGAACATCAAATTGTTTAAACATTTTCAGGATAAACCAAGTACCCATAATGTATGTGTTACTCAGCTGGAAAGTGTGGACAAGCCATCAATAAGAGAGATCAAAGATATACATCTATTGCTGAGTTTAGACGATCAGGGGGATAACATTACATTAGAAACAGTGGCGACTGAGCTTAATCTGGATATACAATCAAGAATTGATAGTGGATTAAAGGGCAAATCCAGATTTAGCCCACGAATACAGGGAACAAGTCATATTGAAAAATTCCAACAAAATGTAATGCAGGATTTATATGAAATGGAGGACAAATTTTATTCGAAACGCAGGTTTTATAAACAAAACATCACTGTGGAAGAGAGAAAAGCTGTAGATACTCTTAGGAGCAATGACTCCCTTGTCATCCGAGAGGCTGACAGGGGAGGCAATATAGTGCTGATGAATCATCAGGATTATATGTTAGAAATAGACAGGCAGTTGAATGATAAATCAACATATACCAGGCTGAGCAGTAATCCTATCAAACAGACAAGAGAGCTCATATACTGTCAATTGAAACTTTGGAATGACTAATGCCTGATTTCAGATTTGGAGACCAAGTATCAATATAGTGATGCGCCGTCTTATCCGTGCATCTATTGCCTACCCAAAACACATAAAGGAGGAGAATTTCCTCCAGGTAGGCCTATCATTGCAGGCATTGGGTCTCCGACAGAGAAAATCTCTGAATACATTGATCTATTTCTACAGCCTTTGGTATTCAATCTCCCTTCATTCATTCAGGATACCAGAGATGTCCTCAATAAAATACCAGACGTAGACTGGGTACATGGACATTACCTGGTAACTATGGATGTGTGCTCCTTATATACAAGTATCCCAAGCCATCTAGGTATAACTGCAGTACAACATTTCTTGGACTCAAGACCAATAGAAACCTATGAGCATTCAAAAATGTTATTGGAAATGATAGACCTGGTTCTTAAAAATAACATCTTTCTCCACAATGGAAATTGGTTTCGCCAAATAAGAGAGGTGGCCATGGGGGCAAAAATTTCGCCATCGTTGGACTACCTATACATGGGATATTTTGAACAAGTACATCTGTGGCGCAAAGGCCCGGTAAATTTGATCGATAACATTTTATATCTAGGTAGATATATAGATGATTTACTGATGTTCTGGTCTGGTACCATTGAAGAGTTGGAATTATTCTTTCTGCACATGAACGATAATCCTTTTAATCTGAGTTTTACTAAGGAACAGAGTGTTGAAAGTATAAACTTTTTGGACATCACCATTGTGGCAAAGAATGGTAAATTGCTTTCGATACCTTTCAGAAAATCTACTGCATGCAATGCTCTCCTGCATGCACAAAGCTTGCATCCAATTTCACAGATTAAATCTATCCCATTTGGTGAAATGGTACGAACCAAAAGAAACTGTAGCGACATAAATAAATTGGATGAGGAATTATTACAGGTTGAGAAAAGATTCCTGAATAGAGGATATGACAGAGACCTAATTGGCAAAGCACGTGATAAAATCAACAAAATAGATAGAAAAAATCTTTTGACAAATAGAAAAAATGGGAAAAAAAGATCTAATATGAATAAAATCAGATTTATAACACCCTACTCACCAGTCAGTACAGAATTGTACAAAATTCTTAAAAAACCACTGGCATCTGCTCTTGGAAGATGCGAGTTTGCATGAAAAAATAGGCTTAAAACCCTCAATAACCTTCAAAAAAGGTAGAACATTAAGGCAAACATTATGTCCTAGTTATATTCCACCATTAAAGACTGTCACATGTTTACCCACTGCTCCAAAGGGTTTCTATAGGTGTGGGATGTGTAGTGTATGTTGTTTTGCAATTAACGGAACAAAGGAATTTGGATATAACACCTCCAGAAAATACATGATAAGACATTTTATTAATTGCAACACAACTCATGTTGTCTATTGCATCAAATGCATTTGTGGTAAAATTTACATCGGAAGTACCATAAGACCACTTAAAGAAAGAATACAGGAACACGTGAGGGCGATACGAAATAATAATACAGATTACCCTCTTGCGGTCCATTTTAACACTTGGCATAAGAACCTAGAGAATGTGAACATAGGGTTTCATGGCATAGATGTTGCACAAACGGGCCACAGAGGTGGGAACAGGACACTCAGACTACGCCAGATTGAGAGCAAATGGATTACATCCCTTCGAGCGGTGGAACAGGGAATTAATGTAGACAAGGAACTATTTGAGTTTCTGTAGGGAAGAATGTGATTAAAGGTAATATGAACAGAATATACCAGGTGGTAGAAATGATTGATGAGCGATGAGTACTTGGAATGTCCTGTATTGATGGAATATAACTGTATTTGGAATAAGCAATCATTCCTTTTGAGTGACATGCAAATAGATCAAATGTTAGGATGTTAAGAGATAGGGAGAACATGCCTATAATTAATTGAGCATATGTCACATACACTAACAATGTACTATATTGGAGTGTCTTTGTTGAAACTGATAAGCATCAAACATGTATAGAAACTGTAGCGTGCTTTGACAATGATGGATATTGTTCGACACACTAAGAAATATTAGTATGATTATTTAAAATATGATCGGTTATATGTCATATAACAGGGCTGCTGGTTGCTACAATCCTAAAAGAGAAATAAAAGGACATTGGAATAATCTATAGCCACGTGGAATCTGATTTGGAAACTCCTATACAATGTTATGTAAATGGTTATGAAGAATGTATAGATATACATGGGATTAGAGTGATTTGTATATGGTGTGCTTCTGTGTCTTTTGTCTGTGGGAGAGGTATTATGCTCCGTTTCAAGTGAGAGCAGATCGCTTTCCAGCCGGGTCAACTGTTCGTTATGGTTACGAAGATATACAGTTTTTAAGGCCAAGGCACGACCTTTAATTACCGCCTTATATGCTTCCCAGATGGTGCTAGCCGAATCTACGGAGCCTACATTTTCAGTGAAATAATGATCTGTGTGTTCAGCAAGGTCTTCTTTGATATCTGGGACGGTGAGTAGCCATGGATTAATAATTATAGGGCCTCGGACAATACGTCGGTGAAAGGTGAGTTCAATCCTGAGGAGAGAGTGGTCGGAGATACCTCTAGGGAGCCCTTGGGGGTGCTGGAAGAACCCCATGTCAGGGAGGAAAGTAAGGAAATATTCTATGTGGGACATACTCTTGTGTGCGTTGGAATAGTGCGTAAAGTGTGTTTTGTCTGGGTTTAACGTGCGCCATATGTCTGTGAGTCCTAGTGCTTGGGCAAAGTCTGCCAGGGAGGCGCTGCTCCTGGAAGAAGGTCTTTAAAGGTGTCTGTCAAACATATAGTTCATAGTCATGTTGAAGTCTCCGCCCAGAATAAGAGTACCCGGGGGGGAGATCAACGAGTATTTTGCCTAGATCTTGTAGTGCTGTTTTGCCTAGGGCTGGTGGGAGATAGGCCGAAATTATATTCAGGTGTTACCCTTCCCATATCGCCTCTAGGACAGCAAACCGGCCCTGAGGGTCGGCCCAAACTCGAGTAGTTGGGAGGGCTAGGCCCTTCGGTATAAGGATGCCCGTACTTCTAGAGCCTGACGTAAATCCAGCATGGGCCATGAGTCTGTACCCCCATTTATGTAAGGCCTTACAACTGTTCCCCACCAAGTGGGTTTCCTGCAATAATATCAAGTCTGGTGAGTGGCGTTTAAGGTATTGCAAGACTATCCCCCTTTTTATTTTACTGCCTAGCCCGTTGACATTCCACGTCAATATGGATAGTGTTATATCTTTAGAGTAAGCCACGTCTATTAGTTACAGAGAGCAAGTGTGGAGCCCTGTGCAAGCTGCGGCGGCTCTGGCTGTGGATTAGGCGATAGAGGTTGGTTTGTGACCACGATGTCAACCGGAGCCCCTTAGTACTAATGCCACTGTCTGCCGACAAATCCTTATGTGTAGCATTAAGAATTCGTAATCCCCCACTTTCTGGTGTGTTCTGTGCAAAGTAAAGAAAACAAACGAAACCACAACCACCCCTCCCACCCCCTTCATGACCCCCCCACCCAGCACTCCTGCCAGTGGAATTTAAACTATCCACTCCCCAACAAGGCAGAGTGCCTGTCACCCACCTTCCCATTTGTGAGGTGCTTGGCTAACCACCTCCAACCCTCGCCATTAAACATAGTATTATTATTGTGTATGTAGTCTTCGGTGCGGTCCAATTCTTTGTTAACGTTTCTTGATGCTCTCAGGATAATGAGGCGCATGTCAGGTTCCGTGAGACCCGCATGAAGCATGTGTTGCACTCCTATACAGGAAGCAACTACATGGGATCAGGAAGACACCGGTATTAGAGTGGTGGATCTGGTTCACAGACATGGAATGAAGCATCTGGGCTCCACAGCTCGAGTCAATGTCGTTCAGGTGTGTCCTCCTCCAACTGCCTCTCTCTTATTGCGGGAGGAGCCCGCTGGTTGTTGTTGGGGGCTCCATTGTTTCGACCATCTGTATGCCTTTCCGTTCTGCGCTAGCCCTCAATCCAGTCCCACGCCTCCTCCAGGGACAGGAAGAACCAGGTCTTACCTTTGGACTCCACCCGAAGTTTAGCCGGGAACAGCATGGAGTATTTGACGTTTTTGTCTC
This sequence comes from Triturus cristatus, assembly GCF_964204655.1. Lineage (NCBI taxonomy): Eukaryota > Metazoa > Chordata > Amphibia > Caudata > Salamandridae > Triturus > Triturus cristatus. The sequence goes on from NC_140592.1 coordinate 1,189,557,128, forward strand.
GGAGGGCTTTTTTGACTGCTGTGAAGCTGCATCGTTGTGCTTGGACTTTGACAGTGAAGTCTGGGAAGAATGTGATGATGGCATTGTCAATTTTCAATGGAGGTCCTGCTCTTGCTGTCTGCAAGATAACATCTCTATCTCGAAAATTGAAGACTCTTGCAATCAGGGGCCGCGAAGGAGCCTCAGGCTTAGGGCGTCCCCCGGGAACCATATGAGCCCGCTCTATGGAGAAGTAGACGTTTAGGTTGGAGTTTGTTGAGGATTACGTCCTTCACAAAGAGGTCCGCTGCCGGCCCCTCCATCCTTTCGGGCACTTCAAGGATGCGGATGTTGTTTCTTCGAGCCCTCCCTTCGTAATCATCAAGGAGCTCCTCCATTCTTTTCTGTTGAGTCTGCAATTGGGCGACCTGGTCCTGGAGGATAGAGGTGTCGGATAGGAGGGCGGTCGTGGTGCTCTCAACTTCTATAACCCTGGAGTCCATTTTCTTGAAGTCTGCTCGGAGGAGGGTGACTGCGATGTTTACAGAGTCTATGCGTGTTTCCAGGGATGTCCGTACCCCAGCGATGGCCTCCATATCGTCTTCCAGGTTGAGGGTTTCAGTCGGGGGCGAGACTGCGAGGTCTTGGGATCCCCGCCCGATGCCATCTCGGTGTCTTCTCCCTGCTATGTCCAGGCAAACTTCGCCAACTGTTTTTGGGCCTGGGATTTGAGACCTTTGTTATTCGTCATGAGCGACGTGTCGGAGCTGTAGGTCTCGTTGGAGATCGCACCTGTACTCGCCGCCGCCTGCTCAGAGGAAAGACTGCCCTCTGCCGGCCTGTTGGTGTTCCAGGTGGATCCGTGATGCCGGGTGACAATGGAGGTCAGTGCGGTGTCAAGCCAAACCGGTCAGTGTCCAATAGTGTTTTGGGCGGGATCCCACTCTGCACTAGCAGCAGGTCCCCAGATGGCAAGCTAGGCCTCGAATCATTCTTATGGTGATTTACGTGGATGACCCCCACCCGGGAGTTCCAGAAGACCACAGAATATCTGGGGGGAGTCAAGTAGGCTGTGCCTCCGTTGTGACCGTGAATCCGGCGTATGTCCCAATCGCCGCGGTGTAGTATGGTAGAGGTTGCTCCAATATGTACAAAGGCCCGTCGGGGCGTGTTTCGTAAGCGCCGGGCCGCCCCCACCTCTCCTGGGTCCAGCGCCACTCACTACCACCTGGGAAGAAGCAAGTCTGGGGCGAGCCGTGGGAAGGGTATGCCCAGACATGGGTTCCGTGCTCTCCATGCCACTGGAATCAAGCTATCTTGGCTGAAGAGGGGTGAAACCCCGAAACCGGTCCTAGGATGCTTTTTTCCAGTCCAGGGAGGACCTGGCTTGGCAGTTCGGGCTGGACTGTACCCATGAGGCACAGGGTCAAGACTGATTTGCATATGCCTGGGTTCAAACTGGAACGGCATGGTGAGCAAAAAAACGATGGATTTAGGCCCAGATCTCTGTACTGGGGTGAATGTATGACATTGTTCTGCATTCTGTCCATCACCTGTTGTGTTTGCATTGGTCACCCCGAGTGGGAAGGGTATGCCCAGACATGGGTCCCGTGCTCTCCATGCCACTGGAATCAAGCTATCCTGGCTGAAGAGGGGTGAAACCCCGAAACCGGTCCTAGGATGCTTGTTTCCAGTCCAGGGAGGACCTGGCTTGGCAGTTCGGGCTGGACTGTACCCATGAGGCACAGGGTCAAGACTGATTTGCATATGGCTGGGTTCAAACTGGAACGGTATGGTGAGCAAAAAAACGATGGATTTAGGCCCAGATCTCTGTACTGGGGTGAATGTATGACATTGTTCTGCATTCTGTCCATCACCTGTTGTGTTTGCATTTGTCACCCCAAGTGGGAAGGGTATGCCCAGACGTGGGTCCCGTGCTCTCCATGCCACTGGAATCAAGCTATCCTGGCTGAAGAGGGGTGAAACCCCGAAACCGGTCCTAGGATGCTTGTTTCCAGTCCAGGGAGGACCTGGCTTGGCAGTTCGGGCTGGACTGTACCCATGAGGCACAGGGTCAAGATTGATTTGCATATGGCTGGGTTCAAACTGGAACGGCATGGTGAGCAAAAAAACGATCCATCACCTGTTGTGTTTGCAGTGGGCTCAGGCAGGGGCACACCCAAATGGCCTCCCTGGGTGGAACAGTGCTTCATGCATGTTGCTGAGACTGTCACTTTAAGAATAGGACGCACGACCAGGGCCTCGATTTCCCCTCTTCACTACCTTGTGTACATTCTGCTCTCTGCGGGCGGCGGGGACCGTGTCTTGCGTCTTCTTTGCCGTCACTGCCCCCAACCAGCTCCTCCTCACCTCGGGTCTTCAAAGGGCACAGCAGCCTTTACTTCCTGTCAGCAGTCATTAGGAGAGGCCACAGAGCCCGGGTCCTCGATTAGGCCCGCTCCGCGGCTCGGAAGTGACAATCAGCAGGGCTGCACCCTCGGTCGTTCCCCGGCAGTCTTTGCATCCATAAGATCCTCCTGGTAGATCTCCGCCAGTAACAAGCCAGGAAGATCCTCCGGGGATGTAGCGGTCACCTCTGGTGCTCTCTCCGATCTTCAGGGCGACACAGCCTAAGTCAGAAAACAACGTTCCGAGGCTGTCTGTACAACTGGGGTCGAGCCGCCATTTTGAGCCGTCTGGGAGGCTCCGAGTTGGATGATCTCTCTGGTTCCAAATGAGGCAGTTATCTGTCCGGAGTATCACCTCCGAGTTGGATTGGGTTTGGGAGAGTTCGATGGTGATTTCAGGGAAATCTCATCGACGATGGACGGGGTTAATTGCCGTATTGTCTGGCGAGGGCTGCGGAGCCGCTTTAGCAAGCAACCCTTTCCTTCGGCCGCTAGCCACGCCCCCTCTTTGCGGTATTCTTGATATGCGACTGGTATTTGCCGTGCAGGCGGTAGACTTTATTCGCACTGAAAGCTCTGGTGGTTCCCCGGCACACGCGATGCGGCATTTTCGTTGCTATGACAACTAAAGCTTCGCAAGATGGAGTCGGACTGTCCACAGTCCGACGGACACGCGCATGCTGTTTGCTATGGACAAATGGCAACAGCAGCCATGTTTGTCCATGCAGACGCGTGCATGAAAGCACTCGGCAGAATCGATTCCAAAAGGTACTCACAATAGCGAGGACAGCGCATGCACTGCTTTCGCCAGGCGAGACCTAAAAAAATATTCTGAATAAGATTTTAAGTGGACTATTTTGGCATCCATAAAACTCGACCCAAGAGGATGTGATCATGAAAGTGGATTAATCCAAAACGAAGCGTATTTAATACTTTGTTTTGACACAGTGAAGAATGGCTTAAACGAAATGCATAATCTGCGAAATCTGTAGCTGAAGCTCTATTATCGTGTTTGCACTCCAAGTTTCCAGATCGAATACAGCCACATAAAAAACAGAAAGAGAGGAACTACAACTCCCAGGATGCATGCAACCAATTTTGATCATATTGCAAAACAGATTAATGGGAAGAATATCAACCAATGGAGGAAGCTTTAACTTGGATGTGACCGGTTTAAAAACTGCGAAAGACTGTGGAGTTAAAACTCCCGGCTGGCGAATGGAGCCACTGTTAAACAGGAAGGAATGGTTCTATGAACTCTGTGCCAAAGAGAAAGTAAGTCACAGTTATGTTGAAGACATCTATTAGGACCTCTTTAACACATGGATTTGTTTTTTGCTGATATCCCAGCCGCATTTAATATCGCTCTGGCACTGTGCGATGAGAGACAAGCAGTTTGAAATCGATGATACCATATGAGAATGTTGTTTACTTCCAGCTGAGCATTTTCCAATTAAGAAGAGACGGGTTTAAACAGCACAGCCCAAGACGACTCTGCTCTTCCTTCTATCTAACCATGACTTTGCCATTCGTTCAGTAACCAAAATAGAACAAACTAGATAACGTATTTTTTCTGACATGCAAGAAACTACAATGTGCTCTTTAAAATGTTCAATCATTAGTTTTTTTAGATTTATTGCTCATCGGAGCCTCCGAATGCAGTTGCCTTGAGCTGGTGAGGGAGGTGGAGAAATAAAACCAGAGAGTAAAATAAACCTTCAAATACAGTAAAACATGTTTTTTTTACATCAGAACCACATGTACTTTTCTGCATTAAACATCTATTGCCGGACTGGTGTACATGCAGTGATGGAGGAGGTTACGGGTGTGGCGCTGCTCCCTGAGGCTCGGCGATGTGTGTTGAATGTATGGGAACCGACTGACTGCGATGTGGCACAAGAACGCTGGGTGACTTTGGGCAACATGATCGCTAAAAGGGACATTGCGCAGCTCTGGGGGTCCGGCCGGCCCCCCACAGTTGCGAAATGGAAAGAAAACATGGATTGGTGCATGTTCCGAGAGAAGACGGTTTACGTGGCCAGGGGCAAGCCTAGGGCATGGAGTAAGATGTGGGGTCCCTGGAATTCCTATCGGGGTAATATCTGCGCCCCCCCCTTGGTGGTCGCACCAGACGTGACGATGTCCCCTTGACTTTGATGTTCCTGGTCGCTTTGCGGGATTGATGACCGCTCCTCTCCCGGCCCCCCCCCGCCCCCTTTTTCACACGAATATCTGTGTAATTGGCTGAGTTGTCACTGTTGTCCCCCGCCCATGAGAGAGCAAGTCCCTAGTCATGGAGTTCTTTTGCCTGGTATAAGTTTCTTTTTGTTGTTTTCTTTATAAAATAGTTAATAAGAAACCTTTCTGTAGTACAATGTTCAGTTGTGGGCGGCTGCAGCCGTTATGCGTGCGGCTCGCTCCGACTCTTGTGACTGCTATATTATTGTCTTACATTAGCGGCCGGCCCATGCGGTTGTAGGCCCATGACTGTGAATATTCGATGTGTAAATAAAGGTTTTCAAAAAAAAAAAAAAAAACATCTATTGCCAGTTATTTCACCCTATAACACTGGTATTATTGTAGGTATTCAATTACATAAGAGACGTTTTGCTGTGATAGTCAAGATTTTGACAACTAATTAGGCCCAATACCATCAAGTAAGGGGGATAATTAAGCTGATTTAAGCTAATAGGGAAGAGTGTATAGATTTATTTCTCTTATTTATTTTTTTTTACACAAAAAAAGAAGTTTATAGCATTCCATGTTTCCCCCCTTTTTTCAGTGACCCCCAGTTCGATGTCCTGATGGAGCCCCCAAATAAATTGGGGTTTGAAACGCGTTAACAACCACCAGAGATGCCTTTTGCTATTATCAATAATTTGGCTTTAAGGGAACCTTTGCATATAAACGTTTTGATTGATTTCGAAAGTCAGGTCCCTTGGTAAAGCCTAGTTGAACAAAGTGATTTACCAATACTGTATTAAAGTTAAGGGTAGTGCACAATTACAGGAAATAATATTCACAGAAATTGAAGGGGGGATAAACATTTTGCTCTTCTCAGGTACTGTGATCCATGAATGTTGTGGGATCCATGCTCTAGTGAACAGAATAATTCACTATCTCATACATTGAACTAATAAATACTGAACAGGTGCAGGCAGGAACAGAAGGAGCGATTGCTGCACATTGATGGACACAGAGGCAAAGAATCCCAAGTGTTAAGTAAATGAATATTGGATGATTCCAGGTTTTAAGAAAATGAATACTGCACAATCTTAGACATTCAGGGTAAGGAATTCCTCAAATGCCAGGCAGTTAAAAATATTTCTATTTTATGCATTGTGCTCATAAATTCTGTACAATCTAAGTATTCAAATCAACAACCATTGAGAAAAATGCATATCTGACCAATTAATAGGTAACTTTTCAGTTAATATATGGACACACAAGGATAATGTACAGTAACCTTGTGCGTCCATATAACTGCAAGGTTACCGGTTAACTGTTCAGATATACATTTTTCTCAATGGTTGTTGACTTGAACTACAGACTATCTTTGTGCTCTGAATGTACACTTAACATGTGTCCGTGCAGGTATTATATGGAAACACAAGGTTACAGTACCACTGATTTGTTTTGAAAAGGTGGTGATTTTTTCTCTAGCCCCACCCCCCACTGATCCCACCCCCTCTGGTGGGGCCCTCAGTCACAAACCACAGTATAAATTTGGCGCCCTAGAGAAAGTTTGCGAGTACCCATGCTCTAGGTGAGGGTTACATTAAAAAAACAGAACTAGCTAGGCACATAAAACATGTTTTGTTGTCAGTGAAGTCTACTGAACTTCTTGGATTGGTTGTCAAGGGTCTTCGCACAAACCCTTTCTCCAATCTTTGGGAGTTTAATTTTCACTGGGGTAGGTAGGTGCAGCACCACACTACACCTAGTACCGGGTCTTTAAATGGTGAGCCTAAACCCTCTAGATACAGTTGTCTTAAATACCAGGCACTTAGAACCCAGGCTGCATCCAGAAAACCAAAGACAGGTAGCAACCCTACTACAAAGCAGCTATTAGCGTTGCTCCAGAATCCTGGTAGGCCAGAAGGGCAGGATGGTATGGGTGGTGGGGCTCCAGACGAAGAGTCGGGGTGTCTCACCCCAGTGACCTCAATTCTGAGCATGACCAGGAGAAGTCTGAAGACCCCTCACTAGTAAACTCTAATCCACCAGGGACTAGTACAGAAGGTACAGCAGAAGGCCCTAGAAGTAAGTCTCCCTTTATTCTTACTGGGGGGATACAAAGAGTTCAGGGGAGGTCTAGATCATCCTTTGTGAATTCAACCTCTTCTCACACTTCCATAGTCAACTACATCTCTAGCAGAAGGGAGAACTACTTAGAAAGGAATACCATCTGCTCAAGCTTGAGAGAGCTAAGCTCAGAGTCAAGAAGTAACAGTTGTCCCTAGATATGGGGACCCTGAAAATGCAGACAGGGAGGAATCATTTGGGATTAGGATCCCATGGTGGTAGCACTAGTGAACGTAGGGTTAGGGAGCACTCCGTTGATGCTAGGAACTTGAACAGGATAGTCCTTCCTTACCAGGAGAGGGACGACATCCATAAATGGATCATTGCTTGAGAGATGACTTGTAAGGTACAGAAGGTCCCTTGAGGACAGTGGGCAGCTATCCTGTGGCTCTCTTTTGCTAACAAATGTAGAGACAAACTTCTCACTGTTAGGGAGGAAGATGCAGATCATTATAGACTTGAATTCCCTATTAGATGGGTTTGGTTTAACCACTGAACAATACAGGGTTAAGTTTAGGGACACACAGAAGTAACAAACTCAAGACTGGGTAGATTTTGTAGACCGTGCTATTGAGGCTCTGAAAGGCTGGTCCTTGAAAGTAATGTGCCTGACTATGAGGGATTGGTAGTGAGGCACTGTGCCTTCGAGGGATTTTGTTCAACAAATTCAGTTTAAATGATTATAAACAGTCAGTTATTTGTCAAGTCCCTATTTATGAATGACTATTGATTAATCTGAATATAAATGCATCACTTCAAAGTACAATAAATTTATAAACAAAGAAAATGAAAAACAATCACAACAGGGGAATGTACTTTTCAAACTGTAAACAAATTTATTATGAATGAATCATGAAGGGGTTACATAGGGTTTACAACAAAACACTATGATCGAGGGTATTGATGTTATATACAGACTAGACCTTCAAATCATAAGGGCAAACACCTATTCCAAATAATTGTAGGATTTGAATCGATATATATCCCAAAAAACAAATCATAGACATGAGACAAATTACTGAGGAAATAGATGAGTATGTCGACGTTTCAGTCTTTCTTGGCAAATCTGTCCATCAGACCATCTTCAGGACGAAGAATATGAAGTCAAAATAGTCTCTTCAGTTTGGTTAAGTGCTGAATGTGTGCCAAATATGAAAAAACAACTGAAGAACAATTCCAGGTCGCTGACACCGGAGGAGCCTGTCCAGTAGGCTGAGGTAGAAATCAGCACAATCCTTTAATGTGCAGGCGCAATCGTGATGTAATATTGCTGCCTCTGCTTACATGAATCAATTAAAGAAGAAATCTGTTAGTGCCAACTTCTCGATCCGGAGCGAAGCAAAGATCACGTGGACTCAAGACGCGTACTGTTGAGAACAATTGTTCTGCCCAAGCCTCCAAGAGTATATTGGGTTTCCCACTTTCTTGTCACCGACTATGAGGGATAGCATAATATATTGAGGAGGGAGCATATCCTTAAGAACTGTCAAAATTAACTGCACCAGTGCCCGTGGATTCGGATCTGACATCTCACCAAGAATTGGGAAAGAAGACAGACAAATGGGTCCGCATCAGGGTGAAGCGGAAATCTCATGGTGGTGACCAGAAGAAGCAAGACTCTTCTAAGGCCCAAGTGAAGGGTTGGGAGAAAGGTAAAGACAAGAAAGTCTTCACAGGGTCCCCAAATGACTTCCTCGGGGTGGGTCCCAAACCTCTTCCTCTTCAAACAAGAAACCTTTGTGCGATCTATCAAAACAAAAAACAAAAAAGGCTATAGGGCAGAAGATGCCAATTGATCCAAGTCTGACACCAAGGATACTACTACTACTACTGCTGCTCCTAAAGCACCTAGCACCACTTAGTACTAGCACTAGTAGTGCGCCCCCCCAGCCCCCGTGAAGGAACTGTCCTAAAGGAACTTGGGCCGGACACGGCAGAGTTCTTGGGGGGAGGGGGCCCTTGCAGGGCAGTCTTGAGCCTGAAGCAGAAAACCTGTTCCTCTCTTGAACAGCTCAGACAGCAGGCTGCTGCTGGGGCAGAGAATGTCGATGGGTCCCATAAGACTTATTGGGAAGATGGACTCCTATTTTCTGAAATTAGACACTCCAAGCATGTTGCCACCAGGAGGTTGGTCATACCTCAAATTTTGGGTTTTCTCATGACCCTTCCCCTTGCAGGGCACCTTCAGCAAAGCAAGACTCTGGGACATGCTTGTCCCTCACTTTTACTGGCCCCACATGTATGAAGACACCAAGGAGCTGTTGCTCCCATGTCACTTGCCAAGTCAGTGGTAAGTCAGGTGGCATTACAAAGCCCTCCTTAATTCCACTTTCAGTAGTAGGGGTTCTCTTTGAGAGGGCATGGATAGACATTGTAGGTCCCTTAAACCCTTCAACAGCATCTGGACATAGTTACATACTAGTGGCAGTGGACCATGCCACTAGGTATCCAGAAACTAGTCCCCTTAGGACAAGTACAGCCTCCTGTGGTGGCTAGGGTACTCCTGGGAATCTTTTACAGAGTAGGGTTTCCGGAGGTGGTCTGGCCAGACATGTACTAACTTCATGTCTAACTACATCACTGCTATGTGGAAGGTGTGTGGTGTAAACTACATGTTTACCACACACTATCATCCACAGAGCAATGGGCTTGTTGAAACGTTCAACAAGACCCTAAAGGGTATGATCATGGCACTCCCAGAGAAGCAGACACAAAAATGGGATGTATTACTACCCTGCCATCTCTTTGCCTACAGAGATTCCCAATAAAGGGGTGGGGTACAGGCCATTTGAACTTCTTTGGACATTCAGTTAGGGGTCCCTTGTGTCTAGTTAAGGAGTGATAGGAGCAGCCTCTCAAGTGGCTAAACAGGACATAGTTGACTATGTACTTGGCCAGCGTTCTCGCATGGCTGAGAATATGAAGGCGGCCAGCAAGAAGCTTCAGAAAGCTTGGCATGACCAAAAGGCTGTACTGACTGTTTACCAGCCAGGACAGAAAGTTGGAGTGTTGGAGCCTGTGGCCCCAGCAGCTCTCCAGGTACAGGACAAGTGGGGTGGCCCCCACACCATATTTGAGAAAAAGGGCGTGGTCATCTAATCTGTTGATCTAAGAACTCCAAGAAGTCCCCCACAGCGCACTTCATGTGAACTGCCTCAAGCCTTATATTGACAGGGCTGACATGAGCTTGCTTGAGGGACAGGAGGAAGAGTGACCCTGTTCTTGATCTCCTCTAGAAATGGTTGATGGATCAGTTGAAGGAGTAGCCTTGGCAGGCAGACTCACTGATCAAAAGCGAGCAGACTGTAGACAGGGTCTCAATCAGTTTCACAATCTTTTCTCTGATCTCGACCCCTTCCCCCACCCACAAGTAGTTCCAACCATTTCCTTTGGGATTTAAGGGCTTACCTGTGTGTGAGCGTGAGAAAGTGGCTCTGTATATACTGTTCCCAAGTAGTACAGTAAATGTGTACAGAGTCCACAGTCCCCAGAGGTTTGGCAGAGGCTAAAGTTAGATATAACCTTACTCTCTAAAGTGGTAGCTTGGTCGAGCAGTAAGGCAGTATCAGAGGACAGTGTAAAGCATTTGTTGCACACACTCAGCCAGCAAATGGTCTCACACACTCAAAAACTGAACTCTAGGCCAATGGTTTATTTATAAAAAAAATATATATGCTTGTTTTATTTTAGAACCAACAATAGGTATTAAAATATACTCTCAGAATGAGATGCTTTATATAAATACTTTTGCAATATGCAATTGACTTTTGTAGGAAGTTACAAGTGGTTGCAGTAGGCAACACAATTCTAAACACAATAATGCATTGAGTTCAATGGAAGTTTCAAGTTATTTGCCACAGATTACTTTTAGGATTACTTTTGGAATTCCGGGACTGGATGCTAGATTCAGTCCTGGATCAATACTTGGAATCAAGTGATAAACGTCGACTTAATTACTGTGATGATTTTTAGACAATATTTTGCTATTTTGAAAGTTGACACTTAGAAAATATTTCATAGAAAACAGTCAATGATTCCCTATGGCAGAAAATTCAAGTTGCAGGTATAGTATGTTCTCGTTACTTTTGTAATCCAGTACTGGGTGCCTAGACTCAGTACTGGGACCTTTATCCAAAACAGGTAAGTAATTATGTTTTCAGATATTATACGATTTTTTAAAAATATTTAACATTTGCAGAAATTGACAGAAGAAATTTCACAGAAAAACAGTCAATGATTTCCTATGGGAGAAAATTGGGTTACTGGTAGGTACAGTTGTAAGTATTTTTCAGTCAGTGCTGGGCTCCAAGATCCAGCACTGGGAGCTCACCTAAGAGCAGGTGAGTATTTTTGTTTTCGTTACTCGGCTGATTTTTGGTGAATATTTTAAGTTTTGAAAAGTCCACACTTAGAAGAAATTTCAGGAAAAGCCAGTCAATGTTACCCTATGGAGAAAATGGAGTTATCGGTTTAAAGGTAAGTACTCGACTGGCAGAGTTAAGGTTCTGGGCATAGACTCAGGGGTCTCCCAGGGTCAGGTAGGTACAGTTGGTTCACCCTCAGCGGTACAAGGGCGGCCGGGTGCAGAGAGAGTTAGGCCCAATGTTATCCTATGAGAGGTAGGGGGCCTTGGTTGGTGGTTGCTGACTAGCAGGCCACGCGGCTGTGGGAGCTCGGCTCCTGGTCACTTACTCAGGGCAAGTGGGGAAGTAGATAGGTGTAGAGGCTGCACAGCCAGGGCCACTCGGGCGACTGGGTGCAGGGTGCTTTTGAGCCTTCGGACGCTCAATTAATCTCAATGGGAAAACTCCGGTTTAGAAAAAGACTGCAAGCTCGGGAACGAAGATTCTTCAGGTGCCACCACTTTGAGAGGTAAGTTTGGTAGTTGGAGGATAGATAGGTACCCCGGGATTGGGCACAGGGGGCCGCGGGGCGCCGGGTGCAGGGGTGCCTTTTGGTGTCGGGAAATCTTACCCTCTGTTGATCACGGTTGGGGGGGCATCTGGTTCTGAGGCTGTAGGCTTCTTCAGGAGTGTCGAGGGAGGTCCTTGGGTGCCAGACTCGGGGTCACAGTCGCCGTGGGGTCGTCCTCGTGGTCTTTGTTCACTCCGGCACAGGCCAGGCTTGACGGGTGCAGAGTGTGCTGGGTTCGCGGTTCCGGGCTGCTGCCAGGGATTAGAAGTAGTTTTTGAGTAGAGCCTCTACTCATGGGAGTCCCAGGGGGCTTAGAGTCAAAAGGTAGCCAGGTCCTCCGGGGTTTGTGAGGTTGCTGGCCACAAGAGATGCCGGGTTGGAGAAGGTGCAGGTTCGAGAGTCGACAGGCTGGTAGGGCTGGGGCCAAAGCAGTTGGTGTCTTCCTCTTCTTAGCAGCTGCAGGGCAGGTCTTCTTTCTTCAAGCTCTTCTTCGGATTTTGGAATCTGGGGAAGGAAGGTTCAGGGTGCCCCTAAATACTAGATTTAGGGGTGTTACAGGTAGGTGAAGGGCAGGGACCAATGGGCCCCTGTCCTGGGGTGGGTACACCCACTATCCTGCCTCTCTCCTGTCGGAGGGGGGCAGTAGCCTAGTCCTGATTGGGCAGGGCTTCCCATCTTCAAGATGGCGAGAGCCCGGTGATGTGCTTTACCTCGCCTCCCCCACCTGAGGGGTGGGGTTGGCAGGCTGGCACATCCCCTGTCCTTATTTGAGGTTTCCGGCCAAGCTTCCTGCCAGAGTGGGGTGTTGCAGTGGCCAGGGGAAGCTCACAGAGGCGGCATGTCTGAAGCTTCCCCCTGCCCATCCTGGGGGAGGAGATTTAGCACCTCGCCCAGGATGTGCATAGTTGTAGACCCAGGAGAGCAGGGGCTCTCCTACCCAGGGGTCCAGCAACATGTCTGCTGTGTGGCAGCCTAGGCAGCCTCAGAACAGACGTGGATTGTAGGTTAGGTTTCAGGGGGCATCTCTAAGATGCCCTCTGGGGTGCTTGGTACATTATATCCCACACTGGCATCAGTGTGGGTTTAATGTGCTGAGAAGTTTGATACCAAACTTCTCAGTCTTCAGTGTTGCCATTATGGTGCTGTGGAGTTCGTGTTTGACGAGCTCCCAGCACCATATACTCTTATTTGTCAGCACTGCACTTACAGTGCCCAGGAATGGACCTGGGTACTGTAGGGGCACAGGGCTCCTGCCCCTGTGCCCACACCATTGGCATAGGGCACCCAGCTAGAGGGTGGCTGATGTATGCCATGGCAGTGTAGGTGGTGGGCATGGCACACAGGGATGTGTGCCATGTCGACTTTGTTTGGTCTTGTACCCAGACACTCAGCCTGCAAGGGCAGTGTGTGTGTGTAAGAGTACAGGGCCTCTAAGGGTGGCACAATGAGTGCTGCAGCCCTTAGAGGCCTTCCCTGATCACAAGGCCCTGGGTACCTAGGGTACCATTTACCAGGGGCTGACATGTGGCCAGGGTTTGCCAATTTGGGTTTTGTGTTTAAGGAACATAGGCCCTGGGCACCTGATTGGCAGGAGTCCAGGGCACACTCAGTCAAAGTACATTCAGCAAAAAGTGGGGGCATACCATGCATGAAAGATGGCACTTTCTCACACAACCCGCCCCCCCCCTCCCCAAACGAAAGGTTCCACTTCAAAGTCCATTCCCTGTAGGGGAGATGGACCACCTTAGCAGTTTGGGATTTTCCCCTTTCATCTGCATTAGCCATCTGAGAGGTCTGTGGTCAGTTTGAACCAGGAAGTGAGTACCAAACAAGTATGGCCTCAACTTCTTCAGGGACCAAACCACAGCAAAGGCCTCCCTCTCAATGGCACTCCAACGCTGCTCTCTGGGGAGTAGCCTCCTGCTTATAAAAGCAACAGGTTGATATTGGCCTTCATCATTGGTTTGGGATAGGACCGCTCCTATCCCTAGCTCAGAGGCATCAGTCTGCACTATGAACTGCTTAGCATAATCTGGAGTTTTTAGAATTGGTTCTGAGCACATTGCTTCTTTCAGGGTGTCAAAATCCTTTTGGTAACTAACTGTCCAGTTAACCTTCTTGGGCATCTTCTTGGAGGTGAGTTCTGTGAGGGGGGTCACAATGGACCCATATCCCTTCACAAACCTCCTGTAGTACCCAGTCAAGCCAAGGAATGCCCTGACTTGGGTCTGGGTTGTTGGAGCTATCCATTCCACGATGGCCTAGATCTTGAGTTGTAATGGTTGTACTTGGCCTCCACCTACAAGGTGGCCCAAATACACCACAGTGCCCTGCCCTATCTGGCATTTGGATGCCTTGATAGCGAGACCTGCATTTTGCAGAGCCTCTAAAACCTTCCCAAGGTGGATCAGGTGATCCGGCCAGGTGGAGCTAAAGACAGCAATATCATCAAGATAATCTGTACTAAAGAATTCCAGCCCAGCCAGGATATGGTTCACCAACCTCTGGAAGGTGGCAGGGGCATTCTTTAGCCCAAAGGGCATTACAGTAAACTGATAATGCCCATCAGGGGTGGAGAATGCTGTATTTTCTTTTGCTCCTGGGGCCATGCCAATCCATTTTCCATTTCCAATCTTTATTTCGACCATTTGGTCATAAAAGATGCACATACAAAAAAATCACATGAATTCTATCAGATTTGTTAAAACATCAATACATGATTTTAAGATCAACACAGACAATAAAAACAGTTATTAAGAATTGAAGTGATTCTAAAATCTACCCAGCATTTTTTAAAAGACGAATACGCGTATACCAAACATTCGTAAAGAATTTGGAGAGTGCAAAAACGGTTGGGCCAGAAACATCGGATTTTAAAATCCTGTACATAGGTGTATATTCCCTGCCACCCAAATTCTTAATCAAGGGAAGCAGCCAATGCTTTCTGGCTGCCTTGTAGGCTGGGCAGAAAAAGATCACATGCAAATCATTTTACTCTTTATCAACGCAAAGAGGACAGTATTTGGTGGAAGGGACTTGTAGCCAGGTGCTTGAAAAGGACCGAAAAGGCAATGTACTGTATCTCCACTGGAGAAATAACTTTCTGGTGAGTATGGGATATATGGGATCGAAAGCCTTCTCAAATCTGTAGAGATCCTTAGTTTGCAGGAATATGGAAGAGAGGGACCCCTCTGTCTGGGTAGCTAAGGCCCTTGCCCTTTTGTGTTCGTGATACAGATTCGCCAGGGATCTCTTAGAGATTCCTGGTGCTACATTCGCTGGTTCGGTCCACAATTCAGGGAGCCCCAGATCGGTGCAAATTGACTGGATGTTTTTGACCCAGGGAATACTGAGCGCCTTTGGGTGCTTTAATAGTTCGGCCAATTCCGCCCTATAGTCGGCGAGATTATCGCTGCTCCATAGCCTGCGCCAGAAGGCAATGGGTCTTAGACTTATCTCGTCGGCAAGTGGCCGTAGCCCTAGATCAAGCCTCAGAGGAAGAAGTGGAGTGCTAGGGGGAAGTGCGGTTATTTGTCTTATAAACCTATTTTCCGTGGAAGACAGGTTCCGACATGGAATGTGGCCCCACAATTCAGCCCCGTACAAGATCGCCCCCCTGGCCTGGGCTTTATATATCTGAATTAAGGCCCCCAGTGGGCGGTAGGTCGAACCAATCATCATCCGGGATATACCCCCGGTAATTTGCACTAATTTAAGGTTAGCCCTGCTCTGATGGGTCCCCCAGATCATATTTTCGTTGAGCGTCACGCCGAGATATTCAAACGTGGCTACTCTTTCCAGCCGCACTGCTCCCAGTTGGGGATTCGGGCGCTGTTTGGGGCTCGGATTCAATACCATATATTTGGTTTTTGTGGCGTTGATTTCCAACCCTCTATCCTGGCAGAAGGCCACAAAGGCATCGAGTATCCTTTGGATTCCCATGGGTGTTTTAGATATTAACAATGTGTCGTCCGCGAACATTATTGCGGGCACACTGTTGCCGTTTAATTTGGGGGCATCTGTGTAGTCGGTGGCGTTAAGATGAGCGATTACCCCGTTGACAAAGAGGCAAAACAGGGTCGGCGCCAGCACACAGCCCTGTCTTACCCCTCTGCCAACGGGGAATCTGTCAGTCAGTTCCCCCGACCTCCCACACCTCACCTGGGCATAATTGTTATGATGCAACCTCTGCAAGGTCAATAAAATATCTGGTGGTACGCCCATCCCTGCCAAGATAATCCAAAGTTTTCCCCTGGGCACGAGGTCGAAGGCGGCCCGTAGGTCCACGAAAATCGTGTACAAACTACCGCCCTCGAACCTCACTGTCCTCCAATAGACCAGATTCAATCTAAAAACCTGGTCCACAGTCGATACCCCTTTCCTAAATCCTGCCTGATAGGGACTGAGGGCGCCCACCTCCTCTATCCAGTCCTGGAGCCTATTCAGGAGAACCCTGCCAAACAGCTTCTGCGCTACGTCTATCAGACTAATCGGTCTGTAGTTGGCTGGGAGGAGGGGGGATCCCTTTTTGAAAATCGGGACCACCTCAGCCCCAGCCAAGTACTAGGGATTTCCATCCCACCGAGGATACCGTTAAAAAGAGCAGCGAGGTAAGGCGCCCAGACGGTGGGCTCCTGCTTGAACAGGTCTCCCGGTAGCCCATCCAGTCCAGGCGCCTTCCCCGAAGCCAGGCCTGAAATAGCAGCAGTGACCTCACTCAGTGTTATTAGATCCGCCTGAGGGCCCAGCCTCTCCGGTTCGATTGGCGCAGGGAGTTCTCCAGACTCAGCGCTATATAGGGACTGGAAGTGGGCCTGCCACACTCCAGGAGCTATGTTAGGCTCCACTGCCGAGTGTAGACTCCCTGATCCCCCATTCACAATTCTCCAGAACAGGCGTTGATCTTGAATTGCTAGGGCCTTTGTAAGTTCTTCCCACAGATTTTCCTCCCATTCTATTTTGGCCTGAGCAAGAAGCTTCTTGTAAGCTTGCCTGCGTTGCTTAAGGCGTTCCCCTCCTGTGCCCTCCTTAATTGCTCCAAGGAGTTCTGTTTTGGCCCGTCTACAGGCTACATTATACCATTGTGTTTTACCTTGGCACCTCTCCCTTGGCTTTCGTATGTTACGAGTAAAGTGGGGTGCCGCAACTTTTATAAGTTCCTCATGGGCAACAAACAGTTTGCTCCTTATATCTATTTTATTTGCCACACTGTCAAGATCCCCAACAGTTTCCAGGATGGGAGTAATCTCTGCATAAAGCAGTGGGAGTTTATCCTTGCTTGTGACCATATGCTCCCACCTAATTCTTCTCCTACTGTTGTCTATGAGGAGCGTGGGGCGATTCCCTTCCTCATGGGTCACTGGGGCCTGAGGTGCTGGATGAGCAAGGTCTAACTCGAGGGCATTGTGGTCACTGTCCAACCTGTCTATTACCCTGAAGTCCTGTATTGTTGACCATCTCGCCAATTGGACCAGGACATAGTCCAAATGAGACTCTCTTCCCCGCCGATTGTAAGTATTTTTGCCTGGTATATCGGATTTAGTTCGCCCATTACACGCTCTGAGTCCAAACCTTAACGTAAGGGCAGTGATTTGCAGTACCAGTGGGGTCCAAGCTTTCGGAGATGGCACATCAACCCATGGTACTGCCCACCTAACTTCTTCTTCTGATAAGAACCCTTCCTGGAGGCCGGGGAGTGGCTCAAAGTGAGAGTTAAAGTCCCCACCCACCACATAATATGAATCAGTCGACAGTTCAGATAAGAAGTTCGAGAGTTCATCAAAGGTCGATGATTCTTTTGCCATTCCCATCGGCCTGGAATAGATGTTGACCAGCAGGAGGTTAGCTTTGTTTGGCCATGTTAATAAGACCGCAAGGATGTCATCAGAGTTGAATGGGAGCCGTGTGGCCACACAGCCCAGGTGCGCAGCAACCCACGTCGTAAGGCCCCCTGATGGGCGGCCTTTGCCTTCCCACCTTGCTGGGATGAAAAATGACGAATAGCCTTGATGTCCATAGTCCTCTCTGGCCCAGGTTTCCTGGAACATGCATATGTCACCAGTTTCTATGTACTTTGCCCAAGCCGGGTCTTCCAGTTTGTTAGCTAATCCCGCGATGTTCCAGGAAATTATCTTCAAATGTTCGGAGGTGGCAGATGCCATACCATGAGGGTTGGAGGAGATGAGTCCATGCCCCACTTCAAATGCGGGACCTATAGTAGGGGCAGCAGAAGATGCATGTGGCACCGGTGGTCTTGGCGCACCATTGCCCACAAGGAAAGGAACCGTAGTTATCCCCTCAGCAACAACTACCCCATCAGTGGCTTGGTGAAAAGATTCGGTTCTGCCATGGTCTGAAGCAGCTGGATCATTCAGGGGGCCAGAAATTGAACCGGAGGACACAGCGGGGGAGCCCGAGACCCCTGGCACTGTCTTACAGACGGTAAGTCAGTCGACCCCATCCAAACCGTTCAGGCAGTTAAAGCGATTAAAATCGCAAAAAGGTGTTTCAGGCGGTTGGAAGTACGGGCGTTGTCGAAAGCCTTTGTGTTTACGTCTGTGTTCCACCCTTGTCCAGTCATCGTGTGTTGGGACCTGGTGCCTGAGAATCGGGGGGAAGAAAAAAGATACTGGGAGGGTCTGTATGGTGGAATCAAGGGATCGGTTCATTCCTCCACAAATGTGTCGTACCGTTCCCGGATCCTTAAAGGTTACCATAATACAGTCCCCCACTATGGTTTTCCTGGTCTTCCCTAGCCATGGAACCCTTCTCACCATGATGATTTCGTTATTAAAATGGGATGGCAAGGGTCGGTTCCAGTTAAGCCATTTGATTACCTTTTTCTTAAGGGATTGGTAGTCCTCATTTTCCCCTGATCTTAAGTGGGGGGCACCAGCTAAGACCACCATTAATCTATTAGCTTCAGGCGGGAGGTCTGGCCTTCGTGGTCTGGGAGTTGGGCAAATGGGCGTGGGTGGGGGGGCGTTAACCTGATCTTGGTGTATTCCAGAGGACTCTATTTGAGAGCTATGGAAGGCTAAGTCCACGGGGTGGGTATGTCTGTTGCTTTGATTATTGTGCCGTGCCTGGAGTTGGATGGCCATAAGGGGTTGCAGAGGGGGGGCAGGCGGTGGGTTTCTGGGGGGGGGGCTTTATTGGCATTAGTTGCAGCTTCTGCTTTGGAAGGATCCCCAGCAAAGGAATGGGTTCCCGCTAGCTTTGTCTGCTTACTTACTAGAGTGTTCTAAGTGGTAAGAGAAGTTTCTAGTAGGGTGAGCCTGATCTCGACTTTTTTTAAGCTGTCGGTAATGGGCTGCAAAAGGGAGCGGAGTAGGAATTCAATGCTCCCTTTGGCAGAGAGTGGGAGGTTTAAGTTTGAAGAAATTACCTCTGGTTCTTTAGTGGTGGCCGTTATACTGGGGTTTGGGGGCGTGGGCGGTGGAATGGTAGGCACTATCTCCGTAGGCTTCCCCGATAGAGCGGTGTTAGTGCGTTTCTTGCCAAAGTCAAGATGTGATATTTTGGATTTCCCCCGCCCCCCCACTGTTTTCCGAGCACGTTTACTGGGTGGGGGCCTATGTAACTCCACCACTACATTTAATTTGGACTTGCTCTTATTAACCAATTGCGTAGGTGGGGTTTGAGTTACCAGGTTAATAGGGGTATGGGAGAACTCGAGAGGGGCTGGCTCTGTGTTTTTTCCAAGCGCTATCCCTGGAGTAGAAGGAATTTCCCTTAGTAAAACGGGGAAGTCCTCGAGTGTCGATTTAATCAGACTACTGGGTGGAGTGCCTTCCTCTTGAGTGGTGGGATAAGGAATGATATCGGTCAAGGGCCTGGTTTTCATAGATTCAATGGAGCGCCTGCGCTCCACCCTACGCTTCTCAAGCGAGCTTTCCTTGTCCGCTTCTCCTTTAGTGGGTTTAAAGTAATTATCCAAAGTCCCAGAGCTGGAGGCGCCATCCCTTGAGGGGGTTTCCCGTGGTGGGGGCGAAGGCATTGCCTTAATTGTAACACAAAGGGGGATCAAGAGAGTGGGCCCAGCCCAGCCTCCTTCGGCCACTGACGGCCAAAGACGGTCCCGCCCTTGTCCCGGGCTTCTCCCGGGACGCTCCCGCGCAGCGGTGTTCGTGCTCTTACTTATGGCCTAGGATATAATTGGGTAATGGGTAAGGGCGTGGCGATGAGGGAGAGCGGCCCAGGTGTTGCGGGCGGAGCTGAGCTGTGACTCTTGGGAAACTGAGTCCAGCCCCTCCTGCGCGCAGCCCTCACAGCCCTTAGCCCTGGTCTGTCCCAACAACGGCAGCTCCCAAGTTCCAGGCGCCCCTTGGCGAAGCGGGACCCGCGGAGCGGGTTCCGCGAGGCGTGAGGTCAGAGGCAAAGGCAATGGCGATCCAAACGCCGTCCAGCAGGTCCACGTACTGCCCAGGTATGTGCGAGTGTTGTCCCACGTAGAGGGAGGAATCCGGCAGCTTTCACTGGTCAGCTGAGGGCGTGGCGATGAGGGAGAGCGGCCCAGGTGTTGCGGGCGGAGCTGAGCTGTGACTCTTGGGAAACTGAGTCCAGCCCCTCCTGCTCGCAGCCCTCACAGCCCTTAGCCCTGGTCTGTCCCAACAACGGCAGCTCCCAAGTTCCAGGCGCCCCTTGGCGAAGCGGGACCCGCGGAGTGGGTTCCGCGAGGCGTGAGGTCAGAGGCAAAGGCAATGGCGATCCAAACGCCGTCCAGCAGGTCCACGTACTGCCCAGGTATGTGCGAGTGTTGTCCCACGTAGAGGGAGGAATCCGGCAGCTTTCACTGGTCAGCTGAGGGCGTGGCGATGAGGGAGAGCGGCCCAGGTGTTGCGGGCGGAGCTGAGCTGTGACTCTTGGGAAACTGAGTCCAGCCCCTCCTGCTCGCAGCCCTCACAGCCCTTAGCCCTGGTCTGTCCCAACAACGGCAGCTCCCAAGTTCCAGGCGCCCCTTGGCGAAGCGGGACCCGCGGAGCGGGTTCCGCGAGGCGTGAGGTCAGAGGCAAAGGCAATGGCGATCCAAACGCCGTCCAGCAGGTCCACGTACTGCCCAGGTATGTGCGAGTGTTGTCCCACCATGCCAATCTGCCAGTACCCTGCAGTTAAGTCAAAGGTACTGAGGAATTGGGCTGCCCCTAATTTATCTATCAGCTCATCTGCTCTTGGAATAGGGTGAGCATCTGTCTTGGTGACAGAGCTGAGCCCTCTATAGTCCACACGGAACCTCATCTCTCTCTTTTCACCTTGTTGATGAGGTTTGGGGACCAGAACCACTGGGCTAGCCCAGGGGCTCTCAGAGGGTTCAATGACCCCCAACTCCAGAATCTTGCGGACGTCAGCTTTGATGCTTTCCTTGACATGGTCTGACAGTCGATAGATTTTGTTCTTGACAGGTGCACTGTCACCAGTGTCCACATCATGGGTACACCAGTTTGTCAGACCAGGGGTCAGGGAAAAGAGGCTAGCATACTGCTGCAAGACTTGCTTGCAGTCAGTCTACTGTTGGACAGAGTGAATGTCTGAAAAGATCACACCATCTATTGACCCATCTTGTGGGCTGTAAGAGAGGAGGTCAGGGAGAGTTTCAGTCTCCGCTTCCTGTTCCTCATCAGTCACCATCAGCATGGTGATGTCAGCTCTGTCATTGTAGAGCTTAAGGCGGTTCACATGGATAACCCTTTTGGGTGTCCTGCTAGTGCCCAGGTCAACTAAATAGGTGACCTCACTCTTTCTCTCTAGGATAGGGTAAGGGCCACTCCATCTATCTTGGAGTGCCCTTGGTGCCACTGGCTCCAAAACCTACACCTGTTGCCCAGGTTGAAATTCAACCAGTGCAGCTTTTTGGTCATACCAGTGCTTCTGGAGCTCCTGGCTGGCCTCAAGGTTCTTGGATGCTTTTTCCATGTACTCAGCCATTCTGGACCTTAGGCCAAACACATAGTCCACTATGCCTTGTTTGGGCTCTTGAAGAGGCCTCTCCCAGCCCTCTTTTACAAGACAAAGTGGTCCCCTTCCAGGATGAACAAACAGAAGTTCAAAGGGTGAGAAACCTACTCCCTTCTGTGGTACTTCCCTGTAAGCGAAAAGCAGGCATGGTAACAGGACATCCCATCTCCTTTTGAGTTTTTCAGGGAAACCCTTGATCATACCTTTCAATGTCTTGTTGAATCTCTCAACAAGGCCATTGGTTTGTGGGTGGTAGGGTGTAGTAAACTTGTACTGCACTCCACACTCCTTCCACATGTGTGTCAGGTAAGCAGACATGAAGTTGGAACCTTTGTCTGAAACCACCTCCTTAGGAAACCCTACCCTGGTGAAGACACCCAGGAGGGCCTTGGCTACTGCAGGAGCTGTAGTAGTCCTAAGTGGAATTGCTTCAGGGTACCTAGTAGCATGATCCACTACTACTAGAATACATTTGTTCCCTGAGGCTGTGGGAGGTTCAAGTGGACCCACAATGTCCACTCCTACCCTTTCAAAGGGTACCCCCACCACTGGTAGTGGGATGAGGGGGGCCTTTGGGTGGCCACCTGTCTTGCCACTGGCTTGACAGGTAACACAGGAGCTAACAAACCCCTTCACCTTTTGGTGCACCTGGGGCCAGTAAAAGTGACTCACTAGCCTTTCCCAAGTTTTGGATTGCCCCAGATGTCCAGCTAGGGGGATGTCATGAGCCAAAGTTAGCAGGAACTCCCTGTATTTCTGTGGCACTACCACCCTCCTGGTGGCTCCAGGAGTGGGGTTCTGTGCCTCAGCATACAGTAATCCCTCTTCCCAATAAGCTCTGTGAGTACCACTGACATCTCCCTTTGCTTCTGAAACAGCTTGCTGCCACACCATTGGCATAGGGCACCCAGCTAGAGGGGTGGCTGATGTATGCCATGGCAGTGTAGGTGGTGGGCATGGCACACAGGGATGTGTGCCATGTCGACTCTTTGAGTTGTCTTGTACCCAGACACTCAGCCTGCAAGGGCAGTGTTTGTGTGTAAGGGTACAGGGCCTCTAAGGGTGGCACAATGAGTGCTGCAGCCCTTAGAGGCCTTCCCTGGTCACAAGGCCCTGGGTACCTAGGGTACCATTTACCAGGGGCTGACATGTGGCCAGGGTTTGCCAATTTGTGTTTTAGGGAAGGAACATAGGCCCTGGGCACCTGATTGGCAGGAGTCCAGGGCACACTCAGTCAAAGTACATGCAGCAATTCAGCAAAAAGTGGGGGCATACCATGCAAGAAAGATGGCACTTTCTCACAGGGAGTCCTTAAATTAGTCATGGGACCAGACTCAACCCTGAAACTACATCGCACTTCAATCTTCTGGACACTTGGACTTTGACTGGAACCAAGACTGCACCAAGGAAGATTCCTGCTGCTCCTGCTCTCGCTGTTCTTAAAGTCTTAATTGTCTGTGCTTCTACCAGGTTCTACAACAGAGACCTGTTGGAAACAAGGACACCCGAAGAAATCTCCCTTTGAGTGAAGGAATGACTCCCCTGCCTCCGCAGGCACCACAACAAAGCTGACCAGTCTGCTGCTCATGTCGTTCTACGGACTTCCCAAGGCCCAGCAACATAGGTAGTGGTTCTGCAACTTCCTCAAGGCCAGATATGCCCTCTCTGCAATTTTGAGGCCAGTATCCCTCGTCGCAACCACTGGGACCAAACCCCTGTGCACTGTGTCGAATTGTCATTGCCAATGCTTGTTGGCTCTGCACTCCAGAGATGTTTGGGAGCAAAAAGCTCCCGCAGCTCTTCCCTCCAAGATCATAGTCCTCACCGTATCCTCTGCACTGTGTGCATACATCTTTTGTGAGCTGACTGAGGTCCTCATGAGACCCTGAATCCTTCAGCCTGTGGCTACTCTAAGGGTACTCTAACACTTCAGTGGCCTCCCCTGCTTACACAGGGCCTGCTCCGACTTTTCTGCTGTTGGAGAGTCCCCTAGACTTTTGGTCTCAACGTTGCTCCTTTTCAGTCATCCACGCCAGTTGCGGCCACCAAGGCTTGCTGGTGCTCCCGGACACCAACCACCTAGTCACCCACATGGGACAGCTCGTGGTCTTCCTCAGCATCACCTGGTCCTCACAGCTGCAGGGACAAGGTCACCATTCAGAACCTCCCGACATAGGCAAGCATGGTGTCTCCTAATCACCTCAGAGTGGCAGACTCCGTCCCCTCTGATGCAAGTTCTTCACTTCCAGAATCCACCCTTTGATTCCACCGACTCATTCACAATCTTTTCCAGAATCATCATCTTCGAAGTCGTCCATTGTTGTTTACAGCAGGTTCCGACGTCACTTCATCCCTATGCACCCGGCTTTGCTGGTGTAGGTAACCTGGTTCCCAGGGCATCCGCAGGTGGGTTGGCTCTCCAACCGGACTTCCAAACAGTTTATTCTGGGAAGGGTCCTTCTTCAAAACAGCAACTTCTCCATTGACTTCCATTGGGCGCCTGGCTGTGTTTCCACTCTGCACACAGCCTCAGTGGGGTTGCTGGGTACTTACCTTGGCTGCTTGCGTTCCCAGCTCCTCTGGGTCTTCTGTTCCAAGTCTCCTTTGCAGTTTGTATTCCACTTTTTTTAGTATATGTTTGGGTTCTTCTGGAGAACACTGTATTTTGTTCTACTTACCGGATTGCTTTTGAAGTATTTTTGTGTATTGAGTTAATATCTACAGGTAGGAGATATATCAATGTGATAGTGATATCGTTGTACTAAATACTTATTTTTGCTAAACACTGTGGTTTTTCATCCAAGGTACACTAGAGATCAAACTGGTAAAACAAGCGGCTTAACACTCCTTCAAAATAAGCCTGCTTTCTTCAGCTACCACTGAGAGCTTTCTATCGTTCTCAAAGACCTAAAATCACCATAAGGGTTGCCTGGCTTAGTGCAAGGTGCACCACTTGAATAAGTGTGCACCATATAGTAAGCCAGCCTCCTACACTGGTGATCTGAAATTGCATGTCGTGGAAAGTACTGCTGTAGTTCTAAGGCTGAAATCTCATGTCCTTCCCTACAGTGTTAGATTCTGAGAAGTGTAGGTTTTCAAAAAGTATACACAGGATTTGTAGGCCATTGTGGCCCTTATGCATTTACAGTGCTAACTTGACAATTACATTTGGTATTGCTATTAGTTGGGCCTTGATGTGAGTAAGGTATTTTGTGCATTCACTGAGATACTTGACAACTGCATAATCTACAAGGTAATTGATTAAAGTTTTGTTGGTCTTTTTTCGTGCACAATATAGTAACCTATTTTTGCATAACCTTGTGTAGTCTCTTTAATGATGTACTCCTAGTGTGAGTGTGTTGCGCGATGCTTTACACATTGCCTCAGATAAGCCAGCCTGCTCTGCACCAAGCTACCAGAGGGCGAGCACAGGTCATCGTTGGTGTGCAACTTACTTGCCCTGACTAGAGTGGTGGGTTCTGCCTGGCTGAGGTGCGTACCCTAGCCAACCAGAAACCTCATTTCTAACAGCCATGTAAAAATCAAATTAAAAAATAAAAACCAATAAACAGCACTAGAAAGTAATGCTGTACAGTACCAGAACTTTGTTGTGTTCCATTTACAATGTTATTTCATGGCAAACCATGGATTCAAATTTAACGCATAAGCAGAGATTGGCAAAATAACAGTTTAGCTTTTTGTACTATGCATACACTCGCTTCACAGACACTGACAGACCCATCACGCCCATCTGCACGTCCACAGATATTGCACTACATACGCACAAGGACCAACAATGTACCAGATATAAAAAGGCATACACGCACAAAGATAGCGCTTTATGTGGCAATACCGACTGGTGTGAGGTAACATGGGGGGATGGGGGGGAGAGAATGACCACAGGGGTGAGAGGGACTGTCTGCAAACATATGCACTCGGCACATGCTGGTAAGAAATTAAATAAATGGGTTGAACCCAGAACTGTGACTGGGGGTGAGGGTCTGAAAAACGTCCGCGCTCCGTCAATCATCTCCGTGTTTGCATTAAATAATTTAATACCCGCCCAGCCTGCTAGACCATGGAATGATATGATCCACAAGAAACAGTACTTAGTCCAAGCTCCACAGCATAGACAAGGACTCTAAATCACAAAAGAAAGCCAGAGGTCAGGATGGGCCGCTGACACTAATAGGAAGCAAGGAAACAAGTGGCGAAGAAGCCAACCATTGGCAAGTAAAGGTAAGTGATGGGCGGGCTCTACACACCTTTTAAGATTTTTTTTTTTTTAATGTACAAGATATTTCACAAGCACAGTGCAAGCGAAGCCTCAAAAAGCTACGTGAGGAAATGTTTGCATTTGCAGTGATTCAACAACGTACATGAAAAAGTTGTGTGATGACCTGTCACAATTGATACCCGAGCTGAAGTGCTTTCCTGTAAGAGTTCCTTGCCACTTTTTAGATAGTATGCTGAAAGCACCTTTACAATCTTCAGAGTTAATGATGAATGCTAATGACTTAAGTCCATTCTGGTACACTGTTTTGTTACGCACGGAAACTAAAACACAAATTTCTCATTTTATGCTTTGTGTGGCATCAACGAAAGTCATCCCAACTGTCACTTAGCTGGTGGTGCTCAGTCCTAGAGGCTATAAATGCTGTATCATCCATGTGGCAACTGTTTACAGAACTTTTGCTGAGTAAGGATGTCAAAGGCAAGAAATGTGAGGATCTTTGATCACATATTGATAGTTATTTGAAAAAAGGAACTCTACTGTATTGAAGTATTATATGGTGTACTACAAGTGTGGTTTGTAAAAAAGTTATTTGGACCTCATTTACACTGTACGTACACTGTCTGTATACCATGCACTACTATCAGTGCAGAAAGCAAGCAATAATAGAAGCAAAAAGTTCCATAAACACAGGACAAACACTTTCTGTAGTTTTTAATGGCGCGATAATGTGTAACCACTGTTTTTTTTAAGGTATTGAAATCACTTGAAAACAGAGGGTGGAAAAACCCACCAGAACTTACCAAAAATAGAAACTGAAAACAGGAAAGCCTACAGCATGATCTCAGGGTTTCACAGCCTTCTATGGGACTTACCACCCGAGGGAGGGTCAGACATGTTCGAGTTGAACAGGTTACTCAACAGCTTCATGGAAACTTCCTACCACACACACTCTCGACATTTCTTAAAAGCTTTTATATAATGCTATGCGTCTCCTTTGAGTGCTCTGTGGCTGCAATGTGAGTGATGTGAAAGAACAGGCTGTTAAAACCAATCATGGAGGGCGTCTCAATCTGATATTCCTCAGTTGTGTCCACCACACCATAGAACATGGGGCAGTGGGTCAGCTACTTTAACCATAGGCTCTCTTTACTGAGTGACAGCATATTGTTTGTGCAAATCCACCTAGAAGGTAATCCAACTAGTCATTGACAGGTTGATAGACCTTCACTAATATTTTGTATTTATATATGTATTACTTTGTAAAACATGTAGGCCACCTTTATACACTAAAGTGTACAAAAAAGTGATGGACGTAATAATTGAATTAATCTCAGCCACTGGTAATTACTCTGGGCTGCATTCATGTCACCTCAGTTTGGACTTTGTAATATGCAAGTCAGTCTTCAGCCTACTCCAAACGGGACAGTCCAGCCCCAACTGCCAAGCCAGGTCCTTCCTGAACTGAAACACAAACAATGGAGGACCTAGAGACTGTATGCATTTGGAGCCTCGAGGGGACCCATGACCCAAAGACCTGCTCAGACTGATGCAACATGCACCTGAAAGCCC
Source organism: Triturus cristatus (assembly GCF_964204655.1). Classification (NCBI taxonomy): domain Eukaryota; kingdom Metazoa; phylum Chordata; class Amphibia; order Caudata; family Salamandridae; genus Triturus; species Triturus cristatus. The sequence goes on from NC_140592.1 coordinate 1,189,584,494, forward strand.
TGAGGAAGCAAGCTGATGGCAGCGCTATGTAAGATGCTGCGACGTTCAAGGTCAAGAGGAAGGGCCCAGGAGCAGTCACAGAGCCGGAAGTCATCATCGCATTCAGTCGTTGAGTCATTTGCGCAAGTCCAGGACCCACAAGAAGAAAAAAAAAAAAAAAAAGTCAAAGCACACTTCGACTTCACCTTCTCAGTCAGCCGACGAGGGAGCATCACCTCTTGAGGTCTGGCTCCGCAGTTGAGCAAGCATCTGGGTCGGCTCCACACTTCAGAGTTCCTGGGAGCCGGAGCTGCCCACACCCAATTGCATGAATTTTGAGGCCATTCACCTCATCTTTGGGCAGCCCGTTCCCTTGGGCACAGCTTCGGGCCCCAAAGGGTCATAAAAGGCCCCTACTGTACCCACACTGGCAACTCCAGTGCCACTAGAGTCCCAGGAATCCACAGATTGATCTGGATCGGCGCTGGCCATGCCGAACTTTCCCCGACATTAATCCCAAGGCCAACACTGCCAAGCCATCCCCATCCTCATCCCAGACATGGAGCCAGAGGGGGCTTCATCAGACACTAGACTAGGGCTATGCCTTGCTGGCCATTGCATGAGCCCTATCCGTACAGGCCAAGACTTTGGGACGGGTAACTAAACCCTGAAAGATTCCAACCTTATGAGGAACAGCTGGACTGGATATTTCTGATACTGGCATGCTTTCTCTCTACTGTGGCTACATAGAAGGGAGCTTCTTTCGTAATAGTGGTGTGGAGGGCAGCTGAGGTCCTGGACTGTAGCCTGCTCATGGTGGCAATCAAGACTAATGCCTTGACAGAAGTGCTTCAGCCAGGAGTGCCCCTACCGAACTGCACACTGACTGACATCCTGCTTAAGACCTGGTCTAAGCCCACTGCTACCGCCCTGCTCCAGGGGACCCAAAATTTCTCACCCAACACCCTTAGTGGTCCAAGTCTCCATGTTTCATCAACATCCTAGCACTCTGCCGCACCCCCAGATAGGAAATCCAAAAGGCTGGACAAAGAAAGACTCAGAGAAAAAAGTTTTCTTCCACCAGCCTGGCACAGCATGCCTTTTGGGCCGCTTTTCCCATGCGATATGAGATACGGTTCAGCAGAGGAGGACCTGGCCATGCACTCGCAGGCTGTTGTCTACGGGAGAACTTCAGCAAAGTTCACCATCCAGAACAGTTTTATTGATAGTGGCCCTACAACGCCGCACCTGGTTGAAGAGGACTTGCTTTTCTGGGGGATGTCCAATTCTCACCAATGGACATGGCATTTGATGTGGCTCTCGCGTCTTCAGAGACATGAGGGGATTCGGCACTGGAGCAGTTTGACAACAGGCCTACGGCTAGGTCCATGGGCCTCTCTAGGGCCCCTTATCATCCTCAATCTGCCTTTCGTGGCCACCGACTGGGCAGGCAACTGAATCTTTACCCATCCAGCCACTGCAGGGCACAAGCTACCCAGCTTCTGTGTGGACGAGGTTCCTACCAGCAATGTGGGTGGGGTGGACAGGAATCAGGTCAGTCCACAATTCCCCCTGCAGCCAGTCTCCAAACTCTTTTAGTCTGCCCACTGTAGGAAGCTGGCTCTGTGTATACTATACCAAAGCAAGGTATATGTGCAGAGTCCAGTGGATCCCCAAAGGCTTACAAAGGTAAAAGTAGATAATACCATGCTCTATTTGAGATAGTGTGGGCGAGCAGTAAGACTGTATCAGAGGGTAGTGTTAAGCATTTATTGTACACACTCAGGCAAGAAATGCCACACACTCAAAGAGGCTGCAGGTGACGTTGGGGAGTCCTGGAAAGGGGGGGTGGGGTTGACCTACATTGGACTCGGACTCTGGAGCGCTGTTGACAACACCGGGACCAGTGGGCCACTCCGACTCGTGCCATAGGTGTCGGGTGCAGTGGTGGTTCCAGGGGCAGGGTTTCTTTGTCCTCAGCAGGCTTGGAGTCTTTCTTCGGAAATTCTTTTGAACTGTTCACAGTAGATCCGGTCTTTGTTGATGGCAGTCGGTCCTCCAAGGGCAGGGTCTTCAAACTGTGGGGCGCGACCCCCAGGGGGGCCGTGGAGTGATGCAAAGGGGGTCGCGCCTTCCCAGTCACACTTCTGCCCAGGCCCAAGGGCTTCAGCCCCCCCCCCCCACACTTCCCCCGTCCTGTGTCTCAGCCCGGGCTGCTGCAGTGAAACTTGAGCTGCTGGGGGCTCAGCTGGGCAGTGTCTGGATTCCTATCTCCGGCACCCCCGTGTTTTTTCACAGGTCTTTAACCCCTTCAGTGCCCATGACGAGCTGGACTCGTCATGGGCTGCGGTGGCGCTGTGCCCATGGCGAGTCCAGCTCGTCATGAACTCCGCCCGCTAATGGAAGGCGCGGCACTGGGCGGGGAAAGGGGCGGGCATGCAAGGGGTTAAAGACCATTTGCATTTTAACATGCCTTTGTAAACTGGTTACAGAGGCTTAGGTTGTTTTGCTGGTTCCAGTACTCCCTGGGTCCCCACTGTGCCTATTCCTTACATTTGGATTTTACATTCACTGCCGTAGTGTGAGAATGCATTTCATGGAAAGGAATACAAAGTTGGCTTCCTGGGGGCGCCGTGTGTGAAAGTTTATTGTGCTTTTGAAGCACCTGCTGCAGCGTTTCTTTCCCCGGCAATTACCAGGCCTCACATAAATGTCAAGATAACTCGTGTGATTAATTATCTTCCTGGAGAGAGATCAGTGTTTTGTATAGTTGAGGTTTTGACTTAGGTGAAGTTAGTGCAGAGGGTTAATATGCCTGCTGCAAAGAACGTGTACCAAGTAGATTACAGAGTGCAGATCAGCAGGTTACTGCTTTCAAAAGAGACATCCTTTTGTTACTTGCAATTTATAACTTAAAGTCCTAATATAGAATAGTGAGCTATTAACTTTCATCCTAGAACAGCATGCACACTACAAAGAATACCTTATTAGACCATTGATTAATGTTGCAAAAAGGGTTAATTTGGCTAGAAATCAATTCTTATTATTAAAGGAAACTCCCAACTATGCTGTTTCTTTTTCGACTGAGTTTGTGCTTCTCCACACCAAGCACTCTTGAACTATACTGCCTACCAGTATGGATGACATGTGACTCCTATACTTTTAGTCCTTTGGCTTATGTAACATTTCCTATACACTGATTTACACACTTATGATTGTCTCTGTGTAATGTGTGTGTGATGCAAAGTGCTCGGACACCCTACACTGGTATGAGTGGCACTATATAACTAATTCAATGCATCTGAGAGTGTGGGGTTATGGAGACTTGGTCACTGTTAAAGGGTGCTAGTGAGAGAATCCGTGGTGGGGGTGGTCATGGGGGGGGGGGGGGGGGGGCACCAACAAACATAGTCGCACAGGGCACCACCAGCACTAAAGCCAGCCCTGGGAAGTATGCACAGATAAGCGCTGAAAATACCGCCTTAGGTGACTGCTTTTTTTTGTACCGACAGGGCCATCAAAATAATCTGCTGGTAACCCTAACCATAGGACTGGAAGTTTGTTGCAGGATCAGCACATTATTTATTTCCTTCACCCTCGATCCCCGATTAATGCCGCAATAGTTTAACTTAGATCTTAAAGTCTACGCCCCGTCAATAACATGCTGAGTTACTTCATGGGTCTGGGAATGCACCCTGCATTCAGACAACTCATTCCTCATTCTCGCCCTTTATTGTCACGCTCACCTTGCACTCACAGTGATCACAATGCACTCACACTGATCACCATGCACTTGCACCATTCACCCGCTCACCTTGCACTCACAGTGATCACTCTGCACTCAAAATGCACTTGTCCTGCTCACACTATACCTCAACCTGCAGTCACACGAGTACACTACTCATCCTGCACTCATGTGACACTTCACTCACCTGTCCCCCTCACTACTCAATATGCAACTCACTCAAACAAGCCCATCAGTAATCATACATTCATTCATCTCATTCTGAACTTGCATCCGCACCCAAAATGAGAGAGGACAGCAAGGGAGTGAGAGAATTTGATTGAAGAGGTCAGGGATGAGGAGAAATGTGAATTGCCGAAGAGAAGTGTGGACACGCAAGAAGTGAGTGTGATCCAAAGGAGAGGGCTTCTGTTAGAACAAAGGGGAGATGTGAAAGAGGAATGGGGGGACTGGAGAGGTGTAAGATACAAATAGACAAAAATTTGAATGAAGAGACGAGGTGAATGAGAAGTGCTGAGGGGCACGGGAGGTGACAGGGCCAGAGAGGCCATGAGATAAATGTGAGAGACTGTTAGAGATGAGGGCAGTGAAAGGACAGAATGGCAAGAGGTGATTAAAGGTGAAGTGAGAGGTTGAATGGGGAGAGTTCAGAAGTTGTAAAAAGGGGTGAAAGAAAATGACCTGCAAAGTGACAGAGGGATCCGGGGTTAGGAGAGGAGAGAGGGATGGAAGGGAGGGGGTGAGAGGAAAGCTGCATGGGTAAACGGCTTAACTCTACACAAAACCGCCAGGGTTTTAAGGGACCCCTGCTTCTTCCGGTCAGGGCCAGGTGAGCTTCTAATGTGGCAGCACATATTGCTGCAGAGTGGAAGGCCCTTCACAAAGGTTGACTTGAAATCTTTCTGATGATAATTGCTGTATTTTGGTTATAAATGGGTACTGATTGGGTGAAATCTTCCCTCAGCGTTACTGTGTGTAACAAATATCAAAATAATGAAGCAATGCTATCCCAAAATACGCGGCATCACATAACCTCATTTACATTTTCATCTCACGCAATTTAGTCAACAGGTTTAGACATTTTTGTCAGGAGGGGGTCCTTACGCCTCAAAATGTTGACAGGGGGGTCTCGGTATCCAAAAGTTTGAAGACCTCTGTCCAAGGGGTTCTGGAGTTTACTGGCTGCAGGACAAGGCAATTTTTGGGCCAGGATCTCTGGAAACTGCAGACAGGACAGTAGGACTGGGGCCAAGTCCGTTCTTCTCTGCAGTCTCCTCTGCTGGACGTCTTCTTTCAAGGGTTGCGTGAATCTGCCTTACTGGTTCTGGGCTGCCCCCTAAATACCTTATTTAGGGGGTCTCAAGGTCAGTAGCCAGTGGGCTACTGACCATAGGTTGACCACACTCTGTGCTCACCCCACATGGGGGAGTGGGCACAATCCCTAATCCTGATTGGAGAGTGCCCGTTATCTGCAAGACGGCGGAAACTGAAGAGTGGGCTTCACCTTGCCTTCCCACCAAAAAGGGGGTGAAACAAGAAGGGGACCTGCTCCCAGTAGGAGAGGCTGGGGGTCGTGCTACAAAGGCAGCAAGGCCTTTGAAGCTCCACTGCCACAGATGGTTCTTGAACACCTTCACCCAGGAAATGCTTGGTTTCAGGGCCCAGGGAGCGAAGACTCCCACCCCAGAGGTCCGGAAGGAAAATGCTACTTACCAGTATGCATCTGTTCTTGGCTTGTAGAGCTGCAGATTCGTACACATTGCATTAGATCGCCATCTGGTGTTGGGCTCAGATGCTTGCACCTTGTTGTTGTCTTGGAAGAAGTCTTTTGAAGTCACAAGATAGGTGACTCCCCTCTTGGACGATAGTGCACATGGGCATCAACTCCATCCTCAGATTGTTTTTCGCCATGATGGGAGTCAGTAAGAAACAGAAAACATGTCCATGTGAATGTATCCAATTAAAATACTGGGGCGTGTACAAATCTGCAGCTCGACATGCCAAGGACAGATGCATACTGGTAAGTAGCATTTTCCGTTCGAGGCATATGAGCTGCAGATCATACACTGTGCATAGACTGTACAGCAGTGTCTCCCCTAGCGGTGGTCACCTGTATCCGTGGCAGTGGTTTGTAAAAGTGTATTAAGAACAGCTTAGCCTACAGAAGCTTGTTTAGCCTGCACATCAACACAGTAGTGTTTGGTGAAGGTATGCGGTGTAGACCATGTTGCTGCTCTACATAGGTCTTCTAAGGGGGATGTTCCCTAAGAATGCCATGGAAGCCCCTAGTTTGCAAGTTGAATGCGCTCTAGGGGGAATGGTTAATGTGCGTTTAGCCTTTTGGTAGCATATTTGAATACATTTCACTATGCACCTGGCAATCCCAGCTTTGGAGATGGAGTTACCCTTATGAGGTGGAGCGATGGCTACAAACAGTTTTGTTTTTCGAAAGGGCTTAGTCCTGCCAATGTAATATAGTAGTGCTCTTAACGTCTAGCGTGTGAAGGGCTCTCTCTGCTACAGAGTCTGGGTGTTGGAAAAACACCAGTAACTCAACTGATTGGTTTAGATGAAAAGCAGAGATGACTTTGGGGAGGAATGTTGGATTTGTTCTGAGAACCACCTTGTTACGATGTATTCGTAAGAATGGTTCTTGTATGGTTAAAGCCTGTATCTCACTTAATCTCCTGAGAGATGTAATCGGGACAAGGAAAGCTACTTTCCATGTGAGGAATTGAAGCTCACATTTATGTAAAGGTTCAATTGGGGGACCCATGAACCTGGTAAGAACAAGGTTTAAATTCCACACCGGAGAGGGTGGTATTCTGGGAGGAACTATTCTTTTAGTGCTGCGAGATGTAACCTTATGGATGAATATGCCAGATTACATCTTTGCAAGTGTAACAAGTAACAAATGATATCCTGGATGGAAGCATCCAGCGGGTCAATAGGATTGTTGTTGCAGTAGATGACAAATCTTTTCTATTTTGCTGCATAGCATGCTCTAGTAGTTGGACGTTTGGCTTCTTTAATAATATTCATACAGACCGGCAGAAGGTTAAGATAACCAAACTCTAGGACTTCAGGAGCCAGATTGCGCTGACCTGGATCGGGGTGTCTTATCGCTCCATGGTTCTGCGTTAGCAATGTTGGGGAGAGGCGTAGTTTTTGGTGTGGCACTACTGAGATTTCCAACAGTGTCGTGAACCAAGGTTGACGTGCCCATGTGGGAGCCATCAGGATCATTGAGAGACTGTTTGAGCTTGCGTACTACTAGGGGAATCAGTCGGAGTGACGGAAAAGGGTACACAAATCTGCCCGACCATATCATCCGTATCACATTGCCTTTGGACAACGGGTGTGGAAACCTGGCCGAGAAGGTTGGGCAGTACGCGGCAAACAGATCTATTTCTGGTTGACCCCACAACTGAAAAAATGGTTGAAGAACTTGGGGCTGGAGTTCCCATTTGTGTATTTGCTGTATCTGTCGACTGAGCAGATCCGCAATCTGATTATGAACTCCTGAAAGGTGTTCTGCAAGCAGGTATATGTTTTGTGGAATGGCCCATCTCCAAATGCTTTGTGCGAGCTGGGATAGCTGCAAAGGATGTGTGCCCCGCGGTTTTTGTATGTAATACAGGGCTGTCGTGTTGTCCGTCCGGCCTAGGACAGTATTGTGTTGTAGTTGGAATGATTTGAGCGCTAGGAATATTGCTAGTAATTCCAGGTGATTGCTCTGGAGGACTTTTTGTTGAGTGGTCCATTTGCCTTGAATTGTATGTTTTAGGAGATGCGCTCCCCAACCGGTGAGTGATGCGTCTGCTGTTCCTTGCTGGGAGGGAGTGCTGTTTAAATTTGGCAACTAGGGCTTGCATAGTGGCTATCCTGGCTGAAGTGGGATATGCCGGAGCTCTGGAGGTGTCTATTGTGGCCCCTAGATACTCATGTATGTGGGAGGGCTGGAGATGTGACTTGGTATAGTTTATTGTGAATGCCAAGTTGTGTAGCAGCTGGATGGTTTGGTAAGTGAGATGAACACTGTTTTTGTGAATTGGCTTTTATCAGCCAGTCGTCGAGATATGGGAAGACATGGATTTGTTGCCTTCTGAGGTGTGCTGCTACTACCGCCAGACATTTTGTGAACACTCTGGGTGTAGTGGTTACCCCGAATGGAAGGACTTAATTGGTAGTGCTGTCCGTCCACCATGAATCTTAAGATATTTCCTGTGAGCGGGGTGAATGGGAATATATAAGTAGGCGTCCTTGAGATCTAGTGTGGCAAGGAAGTCGCCTTGTTGAAGTAGTGGAAGAACCTGTTGAAGAGTGATCATGTGGAAATGATCTGAGTTTATGTAAAGATTGAGCGGTCTGAGGTCGAGTAAAGGCCTGAGGGTGCCGTCCTTTTTGGGGGATTAGGAAATACAGCGAGTAAACCCCTGTTCCTTGATGCTTTAAGGGAACTGGTTCTATTGCTTGCTGTTGAAGCAGTGAGAGAACCTCCAGTTTTAAGAGCATGAGATGTTCTGAGGACATTGGACCCTATTTGGGTGGTATGGTGGGTGGGGTTGCTGCAGGTTGCAGGCAGTAACCATACTGGATAAGGAGTAGTTTCTTACCTGTAACTCCAGTTCTGTAGTAGGGGTATCTCCGTTATAGTCATAATCTATGAATAATCCCCGCCCATGTGCGGGGACCCCGGAGCAATCAAAAAATATCTCTTAAGCTGTCCCGCATTTGCAAACCTGCAAAGACACTTAAGAGACAGACAAAATAATACAGCCTAATCACAACAAGGCTGCACTGGCCAGCACTTCCTCTGAAGTGAACACAAAAGCCAAAATAAAGTTTAAATGTTATTTTTATTCACATCTGACATCCTCCTTTATTACCACACACTCCCTTCACCAAAATCCCTTTAAACAATAGAGAGGAAGGGGTGGACAGACAAGCCCTATAGGCTGTCATTATGTGTCTGCTAAAGGGATACCGTGCCTTTAAGAAACTCTCCAGAGACCCCCGGTATCCCAGGATGCACAGCCAACACAAGTTACTTTCAGTTCTTTTTGAAGGTGTATAACAACAGGCCTGATACTATCAGGTTACTCCACCGGGGAGGAGGGAGGGTCGCTTATGACTATAACAGAGATACCCCTACTACAGAACTGGAGTTACAGGTAAGAAACTACTCCTTCTGTAGTAGGGGATCTCTGTGTATAGTCATAATCTATGAATAGAATGGCAAGCCCTTCCCAACCAACAAGCAGCGATGGAGTAAGCCCAACCACCAACAAATCACTGTGCAAACAAATTTCTCAGCGAAGCCTGTCCAACCTGCGCATCTGCCCTAGCATCAGAATCCAGGCAGTAATGCTTCGTAAACGTATGGACTGACTTCCAGGTGGCAGCCTTACAAATGTCCGCAATGGGAACATTCCTAAGCAAAGCTGTAGTAGCAGCCTTGCCTCTAGTCGAATGTGCCGTAGGCTTACCCCCCAAGGTTTTATTAGCTTTTTGGTAACAAAGCTGAATACAGGAAACAATCCATCTGGAAATGGACTGTTTTGAGGTAGCTAAACCAGTTCTTACCGAACCATAATTAACAAACAGTTGATCCGACCTGCGGATATCTTTTGTCTTATCCAGGTAGAATTTCAGTACCCTACGTACATCAAGTGAATGCAGAGACCTCTCCGCCGGAGAGGAAGGATGCTGAAAAAACGTAGGCAAAGTTATCATTTGATTTACATGGAAATCTGATATCACCTTAGGTAAAAATTTAGGATGGGTACGCATCACTACTTTAGAAGCATGGAAAACAGTATACGGCTCTTGACAACACAGAGCCTGAATCTCACTCACCCTCCTGGCCGATGTAATGGCCACAAGGAAGGCAGCCTTCCAAGACAGATGCTGCAACGAAGCCTTATGGATAGGCTCAAAAGGCTCCCTCAACAATCTAGATAGCACCACATTCAATTCCCATGGTGGAGAAGGTCTTCTAACAGGGGGGAAACACCTTACGCAAACCCTCCAAAAAACTTAATCACAGGAATTTGAAAAAATGAGGTTTGAGAAGGGCCCTTCCTATACGCAGTCAGAGCTGCGAGATGAACCTTAATAGACTGAAAATTAAGCCCAGATTGAGCCAACTGCAGCAGATAAGGTAAAATAACATCTTTACAGGATGTCGGGTCAAAGTCCTTTGCCTTGCACCATAAGCAGAATCTCTTCCACTTATAGGCGTAAGAAGTCCTCGTAGACGGTCTCTTCGCCTCTTTCAAGATCTCCATACAGTCCTGAGGTAGGTTCAAGTGTCCATACTGTACTAGCTCAGGAGCCATGCTGCCAAACTCAAGGACGAGAGATTGGGGTGAACCATCTGTCCTCCGAACTTCGTGAGAAGGTCCGGCCGACACGGCAGGCGTCTGTGCGGCAGAACAGACCGGTGAAGAAGGTCGGTGAACCACCATTGCCTCGGCCACTCCGGAGCAATCAGGATCATTCTGGCTCTGGATTGCGACAGCTTGATCAACACCGCCGGGATCAGGGGAATGGGTGGAAAGGCGTAGAGAAAGCTGTTGGACCAGCTGATCCATAGGGCATTCCCCAGCGTCCCTGGTTGGTAGTACCTGGACGCGAAGTCGCGGCATTTGCTGTTTTCTGCCGTAGCGAACAGATCTATATCCGGAGTGCCCAACTCTGCGAAGACGTCTCTTAGCACGTCGTCGTTTAGCACCCACTCGTGGTTCTCTTGAACGAGCCTGCTGAGCGCGTCTGCTTGGGCATTCTGCACTCCCGGCAGATGGGTCGCCGTGATCGTCAGGTTCCTGGCCACCAGCCAGTTCCAGATCGCCTGTGCCTCCCGAGACAGGGTGCGTGAACGTGAGCCCCCCTGCTTGTTGAGGTAATACATGGTCGTAGTATTGTCCGTCTGAACCAGCAGGGAGTTCGTCTTGAAGGAGGGATGGAACGCCTTCAAGGCCAAGTGTACCGCTCTGAGTTCCAAAAAGTTGATATGGTAAGTCGTCTCCATCTGCGACCATATCCCCTGAATCTGAAGAGGGCCCGAATGTGCTCCACAGCCCTGGAGAGATGCATCGGTCACTATGGTCTGGACCGGAATATCCTTGTGAAAAGGAGTCCCCTTCAGACATTCTCTGGAGCACACCACCATTTCAGAGACTGCCGAGCGTGTTGAGACAGCTGTATCCTGTCCTCCCAACGCCCCCGCCTCTGGTCCCATTGATCCTCTAGACATTCCTGTAGGGGCCTCATATGCAGACGTGCATTGGGGGTGAGAAAGATGCAAGAAGCCATCGACCCCAGTAAGGAAGACACCGTCCTCACCGTAGGAGAGCGGGATGAGATGCCGAGCCTTCCCACGGATCGATAAGCGTCTCTCCTCCGAAGGACACACGCTTGCGTTCAAGGTATTGACTGAGGCCCCCAAGTACTGGAGACACTGCACAGGGATCGGCACTGACTTCGACATGTTGATGTGCAGTCCCAGGCGATGCAGCAAGGCAGCTGTCCTGTTGAAATGTCACTGGGCTTCCTGGTAAGTGGACGCTTTGATCAACCAATCGTCCAGGTATGGGTACACAAACACCTTGGTCTTCTGCAGGTGTGCCGCGACCACTGCCATGCACTTGGAGAACATCCGTGGTGCAGACTTCAGGCCAAACGGGAGTACTGAATACTGGTAATGGTTGTTGCCTACCAGAAACCTCAGGAACTTGCGATGCTTTGGTGCGATCGGCACATGAAAGTAAGCGTCCTGCAGATCTATGGCGCACAGCCAGTCTCCTCGATGCAACTGAGGGTAAATCTGATGTAGGGACAACATACGGAACTTTTCTCTGCGGATCCACTTGTTTGCTTGCCGCAGATCTAGAATAGGCCTGAACTCGTTCTTGTCCTTTTTTCTTACGAGAAAGAACCGTGAGTAGAGACCTCTTCCTTTTTGCTGCAAAGGAACCGCTTCTATCGCCCTCTTTTTTAACAGAACGTCTGCCTCCCGCTGGAGCTCCCTCACCATGTAGGAGGAGCGCACTGGTGGAATCTGTGGAGGCGGGCTGGTGAAACGAAGACAGTAACCATTGCAAACAATATTCAGCACCCACTTGTCCTGCGTTATTGTCCTCCACTCTGCCAGGTAGTGTTGAATACTTCCCCCCACCGGAGCGGGTAACGGATGAGGGGGAAGTAACTTTTCAGGGCTTCGACCCGGCCGGGCCTTTGTTCCCCGACGAGGACTGATGCGGTCCTCTGCCGCTTCTAAAAGGACTGCCTCGGGAACTGCTGTTGTTGCTGGGGCTGTTGTTGGTGGCCCGACTGACGCCCTTGACCTCTCTGCTTGGCGTAGCGCCTGCCCGAGGATCGGAAGGACCTCCTCTGCTCCTTGGGCCTCTCCAGCCCCACCGCCTTCAGAGTTTCCGCCTCAGCCTTCATGCGGGCCATCTCGTCATCCGCATGCGACCCGAACAGCGTCGTGCCAGAGAATGGTAAATTGGCGATCTTCTGCTGCGCTTCAGGCTTGAGCGGGGTCAGCCGCAGCCAGGAATGCCTCCTCATGTGTATGCCGTGGCAGTACCCATGGGCCGCCAGCAGCGACACATCCCCCGCCGCACTGATGATCTGATCATGCCCTCGTTCAGCACCTCCTGAAAGTCCTCCCTCTTATCTCTAGGCAGGGAGGCAGCGAACTGTTGCAGGGAGTCCCAAAGAGACCTGTCATAGCGCCCCAACAGAGCGGAGGCGCTAGCGGCCTTCATCGTAGTGGCCGACGTGGAGCACATCCTCCTCCCCAAGGAGTCCATTTTGCGACTCTCCTTATCCGGAGGAGCCGTGGATGAAGGCGTCGTAGAGTGTTGTTTACGAGCCGCCGCCACGATAACAGAGTCCGGTGGAGGATCCACTCTGAGGAACGCCGGGTCCGAGTCAGGAGCCCTGTACTTTTTTAGCAGTCTCGAGGGCGCCGGTTTCACCACGGCCGGCGTCAAGAACACCTCCATTGCAGGTTCCTCCAACCCCGGGACCAACGGGAGGAGGGGGCGCGACAGATGAGCCTTATGCAAAGTTTCAAAGATCACAGAAGTAGTGGGAATAGGGGTAGTGACTGATATCCCCAACTTCGCCGCCCCTCTCATCAGCACCTCCTGGAACGTGGCAATGTCGTCCACCGGCGAGACGCGGGTAGGAGGCGTCTCCGACAGCGAGGGCGAAAACCGTCCAGTCCCAGAAGAGTTCGTGCCCCTCGAGCCTCTGGAACGAGACCGATACCTCCGTCGTCCATGTCCAGAGCGAGTGGACGACCTGCGCCTACTCCGCGATCGCCTGCGAGGGCGAGAGCGAGATCTCTGCCTGTGAGGAACCCTCGGGGGCGGAGGCGGTGGCTGCGGTGGAGATGTAGGCAGCTGAGGCACGGGCAGAGGCAGCGGAGGAGGGGGAGGAGGAGGAAGAGGAAGAGGAGGAGGAAGAGCAGGCACCGGTGGAGGAGCCGGTGGAAGATCGGGCGCAGGAGGCAGAGGCGGCTGCTGGGTACGCAGCGGGGACAGATGTTCCGAAGCCCCATCACTCCTAGCAGGAGAGCCCGCACCAGAACTGTCCGGGCTCGCGGCCACTCTCCTCTTCTTGGCGGGCCTGTCCCGCGTGGAGGCCACCGACAGGGAACGTCCGCGTCTCCCCGATCCCCGACTGGAGATCGTAATCACTGAGGACGTGTTCCCCGATGTCCGTGACGTCGAACTGTACGTCGACCTCGTCCGGCGTCGCTTAGCCCTCGACGTCGAACGCCGTCTCGCAGTCGAGCGTCCTCTCGACGTCGAACCACGCCTCCACGACGTCGAACCACGCCTCGACCTTCGTCGCCGCGGCGTTGACTTCTGCCTCGACGTCGACTTCTGGTGCTTCGACGTCGAACGCCGGTGTCTCGACGTCGACGTCCGGTGCCTCGACGGCGACCTGTGCCTCGACGGCGACCTCCTGCTAGACGGCGACCTGTGCCTCGACGGCGACCTGTGCCTCGACGGCGATCGTCTCCTCCTGGACGGCGGGCGCCGGGATCTCGGCGTCGACTCCGTCAGCGTCGAGCCGTGGGTCGACGGCGAAGGTGGCGAGTGAAGTCTTCCATGGGGCTCGGTACGACGTCGATGGGTTGTCGACGTCGACCGTGACACCTGCGACGGCGACCCGGTCCCGGGTCTCGCCGGCCCCTCTCTCGACGTCGAACGCCGAGGCTGCCGCGACCCAGAGCCCTGGATCGACGGCGAACATACCGGTGCCTTCTCCCTCGCCATCGACGTCATCGACCGCGACCTACCAGCCAGTAGGCGCCGTTTCTGCTCCCTGCTCTGCCCGGAGGTCCCTCCAGGGGCTAAAGCATGGGCGGAGGAGGAAGAATGAGATCCTCCATGCCCCGAAGTCCCACCGGTCCTCTGCTGCTCCTGTCCCTGAAGGCGAATCTTCTCCCTGTCCCTCAGGGTCCTCTTCGAAAAGGTTTTACAGATGTCACATGTAGCTGGGACATGTGAGGGCGACAAGCAGAGGATACAAACAGCATGTGGGTCCGTCTTGGCCTTTTTCCTCCCACACTCAGGGCAGTTATCGAGGCAGTAGTAGACAAAGGCTCTAGACGTCGAATGAAAACACTATTTATCCAAAAAATCCAATTTTAATCCAATAAACCACCCAAAAGGGTAGAGCTCAAGCTCCAGGGTCCTGCTAGCAGGAGCCGGAAAAAAGAACTGAAAGTAACTTGTGTTGGCTGTGCATCCTGGGATACCGGGGGTCTCTGGAGCGTTTCTTAAAGGCACGGTATCCCTTTAGCAGACACATAATGACAGCCTATAGGGCTTGTCTGTCCACCCCTTCCTCTCTATTGTTTAAAGGGATTTTGGTGAAGGGAGTGTGTGGTAATAAAGGAGGATGTCAGATGTGAATAAAAATGACATTTAAACTTTATTTTGGCTTTTGTGTTCACTTCAGAGGAAGTGCTGGCCAGTGCAGCCTTGTTGTGATTAGGCTGTATTATTTTGTCTGTCTCTTAAGTGTCTTTGCAGGTTTGCAAATGCGGGACAGCTTTAGAGATATTTTTTGATTGCTCCGGGGTCCCCGCACATGGGCGGGGATTATTCATAGATTATGACTATACACAGAGATCCCCTACTACAGAATTTGGCTTACCCACTTGTCTGTTGTAATGGAGTTCCAGACAGGCAGGAACTGAGAAAGTCTTCCCTCGACCGGAGTGGAATGGTCTGGGGGAGTGGAGGGAAGTCACTGTTAAGTAGCAGGGGAGATCCAGATGTTGTTACCTCGGCCTCTTCCTTTGTTATTCCCTCTGTATCCTCTAAAATATCCTCTACTGGGGGATGTTTGTGTTGTATTTTTGTAATAAGTGGAGGCAGTGTCTGTTCCCATGTTTTTGGATCCTCCTCTATAAAACGAGCGACGAAAGGATCCACGTGTGGATGGAGACTGTAACGCTCCCATCGACTTAGCAGTCTCCGTGTCCTTTTTTATTTTTTTCCAGGATGGTGTCTACAGCTGGTCCAAAGAGTTGTTCTTGATTGAACGGCTGGTTGAGGATGGTGATTTGTACCGCATATTGAAAGCCTGAAATGCATAGCCAGGCATGTCGTCTGAGCAGCACACTAGTGTTAATGGACCTAGAGGCTGTGCCGGCTGCATTAAGGGCACATTTGATTGAGGCATTGGTTATTAATTTGCCTTCCTGAATCAAGTCATTAGCCTGAGTCTTGTACTGATCAGGTAAGTGTTGTAATAGGGTTTTTAGTCAGTCATAGTGAGCCCTATCATACCTAGCAAGTAATGCTTGGGTATTAGCTATGTGCCAGTGATTGGCTGCTTGGGCAGCCACACTTGACAGAGGCATCTAGCAGCTTAGATCCCTTGTCCGGAGGTGGCGAGTCACCGGAGGTTTGTGAGTCGACGCGTTTTCTTGCGTTAGACACTACCAATGAGTCTAGGGGTAGCTGCTCTCTGATGTAGGCGTTATTATCGGGGGCAGGTTTGTATTTTTTTCTTCTTCAATCAATCCTGGGATTGAGAATTCTAGTTCTCACTGCGCCCTTGAAAATGTCTGGGGCGTATTTAATGACCCCTTTGAGCATTGGCAGTATTTGTACAGATTTTTGCGACTGTTCCAAAGGGTCCAGGAGGAAATCCTCCTCTGCAGTGTCTGAATACATGTGAACGCCAGGGTAAATAGCAGCTCTGTTAACCAGCTGCCCAAACCCAATATTCACATATGGGGGAGATTGTTTTGTTGGATATGGCTGGGGATCTGGGAGATCTATTAGGTCGTCATAATCATCCCAGTCATCCTGTGGCATGTCATGGTCAGGGAAAGGGTCATTGCTGCCCCCGCCCCCTACGTAGTCATCATCGTGTGGTGTATTTGGAAGGGGTGTAGGTGAGAGGACCAGCAAGAGCAGGAAGACCAGCAAGAGCAGGAAGACCAGCAAGACCAGCAAGAGCAGGAAGTCTTATAAGTGAAGTGGCACAGTCTTTTCGCTTCAGAGGCACTGCAGGAGTGTCTATTGTGTCCAGCTTATTCTTCTTTTGTGGCACAGCGGCCACATGTCCTGTTTTGGGGTAGATACGCAATTTTTTCTGTTTTGGATCGACTGGATCCAATCGAAAAAGTTCTTCCTCCTGGACAACCCCTTTCGGCGCCGAATTTCAGGTCTGAGCGGGGTGGAGTTTTTTTCTCGGAGGCCTTAGGAGTTGTTCTAGAGTCCTTTAGCTTGGCTATGGAGACTAAGATCTTCTTCAGTTCCGAAGGCTTTGGATCCAAAGGTTTTTCTTTCGGCATAGAGGTGTTCGGAGCAGATTTCTTTTTGGGAGTGGGGTGATCACTCAGTTTGGGTACCGAAGGAGCTTTCGGGACGGGGATATACAGTTTGCTCGGTCCCGAGCTACCGGAAGGCTTTTCCTTTATCTTCGGAGCAGAGCTTGAAGGCAGGGCTTCTAAAGTCTGTTTTTGGTCTCGACTGGGGCCAGCAGGCAAAGCCTTGACCAGGGCCCTCTTTTTCTGGGGTGGGGGGGGGGGGGGGGGGGGAAATGTGGCAATTGTACTCACTCGTTGACCAGGAGCGATGAGGTAGTCTAAGTCGTCTGCTTCGGACACGATTGAGGTCTTCAGAATCTTCTGGGACATCTGGGCCTTCATCGAAGATGCCCGCTGGTGCCAGAGCTGCTGTTTGCTGCGCCATGATGCGTAGTCAGGCCCGACGATCACGGATGGTCTTTTTCGATCAAAAAGAGGCACAGGCCTGGCAATTGTTCTTGTGTTCTGGCAAGAGACACAGGTTACAGACCATGTGATGGTCACTGTGTGGATGGACCCAACAGCCCGCATCAACGACCGGAATAGAGTTGAGTTGCTCGTCGAAGATCACGCGATCAACAACAATACCAGTTTGCTCGTCGAAAAGTTTCAAAAGGAATATGCTACTTACCAGTATGCATCTGTTCTTGGCATGTAGAGCTGCAGATCTACACACTTTTGCATAGATCTCCATCTGGTGTTGGGCCCGGATTTTTGCAGTTTGTTTTTCCTCTTGGAAAGTCTTTGGAAGTCACGAGGTCGGTGACTCCTCCCTTGGATCGTGTTGCGCATGGGCTTCGGCTCCATCCTCAGATTGTTTTTCGCTAGCAGGGAAAGATGGAGCGTAGTAACAACAGTGAAGAAACCCATGTGTGTTGTATCTAAATAAGATAGACTGGAACAGATACAGGTAGCCGGGGAGGCGACCACCGGTATCTGTTGCAGTGGTTTGAAATAATGTTTTTGGTACAGCCTGGCCCACACTAGCTTGTTGCTTGGTTTGCACATCTACACAATAGTGTTTAGTGAAAGTGTGCGGTGTTGACCACGTAGCTGCTTTGCAGATATCATCTAATGGGATGTTCCCTAGAAAAGCCATGGAAGCCCTTATCTTCCGTGTAGAATGGGCTTTAGGGGGAACGGATAGGGTTTGTTTTGTGGTAGCAAATCTGGATGCATTTTATAATCCACCTAGCTATCCCTGATTTTGAGATGGGGTTGCCCTTGTGTGGTGGAGAGAAAGAGACCAACAGTTGTTTGGTCTTTCTGAAAGGTGGTGTTCTTTGGATATAGTAAAGTAAGGCTCGTTTGACATCTAGCGTGTGTAGAGCCATTTCTGCAACAGTCTGAGGTTGCAAGAAAAATACTGGTAATTCTACAGATTGGTTTAGGTGAAAAGGGGAAATGACTTTAGGTAGGAATTTTGGGTTGGTACAGAGAACAACCTTGTTCTGGTGCATTTGAAGAAAAGGTTCTTGTATGGTAAGTGCTTGTATCTCACTGACCCTTCTAAGGGAAGTGATGGCTACAAGGAAAGCTGTTTTCCATGTGAGGAATTGCAGTTCGCATTTATGCAAAGTTTCGAAGGGAGGCCCCATCAGCCTTGTGAGAACGATATTTAAGTCCCACACAGGTGAGGGTGGTACTCTGGGGGGGAATTGTTCTTTTGAGGCCTTCCATGAAGGCTTTAATGGCAGGTACTCTGAAAAGTGATAGGTGCTGCCTGGTTTTGTAGGTAAGCTGCAATTGCTGCAAGGTGTAGCCAAATGGCGGTATAGGCTAGATTACACCTTTGTAGGTGGAGTAAGTAGCATATGATGAGTTGTATTGACACATCTAGAAGATGGATTGTGTTATGGCAATAAACAACAAATCTTTTCCACTTGGCAGCGTAGCAGGCTCTAGTGGTAGGGCGTCTAGCTTCTCTGATGACATTCATACAGTCAGGGGGAAGGTTTAGGTATCCGAATTCTAGGATTTCAGGAGCCAGATCGCAAGGTTGAGCTGAGCTGGGTCCGGGTGCCTGATCTCTCCATGGTTCTGGGTTAGGAGGCATTGTGAGAGGTGTAGCTTTTGGTGTGGTACTACCGAGAGTTCCAGCACCATGGTGTACCACAGTTGTCTGGCCGATGTTGGAGCTACTAGGATCAGTGTGAGAGAATGCCATTGTAGCTTTCGCACCACAAATGGAATTAGCGGGAGTGGTGGAAAAGCGTAAGCAAATTTTCCTGACCAGTTCATCCATATCGAATTTCCTTTGGACAATGGGTGTGGGTATCTGACGGCGAAGCTTGGGCATTTTTGTTTTCATGGATGGCAAAGAGATCTATCTGTGGATGCCCCCACATTTGAAAGAACGGGTGAAGAACCTGCGGGTGAAGTTCCCACTCGTGGATATGTTGCGTCTGTCTGCTGAGCAGATCTGAGAAGGTGTTTTGGAACCCTGGAACAAGTTGGGCTAGGAGAAAGATTTTGTGTGGAATTGCCCATCTCCATATGCTCTGTGCTAATTGAGAGAACTGTGGAGAGTGTGTGCCGCCTTGTTTTTGAATATAATACATGGCCGTCATGTTATCTGTGCGAATGAGGACTGCCTTGCCTGAAATCCGTGGTTGAAAGGATTTTGGGGCTAGAAAGATTGCTAGTAACTCCAGATGGTTGATATGGAGTAACTTTTGTTGAGGCGTCCATGTGCCCTGCACTGTGAGGTGTAATAGGTGAGCTCCCCATCCGGAGAGCGATGCATCCGCTGTTAGTATTATCTGGGGAACCGGGTCCAGGAACTGTCAACCTTTGGAAAGGTTTGTGATGTTCCACCACTGCAGAGAGCGATGGGTACGACAGTCTACCAACACCAGATCTGTCAGTTGCCCCTGGCCCTGGTTCCATTGGCGCGCTAAGCACTCTTGGAGTGGACGCATCTGGAGTCTTGCGTGAGGCACTATGAAAATGCAAGAGGCCATCATCCCTATCAGTTGCATAAACACTCTTGCTGGAAGGGAGTGTTGAAGTACGAATTTGTGTCGCAAAGCCTGAACGCTTGCAATCCTGGCCGGATTGGGGTAGGCTATTGTTTTTGAGGTGTCTATGGTGGCACCGAGGTATTGTTTTATGTGGGATGGTGTTAGCTGGGACTTTTGGTGGTTCACCGTGAAGCCTAGTTGGTGAAGTAGTTGGATTGTGGTGGCGGTGTGGTGTACACATTGGTTGGATGAAGTGGCTTTTATCAACCAGTCGTCCCAAGTATGGGAAGACGTGAATGTGCTGTCTTCTGAGGTGTGCCGCCACCACCGCTAAGCACTTGGTGAATACCTGTGGTGCTGTTGTGATTACGAATGGGAGCACCTTGAACTGGTAGTGTTGTCCGTCCACTAAAAATCTGAGGTACTTTCTGTGAGCATGGTGTACTGAAATGTGGAAGTATGCGTCTTTCAAGTCCAGTGCGGTGAGAAAGTCGTTCTGGGAGAGGAGCGGAAGTACCTGCTGAAGCGTTACCATGTGAAAATGGTCTGAGTGATGTAGGTGTTTAGGGGGTCGGAGATCTAGAATAGGTCGAAGAGTCTCATCCCTTTTTGGTATTAGAAAATATAGGGAGTAGACCCCTAAATTTAGTTTATTGACGGGAACGTGTTCTATTGCCTGTTTTTGTAGGAGGGAGATTACCTCCTGGTTTAGTAATGCGGAATGTTCTTGTGACATTGGGCGTTGCCTGGGTGGAATGTTTGGGGGGGGGGGTAAGATGTTAATTCCAGGCAGTATTCTGACCGAATAATTAGGGTCACCCATTTGTCTGAGGTGATGGTCTCCCAGACATGAAGGAAATTTTGAAGTCTGCCCCCGACCGGAGTGGGATGTCTGGAGGGAGCAGGGGGAAGTCATTGGGTAGGCGGTGTGGCAGAGCGAGCGGTATTTGTTTTGCCTCTATTATTGTTGCACCTATAGCCGCTTCTTTGCTAATCCCTTGTGAAGGTGGACTGAGTGGGGGATTTGTAGGAAGTGGACGCGTTGTCTGAGGAGTAGCCTCTAGATGTAATCCGAAAAGAAAGAGCGGCGAAAAGAGCGCCTAGGAGGGTGTGACTGTAGGGCTCCCATGTACTGCGTGAGAGCGATGAGGTCGGGGTGGAGAGGGCGGTGAGGTGGAGAGGGTGGAGGAGATGGGGGGGAAGGTATTCTGAAAGGAGAGGTAGCAGAGTCCTTCCTCTTTGGAGGTGGAGGCAGAGCTGGTTTGTCCAAACGTCTCTTTTTGGAAGAGTGCCAAATGTCCTGTTTTTGGATCCTTGGTGAGAGTCTTTTGCAAGGGATCCGGTGTAAATAGTTCCTGTGAAAGTGTTTGGTCCGTCAGGGCCGATGTCTTTTTAGGCTTTTCTGTGCTAAGCACTGGATTTGGGAATCTCAGATTTCTTGGTCGGCGCCGAGATGGACTTCAGCTTGGAAGTGTCAGTGCCGAGGGCCTTATGGGGTTTGGTCGGTACCGAAGATGGCGTCGGTATGGAAGAGCTGGGTTTCAACCCAGACTGCTTCGGTGCGGAGCTCGGTGTCAAGGTAGAGGTCGGTTTCTTTTTCAGGGCGGAAGTGTGTTTCTCGGCACCGCTGGTAGGCTGGCTCAAGCCCGAGCCGCTGGAAGGCTTACTTGGCTTCTTCACCGAGCCCGAAGGTGGGGGTGTGTGAAGCAGTATCTCTGGTCTTGCTTAGGCCCGGAGGCGAAGGTGTGACCGAAGCCTTTTTGGGTGTTGGCGCAGGTGTGTGTGTGCGTGGGGGGGTAATAGTACTCACAACCCTCTGCGCCGGAGTGATGTCTTCCACATCAAATTCGTCGGTCTCAGAAGCACTGACGAGGTAGTCTTCGATGCGCAGCTGCCCCGGATCTTCGATGTAGTCTCCGAAGCCAGAGGTAGAGGAGTGTGCCATGTTCCTTCTGGCTCTTGGGTCTCGAATAGTCTTTTTCGATCAGAAAGACTTAAAGGCCGTGGTCCCATTGAAGTGATCGGGACTCCCAATGCCGTGACGCCGCTGCACCCAGACTCCATAGAGCAGAGGTCTTCAAACTTTTGTAGGTTGAGCCCCCCCCCCCCCCCCGCTGTATTTTTTGACATGTCGGCCCCCCCCACCATCTGACAGAAATTTCTGGAAGCTGGTAAACTACATATTCGACCGGCACCCGCATATCCTGGGCCATATCCGGCAAATAATGTTCAACACAATAAGAGTGTTTAGTAAACTGCATGTTTGTGAGTGGGTGTGGTTAAATGACAGGCTTTTTACACAGCTCAAAAACAATTTTCCAAGCTAAAATGTGTGCAAATTGTTTTTGCTAGGATGCTATATTTTACAGAAGACAGATTGATAATAACACCACCAACATTAATGTGACAGGTGTGCCTATATTTCGCCACAGAGAGTCAATCTGTGGATGGATTTTTGCCAATGCCATCCTCAGGCTGTGCTCCACATCCACTAATTTTACAGCGAATAATATCTGTGAAATCCTCCAATTTCTCATTTGTGAGGGCCTGTTTTGATCTAAAAAAAAACATTTTTATGGATGTTGCATGAAACAAACACATTTCTCTGCAAACAGCAATAGACTCTCCCACAATCACATTCAAAAGAAATGAAGAAAAAAAACGGTATTTTCAAAAATCTGTTTGGGAATTATTTAAGGCCATAAGGGCAAAAACAACTTAGCTGTCTCTATCAAGGTGCCCCCTAAAATGCAGGATTGCAGTGCATGTAAATGTGTACTTTTGTACTCAAGGACAAAAACTTGATGGGGCACGACATGCCCATACTTGTGTACAGCGGCATAACTAGATGCAAACTTCGGGGGGGGGGGGGGAGGGGGGGTGGTCTAACACTCTCAGCCAGGGATGGCCATAGCACTGGTCGCACACAGTGCAATAGTATTTTTGGCACCCCCCTCCCCATTTCTTCCTTCTCCATGAATTCCCTCACTACCACTCACCAACAGTGCACCTCATTCTCTATAGCACCTTTCATATTTTTTTTATAGCACTACTCATAGTTTACTCACTCGCTCTTTGATCTGCATGGTACACGTTCTTTGTAGCAGGCACATTATCCCTCTGCGCTGTGTGGGTGGCAGGAGTGCCCATGTGAGTGATGCATCAGTGGAGAGTGAGGTGCGAGGAGTGACTGCAGGGTGAGTGAGGTGACCATATGAATTTGGGTGTGGATGTAAGTGCAGAGTGGGACGAATGAATGTATGGTTAGTGATGGGCTTGCTTGAGTGACATTGCAGATTGAGCAGTGAGGGGGACAGGAGAGTGAAGTGTCACATGAGTACAGGTTGAGTAGTGTGCTCGTGCGACTGCAGGGCGATCAGCGAAAGTGCATTGTGAGTGCAGAGTGATCACTGTGAGTGCAGGTTGAGCTGGTGAATGCTGTGAGTGCATGGTGATCAATGTGAGGGCATTGTGATCGCTGAGTGCAGGGTGAGTGTGAAAGTGAAGGGCGAGAATGAGGAGAGAGTTGTCTGAATCCAGGGTGCATTCCCAGACACTTGAGGTAACTCAGCATATTATTGATAGCGGCGTATGGTTTCAGATACAAGTTAAACTATTGCTATTATGGCCTTAATCCGGGCTTGAGGGTGGAGGAAATAATGTGCTGGTCTTGCAACAAACTTTCAGTTTTATGATTAGGTTGCCAGCTCATTATTTTGATGTCCCAGGCGGCACACAAATAAGCAGTCACCTAAAGCTGTATTATCAGTACTGATCTGTGTGTTCTTTGTACAGCAAATAGAAAGTACTTTTAATTTTGTTCTAGGGCTGCCTGAATGATCCTTGACTGATAATTAAAGGGAACAAAGACAGAAAAGTCACATTACAAATGAATACAAACTTCTTTATTTATAACCTGTATTTAGTGTCAAGACGAGCAATTTGCAGGCTCTTTAAACCACACATGGCATTTTCTTTTGGCAACTTGAAGCCATTTTAGCCCTGTGGATGTTGAGCGCCTGCCTTTGTAATTTTAAAAGAAACGTGGTCTCCTTTCTGGGAAGAGGAGGGGGTTAAATTCCCAGGGCTGAAATGATTCAGCTGCAGTGGGAGGCAAGGAGTCTCCTCTGCTATGAAAGCAAACATGAAGGATCAGACAGTCCACAGTGGACTGTCTTTTCGTTCGCTTTTAGATAAGGAGACTCCTTGCCTCCCACTGCAGCTAAAGCATTTCAACTGTAGGAATTAACCGGCTCATTGGAAAAGAGATTGTTCGGGCAGTTTGACCAAGGGCTCTGTTATGGAAGGTTATTTCTCCTTCTGCGACTTTGGTAGTTTTATCGGAATCAAGGTTTGCTGTGCTTAGAGAACCTGCATACTGTCAAATTGTTCTGCTGTGCTAAGCCAGTGATAAGTTGTTGCTGTTTTTATATGTTCTCCAGAAAAAAAAGATTTCTAAAGCTAATGTCTCATTGCAGGTTACTATGCAAAGGCAATATACCGGACTGTATACCAGTTACATATATCTGGTATTTGAAATTACTTATGGGTGTATATTCGGTGCAGTGATTGCGCCCCCATATTCTGAAATTTTACTACATTACTTTGCTAGGCTAAGTAATAAGATCTGGAAGATGATTAGACTGCTCTAGGACGGTTAGCTCGTGGAATTAAAAAACAATGAGCAGGTCGTGCCACGTTGTGCCCCATCGATTTCCCCTCCCCCTCCCAACCCTCCGTTACTGCCGAACCTCCGGCCAATTCCTCCCCAACCCCCACCCAAAAAGCCCTCTTATCTGATTTAGATTTAATTTCAGCCAAGTCCTTCATAGCCAGGCGATGGTAAAACCCAGGAAACAAAGAAAAGTCAGCAAGCAGTGGAATGCAGGAACGTTATGCACGCAAATTTCACGGCACTTCCTGCAATCTCTGCTGCTGTCCCATGATTGGTGGAACGTCAGTGGTGACGTTCCTACCTGCTGATTAGCTGCTGCTGCTCCAGAGGTCTCCTATCAAAAATCCCCATTTGAAATGGGTCACGACTTGCGATCATAGCTCAGTACAAGATAAACAAAGGTAAGATTTTATAGTACATTGTGCGCCCACCCCCCCCGGGGGGCGCGCCCCACAGATTGAAGAACTCTGCCCTAGAGCCTCCCTAGGTGGCCTATTGGTGTGGCCTCAGACCTTGACCCATACTCCCCTTATGTATGGAAGACCAGTCCTGTGAGTCGCTGCTAAGTGCCTGAATGCAATACATGTTTTACCTCCATGGGAAAACATCGCTGGTCCAGAAAATGCCCCAAGTGTCCATTTACTGTAAAAAAAAAAATCTTAATTCTAAAAATACTTACACGATTTCAATGATATTGGTATCTAAATTTTTGCAGCGTGAATCTTTCTGGATTCACTATGCTGTGCATTATTCCGCGATCTTGTGGTTGGGTCCGGATTCGTAGTCTTTTCTTTGTTTTTTTTTGTTTTTTGTAGCCCAGGTGGGCGTCGACGTCCACCATTCGGTGCACCTCCCGTGACGTCGTCGTGCTTCCTGCGGAAGTCCCACCTTTGGGGCGCCATCTTCAGATTCTTTTTTCCGCCGTTGGGTCTGGATCGTCATCGGGAAGCTCCAGAATTACACTCGGAGGAAGGAGGAAGAAAAGCGAGTTTCGTCGATAGAATCACTAGAAGATATCAGGAAAGGAAGAGATTTCATCAGGAGCACGAAGAAAAGAGGACCAGCGCCCCTTTTCTTCGACGGCCTTGGAGAATGCACGCTCAGAGACCCTGAGCGCAATGGACAAGACGCCATTCAAGTTCTGCCCAAACTGCCACCACAAGTTCGCGCAGAAAGACCAGCATCCGGTCTGCAACCTCTGCCTACCGGTCGATCACCAGAGTATCGACTGCAACGCCTGCTCAGCCTTCACGCCGAAGACACTCAGGGTGAGAGAGCGGCAGAGAAGAGCCCAACGCCAACATGGATGGCAAGGGGAAGCCCCCGACGCTCTACGATCTGGGCCTCTCCACGGCCAACGAGGACAACGTCGCCGAGACAGCCGAAAACTTCACGGTCGTAGAGACCGACAAGAAAAAAGACGACGAGGTAAGAGAATCGGCGAGCGCAAAACAGAAAGTACCTCGACAACACGAGGGTGACTCGAGAAAAACTGAGTCAAAGTCCACGAAGGGAGCCCCGGCGCCGAAAACTTCGACGTCCAAAGGGGGAACCACGGACAAGAGGCCGAGCGGATCCTTAGAAAAGGACTCCCTGGTGCCGAAAGACGCCGAAAGGCAAGGGTCGTCGAAAACATCCCATGAGACGGGCCGATCGACGCAGAAAGAACGTTCGACGTCGACGCAAGTTTCATCGAAAAGACCCGCGGTCGACGCCGAAAGCATCTCCGAGATGGAGAAAAAGAAGAGGCGGCTCGAGGCCGAAATGGAGAACATCCTTCAAAGGAAGAAGGAGTTCGACACCAGGATGAAGGAATTCAAGATTCCAACGGTTTCATCGGCGGACATCGGTGAGGTCGAAGACGAGTTCGACGCCGAAGGGCTGACAAGGGATCTCGAAGAGGAAGAAGAGCCCTATTATGAGGGAGAAGCCGAGGAAGAAGACCAACGGTCGTTCTACGAATCGGCAGCATCTACCAGCAACGACGTCGAATGGCACGATCTCGACACCGAAAACCCGGAGGAGCCCGTGGACACGTACCCTTCGAGGCCTTCGCCACCCGACGACATCGGGGTCTACAATATGGTGGTCAGGAGCGCAGCAATGGCCTTCGGCGTCAAACTCGACGAGGAGAAACCGAAAGCCGATTTTCTCGTCGAGACACTGCTCCCCATCCAGACAAGGAGCCAGTTCCTCCCCATGCTACAAAGCGTGATGAATCAGGGGAGAGAAGCCTTCAAGGAACCTGCGACCTGCCGGTCGATCACGCCCAGGACAGAGAAGAAATATAAGCACTCCTCCCTGGACCCCCCTTACATCAAGGGTAGCGTGACCGCGGACTCCATCATAGCCTCCACGGCCAGGAGAAGGGCCAACGTACCAGCAACTTCGGGCCCACCTCCGGATAAGGAGAGCAGGAGGATTGACCTCACAGGAATAAAGGTCGAGAGGAACGCCGCAATGCACTGGCGCATGGCGAATTCAAATGCACTCCTCAATAGACACCAATACCAGCACTGGGATGAGATGGGGGAGCTAGTAAAGCACCTCCCCGAAGAATACCGCCAGAGAGCCTCTCACCTGATAGACGAAGGCAAGAACATCGCCAACTCCTGTATAAAGACGGCGTTGGATGGGGCAGAGACTTCAGCAAGACTCATGGCCATAGGGGTCACAGAGAGGAGGCATGCATGGCTAAGAATCTCAGGATTCAAACCGGAAGTGCAGAACAACATCCTTGGCACCCCCTTCAACGGAGAGACACTGTTCGGAGCAACAGTGGACGAGAAGCTCACCCAGCTGAAAAAAGAAAACGAGACGGCGAGGTCCATGGGGGCCCTACAGCTGAGGGGAATGAGGCGAGGAAATCCCTCGAGGAGACCCTACAGTAGGGGAGGAAGCCAGCAGGGGACGTCGCACCAGGCGTTCCAACAAGGTCAGCAGGGTGAAGGTCACGGACAAGGTCAGCAGAAGCAAAACTGGCAATATCAACCTCGGGGCCAGTCCTTTCGCGGGAGAGGGAACGGACGTGGCCAAAGGAGGAGAGGGGGCGAACAGCCCTCGAAGTGACTCAGCACGCAAGAGGACGCCTACCCTCGTCAGGACCCCAAGGGTGAGGCGCAAAAAAGTGTCATCAGGGGGAAGAGAAGATTCAAGAGCCTACGAGCATACAACACCTGTAGGCGGAAGACTGAGGTTCTACCTTCAGGAGTGGCGGCGTATAACCACAGACAAGTGGATACGGAACATCGTGCAGTACGGATACTGCGTAGATTTGGAGAAAAGACCACCAAACAGGAAACCGAAGGGAAGACTGAGATCGGCCCAAGAACTGGCAATACTCAGAGAAGAAACGCGGAAACTCCTACAAAAGGGAGCCATAGAGACAGTGCCGTTCAGAGAACGCAACAAAGGGGTCTACTCAAACTACTTCGTGGTTCCGAAGGTAGACGGAGACCTCAGGCCCATACTGGACCTCCGCTACCTAAACAAGTTCATCAGAACGCAAAGGTTCAAAATGACTTCACTGCAGGAGGTTCTGCCACAGATAAGAGAAGGGGACTTCATGGTCACCGTGGACCTCAAGGATGCCTACCTTCACATCCCAATAAACAGAAGGCACAAGGGCCTTCTAAGATTCAACATCGAACAGGAACACTACCAGTTCACAACCCTGGCCTTCGGATTAAAATCAGCACCAAGGGTCTTTACAAAATGCCTATCGGCGGTAGCGGCACACCTACGAAGGCAGGGAATACATGTCTACCCCTACTTGGACGACTGGCTGGTCAAGGCAAACTCACGCGAAAAGTGCGAGAGGCACACAAAACGCGTAACAGACACCCTCACGAATCTGGGATTCTCGATCCACTGGGGAAAATCATCGCTGGAACCGGAACAGGTGAAGATTTTCCTGGGGGCAAAGATCAACTCCCGCAACAGTACAGTAGTGCCCAGCGACAGGAGGACAGATGCTCTACTGAAGGAGACGAAGCTCTACCAGAAGGGGCGAGCTCTGACAGTGAGGGCTGTGAGCAAGACGATGGGGATGATGGCGTCCTGTATCCAGCTGGTGCCGAATGTACGCCTGCACATGAGACCATTCCAGGAATGGCTACAACAGCAATGGTCACAAGCAAACGGAAGTTGGGAGGATCTAGTGGTTGTTACGCACGCAGTGCAGGAGGAGATAACTTGGTGGAACAGAGACAACATAACAACAGGGAGAAGCCTGACACCACCAATCCCAACAGTGACCATTACCACGGACGCATCGCAGAGGGGATGGGGAGCGCACATGGACAACCTCAGAGTGAGGGGTCTATGGGCTCCAGCAGATGCAGTCCGCCATATCAACTACCTCGAGTTGAAAACAATCCTGCTAGCCCTGAAGGCATTCCAGAGACACCTGTTCAACCAGAGGGTGTTGGTCCAAACAGACAACACCACGGCAATGTTCTACATCAACAAACAAGGGGGGACACAGTCGTTCCCACTCTCATCCCTAGCTCAGGAGATTTGGAGATGGGCCATACCTCTCAGGATAGATCTACTGGCAATTCACCTACCGGGGAAGGACAATGTGGAGGCAGACTGGCTAAGCAGGCAGACCTCAGCATCGCACGAGTGGGAGCTCAATGCCCAGGAAACGGAGAAACTCTTCCGGAGATGGGGGACTCCCACAATAGACCTATTTGCAACACGCCACAATGCAAAATGCCAAAGCTTCGCGTCCAGGCAACCAGATCAGCAATCCAAGGGAAATGCCCTATGGATAAGCTGGTCGAGGACATTTGCCTACGCCTTTCCACCGATACCCCTGTTGCAGAGTGCTCGACAAGTGCAGAACCAGCAACATGACTCTGATCCTAGTTGCTCCGCAGTGGGCGAGGCAGACATGGTTCTCACAAATTCAAGAAATGGCACAAGGCAACCCATACAGGTTCGAGAGGAGGAAGGACCTGCTCTCAATGCAAAACGGAGAGGTCCTGCACCCAGAGCCAGAGACCCTCAACCTGGCGGCATGGCTCCTGAAGACCTAGAGTTCGCACACCTAAGATTGCCTCCAAGCACGATGCGAGTGCTACGGGAGGCGAGGAAACCAACTACACGAAAATGCTACAGCGCAAAATGGAAGAGGTTCACTGTGTGGTGCCGGAAAAAGGGCCTGCAAAACAGAATGACAAGAGACGCAACAGTACGGAGGTACCTCACACACCTTCTAAAGAGTAACCTCTGCTCGAGCTCACTAAGGGTACACCTAGCGGCAATCGTGGCCTACACCAGAGGTGAAAAGGGTGGAAGTTTCTTCAGCTCGCAGGTGGTGAGGAGATTCATGGAAGGAGCCAAAAGGATGGCCCCCCCGAAAAGGTTGCCGCCGCCGGCATGGAATCTGAATGTGGTCCTGACGGAGCTCATGAAGGCACCGTTTGAACCCATTCACAAGGCCACACTGCAGATGCTGACCATGAAAACAGCCTTTCTGGTGGCCATAACCTCACTACGCAGGGTGAGCGAGCTTCAAGCACTAACGCTGCAGGAACCCTACATTCAGATTCACAAGGATAGAATAGTCCTGAGAACGGACCCACACTTCATGCCCAAGGTGGTGTCGGCGTTCCACATGAATCAGAGTATTCAGATACCAAGTTTCTTCCAAAACCCGACTTCAAACGCAGAAAAAGCCCTGCACACCCTCGACGCAAGAAGAGCGGTGATGCACTACATTGAGAGAACCAAGGAACTCAGGAAGTCGAAACAGCTGTTTGTGTCCTTTGCTACTAGCTTCATGGGTAGGCCAGTGACTAAGGGCACCATCGCGAGGTGGATTGCCCTCACTATTCAATTCTGCCACAAACAGGCAGGACAGGAGCTAGCGGAGGGGCCGCAGGCTCACTCCACAAGGAAGAAGGGGGCCACCGTGGCCTTCCTGGCGAACACGCCCATCCAGGACATATGCCTCGCGGCAACTTGGGCATCTGTGCACACGTTCACAAAACACTACTGCGTGGACATTCAGATGAACAAGGAAGCACAGGTTGGACAGAAGGTGCTTCAGCACATTTTCAACGACCAACGCTCATCTACCACCCAGCCGCCACAGAATTAGGAAAACCGCTACAAAGTCTATGCACAGCATAGTGAATCCAGAAAGATTCACGCTGCAAAACGAATAGTTTACCTGTCGGTGTAGTTTTGCAGCTTGAAGATCTTTCTGGATTCACTAGCGAAACCACCCACCTCCGCCAGGAAGATGAGGCTGGAGGAAGAGGGGGTAAAATGGAAAAGATCAAAGAAATGAAAACATACAGAAATATGGACAAGAAGGATCAATCAATCGCCTACGGTAAAAAAAAAAAAAAAAAAAAAAAAAAAAAGGGAAAAAAGAACCCGAAGATGGCGCCCCAAAGGTGGGACTTCCACAGGAAGCACGACGACGTCACGGGAGGTGCACCAAATGGACGTCGACGCCCACCTGGGCTACCAAAATAAATAAAAAATAAAAAAAACACAAAGAAAAGACTACGAATCCGGACCCAACCACAAGATCGCGGAATAATGCACAGCATAGTGAATCCAGAAAGATCTTCAAGCTGCAAAACTACACCGACAGGTAAGAAACTATTCGTTATATAAAAGTATGTGTTGCATTTATAAATTCGTGTTGAATTTGTGTTTTTCATTTACTACCTTTGTGTAATAAATGCTTAGCACTACCCTCTTATATGCCCAATTGCTCACCCACACTACAACAGAGCATTTGGGGGGTCATATATGCCTCTGCAACTCCTTTGGTGTTTGCCTTGACTACAGTGTGCCTCATTTTGGTGCACTATACAGAGAGCTAGCTTCCTACAGCCACTGACTACATCAGTTAGCGACTTTAGACCAACCCTGCACTGTAAGATAGAGCTATGCTTAGTTGTGACTAGATTCAAAGCTTAAAACATGCACATATTCAATACTTAGCCAGATAACATTTTTTTTTGTAAAAAGCATTATTTTGAGGAGCATTACCAAGTGAACAGTGACTCGTGAACAGCCTTTGGTATGGTAAGATCTTCAGACCACCTCCCAAGAGCTTTGCTAAGAATGCTAGACTATAGCCATCACTGGTGTTTAGGAGCCAAAGACATTAGTGGTAACATTGTTGTCTTGGTATACAGTATCCTGGTAAAAGTGTCAAATATTTGAACAGCTGCATGTTCATTATAACCTCCAGGCTAGGAGAACGACAGTTCTGGTGCACTTTCAAGGGGCATATCCCAATCTCTTTTTTGGAGTCTGGTGATTCTCAGACTTGAAACAGGGTGGGCCATGGCACATCAGCGTTTGAAGGGTACTTGCAACATATAGGCTTGAATGTATGTTAACAGAGCAGAAGGCATGAACTTGAACTCAGGGCAAACATCAGTTGCGTGCTTAATATTGGACTGGTCACAAAAGTAAAAGTAACATTCCACCATGAGCAGAATGCCAAACAGAATATTCCCCAATATCAGACTGCATAAGCTTGAAGCAAACCATAAACTGTTCAATTACAGATTCATTCAGATGGCCAGCTTTTAAAATGACGCATATGTTTGGCAATAAGGTGGGTGGATGAAAGAAAGCTGGGCCTTTGCAGACTTGTCCTCTGGCTCTGTCCAGTGGGACTTTTGCAATGGCACAGAACTCGAGTGAGCCAGATAAACAGAAAAAACCTCTCAGGATGCTCTTGGGCATTACCAAATAATGTCAGAGGAGCATCACTTACCTGAGTGATGCTCAAAATTTCCAAATTACTACATTTGATACATACACACAAATGCAGTGCAATAAATAAATGCAACGCTGGGATAAAATAGGCCTAAGCAGGGGGATTTATTTATTTCACTAAGATTTCTACTTTTTTACATAAATAGGTCTCTGTTTTACAAACTACTCCAACAGCTTTCCACCCATCCCACCCACAAAATCAGAATAAAAAAAGGAAACATATTACCAATCACAATGAACTATGCTTGCAAAGACAGCAAATATTTGCAGTAGAAATACATAGTGAACAAATAATCGCACATTCAGCACGTTACAACAAAACTGCCTCACTAACCATTAGACATTACCAAAATTTAGTCAGTGCATTTTAGAAATTGCTCTACACCAATGTATCAGTGTCTCAGTGTAGGTTTTACTTCTAACAGATCTAGTGGAACCAAAGCCACAATGTTTTACCCTCCTGGACTACAAGTGCTTTTATAGAATATAAAACAGAAGAAGAAACAGAAAAATATTTATAATTTGTCCAATTTGCCAATTCAAGGAATGTATCAGATGGTCATCATGGAACTAGGATGGGACACGCAACATGGTCTGTATGGAATATGCACCTATCAACCACGGCCCTATGAACAGCCTGGGGCCCTTCTTTGGAATTGGATTTTTTTTAGCCAGTTCACCCAAAATAAAACAAAAAGCTTGGATTTCTTTGCATGGTCAGAGGCTTATGAGCTCAATGAAACCTGGCTTTAAACGTCACTTACTCAGCAAGAACGGAATCTTTCAGAAAAGATGCAATGAAAACTGCCCAACTGACAATACTCCCAAAAGTGTTGGTAGGAACAAGTAGTCATGCAGGGCTTGCGACCTTTATTATGCAAGAAATGAAATGTTTTGGTGCTAAAGTTCTGTGCATCTACTTGTAGACTAGGGCGAAATGAAGGAAAGGTAGGAGGGCTCAACCACTTGAGACCTACCTTACTTTAATACTAACTGAATACAGGCTTTTTGGTAATGTCAAAAGGTTTGGATCCTTCACTAATCAGTTTTTAACAATCAGTTGACCCCCTGCCCACGATCCAGAGCCTCCCCAGCTTCTCAAAACTATCAAAAATGGGATTCAGAAATTAAAACGCTCATCCATTGCTACAAAAACATTTAATTACGGCTATCTGCTGAACTTGACCTGGAGCGAGATCGTCTTTTAGACGGGCGAGGAGATGGGGAAGCAGCAGGGGGATCAGAGTGGCTATTTTTCTGCAATGATTTCTTTTCAGGTGTGCGACTGCGAGAACGAGAACGGCTGGGAGATCGTGCAGGCCGAGGAGATCGTGCAGGTCGAGGAGACCGAGAACGGGGAGATCGGGGAGAACGAGGAGAACGAGCAGATCTAGATCGGGAGCGTGAACGTGAGGAGTTAGCAGATTTTGACTTGCTGCGAGATCTTGAATAACTTCTTGAACGTGACCTGCTGTTGGGGGGGGAAAAAGAAGTAAGATTAGTAAAGCATGCAACATGGTTCACAATTTTCTATGAAGTGGTAGCTTTACAGCATGGCATGTGGAGACCTACCTACCAAACATAAAATTACAGCAAAACACAATTCCAGTGCTCCGCTATTATTCAAGGAAAGGAGAAAGCTACCCCACATGCATTATCAAAAGAACCATCAAGCATGACCCCAAAACCACACACAAGAACAAAGTATTTCACAAAAGGTACCTCTGACTAGCAGAGGACAGGCAGTGCATGTAGTCCGTTTAACCCAATGCCACATACTCTGATATTTAGGTGTACTTCCCTTTAGTCTCAATGACTGAAACCTGCATTGGCAGCCTGCAGATTGTTGGCATAATCTGTGCTGGACATGTAGGTGAGGGATGTAGAATTCACAGAACCTCCATTTTAAGATTTATTAAATATTTTTTTATGTATATCGCAAGCATTGCCAAAGGCATATGGAGCACTGAACAGAGCATACAATTGGCTAAAAAATAAAAATGAATATAAAATGATAATATAAATTCATGAAATCATAAACTGAACCAAAAAATAAGAACCTCCAATTTAAATTAAGGCTGGTGCTGTTGAAATACAAAAGTGTTTAACTCCTTCCTAAAGTTCTGCAGGAAGTCCAGTAGATGAGTGACAGGAGCTCGCCAGAATCTGGGAACAGCAAGTGAAAAAGCCCCAGGGCCTTTGCTGTTGTGGTCAGCGTTCAACACAGTTGTGTCCTTGCAGGATACGGAATGATTTCAGGAAACCGGTTTCACTCAGTAGGGCAATGTCACTAACCTAGTAATCATTATTTGTGGCATGTAGTGCTGTAGATTTACATGCCATCTAGTGTTGGGCTTGGATATGTACAAATTATTTTCATCGAACAAAGTCTTTCGAGTCACAAGGTGTTGTGACAACTCACCCTACTGGTAATGTACATGGTCACCGACTACATTGTTAGATTATTTTCCAGCACGGCGGAGAGGACGAAGTGAAAAGCAAAGCTGTCCATGCAAAGGGACAAAACTAATATTTGATTGACTGCAACTAACAAGTGTCGTTGGAGGAGTGTGGGCGCATGAGAATCTACATTAATACATGTCAAACACAGATGTTTACTGGGTAAGTGACATTTTCAGTTTGCGACTTGTGTAGTTGTAGATATCAGTGCTGTGAATAAACTGTAAAGCAGCCCTCCCAAAATAGAGGTAGCTAGACTCTGGGAGTTGCAGTTCAGATAAGTGCATGAAGAACTGCCTGTCCAACATTGCATTGGCTTGTTGGCGAAGCAGTACATCCACACAATGTTTTGTAAAAGTACGTGGAATGGACCATGTAGCTGCTTTACAAAAACCAGCAATAGGAATATTCCCAAGAAAGGTCATTGGTGCTCCTTTTTCCCTAGGGGAATGAGCTCTAGGAGCTTTAGCATAGTATGTCTTGATGCATGTAATAATCCATCAACCAATGCCCGATTTAGAAATTGCTTTCCCTGTATGTAGTTTGGAAAAAGCAACAAAAAAGCTTTTTTTTTTTTTAAAGACTGTTCTCTCAATATATTTCGAGGGCTCGTTTAATATCCAATGTATGGAGAACCAGCTTTGCAAGAGTCAGTTTGAGAGAAAAATACAGAAGATTCAATGGAGTGTGAAACAACCTTTTGGATAAACGTAATGTTGTACTCCTGCACTATGCCCATCTCCATGCATTTGGAACAAGGTGTCTTCCAAGGTTAGTGCCTGAAGCTCACCGACGCATCTAAGGGAAGTGATTGTGACCAAAAATGTTACCTTTCAGGATAGAAACTGGAGGGGTCCGGAGCTCAAATGGAGGGCCCAATAATCTAGTTAATACAATACAAGATTCCATATCAGGGCTGGTGGGACCCGAGGCGGAATGACTTGTGATCTTCCATAAAGGCTGTAGTGGCAGGAATAGGGAAACCGATTGCCTTTTCTAAAGATAAGCGGCTACAGCTGCTAGGTGTCTAATGGTTGTGAAAGCTAAACCATAAAGTTTGTAAGTGAAAGCAGTAGCAAGACAAAATCTTGTAGTTTGTCTGCCAAGGGAACAATACATTTGGAATGACAATGAACAAATCTCTTCCATTTAGCACCGTAACAGGCACAAGTAGTAGGCCTGCGTGCCTCGGAGTACGTTCATGTATTCTAATTGGAGATTAAGGTATCTAAATTTTAAGACCTCATGAGCCAGATCGCATAGTTGTGAGACCTGGGATCCAGGTGACTGATGAGGGCGAGTGAGGTCAGTCGAAGTTTTTGAATCACAAACTAAATAGGAGATGAGGAAAAGCATAAACAAATCTACCTGACCAACTCATCAATAGTGAATTGCACTTGGACTGTGGAAACCCGATGGCGAAGTCATTGCATTCGGTGTTTTCTGCTGCTGCAAAGAGGTTTATTTCTGGTAGTACCCCATGCTAATAGTAGTTGTGGAGGACCTATGTGTGGAATTCCCACTTGTGAACTTGCTGCATCCTACTGAAGGTCAGCAAAGTTGTTGTCCACTTCCAGTAAGTATTCCCCAAGAGGTGGATCTTGTGATAGAGCGCCCATTTAAAAATGTTCTGGGCTAGGTGAGAGAATGGGGAGAGGATCTGGTCTCATCCTGGTTTCTAAAGGTAATACATGGCTGTCACGTTGCCAGTCTCAGTGATCAGGACTACCTTGTCAATTAGGTGAGGAAGGAAAGCTTTCAACGCAAGGTGAACAGCTAGTAGCTCTATGTGAATTATGTGGAGGGGTCATTGACTGGGCTTCCACGGATGCTGGACTGTCAAATTCTTTGACTGTGCTCCCCACGCCGTAAGGGAGGCATCAGATATTACAGAACTTGGTCTAGGAATGGCCGTCCTTTTAACAAGTTGTTTGTGTTCCACCAGAGTGGCAAGTTAGTCGGCCAACCTACACTAGACCTTCCCTTGAGACCATTGGTGCACTAAGCATGCCTGTAATGGACGCGTGTGTAACCTGGTATGAGGTGCTATAGAGATGCACAAGGCCATTATGCCTAGGAAGCACATAACTGTTCGGACTGTCTTATGGCCTATAAATTTCATTTATATAATTTGGACTTCTGGTATCTACAACAGTTAAGATTCAGTAGATGTGCAGTCCTTAAGTTGATTTGCTGTGCACTTGGTATTAAGAAAATCTATTCTTAAATAGACTTATACGTAAACAAATATCTGACTCATGTCAATGAACAGCTTTTGTGGTATTTTAAATACGTAGTTCATCAGTACTGTTTTTATGTGCCTTTTAAATGTGTTGTAATGCATTACTAAGCTGTGTATACGGATATTTTTTTATCAATGTACTTTAATGGCATTTTACTGAATACAGTTTTGACTAACTTGTTGATTTGGTTGAAATAGAGGAAGGAGTGCCTGAAAGGATTGTATCATGGCAGCACTAGGGTAGGCTATGCAAATCTCCGAATTGGTATTTGACCGTAGTTTGAAGGGGTTGGAGATAGGATTTTAAGGTGTTGATGGCAAAAGTCTAGTTCATGGAGTGTGTTGGTGACATTGTAGACTGGTGGCACTCTGGATGAGCAAATCGTTCAGCTAGGTAAAGATGTGGATGCCCTGTCTACGTAGGCACTTGAAGACCCCGGGTGCTGTAGTGAGTCTGACGAGGGACCACCTTGTTGTAGTAGCAGGAAAACATACTTAAGAGTGACCATGTGAAAGTACTGAGAATGTATTCCTCAAGTGGCATGAGATCTAAAATTGGTCTGAGGGACCCTTCCCTTTAGGGTATGAGGAAGTATAGAGAGTAAACTCCTGCACTCTGTTGATGGTGAGGAACGGTTCTATGACTCCTTTCTGAAGGAGTGCTTGGACATCTTCCCTGAGTAACTTCTGTTGTGGGGGAATGTTAGGGTTTGTGAGGTGGAATGTTGGAAGGTGTGGAAGTGAGCTCCAGACAATAACCAGGTTGGATAATATCCAAAATACCCTGGCCAGAGGTGACTTTACACTAAGCGAGAAAGAACCCTTGGAGACGACCCGCAACTATATTATGTGATCGTGTGAATGAGAGGTAAGTCAGGGCTTATTGGTGGTGGCAAACCTAAGGGGGAATTTAAATCTGCCTTTTGCATTGTTACTTTCACCGTTTCATTGTCCTTTTTTAATTTTCTCTAATAAAGTATCTACCCAAGGGCCAAAAAGATGTTCTTCACTGAAAGGTAGATAACGGGAAACGTGGAGCCACGCATGCCTATGTAGAAACACTAAATTTAAGAAAGTAACCAAATGGAATCGGCAATCCACCAATGATTGGCTGATTGCAAAGTTACTCTCGTGCCTGCAGAATCTATTCACTTATGCTTTATATGGTGGAGGTGCATCACCAGTAATTTGAGTTGGCCTTTTCATGCAGCAGCAACTAAAGAGTCCGGTGAGAGCTGGCCCTGGATGTAGACTGGCGAGTTTGGGGGTGGGTGGTGGTGGGGTGGGGGGGGGGGGCAACGCCTCTAATTTCTTCCCCACCCTTGGTACAATGAGTCTAGCTCGAATGGGGTCGTGGAAGATGTCTGGGTGTGATTGAGCATGCCTTTAGGATGACTATTTCATAGAGGAAAAAGTGTCTCAAAAGGAAGTCACTCTCTAATGGCTCCATACGTGAAACCACTTTATGGAAGGTGGCAGCCCTGCCAATGAGGTTGTGGTAGGAAGTGGCACAAGCGGGGAAGGTTTTTGCAGGCTACAAGTCAGTACCCGTAACCGCTGGTGGGTCATTATTGTAGGTATACAGCATGGTACTACCAACTTTCTCGGGAGCCAAAATTACAGTCTGGCTTGTGGCCAAGGGCCACACAGATTAGCCTACGTGATGGGGCGGGGTCGGTGAGGTCAGTAGGGGCAGGGCTACTGGGTTGAAAATAAAATAACCTTTCAAAACATGACTAGACAACGCTGTATTTCGAAATGAGGTGTGTATGCAACCCAAATAAATGCTGTCAATATTTTTATTAGGGTCTGTGTCACAACTTTACAGTTCTATTGTTCTACCCTCAATGTACACCACTTATTATACCTCTCCCCCTACCCATGCTCATTTCCTTATCTAATAAATGCCCCTCACACTGTCCCTACCCCCACTTTATATTACCATCATCGCAATCGGCTCCCAGTACCTCTTTGCTCAGCTCATAAGCTTCCTCTGTCTGACCCTCCAACCTCATGATTACACCCCTCTTCACTCTGCTTATACTCATTTCCTGGCCCTTCTATTACACTATGCTCATAGCCTGTCATTTTGCACCTACTCTGCTCCCAATTTCTTAAACTGCATTCTCGCCACACCTTGACTTTTTAATGCTGCTCCTGCTCTCCCTCCATCACACTCCACCCCCATCTGGCCACACCTTTTTGGTGTCACACTTGTCTTTTTTCAGCATTATTTTCCACACTCTCCTCATAAGCTATCAAACTGCCTACCCTCTTTGTGCCCTAACACTTCACCCTATGCCTAACCTTGCATTGCACACTAATGCACCACTCTGCGCTTACCCTCTCATTGTGCCCTATTGTGTCACTGAGCGCCTACTCACTCATTGCGCCTATATACATTCACTACTGAAGACTCACTCTAATAAGACAAAGACAGCCCGGTGTCCTTCCTGCAGTTCTACTCTACACCTTTACTCCACTGCTCCCCTTCCTTCCTCTGCTAGCTCATAGCTGTTGCTTCCATTGTGTCTGAACCCTCACCATTTCCTTGCCCGTGTCCCTGATTTAGCACTCTCCTTCCATATACAATCGCTCAATATAGTCCTATGTAAAGCAGCCCACTCTTCCGTTGCTTACTCTGCTCCTGCCCCCTCACACACACTCCTCATAACCTGCAGTACCCTTACTGTGTGCTCATATTTCACATTGCTCCTACTCCCTTGCTCTCCTGTTAACCCCTAACCTTTCCATACCTCTGCACTGCGCTTCTCATTCTGCTTTTATGCTTTACTTGTATGGAGTCTGACAGTACCTATGTTTTCCTTGGTCTTCCCCTTTCCTCCACCATCTCGTTCTGCCTCTGCCCATTCATCTTTTTGAACACAATGTCCCCCTGTCTCCTCAGCTCTGACGACCTAATGAGTGCCAAAACCAATAACTATTTGCTGTTCAATTCGGCAGCATAAAAGACCTGATGCTACATCTATGCCATGACTGGAAGTGAATACGCTTTGAGTAATGCACAAAGCAAGTTGAATTGCCGGTAAGAAATGTGGGGGAAGCTGGGATTTATACAGAACTATCTGGCTGCTTCTGAGGTATGTGTATAAACTGCATCCCCCCTATCCCAATTCCACCTCTAAACTGTTCCTAGCACCACTGTTGTTAACAGTGAGGCTCACGTAGGTACCTCACGTAAAGCCATAAAACAAAAGGCTAGTCACACCCCAGGGTTTGACATTAGGACATCGCTGGATCCTCTTTGTATTTATTTTGTTTACACTACGTGCGGGCATTGAGAGCCTGAGCAAGGAAAGGCCGGGCTTGGCTGAAACCTAACCCATGGGCCATAAAAACAAAATGTAATTACAGAGAGCGCGGATTTAGCAGCACCAATTGAGACATTAAAGAGGCCACACTGAGCAGCATGCACATGCAGCACAGAAAATGCTCTCAAAGGGTGAGCAAGTGACGTTAGAGGCAGGTGAGGGCGACCGGCTCCGGGTGAGGAAATGGTACAGAGTCCGTGCCTGCTGTTTTTTCATGGGGGCTGCATGGAGTGACCTGGCAGGCCACAAGTGGCCCGGGGGCCGTACTTGGAGTACCGCCGGTATACAGGAATCATGCTGCAGAAGTATGCCAAATGTATCCCCATGCTCCTGTACCTCCAATATCTGAATGAGGTGGCCCTTGAGAAGGGTACGATATAGGGTCAGCTGGAGGGCGAGTTGTGGAGCAGGTAGTGCACATTTGGTGGCGGTGGCACAAAGGCTTCTTCAAAGGACATTTGCCTTTGAGATGGTTGTGCAGCAGATCCAGGAGGGTGGGTGATTATCCGGCCTCTATGTGGATGGCTCACCAGGCATTTCAGGCGGGTGTGGATTTCTTCTTTTAGTTTACAAAGAATCCGTTTGACAGTACCCGACACAGGGCTGACCTTGCTGCTCGGCACCGATGGCCTTGGCTCAGATGCAGAAACCGGGGCAGACATAGGTTTTTGTTTTAGTTCCACTCAAGGCAGGAGTGCCCTGTACTTTAGTCTACCTCGATGTATTTTTCGGTGCAGAGATGGGGCTTACGGCTGAAGTAGTCTGTTACTACAGACCATGACCCTAAGGCAGTGGTAGTCTGACTCTGGTGCGCCAGAGAAACTGCTTGACTCTCTGAGAAGGGTAGCTCCTCGTGGGGGGGGGGAGCGGGGGGGTACAGTACTCATGGCTGGCTGCACTGGTGGAAAATCCTGGATTTCAGGCTCATGCCGTCGTAAAAGGGAGAAAGTCCCCCAAGTCAACAGCAGACTTGCGCATGGTGTGACCCCCCCTCCACAAACGTCCTCTGTGCAAAAAAAAAAAAAAAAAAAAAAAAGTGGCGTCTGGTCTCTGCTCCTCCGTGACATTGAGTCCGAGCTCAAAAAGTCGAAGAGTTTTCTTCTAATGGAAGGAGTAGAAAGCGACGCAATCAGCCTTATTGGGTGGGGAGGGTGTGAAATGGGGCAGTGGCCTGGTCATACAGATTGCAGACCTGATGAGACTGCCAAGGATATTTTGCATGACAACGAGGTCAGGGGCAAAAAGGCATCCGTTCCATCTCCAGGTGAACATGGTGTGGGAAGATTTACCAGGCACCCTGATGGAGGAGATGCACCCAAGGACCGAAGAAGGCCCCGAAAGGTGAAGGCACACTAGGGCCAGAGGTCGAAGGAAAACGACTGATCAATTCAGGATTCGTCCAACCTAACAGAAGGGAAATCAGGATCGCGACGGATAATACCTACAGAGGAATCAACTGTGGAAACAGGGAAAAGTGCACTAGTGCCGAACCAGGGCACGGAAGCACACGTCCAAACCAGACGGCTGAAGAAACCATCCAATGAGTTTATGACCAGGTACACTGCCAACAAGAGGAGTCCCAATACCCCGCAACTCAAAAGAAAAACAACTTGCACACATTCAAGACCCACATGTACAAGGTTTAGGGATTGCGATTTCCTAACTGCAATTCTTACACAATCACAATTT
This sequence comes from Triturus cristatus, assembly GCF_964204655.1. Taxonomy (NCBI): domain Eukaryota; kingdom Metazoa; phylum Chordata; class Amphibia; order Caudata; family Salamandridae; genus Triturus; species Triturus cristatus. Next base: position 1,189,626,190 of record NC_140592.1, read on the forward strand.
GTAATGTAAGAAAACGTACATTTTCAATAGCAACTCTAAATGGGTTGCAAATTTACACCTCATGAAAATTAATGAGGTAGGTCTCAATTTGCGACCCATTGGGGGTCAGCATTCCACCATGTCCAATTGCTTTTTTAATAACAAGCTTTTTTTTGTAAATGCAACTAGTTTCTGAAAGGAAAGCGGGATGTGCTTAAAAAGAAAAAAATTAAACTTCCCAAGTTTCATTTTTTAAGAGTAGGCAAAGGTCAGTGGGACCACTGCCTGCCTTAATTGTTTACATTTTCAAAGGGGAGGGGTTTGCACATATAGAGCAAAGTATCTCACAGATCTAGAGAAAACAGACCAAAATCCAATAATGAAATAATTTGGACAAGATGTTGTCAAGCTATGTACTGTTTGTACTGAATGGTAGATTTTTTTTTCTATTCTACGAATTGGGATCTGATATTGTAGATTGCAGCTTTTAAGTCCCTGTGTTCTTCATTTCTTAAGATGGGCGTGATGGTGATGAACTACACAGACCTCAGAAGGCAACGCTGGAGGGATAAGAGCGGCCGATTAGGACTCCCGTACCTTGAAGTAAGTGTGACTACAGGACAGGGTTCCCACTGTCCCAGATCTAGGATCATGTCATTCTAAGATCTTCTAAGATTTTTTTCTCTATATTCTTCGTTTCTCAGCTGTCCTCTCTGGATGTTGGTCTGCACCTTGGAGCTGCAACGGCCCAATGATGTGTGTGAGGGAAGTATTTACACCCCTTTGAGATTCACAAATTGGGTCATTTTTCACTTCTTTCCTCTTTCACAAGTCATGGGGAATTCGGCTTTTTTTCAATCTTACGGAAAATAATTTCTTTTCTGAACTAGGATGGGACTGGCTGGCCCACCCCCAGAGGGTAATACATATAAACATTTGTGTTATCCCCATCTACAAGTCCTTCTCTTGGAGTGAATAGCATAGTTGGCGGGAAAATGACGGAAGGCTCAAACTCTTCCCTTCATGTTTGTGGATATATTAGGTTTTTACATACCTGTGCTTCTTACGATCCTCCACCAATTTAATTTTGCGCCCATTCAGATCTGTCCCATCCAGCTTGTCAATTGCAGACTTCATATCAGTATAGGAAGCAAATTCGACAACTCTGTAAAAGGTAGCAGAACAGAAGATTTAGAAAAGGACAGTACAGCGAAAGAAAAGCCATTATGTTCCTAGTCAAAGCAATAATGTGCCAGGCTTTATCCCCTACAATTCAACACCCAGTAATCAATTTGGATCCAGATTAGAAACGTTGTACAAGTGCTATGTTGATATGCGTGCATAAAGGTGAAAGTCTTCTGCAGTAAAATGTTGTCACTATCTGCATGCAAAAAACTTCCAGAAGGTATTTTTTTTAACTGCAGACAAAGAAAGATCGTCACTAAACTCTGAAACAAGTTCAGAAAAGTAAGAGGGATCCGTTTTAAATGACTACTCAATTAGAATCATTCTTGCAAACATAGCTTTAGCTCTTATTTCTAGTGAAGTCAGTTATCACTACTTACAAACAACCAAAGGCTAATAAGTCTTGCCTCTGAAGGACGTTAACCATCCTCCTGGCTTAGCAAGTGCCAGTTAGGGATGGTTTTCAGCATTCAAACAAAATGACCGATCAGCAAAAAACACAGGCAAATCCAAGAAGACTTTTGCACGTAATAAGTTCATAATGAGGCATTATTTAATAAGCAGAGTTTGTGCCACTGAGACTGGACCGATTTATAGCAGAGACGCTGGCTTGGCAGGATAAGAGGATTAAAAGGCTTGGAAGGATAAGAGGAGTACATTGGTGAGGTGTGGTGGAGCTTCCTCCTTTGCAAAGCCATTTGGCTGAGATTTGCCTTCTGAAATATGTGGAAAGTATCATTTTATTAAAAGGTTACGTACCTTTCACTCCAGTTCTCCAGCATTGGTATAATTCATATATCCACATGCTTAAATCTGTATAGCAATCAGCGCATAAAAATAAGACCTGATGGTGGCTCACCTTCATTGAAGCACTGCTACGTTCACAACTAAGCAGTAGGGGTTTGCTAACATGTACCTGCATTGCAGAGGTCTCTTAATGGCATAGCAGCATAGAATGCAGCAGCAGTCTCCATGCTTCTGTTGGAATGCACCCTTACTTTCCCTTGGTGCAGATGCTTCACTGTGGCAGAAGATGGAGGCAGATGGATCTCAAACATGCTATCCTCCGATGTTGGCCCCTTTCTGGCTTGCCGGAAAAATGGTTGGTCTGGTGCATGGTTACTCACAAAAATGGCCCATGGGGCCACAAAATATGGTCTGTGTTGTGCCAGAGGGCCACACTGATGCCAGCAGAGTGGGGCTTTGCTGGCCCTTGAATTTGCCATTGTTCTGGAATTTAGTGCACTCTCAAGTACACAGCGGCCCAGTGCAGTCGTTCAGCTGGGGCCTCATGTGAAGGTCAGGAGGGCCACTAGCAGCCCGCGGGCCATACTTGAAGCATCACTGACCTGGTGAATGCACAGTCGGTCTTGAACATATAAAACAGAATGTATCTGCACACATCTAGTGGGTGCAATGATCTTTCTGCTGTTGTGGAAATTCGGGTTGGTCAGGCAGCAGCAAGAAGGCAGACAGATCAGAACGATAACCTTTCAGAATGCCTAAAGCAGAGCCCAGCTGGGCAAGAATAAAAAAAAGCACAATATCAGAAAGGGATGTAGAAAGTAGGTCAATGGAATTTTTTGTACAGTACGATACATAACGCCTGGCTGCCAGAATAACATTGCGAGGAAGGTCAAAAGCTATCAACTGCTGCCGCTCCATCTCCACACAAGGTGGAGGACCCTCCCCTGCTGCTGGAACACAAGATCCTTCCAAAGGGAAACCTGATCGGAGGTTCAATGGCCATGCTCAGTAGCTCGGGATACTGGACTCTCCTTGCCCAGTCTGGAGCCACATGATCTTGAGAACTCTGGGCAGGAAGGCGTACAGGAAGCCTGTGCTCCGCTCGAGAGCCACATTGAAAACGTGTGCGCAAAACTGCGGACGTTGCGTGTTCAGTGGAGGTGGGCAGATCTAACCAAGCACTGCAGAAACCATGCACCACCCCCAGTTACAGAAGCCATTTGTGATCTGCTAGGCATCAGCAGCAGAATTTGTCCAACCTGCATTCAGGGAACCTGCCCAGTGTTGAACCACCACGAAATTGCCCCGCTATTCCAGCCATGTCCAGAGACGCAGCTCCTCTTGACAGAGGGTCCACAATACCACCCCGCTCAGTTTGTCGCATTACCACATGGCAGCAGTGTTGTCCGTGAACACTTGTACAAGCCTTCCCTTGATGGAGGTTAGAAAGGCTTTCAAATCCAATCTGATTGCTCTGAGCTCCAACACGTTGCAGTGGAGTCCGGATTCCACCAGAGACCAGAAACCTCGGACCTTTACCTCTCCCAGACAGCTTCCACATTCCAAGAGTAAAAAGAACTATTGATGGACGGAATGCAGAACAAATCAAACCATTCACCCCCAGTAAAGAGATCTGGGTTAAATCCTTCTTTTGCTCACCATGCCACCCCAGTTCAGACATGGCCATATGCAAATCAGTCTGACCCTGTGCCTCATGGGAACAGTCCAGCCCGAACTGCCAAGCCAGGTCCTCCCTGGACCGGAAACAAGCATCCTAGGACCAGACGTGGGTCCTGTGCACACTACACCACTGAATTCAAGCTAGCCTGGCTGAAGGGTGATGCCCTGAAACCGGTCCCAGGATGCTGGTTTCCGGTCCAGGGAGGACCTGGCTTGGCAGTTTGGGCTGGACTGTTTCCATGAGGCACAGGGTCAATACTGATTTGCATATGGCTGGGTCCAAACTGGGGTGGTGTGGTGAGCAAAAGAATGATGGATTAAACCCAGATTTTTGTGACTGGGGGGTGAATGTTTGCATTGTCCAGCAATTGTTTCTTTTGCACATTCCGGAGTGGCATTGGTCACTATGGTGAGATCTAGTGGGGAGGGGAAGGTGAGGAAGAGGGGTCTGCCTCTTACCTAAACGCGGTTCATTATTCACCACTGCAGATCCTTTGCAGTCCCCTCAAATCTGGACTCGGTTGGAGAGATTTACCCTAATGCTACATCCACTGAATTTCAGGTCCCGGAGAAGAGGGGGGGGGGGGGGGGGGGGGGAGGAGAGAGATATGAGATGGTAAGGCCGCAGCTGAGATGGTAAGGCCAAAAGGGAGCACGGTGAAGTGAAAGTGCTTGTGGCCTACTAAGAGCCGCAGAGAACACCAGTAAGCAGGCAGGACGAGGATATGGAAAGAAACATGCTGCAAGTCCAAAGCTACCATCCAGTCTTCTACATCCAGGGCAGACAAGAACAGAGCGAGCGCGAGCATCTTTAATTTCTCCTTTCTGAGGAAGAGGTTGAGGGCTCCTAGGTGTATGATAGGACGAATGGCCCTTGTTCTTTTTGGGGACCAGGCAGCACCAGGAACAACCACAGGGTACGAACCCTCTATATGACTCAGTTGGCAAAGAGCCATGACTTCCTTGATGAGCAATGTCAAATGACCCCTCTGTCAATCGGTTGTAAGATGGAGGGAGGGGCGGTCTCGAAGGGAGTAGCACCTTTGGACAATATGCAAAACCTACCAGTCTGATGTTTTTGACTAAGTGGAGGCGATGGTGGATTCTGCCACCAACTGAACGCCCATGATTTAAAAGGGCAGGATTAGGGAAGCTTGGAGCCTGCAGGTAGTGCGAGAGGGGGAGTGGCTAAACCAGACCCACAAGGCTGGTAGGAACAGCATCCGTTTCCACACTCATGCAGCTCAGTGGCTGGGATAGGGTTATGGTTGAAAACCCTTTCACTTCCATAGCCGCAAATGGCAGACCAGCAGAGTCAAGAGGCCCACAACTTGCCCTTAGCCCCAAGAGTCGTTAAAGCACTCCAGCCCAGAGTCTGCCTGGTCTCTGTAAAGATTAGTGCCATCAAAGGGCATGCCCACAAGAGAAGCTTGGACATTTCCCTTCACCCCTTGATAAGCCAGTAGTTCTTAGCCAGGTGTGGAACTGGAGGGTCACCATCGAGGAAACTGCTCTGCCCAGCGAGTCGGTGTCCAGACCACAACAGATCGTGAACTTTGCTGCATCTCTTCCGTCTATAGCACCTAGCAATGCATCCTCCAGGACATTTATCCCACAGTATGAGGGAATAGCGGCCCATTAGGCATGCGGTGTTAACAGGTAGAAGCGCAAGGCTGGCAGAAGAAAACATTCTTCTCCAAGGAGTCCAGCCTCTCGGATGCACAGGCTCCAAAGAAACAGGCCTTGGATGCCGATGCTCCTTCGTTGCATCGGCTGACAGACTAGGAGAAGTCAGAGTGCTTCAACTTCATACTCTTCTTGCAAGGACTATCTTGAATGGGTCGAAGAGGACTTTGGACTGAACAATCCCGGCACCTTGACTTCTATGGAGCAGTGTGCCGTTAACTTGCAGCTTCGGGACTGCTCCCACAAAGCCTTCGGCACCAAGGCCCGGCAACTGGAGCACGACTTTGCACTGTGATCACACTCCAGGCACCTCAGACAGCCATGGTGCAGATCATTCACCAATATCGCCCGGTGACACTCCACAGGGCTTAAAACCTGTCCTATACGAGTACATCTGACAAAAGGTGGAAAACTTGAGAAAAAAAAAGTGCAGAATTACTGCCAAAAGATGACAGATGGGTAGGGTAGGTCTTTGGATCAGCAATGACTAGCGTGAAAAGAACTGACCTGTGTGGCGCCTATGCAAGTACCACCTACCGGCTCGCAGGGTAACTGCTCAAAAAATCTTACAGGTCCAGTCTGACACCTGGTGTTAGACCTGTCAGCCCTTTGGGTGGTCCCTCCTCATCATTATTTATTTTGTCCCACTTTTGCCTCAAACCCTGTTTGAAGTTTTCCTTTTTGGGAACCACCAGACTTTTTCGTGTTGCTACAGATTCAGGGAACCATTTTAGCTACCCCTGAAACTTCTGTCTGAGGGCCTGGAGCACAAAATGGTGGCCACCTGTGACATCACCAGCATCCACTGGAACCTACCAGCACCTTCCAGAACATTCCAGGAGCTTCCAGAACCCTGTGACCGTTGGAGGCGGTTTAGAATGTTGGGAGGACAAGAGAGGCAGTTGGCAGTTGGAGCTGGCAGTTGGCACCTGACTGGTGAAGAGAGAGGAGCACAACAGTGAAGGAGGAAGGAGTGAAGCAGCAGGGGTGGAAACTTGTGCCTGGAGTGGGGTCCATAAACCCACCCTTGATACTTGTCCCTACTGATGGATCCCAGCCTGTAGCCCTGTGTGGGAAGAAGACAGAAAAACTCATCCTAAGGACCTGAACAGCAGGAACAGGCCTTAGAACCAAGAAAACAGCAAGATTCTGACCTGAGAACTGGTTTCCCTGGAGTCCGGCGTCGAGTAGCCTGAAGACCTGGAGCCCGAGGTGGAGAAGCGGCGCTGACTGAAGTAGCAGACGTCGTACCCGGAGCCGCCTGAGGTCGTGAGAGGGCGCCGACGGGGGTCGAGAGGAATACCAGAGGTCGAGGAGGAAGTGAACCGAGGTCGAGCGAGCGGCGTCATCGGAGGAGTGAAGTCCGCCCTCCGGAGTAGTCGGGGACCGAGGTAGAGGAGCACCGGAGGTCGGGAGTGAGGATCGCACTCCGGAGTCGCCCGGAACCTGTGAGGAGGAGCACCGGAGGTCGGGGGTGAGGATCGCACCCCGGAGTCGCCGGAAGTCGACATCGAGGCCAGGCCGGCCGACGTCATCGGAGTCGAGAGCGCCATCGGACCGGAGCCGCCCGAAGTCGACATCGTGAAGAGACTGCCCGACGCCGTCGAATCGGAGGCCGAGATCGAACCGAGGCCACCGACATCGGACCGGAACCGCCTACCGGCGTCGACAAAGAACTGACACTGTGCCGAGGCCGCCGAGACCGAACCGGAACCGCCTACCGGCGTCGACAAAGAACTGACACTGTGCCGAGGCCGCCGAGACCGAACCGGAACCGCCTCACGGCGTCGACACGACTCCAGCGGCGTCGGAACATCAGAAAAAGGGCAGTAAGTGGAGTAGAGGGCGCCTAAGGCCCTGTGGAGACCTGAGAGACTGCTCTAAGGGGCTAGGGAGGTGCTGAAACCCACCTGACTGTGCCTGGGGTGAACTGGGACTGACCTAGAGAGGTTGTGTGGAGAAGGGAAGCCAGGGCATTGGTATTCCCCCCTTTGATCTACCTCAGTTTAGGCCTCAGCCTTGTCCCAGCCAGGGAGTAGCCTCCCCCCTCAAGCCTTCCACAACCCTACAAGCTGTGCCTGGGCCAAATCAGCCCTTAAGAAGTGAAGTGTCATCTGATTATATGAGGGTTGCTGTATACTTTTAATTATTTATTGAGGATACTGCATTTATTGAATTTTTATCTATTTATTGCTGCACTATATTTATAGGTCCACAGGACTTGTTGGTGTACAATATTTATTAGTACAGTATTTATTGCCTCAAAGTATTTAATTGTCTGTATATATTGCACTTGTATTTATGCCCTGTTATTTATGATCACCCCTATTTATTTCATCAAACAGCCAATATTTATTTGACCTGCACTAATTGAAACTTGTATATTGTGATTGACCTATTTATTTTTCCAATCAGCAACTAAGAGAAAAAGATAAAGAAAGAATATTTTCATAATTTTTACGGTGTAGAGTCGTTTTTGGAACGGATGCACGCATGGTTATTGTATGGGTATATTGTATGCTTAGCACTGTGCCTGTTTCCTGACCACTCGAGCCAAGCTACCCCATTGTGTTGGGAAGGTCCGCCACCACCCTGCGGAGTGGGAGTGGGGCTGTTTCCAACACCTGGGAATTCCAAAAGTAAGGAATCTGCGGCATGAAGTCTCCATCAGATAGACCCCATTCACAAACTGCCTTAGGAGTCTTTGTGAGAACAAAGCAGATGAAGTGTCTTCGGATCTTCTTAAACTAGATATTCCTGCAATATCAACCTCATACTGTATTTTTAAGATCACTCTTGGCTAAGCATAGTATTTGAGAGGGTTGCACCAAACACACATTTCGACTTGGTGTTCTAGGTCTTTATGGTTGCTGGAGATTGTGTCTGCACTAGGGCGCTCCTGCATTCTTGCACAGATCCAAATTCTAAGTGGTTGAATGGAGCATTTCTCAGCTGTGTCTCAACAGGGGCCTGGATTGCATATTTTCAATTGTATTACCCAGAGCTTCAGCTCAGGCAATGAGGATTACGATGCAGCCAGCGCAAAGGCATATGCAGAGACGCTGGGGATTTCAGAGGCAGGGTGGGCATAGGTTGGCCGGCAAGCTGTATAAAGTAGCTTTGAAAGGAGGCCATCTGCTGAAAGTTGATAAAAACACAACTGGCTCCTGTATGACTTCTGATTCACTACAGTAATGGCGAGGTCCATAAGATAAAAGAGGGCTGTCCTCTACAAAGATCTGTGGATGAGACTGGTACTACTGGTAGATTCTCTTCATCCAGACGCAACACATCCAGCTGATCATACATGTGGATTGTAGATCGGTAGTCCTTCAGTCACTTATGGGAGAAAAGGTAAATAACTGGTGTAGAAAAAAAAACTGTCCGTCGATGAGCTGGTAGGCATTCCTACGTTTGCCGTCGATGACGAAATATTGCATGTCAGCAGAAGGGGCATCCTTGGGGTGGTAGTAAACAGTCTTGCTGCCGAAGGAGCAGTCAGTGACATGGTTCTGGTTGTTGACTGGGTCGACAACGCATGTCCAGTAAGTGACAAATGGTAATGTTTTCAACAGGCGTAGCTTTCTTCATCGACGAGGATGACTTACAAGTCACTGGTGAGAACAGCAGATCAGACAGGACGCAAAGGGAGCTGGATCGTGGATTTGTTGTTGCACAGCTTGGCATGCATTTTCCGGAGGAAACAGTTTTCCACCTGTGGGGAGGTGGCTTCAGACACCAAGTAGTAAGTCCAGCCCTGGAAACCACAGGTTTACTTTTTAGTGCTCCGGTCATGATGTGTTCTCGTTAGAGCACTTTTCACTGAGTCGCCCCCAAATGTAAGGGCATTTCTTCCAATACATAGAGGGCCAACCTTCTCTCCCTATCCTTCAGAGTCTTAGAAGGTAAAGTTTTACCAATGTCGTAGCATTAAGTCTTGTGCGTTGAATAAAGGAAATGGCTTGCTCCCGCGGATCATTAGTTCAGATCTTGGTCTGTCCACTGGAACAGCAGGATTTGAATAGAGATTTTCTTCTTCGTCTGTCAGGATGACAGTTGGTGACAGAAATCTCTCCCTGGCCCAGAAAATAAAGGCCATGTAGAAAATGTACCATAAAAACAACATCTACTACTCTGAAAACTGAAGTGGGGTGAAGGATCAATTTCAGAGTAGACCCGAAAAAAAAAAAAAAAAAAAAAAAAAAAAAAAGGGATATGGTCGCCGAGAGGTTGAAGCAGTGCTCTTCTGGTGGACTCACAATATGCTCTTCCAGCTCAATCCATGTCGTTTCAAAAGAGGTGGATGTGCTACTAAAACGCTGTTGAGGCCGGTGCCATTTTATTGCTATTTGAAGTTACCAGGAGATTCCCAGCACGACAGCAGGAAAGGATTTAAGCATGGGAATGATGCCATGCAAGTACTTGCGCTTTGTGGGGACTGGAGGGATACTGCAAAAGAAATTAAGTTTATCACACGAGGGCCGTTTACAATTTAAGTTTGCTTATGACTATTGTTAGTTGGAAAAGGTTAAAGACATTAAGTGATTTCTTGTTCATCTGGGGTGTTGAAAAGGAAATGTTTTGCTTACGGAAGACCAAACGCAATTGAACTTTTGTTGGTCTGCAGAACAGCAGCAGTGCAATAAAAACCTCCCCGACCAAGGCCTTGTGCTCTGTAAAGCAATTTCATGAACTTGGCTTAAAAGTGCATTTACAATTAAGTTGACATAATTTGGTTTAATAAAGGGTGTGCCCAACAATGAGCCAAGGTTAAAACATGATAGATTTTAGGTTCACCACTATGTAAACGATAAAGTCTACATGGGATGCATTTATATACATTTGATCTTAAAGCACATTAAAATATATAGTATCTAGCCCTCTTACAACAATGGGCAACGCTCCTTAGCTAGACCAACTGTTTAGAGCAGTAGGGGAAAAAAAACGGAAACAAACCCTTCATTGCGGTTATTCCTGTGCGCATCCACATAAGTCACTTCTCCTGCTTTTCTCATGAAATCCTTCAAGTCCTGCATTAAAATGGAAACAGTTAAATAAAACGGTAAAAACAAAGCACATCATCCTAATTATAAATAAAAAAAAAGTAAACTAAAGTGAGGTTGCCTTTTAAAAGCTCAACCTCTCATAATAAACTACAAATGACAGACAGCGGGCTCGTGTAGCTAAACTGAAACCGGAAGTTTTTATTTATGGATACGTTTCCATAGTGAATGCCCAACTGATTACAACCCATGAGTAGTTCATTAACTGAAAGGTGTAGCGTGAGCAAATGTTTAAGTGACAGCAAGAGAACAGAAGACCATGCTGTTCCAAACAACCCACCGATGTTTGACTGACAATATTCTAGAAAAAAGTAAGAATGCACACCAGTAACATGCCCCAAAGTTAAATATACAAATAGAATTTCATTACGGACTGATAAATGCTGAAAAAAACATTAGCTGTCAATTTTAGTTTAGAATATACATTTTTAAAATGTACCATATTTGTAGCAGTTACGAGCCCCAAGCTATTTACAGCAAGATACCGTCCTGATCAGATGGTTTAAGGTACCTTGCGCAAAGAGCCGCCTGTCCAAATTCTAGCTGGTCAAATAGCACTTCCTTTACAGAAATTCCCACTTACATGAGAACAGTAGAAGAATGAATCATACCAACATGCTGCAGGGGGGATGTGCCAGATCCCCAGTATAAGCCTGAGGGGAACCCTGAAACCACGTGATTCAAGCTCCGGAAGTGGCTACAGAACCTGAGGATGACCTGTGCTAGCCAATCTTGCTCACACCTGGGCCAACCAAGATACAGAACGCCAAAACGGGAGGATCATAGGAACCAAAAGGAAACTTCAGAACAGGCCCAGCCCTAGAATTGCAGCCAATAGGAAACCCAATACTCTTGGCGCTCCTCCACACAAGAGAAACGAGGGTTAACCCAAAGAAAGGCTGTTAAAAGAGGTTCAAAATGCACTTGGTTAGATATATGGTTGAGGGAAAAAAAATACAAACAAAATAAATTGTCTAGGCATTTACTACAAAGGATGGCTCAAGTTCACAAATGTCTAAATTCACTGCATTCAAGCACTATCAACATCTTAAAATGTACAACGTTTTGAAACCGGGTTTACAAATGTACATAGAAATACATTCGACAACTTTTCTGCAATATTAACTTCAAATTAACAGCTTCAATAATCTGGTGTAATTACATTTTTGGTGCAATGATGTAAGAATTGAAGTCTGTTTTGTTAAGTTTCAAATGCTCGAATGTGATAAGAGGTATTTAAAGAAAAATAATTTGTTAGAAAATTAAGAAAACCAGATATTTACTTTTGAAATCAGAAAAAATATTTGGGAGCAAAAGTTTGACCCAGAGCAGGCAAACTCCGGAAAGGATTTTTTTTTTTTAATTAAAACCCAACTGGAGTTTGTTTTCTGTGGACCAGACCAGTACCAAGACTAATAACTGAGCCATCCTTAACAATACCAATATGCCGAGGATCACCAGGGTGAAAATGCGTAAATGTACAAGAGCATTCGCATTAGATAAAATGTTTTAAATCACATTGAATTTTGTCAGCACTGCATTTGGATGGCAAGTTTATTTTATTCTTTGAGAATCCATCATTAATCAAATCAGGTGTGATCCTCCGCAATTGTTCAAAATATCATGACAATACCGTATTTTTTTTAAAAAACAAATTAAAACATCAACAAAAGGTTTACCTAATGCATGTCTAAACAACCAATCACTGACCCCCATCATATAAAGTTAGAGTTCTAGATGGGCACTTTGAAGTGGTACATATGAGCATGCTAATGCTACGGTGACCCACAAACCCTGGAAAGACAGTGGTGTTAAACTTCTCTACATAGCTTCACTGACTCAACTCGACAGGGTTTCAATCTTCTGGAAAGACTGGACACAATTTAGCGCCAAATTGTATTTGTATGAAACAAATATCACAAAAGTTGTAATCCAAGAGCTAGCTATGCTGTTCTGGAAGGGGCATGTAACAAGTCTGTTAACACCTGCTGAGCAGATGATAAAAACGGCAGAAAATGAGCAAATTGATAACCCAGGTAGTATTGATACTGAAAGGTTTGGGAGAGGCAGCAGAAGCTTCTGCAACCACACAGTTCTAAGCCACCAGACTATAGCCTCACACCCACTATTTTACAGTCCAAAACTCCAAGACCTAGTAATGTTCTATTGAGCTGTCATTTTGCATGCATTAGTCATTTCAGATAAAGTGTACATTCAAACATTTGACACAATATCGATCAGCTTTCACCTATTCACACTTCCATTCATTGAAGTTAATATTTATATTTTTAGACGTGGATGTGAGATAGAACATACCAGGATTGATCTTGGTGAAACAGAACACCAAAGTAACCCATTTATCTACCACAGCAGAGGTCAAAAGTAGCATAGTACCAACTAGGATGACCAAATTCATCTATGAACAAACAGCAGAGCCAGTTATCACTCGAATGCCTAGAACTAAACTAAAATGGGAAGTGTTCAACTGCAAGAGGGTCTTCCCATTTCTCCCCTAGCCACAAGCTCCAGGCCAGTATGTTTGAGGAGGTCGGGGTGTCATGAAAATGGTACTGCTGTAAAACAGTCACGTGAGCGCAAACTGGAAAGCAAAACGTGTCAGAAAATAGTAAGTTATGTAATACCACAATGCCACTGCATTGAAAGTAAAAAAAACAAATGGATCATACCACAGCTCAAGGACATTACCTGCATTTCCATTTTTTGTTTCACTAAAAGCAATGCACGAAAAGACTGCGATAAAACACTAATCTCAAAAGCTGCAAATTTAAATTGTGCACATTCGGTCAATCAGTAGACTATGCTACATGAAACTGGGCACTACAATTTAAATATAAAGAAAGGCTGGATCAAAGCTACTGTTGTGTGCTTCAAAGAATAGAGCAGTAGGTAGTACAAATCAGGCAGTCTGATGTCACGCATACTTCATATAAAACGACTAAGATTGTACATCTCAAGGGGCCAGCAAGGTAAAATCAGTTGTAATGTGCTTTGCACTATTATCACCAGCGAATCCCCCACTGTTTTTCTGCCGCTAAACTCCCACTTGAAGATAAGCATAGAAATACTGAAAAACCAACGTATGTAGTTATGTAGTGTTTGGGGGCACTGCTCAAAGAAGAACGCCAGATGTCCAGGGTAATACTTTTACATCCCATCTCCAGGGCGACATTTGTACTCAAAATTCCAGTTATTGCATTTCCCATAAAGCAGTGTCTCGCCATGATATTCCTTGGGGGAAGGGAACATTATAAAAACCACACACATTCAGTCAAAGCATACATAATGGTGCAATTTATAAAAATGTAAATTAACCTGAGCGAACACGGTCATACGAAAGGACTAAGATTAAAAGCTCACCTGCCAACTAACACGAGAGGAAAGGTTTTCCACAATAATCCTGTGTTCCGTACGAACTGGAGGTCCATATCTGACAGAGAAAATGTAAAAATCAATGTAACAAGGGTGCCACACAAGTGGAAGGTGGTAATCTGCTGTGCGTCTCCATCAAATTAGCTCCCACCCCTGTTACCTGCTTTCTAAGCCAGCATACAAACAACCATGGAAAAGAACCATCATGTGGAGTCCAGTCTCAAAATTTGCAAGAATTAAACAGATTGGATATTTTCGTGGTTGGCTGTAGTAACACTTATCAGACCGTTCAAGTCATGAAAAGAAAGGTTCAAGTTCAGGAGAGAGAACAATTTTGGAGTAGGTACTGTGAGTTTGAGACATTTCAGAAGCTGGCACAATTAGTTTGTGGCTGAATCTGAACTAGCTGACAGCCTCTCAAAGGTGGGTGGGTTGGTCATATGCCAACTTTGAGGTAGCAACAGATGAACAGAATACCTGCCTACACCTAGCAAGCGTTTCAGGCCTCACCCTGCGGTTAAATTCACTGGCTAGGTGGGTGATACTAAAATGAGCAAGGGAATATTGGCAAGAACCAGGGGAGTAAAAAAAAAAAAAAAAAAAATAGAAAAAAGCAAGAACGAGGACAAAGGGGTGGACAGAAAAAAAGAATCGTGCAGGCAAGAAGCAGTGTGTCCAAAACTTTGAGCGAGTCACTGAGCGGAGGAAAGGAAGAAAAGGAACACATCTGGAGAAAGACAAATATGGAACTGCTGGAGGGAACGTTCCATCAGCAATGCCAACCACAGGAACGCAAAGGGTGGCACCCTTGTGACATAGTGCTGCACAGCCAGCAAGCTCCCGTGACCACCTGCAAGTTCTGTGCAGTGGCAAAGTTCTGCCACCCTGAAAGGAACAGTAGTAGAGGTGAGGAAAAGCCACTCATGGACCTCAGTCTCATGAAAGTTGCAGAGATACTGATCTGCCACAAGCGGATATACGGTGATCAGAGGACGGTAAATTTAGGGAGGCATGAAGAGCACGCTGTGGCCCGGGGTGGGTCAGGTCCAGGGGGCTGCCCCCAGAAGGTGATGTCAGGGAGCACCATCGCACCCCCAGTGAAGGGGCCTATGGGGCCCAAGATCCGTCACACTCCGAGGCCCGCCCGCCCGTCCAGCATCAGTGTCTGCCCGCAGACCAGAATGAAAGGCTGGCCCCTGCGGCAGCACAATAGGGTGATGGCCGGGCGGGGAGCCGGCGAGAGCAGCCGGGGCGGGGACCGGAACCTGAGAATGTCGAGATGAGGCCACCATCAGAGGCAGCGTAGCACTCCCTGGAGCAGCAGGAGAGCCGCAGCTCAAATATGCGCGCTCAGGAGGAAGAGCGCCCCATAATGCCTCGCAGGGCCTGCAAAGAAAAACGGCTTGTTGATGGCATGTCGTGACCCCTGGAAGATGGGGGGGGTCGCCACCATTTGAATGCCAGGGTGCAGTTAGAGCTGCAGGAGCAACGCAGACTCCCATCACAAGTGGAAAGTCCCCATCCGAAGTCTCTGGAGGCTCAAAGGAAATAACCCCTCAAGGGTTCCTCCATGTTTGCAAGCCTACCTAATGTTGGAAATTCCATTCTTCAACTGGGAGCGGATGTTTAGGACTACACTGATGTGTGAGGCTGACCGTGGAGACATCCTCTAGAGGTGGAAAAGTGTAATGCACAGGTGGTGGTGCATTTATGTAATGCGGTTCCTTTTGGGGACTGGAGGTCACATGCAATATAGGAAGTAATAAGTACAGTGGAAATATATTGCCAGGCATCCTAGCCAGGGTGCCGGTTGTAATTGCATAAGCCATGTGATTATAAATGGGATTCATTTTAAGGTCCGTGATTGACTTGCATTATACACGTTAACCGGATATGACAAGCACCCCTCATTCCAAGGTATGCTTAGACCTGTATTCTTCCTACTGCTGCATTAGTTGAACACCCAGACTGTGAACCACTGTGATTAAAGTGTGCATACTGTCAGTATGAGATTCTCTCTCAGGGTTATGCATCACTATGGCAGGGGCTCCCATTATAAATGCATGTTGAAATAGGGTGGACCGCCACTTGGGTGGTGCCAGTGGGAAAGGCCCTCACTCCTGGGTATGGGGCAAGATGTCCATACATGCGAGTGGTGGTACTAGACGCACCCCTCCTGGGGGAGGGGTGGAAATGTTACACAATGTCAAGAAGTATTTCCAACAGCATGTGTATTTGTAAATTGACGCATAGTATTGAGTAAAGTGTGTGTAATAAATGTACACTTCCTTTTAAAAAAGAAAAGTACAGACTTGACAATCAAATATTGAGTGTTATTTCTGCGTACCTGTAAACGGTGATTACTAGCCCACAACACCTCCCTGGGGTAAGCCTTAGACTGCTCTGCAACGCGCCACTCAGTCAAGCACTACAATGGGTGTTTGGTTCCCAGTGAAGGGCAAATTTAGACCCATTTGTGCAGGCCTCACAACTCATGCCTCATTTTCTTACAGCTATCAAAATACACGAGAGAAGGTCATGAGAAACTGATCAAGAATAAACAGACACCATAGCCTGCCACCAACTAAGGTGGACAGGGAGAAATTAATTTGGAAGGATTTTAGGCTGGGGCAGGTGGATGACAGAAAAGTAAGGAAAGCCTGCAACACAAGGTTGGCAGCATGGGTTACTTACATTTACACATTTCCTGCATATCTAAGTTGACAAATGAAGCACAACTGGAGTTATTCTTCCAGCACCCGTTTTATATTTTATTTGTGGGGGCACTATATTTTTCTGGTTTGTACTTTCAGTAATTTAGCAGCTTACAGTACTACATGCATACTGCGTGGACTTACAAAGTTGGATCGAAGCGCAGTATCTTACAAATGTGCGTCACCAGCTCAAAGCAGGCATGCTGCTAAAACTGCTCAACTTTCCACAGGGAACTTTTACACTCGAGCCAGGCAGTTAATTCACTTCAATATCACCAGCACAAAGCTAGCTCTGGAAGGGGCAGAGCACCATACACAGAGAATAGACACGGAGACCGCCCACACAGTGACCAGGATTACGGGCGGGGGGGGGGGGGGGGGGGGGGGGGTGAGGGGGCTTAGTTTGATTTTTTTCCCTGGGTTAGAAAAAGGTGGAGGAGGACTCAGTACAGTCTGGGAGCATAAATGGAGGGTGCTTGCTTGAGACGTTTCTATTATAGAAACAGATGGAGCTGGACAGCATGTCTAATCACGGATCCCTTTACGACAATGCTTCGCCGAGCATGCAGTAAGGTTTAGAAGTAGGCAGATTTGCAGGATGGACATCTGTGGGTTAAAGAACAACGAGTTTGCAACGTCTGCAAAGGAAAGCAAAACGGCCATTAGAGTCCAAGCCAGGCGATGGGTTTGGTCGAGTGCACAGTGAGTCCAATGAAATTTAGACACCCGAGTAGAGTTTTTTGGGTTGGATTGACCGATGTAAGAAGGGGCGGGGGGAGAACTCATGACTGCCTAGCCAGCTTGGTGATGATTGAAAGAAGAAATGGTATGAGGCTAAAGCCATAATAAAATGGTGGATGAGATTTAGTGGTGTGTACCATGCTCAAGTTTAGAGTCTTGATAGTAGACTTGGATTAAAGCTCCTAAAGGAGAACTGTGGCAATGGTGCAAATGACAGCAAAGCCTTTGTTCACATGCAGAACCAGACTTAGGAGGATGGGGTGATTGACAATGGGAGATTTGTGGAGACTGGATTGCCGATGTTCGCATGCATGTTTCCAGACTTGGAGAGACCATAGCGGAACTACAATGCAATAGTGCTCCATTTCTCGTCACCAAAATAGGAGACCACTCTAGGAGCACTGTAATCACTTAATAAGGTCATTCAGACTAAAATGGAGCAGACAAGATCCTTTTAACTGTGCAAATTTACGTAACATTTAATATAATTGAACCAAGTCTACTGAACTTTAAACAAAAATGGAAGCTTAGAGTGTGGCTGCACCATATTTAGATTGAAAAGGAAAACAAAGATTACCTGGGCGCATTACTGCGGGACTGACGATAGCCGAATCTTGATGGGAACCTGCCACCCATTCCTCCTCCTCCACCTCCACCACCACCTCCTCCTCCACCACCACCACCTCCACCGCCGAAGCCACCTCTCCCTCTACGATTCCTGGCATGCTCAATCGTTACCCTAACAAAAAATATAACAGAATTTATCATCCTTAAAATGTGTTTAGTATAAACAGCGACGTGAGTAAAACATACAGGCAGCAGAAACGTTAGCTAGAGGACTCAAGGGCACTGCCCAGTTTTAACAGATCAGAGGCAAAGTCTTTCCATGAGTCCACATGGATACCCCCTTCATGAAAAAGGCACATTCCTTAATATTTGCTCTGCACTCCTATGCGGACATTTCGCCCATATTTCCTGGCACACCAAAGCCCACCCACCATTTCAATATTGGATAAATTCTTATGCAGCTGATCTGCTAAAAACAAAACAAATCTAATCTGAATCGCATCACCTAAATCTCAAATCAGTATTTAGTCCCCCCCCCCCCCCAAGCGGTTTCCTAGTGCAATAGTAAAGATATTTCAAATTCAAAGTATTAGCAAACAACTGTTTCATTAAGCGCTTCTATCAATACTTTACATGCGTCCCACAGTGAAGAGTATTTCTATCTTTGAAATTCGCTTAGGTCCCTTCAGAGGTAACTTTAATTGCTTTGTCCCCCCCTTCCCCTAGCGCACCCCCTCCCATCCACTGCCCTTCATCTGTATGTAATTCACATCCATCCAGATGCTCAAATGTCACCCACCCAGGGTTTCAATGTCGGAATTTGGCGAAAACGTTAACTTATGCTGTGGTCAAATATACACTGCAGTATAGACTGATTTTTCAACGATAAGCCATACACATGGCAATACAGGGTAGGGGATCCTTACAAGATAAAAATTCCATATGAGCACCGATCAAGAAGAAAAATGTAAGCTTCATCTTACGAGATCAAACTTAAGGCAACACATCACCCAAAACTGCCGAAAGAATATATTCGTACTTACAACTATGGTATCACAGTAAAAAAAGGAAAGGCACTCTTGGGAACAAAAGAGATGGTGGCAACCAGTGTGGTACAAGTGAAGAACTATTTACCTTTCGCTGCATAGCTCTTTGCCATTAAGTTCGTAGACTGCATCTTCAGCATCTCGGTGGTCTTCAAATTCCTAAAAGACCAACAGGAAAAACAAAGCCGAAATTAAAAGCACAATTAGCTGCCTCCTACAAAAGTGTGCTGATACAAATGGTCAAATGATACATTTCCATGCATCTGCGCCCAGAAAGTTAATGTACTGAAGCAACATTACTTTGGTAGTAGGTTAGATGACCAACAGAGACAGACGAACGATGTACAGGGTCAAAGGCAAAGAAACAGTCAACATAATAGGACGGCTAGCTAGTTGTAGACTGTTGCTGCATCATAATGGTGTTCTTTAAAGAGAAGTCTTACATTTTTCAGAAACTGGGGGTTTGGGACATTCCTAATTGATAGAGATACTGTTCTATTCTCATGGTGTCCTTGCTGCAGGTGTTACAAGTCCCTAGCTTCAGTACACATCAGCCAAGGGAGTAGGATGTGCCTATCCCAATGGCTTTGTAGATGAAGCAGATGGTGCAGGCCAGCAAGGGGATCTAGTGGAGTTCCATCAGGGTGGTGGTGATGTGGCCATTACTTTTCAGGACCTGAGACCTGCTAAGCCACGCAGGATGCCCTCAAGTAGAGGATGGTGTGGAGTCTTGGAGACCATGGTAGTTCCATTGTCCAGTTACCAGAGCAGGAATGCTTCAACAGTTTTCTGGAAAAAAATGACTTCACTTTAAGGAGAGATTGCTCTGATCGTTGTCCAGGGTGAATCCAGGTGACTGATGAAACACTTAACAACTTTTGTGGTAAAGTCAGACTAAATATATTCACAACTTTAAATTCAGACCTAACCCTAAATCAGTCTAAATAGGAGTTCTACGCAAACATCTTAAAATGCAGCATAAACAAAAGATGCACATTAAAACAAACATTTCAATATACAGTCAAAATACATAACAAATTGCAGCAGGTACACAATTAAACAGACCATAAAACAGACCATGTAATTTCTGCTCATTAGCAATGAGACGTACAATAAGGTTTCATAAATAACGTAAAACTCTGGCTCCCCAAACTACTAAGTTGGGACAAATGTATAAGATTGCATGTTACATATTAAAATCCATTTACAAAACTATCTTGGCCTTAATTACCAGTTAGAAGCTACTGACAACAACATGCAACCTCCACCGATGGATAGTCAACTGCGCCAACACAGTGGCACCCCTCCAGAAAAGACCAGGCAAACACTTCAAGGCAGCCAGTTGGTTCACTCCCACCCTCCACGATTCCAGACGCACCTGCAGATGTCTCAAGGAGATGGAGGCACAACAAAACCCCAGAAACTCATGCCACCTCCAAATCTGCTATCAACGCTCACTACCTCCTCCTGAAAACCACTTAGAAAACAGCCCTCCAAAACAGAATCAATACCAACAGCAAAGAACTCTACCGATGTCAAGGATTTCACCAGGCCCGATGAAGACCTCAGACGTGCCAATCCTGCTTCCGAAGCAGCTACAGCACTCCTCGCAACTACAGATGACACCCGCTCCTTCCCTCACCCTACTAGACCCCCTCGGCCAGCTTTGACACAGTCTCCCACCGCACCCTAGTCACATGACGCCAGCATAAGCGACATGGCTTTGGGCTGGATCCGCTCCTTACTCACTGGCCCAGTGAGTCAGACTACCACTGTTCCTCTCAGAACCCAAGGAGATCAGCTTGGAGTACACCAGGGTTCACCCCTGAGCCCCAACCTCTTCACCATCTATGTGCCCCCCCGGCCTCACATCCATCGTCCGAAGCCACGGACTCAAAATGACAGTGTAATGAAGACCGTTGCTACCTGGATGAAAGACAGCTGCCTCAAGCTCAACTCGGACAAGACTGAAGTACTCATCCTGGGACACACCCCTTTAGCCTCATCACCAGCAGACTACTATGGCAACGCACTCTATGCTAGCGTCATCCAGAAACCGCTCCGGAAACTACAGAACTTCCAAAACGCTGCAGCCAGACTGGTCCTCAACATCCCCCGCTGCAGCCACATCACGCAACACCGATAATTCCACTGGCTCCCAGTCAACAAGAGGGTCACTTTCCAGCTCCTCACGCACACCTACAAAGCTCTAAACTACGATGGACCAGAATACTTGAACCACTGCGTCACATTCCACTCATCCGCCAGACAACTCCGATTCTCCTAACTTGTCTGTCCCCAGAATCCACAAGACCAGAACTGGAGGGAGGAAGTTCTACCTCGTTGCAAAGACCTGGACACCCTGCCCCGGCACCTCGGGCAATCTGCATTGCTGACCAAATTTAGCAAGGACCTCAAAACATGGCTCTTCAAATGATCCTCCACCCAGTCCGACCACCAGCATCCCTCCCCCAGTTCTGTGCAAGTAAAATTAATAGGCTAGTTATCCCTTAACTCTTAGCACCATTTCAGAGGAAGTTCTGACATGTATAGGAATGACTCTGCAGGCCCAAGCCACAGAAGAGCATACAACATAGAATTTCTTGGTAAAGAAGTGTTTTGTCTTCGCGTTTGTTAACGACAGCTATTGTTGCATGGAACACTTTTTTTTTTTTTTTTTTAAACAGTCACAATGGCTGATTTCTCCCGTTGTAAAATGCTTTGGCCAAGAGATGCCAACTGAAATTGTCTGTGAAATGAAAGCCTAAGTATTTACGTGAGTACTTACTCAAAGGATATTCGAGAGAAGAAAAAGAAGTGTTTTTTCCTCCCCATGGACTGGGGAAAAATAAATAAAACCATAGCTTTAATATTTTATACTTTTATTTACCATTGCTTTAAAATAACTTTTCCCAAAAACAAGTTCTAGTCCACCTGGCTAAAAGCAGTCCAGAACCAGACAAAGCAGCAACAGTTTACCCTCCTACTGCAATGGACCTCCTGGCAAATGGTAAGAGAACCAAGCAGCAGTCTATACAGAATGGTGCTCTTAAAACCAGTATTGCTCTAGTGGAATGCTATAAACGCTAAACAGATGACATGCACTTTCCTACAAAATTACATGAGGTTTTTTTCCCCTTAGTTACAAATCAGAGTTGGGACCGTTAACTAAAGAAAATATTTGAACAAAAGTTGTGTTTTAAATCAGGCAGGTGCAGTGGCAACATTAGGGTGGCGAAGCAACATGGGGAATGCTAAAGAAAACAGGAGGGGCGCTACAACAATATGGGGGAGAGGATGCAAAGGGGGTGAGTGAAAGCAGCAGAGGGGTTGGAGAATGCAAAATGGGCAGGGGGGGGGGGGGGGGGACCACCACACGGGCGAGAAGAGGAATGGAATAGCAATCAAGCAACATGAGTGCATAGGGAGAGAAGTACTCGTGAGGCGGCTCTAACACACACAATGCTCCATAGGAGAAACAAACAAGTCAGAATCGGGGCAACCAATAGGAAATGGGAAAAGGAGATGCACCCCTATTCAGCAGGACAGGGATTGTTTTTTTTTTTTTAGTAGCAGCAGGGGCTCTGTACTCGTTGTGGGGCTTTAATACACGGCTGAGGTTCTCAAAGTCAACCGTCACGTTTCATAAGTTGGATGGGTATCTAGTGTTACTCCAGCACGTGCATTATCTGCTCGCTTCATGGACCTCCTGTAGCAAAAGGAGACTGTTCTTGCATTTTCTCTATGAATTTCAGGATAGTTCACAAAACAAACAGTGCAAAATTCAGATTGGTCAAACAAACAGCTTACCACAAAACCGAAACCGTTTTTAAGATTAATCTCTCTAATGCGTCCATATCCTTTGAAGAATTTCTCCACATCCCGCTCCCGGGCATGAGGACTCAGGCGCCCAACAAAGACACGGCAGCCACTCATTTTGCCCTAGAAGAACCTGTAAAAACAGTTTACTGGTTAGTGTATAGAGTACAGTAGGTCACATTCAATACGACAAAGATTAAAGTACAATGAACTATACTCATAACTGTTGGTCTGAGAGAACATGTGCATTAGCACTGGGCAGATTAGGAGATACAAAAATATTGCAACTCCACAGCACTGAAAAAAAATTGGCACTACATTACATGCCAGCAGTATGAAGTTTGACAGGAAAACAAATTCAGGGCTACGTTTAACACAAAGTACGCAGCTAAACAGAATCTCTATTATAAAAGCAGACTCTAGGTAAGCCAACGTTCTTTGATAAGCATTAGCACAGTGCCATTTTGCTGCTGTGCATATAGGTGGTCATGATTTAGCTTAGCTCAAATTGCACCAATACCCTAAAGCTCATCCACAATGCTTATTATTGTACGGTAATTTTAAATTATAATGTACGCATACATGTTAAATTTATTAACAATGAATGAATATTAGTCATAAAGATCGAAATTTGCCCAAGCGTGTCAAGGCACTACGGATAGAGCGGGAGGTCTGGGAAAGCACGGTAAAGGGTCTAGCAGTTAATAGTGAAGAGCCAGGTTTTTCAATACCTTGCGAAACAGAGGGTGAGAGTTTTGCCCAGAGACTGGTGGGGGAGAGAGAATTCTAGAGCTTGGAGGCAGCAACAGAAGAGGCTCTCCCGAACTTAGGAACTACCAACCAGTCTTTGATGGCCGACCGCAGATGTTTGGTAGGAGCATACAGTCGGAAGAGCTGTTTAACACCTTCGGGCCAGTGTTGTGCAGAGCCTTATGGACAAGGCACAGGGCCTTGAACAGAATTTTTTTCTCTAAGGGAAGCCAGTGCAGCTTACGAAAGGAAGCAGAGACTGGGTGGAATTTGGGAAGATCCATTACAAACCTGGCCGCTGCATTCTGTACAAGCTGCAATTTGTGGTGAAAACCTTATTGATGTTCAGGTAAAGGGAATTACAATAACCCAATCTGGACAAAACCAGGGCCACCACTGCCTGCTTTCGGGAGGAAAAGGAGAGACATGGAAAGATATTCCTCATAATCCGGATACTACCAAAACAGGTAGAGACCGTTCTATTGATCTGGGGGTTAAAAGAGCTGTCAATGACACAAAGACTCTTGGTTGCTGAGGCAGGACAGGGACATGCGCCGAGCATTTCAGGCCACCAGGAGTGGGACGATATAGATTGTTGGTTGCCAAATATCATGACTTCTGTTTTGTTCCCATTGAGTTGCAGGTAGTGGTCTACCATCCAGGAGGCCATAGCCTGCATGAAGCTCTTAAAAATGTGCAGCGGACACCTCAATGCTATTGGTAATAGACAATATCAATTTGTGTGTCATCCAGATAGGACAGCGACTCCAGCCTAAGAGATCTGATAAACTTGGCCAGAGGAGCGACAGATGTTAAACAGGGTTGGACTAAATGATGAACCCTGTGGGACTCCGCAAAAGGTACGAGTGGCGTCAGATAGAAGTGATCCAGTTTTAATTTTTGTGACCGATCCGTAAGAAAGGAGGACAGAGGCATCAAAGTGGAGCCCGTGACCACAATTTCTTTGAGACGACCAACCAGGCCTCGTAGGAGAGATGGTATCAAAAGCCAGTTAGGTCTATGAGAATTAAGAGGCATACCCAGCATCTACTTGAATACGCAAGTCATTTATAGCAGAAGTTAAGGCAGTTTCGGGCTATGGCCACTTCTGAACCCATGCTGGGAGCCATCAAGCAGACTGTTACTCCAGATAGGAGCCATGATGGAAATTTAGATGCTTCTCCAAGATATTTGCAGGCACTGGTAGCAAAGAGATCGGCAGATCGTTTTTCAGTTCAGAGGGATCCAAAGTGGCTTTTTAGGTCTCGCCTGCGAACGCAGCGGAAGCGCTGCTGTCGCAAGCGAGATCTATTGTTGCTGACTTGCCTCGGAAGTGGGACAGGAGATGTGCACGCGCAGGCTCTTGGCGGATTTGAGTTTGTGTACGCGCCTACAGCCACGCGGCGTGCACATCTCCTGTCACCCTTCCCTCGCAAGCCAGCATGCATTTTCACTTTCGGATATGCCTGTCTACTCCAACCACGAGACTACACGCCCTCCGTCAACAATTACACACCTATTAACCGGTTTCTGCCTGGTCCGAGGCCCTGTGAAAGTTGAGGACCCCCCCCCCCCCCCCCCCCTCAAATATTGTCCCAAAATCTCTTAACAGCCCCCACTACCCCTTACCACAGGTTTCGGACACTCCCCGCACCAGGTAGCCATGCCCCTATACCACCACCGGACGACAAGGCGTCGGGGGGGGGGGGGGGGGGGGAGAGTCGTTACCGGGGCCGCGGCACGTGCCGCCGCCTCACCCCCAGGGATCGTGCGCTTCTTACCTGGGGGCGTAGGGTGTTCGCCGTGTCACCCCTCCGGTCTCCGTACTGCCGTAGCTCCGGTGCTCGCGGCTAACTGCAGGTGGCGGCTACTGCCGGTGCTACTGCTCCGCTCCTATCCGGTTCCGTTAAAGGGTCACATGACCATCGGCGGCAGGGCCCCTTGTGCAGCAGCAGCTCCTCTCCCGCCGGGAGACAGGGCTGGCGGCGAAAGGATGTGGCGGCAATCACCCCTCCCCCTCCTCTAGCGGCACCATCCCCGCCAGCAGCGCACTCACAACACATACCGCCTGCACTCAGCCCGTGTGGCGATCACACGAGGCGCCCTCTCAGCCGCACTCACCGGTTTAAACCCCATACACGCCCTTCAGAATAGAAGACCTATTAAGCCACAGGCCCGAGCGCGAACTACAATTAGTTGTATTTGAATAAAAATTCAATAAAATATTTTGAACACAGAAAATACAATTCAAATGTAATTTGCCATTTTGTTGTGGTGGTTTTTTTTAATATATATTTTTTAGGTGGGCAATATCAGTTTGACTCCTGGGGAAACTTGATACCAGGTTGCACGTAGGAAATGGCTTCATGTTAGTCTCACGTACTCCTGCGCACTGGTGTTTGCTTTTCCTGTTCACGGCACGCTCTCTCTTTCTCCCTCCATCACGGCCCTTTCTAAAGCTCATCAAACCCAATGTTGCTATACGCAGCTACTGTCTATGCTTTATGCCGCTACATTGCTCCCTATTTCCCTATCCTTACAGCCTTTCACACTCCATTCGGCATTAAAGCCAACAATTGTACTGCATATGTTAAACTCAAAATACCCAATGCCTACAACACACAAAAAACATTTCCAATGCAATAGGTCTTGCATTTGAGAGACATTGACCTATTGGCATTCTAAATACCAAGAACTTTTATTTATGTTTATAAAAACCTGCAATCACATAAATATGCACTTTGTACTTCTAGTCCTTGCTTACAAAATGCGCAGCCGCCAGTAAAACAGACAGTTTCTAACCACCTTGCTTCTCTTAAGCAACTATTACTATAACTACAAAGTGTGTGTTTATGCACTCATTGCAGGCTTTTAAAACACATAAAAAAAGGCATCATTTACAATGCAAAGAACTCAAACTCTCGCAAGTGCGAGACCTATTGCATTGCAAATGCTTGTTTTTTTTTAGTAGCGGTTGGACCACTGCTGTTTTCCATGTGAGAGGGTACTGCCCCAATGAGAAATTAAGGAAAATATTCACTGCAAGGATCCCAACACGAGCCTCTAATGTTGAAGTATATAACCACTTCAGTACAGCTTTGCCCTTTACAAAATCTTCACAAAACTTTTAAATAGGTCCATGTTTAGTTCTGATAACTGACATTAATCTCTTACAGTGGGGCTTGCATTGCGTCCACTTCAGAGCTCTTAGCCACATCTCAAACACCACCATAGCTTGATGCAAAAGACATTCAGCAGTTCTCAGCTTCCTGAACCTGGAAGAAAATCCTCGAGTAATGCAAACAAGGAGCCTGCCAAACTCAAGTCATTGGTCAAGCAAGTCTAGCTCTCAAAATGACAATTAACTTGAAAGATTAGGCGTACAGACAGAAATCTAGAGGTATACATGAAGCAAACCAGAATTCTCCTTAGTGGCAGAGCAGTCCATTACACAAAGTGAGCTGCATCACTCAAAATGCTTTTCTGTGCATTTCTAAGATCAGGAACAATCAGCAGACATTAAACATCAAGCTTTGCTAAGAAAAATATGGTACGTATGTAAATTGCACATTAAGTCTTTAAATGTCAGGAACCTCAGAGTGCCAAGCAATGTCAAACCAATATGCTGCGATGAGGCGTCGAGCCCAATATGATGCATTTCAAGAGGCTATTTACAGAAACCCAAATAGCATGCCTCAATCAGTTCCACCTATGAGTATATGACTAAACTTCCCTATAAACTGAGCTTGGAAGGGGTTTAGGGCAAAAGGCTAGGATTCAAGCGTGACAGGTAGGCGATTACAATAGAGCATTCTAGAGCACATCAGCTTAACGCTGGAACACTATCCGGCTAATCGATGCGATTTCTAGAGCGAAGAAATACCCATCTTACAACAGTATCTGACTCAACATCGGGGGGCGCGCACTACCTAGTTTAAACATGTTCAAAACCAATGAAGGGTCGTTGACGTGAGCAAACCCATGGTGCAAGGCGGTGCAATGGTAAATGACTAAGGTGAGTGCTTGTGGGAATAGTGCAAACCAGAGCCATTATCAGTCCCCTACGATCTAAAGTGCCATGTAGTTTTTACAGTACCAATGCACGACGCTTTCAGAAGGGGGGGAACCACCAATGTTCATTGTGGGTCATTTGCTAATGAGCATCGGCAAAGTCAATCACCTAGTTAGCCAATGCTAAGCAGCACCAGTTAAAAAAATGCTTTGATAATGCTGTGCACAATAGTACAATGGTTTTAAATAATTTTAAAAAGTAGCGATGTTAATTGTCTGGAGATATATGGTCTGCCTACATTGCAAAACCTATATGGCCTGGTCTATCGTGAGCTAGTTAAAGAAATCAAGAGACCTGTAGTGCTTGGTGCCACTGTTCATATTGAGGATAGGGCTTACAGCCATCTCTAAAGTTAACAACCCTACTCAACTTAGAATAATCCTCTAGTGTTTACGGATACACTCAAATATTGGATACACATGGAAAGGGCATTGCTAGGAAGGAATCCTTGGAATTTAAGCTGGGTAGACAAAAACACAGGGAAAAAGTAATGTCTTGGACACCACAGCCCTGGATAGAGGTCCAGGATATTTCCAAGAACACTAGGCCTTTTGAAGAGACTCGGATTTCCAAGCGACCATGTATGTACAAAAATCAAATTAAGTTATTTTTTATATCATTTTAGTAAAACCAAGAGGCTTGGTTAACGCTAGACCAAAAACAAGTGTCTAGAAACAACAACTTCTGGTCTCAAAAAACACACTTAACCATTGTAGTCTACAGCACTGCATGTTGTGTGCCTTTTGAAAGAACAAAGATGCTCGCAGAGTGAAGTGAACCAATGACTGATGTGGGCTGATCCACCGCCCCATGCTGCTTGCTGTAGAGGACAGAATAAAACTAGACTGAAAACGCCAATGGCGTTCAGTCCTTATAAGCGTGTGTAATTGTATGCATGAATAAAATCACAGATCTTGCTAACGCACATCACTAAATCCCTGAAACAAGGGCTCTGGGGAAGCTACAATCCGGGGAGTTAAATTCGAGAGCAAGCAAAGTCCAATATCGCAGCTGTTAATTAACTGGACGTCAAGAGCAGGAGAACCGAGTCCAAGTCAATAGACAAGCGGGAGTTGGGCTATGAAATCAAGGTCGTTAACAAGAAGTATATGTTCCATGGGAGACTTGTTACAAAGCGCATTCTGGTTTTCAGTTTCCTGTGTGCATAGGCGGAGGGAGAGATCTTATGTTTCTAACAAGTTCTCCGCGGCGGTAGTAACATTACCAAACCTGGTATTTCTGCTTAGAAAAAAACCAAATCTGTATTCTGCAAATAATTGCCATTTTCTCCCATAAGAAAAAATATTAATTTCCCAAAGGATATTTTCAGTAGTTTGTTAAAAACAAAAATTAGCGAACCAATCACTTGACACAAAAAAAAAAACCCAACAGCTGCATAAGAAGCACGTCTTGAAATGTTGACACCGGAGAAGGAAATTAAGAGTTTGCGCAAAAGCCTACATCGTTATTAAGGGTCGCCCGAGGCAAGACTGGACACATCGGATCTTTATATATAAAAAAAAAAAAAAAAAAACACAGGATAGGCTTTTGAATTACCGTGTGCACACATAATACAGGTCAGTTGAATTGGGCGCTATCCAGTTTGGTAAGCACGCTTCTTCATACTTTTTTGGGGTAATGTGGTATCCACGAGAGATCGGGTGTTGCTTGGCCACAACATGTATTTTTCCATAAGTGCTCAGGAACGGGGCGATCGCCTGGAGGGTGTCCCTTTACCTAGATGCCAATACTATTTATGAAAGCGGGGCATGTTTCCGAAACTGGACTTTGAATCCGGGGAAGCACTTCCGAGTTGAACAAAAGATATATAGTCATGGGCTAATAAACAGGTACAGGCAACGAGACCATGCTCCAGGGAAAGACTCGTTGTTTTTTCCCGGCTACCAGACTACATGTGGCGCAGCGCGTCCTTTGAAAGACCATGCAGTGAGTGGATTGGCTGCGAGCTGAGGACTACTTCTACAATTTAGCAGGCTTCAACTTCTGGAGAAAATTAATCTCTACTGGCGTCTACGAAACTGCTTTCGGAACACTCTTCGCCTAAGTAACACTACATACGTTTCATGTCTGAGGTCCATCGACCCAGCTGTGTTGGCAGCAACACTCACCACACCGCATGTCGCTAGTGTTGCTAACAAGTTACTTTCAAATCCCCACACAATTTCCAAGATGAGAAAATCAATACAAATTCAACTAGATGCAACCAAAATATCTTAACTGTTTACACACGAGTTTTAGCTCGCCACGTTATTTGGATGGATTATCTACCTCAAAAGGGTTGGGGAAACATGGGAACGACAACCGCAGACACATGGACGAAGTGTGGCTAAAAACTGGCTGTCAGACTCCTGCCTTCAAGAAAGAAAAGGCGTGAATGAAAGGAAAAGAGGAATTTGAGTAACAGACTGGGAAAAAAATAAGAAAGGAAAGAAGGCTATAAAAAAAACATTGCAAGAGCTGCATATTAAACATGATAAAGCCTGGTTTTCTTCCTGGGCAATGTTTACTAAAGAACCACTGATGAAATTGATTACAGAACAAACATGTTAAGAATTGCCAGCTCATGAATCCACAACAGCACTTGCAGGAGACTGGAACCGACCAAGTGCGGAACGTGGCCTATGCTCACATCTGGTATGAAGTGCATTGCTGTCAAATGAGACTCTAAACACAAAGGCAACATCAAAGCGATAAACAAGGGGGGGGGGGGGGGGGAATAGAAAATTGGCTTAGTTGCGGATGGACTCCGCGTGAAACACAAAATGCAGTCACTCAAAGTGAAGTAATTTGGTGACCCCTGCAAAATGTGAATGACACCAACAGACCAGTGGATGAAGAGAACTGGCTGAAAGCCCCGGTAAAGTATATTGTTCATCTAGGTTTCATTTTTTAGTAATCAAAGGTCTACAGATAAAACTGCACATTGTTGTAACGGCTACGCCATTAAACCTATGAGAAAATCCACTCCACCCTAAATTTCCCACCCATGAACAGGATATTAAGATAAACGAATCCAATTTGTCACACACCAATGGGTAAGATGACAGGCGTGTTAACGATCATCGTTTTGGCAACACTTAAATAGTTTTAGCCTTAATCAATGGCAGGGCATCAGGAGGGATGAGGGCCGTTCAAGTTATGGCGATAAGTTAAAGAGGTGAATCATAGTCAATTTGTATGTAGATGCCGATTACAAACCAAGGAAACTAGTAAAATCGCAGACACTAAACATTTTAGCTTTGGGTTTACTGACCACCTACTCCACACCCACCTTTATAGTATTGAGCAAATTGTGAAAACTTATTTTTATACTAAACTGACAGGGACATAGGCCTCCTAAACATGCGCATAAACAGAGTGCATGATACATGGAGCAATCGAACATATGGTACCACAGCCATCGCTAAGAACCACTTGCAAAATTAGCAATAGTGCTGCACGTAAACAACTAGCCTCACCTTTCCACTGCACCAGTTCTTATCCAGGGACCCCACCACGCCTATTCAGGGGTTCCGTGTCTGTTTAAACGATTAAATAAAATTAGCAGGCTAACAATACATACATGAGACAAATGTCGCATTTAAATTTTTGAGATTGTGTTAATGTAAAGAATTTTGACATGAAGGCTAAAAATAGCAAACAATATAATATGGACGATGGATGCCTCAACTAAAGCAATGGTATGCACCGACACGTTAGGAGCAAAAATGTGAATGTGCCTAGAATCTGGCATATAGCACCTTTAAAGATAAAAGATCACGAATTGCACATTTAAGGTGTATCTTGTTTTCCAGATCAAACTGAAGAAACTGCTTGTGACCCAGGCTTCAAATAGTGATTCAACGTGGACACAGAGAAACCAGAATATTAAGAACCGATTCAACATTCAGATTCAGGCTATCTTTAGCACCACCCTCTATGGGAAATGGGGGGCGGGTCGGTCATAATCTTCTCATGCCACCCTTTCCTCCTTCCAATATTACCCTTGCCCAGTCAACCAAATTCTCTCTAAAGTAGCCAAGCCATCCCCTCCTAACACACGCGCCTTCTTAGATATTCCATCCCTCTACGTCCTTAGATCATTCTCTCACTGCCTCCATTTCCACTCCCATGCCCCCTCCATTTCGCTTTGTTTGTCCTCCATCCTACCTCAAATTGGATTCTCAGGCCTCTCATCTCGCCCCTCCAACCTGGCTCTGTCTTCTCCACGGATCTCGCCCTCCCCTCCAACCCCACGTATGTGCTTTGTCTCTCTTCTCCCGATTATTATTCCTAGGTCATTCGATCGCCCCCACCAAAAAACCTACCCGAGGATGAGAAGCATTTCTGTGCTGCCTTCAGTATAACACGCAACTAATCAAATTTCCACATTAACTGGGCCGTGTGACAGTCCCCACCCATCACCTTCTCGCAAACGTCTGTGATTTCAACCTCCGAGAACCCGAATTTCTCAGCTCTACACCATGAAAGACACGCAACACCTTTTCCACCATCTCCCTCGCACTCGGCAACAGTTCACCCAGAATTTCCGCGTATTTCTACTTGCTCCCCGCCCCTTCTTTCCTCCATGGGCATATATCATCGAACCCACCCATCGGTAGCGGACATCCGGCTTACCGCACCTTGGCCGCCGCTTAGGCAGTCCCTGTCTCACTGCTCTGCGCTTTTCGAACAACTCCTTCCTTCACTTTCAGCTCACAAAATGGCGACTGCTGAACAGAAAGGGGGTAGGATAGCAGCAGCTAGCGGTGACGTAGGCCCGCCGGATATGACGTTTCCTTCAATGGCGACGATGGAAAGGGACTTTTTGACCCTGAAAAGGAACGCGATGCACATATTTTAGTGTTCCTGACGACCTTTCAAATCAATTTTAGCTAAAGCAGAAGTATCTCTAATAAGATAATAAGAAGCAGATACTTCTCGATTTGGTATCAACAACGTATGTTTTTTTAATTTATGAAATATTCAATGTAAACATGTGCACAGAGAAGAATTTCAATTATACATGCAAAACATTATTGTTTTTGATATCCCTTTAATATGAAATGGGGAATTTAAAGATGGCTGCTCCGTTTTCCATATCTAGTGTAACATTGACACATGGTTCTGACGGCTTAAATCTCCTCTGTACGTTTATCTTTTCCATTTATAACAGCTGGACTATATTTAATTATTTGGCTGGACCGGAGGCAAGGGTTGTGTTGTGTCGAAGACCCTAAGCCCTCACTGGTGTAAAGGACAGTCAAAGACAGCGTGCTAGCAGTAAGATGGAGGGAGGGCACTTTTGCCCGACTCCTCCTTTATAATCAGGGTCGCTTGACTGGAGACGTCTGTTGACGATGGATGTGGGGAAAGTGTAGGGCAGCTTTCTAGGGATAAGGGCTGCACATAAGGTCTACCGAGGAGAGAAATAAAACAGGACATTACAGTGACGCTCTCAGTTTCATAGTCAACCAGTGGTAGGCATCTGGACAAACGCCAGCTGCAACAGGATTTCGTCTCTCGAGTTAATAGTTTAACCTGATGTGAGTTAGAGCACACACTGATGTGGGTGAATCTAGTATAGTGTTTCCCAAACTGTGGGTTGCGAAAGTCCAAGTAATAATTAAAGATGCCTTTATTTAATGCATGTTTATATAGCGCAGATTTTACCAAAAGGTGTCAGAGCGCTTCACAATAGAACGAAGTACATTACATGAGGAGATTTACATACTTACACGTTACCGATTCAAACGAAATAGTTGAAGAAGCAAAATCAATCACACAAAAAAACCACACAAGGATTAAGTTAATCCAGGCATAGAATAGATATTTACAACATTGTATCAATTCTGGAAGTGTCATTGGAAGAGAAGAGATTTGAGGTCAGTTTTGAAAGTCCGGGTAGAGGTGGTGGTACGGAGTGAGCTCCAGATTCTAACCGCATTGCCTAAGAACGATTGAGACATCGATCTTCCCCTTTGGAGGTAGGGGGCTCAAGCAGTAATTTTTCAGTATTACGTGAAGGTCTAGAGCCTCCAGAGATTTTAAGTTTATTCACCAGGTATCAAGGGGAGGAAGTGTGCAAGGCTTTGTGGGAGATACAGGCAGTCTTGTAGAGTGACCTTGCTTCGATAGGAAGACATCGAAGAGAGACCAGTACGGGCGTGATGTGAATACTTCTTTTGGCCCCGCAAACAAAATGAGCCGCTGAATGGACTACGGATTTAAGAGGGGAAAGGTGGGATTTGGGGATGCCAGCAAGGAGAGAATTGCAATAGTTCAATCTAGAGAGAACCAGAGATTGGACCAAGGTTTTTAGGTTTTGCTCCGGAAAGAAACGTTGAATCCCCCAGAAAAGGCGCAGTTGGGAACGTGCATTCTTTTCAATAGAATTGATGTGGGTGTGTAGACTGAGCCTTTTGTCAAGTATGACACCAAAGGATTTAGCACTGTCGAGAACTATAGGTTTGTTGTTAAGTAAATTCAGCTTATCCATCCACGATTGAACAGGAGGAGGAGAGAGTGAGAGAGAAGGAGGAATTCAGTTTTGGAAGGATTCAGAATGAGTTAATAAGCTGACATTGATGGAGCAGGGGAAATATAAAAAATGTTTGTACCCCATCGAAATTAATGACCTCATAACTTTAAAAATACTAACTGTTTGAATGCATGTATTAATCAACAAATGCACCCTTAATTAGACACTACACGCGGGAAACTAACTGGCATTGCAAAAATCTAATTTATTTACATATGTGAAATTAAATTAACATAGGTTTGTGATTCGTGTAGAAAGTAGAAGTAAATTGCATGTATTTCATTTGTAGTAAAATTATATTGTGGCAAAGAATGCAGATGGTAAGTAAAATGGCTTTAAATGTCACTTATGCTAGGTAACACCTAACACGGGTCATTAGAATGGTGGGTGGTAAACAGAAAGGCTTATATTCTATGTCTCATTTCTGCTATGTTGTTTTCATATTAGTTCCATTCAGGCCTGCTAGGCCTTGCCTGAAAATGGCTGCTGCAGAGAGACATGATTGCGTGCGCCGAATAAAGATGGCCCCGCGCATGAGCAGAGTGGAAGTTCCAGTCACTAGTGTGTGGCCTATGCCCGGAGTGAGAGATGTCAAGGCCAGTCTGACCTAAAACAAGAGTTGTGCCAAGAGTTCAGCATGAATGCATGGGAATGGATGGGAGACTCGAACTCCAGAAGATAAACTAATTCATGACTGTCGAATAATGTTGCAAATATATTAACAAAGTTAAAGTACATTTGGAGTTGATGAATCACGAGAACTATTGTATGCATTGATTGTTTGCAAAACCGGTTTGAGCGAGGAGGACAATAAGGTGACCATCACCACTCCTCCAATGGACCAATCTGAATGAATGTAGCCCCTAAAAGGTTTCAATTTTGGGTATAGCAAGTTAGAGTAAAGGGTATAAAAGAGCTTGTGCTTACAATGAGGTGCGCGCTTATTCTACATTGATCTATTCAACACGACACGCTGTCTGTTGAGACGATTTTTCCTTCTGATGCTGAAAAAGACTTTGTCAATTTTGGACTTCGAACGTTGATGGGGAAAAGGAATTAGGCCGTCGCGGGATTCTATCTCGGGAGGGATTACGTCCGAGGAGGTTAGAGGGACAGTCAGTCAGTATTGGGAACCTATCCTGTGATCTTCGGTTCATGTTCTGGTGAACCATTCTCGTCATCGCCCTAAGGCCAAGGGTAACGAGTATTTTCCATTTTCTATTTAATCTTTACTTAAATGCTTATGAAATAATGTCTAGAATATTTATCTAATAAAACTTTACTTATTCAATTTATTCAATGAATCTAAATACCATTTCATGCTAACTCAAAATTGAGTCTGTGGTTATTAGAATTAAAAGTTATGATAAATAATTGTTAAAAGGTTTTAAATTGTGATTGAGCTGGACTTAATCGCCATCAACTGATCAACTGATTCCTACTAGTTGGTCCATCGACCGAAATAGCGGAGTACCTTGATTATTAGAACCGACAATTCCCAAATTCCCAAATCAAATATATATAAAGTATATAGTTATTATTTAGGTAAAAATATTACCAAGGTACTCCGTATGTCTTGCAGCTCATCTACTTATCACTGATCCAGAAAACTGAGTGAATGTGTGTTTCGGTGTCATGGGCCCCACCGACGAACGAATGGTGTAAGGGTTTTCTGGGTTGGTGTCGTAAGGAAAGGTTTTTATAATAGCCACGCTACATCAGTTTTCTTGGTAGCGGAGTTATGGTTTCTATAGGTCAGTACAGGGGATTATTGATTATTAATTTCTATGTTTAACACTCCATGTTGAGTTTGGTTACGTTATATGTAGTCGGAATTTTGACACTTCCGGGAAATAGGAAGTGGATATGTGTGACAAGAGAAGTCACATGAAATTGTGCATTGTCTGATTTCAATTTGGTGATAACACAGGACTGTGTTATGTTAGGGAAATTCATGTGTGAATTGCGTTGAGTGAAATAGCAACAGGTTTTCTTGTGAAACTTTGGCCTTAATTCTCAGGAGCAGTAGAGTCTCCACATGTGTTTTATCCCCAGAGAAACGGGTTTACCTCTTGCTTGAGAGAAGGGTAAGGTAGAGGGAAGTGCTACATTTATCGAACGAAACAGTATTCTTGAACGTTTGTATAAACTATCTCTTTTATTTAGAGAAACGGACAGTGGTAATGTGTTTTATGTCGTAATTAACCGATTCTGTCAAATCAACGAGTTATAAAACAGTGCCGATAATTCTGTAAAGGAGGGGTCAGCAGAAGCAGGAGTAGGGCTGACGTTAACTAGAACCGCGCTGGGATTGGTCAGTTGCGGAAGTACAAAGAGTTTTCTGATTGGTACGTTGGTGTGAGTCGCACTGGGATTGGGCAGTTGCAGGAGTAACGTAAAGTTTTCTGCTTTGTGCGTTAGTGTGATTCACGCTGGAATAGGTCAGTGTGAGAGTGACGTAAAGTTTTCTGATTGGTGTGTTAGTGTGATTCGTGCTGGGATAGGACAGAATAGTCAAGCAGATTAAAGGAGAGTTGTGTGAATTCGCTTTGGTAAATAATTGTGAAATATGGCTTATTACGATGGACGAGAGATAGAGAAACCTTCATGGTTTACGAAATTCAAGAACCTTTTTCAGAAAGATAAAAGGATTGCAATGAGTGAGGGAGAAGTGCTTCCTCTACCGAAAACACCAGCATCTTACATGATAACGAAATATGGTTATCATACTTGTATTTGGTTGGAAAATTGGGCAAAATATACTCAAAATGATGGAGTATTGGTGTTTACAGAAACTGTTTTGTTTAGCACAGCTATACTACGAAGTTTGAGAAACAAAATGATGAAACTTGAAACGAGACCTAGACTGACTCAGTTTGAAGCCCTAGGTGAATGGGAAGATGAGATGTATGAAAGAGGGAGACACAGATGTATAAGGGATGATAGTTATGTTCATGGAAGAGTATGGGGTTTGAGTCAACTAGACAGGATGAGACGATGGCGGTACGCTAATATGACGGATGGTATGTTTCCTGCTAGAACAGCTGAAGAAGTAGTTGGGAAATAGTGTACAGAGAAAAAGAAGCATCCAGTACCAGAAAGGTGTGGGTATGGAGCTAGTGATACAGATGATGAGTTGCTAGAGGACATATTAAATAAAAGACCCCCTCCATATCAACAGGCTTCTGCGGTGGTGACACCAAATGCACCGCCAATGGAAACTGTGATAAATCAAAACAAAGAACGATTTTCTGAAATAAATAGTCCTTTTAATAGACAGAAAATACCGCAGACTGTAGAACCTGATAATCATAATGCGTCTGAACTAGCAAGAACATCAAAAAAATTGGCTGAAAAGATAAAATAATGACAAAGAATGTAGAAGCTGTAACTGTGCCAGTAGCAATAGGTCCAGTGATACCAGTATTTGAAAATCAAAAGATAGTTGAACATTCTTTAACGATTCCCTTAAATTCCAGTATGCAAAAAGTACGAGAAAAGATTTATCCTGAAGTTAGGGAGGCAAAGATTCCTATAAGAGCTGAATCAGCAACTGAAACACCAGAGAAAAGTGTTAATAGAGTAGATTTAAATACGACCCATGTGAGTCCAACTGCTGAAGAATTAAATGAGTGGATCAAGAATTTGCAGAAGAGATATACAGAACCACAACCTTTGGATGTGGTTAGATTAAAAATAGACATGGAAGAACTGATTCGAGGGACTATTGGTACAGATCAGTTTAAAACATATCAGGATGATGAATTAATGTTTATGTGTAAAAGTATTAGTTGGAGAGCTAAGAATTTGTATGAAAAATTGGAAGAAACAGCAAATGAATTGGGAGTAGATTTTGCAAAAGTTAGAAGATTACAGAAATCTTACAAAGTAGATTTTAGTGAGAAAGATATAGAAAATCTGAACACTTCAGGACGGTTAACACAGATAAAAGAACTAATTGTGTTACTGAGAAAATGGGGAGATGTAGACAGATGGAGAAGTAGGTGGATAAGGAGAAAAGAAGGTACGGCTGATTAAGCAACTGTAGCTTTCCCAGTAAAAGAAAAAGAACCAACAGTAGTATAATGCCTGATGAGAGAAATTCCAGGAGGAGGTTATATACACGTCCCATGGTCCAGACAGGATATATTGTCATTTACAAATGATTTTCCAAGATTGAGAGAAAAGCCTGTAGAATGGTACAGACAAGTGGAAAGGTTTGGAAAGGTTTCAAAGGTATTGTGGGAAGATTTGGATGGATTGTTTGAGATTGTTGTATCTGCTGATTTGTGGACAGAATGTAAAATCACAATTGATTGGCCAAAGGAAGAATATCCTAGAGACGCAAAGACAGGAGCCCCAGGTCCAGAAGTAATGAGAAAATATGAGCAGGTAATCACATTTCTGAAAAATAAGATTTCACCGAGAGAAACAGATTATGTAAAGATCGATAGAACAAGTCAGGAACCTAAGGAGTCTGTGCATGCTTATTATGAAAGGTTGCTTCTAGTTTTTAAACAGTACAGTGGATATGAAAATCTGAGTGAAAAGGACATGAGTCACTTTGTATATCGATGTGTGTATGGTTTGAGACTGAGATAAGTGAAATGGTAAAGCAGCATATGTTGTGTTGGCAGTCTAGTACAGTGGATGAGGTACTAAGGTATGGAAAATGTTGTAGTGATGACATTGAGGCAATGTGAATCCTTAAAATCTGAATCTCTCATTTTCTTAATTTAGCTGTGCTTCATTCATACTCACCTTTGATCTGTTTTCAGCCTGATTCTGGCCCTGACGCTACCTGCATAAACATTAGGTCACAAAACTAAAGTTGAGACATTGTAGGCTGCGTAAACATGCAGAGTCAGCTTGCTCGAAGGTTTTCAAGCAATAGTTAATCCTTACTTAAAGTCTACTCAGAATAGCACATTTTGTTGTTCAGCCTTAAAACGTAGAAATTGCACAAAACACCGAGGCTGTCAGATTCTTGCCTTAGCTAATTTCTGGGTTCTTTCCAAAGCTCTATTTACCTCTGGGCGTTCCTTGTTTGTCATATTCCCTATAAAAACCCATGTAGCTATTGTTCAAGTGTGCTCCTTTCCTTGAGTAACTCCATGGTGCTCGTTGGATGGAGACCCATTCTGAATGCTTAATAAATTACCTATGGTTTGTACTTCGCTCCACTGTTGATTCCTCCTTACTTGATAAGGACCCGTGGCGAAGTGGTGATCCCTGCGCCAGCAGGTTATTAATTAATCTGCTCCACAAATTGGCGCCCAATGTGGTGCTCCATCAAGCGCTTGCAGTCGGACCAGGGCAGGAGATCAGGTTGGTAAGATGAACTTCGCTGAGGAAGCGCCCCCACTTGATGAGATTAGTGTTGCTCGTGGTCCAAGGTGATTTTTCTGCTCTCCAACTCTGATCTTCCTGGCGGCTGCTAGCCTTGACTGGGGCCTTCGGTTGGTGATTTTCTTTGGATCAGGGAGGATCGACAGGTGGGAGGCGAAGACTACGCATGAGGTAAATCTGTATTGAACTGGTTCATTTGTTCATTTGGTTAGGATTTGTTTGGTATTTGCTTGACTTGATATTCATCTTGACTTGGTATTTGTTTGGTAATCCGTTCGAAATTGATACTCCGTTCGGAATCTGTTTGGAATTTTGAAACCTAGGATCAGTTTGGTATTTTGAAACTTAGACTCTGTTTTGGAACTTGCTATTTGTTTTTGCTAACATTTTTCTTACAGGTAATGTGAGAATATTTTTTATTTCTCTCTGTTTATAAGTCTTTTTCTAATCTTATATAACATGCCTGTGATTAGCACCCTTTGGAAGTTTTGTTGTTGCTGCTGTGATAAGCAGAGCATTTTGGAAGCAAGTTAGCCGGCGCCTCCAGAAGGTATGCCAAATTTTGAGATGTACATCAAATATGCTATTTGTTCCATCATGTATAAATGCATTTTGGAACAAATATACAAAAGGGGAACCCCAGTTATAATGGCCATTAGAGGGAACCATGGACCCTCACAAACTCTAGTATTTAGAGAATCAATTGTTTTTGAAGAAAGTTAGGCCGGCTATGTTTGACAGTTTGCGTATGTGGAGAAAATAAGTGAGGGAGCAGCAGCTCAAAGTAGAGAAGGTACAAACAAAACAGGAAAGGAAGACAGTATCAGAAGTATAAGGAATTGAAGGATAAGGACGTTCAGGAGAAAAAGTAATGTTTAGATAAGGAGCATAGATTATTAATATCTAAGGAATATATAGTTAGACCAATTGTAGCAGTTCAGGTCCACCAAGAAGATGTGGATTCAGATATTGATAGGTTGTTGATAGAATGACCCCCACCCCCATATGTACCTTTAACGCCTCTTCCCCCGCACCATTGAATGTTGTTCCCCTTGTACCCCCGGTTCCACCTCCTTTGCCTGCGGTTGTTCAGCCCCTTATTTTTCAACCAGTACGGTACACTCTTTACCCTCTCCAATTCAGGGCACTGCACCCCCATCCCAAGCCTGCACCCCCATCCCAAGCCTCTGTGCCTCCACCTCAGGCCACTGCACTTCAAATGTCTAATGATTCTGTACTTTCTGCATCTGTTCTAACCCCGCGAGTTCTTCGCTCTACTGTACCTCAGTTTCGTCAGGATGCGATAAGATTGATGGTATTAAATTGGTTAAGCGATTTAGAAATAGAAGTAGAAGACATGATAAACCAGATTCAGGATTTTTTCTGAAGGTGAGCTTCTTTGTCTTATAAATAAGCTCTCTCATCAACTTATGGCTCAATGGGAGATGACTACAGTGCGAAATGGCCCGGATGATGTTAGAGCAATTAATAGACAGTGTCAGATAGGGGCCTTCCCTGTAGATGGAATTAATAATGCTATTGCAATGATAATTGGATAATTTAATGAACTCTTTTCCTCTCCTTGAATAAAGACCTATGAGGGAAGCTGCGCCACAGTTCATTCCTGAAAGAGGGAATGAGGATAATGATGACCCAAATAGTCCTAATGCTAGAGCCCATTATTTATACAATTGGATATATACGCCCTGAAAAAGGATGGATGTATTTACTTTAAAAGCCTCCTTACCAGATATAAGGAAAAATGCTAGGGGATTTTATGATCATGTATAGGCAGCCATTGATTCCTGTATCATGACTTTAGCGGATATCGATATTTTTTGTTGTTGGTATGATCCTGCCACCAGATATGTGGCGACTTACCTGGAAACAGGATCATGCTGTTGATTTGGGAGGAGATTGGACTGCCATTATAGCAGCTGATAGAGATCGGAAACTTGGTCAGAAACCTAGTCAGCTCATTCTGGATCTACCATGGTAACATACTTACTTATATAAAAACGATGGCTCCCGCTAGGAAAATAGATTGGACACTCCTTACTGCTTGTAAACAGAAACAGGGAGAGGCCGTCCCCGATTTCTTTGCTCGCTTTGAGGAAGTTTCCTCTAATGTATGTAATAGCCCTATTCTTCCTGTCCTTAAAAGGGGGGATGAAATACAGGATACAAGTTTATCAATTTATGATTGATTGGAGCAAAAAGTAACAAGATAGTAGTCCCTCAATATCCTGTTGTTTCTCAGGTAAAGTTAATACACCTATGGGATTTTCTGACATCCCCGTTCAAAGCCCTATTTCACAACAACTGAATGTTGGTACAAGGGTCTCCAACATTTTCTGTGACAAAAGTTACTAGTAATGTAAAATGAGCACCCCATTCAAGAGTACCAACAGTGATCACATTGGTGCATTAGGAAGGGGTTTCAGCAGTAATGAAAACAAAAAGCAAGGCTTTGACAATTTAAACTGAAGAGCTGCATGTGTAGTGCATGCAAACCATAGCTACAATACCCTTTGCACCAAGCTATAAAAATGAGTAATAAACATTTCCAACTGAAATAATAGTTTTAAACACATTTTTAAAATGTTACCTATTTTCTCTGTAGGCATCAGTTTATGAGTTGTGAAAATATAAAAGAGATGTTGTTTTGAATGCCAGAGTTTTATGTTATTTAAATACAGGTTGGACCGTACACTGGTAAGCTACTCTGAGACATAGCAATACAGCAGAAGGTTTGAAACAAGTTACAGTGAAATCATTGCATCACTTAGTATCCTTGGGACATAAAGTATCTCTTTTTCTATAACGGTATTATCAACAGAAGATTACCTATTTAGGTCTCTCATGTCAAAGGGGGGGTGAGACGATACAACAACATAGGATATAATTGGTGCAGAACTTGCAGAAACCAGTGACTCAATCTAATATCTATGCGTTTATTACCACATTTTTCATAAATTGCAAACCCCCTGCTTGCCTGAACATTAAAGCACATATGCATGCCGTTTTCTTTGGACTAATCAGTGTGAAGCTGTCTTTTTGTTATTTAGAAATGCTTTATGTAATGCTCCTGCTTTAGGTAAAACTTGATGATTACAAATTTTTGCATGTAATGGTTGCAACTTGGCACGGTCCCATGTAAGAAGGAATGGGTCATGTGCATATATCTCCTCCACATTGGACCCCACTGCGATAAAGCAATATGAAGTGTATATTTAAGGTCACAATTTGAACAATTATAGTACCACATTTAGTGGA
Source organism: Triturus cristatus (assembly GCF_964204655.1). Taxonomy (NCBI): domain Eukaryota; kingdom Metazoa; phylum Chordata; class Amphibia; order Caudata; family Salamandridae; genus Triturus; species Triturus cristatus. The sequence continues at coordinate 1,189,668,795 of NC_140592.1, forward strand.
TATCTAAAATATTATTCAGACCCAGCACCTGACCAGTGCGATATTAACAGGGTACTAGTTGATACTTTTTGCTCCAAAATATCACTCTGAAATGCTGTAACATTTTGAATCCACCCACTGTACTACCCCGCTTGGAGTCCCAACAAGATGAGAAGCATGATTGCATATTTTATTACTAAGAAGGAGACTGAGGGACGGGTAGACCTGGCAGATACCCCTATATCTGATCCACCAGGGGAACTGTCCGTGGATGGTGCATGTTACAAACTACCTGATGGCTCTAGTACAGCGGCTTATACAGTTACTCCCTTTAAATCTGTGGTTGAGTTATGTAAAATACAACAAATGTCAACGCAATTTGTGAAGCTGACAGCTTTGACTAGAGCTTGTGAATTAAGTAAAGATTTGACTGTAAATATCAATATATATACCTTTGGAGATGCCCCCTCATTCGGATGACTTTGAAGAGGAAAAACAAAAAATTAGTTTTTTTTTATTTTTGCATGGTGATAAGATACAGTATGGGGAATGAACAGTAAAGATACTGGATACCTTGATGTTACCAAAAAGAGCTGCTATTGTTAAATATTTTGTCCACAAGAAAATTATAGATGAGGTAATACAGGGAAATACTTCTGGCAATGAAACAGCTAAACGATCAGCCTATTTAGAGTATAGTTTAATGTATATTGTAGGGACAGTTAGATGGACACCAGAAGTGACTATGTTTAATCAAACTCTAGATTTCATTAGGGATGTACAGGAAGAAGCTACGGAGGAACAGAAGGAACAATGTAAAAACATATGGGTGCCAGGATGCAACAGGATGTTGGATAGATCTGTCAAGAAAGCAAAGAAGAATGCTTCCAAATTATTATGTGAATGTTATTGTTATCATGGCCCACAGTTCAGCCCATATCAGTGCTAAAGGAATAGTGACCATGTCAGATCATGTATGGTTCAATAATCTGATTCCCAGGGAGGCAGAGTTCTATGTCAAGAAGTGCATGATGTGCCATACTTATAGCACAGGAAAAGGTACCCCATTTCAACAGGATATTTTGCTCCCCTAGATCTGCCCTTTGAAGGTCTTGCAACCAGTTGAGGTGGTTATAGGGAGGTCAGCAAATGTGTAGGGTGTACCAAGATCAAGGACAATCTGACATTGAATTTACCATTCTTGTTGATTACTGTGTTGACTAAAGATCTGCATTTGATCCATTCACAGGTAAAGGCCAGTCTCTCTCCCAGTCTTAAAGGTCCAGGTCACAAGCTGAGGCCTAGAGACGGTGTCTTTACCCAACAGTTTCAGAGGCCAGTGCAAGTTCTCTTCACCACCCAGACTGCTGTTAAGCACACAGGGCACAGACACCAGCTCAGTGCCAGTGATGTGGAGAAAGTAAGCGCCACTCCCTTTGCCATATGATCAGTGGATAACAATAGGAATACCTGAATATGATCAGATCTCTCAGCAAGTGCCTTTTGGAGATGCTGATCTTTTTTAAAATGGTGAAGTGGTGTCATTGGAATAATAACTTGCTGCCATCATGCCTGACCCAGATGAACAGGGGCGGCTGGTGACATTTGAAAGTGGTGGGCGTAAAATGATTGGTATACTGCACCGTTGCGAGTGAGCATAGCGAGCGAGCCCGAACCACCATAAGGGGGGGTTCGTTGCGATTCTCTTCCCGTGAAAATTTTGAAAAAAGAGAAGAAAAATTGTGCATTTTCAAGCAAATTTGAGAAAGCTGGAAGGTTAATAAAGCAATTGTGAAAGTGCCTCTGTGAACTGTCACTTTTCTCTTTACCTATCTCTCTCCCAGAATTCACCACCTTCACCTGTAAGTGGCTGCAAGCTGCTCTATCGGTGTCACTCTCTTCCAGTGACACTCTCACTTTCCCATCATCTAAGTATCCCTTCCTACCTTATCTCTTTCGCTATCTCAGCATCTCCCCTCCTCTGTCACTGGCTGGGTGCTGCTGATACTGCCCGGTGACTGTCTATTGCTGCCCCTTCCATTGTCTCGCAACCCCCCATGCTCTCCTCTCTCCCTATCTTGCTTCCTCTTTCTATCTTGCTATCTCTTCCTATCTTGTTGCTGTCACATCCATCTTGCTTGCTATCCCATCCTACATCTCAGTATCCCTTCCTCCCTTTCTCTGTCTCCGCACCTCCATTCCCCCGTCATAGCAAATGACAAGTAGTTACGACAGAGCACATGTCACACAAGAATCGGATGAACTATCTCTAGACTCTACTATAGCACCTAATATGTACTGGTGATTGCAGGTGGTGGGCACTTAGCGCTGCCACTCTTTTAAGGTTCGGTGACCGGTCCGGGGCGTATTTCTCATCATCGGCCTTCACCCCCAGAGCAAGAGAGAACCGGGGAATAGAAAGAGAAGGAAACAGTGACATAAGGGAACGAGGGTGCAGAAAGGAACGTGTGAGAGTAACGGAGCTGACCTAATGCCCATTGCTTTTATCATTACAAAACGAAAGCAGAATGGTTTCAAAAGACCACGTTTGTGAATACAGAGCCGCCGTATGCATTTTGTTTTCCAATGCACGCACCCAACAAGCAGGTATTTCAGTACCTCCAGGAATAGTGTGCTTTCCCACCCAGGGAAAACATGGTTGTTCAAACTGAGGCGACAAAAGTAGAGCTTCACTGGCAAACACTAATGTGGCGCTAATGTGTTTAGGTTTGAATAAAGCACTACCCAAGAAACCTACTGCCAAGCTCCAATCTCAGCATACGCTCTGGATTTTGTTACATTCAGCTGGCAGATTCCAGGACTCCTCAGTGCTCCACATGTGTCTCACTGACCCTTAAAAACACCGGAGCATAGAGCATCAAAGCACCCACAGCCGCTCTACTGTCCCAGGGCAATGATATGCCGACATCACTGTCTTTGCCACAGAAGGGACACCACCGAGTGTAAACTGCTGGCAGCAGACACAAAACATAAGCAGAACAATAGTACGGGCAATTTTAAAATGCTGTCCCTTGTTAAAAAGCATGCACCTTTAATTCCAGCCACATCCGCAACATGTTTAAATGGCCTCTGTAAAGGTATTTGTGACTCTGGGCAAATCACAATCTCCTCGTACCTAAAAATGGATCTGTTATTGTGCAAATGCAACTGTTGCTCATGCAAAGCACTCCAACATCTCTGGGCGAGCTCACGCTACATAAAACTGCAGCAAAAAATAAATAAATAAAAAACAAAAAAAAACACAAAGGCACCGCTAGGAGACTTCCCCAACCACAGGAGATCCTCCGGAAATTAAAGAAAACATCTCCTACCATGCCAATATTACCCACTTCCCCTAACTCCGAAGAGACACATCTTGTATCCACAGCACACCGCGTGCTCCAGCAGAGCCAGAGAGCGTTTATATATGAGCCAAGTGTGCCCAAAAGCACAAGTTTTCTTCAGACAGCATGTGCACAGAGAGCAGTAAAACAGCCTGTGCCTATAGCATGCCTCCCCCCTCCCCCCCCGAGAAACCCAATGTAAACAGCCTGCACTCGCCCTGTCATCCTCTGTACACAGACCCCTGAACCACCCCGTGTGCACAGGAGGCTCAAGGAGGTCCTCGGGTCCTGGAGGCAGTTGTGTCATGGGTTTCTGACCCCCGGGGGACGCTGGAGTGACCGGCAGGGTTCGCACTCCAGTGGTTGTACTTCTGAGGCGGATGCCTGTTGAGGCGTCAGTATTGTTGTGGCCTGGTTAACGCTGTCTAACATCTGATAAAGGGAATTACAATTATGTACTGTGTTTTTGAACCTGCTTGTTGTCCTCGATCTCTCCCTGCTGTCCTCTTATTGCTGACAATCTCTACCTCTGTTGGTTGTGCTGTTATGTAAAAATTGTAAATAAAGATTTGTTTTTTTTTAACTTTCAGGAGCTTTAACCTTCTCTATGTAGTTGAAGGGTTTTCGAACCTTTAAGAAAGCGGTAACAATTCACTGCAAGGATACGAACACCACCCCCCCTCCCCACCCCCAGACCTGAGGGATCCAGGTTCGAGTCCGCGCCTGATATCTGATGTAATGGCGCCAGTGCGTGTATCTGACGCCGGAGCTTTCTCGTTCTTTTTCTAACTCCCATGACTGCTTCTGAGAAGTTATTCTAAATTCTCCGATTATTAACTCACATTTCGTCATAATCAAAAGCACAGCCCGCACTCGCCCATGGCTTCCCATGTGCACAGCCTGTACGCAGCATGCACACATGACACACATACTATTCAATCCATGCCAATGCATACACACTGTGTATACAAAGAATGTACCCTGCTAGACACCAGGTGTATAGCACACACACCCTGAGACCTCATATGTATACACAGCATGCACTGCTCGAGGCACAGCGTGTGCACTGCAGCAGCCCTCTTGTGACATCATCCCACGTGCACAGCATGTACCTCCCGGGACACACTAAACAATCATATACACACCCTTCATACTGTCCGCAAATACGCACACATCGACACAGTAACAACTCAGGCACACACATCCACCCCCCACACAGATGCACAAGCATACAAAAACGTACAGACACAGAAATGTAGTCACACACAGACACGCCGAAAGACACACAAGCCCCTAACACAAGTATGTCGATAAACATAAACACACGGAGGCAAACAAACATGCATCCACACACAAACACTAGACAGCCACCCACAGTAGACTTGTTAAAACCCGTCCCGTCGGCCACTGCACACCAAGGCAGGACGGGATAAGCTCCATTAAAGCAGGGAAGGTTCTTAAAGAAGCCGAGCAGTGCGGCCTCGTGGCAGATGCGGATGAGATTCTCACAAGGGTAGAGGAACAGCGACAAAGAATAGACCAAAAGAATGTAAATACATTAACAGAACCAATCTGTCCGCTGCGTGTAGCGTTCAGCATTGGTCACTTGATCAATATAATGTACTGTGTAACTATTAACTAAATAAATAACTCACCAATGGTACGTTCTCGCACCAGGCTCCTCCGCATGACTGGACAGCAGACAACATGGCGCAAGCCTGGAAGAAACCGGAAAATGCTGGATTTGGACTCCTCCCCCAGACCCCAACTATTGCTGGGTCTTATGGAAGAAGCAGAGGCCACTGACACGCCCCCACTCCGACACTGTTTAAGCTGACTGCCCTGCCCACAGCCATTGAATGAATGAAAGTCTACCGACTCCTCCCCGGGCTACATGAATAACGCCCAAACTAAAGCACTATTCTGGCAGTGCTATACAGACCGCGCCAACCAGTATGCCGTCACAGTCCTGCTTTCTGGCTCCAGGTCGAAGAAATCTTCGCCCTTGGAGCCAAGATATACACAGAGCCAAGTGCCATCCTCCCCCACCATGACCCCACCCCTCAAACAAAACCCAGATTTACATGTTTGTTCACCGAGCAGCCAGCACAATTTATTGCTAGCTGCTCGGTGTTCCATCTCACATTTGTTACTCCCCCCTAGGGTGGTAGGGCAACGCCCATCACGCCCCTGAACACCAGCCGCCACTGCAGGTGAACAGATTCTGTTTGAACATCCTGACATTGTTCAGCCCTGATACAAAGTGTGGCCAAGGGCCGAAAAGAACTATAGACTTTGATTGAAGAAACTATCTCTGGAGAGATGGCAACCCTTGCCGGTGGTCAAGACCGCCAACGTCCGGACCAGTACATAAGCTTGCAAGTGAGGCTTTGAAGCAAAAGACACTTGGAACTTAATGCTCTCTGATAGTGTAGTGAGGAAATTTTGGGAGAATTGAGACTACATTGCTCTGTTTCTGGCTGATCGTTACGCTACTCTTTGTTACCATGGCAATCAAACAACAAATACTACAGTAAGAGGAAGGAAGGTTAAGAAACATACAGGTTGGATATAAAAGATCAGTATAGGGAATAGTGTTAGGTGTTCTTCTGAAATAGGTATTTGTATATAGATTACATTGAAATAGGTAGAGTTGTCGGTCATTAAGGCCCTTTAGGAAGGAGTTTTTGACCTATTAGGAGGAATAGAAGTACTTGCCCCGAATGCCCCCGCTAAAAGCCGACAGTTTTGGATTAGAAAGGGAAAAATAGGGATATTTGTATGTTTTCTATTATTAGTATTGGGATTTTTCTTTGGGTCTATTTTTGAGGCTTAAAACATATTACCCTGTTCATAGCCTAGTGCCCCCTACTTCTACCGCATCTGAACATTATCACTGCACCTTGTCCTCTCTTAAGGATTCACACTGTCAAATACATAAAACGCCCTTAATGTTAATTGAGCCACACAAAAGCTTCATCAAATAACTGCAGAATTACACCAGGAAAAAGGAACATGGATTTGGTCAGAATGGTTTTGAGGTATTGTTTCTGCTTGAGGCTGGACATAATTAAAGGGAATAGCGATTGTAGGAGCCATCTTTCTCACTTGTTGCTGCATTCAATGTGCCCCCACAATATGTACAGCCTGTATAGCCATTTGTAATAGTATTAAACCTTCCCCAATCAATGTTCATGAATTAAATTGAGAAATGATTATGCACACTGAAATTCATGAACTAATGAATATTAAAGTACACGATTAATATATGTACTTTTTAGAATGTATTCAGCACAGCTGAAAAGGAAGGACTGTGAAACCTTAAAATCTGAATCTCTCATTTTCTTAATTTAGCTGTGCTTCATTCATACTCACCTTTGATCTGTTTTCAGCCTGATTCTGGCCCTGACGCTACCTGCATAAACATTATGTCACAAAACTAAAGTTGAGACATTGTAGGCTGCGTAAACATGCAGAGTCAGCTTGCTGGAAGGTTTTCAGGCAATAGTTAATCCTTAATTAAAGTCTACTCAGAATAGCACATTTTGTTGTTCAGCCTTAAAACGTAGAAATTGCACAAAACACCGAGGCTGTCAGATTCCTGCCATGGCTAATTTCTGTGTTCTTTCCAAAGTTCTATTTACCTCTGGGCGTTCCTTGTTTGTCATATTCCCTATAAAAACCCATGTAGCTATTGTTCAAGTGTGCTCCTTTCCTTGAGTAACTCCATGGTGCTCGTTGGATGGAGACCCATTCTGAATGCTTAATAAATTACCTATGGTTTGTACTTCGCTCCACTGTTGATTCCTCCTTACTTGATAAGAACCCGTGGCGAAGTGGTGATCCCTGCACCAGCAGGTTATTAATTAATCTGCTCCACAGCAAGACAACGTAAGCTCAAAGAAAAGGCAGTGTGGGCACAGGTGAAGGATGCAGAACAACAAGAAGCCCAGATAATTAACCAGATTAATGAAGCAGGGCAGACCAAAATGAAACCAAACACTGGTAAAGGAAAAGGTAAGGTAAATATAGAAGAAGCTAAAAAGAAATGGCCATGTCATAGTTGTGGAAAATTAGGGCATTGGAAAAACGAGTGTAAATTACCTCCAAAAGTTAATACCGAGAATGAATCATTAAATTCACAGGTGCAGAATGAGGTGGGTTATCAACAACCGCCACAGCAACAGGTAGTTACTCAACAGAGTCAGGTGCTGCAGCCACCTCTCCCAAAGAGTGTAAATCCTCAAACAGTGCAGAGGTAGGATTCTACGGTGGAGAGCAGGTAAAGAAATTGCAGCGCGCAGCTGCTATTTCACAGTATTGGCTACAGCCGGATGGAAATGAATCGGATGAAAGCTTATGACGGTGCCTAGGAGAGGAAGAGGAGTGCGTGCTTGGCACAACTCTAGGGGTAGATCAGTCAGGTCAATTTGTGGATGGAAAGGTGAATGGTGTAAATGTTACTTTCCTTGTGGACACTGGTGCTACTCGTTCTACTGTAAGATCAGTTGAGATTCCAAACCTTCCTCTCTCAGGAGAATTCATCCAATTTGTAGGTGTCTCCAATAGACAAATTAAAGCCCCTCTTACAAAACCAGTAGAGGTGGGAATTGGTCCCTTTAAAGATATGCACCGTTTTGTAGTGTGCGATTGCAGTCCTGTAAATTTTCTTGGACGCGATATCCTTTGTAAAATGTACTGCGCCATCTATGGTACCCCAGATGGTATTGCTTTTCAGACATCAGATGATGATGTTCTGTATGTCAGCACTTGAACCAGAAAAATGTGATACATTCCCCGTGTTTGATGCAGAGAAAATCCCTACTGAATTGAAAGGAATAGTAAAGACTGATGTATGGGATTTTACGGGTGAAGATATAGGTCTAATGAAAGGAATTGATCCTGTAAAAATTACTGTAAAAGAAGAAGCAATTTACCCGAATACCTCACAGTACAAATTAACGCCAGAAATTATTGAAGGAATAACACCAGTGATTGATAATATGATTGAACAAGGGATTCTGAGAGAAATAATGAGTAGCCCATGTAATTCACCTATAATGGGATTGAAAAAGCCCAATGAAACCTATAGGATAGTACAAGATTTGAGAAAGGTGAATAAACTTGTTATTCCCTGTTGTCAAATTGTACCAAACCCTGCTGTAATATTGTATCAAATTCCTCATGATGCAGAATGGTACACAGTTATTGATTTGTGCCATGCATTCTTTTCCATTCCATTACACCCTGATAGCCAGCCATTATTTGCCTTCCGGTTTGGCGAGCGTATTTTTGCATGGTGTCGAATTCCTCAAGGGTATACTGAAAGTCCTTCCATTTTTAATCAGATTCTGAAGAAATCACTAGAAAGTTTGAAAATGCCTGAGAAATCTGTTATGGTCCAGTACATTTATGACCTATTGGTGGCATCAAGGACCAAAGAGGCATGTATTACTGACACAATCGCATTAAATCATTTGGCAGAAGGAGGACATAAGGTGTCCCCATCTAAGCTGCAGTTCTGTCAACAAGAAGTACAGTATTTAGGTCATAAGATTGAAAAAGAGATGAGAAAAGTAACAACAGAAAGAATCAGGATTATTAAAGGAATGAGCCCCCCAATGACACAGAGAGGTGAGAATGTTTCTCGGAATGGTTGGTTATTGCCGACAGTGAATACATGGAATTTCATTGATTGCAAAACCTTTACAGCGATTAACAAAAAGTGATGTAAAAGATCCAATTGCATTGAATGAGGAAGAGATGGAAGCTTTTGAGCAACTGAGAAACAGGTTGTGTGAAGCCCCAGCATTGGGAATGTCAGATTATGAGAAATAATTTGAGTTGTACTGTAGTGAAAGAGACGGATGTGCACTTTCAGTACTAGTACAAAGGCATGGAAGAATGAGACAGCCAATAGCATATTTTTCAGCTGTTTTGGACCCAGTAGCAAAAGCATTGCCTGGATGTCTAAAAGCAGTAGCTGCTTCTTGTGTGAGTCTGGAACAGAATTAAGGCATTGTGATGGGATATCCTTTAAAGGTACACATTCAGTTGAAATCCTTTTGACCAGAACAAACACCCAATTCATGACACATAGCCGATTAACCAGATATGAGAAGGTGCAGACAATGTAACGATTGTGAGATGCATAAGTGTGAATCCTTCCACTTTATTGCCTGATGCAGTAAATGCAGAGGTCAAAGATGACGTGGATCACAACTGCTTGGATGTACTTGAATTCTGCACGAAGCCCCGCCCTGACATCAGAGATGAACCTCTAGAAGAGTCAGATTATGTGATGTTTGTGGATGGATTGTGCTTGAGAACGAAAGAAGGAATTTTAAGTGCTGCGTATGCTGTATGTACGGTGGCAGCCATAATGGAAGCATCTTGTTTGAGAGGAATATGTTCAGCCCAAGTTGCTGAGCTGATTGCTCTGATTCGAGCTTGCAAACTGGGAAGAAATTTCCGAATCACTGTGATCACGGATAGCCAGTATGGCTTCGGAGTGGTACATGATTTCGGACAGATCTGGTCCCAGAGGGGATTCATGACTTCTTCGGGATCTCCAATTAGGAATGGTAAGTTTGTGAAAATGTTGTTGAGGCAATACAGCTGCCTAAACAGATTGCAGTTGTAAAATGTGCTGCACACAAGAATGGAGATGACTACATTACAGAGGGCAACACATTTGCTGATGAAATAGCTCAATATTGTGCCAGAAATGTGACCTCAATGAATCGGAGGAGGGAAAAAGAACATATTTCATGTCATTTGATGTTTACTAACATAATTGAAATGTGGGAAGAGGTGAGACAATTGCAGGAAGAAGCAAGTGATGAGGAAAAAGATATATGGATAAAATCAGGCTGTAGACGAAGAGAGGAAGATGAAGTTTGGGTTTACAGGGATGAAAGACCAGTTATGCCTGATAGCATGATCTCTAACTTGGCACGGATGTACCATGGACAGGCACACATAGGTAGGGATGCAATGATCAGACTTTTTAAACAGACTTGGTACAACCCAAAATTTAGGGCTATAGCTGGAAGCCTTTGTCAAAGATGTCTTATATGTCAACAGTTGAATCCTGGAAGGAAAACAGTAGTGAGTTTGGGAACAATAGGATGTGAAGGAGGTCCTTTTACCGGAATGCAACTAGATTTCATTGAAATGCCCCCAAGTAACAGACTGAGGTATGTCCTCATGGTTGTCTGTTTGTTTTCTCGTTGGGTGGAAGCATATCCAACAAGAAGGAATGATGCAGTTACTGTAGCAAAACTACTACTGAGAGAATTCATTCCTAGATATGGTTTTCCAGTAACGATAGAAACAGATAGAGGAAGTCATTTCCAAAATGAAGTTATCCAGCTGATATGTGAAGCATTAGACCTTCAACAAAAGCTGCATTGTGCCTACAGACCAGAGGTTTCTGGGGTGGTTGAGCAAGTAAATGGCACAATCAAGAATAGACTAGGAAAAATGTGTCTAGCCACAGGACTCAAATGGCCAGCTGCCCTACCACTTGTGCTCATGAGCATAAGGAGAGTACCAGACAGATAAACAGGTTTGAGTCCTCATGAAATAATAATGGGACGAGTAATGAGACAAGCATTCGTACCTGTCAACAAACTGCTGACTATAACTGATGATCTTATTCTGGACTATTGCAAAGGATTGGCTGATGTGGTGCATTCTGTGTTTCATCAGGTTGGACCGGATGAGATAACTCTTGAGAGAAACCCAGCTCATGATCTGAGTCCGGGAGACTGGGTTCGCATAAAAGTCCACAGGAGAAGAAATTGCCTGGTTCCTTGCTGGGATAAACCACGTCAGGTGATCTTGGTAACTACCACAGCAGTAAAGTGTGCAGGTGTGAAAAATTGGATTCATGCCAGCCATACAATCAGAGTTCCAAATCCTGAAGATCGACCTGTAAGTCAACATCTGGAAATATCAGACACCAGTTCAGCATCTGAAGCAGAAACTGAAGCAGACAGAGTTCCAGATCCTGAAGATCGACCTGTAAGGCAACATCTGGAAATATCAGACACCAGTTCGACATCTGAAGCAAAACAATCTGAATCTGGTGAAAGACAAACTGAGGACATTGAAAAGCAAACAGAAGATTTTGAAAGACAGACAATTGATATTGAAACAGGAGAGACAGAAATAATTCACAGTGATGTTAAACAACCAAGTACAAGTTTTGGGGAAATTCCTTCAGAAGTAATTGAAACAACAGAAGAAAATCTAAAATCAGACGGAAAATCAGAGATCATAAAGTTCAAAGTTAAAGAAGGTGAAGTGAGATCTAAAACGGAATCGGAAGAAAGTGAAGAAGAAATAAGACAAACGAGAGGACCAAGAAAGAGAGCTTGGAAAGTGGAACAAGAAGAAACAGAGACTGAACTAAAAAGACCAAGAAAAGGAGACAATTTGCCCGATGAGAGTAAAAGGCTGAGATATAAAATAATACATTTGAACAAAGACAAGGAAGAACAAGTGAATGAAATAACGAGTCAAAGAAATCAAATACATTTGAATAAAGGACAATTGCAAAGACCGAAAAGAGTAAAAAGACCTAATCTGAAATACAAATCACCTGAATGGGCTTACATAGCACTGCCTGACATCGAAGAGGTGGATAGCAGTCAAGAGAACCTAAACGAAAATTGTAAGCAGGAGGGTGAGTGAACTGTGCCCATCCTGAAGAGAGTGAAGAAACCAGAATAAAGACAAACTGACAAAATCAAAGAAAAATTTTAAGGACCAAACAGTACACTAAGGGCAGTTGGTTCGAAGGCCATATTTTTCGAGTGTGGAAAGATACATTTTTCTGTACATATCTTAGATTATAGTTTACCAAGGCAGAGAATGAAAATAGAAGATCTAGGTGTAGGTTTCTACACAGATGGTGTAGAAAGTGTTTTACTGTACAGGTTTACTGATGATTATTTGGTTCATTTTAGCAATAATTATTCCACTTAGATCAACTGCAGAAAAAACATCTGGGATGAACAATAAAACGAATAGTGATAAGGTACATGACACAAAGAATACTGCAACACTGATAGATAATACTGAGCCTCATAGAGACAGGTCAATAAATGATTTTTCTAAGAATGTTTTTACAAAGCTTTTATATGAATATGTAGAGACAATGGATGTTAGGGCTTGTTATGTCTGCATGCAGTTATCTGCGTCTGTGACAGAGGGTGTAACATATCATCACCTTCCTTTGACGTATGGAATACCTTGCAGTGTGTTGGCTAGTTTATTTTATAAGACAGGCAAATTAGAATATTATTATACTGATATGGATGCTGTTTTTGCTAAAATTTCTGTAGTTCCTGGACTAAACAAGGTGAAGCCTTGTAAAGTTCTTGGAGAATGTTTCTTAGAAACAAAAGAATTAACATTAGACTACTCATTTAGACACAATCTTACATGTAGATTAGGAAAGAGAAAAAGTATTTTTAGACACGGTAAGGGATAGAAGAGTTAAGTTTCAAAGAAAAGTTACAGGAGAAAAGATGAAAACACCTTGGGGTTTTGAGGAAAGAAGTTATGATAAGAGTGAAACTAATGTAGCAATAGGGTTAGATTTGCCACAACAAGGGAAATTGTGCATTCGTAGAGATAACACTATGTATGACAACTATTTTGTGGGTGCTAGTGAATGCCGAGATACATACAGAATTATAGGGGTATGGGGATTCAAAGGATGAAAAGATCCAGTATTCCCAGAGATCTATTTTATTTGTGGGAACAAAGTTTATTATAGGTTGACGGACCATTGGTACAGAACATGTTATCTAGTCCTGGTCTTTCCAAAGATATTTCATGTAGATAGGAGAACTAAAGGAACTCACAAGATAGGTAAACCACTAACACGTAGAAGAAGGGAAAGTTTCTCAGAGATAATAGGTGACATTTATGGAGCATTTATACCAGCAGTGGGTATATCTTTTCATGCATATAAGATTCGGAAATTGTCAACAATAGTAGATTGTTTATCAATGAATACTGCTGGAGGCAGAAAATAAAGTTTTTGGGATAAAATGAAGGCATTTTTAAAGCACATCTCCCCATTTATTGCACTCACTACCTTTGCACTTTCACTTCACACAAACTAACCTGCTCTGCTGTAAACAGGCGTCGTAACACACCAAGGAGGCATTCGGCCTCTCTGGTGGGAACCCAATGATGAAGCATGTCACCAACTAGGTAGGTGAGTGAGGGTTCTTTTTTACAATTTTAAGTGACTTTTTTGCTGCGGGGTCTTTTTGTTTTCGCTCTTTTGTTGTTTATATTAATTTATTCTAGGTGGACTAAGAGTGTCTTGACAACCCTCTCTCTCCTGTTGTTCGAAAATGAAAATAAAGAAGGCCCACTCATGTCAATGCACGTATTAGCAGAAGGACGCGAACAGACGTATGTATTAAAGGAGAAATACAGGCCTAAGCTGTCTTCAATAGCAGAAAAATACAAGCCTTTGGAATGCAACAGGTCTCGCATTTGCTAGAGTTTAAGCTGTTGGCATTGTAAATGACAATGCCTTTTATTTATGTTTTAAAAACCAAAACATAAATAAAAGGCATTGTCATTTGCAATGCCAATAGTTCAAACTCGCGTAAATGCGAGACTTATTGCATTGCAGGTGCTTGTTTCTTTTGGTGCTGCGTTACTGATGTGATCACGGGGGCAAAGACACTCGAGGGAAGCACACAAACTATGCCACACAGGAAGAGCTGCACAGCTAGAGCAAGACCTCTGACCTCCTGGTCATTGACCTATTCTCTCCCCCGCAGCTCCGCTGGTGTGCTGGTACTGCTGTTGTGATGCTTCCCTGATCAGCAGGGTTCAAGTCCGCTCTCGGTCGGTCCGAGTAGGTATCATGCCCCCTGTTTGTGTGCCCCTGTATTTTGCCTCTGTTTGTGACTTGTGCCATAGTATTTTTGCCTTGTGCCTGCTGCCTTTTTCCTTCTTTCCTCTGTGTCCACTTTGTCGTCCTTTTCCTGACTCTGCTACCCCCACGTCCCCTCCCCCCTGCTGCATCCCGCTCCCGCCTCACAGCTGCGCCTTCCCTCCCCCTCCCCTATTTAATGGCGGTCGCTGAGAGGGCAGCAGAGCAAGACCTCTGACCCCCTGGTCAGGGACCTGCTCTCTCCCCCGTACCTACGCTGGTGTGCCAGTACTGCTGGTGTGACGCTGCCCTGATCAGCAGGGTTCAAGTCCGCTCTCGGTCGGTCCGAGTAGGTATCATGCCCCCTGTTTGTGTGCCCCTGTATTTTGCCTCTGTTTGTGACTTGTGCCATAGTATTTTTGCCTTGTGCCTGCTGCCTTTTTCCTTCTTTCCTGTGTCCCCATTGTCGTCCTTTTCCCGACTCTGCTACCCCCACGGCCCCTCCCCCTGCTGCGTCCCACTCCCGCCTCACAGCTGCGATTTCCCTCCCCCTTCCCGATTTAATGGCGGTCGCTGAGAGGGCAGCAGAGCAAGACCTCTGACCCCCTGGTCAGGGACCTGCTCTCTCCCCCGTACCTACGCTGGTGTGCCAGTACTGCTGGTGTGACGCTGCCCTGATCGGGAGGGTTCAAGTCCGCTCTCGGTCGGTCCGAGTAGGTATCATGCCCCCTGTTTGTGTGCCCCTGTATTTTGCCTCTGTTTGTGACTTGTGCCATAGTATTTTTGCCTTGTGCCTGCTGCCTTTTTCCTTCTTTCCTCTGTGTCCACTTTGTCGTCCTTTTCCTGACTCTGCTACCCCCACGGCCCCTCCTCCCTGCTGCGTCCCGCTCCCGCCTCACAGCTGCGCCTTCCCTCCCCCTCCCCTATTTAATGGCGGTCGCTGAGAGGGCAGCAGAGCAAGACCTCTGACCCCCTGGTCATGGACCTGCTCTCTCACCCGTACCTACGCTGGTGTGCCAGTACTGCTGGTGTGACGCTGCCCTGATCAGCAGGGTTCAAGTCCGCTCTCTGACGGTCAGAGTAGGTATCTCTGATTGGGGACGCCATTTGTGATCTGCTAGGCATCGGCAGCAGAGTTCGCCCGACCTGGCATATAGGGAACCTGCCATGTGTTGAACCACCAGGAAAATGCCCTGCTATTCAAGCCATGTCCAGAGACGCAGGCCCTCTTGACAGTGGGTCCACAACACCTCCCCGCCTGGTTTGTTGCAGTACCACATGGCAGCAGTGTTGTCCTACGTTCTTCAACATCTACATGGCCCCGCTCACGGCCATCATCAGACAACACAGACTCAGCATAGTATCCTACGCCAATGACACCCAGCTCATCCTCACCCTCACCGAGAACCCCGTCACCACCATACTCAACTTCCTAGAAGGAATGAAGGACGTTGCATCCTGGATGAGCAGCAGCTGCCTGAAGCTCAACTCGGAGAAGACAGAAGTCCTGGTCCTCGGACCCCCCCTCTGCATGAGACAACTTCTGGTGGCTCACCACCCTAGGCAGCCCTCCCACCCCCACGGATTATGCCCGAAACCTCAGCATCATACTAGACTCCTCCCTCTCCATGACCCGACAGGTCAACCCCGTCGCCTCCAGCTGCTTCAACACCCTCCGCATCCTCCAAAAGACCTTCAAATGGATCCCCCTGAATCAAGGAAGACCGTCACCCACGCACTCATAACCAGAAGACTGGACTACGGAAACGCACTCTACACCAGGACGAACAAGTCTCTGCTTCGCAAACTCCAGACCATACAGAACACCACAGCCAGACTCGTCCTTGGCATCCCTCGACTTGAACACATCACCCAACATCTGCGGAACCTCCACTGGCTCCCTGTCGAGAAGAGAGTTACTTTCAAGATACTCACCCTCGCCTACAAATGCCTCCACAACACCGGACCCCAATACCTCGAACAACAGAATCTCCTTCCACATACCCAAGCAAAACCTCCGATCCGCCGACCTCGCCGAAACCTTGCACAACCGCAGAGCCAGAACAGGTGGAAGAGCCTTTTCCCACTTCGCGGCCAAGACCTGTAACAAGCTCCAGATCGACATCAGATGCACCGCCTCCCTGAACATCTTCAGGAAGTCACTCAATACCTGGCTCTTCGACTAAACGGAGCTGCTTACCCTTCCCCGGTGCTTTGAGACCCTCACGGGTGAGAGGCGCACTTACGATTCCCCTGCTTGATTGATTGATCGAAATTACGCATGTGCTTGGAACAGAGCATTTTTTGTAACTGGGCACACATGCAGTTTTGATCTGTCCCAGGCTCAATCAAGGACAGTGCACCACAGTGCAGACTGGGACACAGCGTCCATTTAATGTAATCTGAGGATAGGTTGTGTAGATTTCCAAGAATTCTTTACATTTTGAACATTTTCCAGTTTTCCTTCGTGAGTAGAACCCTATGCTGGTGGTTTGGATATACTGCCTCTCTGCAAACAAACACAAGTGGAAACTGCGGGGCTGCAGGAAACAAGCATTTAATTTTTCCCTTCAAAATGGAGTTTTTGAGAGCAGAGGCTTCCCCTATCACGCACATCTGATATGATTATAGCGCTTGTTGCTTGCATTTCTGAAGTCCTGCGTTGTTATTGTAGGCCCAATTATCATACGATCTCTCATGCTCAGCTCGTTCAGAGGCTGCAGCGACAGTTTTGCAAAAGCTGGAATGTCACCCTGCTGCACAATGAAGGCACCTGCTCCGATCTCCAGGCTGATAAACGCAGCCAGTCATGGCGGAGTTTTGACAAAGCATTATTGTTCATCTCCATCACAATCAGCAGGCTGAGCTCGAGCCCGACAAGTTCACAGTTTCTTTACAATTCAATGCTGCCATTTTAGAACACTTTAGCGTCTACCACGACGAGTATTGAATAGTAGTCCATTTGAGAGAGATAACATAAAAAACAAGCAGAAAGGGTGCAATAGAAAATTGAGCGACGTGCTGAAACATAAAGCACGGCGCCCATACATATAGATGTGTGCTCGTGTGACTGCGCAAACTGCCAGGGTGCCCTGGCTCCCGGGCACCCCAGGGCAAGAAACAGTTGCTCCCAGAAAGGAAGCAAACAGGAGGGGTGTAAGAGAAAATCGGTAGCCGTGCTGAAACATAAAGAACGATGCCCATGCGTAGCAGAAATGAATAATTACAAAGCAAATGGGGTAGCGGTGCCAAAAGAAGTTTACGATGAGTGGAAAGCAACATAAGGATGCATGTGGAAGAAACCTGTGCTTGGCCGGTGCGCCTCAGCCTTAAACGGATGTGAGGTATCGGCCGAGCCAACGAGATAGGAGGTAGTCACGAAGAGCGACAGTGGACTGAACCTATGGCAAGCAGGAGGTGGGGAAAACATGGTTGTATTGAAGACAAAAGGTCTTGCACACAGCGCATGTACTCTGATGCTCGACCTAAAAACAGCACAAAATGGGGGAGGGAAGTAGACACAAGATTTGGTAGAATAGGGAAATATAATTGGACACAGCAGAAATGGAAAGTTACTGGCCCGCATTGTGAGAACACGCCACTGAGAAAATCTATAGATAAAGTAGCACAGAGGCACAGGACAGGAGAGAGATTACGCCTTGTAGAGCAGTAGACATGTAGGGAGTAAAGCATTGCTAGGCTTCAAAGAGACAAAACAAAGGACAGCTGGTAGTACAAGCGGTGGTGTGGAAGCGTAACAACACATACACATGAGTCGCAGTTCATAAACTTGTGATTAGCTTGTTTTTGCAGAAAGTATCACTTTTTGCTATAATGTGCTTCAATTAATCGATAAAATCTTTAATTGAAGTATAGAAAGCATCCATAAAAGCAAATGCACACTACATATAAAATTGAAAGAAAAACATATAAAATTCATAAAAATGTCATATTAAGACCATACAGTCCATGATAATATAGTATAGAGTATGCAAACAGTAGTGGTCAGTAAAATTTATAGCAGCATAGACCAATGTGCTCTCACAGAATTTTAATAAGGTCCCCATATGCAAAATAACATCCTGTTCAAGTAAAAGTTTTGATATATAAATGCAGGTCTATATTGACCAATATTACGACAGTACTTTTTAAAAAGAGGTATTAAGCACAGTTTTGTGTATCATTCATATAATTTACAAAAATAATGAAAAATGAATCATAGATTGACCAGAGATGTTATCGCATGGACGGGGCATGGCTTCCAAGTTATGCGTATAACCAAAAGGGAAGCAAAGCATGTACTTCAGACCTAAACCGGAAATTTATGGAACGCTCCTAGCAACTATGAACACTCCAAATGTAGTCTGTGGTATTATCAAATTCATATAAGTTAAGATACTTATAAACAGTTGTCTGGTCCACCATTGATTTTGCCCAACGTATCGCCTCAAAATTATTAAACGCGTTGGCCACACACTTCCTATTAGTGTTAACACAAAAAAACAATTCCACCCCAATTTTAGTGTATTCAGCCCTTACATAGTCAATCCATGGGATCAGTAAACCTTTGTCTAAAGAGAGACAATCAGTTAATATTTCTCTTGTTAAGAGAGCCTCATAATTTTTCCAAACAGAGAGCCATAGTAAAGCAGGCCAAACCTTGATCTGGTCTTCAATAAAAGAAAGAAAACACAAGGAGATGATGGACGGAGCTCTGAAACTTTTCAGTCATTCACCCCAATTCACAGATCTGGGTTGAATCCATCAGCATTCTTTAGCTCACTACGCCACCCCAGTTCATATATGAGAGAGCATCACCCTGTAATACACCGATTTATCGGATAAAAAAGACTAAGGGGGAACTTGGAGAATAATTCAAGATTTTCACCCCCTGAACGATATAGTAATTCCAGAATTTCCTGTGGTACCGGACCATCAGTCATACTTACAAACATTCCTATGGATGCCACCTACGTTTCAGTAATTGTTTTGAAAAATGCATTTTTCAGCATTCTACTGCACCCAGATAGTCAATATCTAACATGGTTTACGTACAAACAAACTCAGTGTGGCCTGGTATATGCTGTCCACTTATTAAAGAGGGCACCTTGCACCAGTCCAAACAACCCTTATGGTGATTTAAGAGGTCAAAGATAACCGTAGAAAGCTATCCAAGTGGTAGCTGTGGAGAGCAGCCTTTGTCTTGAAGTAATGTTAAGCAGCTTGTTTTACCAGAATGCAACCCTATTGTATTGGTTAAATGAAAGGAGAACCACACAGTAGTTATAAAAATATGTATTTATTAATATAACACACTTTAAGTACGTCACAGTAACAAATCCGGAAACACGCATCCAGGACTGGTTTCGAGGAACACCCCTCATCAGCTAAGCTAGCTTGAATCCAGTGGCAATGTGAGGAAGGGATCCACGTCTGGGCATACCCTACCAACCATTTGTGTGTCTTTTGCTTTCTCACCCTAACTGCGCTGGGTATGCCCAGACGTGGGTCCCAGGCTCACTGTGCCACTGGATTCAAGCTAGCCTGGCTGATGAGGGGTGAAACCCCGAAACCAGTTCCAGGATGCTTGTTTCCGTTCCAGGGAGGACCTGGCTCGGCAGTTCGGGCTGGACTGTTCCCATGAAGAACAGGGTCAAGACTGATTTGCATATGGCTGGGTCTAAACTGGGGTGGGATGGTGAGCAAAGGAACTATGGATTTAACCCAGATCTCTTGACTGGATGTAAATGTTTTGATTTGTTCTGCATTACGTCCATCATTTGTGTGTCTTTTGCTTTCTCGCTCTAAGTGCACTGGGTATGCCAGACTTGGGACCCGGGTTCACTGTGCCACTGGATTCAAACTAGCCTGGCTGATAAGGGGTGAATACCCGAAACCGGTCCCATGATGCTTATTTCCAGTCCAGGGGGACCTGGCTTGGCAGTTCGGGCTGGACTATTCCCATGAGGAACAGGGTCAATACTGATTTGTGTGTCTTTTGCTTCGATAAAAGAAAGCCCAAGTTTCATATGGCAAATAAAATTCAAGGCAGACAGGGGAACAGATAGAACTTTGCGAATAAATCTGTTTTCCTCCTTTTGTTGCAACGCATTGGAGGTGAACAGCTCTGGCATAGAACACTGACCGAGACCTGTAAGTGTTCAGATCCTCGTATGTTTTAAAGAACTACGATTCCCATGAGTCCATGGGAAATCACCGTTCTGACGTGGCTACGTCAGAGGAAGCGAGAGAACAAAGACGCTTCCATGATGCGTATCCGGGACGTTTAAGGGAGATCTGGTAAGGGTGCTTCGGGCACCACTGTATTTTCCCTTGTTTCCTGTCCTGGAGCGCTGGAGCATTGCCCCGTGGCTTCGGTTCACAGTGTGTTCGTTTCCTCTGACGCTGTTTTCCCCCTGTTGGATGAGTCGGGGCTCCGGCTCTTCCGAGGAGAAAACAAGCTGAAACACTATTGTGTGTTTCTCTTTTTCAGGACCCGCTTTCCTCGCCACTCCGGTTGCGTGGTGGTTGATGTGCGGGGCGAGTAGCGGAGAGAGGACAAGTTCCCGCTATCTTGCAACCCACGTTTGTTATGTGGTTGCTTCCTGGAATTCCTCTTGGGTTGAAGCGGTTCTCCCCTGTTGGCGTGTTATCTCTGACTCATGCAGGGTAGAACGAGTAAGCAGTTGTGCACTTGCCTAATGGAATATTAGGAGTGTGGTGGTGTGTCAAATCCCAAGGAGTTATTGGGAACATTTTGACTGCAATTTTCCAAGGAGTTATTGGGAATAACTTGACAATTACTTTTCTTTCTCGTAATCTTTGAGCACTTTATTTTGAAGCCACTGCCTTTCTAAGTGGCAACCGTACATAATTTGGAGTACTGAAAACAATTGTTCACCTATACCATTGGTGCTATGACTGAGGTTGTCTTTGTTTATATGTTTTGTACAACAAGGGTTGGACGAGCATTCCTGGATAGCAAGCTCCTGTCCCCTGTTATGCTCTGCCTGAGTAATGCTTTGGTATGTGTTTCCTCCGAATAAGTTATGCACAGAATAACCATTGATTTGATATGACGATGTATTGATCTTGTGTTTGCCATCCTTAGATTAGCATTGGATCCTCACCTCATGATATAGCACTGTTCTAGAGCTCAGCTTCTTTTCCTTTACAGGTAATCTAAGATTCATGTCGCTTTAGGGGTGGTATTGTGGTACGCTTACATGACTAGTGTTCTCAACAATATTCCTTGTTGTTGCAGATCTCCTTCCCTGCTGTTCCCATCCTTCCCTTTCCTCCTTGATTACTCCATCAAGTCTGTATATATATTTTTTTTTTGCAAAAACAATTTTTATTGCATAATTCAAGTACAATAGCCATCTGCAATTACCAGCATATCATTGGTCTTCTCCTAGTAATATACTCCAGTGCATAGTACAGTGCAGACCACTTCCAACTATCAACGCTTTGCCCCCCAACACTCCCCAAACACAAATATTCCCTCCCCCCACCCGCATGTCAGTGTGCCATAGTCGCAGGTACCGTGAGAAGTCCGTCTCGTGATTGGCCGTGGGAGCGGCCGCGAGCCACTCTCCACCCCCATGATCAGGCGCCAAGCAGCAAGGAGAAGAGAAGCCCCCCCGCCCCCACGTGTGACCCGTCAGTTGCCTTTCCACAGCTACTCTGCTGCATGCTGCTCCTGTGCTTCAATACCCTCCTCTGCTTCTGCGCCCCACCCCCGGAGGTCTACCACTAGCGCTTCCCATGCATGTGCCATGGCTAATCAGTCTGTATATATATATAATCAGACCTTGGGGCTATCAGGAGGTGGACCATATATAGCAACATACGATCCTGAGCATTCACAGCCTGACACCTTTTGAATGGCTACACAATTAGAGATCCCCACACCTCCGCCCCATACATGGCTATTAGAATACATTGAGATCTATAGATTCCCAGTATATGGGTAAAACATCCTCCCAGTGCCACAAAATAACCTTGGGTCTTATGACAAAAAGAGAATGCTGATGCTTTGGAATGTCCCTTTTATAGGGCGGTTTCCCTCACCCACCCGAAGGTGGCATGCTTCATCATATGGTAATCTCCTTGCGCTATGGACCTGGTCATAGTGTGGGCTACATCCCCCTCACTGAGAGGGAGAAGCTCAGGGATGTTTTGTTTGTTTGAAAGAGGTATACTAAATACCTTATGTGACATGGGTGTGGTTAAGGACGTGAAAAGTGATCAGATGATTGTGAGCTAAAACAAGTTTAGAGGCACGTTATTTGTTTTATTCAGGCGTCCCTCTGACCAGAGTTAAAAAATATATAAACTACAACGGGGAAGAATTAGATCAGATTGTATACTGCAGGGACAGGGCAACCAAGATTGGAATTATCTCTATATGCAAGAGTGCCTTGCAGTTTGGGAGGAGTATGCTACAGACAAACCAACTGAAGTAATCCGAAGCAATAGACCAGATCCGAGGTTGAGCCCAAGATCTGTAAATTCTCGACCAATAACTCAGTTATCCCTCATTTTCAAGGGTGGAGAACTGCCCACATACATACCATGGCCACAAATGGATAAGGAGAATTTAAAGAAGTCACTATCCCCGCTGGCTGATCGAGCGGGAAAATGGATAGTATGCATTGAAAAATACAATCAGGGGTGTGGAATTTCATAAAATATCTACTTGTCCATGGGGCAGGTTGCTTCATAAATCTACTTGTCCTGTAACAAAATCCACTTGTCCCTTTGATGCCATGTAGTGTGGAGACACATTATGGCAGCAATCTCTTTACATTAGAGCTCTGATATAGCCTCTCTGATTATGCTCGGGCTCATACCATAGTAGTGTTTGAATACTTGGAATCCCCTTAGGTTGCTATGTTTCCACAAATCTACATACTAGGGCTGAAGGTAGTGGTAAGCAATAGTTCCAGGGTTAGAATGCCCTTTTGAGTCTGTGCAAACCTACTAACTTGCATGTTATAAATTTTTTCAATAACTCTTCTCTAATCTTTTCCCATACCGAGAAATGTTGGAAATTTACTCCTGACAATGGCAGACGTAAACTTTCTTCCATAGTTGGGAAAAAAGTGAGCAAATCTACACATGCTCATTTGCTCTTCTAAAAGGCAGTTCACAAATATTTTCTAGGAGTACTATTACTTGTCCTACTTCTATAAATTCTTGGGAATTCACAAAAGCCTTATAGCTACACTTAATGCAAGGACATTTGCCATGGGTGCACTTTTGAGACTTTCTTTAATAATTGCCCCCCTAATTTGGTGTGGCGTTAACGTGACCTTTTGTATTTATTAAAATTCTGTCTCTATTTCTCTCTGTTTCGGCTGGCTTCACTGTGAGTGACAGCATTCTGCTCTTTCACAAGGAGCATATCGGCACACAAAGTAGTTTTGTTCAGTGCCAGGAACTACTGTGGCAGGATGTGCTTTTAGAGACCAAAAACAATTTTTGCTTTTGCTGATATTTGTTATAATGGTGAGGGCCTGGCAGCTCCCACACCAATAAGGTTTTACAGAAACCAAGCCAAAACAAGTCACACATTGACAAAACTAAAAAGCTGACCACCAATTTCAAACCTACTGGCTTTGCCAATGCTTGTTTATTTTTGTTTCCCATAATCTTTTTGAAACTGGTTACACTGAGTTCCCATTATCAATATTTTTGGGAAATACTAGCATGCATCATCATGTTACTAAATGATGCTGAAAAGAAATGGCACCTGACATTTTACAGTAGTTTAGAAAAATGTTTTTTTCCTGCTTTAATTTTTTTATGCAAAAAGAACATTTTATTTTGAAAGCAAATCATCAATCTTGCTTGCAAGCATCTGCAAATATTTGCATCAAATCATAGAGCCTTCTGGGAGCATTATACATAACCTCATATTGCTAAACTTTGAAAACGTGTGTACACATTTTTATACTGGAACCAGTGTCAGTAGTGCAGTCAGAGCTTACAACATTTACTTAGAGTGCTCACCCTAATAATAAAGGCTTTCAATTAATGAACCATAAATACAAGTTTGAACAGCATTAACATATGGGCAAAAATATTACCTTAACTGCAGACAGTGGCCTTCCCTGATCCATAATGTGGTACTGCAAGCTGGCAGCCAAGGGGTTTGTGCTGCAGGGGGTTGGGCCTAATTGTCCCAAGGTCAAAATACACATGAAAACTTGTTGTCCTTGACTCTAAACAATATGTCCTGGGTGTCGGGCTATAGGAATTCCACATCCCTAGTGTTACACTGCTGAAGTGAACCTCACCTTGGACGATGTTAAAAGCTTGTTAAGTTCTCTGGTGAGAGACAAGGTAAATACCTTTTTTATCAGAGCACGATTCCCTCAAATAACATTGATAAATATACAGCTTGATGGGTCATCTTTCAACAATATCCGTCAACATGGCGCAATGCGTTCCGACAGACATACCCAAACAGACCAGACCTTGTAGCCCTCATGGCAGAGAGTATAAAACTGACTGAAGACATTGCAGAATTCATCACCAGAATGAAAGATCAAGACGTGGGATGGAACTGGGAAAACACAGGAGGAAATGTAATGGTATTTTATAATGTATTGAAACGAGGCCTGCCCACGAATATACAAGCAAGCCTACACAGAGTAGTGGGAATAGAGGCTAAACTGTGGCCAGAAATACAAGTCCATATAAGACATTATTTCAAGAAAAAAAAGAAAAGTGCAAGGAAAAGACAGAGGCAGGCAGGAGGGCTACAGCTAAGTTGGTGCAACAGAAACTTAAAAACCCAAGTTCAGAAGGGGCACTTGTAGCAGCACCACACAAATGGCTGTCCCAATGCCAGTGCAGGTGAAGGCACCAGGAGTGCAGCCAGTAAGTAGCATGGGAAAGAGACAAGGAAGCTTTTCAGGACGTCAAGGGATAGAGCAGAGAATAAGACAAGGACGATACAGGGCAGGACAACAGTGTTATCATTGTGGCAATAAGGGTAATTTTGCAAGGGAATGTAGAGCGAAAAAGAACAATGACCGAATGCAGGGATGGGTTGATCCGCAGAGGCAGATGGCACCACACAGATGCAATGCCCCCCCCCCCCCAGGTCCCTCATGTTCAGTGGACCGCACAGCATGGGCAATTGTCACAGAATATGACCGAGGTCATCAGATATATTGCAGGAGGACCCAAAGAGGTCCAGATGGGAAGAGTAACAGTACAAGTAGGTAATCCCTTTTCTACACAGCCTCAAATATCCGGAGGGACATCAACCAGCAGCTATATACAATGAGAAGGCCCATTGACAACCATTATGTGTCCAGTACAATTGATAACCTACAGATCAGATGAGGAACCCACTGTGACGGCAGTCGTAGTTGGACGCCCCTATAATTTTTTGAATCGATACAGCGGCCACTAAATCTTGTATAAAGGAAGGAATACTACCACTTTCTCACAAGTCAATGGACACACAAGGGCTGTCAGGGGCTGTCAGGAGGCCTCCCTTTACTGAATCAGTGAGCATGACAATGGGAGACACGCAAATTAAAGGACCATTGTTATATTCCCCAGAGGCACTGGTCAATCTTCTCGGAAGAGTCCTGATGAGTAAGCTGAATATATCCATCTCTTTTTTGGAAGATGGGTCAATGGAATGTATGTTACATTCCTAGTATTACACCAGGTAGGCTGTTTTCACTCATAGCTCATGAGGACTTGGTACAACAGGTCAGAGCAGTTCCTATGGATACCGAGGCCTTTTTGCGTGGCATATATGTTTTGATAGCGCATACACCAGCACTACTGAGGAATGCAGTGCAGATACCAAAAGAACTATTGTTCAGACCTGAGAGACCTGTGGATCCTATAGAAGAACCTGACATGCTGTTAGACATAATGGCCCTTGAAATAAAGCCACGTAATGCATTATTGATAGGTTTTGACAGGAGACAAGCAATGTGGGCATCAGTAGTATTTACAGGTCCAGAAGTCAAATTGAGAAACAGATGAAGAAAGGTTTGATGATAGCCCTTCAATTGAGACAGTAGTATTTCAAATAGATATTCCCATTAGAGTACAGTTGCAATACAGGACAGTGCCAAAACATGCACGAGACAGTAGAGTCTGTGGATAAAGGGACCACATGATGTGGGACTGATTAAAGAAGCTGAACCTGTGAACATAACATTGAAACCAGGAGCGATACTGCCCGGGGTACGTCAGTATCCCTTATGCAAAGAAGCAGAAAAAGGCATCTTTCCCAC
This sequence comes from Triturus cristatus, assembly GCF_964204655.1. Taxonomy (NCBI): domain Eukaryota; kingdom Metazoa; phylum Chordata; class Amphibia; order Caudata; family Salamandridae; genus Triturus; species Triturus cristatus. The sequence continues at coordinate 1,189,695,305 of NC_140592.1, forward strand.
AATACAGGTATTACTTGAGCAAGGTGTAATATATGAGAGAGCATCACCCTGTAATACACCGATTTATCGGATAAAAAAGACTAAGAGGGAACTTGGAGAATAATTCAAGATTTTCACCCCCTGAACGATATAGTAATTCCAGAATTTCCTGTGGTACCGGACCATCAGTCATACTTACAAACATTCCTTACGTTGCCACCTACGTTTCAGTAATTGATTTGAAAAATGCATTTTTCAGCATTCTACTGCACCCATATAGTCAATATCTAACATGGTTTACGTACAAACAAACTCAGTGTGAGAAGTTGGCCTGGTATATGCTGTCCATTTATTTAAGTGGGCACCTTGCACCAGTCCAAACAACCCTTATGGTGATTTAAGAGGTCAAAGATAACCGTAGAGAGCTATCCAAGTGGTAGCTGTGGAGAGCAGCCTTTGTCTTGAAGTAATGTTAAGCAGCTTGTTTTACCAGAATGCAACCTTATTGTATTGGTTAAATGAAAGGAGAACCACACAGTAGTTATAAAAATATGTATTTATTAGTATAACACACTTTAAGTACGTCACAGTATCTGCTACACGTAGATAAACCCAAAGCACACACTACTGTAGCACAGAAACAATAGTAAATAGCACTAATACACAGTGGGCTCCAGGGGGAGACCAGACCATATACTAAAATAGTGGTAAAAGAACCACGACTCGAGTCAAGACAGTGTCTAGAGGTTGTGGAATCGCTAGGACCCCAAGAAACCACCCAAGGTGAGTAAGTAGGGACCCCACGGAGGATGGGTTCAGTGTGGGAACACAACCGCTTGCACCGTACAGTTCTATGGAAGAGTTGCGGTTGCAATTTTAAAGTTTAAGGACCCTCCTAAGTGGACTTCAAAGAAAACCCGTGGAAGTTAGGAGGTTGGAGAGTCACGGTTGCAATTTTAAACTTTAAGGACTCTTCACTTTGCGTTGAGTCTTCTGTAGTCAACACAAAACCTCATCTCTCTTTTACCACCCTGGGTGTGAGGTTTTAGCACCAAGACCACTGGACTAGCCCAAGGGCTATCTGAGGGCTCAATTACCCCCAACTCTAGCATCTTTTGGACCTCAGTCCTGATGCAGTCTCTGACATGGTCAGGCTGCCTGTAAATCTTATTTTTAACAGGTAGACCCTCACCCGTGTAACACTTCATGGGTACACCACGTGGTCTGACTAGGAGTCAGAGAGAACATGTGTCTGAATTGATTGAGGACCTTCCTACAATCAATCTGCTGTTGGTCAGTGAGGCTGCCTGCCAAAGCTATACCATCAACTGACCCATCATCAGGGTTCTGTGAGAGGAGGTCAGGGAGTGGGTCACTCTCATTCTCCTGTCCCTCATCAGTTGCCTTGAGCAAGCCCATGTCAGCCCTGTCAATGTATGGCGTGAGCCTGTTCACATTGAGCACCATGTGGGGGCTCCTGGGAGTACCAAGGTCCACCAGGTAGGTGACCTTTCCCTTCTGTTCATGAATGGTATGGGGTGGGGCTACAGGCTCCAACACCCACACCTTCTGCCCTGGCTGATTAACAGTCAGAACACCTGGCTGACCTGTTGGTGCGTGTGGAGAACTGCTGCCCTGACTGCTGCTTTCCTTGCAGCGCCTCGCGGAACCCGCTTCGCGGGTCCCGCTTCGAGGGGTGTGCTGTCCTGGACCTTTGGACCCCTGGAGCTGTTTCCTTGCCGAAGCGGAGCCTGCAGTGGGTGTGAGTGCGCGTGGGCAGGGCTGCGAGCTGCGGGACCGGGACTACATCTCCCAGGAGTCCCCGCCAGCCCTAATTACAATCATCTGGGCCGCTCTCCCTGCCTGCCCCGCCCCCACCAACGAATTTAAAACCTTTGGGACTCCGTTATACTTTGGGACGCCTGGCTGACCTGTTGGTGCGTGTGGAGAACTGCTGCCCTGACTGCTGCTTTCCTTGCAGCGCCTCGCGGAACCCGCTTCGCGGGTCCCGCTTCGAGGGGTGTGCTGTCCTGGACCTTTGGACCCCTGGAGTTGTTTCCTTGCCAAAGCGGAGCCTGCAGTGGGTGTGAGTGCGCGTGGGCAGGGCTGCGAGCTGCGGGACCGGGACTACATCTCCCAGGAGTCCCCGCCAGCCCTAATTACAATCATCTGGGCCGCTCTCCCTGCCTGCCCCGCCCCCACCAACGAATTAAAAACCTTTGGGACTCCGTTATACTTTGGGACGCCTGGCTGACCTGTTGGTGCGTGTGGAGAACTGCTGCCCTGACTGCTGCTTTCCTTGCAGCGCCTCGCGGAACCCGCTTCGCGGGTCCCGCTTCGAGGGGTGTGCTGTCCTGGACCTTTGGACCCCTGGAGTTGTTTTCTTGCCAAAGCGGAGCCTGCAGTGGGTGTGAGTGCGCGTGGGCAGGGCTGCGAGCTGCGGGACCGGGACTACATCTCCCAGGAGTCCCCGCCAGCCCTAATTACAATCATCTGGGCCGCTCTCCCTGCCTGCCCCGCCCCCACCAACGAATTTAAAACCTTTGGGACTCCGTTATACTTTGGGACGCCTGGCTGACCTGTTGGTGCGTGTGGAGAACTGCTGCCCTGACTGCTGCTTTCCTTGCAGCGCCTCGCGGAACCCGCTTCGCGGGTCCCGCTTCGAGGGGTGTGCTGTCCTGGACCTTTGGACCCCTGGAGTTGTTTCCTTGCCAAAGCGGAGCCTGCAGTGGGTGTGAGTGCGCGTGGGCAGGGCTGCGAGCTGCGGGACCGGGACTACATCTCCCAGGAGTCCCCGCCAGCCCTAATTACAATCATCTGGGCCGCTCTCCCTGCCTGCCCCGCCCCCACTAACGAGAGTCTCTATTTTTTCAATCTGTTATTCCCGCTGCGCGGGAGCGCACGCGGGAGCGTCCCGGGAGAAGCCCGGGAGAAGGGCGGGACCGTCTGTGGCCGTCAGAGGCCGGAGTAGGCCGGGCTGGGCCTACTCTCTTGGATCGTCCATTCGACCCCTGGTCCTATTTTCTGTCACAGCCCCTTGCCGATTATAATCCATCACTCACATTATGCCGTCCCCGGCAAGGGAGAGTACCCCATTGAAGCCGGGAGGAGTTAAAAATAGGACCCTAGAGAATTATTTCTCCCGGGCGGTGGGGGAGGGGGACAAAGAGTGCAACCTGTCCCGGTTAAGGGCAGAACGGAGACGCTCAATAGATAACTTGAAAAACACCCCCCTTGGAGAACAATCCACTACGCCCAGGGAGGAGTTGTCCCTAATAGATGATGTCCCACTCCTGCTGAGGGATTGTATAAACACTCCACCAGTGGCAGCCATGAGTATAGTCCCAGCTACCAGTCCAAGCCCTACAAGGGTGACCATTGATTTAGTCTCCCAACCCCCCCCAGCCTCTAAGGCTAGGAAAGCTAAACCCAAGCCAGTTACTACACAAGGAGCACCGGGGCCCCCTCTTAATAAACGTAGGAGGAAATCGAAGGGAGCCCAGGGAAGGAGTAAATCCAAGATCTCTCACTCGGACTTTGGGAAGTCTTCAAAACCCCCCGTATTAGCAGCGAAATTACCGGCTGAATCACACCCCAAACCTATTGCCCGGGAGGATCTAGCTCCCGCCCTGATAAAAGACATAGGAACTAGTACCGCTAATGTCCCCCTCTCTGTTGTCCCGCTTGGAAACCTGGAATTCTTGCTAAGGTCTCTATTACTACCGATTAGCGAGAGTATAAAAAAGATTGAGATCAGACTAACTATTCTGGAGGCCACACTAGGTAGTCTGAAAATCCCGGCTGGTCATCAGGGAAGGCATCTAGAATCTACCCCCGCCACAATAGCCCCTCAACAGCCTGTAAATAGTGCAGCAAACTTAGTCCCTCCACAAGCCGCAAATGCGGCGGCCCCGCAAAAACCCCTAAGGCCCAAGCCTGCATCAACTAAGCCCCTTAACTCTAACATGCCTACTCCTCCTTCAGGCCCTGTTCATCCGGCACAGCCGGTAGATAGTACCACACCGACTCCCCTAATGAAGCTTCCCTTGAGACCACGCAGACCTAACCTACCCCCAGAGACTAATGATCTCACTGTAGTCATGGCGGGTGTCCCCTCACTCGAAGAAGGTGAAACTGAGGATTTTTGTGCCCTGAAAAGTAGGGTAATTAAGTGGTTAAACATAAATAGACCCCTCCCGACACACCTTAATAACGAAATCATAATGGTAAGAAGGGTGCCATGGGGGGGAGAACATACAAATCTATTATAGGGGACTGCATATTGGTGAGTTTTAGGGACACAGGAACGGTGTCCTACATATGCCAAGGGAAGAATAGATCCAGAGAATCCACTATCCAAACCCTTCGTGTATCTTTCTTTTTCCCCATTATTCCAGTCCCATTGCAGCCGCCCCAAATTCATGACAACTGGGAGAGGGTTGGCAGGAGGGGGAGACACTGGGCCTTCAACCCTAGGCCATTATTTGGCCGACCAGAACCACCCTTGCACACCTATAACCGGTTTACTTGCCTGAACGGTCTAGAGGGGGTGGATTGACAAACAGATAATGTCCCCCAGGATCACATGGATAAGGGCGTTTTGGTAGAGGTGGTGGAGGAGCAAAACTCTCAGGCTCAGCAAACTCTACCGAGTGGTGTGGGGATTTCCATGTTTGCTGAACCTAACGCTACAGCCATAGAAGGTATAGGAAGGGGACATGGGCTGGCTACGCAAGGGTCATTACAGGAGATACCATCAAGGCCCCAGGGGGGTTCAAGACGGAGGGGAGAGGGAGTGAGATTCATCTCCTGGAATGTAGCAGGCATAGCGGGCAAATTTAATAACAAGGAATGGGTTGATTTTATTAGAAAATTTCAAGTTATATGTGTACAGGAGACATGGGCCTTGGTGAATAATTACCATCTACAGGGGTACAAGTGTTATTTTGTCCCCGCCCGAAAATCCAGATCAGGGAGAGCAATGGGCGGTTTGTCCATCTACGTAGATTTAGACCTCCCAGGCTCCTGGTCCTCCCCAGATTGGAACTCACATGGGATTCAGGTAGTTCGGTTCCTCGGAAAGGGGTTAAGATTTTCTGTTCTTAACATCTATAACACTGAGACAGTAAACAACCATATCCCGCTACTAGCTGAACTAGACCATAGGCTGGGACAAGAAACAACATTCCAAAATAAGGGGCCGCCGCACGGGCTGCTTTTAGTGTGAGACTTTAATTGCCACCTCTGTCCGGCACTGGTCAAGGTAAACACAGACTGGTCACAATGTCCAATGGAGAAGGGTCCGCATTTTTCTCATACGCCTACTGGGTTGGCTCTTAGGTTGCTTCGGCTTAAGTACGACCTAGAGCATACCATTAATATGATAGACCCACAGTCGGATGGTTCACCCCCACCAACTTTCAAGGGCAGGGGTTGCTCATCTATTATAGATTATATTTTGGCCTCGAGATCCCTGATAAACAAAATAATCAGTGTAGGGATAGATTGGAGCAGTTTTAGTGACCACAATCCCCTTGTTTTGATGCTCTCGTATAGGGTGGGTGCTGGTGCTAGAGTCCACCGCTCAATTGAGGAGAGGGTCACAGATCAAGGTAGGAGACTGAAATGGTCCAAAATAGATGGGGTAAAGTTTTATAAAACTTTGGGCGACAAGGGCCGACTAGCCATTAACGACTGTCTAGACCTAGAAGTCCAGGGACCAAGGGTACTGGAAGCATTTGACCAGATTGCTAACCTGGTCGATGGCCTACTTAGGACCAGTGCGCCCACATGTAATCTGGTAAATCCCCGGTGGTTTGATAAAGACTGCTCTAAGGCACTGAGGGAGTTGAAATGCTCCCTTAAGCTAAAACCAAGGGACCCTCAAAAAATCAAGGGGTGCAGAGAAAAATATAAAAAAGAGACCAAAAGGAGGAAACTTGCCCTGCAGGCAGAAGCTTGGGCAGACTTAAGAGAGGCAGGCGAAAGAAGGGATCTAGCGGGATTTTGGAGAATCATTAATAAACCGACCTTTCAAGAAAATGATTCCCCAGAGATAGGGGTTAACATCCTCCCGGAGCAGTGGGTCACACACTTTAGGGGTCTATATAACCATGAGCCCGGTATCCATGTAGAGTCACCCGTAACCACAAGTCAGGTTCCCTCAGTAGTATTCACTCTTAAGGAGATTACTGCAGGGATGGAGGGTCTGACTAAAAATAAAGCCCCGGGCCGGATGGAATTCCCCCTGACCTGTTTCTTAGTAATATAGAACTATGGGCCCCGCTGATGACCAGGGTCATAAATACTGCGACCATTTGCGGCCTGCCACCATCCTGGTCTAAAGCGATCATCGTGCCAATCTTCAAAAAGGGTAATAGGGATGACCCCAAGTGCTACAGGCCCATTTCCCTGATTGACGCATCGGCTAAACTTTTGGGTAGGGCAATCCTCAACAGACTGTCCGAGTGGTCCGAAGAGAATAACATCTTCTCGGACACTCAATACGGGTTTAGGACAGGGAGGTCCACCAGTGACCAATGCCTGAACCTTTACATGCTGACTGCCAAATATACTCTGGCCAGTGATGAACCCATTTATATGGGATTCATGGATCTGGCAGCAGCATTCGATCACGTCAATAGAGGAAAGCTGTGGGATATGATGTTAAGCATGGGGATTGAGAGTGGTTTAATTACCATATTAAGGGAATTACACAGCGACACCACGGCCAAGGTTCGATTTAATAGGGAGGGAGGATTGTCTGACTCTTTTCCCTGTAAGAGTGGAGTCAGACAAGGTTGCATTCTTGCCCCTTTTTTGTTCTCCCTTTATATTAATAACCTGGAGCAGTTTCTCTTGGGGTTAAAGGCAGATTCCCCAAGGGTCGGGGCGCGGCATATTCCTGTTCTGCTTTACGCAGATGACGCGGTTCTGCTTGCACGCACACCTCGAAGCTTACAAATCCTGATAGACGGGTTTGTTAGGTTCATGAGTACATTGGATCTATCTGTCAACCTGGGCAAATCATATGTACTCCTGGCCGGCAAAAAACCTTCCTCTAAATTTACTTATACAATAGGCACCCATACTTTAGAGGAGGTCAAAACGTTCTCTTATCTTGGAGTAACCTTTGATGGTGCTTTGCAGTTTAACTCTTTAGTGGTGGAACGTTGTAGCAAAATGATTGCCTCTAATGGGGCTATAGCTGGATATGGCAGGAGGCTAGGTAGATGGAGCCCGGAACAGGTGATGAACTTGTATGGCTCCGTATCATGCTCCAAAGTAATCTATGGGGCAGAAGTATGGGGCTTTGTGAACACCACTAGAATTCAACAGGAAGAAAACAAATATCTGAAATCTATCCTGAGGGCACCACCAAGTACCGCTGGAATCATAGCTCATAGGGAGCTAGGGAGACCATACTTGGATGACCTGTTAAAACTTAGGCCAATTGTGGCCTGGCTAAAAATATGGGTTAATCCAGATGCGCATCTAAGCAGAGAAATTTTATTGGACTGCTTAGAAAGGACCCATTGTATGCGCATCCCCTGGCTTAAATATGTAAGAAACACCCTTGAAGATTTAGGCTTTGGAAACCTCTTCACGAACCCCACATCAATTTCAGCCCAGCACAAGAAACAAGTAGGGAAAATTTTCCTAGAGCGGAAAACCCAATGTAGAGCTGAGGCTGAAGGTGTTAAAAAGACTGTGAGGGCTCATAATCTGGTAAAGAGTGTGGAGGGTATGGAGCCTTATCTGTATCTTGTGCATAATGCACAGGATAGATTTCTTATGTGCCGTTTTAGACTGAATTTACTTCCTTTTATGTTGGCCTCACCAGCAGGTTTCACCACGTCAATTGAGCAGAAGGGACCCTGCGGCTGCGACAACAGGTCTCCGCAGGATTCCCTTCATTTTGTTTTGCTCTGTCCCTATTTCTCTATGCCCAGGCGCAGATTTCTTGTAAATATTTTTAAAAAAGCCCAACAGGAACGTGCCAGGGACGCATTAGTCTTTTTGCAAAAAGCCTCTGATCCACTAACATTGTGCTGTATTATGAATTTTATTAAGGTTGCGGTCCGATTAAAGATGACTAGGGGAGAGGAATGAAAGACTTTGGATTTTCCTTTTTTATGATCCTGTATGTCGGTATCTCTATTTGCACTAACTTTGTATAAGGATCTTGATTAATGTTTAATGACTTTTTATCCATGTATATATATGTGCTTTTATGGTGTTTTTTAATCACCGAATAAAGATTTAAAAAAAACAAAAAAAAAACAGTCAGAACAGCCTTTTGGTCATGCCAAGCTTTCTGTAATCCTTGACTTTTCTCAAGGTTTTCACTGGCATTCTTCATGTACTCAGCTTTCATGGAGCTGAGACCAAGTACATAGTCCACTATGTCTTGTTTAGGAGGTTTGAGAGGTAACTCCCATCCCTCTTTTTTTTTTTAAACACTTTATTTATTCCAAGTAACAAACAGCTTGTACACTGAATCGAATACAATTGTCATGCAAATAAAATAGGTCGCTCCTTATAAATCCCGAATAATAGCAGTTGTGATAGCATTCATGCTTCAGTCTCACATGTCCACTTACCTAATAAAATAGAACTTGCCTACAGCCCACCCACACCACCCCCACTACACATGTGTCAGCCTTACAACCAGCAGGACAATACCCAATAGGACACAGCTAGCGTGCATCTTCCCGAATAGTCAGGCAGACCAGTCCAATAAGATAAGTGAGGATCCCTCAACCCATTCCCTCCGGCACAATGCCACTCTCCGTCTGTGAGCTGGAAACCTGCCTGACGGCTGATATACCGTCCCTAAATGGAACCCATATACCCCGGGGGCGGGATGTTGACGGCATAAGGCTGGCATAAGTCTCTGCATTGACATTACAATGTGCTAAACTCTTCAGCCAGTCCTGCAGTTTAGGAGCAGTTTTTTTACCCAAATGTATGGCAATTTCCCTTTTGGCCAAAAGCAGACCCAGTGAGGCAAATCTTCTGATTTTTTTGGGGAACTGTACTGTGTATCCCAGCAGCACAATCTCCAGGATAGGCTGGAGAGGGAGGCCAACCATTTTCCCCAGAGTCCTGTGAACGTCCGTCCAATAAGCCTCTAAGCAGGGGCAAGCCCTAGCCAAGTGTATGGAGTCAGCGTGAGGTGTGGTGCATTTTAAACATGCGTGTGATCTAGCAGCATCTGGCAGCATCTATCCTGTACGCCATGTCAGGAGTGAAATAGGCATGGCGAAGGAACTTAAATTGAAGCAGCTTGTGTCTACTGTTGAGAGAGATCTCTTTAGTGGCCTCGCAACATTTTGCCCATTGTTCGTCAGTTATTTGCGCACCTACGTCTGTCTACCAGGCTTGTCGAAGTGTAGTGTCACACACTGGTTTCATCTTAGCGCTAGCTTTGTACAATTTGGAAATAAGGCGAGCCCCATCCTGATTCTCTATCACCAATGTGAGTGGGGGAAATGAGTCCGATTCAATGGGAAAGGAGGGGAACTCAGCCCGCAGGGCCGATCTTACCCGGGTCATAAAACTACAGCTAGCATATCTGGCATCTTCATCCAACATGAATACGTGTCCCCCCGGGAGAAGATCTCCCACTTTGTCGATATCCAATGCTGCCAGTGTACGTTGTACCAGGCCCTCTCCGGAGATTGGAAACCATCTAGCATTTGGTAGGGGAAGGGAAGAAGAATATAGGCTCTCAACGCCTGTAAGCTTTTTCAATTTCCCCCACGCCCAAGCGGTGGTGGACACCGTCTGAATATCACTGGAATCACGCGGGAAGCCCCCATGAAGTCCCCACGAAGCACCGCGGAAAGTTTGTCAGGGAGAACTAGGTCCGCTTCCGGTCACAGAAATGGAATTTGTGCGTCCGTGTGGAACCAGGCGTGAGCATAGCGACACTGTGCTACTGAATAATATAGTTGGAAATCCGGGACATTATAACCTCCCCTTTCGTACGGTAATATGAGGATAGACCAGCGAATGCGTGGCTGTTTTCCCCCCAGACCAGTGGGTCCATAGCTAAAATGAACAGGAGTGGGGACAATGGGCAGCCCTGCCGAGTCCCACGAAAAAGCCGAAAGGGTCTGGATAGAGTGCCATTCAACCGGAGTCTAGCCGAAGGGCTTCTATAGAGTAGGGCTACCATGTTAATAAAACCGAATGGCAGGACCATGCGTCGCATTACTTCTAGGAGGAAAGGCCACTCCAAGAAGTCGAATGCCTTCTCCGCGTCCAGCAATACAGCAGCAGCAGAGGTGTCCAATTTAATCCTGTGTAGCACCGCAAACAAGGTACGTAACTTTAAGGAGGTAGACCTATGTGGTACAAAGCCTGATTGGACGGGGGAGATAATATACTCCATTAGTTGAGCCAGCCTGTTTGCAAGTACCTTGGCTAGAATTTTTTAATCTAGATTGAGTAAAGATAGAGGGCAATAGATGACGGCCTCCCACAGTGTGGGGGGGAGTATCTGCTTTTCTAATGCTTCTGCATATACTTCAATTAGCTGCGGTGCCAAAAGATCTTTGAACTCTTTGTAAAAATCCCCTGTAAAGCTGTCAAGTCTAGGGGCCGTAGAGCCCCGGAGGGTGTCAATGGCTAGTGTGACGTCTGCCACTGATATTGGCTCCGCCATGAAGTCCTGCATGTTCTTCTCCAGGTACACCAATGCAATTTCTGCAAGATAATCTGTCTGGGCTGTGCTGTCAGAGTCCGCTCTGGATGTGTAAAGTGTAGCATAATATTCTAGGAATTAATCTCGAATTGTGGAAGTAGTGGTAAGTGTGTCACCAGTAGCGGAGTGCAGGTCAGTAATGTATGCTTTGCTGTATGGCGGCCTCAGCATTTGTGCTAACACCCTCCCCGGTCTCTCCCCCTCCCCATAACGCCGGGCGGTGTGGTATTTCCCAAGATATAAAATCTCCCGGTCACCAGTGTCTCTATACTCTGATAAAAGAGAGAGTCGTGTTGTCTGGCTTTCTGGGCTCGAGGCCAGCGAAGAGTTGGAGTCAAGCGCAGCAATGTCTCTCTCAATGCGGGCCATCGTGTTGCGGAGGTCCCTGAGCACTCCGGCATGCTTGGAGATGCAAACCCCTCTAATAACGGCCTTGAACCCCTCCCACAGAACCGCATAGGAATCTACCGAGCCAGTATTAATCTCAAAATAGTCGTCTATAGCTTCACGTACTTCCGCCTTGAATAATTTGTCCTGTAGGGCTCTGCCCGGGAAGCGCCATTGTCGCTCGTAACCCTCAGGTCGTGGGAGCTTCAGATGTAACACTATCGGGGAATGATCGGAATATGTCCTAGGGAGTGTTGTGTAGGAATCAAACAAGTCCGTGAATTCGGGAGAGAGCAGCCAATAGTCTATCCTGGTCCAAGTGTTATGTTGGCCCGAGTAGTGAGTGTACTGGGTTAGGGTAGGATTGCAGCGCCTCCAGACATCTACAAGTGTGTATTGGTTGCAGAGGTCCCTCAGGGCTCGCCGCGCCCGTGGTTTAGTGTCAGCGGCTCGGGAAGTGCTGTCTAGCCTGGGATCCATTAATAAGTTGAGGTCTCCACCCAATAATAACTGTTGGGGTGCGAGTTTTGCAAGCTGGGCGCTTAGTGCGTGAAAAAACTCGGGGGCGTCTACATTCGGGGCGTAAACGTTTACCAGCGTCATTCTGTAGCCACAGAGGGAACCAGTAACAATGAGATATCTACCCTCTGGGTCGCGGAACACATCACCAAGACTAAAAGGAACTCTCTTATGTATCAGGATGACAGTGCCCCTGGCGTAGTTACTTTAATTGGAAACACTCTATGGGAGCCCCAGCTGGCACCAAAGCGTGCTGTGTCTGAGGGGGGGAGGTGTGTCTCCTGCAGATATGCTATATCGATCTTGTGTTGGAGTAGGTACTGTAGCACTTGTCGCCGTTTGCGGTTGTCGTTAAGACCTCTGACATTCCAAGACATAAGGGTTAGTGCAGAGGGGCCTTCGATATAAACCGAGTCATGACATCTGAGCAAAGGGTGTAATCTGTCCCATCACAACTATAGTGAGCATCAAGCATGGCTAACAGTAAAGAGCTAAAATGCGAAATCCAACAACAAAAATATACATTCCTTTTCCCCTCCCCACTTCCCCCACCCAGCCACCTTGCAACCCTAAGGAGGCCATCCCTCATTGAACCATCTAATCGAGAATACAACAGGACTACTAGTCGAGCCGATGTGGCCCAAGCATAGAGCCCCAATATAAAAATAAACCAATTTAGCGGATACACCATGGGTGGGTGGCAGCACGGGGACGCCCCAGCCAAATGTAACATCAAAGAAAAAAAACGAACAGTTTCCCCAATTACACATAATAAGCGTATGGTATCAAGTCTGTAGGTCAACCAGTGCCAGGATTGGAGAAGAGCTCTGTGCTCGCATCAGATCCGCTGTGGGGCGGGGAAGAGTTGGATCCCCCCGTCGCAGCCTGCGTGTTGCGTTGCTTGTATGTCCCTACAGAAGTCCTGCGCCTCCGTCAGTGTGTCGAATATGTGGGACCTACCGCCAGCATCCACCCTCAGTCTCACAGAGTAGAGCATGCCATATTTGCACCCAAGGTTTCGCAGAGTGGCCTTCACCCCATTAAATTTGCGACGGGCCTCCTGAACCAATATTGTAAAGTCTGGGTAAAAAGACAATTTCGACCCCTAGCCAGTCCACATTTCCCCGATCTCGTGCCAGCCTTAAAGTAGTGTCCCGATCTCTAAAGTTGAGGAGAAGAGCTATTATGGGCCTGGGAGGTAGTCCGGGGTTAGGCCTGGGGCCCAGTGATCTGTGGGCCCTCTTAACTGCAAAGCCAGGCGTGAATGTCTCCCCGCCAAAAAGTTCAGTGAGCAATTTCTCAACAAAAAGATCCATCCTGCTGGTGGCTGTCGTCTCTGGAACCCCCATGATGTGGACATTGTTGCGGCGGCTTCAGGCTTCTAAATCCTCACTTTTAACGGCCACTTCCTTGAGTAGGCGCTCTGTGCGTTCCAGCCTCTTGAGGGACTGTGCGGTCCCATCTTCGATGTCTGAGATGCAGGCTTCCGTCATGTCCAGTCGCCTATCGTGCACTTGTAGTTTGGCCCCCAAGTCAGCGATGTTCTTATCTAAGTTATCAAAACGGGAGTCTAGGGCCTTGAAGCCCGCCCTCATTTCGTGCAGTAGAGAAGCGACAGCAGTGCCGGTGGGTGTGATAGAGATCAGGGTGTATGTAATATCCCTACTTCCACGGATAGAGTAATCTCACAGTTACACGCACATACATTCTTCATACACTAGGGCCCATTTCACTAACATACGCTCAAATACTCTACCAGCAATAACCTGTGGAAAGAAAAACTCCTAAACACCCTGCATCTATATCGGGGTCGATAAGATCTGATTATTGAGACTGCCCTTAAACATAATCTAAACAATCTATACAATAATAATCAAAATAGGATACTCAATAATTGACAAGAAATAATAACCAACACCATATTCAAAATTATATTGCTTTATCTAAAATTAGTCAAAGAAAATCAATCAGAATAAATCATTTTTCTCATAGTTACCTATTCTAGCTAAATGTCAGAAGGGGTCAGGACAAGTCTCTCGGTAAAGTCTCTCAAGACGAAGTCCTCTCAGCAACGATCCTCACCAACGCAGATTCGGAACGCGGCAAAAGGCAAATGGCAAGTGGCAAAAACCCTCTCTAGGCTAACAATTCTTATAGTAAATCAAACAAAGGAAAATATAATTTGTATTGACTTCTTCCGTCAAACCTCTGAGCAAAGCGAGAAGGAAAGGATGTAGCATCGCTACATTTGAAAATCTCCGCTCAGGAAAAATCACAAAATAAACATAACGGAACAGGAACCAAAAAATACATTTGTATCTTGTAGTTTCCACGTCTCCTCGGCAATGAGATCATAGTTCAGAGTCTTTCTTTAAAGCTCCTTTGTTTCCCAAAGCTGCCAAGGACATTTCATTTCATTTGGAGATCGCCCAAAACTGCTGCTGTCCTCACGGAAAGTTTTAACCAGGCAAAGCAAGGACTGTGGTCAGCTGACTTCAGGACCATATTCAGCAAGGCTCTCTCTCGTCACAGATTTCTACTCGAGGCCAGGCTTTACATATCGGCCATCTTTGTTTAGGCCACAATAGGCCACAATAGACCATCTTAATTAAAAGAGACAAAAGCAACGTTACCACAGCATAGTGATTGAACAGTGTTAACCCCACTAATACCCTTATGTGTATGCAATTATCTAGCTCTTGCAACATAGAAAAGCATTAATTCGAAAAGCGTTTTGTGCTTAAAAATAAACAACACACAGCAATCTTTAAACATGTAAACACGCACATTATTATTAAACAGCACACTTATGCATTCCCACGTGTAATTCTCTCTTGTTAAAACAAACGAGTTGATTAGTATAAACACTTACACAAGACAAATAATTAATAATTAATAATTAATAAATTAATATAACAAATAGACATGCCAGAGCTTCAAAACCCAGTTAATTTTCAAACTGAAAACTCTGCTCTAGCAGGTGCGGGGTGATCCATTGCGAGTGTATTATCGGCCATTTCAGAGGGATTCAAGGAAGTGTCATCCGCCACCTTGCCAAATGGGAGGGTTCTCTGCTTGGGATCTTTACGTCCCATGCCTCACCAAGGGTGCCAGGAGCGATGCTGCGGATGTCAGAGTCAGCGCCAGCAGGACCCCCAGCACAGTAAGAGAACCGCAGGTAACTTTGGGATCTATGTGCGCTGGAACCACCCCGGCAATAGCTGTGTTGGGAGCAGAGAGGCCACTCCGATGCAACTCAACAAAATGGCGTCCACCTGGCTGTGCAACGGGCTATATGGTCAACAATAATAGTGTTCCAGTTTGTGCAGGCAAGCAGGAATTCTGCATCCAGGATGCGCAGATGTTGCATAAAAAAAAGTGCCCCCTGGTTTTTGGCGCTTTGCAGTCTGTAGCGAGGGGTGGTGGGCTGAGGGGTTACTGCAGGCCCCAGCGTGCGCACAATTAAGTGGCCATGTCTGGGTGGGTGTCTGCAATGAACCGGTGAGTGATGAGGCAGGCCGCAGGTCCTTACGGCCGGCCCGTGTATCGCGGGACACCCCCTGCCGGGCACGCACCCAGCCGCCACCCGAGCCCCCGGTGGGCCCTATCCCCATACGCGGCCAGCAAGCAATAGGTGGGGCGCGGGGCCGGGCCAACGGTCAGGCCATTAATCGCAGGAATACGGGCAGGCGGGGGGGGCAGAATGTAACACCGGGGCTATCCTGACTCACCGCCCCGCTTCCAGGTCTCCCTCCGGGTCTCAACGCGAAGTCTTCTGTAGTCAACACAAAACCTCATCTCTCTTTTACCACCCTGGGTGTGAGGTTTTAGCACCAAGACCACTGGACTAGCCCAAGGGCTATCTGAGGGCTCAATTACCCCCAACTCTAGCATCTTTTGGACCTCAGTCCTGATGCAGTCTCTGACATGGTCAGGCTGCCTGTAAATCTTATTTTTAACAGGTAGACCCTCACCTGTGTAACACTTCATGGGTACACCACGTGGTCTGACTAGGAGTCAGAGAGAACATGTGTCTGAATTGATTGAGGACCTTCCTACAATCAATCTGCTGATGGTCAGTGAGGCTGCCTGCCAAAGCTATACCATCAACTGACCCATCATCAGGGTTCTGTGAGGTCCTGGATTGGGACGGTCAGAGATGTAGAGTCCACGACTTGAATGTATTACCATGTATCCTGTCAAGCAGTCATGCCGGAGGAGGGGGTGGGTGTAGGGGGGGTGGTCGGGGGGAGGGTCGTAGCAGGGGGTGGTTGTTTGAAGTTTGAATTTTGTTTGGCTGCTCCAATTTCATGGGGGTACCTTCTGAGTGGAGACCCCGCGCCCTGCGAGTATATGATATGCCTACGGGGGGACGCCGGGTGGCGGGCCTCTAAGGGTTCTCCTGCAGGGTAGCTGGGAGGGGCAACGATTTACCCCATGTACTGTGGACTCATAACTGGGAAATTTATGCGATGGGAATTGTATATTGACATGCCCAGGTGGGGGATAGTCGTTGATTGTACTGCTTTCCGAGTGTTTAAATGCCAATAAAAATATTTAACAAAAAAAAAAAAAAAAAATCAGGGTTCTGTGAGAGGAGGTCAGGGAGTGGGTCACTCTCATTCTCCTGTCCCTCATCATTTGCCATGAGCAAGCCCATGTCAGCCCTGTCAATGTATGGCTTGAGCCTGTTCACATTGAGCACCATGTGGGGGCTCCTGGGAGTACCAAGGTCCACCAGGTAGGGGACCTTTCCCTTCTGTAGCCACAGAGGGAACCAGTAACAATGAGATATCTACCCTCTGGGTTGCGGAACACATCACCAAGACTAAAAGGAACTCTCTTATGTATCAGGATGACAGTGCCCCTGGCGTAGTTACTTTAATTGGAAAAAATCTATGGGAGCCCCAGCTGGCACCAAAGTGTGCTGTGTCCGAGGGGGGGAGGTGTGTCTCCTGCAGATATGCTATATCGATCTTGTGTTGGAGTAGGTAATGTAGCACTTGTCGCCATTTCCGGTTGTCGTTAAGACCTCTGACATTCCAAGACATAAGGGTTAGTGCAGAGGGGCCTTCGATATAAACCGAGTCATGACATCTGAGCAAAGGGTGTAATCTGTCCCATCACAACTATAGTGAGTATCAAGCATAGCTAACAGTAAAGAGCTAAAATGCGAAATCCAACAACAAAAATATACATTCCTTTTCCCCTCCCCACTTCCCCCACCCAGCCACCTTACAACCCTAAGGAGGCCATCCCTCATTGAACCATCTAATCGAGAATACAACAGGACTACTAGTCGAGCCGATGTGGCCCAAGCATAGAGCCCCAATATAAAAATAAACCAATTTAACGGATACACCATGGGTGGGTGGCAGCACGGGGACGCCCCAGCCAAATGTAACATCAAAGAAAAAAAACGAACAGTTTCCCCAATTACATATAATAAGCGTATGGTATCAAGTCTGTAGGTCAACCAGTGCCAGGATTGGAGAAGAGCTCTGTGCTCGCATCAGATCCGCTGTGGGGCGGGGAAGAGTTGGATCCCCCCGTCGCAGCCTGCATGTTGCGTTGCTTGTATGTCCCTACAGAAGTCCTGCGCCTCCGTCGGTGTGTCGAATATGCGGGACCTACCGCCAGCATCCACCCTCAGTCTCACAGAGTAGAGCATGCCATATTTGCGCCCAAGGTTTCGCAGAGTGGCCTTCACCCCATTAAATTTGCGACGGGCCTCCTGAACCAATATTGTAAAGTCTGGGTAAAATGACAATTTCGACCCCTGCCAGTCCACATTTCCCCGATCTCGTGCCAGCCTTAAAGTAGTGTCCCGATCTCTAAAGTTGAGGAGAAGAGCTATTATGGGCCTGGGAGGTAGTCCGGGGTTAGGCCTGGGGCCCAGTGATCTGTGGGCCCTCTTAACTGCAAAGCCAGGCGGGAATGTCTCCCCGCCAAAAAGTTCAGTGAGCAATTTCTCAACAAAAAGATCCATCCTGCTGGTGGCTGTCGTCTCTGGAACCCCCGTGATGTGGACATTGTTGCGGCAGCTTCAGGCTTCTAAATCCTCACTTTTAACGGCCACTTCCTTGAGTAAGCGCTCTGTGCGTTCCAGCCTCTTGAGGGACTGTGCGGTCCCATCTTCGATGTCTGAGATGCAGGCTTCCGACACGTCCAGTCGCCTATCGTGCACTTGTAGTTTGGCCCCCAAGTCAGCGATGTTCTTATCTAAGTTATCAAAACGGGAGTCTAGGGCCTTGAAGCCCGCCCTCATTTCGTGCAGTAGAGAAGCGACAGCAGCGCCGGTGGGTGCGGGGTGATCCAGTGCGAGTGTATTATCGGCCATTTCAGAGGGATTCAAGGAAGTGTCATCCGCCACCTTGCCAAATGGGAGGGTTCTCTGCTTGGGATCTTTACGTCCCATGCCTCACCAAGGGTGCCAGGAGCGATGCTGCGGATGTCAGAGTCAGCGCCAGCAGGACCCCCAGCACAGTCAGAGAACCGCAGGCAATTTTGGGATCTATGTGCGCTGGAACCACCCCGGCAATAGCTGTGTTGGGAGCAGAGAGGTCACTCTGATGCAACTCAACAAAATGGCGTCCACCTGGCTGTGCAATGGGTTATATGGTCAACAATAATAGTGTCCCAGTTTGTGCAGGCAAGCAGGAGTTCTGCATCCAGGATGCGCAGATGTTGCATAAAAAAAGTGCCCCCTGGTTTTTGGCGCTTTGCAGTCTGTAGCGAGGTGTGGTGGGCTGAGGGGTTACTGCAGGCCCCAGCATGCGAACAATTAAGTGGCCATGTCTGGGTGGGTGTCTGCAATGAACCGGTGAGGGATGAGGCCGCAGGTCCTTACGGCCGGCCCGTGTATCGCGGGACACTCCCTGCCGGGCACGCACCCAGCCGCCACCCGAGCCCCCGGGGGGCCCTATCCCCATACGCGGCCAGCAAGCAATAGGTGGGGCGCGGGGCTGGGCCAACGGTCAGGCCATTAATCGCAGGAATACGGGCAGGCGGGGGGGGCAGAATGTAACACCGGGGCTATTCTGACTCACCGCACCGCTTCCAGGTCTCCCTCCGGGTCTCAACGCGAACCGCGGTCCGCGGAGAGCGCCGGGCATAGCGACGCAGGTTTCACCCCAGCCGCTCTCGAAGTGCTGGTATTTGCCATTTGGGGCCGATCTGCTGCCGGTGAATGGTCCGCCTGGGGCAGTGCCTCTTCCGCTGTCCGTGGGTGTGTTCTGAACACGGAGTTGACCGCATTTGGACGGTGAATTTGCTGATCGGCCGGGACGATCGCCGGAAACTTCACTAGCTAGCGGCCATCTTAGCCGCCGGCTTGGCCACGCCCCCCAGCTCCCATCCCTCCTTCACCAACACAAGGGACCCCTAACTGGATGACCAAACAGAAGTTCAAAAGGGCTGTAACCAACCCCCTTCTGTGGGACCTCTCTGTTGTCAAAGAGTAGGCAGGGCAACAGGACATCCCATTTTCGCCTAAGCTTTTCTGAGAGGCCCATGATCATACCCTTGAGGGTTTTGTTGAACCTCTCAACTAACCCATTGCATTGTGGATGATAGGGTGTGGTGAACTTGTAGTTCACTTCACACTCCTTCCTCATTGCAGTAATATAACTGGACATGAAATTTGTACCTCTGTCAGTTAAGACCTCCTTAGGGAAACCCACTCTGGAAAAGATTCCCAGGAGGGCCCTGGCCACCACAGGAGCTGTGGTGGTTCTAAGGGATATTCCCTCTGGATACCTAGTGGCATGGTCCACCACCACTAGAATATAACTGTGTCCAGATGCTGTAGGAGGGTTCATGGCACCAATGATATCAATCCCAACCCTCTCAAAGGGAACCCCCACCACAGGGATGGTGTGAGGGGGGCCTTTGTGGTACCACCTGACTTACCACTGGCATGACAGGTGTTACAGGAGCGACAAAACTCCTTTGTGTCCTCTGACATGTGAGGCCAGTCAAAGTGAGGGACAACCCTGTCCCAAGTCTTACTTTGGCCTAGGTGACCTGCTAAGAGAGTGTCATGTGCCAAGGTGAGTAGGAAGCCCCTAAACGTCAGAGGTATGACCAACCTCCTAGTGGCACCAGGCTTGGGGTCTCTACCTCCGAATATAAGAGTCCCTCATCCCAATAGATCCTGTGGGATCCACTGACTGTCTGAGGGGTTCAAGAGAGGGGCAGGTTTGCTGCTCCAAACTCAAGTCTGCCCTGGAAGGGTCCCCTGTCCCCAAGAACTCAACCTGATCAGGTTCCAGTTCATCTGAGACAGTTCCTTCACAGGGGCTGGTATCATCTCCCTCAAGAGACTGATCCTCACACTGAGTCTGGGGGAAAGACACAGCCTTACCCCTCCTGCTCTTTCTCTTGGAAGGCCCTTGGTCCCTTGTTCCAGGATCCAAGGCCTGTTCAGTGTTAGCCAGCTTGGCCCGTCATCTGGTCACAGCAAACACATCTGCAGTAATGGCCTGCATTACTGTATGAGTCCTTAACTCTACTTCAGCCCGGGCTGAAGTTTCCAAATCATTGCCCAACAAACACTCCACTGGAAGGTCTGAGATAACCACAACTTTCTTAGGGCCAGTTACAACTCCTGAGCTGAAATTAACAACTGCCAAAGAATGATCAGTCTTGACATTGTTAGCAATGGTCCTTGGTACATTTCTGCAAGTATGATTTGGTCAGGGCCCACAAGATTCTCGGTCACTATAGTGACACTTGCACTTGTGTCCCTGTATGCCATGGCCTCCTTACTATTGATCAAAGGCTGTTGTCTGTATTTGTCCAGGTTACTAGGACTGATAAATAAGAAGACAAGATCCATGCCACCATCACAGACAAGCACAGCCTGAGCTGGAGTTCTGACTAGGCCAGAAACCATCTCCGAGCCGAAGGTTAACCCTACTAATCACATGTGTCCTGTACCACCACCTGTACTTGTGCTGGGGGTGCAGTTGCCTTAGGGGCAGTGGTGGTAGGAGGATTTTCCTTGGCTTTTGGACAATCAGCATCTCTTGTCCAATGTGTTTTCTGTTTACAGAGATAACACAAAGGTTTCTTTTTGCCTTTGCCTTTACCTTTGTTGGATTATGACTGCCCCCTAGATGCGGGTTTTTGGGGACCTGTTGAAGACTTCTGCTCTTTACCCTTGCCCCACCGTTATCTGGCGTTTTAGCATCTTGCTTCTTTTGGTCACCCCCATTGTTCTGGTTTTTCTGCTTCACCCTGGTTCGGACCCACTTATCTGCCTTCTTTCCCAATTCTTGGGGAGAAGTCAAATCAGAGTCAACCAGGTACTGATGCACTGATTTGGGCAATTATTAAGGATCTGCTCCCCCATAATCAAATTGTACAATCCCTTGAAATCATTGAAGCAACCTGTCTTCTGGGTTTCTCTGAACGTAATCCTGTACTGTTCAGTGGTTAAGCCAAACCCATCAATGAGAGCACTCTTCAAGATTAAATAGTTGTCAGCATTCTCTTCTCTAACAGTGAGGAGCTTATCTCTACCTTTGTCTGCAAAGGAGAGCCACAAGATAGCTGCCCACTGCTCTTGAGGGACCCTCTGAACTTTGCAGGCCCTCTCTAAAGCAGTTATCCATTTATGGATGTCATCCCCAACTTGGTAGGGAAGGACAATCTTGCTCAGGTTCCTATTTTCGAAGGAATGTTCCTTAATTCTAGGGACACTGTTGCTGCCACCATGGGACTCCAGTCCCAACTTTTTTCTAGCTCTCTGGACTTCAAGGGGCTCTTTATCAAGGGACAATTGCTCTTGCTGGAGCCTAAGCCTAGCTTTCTCATGTTCAAGAAATTGGTATTCCCTATCAAAAGAGTGGTCCCTCTTGCTAGATACAGAGGTCCATTCAGAATGTCCCAAGAGATTAGACTCTGCAGAGGGAGATCTATATCTCCTTGGTAAACTCTGCACTCTTCCAGGATGGGTGAAGCGGGGGCAATCATGGCCTTCTCAACTCCGTTTTGGAAGATCCGAGTTGTCCAGGTGGGACCCATCTTGGTCCCCCTGGTGAGGGTTAGATTCTAGGTCATAAAAGGTGTCACCTCCTGACCTGTCCTTATTCCCCGTCCCACCCTATCTGTCCCGGTCATCTGACCCAGGAGTCTTCCTAATGTCATCTAACAGTAACACCTCTATCAGGCATTGAGTGTTTGTACTTCTCCCTGTCTTCAGCTTTCCAGAGGGCTGTCAATTCCTGGAATGAAAGCTCACTGTATCTAGAGGGCAGAGAGCCACTGGCATCTCTTTTAGTAGACATACTAAGTGTGGTGAGGTGTTGCTCCTACCTAACCTAGTGGGAACTAAACTCTCTGAGGTTGGAGAAAGGGCGTGCTAAACCCTTGACTTGCCCAACCCTAAGTTCAGCAGAACTTACTTATTCTAAGCTAGTATTATATGTACCTAGTACTTAGTATTTTTCAGTTAATCAATACAAAGATTTATCTGGTAAAACAATGCAGGCTTGAATCCCAACCGCTGCAGACCAATGTGAGAAGTTGGCCTGGTATATGCTGTCCACTAATTAAAGTAGGCACCTTGCACCAGTCCAAACAACCCTTATGGTGATTTAGGAGGTCAAAGATAACCTTAGAAAGCTATCCAAGTGGTAGCTGTGGAGAGCAGCCTTCAGGCTTAGTCTTGAAGGAATGTTAAGCACCTTGTTTTAGCGGAATGCAACCTTATTGTATTGGTTAAATGAAAGGAGAACCACGCAGTAGTTATAAATATATGTATTTATTAATAATACACACTCTAAGTACGTCACAATATCTGCTACATGCAGATAAACCCAAAGCACACAATACCGTAGCACAGAAACAATAGTAAATAGCACTAATACACAGTGGTCTCCAGGGGCAGACCAGATCATATTCTAAAATAGTGGTATAAGAACCACGACTCCAGTCAAGATAGTGTTTAGAGGTTGTAGAATTGCTGGGACCCCAAGGAACCACTCAAGGTGAGTAAGTAGGGACCCCAAGGAGGACGGGTGCAGTGTGGGAACACAACCGCGTGCACCGTTCAGTTCTATGGAAGAGTTGCGGTTGCAATTTTAAAGTTTAAGGACCCTCCTAAGTGGACTTCGAAGAAAACCTTTGGAAGTTAGGAGGTTGGAGAGCCACCCCACCCGTGGATACCGTAGTACCAGAGTTACCTATCCCAGGGTAAGCCGGGTGCATAGGCCTGAAGTGGCGTCGGAAACCTCCGCTAATCTCTATGGAGGACTTCAAAGAAGAGCCACTGCTGGAAAGAAGAAAAGTGTTAGATGGAATCCAAAGGTGGATTCTGGTTGAAAAGTACCTGAAAGCAGAGGGGACATTGTCTGGGTCACGCAGGAGTGACCAGGGGCTTGGTAGAAGAATGCCCACCGATGTCGGGTGCTTCAGGTGTGTTGAAGGGGTTCTTGACTCTACAGCCACAGGGACCAGGAGATATCAAGGTCGACCAGGAGCTGTCCCACGAAGGATGTCGAGTGCTGAGAGCTTCGGTGTCCGGCAGGAGCACCAACAAGCCTTGGCAACGGCAACCCTCGAGGAAGGTCAAGACAGGTTACGGTTTGGGCCAGCAAGGTCCAGGAGACTCACCAAACACAGGGGAGCCCAAGAAAAGCAGTGTTGACCCTTAAGAGGACCCATAGGCCGGAGACACAGGAGTCACGAGGGGACCTCGAGCAGTTTCACAAAGCAACATCCCACGGAGCACTCAGTGTGAGGAGGCCGGTGTTCTTTGTAGGAAAAGGTGGCAAACGTTTGGGCTACTTGGAGCCCAGTGCACTTGTTCGGGAAACATCAACAAGCATATGCACTTGCAAAAGTATGCGGTGCACAGGGGTACGGGTATTGCAGGCCCAACAAGGGATTCTGACCTCAAACTTGGTGAGAAAGCAGCTCGGACCTCGAGGGACTTGGGAACCCACCGCCTGTGTTGCTGGGTATTTTGGAGTCGGTAGGAGCTCAGGAGCAGCAGACCGGTCAGTTGAAATGAGGTGCCTGCGGTTGCAGGGGAGTGACTCCTTCACTCCAAGGGAGATATCTTCAGTTGTCCTTGATGCTCCACAGGTCCTGCACGGAGCCTGTATAGTGCACTGGAACAGATGATGCTTTGGACGAAGTGGGAGACAAAGTCGGGCCCAAACGAGGTCCAGAGTGTCCAGACGGTCGAAGTTTAGTGGTATCTGGTTCAGAATCTTGTCCACGTCGAATCTAGGGTCCTACAGCCAGGTAAGCCCTCTTTTTACCCACGGGAACAGGTTGGACAGAATCAGGGGACCCTCCCAGGGCAGGGTCTGGACAGTGGTGAGGTTACTCCCATGTCCTTTCACGCCAGAGCAGGAGCCAAGGGCTCCCAGGTGTGGTTTGAACTGGACTATGCACAAGGACACCAAATGTGCCCCTCATACAGACTTTCGGTCGCTGGCAAGCGCACCCACCCAGGCCTAATACAGTAAATACTGTCTGGGAGTTGGCCACACCTCCCTGTGACAGGATGCCTTTTCTTCTGCCTTCCCCAGCTCGAGCTTGGCTCAGCAGCAGGAGGGCAGAAATGTGTCTCTGGTCGGCAGCAACCATTTTGGGCTGCCCAGGACAAGAAGGCTGGTACCTGGAATACCAGGGACCTCACAAAGCTCGTTTATGAGAGGTGGAATCATACCTCCCACACCGGTTACCAGTGTGGGGGTATGATTCCAAAATGTTTGACACCAAACATGATAGAGTTACTTTCAGTGGTTTTAGAGTTGGTCATCACACGGTCGCATAATGCCACTCTATACGTCATAAATGGCTGATACACTGACAACCCGGGAGAATGGGCTCCGTAGGCTGCAGGGGTGTTCTGCTCATGCAGTGGCACCCTCTCACTTAGAACCAAGCACCCTGCCTCCAGGATTGTTATGGCCTGCTATAGGGATGGCTTATAGGTTTTAAGTGCAGTGACCCTTAGATATAGTACACCTATATCTAAAGTAAGAGGAGCATGCACCATCTTACACAAGCTGCAATGGCAGGCCTGTGGTTCCATTTTGCCTCCCATGTGTGGCATAATACATGCCTCAGCCCAGGACAGGCCTCTGGGGTACCTATGCCCCGGGTACATGGGTACCATATACCAGGGACTGACAAGGGTACCCCAGTATCCAATCTGGAGTGTACCTAAGTACAAGACATAACAGTTTAGGGAGAAAGCAGATAGACTGGGGTCCTGATTAGCAGTATCCCAGTCAGACTAGTCAAGAACAGTATCATATGAAGCAAAAAGTGGGGGTAACCATAAGAAGCAGATCCTACTTTCCGACACTCAGTATTGCTATAGAAGGGCTATTGCGATTCCATGAGTATCTTTAACAGGACAGTGAAAAAGGATTTAACAAACGTAAAATGTAAAGCACCCTTGTACAGTATGTGGACGATATTTTGGTGTGTAACCCCACTGAATACATATGCAGGGAGGATACTACTGGTCTCCTTTGCATGCTTGCAGGAAAGGATACAAAGTGGATAAAGAAAAAGGATACAAAGTGTATAAAGACAAATTACAGTATGTGCAGGTAGAAGTTCATTATTTAGGGCTGATACTATCCAAAATTAGAAGGAGGGTGACACCTGACAGAGCAGAAAGCATCAGAAATATGCCCAAGCCCACCACCACAAAACAAAAGCAGCAATTCCTAGGACTTTGCAATTATGTAAGACAGTGGGTATTTGATTAGGCCAACCTGACGGCACCACTTTTGACCTCTCTAAAAGAGTCCCATACCAATGGGAATAAAATTAACTGGACTGATAAAAGAGTGACAGCTTTTCGGGAGCTGAAGATCGCAAACTCAAATGCCCCAGTGGTAGGTATGTCTGATTACAGCAAACCATTCTACCTCTTCTATCATTATCATGGAATGACAATGAGGGCCGTACTGACTCAAAAGACATCCAATTGCCTACTACAGTGGACTGCTAGATTCCGTCATGAAAGGTCCCTTCCCATGTGACTACAGCAGCGTTTGCAGTCCAGAAAAGCATCACAATAGTGATGGAATCACCTTTAACACTGTATGTTGAGCATGCAGTATTTGCTATTTTACAAAGAAATAAGAGCACTCTTACAACTCAGAGGGCATCTGGGTACGAAATAATACTTTCAGCACTCTCTTTACAATTGGATCTCTGTCAAACAGTTGATCCAGCAAAATTCTTTGCACACCCAGTTACTGACGATGAACAAGTATATGACTGTGCTAATTACATAGCAGATGAAAAAAGTAAGGTAGGAGAAGACCCCATCCCAGGGAGCATGTTGCTCTTTGTTAATGGATCCTCTTCCATAGATCAGTAAACTGGGATTGGACATTCAGGAGCAGCAGTTGTAAGAGCTGAACAGCAGCGATCGTCTGATACATTACAAATCATTAGCCAGATCCCTCTACCTTCTTATTTTTCAGCACAGGTGGCTGAATTAGTGGCCATTATTGAGGCACTGCAGCGAACTGAGGGACTAGAGGCCACCATTTATTCAGATTCAGCATATGGCACCACCACTGTATATTCTACTATTCACAGATGGGAAAGGATGGGATTTCTTAAATCTGATTGATCCCCTGTGATGCTTAAAGATTTATTGGCACAATTAACAAAAGCTTTGACACTTCCATCTAAAGTAGCAGCGATAAAGTTTGCAGCACAGCAATCAGCAAGACCTTCTCTCCAGGGTAATGCTCTGGCAGATTTGGCAGCAAAATAAGCAGCTACAGCAACCCCAAATTATACTCAATGTGATGAACACACATTAGGTACGATGACAAGCGGGCAATAGAATGCTACATAATGACCGCCCCCATATACAGAGACAGCAAAATTACATTGGTGTGAATTGCAAGAACAGGCATTACCTCAAGAAAGGGAGCTGTGGGGACAGGAAGGCTGCACTCAGTAACCAACAGATTTCATTTACAGACAAGAGAGAACAGGCAAGCCAGTAATGCCACAAGCCCCGTTTTACTCGGCTATATAGCAACTACACCTCCTAACACACACCGAAAAGGAGTATCTTCTTGCTATATTAAAGGCAGATTGGTTTATTCTACAACTATCTGAAATGATCGCTATATACATTGCAGAATGCGCCATATGTCAACAGTATAGCCCCAAGCCAATATGATCACCTCCACAAAACCAAGCCAACAGGTCCATTTAAAAATCGACACTTAGATTTTCTCGACATGATAGAAAGATGCAACAATTACAGGTATCTTATAGTAGTTGTTTGTCCATTCTCATGATGGATTGAAGCAGGACCCTGCATACATAATAATGCTAAAGCAGCAGCCAATTTTCTGATAAAAGAAGTCATACCGAGGTGGGGCATGGTTGAAGAGATCCGCTCTGATAATGGACCCCATTTTGTCAATGCAATATTTCAGCACATTTGCTCCACCCTGGAAATAAAACATAAACTGACATCTGTTTATCACCGAATGGGGGGTCTGATAGTAGACAGCACAAAGATTGAAAAAGGAGAAAAGTGTGTAGAGTCAAATCAAACCCATACGTTATCAGAGCAGAGCGTGGATAACCATCAAACTTACTCAACCAATGAGACAAATAGTGAGAGCAAAGGCACCTCTCATGATCAGTTTATATCACATGGTATCCAACTCAAGCAGAGGTATGTCTCTTGATCGTAGAGACTACCTTGTTAGTTAAAGGCTCTATTGCTCCCTTGGGTTGATAGAGAAACGTCAGGAAGACACGTGACAAACTGTGACCACCAGATAAAGTAGAAGTGCAGTGCAAAAAGAAAGATGTGAATTCTAAAAAGGGATTGTGTGAAGAGTATGATGTAATTCAACTCACTCCACACATCTCTATTAAAAAGGAGTGTAACAAAATAACCAGCAGTGCTAACTAGTCGCTGCTAAACGAGGGTCGACATGTTTCAGCCATCAAGGGCTTGTGGCCCACGGCTTTCTTCAGGACCTGTATAAATTTTACGCTACTGCATTCAGTTGATGGAATTCAAATAGTGCATGTGAAAAAATGTGAAACTAAACCAAAACTGAGAAGTAGTAATAAATACTACCTCACGTAGTCCTAATCCTCTGTATCACAGGGTGCGAGCATCACCTGGGGAGACAGGACAATTAACACACATAATAAACCAATTCAAAAAGGTGTGCCATCTACAAGCAGGCAAATTAATTAAGTGTGCCTGGTAAGTTGCTGTGAAAAAATCTACGCAATGCTTACCCAGCGTGATCAGGGAATTCACCTCACCTACCCTGGAACCTGGCTCAGGTTAAGGAGGCCCCGCTCTAAATCGTGGGTAAAAGAACAAAAATATTGTTTTGAGACAAAGGAGAGCCAAAATCACTCCCAATCACTCTTTCGCGTTAAATAAAACGCAAAGTCTCCTAGCGCTTTCATGGTAGGCTCACCCCTTCAGTACATAATTCTCCATCCCAATAGCCCAACTCTCAGAGGTGGTGCCATTAAAATTACAATTACAAAAGTGCATGGTTTGGCCATCATAAAAGACCCTGACTGGCATAAGGATGAATATCAAGCTTATCATTATATGCATCTCGCAATTCCAAAATACAACAGAATGGCTGCCAGTCTGCCTAATTACACTCGTCAGACGCCCCTATTCAGACGAATACGGGTGGCGCCTGAACATATCTTAGCCAAATCTGCTGGAAAAGAGAAAAGCAAACCAAAAAGAAACGAACACTCGGTTCGCAGCCCTCACTTGTCCGTCGTTGCCCCAGGAATTGCCGAGCAGGGTGGGAGGGACACTACGGAGGGCGCTATGGAAAGTTTTACAGAACTACAGAAAAGTTAGCTGCCTTTGTCTTGTAATGGATTGGTTAACATCAATATTTGGAAAGGATTAGAAGGGGTTAACGCAGCAGTAACCTTGTACCACAAGCGTATTGGATGTTCCCCGACATTGCGCGTATTTTCTTTATGCACGTTTGCAAGCCGTGTTTTTGGAAGCTGATTACTACATTTCCCATGAGGCAGCTAACTTTTCTGTAGTTCTGTAAAACTTTCCATGGCGCCCTCCGTAGTGTCCGGTTACGCAGCGTGAGGCGTGCCCTTCGAACTCACGGTATTTCAACACACCCCCTGATCCTGCACGCTGCCTCCCACCCTGCTCGGCAATTCCTGGGGCAACGACGGACAGGTGAGGGCTGCGAACCGAGTGTTCGTTTCTTTTTGGTTTGCTTTTCTCTTTTCCAGCAGATTTGGCTAAGATATGTTCAGGCGCCACCCGTATTCGTCTGAATAGGGGCGTCTGACGAGTGTAATTAGGCAGACTGGCAGCCATTCTGTTGTATTTTGGAATTGCGAGATGCATATAATGATAAGCTTGATATTCATCCTTATGCCAGTCAGGGTCTTTTATGATGGCCAAACCATGCACTTTTGTAATTGTAATTTTAATGGCACCACCTCTGAGAGTTGGGCTATTGGGATGGAGAATTATGTACTGAAGGGGTGAGCCTACCATGAAAGCGCTAGGAGACTTTGCGTTTTATTTAACACGAAAGAGTGATTGGGAGTGATTTTGGCTCTCCTTTGTCTCAAAACAATTTTTTTGTTCTTTTACCCACGATTTAGAGCGGGCCTCCTTAACCTGAGCCAGGTTCCAGGGTAGGTGAGGTGAATTCCCTGATCACGCTGGGTAAGCATTGCGTAGATTTTTTCACAGCAACTTACCAGGCACACTTAATTAATTTGCCTGCTTGTAGATGGCACACCTTTTTGAATTGGTTTATTATGTGTGTTAATTGTCCTGTCTCCCCAGGTGATGCTCACACCCTGTGATACAGAGGATTAGGACTACGTGAGGTAGTATTTATTACTACTTCTCAGTTTTGGTTTAGTTTCACATTTTTTCACATGCACTATTTGAATTCCATCAACTGAATGCAGTAGCGTAACATTTATACAGGTCCTGAAGAAAGCCGTGGGCCACAAGCCCTTGGTGGCTGAAACATGTCGACCCTCGTTTAGCAGCGACTAGTTAGCACTGCTGGTTCTTTTGTTACACTCCTTTTTAGGTCTCGGCTGCGAAGGCTGCGCTTGCGCAGTCTCGCTCCGAGATTTAATGACTTTGAGTGACTTTGAGAAGAGGGGCTTGCACCCGCCCCTCTTCTCTCCTGTTCTCCATTGGCTGGCCTCTTAAATGCTGGCCAGCCACTGGAGAAGAGGTCCAGTCTCTCCGTTGAAGCCCCGTCCTTTTCGGATCGGGGGGCGTGTTTTTTCGTTGCTTTTCGCAGGGCGTGTTTTTCTCTCCTCCAGCCAATGGCAAGAGGAGAGAAAAAGAAACACGCCCCCGAATCCGAAACCGAGGCTGCGTTTCTCCGAGGCAGTTCTTCTCTGCCTCGGAGAAAGGCGGTGGTGTCCCGGCGTTGCTCCCTCACCTGATCTCCTTGTTTTGCTATCGGGATCCGCACCGTGCTTTGGACGGGATGTCCTCTCCAGGTTCTGCTGTCTTGCGCTTCCCCTCCACGCTCCATCCTCGCTCGCGCAGCCCCTCCCCTTCGGCGCAAACATGGCACCCACGCAGCGCGAGGCAGGATGCGTCCATTGTGTGATCCGACTTGTTTACCTAAGCCTCCTGCCTCATTATCAATGTCGTGCGTTGTTGTGCTCACTTTGTGAGGTTCTACAATGTTTTGAAATTGTTCTGCTAGACTGCTAGCTTAATCGGAAACCGTCCCTTTCAGAATCACCCCTTTTTTGTGTGGGCCCCTCATAGAAGCCGCTCCCCTGTTTATCACAAAGACCTCGAGGTGGAGGTACGACAAGACAAGCGAGGTGCCCGAGGCGTCGCACCTCGGAGAGCCCTCGGGGGCTGTCCAACCCTAGAGACAGTCGGGAAACGTGCAGCATATGGCGCCAGGGGTTGTCCTCCCCCTGAAAAGTATTTGAAAAAAATACGCAACATTTGGTACAATCTGTTGCGTGCCGAGAGCGAAATACAAGGCGCCATCTCTGCATCCTGATACATCCGAATGATGCCAAGTTCCACAGACGCCTTTTGCACCAGGTTAACAAGGGCAAGAGTCGGAATAGGATGTGAATGAGGTAGTGTGGGTACATCGCATGCTCAACAGAGGAGGCGTGTTGCAGTCCTGATGGCACGGTAACACGCTGCAGCGCGAGCTCTAACAGGGAAGGGTGCTCGTTTAATTGACAAGCCTTGTACGTGGAAAAGTGAGGTAAAAGATTCATTCAGACGTCCCATGTAGGAGCTTTCTAACCCTGAATTTAACAAGCATAAAAAATACAGAATTCATCCCACATGTAGAACGACCTACTACTCTGAGCTGAGCGTTCAACGACAATGCTGGGACTGAAAAGGTGCATTTATACCTCAACTGTAAAGTAGTATATTGGTTAACAATATAAGGGCCCAGGTTCAAATGTTGACCCTTGAGTATACTACGCTACATGAGTTAGTGAGTTGCAGATTCATGAAAAGCCAATGGAAGCCCGGTGGAGTGACTTTACACAGCCTTCATTTAACAACCAATGGCATGACAGGAAGGACCTTTGAGGTAGATGATACCATAGGAGACGATTTATGTGCCATAAGTCCTTAATGCCATTACAGAAAAGTGGCGTTACTGACGTTAAAAAACCCTGCAGTTGGTGCAAGAATAATAAAAGAATTTGAACAAAGCAGTTATACAGCAGGCAAGTAAGTCTGTTTGAGTTGCCTCACATATACCAGTTTTGGTGATGCAATGATATGCCGGCATGCAGCTCTGATATTCCAGTGGAGCAGCCATTATACAGCTAGATACAATATCAAATGTCCAATTACAGCTAAAATATCCAGCCACAATTATTATGCGCCCTTCCAACCCAAATAGCCATGCACACAGGGCACATATCCTGAACAAGCATTTACAATGCAACGGTCTCGGCATTGTTAAAGTTAGAGCTATTGGCATTGCTCATGACAATGCCGTTTCTTTAAATGTTTTAAAAACAAACACATAAACAAAAATAATGTCATGAGCAATGCCAATAGCTCTAACTTTACCAATGCCGAGACCATTGCATTGTAAATGCTTGTTAATAGAGATGTGTGGAGTGAGTTGAATTACATCATACTCTTCACACAATCCCTTTTTAGAATTCACATCTTTCTTTTTGCACTGCACTTCTACTTTATCTGGTGGTCACAGTTTGTCACGTGTCTTCCTGACGTTTCTCTATCAACCCAAGGGAGCAATAGAGCCTTTAACTAACGAGGTAGTCTCTACGATCAAGAGACATACCTCTGCTTGAGTTGGATACCATGTGATATAAACTGATCATGAGAGGTGCCTTTGCTCTCACTATTTGTCTCATTGGTTGAGTAAGTTTGATGGTTATCCACGCTCTGCTCTGATAACGTATGGGTTTGATTTGACGCTACACACTTTTCTCCTTTTTCAATCTTTGTGCTGTCTACTATCAGACCCCCCATTCTGTTATGTTTGTATAGTCTTATTATGGGGATTAGAATGTGGGCAGGTCTTTAAATATCCTTTCCCTTAGACCCTGTTTCCAGGTGGTAGTTTTGATCTGTTTATCACCCCCAAAGTAATGGAATAGTGGAGCGCCTGACCGGCCTCCTTAAGAATAAAATAAGAAAACTATATGCTACTCTGTGAAAGAAATGGCCTTACTGCCTACCACTGGCTTTGTACTTCCTCAGAAATCAACCAGGAAGTGATCACCGTTTAACCCCACACCAAATAGTGACAGGACATCCTATGCCCACCCCTTTAACGATAGCAAGGCAAAAGACAGAGGCCCATAAGACAGTTGAAGTTTTATGGGACGAAATGAGTTGTTATTTGTCTCAGTTAATGAGATCTGTTAAGTTCTTCTCTAAACAGGTATTGCGAATGGAGAGGACCTCCTCACCCCAGTAGACCAGTCTCATACCTACTGGCCAATAAGTCTATGTGCAGAATTTCATCCGACAATGTAAGGATCCCAAGTACAGTGACCCCCTTCTCAGAGACAACGAGTACTCCTACTGCAGTGAAAGTGGATGGCAGGGAACCATGGATCCATATGAAGGATGTGTGACTAGACACTGCTTTGCCTCAGACACTTCCACAGACAGAAGGGGAACAGAGACACAAGTGTAACAATGTCTCCCTTTAAAGCGAGAGTGGAGTATTTTGTCGACTCTACTAGCGGACAGTTATGTATTGCTGTTATGATTTTCTTTTTATGTCTTCTTATGCTGGTGGCTACATTTAAATGGTATATTACCTCATGTATGGGACTATGTAATAGCATTACGTGCTTGTAGAGAGCAGTACCTAAACAGGAAAATATATTCCATAGTATTCATGCTGGCTTATTAGATAATGTTTGGTATCGGCATATGACGGAGATAGGTACGTAAACATCTAATTCCTCTTGCTTTGTTTACTCTTTGATTCCACACACCACTGACTGAGATAGATTACACTCGACCCAGGAGGAACCTCCAAATATTACCATGTGTCTGTTACATCTTTTCCTTTGTAGAATACAAGCCCTGATAAAACCACTGCAGGTCAAACAGGAAACATTCCTAGTAAACACCATGGAATATGCGAAAGAGTTAGCAAATGTAATGAATGTCCTAACAGATCACAAAGAGCTAGTAGTGGAGTTAGATGCAATGGCTAAAACAGGGATTATGAGGTACAAGGATAAAACTTGGACAGCTAAAATTTAGCAACAGGGATTTTTAGGGTTTTCGCGACCTACACTTTTCGGCGAGAAATACTCCACTACACCCCAGCCCCACAATTGTCAGGAAAGACCATATTTCTGTAAAAAATCATCAGTATACGTTCTGTTCATGGTCATTGGCACCGTGGCACTACATTTGGGTGCAAGGCTATTTCTTTACGGAAGGGTAACCAGACGGATAATAGCACAAGACAAAGGTGTCAGGCAGTGTGGGATGAGAATATATCTGCACTAACCTGGGTAGAAACACCTACAACTCTTCTAGCAGGTAGAAAACCCATTCTTTTCTCTTTGTGTTTCAGGAAAAATTGCAATTTCACAAGATATAACGCCGACTTGAAATGGGGCATCTCCAGCTTATTAGATTTTTACTGGAACTGTTGTGAGTGGTTGTATATGCAACTTCCTTCATAATGGCAAGGACTCTGCTCTTTAGTGACAGTGCACACTCCCTCCCTGATGATTTCAGGAGCCGACATTTCCCAACTGCATGACCATCCCATAAGCCGTCCATTGACCTTGCTGCACCATCTTCTGAGAAAGAGAGCTGCAGAGTATTATAGTACTATAGCCTAGGAAGATGTCCCGCAAGAGCACAGGCAGTTTAATGATGCCCACATCTTCTTCAGAAGCATCCTTCCTATTATTCAAGCAAAAGCAACTGCACATTGGCTTCTGATTCCCACTGGATGTTAATGAAAGCTATCAGTGCCACTGAAGATGGCTTCAATGCAATCAAAGAAGATTTGCGAGGGATGAGAGTAAGGATTATGCAGCATAGATATATCTTAATGACAACTATGGACGGAAGGGTATGTGCCAATACTCAAACTGCCTGTTGCATATATATCCCAGCTAATGACACCGACAATGGTACACTCACAGAGGCTATACAAGCTCTGCATACCTTGCAAAAGAAGCTGGCGGACGAAGGGGGTGCCCCCGACAAATGGCTAGCAGGGTAGGTCACAATGGTACTATCCTGAAAGTCAGGACTATTTAAGGCCTTGTTGCCTGTTCTTGTGATATTGCTGTTGATGCTATGTGTCCTCCATATAGTGATAGGATGTTGCAAGAGGGTTAATCAGAAGGTAGGAGGGATGTTCGCCAACAGGTTTGTCAACAAGGTGCAGGATGATGAGGAGAATGTATACACATTGATGACTCCCAAGCATAAGGGAAGGTAAGGAAATAGTTGAAACGTCAACTAAAGGGAAGAATGTTATAATAAATGTAGGAAAAGAAGATGCTCCACCTATATCAATGCAAGCATTAGCAAAAAGACGTGTACGGATATACGTATTAAAGGAGAAATACAAGCCTAAGATGTCTGCAATAGTAGACTAGAAAAAAGCAGCACAAAATGGAGTCAGCCCCGGGGGTAGGGAAGTAGGCCCATGCTTCAGTAGAATAGAGAAATATAATTAGACACAGCAGAAATGGAAAGTTACTGGCTTGTATTACGAGAGCACATCTCTGAGAAAATATGTAGATAAAGTAGCACAGAGGCACAGGATAGGTGGGAGATTAGGCCTTGTAGAGCAGTAGACATGTACGGAGTAGAGCATTGCTAGGCTTCAAAGAGACAAGCCAAGGACAACTGGTAGTACAAGTAGTGGTGGGGAAGCGTAACAAATAACACATGCATAAGTCACAAATGCGTGATTAGCTTGTTTTTGCAGAAAGAATCACTTTTTAATATAATGTTGTGCTTAAGCAAATGCTTTATTAAATATGCAAATGTATTGCTTTATTAAATATGCAAATGTATGATGTATTTACGATTGCACATGTATAAAATAAACTGTCCACCACATTGTAAGTTTAAGCTCAGGTTCCAGTTCCATGGAGCTGACTGACCTGCACGCTTTATATAAACGTTATACTATATTGCAAACAGAAGTCATGTTGTCTCTTTCTTACGTCAGACACCATGCCCAGAATTAAAGGATGTCGAGCCGAGACTCAAACCTAGTACCCCTATTCCAAAGTTGGCTGCTCTGGCCTTTACACCTGCTTTTGAAAGAGAGAGGTCAAATGTTGGACAATGTCTTCTGTTCGAAATGGCCCTTTTTGCAGGGTTATCCCCAAACGTTTTGCTTCTTCCTCCTATTTTTTCCTGACCTGATGTTGTTGGTTTTAGAACTCTAGGCACTTTACCACAGCTGATCAGTGCTAAAGTGCATATGATCTCTGTGTAAATTGAGTTATGGATTGGTGTTTCCATGATTGGCATATTTGTGTCAGGGCCGGTAAATCAAATGCTATCAGTGGGCCTGCAAAAACAACAGTTGATGGACAGAATGCAGAACAATGTCATCATTCACCCCAGTACAGAGATCTGGGCCTAAATCCATCGTTTTTTGCTCACTATGCCATTCCAGTTTGAACCCAGCCATATGCAAATCAGTCTTGACCTTGTGCCTCATGGGAACAGTCCAGCCCGAACTGCCAAACCAGGTCCTCCCTGGACTGGAAACAAGCATCCTAGGACCGGTTTCGGGGTTTCACCCCTCTTCAGCTAGGATAGCTTGATTCCAGTGGCATGGAGAGCACGGGACCCACGTCTGGACATACCCTTCCCACTCGGGGTGACAAATGCAAAAACAACAGTTGATGGACAGAATGCAGAACAATGTCATACATTCCCCCCAGTACAGAGATCTGGGCCTAAATCCATTGTTATTTTGCTCACCATGCCGTTCCAGTTTGAACCCAGCCATATGCAAATCAGTCTTGACCCTGTTCCTCATGGGAACAGTCCAGCCCGAACTGCCAAGCCAGGTCCTCCCTGGACTGGAAACAAGCATCCTAGGATCAGTTTCGGGGATTCACCCCTCTTCAGCCAGGATAGCTTGATTCCAGTGGCATGGAGAGCACGGGACCCACGTCTGGGCATACCCTTCCCACTCGGGGTGACAAATGCAAAAACAACAATTGATGGACAGAATGCAGAACAATGTCATATATTCACCCAAGTACAGAGATCTGGGGGGGCGCTAGGTGGCGCACAAACGGAATGGCCGCTCTATAATGAGGCTCCCATAGCCCGTCACTTGCATCCTTCAATTATCCTGCTCGCATACTGTGGTGGCAGGTCAAGACTCTTTCCGACGCGGCGGGAACCCTTTGAGAAGCCTCGAGGAAAGTTTGGTGCGGTTTGGGCCATGAACTTCGGAGATAGACGGCCGGGAAGTGTGGCCGGGACGCTGCGAGTGCACACGCGGAGAGCGGCGATCGGCGGCCGGGCGTACGTGAGGCCGCGGCTGCACATGTGGCGTTAGGCCCCGGGGAGCGCCCTGCACGCCGGAAGATCCCGGAGCAGGAGAGGTCAGTGCGG
This sequence comes from Triturus cristatus, assembly GCF_964204655.1. NCBI lineage: Eukaryota > Metazoa > Chordata > Amphibia > Caudata > Salamandridae > Triturus > Triturus cristatus. Next base: position 1,189,732,027 of record NC_140592.1, read on the forward strand.
GATCGCACCCTGACGGCGGCATTTGCAGGTATCTGTCAGCAGGGGAGGGGCTGAGAGCGCATTTTGACCAGGAGCAGAGAGGGCATCAGCGGCGATAGCGCTTGAGAAGTGGTTGAGGAGCGGAGTTTGAAGGCAGTGCGGGGCTGGCGAAGGAGCCCCCCCTCTCCCCTCCCCAGCTGCCAGGAAGAGTATCGGCGAGGCGCAGAGCTGTGTACCGGGACCGGCCTGGTGGCGGGGCATATATAGACTGAGAGCTGAATGCCTGGGAGGACCCCTGAACAGGACGAGCTAAATACGACAGTGAGTCCGGGCTGGGCGTGCTGCTGGGGACACCTTGGCTGTGAAAGGAGATCGATTTGAAGGGACACTGCATGATTCAGGCGCTGATGCTCCCTGGGTGAAGGTTCTGGAGCTCTCGTCGGCGGAGATAGCGCGGTGGTTGCAGCTGCACTTAAAGTGAGCCGGGTGGGAGCAGGACTTGCCATGCGGATTGCGGGCTCGAGGGGCTGACCTGCGCTTAACCCACTGAGGGGCCATTGAAAATTTGACCATCAGGACGGTTGAGATATTGGTGGGAGTGGAGGAAGTAGAGTGCGGTGAGAGCCGGAGAGGATACAGGACGGCAGAGAACACCGGTTGACCGGGAAACAGGAGTGCGACCTGGCGCATGGGGTAGGTCGACGCTAGGCCTATACCACCGCTTCGGGGTCAGCATGGGGAAAGCGGATGCCAAACAACCGAAACTGAATTTTGAGACAGTGCGGCGCGGAACACAGGCCTCGCAAGCAGCACCACCCCACGAGGGTCGGAATGGGGCACAAGACGGAGCTACGGCGCCAGATACGGACGTGCAGAGTATCTTGCAGGAGATCCGCCAGGGCTTTGCCACTGTGGTTGAGAAAGTAGACCGCATGTCGACCAGAATGGATGCCATAGTCCACAAACTTGAAGGGCACGAGGAGCGCCTAACGGAAGCTGAGCGGCGCATATCGGATGTGGAAGATGTGACCTCCAGCCATACCACGCGGCTTGCCCGGATGGACAATCTGTTGAGAGTAATTGCCGCAAAGAATGAGGATTTGGAAGCACGCAGTCGGCGCAACAATATACGCGTACTGGGAATTCCGGAATCAACCAACGTTGGAAGGATGGAAGAATATATAGAAAAACTTCTCTTATCCTCGGTGGGCACGGAAGCATTCTCCAGCCAGTTCATTGTGGAACGTGCCCATAGAGCCCTTGGCCCGAGGCCGCCGCCGGGGGGGAGCCCGCGTCCGATAATTGCGAGACTATTAAACTGCAGAGACCGCGACGTGGCACTGCGTGCTGCCAGAGGCAAACAGACTCTGACATATGATGGGAACTCCTTCTCCATTTATCCTGACTTTACGCCCATGGTACAAGAAGAGAGGCGAAAACTTCTAGAGGTCAAGGCTAAACTGCGAAAGGCACAAATTGACTATGCGTTGCTCTATCCGGCACGCCTCAGGGTGACATATCAGGGCAGACAACACTTCTTTACCGCGCCAGCCCAAGTGGAAGACTTTCTCAAGCAGCTGAAGAGGCCGAACCGTGCAGGCGGCGGAGAATCATCGGCAAAGCGGATGGTCTCTGAGAGAGAGGCGGAGGACTCCCAGGCGGGTTCTGCGACCGGACCCGGAGGAGGCCCGCCCGAGGCCTAATGGACACAACTATAGCAGTGGCAGCCATCGTGACTGAGCTGAGTACTGTTGATAACTGCTGATTTAAGCGAGCGAATGACTTGTAGTGCCGGGCGCCCTCTGGCCCCTGGAGCCCGAGTGTTTCCTTTGGGGGGGAGCTTTGGCTGGCTTTGGGGGTGAGAGGTGATTGTGCGGCTACCTAGTGAAAGCCCCCAGCGGGTATTACCCTGGGACAGTTCGCTGCACATCCGAGATGGATGTTGTGGCATATGCGATTGTCATGTTGGGGTCGGGGAGGGAAGGGGGGGCTACATCGCTGGCAAGTTGTATTGTATTGTATTGTAAATAAATTTATAAGGCGCACAGCTACCCACCATGGGGTCTCCCGGCGCCAAAGATGAAAAAGACCCAACTGAGATAACTATCTACTGAGGAAAGAGCCAAGTTTTCAGGCCCTTACGAAACTGTGTGAAAATAGATTGAGATTTTAAAGAAACAGGGAGAGAATTCCAAAGCTTCGGGGCAAGGTGAGAAAAGGAGCGACCCCCCATTCTAACCAGTCTGAATCTGGGGATCACGAAGTTACCTTGAGAGGCTGATCTAAGGGCACGGGAAGGGGCATATGGGTGGACCAGTGAACGTAGGTAGAGTGGTGCCGAACCATGTTTAATTTTAAACATAAAGCAGAGAGCCTTAAATTAATTGCGGCTCTCTATACACAGCCAATGTAAGTCCCGCAAACAAGGAGAGATGGATGATCTCCTAGGGACCTTGCAAACGAGCCGGGCGGCAGAATTCTGCACCAGCTGGAGCTTCTTACGTACCTCCTGGCTACAACCCAGAAAGAGTACATTGCCATAGTCGAGGCGAGAGGTGACAAGGGTTTGGACCGCGGTACGTCTTGTTGAAACGGGGAGTAGCCAGAGGATTTTTCGGAGCCACCTTAAGATGGTGAAACAGGTGGCTGAAATGCTGACAACTTGCTGACGCATAGATAGAGATTCGTCCAGCAAGAAGCCCAGGTTACGTACATGCGTAACCGGTTGGGGTAGCGGGCCCATTGCCAAGGGCCGATGGTTCGGGCCCCAAAGATGTTTGTCCTTGCCCAATATAACCACTTCGGTTTTATCGCCGTTGAGTTTTAATAGATTCACCTGCATCCATTCAGCCACGCGACCAAGTCCCTCCTGTAGTGTTGAAAAAGAACACTCCTTGTTTGAGGATAGGGAGAAGATAATCTGCGTGTCATCTGCGTAAGAGTAGAGGGATAGTCCCACATCCTCCGCAATCGAGGCCAGGGGTCGCACGTAGATGTTAAAAAGCATAGGGCTTAGCGTGGACCCCTGGGGAACCCCATGAGCAGATGCACGAATAGAGGAGGAGCAACTTGATGAAAAAACCTGAAATGAGCGCTGACATAAAAACGAGGCTAGCCAGGACAGAGCAGACCCAGCCACCCCAGCATTTTTTAGTGCGGTGAGAAGAATGGAATGGGACACCGTGTCAAAGGCGGCGTTCAAGTCAAGTAGGATCAGTGCCATAGTTTCGCCTTGATCTAAATGAGCACGTAGAGTCTCAGTAACCCCCAGTAGGGCAGTTTCCGTGGAAAAGTTTGTGCGGAAACCTGACTGAGAGGAATGAAGATAGCCTGTTGCCTCCACATGGGCAGTTAGATGAATGTTAACATGCTTCTCCAAGATTTTTGAAAACATAGGTAGCAGGGAAATAGGCCGAAAGTTTGCAAAAATTTTAGGATCCGCCCCAGGTTTCTTCAGCAGAGGGATGACCATGGCCCTCTTCCATTCAACGGGAACAATGGACTCCCGAAGAGAGGCATTAAGCAGTTCTTGAATCACAAGAAGGGGGGCATGTGCGAGCTGGCCAAGAATGGTAGGAGGCATAGGATCTAAAGGAGATCCAGATTTCACCTTAGAAAGACAGAGGCGTAAAGACTCTTGATCCAATAACGGCCATTCCGCGATCACTTCCTTGGGAGAAGGACTCTCACCATGAATAGTGGGGAAGAACTCACTACTGAGCAGTGGTGAAATTGCTGCCAAGGAACTGTGGATAATTTTTACTTTGGTGATAAAGAAGTCAGCGATCCCATTACATTGGGATTCCTCAAGTATTGGGGGGGCAGGAGATGTATCAGCCCCTGCCAACTTCTTTATTGTGGAAAAAAGAGCCTTGGGGCGATTGCTGGCCTTAGAAATAGAATCAGAGATGAATGTCCCTTTCGTTTTTCTACAGGCTAGATGGTAGTGTTTTAAAGCTGACCTATAAGTTAATTTACTCTCTGCTGAATAGGTTTTCCTCCAGCACCTTTCCAGGTGTTTGCACTTAACCTTCATTGTTTTAAGATTCTGCGTAAACCAAGGAGCAGGGGGCAGGTGTACAAGAGGACGCTTAGTGCATAAAGGGAGATGGTGCTCGATTGTAGACGACAGCCAGTGGGCCACTTCCAAATTAAGAGAGGACACCGGAAGAGAGATGTCAGGCATGTAGATGTCAGCTCAGCATTGAGCTTATCCAAATCCAGTTTAGACCAGGCTCTGAACCCACCAGCGTTAAGGGGCAGGGCTGGTGGGGCAGCACTGTCTGAGGTAAAACTGAATTGAACAGCAAAGTGATCGGACCAGACAAGGGGGAGGTGCGGAGTACTGCAGTCGAGCAGAATGTTGGATAGAACTGGATCAAGCAAGTGTCCGGCCTGATGGGTAGGTCCCTGATTGCATAAAACTAAATTAATTGCCTCACAATCAGCTAGAAACGCTTTACTCATGTTGTTATTAGCGTCATCTAGATGAAGATTAAGATCTCCTAGGATAACGAAGTTTGCAGCCTTCAAAACATACGGAGCTATCTGCTCTGTGAATGAAGAGAGCCACTGAGTAGATTTGTCTGGGGGACGATAAAGAAGAATACCTGAAAGGGTCAGGTGGGGTGAGAGTGTCAGTTTAAACAGCCCCGCTTCACAGTCGGGAAATGGTAAAGCTTCTAACCGGCAAGTGTAGATGTCTTTAAATATAATTGCGATCCCACCACCTCTCCCAGAACTGCGGTCTCTTCTCAAAATAACATAGCCAGGTGGAAGGGCACTGGCCACATCTGCACAGGAACTAGAATGAAGCCAAGTTTCTGTGAGAAATAATGCATCCGGGAGAACGGTGCTTAACAAATCAAATATATGTTCCTTGTTTTTAGGGAGGGACCTGCAGTTGATACTCCAAAAATTAAAGGTGGAGCTTACTGATCTCGCTGAGGCTTTAGTTGTGTAGGGTACAGATTGAGTTTTGCCTCTGTTATAACTAAATGTGAAATCACAACCTGTGCAGTTGGCCAAAGGTGTAACTGACAAGTCATAGGGTATACAAACGCATTCCTTACCCCGTAGCTGGTACAGTTCCCTAGCAGAGTATTTGCGGCATGAGCTACTATCTCGCTCGTCAGGAACAGCGTTTATGGCCGCTGGGCGCTCTAGGGCGCGGACGTGCGCAGACGGGATTGCCTCTGGCGCGCCTCCGGCGCGCCATTGGCGCGCCCGCTGCGCGTGCGCGCTGCGCACTTGCATTGGAGTGAATAAGTAGCGGCCGGTGATGTAAGGGGGCGTGGCCAAGTGCGGAAGTGACCCTCCCACTACACTCGCGAATAGGAACGAGTGTTGGGGGGCGTCCTAGCAGCACAGCGCAAGAGTATTCAATGCCTCCCACTTTAGACCCCACAACCACACACAGCAGGCAGTTGGGGCTGCTTCAGTGGGTGGGGGGGGAACACGAGGGACAGTTGCTGGTTACCATATGTTTACCTTCCAGAAGGATGCTAATGGACATAGCACCGGGGGAAGTTGGGTTGAGTTCAAAGGTGTGCATCTCGGATTGTCAAAGAGTTCAGGTGATACAATAGGAGGTTTGGCGCTTTATCATGCAAGAATAGTGCAGGAGGACATGTATGGTGCTCGGGAATATGGCTGAGAGGTCGGCTGGCAGTCTGAATATTGTTTCATGGAATGTTCGGGGGCTGGGGGATGCGCGGAAGAGGCGACAATTGCTTGCGTACCTAGACAGGCATCACACACATATTGCCATGTTGCAGGAAACACATTTTGCGCCTCAGGGGGCTGGAAGCTTTGCGACCAAGTGGGCAGAACACAGGGTTTTCTCCTCCTATTCTTATGCGCGTGGGACAGTTATCCTTATAAAAAGGCAGGTACCCTTCCATCTCATGGGTTCCGTGGGGGATGAACAGGGACGATATTGTATAGTGTGGGGGCGGATGGGCTCGATATCAGTGACCCTGGCCTGTTGTTACGGGCCAAATGTGGATGACCCGGCGTTTTTTACTGCACTATGGGCAAGGATATTTGAGAAGGGCTCCCGGCACATTATTTGGGGTGGGGACTTCAACGTCACGTATAACCCGGGGTGTGATAGGTCGCAACTGGCCCCCCCATCACTACACCAAGGTGGCTGGGGTTATCAGGGACACAATCGATGCACATCAACTGCTAGACGCTTGGAGGCACGCACACCCGGGCTTGCACGAAGGCACACACTTCACGGCGCAGGCAGCCTCATGGGCGAGGCTTGATTATTGGCTGGTGTCTAGGGGGTTGGGACCAGCGATCTCGAAGGTGCAACATCTGCCCAGAACATACTCAGATCATGCCCCAGTTCTACTCACGCTGGCCTCCGCGGACCTCGGGGTACCGAGAGGTGCCTGGCGCTTGCAGGCCACTATGTTGCTTGATGAGGTCTTCCGAGAGGAATTGCTGGAGGAAATACAGGACTTCTTTGCTCGCAATAAAGGCTCAGTGGACAGTGTAGAAATTATTTGGGAGGCGTTTAAAGTAACGATGCGAGGGTACTGCATGTCCAAGGGGTTCGGGGTACTGAAGGATCATACTAACACACTAACTAGGCAGGAGAGGGAGTTAAAAGTGATGGAGGAGGAGATGGCCCGTACACCCTCAGCCGCGCTTCAGGCGCGATTCAGAGACACGCTCACAGAGTATATGACTGCAGCGGAGCGGGAGACGTGTTTTCGGGGGAAATACTGGAGGGCTCGCTGCTATGGGGAGGGGGACCGACCGGGGAGGATGCTGGCAACTTCAGTTAGGAAACCTCGCTATTCAAATTATATCCTGGAGATTGAAGACTCTGAGGGAGAGGTGTACCGGGACACCGCTAACATTCTTAACACATTCACGAAACATTATGGGCACTTGTATACCACCACCAGAAAGGATGAACTAGATCTGGAGGGATTTTTGGGGGACGTGGCGCTGGGATGGCTTAGTGATAGGCAAAGGGAGTTTCTATGTGCACCGTTTGAATTGGACGAGGTTCGGGAAGCTATTATGGGTATGCAGTCCGGGAAAGCCGCTGGAACGGATGGCCTCCCTATAGAATTTTACGAGACGTATATAGATATTATGGCCCCAGTACTGAGAGAAGTCTATGAGGAATCGCTGGAGATGGGCACCCTTCCTGCGTCTATGAGGGAAGCACTGATAGTCTTGTTGCAGAAGCCTGGGAAGCCGCCCCGGCATTGTGACTCCTATAGGCCACTATCCCTCCTTAATTGCGATGCCAAAATACTGGCCAAGTTGCTTGCTAACCGTCTGAGTTTGCTCCTTGAAAATTTGGTACTCCCGGACCAATCAGGCTTTGTGCCGGGTAGGGCAACATCCCATAACTTGTGGACCCTGTTTGCGATTCTTAATAATGTCTCGCCTGACTTGCCTCTGGCAGCCGTCTTCCTTGATGCTACTAAAGCATTCGATTCGGTGGAGTGGGATTATATTTTTGGTGTAATGCTGAGAATGGGATTTCCCCCCCTGTTTTTGTCGTGGATTAAACTACTGTATAATGAACCAGTCGCCAAGATACTTATTAATGGACACGCGTCGCAACCGCTCACTATCACGAGAGGTACCCGACAGGGGTGTCCGCTCTCTCCACTTCTCTTTGCTATTGCAGTTGAACCATTAGCAGCGAAACTGCGGCAGCATCATAATGATAATGCATTGAGATGCAATTTGCGGCAGATCCTAATCTCCTTATACGCAGACGACATTACATTATATATCCAAAATCCCCACGACAACTTGAACCCGATACTGCGGGAGTTTATAGTGTTTGGGAAACTGTCGGGGATCCATATCAACTGGAGCAAATCTAGTATATTCCCATTAACGCAGGCGACGCATAAATTTACGTTGGATTACACCTTGGAATGGTGTGATGAGGAGTTGCGCTACCTGGGGATTAGAGTGACGAGAGACAAAGACGAGCTTCTGAGGGTGAATTATGGTACGGCAATAACGCGCATAGCAGACAGTGTGACCCGCTGGATCGCACTCCCCCTGTCCATGGCGGGGCAGGTCTCTCTGATTAAAATGGTGCTCCTGTCTCAGCTGCTTTACTTATTTCTGAATATCCCGTTTTACCCGGGGAGACATTTCTTTACAACACTTAGGTCGGAACTGACGCGCCTGGTCTGGGGAGGTCGGCAGCCACGGCTGCAGTGGGAGGTACTTACCAGGCCATATGCCCAAGGAGGATATGGGGTGCCACACTTTGAACTGTACTATCTCAGTGCGCAGGCCCACTACTCTTGGTACTGGGTGACTCGGCCCAGGTATATGCCGCAGGTTGCGGCTGAACATTGGCTTGCACATCCGATACCGCTAGATGGAGTTTTGTTTGAGCCGGTTACACCTAGAGATAAGTCACCAAATACGGTCACTTGTACGATCGAGGCTTGGCGCCGAATTAGGCACATGTTACAGACACCCATGCAGTATGCGGCTTTGTTGCCACTCACGTACCACCCGAATATGCCTTTGTTACAGGAGGCACTGTTCCATAAGTTCAGGGTACGTATGAATATACAGAACTGGGGGGATTTGTATCACGAGGGGAAGTTTTGCTCTGCAGATCACATGTTGCAGGGTTCCCATCAAACCCCACTTGATCTCTTTCTGTACACCAGGTTGAGACAGGGGATTCGTGCTATTACTCCGGACTTCCCGAGTGAGCCAGAGACGTGCGCTCCACTGCAGGTAATGTTGAAATGCAAGACGGCCACACGTTTGGTCTCTTTAGTTTATAGAACAGTGCACACTCAAAGGGGAATGGCTGATCCGCTCTCTCACACGCGATGGGACGCGGAGCTTACTGAGGAACTTTCGGATGAGCAATGGGAGTATTGCTGTTTGCAGACAGAGAGAGTGACGGCCAGCATCAGACTCCGCATGATACATTACAAGTACCTACACAGACTATACTATACGCCGGTTAAAATGCACAGGTATCGGCTGAGAGAGAGGGATTGCTGTGAACGATGTGGTGCCCCTGGGGCGGACTTTCTACACCTGGCGTGGGAGTGCCCGGAGGTGAATACCTACTGGCGACGGGTCTTCGAAGCGCTGACTTGTATGGTGCATACGCGGCTCGAACCCACACCATTACTGGCGCTGCTGGGGTATACCAAGCCGATACAGGCAGCACATAGGAAATTTGTGGCGCTGGGGCTCTTGATGGCAAAGAGGAGGGTGGCATGTCGATGGGGCAGGGGTCGAGCCCCGAAGTTTAAGGAGTGGATCACTGATCTTGTCACATGCCAAGAGCAACTTGATATATACTCTGAGTTATTGCCTAGCGCTTCTAGGCCACGGAACATATGGTCCCCCTTGACCTGCTATTTGCTTGAACATCCGCAGGAGGCGTAGGTACCGGAGACAGAAGGGTTGCCACACTAGCTGGTCGGAGGCTGCGCGTGGGGATGTGGAAGAGTACTGGAGCACAGGGTTGAGGGATTGTGGTGTGCTGTGGTGTCGGTCACATACCGTTGGGATAGTGAACTGATCGGTGCACTGTGAACAATATTGGGAGATTGACCTCCGTGGTTGTAAATGATGATTGCAGTGAGAATGGTGACACTGAGTACAGGGGGCGGGCTACTTGGCCCTCGATGGTTTCGCTGAACTACAGCCATGTTGAGGAAGGGCGTATTACTATGGTGACTGCACTTCTGAAGACACTATGTATGTATTGCCAAACAATGTAAGTGAATATGACACTTCTGACGATGCTATTGTATGTAACAAACTTAATAAACAGAAATTAAAAAAAAAAAAAAAAGTACAGAGTTCTGGGCCTAAATCCATTGTTTTTTTGCTCACCATGCCGTTCCAGTTTGAACCCAGCCACATACAAATCAGTCTTGACCCTGTGCCTCATGGGAACAGTCCAGCCCGAACTGCCAAGCCAGGTCCTCCCTGGACTGGAAGCAAGCATCCTAGGACCGGTTTCGGGGTGGCATGGTGAGCAAAAGAATGATGGATTTAACCCAGATCTCTTGACTGGGGGTGAATGTTATGATTTGTTCTGCATTCCGTCCATCAATTGTGTGTCTTTTGCTTTCTCATCCTAAGTGCGCCAGGTATGCCCAGACGTGGGTCCTGGGCTCACTGTGCCACTGGAATCAAGCTATCCTGGCTGAAGAGGGGAAACCCCGAAACCGGTCCTAGGATGCTTGTTTCCGGTCCAGGATTGAATCGCGGATGTTGATGAATAAGCGAGGTCGATACTCTGCGTCTACCGGAGACACCCGGGTCAGCAGCAAAAATCAACCGCATGTACGGTAATAGTGTGTTGCACGGAACCAACGCACGTCAGAAGGACCCACATGTTTTGGGGTTTATGAAGCTCACAAAAGGAACCAGATAAGCTGCATTCATATTTGGACCCATTTGGACGCAACTCTACGGCGGAAACTGTAGTAAACAACCCGCATTTTCATACGTCTCTAGAAATAGTGAAGCCACAATGATTGTATGAACACGCAGAAGTCTCTGAAAAGCACTGACCGGACAAGACCGCTCTCATCCGTCTCTATCTTGACTGATACATTACTGAAGTACTTTGTTACCAAGATCTCCCCACATCATTTAGGGCTTGTCGCCCCTCCTGTTGGTGGCCCTGAAGAAGGTGTCCTTTCACCGAAACGCGTGTAGGCCCCTTTCCATCTAGAGGAGAGGTCTCCAGAGATCCAATACTATCTGAAATAACTGTACTCACTGTTACTTCCTTTGTTCAAACTTGTCTTGGAGACTATGTCAAACTACTAAATGTTTGTTGCTATAAAAATTCTTTTAGATATGAGTATGACTGATGAATGTGTGAGAGTATGAATTGTCTTTTATATGATTAGCCACGGGGTTATGCTTTAGGTTTTTGATATTATAAAATTAATATACATGTGAAATGTTAACAAAATAATGGAGACAACTCTTCAATGAGTGTTTACTGAAACTGATAAAAAAACTTTTTAAAAAAATATAAATAAAAATTGTTAGTAAATAAACACATTTCTTTGTTTAATTTTCTATGTTATGTTGGCAGGTGAGAACTTTTTCAAGTCTCATACAAAATAATATAGGTCCAGAAAGAGTCTCCCTATAATACTTTTTGTCCTTTCCCCCCTTCTCTTGGACCTTTAATTACCTTAGGGGGGGCCTTCCGTTTAGATTTCTTTGTTCTGCATTCCGTCCATCAATTGTGTGTCTTTTGCTTTCTCATCCTAAGTGCGCCAGGTATGCCCAGACGTGGGTCCTGGGCTCACTGTGCCACTGGAATCAAGCTATCCTGGCTGAAGAAGGGTGAAACCCCGAAACCGGTCCTAGGATGCTTGTTTCCGGTCCAGGGAGTGTGAGAAGTTGGCCTGATGTATGATGTCACTAGTTATAGTGTACACCTTATATCAGTCCAAATACCCTTATGGTGATTGGTTGTAAAGTCAACCTTATAGACCAGCTATCCTAGTGGTAGCATGGACAAGAGCAGTCTTAGGCTAAACTCTGAATGGCATGTGAAGCCAGCTGTGATACCATATATAATCCCTTGAATACCAAATGAAAGGACACCACAACAGATATATATATAAAATAAAGTGTATTTATTCTAAGCAAACCCTCAGCACTCTTTATGAGTTTAGAGGTAAGTACAACACAGTCTTATTAATGCATACAGTAAGTCACACAGGTAAGTAATACAGTTAGGCCCTAGGGGCCACGCAAACCATATACTAAAGAAGTGGTATAAGAACCACTGTCACGGAAATAGAATAGGCCTAGGCCTAGGGAATCGCTGGGGCTACACTACACTAGCGTTAGTTAGGGAGTGGGAGGCCCACGGGATTCGTGTGCAGAGTGGAAACACTCACGCGTAATGCGTAAAAGTCAATAGTAATGTTACAGTTTAGAAATAGATAGATTTAGGACACTTCCGGAGTAGCTAGGAAGTTGAGACTTGAAAACTAGACACTAGGATAGTCACTATCCTGATGAGCACCGGAGTACCCAAGTTACCTAGCCCACAGGCTGCGGGTGCATAGGGGTGAAGATGCGTCGTTTTCGTCGTCGACTCCTATGGATGCCTGAAGAAAGATGCTGACAGGCAGTCAGGAGAGAGTGTCCGGTGGATCCCAAGCCTGGGATCAAGAAGAGAAGAAACCTGCAAGCAGAGGGGACAGAGTCAAGGTCACTAGCCAGTGACCACGTGGAACCAGGAAGGAACCAGGCGATGTCGTGAAGAGTTGCAGGTGAAGGTGAAGCTTGTCGCTGCAGCCAGGAGGACCAGGAAGCGTCGAGGACGACCAGGACCAGGAGGCGAGCTGTCCCACGAAGGCTCTTGCTGTCGGCGGCGTCGAAGTTGGACTAGGACTCACCAAGCCTTGGCAAGCGGAACCCACGAAGAACAAGGGACTTGCTTCTGGTGCAGACCAGGAGGGTCTGGGGTGCTTCTTCTTTGCAGAGAAGCGGGAGCCAGTCTGGAGGAGCCAAACCAGCGCAGAAGATTTCAGGGAGCGTCGTCACAGAGGCCACTAGCCAGCGGGCAAGCAACCGGACAGACGCGGCAAGCAGGAAAATGCTGAAGGGCCCCACGCAGAACTCGTGGAGTGTGGGGGGCTGGTCTTCGGTGCAGATGGTGCTTGGGGTTGGGGCTTCTCAATCCCCGGTGCACAACTTCGAGGGTACCTCAGAAGCTGCGCTGTAAGTTACTAGCCACTTTTCCCAGGTAGCCGGTCCCACGTCGCTCGTCGCCTCCACGGATCTCAGCTCTGCTGCAGATGTGGATGAGGGTCGGAGAAGTCTGGAAATCAAGGCTCTGGTCGGGCTCTGCAGTCGGTTCCTCGTAGAACGGTCGCAAAGCAAAGGGTAGTCTCTTGATGGTGCCTGTTTGCACAGGGTAGCCACTCCTTGGCTACAAGGGAGATTCTTCAGTCTTCTTCTTTCGTCGAATGTCGAAGGTCCAGAGTTTCTGTTCAGTTTTGCAGGTTCAGGATAATCTAATCTCTTGAGGCCCAACTCCCACTCTTATACTAATCTGGGGGGCTGGGATACCTGCTAGGTCACGCCTTATGGGTGGGACCTGGGAGGGGGTGGTTACACCCACTTCCCTTTGTCCAGTTTCGCGCCAGAGCTGGGGCTGGAGTGCCCCAGCGCCGGTTTGAACTGGACTATGCAAGGAACACCTTGTGTGCCCCAGGCATGTCTCATTCCTTTCAGCCCACCCTGCCCCAATACACTAAAGGCTGTCTGGGGAGGTGCTAGCACCTCCCCAAGCAGGAAACCTATTGTCCAGGCCTCCCTGGCTGGGATCACTCCCAGCAGCAGGAGGTCAGACTTGTGTCTGTGGCAGCAGCATCCATTTTGTGATGCTGAGGCTTTGGTTAGAGATAAACAGCAAAGTAGGATTTTAACATGTCTCTCCCTCTAGAAGGGAGGAATAATATCCTCATCACCAGAAATGGTATGGGGGTATTATTCCAAAGTGTTAGACACCTTACACGACATGTTTTGATAAAGCCAAACCATAGTTACCATAACCGTTTAAGATTATAAGGCACTTTAAGAGTATATGGTAGGCTATATCATAGAACAGCTATAAGGACATGGTTCCGAAAGCTGCAGACAGGCTCAGCTCATGCTAGAGCACCATCTCACATGTTACCAAGCACTCTGCCTCCAGGATTGTTAAGGCCTGCCATAGGAGTGACTGATAGGTACACAGGTGTCTATATATAAGGGCAGATATAGGCATACTATATCTAAGCAAGGGGTGATTACACGACCTTGCCCCAGCTGAGTGATCAGACAGTTGTGTCTGATTGGAAGGCCAGACCAGGGGTGGCATAATACATGCTGCAGCCCCTGGGAGGCCTAGGGTACACCTATGCCCTGGGTACCTAGGGTACACTATACAGGGTCCAATAAGGTGATCCTTACCAATTGGGTATGTACCTAGGGTACATGGAGTCCATTTTACAGAGAGAGCAGACAGCCTGAGACCCTGAATGGCAGGATCTCAGGCCAACTAAGTCGAAAAACCAGCTAGACACTAGGCAAAAAGTTGGGGGTAACCATAGTCAGATATCCACCTTCCTACACAACCCCCCCCCAAACGAAAGGAGATAAGGCTGGCCTTGACAAGGTAAGCCTCTATTGCCTGAGTGGCCATATAAGGAAGAACCAGCACTGGCATGGTTACCCCCTGTCTCATGGTCCACTAAGCAATCCCTCATCCTAAAGATATCATAGGGTCTCCACCATAGGGAATCTCTACCTTTGGTGTGTCTTTGCAAAGTAAAAGGCTGGTGTTGAGATGGAGTACTGAAGTGAGTGTCCCCAAAGTGAGGCCTCAGCTTCCTCCAATCATCCTCCACCATGGATGCCTTTCTTTCTCTAACTGAGTTGCACTGTGCTCTCAGGGTCAGCCTCTGGCTACCTAAAGCTGGAGGCTGGGTCCCTTTTGTGGGCTTACTGGAGGGACAGGTCAGGTTTGGGGCCCTAAGGTCCCATGTTTGCCTGTGCCCAACAGAATCCCTCTGGGGGAGGTCCCTAACTACCTGTGAAGGGGATCCCTCAGGAATGTTTTTACCCATCACCTGGCTAGGGCAACTAACCAGGCAATCCTCATTCTTTTGAAGGGGGGGTTCTTGTGGACAGGGGCACTCTTGGGGTCCACTGGCCTCCCTGACCTCTGCAGCCCTGGGCTGACTGAGGCAGGGTAGAGAGAGGCAGGCTACCTGCACCAGACTGGGTCCCACCTTGGAAGGGGCCACTGACATCAGAGGCTCTGCCAGGCCAGGCCTGGCTACCTCTGGGGCAGTTCCTTCACAAGGGGTGAGGTCAGATCCCTGAGGAGGCTGACCTTTTCCTAATGTCTGGGGAGAGGGAGACTTTTCTTCCTCCCCACTACTCTCTGTTTGTGTGGAGTGATCCATAGTTTCAGGCTTCACTACACCTATATCAGTCTGAGTGTGGGCTGAGACCATTACAGCCTTGCCAACCTTTTCAGGAAGGCACTCAGTTTGTGTTTGAGCTGTGACTGTCACAGCTCTGCCAATTTCTACAGGGAAGTCTGTCTGTGCCTGGGCTGTGGCTACCACTGCCCTTCCAACCTTTTCAGGGAGGAAAGCTACTTGGACAGGGGTGGTGACTGGCACAACCCCACTACCCTTTTTGGAAAGGCCTACCATTTTAGAATGGGTGTCTTGTTCAACTCCAGCCCAAGCTGAGAGTTCTAAGTCATTCCCCAGCAAGCAGTCCACAGGCAAGGTTGGAGACACTGCCACCCTTTTAGGGCCAGTGACACCTCCCCAGCTGAGACATACCTCTGCCATGGGATGACTGTTCTGTTTGCCATCAATGTTAGTTACCTGGTATGAGAAACCAGGCAAAAGCTGCTCAGAGGGAACTAGCCTATGGGCCACCATAGTGATGCTAGCTCCAGTGTCTCTGTAGGCCTCAGCTTTTCTACCATTGATGTAGGGTTCCTGTCTGTACCTACCCAAAGTGTTGGGAAAGGCAGTGAAGTTGGCAAACCCCATGCCACCATCACAGACAAGAGTAGCTGCTGCAGGGGAATTGGCTAAGCCAGGATCCCCCTGTGTTCCCCAAGAAAACCCAACCAAATTTTTGGGGGCACTCCCACCACCTGGGGGATTACTGCTGACAGTAATAGGTGGTGTGACAGGAGTAGTTGGAGGAACAGTTTTGTTTTTAGCCTGTGGACAACTGCTGTCAGTTTTCCAATGCCCAGGTGTTTTACACACATGGCAGTAAGGCTTTTTAACTGTGGTAGAGGAGGGAGCTTGGGACCCACCACCCTGTGTGGAGTTTTGGGGCCCTGAGGAAGATTTCTCTTTTGCTTTATCCCCACCCTTCTCTTGAGGCTTGGTGGTATCTTTCTTTTGGTCACCACCCTGATTTTTAGGCCTAATCCTGGTCCTGACCCATTTATCTGCCCTCTTTCCCAATTCTTGGGGAGAGGTCAAATCTGAGTCTACCAGGTGTTGATGGAGAAGCTGGTTCTGACAATTACTAAGGATCTGCTCCCTCATAATCAAGTTGTACAATCCTGTATAGTCCTGCACCTTGCTGCCAGTTAACCAACCTTCCAAAGCCTTAGTGGCACAATCCACAAAATCAGACCAGTCCTGTGTCTGTGTCTTCTGGGTGTCTCTGAACAACAACCTATATTGCTCAGTGGTTAAGCCAAACCCATCTATCAGAGCACTCTTCAGGACTTTGTAATTGTTTGCATCCTCATCACTGACTGTGAGGAGCTTGTCTCTACCTTTGTCAGAAAAGGAGAGCCACAAGATAGCTGCCCACTGACTTTGGGGTACCTGCTGTACTTTGCAGGCCCTCTCCAAAGCAGTCATCCATTTGTGGATGTCATCCCCATTCTGATATGGGGGGACTATCTTGCTTAGGTTTCTATGGTCATAAGACCTATCCCTATCTCTAGGAATGTTGCTGCCACCAGTGGGTTCTGACCCACACAATTTTTGCTCTCTAGCCAGAGCAAGCTTCTCTTTGGCAAGGGCAATTTCTTCCCTCTGAATCCTCAGATTAGCTTCCCTCATTCTGGCTTTATGCTCCTTTCTCTCAGGTGAAGTCATTCCCCTGTGAGAGGAAGCATTAGAGATGCTAGAAACATGGGAGTGGATGGATTCCCTTGAAGGGGATCTGTCCCTCCTGCTTCTCTGTGAAAGCCTACTTGGGGGTCTGTATGGGGGGACCCCATGCAAACTCCCATGTAAACTTAGGTTAGCCTGGCTAAGTCTTCCTACTTGGCCCTGGCTGTCTACCTCTTCCTCTGAAGTCCCATCTGACTCATCTGTGGTGGGTAGACCCTTATCTACAGCTATGGCACCATCCCTGGCAGCTCTTTCAGCATCATAGGCCTCCAGAAGCTCCACTAGCTGTCTAAGGGTAGGGTTTGCACCCTGTTTTATTCCTCTGGAGGTACACAATTGTCTCATCTCCTGGAATGTTAAGGTATCATACCTAGAGGGGGTCTTCTGCAGACCTGCCCCTCCTGAGAGAGCATCTACTTGATCTCCTCCCAGAGGCATGATCTAGTGAGGGTGTGGTGTGTGCACCTACCTACACTAGTTGTTTCTACTAAACCTCTCTAGTAGTTGTAGTCAGGGTGTGTTATTCCCTTCAACCTACAACTACTAAGTCCAGTAGGACTTAAGTATTTTAAACTATGTTATATGTACCTAGACAATATCTGTGTGATCTTTCAATTTAGTATCACAAGATTACAATGGTATTACAACAGCAAGCTCAGATCCCAACCGCTGCTCACCAATGTGAGAAGTTGGCCTGATGTATGATGTCACTAGTTATAGTGTACACCTTATATCAGTCCAAATACCCTTATGGTGATTGGTTGTAAAGTCAACCTTATAGACCAGCTATCCTAGTGGTAGCATGGACAAGAGCAGTCTTAGGCTAAACTCTGAATGGCATGTGAAGCCAGCTGTGATACCATATATAATCCCTTGAATACCAAATGAAAGGACACCACAACAGATATATATATAAAATAAAGTGTATTTATTCTAAGCAAACCCTCAGCACTCTTTATGAGTTTAGAGGTAAGTACAACACAGTCTTATTAATGCATACAGTAAGTCACACAGGTAAGTAATACAGTTAGGCCCTAGGGGCCACGCAAACCATATACTAAAGAAGTGGTATAAGAACCACTGTCACGGAAATAGAATAGGCCTAGGCCTAGGGAATCGCTGGGGCTACACTACACTAGCGTTAGTTAGGGAGTGGGAGGCCCACGGGATTCGTGTGCAGAGTGGAAACACTCACGCGTAATGCGTAAAAGTCAATAGTAATGTTACAGTTTAGAAATAGATAGATTTAGGACACTTCCGGAGTAGCTAGGAAGTTGAGACTTGAAAACTAGACACTAGGATAGTCACTATCCTGATGAGCACCGGAGTACCCAAGTTACCTAGCCCACAGGCTGCGGGTGCATAGGGGTGAAGATGCGTCGTTTTCGTCGTCGACTCCTATGGATGCCTGAAGAAAGATGCTGACAGGCAGTCAGGAGAGAGTGTCCGGTGGATCCCAAGCCTGGGATCAAGAAGAGAAGAAACCTGCAAGCAGAGGGGACAGAGTCAAGGTCACTAGCCAGTGACCACGTGGAACCAGGAAGGAACCAGGCGATGTCGTGAAGAGTTGCAGGTGAAGGTGAAGCTTGTCGCTGCAGCCAGGAGGACCAGGAAGCGTCGAGGACGACCAGGACCAGGAGGCGAGCTGTCCCACAAAGGCTCTTGCTGTCGGCGGCGTCGAAGTTGGACTAGGACTCACCAAGCCTTGGCAAGCGGAACCCACGAAGAACAAGGGACTTGCTTCTGGTGCAGACCAGGAGGGTCTGGGGTGCTTCTTCTTTGCAGAGAAGCGGGAGCCAGTCTGGAGGAGCCAAACCAGCGCAGAAGATTTCAGGGAGCGTCGTCACAGAGGCCACTAGCCAGCGGGCAAGCAACCGGACAGACGCGGCAAGCAGGAAAATGCTGAAGGGCCCCACGCAGAACTCGTGGAGTGTGGGGGGCTGGTCTTCGGTGCAGATGGTGCTTGGGGTTGGGGCTTCTCAATCCCCGGTGCACAACTTCGAGGGTACCTCAGAAGCTGCGCTGTAAGTTACTAGCCACTTTTCCCAGGTAGCCGGTCCCACGTCGCTCGTCGCCTCCACGGATCTCAGCTCTGCTGCAGATGTGGATGAGGGTCGGAGAAGTCTGGAAATCAAGGCTCTGGTCGGGCTCTGCAGTCGGTTCCTCGTAGAACGGTCGCAAAGCAAAGGGTAGTCTCTTGATGGTGCCTGTTTGCACAGGGTAGCCACTCCTTGGCTACAAGGGAGATTCTTCAGTCTTCTTCTTTCGTCGAATGTCGAAGGTCCAGAGTTTCTGTTCAGTTTTGCAGGTTCAGGATAATCTAATCTCTTGAGGCCCAACTCCCACTCTTATACTAATCTGGGGGGCTGGGATACCTGCTAGGTCACGCCTTATGGGTGGGACCTGGGAGGGGGTGGTTACACCCACTTCCCTTTGTCCAGTTTCGCGCCAGAGCTGGGGCTGGAGTGCCCCAGCGCCGGTTTGAACTGGACTATGCAAGGAACACCTTGTGTGCCCCAGGCATGTCTCATTCCTTTCAGCCCACCCTGCCCCAATACACTAAAGGCTGTCTGGGGAGGTGCTAGCACCTCCCCAAGCAGGAAACCTATTGTCCAGGCCTCCCTGGCTGGGATCACTCCCAGCAGCAGGAGGTCAGACTTGTGTCTGTGGCAGCAGCATCCATTTTGTGATGCTGAGGCTTTGGTTAGAGATAAACAGCAAAGTAGGATTTTAACATGTCTCTCCCTCTAGAAGGGAGGAATAATATCCTCATCACCAGAAATGGTATGGGGGTATTATTCCAAAGTGTTAGACACCTTACACGACATGTTTTGATAAAGCCAAACCATAGTTACCATAACCGTTTAAGATTATAAGGCACTTTAAGAGTATATGGTAGGCTATATCATAGAACAGCTATAAGGACATGGTTCCGAAAGCTGCAGACAGGCTCAGCTCATGCTAGAGCACCATCTCACATGTTACCAAGCACTCTGCCTCCAGGATTGTTAAGGCCTGCCATAGGAGTGACTGATAGGTACACAGGTGTCTATATATAAGGGCAGATATAGGCATACTATATCTAAGCAAGGGGTGATTACACGACCTTGCCCCAGCTGAGTGATCAGCCAGTTGTGTCTGATTGGAAGGCCAGACCAGGGGTGGCATAATACATGCTGCAGCCCCTGGGAGGCCTAGGGTACACCTATGCCCTGGGTACCTAGGGTACACTATACAGGGTCCAATAAGGTGATCCTTACCAATTGGGTATGTACCTAGGGTACATGGAGTCCATTTTACAGAGAGAGCAGACAGCCTGAGACCCTGAATGGCAGGATCTCAGGCCAACTAAGTCGAAAAACCAGCTAGACACTAGGCAAAAAGTTGGGGGTAACCATAGTCAGATATCCACCTTCCTACAGGGAGGACCTGGCTTGGCAGTTCGGGCTGGACTGTTCCCATGAGGCACAGGGTCAAGACTGATTTGCATATGGCCAGGTCTAAACTGGGGTGGCACGGTGAGCAAAAGAATGATGGATTAAACCCAGATCTCTTGACTGGGGGTGAATGTTATGATTTGTTCTGCATTCCGTTCATCAATTGTGTGTCTTTTGCTTTCTTGCCCATTAGTGGGCCTGCAGCACTGATTGTGCCACCCACATGAGTAGCCCTGAAAAGGTAACTCAGACCTGCCACTGTAGAGTCTGCACGCAGTTTGCAACTGCCATGCCGACTTGGCAAGTGCACCCACTTGCCAGGCCCTACGCTTCCCTTTTCTTACATATTGGTCACCCCTAAGGTAGACCCAAAGTACCCCTGTGGGCAGGGTGCTGTGTATATGAAAGATAGGACATGCCCTGGTGTGTGTGAGATGTCCTGGTAGTGAAAACAGCGCATTTTGTTTTTCACTACTGAAAGGCTATCTGGCCCATAGGAAAGCATGGGAGTTAATTTATAACATCTTATAAATATAACTTCACATTGGGAACAGATAGGAAAATAAAGTTTAGTATGGCTGAACTCAGACTGTTAAAATGCATCTTTTAGTGAGGGTAATTTTTACATTTTGTGTTTGAAAATACTACTTTCAGAAAGTAGGTATTTTCTTGCCTAGCCATCAAGTGTGCCTCTGCTAGGATGTGTTTTGACTGTCTGGCTGTGGAGTGACGGGCTGGGGCTGTGCAGTGGCTCCAGAGAGTCTGGATGAGTCAGGGCTGGGTTGAATAGACCTGGGCTGCATTCAGAGTAGTGGGAGGAGTTTTCACTAGCACCTGAATAGGCCGAGTCTGCATTTAGAGTAGTGGGAGGAGATTTCCCTTGCAACTGAATAGGCCCTGTCTGGGGGGGCCTTGTCAGGGATAACTCACTGCGCGCTCCCTCGCCAGTTTCCCAGACTCCAGCAAAGGGGGGAGGGCGCCGCTAGACCGGGAAGCACACACGTCGCCGTTGATCAAATTCCCTACAGCAGGCGCGTGGAGGACTGCCCACCGGATGCACGGCCACGCTCCGAATAGAAACACGGCCTACAGCACGGCTCCCTGCCACGTGCCCCGATCCAGACGCCCCCTCTATTAGAGTGATCTCATTGGAGGGATAAAGTTGCAGGGGTCCCTGCAGGTAGTCAGAAGACGGTGATATGCCAGTGGATGTGTGCTGATTTTTAGGCCTCCTTCCTACGCTGCTGCCATGTTACGTTGCTGCTCTGCTCCGGGCCACATTCCCTGCGCGGCTCCTCTATTTCCCTGGGTGAGGGGCACCTCGTTGTCGGACACTGCTTGTTGCCGCAACCGCTGGATAGCTCGCACGGCCCGCTCCGACTATGCGTTTCGGGCCACCGGGGTTCACCTCAGGGCTAGCGATGGACGTTTGAGCTGGGCTACTGGTGACACCCGTACCACGCCACACTCGGGAAACAACCTTTACAACGCAACTTTTTCAACGCTATGCTATTACAACGCATTTTTTACAACGCAATAGCTTTTATAACGCATGCATTTACAATGCATGCTGTTATATGGTAAGTACTTTTACAACGCATATACCATTACAACGCATACATTGCAAAAGCCTTTACAATGCATGCATTTACAACGCATGCATTTACAACGCATGCTGTTATATGGTAAGTACTTTTACAACGTATATACTATTACAACGCATTTTTTTTTAAGAATATTGAGTTTTGTAAAAAATTTAAAAAATATTGTATAATTTAAAATAAATACTATGTTTGATAAATATGAAAGAGTAATTATTGAGTACAATTTATTTTTTAATTTAGAAAAATTTAAAAATGTGAGTAGTTTAACAAAAGATTAATACTTGAGTATTTTTCTAATTTCAAAGAGTATTTTTTAAGTTAAATTAAATAAATATAAGATTAATACTTGAGTATTTTTCTAATTTCAAAGTTTATTTTTTAAGTTAAATTAAATAAATATAAATTTAATAATAAATGATTTGTCTTATGAGAAATTAATAATTGAGTATTTTTTATTTTATTTTAATATGTTAATAATTTAAAAATAGAATTATTATAAAATATTAATACTAGAGCATTATTAAAAAAAAAATATAAACATTTATTTAAAAATTAGTATTATGAAAGATTCATACTTGAGTATTTTTAAAAAATCAAAGAGTATTTTTTAAGTTAAATTAAATAAATATAATTTTAATAATAAATGATTTGTATTATGAGAAATTAATACTTGAGTAATTTTAATTTTAATTTAATATGTTATAAATCTAAAAAGTAGAATTATTAGAAATTATTAATACTAGAGCATTTATTAAAAATTAATATCAATAAAAATTTATTTTAATATTAGTGTTATGAAAGATTAATACTTGAGTATTTTTAACCTTCTTATATAAAGTGTAATGATTGTTAAAATTTTTTTTAAAAAAGTAAGAGTACTTTTGGAGTATTATAATATAAAATAAGAGAAATGTTAAAAAAAATAAAAAGATAAAAAACTAAAAATATTTATAATATTAATAGAGTAATTAGAAATGTATTTAAAAAATAATTAAACCAAAAGAAAATAGAGCAAAGATAATAGAACTTACTTTAAAAAAAAGTTCCCATGCTTTTGCATTGAAGTCTATGAGCTTATTTGTCCTTCATTTATTTTGGCAGCTTCACAATATACAACCCGCGGAACAAGAAAAGAAGGATCAGAAAGAGAAGAATGCGCAAGTTTGGAAGGAAAAAGAAAATAGAGTCGAGGTAAGGAACATATTTAGTAAATTTACATTTAAAAAATAACATTTTACATGATTAAAATACAATTTTTATAAATAATAACAGTAAACAAATAATGTTTATAAAATATTTCTTTATTGAAACAAACTTAAAAAATAAACCAAATTTTTATTGATTTTTGGAACATAATGTACATTTTTTAGAAAACATAGAAATAATTTAATTACATTTATAAACATTTATTTACAGATTAGATAAATAAAGTAGTCCGTTATAAACATTGAAGCGCGCGATGACGTCATGACGTGAGCGTCGACGTAATGCGCCATTTTGAAGAGCATCGGAGGAGGAAGCAGCAGGAAGCTGATCTGCGTCCAGGTAGGAAACATTTTCACTTTTAATTATAGATTAAACCTTTAATAGTGATACATATATAGTAAGAAAAGAATAAGGAGAGGTTGCGGAAAAACTAATTGATGTTGTAAATGTTTTAAATCATGTCCACATTTATGTCATTAATGTATGCCTATGTCGGGTCGGGCAAAGGAATTGGTTCATTACAAAAATGTATGTAACTGTAAAATTATTTTAAGTTACTGTTCACAAAGTTTATTTCTTAACTTCGGAACTAAAAAAAGTGATTTTGATCTTCATTTCTAAGAGAAAAATAATAGCGTATTCGTAAATTTTGGAAAAAAAAGATTGAATATAAATTGGTGTTTATGCAGCAATGTGCATTTTGGATAATGGCTTGACTT
The DNA here is from genome assembly GCF_964204655.1 of Triturus cristatus. Lineage (NCBI taxonomy): Eukaryota > Metazoa > Chordata > Amphibia > Caudata > Salamandridae > Triturus > Triturus cristatus. The sequence continues at coordinate 1,189,755,648 of NC_140592.1, forward strand.
GTACAATTTTGAGTAGTTTGGTTTTTGGTGAATTTTTAGGCCGGTAATTAATAAAGAAGTTTTCTGAAATTAAACTAATGGCGTTTGGTTGTTGAAAAATCGGTCCAATACTATGGAACAGTAGATTTGATCACATTGGTAGTTTTGCTATAAATGAAGATTTGAAAAAAAAAAAAAAAAAAAAAGGACCCGACTTGTAAGTTTGAAATTTTTTTTAGAAAAAACATTGTATGCCAATTGTAATTTAAAAATATTTAAATTTGAAGCAAAGCAAGAAAGTAAGTACAAAACTAATTTTAGAAAGAAAGAATGTTAGAAAGATTTTCCAGGTAGTCTATAGCCACACACAACGAAAATTGTTGTACAATAGCCAATAGTCTCTCAGACATTTCCTTTGTTTTGACAGTTACTCGTGGGTTTAGACTACCTGCCAGTGTTTGGGCTATTCTCATTTCTTGAAAACTTTGCTCCTTCTTCAAAGTTTCCAAGAAAGAGTAGAAGTTTGGATGAGGTTTGCCAATTGTGTGGTTGAAGGAGTTATGCCATCCCTCAATGGCATTGTTTGTTTTTGCTTCTCCCTCTAAACAACTCGTGTAGCAGTTCCACCACTCCACATGGAATCGTGGCTTCCTCCTGCGACCCGATCTGCTTAGGTGCCCAATCCATGTGTCCTCGAAATAATTTAGAATGGGTGCCAATTTTTCTTCGTTACTTGTATAATAAACAGATTCTATAATTGCAGTGTAGTACTCGTCCACACTATCGGGAGCAACAAAACAAAGTGCTGTTAATTTTTTTAGTTCAAATTGTAATTTGCTATCACGAGAATATTCTGCAACTAGGGATGTTTTCTGTAATTTACGCCAAAATGCCTGGGAAAAATGAAAAAAACATCCCTGAATTTGGGTATCCGTGTACGTTTTATTGATCACATTGATCATGCTCAATTCAAAATCAATAATTATTTTCCTAGGACTTTGAGATGTTTTACTTTTAATCACTGATAAAAGTTCAGTGTATGTTGCAGAAGTCTTATCAGGTAGCAAACTATATACTAAGGGGATTACACTATTGTTAATTTTGGCATGTATAGTGTAAATTTGAGTGAAAGGATGGGGTGTACTTTTAAACGTCCCATCCATCATCCAAATTTCACTACTTTCTAACTTTGCAAGGTTACGTGGGGTACTAAAAATGAGAATTCGTTTCTGAGGGTTTTCGTTGTCATGCAGAAGGAAAGGTTCATCAGAAAAAGAAATAGAAAGATCATGTGGAATTCTAATGTCAGAGAAAGAATGTGGTGTAGATAATTGAATGTTACTTGCCTGCTTTTGTCTTTGAATAATTCTTCTCAAATTAGGAATTATAGGCATGTTACTAGCAACATGACTGGGGACATGCTGTGCAACCTCTCTTAAAATGGATCCTGTAGAATCATTGGAGGTGCTTGCAATAGCTTTCATTTCGTTAACTGTTTCTCTTATTTCTACCTCCATTGCAGAGGCAGAGTGGTTATGTTCTGTTGTTTTCACAACTAAATTATCAAGAGTAACCGCTCTGCCACTGCAATGGGTAGTGTAGTATTGCACACACCTCCAATGATTTCTAGGAAAACTTATTCTTTCCTTACTATATATGTATCCTCCATGGTTTAATAAATTTTTTCCCTTCCTGGATTTAATGTACTTCGCAGCTTCAAGACTAGACATTATCTGAAAAGAGAAGAGAAGAAAAACAAATTAGGATGAAAAAGTAAATGCTATACCTCAAATGTTACCCTTCCACCTTCCCACACTTTCCCTACTGCTGCACCTTCCTGGAGTTGGAATAGTAAATTGCAACCCCTACACCATCCAACACTTTCCCTACTGCACCACCTTCCTGGAGTTAGCATAGTAAGTTGCACCCCTACACCATCCAACACTTTCCCTACTGCTGCACCTTCCTGGAGTTGGAATAGTAAATTGCACCCCTACACCATCCAACACTTTCCCTACTGCTGCACCTTCCTGGAGTTGGAATAGTAAATTGCAACCCCTACACCATCCAACACTTTCCCTACTGCACCACCTTCCTGGAGTTAGGATAGTAAATTGCACCCCTACACCATCCAACACTTTCCCTACTGCTGCACCTTCCTGGAGTTAGAATAGTAAATTATACCCCTACACCATCCAACACTTTCCCTACTGTGCACCTTCCTGGAGTTAGAATAGTAAATTATACCCCTACACCATCCAACACTTTCCTTACTGCTGCACCAACCTGGAGTTAGAATAGTAATTTATACCCCTACACCATCCAACACTTTCCCTACTGCAGCACCTTCCTGGAGTTAGGATAGTAAATTGCACCCCTACACCATCCAACACTTTCCCTACTGCAGCACCTTCCTGGAGTTAGAATAGTAAATGGTACCCCTACACCATCCAACACTTTCCCTACTGCTGCACCTTCCTGGAGTTAGAATAGTAAATTATACCCCTACACCATCCAACACTTTCCATACTGCTGCACCTTCCTGGAGTTAGAATAGTAAATTTGACCCCTACACCATCCAACACTTTCCCTACTGCTGCACCTACCAAGAGTTAGAATAGTAAATTGTACCCCTACACCATCCAACAATTTCCCTACTGCTGCACCTTCCTGAAGTTAGAAAAAAAACTTCTTCCAACTGAAACCCTTATGTTATACATTTTGGGATTATTTTAACATTAATAAGTAAATGGTTTGTCTAACAAATTGATGGTTTAAATACAATGCTGTTTAAAAATACCTTCTTTTTTTGGAATTGGTTTCCTTGGTGAGGCTTCTGAAGTGGAATTGGCCTGCTGGCTGGAGTTGACACTTATGTGTTGGACGGAATCGTACAACAAAAACAATTGTCTGGAAAAGTGAAAAAAGGAGAAAATGAGAAAACTGAACGTTGTTGACAAAAGCAAATTTTAAATAACTTTTTGAAAATATGATATTCAATATCACTAATAGTACATGACACTTTCCCTACTGCTGCACCTTCCTGGAGTTAGGAATAGAAAATTTGACCCCTACACCATCCAACACTTTTCCTACTGCTGCACCTTCCTGGAGTTAGAATAGTAAATTGGACCCCTACACCATCCAACACTTTCCCTACTGTTGCACCTTCCTGGAGTAAGAATAGTAAATTGCACCCCAACACCATTCAACACTTTCCCTACTGCTGCACCTTCCTGGAGTTGGAATAGTAAATGGTACCCCTAAACCATCCAACACTTTCCCTACTGCTGCACCTTCCTGGAGTAAGAATAGTAAATTCCACCCCAACACCATCCAACACTTTCCCTACTGCTGCACCTTCCTGGAGTTGGAATAGTAAATTGCACCCCTACACCATCCAACACTTTCCCTACTGCTGCACCTTCCTGGAGTTGGAATAGTTAATTGCACCCCTACACCATCCAACACTTTCCCTACTGCACCACCTTCCTGGAGTTAGGATAGTAAGTTGCACCCCTACACCATCCAACACTTTCCCTACTGCTGCACCTTCCTGGAGTTAGAATAGTAAATTATACCCCTACACCATCCAACACTTTCCCTACTGCAGCAGCACCTTCCTGGAGTTAGAATAGTAAATTATACCCCTACACCATCCAACACTTTCCCTACTGCTGCACCAACCTGGAGTTAGAAAAAAAAAATCTTCCAACTGCAACTCTTATGTTATATATTTTGGGATTATATTAACAATATCAAGTAAATGGTTTGTCTAACATATTGATGGTTTAAATACAATGCTGTATAAAAATACCTTGTTTTTTTGGAATTGCTTTCCTTGGTGAGACTTCTGAAGTGGAATTGGCCTGTTGGCTGGAGTTGTCACTTATGTGATGGACTGAATCGTACAGCAAAGATACAAACAATTGTCTGGGAAAAAAAAAAAAAGAGAAAATAAAATAACTTAACGTTGTTGACAAATGCAAATTTTGAATAACTTTTAAAAATTATGACATTGAATATAACTAATAGTACATAACACTTTCCCAACTACTGCACCTTCCTGGAGTTAGAATAGAAAAATGTACCCCTACACCATCCAACACTTTCCCTACTGCTGCACCTTCCTGGAGTTAGAATAGTAAATTGTACCCCTACACTATCCATCACTTACCCTACTTCTGCATTTTACTGGAGTAACAATTGCAAAAGGAATGACTATTACATTGTGGAAATTATAACACTGAAAAATTAAAATACCTTTTTCTGTTGTTGATTGTTTTCGTGGCTTTTTGGTACTGCTGGCTGCAGGATTAAGTTATTTTTTAAATTGATTTAATCCACAAAGTTGCAACCGATTTACTGTGGAAATGAAAAAAAATGTATCAATTAATGTTACTTAGCCAACGTTGCTTAAAACAGAAAAAAAAAAAAAATTGTAAATCTGATATTTTATTTCACTCTACATCACATAACATACTTTTCATGGTGCTGCATGACAAATGAGTATGAGTAACAATTGGTAAAGCAAAACATAATACACTTTCAATGCATTATTAAATAAGAGTAATAATGGATACCCCTACACCATCACTCAATTACTCTACTGCTGAACATTCTGGGACTTACATTAGTAATAGTTACCCCAGTAACATGAAACGCTTTTTCAAATGCAGTACCTAACTGAAGCCATATTAGTAATTGTTACCCCTGCACCATCGCATAATTTCGTTTACGATGCAGTGTGAATGTGTAAAAAATTAATATTATCCCCTTTACCATACAACACTTTTGCTAATGCTAAAAATATATTTTTGAAGTAAAATAATTACAATTAAATAACATTTACCTTCACAATAGTAAAGGTGAGTCGATTACGTTGAGGTGATGCAAATTTAGGTACACGAATTCTTGATTTTTGAAAAATAACAAGTTTCTGTTTTTGGAAAAGAAAGTAGTTGTTTTAAGTTGGTATATATTTTTAGTTTTAACAAATTAGAAACAGTACTTTTTATAAGTTAATATAAAAAATTTTAAAACATATTTTGTATGGAAAGCAAACATATTTTACGCTAAAGCAAGGTGTTAAAATATTTTAGTGACTTACTAGTAGTTGCAAACTAATAATGCTTTTCCAAACGAATTCAGTGCTCTCTCAGAGGAGGTCGCAGTGGAGGTGACAGAGGGTCAGGTTTTGACGTCTGGTCTCTCTGGTAGTTGATAATCAACTGATTGCAAAATGGTGTCTTCCTGGTATTTATAATTTTGTTTCAGTGTCACTATTAATTTTTTTAAAAACTGCGTTCGTTGTGTTTTTTTTTATACTTTATTTTACTGTGGAAAATGATAATTTAAAAAAGCATTTAAAAATGTATTGTTTTCATTCATTTGCTCCGTTTTGGCATCCATTTTGGAACATGTCTTTTGCTATTGTTTTCATAGAAAGTGTTGTAGGACAAGTTTTACAAGTGAGATGGATAAAATGGCGCCTATGTGTATATGTCTTCTGTTTTACTCTGTTTACTTACTTTCCGATGTAATCATGATAAAAATGTGTATGAACTGTTGTTAAATTTTTCATTCTTTGTGTAAAACTTTGAAATGTGTGTAAACGGAATTTTAGGGGGGATTTGGAGTATTAATTTTAATACTCGAGTATTAATTTTAATACTCGAGTATTAATTTTAATACTCGTGTATTAATTTGGTAATGCATTTGAGTAGATTTACGTACAGTTTTTCTCCACATTTTAATACACTTCCCCACCCTAAAACCCCTAATTTCCCTGCATCCCGTGCCAGATTTTATTGTACTTTTTAGTAAAAAAATATTTTTTTTGCGTTGTAATGGTATGCGTTGTAATAGTTTTCGTTGTAACAGCACTTTTAAGTATTTTAATAGGTTTTGCGTTGTAAAAGTATTCGTTGTAAAGTAAAGCGTTGTAGTAGTATTTGCGTTGTAAAAAATGCGTTGTAATGGTAGGCGTTGTAATAGCATGCGTTGTAACGTCATACATCCGCCACACTCTCGGCCGTAGCTCCGGTTCCCTCCTCTGTCCTTTACCAGAGGGTCGGGTCGCCTGGGCACTCATGGACACTGCTATAACTGGCAGCGCTGCTTACCACGTTAGCCACGTGTGATCTGAAAGCTGCCGGCCTCCACCAGGCGCCAAACTGCTCACGGGGCTGCCATGTCGTGCTCAGCTCCGTCACTCCACCAGCAATCAAACGTGCACAACAGGGGCCAGCGACCGCAGCAAAGACGCCACCGGCAGTCACCCTGCAGTTCGCCAACAGTCGCCACCAGTTTTCGTGCTGAGATGGTGTCTTGGGAGCAGAATAGATGAAGGATTAGCTAGTCAGGCAGCAGAGCTGCACTACAGCGCAGCCATCTTGCCGTGCGCCCTCTAGTGCCCCCAATAGTTCTTGCCAAAAGATGGATAGTGATCTATTGGCAGCAACCATTGGCACCAAGGGCATGGACAAAGGATTTGATAGAGTGGGCGACGGCTGAGGATAGACATATGAGAGGATCAGGGAAAGATGACAATCGAAAGGAGGATTTTGCAGAGTGGGCTGCACTAATCCAGGAGCTGTCCAACCCACCAGATAGTAGACCCCATGAGAAGCTGCTAGGAGCCCAAACAGAAGTTTAAGAAAGAAAGACAATAATGGGGTGGAGGGGAGGGGAAATGAAGGACGCATGGTGGGTGTTTGTGTTGTAGAAGTCGAAACAGGCCGGAATTGAGGAGTGGCCGGGTAGAGCAAATCAAGAATCAAATGGATACCAGAAAAAGGAGCACTATGATTTTCATGACTGCAGTTTCCAGTTAGTAATGGTATCCCAGTCCATGAACTTAGTCTGGATGCTGCAGAATGCTCTATTGTGCATGTAAGTGCCTCACATATGTAAATTGTAACAATATGAACTGTAATTGTTCTCCAACATTTCAAAATTAAAATAAAGTTCTTCTAATGTTTTAGCTATGACAGAGAGCCCAGCAGTCTTAGAATCAGGAAGCCAGCTTGTAGCATGTTGTCTTAAGTAGCTGAGACAAATTCATAGTCTCTCCTTGGTATAATAATTCACCCTTCTTAATTTTACCATCGTTTTCTCTGACCTGGGCTTCTTTATCAATACACTGTAGAATACTTTGGGTAAAATGCTTCTACATTTATTAGCTTGACAAATTTGAGTCTTTGCAAAATCAACAGCAAATCATTACTCATCTTATTTTTATTTTCAGGTTGACTCTTCAGGATATACCTGGATTATAGCAAATCCCACAGTCATAATCAGAAAGAATTATGGGCCAGATGTATCAACATTGTATTTTGCGAGTCCTTAATAGCGAATTTTACCGATTCGCTATTGTGGACTCGCAAAATGCAATGTATGTAGGTTTCGTAAATAAAATTGCGATTCCTACGCATTTCTTATTTGCGACTCGCAAATCGCAAGTTACAAATAAGGAATGGCTTCCAATTCATTTCCATGGGCCTAGAGGCCCATAGGAATGAATGGGAATTACATGCGCGAATTGCGAGTACCCAATAGGTACTCGCAAATTGCGCATGCAATTTCAAGGGTGTAAGGGGGCCAAAAGGACACCCTGTTGCACCCCTGAAATATGCATTTGCGCACATGTGGTGCACATACAATCCCTAAGGACATGTATGTACGCCACATGGCACCTAGAAAAATGCAAAAAAGGGTATTTTTCTAGGAATTCGCAAATTACCACCAGCTTGAAGTTGGTGGTAATTAGCGATTCATTAAAACCAGGTGGCAATTTTTTTTGCTTTCAGCATTGCATTTAAGCAATCGCAAATTGTGATTTCCTAAATGCATTTGCAAAATAGGCAATCGCTAAAATTACAATTCCCTATTTTGAGAATGCCTTTTGAGATGATACATCCCAAAAGGCTTTTTACCGTTCGCAAACGGGCCAATTCGCAGCGAATGGTAAAACTCTTGATACATCTGGCCCTATGTGTAGATAAGCAATCTGAGAGTCAATGGTCAAGATGATTTAAAAAATTGTGAATATCTGTGGTCAGTGTATACGTCTGCAAATATCCTGCCGGGACAAATAAGCAACTGCAGGCATATGTCCAGTTACTGAATTTTTCTGGGACAAAACCACTTCCTTTGATAAACGAAGCAACTATTTCATCAATGAATGGGTGTTCAATATTTGGGTGTTGCAAAACTGAGGCACAAGAAAAATGATTCTTCAGGAAACAAAATCCCTGGTTGGCATCTTTGGACCATGTAAAAGCATCTCCTTTATGAAGATAGATGTTTGGGAAGGGATCTTACTGTTTCAAAAAATTGATGTCTTAATCTTTTTTAGAAGTTAGCAGAGCCTACACAAGTATGTAAAGTTTTTTCAGAGAAAAGTGTTTATCATTGAACTATTTCTGAGTTTTCTTCTTTTTCATCTAAATACTTTGGGCCTCATGTAGGTAAATATAATTTACCGATTCTTAAATACCGAACTTTACCGAATCGGTATTTATGAATCGGTAAGTTATATGTAGGTATTAATTCGGTAATAATTACCGAATCGGTAACATTCGGTATTCAAGAATCGGAATTTTCCGAATCGGTAAATACCGAGGTGGTATTTACCGAATCGGTAAATTCCGAAGTGGTATTTACCGAATCGGTAAATACCGAATCGGTATTTACCGAATCGGAAAAACGAAAACACATGACTGGATGAAACAGCCAATCGTGTGCAACCACACCCCACCCAACCAGGAAGTGGCCACACCCAGGCAGGTGCACACAATCAACAGACCCTGGAGAGGCTGGGAGTGCAGAGGAGAGGCCGGGAGCCAGTGCCTGATTGTGCAGCTCAAAATCACTATGTCCAGCCAGAGGACACAGAGAGATGGAGGGGAAAGGAGGAGGAAGCAGAAGTTCAGCCCCAGGGAACTCCAGGTGCTAGTGGAGGAGGTGGTGAAGCAGCACCAGAAGCTGTTTGGGAGGCAGTCCCTGCAAGTGCCAGAGTCTGAGAAGCACAATATATGGCTGGGAATCCAGGCGCAGGTCAATGCGGTTGGAGTGACCCCCAGGGACATAGAGGTACTTAAAAAGCGCTGGTACGACCTGAGGATCGTCACAAAGAGGAAGATGGGGGAAATACAGAAGGAGGCCAGCCGGACAGGAGGTGGAATTAACAGGGCACCTGCCCTCACCGAACTGGAGGAGCTGGTGGAGTCGTCAATAGAGCCCGAGAGTGTCGTGGGGCTTGGGGATGCCGACAGCTCTGCCAGAGCCGCCGCCCAACAAGGTAAGACGAATGCACAGCAATGTAGCCCCCCCTACCCCTATCCCACATCCCCCATTGTGAAATGAGTATCCCACTCCAGTCCATGTGTTAGTGCAGACAGGCAATGCATTATGGGAGATGTAGTCAGGGAAACCCCAACCATGAACTGAATAGCACAGAACAACAATGCATGGTACACACATTAGCCAAAAGAAGGCAGAGGACAATGTGAGAGTGTATTGTGATTCTAGCAATGCAGGGCTTCAGGTACACTGAGCTGATGTTGCATTTCTGTCCACAGATGTAACATCGCGCAGGACTGCACAAGCTACAGGAGAGAGGGCACACCGGCAAGACAGGTCAGCTCTGGCCAGCACAAGTTCTGCCCAGGGAGCATTGCCACAGCCAGCATCACCACTACCACAGCCAGCATCACCACCACCACAGCCGGCATCACCACTACCACAGCCAGCATCACCTCAACCACAGCCAGCATCACCTCAACCACAGCCAGCGTCACCTCTACCACAGCCAGCATCGCCACTCATGTTTGAGTCACCGGCCACATCACCGCCTGCATTTGTGAGGTCGAGGAGGCGTGATGCTGCCAGGTTGTGAGCGTTAGACACCTCATCTGACGACAGCAGGGGCCCGGAGCCAAACACTATGCCCCAGGATGGGAGCCATGCCACTGTGCCCTCCACCTCACAGGGAGAACACACGGGTGCAAGACGGCACCGCAGGTCGCGGGTGCAGAGTCCACCAGCAGACGTCGACAGCCATGGGGTCTTCTCGGGGCTCGAGGGCAACATGCTGAAGCAACAGCGCCTGCAAACAAAGGCAGTTATGTCAGTGCAGCGACATATGCGGGGACTGAAAACCACTTTTGTCAACATGGACAGGAACATCAGTGCAATGGCGGTGGGGATGGGTGACATGGCAGCGGGCATTCAGGACATGTCCCAGTCCATCAAGCTGTTGTGCAGCAAATATGATGCTGACAGAGCTGCACGGTGCCGGGAACGGCAGAGGAGGGACAGTCACACCAGGGCACTCAACCGGCTGGCAACTGCCACGTCACTACTCTGCCGGCGCTCTGTGTCGATGCAGGAGGGCCTGACACACTGCAGCAGCGACGTGTCTCGGGGGATGGTGCAGGTCACAAGTGCACTTGAGGTGCTATTGACTAGTCAGGCGGCCACAACTGGTGCAGGGGATGCTGCTGAAAGCATCGACACCAGCAGCAGGAGCAGCATAACACCCCCGGTCCCAGATACCCGCAGGAGCAGCAGGCGGCTTGGGGCTGGCACTAGTGAGGAGGCTCAATCCGTGCCATCCCACACTGTAGCGCGTGGCCGCAAGCATTAATGCAGCACCGCATAGCCAAAGACTATTGGGTGATGTAACCCTGGACTTACTACTTGTGATTACGCAATGTTGCCAGAATGGCATATTCTTGGTGTTGTGGCGTAGTGCCGCATTAAAACTACGTCATGACATACCACAACTGGCTGTGTCCCCTTACTTACTCAGAAATAGTTGCATGTGATCTCTGCCCGTCTCTCTCTCCTATCTGTTGCTGTTGGCACTCCAGCAGCGTTGGCCTCTGGCTGACCTGAATCATCCTCATTGTCCTCAAAATCTGTTAGTTCCACCTCTGTACCTCTCTTCGTGGCAAGGTTGTGCAGCATTGCACAAGTGTCAATGATCTTGCAACAGATGATGGGTGTGTACTGGCGTGCGCCTCCGCTCTTGTGGAGGCAGCGGGACCTGCTTTTCAATAGTCCAAACGTGCGCTCCACCACATTGCGTGTAGATTTGTGTGCCACGTTATATCGTCTCTCACTCTGGGTTGCTGGGTGTAGGTAGGGAGTGAGGATGAATGACCGCACGGCATATGCACTGTCGCCTAGGTGAGTAAAAGGGAACCATCAGTCTCATGCCTCAATACACTATGATTTGCAAGTTTCATGGGGCGTCACTGTTACTTACCTAGCAGGTATCCCTCTCCAAATTCTCCGGCAAGCAGTCGTGTGTAGATCCCACTGTTCTGGAAGATGTATGAGTCGTGGGTGCTCCCAGGAAACTTCGCAACAATATCAGTGATGATGTTCCCTGCATCACAGATTACCTGCACATTGATGGAGTGGGTGGACTTTCTTTTCCTGTAGATGTGCTCAGTGGCAGCTGGTGGGCAGATTGGGATGTGTGTGCCATCAATACAGCCAATGACATAGGGGAACTGTGCCATGTGATAAAAGTCAGTTTTAGTTTTCTGCAGTTCAGCCTGTGTGTTTGGGAAGCTGATGTAGTGGTGCATTCTCTGCATCATGGCATCCAGGAACTTCCTGAAGAAACGGGACAGGCAACTCTGGGATACACCGCCCACAGCAGCTATCACCCCCTGGTAACTGCCAGATGCGAGTAGATGTAGGCTGCAGTGCACCTGCACATGTGGTGGTATGGCATGCTCCCTTCTTGTTGGCTGGTCCAGGAGTGGGTGCAGGTCCCTTATCAGGTCCATGATGGTTTGTGGGTGTAGCCTGTACCTTTCATGTATCTCTGCGTCAGTCTGTTGAAAGAGTGTGATGCGCTGTCTGTAGATGCGTTCCTCCCGTCTCCAAATCCTCAGACCTGCTGCCTGTAGACGTAGGCGCCTTGCAATGACATACAGAGCGGCCATGTTGTCCACGCTGTTGCATTTTGGGATTGCTTATGTGCACTGTTGATGCTTACCACCTGCTTTCAATCTGTGTTAATTACCGACTCTTAATTACCGAATTTCATGGATTTCTTAATTACCGAATTTACCTACATGTCTTTTTCCGTTTTACCACTTCATATTTACCACTTCATATTTACCACTTCATAATTACCACTTCATATTTACCGATTCGGAAAATATGTATTCGGTAAATTTGAATCGGTATTTTAGAAATCGGTAAATATGAATCGGTATTTACCGCTTCATATTTACCGAAAACTGGTTTTTGGCCTCCTACATCTCACTTGACTAAATACCGGTCGGTAACGGGATATTTACCGAATTTCGGCCGTTACCGACCGGTATTTAGCTACCTACATATGGCCCTAAGAGAGGTAATTATGCAATGCAAGAAATTTACAATATTGGTGTGAAAGACCCGAGGCTGATTGTCTGAAGTAGAGAAATTGATTGAAAGGAGTAAAGAATCCTGCAGGTGCAAGCAGCATTTTCCTAGAAATATCTGAAGAATTCATCAATTTGTAAAACGATTGAAGAATTCGGAATATGCTTGCTATTGGCGATGATTGTCTGGATGGGGCCTAGGTTGGATCAGTTTAACTTTTGGTTTGTGTGACAAGGGCTTTGGATTTCTCAGTGAATAAGTACGTGACGCGAACTTCAGGCAGCATCAGGGAAGTTGGTGGATAGGTTTGTAGCCCGGATTCCAGAAAGAGTCCGGAAGCTCTGCAGATGAGCCTGTGACATGGACCCCAGCACATATGTAGACTCCACGCACAAAGCGTGCAAGTGGAGATGCCACTACACTGGAGTAAGTCTGATGGCGATGGAACATAGCCAACCCGTTGACGTCTTCAAGAACTCTTAGAGACAGGGATGCATTCTCTCGGGTGTTGGACTAACATCTTTGCAAGGAGCATGTCACAAATCTCTGCATTGACACCACTCACCACAGCAGTATCAGGAGAATAGCTTTATGCATGTCAGCAGAAGAATGGCGTCGAAGCAAGACTAGTGTTTGTGTGAGAGTGCGTCACGAGTCTCTGCATAAACGTGCGTGTGTGTATAGGGAGATTTTACAAGTACATTAAATGAGTAGCTATCGTAATATGTTAGCAGAGGATCACCTGTAAAGAAATGATCAAATGTTGACACTTAGCAGCGAGTAAGATCAGGTGATGAAGTGGCAGGTGATGAAATATCCAATTTGTGGGGATAACATTTCCTAAAGATGACCTAACGCCTGTGGGGTTTATACATTATGCTTACAATGTTCCCTCCACCTTTTTTACCATCTCCTGGAGTTCCTAAAATACCTTCGGAGCATTGGCAATATATTTTCAGTTTATGTCTTGTGCTGAACGTTATTCAGATGATAGGAAGTTATCTGTGTAGCTGAATCGTTTGGGTGCTGGATGGTTCTCATATTTAGAATGAATCCTGATAAACCAGTTGTGGAAGGAGGACAAGAAGGGGAAGATTTGGAACCTGCTTACAACAAGGCATTGATTATTTTTGGAAAAAGGTTGATGTGATGTGTAAGAGATACACCTTTCGTTCCAAAGCACAAAGCGAGCCAGAAACTGTAGCTGAATGTATTATTGTTCTAATTATCTTGAATTGCAACTTTACAGGAGACTTTATTTTATCTTAGTTTATGTTTGCAATTCTGTGTTGTGCAAACAAGGCCCAATGGGTGTCAGAGTGATTTTCAAAAGAACAGTTCAAGCTGCATAAGTAACATTTACATATGAATACCTTTAAGAACGACTAAAGAGTGTCATGAATATTAGAGAGGTTAATACAAAAATACATCAGAGGTGTAAAATATAATGTGTTTTCTGCAGCCACCCGCAGTTCCCTGTTTTATACTGCAAGAGTTTGCATGCATTTTATTTTTCTGTTATCTCTCCAGAATGTTGTGAGTTGTCCTGGACGAAGAAGTGAAAGTCACAATGCTTTTTTTTCTCGCACTTTCGCTTGAAAAGGTCATGTATGTGTGCCTTCAGGTGCCTTCTAGTAGCTGAAGGGCGAGAGCTGTATCCCTCGATTTTGCCTAGGTTAAAACTTTTGTCACAAAATAGAAACGTCGAGAGCTATTTTACCCCTCAGCCCTCTGAAATGCAGAACCATTTCTGGATGTTGGTTTTCGAGGCTGAACAGAAAGTTGTTATGTTTTGGGAACTCAGTGCAATGTTCACTAAACTATGGTCATTGATGGGCAACACAACAACATACACACACTGACGAGTTTCACCCAGCTAGTTAACCCCTTCAGTGCCACGCCCTTTCCCCCTCCTGTGCCGGGCGTTTCATTAGTGGGCAGGTTTCATGACGAGATAGTCTCGTCATGGGCACAGCGCGACCGTGCTCCATGAAGAGACTATCTCGTCATGGGCACAGAAGAGGTTAATAATAACTGTTATATTTACGTTGTTTAAAAATCGCAAAATTGACGTCAGAAGCGCTAAATACAAGTTACATCAGCGGGAAGACAGTGCAGAGTTTATTCGTGGCAGTGACGCTTGGAAGTCATAGCTTCATCACCGGAGCCTTACTTTTCTGACAATTGGTGAAGGCATGCTGATGACTAGATGTTGACAGAGGGAGCAGGATGCAGGTTCGTTTTCGGTGTTTGTTTGTTATTGCTCAAAGGCTTTTTTCGTGCCTTAACATGATGAAAGTAGCAGGTTTTCACAAGCCTTCCTGAACAAGAATCCCTTTGCTAGGACCACTTACACTTCTTTGTGTCTTCATCATTTCTCTGCATGCTCCTGCACTCAATAATGCTTTTCGTTTAAGGAGAATAAGAAACACGTGTGATCCGTTGAGGAGTCTGGTTGCACACAGTGCACATCCAGTGGTTAATTTGTAAAAAAAAACATAAGTGCCGGGACTCTCGTCAGAAGGCAGTTTGCACCAGCCCATTTCTCCTGTTAGCGCCCTTTAAACCAGAACCAACGAGGTGCAGCCCATACAGGTTAGTCTGGTGGGGCGGGGCAGGAGGAAGTCAACATACGACGGGGTAGGGAAAATAAATAAATATATAAAACCACTTGCCTTGCGCTCGTTGCATCGCCGACTCGGCAATGTGGTGAGCGCAAGGCAAGTGGTCTTATTTATTTTATTTTCCCTATCCTGTCGTATATGGACTTTCCCCCCTGCCCCCGCCCCACCGCTCTTACCTGTACCGGCCTTGCCTGCAACCAATTACTAACCATGAAAGTCGGGAGAGGATGTGGTGTGATGGCCAGAGCTGCTGACTTCGAAGCTGGGGACCAAGGTTCGAGTCTCTGTCTCAGCTCAACATCCTGTGATATTGGGCTAATAACTTAATTTCCCTGTAAATGAATGTGTCCTAACTGGTGCTCATGAGAAGTGCCGGTGCTGAGCACCGGAGACCACAGGCTCAAATTAAGCACTGTGCACATCTGAGCTGCTCTGTTTGCTTAAATACTGTCTTTATTTTAGGGCACTTACACAGCTGCTGCTGTTGCTGTATCTACCCAGTGCCGGCACTGCTTCTGAAGAGTGTACGACTGAATATCGACCCCCAGAATATCTCAGCACAAGAGTATCGAGGACAGAAAATCGAGGGGCAAAATATTGAAAGATAAGTGCATATAGGGAAATGTAGATTCACTGTTCTTAACTCCACACCTATGTACCTTGAAGATGTATGTACCACATAGATAAGTATATGTGGAGTTAGTTATAGAAAATCTAGACATACCTGTCTTTGGTTTTTTCCGATAGTTTGTTCTCGATATAGTGTCCCATCGATATACTGTGGTCTATATTCAGGTTGCACACCTTCTTGAGTATACTTGCACATTATATGTGGCATGGCATGTTCCAGAGTTGTTCCCCGTGCAAGGGAGTTGCTAGACGAATAAAATACCCCAACCTTGAACCATAAACGGAATAGGAGTGAACGAGAGAGCAACACGAGCTAGTCTTCTACTCTCTAGTAAGGTATTTGGGGTTGTTCCATACCCATTTTCCCTCTGAGAAAATGTGTAAACCAGTTGAACCGACTGGTGCATTTCCCAGCTCAATTGGCAAAGAATATTAAAATAAATCTACAGGTTTTGCAGGATGTTCTGTATGGACATTCATGAAATAATCCAAAACATCCATGGGAGCCTTTTGAACCTGACAGTGTCTAGAGAGTCACCCTTTCACCTGAAAAGTTTAAAAAAATTGGGCCATGTTGTGCATTTTACAACAACATTTTTAATTCCCTCCCCTGCCCCAAGAAAAAATGATACCATACAAATATTAGCAAATGGAGTAATTTCCAGCGCTGGGACGCCCCTTCGCTGGGGCAGCTGCGCACTATACAAGAGGATATAACATAACATAACATAACATACAGTTTCCATAGAAATTGTCTAAAAAGCTAAGTTTAAATAATCCAGCAAGCAATTTGACATCGCCTCCTACCCTTTCCAGAATTCTACTATACCATTTTAATTTTCCTCCATAGCTGTCTTCCGTCACTTTTAATATTCATACCCTGCCCCTTCCAAGTAGATTTGCACTCATATATTAACATTGAGCGGCGCAGGGTTGAATAATGAAAAATCATCCGGAATCAGCAGGCAGCAGGGTTATTCCACAGGTTGGACAGTTCTCACAGGATCAGAAACCAGAGCTACTGCATAGATTACAGAGTCGCTATAAGTTCAGACATCATACATATCTTTAAGGTTATACTAATCATGTACGTTCTGGTTTCCCATGGCAGTACTGGCAATAATTAAGGGCCACATTCATCAAACGTTTTTGCAGTCGTAAACGGGCTGATTCGCAATAAAGCATCTTGGCATGTATCAAACCCAAACTGCGTTACTGAATCGCAATTTTGGTTTGCGCCCGAGTACAGATTTGACATTTGGAATATGGCGTCTCTTCTAAATACCGAATTGGAATGGTATGTATTAATGTTTTGCAACCAAATTCCAGTTGCAAAACATTAATAATTTACCGACTACCGAAGTGTATTGGTAATGCATTTACAATTGCAAAGGGGTCCCCTCAGGACCACTTTCCGTTTGTGAATCTGAAAAAAAAGTTTGTTCATGAGAAGGCAGTGGTCCAACATTTAAAAAAAAAAAAATCTTTTTAAATGTATCCCGTTTTTCTTTGAGGAAAACGGTTGGGTTTAAAAAAAACAGACTGCTTTATTTAAAACCCATCACAGGCATGGTGGTCTGCAGACCTCAGCATTCCACCATCACTGCGATGGCGTTAATTCCTAGTGGGTCGCAAATTGCAATATACCTCATTCATGAGGTTGGTCGATTTGCGACCCACTGCAAATTGCAATACATTTGGTATAGCGATTTTCACAATGAGGTAATCACTATTCCCAATATTCATACATCTGGCCCTAAGTACCTAAACACCAGTTCTAAACTTTCTGAAAAAACCCCAAAAGAATTATTCCCAAATGCAAGCTATTTTGCCTCAATTCAATTGTCCCAAAGAAAGGTTTGTACATTTTAAAAAATAACATTTTGTCACCCCCTAACTCCAGAATTTCACTTTTAGTAAATCCATGAGTTCATTCCACAACTACCAGCCAATCATTTTCATTAAGTATAGACCTATTCTCCTGGCCCACAAGGACAGAATCCACATCAATTGTCCAAGTATCACATGCCAGTGATGGCAACATATGCTAGTGCTACCCAGCAAAAGTCAGGGATGCCAAATGTTTGCCAAGCTTGCCAACAGATGTTGTGGCTCCCTACATTTGTCATGGAGGTCCACCAATAAGCTTATGATGTCCACAATAATCGCAAGGATAATGACAATATGCCAGTGCCACCATCATGCCAAAGGCGACCACCATGATGCTGAGGATGCTCACAATTGCTCAGTCAGTGTCACCTTATCCCATGATCACCATCATTTCTAGAAATCCCACAATATGCCAAGATGGCTTCCTTAAGTAAGTCCTATGTCCTAAATACCCATAATATGTCAAAAAAGGCTACCTTGTGCCAGGGCCTTTTTAACCCCTTCCCCGCTCATGACGGAACCGTTCCGTCATGAGCCACGGTTGCCGTGTGCTCATGACGGAACGGTTCCGTCATGACAATCCTGTTGGCGGCCGCTCCGCCTGCGCGGCGCTGTTTCCCCGCCTGTGCGAGGGGACAACGCAAATGGGCGGAGTCATGACGGAACCGTTCCGTCATGAGCACAGCTCAACTGTGGCTCATGACGGAGCGGCTCCGTCATGAGCACAGGCCCACCGCGCTGCCCCCCTGCCCCCCCCCAGCGCTGCAGCGGAATGTCCGCAGCAGCGAAGGGGTTAAGGGTTGGAATAATCACAATATGGTGTTAAGGGCCACTTTATGCCAAATGCCTAAAATATCCACTGAATATCAAGAAAGGGGACCTTAATGCACGGAATGCCCACGTTAATCTCTGCAAGCACACATGTCATTTCAATCTCTCATTCCAACACCTCAGTTTTTCAGTTTCACTCGCCACCATTTTCAAAGCTTGTCTCTAGCCTGAATCTCTATTTTTCTCTCTCTTGCTTCTATCTCTGTTTCTTTGATTTGGGGATGGACTTCCACCCTTAAAACCTTCCTGTCCTTAAGGGCATCTGACCTAAACGCACTTGTTGTTATAAGTCTACTCCGTCAAACAAGGCTCCATTCCAAAGTAGGGTTTGCTTCCCTATGGGTACGTGAAGTGGATGAATGTGATGCATACAGAGAGTCTAAATACATTTATAGGCATACAAAACCCTGGGCTATCCAAGTGCCACAGCAGTCCAGTCAAGCAGCAGATGCACCATTAGAAAAAAGGGGCCCTAAGCCTGGTTTTAAAAATTGTAAATCCTGCTATATTTTTTAGTTTAAATGAGAGAGTGTTCCAACATTTATGCAGTAGGTGCACTGATTCTCCAAACAGTGACCTGCCACCTCCATGTGACAGAGCACACACCGAGTGACTGAGCATGACTGGAGCAGTGGCATGCAGTGTTGGGACAAAAGAGTCCTCCTCGTGGAAATGGACATGCACCGCAACTGTACTGATGTCTGAATCCCTAATGCAGTTTTTTGCAAATATGGCTCATGCGTGTGTTCCATGACATAGGCCTATCTCATGGACTACTACGGTCTTGTTGGATCGGGAGGGATGCCCAAAGCGATACCCTCATACTGGTAGAAAGCTACCGCTTTGACCAAGAGTAAAGCAGCACATGCACTGTGGTGGCAATATATCCTGTAGAGATCAGTAGTAGCGAGCAAGTCCTTGTTACCCTTTTCACTCGAGTGAGGCCTACATGCTTACTTACCTTTTTAAAAGTTCTGCTGCTTGGGCTACTTCAGATAGATGCAGAGTGCTGCGTAGTGCAGGAGTAGTGACTCTAGATGTATGCGTACCTGGGAAGGGTAGAGTCCTGGGATAGAGCAGTACTGTGTGGTACATGTGTGGCTAGTGCATGTACTGAGGGTGGGTATGCCTGAGAGGAACACATGACATTAAAGATGTACACTCAGGGGAGGGAAGGCTAGTCTTTACCAGCAGTTAATCAGCAGGAGCATGGTGGTGGCAGCATCCCATGTAGTGATCAGTAGGAGTGAAAAGGGCCTTTTTAGCCTACCGGCTCACTCATTCAAGTTCCCCTGCTGTGTGCTTAACTCACCCCTTGGCCTACATCAGTTTGGTGTGAAGTGCCGCACAGCTCAAGAGTGGTGTATACTGAGTCTACAGGGATAATTCAGTACTGTGCAGTGTGCATGGTTAATGCCATTGCTGGATGTAGTGTGCTTGGTGCAATACATGAAGGGTACAGTGCTGTGCACTGCATGTATGGTGTCATGATCTACCGTGGCGCAGTGTGTATACGGGTAGGAAAAGAGCGTGAATGACTACAAGGCCCAGCATGCAACTGTGCCAATAGCCGTGTCTTGCCTGGGAGGTTGAGCTGCAACATATGCCCTTCCTCTAGGGGGATCCGGTGCTTGTCAACTGCTTTCTACTAGTCAGTTTGTGTGGCGCTTGCTGAAGGCGCCGTTCTACATTGTAAGAGAAAGACGCAGAGGACACCTTGTTTGTTCATCTAAGAGCCCTGTGAGTCTTTCTAAGCAGCACGGAAGCTGCTCCCTGCAAATGCCGCTGAGCACTCCTGCTCGGTCCTGTTTCTTTTGTGGCAATAAGAGATTTCCGCCTTGCCGGTGTGGTAAGCCTACGCCCTGATCTTCCTTAACTTTCGGTGCTGCTCACTCCTAGCGAGGAGTGTCCTATTTATGATTTACCCACTTTAGGAGTTTGCTTCTGGATTTTGCCAGGCTCCTATTCCTGGTTTACTTTCCGTGTCCTGCGTGAGAAATCTCACTGTAGCGGGAGCACAACTTTGTTGCACACTTAGGCTCCACTGTTGGCCTGGTTTTCTCTGCTCATTTTCAAGAGGCGTGTGAGACGTATCACCCCTCCCTCTTTGGTTTATGTTAGTCTGGATTAGCGCATACTCTCAAGGAGAGAGTACTTTCCGCGCAGACATTTGGTTTGCATACTTACCTGTTGGGTCTGCACTTCTTGGCCTGCCTACTTCCTGGCAGTGTTGCATGCATGGGTCTCATGTAAGTGAAAAGACACGGGGTGGGGTAGTTAAGGGACCTCTAGTGTTTTTTGGTGTGTGGTTACGGAATTAATGCCTGTTCTTTTTCTTATACACAACGTGCCGTTATCCATAGATGGGATTTACCTACAGGAAGTATGTTCCTTGGCTACCAGGAGTAGGAGATTCTGTAGGAAGAGAACCGCTGCTCTTGGTTTCGTTATTCCTTTTTTCACCCTTTCCCTTGCGTACTTCTGTACACGGTGGAGTGTTTCCGACCCCCTGGGGAGTAGTGCAAAGGGGATTTGGGAACTGCGCATCGCCCCTGCTGGATCTGTATTTGGAGGTTAGTGCATACTATTCCGATTCTGACACATGGTAAAGATATGTGCTGGATGTATGTGTGCCTGTGATTGGTACAGTACATGAAGGATACAGTGCTGTGCAGTGCATGTGCATTAAATGCATATTTTGTGTGTATGTGTGCCTGTGAATGGTACAATACATAGCAGACTATGGTCTCCAGCTTGGTAGACCCAGGCCTGCATGGTAAAGCATGAGGTAGAGAATCCCCTGAGACAGATTTGTGAATTGCTGCATTCTTGTAAGCTGGGTGGAACACACTGATGAAGGAAGAGCCAGACTTCCACCGTACACTTCAAAAGATGCTCTTTGATTCATAGAAAGGCCACATGGAAGAGGCCTGGGCACATCTCAGGAAAGAGATGGGTCTGATAGGAGCATCATAAAGAGAAGGACTGGGGCCTTGGGATAACCTTTTAATACATATACCACTGTGGCTGACACCCGGGGGTGAACTCTAGTCATTCTCTTGGCCTGAGTTGTGGGTCTGTCTGCTTTGCAATCACTCCTGCTGTGACTGACTGCTTTCAAAAGGAAGATAGAGCAGAGGAGTGGACACTTCCAAAGGAAGCAGAGCCCCAACATAAACTTCAAAGACTCAGATCCTATATTACATTTGGTGCCTGGAAATGGACTATAAGAAGGGGAGCTTGAGACCCTAACAATTGCCAACTCTCAAGCAGCTAGTTGGACTGTGCAAGGAGAAGCCTGTGACCAGGACTGGAGGCCATGGCCTGCTAGTCTCCATGCTGGTTGGGTGGGTTATCACCCAAAGAATCCAAGACTACCTGCCTTAGAGTCTAGAGCATCACCGCCTGCCTGCTGGCCAAGACCACTGTGTCCTGTAGGAAGAGGAGAGAATTGGAGGGTCAGTGAGGAAATCTGTATTGTGGGTTCCCTGAATGAGTTGTGAGGAATGGCTTCTGCACGGATCAGCTCGGTGTCCATGAGCAGGAGGAAGTTGGAGACCTCCATATGCCTGGGGAGGGCTGCCATGAAGGGAGCTGTGGATAACGCTGTGCCGATCAAGCCAGTGCCCAGTGTAGTGAGGTGACAGCCACCCTGTATGCCAGGAGGGGCAGCCGTGGACAGATTGCCATGTGGAGTGGGCTGTAGCCCTTGAGCTGTGAAGAGGCTATGACCCTGTAATTTAGGAGAGACCACCATGCTTGCCAAGACCATTTTGTCCTGTAGGAAGTGGAGATTGTTGGCAAGAGCGAGGTCTAGTGGGGAAACCTGTTTAGTAGATTCCCTGAGCGAGGTGTGAGGAATAGCTTCTGCACCTATCAGGTCAGCCCGTGAACAGGAGAGGTATGCTGACTCAGTATACCAAAGGGGGTCACCCAAACTAGCAAGAAGTATGACCTGACAGGGAGAGGGAGAAATCGGGGATCACCTAGTGCAGCTCCCCTAGGCCTTGTGCAATTATCTCACCTGAACCAGCTGCCTCTGTTCCAGCTCCCGCATAGGAGGTACGCTCAGGAGCTCCGGATACTCCTATCTTGCAGGTGAGGGTAAGTCTGAGTTTGGGATCTTGCTAGCTTGAAAACATAGTGATGCTAGAACACTTTTGATTTTAAGGCAGAGTCGTAGTGGACACTTGAGTCTCAGTCCACTAGTGGGGCTTGCCCTGGATGTTGCCTACTATGAATGGGGAATAACCACGATCGCCAGAGCAAGGAGAGAGTGTGACACAGGGAAATGCCTTGGAAACACTAGAAAAATTACCTCAGAGAGGACTGTGTAGTTGTTTGTGAATCAGAATAAAATATTACTCTTTTTTCAGAATAGTGAGTATTTGACTGGGCAATAACTTATTGCTGCTGCTGGGTGTATTTAGAGTTGTGAGCCTCTGTTAACCCCCTGTATCTACCATTTCCCCTGCCACCCCAACGAGGGAGCCTTGACCTGCTCAGACCACAATATCCCGGAGAGTCATGTGCTGTAGGGGACTTGGCCTAGTTGCTCAGGATCTATAGTAGGTTGTACCCCAGGACATCAGGAAAAAATAAGGCCTCGACCCGCACGGTTAGACCCAGTAGCTTCTGCTTGCCCCATGGTCCTCTGAACAGGGTTCTTACAATCAATATATGCCTGCCCTCTATGGTACGTCTTCTTCACTAAAGCAAACACAGAGCGTGCTGCTTTCTAATTTTGATGCCAAGGTGTAGTCACAGCCTGCACTTAATTTGTTTTTAAAAGGTAAGTGCCAGGGCTCTTCTCATGAATCCACTGCAGTTTGCACCACTCATTGCCCCTGCCAACGCGCCCAATGAAAGTAACAACGCAACTACTAACCATCATAACCCTACAAGTGTGGTAATTCAGACTATTCCAGGCCACCCAGAGCTGTAAGAATGGCGAGGGTGGTGGATATTATTCATTTTTAATGTATATTCATTTATTAAACACTTGTTGTGCTCATCTCAAAATTAGACAGACTGCGCCACCATGTGGTGAACTATCAGTTAGTGCAGATGTTGAGAATTAAGAGCCGAAGCTGGGCACTGGACATCACCGGCTAAATTTAAGCACTGGACAGCCCAGGCATCAAAAGTAGAAGCGCCTGGTGTGCGTACTGCACTAAAGGACCTGTGCACTATTGCGCATGCTCTGTAAAGACAAAGGGGCTGGTTGGTGAGGTTGATGAGAACGTGGCGGCAAGGCAAGCTAAGGCTTGGTGAGAACAAGGGATCCACCCGCTGGCAAGTTTCATGCCACAAGGACTGAACTAGAGGGGGGCCTTTGAGTTAAAATGCCATGACACCGACTCTGACTGCAGTGCTGCTTTTCCTTCACTCTCAAATACCTGCTTGATGCCGACTTCTCTCCTGTAGACTTTCTGTATTCATCTGTAGAGCTCAGCCTCCCTGCTCTTTTCAATATGGCGGCCATCACTCCTCACTCAGACTGCCATCTCCCACTGGGGCGGGGCCTCGGCGACACACTCTCACCCAGAGCATTAAGCCATACAATGCTGTACAGCTCCCAGAATGCTTTCCACTTCGCCATGGGTCGTATTTTCACATCAACAATGCTTGTTTGCATAGGAGTGAGTACATGAGCCCCACAGTGGCTCGATACATATTTATAGCTGACATGCTTACACTAAACATTGCCTTTCCTCCAAGGTCAGTGAATAAAATGACGTTTGTTCATAGTCCAGAATTCATGTTGTCTATCACCAGATGGGGTGTTCTTTATTGTTCTGTAAATTGCTTCTATTCCTCCCATCTTTCTTTGAAAAGTTCATACACTATGGTATTTCTCTTAAAGACGCTCTGGGCACCAGGACACCCCCTCTCAGCACGGTTCCTGCTCACTGCCTATCTCGCTGGGTCAGTCACCTGCCTGCTCCACTTATGTGCCCACCCGATTCCCCGAAGAGTAAGAATAAACATAGGCACAAAGAATGAATCAAAAAGCCTGTTTCTCAGGCCCAGAGCTGTAAACCCTAGGTTCGGTCGCCCAGTTCATCAGCTTTGTTTTGTGGGCTTCGGGGAACCGTGCCGTGAAAGATATGGATTTGTTTTCTGGGTCAGAGTATTCCTACCTGCCTTCAACGTGAACACTAAAAACATTCATCCGATTGGCCGCACTCTGCTAGTCCTACCAGCGTGTTACCCCAAAGAATTGTGGTCCATGAAGTAGCGTCGGCGGGTACGCCTATGCCAAAAGTTTAAAATGAAAATAAGTGTCGCGTTAGCCATCCCTGGACACGTGTTTCGAGGTAGTTGCCTCTCGTCAGCAGGGAGTAGGTATGTGTGTAGGGTTGCTGCGTAGGCTGCCAAAAAATATTCTCAGGTAAAGTACCACTCAAGGCGCGCAGGTGCGTAGCCATGGGCTCGTCAGCCCCACCGGCTCAAGGGAGCCTGAATGTAAACAAAAATCCGATTGGCCGCACTCTGCTAGTCCTACCAGCGTGTTACCCCAAAGAATTGTGGTCCATGAAGTAGCGTCGGCGGGTACGTCTATGCCAAAAGTTTAAAATGAAAATAAGTGTCGCGTTAGCCATCCCTGGACACGTGTTTCGAGGTAGTTGCCTCTCGTCAGCAGGAAGTAGGTATGTGTGTAGGGTTGCTGCGTAGGCTGCCAAAAAATATTCTCAGGTAAAGTACCACTCAAGGCGCGCAGGTGCGTAGCCATGGGCTCGTCAGCCCCACCGGCTCAAGGGAGCCTGAATGTAAACAAAAATCCGATTGGCCGCACTCTGCTAGTCCTACCAGCGTGTTACCCCAAAGAATTGTGGTCCATGAAGTAGCGTCGGCGGGTACGTCTATGCCAAAAGTTTAAAATGAAAATAAGTGTCGCGTTAGCCATCCCTGGACACGTGTTTCGAGGTAGTTGCCTCTCGTCAGCAGGGAGTAGGTATGTGTGTAGGGTTGCTGCGTAGGCTGCCAAAAAATATTCTCAGGTAAAGTACCACTCAAGGCGCGCAGGTGCGTAGCCATGGGCTCGTCAGCCCCACCGGCTCAAGGGAGCCTGAATGTAAACAAAAATCCGATTGGCTGCACTCTGCTAGTCCTACCAGCGTGTTACCCCAAAGAATTGTGGTCCATGAAGTAGCGTCGGCGGGTACGTCTATGCCAAAAGTTTAAAATGAAAATAAGTGTCGCGTTAGCCATCCCTGGACACGTGTTTCGAGGTAGTTGCCTCTCGTCAGCAGGGAGTAGGTATGTGTGTAGGGTTGCTGCGTAGGCTGCCAAAAAATATTCTCAGGTAAAGTACCACTCAAGGCGCGCAGGTGCGTAGCCATGGGCTCGTCAGCCCCACCGGCTCAAGGGAGCCTGAATGTAAACAAAAATCCGATTGGCCGCACTCTGCTAGTCCTACCAGCGTGTTACCCCAAAGAATTGTGGTCCATGAAGTAGCGTCGGCGGGTACGTCTATGCCAAAAGTTTAAAATGAAAATAAGTGTCGCGTTAGCCATCCCTGGACACGTGTTTCGAGGTAAAAACATTCTCAAGGAAACACATTTAATCAAAATTAGTAAATGGCTACATGGGCCGGATCATCAATCATGAAAAGTGCCTGTCTAAGGTTTAGAGTCAGGGTAAAGGTCATGCATAAAGTTAAGGTCATTGTTAGGGTAATGTAAGGGTCAGGGTGAGTACAAAGGTCATAGGTTAAGATAAGAATAGGTTCTAAATTAGAGAATGGTAGTGGTAAGTGGTAGGGTCAGGATTGGGTTAGGATACGTTGGATAACAGTAAGAGTCTTTAGAGATAGATGAGGCCCAGAATCAGAATTGAGGTCGAGGCTGGGGTCCTAGTCAGTGTTGGAAATATGTTAGAGTTAGGGTAAAAGTAAGAATGAAACCAAGAATATATGGTTAGGGCCAGTTTAAGACTGGGTTTATGATTTGTGTTAAATGTTAAAGTAAAGGTTGGTATTGGGATGGATTAAGTTGTAATCTATTTATAAAATAATATTTTAGAGAAATGTGCAACAACACTGCATTACAAAAGAAGGACTGATGTTTGATTGAAACCTACACAGTTTTAATCAAAAGTTTGCATTCACATCATTTTCATGAAAATTTCCATTTCAATTTGAGGCAGAGTAGCATCTCACATTTTCATTAAAATGGTTTTTAATGAAAAATGTTCTTTGAAATGGAACAAATGGCATAGATTCTATCTATCAGTGGTGCACTGCACACACTACTGTCAACCACAGTTCACAGCACACATTTTTACATTTATGAATGTAATCAATCAAAATAAAAGATTATTTTCTGAAGTATGCAGCTATATCTGTAGAGGTTAGGGGAAGACCACAAATTAAGTTTTTATTTTGTTTCTTGATGATTGAGCAATAGTTTGTTGCTTGTGTTCGAATCCCTTAAAAAACAGAGGTCAAGAGGCGTTTGACAAACCAGGAACAGTTTGTTTAATTGAACATTACGGCCGGGAGAACAGTTACTGACACAAGGTCTGAGGGCTGTCTAAATTTACAATCTGTATGCGTCCTTATTTTATACAAAACATGATGGGTTGTAATAGTTTCCAGAGTACCATGTATGGTGAGAAATGTTGGTTGTTGCCTTTCGAGTCATGAATGAATTGTCTAATGGTTACCACAAATGGGTCTCGACCTCGCGTAGACACAATGTGACCAGTGGATAATGTGTCCAGATGCCCGGCTTGGGGAGCTCGTGATCACTGCATAGTAGATCCTGATTGGCTATCTGTTCCTAACTCATGTAGCATCTGACTTTATGGTGTTTTAAGAGCGCGCGTACCCCCTCTGGCCATATATGCTTTATTGGGGCAAACTCCTGTGACCCTTTGAAATGTCACCAAGCTTATCTGTGGGCTTGATTAAGAGTTTCCTACCCGCGCATTGGCCTGCCAGCTATTCCCCCCCCCCCCCCCCCCCACCTGTGACCTATCAATGAGAAATCTCAGGCCTCTGTCTCAGGGCCTCCTTGACTACATATTTGCGAGTTGAGGTTGATATAGAGTTCACAACGGGTGATTTTGCTAATAAGGACGAGATTTCATTTTCATCGATGTATGCATCGATTTCCATATTAACATTCTCCCCTCTTGTTGATTCTTCAACTACACTACCTAACTCATGCACTTGGATAGTTACTTTATTTGGGGCTTGTTGTTCCCTATGAAAGCTTTTGACAACAACTACCTTCCTATTTACCTGCATTCTTCCCACTTTGAGGACTGCATTTTTATAGCAGGTGATCCCCAGTTGTATAACACCACATACCAATTGCAACATACTGATAACAGGCAACAGTGATTTACATAAACCGGATCTCCATTGTGGGAGTCAGGAGAACCAATTCTAGAACCACTCCTGCACAGGGGCACCTCCCTCTTCACGCATGTTTCTTTGTAAATTGTGCAGTGCGTGAATGGCAAGCGTTAGTGTTCCATTGTCCATGTCATTCCTTGGGATGAAACGCACAGCAGGCCGCTCCGATCTTGGCACAGACCCCTCCATCCATTGCGGTTATTAAGTCCAGCACATATCAGTGCTGCATTAACATGAGGCGGATTGGTTGCATTTCTTCTTTGATCGAATTGAGGCCGAGCTCAGTGCTGTTCATCATTTTGAGCATTTCCTACTGGCTGAATTGTAACCAGCAGACATTAGATTTTGTTTGCAGGGGTGGTGTGATTCCGTGAACAGTTTAAATTCTTCTGCAATGTGTTTGAATTTTGCCCAGCCAAATTAGTCGGCAACTCTCCTTTCACATGCTTGATGCAGCAAAGTTGTCTTTGTACTTAATGGGTTTTGGTACATGTCCGATAGTTCATCTCCAGGAATGACAAGGGTCAGGTGTGCAGGGTGACCAGGGAACACAAGCCCTCCATCTGGGAGCAGACTGAATGTAGGCATACTTGCCACATTGCCAATAGAAATCCATCGGCGTGGAGGTGCCCCATTGCATATCATGAATATATAATATCACTCTGCAGTTAGCATTCCTGCCCATTAGAAGTGTTCCCTTCCCTCTGAAACATAAGGAATACAGTGTTAGTTTCCGTACAATCAGGGTTTGTCCATTCCCTTCTAACTAAGTGTATCTACCCACCTCGGTGTCCCATATTTCCTGACATGGGATGTTCATACTTTCATTCAACCTTCCCCCATGTGACCCATTTCCCTTTTTATCCCTGAGCTGGATGGCCCTACATAGGAATTCCATGTTGGGAGACCATTGGTTCTTTAAGAAGACAGCCCCAGTTAGACTAAGAGCCACTCTCGGTCAACATATGGGCGCTGGAGCAGATGTGTTGGTGCACTGAGTTGGGTGTTTTGCCACCTCCAAAAATCTTTTCTCTGGGAAATCTCGAGGCCAAGTGATATCTTTCCCTATTTGGCCCTTTCTACATATCCTGTCCAGCTCAGTTTGGATGTCTGTGGGTTCAGTTAGGATGTATAGAGATGTTGGGTTGGTGTCATATGGGTTATGTTTACAACCTCCCTGTGTGGTTCTATCTTGTTGGGTTGGATCTTGGCCCTCATTCCACATAAGTAAAGATGTATAAGGCATTTCGCTTTCTCTTGGCTACTTCTTGAGACAAGTAAAGCTTGTCTGCGCCTCCCGCATGTGGGATTAACAAACAGATATAACATGACCTGCCTGATGCTTGGGAGCCGACTGCGGCCAAGTGCTGGTACCATGTGTTATGCAAAAGGGCACTGTGCAGCATGTGTGGGATGCTGGTGTTCTGTTTGGTGTAATTGTAGGTAACGTACAAGAGATCCCTACACAGGCTCTGTTGTTCCCTATTAAAGAACTTCTTTTGACTCTGCAGTTCCTCTGTAGTACTCAAGTGTGGGACTATCCACAATAGGCAGATTGTACTTAACTATATAAATATACATAACTTTTGTTGCAACACTGCAGTTCTTGGTATGGGTCCCCTGGCAGTCATCTGCATTTCACCACTGGCTATGCTTCTTCTTACCAATTCATGGAAGTTAGCAGTTTTTAGTTCTAAGTTGATGTTGCCATGGAAGGGTTTGAACGCAGTTAGAACGACGCACCTACAAATGTTTTTCCTCCTTTCTGAGCAAACCCTTTGCTTAGCACCCGTGTTATTTTCTTCCTTCCATTTGCAAAAGTTCAGTAATGTACTTTTTGCCTGGGTCTTGAGGGTTGATGACAAGTCGGCTTTGGTGCACTTTGTTGTCCTTGTGACTACCTGTTTTTGATAGAACTTTGTTGACTATTAATTCAGCTTAGTTACATGTGCTCTGTTCTCAATGGTTTTGGAGAACCTGTATCTTACCCCAGGGGTGTGATCCCATTAACCTACCAGTCACAATCTGGTATGTATTGAAAGGCGACCACTGTTGGATATGTCTTTTAATGATTCAGGGAGTAAGGGTAATTGCTATAACCGTTATTAGCGAGACAGATCTTATTTTATAAGCCGATGAGCCCCCCCGTCCTACGAGGGTGTTTTCGGACCTTTTCCGCCATTTTGGCTCTGGGTGGTCAGATCAGTGTTAGGTATGTGTTGAAGTGGTCCCATGAGTTCAGGGAGGAATAGGATTGTGCTTTAGCAGGTGTTCTATGGGTGTCACTAATTTTTCTAAAATCGCATTGCCCGGTGCCTATATAAGAGCGTGGTTGCTGTGCAGCCCCTTTGTGAGACTAGTTACCTGCTGGGGGCTACTTCTTTTGATTTTACCCCCAGTTGTGCTTGCTGTGAGGTGTGTTGTTCAGTCTATATGTGTGCTGAAATGTGGGAATAGGAAGTGTGTTACCGTTTGTTGTGCCTGGTGCTTGCAAAGTGCCCCGGGAACTCGTTTTTATGCTTGTGCATCTCCCTGTTCCCGGCATGTGGTGTGCTACATGGCTCTCCCTTGTGGCATCAGATACCTGGCTCTGGGTGATCTTGACCTCGCCTTTTTATCTGGAATCTTCTTTTTATCTGGAATCTTCTTTTTGGGCTAATTTAGGCAGTTTTCTTTCAGTTTGGGCATTCCTTGAGTTGCCTAATGCATTGTTTCCCTTGCCCCGTGGTGAGAGGGTCAGAGGCTGCTTTGTGGCTTGCCCCCCGTAGTGCCTCAGTGGGGTTGGAAGTCAGCGCAGACTGTTTTCCTGGAATGTGCCTGCAAGGTCAGAGCAACGTGAGTGGACTATGCTTGGAGTGGAGGTGAGCCTTAAAGGGGTGTACCCGGTGTGCTGCATTCCTTCTGGAGCAGGGTTAGAGGCTTGGAGGCCTCCATCCCTGCCACTCCCTTCTCCCTTGGATCACACCCAGCTTTCTATCAGCGTTTTTGGTGGGCCTGTTGTCCCCAGCTTTTACCTAGGGTCTTTATAGTTGTTGATCGCCTGACAAAATTGGTACTTATTTTGTCGATCTCCGGAAGGGTGGGGTAGGGTGACCAGGTTGCAAAAACTAAGAATCCTGACTTTTCACAAAAAATAGAAGAAGAACTAATTCAACATGACCCGAGGGGCACTGAATGGCCGCACCCATCGATATAGTAACTCAGACGAGGCACTAAGGGAATAAATAAATAGTCAATTCAAATACCCAGTATAATACATGTTATTTAAATAGCTTTCTGATAAGCGCTGCTAGCTATTACTGCTTTGTAACACAGAAAAAAGTGTCTTCACTGTTTGCAGTCAACCCTCACTGAAAATTAGGACCTGACCCTAAACTGTAAAAATCTGCTGGGACACCTCGTCTCCCTAGTAAAAGGTTGATTGAACCACCAACTGGAGTCTTGAGCTCATCATCACGCTGAGGCCTTTTAGATTATTGACTCTCATGTGTGGGGGGGCTGTGGAGTGTTAGGGTCTTATCATTCCAGGCGCCAGAAGAACATTGTTCCCGCCACCTAGAATGGCTTCGTTTGTAGTTGACAGGGAGGCCTCCTTTGATACGGAGGCTTCTAGAGTATTTGAGGCGCTATTGGGACTGCATGCCATGAAGGAAACATTAAGCATGGACTTCATGCCCGAAAATGGGGTCCTTCTGACTTGGTGATTGGAATACATCCCATTAGACTTTGGCTGCGGGACCGGGGTGTCTGCTTTTTAAACAGTTTTCTGAATGCTCATCAGACTGCCCTGCTCTGCCCCGGGGTGTGGCCAGTGAATTCAGCCCTGTGGGATCAGCAGCAGAGTGGAGTCTGTTTCCGTAGGCGCCTTAGGCAACCTGATTGTTCTGTGCTCCCGTAGGATGACCATGTGGTTAGTGTGGACGTCCGATCAAGAAAGCCAATTTTGGGGGAGAAGGGGTAGGGGAATGCTGGTTGTCTATCTCATTGGAGGTGAACTACTGGGTAATAGGTCGCTGGGATTATTATTACCTGTACCGGGGGGTCTATTTTACTGTGAATTTTGGCTCTGTGGTTGTGTGAAGGCGCTACCCCCTCACACTGTCACCCCTACTTGCCGGACTTGTGGCCCTGGCCCCTCTTGTGCTGGTTCCCTGTGGTTGTTGCTGCCATGTGCTTGCCCAATTACTTGGTCCCTACTGCGGTTGTGTGGCGAACGGTGGATCTCCCTGCGACTGTGTGTATGATATGGTCTGATTATCCTGTGCTTGGTACTGAGGAGGGGCATTTAACATATCCTGTTGTGTGGGGTTCTGTGGCGACTGGCCCTTATTCTCTAACGTCTGCTGCTTTTGCTGCTCATGGTATGCCTTTATCCGGCATGCCCCTACCAGGCATATGGTAATAGAAGCACTCTTTAATGTCTGGTTGCAGCCAGCTTCCCTGGCCTCTACCACCATAACCTGTTTGTGTTCATGGACTACCTGTTTGGAACCCTCTAAAGCCGTGGTACTCATAGTACGGCCGGCCGGGCCGCCAGCGGCCCGGCAGGCCTTCCTTGGTGGCCCGCGGACCTTGCAGGCCCCCCAGAAACCAAATTTTGCGAGTGACAGAAGAGAGTGGAGAGAGAGAGAGTGGAGAGAGAGAGTGGAGAGAGAGAGAGAGAGAGAGAGAGAGTGGAGAGAGAGAGAGAGAGAGAGAGAGAGAGAGAGAGAGAGATAGTGGAGAGAGGGAATGAAGAGAGAGAGCGAGTGGAGAGAGAGACAGAGAGAGAGAGAGTGGAGAGAGGGAGTGGAGAGAGAGAGTGGAGAGAGAGAGAGCGAGAGAGAGTGGAGAGTGATAGAGAGTGGAGAGTGAGACAGAGTGGAGAGAGAGAGTGGAGAGAGAGAGAGGAGAGAGAGAGTGGAGAGAGAGAGGGAGAGAGAGTGGAGAGAGAAAGCGGAGAGAGAGTGGAGAGAGAGAGACAATGGCGAGAGAGAGTGGAGAGAGAGGAGAGAGAGAGAGTGGAGAGAGAGAGTAGAGAGAGAGAGTGGAGATAGAGTGAGAGAGTGCAGAGAGAGATTGGAGGGAGAGTGAAGAGTGGAGAGGCTGACTGACAGAGAGACTGACTGAGAGAGAGAATGACTGACACAGAGAGAGAGAGAGACTGACTGACTGAGATAGGGAGACTGACTGACTGAGAGAGAGAGAGAGAGAGAGACTGACTGGGGAGAGAGAGAGACTGACTGACACAGAGAGAGAGAGACTGACTGACTGAGAGAGAGACTGACTGAGACTGACTAACTGAGAGACTGATAGACTGAGATAGATTGACTGACTGAGAGAGTGACTGACTGACAGAGATAGTGACTGACAGAGAGAGAGACTGACTGAGAGAGACTGACTGACTAACAGAGAAACTCAGAGACTGACTGAGAGAGAGTGACTGACTGGGAGAGAGAGTGACTGACTGACAGAGAGAGAGTGACTGAGAGACTGATGACTGAGAGAGAGAGACTGACTAAGAGAGAGAGACTGACTGACTGAGAGAGAGAGACTGACTGACTGAGAGAGACAGAGAGAGACAGAGAGAGAGAGAATGAGAGACACCTCAGTACTTTGTGAAGTCAGTACTTTGTGCCAGAGGGAGGAAACAACAAAAGATTACTGTAGGGGAGAAGCAAGGGAAAGAGCATGAGCTAGAAAAGGGCAAAGCTAAATAAAGAGAGAAATATAGGGGAAGATCAAGACATGCACTTCCCTGGAGTGGTAAACACAAATGGTAAGGAAATAAAAAGAAAAGTTGTTCGCTGATATCAGCATTTCAAAGAAAGAACTAATTCATTCAGGGTAAAGCCACATTCCTCTAGGAGTGGGACCAGCACAAGAATAGAGAGAAAAGACAAAATCAGGATCTGGCAATGGAATGGACAAAAAGCCTTGCAATCATGAGCAGGGGGGGTGAAGCAAAGCCCCCTCTATGTAATATTATATGCAAAGCTGTGAAAGACTTCTGAAGCTGTCTATAGCGAGCACACAAAAATGATCAGAACAGTCAGCTACACTGATAGTGCCTATGGGTAGTAGATCCAGGGTGTGTGATGGCAGTGTGGTACAGTGGATGTGAAGTAACCCTGGGCGTAGTGGGCGTAGTGGGCGTAGTGAGGCTACGTGGAGCATTACGGAGTGGGGGCAAATCTACACCCACCCACACACTCCGCGTAGCCCCACTACGCGCCGCCCGCCTCCCTCCCGCCCTCATTTTAAAATTACTTAATCAATCAATGAATTTGTAAAGCGTGCTACTCACCCGTAGGGTCTCAAGGCGCTGGGGGGAGGGGGATCTGCTACTGCTCGAAGAGCCAGGTCTTGAGCTGTTTCCTGAAGGAGAGATGGTTCTGGGTCAGTCGTAGGTGGGTGGGGAGGGAGTTCCATGTCTTGGCCGCCAGGTAGGAGAAGGATCTTCCTCCGGCGGTGGTCTTGCGGATGTGCGGGACGGTGGCGAGGGCGAGGCTGGCGGAGCGGCGGTGGCGGGTGGGTGTGTAGAATGTGAGGCGGTTGTTGAGGTATGTGGGTCCCATATCGTGGAGAGCCTTGTGTGCGTGGGTGAGGAGTCTGAACGTGATCCTCTTGCTGATGGGGAGCCAGTGCAGGTCTCTCAGCTGGGGAGAGATGTGGCTGAAGCGGGGGATGTCCAGGATAAGTCGTGCAGAGGCGTTCTGTATGCGCTGGAGTCTTTTCTGTAGTTTGGCTGTGGTTCCAGCGTAGAGGGTGTTTCCGTAGTCCAGTCGGCTGGTGACGAGGGCCTGGGTGACCGTCTTCCTGGTGTCGGTGGGGATCCACCGGAAGATCTTTCGGAGCATGCGCAGGGTGTTGAAGCAGGATGACGAGACGGCGTTGACTTGCTTGGTCATCGTGAGGGAGGAGTCCAAGATGAAGCCCAGGTTGCGAGCATGGTCCCTTGGCTTTGGAGCAGAGCCCAGGGCAGGGGGCCACCAGGAGTCGTCCCAGGCGGAGGGGGATGTTCCCAGGATGAGGACTTCCATCTTATCTGAGTTCAGTTTCAGCCGGCTGAGCTTCATCCATTCCGCGACGTCTTTCATTCCTTCCTGGAGGTTGGCTCTGGCTGTGGCGGGGTCGTTGGTGAGGGAGAGGATCAGCTGGGTGTCGTCGGCGTAGGAGATGATGTTGAGGTTGTGTTGGCGTGCGATGGCTGTGAGGGGACTCATGTAGACGTTGAAGAGGGTGGGGCTGAGCGAGGATCCTTGCGGGACGCCGCAGATGACTTTGGTGGCCACGGACCGGAACGGGGGAAGGCGGACTCTCTGGGTTCTGCGAGGAACGAGATGATCCATTCCAAGGCCTTTCCTTGGATTCCGATGTTGCTGAGGCGCTGTATCTGGGTGCGGTGGCATACGGTGTCGAAGGCTGCCGAGAGGTCCAGGAGGATGAGGGCAGCTGTTTCCCCGTTGTCGAGCAGGGACTTGATGTCGTCGGTGGCTGCGATGAGGGCGGTCTCGGTGCTGTGGTTTGCTCGGAAGTCGGACTGCGAGGGGTCGAGGGATCCGTTGGTCTCGAGGAAGGCGGAGAGTTGTTTGTTGACGATCTTCTCGATGACTTTGGCCGGAAAGGGGAGGAGCGAGATGGAGCGGAAGTTCTTGAGGTCCGTGGGGTCCGCGGTGGGTTTCTTCAGGAGGGCGCTGAGCTCGGCGTGTTTCCAGCTCTCTGGGAAGGTGGCGGATGCGAAGGAGCTGTTGATGATGTTCCGGAGTTGGGGTGCGATGATGGAGTCGGCTTTGTTGAAGATGTG
The DNA here is from genome assembly GCF_964204655.1 of Triturus cristatus. NCBI lineage: Eukaryota > Metazoa > Chordata > Amphibia > Caudata > Salamandridae > Triturus > Triturus cristatus. The sequence continues at coordinate 1,189,791,148 of NC_140592.1, forward strand.
GTGTGGGCAGGGGTCGGTTGGGGAGCCGGAGTGGATGGTGTTCATCGTGTGGGTGGTATCTTCGGTGCAGACCGTCGTCCAGGTGCGGAGGGTGGTGGTGGGGGCGCCGGATCGGTGGTAGGGTGCGCGGTCTGTGCGCCGAAACTGTTGTGTATGTCGGCAATCTTGCGGTGAAAGAACGAGGCGAGTGAGTCGCAGAGGTCCTGCGAGGGTGTGATGTCGTTGTTGCAGGCGCTGGGGCTGGAGAGCTCTTTGACGATGCTGAAGAGTTCCTTGCTGTTGTGGGAGTTGTTGTCCAGTCGTTCTTTGAATGTGGTCCTTTTGGTGGTGCGGATCAGTTGGTGGTGTTTGCGGGTGGCGTTCTTGAGGGCTGTCATGTTTTCTGTAGTCTGGTCGTGGCGCCAGGCTTTCTCGAGGGTACGGCAGGTTTTCTTGGAGTTTTTGAGGTCGTTGGTGAACCAGGAGGCTTTCTTGCTGCCGTGTCTGCTGGGGGGGTTCTTCAGTGGTGCGAGGTCATCGGTGCAGTTGGTGAGCCACTGTGTGAGGTTGCGGGCTGCTTCGTTGGGGTCCGTCGTGTTGGTGGGGGGGTTCTGGCTGAGGGAGGTGGTGAGCTGGTCGGCGGTGATCTTGCTCCAGCTTCTGCGGGGAACCTGTTGAGGGTGGTTGTGGGTCGTGGTTCTCCTAAAGTTGAAGTGGACGCAGCTGTGGTCTGTCCAGTGCAGTCCGGTGGAGTGGCTGAAGGAGATGTGCTTGCTGGAGGAGAAGATGGGGTCAAGCGTGTGGCCGGCGATGTGGGTGGGGGTGTTCACCAGTTGCTTGAGTCCGAGGTTGGCGAGGTTGTCCAGCAGGGTGGCGGTGTTGCTGTCATTGTTGTTCTCCAGGTGGAAGTTGAGGTCTCCTAGGAGGATGTAGTCTGAGGAGGTAAGGGCGTGCGGGCTGACGAAGTCTGCGATGGCTTCGCTGAATTGTGTGCGTGGTCCCGGGGGTCTGTAGACGAGGGTGCCTCTGAGGGTGGTCTTGGGGTCGGTGTGTATCTGGACTTGGGGTTGGTGTGTATCTGTGCCCGCGCATGCGCATTTCTCGGGAGAAATGCGCAGGCGCATGCGCATTCGTGAGGAAGAAGCTAGCCAGGAAGCAGGAAGATGGAGCCCCGGGGCTCGGCAGCTCAGGTAAGTAATTTTCTTTATTTGTCAGGTTCTAAGTAATTTTAAAATGAGGGCGGGAGGGAGGCAACTCTGCTCCGCCATGGCGTGTGCGTAGTCTGCCTGCTACGCCTACTTTGTGAAGCGCGAAGTAGGCAGCACTACGCACACTCCGCGGGCGGAGCGGAGCACTGCGCCCACACTTAATATGAAGGTGTCCGCCTTGAAGGATGCTATGGCACCAGAACTGCAGCCAACAAAAAAGTCACCTGTTATTTTGCTAATTTCTAAAGACCTAAAGCACAAAATACTTCAATGTATGCTAACAATTATTTGTTATGTATTTAAAGCTTTTCTTACATGATATCATATCACAGATGAAGATGCAGTAAGTAACATTAATATTTGACACACAGCATTACCATTGACAAAAGGAAACCCTTACACATATCAGGGAGAAAGGTAAACAGTGTTGGATGGTCTTCATCACCATGGCAGTATGTCATATTCGTATTGCTTCAGCATGGCTGAATCGCCATCCCCCGTCCTTCCAGCAATGGCAAGGGCGTTTCTGGGGGGGGGGCCCTCTCAGACTGGCCTCAGCGGTCATAGAGTTTGCTCCAGGAATAAAAAGTAAACTCTTGAAGTCCTCTTGATTTTCTTCAGTTTTTGGTCCTTGCCTTTCCGCCATTGCATTTGCAAGACATTGCAGGCTATTGCGGGGTTAAGGGTGGACCAAAAGTAACCCTGTGATAGAATTGGGGTCAAAGTGTGTATGAAGCTATGCAATGCCTCTTAAGATTGCTATTGTGTGCCAATAAAAATGTATTATCACAATGTGCTCTTTGTAGTTACATCTGCTTTTGAAATACAGCATTGTCGCATTGTCTAATGTTTTGAAACGGGTTTGATTTTTTTTTACTCTAGCCCCGCCCCCACTGAACCCGCCCCCCCTGACCCCACCCCTACCGGTGTGGCCCTTGGCCACAAAACACACTGTAATTTTGGCCCCCGACAGAAAGTTTGTGAGTACCCATGCTCTAAAGCTTTGTGGTGGAGCCCCCATTGTGACTGGTGCCATCTATGTGGCTGCAGCCGACGCTGCTCACTTGAGGGCAGTCTCATTCAACTTAACCTGCACTACTTTTGCTGTGTCTCTTTGAGTCTGCTCCTGCTTCCTTCTATCCTTTTCTTGATTTTTCTTATGGTAGTGGAGTACATGAGCTTGTATCACCTGCCAGCGTTTGGTATCTAAACCAACTACACTGTCCAGCAGTTCTGTATCTTGGTGGGTAACCCTTTCTTCAAAATATTATAGAAAAATGTGACTTGTGGGCTAGTGTTGGTCCACGACAGTCTGGTTTACTGTCCTCATCTTTGCCTCATTCTATTTAGGAAATCGTTTATGCTTTGCTCTGGCTTCATGGTCTCTGCTATTAGTCTTCCTAAATCTGGGCGGTCAAGGAATATTTGTCACAGGGCATATCGATATCCGGTGCCTGTACATATTAAATGCGGCCCGTCCTGCTGGGTATTTGATTGTGTGATTGTTGGAATGTGAGCGTGGGTGAACACCGTGTTTGTCTGCTCTCAATTAGGCTGCTTATCAGGCTCTTAATGTCACTTATCGCTAGGTTGATACCTGTGGTATTCTTCTCAAAGCATGTAATCCATTTTCTTGCCCCATCCAACAAGGACGGTAACTTTGGGGCTCATTACGATGGCAGAGGGCCTGCCACCACCAGCTGGTCGGTGGCGGGTTCTCCGCCATCATACTGCTGTTGTCCCCCTGTCATATTATGATGGCGGGGGGAATCGTTGGTTAAGCGTGGCGGTCGTAAAGACCGCCCGCCACAGTTCCCACAGGCGGTCCTTTTCCAACTGCCTGTCGGAACAAAAACATTGGCTATCATTGTGGCGGTGCCTTGCAGGCACCGCTGTAGGGATTATGATATCCCTTTCCTCCGTTCGTTTTGCGTCAGACAACCAGCTGCAAAACGAATGGCAGAAACAGATTTGGGGGCCCGTGGCGGCCCCCCCTCAATCCCAGGTGCAGGAACTTGTACCCTGGCCCCCCTACATATCGCTGCCCCATGTGGCAGGCACAACAGGATGCCTGCCACGTAGTGCAGGGATGTGTCTGCACCCTCTATTTTGCATTGTGGCGGCGGCTGCTGACCGCATCCCCGCCACAATGCAAAATATAGGTGATGCGACCGCCGTAGTGGCGGTTGCATCGTGATTAGGATTGTGGGGAGGCCGCATGAGGTGGCCAGTCCCAAATCTGTATCGATGGCAGACGGACTAAAGTCTGTCCGCCATCGTAATAAGGCCCTTTGTTCTCAATCGCTCTTTGTCCATCTGGGCCCATGGCATGTATATAATCCCCGCCACGCCCTTCTGCAATAACGGTTACATTCTCATTCTATGTGACTCTACGAGTTTCTCCGCAACATATCGCTCCCATCTTACGAGGCATTGCTGTATGTAGAGGAAGTTCCATTTGGGGTTTGGTCTGTCTTCACCTTCAAATTCCCTCCCCATTTCCTCCTCAGCTACCTGGACAATCACTGTAGCCCCACCCTTGCCATCGGTTTCCAGGGGACTAGAGCTCCCTTCCTCACTTGAGCTCGCGGAGTCGCTATTGAGAACTGCCTCAAACTTTCTTGACACTTGTTTACGCCCACCTAAACCAGTGGGAGTGTGTGCTTTCCTTGCCTTTGAGGTGTCACGTGTTGAGCATTGCAGGTGGAGAGTCGAGCTTTTGGGGACCTTCCCTAGGGACTTGGTCTGCGCTGGAGGTGCCTGGGCACGCTTGCTTTTGGTTTTCTCGGTTTTGGGCCTAACTGTCCTTTTTTCGGTGGCGGCCTCGTTGGCTTCTACTATTGCTGGATTTGAATATCCTAATGCAGGGGGGCTGGTGTGAGTACATCCATTCTTGCATATGGTGGCGGACGTGCCGACTCCTTGCTCGCTATTGCCATTAAGGGGCCATCGGTTTTAGCTTGTTCAAAGATAGCCCATAGTTCTAACATTGACTCTCTTTTGTCCTGCATATTTAGACTTTATATGTGTTGTAGTATGTTCAATTATATCTGTGTCAAATGTTCCCTCCTTAGGTCTAGGAATTGTGTGTGTAAATGCCACTCTTGACAAAACGTATTAATTCAATGTGGTCAGTGGATAACGTGTCCTGATGTCCAGCATGGAGAGCGCTTGATTACTGTGTGTGCTAGGTCCTGATTGGCTATGTGTTCCTCACTCATGTGACATCTGACTTTGTGGTGTTTTTACGAGGGCGCATACCCCGGGCAATGTTTGCTTTATAGGGGCATGTTGCTGCACCTATCTGTGGGATTGATCAAGAGTTTCCTGCCCGAGTGTTTGCCTACCAGCTACACACCCTCCCACCTGTGACCTATCAATCAGCAATCTCAGGCCTAGGTCTCAGGGCTGGTGCTTGCTAGTATACCTTGTGACCTTTGAACCCCCTTCATAAACTATCACACCGGTGATCTTGGAGTGGAGTTCAGGGAACATCTGTAGTCCCCATCATACTCTTGTCTCACCAGTACAGAAGTCTCCTGGGGCTCTCTCTCTTCCTTCAGATGCCAGGTTTGGTTGGGCCTATGACTACTGTAAAGCAATTCACCGAAGCGTCTGGTAGAAGGCCAGGCCTGGTGGAACCAGCAGTGCAACAGGACAGCTACTCCTCTTCCCTCCGTGCACTAAAGGCACTAGTGCAGCGAATAGAGGTAACATTTCCACTGAGTCCCACAGACACTTATGGCCCACCTGGCCACTTCCAATTGTGCCATCAGAGTATTGCACACACAATATTAGGCATCAGAGGCTTATGGCTGACCACGGTGTCAGCATTCTAGACAGAAGCAGAATGATGTGATCACTGTGTACACTGCCTGGCTCTTTTCCTGTAGCTGATTAATATATTCCCCTGTCCCTGTACTTGTGTAGTTGTGTTTGCGTACAGATTAAAGTACTTTTTGTGTTCTAAGATCTCTAAGCACTGACTGGACAATCAGTTTATTAAGACTGAGAGTTATTTGTTGTGTTACGGAGTTCTGATTCCTCTCATCCCACTCCCCTGAGTAACTGTTAGAATGCTTCACACACAAGCTACCCTAATAGTCAAGTGCTAAAGGGGCGTACTAAAGGGGTGTATTTGGTTGTCAGTTTTCAGGTGTCATACCAGGACAGGCCCTGGACATCACAGGTGTAAAGACTCATCACCAAGACCCATGGGATTATGCAGTAGGGGAGCACCAAATTATGCAACAGGGTTGACTAAATTACGCGGCAAGAAAAGGAAACTTATTTGGCATAATGGGCCACATGTTTTAATAATAGTACTACATTATTTTGTCAGTTTTACATATGGTAATACTGTCATTGCAAATATTTCACCTCACTAGTATCGGTTTAACAAACAAATACATAAATAGGCAACTGAAAAATGACTAGTTAAACTTTGCAAAGGGTCTTCCAACGCACTCGAACACATATCGCCACATTCTCAATAACTTTTTGTTAGAAATGGGATCTCTGGTTGGCTTAGGCTTGCGCCGAAGCCAGCTAGTGACCACCACTCTAGTCTGGGCAAGGGAGTTACACACCAAAGATAACCCCTGCTCATCCCCTTGGTAGCTTGGCACGAGCAGTCAGGCTTATCCCGGTGGCCATGTGTAAAGCGATTGCGCACGCACACAGCAACAACATACCAGGCACACCACAAAAGGAACTCCACACAAGGTTATACCAAAAATAGCCTTTGTATTCTCATAACACATTAGAATAGTACTCACATAATATACATTGTGCCACCTGGCACTAGGTCATATCTACCAGGGATTATATACACCTGACACGGCCCACTGGACCACGTCAGAATCAGCACAAAGTGAACTTAGTCAAAGTAAGACATATCATAAACGTACAACCAGTAATCACTGGTAACCACTGTACTTAGCATCCTCCTGTAACATAAACCATATTATGCGCAGTATCAAATTAGGCGCAAATTACATTCTGGGCCGATCTCACCAGCATAAACACATTATGCAATCATCTCATCAGTCTAAACGCATTAGACCCTAACCTCCTAAGCATCACTCACATTAGGGGTATAACTCATAGTAGGAAATAACCTCCCCGGCATAATCACATTACGCACATAATCTCATCCTCGCATTTAGAGGCATGAATCATAGTAGAGAATCACATTTCCTAATATCACATACATCTCTGGCCCCCCTGGCCAACTGGCCTTCACTAGAGCTCAGGTGCCCTCTGTCCAGAATGTCAGGGCTGCTGCCAATGCAGCAGAATCCATGTGCGCCATTGCGCTGGGCAAAGGAGTGCATCTCACTCCTATCTCTCAAAACATGCCCCCAAAGAACTGTGTCCTAAACGTGGCAGCTGGCACTAAGTGCTGCGCAGCTGTAAATCCAGTGAAGGCCCTGGCACCACTGTGCCTCCTGTCCCGCTCAGGGACTCTCTCGCAAAAATGTGGCCAAATGGGCATGGGCCCCTCAGGGCCCTCTGGACCCCTCCCTGGGCCCTGCGAACAAATTCACCCACGTGGCAACTGCCTGCTATGGCGGTGCAGCTGTGACATCACGTGTGAAGGGGGCCCGGCACCTCTGTGCCCTCAGGACCCCCACAGGCTCTAGAAACAAAGTTGTCCCCTTGTTGGAGTGGCCCGCTCTTGTGCGGGACCACTCAGGCACCGACAATGTGCCTCCCTATGCTGGGGGGAACACGGGCCCCTCTGGACCCTCGCCAACTATGTGACCCCCTTGTTGGAGCCACACGGGCTCTTAAAACCAACAGGCCCACCGTTGGAGCGGCCCTCTATAAGGCGGGCCGCTCATGGAATGGGCACCAACACTATGCCCCGATTGTGGTGCGGCCCGCTCTCTCTCGCGGGACCGCCCAGCCAAGCAGGACTGCTCAGGTGCTTTGTGTGCATCAACACAAAGAAGACCCTCCTCAGCCCGACTCACCGGGCTGCTGTCGGCAGGCTCCTCTTGCTGCTGGAAAAGCTCTGCTCTCCTCTGGCGGTGGCTCAGCAGGATGTGGGGCTCTCTCTCCACTCCGAGAGCCCCGCCGACCAGCACCAGTACTTCCCCAACACGCGGGGCTTCCCTTTTCACCACGGGAGCCCCGTCTGGCATCGGCGGCCTCAGCCGCCTCTCTTCTTCACCCGGGCCCCCTCCTGGGACCCGGGACTTCTCTTTGGAGCTCCTGGAGGCGGGGTCGTCTCCCCTTCTCCCTTCCGCCCGCACTTCCTTTTTCCGGCCTTCGCTCTGTCCAGAGTCAGGCACCTCGCCTGACTTCCGGGTCGCGCAGCGGCGGCCGCCTGCATCTCCCCTTCCTAGACGGCAAGTTATAGAGCGGGGTGGGCACCCACATTAATGATGCACACTTAAGCGGGGTGGGCAGCCGCATGTTAGATTCCAAAATGCGGGGTGGGCAACTGCTTCTCCGCAACTCGGGGGAATCCCTATGCCGGGGATTCCCTCTCCCTCCTCATGCAGCGCTGCGCCGCAAAAGCCCACATGCTCCTCCTTCTTGAGAAAAGATAGCGCTCCCCACGCACTAGGTGCTACAAAAAGTCCTGGAGGTCCTTAGGGATCAAGGGGGGCAAGGCAGGGCCCAGGGAGGCAAGCCCTCATGGCAGCCCCCCCTGGGCTCCAGCAGCAGCAAGCCCCCTCCGTCAGGAACAGCACACCAGAACAACTTCATGGGGTCACAGCCCCTACATTTATACTCACATTTCCTTTGTCTTTAGTGCAGGGCTTGGGCAATCCAGTTGCAACTGGTTTAGGGGGGATTTGGAGCACTTTGTTTTGGAAGCTCCTCTTCCCCTTTGTTAGGTGGGGGCTAGGTGATCAGACACACCACAGGGGGCAGAGCCAGCATTCCCTAGGGCAGGCACCATCCTATTCAGAGTCAGGGGATTACCCCTCCCACTACTCCCAGCCGAGATGTTCTATTCAGCCCAGCGCTGACTCACCCTGCCCCTCCTGGAGCCACACACATCTCTCAGCCCCTGTCACTCACAAGCCAGACATGCAATTCACATCAGGCAGGCAGACACATAGCACACAGAAATGCCAACTTCTAAAAGTGGCATTTCTCCCATAGTCACAATAAATCTGCGCACACCATTGCGTAGCATTTATTCTCACGAATTCATACATACTAGACATGACCACACTGCTCCTCTCATACCAGGAATTACCATGGACACACTTATCCCCAATGTATTCCTATGGGAGGGCAGGCCAACTTCACCAAATGTGCACAGACAGCGCACGCACTTTACACTGGATCACAGTGCTAAAGTGCCCAGAGGCCTAAAACCACCAACACTATGTCAGACTTTAAGGCAAAAAGTTTAGGTGTGAACCTTCCAAAAAGGCCAAGTCCAACACTTTTGATCTGTTTGAACTAGAAACAACATTTTCCATGTTAAAATCTGCAGATTATGAAGCAGATAATAGCTTATTTGTTAAATGCGACAACTCGTTAATTATGCGGGTAAAAAAGCAGTGGCCACAGATTCTCATAATTTCAGTGGCCCTGCTCATCATGAATGATACTCTATTAATCCTTGTGTGCCCGTGGCCAGCTAACTAGTTCTGCATCTTATGAGCTTGCAAAAGGACTTTCTGCTATACACAAACATGCTAAGTGCCTCCTTTGGAGGATGGTGGGCAGTGTAACACTGGGTTCTAACAGATGCAGAGCCCCTTTCAGAATAGATAATGGCCTATTTCTGAATATCTGGCAGTCCTGTCCAATCATAGGCATGATTGACAGAAAGTACTTTTATCTGGCTAGTGCTAGATTAGAGTATGAACATGCCGGATTTGGGGTTAAACTATTCTGGCTGATGAGGGCTGAAAGCCTGAAACCGTTCTTAGGATGCTTGTTTCCAGTCCAGGGAGGACCTGACCTGGCAGTTCGGGCTGGACTGTTCCCTTTGGGCGCAGGATCAAGACTGATTTGCATATGGCTGGGTCCAAACTGGAATGGCGTGGTGAGTAAAAGACGATGGATTTAGGCCCAGATCTCTGTACTGAGGTGAATGTATGACATTGTTCTGCACTCTGTCCATCAATTGTTCTTTTTGCATTTGTCACCCCGAGTGGGACAGTGTGCCCAGAAGTGGGTCCCGTGCTCTCCATGCCACTGGAGTCAAGCTATCCTGGCTGATGAGGGCTGAAAGCCTGAAACCGGTCTTAGGATGCTTGTTTCCAGTCCAGGGAGGACCTCACCTGGCAGTTCGGGCTGGACTGTTCCCATTGGGCACAGGATCAAGACTGAGTTGCATATGGCTGGGTCCAAACTGGAATGGCATCGTGAGAAAAAAAACGATGGATTTAGGCCCAGATCTCTGTACTGGGGTGAATGTATGACATTGTTCTGCATTCTGTCCATCAATTTTTCTTTTTGCATTCGGGATGGGTATACGCAGACTTGAGTCCCGTGCCCTCCATGCCACTAGAGTCAAGCTATCCTGGCTGATGAGGGCTGAAAGCCCGAAACCGATCCTAGGATGCTTGTTTCCAGTTCAGGGAGGACATGACCTGGCAGTTCGGGCTGAACTGTTCCCATTGGGCGCAGGATCAAGACTGATTTGCATATGGCTAGGTCCAAACTGGAATGGCGTGGTAAGCAAAAAAACGATGGATTTAGGCCCAGATCTCTGTACTGAGGTGAATGTATGATATTGTTCTGCATTCTGTCCATCAATTGTTCTTTTTAGGTCTCGTCTGAGACAGCGCTTTAGCGCTGCTCTGGCGAGACTTATAGTAAGCGAGTTTTGGAAGTGCAAACAGTGCTTTTCAGGCCGCCAAATACAGTGCATGTGCCCCGGGCGCGCGCACCATTTGGCAGCCTGAAAAGCACTGCCTGATCCCTTCGCGGCCCCTTTGATGTCCTCAGTGAGCCGTGCGGCCACTGAAGACATCAAAGTGCACACCATTTGCACTGTGCCCGCCCCCACTCCCCCCTCCCACTCCCTCCTCGTCAACTTCAGTACGCGCTTGTTTTAATTGGCACCGCTCAACAAACTCTGTTGGGCATTCTGCATGCCTCGCCTCACAGCTGCAGCCTGAAGGTTTCACCCGATGCCAGCGCTCACAGAACACAGCCCGCACAGGAGACGGCACTCACAAAACATCCGAGAAAGGGTCTTTTGTTATTACCTTATATTTTGCACATCTTCTCTCCTCGGTCGACTTCTGTTGCCTCCTGCTACTCTTGTTTTCCTCGCACCCCCTTCTCCCTCCCACAGCTCCTCTTCTCCCACTCGGCGCACAGCCTAATTGTTGTAAATTTGAACACGCCTCAGGCTGTAAGCGCACTATTACACACACACTGTGCCTTGCCTACTATAAAACATTTCTTTTAATGTTTCTTCCTTTTTTAATGTACGTCTTACTGCACCTTAACATACTTATACGCTTCTACAAATGTTCAAGTGTCCAGCTACGAATATTTGTTGTGCCATTCTAGTCCCGAGATGTGATTGCACTAGAATACGCGTTCGCCATATAACAGTGTTTAATCAAGTTACAGTGCGTACCGGCTCTTTAATGTTATCCCTGTTGAACCAAATGTCACTTACATTTTTTAAGGAACATCGTCCTCCGATTACTGCATTTACAGAATTCTAATTTCTATCTAGTGTTACCAGCGCGACATCAATACACTCCACCAGCTACAAATCACTGACGATAATGAATTTCTTTTCATACTTTTATTCTTCGAAAATGTAATGCATTTTAATTGTGCAGCTGCAAACTTCCCAGAGTCAGCGCGTCAGCTCTGCAGCAGGTACGGGCCCAAGGAGAAGCCGTCTGCGGCCACCCCAGGACACCCATGACTGTTGCTCTTTCACACTCAGGATTGCCATCCACGTTCACAGGCGCTGCCCCTCTCCCAGAACATATCCCCACCCTACGGCAGTATATTTCAGAAGCAATACGGTGCTTCCTGAAGCTTTTGGTGTCCGCATCAAGTACCAATGTCACCCCTCCATTCCCGCCCCACCCGGCAGAAAGTCACCCCGCCTCCCCGTCTCACCCTGCAGAAGGCGTTGATTTGCCACACAGGCTCAAAACAAATTGCGCTCTGTTGTCTCCGGCTCCAGAATCAATTACACCCCCTGGCCGACCCGTGTGGGTCACCCTCCTGCGGATTTGCGAGGCACTGCTCATTTCCACATCAAGCGTGGAACAGGCCCGGTGGCAAATCAAAGCAATATGAAGAGATGGTCTCTCGTCCGTCCGCGGGGTATAATTCAGGCCAACCCTTCAGGGCAGTGATGCACGCAGCTTTATCTTCCTTTGCCTGGACACACTTGTGTGTTCTTTACTGCCCTTCTGTTGACACTGTCTGTCTCAGGTTGTCACAAACTGTTTACTCTGTCCATGACCCATTAAACAATTTCCCAGACTTTTAATTTCTGCACTGGTTTAAACCAGAAAATATGCGGCATGCGGTGTGTGTTATTATGCCAACATATGGAACACTCTCTAAAACAGACCCCATAAAGCTAATTTTAGAAAGCAAATAATTCATTCACCCGTCAATCCTAACAGTTTCACTATAGTGCCACTAATATTTATATATATTCTTCCTTCAATGTCTTACATTGAAAAGAATGCTTTCTGCCCTAAACACTCTACAGTGAGCGCAACTATCAACGACAAACGTTCTGCACTCAAACATCGCATTTTTACATGTAGAATCCATATTTAGACAATCCATTTTCCTCAAAATATGAGGTATTGTCTACGAGCCCCAGCTCGTGGACAATACTTTCACTTTTGCAAAAGGCCAGTTCACCTCTGCTCACTACCCCGACCCCAGCTGCGCTCACACATCTGCTCCTCGTCTCTTTTTTTTATGGATATGTTGCCACAACTCTTTGTGCACGGATTAGTTCAGTGATGAACCACACCTGATTGGAAGTGGGGCCACTTCTGCTGAGGCCCACTGTTCAATCTGCATACGTTAATGGGCGAGCTCCTCTTCCCCCCCCCCCAATAGAAACCCATCTGCCTGGGAAAGGCCGCCCAGCCCCCCACTGGGCCAGTGGCGGCATCTGAGACAGCCCAAATCGGCCACCACTCTGGCCAAAAGGCAACTTAGGGCTGCATCTCCGATACACGCCCATTGACAATCGCTCCTGTTTTGCAAGTGAGCTGTGGGCCAATTTTTTTCTTTTATTTTTACAACCGGTGTTGCTTTTTGACCAAAATGGCAATAAAGAAATGTAAACAAAGTATGTGCTTTACAAGGCATGGGAGAAGGCATCGTGCAGGCAATGTTGGTTGTAAGATTCGGGGAATCCACAGTAAAACCCAGGCACACTCGCCCACAAACAGTCAGACAAGCATTTACAATGCAATAAGTTTCGCAATTATACGAGTTCGAGCTATTGCCATTGTAAATGACAATGCTTTTTATTTAAGTTTGGTTTTTTTAAAACATAAATAAAAGGCACTGTCATTTACAATGCCAATAGCTCAAACTCGTATAAATGCGAGACCTATTGCATTGCAAATGCTTGTTGCATTTGTCACCCCGAGTGGGATGGGTATGCCCAGACGTGGGTCCTGTGCTCTCCATGCCACTGGAATCAAGCTATCCTGGCTGATGAGGACTGAAACCCCGAAACCGGTCCTAGGATGCTTGTTTCCGGTCCAGGGAGGACCTGACCTGGCAGTTCGGGCTGGACTGTTCCCATTGAGCGCAGGATCAAGACTGATTTGCATATGGCTGGGTCCAAACTGGAATGGCGTGGTGAGCAAAAAAAACGATGGATTTAGGCCCAGATCTCTGTACTGGGGTGAATGTATGACATTGTTCTTCATTCTATCCATCAATTGTTCTTTTTGGTTTTGGGGTTCAAGCAGCTATTCTTGGCCAGACCTGAGTTCCAGGTTGGCACTGCCGAATCATGCCAACTGTGCCCTAGTCCAGCGGTCCAACACTAGACACATGCAATGAGGGGTTCACATTCAGTGTGAGATGGAGGGCTGCCGCAGATTACAAGGCTGGGTGGACGGCTCCTGCTTTCCATTGATTCCAAATGCCTCACTTCAAGGGCAAGCACTAACTCCATTCGTCCAACATTTTTGACTTTCACAAGCTCAATATGGACAAAAGAGGTGCAGGTCCAGGCATGCTACACAACTTCAGGTATATTTGTCTACGTCTGTAATTACAGTAATAATATACAGGTTATAGAGTACACAATATAAACGTATGCAATTACTCCTACATAACAGAAACCGTTTTATGAACTTCAAAATGGCAAAAGATTAAGTTAAATTCAGCAAAGTTTTACCTTTATGCCTTCAGAGTTACAGGAGTTATTTGAGGCAGGTGCATAACCCCTTGAGCTATTTTACCAAAATGTTAGCTTTCCACCTGCAGGTAAAACACCTACACCACCAACATAGGCCTTTTAACAGACACACTTTTCCATCCATGGAGTAGCGGCTACCTGTCTGCAAAGCGCTTGAGGCCTTAACAGGGCTAGGAAGAGCTAAATAAAGAGCATTCAATCAATCAATCAGTCAGGGTTTGTAAAGCGCGGCTACTCACCCGTGGGGGACTTAAGGCGCTGTGGCAATTACATTACAATACTAGTAGGCTTTGAAAAATGGGGCGCCCCTTGTACTCCCCGCAGCAGGTGACTTCTGCTCACAGCCTGGAGGCGTCGGTAAGACGCGCTGACACCTGGCGCAGATGTTAGGAGCAGGTCTTGTCCCGGGAGAGCGGCGTCCACAATTGAGCAGTGTTTTCTGCGGGGAGTTGGCAGGCACTCTCGGTGCGGCCGGTAATTACAGTCAATATTCACTGGAGCCAAAGATAGCTCTCTCTCTGCCACGGCTCTCAGGGGGACAGCTTTCGAGCAGGCTGAGCAGTGTGCCTTGACACAAGGCTCTGGAGGTGTCCTCGCGCCGCATTGCACCCCACTCCCTTTTACTTACAATGTTTGAATTACCATGTGAGGCACTAACTCAGGGTTTACCGCGCGTTTTAGCGCTAACGTTAACCGCACATAGCAATCTGCATTGACTACTAACCGCGGCCACCCCCGTTTAGCGGCCATGTAAATATTGCGACAACGGCGCTGACGTTACCGACAGCCATTTTAGAACCTTTCTCAGCAGCAAAAGCCTCCAGGGCCCAGTCCCAGAAGTGAACAGGCGGCGTGCAGTGAAGGCACAACTTTCAGCAACTTGCTGAAATGTTTAATATGTTTTTTTTTTAACGACGCATTTTATTGTGTGAGAAACCCTGCAGATATCCGTATGACAGGGTTTCATAATATAAACAATATAGTACAGTGATACATCTATAATGTCGACATCTGTTTTATCCCGGTGAAGCAAAAAGGAAGAAATAGGAAAGAAATAGGAAAATGAAATTACCACATTAAAAAGTCCAACCTGTTGTGCCGAGTCTGTGTTACCATCACTTGCGGAGGCCTCCCCTGGCCATCTTGACAAGTCCGTTATTAGATGATATAGTGTTATGATTTCCCACCGCCCTTCCGTCTCTATATAATATGGGAGTAGGGGGCTCCAGATAAAGACCTCGGTATTCTGCCCCCCCTCCTCCATATTTTGAGGAGCTTCTGTGGGCATCCCCTCGCTTTGGATATAGGTGTCTCCAGCCCCATAGAGAAATACAACCCTTTTACCAGAACCCCAGCGAGGGAGATGAGGGGGGGGGGGGCGAGGGGGGGGGGACGCAGCCTTCCAGGCCTTCGCTATGTCTCGCTTTGCCAATGTTAGACCCAGAAACAGCAACCTCCTAATAAAGAAACACACCAGACACGGTAATTGTTGTAGAAAATATTGCTGCAGGTTTATTTTGTACAAGAAATATGCCAACATGGTGGGTCAACTTACGGGCGATCCAAGGGCAGGCAGCCCCTATGCTGCCCTGCCCACCTGATGAGCCATCTGCACCATGGCCTAACCAATCGCTGCTAACCATTTTGGGGGACTCTCCCCCTTACATACCATGGACCAGTCCACTCTTTTACTCATGTTCCTTGAGGGGCGGAGTGTGTCCAGGCAAGCCCCCCGTTGCTCAGGTATACAACCGCCCAAAGGACTAGCAGCGCGCCGTCATTCCTCCAAGGTCTGGGTTGTTTGGCATTTGCATCCTTCTTGTGTTCCTAAAGAGGGTACCCCTATGTACCATTCAGCCTCTGGATAGCCCTGTAACTCCGCCTGCAACATAAAATAACAAATTAATGGCCTTCCTACCCTAGCTACCGATCTAGCCGACAAGCCCAGTAAGCGGTAGGCAGGATAACTGCGTGTGGGACTCGGCGCAAAAGGAACACCGGATGGCTGGGGCAGGTATAAATACGTTGCCCCCTGCCCCTTCGGTGTGCCGGAAGTGACGCGAGCAACACGCTGAACCTCGGATATTCCGGAGATCTGACCACTAGAGCGGTTAGGCTGTGCCAAATGTGACACTAAGGTGACCGCCCTCTAAGGGGGGGCCTCCTGTGTGGGCCGCGGACAGCCGTATAGTGCATATATCAGCAACTCACCCAACCCAAAAAACACAGCAATCTCATAATAAAGAAACACACAAGACACAGTAATTGTTGGAGAACATATTGCTGCAGGTTTTTTTCATACAAGAAATATGCCAACATGGTAAGCCAACTTACGGGTGATCCAAGGGCAGGCAGCCCCTAAGCTACCCTGCCCACCTGATGAGCCAACTACACCGTGGCCTAACCTATCGGTGCTAACCATTTTGGGGGACTTACATGCCATGGACCACTAGTCCACCCTTGTACTCACGCCCCTTGAGGGGCGGAGTGTGTCCAGGCAAGCCCCCGGTTGCTCAGGTTTGCAACTGCCCAAAGGACTAGCGGGGCGCCGTCGTTCCTCCAGGGTCCTGCCGTAAGGACTCCTGGGTTCTTTGGCATTTGCATCCTTCTTGTGCTCCGGAAGAGGGTACCCCTATGACCCATTCAGCCTCTGGATCTCCCTGTAACTCCGCCATAGCTCTGGGTGTGGCCTCGGTCACACCAGGGCCCCCCACTAAGGCAGACAACTTTCTTACTCACACCCTGCTAACTCTAGGGCGTCGCCCAGGTCCAACAGGAACAGGTCCATGCCCACTTTAGACAGGTGGACCCCATCCTCATCAAAACACCCCGTGGTCTTGGCATGTAAGAGTCCATGTCTTATAAAGCCAAAACCCCCTCTGCTCCATGAATTTGCGCATGGCGCTGTTTACTGTCCTGCGAGAAATTTCAATGGCCTCTCCTGACCTGGCCCCGTGCCAGAGCAAGCGTGGATTGATCTCAGACCACCATAACTCAATGGGCCAATCCGATTACTTACCTCACTCATTGTGGTTTCCATAGCATGTAGCAGAGCTTTTCTCCCCATGAAAGTCAGATCATTGCCTCCCAGGTGGATGACCAAAATGTTGGGAGGGGGTCCGCCTCCTGTTAGTCTGTGCTGCAGCTTCTTAAGCAAGCTGTGCCCTCGCATGCCTGGGGAACCCCAACCAGACTATCTCAGTGAGGGAAATCCCATGCTTCCAACTCCTGCTTTCCGCCCATTATGCCACCCCAGCGAGGTAATTGGCAAACAATTATTAAGCATAACTGAGAATGATATGCTCTAAAACCACACTGCAAACACCTAGAACCCAACTGGCAGCGACCTGAAGCTCAAGTGCGCACCCTGCCCTCGCATGCCTGGGGAACCCCAACCAGACTATCTCAGTGAGGGAAATCCCATGCTTCCAACTCCTGCTTTCCGCCCATTATGCCACCCCAGTGAGGTAATTGGCAAACAATTATTAAGCATAACTGAGAATGAAATGTTCTAAAACCACACTGCAAACACCTAGAACCCAACTGGCAGCGACCTAAAGCTCAAGTGCGCACCCTGCCCCTTACTGAATTCACAGGCGGATGTATCGCTAGTAACACTGTGACTCCCAACGCCCCACGCGCTTGATGCTTTCTGTCGACAGGCCAACCTTGAATGCTGAGGTGGCCGCTCCACGTTAGGTGTTGCCAGGTCGTACATTACCCGTCACTGATTTCAGACTACGCTGGAAACATATTGGAGTTCGCTTCCCAGGCCAACAAGTTATTGATTGTGGCCAACACCATATCCTTATCTCTGCCAGCTGGCCTCCTCCTGTAGAGGAGCACCCCGCCAACCAGAATTCTTACCCAAAGGGGTTTCCAAAACGACTGCTCTTTGTAACCATGGAGGGTCTGAAATAATCCATTGAGCACTGTGTGCAATATGTGCCTTACGTTCAGGGTTGACTAAGCCCTAGTTTACCCCCGTACTTGAATTTTCCCAAAGCAGGGGTCGAACTGATAACAGTGTACAGCCCCAGCAGTGGACATAAACCAGTTCCGTCCAAACTTGTATGTACGCTGTGTTCTAGTCACTGTCAGCATTTGTGCACCGACCCCTTCTTGCTCCACCTTATTGGAGATGCAGCACACACTTCTTTGGAATGGAAAACTTACACAGCCCCTTTCTAAAAAACTGACGATTTGTGGGTTCCTGGCACTGTAACCTGTTGTCAGTGTATGGCCAATGTAATGCCTATAGCAACTGCCTTTTCTTGCACACTGGAAATGACAAAAGCTCATAATAAATTGCAGTTTTTTTGTGTCGTAACCCCTTGTTTCCCCAACTTTAGGGACAGCGGCACACTAGTTAGATGACAGCTTCCACAACCTGCCTAGCTACCATGCGGGTACATTTTGTTTTTTTTGTGCAGCTATTGCCGTCACCGCATCCTTTTGGAGTGACAACTTACGCAGCCCACCAGACTTGCTTGACTGCAGGATCCTGTTACCCGTCCTCCCACTTTACAGGGTGCACATCTTTTATGGATGAAAGGAAAACCTATTGAAAACCCACTCTTATTGCAGTTTCCTGCCACTGTACCCATCTGCCCATATGTGGGCACATGTAAACACCTATAGCAGTGCAGGTCCACCGCCCTACCCTCTAATGTGCTATGGTGTGGGGGGCGGGAGCCCTGCACCCCCAGTAGTCTGCTTATTCTATGACCAAATTGCATGCAGGCCCGTCACCGTTTGACTGCTATTTGGGCGCTGTGTCGCCATGCTGATGCCCCACCCTGGCATAAGTCGTCCAATTCCAAACTTCTGCTAAAGTATACCGGATGCCAGCAAATGGTTGGGAAAGGAGGAGAACCATATGTACAGTTCCCTGCCCTTACTCGAATAAATGGAGCCAATCTTTTACTACCTTGTATCCTTTTTGTGCTCTAACCCAGCGTTTCCCCAACTTTTAGAACCACAGCACACTGGTTAGATGACAACTTCCAAAACCCATCTAGCCACAGGTGAGTAATTTTTAGCTTGACTGGAGCATAAATGTGGTGTGTTCTGAACTACTATGACTCTGCAACTTATACCCTGCCTTTAGAAGCTCCAGTTCGCATAAAGTGTGTGTCACTGACATGACAAGGCAGACCCAATCGCCCGTTCCACGTTGGTGACTATCCCACTATGCTGTGACGGCTCAAGTATAGATGAGCTTAGAAATATATGACATGAAGCAAGTGTGTCCTCCTGTGTTTGCCGTGTGTCCCTCCGTTCTTACAGGAAATCTGCATGTACAGTTTATTCTGTATTCTGCCCCCAATCATCCCAGGCTGTTTCTGCTAGCAATGTGAGTAATTGCTGACATTAATGGGGAATCTAATGTTTGTGACTTGAAATTTTACGCCGCCCACCTTAAAGTGCTTCGTTGTCAGTAATTAGGTACTTAACTTATATCTCATCCCTCAGAAAAGATACAACAGTCCGCCTCGGTCATGCAAACCTTAATAAGCCCAACATTTTACCATGGCTGTACCTCTAAATGTCTCTGAGATGGAGCAATTGAACATAAGACAAAGGCAGTATGCAAAGTGAGAATGGCTCTACTCGGTCAAATGACCAGAAAGACACATCAATCTGCAGAGACAAAATGGGGTATGCTAACGTGCCCAAAAATCTGCTTCCCCCTGCTCCTGAACTGGGAACAATTTGTATGAAGGTAACAACCCCTCAGCCACTGAAACTCGAATGAGATCAGCTGGCTGAAGCTGAGACTAAATTGCATTACAATTGTTTGGGCCCAGGCCTGTTGAAAGTAATTTTGATTCCATTATTATTGTTGTGCGAAATACCAAACCTATTGACTTTGCCCATCATAGTTCATATAGCGAAGGCAGTGATTTGTGCTTAATGCCCCAGGGTGCATGCAATGCATGCCGAGGTTTTGAGGCCATACGCACCTCGATAAGTGCAGCCACGAGTCCCAGGTTGCAACAAAACGTTCGCATGAAGACTGTTCGTCGGTATACCATGACCTGCTGTCATTTGGGGCTATGTGCTAGATCTATGAGTAACCTTTGCGAACTTGGCTTGTGTTGTTGCTATTTAATTTTTAACTTGCTTGGTGCATTAGTGAGAGAAGCCAGTAACGCCATTAACGTGAATGTACTTCTGTGTGTGTTGTGGGGACGTGCGATTGTTTGCTTACTGAAGCTGTGTAAACTGCAGTTTCTCAAATCCTTCTTGAAAAATGCTGCCCAAGGAGTTTGGTAAGGAAGAGGGGGAGATCCGTTTAAATTTAAAATCTATAGAAACGAACCATCACAAAATAATGTGTTTGACCTAGAGCTTCAGACCGCAATTCGCTATCTGAGCGCTGTGTCTGGCAGCTGCTACCCTCTGCATGTGTTTCCTGTCCTTCCCGCAGAGGGAGGAAAGTTGGCCAACTGTGATTGACATAGACTATGCCAAACATAACATGTGTGTGCGTGCACCTTCACCCCGAAGAATATCCTGGCACTGATTAACAGGTGTTTATTGCTACCCCACTTGATGGTACTCATTTTATCAACCTCAGGAGGATGAAAGGCTGAGTGGACGGCACACTATGGTAATATCAATGTATGGTAATAGATGCCCCTAATTAATTCCCATATGCCCAATCTTTCTCAAAGGAATGACTCGTGTGCAGGATACTGTGCAGTGTTCTGCCCACAATCTTGCCTGGCTGCTTGATTGCTAACAGTGAGTGGCTCATGACATAGATGGTTGACAACAAATAGTCGCAGTATCATAATCTCTCACAACCCATCTGTCTTAAGAGTCTTCTTAGTATAAATTGGAGGACCTGTGAAGTTTGTGGCTGTCTTGGCAGCATAAGTGGCTAATTTATTCCTATTTTTTCCATTTCTGGTTCAGGAGTCGGGGTCAGTCAGTCCCCGTGTCACTTAGCATGACCACAAACAGTAACAAGAGCAGTTGCATTTGTATACCGTAGGATGTGCCAATGAGGTGTTCCCACTGCACCTTTAAAATGTGCACGCTGCATCAGCGAGGGAGTCTTTTTACTCACGCTTCAGTTGTGAAATGATGAGGCTGTGCAATATCTATGATGAGTTTCTTAGAAGTTACACCACAGTCACAAAACTCCACCAAACTACAACTTTAACACAGTTATTCACGTGCCTGCATGCTGCACGTGGGTCACGGCTGGGTAATTTTCCTCGCAAAATGCCACCCCCTGTGTTGCATTCTTTTTAAATAATTATATAGCTTATCACAGTTCTATATTGCCTGGGCACGCCCAGCAGGTGAAAGAGCACTCTTCATGGGCAACGGCTGCCTCACACAAAGGCATTGGGCACCTGGGTTTTGGACCTCATGCAGCACATGGCACATGAGGCAGGCTCTCAATGGGCGTGGTCGATGCATTATTGGCGTAGCTGAAAATATGTATGCTGAAAATTGGTGGTTAGCTTAGTGTGCCGCCGACTGGCAATTTGCAGCTTCTGTCATTGCCTCGAACTACAAACTACAAAAGTAACACTACACCTACAAGCCAGACGTATTGGGTGATAGATGCATAAGTAAATAAGCAACAACTATGGCTCCGTAAGCTGAAAATTGGTGCTTAGCTTAGTGTGCCGCCGGTTGGTAATTTGCAGCTTCTGTCATTGCCTCGAGCTACATACTACAAAATGAACACTACACCTACAAGCCAGACGTATTGGGTGATAGTTGCATAAGTAAATAAGCAACAACTATGGCTCTGTTGAAAGAATATTGAACATGCTTCTGTTCTTAAATGATGAGGCTGTGCAAGACCATAATCGGTCACTTTGAAGTAACATCACCGTCACAACAGTCTACAAAACCACAACTTCATCGCCGCTTTACTCCAGTGCGCGCACCCTCCACGCGAGCCACCGTCGACACACATAGCTAACCACCACAACGCCTTCCATTGCTACTCTCCTAACACCACTCCTCGGAGGAGCTACACTGAAGTAACACGTCCAGCAAGCATTCATACACACAGCACCTCTCGTCTGAAGCCATAATACAGTAGTTCACCCTTCTTTGCTCTTATCCCATTCCGATCCCTGTAGATTGGTTTTACACTCATATATGCTCATCTTCGACGCATACGCCTCTTATCCCCCAGCCCCTCTCAGTGCATCTGCTGCCCTGCATGAGTTCGAGCCATACTCTTCGAGTGACATTGACGAGAGGTGTGCAGTGGTGAAAAGGGGACAGTGCCCGCCCGCAGTCATCTGAACCCACTAATGTATTTGGTTTAATGCATGTGGCGGCTGTCATGCTGCTGTGAACCTAAATGGAGGCCTTAGCCCGCCGACCCAGAGATGGGAGAAGGATTCCGAAGACTCTTGCCGCCAACTGCGGAAGACTTGTGATCCCAAGATGCTTGGCCTCCTTCATCTGGAGAAATCGGACTACAAGTGAACCTCGGACCTCCATTTTACCCAAGATGTAGCCCCTCAGCACAGATCCCGTGCGGCTGCGGCGCTGTCCGGGACTATGCCCGGGCACTCGTCGCAGCTGGCCCACACCGCGTCAATGGTGCTCGGCACTGACGCAGGGAAAGTGAAATGTCACGCACTGTTTCTTCTTGTCTTCCTACTGTAATGTATTTTTAGAGGTGCGTCACTCGGTCTGCCTACAGTTACACACGGCAGCTCTGCATGCAGTATGCACAAAGTTGAATTCAGCCTTGCAAGTAAAGTCAGTGCAGAACTGCAGCAGAATATAAAGGGAACACTCAAGTCGACTCCTGCTTGTTACATGAATGCAAAACTCTCTGTGCTATCAGTGGAGGGCTGACTCGAGTTAGTCTTGAATGGAGCTTCTGATTTAAAGGTCGCACATGCATGTCCGTGGACAGACTGTATGCGCCGCGGCAGGCCCTCGATGCTTCATTATCGCCCACATGAAGCCGAACCCGCCTCTTTGAGTGAGTCTACCTTAAGGTCATTTAACAGGTCCAGACCGACAGGCATTTTAGAACAGGCCCTGGCACACATACAAGCAGTGTTCTAAGCTAATCACTCATAGCAGAGAGACAAGCATAATGTGTCTGGACGATTTTAATGTTTTCTTGTTGTTGCTCCAGCCAACACGTGTTTCGTCGATCGGTACAAGAGCCCCGCGACTTCCTCAGGGCTTCTGGCTGGTTATAATTCTGTCCCAGCCTTAGTACGGCCGGGAAAATTTCAAAGGAGATTGGTTGCTTCTGTCCTACATATTTCTGACACACACGGATTAGTGTTGTGTCCTTATGCTCGTATGTAAATGGTGTGGACTGTCAATTAGTGATGCGCTGTGTGTGGCAACGTCTTCGCAAAGTCCGTCCGCGGCACCTCAGCATGACCGGCAGGCAGTTTGGCCTGGGGACGGCACCTTTATTTGTCTGGCCTCAGGTTAATATCCTGATGTGCAGTGTTGGCCCACTGCATCTTGAGCAGTTTCATAGCGCTACCTCGACTCCAAGGTATTGCAGTGCTCCAGCCGAGTGCTCGGGGTCTTGTTTGTAGGGGCAGAGCCTCACTCACCAGCACTACCATGCTCACAGGTGTACCAGAGAGAGATGGCGGCCTCCCGCCTGTGTCCACTCACATGCAGGGGGCTTCACAGTGCAGGTAATGTTAACCCGGGGCACTGGCCGCTCTCAGTGCCCATGCGACGCACTGCAATCGACCTGCCGAATCCAGGAGCCGTCTGTCTCCCTCTGATGCCTTACTCAGGGGTGCCATCGCCTCTGCTGTCCAGCGGTCTCACTCAGCCGCCATGTTATTAGGGCAGCCCTGACTTCAGAACGCCAGTCCAGGCAGGCTGGAGCCACCAAGCCATTGCCTCCACACTCCTGGTGCCATTGTGGGCACCCCCAGGGTGTTGGTTATGAGTGCCACTCTCTCTGCTGCTCTGTGCCAACACACAGTCTTTAGAGGCTTCACTCAATCACCATTTAAGCAGCGCGGCTGCGTGACTGCCGGCTCAGGCCCTGGAGTGTCAATCCGGGATGACTGGGGCCTCTCTGTTGCCTCCTGGTGCCTAGGGGACAACCCCTAAATGAATGAATGAATGAATGAATGAAAAGACATTTATAATTGCGCTACCAAGCCCGAAGGCATCAAGGCGCCTAATCAAAAAAAAATTCATAAAAAGGCAGAATCAAATCTAAGAGTAGGCATTGGCAAATAGCCACGTCTTAAGGGCCTTCCTTAAGACTTATGGGTACTAACCCCCTCAACTCACAGTCAGGATCCTGCTGAATGGGACCCGCCGGCTGGGAGCTTTGATTTCTGCTCCTCACTCCATCAGCTCATGTCCACATCCCCCTGCCTGTTTGTACGTGTCTTTCTATATGTTTGTGTATGTTCGGGTGTGGGAGAATTTGTGAGTATGTGCATACAAGTGTGCATCTATTTATATGTCTGTGGTCTGCCCTAAGCAAGCGATAGTATGAAAGGTGTGTACTAAAGTGGGTCCCGATAAGAGAACTTCACATTAAAATCTGGCACTCACCGGTCAGGTCAGTAACAAAATCCATCATGGGGAGCAGGTTTGTAGTGAAAACAGGGAGGGGCATACGAGGGTGGACACTGCCTCCCCTCTGGGCTGGGAACCAACCCATGGCATGTTTAAATGAGTCAATCTCCGTCCTGTGTACACTGCACAGGAATGGGCTTGTGTTGATTAACACAGACAAATTACCTATTGGTACCTCACAACCCCATATCAGGGCCCTTTTAGGATATAGGATTTCAACAACATCACATTGCAATCACCATCTTGAACTATGGCACTCTGGATAGGTGAAGTTGGGACACTGGGTCTAGTATTCCCCATTCTGAGTATGCGCCACAAGTGACGTCTATTTCAGAAGGGCTGAAGCATTACTAAGTGAGGCAAAGGCGTTCATTAACTCTTGGTCAGGCATTCTCCCAGGTGAGGGTTCAGGCCAGCCAGCCCATAGCTGCCAAGGTTTCAGATTGCTATAAGCAACATTTTCATAATTTCATTGTAATTGAGTCAGCCGCCACAGTTGTTTGCACCAGCTTTAAGATCTTCTTACAGTTTCTCAGTCTAATTTTTGACATTTATATGTTTCCCTCATCTGTATTGCTTGATTTTTTTGCTCACAAGAAAGTGTCACTCATACTCATTGAAATGTCACTCATAATTGCATTGAAATTTTGAAATGTCACACATAGCAATCTGAAACCTTGGCAGCTATGTAGACTGTGTGTCAGGGGCAGTTGAAAGGGCCTCCGTTATTATGTGATGATCTGAGTTCCAAGCCTTCCACCTTGTCCGTAAGTGAGCCTTGATCGTTTGCCAAAGCTACCATTGGAAAGTCTGGAATTCAAAGAGAGCACAAAGTTACCTAGTGAGGGCCTGATTCACAAAAGTATCTTACACTTTTGAGTAAGTTTACTACTTTTGGTATTCACAAATTGCATTTTTGTTATTACTTACGTTTTTGTAGTACGTTACACTTTTATAGTTAAGACTAGCACTACTTGTGACCAACCACTGGTACTGCATCACCCTCCTATGGAAAACAATGGAGGAAGGGACTTGAAATAAAATGCCCATAGCAAATTATATTAAAGGTAAAATAAATTATGTAAACATTTAAAAAATATATAAATAAATAAAAATGTATGCATAAAAATATAAAGATCGTTATTAATCGTTTAATTATAAAATATTTAAAAAACAATTTTGAATTTAAAAAACAATTTAACAATGATGTAAGAATAAATTACATTAGGGCAAATGGGGACTAAATATTATTCATTTAGGGGTTGGTATTGGGAATTTTATTCCATATTGTGATATGCTGTGCTTATATTTCTTTTTGCTCACCTCATGCTGACTTTAGTGATTTTGCTGTGTATTTTGCAAAATAGAGCCAGAAAGTCTTTTGGAATTCTAGAGAGCAGACATGTGACAGTCTATATCACACTTGGAATGCGTTGTAATCTACTGTTTATTAGAACATTGGAATGTTGGGAGCTCCATTGAAAACAATTGAGGGCTCAGGGCTTCTAATGGACATTAGAAGCCCAGAGCTTCAACATTCCAATGTTGTTGTTCTCAGCTGTTTCTGTGAACAAAGGCCTTAGGGAGTCCGACGGGATTTAAACCCCCCTGACTCCCTGAGGCCCATGTTTTATTTGTTAGAACATTCTGCCCTTTAGTGGGGGAATGTTCTAATAGCCTCATAGCCCTCTGTATCTGGGCTATACCAGCATTAAGGTCCTGCTCCCTTGTTAAAGGCCCTCGCAAAGCTGGAGTGGGCCTTTAATGGGCGGCATAACCACTGGCGTAACAAAAAGTGAGGGGGGCCTCCCTGCACGGTATGTAGAGGGGCCCCCTCCGGGCTCAATCAGGAGCTCTCTGGACAGAGTGCAGTGCTGAGGAGGCCGCTTGGAGCTTGGGACCCCCCAGCACCGCGGGGGCTACGGGGGCCTGTGTTACGTCCCTGGGCATAACCCGCTACAACAGGCTATAAGGCTATAGCATAATGCATCCTCCCCATTGATGTTTATTGATGTTCTCTTCCCTTCTGCTCAGCCAGCAAGTGAGGTCATTGGAATGTTGAAAGTGTTTGTGTTTGGATGTGTTCAGTTGGAGTGAAGGGGTTGAGCAGCAAGGATGCTGCTCCTGGTGGAGCGTTACCTGTAACCTGTATCTAAGTTAAATAAACCTTTATTCATAACTTATAATGATCCATTGTCATTGTAACAGAATGTTATTTCCAGTATGTAATAAAACATTTAAAATTTCAAAAAATAATGTTATAATACATTTTATTGTTACATTTAAAAAAAAATCAAAAATGGTTATTAAATATTTTGTAATTAAACAATAAATATGTACTATTTTTATGTCTTTTAACAATAATTTATCTTCATTTATATTTTGAACTATTTTTTTTAAATAATGTAATTTCAAGCATCATTATTTCCTATGGAGTTTTATTTTAAGTTCCTACCGCCAGTAGTTTCTTTAGTAGCGTGTCGCAGTACCAGTGGCTGGCCATGTGTAGTGCTGGACTTACTACAAAAGTTTAAGTTACTACAAAAGTACAGTTTTTGAATTGCAAAAAGTAGTAAACTTACTCAAAAGTGTAAACTTACTCAAAAGTGCAGTTTGTGAATTAAGGCCACAATGCCCAACACGGCCCAAGGCATGGATTGAACACAGTACCTACCTCGGACATCTCAAGTGCGATTGAGATGTTGCAGAGCAATTTAGGAAACTCGGTCTCCAGGCAAACAGGTTTCAGCCATGTACCATTGCAACAAACATCTCAGGGCTCTCTGTGAGTGATTTACAACCAAAAAACCAACATGGATGAATACCAGTGGGGCCTCCAAGATGCACCCCTTAATTCACTGCCCAAGGACAGGGAATCTAGAACATTGATCCAAGGAACCATAATCCAGTGATACAACAAGCAATGTCTCAAAGTGGAGGACATCTTTCATAGAACACGTGACCTCAATACATGCCCCACATAGACCTAACTACTGACCACTTATTCAAGGGCAAGTGAAGGACTTCCGTTATGGTGGACAGGAGGGCTTTGACATGAGAGAGTACAGTTAAAAAAGGCCTGCACCACTGCATGCCCAATCTGCTGCCCCAACTGGCCGTCTCTCAATATCCTTCATGAGGGGGCAGTAATTAGCCCCCTTCCAACAAGTGTTTGGCCGAAGATCTTATTCCACAGCCAACCAAGCGCATCTCTATGTCCTCCTTTGGCCCAATAAAAAACAATGTGGAGCATCCGTAGTAGACTTGTAGTTGTAGAGTTCACTGGTGGATACAAAAAAGGGACAGTAAGAAATTTAAATAGGTCAGGACTGCAGTGTGAGAACTTGTGTACCTGCAAACAGACACATTCAACCCTCCCCCTACACACAATTAACTTGCTTTGACCATGAGAAGGTTATAGTAGACAGAGACATTACAGCACTCTGCCTGCTTGTGTTCACTTCTGGCCTTCAATCTCATGCAGGGAACTCTGGTGCCCCGGATTTGGGGTCAAAGAGGGAAGGGCCCAGGAGGCAACAGGGACAGCTAAAGGCTGAAGGATAGCTTACACTGGGCCAATGAGAGGAAGAGTGTGGAACTGACCATGATGGCATCATCTGATCTTTCAAGCCCCTCAGTTTCAATCACTCTGCAGGTGGGTGGCAGTCACACTCCAGCCAATGTTCTCATTTTGGCAGTGTTTTACCAGCCAATTTTCATGTCAAGGCCAGTGAAAAATTATAAAAATCAGCAAAGGCAAGCATTTCCCCCCAGAAATATAAACTTATATTAGCAAATACAAGAAGAAATGACTTCAACTATATTTTTGTTCCTTCTCAAACATGTCTAAATGTTTATTATAGCAAAGACAGGCCATATCACCATGTTAAAAATGAATACAGAAGATTCACACAATATCATTTTCATGTACTAGCTCCTAGACCCACCAGAATTTAAAAGCATGAACAAATGACTGGTAATTTTCACCCAGAAGGGAGGCCAGTCAGGCAGTATTCAGCTAAAATGAGACCATCAGCTTAAGTTCCTCCTGTGACGGTGAAAGCGGCAAGGCTCCGCCCCCAGACACCGTCAGTGACTAAGGGGGGATGTACTAAGATTTTACACCATGTTTGCATCACAAAAGTAAAGCAAATCGGTGGCAAATCTTTTTTTTTCCAATATACTTTCCAGCTCTAAACTTGTTTAGTGCTGGAAATAACATAAAAGTAACGCAAAGCAGCACATAGCGCTACTTTGCATTACTTAGCACCAAGGGGGTGTACCATGGGTGGAGCATGGGCATTCCCATGCAGCCACCCAATGTTTCTGAAGCTAAACCCCACTTACTAAGTAAAGTAGACAGGGTTTAGTGTCAGAAAACTGCACCCTTTTGAAGTAGGCGCAAGAAAGGAGAAATGTTTTCCTTTCTCCTTCTTTTTCTGACTTTATGCGTGTGCTGCACTGTACAGCACACATACCAAGATGGAAAAGGGCTAAAGTTAGTCGAAGCATAGTATTTTGTACTGGAAGGGTTCCTTCCGGTACAAAACCTATGCTAGACTCACAGAGACATCCTTGCACCATGGCGCAAAAGTGTCTCCGTGGCGCACTGATTTCAGCTTCGGCGCTAGGGAAAGGAGAGGAGAGTAAATTTGGCACTCTCTTGCGCTCTACTTTTCACGCAGCGCAGCACAGCAAAGCATTTGCAGCTTCTGCACTGCGCTGGGTGGATAAATGGTATACCCCCTACGTTTTTGTCATGCATACATTTATAAGTCGTGTTCAAATGTTTTAAGGAAGGTACAAACACGTACACTCTTGAATTTTAATTGCAATGTGCTCTGCATGCCTCCAGCGAGCTGAAGAGGACATCCAAGGACCTGCTGTACCCGGGTCCGGACTGTCCCTATCGGCCCCGGGTGTTTTCTCAGAAGCCTAAGAAGGTGGAGGCAGGTTTTACTGCTTGGGGAACCCATTATTTTTCTAGACGTCCGGGACTGCCACATTCCCAGCCTGCAGCACTTCTGCGCTTTAAAACAAATAATTGAAAACAAAGGATTTTTAAGCATGACCAGTCATTCCTGCGCTCACTTTAAACTCCATTTGTTTTTGCATTTGGTTGGTTACTGTCTTCTGTAGGGTCACCACGAGCTGCACTGACCTTTGCCTTTATGGCTCTGGACTGTCCCTTGGGATAAAGACAAGTGGATGAGAGGGCTGCCGTTTCTTGGCTCTCAGAGCCGAAGCAGGAGCCGAGCCACCGACATCTGGAATTTAAATCCAGATTCAGAGTCCAGTACATATATGTTTCGAAATTTGTTATTGAGAAAATTTGTAATGAACACATAAATATAAATACATATGATTATCATTTAACATTTTAAGCATATAGAATATTATTATCACAGCTAACAGAGATAGTAAAAAGAAATTACATAAGGGATCTAATATGATCTAAAGAAGATGCTAAGGGAAAAGGAGAAAGTATAACAAGTTAATAAATATACACATTTCAAAATATAAGTGTCAGTGAAATAATTATAAATATAAAGAAATAAAAACTGGAAGGTACAAATTGATTCAAGAAATACAGGATGTATAAAGTGAGGAGGTACATATATGTTAAAATCTCTTAAAAATTCTAAACAGTGCATTTCTTTATAATGCTACCACTGTGTGGCAAATAAGCCAACTTCCAGCAGTAAGCTTATTTATTTCCAAGTAATTGTCACCCACGACATGCCGTGTCCAGCTGGCTCGGAGTGCGACTGCAGCTGGCTCTGTTGCCGTTCGAATACTCGCCAGTGTCCGCTTCTTGCACGAGTGCCTTTTACAAATCATATCACCATAACATCGCACAAGAGGAATCTCAAGACACAACTTCCCCCGATTAAAAATAAAAAAAATAATCTAAATAAATGTTAAACTGCTGCATCTCGGGAAGTATGCTACAGCCAGAGTGTATGGTGAAGGTGAGAGGCCCAGCTCAGTACTAGCCAATATACTAAAAGCGCGTAGATGCAGGGTGGCGGTTACTAAAGTACGATCGGGTGATGGGGCGATGTTGACTGAAGAGGCGGACATTGCCGCGTGCTTTCAATCATATTACGCTAACCTGTATGCATCTCAACAGGCCAATATGGACGACAGCATACAAGACTATTTAGATCATATCCAGCTACCCTTCCTCTCAAATGAGCACAGGGAATTTGTGGCCCTACCTATAGAAAGGGACGAAATCCTTGAGGCGCTGGCGGGTATGAAGGCAAATAGTGCTCCTGGGGCAGACGGCCTCACGGTAGCCTCTACCGCTCCTTTATTGATTTACTGCTTCCGCATCTCTCTACGCTGTTTGACGATCTGTGCGTCACCGGCCACATGCCTCTCACCATGAGGGAGGCTATTCTGGTAGCCCTCCCCAAGCCAGGTAAAGATTTGGAGGAGTGCAGCTCGTATCGACCACTATCTTTGCTGAACGTTGACACTAAACTATTCGCGAAGGTGTTGGCCACGCGACTTGCGCTGCTCACCCCGGAGCTGGTCGCTCCGGAGCAGGCGGGGTTTGTGCCGGGCAGGAGCCTCACGTACAACCTTAGGACGGTGTTTGGTGTATTGCAGCATGTTCGACAAGACTCAAGGGCTCTTGCAGTTTTCCTTGATATGGAGAAAGCTTTTGACTCGGTGGAGTGGCCCTTTATGCGACAGGTCCTGACCAAAATGGGATTGGGCCCGGTTTTTTTGCAAATGATTGGGGTGCTGTATGAGGGCCCTACTGCTAGGATTAGACTGGGTGATCTGGTTACGGACGCTATATCGATTTCCAGGGGGACGCGTCAGGGCTGCCCCCTTTCCCCCATACTATACGCCTTGGTGGCTGAGCCGCTGGCTCGGGCCCTGCGTGAGTACCACAGCCTGAGAGGCGTTAGCTTTCCATCGTATCGTATTGTGGTCTCTACATATGCAGATGATACTTTGCTCTACGTCAGGGAGCCGGAGAGCAACTTGGCGCCAGTGCTGCGGGAGGTCGTGCAGTTTGGGACGCTGTCTGGGTTAAAGGTCAACTGGAACAAGTCCATTGCATTCCCGCTGACGTCGTCCACCGCTCCGTTTGAAATGGAGTACCCACTGCAGTGGTCGGACGATGCTGTCAGATACCTTGGGATCCAACTGCACAGGGATTCTGATGTAATTTTCGGATGTATGTCGTTACAACGCACACTTTTACAACGCATGCACTTACAACGCATTTTTTACAACGCATAATCCATTACAACGCATGACATTACAACGCATGACACTACAACGCATTTTTAAAAACTACCTTTACAACGCATTTCCATTACAACGCATACTACCTTTACAACGCATACCATTACAACGCATAATATTAAATTGCATTTAAGGTAAGTATTAGATAGTATAGGGGTAAAAGTTACTTTTCTAACTCCAGGGGGTGCAACAGTAGGGTAAGTGTTGGATAGTATAGGGGTAAAAATTACTATTCTAACTCCAGGGGGTGCAACAGTAGGGTAAGTGTTGGATAGTATAGGGGTAAAAATTACTATTCTAACTCCAGGGGGTGCAACAGTGGGGTAAGTGTTGGATAGTATAGGGGTTAAAATTACTATTCTAACTCCAGGGGGTGCAACAGTAGGGTAAGTGTTGGATAGTATAGGGGTAAAAATTACTATTCTAACTCCAGGGGGTGCAACAGTAGGGTAAGTGTTGGATAGTATAGGGGTAAAAATTACTATTCTAACTCCAGGGGGTGCAACAGTAGGGTAAGTGTTGGATAGTATAGGGGTAAAAATTACTATTCTAACTCCAGGGGGTGCAACAGTAGGGTAAGTGTTGGATAGTATAGGGGTAAACATTACTATTCTAACTCCAGGGGGTGCAACAGTAGGGTAAGTGTTGGATAGTATAGGGGTAAAAATTACTATTCTAACTCCAGGGGGTGCAACAGTAGGGTAAGTGTTGGATAGTATAGGGGTAAAAATTACTATTCTGACTCCAGGGGGTGCAACAGTAGGGTAAGTGTTGGATAGTGTAGTGTAATATTATGCGTTGTAATGGTATGCGTTGTAATGGTAGTATGCGTTGTAATGGAATGCGTTGTAAAGGTAGTTTTTAAAAATGCGTTGTAGTGTCATGCGTTGTAATGTCATGCGTTGTAATGGATTATGCGTTATAAAAAATGCGTTGTAAAGGTAGTGCGTTGTAAAAGTTGCGTTGTAAAGGTTGTTCCCCGTAATTTTCACTGAGAACTATGGGAGGGCCATTAATAAATTGGAGGAAGACGTGG
Organism: Triturus cristatus; assembly: GCF_964204655.1. Classification (NCBI taxonomy): domain Eukaryota; kingdom Metazoa; phylum Chordata; class Amphibia; order Caudata; family Salamandridae; genus Triturus; species Triturus cristatus. Next base: position 1,189,823,576 of record NC_140592.1, read on the forward strand.
AAACATGGATTGGCCTCCCCCTTTCGCTTATGGGTCGAATATCCATCGCCAAAATGGTAGTGTTGCCTTGATTTTTATTTTTGTTCTCCAATATCCCAATAGTTTTGCCGCGTACCTTTTTTGCTAGGCTAACTCAGTCACTGGTACGGCTGGCGTGGGCGGGGAAGCAAGCCCGTGTGAGTTGGAGCGTCCTGACGCTGCCGTACCACATGGGGGGCCTAGGGGCGCCCGATATGGAATTATATTACAGGATCGCACAGGGAGCACAGGCGCATGCCTGGGTACATGGCGAGGACGCGATTCCATACCTAAAACTAGAGAGGCTGTTTGCAGCTCCTCTCCCGTTACCCGCGGTCATATTCGAGACAGCCGATCGTAGAACTGGTTTCTTAGATTCATTAAATGCTACTCGGCATGCATGGCACTGGCTGCTTAGGCAGACTGCGGGGACGCTGCTGTATTCTCCGGCCATGCCTCTTGAATGGGCGGTGTGGTTGTCCCCTTGCAGGGACAGTGGCGTTGTGCGGTCCCTGCGGGAATTAGGCATACACTTGTTGGGTGACTTGTTTCAGGACGGTATCGCTAAAACGTGGGAAGACGTGGCGTCGACATTGGAGACCTCCACTCCGCTACAGCGATTTCAATTTCATAGGGTCAGAGGCGCATGGCAACAACACCTAGGCGAGGATATGGTCGAACCTTCTGAGGTTCTAGAATTATCGTATCTCATCAAGCACAAAAGTCCTCGTGGGATGATGTCCAAGTTATATTGCTTGGCGATGTCGCAGAGATCCCAGAAATATACTAAAGCCCGATTGGCCTGGCAGGGGGACCTGGACACGGTGATAGATGATGCCATGTGGTCATATTGCTGTGCAGGTATACGTCGTATTTCATTGCATGGCAAGCATAGGCTTGTACACTTCAAATTCATAAACAGAGTATATTACACGCTGGAAAAGCTGCACAGATATGGCCTGCGTGAGGGGTCGGCATGTGAAAGGCGTGCACACCCGGATGCAGACTTCATGCATTTGGCGTGGTACTGCCACGGAGTAGGAAAATATTGGGAGGCTATATTTCGACAGATCGGAGAGATAGCTGACTTGGAATTAAATCTGGATCCAGCGGTGGCACTACTGGGACACTCGAGGGGGCTCACAAAGGCAGCGCGCAGACTAGTAGACATGGGCATGCTGATCGCCAAGCGCAGGGTGGCTATATGTTGGATGCGGGGCCCCTTGCCCACGTTGGCGCAGTGGAAACGAGACGTGCTCTATTGCTGCACGCAGTCGGAGACGTTTAGCGAACTGCTGCCTCCGAGAAGCAGACCTAAGAACTTTTGGGGACTGTATGCTGAATACCTCAGGAGGGGTAGCACGGGGGAGAAGCCTAGGGTTGGGGAAGCAGAAGACCCGGCCCTGGAGTCAGCGAGTGCTGGTCCGAACTGAGATGAGTTCTGTGACGTCTGTTGGAGCTCCGCATATTGCTGTATAGAGGGGGCGTGCGTCTCGGGGAACAGTTTGAGAACTAGAGGTCATAAAAGGTCATCTGGTACTGTTTAATGGGGCACGTTTTGGTTAGATATAATAGGCCTGTTAAAGAGCGTGGCATGCCAGGCATGGCATGTGTGTGGGAGCCTTGGGAGCAGCTGACAGGATTTCTCGACGGGAGCGGATGGGGGGGGGGGGGGAGGATGTTAAGTTTTATGTGTTGATTTCAGAAGAAAACTTTGTAGCCCCTACCAGGGAACAGACTATGCGGAATGGCGAGATCAATCAATCAGTGACACTTGTAAAGCGCGCTACATACCCGTAGGGTCTCAAGGCGCTGGGGGGGGGGGGGAGGGGGGGGTGCCGCTACTGCTCGAACAGCCAGGTCTTCAGCTTCTTCCTGAAGGAGAGGTGGTCTTGGGCTTCACTTATTGATAGAGATGTCAACTTACTGCATAAGAGGACAGTGATGCCCAGCCCCCGGGATGTGGGATAAGCTGTGTTGGGTAGTGCCTATCAGTAATGAAACAGCCGGCCTCCGGGTTATAGGCGAGTAATAGTGTAAGCCTGAGGGATTTTTCATCAAAAATAAATAAATAAATAAATAAATAAGAAATGTTAAACTGCACATATGCAAATACAATACCGTTATCTCTAATACCTTATGGAATCATCAAATTTCCAGGGGGATTTCCTGATCCGTGACCCTATCACCACTTCTTTATCTTTGTGGCCAATGTCAACATGAGCAGATCCTGAGGACAATGCTTGATCAATGGCCTCACCAGCATGTCTGGAAACACTCCTTCCCTCCACACCAGACTGTAACCAATGCGCCCAATCATGCGCCCAATCATGGTCATGTGTAGATGGATCTCTTCTCTTCTGGTGCATCATATTGGCTTGTTCTGGTGTTACCTTCACTAGCTGTCTTTTGTTCCACCAAGCTTTCCTTGCCATACACGCTGCACCTTTGCTAACTTTACCGACTTGTATGGGCATGGAAAACTGGGACTCTTCTTTTTCACTTTGATGGGTTTCTTGATTAAAACCCAATCCCCGACTGACGCATCTATTTTGCCAAAGCCACACTTGTTGTCAAAGTTATGTTTCATGGCTGCTTGTTTCATAACCACCTTTGATGAAATCCCTTCTGTACTTAGATTTTAACCCTAAACACTTTTCTTTTCTTTCAACCATGATGGGAACAGAGATGTGTGCACATCTCTCCTAATCAGAGAGAAAGTCGTGTCCCGCATGGTACAGTGTGGTGAGGTGTTATAATTCCACTGGTTCTGCTTGACGAAATCACTTACATCCAAACCTGAAGCTGTGGCAGTTTGCATGTCTTCCTTCATAACTTTATTACCACGCTCCACTAAACCGTTGGAAGTGGGCGAGTATATTGCCACTTTCAAATGTTTTATGTCCTGACATTAACTTACACATCCATTCCGAAACAAACTGTGTGCCATAGTCTGTGACAATGACCCTAGGAGCTCCTTCTGTTAAAAATACGCTGCTCAGAAATTCAATTGTTGCATCAGTTTATGGGGTGTCTACAAACTTATAATACATCCATTCTGAGAAATAATCAATGGCTAAAATTAAATACCTCATATTAGTGGACAACACTGAATAGGGTCCTGAAAAATCTAAACCAATTTTTCCCACGTCACATACAGAAACTGGGTGGAATGTAATGGTGTTTGAGCGGTTTTCCAGTGCTTGTCCAACATTCAGCACTCTGGACACTTATCCACCATCATTTTGACCTGACTGTCAACAGCAGGCCACCAATAACATTGTTTTACCTTCATGCAAGTTTTCATGATACCTACAAGACCCTTGTGTGCTTTACTTATGATTGCATCCATGTTGTGGCACTCTGTGTGCGTGTCACGAAGGAGTTGCACAGCAATATGCACACAAGTGAACAATATTCACGAATACTCCATAGTTTTGACAAGTTCTTCCACTTTATTCAAAATGTCATCACTTTTTTAACCATCACGTCAAGGCGAAAAGTTTCTATATTTCATGCATCTTAATGCTCTGAGATTGCCCGTCCGGGCCTATTCGCAGGCAAGTGAAGAAACTTCATAATTTACCAGACGTATAATTTACCCAATGCATTTCGGTCCTCACGACCTTCTTCGAGGGTATCTATGATGTTTAAAAATATATGTCAATATATTTGTTTCAACTAACAGTACATATACGAATTGGTTTTACAATGCAACATTTACCCCTACTGCCCTTAACCCCCATCAAAAGTACCACAAAACATTTCACCCTTATACCCAGTTCCCCCATAAAATGCTAACAAAAAACGTGTTGTGCTAAAGGCTTTTACACACAATATTCACTGTCCCATCCTTCTATTTTAAAGCTCCCCGTCAAAACTTCCCCAGATCACATCGCGCATAACTCGATGCGCCCTCCTGGTAAACATCGCGCTAGAAACCCTTTTAAATCTAAATAATAATAAACTACCTTTTCCCAGGCCGTAACCGCAACACCCTTAAATACAGAAGCTAATCCCTTACGTACCTGCTTTTAACACTTTGGTTTCAAAAATGCCTAACCTCCTTGTCTCTCTCCAACAAGTCTTCTAAACGTATCCCTCCCAACGTGACTATTTAAACTAACTTACACACCTGTGCTAAAAAAGCCTCACCCATCGTTAAAGTGCACTCTACCTCTAAAAGCATAGAATCAATACAAATAAAATAAAAACGTCACCTGCCTTTGCCCGCCTCTCACTCACTTATTAACATAAAATTCCTAAATAAACAGTGTTGGTCAAACGCAATTCAAATGCATAATACAAATGTAAAAGCCTTTAGCACAACACGTTTTTTGTTAGCATTTTATGGGGGAACTGGGTATTAGGGTGAAATGTTTTGTGAAGGTCGTGAGGACCGAAATGCATTGGGTAAATTACACGTCTGGTAAATTATGACATTTCTGCACTTGCCTGCGAATAGGCCCGGACGGGCAATCTCAGAGCATTAAGACGCATGAAATATAGAAACTTTTCGCCTTGACGTGATGGTTAAAAAAGTGATGACATTTTGAATAAAGTGGAAGAACTTGGCAAAACTATGGAGTATTCGTGAATATTGTTCACTTGTGTGCATATTGCTGTGCAACTCCTTCGTGACATGCACACATCGTGCCACAACATGGATTCATGATAAATTGGCGTTGTTTTGGGACGGGTGCACAGGAGTGCTGCACGCTAAACTGAAGAAAATCGTGACGAAATTAAAGGATAAAGATGATAAGGGTGTGCTTCAGGTTTAATATATGAATCATTTACTTATGATTCCACCATGTAATGCCATTGGTGGAACAAACCGGTCACCATGAAGCACAATACCATTTTCAACAGATAAGTCCTCAGCAATTTGTAAAAAGGTGTCCAAATCCCCACTCAAACACCTAGTTTCTCGCCATTTATGAGTAGTGTATTCAACAACTTTTGTCAATGTCTGATCATTTGCCCAAGCCTCCGTCCAATCTTTTTCAGTTATAACTGACTCATACTCCGACACCGCATTCACTAAAGCTACACATTCTACATCGTCCATGCGTGAGTCATCATCATCATCATCCATTGGCATTCTGGACAAACAAACGGCCCGGAAGATCTTTCCTCCAAGTATATGTTTGATTGTAAAATTGTACTCCTGTAACTTAGACACTAATCTTGTAAGCCTAGCTGACATGTTATTGCTGTTTAGTTTGCTACAAATATAAACCAGTGGCTTGTGATCTGTATATAGCTCAAACTTGCTTCCTCAAATATACATTTTTAATTTCTGCACTGCCCAAACACATACAAGTGCTTCGCATTTAATCGTACTGTATTGACGCTCAAAATGTTTTAGTGTTCTCGATGCAAACACCATGGTCTGTTCTTGCCCATCCCCCCTTTGGCTGAGGACAGTACCTAAACAGTAAATGACAAACTTAAGATTAACTGAGACAAAATCCTTGTCATAAAGTTTGGATTTGTCTTAGTTAAACTTAAGTTTGTCTTAATTTTAACTTAAGACCAAAACTTAAGATTGACTGAGACAAAATCCTAACTTTAGTACTCCTAAATGCCTTCTGTGAATACCGAAAGTCGTAAAGTTAGGATTTTGTCTCAGATTACTTTTGTGAATCGGGCCCAGAGTGTCCATTAGTTTCTGGAACATACTGGCCCGCGGAGGCCAGTCCAAACGATAGTGTCAGAAACTTGTAGGCACCAAAGGGGTTCACTAATGTCATCAGCTCCTGACACTCAGCAGTTAACGACACCTGGTGATAAACTGACCACAAAGCGATCACTTGGCTCCCCCCAGATTAGCCAGCAACTCATGAAATCTGGGCAGTGGGTAGCAGTCCATAATAATGTTTCTATTTAGGGCACGTAAGTCAGCACATAGTCTGATTCCCCCTGATTTCTTTCATTCGACTACTATGGCACCACCCACAGTGATAAATCTATAGGCTAAATAATACCTTTTGCACACAGATTTTGTAAAGTGCTTTTTAACTCTTCCCTGACACTGATAGGGACGGGCCTTACTTTGACTGCTACAGGCTGTGTGTCAGGTGCCAGTCTTATGTGATGTTCCACTCCCTTTACCAGACCTACTTGGTTGCTAAATACTGTTTGAAATGTTACCCGAATTTCAGTGACCGAAACCTCTCTGTAACACAGGCAAATCACCTTCCATCACAGGGTTCTCAGGTTCGGGTACAAGATACAGACCCATGCGTGCCAGGTCTAGCCAACCAATTATGTTCTTCCCTTTCACGGCTACTTACACTTTTGTGTCTGTTTCAACCAACCATCTCTATGTCTTTCCAAACGCTTTGGAGTTCATATGTGACTGCAACAATGGACAATCCTTACCACAGTGCTCATAAAAGGTAGTGTCTTTTAATAAAGGTATGGGCGATCCAGAATTTGCCATGACCTGAAAAGAAATACCATTAATGACAGCAGTACACACCGGTCCTTTAACCATTCAAACCTTGTTAATATCACATTGTTGAGGGAATCAGAACATGTGTCACCTTCCACATCAACACTACCAACCCTTAACATCTTCTTGTTACTACTGCAAACATTTTGAAAATGACCTGTTTTCTTACAAATTAAGCACTGTTTGCCCATAGCTGGGCACCCAGAAAAATTGCTTATGTAACTCTTAGATCCACATCTGTAGCAAAACGTTGATGTCTTTTTGTTTTGTAGACGATATAATGCTGACACCAGTGGTGGACTCCGCATATATGACCTTGGTTGAGATATCTGATCTTTCAATACTTAGAGCCAAATCAATAACTTCAGAGAGTGACAGGTTTCTACAACTAAGCAATCTCTCTTGGATCTTCCTTGAACACAAATTGATCCTTAATGTAATTATCTAGATTAGCGCCAAATTCCCATGTAGTTGCCAAAACTCTGAGAGCTGAAATATACTCTTCCACAGTCTCATCAGACAGTTGCTTGCTTTGTAAAAATTAGGGCAATCCAACATAATTCGAGGTTCATCAGAAAATTGTTTCCTCAGTCATCTCGCTATGGCCTCTAGATACACATTCCAGTGCCCATCACCAGACTATGCTTACGGCAAAGGGGGTAGTGGCAGCAGACTATCAAATATTTGCTGAGCTGCTTGCCCCAGATTCCAAATAATAGATCAAACTTGCGTACTGGACTATATATCTATTAGGATCAATGGCTGCCAATGGTTTTCAAACAAGCCAAACCATTGTGCCCATTTAATGGCTGGTTTACCTGGCTTCCCTAGGAATGGTAGTGGCTGAGTAATTTGATTTTGAGTTGCCATGATAGTGTGTAAATACCAAATCCCACATGTAACACAGTAAATGTAATTGACAATGTGCAGCACAATTTCTGAATAATATCCAAAGTACGAGCCACCAACCAAACCAACAATATTACCACAATTGTTTGAGGCGCTGCAGACTTCCAAATGCTGATTACCTACAGTATCTGGTCTGTTTATACCAGGTAGTCTGCTGCCACGAGCACAGAGATTGGTATAAAAAAAACGTTCCGAACAGCACTAACTGTAATGTCATGAACAGGCACTCACCAGTGGCAACCACAACCAATATGTCTGCCACGTACAATGTGATGACGTTTCAGCGTGAGGGCCTGACGGGACTGTGCTGATGAATTTGTGCTCAAGGATGCTGGTATGCACAGTGCACCCGATGATAATGCGCAAGTGGCCAAGGGGGATTTGGAGGGCAGCCGAACACAGTGAGGTCTTCCCCCCGGGCAGACTGGGAGGGGGTGGGGCTGGCCGAGTAGTGGCCATTTTGTGGGTTTTTTGGGATACATTGGGAATAGCCCAATTGTAGCCCAATGTCATTTATAGCCCAAAGGGTATAAGGGCCATTTTCGCGCTTCCCCAGCCACCATTTTAGGTTTGATGACCTGGTGGCTGAGAGCGCTGTAGGATTTAGCATTTTCTCTTTGGGCCTTGTGGTCTGTGTTAGTGGTAGTGTCAGAGTAGTTTGCCAGGCGTTTTCAGAGTAGTTGTTGTCAGGCGTGTTTAGGAGGATTTTCCTGAGGATGGCTGCTGAGGACTATCGCGTCCTGGAGGCGGTGCGATTATTGAGCGAGGCTGCTGGCTAGATCTTCTTATGCCGGAGGCCTCTGGAGGTGCGCGCTCGGCGAGGCGCATGTCGGCGGGGGTAGCGGCCGCGGTGGTGACCTGCTCGGACCCCTGGTAAGCTCGCAAGGGGAAGTTGAGTGCGGGGGCCGCGCAGGTGCCCTGAGCACAGCCCCATTCAGTAACCTCGCACCTCGCGAGGGCGGGGGGGCAACTGCTGCGCGTGTGGAGAGGGGTAGGGGAGCACGTCTCACGTCTCCTCATCCAAGTCGCGGAAGGCAAGGGGCCTCTCACATGGGAGAAGAGAGGCCCCGCAAGGGAGTGTGCAACCGGAGCCTCTGGTATGTCAAGAGGCTCCGGCTTGTAGTAGCAGGAGTGTTTTCCGGCGGGGGGAGTGGGCGAGTGAGAGTGCCGGGGGCGGGGCGGGGCAGCCCTTTAAAAGGGAAGATGAGTCCCTTGCTCCCGCTCAGGCCACGGGGCAGCTGGGGGGTGTGCCCATGGGCAGGCCGGTTATGAAAGGCCTTCAGAAGGGAGCTGAGGTAGGCACACAGGTCGCTGCGGTAGGCATGGGCCTGGTGGTAGGGGGCAGACGGACGCCCAGTGGGAGGGCTTTGCTGACAGAGCAGGAAGCGCTGGGGCAGGCCATTCTGGTGGTGCGGGGGAGGGTGGTAGGGGGTGGGGTGGGAGACTGGGGGGATTCAGGGGTGCGCCCTGGGAAGGGGGAGGTGGTGGGGGAAGCGGGAGGGAGTGGCCTCTGGGTTGTGGAGGAGGGCAGGGAGGAGGGGGAGGTTTCCTCTATCGATTTGGAGTCGGAAGGGAGTGAAAGGGATTGGGGTGGCCTGGATAGTTTCCCCTCATGTACGGAGGAAGTTCGGGGGTCAAAGGGGGTGAGCCAGCTAGAGGGGTGCCATTTGCGGGTCGGGGGATTTGGGAGGGGAGGATGGGGGGCATTCTGGGGCAGGACCGAGCGGGGGGAAAAGGGGGTGCCGTGTGGGGGGGTCTTGGGGGTCGAGGCCGGGCCGAGTTGGGCCGGGGGGCATGACGCCACAGGTTGGGAGTGGAGTGATGGGGAGGGGAATTAAGGAGAGGGAGGGGAGGCGGTGGACTTGAGTGTGGTAGGGCGGGCGTGGGCGGCCAGCACTTTGGGGACAGGCAGGAAGAGGAGCTGGGATGGGAGAGAGAAGAGGGTTAGGCCCAGCACACCAGATCATTCCTTTTTCTTGCAGGAGGTGGAGCAGCGAGGGGCGCCAGACTTGGCAGGGCTGGGAGCGGCTCGATAGCGCCAAGGTAAAGGGAGGGGGGAGCCTTGCGCGGCGTACCCAGTACCGGCAGGGAATCACGTTGCGACTGGCATAAGTAGGCCCAGGGTTGGCTCGCCGGCCCCAACACCCACTGGGTCTCAACGGTCCAGGTGACACCGCGGATGGAGGAGCGCCAAGGACAGACATCTGAGTGGTGTTAGGAGGGTGCAGTCTGCACCTCCGACTGAGAGAGCCAGTGGTTCCAGGGAGGAGGAACTAGATTATGATGAAGATAGCATGGAGAGTTAAGGGACATGGAGGACGAGGGAGAGGGGGGGGGTCGAGTAATGCTGTGTGTAGTGTTTTTCAGGTGTCACCACGCCAGGCTGAGCCCACGGGTCGGACAACGTGTTGGGAGGAGAGGTCGGCCCCCTTGGCAAGACGGCCAGAAGGACGACGGACAGAATCCTTAGAGCCAGGTAAACAGGCTGCGGGATTGCGACCCCTAATGGTGTCAGTGGGTGTGGGAGGGGGAGACAAGGAGGGGGAAAAGAGGGTAGGTTGCAGAAGGGTAAGTATGTGCTGGATGTGGGAGTAGGTAAAGATGACTCAGGTAAGGAGTCAGGGGGCACGGGAGGAGGGGCGGCGAAGGGGTGTGTGGGCACAGAGGACGCAAGTAAGGCATCCGGGAGCACAGCGCGACTGACAAAAAAGGGACAGTGGAAATGCCGGCAGTGGAGCCCGAGACCAAATTAGAAAGTAAAGAATTAAAGATAAAACGGTTGCCTTACATGGGCGTCACTAAGCCATGGGGCGCGCATTTAATGCTGGCAACTAAAGAACGGATATGGAAGGTTGAATATGTGGAGATGCTTAATCTTCCGCACAGAGACGTTACGGCAAAAGAAGGGTCCAAGGAGAAGGAGTACAAATTGGCCAAAAGGCCGAAAGTACCGCTCACAAAAGAGAATTGGACAGCGGCGTTCTTAATATATGCGAGTGAGTACTGCGAAAAATACCCGGAAAGGTGTGGCCATGTTCAAGTACATGGATGTTATCAGGAAGGCCCAGATTACAGGGGGTGGGTACGCATGGGCCCAATATGATGAGGAATTCAGAGCACGCATGGCGTGGGACACAGAGGTCAAATGGGGTGAATTGGATATGGACTTATCGCAACATATGATGGGGCTGTCAGGAGCGGGAAAAACTATATTCACAGTCAGCGGCCTCCTGCTTGTGTATCGGCCCTTTCAGGGGTGCCCCACCTGGGGAGGGGTGGGTGGCAGAGGAAGAGGACAGTCTGGAACAAAAGGGGCCTGCTGGGATTTCAACAAGGGACTGTGCACTCAGGAGTACTGCAGGTTCAGGCATGACTGCTCGAGTTGCGGAGGCAGACGTGCGTTGGTCAATTGCTTTGGGGGAGGGCAGGAGCAGCAACAAGGGAACCAGCAGTGGCGGTCAGGGGGTTTAGGGTGGGGGGACAGCAGCAGCAGCCTTTCTCAGGTGGGCGAGGGGCTAAGTGACCTGGGCCAAAAGGCTTGTACTCCGGATAAAACAGACAAATTGATTGCGGCCCTGCAGGGTTATTGTAGCACAGAGGCTGCAGAACGCTTTTGGACGGGATTTCAAGAAGGTTTTCGACTGGGGTATGGTGGACCTAGGACAAGAAGGTGGGCAGACAATTTAAAGTCAGCGAAAGAGCATCCGGAAATAATGCAGGACTGGCCACAAAAAAATTTGATTGTGTCACCCATAGGAATGGTGCCGAAGAAGGAACAAGGACAGTTCCGTTTAATACAACATTTGTCGTGGCCAGAAGGGGGCTCGGTGAATGATTTCATCGACAAAAGTAAAGCTACTGTGTCCTATTCATCAGTTGACATGGCGATGTCACTGGTAGTGACCGCGGGCGCAACGTCGATGATGGCAAAGTGCGACATTAAGTCAGCTTTCCGGTTGCTTCTAGTCCATCCGGATGATTGGGATCTTCTTGGGTATCCATTTCAAGGGTAAATGGTATGTGGACAAAGCATTACCGATGGGCTGTTCTATGTCTTGTGCACTTTTTGAGTGCTTCAGCACGTTCCTTCAATGGTTGTTTTTGGACAGGACGGGTCACCAAGGAGTAACACACTACCTGGATGACTTTTTCTTTGTGGGCACCTCAGACACCACGGACTGCCAGAAGGCGCTGGACAGTTTCAATGAGATCATGAGGGAACTTGGGGGGCCATTGGCACTGGAAAAGACTATGGGGCCCTGCACGTCTCTGTCCTTTTTGGGCATTGTGTTGGACTCTCAATTGATGGAGGCACGCCTTCCGGAGGACAAAAAGCAGCATATGTTGGGGCTGCTGGCTGCAATGTTGTCAAAAAGCAGGGTCACTGTGAAAGAGATTCAGGTGCTGTTGGGCCCCCTTAACTTTGCTTGTAGAGTGGTGAGAGTAGGACGGACATTTTGCAGGCGACTGGGCAGGGCACTAGCAGGATAGAGACCTCCTCATCATCATGTGCGGCTGTCTGACGCAGCAGGGAGCAAAGACTTTGGACTTTACTGGCAAGAGCAGTGGCCACCAGAGTGGGTGGGGTGGGTAGGAGCATAGCCTTTTTGGACTTTTTCCCTCTGGTGGTGGCGGTCACACTATGGGGCGAGCAATTGGCACACAGGAAGGTAACTTTCAGAATTAACAACATGTCGGTTGTGGAAGTTGTGAACCGCCAGCCGGCCAGGGATGAACAGATTTTGAAATTACTGAGGGTGTTTGTGTTGGGCTGCTTATTTCATGATATTGCCTTTCAAGCAGTGCATGTGCCAGGAGTGGACAATGACATAGTGGATGCATTGTCTCTTTCACAGTGGGGGAGATTCCGTGGGCTAGCCAAGGACGCAGACAGGACCCCGACCAGCATGCCGCAGCATTTGTGGTACGTAGGCAACACAGGATGTTGCAGCTGGTTTTAGGATCTCTTACTCAATCCACGAAGACAGCGTACAGGACAGTATGGGAGGAATTTTTGCGCTCAGGTGCTATGCGGCAGGACTCACCGGCGCTTCGAAGGGAGGACGTGATACAGTTCATCCTGGATCTGATTGATAAAAGACTTTCTAAGGTTACAATTGCGGGCAAACTGGCAGGGATTGCATTCGTGGGGAAATTGTTGTGGGGTTATGCGCCATCCGCAGGAGAAATCGGGACGCGGATGCTGGAAGATTGGGCCCGGGAATGTGGCTGTGCAAGCGGGGTGAGGAACCCCATGTCTTGGGATTTGTTGGGGAGGATTCTTCAGACTTTGACATCCTCATCCAAGTCGCGGAAGGCAAGGGGCCTCTCACATGGGAGAAGAGAGGCCCCGCAAGGGAGTGTGCAACCGGAGCCTCTGGTATGTCAAGAGGCTCCGGCTTGTAGTAGCAGGAGTGTTTTCCGGCGGGGGGAGTGGGCGAGTGAGAGTGCCGGGGGCGGGGCGGGGCAGCCCTTTAAAAGGGAAGATGAGTCCCTTGCTCCCGCTCAGGCCACGGGGCAGCTGGGGGGTGTGCCCATGGGCAGGCCGGTTATGAAAGGCCTTCAGAAGGGAGCTGAGGTAGGCACACAGGTCGCTGCGGTAGGCATGGGCCTGGTGGTAGGGGGCAGACGGACGCCCAGTGGGAGGGCTTTGCTGACAGAGCAGGAAGCGCTGGGGCAGGCCATTCTGGTGGTGCGGGGGAGGGTGGTAGGGGGTGGGGTGGGAGACTGGGGGGATTCAGGGGTGCGCCCTGGGAAGGGGGAGGTGGTGGGGGAAGCGGGAGGGAGTGGCCCCTGGGTTGTGGAGGAGGGCAGGGAGGAGGGGGAGGTTTCCTCTATCGATTTGGAGTCGGAAGGGAGTGAAAGGGATTGGGGTGGCCTGGATAGTTTCCCCTCATGTACGGAGGAAGTTCGGGGGTCAAAGGGGGTGAGCCAGCTAGAGGGGTGCCATTTGCGGGTCGGGGGATTTGGGAGGGGAGGATGGGGGGCATTCTGGGGCAGGACCGAGCGGGGGGAAAAGGGGGTGCCGTGTGGGGGGGTCTTGGTGGTCGAGGCCGGGCCGAGTTGGGCCGGGGGGCATGACGCCACAGGTTGGGAGTGGAGTGATGGGGAGGGGAATTAAGGAGAGGGAGGGGAGGCGGTGGACTTGAGTGTGGTAGGGCGGGCGTGGGCGGCCAGCACTTTGGGGACAGGCAGGAAGAGGAGCTGGGATGGGAGAGAGAAGAGGGTTAGGCCCAGCACACCAGACCATTCCTTTTTCTTGCAGGAGGTGGAGCAGCGAGGGGCGCCAGACTTGGCAGGGCTGGGAGCGGCTCGATAGCGCCAAGGTAAAGGGAGGGGGGAGCCTTGCGCGGCGTACTCAGTACCGGCAGGGAATCACGTTGCGACTGGCATAAGTAGGCCCAGGGTTGGCTCGCCGGCCCCAACACCCACTGGGTCTCAACGGTCCAGGTGACACCGCGGATGGAGGAGCGCCAAGGACAGACATCTGAGTGGTGTTAGGAGGGTGCAGTCTGCACCTCCGACTGAGAGAGCCAGTGGTTCCAGGGAGGAGGAACTAGATTATGATGAAGATAGCATGGAGGATGGCGAGTTAAGGGACATGGAGGACGAGGGAGAGGGGGGGGGTCGAGTAATGCTGTGTGTAGTGTTTTTCAGGTGTCACCACGCCAGGCTGAGCCCACGGGTCGGACAACGTGTTGGGAGGAGAGGTCGGCCCCCTTGGCAAGACGGCCAGAAGGACGACGGACAGAATCCTTAGAGCCAGGTAAACAGGCTGCGGGATTGCGACCCCTAATGGTGTCAGTGGGTGTGGGAGGGGGAGACAAGGAGGGGGAAAAGAGGGTAGGTTGCAGAAGGGTAAGTATGTGCTGGATGTGGGAGTAGGTAAAGATGACTCAGGTAAGGAGTCAGGGGGCACGGGAGGAGGGGCGGCGAAGGGGTGTGTGGGCACAGAGGACGCAAGTAAGGCATCCGGGAGCACAGCGCGACTGACAAAAAAGGGACAGTGGAAATGCCGGCAGTGGAGCCCGAGACCAAATTGGAAAGTAAAGAATTAAAGATAAAACGGTTGCCTTACATGGGCGTCACTAAGCCATGGGGCGCGCATTTAATGCTGGCAACTAAAGAACGGATATGGAAGGTTGAATATGTGGAGATGCTTAATCTTCCGCACAGAGACGTTACGGCAAAAGAAGGGTCCAAGGAGAAGGAGTACGAATTGGCCAAAAGGCCGAAAGTACCGCTCACAAAAGAGAATTGGACAGCGGCGTTCTTAATATATGCGAGTGAGTACTGCGAAAAATACCCGGAAAGGTGTGGCCATGTTCAAGTACATGGATGTTATCAGGAAGGCCCAGATTACAGGGGGTGGGTACGCATGGGCCCAATATGATGAGGAATTCAGAGCACGCATGGCGTGGGACACAGAGGTCAAATGGGGTGAATTGGATATGGACTTATCGCAACATATGATGGGGCTGTCAGGAGCGGGAAAAACTATATTCACAGTCAGCGGCCTCCTGCTTGTGTATCGGCCCTTTCAGGGGTGCCCCACCTGGGGAGGGGTGGGTGGCAGAGGAAGAGGACAGTCTGGAACAAAAGGGGCCTGCTGGGATTTCAACAAGGGACTGTGCACTCAGGAGTACTGCAGGTTCAGGCATGACTGCTCGAGTTGCGGAGGCAGACGTGCGTTGGTCAATTGCTTTGGGGGAGGGCAGGAGCAGCAACAAGGGAACCAGCAGTGGCGGTCAGGGGGTTTAGGGTGGGGGGACAGCAGCAGCAGCCTTTCTCAGGTGGGCGAGGGGCTAAGTGACCTGGGCCAAAAGGCTTGTACTCCGGATAAAACAGACAAATTGATTGCGGCCCTGCAGGGTTATTGTAGCACAGAGGCTGCAGAACGCTTTTGGACGGGATTTCAAGAAGGTTTTCGACTGGGGTATGGTGGACCTAGGACAAGAAGGTGGGCAGACAATTTAAAGTCAGCGAAAGAGCATCCGGAAATAATGCAGGACTGGCCACAAAAAAATTTGATTGTGTCACCCATAGGAATGGTGCCGAAGAAGGAACAAGGACAGTTCCGTTTAATACAACATTTGTCGTGGCCAGAAGGGGGCTCGGTGAATGATTTCATCGACAAAAGTAAAGCTACTGTGTCCTATTCATCAGTTGACATGGCGATGTCACTGGTAGTGACCGCGGGCGCAACGTCGATGATGGCAAAGTGCGACATTAAGTCAGCTTTCCGGTTGCTTCTAGTCCATCCGGATGATTGGGATCTTCTTGGGTATCCATTTCAAGGGTAAATGGTATGTGGACAAAGCATTACCGATGGGCTGTTCTATGTCTTGTGCACTTTTTGAGTGCTTCAGCACGTTCCTTCAATGGTTGTTTTTGGACAGGACGGGTCACCAAGGAGTAACACACTACCTGGATGACTTTTTCTTTGTGGGCACCTCAGACACCACGGACTGCCAGAAGGCGCTGGACAGTTTCAATGAGATCATGAGGGAACTTGGGGGGCCATTGGCACTGGAAAAGACTATGGGGCCCTGCACGTCTCTGTCCTTTTTGGGCATTGTGTTGGACTCTCAATTGATGGAGGCACGCCTTCCGGAGGACAAAAAGCAGCATATGTTGGGGCTGCTGGCTGCAATGTTGTCAAAAAGCAGGGTCACTGTGAAAGAGATTCAGGTGCTGTTGGGCCCCCTTAACTTTGCTTGTAGAGTGGTGAGAGTAGGACGGACATTTTGCAGGCGACTGGGCAGGGCACTAGCAGGATAGAGACCTCCTCATCATCATGTGCGGCTGACTGACGCAGCAGGGAGCAAAGACTTTGGACTTTACTGGCAAGAGCAGTGGCCACCAGAGTGGGTGGGGTGGGTAGGAGCATAGCCTTTTTGGACTTTTTCCCTCTGGTGGTGGCGGTCACACTATGGGGCGAGCAATTGGCACACAGGAAGGTAACTTTCAGAATTAACAACATGTCGGTTGTGGAAGTTGTGAACCGCCAGCCGGCCAGGGATGAACAGATTTTGAAATTACTGAGGGTGTTTGTGTTGGGCTGCTTATTTCATGATATTGCCTTTCAAGCAGTGCATGTGCCAGGAGTGGACAATGACATAGTGGATGCATTGTCTCTTTCACAGTGGGGGAGATTCCGTGGGCTAGCCAAGGACGCAGACAGGACCCCGACCAGCATGCCGCAGCATTTGTGGTACGTAGGCAACACAGGATGTTGCAGCTGGTTTTAGGATCTCTTACTCAATCCACGAAGACAGCGTACAGGACAGTATGGGAGGAATTTTTGCGCTCAGGTGCTATGCGGCAGGACTCACCGGCGCTTCGAAGGGAGGACGTGATACAGTTCATCCTGGATCTGATTGATAAAAGACTTTCTAAGGTTACAATTGCGGGCAAACTGGCAGGGATTGCATTCGTGGGGAAATTGTTGTGGGGTTATGCGCCATCCGCAGGAGAAATCGGGACGCGGATGCTGGAAGATTGGGCCCGGGAATGTGGCTGTGCAAGCGGGGTGAGGAACCCCATGTCTTGGGATTTGTTGGGGAGGATTCTTCAGACTTTGACAGGGTTATGTACCGATGGATATGAAGTGTTTTTCTCCACTCTGATGGTGTGGATGTTTTTTGGGGCCTTTCGGGTCTCAGAAATGTTAGAAACAAAAACTGGGGAAGGGCTTCTTTGGAGTGAGGTGTCCCCTTACAGGGATAGGATCTGCATTTGGCTGCGGAAATCGAAAACAGATCAGAGGGGAGGGAGTAAATGGGTGTCCTTGCAGGCTGCTGAACCGCAGCTGACTTGCCCGTGTAGGTGGGAAGCTAGGTGGAGGAACCTTGCTCCTGGCTCGGTTGGTTTAGTTTTCGTACATTCTAATGAGTGGAGTGCAACAGCTTCTCAGCTGTTAGCGGTTTGAGGAGAGCACTTGGGGAGCTGGGGATCGATGGCAAGGATTTTGGGACACATTCACTCAGGATTGGGGCAGCATCAGAGGCGAGTAACAGGGGATTGGGGCGAGGGGACATCATGAAGTTGGGTAGATGGTCGTCGGATTGCTACCAGCGCTATGTGCGCAGCGCATCGGAGGGGAGGTAGCACGGTTCTGTGGTTTTCCCCTGCTCATCCCATTTTTCTCGTTTCAGGTTCGGTGACGGGTCCCCTTGCCAGGGAGATGTCTATCTGGATTGTAGGACATTCCTTTGTAAAATGGGCACAGGTCCAGGCCTGCGCCAGTTATTTTGGGGAGAATTTTGGATTTAATAAAGATTTGTTTAAAGTTTATTGGAGGGGCAGGGTGGGCATGTGTTGGATGGAGAGAGTTGTTGCAGGTTCTGAATGGCGTCTTGGTGGCTGGTTGGTGCCCTGATGCGCTGGTGATCCATCTTGGGGAGAATGACATGGTCAAGGAAACAGGTTTGGCTTTAATGAGGAGCATGAAGCGGGATTTGTCTTCGATAAAGCAGCAGTGGTCGGGTTGTGTTGTAATTTGGACAGAATTTGTTCCTCGTAGGGTCTGGAGAGGAGCAGTTAATCCAGGGGCGGTAGACAAGGCCGGGAGGAAACTCAACACTGAAATGGTGCGTTTCTGTCGGCATCCGGGTTTCTTCCGGGTAGATTGCAGGGGCGGTGCGTCCATTGGGGGCGTTGGGGAGTTGCCCCACTAACTGGAATGGCCACATTCTTCCTCGTACCGTCCTGACTCGAAATCGGGCGGTCAGGAGTCAGGATGCTGAAGGGGGTGGAGCAGCACTCACTGCAGAGTTGGGTTTGTTGTTTCTGTTTGACTGACAGGCAACAGCAGACGGGCAGGCCCAGTGCACATGTTCGGGTTTGGGCATGCACACTAGTATAGCCTGCACTGTCCTCCATTAGGAGAGCGAGGGTTGTTAATGGCCAGTGGCCGCAGCCCCCGGTCTCCTATGGGTGGGGACAGTCCCTGCTCAAGCCAATCCTGGCGCTGCTGGAGCAGCGTCTCGATTGGCTGAGAGAGGGGTTGCCACCAGCCACTACGAAGGCGCCAACGCGGACCCCGGCCAAGGAGCACACACTGCAGAGGCGGTGCGGACGACCCCATCAGGTAAGTTTTTAAGGTTTCGTTTTTTAACTTTATTTTTAACCCCCGACCCCCCCACTGTTTTTTGTCAGGGGATATGCTCTGGGGCTGCTGTGGTAAACACCCCTGTTTTTGTTGGTTTGCCGGCAGAGATGATGTATGTTCGTTTTACTCAAACGGCCATAAACTAACAATACTTAAAATATTTGAACTTCCTTATTTTTTGTCTCAATCTCTAAGACCCTTTTGGTGTATGCGTGGGCCTACATTGTTTGCCTAAAATCACATTCGCTTCCGTAGGCTTGTTGACTTGTTACGTAAATGACTTGTTTTATTTTACTAACTGAAAAGCCTGCATTTCAAAACTTCTGTAAGGAATAGCTCCTGTTTTTATAAGTTGTGTACAAAGGCTATTTTATCACGTTTAATAGTCGTTTAAATTGACAGGGAAGGAGTACTTGCTGCTGTTCTTAAATTTGAGAAAGCGTGCCAACACTTCTCGACATGGGTGCAGTACATTTTAGGCCCTCGTTCTACGCGGGCTGGTATTCCGGATTACCGTGCCTTAACAGCAAGCTGCTCACGTGGAAGGCTTTAATGACTGATTGTTATAGATGTGGAATGAGAGAGGCTCCTTTCACAGACTGACACCGTGAAGGCATGTGAAGCTTGGCAGAAACTTGTGTGGATTGAAATAAAGGCCTTTCAGAATATGCTTGGACCACCCCATCCGCGAGTATTGCGAGCCGCGACTACCTTTAATTAGAATAAAGTGCACAAACGAGCCTTGTTCACGGATAAGGAGCACCTGTTTAATAATACACCGTAGAGTGGTGGGCCGAAGTGACTGATGCACACGGTCACTGGTGAAGAAGTGCCTGATAAACATACGTGTGATGCTAATGTCGTGCCTGATATGCACATGTTCACTGATGATAAAATGCCTGACACACAGCGATTAAGTTCATGGTACACACATGCCAAGGATGATGAAATGCCTGATGCACATGTTCAATGGTGATGAAGTGTCTAATAAACATATGTGTAAATGTAATGTCGTGCCTGATATAGGCATGGTCAATGATGATAAAATGCCTCATACACAGAGATGAAACGCGTGGTACACACACATCAAGGATGATGAAATGCCTGCTACACTTGTGTTTAATGGTGATGAGGTGCCTGCTATGCACACGCACACTCATGTTTATTAGTGATGAAATCTCTTATGTACACACCATTAATTGTGAAGAAGTGCATTATACACACGTTTATTGGCAATGAAAAGCATGATACATACCTGTTACATGCAGATGAAGCGCTCGATAGACATGTTACATTTTAATGAAGTGCTTAAGGCACACTTGTTTAATTGTTCTGAAGCGCCTGTTGTGAAGGGCCTGATTCACACTTGCTTATGACGAAGGGTCGGATTTGTTGATAATGGACTTAACCGAGATCTGTGACTGGGGTGAATGTTTGATTTGTTCAGCATGAAGACTGAAGGTGGGGAGCTGGTTTCTGGCATGTTAAACATGTAATACTCCCCTGTGTTTGGTTTCCAGTTCCCTGGGCGAGGCAGGTGTGCCCGTTAAACATGTGGGTGCTGCTGAGCTTATGTCCTGGGCTGGGAACCTTATGTTCAAGGCTATTTTTCAGCACTTTGATCCTTTTTCATGTTTTTCATGTTTCCATATTGCCTCTTGGAGTCTTGGTACAGCACTGTGGCTAATAAAAAAATGCTTCCTTTGATATTACGCAGCAATGCATTGTATCTCGAAGTCTGTTATGAAGCTCTGTGGTTATACTGAATAAGCAGCTACCTATGTTGTATGACATCTCTTTATTAATGTAATAACTGCACTTTCACAATTGCTTTATTAACCTTCTTGCTTTCTCAAATTTGCTTGAAAATGCACCATTTGTCCACTCTTTTTTCAAGATGTTCTCGGGGGGGAAACCCCCCACCCCCCGAACCCCTCTTAGGTTGTTCAAGTTCGCTCACCACTTTCAAATGTCACCAGCCGTCACTGGGAGATGGAGTGCATTTATCCAGGTTGGGTATGGATTTGTACCTACTGGAAATCAGGGAGGTCCTGGCCAGGTTGTTGAATGTGCAACAACACTAATGGGTCATACCTAGGAGGCAGGGGAACAGGAAAATGGGAGACGGCGTTTCCGCCTACTCTCCCGCCTTGGGAGGCGGGGTTTGTTGAAAGTTGGCCAAGATTGGCTGAAGTTTTTAGTGAAGTGTTGGTAGTTTGTGAGAAGGTGCAGGGAAAGGGTAACCAGGTAGGCTGAGTTTAGACTAGATGTTTGTTAAGTTACAGTTGCACAAAGGCAGGTATGGGTTTGGGTCATTGGAGGATATGATTTGTAAATGCAATATTGTGTAAGATTGTGTAATATGGTTGTTATGTAATGTTATTTTGTATTCAGCGGGGTGGGGAATTTGATGTGGGGATCGTAGGGGTGGGAACAAGGGGTCAGGTAATTTATGTATAGTGAGGTTTTAGTTTTGTAAGGCAGTTGCCAGTGTTAATAAATTGTGATATGCACCTGTTTCAATAAAGCAGCCATTTACACACACAAAAATTGTTCTCGGTTTGGCTTGCCCCCTCCCTCCCAAGGGGGGTTTAGGGGGCAGCCGAACACAGTGAGGTCTGCCCCCGGGCAGATTGGGAGGGGGTGGGGCTGGCCGAGTAGCAGCCATTTTGTGGGTTTTTGGGCTACATTGGGAATAGCCCAATTTTAGCCCAATGTCATTTATAGCCTAAAGGGTATAAGGGCCATTTTCGCGCTTCCCCAGCCACCATTTTAGGTTCAGTGACCTGGTGGCTGGGAGCGCTGTAGGATTTAGCGTTTTCCCTCTCGCCCACCCTCTTTTTTTGGGGTTTGGGTGTTCTTCTTTGAGGTTTAGGGTTTTTTCCCATAGACAGTTATTGGAACAGGTTCATTGGGGTTTGGGCTAAGTTGTATATTTCGTCGCTTGGAACAGGTGCTGGCGGGGTTTGTTGAAAGTTGGCCAAGATCGGCTGAAGTTTTTAGTTAAGTGTTGGTAGTTTGTGAGCAGGGGCAGGGAAAGGGTAACCAGGTAGGCTAAGTTTAGACTAGATGTTTATTAAGTTACAGTTGCACAAAGGCAGGTAGGGGTTTGGGTCATTGGAGGATAGGATTTGTAAATGCAATATTGTGTAAGATTGTGTAATATGGTTGTTATGTACTGTTATTTTGCATTAGGCGGGGTGGGGGATTTGATGTGGAGATCGTAGGGGTGGGGGGGGAACAAGGGTTCAGGTAATTTATGTATAGTCAGGTTTTAGTTTTGTAAGGCAGTTGCCAGTGTTACTAAATTGTGATATTCACCTGTTTCAATAAAGCGGCCTTTTACACACACAAAAATTGATCTCGGTTTGGCTTGCCCCCCCTCCCTCCCAAGTGCACACAGGTGCCTTCTCTCAAAACAGCAGAGTATTGAGCTGTGCTTCACGCTACTGCAAACGCTGCAAACTGTACCAAAGCCGGAAGGTTGTCTTTGCTAGTCGCCCGCAGAAATGGGAGCCCCGGGAGTCTGGAGGTTTCTAGCTCAGTCAAACGAGGCCCCAAAATAATGCTGCTGCATGGGTGGGCCAGTGGGTGACGTCCGATCGTCGCCAAATGGGGTAAATAAGCCAAGGGACCAATTTACAACAATAAGCTTATTTATGTCCAAGTGTTTGTCACTCACAGAATGCGGCGTCCAGCTGGCTCAGAGTCCAACTACAACTGACCCTGTTGCCGTCCGAATCCTCACCATTATCTGCTTCATGCACGTGTGCCTTTTAGACATAAGATTGCACAAGAAGAATCTCGAGACACAATACACTTATCACACAACACAATACACATATCACACACTGCAACACATTTTATTGCGTATATTAAATTGCTCCATTGCATTGAGTGGCAATTAGAAGAGATAGATTCTACTTTGGATCGCTATTGGTATTGGTAGGGGAGGGTGAGATTTTAATGCAGAAACTAAAATGAAAACCGGAGTACCCACCCGTGGTCAGTGTTTTGAGAACAGTTTCTCCATGTAGCTAAAATAATTTATTCATTGTCATCCATTCTTGAATTAATTCATCCACCCACTCACCGTTTGGATAAGATTCTATTAAAATAATTGTGTTATGAAAAGCACCATATTTGCATACTTTAAAAAAAATAATTGGGGGAAAGAACCTCCATCCTCAACCCACCTTTCAGTGGCCAGGCTCGCTCGCTGGATGCAGTATGGAGGGTTGGTCGGAAAATTGGGCGGGCGGCCCTGTTTCCACCTTCTCCTTCCTTAATGTGAACCTTCGCCTGCCAAACGACTGCTTCTTCTTGGCCAGCAGGGGGAGCCAAATGACAGGCAATTCAATGTAATTTAAAACAAATCGCAGCTGTCAGATCGTCACTTTGGCTCCACGCCCCATCCTTCGCTTCAATTTTTTTGTTTCTATGCTCTTCCAAATGCTCCCTGTTTGATAAATCAAGACGTGCCACATCCTGATTCCCTTTAGTGTTACATGACAGGATGTAAGCATGAGGCTGTTATTTAGTTCAGTAAAAATATTTCGCATTAAGCAAAATAAAAAAATTTAAATGAGCACGTTTTAACACACGAAAGGTGTTATCACTGTAATCAGGAAATAATGTATAAACCACCTTCATATCAACTCTACAGACTTTAACTAAGCTGAATTTATAAGTAGTTCTGGAGAAAGGGCTCGTGTATCACAGGGCAGTCTCCCAGCTCTGCATCTGCCTGTACCTCGCGTGCTTCTTCAATCTACTCTTTGTTCAGGTTTACAGGAGCTGAAAGCACCACAGGGTATGGCTAGAACCACTGACTCTGTGCCTGTAGTCTGTGGTGTCCCTTGAATCCACCATTTGTTCAGGTTTACAAAAGCTGAAGACACCACAGGGTAAGGCTTGAACCACTGCTCCTGTGCCTGTGGTGAATCTACCATTTGTTGTGGTTTACAGGCACAGAAAGGCACCACTGGTAAAGCTGGAGCCACTGCTTCTGTGCCTGTAGTTTGAGGTGTGCCTTGAATCCACCATTTGTTCTGGTTTACAGGCATAGAAGCCATCATAGTCTGCGGTGTCCCTTGAATTTACCATTTGTTGTGGTTTACAGGCACAGAAAGGCATCACAGGGTAAGGCTCAACCAACTGTTTCTGTGCCTGTAGTTTGCGGTGTCTCTTGAATCTACCATTTGTTGTGGTTTACAGGTACAGAAAGGCACCACAGTGTAAGGCTGGAGCCACTACTTCTGTGCCTGTAGTTTGAGGTGTGCCTTGAATCCACCATTTGTTCTGGTTTACAGGCATAGAAGACACCATAGTCTGCGGTGTCCCTTGAATCTACCATTTGTTGTGGTTTACAGGCACAGAAAGGCATCACAGGGTAAGGCTCAACCAACTGTTTCTGTGCCTGTAGTTTGCGGTGTCTCTTGAATCTATCATTTGTTGTGCTTTACAGGCACAGAAGACACCACTGGGTAAGGCTCAACCAACTGTTTCTGTGCCTGTAGATTGCGGTGTCTCTTGAATCTACCATTTGTTGTGGTTTACAGGCATAGAAAGGCACCACAGGGTAAGGCTGGAGCCACTGCATCTGTGCCTGTAGTTTGAGGTGTGCCTTGAATCCACCATTTGTTCTGGCTTACAGGCACAGAAGCCATCATAGTCTGCGGTGTCCCTTGAATCTACCATTTGTTGTGGTTTACAGGCACAGAAAGGCATCACAGGGTAAGGCTCAACCAACTGTTTCTGTGCCTGTAGTTTGTGGTGTCTCTTGAATCCACCATTTGTGGTGGTTTACAGGCACAGAAAGGCACCACAGGGTAACGCTCGAGCTACTGCTTCTGTGCCTGTAGTCTACGGTGTCTCTTGAATCTACCATTTGTTGTGGTATAAAGACACCAAAGGATAAGGCTGCAGCCACTGCTTCTGTGCCTGTTGTCTGACATGTACCTTGAATCTACCATTTGTTCAGGATTACAGGCGCAAAAGACATCACAGGGTAAGGCTCGAGCCACTGCTTCTGTGCCTGTAGTCTACGGTGTCTCTTGAATCTACCAATTGTTGTGGTATAAAGACACAGAAGACACCAAAGGATAAGGCTGGAGCCCCTGCTTCTGTGCCTGTAGTCTGACATCTACCATTTGTTCAGAGTTACAGGCGCAGAAGACACAACAGGGTAAGGCTTGAGACACTGTTTCTGTGCCTGTTGTCTGACATGTACCTTGAATCTACCATTTGTTGTGGTTTACAGGCACAGAAAGGCACCACAGGGTAAGGCTCGAGCCACTGCTTCTGTAACTGTAGTCTGTGGTGTCCCTTGCATCCACCATTTGCTCTGGTTTATAGGCACAGAAGAAACCATAGGGTAAGGCACGAGCCACCTCTTCTGTGGCTGTAGGGTGTCTCTCAAATCTACCATTTGTTGTGGTTTACAGGCACAGAAGACACCATAGTCTGCAGTGTCTCTAAAACTACCATTTGTTGTGGTTTACAGGCACAGAAAGGCACCATGGGGTAAGGCTGGAGCCACTGTTTCTGTGCCTGTTGTCTGACATGTACCTTGAATCTACCATTTGTGGTGGTTTACAGGCACAGAAGACACCATAGTCTGCGGTGTCTCTAAATGTTCAATGCTAGGACCAGTAGGGCCCTAGTCTCCACGCACAGTTGCGTTCAGGACAATGCCTTGAAATAATTCTCAAAACTGTAGTTCATACTTAATCCAGCATTTGTAGTGAATGAATTAAATCAATGTCTCAGTGATTAAAGCAATTTATTCATTGCAAAAATATTCGTTAGTTAAATCTTCATTCAATCCTTCATATAAATCCAAATTACGCTCTTACAAGAAGTTCACTTTTTGTGAATGCCCAATGCATTTCGAGCCAGCCGGCTCTTCATCAGGGGCTACGTATCTAAAGAAATAAATAATGCATATTTACACATTGACCATTACAATGATGGCAAAAACATCAGTTTGCAAATACATGATCCATACTGAAACAACTAAGTGAATAAGTTGAGTGACCGCATAATGACCCAAAATTGCGGTCACTCAACTTATTCACTTAGTTGTTTCAGTATGGAATGTTGTTATGAATTTCTGAGTTTGATCATGTATTTGCAAACTGATGTTTTTGCCATCATTGTAATGGTCAATGTGTAAATATGCATTATTTATTTCTTTAGATACGTAGCCCCTGATGAAGAGCCGGCTGGCTCGAAATGCATTGGGCATTCACAAAAAGTGAACTTCTTGTAAGAGCGTAATTTGGATTTATATGAAGGATTGAATGAAGATTTAACTAACGAATATTTTTGCAATGAATAAATTGCTTTAATCACTGAGACATTGATTTAATTCATTCACTACAAATGCTGGATTAAGTATGAACTACAGTTTTGAGAATTATTTCAAGGCATTGTCCTGAACGCAACTGTGCGTGGAGACTAGGGCCCTACTGGTCCTAGCATTGAAGGTTTGAAGTGTCAGGAATCCATGACTGTTGGAATCCACTCCACAGCACGCCATTGAGAAGAAGTGTTAAACGAGTAAAACTTTGTTTCTGAAACAAATTCGGAGTGCCTCTACCACCCATTTTGGTGTCTCTAAATGTACCATTTGTGGTGGTTTACAGGCACAGAAAGGCATCAAAGGGTAAGGCTCGAGCCACTTCTTCTGTGCCTGTAGTCAGTGGTGTCCCTTGAATCTACCATTTGTTCAGTATTACCGGAGCGGAAGGCACTACAGTGTAAGCAAGCCAATGCTTTTGTGCCTGTAGCCCGACGTGCACCTTAAATTGAGCTTTTGTTGGAGTTTACAGGAGCAGAAGACACCACAGGGTAAGACTCGAGCCACTGCATCTGTGCCTGTACCCTGCCATGTACCTTGAATTTACCATTTGTTTGGGTTTGCAGGGGCTGAAGGCACTATAGGATAAGGCTCGAGCCTCTGTTTCTGTGCCTGTAGATACACATGTAGCTTGAATTTACCATTTGTTCAGGTTTACCAGAGCAGAAGGCACTACAGGGTAAGGCTCGAGCCTCTGTTTATGTGCCTGTAAACTCACATGTACCTTGAATTTACCATTTGTTCGGGTTTACCGAAGCTGAATGCACCATAGGGCAAGGCTCGCCTTTTCTCCGTACCTTTAGCCTGTCGTCATTGACATGTACCTTAAATTTACCATTTATTCGTGTTTACAGGAACGGACAACACAGGGTAAAGCTAAAGCCACTGCTTCTGTGTCTCTGTGCGGCTGTATCTGACCATTTCTGTGTGGAGGAGGAGATCTACACGCATAGGGTCAGGTCACCTGAAATCACCAGCGCCCTATGGACATTGGTGTGGACACCAAGTGGAAAGTGTAACATGTGCTCCCCGTGATCTATATAATAAGAATTTTCCAAAGAAACAAAGCTCTACTTTGAAAAAAAATTGTTTTCTTCCATTGAGATTGTTACAGTAACAACAAGCAGGCAACGCCCTCCTCAGCCCACGCACAAAAACCTTTCTCCTTCAGATGGGAGTTTGTCTTTCTTTGGAAAATGCTTCGAGTAAGACCAGTAGAGCCATCTGCACTGGTAGATATGTATCTAGAAGGAAGCAGGCGCATGCGTGGTGATGGAGAAAGCATGTTATTGGTATGTTCATTTTATAGAGCACAATGTTACTCAAAGGTTTCCAGGCGCTGAAAGAATCGTAAACAGTGATGCACTGGAAAACAGAGAAACCATGTGCACAAAAAAACATGTGCTCAATGGTAACGCCATTACTGTGAGTCCAGACTTCCCAGTTCCGATCATTACGAACTGAGGCATTCATGCCTCCACAGACACTTCTCCAAGCCCAAATTCCTGTAAAAAACCAAAACTTAGCACAATTTCCACCTCTCCCCCAGCTATACATACCCTTGGTTACCTGAACAGAGCCTGCATTATACCAAGCTTCATAATCATTTGAAGCCAGTCACTGAGGAGAGGGAGGGATGTGATGATCGGAACAGGGAAGACTGGACTCAGAGTAATGATATTACTGGTAAGTAATCTATGCATTACGTCTTTGTCCCCTTCCCTGTACCTCTCATTACAAGATGAGGCATGCCAAAGTTATCTGGTCAAACGATTATGACCTCCGCAAGATTCATCTGACGGTAAGAAAGCCGAGTCAAAGATTTATTGTGTAACTCACACTATTACTTCAAAGCGGACAACGCTTTAACACCAAACACACCCTGTTGATCAGAAACATTATCAATCCTGTAATGCTTTACAAAAGTGGATCGAGTAGACCACGTGGCTGCTCTACAAATTTCCCGTACAGAAGCCCCTTGAAATTCTTCTCAGGAAACTGCCTTACTCCTTGCAGACCTGTCCTCAATCCTCTCTGGAGGCAAGTAGGCTGAATAAATAGCAGATTTTAACTATCTATTCACAGCCTGTCTGGATGGACATCCACCCTTGTTTACCACTCCAGTATTTAGAAAAAGAGCCTTGTAGAACAAAACTGAGATACTCTCTCTAAGAAAAATCAGAATGGCCCTCAGCCCATCTAAATTATTCCATTCCAACTCCTCCTGACATAATGGATTGGGAAAAAACTCAAGAAGAATGACCTGTTGCTAGAAATTTGGTAGAGATGGAACTATTGGTGAAAAAAGTTGGGCCTAATTGCAACACAATATTACCCGGAAAAATCCTCAAATGAGGCTTTTTGCTTAAAAAGGGGGCCCAGTCCCCCTACTCCCTTTGCCTTTGTAATTGCCACCAGAAAAAAAAATCCAGGTCAGAAACTTTTGAACAACAGATTCAAGAGGTTCAATCGGAGGAGCTTTCAAAACATCCAATACTATGGGAAGATCCCATGAAGGCAAAGGATTAGTCACCTCAGGTCTAAGATTAGAAAAAAGCCTTTAAAGAGTCCAGATACCAAAACCACACCTTCTGAAACATGTGTCTAATTTTCCCTGAATACCTTAATGATTGTCCACTTGAACTTCGAGGTAGCAGATTAAAACCATCTTGCAAAAATTGTAAAATTGAAATATTCGGACGGGATAAGGCATTTAACTGCTTGACCTGACACCATTTCCTGATAATGACTAATGAGGATTATAAGATCTCCAAGTTGATCCCTTCCTAGATGCCTGAAATTGTGTCAACCAACCCTTCTGGAACACATAACCTTCTAAAAGATAACCGCTCAATTTCCATCATACCATGAGTGACTGCAAGCTGGAGCAACCAGAATACAGATGCTCTGGTTGTCTTCCACCTCATGAGAAACCTCACTATCAAGGGGAATGGGGTAAAAGCATGCAAACCCCCCCTGAGGCCATGAACAGGAAAGTGAGTCTACATCCCAAGACCCCCTCTTCTTGACCCAGGAACAAAATGCCAAAAGAAGAAAATTTCCCTTACTGTCAAAATATCTATCACCAGAGTCCCCCATTTCCTGCAAATGTCTGCAAAAAGTAGAGGATCCAGGATATAGATCTGATCATCATGCAACCCACTCATTCTCTTGATTGAAGTTCTAATGCGGCCATTAAGAAACACCGCAAGGAACATAAGTCATTGCTGTAAAGAGAGCCTAAGACTAATGTGCTCACCCAAAACCATAAACAGATATTTTAAAGTTAGAAACACTGTTTCAGGTCATTAAAATAACAAGCATTGGCCGCGCGACGCGGGCGGAAACAGTGAAAGCTCCAGATGGCGCCTAGGGCGCTGAAAGCTGCCGGCTGCGCGCGTGCACGCTCACGTGAACGCAAGCGCTAGGCCGTGTGGCAGCACTTTGAAAACCTGTACACTAAATGTCCCGACCGGACCAGCGCAAGTGCTGGATCAGGCGAGACCTAATGAGTGGGCTGAGAGAAGAATAATACTGCCTCACCACACATGGAGGCTACCCCCTCAACACCCCAGTAGATATGCTGACTGCATTTTAAATCCACAGCAACCCAAGGGAGGGGTGGAGATTGTGTTAGGTTTCTTATTACAGGAGTTTGGGCTTGCAGAAGTGTCTGTAAAGGCATGCATGCCTCATTTTTGTAATGAGAGGAACAGAGAAGAGGACGATGAGGTAATTCTTTCCTGCAGCTCGAATGATTACAGTTTTGCCGTAAAAGGAGAGGCAGGGCACGTGTGGAGATAGTGTGGAAAAGTTGTGGAAGGTTTTTGAAAAGAAAATTGAAGAGATAAATGTGAAGAGTGCAGCAGAAAAGGATAAGAATAAGTCGAGGAAGGTTCTTGTTGCAGTGAGAAGAGAGGTGTGACAAATGTATTTTGTTTTTTATTTTATTTATAAGGTTTTTTGCGTCTTCAAAAATGTTGCCCTATAAATCTGAGGTGATGATTAGTACAGTATAGTTTCGAGGGAGATGTGACAGCTGATCCCAGCGAGCTCCTCCTGTTGCTTCCAGGGAACACACAAGGCACTATACTCAACTATGGGCTTTAATGGACCTAGCAGAGTACAATGCAACATTTTGTAGTCATCTCAGCATGTTAATGGAACCTCTTCCATGTTGGTTAAAGAAATCAGTAATTTCTAAGTGAGATTTCAAGAGTACCATTATCTTTCTAAACAGTGGTTCACAGTTAGAATTAAAAATGTTTGTAATTCTCTGTTTATTTACTTGCTGGCATATATACCTTTGTATAATTGCAGTGTAATATATGGAAAGCGCTCTGACCCCTGCCATCTGGAGGTCTGGTCCTACCAACACGAAAACTCATTGAATGAAAATATCCTCGGAGTGAGGAAGGGGAGGGGTAGGGCTGGACTGGCTGTAGCGGGCACCGGGCGTTTCCCTGGTGGGTCGCCAGAGTGGGAGCTGGTTTTTGACCCCTGGGGGGCTGTTTATGTTACAGGTCCGGTTTTATCTGCCCCCCAGTAACAAACACAGATGCAGTGTTTACCACGCGCAACCCCTCCACCCCTCTTTCTCCTCCATTTTTGCTGATCTCGTTTTTGCTGGCCTTAGGACTGTGCACTTTACCACTGCTAACTAGTGCTAAAGTGAATGTGCTCATTCCTCAAAACATGGTGATAATGGCTTATCGCTTGAAAACAAGGATCTGGAAGTGTAATAAAACTAACTTGTCCTAGAGGGTGGAGAGTTTCTTTCAAACCAGAGAAAGGAAAATGGTGGGATACGTCCCCCCAAGACAAGACTACTATTACCTAAAGAGTATCCCTCCTTATCTCACAAAACGTACTGTGATGAGAAGAAATGCCTGCCACACCTAGACACCACCCATTAGGTGTGGGAATGGAAAAATTATTCTTTTTATATATAACCCTCATACACTCTATTAGTGTCATGCTTCATCATCAGGTGACCCTGACTCCTAAAGGTCAGAGTGGGCTCCACCATGTTCCAGCGAGCTCTTAGAAGTCAACGGACTAGGGGGCATAACTAAAAGATAAAAATCCCTGACCCACTCCAGGGTGTCCCTTTATTCGCGGAGTGGATGGGAACAATAAAATCTAAACTATGGAAGGGAATGTAGGATTTCATGGTCCTGTGACCCTGGCTCATCCAACATGTTTCAGTCCTACTCTCACAGGCCTAAAGTGTTCCGGGACTTTCATCAGGATGCATTCATATGTTTAGCACTTCCCCAGTGTTGTGGCTAATTGCGTGATTTATTTATTTTGTGCAGTATGCAATTTCACAGCACGTCCTGGCAGTGTAATACCTGACACTTCTGGTCTGACCTGTAATGAAAATGTAAGGGTGCCCGATTCACAAAAGTAATCTGAGACAAAATCCTAACTTTACGACTTTCGGTATTCACAGAAGGCATTTAGGAGTACTAAAGTTAGGATTTTGTCTCAGTTAAACTTAAGTTTTGGCCTTTAGCTAAACTTAAGACAAACTAAAGTTTAACTGAGACAACATCCTAACTTTAGTACTCCTAATTGCCTTCTGTGAATACCGAAAGTCGTAAAGTTAGGATTTTGTCTCCTAACTTCAGGTCGTATATTGTTTTGTCGCTGCGCATATAGTGCCTTGCGGTTAACGTGAGCCATTATGTGGCTGCTCATAGTGTAGCATGCACAATTCTCATAGTGTGACATGCACAGTTTTCATGCACTTGTGTCCTGTTGTAACTATGGTGTAGCTTGACCGTGTCAATTTCAAGCAACTCAACATAGGCACAAAACTGCAGAGATCCCACAATTCATGCCATACTAGTGCATCCCACATCGCATCTCACAAAACTCAGGAGGTGGATTCTTTTATAAAGCACATTTTGCTGTTTTTGTCATTTATTGTTCGTGTCCACGGTGTGCATTTTCTCCTAGCCTTCAGCGTTCACACGAGATCGCTTGTTCTCTCTTGCATGCGTGCATACAACAAGACAAATAAATATAGAGATGGCATTTTTACATGTTTTTTAACCGACTTGTAGTCTTGACTCACCCAGAAATTGGGAAAATCTGGCTCCACGGGGGCGGGGGCCATTGAGGTTGGCCTGCAGTCAAACCCCGTGGTGGTTTAAATCAGCTTGTGGCGTTGTTACCGTACTGGGAGCGAGTTTAAATCCCTTGGGCCCAGACGCGAGTCATTAACGCTGATTGCGCTGCAGCCAATCAGGGGCCTAGTGGCAGAGTTGCGTTGGAACCACACGCTTATTATTGTCCAGTGTGTGCCATGGGATGTCTCAGGATCAGTCAGAATGAGTGTTGAGCGTTGCAGTGCTGTGTGCTACAAGTCTTCTCTAAAGCGCTAATAGCATTAGGCCAAGTTCCCCCTATGGAAAACTGCATAAATAAATGATAAATACATAGCTGCCAAGTTTTCAGATTACTTATGTGTGACATTTACCATTGTTTCATTCCATTCATGAGTGACATGTATGTGAGACTTAGAGGGACACTTTCTCGCGAGTAAAACTAAGCAATGAAGAGCGTGGAAATTACACCCTTTTGAGCAAAGAGAAGCTCTCAAAATGTTTCAAAACTGCTGCAATACTTGTTTGATAACAAAACATCAAAAATCTCTTCACATTTTTGCCAGCCTTTTTTTTATACTGTGAGTTTTATGGGTTTTAAAATAATGACACACACACACACAGCCTGCAGGAGTGATTTGTATGAACCAATTGAGGTTTCAAACAATAAAACAAAGAACAGTTAATTTCATTTTAGGTATGTGGTTATTTTATATTTAGTTACCTGAAGATGAAGACCAACTAAATAGTATAGACTATATCATCCAGAGCCATATTGACACCCCCACTTGAAAAACTCATGACTGAGTGAACTTAAGTGCTCTGCTGGACTCACCTGTGGCACCAGAACTGCCAGGCTGAGCTAGAGAGCATCTTCGTTGGGTGGGTCCTTGGTGGGCAGGGGGCCAGTCAGTGGGCTGCGAGAAGTCAGTGCTGATTGCTACTAGGTTTGCAGAATCCCATGATGTGATGTGATGGGATGTGATGTGATGTTAGGCTAGCCTGATTACTCTACTGCTCTGACACACCCTGCTCATGCTGGCGTGGTGCTTGGCAGGGTACTGTGCGTCCTGACATCTCCTATTCATCTGACCAGAGTCAGCTGAGCTTAGTTCTGCTCACTGGGTCTCAGCCATGACTGTCTGTGTGGGTAGGGCAGGGCTAAAGCTTTAAGTGAGCATTCTGCACCATTGGGCCATCTGATGGACTGGACACAGACACCCCCGCACATGTGGCTTGGCTAACGTTAATATTTGCTGTCCCCACCCCCTTCCACGACTCGGGAGAGATACGTGAGCCATTTATTGCTCTCTTGAAGCTGCAATAAATAATATACTAAATAAATATGAAATAAGACTGTGCTGCAGTCCGCTAAGCGACCCTGACATTCCACTGAGCACAGGTCCCACCATGCACCACCTCGTCTCGGTGTGTACAGCCCTCTGCAGGACACAGAGGAAATCCAATCCCTGAGCCGCCAGCTGGACTCGTCATGCGGTGTGCACCCCGAGAGAAAATGACAGAAGGCGCGTAATGCCGGGCCTGGCGCCTGCTGTTTGTTTATATTCTTGAGGCCAGATGTACAAACCTTTATTGAGGTCGCAAATGCCCTGATTCACAGAATCGAGCCGTTTGCTACCTCAAAACATCGATTCTGTAACCTATTACCAAATAGCAAATGGGGTTTACATTCAGTATTAGGAAGGGGCGTGATTAGGGTGTCCCTTCCTGATACCGAATCACAAAGATATGTGTGAATGTTTTGCAACCAAAATGCAGTCGAAAACATTCGCATTTTACCACCTAATTCAAGTAGGTGGTAATCTATTCAAAAATCAGAACGGGGTCCCCCTGGGACCACTTTCCCTTTGTGAATGTTTGTAAGAACATTTTTTAGGAGCAGGCGGTAGTTTCACTGACCAATGCCTGTTCCTAAAAAATGAAAAGAGAACTTTGAATTTTTTCTTTTTGAAAAGCATCTCGTTTTCCTTTAAGGAAAATGGTCTCCCTTATAAAAAAAAAAAAACACATTGCTTATTGAAAGCAGTCACAGACATGGTGCTCTGCTGACCCCAACAGGCCACCTTTACTGTGATTTTTGCGATTTCCAACCTACCTCATGAATATTAATTAGATAGGTCTATTTGCCACACACTGGGAATCACAGAAAGTGTAAAGCACACTTTCAGACATTGGTGTTTACTATTATCAAATAGCAAATCGCAAAAATTCGCTATTTGGTCATCGAAAACCTTTCCCTACGTACATCTGGCCCTTAGTTTCGAGAGCCCGAACCTGGCAATTTACAAAACTATGCCTTGCCTAATGCCAGACTTCTAACAATTCAGTTGAAAGCATCAGAAGGCAACGAAGCTAGCCAGAAAAGCTGCGTTTGAAAACAAGGTGCTAATGTTTTCTCACCCTGCCAAGTGCCACGCATTAGGGGCCTGACTAACGCATTTTAGTGCTAGTGGCTGAATAACTGCACTAAAATGTATTATTCACACATTACAGCTCCTGGATCATCCTATGAGATGCTGACGAGGCTGCATAATAAAAGCAGCTAGAGATCTTTAAATTGGTTTTCTGGCAATGCCTGCAGTGCTGCTACAACCTGCCAGGAGACAATCAGTTGTCTTATTGACACACTGTAAACTGGGCAGTAAGGGGCTGTGAGCCTTCTGCTGTTTTTTGTTTTAGTAAGATGGAACACTTCACTCCTGTTTGGACGACTCCGACCCTGCAAGAACCAATGGATCAAAACTTCAAACCAGGACCTTATAGCCAAACCAACAATCATTATGGTGCAGAACAGCACAGAAATATGTTAAGAGACTAACATCTTCCAATGAAAAACTGGTCTACATAGCAAGCATGTAAATTGTTCAAAACCCGTTACTTAATCCTTTAACAGAATTATCCTGCATCGCCGGGCGGATGAAGATCACAGAGGAGAGGATGGGCTAATCCTTGCCTCCGTGTCCTTTATAGAGTTGAAACTTTCCTTTACGATTGCAGGAAATCTTTCATTCTATGTCAGGACCCGGAGACGAGGATTATGCCAGTTTAAAGCTTGTCTACCACCAGGGTCACAATGGAGGGAACTGGCTTGAAATAGAACCTCTTAAAGGTCGAATCCAACGACCAGTCACCAGCATTCATAATATCCTCCAAATGAGCCCCAAGGGAAAACACTTTTGATGCTATAGCCCCTCTGGTGGCATGAGCTCAGAACACCTCAGTGTCAATACTTGCCTCTTGCATGGCCCAGCGAACCCGAAGTGCACTGGTTTGGAGAAGACCGCCTTATGCAGTTTACAAAGAGCAATAGGCAACTGTCTTTCTCCATTGGGCTGAAGCTCTTTGGTCATGGTTTCATATGCCTTGACACAGCGAAATACACACAACTTTGGAGAACTTGGGAAGGCCGGGCATGAAATTAGTCTGGAGTTACACTTCATCTGGCATTATGCATGAGAGGAAACTGTTAGGAGTAAACGTTTGTGCGATAATGTCCAAAGCCCAAAACATATGAGACCTTGCAACAAGAAACTAAACATAACTGCGTCGCCAACTTCGCAGACAACTGTTTTTCCTAGCAAGGTACTTGTTCGAGGCCAGAAGAGGAAGAGGTTCAACACTTTGTTAACATCCCAAAGAACCTCATATCTCGGCTCTGGAGGAAGAGACAACCTAATGACCCTGAAAACGTTCCGCACCAACAGATGTTCACCCACCGGACAGCCCTCCACCCCCATGGGCATGTCCTGTGGAAATCGCAGACCGAAAAGTGTTGACCAACCTATAGGCCAATCCTTCTGCTGCTAAAAAGGCTAGGAAGTTCAAAATGTGGACAACATTCCTCCCCACGGGATCCAAATGACATTGCTAGCACCAGCCCAACCATCTGGACCAAGCTGAGCGGTATCGTTTGCCCGTATTCTCTGCCCAGGCTCGGGAGAGGAAGTCTGCAGCATTGCGCAAAGCCCTAGGACTTGCCACCCCAACCTGCAATCCTCACCACTATAAGGGGGAGGAACCTGTTGCTCATCAAAGGGTGAGGATTCCCAGAGGGATCCTTGAGGAGATATGATTCTTGGGGTAGACTGTTTGGAAAATCCCAGAAAAGTGCCAGAAAAGCCAGAAACTAAACTTGTGACTTCCATATCTGGGTTACTACCACCAGATCTGCTTGCTGCCAGCGTGTCTTCGTCGTGAGCCTCATTAGCATACCAAAAGGAGGAAAGGCATAACCTGTCTCCTTGAACCAATATTTAAAAAAATGCTTTGGTTGCTATTGCGTCGGGATCCGGCCTCCAACTGAAGTACAGTGGAAGTTGACGGTCCAGACAGGACGCAAAGAGATCGGTCGTGAAAGGTCCCTACCGGCTCGATGAGGCTTCAAATGCTTTCGGAAGTCTCTATAGGCTTGAGATGGCAAGATTAGCAATCTGCTACTTGGATGGTGGAGCCCGAGAGGTGTTCTGCAACCACCTGCATGTTTGGTCGAGGCTGCACTCCCAGAAACTCTTCACAAGATCCAGCAGAGCTCTGGAGCGCGTTCCCCCAGATGGTTGATGAAGCAGACTGACGCCACATTGTCCATCTTCAGCAGTACACAAGTTTGGGCACGTTCTCTGGTCCAGCACCTCTCTGAGAAGGAACCCACCATCAGCTCCAGGCAGTTGATATGCAGGGCCTGCTCTGTGACGAACCATCTGCCTCCAGTGGTAAACTACTCACAACGTACACCCCAGCCTGAGTCACCGGCATCGGACTCTGTCACGAAGTCTGGTTGCGATCCGAAAATTGTGCTCCCGTTCTAGGCCTCCATGTGCGTGAGTCACCATTGCAGCTCCTCTTTGGCTTCGTTCCTGGTACAGATGTGATGCCTTCAGGTGTTGCAGGGCTTGTAAGTGAAGCGATTTGCCATAGAGAAGTGAAGGGTTTTGCCAGGATCCTGCACACTTTGTGCCATATTTGTGGCATTTTTCTGGATGGGAGACTCAGAGTTGATTCCACCGAGTTGATCATGAACCCTATGAAGATCAGAGATTGGGATGGAACAAGGGACGACTTCTTGTGGTTTATGATGAATCCGAGAGGTTGAAGGAGATCCATTGCTCTCCGCAGGTGTATAGTCAGAGTAAGAGGACAGTGATCAATGAGGAGCATGTTGTCCAAGTAAACTATCATACGATCCCAGATGCCCTCAGATATTCAACTACCGGTTTGAGCTCCTTGGTGAAGCAGAGGTCTGAGCTCACCATTGGAATTGCAGAAACCAACAATGTGGCAGGAATGTCAGAATCATCAGGTATGCATCCTTTAGATCCAGACACACCAGCCAATTGTTAGGTCTGAGGAGGTTCCGGAGGAGATGAATGCCCTCCATCTTGAAGTCCATTATGATGTAATGGGGTAACCCACAATTGTCAAAGGACCTGGGTAGAAATCGATATAGAAAACAATGGTCAGAGGCTTATTAACTACAGTTTAGTTGTCGGGGGCGGAGCTAGCTGGCAGCGATGGCGGACGCGTGAGTGCGGAGCTCCTCGCTGTAACCCTCACAAGATCCGTCCAATGATCCTGCCCAACGGTGCTGCCTAGTGGGAAACAAGGGGGAATTATCCCTCCTCGGAGCGGTGTTGCCGGTGGGGCCCCCCCGACTGGATAGGGGGCCGAGTGTGCTGACGTGGGGACCGAGGCTGTGACTGGCGGGCAGGCCCGGCGTCCCCGGCCTCTCCTGAGGACGTCCCCGACGTGCGTGCTGAGACGTGCGGCAGCGAGACCGAAAGTGAACCCTATCCCCCGGACCTTCACCTGGACCCCCCCGCCGGAGGGCGGATCGGCGTAGCGGGCGGCTCCGACGGACGGTGCCAGGTCCTGAGACCCTTGCGGCGGCAACCACTGGACCGGGTACGGGCTGGGACGGACGTCCTGGGCTCGGTGGCGAGGCGGAGCCCTGAGGCGTGGGTGGTCTCGAGGACGGCTGAGGAGCGCCTGAACGGGAAAAAACCCCCTGGAGCGTCCCGGGGCCAGTGTGGCGGTCGAGCTGCTCTAAGGCCTTACTGAGCGGGGTGACCTGCGGTGGGTGCGGGGGCAGCGCCTGGCGCCGGTATCCGGAGGTGCGGTGAGCGCGTTGGCCCCTGTTCCCCCCCCCCCCCCCCATTGCTGGAGGATCCTTGCTGGCGAGTCTGCTGGGCTCCCCGGGTGACGTGAGGGGCCTGGAGTGGCCTCCCCGGGCGCGCATTCGCCGGCCTGCCTGGTGCGAGGCGCAACCTGACGTGGATGGGGTCTGCCTGCGGGGATCGCCGCTCCTGACAACGCCGGCCTGGGCCGAGAGGGGAGGCCCACTCGAGAGGTGGACGCCGAGGTGCACAGAAGTCCTATAGCACCTAGTGTCAGTTGGAGGAGCCCGGACCTGGGGTAGTGCCTAACCCGGACGGCAGCCATGGTGAAAACCGATAAGACACAGCCCAAACTTTCCTTTGATCCCCGCAGGGCAAAGGGGCCGGCTGCGGAGAAGGCCGAGGCGGCGGTGGGCGGCTCTGCCACGGGGGGCCCTGCGGAAGCGGATATCCGAGAGATGCTGGTGGCGATGGAGAGGGGCCTCCAGGGCAGTCTCACTACAATCGACGCCAAGCTGGACGCGCTCACTTACCGAATGGACCGCATTTCGGAGCGTGTAGATAAGAACTCGGAGCGCCTCGACACGACGGAAAAAAGGGTGTCCCAAGTG
This sequence comes from Triturus cristatus, assembly GCF_964204655.1. NCBI lineage: Eukaryota > Metazoa > Chordata > Amphibia > Caudata > Salamandridae > Triturus > Triturus cristatus. Next base: position 1,189,862,294 of record NC_140592.1, read on the forward strand.
GAGGACGCGCAGACGGAGTGTGATGCGGATAGGAAGCAAATGAGCAGGCTGTTACAGGTCATCCAGGACAAAGCGGAGGATTTGGAGGCCCGCTCGAGGAGGTCAAACATCCGTATCACGGGGGTCGCGGAGACGACGCAGACCGGGAGGATGGAACTCTTTGTGGGGAAGCTACTGCGCGGCCTGTTGGGGGAGGACGTGTTCTCCCCCATGTTTGTAGTCGAAAGAGCGCACCGCTCGCTGGGGCCTCGCCCGAAACCTGGGGCGCCGGCGAGGCCTATAATTGCAAAGCTATTGAATTACAGAGACCGCGATGTGGCCCTGCGGGTGGCCAGGGAAAAGGGCGCGCTCCACTATGAAGGCATGGACATATCCATTTTCCCCGACTTCACGGCCAAGGTGCAGGAAGAGCGCAGACAATTTGCTCCATATAAAAAACAGCTTAGGGACCTGGGTCTGGACTACGCGATGCTCTACCCTGCGCGACTGCGGATCAACAGACAGGGCCGTTCCCATTTTTTTACTGACCCCAAGGAGCTGCATAGGTCCTTGAAGGACTGGTCGAAGGAGCAGCGAGGTGGTCAGCGGCGACAAAATGACCCCCCGGAGGAGTCCTCCCGCCTGGAGGAGCAGGACTAACCTGAGATGAACTGCCGGACTTTGGCTACGACGGGGCGGATTGCTTTTGCTCCGCGGGCGGGGGGGTGATTGAGGGCCTGGCGGCGGAGGGGACTTTGGAGTGACCCGCCTAGCGGAGTTTGGCGTGGACATACATGGAGACACTGCTGCAGCCTCCTGGTGAGACCTTTCTGGCGTATTGGGTGGGTGGGTGTCTGGAGACCCTGTGGCGTGCCTTTAAGATGCGGCAATACGTTGAGCCCGCTCAGAGACTGGTATGAGTGATCCGACCCCTGGGGACCTTGAGAGCCCTTTCCCCCCCCCTCCCGGGAAGAGGTATGTTATTTGCTCCCCTGACCCTGCCGTGAGTTTCCCCGGGTGGGGGGCTGGCGGGCGGGGGGGCCCCGGCAGACTTGTGCTGCGTAGCATCTGGCCTGGTTCCTCTGGGGGGTGCCCTGAGTCATTCACCGGTCCTCCGGGGGTGGTGCGGATGGGGCGGCACACGTTGGGCGGTGTACGAGGGCAAGGTGGGGAGAGTACGCGATTACCCAGAGGCGCTATATAATTGGGAGTACCTGGCGCCTAGCTCTCTCTGCCCCCACGCTACGGCTATCGGTGACCCCAGCTGGGGCTACTTTGGGAAATGTTCTTGAGTGCTGTTTGTGGTTTTGAGGGGTGGGGGGTTGGATTGGGGTCCTGTCTGGCCAGGTTGGGGGAGGTCGGCTGTGGGAGGGGGGGGGAAGCAGTTGGGGGGGGGATTTTGAAACTTGGGGAGGTTGGGCACACTACGCGCTGCGAGGCCTATGTATTGGTTGGTTTCTGGCACACTGGCAGTGGAGGTACGAGAACGGCCCAGTCGGTGCTCTCATGTGTGAAACTTCTTCTGTTGGCACGACTGTTGAGTGGATGTTGCGATGGCAGCCTCTGACGTGGTGACTGGTGACGGTAATTCCGGCACTTTAAGAGCACTGACGTGGAATGTACGAGGACTGAATGACTTCCGTAAGCTCCGGAAGGTGCTGAACTATTTCCGCAGACACCACATTGACCTAGCCCTAATACAGGAGACGCACCTTCCCACAGGGAGTAAAATGCTTTCGGCACGCGGCTTGGCGGGCAACAGCGTGGCATCTGGCTTTACAACGCACTCTCGGGGGGTGGTCACGTGGGTGAACCCGACCTCCAAATTGCAGCTCACGGTACTTGAGGCTGATCCACACGGGCGTTACTTAATCGCTAGGTGTACAGGGCAGGGTCACGACCTAGTGGTGGTTAATGTGTACGGCCCAAATTTTGACGACCCAGAGTTCTACGGTACGCTAGCCGCACTTTGTAGGCAGTACGAGCATGCAAGAATGGTGTGGGGGGGTGACTTCAATTTTATATTCAACCCGTCGCTGGACCGATCATCGGGGTCGGCAAAGCGCCCGGCGGCTGCGGCCGTGCGCATGCAGGCGGAGATGACTCGGCTTGACCTGGTTGATGCCTGGAGACTCGGTCACTCGGGAAAGGGAGGCTTCACGCACTACTCCGCACACCACGACGTGTACACCCGAATCGATTACTGGTTGATGTCGCGTTCACTACTGGCGGCGTCTAAGGGGTGCATAGTGCACCCCCGTACACTTTCGGATCACTCCCCCCTCCTCCTAATCTTGCCTTCTCCGATTAGGCGGATTCCGCCGTTCACTTGGCGCCTGCCGCCGTATTCGTTGCTGGACTAGGTCTTCAGGGGTGAACTGGCGGACGACATCGCATCCTTCTTTGATCAGAACCTGGGCTCGGTACAGAGTTTCCACACACTTTGGGATTCCTTCAAAGCGTACGTACGCGGCATAGCTATGTCCAAGCACTCTAGTGTCCTTAAGAGTATCCGACAGCGCATGCGGACCATTGAAACGCAGTTGACGCAGCTTGAAGGGCAGCTACTGCGATCCCCAGCGACCGGGGTCGAAGAAAGAATTCGCGAGTTGGTCTCAGAATACAACAGTGAGGCAGACAGAGAGGTACAGCACATGGGCAAGTACGCAACTGCCCGTACATATGGGGAGGGTGAGCGCCCGGGCTCCTTGCTGGCACAGTTACTACGTAATCGCAGACGGCCCCTGGTAGTCGAGGAGCTGGTCTCCCCTGCAGGCGCAGTGCTCACGGACCAAGAGGAGATTGTGACTGCATTCAGAGAGTTTTATGCAGACCTCTACTCCTCTAAGTCGTCACGGATGGAGGAGGAAATAGATGATTATCTCAGCTATATCAAAATGCCCTTCTTGTTGAACTCGCAGAGGGAGTTTTTGATGCTGCCCATACAACCCGACGAGATATGGGAGGCGCTGGGGGGCATGCGGACGAGTAGTGCGCCGGGTGCGGACGGGTCGACGGTGGCCTTCTACAAAGCATTCCAGGAGGTGCTCCTGCCCCACCTGATCGCGCTCTTCGATGAGATATGCCAGGAGGGGTGTATGCCTGATACCATGAGAGAGGCACTTCTGGTTGTGGTCCTGAAGCCTGGGAGACCTCCTAATGTATGTGGGTCATACCGGCCCCTTTCTCTGCTTAACGTTGACACGAAGCTGTATGCTAAGGTCTTGGCCACGCGCCTGGCGCTCTTGGTGCCGGAGCTGGTGGCCCCGGAGCAGGCGGGCTTCATCCCATCGAGGAACCTCACATACAACATCCGTACGGTGCTGGGGCCATGCAACATGTGCGTCCGGATTGCAAGGCTCTGGCGCTTTTCCTGGACATGGAAAAAGCATTTGACTCCGTGGAATGGCCGTTCATGGTGCGTGTGCTCCGTAAGCTGGGGCTGGGTGAGCCCTTCCTGCAGTTGTTTCGGGCTTTGTACTATCGCCCCACTGCTAGGCTGCGGATTGGGGATCATGTCACGGACGCATTTGACATCGGCAGGGGAACTAGGCAGGGCTGCCCTCTCTCTCCGCTCCTATACGCCCTGGTGGCGGAGCCCTTGGCTTGCGCTATCAGGGAATACCATGGACACGAGGGCATCAGCTTCCCCACTTATAAGATCGGCATCTCAACCTACGCTGACGACACGCTGCTGTATGTCAGGGACCCGGAGGTGAATCTCCCCTCCATCCTCAGGGAGGTAGTCCGGTTCGGGGCGCTGTCGGGCCTTCGGGTTAACTGGAGTAAATCGTTGGCGTTCCCTTTGTCGCCGGTGACACAGCCGTTCCCCATGGAGTACCCCCTGCAGTGGACCACTGACTCGATAAGGTACCTGGGGATTCAGCTGCACAGGGACCCGGAGGTGCTCCTCCAGGAAAATTATGGAGTGGCATACACCAAGTTAGTTGAGGATGTGAAGGTGTGGAATAGGCTGCCCCTGACGTTGCTGGGCAGAATAGCCATCATGAAAATGGTGGTCTTGCCGCGGTTCCTGTTCCGGTTCCGGTTTTTTGCACGGGTTGTTTGTTGAACAGGGAGTTTAGTTGGGCGGGTGTTGTAGAATAGTTGAACAAACGAGGTTTTTGTTTTGAAGTTTGTTGAATTTTTTTTTTCGCTCTGGGTGATTTGTTTTTCGAAGATGTGTTTTTCATTTGGAACTCTAGTATCATGAAAATGCATTTTTATTTTTCGTTGTTAGTTTTGCACTTACGTCAATGAATAAAACCTATTGTTTTGTGCTCGAAAGACCTATCGTTTGAAAAGGCTGTTGTTCGAATGAGCTATGGTTTGATAATTTTTGTTCACGTTTTTTGTTTGAAATGGAGTAAGCGTTGTGATGTGTTAAGCGGCTGAAGGGTCAAACCGTGAATGGAACCGACTAAAAATATTCTAGTAAACACATCTTAACGGGCGGGAAATGGCTTATCGTTTTTTTAGAATGTTTCTCTTAAAGAAGAGATGCTTAAGACAAAGAATCGCACGTGAGAGTTTAATTGTACAGCGAGTGAATGAACTCTGTTTTCATTTTACTTGAAACAGTTTTAAGTTTTCTCGTGATAAGGTCCATTATTAGTATGCAAATGAAGTTGCTTGAGTAATCCATGCCTCAGTGTTTTACATAATTTGCTCCGAATCTATTTCAGCACTCCAGAGCCTGCACCCTTTTTGGTAGGTTGTCCGGCCTGGGTTTTGACAAAAGCATTACTAGTTTGATGGACGCCTATAAATCGACTTCTGGAGTTGTTATTAATCTAGTGGTAGCCTGAAATTACCTATTCTCCAAACGAGTTGCGAAGACTTGTCCCAGTCCTGAGGCGGAAGCCGGGAGCTGGAGGTACTCTGCTGCTTTTTAAAAATTGTATTTTGTGTGGTGTCACTCTCTAACTGCTTTTAAACTAAAGCACAACGTAGCGCTCGCGCACAGCTGATCACTTGGGCTGCATCGCGCCCTTCATCGCTCTTCACCTGCAGCCGCCATAGCCACCGGCATGCGCGCAGACTCCGCCCCTTTCTCAGGCCACGCCCCCGCCTTCCAACATAAATGTGTATGCATAGGACGCGCAGCGGACGAGCGCAGCGGGAGCGCCTAAGGGAAGCCCGTCTGTGCCCGTCCGCGCCAAGACCGCGCCAGGCGCAGGAACCCCTGCCCAACATCCTCTAAACATCAGGTATGCTCCCAATGACCTTCTCAAACTTCGAGGCAGATCTGACTGCCCCTGCAAACTTGATCTTTCTAAAGTATTCGGTTCCACCAGTTGTAACAAATGTCGTAGGATTCTCAACTTCGCCACCAAGCAGCCAACATCCCCCAAACGACCTCACTTTACAGGAGGTCTGATAAACGCCAGGTCGATGTGCAAACACAGTCAGGATATCCACGACCTCATTATCGACCATGACCTGGACTGTCTCATGATCACCGAGACCTGGCTCACTGAAGACAGTAACCCTGACATAGCCATCGCCCTCCCCCCAGGTTACTCCTTTCACAGACAGGATAGACTGAAAGGTAGAGGAGGAGGCGTTGCATTCATCTTAAGGAACTCCTTTAGCTGCCACACCTTCTGCCTCGACCCCCTCACTGATGCAGAGGGACTAGGTTTCTCCATCAAACTCAGTCAAACCCTCTCTTTCTCAGGTGGACTGATCTACCGCCCACCTGGAAATGCCGCGAAATTTCTCGGCTCCCTTAATGACGCACTCGGACACTTCCTACTCCGATACCCACATTTCACCCTCTTGGGCGATTTTAACCTGCATCTCGAAATACCTGTCGACCCCTTCACCAGTAATCTGCAGCAGACATTGGATATTTTCAACCTGCAACAAAGCGTCAAGCTGCCCACTCATTCCCTTGGTCACACCCTGGATGGTGTCTGTTCCAATTTCCCAGCCATCTCCACCTTACCTCCCATTCCCCAAATCTGGACTGATCACAGCCTGATCCTGTTCCATACCCTCAACGTCCCCCCTTCTAATTGCAAAAAATCAACTCTCCAACACATTCACTCCATCAATTGGAAAACTGTTCAGGAAAGTCTTATTTCTCATCCCTTTTCCCCTACTAACGCCCCCCCTTCCTCTGGTAACATCGATAAAGATGCAGTCTCTCTTAACAACTGGCTTTCTCAAGAAATCTCAAAACGATGTCCACCTAATAAAAAAGACAACACCCTTAAGAAAACGAAAATTAAAGCCCCTTGGTATACGCCTGATCTTACCGCCGCACACCTACTCTGCAGGAAAGCAGAACGTAAATGGCGTAGATCCTACGAAAATGACGATCGGAACAACTACATTCTTCAGAGGAAAAATTATCTCTCAACCATTAAATCAGCAAAAAGAACCTACTATGTAAACACCATTAAAGAGGCCAGCCAAAAACAACAAACCCTCTTCTCCATAGTAAAATCTTTCACCAAACCAAAAGCTCTTCAACCAGAGATCCCCCCGTCCCAAGAACTGTGTGATAAGATCTCCGACTACTTTGAGGAAAAAATCAGCTCTATCCACACAAACTTCCCCCCTTCCCCTCTGGTGTACTCAATCTCGGAGCTAGACAAATCTCGCCCGACCGCAAACAGCCTCAAACTTTTCACCCCGGTGACCCTAACTCAGACCAGAGAAACGATCCTTTCATGCAAATCGGGCTCCCCTTCTGACCCTTGTCCCCCCAAGATTCTCCACACCATCATTGATGAAATCAACCCCATCATTAATGAAATAGTCAACCTCTCCCTCAAATCTGGCTCTGTCCCTCTCGCTTGGAAAAAGGGTGTGGTTAAACCTCTTATGAAAAAGGCAAACAAACCCCCCTCTGACTTAACTAACCTTCGTCCCATCACCCTGCTACCTGCGCTGGGCAAAATAACAGAACAGTTAGTCCATAAAGAGCTCAAGTCCTTCCTTGATGCCCACAACCTACTTCACCCCCAGCAATCCGGTTTCCGGTCTAGACATTCTACCGAGACCGCCCTGATCGAGCTGACCGATACCATCAAAAACCTACAAGATCAGAGGAAGAAGGCCATACTGATCCTTCTTGACCTCACGGCGGCATTCGATACTATTTCCCACTCCATTCTGCTCAACAGACTTATGGACATCGGCGTCACAAACTCGGCCCTTGCCTGGATCAGTTCCTTCCTCAGTGACAGATCTCAAACCGTCTCACTGGGTCCTTTCCAATCGAAAGAGAAAAAGATCTCCTGTGGAGTTCCCCAGGGCTCCATTCTTAGTCCCCTCCTATTCAATATATATCTCATCCCCCTACTTTCACTTTTAGAATCGTTTGGCATAACTGTCACGTCTTATGCTGACGATACTCAGCTTGTCATCCCTCTCGACGACAATTCCAACTCGGCCGAACTTAATCTCAAGCGCTGCCTCACAGCGGTCTTTCAATGGATGGACGCCAACCATCTCCGCTGCAACTCGAATAAAACCGAGATCTTGCCCATTGGAAAGAATGCATCTTTCAGTCCCGCCCTGTGGTGGCCTGATAACTCTGCTGCCCCACCTCAGACAGTTTCATCGGCCAGAAACCTCGGAGTTATTTTCGATTCCGATCTTTCTTTCGATTCCCACGTCGCAACTGTAGCAGGTAAATGCTTCGGCATTATAAAATCCATGCGAAAGTTCTTTGACTTCCTCCCGCTCGATTCCAGAAAGACCATTGCGGTAGCCCTCATACTCTCTCGAGTGGACTATTGTAACGGCCTCCTGGCAGGGACCAAAAAGTCCACCCGACTGAAACTGCAAAGTGTCCTGCACACTGCCGCGCGTCTCGTCTTAAAACTCCCACGCAAATCTTCTATCTCCACTGCCCTCAGATTCCTTCATTGGCTCCCCTTGCACAAGAGAATACTCTTTAAAATTCTCGTTGTAGCCTTCCGAGCCTTCAACAAATCCGGCCCAGTCTACCTGTCGAGACGCTTCCCTCACTACACCCCGGGTCGCACTCTCAGATCCTCTCAAGAAAACCTCATGACCCCCTCTAAATTCAACCTGAAGTCCAAAGGCGGAAAAACACTCAGTACCCTGGCTATTAGAGCCTGGAACAGTATGCCAAGGCATCTTAGACTTCAGACGCATGAGAAGCCGTTTAGGAAGCTCCTCAAAACGTGGACTTTTAGTCTCTCTGATGACTGGACTAAAGCAGCCATTTAGCCCCCCACCACCTTTTCCAGTGATCTGGTCCCAGGTTTTACAGCGCCAAGATGCTCCCTTCGGAGCGAACGTTTGCGCTCTATAAATACCTATCCAATATCCAATATCCAATATCCTGTTTAATAATATCCCGGTTGTGCTATCGAAGGCCTTTTTCAAGCAGCTCAACCAAACGCTTACTGCCCTGGCCTGGGGGGGCAAGCAGCCCAGGGTCCGATGGGAGGTGCTGACGCTGCCGTACGAACAAGGGGGACTGGGGGCTCCGGACCTGGAAAGGTACTACAGAACAGCGCAGGCGGCGCATCTGCATACATGGATTCATGCTGATCCAGGGGTTCCCCATGTGATCCTGGAGAAACTGTTCGCAGACCCGCTCCCTTTACCGGCTATTGCCCTTCAACAGGTAGATCGCAGGGTGGGCAGTCTTGATTCCCTTAAGGCCACGACGCACGCCTGGAGGGAGTTGGCGAAGGCCCGGGGCTGCGCGATTTTATACTCCCCGCTGCTACCAGTGGAGTGGGCGGTGTGGCTCCCCCCGCTGAGAGAAAGGGGTGTGTTGCGGGCGCTGATCGCTCTGGGCATTTCAAGGATGGAGGACCTATTCGTTAATGGGGTGGCCAGGACGTGGGACCAGCTCGGATCGGCGCCGCCGGCTCCCACGCCACTGCAGCGTTTTCAGTTCCACAGAGTGCGGGCTGCGCTCTCTACCATGTTGGGGCCGGGAATGGTGGAACCCCCGGAGGTTTTGGAACTCACTTATGTAATAAAGACTGCGGCGTCTGCCAAGCTGGTCACGACGCTCAAAAAGCTGGGGGACCAGTGTACGCCACACCGCTGCGAAGCGGTGAGAACTGCATGGCAGACGGACCTGGACATGGAGATCACGGACGATATGTGGAAGTACTGCTGCGCCAGCACTAAGACGGTGTCCTTGAACGGCCGGCACAGATTGGTACATTTTAAATTCTTGCAGCGTGTGTATTATACCCCGCAGCGGTTACATAGGTATGGGCTGCGCCCAACTGCGGAGTGTGAGCGTTGCCACCATCCGGAGGCGGATTTCCTGCATATGGCTTGGAGCTGCCCGGGGGTCGCCAGGTTCTGGGCGGGGGTGTTCCGGGAGCTCAGTAAGATACTGGAGGTTGAGCTTCCTCCTAGCCCCGCTTTGGCGTTGCTGGGGTACTCTCGGCCCCTCCGACCGGCGTTGCGACGCCTGGCGGACATTGCCCTGTTGATCGCCAGGAGAGTGGTGGCGCTTTGCTGGATGAGAGGACCTCTGCCTACTGTGAAGCGATGGGCCAGCGACCTGTTGTACTGTAGTACGCAGGCGGAGATATATAGTGAACTACTACCGCCTAAAAGCCGCCCCAAGAATTTTTGGGGGCTGTATAGGGCGTCGTTGAAGACCGGAGACCCTGCAGTGGATAGTCAGGGGGGGACACTGAATGTGGAGCCCAGTGGAGGTGTGACGGCGGCCGGGGATGCCGCGCAGGGCCGGGAAGCCGAGGGGGAGCGCCCAGGAGGCACTCAGTAGTACAGAATGGTGGAGAGCGCTGCATGCGGAGAGTGTGGACGGACGAACTCATGATCTGATTGGGGTCGGGCTCCCGTTTGTACCACATTAGGAGTGAGTGTGCTGCTAGAGGAAATGTAGACTGACTGCGGGAGGACACTTTGCCTGGGTTGGCCAGGATGGCGGGATGGCAGATGCGGGTAACATCACAGAGACATGGGGGTAGGGCGGTGCGTGTGTGCGGGGTGGGCGGGAGGGGGGGGTTAGGGGTACGGTTGGGGCTTGCAGGAGCTAGGCCGGCGGTCCGTGCCCTAGTGGGTGCGTGAGTGGCCACAAGATCTACTACCACGCCATCCTAGGGCGAGAGGTCCACCGTGGTCTTGTCTGCGGTTGGGGCACTGCTTGGGTGCTACTAACGTATTGAAGGTGACAACGCCGCCGGTCCTCCGGGATGTCGGCTAAATGGCTGTGTACGAGCGATTCCAACTGCCTGCACGAGGGGTTCCCCCCCTGTGTTGTGATATGCCCGGAGGGCGGCTGTACCTGTATTGCCTCTTTGTATTAATAAAGACTTGTTGAAAACTTTAAAAAAAAAAAAAAAAATACAGTTTAGTTATGAGAACAGTTTAAGAAAGCATTCATTTATCGAAAACCACATCAGATATGTATACGTTTAGCATCTGGATATTAATGCACAATTATTTATCAAAACTGTACATCCTCAAAAGACACAACAGCACCAAATATATCTCCAATAGTGACTGTTTTTTTGTATCTCAATTACTTTCATAACAGATCACCATATTAAATGTTTTAACAGAGAGGTTGCTCCAAAAGGAGTGTGAAAGAGCCACAGCCTGCCCCAGCGAAAACCCAGGGAGTAGAAATACGCTTGGTCAACAATTGTACTTTGTCAAGCAAGTTGAAGGTTGAGACGAACGTCCTGAGCTCTTTGATGAAGGGTACACCAAAGAGCCCACTGTGCGCTACCTGCTATTCACCTGAGATTGCTATGTCCCCCAGCTTGGGATCTATCTTGATCTATCTTGGTTACAAGAGATCTGCACCTCTCCCTAGAGATGGGGCAGTTGGCAGTCCCCAACAATATTACTGTCCATTGGGTCCAGCCAGAGTACCACAGCGGAGATGAGCGCCCCGGACGTCTTAGTATTCTCAGCCATATTTATCAAGTCTACCAGCTTACCTTGGCATGACGGTCAGAAGTGGTCAATGCCCTTCTTTGGGTCCTGTACATATTTGCCCAAGAATGTGGCCATTTCAGAGTTAATTTCGGGTGTAGCTGCAATATTGCGCTCCAGCGAAGGTCAGGGTCATTCTGCCCGTAGACGTTGCGGATCTCTTGATCCATGGGCTTGCGGAGTCTCCTAGCACCATATGTGGCTACCATTTCTGTTGGAGTCACTCCGCAGAGTGGCCTCTGGGTCCAGCAAGTCAGACTCCGCACCATCAGGGGTGGTTGCGGGTGGGTCAGCCCCCAAAGGGGTATTATGCAGTATCCCGGACCGGCCATGGTCGAAGTCACCATCCGATCCCGCTGGGTATACGTCTGAGGCGAAAGGCAGGGTGGGAAGGGGGGTGGCAAGCCAGTGTCTGGGGGTCTTCTGCCTGTTCGTGGACTGGGGCAAAGTATGGGCCAGGAAGGCCTTCTTAAGTGTGGCAAGGGCTTCCAGATCTACACTCGGGGCCTGCGGGAACTTGCGTGGATTCTCAGTGTTTGCAGGCAGTGTGGGAGGTAGGGGGAGCTGAAGGCCCACATAGTTGTCCCTCAAACGGAGCGGTTGTAGGTACTGTTGTGCATAAGCCAAAAGTTTCCTCTCCAGAGGCACAACCACATCTCAGACCGTCCTGTTGATGGAGGGATCGACTGCTTTGCAGAACTCATCTGACACTAGGTAAGTAGGCTACTTCCTCTTCCACAGTATAGGAGTCCTCATACATCTCCATGCTAAGCAGTACATGGAGGTAAGTATTTCCCAAGGGAAAAGTATACAGGGCAATGTAGTCTGTGACAGTGCTTTAAATGGGCCGGTACTCACCGGTACTGAGTACCGGCACTTCTTAGATTTATCACTCGGAGTACCGGCACTTCTCTACTGCCGAGGAGAGTACCGGTACTCATGAAACGCTGGCGGCCTTTTTTTGATAGCTAAGGCACTTCTATAGACCTGCGCCGAGCCCAGCTGAACAATTCAGCGTGGGCTAATTTGCATACCATCTGGGTGTTCACAGACATCGAGGCAGCCCAGTGATAGCGTAATTAAGAAAGCCATGGGAGGTAACCAGGCTCAAATGGCTTTAAAGCGTACCCGATTCTTTTGTTAAGTGTCTGCTTATGTTTGCTTGCCTGTGATTGTTTAGAAAAACGAGAGAAAGGGGGGGGGGAGACAATAGAGACACTCTCTGAAGTTATATTAGCGGAAATGTGTGGAATGTTTTGTGGGTGCATGTCTGCTTGTTTCTTTCTGTGTTCACTCGAGAACAGCAAAAATTTATGTTGCACATTTTACAAAACAACGAAAAGTTGAAATATTGCCGCGTTTGGGTTTCGTGTTTTTTGTTATAAGTAAACAAACCTGCTTTGTTAATTGAAAGACATTTCTCATGTGTTTTGGTATGTGCTGCAAGTAGTATCGAAGTCAATAAGTATTGGCATGTCTTGCCCTAAGCCCCGCCCCCAAGCCCCGCCCACTCGCCACATTTAAATGAGTGTCTGCACTATTTTGCCCCCATTAAAAGCACTGGTCTGTGAGGAACCCAGGAGAATAGGGGTAGCCAAGTTACAACTGAATTAGTACAGAGGACACCAATACGGCCTTTGAGTTATACAGGCCAATCTCCACAGCCTGGGTCCATGTCCTGATAGCGGCAGCTCTGCTGAACAAATTTCCTCACAAATACAGACCACTGGGGGGCGTAATTACTCTAGGTTGGGGCTGCGCAGTTGTAAAACCGTTGAAACCCCGATTTGCGCAGCTAAAAAGAGGCGCCTGCGTTAATACAGCGTGAGGACATGGGTCCTGTCGGAGGACCGCTGCGCGTCTGCTCCCGTGGCCCCACAGAGCCGATCTGAGGAGAAATATCAGCGGCCCGTGAAGGAGCAACAGAGCGTTCCCTCGGCCACTAATTAGTACAGGCAGCGTAAAAGTCGACAACATTTTTTTTTTTAAAGCGTTTTATATAGCGCGAACTAGACCGAAGACATCGGGTATCAGAGCGCTTTACATGAGCACCAGTTTAGTTACAGATGGACACGTTCATTTTTGTTAGGCAAGGGGAGATTAAGCGATTTGCCCAGAATCACAGGATGTTGAGCGTCACTGCCGAGACTCAAACCCGGTTCCCCGGCTTTAACAGCTCTGTGTTTGTTGTGTAGTTGCCTGCCCCAACGCAGCCCTGAGTGCTCTCCCTTGTCTACGTGCTGGTAGGTGGTATCTTCCCCTTGCTGGCTCGAGTCCCATTGGTCCTGTCCTGCCAGCCCCCTCGGTAACCCATCAGACACAATTTCATCACTAATAGACATTTATGTTGCACCAATCAGGTGTTGAGGGGAAAGCATAGTGCTGTGTCGTTCAGCCTGTGGATGGTCACCACCTTTGATGTAAATGTAAAATGTAAATCCAGTACTTGTATAGCGCACAAATCACCCCCGAAGGGGTATCTCGGCGCTGGGGGCAGTTGGGAACATTAAGAGAGCTATTGCCCAGAGTCGCATGGTACTGGGGAGACCCCTGCTGCCGGAGCCAGGGATCGAATCGTGATCCCCAGCGTCCAGTGTCAGTCACCCTGGCCGCGGCGCCACACCTCTCCCGTAAAAATACGATGGCACCCTGCAGCTCTTCCTGCTGGCAAATGGTCGTACCCTCCCTCTTCTCAATAGCAGCCTTTGTTCCTAACTGATTCCTAGCTGGTGACCTACAATCTGGGTGAGAGTACGGCATCATCCCTCTGTCCATTGCTGGCCTTCTACCAGACTCTGACTTGTGCCAGCTTTAGCGCGGTGATAAAGGTGTGGCCCCACTGGGCGCTGACTTGGAGAGGGGTGCACCGACCTCACGATTTAAAATCACCTCCTGCAGGGGTCCTTGTGCACGCAGCTTTCAGGCAGCAGTTAAAATGTCAAGATAACTCTTTTCATTAATGTTCCTGCTAGAAGGAGAGATCGGATTGACAGTTTTGACTCACCATAAAGTAGCGCAGAGGGTTAATGTGCCTGCTGCAAAGAACAGATCTGTGTTTTATGTGGATAGCTGACTGGATTAGTGAAGCCAGTCTCTACCAGTGCTTTAAAACAAATGAAATGCATGTGAAAGAGGGGTTATGAAAAGAGAAGGGGTACTTTTGCCAGGTGGCAGTGAGGGAATCCGAGGAGGAGGTCATGGGGAAAGGGTGCGCCGAAAAAGACTGTCGCACTGGGCGCCTCCAGCACTAAAGCAAGCTCTGCTTCTGACACATCATCAGGTGCACCCATAACGCCAGTCTATTGCGTTTTCCAGCTACCCCTGTTGCAACAGGCACGGCATTACTAGCACTAGCGAAAATAATGCTGCATCCTGTGAATCCCGTATAAATCTCCCTGGGCAGGAAAATAATTTGTAACTAGTCTGTCTGTTATGAAGCGCTCAGATGCCCTTGGGCAAAGTTCATGCTACATAAAACTGCCAACAATAAAATGCAGATATGCCTGTCACCCACCATCTAATCTCACCAGAAATTATTTAAGGATAAAACATGAACCTTTAATGTTGGAAAGAAACACCCTCAAATGGCTGAATTGCTCAGAGACCAAATTGTGTGATCCTAGACAAATGCCGAGCCTCTCTTCTTTGGTTCATTATCCTGTAAGACACCACCTTCAAATATGTGAGCCGCAGATGTGCCCCATATAAAACCACTCTTGCGTCTGATGTAAAAGGCTATAATGGTGCTCCAGGCTTCTATTATAAAAATCTAAGCCACAAATGGGGTACACATGACAACGGACCTTCCTCTTAGTCCACTATTAGCATTGTCCTCAGGACGGGGCAGGAAAGTTTCTCAGTACTGTTTAAAAACTCCTACTTTCTGATAAATACTTCTGGAAATATATAATTTGATGTACTAAGGTGAAACGCTTCTGTTGGTAAAAACAAATTTAAAAAAATTTAAATACACGTTTTGAAGATTTTGATGAGATTGTATCATATTCTAACATGATGTTTGTTGCATAATTTACCTGCCAAATATTTTCAAGGCTCGACATGAGCATGACCACCTAGAGCCAGAGACGACCATTAGCTCGGCTCGCCCTGTTAATATCTTGGCTCGCCCACCTCTAATGAATGACTACTAGTAAAGCTTATGAACAACTCTTCACCTGCCCATGGTCACTTGTGTTGGGATGTCTTGTCCCATCGGAGCGGTAGTGGATGACCAGCCATCCTTTGCCCTGTCGATGGACCTGAGGCTGAGAGAGAGACCGAGGGCAGTGCCTGACTGTCTCCCGGCAGGACAACACTACCACCAGCCAACGGGCAGGCAGAGCTGGCCTTACGGTGGAGCAGTCTTGTGAGGCAGCACTGCGGCGAGACCAGAAGTCCAAGATCAGCCTTCTTCCCTGGCAAGCACCAGGCTCAGCCTGCCTGCAATCAGCACAGTGCGATGCCCAGTCTGCGGCTCGGTAAGTGGCTAATCGTGACAAACAGCAGCAGACTGCAGAGGAAAATGGTGTGAATGAAATCCGAGGAGTGCCTGAGACACTCTAAACACCACTACTGCTTCAACAGGCCACTAATTATTCAAATCACAGTCTAATATTTCCAGAATTACAACGCTCAGTTCAAATTATTAACAAAATCATCGTTTTTACTAATTGGTCTGATTCTGATAATAAGTATCGGCAACACCAATAGGTCCACTTTGTTTTAGGTGGATGATCATTGCTGTGTGATATCTGGCTAAAGTGGCTACAAACTCACAGAGAGACAATCAAATACTGGCCATTGCTTTTATGAACTCGCGAGAAAGTGTCACTCAAAGTTTCACACATTTGACAGTAGAATGTCACTCAGATGGGCTCAGCCGGGGTGCATGCAGGTAACAGCGGTGAAGCCGGGTGGGGGTATTCCGATGGACGATGCAGAGGGAACATTAATTATTTATTTTATTTTCCCACTGAATCGTCCCTCAAAATTCCCCCTTCCCCCCCACACGGCCCCATCGTTGTTACCTGCACGGACCGCGGCTGGGTGGACTGAAACCACAGAAATGTCACACATAAGCTATCTGAAAACTTCTTCCACTTTCCAACTGAGCCAAACTAAGGAACAGATGATAATAATGGTTCGGTAGCCTGCACACAGGGCTTGTTATAGGGTGGTGCGACTGGTGCTGCCGCATTGGGTGCTGACCTGGACGGAGGCATTGACCTTACTGTGCAGCCACGGTTCGTGCAGGTAACAGCGGTGGGCTGGGTCTGGGGGATTCCGACGGAGGATGCCAAGGAAAAATTAATTATTTCTTTATTTTTCCCTCTGCATCGTCCCTCAAAATCCCCCCCACCCCCCAAACCCGGCCCCACCTCCCCACCACCTTTACCTGCACGGACCGCGGCTGTTAATATGCCTGCTGCAAAGAACGCATACCATGCAGATCACAGATCTGTATTTTATGTAGATAGCCAAGTGGATTAGTAAAGCCAGCCTTTTACCAGAGCTTTAAAACTTGTAAAATGTATGTGAGAGAGGGCAAATGAGAGGCAGTTTTTGCAGCATGGCAGTGAGGGAATCCAAGGAGGAGGTCATATGTGGGTAGGGAGGGGGGCGGCAAAAAAGACCTCCCAACGCTAAAGCCGGCACTGCCTGCTCATCAGAGGCTCAACTAGAGCAAAATTTCGGGGGGGAGGGGGCTACTAAACATTTCGTGGGGGGCTGACTCTTCCAGTGATATGCAGAGTGGAGATGCAGGCAGTGGCGGCTGGTGACTTTTTTTAAGTGGTGAAGCGTAAAATTTGTGTGGGAGTCCACCGCGGCAAGCGAGCGCAGCGAGCGAGCGAGCCTGAACAACCTAAGGGGGATTTTTTTTTTAAAAGAGTGGGTAAACTGGGACATCTTAAGGATTTTAGGGGCCCTGGGCCTAACATATTTAGGCGGTCCCCGACCCCTGTTAGGAACCACTTTGAATATATGGTCCAGTTTCAGCTGTTTCATGCCCTCTTTGACTAGGTCACTGACAGTGCACAGCCATTCCTCCAAAATTCTAAATGTGTTTACATCTATAATAGTCATGGATAGTGATGACGTGTTTTCAATATTGCAACAGAACAGCAGCTCTCTAATATTAATGCAAATAATCTCTGTGACGCCCTCCCATATCTCATATGTGTGTGAGGTACTGTTTTGATCTAAAAGTAACTTTAAGGATGTTGCATGAAATGTAAACTAACAAATGTCACTCTAAAATAGACTAGTCTCCCACATCACCCACATTAAAAACAAATGTCAGGAAAACTGTATAAAAAAAATTCTGTTTAAGAAGGTCTAGAGAAAATAATTAAATTAATATCTAAAAATCAAAATGGTTACAAATAGAACAAGCATTTGCAATGCATCGGTCTCGCATTTGTGAACGTTAGAGCTATTGGCATTATAAATGATAATGTTTTTTACTTATCTTTTTTCTTTGCAGTGTAGTAACAGTATTTTTGAGCTTATAAACATTGCGCTCTCCTTGGGCAAAGTATAGACAGATTGTCGCTGTGATTGTATGTGTTCTATGTAAAGCGTCACGGCTGGGGGTTACCTGAACCACAACAAGAGATAGAGCTACTGGCACCGGCCTGAATGGCAAGATTTTTCTAGAGTTGGATGTGCGAGGCTGCCTGTTTCAATTCTGGGGGCACCACACAGAGGCTGATGGGGTGAGCGTTGTGAGGCAGCACACAGCAATGTCGGGATGCGCACATTATGCACACAGAGGTGGGGGCAGCAGACTGGGGCTGCGGGGTCTGTTAAAATCAGGGTGCCCTCCACTTACCGGCAGCTGTGGAAGACAGCTTCAGCCCAGCTCCAGTCCCTTTATGTGGGGTGTTTGTGAAACCTGACAACTACTTTGCAAATCAAAGAAGATGTTGGGGTGGCATGTGGATGTCTTCCTATTGAAAATGGTGTCTTAACAAGACATAGCCGCCCCTTTAATGTCATGAGGGGTAGGGTTACTTCGCAACGCCCCTACGTGTCCTGAGCCCACCATATTGGCTGCAGGGCGTGAGAGATTTGTGAAACCGATGAAGAAAATTAACTGAAAGCATAGTTGAAATGTCAAACTCTACTTTTAATAGTTAAAAAGACTTATGGTTTTTAAAATATTGCAAGTCTCACAGAGATTGCTGCTGTGACAAGTGAGCGGCACGCATGAGACAGCAGCAAGAGAAGTGGTTGAGAATGGAGGAGTGGTGAGGAGATGAGAGGCAGAGACAGGAGGGCAAATTCGATCAACAGTGAACAGTGGGAGGGGGTAATTGGGGGATGAGAGAAGAGCGATAAATTGGTTTGCCAGTCTGAAATAAAGAAATGAGAATACACTGTAGTGGTTTGCGGAAGAACGCTGCGCTGTTTTTAAACAATTAAAGGCATTCTTAAAGGGAAATTGGTGCCATTCATAAACAAATTAAGGCACGCTTAAAGTCAAAGCGGCGCCGTTCATGAATAAATAAAGGTGCAAGGCCATTCTATGTGCTAAAGTACGGCGCTCACCTCTGCCACGCCTTACATTATAATTGAAAGTGGCGCCGTGGAGAACAAGCTAACGAGGAGGGAGGGGGAGAAGGGATGGGGGTAGTGAGAGCAGACAGCAAGGGGGTGGAGGAGGCTTAATGAGCCATGACAGAAAGGCAGATGGCGGCTGCGGGCGTGCACGCTCACGTGAACTCAAGCTTTAGGCCACCAAAAGCCTCTGGCGGCACTTTTAAAAGCCACTTACTAAATGTCTCGAAGAGACAGCATGCGCTGTCTCAGGCGAGACCTAAAAATGTAATCAGTGAATTTTTGCTGCGCTAATAAATCACTCATAACAGGCAAATGTATGCACTAAACTCAATACACATTCTCAGTTAATAAGCGCCTCAAAGTGAAGTAGCGCAATAAGGTCAATTCTCCAGACTGACAGCCTGTGCTCAGTCACACCTGCAGCCAAGCGAAGTCATGAATCGCAATGGAAGGCCAGACTCCACTGACTTGCATACTTAAATCGATCAGCAGTCCCAGGGCTCCGTTTAATATTAGTGCTTCTTTCAAAGAAGATTGGCACAGCCCCAGGTGGAGGTGTCCTGACCTCAGACCGGCTCCCTGCAATTGTAACACTTGTATACCGGGCACTATGATCCATGCTACTGCTGAGGCTCGACCGGGTGGGATCGTCCTGGAGGTTAGGCTGGAATGACCTCTGTGGGCTGCCCGACGTCCACGAAGGGGACCCTCCTAAGAGGGCAGCCCCTTCAGTGCCACAGGATGGCACACGGGACAGCCCAGCGTCACGAGACCCCTTTGGGGTCCCGCTCGTCATTTCCGGACCCGGTGGGGGAAGGGGAGAGGTATAAGTTTCTCCCCCGCCCACCTAGTGCCCTCTTTTCTCCTCACCCCTGACACCGTTTGGACGTGCCCCAAGGGAGCGGTCAGCGTTAGTTGCACGGTGAATGCATTTATCCATTCCCCTCCCCCCTCCATCGCCCGGTCTCCCCAAAAGGGGTTGCACCTGAGGCAGGGTGGCCTGGTCAGGTGAGCCGCCTTGGGGGGGGGGGCTGGGCTGGTCAGCTCACTGGGGTTGTTTATAGGGTATCCTTCGGCCCCTTCCCAGGCCTCGCGTTGGTGTGGGGGCGGGGGGCGGTGTTGGGGGCTGCAACTGCCTACCAGCACACGCGCCCCTCCGTTCGTCCGTGTGGGAGGGTTGCCACTTTCATGTAGTGCGGCTTGTTCCACACCGCTGAGCAGTGGACAAGCAGGAGGAGGTAGCAACTGGATTGGGTCAGGCAGGTTGCTTGGTAAGGGTCACGCACCTTTGACCCACACCCCCAGCCCGATCGCGTCGCCCCAGCGGAGTTGCACCGAGGGCGGCCAAGGCGCGAGCCGTCGTCGGGGGGGGCAGAGAAGGCTGGGGCAGTCCCTGGGGTTTCTTCTGTCCCTTTAGGGCTGCCCCTGGCCCCGCGTTGGTTTTGGGGATTCGCTGTTCCCGGGCGCCAGATGATTCACAGCAACCCGCCCCTCATGGTGGCACTTGTGTGGCATGAGATGGTCACAGCCGGGGCAGCCAAGTCTTGTGTATTGCTCTGCCCATGGCTGCGTGCGCGCTGGTGGGGGGTGGCTACACCACCCGGGTGTGGGGCTCCCTCTGTCTGTGCCCGTTGAGCCTCCGTGAGACGCAGGCCTAATCTCGGTGGCGGTGTTGAGGTTGGTACCGAGGGGCAACAATAAATTCCTTTCATACATCCGGACGCTGGTGCGGCCAGGTTGCTGCGGTATTATGAGCCCCTGGGGCCCTGACTGGGAATGCTCCTCGCCCGCCAGTCACCAGGGCACAGCGTTGTAGGCATTGGATCTGCCGAAACAACTGCAAGAGGTGCCCAGCATGTGTCGCGCAGTGCTGAGGGGCCCTTCGTGTGTTTATGGCCCGGGCTAGTTGCGCCGCCGTGGGGGAGGGAGCGCTTTGACAGGGGCCTTTCTAGCACACTTGTGTGGAATGAGATGGTCGCAGCCAAGGGGCGGCCATGTCTTGTGAATTGTCCTGCATCCCCCGGGTGCAGGGCTCCCACTTTCTGCACCCGTAGGGCCACTGGGGGATGAAGGCCGCTACCGGTAATGCTATCCCCGGGGGCCCTGACTGGGAAAGCGAATAGTGAATGTGGATGGTTTCTCACGGCTCGGAAGGATAATTTGGCCAGCAATACTGAGGTAAAGGGCAATAAATGGTGGGAGTTATGGTACACCGCCAGGCATTGTGAACCGGGCCTAAGCGTGTCCCACGTCGCTGCAGCTTGTAGAGTTGTGGACATAGCGGGCCCAAATTCTGGGGGGGTGGGGGGTCCCGACGCAGCGGGGTAGGGCCTAGGCCCGAGAAGATTGCCCCCTCCCCCCCACGCGGCCACCAGTTCGCAATGCACGGGGCACCTTATCAGCAGGGGCCGGGTTAGGTATGGGTTTCCCGCTCCTCCCGCATTGGCGACGCACGATCCCTCCCGGCAGGCAAGCACTTAATCTCCCCACGCCTGCCAAATAATGAATGTATCCTTACTGAGCTCATGTAATGCGCCCAAGCCATTCTGGTCGAGTTTGCGCTATTTATATCTGCAAAATATTATCTTGGTTTCTTTGCAGTGGATGCACATGCAGCGCACTGGTCGCCTGTGTTGCGGGCCTGCCCCTTCATATCGTATATCAAGGGGTGGGGATGTTGCACTAATGCATAGTGACCACACCGTCATCCGCTCCACTCAACACGTATGCACAGACATCACCCAATGATTACACTGACACATTAGTTATGGGTGAAGAACTGCTGCAGGTTTATTTCATACAACATAAGTATGACGATAGAGTGGGTTATCTTACGGGCGATCCAGGGCAAGCAGCCCCTCGCTGCTCCGCCCGCCTTGCGAGCCAGCACGCACGGTGGGTCGATGCCCGGCAGTGCGGCACATTTTTCAGATCCTCCTTTGGATCACGTGATCTGTCTAATACTCCCGCCCCTTTTAACGGGGGCGGAGCGTGTTATGGCACACCCCCGGTTGGTCAGGCCCCCCAAACGCCCGAAGGACTAACGGGGCGCCGTCGCGGTCTTCCCAGAACCTCCTTCGGCTCCCGGACCTTGGCTCGGGCACCCTTACTGTGCCGGACAGGGGTACCCTTACTGTACCGACTGTCGCAGAGGTACCCTTACTGTACCCTTCTGCCTCCAGATCGCCCTGTAACTCCGCCACAGCTCTGGGGAGGCTCCCGTCGCTGCCAGAGCCCCCCCTTCCTCCCTTCGCTGTTATAGGTGCCCTGCCCCTGCGAGCTAGCTTTAGTGGGCTAAATTATGGATCCTGTTCTGTAACCCGTCAATAACAGCAATAATTTGCAACTTTACTCAGAAACCCAGCGCAGACTAACAAAGGAGATTACTACAAAAAGCAACTTGACGCAAGGATGTCTTTTGGCCCCACTGCTGTTCAGCTTATACGTGAATGATGCTCCTAACTTTCTTTGCGATGCAACTGCAGATCTACCTAACGTAATTGTGTGAAGATCTAAAACCTACATTGTAGAGCCAGAACTGAACCATAGCATTTTTTTTTAATTTTTTTTAATTCTTCAATCCATCTATACCCTTCATTCTTTGAACATAATTTTATAAGCAATGGAGAATATGTTCTCTGCAGGAAAAGGTGGATGTGTTTTCGGAAAACAGAGTTTATGGACATGAAATCCTGTTGTGATTTTTCAATTGGGCCAAATTAGGGTCCTTTCTGGCTTAGAAGTGTGTTTCCAACAGCTACAGCACAATAAAGCAAGATGAAGGTAACGTGTGAGTTAACTGCCTTCCCAACGTTTATAAACACAAGCTGACATCACAGGTATCTAATGATGGGATGGGCACTTAAAAGCTGTGAACCTCAGACAGTATGGGGCAACAGCCTCTGCCTTTGTACTCTCACCCAGCACACGGAAAACATATGCTCACTGTTCCTGGCTGCTTCATGTCACTGTCTCTGAATGGTTAATGCCACAACCTTAGCTAGTGACAGCATTATTGGCAAATGATTCGTTGAGACAATCTCACCTTCCTACAGCATGCTAATACAAATCAATGAAAAATCGATAAAACTGCTAACTCAGCCGTATTTACCTTTTCGGCCATTAACTCCCTACTTTTGCTTCCTTTCACATTGTATTATTCTCCTATTGTTTACTTCAAAAAGACCAATATCTCAGCAACATCTCCTTGTTTTAGCCTTTCTACTGCCAATAATGACCTAGCATTCTGGGGATCTATCTTAACGTACCAGATAATACAGGTTGTATTGAATATTTTTGCAAATTAAGTTACATTAAATTCGAAGATGGAGTCTTACTCTAGCCTTGTTGTTCAATGGTTCATATAAACTCAAACTAAGATAAATATTATTGAAATATTTCAGTTCATTCCTACTTTTTAATTTACTTAAAATTAAAGTTTATTTCCTGAAGACGACATGTAATTTGAACTAATATTTGTAGAAATCAAATCAGTTTCAATAATTAAATTGGCTCAGCACCTCCTTCCCCAATTCCAAACCTAATGCTAACCACAACAATTATGAACCTATGTGCAAATGCCCTTTTGTTTTTATTTATTTTTTATTTTATTTTTTTTGTTTTTTTATTACAGGCACTGAAATTATTTACCGTTTGTTTAATGTTTGTTATATAATGTTGTTAGTTAATGTTATTGACTGATACAAATTGAACTGCAATTTCCTAGAATTGATCTCGTAAAACGAGGTAACCTTATCTCACCCTTAACCATAACTGTTAGTCCAAAATATTGTTAAACTTGTTGACTTCTATTTAATTGATTTCAAAATAGTGTAATTTCTTTTTTATTAATTGTTTATTCCAACAGTATGGCTTGCTGTCACCTGTGAAACATCCTGTGTGGTTCCACAAGCTCTGTTTTCGAATCTCTCAGTTTGTGCATAAACACATTATGTTCTGCTCCTAAAAGATTATGTAATCCAATCCAACATTTGTTATGTTATACTAAATTTGTAGGGCACACGTACCAGATTGGTTTCCTGGCGCTACTCTGAAACCCGTTGGAGTGGTATGTTACTCATATACCTGTCTAACTAGCCATGTTTTAGGAGTGTGCGGGAAGTCATGAGGTCTGTGCAGGACCTAATCTCTAGAGGTGGGGAGTTCCAATATCTGGGACCTAGTGTGATAAACCTTGTTCCACCAAAGTGTTTCCATTTAAAGGATCCCTGGGGAACACCACGTGTAGTTTTAATCTTGGGGGTCGTGACGTGGCCAAGGTGAACATTTCACGTCAACACATTTATATCGTAGAATGGATAAAAGAGAGCAGTATTGTTTTTTTGTTTTGTTTTTTGATTCCAAAACAAAATTACTTTCGAGATTTTCACCATAACCACTTGATGTGCCATTGGCTTGACTATTTGGCAATGTCCTTTTCGAAGGAGTACAGCTCTCAGATATCATTCACCCAACACAGGGCATCTATGAGCGACACCAAATATTTACAGCTCCTTGTGCTTCTTAAAATGGACCCGATCCTTAGTTTCCAGAAACACAATGCACTTAAACGTCATCTGGCCCTGGTGCCTATCAAACAACTGTGATAGCATCTGTCACCGTCCTAAAATAAATAAACAAACTTCAAAAGGTCGCAGAAGAGGCAAGCCAGGCTAAGTCTTGGTAGACCATGTCACTCTGGGCTTTACCTTGCCTCCCTGTGGAACAGGGAGAATAACCTTAAAGATGTTATGTATGACACACAAACCCAGGCCTTCCGCCTGTCTCAAAACAGCTCAGGCTGCTGACTTTCCTGTATAGACTAAGCTGCCACTATGACTGTGAGTTGAAGAAAACATTACACCAGCTGTTTCCGTATAGCAAGGCTAAAGATGAAGGCAGCAGCATCTCTTGACTTATGCGTGGAACTCACAATAATAAATACCTTCAAGATGTTATGTATGACACACAAACCCAGGCTTTCAGCTTGTCTCACAACAGCTCGGGCTGCTGCTTTTCTGTATAGACTAAGCTGCCACTATGACTGATTTGAAAGAAAACATTACACCAGCTGTTTTCGACTAGCAAGGCGAAGATGAAAGAGAGGAGCATCTCCGGACTCAAGCGTGGAAGTCATAATAATAACATCGGTAGATCAATTTCCGTGTTACACCTTTCTACAAGCTGACCATTGCATTATGGTTGAGACTGGGTTTTAGGCTGAACCTTTGACATAATTTGTATTCCTGCTAATCCAAGATAACATATATATACCCTCCCTTATCCTGTTGCACCACTTGGGACACATAACTTCGTCACTTCGTACCTACAGGCATGGAACTACTGCCAAAGAGATTCCCCCCTAGTACCGGATAACCCTAAATAAATGCTGGATTTTGGGACAACGATACCAGAGAACCTATGTAAAGGGGCCTTCCAGTGCATGTGAACCCATGTCATTGCGATTAGTAACTGTTGCTCTGTTTGAGCTAAAACATGCGACTTTATTCATTTGATCATTTAATCAGCAAAGCATGCTGGAGATGAAGGAATATGTGGCCGGCCCAAGGATATACAAAATGAGCCACGGCATTGCATGGTTCCAGAGACATGGCTGAGTGAAGCGGCCTCACGACTTTTGTGACCGTGCAGTGCAGGTACGACTGCCCCTGACAATTTAATTTAACTGACAACACAAAGATGGAGCCCTTCATGTGTACATATGAAAGCTGATGTATTGCCAGTGGCGCAGGAGTCTCATGTAGGTATTAGACTGGTTGCTGCGTTTTGCATAAAAGGGGTTGCCCATAAAAGTCTCCAAAAATTATCATCATCATGACTTGAAGTTGTATAAAAACCACTAGTCCTCAAACGACACTGCATAAGGACATTAAGAAATGTGGGTTTTTATTCCTATTAAGTGCGTGCCTATGCATGATGATGCCGAGCCGCAGCTGGGGTGTGGACCCGGTAAAATACACAACACAGCCCACCGGTAAAAACACACAACAGAGCCAGCAGCCCAATGGGGGCCGGCTCACACCCGTGCGCCACGCATGCCTCTGCCCGGCACCGAAGAAATTTCCGGCCTACCTACCGGACATGCAACAACGCACAGACATGCCAAGGGGGGCTTGCCCCCCTGCCCCTAACATGAAACAGAATCCCTGAGCGCCAGCATGCGGTAAGTGTACCGACGCGACGCGCACCCACTGTCAGGCTGTGTCCAGTGGATTCTGCCAGCCTAGTGAATAGGGGGAACGAGGCTTCTGCAAGCCACGCGGTTCCGGGGCAACAGACGCCTGTAAAGGGGGGGCAGCATTGGAGCATTTCCTGTGCAGTTCCGAGCACTGTACCTACAGCAGCCAGCGCAGGAGAGCGTAGTGTTCGCCCACCCGGGATCGAAAGCAATCAAAACTCGATACGAATGGAACATGCAGCCTGTATGTCGGGGACAGCTGACACACAAACTACCTGCTAGAAGCCTCTAGACTTCTAGCACCCGCTGAAAATGCAGTATTACCCAGAGCAACCCGTTGCAAGAACACGGCGAGAAACACATAGTTAGGTACACTTCAGGGTGAAAAGCACTTTACTAGCAATGCATGTAATGAATTGTGTATACACGACGATGCCCACAAGCCTGACTGCCCCTGTCGTCGTCCCTAGGCACCGGTACACTGGGGCATACTGGCTCTGCCCTGCAGTTGCTAATATTGTGACCGAGGCCACCCGCGTCTCTACCAGGCCGTGGAGGCGCCAACTCACGCTGCCTGCACTTAGGCTACCTTACTTGGAACTCGATGGCTGGCTCGCAGGTCACCCCAGGCAGCGCGTTCTCTGGGCGGGTGGGCAGCCTCGAGCCCGAGTTGCCTATTGCGACCCACTGGCCGCGATACAGGCCTCCAGGGGGGGGCAACCATGGCGGGAGCTGTGCCCCCTCCCCCACAAATTCTAGAGCTCGGAGGTTGACTACTGCGCACCGAGGAGCTCAGCCTCCCGTCCCTACCCTCTCACCAGGAGGCACGGCACTTCCAGTTCAGGGGCACCAGAAACAAGCAGCACTGGCCGTGGGATCGCCAGGCCGAAAGCGGGATGAACAACCCATGGTGCCACCCACCCAACGGATGTCCGGTCAGACCGGGGAAACTATTAAACCTGACCCGTAGCCCCCAGTCTCGCCCGACCCCCGCGACAACAGGCCCCAGCGGGCGAAGGCCCATGCTGCGGCTCGGACGGCGGAAGCTACGCGCCACCCCTCACGCCACTACGGACCCACGCCAAAACTAAGCCGGGAGGAGTAGCGAAACCGCCCCATATGCTACGGCTGACCGTGGCGGAAGCAGCACCCCCTGCCCCGACCCCCGAACCAAACCCTCGCCACACATAACCCGCCAGCACCAACCCCCGTGGACCTCCAAACGGTTGGCCGGGCCAAGACTTCTAACTAGGCGGCGGTCCCACTCGGGCATGGCCTGCGTGGTGGGACCCAGGATATGGGTGTCTCCTCCCTTACATGAATGCCCAGTACCGCACAGGGCCCTCCAAAGGACGAATTGGGTTAGTGACTACAAACAAAGAATACAAATCCCAGAATGCAATAGGTTGTTAAAGTGCTGCATCATTCAGTACGTGATACGTGATCAGGTAACCTTGTTACTAAGACAAGCATCAGGAACAGGAGGCAGACATCGAGAATGTGTTGTTACCATAAACACACAAAACTCAAGAAAGCTAACTTCAGTTACCCTGAAAGTTTCATCAGGTACAGGAGGCAGACATCGAGACTGTGTTGTTACAATAAACAAACAACTCAAGGAAGCGAACTTCAGTTTACCCTGAAAGTTAAGGAACGCGATGTTAAGCCCACCCTAAGGATCAAACCTGCATCACGAGCGCCAGAGGCCGGAGCACTCACCTCCGGGCTACATATATATAGCGCTTCACAACCCTCACGACGTAGACGTGTGTTACCAGAAGGTAGTAGGCCCACTATTATAGCATACTTGCTCTAAAGGGTTTTATGTCACACTGTGGCCTGGGTAGAAAGTGGTTTGTCGTCCGGAGATCAGCGCAGTGACGCCATCTTGTCTTCAACCGCAGCGCTTGGAAGCCTATTGGCGGGAATTATGATGCTTGTTCCGTTCATTAGTGCCGACATACTTACGTGGACTAACACAACTGGAGGAAGCATTTAAGACAGGAATGATTTACGAAGCTAAATTGCATTTTTGAGCCCCCTCCACAGGTCTCAGATGAGGCATTAGGACGCTGCCCGGCTCTTAACTGCTCTACGGTAAATGGGGCTGGAAGGGGGCCTGCTTCTAGCAAGCAGAAGTCATAGATGCCGAGAGCTGGCCCGTGGCCTCATACAAGCAAGGTATGAGCTCTCCCTGAGCTCCGTACACCGGCTCTCGCTCCCACAAAAATTCACCGAGAACCGGGCTCCTGCCCAACCCGACGCCAGCCCAGGAGGAGCGACCGGCATAAGGCGTTCTTAACCCGCCCGAGCAATTCCGCTGTGGCTGCGCACCCAGACCCGTTGCTGCGTCCCTACATCTGCCCCTGGGAGCAACGCCTGTCCCCGAAAA
Source organism: Triturus cristatus (assembly GCF_964204655.1). Taxonomy (NCBI): domain Eukaryota; kingdom Metazoa; phylum Chordata; class Amphibia; order Caudata; family Salamandridae; genus Triturus; species Triturus cristatus. Next base: position 1,189,890,349 of record NC_140592.1, read on the forward strand.
CTGACCGCCTCCCTGCCGCCCCCGACCATGTGCAACCACCTCCGCCCCCCCCGTGGTGTCTGACCACGGGGCCCCTGTACTACCCGGGCTTAACCCAGGGACGGGGCCGGGGGGAGGCAAGAGCGAGCATGGACATACCGTAATGCTGACAACGACCACGACAACGACCACGACGACGGCGGCGCTGTAGACCGGCGGGAAAACTCGCGCGGCACAGGGGTCTACCCCAGGAAGCAGAGGGCGGTCTGCGGAGGCGGAAGGCTTAAGTAGGGCCTAGCCCCGCCCAGCACCGGTGGCCCGCCTCCCCCAGCATATGCCTATTGAGGCCTCCCCTCCCCAAGGCGCGGCCTCTCGGGAGAGATGGAACGGGGGGGGAGGCTCCGACGGGTGGCCACTAGAGAGCTGTCCTGCTGATGTCCCCCTGCGTGGGACGCGGGCAGCGGCATGTCTTGCTTTGTGTCCTAGCCTCTCAGTCAGGGCCCAGCTGTTCACCGCCACCCGCTTACCGGTACCGCCCAGATAAGGATAATTCAGGGGCTGTGTCTCTCAACCCCGGTCCTTCCCGTGAAGCGTCGGGCGACGAACGACCCCACAGCAGGTGCTGGGACCACGGGTCACCAGCGGCACTGCGGCAGTTGAGTCCCAGTGGCAGCTGGTGTGTATTGGGGCGTGGGGCGGCAGTGTGTCATGCGTCTTGTGCCAACGCACTGCAAACGGAAAGTTTTCAATTTAATCACAAGCCACAGTTGCTGTTTATAACCTTATGCAACTAACACCTTGACAAAGCCACAACCCTGACATGTCAGGTATGATTCTTGCTGCATCAGTTATCTGGATGCAATGACAGAAACAGCAAAATACTAGTCGGGCGGCACACCATGCTACGCACAGAATTTGGCTTGCACAAATTAAGCCATACTGCGGGTGCGATTCGCTGTTTGTGGGGCTGCAAGGGGGGTGGGGCTTCAATGGGATGCTGGCAAAAAGTGGACACCGTGGGTTCGCTCCAGCCCCAATCCACCTCTCGGGTGTATCTGTTGCGGTGCCAAATGCACTATGGCTGCAAACTGGGGCGGTGCCTGGGGCGCCTCAAGCCTGAAAAATTGTGAGGTGCCGAGTGCGCCTAATTGTCGAAAAATGATGAGGTGCGCGGCGGTACAAAGGCCCTGGCAGTTATTATGTTTTATGGAACCAACAATGGCCCAGTGAGCTGAACGCTCTTAGGGGGAACGTGAGGTGTTTGAGCAGGTCAAAAGTTCGACTCCTCGCAGGTTCGCAACTGTGACTGACACCCGGTAACAGCAGTTTACAAAATTACATGTTTGAGATGAAGCGTTTTACTATTTTGCAGCAGCAATAGCAGACAATGATTTGCATTGGTTATTATCATGCATAGCATCGGTGCTTCCCCCAAGTAACCAAAGGCAAATGCAGCATTGCAGCTTGCAATGTAAACGGGTCATGATAGAAGGTTACGTGTCTTCTGTTATTTCTGGTATTAAAAGTCTCTTTGTATGGCAGGCACGTGGCAAAGGGACGTTGTACAGTGGTGCGGTCAAGTGCGCCAGGTCCACGTGAATGATCGAGTTTGCAAGGATGGATAGCCAGGTGGTCACCGGGAACAGAGAACCTGTAGACAGACCGCTATTTACTTGCCTCGGCGATGCTCACTTTACCTCTGGGTCGAGTTACATCCACGATCCCCCAGATGGCGTGGCATGGTCTGACCTCCAAGTGGAGGGTAGGAGAGTCCTCGGACCACTGGGCTGACTAGGATTCCCCTTATGTCGAGGCGGGTGTGAGTTTTGCAAATGGTATCAGGTTTCACTCCTGCAGTGAGGGGAGTGGAGAGAGCATGGCACAGTGCAACTGTGCTGCTCTGAACCTGGGGCACGCGCAGGGGATGCATCGCCATGATTTGGGAGCAATTTTTCATACCACCTACAGTTCGGCCCGACTGGGAGCACATATTGTCAGAGGCTGCAAGATACCCCTTATATCAAGGTTTTTCACCGTAAAGGGGGCCTAACTAACACAATATTGTGCACAATGCATTCATGACTCTTGGACAGGGGCAGGTTCAGTGTGGAATATGAACTGTTTGTCTGCTCAAAATGTCATTTGCATTTATGGACGAATGAGGCCCCATCCACTGAGGGAAGGGTAGATGCACAGATAAGTGTTGCGTATTTGAAAATCCCATGAAGGTACTACTCCCTTGACACAGTCTGATCAGTTCAGAATGGTGGAATTTTGATATTCTTACACGATAGCCACAGTTGTTGCTTAATGTCTTTATGCAACTACCAAACAGCGACAAAGTCAATAGTCCTGGCTGGCCACAGCTCCTAGGTGACAGGATGAGTAACCACATGGGTAGAATGGTAGAAGACTTGTCTGGTCCTCATGGTGGGGTATATGGAGGACTTTTTCATGAAGTTATCTTCAGATCAGTATATGTGACATACAATTGGTTTTGTACACGACAGGGGGAGGGACCCTAACAGTTTCTCCACGGCTAGTTAGTCACGGAGTACGCACTTGTCAAATTAGTGCCTTGTGTAAACCCACAAGGTGAGAAAGTCAAGTCGGGACTTCCGATAGTGCGGCAATGGCCCACCACTGCTATTTTCAGCAGCAAGTTCACCTGTGCTAAATCTGACTGGGTGTTTTTTTCTGGTGCCCGGCACCGTCACTTAATTGTCACCACTGGCTCCTCTCACAGTCTGCCACTAGGTGGCACTGTCTGGCTTTTAGAGAGGACCACTACAAGAGGCACTGAATAAGTCAAGATCATTGTTGACAATTGCCTTCTGTACAAGCCATCCTTTTAGCCTTGGGGGGCCTGGATTGCCTCATTTGGCACACTTAGAGTTCAAGTTAAATAGAGGCTTGCATTCAGGTTTACATTGGGTTTGGTGATTACATTATCCTTTCACTTGCGGTTAGAGAAAGAAGATAATCTGTTTGGATATAGCAGTGCATGATCTGGGACACTTAGCAGTAAAGCCGGCAAACATGAAGCACATAGATCGTCATCTGGAAGGGGGATGCCGATGTGTCAGTTCAGGACCAGGTGGAAGCAGGTTGGGGGATTTGCTTGGTTACATCCAAGGGGCTGTTCTAGGACATGTTGGTCCTTTTGACATTGACAGCTGCTTGTGGCAGTCAAAGTCTCTGGCATTTGGCCTGTCTGAAGTCATCCATGGGCGTTACCTCAGAGACATTTTAGGTATGTCCTTGGTTCATTGTGCGGCTTATTATGTTTTCATGGCTATAGACATTCAATGCTCTTGGCCACATGCTCCGAAGTGCATCTAAGTGGGGCAGGCACGTAACATAGGGGCCTGTCACAAAGGTATTATCCACTTGGAAGCTTGGAAGTGAGGTCTGGCGCAAGTAGGGGACATCATCCTGGTATCACAACAGTTATCACCGCAGGCTGAAGGGCTAGCAGGCATTATGGCCATGTTTCAAGCAGGTTGCGGGGGTCAGGTGGGACACCAGGACATTACACTGGCTATACATGGGCAGATAGGATACAGTGCCAGGAGCAGCGTTTCCTCTGCTCACGATGGGCTATCAGGGGTTGTCTTTCCAGATATGGGTGTGCTGCAGCGCCTAGGCGGCCTGGCCCTCGTGCTCCAAGAGAGGGTATTTTCAGTTGCATGCTGACAGCTCGCCTCTTACCTTGTTTCAGGTAGAGCAGATATTGAGGCATCTTGACACTGTCAGGCATTGCAGGTATGGCAAGGTTTCTGTAGTCACTCTTCCTGGATGGGCAGCGTCTGCAATGAAGGCAGGTAGCCGTACTCAGGGTGGCCCCCCCCCCCGGTCCCCATCATCTTGTCCGCGACCGGGTTCGCATTGGCGAAGCTTGGAAGTCAGGTCTGGCGCAAGTAGGGGACATTCTGAGTTACCAAGGGCACCACTGTGAGGCTTCAGGGTTTGGCGAGGTGCAGTGTTAGTGTGTGAATTTACGGGCAACCTTAATTCAACTTTACTAAATATACTAAATTTTACTAAATTCAACTGAACAGGAGGTGTGACCGTGGTTCAAACTAGCAGAAGTTTGGGAGTGCAAGACTCCACCGAAGGGGGTGGCAGGCTGAATTTGAGGGACAAGTCCGAAAGGGTCCATAGCAACTGCACGCGGGAGAGTGTCAATTACCTGTGCACAGTTCATTCAGATACTCAGTATCATATTAAGTTAAATAATCAGCTGTAGTTGCAAGCGTGAGATTCCCTCAACGTCAGTTCTGCTCACATTGTTAGCAATAAAGCTGTCTGGGAAGTTTAAGTGCAGTCACCACATCTTTTCAAGGGGAACAGATATAAGTTAGGCACTTAATCGCTAACAACGTAGCACATTCAGGCGGGCGTTGTTTTAGTGCAAGTTGCAACCGGGAGATTCCCGCATTACGTTAGCAGCTGCACACATGGCCAGCAGCACCCAGCATGGGAAGCCTGGGGGCGAATACCACAGGTCCGACAGATAATGTGCGGCAGCTGCACCTCCCGGAGAAGGATAAATAGCTCCATGCGGTTTCCCAGACACAGTTTGCCAGGATGGGGTATGTAAAGGCAAAATTCCTGTACGAAAGGAGGGATGCATGGCAAGTACAGTAAGACTCCCTTGCTTAATGTCACATATTCCATGGCGGGGTAGTAACCCACAGGCACTGGGAAGCGTAGATGCTAATAGTAGCATTGGTAAGATACACACGACTCCCTGGTCATGGGGGGTCACATCCTGAATTTTAAGGCGACTAGAAGGCAAGCTGAATGTGGTTTTGAGGGCAATTATTCCAGGGATAACAGAGTTAACAACAGGGAAACAGCGGCGCTCATCCTCCTGGACCTCTCCGCAGCATTTGACACTGTCTGCTACCGCACCCTAGTCCAACGCCTCAACGACACCGGCATCCAAGGGAAGGCTCTGGAATGGATCACCTCATACCTCGCCGGCAGAACACAGAGAGTACGCCTCCCTCCGTTCTGCTCCGAGGCCACCGAAGTCATCTGCGGCGTCCCGCAAGGATCGTCGCTCAGCCCCACCCTCTTCAACGTCTACATGAAACCCCTCGCCGACATCGCACGCCAACACAACCTCAACATCATCTCCTATGCCGACGACACCCAGCTCATCCTCTCCCTCACCAGAGACCCCGACACCGCCAAAGCCAGCCTACACGAAGGGATGAAAGACGTCGCCGAATGGATGACCATCAGCCACCTGAAACTGAACACAGACAAGACAGAAGTCCTCATCCTTGGACCATCACCCTCCGCATGGGACGACTCCTGGTAGCCCCTGGCCCTAGGCACCGCACCCAAGCCAACGGACCACGCACGCAACTTGGGCTTCATCCTGGACTCCTCCCTATCGATGACCAGACAAGTCAACTCCGCCTCCTCATCATGCTTCCACACCCTCCGCATGCTCCGCAAGATCTTCCGATGGATCCCGACCGAAACCAGGAAGACGGTCACCCAGGCCCTCGTCACCAGCCGACTAGACTACGGAAACACCCTCTACGCCGGAACAACAGCCAAACTTCAGAAAAGACTCCAGCGTATCCAGAACGCCTCCGCCCGACTCATCCTGGACGTCCCCCGACGCAGCCACATCGCGAGCCACCTGAGAGACCTGCACTGGCTCCCTGTCAACAAGAGAATCACGTTCAGACTCCTCACCCACGCACACAAATCCCTCCACGACCTGGGCCCAAGGTACCTCAACGACCGCCTGACCTTCTACACGCCCACCCGCCAGCTACGATCCGCGCACCTCGCCCTCGCCGCTGTTCCCCGCATCCAGAGAGCCACCGCCGGAGGAAGATCCTTCTCCTACCTGGCGGCTAAGACATGGAACTCCCTGCCCATCCGCCTGCGGCTGACCCAGGACCACCTCGCCTTCAGGAAACAGCTCAAGACCTGACTGTTCGAGCAGTAGCAGACCCCCTCCCCCAAGCGCCTTGAGACCCTTCCGGGTGAGTAGTGCGCGATACAAATTCCTTGATTGATTGATTGATTGATTTAACTGGGTCTCTATTGGGATTGAGCAACAAGGGTCACGTGCTCGAGCTTAAGTTAAGCAAACCTGGCACACGGAGGAAGTTGTCAATCCAAACAGGGTACGGTGGCTGAATTGGGGTGCACAATACGAGCATTCCTGGGCACCATGGTTTAACAATCAAAAAGGTCAGGTGCAAATGTCTGGTCAGCTGCAGCGGGCTATGTGCCTGCTCTAGGGGCAGGTTTCGGGTTGCTTCAGCTAAGCACAATAGTCTTTGCTCTGATAGCCTCAGTAGATAGGCTGGTTGTGTAAGCGGTCATCTAACAAGGATACTGCTGTCCCATAATATAGCTATGCTAAGAGTGGAGCTCCCTCCTGGGAGGCCATCAAAGTCCGACAGATAAGGTGCGGAAGCTGCACCTCCCGGAGAAGGATAAATAGCTCCATGCGGTTTCCCAGACACAGTTTGCTGGGATGGGGTTCCCCGGAATGCAATGGAGCCACCCGAACAGATCAGGGCAGAGACTGGCGGGAGGGGAAGGTTTCCGTAACAGCGTGGTGATCCACTTAGGGGGCCCGACCTCACTGCCATGGGTAAGGGGGCATTGTTGCAAGCCTGGTAGGTGGCGTAAGTTGTCACTCCAAATGGTTGCTGTGACTGCAATAGTGTGCGCAAGACGAACAGCACAGTTCGAATGGTTTAGTATCACAAAAGTTTGGCACATGGGGGGATGTCAACAAAGTAGGGGCACTCGGCTTCCAGGACAGGTAATGGGTTGCTTCAAGTTATGCATGAAATGCCCCGCCCGCTTAGCCATAGTATTAGGCTGGGTGGAAGTGGTCCTCTAAGCAAGTGTGCTGCTGTTCCATAAATGCGGGAAACGAGTGTTGGGAACATGGAAGGCACATGTAAGTAGGAATGCCAGCCTTGGTGCGGGGCCCTGGCTGCGACGAGTTACAGGGCGATCCAGAGGCGGAAAGGTACTCAGGCGTACCCTCTTCAGGAGCACAAAGGGTGCTGAGGTCTAATATCCCCAGGAAGTCTTCGCGGTGGACCCTGAGGTGCGACGGCGCCCCGTCTGTCCTACGGGCGGTTGGAAACCTGTACAACCAGGGGTCGCTTGAACGCTCCACCCCTCATGGGAGGGGGTCGTGAGTAATGGGGTGGACCGACGGTTCACCGGAGGAGGGAGTGGCTATCACCTCACCACAACCGCTAAGCAACAATTGGCTATGGCCACGATGCAAGTTGGCCCATCAGGTGGTAGGCCGCGAGGGGCGGCTTGCCTTTGGATCGCCTGTAAGATAACCCACCATGTTGGCATAGTTGGTATGCTAATAAACCTGCAGCAATTTTCTCCACGAAAAAAGGTGTTGTGTCTGTTATTTATTCTGTATGATGCTGCATGAGGGGTGGTGAGTGTTGCCGATATTGGCACTATGAGTTTTAACTGAAAAGGACATCTGAAACAGGAGAGCGAGACGGCCTCCCTCCATGGAATGAACACAGAGGAGCCAGGCAGTGACAAAGAGAAACACGAACAAGAGGAGAAAAGAACAGAGTCGACAGCTTCTGTGTTGTGTGTGCAAATTGCACATGTGGGGGGCGTGGTGAAATAGAGCCAATTGTGAGTGAATATTTGATTAATAGAGAGAGAAAGGAGCCACACACATGTTATGCAGTTGGGTTTAGTGGACAAATAACGAAAGAAAACAAAGAAATCTATCTAAATACACATTGAAGAAAGAAAGCAAGAGATAAAGTATGATGGAAGCTTGTAGGAAGTAAGAACGAGAGCGAAAAGAAAGACACCTTGACAGTTGTCGTAAGTGGCAGTAAAGTGCTTGGAAAGGAGACAATAAATCACTGTGTGCATCGAGAGAGGTAGGGTGAAAAAACATCTTGTGTGCTTTGATTGAGCTTTGACCCTGCTGAAAAAACACTGTTGGTAAATTCCTGGCATGGGGAAAAATGGGCATCGCGGGGGCCGCAGAGAGCTGTAAAATTCTGCAGCTAAAAACAACCCCTCCTGGGAAAGAGGCGAGTGGCATGTGCAGATCAGACCTGAAACGGGGTACGATCTTTTATTCCACGGCTGGCGGTTAGTGTTTGGGAGCCATTTTTGACATCATTTGCTTATAAAAACTGCAGGCTACTGCATCCATTTACAGCACCGAACTACGAACCAGCAGCACTCTCAGAGCCAACTGACGTAGAGACTGGTACCATGTGCACAACAGACCTGCCAATAAAATGTACATCAATACACTGCTTGTGGGGAAACAAATGACCATTGTACTTAGAACTGTTAAGCGCAAAAAGGACACGTAAAATGCGCTGCTGAACGATGTGGATGAAAATGCAATACTTACAGTTCATGAGTCCTGATGCCAAGGTAGGACTCTGTCTACTGCAGCACCCCTGCACCCTTACGTCCAGGGTCTATGAATAAATTATGCGATTATTCTCCTATGTAAATAAACTAGTGACATATTCATGAGGAGATGGGTGATGGTGGGACCTCAATTTCCGGCCTCTTCTCTCTAATGAATGAAGCCCTTTATGCAGTAAAAGAGCAAAAGAAAAGAGAACCTTCCCTAGTCCTCTCTCTTTTTATTTATTGTATAAACATAGACTTAGGTACATAATTACACCAAGAACGGCCATTTTATTTATCTAAATTATTACTTTGCATCATGAATTTTCTTTTTATTATTAATTTGCTAATAATCATTGTTATGTATGGATGTGTGGAATGTGATGAATGCTGATTTTTTTTGTCCAACTTTGTATTCATGTTTTAAAGAAAATAGACCACATGTTCAACCATTTCTATAGACCACAACACAAACTGTGTTCGTTGTATCGCCCTCTGAAAGATGAGTTTGAGTTAGCACTCAAGGGGGGATATTATCAACGCTTCGCGATAAACATCATAAATCACGCTTAGCGCGATTTTGAATATTGACGCCTAACACTGGTTTACATCGCCGTGTTAGCGCCGTATTTACAACGTCTTGCTCACAGGCGATGTACAAACCTGCGATAGACGGCGATATTCATCATTAGCGTGTGAAATCGAGCGATGATTTCACACGCTAATGAAAAGCTTGATAATAGGGGAGTGTGGTCGTAACCAAACAATCCACCTCCCATTCAAAACATGCCTAAGTCAAGTTTTGACCAAGCGTTAAGGATCCTGCGAAAACCACGGTTAGCGCGGCTTTCATCATTGCTTCGTGGTTCCGGGGCCGCGTTGTAAATAACGCGATGTCCTGTTCGTGACCTTTTGTCATGGTGATACAGGAAGGTACGCTTACTTTGCATCTCATTAGTGAATGGCAGCTAACATGCGCTAATGCTTTTTAGCGCCACCTTGCTAATAGGGCGATGAAATTATCGCCGCTTCAATGGCAAAAAGTGCCACTAAAGCGGTGATAATGCCCTTGTAAATATGCCCCAAGGACTGAAATATGCGCCCTGCTCTCTTGCTGGATCACATACAATAAGGGTGTTGTACTCAGGTCCAAAGACCTTTGTGGAGTAACACGAAGCATAAAAGAAGGGCATCTGGTCCGGCCCCCACACCCAAAAATGTGCTACATTTGCTATAACACGGGGCCGGACGAAGCCCCCGCAAAGTAATCAAGCAGTGCATATGCCTTGTTAGTAACATGCAAGACTTTACAGTGCGAGCATAACCCACTCAGCTTCCGAACAAAAACGAGAAGTTGTGACCTCCAGGTTACCTATGTATCCGCAAGAAACGAGCTCTCTGACTAGAATTCACAGCTGTGACCTGCAGGTTGCATGCATATAAAACCTCTGAGCTATTTTATGAAGATTCAAAGCTGACGTGTAGACTACACACAGTTCATTCCAGCAAGCAATGCAACAGGGAGCTCGGCCCATCCCACAGCTAATGCGCACAGGTCGGAGAATGTTCACTGCACGCATTCCATGATTTAAGAATAGATTAGTGGGTTTCCACCAAGGGCTCGAATTCTGGACTGGCCTGGATATCATTAAATGCGTGGGAAAAGACAGGACACCACACCTGCAAGTAGTCCTCACCTCACCCCGTACAGAAAGTGGCCTTACCAGGTGAAGTGCTAAGAGTGTGCGCCAAGGAAGCGATAGAAGGGAGCCCTGGTGCGAACAGGCTCAACAGAACATACCTCATAACTAGAAGGCACTCTCTGGAAAGGAGGAGGATAAAGCGTGGCAGAGAGGATGGCGGCAAGAAGGTGGCTGACTTCGGGGAATAACGCCACCCCCCTCCCAGTCACAAATGATGCCCCCAAGTAAGCCTTGGGATGCTAAACGTAGGGGAGCTGCAAAATTAAGTGTGGAGGGACCCCAAAGCAGACACTGCACTCACAGATAAATCCTGGCTGCCGGTTGGCTAGAGGAACGAATGTACAGTACCCAGATAGGCCTAGCTTTTGTGGGGGTTACCCAAAAACAGCTAAACACTGACTGCCACGAACTGGAAACACCATCATTTGTTTACGTGTGCCTCCATGTACTTGAACTAGGCTCAAATGGCGGGAAATATTGGACCTTACATTTGATCAGAGCAACCTGCCCGAGAGCAGTGACCAAAATATATAGCACCAGCAGGAGGCAACACTCCCCCCCCCACAATAGCATGCATGTTCTATGCATAAACAAAACACACCACACAAATTCTGTTTGGGTAAAAAACTGCTGCAGGTTTATAACATACACCGTTATGTAATATGGTGGGTTATCTTATGGGTGATCCAAGGGCAGGCAACCATCTGGGCCAAGCAGCACAGGGGCGAACCCCCTCTGTGCTGCCCCTTCCCGGATCACGGTCCCTTATTACTCACGCCCCTTTCAGGGCGGCGCGTAGCAAGGCAAACCCCCGGTTGTTCAGGCCCACAACCGCCCGAAGGACTAACGGGGCGCCGACACGGTTTTCCAGGAACCTCCCATGAGGCTCCTGGGCTCTGGCACCCCCTATGGTGCCGTGCAGAGGTACCCTTTGGTACCCATTTGCTTCCAGATCGCCCTGTAACTCCGCCACAGCTCTGGAGGCGGCCACCGTCGCCGCCAGAGCCCCCCACCAAAATAGCTATAGTCTTGCCCGCTAGCTCTCCTGTCTAGAGTCTCCTGCAAATCTAGATGGAAGGGAGCATCCCTACTGGTTATCGATACCCCATCCATATCCCAATAGCCCTAGACGTTAGCTTGGGTCAGCTAGTGTCTGAAGAAAAAAAACGCCCTATATGTTGTGAAGTTGTGCCAAGCACATACACCTCACACCACAAAGTTCCACTGCGTCACATGACTCAGACCCGTCCCACTCAGGGCGGGACAGTTTCAGACACCCTGGCTCACGATGCCCCACCTATTTGCTGATCACACTGGCTGCCGCTAAATCAATGCGCACAGGGATGTTCATAACAGGTGTATGACCATTGAGCACGGCTGCACCCCCGCACCTGCCCTGCATCCCATATTCTTATAGGAATTTCAACTGCTCAGCTCCCTCTGGTGAAGCCCCCTAGGCATACCCGCTTAGAGAATCTGTCTGATTCGGTACAGGGCGCACTGTCTGTAATCTAGTGCCTAACATTTGATGTGGGAGATGCCACACACCGCCTAGGTCATGGGAACCTAAAGGAGCACACCATTTTTTCCCCGGGCATACCTTTACATGGGCCTGGCTCCACCCAGCTGTAACGCCAGAGACACACCTCTTAAAACTCTTTACTGGTTATGCCACTTGGCACCCTTCTGGTTGCAGCTTTGTATTTGTCAAGCGCGCATGCCCCCGGAGCATGATGTCGCTGACTAACCAGTGTATGTTACCCACTTGCTGATACTTAACTGTCGCTAACTGCCCTTACGTGGATCGAAGGGTTGTTGGATGCTACCCCAGGACTGAAGACTTAATGCTCCCGCCCAGTTTGACCCCAGAACTTGGGGGCAACCCCAGTAGTGACCATGCCTTTCATGGTACCTCTACCCCAGCGCTTGATTATCCATGTGTTAGGGACCCCAGTCCCAAAAGATGCCCCTTCCATTGTCTGGCTCTAGCCCGCCGAGGATAACCTGGGGGGCAGACAAGTCTGTGGAAACAGAGGGGAAAGTTGTGTGGAAATACCTGCCCTTTCCTGAATTTTGGGACACCAAAAGGTCAAAAATACCCTGTCGCCATTGGCACTAATGCAGTGCTTACCAAACATTTCCGCGCCACAGCACACTTGTTAGCTGACAACTACCACCACCCGCCTGCTGCCCTGGTTAAAGCGCGGGTGAATATGTCTTAACTGAAGCTAACTGATACCGGCCCTTGGCTGCAGGGGAATGCCCACCCAGTGTACATGGTACCTGCTTCTATATGGTGCCGCCAGGTGTTCCCCATGAAGGCCCTTGTATCCAATTGCACAATGCAGTCTCAGTATTTTGCAGTGCCTCTCTGCGTTGAAATTCCTTGAGTAAGTGTAAAATTATACTTTCTCATCATTGGGCCGTTGGCAAAGGCAGACTGTTATTTTGCGGCTTCTGACATTGCCTCCGGATATATACTACAAAACCACAGTACCTACTACACGCCAGTACCCTTGGCTTTAACAATGCGTGTTAGTTGTATAAGATAACTGAAGCCACAATTCTGGCTTCCCTGCGTAGCATATTGAAAATGCTTCTATTCCGAACTGGTGGAACTGTCACCTTAACGTGTTGAACATTCATTAAATGTCTCCCTTCGAAGAATAGCAAGCTCAAACGGGACCATTACACTAATCAACTTCCGCAACAGCCAGACAGGTCACCTGCACGTAATCCAGGTGCCAAAAGCGGAAGCACTTTGGAAACGGAATAGTGGCGCACCATCCCCGCGTTGGAGACAAAATTGACCTCGCTGTACTGCGAAAGAGGCACATGCGGAGACAAAATATCTATTCTTTGCAAAACAGAGCCTGTCCGTAACTTTTGTCTATATAGGGACAAAGGATGGAACATGATAATATCACTGATCACGTCTGTGATGTCATATACGCTACCTCTGGCATATTTCTCATAGTTAGTCATATATAACTGACACCGCACTCTCCTCCTGTGCTTAGTGTGATCTTGGCCCTTTTTGGTGTAAGCAGAGCCCCGTGAAGTATACTTGGCTTCTGGCCGATAATGCACAAGTGTTAGGTGAGAAAGATGAAACCATACTTGCCGAGCTCCGGCCAAAACCGACAGCCATTTTACCATTTGTCATCAGTAGCACATACATCAATAAGACATTGATAAGTGCCACATGCATAACTCCTGGTGCCAAAGGACCTTGTTGGCACAAGCAGCGAAATCTTCGCTCAATGCAATAATACAAAACAGAATTGTCACGGCGCACGCCACCCAGGCGCCAAATAGGACACCGAGGTATACACCGAACATCCCAACTCCAAAGGAAAGGCCCCACAAACCCAACCACCTGCGCAAGTCACTCACCAAGGCACCGCTGAAGGATCCACCCCTGAACAACGCCTTCAATGAATAGCAAGCTCAACCGCAAGTGGGACCATTACACTAAGCAACACCACCAATCAACGGAAATCAACCATACCCCCCTGTAAAACAGGTAAGTGTGTGTGAAACCCACCCATGGCCAGACGAAACCATAGAAGCAGTTTATCTGGGGCATTGTAGAGCGGTAACCGATACTAGACAACCTGTCCCTTCTATATGAACTCGATAATCATGACAGAGTGCCAAGTGACTTAAAAGGAGGCATATCAACTGTAACAGCACCCCGCGGTCCAAAGGCTCTTGCTATAAGAGGGAACCCCAAAGAAGGTGCTTTCTTTACCTGCCTTCGCATAATCTGCGGTCATGTGACCTTGACTGGTGGCGTGCTATACCTGAACCTGACGGATAATGAAAACTCTGGCACTGCAGCCATGAACGTTAATTAAATGTAGACCAGTGAACCGAGGCAACTTCTCAGGAGTTTATACTCGCAAAGCTGAAGTCATGGGACAATCGACACCTATAGGGGTACCAGAGCATGTTGAAAATGATCCCTTAATAGCCTTCTTGAATGCTTTAAACCAAGAACTAGTTTCTTTGAATTCCTCTAAACCTGTGGGAGCGAAACTAACATCAACGGTCGCACTACCGACCCACAGCGCTCCGATTACCGACCCCGGTATGCCTACCCGCAACGCTGCACCATGCGCTGCTTGGGCCATGTGGTCCACACTTACAACATCACTAAAAGGTTTTTTTTTGCTCGAAAAAGAACCTCCTATATGCTAAGTGGAAGAGTCACCAATTATTTTCAGTCATAATAGTGAGCTGCTGCTGTGTTGCCGTGTTGAAAACACGCCACCATCACTGAATATTGTATGCAAACTCATTTAGAAATTGGAAGGGTGTGTCCGTGCACTGTCAGTAACCTTCCCAAGGTGGGCATAAAGAGCTGGACTGTATCAAATTCAACGCTGTTCCAAACAGTGGCCCCCAAAGAAGTTTCTACCAAGGGCAGCTGCTAATACTATCGCATGTGCTGTTGTGCCCGAGTAGGCACTCCTGACCTCAAACCTTCAAAATGCCGTGTTAAATGTGCCAGAGCCCCCCACGCATCCTGAAGAAGGCTGTGCATTGCCCACAGAGAGAAGGTGTTAATCAATCACTGTGCCCCCCCCCCCCCCCGGCACCATCAGGCACGTCTGTGTTTCCCCACCCGACCATCAACATTTGCTGTGCTACGATAACCAAACATCAAAAGCCCCTTGGAGGCAGTAACCGCAAAAACCTCCTCTCCTCCGAAACGAGGGTAAAGGGTATGGCTAACCTGTGCAAGCAAGGCCTATATACCCCCCCCCCCCCCCCCCCCCGTTCCTCACGCCCCGGAAGTGACGCGTCCTACGCGCCGCAGCCCCTGGCTGCCAGAGCAGGGGGACTCCTCCCCGAGGGGTTCACATACTTAGGAGAAGGGGGGTGGGCTGGTGCCTTGCTGGCACTAGAGGCCCGCCCTTCAAGGGCACACTGCGGGCGCCAGGGCAGACTCAGATAACGAATAGGCAATTCGAACCTCTTAGAAACGCGGTGTCTGGTTGCGGGATTTTTAAACCAAACAACGTTTTTGAGAGTGTTTGTGGCTACACGGAACAAGTGCTCGCATTCACTAGGGAGTTTACTTTCTTTACACCCTCACGGGTCTACGGTTTGCATTTTAGCATCCCTCGTGGTCGGTATCACATGCATTCCCTCAGTTTACACAGCTGCAGAGAGCTGCTCGGGTGCAGGGACTCTTAAGAAGGGGTGAAAAAACAACAAAGCCTTATTAACAAGCAATTGGTCTATTAAAGACCTGTGAAGTACTCGGGTGCGGCTGTGTGCGCCCGGGAAGCCACACAACAGGGGGAGGCTGAATGCCTTTGAGCCCAATGGGCGTTGCGCGCCTGCTGCTCATGCTTATATTTTGTTTACATTTCCTGTATTCGTTGTCAACCCTATTCTCTCCGATCTTTTTAACAAGAAAGTTGAAATGCGTCATGAAATGAACCTCTCCTCCGCTTGTTGTATTAAGTTAAGAACGAGGACCACGTGTTCCTTTCACGCATACTCCTCTGATGTTTGCGTTTCTGCTCTTCCTGGTGTGACTGCACTACAAGTCCCGTGATGCCCTGCGCTACCGCGCCCCCTGTCAGCGGAGCTGTGTCCCCTCCTAGGCTCTGCCCGTGCAGTCTGTGCCCGGGCTTGGAACGATGGAAGCCTGCTGGGCTCTGCTGCTCGCGCCCTTCGCCCTGCTCCTCCTCGCGGCGCCCTATATCAGGTCAGTGCTGCTGCTTTTAAGCTTACTCCGTTCCTGAGCCTGCCCAGTGACGCACTTTGTACACACAGAGTGCAGAGCGCTTCATTCATTCTCTGTGCGCGCGCCCAGCAGCCACCGCCGAGCAGAGAGGGCACCATCCTGCACAGGTTGCCATAGCGTGCATCTGTGGGCATAAGGACCGCTTCTTTGATGCATCAGCACACCGCACAGCCGAGCACCATACCTTGCCATGCACGGGAAGCCAGGAAGCACTGCATACATAACTCACCATCATAGATAGAGTGCACCATACCTTGCCATGCACGGGACAGGAAGCACTGCATACATAACTCACCACCATAGATAGAGTGCACCGCACAGCAGAGCACCATACCTTGCCATGCACGGGACAGGAAGCACTGCATACATAACTCACCACCATAGATAGAGTGCACCGCACAGCAGAGCACCATACCTTGCCATGCACGGGACAGGAAGCACGGCATACATAACTCACCACCATAGATAGAGTGCACCGCACAGCCGAGCACCATACCTTGCCATGCACGGGACAGGAAGCACTGCATACATAACTCACCACCATAGATAGAGTGCACCGCACAGCCGAGCACAGGGCCGGCTTTAGGGCGGTGCGACCGGTGCCACCGCATGGGGTGCTGGCTTCCTGGGGGCGCTGTGTTTTAAAGTTTATTATGCTTTTGAAGCACCTGCTGCAGCGTTTCTTTCCCCCTGGCAATTACCAGGCCTCCAATAAATGTCAAGATAACTCGTGTGATTAATTATCTTCCTGGGGAGAGATCAGCATTTTGTATAGTTGAGGTTTTGACTTAGGTGAAGTTAGTGCAGAGGGTTAATATGCCTGCTGCAAAGAACGTGTACCAAGTAGATTACAGAGTGCGTATGATGTAAACAGATCAGCAGGTTACTGCTTTCAAAAGAGGCATCCTTTTGTTATTTGCAATTTATAACTTAAAGTCCTAATATAGAATAGTTAGCTATTAACTTTAATCCTAGAACTGCATACACACTGCAAAGTATACATTATTAGAACATTGATTAATGTTGCAAGAAGGGTTAATTTGGCTAGAAATCGATTATTATTAAAGAAAACTCCCAACTATGCTGCTTCTTTTTCGACTCTGAGTTTGTGCTTCTCCACACCAAGCACTCTTAAACTATACTGCCTACCAGTATGGATGACATGTGACTCCTACACTTTTAGTCCTTTGACTTAAATAACATTTCCTATACACTGATTTACACACGTATGATTGATTGTCTCTGTGTAATGTGCATGTGATTCAAAGTGCTCGGACACCCTACACTGGTATGAGTGGTGCTATATAACTAATTCAATGCATCTGAGAGAGTGTGGTTATGGAGACTTGGTCACTGTTAAAGGGTGCTAGTGAGAGAATCCGTGGTGGAGGTGGTCATTGGGGGGGCGCCAACAAACATTGTCGCACAGGGCGCCACAAGCACTAAAGCCGGCCCTGGCCGAGCACCATACCTTGCAATGCGCGGGACAGGAAGCACGGCATACATAACTCCCACCATAGATAGAGTGCACCGCACAGCAGAGCACCATACCTTGCCATGCACGGGACAGCCAGGAAGAACGGCATACATAACTCCCACCATAGATAGAGTGCACCGCACAGCCGAGCACCATACCTTGCCATGCACGGGACAGGAAGCACTGCATACATAACTCACCACCATAGATAGAGTGCACCGCACAGCAGAGCACCATACCTTGCCATGCACGGGACAGCCAGGAAGCACTGCATACATAACTCACCACCATAGATAGAGTGCACCGCACAGCCGAACACCATACCTTGCAATGCGCGGGACAGGAAGCACTGCATGCATAATTTAGATAGACTGCACCGTCCTGCAAGAGGAGGCACAGTATGCGAACACTGTACGGGTAACAAGGCACGTATCACCTGCCTGCACGAGGACTTTAGTACACGCTGCAAAGAATGCACTGCCTGCATCATCCTGCACAGTGAAAACATTGTATCCCTCTACATAGGGCGTGCTTTGTACAGGCGGCGCACTATCCATTGTGCTAAAATACTGACCATACTGCAAAAAATGTATATTTCATCACCCTGCACACAGGGCAGGCAGAGCATTCACCACTCTACAGAGGCCACAACATGCACGAATCTGCCCATGGGCACCGTGTGGATCACGCTGTACAGAAAGCTCAGTGTTGTAACTTGTAATGTTGCTTTCCATCCTCTCCCTTAGCTATCTGTTCCCTGCTGCTCAGCCAGTATGAATGTGATGTGTGTGGAATGGTGAAATGCTGGAGTACCTGGTGTGGTTGAAAGAGAGACAGTTGCAGTGTGTGGGCCAAGCAGCCAGGGTGCTGCTCCTGGTGGGGCTTAACTGCTGACCCTATTATCTTACTTACCATCCTGTAACTAAGCATAATAAACATCTTACCTACGACCTACTTCATGGCTACCTTTGGTCTTCTTTTGGATTACATCAATGGTGACGATTTGGAGAAAAAACCTATGTGTCCTGAAAAATGAACTGTACTGGAAACTTGAGGAAAAGAAGCTTGAAGCAAAATAACGCCCCCTCTAGCCCCACCTGTGTCCTTTACCACCTGGACAGCCTGCCTGGGGCGTTTGACCTTTCTTACATCGAGGGATCTTATGAACTTGTGGCTACAACATGGTGCTGGATTCCTGTTTTCCCTGTTGTGTTACTACATTTAAAGTGCACATTTATTGAACTGGCTTCATCTGCAGTAACTGGCTGTGTATTTTAACAGACTCCATCAACAGGTGCTGGAGGTGTAGTTGAACAGGCACTACCAAGGTGGTGTGACTTGCTGTGAGCACTTCGAGAGTCTGTGCCTGAGGAGACACCTTTGAGGAGACAGCAGCGGCATCCAGTGTCAACACTGACTTTATTTTCGACATCGGAAGCTGTTCGGGTAATTTTCAATGGCAAACCGAGTGTCCACCGTTTTATATTGGTGGGTGGCTCTTTAACTATTATCTGGGAATTGTGGTCCGTTTGCCATCACCCTATGCGGCATTTGAATCGGCTGCAGACCGCCAGACTATCATTAATGGCCGGAGCACGCACACCTTACCGTAGTCTCTTATGTTGCGTGAAGCTCTTGTGTAGTCATCGCTGACCTCTTGGAACGCGAGCTGTCCCACGACGTTGAGTGAGCACGCACTCGCTGTGAACCATCCAACACCGGTCTCCCCTGCACGCCGCCATCTTGGCTGCCCGAGGTTGCTCTTCAGGCTGCTGTTAGCGGGAGCTGCAGCGGCTGCCGGAAAGGCCTGCGGCGAAGAGTGTTTGTCAGAGTTGCCGCATTCCTTATTGTGGTGCTCTAGTGGTTTTGCATCTCGCTGTCCAATAATACTGAAGTAAATTTCATAAAACACCATGGACGCTAACAACAGACTTGCTGAAATGATACTGTAGCCTTTTCAGCAAACTGAGGACTACTTCAATAATTGGACGCTCTAATAGGTGTAACTGAAAAGCTCCGATATGGCGAAGAACATGAGTACAGTTTTGTTGACTACAGCGTGCATCGCCGGGACCTACGATGCAATGGAAGGGGAACATGAGTGCCCTGCCCTGTGTTTTGTCCAGATCACTATACTCTGCAAGGAGTGAAGTGCTGTGGCCGTCTGGAACTGTTCAACTGCGAGTGGGTGTCGGAGTACTACAACAGTCATCGGCATGTTTTAATTTCCGTTTCCATCCCGATAATGGAAGGAGCATAAAGGTGAAGTTGTTCTAATTCTACTTCTACAATGGGTTTGGGTGAAATATCGCTCATCAGGGCTGCATCAGTGATTCTTGTTCAACTTTGCTGCCATGGGTGTTATACGTCATGCTCTATTTTGCTTAGTTTGCTGCCAAGTATGCCATGTTTTTACTGGGTGTGTTGTGGCTCTTGTCATGTGGCTATCATTAATTTCTAGCCTATGTTTATTGTGCGATGCTTGGGTGTCTGGTCTTATTAGTGAGTAACTTTGCGGCATTCCGTTTCTTTTCGGGTTGTGTATCCTGTGTTTTACCTAGGGGTGCGTTTATGGGTTGTGTACCCTGTGCTATTGACTTACCTAGGTGTGCGTTGAGGGGTCATGCACCCTGTGCTGTGTTTTGCCTAGGGGCGTGTTGAGGGGTTGTGTACCCTGTACCGTTATTTCACATAGGTGGGCGTTGAAGGGTCGTGTACCCCGTGCTGTGTTTTGCCTAGGGGTGTGTTGAGGGGTTGTGTACCCTGTACTGTTAGTTTACCTTGGTGTGCGTTCAAGGGTCGTGTACACAGCTTGTGTCACCCTGCTCAGACGGGCCCTGGGACACCTCACACAGGTTGTTGAATGCATTGCCCTTCCTAAAGACACAATGCAGTTCCCACACTGCACTACTCTGCAGAAGGTCACACCTTGCATCACCAGGCACACATGCACAACATGGGCACAATATGCACCACTAAACCGATGTGGCACAGTATTCACCATCCTGCCAAAGGTTCACAGCATATGCCTCCAGGCACAGGGGCCACAACTACACCAACCTGCACCGAAGTGCAGTGTGCTTCAAGTTACACTGGTTGTTTAATACATTACCCTGCACTAAACACATTGCCTTGTAAATAGCTAAACTAAACCTCCCTGCACAGCTCTCTGTATCTTTCTGCACAGACGCCCATCGTGCATCACCCTGCACATGCACACATCATACCCCACCCTACACAAGGGGCACAGCATGAACCACTGTGCAGCTAAGGCACAGTGCAGACCATCCTGCATACACCGTCTTGCACAGCACTGGAGTTTCAGCTGTGCAAAGAAGCCCATGCGTGGGTCCTGTGCTCAGTGTCCTACCGGAACCAAGCTGCACGTGACCAAAGAACCCCGTCAGTCCTGGGTCGCTTGTGTTCCGGTTCAGGAATGGCCTGGCCCAGGGGCGTAACACAGGCCCCTGCAGCCCCTGCGGTGCAGGGGGGCTCCAAGCACCAGGGAGCCCCCTCAGCACAGCACTCTGGCCGGAGAACTCCTGATTGAGCCCGCGGGGCCCCTCCACGGACCTTGCAGGGCCCCCTCAAGTTTTGTTACGCCAGTGGTCTGGCCTCGCAGTTCTTCGGGCTGGACTGTTCCAACTGGAGCAGTGTCAAGAGTGATTTGCACTTGGCTGCAAAGGGTCACATCATGCACCAATAAACTAGGGTTTTTAAGTGCATTGCCCTGAGCACCATATGCAGTGCCTTGCACCAGGCCTAAGCTGCACAGTCGAACAATATGCACCAATGTGCACAAGGGTGGAAAATGTACCTTTTTGTTCAGAGGGCACATATGCATCAACATAAACTGGAGCAAAAACAACAGTTGATGGACAAAATGCAGAACAATGTCATACATTCACCCCAGTACAGAGATCTGGGCCTAAATCCATCGTTTTTTTGCTCACCATGCCTTTCCAGTTTGAACCCAGCCTTATGCAAATCAGTCTTGACCGTGTGCCTCATGGGAACAGTCCAGCCCGAACTGCCAAGCCTGGTCCTCCCTGGACTGTAAACAAGCATCCTAGGACCAGTTTCGGGGTTTCACCCTTCTTCAGCCTGGATAGCTTGATTCCAGTGGCATGGAGAGCACGGGACCCACGTCTGGGCATATCGTTCCCACTCGGGGTGACAAATGCAAAAACAACAGTTAATGGACAGAATGTAGAACAATGTCATACATTCACCCCAGTACAGAGATCTGGGCCTAAATCCATCGTTTTTTTGCTTGTTTTTTTGCTCACCATGCCTTTCCAGTTTGAACCCAGCCATATGCAAATCAGTCTTGACCCTGTGCCTCATGGGAACAGTCTAGCCCGAACTGCCAAGCCAGGTCCTCAACATAAACTGGAAGCACAACTTGTACCACTCTGCAAAGGAGCGTCACACTATCACCTTCTACAGCAGACATAATGCCTTACCATCTACAGACGGATCAGCTAGCTTCACTGTGTAAGCATACTTCACTAAGCGCAGGTGTTCAACGTATATCATAGGGGAAAAACGCACACCACTGTGCACAAGGGCACAGCATTCGCAGTCATGAATCACCTTGCACAGTGGCGCAGCGTTTATCGCACTGATCAGGGGCAGCGCATACCTGGTGGCAGAGGTGCAGCTAGAGCCACATTTCGGGGGGGGGAGGGGGGGGGGTTTCTACTAAAAATTTCGGGTGGGGGGGCTGATTCTTTCAGCAATATGCAGAGTGGGAGCAGGGGCTCGAAGAAGAGGTGAAAACACAACAAAGCCTCATTAACAAGTAAATGGTCTTTTAAAGACCTGTGAAGTAGAAGCTGTCTCAGCCAAGCTGACACACGACGGGGGGCCTCAAGCCCTTTGAGCCCAATGGGCGTTGTGCGCCTGCCTGGGGGCGCAGAGGAAGAATGTCTTAGGACAAGGAGAACAACACCGCGCCATCTTTAACAGAAGGTACCACATACATCCGCATGCACAGGAGTTGTGGTGCACACCACCTTTCAGAAAGGGCACATCATGTAACAGGACACAGTAAACTTGAGCATCACCTTGCAAAGGGCATAATATAAGGAGCATAGTGCATCAGTGATAGGCATGTAGTGGTTCTTCTGGCCATGCTTACAAAGATGAGACCTCTGATCTTGTATAAATTGCTTTTGCATTAGGGTAATTTGTTTGCAGTTTTGATCAGTTACAAGCAAAACTTTTGTGCCTAGTTTCCACTGTTTACAAACTTGTAGCACCCACGCATTGTCAATACCAGACGGTATGATCAGAGCTTTAAGTGGGATGAAAAAACTGGCGGGGGGAGGGAACTCTCAAAGGGTCCTGGCTGATGTAATTAAGGGTGTGGCTTAAAAACACTTAAGCTATAACTCTATGCTCAACGAGGTCTGTTTCTCGACTGGTATTTTGCCCCTTCTGTCATTGTATCCAGCTATATAATACAAGTAACATTATGCCTACAACAAGCCAGGACTGTTGGCTTTGTCAATGGTTGTTAGTTGCATAAGATAAATAAGCAACCACTATGACTTTGTTGTTTATAATATGCTTCCGGTCTGAAATAATGAGACTGTGAAAGAACTAAAACGAGTCTCTTTGAAGTTACATCGCAGGCAGTGAAGGGTGGTACTGCTGCTGAGTTAAGATTTTTTTTCACTCTGAGGGTGAGGGGCAAAGTGGATAGCCCAATAGGGACCCTTCTCAGCACCTGCTTTTTAGAACTGCCAGTGCTGAGCACCGGCAGGACCCGGCCCACTTAAAGCCCCGGTTATCATCACCCCAACTCGCTTGAAGTCCTAAACCTGACCTGGAACTGATACCAAAGCTGAGTCTGTGCGGTGAAGGCCGCCCACAGTCTTCCTCAGCGGGATCTCAACCCACTGAGCTATCTTGCTGGCTCCCTTATCCACATCCCATGACTAAGCTGCTTTCAGATTTCAGTGCTCTGTGTGTGCAGCGTCAGAGGCCCTGGCACGCTAACGCCGTACCTCTTTTGTGTTTTTGTCCCCACAAAAGAGGCAGGCCTCAGATTTTAAAAGGGCTTAGCAGGCCTGAAATGGTTGTAATCATGTAAATCCTGCTGTGAGATTAGAGGGTCCGAGCTCCAGCTTTCAGCTATATATATAGGGCGGAGGGTAAGCCCGTTCCTAATGAGAGATTACACCACTCATTCCCTGTTTGGATGCTCCTAAAATGGCCATTAGAAACCCTTCCTGTTAATGAACCTTGGTATTTTAAGGCAGGGAACACCTACCACACGCTGCGGTCTGCATTTCAACAAGCACTGCTCTCCTGAAACTACCTGGATTTACTTCAGCCTCTTCTTGCAGCCCTGACAGGTGGGCAGGACCTCAGCATCAGCAAAGAACTCCTGACCAGGGACCTCCAACCGCTCCTATAATGAGACCCGCCTCTGATCAATGCTAAGAATCCACGGCCACTGATAAATATTGAATGTTTTACAATAATGACCTCTTTGGACAAAAATATTACAAGATTAGAGCCCAATTTAAAAAGGTTTATCATAATATATAAGGTAAATAATATAATGTATAGAATTATAACTGGGTAACTGTGAGTACCTAAGAGTATCATTTTGAAATAGAACCAAGGGGTTCTAAATGATATAGTCATTTGTAGCATCCACCCCAGCCCAGGAGCATGCAAATGAATACGCCACACACGGAGCTCTGTAACAGATGTCTTTATTCCTCAGCGTACGATCACACACTGCACTCATTACGTCGTACCCTTTTATAACCACACCTTCACTCCTCCCAGTAAGTTACGTAATTTCTCTGTTGAGTCCACCCATCACTGCAAGGGTCCTAGCACACAGTATCACAACACTGTAATTTATAACCCTGAGATGCAAAACATCCCCATAACTCGAAGTTACCCACCTACAGTTTTATGGTATGAATGGCCCTCAAAATCATCTACCTCTGTTTATAGCTGCTAGGCTGAAACAGAGGAGTAATGGGGGAGCCATACATATTATGGCCTCTCCTCCCTGTCCCAAATGTGAAAAAAATACCTTACCTTAATCAACTCCCATCACCTTCCCTGTGTTTGCTCTCCCTCCTCCAGCTGTGCTTTCTGCTCCAGGCAAAGCATTCAAGCAGCGCTGCACTGACAGGCTCTCAGAGGTCCTGCCAGCCAGCCTGGAAGCCCTTCATGACGTAGCAACAGCGAGTAATGAGTTTTGTTATCAACTGTTGCTACTTCATAGCAGTGAATTACCAGTTTTGGAATCTTGTGTAATGGACCGATGCTTCCTATAGTAGGCATCCATAAGAAAATAATATATCAATGTGAAATGCCTCTACAGGAGCAAGAACATAACCCTATTGTTAATGGGATTTACAACTGTAATTTTATTATAGTGTATGCCTCATGCTGATTCATGCACTGTAGCATATCTCGTACCGACATTTCATAATCCCCATGCCCGTGATGCCATGGACAGTTGGATATCTTTTCAGTGCTGGCTCCTCTTCCTCTGGGCTCTGTACGTTGAAATTCCTAAAAGATATTCCACATCGTAAGACTAAGGGCAAAGTTTGTTCTTTCTTCGGGTTGTGTGAGGTTATTCTGGATTTTTCGCCTGCTTTGCCACTGTTACTGTTGAGAGACTACTGCAGAAAGCGTTGGTATGTTTTGTGATGAGACTGAAAGCAAAGGGTGAAAGAAATTAAGCAATTTACTGTGCATGCCCCTGGATTCACACCATATTTGTCCAGTGTTCAGTGCATTACTATAGTGGACGTCAGTTCGGTTGGAATAGGTACTATTCTTAGCCAATTAGTCAGAGGGAAATAGAGCACCGATATTTGCACCACTGAGTTTGAGAAATTGTAGTACCATTGAGCGAGAGGCATTCACAGTGGGCAGTAGAATGTTTAAAACTTCTCCCTAGGGCTCCAAATGTATCTTATGTACTGGCCTTAACCCATTCGTTTATTTTATTGGTGAAAATGGCAAGGGCGAGCAAGTCCGCGACTCATATGTTTGTTATTATGTCTCCAAAAGCATCATTTTGAAATGAGATTGATTTCAGGGACTTTGTTTTTTGTTTGGCACGTGAAGTTGAATGCATAGTTGGGCTTATTGATGTTATAATCTTTTAAGCAGCCAAAATCCAACGACTTCTATAAATGTCATTTGTATTCCATCTACAAATTGGGAATTATCAATATTGCATTACACACAACATCGCATGCGTGGGGTATCTCGTTATTTGCCCCTGCAACAAAACTTATGTGGGAAGTACAATATACCCATTGAAAGCAAGGATTGGATTCAGGAACATTATGAAACTATCAATAAAGTTGATGCTAGACTCCTCTTAGTGGAACATAATCCATTACTGTGCCAGAACCTATACCTTGTTTTTTAAATTGACCATATCCCTAAACTTCCACGGATTGGTTATCGTGAATTGATTGTTTTTAAGACAACATGAAAGTCTATGGATTTTTACATTAAACTCTGTAAGAAAAGTAGTTAGCAAAGAGGTATTGGCTTTAAATTTACTCTGCACCTATTCAAGTGCCAAAGGGGTGTTCTGAGCAACTAAGATATTCATTGGACTCATAAAGGTACTCCGCAAAGTATTAAAACAATAATATCAACTACACATAATAGGGGTTTAGAAATAGTTTTTGCACAATTAGGGCGTATTTTAAAAAACAACGTAACACTTATCAACATGTCCTTGTTCTCGTACAATGGAGAAGTTTATTTTAATGATAATGTGATCTCTGTGTGGTCCACCTTACATAATTATGGCACTTAAAAAGTTATTTCTCTGTCCATCCATCTGATTTTTTACATTTTTACCCTATATATGGCCTAGTAAAAATATCTTCAATTTCTTGGTAAATACATCTTTTCCCATCACTCTGAATCCCCCTTCCCAACATACATCTATTCTCCCACATACGAATACACTAAATATGACCACGAAATTACTCATAAACCAATTTCCCACACCGTCCTTAACCCATTCGCTTTTAATATTTGACTGCACCAATAGCAAACTGATACAACTCCTGAAGGTTCAAACTTTTTGAGGCATTGACCAACGCCAGATTGCAGAGATACACAAGATGACAATGACTTATTTTTATAGTTAGATGTACTTTCCATTCGTATTTAGCCTTTCCTACATGCCTGTTTCTTGGCCAGTACTTTGTATACCTCTTTCCTGAAGAGGGACTGTAACCCGTGTTGCAATCCAGCATTTGCCTACTCGACATAACACTTCTACTAACCGACCACAACAATGTAACATCTAACAGCATGTTCCTATAATGTTTTTTACAATGAATCTATAACATTAATGACAATGTAAACTGTATATCGTTCACTTTACATCTTGCATGCCTATTTAACTTTTACAACAGGTCCCCCACCTTGGATAATAATTTATATATCTTTTTCTCGAAGACAGACTTAGCCTGTGTTAAAATTCATCATTTGCCTATACAATACTTCACTTCCGTAACTAACAATCACATAGAAAAATCATGCACCAGTATTAGGCTGTGCCAAGATATTGTACCATTCTCTAACAATTCAACAATATATGGAATTCATATTGTACATGTATACAATTCAGACTTCTTAATAATCCATACTTAATGCTGTGGCTTCATGAGCGTTACTTTCTAACAAACCTGGCCATTCAACACCACTTTCGCCGATGACCTAGAAAAGAGATTCATATTAACACTAGTTGATGGACATGTCTGGTGTTTTTATGACCAGAGCAACACCTCTGGGAAGAGATTCCTCAGACTGCCCCAGACCTCCCTAGTCATACTTGAAACATGAGTGGCTCCAGTTACCAATGCAGCTCTTCTTGGGGAGAGAACACTCACATCCACACTCTCTCCTACCTTATAATGGTAAGACCCATCTATTAAACATCAGGCCCCCTCTGCCACATTCCCCTTAAGTGAATGTAATTTGGTAATTGTACAATTTTCTTTGATATACCTCTTTACTTACTGACCATACTACGAATTTTCCATTACAAGGGATAGACCAACTGTTACAATTTTTGTTTTTGCCGCTATATTATTGCTCATCATAGAAAGGGCGAAACACATGTGGGCTATATTATAAATATGTTGGCTGTACTCAAAATATGTCAAGGAAATTGTGACATTTTATTATTTATTAAAACTAAAAATATAAATTGAGAGCCCCCAACATGTTTATTTGCACCTTGAATCGTCACAATAGAATATGAAATGTGGAATTCGCCCAACACTTTATTCTGGAAATAGTACTGTACAACAAGGAATTTGCCTGCTCGTATACGAATTGTTACCCTAAATTGTGTATCTAAAGGATTTTTCACTTGCTTAGGTAAAGGGTAACCCAACTGCAGTGGGTACCACTTACTTCACTGTTATTACGGAGGGGGGACACATACTGGTGAAAGAAACCAGCACGGGATTCTCCCTTTTTTCTCCCGGAGGACATCTTCTGATTTAGTTTTGTGATTCAACTCTAGTCCTTTGGGTTACCAAGGGTTCCTCTCTTTATTTATACGAAAGAAACCCTTATGCAGTGTTTATAACTGTAAAAGCCTATTATAAATTAGCAATAAATAATGATGTTAAATAATTCACTTTACAAGACTGGTCAGATTATGGTTAGCTGTAAACCTTTGTAAATCCAGCTGTTGTTATCTATGCATACTTTTAATCTCCCATGGTGGACCTCTCCCTATGCTAAATAGAGAGAACTTTGCCTATAATTTAACATATGAAGATTTCTGCCCAGACTGTGGAGTTTCCCATGTTAAAGTATGGGGAAAATAAAAAAGGTTTACACTTGGAAAATGTTTGTCAAAAAATATATGTGAAATATTAATGTAATATAATTTACCATATTTATTTTAAATGTAGAATTAAAGACAACTTTCTACAGTACTATACACGTGTTTAATAAATCTTTAATGTAAATATATTAAATTACATTCAAATAATTTTTTCGTAAGTTTAAATTTAAACAATGAATAAAAGCAAACATTTTTTACAGCGCATTATTAATTATTAAAAGTGATATATAAAATGAACGAACACAAATTTGATTATGCTTAATACATTTTTGTTACATTGATTTTAAAATGAAGTAAAGGTTATTAAAATGTTTTATAATTAAATAAAAATGTACTATATTTTTTAAATAATAAATTATAATTCTTTATATTTTTAATTACTTTAAATAATGTAATTTAACTTAGCATTTGTTCTTATGAAGTTTACATTTACGTCCCCGCCTCCATTATTTTCCATGGAAGGATGTTGCAGGTACCAGGAGGTGGCCATGTGTAATGCTAGACTTACTAACTTTTGTTTAGTATTAACTTACATTCGTAAGTTAGGCTCCACTCACTTTTTTACAGGGTGGAGAAGTGTTAGTCTACAGCACACTCTTACGTAATTTTACACTTGGATTTTGTGATTAGTCAAAAAAAGTAAAGTTAGTTTAAAGTGTGAGACTGAAGTTACAAATGTAAAGTACCTTTGTGACCAGACCAATGTGTTTTGAACTCTATAAGCCTATTATAAATGTCCAATAAATAATGATGTTAAATAGTACACTTGACAAGACCACTTACATTTAAGTTGGCTGTAAACCTGTGTTTGGGCAGCTGTTTAATGTGTTGCCAATGCATACTTTTAATTTATAGTGCCATGACTTGTCAAGACTCCCAACTTAGGCCCCAATTATGAGGTGGCCAAAATAGACTTGGCATTTGCAGTACTCCTTAAGTACCCATCGACACTGGTGCAGTTAAGACCTACTATTCTGAGATTTGGTCCTGGAAATGAGGCATAACACCCGGATTTGAACTTTATCACCTAACTCCTTCACGCCCCCACTCTCCACCCCTCCCCCCCCCCCCCCATGATGTGAATCCTGCTTTATTATTCTTAAAACTCCCTTTACTTTAATGCAAGTTAATGAGGAATTTAAAATCACCTGCATTTTCGCCTTAAAATATCTCCCATTCTACTCGACTTACCAGTCATTAAGACCTCCCTTTTCTCGTGTATAAATTAGCAATAAATAGTCTGAACAAGAAGTTAGAGATGGAAAAGAAACAGCCACATTATCGTTATGTAAAGTGAAATATTTAACCTAATAAAGCAGAACAAACATTTTCCAGGAAGGGATGAAATAAACCCGTGTGGGGCTGAGCAGACACCACGTGGAGGCCACTGCCAGCAGAACCCGAGGTCAGTTGTCGTTCAAGTGCAGACTGTCAGAGGCAAATGAGATGTTGTTTTCTTGCGGTTTAAAGTTCAAACAAAAAAATTGTCCTGTTTTTTTTTTTTCATTTGTAGGAAATGCAGACATTTGCTGTTTTTTTTTTTTTTTTTTTTTTTTGTTTTTGTTTTTTTTTGTGTTTTAAAAACCTTTATTATCATTTCAAACTGTACACCGCTATGTAGCCAACAACCCGGAGGCAGGCAGCAAAGTGACGTGGCGGCACACCGCCAAAGATTATCCACCTTGTACATCTGAGCGATATATCCAAAATATGAATATACACAATTTACAGTAACAAACAACCAAAAAGCGACAGACGAAGAACAGTAGCACATTCCAGTCATCAGTACTCCTGCAGTTACTAACGCGCACCTGTGCAATGCCGCAGCCTCGGGAACCCTAGGCGTCCCATCCAGTCATATCACAGCCCAGCCACCAGAGCAGCAGCGGCCTGGGCAGCGCAGCCCCAACGCCAATCAGCCTCCACATGCAGACCCAAAGTGCGCCCATATCAAATCACCAGTCCACTCGCCCACGGCCTCAATCCCCGCCAGCCGCATCTCTACTCGCCAGCCATTCTACTAGCGGCTGCCATATATCCACTGGTCGTGAACGCTGCGGCATCTGATCCCAATAGGCAGTGAGTTGGTCCTTGCAGTATATCGCAGACCTAACCCATCCCGCAACAGCCGGCGGAGCCTGCTTCTTCCAGTGTACAGCCAGTTGGCGCTTAGCGAGTAGTAGGAGAAGGGCCACAAGGCGACGCAACGCCGGGGGTATATTCTTGACGAAGCCCAGGAGGGCCACCAAAGGGTCCGGAACAATGCGCATGCCCACAATTTCACTGACAGCTTTAAATATGGCATCCCAGAAGCCGTCAATGGGACCGCATGTCCACACCAGATGGAAGAACGTAGCGTCCCTCACACCACATCTCCAGCACCTCGTATCGGCCTGCAGGCCCATCTTGAAGAGCTGCATAGGTGTACGGTACGTCCTGTGTAGGTAGTTGAAGTGTACCAGCCGCAGCCGGTAATTGGGCGACAATTGCTCAAGCTGGACACAGCAGAATTCCCATTGTTGTTCCGTGATGCGCACGCCCGCCTCCTCCTCCCACAATGTCCTGGAGTCCATATGCGCGACCGGCGTCGCACGCTGTGTAGACCTGTATATGCGTGTTATTAATTTCCGCGAGGAGGAGTTGGACAGCACGTCCTCCAAGGCCGCCAGTGATGGCGGGGCCTCCGGGAACGTAGGATATCTCTTCCTGCATGCCGACCGTAATTGATAGTATAGCAGCAGCTCCGATGCCGTCGGTTCAGGGGTCACGGCCATGTCAGGCAGTGTGATGAAAGTATCGTCCGGATACAGGTCACCTGCCACCGTCAACCCACACGCACCGGCCCGGCGCGCCACCGCCGCGTCCGTCAACGGACCCAACAGGGGATTTCCCTCCAGGGGCATGCTCGGGGCGTAGAGATCAGAGACGCCCGCGCGTCTGGCAATGCCCGCCCAGGCCCAACGCACCATTTCCACGGTGTTGATATCTTCCCTGGGTCGTTTATATTTCTGGTACACCGCCGTCCGTATCGGGCAGGGCGCCGCCACGTCCAGTTCTATCGCAACGTGTGGCTGGTAAGGAATCGGGTGGTGCCAGTAGTGTAAGTATTGTGCCTGCGCGCTGTACGCATACAGCTCAAAGTCCGGGGCTGCCAGGCCCCCCTGACTGAAGGGAAGTGTGAGGAGGTTCCAAGCCACTCGAGGCTGCCTGCCCGCCCAGACCAGTTCGATCACGGCTGAGCGGAGGCGACGGAAGAACGCCTTTGTTAGCGGTAAAGGGATGTTTACAAATAGGTAGAGAAACTTGGGCACCACGACCATTTTCGCGATGGCGATGCGGCCCAGCATGGACAGCGGCAGCGCCTTCCATCTCTTCACCTTGGTCTCCAGCCATTCCATGGCCACCCCAAAGTTAGACAGCCACACTTCCTGAATTGAGCGGCTGATCTGAATGCCCAGATACTTGACCTCGTCGGTGGCCCACTCAATCGGGAATTCCGTGTGACACACAGCCGTGCCGTCCGTCAGCGGCAGCATCACTGACTTCGACCAGTTAATATTTATGCCGGTTAGGCCGCTATAGCGTATCACCTCTCTCATCAGCGGATCAAAATTCTCTGCCGGGTTCATCATATATATGGTAAGATCATCAGCGTACAGCGAGATTAATAGGCCACGGGACGTGAATCCGATGCTGCGCTGGGTGTGGTGCTGCCTCAATCGAGCCGCCAGGGGCTCCGTGGCGATGGCAAAAAGCAACGGCGAAAGCGGGCAGCCCTGCCGAGTCCCTCTGGTTATGCGTATGGGCGCAGACGTTTGACCATTCACCCGCACGCTTGCCGTCGGGCCATTATATAGAACACCGATACGCCTAGCAAAGGGCAGGCTAAAGCCCATTCGAGTAAACAATGTCCGCAAGAATTTCCACTCCAGGGAGTCAAACGCTTTGGTCGCGTCCAGCAACGCCGCCGTCGCCTGCACCCTGGGGTCCAGGTAGTGTAGGAGCCCAAAGAGCACCCTCAAGTTTTGAGAGGTGGACCTCCCCATGACAAAGCCCGACTGATCCGACAGCGCTATCTGTGGCAGCATGAATTTGAGGCGGTCAGAGAGCAGTTTCGCATATATTTTAGCGTCAAGGTTTATCAGGGAAAGTGGGCGGTAGGAATCCGGGCTAGCGGGGTCCTTTCCTGGCTTCAGCAGCGTGATGATCAGCGCCTCACGCATTGACTGGGGAAGGATCCCCGTTTCTACCGCCTCCTCAAACACTCTGTGCAAGCGCGGGACCAGGATGTCAGCATATTCCTTATAGAAGGCCGCCGTAAGCCCGTCAGGGCCCGGTGCCTTACAGAGGGGTAAGCCAGCGATCACCGCCCTTATGTCATCCGGCGTAAATGGGAGATCCATGTATTGTCTGGCTCTATCATTGAACCACGCAAGCGCTATAGTGTCCAAGTACTCGCGGAGAGCAGTGTCGTCCGGATCCACCTTGGAGGTATATAATTCTGTGTAAAAGTCTGTCATAGTAGCAAGTATATCCGGCGGCTCCCGCACCACCGCGCCATCCTCCCTCCGTAATTCCAGGATATGATCCGCCCCACGCGGTGCCCGCAGCAGGTTCGCCAGCGTGCGGCCCGCGCGGTCACCCTCTCCATACCGTCTGGCTTGACAGTCTTTAGATAGGTACGCGACCTCACGGTCAGCTTCCTCCTGATATTTAGTCAGTGTCGATCGGAACATAGCCCTCGCGCCTTCAGAGGGCGCCGCGAGTAACGTGGACTCAAGCCGCGCAAGTTCCGCCTCCAAGGACTCAAGCGTGCGCCGTATGGTTCTTAAAACTCCCGATTTTAGTGACATGCAGTACCCCCTGGTGACTACCTTGCAGGCCTCCCACAGTATTCCCGGGGACTCTACGGACCCCTCATTAAGCTCAAAGTACTCCTCGAGCCTCTCGCGGAGACCTTGCTGGAATACCTGGTCGCGCAGCGCTCGGGAGGGGAACCGCCAGCTAAAGGGCGTAGCATATGTGGAGGGGGTAGCCAGTGACAACAACACCGGGGCGTGATCAGAGAGTGACCTCGGTAGGTGCTCCACCTCCAATACCGAGGTGTGCAGGTCCCTGGATAACAGCCAGTAGTCCAGCCGGGACCAAGCAGCCCTATGCGCAGTGATGCACGTACCCGCCCGATCTCCGGGGTGCAGCATCCTCCAGGAATCCACAAGCCCCGCATCTTGTATAATATCACCGAGCGTTTCCGCCGCTCTAGGATGATGGTCCCTGGCCGCGCCCTGCCTATCCATCGTGTCAGAGAGCACAACGTTGTAGTCCCCCCCCCACAACACTGCCGCCGGCCCCCGGGTCTGTACCTTATGCCATAGTTCTTCATAAAAGCCAGGGTTGTCATCATTGGGGCCGTATACATTCACCAGCACCACCCTCATACCATGCAGCGCCCCCACCAATATGATATACCTGCCATCTGCATCTCTAATCGTCTCATGGGTGGTCCATGGGAGCCCTCTCTTTATTAAGATCGCCACCCCTCTGGAGTAATTGGAGTATGCCGCATGCACTGGCTCTGCCCAACGATGCCGCCTGAGGAGCTGTGTCGCGGTAGCAGTTAGATGGGTTTCCTGCAGGAGGCAGATGTCTATGTCTTTCCTAAGTAGGTAGGCCTGCACTAGCCGGGCCTTGCGGCCGTCATTCATACCGCGCACATTCCAAGTCAGGCACCTCACTCTCTGCACTGCGCCAGGTACCTCAGAAGATTAGAAGCCAACCGCAGGCCATGATCGCTCAGCTCGCCACTCTCGCCCCACCTACAGACACTAGGGTCAAACACCTGTCGCACGGCTAGTAGTCTGGCACAAAAAGGAGCGCGGGACAGCGTGCACCATGATGGAAAACATTGCAGTGTGTACTGTACAGTAAAAGATAAATCACAGCGATGTGCTTCTTCTCGGTCGTCGCCACAAACCCCCGACATTTGCTGTTTGGTTTGGAGAAAAGTCAGAAGGATAATCTAGGTTATTTGCACCATGTTTTAGAAGCCTCTCGTTGTAAGAGTTTGTTGTGATATTTGAAGTATTAAAACAGTAAAACAGAAGATATATAAATAAACACCCCCTTCAACCATGCATTCTGGAAGGGCGGCCAGCAAGATAATGCAAATTGGAGCATTTCACCACCCCATGAAGCACATAAAGTGCTATATAAATTGTACAATAAAATACAATCTTTCTGAGTTCATCTTTTCCTACATTTCCTATTCCCTTATCACATCTTTCCGTTTTGTATTCATTCCTTCCTCACTCCCTTGCTTTCTTCAATCATTCTTTGGTTCTTTCCTTCCCCACTTAACTTCCTCCTTTCTCCTCAATGTCTCTTCAACCCTTAGATAATTTCCTTTTTTCTTTCTCCATCATTCCTTCTGTTATCTCTTTCTTCCCTTTTATCCTTTCCATTGTTTTTCTTGTCCTTCATCCATTACTTCTCCCGTCTGTACCTTGCTTTATCCACCCCTTCATTCCTTGCTTGTTCTAGTTTATATTATTTTCTCTTTCCATTTACCTACTTTGTTTCCTCTTCTTTTTCTCCTGTACCTCTCGTACAGCAGACCTCACAGAGAATTGCAAAGATTTTGTGTCAATAAAACATGCATGGCTAGCTCGTCAAGTCGATTAGTGTTAAGGTATCAGATGCTGAGATATAAATGTAATCAGAGCAGGTCATTCTTTCAAGGTTGTTGAAGTGCTTATTGGCCTCGGCTTACCGATCATAATACCCGCTATTAGCGCCAAGAGGTAATTCTATTTGCAAAAAGCACCAAAGATCTAAAGGCTGCTTGATACCATTGTACAAAATCTTGATGAAATATGCTTTCCCACTAAACTCTGCACTAGGGACACATTTCTAAGTGCAGGTACCACTTGCATGGTCAGTTGATAGCAGGCACCCGAATTGGAAGATGCAGAGCCAGGACTGAGGGCTACTTAATAATGTCTGCCCTACAGTAAGGAGGAGCAGTGCCTGGGGTTATAAACTCGGATTGAGTGGCCTTTGTCCCCACTGTTAGGGAGGGTAGCTGATTTCAAACCCAATGCCTTGGAGACCAGTTTTTGGAACAGTTAGTAAGTGGTGTGAGAGGGTGCAGAGGGAGACTGCCAGACTCAGTTTTTAGGTCTCGCCTGAGACAGCCCTTTAGCGCTGCTCTGGAGAGACTTATAGTAAGCGAGTTTTGGAAGTGCAAACAGTGGCTTTTCAGACCTCCAAATACAGTGCATGTGCGCCGGGCGCGCGCACCATTTGGCAGCCTGAAAAGCACTGCCTGATCACTTGCTTTGATGTCCTCAGTGAGCCGCGCGGCCACTGAGGACATCAAAGTGCACACCATTTGCCACCCCCTTCTTGTTTCCTTTGATCCCTATCTTTCCCTTCCTCAATCTCACCCTCTCCCTGCCTTTTACAACTGCGGCCCGCACCACTGTGCCCGCCCCCACTCCCCCCTCCCACTCCCTCCTCGTCAGCTTCGGTGCGCTCTTGTTCTTTGTCTACTTAAAGCCTTGATTATAATGTCAATATGGTATCTGTAGCGTTATGAATAAGGCACTGTTATTCTTTCGTTTCTTTCCCCTCACCAATTATCTTCACCACTTTTCTATTACCTCTTTGCCACCTGTTTCTTATGTACCACCATTTTAATGTGTCCAACATGTTAGTTTGAAAGTATTTTTCACAAATCAATGCAAATAAATCTGAAAGGCATCAAACCTAGCGTGGTTGAACAATCTAGGGCGCCTTCTTGTTTCTGCCTTCGATCTCATGCTTCCTGAATAGCAATGATAGTGGTTCTATTTTCAGAATATTACTCTGCATATAGCAAAGTGTTAATGGTTTTATATTTTAATTAACTACGTTTTCTGTTTCAATATTTACCAATTGACGTCATAGTTTACATTAAAAATTACTCCGCATTTGAGCTTTCTAAACTCAGTAAAAAACGAGTACCCTTGTGTCGCTTGCAACTCTACAAAAAATTCAAAAACGAAATAACCGAAATACTACGAAAAATGTGTGAAATGTATTTACAATATCTTTACGAAATGACTTTCCCACTGGCATTCACAATTTGAGCATAACCTAACTGCGTTAACGAAAAGAGCTCAGTAAGTGTAATAAATTACCCTACGTTCTTCAGAATTAGAACCCTGCGTAGACCATATTTCACACATATCTTTGGCTGGTGCAGTGTTTTTTGTAACTTCTTATGTACTTTGTTTAGAATGAGCACATTGCCCCTCTATTCCTGTCTGAAAGGACGGGTATACATAATAATACTAATTTATCACTTTAAACGTCAATATTAGTCTGTCTTCATTAGTAGTCTGTCTTCATGCATTCCTCGTCTCAGGATTATTTCCCGGCACCCTGCTCAAAAGAAGGAAGACAATGACCTTTAAAAAAAGGCAAAAAAGGAGGTGCTAATAAACAGTCCTTCAGTTTAAGAAACATTTTTGAGGATTACATGGTAAACTCCGACAAATCAGATGTAGGCTGTTTGTGAAAGTGAAACTGATCCGTCTATCATTCAAATTTAGCAATACTTTCGTGTTCGGGCTAATTTTGGTCGTTAGCTGCATTATCAGATTAGGAAGCATTGTGCCGGGTTGATGAAAGGAGAAAGAGGCAAAAAGCCGAGCACTGGCTGAATGTGGAGGCCTTTAACCTGCCTGAAGTATGCCTGGTCCTGTTATGCAAATGTCCGCAATCCTCCGCTAACTTCAGGGGAAATATACGCCTTGAATGACAGGTTTATTCAGCGCGGATTCCGATGGTGGCTAATCCGCCTTTGATCTCGGTCTTTCACTTAACCAGCAATTACCTTGTTCTGACAAAGTGCAGCCGAGATTAGGGAGATCACCGGGACACTATCAGGGAGTGCGTTTATTCTCCATAACGTCTTCAGGCGCGGACCAGGAATGCAATCTATTTCCAGTATTTGAAGATGAAAAATCCCGTCTGCTGAGTTCCAAAGTCAATTGAATAGCAAATGGAGTTTGTTTCTGGTCTGCGGAGGCCGGCTGTCTTTTTGGCTCTGAACACAAAGGCGGGCTTCAAGGGCTCGCTTCTCCCCCTCCAAAAAAAGACATTGCAAATACAGCCAAAATAATTGCGCAGGCACTATTCTGCAAGTACGACATGCATAAGGTCTTGCGCATGGTCAAGCAGGTTACCCGTCTAATAAGGAATGAAGCATTTGTTTTGTATTTATTGCACTTTACGCGAATTTAGTTTTGCATTTATCTGCCACACACATTAAAGGATTCCAACAATTCTGTTAGGCGAGCTCGGGCTGTCCCACCTATTACATGCCAACATGTATGACGCCATAAAATCGTGCACCGCTTTGTTCAACGTAGAACGAACTTGTCATTACTAGTTGCCGCCATTGGGGTCGAAAATCCAGCACATTGGTTTTGTACTAGGAATGAGGGTTACTTTTGGAACAAGCATTTGCAATGCAATAGGTCTCGCATTTATACGAGTTTGAGCTATTGGCATTGTAAATGACAATGCTTTTTATTTAAGTTTGGTTTTTTAAAACATAAATAAAAGGCACTGTCATTTACAATGCCAATAGCTCAAACTCGTATAAATGCGAGACCTATTGCATTGCAAATGCTTGTTCTGGTATTGAGTACCTTCACCTGTTGCAGGTGGTGTTTGCAGGTGGGGGTATATGTGCATTGCACAATTTTTCCTGCTGGCAGTTGGGAGCAGCACAGTCGATGCATTTGCAACCGCGGTAGACAATTTTGAAGCTCACTCCATCCTTGGCTGGGGGCCAGAGCAGGAATTTGAAATGTGCTGATCCGGGAATGTTCTGTTTGAGTGGAAAAGTGGCTATCCTTGCCTCATTTTGAACCTTCTGAAACTTTTGGATTTTGTATAATGGAAACTGTGATACAAAAAATTGGAGCAGTCAAGCCTTGAGCTAACCAGGGGCACGACTTCCATGGGATGGTATTGGTTGGACGTGAACGCAAGAGTCTTTCTTAAAAGATTCATTTGATAGAAATGATTTGACAAATGCTCCTTCTTGTGAGTTTAGGCTGAAGATAGCATCCAATTGGACTCCACAGATTATGTGGTTTTGTTTTGATTGTGCATGTAAAAAAAAAGTGGGCACAGGGCTCATGCTGTGAGGTGCTGCGCAGGCGCCTAGCAACAGAATGTAAGTTTTAGAGCCATTCAATTTTACACTGTTCTGTCCCATCTGGATTTTGATGCTAAGGCCTAAGAAGCTCTCCCCTGTGATAGCGACTGGGGCTGCGAGCTAATCGCGCTATACCAGAGATACACAACCGAGACTGTTTTTACTGTGTTTTTACTGTGTTCCTTAGCGTTTCTGCACCAGGCTGCGATAAAATTGTATTTAGTTCGTTAATTCTTTTTGGGGGCTTTTAATTTCGAGAATGTAATTGGGAATTATTGTAGGCACTCTGACACCCTTGACACGCTCTTTCAATACTTCCCTACCTCTGTCTGTGGCGATTTCTTGACGCGTCTGGCAGCGGTGGGCGCCATCTTGGGGATAGCGGGGTCAGCGCTCTAGTCGCGCAGGACTCACGCCCTCCTCAACTAGCTATATAATGTGCGTTGTCTCCAGACGGCGCAGCGGGCGCGCCGGGCGCGCGCCGAAGCCGCGCCTAAGCCAAGCCCGTCTGCGCCCGTCCGAGCCCGGACCGAGCCCAGTGCCACCCCCCTTACATCGCCACCCTCAGCAAGGTTAGTTTACACTGCTAATGAACTTCGTCATTTTAATAACACATTTCAGACTGTACATATACCTCCGACATGCTTATTAGCTGACCCTATTGGAGGTCCTTTCCTATGCACTTTGTGCACTAATAAGAGCACGGTTACCCAAACCCACATTTCCCCTAATTCCCAGAAACCTATACACGCAGCACTTGTTAATGCCCGCTCGCTCCCCTGTCATAAAATTGACATACTGGAGTTGCTCAACAATTATGCTATTGATCTCCTATTTCTGACTGAGACCTGGGGAGACAATGCATCAGGGCCAGACTTTAAGGCTGCGATGCCAGAGGACTATTGTGTCCATAGGCAGGATCGTATTTCTGCCCATAAAGGCGGGGGGATTGCAATAATATACCGCAATTGCCTTCGTGTGAAAACCATCGACCTTAAACATTCAAGTTGCGAGGCGTTGGCTTTTACGATTACCCTCACCACCAACCAAACATTCTCAGGTACTCTTCTATACCGACCACCAGGCTCTCGTTTTATCTTTCTCTCTCAACTTAATCAACTGAGCGAGCTATCTGCAGATCACAAACACTTCACTCTCCTGGGAGATTTTAATTTTCATCTCGATTCTCTGTTAGATAAAGATACTGATCAGCTTACTAATGATCTGCTTGCTGTAGGTCTTGAACAACTGATCACAGAGCCAACCCATGAAGCTGGCCATACGCTTGACGGTATATTTACTAATGACCCCCATATTATCAAAAACGTCATATTTCCTTTAACTTGGTCTGACCACTTTGCTATTTTATTTGACATACGAACAAAAACTACAGCTCCCTACACCACGTCTGTAAATCCTGATTTTACCTCCAGAGATTGGAAAAACCTTGACTTTAATCAACTTGCACAGATTCTTACTGACGCCTTTGCAAGTATAGACACTGTACACGACCCAAATATTGCAGCAGCCACCTACACCTCTATTTTGGAAGAAGTTTTTCTCACCTTGGCCCCCCTTAAAACACACAAATGCAACAGGAAGACCCCATCGGCCCCATGGTTTACCGAAAACCTTAGACTCCAACGACAATACTGTCGTAACAAGGAACGACATGGGCGTAAAAATTACAACTCAGCAGACAAGACTGCCTACAAAGCTGCACTTCTTAGCTATAAGCAGAGCATAGTATCGGAGAAAAACATCTATTATACTGCCCAAATAAACCAAGCCCGATGTAGTATGAGGAAACTGTTTGAAGTTGTCAACCATCTTGCTGAACCTTCTAACCCCCCGACGGAAACGTCTCAAAATCCCTGTAACATACTGGCTGACTTTTTCTTTGAAAAGGTCACATCCATATTCAAGGATTTCAGCCCTAAAGTGATAATCTCCGACACCTCTGACTCTGAGTTACACGAGACTCTGACAGCTTCTACTGAATTTACTGAATTTACCAGCACGAATCCACAAGACATTCACAAATTAATTCAGTCAATCAAATCTGGTTCCCCTCTGGATCCCTGTCATCCATCCATACTCAATAACATCCCAGACATTATTTCTATGCCACTTGCACGTATCTGCAATAGTATGTTTGTCACTGGATCCTATCCTACCATTTGGAAAAACACCATTATCAGGCCGCTTCTTAAAAAACCTTCCCTAGATCCCACACTACCCTCCAGTTATCGTCCCATTGCATCTCTGCCGTTTCCTGCCAAGATCTTTGAATCGGTCATGAATAAACAACTTTCTGACTACATTCATACTAATGACTTGCTAGACGAAACCCAGTTTGGTTTCCGGCAAGGTCATGGAACAGAGACCGCCCTGATCAAGGCGGCAGATGAAATCAGGGCTACAATGGATAAGGGTGGACAGGCTGTCCTAATACTGCTGGACTTGTCGGCGGCTTTCGACACGGTCGATCATGTAACTTTGGTCGGCCGTGTCGAGGCCATCGGCATTAAACATAAAGCTAGGGACCTCATTGCATCATTCTTGGCGGATCGTAGCCAAGCGGTCAAGTTGGGCACTTTTACTTCACCCACCTTCAGCCTTCCCTGTGGAGTCCCTCAGGGTTCCTCGCTAAGTCCGACTCTTTTTAATATCTATGTTTCGGACTTAGCGAGGGTAATAAAGGAGCATAACATCAGTTTGACAACATACGCTGATGATACTCAGCTGGTGTTGTCTATTCACAAAGATGGACCCACGGTCGCAGCAAATTTCAAGAATGGTATGAGGGCCATTAGCAGTTGGATGGCTTCCAACTGCTTAAAACTCAACTCAGCTAAGACAGAAGTTATGCTGTTTGGAAATATCCAACCTGTGTGGTCCCCTTCATGGTGGCCTGAGGAACTAGGAACCCCACCACAACCTGTCAGTAAAGTTAGAAATTTGGGAGTGATATTCGACAACAAGCTCCTTTTCCATCATCATGCGAATTCGGTAGTGTCATCTTCCTTTAACATCTTAAGGAAAATAAAGAAACTTCTACCGTACCTTCCCATAGCTATGGGAAAAACACTCATATCCACACTGGTGTTTTCTCGCATCGATTACTGCAACTCCCTCTTCCTCAATGCTCAAAAAAAGGTTATCTCCAAACTGCAACTAATACAAAATGCCTCCGCCAGAATTCTACTGGGCATTCCCAAATACAGCTCTGTCTCTGGACATCTCGACCAACTGCACTGGCTTCCAGTCAGAAGCCGCACGAAGTTCAAGACCCTCTGTATTGTCTATGAGGCAATAAATAACACGGGACCTAGATTCCTGAGAAGTTCCTTTAAACCTTTGGCAACCCCCAGAACGTTGCGTTCCAACACGGCTCACATGCTTCAGATTCCCAGAACAAGAAAAGTGACCTGGGGAGACAGATGTCTCACCATAGCAGCGGCGAAATTGTGGAACTCCCTTCCCCTTAACATAAAGATTAGTCCATCTTTGATTGTCTTCAGAAAGCAGCTAAAGACTTGGCTGTTTTCCCAATGACATTCCTGTAGATCACTTTATCCACTGTTTCAATGTTTATTATCTGGTTAGTTAGCCTTTAGCTGCTAGCGCCGAGACACCTACGGGTAATTGCAGCGCTTTAAAAATTGCCAAAAATAAATAAATAAATAAATAAGGGTTTCAAATTGGTTTGGTTGACTAGACTTCAGGTAAATCTGTGTGTTGTCCGCATAAGAGTGGAAATGAAGGATATGGAAACCAAGCAAAAATGTCAAAGGTTTCATGTACATGATGAGTGGAAATGGGGGTGAGAGGTGGAAACTTGGAACCCTGTGGTACTCCGTTTGTGGCCTTGTGTGCAATCTTGGTGAGCGCTCTAGTGTTCTCATCACGGGGGCTTTATGAGCAGTCACATGCTAGCGTGCAGCGCAATAGCTGATTCCTTGGTGGAAATGTGTGTTGCTGGCTGAACGCTAAAGCTGCTTTTTAGATATTTTATTTCACATCTTGGATAACTGCATTCCCTCCTCCTAACTCGTAGGATAGCAGATCGTTGATGTAGTATTATGTCCTTGTATTGTATGCGAAACCAAGATATTTGTTTTTAAATTTGTATTTTTACTTTATTGTTTCTCTTCATACCCGCACATTAAAAGTTGATCTCATTCTCGCTGCTTAGCGAGTTCTCTCGGGGTTTCTTTCTAGGACCGGGACATTTTTGAGCGCCATCTTGGTGAGCGCTCTAGTGTTCTCATCACGGGGGCTTTATGAGCAGTCACATGCTAGCGTGCAACGCGCGCGCGCAGCGGGCGCACCAGAGGCAAGCCCGTCTGCGCCCGTCCGCACCAGGTCGCCGCCAGCCGCCATACACCTTGATAGTTTGCAGTCAGAATTGGGACCTGTGAACAATCCAGCTCAGTCCTACTCACGTGAGCAGTTGCTATTGTTAAATAAGATGTGTTGTAAAACTTTGCGCAATGGCCCTTTTGAAGGTCCCTTTTCATGCTTGTACTGCAAGTATGAAAGCATGCATTGTTGCAGTCCCAATCTTCTTACTACTCTATCACCGGATTGCCTGAGCCCACCTGTTTCTCCTCAGTTGCCCCATCACAGTTATTCACCTCCCACTGTGCAGTACCAGGTATGGAACTGTATTTTAGCCAATGTTAGATCTTTGGTCAAACATTCTGCGGAGATATGGGACGTTCTAACTGATCAGAAGCCAGATATGGGTTTCATTACTGAAACCTGGCTTAAACCCTCCTCTACTCCGGCTATTGCTCTCGCTATACCCGAGGGCTATCGGATTCTCAGGCGGGATAGAATAAGCAAAACGGGTGGGGGTATAGCCTTAATTTATAAAGAGGAACTGACCGTTACTATCCTTGATCAGATGGGGACGGAAGCGTTTGAATGCATTGTTTTTAGACTGGATCTATCTGCTGCCTGTATTTGGAAAGGTGCTCTAGTCTATAGACCGCCTGGATCAATATCCAATTTCACTAGCCAATTGCTTGAATTTATATCTCCTTATCTAATCACCACGCGTAAATTTCTCTTGATTGGGGATTTTAACATCCACAGTGAAGACGCCTCCAATCAAGAGGCCAAACTGTGCTTACAAGATCTAGCTGTTGGGGGACTAAAGATCATTAACACTGCCCCCACTCACATTGCTGGTCACACTCTGGATCTCATACTTACCAATTCTTCGGACATAAAATGTGGTGAAACTCTGCCACTTACCTGGTCTGATCATTTCATGATTAATTTCCAACTGTTGGGTCCAACTGAACATCCTCCGGCGACTATTAACAACTCTGGTACCCGCCAATACAGACCTTGGCACAAACTAACGGTCAACCATCTTTCCTCACTGTTTGTTGAGTGGGACGGGAACAGTATGCAGGGGGATGTGGATCAGCAGCTGGAACTATTTGATTTGACAGTTGTTAATTTTCTCGATAGAATAATTCCTCTTAAGCCTCTTAGATTCTCACCTAAAAGGTCTGCTACTGGCTGGTACACGCCTAGCTTACGGGTGGAAAAAAGTGCCTGTAAAAAACTGGAACGGACTTGGCGTCGCTCACAAAATGAGCAAGCTAAAATCTCTTACAAAGCTGCCATGGCAATTTATCATAAAAATGTTAAATTAGCCTGTAAAACTCATATTGCTGAAACTCTAGAACATGCAGGCAATAATGCTAGGATGCTTTTTCAAATAGTGCAGGATTTTACTAACCCCAAATCCTGTCAGACTACGGTTAGTTTTTCTCAGACACTATGTGATGATATCTCCTCTTTTTTTGTACAAAAAATCGAGAGAATCTATCAAAACATTATCCTCTCTAATACTCCTACTTCTATTCCCGCGGAGATTACTCCTCACCCCAATAAGGAAGGACCTTGTCTGACTACATTTCCTGCTATTACCATCTCAGAAGTATAAACCCTCTTGGAATCCACCAGATCCGGATCCCCCCTGGATACTATTCCTGCTAAAATTTCCTCAAGATTTGCGGCTCAGCTGGCGCCCCCTTTTTGCTCCATAATTAACACTTCTTTAAGATCTGCCTGTCTTCCTCAAACGTGGAAACACGCACAGATTCTGCCAACCGCAAAAATACCAACATCTCTCCCGAGGAAGTGTCAAACTATCGCCCGATCTCGCTGCTTCCTCTACAGAGCAAGATCATTGAGAAACACATCAATAAGCACTTAACATCCTTCCTTGAGGCTCTTTG
This sequence comes from Triturus cristatus, assembly GCF_964204655.1. Lineage (NCBI taxonomy): Eukaryota > Metazoa > Chordata > Amphibia > Caudata > Salamandridae > Triturus > Triturus cristatus. The sequence goes on from NC_140592.1 coordinate 1,189,935,048, forward strand.
GACATCTCGCAGTCAGGCTTTCGAGCTAAGCATAGCACTGAGACTGCCTTGGTGGAGGTGACGGATAATATCAGAATGGCTCTGGATCAAGGTCAAGCGGCACTTTTGATGCTGCTTGACCTTTCAGCAGCTTTCGATACCATCTCCCACCAAGTTCTCTTGCACAGACTACTGGAGTGTGGCATCCGCGGATCTGCACTGAGCTGGCTGTCAGATTTTTTGTCCAACCGCACTCAGGCAGTGTCAATGGGTCCTTTTACATCTGCTCGTTCACAGGTTACCAGAGGCGTCCCGCAGGGCTCTTGTTTGAGCCCTACTTTATTTAACATCTATGTGACGCCCCTGGCAATACTGATGAGGGACTTGGGGTTTAACCCCATCTCTTACGCAGATGACACTCAAATCCTCCTCACCTTCGACAAAAGGAGACCAGATATACAATCCATCTTTTCTCGAGGTATGATGGCCATTGCTCCTGGATGAAAACCAACTTTCTCCAGTTAAACTCTGATAAATCTGAGATTCTGCTGTTCGGAGGTGCTGACATCTGTTGGTCACCTAATTGGTGGCCGGAGGAGTTGGGTAAAGCCCCTGCACCCAAAGAGGTAGCTAAAAATCTGGGCATTAAGCTTGATAACAAACTCACTTTGCAGACTCATGTTAATACTATTGCTGGGTCTTGCTATCACACTCTAAGTTTACTTAGAAGAGTCTTTCCTCTACTTCCAGTATCCACCAGGAAGACCTTAATTCAGGCCTTGCTCATGAGCAAGATTGATTATTGCAATGCTCTTCTTCTCTCTGCTCATGCTGCCTCTTTGAACAAATTGCAGGTCATTCAAAATACAGCTGCTCGACTGGTTACGGATTCTGCGGCCTGAACCCCCTCTTTGCCCTTATTGCATGAATTACATTGGTTGCCAATAAAAAAAAGAGTGCAATTTAAAACAGGTTGCATGATTTTCAAGGCTCTAAACGAGCTGAGTCCCTGTTATCTAACAATGAAATTAAAAGCCTATAATCCTATATCCTCACTTAGATCTGGATCAAAAACTCTCCTTGCTGTTCCTAGAGTACATAAAGCCCGTTCTGGTGGCAGGGCCTTTTCGTACTTGGCTCCTTTGTTTTGGAACAGCCTTCCCCATTATCTTCGCATGAAAATGTCCCTTCTTTGTTTTAGAAAGCTGATGAAAACATACCTCTTCTAGCTCAAGATAGTCTGTTGTCGCAAGCGCAGAGATACCCCTAGGGGTGATTCAGCGCTATATAAAATTATAAATAAATAAAGATGGTTTCACACAGTCTCACCCTTTGAATGCTTTTTACCCAGAAGTATTTAAAGCCGCAGGTTGTTAGAGGTGTTGACCACCATTTCAAGCCTGTGGATTGGGCTGTTTGGCCTACTGTGTTGAAAGGACTTGCTAGCTGTCTTGAGTTCTGCGGACACATATATGAGATTTTTGCGATTGGCTTTCCTTTTCTGCATATTGCTCACATCCCCATTATACCATCGTGAGAGGTTTGCATGGACTGCTTGATTCTTGTGGTGAGGAGAGCTAAATTGCCCATAATATTGGAAATCACATTCGTTCTATTAACTTGTCCGTGTAGTCACAGTGCTCTGTTGTCACTTTACCTGCTTTAGTCAGGCAGTGAAATTGAGTTTTGTTAATGTGTTTAAGGTTTGTTGAGTTTACCCCTGTAGTTTCTGGTTCAGCATGTAGCAGGAGTCTTGAGGTAAGGATTTGAAGGTGAGGAGGAGGTGAACTGACTTTTCCACTTTCAGAGGGTTTGAGATTGGATCTGTTCTTCATCAGGTAGAATGTCCTACGTGGTATCCCTACTGATATGCAGTATTGGCGCAGGTAGTTGTCGGACTTGAAAAAATTGAAGTGCAGATGAGTAAGTATCGTTGTTGTTACCCCAGTGGGGCTACCTCTTCCAGGTAAATCTGATTGTCGGAGCAGATAAAGAGTTCTAGACACAAAATTCCTCCAGAAAGTCCTTTGTGCTGCCAGGAAGGCCGGTGGAGGAGGTTCAGTCTCAAAGGTTTGGGTGTTGTTTTTGTGATCTCACAAATGAGGCATTGGGAGCTTCTGGTGTAGTGAGTTTGTCTTTTTGTATTTGAAGAATTCCTTCTACCCCCTCCCTGGTTCTTCCAAGACCGATAATGTAGTATTCTCGACTATTCTGACATCAAATAACATGAAGGAAGGCTGAAGCAGGTTTCTGTCATATTTAAAGCATCTAGTTCAAAGTCCATGATGACTTCAGACAGAGATATGGAGTTAGCAAGGGCGGACCTGCAGCTTCAGAGAGTGGCCTTCATGTGACGGGTAAGTGTTGCATCACTAGTTCACGAGTGATATTTCTGAAGTTACCTGGGCCTTGAACCTTTGATCTGATCTAAAGATGTCAAAGTCAGCCTTCTCAGGTGTTTTTATTACTAGAGGTATCCAGGAAACCGGAACATATCTTAACAGGAAGCAATACAGAATCAAGAAGCGAGATATGAAGAGGCAGATTCTACTCTAACTATAGTTGCACATTACAAATTCACAGAACAAAATGAATGTGCAGGGAAGATGGCGTCATTCCTGTGCAGTTTATGGGTCCACCAGTTGCAACGCATTTTAGAAGTTGTCGGTGTTAGTTCCGTCACCTATGCTCTATTATTCTATTAGAATTGTATATTTACAGAGAGAGATGTATGCCCCTTTTCTTACTATTAGTAATATTTACGACTATTGAGGCGCGGCAAAGGAATCGTAAAATATTACAAAGGCGGCTTCTACAGACATATTTACTTGTACAGATGGACAGTTTGAAATATATGTTTGTTAGACTAGTACAGTAGTATCATTTACATTTTTAAACACTAACATATTTACATTCCGTTGTTATATTTCTAGTTGTCTATAGAAATTACAAGGAAACAGACTAAAGGTGCATTAAAACTAGTGCAGTGACAGGAGATTCCACATTGGACCCATTACCCGAGTTCACAGGCGGGATCCAGTATTTTCCATTGATTGGTGTAAAGTTCGCCCTCCAAGCCTACAGAGATTTGCAGCTATCGATTTAAGTATTTACAATGCTATGTAAACATTTGGATAACATAATATTTACACGTTGTCATCCCTGCTCACTATGCGGTCCTGTTGCATTAAATATGCCCCTATATGGGTGGGTGAGCTCAGCAAGGCTCGAGCCCGGCTCGGCTCTCGTTCAGCCCTTGACCACGGCGACAGGCTTGTCAAACGAAGACCCAGGCTGGCACCAACCTCTTTCTTCCTAATCATAGTTAATAAAATATATAAAGATATTACTAAGCACCTGAGGGATGAACACAAACCTAAAACCCAAAGAGGTGCGTTTCATCTGGCGCGTTTCTTGGCAGTTCGAACGTGTGCGTGAAACTCTGCAGCCAGGCTCTGTACTTCCGTGTATCCCATGCATAGTATCGCGAGACACAACTCCAGGGGTCTCCCACGCCTCTCTGTTATGCTAATGTTTATACCTGTCTTCAGCGAGGTGTCGAGGGTCTGCTAAAGTCATTCTCTTTGTCAAGTGAGAGGAAGGGGGTGATGTTACAGTGCCGAAAGTGTCCCGTCTTCCCTTAACCCTTGTTTGATAGAATCCACTTCTACTGTCATATCGATTTGACAAGTTATTGGTCTATTTATTGAACACGGTGTACTATTTAAATTCTTTGCTGTTAAATGGGTACACTGTAAAATCAAAAAGTATTCCCTCTAGGGTCCAACTTCACATCATGATGGTGAACCCCAAAGGGAATACTTTTTCATTTTACAGTCTAAAACGGAGCCCTGTCCCTTTGAATCAAGGGGCCCCCGGCAGACCAGGTAGGCCCCCTTTAACTGCAGTTCGGATAGTAAATAAGGCAATTATAAGGGTTCAATTATCCCGCCGGGGCCCTGGGCCCCGGTGCCACTGCACATGCTGCACCAATGGTAGCTATTGCCCAGGTTGCAGAAGACGATTTCAATCCAGCGGCTAAATTACACAGTGTGGAACCTAGATACCTGAATTCAACTCCCGGTTCCCTCACTTGACCCTTGGGATTTTAGTCAAGTACCCTTACTTCCCAGTGTCTCATGTTCGTCATCACATTTGAGAGCACCCTGGCGTGCATCAGAGTGCGCCTTATATAAATACCTTTCTTTGTATATGGTTTAATTGCATATAATGTTGCTCCCTGTATTGCAACAATATTGTTCATATATAATAGACAGTCAGCTGACGTCTCCACTCCATAGCACATTCGTGAAGGCGCGGGCAGGTGAGGCATTCAAAATTTCAAGCTCATGTTTGCCGTTCATAAATGCCACTAAATTGAAGCACTCCCAAATTTTAAAGAAAAAAATACTTTTTTTGAATGTTGCTATATATTTACGCAATGTTTGTTTCGTAATTTATGGCTGAAGCGCGCTTATCAAAGGGCGACTGGCCCGGATACTTCTTAGCAGTGATGTGACATTAACAGTGTGGTGAACCTTCACCCCGACACACTCTGCACACTGCTCATCACATTATGTGGCCTGGTTGTTGAGTGACCGCCCCCCCGTGTCTCATAAGCTCACATTGAGCTCCCCGCCAGTGACGTGAACATCCATGACGTACCGTCTCGAGCGCCAGCTCGGCCCCCGAAGCAGGCCCTGTGCGTGATGTGCTTTGGCGCCTAAATCGAAAGTGGTCTACAGAGCTCCGTTTCCACACAATTAGTGGCCTCGTATTTTTTAACATCTGGTTGAACATTTTCATTATTTCTTTGGAACCCCCAAACATCTGTTCAATGTTGGTGCGGGGCCTGGCATTGCTGATTTCTAGTCGCTCTGCACTGCCCCCTCACAGAGTGCCCTGCTGCCAAATGTCCTCAAAATTTCCCGACCTTTAGCTCCTCTTCAAAGCTTGAAGCACTGGAGCTAGTCGTGAGAGGAGGTGGTGGACACGGGCCGTAGCATCCATCCCCAGATGCACCGTCGGAAGCAGGCCGTGGTGGGCGCATGGAACCAGGCGACCCGTGGCGCCAGCGTGAGGCTACGCTGATGCACCGTCGGAAGCAGGCCGTAGTGGACGCATGGGTCCAGGGCACCCGGGGCGCCAGCGTGAGGCTACGCTGATGCACCGTCGGAAGCAGGCAGTCGACGCATGGGTCCAGGGCACCCGGGGCGCCAGCGTGAGGCTACGCTGATGGACCGTCGGAAGTACCCCGTGGTGGACGCGTGGACGCCAGCGTGAGGCCACGCCACGGACAGCTGGGCCAGGCAGCGGCTCGCTCTGTGACCTGATGCGGCTGGCACAGGGCGCTAATCCCCAGGCAATCCCCCAGCACAGCAGACAGCTGGCGTCAGTGGGCAGGTCAGTACACTCATCATATAGCGTGCCTTCTTTGTCTTGAGTGGGAGATGTGAGGGAGCTGGTCAGAATAGGACAGAATCGAACGCCTGGAAGCTACCCTCTGGCCGCACAATAAAGAAGCCACATAAATATATGCAGATAAACTAGAATGACTGCCACCCTCCACGCCATGGACACAGGTTCCAGTCCTGAACTTTTGTGTGATACAGTCATGCTTCCTGGATGCTGTCTGCTGCCTTTGAATATGACTAACATCCCTTACATCTAAAATATGAGTACAAAAATATCAGGATTGGATTCCGAAATGATTTTGACTGAAAAAGTGGTCTCCCCAAAATAAAAGCTAGTATTATAGGCATAGATTTTGTCCTAAAACTCTGCCTGAGCCCTGTCTTCTAATATCTCTCTCTCTCTCTCTATATATATATATATATATTTACATAGTCCCTATATTTTCATTGGGGGATAAAAGGTTAATGCTATGATTACTTACCGGTAATCCCCATTACTCTTAGTCATACTCGTCCTCGACCCAGTCATCACTAATGAGGTATTCCACATGACAGGAAACAAAACAGGAAACCCTTTTAGGCTCCACCCACCCTCCTGCCAGTGGCTATAAGTACATAGCCAACAGAAAGCACTTCCTGACATACCAAGCAACAAAGGCCTGAATAGGGAGGGTGGGAGGGAAGTATGACTGGGTCGAGGACGAGTAGGACTAAGAGTAATGGGGATTACCGGTAAGTAATCCTAGCATTATCTCTACGTCCCTCGTCCTCGACCGAGTCATCGCTAATGAGGCATACCAAAGCAACCACACAAGCAGGCCTTTGGCATACCACACAGAGAACACAGACCGAACACAAAAGTAAAGTGCAGCAAGCGAAAAACTTTAATAAACACACACAATCGGGGGGGGGGGGGCAACCCCCGCAGCACGCAACACACCACAACCAAAATTGGTCCGGTCAGACAGAGCACAATTCAGACAATAGTGCTTCACAAAAGTGGAATCAGAAGCCTAAGTCCCAGCCTGACAGATCACATCAAGAGAAACCCTATGAAAAGCAGCCCAGGAAGCAAAAACACCCATAGTGGAACGGGCCTGAATCCCAGAAGGGCAAGGCAAACCAGAGCCCTGATACGCCAGAGAAATAACAGCCTTGATCCAGCGACCCAGAGTTAACGGAAGGCAGCCTTACCTCGTCCAGCCAGACCAAAGGTCACAAAGAGAGAGTCGGAACAACGAAACACCGCAGAGCGGGCAACATAAATAGACAACTCATGCTTCATATCCAGAGAGTGAAGCAACAGCTCAGCAGGCGAGGAAGGAGAAGGGCAGAAAGAAGGAAGAATCAACTCCTGAGAGGAATGAAACCGAGAACGAATCCTCGGAACAAACCCAGGATCCAAAGAAATGACCACTGCGTCATCCAAGAAACGCAAAAAGGAGGAGAACAACGCAAGGCACTGAGCTCACCCAACCTCCGAGCAGAACTAACAGCAACCAGAAAAGCCACCTTAAAAGAGAGGACTTAAGGTCAACGGATTCTAACGGCTCAAAGGGAGAGGACTGCAGAGCACCAAAGACCAAAGAAAGTTCCCAAGGAGGAACTGGAGAACAAGTAGAAGGAGGGGAAAGAGAGAAACTCCGGAACAACCGAGAAACCAACAACTCATCCGAAGACGAAAGCGAAGCCGCATCCTGCAAAGCTCGAACAGCAGCCCACTGTCCTTTCAGAGTAGACAAGGCATAGTTCTACTGAAACCCATCCAGAAAAAACTGACGGATAGAAGCGATAGGGCAAGAGCTAGGAGACAGACCAAGCCCAGAACACCAGGAGGAGAAGGAAACACTATGTTTAGAGTAGCAGGACAAAGTGGACTTCCTACTGGAGGCCTGCATCACAGTGATGAGGGGGTCAGGCAAACCCTGGTCCACAAGAGATATCCGTTCAATCTCCAGACCGCCAGGGTGAGAGGGATTAGAAGGGAGGGAGAGGGTGACCTCAGGGGAGATGGGTAGCGGGGTAGAATCCAAGGAGGACCCACCGCCAGACTCAACAACAACGGGAACCAGGACCTCCGAGGCCAGTGAGGCAAGACAGCCGACACCCGGGCACCCACCCGCTGGACCTTCAGCAAGAATCCGAGGAAAGGGGGTGAAGGCGTACAGCAACCAAGGGGGCCACCGGAGAGACAACGCCTCCACCCCCCAAGCACCCAACTCCAGAGTCCGGGAACAAAAGAGGGGAAGCTGCGCATTGGTCCTGGAGGCAAACAAGTCCAGGTTGGGAGTCCCGAACCTCTGACAGAGCATCCGAAAAATCCTTGGGGAGAGACACAGGGTCAGAGAAGACGGAAACCTGCGACTCATGGTATCCACCACCACATTGTCCACACACCTGATATGCTGAGCAGCGATGGACAGACAAAGCCACAAAACTCCACCCATCAAGGCCGCTGAAGGAGAGCTCAGCCCCGGCGCCCAGCACCCACAAGGACGCCGGGAACAAGATGTCGACCTGCCCGAATGCCGCGGAGCACCCAGTAGCCCAACCCAGGTGCCCCCACACACAAGACTAGCAGTGGAGCACCTGTAGCCCGGTTCCAGGCACTCCACAATGTCCGCGTCCGAGCGGCATGGGAGAAAAATAAAATGGACCACCTGGAGCCCAACCCGGGTGCTTAATGGTGGTGGAACGAAGTGCTGTCCATGGAGCGTCCAGACCCCACCCCGGGCGCTCCACAATAAACGAGCCTGAGCGGCACGCAAAAGAACACAGAACGAAGCACTCGAAGCCCAATCCGAGTGCTCCCCAAAGACGCGCTGCACACGAATCATCCTGATCCCAACACGGATTAGCTCCTCAGCACTGCCAAGGAACAGAACACTGTCACAGGCAGTCCAAGGCAGGAAGAGCCTGACAGTGCAACCAAAGCCCCAGCAAGCTGCAGCGTCCGACTAGCGGGACCGCAGCCACAGCACAAAGGATGCGATGCAGCAGACTCACCTGACAGCAGGACTCCAGGAAACCAGCTCAGCCCAGCAGTACTGGCAACCAAGAACCCGAAGGAGTCCAGGAAGCCCAGCATCCCGACTCAAGCAGCTCCCACGAAGGTCCATGAGCACCCCCAGAGCCCACCAAAGGAGGAAAACCACAGGACAACACCTACCGAAGTGTTCCCCGTCAGGTCCACCGACAGGAAACAAAACAGGAAGTGCTTTCTGTTGGCTATGTACTTATAGCCCCTGGCAGGTGGGTGGGTGGAGCCTAAAAGTGTTTCCTGTTTTGCCTCATTAGTGATGACTGGGTCGAGGACGAGGGACGTAGAGGTAATGTAACGTTATAGTTAGGTGAATTTGTCTATGACATTATCGTTTTGAACTAAAAAGACCACAGAAATTCACCAGTTATAGTTAGCAGCACAAACTATAACTTTCGCCCCAGCCATGCACAGCTTATGACAAATGACTTCACTCATGGCATGTTCTATGGCATCATTTCTGACATCACTGATGACATCTCAAATGACATAATTGATGACATCACTGATTATATTATCCAATGAGTGTGTTACTTTGTTTTATAGTGGTGGGTAAGTACCATATTTACTGTGTACCTAATTTTGTACAGCCTGGGTCCAGGTGATGGGAGTAAGTGTGTACAAAACGTATGTGCACTTAATGTACCATAGGTGTGTAGAGGTATTCAACATTTTATACATATTTGTATTCAAGAGTAAACTCTGTGTGAGGTGACGGTTGACTTCTGTTCATTGTGTTCCACACAGTCCTTTTTGGTACTCTGGAAAGTTTCCAAATGGAGAAAGATTCTATGTAGTAGAAGTTAACTTTTGTAAGCAGCATTGAATTATTAGAAAGAATTGTGATAACTTGAAAATGTGTAGTTAAAATAGAAGGATGTATGCACCAGGCCCTAACCTATGTACATGTGCTTGTTTAGCTTCTGAAGATCGGCTATCTGTATAGTTTTCAGCACGGTACGAAGAATGCAGATAGCGTGATCTTTATCACCTTCAGATCTTGGTTGTTTTTTTGCACTTAGTGTCTTTTTTTTTTTTTTTACAACTGTTGTATAGAGCGTAGACTGTTCTTAGTAGAGTCTTTTTAATACTCTGTGGTGTATTTCTGATGAGAGTTTCACTGCTTGCACAAAATGTGGTATAGAATAAACTCTCTCCATAGAGTAAAAACTGATTACAGTAACCAGTTCTATATGCATATATCAACTTAATTTCTCAATGTAGGTTCGGTGGCTCTCGGGTTTGATGCAGAAAAAACTGTCAATTTTAGGGCATTTGTTTTGGAACTGACATTTACTATTTTTAAGAACTTGGCTTTTAGTGAACAGTTGTATACAGATTGAACACCATAGTCAATGAGGGTTTCACATATATCTGTGGTTGATTGTTAATGTGAACTATGCTACCTGTAAAGTGTGTGGTGTAGCGGCAATGTTGCACATAACGCTTGCTTTCAACACCTAAGGGGATTGTATCTGTTATGGCAGTAATGATGCCTGACAATCTCCTGAGATTTTTTGTAATAACTGTCTGGCCTCTATTGCCATATCAATTTATAGAGTAATATGTGGGAAAACGAAGCATGGATGATGTCATCAGTGATGTCCACAATGATGTTATTTGAGATGTCATCAGCTGTGCCTATGCCAGTTCCCCAATCCACCCCAGGGGCTCTGCGCACCACTGGAGCTACCTCATATCCTTGAACCCCCTGGTGTATGCTAACCCCCTCCTTCAAGTCTGGCGCCACATCCCTGGTTGTGTGCACTGCTACCTTAGCACTAGATAACTCAATTTTGCTGCCACCATCTGAGATGGACTCCACCTCCAACCCAGCCAAGCTCACTTCCTGAGCTACACACATTTATTTTTCGTGGGCTAAGGCCCTCTTGGTCTCAGCCCTCTCAAGCTCCTCATCAAGCTCTTGCAGCCTCTGCTCACAAGCCAGAAGCCAGCCATCTTTTTAGGTCTCTCCCTCACTTTCAGGGAAGTCCTCCATCTCAGACTCCACTGGTAGCGTTGGCCCCCAGCGGGGTCACATACAATGAAATAGGGATGCGTCTAGAGTCTCCCTGGACCTTCTCTTCACGGGCAACCCCCTTTCCTTGCAGAATACACATAGCTCCTTCATTGTGTAGATGAACATGTGCCAGATGTCAAGTTCCATATTGCAACAACTAACCAGAGTCCTAGTATCAAAAAAATACTCAGAGGACACAAGAAAATAGAAAAAACAGTGTGTGGTTGCGTAATGGTCTGAATTCACTAGTAGTGTACACCAATCACTGTATATAAGTCACAAATGCAAGTCCAAATCCCACCGCTGCCACCAATGTTAGAAATGGGGGTCTCTAGTTGGCAGAGGTAGGTACCTTTTTCCAAATAGGGACCCTTGCTTCTTGTCAGGGTAAGGGGGATATACTTCTAAAATAACCCCTTCTCTACCCCTTGGTAGCTTGGCATACGCAGACAGGCTTATTTATCTCAGAGGCAGTGTGTAAAGCATTTTTGAACACATACAGTAATACAGTGAAAACAATAAAAATGGACACTACACCAATTTAGAAAAATAAGTAATCTTTATCTAAACCAAAACAAGACCAAACGACAAACATCCACAAACAGTATTAAAAATAAGGCTTTCAAATGGTAGAAATAATTCTGTCCATAGCAAACTATGGATGCAACACTTTCAACACAAAGTACCTTGGATGCGTCACAGTCACAAACAAAAACAGCCACAGGGAGGGGGTTGATGCGTCGGTTTCTTACGCTCAGGGTAGGCGATACATCGGTTCCTTACTTCAGGGGACGTGATGTGTTGGTTCCTTACTGCCACACAGGGCAGGTGATGCGCGGGTTCCTTATTGAAGGGGAGGTGATCCGTCATTTTCTAACTGTGCGGGGAGGTGATGCGTCGGTTTCTTACTGCGGCCCAGGTGTTCTTGTATACTTGGTGCCCCAGTGCGATGTATTGCGCACCGGAGGTGAGGCGTCGCTTTGCGAGGCATCGCGTCGTCAGGCGTTAGTGCTGGGGGCTGCGCAGCAAGGCTTGGCGTCGCCCGGCGGGACTCTGCACGGCTTTGCGTTGCCCTGCGCCGGTTCCGAGAGGCTTTGCGCAGTTTTGCGATGCTCCGCGCGGGTTCTTGCAGAGAGCAGCTGCAAAACCCACTTCTGAGGCCTTTTGACTGCAGGTGGCACCTCAGGCAAGGGTAGGACTTACAGATGGCAGAGTCCAGCAGCACCAGCAGAGTTGCAGGAAGTCTTTTGTGTCCCTGAGACTTCTTGACAAGAGGCAAGCTCTATTTCAAGCCCTTGGAGATCTTTTCCTCAAGCAGGTGACAAAGCAAACAGCAAAGTCCTTTTCTCATTTCCTTGGCAGCAAGTAGCCACTGCAGGCCAACCCCAGACAGCAAACAGCACAGGGACAGTATTCCTCCTCAGCTTATCCGGCTCTTCTTGGCAAAGGGTTCTCTTGATTTCCCAGAAGTGATCTAAAAATCTGGGGTTTGGGTCCCTCTTTTTATACACCCAAATCCTTTGTTCTCTGAAGACAGAGAGTGTCTGTACCCTGCCAAAACCAGTTCTGTGGGGCACTATGTAAGTCCACAACAACCTCCTTTGCCAGTGTGAGCCCTGGCTCAAGACACACCACAGGGGGGACGGAGCTGTCATTGTGGAAGGCAGGCAGGCAGAGCCCTATTCAGGTGAAGGTGCTACTTCTCCCACCACTCCAAATGCAGACCATGTCTATTCAGCCCAGCCCTGACTCATCAGACTTCTGGAGCCGCTGCCCTTCTCCAGCCCCTGTCATCCAAAAGCCAGACATGCAATACACAAACCTAGCAGAGGCTCACTGGATGGTTAGGCAAGAAAATACCTCCTTTCTAAAAGTGGTATTTTCAAACACAGAATGTTAAAATCACCCGTACTAAATGATGCATCTTAACATTCTGAGTTCAGGCATACTAAACTTTATTTTCCTATCTTGTTTCCAGGGTCAGTTATGTTTATTAGATGTTATAAACAAGCTCCCCATTCTGGCCTATGGGAACAGATAGCCTTGCAATAGTGAAAAACGAAATTGGCAGTATTTCACTATCAGGACATGCCACACTCATCACGGCCTGTCCTACCTTTAACATATAATGCACCCTGCCCACAGGGGTACCTTGGGCCTACCTTAGGGGTGACTAATATATAGAAAAGGGAAGGTTTAGGGACTGGCAAGTGTGTGCACTTGCCAAGTCGACATGGCAGTCCCATGCAATGGCAGGCCTGAGTCACATTTTACAAGCTGCTTCTGTGGGTGGCACAATCAGTGCTGCAAGCCCACCAGGAACATTTGATTTACAGGCCCTCGGCACACATAGTGCACGGTACTAGGGTCTGACAAGTAAATCAAATAGCCAATGATGGAAACACTAATCCATAACCCAATTTACAAAAGAGAGCATATGCACTTTAGCACTGATAAGCAGTGGTAAAGTGCCCAGAGTCATAAAACCACCAACAGGTCAGAAAAAATACAAGAGGAAGGCAAACAGTTCTGGGATGACCCTGCATAAAGGGCCAAGTCCAACAGTAACCATAATAATTATTTATACACCGAAGAGGAGTTTGAAGTATATGGTAAGGGTATACCCTCGGCTTCCCTATTTTACTATGCAGTAAACACAAGGAGAGGGTAGGCCCAGTTATAATAACCATAATAACCCTTTTGTGGACATGCGTACTAGAATGTGATGTATTGTATTTGGTGTAAAGATACATGTGTCCATAGATGGGGTTGCTAATCCTTCACTTACTTTGGCAGTTTCTTGTGCCTGAGAGGTTTACTGATGAGATTGTGATCAAATCATGATGTACACACATTCATTGAAGATACAAAAAAGGCTGTCAAGAGTAAGCCACGTAGAACACATACTATGTGCCAAGTATGGTTAAAGGAAAGCTGATCTCAGTGCCTCGGAGCTCACCGGGAAACTGAGACATGAAGGCAAGAAATGTAATCTGTGATGTCTGATGACCTTTGAAAGTGATGGGTCGTAAATGCCTGCCTCAGTTTGGACCAAGTAAGCAAGCCCAACTTATTTAGGAAGTCAGGAGCAAGAATTTTATTTAAAGAAACAGGATCAAATTGTGCATTTGCATTTTACTGCACAATTTTACCAAACATTTGGTAAAAATGCAGAGGGTGTGAAGGGTAACTAAATACATATCACAGTTCTGTTGTGGTGTTCCTCATTGGTGTGGGAGCTCACCCCCGTAAGAAAATCTTGAACAATTATGGCAAAAAGGTTTTTTCAGCATAATAGCCCCTACAGTTTGTCTAAAAACAGCACCTATTACAGGCAGTTATGAAAATCCGATTGTAATGGGTCATAGCAACCAAACTCAGTTCTAAATATGTCTCAAATATCACCTTTAAATATGTTTAAGAAATACAAAAAAAAAAAGTAATTTGAAAATACAGACATTTCACCATGTAATGCAAGTTTCATTTTGGATAAACTCACTTCCCTGAAACACACTTGTCATCATTTTTCATGTGTCGCAATACCAGATTTTTTAAATCAATATATTTTTGTCCCCAAATCTTAGGTTGCAATTTTCATTAAGTGCTTACACTGCGCACCATTGTCCACTTTTCTTGCCCACAGAAAGGATCTTAAAAGTAAACCCACTTTTTCCTCCAGTTCCTAAGCTTGTAGTTGACAAATTTAAATGATGTTCTACTTGTGACTGTGTTGTTATGTTTTTATAATACATGGGATTCCATAATCCCTGTATAAATGCACTTCTCTAATTTCTTAATAATCGGCAACTACTGACGAAGAAAAGACGTCAGAACTTGAGTTGAATTCTGAAGTCACAGTGCCTACTGCCAGAGCCAGCAGTCGAGGTGAAAGGCAGGTCACGGCAGTGTCACGATAGTCTTCAGTCTCATGATTTGTTTAACAGTACGATCAGGTTACAAGTGCATTAGGTTAGTGCTCTTAAATTTCTGGTGCTTTGCAGCAGTTTTAAGATCTTAGAGTTTCTCGTTTCTTAAAATGGGTGTAATTTCTGCTATTTGTATGTTTCCCTTGTCGTCATTGCTTGCGGGAAAGTGTAACTCATAGTCGATGAATGTCACTCATAATGATACTATGAATCTGAAAATGTCACACATAAGCAATCTGTAACCTTGGCAGCTATGTATTATATGGGATAAAGTGCCCCCTGCCTTACATGTAAGGATATTGTAAGTCACCTTGAAGCTCCATAACCTTATAAAGGAACTCTGGTTATGGAACTCCTCGGTGACTTGCAATATCCTCATAACGTTTGGCAGGGGGTGCTTATCCCTTATATAATGGCACTGCCCTATCTATGCTGTTATTGAATGGTCAACACATTCTCTTTCTCTCTCCCCCCCTCTCTCCTCCTCTTCCAGCCAGCTCAAAAAGCCTGTCTCAATCACAAGGGCTGGAGGCTTCGTCATCCTCCCAGCTCCAAATAGGGCATGGGCTTATGAATGCCATGACTGTGAAAGAGCGCGTGCGGGGCGAGCTGAGCTCAGACATGCAAACGTATGGGCGTGCATTGGCTTGTGCACACATGCTTTCTGACCGCAGCATCGTTGATCAGAGTATAGTGTATCCTCATGCGCCCCCGTCTTTTAGTTCGCGCGCGCTGCCAGGTCCTGCTTATGGGCTCTGGCGAGCGTCTCTTAGTTTGCCTCTGCTCGAGGGTGTGTACGCAGTGAGACGCTGTGCGGTCTCCTCATGGATGGCAGTTAGTACTATGTGAAATGTGCTTTTTTTAGGGAAATCTTAATTTCATTTTAGAAACAGAGATAGCAGGCAACAATAGCTAGTCACAGGAGCAACTTTCTTTTTGGCAAATACCTACACCTCTAATGTCCATCCGTAAGGCACTGGGGCTGCTTCTGAGAAATAGGTTCTTTCTTCCAGTCTGTAGAGAGTTGTGCGTCTTTGGGCTACTGGCCCCTCATTGCAACAAGCATTTGCAATGCAATAGGTCTCGCATTTATAGGAGTTTGAGCTATTGGCATTGTAAATGACAATGCTTTTTATTTAAGTTTGGTTTTTTTAAAACATAAATAAAAGGCACTGTCATTTATAATGCCAATAGCTCAAACTCGTATAACTGCGAGACCTATTGCATTGCAAATGCTTGTTCGAAGTGCTGCGAGATTTAAATGATATAGCGCTACATACCCCCGAATAGCGCCGAGAAGCGTGTGTTTTTGACTCCCTCTGCCCCAATTATACAACTTGCCAACATCGGAGGATTTAGAATGTAAAATTAGTAAGTATGCAATGTACGTAAAAAGAAAAAAAAAGAGCTTGTCCCGAGGAGAAGCGCCTAAAAGCGATTCCAGGTGCATACAAGTGTCGAATGTATTCCCTATAGACTGCTGGGGTAGTACTGTGCCCTTCAGAAGAGTGCCATAGCAGCCGCAGGGGAAAGGCTATATTGAAATAAGGCTGGGCAAAAAAATGTGTATTAAGGACCTGCGTTGGTAAAACGAACTGTCGGTGATCTGCTCCCTCCCCCAACAAAGTCCTCATCAACAGTACAAGAGCCCCCCCCCCCCATTATCTACCGGGGAGGCTGCCTGTTTCCTTTGTGAAGCCGCTCATGCGTGCAGGGTGTTCGCCGCTTTGAAGTAGGCCGACAAGCCGTCTTTCATCACCCCAGATTTAAAGAGTTTAGACTTTAATCGCAATAAAGATAATGCAAAAAGCATAAATAAAATCAGAGTAAAGGAGGGAAGTATGCTGACGAGGGAGAGTGCAGGTCAGTGAGGCTTATGGGGGGAAGGAGATGAAGAGGGAAGAGATGAAGAGGGGGGCTGAGGGTAGAGGTGATAAAAGGAGAGATGAAAACATTGGAACTCTCCGAAAAGGGGACAGCAGGGGAAGGAGGGAGCGTTGATGGGTAGCGAGGGGATGGACTAATGCAGGGGGAGAGTAATGGAGGAGAAGAAGGCGGGATGGTAAGTGAGGTAGGAAAAAGTTAAAAAGAAAGAGGAGCGCGGGGAGAGGGAACTGACCTGGTGGAGGTCACGAGAAGGGAAGGGGGAAAGGAAGTAGAAGTGCTGGGTACAGGAGATGAAAGGATGGGGAGAGAAACATAGGAAATGACAGTAAGGGTGTCTAGTCAGGAGAAGGCGCAAGGGTGGTAGCAGAGAAGTTGGGAGGCACATCATAGAGGAGGCAGTGGCAGGCGAAAGATCATTAAAGAGGAAAGAAGTGGGGGAGTTGTAAAGCACTCCAATACCTTCGGGTCAAGTCAGCAGTAAATAAAACTGCAAAAAAGCCACACACAAAAAGACTTGCTGATAAATAGAGAAGAAAGTGTAGAAATGAAGGGAGAAAGAGGGAGACAGAAAATGTGAGGGAGTAAAGACGAGTCAGGGAGTAGAGGGTGTGAGGTGTAAATGAATGAAGGAGGTATGGACCATAGAGACGGGACGTGGACGAAGGAGGTGAAAGAAATCCTACAGAATTTGAACAAACCCCAGAGAAAAGTGAGTCATTTATAGATCGCTTTTCGGCCTCAAATGGGCCCCTTGGAACTACCTTTGAAATGCGGTTGAAGGAAAAAAAAAATCGCTACCAATGAAAGCTATATCAGAGAGAGGAGGGGGGGGGGTTGAGTTATGCCAGATGAAAAGTGGGGGAAAAGGGCATCACGATGAGAAATGACAAAAAAAAGTGTAAGACACCCCGTTAGTTTGTGTAAGAGGTCTGGGTGGGAGAGTAAGGGAGTGTAGCGTGACAGGAAGCAAAGGCAACAAGCAGGAAGGGGGTGGCAAATGGTGTGCACTTTCGCGGCCGCTTTGATGTCCTCAGTGGCCGCGGGGCTCACTGAGGACATCAAAGCGGCCGTGAAAGTGATCAGGAAGTGCTTTTCAGGCTGCCAAATGGTGCGCGCGCCCGGTGCACATGCACTGTATTTGGAGGCCTGAAAAGCACTCGTTTGCACGTCCAGATCCCCCTTTAACAAAAGCTCTCGCGAGAGCAGCGCTAAAGTGCTGTCTCAGGCGAGACCTAAAAATGAAGTGAAGAACTCAGGACTGAGCAGTAGGAGAAGCAGGGGTTTATTGTAGGCTACAACACAAAGGTAGTTCCCTTAGGAAAGCCCAACCATAATTGAATTCAGCAAATAAGGCCACTGCACAGGGGTCTGCCCTCTCTCCACAATCACCTATGTCATATAGTTGAGAGAACTGTGTTTTTTGCAAACTTTGGTCCAGCTGGGCAGGAGTTAAAATCCTCAAATCTACAGATTGAAGATTTTACAGATCATATTTATTTATAGCACTTTATAGAATTGGACCTTTGCTCGTAGGCTGTCTAAATGGCAATCTCCTCATCTAGGATTGCATCAGCAGCACATTTTTCCTCAGTCCTGGAGTATATTCTCTACTCTTTCGGGGGAAGCAGCCAAGTTATCCTGCCTGTGGTCAGGGCCTTTTTCTGCAGAGGTGTACAGAGCTACTTGAATTCAAAAAGAGAATTTTGACCCATAGGAGTAACTGATATAAAATAAAGTGGCAGTGGGGGACAGGCCCCCCAGATTCAAAGTTGTCACCACACTTTGAAGAAAAACAATCGCTATAAAGTGTATCTTTACTGCTTGTATTGAACTGTTCCATGACAACTAGCTACCAAAAGTGCAGTGTCGCTCAGGTTTCTTTGGGGATGGCAGGCGTTACATAAAGTCCACCTGCTTTGTGCATTGGAGCCAGACAGCATCCTAGCCAGTCAGGGGTGTTGCTGGCCTTAGCTTCATTGGGCAAATCAGGGCACAGCATGCAAGGGATGGGAAGGCAGCTTACCTCATTTGTGTAGGTGTGTGGCTTTGGCCATGCCTTGGCCACAGTCCTTTGTTGGGCTGTGGGAGAAAAGTGTACGCTTTTCCCAAGAAATGTCATCAACGAAAGGTTTACTCTGCTAGGATGCCCATCTTCCTAACCTTCAGGAACAAGCAGATTAGTATCAAAAAACATTTGTATTGTATTTTACTGCATTTTTCAAAGAGCTAGACCATGGTTCCTAAGGCATGCAGTTTGTGGTGGAAACAGATGTAAAACCCATGAGCGGTCCTAGAAAGCTGTACATTTCTGAAAAGTAGTCAAAATTCTGTATTCACCAAGGGGTCATTCGTGTAGATCCCTCAAAATTTTTCCAAATTAACTAAATGTAGAAATACAAAAAATATTAAAATGAGTAGGAAAAATAGTCATTGGTGACAACGTTTTCAACTTTGTTTTTGTCACACTGGTCAATTTACAAAAGTAGTATACCGTTATGTCCGACCTACTCTTCTGGTTGTAGGGATTTATAGAGTCTATAGGTTCTCCAAAACTTAACGATAACCAAAGCCAACAACTGAGCTGCAGCTTATAATGCTGATTTTTCATTGTGTACAACAAATCATATGGTAAAGTACAGTGAATGACAAGCATTGGCAGAGCCAATAGGCCATGCCTGTGTGATATTTATTGCCTTTGCTAATGTTTTTTAGTTATCTTGCAAATGGCTGAAACTAATGTGAAGAAAACTGTATGACAGCCAGCATTGTCCCCGTTATATTGCTTTTTTTCAGTTATGCTGCACTGAAGCTAGCGCTACTTCGTAATATGTCTAAAAACATTGAGAAACCCAATAGATCTCGCATGAGCGTGACCTATTGGCTTTGCCAAAGCTTGGTATGGAATGCCATATGGTAAGTGATAATTATTTATATAAGTACTGATATTATAAAATAGAGAATGCCCTTGCCAAGGTGTTAGTTGTCCAGATTTAGAAGCATTTTAGGACCGTATAAAAACGGTGAAAATGTGGCATATTAATGCGCTGAAAGTAACATAAGTCGCAGGTAGACAGAAAGGTCCAATAGGTTACAGCTTTTTTTACAGTGATGCTTTAGCCTATGTGTCACTTTGGGTCCAATGGTTACAAAAGAACCAAAAAAGCACTCCTGGGTGCTTGTTTAGTAGGAAAATATAGCAATAATCGTGGTTCGGTGGGTTTCCTAGACCCTTTGACTCCTGTGCCACTACACCTGCTACACCATTCAAATAATGACTCTAGTACCTGCGAACTAATTTCACTTGTGACTGCTTGTTTAGTTGTAAAACATAGCATTAATTGGTGTTAATTGGGTTTCCTATAGCTTTTGGCCCTTGTGCCACTGCACCTGCTGCACCATTCAAATCATGACCCTGGTGCCTGCAAGGTGATTACACGTGTGACTGCTTGTTCAGTATTAAAATAAAGCTATAGTCAGTGTTCAGTGGGTTTCCTGGAGCTTTAGGCCCCTGTGCCACTGCACCTGCTGCACCATTCAAATCCTGGCCCTAGAGCCTGCAAGGTATCTGCACATGTGACTGCTTGTTTAGTAGTAACATATAGCAATAATTGGTGTTCAGTGGGTTTCCTAGACCATTTGACACTTGTGCCACTGCACCTGCTGCACCATTGGAAAGGACAAATGAGGAAATTGTTTATATACAGTAGTATATGTGTTTTCAAAAAGGCACAGTTGCAAATGGAATACATAGTCATTGTGTAGCTAAACATAAATACAAAAGCTTTCATAAAAATTGCCTTTTTAACGTATCCAACTCACCAAAATGAGTTGCCACAGATGTCATAAATGAAGGATATGCTTTACACATCAAAGTGGACACCAAGCATTGTTAAATTATGTTATAATATGGCTGGCTTTTTTCTGTTAAAAGATCTTATCCTGTGCTTGATTGACAGTGTATGGGCCATAAATAGTTTAAATTGCCCAAGATCACCTTATGTTAGGCTGACACTAAGACTGAAATGCAATTTTGTACTTTGTTCCTAAAAAGGCAGTTCCACAAATTACTGGACTCATCAAAGACGAGGAATTTTGCAAAAACAATGCAAATGTTTTCTGCATCTAAAGAAAGATACTTTTTGAGATGGCTATGTCTAAAATAAAATTTAAAAAACCTCACAAGCAGGCTCCATGGTGAAAAGTAAGCTGCATTCCTCTCTCCAATAATTGCTCTGACTTTAAAGTCACCCGAAAGCAAAAGAAACACCAAGCTCCCACAAAACCACAGCTTGACATTTGAACTCAGTTTTTGAATGCCAGCAAATGTGACGAGAACAAGATTTAAAGGCCTGTTTATTAAAACTGTAAACATGGTTTTACCATGGGAAGGTACAAACTCAAGCTGCACAGCTTAGAGCAAATAAAGCCAGCAAATGGAAAAGCAGAAACCACAAAGCCAATAGCAAACAACGGGCGGAATGCATTCCCAGGTCAACTTACTGAAGATGTCTTTCGCATAGTCAGAGAGCTGCGGTATGAAGGAAACCATTTCGAAAATGTACGCAAGATGCTGAGATTAGAAACAGTGGCTATTTGTGCACCTATGAATTTGGGGTTATCCATACTATCATGTGATTCAGAGGCGATGTTTCAAAGTCGCTTCTTTGTTTCACACTGGCTTACATTTGAAACCCAATTATACAGAGAAATCCAATTGGTAATAACAAATGTTCTAGTATTCTGTATTTCCAAATATCTCAAAGTAAGAACAGTATGCACTAAAAACGCAACCTGGATACATCACATTTCACCCAGCAAAATCAACACTTTTTTTACATTGTAGGTAGCTGCCAAATTTTGGCTCTGGCTCAGCCCCCATCCAGGGAAACGTACCAAACCCACAAATTTCTGAAAAGTACACACCCAGGAAAGTCTGGGATGGTGTGACTCGTGTGGATCCCACAACATTTTTGTTTGACCCAGGAGGCCTAGCAGAACTCATATTTCAGCTATAAATATCCACCACATGTAGGAACGCTGGATGGAAGAAATGTTGTAGATCCCTGCAGATTCTGAAAGTTTATGTCACAGAAATGTGAGGAAAATTAGTGATTTTAGACAAATTCGAAGTTTGTAGAGTAGTTTATGTAAGATAGGATTGTGGGATCCACACAAGATACACCACACTGAACTTCTCTGGGTATCTAGTTTTCAGACATGTCTGGATCTGGTAGGATTTCCTGTGTAGCAGCTGATCCAGAGCCAAAACACTGCAGCCATTCAGCTTGACAAGTGGGACAAAATTGGGATTTATCCCCAGTCTGTTGGCCCATATGTAAAAACTGTGCCCAGAAAAATTGAAATGTCCTCTCTCTTGAGATAGGGATGAGGATGCTTTAATCCTCAGGGGAGCAGAACGATTGTTGAGGCATTAGGGTTGGGGCCTGATGTCGAAATGGGCCAGAAAAACTGTATTGCCCCCTTTGGGGCTGGGAGTCATGGCCCTATGCCAGGGTGTACTGCCCCACCCCTTGGCTTTTGTCAAAGAAATCCTTGGTGTCTAGTGGGCTTTCTACCACCCGTGGGCAGAAAGGTTGTCTTTCCCCCTTTTGGGATGGGGACATGGCCCTATGTCAGGGTGGGTTGCCCCCACCCCATTTTTAGGGCCGAGTCTGTGAGAGCATGCGCTAGCGCATGCGTCTTACTTGGAGACTCTCTTGTATACAGAAAATGGCTCGGAGCCCGCCCATTGCTTACCATTAGTCGGTTTACGTGGCACTCTACTTTCCAGCCTCGTAATTCGTGAGGTACGTTCCTCTCTGTGGAGCAGGGACCAAGCATTAACTGATTCAACTTAATCAGTGCCCGTCCGCTGCTCCTGACTGGATTGAGGTACTATTTTGTTCTTTTTAGCTTTTAGTGCCCTGCAAACAGAAGGCCTTTGACTGGCAAAAACATGCACTGCAGGGCAAACAAATATACAAAGATTTATTTTCTGTAGTTAACTTTCTTTTATTTTGGCACGTCTTCTTTTCTCATTTTGCCTTTATGTTTTCATTTGTTTTTGATCTTGGGCACTGTTCTCAAATGATGAGGATTATTTTATTGCATAGAGACATTGTTTCTTTCTTGTGTGTAATTTCTGAAATAATGCTTTACCACATAATCGTGCGGTGCACCCTAATCCACCCCACTCCAATCCACCTCACCTCACGGGGCTCTTTTACAAAAAAAAGCATTTGTTTGTCAACTTGACAAACAAATGTTTTTTTGGGTAAAAGTGCCCCACACCGGACTTTACGTTACGTGGCTAGGGAACTTTTTTTTAGACACGGCTCGTCTAAAGAAAGGGGCGTAGCCTCTATTAACGTGAAAGCGCAGCATGAGGCACATGTAAACAACTAGCATTTGCAATGCAATAAGTCTTGCATTTTAGAAACTTTGACCTGTTGGGATTGTAAATGACAATGCCTTTTATTATGGCAGGTTTTTACACACATAAATAAAAGGCATTGTCTCGCAATTGTGAGACCTATGGCATTCCAAATGTTAGTTTTAATTTGATTTACTTCCCTGGTGACTAGGGATTTTTTTTTATAGGAAAGGGAAATTTGAAGTTAACATCTCCTGGGCAGTAGAATGACAGATTATGACACGGGGGGTGGGGGGGAGGGGGGATGACAATGGCCCTCGGAGCTGTTCCTTCCCAAAACAATCCCTGGAGTCTCGTGGACGCACCAGGCGATCACATCCACTGTGATCACTAGATGCTTTGCAGGCCAAGAGAGGTATTGATGGAAAGCTGAGCTTGTCAGCTTTCCAGCGATGCCCTTTGGCACAGCTCCCTGTGAGTTGCTCCTGCAGGAAAGCCAGGAAGACGTTTCCTGGGTGCTGGTCCGGCAAATAACGTCATTGCATCAGTGACACGATCGCATCAGTTGCAGGACCATCACACCCCTCTAGATCGGAGTGGTGTCTGGCCCATGGGGGTGTGACGGCGGTGGGCTCACAGGAGCAGCACACAACAGCTGCTGCACTGGTGTCAGGTGCATTGACGTGACCTTACCGTCAATAGTGTCTGGCTGGAAGTCACGTCAGTAGCACCAAGGGGTTAATATATAGGGATGCTGGTTTAAATGTCTCCCCACTGTAGTGCTGTTATTAGGGTCAGCAACTTTAGATCAGCCCTTACCAGCTATTCGTGGTGTCAAGGAGTAATTATGGATACAGTAGTCACTGATGACAAGAGGCCTTGCACTTTGGGTGTAACCCTGTTGCTCAGAGAGAGTTTAGAACCCTGTTGGCGAGCAGCAGCCCAAAACATCCAGAACGCATGTCAGGGATGCAAGTCATCTGCCCAGGACAACATATCTTGCACTCTAGAAAGATGGCTCCTGAAGTGCACATGAAAATAACTCTAAGGAGGTTCTACCTTGCAACTATGAGCTATTTGCCTAATACAAACCTCCATTCCTTCCTTACTCCAATAATTACATTTTTAGGTCGAGCATGGCAGCGCATGCCCTGCTGCAAGACCTGCTGTAATCAATATATCCACTCTATTCCCACCCCTTGCTTACCATTGGTTTTCTCCAGCGTCGCTCCATTTTGCTGCCTCCTGTCTTGTTCCCCAGCCGATACATCACTTCCTTTCAAGTCACAGGAGCACCGTTAAAGTACAGTCTTCTAACGCTTAACATCGTTATCTCCCTGTTTGGAAGAACTTTTTTTTGTATTGTTTTTTTATCCAGTTTCTTTTGCCGTAAGCTTTAATGCCGGTATCCCTTGATGTTGTATGTCGCTTATAATCAGAGTGGCTGCCACGCTTCATCTTTAAGCACAGCAATGCTTTTGCAGTCTCCCGGTTGTAGTGTCTTCCTCCCTGCTCCATTGCTCGTTATTGTTAATGATCTGACATGCGCAGCAGATGTGGTTTGTATGTTTGCTTTTAATTAGCGCAGCCACGGTGCTGCTTTATCTTGAATCAAGGCGGGTGCTTTTGTGCGCACCCGCTCATTGTTTCTCCCTCCCTGCTCCATTACTCTTTTCCCGGTTTGTCGTGAACCTAGGTTGGTGGTGCCTGATCCTAAAATGGCCGCCACTCTGTAGTGTTCAGTATCGCAGGTTGAGCACGAACGCAGGAGACCAAAATGAATCAGGTAAGGTAGACTTTATTGTGATAATTCAGGTTGCCATGTAAGCCCACCAGCCAGCATGCCCACACCTTTCATGGGTGCCGGAATGCAGATAAAATTCCATATTACAACAACTCTCTTACACGAGCACGGCCCTGAATTACAGTGCTTAGTATGGACAGCATAAGCCACACCCAATCGTTGCTCTGGTCCTGTTAGCTTTTTGCAATAGCACATATACTGGTCGCTCTTTTTTTCCAAACTCCAGAGAATTTACTGTAAAAGTAATCCAGCCCTGAAATCCACATAAACGCTTTACAATAATAAAAAAGTAACACAAAAAAACTCGACTCTTTGGAGATTGCGCCTGCATCGATGCAGTGCTGAACCTTTGTGACAGCGTACTATAGTACACACTACACATGTTTGTATGCGCGTGGCTAAATGTACATGCCTTCCTGGTGATTAGATGTATTATAACTTTTGTACATGTTTACGATGGTAGTGTGTTTATATTTATTTAGTTTATGTCCTGATGATGCCCGGCCTTATACATCCCTATGCTTTCACTTGCCTTCTACATTCTGCTTCTGCATAAATCGTGCAGTGCTGCAGCCACGCGACAATATCTTGTCTACATAATAAACCACAAATGTCATCTTATTTACATCGTATGCTGAGAGTTCGATGGGCAGCGTTGCAGTATGTTTAGGTGCCTTTGAACCTAAAATCAGCGGTTGTTATGTTATGTTATGTTATAACCTCTTGTATAGCGCGCAGCTGCCCCAGCGAAGGGGCGTCCCGGCGCTGAAAGCAGAGTCCAAAGAGAGCCAAAGCTAGACTGTAGTGATTTCATGTCTGCGTTCCTTGTTTTGACCATGACCGCTGCAGGTGCAAC
Source organism: Triturus cristatus (assembly GCF_964204655.1). NCBI lineage: Eukaryota > Metazoa > Chordata > Amphibia > Caudata > Salamandridae > Triturus > Triturus cristatus. The sequence goes on from NC_140592.1 coordinate 1,189,960,347, forward strand.
CTGTGTAGGCCAGGCTCTTGTCCACCTATCACTGGTGCCTGTGTTTAGTGATGCTTAAGAGCCAGAGTTCATCAGTGCAGCTGTCTCTTGCTTATTTGGAAATGTTACTTCACTGTTCATTGCCTGCAGCAGTCCGCGCCAAACTCTAGCAGTTATGTCAAACTGGTTACCACGCTGGTGTTTGCTGCACACAATCTGCAGCAATGTGCAGGGCTGTCTTAATAGCCGTGGCAGCGTGGTTACAGGCTGGGGTGTTTGCTGTTCATGGGATTCAACTGGCGCAGGTCAAGGCTAATCTATTAATCCATTAAACACATTTGCATAGTTCTATAAGAAAGTTTTCAGTCTGCGCAGGCCACCAGGAAATGCTTCAATGTCTGAATGGCAATTCCCACCATGCATGAATAAAGCTTGCATTTTGAGTTTCCAGTTCCAGATATGATTTTACCGTAACTGTGCCAGCGGAGTGCGGGGTGGTTGTCACCCATTTACCTTCGTGTCTGGACTGGTTCTCTGTGATATTCCCTAACTTTTAGGGGGCCTCTCAGCTGGGACTGTTATGGTTGACTCCCTATCTGGTGTAAGCAGGGTTTGCTGCAGAGCAGCAACATTGAAAGGAAGTTGGAGATGACCAAACTGTTTTGTTAAAAATAAAGCTTGCGCTCCTCATGTTTTTTCTCTTTAGTCGTTATTTCTTTTATTCCTCTTGGGTTTTTGTTCCAGACAAACAAATTGGCACGTTTGTTTTTACGTCTAAAAGGTGTCTACAGGTAGCAATGAACTTAAGAGAGGAAAACATGCAGCAGGGTTATAGATGACTGCACTGCCTAGACAAGTCACAGTAAAGTAATAAGTTATTGCCCACCTCAAATGGCCAGCTGCTACATGACCATAAATAAACTTGTTCAACCCCTTCGCCGCGGCACGAATTCCGCCGCGGCGCTGGGGGGGTTCGGGGTCAGCGCGGCGCCGCCATGCTCGTGACGGAACCACTCCGTCATGAGCCACGGGCGAGCTGTGCTCATGACGGAGTGGTTCCGTCACGACTCCGCCCACTTGCATTGTTCGCCCGCACAGGCGGGGAATCAGTGCCGCGTGGGCGGAGCGGCCGCCAACGGCTGCAGCATGACGGAACCACTCCGTCATGAGCACACGGCGCCCGTGGCTCATGACGGAGTGGTTCCGTCATGAGCAGGCAAGGGTTTAATACAGGGGTATGAGAGGCAACATTCCAAGTAAAAAAGAGAAAAGGGTTTTCTGGTATAAAGTAAATACAGCAATTCGGACGAGACAAAGAGAAGCTTCACGTCGTTGTTTAGTGTTCTTTTGATTTTTATTCACGATGTGCTCTTGATACAAAGCAGCCAACGCGTTTCTCCCAAACAAAAGGCTTCTTCAGGGCACGATAAATAGAGAGCCAGCGCCTCCAACGCGAGTATTCATTGAGTAGAAATTCAGGTACGGATTGGTACTGAAGTTTGGAAAGTGTGAACAAAACCTCTCAGGTAGTAAGACTAGGGTGCTCTTGAATGAAATAGGAGACTCGAATTTCTCTCCTATGTGCAAATCCGCGGTAAGGATGCTGAGTTTTGTCAAGGTGAGGTTCGGTCAGGGTTCGGGCCAATAGTGCCAATTCGTCCCAGTCGAGGAAAGTAAGCGGCGGTAACGGTAAAACTCAGCATCCTTACCGCGGATTTGCACATAGGAGAGAAATTCGAGTCTCCTATTTCATTCAAGAACACCCTAGTCTTACTACCTGAGAGGTTTTGTTCACACTTTCCAAACTTCAGTACCAATCCGTACCTGAATTTCTACTCGATGAATACTCGCGTTGGAGGCGCTGGCTTTCTATTTATCGTGCCCAGAAGAAGCCTTTTGTTTGGGCGAAATGCGTTGGCTGCTTTGTATCAAGAGCACATCGTGAATAATAATCAAAAGAACACTAAACAACGGCGTGAAGCTTCTCTTTGTCTCTTCCGAATTGCTGTATTTACTTTATACCAGAAAACCCTTTTCTCCTTTTTACTTGGAATGTTGCCTCTCATACCCCTGTATTAAAAATGTAGCAATGAACTTCCATCATTTACCGGGTCTTTGCTCCACTAAAATCCACTTTTTGGAACAGAGATAAAAGGCTCACCTCTAACACCCTTAAGGTTTAATAAACCTTGGTTACCGCACTGCCCTTTTACTATTCTTGACTATTCTTATACTAGTAACCACGCCCCACCACATACCTGTAACCACGCACCATCACCCAACTATTGTAGCGATAGGCTTGCCCATGTTTAATGGCATTCCATCTTTAGAGTACAGCCAGCAGTTTCACCTCACCAGCATTGACCTACGATTTCCATATTCTGCCATTAATCGTGTATCCTTAGACATTTATTGTGCCACTAATCGTATGCCATCACACATTTGTAAATATAATCCTTTCTCATCACACGTTTATAGTACCAGTACCTGTTAGCCACCTTATTGCCAGAGCCAAGCATAGCTTGCCCACAGGCCCTGGTGCCAGCAAGGAAAATGCCCCTTTTGGTTGTAGTAGCAAAAATACAGCAATCACCAGGGTTCAATCGGCCCCACAGAACTCTGGGATACGGTGCACTGCACCTGCTGCACCAATGGTAGCTATGCCCCTCGCCTATTTTTAGTTGGCAAATGTCCTGATATCGTCAGTCAGTCTGTGCTTTATACCAAGTACCACTGCGAGTCTGAGCTTTGTATCTAACAGCACTTTTCATACTGTTATTTCTACGCACATACTACAAGTTCCTGAATGCAATCTGCTACTGACTGAAAAGCCAGAATACTGTGCATGTCTCTTGCCCTAGACCAAAGCCAGTGTAATGATGCAATTGTGCGTCCGCTGCACTTTTGGCATATTTATGGTTCTGTCACATTTCCTGCTGCATAATCTACAGATTTTGACCCCAAAAAATTTTCTTTGAGCTCAAACGTTTGAAAAGTTCTCTGAAATGCAGCTATACATGTTGCAACGCAGTGAAGGGCCCTTTGCAAGGTGGACTTGTCACCATTCTGCTGTATATTTCTATGTTCAGATGTTAAACTGGAACTAATGAGGTGCAACATGTGTTCAGACAGTATTAACAAGTTGAAAAATGACAAAATATTGAAGTAATATTGTCAGAAAATGTGGTGCAACATGCCACATAATTTGCCTTTTCATGCCGCATATTTAAGTCAACCCTTCTGCATAATTTGGCCCTCTTCTGCCTCATAATTCCAGTGGCCTTGCCCTTGACTCAACAATCATCATCTGCATTCTGGAGAGCCTCAAAACCTACGTAGATTACGACACCGCCAGCTAAGTTAACTAACAGACCAAACTCACAAAACATAAATTCTGGGGGGGTGTGACTTTAGCATTAGCATAATTATGTAAAATGACAGCAAAATGATACCCCATTATGCGTATTTACACAACAATTACACACATCTACTACCTATTTGTTTATTTTCATCACCAAAATGGCAAAGCTATCCATACTGTTCCACGCCACACAATTGAACTCCACACATTTCTAATCCACACCACATAATTTGAACCCAAACCACATAATTCAACTCAACAACACAATTACACAACACATACATCCAATCCACACCACAGAATTGCACATCATGCAACAAAATTCAACAGTACCCCACATAATTAAATTCCACTACATACCACTCCACAAAACAAAATACCATTCCACATAATTACAATCCTTAACGCACAATACTACTCCACATAATGCCACTACACTGAATACCACATCATTACTATCCACATAATTCCACTGAACACCATGCCACATATTTCCACTACAGAAATCCACTCCACACCACACAATTCCACACCACATAATTCCGCAACTAAAAATTTCAATCCAACCCACATAATTCCACTACACACCACATACATCCACTCTACTCCAAACCAAAACACATTGGTAAAAGACATTATCATTAACAACGCTAATAGCTCTAACTCAAGCAAATGCGAGACCTATTGCATTTCTAATGCTTGTTGGAACGTGCTGGCGTGCTTAGGGACTCTAAAATAATACTGTGAAGCTGGGGCAAAGGTCTGTACTGTAATCACTAAAGTCTTTAAAGCCCAGTCATCTTCAACCCTTCAATGCACAGCATTGCAGTGCTGACTACTGACTTACAGCACAGCCATGCCGACAGCGTGGCCGCCCCCTGCAGAATCTCACTGTGCACTTCCTGGCTCACTCGTCATCCTCGTGTAGATTCCGACAAGGCTACCTGCAGGATACACCCCAGAAAGCAGCTGCCTACTGGCAACACTTCAATCTCTCTCCATGAAAAATCTGGACCCAACTTTATTCCCTACAGCATCCGACCAAGGCACAGGGCGCGCCACCTATGCACATCAGCCACACCCTTTGGGGAAACCATAAACACAATTGCAAAGTCCTCCCATGCATGAGGGAGCTCCGGCATTGACCAGCCAGTGAAGGGGTGCACTATATGTGGGGGTCACTTGTGGTAGTGAGAGAGACTCAAGGGAGAGTCAGATAAACCTCTTTATATTTTGGCTGTATAATGTGAATGGTGCAGGGTGCAGCTTGTACACATTTTTGTATTTCAGGGTAGTTTTTTTTTATAAATATGAATCTAAATTCTTACATCATGTTCCTGGTCAAGCTTCTTTGGACTCAGGAAATTCAGGTTAATGTTTGATGAGAGGGAACACTATGTTGAGTTGCCCTGTTTCATGAACCTAACACGCGGGGTAGTGTCACATGTACAACCCCATTTATCTTCCTTAGCATTACGAAAGGGCTATGCCTACTTGGATGGAAATACCTATTGCAGAGGATAGTGGTGCGAATTGTCTGGTTTGTGTCTACGTCATCAGAGATATCCCACATGTTCTAGGAAGTGAAACTCGGGGACACAGGAGCATAACAAGAGCTATTGGTGTATTCCCTAGATGTATCTGCAGATTTGAAAGGCTAACACAACATTGAAACGAGCAATGCAATAGGTCTGGCTTTAAAGGAATGTTGTATGGTAAAGTAAAGCATCACTAGTACATAGCAGGGGAACGTATATGTTTGGACGCAAAGAGCTGTAGAATAATATTGGTCTAAGTTAAAAGGTCAGGTGACAGTTGCACTGTCAAGCCAGACCTAAATATCCATGTAGGTTTATGACTGCCTTCCTTCCATCTGTGCTGCTGCCAGGGAAAAACGCCATCAATGATCTAGTTATCTCAGACACAATATCATTACAGTGTCGCTTGTGTGCCCATGAAAGTTCAAGCTCAGGCAGCTTGGTAAATAAACAGAATTAACACAGCTGTGTGGAGGGCATGAACATTTTGGGGGAAGCACACGACCCCTGGCCAATCAAAACATGTAGTCCTGGCTCCCAACATGTGGGCGGAGCCACACACCCTATCGTGGTGATGCTCACATAATTGGCGCGCTGTCGAGCCAGACCATAACATGGCAGAAAGTTTGAAAGTGGGCATAACAAAACCGGAAACAAGTTCTGGTATTTCTGCTAATTAGTTATTTGTGGCCGTGGGTCATGTCCAATAATGTGCAGATTTTAGGCATCTCCATTAATAGGCTGCCGCTAGTGTCTGAACCATATTATATCGGGCGTTTCCCTGCTATGTAAGCACCTAAACACCTTGCCCTCCTCCTGGGTGAACGAATACAGTCCACAGAGGGAACAGCTACTTGACCTTGTCTGGGAGATGTGAGGAGGAAAAGTGTGGTACCTCCAAGGTATTGTACAAGGTCTCCACTCTTGTGTGAAAGGAGTGAACGCAATGTGCCACATCCAGAGATGGGACTTGCATGATGTAGAAGCTATCAGTGGTACTGACAGCACCGCCTAGGTTCTGTTCTTACCAACCCTTTAACCATAGTATTCCTGCCCTGATTTTCCATTACCTCATTACCCTTCTTTCTTGATAACTGCTCACAGCATAATCAGACTCCTTCCTACTTATCCTCCTTCTCCCCAGGATGCTTGGAATCTGCTGTACTCTACTCATGGTAAAAATAAAATACAACCACTAAAGAGTTTTTTTGTAATGTATTCTTTATGGTTTGGTTTTGGCATTTTGAGCTTGTAAAGTGAACCCCTGAGTTTTTAATCCATGTTGATTTCGTTTAGGAAGTTTATCGCTGGAGGTGTGTGCAAGTCGAAAGCCACACTCCATGGAAAAGTTGTGATCATCACCGGGGCAAACACAGGGATTGGGAAGGAAACAGCTAGAGATCTCGCCTACCGAGGTATGTATATACCATCACAACAGCAAACCTAATTAAGAGTATCCCATAACTGTAATAATACATGTATCGAACATCCCCTTCATAGTACAACAAGCCCCGCACAGATTTTGGTAGTCATCCCGTAATGATGCCTCTCCAGCAATTTGGAAGAGAAACTGTACTTGAATCATCCCTTTTTAAATCTAAATTTAAGGAAATGACATTTCACCACTATTAGGTTACAAATTTTAAAGAAGTGTACAGACAGAACTTCCATCCATTCAAGTCATTTAGATGGATTCTTCTCAGAAGTGATGGGACGTGAAGTTGTCTTTTTTAGTGTCAAACTCTGCAACCAAGGAGGAGTGAGAAGAGGGAATTGTAAAGTGTTCCACGATATATGCTCAATGGTATACGTCAACCACATCTAAGTAATACTGTAGTCCCTAGTGAATGTAGGAAAAACTTGTCTCAGTAGACTGTGCTCTCAGGCTTTTAACCACACAGAGGGGGCACTTACACATTGGGTTAAAAAAGACAGATCCTCACCCACACAGCGTGGCACGCTTCAGCATAGGGTCTGGTCCTCATCGTACAGGATGCCTGAATCCAAAGTGGGCTTCATAGATGTTCTTTGGAGGTATGCGTAAATAATTATTTTGCATCCCAGTAGAGACAGGATTCTTGTCACTTAATTTAAGGAGTATATGATCACAGTTGTCCACTTCTATATTTATTATGTAACAATATAGGACCCAGAATAGAAATGTGTTTCGGTATGTCAAATTTTTGCGTATTAGGACCCTCGTCTTTTGTAATTGACATTTACAAGACACAAGGGTCCTAATAAACCCTCTTGTTTTTATATTTGTGGAAGGGGTACCAATGGAATGGAAGTGTGAGGATGGGTAATTTTAAATAATACACTGTCAGCAAAAAATGCTATAAGACTAGTTGCATCACGCCCCATCCTTCGACTCCTATTTCCTAGCCGCAAAATTGCAGTGGCTTTCCTACTGGACGGCAGGCAGACACATAGGGGAGACATACACCATGACTGGTCCGGTGCCCATTCCAGAACTCCGTCAACTACTATTACCTGGCACCAAACCGAGACGTACATATCTCCTACAAGTAACAGTTGCACGCAAGTGCATGCAAAGGATACACCGTACGTCGTTGGGGAGACCCCCATACTCCCCCCTTTTTCCGCTGGTCGGATGGCCCAAACACAAACACTACTATACATCCAACATGCTACATACATGGACAGATTGCGGCATCACTGAGAATGAGTCGCTATTTGAGGATGGACAGCTCAGACCCTTCCAACGACTGATAGACGACCATGATCTCCCCGCTGGCCAGTTTTTACTCCACCGTCAACTCCTCACAAACTATCGACCGTACCATGACCTCGCGACAGGAGAACCAACTACACACCCGGTCATACACAAAATTTTACATATGGGAGTGGGACAACACTTGGTCACATGGCTCGATAAAGCCATCAGGGAACTCATGAACAAACCACTAGAGACCCTACGGGCCACCGGAGAAGACAAACTAGGCCGCTCGCTACATGAGAAAGAATGGGAGAGGGCTCTCGAAACACCCAAGAAGGTGTCTCGAAACGCGTGTTTCAAAAATATACAATTCTACATCCTACACAGAGCGTATTTGACACCAGCGCGCCTCCAACGATTTTACCCCGACACCCAGTTTCTATGCCCCAGATGTCACTTACAAGCAGCAGATTTTTATCATATGTTCTGGAGCTGCCCCACACTACAATCATACTGGCAACACATTCATAAGTCATTCAGGGATCTTACAGGGCTCACATATCTGAATACTTGGGAAGCCTGTGCACTGGGTATTTATCGGAAGAGGAAACGACACAAAGTGCCCCTCAGATTTGCCTCGTTGGCAATTTTACTAGCCAAACGAAATATAGCCATGCACAGGCGGTCCCCCACAGGCCCTCCGATCGCAGCATGGGTGGGGGCGATACACAAATGGGCAATGGCGGAGGAAGAAACATTACGAGAGGAAGAGGTGAAAGGGATGTGCAAACACCCCATATCACTGGACTGGGCCATTCTACTGAATCAATTCAAACAGCCACTACCCCATGACGACCTGGAGGAAGACCCCCACACACCACGAGACACACAATCGGAGATACTGACCGCGACCACGGATGCCAGATCCCCTCCCGCTGCGCACACCTAAAGTTGTTGGTTATTAGTGCCATGCAATACGCCTCAATTGAAGGCCGGACCCCAGAGCTAGACCGACCACAGCTACCCCCCTCGCCCCTGAAAACATGCGGAACCACCATTAACCAGGGCATATGCCGCCCTAAGTCCTCATTTGACACCTGTACCCAGAACTCCATGAACACCCCCCTAGTTTTACACCCCAATTTAGAAATTCTCTGTTGAAAGACCTCACAAGTGACAGGAAACTTGACTAATAACTGTGCGAATAGCAATGTATTATGATATAACTACAAGAAAATGTGATCTGACGAATCGTAATCCGATGCAATATGTCACTGTAAATGCGAAATGTCAATAAAAATGTTATATAAAAAAAAAAAAGACTAGTTGCATCACTTCTACTCAAGCGCAAACATCATGTCTTGATTGTCATAAAACAGATAGGGTTCAGCCTTGAAGCAAGCAACGTAGGGAATAGTGACCATCCTTGCCTCGTGCGTGCGTCTGTTTAACAGGAACGATTCCAACAAATTGCTGACATAGCATACTAATCCTGGATATACGCTCACCTACAGCCATTTCCCGCAGAAAACTATGTAGCCACTCTCAACAGAACTGAAGGCGTCAAAAATGTTTTCATTGTCCAAAAGAGACCACTGTACCTTCCTTGTCACTCCTAGCATTATGGGCCATAATCAACTATAAACGCCGTAGTGACCATGTGGTGTCCATATCCAATAACAAGCATTTGCAATGCAATAGGTCTCGCATTTGTTAAAGGAAGAGCTATTGGCTTTGCAAATGTAAAAGTGATACGGCGGACAAACACATTATTTCTTCTATTTATTGACTTTTGTAACAATAGTGGCACGCCGCCATTACTACAAAAGCCAATAAAAATAAATAAAGTTATTTGCCCGCCTTTTTACTTTTCCATTTGCAAAGCCAATAGCTCTGCATTTAGCTAATGTGAGACCTAGTATATTGCAAATGCTTGTTTGATAAGGGGGGGAACCCAAAGGCAATAACAACAAATGCAAACCATCTCATGGGAACAAGACCGCACAAACGTCACCAGATGTAAAATAAAAACAGTTAAACAAGGATAATACCAGAAGCTATGAGTTCTCAAGCTCACAGAGAATGGTAATACCCCTCAGAATACATACCAGAGCTACCGAAAGCAGCTCGCTGGAAACGAAAAGGGGAGAAACACCAAGTAGCCAGAATTAATGACAGCGGGCTAGACGAAGCTGCCACATGTATCATCCTCCCCATCAGTCACCGCTCCTCCTATGGCCCTCTGCACCCAGGCAAGCGCTGCTGGATGCTATGTTGGAGGTGGGAGGGGTGTGCTTTTGAGGCAAGGCAAGAAAAAAAAGCATACGCGCGCCATGTCAAATTAAATAAATAAAGGCCAAGCCGATCCCTGCTTGATGCTGTTTTGAGGGTGGGAGGGGTGTTCTTTGCAGGCAAGGCAGGAAAAAAATCATACGGCCGCTGTTGATAAATAATTAAGGGCACACGCCGAGCGCTGCTGGATGCTGTGTTGGAGGTGGGAGGGGTGTGGTTTTGAGACAAGGCAAGAAAAACAAGCATTAAAAATGCAATAGGTCTCGCCTTTGCGAGAGTTTGAGCTATTGGCATTGTAAATGACAACACCATTTAATTATGTGTTTTGAAAATCTGCAAGCGGTGCGTAAACACACACTTTGTACTTATAGTCGTTGCTTACAAGGGTGGCAGTAACTGCGCCCCTTTTATTGCCAGCTATTAGTACAAACTGCGTGTTTACGGACCGCTTACAGGTTTTCAAAACACATAAATGAAAGGCATTGTCATTTACAATGACAATAGCTCAAACTCTTACAAAGGCGAGACATATTGCATTGCAAATGCTTGTTTGTTAAGCGATTTGCCCAGAATCACAGGATGGTGAGAGTCGGTGCCAGACTCCAATGTGGTTCCCCAGCTTCGAGTTGGACCGCTCTACCTGTTTGGCCACACCCTCTGTTTTGAGGGCACTTCGCGCCAGGGCCTCGTCTTGTTCACCCTTTCCTATGTGTTCTGAAAGCGCGGCGTGTTCTATATAACTGCAAGTCACACAGACGTTCAACTTTTTACATTCCAGTATTTTCGTTTCCGAGAAAATATCAGCAAACTCCGCTGCTTTTTGTCCGCACCGAAAGTTGTTTGTTCTGTTTAAAAAAAAAAATATTCCCGAGAGGATGTCTGACTGCAGCCCTGAGTAAACAGCGCTGAACCTTCACACAATGGAAGAGTTCATACCACTGTGTCTGGAGCGGGCCGCGCTCCCTGATGTGTACAATGATTATGAATGTTTATATTACCCCCTCACAGCCCCGTCCTGCTAGCACACACAGTAGAGGCAGGCACACACACTACAACACAAATTCCTATACATACATAACGCAAACACGACTCCAATTATGCATGACAGTGTGCAGCGCGCACACTGAACACCCCACCCGGCGTGCTAAAAGAAAACACCTAAACCGTGCATACAAAACTCAGCACCACAAAAACTCACATGCACCACACCGTGCACTGACGATACTTTACAGACAAACATTGGCAAAACTAACAGCTTGGCTTTCGTATTTAAAGGTGAAACCTATTGGCTTTGCCAATGTTTGTTTTGCTTGAAAGGGTAGGACTGGAAACCAGGTTTCCCAGGGAAATTAAACCATTGGGGCGACCCTTAGAAGTGAGTAGTCTAAGAGACCCTATGTGCAGGCGGCCTTTAGAGTATGTAAAGTGTTATTCTAGTAATACGTATTTTTTGTACTTTTACACGCCTTCGTGAATTGGCCCAAAACATCCAAATGCCTACAAAGTAGTATTATTGACGGAATGTTAAACATCGAAAATGGCAATAAAATGGGAATATTCAGATACATTCAGTAGAATTCCAAACACTGTGCATCTTTGCTCTTGTATTGATCCCCAGCGTGGAAATTTCGTGTGGTCAGTTCACAGAGGCCCGTGATAGTATGTAAGGGCGTCCTCTTGTACCACTGCTCCTGGTTCTTATAAATGATATGAGTCGGGCTCTGAATCTCTGATAATGCCGCATTGAAAGAGTGGGGTAATTACAGCGGCCCAATCAACACAGCAACATTTACACTGTGGAATTACCCTTTAAATTAAAGGCAATGTAAAGAGCTGCGCACTGCCAACAGCAGACATGCATTTTGTTTTAGCACGTATTTATTCTTTAGGACACGGTTTTATTCAGCGCAGCACTTGCACAGTAAAATCACTGGTTATTTAAACAGCAGTAGCATTAGTCAAGGTCACGCGAAGAGTGCATTATGTGGGCAATGGCACAGCATTTTTTTTTTTGCAGTTTTATCTAGCGAAAAATTGACCCAAACGTACTGGAGCACTTTACATGAGCACCAGTAACGTTACACAGGGACACATTCATTCTTGGCAGGCACGGAGAGATTAGGTGATTTGCCCAGAATCACAGGATGCTGAGCCGACGCAGAGGCTCGAATCTGGTTTTCCAGCTCCAAGGTCGGCAGCTCTGGCCGTTAGGCTACACCCTCTCCCCTAAAACTACACCACACACACTGCTGCAGGTCCACAAAGATAAACACAGAAGCAAGCACACACAGACAGCCACATCACGCAGACACACACTGTACCTAAGTTCCAGGCGTTGTATAGCTGAAGGTACTCACGGGGGGCGCAGGCGAGTCTAGTGTCCCTCCAGGGCGGGCCCTGCACCACCCTGGGCCAGTAGATGGGCGTCCTTCCTGGCAGCTCAGCCAGGGGCTTGGGATAGCGGGCCACAGCGCCTCTGGGACTGAAGTAAAGGCCGGAGGGCGGCAGCGGGGGGCTGAGGCTGGCGAAGCGGGGCAGGCCGGCCAGCAACCCCCTGGGGCTGGTGCCCTCCGGGCTCAGGGCGGACAGACAGGAGAGCGCGGGGCGGCTCAGGATGTTGTTTAAAGTGCGGCGTGTCTGCCGGTTGCTGCAGTGGGTGGTGCGGGGACCCGTGCTTGAGGGGCCCTGGGGCGTCGAGGGGCAGGCGGTACTGGAGGCAGGGGACAAGGAGGAGGGCGACGGGCTGCCATGGCAGCGGGTAGGCCGGGTAGAACGGGATCTTCATCTCGGCCAGGCTGTGCAGGGCGGCCAGGGGAGGGCTGCCCAGGAGGAAGGCGCTCTGATCGTATCGAACATTGCCCGCGTGACCCTCGTATTAAAGCTCTTCAAAGGCTGGAAGCGAGCAGACTTTGAGAGGCAGCCGAAGACCGGCTTCCTCCATCCAGCTGCAGCTTCGCTGCGACCTCAAATGCTACAAAAAAACAAGAGGCGACGCTAGGCCCGAAAGGCTCTGCACATGCTCACATCGCACAAGCGCTCGCCATGACGTATTTGCTCGGCTTCTGCCAAGAGGTTTCTTGTCTTTATGGGGCCATGTGTTTGGCCCCATAAAGATAAGAAACTTTTTGCGACGAACGCAAAGCAGGCGAGGCCGTCCAAATGGGACGGCTCAGAAAGCCAAGCAAATACGTCACCGACACCTCTTTTCCAATGGCTGGCCACTGTTTAGCATAAACGGTGACGCCAGCCAATGGAAAGGAGGGGCGGGGCTTAATGCCCCTTACAGAAAATACCACATCTCATTAAATCTCGCCAGCGAGACTGCGCATGCGCGCAGCCTAAGCCAGGCGAGACCTAAATAAGCATATGCGCCATATTAAATTAAATGAATAAAGGCTACTGCGATCGCTGCTCGATGCTGTTTGAGAGGTGGGAGAGGTGTTCTTGCAGGCAAGCAAAGAAAAAAGTAAATCATACGGGGGCTGTTAATAAATAAATAAAGATAGATAAGAGCAAGATTTACAGCACTGTTTACAACAGGGCTCTGTAAACCTCTAGCACTGGTCTCAAGTGCTCCAGCTTAGAGACGAAAATAGTGCTCACAAACTGAGTAACCACACATGTAACAGGGGCAGTCCTTGAAAATGGGCGAAACTTTTGAAGTTCATATCCTGAATACAGCATGTCTCTCAGAGACAGCGCAAGCGCTGCCTAGGAGAAACCTAAAAAACTGTATTATTCCAGGCACACCAACCTGAGCACCAGCTCTATCAATATGCTGGATATGACTTTACCTTCAGCAAATCAGCAAAAAGAGGACTGTGCATAGTAGGGACTGCCTCAGATCCCTACCTAGTTTAGGCTGGACTGTGATGACAGCTTTCCTCAGAGATGGAGGCGTGGGACCTTGGTATAAGGCAGTATGGCAATAAGACATCACAGAATTCCACCCCCAAATCATTGCTGCATGGAGCCCTAAACCTGGACAAGCCGCCCTTCAAAGGCCCTAGGGTGTCAGTATTTGTGACCTCTCCCTCTAATCGCCCAGTCCCCAGTGATCACTTGGTGCACACTCAGCCAACACGCTGTCTAGCTGGGAGGTTTCTCACCACAGCTCTAGACTAAAGATTCACATAATTCACCAATGATCTGTGCAGCATTGGTGACAAAACTATCATCTGAAATAGACAGTTCTAGTAGATGAGAAGGTAATCTCTCTCTATCGGACAATAAGGCCATTATCCTACACGACTTGCACCCGGTTGTGCATTTTAAGTTTCAATTCTCCATAACTGTATTTGTACAGCCGATTAGCAATCACCAGATACTGCATCCTAAGATCTTTGCACCTGGGATCCCCCTTCCTGAGCCCTCCTTTAAATATCCAAACCCACAACTAGCCAAATCGGTTCCCTCAGCCCAGCAAGGTCCCTTTCAAGAAATGTTGCTGATGCCTCCCTTGGTTGACGTGCAGATTCAGCACATGTGCAACTTAAAGGCGTCCAAGGACCCCAAATTTGTCTCCAAGTAAAGTTTAATATTGTCTTTCACAATAAACCTGAAACCTGGATCCAGGAGAGCGTGCGGTTGGACCCACCGTGGCAGTTTAGGGTGCCCGCAACTGGACCACACAGCACACAAATAAGGAGGGGTGATTGCTTGGTATTCTGAGGCTTCGATTAATCCCCACGCGCTCATAGCAGGCCCATGCCTCACATACCTGTGGTCAGTGCATCGAGCAAATTACAAATTCAGGATCATTGTAGTTGGGGCCGTAGATGTTCAGAAGATGCACTCCCATCCAACGAAAGCATCTGCTCTTGTCATCTCCTCTGAGAAGGAAATGTCTTGTCTATTAAGATACACATCTTATTCTTGAAAATATATAATTATATGCCCTCCCTACCTCAGTTTGCCCATCTTATTCTGTTCCTTTTTAGGTCTCGCTGAGACAGCGAAAGCTGTCTCTTTGAGACATTTTGTAAGTGAGTTTTTGAAAGTGCTTCCCCTGGCATAAAGCTACAGTGCACGAGGCGTGCACGCGCGCAAAGCAGCCATATGGCTTTAGGTCGCTCTCCCTCGTAGCCCCTCTCCGCCCCTTCCCTGCTGCTATTTCACACCAATTTATCAGAACTCGCGCTTCTCTCCCCCACCCCCCCACCATCGCGTCTCGCGCGTCCAATGCTTGTTGGCGTTTGTTATCTGCATTTTATGCTTCCCCCCACCATCGCGTCTCGCGCGTCCAATGCTTGTTGGCGTTTGTTATCTGCATTTTATGCTTCCTCAACACTACTTATTGAAGCCATTCCTTCAGTTTTCTTACATTTCTGGGACACGTTGGCTGCTTTAGTACATTTCAGTGCAAATTCGGGTCTTTTTTTAATATTTGCAATTTGCTGCGGGATGTCTCGTGGAGTTAAATACTCGCTACTGAGGTACGTGGTGAACTGCAGTCAGAACTTTGAATCACGACTCACTTTTCCGAAGTTTGTAAACTGAGTGCCATCGCAATGGGCAGTACCAGCCCCTTTTATTTACAACACTGAGAAATAGCAGAGACGTGGTATATTGGCCCGAGAGCATCAAAGCGCTTTAGCCGAGCACCAGTTACATTACACAAAGTTATGTCACGGGGAGATGAAGTGATTTGCCCAGGATCACAGAATGTTGAGCCGAAACTGGTACTCGAACCTGGTTCCCCAATTCTAAATCCGGCAGGTCCTTCTCTTAGGCCACATCTGCTCAGTATTTACTTGAAACACTAAATTAATAAAAATGTCATTCTAAGATGCTTGGCAAGCCTCACAGGTCGGTTAACATCAGGGAGACTGTGCAGGCCTGCCAAGCCTCTCTGGGGCCCACAAACATCATCCTTCTGGAGGACACGGCATTTCTCACACAAAGTACACACTGTCCTCGCGTGTGATCCTCTGCATTAGCAGCCACAGTTCATGTGACACTTCTCATTCCGTTGGCTGCATGGCCTCAGACGAGAATCCGCCCCCAATCTACACTCCCTGCTTCACGCTTCCAAGTGCAGATTTTCAGTTTTTCGGGAATCCCAACGCTTACTGGAGTGTCCTTGGAAAACTAGGGTGAACTCCCTTTACGTTTCTGCCAAGCCATGTCCTCAAATCCAGACCGGTGAGCATCATGCACACAGAAGTGACCTTGCATTGGTGCAAATGCGCGTCAGGGTTTCTCTCAAATATTTATGACCTATGTAAAAACCCTCCCCTTTATTGTTTTGTGTTGTTTTTTTTCAGCTTTCAATAGCGCGAACTCGACCCGCAGGAATTGGAGCGCTTTGCACAAGCACCAGTTACGTTACACAAGAACACATTCATTTTGTTTGGCACGGGGAGTGATTTGCCCAGAATCACAGGATGTTGAGCGTCAATGCTGAGACTCCAACCTGGTTTCCCAGTTCCAAAGAGAGCTGCTCTGGCTGTTACGCCGCCTTCCTTTTTGTGAGGTGGTTCCTACCCATTCCTACCCTGGATAGGGATTTACTCCTGCTTCAGGCAGATGAACTCTCCATCACCAGGTTCCAAAATCAGCACCTCTGGCCGTTATGCCACAAACCAGCCCCCCCATCCCTCTTACCTCCTCTCTTTCATGTCTGTTACCTCTTCTTCCCTACCTTGCTATTGTCTCTGCCTCTCTCCCCCACATGCTATCTCTCTTTTATTTGCCCCTCTACCTTTTTCCTCTTTTCATTCTCCTCTCCGTCACCCTCTGCATATTTCTGCATCTCTTTTTCACGCCTTTCTCTGCCCCATCTTATCTTAGTCTTTTCCCTCTTTCACCATCTTCTCTTCCTCTCTCTCAGCTGGCCTACCCTTGCTTTCCCCTTCTCTCACTGTTCACTCTCACTGTTCCAACACACTGTCTCCCCATCTCTGTTTATATCCTTCGGTCCCCCTTTCTCACCATCATTTCTCACTCAGTTTCACTCTAGTAGTGCAACTATAATTCTACATCCACTAGCACAGTGCTGCTTCTGGCACTATCATTCAAGGTCAGCTGTCACATTCTGATGGGGAGTGTAGGTTTGCTAGTTTTTTTCATCGTTAAATGCATCCAGCTATATGTGAATTTTTGCTCAATACTCCAATGTGTAATACAACTACAGAACATAAACCTATTGTGGCTTGTACTTCTGTCAGCGGTCTATTTTATAAATGTGAAGCCTCCTCAGAATGGTATGTAAAAATTATCTTTTGTCCGGAATTTTGACACTTTGGCCTGAATTTTTATTATCAATGTCCAGAATGTGCCCTCTTGCCAGATGGTCACCCTAGTCCCTAAAGGATAGGACTCTGGGGTAGTTTGCTTAGCCCACGGCTCCCAAGGACAGCAGAAAGGATGTATGAGTGACAGGCCATGGAGAACAAGTGGGCGTGCACGAGAGGTCATCAGTGAAGGGTCACAAAACAGGGGTTGTCAGGGCACTGAGCAGTCCAGTTCCAAGTCTTTCAAAGTTACTGGCTTTACTCCAGGGTAAAACTGTACTTATCCTGCAGAGGGAGCTCCCACTACAGGTCAGAAAGCCCCTGATTCAGTGTCTGCACCCACCCCATAAACAGATCAGAATGTGTAGTTGTAAAGCGCACGTTCACCTAGAAGGATATCTTGGCGCTGAATAACAGATGTTTATTGTCACCCAACTCAATGATACTCCTTTTATCGACCTCGGAAGAATGAAAGGCTGAGCAAACCCACCAGGATTTGAACCTGTGACCATGATAGGCGCATTAGTCAACTAAGCCCCCTTCCCGGCAAAACAAACATTTGCAATGCAATAGGTCTCGCATTTTCGTAACTTTGACCTATTGGTATTGTAAATGACAATGCCTTTTATTATTGCAGGTTTTTTAAAACACATAAATAAAAGGCATTGTCATTTACAATGCAAAAAGCCAAAATCTCGCAAATGAAAGACCTATTGCATTGCAAATGCTTGTGTTGAGTCTGCACCCATGGACCGCGCTGAATATTATCCAGATGGGTATGCAGATGGAGGCGAGAAGAAAGGCTCCTAATTATGGGGGTTCTAGGGATGTACAGGGGTGTATTCCAGCTCTGCCAGGCCTGGAGCAGGGAATCGGAGGTCGGGGTCAGCATCGATGCGCATCTATTAGCGCCATCACACGAGAGTTTCTCTTTTCCTCACTCTTGCCGTGACGTGAGTTGACATGCTAATGTGCGGTTCAGGCAGCACCCTCCTTACACTTGAGAATGGCCCAGCAGGAGGATATCGGGACGGGGCTGCAACCTTTGACCCTCTCATTCTTTAGGAATGTAGTAATCTGACCCTTTTGTGCTTTTGAAAACAGTCAGGGAACACATGCACCAGGCCAAGTAACTCTTAACCCAAGGGCTGTTATTTACTCAGTGAAAACTGTACTTTTTCAATCTAATTTCAAAGTACACCGTGTGAGTATATATGTTCGTTTGTGTGTGTGTGACCATATATGTGCGTCTATATGCATGCGTGTATGTCACTCTCAGTCAGTTCTAAACTCAATTATCCCAAAGGGTGGAACATGTACAAGCAGTTTACAAAAGTGAAGCTAAAATGCGACATGTTGTTGTCACGTGTTTACTTGAAGCGGCATCGCACTCGGATTTAAATGTAAACAAGTCTTTGAAAAGCAATAGGTCTCGCATTTACGCGAGTTTAAGGTATTGGCATTGTAAATAACAATGCCTTCTTATTTACATTTCATGAAACAAAAATAATAGGCATTGTCATTTACAATGCCAATAGCTTAAGCTCGTGTAAATGCGAGACCTATTGCATTGCAAATGCTTGTTGTTAAGTTTGTTTCCTGCAAGTGAGCCACTTGAACCCACTCTGGCCTCAAACACTGAAGGATCAGTTGGCATTTAATCAGGGTATTAATCCTTCTCACACTGAGGTACAGTAACGTGCCTGCTACAAAAGAGCCAGTTTCAGCATCCTAAAGCGGGCCAGACGCAGGCGCCAGGTCGGTGGGGTGGGGGTGAACAAATCCGATGTAGATCTCCTTAAGCGTCATCCACTGCTGCAGTCACTCATAGAGAAGCGGTGATGGCATGTGCTGACTGCAGGGGGAGCGCCTACAAATTAACAGGGAGAGGCGAGCCAGAGCTGAGGCTTGGGCCCGACTTGGCTCTTAAAGCCCGCGCACGAGCTGAGCACTGAAAATGTGTGCTATGGTAATCATACATCGAACATCATGTAAAATATGATAAAGTCTCTTCAAAATTCCAAAAAGTGATAGCTTTTAAACATGGACCATATAAGAGACAAGACAGTTGTCATGCAAGCCCTGTGCATGGCTCAGATTATTATAGAGCGACATTATAGTCTATTAAAAAAAACACAATCTTTCTTTTTATACAACTAGTATTCTGGACTCACATATTTGAAAGTTCTTTCATGTGTGATAATGAAGAAAAAGAATGGCTGTTGAAATAAAACAGTTGCTTAAGATCACACATTTTAAGCAGGAAAGCTGCGAATTATCCAGATTTTCTGCTTTCACTTTGTACAAATCAGCCACTAAATGGGTATCTATTTGTGTTTTCTTTTTATGTTAGCACATTGTTAGTACCTCTTTTATGCATTTTTCTGCCGTTTTATATAGCGTGAACTCGACCGAAAGGTTTTGGGGCACTTTTTATATAGCACCAGTCACGTTATACAAGGTCACATTCATTGTTTATGGGCACAGGAAGATTAAGTGATTTGCCCAGAGTCACAGGCTGTTGAGCGGGCGCTGTTACTCTAACCTGGTTCCCCAGTTCCAAAGTCATCAGCTCTGGCCTTAACGCCACATCCTGGGTAGAGCAGCGGTGGCAGCCAGAAGCCACATGAAAGCTCGGCTTGTTATGGGCTCGAGGTTCTAACAGGACCTTGTGCTGAGATAGAGCCGGCTTAAGGCTCGAGCCTGGCTCAAGCTGTCATTGGCTCACCCACTTCCAATGCTGACGTATAGGAAAGGTGGGCTTACCATCTCAGTAACATAGCACATATATGGCAAAGTTACTGGTGATCAGTGACCCGGGCACAAGCAACCCAAACTGGTAGTAAAGGGATGCAGTAGAAAGGACGATCAGGCTGTTGAACAGTGACCAGGTCAGCTGCCTTGCAGCACAGGTATTGCTAGAACTGACCAGGATTATCAGAGTTCTTGTGGTGAGCCTTATATTTTTCTCACAGATGTGTCCTTTCCTTTTTCTCGTTCTTTCGTGAGAGCACTCCTTGCCTTTTGCGGGGGTTGCCCATGTTCTCAATCACAAACCTTGAATCCCTTAGCTAGGGCCAGTTGAATTATGCGATTTAGGCCCAGCAGCGTTTCCTTCATTATTGTATATTTGCTTCAGTTACCACATAATCCATCCTCTGCTGCATAATTTGCAGATTTTATAATTTTATTTTTAAAAGTTTCTATCTCAAACTGATCAAAAGTTACTAAAAGCGTAGCAACTCGTTGCTGAGCAGTGGAAGGCCATTCACAAAGGTTGACTGGACATCTTTCTGTTGCTTATTGCTCTATTTGGGTGTCAGCCTGGTACGAATTACCTCCACAATTTGCCTCATAATTTAGTAAACCTAGCAGCACAATTTGGTCCTCCTCTTCCGCATAATTTTTGTGGCTCTGCCCTTAATATTGTATCACTGACACAAAAATACTGTTCCTTTATCCATCAAAAAGAAACGATTTCTTCAAACTGTATCACTCACTAAAGATGCACCACCATTGTTCAGAAACAAACGAAGGACTCTCAATAAATAAATTATCTCGACTCGTCAATTTTGTGGTCACTCAACTAAAGGTATACATACAAGCTGGCGATGTCAAAAGCTGCCCAGTGGACAGAGATGTGATGAACACATACATCTCCTAACTTCTTTTAATTGTTGTGCGCCGTTTGAGACACAGCTACCCAGGTGCACTTTAATATTGTCATATAAGCAAGTCGATGACCTGTGAACTGTAGCGCTTTCACAAAGCTTTTACAGGAGTCGCAGGCAAAAAAATGCGGGAAGTGGAAAATAAATGTGGCAGACTAATAAATAAAAAAATAATATATCTGATCTCAGTGCAATGTATAGGCGGTATAGCTTGGATAGCTTCCAACTGCCTTGTGTCTTTCGATGGCTTTCCCCAAGGAGATAATGAATGTATGGATTCATCAACGTCCACGGGTGTCATTTTTTTTTGTGCAGTTTTAGATTGCGCGAACCCGACCCAAAGGACAAGGTATCTGAGCTCATTACATGAGCACCAGTTTACACAAGGACACATTCAATTTTGGTAGGTACGGTGTGATTAAGTGACTTGCCCAGAATCACAGAATGTTGAGCCGACGCCGAGACTCGAACCTGGTTCCAAAGTCGACAGCTCTGACCGTTACGCCACATCTTAGACAATTGAGGGTGTGGGCTTTTCAGGTGCCCAGCACTGAGTAAATGAGACTGGAATATTTTCTTGTAATATACTTTACTTAGGACCCTGTTCAGAGTCATATAGTGAACGCATTTGCTAAATCTTTTGAAAAGAGCTGCACAGAAAGGTCACCAGAAACTCAACAAAAGGCTGGCGGCACGAAGGGCAGATTCGATCCGCTGGACAAATGTCCGGTGGGCAGCCAGCCACGCAGCCCCAAAGCCTGGATTGTGCTGCTGATGAATGGCCCCATTGACACTTCCCGGCAGCGCAAGCGTCAGCCGGTCTCACGGGACGCACCAGCCCCGGATGACTGGCCAGCCCTTACAGCACAAAGAGGAACCTGTCAAGGGTGTCGTGTTAGGACCCACAATCGGGTGCACCATTACATCCACCCTTTTGTCCATCGCTAGATGCTCTCACGTGTTTTGAGGTCACCGTTTACCACCACCTGTGAAATATTTCCGCCGTGTTGGAGAAGGAAGAGGGGCCTTTGAGAGAGTGGGGTCAGGAAAGGACTCGGACCCCATCACTGTCTTATCAGCCAATGAGGGTGATAGGTGCAGTAAGACCTGTTATCAGACGTTTGCAGTTAAGAGTCAGCTGGAAAACACCGACCACCGCAGTTTTCCCCAGGTAAATATTGGCAGGTCAAATCTTTCAAGATTACCAGGGGTGGGGAGGGGCCTAGAAATGTCTGTGACACGCAGATTTCATGCCTCAAGCACCAACATCCGCAAGTTATTGACTATTTTTGGATATGCATTCTTTAATTGGAGTTATTTATCGCATCCGATAAGTAATGATTCCCAGGGTATTGTTATTTATTTGATGCAATAAATGATGATTTAATACCGGGGAACTCGTACCACTCCGAAAATTGCTTTTTAGGTCTCGCCTGAGCCAGCGCTTTAGCGCTGCTCTGGCGAGAGCTATAGAAAACGGGGATTTGGAAGTGCAAACGAGTGCTTTTCAGGCCCCCAACTACAGTGCATGTGCGCCGGGCGCGCGCACCATTTGGCAGCCTGCGTGTACATTTCGCGGGTGCTTTGATGTTCTCAGTGAGCCGCGCGGCCACTGCGAACATCAAAGCGCCCGCGAAATGATTACTTTCACTTTAACGTTCGCACCTACTTGGCAGACTGGTTCTCTGTTGCTCTTTCCTCCTCTGCTCTCTCTCCTCATAGTCCGTCCCTCCCCCTGTTGCAGCAGCTGGCATTACACGGGGGGGGGGGGGGTGGCTCTTCGTGCCTACCAAAAAACAAGCATTGGCATAGCCAATAGGTCTCGCTTTTGGGACCTTATAAGTATTTAGTTATGCAACTGTTGCATAGTTAAACACTTATAAGGTCCCAAAAGCGAGACCTATTGGCTATGCCAATGCTTGTTTTGGGGAGGGGGCGTTTTATATAGCGCGAACTCGACCCGAAGGTATCAGAGCGCTTTACATGAGCACCAGTTGCGTGGCAGACGGACACATTCCTTTTGTTAGGCAGGGGGAGGTTAAGTGATTTGCCGAGAATCACAGGATGTCGCTAATGTTGATGGGCGTCAGCTGTGCAGAGCCTCCTCACAGGACTATGGAACCCTCTCTGATAGCGCGTGACTCACGGTAACACCGTTATGTGTGTTGGCAGGTCTGAAATGCAAGACATGGCTGTGGGGCTGCCCAGTGCTTGTGTCTGTATATTTTGCATGGATTGCAAACGCTCTAGCACAGGGATTCTTCAACTGTGGTCCGAGGACCCCTGGGGTTCAGCGAGGTCTGCTCACTGGGCCCATTACTGTTTTACAACATATAGGGCCACATGCTTGAAAGTATAATTTTGCGATTACCAATTAGCGTTTTTTTTTTTAGAAATTGCTATTTGGTAATCGCAAAATGCAATGCAACAAAACAGACAGGAAATAGCGATTCTCTAATTGCGATTTCTTAAGAATCGCAAACACAATTAGGGAATCGCTATTTGCAATTGTGATTCCATTCGTTCCTATAGGCCTCAAGGCCCATAGGTGAGAATGGTATTGCATTGCCTAAATTGCGATTACCTAAATGGTAATCGCAAATTAGGTAATGCAAAGGCGATTACCTTTATTGGGAATCAAAACACCGTTCATACATTAGAAAAGGCCATTTTGCGATCGCAAACGGCCAATTTTTACGAATCGCACTGTTAGCGATCGCGAAATAACTTGATGCATGTGATCCTAAATGATATCAAAATTAATAAATTAAACTTGTATACAAATAGAGAAGCAAAACAGAATTTTTGAAAACTTTTTCTATATTTGATCCTGAATTAAACTTTGGTTTGTACTTATTTCTGCATTTTTGTGTATAATTTTAAGGTTTAAATCATAGAAATTGCTTAGGCCGCGGGTCCCCGGCTTCCAATAATGAATCAGTGGGGGAGGCCTTGGATTCCAGTAATGATTCAGTGGGGTCCACAGCAGTCAAAAGGTTAATAACCACTGGTCTAGCAGAAAGTTAAACTTGCCTCTAGCCGGAACTGAAAAAAGATTGTTGCGGCACCAATGTATCATTGCTGATCCAGTTTAGTTCATTTTGTGTCAGATGTAGAGTTTAATTTGAGCAGGTGGTTTCCGGTGCTCCTCTTGACTGTCTGCCACTAAGTAGCGCTGTCTAGCTCATTTAGAGATGACCACAACAACAGTGAATTAATAATTCAATCTACATTAAAAATGACTATTACGTCAGGCCCCCTTATAGCTTTGGGGGCCTGAAATAGTCCGAATTGTCACGCTTGTAGGAGCGAGGTGATTAGTAGTTGTGTTGTTACTGTCATTGGCAGCATGGCCGGGGCAGTGTGTGGTGCAGGCTGCAGTGACCTCCTGACGAGGGCCCTGGCTCTTATTTCTTTACAAATTAAGAACTGGTCAGATGTAAATCCTGGCCAAGCGAGGCACAGGTGGAGCTGGGCACAGAATATGAAATAAGGAGTAGAAGATTAATTTTGGGGAAAGTATTTTTTATTAATAGTGCATAAAAGTCCTTTATTGATCTACATTGATTATTGATATTCATGAGCAGTCGGTATTATTTTTTATCTAAGTGCACTGAGGCAGGACCCTCCAGTTAAAGCACTGTGCCACGGCCCTGCTCTTTGTAAGCACTAGTAGCAAAAGTAATGTAGTTAGTTTAATGACCCTTGTAAGGTTGAAAGGCTGAGTTGGCCATGCCAGGAATCAGGCTCGTGATCTGTAGGTAATACACCGCCTTCTCAAGGCTAGCGCAGAAGTGTTTAAACTTTGTTATGCCTCTCCCTGTGCATGCTAAACAATTTCATTGGGGCCACCCAGAGTGACCAATACAATTGTTCACGGTTACTTGATAACATTGCAGCTCTCACATATATAAAAATTCAAACATTGCAGTTCTGTTCAATTATTCCTTTTAAAGTGCAATCAAATGCAGGATTGCCAGCATGCTATTGCCCCCAGCCTTTTCTCTCTGAAGTGTATAACCATCCACAGTGTGATCCTATATCAGAAATTGGGGGATGCACAGTGAGGCTTAGTTGAAGCCCCCATCTCATCCTGACATCTACTCCCAGCCAGGACGTCACTGACAAATGATGTTACCACTTGCCCATTAGAGAGTCATTCACTTGCTCTGTTTATTCACCAAAAACACAGCATTGTTTTCAGCCTGATGCTCCTCTTAGCCAGTGCCTAGACCCCCACGGGTGAAGTGGGTGTGAGGGGCGCCACCCAGTTTGGAGACCTCTGAGCTGGTGCTTAACTCACTGACCCCTACTTCCGGTTGAATGAGTGAGATTCATTTCAGTCACTCACTTCTGTAGTGCTAAACCACAAACAAATGTTAGTAGTCAGGGGGTAGTAGCCACGCAAAATGAGAATTAAAAAGCAAAACCACTACAAACTCTCAAATAATAGAAGTAATACACATTGGACAAGAGGAACATACACTCGGACTATCAAACATCAAAACTAGAGGTACCATCACAGAGACTCGGGGTTCCGCTAATGTCTGCAAGATGCAATCCCCCATAGATACAAACCTCAGCTTGAAGCAGTCAAGCTCCGGGCTTATTAACACCAAATGGTGCCCTGAAACGACGACGCTATAAAAATAGAATTTAGAGACCGGCCAGATGACTCGGAGAATTACCAGCTTATTGCTGACATCTGGCTTGATCTATAGTTCATGAATATGAATCCTAACAAGACCAACTTAGCCCTTCATGCTTCCATGGTTGTTAAATTGAGTGCCATTAATTTGGGTAACGCCTCTGTTTTAAAACGCTTAGACACAGAGTAAATTAGATGCAAAATATTATCATAATGGTGCCGCTTTCCACCTGTGTGAGCCGATGTGCTTGGTACCAGGAAGGAAAGCTTCTTTGTCGCCAACTTCATGGCACTGATAGTCATAGGGCTGTACCAAAGTGTTGAGCTTTTGGGTCTGAGATTGGATGAGGTCTCCTGACCTTTGGGAAGGTGCAAGCGCTCATCAGAATTGTTTGGAAATTGCCATATTTGGAGCTCCTAAATGAAGTCCGGCAGTCAAAGACATCGTCCTGGGAGGCTTGGTGATAGCATGGGGAGTTAATCAAAATTCTTATTTTTCTATCTGTGTACATAAACACAGGTAGGAAAATAGATTGTTATCCGTCTATATTTGTGTTAACAAGTAGCAAAAGTGGCAAACTGAAAACCTTCAATATAGTACAGATAATGATTATTCTATTCCATTCAGTGACAAACCTCGACCACATGGTAATCCTGAATGCGACCATTTTATTAAGCATCTTTAAGGTTAGGTTCAACATTAACTTGCACTATAAGATGCGCTTTTTCTAGGGTCTTCGCCGGGTTAGACAACACTTTTAGCAAAGTCTCCATAAAGGAGCTCAGTAGAGTTTGTTCGTCCTTGAATTTTCATTCACTTGTGGTACTTAAACTCCAGATTTGTCATTCTATGTCATGTAAGGCACATCTGCTATGCTGTCTCCACCCGATCTTCTGTTCTGTCACCTGTACCTCTCATTCCTTTCTTTCGTCTGTTAGCCACGCAAAATCTGCTTCTGCTAATAATTCAGATACGGACGGATATTCTAGGGTGTAGCTATCTCTAGTGTGGATTTTCTAGAGTATAGCTGTCTGGATGGATCTCCTAGAGTAAAGCTGTCTCTAGGATGAATCTCCTAGAGTATAGCTGTCTCTAGGCATGATCTTCAAGAGTATAGCTGTCTCTAGGATGGATCTTCTAGAGTATAGCTGTCTCTAGGCATGATCTTCAAGAGTATAGCTGTCTCTAGGATGGATCTTCTAGAGTATAGCTGTCTCTAGGCATGATCTTCAAGAGTATAGCTGTCTCTAGGATGGATCTTCTAGAGTATAGCTGTCTCTAGGCAGGATCTTCAAGAATATAGCTGTCTCTAGGATGGATCCAGATTTGTCCTTCTATGTTATTTAAGACACGTCTGCTATGCTGTCTCCACCCAATCCACTGTTCTGTCACCTGCACCTCTCATTCCTTTGTTTCGTCTGAGAGCCAAGTATTGTCTGCTTCTTCTAATAATTAGTTTCAGGATGGAGCTTCTAACATGTTGCTATCTCTAGGATGGATCTTCTAGAGTATAGCTGTCTCTAAGATGGATCTCCTAAAGCATTGCTGTCTTTAGGAAAGATCTTCTTGAGTTTAGCTGTCACTAGGAGGAATCTACAGGAGCATAGTTGTCTCTTGAATGGATCTTTATGAGTATTGCTGTCTCTAGGATGGATCTTCTAGAGTATAGCTGCCTCTAAGATGGATCTCATAGAGTATTGCTGTCTCTAAGATGGTTCTTGAAGAACATAGCTGCCCCTAGGCTGGATCTCCTAGAGTATCGCTGTCTGTAGGAGGGATCGTTTTGAGTACCTGTCTCTAGGATAGATCTTCAAGAGAATAGCTGTCTGGATGGATCTCCTAGAGTAAAGCTGCCTGTAAGATGGATCTTCTAGAATATAGCTGCCGCAAGGATTGATCTTCTAGAGTATAACTGTCTTTAGGATGGGTCTTCAAGAGTATTGCTGTCTCTAGGATGGATCTTCTAGAGCAGTGATACACAAAGTACGGCCTGGGGGCCGCTTGCAGCCCTCTTGACCTTTACATGCTGCCCCCCTGTTGAACAGCAGCACAAGCTGCTGGTTGCTTGCTGAGCACTAATATTCAGATAATGTTTTTAAATAAATGGGCAAGCATTTATTTACAGGTGAAATGAAGTAACTAGGATGGTGTATTGCACCACTTAACTTTAGTTAACCTGCAAATAAATGCTTGCCCTGATTATTTAACATTTGGTTTACACCTCCTTACACAATCCCTGGTCTACCCAGACCCCCCTACCGCCGCCCTGCTGGCATCAGTATGGCCCTCGGTTACACCACAGACCACACGTTGTGGCCCCTGAGCAAATGTTTGCGAGTGCGCATGTTCTAGAGTATAGTTGTCTCTAGGCAGGATCTTCTAGAGTATAGCTGTCTCTAGGATGGATCTTAAAGAGTGTAGCTGTCACTGGATGGATTTCCTAGAGCGTTGCTGTCTCCAGGATGGATCTTATTGAGTATAGCTGTCTCCAGGATGGATTTCCTAGAGTATTATTGTCTCCAGGATGGATCGTATTGAGGACAGCTGTCTCTAGGATGGATCTTATTGAGTATAGCTTTGTCTAAGATGAATCTTCAAGAGTATAGCTGTCTCTAGTATGGATCTTCAAGAGTATAGCTGTCTCTAGTATGCATCTTCAAGAGTATAGCTGTCTCTAGTATGGATCTTCAAGAGTATAGCTGTCTCTAGGATGGATCTTCAAAAGATTATCTGTCTCTAGTATGCATCTTCAAGAGTATAGCTGTCTCTAGTATGGATCTTCAATAGTATAGCTGTCTCTAATATAGATCTTCAAGAGTATAGCTGTCTCTAGTATGCATCTTCACGAGTATAGCTGTCTCTAGTATGGATCTTCAAGAGTATAGCTGTCTCTAATATGGATCTTCAAGAGTATAGCTGTTTCTAGGATGGATCTTCTAGAGAAGTATCTGTCCGTAGTATGGATCTTCAAGAGTATAGCTGTCTCTAGGATGGATCTTCTAGAGTTTTAGCTGTCTCTGGATGGATCTCCTAGATTATTGCTGTCCCTTGGATTGATCTTTTTGAGTATAGCTGTCTCTAGAATGGATCTTCAAGAGTATAGCTGTCTCTAGGATGGACCTTCTAGAGTTTTAGCTGTCACTGGGTGGATCTCCTAGATTATTGCTGTCTCTTGGATGGATCTTTTTGAGTATAGCTGTCTCTAGGATGGATCTTCTAGGGTTTAGCTGTCTATGGTACTGTAGAAATGGTTTTGCTGATTCCCTATGGATGTGTATGAAACTTCTGTCTGTCTGGTTCCCCACTTGCCTGCCACGCCAGCATTCTTCCTGACTTGTCCTTCTGCTGATATTGCCTAGCCATGTACCCATGTTGTTGCATTTATCCAGGATATGGATTGCTGCTGCTCTCCACACTTTCTTTCTCCAAAAGCATGTTACTGAACTTCTAGATTTTCCAACTGAATTTACCTAGCTTTCAAATTTAGCCTGTTAACTCACCCCTTATGTGGTTTCTATTCTGGTAGCTCAAATTGCCACTTCTACTGACTCTGAAATTGTGTCTTTATCTTTCACAGAAATATTCCTCAAAAAGAAGGTGTCTGTGTCTCCCCACCCCCATCGTTTGTTTGAACGCAGAGGCTGGGAGTGACTCTGCTTTGTGGATTTGTGCCATTCCATTATGCACACCAAGGGAGAATAGTCAGAGTCAAGATATGTTGTAACTATAATGCATGGCGTGTTCTTCGTCTATGAATATGTACTCTGTCTTTGTATGAGGGCAGCCTATTGTAGAGTGATGATGAGTATTCCCTACATGTCTCATTCTGCAGACCTTCTCCTTTAGCCGAAAACAATGGTCATCCTTCACAACAGATATTGCAGAGCTGTACAAGGCCCTTGCTAAGTTTAGAAATCTGTCCATCCTTACTCTAAATGTACAATTAAGGCACCTCTCCAAGTAAATATAGAATGTAAACTGTGTGCTGGACATCAACCATATGGCCTTAGAGAAAAACGTATCATTGTCCCCGAGTGTTGCATATATGCTCACTAGAGATATTTTGTTCCCCTCTAGAGTACCCTTCCCTTTGACATAATGACCTTCTTGTTACTACATTACTACTGACCCCTTCATAGGAATTAATTAACCATCAAGATCACCACACCTCTCACTCTGGTGTAGAAAGAGCCAGGATATATTCCTTCCCTTCACCCTTTGCCCATTTTGGCCTGTCCTTCCTGGCTCTTATGTATTTCCTGGCCAATGGCTATGTGTACTCCCTGCCTCCTCAGGCAGGAGCCTGCTACTGGAATATTGATGGCCCTCACATTTCACGTGGTCAACTTAAATCCTGCCATGTATGTGTTATCATGAAGGTCTGTTGCTGCGCCGTGTATCCCATCTTGTGGTGTCCCTTGTAAGCCATCCTGTGGCCTAATGTCCCATCTGAGTATCTTTAGCTTTGGTCGTGCCTAGTCTACAATCCCTGTCCTCATAAGCTCCCCAGGACATCTCCCAATCCTAACCTTAACCACAGTCAAGTACAAATTTCATAATAAAGAACTAAACCTGCATGCCCTTGCATCTGGAGCCACCAGATATTGGTGGCCAATGTAGACTCCTTGCACCTCAAACTTTAACCACCATGTGCATTATCCTGCTGCTGTTGTCTGAAAAGAAGTACTAGAAGTTTGATTTCATATCAGTTCCATAGCTATATTTTGTTCCAGCAACTTCTCCCTAGTACATACTTCTCAAAAGGGTCTATTTTGGGTTAGCATCCATGCCAGTCCTCTAGCTCCTCCCTAGCGCCCTCTTCAATATCCAAAGTGCCTTTAGAAGCTTGTCTTATCGGGTCCTTTGTTGATCCACATTGCTGTTCTTCATGTTTCTGCTTATCACACACAATCTCTTTCTTTTTTCCTTAAGGTGGGTTAATCTCACCCCCCCTCACACCTCTACTCCACCTTTCAAAGTAAACCTACTCCTTCTGAGTGTGTAAAGAATGTAGGATCCGTCTTTAGAAAAGACGTTTAATTTCACGGGGAAAATTAGCATGAATTTTAATTGCATTTCCTGGAGTTCGAGTTCCATCTGTTTCGTGGAGCATCAAAAGGTGAATAATGAATTTCTCTGGGTTCCCACAGGATGATTTTATGGTCACTGTCAGAATATCAAGGATAAAAATATCGACCTGCCCAAATACTGACTACCAGAATATTGTGAAGGTAAATGTATGAGGTCAATTATAGATTTACTGTTCTTAACCCCATATGTATGTACACCTACCTTCCGAAAATTCTAGTAGTATTCTAATAGTAAACCACGTCTCACTGATTAGCGTTTTTTGGGGGGAATCCAGTGAGTGCTTCCGCCCAAGGCTCCGTGTGTTCAGCGGTAAACAAGGAAGACCTTCTTCCTGTTTCCATTGACCAGGTGCTTAGGGGCTGTGGCTCGTGGCTGCTGTGAGCCTGAGCCACCGCTGCCCTCTAACCTGTCAGTCTGTAGATTCACTAGAGTCCACTTGCTTTTGCTATAGGGACCTCCCACATTCTCTGCTGTCTCCTTTAGCCAGAGACCACCATGACAACAGGAATGACACACCACTGTGGGAAACATTACTTCTGGCAGAGGAGAAATCTTAATGTGCCAGATCACATTGGTTGGTAGTTCACTCACTCCCACCAGTGGAAAAACGAAAACATTTATCTATATGCTCTATATGTGCTCTCTATTAATCAGTAAAAACACTAATGGGTTCTGGCTCGAATCAGCAAGGCTAGGCCAAATCTAATGCTAATGCTCTAGTAATCAGCAGGGGGGGGGGGGGGAGACATAAATGCATTAAAAAAAGTCTAAAAAATATATAAATACAATATATAAATACATTTCGACTTACCCGACGCTGCG
Organism: Triturus cristatus; assembly: GCF_964204655.1. Classification (NCBI taxonomy): domain Eukaryota; kingdom Metazoa; phylum Chordata; class Amphibia; order Caudata; family Salamandridae; genus Triturus; species Triturus cristatus. The sequence continues at coordinate 1,189,991,665 of NC_140592.1, forward strand.
TCTTCCACCTCTCCCGATCCCCGACTGGCCCACACCGCGCAGGCTTCCAGATGCCGATTCCAGCACTGCTCTCATGTTGGGATTGGTCTGAGCGGCCTGCTTTGCCGCTCAGACAGTGCCTGGGAACCTGTTGCTTTTCTCCACCCGGCTGTACAACACAGCAGGGTGGAGAAATGCAGAGTACGCATGACAGTTTGGCCGGTCTCAAACGGTCAGCCAAACAGTCATGCGCACTTAGTAGTGCTCAGCACTCCTCTTCCTGAAGCCCAGGATGTTGGCCGGGGCCCGCCCCGCAACTTGGCAATCCAGCAAAGGCAACAGTGAAAAAGAAAATGATAATAAAATCATTTTATTACCTTTTTCTTTTTCACTGTTGCCTCTGCTGGGTAGCAGCAGTGGGGCGATGCTCCTCTGCCATAGCGGAGGAGCCGCCCCTGCTATTGCTACAAAAGTGACAGTGATACCTTCTGCATGTCCTTTCAAACGCCCATAGTCAGTTGTTCTGGTACCTGCTGAACGATGGAGATGTTCTTCAAGTCTCAGTACTGGTGCAGTTAAAGATACAGTTCTGGGCCCCTACAGGGAGTGCTTGGCAGCAAGATGTGCCGCTGTATAAGTGCTGCCCCCATTACCCCCCTGTTAATTTGTATATTGAGCCTCATGCAAATAGTAGAAGTGTTTACACTTCCAGTTAAAGTGCCATGCTATCCTATGACAATGGTCCTTTGCAAAGATGTGACTGATTGATTTATGATGGTTTTCAAGCATTTCAGGGAAAACTCTTGATTCCTTGCTCCATAGGTGACTGAATGAAATGTGCCCTAAGATGCATTATAAGTGATAGGCAATCCTCACAACTCTTTCTTTGTAGGAGCACAAGTAATACACATGGGAATTAAATTCAGTAGTCTCTCTCCAGGAAATCAGTTAATCACTGGGGCATTGCAAGTAATGGGAACTTGTCTCGTGGTGTTGTTTGTAATACAAGCTACCTTTGTGCACTGTACTAAGCTCTAGTGACTGGTGTAAAACTGTGCATGATTACAAAGTTCTGTACTCTTACCACAGGATCTCTTCATATCGAGGGGACCTTCACATGCATACCCCTCGAGTATGTCGCTACTATACCTGAGCCGCTGAAGAGGACTCATTGCTCTGCAAGGACTTTGTTGCAGAGGGTTTGACATTTCCTTTATTTAGCTGCCAATCTTTAAAAATTAGGTAGCCAGAGTTGAAGTAACGCTTTCAGGTCCATCAGGGACAGACTTGAGAAGATGTTTTAACACTGGAGTCAGCATCAGTATGTCGGCTGGCAGGCCTGCCGAACTTATCTGTGCTCTGCTGGCCTCAATCATGAACAGTCGCTACATGGTTGAGAGAGCGAGACCTCTCCAATGGTAACCTGTCAAACTTAAATGGCAGAGAAGCGGAGACAGTTCTAGTTAATGAACACTGACTTTATTTATAATTGACAAGGGCCACAGGGGTATATTTACAAGCCCCTATCTCCACCATAACGTCACTTTTTTTTACGTTGTGGTGGCGAGTGGGGCTTCACCTTATTCACAAGGCGGCGTCAAGCCACTTAGGGTTGTGCAGCACCCATAGAAACAGCAAAATGTCATGAATTATTGTATATGTGCAGGAAAGTATCCCTTCCTGCACATAAACAATCTTTAAATGGTTTGTCAATGCTTGTATTACATGCTGAATACCTGAATACAGCATGCCTCGTACAGCATGCCCCTGCTTGACCTAAACAAAGTTCCCAGTATATGTTTTAAATGTTTTAGTATTGTGTGCATAGAAAAATCACTCAAGCACTACTGAATTTTAAAGTAACTTGATACAAATGTTGGCTGCTGGCATAAACTTAAAATGAAGGGCTTTAACCCCTTTGCCGCGGGGGTAATTTCCCCGTGGCGCGGGGCGGGGGGGGGGGGGCGGCGGCGGCACTGTGCTCGTGATGAGCCCAGCTCGTCATGAGGCACAGTGGAGCTGTGCTCATGACAAGCTCGGCTCGTCACGACTCCGCCCACTAATTGATTCTCCCGCACAGGCGGGGAATCAATTACGTGTGGGAGTGGCGCGACCATTATGACGAGCCCAGCTCGTCATGAGCACAGCTCCACTGTGCCTCAGTCATGAGCACACAAGGGGTTAAGTGGTGATGTGTTTAACTAGGTTGCTGGCTTCCACTCTAACAGAGCCGCTGCAACTGTTTTGTAAATGATATCACAAACATTGTATAATGCAATAATGTTCCTATTAGATATAAACACTGCCAGAAATGTGTGGATTGGCCTCTGTCTCGCATTTTTAGGACCACGTTATTTTGTTAGCCTTTAACAGGTGCTATACTCTCACCAAAAAGCAGCAAGTGTAATATTTTACATTACTGCTTTCTTTAGGGATTTCAGTATAATTTATGGTGGAGACCAAAGACAGCAGAAAGGTTTGACTTGGCTGGAAGCCTGTTTGTTGGCTATTAACCAGAAACAGGTGCCAGTATTTGTTTAAATTGTTTTATTATTGAGTGCATAGAATAATCACTCAAGCACTACGGCATTTGAAACTAACTTGATGGAAATGTCGGCTGTGGGCATAAACTTAAAATTAAGGGCCTTAAGTGGTGATGTGTTTAAGTAGGTTGCTGGTTTCCACTTCTAATAGAGCCACTGCAACTATTTTGTAAATATTATCATACACGTTGTATATTGCCATAATGTGCCTATTAGTGTCAAAGGCTCTACGATAAACAGAGGTAATTATTAAAGCACCCAGCATAATGTGCTGCATTGCTGAATACTCATAAAGTCCCAAAGGCAAGACCTATTGCATTGCAAATGCTTGTTTTTTAGAGGGGATAAGCAGAACGGAAGAGGTGGCTAGTGCTAGGACGTGCTTTGGTAAAGGAGTGGGGGCTAGTTATAAGAAGTTGGCAGTGACAAGAGAGGCAGACAAGTGAGAAGTGACAGCAGTAGCATGAGATAGAAGATCGAGGTTCATCAGGAGGTGGCCAGTGTTGTCAAGTAGTCATCAACATACTAGATACTTAGTGATCCACATAAGGCCACACCTGTCATCTTTGAAATGAAGTTGATATCTGCCAAGGTTTGGCAAAACCCTTGCGGGTTGCAGACATGCTGGCATCTGTTCCTATGATGGAGGTTTAGGAAGACGGAGGCATTTTAAGGCATAATAGGCCAGTACCCTTGGTCAGAACAGATATAGTTCAAATATCACTATAGAAGCTAGTAGGGGTCAGGACTTTTTCTGATAAAGTAGTTATTTTGAAGTCCAACGTTCCAACAACATGAACACCCAATTTAGTGGGGGCTTCTGGAATTTCCCCAAAGAAACCTTACATAGGTAACAGGTACAGCAGAGCACGCTTTCCCATACACAGAAAAGGCACAGCTCACTCAGAAGTAAAGTTAGCATTTCTAATGGGAGGGCCATGTTCAACAAAGGCAGTACAAGCAACTGACAATGGTAGTTTATTCCAAAAGGCCATTGAGGCCTTTAGGCCAGCCAGGACTCTACCCATATTATACTCATACTGTTTCTCAATCATATATGTCACCTACATATCCAGGTACCCGAAGCTATCTAACTCCCAATTCAAACCCAGGTTGTGCAGGGGATCTGCCATACTGCCAGCCCACCCGGTGACACGAAATATTTGGGATTAAGCCACATTCACCCTGAGTCCCGATAACCTCCCACACATCCCCAGCACATTTAGTAGTAGCTGCACTGCTTGAACGGGTCACCGCCAATATATTAGGGCATCATCAGCATACAGGCTATATGCTTAATATCTCCCACCTGAATCCTCTATCACTGCAATGTGTCCCTCAGATAGGCCCCCAGTGATTCTATGGCCAGGAGGGGCGACAGAGGGCAACCCTGTCGAGTCCCCCTCTGTGTTTCCCAACTATCCGAGACCCATCTCCCAGACAGAGCCATGTCCAATGGCTTTGAATGTAGCAGGGCTATTCATTTCTGTGATTCCTGGGGAACCAAATATACAAAAAGACTGCCCACATGACGTCCCGGCCAATCGTATCAAATAAATACTCTTTCTATGTTGAGTGCTACCACCACCATCTCTATCTGTGAACCCTACACGGAGTGCATGACATGAGTGAGTGTGCGGATATTCTTGAGGATACTTCTCTGAGGAATAAACCTGCATTGATCTTCGTGCACCAGCTGGCCAAATACCCCCGCAGTCTGCTACCAAGAAATTCAGAAAGGCTTTTTACATCCATGTTATTCATAGAGAGTGGGCAATATGAGTCAATCTTCTCCGGGTCCTGGTCTGGTTTAGAGAGCATGACTATAAGGGCCTCTCTCATAGTCTGGGGGAGAGTACCCCTATCCCCTGCTTCATTGTAGAGTTCCAGCATTTTCTCGGCTAACACAGCTGTATCTGTAATGCAGAATTCTGTTGGCACCCTATCCAGAGCCTGGGTTTTGGGTCTCAGCATGTCCCCTATCACCTCCAATATCTCCACCTTAGTCAGTGCCCGGTCCAGGGCTTCTCTTTGTGAAGCCTCTAGTTTCAATAAGTCCAAGCCCAGCAGGAACTCCTTCACCTCAATGACAGCATAGTCATCGTGTCTCTGGTAAAGCTTTGTCTAATATCTTTGGAGTTGCCTATTGATCACAACCTGTGTCGAGACCAGCCTGTCTTCGTCTGTCCTTACGGACATGTTCAAAGTGGTTGGCCTTTCTCTACGAAGGAACCATGCCAGGAGATGACCAGGTCTGTCACCCTTTCCATGCAGTAATTGCCTGAACTCCTTCAGTTCGAATTTACCTAACCTGCCCTGTGTCTCCCCCACTGCCAGCTTAGCATACACTAGCTTGCCCTGCAACCAGGGATCCTCCTGCCCCTCCCCCCCATTAAAGGTGTGTTAATGTATCTTCCTAGGCCCTTAGCTCCCTTCGTAAATGATTTAGAATACCATACACCCTAGAAAGGCACTCCCCAGGTATGACTGCCTTAAGTGCATCCCATTCATTTGCTCTAGTGGCACCCCCAATCGCCTTCAAAGAATCGCACTATGACCCCCTGCATATATGCTTGAGCAGCACCTTCTCACAGTGCCTCTGGGTTTAGACGTCATAGGTGGGGGCTGCCGGCAACACACGTATGTCAGAAGTACCGGAGCATGGTCAGACAAAACCCCCCCCCCAGGTGTTCCACTGCAACCATCTGCTCTCCCAACTCTCGCACCATGATGATTCTGTCCAGCCTACTATACATGCTATGCAACTCTGAGTGGTACGTGTACTTCAGGTTCCCGTCGGGTGCAGCGTTCTCCATGCCTCAAAACGGTCACCCATGCCATTGCCTCTGCCATGGCCAGTTTCACATTATGCTTCGGAGGGACATGTCCATATCCCCCTTTAAAATACTAAATAATTTTATACGGTTTCAAGAACAAATCATAAAAGTTCATAAAATCGACATTACAAATTATGATTCCAGTGACCTATTTACAAAGCAGCAAATACAATCCTTAAAATTCAATCTTTTGCTGAACATGCCATTTGCTTTACGAGGCACTTAATGTATAGCCCTCCCCCATAGAAATACATCAGAGCTTATGTTGTATATTAAAAATTGGGCTGGTCAAGTTCAACTACAATCACTAATACCGTTTCCTAATAACCATTGCAACTTTAATGTATTTGGAAACTCTAATACATATATTGTGTGTAGCCAGAGAGTGTAAGTAATTAAAACCTTCGATATGAGAACATGGCCTAAATTCTTTTAAAATCAGGACTATAAAATTTCCTCTTGGCTCTTTGTAGAGGTTGCAAAATAGCATAATGTGCTCTGGACTGCCCGATTATCGCAGGGGCATGGTGCCAATTTGTCTGCCCACCCCGTTTGTTTCGGGAACGCCATTAAAAAATGCAGTGGAGGTAAATGAAATCTTGTTAGATAAAATTGTGACTATGCATTTATGGTGAATGTTGAATAAAATTGCTGCTGGGCAGGAAATAAACAAGGGGGGCCTGCTACCTTGGGTTGAGAGGGGCGTATGTTTGCCCCTGTAGAGTGCGCCTCTTTTATTATATTTTTTGCATTTTCATGAATGCCGGCTGGGCAATCAAAGTAATGTCCCAAACCTAGCTTGTAAAGGTTATCCCATACAAATCAAAGCCAAGGGATAGTAAGTGCTCAGTTTGATACAATCTTTTATAACCTCTCTAGAAAACATTAACTCCTCGGATAACCAGATTTTAACCCATAAAAGCAGAGGGGCAATATCTATACAATCCTCTACAAAGTCACGCCCCAACTCATGATGACAAGAAATTGTGGGGGCACTATTTGGAATCCTCAATACCCTTTTTATAAATGTGTTTTCCATAATCTGTAACTTGCGGCTGTTATGATAACCCCATAATCCTGATCCGTATGTTGCCACAGGCACACATTTGGCTTTGTAGGGTGTAACCAGCTCAGTCACTGGTTTATGGCCCAGCCTACAGGCAAAGCGGAAAAGCCCTTCAACAACCCTGCCCACGTGTTGCTCCCTTGCATTAACAAGCGATTCTCAATTCATCAAATTGTTAAAAATATTCCCAAAGTAATTAAAATTATTCAATTTGTCAATTCTCTTAACCCCCACACAATATTTTCTAGTTTTGGTCACTTTAGGGCCACCCACCATAACATATGACTTAATAAAATTGACCTTTAAATCAAGTGCCAGCATAAAATCAGTGAATGCAATAAGTAATTTTTGGAGAGCATTTGCTGTCAGGGCCATTAACACGGTATCATCCACATAAGAAAGTAGAGGGACCTGTGTGCCCCCAATGCATGGACAGTCAATTTCTTTGTCAGATAAAAAGACCTCTAGACCATTAGTGTAAATTAAAAAAAGAAAAGGGGCTAAAATACATCCCTGCCGAACATCTTCTGTAGAGACAATAGGCCTGGTTTTGTCCCCATGTGGGCTGTATCTTATAGTAACAGAGGCGGAAGCATGGAGCCTGCGAAGGAGAGAAATCCAAGCTTCCTCAACTCCCATTTTCACCATAAGGTCCCACAGCTTATCCTGATTTACTGTGTCAAAAGCACTTGACAAGTCCATGAAGGCCAAGTGGATAGAACCCTTCCTGGCCTACTTGCGCATAATCAGGGACAAGTTGAGGCACTGTTCAGTGGTGCCCATCCCCCTCCTAAAGCTATACTGTGTTCTTGCTATCACCCCTGTGTCCGTCGCCCAGGTTTCAAGTCGGGCAAGAACGACCCTTCCCCAACAGTTTAGCTGTAGCATCAATAAGGGAGATTCGCCAGTAACAAGCAGGGTCACGTCTAGTACCTTTTTAGACACAGGAACCATGATGGCCTCCTTCCAAGTTGCTGGAATAGAGCCGATCACCACTGCTTTAAACACGTTGGTCAATATTGGGGCCCACAGTTTAGGATTACTTAAAAAAAAATCTAATGGCACTCCGTCCGGACCAGGAGCTTTCATGCTAATTCCTTTAGCTATGGCTTCCTCAACCTCGGCTACTGTGATTAATGCACTTAAATGAGAGGCCGAGGTTAGGTCTAGTGGAACATTTTCACTGGGTACCTCAAACTGGTGGCCGTTAGGATTAAATATAGCCGCAAAGTGAGCTTTCCAGACATCCCCCAGAATCAGAGAATCCATCTTGCTCGCCTCTTCAGTAAATAGTGGACGATTTATGATATCCCAGAAGCTTTTGGAGTCCTTAAGGGAACTAGCTCTCTCCAAATGGTCCCAAGCTAGGCACCTGAGTTCCTCTTTCTTCTGCTTAACAACACTTTTAAAAGTCTTCCTAGCATATTTGATTTGAGCCCTGTCTCGAGGATTTGCGTGGAGTGCCAACTTAAAAATGTTATGTGCTCTCGAGCATTCCGCGTTAAACCACCTTTTCTCCGGGTGATCCCTTACCTTAATTGATTTAGTCAAATTTTTAGCTACATCAGAGCAAATCCGTTGACATTCGGGAATGATAAGCTGGGGGCAAGTCATGGCGTAAACACCTCATAATCGAGTCTTAATTGGCTGTGACAGTTTTTACCTCAAAGTCAGAGGGGTTTACTTTATTCCAGTTGAGTCTTACCCCTTTGTTGGGATTAAAATGAACTAAATAGCCGTCTACTTTCCCTGTCTGAGCTATTGTCCTTACGGACGCCATGGGGGTAGTATGATCACTATCATTATTTGGCTCCACCTTAAAATCTCTAATAAGTGGCAAGAACTTCCGTGAAATGAACATAAAATCAATAAAACTTTTCCTACCCCCACCCCCCCCCACATAAGTAGGGCACTGTATCCGGGAATTATTGACTAAGTCATTATTGAGGCCCAAATCATTCTCCATAATAATAGCATTAGGGGCTCACCCTGAGGGGTGAGGAGAAAGTGCGGCAGGGGCTTCCCCTCTATATTTAACATCCCACAGGCTTGACTAGAGCTATGGGGACAAGAAGAGCAATTAAAACCAGGCACCCAGAGAATACATAATGGTTGCCATTTCTCAGAGATGTTATTGATTTCCGCCTGTAACGCCTCAATAACCTGGCCGCTATTTTGATTAAAAATATTGTAGTACCAGTTCACCACTAGTAGCTTGACCGGTAACATGTTAGAGATCATAATTAATTGGAACCAGGCAGATGTAGCAGCAACAGTGATTTTTATGGCCTCATATTTAACTGAAATTAACAGTACCAACCCTCCTTTTGCCCTCCCTGCTAACGAGGGTGTTGCGTGGACCGTGTAAGAACAATAGCCATTCAGCACAATGTCTTTCTTATACCACGTCTCCTGCAGACAAATGATTTCAAAGCCTCTAATATATTTTAGCCATACCTCGTCAGTCAGTTTGGGATGGATACCTGCTATGTTCCATGATATAAGTTTAAGTAGAGACTTATTATGACCCTGGTTTTCCAGTCCCACAAATTCATTGTTTATAGCTTGATCAGCTACCGCGATAAGCAGACACGGCTCCTCCCTAGCTGAGTTATCATTTAAAATTAAATTAGGGCAAGGGGAACAATTTTTTCGGATTTGTCTCAGCTCTTCATTCTAATGTTATTTCAGGGGAGGATATTTCAAGAGGATCCACAGAATCCCTATTACTGGGTTTATCTATATGAACTCCTCTCCCTTGAGCACCATGGTGCAAACCCATTCTCGTCATGACAGCTGGTTGTCTAAAGCATCCAGTTAGTCAGTCAATTTCAGACAGTCCAGAAAGGACATCGAAGCGGTTAGGATGACTACATGAAAAAGGCTGTGTAAGGAGATGTGTGCTTGAACCCAACCTCGTGAACTGTTTTCTTGCAAAATGTTCATGTTCTGGCGGGTAGAAAAAAAACCAACGGGTAAACCTCTATCGACTCACCATATGAGTCGTTAAAGTGCGTTAGGGCCAAGCGTACACACCATGCATTATTAAAATTAAGCACAACGTAATCCCCTTCCCCACTTCTCCTGCCTTGGGTCTTAAGTCACGCCGGGCACAGCCTAGCTCGCTCCACTTTCCCATCGCCCATCGTCTCCCAATGTCATGAGCAGGAAGCCCAGTCCCTCTCCTTTCCTACATTCACAATCCCTCTGAAGTCCATGTGAATGTACTTTGCTTGCAGATATGTTCTGCCATGAAACATGTAAAAAAAATAACACAAATAGAACCAAAGGAACCCCATTCCCTGGGTAAACATCAAACCTTCCATTCTGAAGATGCTTTCCCATGTGCAATGCCTTTGAATGTCACACCCCGTCCCTCACAAGATCGCATCTACGTCCCAATAAGGCCTACATGTAACTAGCACTTAACAAATAATGAAACACAACGAAGGACCCCACAAGCACACGAGTCGCACACCAGCCAAATCCAGCCTCGATCCCACAATCCAGGATCCCCGAACACCCTATACCCACCCGATGTAGAGGCCCAGAACAAACCTGTAGAAATCAAAATAATTGAACAATTAAAAGGCGGGTAGGCGTGGCACTATGTGTCACCCCTGCCTCCCCATGCAGTTGACTCTAGAATATCGTGCTCCCCCATGGTATGAGAGAGAGAGCAAGAAACAAGTAATAAAAAGAGGGGCAGGAGGTTCTCACCCCTGAAGAATTCCCCAATCACCTAACACCAGAGGGGGAAATTACGTGGATTGAATGTGAATTGTTTCCATCCTGGACAAGACTAAGAGAAATCAGAATGATGGCCAAAACATTTAAGCCTCTTATCTACAAAATCTCCCAATCTCTATGTTTTTAGCTCGGGATTCCTCCAAAACATGCATTAGAATTTGAATTGATTATTTGTGAGAGTACATATTAGGTTTGAGTGGGTACAAGGGTATGTGTGATAGGATTTTAACATGGTTAAAGGTGCTGCTATGTGTAGGGTGCTTTACTGTGTAGATTTAGTCATCTTTTTGTCATAAATGTTTTAAATAAAATTGTATGTTACTTTTCCAAGTGTTCGTATATAAAAATATTTTTGTTCTTGGTACAGAATTTTAAAGATAAGAAGTATGTTTTTTTTGCATTTAGAAACTGAAGCAGTTTAAGAAATGTGTGCCCTAAAATTTGATTCTCAAAATTTATTTATTCTTGGTGCATCTAAAATTGTAAACTGGGCATAACAAGCTGGGTTCCACTTCCAATCTAGTTGGTTCTTTTATAACTCTTCAATATGTGACAGGAATTATTGTTTTAGATATGTTTGCTTGATCCAAGTGCCCTGTTTATAGGTTATCCTTTAGTTATGTTATGCCCTCTTGGACTTTGGGTCTTCAATTCTTCAAGTTCAAGGTCAAATCTTATCTTTGATGGTGATAAACAGTCAGCCTTGACATGCCTTTCTTCATGCCTGTATCGTTTACTGCAGAAATCTCGGTGAAAGTATGCAGGTTAAAAACCTACAACTTATAAAACAAGAAAATATGCACATTACTCCCCAAATTGAAGCCATAAAACAAATTATGCTTTGTTCACCTGGGAGTGCTCGGAGGGAACCTACCTCTGTTGCTGTTATCTTAGTAGGCCACTGCATCCATAATTAGCTTGCAGCTAAATTACAGCAAGAGATTCTGTCAATATCTGGTTGCTCACCTTTGTCCCATGCATATTGCCAGACTTGTGTCTACTAATGCAGAGATTTTAGTTTCAAGTCGGTTTGTAGTGCACAAAGACCTAAAAGCCCCCAGAGGTAACCCTTTCATGCTTTAAACCTCAACTCAGCCCTTTGTTGAAGGATGTCCAATATATGTCCATGCAGGCCACAGCCATACCGAATTTATTTTCATACACACCATAAGATACATTTTCATTTAATGAATCTAAATCCCTGGGATTTGGAGGCAGGCAATAACGTTTTTTGTTTATACACTGGAAGACCCCCATTAAATGTTGTCTGGTTACCACAGTGTTGGAACTGATCTACTCTTACCCACTTATGTGTCGTTGATCTTTACAGGTGCTCGTGTCATCATCGCCTGCAGAGATGTGCCGAAGGGGGAAGCGGCAGCCTCTGAGATCCGTGCAGAAACAGGAAACGAGCAGGTGGTTGTCCGCAAGCTGGACCTGTCAGACACAAGATCTATCCGGGAATTTGCTGAAAACATTCTCAAAGGTACCATGCAAGAGAAACATTCTTTTTCCCATAGTGCTAATGATGATGAGTTCATAATTTAGAGTGCTATAGGTGATGGATAGTGCAAGTTTGGCTGAAATAGCCCCAAAGGTGTGCAGACTGTCTTCAGGGCGTCTGCCTACTTGGTAGAATTTCTCTAGTGCAAGTGCGTGAAATGTTTTGCGAGTTTCAGGCTCCACAGTTTCCCAGAACGGCAGACAAATGGTATGCTATTCCACCTTTCCTAAAATTGTTGCAAATTTATAACAATTCTATAACAATTCACCCTTCACCCAGATTGAGTTAAGCTGTTGACTGTGAAAAGGGTGATTATAGGCTGCATCATGTTACCTGAAGTGTGGCCTCCTGGAACCTTCCATGTGGTTGTGGCGGAGACCAGTGACAATGATGGGAAGGAGTGTGCTTGAGTGAGGCAAAGGCATATATGCCTGCGGCAGGCTGCACATTTTTAGTCAACGTAGCAGGAGATCCCTAAGGGTCTATGTCTATATCGAGCTTTCCTAGTTGTTCACCGACCCAATAGCCACCCATGGCGTCTGATTCTCAGGAATGGAATGTCCCTAGTGGATAATGAGTTAAGACGCAACTGTGCCCCAATCCCGGCTGTCGGCAAAGAAGCGGCAGGCAATAGATGTCCCTGTGTTACTTGTGTACCCCCGCACTGTGAATCTGCCTTTCTTTATTTACCGAACTGTCCCTTCTGTGAGCCACCAATTTGTGTTGCAAAGAAAATTTTATATCATGTGTTAGTTGCTCAGTCTAGCACCTCACAGGAGGTCTGAAGGGCTTAAGAGTAATCTTACACCACCTTTTAATCACTTAATTTCATTTCTTATATTGGCAAGGGTTTTCTCTGTATTGATATTAATGACACCCCTAGGTGTTGGGTTTATATTACATTTTAGATCTCATTGAATGTTATATGTTGTTATTATTTTCCATTCTGTATATTAGGGGAGTTTATTAATGTTCCTCCCCTCACAAGTTAGCATTTTAGAGTTAATCAACTACTACTCTTGTTTCTTATTTTTCACAGTCTTTGTTCTGCTACATTTATTCTATCTTGTTTTTCATTTTTAAGTGGATTAAAAGGTGCATATACTGTAGCTTCCACAGGCAGCCAGGAGAGCCAAGATCTCCAAGCAGAGTCTAGAACATGTGGATTTTAATGACACCGCAGAACTGTCCAGTCTACTCTTGTAGGCAACCTTACAGCAGTTTTCTAAGGCAAGCTAAAGTTGGTAGCCTTAAATGTCATTAGGGCCAGGGAACTCTTACCTAGCTTGATGGAAAACTAGAGGAGGCGGAGGCAAGTGATTTCAATTCTGGATTCAGGCCAGGACGCATTACAGTGGCCAAGGTGAGAGGTCCATAACAGGTTTTGTTGATCGGTAGGTCTCAATGAGCTCTCAACAATACATTTGGTAGGGTGATATAGCATATCAGTATGGGTGACGGAGAGACTCTTCAAAAGATTGACATACTTCTATTCTGGAATCGAGCGTGCATGCACAAATTTGTTGTATCAATGTTTGGCAAATGTTGAAAGCCTCGACATTATGTGGTAACTTATTCACATTTATTTATTCATTCACTCATCCATTCATTTATTGATACAAGGTGGTTTTGTACCCAATACTGTATTAAAGTTGCTTGCTTTGTCTTGGTTTGCAGACAAAACCAACACGATCGCGCATTTGTTTGAGTTAGAGCTATTGGCATTGTGAATGGCAATGTTTTTTCCCTATGAGTTTTGGGGTGTATGTAGTGGTAGTATGTGGGTTGTATTGTAGTAGTTAGTTGTGGCATCGCATGGCGGGGATTTATATGGAGTAGTTTTCTGTAGTGGACTTATGTGGTATGGTGTGCTGTGGAATTATGTGGCTAGTAATTATGTGGTATTGAGTGTTGTGGAATTATGTGGAGTGGGTTGTGTGTTATACAGTGAAATTATGTGGAATGCTACTTCCTTTTGTGGAGCAAAGTATTTTAAAGGACACTCAAAAACGCTTTTCAGAAGCTGGAGGCGGACTGTAAACCCCCGAGTGAATACAGCATGTCGAGAGGTAGCGTATGTGCCTGCTACGCTCGACCTAAAAAGGAAGGTTTGGGCTTGGCAAGTAGGTTAACTTGCCAGGTGGAAATGGCAGTTTAAAATTGCATTGCACACACAGTGAATGCAGTGGCAGATCGGTGACATGTTTAAAGGGTTACTTAAGTGGGTGGTATAATCAATGCTGCAGACCCACTGGTAGCATTTAATTTACAGGCCCTGGGCTCATGTAGTGCACTTTATTAGGGACTTATAAATATGTCAATTGGGCATAAGCCAATTTTACCATGTTTTAAGTAAAGAACCCATGCACTTTAGCACTGGTTAGCAGTGGTAAAGTGTTTACATTCCTAAAGGCAACAAAAACGAATTTAGCTAAAATAGGAGGAGGAAGGCAAAAAGTTTGGAGGTGACCCTGCTGAAAGGGCTATTTCCAACCTAAACCCTAAAACCTTAGGAGGCATTTGACCTAGTTGCTGTGAGAAGCACAGGAATTTGATGGCGTAGGACTGAGAAGCGCTTCAAATCCAAGTCAATGATGTGCAGAAAAACAAGACCTGCCTTCAGCTTGCCAACTGGTGCCTCATTTGTCCTACTGTCACATAATGGGTAGGCTTATGCAGTGGGACTAGCATGTTTGCCATGATGCAAAAAAGGTAGCTCCTTGGAAGAAAAACCGAACAAAGTGTCAGTCATCAGAAATCTAAAATCTGATAAAAATTCAAGACTGCTCCCATGGTGACCCACTTATTAAACAACAACCACTTTAAGAAGGACGTAAAGCAGAGTGTCCTTGAACATGTGATCCAGTGAAGAGGAAATGGTAACCTCAAAAACACATTCCAGACAATGGAATCCAGGATGGTTCTGAAAAAGCACGGTAAGAGAAAAATAACTTTATGTGGCTAATGCAAGTACCAACAGAGCTTACAAATGTCCACTGTTGCAAAACCCAGTAGCTGGTGATGTTTTTTCCTTAGTCAAGATTTGAAGACATGATAATAGCTTATGTAGCAAATGTATGGAACCTTTGCACAACACACATACATTGAAAAATAAAACGGATGAGAGCACGGGACAGCGTATAGACACGAGTGAGTGGGGTACAAGGAACAGACCCGTAGAGATGTTAGTTAGATAGGAGGGCACAAAGCAATGAGGTTTGTGGGGATTGGCCAGGCAGGAGGGGGCAGTGATCCAAAAAGAAAAGAATAGGGGACGATAGGGCGGATCAGAGTGGCAGGGACGGAGAAACGTGGGACAGGCCAGATAGAGGTTAAGGTACAAAGTAGGGTGGTGTGAGGTAGTGGTTAGGAAGATCCTTTTTTTTTTTTTAAATACATTTTTATTAGTTTTCTAGACACGAAAAAGTACAATACAATCCTTGGCGTAGAATATCAGACAGATTAGGCTGAGAAACAAAATCAATTTCAACTTCACATAGGTAGAGACACCATTGCAATGTGGTTATATGGCATGTAGATTCCGTACAGCGATAATACATACTTGCTGCTCATCACATATCTAGATAAGTCATGTGCTAGGCAAAGGAATCAGAATAACCTTGCGCATTACAAAAGTATACTATGGCTTCATCTTCATAGTAGGGTTGGACAACACTATCACAATATCAACGTGGGACATAATGCACATAGCACTGGGCTTGTTACAGCGGCAAGGCACGTGGGGAGCGGCAAGTTCAGCCTGGGTTTCCAGCATATTGCACTTTTCCTATGACGTGAGGAACTTAATTGTGTCTGTATCTCCGGAGTGTCTGTCGGAGGTGCTGGCGGTTGTGCGAGAAGGTAGCACTGTAAAGGGCTCCATATATCACTGGGCCTCGAGGCACGAGGTAGCGTTTCGGCATAGCGACTCAGGTGCTCTTGGCAGTATATTAGATCATTAAGCCATTCCTTGTACTTAGGCGCCCGTCCCCTGCCCCACCTGCAGGCCACTCAGCGTTTAGCTAGTAGTAGTGCAATGGTGAGGTATTTGCAACAGGACTTCGGAATGAGCTTGGTGTAACCCAACAAAGCTATTAAAGGTGTGCGTTCTAAGGTGAGGAGTGTCATCTGCTCTAGGGCATCAAAAACCTGTGACCAGTATTCATTCACGCATGGGCAATCCCAGGACAAATGTAGGAAATCGGCCCCAGGACTTCAACATCTTTCGCAGCTATCTGTGTCTTTTAATTTAAAACGGTGCATTTTTACTGGGGTGTAATATAAGCGCTGTAGGAACTTATAATGTGTGACGCGCAGTCTACCACTGGCAGATATTTGCTCTGTTTTTAGACAGCAATATGTCCATTGGTCAGCCGTCATTTCGTATCCCAGTTCCAGGTTCCACTTTGCGCGGGAAGAGCAGGGAAATTCTGTCTGTTGAGTGCGTACAGTGTGATAAAGCGTAGAGACCAGATGTCCCGCCGATACAGTGCGTAGTATCATGTGTAGGGCAACTAGGGTGGGAGGTTCCTGAGGAAATTCTGGAGTGATGGAACGTATACCTTGATGGAGCCGTACATAGAGAAATACGTCCAAAGAGGAGGGCTGTATCGCATGAAAGAGGAGATCAGATGAACGGAATTTCCCATTGTGATAAAGATCTCCCCATGTGGTGATTTTGGGTAGGAGATCCTGCAGGTAGGCGAGTGACCCACTTGTAGCAGCGGTGTTAAGAAGTGATGAAAATGTCAGGGCAGCATTAAGGGGCACAGGTGACACCAGCAGCGGGGGGGGCTATAGAGATATTAAGGCTACAGTACTTAAAGGGAAGGGGTGGCACAGGCAGTAGAAGAGGAGCAACCAGGGCTAATGGGGTCTAAAGGAGAGCCATTGGGTGGGTACAGGGGGTTGGTGGCCTGTGGAGAGTAAGAGTACAGACAGCAGGGCAGAGAGGGAGAGTGACCCTGCAGGAGGGTGGGGTACAGACAGGAGGATGCTGATGTACAGGCAGGATGCGTTTTCAATCTTGCGGAAGTGTGCTTTCGTTTTTTCCAGTAATGGCAGCCTAAACCCTGCAGTTCCAGCCGCGGTTTCTTTTCATCCTGTGGAATGTGTCTTATGTAGCATTACATAAGACACAGCAGTGAAAATTTTCAATGGCCTCACGTACAGGCAGGACACTCCATACATGTCAGCGCTATTGATTTTTTTATTTTATAGAAATAAACCCCTGCTTCTTCGCTGGGTTGGGGAGAGCCGGCTCAGACACAGTCTGTCCTGGAACGCAAATTGAAGGCGCTCAGGCCAATCCTGAAGTTGCTTTCATGCGTGAGAGAAGCTTCAGGATTGGCCGCAGGGCATTCTGGGAGCCTGTGCCGCCTGGAGAAGAGGAGCAGAGAACCGACGCGGCCGGCTGCAGGTAAGTTTATTTTTTAATATTATGTTTTTAATTTTTCCCATTCGCTCATCAAGCACACCGGCCGCTACTGACATTGAGGATATGATTGGTCAGTTTGTTGTTATGGTAATGGTTTGGTACAGTATGCTATAGCGTGCTCCTTACATGATAGTTAGAGAAAGTGCATTTTAGTGTCTCTGTTATATGACTTCAAAAATATGCTTTACATTAACAAGTAAATATTATAGATGTAATTTGCATTATTGCACATTATATAATGTAGTATTGTATTTATATGTATATTGTTGTCTTTGGAAAGAGTAGTGCTTACCACACGATGCATGGATGTTTGGAGGGGCACCACAGTTGCTTGCCTGGGCCCATAACGGAGGCCAAGGGGGGACGGGGGCCCTGATAGGGGCACCCAAAGTCCCTTTCCGTCTGCCTTTCTCTGGTGGTCGTACCGCCATAGGAAGGCAGAGGGAAAGGGGCATTGAAATCCCCACGGCGGTGCCTGAGATTGCACCGCCTCTATTGTAGAGATTACTGTCCGTTGTCGGAAAGCGTCAGTCAGTCCCTCCGCCAGCTACCTCCGACGTAATCCGGCAGTCGGACCGCAGCAGCAGATGTCGAACGGACCTTCACCGACGAGCTGTCGGACGGCCTTCCCCCCGACATCATAATAGGCCCCAAAGTGTCCTCCATCTAGGGGGAAGAGAAAAATCTGACGTTTCTTAAAGAGTGAATCTAGTCCTGGTTTAAACCAAAGCCAGTGGGTTCTTGTAATGTATATGGATGCTGTACTTACTGCTTTTGGAATGGAAAGTACAGCTTGAAGTTGGTCTTATCTTCATCTAATATAACTTGTAACCCGAACTCTTAGAATCTCAGGATTAGGCTATGCATGACATTTAAACATATTCTTAATCAAGTTTCCTTTACCTCACTTTCGTGCACAGTATCTTTTAAGCCTAAAAATGTATTGGTATTTGTTGCAAAAGAGATTGCAGGCTTTCATTGTAACCAACATATATGGGTGTGCCACATAAAGTCATATTACTTTGAAAAGAAATGTATTTTCTCTTTTGTGTTCATCTTTCCTGCTGCTTCTGACACAATGTCTCATAATGTGTGGCAGAATGCCTGATTCATGCTTCCCCCATTCTCTGTTTTCTAGAGGAGCAGCGCATTCATATCCTGATCAACAATGCAGGGGTGATGATGTGCCCGTACTCCAAGACAGTGGATGGGTTTGAGATGCAGCTGGGAGTTAATCACTTGGGTAAGACCACTAATAGCATTGAATAGCATCAATGTATGCATTTGGGATTAAATGAAGGGACTGTTAAAACAGACCACTCAATGTATCCTTGTTAACGACTCACAACAAAAGTATATGTGAACAAGACTTTTTTTGTTTTTGTTTTTAAATCTGTTTATTAGTTTTAACAGTAGTTATACATATATATGCCATTCAGTATTTCCGACAATCACATAATGCATCATTACAATGTCTAGGGGGAGAAAACAACATTTTTAATATGACTACGTCTTGATCACCACTCCGCCGCAGTTCAAGTTCCACTGATGGGGATATACATACATTTAACTGTTCTGGTGAGTGTTCACCAGTGTACTGGATGCACAACGTATGCTGTCTGTTCAACCCTTCTCATCATTTTTTAACAGCAAAAGAAAACAAGTTATTCCATTGGTTTATACAAAAAATTATATGTGTAATGACTAAAGCTTTTCAGAATCAATTCAATATTCCATCAAAAGACAGAAAGTGAATACAAGTAAGTAAATGTTATACATACATTTTCACGAGACATTCCACTTGCCCCACTTCTTGTCTCATTTTTTGGGGCACCCACGTGTTGTAAATGCTTCGTTTTCCGCAATCATACATTTGCCTAGCTCTTTCACCCACTTTTGGATAGACTGTGAGTCCGCTGCCCCCCCCCCATCCTCTTGCTATTTCTCGTTTGACTAGGGTATAACCTAGTGTGGCCAGCTGTTCTACTTCTGTAAGGTCTGTAGACCTTACAGACCTGTAGGCTCTTTGGCACTGCATTATCTAAGGTTATGATTGTAGAAAGCGCCCACCGCTCGCTGGGCCCCAGACCGATCCCGGGGGCACCACCGCTCCCCGGTCATAGCACGGTGGCTAAACTACACTGATCGGGATGCCATATTAAAAAAAGAGGCGCGGGCCAGATGTCCGATTGTCTACAAGGGTAATACACTGTCGTTCTTCCCTGACTATACCCCAACAGTGCAAGCCGCGCTAAGAGAGTTCCTATCAACGAAACGCATGCTGCAGAGCTCTTCCATTCCATATGCTATGCTTTACCCTGCTAAACTGTAAATCACCCACGACGGCCAAGCCCATTTCTTCACTGACGCATAGACGGCACTTAAATTTGCCAAGCACATCTGTCCAAAGACCTCCTCTAAAGGCGCAAGGCGCGTCAACAATCACGAGACTACGCTGGACGAGAATGACTAATCTGATGTGCCTCACAGGATATATTCCTCTGCTTTCCACCATGTTGCCTCCTTTATTTGTCCCGATAGCTGTTTATTTTTTCTTTATAACCCACCCTTCAGTAAGCTAGATACATAGTCATGTTAGAACAGAAACTGTTGGATGCTCTTTTGAGCAGCGGCCCTCATGTCTACTCTGCTTATTGGACGGTGTGCTAGAGCTCATTTCCAGGTGTGCCTGACCACCCTGCCACTGGCAGGTCTCGGCCGTTGTTCCTCGCCCTGCAGGGAGATCTCCCATGTCTCTACCTTGGTTCCTCTTCTGGGGGTACATATGTTTATCCCCTCATTTGTGTTTGTGGGGCAATTTAGGGAGGGGGAGGGTTCTAATTCTCGACCTGTTTGGGAGGTTGGAGTGGGGGTGGTTGAGTTCGGGGGAAATTGTCTTGGTAGTTCTGCAGAGTTCGGGTGGGGGTTTTTTGGTTATGAGAGACACATGCACGATAGCCATTTCAAACTCGACTGACAAACAAGGAGTGTGGGTGTGCACTGTGCATAGATGCCCCGGCGGCCGGAGAGGGCCCTGGGAAACACTGGTCACATGATCTGACGCGATCGGGTGTGCAAGTCACAAACCACAATTTAAGATGACGGATGCACGTTATTTAACATGGAACATACGCGGCTTAAATGATCACAAGAAGGCTAGACTAGTAACTCTTACCTACGAAGACACCATATTGACATATGCTTTTTGCAAGAAACTCGCTTACGTAATCCAGCTGACACTAAATTATTTCCTTGCTCTTGGGGCGAGGTCCACTCCGCCACTTTCTCACAGTATGCCAGGGGCGTTACCATCTTGATCCGACGTGGTCTTGGGTGGCGGACACATCATACCATGATAGACCCGGATGGACGTTTTGTTATAGTGCGAGGCCAGCTGGCATCTACTCTATTCACGCTGGCCGCTATCTATGGTCCTAATTCAGATGAGCCCTTGTTCTTTCAGTCAGTGTTGGCTAAGATTGTCTCGGCAGGATGTGATACTGTCAAATGGGGGGGTGACTATAACACCATCCTTAATAACGCACTCGACAGGGAGGGCGCAGCTCTCAATCCCCATCGTAACGCCACGCTCTCCTTAAACTCTATTATAGCTGAACACAACCTGTATGACACTTGGAGACAGCTTCATCCACTCGTAAGGGTGGTCACCTGTGTGACCTCAGTCAGACAGGTAACTTTGGAGAAAATGGGGGTTCCACTTCCAAATGGAGGTGCGCACAAGTATACTGAGACCTATCTAGGTCTTATTCAAGTTCCAGTTAATTGAAAAGTAATTCTTACAAAGTTAATTTCAATTTCAATCCATTGAACTTTATTCAATTCTTTAGACGTTCTTCATTTTATTAGCAAATTCATTCTTTGCTGAGACATCTTTAAATTACATTTCACAACCACACAATGCATTTCGGGTCATGGGGTGACCCTTCTTCAGGGGTCTCTAATGGAAAAACAAAGAAATATTTTGAGCCCATCAGCCACATTATCAAACATAAAACTCTAAAAAGTTTACACGTAATGTTCTTCATACATATATTGCTGTTGTAATATGACACTTTCTGTTGTTAAATCAGGTCTCAGTATACTTGTGCGCACCTCCATTTGGAAGTGGAACCCCCATTTTCTCCAAAGTTACCTAATTAGAGATAGTGTTTCCAGACAAAACACTGGGAGGAAGCTGCACACAACAAAAATTGTGTACAATTTAAAAAAAAATACGAATACACATGAGTGCCTGATGGACTTCTAATAGAGTTTTTCAATTTGTCTACCCCCCATCGTGAGCACCGCACAGAAAATGAATCTAGAAGAAATTGCGCAAATCGCTACAAACAAGGCAGAAGTTTTGGCTTACACTCCTGAGGAAGCCGAACAGATTTATGGATTGATAAAGGAAACTAGAGCTTTCAGCCCACAGTTGAGCACAGTTAATCAACTATTGAAACAATTGGAGCACGTTAGTAAACGTGAAATTAATCAGCGACTGCACGCAACAACCTTAATTCACTATCATAGAAATAAACGTATCCCAAGAGGTCTGAGAATTGCTTTAAAGCCTATGTTGTGCAGGAGCAATAAAGCTTTCCTCAATAAATGGTACCAAATATTAAATAAATGCAGCTTGGATCTGATTTTATTGATTGTAGAGGAGCTTTCAAAAGAAATTAAAACATTGGAAGAAGAACTTGAAGGAATAAAGCGTGAACTCAATACTCATGAAGATTTGGCTGCAACATTGGAAGATATTAACAATAAATTGGAAAAATACTCCAAAGAAATTGAAGACAGGAAGATTAAAAAATATAGACGTGATACTATAGATTATAAACTAGAGGAAGTTTATAGTTGGGCGGAAGTGTACAATCAAAGAAAGTGGCAACAACCACCAGTCAACGTCAGCTCGTCACAAGAAAGTGTCATATCCGATTCAGAAACAGCACAAAACAGGAAGCCAATGGGAAAAAGTGTACAAACTGCACGTAAAGATCAACAAAATAAGGATCACTGCGTGCTCTAGTGAGGCATACCCAGCGACTGGTCCCGGACACACACCGGCAGCCCCACTCAGGGTAGAGGCGAACGGCCCGAGGACCCACGAGACTGCGAGACCGAAAGGGCTGTGACCGGGCGCCTCTGATATGTAAGTCTCTGTGATGCTGGCGATACCGCCTATGCCTGCGTGTATTATTGTTTATAAATGCCAATAAAAATGTTTTACAAAAAAAAAGATCAACAAAATAAGGTGGCTTTTTAAGAAACAAGCCCGGCTGCAAACAATGTTCCTTCAACGTCCGTAACAACGGGAGAACCCCCAAAACAAGGAGGGGAAAAAGAAAAAATAAAGGAAACGGAGACAGAACGAGAACTACGATCAGCAAAAAAGAAGATGACCTTGTCATAAATATATCGGACACCCACTTGACTACGGCTCAAACTAATCTCCTGAATAAAGGTCTGACATTTGTTCCAGTATATAAGTCGAATCCGCAAGAAACAGAAATATCCATCTTTAAATTTCTGCGCACATTGCGCCTAAAAAATTTCTTCAGTAATCTTCCACCATCAGAAAAACCTGAAAGTACCACCAAAGAGTTCAGAGTTAAGAGCACATATTGTGCACCTACCTCACACAAAACCATTGATGCTTATGAAAGAATTATCACCACTAAAATGAGGAAAATCAATTACCAAAGTGGTACCAAAAGTACTTTTTCCAAAAAAGAATGGAACACTTTAAGATCTTTGAAGGAAATGACAAAGATTACCATACAAAGAGCGGATAAAGGGGGAGCCCTAGTGGTAATGAACACGGAATTTTACATGGAGAGTGTGCGTACACATTTACAAGATGTTAACACGTATCATAAACTGGACCAAGATCCTACAGATATATTTGCAAATACATTGAAAAATATCCTGGATAAGGCACTCAAGATTAAATGGATCACAGAAAAAACATATCAATTTTTTAACATAAAATATCCTCGGAGACATCAGTTCTACATGCTCCCAAAAATTCATAAGCATGCCACTAAACCACCCTTCAGACCTATAGTGTCCGCATGTGGATCAATTTCTGAACCTCTAGGGCAATACCTAGATTGGTTCATGCAACCTCTGGTACAGAATTGGTGTACTTACGTTAAGGATACCACCGCATTTCTGAATATGCTGAACAGCATTGAAATTCCAGTGAATGAAGAAATATGGTTATGCTCCATCGACGTAACATCACTATACACCTCCATCCCTCACAATGAGGGGCTAGAAGCTATGGAATGGAGTCTACTGAAAAATGACGTAACAGGAACCGATAAAGTATTTATGTTGGAACTACTACACTTTGCGCTATTTCACAGTTACCTGGAATGGGAAAATTAATTTCATGAACAATGTAGTGGAACATCCATGGGTTTTGCGGGGGCACCATCCTACGCAAATACATTCATGGCTAAATTTGAAATTGATCACATACTCAACAACACAGATTGGTTAATTGGCATCATGGTATTTAAAAGATACATAGACGATATCTTTATAATTTAGAAAGGACCAAAGAAAAACTGGTAGAAAATATTCATGTTTTAAATCAACAGCACGAACGGATTAAATTCACTCACCAAATTGATAAAAATGAGCTAGCATTTCTGGACGTTAAAATAACTTTAAGGAATGGTCAAATATGCACTGATGTGCACATTAAAGACACTGACAGAAATAGTGGTTTCCACTATGAGAGTTTCCATCACCATTCACTTAAGAAGCATTTACCCTTGTCCCAATTTATCCGCTATAAAAGAATCACATCGGATCCTAACAACTTATCCTCTACAATCGACATGCAGATCCAAAAATACAAGAAACGTGGATATCTAAAGGCCATATTACAAGAATCCAAAACAAAGGTATTAGCAATGAGCAGAGATTCCTTACTTGGCAAGAAAGAAAAATCTGATAAAAAAACTCACAGTATGTGTGTTGAAATATTCAGTACAAACCACCCAGAGCACTAAAATCATGAGAAAACATTGGTCTCTCATAACACAGGAACCTGATCTTCAACCATTAGTTGCGAATCAAATAACGTTTGCCTACAAGAGATCTAAGAATGTGAAAGAACTACTAAAAAGACAGAGGACACTGAGTGACAATACAACGTATAAGGGAATGAGAAGATGCGAAAATTGCATGCACTGCAATAATGTGATGACTGGTCAGTCTTTTACGCATCCAATGACAGGAAAAAATATTCCTTTACTTCACTCAAGTACTTGTGATACCAAAGGGGTAATTTATGGAATAAAGTGTCCTTCTGGAAAGCTATACATAGGACAAACAGAGCGCAAAATAAAAATAAGAATAACTGAACACAAAAGCAATATCAGACAAAAAAATCAAAAGTCTACAGTGGCCACTCATTGGATGGAAGCAGGACATCATATTTCACAATTGCGATTTACCATATTGGAAGTAATCAAACCATACCCTTCTATGGATGCTCACAATCAGAGATTAAAAGCAGAATACTTTTGGATTCGTAAAATGGACAGTATGCAACCGTTAGGACTAAATGACAGGATAGAATTATCGTGCTTTCTTTTAATAGAAATTGAGGAAAATGACATTGAACTCCTGTTTCTAACATTCACATATGTTTTTACCCCAACCCAAAATGGCTGAACAAAATACTCCAATTGCAAGTTATATTTTGTGTTTGTACCTAAAGCTTTTTCATTTATGTACTAGTTCTTGTGCCTTTTAGTTTAAGAATGAACCACGTTATTATTTATGATATAGGAACACAAATATACAGTTTAAATGATGTATTTCACATTATGAACGTTTTAGTTTTCAAAATGTGCGTTAGCGCTTAGAGAATTAACTAAGGTAATACAAGGGTTCATGACAGCCTAGAAATGCGGATTGTTCAAACTCTTTAGAAGGTATATACACCGTGATGCCTGATATTTTGACTTTGTATATCCGCGATCATGTGATAGCGTTTGAACCAATCAGGAAGCTGTTATATAGAAAGATAATATCCAGGCTAGTAAGCAGGATTTCCATTAGAGGAACACTGAGGCGTGTTCTACGTTTCACACAAATGTAAGTGTTGAGTATGAAACGCTATGCTTCATTATAGTCATCTTCTTAATGAATTTACACAGTTATAGTTAGTTATGGGCATTCTGCTTTGAACACGCCAATATGTTTTAGCACATAAACAGAGTTAATGAGTCAGATAGAGTCTGTGAAACATCACGCACAAGATTGTTTGTTTGTTTATTCATTAGCGCGAGGACCTTCGATGCTTTACTTTAAGAATGGTTTTTTTCCCTGTTTATTTAAAGCTCACAAAAGACCTCGTGCGAGTTTGGATTGTTTGTCAGCGCAATCTAGGGCGTTTATTTTTGATAATTTGATAGGGTAACCTTCGGGTGACAACAAGATTAGTTGGTACCTGATTTAACAACAGAAAGTGTCATATTACAACAGCAATATATGTATGAAGAACATTACGTGTAAACTTTTTAGAGTTTTATGTTTGATAATGTGGCTGATGGGCTCAAAATCTTTCTTTGTTTTTCCATTAGAGACCCCTGAAGAAGGGTCACCCCATGACCCGAAATGCATTGGGTGGTTGTGAAATGTAATTTAAAGATGTCTCAGCAAAGAATGAATTTGCTAATAAAATGAAGAACGTCTAAAGAATTGAATAAAGTTCAATGGATTGAAATTGAAATTAACTTTGTAAGAATTACTTTTGAATTAACTGGAACTTGAATAAGACCTAGATAGGTCTCAGTATACTTGTGCGCACTTCCATTTGGAAGTGGAACCCCCATTTTCTCCAAAGTTACCTAATTAGAGATAGTGTTTCCAGACAAAACACGGGGAGGAAGCTGCACACAACAAAAATTGTGTACAATTTTTAAAAAAATACAAATACACATGAGTGCCTGATGGACTTCTAATAGAGTTTTACCTCAGTCAGACAATCATGGTCACGGCTGGACTATTGGTTGGTGTCTGCCGACCTGATGACTTGGACTACCGATACGCAGCACCTCCCACGTACCCTCTCCGATCATGCCCCGGTACTATTGAAGTGGTGGATCCCGGATATGAAACCACGCGCCTTTCCATGGCGGCTCCCGCCTCATGTTCTTTTGGACCCGGTCTTTAAGGCCGAAATAGCCACAGATATCCAAAACTGCTTTTCCTTAAATGAGGGTTCAGTGGACTCCCCGTCCGTATTATGGGATGCTTTTAAGGTGGTTATAAGGGGTGCCTGTATCGCCAAGCAGTCAGGTGTTCTTAAATCCATTCGGTCGACCCTGGCCAGATTAGAGCAAGACTTCAAAGATCTGGAAACGCAGTTTTATGCCACTAAAGATGCTCCCTATCTGGGATCTATCCGTACCCTTATCACAGAGTTTGAGCAAGAGGCTGGCAGGGAGACACATTTCTTGGGAAAGGAAGCCAGATCCCGCGGATATGGGGAGGGAGACAGAGCTGGGAAAACTCTTGCCAACCTCTTATGTCAGAGAACTGCCCCCACGTATATAGTGGAGCTCATGGATGCTGATTCTATCCCCATCCGTGGACAAGTGGGCACCCATGAACTTCTCACTCAATTCTATACGTCCTTATATGCGGCCAAACAAACTTCCATACATCCCGATCTGATGGGCTATCTAGATTCCCTACAACTGCTATGGCTGAGCCCTAGACACAGACCGTACCCTTTCACGATAGAGGACATTACCCAAGTTATTAGCGCTCTCCCAACTGGAAAGGCCCCGGGGCTAGATGGACTAACCACCCTTTTCTATAAATCCTACGCTGATATTCTAGCTCCCCGATTATTAGATGTCTACCAGGAATCATTAGAGGCCGGGGTGTTACCCCAGTCCATGCGTGAAGTGGTAATCATAACGCTGCTCAAACCAGATATAGCTCCAACACTGTGCGATTCTTACTGACCCTTGTCCCTCATAAACATAGACACCAAAATTCTAGCTAAGTTAAACGCGAACCGACTACAACCCCTGCTACCTATTTTTGCCCGCCCGACCAATCCGGCTTCATTCCCGGGCGATCTACGGCCCAAAACTTGCGCACTTTTTTTTCGGTCCTACATCAGATTGATCCAAAACACCTTCCGGCAGCTGTTTTTTTAGACGCTACTAAGGCGTTCGACTCCCTGGAGAGGTCCTACCTATTTACTATTCTGCTGCGCCTGGGATTTAGCCCCAACTTCCTCAAATTGATCAAACTGCTTTATGCTAAGCCGACAGCAAGACTCTTAGCCAATGGTCTCCTATCTGACGCATTCTCGATCTCCAGGGGCACGTGTCAGGGGCGTCCCCTATCCCCACTCCTATTCGCAATTGCGATGGAGCCTTTACCAGCCCGGATCCGTCAACACCACTCCTCCCGAGGTTTAATTTTTATTGACCGCAATCTCACCATATCTACGTATGCGGACGACATAACATTATATGTAAGATATCCAGAAGAGAACCTAAACCTGCTACTTAGGGAGCTATTAAGATTTGGGGGGGCTGTCTGAGATTAATGTAAATTGGTGAAAATCCTCCATTCTGCAATTAACAGATACACCGTTGTGCAGAACTCTTGAGTTCCCACTACAGTGGGCAGAGGGAGAGATCAAGTACTTAGGAGTGCGGCTCTGCAGAGATCTGCAACTCCTGTGGAACTTGAACTTCGGCAAATTGTACTCCTGGCTAGAGGACAAAATCAAAATCTGGTCACTGCTTCCCCTATCTTTGGCAGGCAGAATAGCCATTCTTAAAATGATTGTCCTTCCTAAGTTTTTATACTATTTTGTAAACATCCCAATTCCTCTGACCCAGGCTTTTTTTTAAACATTACGTTCCGCAGCCATTTCGCTGATTTGGGGGGGCAAGCAACCATGGATCGGTTGGGATGTCCTAACTCGCCCATTGAGTGCTAGGGGCCTAGGTGCCCCGGATTTTGAACTATATGCCCTTAGCGCTCAGCCTCAGTTTCTACTCTACTGGACCTACCCTGTCCCGTTTCAGCCCCATGTTGCCACAGAGAGAGACATAGCGGATCCCGTTCCACTTAGCACAGCCGTATACTACCCCTTTCGACGTACCCCAAACGAAATTAATACCATGGAGATGGTGCGCTGGGCTTGGGATGGGCTGCGGAGGCGAGTCCAGGCCCCACTGCTATATGCTCGATCGGTCCCGCTGGCGAGTCATCCACATTTCCCCTTCCTCCATGATGGGGGCGCAATCAACAGAGCCACATGCATGGGTCTAACCACCATGGGAGTTCTATACCCCAACAGTATCTTTCTACTGAATCCAACTGAGCAGGAGGGGGAAGAAACCCCACTACTGGATAAGCTACTATTCCATCAATTAAAATCGACCTGCAAGGCGCTACATCCCACGTTTCCGACACCCCCGTCAACATTGCACTCCCTTCATAATTTATTAAGTACACCATCGCCGCGTAAACTTGTAACCAGGTTGTACACCACCACACAGACTCACACACCGTATGCAGACCCTGCTGCGCTTACGAAATGGCGCCTGGACCTGGGTGACATCCCCACAGACGAGCAGTGGGCCCAGTGCTGCTCTCAGACTAAATATTTATCTCCCAACTATAAGTTACGATTAATACATTTCAAATTTATCAACAGATTTTATAGAACCCCCCTACAACTTTTCAAAATAAACCTTAGAGCAGGGGTCTCCAACCTTTTCTGTAGTGAGAGCTACTTCCGATCAGTGAAAATCTTCGTGAGCTACTAAAGGCCAAGCAACTCGCGCATTTTTTGGAGACACCTCCCGCGCCCTGCTTAATTGTCTTTAAGCCTAATTTCTTTATGGCCCATACTGTGGTATGAACAAAATACAACTATAGAGCTGATCAAAGCTGTCAGCAGACTGAAAATCATTAAATAGTAAACTGTATATCTGTCTCACACCTCATTCGCCACACTGCTATGCAATGCGTCACATAACATGATAACAATAACTGCACCTTGGTGTTTATCAGGCAAGACAAGAAAGCACTTCCAACATAGGATCAAAAACCAAAGAAAACACTTCGAACCAACCACCCTACACATGCCATAGCTTGCTAACCATGTAGGTAAGTGCTCCGGTGCCACAATTAGTAAGCGCTATTAAACTGCTGCAATAGAAGGCTTCCCCTTTCTTCATTATCAAAAACAAAGGGAGAAAGGTTATGTTACAAATTAATACATATGATTTTCATTCATGTCCGGGCCTTTGCAGACTATTGGAACAACAAATGGCCGACATTTGGAAAGGTGGTAGCCTTGCTTTCCTTATAAAGCACTTCACTCAGTTCTATAACACATGCTTTAAGTCTGCAAAGTCCATTTTCAGAAAATGCACAGTTCTGCAATGTTCAGCAACAGACTGTCTGCTAAGCCTTACACTCACTGCACAGTCCTCTTCGACTTCCAGTAATAATATATAGTAGCATGAAACATAGGTCAATGTCCCTCAGCGCATACCTCAATAAACAGAAAGCTCCATAGCCTGATCAATAACAGGTTCTAGCCAGGAACAACCCTTTGTAATCCATTAAAAAAGGAATACAATACATTCATCTAGTCCAGCCTTATCACACTTCTGTTGAGTAGGACTCGCCTACAAACAATACAAACACATGCAAAAAAAGATAGTTGGATTATTTTCATATAAACATAACTTTCTGAAAAGGAGCATGAAAAATAAATAGCACACTGGTAGTTCGCCTTACTCTCATGGTATTTCAAATGGGCTCTCATCACCCGCCCAGACCATGGGGAAAGCTGATATTTCTCAGACATTTCTGTGACTATGCATAAAGAGGGCTGCATTATAGCGCCTATTTGCTTTAATTGAAAATGTCATTATTGAAGCAGAAGGCCCCTTGTGTAACCTTACATATTATTGAAATAAGAAATAAAGCAAACTTATACATTAACTAATCTAATCTACAGATCAAATTAATTCAAACTCCTACACATCATGAAATACTGAAAATGCTCAGACAAGCGAGCATGAATTTGTTCCTTAAAAACATGCCAAATCTGATCACACCTCGTGCATGCTCACACACTCCAGTTGTCTATTGCACTCACCAGCCTGCTTTCCTCCTACATAGGCCATGAGTTTCTAAATAAGTACAATGGAGTCCTTCATTCAACATTCTTCTGAGTAACACCTCAAGAACCATGCTAAATAAAGACATTACAACAATGGGATCAAAGTGCATGGGTAAAAGGGCTAATGAGCCTTGCTTATAAAAATCCCACGCAAGAAGAAATTACATCATCTTAGCCCAGCCACTAAAATTGTAAACTGCCGCTAATAAATGCATAGCAGTAGATTAGTAGAAGTACTTAACAAATCAATTTGTTTTGCGTAGCTGTGGTGCAGCAAAACACAGCTCTGTGTCACACAAGCAGAGCTGCCTATGCACAAAGGAAGAGTGTGGGAGACAGAGAGACTGGGAGTGATAGGACAGAGAGGTGAAGGGCCTGCTTTGGGAGGATCGGGTCAGTACATGTAAAGCGCTTTGATTTCAACTTCGGCTGACACCACGCTTTAAAATTGAAAGAATATATAATGAAGCACATTAGCAGCCAATGTTAAAATCAAAGGGTCTTGCATGCACTGAGCCGCTTTCATTGACTACCACACAAAGGCAAATTTATAGCGTGCTGTAGTAGTAAGTGAAAGCAGTTTGTGCAGACAAGAATCTTTGATTTTAACATTTCCTGCCACCCCAGTTCCTGCCCAGTACCTGCAAGGACCTTGGACTTTAACCTCTGCTGCCACCGTGCTTTGTTACTGAAGTCCGATAGAAAGCACGGTGGCAGCCGATCTTAAAATCAAAGGGCCTTGCATGCACTAAGTCACAACGTCCTTGCCTGCCCTGAACTGCTTTCACTGACTTCCACACGAAGGCAAATTTAAAGCGTGTTGAAGTCAGTGAAAGCAGTTCAGGGCAGGCAAGGACTTTTGATTTTTAACATTGGCCTCCGCCGTGGTAGCAGCTCATGCCTGCAGAATCTTGGATTTTAAGGTCGGCTGACACCGCACTTTATATCGAAGGCAAATGTAAAGAGCGGAAGCATCTGACCTTAAAATCAAAGGGCCTTACATTCACTTAGCAGCTTTCACTGTCTACCACGCAAAGGCAAATTTAAAGCGTGCTGTAGTCAGTGAAAGCAGTTCATGCAGGCAAGGACTTTGGATATTTAAATCTGCTGCGACCGCGGTAGCTGCTCAGTGCCTGCAAGCACCTTGGATTTTAATATCGGCTGCCACCGCGCTTTGTTACTTAAGGCAGATGTAAAGCGCGGTGGCTGCTGATGTTAAAATCAAAGGTCTTACAATGCACTTAACCGGTTTTACAAACTATGCTGCTAATAATCAGGGGGGAACACTTACCAGTCCTGCGCAGCTTCCCAGGAGGATGAGATGGCAATTATGAAGTGTGGTGCCTGCCTGGAAAAGGCAGGTGGCGCGTGACTGCAGGAAGAACGTCACGTTCTTTGGCCCGCCCCACCCCAGCTAAGCTCACTTCAGCTAATCAGAGCAGCTGGTTTGTGTGAGGGCGGGCAAGGTCTTAGAGCTGGCAAAGACAATGATGGGATACAAAATAAAATGCTTAAATTACGTCTCTATAATTAGAAAGTAGCGCGAGCTACTCCCAGAGGGTCGGCGAGCTACCAGTAGCTCGCGATCGACCGGTTGGAGACCCCTGCCTTAGAGAGTCCTCAAATTGTTGGAAGTGTAGACAGGAGGGAGCCGCATTCCTCCACGTGGCCTGGGAATGCCCCGCGGTCTCTAGCTACTGGACGGAGGTAACTGAAACTATACATGCAATTACGGGTCAACCCATTGACCGTACACCCTTGGTGTTGCTTTTAGGCTACGTAGCGCAGATACGACCTGAATATCGGCGTTTAGCAGCAATGTTGATAGTGCTTACCAGACGCAGGCTCGCAATACATTGGGGAGCCACCCGGGGTCCAAAAATCAAGGACTGGTTACATGACGTTGCCTACTGTCAAGAGCAGCTGACCCTTTACTGGGACTTCATGCCGACAGCTTCCAGACCAAAAGATATCTGGGAACCTTTCAAGATCTGGCTTTGTGTCCGTGGTGCGCCTTCAGACCCATATTGAGCTCTTGACTAGATGTGCGAATGTGGATTTTTTGCCGAAGCTGGTGTATTCAGGTGTTAGTTATCCGTGACGAAAAAGCACATTTGTTTCTTTGTGTATTTAGTCTAGACCAACTGCTACATACAATGCTATTTCTCCCTAAAGCGGGACTTCCTGGCTGACTATGGGGCAATGAAGTTAATTGCTTATGTGTCGTCTGTTGCCATATACATGCCTGCTATGTTTGTATGCTCTGTGTATGATCTCTCAAATAAAATAATAAATATTTTTTTTTCTTTTTAAAAAAAAGCAATTGGTCCTCTAACGATGACAACTCTGGTATATCTGTAAGGTCTGGAAAAGCTGTGGTGAGGGCATGTCTAATTTGCAGGTACCTGAACATTTCCCCTTGAGCCATTTGGTAATGTCCCCAGAGCTCTTCAAACCTAAGAATCGAACCTTTTTTAATCAGATCTCCGACTACGGAAATCCCAATAGTGTCCCATTTGTCGAAACCCGGTTGATGACAAAGAGAACCCAGTCTCTAGGCATACCACAACGGTGCCGCTTTTGTGAGGACATTTGACCAACCCAAACGTGAGTTCACCTGGTGCAAGATCATTATGGTGTGGGAGGTAGGCCCAAAATATCGCCCTCTTCTGACTTTTGAATATAGTGCTCCTAAGTAATCTGTTCGCCCAGTCTGATATCTGTCCAATAAGTAGGCAGGATCGTTAGGGGAGCGTTATATCCAGTAGTTTATTACCACTAATTGTGACGCCCAATAGTAGAGTCTAAGATCTGGAAGGGCTATTCCCCCATCGTACCATCCTTTTGTTAGCTTTTTCATCGCAATACGAGGGGCCTTGCCATCCGATAGTAGTGTACGGACTTCACTTTCCACTGCTGAGAAGTACGTATCTGGGACTCGGTGCGGGCAGTTCTGGAGAATATATAGAAAGCGTGAGAGGGCTAGCATCTTAAATAGGGTAGCTCGACCTACTAGGGATAAAGGTAGGGACCCCCAATGTTTCACGTCCGCTCGCAGTCGGGCCAGCGGGGGTGCTAAATTGTGATTGGAAAAAAACGGTTGGGTCGGACGTTACAAATATTCAGAGATAGCGGAAGCCCTCCATTGCCACCTCAATCGTGCAGTTCACTGGAGGCGCGGGACCTGGCCCCGGCGCACGAACAGCACCGACTTACTCCAGTTTATCGCGTATCCAGAATATTTCCCAAAATTTGTGAAGATGTTTAGCACTTCATGAATGGATCTATATGGGGAGGCGAAATATAGTAAAATATCGTCGGCATAAAGGGATATTCGGTCTTCCTTACCCTCCGCCCATTTCAAGCCCATTATCATGACATCTCGACGTATCCAAACAGCCAACGGTTCTAGCATGAGGGAAAAGATCAGTGGGGACAGCGGACAGCCCTGTCGGGTACCTCTCCGTAACGTGAATGCACGAGATGTGTAGTTATTAACTCTCACTTGACCCAGTATGTCTGTATAAAGTAATTTCACCCATCCCAAAAACTTTGGGCCGAATCCCATCCTCACCAGAACTTCAAATAAATATGGCTACTCTACAGAATCGAACGCCATGGAGGCGTCTAAAGACAGCACTACTGCGTCTTCTTCCATGTATTCTCTACGTGCAAGCACATTGTGGAGACGGCGGATCTTGAGTGCTGTATTCCTCCTAGGCAGAAAGCTAGATTGGTCAGGGTGAACTAAGGAGGAGATAATTGCGACCAGCCTAGAGGCAAGAACTTTTGCTAGGATCTTAGCTTTTACGTTAATTAGAAAAATCGGTCTGCACGAACTGCAATTATCTACGGGCTTCCCAGGTTTTGGGATCACAACTATGGATGCAAGGCGTTGGTCATTGGGCAATTTCCCCCGCTTGTAACTTTCGTTATACATAGCCCGTAGGTGTGGGGCTACTGAGAGGCAGTTATTTTTAAAAATTCAATGGGAGTCCCATTGGGCCCCATCGCCTTCCCAGAATGGATTCGGCTTTTGGCCTTCTGGATCTCTTCATCTGTCAAAGCTCTATCAAGGGCTTCATTATCAGTCTCAGAGAGTTTTGGTATGTTGCTATCAGAGAGGAGTTGGTGGGAGTCCTCCGCGGTCTATGTAGTGGAGGGGGAATAGATCTGCTCTAAGTGATCTGTGAATGCCTCCGCTATATCCCTGGGATGTGTAATTGTCGTACTATCTGGTAGAGTTAGTCTCAGCACCCATCTGTCCCCTTGCTCTCTCCTCTCTAGCCAGGCCAAAGTTTTACCAGCCCTATCGCCCAATTCATACACTCTATTTTGAGTATTGAGGTGTTTAGCCATCATGTGTTCCCTTGCTCTGATCTTGTATTCCTCTTGTTTAAGTGTGAGACGGTGTAGTGTGTCTTCCGATGGCATATTAGTGTTATCGAGTTCCAATAGTCGGAGCTCGTCATCTAATTGGA
The DNA here is from genome assembly GCF_964204655.1 of Triturus cristatus. NCBI lineage: Eukaryota > Metazoa > Chordata > Amphibia > Caudata > Salamandridae > Triturus > Triturus cristatus. The sequence continues at coordinate 1,190,026,466 of NC_140592.1, forward strand.
CTAGCTGGTGTCGTTTATTCTGAATGTAACCCATCTTTAGAGACCAGGCCTGCCCCTTCAAGACCAATTTGAAGACTTCCCATATAGTTGATGCCGATTCAAACGAACCAACGTTCTCTTTAAAGTAATTGATGGTTTGCGTGTATAGTTCCTCTTTGATGTCTGGAATTTTCAATAACCATAGGTGTATAGTGAATTTGATCCGCGGCTGTTGTTCCCAGTGTATAAGTTCGACCATAACCAGGGAGTGATCAGAGATACCTCTTGGCAGAGCATGGGGGTTCCGGAAGTTACCAATTGAGGCTGTGCGCGTTAAAAAGTAGTCGAAGCGGGATGAGCTTTTGTGTGCGTTAGAGAAATAGGTGTATTGGGTTCCATTCGGCTGTAACGTACACCATACATCCGCCAGACCCATAGCTGTGGTTAATTCTTTCATTAATACATTTGGTCACGCCCCCGGCCGTTGTGGGTGTCTGTCTATACGGTCATCCATGGTCATGTTGTAGTCCCCTCCCAGGATCAGCGTACTTATCGGAAGGTCAGTTAATATTTTGCCTAAATCTTTCAGCGCTTCCTTCTCCAGTGCTGGTGGTAGGTACAGTGAAATCATGTTAAGCGCCCTTCCCTCCCATTGGGCCTCTAAGACCGCAAATCGGCCCACAGGATCTGCCCAGGTACGCTGCACGATAAAAGCCAGGTTCTTCTTAACCAGAATACCTGTTCCCCGAGATCCCGTGCTGTGGTTTGCATGTTCTAGGAGTTTATAACCCCACCTTGTGAGGGCTTTACTTTTATTGCCAACCATGTGCGTCTCTTGCAGTAATACCACATCAGGAGCCTGTCGTTTTAGATATTGCTCAACCATTCCACGTTTAATTTTGTCCCCCATCCTGTTTACATTCCAAGTAAGTACAGAGAGTGACGATTCCATTTTATCCCCCATCATCCAGTATTAAGACAGTCAGAGTATGGTATTCCAATAACGGCATGTGCGTAGCATGCTCAACCGGCATAGGTAGCGTATTGTGGCCTTGCGTGTCTCCCCGGCAACTGAAGTCTGCAATGAAACCTGTACATGGCAGTATGCAATTACTAATTTGTAAATCAAACAATCCTTGAAAAGGTGAACACCCATCCCCCCACCCCCTTCCATCCCCGCTCCCTGCCCCCCTGCCCGTGGATTTAAAACTACCCACTCCCCAACTAGGCAGAGTGCCTCGCTCCCTCCCAAAAATACTAAAAGGTGTGGGCTGGTTGTCCCCCCATCCCCGCTAGTAGCCATTGGTATTGTGCTTATAATCGTTTGGCTTCCAGCCCAGCCATTAGGAGGCCTAAGTGTCCCAACCCATAGTTGGGCATCTATGGTAATGACAGGCTGGAAATCAAGTCTACTTGCGACCCGCACTTCGGTAACATCCTAAGAACAGTCACACCACTGCAGCCGAGCACATAGCTGCGTAGAATTCCAGGCAGTCCCGACTCCAGGTATGGTCTTATCATCTGCGCGTTGTCTCTCTTTCCTCCGCTTTAGCGGAGTCTTCTTCAGATGGAGTCCCACTATTCTCTCTGTGCGTCCTTGGTCCTCCATTTCGATCTCGATGTTGGCCTCCCACTCAGCGCCAGCCCTCCAGCCAGTTCCATGGGTCTGCTGGTGAAGTGAAGAACCACGTCTTGCCATCTGATTCCACTCTAAGTTTCGCTGGGAAAAGCATGGCGTATTTCACCTCGCGATCTCGGAGCTCTTTCGTCACCGCCTGAAAGCTACGCCTTTGGGCCTGAACCTTGGCAGTGAAGTCTGGGCAGTGAAGTCTGGGAAGTACGTGATTTCGTTATTTTCTAGCTTAAGTGGAGGGTTGGATCGTGCCGTTTGTAGGATGGTGTCTCTGTCTCTGTAGTTAAAGACATAGGCAATAAGTGGCCTCGGAGGGGCTCCTGGCTTTGGCCTACCTCCTGGCACTCGGTGAGCTCTTTCAATCGAGAAATAACTTGAAAGTCTCTTGAGCTGTAGATGTTTCAATATTAAGTCTGATAATAGTAAAATGTGAGAAGTGGGCCTGCACTCCTGATGTGTGCTAGTTTATTTAGAATATAAGGATCGTTGATCCAAATTTTAGTACTCGTTAAAGCGTGCCTTCACGTTAAGGGATGTAGCCCTGTGTCCTGATAAATATGAAAATGTAAGAAACGAGGCTGTGGAAAACCATAACCTGCGTGAAGCACAGCTGAAGACCAAAAATGTCTATACAAATGTACACACACTAACATGGTATAAATCAAAAGATCATTTATATGTATATTATTTCAGTGAAATCAAAATTAGGTTAGATCACTACACTTTTCAAATAAATATTGCTTGTTTGAGTTCAGACAGTGTAAGTATTAAACAAAAACATTATCCGTTGATGTCATATTGTCCAACAGAAATCAGTGTATGACTGAATTACAAATTTACAAAATCAAAATCCAGAAAATCAATCCCAATGCATTTCAAATTAATACTAAACCCTTCGTCAGGAGATATCTAATTGACAATAAGCAATGATCAGTGGTATTTTGCAGTTGTATCTTGAGGTCCTCCGTGCAGAGCTACAACAAATACTCAAATGAATGTCTAATGAGAAGCTGTTTGAACAGAATAGCAAAATTCTAACAACGCATTGTTGCACATGGCATAAACACTTATATAGGTTCAAACTCTTGCTGCCGAACGGTGAATGGGCCTTCACTCACTTTTCCTTTCTCCTGTTGACTTTACCTATTCACTTCACCGAGTGCAAATCCTAATAGAATTTTGCTATTCTGTTCAAACAGCTTCTCATTAGACATTCATATGTTTTTTTGTTGTAGCTCTGCACGGAGGACCTCAAGATACAACTGCAAAATACCACTGATCATTGCTTAATGTCGATTAGATATCCCCTGACGAAGAGTTTAGTATTAACCCGAAATGCATTGGGATTGATTTTCTGCATTTTGATTTTGTAAATTTGTAATTCAGTCATACACTGATTTCTGTTGGACAATATGACATCAACGGATAATGTTTTTGTTTAATACTTACACTGTCTGAACTCAAACAAGCAATATTTATTTGAAAAAGTGTAGTGATCTAACCTAATTTTGATTTCACTGAAACAATTTACATATAAATGATCTTTTGATTTATACCATGTAAGTAGTGTGTGTACATTTGTAGAGACATTTTTTGTCTTCAGCAGTGCTTCACGCAGGTTATGGTTTTCCACAGCCTCGTTTCTTACATTTTCAATATTAAGTCTTCCATGTACAGGTCACCTACTGGCCCCTCGACCCGCTCCGGCACACCCAATATACGTATGTTATTTCTTCGAGCCCTCCCTTCATACTCGTCAAGTTGTTGTGTCATCTGTGCCTGCTGACTTTGAAGTTTCGCGACTTTTGTCTGAAGTTGAGACGTATCTGCTTGTAGTGATGTTGTTACTATTTTAAGGTCTTTCACTCTGTCATCCATTTTGCGAAAGTACACCTGTATAAGGGACACCTCTATGTTGACTGAGTCGAGGGAGGTGCGCACTCCGCTGATAGTTTCCATAATATCATGAAGTGTAGGTTCCGATGGCGGTTTTGGATTGTTCCGCGTGTCTGGTGCCTCCATTTGTTGCGCTTCAAGATGTTCCCCCAACTTGTTCCAGTCAAATTTAGCTAGCTTGTTGTGCGCATTAATTTTTGTTCCCTGGCCTGTTGCCATGTTGGGACTGTGATGCTCCTGGGGGGATACTGTGTCCAAAATCAGTCTCTGTAGTCCCCGCCGCCTACCCAGCGAGGATGCCTTTCTCACTGTCTGCCTGTCGGGTTTCCCTAGAACCGATTTCCTATAGTCCACTCCGTCCAGATGACCTTGCCGTGAAGTGATGGTGTGGGCCTGCCAGGGATGCCAGTCGCAGTATACTACCCTAAGTGTCAGACGGCGTTGTCTGAGCGCTGTCCGTTGACCGGGGCACAGCAGCTGGCGCACTGTTCTGTGAATTTTGATGCTCCAACGTGACTTGCCTGTGTCAGTACTTTTTTTACTTTAGGCCGTTGGTCCCACTTCGGCGAAAAATATTTCCTCCCTCACTTGGTGTCTTTAGTGCGATCTCAGCTCGCTCTCCGTGGGGTCTTGGTCGCATCCAGGAGCGTGTTCGTCTTTTCCGGGCCCCACCGGGTTTACAGGTACAGGGGGAGGCCAGCCCGCTGCAGCTGTGAATTCGGCCCACTACGGCTGGCAGCAGCCCTGGGTGCCAGAGACTGATCCCCGGGCCGCCCGCACCCTCCGCCGCTGTTGCAGACCTCCGGGTCCTCCACAGTGCGTGGAACGTCTTCTTTTCGTCCCAGTCAGGACACCAGCGTTAAACAGCCTTCTCCGCCCTCCGTATCTGCATTGGCAAGGTTGGAGTTCCACACTGCAGTCATTGGCTGCAGGGGACGAGGTGATGCGAGGAGGGGCCCCACCTACTGGATCTCTCGGTATTCGCTCGGGCCCCACGAGTGGTGCGCAAGTCTAGGCCTCGCTGGCATCAGAAGCCGGGGCCTCGATTATCGGCCGCCGCGATAGTATGCTCCCGCTGCCGCCTCCAGGTAGTCATCGCAGCACTTGGGGCGCCGGTCCTCGCCCCACCTCTCTGCCGACATCCGGGCTCCGGGAGATGCGCGCAGTTCTGGGCCTAGTATGCCGCTGAAGACAGGACCCTGATTAGTGGCCGCCGTGGTGGTCAGCCCGCATCACCCCTCACAAGCAGCTGCCTCGGCTCCATGGGCACAGGTCGTCGCCGCAGTGCGGCCAGCCAGCGGCCCCGCCTGTATCAAAGGGTCGCCCCCTGCTGACCCTAGAGCGTGCGCCCGCTACACTGACCTCGAAGTTGCAGTCGGAGATCCCCACGCCGCCATGTTGATTCTTGCGCTATCGGCCGCCATAGTTCTTCGCTCCACTCGTCTCCACGGAGTTTTATCACACAGTCGCCGGTAGCAGTGGATTGCAGGGCTGGCAAGCCATAATTTACTCAGGTTTGCAGTCTTTATGGGCACAGGATTATGCAGGATCGACGGCAAGGGTGCGGGAGCCTCTCTAACTAGCCGCCATTCTCTTCGGCTGCTAGCCACGCCCCCTCCTGAACAAGACTTTTTTGATCGCGGTAAATATAACAAATTTGCTAATTCAATGAGCACAAAACAACATACATCAAAAATAGGAGACTGTATGATGGGCTAAAAAGCTTTTCTAGGCTCTGGAAATCAATTCCTAATCAAATCGGAAATTAGTGTTCTTGAAGATCATTTAGAGTAGACTTTACAAACCATAGTTCCCTTCAACTTAACTGAGCCTCTGTCTGGTATCCGATGTGAACATGGATCTAGCAGACGATCTTTCTTCAAGAACCAACAAGAAAGGCAGTAGATTCACGTCAGAACTAGACGAGGCACATCAACTTCATTATGCAATAAAAATAGTGCTGGCGGCCAAGATATCTGCCACTACGGTGAACAAGCGACATGCCAAATATCAAACTACCAACAGCTTAGTTGTTAAGAACATTACATTACGAAAGATGCCATAATGTAGCGACAAGGAAGGCGCTGATATGGCCACGGTTCTCAAATGCCGCCTGAAAAACGTTTACTGGAAATTTTACCCTTCCTACCTGAAACATGCAAAGCAGTATCTCTTCTAGTGTAAGTTTTACCTGGAGCAGGTGGGAGTTCAGATAAGCTATACAACTCTCCACTTTTTTTTGTCTTTTGGTGTATTGTTGTCATGTCTCGTGTACTGCTGTGGGATGTTAGATCACTCGCATAAAATGCTATGCAAGGTCAGTGCTAAATATTTAAAGCAGAATGTGGGACATATACAGAAAATAAATGCATTCTGTGTACATGCCAACTCATTTTAAAGGCAAAAGGTTCCAAATTATGTAATTTTCAAACAGTAAATGTTGTTTTGATGGAAGGTACCCTAACACTAGCCCCCACAATGCTAATGCCATCACTGACACATACGTAACCCTCCCCTCTACCAGCTGTAATCCTAACCTTGATGCTAGCTCTAACACTTACTATTAAAATAAACCTTGTTCACCCTTTCCCTAAACCTTCTCCAGCCCCTAAGTCTCACCCTAATCTTTTTCATAACTAATATTTAACATACTAAAACAATTGTAAATATCTTTTAATATTCTCAGTTGTGTTTTGGACTCCAAAAAGTACTTTCAACTAATGATGTTTCCAAATTTACATTTTAAAACTATTATAACTGTACGATTCAAACTTTAAACTTAATACCATGGGCAATATTTTAATGACTAGACAGTGGTTCCTACAGATGCTTTTGAATGTGTGAAACAATATTGAGGAGCAGGAATGAATTCACGTCCATAGTGGAATTCAGACCTTTAACACATCACTGCCTTTATGTATTGAGAAAATATCTCTTGTGAGGAAATGTTGCCTAAATTATTCTCCTCAGAGCTAAGCTAGTGTACAATCTCTCTACTCCAACCGGCAAATTGGAAATAATAAATACAGAGGGCTCTCTGTGTAACCTTAGGATGCGTAGATTTTAAAAATATTTGGTTGTGATATGTTCCCCCTGCAGTCCTGGCGTGATTTTTGAGGCATGCACAAGTAACCTTAACCAGCTTTTTTCAATTCGCTTGCAGCTGTTTACCAGATTTCAAAAACATATTGCACTTAGTTTATTGCCTGTGTGAACTCTGAGGCTATAGAAGATTATCAGGAGACCCAGAGGAACACATTTTGGGTTCAAGCCTTTGCACGGATATGTTCCTGTGCAAGGGCGACTGGAGGGAATAATCGAATGCTAAAGATCTGACAAACATCATGCCCAGCACGATCTTCTGGCCAGCCAATTAAGACTAGACACTCGGCAATAGAAATATTCAGCTGTATAAATGTTAGAATTGTATGTGTAAGGAAATGGCTTCTTGCAGGTTCATCCCCACTTTTTGACTATTAGGTAAAGGTGACTGCGATGTACTGGACCCTGCTGACCAGGCCTCCGTGCATGTGATCTGACCCTTGAGAGTGTATATTTAATTGTCTTACACCCAATTGGCATAGGCTAACCTACCTATAAATCCCTAGTGTATGCTACCAGGGGTACCCAGGGCCTGTAAGTTGAAAGGTTCCTTATAGACGGCAGCTCTTATAGTGCCCCCACAAGTGTGACAAAGTAAAGCATGTGGCACTGCAGACTGGTAGAGCAGTTTTAAACTGCTAACTCGACTTTGCCATTTAAAGTAAATGGCCAAGATGAAACCTTCCTTTTTAATATATGCAAGTCACCCCCACCAGACAGTGAAACCTGACCTCTATTCTGCCCTTCTATATCGGGTAAAAAGAAGAAGGATCACTCTAGCAGGACATCTTTATCTACTCTATTTCATCAACACAAGAATTCATATTGGACATGTATAGCATTATTTAAGTGCATGAGTCAAATATTCATGTATAAATACTATCTCTTGAGAACCCTATGATGCTTAAATGTCTCATATATTTGCACAATATCATTTCAAAATCAATGTATTGTATATATAAATCAGAATGGTTCCTCAGCCTTTGGTACATAAAACACACTATCCTTGCATGTGATACACACCAGTATCATGAGACAACCAACAGCACATGTTTTTAACCAAAGGTTGGCTTAGAGATAGCCCACTCTGCCTTTGAGCCGTCAAGTGTGTATGTGTGCAAAGCATCCCACAAGGTTTAGACGGCCGTCCGTAAATTAATTTTCTTTTTTAACCTTCAGGGTGATCTTCTCACAATGTGTGGTTAACTCGTTCTTGGCTATCAAATTGTGGACTCTTTAGGATGAAACAAGGGAGTGTTCATGCACTGGGGCCACCAAGGAAATTGCAAATATCTTCTGAATCACAAACCGGGGAGGCAGAACAACCAAAACTGGGAAATGTCAGTGGAGGAAGCTATCAATCTCTGGCACCAAACTTGCCCTTTAATTACTGCATCTGGTATGCTTGGTGCTGTAGTGTACCCTGGTGTGAGAACCTGGTAGATGGAAGACAGCGTCACATTCTAGTGCTTACTTGCCAAAACATTAGACGCCTCCCCTGTTTTTTTACTCATCTAACTCAGGTGGGCCGGATTACAGGTCTTCCTCTGACGACCCTTACTCTGGTCAGGCTGCCAGAGGGGTTTAAATACATCTGAGATGGAGTAGTCTCTGCCGTGATTAACCCTAAGGTCTGCCTGCAATTAAATCCTTGAGGCAGACTGCATTCTTAGTGGTAAGGATACTCCAACACCATTGTGATGGAGTATGCTTACCACCAAGAACTAAATCAGGCCCTTTGTTATGCTGATACTACTCAAATTCACTACACACAATAAGTAAGCATCTTGAAAACTGTATGCAGAGGTTGTTTTTGCTGCTCCATGTAGTTAGTCCCAGAAACATTGTTTTTTTCTGAAATTCCCTCATATGTTTTCACAGGCCACTTCCTGTTAACCTACCTCCTACTGGACACACTGAAGAAGTCAACACCTGCAAGGATTGTGAACGTGTCCTCCTTGGCCCACCACCTTGGAAAGATCAGTTTTGAGGATATACACTGTGAAAAAAGCTACAGCAGTGGCCTCTCATACTGCAGGAGCAAGCTGGCCAATATACTTTTCACTCGTGAACTTGCCAAGCGTCTACAAGGTATGGTTGCAGAACACAGCCTTTTGTCTTTTGTTCATGATTGTGAGATATTATCTTGTATTACTACAGTGAAAATAGAAGATCGCCTCATTGACCTAGAAGTAGGGTTTTAATTTACCTTAGTGGAAATTAAAGTTTTTCGGCAAGACATATTGTTTACATTCACTTGCTTTGAAGTATTGTTTGCCTAGTAGTAGCAATTTTTTCCAGTGAAGTCCAGTCTCTTGGGCTCACTAGCGACCCATTCCTTGCAGAAGTAAGTTTTACCAAAGTTCAGGGTAATCCATAGTCCTTTATCAATTCCATTTTTGTCTGCTGGGGCTTGATTTAGCATTTGGTTGGTTATAGTTGTCATATTTACTTAAGGTTCTTTTTATCACATGTGCATGTTTACTTTCAGTTTTATTTCAGCATTTGTATCCCCTTAGGCCTCCACAGTAATACAGCAGGTTCTTTCCTGCTAAGGTACCAGCAGGGAAGTTCATGACGTTTTGATTTCATGCATTTGTGAGCTTAGTAGGTTATCAACTAGAGCTCCAGGCTGAAAAGTTTCACTGGCACAGCAATGTTGGTATGGTTTAATTCCCGATAATGTGAGTGGGGGGTATCAGGTAGAATGTTGATATCAGCATGGCTGTCAGAGAAGCTCATAAAAACCATGAGGATGGTTGGGAAAAGGGATCCGCACTTTTTGATATATTTCTAAATGGATGCATGTGCACCTTCCAGCACCTGAACACTTCTCAGAGATAGAGAGAAAAGACAGGGTAGATGGGCAGAGCTCTAGCGGAGCATATGCTAGAGAGAAGGTATCCCTTGACCCAATTATCTGTTCTATAAATAGCCATAAACAATGATGTCTAGTTGGGCAAGAGATACGTGGTACACTCCTAGCAGTTGACTGTAAAAAACAAACATTGATTAGTCTACTTGCTAGGGGTGAAAGTGGGAGATTAAAAAAAATATATATATATATCTACACATTCACCATGTCGTGTGACCATTATCATATCACAAGAAGTATCCTGTCCGAGTAAAGAGGCTGGACGCAGCGAAGAGCGAAATCAAGAAAAGAACACATCACTCTTGAACATGCATTGTACAACATCAGAACTTCTAGGACAAGATTCTCCTTCAGTCAGAGGTTTATATCTCTCACTACTAGAATAGAACCAGTCGACAAAAACAAGAAAGAAAGATGGGCATCCTGTCTAAAAACGTGCTAGAAGCTCTGGAGAGTGGTGCAGGACACAGGCTTCAGACAGGCTAAACTGAATATGAAGATCTATCATCTTTCCCCCTCATCACTTCCTAAAAGACTGGTAGCAAGGATTTGTAAATCAGAGCAACACCACCACTTCTCCATGGATACCTATTTCCACATAATATGGAATAGTACTAGACGTTCATGTATCCACAAACCATGTGGCAGTAACTAAGTAACCATCTATTTTTTTTTTGTATTCATTTAACTGAATTGTAGGAAACCTATAAACTGCACTATATGTCGAAGCATCTCTAGCCACTGGTCTGACCCAGTGTTTATTTGGCTTTGTGCCACTGCCTTGCTCTATTTGTTTGTAGGTTGGTACAAGTCATGACACAGTTCCAAGTCACTATGAGATAGCAGGTATTGTGTTTGTCTGGCTAGCATACACATCTTGGGATGATTATCTATTGGTTACTGTGGCTTTGCTAACGGTGCATGGTTTCACTGTCCCCTTGCCACACAATCTTGGGAATGTTGTTTGTGTACTCACCAGGCTCTGATATGTCTGCTAGACCATGGACGCTCTCTGGTGGTAGGATGTCCCGCACCTTCTCCTCCCAGGTCCTGAAGTAGACTGGTTTGGCAGGAGGACCTCCACCAGTGCGCTGACTCAAGGCATGATCTTTCTCGATGAGTTTATTGACCCTCCTGCTCACGTCATACCACCTGTTCAGGATATCGTCCTTTGTGCGCAACGTTGGTGCTTGTGCGTTTACCTTGTCCACAATCCTCGCCCACATCTTTGTTTTCTGTGGCATAGGGGTCCTTTGGACCAATGTACCAAACAAATGTGGCTCTACTCTGATGATCTCGTCTACCAGCACTTCTAACTCATGATCTGTGAACTTTGTATTCTTCTTTGGGGGCATGGTGATGGTTGGTGGTGGTGAGTGATGCGTGTGTGAGGGTGCAAGTGAGGGTGGATTGGGATGTTCAGCGCCATTGCCGAGACTCGAACCCAGTTCCCCTAGTGGGAAGAAGATGCTAATGAGAAATTAGTTGACTTGCAGTGCCAGGTGAAAATTAGGATGCTTTAGGACATTTAAGGTCTAAATTTGATCACAAGTCAGAAATGGAAGATGGAGTTGTCAATATGTGAAACAAAGATGGCTGTGTTTAGATATCTTTGTAGAAGCTGGATCTGTGTATAAGAGATCCTTGGGTTGAAGACATGGTGCAAAGATAAGGAGAGCAAGGAAAATGTAGATTTTCCACAGCCTCTGTGGCATGGAAAACTGGATTTTATTAAAGACACGGAGGCTATTATTATGTATTTATCCTTTATTGCCACCACTCAGCAGCATCTTGAAAGCTTCTAGAACTTGGAATCTTTAAAACATTCCAACATAATGAAAACCCCCAGCAACCAGTCCTCTTCCTTCTTTTTGGGGGAAGCTGTGGCGCAGTGGCACGGGGCTATTATTATTATTCTTTTATGAACTGCGAACTTGTATTTATCAAAACGATCGTAAAAAGTTCCTTATGTTGAACATGAACAAACATCCTTGAAACAAACTCTTCTTTGTGTAACAACGTCTAAAATTTTTAATTTCCTTCGGAAATGCATCAGAATCTCAAATTTGACCTGTAGTAAAGATAACAAAATAACATCAAGGATGGCTGGAAAATCTGTGAGGGATAATGTTAGCCTCTGTGTCTTTAATAAAATCCAGATTTTCAGACCCAAATCTACATTTTATGTCAATATCTGGAGGCCAATATTCTGCAAGTTTAAAGCTTATAAACTAAGCATTTAGCTGCATTCTTAATTGGTCTAAAGTAAAAACGCCTGAAAATGGAATTCAGAAGACCAATCAGCACAACGTAAATGTCTTGCAGACATCTGCCAGCATACACGCTTTGGATGCCGCTTTTCCCCTTACTGAGTGTGCCCCAAACATACTCAGATCCACACCATATCTATTCATCAACTCCTTCACCCATCTAGCCAGAATGGGTGCCAAGACTTCTCTATGAGGATATCTAAAGGATATCAGTAATTGTTACACACCAGAAGGTTTAATCAAGCTTTTCGTACGTTCTTATTCTTTAACGCAATGAACAACAGACAATTTTGACCTGTCATCGAAGAAAGGATGGAAAATTATCGTTGAATTTGTCTTAGTTCTTCTTCTTACTTGAAAACAAATAACCTCAGGAGCAAAAATCCTACCAGACACAACTAAGGCTCAAACGTCTGACACCCTGCGGAAAGACAGTAAGCACAAAAGCATTGTCAACTTAAATGATAAATTCTACATGCTCAAATCAGAATTATCACTCTAAGATTCCAGAAATCAAATCATTTTTGATACATCCCGCAGGATAGAATGCCTAGAGCCTGATGGTTTAGCAATTCTCATGCTCCTTAACAACCTTCTCACCTTAACATCCTGACCTACCAAAAAACCATTTACCAGATTGTGGCCTGCTGCGATAGCTGACCTGTATGAATTCACAGATCTATATGCCAAACCTTTCAAAAATAAATATGTCAGGAAATTTAAAACCTGTATTATATCTGCTGAAACAGGATCCAAATCTCTTTCCACACATCAGCTACGCCATTTCCCCCAAGCCAGTCTATAAGCCTTCCTTGTTCCTAGCACCCATGACTCTTCGATGAGTCTTGAAGCTTCTGGAGAAAGTCCTGTTTTTTTCTATACTCTCCTGAAAGCTTCCATGCCACCAAATGAAGTTGACTTGATTCTACCAGACTGTGAACCTCCCCTTGAGGTTCTCTTAGTATCTGTGGATAAAAGGGTAACCGCACTGGAAGATCCACACTAATTTCCGACATTATCAGACACCACGCTTGAGAGCTCCAAAGGGGAGTGGTTACCACCACTGCCTCTTTCCATCTACAAATCATTCCTGTCACCCTGCTTATCATGGCAAAAGGAGAAAAAGTGTAGGTTTGAAAACCTCTCCAATCTTGTAGAAATGCATCTATTTTTAGCGCTTCAGGATCCGTATGCCAACTGTAAACTTTCTCCACCTGGGTATTCGTTCTGTTTGCAAACAGGTCTACTAGGAAGGGACCCCACAATAGATTCAAAGCTCTAAATACCTCCTGTCCAGCATAGGATCCAATCACTGGAATCGTAAAAATTCTGTGATTACCAATCTGCTACTGAATTGGACATTCCCGGAATGTGTTCTGCCTGAACACTCAGACCTCTCTCCATGCAATATTCCCAAAAGAGTTTTGCTAAGTCTGCCAGTCCCTTCGAACGGGGACCTCCCAGTCTGTTTACATATCTCACAGCAGAAACATTGTCCATTACCAACACCACAGAACATTTCAGTTTCCTTTTCAAAACACCTTATTGAAAAAGAACCTGCTAATAATTCCAAACAGTTTTTATGCATTTACATCTCTTATTCTGTCCAACGACCACCAGTTTTTGGCAATCAACAACTTGCACCCCTACTTCCAAACTTGCATCCAATTCCACAATTAAGTCTGCATCTACTCCAGGCCTCCATATTCCTCAACCACCAAATCAACTCCTGTCTTGTTTCTAGAGAAAGACAAACTTTCTGCGAGTATCTCAACCCAATTCTCAAATGCCTTTCTTTCAACCTCTGTAAGGCTCGATAGTGTAAAGGTCCTGGGAATATAGCCTGAATAGTAGATGATAAAAAACCTACAATATGGGCTAACATTTTGAGATAAGCACTGTTGGATTTGAGAGTGTTCTTTATCTCCTTCCGAATTCTCTTTAATTTGTCCCTTGGCAGCCTCAACACCCCTTCTACAGTGGCGACAATAAAACCCAAAAATGTAGTTTCTTAATTTGACACAAACTGAGATTTGGTTATGTTCACCACAAAACCCAGTGTCTCCAATAGACACACTGTCAGACTTGGATGGGAAATTAGCGGACTCTTGTCCTGATCCATAATCAGTTTATCGTCCAGATAAATAATAAGACTCACTCCTCCCTCTCTCAAGTAAGCTACTACTGGGGAGAGAATTTTTGTAAAGCACCAAGGTGCCGATGAGAGGCCAAAAGGCAGACAAACAAATTTCCACAATTTCTTCCTCCATTGGAACCTCAAGAACCTCTAATAATTCCCCCAAATCGGAACTGTAAGTTAAGCATCTTTCAGGTCCAAACGAGTCATCCGATCCACTTTTGACAACACATCTTTCAACAAATGAATTCCTTGCATCTTGAAGTGATGGTAAACAACCCAATCGTTCAATTCCCTCAAATGTATTACCGGACGCATACCCTTGTCCTTCTTTTCCACCAGGAAAATGTTGCTCACGAAACCATGTGCCCGATCTTTCTCTCTCACCATCGCTCCTTTTGCAATTAACTCCTTTATTTCTGAATCTATCACATTAACTTGTTTTCCTGAAAACACAAGAGCTCTTGGAATGCAGTCTTGCACTGAATTTCCCACAAACTCTGTGAGAACCACTAACAGTCTCCAGCACCCAAGGGTCCTTTGTAATCCCTAACCAATTGTGATAAAATTGGGCAAGTCTGCTGCCCAATCTTAGGGGATATCAAAAGGGTCTACACTTACCAGATCCTCTAATTCTTCTGTCCCCACGGTTATATCTTCCCCTTGTTCTTTGTCTCTGGGGAAAAATTCACCTCTGCGGGTGGATTTTTGACCTTGAAAGCCTCTGTATCCTCTAGAAAAGGAGACTCTAGTGATTCCTTGGCCGTGGCCGGGGATCCAACTCCCTGTTCGCCCGATCTAACCAAAAACACGATTGTGAAACACCTTCTTAATCGTTATCTGAGATTTCTGAAGAGAGCTAAAGGCACCCACATGCCTAAACAGCTATTTAACAAAGGCTTCTCCGCAAAGAAGACCATTAGCCAAAGGGCCTTCTACCTTGCCCGCCAGATCTACCAACTTGGTTTTTTATTTCAGTAGAATACTCTTTCTTCTTTCATTAGATAATGCAGTATTGGAGTTGGACAAAAGGCATATAGCTCTTTGAACCTGCTGAAAAAACATGAACACGCCGTAAAAAACTTACATCCACAGTAGTTAAGTGCCCTTCAAAGCCTTCAAAGTGCTTAATTACTGTGGATGTAAGTTTTTTACGGTATGTTAATTTTTTTCAGTATTGGTTCGATATAGGATGTGGGTGCCACTTGGAGCACGCATTGAGGACTGTGCACATGGGGAATGTTGATTCACGATCACTATTATTTGGTACTAGTGACCATCATATTGTATTCTCTTCATGTTTTTGTCACATGATCACTTTGGGATAAGCGCATGCTCATGGCAGTTTGTTACATACATTGCAGTCCAAGTTCAGTAACCAAATGAGTTGTTACTTCCTCCTTGTATGCCTAAACAATGGCATGTGTGTTTTATTTACAGTTCCCCTGACGAAGGGATAAGGCTATCCCGAAATGCATTGGTAAACATCTACAGAAATATTTGTGTTTGTGCATGAACATTGTATATATGACATTTGTAAAGATTTCATGTTATGTTTTGTACACTTTATAACGACTTAATTGCGGAAATGGATCCGGAACAAACAAGTTTAATGCATTGAGACAATGTGAAAATATAATTTATTGTTAAGTGACGTATTGACAACAGTAAAACAGTAAAAATAAAGTTTAAGAAAATTTAAAGCAAATAGTTCTTTGCACCCCAGCAGTGCGGGCAGGGGCAAGTGAATGTTTACGCTTGCATTAGTAATCTAGTTGAGTAACAGGGGCTGGCTACCTCTTACCCACCCAGCACGCTCAAACAACTTACACAGAGTACATTGGTAAACACTGGTTTACACACAGATAGGAGTGCGCGGTCAGACCCATTTCTATTCATTGATACCAAACATGAAAAGGTTCGGAGCAGCCATTATGTAGTTAGACATCTCAACTTGCCAGTGTCCACTAAATGCCTTCAAATGGCTGCCCCGCACTTCCAAAGCCCAGAGAATGGAGTCTGGGGTTTGTAGGGGTACCTCTGCTCGTGCAGGGGTACCCACACACTTAGAACCATGCATCCTGCCCTTGGAGTGAATGGCCTACCATAGGGGTGACTTATAGGTTTAAAGTGCAGTAGATGCGCGACGAAGATCACGCGATCGAAAACAATACCGGAGAGTTGTAGAGAGTTTGCACGTCAAAGAAACTTGAAAACCAATGTTTCGAACCGGAGCGCAAAAGTTACACCCGAACCCAATGGCAGAAAAAAACAATCTGAGGATGGAGTCGATGCCCATGCACACTATCATCCAAGGGAGGAGTCACCTATCTTGTGACTACAAAAGACTTCTTCCAAGACAACAACAAGGTGTAAGCATCCGAGCCCAACACCAGATGGCGATCTAATGCATGCACCATTTTACGCAGACTGAGATGGCAGCTCTGCAGACACAGTTTGCATGGGCTCCCATGGGTGGCATAAATACATGCTGCACCCCAGGGGAGACCCCTTGGTGTACCAATGCCCTGGGTACCTCAGAACCATATACTAGGGACTTACAGTAGTACTCCAGTATGCCAATTGTGGAGTGTACAATATACTTACCATCACATTTAGAGGAGAGAGCACTGCCACTGGGGTCCTGGTTAGCAGGATCCCAGTGAACTACAGTCAAAACACACTGACTTCAGGCAAAATGTGGGGGGTGTCTATGCCAGAAAGATCCTACTTTCCTACACACAGCTGTCCCTGTACTGCTTTTCACTAAACACAGGCCCAAATGTCTGCCAGAAATCAATGTTTATCAATTCTTTCAGTGAATTCCTCATAAATAAACACAAGATCTGTTAGGCACACCAATATACACATGTAGTCTTCCTAAAGGTATGCAGCTCTTGATTTCTGTCTTCACACTTTTAGCAGATCACCTCCTAATCCCGCTCGTTGACTTCATCCACATTGTGACCAACAAAGTCAGATGGCCAAAGGTCTCCTGTGGGTGATGACGGTTCTTTGCTCTGTCAGCGGGTATGCCGTACAGCAGCACAGTTTATTGATATAGCCAACAGTAAGCATATTCATTCTCTTTACAAGAGTCTCTCTTCCCTTGACCAGGCAGAGCAGAAAAAAGCCCAAATCGGACAGAAGTAATATAGTTATTCCGTCATTTCTTTCTTGGTATCTTGAGACAAAGAATTGGAAAACGTAACTCTGACTTTCAATGTTGGGGCACTGAGCAACCTATTGTATACCTCAGGGGGGAGTAAGTTGAAAATCCTCTCTCTGTCAAACACTGTCTTTTGGCTAAGGGAAAGAGCAGCAGGGTGGTGTGTTAAATGCCCACCATTCACCTTGTATCAGATTTTAATGAGATGTAAATATATGTAAATTCATGCCTTTTCCTGACATGAGATGGAACTCTCTTGCTAGGAGTTTATGTTCTTTAAAACATGATAGGCAATGAGGTGAGAGAAACTGCGAAAACGTACCTAAAAGTGCACATTTAGGGAAAGGGTTATGGGAAGGAATGAGGAGCAAGGAAGAATTGAAAATAAAAATGGAAGAAGTTCAGAAGGAAATAAAAACTAAATTCTTTCTAAACACTCGAAAACACTATCCCTGTGAATTGTTACTGCAAAATAATGTAGGTACTGAAAAGCACTGGTTTTATGTGTTTTGAAACACTTAAACAAAATGCCACTGGAATTCATAACAAATAGAAACTGAAAAGAGGAAAGCCTATAAATAATGTTATTTAGAGCATGAAAAGATCAAACTGTGAGCCACTTTCCTTCCTAAAAGCTGAAGAAATTGTGTGGGAAACACAGAATATGTTGCTTCTAAAAAGAAAAACAAAGATAGTAAATGGGCAAACAGAAATGGTGGTAGCACACTATAAAACTTTCTGTCTCCAGCTCAAACTGTTAGGAAAAAACGTGCGTCAAACACTAAACATATTCAGAATTCATGACAAACTGACCTTGCATTAAGGAAAAGAGAAAGCAGAAGGTGTTCGCCGAGGTAGCTAGTGCTAAGATGAGGAGGATTGTTGGGCGCTATATTGCAATTGACAATATTGACCTGCAGTAACATAATTTCCATACATCGCCTACAGTACATCTCAAGGGAAGAATATCATTACTGTTCATAGACCCATCTACATGTATACCTATATTAGACCCAGCCGCAGCCCGTGCAGGTAAGAGTGGTGGGGCGGTGGGGCCGGGTTGGGGGGGATTCAACAGACGACCATGAGGGAAAATTGAATAAATAGTTAATTTTCCCTCGTCGTCGTCCATCGAAATCCCCCCCACTGGTCTTACCTGCGTGGGCCGTGGCTGATTAGACCTACATGTTAATTGACATAAATGTAACATTGAGAGGGCCACACACGTTGCAGGTTCTTGTGCGTACTCTTTAAGATCCTGGCTGGACACCAAGATATTGCTCCAAGTGTGAAACCCGTTTGAAAAGCTTCTTCATCAGAGCTTCCTTCTCACCTTCTTCCCAGGAACACAAGTCACAGTGAACGCTCTGCACCCTGGGTCTGTTCATTCCGAGCTTGTGAGGCATTCGTTCTGGTTAAGCACAGCCTGGAACCTCTGTTCCTTCTTCCTCAAGACCCCCAAGGAAGGAGCGCAGACCAGCATCTACTGCTCGGTGGCCGAGGAGCTGGATTCGATCAGCGGGAAATATTTCAGGTCAGTGCCAGAGCCTCGATGATGCATTGACCCATACCAGCTCTAAGGCTTCTGTTTGTAGACGTTTGGGCGAGTCCCAGTAACAAATAGGCTTGTTTAATTTACAAATGCTGCAACTTAAATGGGTGTGTATTATTCTGTGCACTGATGAGTTGCAAATTTCTTTTAACCATATATGTGAAAGTACGTTGAATCGTGTGTAGGATGCGTGCATATGATATTCAGTAAATGTCTCCCTGCGTGCTTTATTTATGTGTTTGTTTTCTTTAGCATGCTTATACTCGGGTCCATATTGGTCCTGTTCTGTCTCAACAAATAATAGAAGATGAAAAGCAAAAATTGGGTTACGAGGAGGCGAACAGAAACGTTTTAAATTTCTTTTTGAAGAGTAAGTGGTGCTTAGTGAAGCAAGAGGAGGCAGAAGGCTGTTCCAAGCTATGGATGAGAGATGCACGAAGGCGCGACCTGCGACCTTGACCTTACAGCCATGAGAGATACCAATAAACAAAAGCACCAGTGGATGACCCTCAATATGCTGTGCATCGTGCAGTGGAGGGGATGGGGCCTATTCACGTGCTGCATATTATATGTTTAGTAGTAATAAAATATGTGATTCACAAACCTACGAGTGTAAATCTCCACCTCTTTCATCTTTTCTATGAGGAGATCCTCACACATGTAAGTTTACCACTTGGGAGTAAATGTGACAGCAACCGCAGTGAGCGGTTGAAAAAAGGGGCATACTTCCTACATAAGCGGGTTGAAGGGAGGACTGAGGAGGAGTTAGGGGAGGGCAGTGCACCCACCCACAAAAGAGTAAGCCTTTTGCTATTCACAAACTGCACTTCAAAAGTTAATACAGCCAAAAAGGACTCCTAGCAGTAGTAAATGTACTCCAGCTGGAGTATGTCCAGCACCACACGCGGCCTGCCACTGTTTCTGCAACACCCTCCTATTGAATTCAATCGAGGTAGGGACTTAAAATAAAAGGTCATAGGAAATAATGTCAAATGACTTTAAATTAGTTGTACATTTTAAAAATACATATACATTTAATGTATATGTGACCGGTGATAATGAGAAAATGGTGTTTGTGTGATGAGGAATGATGGGTGACATTAGAGGCGGATCTTGGGGTAGAGCTAGGGGGCAGCACATCAAGGTGGAGTTCATGTTATGCAGGTGTAAAAACAAGTAAATGAACTGTGGTCAAAATACAGCAACATTCCTCCCACCATGTGGCGTGGTACCCGTCCCCCACTCCTGGGACAGTGGTCAAATCACAAAGGCCAAAATAAGGCACCTGGTGTCCGTATACACAGGTACAGCTTTCAGCTCTTGGATGAGCTCTGGAACTGAATTAATGAAATGAAGTGTCCAAAACAGTCCCATGAGGGGAGCTCTATGTGAAACTTTCAAGATAACCACTGTCCATCTTTGTTAGCAAAATGATGCTATGTTTGACTCCCTTGGATTCCTATGTTTGACTCCCTTGGATTAGAGAGATGGCAAGCCAGGAAAGAAAACATATTATTGGAAGCCGGAGAGAGTGGAGGCGTCAGCTTCGTTCAAGAGCACTCTGGTGTCTCTTGGAGGACACAACAGTGCTACAATATATGTATTCAATGGGCATGGCATTGAGTGAGATGTGTTCAGAGAAAGAGGAGCAACAGATGAGGCTCTGATCAGCAATAGAACAAATCATCCAACATCACAGAGCAACATCAGCAGCAAACATTGTTGTATAAATGCTTAAATAGCCACCTGACTGGTATTGTTGGACCCTTATCACAAACAAATCCAGCAGTCTTTCGGATGTGGAAGCATGCCACTGCAGGGTTAGTAAACCAGTCATGTTTGTGGCATTTAACACTTCATTAGAAATAAGGAAACCAAAAAAAAACACACAGCCAGTCTCTGCTTCCCAGAGGTGAACATCTAAGCCACGTTGGGAGTGTTGACACTTTCTCTGTCCCTCTCCCTGTCTCTATAAGAAATAAAAAGTATGTAGCTGATGATGCCTTCCTGTTCTCCTACATGGCATGCCAATCCAGTGGTATGGTGCAGTTCCCTTTCCCTGAAGGCAGGACTAGCAGTGGCTGTTCCTTGTCTGAGTGGTGGAAGTGTTACAGTGTGGGATGAGTGTGTGTGTGTGTATCTACATAATCATATACACACTTGGGATCTTTTTGGGGATCCATGAGAGCCAGAGGGTACTGATCCCTCAAGAGAATACTAATCACATAGTAGTCCGTCTGGCTGTGTGTCAGGAGAAGAGGAGAAAAATGAAGATCGAGCGCTATGTAGAAAGAAGGGGGGGGGGGAGAATTTCCTTAGGACAAGAACCCTCACTCACCGTTAGGTAACATGCTTCATCATATATGTTCCCTCCTCACACCATAGTGTGGGCTACGATTCCCGAGGGGAGGAGCAGAGGTGTTTTCTCAGAAGATGAGCGTAAAAATACGGATGAATGGGCTGTGGGATAGGAGACCAAATGGAACAATAGATCATGGAAGAAAAAGAGGAATTGGGAAAATGATGGACACAAAGATGGATGGACAGCACAATAAGGAGATGAATGGGAGAGATGGATGGAGGGAAGGAGGAATGTCTGGAGAGAAGTAAGTATGACTAATGGATAAAACGAAGGATGGATAATGAAGAGAGGAGGGCAGATGGATGGATGAGCAGGAATGGAAAATGATTGATGGATGCAGAAAAGGAAGGATGGATTAGTGCAGTGGTTCTTAACCTGTTGTCCAAGGACCTCCGGGGGCCCACAAGACCTACTCAGAGCATCCTCAACTCTTTTTTTAAAACTTTTTTTATTTTATTGTTGATTTAACACACATAACAACTGTACGGCTCACATTCCATATTCAGGCCCCTCATAGGGGCCTAAATCTTCTGTACCTTATCAGTTCTAGTATAATTAACCCTCAGCTAGATCCCGTATACAGTCCAGCTTCACCTATTCTTTACCTCCCTTCCACAGCTTCAAGCACACCTGCCGTCTCCTCTCCTGCTAGATTGAGTACCTCCCGATAGTGCATCCAGTGACCCCATATTTTCTGAAATTTACGTAGAGTACCTCTGGCACTGTAAGTCGTCTGTTCCGCCTGCTGGCACCAGTCCAGGTCCTCCTTCCAATCTTTTATGGTTGGGGGCCTGCTTACTCCCCATAGCCTACCTATGTTACGTTTTGCCACC
This sequence comes from Triturus cristatus, assembly GCF_964204655.1. NCBI lineage: Eukaryota > Metazoa > Chordata > Amphibia > Caudata > Salamandridae > Triturus > Triturus cristatus. Next base: position 1,190,048,274 of record NC_140592.1, read on the forward strand.
ACAGCCGCCACTCCCAGCCAGGTGCCCACATGCCTTGGCCATTTTTCCTCTGCTGACATTCCCAGCAATAGCCACTTAGCGCCTAGCGGTACTTGTACACACAGGGCATCCACAACTCTTTTACAGAATTAAATAATATTAAAATGAATACTTTAAAATTAATAAAGTACATACCAATAAAGAAGCAAGGTTGAAACGTTGAAAACCTTTTCTATATTTGATTGTGAACTATATAAAATATCTCAATATTTGAGCATTTGCTTGGTCAATTTTTATTTTTTTATTTTTGTGTGCTTTTTTGAGATTCAGAACATAGCAATTGCTTCTAATAATGACTCACTGGGGGTCTCCGAATTCCAGTACTGATATAGTGGGAATCCACAGAAATCATAAGGTTAATAACCACTGGATTAATGAATAGGAAACCAATGGATGAACGGATAAAGTGCAAGAAAAAAGGGGAACAACGGAGAGAAGGATGGGTGGATAGATGGAGAGGAGGTTGTATGTGGAGGGTGGATAAATGGATGGATGAATAAATGAGAAAAGTGAGAGAAGGCAGTGGGAATGGATGGATAGATGGAAAAGTAAGGCATGATGGATGGATCGCTGAATTGATTGATAGAAGGAAGAATCGATTTATAGATGGAGAGTCTGGTGGAGAGATGAAGAGAATGAAAGGAGGACAAGAGACAAATGGTTGATGAAGAGAAAGATGGCTGGATGGATGGATTGAATGAATGAAAAAGGCGCAGGAAGGGGTGAGAAAAGGGATGGCGGGACTATTTTGAGAATTCCTTCGGGGAAACGCCCCCTCCCTCCAAAAGAGGCTCGCTCGGTGTAATTTGGGACATTGTCCAAAGGGCAGTGTTTTATTTTTCTGGTTGTCCTTATTTTGGAGGGAAATACTCACAGCTGCTGCCAATTCTGTCTATTATATTATCTATACTAACATTTAATTTTGAAAAATGCAGCCCATGGCTAGAAATAAATGCATTTGCTCTGTTCTCGTTAAATCTATTCTTCTGCTTGTCTTTCGCTCTCCAGTGATTGCAGTCCGGCCTACGTCGCCTCCCAAGGTCGAAATGATGAGACAGCAAAGAAACTTTGGGAAGTCAGCTGCCGTCTCCTGGGAATCCAGTGGGACTAGTCTATCAAAAGAGCCTGCCTGCGGATGGAGGTGTGGATGTCTGACCCAGCATCCAAGAGATGACAATGTACAAACCTAAAAATCTAATTTCTACTTTAGAATCTTTACCACCATCTTTCTTTCAGCTTAGTGAGCATGAATAAATATGTACCTCACTGGGACCACCCATCAGTTTTCAGTGGGTACATTATAATTTTTATTTAATTTCAGACAATACAATAATGCATATCAAAGATCACTTCCCATTTACTTTTCAACTTTTATATTCTAACTTTACCTGTAATTAGCAATTTAAAATTTAGTTTTTCATGCTTTAAAAATCCACTTTTCTGCAGTTGGTTGTCTTCCAGTTGAATAAATAAAATATTTTTATTCTAGAGTTTGCCTTTAATTCTGTTGTCAGTGCTGAGGAGAATCTCGAATTCATGCTTATGTCCATTGGCCTGCCCCCCTTCCTTAAAGTATGGAGATGTGGTTGGACAAAGGACCTATGTGAAGACAACTCCCCGGAACAGATCCCAGACAGGGGGGCAGGAATGTTACGAGGTGCCTGTATTCCCTTGTTGGACCTACCTATTTCATCATTCCCGAGGGTTGGACTTGAGGTGGATGTAATTTAATAATAAACAGCATAGTACCTAATTTTGTTTGGTTAATGATCAATCAGTCAATCAATCAATATACTTATAAAGTGCACTACTCACCCGTTAGGGTCTCAAGGCGCTGGGGCGAGGGAATGCTACTGGTCGAAAAGCCATGTTTTGAGGCGTTTCCTGAAAGATAGGAGGTCCTGGGTCTGGCGTAGCTGGAGTGGTAGAGTGTTCCAGGTTTTGGCAGCGAGGTGTGAGAAGGATCTTCCTCCGGCGGTGGTGCGGGGGATGGTGGCGAGAGCATGGTTGGCGGAGCGGAGATGGCGTGTGGGAGCGTGGAAGGAAAGTCTGTTGTTGAGGTAGGCTGGACCGGTGTTGTAGAGAGCCTTGTGTGCGTGGGTCAGGAGCTCGAAGGTGATCCTTTTCGGTACGGGTAGCCAGTGTAGGTCTCTGAGGTGGGGGGAGATGTGGTTGCGGCGTGGGACGTCAAGGATGAGGCTGGCGGATGCGTTCTGGATACGTTGTAGCTTGGTTTGTAGCTTAGCCGTTGTTCCTGCATATAGGGCGTTGATAGGCAGGTGTGTGATAGCTGGTATTTAAATTCAGGTTGTAATGTTTAGCTGGATGCTGAAAGGTGTTAGCCACACTGTGGGCTAGAAAGTTGCAAGGGAATGTACATAGTTATTTGCAGGAGAAGGTTCTTAGTGTTGCCAGTTGAAGATCACTCTTTGATGGAGAATTAAATGTACATGTCTCCTCATCCTGGACTCGTAGGTATTCGTGGCTTCATATTTGCCTTCCGTGAGCGCCCACGCCCTCCTAAGAGGGCACAGGGGGGACAAGCACAGTCCATTAGCGCATTTTCCTTTTTGGAGTCAGGTAAAGCCTAGGGCTCTCTGCTTCTTCTGACTTCTCCCACTCCCTTCTCCACTAAGTTAATGCCAGAATCCACCAATTCTACCCTATCTTTACTCCTATTCTCCCATGAACCAAGATGCCCAACTCTCATTAAATGCTGGGTTTATCTCATGGTGCCCTGAATCATCCTGTCTCACTCCCACCTCTGGCACCTGATATCGCCCGTGGAGGTCTTCTACTCCTCACTGCTGGATGGTGACCATTAGGAACATTTTCTTGTTGGCCTTCTACTGCCTTGCTCCTCTCTCACGCATGCCTGGCCAATCAGAGCTTACTACTGGTACTCACCGTGGGCCGCATCCCGTGCCTGACCTACACCTGGTAATGCACCCTCTAGCGCTCCTGACTCACCTCCTCTTCCTATTACCCAGCTGCATTACTCCTCAACATTCTCCTGCTTGGAGCCATCACCCATTAAGCATCGGATATGCTTATCTTCTTGGGTTACATCATCACAGTTCAAGGTGTCACTTAGGGCCTGATTCACAAAGGTAAACTTACCCGTTTAAGTTCACACTTTTTCAGTATTCACAAAACTGCATTTTAATAGTACGTTTACAAGTGTAGAGACTCCGCAGCCGGGCAGGGAACCCTGCCCATAAAAGGATAAGTCTGTCCTATATTTTTATGCGTGAAGTTCTCTACCCTAACTGCGGAGTCTCTGCAATGCTAAACTTACTATTAAGTAATTAATGCAGTTTTGTGAATACTGCGGAAGCATAAACGTACATTGTGAATCAGGCCCTTATAGCGGCGGGTCATATCATCTAACCCCTGATCACCCCTCAGCTCTCTTCTACGAGTGGTTCATTTTGGTTTTCTGTCGTACACTATTCCAGTGTTCCCACTCCGGGTTGGCTCATAAACTTTCATGTCTTACGTTAGCTGCATATCTGCTATGCATGGCTGCCTTAGGACCGTGTATGTATTGTGTGGCCGAAACCTCCTAGGTCAGAGCATCTCCGTACCCGGGTGATCCATGGAGACCCATGTAACGAAGAAGGACGTAAGGGATCGATGCACGCCTCATCATTGCTATCATTTTAGTAGGATGAAAGTTAATATGGCCTGAGCTTCTGCTTGCACTGGGATTGAACCCAACCTGAAACTTGATGAAACCAAAGTAGCAGAAAGACACCAGAATTGTAGGATCCAATGTCTCTTATCTCTTCTTTGTGTCTATTGAAACAAAAGACTTTCAGTCAAATTATGCCATTAGTGATATAATATGTAATCTTCATTCAGATTAATATATTGGATATTTTACATCATTCTCCATGAACTCACGGCCAAGTCAAGACATGTTTTATGCTCTACAGCAAGAAATGTGAATGGCTTTTTCAAGGTGTATAGTAAATTTGGTGAAGTCTCAAAAGTCAGGGAAAGATCTGTTTAGATCAGTATGTTTGCCTTGTAGTGTGTGATCATCAGCAGCCTAATATCCAAGCTCAGTCTCACCGATAGAGCTCTGCAAAGTTCTCTGGAGCAGTAATGGATAGTGGTGCTAAGTATTGCCTGGTAAATTTGATATCTATGTTCAAACATCTATTAACACACCTGAAGTACACCTCAGGATCTCAAGCATGACAGCAAAATACCTCCCACAGAGATAAAATGATGAAACACACTACTGATCATACACAGTAAACTGGGTAGCTGCTTACTCAACCATCCAGAAAGTACTTTTGGGTTCCTTAAAGGGTAGGAAAGTGCTATACAAATGCTACTTGTCGTGCTGAGCTTATAATGAGAAAAACACAGAACTACAAGTACTATAGTGTAAAGAAAAACAATGATTAGATGAGCTACACAAGCAGTGCTTAATTTGAGCCGGAGCTTTCCGGTGCTGAGCACCAGCACTTAATTGGTTACCGGTGCTCGGCACCGGCACCTAATTGTCAACAACACACTTGGGGCAGTCAGCCACAAGGTGGCGCTGCTCATGTAATTTAGAGATGAGCATTATAACAGCTGTTTAGGAAAACAATATACATAAAAAAATTACTAATACCTGCCTCCCCAGCCATTCCTTTAGCTTTGGGGGCCTGGAATAATCTGCACTGTTGCATTTACCTGCCAGAGAGATGGTTAGTAGTTGTTTTGGCAGCAATGGCAGGGGCGATGGTTGCTACAAGCTCCAGTGGCCTCCTGGTCACAGCCCTGGCACTTAATATTTTACAAATTAAGCACTGTACACAAGTAGGGAATGTGGATTTTTCAGAGCTCTTCACGTGTGCGATCTATACTGCAAGTGTAGTATTCTTGCAGTCTTGTTAACATGCGCCTTGTAAACATGGTAAATAAAAGAGAGTGACAAATAGACCACTAGAGAGTGTTGGAGATAAATTACAGATTTTTCTGATTAAGACAAAACCACCGAAAATGACAACAAAATTTAAATGTGCACCTTGCACGCGTGTCGAAAAACAATACTGAAAATGGGTTAAGTTGAACCATCCAGCACCGTAAAAGTGTGTTTGGTTAGGTAGAGAATGTTAGAGTCAATAAACAGTGATTTTGAGATTAATTTTTATAACTAATTCATTATATTTTTAACAGAGGTGTCATGAAGATGAAATATGAACGCTTAGCTTTTCTTGAATGACTGTCTAAAACATCTAATGGTGCAAAACGTTTATGTTGCATGTTAGAGCTTAGAAATTGCTAATTTAGATACCTAATAATATGTAGATTTTAGATTTATGGAAACTATTTTGATCAGCTGCTTTTTAAAATAATTTTACGCATTGCTATTTTTGAAAATGTAGTAGTCCATAATCACAATTGCGCATTTATGTGAATTATTCACTGACAAACTGTGAGAAGCTAGCCTGGTATTTGATGTACACTTATGTAAGTGGTAACCTTGCACCAGTCCAGACAACCCTTATGGTGATTTAAGAGGTCTTAGACAACCTTAGAAAGCTCTATAAGTGGTAGCTGTGGAGACCAGCCTTCAGGCTTAGACCAGAATGAATGTAAAGCCGCTTGTTTTATCAGAATGCAATCTTATAGTATAGATTATGTGAAAAAGAACCACACTAGGTATTTATAAAAATATGTATTTATTATATAATTCTCTCTAGCACATAGAAATATCTCCTACCCCACATTGACACGTCCATACTCCCAGGGAGGGTTTAATGTGCATAATTTTGAATTGTACTATTTTTGCGCCCAGGCTCACTTTGCGCACTATTGGTTTCATCCCCCTCGATATACACCCCAAGTCGCAACAGAACATTGGTTGGCGCATCCTATCCAGCTAGACAGGGTCATCCTGGCAGAACCTGAGAACCGACCAGTGAGACCAACCTCAGTAGACTGTACTGTTAAAGCCTGGCAATGCCTTACCCGCATGCTTAAGGCACCGGTACTTTATTCCCCCTTGCTTCCACTCACGTTTCACCCAAATATGCCGGTTCTTCAGGAAGGCATATTTGCTAAAACCAAACCTAAGTTTAAAATCACCTGTTGTGGTGACCTCTACATGTATGGTAAATTTCCAGATGTGTCCCAATTATTTCAAGGAGCCCAGCCGTCACCCATAGACATTTTTTTATATGTTCGACTGCGACAGGGAGTAAGGGAATACATGCCATCATACCCCATGGAGCCTCCCACAGTTGCCCCATTGCACAACATGCTGCGTACTGCAGATGCTTCACACCTTGTTTCTACTTTGTACCATAACCTTTACACTACACTGGAGTTCCCTCCTAGCCCTGCGCGCGCCTGGTGGAGCACTGAATTGGGACATGATATTATCGACCAGCAGAGGGAATATAACTGTAAGCAGACTGAGCTTGCCTCCTCAAATAGTAGGCTGCGCATTACGCATTACACATTTTTGCAGCGTCTCTATTACACTCCTGCCAGGTTACACCGGTATGGACTACGGGACAGTGCTCTTTTTGATAGGTGCAGGACAGACAATGCTGACTTTCTCCATCTCGCATGGGATTGTAGTGCAGAACATTCATATTGGCAGCAGGTGTTTGCGGCACTAGAGCTCATGACTATCCTAGAACTACCACGGTCCCCTCTGCTAGCGTTGCTTGGATATACTAAGGAGATACCAGTGGCTAAGCGTAAATTCGCCACATTTAGCATACTACTAGCCAGACGTAGGGTGGTCTGCAGATGGGGCAGGGGCAGAGCGCCAAAATTTAAGGATTGGCTGGGAGATATGATCCTTTGGCAGGAACAAATACGCAGCTACTCTGAACTGCTCCCACTACCGTCCCGACCTCAAGACATTTGGGACCCCCTTACTATGTACCTTATCGAACATCCACTCGAACCTACCGCGGACTTAAGCACACAGCTTCTATAGGTGGATCAATTACTGAGCTGCTTAGGGGAAAATGCACTCAAGTTATTGCTATGTTAGGCCCAAGAGGAGGCCTCTCTGACTTTATATACCCTTATGTGTGGGGGAGGGAGGTCGAGTGGAATATGTATCCATGATGTTTTTTTTGTGCCACGTCTATATGCCTCTAATGCTTCTACCAGATGGGAAATCCCTGTCGATGCTGTACACGATTATGCTCTGATGTAATTCATGTACTGGAACAAATGCTGGTGATGTTTGTATAATGGTTAAAAAAAAAAAAAGAAAAAAATATATATCTCCTACCCAGAGATATGCACAAAGCGCATACTACTTTAGCTAATAAACACAGTAAATAGCACAAAATATACAGTGGCCCCAGGGTTAGACCAAACCATATACTAAGAAAGTGGTATAAGAACCATGACTCGTGTCAAGACAATGTCAAGAGGGCGTAGAAGTGCTGGGGACCCAAGGAACCACCCAAGGTGAGTAGATGGGGATCCCATGGAAAGCATGTGCAGTGTGGGAACACGACTGCGTGCTCCGTACAACTCTACGTGTAAGTCACGGTTAGAGTTTTAAAGATTTAGGACACTTCCCAGTGGACCCTGAAGAAACTCTGTGGAAGACAGAAGGTTGGAGAGCCACCCCACCGGTGGACACCCTAGTACCCACGTTACCTACACCAGGGAAGCCAGGTGCATATGTGTGAAGTGGTGTTGGAAACCTCTGTCAAACCAATTGGAGGACTTCAGGAAAGTGCCACTTCTGGAAGAGGAGAAAGTGTCTAGTCTAATCTGAAGGTGGATTCAAGATGAGAGGTACCTGCAAGCAGAAGGGACAGAGTCTATGTCACTCAGGAGTGACCAAGAGACTTGGAAGACGAGTACCCACCGATGTCAGGTGTTGCAGGATGGAAGACGATGACCTTGACTCTGCAGCTGTGAGGACCAGGCAACACTGAGGAGGACCAGGAGTCATGCACGAGGTGTCCCATGAAGGATGTCAAGTGCTGAGGGGTCAGTGTCAGGCGAGATCACTAACAAGCCTTGGCTAAAGCAACCAACGCAGGAATCGAAGAAGGAGCAACATCGGGAACAGCAAAGTCAAGGGGACTCACCAAGAGCAGGAGAGTTAGGGCAGACCCCAAGCAAACAGGGGAACCCAAGAGAAGCAAAGGTGATCCACAAATGGACCCACAGGCCGGAGGCACTGGAATCGCGAGAGGGCCTCAAGCAGCTCACCAAAAGATGCAGCCCACAATGCACACGATGCAGTGTGTCTGAAGATTCTGGTCACTGGAGGTACTCGAGGTTGGGGCTACTTGGAGCCCGAAGATCTTCTTGGAAAGAAGTCAACAAGCCTTTGCAACTGCAGGTTGACGTGGAGCACAGGGGTCAGGTTATTGCAACTCCCACAAGAGATACTGGCCTCAAACATTATGAGAGGGCAGGGCAGGCCTTGGGAGCTGTGAAATACCACCACCTGTGTTGCAGAACCTTACGGAGTCCGGAGGAGCTCAGGATCAGCAGACCGGTCGACTTAGTTACGGTGCCTGCGAATGCAGGGGAGTGACTCCTTCACTCCAAGGGAGATTTCTTCAAGTGTCTTTGATGCTTCACAGGCCTTGGAAGGTTCCTGTTTGATGCACAGACGATGCAGCAGACTGACAGGGAGACGAAGTCAGGTCCAAACAAAGTCCAGCCAAGTCCAGAGTGCCCAGATGGTAGAAGTGCAGTGGTGTCTGATCTGAATCTTATCCCACGACGAATCTAGGGACCTACACCCATGTAAGCCCTTAAGTACCTTTGGGAAAGAGTTGGGAAGATTCTGGGGACCCTTCCAGGGGAGGGTCTGGACAGTGGGGAGGTTACTCCCATGTCCTTTGTCCAGTTTTGTGCCAGAGCGGGAGCCAACGGCTCCCAGGACTGGTTTGAATTGGACTATGCACAGGGACACCAAATTTGCCCCTCGTGCAGACTGAGTGGCGCTAGCAAGCGCAGCCACCCCATCCCAATACACTAAATCCTGTCTGGGAGGTGGTCACACCTCCCTGTGACATGATGCCTATTGTTCTGCCTTCCCCAGCTTGAGCTTAGCTCAGCAGCAGGAGGGTAGAATTGTGTCTCTGGTCGGCAGCAACCATTTTGGGCTGTCTGGGTCAAAAAGGCTGGTACCGGAAACACTGGGAGTCTAACGGAGGGCTCTTCCAGTGCTTGAAATCATACCTCCTGTGAGAAGTTGGCCTGATATATGATGTCACTAATTCTAGTGTACACCTTGTATCAGTCCAAACAACCCTTATGGTGATTGGTTGTAAAGTCAACCTTATAGACCAGCTATCCTAGTGGTAGCATGGACAAGAGCAGTCTTAGGCTAAACTCTGAATGGCATGTGAAGCCAGCTGTTATACCATATGTAATCCCTTGAATACCAAATGAAAGGACACCACAACAGATATAAATAAAAATAGAATGTATTTATTCTAGTCAAACCCTCAGCACTCTTTATGAAATTCGAGGTAAGTACAACACAGTCTTATTTAAGCATACATTAAGTCACACAGGTAAGCAATACAGTTAGGCCCTAGGGGCCACGCAAACCATATACTAAGTAAGTGGTATAAGAACCACTGTCACGAACACAGGATAGGCCTAGGGAATCGCTGGGGCTACACTATACTACCAAAGGTTAGGAAGTGGGAGGCCCACGGGATTCAGGTGTAGAGTGGAAACACTCACACGTAATGCGTAAAAGTCGATAGAAATGCAAGTTATTAGAAATTAGCAGTTTTAGGACACTTCTGGTATAGCTAGGAAGTCGAGACTTGGAAACTAGACCCTAGGATAGTCAATACCCTTGTGAGCACCGAAGTACTCAAGTTACCTAGCCCACGGGCTGCGGGTGCATAGGTGTAAACTTGCGTCGGGTTTCGTCGTTGACTCCTATGGATGCCTGAAGGAAAGTTGCTGACAGGCAGTCAGTGAAGAGTGTCCGGTGGATCCCAAGGATGGAATCAAGAAGGAAGGATACCTGCAAGCAGAAGGGACAGAGTCTAGGTCACCAGCCAGGAGCCGGGAAGGAACCAGGAAGGAACCAGGCGATGTCGTGCAGATGCAGGTGAAGAGGTGAAGCTTGTCGCAGCAGTCACGGGTACCAGGAGGCGTCGAGGACGACCAGGACCAGGAGGTGAGCTGTCCCACGAAGGCTCTTGCTGTCGGCGGCGTTGAAGTCGAGTCAGGACCCAACAAGCCTTGGCAAGTGGAACCCACGCAGGATGCAGGACTTGCTTCTGGTGCAGACCAGGAAGGTCTGGGGTGCTTCTCTTTCACAGAGGAGCGGGTGCCAGTCTGGAGGAGCCGGACCAGCAAGTTGAAAACAAAGGTTCGTCGCCGCAGAGGTCACTAGCCAACGGGCCAGCAACCGGACAACACGTCGAGCAACTCAGGTGCAGAAGGGCCCCACGCAGAACACGTGAAGTGTGGGGAGCTGATCTTCTTTGCAGATGGTGCTCGGGATGGGGGCTTCCCAATTCCCAAAGCACAGCCTCGAGGGAGCCTCGGAAGTCGCGCTAGTCAGGTACTAGCCACCTTTCCCAAGTCGCCGGTCCCTCGTCGCCTCCACGGGTCTCAGCTTCGCTGTAGATGTGGATCTGGGTCAGAGGTGTCTGGAAGTCTCGGCGCTGGTCAGTCTCTGCAGTCGCCCCTCATAGGATCAGTCGCAAAGCAAGCAGCAGTCGCTGGATGGTGCCTGGTTGCCCAGGGTGGTCACTCCTTGGCCACAAGGGAGATTTCTTCAGTCTTCTTCCTGAGGTCGAATGTCGAAGGTCCAGAGTTTCTGTTCAAGTTGCAGATTCAGGATAATCTAATTTCGCAGGCTCAGCTACCTACTGATATACTGGGCTAGTGGGCTGGGCTACCTGCAAGGTCCCTCCATGGGTGGAACCTGGAAGGGGAGTGGTTACACCCCCTTTCCTTTGTCCAGTTTCGCGCCAGAGCTGGGGCTGGAGTGCCCCAGCGCCGGTTTGAACTGGACTATGCATGGGACACCTTGTGTGCCCCAGGCAGTGTCTAGTTTCATTCAACCCTCCCTGCCCCAATACACTAAAGTCTGTCTGGGGAGGTGCTAGCACCTCCCCAAGCAGGAAACCTATTGTCCAGGCCTCCCTGGCTGGGAGGGCTCCCAGCTGCAGGAGGTCAGACTCGTGTCTGTGGCAGCAGCATCCATTTTGTGATGCTGAGGCTTTGGTCAGAGTTAAACAGCAAAGTAGGATTTTAACATGTCTCTCCCTCTAAAAGGGAGGAATAATATCCTCATCACCAGAAATGGTATGGGGGTATTATTCGAAAGTGTTAGACACCTTACACGACATGTTTTGATAAAGCCAAACCATAGTTACCATAACCGTTTAAGATTATAAGGCACTTTAAGAGTATATGGTAGGCTATATCATAGAACAGCTATAAGGACATGGTTCCGAAAGCTGCAGACAGGCTCAGCTCATGGTAGAGCACCATCTCACATGTTACCAAGCACTCTGCCTCCAGGATTGTTACGGCCTGCCATAGGAGTGGTTGATAGGTACACATGTGTCTCTATATAGGGTAGGTATAGGAATACTACACCTAAGCAAGGGGTGATTACACGACCTTGCCCCAGCTGAGTGATCAGCCAGTTGTGTCTGATTGGAAGGCCAGGCCAGGAGTGGCATAATACATGCTGCAGCCCCTGGGAGGCCTAGGGTACACCTATGCCCTGGGTACCTAGGGTACACTGTACAGGGTCCAATAAGGTGATCCTTACCAATTGGGTATGTACCTAGGGTACATGGAGTCCATTTTAAAGAGAGAGCAGACAGCCTGAGACCCTGAACGGCAGGATCTCAGGCCAACTAAGTCAAAAAACCAGCTAGACACTAGGAAAAAAGTTGGGGGTAACAATAGTCAGATATCCACCTTCCTACACCTCCCACACCATTTACGGTGTGGGAGGTATGATTCCAACATGTTTGATACCAAACATGATAGGATTCGTTGCAGCTGTTTTCGAGATGGTCATCGCGTAATGACGTGGTGCCCCTCTATATAGTTAGGCTGTCCTGAATTCGGTTTAAACCGAATCTAACCGATACTACCCTACCGGATGAAAATCAGCGCACTCGGTTTAAACCGAGTGTCACTGATTTTCATTGCTGTTGCACCACTTGGCCACTTGATGGAGCTAGGGAGCAAATGTTGCCATTCTATTGCAATTTCGTGAGAATCTCCCCAATTTTAACCACGTATATCAATGAGGAAAAAAACGCTTTCTGTTCATTTAGATTAAAATGAGCCCTTGTTAAACACTACCGGAAGGTGGGCTTGTGCCAGGCGCGCACCACCCATTGGACTCAAAGGCCCCCCCGTCGCACATACAGCCGCACCCGGGCACTCCACAGGTCTTTAAAAGACCATTTGCAAGTTAATGAGGCCTCGCTGTTATTTCACCCCTTAAGAGCCCCTGCAGCTCTTAAGCCCCCCCCCACCGAATGTGTGGACGGACTGACAGACTGTGGATGTAGGGTGTGCGGATGGAAGGACGGGCGGGGACAGATCCGATAGAGGTTCATGAGCGGAGCGCCTACCTGCAGAGGTCCCTGCTGCCCTCAGGGTCCGGAGGAATGCATGAGGTGCGGCGGTCACTCCCACCGACGGTGCCCGCCTCCAGGGCAGGGGTCCCTCCGTGCGGCGGAGCAGAAGCGCCTGGAGCGTGGGAGGAGGGGCACGGGCAGAGAGAGGGGGCGCGTGAGGCACCAGCCTCCCCCAAACACGCTCTGCTGTCCAAGATGTTTTCGTTAATCTGCAGAAGATTCAAAAGTGGATGTTCAACAATATACTCATATAAAATCCAGATAAAACAGGCTACCTCCAAATGTTAGCAAGATTCCAGAACAAACAAACAAGCGCTTTCTGGACTAACTTATGATAGTTGGTTTCCTATCATAGCCTGTCAGGTGAAACCTTTCGGAATTTGGCTCAACTTACATCTTTTCACGAGCGACCGTGGTGAAAATAAACAGCGTCTATAGCCCGAGCTACCCAGTTTGTAATAAAAGAACTGAAACCCTTTCTTCAACCCTGACTTCAGATTCATAGCCCAATCAGGACTTCTCTCTGGAATCTCTTATGCCAATTCTATCCTTGGTGGTATACCTACATCTTATATAATACCCATTAAAGCAGCTTTTCACTCTACAGCCAGACTTCTATCTGCAACAACAAAAGAATCGCCTCAGTACTAAAAGACTGGCAATAGGTTCTGTTGACGTCGTGGTGTGCCAGTGAGAAGTGCTTGGAACTACCTGCAGTGTAACGTGCTAATTCTTCCAGCAATAGTCAGAATGGCGATGCAGGCGGTCTAGAAGAGGTGAAAAAACAACTAAGCCTCATTAACTAGCGAATGGTCCGTGAAGTACTGGGAGCGGGGGCGGGGGGGCGGCGGCTGTGTGTGTGCCCGAAGCTAATTCAGCCCGGGCTGACGGGGGAGAGGGGTGGGGGGTGTATGCACTGACCGTAACCTGCCAGGCCAGTGCAAACTCTTGCATCCCTCTGTTTCTCTGCCTGCCATTGGGCTCCATGCTTCTGAAAGGCGATAGAAGGGGGGGGGGGGAGAATTTCCTTAGGACAAGAACCCTCACTCACCGTTAGGTAACATGCTTCATCATATATGTTCCCTCCTCACACCATAGTGTGGGCTACGATTCCCGAGGGGAGGAGCAGAGGTGTTTTCTCAGAAGATGAGCGTAAAAATACGGATGAATGGGCTGTGGGATAGGAGACCAAATGGAACAATAGATCATGGAAGAAAAAGAGGAATTGGGAAAATGATGGACACAAAGATGGATGGACAGCACAATAAGGAGATGAATGGGAGAGATGGATGGAGGGAAGGAGGAATGTCTGGAGAGAAGTAAGTATGACTAATGGATAAAACGAAGGATGGATAATGAAGAGAGGAGGGCAGATGGATGGATGAGCAGGAATGGAAAATGATTGATGGATGCAGAAAAGGAAGGATGGATTAGTGCAGTGGTTCTTAACCTGTTGTCCAAGGACCTCCGGGGGCCCACAAGACCTACTCAGAGCATCCTCAACTCTTTTTTTAAAACTTTTTTTATTTTATTGTTGATTTAACACACATAACAACTGTACGGCTCACATTCCATATTCAGGCCCCTCATAGGGGCCTAAATCTTCTGTACCTTATCAGTTCTAGTATAATTAACCCTCAGCTAGATCCCGTATACAGTCCAGCTTCACCTATTCTTTACCTCCCTTCCACAGCTTCAAGCACACCTGCCGTCTCCTCTCCTGCTAGATTGAGTACCTCCCGATAGTGCATCCAGTGACCCCATATTTTCTGAAATTTACGTAGAGTACCTCTGGCACTGTAAGTCGTCTGTTCCGCCTGCTGGCACCAGTCCAGGTCCTCCTTCCAATCTTTTATGGTTGGGGGCCTGCTTACTCCCCATAGCCTACCTATGTTACGTTTTGCCACCACAGCCGCCACTCCCAGCCAGGTGCCCACATGCCTTGGCCATTTTTCCTCTGCTGACATTCCCAGCAATAGCCACTTAGCGCCTAGCGGTACTTGTACACACAGGGCATCCACAACTCTTTTACAGAATTAAATAATATTAAAATGAATACTTTAAAATTAATAAAGTACATACCAATAAAGAAGCAAGGTTGAAACGTTGAAAACCTTTTCTATATTTGATTGTGAACTATATAAAATATCTCAATATTTGAGCATTTGCTTGGTCAATTTTTATTTTTTTATTTTTGTGTGCTTTTTTGAGATTCAGAACATAGCAATTGCTTCTAATAATGACTCACTGGGGGTCTCCGAATTCCAGTACTGATATAGTGGGAATCCACAGAAATCATAAGGTTAATAACCACTGGATTAATGAATAGGAAACCAATGGATGAACGGATAAAGTGCAAGAAAAAAGGGGAACAACGGAGAGAAGGATGGGTGGATAGATGGAGAGGAGGTTGTATGTGGAGGGTGGATAAATGGATGGATGAATAAATGAGAAAAGTGAGAGAAGGCAGTGGGAATGGATGGATAGATGGAAAAGTAAGGCATGATGGATGGATCGCTGAATTGATTGATAGAAGGAAGAATCGATTTATAGATGGAGAGTCTGGTGGAGAGATGAAGAGAATGAAAGGAGGACAAGAGACAAATGGTTGATGAAGAGAAAGATGGCTGGATGGATGGATTGAATGAATGAAAAAGGCGCAGGAAGGGGTGAGAAAAGGGATGGCGGGACTATTTTGAGAATTCCTTCGGGGAAACGCCCCCTCCCTCCAAAAGAGGCTCGCTCGGTGTAATTTGGGACATTGTCCAAAGGGCAGTGTTTTATTTTTCTGGTTGTCCTTATTTTGGAGGGAAATACTCACAGCTGCTGCCAATTCTGTCTATTATATTATCTATACTAACATTTAATTTTGAAAAATGCAGCCCATGGCTAGAAATAAATGCATTTGCTCTGTTCTCGTTAAATCTATTCTTCTGCTTGTCTTTCGCTCTCCAGTGATTGCAGTCCGGCCTACGTCGCCTCCCAAGGTCGAAATGATGAGACAGCAAAGAAACTTTGGGAAGTCAGCTGCCGTCTCCTGGGAATCCAGTGGGACTAGTCTATCAAAAGAGCCTGCCTGCGGATGGAGGTGTGGATGTCTGACCCAGCATCCAAGAGATGACAATGTACAAACCTAAAAATCTAATTTCTACTTTAGAATCTTTACCACCATCTTTCTTTCAGCTTAGTGAGCATGAATAAATATGTACCTCACTGGGACCACCCATCAGTTTTCAGTGGGTACATTATAATTTTTATTTAATTTCAGACAATACAATAATGCATATCAAAGATCACTTCCCATTTACTTTTCAACTTTTATATTCTAACTTTACCTGTAATTAGCAATTTAAAATTTAGTTTTTCATGCTTTAAAAATCCACTTTTCTGCAGTTGGTTGTCTTCCAGTTGAATAAATAAAATATTTTTATTCTAGAGTTTGCCTTTAATTCTGTTGTCAGTGCTGAGGAGAATCTCGAATTCATGCTTATGTCCATTGGCCTGCCCCCCTTCCTTAAAGTATGGAGATGTGGTTGGACAAAGGACCTATGTGAAGACAACTCCCCGGAACAGATCCCAGACAGGGGGGCAGGAATGTTACGAGGTGCCTGTATTCCCTTGTTGGACCTACCTATTTCATCATTCCCGAGGGTTGGACTTGAGGTGGATGTAATTTAATAATAAACAGCATAGTACCTAATTTTGTTTGGTTAATGATCAATCAGTCAATCAATCAATATACTTATAAAGTGCACTACTCACCCGTTAGGGTCTCAAGGCGCTGGGGCGAGGGAATGCTACTGGTCGAAAAGCCATGTTTTGAGGCGTTTCCTGAAAGATAGGAGGTCCTGGGTCTGGCGTAGCTGGAGTGGTAGAGTGTTCCAGGTTTTGGCAGCGAGGTGTGAGAAGGATCTTCCTCCGGCGGTGGTGCGGGGGATGGTGGCGAGAGCATGGTTGGCGGAGCGGAGATGGCGTGTGGGAGCGTGGAAGGAAAGTCTGTTGTTGAGGTAGGCTGGACCGGTGTTGTAGAGAGCCTTGTGTGCGTGGGTCAGGAGCTCGAAGGTGATCCTTTTCGGTACGGGTAGCCAGTGTAGGTCTCTGAGGTGGGGGGAGATGTGGTTGCGGCGTGGGACGTCAAGGATGAGGCTGGCGGATGCGTTCTGGATACGTTGTAGCTTGGTTTGTAGCTTAGCCGTTGTTCCTGCATATAGGGCGTTGATAGGCAGGTGTGTGATAGCTGGTATTTAAATTCAGGTTGTAATGTTTAGCTGGATGCTGAAAGGTGTTAGCCACACTGTGGGCTAGAAAGTTGCAAGGGAATGTACATAGTTATTTGCAGGAGAAGGTTCTTAGTGTTGCCAGTTGAAGATCACTCTTTGATGGAGAATTAAATGTACATGTCTCCTCATCCTGGACTCGTAGGTATTCGTGGCTTCATATTTGCCTTCCGTGAGCGCCCACGCCCTCCTAAGAGGGCACAGGGGGGACAAGCACAGTCCATTAGCGCATTTTCCTTTTTGGAGTCAGGTAAAGCCTAGGGCTCTCTGCTTCTTCTGACTTCTCCCACTCCCTTCTCCACTAAGTTAATGCCAGAATCCACCAATTCTACCCTATCTTTACTCCTATTCTCCCATGAACCAAGATGCCCAACTCTCATTAAATGCTGGGTTTATCTCATGGTGCCCTGAATCATCCTGTCTCACTCCCACCTCTGGCACCTGATATCGCCCTTGGAGGTCTTCTACTCCTCACTGCTGGATGGTGACCATTAGGAACATTTTCTTGTTGGCCTTCTACTGCCTTGCTCCTCTCTCACGCATGCCTGGCCAATCAGAGCTTACTACTGGTACTCACCGTGGGCCGCATCCCGTGCCTGACCTACACCTGGTAATGCACCCTCTAGCGCTCCTGACTCACCTCCTCTTCCTATTACCCAGCTGCATTACTCCTCAACATTCTCCTGCTTGGAGCCATCACCCATTAAGCATCGGATATGCTTATCTTCTTGGGTTACATCATCACAGTTCAAGGTGTCACTTAGGGCCTGATTCACAAAGGTAAACTTACCCGTTTAAGTTCACACTTTTTCAGTATTCACAAAACTGCATTTTAATAGTACGTTTACAAGTGTAGAGACTCCGCAGCCGGGCAGGGAACCCTGCCCATAAAAGGATAAGTCTGTCCTATATTTTTATGCGTGAAGTTCTCTACCCTAACTGCGGAGTCTCTGCAATGCTAAACTTACTATTAAGTAATTAATGCAGTTTTGTGAATACTGCGGAAGCATAAACGTACATTGTGAATCAGGCCCTTATAGCGGCGGGTCATATCATCTAACCCCTGATCACCCCTCAGCTCTCTTCTACGAGTGGTTCATTTTGGTTTTCTGTCGTACACTATTCCAGTGTTCCCACTCCGGGTTGGCTCATAAACTTTCATGTCTTACGTTAGCTGCATATCTGCTATGCATGGCTGCCTTAGGACCGTGTATGTATTGTGTGGCCGAAACCTCCTAGGTCAGAGCATCTCCGTACCCGGGTGATCCATGGAGACCCATGTAACGAAGAAGGACGTAAGGGATCGATGCACGCCTCATCATTGCTATCATTTTAGTAGGATGAAAGTTAATATGGCCTGAGCTTCTGCTTGCACTGGGATTGAACCCAACCTGAAACTTGATGAAACCAAAGTAGCAGAAAGACACCAGAATTGTAGGATCCAATGTCTCTTATCTCTTCTTTGTGTCTATTGAAACAAAAGACTTTCAGTCAAATTATGCCATTAGTGATATAATATGTAATCTTCATTCAGATTAATATATTGGATATTTTACATCATTCTCCATGAACTCACGGCCAAGTCAAGACATGTTTTATGCTCTACAGCAAGAAATGTGAATGGCTTTTTCAAGGTGTATAGTAAATTTGGTGAAGTCTCAAAAGTCAGGGAAAGATCTGTTTAGATCAGTATGTTTGCCTTGTAGTGTGTGATCATCAGCAGCCTAATATCCAAGCTCAGTCTCACCGATAGAGCTCTGCAAAGTTCTCTGGAGCAGTAATGGATAGTGGTGCTAAGTATTGCCTGGTAAATTTGATATCTATGTTCAAACATCTATTAACACACCTGAAGTACACCTCAGGATCTCAAGCATGACAGCAAAATACCTCCCACAGAGATAAAATGATGAAACACACTACTGATCATACACAGTAAACTGGGTAGCTGCTTACTCAACCATCCAGAAAGTACTTTTGGGTTCCTTAAAGGGTAGGAAAGTGCTATACAAATGCTACTTGTCGTGCTGAGCTTATAATGAGAAAAACACAGAACTACAAGTACTATAGTGTAAAGAAAAACAATGATTAGATGAGCTACACAAGCAGTGCTTAATTTGAGCCGGAGCTTTCCGGTGCTGAGCACCAGCACTTAATTGGTTACCGGTGCTCGGCACCGGCACCTAATTGTCAACAACACACTTGGGGCAGTCAGCCACAAGGTGGCGCTGCTCATGTAATTTAGAGATGAGCATTATAACAGCTGTTTAGGAAAACAATATACATAAAAAAATTACTAATACCTGCCTCCCCAGCCATTCCTTTAGCTTTGGGGGCCTGGAATAATCTGCACTGTTGCATTTACCTGCCAGAGAGATGGTTAGTAGTTGTTTTGGCAGCAATGGCAGGGGCGATGGTTGCTACAAGCTCCAGTGGCCTCCTGGTCACAGCCCTGGCACTTAATATTTTACAAATTAAGCACTGTACACAAGTAGGGAATGTGGATTTTTCAGAGCTCTTCACGTGTGCGATCTATACTGCAAGTGTAGTATTCTTGCAGTCTTGTTAACATGCGCCTTGTAAACATGGTAAATAAAAGAGAGTGACAAATAGACCACTAGAGAGTGTTGGAGATAAATTACAGATTTTTCTGATTAAGACAAAACCACCGAAAATGACAACAAAATTTAAATGTGCACCTTGCACGCGTGTCGAAAAACAATACTGAAAATGGGTTAAGTTGAACCATCCAGCACCGTAAAAGTGTGTTTGGTTAGGTAGAGAATGTTAGAGTCAATAAACAGTGATTTTGAGATTAATTTTTATAACTAATTCATTATATTTTTAACAGAGGTGTCATGAAGATGAAATATGAACGCTTAGCTTTTCTTGAATGACTGTCTAAAACATCTAATGGTGCAAAACGTTTATGTTGCATGTTAGAGCTTAGAAATTGCTAATTTAGATACCTAATAATATGTAGATTTTAGATTTATGGAAACTATTTTGATCAGCTGCTTTTTAAAATAATTTTACGCATTGCTATTTTTGAAAATGTAGTAGTCCATAATCACAATTGCGCATTTATGTGAATTATTCACTGACAAACTGTGAGAAGCTAGCCTGGTATTTGATGTACACTTATGTAAGTGGTAACCTTGCACCAGTCCAGACAACCCTTATGGTGATTTAAGAGGTCTTAGACAACCTTAGAAAGCTCTATAAGTGGTAGCTGTGGAGACCAGCCTTCAGGCTTAGACCAGAATGAATGTAAAGCCGCTTGTTTTATCAGAATGCAATCTTATAGTATAGATTATGTGAAAAAGAACCACACTAGGTATTTATAAAAATATGTATTTATTATATAATTCTCTCTAGCACATAGAAATATCTCCTACCCCACATTGACACGTCCATACTCCCAGGGAGGGTTTAATGTGCATAATTTTGAATTGTACTATTTTTGCGCCCAGGCTCACTTTGCGCACTATTGGTTTCATCCCCCTCGATATACACCCCAAGTCGCAACAGAACATTGGTTGGCGCATCCTATCCAGCTAGACAGGGTCATCCTGGCAGAACCTGAGAACCGACCAGTGAGACCAACCTCAGTAGACTGTACTGTTAAAGCCTGGCAATGCCTTACCCGCATGCTTAAGGCACCGGTACTTTATTCCCCCTTGCTTCCACTCACGTTTCACCCAAATATGCCGGTTCTTCAGGAAGGCATATTTGCTAAAACCAAACCTAAGTTTAAAATCACCTGTTGTGGTGACCTCTACATGTATGGTAAATTTCCAGATGTGTCCCAATTATTTCAAGGAGCCCAGCCGTCACCCATAGACATTTTTGTATATGTTCGACTGCGACAGGGAGTAAGGGAATACATGCCATCATACCCCATGGAGCCTCCCACAGTTGCCCCATTGCACAACATGCTGCGTACTGCAGATGCTTCACACCTTGTTTCTACTTTGTACCATAACCTTTACACTACACTGGAGTTCCCTCCTAGCCCTGCGCGCGCCTGGTGGAGCACTGAATTGGGACATGATATTATCGACCAGCAGAGGGAATATAACTGTAAGCAGACTGAGCTTGCCTCCTCAAATAGTAGGCTGCGCATTACGCATTACACATTTTTGCAGCGTCTCTATTACACTCCTGCCAGGTTACACCGGTATGGACTACGGGACAGTGCTCTTTGTGATAGGTGCAGGACAGACAATGCTGACTTTCTCCATCTCGCATGGGATTGTAGTGCAGAACATTCATATTGGCAGCAGGTGTTTGCGGCACTAGAGCTCATGACTATCCTAGAACTACCACGGTCCCCTCTGCTAGCGTTGCTTGGATATACTAAGGAGATACCAGTGGCTAAGCGTAAATTCGCCACATTTAGCATACTACTAGCCAGACGTAGGGTGGTCTGCAGATGGGGCAGGGGCAGAGCGCCAAAATTTAAGGATTGGCTGGGAGATATGATCCTTTGGCAGGAACAAATACGCAGCTACTCTGAACTGCTCCCACTACCGTCCCGACCTCAAGACATTTGGGACCCCCTTACTATGTACCTTATCGAACATCCACTCGAACCTACCGCGGACTTAAGCACACAGCTTCTATAGGTGGATCAATTACTGAGCTGCTTAGGGGAAAATGCACTCAAGTTATTGCTATGTTAGGCCCAAGAGGAGGCCTCTCTGACTTTATATACCCTTATGTGTGGGGGAGGGAGGTCGAGTGGAATATGTATCCATGATGTTTTTTTTGTGCCACGTCTATATGCCTCTAATGCTTCTACCAGATGGGAAATCCCTGTCGATGCTGTACACGATTATGCTCTGATGTAATTCATGTACTGGAACAAATGCTGGTGATGTTTGTATAATGGTTAAAAAAAAAAAAAGAAAAAAATATATATCTCCTACCCAGAGATATGCACAATGCGCATACTACTTTAGCTAATAAACACAGTAAATAGCACAAAATATACAGTGGCCCCAGGGTTAGACCAAACCATATACTAAGAAAGTGGTATAAGAACCATGACTCGTGTCAAGACAATGTCAAGAGGGCGTAGAAGTGCTGGGGACCCAAGGAACCACCCAAGGTGAGTAGATGGGGATCCCATGGAAAGCATGTGCAGTGTGGGAACACGACTGCGTGCTCCGTACAACTCTACGTGTAAGTCACGGTTAGAGTTTTAAAGATTTAGGACACTTCCCAGTGGACCCTGAAGAAACTCTGTGGAAGACAGAAGGTTGGAGAGCCACCCCACCGGTGGACACCCTAGTACCCACGTTACCTACACCAGGGAAGCCAGGTGCATATGTGTGAAGTGGTGTTGGAAACCTCTGTCAAACCAATTGGAGGACTTCAGGAAAGTGCCACTTCTGGAAGAGGAGAAAGTGTCTAGTCTAATCTGAAGGTGGATTCAAGATGAGAGGTACCTGCAAGCAGAAGGGACAGAGTCTATGTCACTCAGGAGTGACCAAGAGACTTGGAAGACGAGTACCCACCGATGTCAGGTGTTGCAGGATGGAAGACGATGACCTTGACTCTGCAGCTGTGAGGACCAGGCAACACTGAGGAGGACCAGGAGTCATGCACGAGGTGTCCCATGAAGGATGTCAAGTGCTGAAGGGTCAGTGTCAGGCGAGATCACTAACAAGCCTTGGCTAAAGCAACCAACGCAGGAATCGAAGAAGGAGCAACATCGGGAACAGCAAAGTCAAGGGGACTCACCAAGAGCAGGAGAGTTAGGGCAGACCCCAAGCAAACAGGGGAACCCAAGAGAAGCAAAGGTGATCCACAAATGGACCCACAGGCCGGAGGCACTGGAATCGCGAGAGGGCCTCAAGCAGCTCACCAAAAGATGCAGCCCACAATGCACACGATGCAGTGTGTCTGAAGATTCTGGTCACTGGAGGTACTCGAGGTTGGGGCTACTTGGAGCCCGAAGATCTTCTTGGAAAGAAGTCAACAAGCCTTTGCAACTGCAGGTTGACGTGGAGCACAGGGGTCAGGTTATTGCAACTCCCACAAGAGATACTGGCCTCAAACATTATGAGAGGGCAGGGCAGGCCTTGGGAGCTGTGAAATACCACCACCTGTGTTGCAGAACCTTACGGAGTCCGGAGGAGCTCAGGATCAGCAGACCGGTCGACTTAGTTACGGTGCCTGCGAATGCAGGGGAGTGACTCCTTCACTCCAAGGGAGATTTCTTCAAGTGTCTTTGATGCTTCACAGGCCTTGGAAGGTTCCTGTTTGATGCACAGACGATGCAGCAGACTGACAGGGAGACGAAGTCAGGTCCAAACAAAGTCCAGCCAAGTCCAGAGTGCCCAGATGGTAGAAGTGCAGTGGTGTCTGATCTGAATCTTATCCCACGACGAATCTAGGGACCTACACCCATGTAAGCCCTTAAGTACCTTTGGGAAAGAGTTGGGAAGATTCTGGGGACCCTTCCAGGGGAGGGTCTGGACAGTGGGGAGGTTACTCCCATGTCCTTTGTCCAGTTTTGTGCCAGAGCGGGAGCCAACGGCTCCCAGGACTGGTTTGAATTGGACTATGCACAGGGACACCAAATTTGCCCCTCGTGCAGACTGAGTGGCGCTAGCAAGCGCAGCCACCCCATCCCAATACACTAAATCCTGTCTGGGAGGTGGTCACACCTCCCTGTGACATGATGCCTATTGTTCTGCCTTCCCCAGCTTGAGCTTAGCTCAGCAGCAGGAGGGTAGAATTGTGTCTCTGGTCGGCAGCAACCATTTTGGGCTGTCTGGGTCAAAAAGGCTGGTACCGGAAACACTGGGAGTCTAACGGAGGGCTCTTCCAGTGCTTGAAATCATACCTCCTGTGAGAAGTTGGCCTGATATATGATGTCACTAATTCTAGTGTACACCTTGTATCAGTCCAAACAACCCTTATGGTGATTGGTTGTAAAGTCAACCTTATAGACCAGCTATCCTAGTGGTAGCATGGACAAGAGCAGTCTTAGGCTAAACTCTGAATGGCATGTGAAGCCAGCTGTTATACCATATGTAATCCCTTGAATACCAAATGAAAGGACACCACAACAGATATAAATAAAAATAGAATGTATTTATTCTAGTCAAACCCTCAGCACTCTTTATGAAATTCGAGGTAAGTACAACACAGTCTTATTTAAGCATACATTAAGTCACACAGGTAAGCAATACAGTTAGGCCCTAGGGGCCACGCAAACCATATACTAAGTAAGTGGTATAAGAACCACTGTCACGAACACAGGATAGGCCTAGGGAATCGCTGGGGCTACACTATACTACCAAAGGTTAGGAAGTGGGAGGCCCACGGGATTCAGGTGTAGAGTGGAAACACTCACACGTAATGCGTAAAAGTCGATAGAAATGCAAGTTATTAGAAATTAGCAGTTTTAGGACACTTCTGGTATAGCTAGGAAGTCGAGACTTGGAAACTAGACCCTAGGATAGTCAATACCCTTGTGAGCACCGAAGTACTCAAGTTACCTAGCCCACGGGCTGCGGGTGCATAGGTGTAAACTTGCGTCGGGTTTCGTCGTTGACTCCTATGGATGCCTGAAGGAAAGTTGCTGACAGGCAGTCAGTGAAGAGTGTCCGGTGGATCCCAAGGATGGAATCAAGAAGGAAGGATACCTGCAAGCAGAAGGGACAGAGTCTAGGTCACCAGCCAGGAGCCGGGAAGGAACCAGGAAGGAACCAGGCGATGTCGTGCAGATGCAGGTGAAGAGGTGAAGCTTGTCGCAGCAGTCACGGGTACCAGGAGGCGTCGAGGACGACCAGGACCAGGAGGTGAGCTGTCCCACGAAGGCTCTTGCTGTCGGCGGCGTTGAAGTCGAGTCAGGACCCAACAAGCCTTGGCAAGTGGAACCCACGCAGGATGCAGGACTTGCTGCTGGTGCAGACCAGGAAGGTCTGGGGTGCTTCTCTTTCACAGAGGAGCGGGTGCCAGTCTGGAGGAGCCGGACCAGCAAGTTGAAAACAAAGGTTCGTCGCCGCAGAGGTCACTAGCCAACGGGCCAGCAACCGGACAACACGTCGAGCAACTCAGGTGCAGAAGGGCCCCACGCAGAACACGTGAAGTGTGGGGAGCTGATCTTCTTTGCAGATGGTGCTCGGGATGGGGGCTTCCCAATTCCCAAAGCACAGCCTCGAGGGAGCCTCGGAAGTCGCGCTAGTCAGGTACTAGCCACCTTTCCCAAGTCGCCGGTCCCTCGTCGCCTCCACGGGTCTCAGCTTCGCTGTAGATGTGGATCTGGGTCAGAGGTGTCTGGAAGTCTCGGCGCTGGTCAGTCTCTGCAGTCGCCCCTCATAGGATCAGTCGCAAAGCAAGCAGCAGTCGCTGGATGGTGCCTGGTTGCCCAGGGTGGTCACTCCTTGGCCACAAGGGAGATTTCTTCAGTCTTCTTCCTGAGGTCGAATGTCGAAGGTCCAGAGTTTCTGTTCAAGTTGCAGATTCAGGATAATCTAATTTCGCAGGCTCAGCTACCTACTGATATACTGGGCTAGTGGGCTGGGCTACCTGCAAGGTCCCTCCATGGGTGGAACCTGGAAGGGGAGTGGTTACACCCCCTTTCCTTTGTCCAGTTTCGCGCCAGAGCTGGGGCTGGAGTGCCCCAGCGCCGGTTTGAACTGGACTATGCATGGGACACCTTGTGTGCCCCAGGCAGTGTCTAGTTTCATTCAACCCTCCCTGCCCCAATACACTAAAGTCTGTCTGGGGAGGTGCTAGCACCTCCCCAAGCAGGAAACCTATTGTCCAGGCCTCCCTGGCTGGGAGGGCTCCCAGCTGCAGGAGGTCAGACTCGTGTCTGTGGCAGCAGCATCCATTTTGTGATGCTGAGGCTTTGGTCAGAGTTAAACAGCAAAGTAGGATTTTAACATGTCTCTCCCTCTAAAAGGGAGGAATAATATCCTCATCACCAGAAATGGTATGGGGGTATTATTCGAAAGTGTTAGACACCTTACACGACATGTTTTGATAAAGCCAAACCATAGTTACCATAACCGTTTAAGATTATAAGGCACTTTAAGAGTATATGGTAGGCTATATCATAGAACAGCTATAAGGACATGGTTCCGAAAGCTGCAGACAGGCTCAGCTCATGGTAGAGCACCATCTCACATGTTACCAAGCACTCTGCCTCCAGGATTGTTACGGCCTGCCATAGGAGT
Organism: Triturus cristatus; assembly: GCF_964204655.1. Classification (NCBI taxonomy): domain Eukaryota; kingdom Metazoa; phylum Chordata; class Amphibia; order Caudata; family Salamandridae; genus Triturus; species Triturus cristatus. Next base: position 1,190,074,371 of record NC_140592.1, read on the forward strand.
GGTTGATAGGTACACATGTGTCTCTATATAGGGTAGGTATAGGAATACTACACCTAAGCAAGGGGTGATTACACGACCTTGCCCCAGCTGAGTGATCAGCCAGTTGTGTCTGATTGGAAGGCCAGGCCAGGAGTGGCATAATACATGCTGCAGCCCCTGGGAGGCCTAGGGTACACCTATGCCCTGGGTACCTAGGGTACACTGTACAGGGTCCAATAAGGTGATCCTTACCAATTGGGTATGTACCTAGGGTACATGGAGTCCATTTTAAAGAGAGAGCAGACAGCCTGAGACCCTGAACGGCAGGATCTCAGGCCAACTAAGTCAAAAAACCAGCTAGACACTAGGAAAAAAGTTGGGGGTAACAATAGTCAGATATCCACCTTCCTACACCTCCCACACCATTTACGGTGTGGGAGGTATGATTCCAACATGTTTGATACCAAACATGATAGGATTCGTTGCAGCTGTTTTCGAGATGGTCATCGCGTAATGACGTGGTGCCCCTCTATATAGTTAGGCTGTCCTGAATTCGGTTTAAACCGAATCTAACCGATACTACCCTACCGGATGAAAATCAGCGCACTCGGTTTAAACCGAGTGTCACTGATTTTCATTGCTGTTGCACCACTTGGCCACTTGATGGAGCTAGGGAGCAAATGTTGCCATTCTATTGCAATTTCGTGAGAATCTCCCCAATTTTAACCACGTATATCAATGAGGAAAAAAACGCTTTCTGTTCATTTAGATTAAAATGAGCCCTTGTTAAACACTACCGGAAGGTGGGCTTGTGCCAGGCGCGCACCACCCATTGGACTCAAAGGCCCCCCCGTCGCACATACAGCCGCACCCGGGCACTCCACAGGTCTTTAAAAGACCATTTGCAAGTTAATGAGGCCTCGCTGTTATTTCACCCCTTAAGAGCCCCTGCAGCTCTTAAGCCCCCCCCCACCGAATGTGTGGACGGACTGACAGACTGTGGATGTAGGGTGTGCGGATGGAAGGACGGGCGGGGACAGATCCGATAGAGGTTCATGAGCGGAGCGCCTACCTGCAGAGGTCCCTGCTGCCCTCAGGGTCCGGAGGAATGCATGAGGTGCGGCGGTCACTCCCACCGACGGTGCCCGCCTCCAGGGCAGGGGTCCCTCCGTGCGGCGGAGCAGAAGCGCCTGGAGCGTGGGAGGAGGGGCACGGGCAGAGAGAGGGGGCGCGTGAGGCACCAGCCTCCCCCAAACACGCTCTGCTGTCCAAGATGTTTTCGTTAATCTGCAGAAGATTCAAAAGTGGATGTTCAACAATATACTCATATAAAATCCAGATAAAACAGGCTACCTCCAAATGTTAGCAAGATTCCAGAACAAACAAACAAGCGCTTTCTGGACTAACTTATGATAGTTGGTTTCCTATCATAGCCTGTCAGGTGAAACCTTTCGGAATTTGGCTCAACTTACATCTTTTCACGAGCGACCGTGGTGAAAATAAACAGCGTCTATAGCCCGAGCTACCCAGTTTGTAATAAAAGAACTGAAACCCTTTCTTCAACCCTGACTTCAGATTCATAGCCCAATCAGGACTTCTCTCTGGAATCTCTTATGCCAATTCTATCCTTGGTGGTATACCTACATCTTATATAATACCCATTAAAGCAGCTTTTCACTCTACAGCCAGACTTCTATCTGCAACAACAAAAGAATCGCCTCAGTACTAAAAGACTGGCAATAGGTTCTGTTGACGTCGTGGTGTGCCAGTGAGAAGTGCTTGGAACTACCTGCAGTGTAACGTGCTAATTCTTCCAGCAATAGTCAGAATGGCGATGCAGGCGGTCTAGAAGAGGTGAAAAAACAACTAAGCCTCATTAACTAGCGAATGGTCCGTGAAGTACTGGGAGCGGGGGCGGGGGGGGCGGCGGCTGTGTGTGTGCCCGAAGCTAATTCAGCCCGGGCTGACGGGGGAGAGGGGTGGGGGGTGTATGCACTGACCGTAACCTGCCAGGCCAGTGCAAACTCTTGCATCCCTCTGTTTCTCTGCCTGCCATTGGGCTCCATGCTTCTGAAAGGCGATAAAAAACACGTGAAGTTGCTTTCAAATGTCCGATCCTGCAGCAGCACACTTCCAAAGTCCATCCATGACAGAAACCCGATTGAAGGCCCCATTCTCCCGATTATTATTATTTTTTTTAAATCTCCCACTTTGCTTTTCTGAAATGCTGGCATGTATGTTATTGTACCCTGCAGATGGGAAACCTATGACGTAGCATCAGTGCGGGCCTCTGGTGTGGTCATCAGAGCTCCAAGTGAGGCTGCCAGGGCTGGGCTCTGGATGAAGCCTGCATAACCCATGGAAGGCCCCGGGAGATGCTTCAGTAGTTTGCGCAACAAAAAGGGACCCCAGGTTTCTAGCAGCACTGACAAGTGTGTGTGTGGGTGGGTGGAGCGGCACCCTGCTCCTCAGGCCGCCAGAATGGTATTTACAACTATGGCTTAAAAGATTCAGCCCCCCCCCCCCGAAATTTTTTCTTACCCACCCCCCCTCTGAAATTTGGCTCTAGTTGCGCCTCTGCTGTGCAAAGTTAGATTTAACCATAACTACAGAGGCGCCAGTAAAGCCTCTAAATAGTATGTTTTTTGTGTGCGTGCGTTTTTATCAATAACATCTCCATGTAAATTCATTACATAGTGGTTGCAGCTTTTCTGTAGTAAAGGTTAGAACATGTAATCCGTAGGAAAAGTATTTTGGGTTTTGCAAAAAAAACTTTGTTTTTCCCCCCTTCTTAGAGCCCCTGCATCTCCATTCTGCCGATTGCTGGAAGAATCCCCCCCCCCCCCGAAATTTGACTGTAGTTGCGCAACTGTGTCATTTAGTCGGTGGTTCTCAGTCCTAGAGGCCGTGAATGCAATTTTATCTATGTGGCGACCGTTTACTGATTTTTTGCTTAGTGATGATGCAAAAGGCAAGAAATGTGAGGATCTTCGGGTGCATATTGATAGCGATGTAAAAAAAAGTACATTGTACTGCATTCTTAGATTCCTACAGGAAAACATGACTGCTGTAGTGGACATAATCAAAAAACTAGAGTCAGAAAACACCCTGGTCTACCAAGTGTTCAGCATAATTGGTGTAGATGTCAAACATCTCCTCGAGAGTAGGCTAGGCAACACTTTTAGTGACTTTGGCACTGCAACATGTTCCCTGTTAGAATGCTTGCCACTTGGTAAGCAGAGAAGTGTTGAGGACCAATTCAGGAAATTTTATTTCACAATGCATGAGAAATGGCTAGCTATGATGCATAGAAATGTCCCTTCACCAACCATGGCGTTTGAAGCCAATAAAGCCTCACTTTGGTACTCTGCGCAAGTGTTAGATCCCTTCCGTAAAGGGGAATTTTCTCCAGATTTTGCGAAGTACAGCTTCATTTTTGACCGCTTTAACACTCGGAGGGCATATGCACCCAGTTCAACGCATATGTCGCAGAACCTGGCCCAGAGAATGTCAACCTTGTGGTGCACCAGTACTGGCATGGAAAGCTACGTCAGTGGCCAGAGTTGGCAAATTGTGTACTGTCTGTTTTGGCGTTGCCAGTCTCAAGTGCCAATGTCGAGAGGGCCTTTTCCCAAATAAAAGTGTACATGGGTAGGAAAGAGAGAGCGCGAATGACCAAAGATTCACTGAAAAAATATTGTATGGTGTACTACAATAAATTCGACTTGTAAAAATGTATTTTAACCTCATATACACTGTACATAGACTGTCTATATTCCATGCACCAATTAAGAAAGCAAACAATAATAAAAGCAAAGCGTCCCATAAACACCGGTAAAACACCGTTTCAGTTGTTTTTTTTGGGGCGAAAATGAGTAACCACTGAAAAGCACTGTTTTTTTGAGGTTTTGAAATCACTGGAAAACACTGAAAAAACACCACCAGAATTCACCAAAAATAGAAACTGAAAACAGGAAAGCCTATATATAGTATATGGCTGCTTCACCGACAACCCGGAAGAATGGACTCCGTAGGCTGCAGGGGTGTCCTTCTCATGCAGGGGCACCCTCTCACCTAGAACAAAGCACCCTGACCTCAGGATTACAAAGGCCTGCTATAGGGGTGACTTAGGTTTTAAGTGCAGTGATCCTCGATATAGGAAAGTGGTGCTAGCACCAGCTTACACTGGCTGCAATGGCAGGCCTGTAGTTCCATTTTGAATGGTCTCTCATGGGTGGCATAACGCGTGCTTCAGCCCATGGGAGACCTCTGGGGTACCTATGCCCTGGGTACCTTAACCTTAGTACTATATTCTAGGGTTTTATAAGGGTACCCCAGTATCAAATCTGGGATGTACCGAAGTACTGAACACAACAGTTTAGAGGGAAAGCAGATAGACTGGGGTCCTGATTAGCAGGGTCCCAGTCAGACTCTTCAAAAACAGCTTAGCATCAGGCAAAAAGTGGGGGTAACCATAGAAGCAGATCCTACTTTTGTACACAAACAGTATAGAATGGTTATATATGATATATTTGAGGGCTTTTATAATGTCTTTGAACATAAATTAGGAGTTTTACACTAGTTTAAAGTTGCATGAATTAACTTTTCTCGTTTGGCTTTGTCTTTCCATGACCTGATGCAATGAACTTTGACACGTTTCCAAATGTTGCTTATTTGTTCTGATCATGTCACATTTCTTAAAGGACAACCCCAGCATTTTTCCTTAATTCTCTTTTGTGTAGATTTCATGAGTACCTAACCTTTTGACTGTGTCCATGGACAAAGCAACAATGCTAAAGCTTTTTGTCGACAAACCTATGAGGATGCAATGCACTATCTTTTCTCACAAATTGTATGGGAAAAGTTCCTGGAGTATCAATTTGAACCTGTTAAACAGAAGAGTGATCACTTGGGATCACTCCACAGTGGTGGACAACGACATCATGATGACAAATATGCACTATGAAGACTAATGGATTTAGGAGGAGTGAACTCCCCTGCTTCTTCTTTGTTTATTGCTGCCGGAGGAGTTTTTGGCAATGCTCCTGAGAACTGTTGCAGTTGCCATTGTTCCTTGACCAGGGGCGGCTAACAACTTAAAAAATTGGAGAGGCCCTGCAGGCCGTAAAACTCACTGATATGTTGCCTTTCTTCTCTCTCAACCATGACGAGCAGAAAAGGAAGGTGGTTTACTTTCTGAATGCGAGACCAACCAATCCTGGAGCTGCACAGTAGCTCCAGGATTGGTTGGAACAGGCTAACCCAGCGTTAATTTTGAGGCTGGGTGCCTGTACCTGCAACGTCTTGGCTGTTTTACAACACTGGGATTGCAGGCTCTGAAGTGCGTGTGACAGATTGGCCGGCAGTGTACAGCCGGCCAATCTGTCATGTGCACTGAGCACTTGAAGCAGTCATCCTGAAATACGCAGGAATCTGTCTGCCCCGCCCCCACCATCACGATTGCGCTAGCGCAGTTGGTGGCACACAGAATACTGCTGGCAGCAGGCGGGGCAACACTCCTCTGCCTTAACGGTGGAGCCATCTCTGTCCTTGACTCTATTCTGCATGCCAAACTATCTTATATCCTATTGTCTTATGCTACCAAACTTATCTGCTGGGCTGTCTGGTGAGAATCCAGACCTGAACCTGTGATAAATGCTCCATTTCTTTTTGTCTATACGTATGTACCTTCCCCTAGTGGACTTTAACTTGAATCCTGTGTCTCTTTGAGAGATTTATAATTGAACCATCCTGTAACCTTGGAAACCATCCTTTGGATTCTTTGATTTGATTTACTAAATGTTTCGAATTTATTAATTTTGAATCTCTACTACAATAATTCATTTATTTTAAAGAACTGTTAGTTATTTATCTGAGATTAATGTTCTTTCTTTAAAACTGTGCTTGGGAGTCGGCTACCACTTAATGGTCCTCATTGGGTAGACTGACAGGGGGTTATCCTAGATTCCACCCCGTACAACTATGAATAAAGATCCATCCGAGGACCAAGGCCTCTGTGGTAAGGTATGCCAAGTAAGGATTTGTGATATAGCACTCCTATGGGCCCGGTGCTAGATTGAATGTTTGTTAAAAAGTGCTACCCCTGCCACAGGAGTGATGTGCAAAGCTGCCAAAGCCCTTAGAGTGTCCATCAGATAAAAAGCCCTGCTGCCCATGAGTTCTATCTCCTGGCCCAGTCACACAGCTGCAGCACCAGGGTTCCAGAACTGGAACTGAGGGCTCTTTGTTCTGATCTGCCAGTGAGCATGGAAACATCGGATGGGGTGGCAGAAACAAGCTCCTTCAAGAAAGGCTACACATCCTCTTCACTTTTACCCAGGCGGTAAGGCTTCTTTGTTTCACTAAATATTTCTCCTGAAGACAACCCGGGGTGTAACAATGGTTCATCAGGTGCAGTGGTACCGGTGCCAGAAGGAGTGAGGGCCCACCTGATTCCTGATTATTGTAGTAATTTACTAGTCAAACAGTAATAAGTGGGACCAACCTTCCTTACATTCACCAAGACCCACTGCATCCTTGCTATGCCACTGTCGAGAACTAAAGTGTGGTTGCCTCCGGCCATGTACATTACTGATACAATATTTATTGAAAGGATAGACAAGAACTGGTTCACAAACCAAAACCACCCTTAACATTCACTCTGACCTTGAAACTAAACTCCCCAGCCTCCCTTTATAAACAATGACATCTGTGTAAATAATTAAAGGGCCAGTGCACATGGCAGTCTCTAAGAAATACGTCTTCAGTCATAAGACCCACATAATTAAGTTATTCATAGATTTTTACTGCATTTCAATCTCCAAGAATATCTACTGTGGCTATAGGTTGTCATATATGAACATAACTATGCTAGGGTCTATAAAGGATGATGGTAACCCTACTTAAATGACATTGGGAGAGCTGACCCCAATAATTCACACACACCAAAATCTTACCTTTCACCACCCTCCACAACATCAGGCCCAACAATTAGCAGAGTAAATCAAATAGTGACTGGGACCACTCAATAATGGAGTTCTAGATCAATATAAAGTGAAAGAGTTTTATTACAAAAATCTCATAATAAGCAATTCTGAAAAATGAGTTAATGCCATAAAGCCTCCGATACAAAGTACAAAATCAGAAATCTTTAAATCCTAAATGGCCATTAAATCCTAATAAGCAGTAAAGTCCCTCTAGAATTTGAATGTCAGACTCCTAAAGAATGCTGACAGTCAGTGTTTAATTTTAAAAGAATAAGTGCCGGAGCTCTCTTTAGAAAGCTACTGCAGCTTGCACCACTGTAGAATGGAAGCCGGGTCAAATGTAGAAATAAGAAATCCAGACAGGCTTCATTGAAGTTCAAGAAACAGCTTTAATCCAGAGGTTACAAACCCACGACTCTTTTCTCCAAGATCCCCAGTCTGAATGCTTACTTACAAACATGCATTCTAAACTCTAGAACAACAGAGACATGAATGTTCCCTTCCTTAAAGGAACAAGTGAATATAATACATCTAATAAATTCTACATGTAACACATCCCCCTTTCATACACAGGCAAACAAAACAGAACACACAATACTCCACATAACCCCAATACACACAACATACAATTCATAAAAACAACAAATTAATAGTAAACAAATTCTTCACTTCTGAACGGTGAAACCCTAATCCTAGAACTGTGCCTAAGCACCACATTGTCACCAGCACCAACACTTCCCCTACCAACATCTGGAACAACACTGTCACTAGGACACAACCTGGTGTTATTATCACCTTCTCCCCTATTTTGCAAAGGAATGGAATTTCCAGAATTACCGACCACATTGTCACTCTTACTATTCAAATCACACAAATCAAATCCATCCGTATGATCAGAATAATTACCTTGAAACCTCATTTTCTCAGAAATTATCTTAGCTTGTTCCTCGTTGAGTTTAATCACAGCATTGCGACTCCACCATCCCCTATCTTGCAACATGACTGCCATATCAGAGACTCTTAACACCTTGGCTGGCTTTGAAAATTTCGAGTGGCCTTTCACAACTCTAATAGGTTTCTTAATAAGGACCCAATCACCAGGAACTAAAGAAGTAACTTTAACATGTTTCCTCGCATCATAATTGGCCTTACAAACCTGCTGTTTTCGTTTCACAAATTCTCTAACTTTACGCAAATCAATTTCCTGATAATCATCTTGTTCAACCTTTCCCTTCAACCACGATGGACTGAACCTTGAAACAGGTTTCCTACCCCTCAATAACAAATAAGGAGAAATGTTAGTGGTTGAATGTGGAGTAACATTGTAACTCCATACCTTATCACAAATATATCTTTGTACCTCCAAACCATTGTTCACAGCGGTTTGTACACCTTCTTTCAACATTTTATTTGCCCTTTCTACCAAACCATTAGAAGCAGGACTATATAATGGTAATGTGGAAATGTGGATTTTCCTGATCAGTTATGTCCCCTATCTTGGACCCCAACGGTTCTATATGCATGTTACAAGTACATGTATGTTCCCTCCAGTTCCAGTTTCTAAGACGCAAACATATGTGTGTCTTCCGTCGACATGTTCTCTGTCAGATCCGCCATCAATGGGCTGGATATTCGATTCCTAAGTATGAAAGGCCACCGACTTTATATGGCTAAGTTACTCCATTTTTACAGTTCAGGCAAGTAGGCCCGATTCTGTCCTCAAAGCCTTTCCCTGCTCTCTGTCTTTGACAGCTTCAGCTTGAGCTCGCATCTGTATCCATGAACTTTGTCCTACTCCCTGTGCAGCTAACGGTGCCTGCCTCGGCCAGTTTTCGCCTGCCTGCCAAGAAGTTGTATTTCACCTTCGAATTATCTATTTTGCTCTTCAGCCGATGCATTCCTGTCTAGTGATTTAGGTAAACATTTCCTTTAGCTCACAAGCAAGAACTCAGCCTTTCCGTCCTCCTGCAAGTGATTCATAGCCCTGCTGCCATGGAAAGTTTTCTGCCCCTCGCATCTCATATAGACACTTAGACGCTTGTACACGCACACACAGTTAGTATAGAATAGATTCCGTCCGAGAGTCCTTCCTTGTGGATAACATAGTTCTCCAAACATAGGATGGTAGATATGATTTGGGATTAGGTTGACTTGACCCCCCAGACTTCTCGTCTCCACATGTAGAGCTAAATGTCAAGTCCCCTTCACCCCCTAGTTGCACGTCAATTACACGTCATGCTGCTGCGCGCGCATCTATGCCAAGTATTATCTTATAGATCCACCTATGTCTGATAATGCAAACCAATCATGTTTCTTTTATTCCTTATTACGCCTAGTTTCGATTACGTACCTGTTTTGTCACTCTTCTTATCAAATGTTACGCCTTCTACATTCGTTTCATTGTAATGCACTTATTATAAAAATACATGTCTGTCAATAAATTATTGTACTTCACTTCCTGAACCCTCGTGGTGACGGAACCTGAAGGCCGCGACTCGAGTCGGCCATTTTGAATGGAATAAAGCCCATTTAGAAAACCTCTTATACCACGGATTCTGCCTCTTGTTATTTTGAGCTATTTTACTTTATTTTAGGATTCCGTATGAAATTCAGTCCGGTATTTTATTTACCACAGTACTAACAGGTGTTTAACTGAAACTTCATTTAAGAAACTCTTGAACTCATTTGAAGTGAAATGAGTACCATTGTCAGTCACAATTTCAGAAGGGAGACCTTCAATTAAAAATAGACGCTGCAAAAAGGAGATAGCAGCTCTTGAGTCTGAACTCTTAACAAATGAAAAATATAACCATTTTGAGAAATAATCGATTATCACAATCAAAAATCTACTATCATTACCTAGTATATTGAAAGGACCAGAAAAATCCAACCCTAGTTTTTGCCACGGACCCTTGGGCCACTCAACAGGACACAAAGGAGAAATAGATGTACGCCAATGTTTATCCGAACACAAACATTCGGGACATTTATCCACATACCCCTTGACCTGACCGTCAATGCCTGGCCACCAGTAAACATCCTTGATCTTCCTAACTGTACTGGAAATCCCTAAATGTCCCTCATGGGCCATACTAATGATTTTATTCCTTAAACACTCAGGTGGGACAATTTTATCATCTCTCAACAAAATGTCATTGACAATAGAGAGTTCAGCTGCAACTTGCGAAAAACATTTATCCTGCATAGATAAACTTCTATCACATGGCCAACCTAGAACTAAAAATGTTTTAACACGCTCCAAACAATGATCTTTCTGTGCACACTCAATCCATTCTTCCTCAGATAATTTACTAATCTGTGTAACATCATTGATGGTAAAAACAACATCAGAATCACTATTGTTATCAAAATCCGCAATCTCCTTATCCAACGGAATTCTAGACAGACAATCTGCCCTAATGTTTTTACCACCTGGTATATATTTAATATCGAAGTGAAATTCTTGCAATCTAGCAAGTAATCTAATTAACCGTGAGGAGGCCTTGTTCGAGTTGCTATCACCCAACATGTATATTAACGGCTTATGATCTGTAAAAAGTTGAAATCTCGCACCCCAAATATACATCTTGAATTTTTCTACAGCCCAACAACAAGCCAGAGCCTCACGTTCTATGGTGCTGTAATTTGACTCTGCCTTATTTAGAGTCCTTGACGCAAATGCTATGGTATACTCCTTACCCTCAACCAATTGACTTAACACATCACCTAAGCCTTTTGAACTAGCATCCACTGTGACAATGCAACTGTGACCATGAGAAAAAGCTCTAATAGCTGGAGCTTCTAAAATTAGTCTCTTGACCGTATCAAAAGATGATTGAGTTTCATCAGACCATATGAATTTTGCATTTTTCTTAAGCAAGTCTCTTAAAGGTTGTACTGTGACCGCATAATTCTGCACAAAACGAGCATAATATTCGCTAAGTCCCAAAAAAGCTCGCAATGCATCTTTATCAAGTGGTCTTGGAGCATCCTTGATCGCATTGATAAGAGATAATTTTGGTTTGATACCATCAACCGAAATGTTATGCCCCAAATAGTCTACCTCTTGTGTCACAAATTTACACTTGCCTTTGTTGATGGTCATACCTATTGTTTCAAGCTTGTGTAACACTTTCTCTAACAGAAATAAATGTGATTCCAATGTGGATGTGTGAATCAATATATCATCCTGGAAAGCCTGAATACCTTCTATACCAGCAAACATCTTATCCATTAAGCGTTGGAACACACTGGCCGCTGAAGCTAAACCAAAAGGCATGCGTTTATACATGAAAACACCAAAAGGTGTAACAAAGGTGGTAAGAGGTTGAGATTCTTCAGCAAGTGGGATCTGATGATATGCTGATTTCAAATCAATAGTGCTAAAAAATTTGCTACCCCCTAAATTTGCTAACATCTCTTGAATTCTGGGGAGGGGATGGCAATCCACGACAATATTTCGATTAAGCACTCTCAAGTCCGCACATAAGCGGATTTCACCTGAACTTTTGCGGGCTACTACCGCCGCAGAAACCCATTCTGAAGATTCGACAGGTGTAATGATGTCCTGTGCACATAAGTTATCCAAAGTTTTCTTCAAATCCTCCCTGGCAGATAAAGGAACAGGTCTACATTTTTGAACAACTGGGAACGCATCCATTTTAAGTTTGATAGTGTGCTGGAAATTGTTAACTAAACCAATCTTATCAGAAAATACCTTAGAATATTTTGATAATACACTGGTCAAATCACCTGAATCATGCTTTTCCTTTCCCACATCAGGTACAATAGTAGAAATCGGTAAATCACCTAGGGTTACAGGTTCATCATGTCCAGGTTTTAACATAATACCAAGACCTGCCTGATCTTGCCAACCTAAAATATCCCTACCATTCACAGCAACATAGATTTTTGTGTGAACTACTCTCCCTTTAAATGTGATAGAATCCAAAAAACACCCTCTCATTATGATGTCAAACCCCCCAAAGGCTTTAGGGTTAACATCTGTGTGCTTTAGAAGAGTTTTGGACCAATATTTACCAAAAGTTTTCTCATCTAGAATTGTGATGGGAGAACCGGAATCAGCCATAACATTTACATCAATAGGACCAATGGCAACATTACATAATGGTCCTTTACACTTACGCATGTCACTTCGTAAATTGTTTATCTCAATGGTAGATAACATGTTGCTCATGGTATTGCATAACTCTTCTTGTTCAATATCAATTGAATTAATTTTACTCTTGTTTTTCCTACATCTGCACACTGTGTAAAAATGCCCAATTTTCTTACATGTATTGCATCTTTTTCCTTGAGCAGGACAATTAGCGTAATTTCCCATATGATACTTTGACCCACATCTATAACATGAGCCCTTTTTTTCAGAAAAACTATTATTTTTGACTCTTGTACCCACAGCACTAATACTCGTATCATCATTAGTAGAATTTGTATCTACTTGCATTACATTCGACTCAACACTACTGGTGGGATTTTGCGTTAAAATTTTGGACGAAACTACAGAACGTTCAATGCTTCTAGCAATGTCCATAACCTCGTCTAAAGAAGGATTCTTACAAGTAAGAATACGTTCTTGTATTTTCTTATTATGACAGTTAAACACCAACTGGTCACGCAAATATGTATCTAATTGAGATGCAAATTGGCATTTAGCTGCTAGAACTCTTAAAACAGCTAAATAATCTTCAATGGACTCTTCTTGAGTTTGTTTGCGTTTAAAAAATAAATGGCGTTCTACCATCACAGAAGGTTCATCCACATACTGTCTACCCAACCTAGCTAAAGCCTCATTATATACATTCCAGCCCTCCACACCTGACGGAGTTGGCACAACCGGTAAATTATCGAAAACATCCTGCCCAGCATTGCCCAAGTGATTGAATAAAAGTGCTTTCTTCCTAGCTGCAGAATATTTAGTAGCATCAATGGCTTCCAAGTAGTTGTCAAAAATCCTAAACCATCTATGCCATGGCATAAGTGGTTTCCCTGGATTGGGCAGAAAAGGAGGAGGTTGCATTACATTGTTGGAAGAACTAGACATAGTTGTATGTAGAGAATCTGGTATTAATAAATAAAAACAAGATATACTATAACACAAAACTAGAGCTGAAGAGATCAATCAGTATACAAATGTTACTCAGATTTATACCATAATAACATTCAGAGGAATCCAGTTAAAAAAAAATAAGAATTTCTTTTGAAAAGAAGTTGAAATAGTACTTTTAAATCTTCCTCGTGCAGTGAAATGGTAAACAAATCTGATCACGAAGAAAATCCGACGATCGCCGTTAAAAATAGAGATGGGACTGTACTTTCAAGTGTTTCTGTGTGAAACAATCCTTTTAAGATGGCCGACACAGCGTGATCCAACGTAATGACGAATGTGCGTGATGACAGTCACTGCGTGTATGAATCACAGGAATTGCTTCAGTGCGCGCACATCGAAGAATGGCGTACAGCCAACGGCGAAACTGGAAACAGGGACGGATTGTTATGATTCGAAAAGGACGATGACAGGTACGATGTCAATGTAAAATTATGTTACCTTCCTTTGCCAAAGTGTCAGCGCCACAAAAGCAGTACAATCAGGCGTTTTGGAAGCATTCACGACACACAGCCTTGCTTTTCCTTTTTTTTTTTTTTAAACGCTCCGTACAGCTCTTTCTACCGTTCCGTGCTGAATCAGTGGCATGTACCGAAAACTCTGAAACAGAGTCTTAAATCAGCTCTTTCTTTCTTGAATAGAGAATATCCAAATAATAAAGATACTCGAGGTGCAAAATCCTTTAACACGGTAAAATCGTGAGTTAATCCATGTAATCAGTATTTTAAATACAAGCCGGTGGGTTCCTCCGAATCTTCAAACGTCGCCAATAATTGTAGAATGGAAGCCGGGTCAAATATAGAAATAAGAAATCCAGACAGGCTTCATTGAAGTTCAAGAAACAGCTTTAATCCAGAGGTTACAAACCCACGACTCTTTTCTCCAAGATCCCCAGTCTGAATGCTTACTTACAAACATGCATTCTAAACTCTAGAACAACAGAGACATGAATGTTCCCTTCCTTAAAGGAACAAGTGAATATAATACATCTAATAAATTCTACATGTAACAACCACACATTACGCCTGTCTGCAGCCAATGACAGTGCAAACACAGCTACTAACCATCACACACTTACAAGTGTGACAATTCTTACCATTCCAGGCCCCCAAATCTATAAGAATGTCTTGGGAGGCAGGTGTTAGTAATTGTAAATGTAAATTGAATTAATAAACACCTGTTGTTATGCTCATACCTAAATTAGCCAGACAGCGCCACCATGTGGCAGACTGTCATAAGCCCCGGTGCTGGTAATTAGGTACCGGTGGCAAGCACCGGAAACCACCGGCTCAAATTAAACACTCCTGACAGCATCTTCACAGGAAACAAAAATCTAAAAATGGGCAGTCTTGGTAGGAAAAAAAGTCATCATTATTAACAAAACCATGGGTTTTAATACACATTTTACAAATGAACACTTAGCAAAACTACAGATTCAGTATGGCATGACAATCGTTAGCACATATTGGCCAAATCAGAAAAGAGATTCTCATTTAAGGCCTAATAACACAAATCCATTTCCAGGGTAAAGGAATCCTTCTGTTAGCTTCCACAGCAACAGCAATCCAGAGAGGAAAAATACAATATGAATCATTCTCAAACAAAGACTCATACCCTAATATGTTAACAAGCCAACATCGGAGCTTCCAGTGGAAGAGTCCTTCAGAATGATATATCAGGAACATGATGGAAAGTTTCATTCACAATGCATGCATCTTAAGGAAAATAAGCATTGCTGTGGCCGCAGAAACTGTGGGGAGAGAAGACTCACAGGGGGGCATTGATTGGGATGAAGATTGAGCGGGAGAAAGATGAGCATAACATAAATCATTGCAACCATCTTAACAAAAGGGTGCCTCTATGAAAATGTGGCATAACTAAACGATGTTAATTAACATTATTATTATATCGTTTCAGGAACAACCTGATTAGGTCCTGGGTTACTCCTATAATCATCATAAAATTCATTAGTATGCACAGTTTATTTGTTACCCAAAATTGTCGATTAAGAAAAACCTTCTACAGCATTGTATGAATACAACCACCAGGGCAAAACTGTGTATCAGGATTTACTTTTTGGGTGCTTCTGGCCTCTTAGTGTAAGTTAAATAGCTAGTGTACTGTAGATGTTACCTGCTGATTGACAAATAACAGACCCACTGATATCCACCCTTGCCTTAGGTGTGGTCAACAAATGGGGTCTAGCCCTGAGTTCTTTAACTTATATGGTCAGTGCTAAGCGTGCACAAGATAGAACCAGCTCACTGCAGATGTGCATGCAACATCCGTTCTACTGTAAAAAATAAAAAGTACAATATACTACTATAGACAAAGAAACCAAAAGTGAACATCCTTGCCTTTGGTGTAAACCATCTCTAGGGATCATGAAAATAGTGTGTCTGAAATTCAGAATTTTCATGAATCTGCATATTGGGAGCAAACAATTGGGGGCGTGTGTAAGTAAAAGGTTGATGGACTACAGCCTAGCGGGCAGTGGTTTACTGGCTACTCCTCTGATAAAATCCAAACAAATGAAAATCATCTACATTTTCCCTAGGGTGTTAACATTTGGGAATATTCATATAAGTGCATGGAAGTTGATACCTCAGGCAAGCTCTGTGTCCTGCAAGAATTCTTGTCTGGCTGGACTTTGGATGGAGTTAAATACATGAGCTTAAGACCTTGTCAAGGGAGCACCATGTCATAGGGTAGGGCTACAAATTAAAGAAAACTGCATCATAACATCACTGGCTCATATATACTGGGATGAACTGTCAATTTGTCAGAACATGCGAATGGCTGTATGTAGGTCAAAGGTTGAACAACAAAAACATCTTTTTAAAAGTGATTTGTTGGCATGATATGGAGTTGATTGGGAGGTTGACAGGACACTGTGCTCCACTCAACTGCACTTTTATTTTTATTTTGTATTAATCCATTTCATGAGTGTTTCTTACATATAAATGCTTGCCAATCACTTCATAGTAATAAAACTGTAAAAAGGAAAAGGGAGGAGTGTAAATCAAGAGATAATGGAATGACAGGTATTCACAAGCATTGGAAGGGGTGAGGGTAGGGGCGATAAAAGTTTAATAGTTGCTCCTCTTCAGTAAACATATGTTGTTTTTTTAATTCTATGCCATGAGCGCCTGGTATAAGACAGTGGTTTTAAGTAGCTGGTGCAAGAGAGTGGTTTTCCTTTTGGTGTCTCAGTACTAGGTTCCATGCTCCTAAATCCAGTGTCTTTCCTTCATAGTATCTTTAATTGAAAGCTGACGGATGGGTTTACTTTTTGCAGCAAAACCTGGGTTGGTTCCGAAGGGCTGAAAGAGCCCGTTGGTGCATCGGAAAGACAGCATAATCCCTTAATGACAGCGGTTCCGCCGTCTGGATTATGATGTTGGTTTCTGACAGCCATTCCATGTAGACCTTTCCAACATGTAAAGGCTGTCGGAAAGCAACACTAGGGACCACTAGCAGGGCCCCCTCCCCCATGGCTCTCCGCAATTAGGCCTGGGGGGGGCATCGATGGTGGCCCCCTAAACAGCCCTGCACTATGTGGCAGACACTGCATGGTGCCTGCCACACGGCACAGGGATGTTCACAAACATCCGTTTTTCAATGGAAGCTTGTGCTGTGGGCCTTTTCCATCCGCCGCACAAGCATCGTTTGGAAAATTGATGTTTTTCACCACCCTATGGGCGGTTGCATCGCAATCATACAGTTGGAACCGCCAACCTAAGGTTGGGCGGTTCCAAACCTCAACAGTGCCCGACATCGTAATCAGGCTCTAAAAATTATTTTAGATTCTTCTAGCCCTATACTCATTAGGAAGATAGCCCCTAGGCCCGAAAAAGTTAGACTTTGTGATGAGGGCAGAACCTGAGAGCAATTGTGCATGCAGTTGAAGTGTGCACTCTTTCTCCCAGTTTTCACATTTGATGGGAATGAGAAGGAAGAAGCAAAGATGACACATGTTGCTGATTATGCTTACTGCTTATACACAAAAGTACAAATTGAATAATGAGATAAAATGCTCATTTTCGACTCTCTGTTCTGTAGAACCGTTTTCAAATGAATGCCGGTCAAGTACCAAAAGAGAAGAACCCTGGGGCCTATGACTCGCATATCTGGAGAGAATATGGAAATATTTGAATATCCGTTATCCCTCACATATGTCCTCTGATTATTTAATGGTGATGGCCTAGCATCCATCCAGGATACATTTTTCCCTGCTCTTCTACCAGGTAATTGTGTTCAAGCTCTAAGCTTCTCGTGCAGGTAGATAGACGCAGCTACCAACTAGCCCTTAACAACATAAAGAAATAAAAAAAACTAGACAAAGGGAAAATAAATTGATAAATATAAATAGAAAAAACCGATCTTATTTCACAACATGGTCTCAAGTCCTGAAAATAAAATAAAAAGGACATATAAGGAGGCTTGGTAAGCACACCCTGACCCACCCCCTACAACCCCCACTCCCTCCCCACCACCACCACCACCACCACTCCCACCACCTCTTACCAGCCATAGTTGAGGCACCCTTAAAGGCACCCCAGGTTTTAAATTAAAAGAAAAACATTTAAATGAGTTGTGACCTTTGCAGATCCTCTTCAAGATTTGCAAATTGGTGGCAGTTAAAATCGAACCCGACCCTGGTAGACCCCGACTACCACTTAAGGTGTCGTGGATCTGCAAACTCAGCAAAGGATTTGTTATTCTACGACAAGCTTCACGCCTGGGTACCACTAACTCAGGCAGCCTTCTCTGACCCGTGCATTGCCTATTGAGAATTTATAGATATGGATCAGACACCGCAAACCACTCGAAAGAAGCCGCCAGGGTCAGAGAAGGTTTCCCTGGGTATGAGCCATGCACAGCAGGGCCTGGTCACAGGCCAATGGGCAATGGCTGACTGGTGCTGATTCATTGCCCCATGCTGGATGCTGTTGCGGGCATTAGGGGGACCATTTGTCCGTAAATTTTACGGACCGTCCCTAATTTGGACCTCACGTCCGTTGTCCGTGAGAATCCCTTATTGGGACGCCTTTTGTCCGTAATGTTGGGCCTTGCAGGAAGCAGAGCTGTTCCCCTGGGAGAGGCCTCAGCTCCCTGATGGGGCCGCCTCGCACTCACCCTCGGAGCACAAGAGCAGACCCACCCACCCATTGTCATTATGTATGCCGGCTGATTGTCACATACAGAATGACAATGGGCCAGTTTGCGCTGTTACAGCATGTGGTGGCCTCCTCCTGCTGCTGTCTAGGGCAGAGCATTCTGTTAGGGTTAGATGGAAGAAATGTACAAAACCGCCCATGCTGCTATGTGCCAGTTCTTGAAAAGAAGCTGGTGAAAGAAGTTAAAAAGAAGAGGTTATAGTTCTTACACAGTCTCATCATGTCAGAGCTGAAGCATTTTTAATACTATATACAATGAAGCCATAGTTTTTTATGCAACTAACATCCATTGGCAAAGTCAATAGTCATGGCTTGTTGTAGGTCTAATGTTACTGGATGCAATGATAGAAACAGCAAAATACCAGTCGGGCGGCACATTATGCTCAGCACCAATTTTTAGCTTAGACGATTTAAGACACGCCCTTAATTACATCAGACACACCTCTTGGAGAGACCCCCAGTTTTTTCATCCCACTTAAAGCCCTGGAAACAGCACCATGTCACAGTCACCTCACGTCCTGGCACTGTGCATCATGCATGACTACCAAGTTCTCAGATTGCCTATGTGCAGGGGCATAGTGAACCCTCCCCCACACCACTCCACCCCTTGCTTTAGGAACTACAGCGAGGGTGATGTTCTTTATTGGCCTTTTCTGTCTGCAAATCAGTAGACAAAGGCTCAGCTCATAATTAATGTGAAAAGGTGGGTGAGTGAATAAGTGAAGGAATGCGTAAATGGATGGATAGATTAGTGAAAGGGTGAATGGATGGATATTGAGAGAAAGGCTGGATGGATGTGTGAGCTGAAGGATGGATGAGGGTAAATAGATGGATAATGGGTGGAAGGGTAGATGGATGGGTAAAAGGGTGAATGGATCAGTAAAAGGATGGATAGATGAGTGAACGAGTGGATGATGGGCGAGTGAATGGGTGGATGGATGAGAGAAATGATGGGTGGATTGATGGATTTATAAGTGAAAGGGTGAATGAATGGATGGATGGGTGAGTGAAAGGGTGGATGTAAGGATGGACGAGTGAGCGAAAGGGAGGGTAGATGAACAAAAGGATGAATAGATGAGTGGAAGGGTGGATGGATGAGAGAAATGATGAACAGATGAGTGAAAGGATGGATGAGTAATAGGGTCAATGGATAGATTCATGAGTGGATGAGTAAATGGATGAGTGCGTGGATGGGTGAAGGGTGGATAGAAGGATGGGTGGCTATGTGAACGGGGAATGGAGTGTGAAAGGGAGGATGGATGGATGAGTGAAAGCATGGATGAATGATTGGCAGAACGGATGGACGAATGGGAGCATGAATGAGTGAAAAGAAGAATGTAAAGATGGATGAGTGAAAGAATGCATACATGATTGAAAGGGAGGGTAGAGACCTGAAAGAAAGGATGGATGGATGGATGAGTGAAAAGTTGAATGGGTGGACGGATTAGTGACTGGGTGGATGGATGAGTACGTGAAAGGATGGCTGGATGGGTGAAAGGGTAAATGATTGGATGAATGAGTGAATGGATGGATGGGTGGAAGAGTGGATGGCAGAGAGAGTGAACGGCAGGGTAGATGGACAAAAGGATGGATAGATGAGTGAAAGGGTGGCTGGATGAGAGAAAGGATGGATGGATGGATAAGTGAAAGGATGGATGAGTGATAGGGTCAAAGGATGAATTCATGAGTGGATGAGTAAATGGATGAGTGGGTAGATGGGTGAAGGGTGGATGGAAGGATGGGTGGCTAAGTGAAAGGGGAATGGAGAGAGAAAGGGAGTATGAATGGATGGATGGATGGTGGAGTGAAAGCATGGATGAATGATTGGCAGAATGAATGGGCAAATGGGTGCCTGGATGAGTGAAAAGAAGAATGTAAAGATGGATGAATGAAAGAATGCAAACATGAGTGAAAAGGAGGGTGGAGAGATGGAAGAAAGGATGGATGGATGAGTGTAAAAGCTGAATGGGTGGACGGATGAGTAACTGGGTGGATGGATGAGTAAGAGAAAGGATGGCTGGATGGGTGAAAGGCAAAATGGTTGGATGGATGAGTGAATGGATGGATGGCTGGAAGAGTGGAAGGGTGAGTGAAAGGATGGCTTGGGTGAAAGAGTAAATTGTTGGATGAGTGAATGGATGGATGAGTGGAAGAGTGAATCGATGAGTGAAAGGATGGATTGGGTGAAAGGGTAGATGAATGATGGATAGATGAGTGAAAGGGTGGATGGAGGGATGGATGACTGAAATTATGGATGGAAGGATAGATGATTGATAGGTTTGCAAATAGTTGAAACGGTTTGGATATGGATGGCCACACAGATGGAAGAACAGAATGAATGGTGAAAGCCTGAATGATGGAGGAAAGAATTAATAGATGACAGAATGTACATTTGAAATTGTAGATATCAGGGTGTTTGATGGAAGGATGAGAGGCTAGATCCTTGGAAAAGACGGTTCTTCTGGGGAGGGTTGTGATGACTTACTTTGCTTTCTTGGTGCCATAAGAGCTTTAGTTCAAAGTGGGAGGTATTGAACTTTTCTGGCTACTCCCTTGCCTATGTGTTACTATTCAGTATATGAAATAGTGTATCGACAATGCCTTCTTTAAGAAAGCTGCAGGTAAAAGCACCTTTGTAATTTTCGTCAGATAGTGCTCTCTGCGACTTGCTGAAACACCCATAATGGGTTCCCTATAGTGGGTTCATCACAGCAATCTGCTTTAGTTCACCTATGCGTGCCGCTTTACATCTCACAATGGCACTTGTTATGTTATGTTATGTTATTTATATTTCTATAGCGCACAGCTGCCCCAGCAAAGGGGCGTCCTGGCGCTATGACAGACACTACAACATAACACAGAATAAAAAGAAAAGGAAATTAAACAGACACGGGAAACAGGAAAGTTTTAATCGCCTGCCTAAAGGCGAGCAGGTCTTCAAGAGCTCGGATGTGTACCGGGAGCGAGTTCCATAAACCTGCCGCGAGCACCCTAAAGGAGCGGCCACCCATTCTACTCAATTTAAAGCGTGGACGGACCGCCAGAAGAAGCCCCTCCGATCTCAAGGATCTCAAAGGAATATAGGGCGTGAGTAGGTTGGCAAGTGCCGGCGGCGAAGAAGATTTCAAAATTTTAAAGGTCAGGCACAGCGCTTTGAACTGGATTCGCTGTCTGACCGGGAGCCAATGTAAGGCCGTGATGGTACCAGACACTGAGCAATGTCTAGGGAGGCCCACAATGGCCCGTGCCGCGGCATTTTGTACCCTTTGGAGCCTAGAGGCCTCCTCTTGATTCACCCCTAACAGCAGTGAACTGCCGTAGTCCAGCCGAGAAAGTATAGAGGCCTGGACCACAAGCTGTCTGGTAGGGGGATCAAAGTACTTTAAAACCGGCCTTATTCCCCGCAGAATGCCATAGCACGTGGCAGCCACCTTCTTAGTGTGGTCCCTGAAGGTGAGCGCAGAGTCCAACCAGATGCCTAAATTTCTCACTCCAGAAGCTGGAATTGGAGTGACACCCAACTCTGATGGCCACCACTGGTTACCCCATAGCTCAGCGTGCTTCCCTAATACCAACACCTCTGTTTTGGTGGCATTTAACTGAAGGCAGTTGGTGCGAAGCCAGCTTGCTACTGCCATCAGACCCGCTCGGAATCTGGGGGCCTCCACCTCAGGGTCTCCACTGAGTGTCACCGCTAGCTGTGTGTCGTCCGCATATGAGGCCATCGTAAGACCCCACTGTTTGACGACACCAGCCAACGGTTTCACATAGAGGTTGAACATTGTAGGGCTTATATACGAGATGCTAGTAACAAAGTCTATCCGAGCAGATCTTCCTGACTACTTCTCTCAGCAAACATGCCTGCTCAGGATCATGAGTTGTAAACAAAAAATCAGGCTGAACAACCCAGTGCAGTAACCATATAAATAGATTAATGTCATATGAAATACCACAAAAAGACCTGCACAGTTGCTCAAAGCTGCGTGCATATCGAACAACCATGAAGTGCACGATTGTCTTAACCTAAATAAAACTTATTTTGACTTGTACTTAAGTGGTTGTCTATTTACCCACTTTTATACTATCGCGCAACTTCCTCTGATGTGTCTGTAAAACTTACCTTTTGTCCCGAAGTTTTGTCCTGAATTTTGACCTTCTGTCCTGAATTTTTGTCCTGAATTTTGACCCTTTCTCCGGAATTTTTACACTTACTGTCCTGAATTTGCACAGTTGGTAACCCTAGCGGGCATGAGAAAAATGTGAATGACACCTAATATACCAAAAGCAGAAATCTTTATGTATATGTATTTCTTATTTTTTTATCCTGCTAGTGAAGCAGCCAAAGCTATCTAGGCCAGATCAAAAATCTATACAATTCATAACTTAATTACTCAAAATAAATTCATATTAAAACACAACCAACAAACACTATTTACTGAGTGTGATGATTAGAAAAGTATCCACGCTGCCCAAATACCAAATGAAGAGGTGCTCGTTTAAGTGTTTTTGGAAGCACAGGAAAATAATTCCTAAATGTGACAGCAATCCACTAATAGATTGGAAAAAAAGATGTTTTTGTTGAAATGTTGACACCACTTTTAAGTGTAAGGTTCCATTGTTCTATAAAACCCGCCGTCCCCTGAAAAAATACCAGTTTTTCGGCTAAACATGTATTCCCTTGCGTGTACACAGGGCCAGACTGGGCAATCCCCCGGTGGGCCGCACGGGTGGGGGCCAGTTTTGGGCCCCTGGGGGCCGTTTTTGCTGCATAGCTGCGAAATCGGCCCTGTAACAAAATCGGCCGAAAACTGGCCCTGGCAAAGAGCTCGGCGGCACCCCCAACCCCCGGGGGAGGGGACAGGGCGCAGCCGAGCACTTTGCCAGGGCCGGTTTTGGTTCCCAGTCCGGCCCTGCTCATGAACCAATTATCTTACACTGAGCAGCCGTCTGGCCTCCATGAGAAAGTATGGAGAAAGCTCAGAAGCGATAGTGTGGTTCATCTTTCAGGCCCCACCTATCACCAAACCAACTCTTGGGGGGCCTATCCCAGCACTGACGTCAGCAGAGGTTTGGGAACACGAGACGAGCAACTTTGAAAGGGTTTTCCTGTTCTTCCCTTTCGACCCTATTCTTCGGCCTCCTTGAACTCTTCGGCAACAAAATTGTTTTTCACATGTTTACTTTCAAATTATGCTGCAAAAAAAACCTGGGAAAAAATCCGGTATGTTTTTGCCATTTTATTTTTTTCTTGGTCTTTTTCTTTTAACTTTTGACAGCACAATATTGAAAACACTGGCTCTCATTATGTATTTCCTGAATACATACAAGGCACAAAGGGCCCCATGCATCAAACAAAAAAAACGGTCGCAAAGGGGCAGATTCTGAGAATCAGCCCCTTTGCAACACGTATTTTTGCATTTGGGATGCATCATCCCAAATGCAAAAATGGCAATTTAAGGAATCGCGTAATTTGCGAATACTTAAATTGGAATTGCAAATTGCGATTCCTTAAATGCAATGCAGGATGCAATTTAAAATAGCGATTTCGCTATTAGGGGTCTCAAATTACCGGCAAATGAAACGGGACGGTAATTTGCGAAAACTTTGAAAAACGCGCTAAAGTGCATTTTTTAAAGTTACATGTTACACACACCCATGCCCTTGGGGCTAAGGGTGGGTATAGTTGGCAGAGTACCACTATACGGAATTCTGCGGAGTTGAACAAAAACTCAGTGAACTCTGCTCCGCAACTCCATTCCGTCTCATCCCAATTAATAAAACAGAAACCTCACATACCTTTGGTAAAAGAACAAGTAACTCTTTCTTTGCATGCAAAAATGCATATAATCATCTCACAAAAGTGAAAATGCAAATACAGCAAGCAGTGAGAGAGGTGATGATTTCGTGGTCCTCCCTAACCTCGGGAGAGAACCAAGCAGATGCCTTGAACACAAAGAGCACATCATGCTGAACGATTCGGTGGTGGTCCCATCCTCCTAGGACCACCCCAAGCACAGTTATGGGCAAAAATACAATCCCACCAAAGGCCCTGCAAAGCATTATGGGACGAGATTCTAGAGCTAGCGACTGCACCCACAACTATGTGGCGGAGTCAGAATTTTTGCATGAATTCCGTGTTTTCAATGTAATGCGTAGTTAACAAATCTCCACAACCTCTGCTAGCGGAGCTGAGTTCATTGCCCAGTTACTTGGGGCATGTGTGTGCACAACAAGGGCTCACATTACAATTTCAGGGGTGCAACAGGGTATTTTTTTAGCACCCTTAAAATTGCATGCACAATTTGCGAGTACCTAATGGGTACTCGCAAATCGCGCATGCAATTCCCATTCATTCCTATGGGCCTATAGGAATGAATGGGAAGCCATTCCTTAATTGCACCTCACAATCTACGAGTCGCAATTAAGGAATGTGTAGAAATCACTATGTTTTTAGCGATTCCTACATGCATAGGCTTTTGCGATTCCATCATTGCAATTCCTTAATAATCGCAATTAAGGAATTGCAAAAGCCTACCTTGATGCATGTGGGAGAAAATTCCTGACCGCTGATGGATGAAAACGTTTCCTTTTTTTTGTAAAGTACACAATGTGGTAATCCTATTTTTGTCTTTCTCCTTACCTACAGATGGCTGATTACCAGGTTATTTTATTTAAAGCTTTTTGGTTCATAGTCCTGGTGTTTTTGGCCTGGCCCCTTAGCATTATGATGGGAGCCATATATGGATTTCTGACTCCTTTTACCACTTGTTTTGGATTGGACACGATCTACAGCTTCCTACTCCGAGGGGTGAACGTTGCAAAGGCATGTGCTACAAATATGATGAAAGGACCATCCAGTAATGCCGAAGAGAAAGACTAGAGCAACTTCAAGACCACCTCACGATTCCCAGTTGTTGAGATCACGCAAGGTTTATCTTTAATAGAACATGGTGAAATATTTATTTAAAGGTTTATAAATAAATAATGTTATTTTTATTAACAGAGTGATCATTTCTGGTGCATACATTTTGAAGTAAAGTTATTTCTACCCGCCTAATGACAGGTACCCCCCTGACTCTGCATGGACACATTTTTAAATGTGTGTAGAGAGAAATATTAAATATGCACAGCTTCTCGTCATTACATTTTACATCATATTAATAAATCTTTAACCCAGCAAATTACTAAAGATGTGCAAAAAGTCTAAAAGATCGTATTGTATAGTTAGTGATTTGGAACTTCACAACTTTATTCTTCACAAAAAAAATAGTTCTTATTTCTCACTTTGAAGTCACAGACAAAACACTCCGCTTTATCAAGGCTCTGACGTAGCAAGGGAATTCAGATACAGCCACTAGCAAAAAGTTGCCGCAGTCATTTAGATTACAATCCCTTTCATATATTACTAATTACAATTATTCTAATATTGTCAAATAATTATGCTTTTATATAAACAGCTTCAATTTTAACACTCCAAGTTCTTTGCTGGGTGTGATGTTCTTTCTATGACGTCTACATAGCCTTTTTACGAATCACTTAAAATAGCAATTACTATATCATTCTATATTGTCTTCTTTAATATTGACATACAAAACCCAACATTTTTCTCACTTCCTTTACAATATCAGCTTCAAATATGACACCACACACTTCTATACAACTTAAACACTGTTTTGGAAAACTATGTGAACGTACACTCCCCAATTGAAACCCAACCATGCAAGCCAAAGCATTCAACACCCTGGTACTCCAAAGACCCTAACAACAATAAATCCACGCACATTAAAGAAAATGGAAGAAAGACAGAACTCTCAATTGCTTCATGATACTGAAGTCCCTCTGTGCAACAAGGACACAGCTCACTACATCAGCCGAAGCAAAGTACTATACCAACACCAGCAGCAGAACGCTTTTAAAAACAAGCACTGCATCAGCCCCCTGCCAGATCCACTTATTCCTCACTCCACAGAAAAGTGCAATGCCACCAACTACTTCTTGTGTCGAAAGATGCAGAAGACCCAACAACACTTCAACAATACCACGCCTGCTTTAGCTCTTATGTGCACACATTCCAGCAGAATCCTGCTTTGGCCATCCTTCAAAGCCCTATATAGAGCAGATCTCAACAACATACTCAGCACTCAAAGCCACTTCTTATGAAGATGATGTCTCACCCTCGTCCTCCATGAAAGCTCTCACTGGGGATGCTCCCTTGCCTCTGCTCACCATTGTTACTGCCTCCCTCACTCAAGGCATCTTCACAGAAGCTCTCATGACAGGCCAGATCCTCCCACTCCTAAAAGCCTACACCTGGTGTGCTTGCCAACTATCAGCCCCTCATTCACCTACTGTTCAACATGAAGGCCATTGAAGAAACAGTCTTTGTTCAACTTCAGGATTACATTAATGCTATCTCTTCCACAACTACCAGACTGGTATCGAATCACGATGCAGCTCAGAGAACCCTACCTCATGCATGATAGATTATGTCCTCCTGAGAGCATAAAAATTCCACAATATGCTGATGATACACGACTTGAATTGAAAGTCTCCCCTGCTTCAGACATCCAGTGCCCCAAAAACTGCCTGCACATCATCCAGACCTGGATGTCCAAGGCCTCAACCCACCCAAGGCAGAATTCCTGGTATTTGCCAAGAACCGCAAACAAGAAACAGCACAAAACTCGCTCATTGACATTAAAATTGATCCAATCTATTACTGAATGCCAAGTCACTTGGATTCACCATGCACACCATCCACAACCTCAAGGAACACATTGCACGAAAAACAAATATGGCTTCGTATCAGCTCTTTGTTTCTTCAAGAAAGTGACTTCCAAGCTGCTGTTCAACCACTCTTACTCTCGAATCTGAATGGTGGTAATACCCTGCTGCACGGCCTCCTGACTTCCTTCAGACACCCCCTTGGGGCATACTAAATGTCACAGCAAATCTCAAGGACCTGAAGAAATATAATCATATCAACCCTCCCCCCCCCCCATCTTGGTGGAATGCCATTGTCTCCCCTTGCCAGCCTTCCCCATCTTTAAAACCAACTGCATCATGTACAAAACCCTCAGGACCAGCACTCCTGCTTAACTTGCAGACAGGCTCACCACCTCTGTTTTTTGTTTGCAAACCCACAGCCAGGATACCACCAGACTGTAGACTAAAAAAATAAAGCATGGCAGCACGCATTTGTGATCCCAGAATCTGGAACAACACCCTGTATCCATCGAGATCGCTCCAAGGCTGCTCTAATTTATGAAAGAGTTGAAGACACACCTTTTTTAAAGAACACTACATGTATGCTTCTTTTTGATCCTGGACATTGCTCCGCTGCCTTTAGGCTAGGTTCACACTATAGAAATATCACATACTTACAGACATACATACATAATGTGAATATAAACTGATATTTTCATGTATTTGCATCAGTGAAACTGTAATAATTCCTTGTATAAATGCTCCTCGAGGGCATTTTACTATTCCCCTGTTAGTTATTTACATGCCAAATATGGCAGCAGTAATAACAGAGAAATCCAAATGACTGCTCCTCCATGAAAGTTAAGGGAGAGAGCAGAAACACCAAGAGTTGATGATCCCAGTAGAGTAAGGATGAGCAATTACGCTGAAATGAAAGATTTATGAGTGAAGAAGAGATACCTTAATGCAACAACTTTGAGCAAATTGAAAGTCATTCCAATAAAAACCACCCATTTGCTACTCACAAGAGGGCACACCCTGCAACTGAGTTCTTGGATGGGCGAGGTTGGCAGTTAACTGAATGATAAGATAGATCTCAGGGTGGGAAAGGATAAAGTATAGAGATGGAGAATTATGGGAAATAGGTTGAAATTTGTGTTTATTAAATAATATGTCACACAACATAGGTACATGCCTCTTTAGATGTTGATGAGGCTGCTCTAGATGTTAAGTAAAATATCAGACATTATATCAAACACCACAAGTGTTAGGTTAGTCAGAAAGCACAGCTGGAGGCGGGTGGCCATACCAGACCCATTAAAAGCAGCAGTACCATACTCTTTAATAAGTGTTCCTATCACATTACCACCTACTTCACAAACCATCAGCCAGTCTCCTCCCTCAAGGACACACAATTCCAGCACAGTATTCAATACAGAGATATGAGCACAGGAAGTATAAATCCCACTAGATGTATTAAAACTCATCCCAACCCAAGATCAAACAGATGACAGCTGCAACTCCAAATGGAGGTGGAGTTCCGATAAACCTTCATAAACAAGTCAACCCTAAGTAAGACACAATTCATTTCCGCACATGACGGCACAGATGTCCTCACACTCTAATTCCTCATTCATCATCAAACAATTATACAGCAAAACAATGCTCTTCCACCCACTCTACAGGTCAGTGCTGGATCTGGTTTTCATGTGTCACATAAACACATCAGATAATAGGTAGTTCCAGATTTTGCTCTGAGCATTCACTGATAACTAACAAACTCTTATTTTTATTCTTTTTATTGTTGAACTAGACTCTCAAGATGTTTAACTGTCTAGACTCAGCATGAGATACCTTAATAACTCCTCTGTTCTATTGAAAGGTAGGCTGTCACCAGAAGGTTCTCCAACTCTGAGGATTTTGGTCTTGCACTATTAAAGCAGTGGTAACTGTCCCTTATGCACTGCTACCTGGACATACAAAACAAGTGGGTTGTATATCATCAATGTACACATGGAACTGTGTGTGTTATTGAGGAATTATCTTGGCCATGTAAATGTTGAAAAGATGAAGGGACAATGGAGAGTGAAACCAATTCAGATCTGCTGGCTATGATTTGATATGAATCATTTTCACCAATGAAGAGTATTTCCATTGATTCGGGTCACTTTCCCAGGCACTCTGGACTTATTTTATGAACCACCATATTGTACACAGGGGACAAATTGATTAGGATATCAATTTGCCCAATGCCAACAGAGAGAAGGTCTTCATTGGTATCATCTATTGCCATTCAAGTGCCCCTCCACCCCTCAGTGTAAAACATGCTTGCCTGACACATAGAATATTGTTGGAGTCTACAAAATCAAGAAGATAGTGTATTACCTCAATCTTGTACTATTTTGCAAATAAAGGGCAGGTGTGAGGTGAATCTGTAATTTGAAGGTTCCACTGGGTCAGCTGAAGGTTTATTTAGAAAACCAGTGTGAGAAATTGGGTGGTGGTTGACTAGGGTGTGAGCCTTGGTCAAGCAGCAGCCACAATCCCTTGTAGGGCGAACAACAAAAAGTCACTAAATAAACCTGTCCTTCACCCTGGGTAGCTTTACGCAAAAAGCTGTTAGACTTAACTTAGAGACAAGTATGTATGCAGCACAGAAGTAGTAATATATAGTTAAAACACGACACAAGAAAAAAAGCAAAACCATTTTGAAAAATAGGGTACATTTTCATAAATCTTATGACACCTAAACAACAAAAATCCAATCAGCGGATTCAGAGTTATGAATTTTAAAATTTTAAGGTTCAAAGTAGCACCTAGAAGATCAAAGCACTAACCACGGACATCTGCTCATGCAAGACCAGGTCAAAGTTGAAAGTTAAGGCCAACCACGATGGAGCGCAGTTCGGTTACAAGAGTGTCATGTGTCGAAGTTAGGCCCAGTAGGATTTGGTATACTTTTTGCATATACACAAATTCTTCTTCCTAAAGTTGCCTTCTCTTTTCCACATTAACGTTTGATGCACATCTTGCATTCGTGACGCTTGAATTGGTTTTGCAGAAACATTGACCTTGCTGACACAGAACACTTCTTGAGAATCCTATCACACTGCCTTGGCATTTGGTGCAAGGCCTCTCACATGCATAATACAAATGTGTTTTATTATTACATCCATATGGCAACACAGCTATCTGTACAACATAAAAAAATGGCTACCCAATAACAATCTCGACCCGAAGCAAGGATACCATTTTCTATATGTAGCCTTTTGTTTCCTGACATAATCAGAGGAGACACTTCTGCTGATCTCAAGGGGTCCCTGCATGCTGCAGCTTTCACTCCGCAGCTCATCTCACTGATGGGTGTCTAGTTTGTGACCAAGACGTGGTCATACACTCTTACCCATCAGGTTAAGGGGTTAGAGCATCCAGACAGGGGTTTCCTTGGCAACCCATTTAGTCACACCCTACACATATAGGGGTACGTTCAATTGTTACAATCTCTTATATGTATGCATATGTACCCTGTCTCAACAAGATGGTGGAGTTCTTTGTTTTATTTTCTGTGTTGACACTCACTGTAACTTTTATCTGCTTCTGTCTGTTAATCATCGCAGCACACATATTTTATACAAGAATCCCTCTGGTTCAATGAATATGGAAAACGCGCATCTGTGTATTCTTTGTGTATTTCTCAGAGCAAAAGAAAGCATGAGTGACTGAGCGAAAGTTTGCAGTCTGTCACCATGGTTCCTGAGGGAACAGAGTTGTCAGGTTCAGTGGTTGCCAGAACTGTTCGCTCCCTGTTTAGGTTTAAGGAGTTAACAGTGGCACAGCTAGCTAGCTGGTCCAACAGACAACATATCCTGTGGGGGTGAATTGAATCAGTCTGGCACCATCCTATGTTTATGTCATCCACAAACGCACAGTTCCTACTGATTGGTGAAAACTACATGACAAGAGGTGGATTGGGCCCGGGCAGCACTTACCTTCCGACTCTAAAAAATTCTTGAAGAACAATTACTGAAAAGGTAAAGTTCAGTGGGCAAGGCTGCAGGAGGTAGGTGAGGAGGGAGCGTCATCGCTGGATGGCCTTGGGTCAAAGCCATGGTGAACATTTCTACGTTTGGACTATGTAGCATTTAATTTACAGTCCCTGTGCATATGATACCACTCTACAAAGGACTTATAGGTGAATTAAATATGTTAATTTGATATATGCTAATCAAACCATGATTGGGAAGTGAGCACAAGCACTTTAGCACTGGTTAGTAGTGGTAAAGTGCACAGAGTCCCACGACCAACAAAAGCAAAAATCCAGCAAAATTGGAGGAAAGTAGGCAAAAGGTTTGGGGGAGTCCACCCCAAGGCTGACAAGTCTAAAAAGTTGCATTTGTTGCCTGTTTTAGAAACCTCAGGACTAGTCTTTGCAGGAGGGAGAAATATAAAATACTGAAAGTTATCTCAGCTGTGACAGTTGGCCAAGGCTCAAGTAGGCTGTTTGAGGCATTCAGCTCACTAGCGATGCTTTCTGATACTAGTATTCCAAATTCTTCTTTGTGAAGACATCACAGAATCAACAAAAATAAACAATACTGCATTGTCTAGACTCCGGCATATGGTTGAAAGTATCATAAAGTTGCTAGCTCTGTAATTTGTCCACAAAGGCAAATTGAATAAATGAGTGTCAGACAGCTATCCCTTCTTTATTGCTGTGTGGCATCCAGTGCATTCAGATGTTCAGCCTCTTAATAAAATGACCGTACACACATTGCAATAGAGCCACAAGGCTGAGAAGGAGGGGTTCTCTTGCTTCGAAGGAACTACTTTAGTGATGCCTGTGCCTGTCTGACCTTCCCCGATTGCTACCTCTCTTCAAGTGTCTAAATCTGCAGATGTTGGTCTTCCAGAATCCTCTTGGTCTGTCACCGCCTCTTTGCCAATGGTTTCTTCCTTTTTCTCACTCTCATCCTTAGGTAGATAGCTTCCCCTAGCAGTTTCCTAATAGTAGTCCTATCTTTCAATTCAAAGAAGGAAAGCAGCTTTTGAACATTCAAGGGTCCCTCCTAAATAGCAAATTGACAGGTGAGGGCAGTTAGTAGCTCACAGCAGTGTATGCCTTTACTAGGACAATGAGTGTACTGTGCTTAAATACTCTTCTTAATCCCAATAGATAGCCGCGCTTTCATGGCGTAGTGTGGAGTGGTAGGCTCTCCTTAGGAATGGTAGAGCAGAGGGCTAGATTGATTGAGCAGATTCTGACTGTAGGGTATGCACAGAGTACATGTGTAATTCCCGCAGTGGACAGATGAACATGCCTAAAGTCTGCTTGGACCTTAAAGTTCTGAAAACGAGAGAGCAAATCAAGACCTACTAAGAGGCTGGTGCTCTGCATCCTGTTGTCATGTGGCCCGGTCAGAAACAACCCCATTTTCATGCTCACTTTTCTAAATTTTCATTCGTTCTGCAGCACAGTGCCTTTTGACATACATTTGCGCACGTATCAGTGCAGGATAGCATTCCCCGAAACTGCATATGCCTACTTTTCTATTTCGTAGGCACCCTATCATAACACCTTGAATATTCAGTATGATGTATAAAGTTCACTGCACAAATGTCATGGCTCATTATTGCCCGGTAGGCGACAATGCAATCTAGCTAACATAAACAATTGTGGCCTGACATAGACCTCCACATGGGCACTGTTTATTATACAAACAAATCTACTTCCTCATTTAATCAGAGGAGCACTCTGCTGACACTTCAAGGTCGCGGATTGCTGGAAATCCAGGTCAGCCAATTGCTGTCATCTCCACAGGAGATGTCCCGCTCTACACCTAGACAGACAGCCTGATGACATTTACCAACAGGTAATGGGAAGTTAGATCACCTGGTAGGGATTCTTGGTAGATCACCCACCCTAGGCATAACTAGTTTAGGGAGTGCTAGATAGGCATACTATATTACTCCACATATATGTCAGCATATATTCATTGTTTTGGCACAATGGTGGAATTATTCATCCTTTCCACTGTTCTTGTATTGCCAATCATGCTAATCTGTTTCATTCTATTAGTAATTGCAGCGCAGATATTTTACTGCAGAATCTCACTGCTTCAATAAATATTTAAACTGCAGGTTGTGTATTTCTTGCATATTTCTTTGGGTATGAATGAGAGTTCAGATGAAAAGGTTCTAGATCAGTTACCACGACTCCTTGGGGAGTCAGGGTTGTCATGAGGTACAAGCTATACGATACTGCAGGATGCTCCCAGCGAAGGTCCGGCCTTGCACAGGACAGCACATACAAGGCCCAGCTGAAGCCACTAATATCCAGGTCTCGCCATCAACTTTTAAGGAAAGGACACTTTGCTCTTATTATGGTACAAATTCAGATGATCCTGCATTATTTGATTTTAATGAACTGGCTTTGTGGCTGACACCAATTATAA
The DNA here is from genome assembly GCF_964204655.1 of Triturus cristatus. Taxonomy (NCBI): domain Eukaryota; kingdom Metazoa; phylum Chordata; class Amphibia; order Caudata; family Salamandridae; genus Triturus; species Triturus cristatus. The sequence goes on from NC_140592.1 coordinate 1,190,107,801, forward strand.
TGTGCGGGGATCTGAACATCAACTTGCCCGGTGGGCTCATTGATTCAGCAGATAACTGCTATTCATGCTGGAAGCCTAGAGCCTTTCGGGCGCTTCAGCATCTTGAGAGTAACCACAGGTTAGTGGATGTTTGGTGCTAAAGCATCGGATCCTGGATACATTTTGTTCTCTGCCCCCACAAGAAACATGTCCGCTTGGACTATTGTTTGTATCCCTCAGCGTGGCCCAGGGGGTATTAATCAACAAATACCCAAGAGTCATGTCGGATCATAATCCCCTAGTCATCGAAATACTGAATATCAGTGGCGTATGGTCAATGTATGCCTGGTCTTTTGAAAGTGGTCTACTTTAAGATGAGAATTATATTGCCCATATGAATACATGGATTTTGGAGTATTTAGATCCTAATAGGGGCAGTGCTCCTCCTGGGATAGTTTGGGATGCATTTAAGGTAGGCGTCAGAGGGGAGATGCTTAGTTCCGGTCTAAACCACCAGAAAACACAAACTCAGATGTTGAAAAGACTGTATGGGAATTAGCGGATACTGAGACTCAACTTATTGTTGCTGCCTCAGTAGGAGCTCATCTAGTATCGGTCTGACAAAACCTCACTCTAGCTAAATCGGCCATCAATAGCATCTCAGCAAGTAAAGCTTTGGAAAAGTATTTGTCCCATAAAATGAAGTGCTAAGAATATAGTGAGCGGGTAAGCCATTTGCTTGCTGTGCACACCAGATAGAAAGCTACATATCGGGAGATTGCAGAAATTAAGGCTAGAGAGTGCCACGCTGTCACCGACTCCTGCGTAATCCGTGAAGTGTTCCGAGACTTCTATGATGTATTGTATCGGGCTGAAGGGACAATACGCAATCATGAGACTGAGAAATATCTTGGAGTAATCGCTGGAAGTAAAGTTAGCCCCGAAGATAGAGATTTCTTAGATGCCCTTTTCTGTAAAGATGCAGTTTATACAGCTCTTATGGATCGCCCCTCTGGTAAAGCTGTTGGGGCAGATAGAATCCCAATAGAATTTTATAAAGTATTCTACTATGCTCTAGATGCCGACTTGGTCGAGTTATTCCTCAAGGCACATAAAGGGCAACCTGAGTCATGAGCTCTGACCAATATAGCGGTGTTTCTTAAAAAAGGGAAGTCTCCACAAGACCCTGAGTCATACAGACCCTTACTTTATTTAACAGTGACACTAAGTTATATTGTATTTGCGTCATAACGTTGTTTGATGCAGCAGGAATCTCGGAGGAACCTATGGCACTGGCCCTATTAGATGCAGAGAATGCATTTGAAAGGGTTGCCTGGTACTATCTATGGGCAGTTATGAAATGGCATGGAATAGGGTGAGGTTATATAAGGGTGATTCAATCTGTCTACTGTAATCCCACCTCCTTGTTCCAAATAATGGGGGGGAGGCAGTCTGGTCTTATCAGACTTTCAAGAGGGACAAGACAGCGCTGTCTTTTGTCCCCTTTATTGTTTGCCCTATACACTGATCCTCTGATTAGGAGACTGGAGTCTAACATTTAAATTAAGCCTCTGCGATTTCATGGCAGGAGTGCTAAGACCTTGGCGTATGCTGATGGTATGGCAGTTGTGACATCTGACCCAGCAGCAGCAATGCGGGAGGTAGGACAAGAAGCCTCAGAATTTGGGAAATTGTCTGGCCATTCCCCAAACCAGCATAAGGCTCAGGTGGTAGTTAATAAATACGCACAAACTGATTATATTCGCATTGTGAGAGAATCAGTCTACCTGAGCGTTAGCATTTCATCAGATCTAGACCAGATTGACGAATCTAATCTAGACACGGTACTTTGTAAAGCTAAAAAAGATTTATAGAGGATGGATAACTTACATATGTCTATTATGGGCCGCTGCAATATTGTTAAGATGCTATTCTTACACAAGGTGTTGTATCACTTTAGGGCAATACCACTTGAGTTTGAAAACCAATGGCTTAAAATGATGGAAGACAGGTTAGCAGCTTTATCTAATCATATGCTAAAGCCATAAGGGCTTTCAAATGTTTGATTCTAACTAGAGAAAGAGGTGGTTGGGTTGTTCCAATTTTAAATTCTATTAATAGGCTGCAGCGCTACAATATATAAGATCCCTTATCGGTGGGAGAGAAAGCAACTGTGGCATTGGCGAAAGCACTCCTCCCATATATGAGTTACTTATGGGAGTTGATGCTAAAAGCACTTTTTTAAAGATGATCGAAACAAGTTATTTTAAGAAAGTTACAGTTAAGACCCTCCATGCGGCTTTTAAGATCTGGGCAGTTATATGGAACAGAATTGGAATAGGAGAACTTAACTATTATCTTGCCAATGCGGGGAGCTCAATGTCTCCTGTGCTGTTTTGGGCCCTTGTTGTCTCCGATGGGAGGCCAGGGGGCTTCGGATCCTAGGGGATTTCTATTTAAGAGATACAATTACATCATTTGAAGAATTACAGCAGGGCTATGGGTTGGATAAGAGGGAATTTTTCTAATATCTTCAGATTCACTACTTTCTTTTAAAAGGGGGAAAGGGACCTAGTGGATTTGGTAAGCTGACCCTGATGGAACTCATGGGTAATGATTCCAGGTGTACAATTAGACAAATCTATGACTATCTCAGTGGTGCCATGTCTGAATATTTGCAAAAACATGTTGGCAAATGGCAGAGGAAGCTAGATACTATTGTTTGTTGTTTCTATGAATCTCTGGAGATAGGTCATACTTTATTGTTATCAGCAAGATTGCAGGTGCAACATTTAAAAACACTAACCTGTACTATACACCGGCAAAAATTGCCAAATGGGGAGGGAATTAAGGTATTCGCTGCCCTCATTGTCAAAGTCAGGAAGTTGAGCTGGTACATATGCTCAGCACTTGTTCTGCATTGCATTTATTGAAAGAAGAGATAACCAGGTTCATGGAATCTGCACTATCCTTAGAAATTACCACGATCCCCCAACTAATTTTACTTGGCATACATAATGACATGGTCACTAGGTTAGGGCAGTTCCTTGTCTTTATAACTATGGCCGTTGTCTGTATCTGCATTGCCTCAACATGGCGTGATCCACCTCCCAAAATTTCACCAATGCTTAGCCCGATTATTGTTGATACATAATCTAGAAAATAATGTATATACCTGAAAAGGCAGGAAAGCTAGAAAAACAGGTGAACCTTAAGAAAGGGGGGTTGGGACACACTTGCCAGTGCTTTGGGAATGTATTTGGCATTTTTGGTATATTCCTCTTTAGAAGGTGCTTTTAAGTGAACATGCATGAATTGTCTTGGTGTTTTTATGTATAGGAAGTACAGCCAGTACCCTAGTTTTTCTCTTTGATTTCCTCATGTACCCCTAAGGCATTAAAGAATACTCCCTTTTTAGCTGCTGAAGTAAGATGTTATGGGAATGGACTAGCTGATATGAATATGCACCGACTAGTGTTGTGCTAATCAATTATTAAAGCACAAAGGGGCATATTATCAACGAGGCGATAAAAACTTATCGCCGCTTTTGCGTCCGTTTTCAGACGAAAAGCGGCGATAATTTTAACGCCCAATTAGCAAGGACACGCTAACGCGTGAATCCGTGCTTCTTCGCCCTTTCCCTTAACGCCCAGCTTTGCATCTCTAATGAGACGCAAAGTGGGCGTTCCTAACAAGAATAACGGGAGAAATGTCGCTAAGCGACATTTCTCCTATTATCAAGCCTCACGCTAAGAAGCATAGCGACAAGAAAAGTAGCGATAACCTCTGTTATCGCTACTTTCCTTACGCCTGCTTTGAAACTGACTTAGCCATAATATCCAATGGAAGGTGGATATCATGGCTAAGTATGTGTAGCCCTATCAGCAAGCTATCGCCAAAAGTTGTGCGATTATCGCTACATTTCCAGCGATAATCGCACAGTTGGCAGCTTGCGCTCTGAATTTTATCGCTTTGGAGATAAGCGTTGCTGATAGCACGCTATCTCCGCGATAAAATTCAGAGTTGGCCGGCGATAATTATCCTCGCGCTAAGTGCGCGTTGCGATAATTATCGTCGCCCCTTGCTGATATGCCCCTATTTGCACTTTTTCCTTCAAACTATTCCTGCTATTTGAACTGATGTTTAGCTTATCATGTATTTATTTTAATACCATGCTAAATTATTGTATTAAAGGATCGCTGAGATGAATTGTGGCTTTTGCACTTCTGCAATCTCCTTTTGTGGAATCATTGAAAAAACATCTGAATAAAAATATGTTAATTATATTTTTAGTAAAGTTAGACTTTTGTTTCAGTTAAACGTTTTGGTCTTAAGTTTTACTGAGACCAAAACAGGGGCAAAAGTCTTACTTTACTGCTCGCAAATGTCCTTTGTGGATACCGAAAGTCGAAAAATTTGACTTTTGTCCCAGTTTACCTCTGTGAATCGGGCCCACTATCTTTTATTTTCATTACACAAAGACACAGATACGCACTGACACTGTGAGCTACTGTCGAATTGAGGAAGCATTCAAAACGGCCCCTAACACTCTTTCTTCATTTCACTACACTGATTGCAGACCTGGGGGTAAGTCCAGGACTGAAAATAAGGCTTTTGGGAATTTTGGACTTACCACATGATGGAACATTCAGGCTAACTGGTAGATCCAGAACTTGGACACCTCATTTCTATTTGATGGTGTCAATCATATAAAAACCTGAGTAGGACCTACAACTGAGAGGAAGCCAGCCCCATTCTCAAGGTTTGCTCATGAAAGAGGCTATGTGAAGACACTATGCTTGCTGCTCAAATCCAGAGCCAGGATTACATAGAATGTCTAGGGTCGTTCAGTTATTCATGACCTCTTCTAACTTGCCCCATGGTCAATTTACCACCACATTCCATATTTCTAAGTAGCCTGCTACTTTGCTTCTTCAAAGTCAGTGTTGCTTTGCTACAGCAAAAATCAATATTCATATTTTGTCTGCAATAGACTTACATACATTGGGCCCGATTTACAAAGGTAAACTTGCACTTTTGTGTAAGTTTACCAATTTTTGCAGTTCACAAAATAATTTTACTCGTAGTATCTTTACGACAGCCTAATTTTTTATGTGCAGTCTCTGCCACGAGTGTGGAGACTGTGCGGCTGTAAAGATACTCTTAAAATTATTTTGTGAGTTGCAAAAAATAGTTAAGTTACACAAAAGGGTTAATTTACATTTGTGAATCAGGCCATAGGATTTTACTGAAAATTGTCAATAACTCATTCTCCTGAAATTGCTCAGATTGGTATATAAGGTAGGTCTGCACCATTTTGTTAGTCCAGATGTGTTTGTATTTATTTACTGCTGTCCAATGCAGTTGGGTAAAGGTACTATATGAATGCAATAGAATCCACTGTGTTGACTACTTGTTTCCATGCTCTGGCTTGTGATGTTGCTCACTCTCGCCTGGCCGGGCAGCATTGTTTAGGGAGCGGTCTATGGAATAATGGCCCCTGTCGCCCCTTGACTTGCATGAGACTGGATAAGGTGGACGAGAACTAGCTGCATGTGTTGACCGTGGGCAAGACTGTGGTGGTGACTGCGAAGAAGAGCAAGCTCTTCTGACAAGGAAAATACTGGAGCACCACATGGCACCTGCAGAATGTCAGCTCTGCTCCCGCCAAAGATGGCTTCCATGAACAATTCTTGGGCTTATTCAAGTCTTTTAAGTGTTTTCGACTATAACAAAAAGTTTAGAATAAATATAAATGGTTTATAGGAGTACTGCTAGTGAATCATGCTGATAGCTTTAGAGTATGGTTAGATGGAGCAGGTGTGTGCAGAGACTGTGTGCATCATTTAGAGGGGGGCGATAATGTGGAATTCAGTGACAGTAGCAGATTTCCCATCCACTTACCTCTTGGTTTCCATGCTACATTTAGAGGCGGCTAAAACTCTTTTGAGACTCAGCTGACTCCGCTCTTGGAAATGACTCGCCAGTGGCCTGCCCGCCAAAGAGCTGTTGCTTTTAAAATGTCAAAAGGCCCACCCTGCTTAGGTGACAGTTCCAACCCTGTTGTTTTCTGACAAGGATCACCATGAGACGCAAAAAAACTAAAATGCCGACTGACCCACCAATACATGGCAGTGTGGCCTTTGCAACACATTTTACCGAAAGTTCTCACGCCATGCCAGTTGGTGACAATTTCCACCAAAGCGACAGGGGTGAGCCACTGTGGGACTGATGGAACCAGGACCTCCGATGCCCTAGAGGATTGGTGGCCTTTTCTCCATACTTAAAATGAAACCCTGTGGGGCATATGTACAAGCCCCTATCGCCACGGGAACGTCACTTTTTGTGACGTTCCCGTGGCGATAGGGGCTTTGCCTTATGTACAAGGCAGCGTTAGGCCACTTAACGTGGCTTAACGCTGCCTTGTACATAAGGCATCCTTTCATGCTATGTTTAACGTGAAAGGGGCGTGCAGTGGGTGTTGTGGTGGCCGTTCCACCGCAACACCCGTTGTATTTGACGCTGCCACTTATGTACCAGGGTGGCATACATAGGAGGCCGCGCCAAAATGAAGACCAGGAAGATCCTGTTGTTAAATTGGCGAAACGAGGAGAAATGCATTTTTTCTCCCCGTTTATGTGTGCTGCCTTGTGCAGCACACATGGAAATAGCAAAATGCCTTGTTTATGTACAGGAAGGTCTCCCTTCCTTTACATAAATAAACCTTTTAAAAAAATGCCACTTTGTAGCTTTCATGTGTGTAATGAAGCAGCACACTTGAAAGTTACAAAATGGCATTTAGGATTGTTTATGTACAGGAAGGGACACCTTCCTACACATAACTAATCCTCCCCTGCACACAGACACTCTCGCACTCTTGTACAAGGGTGCCTGCATTGATGCTAAGTTGTTAAACTTAGCGCCATCGCAGGGGGAAATGCAAGGCTGCACCACATTCCTGTAAACATGGTGCAGCCTTGCGTTTCCGAAGTGGCGGAGCGTGTCGTTTAGCCCAGGAGGCTAACGACACGCTCCGCCACTTCATTGTACATATCCCCTGTGTCTTGTCTTTACAGACCTAGACTATTAGAAAAGCTTATCTCCACCAGACGGTAGACTTAATATTCATCAAAATACCAAGTTAAGCATGTGCTCTGCCAAAGACGAATAGTTTCCTTTTGTTTTTTATAATTAACGATTAGGACCAGAAAAAATGGACCTTCTAAAAGAAATAATAAACTCGAAGAATTTCCTTATTACTTTTTTACACCTGTAAGCCGGGAAAATATTCAATATTCAGGAAATAAGTGTGATTTATATTTTTTTAATTTAACATTCCTGAACTGGTGTTTTCATATGTATACTGGTCATGGCTTATTCTCCCAGTGGAGTTGTTACTCACTGAATGTAACACAGGAGTAAATATACACAGAGCTGGTTCCTCTTTTTGAGTCATCTGATGTTACATGATATGTCAGAGCTCAACAATATGAGATGTTTTTTGTTTAAATGTATATAACTCATATTGTAAATCGGATGGTTGTCCACTACCAAACAGCTGCATTTGATTGGCTCCAGGCCGGTTCATATCAATCCAGGAGCTTCATAGTTAGTACTTGAGACAAGCCTCATTACAGCCTCAACCCATATATTAATACATAACGTAGAAGGTCACAGAGGTCTAACAGAGAACTAGAGTGGAAACCCTGCTCACAGAATTTGCCAGCACCGGGAGGAGACAAGCTACAGTAGAAGACCGCTCTAGTATCATTTTCTTTCCTGTGCAGAGGCTGAATAGGTACATAAGAATGTTTTTTTTTATCCCTACAGCTACAAATTCCTGAAATAAATAAGTCCTTGAAAACATTCCTTTGTGTTAATTCGTATTAAGTATTTAAAGTGTTCCTAATCTTGTGTAGCTATTGCAGTTTCACTATGTTTTAAAAGAGTAGCCTCACTGTTCTCTCTGGTCTACAATGCTAGTTATTTTAAAATATGTTGTAATTCATTTTAATGATGTCATTTATAAAGTATAGAGTGCTGCGTTTTTTATAGAGAATACATATATTTTTGAATGTGCTTTATAACTTCCTTATATTTAACTCACAATATAAATGGTTCTGAAGCCAATGCACGCTCATTCAGGGAAATGGAACTACTGAGAAAAGAAACTGGCGAAAAATAAAATGAATAATGAAAGGCTCAAAGAGCAACTCCTTCAGTGAGTCTCTCTACCCATAACAGCCCAAATATCCTAATTTTAAATATGAGATCAGTCTACAAATACCTTCCTGCACATATAGCATATCAACCAACTGCCTTGAATTTTAATTAAGCGAAAAGATTTAAAAACATCTAAAATGTTACTATGATTAAATAAAAGAGATATTACGGGATAGAGATGATTAATCTAGAAAGGGAATGTAGGGCTTGTGTAGGGATCTCTCTCATGAACTACTTTTATCCATTTAAAATATACATTATGCCATGAATAATTAAAAACCTATACTCTCCCCTCACGTTTTTAGCCAGTTGGTTTAATGTCTGCATTAACACCCCAGAGCTCATTTATTCAATCCCACTTGCCAAAGAAGGCTTTAGATTAAATGGCTCCTTTTCAGCAACATGGCACTCAATGTGTCTGGAATACAGAATGTTTGCAGTCGAATTAGTCATTTGAACTATATGGTGAAGCTGCAGTAAAACACTGGACATGTTTCACTGACCATGCCAGACGGTTTTCAATCATGGACAAGGGCGATATTTAAGAATTTGAAGAAACTGTGTCATCATTTTAGCACTGTAGAACTCTAACCATGATTTCTATGACAAAATGAAACCCTTCACATTGTTCCTATATTGTAGTCTCCTCTATAGAAAATAATTTCTGGCTGTACAGTTCTGTGTTGAGACTGCAGTTTAAGACAAAGGAATCAGTTGCCAGACTGCTGGTGGAAGTGTGTTATCTTTCGCATATCAGGCTTTTTTTACATGGCTGTGGAAGATATTTCTGAATTTATAGAAAATGTGTCCTTGTGGAAGCTTCTAGAGCACATACCATAAATTCCATGAGAAAATCATGAAGAAAACTATTGTCGATCAACATGTTTCATCAAATGTTTCATCAAATTCTACCAAAAAGTCTGCATTTTGCACATGGTGAAACAACATTAGAATTCACCACAATTCCTAAAATTAGTAGATCACCACCAACAAATAGTTTCAATTGTGACTAAAATCTGTTATTAACCTTCCTCTAAACTGTTTTTTGTGACCTTCAAAACTAGGCTGTCACTACAATGCATTTCAATGGGATCAAAATGGCGGTGCCTTATTACTAATAAAATCCAACCCTTGTTCTTAGGTAACCTTCCACTTCAGTGGCGCAAGAGTTTCTCAGGGGGACGCAGGGAAAATGACGCATCTTTACAGATGCGTCACTTTCTTGTACATCTGCCCCTAAATATGCAAACACTAATATTGGTGGTGTCATCACAACCCACTGGAAACCAAATCTATTGGTTGTAAATCCCTTCCTGCAGCTCAATTAAAAGGCACACCCCCTACATTTAAGTGGAAGATGAAACCAAAAACCTTCAATGTCTACCAAAATGTTATTATTATCAAACTGAGGAAGTATTAAGCAACAGAGAAGATGAGTAGCCTGAGTAAACAGATGTGGAAAGGAGATGCTAATGCCAGAAACAATGCAGGCAAAGGAAGAATGGACAATGTGGCATATATTTCATAAAAGTGGCCATATTTAAGGTACTATTCAGTTTCATTGTTAGACTACGTCACCCTGTACTCTAAGCTGTCTACCTGGTCCTGCTGTTAATGCTAAAATACAAATTATCTAATAGTTGATATAAATTGACAGAAATACCTGGAGAAATAAGAATGTGCTTTATTGATGTTGACCTGAGAAACACCAATGCCCAGTTTGGTATAAAATATTTATCCATGTGCCCAGATGCACCACTTAGTCCCACATGGACCCCAAACTTCCTCACAACACAATAGGTCTACATGCCCATAGGATCCCTTCTAGTACATACCTTTGTACCAGGCTAATCAAACTGAAAGCCCTTGTGACTCATGCCCCTCACACTCTGTAGAGGGATTCCAAACTCAAATTATTTTCTGATCTCTCCCACATGTTTCTTTTGACTCATTCCTCTTTGTGCCTTAACTGCATACCTTCTGGGGAGCTCTGTTCGATGTTTAGCTACATCCCGGGGCAAGAAAATATCCACTCGCAGCCCCCCCTTCAATGTTAAGCGACCATAGGCTGTGATTTCTGAGGGGTTAACACTGGGAAAAATAACTGGTGGGTATGCCCTCATTTTCAAGTCTTTAGGTCTGGCAAAGAGGCCAGAGTTCTAAAACCATCTTCTCTACATAATCACAGCTTCCATAATCTAGGGGTGTCCCTAATTAACTAAATGTTGCGCCTTTAAAAATATGTAATGCCATGAATGGCTTAAAGCGCATGGTCTGCACGCATAGGTGGAGTTTGCCACCACCATGGCATAGATAGCCTATAAAAAATGTCTATGCTTTAAAAAAGTATTATTCTTTCAAAATTATCAAATTATTTTAACGTGTGATAAAAATGAAATTTACTTTAAGATGTTTATTATTAATATAGAACTAAGAAAATAAAATATTACAGCACACTGACTCATCTTTAACTCCACAACTGATATGTGCATTAAATAATTATTTAAAAAATAACTAGTTTATAAATATTTTTTCAACAGTAATTACAAAACTCATATCCTCATTAACATATTTTTATTTAAAATGTAGCAGATTGAAAAAAATATATTTTCTTTATTTATTTTTCAATTACGTTTATTATTAAGGTTTCAAATAGCAAAACAAACAATTATTTACTTATTATATAGGTATAAGTTTTAACATTAAATTAAATATATATCATTTAATACATTTAACATTAGTTCCATTGTAGTGCTATTTGAATTCCCTGCCTCCACTGTTTTAGGTGGGAGAGTGTTGCAGTACCTGTAAGTTGCCATGTGTGTTGCCCGACATACTCCAAGGCTGAGCTGGAGTAAATTTACAACTCTTTTGACACCTTAAGGGCTGTAGCAAGTTTCCAATTTTTTCGAATACCAATGGTTTAATTCTTTTGTGTGTGTTTGCATTAGCATGACCCTCTCTAAGTTCCTCCTTCAATTTCCCTAAACTCTTCCCATTTAAGATAAGCATTACCCAATTTCTTCCCCTGTAGCATCCTCCCCAGCCGGGTAGCATGGAAATTAAGCATGCCCCACACTCTGCAACTTGCATCTTTATTCTTCAACATACATTCACACAACTAACTGCACGCATTGTGTCATGACTTAATAACCACACCTTAACACCTGTCAGCAACTTGCATAATTCCTTTTTAAAGTCTACCCTGAATTGCTAGGGTCCTAGTTCTTAATAGCCCCCATGCTAAACAAAAAGTACAAAGAACATTAACATCATATTTCCTCAATGAGTGGTCGAGGCATGCACACTGGTCAGCCACATCGGCTGATATGAGGTAGCTGAGGGGTACCTTGATTATCCACCAATGACATAGGCTCAGATGCTTGATCTGTACGTTCAGGCGGGGCTGCCTCACTCACGATCTCAGGAACAGATGAACATTGATGCAAATATCTAAAATTGGGCGAGTCCCATGTTATTGACTTTCCGTGACGATGAGCGGTCACCATGTGTCCTTTGGACTTTATGCCTTGCATAGGGTCAACAGCAAATGGAGAATCCGCGCTATCGAGAAGTGTCTGTGACATAAACCTTATTTGTGTTTATGGATTGGCCCAATGTCCTTTGTGGTAGCTTGGTTTCAACTGCTCTCCCAAATAGCAATGCGGCAGGACTCTCAAAAGTGGTGAAGTGTTGAGTTGATCGAAAGGCACGAAGTACTTGACACAGGGCTCGCCAAATCATGCCTATAAATCGTTCGAGCCAGAGAGATCTACTCCTCTGATGCTTGATATTTGGTCAAACAAGTAATTCTTTGAATTCTTTACTACTGAAAGATGGATTGTTGTCAGAGTTGAGAAACAGCGGGGATGCCCCACACTGCAAAGATGTCATTAAGCCACTCGATGATTTTGTCATGGGTTGTTGATCATAAGTCTTCCACCAAAGGAAAACGTGAGTGTTCATCAATGAAACGTGAGTATTCATCAATGATTACCATGAGAGATTGTCCATTTTCTAGAGTCCCAAGAAAATCAACAGCCACTCTCTCCCAAGCATGTGCAGATGGATGCTGAGTCATTTTGGCGGATGAACAGTTACACAAATGCACGCTTTCTGTTCTTTCTCAACTCGTTAGTCTAAGCGAGGGAACCACACTCAGGGGCACATTAGCAAGGGCCTATTGCCGCTTTAGCTGCACTTTTTTGCCGGTAAAGCGGCGATATTCTTATCTCACTATTAGCAAGCTGCAGCAAACGGGCCTTAGCGCCATTTTTTGGGTGATAGTGGCTTATTTTTTTATCTCAAAGCATGTTAGCGATATTTATCGCTAATTACATGCAAAGTAGACGTTCCCGTGCAAAAAGGCACGCAAACACCACTACTCTTTATTATCAAGGGGCTCCTTGAAATCCTGAAGAGCCAAAAAACTGGCTCTAACTGCAGTTAGAGCCAGTTATTTAAGACCAGAAAATAGCTGGTCTTTAAAAGGTTGATCAAACTTGGGCCCATATCTCTGCAGGTTTTGGCGCTGGCCAGCGCTGCAAGGAATGTTGCAGCGCTGCCCTGCGACAAAACTACAGTGCAGGAATGCACATAAACAATGAGATAGTGCGCATACCTTTGCCCCAGTCATGAAAAGTGTTGCTGCGCTGTGACAAGACAGCGTTGCAACACTTCTCACTACGCCCTTCTTGCGACAGCATGGATTCGCTGTAATCACTGGACAGCGCTCCATGATGCAAGTAATGACAGATACGTCAGGAATCCTGAAATTTCTGCCTGTGCTGAAGTCACGCATTGCTGCAGTTGTGTCACAACCATGACGCAACTCCAGCAATGCATGGGGCCAGCCTATCCCTGTGGCTCTGCCTCACCCTCACGCCTGCCATCAGGCAGGCGGAAGGTACTGACGCAGTGCTGTTCATAAGGGGTGCCCGAAGTCGGCGCTGTTGAAGATCCATTGGTGGTGGTTGTGCGCTGTGGTGTCATCGTTTGGAAGCATTGGTGGAGTGTCAGTGCGGAGGGAGATGACGAGATGTTCTTCGCTTGCCTTGATCCAGGTGCAAGGGGATACCTCTTGCTAAGGTTCACCCCTTGCAATACAAAACTCTGCCATGTTTTCAAGCCCCAGGCAAGTCATGAGGTGATGCTAATGGGTCAACACGCGAAGACCAGTACTGTCCAAAACAAGAATCACAGCACTGTACCATTTTATATCTATGGAGAGTGAGACCTGAAGAAAACATTTATTTTCCTAAAAAATACTTGTACACATACGTCCCAGGTTAGTTACTTCACTTGGGAAACCGTATAGGCCTAGGGTAAAATGTATTCTCACCTTCCTCAAGGTTCAGCAGTTGTGGGGAATCCTTGGAGAAGTGAATGGGCAAGATATTGTTGCTCTAAGTACTATGATGAGTGGCCAAACCAACCCAAATGAACTCTGAAATCTATCATGGCCCATCCACCAGGAAATGGACGGTGCAAGTGCTGTGATTGCTATTTTCCTGTCTGTCCAGAAAGTCATATACATGCAGTCTGTTTTCTGGGCTCCCTGCTTTACTGGTATGATCCTAGTGGTTCTCTCAGACCTACAAAAAGTGCCTCCTGTCTCATTCAGCTATACCGAATGTGCACACAGCAACCAGAACCACCTCAGTTTGTGCACCTAGGATGTGACCCTTCTTATCTCTTACCTGCAGTCTCCACACCCCTGGCGACTATTATAAAAACATCTGGAGGCCTGGGTGTACACTTTGAGTACACTTTATAGTGGGAAACAGCCAGTACAACGCAGCTGTTTCCCCCGCATCTTTTATTTATTTATTTATTTAATGCGGTTTTATATAGCGCGGACTTTACCCAAAGGTGTCAGAGCTCTTTACATTAGAACCAAGACCGTTACATGAGGAAATTTACATAATTTACAAAACACAACAAGGAAGCAAGAAAAAGTAAAATAAAACAGTAGGTGGCAGTCACACAAAAGTCCAACGGCACACTAGGATTCGGAACGTACAGTCATAGATTACATATTTACAACATTGTAAGAACTTCCTTGAGGAGCATGAAAAGGGATGCATTAATTCTGGAAGTATATAGTTAATATACTTAACCACGCATGCCCTACAATGCATGCATTGTTACCACGCACAGCCTTTGCCACGCACGCCTTTACCTTGTAAAGCTATGTGTGGTGGTCTATCGGCATTGTTAAAGGAAACAGACCCTTTTGCTTCCTCTGTACAATATACGTCGCATCTCTGAAGAGCTGGAGAGGTGACGTCGTGCAGAGAAGAGGGGTATTTTAAATTAATGTGTTTAGATGTATTTAATGTATTTATGTTTTAATATATTTAGTGCAGTGGAGGGGTCGTTTTTAAATGGGCTGGGGTTCCCTTTTAGGGCACAGGGGCAGAGTAGTTTGAAGAAGGGGTGGGGGAAGGGAGTCACGCAGGGGTCAGTTTTTAGGGTTCAGGGCAGGGGAGGGATATTTGTTAAAAGGCCCTTTTAAGACTTAGGGCAAGGGATGGGTAGTTTTTAGGTGGGCTGTTGAGGGGTCCACTTTTAGGGCTCAGGGGGGTGGGGTACTTTAAAGAAGGTCTGGAGGTTGGGGGGAGGGAGTCACGCTGGGGTCCGTTTTTAGGGTTCAGGGCAGGGTAGGGGTATTTTTTAGAAGGGATTGGTATGGGGGAGTCACGTAGAGGAACAGGGGAAGGGTACTTTAAAAATGAAAAATAAAAGACGGGGGCGCAAAGGACCGGAGTTGGAGTAGGGGTCAGGAAAAACCTTTATAAGGAATATGCCCTTAACATGCATGCTTTTACAAAGAAATTTGTTGTAAAGGAATCCGTGGTAAATGCATATTTGTGGTAAAGGTTAAATGTGGTAATGGCATTCACGTTGGAACGCGTGTGTTGTATAGGCATGTGTTGCAACGGAATGTGCTCTAATGTCATACAACCCTTTATAGTTAATCTCCTGTCTCTTCAGCAATAAAAGATAGGGAACCGAGTGTTTATGAAACTCCCTGAGTTAGTCTTAAACAAACCTTCATAGCATAATATTCACCACATTGTGAAATCTAGTGCCTAGCGCTAAAAATTAATAATGATGTCAGTGGCGATTGGTGGCAAGTCACATAACAAATACACTTAATACACATAACATATACACATACATATACACATATATGCATATACACATAATTCACATTACAAATATACAATAATATACACTTTAACATAAATATACACACAATTATATACACATTAACATAAATATACACATAAAAAAATACTTACCTTACACTGCTGCATGAAGTTCTGCAGTACGGCCTTGTTGTTCTGCAGCACTTCTCCAAGCACAAAGCCCACAGACAACTCTCAACCAATCAAGATGCTGTTCTCATGCTGTTAAGCGCAGCATGAGTGAAGCGCTTTGATTGGCTGGAGCGGGCATCCGTACCTCCTACGTGCTCTCCAACTCAGCTGTTTAAGACAGCAGGGTTGGAGAGGTTTGAATTGCGAATGTCGGTTTGGCCGTAGAAAGGAAGCAAACCAACATTCGCAATGCAAACGTAAGTGGTCACTCCTCCCTGCTGCCAATAATTGACGCACTGGCCCCGCCCTGCCACCATACTCCCTATGCTGGCAGAAAGTGTCAAACATAAAGTAGTAATAACATCATTTTATCACCATTTCATTTTTGACTCATTCTGCCCAGCAGTGTGAGGTGGGGGCGACGCTCCTCCGCTCCCATAGAGGAACCGCAGCTGAATAATGTTTGAGGGTCATATCTTGGCCCTAAAAGGTGCCTGAACCTTATGGATTTGTCTGTCTCCCTTCTGTTTCCTGTGATATCAGTTCTTGTTAGGGGGCAGTTTTAAGGGAAAGATATGTTGCAATGCGTTTAAGGAAAGTCCAATTGGTCGCACACTGCTCTACCTACCAGCGTGTTGCCCCAAAGAATTGTGGTCCCTGAAGTCAGCGTCGGCGGGTACGCCTATGCCCGAGTCATGAGTGCAAGTAAGTGTAGCGTTAGCCATCCCTGGACACGTGTTTCGAGGTAGTTGCCTCTCGTCAGCAGGAAGTAGGAAAGTGTGTAGGGTTGCTGTGTAGGCTGCTAAAATAAGTGTTCTCAGGTAAAGTACCTCTCGTAGCGCGCAGGTGCGTAACCATGAGCTCGTCAGCTCCACCGGCTCAAGGAGCCTGAATATTAACTAAAGTCCAATTGGTCGCACACTGCTCTACCTACCAGCGTGTTGCCCCAAAGAATTGTGGTCCCTGAAGTCAGCGTCGGCGGGTACGCCTATGCCCGAGTCATGAGTGCAAGTAAGTGTAGCGTTAGCCATCCCTGGACACGTGTTTCGAGGTAGTTGCCTCTCGTCAGCAGGGAGTAGGAAAGTGTGTAGGGTTGCTGTGTAGGCTGCTAAAATAAGTGTTCTCAGGTAAAGTACCTCTCGTAGCGAGCAGGTGCGTAACCATGAGCTCGTCAGCTCCACCGGCTCAAGGAGCCTGAATATTAACTAAAGTCCAATTGGTCACACACTGCTCTACCTACCAGCGTGTTGCCCCAAAGAATTGTGGTCCCTGAAGTCAGCGTCGGCGGGTACGCCTATGCCCGAGTCATGAGTGCAAGTAAGTGTAGCGTACCCGCCGACGCTGACTTCAGGGACCACAATTCTTTGGGGCAACACGCTGGTAGGTACAGCAGTGTGCGACCAATTGGACTTATGTTGCAATGCGTTTGTTCCCTTATTTTTCAATGCGTTCTCCATCTCTTACTTCTGTTTTTGTCTTTGATTTGAGTTCCTTGCTTTAGAAGCATCTGCTGGGCCATTCTCCTAATATTTGGCCTGGCTCTTTTCTCTTTCCTGGTCCTTAAGAAGGAGTTTGGTGCCTGACATTTTTCATCATAACTATTCATCTTTTTCAACTAAGATTCACAAAATTGCCAAGGAGATTTTGCCCCAGTTGTGGTCTTTTCACACATTGGGACCCTCATAAGGAGACACTTGACACCTCCCATGTATACCATTCTGTACAAAGCCCATCATTGACGGGGATTCGTTAGCCTTTCTTCGAGTGATCTAGAAGGGGAATACACAGGTCATTAAAGGACCTATCCATTGACAGGGTTGGCCGGGGGAAGGTGCTGTTTTCTTTCAGGAGATTCACCTGTCTGAGCCAAAAGCACACATTTTGATCTGAACATAGGCTGTTGGATGAGCATTTACATAGATGAAATCCCAGATCTCAAACCAGAATGATGAAGCAAGCTTTGATTTCATGACACTTATGTATGACTTAAGGTTAAGGGATTTCTGGTTCGACAATCAGATAGGAGTCACACCAAACCTTTTACTCACTTCATCACAGCCAGTATGCTATGGCAGATTATTTCGTACATAGGGCTCTCTGGGGAACCAGGTTAAAGAGATATCAGGCATTCACCCATAGAAGGCCATAGAGTAGTAGAGTTCATGATGACTGTAGGTTAAGGCTGGACAGCTCATGCTTGATGGACCTGTTGTTTTTTGTGTGCAGATTTATATAGCGCGAACTCGACTTGACGGTATTGTAGCGCTTTACATGAGCACCAGTTACATTACACAAGGACAGGAGCAGCTGGCACAGATCGGGGGTAGCGGGGTGGGGGCGCAGGTTGGATGGGGTAAGAAGGGTGTAAAAAAAGTTTTTTTTAAACATAACCCCTCGCCGCGCCTCTCCTCCGCCGTCCTTCCGTCTTCTCTCACATCCGGTGTTCAAGGAACAAGAAGCACCCAGGCTTAGGCTCCCCTGAGCCAATCACAATCCAGCAATGCAGCTTTGTGATTGGTCTGAGTGCATTGGTTTGGCGCTCGGCCAGGGAAAGGGAGCCTGGGAATATTCTCCACCCAGGCTGTAATGCAGCCTGGGTGGAGAACATGCACAGTGCGCATGACCACAGAGACCGCACTATCCATCCCGATTCAGGATGATTCAGATTTCCAAGCCCTGACAATCTAACAGATTTTGACCTTTCCCACAGCTTGCCTTGAAAAAGCCCTTGACCCTCTGGCCTTTTGGGCAAAACATGTGTCGGCTGTTTTTGTGTTCACTTGCATTTAAATAAAGAAGAAAATACTTAAAACATAATTTTGGACTTCATGTATCCAAAACGTAAAACCGGACTTTGGGATTCTCTTACTCTAGGATTCTACATATTTACCCTATGCACAAACCTATCACAATTCTGAAATATTTGAACATAACTGTTTGGCTGGCCCGAGACGACCGGCCAAACATTCATGCACGCTTAGGAAGTGCAAACCACTCCTCCCCTGCTCTGTGCGCAGAGCAGCTCCGCCTCCCCCGCAAAGCTGCCACAGCAGGGAAAGAATAACATGATAATAACCTCGAGTTATTATCATTTTATTTTTCCTTTTTTTCACTGCTGCAAAGCAGTGGGCCGACGCTCCTCCGCCTTAGCAGAGGAGCTGTCACTGTCAAGTGATTTGCCCAGAATCACAGGATGTTGAGCTGACGCTGATACTCAAACCAGGTTCGCCAGTTCCAAAGTCGGCAGCTCTGACCATTACACCACATCTTCTCTCCTGTTTGAGTCAATGTTGGTTAAAGAAGACATTAGGGAATTATCTATGAGTTATACATGAGAGATCTTCTGACACAATTTAAGAGCCCTCAACCTAGGTCACAATCTGCAAACAAATAGGACAACAAAGAAAGAGATAACAGGTCTAGAGACTAAGATTCAGAAGCAGGAGATCGAACTGGTAAGATCAATTGAAGTAGCAGAAAAGAGGAACACAAGCTTCATTTGATAAATACTTAGAAACATGATCTTCAGGGCAAAACTAGATGAGAATAATCAGAATTAATGAAAACAATTATTGGTAAGTTCATTTAACCGTTTTGATTAACGTGAAAAAGCAGGAGAACTTCTTCCCCAGAAGACCAGGACGGCGGCCGCACACCCATCTTTCAGTGCCTCGATGGAAGCTCCAGTGAACGCCTGGAGATCACTGTTGGGTCGGTGGTGAAATTCCAAATCTGGCACTCTTCTGTCCATCAGAGCGGTGGGCGTGATATCCTTCGCCACCCTGACGGACAGAGTAAATAAAGACCGCCAAGTGCTAAATCAGCCCTCGAGATGCTAAACATTAAACAGAATAAAGGGAAGTCCCCTGCTGAGTATCTAGACAGATTATATAATGGTATTTTAGCAATATTCAGGCATTGCTGGCTGTTCAGGGAGGTGCAGGGGCTGCCTTTGTGCACGCATAATTGCGTACTATCTTATCTGTATTGAGTGGCGAGCGAAAATGTTGGCTGAGTTGATCACCGTCACCAATCACTGCCTGGCAGTGCATAAAGGAAGAAAGAATCAAACAAAAAGCTGGAGTTACATTTATAATTATTTCAGCAAACTATTAAAGGAAGGGGGAGCAGATTGGTGAGCCTAGTAGGAAATCAGAGAGAGCATGCAGGGTGGAAGGGGATGAGACCAGGGAAAGAGAAGAGACACTGCAACCCCTGAAGTTGGCTCATGTTTTAAATGTAGGCCATTGGGACATTGAAACAAGACTGCCCAAGTTTAATTTAATGGATGTTTTGACACAACTAGTGGTCCCTCAATTATTCGAATAAAACATATTCAGTACCTCGGCTATTAGGACATCCAGGGCCCAACTCACAGAACTAACTTTTTTTTTTTTTTTTTTTTTGTTGAAACATTTTATTGTTTTCCAAATCAGCAAGTCATCAAAACATCTCCCCACCTCCTCCCCTCCAGGAAGTACCGCACAGTTAACAGCAAAACCGACTCTCTAGGAGACGGCACAACCTTCCCCCCCCTGGTCCCCAACTCCCCCCTCCCCCACCCCGTGTTAGTGTGCCCCCGTCCCCTACCCCTCTTCCCCATTCGATGCGCCCCTCCTCCCTGAGCAATAAGATACAGGAGCCCAAACTCTCCCTAAGCAAACAGAACCGTCCCTCGTGCCAAGCCAAGGTGCGGGCAGCCTGAGCCCACCGCCACTCCCCTTCTACCCTCCGCTCTCCGCTACCTCCTGCCTGTCAGACGTGCTCTCCCCGTCCCCAGCCTCAGACATCAACCCCTGAAGTTCTACCACTAACGCTTCCCATGCCCGGGCTGTCGCTAGCGCCTTTTCGTCATCCCTTCGGAAGGCCAATTGCACCCGCAGCGTACCCTCAGCCCCCGCCCATCGCGCCATCGCCGCCCGCCACCGCAAGAAGCTAGCCCCCCCCCCGGGACTTCCAGTGCAAGGTCAGTTCCCTCTTGGCCATTATCAACCCCAGATCATAAAACTTACTAGTAACCTTCGTGCCGCGAGTGTGGGGAAACCAGAGCAACAAGCAGGTCCCCATGTCCGGGGCGATGGAGCGATCTGTCACCTGGTTCAAACAATCCACAACCGCATCCCAGTAGTCGCCCAACTGCGAACAGGACCAAAACATGTGCCGAAAATCCGCACCCTCTCCCCCACATCGTGGACACTGAGAGTGTGCACCCCCGAAATATCGCAATATCTTGGCCGGCGTCAGGTAAGCCCTGTGTAACGTAAAAAACTGGACTAACTGAAACCGGGCATTCCTCGTTCCCTTCCAGGCCCTCCGCACCAGTGTGGCCCACGTGGACTCGGGGATCTCCTTCTCAAGGTCCGTTTCCCACTTTTCCCTCAGGGCACCCAGAGGGAGCAGTCCCTCCATCGACAGCCTGCGATAAAGGCAAGTGATGGCCTTAGTCGTCCCTGCCGCCATCACTACATATTGGCAACCCGCGGCGGTCGATGGCTCCGAGAGCCCCATATTCCAATGCCTCTGGAGGCTCGCCACCAGGGCCGCATGAAGCAGGAAGTCTCCCCGCGGGAGCCCATAAGAGTCCTGCTAGTCCTGAAAAGGCAACAGCACTCCCTCTCTAAACAAGTCCCCCACCATCTGCACACCCAGCTCCTCCCAAACCGCTAGCCCAGACCAATCTCCCCCATGCGGAAACGCCGTGCACATCCCCAGGGGGATCTCCGGGGCATATTGGTGGACTATGGTGGCCCTCCTCTGACATCTGTTCCAACACAACCTAAGGGTAAGTTCCTCCAGGGTGAGCTGGGTTAGGTCTAACCTCTGGTGAAGGACTATAAAAGCCAGCACATGTCGCGGAATTAGTCTGCCCTGGGGGCCCTCTGGGCCTCTGTACTCCCTGGCCACCGCCTGCGTAAGCCATTGGAGCTGAGCCGCCAGGTAGTACCACTCAAAATCCGGGGCTGCCAAGCCCCCCTCCGCTCTCGGCCGCCGCAACGTAGTCAGCGCCACTCGCCGCCTCCCTGAGCCCCAAAGGAAGCCAGTAGTCAGTACCCGCAACCGCGCAAAAAACGACGCCGGGATCCATATGGGAAGGGTGCGAAAATAATAAAGAAGGCATGGCAGCGCCACCATTTTCAGCAGCGCCACCCTCCCAGCACACGAGAGTGGGAGCGTACTCCAGAACCCCATGCTACCCCGTAAGCCGCGAAGGGCTCTACCAACATTTCCCTCCAGCAAATCAGTCTGGGTGTGATAAATGTTAACCCCCAGATAACGGAGGCAGCTGCCATCCCATCGAATCTGTCCCAGCGCCCGCGGGGCCCGTCCGCCTTGCGACAACGGGAACAAACATGTCTTGCCCCAGTTGACCTTAAGCCCAGAGAATCGACCAAACTCCTCCAAAAGGGCAATCGCTCCGTCGAGCGCACTCTCCGCATCTGCCAGGAACATCAGCAGATCATCTGCATATAGGGAGATATAGTGTGTATCCTCCCGCAGGGAAACTCCCACATAGGCGCACCCTCGTCGGGCATGAGCCGCCAGCGGTTCGACCGCCAGGGCAAACAACAGGGGGGAGAGGGAGCATCCCTGCCTCGTCCCCCTCCGCACTCGGTAGGGGGCCGATATGGTAGCCCCCGTCTTCACTCGGGCCGTGGCCTCGCTATAAAGCAAGGTGGTCCAGCGTACGAAGTCCTCCCCCAAACCAAACTCCCGCAGCACTCGGTATAAGTAGGGCCATTCCACACTATCGAAGGCCTTTTCTATGTCGACCGACAGCGTGCAGGCCTCCGGGAAGACATCCCGGTCCATCTCCATCACTCGCAACAACCGTCGAACCGAAGTGGCCGTGCTGCGCCGAGGGATAAAGCCCGCCTGATCCTGGTGAATTAAGGTGGTCATATGGGTCAAAAGGCGCGTCGCCAGTATTTTACTCAAGATTTTGTAGTCCACCGTCAGCATAGAGAGCGGACGGTACGACTTACGCTCGCCGGCCTCCCCTCCGGGTTTTAATAAGGGTACCACAATCGCCTCTCGAGCCGAGGCGGGTAAGCGCCCAAGCCGCCAGGCCTCGCAGTACAGGACCTGCAGTTGCGGCGCTAACAAATCCGGGAACGCCGCAAAGAACTCGACCGGCAACCCGTCCGCCCCAGGTGTCTTCCGACGGGCCATGTGCCTAATCGCCGCACGAATCTCACCGAGCGTTATGGCCCCCCCCAAGGTCTCTCCCAATCTCCGGGTCCAGCCGAGGCAGGCGGGCCTCCAATAAGAAGCCCGCTAGGCCTTCAGGCTCCCCCTCCATAGTACTATCATGCAGCCCAGCATAATAACTGGCAAACCGCTGATTGATCCCCATCTGGGAATAAACCGGGGTCCCCCCCGCTTCAACCAGGGAAAGTATCGGTTCCCCCCGGGCCGTCGGGTTCGCCAACCACGCCAGAAGAGATCCCACCTTATCTCTTTCCGCGTGCGCTCGCATAATGTAGCTTTTATGGTCAAAACAACAGCGGAGCTTCTCCACTCGCACCGCCACGCCCTCACGTGCCTCAGCGACTGCAGCCAGCTCACCGTCTCCCGCCTGATGCGCCCGCTCAGCCGCCCGCAGCAGGGCCTCTGCCCCCTCCACCTCCTTCAACAAAGTCTTCCGTACTCCGGCCGTGGACGATATACAAACCCCCCGAACTACCGCCTTAAACGCATCCCACTCCGTTGCCCGGCTAGCCGCCGTTCCCGAGTTCCGCCCAAAATATTGCGTTATGCAGCCGCTAACCTCATCCCGGAAGACTGAGTCCTCCAAAAGCAAGGGGATCGCTGGCCGCTGCCTGGACCATTGCAGCATCCCCACACAGGGGTTATGATCCGAGAGGGCTCACAGAACTAACTTAAGACAAAATCCTAAACTTACTACTTTTGGTATTCACAGAAGTTAGGATTTTGTCTTAAGTTTGTCTTAAGACAAACTTACGACAGACTTAAGACAGACTTAAGACAAACGTAAGACAGACTTAAGACAGACTTAAGACAGACTTAAGTTAGGATTTTGTCTTAAGTTTGTCTTAAGTCTGACTAAAGTCTGTCTTATGTCTGTCTTAAGTTTGTCTTAAGACAAAATCCTAACTTCTGTGAATACCAAAAGTAGTAAGTTTAGGATTTTGTCTTAAGTTAGTTCTGTGAATCGGCCCCCCAGAGAGGTGTCATTAATACCCTGATCACAGACTATCAAAATGGTCCATATTTGGAATGTTTGATCAATTGTAAACCCTTTTTGTGTCTCATTGATTCCAGTGCAAGCTGATGAGCTCTGAAAGCATCTGAATTCTCTTTATAGCCTCTCTCAGGCATGTCCATTGATGCAGTTGGCATTTCAAATACAATAGTTCGCCATCATACTACTGATCACGTTTCAATCCCTCACAGACCTATAACTAATCGACATGCTTTTTTGTTGATTCACACTTCACCCACTAATCTGTTAGGGGGAGGTTGTTACGTAATTTTAATTGCACGTTTTACTGCCTGAGCAAAGGAGTGTACCCCAATGTGCCTAAAACAAATGAGAAGAAGATGAAGACATATTGAGTGTTTTTGTGAAAATCCGGGAGTTTGAAAAATAAAAAATGTGGGATGCAGAATTGCAAGACAAATTGCTTATACTAGGACCTTCTTCTTTATGGTCAGAACTTGCAAATGACATAGGTTCAGTGGCGGCTCCTCCGCTAAGGCGGAGGAGCGTCGCCAAAATAAAATGATAATAACATGAAGTTATTTTCCTTGAATTTTTCTTTGCGGGACTCCAGCCAGGTTGGGCGGGGCGGGACAGGGCTCGCCACTGTCTGAGGGAGCAGGAATGATTTCTATATCCCTCCCTAAGTAGCATGTGCCTCTGCGGCCAGCCAAACAGTCATGCACACTTGGCATGTACTCCACTGGGCTGTGTTGCACAGCTCTATGGAGAGCATGCCCAGCCTCCCCAGGCACTGCCTGAGTGGACAAACAGGCCACTCAGACCAATCACAATGCTGCTCCTGCAGCGTCGTGATTGGATGGGAGAGCCCAAGGGACTGGGTGCTTCCTGTGGCAGAGAGCGAGGAGAGATGTGCGGCGGCGAAGAAGGGAAGTTTATTTTTATTGTTTTATGCCTCCCGTCCTCCTCCTCCCAATGCCTCACCACTTCCGTACAGAGGCAGCCGCTACTTCATAGGTTGTGGGATTTCTCTCGAGCCAGTTAAGATCAAGATTAACAATATGAAAAAAATACCTTGCATCTCACAGTATCCTGGGCACCTGGATCCCAAAGCTGCAATTCAACTTGTCATCGCAGCACTAATCAAACAAGGAGTTCTAGTGCTTACAGTAAGTGTATGTAATACACCAACTCTTCCTATAAAAAAGGTGGATAAGAACGTTTGTTGTCACTGTGTGCATTGCAATACCCATCCTATCTTGTATACCCATCTCTGCAAAATAGTTTACTATTGTTAATTTAGGCTCCGTCTTCTTCTCGATTCCTATTCTCGAAAAGAGTCAATATTTCCTGCTCCAATTCGTCAATGGCATGCTAATGTAGTGGAGACTCCCATTGCATTTTACGGTGTGGTGGAGACTCCCATTGGACTTTACAGTGTGGTGGAGACTCCCATGGGACTTTACAGTGTGATGGAGACTCACATGGGACTTTACAGTGTGGTGGAGACTCCCATTGGACTTTACAGTGTGGTGGAGACTCCCATGGGACTTTACAGAGTCTTCTTCGATCTTTTATCTAGCTCTAAAGAAGGACTTCAAAACACTACCTTCCTCGAATGGTCTGCTCTCGTTCACTGAGTTGGCTACGATAATGGTGTAAGGCTGCAAAAGAGACAACAGTTTTGTCTCCCCTATGTGCGATATTTAGGCAAGGCACCTGGGGAATGAAGACCAGATCGAAGGCATCAGTGAGTTACCGCACCCAGTCACCGTCCTCGTGTATGCACTTTCTTGGGAGTGGCGGGATGTTGTAGAAAATGCACTTTGGGGTTTGCAACTCTGGTTAACCCCCCCTCAGGATGATGTTATGAAAGATACCTCAGAGCCCTTTCAGTGGTAGGAGGAGGCTGATCGAGCATTCGCGCAGGTGGAACATGCATTAGCCTGTGCACCAGTTTTAGGATTGACAGATTATTCCAATCCATTTACTAAGTCTTGTTATGAACAGAATGATTGTGCCTTAGGGCAGTTGGTGCAAAATCGTGGTGACCAGAAGAAACCCAATGAATAGTATTTTTTCTCTGTCGCCCTTGTGAAAGGAAAAACCAAAGGAAATGATGGACGGAGTGTTGAACATTGCAAGCACTCACCCCAAGTCAACTGATCTGGGTTTAATCCACCACCGTTCTTTAGCCCACTCTGCCACCCCAGTTCAGACATGGCCATATGCAAATCAGTCTGACCTTGTGCCTTACGGGAACAGTCCAGCCCGAACTGCCAAGCCATGTCTTCCCTGGACCGGAAACAAGCTTCCTAGGACCGGTTTCTGGCATTTTAGCCGTCTTCAGCCAGGCTTGCTTAAATCCAGTGGCAAAGTGAGCAAGGGACTCACGTCTGAGCATACCCAGCCAACTTATGGCGAACAAAGCAAAAACCAAAGGAAATGATGGACGGAGTGTTGAACATTGCAAGCACTCACCCCCAGTCAACTGATCTGGGTTTAATCCACCACCGTTCTTTAGCCCACTCTGCCACCCCAGTTCAGACATGGCCATATGCAAATAAGTTTGACCCTGTGCCTCATGGGAACAGTCCAGCCCGAACTGCCAAGCCATGTCTTCCCTGGACTGGAAAAAAGCTTCCTAGGACCGGTTTCTGGCATTTCAGCCGTCTTCAGCCAGGCTTGCTTGAATCCAGTGGCAAAGTGAGCAAGGGACTCACGTCTGAGCATACCCAGCCAATTTATGGCGAACAAAGCAAAAACCAAAGGAAATGATGGACGGAGTGTTGAACATTGCAAGCACTCACCCCCAGTCAACTGATCTGGGTTTAATCCACCACCGTTCTTTAGCCCACTCTGCCACCCCAGTTCAGACATGGCCATATGCAAATCAGTTTGACCCTGTGCCTCATGGGAAGTTTACATAGAGAGGAGGTGAGCGACTGCAATTGAACTCCAGGGTCGGGGGGGCACATCAAGGGTGAAATGGGGGACAGGGGCGCACTGACACAGGGGGGGGGAGGGGGAGGATGAGTTGGGAGTGGGAGGGGGGCTACTTTTATGGCACATGGGAGCTAATGCTGTAATGTACAGTTGTTGTTGATTTGAAAACTAATAAAAACTGTTTCAACAACTGTGCCTCATGGGAACAGTCCAGCCCGAACTGCCAAGCCATGTCTTCCCTGGAAAGGAAACAAGCTTCCTAGGACCGGTTTCTGGCATTTCAGCCGTCTTCAGCCAGGCTTGCTTGAATCCAGTGGCAAAGTGAGCAAGGGACTCACGTCTGAGCATACGCAGCCAACTTATGGCGAGCAAAGCAAAAACCAAAGGAAATGATGGACGGAGTGTTGAACATTGCAAGCACTCACCCCCAGTCAACTGATCTGGGTTTAATCCACCATCGTTCTTTAGCCCACTCTGCCACCCCAGTTCAGACATGGCCATATGCAAATTAGTTTGACCCTGTGCCTCATGGGAACAGTCCAGCCCGAACTGCCAAGCCATGTCTTGCCTGGACCGGAAACAAGCTTCCTAGGACCGGCATTTCAGCCGTCTTCAGCCAGGCTTGCTTGAATCCAGTGGCAAAGTGAGCAAGGGACTCATGTCTGAGCATACCCAGCCAACTTATGGCGAACAAAGCAAAAACCAAAGGAAATGATGGACGGAGTGTTGAACATTGCAAGCACTCACCACCAGTCAACTGATCTGGGTTTAATCCACCACCGTTCTTTAGCCCACTCTGCCACCCCAGTTCAGACATGGCCACATGCAAATCAGTTTGACCCTGTGCCACATGGGAACAGTCCAGCCCGAACTGCCAAGCCATATCTTCCCTGGGCCGGAAACAAGCTTCCTAGGACCGGTTTCTGGCATTTCAGCCGTCTTCAGCCAGGCTTGCTTGAATCCAGTGGCAAAGTGAGCAAGGGACTCACGTCTGAGCATACCCAGCCAACTTATGGCGAACAAAGCAAAAACCACAGGAAATGATGGACGGAGTGTTGAACATTGCAAGCACTCACCCCCAGTCAACTGATCTGGGTTTAATCCACCACCGTTCTTTAGCCCACTCTGCCACCCCTGTTCAGACATGGCTATATGCAAATCAGTTTGACCCTGTGCCAAAACGATGGATTTAGGCCCAGATCTCTGTACTGGGGTGAATGTATGACATTGTTCTGCATTCTGTCCATCAATTGTTGTTT
Organism: Triturus cristatus; assembly: GCF_964204655.1. Taxonomy (NCBI): domain Eukaryota; kingdom Metazoa; phylum Chordata; class Amphibia; order Caudata; family Salamandridae; genus Triturus; species Triturus cristatus. Next base: position 1,190,135,715 of record NC_140592.1, read on the forward strand.
TTGCATTTGTCCCCCCGAGTGGGAAGGGTATGCCCAGACGTGGGTCCCGTGCTCTCCATGCCACTGGAAACAAGCTATCCTGGCTAAAGAGGGGTGAAACCCCGAAACCGGTCCTAGGATGCTGGTTTCCAGTCCAGGGAGGACCTGGCTTGGCAGTTCGGGCTGGACTGTTCCCATGAGGCACAGGGTCAAGACTGATTTGCATATGGCTGGGTTCAAACTGGAAAGGAATGGTGAGCAAAAAAACGATGGATGTAGGCCCAGATCTCTGTACTGGGGTGAATGTATGACATTGTTCTGCATTCTGTCCATCAATTGTTGTTTTTGCCCTTGTGAAAGAGTCTCCTGCCTTGCTTGTGGTCTGTGGCTACAGCAGACCTTCTTGTAGAAGCGTCTTAAAACATTTTTTTGGGTTCCACATTGATTGTTGCTGTTCCCTTTCTGTAGCTGTTTTATTGCAAATAACAAAAACCCCAACATTTCTCACTGCACTGTTGGGCCGATATGAGAACCTGTTACTCTCTGCTTCTCACATCATGTGAGTCCATTGCCCAGCACTGAATCCAACTTCCCATATGCACACTGTACAAGATGGGAGAGCCTCATGATTGCTTGCTTCTTAGAGAACACTTGACTGAAAAGTCACGATTGCTCCATATATCGCACTCACACACAATAGCAAACTTGTTTATTATGTGGATGGATCATGCCTCAGAAATGATGTTGGAAACCTTAGAGAGCGATATTATATATATACACTGTGGCCTAGATTTACAAACACTTTGTGTTGGGTTTGTGTTCCTTTTTAATGCAAAGCCAATGCAAAGGTGTGTGGTGGGATTTACAATCCAATGCAAATCATAATCTGGAGTCCTTCCGATTAAACACTCTCATGCTGTATGAATAAATAGTGGAGCTCTCGCACAACATGTACAGCTTTATGCCTTAACATGTTCTTACGCTTTGTATGTAGTGCGTGACCGCAAGGATCAATGACTGCTATATTCTTTTTAGGAGTGTAAATCTCTGTAAATTGGCGCATACATTTTCCACAACAGCAGAATTTTGAACAATATGTCATGGTCTGGGTTTTCCCTTGGCAATGATGCAAAGAGTTCCCTTCCTCAGTTTCGGAGGCCCAATTGACCCCCACCACAGAGAAAATACTGAAAATATGCACCGTTCTAACCTATAATTTGCTGTTTGCATGCGTCTCTTCGATGCCAGTTCAAAGTTCACTGTGCTATATTAGAATTGTGACTTAGAAACTGCAAGTAACATAGGGATCTCTGTGAAAAAAGCATTAACACATTGAGCTATCTACTTAAAATACAATTCTGTGATCTGCATGGTACGTGTTTTTCCAGCAGGCAGGTTAACCCTCTGCACTACAGTATTTTGAGACAAAACTGCCACTAGACAAAACTCCATCTCTCTCCAGCAGGGACGTTAAGTTGTAGAGTTATATTGCATTTTTTTATCGGTGCCTGAAAATTGCTGGACACACAAGGAACTCTGCAGCATGTGCTTTAAAACAAATAAGATATTTTAAAACAGAGCGCAACTCGAGTTTGGCGCACACTGCGGTGGCACCGGTCACACTACCCTAAAGCCAGCCCTGGTCAACTCAATAGGTCTGGTTTATAAGTGAAACACCTCTTCACTGATTGGAAGAATCTGTGTACGTTATTGTGGATAGGCAAGTGGGTAAATTCAAGAATGAGTAAATGGGTAGATGAATGGATTCAACAATGAAAGGATGAGTGACTAAGTGCATGGATGAAGAGCGATAACTACCATGGCTAAAGGGGGATTTTTTTTCTTTAAAAAACAAATACGTTTAACATTTCATGTTGACAGAGCCATGCATCAAACTTAAAAAAGCATTGACAGGAACCACTGTGATGGCAGTACCTGACAATGTTTTAGAAATATATAAACAAAAAAAGAGTGTGTCCGTTAGGATTTGACAAGTGCTGAGATATTCAGAAAAGCACAGGGGTGAATCACTTTGTTTTTAGAAGAACCCTCACTCACCAGCCTAGCTGGTGACATGCTTCATCATTGGGTTCCCACCGGAGAGACCGAATGTCTCCCCGGTGTGCTACGACGCCTGATTTACAGCGGAGCTGGTTTTTTTGTGTGTGTAAGGGTAGTACGATCCGTGATGGTGCTGTTTAAAATGTGTCGCAATTTAAACCAATAAACAACTTTTAATAGTGGTCAACTGGACACCGTTAAAAATAGTGTGGTGGACGTGAGAACTCTGGTAATAAATGGACCAGCTACGTCCTAAGGAAAGTGCAAAGTGAATAAGATGGTCAACATGTTTCTGCTTCTCACGATACTACATGAAGCATTCTTCAGGACCTAATGGTGGACCATAAGACGAAAAAGGATTGTTCGTAGTCAAGATGTGTTTCCGTTCAAAATCGTGAACATAAAGCCCTGCCACACTAGGGGCAAAGGTACTCCCCATCGAAGTACCGGTGGATTGGAGAAAAAGGGTCCCCTTGTATTCGAAAAAATTCTTTTCCAAAGCAAGGGTGGCGCAGTCTACAATGAACTGTTTTGATGTCTGGAAATCCCAGGGGGTACCTTCCAAAGTTTCACTGATAACCCTGATGGTATCTTCCTGGGGTATGCTGGTATATAGACTTTCTATGTCTAAAGAAACCAGGAAGGTCGGATCATCTGTCAGAGTTATGTCTTGTAAAAGTACCAGCAAACTTTTGGTATCTTTCAGGTAGGTTGGGGTAGCCTGAATCAGGGGTTTTAAGAAAAAGTCACAGTAGATGGAAAGAGGTTCTAACAAAGATCCAATGCCTGAGACAATTGGGCGACCAGGCGGTGGGATCTTGTTTTTATGGGTTTTTGGTAGCGTATAGAAATAGGGAACAATGCCTTCACTCTTAGTAAGAAAGTCGGCCTCATGTCTGCTTATGTATCCATTGGATTCGGCTTCTTCCACTAGATCCAAGATCGTCGCTCTCAGTGTGAGTGATGGATCAGTGGTTAGCGGAGTGTAGCTGACCCTGTCAGCAAGGAGGCGTCTGCATTCAGTATCATAAGCCAAGGCATCCTGGATTACAAGGCCTCCACCCTTGTCAGCTGGTTTTATGACAATAGAAGAATTTGACTGAAGGGTTTGCAGTGCCAGGAACTCGGGGGCACTCATGTTCTTAAAAGCAATTACTTATCACTAGGGCACAGCACTCTTTGGCACAATTGATTAGTGCTAATTTGCAGCACGAGAAATCCACTATACCGGCACGGGCTGATACGAGTGTCAACTCCCGGTGTTTCAGGTTCTTTTAAAATTCACAGTTTATGAGCATGAAGTTCATTCACAAATCTGTTTGAGTGTCCATGGTCTGTTCCTTGTGAATATTTATGTATGTTGTGAATCACTGTTTGTTTTGTTTTCTCTTTTACTTCTGCCTTGTTCCAACAGAATTGAAAGCTCTCAGAAATCCTATTATTTTACAACAACCGTAAGTTTTAGCGGTTCTGGACCCCACAGGTTAGGGTACGCCTTAGCGAGCGTATACCGCCGTGGTGGTCCACCATTAGGTCCTGAAGAATGCTTCATGTAGTATCGTGAGAAGCAGAAACATGTTGACCATCTTATTCACTTTGCACTTTCCTTAGGAGGTAGCTGGTCCATTTATTACCAGAGTTCTCACGTCCACCACACTATTTTTAACGGTGTCCAGTTGACCACTATTAAAAGTTGTTTATTGGTTTAAATTGCGACACATTTTAAACAGCACCATCACGGATCGTACTACCCTTACACACACAAAAAAACCAGCTCCGCTGTAAATCAGGCGTCGTAGCACACCGGGGAGACATTCGGTCTCTCCGGTGGGAACCCAATGATGAAGCATGTCACCAGCTAGGCTGGTGAGTGAGGGTTCTTCTAAAAACAAAGTGATTCACCCCTGTGCTTTTCTGAATATCTCAGCACTTGTCAAATCTTAACGGACACACTCTTTTTTTGTTTATATATACTAGCCCCGGGGGATTAAGAGTGGCTCCAATAAAATTTCCCTCTCTCTCTTGTTGTTAAATTATAATGTTTTAGAAATGACTGGCTTGGCGGTCATTTCGAAACTTGATATGGGGTTACTCCACCAGGTTGATGGAGTATTTTACTCCTTCGCCCTGAGTGAGTAAGAGCTGTCTACCAAATATTAAATCACTTCCTGTATGTCAAAATAGGCTAGTGATACCTGACTCAACAGACATCAAAGCAGTGAGATAAGGCTTCATAACAGCCCACACCCACATTTCACTGAAATAATGTTCGACTAATAATATAATTCAAATCAAAATGTGGAGCAGCAGAAAAGAAACAAGATCACCAACTACAGTCAATACCCTTAAGAAGTGTAATCCAATAAAGTTACTTTTTGAGAATTGAAACAAGCCTGCTTTGGGTTGTGTGACACAGCCATGCATGCCGAAACTCCGCATGGCTTAACCACGAGGTCTTTATAACGAACACGTCTTTACTACGCATGCCTGTACAACGAATTTTGTTGAAAAGGCATGACTGGTAAAGGTAAATGTGTGGTAAAGATCCCACCCAAACCTCCCATGCCCTGAGTCCTAAAATTCGGCCCTCCTGCGTTGTAATCTACCCACCCAAGCCGTATCAACTATTGGGGCCCCCTACCCTGAGCCTTAAAACCTGGCCCCCTAGTCCAAAAAGACAACCCGGACCCCAGAAAACCCACCCAAAGCCATGAAATCTGCAGAGTCCTGAAAACTGCATCTTCCCCCCGCCCTAATCCCTAAAATTCATCCTCCTACCCTAAATACTACCTCAACCTCATCCCCCCACCCTCAGCCCTAAAACCAATCCCCAACTCTAAAGCCTGCACCCACCTCCCCCCTGCCCCAGCCCAACTTACCAAGGCATGTCCCGGTCCTTCTTCCTGCTGCGATCCTTCTGGTTTCCCTCCCCGCCCATCCGCTTAGACAGCTAGAACACCGACTGCCTCAACCACGCATATGCCTGGTTAAGGCATATGAGTGGTAAAGGCATATGTGTGGTAAAGGCATATGCGCTGTTAAGGCAAGCGGTAATCGGCTCGTGGGGAAACGGCACGGATGCTTAAGGCCGCGTTGTAAAGCTTGTTTCCCCTGCTTTTTCATCGAGACTGAGGAGTACCTCTGGTCACTGGCAACCCTTGATAAATTAGCATTACGTAGAACTTTATTTTGTAACTTCTCGTGCAACATTTCGGTTCACTTGTCTACACAATTTGATATTTCCTAATCTTCCTTTTATAAAAATGCAGAATATGAAATTTCTAAGATAAATCTGCTAAAATGTCTTCGCACACAGAAACTTTTGAGGACCATCATTTCATACACAAGTTCAGGAACTAGAGCGGAACGACATGTTTAATTGACCATTTATACAATCTGTATTAATAATGTAGTGATATATGCCCTACTATACAGTGACTGTGGACTTAACTAAACATTGGATCCCCATATCCTGGGTCTGACCCGGGGTCGTCACAAGGGTATTCACATATTGGAAAGCAGGCCTGACCTATTCGTTTTTTGTGGTGATTTTCCTGTGTGGACTTGCTAGGGCCTAGAAAGAGCCTACGGCCAGAATCCCTGCCCTGTTTCACTGTGGGCACAAGCACTCTGAGATAGACCTCTCAGCCTATGTAATATAGCTTCATAAGGGCTGCTCCTACCACGGACAAGTGGATTCTCACAACTGTTGTATAACGGTTGCTCCTTTGTTTTTCCTTGTTGGATTTCACACTGTACTCCATGTTTAACTAACCGTGTCTCCAGGGGTTAGGCTTGTGTTGCTGCTGGATGGATTCCAAAATGTTGTACCTGGTTGCTTAATTGTGCCTTTAGGGGTTGTGTCACATCTTGGAGAACTACTTGTAATGTTCTCTTATTGATTAATCATTAATGCAGGGGACAGGGTTTTGTCCCTCCTGGATGGACTATATATAGTAATCTCTGATTGATTAACTATGCCTCCTTGTGTGGGGCTTCTGCCACTCCTGGGTAAATCGACAAAAGATATTGCTGGTGGATCCCAATGATACTCATTAGTGATGGTCTGATCACCCTACAGGTGGTAAGGGTCTATTGGCACACCTGTGTCAGTACTTCCCCCAAGAATTAAACATTTCCTAGCTATCATTAAAAAAAAAATTTCAATTCCATTAAGGTGTCGGCGGCGAGGATTAGGCTTCAACTTCCTTCACTTTTATTTCACAACAGACATTATAAACACATTTTTCCAACAATAAAACTACATTTCCCATGCACCCTTGGGAAACAGAGTAAATAAACAGTTCATCCAATGAGCGTCCGGCACGTCCTCTTCATATTCCCCGCAGACGTTCTAGCTTCCTTTTTCTTCATTATTCACGGCAGCCAGAGATGAGTAGCTTTCCCTTTCTTTGCTGTACGAACTCTGTTGACTCACGTACAAGTCACTTTTGTTTGTTCGAATCAGTTCCTGTACAACAAAGGAGTAATTGAAAAGCAGCATCCAAATAAAATATTCATAATATTTACATACAACCGATTTAACCACTGTCATAGCAATATTTTCATCAGATCTTAAAACAAATTAAGCAATGACCTTTGAACATTATACATATACATAAAAATTACAGTTTAAATTGGGTAAGATTTCCATCATCAGGAAGTGTGGGCTAATCCTCACCTCACAGTCCTTAATCGAATTGAAACTTTCTGTTACGATAGCTAGGAAATGTTTTATTCTATCTCAGGACTCTGGAGGTGAGTATTAGGCTAATTTAAAGCTTCTCCACCACCAACGATGCCAGATTACTAACCTGTCTTCCAGTGAAAAAGCTTTGGAGGCCATAGCCCCTTTTACTGAGTGGGCTCCGCACTGAGAGATATCAGTCAGGGGCGTAACAAACACCCCTGCAGCCCCCGCAGTGCGGCGGGGTCCCCAGTCTTCAGTACATGAAGGGGGGCCCCCTCAGCTCATCGGTAGAGAGCTGTGAGTGGATTTCTCTCAGGCAGCTGCAGTGTGCAGCCTGCTCTGAGCTCCTCGGGTTGACCCAGGACTGAAGAGAAACAAAGTAACAAGTTACATTGTTTCTCTTCAGTCAGAGCCCGCTGGAACAAGGATTGGGGTGGGGGCCCCAGAGAGAGTATTCACGCAGGGTACAGCTCCTATGAGGCAGCACAGAGCTGACTTGGGCTGGAGAAAGTTTGCAGCTCCAGGCTTCCCTACACTTGGAGGGGCCCGCTCCGCCCCCACACTGAAGTGAGTGCTGAAGCACAGGCCTGAGAAAGGCACATCAGTTCTGTTTAGCTTCAGCCTGTCTTTGGGCAGGAAGCAGTGTTCTGAAGATCTTGCACACAAAAAAGAAACAGTTGCAATTCATAGCTTTTGTTTCTTGCTTATGTACAGAGGCCTGGAAGGAAAGGCACTCCAGGATTAATCTGTGAATCAGAGTGCTGGAGTGCAGAAAGAAACAGTCGACAGAGCAGTGATCAGGAGAAGGTCAAAAGGAAGTTCAAAGGAAGAAGCAAAGCTGTGAGGGAGAGACAGATGATAGAACTCCGTGTGTGAATGTGTCTGCATGCAAAGGGGCTTAACCCCCTCCCCACCCAGATGCAGAAAGCCCCCCGGGACCCCTCAGCCATGCACCTTGCTTGTACCGATATTCAGCAGACAGCAGCTTGCTCTCTTCTTTGTGCAGAGACAGTGCAATAGGTTGACACTGCTCTGAAGAAATGTAAGTAACACTTTATTGTTACATTTTAGGAAGCCACGGATTCTACAGGAAGCCAGGCCAGGGTTTTTGTTAATTGCAGGAGTGGGTGAAGGGCTCTTGCAGAAAGAAGGCCTGGATGGATGACTAAAGCAGGATTCAGTGTTTGACTGCAGACCCTCCCACATCCAGCCTGCACCCTCAGTAAGAGTCTATTATCAGAGTCAGACTACAGAGGTGGCAAGCAGCAAAGAGCAAAAGGGTCTCATGCGTCCTGCAGCAGCCTTCTCCCCGGCCATGTTGGCATCCTTCAGCTGCTGAAGGGCTGTGATTCCTGGGGATTAAAGAAGTAGTGAGGCTAGCTAGCGTTGGATTAGCTGGTGTCCCCCAAACAGGTGAGTCCACCAACAGCCCTTTTGTTTCTACCTTGATGTAATAAAGGGAGGCATGGAGTAACTGGCAGGCCCTGGGGGTATTGGGCCGATACCATAGCATTCATTATGCCTCACCACCTGGTAACAGCAAAAGGTCAGCAGTCCCAATTACTTATATGGAGGAGTTTAGCGTGCATCCGCACCGAGTTAGACCGGTTAAGCATTACAAGCACATTGTTAAGGCCAGGAGATTATTCAGATGCAGCCTAATCACCTGCAGTTTCCTCATTGAATTCTAAATTAAACATACTAATATGTACATCATTGTTTGTCGGAGGACACACAAAGTCGCCCGGCGTCTGATGTTGTCGCAGCTGTTGGCATGCATGCTTCTTCCAGAAAGACTGCATGTCTTGCAGGATAATAAGAGACTTGCTGCAGAGGGCGGCAGTTTGAAGAAAGTCATCTTAGTATGTTTTACTTTTTGAGTAACATTACTGTGTCATAGGCCATAACATTAAGCTGAATACAGATTCAGATGAAACCACTATTCAGTGAGTGCAACATGCACTGTATGAGTTGGATGTATTTGCTATTTTAACCATTGATGTGTGCCTTTAGTGGTGAGAGCCTGTCTGCTACATCCTTTCACTGAGCTGGCACTGGCTGGATCATCTAACTGTATTTTTAGGCTTTCCTGTTTTCAGTTTCTATTTTTGGTAAATTCTGGTGGGGTTTTTGCATTGTTTTCTAGAGATTTCAATACCTTAAAAAACAGTGGTTATCAGTGGTTACACATTTCCGCGACATTAAAAACTACAGAAACAGTGTTTTTCCGGTGTTTATGGAACGTTTTGCTTTTATTATTGCTTGCTTTCTGCACTGATAGAACATGGTATATAGACAGTATAAGTATAGTATGTATGAGTTCCAAATAGATTTTTGCAAATTAAACTTATTGTATGTAGTACACCATGCAATACTTCTTCAGTGAGTCTTTGGTCATGTGCGCTCACTCTTTTGGCACTTGAGATGGGCAACGCCAAAACAGCCAGTACTCAATTTTGTAACTCTGGCCACTGACAGTTTTCCATGCCAATACTGGTTCACTTGAAGATTGCGATTCTCAGGGCAGGTTCTGCAACATTTGCGCTGATCTGGGTGCTTATGCCCTCAGAGTTATTGAAGCGGTCAAAAATGAAGCATCACTTTTGAAACTACTGAGGAAATTCCCCTTTTACGGAAGGGATCTAGAACAGAGTACCACGGTGAGGTTTCATTGACTTCAAATGCCATTGGTGGTGAAGGGACATTTCTATGCATCATGCAAGCCATTTCTCATACATTGTAAAATAAAAGTTCCTGAATTGCTCTTCACCATTGCTTTGCTTACCAAGAGGCAAGCACTCTAACATGGAACATGTTGCAGTGCCAAAGTCACTAAAGGTGTTGCCCAGCCTACTCTCAAGTAGATGTTTCACATCTACACCAATTATGCTGAACACTTGGCAGACAAGGGTGTTTTCAGACTCTAGTTTTTTATTATGTCCACTACAGCAGTTATGTTTTCCTGTAAAAATCTAAGAATGCAGTAGAGTGTAGTTTTTTTCAAATCACTATCAATATGTCACCAAAGATCCTCACATTTCTTGTCTCTAGCATCATCACGCAGCAACAATTCTGTAAATGGTTGCCACATGGATAATGTAGCATTCCTAGCTCCTTGGACTGAGAACCATCAGCTAAGAGACACAGTTGGGATGACTCTTTGTTTGATGCCACAGTAAGCACGAAATTATAAATATTTGCGTTTTAGTTCCTGTGCATTAGAAAACAGTGCACCAGAATGGACTAAAAAGTCAATAACATTCCTCATTAACCCTGAAGGTGTAAATATGCTTTCAGCATACCATCTAACAAGTGGCAAGGATCTCTTACAGGAAAGCACTTCAGCTCAGGTATCAATTTTGACTGGTCATCACACAACTTTTTCATATACTTAGCTGAATCACTGCAAATACAAACAGTATCACTCCAATCTTTGTTGAACTTGGAAAGAATCTTTTTTGCAGAGCATTCCAAGTGACGCTTCGTTCCATGTTTTCCAAATGTCTGGTGTCATGTTTTAACCACTATCCCAGATGCCTGGTAATAGCGCTCTTTTCACATATACTTGTCACTATACCTTGCTTTGAATTTTTTAAAGCCTGAGGTGTTGGCAATTCGCCTACTTTTAATACTGACACACTAGAAACTGGGGGCTGATGTATTAACGGTTTTTACCCATTCTCTGTGGGTAAATGTGATGACACATATTAGGAAAGATTCTAATGAAACCAGCCATTTTACCTATCAGTGAAAGAATCGAACGCAGCCAAAATATTAAATATGATTTTGATATTTCCTGATTCTCTAGTTTATAAAATATTTAAACAAGACCTAAAACATGGTTCAAAACCCTGCATCTTTAGACCAAAGACCACAAAACTGAAAGAAACAAAAGGAAAAAAAACAATATTTTAGTGGCATCCCTAAACAACAAAACTCAAGCAGAATAATGTTAGCCCCGACTTTCTTACTGCTAGCTTGTATAACAAAGTCACATTGTGTTGCCCCTTCAGGAAGAAAGGAAAAATGACTCTTTCGCTCTCTTTTTCCTTTCTTTGAATGGCATTTAGTTTGTGGTTGTGTAGGTGTTTTTTCAGTGTTTATATGTTTTCACTGGTGAGGGCTATTTCTCTTTCAGTGGGGTTTTATCAATTATTATAGGTTTAAACCTAAAACCGGACAACCCATGTATTTTCTATAGCTAAGGTGGACGATGCACCTGGGGTAGAGGCCCCTGCTTCCGCACTTCTGCCGCTCTTCTGTACAGTATGAGACCATGAACCTTAATCCGAGACCCAGCCGCACTGTAACCAAGTGTTACCCCAGTGTGGACTGCTCAATGTTTAGGAGCCGACTCCTGTGCAAATCTACCTGTCCATGACAAGTCTCTGCGACACTGCTCTTCTGCCTGTCCACACCACACGCCCTTGGCACCTTTGTTAATTGTTATCTGCCTTCGTCAGACTGCCCAGTAGTACACACACTTCAAATGAAAAACCCAAACGAAAGCAATTTAAACCAATCTTTACAGTGCAGGAGACCATCTCCTTTCAACTTGAGAAAACTCAAGGTCGGCATATCAGTACTGGAGCTATTCTTTTTTTAACAAAACTGTGGACATTGTTTTGATTAAATAAAAAAATGAAAAACCTTTGGAACGTTGTTCAAGATAGATCTCCGCACCCCTCTTTGACTCTGAAATGAACAAATATACTTAGATTGCACAAAAAGAGTGTATCTGCAGGCAGAAAAGCGCCTCCAGCACTTTCCACTAACTTTTGTGTAGGCTGCCACCTCCACTAATTATTTTTTTATCGGCTTGGGCTGCACTCCCCTGGTGCAGACCGGTTTTTCAAATGTCCATGCATCTTTTTAGCCTGGGTTATCTGTGTGTTTGTCCATGGTTGGTCATTTGGCACTGTAGCCGATTTGCTTTTAGAACTGTCAGCTCTAAAATCTACTCTTGTTAAAATTCAGCAGCCACTTGAAATACAAAGCTACTCTTGCAACTTTTTCTTTCTGTGCCTCCTCGGAAAGAAATGCAAACGTTGAGTCTCTCAGGGGTGTCCAACATAGGTCTAGGAGAACTGGATCCATGCAAGATATTCAGCTACCCATGCGCTATGTAAACAAATGCAATTTAGAGTCATTTTATGTGGCTGTCTTCTATTTGGATATCCTAAATATTTGACAAGGCCCTGGCTCTCCTGGACCTACCTTGTATGCCGCTGTATTTTCTACAGTGCAATGTCTGCCTTTCCGTCCTAACGCAGTCTTGAAGTGGTCCTTGTCTTTGCTAAGGTGCAAAGGATTAAACAATACACAATGTAGCTATTTTGAGAACAACTGACTAAGGATGCTGTGGTTTGCTACCTAGTTAGTAATATGTCAGTTTGAATACGCAAGCTACTATTGACTTTAATATTTATTAGAAAGAGATCCTTTCTCCAGCATGTGTGTGTTCTTGACACCACATTGCCAGTGCAGCCCATGCCATTGACAGTAAGTGTTGGTGGGCATATTTACGATCTAGTTTTACAGTGGCTGAAAGTATTGATAATGTGGTCATAATAGTAAGAAGCAGATTAGTAAGATTAATTTTATTGACACCTTATTAGATAAAAAAAAGTGACAATTTTTCAGAAAAGCTGTTTTTTCAAAATCCTGACTGTAATGCCCTGGGTTGCATGGGTGAGGCTGCCTTATGTGTTAGTTAGCTTGGCAGGGCTTTCAGATGCCTGATTTTTTTGGATGACTGTATTAGGGGCAGGACTCCATATTTGAGTGCATGCCTCAGACCAGCCCTGTTTGAGGTTGCACCATTGTGGTTTTTAACACGAGACTGAGTGTAGTAGATTGTTTGATGAAAGATGATTTTGAAAACATAAAAAATCTGTGACCCTGCTGTTTTAAATGAAAGGTTATATTAAAAATAAAACTATGAGAGCAACATTGTAAGAATTGGACCACCATATAAGAGCTGCTATGTCATGTATGCTGAGTTATGGTATAATGAAATTGCATGATATGTTATGTTGTTCAATAGTATGGTGTGCCAAGTGTTTCTATGTGTTACGTTGTTATGTTTTTATATTGTGTTATGTTACCGGGCTGTGATACGGCATACCATTGCTGATTTAAAGAGTGCTGCAGGCAGATAGAGGTCTACTTAAGTGCACTAAGACACACAAGGGAATGGGGTGGGCACAAGAAGGTTTATACAGCCAGCTCCCGTGCGTGGGTGAAGGGCACCATCCTGCAGTTTTCCAGTGCCATCGCCTCAGTCTTCGTGGGCAGTGCCAGCTCCTCTGAGGCATATTTCCTCCTGAGCAGGAAGGGGATCCAGAACCTCTTTGCATTCTTCCTCTTTGGGGGTTCTGTATTTCTCTTCTCAGGGAGAGGTGGTGGGAAAGCGTTGCTTCTATTGGGATGTTTTCAGTGTCTGGCAGCCTCCAGTTGCGCAGGCTGCTTTCCAAATGAGGCTTGATGGGAGTTAGCTAGGCTCAGCCTGGCCTGTTTCCTCTTTCCTGATACCCTGCTTCCTGATGGGTGTTGGGCCTTGACCAGCTCCGGCACAGCAGCCAGATCGGACCCTGCATGCAGATGATTGCTCTGGCTCAGCTTTTCTTGGTGGGATCCTCGAGACCTAAATGAGCCAGACTTCCATGTGACTTCTGTCTGCCACCCACGCTCTCCCCTCAGGTGCCAAACATTACAGACAAAGCAGTGACCTTTGATAGAAAACGTGCAAAAGAAAGCAATACAGATTTAGTGGTGCTTCTCTGGTCTATTTTCTATGTTCTCTGTAAGAATGTGGGTATGACTGGGTATCCCAATGCACTGTAAGGTCATCATTTACTATGTATTAAAAGTTAATACATTTGAATATACAATGAAAAATATGTTGTATAATGCACAGCTTTTGCCATTAAAAAAAATATTACCCTCCCCGTCCCAAGCCCACTTGCAAGAGTCAGGCTGGCTCGCTACGTACTATAGAGGGACTGGTCTGACAAAATATGCCAGGGCTGCTTTGGGTTCCCAGTCCGGGCCCTGGACTGAGAGCTCCTGACTGGGTCCAGAGCATGGGGGGCCCCCTCCATGTACTTTGCAGGGGGGGGCCCCTCAAGTTTCGTTACGCCACTGATATCAGTTCCTGCATCTTGAATGGCCCATCTGACCCATCGTGCAATGGTAGTAGAAGAAACTGTCTTGTGTGGTTACGTAAGGGCAATCAGTAACTGACATTCCCCATAGGGACGTATATCAATGGTCAAAGCTTCATAAGCCTTGAATGCCCTAACAACACATAATTTAGGGACATCCAGAAAAGCTGGATAAGACACCATTTTGGAATAACGTTTCATTCTCATTGAAATATTAAAGGTCACTCCATCCGGAGTAAATACTATACCTGTCAAATCCAGTGCTCTCACATCCGATACCATGCAACAGGGGAAAAAAGCACAGCAGGGTGGCCAATGTTGCTGACATTTCCTTCCTGGTCATGTATTTATTAGAAGGCAATGATTTAAACAGGTGTAAAACCTAATTAACATCTCACAGTTTAGAATAGCGAGTTTCCGGAGGAACGGACAACCGAATGCTCCTGAGGAGAGGGTGTTCACATACCAGAGATCCATAAATTGGCATATGTCCTGACAAAATGGCGGAACGGAAGGTACTAATCGATCTATAAGACAAGCCCTCTGATCACAAAGCTGCTAGAAAATTTAGGATGTGGACAACATCAGCCACTACTGGACCCAGCTGCCGTTGATGACACCACCTCCACCATCGTGACCAGGCAGATCGGTATCTTTGACTTGTGTTGTCTGCCCAAGCTCCAGAGAGTAACGTGGAAGCTTCTTCAGAAGTTCATGGGACTTTCCAATGCTCCCTGTCATCCGCCATGCCATAAGGCGAAGCAACCCTGACTTTAACAGGTGATGTAGATTCCCCTAGGGATCCCGAAGGAGATGTGGAAAGAGGGGTAGAAGGATTGGAAAATCCCAAGAAAGTTCCATTAGAATTGGGAGTCATGCTTGCAACCTCTATAAGGGGATAATCACCACCAGGTCTGCCCGCTGACATCGCACCTAAGCAGAGAGTCTCATAATCATTCAAATGGAGGGTAGGCATACCCTTTCCCCGCACTCCACTTTTGGGGAAATGCATTAGTCGTGATTGCATTGGGATCCGGACGCCAGCTTCAAAACCTCACCAGCTGGCGGTCCAAACGGGAGACAAAGAGATCTGTCATGAATGGCCCCCAATGGCTCCATATCTCCTGGAACACTTTCGGATGAAGTTCCCAGAGACTGGTATCCCATAAATGCCAGGAGAGCCAATCCGCCACTTGATTGGAGATTCCGGGGAGGTGTTCTGCCAAAATGGATATCTGGTTCATCAACAGTAATCCCAAAGGACACGGGGAAGATCTGAAAGAGTCTTTGATCTTGTACCGCCTAGGCGGTTGATGTAACAGACTGCCGCTACATTGTCCATCTTTAGGAGGACACAGCATTGTGCTTTGTCTCCGGCCCAGAATTTTACTGCGAAGGACCCGCCATCAAGGCAATTTATATGAAGAGCACATTTGTGGATGACCATTTTCCTCCTGTTGCTAACTTTCCACAGCGTGCTCATCAGCCTGAATCACTGGCATCTAATTCTATCACCAGATCGGGTTGGGAGTCGAAGATAGCCCAACCATTCCACACCTGCATATGAGCTATTCACCATTGGATTTCCATCTTTGCTTTCTCCGAAAGAGGAATCGATTGGGAGTAGGAAAGACCTCGTCTCAAGTGGAAGATCTTGTGCCATTGTAGTGCCCGGTAGTGCAATGGGCCCGGAAATATGGCCTGTATTGATGATGAAGGGAGGTCTACTATCCTGGCCAGGTGACGTAAGGAGATCACCGGCCTGGTTAGGGTACATTTGAACTTGTGTTTTATGTTGGAGAGCTTCCGAGATGGAAGACTTAGGGTAGCTTTGATGAAATCCACCACAAATACCAGGACCTTTTGAGAAGGAATGACATCTGACTTCTTCTTGTTGATAGCACAGCCCAGTGACTCCAGCGAGTCGACCGTCATCTGCAAATGGAACACCAGACGTACTGGGTATTGGTTCAACAGGAGAATATTAGTAAAGTAGACTATCATCCTGATCCCCTGAGCTCTCAGGTGTTCCACCACTAGCCTCATGCCCTTGGTAAAACACCACAGAGTTGAAGACAGACTGAAAGGGAGGGATGTGAATTCGAATATCTGAGACCCCCATTGGAATGGTAAGAATCGTCCGTGAGGAGGAAAGATGAGAATTGTACGGTACGCATCCTTGAGGTCCAAACGGACCATCCAATCCTGCGCCTGTAGCAAGTCCCTGAGCGGATGGATCCCTTCCATCTTGAAGTGGCAATTTATCTGCCACCGGTTTTATTCCCTCATATTGATGACTGGTCGGTGACCTCCATCCCAAGTGCTGAGAAACCCATTGGGATACAAGATATTGGTACAATTACTGCTTTTTGCAAGAGCTGGGAGATCTCTCCCTCCACTAATGCTACTAGATCTGGGGAGAATACTAGGGGCTTGGGACGGGTGTATTGAGTTGGTAAATCGTCAAACTCTATTTGAAAGCCTTTGATCGTTTGCAGGACCCATGCACCCGAAGTCAGCAATGCCCAGATGTGGGAGAAAAGCCCCGGTCTGCCCCCAGTCTAACTCCATTGGAGCTCCTTATACTCACCATGTCAGGTGGTATAGAAGGCATGGCCTAACCCCCTTGGTCCATGCCAACAATGGTAGGCTCTGGTGGGGTAGAAATTACTAAATTAGGTTGGGTCTTGCACTGACCCCTGCGTTGTTCTGCACCTTGGTAGGAGGCTTAGTGATAGGCGCGGCTGGTCGAGTGCCCTCTGCCACAACCGGCTTTGGCAAAAACACATGAAGTGAATATTCACTTGATAAAGGACTGAGCTTCGTCGAGTGATTTAAAGGTATTAACACATTTACCCAATTCCTTCCCGAATGGGTCTCCGAAAATGTTAACTTCCGCTATCTGCCCTGCCTTAGAGTTCCCCTAGTTTGGGATGAATTTGTCATCAAAAGTGACCTACGTCTCTCCATGAAATTACACAATTTGCATTCCTGAAATATATAATGACCCTTGGGCCCAGCTAGAGATGGCCTCAGGGTGACACCAGGGAACCTGAGGTTTGGTGTCTTCTGCCCCTGGCCAAGGGTCCTGTCACATCTAAGGGCTTGTCTTGGCAAGCTCGCCAAGAGCAGACAATGCCTTTTTTTTAAAATCCCTAATGAATTTTGCTAGGACGTTCGCCATGTTTATGTCCTCCTCTGGGGTGAGGGACACTTTACCCTCTAGGGACGGTCTGGGGCATTCAGGCCCTGAGGCAACTCCTGACCTCTTTATCTAGAGGTTTTCTTAGCCATCCGGCAGTTTAAGCTGCACTTTGGTGGCCGGGACTCATTCAGCCAAGTGTAGATATACCAATTCATCTGGGTCTAGCATATCAGACTGGAATTCAGTCCCATTACTCTCTTCCCCACAGGAAGGGGGTCCACTGACAGATGCCAGGGTCTGCCGGGCTCCCCATCCTCATCAGATGTCTGGGGCAAGTCATCGGGGCTCCCCGTGGATGGTGAACTAGGCCCTAAGGGCTCTGTAGGGGCATCTGGATTTTGGAGCCCTGAGGGCTGTGGCAGGGAGCAATAAATGTCTTTTTTAGACATGCAAATGCATGTAAATCAATTCCTGTCTCATCTGCGCGCATGCACTTGGTATCTGGGGCCGACGTGGAAGGCTGCCTTTGAGGTATGGGGGCCTGAGGCCCTGGAATGTTGTCCCTCGTTGAGAGGGTTCTATGACATTGAGCCTGCGGTTGTTGAATGTGCTTCTCCAAGGACACCACCCCATGAGACACAGCCTTGAAAATGGAAACATCCATGACCTGACAAAAGTGGTCATCTATAGGGAGGTATGTGATCTCCTCCTCCTCACAATAGTCCTCAAACTCCTCCATGGTGCTAACCAGAGAGGAGCTCTACTTGAGAAGCACTGGGGTAAGTATAATGGGGAGTCCCCAGAAGAAAGTTTCAAGGCCAGCCAGGGCCGGGGATCAACACTCCCTGATTTATACAAAGGGGAAAAACTGCCTGGGCAGGTCCCAAACGTGGTATGCTTCAGTCTTAACCATCGCACAGGTGTTCAGCTCCAGGCAGGGGCTCTTTTCAATTGTAATCAGTCATTGCGAAGCTGACTAACATAATTCACCCAAAGTCTCTCAAATTGCTCTGCCCCTGAGTGCGCTTTCACTGAGCCTAATGACTGGTGAAACTGACACGCTGGCCGCTTAGGGGGGTTTAGACACGCAGCGCACGTAGTCTGTAGAGCACAGACCCCCTAGCTGTCGGATGACCGCACCGCACAGAGAACCGTCAGATAATGGGAGCGGTCGCAAAGGAACGAGCTACGTTCCCACGGCCGGGCTGAGAAGAAAACGGGTATTACATGCGATCAATAAAGCAGAGCAGTTAAACACAATAAGTGATCACCTAGAAACGTGTCTAGTAAAGCAATAAAACACGTACAGCAAAGAAGGTGAAAGCCACTTGTAATGTTGCCCCTTTCCTTACTTGTGGTGCCCCCCACAGATGACACTAGGCGTTATAGTAAGGTGGAAGGGGTTTATTCCTAAAATTACATTCACCGCAGGAGCGCCGGTACGGAGCTCCGATCTCAATTCGAATCGGCGCGCTAGTGCCGAATCCAAGATGGCCGCCGCCGGAAGTCCGGTGACGTCGCACGTAGTGCGCGCCGCGGACTAGACCGCAACACCACATCTCCCTCCTTTATAAACACAACAGTCACAGTCCCTCCTTCACACTTGAACAGTCTTACTTGTGGTCTAGGCTGAACTCCTCGAATCTTCGTGGCAGCATTATTCTCCTCCCGCAGCGTGTCCTCCTGCTTCCTGCGCCTGCGGTAGGGGTGGTGCCCCCCCCACTCGGGAACGCCGCTCCACTCGCTTCTCGTGGTTCAGGACCGCCCAACTCTGTCTCTCGGTCACTTAGTCCTGGAGTCTCGACTCCCCCTCCTCTTGGACTCCAGGTTCCTTGGGGAACACTTCCTGCTTCTCCATCTGGTCTCCTACTTTCGCTTTTTCCCGCCGGTGTGGACCCGGCTCCTTCCCTGCTATCCAGTTCCATTCTCTGCTCAGTCTCGTCGGCCCTGGTACATCTTGCCATACGATCCTGTGCCCATATCTTCCCGTCGCTCAGTAAGGCTGATGTGGAATAGGGTTCCACCACTTGGAATGGGGGCGTGAACTTGCTGTCCCCTTTCCTCCCCGGTGTTGGCAGTTTCACCCTCACCCACTCTCCTCTCTCCAAAGCGACTTCCTTGGTGTTATGCCTTGAGTCGTAGTAGTTTGTGTACACGGCTTGCGCCTTCTCCAAGTTCTTGCGCACCACTGCCGGCGACCAATGACTCTGCACGGTGAGCTTCTTCCAGGCCACGTTGTCTCTGGTGAACGGTTCTCTTCCTCTCAGTATGCGGAACGGGCTGTAGCCTGTGGAGGAGGGAGTTATCCGGTAAGCCCATAGCAGACGCTTGAGTTCCTTCTCCCAGCTTGCTCCCTGACCGATGGCCGCTTGCACTGACCCCATTATTACTCTGTTGAATCTCTCTACTGCTCCGTTTCCCGCGGGGTGGTAGACCGGTGTGCGCCTGACGGTTATCCCGTTTCTGTCCATGAAGGCCTCCCATTTGGTCGACGTGAACTGTGGGCCGTTGTCACTGAGGATTCCTTTGGGGATCCCTTCTCTGATGAACACCTCCGTGAGGAACCCCAAGATGGTATCTGTCTCCGCGTTTTCATCCACATGGACTTCTGGCCACTTCGAGTACCTGTCCACGACCACGGTGAGGTACTTCTGGTTACCACTGGCGTCTTGTATGGGGCCTAGGACGTCTATTGAGATTTCTTCCCACGGATTTTCCGGACAGTCGAAGCGTCCCAGCGGTGTACGTAGCACTCTTTGCGTCTTGTCTGCATTGCTGCACTGCTCACACGTTCTGACATGTCTTTCCACTGCGAGGTCCAACCCTGGCCACCAATAGTCCTCCTTTACTCTTCCCTTCGTTTTCACGATTCCCAAATGCCCTTCGTGGGCAATGGCCACCACTCTAGGTCTCAGCGCCATCGGGGGTACTACCTTGTTGCCCCGGAACAGGAAACATGGGTCGTCCCCCAGCGACAGTTCTTCCCTGACCTCCCAGTACTGTTTGAGTTCTTCTCCGAGTAACCTCTTCTCCGGCCACCCCTGCGTCACATATGTTTTGACTGCCTTCACCTTCTCGTCTGACCCGTACTCTTCTTCCCATTCCTGCTTGCTGATGGCTTTTTCGTGATCGCCCATGAACGCCACTGCGTACTCTGCCCAATTTTCTGCGTCTTGCGCCTCTGCAGATTCCTTTGCAGCTGCCCTGCTCAGGTAGTCCGCCACGCGGTTCCTGGTGCCTGGGATGTACTCCACGTCGTACACGTAGTCGAGGAGTCGCAGCGTCATCTTGGCGATTCTTGGTGTTGCGTGCTCATGGCCGTTGGACGTGAGAACTTTTACCAGGGGCTTGTGGTCTGTTCGTAAGAGGAACCTTCCTCCCCACAGGAACTGTCGGAACCTCTCCACCGCCCACACGACGGCCAGCATTTCTTTTTCAATCACGCTGAATTTGCGTTCATTGTCAGCCAACGTGCGGGACTCGAAGCTGATTGTGGCTGTCATTCCTTGTGCAGACCTTTGAGTTAGCACCGCTCCCAGGCCTCGGTCGCTCGCGTCTGTGGTCAGGGTCGTGGGAGCTGCTGGGTCGAACCCTTGAATGGGTACAGCTTCGCATATTTCTCTTTTCATCCCCTCGAACTCCAGCTGTTGTTCCTCCTTCCATGCAAACGCCGTTTTGTCCTTCAGGATCGACCTCAGGTGGTATGTCTTTGACGCAAAGTGGGATACGAATTTGCTGTAGAATTCAGCCATCCCTAAGAATGTCCGTACCTCCTCCTTGCTTGCGGGCGTGGGTGCATCCCTGATGGCCGCCACGTTGGATGCCTTGGGTTTTATGCCCTCCTGGCTGATTTCATGCCCCAGGTACGTGACATTTTCCAGTCCAAACTTGCACTTGTCCCACTGGGCTGTAAGCCCATTCTGCTCAAGTACTGCCAGGACGTCTGCTAGCCTCCGGTCGTGTTCTTCCTTGGAGGCGCCCATCACCAAGATGTCGTCCTGGAAGAACTGGATTCCCTCCATCTTGTTGAACAGGCGGTACATCAATTTTTGGAAGACTACCGCTGCCGAGGCAAGCCCGAACGGCATCCGTAAGAATTTGTAGCACCCGAACGGTGTTATGAATGATGTGAGATGGTTGCACGATTTGTGGAGTGCGATCTGGTGATACGCAGACGTCAAGTCTACAGTGGAGAACCACCTGGCGCCCTTGGTCTTGGCTAGCATCTCATTGATGCGGGGAAGGGGGAACTTGTCCACCACAATGTTCTTATTGAGTTCCCTGAGGTCCACACACAATCTCACCTTCCCGTTCGGCTTCTGCGCCACGACTAAGGGGGCCAACCATTCCGCATTGTCGATGGCTTCGATGATCCCGTTGTCCTCTAACCTCTGCAGTTCCTCTTGTACTGCCTCCCTGGTGCGGAACGGGATGTTTCGCACTTTGTGGGACACCGGTCGGGCTCCTTCTTTCAGGTTTATTTTGTGCGTGAATTTGGTTAACTTCCCTATGTCGTCTCTGAAGACTTCGGGGAACTCCTCCTTCCACTGCCTTGCTCCAGCTCCGGGGTCCTCTTCCATCATGAGCACTTGTACGCGTCCTCCCGGGTTCAACTTTATTCCCAGCTTTCCTTGATCCTTCCATCCTAACACTGATGGCCCCTTTTCTGCCACATACAATTTCCCATCGCACGTTCTGCCCTTGAACTCGAATGTTAGGGGGCAATACCCTACCATGGGTATGGGTTCCCCAGTGAATGTCACCGGATGGATGTCCGTGGGACGCAGTTGGTGTGTGGTAACAGGTGCGAAGTCCTCCTCCCATATCTTCTTCCTTATGATCGTGTAGGGGGAACCTGAGTCTGCGACCATTGTGACTCCTACTCCCCCGATGGTCATGTCGCACCTAGGTTTCTTGTCGACCGCACCGTCGATCCCCAAAATCTGGTCCTCTATCATCAGGATCTCTTCGTCGTCCTCCTGGCTTTCTTGCTCTTCCTCCTTGCTCGTCTCCTGTGCCACGTACTTCACTTGCTGCCTTGGTGTTTTCCTTCGGCATACTCTTTCATAATGGCCCATCAGACCACAGTACGTACACTTAGCTCGGAACGCTGGGCACACTTTGTCGTTGGCGGCATGTCTATCACTGCCGCATCTGTAGCACGTGTTGGTGCTCCCTTGTCCCTGTGCCTGCTGTTTCGCGCCCCGGGTCATGGGCTTCCTGTGCTGCCGCGTGTTGTGCTGTTCTGCCGCTGCCTGTCTCTCGCGGCTCTTCCGATCTTCTATCCTGCACACTGCTTGTTCTGGGAGTCGGTCCTTCTTAGCCGTCTCCGCACATCTCTTGGACATTTCTGCTTTCTTCACCATGGCTACCACTGTCTTAAGGGGTTCGTCTCCGTTAGCCTACAGCTTATCCTGGATGGACGCGTTCGCTGCATGCATTACTATTTGGTCCCTGATCAACTCTTCCTGGAAGGCTCCGAATTTGCACGTTAGGGCCAGCTTCTGTAACGCCACCACATACTGGTCGATCGTTTCCCCTTTCTGTTGCGCTCTGTGGTAGAAGTTGTACCTGTCGACAGCTACACATACGGTCGGGCGGTAGTGGGCATCCATATCGTCGATCGCGTGCTGAAACACATCATCGTCTGCTGCGGGCCGCACTACCTTCACCAGATCGTCGTATACTCTCTGACCTGCAGGGCCCAAATGGTGTAAGAGTATCCTCTTCCTGCGCGTGCTCGAGAACTCTGCGCCGCCTTCCTCCTCTAAAGCGAACAAGTAGTTCAAGAAATACGGCTTCCAGTCCTCCCACGGCATCTCCGGAATCCCTGCCTTCGTGAGGAAAGGTACCGGGTTCGGCAATCCGGTCGATGCGGCACTCATCTTACTCCCTGCCTCCGTTCGCCGCGGACTTGGGCTCGAACTTCTCGACCCCCGGGTGCTGTCGAGGCTCCCTTCGCCTGGGTCGTCGTCTCGGTCGGATTTGCCGCTTCTCGCGTGTCTTCCTGTGACCCCCGCCACGGTGCGTGGAGGTGCTTAGACACGCGGACTCCCCCTGGCGCCGTTCCTCGCCGCCGGGCTGCTGCCGTCCTGAACCGGGCTCGGTTGGGACCCGTCTGACTTGATGCGCGCCCTCCGCCGCTCTCCGTGACACTGCCGCGCTCCTGCTGGTTTGGGGTGGTGACCGTGGGTGTAGACAGCGTGCTCACCACGAGGCAATCACCCTGGAAGCAGCGCTGGGCCGTTTCACCTCCTCGTCGCCATTGTAATGTTGCCCCTTTCCTTACTTGTGGTGCCCCCCACAGATGACACTAGGCGTTATAGTAAGGTGGAAGGGGTTTATTCCTAAAATTACATTCACCGCAGGAGCGCCGGTACAGAGCTCCGATCTCAATTCGAATCGGCGCGCTAGTGCCGAATCCAAGATGGCCGCCGCCGGAAGTCCGGTGACGTCGCACGTAGTGCGCGCCGCGGACTAGACCGCAACACCACACCACTTATCTCAGGCTGCCGTGAGTAGTGAAGAAAGAGGAAGCTAGAACGTCTACGGGAATATGAAGAAGACGTGCCGGGCGCTCATTGGATGAACTGTTTATTTGTTCTATTTCCCAAGGCTGCATGGGAAATGTAGTTTTATTGTTGGAAATATTTGTTTCTAATGGCTGCTGTGAAATAAAAGTGGAGGAAGTTGTAGCCTAATCCTCGCCTCCAGAGTCCTGACAAAGAATTCATGCTTAGCACAGTGATGTATGCTGCACAATGGTGGAAGTATATTTTTGAAACTCCACCAAAATCCTGATAGAGGACAATGTGATGGAATCAGAAAATAGCCTAATTGAGGAAAGCTTTAAAAACTTATTTATTTTATCTGTATTTCTAGCAATTTTTCACTGATACTGAACTTTCAATTTCTTAGCACAATGAAAAAATTAGGAATCCGCGTTCCCTTTGCAAATACTTTCTTCAATCATTCTTTCATTCATTCATAAAACATCCAGCATCCTTCCAACCATACACTTCGAAATGGCACCCAGGACTCTGATGCGAATTGATGAGCTTCACATCCTCATGAGAGATGTGCGCTATACAATACAATGTAATCAGCCATATAACCATCTTAACCAAATTTTCAATATAGTCTTTAGCGGAAAAGGTGCTACTTTTCTAGACCGTATAATGCACACAGATCACACTGTCGCCTATGTGCTTCATCCCAGTAAAGCGATCAAGCTATTCAGAAGACGTGAGGTTTTTCAACATATTGTGGTTTGATTCACTGTGGCTGTATTTAATTCTTGAATAATTTGCTTTTACCACGTGTGCACCTGAAATGAAGGGTCTAATTAAGCTAAACCTGTATATCAGTTATGTAAGTAAAATGAACTACTTTGTATGTAACAATGCAGTACCAGGCACAGGCGAGATACCAAGGCCCTTCATAGGAAGGAGTGATACCCTGAACGAAGAGAGACAGTATTAAGGATCTTCCATATAAAGGACTAATGGCCTCACTCACAGATGTGGCATGCTTCATCATCAAGCCCACCTCACCATGGTGACTTCAGGTTACACAAAGGTGTCCCCCTGGAGCTCTTATAAGAGCACTAGAGTTGTGTGCCTTCCTAAGGGTGAGATCACAGGGTACCTAGAAAAAGAGGTAAACTATTTAGGGGAGGGAGTTGAGAGCATTTCATTGGTCCCTTCATATCACATGTGATTAAAAGCAAAATGCTTAGGCAACTATATAATGCAGGCCTGGAGATAGTGTCAACATGTTTCTGCCCACCATTTACGCCACTAACTACTCAACGGCATTCGTCAGGATGGTCCCTAAACTCCCTAACACTATCCCTATCTTAGAGTGATTGTGTAATATAAATAGTTGTGAAAGGGAAAAGGTTACACCCTGTCCTTTAGCACGCCCCTGTCTGGTCCTGTTGACCAGCAAAGAAATATTTGTGAAGGCACATAGATTAGTGCTTCAATATATAACAAATTATTCAGTAAAATATAATGCATTTTATAATAAAGGTTGTCTTTACACAAATGGTTGCTGCACACCACAAAAAAGTGCACCACCAAAATATACTCTTCCCACCACATGTCCTTATTGTCACATCCACTCATGCTCACCGAGAACTGGCCACCTGACTGAAACCGCTGTATTAGCCATACTATGATGAAGAGAGATATGGTAAAATATATTAGTTATACCCGTTCTATTAAATAGCAGTAGCGGTCTGAAAATCTGGCAGTGACAATGCGGCTACTACCTCTTGGCTCATAGAACTGCTGATCTCAAGTTTGCCAAAGTTACTCTCTCCTCACTTCGGCATTCAGACCTTCATGTAAGTCCCTAGCAAGAGTAGTGGGACATCACGCTTGTGGGAGTTGCGCCATCTGTAGATTCACCACTGACACCAAGGCATTAGATCTGAATCTTGCTTAGTCGTGGAAACAAAAAATCCAGATTAATTGCAATACTGAATGTGTTATTTATATGATCACTTGTACATGCTAGCTGCAATATTTTGGGATGCCTACATAGAAAGTAAAAACTAGAAATATAGGGACAACATCCAAATAGGGAAATGTACCACCAAACTAATTAGGTCTTACAAGGAAAATCAGCATATGGACTGTGACCTACGATGGACTACCTTAGAAAACGTCCAGAGCGAAGACCCCCCAATTCTTTTTTACGGTACAGCGTTAGGTGTTCTGGCTTCAAATCCACATATTGAGACGCAATGACGGGATTGAGTAAAACCAACTTTAATATATAAATAAGGGTACATACTATGTATTATGCTCTCTCCTATCATTAATTCCTAGTTACCCAATGCGAGCACAAGCCTATGAATATATAGTTGAATATATAGATGACTTCAGGACACCAAGACAACAGAAACACAACAACCAAGAAAAAAGTCTAAAACAGCATCAAATTCCAGAGAACAAGAAGGGATTGACAGAAGAGAATGGTCTTCAAAACCCACCTAAAAGCCAGATAATTCTTAAGCTTTCCTAACTCACGCTGTGGTTTGTTACAACGTCTATGGGTAACATATCTAAAGAAACTCCCGCTAATATGTTCCTTCTTGATCCAATGAGTATGGAACAAAAAAGGTTTTCAGATCACAGGGATCGACAGGAACCAAGGGATGGAACAAATTGACTAATGTAATGGCTCGTGGCCATAGAACGGTTTGTGAGTTAGACCTAACAAATGAAGGGCACTCTTTGTTTCACTGGCAACCACTGTAGCCCGAGCTAGTTGCTAAGAAACAATCCCCTTTTGAGTTAATTGACTATCCTGACAGCAGAATTCTGCACACAATGTAAGAAGACTTTAGGATGGGCAGTCAGACTACAGTAGACGCTGTTGCAGTTTTCAGGCTTGGAATAAATGCAGAAGGCAATATCAACGGCATCATATTAATTTGAGGCACCCAAAGATTATACTTTGCGGTTGTTGACAGAAGAGTTCAAATCAATGAGGGTACATTGGGCCAGATGTACGACCCTTTCATTTAGCGTCTCGTAATTAGTGCGTCGCAAATGGCGAGGCGTTAACAGTGTTATTACACAGTTTTGCAATTCCCAATGGGGTTGCAAATTGCGAGGCTCATTAAATATTGATGGGCCTCTCGCAATTTGCTAGCCCATTGGGAATTGCAGCCCTCCCAGGGATGGTGGCCTGCTGGTCTCAGCAGACCACTATGCCTGGGACTGCTTTTTAATAAAGCAGCTTTTTTTTTTAATGCAGCCCGTTTTCCTTAAAGGAAAACAGGATGCATTTAAAAATATATAAAAATGAAACGTTTTCATTTCTGGGACCACTGCCTGCCCTTAAAAAATATTTTGCCCTGCTTTTGCAAAGGGGAATGGGTCCCCTGGGGACCCCTTCCCTATTGCGACCCCATTACCACCCTCTTGAAGAGGGTGGTAATTTGCAAGTGTTTTGTGACCGAAATTAAGGTCGCAAAACATTTGTACATGGGGTTGTGCTCGCTATTAAGAAGGGAACACCCCTTCCTAATAGCGACTCGCAATTCCAAAATAGCGAGTCGCAAATAAATTGCGACTCGCTATTTTGGAATGGTACATACCCCTATTGGTTTTAGCATGCGCAAACGGGTTCACAAACTCTGCGCATGCAAATACCGTCGTACATCTGGCCCATTGTGCTGTTCCAATGCCTCATTTCTTTGCCAATGAAAGGCAGCTTAGTCTTGCTAATATTGCATTTTTATCTCAACAGCAGTGTAGCAGCATGCTTGTTCAGTCTTTCGACAAGCTAAACATTATCCATGTTTAAGACCTAAGACAGGGCTTTCTAACCTACTTAATTAATAAGGTTGGACAGAGACCAGAGGTGAATATTATAGAGAATAGGTAAATTGTGGAGAAATGAGACACCACTCACCTCACCGCAGTCTGGCGGACCTGAAAGGAGGGAGCATTAATGTTTGAAATTGCGCCTCTAAAAGTAACTGGAATGACTGCAGTTCCATTCCACCCATGCTGATTACTTCCAGGTGTTAGATCAGTGGCACGTGATCCACAGTATCAAAAGTGGAGACGTGGTCCAACAAGATCACACCTCCTGAGTCATCGTTGTCAAAGATGAATCAAACTGATTTAGTTCTGAGGCCTTGATTAAATCTATAGTTTCAGGTGTCAGGAGAGGTAAACTTTGGAATTTGGAAAAGTGTGTACCAGAGCAATCATATGCATCAAGAATATCCTGCTTATGGAATGGAGAAATTTCTCAAAGTTTCCACGTGTTTCGGATTGGGAACCTTTTTCAAGGAAAGGCTGAGTTGAGTTTTCCGGAGGCAAGATTCTGCAGCTTGACCATTGGGCAAAGGTCGTTTGGCAATCCAAAAGTAGCATGCAGGAGAGTTTTAACTTCCTCTACAAATGTACAAATGTAGGCAGCATTCAGAACAGGGCACTAACACACACTGTAAGAGCCATGTGTTTTGGACATGAGAAATGGAATGAGAGAGTAGGAAATATGAATACACTACTGTGGTGTGAGCCCCAAAATCCAAGAGAGCGAGGAATTACCTTTTTAACATCTTCTTCATCCTTCTTGACATTAGGAGTCCTTTCCTTTATTAAGTTCATGGCACACATCCTTGCCATGTTCACCCCTTGCAGTAGAAACGCGTTGAATTCATCCAGTCCAAAGCAAGTTGTGAAAGGAGACATACATCCATAGATGGCACCCAGAAGGATGCTAGTCGGCCAAGCCACAAACACCAACAAAAGAAGCCATAATACGGTTATGCACACGTCCTTGCCGCCACTCATCTCTGTTAGAAGGAATGATGGAAGAACAGAATTACACTAGTTTGTCTTCAAGAGAAACATAACAGTATTATTTAGAACAGTCCCACTGGTAGTTTTAGTCTACAGACTCAAAAAATGTACTAGCCTTCAACAATGTTTCCGACCATGAGTGTTAAATAGATACTTTTCAGAAGGCACCCACATAACTAACTTAAATTCTATTTCGAAATTAATAACTAAAGCGGCCATGGCAGAGAACCATCAAGGGCAGAAGGACCGGCGTGTTTAAGACAACCTTTTGTGAACATAATCCTTCTTAAGGCATAAGCAGGCCGGTGTATGGCTGGGGGGGGGAGTTGGGGGGGGGGGCAAGCAAAATAGTTGCAATCTCCCAATTGTGTGACTGAATCTGTCTGTACTAGTTCTGACACATTATTCTCAAGTAATGTGCAACGTAAGTGAATATCACGTCAAATGTTAATGTTTAAAAGCAAGACAATACTCTGGTAGCAAGATATGTTATTTCCAGATATTAAAACACAGATCTGAAGCCTTTCTGCACCCACAGCAACTTTCAACTCCCAGAACTCTAGACAGACACCTGCAGGATTTCATATAGAACTGGTGCGCGTGCATATTCCACAACAAGAATGAAGCAAAACAAATTGTTATGAAAGACCTATTGTATAAAATACTAGTATTGCTCATTGCTCAAAACTGGCGTACTGGCGACCTCATTTGCTTGCTTCTTATTTGATGGCTTTTTTTCCTTTTCTGTTTATGCCTATACTGGAGCCCAGCTTCTTTTTCATAATTTTGATTTGTTGACTTCTATCCTTCCACTACTTACATTTAGAAAACTACTTTTTTTCTTTTTCTTTCAGCACTCCATGGCAGTGCATGTGTTTTCATGTTCATTTCCCCCTCCTCCCCAGCTTCTCTGTTGCTACCCTTGTCCCGGTCATATTTTAGTTCTAAGTTGCATCACTTAGTGTGCCACTCACTTAAGTAGCCCTTTAAACATGTCTCAGGCCTTCCATTGTAGGCCGTGGGGGCTGTTTTAAACTGCCATTTCGACCTGGCAAAATAAACCTTTTGCCAGGCCCATACCTTCTTTTTTAATACATATAAGTCACTTCTAGGATAGGCCATAAATAGCCCACAAGGCAGGGTGCATTGTACTTAAAAAGTAGGACACCGTGCCGAAATGGAAAAACTCGTAGATTTGTTTTTCACTATTGCAAGGTCTTCCTCTCCCACAGGATACCATTGGAGTTACCTTATTACATTTAATAAGCAGCCTGCAACCTCCAAGTGGGAACAGGTAAAGATTTCATGTTTGGTGTTTTTGGAATTTAATGAAAAATCCTCTTTTATGATAAAGTCGGATTTGTGAATACAATTTAAACAAGCATTTGCAATGCAATAGGTCTCCCATTACTGAAAGTATGAGCTATTGCTGTTGCAAACAATAATGCAACGCCAATAGCTCAAACTTTCAGTAATGTGAGACCTATTGCATTGCAAATGCTTGTTTGAGGAAGCACACAACTTCTGCCCAATCAAAACATGTACTCCTGGCTCCCAACATGTGGGTGGAGCCAAAGCACCTCTCCTGGTAATTCTTTCTCACATAATTGTCTGGCCACAGCTGGGCTGTCAAGCTACACCATAAACAACACTGCAAGTGGCATGCCTGCAGCATAAGAAAACTGGAAACCATACCACACTCTGGCCTTTTCATGGAGCATGTTTATCTATGAAGTTTAGAAAACAACGCAGCGCGGAGGACAGAAGTTTAAAAGAATCTGATGGCCCAAAGGAAATTTGGAATCGTAGCCAAAGTGAACGGACACTAATTACATTTTGGAAAGGGTGTCCTTAATTTCACATCACCCTTACCCCTTCCTTTCAAGTGTCATAAAGTGTCTCTAGTCTTGGGGCTCTCCCCTAATCTTGTCTTAAATGGTCACAATCGCTGTACTTTCCTCCTTCAGTCCTAGCAGCCTCACCATATCTATTTTTAAGCAATTGAAGAAAAAACATCATGAAAGAGTACTGGAAACAACACAAACATGAAGAAAACTGGAAATCACGAACAATTAAGACGTTAGAATAGTAATGTGCAACATTGATACTGGATCGATGGCTGAGTAGACTAATGTGTCCACCTAGAAATATGTGTTTGACCTCATGGACACAGGTTCAAATCCCCGTGGGTCCACTCAGCCTTTCATTCTTCCGAGGTTGATAAAATGAGTACCGTTGGGTATCAATGAACACCTGTATGTCAACGTCAACATATCCTCCAAGGTGAACGCTGCTGTTTAAATATACACGTTAAGTTATTTAAACAAATACCCTGAGTTGAACAAGGGTTTACTACAGTAGTTTATACACGTGTCATCTTTTATTAAAAAACTGTTGTCACAGGGGTTGATTTGTTGTGGGTTTTTTAATCCACTGGCCAACAGTTTTCTACCAATTCATTTAATTTGTTCTTCCATATATTTATCATGTAACTTTAGGATTTTTTAAACAAATTAAGAAAAAACTGTGTGAAGGACCAGAGGGCGTACTCCTTTCTGCATATTCATGTATATTTTTTTAATGGGTGGGAGTGTACATGTGTTTGAAATGTCTTTTTTTCGTCCTATATACTAACATACAGAGAAAGAGGTTCACACTGCATACTGCAAAATATTCTCTGCTTGGCGAAAAAAGCAAGTACAAACGTCCTTTTGATGAACGGTTACACTGCATATATGTATCCCTTCACATTTACGCATGCCTAAAGAATTACCTAAGTGAGTGGTTCTACAAATCTGCGAGTATTTCAGCTTCCCATGACTATGTGTAGACTTTTGGGGAGAATTAAAAAGAAAATACGCCATAGGTCGGTGTAAATCTACGGACTTTTGAATCCAGCTAATCTTCCCCATGACTGAGGTTGCCTGTGAAACTCGTTTCACTTTTATGCCAAATGCTACACAACAGAGGAGTGAACATTTCACAGTGTGTAAACGTAGAAAACGGGGAAAACCGAAAGGCAGGAAGGGCTGGTGGCTGGTTAAGATTCGACCGAGAAATGGCCTTGACAGAGCGGTGAAGCGCTGACTTCCCGAAACAAGCACATGTTTCTAAATACTAAGGGGCAGATTTACAAGCCCCTTGCGCCACCTGTGCGTCACTTTTCAAATGTTAAAAATGACGCAAAAGTGGCGCAAGGGCTTGTAAATCTGCCCCTACATTACGCATCTCGTAAGAGTTTAGTGAGCGCCATATGAGACAGTTTATAGTTTCAATGAGGCACGGTGGTAAAGTCTGAGAACACAACAACAGAGTTACAAAATAAGCAGGCATCGTGTACAAAACCCACCTTAAAAAACATTTGATGCTTTTTATGAGACACCGTGAGGGTGGTGTGGGGTGACGGGTGAGGACGGGACTGAAGCAAATGGAAAGGCTGTTTAATGTTGGAATGAGATGGGTGCAGGTGGGCTGAGGTGTATTGACTGGGCTGTGCCTGGGCTCTAGAGGGAACAGTGGCACTGTCAGGACGGAGATGCACTGATTGAGCAGTACTGACTGCATAATATGGCAGTCCCAGTGATGGAACGGGGAGTGCCACGGGTGTACTAAGGTGCATTGAGGGAGTTGGAATAGCAAAAGGTGCAGCAGGTGCAGTGGCACAGCTGTGTCTGGATCACAGTGCTGGCCTGGGCCTTGGCAGTCATGAATGAGGTATACCGGCTGAGCTGCGCAGACCAAGTGCTGGGGTGCTAGGGGTGCAGCCGATGGGGCACAGGCTGACCGAGGGCTTGGGGAGCTGCAGGTCGGGGCTGGAGTGCCCTGGCATGGTGATCTGGAGGCTGCAGTGGGAAAACAGCAACTGGAGTCACCTAGTAAGGTTCACCGGCAGCACTGCGTGTATGCCCCTGAACTGTGACGTGTAATATATTACACGTCTGTACTATGAGTGTCGTTGTGCTGTAATCGCAAGGTCACAAGTTAAAATGCTAGCAAGGCCAACTCATCCTTTCATCATAAAAAGGAGGTAATCCGAGAAACATTAAATTATGTTTTTAATTATGTAATGATGACACCTGTATTTATTTACAGCACTTTGCGGTGGGAAAGCTATATACAAATCAGTTATTGTGTATTGTACTATTGTATGTTTACTACGCACATCATTTGTGGTGGGACTGCTATAAGCGTGATGTGCTTGCTTGGAGCAGGAGGCCGCACGCTTCCTGTCTGCCGTGAGTGTCATTAGCCCTGCACCTTACATTTGAACCAATTAGTGAAAGGAAGCGGGGCGCACAACAATACAGCAAAAAAAAAAAAACACTTTGAAAGCCGCAAGCTGACCGGCACCGCGACACCAAATGCTAATGCGGGAAGATTGAGGAAACATGTTTTTTTTTGTCGGAACCGAAGTCCTTCGAATAAAATAGGCACAGATTTGAGACATTAAACATGCCCCATTTTCAAGTCGGGTAGCTGACACTATGATGTTTATTGTTCTTGACAAACACATTTGAAAAAATGGAAAAGTTAGATAGCTCCTTTTAATTACAGAATCATTATTACTGTGAGTTTCGTTAAATCGATTTCAGTGATCAACGTTTGCGCTGTTCACTGTTCAACGTGTGTGTAGGGGTTGATGCCGCATATCCGACTTAGCTCTGATGTTTCATTGGATCGATCCGGCTATAAGTTGAGGCGAAGAACAGCGATTCAAAGCACTTCCTTATCTAACAGAAATCAACCATAAACCTCTCCGGGCAGATTTGACATGCCTGAGGCCGGGCACCAGAAGAATCAAGGGGGAATGGGAGGGGGTGAGATGGCGGCTACAGCTTGAAAAACAGATGGCACTGAAAGAAGTGCAAGCAGACTGAAATAACACAGTAGTTAGGCTCCGCTGTATCGGGACTACACGGAAGTTAGGAAATCACCAACAGCCAACAGAAAAGGAGATACCAACAACACTACCACAACTAAGCCAATAGGAAGCGGAAAGACAAATGACATTAAATTTAACCCAACATACAAATTACTTTAAGTCTCGCTGAGACAGCGCATGCCCTGCATGCGCTGGCAAGCCAAGACCTAAAAATGGCACTTTTAGAAAGTTGGAGTTTTCCTGCCTTAGCCATTTAGTGCCCAGATCCTGTCTCTAGGTCACATGACTGGGTGTAATTGGCAGCTGTTTTTTGTGTGTTCTTCCTGGACAACCAGATTCAATAGACAGCTTAGGTGTGCCTGAATGGGCCATCACTGGCAGGATGGTAGGGCGGAGCTGGGCACAGCCCTGCTTACACCTGAATAGGATGTGTCCTGCCTTCACACCAAGGATTGCATACCACCTGTAATTAATCTGGAGCCAGGACAGCATAAGCAGAAAACCTGTGCACTTCAAAGGGGAGCCTCTAGAAGATTCTCCCATTTCAAAGGAGGCACTAGGAATAAATATTGGACCTTAGACACCAACTCTTAGTACACTTCTGGAATTATGGATGGCTCTGCCAGGAAGAAGGACTGCTGTGCTGCTGAAAGGACTGCCACTCTGCTGGACTGCTGCAACGAAGGAATGCTGCCGGCTGTGCTACTTGCTGCCCTCTTGCCTGGGTGAGAAGGACTGGACCTGTAACTTGAACCCTGACCAGATGAGTGACTCCAAGGGCTAGTCTCTTGTAACCAGCAACTGCACTCTGCAGCTGTGAGTCCTATCTGGTCAAGTGATGCCAGTCCTGGACTCTTGGATGTGGGCCTAAAGGTGCTCTGGCAGCCTACCTGTGGATTTAGCAGAACCGACGCATCACCTCAACTGCGCAGCGTGACCCCAAGCAGAACAGATGCATTGCCTCTGCTGCAAGATACTTCCAGCACAAGGATCCCCAATCGACCTCGCAGCCCACATTGGAACCACCACTGCACTAAGGCGGATCTCGCATCGCAAACCTCTCGTCAACCGCAGCCTCGACAACAAAACAAGACTTTGCATCGCAAGCCCTGCATTTTCTTCTGAACCAGCCAGTGCGCAACGCATCCTCAACGCAGGACTTCGCATCGCATGCTTCCCTCATCGATGGCCTCCTCAACAATGATGCAGGACCTAATAGCGCAGCCTTACAGCTCCACAGAACCAACACATTCCCTTGGCTGTGAAACGCATACTAGACGAGGGATCTACCAACGCTCTGCATCCAGGATTTATGGTATTCTTGTTCAGCAGGCTTAGCAGGGCTCCTGTAGCCAGCCGCGCTCCATCATGGTTGGCCTGAATTTGTGGCTTTGTTCCGGTTCAGTGCAACCAGATATCCATAGTTGGCACCTTGTTCTTTGTGGCTCTATTTTCCCTGAAACCTTTAAACTTGCATATCTCCAATTCTACTAATTGGATTTTTGTCATTTTGGTCTTGTTTTATTTATTCAAATCTACTCTATCTTTCAAACGTTTTGTGGAATTTGTCTAGTGTTGTGTTTTCACTTCATTACTGTTTGAAGTGCTGCATAAATGCTTTACACAATTCTTCTACGTTAAGCCTGACTGCTCTGTGTCAAGCTACCCGAGAGTTGAGCACAGGTTAATTTGGGGTTTGCTTGTGACTTCACCATGACAAGGATTGTGGTTGCTGCTTGAGTAGTGTTTCACCCTAAACCAGTAGCAGAATTTCCTACAGCTCCATACCCTCAAGGTTCTCTCTTGTCTTTCTGGCCCTCAAAGCTTGGTGTTGTTGTTCACCGCCACTGACTGGCATTCAGTTGCGTGTCCCACTTTCACCTGCTCCTCTGTTGCTCAGCCATACCTCACCACCTAGTTACAATTGTTATTTATTTATTTTTCGTATGGCCCGGCAGCTGCAATTTGCTGACAGGCTTTCCTATCTTTATCACTTAGTGCACCTTTATTTTTGTTTTATAATGT
Source organism: Triturus cristatus (assembly GCF_964204655.1). NCBI lineage: Eukaryota > Metazoa > Chordata > Amphibia > Caudata > Salamandridae > Triturus > Triturus cristatus. The sequence goes on from NC_140592.1 coordinate 1,190,170,996, forward strand.
ATCGCCCCAAGATGGGCATCCACCATCGTGGAATGGTAAATTTAAAAAAGCTGAAATAGCTGCTGCAGGGTCATGATGTATGCACACACACATCATCACACTGTGGTGAGAAATTTGACTTTTTGAAGCCAATGATGTTCAGCATCAACAACAGGCCTTTTTCTTTTCTTTTTTGCTTACGATGTTCAGCATCAGCAACAAACACTGACAAAGCCAAAAGGTTGTGTAAAGTCTTTGAAAGGTTTTGTCAATGCTATTTTTTTATTTCCAGATCTAATTTCCCAACATACCCCAATCCACATTGACATATCATCTCATAAACAATCTGTGTGATTTGCTATAATTTGCTCAGATTTTATTCCGACCTCACTGAACACAGACTCACTTTCTACTATAGCTCAGTGGCATCAGGTGTAGGAACCACATCTATGGTGCCCTTTGATTTGAGGCAAAGTTCAAATTGCCAAACGTAATTTGAATTCTCCTTGTAATTCTTACACTCTCACAAGTTCATCTCTCAAATTTCTTTTACTTGTAGGGCAAATATAAGATTTGAAGAGGTATTGAAGATCTGACAGTTTTGCAATGGTGCTTTCATGATTTGAGTAGTTTTCTTGCTAATAGTGATAACATACTTCAGCAACTAATTTGTCAGTGTATCTTTGGACATCAGTGCTGTGTCCCAACATAGGGAATCAGTACCCATGATGTCACAAGAAAAGACTGACATAATCAGCATTTGTGATACTAACCTCCCAATTAACCTAAGTAAGCATACGAAGTTGTATGCAGATAGAAAGAGTAGCGAGGCCTAAGGGGCCCCTTGCCAGGTCTCTTAAACCAAGCATCTGAAAGATAATCCCTTCCATATAAAGCTGCACCCGCATCTAAGAGGTCATTTCTACAGATACTATGTTAGTGAATAAACAAGCATGCACCGGATCTGAAGGTCAGAAAACTTTATTAGAAAGGATACTGTGGGATAAAGTCGAGAAGAGGGGTTGGTGATCCCTTCCTCTCAACACTGAGATGTCTGCTAGGATTCTGCACAGCCATCTAGGTAGCGCCTCCCACTTAAGTATCTAAGTAAGCATGTTTACAAGAGGAGGGGAAGAGAGGGAGGACAATTACTCCTAAAATGAAGGGAAGGGAGTGAGTGAAGTGGCTATCAATAATGCCTTTAAGCACCTGGGCATGCTATGTGGCAAGAACGCTGAGTGACCATAACATTGTTGTTGATGATGAGACACCCGGGGTGGGGAGAGGTGACTGGAGGGGAGCGGGGGCATGGGGGAAGATGCAGGGGTACAGTAGCAGCCAGCGGCGGCTCCCCTGTTAAGGCGGAGGAGTGTCACCCCACTGCTCTCTCAGCAGTGAAAACATAAAAAATAAAATGATAATAAAACAGCTTATGATTATTTTATTTTTCCTCACTGAGCCGAGTCTAGAGCGGGGCCAGGCCATCCTAATGGACAGTAGCAGTAGCAGGGAGCAGGAGTTGTGGGTTCTATTGAAAGTGCGCATGTCAGTTTGGCCGGCCGTGTTAGGAAGGCCAAACCGACATGCGCACTGCCCCCAGTGTATCATGATGTATCATGCTAGGAAGAGGGAGGCCTATCGCTGAACTAAGAGTATGTTCAAAACAAAACCAGAGTTTGTGAATCTTCTGGAGTCATAAAGAATGCGGGCCATATCACAGGTGGTGTGTGCACCTCAAACAGTTTGAGTGGTATAAGAGCCCAGAGACAGCTAACGTCTGCAGCAGCCAGTACCAGTCCTGAATCGTTTCAAAGAGGCAGAGCTCCATTCGGTATTCACAAGTTGCTTTGTCTAACACTTCCATTGCTGCCACCCAGTCCCGCTCTGTATATTCCTTTTGCACCCGCCTCTGACATTTACATCAACGTTGGGATAGGAGGGTTTTGAAGTGTGAATACTCTACCAGCAGATTGTAGAAGCCAGACATAACTCCTCTATGTTGTCCTCAATGTTACAGATCTTGTATAAATAGGCCCCCAGTGTGCTAGAAAAACAGTGCCTCAGTTGTATGCATTGCCATTCCTGTGCTACAGGTAAATGACATTCTTCTCTCAGTGTGGCAAGCAGTTTCAAGTCCCCCACTGTCAATAGTTGATTTAGGGTGAGAATCCCAGATTTTATCCTCACTTCCCATCGTATAGGAAGATATCCCATCTGTATTTCTGCAATATTCCCCAGGGGTGCGTGGAGATGTACTTTGACCTCAGCTTGTGGGCATGATTCCAGATCCGTACTATATTCTGGATTCTAGGGTTGAGCATAGGCGTTGATGGGGTCTTGTACTGATAAAACAATTGGAGACCTAGCTCGTTGTGTGCATTATTCCGTTCCAGATGAACCCATAAAGGGAGATCACTTGGTCCAGGGCACATATGGGACAGTTGTAAGAGGTTTAGTGCAGCCTAGTGGTGTCCAGTGCAGGGTAGACTTGATGCTCCGCTGCATCTGTTGGCAATCAATTTGCAGATTTTCAGCCATAGCTTAATGTCACCCTAGATAAAGCTTTTAAAATCCTTGTCAATGGTTTCCAAGATAGTAGTTCGGACTAGTTAGACAATCATTCCTAGGACATAAGTGAAGCATGGAGTCACCAAGATTTTAGCTGCTTGCACTATTCTCCACAACAATAAATTGAGTTGAGTTGAGGGAAAGAGCGCCAATGTGCTATCACCATGTTTGCACATTATGCATAGTTTGATCCATGAGCCGGATGATCACACACGTGTGTATACCTAATTACATACATATGACATATGTGCAAACAATGGCAACAGGCCAACAATACCCATCACACAGAAAACTGCATTCACAGTCAATTTGAACATGGACCAAAAACAAAAAAATAACAAAGTTTAGCTCTTGCCTCAAAAATACAATGAGGCTACACCATTCAGCGTGAAAAATTGACTCTCTGTAATGGACGTGCAATATCAACACTGTTTTCCATTGTAAGGCCTCTAGTGAAATAGAGACAATGAGCGCTAGCATAAAAAAACCACGCATAGGCTGAAAACGTCCTACATCCGCCCAGGGAATGAAGTAATGGAGTAAGGAAAGTTATGTAATGGATCCTGCATGCTGCAAACCAGGAACTGTAAAGTTACTTTCACTTTCAAAATCAGTCACCAAGTTTCAAGTTTCAAGTTTAAGTTTATTATGTTTTGGCTCTCTTAAGAGGGCCACATAAAATAAACACACAATTATACAACAATACTTACAATAAAATCACAAGAGGGCGAATGAGAAAGTAATACATCATATTCACTGGTCAGACAATTGTCTAATATTTCTCTATATATCATTCAATAAATATCTAAAAAGCCTTTAAAGAAGTTAAAAACTTTAAAACAGAACATTTCATTTGGCGGACAATACAGTGCATGGAAGAAGGTATTTACATTTAAAATTCCTAATTGTGGGTTAGAAATTCCTAATTGTAAACAGATAGGTTTCAACCATTTGTAACGCAATGAGCGTAAAGCGGGACAAATAAACAATACGTGATTGCGATCCTGTACCACATTATGACAAAGATTACACACCGATGAAACACCGTACCATTTAGCTAAAAGGGTATTTAGCGGGAGCAAATCGTGTCTTAAAAGGTACCATAACCTACGGACTCTGTGGGGGATATTCCATGTAAGGTATTGTTGTGCCAGCTTTGGTAAGTATGAATTTAAAAGGAATTGCCTTTCCGTTTTTCCTTGTTGGGCAATCATATCCAGTTTATAACTGAGTTCCCAAGATACACTTTTTAATTTAGACTTTAGTTCAGAGGGAGTAAGTAAAAACAAAGTGCTTACATCCAGCTCTAACAGAGTAGCTGCTTTTCTAAAGTTTTTTACTAACAGGGAAAACTCGTTAAAATTGCCCAGAAGCTCATTTTTAATGGCTTCCCGTAAGGAATTCTTTTTACCTCTAGCTAAGCAAGCTACCCACCTTATAAGGGCAATCAACCCCTGTACCCAACAACTTCGGAGTCCGAATTCCAGTCTACATGAGGATATAGAACAAGCTGTGTTAATAGAAGTAATTCTTCTTAATATCTTTCCATCCGTTCTATGTAAAAATCCCCAATGTTTTAACTCCACTAATTCTAACCCATACAGTAGGGTTGCGGGGATCTTTGCCCTAAATACATCCAAAAATAATGTGAAATGTCTCTTCCCTGTAGCCTTATACAAGGAGCAAAGCCCCATACCATGAGCCAATGCTTTACGCGCATTATGGTCTGTATGGGGTTTCTCACTGAGGTTTGCAGAGATTATTTTACCTAAGAAGGTGTAGGTTTTAACCACCTCTAAACTATGGCCACCTATGGCCCATCTATAATTTTCAGACCTACATTTTTTCTTTCCAAAAATGCACATGATTTTACTTTTCGAAGCGTTAATCTTCATGTAGTTTGCTACTGCGAATTGATTTAATGCATATAAGCGGTTAGATAAGCCCTTCGGGGTTAAGTCTAATATGAGGATATCATCTGCGTACATTAATATTGATACTGATGATCCTCCAATTATCGGGGCTATCCCATCGCACACTGAGATGGAAGAAGGAAGGTCTGCCGTATAAAGAGAAAACAATATAGGGGCCAGTATGCACCCTTGTTTCAGCCCATTAGGGGAAGGAATAGGTTGAGACAAACCTCTTTCTCCGCCTTGTAGTACCTTACACCACGTGTTCGAGTGAAGGGATTTTACAAGTTCAAGTAACTGTAACGGCATTCCTAAAGTAGCGAGCTTTCTCCACAGCGTTGGACGGTCCACCTTATCGAACGCTGTGGAGAAATCAATGAATGCCGCATATAATCCACCACCACGAACACGTACGTATTTATCTACAATCACCTGTAATGCTGTTAGATTATCAAGTGTACCATGCTCTTTACGAAAACCAGTTTGTTCCAAGGGTAAAATATCATTTAGTTCCGTCCATTCAGAAATTAAAATCAAAAGACATTTAGCAAAAATTTTCCCTATAGAGTCCAATAGAGCTATTAGACGATAATTCACCGGATTATCCCTCTCTCCCTTTTTAAATATCGGGATTAATATACTTCCCCTCCAAGAGTTAGGGACTGATCTTGATAGAAAGCAGGCATGAAATACTGGAAGGAGAATCCTACTCCAGGAAGTAACGTCTTGCTTTATTATAGACATGGGCAGCTCATCCGGACCCATAGCTCCAGAAGCACTCATACTCTTTATTACTGAAGCAATGGTTTTCTCAGTCATAAGCTCTATATTAGGCTGACTAATCAGGGCTGGGACCCGGCTGTCACCCTCTACGCTGTTAGGGGCATACAAACTAAGTATAAATGATGTCCAAACATCTTCAGCAATAGAGATAGGGATAGGGGAAGTTCTTACCCCACATACTTTCCCTATTAGGGACCAAAATTCTCTATAATTATTAAAGGCCGATGCCTCTCTTAACCTAATCCAGAGAGAGTCTTCTTTTTCTCTTTTTAATTTTATTCTAAGTCTAGCTCTCCTTCTTCTTAATAGGGCTATCTTGTGCTCTTTTTCCTTAGTTCTATTAAGGTACTGTTGTCTTACAAGTTTATTTATTTCCTTATTTAGGGGAAGTAATAAACTAGGAGGGAGGTGTAATTTCTTAGGTATTCTTACTTTCTTAGCTCTCGTAATAAGCTTTTCCTTAAAAATTTCAAAATATAGAAATTCCCTACCCTGCCAATCATCTAATTCAAGTAAGGTTTGGGCAAGAATTTTTTGTACATCTTTCATAGAGGAAGGGTCCCAGAAACACCTTCCAGACTTGCAGTGAATAGAAACACCTTTATTAATTATAGACCAGGATTCAGTGTCTGGGGGTTGTAATGAGATTATTAAGTTAATCACATTATGGTCGCTCAAGCAGGATTGAGAGATCATCATGTCCTGAACATAAGAAAATGAGTCATAATCTGTAATTACATAATCCAAAATGGATTCACCCCTATAAGAACTGTGTGTAAACTTAGCTGGGGTGTCAGAAGGCATCCTACCATTTACAATTAGCCCCTCTAAATGACTGAGTTCATCTAGTAATATCTTTCCTCTTTTATTAGTTTTTATTTTACTAGGAAAGATTGCTTGGGGTATATTATATGCTTCTTCCTTAAATTTAGTTCTGAACATATCTATACTAGAGGTGGACACTTTACTATTTAGGTCACCCATAAGTAAGATATATGGGGGGTGATCAAGCTCTAGTAATTGTTTTACATAAGAAAACATTCGCTTCAGAACAGTATTAAAGATATCTTCAGGTGGACTATATGCATTAAAAATCACAAGAGAAGTCCGTCTACCTGTGGACGCAAGATTATTAATAGTTATAGATTGAAAAAGATTACTAGTATCCTTATAATGGGAGAATTGCCATTGTAATGAATTTGATAAAAAACAAGCTATTCCTCCCTTCGCATGCCCTTTTTTTGAAGGTAAGGCGGCAGCCTCAAATACAAAATAATCTTTCCCCCCATAAAGGGAATCTTTGCACCATGTTTCCTGAATGCATAACACATCTGCATTCAAAGAGAATAGATATTCAAGCTTCTGAGGAGAATTATGTAATCCTGCGGCATTCCAGGATATGATTTTTAATTGTCTGTTAAAGATGAAAAAGCGGTCTTAAATTATTCGCTGTATTACTAGATAAAATTCCTGGGAGCCGATTCCATTGTTGATTATCTTCTGTTAAGGAAGGAACCAAACTTTCAGGGGGAGGAAGTACCTGAGAGACCGTACGCTTTCCTCTAGAGACCCGTATCTTTAGATCTTTAATATGGGTGGTCGGATCTTCTTGCCGACAACCCGGCTCTAAAACTCCTTTTCTAAAAAACGTATGCCTTCCGTTATTAAGAAAGGGTAACACATCAATCCCTCTACATTGGAATATTTCCGCTTGTTGAAGGACAAGATTCGCTATTATTTTTGAACAAAATTTTACCCTTATGCGCGGACCATTTTCAAACCTTATTATAGAAACCAAATCAATATCGCTTGACAAAATAAGTTTTAAGCTTTCAATGTCCTTAAAGGAATTCAGCAACCATGATCTGTTCATATTAAGGTCTGAGTCAAATAAGGGGAGAAAATCCAGTGACAAGGTATCCACACATGGGTTAGAAGTTTTTAGTGATACAGTAGTTAAATTTGTGGGCACATTCACTGAAGGGCAAAAAGTAGATGCCGATGGATTAAGTACCCTTATTATCGTTGGTATATTACTTATAACTTCATCCCTTAGTACCGAAGGCTCTATCCCACCACCCTCGGAACATAGGACTCCCCCATCCATAGTGCTGACATCAAGGGGACCATCAAGTATAGGGTTGGTGAGACCACCAGCAACCTCTATAGAGGGAGTCTCCAATAATAAACTTTCTGGAGTTTCTATATCATCAGGTACTTCTGTATTTTCATGCTTTTCAAAAATAATTTGCCTCTGTCTTTTCTTCTTATATTTGCGAACTGGTTTCCTATTTTTCCCTTTATTCTTTCTGCTTTTTTCTTTTACTTTCCCCGTAATCACTGCGGTGCCTTCAGGTTCTTTTTTATCCTGAATAAAAATAGGAAAAAGTTTGTTTCCAGCGGTTAAATTAACCGCTGCCAATTGTTCTTCCTTCAGAGTCGGTTCCAACTCTTTCCTCAGATTTGAAGAGAGTGGTGGAGAAGTCGTTGAGGGCTCATGAATGTCTACTTTTACTGACATCCCCACTGGTACATTTTTTCTTAATGGAATGTTACTATCAAGAACATTCTGGACAACGGGTTCGATAGGGAAAATAGACCCGTTCACAGCATTTTTAACAGTTAGTACTTTTAATATTTCAGTAACTGAGTCCAGAATACAGTCAGTGCTCCCAACAAATTTACCCAATAGACCTAATATAGAGGTCAGTAAATGTTCAAGTGCTATCAGGGAGTCAGAGATTGGTTTTTCATTTTTTATATATTCAGGTGCAGTGAGAGAGCAAATACCTGATAGATTAAATTGCGGAGATTTCAAATCACTCTCCAATGAAAGAATATCATTAGATGTAATAGAAGGAGTACTACTATATAACCGTAATCCTGAAGGCGTTGCTCCTTTTAGGGAAATACTAGGATCAGGCTGTTTCAAAATCCTCTCACTCATATATCGACCACACAACTCTAGATCAATACTAGACGGGATAGAGATTTCTTTTGTATCCTCCACCTGATCTTCTATATCCTTAAGAGTGTTAATCTGAAGACCAATCGAATCTGCTTTCATAGGGACAGAATTGTCTCCTTTAGAGAAACATGTTGGAATGTCTACATCTTTAGTCAAGAATGGGGTGGAAGAGACTTTTTCTGTAGTTAACATAAAGTTAATATCGGAGGCTACCTCTAACGGTGGTTCCGTCATAGTTATTATTTCATTGTCAGTAATAGCTGGAGCTTCCATATGTTTGTTCTCTGTTTTTTCCCATAATTTAAACAGTTGCATCTGTCCCTTCAATTGTAAGCTATGTTCAAATTTATTCCTCATGGGGTTGGATCTAGTTTTGATACATGATCTCCCCCCTAAGACTCTTCCAGAGCGTAGTTTTTTTGCTGTCATTTTATAAAAGAATAAAACAAGGACTACCAATAAACGAATAGATAAACCAACAATATATTGAGAATCAACAGTCAGAGTAAAATATATATGCGACCAGTCAATAGTTGTATCACTCTCACCGTTTTATCGCCTTCGATAGCTGTCCAAAATGTACATGCGATAAAACATAAATATGAAAATAACAGGGCCCTGCCCGGCCGACCTCGGCCACTGAGGGCCACAGAGGGCCCGCCCTTTGCCCTGGCTTAGCCCGCGCGCGAGCCCGCGACGCGGGGAATGATTCAGATTTTAAAGCGCCTCCTGGCGCAGCTTCCGGGATGTTGGGGTCCGGGGAGTCTGGGTAATGTAGTTCTTCCCCCGTTACTCCACACAGCGGCCACACAAGAAGGAGCGCGGCGGCGGGAGAAAGGGGGCGCCAGGTGTAGTAGTCTCAACGCCTCTCTGGCAGGCACAAGGTAAAGCTCAGCAGGGACAGCCAGGGACAATGCTATGGACGGCACACCCGCTCCACCGGGAATGATTCAGATTTTAAAGCGCCTCCTGGCGCAGCTTCCGGGATGTTGGGGTCCGGGGAGTCTGGGTAATGTAGTTCTTCCCCCGTTACTCCACACAGCGGCCACACAAGAAGGAGCGCGGCGGCGGGAGAAAGGGGGCGCCAGGTGTAGTAGTCTCAACGCCTCTCTGGCAGGCACAAGGTAAAGCTCAGCAGGGACAGCCAGGGACAATGCTATGGACGGCACACCAATCAGTCACCAATTTAATGCCTGTGCTTGAGAGTGGGTTCTTCTGTCCCTCTTGCGTACCTGTAGTCCTAATGTGTGTGTATTTGTTGTATATTGTCATTAAGTGTCCTTTAAAGTTTGGGATGTTTGTCTTTTGGGGTACTTCTGTGGTTGGGGTATTAGGTTTTTTTGGGGGGGGTTGTTAGAGGTAGGATTTTTCATTGTGGGTGGGATCATGCCGGGGGAGAAACATACTCAGCCTATGAATTCCCAGGAGTTGGGTACTTTACTGTGACTGGTCTGCTATTACCTGCCAAATATGTTGTCACATGGGGGCCATGAGATACAGGGCTACCCTGTCAAGGTCCGGAAGCAGAGGTGGGAGAGCATCAGGCAACAGATGCAGCGAATTATTGGCATGGACCGTGAGAACCCACAATTAAGGCATTGTTGGGCAGATATGGTTGGCAGAGAGTCCGACCTCCTGCAGTATGTGGTCATTAAAGTTGGTGGACGAACATGTAAATACACATATTGTTTCTGCTATCTTATGTTTCTCATTTGACCTTTGTTTCATTTAGGGATCATTAAGTATGGCTCACAATGATGTTTTGTGCTAATTTTTCATGCGCCCATGCAAAATGGGAAAATGCCATGCCTATAGTGCAGGAACAATATGTGCACCAGTGCCTTTTGTGATACAGTGTGGACCACACTATTGTCATTATTATTGTAGGTGATAGAAATGAGTACAAGGGAAGCATGGATTTGATGTACATTGCCATAACCTATCCAGAAAACTCATGTGATACATGTCTGGTAGTACAGAGTTGTGTGCATTACAGTACCTATGTCATACATAAAGGGGGCTTATGTACAAGGTCCTAGCACAGATGTCATTTTACTTCTTACAACATCAAAATATGTGCTGTGGCTGCGCTAGAGCCTTGTAAAGAAGCTCCAAAGTGATGTGCCATTGCTACTCCTTGGCATACCTCCCCTGAGTTCGCTAGCATCTATGATGCTATACACTGGCTTACACTGTTTAGTTCAACTCTAATTGTTATCTGTTGTAATCGGCTTTGGGATGCATGGAATATCAGTGTACAATGACATTCACTCAGCAGCACTGACAGGTCGAGTACACAAGGTCCTTAGTGGACCAGTACAAATGAATTGGGATGTATGTAGCATACGTGTTTAATGGTGTCTGTGTTGCAGAGGGGTTCTGTATACCATTACTTTACTGAGTGCAAAATGTGAATTGTGTAGGTGCACAGCGTCATCCAAGTCAGCTATCTTTGTGTATTTAGGTAGTGATGCCGCTCAGCACGTGGTTGTGCTAAATGGCCAATAGGTGCATGTGTAAGACATTCACATGTATGTTTGACTCAGCCAGCCTTATCAATGTGTATCATCCAGGCTTGTCAACTGTGTCATCTGAACACTTACAACCTGAAAGGCTACATGGTCAATAGCCTTGCATATTTACTGTGCTGTTGTTGCGTATAAAATATGTTTAAATGTTTAATGATGTGCTTTACTTGTTATGTTATGTTATGTTATCTGGTGTTTTATTGAGCGCTCAGCTACTCAAGCAGAGTGTCCCGGCGCTGTGTACTTTACTTCTATGTCTTGTAGCTGGACCACCTGCTTAGACAAACACTGAGATGGCCAACTTCAGCAACCCAAACTTCACCAATGAGTGCCTTCGCCTGTGCAATAAGTGTAGTGCAAGGAGTGAGTGTCATGTCAGATGTTTTGCGTTTTGCCAGATTCACTGTGCAGCTTTTCACAATTGAACTTCTTGAAGGCCATGGAAAGTTGAGTTGTGATAACACGTTGCATGTCTAGCAGCCTCAGACTAGTGTTGAACAGTACACTTTGCTTATCTGGGAAAAACAACATGAAAGTTGTATGTGAGGGAAGTGATAATCCCAGTGTCAGACAATGCTAATATATGTGGTAGTGGATGAACAATAGATCATAATGTGGGTGTGAATGCTACAGTATGCAAGTCATTTGCACATGCCATGATATTGTGCACATGTATTCAGTGGTAGCATGGTCCACTGTAGAGTTGCTACAGGTCAAATATGGGAAGTGCCATTTTCCTCTGTGTGAATCGGTGTACTTTATCAGCATCCACAGTTACATGTAATGACTAGCAATTGATCTCTACAGGTAGCAATTTGTAATGATATGGTTCCCTGCCCTATCAATTACTATATGTTGTGAGGCAAGACATGTGCTGTTACGAGATGAAACTTTTGAATGTGTTCAATGCCTATGGCATCAAGGTTATTGCAGATGCCCAAGGCTCACTACTACACAGTGAGATGGAAATGTGTACTATTCAATGGGCACCTAGAATGTGTGTTTGCACACATATTCTATACTAAAATGTTCATATTTTGATCTGGCAATGGTGTTACATTTGCACAGTCTAACAAATGGGTTACCTTTGTAATTAGGCCCATCAGCATCAGATATGCTAGGTATGTGTTTAGTCACTCAAAGCATTAAGGTGTATGAAGGGTACAGGGGCAACTACGTGTAATATTAAATATGAGAGTTGATGATGTTGATACCTGATCCTAGTCAGCCTGTGAGTGACATAAATTTTCATTGTTTCAACAGACAACTTGACCCCTGATGAACTGCTCAATTTCAACAAGCGTAAGGTGCACTACCACCACATAAAATGGGTTGCTAAATCAGACAGGGCCATGAAGCGACGATACCAGGTGGAAAAGGGCCTGGGGCAGTTGTCTGTGTTTCCCAGGAGCCCACCAACCACCACCACTGGAAGCCTGGCCAGCCATGGACAACCTACTGCAGGGCCCTCACAAGCAGTCATTCCTAGCACCTCAGCCAGTGGACCCTCAGAAGCACCAGCACACACACATCAGCCCGCAGGAGGGCCCTCAAGTTTGAATCGTACATGAGGAAGGACACTTCTAACATTTAACTCCGGCTGTGGTGGAAAGTAAGGTGAACCAGACCTCATCCCTGCTACAGGACATCAAGCATGCAGTTGGATAGGGCCAGTGATGAGACCCACAGAGACACCTCTTGCCATTCAGCCTGTTTGATAGGCAAACATTTTTTATATAGTTTAGAGGGTAGGTTCGGTTTGAGTAGTTTTAGTAGTTTGATGATAGTATTATTATGGGTTTCCTAGGAGTGGGTTGGCTTGTTGTTGAATAGGACTACTTTGGGTTGGTTAGGGGGTGAGGGTTTTGATGCGCGTTATTTAAAAAATTAAAAAAACAAAAAAAATAACATCTTTTAAAAAATATCCCAAAAATATATGATTGTTTAGATTTCATGTGTTATTAGTTGATTGTTAGGTGTAGTTTCTGTTGCCCTGTGTTAAAATGTGACTTAAGGGAGGTGGGGTGTCAATGTTAACAATGTTGTGCTAAGTGTGCAGGTTAAGCTAAGCTAAGTTAATGTAGTTTTAAGTTTAGATATGCTAAGGTAGTGTAGGATAGGTTAGGTTTGGTATTTAACATAGAGTAGATAGGTATGGCTATTTTGACTTGTATACTTCCATTAAATCTACTAGTTTGATACATACATGTGTATGTCATGATTTACTGTGTATGAGTGATCTAGTATTCTCATATGCACTTTTGTACTTGCATTAGTCTTAGCGTGCAGTGGCTTGCGATATGTGTGAGTGGGTTTCTTAGCTATGTACAGGGCTCTGCCAGACTGGCCATGACTTCACATGATCGTACAATCAGACATTGTTGAGCAGTGGACATGGCATTAATGGATGCATGATGACTGAGAGCTCATTTTGTACTCATACAATTTCAGTGTGTTTTGTGAGTGTAACATGCCTTGGAGGGATGTTGTGCCCTATGACCTTTGCACATATAGTTGGTATTTTGACTCATACACAGATGGCTGACCCATAACTTCTCACTTGCAGCGTGTACTTGCTAGTAACCATGGATGGACCCAGCACTTATGGGGTGACTGATCTCACCAATTCACATCAACTGCATGTTATCCGTTGCACTATATTCTAGCCACCTTGAGTATGCAATTACTAATCATCACACAATGAGTGCTTCTAACATTTGTAATACTCACTGCCTAGCATCGTCCTGGATTCTGTCAACACACTGATGTCCATTTTGATAGTATTTGGTGTAGTAGCCTCACTGATTAGCCAATGGTGAACCTTGTCCTGACTCATAGGAACAGACAACACACAGGTAGTTCTTATTTGGTGCATTTATTTTCATGTGCAAATGTAGACGGGTCTCATAGGTACAGTTAATTTGAAAACAACCCCAAGGGATGTTTAAAGCGAGTAGATGTCCAGAAAGAGTCCTTGTGGGGAACATGTCATGGGACATGTTGAGGATTAGGAATGCATCAGTCAGGAGAATGACTGCTGTCTCATTAGTTCAGCTAGGCCACATTGTCAGTCAAGTATTCAAGGTGAACATGGCGATGTCAATATGAGGACAGGGACAGCAAATGTTCCCTGGCATGTTGATCAGCACAGGGCTAAGGAGAAACAGGTTATTTGACACAGATGAATGCTACCACAGATTTTTTAGTTGGAAAGATGTACCATCTACATCTTCCTCCTTTCATGTGTGTGGTGTCTCCTGTGAGGGTGGTGTTATAGATGCAGCAGCAAAGGGAGGCACACACACATTAGGGGCGGAAGAAGTGGATGCCGTGCCTGCAGCAGTATTCATCTGTGCTAATACATGAGGCATCACTTCAGCGAGGAGGATCTGCTGGTTTTGCAACACAGCAGCAATTTCGCTGTGGTAGGCAGCCATGGCAGCCATGTGGGAGTCCTGCTTCCGCTCCATGGTCTCCAAGATGGTTCGGCTAGCCCCCAGTTCTTTGACCAAATTGATGGTGCAACTTAGGCAGGCAGTTGTTGATGCCTCTGCCTCATGACACCATCAGTGTCAGCCAGGGTCTGCTGGAGGCCACAGAGCGGAGAGTAGGTGCCTCGGATAGTTACAGTGTTGTCCCTATTGGTACTGAGGCACCCCCGGGCCCCCTCTAGGGTGGCTTCCACTGTCTCCATCCCCACCTGCACCTGATCTGCCAACTCCCGCTGGACTGCTACCGCAGTCCGTTGGATGGTAATGTTTGGGTCCTCGGAGTCCAGGGGCATGGGTGTGGTGGGAGGTGGGGCCTGTTGGTTGTTAGGCGGGGTATGAAGAGGGGCCACGATGCTGCTGCCCCTCCCTGGGTCCAGAGATGATGGCCCAATGGAGTCCAGGAGCTCCTGGAGGGTGCCCTTGTCGATGGTTGATAGGTTGGCATTATCAGTGACGTCCAGGACAGGGTGCTGACCAGTAGCTGAGGGTTCATCCTCTGCAATGGAATAGGGATATGCTATAGGTGATGTCTTCTACATGTTGACATGATTTAATGCCGTTGGCACACAAAGTGCATGACATGACACTTTCGGTTCTCCATTGATTCGTAGCACAGCTGTTTTACTAGGCTGTGGATTGCACATAGCACTGTATTTTTATTTCAAATGACAGGACCTCAGCATTGTCATCAGTATCACTGTCTGCCTACTCTGAGTGGATGGGCCCTGTCCTAGTAGTCAGAATCTAATCACTTACTTTCATGCTATTTCATCATGACCAGAATTGGTCATCTGCAGGGAGTCAGACATCTCTTTGATCTGATTCATGCACTTGTATGTGTCCATTGACCCCTCTGGCTGTTTCTAAAAAGGTCCTGGCAGCCTACTTACTGCCACACAGTGATGGGACCCTGATCATACATAGACTCTGCAGTGCCTACACCACCTACATCATGTGTGGCCACATCCAATGAGCTGACATGGCAGGCTGTTATAGAGTGACATGTGTCAGGCAGCACCCCAGATGGAAGTGTTGCTGGTAATTTGTGTAATGTACCTACCGAGGGGCATGCTCACATTGTAATGGATAGAGTTTAAGGCACTGACTCTCGCCTATAGAGAAGCTAGAGACACTGGCCCTCAATACTTGAAGCAGAGACTCCAGAAATACCACCAGACCAGGGCTTTGAGGTCAAATCACCGGGGACTCCTGGTGATTCCCCGCTTCGCAAAAGCCAGGCTTGGCGGCCGATCGTTTCCCATTAGAACCGCTTCTCTTTGGAACTCCATGCCTGAGCACATTCAGAAAGCCAAGTCAGAAACTGCATTTAGGAAGACTCTAAAGACCTGGCTTTTTGGCATACCTTAGAGCTATGTTACCAGCCCTCACCTCTCTGCATCCGCTGCTGGAGGTAGCCGTGCGCTCTATAAGCGATAATAATAATAATAATCGCACACCATGGTGCAGCACCTATGCAACCCTGCATCATTGCACATGCATAGGACAGCACCATGTTCACAAGGATTGGGTGCACCCTATTTGTTTTCCCTTGTGCTGGCAACAATGATGACAGGCAAGCACCAACACAGACAACCTTGTGCCATGGTGCAAGGGTGCCTGTGTTGGTGCACAGCTGTTCTTTTTGCAGAAGTACAAGGGTGTGTACAGGGATGGGACATAATCCAGTGTATACGGCCCTCCCATGCATTTGTGAAAGGATGCATGTTGGCACTGCCAATATGTATGCATTGACACCCTGCACCTTTTCACTTTCACTATGGCCCATGTTCCACTGATTTACACAGGTTCCATCCCCATGCCTAATCATTTCAGTGTTGATGAAAGGAGTTCAGGTGTTTCCTGCCATGGCAGCTGACACGTCTGAGCCAGCATGCCAAGACAGCTGTGTGCCGTGTAGTTTACTCTAGGTGAGTATGGAAGTTACAATATGCATATCCCTATGTGTAGGTATTAGCCATGGTGCTCAGATCCACTCGAGTGTGTTGTTAATCCTGTAAGATTCCATTTGTATGCTAGAAATTACTAGCCAAGGTTAATGTGCATGGACCTAGGTGTGACAGAGGGGCATCTCTCATTGACATGTGATGAAGCGCAACACAGCGCAAGAAAAACATCTTGCTGCCCCAAATCATGTGAACAAGAAAGTGCAGGGTTGTGCTGTGTTTAGGACAGTTGAACACATCCCTTTGCTTTCCTTTCTGCTAATGCACATTCAGCTGGGTAGGATTAGTGTAGGTGCCCATTGAACTATGGTGCCAGGGGTTCCTGCATTGGTGTAAGTCTGCTATATGTGCTCCAGCACATGCAGTTACTACAAGAATGCGCCGTACCTTGAAGTTACAAAACATTGCTGCTCTTTCAATGTGAGTTAGGATAGCCCAGCTATGATGCTTGTCACAAGCACAAGGTGTTTGGATCACATGTTAACATGTGATCCAAACACCCATTAGCCTTCCATTGATGTAATATCTAAGCACAGAGTAGCCAGGTGGCTACCATTTGACCTGCGAACAGTGTGGCAGAGTGCTGGGACATAGCTGCCTGGACTGCACAACATTATGTATTTTCCCCTATTGTCCCTCGTTGGTGCTTACCTTGTTGCTGATGTAGTTGGTCGTAGTCAGCACTGTCGTGTCCTGCTACTCCAAACACTGACTCCTCAGAGATGACTGAGGACACCTTCTCCTCCAAGGGATCGAACTCCTCCTAGGGTGCTGGACTACCACCTCCGGTCTGCAATGCTGCCTGTAAGAGTTTGCCAGTTTCTCCTTAGTTTTGAGCTTGGCGGTGCCAGCGCTTCTCATAGTCCGTCACTGTCCTCTTGATTGTAGCTATGCAGTTTACCTTGTTCGCTATGGACTGCCATATGGCTGTTTTTGGTACCCGATGACACTTTCGAGCTGACGAAGAGCTGGTGTTGGTGCTCTGTCACCTCTGTGATCAAGATCTCATTCTCCTCCTGAATGGAGCTGCATTTCCTCTTCCCCTTGGACTCTGGCTGGCCATCGTGGCTGGTTGTGGGATTGGGGGTTGTTGTCCTGTGCTCCTTCCTGGCTGCTCCATTCTGCAATTAGGTAAGTGTAATTTTCTTTCCCTCCTTCACTCTGTTTTTGTGTACTTTTCTTCACACTGGATGCAGAAAAGTGAAGTTAGGCCACGTAGCATGCTTTTCCTTGCCGCTAATTGGCCAAGCATCACTATTTGCACCATAGCGTGCATTTCTTTACTGACTCGATACTCGGGTTAGGATTATTTTTTACGGTCACAAGCTTTTCCTAATGTAGCGCCGTATTGTAATTACGATGCCACCACGGTGTTAGGAAGTGTTGTACAGCAGCTGTAATTTCTTGTAAATATACCCCTTTGTTTAGTAACAAAAAAAGGAGCCGGAGGATGCTTTGCTTTCTGATGTACACAACCTTAGTGTGCAGGCATTACTTGTTTCTCATGTCCCTTTTTCCACTAGAGAATGCTAGGCATTGTGCCAGATAGTTAGTGATGGTCATATTTAATGATTCATATGTGATACGTGCCATTTGGGGGATACTTTGGACCTCAAGAGGTAGCCATTTGAAGAATGTCATGATGCTTAATGTGGTCAAACTTCTCAGTGCTTGAGCCAAAATAGGCGGCAGAATGTAATATAGCCTCAAGTGGTGCTAGTCTTTATTCTTTATTGAGGGCGGTGAGAAGGACATTATCGTACTCTATTCACAAGATACCCATGGTTTGTACTCTTATGTTAAGGTCAAGCAGTTGAAAACAATGGTTTAATGTTGTGGAGTAGTAATAGCTGATATCTAGCACCTTTAGACATGGCGTTGACGTGGAAGATGTAGCATTGTATCAATTGCGATTCTATGTAAAGCTCACAATGGTGATAGATTTTGGAGAAAGTCCTGTGGTTTTCAGGTGGTTGGCGTATTGGGTAGAAAGTTCATGTTTTTGGGTAGGGTAGAGGAGGAACCACTTAGGCTTTTGTAGATTTAGGTTTTGCCCCATTTGTGCCCTCCTTGATTGAATCTCTGTGAGGTAAGTGATAAGGTATCTATACAATTGATCATCATAAATTTCTGGGTTTTGTCTGCATGTTGGTAAAAGATGATCCCACCGTTAAGTTGTAGATCACCTAAAGGTACAACATATAAGTTCAAGAGTGCAGTGACAAGGATAGAACCCTGGGAAAGAAAGTAGAGATAAAGAACTTTCGATTTTTACACATTAGGTCTGATTCTTAAGTATTAAACTATTCAATTCAGTTTTTCCAAAAGCCCTTCACTTGCATGGTATATTTTGAAGAGGTTATTGTGATCAACAGAGCTGAAAACTGCTGATGGGTCTAACAGGACTAGAAGACAAGAGTTTCCTTCATCAATTTACCTGCCCTGAACTTGTTACTCCATCATTAATAGAATCTGAGCTCTGCTCAGTCCTTTTTTAGGGTTCGCCTGCGGTGCTTGTGAAAATTTTTGTATATAATATAGCTTAAAAGGAGGCTCTTATCAGTTCCCAAAGCCGAATTATTGTGTTCATTCTTTTTTGTGTGAAACTTTTTGTTTTGTTATCTTCCCCTGGCTGCATGCATTTACTTTACTTCTACTGAAGCTGTTCACACTGTTTAAGCCCCATTCACTGTCAAGATAAGATCTCTTCCCACGGAAAAGACAGAAAACTTCTAACAGTATGCTGGAATGCTTGCTTTGTATTACTTAGTTGTGTAAAGCAGATGCTTTAGCCTTAGAACTTTTATGGCATTTCCTATTCATGCCTCAGTACCTTTCTTTGCACTTTGTAAGCATTATCTCTTTGCTTTTTTCAAATTAATCTATTTGATCATTATGATCAAATTCTAAATGTTGTAATAAACATTGCACGTTAGAAATATAGTTAATATACAAGAGCTATGCTATATTTGGTACTAAACAGGCAGCCACAAGTGCAGTTACCTTGCAGACACCAGGGTATTGATTTTAATGGTGCAGTAGGTGCATTAGCACTGGGCCCAAAAGTAGTCAGAACTTCTCAAAAACACATAGACCCTCATTTATGACTTTTTGCCGTAGGGCTGCGCGGCAAAAGAAAAGGGCAGGGATATGCTGTATCGATCAGATATGGCGGATTCCCGACTTTTCCCCTGCACTGGTGCGCACTGGGCTGCCGTGCGCAAATGTGCCTGCATTGTGAGGATGATTGTTTTCGTGCATAGATTATTTTTTATGTGTTTGCAGAATCCAGCACACATAGAAAAAGGAAAAATGAGGAGAAATAAAGATATTTCTCCTCGTTGTGGAGCTGCCTCAGAGATACGATTTCTCATAAATCTGGAGCGGTGTCAAAAAGCCACGGATGTTGCTGGGACCGACCCCAGCAACACCACATATTGCTATATTTAACTACTAAGTAAGCAGTCACAAGTGTAGTTACCTTGCAGGCACTAGGGTCATGATTTCAATGGTGCAGCTGGTGCAGTGACACCGGGGCCCAAAGATCTAGGAACTCCTCTGTACACCAAATATTGCAATATTTTACTACTAAACAGGCATTCACAAGTGCAGTTACCTTACAGGCAATAGGGTCATAATTTGAATGGTGCAGCAGGTGCAGTGGCACCAGGGCCAAAGCTGTCATAACTCCTCTAAACACAAACGTTTGCTATATTTTACCACTAAACAGGCAGTCACATATGCAGGTCTCTTGCAGGCACTAGGGGTTGATTGGAAGGTTGCAGCAGGTGCAGTGACACCGGGCCCAAAAGTTGACTCCTCTAAACATATAATATTGCTATTGCATCAATTAATTCTATTATTTCCCTTTTTCATTTCATTTTTCAAAATGTTTATATTACTTACTAGCACTATACCACTAGTAACAGCACAATATATTGCCTTTTTGTAAATACACAGGTCATAACACTTTAACAGACTTTTTGTAACTTATATTGTACAACTATTCAGCAAGCTTCAACTTACAAGAAAAATAGCTTATTAGTAATCACATAGGCGAAACCTAATGCATTTACCAATGCTTGTGCTTACATGTATCTTTTGGGACAGAGGTTTCTCTGTTGCAACTGCAAAGATCTGGAAGTACTGGGCTTTATTAGTCTGATCTGAATCAAATCTTCAATTCTGAAAAATATCGAAAACATTTTAATTTCGATTTATTGTTTGGTTTTGTCTTGATGTTACAGTCACTCTTCTTACATCATGATTCTCTGGTGAATGTGTGCTGTGTGAATACACCATCTGCTTCGCTGCCATTGCGGGGTTTTGCATTAGTAGGGTTCTAATTACTTATTATTTCTAGTACAATGAATACTTATAGTCCAGTGAAAGTTTAATACCCAGCACTCTTAAACTTTGGTTGTGAAGCATAATTCGATTTTGTAGACACTGAACACATTCTCCATTGTATTTCCTCCTTTCTCCTCCTCCGTCTTGCCCAGTTAAGAATGTGTTTTCTAAATATGGTGTTCAGAGAAGAAGTTAGCGTAATTGTGTGTGAGGGAAACTAAATAGCTGGAAAACGTTCATGAAAATTCATTAACACAAATACTAGAACTGATCTAATACAAAGAACTGTGCATAAAGAATCCTCGAGGGAATTTTTAAATCTAAAAACGTGATTTTTAAAAAAAATAAAGGGCAATCTAAAATGTATGAGCATCAGTAATGATGTTGTTCAGAGAAAGAATAAAATCAATTCTTTACTAAGACACGCATGTCTTCTATCATAGAGTCCCAAAACCAATTTGCCCTGGAAAAAGGGCTTTGGCATTGTTGTTCCAGCCTCTTCCCTCCTCAGTGCAAGCCCCTTTGTGAGTTCAGAGAGGCACCTGTCCTCGCCCTCCCTCGGTTTTGTCATTACTTTTGGTGTAACCTCCTCAGCAGCTCATGTGGTGAAAGATGGTGTTGGATCGGCTGATGTAAGTTACCTTCTGGGTCTAGTTTCTCTGAAGGTCCAGTGTTCAAGTATGTTTGTATTAAAGAGATAAACAACACCAGGATTCTTTCATGGGACTTCTCCGGGGAACAACCTTTACAACGCAACTTTTACAACGCACTACCATTACAACAAAACTATTACAACGCAAAATCTGTTACAACGCATGCCATTACAACGCAAGTCTTTACATCGACTTGCACTAGATGGCGTGCTAACATTAAAAATAGAGTAGTTTACTATCCAAACACCTTCCCTACTGCAACGTGGATTGGAGTTAGAATAGTAAATTACCCTTTTTTAATGTTAGCACGCCATCTACTGCAAGTCGATGTAAAGACTTGCGTTGTAAAGACTTGCGTTGTAACAGATTTTGCGTTGAAAAAAATGCGTTGTAACGGCATGCGTTGTAAAAGCATGCGTTGTAACGTCATACATCCGACTTCTCCGGCTTCACACAAGAGAGCTCATGATTCCAGTCCTGCAATCACTCCACTGTCCATTGATAACTGGAAAAGACATGTTCAAGACACCCTGTATTGTTCACAGAGCCCCCCAAAGAAAAGGAGCACTATGCCCACGAGATAATTACAAGCAATACAAACAAAACAGGTCAGTGCACTCCAGGATTTTACCACGGATCATAACTATCTTACTATAAGAAAATCTTACAAGGCACTGATTTCTCATTACAGACCAGCAAGCTCTAGAACTCTCTACCAGCAAAGATTTGTAGCACTCAGCAGCATACATCCTTCAGAAGCGACTTGAAAACATCCAAGATAACCAACCCTGGGATAGCACCAAGAGTGATAATTGCTTCAAGTTCAATCTACAGCTTACAACCACCAGATGTGGAACAGCCTAACCAGCAAACTACTTTCCAAGTCCAAGAAAGTTGCAAGGGTCTGACCTATGGCTAGCCTGGGAGTTATATGGTAATATCAATATATTTATTGATATTGATCAATATAATGTAATATATAACCCTTCAGGCCCACACTAAATACTAATACTATAACATTCAAGGGTCAACAGCCAATTATAGTTCATACATGCTGGATAATAACTCCCTTATTATGCTTAGTCCTCTGACACTCGTGTGAGACATATCTGCTGTGGGTCTTGTCCATCACCCAGTATGGTACCAGACCATAAATCAGCCATTACCAACTGAAGAGGCATGGAATAATGACAAGAGCTGCCACAGACTGCTGGTTAATCAGATGACTCAAATCTAGTCCACCACTGCAGAACCCAACTAGCTGCTTTTTATGACTGCTTCTTTGAATCTCACAATGACAGTCAGATATAGCATGATAGCAACAACCTCCATTCTGGCTGATTTACCCACCATGTGTCTCTCCAAGCATGGCTATGGAGGATCATTAACCTTTAAACAAAATACCTCAAGTTGGACACCCCTGTGTATTAACCAGCGGAGTGGTCCATGATCATAAGAAATGCCACAAAAGGACTAGCAGAGCTCTACAAAGTTGCCAGATTTGTGAAAACTATAACCTGCGAGCCCATATCTCACACCTCTTTACATACCACACTGCTAAGCGTTGCATTCCATAACATGATAAGAACACCTCGGTGGTCATCACGTACAACAGGGAAACACTTATCGGACCGAAAACAAAGACAAAACCTTTCCATTGACATACTCTACATGGCGTAGCAGGCTGCCCATGCAGGCAAGTGCTTCAGTACACAATCTAAGCAAAGTAAGGACTATAAAAAATTTGCAACACAGTACAATATAATCTATCCATAGACCGGATACCATTAGGCATTGACCTCAGCGTGATTAATAATTCCTCGGTCCCTGCACTGCTTCGACCGAGGCTTGATTGGGTGCAAAAAGAAAATATTGTAATCTTTTACTTTTTTATAATTGCCCATATAACTCAGCGACGCACTGCTGAGGTGTTACCCTGAGCTCCAAATGCGAGGAGAGAGTGACCTCGGTGGTTGCCGCAAAGCAGGATGGTGCACGATAAGAAA
Organism: Triturus cristatus; assembly: GCF_964204655.1. Taxonomy (NCBI): domain Eukaryota; kingdom Metazoa; phylum Chordata; class Amphibia; order Caudata; family Salamandridae; genus Triturus; species Triturus cristatus. Next base: position 1,190,194,199 of record NC_140592.1, read on the forward strand.
GAGCCAGTCCTTCCACATCCTGCTGCAGGATAACATTCCTGCATGCATTGCAGAGTGTACATGGATAAGTAAAGACGATACTCTGGTGAGTGTGGTCTGGAGATCGCCCTCATTGTGGTGTTTGTAGTGGAGAATGCTCACAGGTTTTGACCGCTTCTCAGAATTTTTCATATGCTTGTATGGTCTAGGGATTTAGCCCTTGAAACTAATGATTGACCACAAATCTGGGTCAAACTGATGGCTTCTCTGGTATATTGTTTGCATGAGACAGGCATTCTCTTGCACCCATAATGAGATGGCTGGATGATACGCTCTGCATGAAAGGATCAGGCTCTGGAGATGTGAAGGACATGTCAGTACTTTAGGGTCATGGTCTGCTGATCAACTGGAACCAGTCCAGAATACAGAGTTAGTTGGAGCCAGATTTGGAGTGGATCTTCATTTCGTTTTCCTCCAAGATCAGAGAATATAGAATCAAGTCACATCTCTTAGCCCTTGTGAATCAAGATTATCAGGATATAAGTACCTAGATTCAGACTCTAAGGGACACACAGCTGTACTATTAGCAGTTCAGTGATCCAGGTCTCATTTTGGAACAATGAGATTCATTCTATCAGACTGGATTCAAAGTTCTCAGGACTTGAGGAGGACGATACCATTAACCCAGAACATTGGAAGTGAGCTCTACTGTTGGTTGAAGACACAACACCTTCAAAAATCGATCTTTTTCTGCAATTTTTCTCTACTGATCAGTAGGACAGACTGAAGTGGCCTCGGCTAGAATTCACCATTAGAGATTTTGGTGTTTCTGTCTATGCAGGAAAAGAGTCATTCTGCAAATTGGTAATAACTGCAGGCAATTCATCCAGCCCTCTTGAGATTTGCACCTTTGCTGATGACATAGCTGTTCTGGTCAGGAACGACAATGTGACTGCAAAAGGCTATATCAACAGATGGAAGAGGCATCACTTTCATACTAGCAAAAATAGCAGACTCAATTTTTATATGGGCAGAGACATTTCTGATCTCCCTCAGTGAATCACATATTCAAGGGCTGGACAATATGGAAGAGAACAAGTTGAGTCGAGCCTTTCCATCCTGCAAGAGTTATTGTTTAAAGCCTCACCTGTTCACGAGTCTTTGCAAAATGCAAAATAGATCTCTAACAGCTCAGTTTTGGTCAAGGTTTGAGTGAGGTGTTTTGAACTTTCAGAGTAGATGTTCATTCCTGTCCCTGGGCACAGGTCCTCCATATGCTTATACTGTTACCCCATCCCATTTGCTCTCAAGGTTATTGACAGATTTTAGGAGGGAGTAGACATAGTGATTCTAATAGTACCAGCTTGGCCGGTTCCGCTGATGACTTGTCCAGATTGTGTGCTCTTCACACTTCCTTCTCCCCTGAGATATCCTTCTCTGCAACAGAAAGTTCTAGGACACCTGTGCTTATTGGCCTGTCATCCTCCCTTTTTCCCACTAAAAGCCCCCGAGTATTTTAACAGAAGGAACATGCAGGTTAATGAGGAATCAAGTTGGCAAAGGGATTATACCATCCCCCTTTTTAACCATTACTCTGCCCTGTCCTCATTGGAGGAAAACGATTGACTGCCCGATAATACTAGGAATACGATTGAGATAGTAGCGAGGGGTGACCTTACTGATAAAGTAGTGACTGTTCCCTCATCACCTCCACCCGAACCTGTCACGGTGGATGCTGTCTTGGAGAACATAGGAATTAAAAAAAAGAATCAGAATTGCTGTACTATTGTAGACCCCCCTTTAAACTCAGACTTCTCCCCGGCAGACCCTGTAAATGTCCATACAGGGGGCAAGTGTGATCCTGATACAGCCTATCGCGTTGTTACGTGGAATATTGCTGGGTTGAAAAAGAAGTTAGATTCCCCTCTGTGGAAGGACTTTATTAACAAGGGGTATGACATAATATGTCTTCAAGAAACGTGGTGTGAGGAACCTATCTTTATCGAGGGATACCTAGCACACAGCCTGAACGCAGTGAGCTCAAATGTTGGAAGAGCTAAAGGTGGTCTCTTGCTTTTAATATCAACCAAACTAAGATTTTGTAAAGTTAAAAGCTGTGTTTCAGTGGATGTCTATTCCCAGATTTTATGTCTAGAGTTTGATAAAGGGAAAGATCTGTTGCTGATAAATTTTTATAATAATGTATTCACGGCCGACAGAGGTAAAATCCTGATTCAGCTTGAAAATGAGATTGAGAGGACAATGGCAGTTATAGGTCACCAATCTATAATCCTCTGGTTGGGTGATTTTAATATAAGTCCTTGCCCTTATGCCTCGAGTAATTCATGTGGCCTAACAAGGGAAAGTGGTATCTTGGAGGGATACGATTGTTCACACTTCCCACACTGTAAGTACGGCACTACTCTTAATATGATGTTAGCAAAGTTTGATTTGGATATGCTAAATTGCACAAAGAATAGCTCCAACGTTAACTGTCCAACATTTACTGGAAGAGGAGCTAATTCATATATAGACCACATTTTATTGTCTAACGATTGTGCATACTCCAACTTGAGTGTTAATGAACAGATCTTAAGTGATCATAATAGTATTTCTTTATCATTGCACTGTTGGGGTCCAAAAAATATGGATGCTAGCAATAGTATTAATTTTATCGAGGCTGTACGACCCAATGGGTTTAGGATTAAATGGACTAAGGTTGTCCCACACGAGTTGTTGGCGGAGGTTTTAAGCAAATGTACTATGGAGATAAACTATTGTCTTAGCGATGAGGTACACCCGCAAGTTGTATTAAACCACCTATGTACTATTAATGAAGCAATCGACAATCTACTTACCAAACCATGCAAGGGGAAAAGAGAAATTAACACCGGCTGGTTTGATAAAAGTTGCACACAGGCCCTTCAAGCTCTAAAACATGCTATGAGCTCTAAACCACGGGATTGTATAACAATTAAAACTTGTCGTCTTGCTTATAAAACATCACTTAAGATAAGGAAAAAAGCTCTCCAAGAAGAGGCCTGGGACAATCTTAGCTGCGCGGCCGAAACAAACAATAGCAAATTATATTGGCAAACTATAAATAGTCCTTTCCTAAAAAACGATTCAATGCCAGAAATAACCTCTCATGTCGACTGTCAATCATGGATGCTTCATTTTTCAAACATTTTTAATCCAGATAGGTTGATTTTAAATTCCCATATGGACAATGTGTATACCTGGCCCAGATTGCCTTTAGATATTGGCCTTGATGAGGTTTACGAAGGCATACATAATAGTAAGGGCGGAAAAGCGCCAGGTCCGGATGGAGTCCCGCTGGACTTGTACAAATCCGAGTTAGATCTGTGGGCCCCCATCCTGACCAGGTTCTTTAATGCAACAGCGGTGGGTCAGATGCCAATTTCCTGGGGCCAGTCCATAATTATTCCTCTATTTAAGAAGGGCTCCAGATCTGAGGCAAGTAATTATCGTCCCATTTCTCTATTAGATGCATCGATAAAAATATTGAGTAGAATAATTTTAAATAGGTTGGAGACTTGGGCCGAGGACAACATGATAATCTCAAAGGCACAATATGGATTCAGAAAAGGTCTGGGGACGTTGGAACAGTGCGTTAATTTAGACCTCCTCATACATAAATACACTGTTGCTAAGGAGGGGAATCTTTTCCTTTGTTTCGCAGACCTAAGCAGTGCCTTTGATCTTGTAGACCATAACATCCTTTGGGACACCCTGTTAAATCTCGGTGCTCCCAAAGAGTGTGTCTTCTTTCTGGCCCGGTTATATTCTGGCCTATCATGTAAAGTACGCTATGGTCCTATGGGAGAATGTACACCTTTTTTTAAAGTTGCACGAGGGATTCGCCAAGGGTGCGTTTTGGCCCCGTTTTTATTCTCACTATTTATAAATGAAATTGATACGATTTTAAGTAAATTATCCTCAGACGCCCCATCGATTGATGGCAGCGCTACCCCTATTTTATTATACGCAGACGACGCAGTCCTTTTATCACGAACACAGAATGGTTTGCAACGCCTTATAGATAGATTTGTGTTATTTACCAAAGAGAGGAAACTGATTATTAATAAAAGTAAGACTTTTGTTATGACCTGTGGAAAGAGGGTGAAATCCAACTCTTCCTTCTTTATTGACAAAGTGAAAATACAATCGGTCAACAGTTTCTGCTATTTGGGGATAACATTTTCAGGCGATGGGAAATGGTCTAAAGAGGACGATACTGTGAGGTTAAAGATGAACAGAAACACCAGTAGTATTTTTAGATTTGCGGCTAAATTAGGGCAAAGGAGAGTGAAGGACATGCTGGCCATCTACAAAGCTAGGTGTATTTCATCTGCCTTGTACGGGGCAGGAGTTTGGGGCCACCATTCTGTTGATGGTTTACAGAGTGACGAAAATAAGTTCCTGAAGAAACTGCTATGCGCCCCATCCTCGGTCCCCAATATTTTAACCCACTTGGAAGCCGGTATTGACTTTATTGCGGACTTAGCCGCATTACGCCCACTGCTGCTTTGGCGATCTATCTGGTCTAAAACAGAGACAGTATTTACACAATCAATTATTAAAGACTGTCTGAAACTTGATAATTTATCTCGTATACCTTGGCTCAGTTACATCTACTACTGGTTCAATCTTCTGTTTGAATGTAATATTCGTTTGAACCCCGAAGCAGCTGCACTGATACCAAAGAAAGACATAAAATCGAAGTTCCTAGCATTTAAGAATGCGGCTAGAGAAAATCAGTCCAAAAATCTAAAAACAGTTGCTTCTTACCTAGATCTGAACTTAAGTAGAGGTTTTCAGACATATCTAGAGATTGTGACTTACAACCAACATAGATTTGTCCTAACCCGATTAAGGCTCGGGATTGTGCATCACCTAGTCTCATTCCCTGATATAAAGATCAAATCCAATATGCTGTGTCCTTGTGATAATATTTCAAAACAAAGCTGCTGTCACTTTTTATTGTTTTGTAAGTTTTATTGTCATTTTAGGAAATTTTATCTAAAACCTATCCTTTTAAAAAATAAGATACGCACTATTAAATCAGCAATGAAGTTCTTTACAACTCTAGAAAGCCCGGATACCTGTTTTTTTGTGGCATCCTATGTGCTCAAATGTATGAGTATAAGGAAATCCTTAGTCTGCATTGATTAGTTCCTTTTGTTATATACTCTGTACTTATAGGTACCGCCTTGACTCTGATATGTACCCTGTAGCCTAAGTGAACCTTAGATGAATTCTGTAATTATAGGATTGTTACTATACTTATTATTTTTGCTTATTTGCACATATTAGACAACTTACCTGGAATTTGCACTTTGTTACAAATACAATGTGGATGCTTGTTGGAAATTAAGTTTAATACTGGACTATTTAATGAAGCACTATGCACTTTAACAATGTGTCAAATATTGTTCCTTTTTTTGTAATGCCCTGTGTATATGACATTCTAGTCTAATATGTATTTTAATTGTTTGTTCTGCTTTTATGGTTGTATTTTACATACCGAATAAAGCTTTTGAACTTGAACTTGGCCTGGAGATTGAGCAAGGGCAGTTATAGATCAAGGGGATGTCCTGAGAATTAATTATTGCAGTTCAAGGTACAAGTAGGAAGTCTATCTTAAAATCATATTCGCATCATTGGGTTTCTTACATGGGAGGGCGTGACAGCAAGGGGCCCGATACTCGTTCATGAGGTATCATGCAGACTCTTTCCTTCCTTCAGAAGGGTTTTCAACTCGAGTTTACAGTGTCCAGTCTTTGCTTTTAGCAGGCCTCTATTAAAGCATCATGAAGAAGGAGGGCTCAGTACTGTGAGCCCCCCTTATTACAACTTTTGAGATGTTCTTTTATTTCCCTTCATGCGGAAAGTTTAGTCGCCTGTTGTGATTTGCTGCTGGTTTTGGAGTTTCACAAAAACACCATCTCACAGCTTTTCACGTCAAATAATGTAATGTTCTTAACCTTAAATGTTTTCTTTCTGGAAGGTCAAGACTTTAAGCAGATGATTGGGGGAGTTCTGATCCCTTTTCTGTAACCCTACATCTATCAGAATCTTTTGTGATAGATTGATTTTAGGATTCGGACCATCCTTTGTTCCTAGGGTGGTATCTTTTATTTATGTGGAACTAGAATTGATTCTCTCTGAGTTATAATCCAGCATCTCCTGCTTTATTTCAATGTCAAAAAGGCAGTTTTAAGGAGAGAGTGGATTCTTTTCAAAAGGTTGATAACTTTGTTGTTACGTTTTTCGACCATCAAAGAAAAACAGAGTCCAATTTTCCATTCTATGACTGTTTCCAAATAACTATTTTGAAACAAAAAGGGGGCTTACCATTCATTGAAACTAAATTATGTGGAAGAAGAAAAGATCTCCGTTTCTATGCGAGCTTTTATTCATCCTCTCGTGTGGCTGTATTCATGTCCTCCCTACATCAGACAAAGGAGCCGATTGCTGAAGTTCTGGAACGCTAGCAGGCGCTGATCTATCAATGGGCAAGAAATCTAGAATGTCTCAGAGGCAGGGCTTACACTGGATGGACATTTTAAGCACCAGACAATATGTGTACCAGCGACACTTTCTTCCCCAATAAGAGGCAGCTAAAGAGACAATTCCCCTGTTTTAAATTTGATTTCCAAGAGGACTTTGACCAGGAAACACTGGCTGTTAATGGAAACATCGGATTTCTTTCAAAAGAGACAGCCTCCACATTCAAGTGGGAATTCAGCCTGCTGGCTAGAACATGAAGCAGATGGAACTTCGAGGGACCAATTTTTCGTAAGTGGAATTGATGGGTCAGTGGAGATGACTGGCATTAAGCTTGGGAGTAACCTCAGTGGGAGAGTGAATTCACTGGTGCTATCACATGGTAGGAGAGCTCGCTGGTTTATTAACTCCTTCCGCACCTCTTGAAGGTGAAAAACAAAAGATCCAGGGCAAAGCTGATAGGTTAGACTTGTGTATAGTACATACATATAGTGCTTGACAACATACATTCACAAAAAAAGTTACACAACCATGCCCATACACAGACAGAGCAGCTCATCTCAAGACTTTCATGCACACATACAAAAACACACATGCAGGCTACTACGAGTACACACTAACAGACATAGAAGTTCACATATGCATAAACAGCGGGTGCGCGACGACAGACTCACGCTAATCTCCACGCTCCCTCAAATAATTACCAGCACTTGCCGGGGGTAAATCCTCATCCGGATTTTAATGGCACAAATTTACAAAACAACAAACGTGTTTCAGTGGTACGCCTTCCAGGAAGGTGTACCGCTGAAACACGTTTGTTGTTTTGCAAATTTGTGCCATTAAATTCTGGATGAGGATTTACCCCCCGCAAGTGCTGTTAGTGTATATATATATATATATATATATATATATATATATATATATATATATATATATATATATATATATATATATATATATATATCTATATATATATATATATATATATATATCCAAGTTACATCTGCTCCTTCTGGACAGCTCGCCCCATGGAAAGTGGCGTATACGCCAGCGAAGCAACTGGCAAATAATGTCCAATATACCAAAGTTCAGTGCGCTCTCAGGCAAGTAAACAGCACATCCAACAAGTGATGGTGACCAGGTTTATTCCATAACGCGTTTCGACTGCATCCGCAGCCTTGCTCACATGAAAACCGTGCATCATAGCACACACTGCGACTATATACAACAGTTACGGCACTCAAGAAAGTAAAAATAGAAACAGGACTGTGTAACTGAAAGTGGCCGCCATCTTACAAAGGTCATAGAATGAAAACATATTGCAAATAACAAAATCAAGTTATAAATATGACCCATGAGAAAATGCACGCTCAGAGCAGCATATTGTTACCGCAAAGTTCATTACAATGCAAGTGCAAAGAGTGAAAACGTTACTAGGCTGCGTAGCTCTGATTCCGATAGGTGCTACAGACACAAGACAGTATGTCAATAAAGTTCGATGTATAAAGTAAGTAAATGTCTCTCTGGGATAGGTAACTTGTGGAACAGCAGAGTGACATGGGATGTCATAACCTCGACATATTATAGTGCTATGTAGAAGTAAAATGAATCAACTAAAAAAATATAACGATGTGTCTATATTAATTGCAGCTTACCGTGTGGTCTAATGTGCGTGTCTCGTCTAGCGCAATGGCTAATGCAAAGACCTCAGAATATGCTACCCAGCCTAGATAGTGCGTCAGCCAGAGCTATGTATGAATGTGTAAGAGGCAGAGGCTGGGCTAAAGTACTGACAGAATGTCAAGTTAGTAAGCATCTAAGCATAGTGCTCGTGCCGGTATATACCCTCTAAAAGACAAATCTCTGGGAGTATGTAGCAGAAATGCATATTACCAATTATACACAAATTATGAGTACAAATACAGGTCTCGGCATAGTGCCCATAACGATTCAATAAATCTAAGAAACATTGCTCCGGAAAGTAGTCCACAAAAGGGGAGGGGGTGTATAATGTTCATAATACGTGATGTAGCCCAAAATCACTTATCCTGTTGTTGATTGGTGCCCATCTTAGAAGTATCCAGTCGCAATACAGTGCCCAATACTGTCGTGGTGGTGATAGATTGACAATGAAGAAAAGGTTAGGTAGCCTGTGAAGTGAGTAGGTACCTTCCTTCTCTCCTGTAAAAAAACCATAATATGCAACGATTAAAGTACGAAATTGCAAAATTACAAATACACAGTATGACTAAGGTTAAAAAATAGAAATAGAAGATTCTATTGGTGTTAAGCAAGCAACAGAGATTAGATAGAGGAGATAAAAAAACATGGAAGGATAATCATTGTCACAGAAATAGGAACCACAAAACTCCGGGCCAGATCTAAACAAGAGTAAGTAAGCCTACTAGGAGACAATCAGTCCTCGTATGTCAGTGATAGATTATTCTTTTTTCAAATGGATCGACAGTTCCTCATCTTGGTTCATTCCCCCCGGAGCCTTGGTCTGCAGATCTATGATATACCTGGACTCTCTCTGTCTGAGTTTTAATGTTCTGTTGCCTCCTCTGTGATCACTTAGTACTTGTTCTAAAATGAAGTACTTAAGAAGTGAGGAATCTGAATAGTGTCTCTCCTGGAAATGATGTGCTACAGGATATTTGGGGTCTTTGTTGTTAATGGCCCGTTTGTGTTCTAATATCCTTTTCTTGGCCATAAGGGTAGTGCTCCCTATATAATATAGGTTGCAGGGACATTCAATTGCATATATGGCAAATGTGGTACTGCATGTGAGGAATTGGGTTATTTCTCTGTGGTTAAAGCCTTGTTTGTATTCTTTGCGACAGGTACTAGCAGAGCACGCTTTGCAATGACCGCAAGGAAAAAATCCCATAAGGTTCTGAATCCCTCTCTCAGGTGTTGAGGTGATGTCATTGCGTACCAATATGTCCCTCAGATTTCTACCTCGCCTGTAAGTGATGTTGGGTCTGTTCTTAAACGTGTGACCTATGCTGTTGTCGTTTCTAAGAGTATTCCAGTTTCTGGAAAAAATGTGTTTAATGCTGTCAGATTCTGCATTGTAGGTTAGGATCACTCTAGTCTCTGTTTCACTGGTTTCCTCCACTCTAGTAGAGTCTTCTCTCAATGTCTCTTGTCTGTCCACCCGTTCTACTCTGCTGATGGCTTTCTTGAGTACCCAAGTAGGGTAACCACGGAGTTTGAATCTCTCAATCATCTCTGCACTTTCCTTGTTGAAAGCTTCGATGCTACTGCAGTTCCTTTTTGCCCTCAGCAGTTCGCCAAAAGGAATACTCCATTTGAGGGTGTCAGGGTGACTGCTGAGGGCATGTAGTATGCTGTTACCTGCCGTAGTTTTGCGGAAAAGAGAGGTGTGTAGTGTGTTGTCCTTGACCTCAACTCTGACGTCTAGATATTCGACCATATTAGCACTGATGTTACCTGTAAGTTGTATATTGCGATCATTGCAATTCAGTTCTTCAATGAACGCTTGAGCCTCTAAGTGGCTCCCTTTCCATATAATGAAAAGGTCGTCGATATACCTAAGCCAAAGTTCCACCTTGTTGAGATCTCTGATGGTAATTTTCTCCGAGAATATCTCTTCCTCCCAGAGGCCCATGAATAGGTTCGCAAAGCTGGGGACGAGACATGAACCCATCGCGGTACCAATCAGTTGCTTATATATATATATATTATCTACTGGCGGTCGCTAGTAGATAGTTATAGTTAGGACCGTGTTTCCATAGGAAATCTCAAAATTCTATTTTGAATAACTTTGGCGCCGGTTGACGAATCTTCGCGAAATTTTCAAAACGAATGGGGCGCTCCGCTCAGCTCCTACCCTGAAAGTCTCGGGGTGATTCGTCAAGCGGGGGCCGAGAAAAAAGGGGGTCCCAAAACGCGTTTTCCCCATGCATTTTTCCATAGGACCTTTAGTCGAAGGTACAGCCCGAACGGCTGAACAGAATTACTTGAAATTTGGCAGAGAGGTAGTCCTCAGGTCAGGGAAGTGCCTTTTGCAGGTCTGGTGTCAATCTGTTCAGTATTTCCTGAGAAAACAGCATTTAAAAGCATATAAATATCTATACGTGCGCACCGTGCCGTGCGCGAGCGAAATTCTGATTGGTTGTTAGATGTCAGTCAACATTCGAATCGGTCGAAATCAGGAAGTGTCGGCTGCCATTTTGTCTCTCGCACTGAAAAGGAAAGGGGGAAAAAAGGTGGAATACGTGAAAAGGGGGCAGGGAAGAGAGTTCCTGACCCCCTAGCCTTTGTCAGTGGGTCACAGAAGGACCCCCATGGTGAAATAAACATTTTTTTTTTTTATAAAAATCGCGGGGTGCGCGCACGGTGCACGGTGCGTGCAGCGCACCGTGCGCCCAAAGCGCGCGCACGGTGCGCGCACGGTGAAAAACCTTAAAAAAAATATATATATTAATAAATACATAACTTAGCATTTAAAAAAACGTACAAATTCACTTAAAAAACCATAGGTTTCACACACGTTATAGTTAGGAATTAGCATTTAAAAAACCTTGCAAATTCACTTAAAAAAAGAATAGGTTTCACACAGGTTATAGTTAGGTGGACATTTCACTCGTAAAAAACCAATGAAATTCCCCCGTTATAGTTAGTTCAGATAACTATAACTCGCGCGACCGCCACTCTATCACAAGGATGATGTCATCAGTGATGTCATGAGTGATGCCACTGACCATGTCATGAGTGATGTAATATTTGACGTCATGAGCAGTGGATTGCAGGCGCGCGAGTTATAGTTATCTGAACTAACTATAACGGGGAAATTTCATTGGTTTTTTACGAGTGAAATGTCCACCTAACTATAACCTGTGTGAAACCTATGGTTTTTTAAGTGAATTTATATATATATATATATATATATATATATATATATATATATATATATATATATATATATATATATTTCAAAAAGCAAGTTTTGAAAAAACAAAGACGCCGCACTCTTCCTGAATAGTTGAAGTTAGAGTTTTATTTTCTCTTCACCTATGCGTTTCGAACTATGGCAGTTCTTGGTCACGGTAGGCCACATGGGGGAACCTTTCAGAAGCCTTTAATCAGGACACTGGGCATGATGCATTTCGGTGACCATTCGCCTTCCTCAGATGCCTTTCCAAAACGTAGCGCTATTCCATCTCCACCTTTACCTCTCCTGCTGCTCTCCCATTAGTTGGAGAGCTCCACCCCACAGTCGTCAGAATGCACACCTCCTGTAGTTTTAGAGTGTCGCCTAACGTTCCCATAGTTCTCCTTACTGGTAGGGGCAGTGCGTGGGGAAACGACTAAAATATCTCGATATTCAAGGGGAGGTAAGTAATGTTCCGGTGGGGGACCGGTTCTGAAATGCTGTCCTATTGGCTTCATCGGGTCCGCACTGACGTTCCAGCCTATATTGAAGAATCCAGGCGGGCCATGAGTCGGGATTTATGATTTCCAGCTCCTCGTACAATGACGAGCTGCTCTTGGCAGCAGCCCTGTCCCTTCTCCGAAAACTGAGGCGGGCCGGAGTTTACCAATCCCTTGGTCCAAAAAAAACTTTCAGCAGCAGCTGTACCAGCATGAACTCCGGCCACTTGATGGAACGGGGCCTCTTTAACACGCTACTGGCCAGCGTGTAAAACATCCAACGAACACCCCTCAGTTACCAAAGAGTAAGATATGTATCCACAAGAAAGGTGCTCCTATATTGAGACGCCACACACAGCGTGAATATTAACCTTTTTATTGGCAGACTTAAGGGCCCCAGCATTGCCCCTTGAGCATCAATACAGCATCGTATTTTGAGTACAGTCTCTTGGCCAAACATGTTTCGGGCATTTCCTCACCCTTGTTCACTGGCACCGGCCTTCTCGAGAGTAGCAGCAAAAATAACAGCGAACCTGCAGCTGATTGAAATATTCCGCCTCAGTGGGCGTAGGCATCTGTTGCATTATGGTTGTTGTAGGTCAACAGCTTATTTATCCCAGTGGGTGCCGCTGCTTCCCTGAATACTGTCTTTTTTAAAAAACCACAGTGGGTTGCTCGTTAGAGCAAAGTTAGTGTCCTTACTTTTTCTGTCAAACCAATAGGTCACGCTGTTCCAACAGCGCTTTCCGTTCCTTGCGCTGCGGACCTGCTTCGTTAGCAGCGGGGCGCATTGCGATCCGGGAAGACCGCCAACAAATCCACAAGAAAGGTGCTTCTATATTGAGGCGCCACACACAGCGTTAATGTTAACCTTTTTATTGGCAGACTTAAGGGCCCCAGCATTGAGCCTTGAGCATCAATACAGCATCGCCTTTTGAGTACAGTCTCTTGGCCAAACATGTTTCGGGCATTTCCTCACCCTTGTTCACTGGCACCGGCCTTCTCGAGAGCAGCAGCGAAAATACCAGCGCACCTGCAGCTGATTGAAATATCCCGCCTCAGTGGGCGTAGGCATCTGTTGCATTATGGTTGTTGTAGGTCAACAGCTTAATTTATCCCAGTGGGTGCCGCTGCTTCCCTGAATACTATCTTTTTTAAAAATCCACAGTGGGTTGCTCGTTAGAGCAAAGTTAGTGTCCTTACTTTTTCTGTCAAACCAACAGGTCACGCTGTTCCAACAGCGCTTTCCTTTCCTTGCACTGAGGACCTGCTTTGTTAGCGGTCAGCCCAGATCACGAGGCAGCCCCGCTGCGGAAGAGCAGCTCCCACACGCTTGAAGAGAGGAGTGTAAGGGGAACGGCGTGACTACTTTGGCGAGGTGAAAATAAGCGGGGCCCCAGACTTACCTTGCTGCAGTGACCTACTATAGGAGTTGAAACAACAGGAGGCATCACAGCATACCACTATGGAAATTTGAAGAACTTCCAAGACCACAATGCAGTTTTGAACACGCCCACTGAGGCAGGATTGAAATTGAATGCCGCGAGTGCGGCGAGAGAACTATGCTGCGGATTCCCCTTCGAACATACCAGTGAACAAGGGCTAGCAAGCCCGAAATGCATCTGGACACTTTATCGAAGCTGGTATGTTGATGATGATGTCCCGCTTTTCTGCCAAATAAAAGGTTAACATGACCGTGTGTGGCGCCTCAATCGTGGAGCAGTTGCATATGGGTGTATAGCGGTCAGCTCAGATCGCAAGGCAGCCCCGCTGCAGAAGAGCAGCTCCCACACGCTTGAAGAGAGGAGCGTAAGGGGAACGGCGTGACTACTTTGGCGAGGTGAAAATAAGCAGGGCCCCAGACTTACCTTGCTGCAGCAACCTACTATAGGAATTGAAACAACAGGAGGCATCACAGCATACCACTATGGAAATTTGAAGAACTTCCAAGACCACAATGCAGTTTTGAACACGCCCACTGAGGCGGGATTGAAATTGAACGCCGCGAGTGCGGCGAGAGAACTATGCTGCGGATTCCCCTTCGAACATGCCAGTGAACAAGGGCTAGCAAGCCCGAAACACGTCTGGACACTTTATCGAAGATGGTAGGGTGATGATGATGTCCCGCTTTCCTGCCAAATAAAAGGTTAACATGACCGTGTGTGGCGCCTCAATCGTGAAGCAGTTGCATATGGATATATATATACTACAGACTTTGTGGTCCAGTTACCAGCTTTCATAAAGGATACTACAGATTTGCTATTCCAACGAAGCAAAATAGAGTGGTCAGATGATTTTATTTTTTTGACTATGGACATCACTGCCGTATATACTAGTATAGCTCATGAGGATGAACTTAAGGCGGTGGAATACTATTTGGGCAAAAGACCGATTCAAATGTATTGTCACAATCAAATGCTGATTTGTATGATCAATTGGTGTTTATTTAACGACGTATTCATGTTTGACAACACAGTATTCCAACAATTGCGGGGTGTTGCCTAGGGGGCATGCTTCTCCCCAAGCTATGCATGCTTGCATGTAGGCTGGTGGGAGGAGCATGTCCTCAGGGTACAGCACGCCCAGGAATGGTCTGAGCACATAATTAAATGGTGGCGTTACATCGACGACATTTTTGTTATCTGGAGGGGAACCAAAGAACAGGCCCAGAAATTCGTCAATGCTATTAATACAAACATTCTAAATTTGCATTTTACAGCCCATATAGATAAAACAAGTGCCAATTTCTTTGATATCACAGTCCAATCCAAACATGGTGAAGTGGAAACATGCTTATATAGAAAGCCTACATCTGGAAACTCGGTATTACACGCTGGGAGTTTCCACCCGCAACATACAATAGCTAGTATCCTCTATGGGGAATTTTTGCGGATTCACAGAGCATGTAGTACAGTTGAAGCTCGGGATTTTCACCAGGAACAAACTAAAAAAAAGGCTTGAGGCGAGAGGGTATGTTTCCAAGAAGTTGGACATAGCAAGGAAAAAAGCTAAAATGAAAGATCGGACTACACTGTTAAACCCAGATAGAAACATCATCAGTGAAGATATAGACACAGACAACCAAATACGAGTTACGGTTAGTGACCACATAAAGTAAACGGGCCCAAGCCATTAAGGCCATCATTAAAAAACAGTGGCCAATAGTCATGACAGATCTGACACTTAAGAAGGTCCTTCTCCAAAGTCCCACCGTGACATTTTGCAAAGCCTACTCTATGCGGAATGATTTAGTGAAGAGCAGCCCCGAAACTACCAAACTAGTCAATTGGCTATCACCTAAAAAAGGGTTTGTGAGGTGTAGCTCGTGTAGAGCCTGTAAATTCGGTATCAAGAATATTCATTAAGAGAACACTATACTTGCAGTACTGACCATGCAGTATATGTACTTAGGTGTAGCTGCGTATTGTGCTATGTTGGTAGCACGAAACTGCAGGTACATGTTCGTATCCTGCAGCACCTTCGTGCGATTGTGGATTCAGACCCAGCTTACCCGGTTGCAAGACATTTCAAAGCTGTACATGATAACAATTTGAAATGTCTGCAATATTTTGTCATCGACGCAGTACCCCTTAATAAAAGAGGTGGGAACCGGGAAAACAGCTACGTCAACTAGAATCTAAATACATTGTAGAATTAGATACTAAGTTTCCGTCTGGGCAGAATACAGGAGATGATTGACACAATTATTTTATAAAGGGGGTGCTGTTACTATCTCTATTCCCATGTGTCTGTTTCCCAATCGTAGTCCCTTTTTTGGATTTAGTCACTCTAGCTTGACATTGTTAAAATTTCAAATATCTTCTATATTAATGCCAACTATGTGATTCCATGTCATTTCAATTTATCTCATTTTATTTAAGTTTTTCCATCAAGGGTACAAATGCCGATGAGTCTTACTGGTTCAGGAATGTATAGAACGTCCTTACATAGTATTTGTACTGAAATTATTTGTTTACATTCTCCACAGGAGACTCTAGTTAACACTACTGCCGCCGCATAATCCCCTCTGGGTCTAGGTTTTATCTCTTTTAGCACTTTTACACATTTATTGTTTAATTTGCACCCTTTACACTTTTAGCACTTTTTAATGTTGTATAGGCATGAAATTTCCTTCCTTGGCCAATTGTGCTTATTATTGCGGTTTTTGCACATTGAACATAATATATTTGTTTACATACCAAGGTGATTTGTTTACAGGAGAAGTAACGATATATTGCTGCTAACTTATACATTATTAGAAAAATCATATGGGGCATATTATCAAGGACGGCGTTAAAACTTATCGCCGGTTTAGCTGCAGAAAACAGCCGCTAAAGCGGCGATAATGGGCTTGATAATATGCCCTTGTGAATTCCAATAGAAGCCCATGTTCTGGTGTGAACCTGGGCTTCTATTGGAATTCTCCAGGGCATATTATCAAGCCCATTATCGCCGCTTTAGCGGCAGTTTTCTGCCGCTAAACCGGCGATAATTTTAACGCCGTCCTTGATAATATGCCCCTATGTGTTTTAGTCATTTGGGTAACCAGTATTTTAACATTTTTTAGCCACATATTTAAATATGCTATATGTCGATGTTTACATAAGTGTATTTGCACACGATATATATGCTGGATCATTTCATGACGTATGGTCTAGTGGCTATGCAATCTTTGCACTTATTGCACATGATACACGGGCTATATGTGTTTATATATATGTATTTTGTTTACAAAAGGTGTGACAACATATTGCTGCTATTTTATACATGGTTTTAGATAATATATACATATGAATTATACATATATGTAATTTGTTTACAGGAGGTGTGACAGCATATTGCTGCTAATTTATACATGGTTTTAAATAATATATACATATGAATTAACGTGTCTCTACAACTTAGGCATTTAGTATTTTTAGCACTTTTTAGTATAATATTTAAATCAGCTTCCTGTCGATGTTTACATTTGCGTATTTGCACACGATATAGATGCTATGTTCACCCGTGTATGCAATGAAGAATTATGTACTTTCTGCATTTGTGCACTTTATTGCAAACGGTATTGTTTAATAATTAGTTTTGATGTGCTTGAATACTGTGCATTTAATTTATGGCCATTAGATATCAGTTTAGAGCCTCTCTCTTCAACATGATGCTATATTGTGTAGTATTTCTTCATTGTTTATCGTCATGCCGATCATGTTACCGGAAGTGCTATGTCTGTTTAAATTTCCCGCTTTGGATTACGTCGCTAAGTGATCAAGGACAGAGTTCGTGTCCGAAACGCGTCTGAGGCTGCCATGACTGGGTAGTTATATTTAGGTCAGCGTTTCCATAGGAAATGCGTTTTTGTCTTGCTAATAACTTTGGCACCGTTTGACGATTCCCCACAAAAGTTTCAAAAAAGTGCTCTGTTTAGCTTGGTTCGTACATGGAAAGTTTCCGGGTGATCCGTCAAGGAGGGCTGAGAAATAGGGGGTTCCCACACACAAAATCCACATGCATTTTCCCTACACTTCCTTAGGCAGAGCTACAGCAAAAACTGATTAACGGAATGACACCAAACTTGGCAGGAAGCTAGATCTTGGTCCATAGATTGTGCTTGTTTGATTTGGTGCAAATCTGTTCAGTTGTTTTTTAGAAATTAAGGGACAAAACTATTTGTATATCAGGATGGTTGGGTCCACCAGAGGTTCAAGAGACTCCCGCAGGAGAGTCAATTTTAAAATGGAGCATTCTGATTGGCCCAGGAAGCTTTTTTCCCTTGGGCCAATTCGCTGTCTGACTTCTGCAGGAGCGAGCACTCTGAATGGCTGCCAGCAACATGAGAACAATTTTGCTGGCAGCCATTACAGGACTCAGGGACCTAGCCCCATGTCCTGAAGTTGGTCAAAATGCAAAACAAATCAGCAAATTTTGCCGCAACCCAGCAAGACTTTCATGGGATCGAACAAGAAAACATGGTGGGTGGTACCACATTCTTCAATGATAGGCCTCAGAGAGCCCATCCCAGGGTTGCATTGCCCCCCCTCACAGAGCAATTATAGGCCCAGAGGAGCCCACCCCAGGGCCACATTACATAAGGAAAGAGGGGGCACGTGGCCCCACCTCCCTGGCTACTTTCGGCCCAGGGACTCCTATCCCCTGTGGCCAAATCTAAAAAAAAGGGAAGGATACCATAAGTCCTTCCTCCCTAAGGCATTATAGGGGCCAGGGGCCTAAATATTCCAAAAAGGGGAGGGGGTTGAGTGGCCCCCTCTCTCCCCGGTCCGGCTCACATGCTTTGCCCAGGGGAGCCCACCCCAGGGACACAGCGTTTTCCCTGCCCGCTCTGGAGGGAGCTTTTTTTATTCTCCCACCACATAGGAGCAAATACAAAGTCTGCTCCTAGGAGGCGGGAGCTATGAAAATGCTCCCAACAGCTGAAGCAGGTTTTTGATCTGTTTCCCTTCCTGCACTGATGCAGACAGTGAAACAGATCAAGAGATTGCTCTCACCTGGAGGAAGAAGCAGAAATAGCTGGTGGGTGCCTTTGGTGGGTACCAGGGCACCCACCCATATTAAAGGCACGCCCTGGGGATAGAGTCCCCAAGGCCAAAAAAGGCTCAGGAGGGGCCTCGGAGCCCTCATCCCCTTTAAAAAATACACAGCCCTCAGGGATGGGTCCTTTTATAAGACTCAGGGAGGGAACCTCACAGTCCCCTCCTGTTTAATTTAACAAGTGGCCCTGGGAGATGGGACAGGAGCCACCCTCTCAGCCCCCTTCCCTTTAAAAAAACAACGGCCCTGGGTGATCTGGAGAATGGGGTCCCCAGGGCCTAATGGGGTTTGGGTAGGGGGAACCACATGGCCCCCTCCCCCTTAAAATAGTTAAGGCCCAAAGGATGGGGTCCCCAGAGCCTATTGAGGCTTGGGGAGGGGGAGGCACATGGTCTGCTCTCCTTTAAATTACATAAGGCCCTGTGGGATGGAGTCCCCAGGGTCAAATGAGGTTCAGGAAGTGGGGACCATGTGACCCCCATCCCCTTTTTTATTGGTATAGCTTAAGGGGATGGGGTCCCAGGGCCTAATAAGGCTCAGGGAGGAGGGCTGCATGCCCCCCTCCCCTTAGACTTTGGACCCGGGGGATGGGGTCTCCCGGGGCCCAAGAAGGGTCCTGATGGAGGCTGTAAGCCTACGTCCCCCTAAATATATATGGTTTGTCCCTGAGGATGGATTGGGGTCCCCAGGGCCCTAAGGCCAATCCTACACTGTGCATGCTAAAGGTAGTGCATGGTGTGGGGTTAGTAGCCTGCTGGGGGGTTGGACACAGGGCCTGGCAGCAGGCCAAGCCCTGTGATCAACACGCCGCAGACCACGGCCAAAGGCTGTGTGCTACTTGGGCCTGGCTACCTATGGAAGTTGGAAACAGGGCCTGGCTGCAAGGTGCTAAGGATCATACTGCTCAAGGCTATGCGCGACGCGATGTTGGTTGACTCCGGGTGGTTACCTGTGGGGAGTTGGTCACTGGGCTAGGCCCTGAGGCTAACCCCAGGCTGCGCACGATGAAAGCTCGTCTGCAGCATGGGGTCGGCTGCCTGTGGGAGAGTGTTTGCCGCAGTGCCAGGATGCAGGCCTTGCCCTGTGGCCTACCCCTGCCATGCATGACCAATAGTATTTTTGTTTAAAAAAAATATTTGAAATTCACTGAAAAAACCAAAAGGTTAAAGTAACGTTATTGTTAGGTGAATATGTCAATTATAACAATAACGCTTTGAACTAAAAAATACACATACATTTACAAGTTATAGTTAGCAGAGTTAGCTATAACTTGCACCTCGCCATGCACTGCTTATGACCTCAGATGGTACATCACTCTTAACATGTTCTATGACATCATTTATGACATCGCTGATGACATTATTCAAACTTTCTTTTGCACTCATTGCTCTATAAACAGGTATGGCATTAGAGCTATGAAAGTAACTGGAAAATAACTCAGAATAATATGAACCATCATTAATGGCATCACAGATACAACTCTCTTTGGTGTAGCAAGCGTGTGTTATGTCCGACATTGACCATATACTGTACACTTCCCGGGTAGCCTAGTTCACATTAACAAATGTTCAGTGATAGCCAAGTTCCTCAAAATACTCAACATCTTTTCTGACAGTCACTGAAACGATATTGAGAAATGAAGTTGATGTGAGTAGAAAAGTAGGTACTGTTAACAGTGTTCACTCTATGGAGAGAGCTTACTCTGTACCACACTCTTTGCCAATTTAAAACTCTCATGAGAAATACACTAAATAGTATTTAAAAGTATCTACTAATAAAAGTGTACACTTTATGCAACACTTAGCAAAAAAGACACTACTCACTTAAAATAACCAAGGTCTGAAGGTGCTAAAGATCATACTACCTGCAGCCTTCACACTGTTTTGAAAACTTTAATGATAGCCCATCTTATGAAGCAAAGCAAGCACATGTACATAGGTTAATACCTGTGCACACAGGCTTCTATGTTAACTAGAAATTGTCATGCTGAAACGATTCTGTCTAATAGCTCAAGGAAAGCTGCTTAGAATACTAAGGGGTATATTTACAGCAGAATGGAGAAGTGTGGAGATAAGCAAACTTTGCTAACGCCACGCGTCCCCATTCTGAAAACACAGGGATGTGCCATATTCACAAGAATGCGGTGCACTCCTGCAGTTCCCCTAGCGCTGGTGCTCTGTTCAGCTGCCTAGCGTTAACGCAGGCACCCTTGCACCATAGTGCAAAGGTGTCTGCGTTGGGGCAAAGTTGTTTATGTGGAGGAAGATCCCTCTTCCTGCACATTAACAATCTTTAAATGCCGTTTTGTAACTTCTATGTGTGCTGCTTAATGCAGCACATATAGAAGTTTCAAAACTGCATTTTATTTAAATGATTGTTTATGTGCAGGAAGGGGGACCTTCCTGCACATAAACAATCATAGGCAATTTGCTGTTTCTATGTGTGCTGCACAAGACAGCACATACGGAAACAGCAAAAACAAGGAGAAATAAAGCATTTCTCCTCGTTTCGCTAGTTTAAGAGCAGGTTTTCCCTGGTCTTAATTTTGGTGCTGCCCATTATTATTATTTTTTTTTATTTTTATTTTTTAAATTTTTTATTAGAAACCGTTGGCACACAAGAAAAGACAGACAAGGGCCTACAACCACCAGGGCCGGCCGCTACAGAGCCCAAGGGCCCGCCATATAACGCCACACAGTCAAATGAACCAGAGGCAAAGCGCCCGGCAGTTCGTATGCACATATAACAAGCCGTGGCCATAGGCCGGGAGCAATTGAAGACAACAGTTTCATTTTTTATTAAATATAAAACACACTCAAGGCAATGAGAGTCCGAAATAGCAGCGTGCTCTCCCCAGGACGGGGAATAACCTACAGTGTCCAAAGCAGTTCTTGTCCGGAAGCGGTATAGGGGGGCAATGGGAAAACAAAACATGGAAAACACCTCACACCCTCCCGCAGAACGCGTGGCTAGGGGGTCAAAGCAATATCGACCTTTAATGGCAGAGGCGGGGTGCAGATACGTCCTCGATATAAATTCCACGGATCCCATACCCTAGTCCATTTCCCTGGCTTGCCTCTCGCCACATACACCGTCTTTTCCCTAAACATACACCAGTCCATATTCTGGTGCTGCCCATTATTAACGATGCCCTTGTAAATAAGGGGCAGCATCAAAATCAATGGGTGTGGAGGGGGAACACCCACCACAACAGCCATTGCCCTCCCTTTCACGCTAACTACAGCGTGAAAAGGTGCCTTATTTACAAGGCTGCGTTATGTCACTTTAAGTGGCTTAACGGTGACCTATAAATAAGGCGAGGCCACTATCGCCATCACAACGTTACTGAATGTGACGTTGTGGTGGAGAGAGGGCCTTGTAAATATGCCCCTAAGTATGTAGTACGTAGAACCTTTGCCCTTTTCTGCAGAGCCAAAAAACTTCTGTGGAACATACTGAACACAAGTCGTCAACTGTCACCTGCAAACAGGGTTACTCTTTAATGTAAACATTTATAATGTGTTCAACACCTCTACAAAGCTATGATGTATTAGAAGCACATGTATTTTGTTAACACTTACACCCATTAGCTGGACACAGGCTGCACAAAATTAGGTAGAAAAGTACTATGCACTCATTGGATGATGTCCTGAGTGATGTTATAAATGATGTCATAGAACATGTCATGAGTGATGTAAATAATTGAAGTCATTAGCAGTGCATGACGGGGCGCAAGTTATAGTTAGCTCTGCTAACTATAACTGGTGAATTTCTGTGTTTTGTTTTAGCTCAAAACGTTAATGCTATCACTGACATATTGACCTAACTATAATGTTACTTTAACCTTTGTTTTTTTCAGTGAAAAAAAAATAATATATACATATATGTATATATATATATTACCTACTGGCGGTCGCCAGTAGGTAGTTATAGTTAGGACCCCTTTTCCATAGGAAAACCTCAACATTCTATTTTGAATAACTTTGGCGCCGGTCGACGAATCCTCGCGAATTTTTCAAAATAGGTGGGGCGCTACGCTCAGCTCCTACCCTGAAAGTCTCGGGGGGATTCGTCAAGCGGGGGCTGAGATAAAAGGGGGGTCCCAAAACGCGTTTTTCCCATGCATTTTTCCATAGGACCTTTAGACAGGGCTACAGCCCGAACGGCTGAACAGAATTACTAGAAATTTGGCAGAGAGGTAGTCCTCAGGTCAAGGAAGTGCCTTTTGTAGGTTTGGTGTAAATCTGTTCAGTAGATTCTGAGAAAATAGCCTTTAAATCAATATATATATCTGAGCCAGCTTACGGTACGCTTACCGTAAGCTTACCGTACGCGTACGGTGGCGTGCGCGAGCGCGATTCTGATTGGCTCTTAGATCTTAGTAAACATTCGAATCGGCCGAAACCAGGAAGCGGCGGCCGCCATTTTCTCTCTCGCACTGAGAGCTTGGTTGTTAAATAAAACCAAAAAACATGTAAAGGGGCTGTTTAGACAGCTCCCACACACATAGCAATGTCGAGGGAATCCCCAAAGACCCCCCAATGGCAAAAATTGAATTTTTAATTTTTCGCTAATTTCGCCGATTACGCTTACCGTACGCGTACGGTAAAAAAAAAAAAAAAAATACACTATCCACACTCTCCCTACCCCCTGTACTTTTTGTGGCCGAAGACCACAAACTGTACAGGGGTTATAAGAGATAAGAAAAACCACAATACTTTAAACAAAAATAATAAATGAAAAAATTATCCACACTCTCTCCACCCCGTGTGCCAATGGTGCCCGAAGGGCACCATTTGTGCATGGCTTATAAAAATTACGAAAAATTAAAATATTACCTTTAAAAACGAAGTGCATCATATGTCCTCCATGTGCGCACGGTGCGCGAAGCGCATCGTGCGTACATGGCCCATCTAGCGTAACGTGGGCACGGCACTAACTGCGTAAAGTGGGCGCGCGGTGCGCGAAGCGCACCGCGTGCTTACTGTGCGCGCACGGTGCGCGAAGCGCACCGTGCGCGCACGGAACAAACTGCGTTAAGTGGGCGCGCACGGCACGAATGGCGTAAAGTAACTTAGCATTTAAAAAACCGTACAAATTCACTGAAAAAACCATAGGTTTCACACACGTTATAGTTAGGAATTAGCATTTAAAAAACCTTGCAAATTCACTGAAAAAACCATAGGTTTCACACATGTTATAGTTAGCGGAAATTTTACTGATAAAAAACCAGTGAAATTCCCCCGTTATAGTTAGTGCAGGCAACTATAACTCACGCGACCGCAATCTTCTGCTGATGACATATGTGTCTTTATGAAAAAAAAATATTTGTAATATATGTATAGCTAAAAATGTATGGAAGAAGACATGGGCAAATAAGTGTCTAAATACAGTATTAGCATCAGCAGAGGATTGCGGTCGCGTGAGTTATAGTTGCCTGCACTAACTATAACGGGGGAATATATATGTGTGTGTGTGTATATATATATATGTGTGTGTGTGTGTGTATATATATATGTGTGTGTGTGTGTGTGTATATATATATATGTGTGTGTGTGTGTGTGTATATATATGTGTGTGTGTGTGTATATATATATTCACTGAAAAAAACATAGGTTTCACACACATTATAGTTAGGAATTAGCATTTAAAAAACCTTGCAAATTCACTGAAAAAACCATAGGTTTCACACATGTTATAGTTAGCTGGACATTTTACTCATAAAAAAACAATGAAATTCCCCCGTTATAGTTAGTGCAGGCAACTATAACTCACGCGACCGCAATCCTCTGCTGATGCTAATACTGTATTTAGACACTTATTTGCCCATGTCTTCTTCCATTAAATTTTAGCTATACATATATTACAAATATTTTTTTTCATAAAGACACATATGTCATCAGCAGAGGATTGCGGTCGCGTGAGTTATAGTTGCCTGCACTAACTATAACGGGGGAATTTCATTGGTTTTTTATGAGTAAAATGTCCAGCTAACTATAACATGTGTGAAACCTATGGTTTTTTCAGTGAATATATATATATATATATATTCATTTTCCGATTGCTCCTTCTGTCTCCCCACGCCCCAGGCAGGCAGGTCGTTCGGTGTCGGCGGAGCGCGCCGACTTCAAAATTATCAAATATAGCAAGTATAACGACCACCACCGAGCTTTACATTCACCAGATCTAATTTATTAGGTAACGCGTTTCGCCTGACACAGCAGGCTTGATCACACACGGAGTCGTGGGATGAATACACGTTTATACTATCAGGGAAACACAGCAGAAAACGGACAACATTACAGACTGTTATCAACCAAGTGTGTTACTGTGGCGGCCATTTTGAGCTAGTCAAAATTATACATGAAACATATCTTCAGTCTAGTGCTCTATATGGTCTAATACATGTAATTTCTAGTTTTAAGAACTATTGTATTCATAGTTTTAAACAGTTGTTTCCTCTTATTTTACATGTTGATATCATTTATACATTGTACCTGAAACGAAATATTCTGTATACAGTCTAGTGCTGTATTCAATATATGCACACAATATAAACCATTCATAAAGCATAGTGCTCTCATTTTGAACTATAAAATTCATAGTTGCAAACAGTTGTTATACATGCTTTCTTTATATAACCAGCTAAAAAGAAAATTATTCTCTATTCCGTCTAGTGCTGTAACCTGTATGTAAATCCTCAATATATATAGATTCTTCGTAAAGCATAGTGCTTCGATATGTATGTACCTGAGGCAAAGTTGTTGTGTGCATAATGGTACGTATAAGCTATCTAAGTTTCTGATACAGTATCATTATTGTTGTCCGATAAACAAACAGTCTCCTCAAGCAACGTGACCTAATCTATCTCTGCTCCACCCAAAAAGATCCACACCCAAGTCAACAAAATTAAAATTCTGTGCTACCTTTCCCTTATATAATCTATACACTACAGAAAAGAACTAAAACATATCTTAAGGAATATGGAGGTTCTCTTATCTGTCAAGTGATTCCATTTTTCTTCTGGAAGAAAAGGGTAGGGGTGAGTTGCGATTCCCTTCCGGAGTCGTCCCCTTCCTTTCTTCCTAAAATAAAACAAATTACAAATATATTAGATACACTTATTCAATAAAAATTCTACTCAAATACCTCTTAGTACACAGATATACAGATCAAAAAGATATACAGAGCACAGCATCCAATGAATCTTATTCTCGTAAATGCACACTAAGTTCCTCATCTTGATTCAATCCTCCTGGGTGTTTACTTTGTAAGTTAATGATATGCCAAGACTCCCTCTGTCTGAGTTGTAATTCTCTATTACCACCCCTTCTGTTGTACTCTATCTGTTCTATAGCGAAGAAAGATAGAAGTGAGTTGTTGGATAGATGGTACTTAGCAAAGTGTCTTGCCACAGGGTAATGTGGATCTTTGTTCTTGATAGCTCGCATATGTTCCAACACCCTCTTTTTTACTGCCAGAGTGGTACTTCCCACATATCTTAAGTGGCAAGGACATTCGAGGATATAAATAACAAATGAAGTTCCACATGTAAGGAATTGATCAATATTCCTTTCACCTACAGGTGTACTGTATTTTTTCCGCATGTGACTGCTGCGGCACGCTCTACAGTGGCCACACGGAAAAAACCCCTTTAAATTAAGGCGTGTGTTTTTTTGGGGTTTAGAAATATCCCCTTTCATCAGAATATCTTTCAGATTTCTGCTTTTCCTGTAGGTGATAAGTGGGCGTGTGGGTAAGTCTTTGACCAAACTGGGTTCCGTCTTCAATGCGTTCCAATTTTTATTCAAAATTTTGGCAATATTTTTAGACTCTGCGTTAAATGTGAGGATAACCCTAGGTTGGTTTGTTCCTTCTTTTTCTTCCTCAAGTTTTTCTAGCAGAGTTGTTTCCCTCGAGATGTTTTTCACTTTTTCGACCGCTCTATCTAGCACCCATTTGGGATATCCCCTTTCTTTGAATCTCTCAAGCATTATATTTTGTTCAATACAGAAATCTTCCATGCTACTGCAGTTTCTTCTTGCCCTGAGCAGTTCTCCAAATGGAATACTCCATTTTAAAGTTTCTGGATGGCTGCTCAGGGCATGAAGAAGACTGTTCCCTGCTGTTTCTTTTCTGTGCAGTTTGGTGCAGATTTTGTTCTGGCGGATTTCCACCGTGACATCTAGAAATTCTATGGCTACCTTACTTATAGTATATGTAAGTTTCAGGTTGTAATCATTGACATTTAATTTGTTTATAAATGCAATTGCTGATTGTTCATCCCCCTTCCATATAATAAAAAGGTCGTCAATGTACCTAAGCCATTTAATTATTTTTTCTCCTGACTCAGTTTGGGTAATTTTACTCTGTACCTCTTCTTCCCACACCCCAAGAAAGAGATTGGCAAAGCTTGGGGCAAAACAAGTCCCCATAGCAGTACCGAGAACTTGTTTGAACATTTGATCATTGAATAAAAAGATGTTGTGTGTTGGACAGAATTTTATCATTTCTAGTATTGTCATTGTGTGGTCCAAAAAGCAAATTTTTCTTCTTTTCAAATAGTGAAAACAACATTTTAGCCCCAATTCATGGTCAATTATGGAGTAGAGTGAATTTACATCCATTGTGATTAGTTGATAATCTTCCTCCCACACGATATCATTTATTTTGCCAAGAAAATCCTTGGTATCTTTGGTGTATGACGGAAGAGTTACCACATACTCCCGTAGAAAATAGTCTACATATTTAGAAATGTTTTCTGAAACGCAGCCAATCGATGAAACTATTGGTCTCCCTGGCGGTGAAGTGGCATTTTTATGGATTTTAGGCAATAGGTAGAAACTAGGTAACTTTGGGTAGTCTTTTTTCAAGTACTTGAAAAAAGACTACCCAAAGTTACCTAGTTTCTACCTATTGCCTAAAATCCATAAAAATGCCACTTCACCGCCAGGGAGACCAATAGTTTCATCGATTGGCTGCGTTTCAGAAAACATTTCTAAATATGTAGACTATTTTCTACGGGAGTATGTGGTAACTCTTTCGTCATACACCAAAGATACCAAGGATTTTCTTGGCAAAATAAATGATATCGTGTGGGAGGAAGATTATCAACTAATCACAATGGATGTAAATTCACTCTACTCCATAATTGACCATGAATTGGGGCTAAAATGTTGTTTTCACTATTTGAAAAGAAGAAAAATTTGCTTTTTGGACCACACAATGACAATTCTAGAAATGATAAAATTCTGTCTAACACACAACATCTTTTTATTCAATGATCAAATGTTCAAACAAGTTCTCGGTACTGCTATGGGGACTTGTTTTGCCCCAAGCTTTGCCAATCTCTTTCTTGGGGTGTGGGAAGAAGAGGTACAGAGTAAAATTACCCAAACTGAGTCAGGAGAAAAAATAATTAAATGGCTTAGGTACATTGACGACCTTTTTATTATATGGAAGGGGGATGAACAATCAGCAATTGCATTTATAAACAACTTAAATGTCAATGATTACAACCTGAAACTTACATATACTATAAGTAAGGTAGCCATAGAATTTCTAGATGTCACGGTGGAAATCCGCCAGAACAAAATCTGCACCAAACTGCACAGAAAAGAAACAGCAGGGAACAGTCTTCTTCATGCCCTGAGCAGCCATCCAGAAACTTTAAAATGGAGTATTCCATTTGGAGAACTGCTCAGGGCAAGAAGAAACTGCAGTAGCATGGAAGATTTCTGTATTGAACAAAATATAATGCTTGAGAGATTCAAAGAAAGGGGATATCCCAAATGGGTGCTAGATAGAGCGGTCGAAAAAGTGAAAAACATCTCGAGGGAAACAACTCTGCTAGAAAAACTTGAGGAAGAAAAAGAAGGAACAAACCAACCTAGGGTTATCCTCACATTTAACGCAGAGTCTAAAAATATTGCCAAAATTTTGAATAAAAATTGGAACACATTGAAGACGGAACCCAGTTTGGTCAAAGACTTACCCACACGCCCACTTATCACCTACAGGAAAAGCAGAAATCTGAAAGATATTCTGATGAAAGGGGATATTTCTAAACCCCAAAAAAACACACGCCTTAATTTAAAGGGGTTTTTTCCGTGTGGCCACTGTAGAGCGTGCCGCAGCAGTCACATGCGGAAAAAATACAGTACACCTGTAGGTGAAAGGAATATTGATCAATTCCTTACATGTGGAACTTCATTTGTTATTTATATCCTCGAATGTCCTTGCCACTTAAGATATGTGGGAAGTACCACTCTGGCAGTAAAAAAGAGGGTGTTGGAACATATGCGAGCTATCAAGAACAAAGATCCACATTACCCTGTGGCAAGACACTTTGCTAAGTACCATCTATCCAACAACTCACTTCTATCTTTCTTCGCTATAGAACAGATAGAGTACAACAGAAGGGGTGGTAATAGAGAATTACAACTCAGACAGAGGGAGTCTTGGCATATCATTAACTTACAAAGTAAACACCCAGGAGGATTGAATCAAGATGAGGAACTTAGTGTGCATTTACGAGAATAAGATTCATTGGATGCTGTGCTCTGTATATCTTTTTGATCTGTATATCTGTGTACTAAGAGGTATTTGAGTAGAATTTTTATTGAATAAGTGTATCTAATATATTTGTAATTTGTTTTATTTTAGGAAGAAAGGAAGGGGACGACTCCGGAAGGGAATCGCAACTCACCCCTACCCTTTTCTTCCAGAAGAAAAATGGAATCACTTGACAGATAAGAGAACCTCCATATTCCTTAAGATATGTTTTAGTTCTTTTCTGTAGTGTATAGATTATATAAGGGAAAGGTAGCACAGAATTTTAATTTTGTTGACTTGGGTGTGGATCTTTTTGGGTGGAGCAGAGATAGATTAGGTCACGTTGCTTGAGGAGACTGTTTGTTTATCGGACAACAATAATGATACTGTATCAGAAACTTAGATAGCTTATACGTACCATTATGCACACAACAACTTTGCCTCAGGTACATACATATCGAAGCACTATGCTTTACGAAGAATCTATATATATTGAGGATTTACATACAGGTTACAGCACTAGACGGAATAGAGAATAATTTTCTTTTTAGCTGGTTATATAAAGAAAGCATGTATAACAACTGTTTGCAACTATGAATTTTATAGTTCAAAATGAGAGCACTATGCTTTATGAATGGTTTATATTGTGTGCATATATTGAATACAGCACTAGACTGTATACAGAATATTTCGTTTCAGGTACAATGTATAAATGATATCAACATGTAAAATAAGAGGAAACAACTGTTTAAAACTATGAATACAATAGTTCTTAAAACTAGAAATTACATGTATTAGACCATATAGAGCACTAGACTGAAGATATGTTTCATGTATAATTTTGACTAGCTCAAAATGGCCGCCACAGTAACACACTTGGTTGATAACAGTCTGTAATGTTGTCTGTTTTCTGCTGTGTTTCCCTGATAGTATAAACGTGTATTCATCCCACGACTCCGTGTGTGATCAAGCCTGCTGTGTCAGGCGAAACGCGTTACCTAATAAATTAGATCTGGTGAATGTAAAGCTCGGTGTTGGTCGTTATACTTGCTATATTTGATAATATATATATATATATATATATATATATATATATATATATATATATATATATATATATAGATAGATAGATATATAAATATATATGTATATATACAAAAAAAACAAAGGTGAGAAGGACACTATAGTTAGGAAATAGTATTAAAAAAAGTAGAAATTTACTTAAAAAGACAAAAGGTACAGGGACATTATAGTTATGAAATAGAATTAAAAAAAACCTTAGAAATTCACTAAAAAAACAAAGGTTACAAGGATGTTATAGTTACGTTCAGAATTTACACACAGAAAACCATAAAAATTCATCAGTTACAGTTATAGCTAAAACTTGTGCCCTAAGGTAACTATAACTTGTGCCCCTGCCATGCACAGTTTTCTCATCAATAATTTTATTGCAAATGTTTCAGTGATATTATGATTTCATAGAATTTGTCATGACTGATGTAATATGTGGGATATTTAACAGTGGTGTGTATCCGCTGTGGATCCGTGTCTCTAGATATACATACATCTTTTTTCTTTAATAACTCTAAAAGTACTGAACATATTTATTCCAAATTACAAAAAGCACTCTTTCTGGACCAAGATCTAGCTTTCTGTCGAATTTGGTGTAATTCCATTCAACGGCTGCAGTTTTGTTTAAAATCTCTATGGAAAATTGTATGGGAAAATGTGTTTTGGGCCCCCCTTGTTTTCTTGGCCCCCACTTGACTTAATCACCCAACAACTTTCCAGACAGTAGCTGAATGAGTGCCACACTATTTTTGAAAAGTTTGTGAAGGTTCGTCAAATGGCACCTAAGTTATTAGTAAACCGAAATGCACTTTTTCAATAGAAACTAGGTATGTATGTATGTATGTATGTATGTATGTATGTATGTATGTATGTATGTATGTATGTATATATGTATGTATGTATGTATGTGGCGTGCGCCACCGCATACTGTATTCCAAAAGAAAAATGCATTCCTGATAAGAATGCAGAAACTAGATATTGGAATCATGTGATCAAGACCGTGAATAGGTCGAAACGTGGCATGATTGAGATGGAATTGCCTGATGAATTAAAGTTGTTTTGCCTGAGTTAGATGGTGTGGCTCATTTCTGCATTCTTATAAGGCATGCAGATTTCTTTGCCTAACATAAATGAATGTGTCCATCTGTAACGAAGCTGGTGGTCATGTAAAGTGCTCTGATACCCGATGTCTTGGGTATAGTTTGCGCTAAATAGAAACTCTAAAAAAGAAAAAATATATTATCTACTGGCGGTCGCCAGTAGATAGTTATAGTTAGGACCGTGTTTCCATAGGAAATCCGCAACATTCTATTTGGAATAACTTTGGCGCCGGTTGACGAATCCTCGCGAATTTTTCAAAACTAATGGGGCGCTACGCTCCTCTCCTATCCTGAAAGTCTCGGGGGGATTCGTCAAGCGGGGGCTGAGAAAAAAGGGGGGTCCCAAAACGCGTTTTCCCCATGCATTTTCCCATAGGACCTTTAGTCCGAGCTACAGCCCGAACGGCTGAACAGAATTACTTGAAATTGGGCAGAGAGGTAGTCCTCAGGTCAGGGATGTGCCTTTTGCAGGTCTGGTGTAAATCTGTTCAGTAGGTCCTGAGAAAATAGCATTTAAATCAATATATATATCTGTAAGCGCGCTCCGTGCGCTTACGGTAAGCTTACCGTACGCGTACGGTGCCGTGTGCGAGCTCAATTCTGATTGGTGGTTACATGACTGTAAACATTCGAATCGGTCGAAATCAGAAAGTATCGGCCGCCATTTTCTGTCTCTCGCACTGAAAAACAAAGGTTGATAACATGAAAAGGGGGCAACGAAGAGAGTTGCAGACCCCCTAGCGTTCGTCAGGGGGTTCACGAAGGACCACAAAGTATGAAAAATAAATTTAATAATTTTAAAAAAAAATCGCGGAGTGCGCGTACGGTAAGCTTACCGTACACGTACGGTAAAAAAAAATAAAAATTAACAATCACATTTAATATATAAATCTAAGGACCCCCAAGGGAGAAAAAAACAATTGATATTTTGTAAAAAATGGCGAGGCGTGCACGGTACGAAATGCGCAATGGTGCGCGAAGCGCACCGTGCGCGCAAAAATTAAAAATAAATACATAACTTAGCATTTAAAAAACCGTACAAATTCACTGAAAAAAACATAGGTTTCACACACGTTATAGTTAGGAATTAGCATTTAAAAAACCTTGCAAATTCACTTAAAAAACCATAGGTTTCACACAAGTTATAGTTAGCTGTACATTTCACTCGTAAAAAAACAATGAAATTCCACGTTATAGTTAGATCAGGTAACTATAACTTGCGCGACCGCAATGCACAATGTGTCATTTCAGATGTCATCATTGATGTCATGAGTGATGTCACTGACCATGTCATAAGTGATGTAATATGTGACGTCATCAGCAGTTTATTGTGGGCGCGCAAGTTATAGTTACCTGATCTAACTATAACGTGGAATTTCATTGGTTTTTTACGAGTGAAATGTACAGCTAACTATAACTTGTGTGAAACCTATGGTTTTTTAAGTGAATATATATATATATGTTTCCCTTTTTTTTACCTACAGATGGTACTGCCACAGTGATTCTAGTTGTGCATTGAAAGTTTCTAGGTTATCCATTAATGGGGGGGCAGATAAAAGGGGGGGTGTCAAAAAAGTGCGTATCTCATACCTTTGTACAGGTGAATGCGTTCAATAAATCAATCAGGGATTTTTTAAAGAGCGCTAATCACCCGTGAGGGTCTCAAGGCGCTGGGAGGGGGGGGTTGCAGCTCCGGTTTCAGTCGAAGAGCCAGGTCTTGAGGTTCTTCCTGAACAGATGCAGGGTTAGGGAGCATCTGATGTTCACTGGGAGCTGGTTCCAGGTCTTGGCTGCGATGTAGGAAGGATCTTCCAGCTGCTCGGCTTCTGCGGATGCGGGGGGGGGGGTCTCTGCTAGGGCGAGGTCAGCGGAGCGGAGGTTCCTCTTGGGTACGTGGAAGGAGACTCTCTCATTGAGGTACTTGGGACCGATGTTGTGGAGGGATTTGTAAGCGTGGGTAAGCAGTTTGAAGGTGACTCTCTTTTTGACCAGGAGCCAGTGGAGGTCTCGCAGGTGTTGGGTCATGTTTTTGTGTCTTGGTGTCTGGAGGACGAGTCTGGCTGCGGTGTTCTGGATGGTTTGGAGCTTGTGTAGGAAAGTTCTGTCGATTCTGGCATAGAGAGAGTTGCTGTAGTTCAGCCTGCTGGTAATGAACACGTGGGTGACAGTCCTCCTGCATTCATGGGGAATCCATTTGAAGGTCTTGCGGAGGACGTGAAGGCAGTTGAAACTGGAGGAGGCGGCGTAGTTTATCTGGCGGGTCATGGTGAGGGATGAGTCTAGGATGATGCTGAGGTTCCGTGCGTGGTTGGTAGGGGTGGGTGGGTTACCGAGGGCCACCAGGTGTTGTCCCAGGCAGAGGTGGAGGGTCCGAGAATGAGGACTTCCATCTTCTCCGAGTTGAGCTTCAGGCAGCTATCCTTCATCCAGGCTGCGACGTCCTTCATTCCTTCCTGGAAGCAGAGTCTGGTGACTTCGGGGTTGTTCGTGAGGGAGAAGATGAGCTGGGTGTCATCGGCGTAGGATACTATGCTGAGCCCATGCTATCTGACGATGGTAGTGAGGGGGGCCATGTAGATGTTGAAAAGCGTGGGGCTGAGGGATGATCCGTGGGGTACTCCGCAGTTGATCTCTGTGGGTTCGGAGAGGAAGGGGGGCAGTCTGATCCTCTGGGTTCTGCCGTAGAGAAAGAATTGGATCCAGTTGAGGGCGGTTCCTTGTATCCCAGCATCGTGAAGTCTGGCTGCAAGAGTGCGATGTGAGACGGTGTCAAAGGCTGCGGAGAGGTTTAGTAGGATGAGGGCCTCAGTGTGTCCCTGGTCGAGTAGCATGCGGATGTCATCAGTGGCGGCGAGGAGGGCGGTCTCGGTGCTGTGGTTGCTTCGGAATCCCGACTGGGAGGCGTCTAGGATGGCATTCTCTTCGATGAAGCCGGTCAGCTGGGCGTTCAAGATTCTCTCGGTGACATTGACAGCAAAGGGGAGGAGAGAGATGGGTCGGTAGTTTTTCAGGTCGTTAGGGTCGGCTGTGGGTTTCTTGAGCAGGGGTTTCACCTCCGCCCGCTTCCAGTTGTCTGGGAAAGTGCCGGATTTGAGGGAAGCATTGATGGTCCGCCCAAGTTCGGGTGCGATAGCTGTGGCAGTTGTGCGGGGGGCAGGGGTCCTTGGGAGCTCCCGAGTGGACTTTCTCCATGGTTACTGTGATGTGTTTGACGGAGGCGGTGTTCCAGGTCATGATGGTCGGCTTGTCAGCGGCAGTGGGGGGGTGTGGTCCACCGGCTGTTCGCTGAAGTTGTCGTAGAGGTTCTTGATCTTCAGATGGAAGTAGGAGCTGAGCTTGTAGCAGAGTTCCTGGGATGGTGTGACGGCCGTGGCTTCGCTGGGGGGTTTGGCAAAATGCTGTATGATGTTGAACAATTCTTTGGTGTTGGTGTGGATTTGGTTCCTGATGAAGGTCCGTTTGGTGTCTCTTATGCGCTGGTGGTATTCCTTCAGGGAGCTTCTGTGGTTGTTCCGGGCTTCCGTGGTTTTCTGGTTTCGCCAGACTTTCTTGAGGCGTCTGCAGGAGTGCCTGGCTTCTTGTAGTTCAGTGGTGAACCAGCCGGCCTACAGGGGGCTTTGTTTGTCGGGGTGGCGGAGGGGTGCGAGCTTGTCAGCACAGCTGGAAATCCAGCGGTGGAGTTCTTTGGCTGCGGAGTTGACATTGGTCGTGGCACAGGGCGGGTCAAAATGATCTATTGGAGCGTAATCTGTAGTGACTGTGGTGAGTGGGCTAATTGTTGTCCTATCCTGTTGAGAGCAGAGTCCATGGTTCCCCATTTGGCCCCACCCATCTTAGCAGCATCCAAAGTCCTTCCTGCCTTTTGCCAGGATGATGGACAGCTTAACAAGTGGCCCCCCCAGAGCATTTCCCACCGATTTTGTTGAGGAGTTCTTGATACTGAGGAATATGAGGACATCTCCACCAAACAAAGATGCATTTGCTTCATATAGTTAAGAGAAAGGACCCTTGTTTGGTGGATATTTACATCTTTTGTATCTCGTGGTGTTCTCTATAGGAAGATTCATGTTATCACATATTTCTGGAGGAAGACGCAGCAGGAACAATTACCTTGCCAAAATGCACACAGGGTCACTGGTGATATTTCCTCATGCTCAATTACGCAGCTGTAGTGTAGAATACGTACTGGACATTTACCCAAGGAGGTAGCACTTAGTAATTAACCAGTAGAAAGATCTCTCCTTGGGTAGATATTTTGTGCAAAACTATGGACTCTTGTTGGATAAAAGGCCAGGTGTGGTTCCATTGTGGGCCAGTCACTGACTCAGCTACTGACACACCCACACACTCACTTGCACACTCAGGCACTCACAATTCCACTGAGAGCCCCACTCTGATCCTGATACACCCACTCATAGACCCACTCAGACACTCGCATACCTACTCACAAACCCATTCACAGACCTACTCAGACACTCTCAAACACACTCATAGACCCACTTAGACACTCATGCACCCACTCACAGATGCACTCAGACACTCTCACACCAACTTATAAACCTACTCAAGCACTCATACACCAACTCATAGAACCACTCAGACACTCTCACAGCCAATCAAAGACCCATTCAGACACTTATACACCTACATTAGACCCACTCAGACATGTACACCCACTCTCAGACCCACTCAGACACTCATGCTTCTACTTACAGAACCACTCTTACTCTCTCACACCCACTCACAGACCTACTCAGAGACTCATGCATTGACTCATAGACCCACTCATTCACAGACTGACTCACACACTCATGAAGGCACTCAAACACTCTCACACCCACTCACAGACCCACTCAGACTAATTTAGACTCTCATGCACCCACTCAAACACCCACTCAAAGATTCAGGCACCCACTCACAGACCCACTCAGATATTCACGCACCCACTCCACATCCAGTGAGACATTTTTGCAGCCACTCCCAGACCCACTCAGACACTCACACATCCACTCACGCATGCATTGCACACTCATGCATTCACACACACACTGACTCTTAAAAATTACAGGTTACAGTTAGGAAATAAAATGTAAAAAAAAACTTAGAAATACACTTAAAAAACCAAAGGTTACAAGGTAGTTATAGTTAGGAAATAACATTCAAAAAATGTAGAAATTCACTACAAAAACAAAGGTGTCAGGGATGTTATAGTTAGCAAATAACATTACAAAACTCTTAGAAATTCTCTGAAAAAAACAAAGGTTACAGGGGCATTGTAGTTAGGAAATAGAATTAAAAATATTTAGAAATTCACTGAAAAAAACAAAGGTTACAGGGATGTTATAATTAGGTTCAGATTTCACTCTTACAAAACCATTGAATTTCAGCAGTTTTAGTTACTGCAACTAACTATAACTTATGCTCCTGCAATGCACTGCTCATGACCTCACATATTACATCACTCAAGCCATCAATGATGACATCACTGAAAACTTCTCAAATGACATCACTGATGACATTGTCCAGTGGAGTGGGAGTGTTTTCTAAGAGTTTCTGAGTGTTAAACATATATACTAAGCTACTACAAAAGTTAAACTAGTGTGCTAGGTGTACTACTAATGAGTGGTACTACTGCTGACATATATTATGTGAGTGGCTGTGTGAATGTGTGTATTCATGTGTGCGTGGGTGTCTTAGTGGCTGGTTGTGTGTTATCTCAAGTGACTATAACTTGTGCCCTGATCTAACTATAACTAACGCCCTCGCCATGCACTGCTAATTTCCCCACATATTATATCACTCATGACATCTTCTATAACATCACTGATAATATCACTGCAACATTTGAAGTGATTATTGGCGAGAAAACTGTGCAAGGTGGGGGAGTGAGATATAGTTACCTAGGGGCACGGGTTATAGTTACTTGAGATAACTATAACTAGGGAATTTATATGGTTTTGTGTGTGTAAAATCTGAACCTAACCATAACGTCCCTGTAACCTTTGGTTTTTTCAGTGAACAAAAAATATATGTGTGTGTATGTATGTATGCATGCATGTATTTATATTTATAATACAGGTATGTTATAGTTAGGAAATAGAATTAAAAAAAACTTAGAAATTCACTGCAGAAACCAAAGTTTCGAGGGACATTAAAGTTAGGCTCAGATTTCACTTGTGCAAAACCAGTGAAATTCAGCAGTTATAGTTAGCTGAGCTAACTAAAGCTTACACCCTGCAATGAACTGCTTATGATCTCACTGATGACATCACTGATGTGATCTCAAAAGACATTACTGATGACATCATTCAGTGAGTGTGAGTGTTTTATAAACGTTTATGAGTGGTAAACATATATCCCAAGGTACTACAAAAGTTAAAATAGTATACTTTCTGTACTACTAATGGGTGATTTAATTTTTTTTATAAAGATTATGTGAGTGGCTGTGTAACTGTCTGGATCCATGTGTGAGTGGATGTCTGAGTGGCCGTACGGTTATATATGTGGGTGTGAGAGTAACTGTGTGGGTGACTTACTGGCTATGTGAGTGACTGCATTGGTGAATGAGTGGGTGTGTCAGTGGCTGTATGGGTGAATGAGTGGGTGAGTAAGTGACTGTATGGGTGAGTGAGTGGCTGTTTGAGTGGGTGTTTGGTTAAGTGAGTTGGTGTGTGAGTGCCTGTATTGTAGAATAAGTGTCTGTGTGAATTGATGTATAGGTGAGTGAGCAGAAGTGTGAGTGCTTGTATGGCTGTGTGTATTTGTTTGTAAGTGTTTGTGTAGGTCTGTGAGTAAGTGTGTGAGTGCTTGTATGAGTGAGTGAGTGACTGTGCTAAGAGGCTGTATGGGTGTGTGAGTGGCTGTATTGATGAATATATAGGTGTGTTAGTAGCTGTATGGGTTAGTGTGTGGCAGTATGAGTGGTTGTATGGGTAAGTGACTGGTTGTATGAGTAGCTGTATGAGTGAGTGAGTGGTTGTATGAGTGGCTGTATAAGTGAGTGTGTGGGTATGTGAGTGGCTCTATGGATGAGTGAGTGGTACTGTAGGTACTTGTATGGGTCTCTGAATGGGTATGTGAGTGGTTGTGTGGGTATATGAGTAGGTGTATGAGAGGTTGTATAGGACGGTGAGTGGGCATGCAAGTGTTTCTGTGTATGATGTCATCAGTAATGTCATTTGAGCTGTCATCAGTGATGTCACTAACCATGTCATGAGTGATGTCATGTGGGTGGGTGTGTGAGTCTCTGAGTGGATGTGTGAGTGTCTGAGTGCCCTCTGTTTCACCCTTGTCTGCTATTTTGCCATTTCTCCTTGTTTTTCTGCCCTCTGTTCTGCCTTTCCTGCTCATTTTTCTGCCCTCTGTTTGCCCTCTTCTGCTCTGTTTTGCCTTTACTTCTCGCTTTTTTGCTTGTGTTTCTGCCCTCTGTTTTGCCTTTCCTGATCGTTTTTTCTGCCCCCTGTTTTGACTTTGCTGCTTGTTTTTCGGCCCTCTGTATTGCCTTTTATGCTAATTTTTCTGCCTTTTATTTTCTCTCTAAAATGGAGTAGGGGGGGTGATTTAGGCTCTGGGGACCCGGCCACATTGGTGTGGGGGAGACAGGCCGCACAGCCCCCTCCCTGGGCCAATTTTGGCCCCGGGGACCCCATCCTCCAGGGCCAGCTATGTATCTCTGGGAGCCTTCCCAGGGCACCCAGTGTACTATGTGATTGAAGGGGTAGACACAAGGCCCAAGAGGTCCCAGCTGCCTCCCCACCTCCTGCGGGAGCCAGCATTGCTATTGCACACAAGGAACTGCTGGCAATGCAGCTCCTTGTGTGCAAGAGCAATAGTTTCATCTCTTTCCCTGCTCATAAGACTTCAGGTGGGGAAAGGGATGACAAATCTGCTTCCAGCAGGTGGGGGCACTTTGACAGCTCCCGCCCGCTGGAACCGGACTGCTTGCTTTTTAATCATGTCCTTGAGTTTGCTTTGTTTGCCCTAAGTTGCCAGGGTATGCCCATATGCGGGTCCCTTGCTTACTTTGCCACTGGATTCAAGCTAGCCTGGCTGACGAGTTGTGTTACCCCAAAACCGGTCCCAGGATGCTTGGTTCTGGTCCAGGGAAGACCTGGATTGGCGGTTTGGGCTGGAATATTTCCCTAAGGAACAGAGTCAAGACTGATTTGCATTTGGCTGGGTCTGAACTGGGGTGGCGAAGTGAGCTAAAGAATTATGATGGAGTCAACCCAGATCTGTGACTGAGGGTGAGTGTCTGAAAGGTTTCAGCACTCCGTCCATCATCTCCTTGGGCTTGCTTTATTAGCCCTAAGTTGGCAGGGTATGCCCAGACGTGGGTCCCTTGCTCAGTTTGCCACTGGATTCAAGCTAGCCTGGCTGATGAGGGGTGTTACTCCGAAACAGGTCCCAGGATGCTTGTTTCCGGTCCAGGGAAGACCTGGATTGGCAGTTCGGGCTGGACTATTCCCATAAGGAACAGGGTCAAGACTGATTTGCATATGGCTGGGTCTGAACTGGGGTGGCGAAGTGAGCTAAAGAATGACGATGGATTCAACCTAGATCTGTGACTGAGGTTAGTGTCTGAAAAGTTTCAGCACTCTGTCCATCATCTCCTTGTGTTTGCTTTTGCATGGCAGGAGCTGGTAGCTTCCGCCGAGCAAAAGCAAACAGTTATGTCCCGAGGGTGGCCAGGAGATGGCCCTAGGGGCTGGCAGTCCCAAGGGCCATACATCGCTCTCAGTTGGGGACAGCACTGACCCTCTCCTTTCTTGCATTTGACCCAAGGGAGGTGGTGGTCCGCACAGACCCCCTCTTTAATGTTAATTGTAGCCCTGGGGAGGTGGTGGTATCTGGGTTTTGTGGGTCCACACCCCCCTCTATTCATTTTATTTATAGCCTCGGAGAGGTGGTGGTCCCTTCGACTAAGGGGGGATCCTGCCAGCCACCCGCATTACATTTAACATAAGCCCCAGGGAGGTGGTGGTACCCGGGTATAGGAAGGCCCCCCCATTCATTTTATTTATTACCCCAGGGAGGTGGTGGTCCCCGGGGCCCGGGGATCGGAAGGCGCCCCCCCATTCATTTTATTTATAACCCCGGGCAGGTGGTGGTCCCCGGGGCCCAGGAGGTCCGCGCGGCCCCACCACATTAACTTTATCATTAGCCCCTGAGAGGTGGTGGAGGGGACCCCGTTCACCCCCTCCTTTAATTTAATAAAGAAGGCATGCCCCCATGACATGGCCCACCTGGGGGCTTAATCAAAAACAAGCATGGGAGACCGCGCTTGATTTTTTTCATTTTTGCTACAAATTTGCAAATTCATCGCAATTTCATAGCAAAAGTTTTATTTTAAAGTGCTTTTTTGCCCTGGTGGGGTCTTTCTAGGGAATATCCTTTTCTCAAAACCTATTGCACAGATTTACACCAAATAACTGAAAGCGGGATCTGCGTATAAAACACTCTTGCAAGAATTACATGATATTTAGTCAAATGCCATTAAAGGCATACAAACCCAG
The DNA here is from genome assembly GCF_964204655.1 of Triturus cristatus. NCBI lineage: Eukaryota > Metazoa > Chordata > Amphibia > Caudata > Salamandridae > Triturus > Triturus cristatus. The sequence continues at coordinate 1,190,234,892 of NC_140592.1, forward strand.
GTGTAATGTGGCTTGGGTTGTGGAAGCAGATGTTATCGAACCTGCAGAAGCATCATATTGCGTGGCACCTTGGTTACACGCATTAAGGGCCAACAGCAAAATTAGATTAGGGCTTAGATTGAAGTAATAGCGTATTGACAGGTGGCGTCCCACTAGCTAAAATGGGAGAAATGATAGCATATACCATCAAGTACCATTACATTGTGACAGTAAAAAGTATATTGCGTTTATTACATCTGATGGATGTTATCAATTTAAGCGGAAGCCCTTTCAGTTAGCATCCGCGGTGGCAGTATGTCAATGTGTTATGTTTAAATGTTTAATCAAGACAAGTCTAAGACATTTTTTCCAATTCTACATAATGATCATGGGAGGATAAGAAATATTCTAATGTCAGATTGGAAAAAGTTCTGGGAATTTTAAATAAGCATGGGCTGAAGGTTAAACAGTCCTAGGGCAACTTTGCAGAGAAGAGTATAACTTATTTGGAGCACGAATTAGTGGGGAAGGATTGAGCTTAAAGGCAAAACTGAATGATTCCATCAAATTTACCCAAGCATCCCAGTAATTTTTGTGGCTGGCAGAACTATTTGCAAAGTAAGTGCTAAAGTTTGCCAATAAAAAACATATTACAACACACAATTGCTGAAGAGGAAATAAGATTTCTGTGGTTCACTGAATATCAGAGGGATTTTGTCAGGATGTAAAATGCTATTTTTGCTATTCATGCTTTACAAGGTTTGATCCTTGAGATACCAGCATCCTAAAAGCCATCAGCACCAGCTGCCAATTAGACCTGGTGGGGTAGCACGGGAAATACTCTTACCTTTCACTGCCGCGATCCTCTGCTCCCGCGCCACACCTCGCTGCTCCTCTTGCCGCGATCCTCTGCTCCCACGCCACACCTCGCTGCTCCTCTTGCCGCGATCCTCTGCTCCCACGCCACACCTTGCTGCTCCTCTTGCCGTGATCCTCTGCTCCCACGCCACACCTCGCTGCTCCTCTTGCTGCAATCCTCTGCTCCCGCGCCACACCTCGCCGCTCCTCTTGCCGCGATCCTCTGCTCCTACGCCACACCTCGCTGCTCCTCTACTCTCGGCACTCCGATACCCAGGAGCACAGGCTCCCAGAACCCCACACAATCCCAACGCTACTCTCATGCTATTACTCCCAGCAGGGATTGAGCGGAGTGGTCTGGTCTCACGCTCCAACAGGGAGTGGGAGTCTGTGCCCTGAGCAATGCGGCTCTATACAAGGAACAGCCTGGAGATATCCAAGTGCGCATGTCGGTTTGGCCGCCCAAACTAACATGAGCACTTTCAGTGCTTACCACCACTCCTCCCCCGTGCTGCTGATGCGACATGGCCCCACCCTAGATTCACAGATTGGCAGACAAAAATAAAATGGCAATAAAATAGTTTTATTATCATTTTATTTTTCTTCTGCCTACTGCGTTTCAGCAGTGGGGCGACGCTCCTCTGCCATGGCGGAGGAGCTGCCCCTGCTAACAACTGATGCTTCCAACAAAGGGTTGGCATCCACCATCTAGTCCAGTGTGTTGAATGCAGTAAACAGTCTTGTTATTGCATTTTCATCTCGTTCAATATGACTTGCTGCAGAGAGAGAGATACTCTGTTATCGAGCAACGAGCCCTGCATTGGGTATGGGCTTTAAAGCACTTTATAGCGTTCATTCTGAAAAGGAAGGCGCTGTCAGGTGGGACCACAGGCTATTCTGGCAGGTGACAGATGAGTTACATGTGTGTGGTGAGATCCTATCAAGAAGTGAAAGAATTATACCCTCAAACACTAGCAGAATCCTATTGAAGTTTGGAGCGATGGCCAGATATGGAAAATGAAATTGGGATAGTGGCAGAATGCACTAATGGGTCCTGCTGGTAAGAGGCAGAACTGTATGTATAATAGTACTTATGGCTTCAAGATCCCTATGTACGAACTGGCAAAGGGAGGGTATAGATAATGTTCTACCCTTTCTACATGAAGTGCATGCAAGAAGGTATACCATCATATTTGTTGGGTGATAATGGCATAAAGTTCACTTCATATGAGGCATAAAGATTTGTGGAGAAGATGAGGATTGCTTTGGACTTTATTGTTGTACAGCTCCAGCAGCAAAAAAAATGGTTGAGAGATTTCGAAAAATTTTGAAGGGGACTATACCGTTGGCCATAAATATAGAATCTAATTATATATTGCAGGTAATGAAGACTAGGTGGAAATACAGATCTACTGGAACAAGGTATAGTCCTTTTAAAATCATGAGAGGAAGAGTCCAGAGCCAACCAGGCAGTGGCGGCTCCCCCATTGGGGCGTTGCCCCACTGCTTTCCCGCAGTGCGAGAAGGCAGAAACATAAACGGTATAAACTACCATTTAGGTTTCTGCCTTCTCGCATTGCGAGAAAGCAGAAGTGCCTCTGTGCCTGGTTGGGGGCAGAGGGGGTGGGCGGTCCTGCTCAAGGGCCGGGAGGAGTGGCTTACCCACTGTTGTGGGTACTGACTCTTTGGTCAGCCCTGAGCCGACCAAACAGTCAGTACCCACAACAGTGGGTAAATCACTCCCCCCGGCCCTCGAGCAGGACCGCCCACTCTCCGTCTTTCTCTATGCAGAGAAAACGTCCCGGCTGGGGCGCTAGTCTGCTGCGCCTACCAGCGTCTGATTGGCTTCCCTTGCTGCGTAGTGGAGGGAAGCTGCCTGCTTCCTGCAGCAGGAAGGAACACGCGAACCCACCATTACAGGCCGAGCGGAGGCAGTGCGGTATCCCGGCGGGCGGCACTCAGGTACGTTTTCTTTTATTTTAAATTAATTGTGTTTTTTTGCCCACCCACGGGCCGCGACCCCCCTCCGTCGAGCATGCCGGCCGCCGCTATTGAGTCTCAGACATGTCCCGACAGTTTTGTTGTGCATAGCTGAGTGGAAAAGAGTTCAGAATCTGCACTCGATTCGCAGTCCTCGCCTGCCAGGCTTTATCCTGTCTCCAGATCTAAATCTGGACTCTAAATCTGTGGCCAAAAAAAAGCAAACATGGCTGCTGGTTTCCAGTAGGCATTTTACTTGCAAATGTGCAGCCTCATATTTGTTAGTGGTTCAGAATGTGCAAGCCTCACTGTCCGAAATTGGTGAATTTTCAGCAGAAATGTGTGGTAACTCCACTTTCGCCCATAATTCCCATTTCAAAGGCCCTTCCAATGACGGTAAATTACAGGCTTAGGATTACGCAATTTGATCAAATCTGGAATATGAGTTCAGAAATTTGGTTTCCTGATACTACAATTTCTGTGGTAACCACTAGACCTCTGTCCAACAGGAGGTGTAAGATTTCACCCCGAGATATTCACTAAAAGCGCCCCGAACATCAGGTTGGTCTTTCACTGCTTCCTGCTCAGAGGGGGTGTTTTCGTCACGCTTCCAGTGGGGTTAGGAGTATTGGAACGAAAATGCTGCCTTTTGTCCTTCATTTGTCATGGAGGCTGACGTGGGGAAATCATTCAATTAACAGGAGCCTGGCAGAATACTTAAAATAACAATATGCGTTTAGGAAAATCAAGGCTGCGAGCGAGGGGGCTCCCGGAGCCGCTCTATCGAATGAAGCCGTGCCTTTTCATTTTCACTGATTTCCTCTGTGGAAATAATAAAAATAATATAATAAACCGATACTGCTGCAGTGTGTGACGTGACGGTATTCTTTCGTAATAAGGCGAGGATGTGCATATTACAGGCTAGTGTCGTTTTATTGCACGGAATGCAGTGGTATAACAACCCATATCTCACAGGGATCCCGAGAGTACCTAAATATCACCATCGTAGGACATTTGATGGAATTCCACTAAAAGGACTTTTTCGGAAATTGTTTAAAATAATGCATTTTAAGGTGCGCTGGTCATGGCAGTTTAGTATTAAAAAACAACTTCAATGCGGCGATAGGAAGGACTTCGCATTGCTGTGTAGAGTAAAAACGCCAGTCACCTGACCACCACAGGTCTCCCAGCCCTCACAATAGCCAAACACACCAAGCAGCTGAGACAGTCGGGAGAAAGAGAGTCCAATGAAAAGAGGTAAAACAGAGCAAGAGATGGAAAGCAGGCACTGTAGTGTTGGGGCCTAGGGCCTAGAAATCATTAGCCACGACACACGTGTACTGGACTAGGGGCTAGAACACTGCTTGCCACGCCCAGCACTCCGGGCTTTTTATTTGCTAACATCACGTGCCTCTGGTGTGGACGTCAGGCACGTCCACAGCAGGCACGTTCAAAGGGGGAACATTACTTTCACTTCTGCCAGGGACCCCCACGGCAGTGGTAGGGTCCACCTGGCAACACTACATTCCTCCTTTACCCACAAATGCAAAAAACCAAAACCAACATTAGGCATAGCGACCACCACCATACATTTCTTTTAAAGTCTCTAGCTCAGTCTCTGCAGATTTTCTGAACAAGCATAAACAAAGAACAGTCTTACTTGGTCTTGGCGCAGCTCACTTCCGCTTCGGTAGTTGACAGCGGGCCGCAAAGTCTCGGTACCTCTGGGATGGCTGCGGGCATGGGCGTAGGTGGTACCTACTCTGGCTGCGCCCTTCGGGAGGAGTTAGAAACATGTCCTCCGAACAGTCTGTACTCGCCCCATGGGGGCGGCTCTGTGCCTCTTGCGACTCCCGACCTCCTTGGGACGGTGCAGTCGGGGCGCTCTCCGCTTCTTCGACACTGCGTGGAGTTTCTCCTGCTGCCGCTGTCTCTCGTTCCGTGGCCCTTCTGGGGCTCGGGTGTGCCACTGGCCAGTAGTCTTCTTGCTCGGGAAACTGTTCCTCTCCATCGTCCGGGACTTTCTTGAAGAATGACACGTTTCTTGTGACTTCTTCTCCATTCCTGACCGCCGTGATCAATGTTCCGCTGATCCTCGTGACCGTCCAGGGGTCAAGCTCGAAGGGCAGACGGAATTTTCCCCCGGGGTGGCGGTCTTTCACCAGCACCCGGTCACCCACTTGGATGGGGCTGTCAGCAGCTCTCCTTTTCCGGGATGCTTCACGGTTAGTTTTTGTCCTTTGTTCCATGGACCAGTTAGGCGGGGTCGGTGCTGACGCCCACCTGGGATGGTGTGGAATAGTGTCGGTGACCGTTCTGCCGAAACAGAGGCGGCTTGGAGAAACCCCCGTGGTGCAGTGGGGCGTCACCCTGTACTCCCGTAGAAATTGAAAGAGGGCTAGCTCTATGCCCTGGCCGTCCGCCAGTGCGATCTGAATTGTCTTGTTTAAAGTTCTCATTAGTCTCTCGACTTCCCCATTCGCTTGCGGCCACCTTGGGGTTATGCGTCGGTGCTTAATGCTGTGTGACTGCAGATACTCTGCCAGCTCGGCGCCATTGAATGGGGGACCATTGTCTGTGCGCAGCTCCCCAATGAGGCCGTGTGTGGCGAGTATCTTTTCCAGCTTTGGAACTACCTCCGCAGCGGCTGTCGAGGACAGGAGCTCCACTTCGGGGTATCGCGAGAAATCGTCCACCACCACCAGCATGTACTTCCCTCCGGGGAGGCTGCCGAAGTCTGCGCTGGCTCGCACCCATGGAGCCGTTGGTCCTTCCTCGGTGATTATTGGCGCTGGGGGGTTGGGTAGGCTGGTCGCTAGACACACAGGACATCGCTGGACGATCGTCTCCACCATCCTGTTGAGGCCGGGGAACCAGAGCTTGCTCCGAAGGCGGTTCTTCGACTTCACGATGCCTTGGTGCGCGCCGTGCGCCAGGAGGGCTGCCTGTTGGGTTAGGCAGTTAGGTAGCACCAGACGGGGCCCTCTCAGGAGGCATCCTTCCGGAGATACAGACAGTTCGTTCCGGACTTGATGGAGAGCCTTAAGGGTCGCTTGGGCATCCGGTGTGCGGAACGACGATGGGCTTTGGAGTGCTTTCCAGTTGCCTGACGTGACGGTTTGGATGGCGATCTGTAGGCAGTCATCATCTTTGGTGGCTCGCGCCACTTCCTCCAAAGAGATCGGTAGCGGCCGTGACCTTTCCACGATCATCCTGACATATTCTTCCGTGGCCGCGGCTTCTGCAGCCTCCGAGTCCGTGGCAGGACGTGCGTGCCTCGACAGAAAGTCAGCAGGGTTCCGGCCGATACTCCACCGTGAGTTGGAATTCCTGGAGCTGGAGCACCCATTTTTCGATGCGAGGAGGGGGGCGAGTGGAGGAACCTTGGAACAGCGGGACTAGAGGTTTGTGGTCCGTGATGACCACAAAGGGGTGCCCATACAGGTAAATGTGGAAATGCCGGCACCCCCACAGGATGGCGATGGCCTCTCGTTCGATTTGCGAGTACCGCTGCTCCGTCGGTGTGAGGGTCCTGCTCGCATATGCAATGGGGGCCCATTCTCCGCATGCTTGTTGTTGGGTTAACACGGCCCCCAGGCCTGTCGGGCTGGCGTCCACCACGAGTTACGACTCGCTGCGGGGATCAAAATAGGCCCGGGTGGTGTCGGCCGATAGTGCCGCTTTGGTCCTCTGGAATGCCTCTTGCTGTGCCGGGCCCCACTCCCAGGTGGCAGCCGCCTTTGTGAGGTCCCGAAGGGGGCCGGTGAGGTCAGATAGGTCCTTGATGAACCTCCCACAGTAGGTGACCATCCCAAGGAAGCTGCGGACTGCGGTCACCGACGTGGGGGCTGGAGCCGCGTGGATATCCTTGACCTTTTCTGGGTCCGGCCCAATTCCTTGGTCTGAGAACCGGTAGCCGAAGAAACTGATGTCCTTGCGTAGGAAGTCGCATTTTTCTCGGTGGAGAGTCAGTCCCTGCTCTTGAAGCCGGCTGAATACTGCCTGGAGGCGTTGGATGTGCTCGTCCAAAGTCGGTGCGTGGACCAAAATGTCATCACTGACATTCAGAACTCCTTCGAGCCCTTGTAGTACGTTCTGGATGATGTTTTGAAACACCTCCGCTGCACTCGATATTCCAAAATTGAGCCGGGCGTAGTGCCAGAGGCCCGCGTGCGTGGAGAAGGTGGTAATCGGGCGCAAATCAGGGTGCAGGGGAATCTGGTGGTATCCAGACCTCAAGTCCATCTTGGAGAACCACTTTGAGCCAGACAGCTCTCCGACTATTTTGTCTACGGTTGGCGTCAGGTGGCGTTCGCGCTTGATAGCGAGGTTGGGAATGCGCATGTCCACGCAGATTCGCACTGCGTCCGGCTGTTTCGGCTTCTTGGCCACCACGATGGGTGACACCCACGTGGTGGGCCCGCTTACCCTCTCAATGATTCCCGCTCGCTCAAGTACTCTCAGCTCTGCTTCAACCTTGGGTCGTAGGTGGAACGCAATGCGTCGGTGACAGAGGGCTACCGGGGCGACCGACTTGTCTATGTGGAGGTGGATGGCGGGTCCCTTCAGGCAGCCTATCCCTTCGAATAAAGATGTGTGGTTTTGAACCAGATGGTCGAGGCTGCGGGCTTGGACTGTGAGCGCGAAATGGATCAGCCCGAGGTTTTGAGCTGTTCGGCAACCAAGCAGGAATCCTGATCCCTCTTGCGACACATAGATCTTGGTTTGTAAACGAGTGGTGTCGTGGGACAGGTCCGTCCGGAACATCCCGCACAGGCGGAGTGGGTGACTGGTGCCGTAGGCGTATACTTGTACCCTCGTGGGATGGAGTGCCAGGGCATTTTCTAGCGTCCGGTATACGCTGGCAGCCATCAGGTTGATTGATGCGCCTGTGTCGATCAGGGCCGCCACTGCTTGGTCCCGTACGTTAACCGTGCACATGGGTTCTGCGGATGGAGTAGCCGCCAGTGTGTGGAGAACTCTCGCGACATGGACGGAGGCCACGTCCGCTTCATCGTCATCCATGTCGCTGCTGGTGGATGTGCTAGGTAGCGGCTCTACCTGTCTTACCCTCCTGGGTGGGCCACTCTGTTTCTTCCTGGGTGCCGACAGACATACGCTCGCGAAATGGTTGGCCTTTCCACACGCGCTGCATACTTTGCCTTGTGCCGGGCACGCTCCTCTGTGGGGCGTCGCGCCTCCACACCACGCGCAGGCGTGGCCGGGGGGGGCTTGCGCCGGTCTTGGGTTTCTCCGCCGAGGCTGTTTCGTGTTGTTCTCGCCGGCGTCGGTCTTGAGGGCGCACACTGGCTCTGTCTTGATTGCGACCATCGGCTTTGGCTCCATGTGCGTGGCCCGTGCTTTAGACAACTCCTTTGACCGCCCGAGCACGAGGATGTCCCGCATGAGCATGTTGTCTGCTTCTAACACCCTCTCGCGCAACTTTGATGACGCACAGCCTTGGATTAATTGGGCGCGGATCTCGTCGTCCACGTCGGGGAGGGTGCATGTGCTGGCTAGCTTCTTTAGTCTTGCATAAAAGACGTCGACTGACTCCTCCGGGAGTTGGCGGGCTTGGTGCACTAAGAATTGCTCATAGTCGGCACTCGCAAACGGTTCAAAGTACTCAGTGATAGCGTCACGCAGCGTGGCATATGTCCTGGGCGGGCCAGCCTCCGTCACGTCCTTCGATATGTCGTGGATTGCTTCTCCTCCTAAGTGTAGCAGCATGGCGCGCCGCCGCTCTGCCGTGATTTCCGCCACCACAAAGTAGGTCTCGAGCCGTTCCACCCACTTCTTCCACCGTGCCGCCTGCGACGGGGGTGTGCCGGTGACTGTAAACGGCTCCAAAGGGGGTACGTTGGCCATGGTCGTCGGGGGTGGGCGCAGCAGCGGGGGTAGGCTCACCTTCACCCTTCCGGGGCCGGCTCCCTAGTCCTCCGGGCGTCCTGCACTGGTCCTTAGGGGCCTTCTCGGTGTCCAGGGGCGTCCAGGGAAGCAGGAGGGGCGACTCCGGGCCTCAGAATGGCCAAAATCGCATCTCACGCGAGATGCGTGAGAAACGGCAAGGCTGGATCGCTCGTTACACGCGAGATGCATGAGAAACGGCAGGCGGGTCCGTTGTTCCGCGGGTGCAGGCTCCGCAGGCTCAGAAGCTTCCCGGGCAGCCAAGGTCGCTGGAGGCCGAGGAGGGAGCGGAGGGCCCGGCCAGACGGGAATGTTTAATCGCTATACAAATGAGCTCCTGCAACGTGAGCTAATGTGTATTCCGATACGAAACCATTTTGCATCGTAATTTGTTGACAGTGAGTGAGCAGTGTGCAATGGCCTTGGGTTTGAAAGATAAACCTGGAGGATGTGAAAGAAATATGGTGACACACACGTTTAGGGTTTTTTTGCACGTCACACACATATTTTACATCATTTTAGTTTTAGAAACACAAGCACGTAAGCTCGGAGCAGAGGGCGGCATGATCTTGGTTATACTGAATAAGCAGCTACCTTTGTTGTTATAAGACATCTCTTTATTAATGTAGTAACTGCACTTTCACAATTGCTTTAGTAACCTTCCTGCTTTCTCAAATTTACTTGAAAATGCACCATTTTCCCACTCTTTTTATAAAATTTCCCCCCCAACCCTCTGTAGGTTGTTCGGGCTCGCTCCCTTGCTCGCCACAATTCACTACGACAATCATTTTACGCCTCACCACTTTTAAATGTCACCAGCCGCCACTGCAACCAGGTACATTGGTTAAGTCTAATGTAGTTTGCTGGTCTCTGGAAAAAGTTAAGGGTGATACAAACAAAACACATGGATAGTGTAAGAAATATTCTGATAACCAGTATGGTACTCTTTCAGTGGAGGTTAGAGTAAGCCAATGGGTTGCGGTAAAGAATGCAGGCAGCATACCTAAAGCAGTAAGTAGGTTTTATTGCCCCATGCAAGGTAGTAAAGGTTATGCTGAATTCTGTGCAGCTCAGTGATGGTGGATGTTGGCATTTGAGTTAGGTTGCCATATGAGTTGAAGCCACAGTGGTTTCCAGTATTCCCACCTAACCTGCTAATTAAATTATCGCTGCTGTTCACCCATCCAAGATATCAGCCCTCTCAAAGCCATTCTTCGTTCCGCAGCCAGACTTCTTTCTTCTACTACAATATTCATGAGGTTTTTCTGACTTATGAAGCAATGCACCTGAATGCCCCTCCTTACATAGCCAACCTTTTCAACATCTTTTTTTGAGTTCAAAATATTTTATTGAAATTTTATAATGAACAGCAACAACATAAACATACAAAAAAGAGTAATAATAAACAAAAATATCTAATACAATGCGTATAAAAACATTGTCGAATTCATTTCAATAGAAAAGAAAATAGTCATATTCATATAAACTTAAAAGGAGGGGGGGAAGGGAAACATCTAATACCAAATTATTGTGTAAGCAATAAATAGAGCTACTATGACATAGTAAATAATATAAAAATCGTAAACAGCATTACAATACATAAATATACCCCTAAGATGCAAAATAGATATCAACAGGAATCCAAAAAGAATGATATGAAATAGGATTATGATTAACCCCAGACAAAGATAATTGAGCACCTCTTCTTGTAAAGATAACCCAAGACCACCAAGCGATAACTTAGAAACATCTTTCCAACAAAAGGTAATTGATTTTAACGCAGCAGAAATCAAAAAATCAAAAAGCCTACATTCAAGATTACTTAGAGATTGTGATAATGTAACTGATTTGCAAATTAACATTTTATAAGATAAGTCTTCCTGGATATTTAACAACTTCTTAATAACATCCCAAACTTCTTTCCAGAATTTTGCAATTAAAGGACACTCAAAAAGCATATGCCGTAACGAACCAGGATGTAATTTACAATGCCAACAGGTGTCATCCTGAAGGAGTTTAGCCTGAAATAAACGTAATGGAGTCCATAAAGAATTAAATAAAATATAGGAATTGGTTTGATAAAGTGAGACAGGTAACCAACCAGAAATATTTCTAATCCATATAATTTCCCATGAATCATTAGACAGTGTAAGTGAAAGTTCATTATTCCAGAAGGTTGCAATCATCGTTATGTTACTTCCTATAGTGTTAGATAATTTTTTATATAAAATGGAAACACCATTAGCTTTCAACGATATAGTTTGAATATACACGGATAGGTCAGCTGTAACACTAGTCGGAATAGCTTGCGGAAAGGAATCTAAAATTGAATTAATTAAATAACCATATTTAATAAGATCAGATTGAATTAAACCAAACCTTGTTTGTAGATCCTCAAACGGTATAAAGGCATTATTGGAATAAATGTCTCCAAGATAAAAAATACCCGCTTTAATCCATGAAAACCAAAATCTAATGTTCCTATTTAATTTAATGATATTGCTATACCATAATGATAATTCAACAGTGTTATACATGGGATATAGAAAAATGGAATCTAGATCATTTAAAACCATTTTAGTGGATTTGAGAATGATAGATTTATGAAAAAATGAGGCTTTGTTAGACATAGTTACCAAAGTTGGTAATGGGAACGGCTTTACAATAGATTTTTCAATTTGGAGCCAAGAAGGTGGATTATGTAAAGGAGAATGAATAAACCAAATGGCACTTTGTTTTAATAAAAGCTTTGTGATAAAGAAAAAAATCTGGGATACCAAATCCAGCATTACATTTAGACGTTTTTAATTTTTTATAACTAATGCGAGGTGATTTGTTATTCCAAAGAAATTTGGAGAGAAGTTTATCAATATCTTTATAAAATATTAATGGGAACTGAGTAGGAATCATGGAAAGAGTATAAAAAAATTTTGGAGCAATATTCATTTTAATAGATTCCAGTCTACCCCACCAGGAAAGATGTAGTGATGCCCATTTAGACGTTTTATCTTTAATATAATCTAAGACAAAATTACAGTTTAAAGTCATTGTAGATTTTATGGATGAGGAAAATAAAATACCAAGATATTTTAATTTAGTCTTTTGCCAAACAATTTCATTCATAGGTATCATATCAGGAGTACAATAAATGTTTAAAGGGAAAAATTCAGTTTTATTAGTGTTTAATTTGTAACCAGACACCATAGAATATTTTGATATAATCTCTAATAAGGAAGGAAATGAGGATAAGGGGTCATCAATAAACAAAAGTACATCATCAGCATACGCTAAAGTTTTAATAATAATCTCATTAATAATAATTCCTTTAATGTTATCACATTTTCTTATAGCTGTAAGGAAGGGTTCAATACCAATTAAAAACAATAGCGGGGAAAGGGGACATCCTTGTCTAGTACCTCTAAATAGGGAAAATTGATTTGAAACTTGGCCATTAATAAAAAGACGAGCAGTCGGAGCACAATATAGAGCTGAATTCATACGAATAAAATTATCACCAAAGTTAAATGATGACAGAGCATGAAATAAAAACTGCCAATGCAATTTATCAAATGCTTTCTCAGCATCCAGAGCCATAATTCCTGCAGGAGCAGTTAACGTATGACTCTGTTCAATGACATGTAATAAAGATCACGTATTATTTGCAGAGTGTCTATTTTTCATAAAACCAGATTGATCCGAATGTATAATAGAATCTAGTACAGGGGATAATCGTGTGGCTAATATTTTGGCATATAATTTACAATCCTGATTAATTAAAGAGATAGGGCGATAATTAGATACAAGGGTGGGGTCTTTATCAGGTTTGGGAAGAACGATAATTAAAGCTTCAGTAAAGGATCCTGAAGTAATTCCCGTAGAGCCAAATGTTGTAAAAAGTTGAAATAAAAAGGGTAAAAGATGGGATTGAAACTCTTTATAAAACTCCGCCGGGATACCATCAGGACCCGGAGATTTGTTTTTTTTAAGAGACTTTATAGCGACTAAAATTTCATCCTTAGTAATTGGAGAGTCAAGCCCCATTTTATCCGATGGAGAAATTTTAGGTAGACCACATGAAGATAAAAAAGAATCAACTAAAGAGTCATTGTGAAAATCAGGTTTATCATATAACTTGGAGTAAAAATCCCAAAATTCATTCACAATATCTTTATGAGATATAGCATTTTTACCATTGGATCCATGAATAGAAGTGATTTGAGTTTTATCTTTTTTGATACGCAAATAATTCGCTAACAATCTTCCAGATCTGTTTGCATTAAAACTAAATTTAGCTTTGGCCTTAGAAATCTGAACGCCAGCTCTTTTACTAAGAATTGTATTAAATTCATATCGAAGCTTTTGCAACTTACTTCTATATTGAGGGTCATTAGACGAAATAAAAAGACGTTCATTTTCCGCTATTTGCTTTTCTAGCTTTTTAATACTGGCATTAAAAATCTTATTTTCGTAAGCCATAATAGAAATAGTAACCCCTCTAATATAAGCTTTAAAAGCATCCCATCTATTAACCATTGAAGTAGTACCTTCAGGGTTAAATTGAAAAAAATCATGAATGGCAGAGAGGAGCTTTGGTTTATTAAGTTCATTGAGAGCTATACCAGAATTCATTCTCCATCTAGGCTGGTTAGTAAAGGTGGAATTTAAATTTAAAATACAAGAAACCATAGCATGGTCAGAGATGTCAATGTTGCCAATCCTAGGGTTACTAACACAGTTGATCAGCTGCTTCGAAACTAATATGTAATCGATCCTAGAATGAGAATTATGTGGGTTAGAAAAAAAAGTAAAACATTTTTCTGTAGGGAAGTGTAAACGCCAAATATCAACTAATTTTGTGGTTTGAAGAAATAATCTAAAAGCAAAATAAACCTTAGGGGGGTGGAATTTAGTACTAGATAATCTATCTAATAAAGGATCAGATATGACATTAAAATCACCTGCAACAATTAAAGGTACATTACCAATTTTTACAACCGCCGTTGAAAGAGTAGACCAAAAAACAGGGTCATCTGCAGTAGGGCCATAAACATTTAATAAAAATAAGATAGAATCATGAACTTTTACCTTAACAATTAAATATCTGCCATCCGTATCTGTAATTTTGCTCAAGACTTGGCAATGCGTTTTTTTCGCACATAATATAGCTACACCATTTTTCTTGCCATTAGCAGGAGAAGAAACAATATTGTCAACCCATTTTTTCCTCATATAGTTTAAAATGTTATCATCTATATGAGTTTCTTGTATAAAACAAAAATCAGCTTTGCAACTACCCAAATAATCCAAAATTTTTGTACGTTTCACAGGATGGCGTAAACCTTTAACATTCAATGACACTACTTTAATATTAGCCATGACAAAATAAAAAGGAGAGAAGGATTAGAAAGAAGAAGGTCAGAAAAAGACACAAATGTGAAGAAGAAAGTAGCTCCAGAACACACAAAAGGGAATGGAAGAAATAAAATATAGCAAAAAAGACAAACAAAATACATAAATATGAACATTGGGACGCACACACGCTTTACAAGCATGGCCAGAACCGCTGGAGCCCAAAATATTATGAGTTACATAACTCTGTCAAAGAAGATCATACATGAAAAAAAAAAAAAAATGAAGTGGTAGGACCCTGAGTGTCCATAGTTTGCTGTATTTGTAGATCCAGAAATTGTCGCAGATCTTCAGGACGCTGAAAGGATTTTGAAAAATTATCTTTCCAAATGCGCATAGTTGAAGGGTCAAAAAGGCCATATTGGTATCCAAGGCTTCTCAATCGTGGGCGAAGATCAGTAAATCCCTTACGTGTTGCAACAGTTTCCTTGGCAAAATCTTGATGAATAAAGATTTTGTGACCATTGACCAACAATGAAGGAATTTCTCTAGCTGCTTTTCTGATCATAACCAAATGATGATGACGGAGTACTTTAAATATCATTTGTCTAGGCTTGGTATGTTGAGGATTGCGACGTGAAGGAATTCTGTGAGCCTTATCAATTTCAAATTTTTCTGGAAATTTGACGTTTAAAAGACCAGGAATTAAGTTCTCTAAGTATAGTCGACAGTTAGAACCCTCAACCTCTTCTGGTAAATTAAAAATGTGAAGGTTGTATTGTCTATTGCGATTTTCCATGTCCAAAAGTTGTGAGCACAGAGGAGATATTTTCGCCACAAGTGGAGTAAAAGCGTCGACTTTAACTTTATTGTCCTGTATTTTAATTGAGTTGTCTGAGATTTTCATCGACATACTCGCCATTTCCTTTCGTACATTTTTTATTTCAGTCGCAATAGTTTCTGTATTCGCACGAAGAGCCTGAATTTCCTCCAAAATTAAAGAAAGCGAAGGTTCAGATGACTCCACCACTTTTGATTTTATTGGGGGCGGTGAAATCTGCTGTTTTCTTTTATTGTTGAGGGGATTTTTATTATCCATTTTTGAGAAAAATAATGAAATTTGAATAAAAATGAAGAAATTATGAGTAAAAAGAGCGAAAAGATGCAAAGCAATCCTCAAAAATACTGGTGCAGCAGCTAAACTGGACTAGGGGAGTGGCTAGGCCCAAGCCAGGCCCTTTCCTGAAGTATGCTCCGCCCCTCTGACAGACTAACCAGGCAGTACCTCAATGCAGAGCTCGGAGCAGGAACCAGGGAGCCAGAAACACGACTTCCCACGATCAAAACGGCCCAAAAACTATTCACAATGCTGGTAAGCCTATAGTTTTAGCAGCGACCTCCTTTTAAGCACAATTCTGACAGAGAATCGTCGTTTTAAATAAAAAAACGGGCGAAAACGCGGAGGAGCTCACCGGGTGGCGGCCATCTTGAATCGCGCGCTCGCGCGTCTCCAACCTTTTCAACATCTTGAGCAGACAACGAGTACTTAGAAGTAGGAACACCCTATTTCTTGATACACTGCCATGCACCAATTATTTTCTGGAGCGGCAGCTTCTTTTCGGATTTCTCTGCCTGTAGATTTTAGAACCAAACCTTCTCTGATGTTGTTAAGACCATACCTAACTCTTACCTAATTTAGGTTTATTCATTTATTTATTTATTTTAGTGTTTTATAGAGCGCAAACTTGACCGGTGAGGGTATCAGAGCGCTTTACACGGTATACAGAGGTGAACAAACAAAAAGTCTAAAGTACAGAAATATACAAAAATATACAAAAAAGGTTGGCGAGGGGCAGGGGTGCTGGGAACATAGGGGAAAAAAGGGGATACAAGTGTATGGTTCCAGTCATAGTTAGAAACAGTAAAAACAAAAGCCCCACATATTCTCGGTGGGGTGAATTGGTGATCTGAGGAAGAAGCGATAGTCTTAGATTCGACAGGCACATTGTGGTGGTTGAGGGCAGGCCTAAGACGAGGAATTTACCCATGAGGAAAGTTTTGGCCTCCTTATTGAAACGTGCTAGAGAAGGGATTCTTCTGATGGCGGGTGGGAAAGAGTTCCAAATTCTTGGTGCTGCCCCGGTGAACGCCCTATTGTAGGTTCTTTTTTTTCTGAAAAAAGGCAGGTTGGAGCAAGAGGTTTCTAGCGGACCGGGAGTTCCTGCTTCCTCCAGATACCACTAGTTTCTGTGCCAGATAAGCAGGGGAGTTTGCGTATAGAGCCTTGTGTGTAATGCATGCCAGTTTAAACTGAATTCTGGCCTCTAGAGGGAGCCAGTTCAGCGCTTTCATATGTGGAGAGATGTGGTTGAATTTCCTGGTGCCGGTGAGTAGTCTGGCGGCCGCGTTGAAGCATGCTTTTAGAGGTGCCAAAGAGACCTTGGGTAATCCTGTAAGGGTGGCACATCCATATTCCAGTCTGGAGATGACTAGTGCTTGAACTGCCATTTTTAAGTCAGGAGCATCGATGAAAGGTTTCAGCTTCCATAGGTAGCTCAGGTGGAATCTGGCTGATTTAGCCATCGAGTTAATGTGGTCTCGCATGTTCAGGTTACAGTCGAGGATTATGCCCAGGGATTTGGCAGAGTCCACAATGGTCGGCGGGCAGTTTAAGGCTGTGATGGCCTTGATCCACATCTGAATCTCCGGGTTGGCTTTTGAAGGGGAGATTAGGAGAAAATCAGTTTTCTTTGCGTTGGGTTTGAGTTGGTTAGTGGCTAGCCATTAGACAGTCAGTTTCAGGGTCTCATTCAGGGAGAGGATCTCCTCGAGCGATGAAATATTGATGTATATTTGGGTATCGTCCGCGTACATATGGTAGGAGATGTTGGCGGTCCGATTAACTTCGGTGAGTGGCTCTAAGTAAAGATTAAAGAGGGTGGAGGACAGGGTTGAACCTTGTGGGACTCCAACCGTGACCGGGGTGGGAGCTGATAGGTTGCCGATAATGAGGAATCTCTGAGATCGGTTGTGGAGGAAGGACCTGAACCATTCTAGGACCACACCATCCAGACCCATCCTGAGTTTGAAGCGTTCGAGTAGTTTTTCATGGTTGACCATATCGAAGGCGGAGGATAGATCTAAGAGGATTAGAAGGCAGGTTTTGCCTTGGCTAGGGCTTGGAGGGCGTCGTCCATGATGTGGAGCATAGTAGTTTCAGTGCTGTGCCCCGGTCTGAACCCATATTGGAAGTCATCCAGTAGGTGGAAGTGGTTAATGTGTTAACTTAGTTGCTGTTGTACACACTTCTCTAATACTTTGGCTAACAGCGGGATATTGGAGACTGGCCTGAAATTGTCGGGAGAGGCTGGATCCAGCGATGTTTTTTTTAAAATAGGGAGGACTTGGCCGGCTTTCAAGGGGTCCGGAATCGATCCCTGCTGGAGAGAGGCGTTGATTATTGCAGTCCAGCAAGCAACAATAGATTGGGAGGCAGCAGCGAGGCAGTTGGATGGTAGCGGGTCATTAAAGTGGTTATTTGGGTTTAAGGTAGAGAGGATTTTGGAGATGGAGCCTTCGTCATAGTATTCGAAGTCGGTCCAGCTGGCTTGGTTTTTAGGTGAGGCCAGAGGGAGTGGCGCGGAAAAGCTTTACCAGACATAAATTGTCCACTGTCTCGTTTTCTCTCCCCTTCACTTTTCATTACTGCACATGAGCTATAAAAAATACTCAAATTAATAATTAAATAATTATGGTTCTATGTCTAGGGTGTTTCCCCTTAAGAGGGGTACCAGGCAGGGCTTCCCCCTGTCTCCCCTCCTTTTTGCCCTGGCCCTGGAGCCACTGAGTCACTGGATCAGGAGAGACGGGTCTTTTTGGGGCCTAGCTCTGACGGATGACTGGGAGGAGCGTATTTCACTATACGCTGATGATATTGTGTTGTACATGGCGTGGCCGTATCACTCGATCGCGCAGGCATTACACCTCTTTGAGTTATTCGGCAGCTACTCCGGCTACACCATTAATTGGGGGAAGTCGGTGATTTTTCCTTTGTCCGGCCCCCCCACGGGTCCCCACTAGATGTCCAGCCACCGTAGCCTCGGATGGGTTTAAAGTATTTGGGGGTCTATATCACTCGGTATGTTGCGGAATTCTTCAACAGGAACCTTGAACCTCAGTTGGCTCGTCTCGGGGCTGACGTGAATCATTGGCGGTCATTACCGCTTTTCCTCATGGGCCGCGCAGCATTATTTAAGATGCTCGCCCTGCCGAGGCTGCTTTATATTCTACAAAATACACCATACCCCGTTACCCAGGGTGTATTCACGCGTATCTCTCAGGCAGTGCGCACGTTGCTGTGGAATGGTGGGACCCCCAGAATAGCACTCCACAAGCTCACTAGAGAGGTATACGATGGGGGCCTGGTGCTCCCCGGTGTGCGATTATATTACTGGGCCTCACAGCTTCAGGTAGTTAATGACTGGGTATACGCCGATAGCTCCGAACCGGCCTATAGAGTGGACAGACTAGTCATGCCAAGGGGAAACAGTGAACACTTGCTCTACGCTCGGAGGCTTCAAAGGGACTGACCTGCGCACACTAGAGTGGTGGTCCAGTGTTGGAGGGAGGCGAATAAGCTCCTGGGTTGGACGGACAGATTGACCGGCAGAACCCCCCTGTGGCTTGGAGATCAGCTGAAAGAGGTGTTGCGATTGTCCGGTTTTGGGGGTTGGAGGTTGATTGGCATAGACTACTTGGGTGACGTTTGGAAGGGATCTGCCCCCCGCTCCTTTGCCTTCCTTAAGACGGAGTATGACCTACATGACTCACAACAATACCATTACATACGTCTCACACACGCCATCCGGTCCCACATTGGTAGAGATTCTTCCATACCATAGTATTCCCCTCTGGAAGATAGGTTACTTCTGGACCCCATACTAGAGAAGCCAACATCCACCATTTACCGAAAGCTCATAAACAATATGCCAGACCCCTTTGTGAAGCTGTGGGCAGCATGGACCCGAGACATTGGTACCCTCGAAGACGATGACTGGCAAGATGCCATACAGAGCCCGCGGGAAATTGCAATCCGTCCCAGGTTTAGATTGGTCCAATTGAAAATCCTTCACCGTATATACTGCCCTCGCACACATCTATACGAGTGGGGCAGGAGTCCATCGGCCCTTTGCGTAAGGGGTTGCCGGGGGGAAAGCACCTTCTACCATATACTATGGGAGTGCCCCGAAATAGTCCCCTTTTGGACCAAGATTACGGACACGATGTCTGTGGTTGTGGGTGACTCTGTTTCGATGGAGCCAAAGTGGTTGCTGTTGATGGTCAAGGGGGATACAGATTGGTTGCGACATGTTGAACTTTGGCTGGCATTAGCTGCGGTTGTAGCTAAAAGAAATATCGCCAGAGGATGGGGATCTCAGACGCCCTCACAATGGGAACAGTAGAGGAGGGACCTAGATTGGTGCCAAAGAACTGAGAAAACAACATATAAGAGCAGGGGCTGTCTCAAGAAATGGAAAAAGATTTGGGGGTCATGGCGAAAATACAGGGGATGGGGGGGGGGGGCCGGGGAGTAATCATGTAATGGTGTATTCCACTTGTGTGCTGAGGTGCTATTTTTGTTCACCACATCGCTATTGTCTGATTTGTTTCTTGAACACTGTCTATTGGGCTATGGTACTATGAGCTATGTTAAATAAAAAGATTTAAAAAAAAATATATTAATAATTAAATAATTAAATAGTGCATGCACTCCTACACACACACACACACGTATATAAAGTCATGCATGGCTGGTGTGATCAATACCCATGTATCACCGCAGATCAGTAACTGCATTGCTTTAGTTCAACACATGTGACACAGGGTTGCCAGATCACTACACGCAGCACGCTGAACAATGCACGTACAACAATGTGAATCCATTGCTTGCCATCCGTTTAACAACTCATTGTTATGACCAAATGACTTAGTCTGCTCTAAAGGGTCACATGCAGCAAACGGAAACTGTCCCTGGTGCAACTTCCGGAAACAAACTCCACCTAGGAGAAAAGCACAAATAGGTGTACATTCAGATGCAGCTGGAGAATCGCGTGCCAATGCAATGTCACTTTTGGAAAAAATAGATTAAGGCACAAAATCACCACTGGTGAAGCACCAACAGCAGATTGAAAACACTTTTAGGAGCACAAATCACATTTAGGAACAATGTCGCACTTAGATGCAAATCCCCCCATGGTGCAACATCAAAAGGAGTGTGAAATCATTTACAAGAGCAAAAATGCATTTAGGTTAAAAAAAAAACCTTTTAGCTGCTAAAATACATTTATAAACAAAACCAACCTTGGTACAAAGTAGGCAGAAGTGTGGTATCACATGTAGGTACTAAATCATCGATACATCAATCATTACGCATATGGGATGTACTTATATGGTATTTTTATGAAACAAACCTAGCCAAAAGGCAGCGCAGTGTTCAGGTGTAAAAGGCGTGCATCAGTGTGACCTTGCATGTGGTTGAGAGCACATTAAGATGCAAAATCATACTTGGTGCAACATCACCGTAAGTATGAAAAGCACAAATCACATGTATGTGCAAACTCACCTTTAGTACAAAGTCACCAGAACTGTGGTAGGACAGGAGCAAACACATTTATATATAACATCGCATTTACTACAAAATCACCCTAGAAATGTTTATGAGCATTTAGGAGGAAAAACACACGAACTTTCAATATTACATACAGGTTGAAAATCAATGGAAGTTGCGAAACCACCATTGATGCGCCATCAGTAATTGCGTGCAAACACCTATAGGCGCACTTATCACTTTCTGGAGCACTTGCACATTTGCCCTTGTTGTAACACCACCAGGAGTGTACAAGCCCCTTTAGGAGTAAAAATCACATTCATGAGCAGAACACATTTAGGTGTAATACCTCTTTTATAAGCAAAATCACATTTAGGTGCAAATCATTCATTGTGTAACATCGACAGGAGTTTGAAAATAAATTAAGGAACAAATATCACAATTAAGCGCACAATCATGTTTAGGTCCAAAGATTACCCAAGTCATTAGGAGTGTGGCATCGCAGTTAGATACATAGGGCCTCATGTAGGTAGCTAAATACCGGTCGGTAACGGCCGAAATTCGGTAAATATCCCGTTACCGACCATTTCAGGATTCGGTAATTTACCGAATCGGTAAAAATACCGAATCGGTAAAATTACCGATTCGGTAAATACCGAATCCTGAAATGAGATGTAGGAAACACTCTAATGAGTGTTGTGTAGGAATTAGTATTCGGTATTTACCACCAAATATAGGTTAGTGATAAATACCGAATACATTGCAAAAAGCAATATTTTGCTGAAATAAGAGTGCCATGTGGCTGACATACATGCCCTTAGGGCATGTATGTCCGCCACATGTGCACACATGCAGGAATCTGGGGTGCAACAGGGTGTCAATGTGACACCCTGCCACCCTTGAATGTGCTCCCCCCATTACCGAATCGGTATTTACCGATTCGGTAATGAGGCATACCTTCCCATTGATTCCTATGGGCCTCCAGGCCCATAGGAATCAATGGGAAGGTATGCCTCATTACCGAATCGGTAAATACCGATTCGGTAATTACCGAATTTCTCCGATTCGGTAACATTTACCGAATTATTACCTACATACAATTTACCGATTCTTAAATACCGAATCGGTAAAATTCGGTATTTAAGAATCGGTAAATTGTATGCCACCTACATATGGCCCTATAGTCTCTCTGCACAGAGAGAAAATTGGTTAGTAAGGTGTCATATTTCGGGTAAAAACCTGCGATTTGGTTAACATACATTGAGGTGCACAATCATCCATAGTGCAATATAGGTATGTGGTGAATGGAAAACCTTTAGAAACACAAGTCGCAATTCGGTGTGAAATTAGTTGTAAGTGCAAAATTACCATTAATACAAAGAAAGCAGCATTGTGGTTTTAATGGCAAGTCATATTTAGGTGCAAAATTCTGTTAAGAGGCAAAATCACCCTCAACATCAGTGCAGAAAAGTAACAAGAAAAGGAAAAAGGGAAAGTAACAAGCATGTACTGGTGGCCGGGTATGGGACATTGACAAGCCCACAAATCACATTTAGAAGACAACCCAATCAAAATAACATTAAGGTGTAAAATCATCGTTTGTGCACCATCAGTAGGAGCGTGGAAACACTTTTAAGAACACAAAAGAGCATCCATTGAAGTGAATAAATGCTTCACTTAAGCATCCATGCACTGCAATGCACTCTTGAGGTAGGGGGACTAACACACCTAATAGTCAATAGTTGATAACAGTGATACTAAAATACTCCTCATCCAAAATGTGGAAGACACTTTCATGAGGGAATGTCTGACCACAGAAGGCTGACTCAAGCAAACCAATGGCAGGATGGGGCTGAACCAAAGTCCCTCTCTGTGTATAATTTTGATGTTGATAACACAGGACAGGACACTGAGGCTCTGCAGCTATGGCTGACTGAAAGGTTGAACGATCTTGCCCCAAGGACGGCCCCCCGGTCCACGGCAATTCGGCGATCTGCGCCGTGGTTTACGGAGGTGCTGCGATTGGCTCGCAGCCAATGTAAGGTTGCTGAGCGGGCCTGGCGCCGTCAGTATGACGGGAAGGCCAAACTCGCCTATAGGTCGGCTATGAAGGCTTATCACCGGGATATCCTGAGTGCTAAGAAGGAATACCTCGCTAGGAGGATTGAGGAGTCGGTGAACTCCTGTAAGGAGATCTTCACTGTGGTGAAGGAGTTCACGACCCCCAGCTCCAACCTGCCCCTACCAGTTTCACCTGACTTGTGGGCGTGTGATCTTGCCAGTTTTTTCACCGATAAGATTAAGGCGATTCAGGCCTCTTTCTTGGACAGGTCGGAGGAGGGGTGTTGCGGCTCTGGGGCCGGACGCGTTCCACCGCCCACGCCTGTTGCTGTGCTGTCGGATTTTACATCTGTTTCCAGCGATGCGTCCCTGTTGCTGTTGGCCAGCTTGAAATCGGGTTCGCCGCTTGACCCCTGCCCTGCCAAATTTTTGGCCAGGATGGCAGCGGTGGTGAATCCACTGGTTAATTCTCTTATTAATGCCTCCTTGAGGGAGGGGAGTGTCCCACGCACCTGGAAAAGGGCGATGGTGATCCCCCTCCTGAAAAAGCCCGGTCTGGATGCCGAGGTCCTGGCCAACTACAGGCCAATTTCTCTTCTTCCGGCTCTGGCGAAGATTACAGAGAAACATGTGCATGGCATCCTGTCGGGTTTTTTAGAAACAAACAATCTACTTCACCCATCTCAATCCGGATTCCGTCCTAATTTAAGTATGGAAACGGCTTTGTTGGAGGTCTCGGAGGTTATTCGCGAGACTCTGGATGTTGGAGGCAAGGCCATGCTTGTCATGTTAGACCTGTCGGCGGCCTTTGACACCGTCCCCCATACGGCGCTCCTCGCCAGGCTCCATGCCATCGGCCTTAGGGGGACGGTGTTCAAATGGTTCACATCTTTTCTTGAGGGCCGCCGCCAGACGATCTGGGTTTCCCAGAGCGCCGCCGAGATGCCGCCATTGGGAGTCGGAGTTCCACAGGGTTCTGTGTTGAGCCCGACGTTGTTTAACATCTTCATGTCTCCCCTGGCGGCCTTGGCGGAGGCTCATGGGGCCCAGATCGTGTCTTACGCAGATGACACGCAACTCCTCTTCACATGCGGAAAAGATCAGGCATTTGATGGAGAGAGCATCCGGGGGTGCCTGGGGATGGTCTTCGACTGGTTCCAACAGAATAGTCTGAAGGCCAATTCCAGTAAGTCGGAGGTTTTATTCTTCGGCTGTGCCACCGACCCGGAGTGGCAGGATTGGTGGCCGTCGGACATGTGCCCTCCTGCACAGTCATCGCTGGTTGCCAAAAACTTGGGAGTTAAGCTGGACAATAAACTTTTGTTGAGAGCGCATGTTCTTGGCTTGGCTGGCACCTGCTTTGGCATTCTGAAGATGCTCCGCAAGTTTTTACCATTGCTTTCTGTGGAGCACAGGCGGATCACTGTGCAAGCTTTGATTGGATCCAGGTTGGATTACGCGAATGCCCTTTTCCTTGGTCTCCCGGATTATTTGGTCCAGCGCCTGCAGGTGGCGCAGAACTCTGCTGCTCGTGCCATTTTTGGCCTTCATAGGCGAGCGCGAGTATCTGGGCTGCTGCAGACGCTCCACTGGCTGCCTATCCGGAAGCGGATTATGTTTAAATCCTTGACGCTGATGCACAAAGCACTCTTTGGCTCTGGCGCAAGATATTTGCAACGGAGGTTGTCTTTTTACCGTCCAGCCCGTTCACTGCGGTCAGATTCTCTTTTCATGGCAGTGGTTCCGCGGGTGAGAAAGGCTCGCACTGGGGGGCGCTCTTTTAGCTTTAAGGCTCCCCAGCTTTGGAATTCGCTCCCGTTGGTTCTACGCAGCACTGTTAATCTGCTGCAGTTCAGGAAGAGCCTGAAGACCTGGCTTTTTAACCTTTAGGTTTCTTTTCCCCTTGTTGCCTTGTGCTTTGTTTTTTGTCTGTTGTGTTATTTTACACTGAGCTGCATGTGGAAAGCGCCGGGACACTCTTTTAGAGTAGCCGTGCGCTATATAAACATATTATAACATAACATAACATAACAAGCAAGGGGGCAAATGCTTTAAGTAGCCAGACCTAAAAAGGAATTGTGTTGTTTAAACAGATATCTCAGAGCAAATTGGTTGAAAGAATGTCGTTTTTATTTCTATTTGGCATGCATATTATTTCCAAAATATAGTTTATAAAAACATGATTGATCCGCAAGATATGGTGTAGGAAGGAACAATGATGCTTCAGAGGCATTCTGGCACTTTCCAGTCTCTCCATTCATGAGCACAACTCCTACAGTGGTGGCCCTCAGGAAAGTTTTTGTGGTAACACATTTGTAATTAAAGTAAGTGCTCTCCAGAGTCCTGCGTAAAAACACAAACATAAATTTAGTGAAACATTTGAATATGTTATTAAAAATCCATCACGCAAGGCCAATTAAAAAGTCACACAACTATTTTCTCCAATCCCAAGGCAACTAACAATTGTAATTATATTATCTGTCAAATATGCAGCTGTATGAAATGTCATATATCTAATTTAGAAAAACAATTATTTTACAAATATATGTTATAATGTGTCCCTTTAACAGTGAGGTGCAAAATCATATTATTTATGGAGCTAGGATTAGCCATGATTACACTGAGTAGGTGGTGAGTGGAAACAGGGTTATTCCTATGTGCATTTATTAATTTGCTGAACATCTGAAACAAATGAGTTTCATAAACTTTAATTCTCTAGTGTATATGAGCAAGTGGTAGATTGTTGCAGAAACCCTTTACTCAAGGCAGAGGATTGTAAGTAAAACAGTAGTTACGTGTTATGTTATGTCATATGATTTGTATGGCGCGAAGGTATCCAGGCGCTTGGGCAGGTGTGCGGGTTTGTGGTCCCCAAGGTGCTTATACGAACAGCTTCTTGCAACACTCAATAAGTGAGGAGGAGGCTTTGATGTGTTGAATATTTAAGTGTCATTGTCCTGTATTCAAGGTGTTACCAGTAGACTAACCCCTTCTGTAGAGGGGCTTAACTACAGCTAATGGCCTGCAATCAAGAACTCAATTTAATGTTGAGAACACATTGTAAGGGGAAGGGCAATTAACAACTATTCACATCTGACGTCATGTGGGCAATAAAACCATTATCTCTTCCTGCATCATGTCTCTGCCACTGAGCCGACAATGTAATAACACAACAGTGACTGGTACAGGCATTCTAACTGTATAAGTAACCCTCAGCATTTCAAATTGGGTGCTAATATAAATTAGTGTTTAACAAGTATTTATAATATAAACCATGCAGGACACATAAGTCTTAGAGGGTTTGGAGACAAGGGAACCGCTCAAGTGTAGAAGGTGGGGTTACAGGATTAGTTTGGAGCTGCTCCCAGTTGAGAGAGCTCTTATGCAGAGTGCAAGGATGTTTCTGTAGAGGGGTTCAAGGCAGCAAGCAGGGCTGAATTATATGGAGCTGCAGGAGTGTTTAAGGGTAGTGAAGAAGTGATTTATTTTTGTTTGTTATCAATAAACTTGGCTGTGGTGTACTGGCAAAGAGCACAAACCGGTGCACATGAAAGACTTGTTGGGCCCTGGTGTTAAAGTAGGGTCTCCTTCCTTCATCTGAAATCAAGTATAAAATGTGCTGCTGTTGGGTAGTTATGGGCAGAATCCAATGGATGGCAATTTATACTACTTCAGCTTCTATTTTAAGGGGTATATAGAGTTTGGCAGATATGGGAGATCTGCCAAATATAGTTGGATGTCCTGTTGGCTCTCTTTAGAGTGCATAAATGGCTCTACATTCTAAATAGGGTGGATATAACATCTGACTACTTTTTGGGATGTCCAGCATTCTCCAAACTCCAAATAACCCCATTAGTGTCTTGAGCTCAACATATAAGCCTCTTGAATTGTCCTTGGTCTTTGATAGAGAATAGTAACTGTGGTGACATAGTTTAGCCACTGGCTTTAGGCAATAATTCAGCTCGTATTTATTTACGGATTTATTTTGATTCTTGTATAGTGTACTGATTACCCTATTTGAAAGTTCATGTGCGCTTCACAAAATGATAACAAAAAACGCAGGAAAAGCCTACTTGCAGGTAAAGAGTGACACTATGTGATTACAATAATGGGTATGAGACACACATATCTGGAATATAATGTGGAAGTCACTCAAAACTTAAAAGATCTGTGTGAATCAGAGTTAAGTTTTGATTAACGTTATCAGCATTCAAGTCCCTACAGTGGTTCAAATGCAGTATAAATACATGGCATTCATCCAGAAGATATTCTCATAAACACTTCTTTTATTGCAAACTATTCCCAGGTGTGCTTCTACCAATGGCTTCCTCAGGAACCATGGATATTAAAGATGTGCTTCAAACTCACATTGACCCTGCTACTTAACAAATAAGATTTGTATACTGAGGACTAAGGGTACATAAGTGAGTGTTATGTTATGTTATTTACATTTCTTAAGCGCAACTGTTACCCAAAGGTGTCCTGGCGCTGCGTACTGCCTTTCGGGTGTCAAGGTGTAAAATACCTGTAAAGCCAGGTTTTGAGTCCTTTCCTGAAAGTTAGTAATTCTGTGGTGTTCTTGAGGTAGAATGGAAGCTCATTCCAGGCCCTAGCGGCACAGGAAGTAAAGCCTCTTCCCCCCCATTTTACTTTCCTGAAGGAGGGTACTACCACTAATCTTGCTCTTGTCGATCTCAGGGCTCTCCTAGGCACATACCATTTAAAGCATAGTTTTAGGTGTTCCGGGACATTTCCATGGAGGGCCTTAAAAACTGTGCATAAGGATTTAAATCAAATCCACTGTTTAACAGGGAGCCAATGCAGCTGTTTTAACCCTTTTTTTTTATTGAGGCTAATTTAGATGTTCCGGTCAGGAGTCTTGCTGCTGCATTCTGCACAAGTTGAAGCCTATTAAGATGTTTCTTTTGGATGTTTAAATATAAAGTGTTGCAGTAGTCCACGCGTGATAGTATTAGAGATGTTATTATTACCTTGCGGCTGTCCGCTGACAGAAACTGCATGATCTTTCGTATCATCCTAGATGGAAGCTTGTGAAGTAACCGCACTCACTTGATCTTCGAAGGTCAGTTTATTATCGATTAGGACTCCTAGGTTTTTTGCCTTACCGTTTGGTTCTGGGAGCAACCCAAGTTCTTCAGGCCACCAGCCTGGTGACCAGAAATTAGCATTGGCACCAAATATAAGGACTCCGTCTTGCTAGAGTTCAACTTTAAGCAATTCATTGACATCCACAGCCCGACTGCTTTCATGCAGTCGTGAAACTTTTTTCCTATCTCTTCCTCTTGCCCAGGAAGTAGTGACATCACTATTTGTGTGTCATCTGCGTAGGATGTCAACTAAAGTCCAAAGGATCTAATTAGCATGACCAGGGGTGTAACTTAGACATTAAAGAGCGTGGGACTCAGGGAGGACCCCTGCGGTACTCCACATGGTAGGGAGAATGGTAGTGAACTGGCTTTGTCGAGATCCATAGTTTGAGTCCTTTCTGTAAGAAATGATTTCAGGAGGTTCCAGGCCTTGCCTACTACCCTACAGTCTGATAAACGGTCCATCAAAGTTCCATGGTGGACCGTGTCAAATGCCGCTGAAAGGTCCAACATAATAAGCGCCGCATTACCTCCCTTGTCCAAGGCTTCCCTTATTTCCTCCGTAGATTTTATCAGGGCCGATTCTGTTATGTCCTCTGCCCTGAATCCATATTGGGTGGAGTCTAGTGAATTCCTTACATGGAGATGGGTGGTTAGTGGGGTGTTCATAGCTTTTTTAATCATTTTTGCTGGCAATAGTAAGCGGGAAATTGGCCTATAGTTGTTGGGGTCCTTGTGATCAAGGTTGTGTTTTTTCGATAAAGGGAGGATGGACGCTTTTTTCCATTTGTTAGTGAAATGCCCTGATTCAAACATCGCATTAAAAAGAGGAGTCAGTGCCTTGCTAATAAGCTCCGGGATGAGTTTGGTTACTGAAACTGGGCATGGGTCATTTGGGGATCCTGATTTAATGGCGGCCAGAAGTTTAATCGTATCCTGTGTAGCCAATGGCAGGAACTTATTAAGGATTGGTTGGGACTCCGTTGAATTTGTCAGTGACATTGCAGGCTCCAGGGTCTGTGTGGTTGAGGGACGGCTGAGCGAGGAAAAGATAGCTTCCACCTTCTGTAGAAAGAAGGTGGCTATTTCCTCACAGAGTT
This sequence comes from Triturus cristatus, assembly GCF_964204655.1. Classification (NCBI taxonomy): domain Eukaryota; kingdom Metazoa; phylum Chordata; class Amphibia; order Caudata; family Salamandridae; genus Triturus; species Triturus cristatus. The sequence goes on from NC_140592.1 coordinate 1,190,263,841, forward strand.
CTGGGGTGCTTTGGGATTTTGGAGTAGGTGGGGCAGTCAGGTTGACTACCATTGTAAAGAGTTCCTTCGTGGATGATTTAGCCTTTATAATTTGCTCCATGAAGAATTTTTTTAGTGTCGAGCAGTAGCTGTTTATAAACAGTGATGCTTTGTTTATAAGATATTTTATCCCCATCCTTGTAGCCTCTTCTCCATTTTCGTTCTAATCCCTTACATATGAGTTTATGCTTCCTCAATTCTTCAGAGTACCAAGGTGTGGAAGGCTAGGAAAGTTTAGGAGTCCATCGTTTCACTGGGGCTAGTTTATTGCATGTTGTGTCTATCCAATCAGTGTAGGAAGTTGTAGCTTCTTCTACATCTACAGGAAGACGGTTAGCTGTTGCCCAAAGAGAGGCGGCGAGCTCCGAACTATTTCTTTCTTTCCAAGCTCTAGTTGAAATGCTGAGACATATTCCTTCCTAAATCCACTTTCTACTATCTGGACTACAATATCAACATTTTGACATCAGTCTGTTTTCCGAATGGTCTTGAACACTGGGGAGGAGATGGCCATGTAACTTTTAGTAGGTAGTAATTATTTGATTGTGAGATATTGTGTGACAATGCATGTTTCATGGTGATACTTTTATTTAATTGGGAAGGTTGAGATGTAGAGAGGTCTTGGAGTTTAAACTCTCTTCAACTACAGTCAGTTTACTAGACATGTAGTTAGGGGTATTTTAAGGAATTCTGCAACCCAGCTGCCAGCAAAAACAACATCATACCCTCACAGGACCTGTGAGACAACCTCGCTGACTTCTTCCATGAGGATATGACAACTATCTATAGAAACTTTGAACCCCAACGGATACACTCTCACCACAACCAACACGAACCACAGACTGACCACCTGGAGCCAACTCTCCCACCAGGATACCACCTCCATTATGAAATCCATCCACTCGGGAGCTCCCTCAGACCCATGCCCGCACTACATTTCAAACTCAGAGGCCAAAGAGTGGGCCAGGAAATCATCACCCTACTCAACACCTAAATCACCACTGCAATATTTCCCGATGCCTGGAAACACGCCAAAGTCAGACCACTACTCAAAAACCCTCAGCCGACCCCATCAAACTCAAAAACTACAGGTCACTCTCCTTGCTCCCATGCCCTGCCAAGGTACTGGAAAAGACTATCAATGTCAACTCATGTAACACCTGGTGCAGAACCAGCTACTCAACTCCTCCCAATCCGGCTTCCTCGGCAATCACAGCACAGAGACTGCCCTGATCACAGCCACTGACGACATCTGAGCCCTCTTCGACCGAGGAGAATCAGTGGCCCTGATCATCCTCAATCTTTCAGCAGCCTTCAACGCCATATCCCATCACATGCTGATCAAAAGACTCCACCACATTAGTATCCAGGGGGTCACACTCAGGCGGATCACCTCCTATCTCACCGGAAAAACACAGATGGTCCACCTACCAACTTTCACCTCCGAAACCAAGGACATTGTTTGTGGTCTCCACCAGGGTTCAGCCCTACGCTCTTCGACATATACATGACCCCACTGGCCAACATCGTCAGATACTTTCACACAAAGGAGCTACCCAAGATTTCTTAATTTTTCTAGTTATGTATCCCTCATTGTTCTTCTCAACATAATGTCCAATGTTGGACATACACAAAAAATGTTAGGGAGGCACTTCTAACTAAGAGCGGACCCTTGAGCCAAGTTTACTAAAAACTGTGATATCCTAAATATCCCTTTTATTCATTAGGAATGACACTTGGTATTAAAACCAACCATGGGGACAATGGGAATTGGTACCCCATCACCACTATACCGTCAACATGTTTCTGTCCGTGGCATTCCTCAGGACGAAAAACACTAGAACCTAGTATGAGAAACCTACATTAATTTTGCCACTGCAAGCGAAAGAATAACCTGTATCACCTCTATTATATCTAGTCCATAAGTACCTGCAAACAGATAAAAACATTCTTTGAGATTTTCCAAATATGTAGATAAAGGATACACTGTAAACACGAGGAAACCCAAAATATTTATCTGTCTTTGTTGTGACACCAGTTCACAATCTTACCCCACTAACAGGTCTTTAGGGCCAATGGAAGGAGGGCTCAGGAACCGCTGTACTCACACTCTACAAGTAATAAAAGGGAGGGAGTCAAGTATCAATACGTTGTGGTATTTACTATCACTCGCGGTCACCAACATAAAGGGATACACTATCCCTACACACATTTATCCTCTTACTTTATCAAGGTGTGTTCCTTACAAAAAACCTAATTGTGTCTGCTCCTTTCTTCGCTGTGTGCTGGATGGGTGGGAGGGACGCAAATTTATAGTGAGGCACCATCTTGGCATTTTCCTGCTGAGGGGTAATCGCCCACACCTGCGGCGGCATTTGTGATTAGGTATTCCAAAACCTTCCATCTGACGTCATTACGGCGTCGTCTGTAGACTGGACACTTCACTAGGAAGTGTAGGATTCATGGAACATGTAGTCTCGAAACCCAGAACGGTGGAATGGAAACCGGTGAAATGTAAATGCGTAGAAAAATGCTTCTTCTGGTAAAGCTAGCAGTATGTCCTGACTACTGAGTATATGCAGAACATAACCCGAAAACATACTATTGTTGTTTTTTTGGGGATAATTATCTCAGATCACGGACAACTTTCTCATGATGTTTTCTTATTTTCATTAAGGGCAGGAACCTTTATTATCAATGTTTATTTCGAGAAAGCATTCCCCCATAAGTGCTGTAATATCCCTAACCACATAATGAGTGTACGTGCCAGCTACATAAATGCCGGCCTCTCAAAGTTGTTTTATATGGTCACTGGGGCTTTTGAAGGGTATAATACAGTTGGATGGGTCTAAAATGTCAAAGAATGGTGATCTAGCACACAATGTGGATAGGTTTTTTATGTCAATTGTAACCATGGGATTTGATCATTCAGCCCCTTTTCCATGTTCTCAATTGATACACCCATCTTTACTTCAATATAGTTGGTCCTTTTGCAATGTATCCTACTTCAGTGTTCGTTTATGCACACCTTTATTTTGTGAGTTGTCATTCCAACATAGAATAAGCCGCACATGCATGTAATTAAATACACAACATTTTCACTGTCAGTGCTCTTAGAACCCCAGGTCTCCCTGCTTTTATGTCTAGTTCTTTTGTCGCTTTTTTGTACTGACAGGAGATATAATTTCCACATGGATAATGACCAACAGGGTGTTGGCTGCTCCCAGAGTGCTGTCTGTGGTAGAACGTGCGAAGACTTTTTTTGTATGGGCCAGCTCATCACACAGATTGGTGTTCCATTGAATACTAAGAGTGGGGGGACCATTGTATTGTCCCACCATTCAGAATCTTCCAGTTTTTAGATAATGTTCTGAACCTTATTTGAAATGGGTGTATATGTGGTCACACACACAGCTCTATCTAAGTCTAGTTTTTGGTAGGTTTCCAGCAGTGCTTCCTTGTTATTGTTCTTTGCTCTCTTCTTCTCCTTTTTTACAGCTTTTTATGGGTAATGACGGGCCAAGAGTTTTTTTTTCCCAGTGCTGTAGCCTGTGTCTCAAATGTTTCTAATGAGGAACAATTACGTCTCACACGTAAGCATTGTACCAAAGGTACATTCTGGCATAAGGCTTTAGGGTGGAAACTCTCATACAAGAGTAAGCTGTTCTTATCTGTTGTTTTGTTATGAACTCTAGCACTGATACCTTCCTAATTGATCATAAATCCTAGGGCTAGAAACACCCCCTCTTTTTTACACACAGTATGTATGAATTACAGATGTCTGTCTCTAGTATTTACCCACTCTGCAAATTCCATAACAAGCTGTTCATAACCATGCCACACTATTAATACATCATCGATGTATCTACGCAGCAATTTAATGTGATCTTTATATGGATTTCCCTGTGTGAATATATGATCTTCCTCAAACTGGTGTACATATACGCAGGCAATACTTGGGGTGAAGGTACTCCCCATTGAAGTCCCCCGTACTTGATGGTATATCACCCCCTCAAACTCAAAGAAATTCTCAGTGAGTGCCAGTTCAGCGCATTCCATGACAAAGTGGCTTGGGTCATGAAATCCCACCCTTTTTCTGCCAAGATTCTTTCTACCACTTCAAGGGGTCTCTGGGGGATGCTAGTATATAGTGCTTCTATGTCCATTGTTATTATCATGTAATCTGGAGTAGTAATCTCCGTCTCTTGGAGTAGACAAAGAACATCCTTTGTGTCACGTAAATAAGAAGTTGATGTTTTCACAATCGGTCTAAGGAACCAATCAAAGAACTGTGACAGAGTTTCCAAGAGTAATCCTATCCCTGAAACTGTTGTTCTACCAGAGGGTGGCATCCTTATTTTGTGAATTTTAGGGTGGGTACAAAACCTCAGGGTTCTTGGTTAGTACGCAATTAGAAATTCAGCCTCCAGCTTTGTGATCCAATCCTGGATTAGTGCTTTCTCCACCATAGACTTAATTTTATTAGTAAGTCTCGATTATGGGTCAGTCGGAAGGATTTTGCAACTCTCTCCATCTGATAGTAGGCAGAGGCATTCAGTGTCATACATGGCTTTGTTCATTACCACTATAGCTCTCCCTTTATCTGCTGGCTTTATGACCAGATCAGTGTTCTTTTTAAAAGTCTCTAGGGCATTTTTCTCGTACTTATTGAGGTTCTCAAAAACACTCTGAGCTTGGCATTCAATGCCATCTACTTGTTTAAGGACAGCTTGCTCAAATGCCAATACTTCACATGGTAAGGATTGTGTTGGGGGCATGACGGTGGATTTTTTTCCCTCAGTCCTGTGTTTTTTCCCCTTCTCTGGTGCTATTTTGGTTTTCAAAGAAGAACTGTAGCTTAATGCGTTTAGAAAAATGTACTAGCTCTGTATGTAAGGTGAATAGAACACCTATATGCTTTGGGACGAAGCCTAACCCCTTGGAAAGTACCACCCTTTCCGCATCTGTAAGCGTGTTAGTGCTCAAGGTCACTATACTGGAGGAGCCCTGCTCATAGATGGCAATGGTCCCTTCCCTTTGCTCCCTGTCATCCTCTGAGTTGGTTGTTGATCCTTCCACTGCACCCTGGGGGCCTGTCTCAGAGATTTTTGCTCCCTCTTTCTTGGTCTTTGCCTCTGTATAAAAAAGGAGGCCTTGGTGGAAGGGGAACCTCTGTGGTGTTGGTGGGATTGGTTTGGGCCAGTACCTGTAGGGCATCATGGGCAGGTTGGCTAATGTGTCTGGGTAATACGGTCTAGGTGAACCCCTTGACCACCCCCCTTTTTCACTGCTGCTACTGCTTTTTTCGTCCCCTGAGCTAAGAGTTTAGTCGAATGGGGTGGGTCTTTATCTGGACTGGCGTCTCTGGAGCAATGGAGTCTGAGGTTTCCCGTAGTGTTCTTCAGTGACGTATAGGAACACCTTTTCCTGGCTACATTTCTAAAATATTTTTTTTATTTAGTGAGCTGAGATTGGGTCAAGTATTTCCTGTACCTTGAGTGATCTGCATTTATGTCCCCCAATTTCTTCTTAAACAGAGATGTGAACTGAAGCCTTCAAATTGTTTTCGCTGGTTTGTGTATGCGTAGTAAGTCCGCACTTTTTCAGGCTGTTTTTATAATCCACACCAGCCATTCTTATGTGCATTTCCACGCTATAAAAGTTCAATTTTCTCAGAACTCTTTGCTGTTCAGAAATATCCGAGGTTTGTTAGTAACTATCAGCCCTCTAGGAGAAGTGTTCTTCCTCAAGTACTCCATCATAAATGCCCCATGCAGTGTGGTTCTAATATGTTCTTTTTTTATGGCTGTCAGTGATTCCCACTCATCTGAGCTCAATGGGTTGTGGTTGATTTAATATGAAACCAAATCTCTATTACCATTTTTAATATTTATGTTCCAACCTTGGTCAATCATTCCTTTTGGTCTTATTTATCAAAGAAACTACTATCATATACTATTGATTATTTCATTATGGGTGGGGACTGCAATCGTGTTGTTGATTCTATCCTAGATAGAAACTTTAGGGTATAATATATTCTCAATACAAAATAAAAGCAATTCTAGCCTACAATTTCACAAAATGCTCCTATTGTCTTTTGGAAAATAGTTAATCCAACTTTGAGGGAACACAACTTCTTCTCACCTGTCTGCCATTCCCAATCTTGCATTGATTACATATTCACGACTAAAGTTCTTTTACAACACATAATGCATGCTAAAATTGGTGCCATTCTTATCTCTGATCATGCTCCAGTCATTATTGATTTTGATTTATTCCCCTATTCACCTCACCCAAAACGAAGGTGATTTGAGAATTCTCTATTGTTAGATACCACTTTTACTTCTAAATTTCTTATATTTACAGATTAATGTTTCTGCCTAAATAATCCTGAAGACACCTCTGTTCCAAGTATATGAGATGCCTTCAAACCGCAGCTCATGGTTTTGTCATTGATTCTAATGCCACCAAACAGAAACAATTTCATGTTCAATAAAGGCTCTTTTACATAATATAAAACAACTTGAGTATTCTTATTATCATTTTAAATGTGATGAATCTTTAAATCTTATTACAGCTAAACTCCATTTTAACACTCTTTCTACAGAGGATACCTCGGCGTACATCCTACAACATAATGCCAGATATTATGGGGGTCAAAACAAATTCGGGAAACTATTGGCTAACTATCTTAAAACCAAAAAGAACTAATCAAAATGGAATCTATAATTTCTAATCAAGGTTCTTCTTCACTTAAGGACACTGATATTTTAAAGGAATTTATTTTCTTCTGCAAAAAACTATATACACCAGAACTCTCCCCATGGGATTGCGACATTGCCACTTAGCCTCTCTGAAATCAGATATTGTTGATTTTTAATCCCTGGAAATCCCAATTTCCTGAAACTAAATCTCTACAGCAGTTGACTTATTGAAAAAGGGTAAGGCCCCTCATCCTGAGGGTTTTACTGTTAAATTATGTTCCTATTTCTCAAATGTTTTATTTTCTAAACTGTTGACCTTGCTTTACTAAGTTGTCCGTAAGTGCTCATGGGTCTTTTCAGGATATTTTGATCTGTCTTATCCCAAGACAAATAGAGATATGAAACTGTGTAAAAATAATAGACCAATTTCACTAGTAACTGTAGATTATAAAATATACACTACAATTCTAGCCCTACAGGTTGAACCTTCATTCCCATCCTTGATTGGTAAAGAGCAGAATGGATTTATAAGAAGTATGATGTCTTCTGATAATGCTAGAGTCTTTCTTAATTCTTAGTGAAGCAGTTGATATCCCATACTCTATGTCCGCCATGATCCTTGATGCTAAAAAAACATTTGATAGAATTGGTTGGCAATTTATTTTCCAAACTTTAAGATGATTTGGTGTTGGACCCATGATGCTTAGTCTTATCTCTATTCTCTACTCTTCACACAAGGGTGCTATTTTTGAATGGTTCAATTTCTGATTATTTTTCATGACAAAGAAGGGTTAGATAAGGTTGTTAATTTTCTCCCTTACTTGTTATCTAGCCTTAGAATTGTTTTCTTTGAGAATTAGACTGAATGATAACATTACTGGTTTTGGTTATGATGATAAGCAGGTTAAGCTGTCAGTATATGCAGATGATATCCTTTTATAAATGTCTCATCCTGAATCTTCTTTGACTTCTTTGTTGGAGGAGGGGGAGCCATTTTCCCAATTGTCTGATTACAAACTTAATTCAGACAAATCAGAAATTTGACCTCTTAGCAAGTATTGTACCAGGCACTTGCTTGAATCTTCACGTTTCTCATGGGATCCTTCTAAAATAAAATATTTGGGTTTGTGGTTTACAAAATCAGTAATAAAATTAATAAAAAATGAATTTTGAAGAGCTTCTACACAAGTTAACAACTCTTACTTCACAGTGGCACCCTCTTTACCTATTTTGGTGGGGTATTTTAGATTCTATAAAAATGATTCTTACTCTTACAATTTTATATATGAATTCTATGAGTTCAGTGACTATTCTAGAAAGGTATTTTAAGAAAATTGATTCACTTTTACTAACCTTGTTATAGCAAGGAATAAAAATCCACATTAGCTCTTTCTTCTCTTAGAAAATCTAAACAGGAAAGTGGTGAAGATCTTCCTGATTTTAGAAATTATCATTCCGTGTATTGTTTAAGACAAGCTTCTTTCTGGCAGCACTCCTTTTTTAAACAAACACCAATGAAAAACAAAAATATAGTGTAGACGAAACTGGTGGGTGACGATGAAGAACAGAGAGCCTAATAGTCTCATCGTGATTAGGGGTGGGCATAACTCGTGTAATTCTGTGGAGCGTTATCATGCAGAATTACCTTAGAATTCTAAGACTTCTGCAAGATTATGCAAGCAAAGAGTAATTCTGCGTTTTAGCGCTATTTCTCAGTGCAAAATAGACGTGAGGATGTATTTTGCAGCAGAACATGGATAGCATGCGCGAGTGCCCGCTCACGCTCGCTAAATGTCCTCGGATTCCCCCCTCCAAATTACTTACATTTTTTAATTTTTTATATATTAGTATTGAACAAGCTCAGTATGAAGCACAGATTCACCATATCCAAGGTAGATATACAGAATATATCATCATTGTTAACAGTATAGCCACAATCTCATTCCTATCCTCACATCCCTAATGACCTCTCAGGGTATTCTAACCTCATCTGAAGCAGGCCCACCGCTCCCCCGAATCGTCCTAATACCACGATATTTCTGCCAATTCCCCCAAATTGTATCCCATTTGTGTGGGCAACCCCTAGCTTTATAAATCACTTTCTCTGCCTGGGAGCACCAATCCAAATCAGACTTCCAAGCTCTCAATGTTGGTTCCTGTCTAGCGCCTCATTTTTGGGCTATGTTTCGTTTAGCCACCATCGCTGCCACTTTCAGCCAAATGGTTGTGTATTTCGGCCGTTTTTCTTCCCCAGTTACACACAGAACCAACCAGCGTGATTCAACTGGAATTTTTATTCTGTATTAGTGGTCTGGATGCGTAGGATCTATGCAGTATGTGCAACTGCACCCGTCGGAACCTGTCTCCAATTGCCACTTCTTGGGGGGTTTGTACCGCCTCTTTATATCCCAGAATACCTTCTGCGGGATTGTGTAAGGAGTGCTTTGCATTACGTACAGTAGGCGGGGTAGCAACATCATTTTGAAAAGAACTGCTCTCCCCATCAATGACACAGGCAGTTTCCTCCAGTGTTTCACGTCCTCTCCTAGCCATTGTATCTGCAGATATACGTTCTCCACCAGAAAAATCATCATCTTTTGTGGAGATCTGTATGACCAGGTATGTAAATTTAGTTTTAATTTGTAGGGGAGCATTAGTCGCCAATCTCTGTGGGATTTCACTGGCCAACGGGAACATAAGATATTTAGTCCAGTTGATTGTGTACCCAGAATAGGCACCAAACAGCGGAAAGATATGGAGGAACCTATGAGCCGACCTATATGGGTTATTCAAATACAGAAGGATATCGTCTGCATACAGAGATATCCTGTCCTCCCAGTCCCTCCCCCTGGTATCCCCTGCAACACCGCGTTGTATTGTATCAATGTCATCAGAGGTTCCAATGCCAGGTCAAAAATCATCGGTGACAGCGGACATACCTGCCATGTACCTTTACCGAGGGAGAAGGAGCGGGTCACCTCTCCGTTTACCCGCACTCTAGCCTGTGGGTTTTGATAAAGAAGTTTCACCCAGGAGCAAAACTCAGGCCCAAAGCCTAGTCTGTCTAGAGTGGCAAATATAAACTGCCAGTCTATACTATCAAACACCATCTGCGCATCTTGCGATAGGAGGACTGTGGCCCTCTCTGGTGTTTGTTTGGTCCAGTGAAGTACCCCATACAATCTCCTCAAATTTAGTTGCGTACTCCGGTGGGGCATAAACCCGGATTGATTTGGGTAGACCAATGGGGATATCACTGGTTGTAGCCTGTTTGGTAGTACCTTGGCCAGGTTCTTCGTCTCCACATTTAGAAGCGATATGGTGGCTTACCCTGTTTGGGAATCACTATGATAGTAGCTGTGCGCAGATCTACTTGGAGCTCCCCTCTCTCCTTCGCGTCCTTGTACATATTTAGAAGGCGCGGAGCTATCTTGCTCGCCACACTTTTGTAGAACTCAATCGGAAGTCCATTGGGGCCAGCTGCCTTCCCTGATTGCAGTTCTGATAGGGCACTAGTGACCTCTTGCACCGTTATTTCTTGTTCCAGGGCTTGTCTGTCATCCTTCTCTAAACACGGGAGGTTAATTTCAAGCAGCAGAGCATTGCAACCCCCCCTTTGTACGTTCTGTAGTGAAGGAATATATAACCTCGTAGTATTTAGCGAATTCCTCCTCTATTTCCTTCCCTACTCGTTTTCTCCCCCCCCCCCCTCCCCCCCCCCAGCGTTTCGTATTTCTGGGACCCAGCTTCTATCCCTAGCTCTATGCTCTAGCCACACTATTAACTTGTTTGTTTTGTCCCCCACATAATACATTTTCCCCTGGACTGCTAGCGTATGTATTTTTGCCTCATTACCGCTCAGCTCTCTCAATTCCTGGCGCTTATAAACCAGTTATGAAGCCACCGTGCAATCGGTCCTTCCCTCGTCTCCCAGTTCCTCCTCCAGTTGGGTTATCTCAAGTTCCAGGTTTACCTCCTCTTTAATTTACTCTTTCTTATAAATTCAAGTTTCGTCCTGGATGATTGTTTTGTATGCCTCCCATAGTGTAGAAGTACATAACAATCAAGATGTCCAGATAGACCATTCACAACATATTAATGGTTAAACAAGACCTTAAACTGCGATTCCAAAATTTGCGTGATTTATTTCACTTAGCTTAAACGTTTATTGAAAACAAGATTATGCCATTTTTTTTTTAGCTTGAACAAATTGTGATACAACACAGTGCAAAGCAATAAGAAAACACAATAAACATGCAACATTTTCCAAACCATACAAGCGACCAGTCCTTGCTTCTGAAGTGCACTAGGCGGACACTGAAAGGTTCCTAAACAAAGGCTTCTGCCTGCTGTCCTGCCTGTGTCGTGCGCTATGGGGGTACAAATTCAAAGGGTGTTGTCTGGGCGGGGAAGGAAGAATGTAGAGTATTCCTTCGAGGCACAATTTGTTCAAGTTTAAAAAAAAACTAAATTGTGAGAAAATGCTTACACAAACAAAGTGTTGCCTGATATATGACATGACAAAAAAGGCATAATCTTGTTTTCAATAAATGTTAAGGCTAAGTGAAATAAATCATATAAACTTTGGAATCACAGTCTAAGGTCTCGTTTAACCATTAATATGTTGTGAATGGTCTATCTGGGCATCTTGATTGTTATGTGCTATTAGAGTGGTCCAGTCCAGGTAGCAATAGGACCCACGCTTTTTCATGCTTGAATAATCCCTCAGTGTAGAGGCAGACTCCTCCGTGCCCTCATTTAGTTCAAAATATTGTGTGGTGTGTGCCTGTACCTTCCGTGCGAATTGTTTATTTCTAAAATGCCATGGATCTAGTTTGGGAGGCAAGGTGGTATTTCTATGCGGTCCTTGCAGTTGGACCGTAACAGGTGAGTGGTCTGAAATACCCCATACTTTAAGTGTCGCATCTCGGAATTGTTCCACTTGCGAGGTCAAGGTGAAAATGTAGTCCAATCTGGAATGGGTTTTGTGCACTGCCAACGTGTGCGTGTATTGACAACCCATTGGGTTATGTGCCCTACAGAGATCTGGCATACCCATAGTTTCTATGAGCCCCTTCAGTGGTTCCTTCCCTGCTACTCTGGTTGCTTTCGCCTATCTATCTACTTGGGGATCCATCATCGCGTTCATGTCGCCCCCTACAATCAGCGTGCCCAGTGGCATCTCTAGGAGAACATTTCCGAGTTGTGCCAAGGTGTCTGCATACAGGCGAGGGGGGACGTATACTGAGCAAAAATTCACGGTCTCCCCTTCCCATCCTGCCGAGAGGGACACATATCTCCCCAGCGTATCAAACCAACATCTTTTCACAATCAGTGGCGTTGAGGCCTTTGTTAGGATTCCTATCCCCCTCGAGCCTGTTGTGTACCCTGCGTGCGCTTGGAGCCTATAGCCATATCTATCAAGTGCTTCACAGTGGTTACCCTGCAGGTGGGTTTCATGGATCAAAACCACATCTGGGCCATGTCGTCTCAAATACTGTAGCACTAGCGTTCTTTCAGCTTTACTGCCCAAACCATTAACATTCCATGGCAATATTGGTTTTTTTTTTTTTTTTTTTTTTTATTAAAAATTTTATTGTGCAGAAAACAGGGATACAAGCACGGGCCTACAACCGCCTGGGCCGGCCGCTAATAATCAAAAAGGATCACACAGTGCCAAAGACAATGACTGGCCCGCGAGGGCTCCGCACATTACAGAAGCTTAGACTGCACATAAGGGAAATCAGGATACACACTTTTAACATAAATAACAACTAAAAACAAAAGGCGAGGCGAGACGACATGAAATGGGCGTCGGACCGCAGCAGGGGGACTCCACAACCGACCACCCGATGGCGGTCAATAAGAAGGAGAACTGAGAGGTAGGGGGGGGCCACGGGAGAGCCAGGTCTATACTCAGATATGTCAGATAAGCAAGGAACCTTCAAGGATCAGGGGGACAAGGCAACCTCAGATATATCCACCAGGGGGGGAGCACAGATATTCCCACGATACTCATTCCACTGCCCCCAGATTCTACCCCATGCCCCCGGTTTACCACGAGCCACATACACAGTCTTCTCCCTGAACATGCACCAGTCCATGTCCTCCTTCCATACGGACACGGTGGGAGGCCGCTGGGAACCCCAAAGCTGCGCTATATCTCTCTTTGCGATCATGTTCCCCAGGGCCGCCCACCGAGCCTGGGCCGCATTATAGTCATTGGGCTCCCACACATTCAGAACACAGCGACGCACCTCCGGCAACAGAGCGACCCCGGTGACTCGTCTCATAACCTCATGCACCCGGCGCCAATATTCCGCCACCTCGCAGCACTCCCATAGGATGTGGAGAAAGGTGGCACTAAGCCCGCAGCCCCGCTTACAGAGCCCGTCCTCAGAAAACCCCATCGAGACCAAACGGGGACCCGTCACGTAAACACGGTGGAGAATCTTAAGCTGGACCAGACGGAGACGGGCCGGGATGGCCACCTCCTTAGGGGATGACAGTGCAGACTGCCAGTCCTCGTCGTCCAACTCAACCCCATCTCCCGTCCATGCCTCCCGAAGACGCACCAAGAGGTCAGCCCGATTATTGATCAGTTTTTTATAAATCAGAGAGATAGTACTGTCGGGAACATGACCATCAAGTATGCGGTCCTCGAGGGGCGAAGAAACCGGGACCTTGGTCCCTTCCCCAAAGACCGAGAGCAGGGCATGCGGAACCTGGGCATAACGGAAGAACTCCCTTTCAGTAAGCTCGTACTCGCTCTAGAGCGCCGCAAAGGTTTTAACCGCGCCTTTAACCCATAGGTCTCCCACTCTGCTAATACCGATCGTGTCCCAGTGCTCAAAGCCTTTCGTTGTCCAGAGGCTTCCCAAGCGGTCTGAGGCGAATAAGGGAGTAGCACACGTTAAACGCTCACTCCAGCCCATAGCTACATTCGCCGCCTTCCAGATCCGTACCGCAATCCTAGTAGGGCCCGTAAGGGTCCTACCAGCCGATCGGGAGTAAAGCGCCCTGTTATAGTTACCGCCGGGAAGCAGGAATTTATCCATCTCATATTCCGGGTTCAATCCAGGAGCATACGTGGCATGGTTAATGGCCGATAGCTGGGAGGCCCAATAGTACCGTCTAATGTCAGGAAGCGCGATGCCCCCGTCGTACCAGGGGAGAGTAAGCTTTGCCAAAGCGATACGCGCCCGCCCGTCCCAAACCAGTCTCCTCTGCAGACTCTCCACTTCCCGAAAGTAGGCCACCGGAATGACATCGAAGGAGTTCTGAAGTGCATAAAGAAATCTGGGAAGGGACATCATTTTAAACAGCGCCGCGCGACCAAGCGGAGACAAGGGCAGCTTACACCACCGAGCCGTATCCACCCTCAAACGCCGGAGTGGAAGCAGGAGGTTCTGCTCATAGCGAACCGCCGGATCCAACGAAACGTACACCCCCAGGTATTTAAAGCCGGATTGAGATGTTTGGATCTGAAGCCGAGGCGGCAAGAGAGGAGGGCCACCAGAGATAGGATACACGCAGGATTTGGACCAGTTAATCGTCAGACCCGAATTTCTCCCAAAGGAAGTAAGGACATCAAAGAGAACATTAAGCGACTGCCGCGGCGAGGTGAGGTACAAGAGAATATCATCCGCGTACAACGAGACCCGATCCTCGAAGCCCGGGGCCCACCGGATCCCTCTGATCGAGGGCTCCCAGCGGAGCCAGGCAGCGAGCGGTTCCAAGGCGAGAGCAAAGAGCAGAGGGGACAACGGGCACCCCTGCCTAGTACCCCTTCCGAGAGCAAAAGGCTGAGAAACCCGCCCATTGACAACCACCTGAGCCATCGGTCCAGCATAAAGAAGCTTCACCCAGCTAAGAAATCCCTCCCCAAAGCCAAATTTCGCCAAGACAGCCCAGAGGAATGGCCACTCGATGGTATCAAAGGCCATCGTGGCGTCTAAAGAAACCAATACGGCAGGTTCAGAGAAGTACTCCGCCCTAGCGAGGACGCCGTGGAGACGCCGCAGGTTGAGAGCGGTATTACGATGAGGGATGAAGCCGCATTGATCCGGATGTATCAGATCACAGATAACGCTCAGCAAGCGATTGGCGAGGACTTTAGCAAGGATCTTGGGCTCTGCGTTTAATAGGGAAATAGGCCTGTAGGAGGCACAGCGGTCTCGTGGCTTACCATCCTTGGGGATCACGACTATAGTAGCCAGACGCTGGTCGGCGGGAAGGGAACCCTTCTCGAGCGACTCCTGAAACATACGACGGAGGAAAGGCGCGATTTTATCCGGGCGTAATTTATACAGTTCAATAGGTAGGCCATTGGGGCCCATAGCCTTGCCAGAGCGAAGGGAGCGGATCGCAGTAGCAATCTCTTCGACAGACAAGGGGGCATCCATCTGCTCACGGTCCTCGACGGACAAGCCGGGCAGGGCAATATCCCGCAGCAGAAGACGAGAGTCATCCTCATCTCTATCAGTCACCGGGGAGTACACCGCCCGGAGGTGGTCAGCGAAACACTCCACAATCTCACCAGGCTCAGTCACACACGCTCCATCCGAAACCCGAAGCTCCGGGACCACACGATTCACTCTCTCTTTCTTGTCCAGCCAAGCAATCAGTTTACCCGCCTTGTCCCCGGCATCATACAACCTACCCTGCTGCTCCCTATACATAGTCTTGGCAGCGTCATTAACAAGAGACTTGTATTCAAACTGCTTCAGGCTGAGGGCATGGAGCCCATCCGGAGTGACACCCGCCTCCAAGGCCGCCTCCAGCCCCGATATGTCAGTCTCCAGCTTCACCACCGCCTCATTCCTAATCTTCTTAGCCACCACTATCTGGGATAGGGCATGCCCGCGGAGCACTGTCTTAAAAGCTTCCCACAGGGACACTGAGGACGACACCGACCCTTCATTCTCGAGGAAATATTGATCAATCGACTTGACCAGGCTATCTCGAATCGTGGGGTCTCGCAGGTACCAAGGGTTAATAGGAGCGATCCGCCCAGCAGACCGCGTCCCAGTGTCAAAAAGCAACCACAGTGGGGAATGATCAGAGATACCCCGGGCCAGGTGCTTAACCTCTCGAATCCGGGCAGTCTGGGCCGCCGGCATAAGAAAATAGTCCAATCTGGAGAGACTCCCATGTGCCCCAGAGTGAAAGGTGTACTGACATTGTGTCGGGTGCATTAACCTCCAACAATCTACCAGACCGAAGGTCTCCAAGAGTCCGCCAAGCCATGCCTGGGCAGCGGGGAGGGCCCTGGGCGGGTGGCGATCCCGGTCACCCGAGACTACCGAATTGAAGTCCCCGCCCATAAGCAAAAGACTGTCAGGAAGCTCAAGCAGCATACGACCCAAGTCTAAGAAGGTGGAGTTCTGGAGGCCCGGGGGAACATAGACAGAGACCAAGGAAAGGGACTGCCCCTCCCACCTCCCAGTCAAAGCCACATAGCGCCCTCTATCATCCGGGACTACCCTGGTGATCTATAACGGAAGTGAAGATCGCAGGAGAATGCCCACCCCTCTAGAACCAGTGGCGAAACCAGAATGAGCCACGAGGCGGTAGCCCCCCTGTTCATGGCATGACAAACATTACCAACCAGATGCGTCTCCTGTAAGAACACCACATCAGGAGTCAGACGACGCAAATACTGCAGCACAACACCCCGTTTGATACGGTCCCCCAATCCGTTGATGTTCCATGACATCAATCTCAACCCGTCCCCCCCCCATCCCCTCCAGTAGATCAAGGGTCCCCCAGCAGATAGCGCCACACCCGAAACTGGACCAGAATCAGTACCTCGCCTTGAAAACAAAAAACACAAATCAAAACAACCCCTCCCACCCCCCAACCCCCCCCCAAATCCAACTCCCCCCACCCTGCACCCCTGCGGTCCAAAAAACCACCCCAACTTGCAGTGTGCCTGTCGCCCTACAAACCCCATTCTACGAGAAGACCCCGGAGGAGGAAAGGGACCCGTCCCCGACCGCCCCCCACACAGATCATAATGAAACAAAATGAACAAAAGAAGTAGAACCCAGCCGAACAGTACAAAATGGCAAAGTCAAGGACCAAAAGTCACTCCGAAGGGGACCCGCCACCCTCGGTACCGGAAAAGGGCCCAGGCCGGTCACCCCGGTCCGGCAGCGAATCCAGCCAGTCACTCACAGTCGCGGGAGAGTCAAAAAAGGTAGTCCGATCTTCGTGTTCCACTCGGAGCTTAGCAGGAAAAAGCATAGAGTACTTAAGACCCAGGTCACGGAGACGACGCTTCACCCCCTGGAAACCCATCCGCTGTTTCTGGACAAGTTGGGTGAAGTCCGGAAAAAAGTTAATAGACGAGTTCTCATGACGAACCGGGCCATGGACCCGTGCGGCCTGCAGAATCGCATCTCGGTCTCTGTAGTGGAAGAGTTTGGCAACAATAGGCCTCGGGGGGGCCCCCGGTCGCGGCCGACCGCCCGGAACTCGATGGGCCCGCTCCACGGCAAAGAACTTACTCAGGCCAGCGGGGGCAAGCTGTTTGAGGATGAGCTCCTCAACCAGGAGATCAACCGGGCGGTTGTCGGAGGACTCCGGAACGCCTATGACACGGATGTTATTGCGTCGAGCCCGTCCCTCAAAGTCCTCCAGCCGCCGGGCCATCTGATCGTTGGCCAACTTGAGGTCGCCGAGAGTGGTCCGCAGGTCCGACACATCCGCACCAAGGGTGGACGTCCGCACATCCAGCGCTTGAACCCTCTCGTTGGTCTTAGAGAGATCCGCCCGAATTAGTGTAACATCAATAGCCACCGTGTCGATTTTACGGGCCAAGGCCTCGTACTGCGTAGCGATGGTCTCCTTGATGCCGTTAATGGCGCCCATGATGTCCTGCAGGGACAGATCCGGGGAAACGGACGGGCCACCACCGGCATCGTCCGGGGGGACACTGGCTGCTCCAGGGGACCCTCTGCCATGAGTGTAGCGGTCCATGTTGTTCGTCTGGACCGGTCCCCCACGGAGGGATGTCTTAGTCTTACGCCCCTCGGGGCCCCCCCTGCCTCCCATGAGGACCACGCTCGCCAAAGGGGGACCACCGATCAAGTGTCGAAGGGGCACAGGCAGAGCAGACAGGAGCCGCAATGTGGCGGCGCGAGGGGACCAAAGTCAATGGGCACACTGGTAGCAGGCAAAGGCATCAAGCAGAGGCCAAGTAAACACCCAGCCGCACCAAGCAATTCCACCGTCCAGCCCCTCAGAGATCCAAAAGTGAAACCGAAAGTGATGGAGCGGCCACTGGCACAGCTCTGCTGCCGTTGTTGTTCAATTACGCCCCGGCTCCACAGTTCACCCTCGCACCGGGCACTGCCATCGGTTGGGCCTCAAAAGTTCAAGCCACCATAGATCAGGATTCCCAGGTCCGATTTGATTTCTGAAAGGAGGTCAGTGTTCAGCCAGCATTCATCTTCCAGATTCCGTAAACCGAGTCAGGATAAAATCAGGATAAGTTCAGAGGAGCAGCGAGGGTTCGGGGAGCCCTGTGCTCACGCGACCATCTTGGATGCGCGCTAGGCTCCTCCCCCCATGGCAATATTGTTAACGTCATGTTGGGATGTGTTCTTGTATCTGTCCCTTGTGTTGGCTTCCCAAATCTATTCGTCCTTGAGCTACTTCTGTCCATCCACTCTCAATCTTGATTCTGTGTGTGAGCCTGCGTCTCACATCCCTGAGCTTATAACTAATAACTTAACTAACAAACTTGCTTACCTGGTGTGGACAGAACCCCTGTAACTTCACCCCCCACCCTGCTATCCTGCTTGACAGGTTTAAAACTACCCACCTGCCCAACCTGCAGAGAGCCTGTCGCCCTATAGAACTACCTCACGTTAGGGTGGGCTGGAGCTTCATCTTCACTCCGCTCTCATGCACACTTCCAGCCCTTCCATGTCATTTGAAATTTGTTACCCAGTGCAGTGTCTCGGTAGCCAGTGTTTATCCCGTGATTACTTTACATCTGCTCTCACCCCCTGCCTAATCCCTTCCCGCCCAAGATCAGGCCACACATTACTCTCTTTTCAGGTGGTGCCGCTTTCAATGTTCATCGTACATCGACCTCTTTGCTGCTCAGCCTCTCCGGTCGGTCTGAGACCCCAGATCCCTGGGATTTCCTATCGTCCCTGTTTGTTGCCACCTTTTGCTTCACTTCACGCCAACCTTCAAGCCACTCCCAGGTTTCCTCCGGCATGGTGAAGCACCAAGACTTCCCTTCTGCTACGACTCGTAGTTGCGCAGGATAGAACATCATGTACTTAATTTGTTTAGTTCATATCTCTTTTTTGACAGCCTCAAAACTGCGACGTTGCTTTTGTACTTGAAGTGTAAAGTCCGAGAAGAAGCGAATTGTTGAATTTTCGTAGTGTAAATTCCCATGAGTTCTGGCTGTTTGCAGAATTTCTTCTCTATCCCTAAAATTGAGGACTTTGGCGATGATTGTTCTAGGGGGTTCCCCATGTCTGGGTCTTGGGCCTCCAAATTACTTTTAATTTCATGAGCAGGGGTAATTGCATTATTATTGGTGATTCGGCATCATAGAGTAGTGCGGAATTACCAAAATTAATCTGGCATAATTGAAATTTGGCCCCGGCCTAATTGTGAGGTTTGTGTTTTTTTTTCAACTGCCGATGCAGCAGGACCCATCCCACTTAAAACTGTGGTGAAACAGAGTCTCTTAAGTAGCTACCGGTAACTTAGCCATTGTTATGCCTGTGCCTCTGAAAGGGTGGTAGATCAAAAAGTCAATTAAAAACCACACGTTTGCATCTGAAAGGCTGTGAGGGCTACAGCCATGTCAGTCAAGAGTCAGACCGTTGCCTCTGAAAGGTTATAGGATTGTGACAACATTGATCAGCGGTTAAAACAAAACAGCTGCTCAGCTCTGGTCTGAGCCTTTTACCTCTCCAAAATGTTTCAGATATGAGGTATATCTCCCACTGACAGACTTCAATTAGATATGGGCAGAGTAAGCAGCGGCAATCTCTGAATCGCGCTTTGATCTACGGGACACTGCTTTTGCTACCCACGAGCTCAGCTGTTCTGTAGACAGCGGGAGGAAAACGCATATGGCTCAAAGTGCTCTTTCAGTACTGTCCAGTCCTTCCCTGGTCCCATATAAGACAAGGAGGACTGACCGCCCCAGCACTAGGCAATGCCCTCTGGACTGTAAGCACGGGGGCTGTGTTTTAGGGCCACTTGTTCACCTCTAGCCCCGGGTGCTTTCTCCACCTACTTCATCGTCAGACAGAGGAGTAAGCATTGTAGCCCATGGTGGAGTAAGCACTACAGTCCATGGCCTTCTTCATCTTTTTAGGATACTTTGATCTATCTTGTCCCCAAGGAAAATGAAACTGTGTAAAAATTATAGACCAATTTTGCTGGTAAATGTAAATTGTAAATATTTGCTAAAATTCTCAATACTCTTCACTGTGGCCGGGCAGCAGTGGTCCTCATTACTCTTTACCGTGACCAGACAGCGATGGTCCAATGGCTGGGGACAGTCCTGGTTTGGTCAGTGTGGTGGTCACACTCACACTGATCCGGAGATGCAGTTTGGACTACACCCCACATGTGTCAGTTGTCAAATAATAGTCTCTGTGGGACTTGGACCGTGGAGCTGGTCATAGGCATGGCTCTCACTCTATTTCAAAACTTGTGGAGTGGTGAGGATGCAGTCTCAACACAGTGCCTACCCGTGCGGCACAAAATGTTGCACATCATTTTAATGCGTCATTGTCAGGCTGGGCATTGACTCAGCTTTAACGCTGGGGATGGCCAGATGTGTCTGACACACAGGCACCTGAACCCATGAGTTATTCATTTCTGATACAGCCAAATGGAGGCTAAGGCCCCAAAGCAAGAGCCAATGAGCTTGTTATATGGCTCTCATGAAGCTGATTAACTGCTATGATGTAGCAACAGAGGGAAATAAAGGTTATTACACAATGTTGCTACATCAAAACTCATAAAGGAATTCCAGGCCTTGCTGTTAGGCCTCTCACTGTGCCTGTCATGTAGTGTCATGCAAGTCCAGCACCAACAGGGTGGTGTGTGAGGGTGGCAGGATTCCAGGTCACAGGTGAGTAGACGCGCTTTAAAAGTCCCTGATTGATTGATTGAGGTACTTTTTAATGTTTGAGGGTGGAAAGTAATGGTGAGGGTGGTATGGGAGGATGGCACAGGTGTCCTTCGTTTTTTTGCCTATGGGTAGTGACGACCAGAGGGTGGTGAGGGGGGTAAGGTGACCAGGCGTAACACAGGATGGGGGGATGGGACTGGTGAGCATGTTATGTATGGCTCCCCATGACTCATCTAATGCTACATAGCTGTTGAAAGCTGGGGCACATGATTGGGGTGGGACATACATAATATACAATTATTGATGGGTAATAGTGAATGACGGGGATGTTTATCAACTTCTGTCATAGATGGCATGTGCTTTGCTCTTGTTGACTTTGTTGTTGGTTGATTTCCTGGTGAAAAACACTCCTGTTATTCAATGTTATCCATTTATAATTCTATGTTTACTTGTGTGATTACAGTAGATTAGATTCTTATGCAAGAATACATTTGAGCTTCATCAAGACAAGAATGTGACTCACTCCATTTCAGTGCTGCAACATTGAGCTACATATGCTAAAATAAAAATGCCATTTTTGAATTCACAAAGTAAATGAGTGTGGGAGGCATGTGAAGAGGAGGACATATGGTTGTGTGACTAAATTGCAAATTGCAGCATCAGGGTGAATGTATTTAAATCTCAGCTCCCTCACTGACTAGATTGTGGAATCCTTTACAAAACCCTTTGGAAGGCTCGTTGGATATCATGGTGCACTGTAAAATAAATATTTATAGCATTTTAGTATATGATGGAAACAAACATGTTGTAAAATGCACCATTTTCCTCATAAAAAAAAATTCCCCTAGTTGTTCTTGAGGACTGCTTTTGGTTCCGTCTGGCCAAAATCCCTTTACTGAAAGTAATCTTCGACGGTGAGTCCCTGAAGTCCTGATGATGATGTCAGCTTCTGAAACACACGTCCAGCAGGTATGGAAAGGATCAGGGCATGACTGGGAACCCAAAAAGTTAGTAAGGCCAGCCCCTGTACAGTGCATAGCCATAGCGAGCGCAGCGAGCGAACCTGCCCACTTCAAAGGGGAGTTTTTGAGGGGGGGTTCCCCCAAGCAAATTTGGGGGTAAATGGTGCATTCTACAACAAATTTGTCATAATATTTTCAATTGTTTTAGCTTTTAAAGCATAATAAATGATGACCTTACTGTGCACCAGAACATGACAAATAAATAGAAAGGTGCAGAACATAAATCGTTATGGTTCAATAAATCCATCAACATAGACCCATCCCACGAATTTTGAAAAACCCGGGCCTCACAATATCTACCCGTCACCCTGTCTCCTTCTGCACACTAGCGGAACAATGTTACCTTCAACCTATGGATTTCAATAACTTTCTAAACCTAAAGGTATCCCGTCGTGGTATCAAACAAGCCACATAGTGCAGACTGCCTGACCTTTCTCCAGAACTTCACACATAAACCCCATACATGCTCTATTATTTATAAAACACAACAAAAATTGCTAAAAACCAGAATACAAGCTTATTAAACAAGCATTTGCAATGCAATAGGTCTCGCATTTACAAGAGTTATAGCTATTGGCAATGCATTAGCTAAAACTCTCACAAATTCAGGGGCAGATTTACAAGAAAGTGACGCATCTGTAAAGATGCGTCACTTTCCCTGCGCCAGCCTGAGAAACCCTTGTGCCACTATTGATGCGCCGTATTTAAAATACGGCGCACCATGGCGCAAGGATTGACAGATGCGTCAGAAATTCTGACGCACCTGTTGATGCAAAAGTCACGCATTGCTGGAGTCGTGTCGCAAGCACAACGTAACTCCAGCAATGCCGGGGGAGGCCTATCCCCATTGTGCTGCGTCACTCCTTATGCCTGCGTCTAGCAGGCGTAAGAATTTGACGCAGTGGCATCCTAGAAGTGGCGCAGTGAAATCTTGTAGATTTCACTGCGTCACTTCTAGGAGGCTTTTTTGCGTTGGAACGCCCAACCTGCATACATTGAGTTTGAGTTTGAGTTTGAGTTTAAAAGCACTTTTAAAGCGCACGTATACCGGCGGTTTCTTGGCGCTGTAGCTAGTGGGGACTGAGGGTTAAGAAACAGGGAGAAAGGAATGGGCATTTATTCAAAGGATTTTGTGAATAGGTAGGTTTTAAGGTTTTTACGGAATTGGGGATAGAGGGTGCTGGCACGAAGATGAAGGGGGAGGGAATTCCAAAGGGTTGGTGCTAGAATGGCAAATTTGGAGCCGCCCCACTTCTTTCTCCGGAAGCGAGGGATGGTGAGGAGGGACTGAGAAGAAGAACGTAGGTCCCTAGAGGGGACATAGGGAACAATCTCAGAGGAGATGAAGGCAGGTGCCAGGTCCGATCGGGCCAGGAAAGTGATGGATGCGAGTTTGAATTGAATTCTAGCCCGTACTGGGAGCCAGTGAAGAGATTTTAGAAGTGGGGTGGAGTGGTGGAATTTAGGAAGGTTGAAGGCTAGGCGGGCTGCCTGGTTTTGGATCTGTTGTAGGCGGCGCAAACTGTATGCAGGGATGCCGGCATACAGAGCGTTCCCGTAGTCCAGGCGGGACACCACCATGGCCAGAATAATAAGTTTGAGAGCGGAAAAAGTAAAGAAACGGGACACCTTGCGAATAGTACGCAGTGAGAGAAAAGAAGAAGATACCACAGAGCTAACCTGGGAGTGAAGGGTGAGTTGAGAATTGAGCTTAATGCCTAGTGTTTTGACAGAGGAGGAGGGGACAGGAGGGGAACCAAGAGAGGGAGGCCAGCAAAGGGGGGACCAGGGGCTGGAAGAACCGCCCGTCAATACCAACTCGGTTTTGTCCGGGTTAAGTTTGAGGTGATTGTGGCTCATCCAGTCCCTGATGTGAAACATGACAGTGTGGAAGTTGAGGACAGAAGAAGGAGAGGAAAGATCAAAGACCAGCTGGAGGTCATCCGCATAATTAAATACGGCGACCTCCATCTGTTGGAGAGAAAAGATAAGTGGGGCGATATATAGATTGAACAAAAGAGGAGAAAGAGATGAACCTTGAGGAACCCCGCACTGGACTTTCCGGAAGTCCGCTGTGAAGTCACCCAGGCGAACAGCCTGGGTGCAGTCGCTCAGGAAGGAGGACAACCAGACCAGGGCAGTCCCATCGATCCCCGCCGCCCTGACACGGGAAAGTAAGATGTTGTGGTCCACCGTGTCAAAGGCGGCTGAGAGGTCGAGGAGCACAAGGGCCTGGTGATGATTAGTGTCCATGCCCTCCCTGAGGGTGTCGAGGACCGACATGACCACGGACTCCGTGGAGTGTGCGGGGCGGAAACCAGCTTGGCGGGGGGCAAGGGCTCCATGTTTCTCCACAAAGGAGCTCAGAGCGCAGGTGACGTGGCGCTCGAGCACCTTAGCTAGAAATGGCAGGAGGGAGATGGGGCGGAAATTGGCAGGGACAGAAGGATCTGCCCCAGGTTTTTTCAAGATGGGCACAATTACCGCAGACTTCATGGAACAAGGAACTATGCCTTGCGCGAGGGAGCTGTTGAGGAGGTGAAGGGGGGGATCTGGACAGGAGACAAAAATGTGGCGGAGGATATGGGCAGGACAAGGATCAAGAGGGGAGCCAGATTTGATCAGAGGCACCAATGAGATCAGGTTTTCCCGAGTGATAGGGGGAAAGGTGGTTAGTTTGCCTTTGGGAGGGGGACATTGGGGATCAACAAAAGAGGGGGGGGGGTGGGGGGATGTTGGCCTTAATGGTGATAATTTTCTGGATGAAGTAATTATTAAGAGAAAGACAGAGGTCATTCGACGGGGCAGGTTTAAGCGTTGTTCTGTCCGAGAATGCCAGGTTGTGAACGATGGAAAAGATCTCCTTGGACTGGTTCTCCACTGCTAAGATTTTGGAGGAAAAATAAGCTGTTTTGGCCTCCAGGATGCTTTGTTTGTACTGGTTAAGGATATTGATATATTCCAGTTTCAAAGTGGGGCAGTAGTTTCTCCTCCAAGCCCGCTCTGCGCGGCGAACAGTAAGTTTGGTGGCTTTAAGCTCTTGGTTAAACCACCGGTTGGCGTCTTTGTCGCGTTTAGAGGTAATGCGCTTGAGCGGGGCAACGGAGTCGCAGCTGCGGGAGAGCCACTGGTCTATAGCATCAGCCTGGGAGACGGTGGTGAGGCCCTGAAGAGGCGGGAGAGAGCCAGCAAGGAGAGAGGAGAGATTCTCAAGGTTGACTCGGCCCCATGATCGGACCCAGATGTTTTTGGGTCGGGGGGGCATAGCTGGGGGAAGGATAGGAAGGAGAAATGAAATCAAATGATGGTCGGACCAGGTGCAAGGGGAGATAGATAAGGATTCCACAGGACAGTTCAGGGACCAGATTTGGTCAAGCTGGTGACCCTTGATGTGAGTGGGGGAGTGAACATGGGGAGTGAAGTTAAGGGAGTGGAGGGTTTCAGAGAAATCCTTAGATGACAGACATTCGGCAGGATCGGAAGGCCAAAAATTAAAGTCGCCGAGGAGCAGGATGGAGGAGTTGTTGATTGCAATGGTAGTCAGGACCTCCAAAAAATCTGGGAGAAACTGCACGGGGGACTGAGGAGGACGATAGGTAAGGAAACAGGTAAGAGGAGGGGAGGTGGATACTGTGCGAATCACCAAGAATTCGGTGGTGGCAATGTTAGGTAGAGGGAGAATTTGAAAGGGGAAATCGGTGCGTGCGATGACTGCCACGCCGCCCCCGGCTCTGCCCGAAGGGCGGTCAGCCCTGAGGGCGTAGTAGGAGGCAGGAAGAGTGGATAGGAGTGCGGGGAGGGAGTCATCGCAGAACCAGGTCTCAGTTAGGAAAAGGAGATCTGGGGCCTGTAAGTCCAGTAGGACCGAGAGTTCGTGCGAGTGGGCAACAGCAGAACGGGTGTTGAGGTAGAGAGCTGTGATAGTTTTAGGGTTTGGCGGAGGAGCAGGCCTACAGGTCGTAGGCGGGGTGTCCAGAATAGGAGGGGGGTGAGGGAGGGGAGAGAGGGAGGCAATGCCGAGAGCAGAGATGCGAGAGCTGGTACTGGTCGTGATGGGCCAGGGGCCCTGGTAGCTGCGAAGTAGGTCCGGGCTATAGGTGATAGGTGGGGCAGAGTGTAAGGCCCCTAGTCCCGGCCAGTCGCGGACGGGCGCAGACGGGCTTGCCTTAGGCGCGCCTTCGGCAAAAATTACGCAAGGGGCTTGTAAATCTGCCCCGTAATACTTATTGCATTGCAAATATTTGTTTGTTTACTAGCGCCCATGCAGTGCTTTCACATTCATGGAGTCTGCGCCCCTTTCTTTAGATAAGCCGCGTCTAAAGAAAGGGGCGTGGCCGAAATTAAAGTGAAACCGCAGCATGGGGCGATTTGACAAAAAAAAGCATCTGTTTGTCATACCATAACACCTGCATATACTTCTATTCACATCCGTGCAGCTGGACTCTCACTGGCATGCACACCTGCAAA
The DNA here is from genome assembly GCF_964204655.1 of Triturus cristatus. Lineage (NCBI taxonomy): Eukaryota > Metazoa > Chordata > Amphibia > Caudata > Salamandridae > Triturus > Triturus cristatus. The sequence goes on from NC_140592.1 coordinate 1,190,290,195, forward strand.
TCCAAAGCAGGAGGCAACACATCCTCATATCACCCCAAAGAATGGAATGACTTCGCTCACCACATCCCGTTCTAGCTGCTGCCTCCTGCTGGCAGGTAAATGCCCACATGTCGGATTGACTGCAATCTGTGAGCGAGAGGCCATTTAAGAGAATGTGCACGGTTACTTATCGGGGCAAGATGGCGGCCGTTGATACGGCTGTGTGAGCTGGGCTAACAGCTCCGGACTAACCAGGGACAGAATGATGGCGGATTGACGGCGGACTGACCTACTACGCTACGTTATCCTGCATTTACCGCATTGTGCATCGATATGCTCTGGCGACTTCTGCGGTATTCTCCATCACTGTCCGCGGCAAGAAGGCTTTGGACGCAGGCCCGGGTCGTAGGACGGCCGTGGCGGGGTAGCGGCGAACCAGCAACGATTCTCAGGATGCCGCAGAAGGCTGGGCGTGGCAAAGCTCGCGGAGCAGCCGAGAGCGGGACCACTAGCGGCACAGCTGCTAGCAACTCGGCGTTTGGAGGAAACACTAAAGGGAAAGCTACAACCCCGGCGGAGAGGAAGATTGAAGGGGGTAAGCGTACTATTCCCCTAGTCCCTACAATTTTTACTAACAAAGGCAAGAAAAACGCTGCTCCTTCACTTGTCAATATTGAAAATAACAAAACAGCAGGACTCAATCTTCTCTCGCAGAGTGCAGCTGTAATTGGTGAGAAAATGCCAGAGCACGATGCTTCAGATAAATCACAGACTGAGTTAATAAATGCAGATGTAACTGAAACATCAATTTTACGAGCAGCACTGATCGCTGGAAGTGGTGTAACTATAGATGGACTGGAGGGGAAAAAAGATATAAAAGATGGAGTATCTGCTAATACAGGCAATATAATGAGCACTCAGATGCCTGTGGCTAACTTAGCTCCAAAACACCAAGTTAAGGCACCACAGCAGGAGGGTGCTAAGGATTTGGATTCTGGCGACTTTTTTTCTCTCTCTGGTTCATCTGACGGTGAGCTTGATTTATCAGATTGCGAGAGCCTTGTGGCTAAAATGAATGAACGCCAGGCGAGTGAGTGCCAAGAGGTTGAAAAAGAAAAATGGAGCAACGCGGCTGTTGAAAACCCTCAAACTGTACGGAAAAAGAATAGCCACAGGGGCCCAATCACTCTAGCCACTCCCGAAGAAGAATTAGAGAAATTACAATGGGATTATTCATTTACCCCACAATTTGAAGCGGTCATTGGTAGTGCTATAAGTCCGCTAGATGCTGCTGAAAATGTTTCTTTGGCAGATATATTTCAGAGCATTAAAGCACATAGGGAAGAACCCAGAGCGGAAAGCCAAAGGGTGCAGGGTGCTTGCAGCAAACTGCAGAATACGGTGAGATGCATAGAGAAATCCTGTGCTGAGTTCACGGCGCGTTTTACGGAGGCTGAAGCGAGAATCTCCAGCTTAGAAGATGAGCTAGCTGCTCAGAAAATTATTACAGAGACTCTAAGCGCAGCAAAAAATGATACTGCGTGGAAACTAACTGACTTGGAAAATCGCTTGCGCAGGAATAACCTACGCGTTATTGACATTCCGGAGGGGTTGGAAGGATCTGATGTTTGTCAATTTATCATTGATTTGTTTATTGAAGCCTTTCCTACCTTAACTCAATGGGACTGGAATACAGAGATATTGCGCGCTCATAGATTTCCCTTTATTCAACGAGTTAGACCTAATCAAACACTAGGTCCACCTCGCCCTAGAGCTATTTTAATTTCTGTTAATAATTTTCTAGCAAGAGAGGCCATATATGATTTAGCCCTACCTGACCGAAAAAAATTGGGTAAAGGGGTTGAGTTTTTTGTGCACCCAGATTATTGTCCAGACACAGTTGAAATTAGATGGAAGTTGCGACAGCTTATTACACCTTTTCATAATAAAGGAGCTCAAGCGTATCTTTTAAATTCTGCCAAACTTAAGATAGTGAGTAAGAATCAAACAAAGTTTTTCACCTCAGAAGCGGCAGCTAAGATATTTCTACTTTCACTATAATATTATATTGGAAAGGTACTTTTTTTTTCTCTCTGGTTTATCTTTGGCATTTTGAATGGGCCTGTAGTGTGCTTTTTTGTCAGATAAAATAATTTGTAATCTGCTAAATGCTGTTTCTAAGTATATATTCATTCTGCCACCGCAGGGTTGGTCCGGGGCAGCTCGGCGCGATACATCCTTGGGACCATTGGTTCTAATGCCTCGTTGAAGGGGAGGGAGGGCTGGGGGGGAATGGGGTCTCGGCTGAGACCGCATTGTTGGGTGGTTTGGGTGGCTGATAAGGATCGGGGGGGGGGGATTTGCTTGGGAGTGGTGGGAGGGGAGACTTGGGGGGGTTGGGGGGTTGGGTAAAAAAAAAAATGCTTGTTTTTGACATAATTGACACAAGTATTCTCAGTTCTGTACAGCTGGTGACAGATATGTGTTTTTATATTGTGTGTTACTTTTTTTATTTGGATTTGATTTTCAAAGGGTCCATTGATCATAATGAGCCTTTGAAAAATAAGGCTGGCAATGTAAAAAAAAAGTATCCTAGTGGCAAGATAATAATGAGAAAGTTGATATTAGTAAATAATGGCTAGATCGGTTATTCGTATAGCTTCTATTAATATATGCGGTCTTAATGATAAAAACAAAAGAAGAAAGCTCCAAGAAGATCTTAAAATTCTGGATATAGACCTGTTATGTCTGCAAGAGACGCATATAGCTAGTAGAGATAGCAATTTATTAGATAGCTTGGGGTTTAAAAGACTTGTTCATACCACACAGGATTGTAGGACAAAGGGTGTTGCTGTACTATCTAGAAATAGCAGCATTAGATGCGATAGAAAGATCGCGGATAGGCTGGGAAGATGAACCTTAATGACCATTAAATGTGGATCAAGTGTGTTTACTTTAGGCTCAATATATTCTTCTGTACTAGATGATCCTTCAGTTTTGAGATATATTGCAATGGAGCTTCCATCATGGCCAGCACCTTATGTCTTATGTGGGGATTTAAATATAAATGGTGCCAAAAAGGCAGATAGTATAGCGACCGTAGAACGCAAACCACAAACACGTAAAGCACTTAACGATCTGATAACTGACTTGGGACTCATCGATGTCTGGCCTAAATTAAGGGCCCCGGATCTGGGATTTACTTATTATTAGAACATTGGAATGTTGGGAGCTCCATTGAAAACAATGGAGCGCTCCGGGCTTATAATGGCTGGTATAAGCCCGGAGCGCCAACATTCCAATGTGTCTTTGTTCACAGCTCTGGCTGTGAACAAAGACTTCAGGGAGCCGGAGGGGATTTGAATCTCCTCGTGCTCCCTGAAGGCTTCGTTTTGTTAGAACATTCTGCCCTCTAGTGGCAGAATGTTCTAATAGCCTTATAGCCCTTCGTAGCAGGGCTATACCGGCTTTTAAAGTCCCGCTGCTGTTGTTAAAGTCCCTCGCCTTCGGCTCGGGCCTTTAGCGCTGCAGCGGGCCTTTAACAGCCGGTATAGCCCGCTACGGCGGGCTATAAAGCTATATTCAGCCCCCCATCAGAAGTTTGCCAGGCTCGACTATTTTTTAGTTTCCCCCTTGCTATTAAAGGAAGCAAAAATTGAATTATATCCAAGGGTTCTATCAGATCATAATCCTTTAGTTCTGCAAATTCCCTTGGATGGTATGGTAAACATAGGTAAAAAATGGACATTTGAAAGGGCCATTCTTTTAGATAAAGATTATAGAGATTATATGAGAACTAGAATAGGGGTATTTTTTAGGATAAATAATAGTACTGCATCTCCAGGGATTGTTTGGGACACATTCAAGGCTTGGATACGAGGTGAAACTATTAGTTTTGGTGCGCTCAAAAAGAAGAAACATATCTTGCAAGTTAAGAATCACTATCAGAAGCTTTCTCAGCTGGAAACAGAATTAATAGCTAAAGTGGGAAATAAGACTGAACTAACAGGAACTTTGGACTTAATTTCAGTAACTAAAACTGCTCTAAGCGATTTGTATTTAAATAAGCTAGCTGGCATTTACCTAGCTAGAAAGCAAGATTGTTACGAATATAGCGAGACGGTTGGGCGATTACTTGCAGTTAGAACTAGGCAACAGATATCTGCTCGACATATAGATCAAGTTAAAAACATCAATGGCGATATAATTTCTGATGAGAAAGAAATTAGAGATTTGTTTAAAGATTATTATAAGGCCTTATATACAGCAGATACCTCATTGGACACAGTTTGCGACCCTTTTTTTCTCCCCAAAGTAAAATTAACAAATGAGGAGGCATCTCATCTTGATTTAGAAATTTCGTATGAGGAATTACAGAAAGCGTTATTTGATTTACCGTCGGGTAAAGCTATGGGTATAGATGCTATACCATTAGAGTTTTATAAAACTTTTTTTAAGGAGACACGAAGGGAGCTTTTAGCTCTCTTCAGCTCTGTCAAAGGTGGAGAGGCCCCACCGCTGTCTTGGGGGCTGGCAAATATTGTTGTATTTCTAAAGAAGGAGAAGGACCCGTTAAATATGGGCTCCTATAGACCAATCACTCTTTTAAATAGTGATACTAAATTATATTCTAAGATTTTTGCCTCACGTCTCAATGGAGTTATGTTACAACTTGTTTCCCGATGGCAACATGGATTTATTCAGGGAAGGGGGACAGAGGATCATATTAGAAGACTCATTACATTATTGGATGCCTCCGATGTTTCAAAGCTTCCCTTAGCGGTTACTTTTTTAGATGCAGGAAAGGCGTTCGATCGCGTTTCCTGGAGCTATCTGTGGACATGCTTGGAAGCGAATAATTTAGGTGAAGGCTTTTTCAGGGCAATTCAGGCTCTTTACCATAAACCATTAGCACAGGTTCAGATTATGGGTTGTCTTTCCGAACCCTTTTCTATAGAAAGAGGGACAAGACAAGGCTGCCCATCCTCGCCTTTGCTATATGCGTTATATATGGATCCTTTCCTTAGACTTTTGGAGGCCTCTGAGAATATATCCCCTTTTATTTTGAACGATTTTGCCACGAAAATTTTGGCATATGCAGATGATGTCGCAATTGTGACTTCGGAATTATCTAATACGTTGGTCGAAGTTGAAACTTTGGCAGAAAAATTTGGCAGAGTTTCTGGGTACAAGCTTAATAGGGGTAAAACTCAGATCTTACTAAATAAATATTTGGCCTCTACGGATGAAAGAATAGTAGAGGAGGCAATATATCTTGGGATTAGAGTAAAGGCCCAAACGAAGGAAATAGTCGATGTTAATCTTACCCCTATTATTTTGAAAATTCAGAAGGATATGGGTCGATTGGATAATTTGAAATTATCTATAATAGGGAGATGCAACCTGATTAAAATGATTGTCCTACCAAAGCTTCTATATATTTTTCGCACAATACCTTTAGAAATTCATAATATTTGGTTCCGGCAACTGGACCGCGAGATCGCTAGATTTATCTGGTCTTTTAAAAAAACACGTTGTGCAAATTGTTTTTTAACACTCCCGGTGGAAAGAGGAGGATTTGGATTACCCGATATTAGACTGTATTATCTAGCAGCGTCATTTAAATTCTATTGGCCTATGTTTCGAGCAGATAATAAGGCTTCTCTGATCTTGAAAGATGTTCCCTCTATATTTGAAATCTTAATGGGTCAGGATGCCAGAGGATGCCTATTAAAAATATATGAGCCTAGCTATTTTAAAAAGACACGATTTAAGATCTTGATCACAGCATATTAAAATTGGACACATGTTAGAAAAAAACTTGGCATGGGCAGGTTTAGTAGATATACCCCATTTTTAGATAACACCCAGATCTCTGCAACGCTGTTTGACGGATATTTAGCGAGGTGGATAAAGGCGGGGGTTTGTAGAATTTCGGATCGATTGGTCGGTGACCAACCAGCCACATTTGAAATAATTAAAAACAGATTTAATCTTAGTAATAGAGACTTCTTTAAATTTCTACAATTGAGGGATTTTATTACTAAAAAAAGAGGTGGTTTAAAATGCTATTCTGTGATACCTCTGTTGGAGGCTATTACCAGTGATTCTCCTCCATCAATCTCCGAACTTTATAAAATATTTCTCGAAGGGGTTCCTGATGATATCGAGAAACACTCTGTAAAATGGCAGGAAAGGCTCGAGATTACAGACTCAGGGTTGGAAAGAGCTGTTGTTTTGGCCAATACTGTATTAACCACAGCTAATCTTAGGGCGCAATGTTATAAGACATTTTTTGATCTTTATATTACCCCTTCGAATATCGCTAAATGGGGTGGTGCGGAGGGTATCTATTGTTTTAGATGCAACATTTTGGGGGCGGATCTGGTGCATATCTTTTCTACATGTCCGGTTTTGGATAATTTAAGGCAGGAGGATAAAATATTCTTAGAATATGTTTTGAATAGAAATTTTCTGCTAACCCCCCAACTTATGCTTTTGGGTGTATCTACACCAGTAGATAATAGCACTGAGTTTTTATTTATTGCTATGTCAATACTTAGATTATGTATTGCCTCCTCGTGGTAGATCCGCTACCACCTACTTTTGGACAATGGAATATGCGTATGCTCCATATATTCAATTTGGAGAAAGCCCTCTATATCCGAAAAGGGAAAAAAGGGAGAATCAAGGGACTCAAGATCTGGAGACCACTTAATGACTGGATTAGTGAATTTGACTAACAAAAGCTATACTTCTTTTTTTTTTTTTCTCTTTGATTCTGACAGATGGATAACAGTATCATTTTTGTATTTGAAGTGTTAATGTATAATCCGAAAATGTCAAATGTTGTCTGTCCCCAGTTTGTTTGTATGTATTTACGAGCATGAATAAAAAATAAAAATAAAAAAAAGGTTACATAATAAGAGAATGTGCACGTCTCAAAGACTAATGCCCAGCGCCCTCAATTCACACTGACTGGTTTTCCGAAGTGCTCCACAAGGTCAAGTTTAGAGGTCAAGACATCAGGCAGAAGAGATCACAGAGGACATGGCACATGCAAGCGACTGATTTCTCCTCAAATCTCAAGTCCGTGAAATGGACAATTTACTTTGTACGGTACAGTGTAATGACTGAAATTGATGACATCTATAAACTTGAGCTTTGATATCAAGATTTGTGGGGGGGGAAATCTGATTACATACAGATGAACATTTCAAACCTGTGGCAGCACATTTCAAATGTATTCATTCACGCTCCAGAATAAAGTTAAGGCATACGTGAACAGTCTCATGTAGCAGCAGCCTGTCCTTGAACCCGTCATTTGACTCACCCCATGAGCCTCCTCAGTAACCCCCATTACCATCCCTGAATAGACATGCAGACCAAAACTTTTACCATCAGTCTTTACAGGGCCATTTTGTCAGGTTTAGGTGGCTGTATGTCTGGCTACACTGTTGAATATGTAAGAGAGTAGTCCACATCACGTTACCAGGTGCTGTGTTCGCAGGTCACAAAACATCACCTAATACTGGTTTGCAGGGCTAGCTTTAGCGCGGATGGTGCCTGCTGCGACAATCTTTTTTGGCTCTCCCCCCATGACCTCCTCCTCGGATTCCCTCACTACTACCCAGCAAAAGTGCCCCTCATCTCCTCATGGCCCCTCTCTGACATATATTTGTTTAAAAGCACTGGTAAAGATTGGAGTTACGAATCCACTCAGCTATCCACATAAAATACAGATCTGTTCTTTGCAGCAGGCACATTAACCCACTAATGTATGGGGAGTCAAAACTGCCACTGACCAGTCAAAACCCTCTAGCAGGAACACTAATCACAAGAGAGATATCTTTACATTTTTATTGCTGCCTGAAACCTGAATGCAGGCGAAGCACTGCAGCGGGTGCTTTTAAATTGGAAGTTATTGATAAACACAGCGCCCCCCCTGAGGTCAGTCCCCCCCCCCCCCTCTCCCCCCCCCAGATCAGAGCCCAGTGAAGCTGCACCAGTCCAACCATCCTAAAGACGACCCTGCTGGCTTGCCATATTGAATTCCTGTTCACAAAGTGTAAATCAAAATGTGAAGAGATCCCTGTTTGAAATCTTCACTTGCTGCCAGAAAGGGCAATATGGCAGCAATAACATTACCCCTTGAACTTCTTTTGTTAAATGCGGAGTTGATAAACGCTTAAAACCCCTACTCTGCTTTTGTGCACAGCAGATCACAGGGAGTGTTTGGCTTCGATACATCCTTTTTTATGGACTTTTGCTAGTCTAATAGCTTGTAATTCATGTCTTTGGGCTCCATAAAGATGCCAGTACTCGGTTATGATGATGATAACCACAATGGCGTAAGAATAGCCCCCGCGTCTCCCGCGGGCAACGCGGCTCCTGAGCTCTAGCGCCCCCCCTTCGATACTTTGCATGGGTGGTGGGCCTCTGACCTGAGAGCCCCGGACTGGATCCGGAGCGTGGGGGCCCCTTCCATGTTCATAGCGCTCTTGCCATTCGTATGACCTCTGGGCGCTGGAGAACCAGAAAATGGGAAATAGGTTATAAGGGAGGGGAGACAAGACTAATATGTTGGTTGGAAAAAAAAAATAACAACATCCTGGAAAAGGGAAACACTCATAGGGAATGCAAGATTTAGTACAGCATGTGAAATGTAAGCAGGAACAACATGGTTCCCTTAACGCTTTTACACTCATTATTCAGAAACCATCGAGTGTTTTTGTTTTTTCTGAAAAGTTAAGAACATGAGTACAGGGCTGGAAGGGACCTGTTTCAATTTCCATTGCTTATACCCCTACAAAACGTAAGCAGTATGGTTTAAAAAGAGCACATCCCTGAGCACAGGGCTGCGGCACACATTATAAACTAAAATAAGGAAAAACGCCGATAAGGATCCCATTAAACGTTTTCTGTTTACGCATCAGCAAGGTATTGCAGACCCTCCAGGAATGAGGCAATTTTCCACCGGGGAAAACAATGCTGTTCAAAGAAAGAGGAGAAAGCAAACGTAGCGCTACACTGGGAAACTCTGTAAAGTGGCGCTAATGTGTGTGGTTGTGAATAAAACCAATCTGGCCACTTTGCGACCACTTTGTCTTGCTTTATTTAGTGTTTATTTTTTTATTTTTTTATTTTGAACCATTTTTTCTCTCTGCCCGAAGGTGCACTTTAGAAATGAAATGAAAAGCTCGACTCCTCCTCTCACACTCTCAGCCTATGTTCTTTGGGTAGCTTCCTAGTTGCATGGCATGCCTTGGAGTTAATGTGGACGCATTAGACATAAAAACATGTCAAAGTGTAACCCTCTTTCTATAGAGAACTATCTCAGCTCTTTGAATGGAAGGAATGGAAAATCATTGTATGGCAAAATCTCGGACGCTTTAGTAGGTTTGTCAAAAAGGTTTGCAGTGCAATTCCCATATTGTTTTATATATATTCAGCATTTCAAACTTTAATTTGGAAGGAAGATAAAGAAAGGGGAAATGTCCTTACAAAATAAAAGCCTAAAGCATAATCTGCTTTGGAGCATTTTAATAAACTTGTAAATAAAAACTGAAACATTTGGCTCAACAGATTAATTATTGCACTGCTCAAATATTGTAATCAGTGCAATGATTTAGACTCAGTACAAAACTGTAACATAATATTTCAGTTCAGTTACACCAGTGCAAATATTAGTAAGTAAATGTAGGCCACCCAACTTTTACCCGCGTTCGCACTTCTCGGTGAACATTGGTGAAGTCAAGGGACAGGCAAAGCTCACATATAAGCATCCAATTCTAGGCAGCCCCTCCTATTTGGAATGTTTACAAAAACGAAACTAGACTGAAGGAAAGTGTCTGCAGATCCCGTTGTCTCCTGAGACAACGTGCAACACTACAATCACCATTTTCAATTGAGAGCATTGAACACAAAATAAATGAGGGCCCGTAGGATCATCTTTTGAGCTGCTGGGCTCTCAATAAGTAGAAAAGCAAGTTTGCTTTTCAAGCTTGCAATGTGGTATAGCTTACAGAGCTGTTGACCTTGTGCCTGGGGAACAGGGATCGAGTCTTGGCGTCGTCTCTACAAAAAAATGCCAATACTAATCAATAAAATTAAACGGTGGCGGAGCAATTCAAAGGAAAAAAGACAGCCACGAAGTAGACAGAACACAGGAGAGTAAAGTGCTCGAACAGGCACCCTTGGAACATGTCTGATGAACAGGAAACCAAGAAATGCAAATGCCAAGCTTGTTGGGCAGGAACGGAAAAGTCAACCAAAACAAGAAGTGGCTACCATTGCTGAAGCTGGCGTCCTGCGAGGGCTGTGTACATTAAGTAAATAGTTCTCCTGAACTGCTAATGAAAGCTACAGAGCGAGAACACATGTAAGAGGGGCTGTCCTTAGGGGAGGTTACAACAAGAGAAAGGGAGATACTAAGGAGGGACTACTAAGCCTATTGACGAATCAAAGCCATCATTTACAAAGGACAGGAAGAGGAGCCAGTTGTAAAGATGAGCAGAACATTGGCGGAGATCAATGCCCATAAACTGAATACAGCATGTCTCAAAAAGACAGCACAAATGCTGCCTAGGCGAGACCTAAAAACAAGATGGGCTTTTTTTGACCCATCACCAATTCGGCTTAACATTGCAGAATGTTTACCTGCACAAAACCCCTGGAATGATAAAAAATGTGAAAGAAATATCAGACAATCAGTGCCTGATCAACTAACAAGGGGGCTGACCAAAAGCCCATGCGCTGTGTATGTTGATGCCATGAATTCTGTACTCTCTACCTTGAGCTAGATCTAAAAAATCTAGCTATAGCCAGAACTTAAAAGGACAAGCCAAACCTGAGATGGCCACCACATCTGGAGGTGGTCCGCTGTGACTGACAGCTACTGTAGCACTTCAGGGGAAATTCATTCTGCAACAATCAGAACATGTGCCACAGCTTTGAAGCCACATACTTGGAGTAGGCCTAGGTGGAATGTGAATTATGCTGGAGTAAACTGAGTCAATTTGAAAATTTTGCATTACTCTTGTGATGTGAGATTACCAAAAATTACGCAATTACAGCAGTTTGCATAATTTGGAGCAAAAATGTCTAACCAAGAGCACGGGATTAGGGCATAAGCGGCTGCTGCTGTTTCTGTTGTGTTGCAGTCAGCACTATTTTTTTGTGCAAAATGCATCCTCAGGTTACGTTTTTTACGCAACGGTGCATTTTGTGCCATTGTAAGGTTAAGATCCTTACATAATTCCGTGTAATCCTGTGTAATTTTCATATCAAATTATGCAAGCTACGTCCACCCAAAAGGGCACTTGTAATAGTAAACTGCCGGCTCAGCTAATAGAGCATCTTGGAGTAGGTCGTAGTGCTGTGCCTTAACAGGGGTACAGGAACACTCATTGACACAGTATGGTATCAGCAGCTGACAGCATGCATCATCATGAGGGCTAAGTAAAACAATGGGTGTTTGGGGAAAGAACCATCAGAAGGGTAAACAGGTGTGATTACCCTTAGGGACATGCCTATAATGAGCCCTCCAGCCAATGAAGATCTGGTAAACAGTTTCGCCAGTCTAGCAGCAAGTTTTGGTCATCAGTGATGTCACTGGCCATGTCATGAATGATGTAATAAGTGAGGTCATAAGCAGTGCATTGCAGAGGCATAAATTATAGTTAGCTCAAGTAACTATAACTGCTGAATTTCACTGGTTTTAATTCTATTTCTTAATTATAACGTCCCAGTAAACTTTGTTTTTTTAAGTGAATTTCTAAGGTTTTTCAAATTCTATTTCCTAACTATAAAGTCTCTGTAACCTTTGATTTTCTAAGTTTATTTCTATAGTTTTTTTAACTAGTAGTCCTGTTTGCAGAGTGGTCGAGAAAGGGAGCGGGTCTCCAACCAGCTCTCAGGAATCCTGCTCTGTCGGACTTACTGGAGGTAACAGGAGGGCTTCTGGGCCCCCGTGAACCCTCAACATCCAAAAGGACTTCATCCCCCCTATAGCAGTGCTCCAGGAGGCGTGTTTGCAGAGTGGTGGAGAAAGAAGCGTGGCTTCCAAAATCCTCTTAGCAACCGTGCTCTGTGGAACTTACTGGAAGTAACAACAGGGCTTGTTGGCCCCAGAGTTCACTTTGGAGCCAAGGGGACTTCATCCCCCAACCAGAAGTGCGCCAGGAGGCGCGTTTGCAGAATGGTGGATAAGGGGGCAGGGCCTACGCCGACTTGCTGGATTTTTCATTTGTGGCCCCTACCAGGCTGATTTTGGCCCCAGGAGCCCCACCCCCCAGGGCCCACATGTTTTATTTATTTATTTTTAAATAATTAAATAATGGGAGGAGCCCGCGCAGTTCCCCTACTGGGCCAATTTCAGCCCTGAAGTCCCCTTCCCCGGTGTCTGGCCTTTAATCTGGGAGCACTGGTCCCACCCAGGGCTCCCAGACTCTTTGCTGGGACCGCGGGGGAACCTGAAGACCCCCACCCATCCCTGCATCCTGAGGGATCCAATATTGCTTTTGGACAGAAGGAGATGCCAAACATGCAGGTCCCTCTTTCCAAAAGCAATTCTGCTCCGCTTTCAGGAAACGGGAGCATTTTAAATGTTCTCACATGCTGAAAGCAGAGCAGCTTTTGCTATTAGCTTGGCGGGACCGGTAATGCTCCCACCAAGCCATAGCAACCAGATATGTCCTGATACTTCAACTACATTTGCAACGGATAGTTTGAGTGGTAAAAATTCATCGACATATATCTAGATGAGAATTCAGTTTGGGGGGGTGGGTGAAACACTGTAAATGAGCGAAGGAGGAAGAGTGAAGCAGTGGTGTCTCGGAAGTGGGTGCTGGGTCGGGCAAAAGGACACACAAAGGTAACAGTGACAAGGAATGAGTGCATGATGGACAGAGCAGTGGTGGCTGATGGGAAGGTGTACTAAGAAGCAGGCAAGAGACTGGAGAAGGTGTCCAGTGCCAGGGGACTGACATGGGAGAGCTGGGAAAGTGACAGCATGGGTGGGTATGGGGTGCTGGTAAGTGAGCTGGACTGTTTAGGAGAGAATTAGTTCCCTTACGTTGGAAGGAACTGGAACAGGTGATTGGCTGAGGGAATGAGTGATGAGAGGGGTCTGGATAGGAACGAGAAGGGCAACATGAGTGCTGGCACTGAACAGTTGGCGAAGGAAGAGACGTGGACAAAGTGGCAAGTGGGGGGAAGGATTGGACAGATGGGAGAGCATGTCGTGGAATGAAGAAGGCCCTAGCAGTGAGCATGGCATCTGTATTAATGCAACCCACTATCTTTAGGATGGCCATTTTATTAGGATCAAAACAGCCAATCACATGGCAGGAGGTCGACCTGGATCAAGGAGTATCAGTGTGCCGTCATTAAGCTGACAGGAAAATAGGCAGCATTCACTCTTTGACAGAAACGTTTTAAGGCAGAGGCACAGTGGGCTCTGGTTTAGGGCCCCAGACTTTCAGGGGGGCCCTGGTAGAGCCAGCTCTGTTCCACCGAGAGTCTTGCCCCAATGACCTTGAATAAATCCTAAACGAATGTTTTTAAATACCGTTTTCCTTTCATTTATTTTTAATGTGGGTGATGTGTGAGTCTATTACAGACATTTTGCAGAGACATGTTGTGTTTAGGTTTCATGCAATATCCATAAATAGTTTCCTTAAAGATCAAAATAGGACTTCACATATGAGCAGCGGAAAGGTGTCTGAGATATTATTTGCAATAATGTAAGTGGTCTGCTGCTGTATTACAATATTGAAAACACACCTCTCTATCCCTGAATATTACATGGAAACATTTTTAGAATTTGGACCAGTGTGCCTATGCACTGTCAGTGACCTGCTCGAAGAGGGTATTAAAGAGCTGAAACTGGATTATAAATTCAAAGCTGTTCTGAACAGGGGCCCCCCAAAATATGTTTGACCAGGGCTCTCAAAATCCTTCAGATGTTCCAGCTCTTTGAAATATTTGTGCGAAAAACGTGATACATTCTATACCTTTCTAAACAAAATATTTTACAAATGTGCCACTATATAAAAACATTAAAGAAATGTAAAGCGAGAGGAGAGACAGAAAGACAAGAAAAAGAGGGCTACTCCATAGGGTGTGGCCTATGTTAATAAATTAAAGAGTTGCATGTAGTGGGAGCTGTCAAAGCTGAACTCCCAATGCAGAATCTGTATAAAACCCTGTTGAGATTTTTCTTTGCCAGTTATCTTCTTTCCTCCCATGATGCTGAGATTTGGCAGTAAATATTTTCCATTTCCAACACTGCATATATATGAGAAAAATGTTTTTGGGGCCTAAACATACCTCATTTGCAGAGGGGTTGTCCAACCTTCAGGCGCTCAGCACAGGTCTTGCCTATGTTTGCCGCCTTCAGCAGGTGATTAGTGACTTTATCAAGACCAAAGCAGGCTGTGCAGGGGACAATCAGAGTGTACATAAAAGCCAGGACCATGCTACAGGGCCACGCCAGGATGATCAAAACCAAAAACCAGAAGCATCCCCAGAGGCAACATTGAGGTTGTGTCATGGCAGCTCTGCAGAGAAAGAGAGAAGGGCGCCAAAGTCTCAGTGTCAGTTCATTCATTGGAACATCAGTACTATTCAACCGCCTGCTTTTATTATTTACAGCTATTAAATAATAAATGTTTTGCTCTACATTTGTCCAGCTTTTATTGATTTGAAAATGTACTTACCCTTAAAAGCACTGGTATTGAGAAGCTGGAAAAACAACCAGAAAGTAAAGTCAATAACAAATAAGCTAAGGCGGTATTATCATTAAGAATGGAAGCATGGAAACTGGTGATATGAAAATATAAGGGACTCTACAAAAAAAGGCGAATCTTAAGAAGCTGAACTATAATCAATCAATCAATCAATCAATCAATCAAAGCATTTATATAGCGCACTGCTCACCCAGAGGGTCTCAAGGCGCTGGGGGAGGGGGGTCCGCTACTGCTCGAACAGCCAGGTCTTGAGTTGCTTCCTGAAGGCGAGGTGGTCCTGGGTCAGGCGGAGGTGGGTCGGGAGGGAGTTCCATGTCTTGGCGGCGAGGTAGGAGAAGGACCGTCCCCCTGTGGTGGCTCTTCGGATGCGGGGGACGGCGGCGAGGGCGTGGCCGGTCGATCGAAGCTGGCGTTTGGGAGCGTAGAAGTTGAGGCGGCTGTTGAGGTATCCTGGGCCTTGGTTGTGTAGGGCTTTGTGTGCGTGGGTGAGGAGTCGGAAGGTGATTCTCTTGTTGACCGGGAGCCAGTGCAGGTCTCTCAGGTGTCCGGAGATGTGGCTGCGACGGGGGATGTCCAGGATGAGTTGTGCTGAGGCGTTCTGGATCCGCTGGAGTCTCTTCTGGAGTTTGGCGGTGGTTCCGGCATAGAGGGAGTTGCCGTAGTCCAGACGGCTGGTGACGAGGGCCTGGGTGACCGTCTTCCTGGTCTCGGTGGGGATCCACCGGAAGATCTTACGTAGCATGCGCAGGATGTTGAAGCACGACGAGGAGACGGCGTTGACTTGTCTGGTCATGGAGAGGGAGGAGTCCAGGATGAAGCCCAGGTTGCGTGCGTGGTCTGTTGGTTTGGGTGCGCTGCCTAGGGCGGGGGGCCACCAGGAGTCGTCCCAGGCGGAGGGTGAGGTTCCCAGGATGAGGACTTCCGTCTTGTCCGAGTTCAGTTTCAGGCGGCTGTTCTTCATCCATTCGGCTACCTCTTTCATCCCTTCGTGAAGGTTGGCTCTGGCAGTGGCGGGGTCGTTGGTGAGGGAGAGAATCAGCTGGGTGTCGTCGGCGTAGGAGATGATGTTGTGGTTGTGCTGGCGTGCGATGTCTGCGAGGGGGCTCATGTAGACGTTGAAGAGGGTTGGACTGAGCGAGGAGCCTTGAGGAACGCCGCAGATGACTTCGGTGGCTTCAGATCTGAACGGGGGGAGGCGGACTCTCTGTGTCCTTCCGGCGAGGAAGGAGATGATCCACTCCAGTGCCTTCTCCTGGATTCCAACGTTGCTGAGTCGCTGCACTAGTGTACGGTGGCAGACAGTGTCGAAGGCCGCGGAGAGGTCTAGGAGGATGAGGGCTGCTGTTTCTCCGTTGTCAAGCAGTGCTCGGATGTCATCGGTGGCTGCGATCAGGGCGGTCTCGGTGCTGTGGTTGGCCCGGAAGCCAGACTGCGAGAGGTCGAGGGAACCGTTCATCTCGAGGAAGGCGGCCAGCTGCTTGTTGACGGTCTTCTTGATGACTTTTGCAGGAAACGGGAGCAGCGAGATGGGGCGGTAGTTCTTGAGGTCGGTGGGGTCGGCTGATGGCTTCTTTAGTAGAGCGCTGAGTTCGGTGTGCTTCCAGCTCTCCGGGAAGGTAGCGGTGTCGAAGGAGGTGTTGATGATGTCCCGCAGGTGGGGTGCGATGACAGCGTCGGCCTTGTTGAAGACGTGGTGAGGGCAGGGGTCGGTAGGAGATCCGGAGTGGATGGATGGAGGGTGGTGGTGGGGGGCGGTGGTTCGGTCGTGGCGTGCGTCGGTTGAGTGCTGAAGCTGTTGTGTATGTCTGCGATCTTGTTGTGGAAGTAGGAGGCGAGGGAGTTGCAGAGGTCTTGCGAAGGGGTGATGTCGTTGTTTCCGGCGTTGGGGTTGGAGAGCTCTTTAACGATGTTGAAGAGTTCCTTGCTGTTGTGTGCGTTGTTGTCCAGTCGTTCCTTGAATGCGGTTTTCTTGGTGGCGTGGATGAGTTGGTGGTGTTTTCGGGTGGCGAGCTTGAGGGCAGTCATGTTGTCCGGTGTTGGGTCTCTGCGCCATGTTCTCTCGAGGGCTCGGCAGTTCTTCTTGGAGCTCTTGGGTTCGTCGGTGAACCATGGGGCTTTCTTGCTACCGGGTCTGCTAGGCGGGGTCTTCAGAGGGGCGAGGTCGTCTGCGCAGTTGCTGATCCACTTCGCGAGGTTGGTGGCCGCCTGGCTTGGGTTTGTTGCGCTGGTGGGAGGGTTCATGCTCAGGGAGGTCGCGAGCAGGTCGGCTGTGATCTTGTTCCAGCTTCTGCGTGCAACCTGTTGCTGGTGGTGGTGGATCGTGGTCCTTCTGAAGCTGAAGTGGACGCAGCTGTGGTCCGTCCAGTGGAGTCCGGTGGCGTGGCTGAAGGCGATGTCCTTGCTGGATGAGAAGACGGGGTCGAGTGTGTGTCCGGCGTAGTGGGTGGGGGTGGTGACCAGCTGCTTGAGTCCCAGGTTTGCGAGGTTGTCCAGCAGGGTGGTGGTGTTGCGGTCGTTGTTGTTCTCCAGGTGGAAGTTGAGGTCCCCGAGGAGGATGTAGTCAGCGGAGAGGAGGGCGTGCGGGCTGATGAAGTCGGCGATGTCTTCGCTGAATTGTGTGCGTGGTCCCGGGGGTCTGTAGATGAGGGTGCCTCTGAGGGTGGTCTTGGGGTTGATGTGGACCTGGAAGTGCAGGTGCTCGGCGGGTGCGAGGGTGTCGTCGGTGTTGGTCGTGATGCGGATGGTGTTCCTGTGGATGATGGCGATGCCTCCTCCGGTCTGGTTGATGCGGTCCCTTCGGATGATCTTGTAGCCGTCTGGGATGGCGATGGCGATGTCGGGCGCTGAAGAGGCGTTCATCCAGGTTTCCGTGAGGAAGGCGACGTCTGGTGAGGTTGTGTCGAGCAGGTTCCAGAGCTCGATGGCGTGTCTGTGGACGGAGCGGGTGTTGAGCAGGATGCATTTCAGGTGGCTGCTGCTGTTGCTCGTCTTGGTCTTGGTTGGTGCTGGAGTAGTGCTGGTCCGGATGCAGGTGAACTTGCAGGCGTTGCAGCAGAAGGGTCCATGGGTGCGTCTCGGGGTGGCTCGGTAGCATCCTGGGATTCGGCCGGCGTTGAGTGCGTTGAGGGTGGCGGCGTCGTACGTCCGGCGGGTGGGCTGGGGTCTGCGGGGGCCAGGGGTCCTGGCGCTGGGCGCGGGCCAGGCGCGGACGGGCGCAGACGGGCTTACCTTTGGCGCACCTTCGGCGCTCAGTCGGCGCTCCCGCTGAGCGCTCCCGCTGCGCGCGTCCGCTGCGCGCTCCCGCTGCGCGCGTCCGCTGCGCGGTCGCTCTGGGGGCGTCATAAGAAGGGGGACGAGAGGGCGGGTCAGCTGGGCGGCGGGAGCGGCTCGGCCAATGGGCCAGGGGGGCGTCTGTGTCGGAAAAAGGCAGCAAGGCTGGCAGGCAGGAGCAGGAGGCGGCAGGAGGAGCAAGGGGGTGACCCGGCCTGGTGAGAGGCGCAGCGGTCACTCCCGAGCACTCCTTGCTGTCCCCTTAAGAAGGGGGACGAGAGGGCGGGTCAGCTGGGCGGCGGGAGCGGCTCGGCCAATGGGCCGGTGGTGGGCGGGGCCTGTGGCTAGCTGCGGCGGGAAACTGGCGAGCGCGCGGCTCTGCTGAGGCTGGGCCGCTCGGGGGGCCAGGGGGGCGTATGCGTCGGAAAAAGGCGGCAAGCTTAACAGTGGAGCAAACAAACACATATTTAAATGATCATACAAATGATACTTTAGAATCTATCTAACTGAAGTGCATGCAAGAGTAAGCCCAACATTATGAAATATTTTGGGGTTGAAGATTGAAATAATGGCGAGAAAAACTCCATCAATCTTAAACTCAACCCTGTGATGTAATGCAAAATTGCCTCCACTTGCAAAATCTGGTGCGATCTGCCATAGACTCCTACCACCTGCAGTGCCCCGGCTACTAATATCAACGAGCACTCTGGCAATCTCTGGGATATCAAATATCTGGGACCTTCTGAGAGATCATCCCCAAGTGGACCTGCCTGGACCTAATTAATGGTCCTAATCTTGCTTTTCCTGGTAGTGCGTCCCACGACACACACCCTTTTTCTTCTTCATCAACTCCTGTAGCAAATATCCAACCCAAACTGCAGAGTGAGCAGATCGAGTGAATTCAATCCCCCCACCCCCAATAAAAGACCTTTGATTTCCATCCTTGCCCTTCCAAGTATATCATCTGGTGAAGGGTCATTGCTTTGCAGTGAAGACGGGCGGTCCAGGAATGCAGAGGAGGCCCACTGTGATGCTGGAAATGGCAGCGAGTTAGAGACTTCGGACTCCAGAATGAAAGCAAGATGGCAGCTCACAAGTTTACTTGGTGCCAGCAGTGAAATTGTGGGGGGCGGACTCTGATCGTGTTCCACACAGGGCTGAGGATTGCTAGTGTACATGGGCGACGGCTGAAACCAGGACCTGCTGAGATTGTTTCTGCCCCTGCTGACTTGTGGCCAGAGACCAGGGCTGGTAGGGGAGGTGCCCTTGTGAGTCACAGCAAACACCATTGGGCCTTTGGGTAGGCCCACCTGGTGCACAAAAGTGGTGCATTGCAACATATGCTGAAAATAGCTGGCAGCACACATAAGAAAATCAGCAAGAGTTTTTAACAACATATGAGACGGTTAGTACCCAAGAGTGTGATGGGGAGTGACAGTAATCAATGACATGACTTGAGTCCAGAAAATGATGGAAACTTGGAATCCAGTCTAACTAATTGAGAAAAATCCACAACTGTATTGGAGGGATGCAGAAAAAATGGCGTACAGTAACATGACTGATGCTGGCATGTCTAAAATATAATAAACGGTTTTGATCAGCAGTAAATAATACAGATAAAAGCATTATGCATACATTCAAGGTTACTTAGTGTATTTGGAGTATATTTACACAATGACCAATAACAATATATAGCTTCATTGTAGGTTCCATGCATAATGATATCTCCCTCCTCACTTCTACTCAGAAGTGCACCTCTGCCCGCAAAGTTAACAACATCATTTAGATCTTATCACAGCAGGAGCTCCACTGTAAATTAGTGGGGTTGCCGCACTGCCAAGCTCGCAGTTCCAGTATTCCTGAATCTGCTGTTATTGAATTTGTTGTGTTTGTTACATTCATAGCAGAATGTCGATTCTTAAAGGTTTACTAAATAAAGAATCACAATTTTACTAAAGACAAGGAAGCTAGCATTCTGCATTCATCTTTTATTCACACTTCGGAGCAACAACACTTAAAAGTTTCAAGAATCAGAAAACAGAACTACTTCACAAATAGAATTCTTCCTCTTTTGTTGCTCCTTCCTAAATTGTTTTTCCACCTCCTCTTGATCTCTTCTTTCAACTCTTAAAGCTCTGAAAAAGAAATCAAAATTATCTCTCTTTCTCCAAAACAATTTTTCTTTCTTTTTCCAACAATCTTATTCTCCTTTAAATATTTACTTCAAAGAAACAATTTAGACTGCCAGACATGTCTAAATTATCTTCCCTTCTCCTCCTCTCAAATTCACGGATGGTAAGGGAGAGTGGGATAATGCTAGCCCCCTTGTCTTCAATAAAATGTCAATTCTTTATGAAGTAAACCTTTAAGAATTGCGATTTTAGGCAAGACAGGAGGCTAGCATTATGAATGTTTAAACTCTTTCAAGGCACAGATTCTATATGGTCTATAGGGCTAAAATAAAATCTCCTAAACATATTAGCATTAGACTAATCTGTCACTTTCAATATCTCCTCTAATCTTCCTCCTGACATAAAAACTTTACTTGCCATAGCACCCGTGACAGATTGTATAAAGATACATTTATGCCTGCATTCCTCATTACAGACTTCACTGATCTTGCAATGGTAGAATTAGAGGCTCATTTAAATAGCTCCACATAAGAAATCAACAGCTGATCCACCCTAGCACACATTTTCTTCATTGTCCTAGCCTCATATTCCCTTATACACTTTACCACACTCAATTTTGGATAATTTTCAAACCTAGGGTAAAACACAGAACCAGACATAGTCTTAGTCCTCCTCCAGATCTCAAATACAACCCTTTTAGGTTAGAAAAATCAATCGGCCACTTCTTATGCTCTTACGTCTGACACCCTTCTGAAGGAAATCAAACACAACAAGATAGCTAACTTCCATGTTAATTCTCTTATTCACAAAAGTTTATTACTAAGGTCATCTTTCAAAGAACTTCAAAATCAAATCCACATCCCAAACCAATTCATCCTTGGCCCTTGGTGGTCACTTTAAGTGAATTCCCTTAATTATTCTAGAAATTAATGGACTCCTACTAATTGACATCTCTGGTATTAAAGACTGTCTTGCTGCAGCTGCCAATCTATAACAATTCGCTGCTCTGTATGACAATTTGTTCTTAAATAATTCTGCCAAAACATTTGCCACCTCTACACCATTTCTTCCTAGTACCTGAAGCCCAGGATTCATTGAGCAACTCTGAAACTGTTCCGGAAAGTTCTGAAAATCTTCCTGAGTCCCTGAAATTCTCCAAACCAGAAGGTTGTGCAAAATTTACTCTATTAAAGGATGTTCTTCATTCTCCACTCCTCCTAATAGCCCCTTGCATGACTTGATCAAATAAGGAATTTCCACCACCATCTCCATAACTGTTGGAAACCAAGCTTCAGTTCTCCATAATAGAGTAACCACACATATTTGACACTTCTGTCTCCTCACCGGAATTAGAAGCCTCCAAATAATTGAAAAAGGTGGAAATGCATAGAATTTCATCTCTCTTCAATCCTGCCTGAATGCGTCTACCGCTATGTTTCAACTGGAATGTCGAATGAGATGCAAAGAAGTCTACCCGAAGCGGTCACATACACTCCTGAATGTTCTGGAAATATTTCTCCTTTAATTTCCAGGCCTTGAATTCCAATCAGCCACCACATTATGAATCCCCAGTAAATATTCGGCCTTCAAACCAATTTTGTGCTCCAAGCAAAATTCTAATATTTCCTACGCTAAATCTGACAATTTCCTTGACCTGCTTCCTCCCAATTTGTTTATATATGTCACTGCTGTTACATTTTCCATCTTCAACAAAACTGAATTTCCTTAAAGCTGACATTTGAAACTATGTAGGGCAATCAATCCTGCTCTCTTCTCAAGACAATTTATAACCTCCTCCCTTTCCAACACATCTCAAGCTTCTCTGGTCTCCTACCCTTAACACATCGCACTCCATCCTGATTTGCTCGCATCTGTTTCCAGATCACAATCTGGTTTTAATCCAAATATTGCCCCACTGTTCCAGGCCTCCACATTCTCCATCCACATTTCAACTCCTCCCTCACTGCCAGAGTCATGGCTACCTTGTCCCCATACCACAAACCTTTTGAAAGCCCCTATGTCTTCGGACATTGTAAGGCCCTCTAGTGTAAGGATCCTGGAAATACAGCGTGCATTGAAGAGTATTACAGACCGATTTCACTTCCTCAACACGTTCCTTACTTCTTGTCTCATCTTCCTTACTTTTTTTTCCGGTAACTGCATCTGACACTTTACCGGGTCGACTACAAATCCTAGAAACTTAAAGCTCTGAGACAAGATCAGGACTGATTTTTCCAAACTGCTTATGAAACCCAGTGATTCCATCAAATCCTTTACCAAATGTAATTGACTCTTCCATTCTTCCAAATTCTGATTCATTATCAAAATATCATACAGATAAACAAACACTCTAATACCCCTTTCTCTCAAAAAGCACACTACTGGTCTTAAATCCTTTGTAAAACACCAAGGAGCTGTGGAGAAGCCAAAAAGGAGACATCAAAACTGTTATAAATGTCTCTTTAGCTGAAATGTAAATAGCACTGACTCAAAAGCTATTGGAAATATGAAATATACGTCTTTGATATCCAGTTTCACCACTCAATTCAATTCCTGTTGCATTTCCCAGAAGAGATGAATTCCTTCCATCTTGAAATGTCTGTAGGTCACAAAAGGATTTAAGTTCATCAAATTTATTATTGGTCTCCAACTCTTGTCCTTTTTTCCACTAAAAACAGGGTACTTACATATCCAACACAGTCTTCTCCAACCTTCACTATTGCATCTTTTGCTAGCATCTGAGCCACCTCCTCTGTTACCATATCCTCCAAATCTTTTAAAAAAAATAAGTCTTTTGGCTGTTTTGTTTGGAGAGACTGCATCAAATTCTATTTGGTAACCATCTACTGTTGCTTATACCCATCGATTTTTTGGTATATTTCTCGATTTCTCCATGACAAATCTCAACCTTCCTCCCACTTTTTCTTTGCTAGAACCAGAAACTGTCTTCATACTCACCTTGTTCTTGATTGGCACTTTGACCTCGACTTCTAGATGGTCTAACTCTGCCACCTTGGTTTCCACTATAGTTTCCACTACTTTGGTATTCTGCATACTGGGACTTGTAATATCCACAGCTGAGATGCTGCCCTCTCCTCCCTGCCTTTCCATAAAAACTGTTTCCTGAAAACACTCATCGCATTGAAAACTGGGCCTTGTCCAAGCGAGTGAACGTTTGTACATATTTACTTAAAGCCTTAACCATTCCTTCCCCAAACAGCAGACTTCTGGATTCTTTTTATTGTTAGATCTCCCAGTTTCAGACAAACATGCATGAGAACAGTTTTGTGTCTTTCTGCTAACTGACCAGCATTTACATTTCCCAAGAAACAAATAGCACGTTCACATCAACTTCTCATTAGGTGAATGTCCAAATCATATCCTTTCAAATAAGCCTCCTCCACTAAATCCTAGCTAAAGGCCTTAGTATATCCAAAACCTTATATTGGCATGGTTTTGTTGACCGTTTCAAACCTATTCTTGGATCTCTGCCTATTTTAAAAAGGTAAGTAATTAATTCTGTATCCATATTTAGGGTAAAAGTCACCTTTTCCTCTATCACAGGCCAAGAGCATTAGGTACTCATAATATTCCTTTTTTCCCTTTCCAGTGTCTTCCTTATCCATAGTTTAAGATAATCTGCCTCATGTTCTAAAGGTCACCAAGCTTTACCCTTTGGGTGTCTTGTGTCTGTAGGATCAAATCATTTTCCACCTATTGGATCCATAACTGTCCTTTTCACCTTGCTCTTGCACCTTCACCAAGCTCTAAAACATATTCATCCAAATTTGAATCAATGCCTGTGTGATCCAAGTCATTTAATTGATTCTCATAATTCACAGCATTAAATTGCCCATCTTGTGTGTCGCCATGGACACCAAATCCAGTTGAGCCGCTTAGGACTCACTTCTTTACTGATGCAATTGCCATATGCTTTCTCTTTTTGATACACTTGCCACCTGGGCCTCTATTAACTCTATCTTCCTCTTCTGAAATGGAAAAATATTCTTCCTCATCCATATTTTTAAAATCTCTTTTATTTATGAGTATATTCTTAACTGTCTCTTGAACTCCTCATCCAGTTCCTGAAAGACAGTTTGGATTAAATTCTGTGTGTATTTCTTCAGCTTTCCACTGATGAAGTCTTTCTCAACTTTCCCCCAACTGCCTCATCTCAGGTTCCAGCAACGAACGCAGCGTAAATGTGTGTTGCTAGGATGCCTGCTTCGCACGTCAAAATTCCTACAGAAACAAGCTTGCTCGTTTAAAAGAAGGTCTGATTCCTTCTAAACTATGCGTTCGGACATCTAATGCCAGACGCAAAACATGCCCTTAACAAATATTTTCTATTTCTATTTAGGGAGTTTTGTAAAGCGCTTGGTGACGCACAGCGGCGTGTCCCCGCGCTAAGGAGCGGCTGCTAACTGGAACCTACAGATGTGCATACTTACTGTTCAAATAGTGCAGTTTTGAGCTTAGCTCTAAAGATTAGTTCAGAAGGTTCGAGACGCAGTATTAAGGGTAATGTATTCCATCTGACGGCTGCAAGGTACCTGAAGGATCTTCCGCCCATCCGTGCTCTTGATACCTTGGGGACAACAAGGCGTCCTGAGCCAGAAGATCTGAGGGAGCGGGGCGGTTCATAAGGCGACAGCAGTCCTTTCAAAGGGAGAGGAGACCTCCCGTTGATGATCCGATGGCACATGCAGAGTGCTTTGAAATCAACCCTACTTCTGATTGGGAGCCAGTGCAAGGACCGAAGGGCCATCGAAGATGCGGCTCTTCTGGGTAGTCTAAGTACTAGCCTAGCAGCGGCATTCTGTAGGACCTGTAGACGGCTCAAATTCTTTTTCAGAGTCCCTAGATAGAGGAGGTTGCCATAATCCATCTTAGAGGTGACTAATGCATGTACAAGGGTTTGACGGGCCTTTACCGGTAGAAACTTCAGTGCCTTCCTGAGACTTTTGAGGGTCCCAAAGCATGATCCGACCACCCGGTTGATCTGAGGGCCGAAGGTTAAGTCGGAGTCGAACCAGATGCCTAAATTCTTCGCTTTCAGACACGGAATAGGTGTTGAACCTAAGCAAGGAGGCCACCATGCCGACGTCCACGCCGAGCGATCTCCCCCTACGACAAGCACCTCGGTCTTATTTCCGTTAAGCTTCAGGCAATTAGCGGACATCCAGGCAGCTAGATCTTGCATACAGGCTCTAAAGGTGCCCGCCGAAAGATCGGGTGCGCGCGATAGGGAGATGACCAGCTGCGTGTCGTCGACATAGGATACCATTCGGAGGCCGTAGCTCTCTACCAAGGAGGCAATCGGGGCTACATAAAGGTTAAAAAGTGTTGGGCTCAGGGACGAGCCCTGCGGCACCCCCTGGTCCAGAGCGATTCGCTCAGAGTAGTAGTCCCCCTGCCTTACTTGGAAGCCACGGCCAACAAGAAATGAATAAATCCATTTCAACGCTGCCCCTCTCACCCCACCTTTGCTCAGACACTGTAGCAAGATGGAATGTGCCACAGTGTCGAACGCCGCGCTCAGATCTAAAAGGATGAGAGCCATGGTTTGACCCTCGTCAGCGCCCTGCCTGAGGGTTTCGGAAGCCCTGAGAAGGGCGGACTCCGTGGAATGGCGTGGCCGAAACCCGAATTGAGTCGGATGAAGGAGGTTGCTGTCCTCCACATATTTCATTAGCTGCTTATTTACCACCTTCTCTGCTACCTTCGAAAAATAAGGCAGGAGAGAGATGGGGCGTAGGTTATCCAGCTTGTCGAAGCCGATATTGGGCTTCTTCCGAAGAGGAAGCACCACAGCCTGTTTCCAGTCCTCAGGTAAAGAACTGGAATGAAAGGAGACATCTAGCAAATGCCTGATATAGGGTTCTAGTGTCTCTAGGCTGTCATACAACCTTTTTGGGGAAGCAGGATCACGTGGGGAGCCAGATCTGACGGATCTGCAAATTTTGACAAGATCCTCCGGGGGAGGAGTGGTGAAGTGAAGTAGCAGATCTAGATCGACTTCAGCTCCTGCTAAGTCTGCAGGTTCTTCCGCTAGGGGTGGCGTGTCGGGAAAAGCGGAGTAAATCTTACGCACTTTGTCTCCAAAGTAGTTGGCAATACGATTACAAGCTGTTACTGAGTAATCTTCATCTCCAGTAACGGTTTTTGGGGTGGATAGAGATTTATATATACTAAACAATTCTCTGGCCGAATTTTCTGCCCCAGAGATTTTATCTGCATAGTAGGTGGCTTTTTCTATCCGAATTTTATTATGATAGAATCGTCTCTTAGTGAGGTAGGCCTCCTTCGTCCGATCATCATAGCTCATTCTCCATTGTCTTTCTGCTCGTTTGCAGTCCCTTTTGGCACAGCGCAACGCCTCGCTGAACCAGGGGGCAGTTCTTTGTCTTTGGACAGCTTTAGTTGACCGGCCCAGTGGGGCTGTGTGGTCCAGAGCAGCCGTGATACGGTCAATGAGCAATTTATTTGCCGTTGTCACGTCAATCCCTCCTGGGGGCCCTTGCACAGTGAGAGCCTTATTAAACTCTCGCAGGGAGAATCTTGCCCACTTACGTCGAGGATAGTTAAGAGGGGTGGGAGCGCTAGCTTTATGCTTAGGCAAGTGAATAGTAAACGGAACAAAGAAATGATCTGTCCAGGGCAGGGGCACCGGGGGAGCGGCTAAAACACCCTCCCAGTTGGCGAATATTGGGTCTAACAGGTGCCCACGATTGTGTGTAGGCAGCTGACCTTTTAGCTCTAGCTGTAGGGTGTGAAGTTCTTCCCGGAACTCCACCGCCCCTTTATCTAGGGCGTCTTGCAGGTGGATATTTAAATCTCCCAACAGCAGAAACTTGTCTCTCCTAATCGCTGTTTCTGTGACCCACTCTAGGAGATTTCCTTTAAAACTGGCCATAGGTCCCGGTGGGCGATAAATTAGCAGGCCCTTTACAGTCATGCTCCCATCGATTGTTATGGAGAAGACACCCGCTTCACATCCCACCAGGTCAACTAGTTCAAGTTTGCAAGGCCATCGTTGTTTAAAGGCGATCGCAATCCCGCCCCCTCTGCCTATCGGTCTGTCCAGGCGCACCATCTGATAATCATCAGGTAAAGCCTGGATGATATCAGGATCAGAATTGGCTTGTAGCCACGTTTCAGTGATAAACAGCAGATCATAGTGTTTATCAGTGAGAAGGTCATATATGTCATGTTTGTGGCAGCTAAGCGACCTCACATTAACGAGGCCGCAGGACAGCGAGGGATTGCTTGCCCTGGTGTCTGGTAGGGCTAAGCTGAAGCGGAATTGACAGTGGTTACATCCTTCATTCTCCCCTACCCTTACACTGTGGTGACCTAGAGGGCACACAATCGAGGAAAAACTTACTAAGTCACTCCTACTCCAACTCCACTTACGATTAGGGCCAGGGATAGGGGCCCTAGGCCGTGTCCGGTCGCGGACGGGCGCAGACGGGCTTGGCTTTGGCGCGGCTTCGGCGCGCATCCAGCGCGCCCGCTGCGCCAGCCCGCTGCGCCGTCTGGCCGGGATGCACATTATTTAGGGTGTGAGGAGGGTGGGAGGGCAGCGCGACTAGAGCGCACCCCCAGCCCTACCTAAAATGGCGCCCACCGCCTCCAGCAGCAAATAACAGAAGACGGCTGGGGGAGGCAGAGAGAGGAAGATCAGCGTTTTTGGAGAAGTGTCAGTGTGCCTAACTCAATTCCCCAGCTAGCTATTCAATTTAAAGCCCCCAGGTAAAAGTTATAAAAAACGATCTATTTACAAGTTTAAAACACACTTTCCACAATACATATGCCAGCAAGTAGATTCCAGAAGAGAACGCTCGCAGCCCTAGCGTCTCTCACTAGGGAGAGCTCTAATAGGCAACGAGGGCTTCAAAGAACCACTCTAAATAGCCTGGGAGGGCGGGAGGGCAGCGCGACTAGAGCGCACCCCCAGCCCTACCTAAAATGGCGCCCACCGC
This sequence comes from Triturus cristatus, assembly GCF_964204655.1. NCBI lineage: Eukaryota > Metazoa > Chordata > Amphibia > Caudata > Salamandridae > Triturus > Triturus cristatus. Next base: position 1,190,318,311 of record NC_140592.1, read on the forward strand.
CTCCAGCAGCAAATAACAGAAGACGGCTGGGGGAGGCAGAGAGAGGAAGATCAGCGTTTTTGGAGAAGTGTCAGTGTGCCTAACTCAATTCCCCAGCTAGCTATTCAATTTAAAGCCCCCAGGTAAAAGTTATAAAAAACGATCTATTTACAAGTTTAAAACACACTTTCCACAATACATATGCCAGCAAGTAGATTCCAGAAGAGAACGCTCGCAGCCCTAGCATCTCTCACTAGGGAGAGCTCTAATAGGCTCTAATATGGCACTTATATGCAGAATCCGTCCACACCTCATTTAAAGAATGCATGGGTGTCCGCAAGGCGGCTCTCTGTAATGATCTTTCATCTTTTTGGTAATATTAGATCTACCATTATTTAAAAATATGCTCTGCTATTAATTTCAATTTTTAAAATATTTTGTTATTATTATGCATCTATAAGTAAAACTTGTTCTCAGATTCTTTTTGTTTTTTTAAATATTTTACCCGAAAATTGGGTGATCCGTACACACTAAATCCATGCAAACAACCAATATATTTACAGTACTAAACCAATATCTTTTCCTTATCTCTGATACTTATCTGCTCAAAAGCAGCAAACGGAGGAGGAAGAAAATAGAGAACAAGGAGATTTTTATAGGATTGGAGGATTGTGTTTGTTTATGAAGTAGGTCTGTGTGTGATCCTTAGAACTTTTAAGTGTTGCTGCTCAGAAAAGTGAATCAAAGATTAATCCACAATGCTAGCTTCCTGTCTTGCCATGAAATTGGTGCTGATGAGTGTACAAAGAGCTCACCTGACACCTCTTATATTCAGAAGGGTAGGAAGATTTCCACATGACGTCCACCAATGTGTTACCAGATGCCATTCTCAGACCAATGCTGTACACCAACAACTCCTGGGTAGATCCAGCGCTTGTGTTGCCCTAGAGGGGATTTGCGCAAATTGCATGGATTGGGAAGGCCAGTAGCTAGGCTCCAAAATTCTACATGGCCCTCAGTATGTCAAGCTTATGTTTTTTCGTCATAATTGAACCAACAAAATGAGAACCCGAAAAGAAGTGGAGCCAAACCTTAAAAGAAACCCTTTCCAAGATGGTGGTCTCTACATTGGAGAATGTCTAAGTCTCCCAATCAAAAACTTTGTTGAGTCTGTTCTGTTATGTCAGTTCTTATTTTCAGCCCATATTAAGGAATCTGTATGAGAGGAAGATGTGGCGCAAGGTAATTTGTTACCTGGGGCTGTATTACAGAAAGTGCCCTGGGAGTGGAACGGGCGTTTGCGCTCGCTTTGCGGGCACCGGGGCACTTTGGTATTTCAGAAGGGACCGCAGATGTCATCCTAGCAAAACCAACCATGTGGCTGGCGCTAGGTGCACTCCATATGAGCACAGAGAGGCTTGCTTTTGGTATGGCCGCTGTGCACATCCTTGGCGTGTGAGCCTTTTTATAGCAAGGAAATAGAGGGGTAACAAATCAGTCAACTGCTAGAGAGCTGGCCTTACTAAAACGGCACCTCTGCAGTGGCTAATTCCTCGAATAAAATATGGTGGCCCTTCCAAAAAGCATACCAAGGAAACAGGCTAAAACCAGATCAAAGTGCATACATGACCTAAAACACACTAGTTAATAATAAACAGGATCTAAAAAGAATCAATCTCCCCCCCCCAATTTTTGCAAATTTCCCATCAAACCAGCTTTTTTCAAAAGAGACTCATATCGATTAGTCTGTTTCTCCCCTGCTCATCCGCAGCATGTGAGTCTTTTTATGAGGATAGAGGGAGGAAACAAATCAGCCAACCGCTATAGTGCTGACCTTACAAAAATGGCGATTCTGCAGTGGCTATTCCCTCGAATAACTAATGGTGGCCGCTCCAAAAACAATACCAAGGAGACAGGCCGAATCCAAATCAAAGTGCATAAAAAAATCTAAAAAATACTAGTTCTAAAAAAGCAGGATCTAAAAAGAATTTCCCATAATTTTGGCAAACTTTGCGTCAAACCAGCTTTTTAAAAAACAGACTTGTACCGATTAGTCAGTTTCTCTGCTGTGCAACTGCGCCAGGTGAGCCTTTTTTTAGGAGGCCAGAGAGAGGCAACAAATCGGTTAACTGCAGGAGCACTGACCTTACTAAAATGGCACCTCTATGTTGGCTAATCCCTCAAATAAAAAAATGGTGGCCGCTCCACAAACCATACCAAGGAGATTATTCAAAACCAAATCAAATGCATAAAAAACTACAAAACACTAGTTATAAAAAAAACTGAATCTAAAAAGAATTTCCCCCACAATTTTTGCAAACTTCCCATCAAACCAGCTTTTTTATAAAGAGACTCATGCCGATTAGCCTGAATCTCTGCAGTGCGTCCCTTTTTATAGGGAGGCAACAAATATGCCAACCACTAGAGCGCTAACCTTACTGAAATGGCGTCTATGAGGTAGCTAATCCCTCAAATAAAAAATGGCAGCAGCTTCAAAAACTTTACCAAGGACACAAGCCGAAACCAAATCCAAGTTCATAAAAAACTAAAAAAACACTACTTATAAAATACCAGGATCTAAAAAGATTTTTTTCCACGATTTCTGCAAGCTTCCAGTCAAACCAGCTTTTTAAAAAAAAGAGATCTGTACTGATTAGTCTGTTTCTCTGCTTCCTAGTGGTAAAAACGTTAATTGTATGCCATTATTCAAAGTTGATATGCTACTGCACATCTACAAACAGTAATTTACACCTGACCACCTGCCTACAAGTAAAACATCAGCGTCTGAAAAAGTGAATTCTGACTTCAGAACACATCTCAACAACTTTTCAAGATACTATGATACACAATGTGCAGGGTGACCTCAGAGCAAAGCCTTGAGGATAGCGCTGAGAACGAAAATGCAACATATGCACAGCACTGCTCACTGCTGCACCGAGCGAGAATTGACCCATGTGAAATACCAGTGAGACACTCATTATGTGGTCATATTGTCTCTCGTTGTTTGGTCTCACTCAATGGGGAAGTCCAGGCCAATCAAAATTGCCTAGAGCAACAATAAGGGCCCGGCCCGTTCTTATGTTGCAGAGACTACAGTGTGTACTATTTACAGATTCACAGTGCGGTGAGTGCCTCCAGCTGCCCATTACCTATGCCTTTAAAAGACAGCAAGCCAGATTAATTACTCGGCAACAATAATTTCCATTAAAACTGCCCAGAGTAAAGGATAGCCATTTTGCCTGTCAATGTAGGCCTGCAGCATATTGACCAGAAAAAGCTCTCATAGAGAGTACAACAGACCACAGCCTCTCTACCTGACCTGCAGCCTACTATGCTGAAAGTACAGCGGCATGAGAATTGCCTGACGGACTGAATCTGTTTCCTGAAAGCTGAAGACTCCGAATGGCGGTCTCACTGCAGCAGGCACACATTGTAGGCCTCCCAGAGGAAGCAGAAAGAAATGACATGATTGCCTTCTGCAAAAATCAATAACACAGACTGTGGCAGTACAAGGCACACAGTCACCTTCAAGCAACCCCACCTGGGCACTACTCAGAGACCAGTGTTTGCAACATTGTTGCACTGCAAGGACTGACACATTGTTCTTCAAGAATCCAAGAGAGTAGGCCATTATCCGATTGATGACAGAAAAACACGTATTATTCCGGACTTCACCCTAGCAGTCCATGGCTAACTGTCTTCTTTCTTGGCAGTCAAACAACGACGCTGCAGCTATTTAAAAAAACAAGAACCCTCGGACATCACTAACTGTGACAACGATCACAAATCAAAGATTTTGGAACGTAACTGTGAGTGTCTATGAAAAAATACACATCGTTCGGCAGATGAAACAGGTACAGTTTAAGGATTTTGGAGGCCCTGAGCCAAAGATGATTCAGGGCCCCCTTGCTCTTAACAACTTTGAATTAAATATCCATTTGAGCTCATTGATGTCCTCAGCAACAATGGTCAAATGATTGATAATCCTCTTCGTTAGCCATCCTACATCTGGGTCCAACTCCGGAACAAACAGTCACTTTGGTTGGCTGGCACCAGAGAAGCAGGAAAATGAGTAGCTTGAAAAAGCCTCCTGCATGTGGTACAGTGGACAAAATTGTCAAAATTGGAAAAATATGATAATAAATTTTGTATTTCAATTGATATATATTGGTTGGTGGTTGTCAATGGTTGGAAGTTTTGTTAGTCCATTATTTTAGCATGGTTTCCTATATGTTATTTTCAGTCAGTCAAAACGTCTTTATTGCGATCGTTATGATCATAAAAGACACATATACAAAAACAGTTAGCAGTAAAATGCATTATAGAAACAATGAAAGTTAAAAAACATATAATTAAAATAGGATTTCATTCCATTCTAAAACTGTAATAAAAACCATACATAAAATGAAAAACATTTATTGCTTTCCCCCTAGACCTATGGATATTTTGTCCAGATTGTCTTCAGTTTAATTGCCCTTATTTTCCACACCCAACTCAAGAATTTGGACACGGCTATCACAATATGCTCCTCAGAATTTGATGTTAATATACGGAGAGCAGTGGCACAAGATCGGGTGCCCATGTTAGAGCATAGGACTTTAATCCATTTAGCTCTGGGAAATTTGTATGCCGGACAGGTGAAAAATATATGGGGAACTGTCTCTGGCTGCTCAGGACAGAAGACACAAGTGTTACCTGGTACACTCTTCCATTTACAGGTGAAAGCTTTAACCGGAAGGGTACCTACTCTAAACTGGAAATACAGTTTTTTGTCACCTGGTTTTGTTATAAAATCCCAGTAGTCCACATATTTGGGCACATTTTTGTGGTCTAAAAATAAATTAGTCAACAGGGTGTTCGTAGAGAGACGTGCTAACTTAGTTCTAACCCTATTCCAATACATTTCTTTAAAGGTCCTCTTAGAGGGGAAGGAGTTGCCAACAGGGTCCTCCCATAGATGACTTAGACCCATATCCTGTAGTCCACTTTTGACCTTTTGTAACCAAAGAATCTTGTGGGATGTGTCGGCTCCAATAACATCTTTCAATGCGTTGGCATAGACTATCAACTCCGGAGTAGACCATAGTCTTCTCCAGAAGGCAACTGGTTTGAATCGTGCTGCTTCTTCGAGCATGTAACACCCAAGGTCTAAGTAAAGGGGTTTCAGGGGAGTAGATAGAGGGAGACCGGTTAGAGCTCTAAGGAGTTTATTCTGTACCACGGTTAAGGGGGTTATGTTGTCGAAACCCCATAGCTCTGCACCATATAGGACTGACCCTTTTACCTTGGTATTATAGATCTGAAGTGCTGGTCCTACCGGCTTGGTCTGTGATAATTTATGTTCTTTCCCCAGCACACCAGCTAATTGGGCGTGCTTGAGGGTCATCAAATCGATCTGGGGTTGCCAGTTTAATTTTCTGCCCAGGGATACCCCCAGGTAGGTGAAGACATCTGTTTGTTCTAATTTGGTGTTGTTCAAGTATACGTCTCCTCTAATCCATTTATGTTTGTGTAAGACCATGAATTTGGTTTTATCCACATTTATCAGCAACTCATGGTCTGCACAAAATTCCTCAAATCGAATTCATGCCCTTTGCAACCCTTTTTGTGTCTTTGAAATGATTAGGGTGTCATCTGCAAACATAAGCAGGGGGACCTTCACACCTGCAAGGGTTGGAGCGTCGGTTGGAAACGAGGTGAAGTAGTTAACAACCCTAGTAATAAATAGACTAAAAAGGGTTGGAGCCATGACACATCCTTGGCGGACCCCCTTAGATACCAAAAATCTTTCCGTAGTCTTGCCCTGGGATCCCCACCTTACTTGGGCGTAATTCGACTCATGTAATTTGACCACCATTTTCATATTGTACAGTGGACAGGTGCCTCATCTTTGGAGCCTGTGCATATATGCCTGCCTGCATGGTACTGGCATTCAGAGTCAGACGGCAGCTGGTTAATATTGCACAGGTCTGGCAGAAGCTCCACAATGATGATGCAATCACAAAGGGAGCACTCAATGCCTATTTTTACTGCACAGTTAGAGGTATATGCTGCATAAAAGCAGAGGCCTGTGCAGTTTGTCTGGGCCTATGTACTTTAAAAGGTTAAAGCGCTTGCTGAATCTAACCAGAATCTAATTGTATTTATCCCTTATCTCTCAGGTGGGGGCTGTGCTGGTCGGACTGGCTGGGTTCCCTTAAAAAAAAAAACTAAGCAAATTGATCATTTTAAACCTCTAGATAGTCTGGCTCTGTATCAAAAGTTTAATAATGGGCCTCTTAGAAAGGTGGGGTCCCCTTTGTCCATGCATTAAAATGTCCCTGAAGTGAACTGATTTGAATTTGTGGGTATATGTATATGGCCGATGCCCAATGTACGATGGGGAATCATCTGACTGAGCACATTATTTTGTAGGTAGCCAATGTATAACACACAGACGGATAAGTAGATGTCCCTAAGGGAATGAAGTGATCATGTGGGCAGGAGCTGTGTAGAAGCGGCTGGTGCCACATGTGAACGTATATATATCTGTTCTTACTCCAGTCCAGGGCAGGTGGGTGGGGGATGGGTGTCCCTACAATCAACAACTTATAACTTCACTAAAGGGTTCTCTTCTAGATTGCAAATGGGAAAGTACAGTTTCAGGTAATAGCCCTTTGACATCCTACAGCACTATACCAGGACAGATTGAGCTAATGGCCGATAACAGGACATACTCTATATTAACATGGATAATTGGAAGCAAGAAATTGACAGGCAAAAGAGCCAAGATGTATATGCTTATATATGATGTAGAGAAACCCACAATGCCATACTCCAAGAAATGCACATTACACAAGGATCAGGGGTAAAATTCCATAAACGATAAATAGAATTTCTGATGTGTCTAATAACAGCTGCCCCATTTCAGGCCAGTGTTGTCCGGCAAACAGAGAAGATGTACATTTGTGATGGGTAAGTTGTCCCTATTCTATTTGGGACAATCTATGACACAGTGGCATAACAATTTTTCCCACAACCCCCACAGTGCGGGGAAGCCCTGGAGCTCCAGGGGGGCCCCCCTCCTGCACTGTGCACGGGACCCTGGCTTGAGAGCTTCTGACTGGGTCCGGTGCGTTGGGGGCCCCCCCATATACATTGCAGGAGGGCCCCCTCACGTTTCACTACACCACTGCTATGACCTAACTCAACCAATCCAAACCAGACCAATCCTTTTTTTAAATATCCCTTCCAGAAATCCTAACTATTTGGCCACACAAACCCTAGATACTTGGGAGTGATTTTAATAGGGTGGTTGCTACCTGTATCATTCGCAATCTCCCCACTCTTGGTCCCAAGTCCACAAAATAGAAAAGGAGATGAACAACCTGGACTTAAAGTGGTCCTTGCTGGATGGCTGGAGAATCTCGCACCACATGGTCAGAGAATACTCTTTTAATTCACATGTGAATTGGTTGACTGTTTTGACCGGGATTGAATATAGCGCCTAAATGTTTTATGCTATTTAGTTGATAGTAATGTATGTTTCTGAGGAAGTAAGCCTCCAATTGAATTATATGTTTTTTAACGTAGCTTTGCCCTTGCACTTTTATATATTTGATGAATTTGTTGATTGATTTCTCCCGGAATGGAATGTAGTATCTAAATGTTATTCTGTTGCTCAGCGGATTGCTCTGTGTACATTTTTTAAGATCTAAGTTTTGTACTTTCAGTGTTTTTAAACCACACTTTTAATTATTGTAAGGCTGACAGCTGAAACAATAAATACATAAACAAATAATTCATCCATGCATGAGCTCCACACTAGGCTTGATTATCTGTTTTGCACATAGGATATATTTGTAAAATTGTTATGAACAGAATATCTAGCAAAGATTTTCTCCAACCATAATACGTTGTTAATAGAGATGCAGTGGGGTACACAACTAGTTGCTAAATCCATGTGGCAACTACAGGTATGCTGTCCGGAAGACGCAGCCTTTAAGGTGATCATCTTGGAACCTGGACAGGAATATGAAAACAAAAACACTGGTTCTGCATCTTTCAGACTATCGGAATGGAAGGCCTTGAAGGTATTAACCAGAGAAATATCTATGAAGTCTGTGCTGGGTAGAAGGTAAATTGGGTGACTTGGAAGAGAAGATCTTAGTTAATCCCAGGATGCTGGAGAGGTTGACACAAACTAAGAAAAAATTCATCAAGAGTGCAAAAGTGATGCAACCCTTAAAATACAATTCATCAAGCCACACAATGCCCTCTTGAGTGGCCCTGAGTGGCTTGATAAATCCAGCAAATCGCTACATTGTTACTCTTCCCTAGGGAGGCATTCCATGGGCGTTGCATGGGTAAGCACCCATGGATTGTGATGCATTTCCAGATTTACCATTACTGGTAAATCTGGGAATGTGCCAAAATACTACGCCTTCCCAGGGGAGACGTAACAAAGAGAAATATCTTTATTTCTCCTTGTTATTTCCTCTTTCAGTGTGTGCTGCAGAATGCAGCACACATAGAAAGAGGAATCTGCCTCAGGAGACAGATTTTTGCGGGAATGTCCCCCTTCCTGCACAAAAACAATCCTGCTTGCAACGGATGAAACCTTGGACCATAGTGGAAGGATGCCTGTGTTGGCACTAGGCAACACATTGTGCACCAGTGCTGTGAAAATGCAGGAATGCACCGTATTGTGAGGAATGCAACGTATTTCTGCCCTGTCCCTGTAACGCAGCATTGCTGCGCCGCATCACTATTTGATCAATAGGGCCCTGATTGTCTAGCCACTTCAACTAAGGCAAGATCCTCTTTACATGGCTTATTTTCTACCCCTTTCCATTTTCAACACTATAAATTACTCAGCAAAATACTGTCCAACAATAGTGGTGGCTGGTGTCAGGGCAGGGTGGCGGGGTAAGGGACGGATGGATGAAAAATATAAATGATTAAATATATGAACTTACCTTCAGCCGCATCACATTCTTCTGCTCCTCTAAAGACAGGCTTCCAGAACCCCATGTTGCTAATTCTGACGCTGCTCTCATAGAATGAGAGAAGCATCAGGATTGGCCTGAGCGCCCTTGATCTGCGCTCCCGGGTGGACTGGGAGCTGCGCCTGCTGTGTCCAACCTGGCAACGCAGCTCCGATTGGAGACAGCTCCAGTGTGCATGTGAGTCTGGCCCTCCTGAGACGGCCGTCCAAACCCACATGCGCACTAAAGGCAATACACCTACCACTCCCCCTCAGTGCCTGTCATCCCCTGGCCCCGCCCCCAAGACTCGGCATACTTTGAAGAAAAATAAAACGATAATAGAAAACAAGTTTAAAACCCATTTAATTATCATTTTATTTTCAAGTTTTTGAGAGTTTTTGAGGGACGTTCCTACGCCATAGCGGAGGAGCCACTGCTGACCAACAGGCTAGTCCCTTGCAAGTCAAAATGAGTTAATACTGATCAAAACAGTTTGCTACCAGGCCATAATAATTTTATGAATATCCTATGCCTATTTTGAGTGCTAGGGCGAGCACCCAGGGCCCGATTCACAAAGGGACGTATGCATAAAGTTACGAGTGCAGAGTGTTCGCACCTGTGGTGGAGTCTCCACACTCAGTGTATTCCCAATTTCGGTTTGCTCTCACATTAAAAGTTGAGAAAACCTTTAATGCATTAGGTTGGATATACTTGTTCCAGGTGATATGTAAACTTGGTGTAGGCAGATCCATATTAAGAAGGAGACGCTTATTGTAAGAAACTGGGTTATTAGTTGTGAAGGATGTGAGCTCTTCACAAGTAATTAGTCTGTAATTGTCGTTTAACTGAGAACTAAGTACCCCATTGTTGCACTTGACCCTCTTAGGGTAGTGAAGCAGAGCAGTCCAAGGCTTACTCAGGGAGATAGTGTGGGCTAGTAACACCAGCCAACTCGTATGCAACAACTCTCATTATTACATTATTGTCCAGGGATTCTATCCCCTCGGAGATGTAGGGTGATTTTTCATGGTGGCTCAGGTTGAGGCTACTGTATTCTTGGAAGCACCCAAAATACTTTAGGCACCATTGTGCCCCTGCTCCTCCTTAGTGGCACTATAGCAGAAGCCTATGCAAATGTAAGCCCCTTGCGGGGATAATAGGGTGCTTCGACAGCTGGAGTGGTAAATAACTGATGAGCGACGCTGAAGCTATGGATTTTTTCTTTTGAATTGGCCTTATGCTGCACTTTTCTTTTTTACTTCTAGGTGCACCAGTCCCACCTGGGAAACCCACAGCCTGGTTTTTAGTTGGGGGTGCCTCGCTTCTAAGCTCCCACCACAGCAGGAGCCAACCCTTTGTTATTGGTTTCTGGCGGAGAGGCGGGCTCAGCAGAGTCTCCATGTGGGTAGGTAGGCATTTACCTCCTACCCATTGCTTTTTAGCATTGTATTTGCTCAGAATTTTGAGAGGTGAACAAAAGAACTCAGATAAAGAGCCCTCTCATGGGGCCCGTAGGGTATTGGAGCACCGGCCCTATAAGGGGCATGCCCTATGATGAAGCATGACACCCAATCAGGTGTATGAGGGCAACAAGTACTGATAATTAGGAACCCCCTCCTGGTTTGACCATCTCCAACCTCTTTCTGTAGGAAAAGCACCCCCTTTTTGTCTAACAGATATTATTTAGAAGCATAGATACTGGACCTTTATTAGCTCTGTTTCCCGCACTCATATTTATATTACATTGGTTATATGACAAATCAACTGCTAGAGTCAGGGTGAGAGGGTCGATCTCTGAAAAATACAGCATTAGTAAGGAAACTCAACAGGGATGCCCTTTATCCCCAATTTTGGCCTAGTGTTGGAACCAAATTCTGAAGAGCTGAGAAGAATTGGGAAGGAGATGGGCAAAAGGACGTCAATTCAGACTACATGATTTTGGTTATATGTCTCTATGTGTTCTTATTTAACCTTGACCTTGTGAGATGCAGACCGCTGAACCAGACGAATGCCGCATTGGATGTTGTATCTATGTCATTAATCAAAGAAATTGACAATATTTCAGTTACTAGAAAGATAAGGTCTGGTGCCATCTGTGTTAACCCCTTCACTGCGGCGTGGATTACCGCGCCGCGCTGAAGGTTCCTTGCGTGGGCGGGGCCGTGACGGAGCGGTTCGGTCATGCGCACAGCGCAACCGACGCGCATGACGGAACCGCTCCGTCACACGCATCGAAGGGGTTAAAAGGCAGACATGACAGTGATTCTGCATAAATAAGAGAATATGGCAACATCCATTGTCTAAGTGAAGGAAGATAGCATCCTCGGTGGACTAAGATGGAGTCAGGGTCTACATAAAGTGGAGTCTGACTCTAGGGACTTTACGCCATCCCCGGTTTGTACGTCTGAATTTGATATCATAGGGGAGTGGCCAACCAATAGGAATTTAACTAATGTGAAGGGAAATACATGCTCTCACGTTAGGATCATCTATAATTATCTAGGATGAGATACATATCTAAAAACATTTGTATGTAATACACTTGTAATATAACATAAAGGACATTAATGCATTGCACATATAAAACATGACTACAACATGTGTAATAATATATAATTCACAATAGCAAAGCATGAATAATTGTAAGCCAAGCAAGATTACAGCTCATCAAATCATAACATAATCTATCTAGAGTATTATGCATGTTGGCAAATAAAGATACCAGCATATCTGCCAAGGTTTCAGATTGCTTATGTGTGACATTTTCATAGTTTTAGTGTACTTATGAGTGACATTCAATGACTAAATGTGTGACACTCTGAGTGACCCTTTTTCACGACCAAAATCATTCAATGAAGTCCATGCAAACAGACAAATATCAGAAATTACACCCATTTGAGCAAAGAAAAACTCTAACTCTGCAGCAGGTACTTTTAAACTTATTTCAAAAAAATCCACACCCTCCACCCCAACATCAGCACGAGGTGTGGCTGCACCACAAATAACAAAGGGATATATGTGTCAAAAGCAGCAACCCACTGAGCTATCCACATAAAATGCAGTTCTATAATATGCTGGTAGACTTTCTTTGCAGCAGGCATATTAACCCTCTGTGCTAATTTATGGTCAGAGTCAAATCTGCCAGTAGACAAACTCTGACCTCTCTCCAGCTGGAGATGTATTCACCTGCCTTATCTTTGGCTTACCAAGTCTCACAGTGCTGGGAAAATAAAGCCTGCTGCTACATACTACAACTGTACTATCTGCGGAGTCACACTTACTGGCTGCAGACAGCTTCTCAGACAGTGTTGCTTTAATGTGGAGAAAGGAGTCAGTTGCCAGTTCAGAGAGGGCAGGCTTGTGTAAGGGCGTGTTTTCTGTTGAGTGAACCATGTTGTGCTTATAAATAAATGCTGCGGGCAATAACGTGCATGGCGTATGTAGGTCCAGCAAAGAATGACTAAATGCTCAAAAAAATCCCAAAATGTTTAAACAAGCAACATACTTCACAGTAAGAGGCAAGAGTAGCTGTCTGACACAGACTTAGTTGAGTAGCACCATAACAGCATGCAAAGGTGGATGGGACAAATCAATTAGGACACACCTCATAAACTAACAATTAAGGCTCTCATTCTTTGTGCTAGACCTATGCACATAGATATGATATGGTGGACTTCTCAAAAACACAGCAGAATAATAGGATGCTTGGACTTCCACCTGATCACTATAGCTTCTGGTTTTCAGGAGGAGGGGTCCTTATGGCTTTCCTGTCAACAGTGAGTCCTCACATGACAGTCTTAGTCAGGGAAAACTTATGCCTTGAGTCCTCACATGACAGTCTTAGTCAGGGAAAACTTATGCCTATCATGTTAAAGTGCAGCAGCATGATCACCAGTGTGGTAGCATGTGCACTGCCATTTCTATCATGCGGGCGCCCGACGGGCAGTGACTACCTGTTTAGTTTACCCAGGCTTAGCGCACGCAGGTGGTCAAGACGCTAAAAAAGCATGATAAGTCATTTGAATGCGGTGATGCGGACCTCCTCATTAAACTGTATTAGTCTAATGCCTTATGCGTGGTACTTGGCAAGGATGTACTAGTGATAATATAAATAACCAGATTAAAAACATGCCGTATAAAAAGCAAAAGTCAAATAAAAAGAAGAAAAAGACTTTCTTTTAAGTTCTCAGTACGTACAGGCTGTGTGGTACATATGATGTACACAGGTCATGATTTATTGGTCAACTTAGTTCACTCCTCTTCACAAGGCTTATCAACATCAGAAAGTGCACACGACGCATACGTGTGATCTTTGCTAAGTCCATACAGAGCATGTTTATAGTTAACAGTAGACGTGTTCAATGGGCCAGCAATGGGTTGCTTCTCTGAGGCACTCAATGTTGTGGCGGCTCCTCTCCAGGGGGCTCAGACAATAACAATGAGTCAAGCCATTCATCAAGAACTGTGTTGAAAAGTGCCACTGGCGATACTTCCCTGCCATGGGTAACATCCCGTAAAAGGGGCAGGTGTATTATTTGGCATTGTTTCTGGTGCTCATGTAGAGGTTGCACGATCATTTTGATATCAAGATAAGCCACTGGGAGCTGCTCCTGATGTAAGTCCACGATGAAGTCAGTAGGACAGTTTATGCACCAGAACACAGGTTTCACTTGTGTATCATTCACTTTGCGACATGGCGGCATCCAGTGCTCGCTGAGTTCATACAGCCAAGCATGCCCCAAGTAACGTGCAGCTTTGTTCAGTTGGATATGGGTACTCCATGCTGTTGATTCCCTTGATAGAACAGGAGACAGATTATGACACCACAGTCAATTAGCAGTATTATGATCGGAAATCCTCCAAAAGCGCTGGAGAATAGAGAATGAAAAAATTACGGAATTAGTCCAACCACTGCTTTAAATCCAGGCACTAGACCAGATTCAATATTCTTAAAAAGATGCACAACACCAGTTGTTACAGATGAATTAAATATCATTTGCAAGATATCTGTAAAATATGTTTGGTATTGTGTGTGTAAATCCTCTGTTCTGACAGTCCGGGCTCTCTGCAGATTATAAACTTGAACTTCTGAAGTAAAAGGGACTTATATATGTATGAGAACAGACAATAGTTTCTTCAAATCGCCAAAACGCATAGATTTCATGCTTATAGTAGGCCAAGGGATATTCCCTAATAATATTTCAAGGTAGAGAATACAAGGATCTTCCACAACACTGTATTGTCTCTTAATCCGTTATCAAGAACGGCTGACCCGGCACCAACCCACATTTCTCTGTGGCCAAACCCATAGGAATCGAGAACATGAATTAATAGCTACTAACATGTACATATATCATTGAGCTGAATTTAAAGGACAGATGTGATCGAAATGAATCGCCATGAAGGGGATATTTGAGATCATGAAGGGAACTGGAGAGAGACTTTTGACAGTGGAGGATTTAATGTGCTGACAAATATCACATTGTCTAACATAGTCCCTAGTTTGTTTATATGAAGAGTGCGTTGTGGGATGAATTCACCATCCTTCATTACACCTTGCGCTGCTGCGCAGGCTGCGGAGTTATTGCATTTGGTTCCTACCACAGGTTGGGCAGAGCCATCGGTTTAAAAGGTGCTCTGGTAAGACTCAACAGGTAAAGTATCTGGAGTCTGAGTAGTATCTTGTTCATATTATAGAAAAGCTTGTGTACGAAGAGAGGGATCATACTGAAACTTTGCATCCACTGAACACTCAAAGAAGAGTCCCACTGTACCCACCTTGGGTGTAAGGCACGAGCATTAGGAATGCTTGCCTTTGTGTCTGCCTCTAGTGCTGCCATGGAAGAAGCAATAATTATATATTTTTCTTGCACCAAAAGGAGCTCCTTTAAAATAGCTGTTTGCACAGCTGTCAGGATTTTTTCAATCGAAGCAAATCGTGCTTTAACCAGGAACTACAAGTGAGACTTGTAGGCAATGGGAATGGTCTGTTCTTCATTGTAGGTCACTTAGGCATTCCCATAGCGACTGGGTATGACTCTGGTAACTAGGTTGGTTTTATTGTCCCTAGTTTGTAAATATTTAGTCTCTAGCATGTGCATCAGTATGAGCGTTCAGCCACTGTATAAATGGAAATGTGGGAGAAATCAGGTCATACAGAGGCTTTACTCTATCTGGGTAGTGAGGCAAATAAGTAAATCAAAGTTAAGAAGTCCCAGCAGGTATTGCAACCTTTTCAGTGTGTAAGGAAGCTGCAAGGTAGCACACTTCTGAAGAAATTCTGGAGCTAGACCCTTACCCTTGCTGGATAATTCATATCCATGAAATGTCACCGTCAGGTAGGCAATCTTTGATATTTTCAAAATAATCTTGTAACTATATGATGTGAACATAGTCACTACGCTGTCTACCCAGGTAAGATGTACATTCAAGTAAATGTCAGTTAAGTAGAATCAACGTATGACACCTCAGGATCTGGTTGTAAGATCTCCAATATTTGCAGTGAAAACAAGCCAGGACTAATATTCTTATAGCCTATGGGCAAGTGTAGGAATAAAAACTGCACTCTGTCAAAACTGAAAGAGTTTAGATACTTACTTTCAGGCATTATATTCTGACAAAAAAACACATTGGACATATAACCAGGGTGTTTTTGTATTTTGTTCTCACCGGGTTCATCATTAAACCTGTTCTGTGGGCATTTCTGTACTGCATATGTTCAGGTATGCAAGTTCAAATTCCCATAGTCTAAGACTGTTCTATAGGAACTTCCTGACTTGAAGACGGGAAAAAAGGATGTGTTCATGCATGAGTGAAAGGTGCTATTATGCCCTGATACTTCAATAGGTCTAATTTTACTTTGATACCACGTTTTGCTTCTGGTTTTAAAGGGTATTGTGCTTGTGGTTCACTAGTAATAATAATAATACCAGCATTTGTAAAGCGCGGAGCTACCTCAGGCGAGGTGTCCCGGCGCTGGGGGCCGTTGGGAAGATTAAGCGAGCTAATGCCCAGAGTCACAAGGTGCTGGGCTAACTTGCTGCTGGTGCCAGGGATCAAACTGTGAGCCCCCGTGCTCCGGAGGCAGCCCCCCTGGCTGCTGCACCACACCTCTTCCCGCGTAGGGGAAAAACACATGGACTAGAGTGTTTGTCCCACCCCGCTTGGTATCCAAATAAGGCTGGAGCCTGTCTCACAGCCCATTCACTGGCATACATTTCCCTGATATTATCAGGTACTGTGAGAGAGAAGGCTACCCTTATGACTTCCTCCCCTTGAGATGCATCCCTAATGAAGTCTGGAGGCCAGTCTTCTTCCGCTAGGATGATCCTTCAGATTATCAGATATTTGTGTCCAGAAGACTGCTTTGATAATACACGGTATGTCCCCCTTGATTTGTATGCATAGGTTGTAAACCCTATCTGGAGGATTTAGATGTTGATCTGGAGTCTCTATCTGTATAAAGTCATCAGTTGGATTTTCATCCAAAACCTCTGAAGTGTCTGATGTATTATTGTGACTTATGCAGGACTGTATAGAAGTGCACCTGCCCAAGACCTGTTTTGCAGGAGGTCTCGTAGCTGGATCTGCATGTTTCTTAGAAAGTCCGGATACTTTCTTAATTTTACTGGGGTTTCAGAGTCCAGTACTTTCTCTTCCATCTTAACGCTGCCATCAGTCTAGCGTCCTCCTTCACTTTTCCTAGTATACTCCTCTTTTCTTCGGTACTCGATCCGCTCCCCCTTTCGGTTTTTTTACCTTCAGTGTCCTGAATAGAATGTGAATTGCGGCTATCAGAATACTGATACTATTCAGGTGTTTTAATTTTTTCCCAGGCTCTTAAGTTATAGCTACCTCTACCAGATTCCCAAGAAGTGGGCAATCCAGTCTATCTTTTATCTTTGTCTTTTTGTTTTTTCTTCCCTTCCATTGCAGATTTCTCATTTCCAGAACCCTTGGTGTCATTTTTAGTTGCGGCTCATCGAAGGAGTGCTGCGGGCGGGACGGTGAGGCGGGGCAGGGTGGGGGTTTGTAAACTCCGGCAGACGGCCGAGAGGAGTTAAGTATATAAATAAATGAATAAAATAAATTACATTGCGAGCGCCGCATCGCCAAATGGCGATGTGGCACGCGCAATGTAATTAGTTTTTTTCATTTATTTATATACTTAACTCCTCTCGGCCATGCTAGGAACCGCCACTGTGTACTGGTATAAATGCATGGTAAGATGCTCCTTCAGGAGTTACACTCCTCTACCGGAGGGACCATCCCAGGAGGAAGATACATAGTCAGTATTCTGTGTTTTGTCTGGGGACTGGTGTACGGACACACTACTTCACGCTAGTTGGTCTTGCGAGCAATCCAGAAAGCAATCCAGAAAGCCATTTCATCAAGCTTTGTGGGTGCTTTATCCATAATAGCATTAATAGTCTGTGGAATAATGGTTTGAATTTGTACAGGAGTGGTGGGCCCTGCTGCGACAGCAGGCCTGGACCTGAAGGTACGTTGTAGAAATTGTACAAGTCTTCTGTATAAGGTGACTGTGTAATTCAATACCCCTACTACCTCCGCATGGGGTAGAGTATTAGGGCGAGAAAGGGGAGAGTAACCAGTCAAGACTGGCCACGTAGCAATGGCTCAGAGGCCTCAAACGAGCATGTGTGGTAATTTAACACCGAACCAATATTGGTGTTCCTGCTAAGTTAAAAGGATTTCCAAATCTTGGTAAGCCCTATAATGTGCAGGCAGATCCACTGAAGCAGCACCAAGAGGCTCAAACTTCACCCAGGAGTAAAAGGTTTCAAAGGCATACACTGGATGCGCAGCTATTACAAAAGTAACTAGCCCCATCAGGGACACCTCAAGTTGTGAGGTGTCAAGTAAATACTTCTCCGCAATTGCCCCAATAGCATAGGTGCTGCCATAGTGAATTGATTCCATTTTTAAACTGGAATCAAAGAATAGGAAAACCCACAATTTTTGGGAATAACCTTGTATGAGATGAGCGTGGCAAACCTACGGAAATTGGTGCTCCCTCAAATCCATGATTATTACAGATGTCTCCGCAATGGTGTAATAATGGTTCAGATGTGTGTGATGAGTGTAAACTACTCACAGTGTAACCGTGCAATAAGAGCCCTACGTTGCCAGCCAACTGTTTTGTAAGTTAAGACTTTGGCGGAACTCTACAAGGTGTGCTTTCCCAACCAAGAGTGACATGGGGAAACTTGGTTCAGTGAACTAGCGATGAATGTGAAAGACAAGTTATTGTCAGAGAAGTACTGCTTTTGGGTTACTAACAATCCAAAAAGGGATAAGGGGCACAGTCGAAACAGCAATAATCCTTATTCCATTATTCACAGTATCACAGATACTGTAATAAGAAGAATGAACACTTTTAAGTTGAAAGTATTTTTTACTACTGGAACAATCTGTTTCTCAGTACATCTAAAACAACTACACAGAATATTATAAAAAAAGAGCAACGAGACACATCATAGATAAGGAGAATAAAATGAACATTTCTAGCATTGTTAAAATGTCATTTAAAAATTCATCCAGAACCTAATGCTCTGACGTCTACTTTTATGCGCTATACTGTGAGAGCATGGAAGATGGAGCAACTTGCAGTCTAGAGTTTCTTAGGGAGAAGAGACACACTGCTTACCTTGTGGACAGCTAAGGCTGTCTTTCTCAGAAGTCCGAAGATAGTGTTCCCCGCGAAGGGCAAACACCCACTGCAGTAGCAGTCAGTTGGTCATTCTCCAGGACTTGGCTTTATCAGCTTCAGGTGAGATGCACCATCTGTGAAGTGTGCTGGCAGCAGGTGAGACCATCTCTGGCAGGATCTGAGGCGATAATCTGGATGAAGGACCTCTCCTGACAAGTTGTCAAGTGGCAGTCCTTATATACTAAATCTCATCAGAAATTGGAGTTTCTGAGATAAATTTAGGAATGTCTGACACAGACTGATTTGTATATGGCCATGTCTGAACTGGGGTGGCGGAGTGAGCTAAAGAATGATGATGGATTAAACCCAGATCAGTTGACTGGGGGTGAGTGCTTGCAATGTTCAACACTCCGTCCATCATCCCCTTTGGTTTTTCTTTGTTCGCCCTAAGTTGGCAGGGTATGCCCAGACATGGGCACCTTGCTCACTTCGCCACTGGATTCCAGCTAGCCTGGCTGATGACAGCAAAGCTTGGCAGTTCGGGCTGGACTGTTCCCATGAGGCACAGGGTCAGACTGATTTGTATATGGCCATGTGTGAACTGGGGTGGCAGAGTGGGCTAAAGAACGGTGATGGATTAAACCCAGATCAGTTGACTGTGGGTGAGTGCTTGCAATGTTCAAAACCCCGTCCATCATCCCCTTTGGTTTTTCTTTGACACAGAGTGAGTACCCTTGGCTTCCGATGTCGTGTAGGCGTAGGCGTTGGATGACAATAGGACAGGAAACAGTGTCAAATGCTGCAGAGAGGTCAAAGAGGATGAGGGCTGCAATGTCTCCTCTGTACAAAGTCGTGCGGATGTCATCTGTGGTGGTGATGAGGGCAGTGTCCATGCTGTTTTTGGGCATGAAACCAGACTAAGCGGTGTCAAGGAGTTGGTAGTTGTTGCGGTATTCAGTAAGACGTTAGTTGATTATTTCCTCTAAGACCTGGGCCGGGAATGGTAGGAGGGAGATCGGTCTGTAGTTGGCAAGCGTTGAAGGCTCCACAAGTATAGACATAAATACCTGGATATAACACACACATTCCATTACCTACATATAAAAATCTATAACACAAACATGGACATCCTTGCTTGGAGTTTGGGATCCTCAATTACTTTACTGCAACCTCAAATAGATTAATGGAAAAAGCTCCCTCTGGCACCGATAGGACCGGTAGTAGTAGCGAAGATGGTGATGCTGCCAAGGTTGCTTTACCACTTTGCAAGCAGTGATTATGCCCGGAACCACATTCAAGGACTTAGAATGCTTGGAAACCTGGTTTGGGAGCTAGGTAGGAGCAGACATTTCAATTCGAAGGCCCCAATAGAGAAAGGTGGGATGGGTGCGCCAGATATTGAGTTATACTTCATAGCTGCCCCACTTCAATGTCTTACTAGGTGGCTGAGTGAACACTCTATCCTCACGGCTAGCCTCCAGGGCCGGCTTTAGAGCGGTGCGACTGGTGCCACCGCACCGGGTGCTGGCTTCCTGGGGGCGCTGTGTTTTAAAGATTATTATGCTTTTGAAGCACCTGCTGCAGCGTTTCTTTCCCCCGGCAATTACCAGGCCTCCAATAAATGTCAAGATAACTCGTGTGATTAATTATCTTCCTGGCGAGAGATCAGCATTTTGTATAGTTGAGGTTTTAACTTAGGTGAAGTTAGTGCAGAGGGTTAATATGCCTGCTGCAAAGAACGTGCGTATGATGTAAACAGATCAGCAGGTTACTGCTTTCAAAAGAGGCATCCTTTTGTTATTTGCAATTTATAACTTAAAGTCCTAATATAGAATAGTGAGCTATTAACTTCCATCCTAGAACTGCATACACACTGCAAAGTATACATTATTAGAGCATTGATTAATGTTGCAAAAAGGGTTAATTTGGCTAGAAATCGATTCTTATTATTAAAGAAAACTCCCAACTATGCTGTTTCTTTTTCGACTCTGAGTTTGTGCTTCTCCACACCAAGCACTCTTAAACTATACTGCCTACCAGTATGGATGACATGTGACTCCTACACTTTCAGTCCTTTGGGTTATGTAACATTTCCTATACACTGATTTACACACGTATGATTGATTGTCTCTGTGTAATGTGCATGTGATTCAAAGTGCTCGGACACCCTACACTGGTATGAGTGGCGCTATATAACTAATTCAATGCATCGGAGTGTGTGGTTATGGAGACTTGGTCACTGTTAAAGGGTGCTAGTGAGAGAATCTGTGGTGGAGGTGGTCATTGGGGGGGCGCCAACAAACATTGTCGCACAGGGCGCCACAAGCACTAAAGCCGGCCCTGCTTGCCTCGATGTGGATATAGTGCGGAATGGCATACACTTGATTATGTTGTTACCAAAGGATATGTCTCTGTGTTCCACTCCTCGTCTCAGCTGCATAGCTATACACTTTTGGCAGGCAGCAGATAACAGATCTCATGAGGGAGACACTGTGCCCCAGTAGTATCACTGAAACGTCTTCCCAAAACACATGAGTACTACACAGCAATGAACTTGCAGCTAGGAGGAGTTGAGAATATTCATAACAGAGGCTTTGTTCATAATTGAACCGCTGCAAACATTTTAAACATTGATGAATGACTAGGACATCCATAAAAGGCAATTCTTGCTGCATAATGGTCTGGTTAACGTGCTAGCACGACACTGAAGTACTGGGGATGTATAACCCAAAGCGCAATACTATGTACACGCAATCTACGCCATGAGAAATGGTAGCTACCTGATAAACTGGATGTATAGGACACTACTGGAGGCTGGGAGAGACCTCTGACTAAATTGAGAAGGAAGTGGGAAGATGGTTTGATCAGGTTATAAAGGTAGCCTGAGGTGATAAAGAGGGGGCTTCCATTGTAGCTTATCCACGCACGGGCTCAAGGAACGCCAGGTTAAAAAATAACCAGTTCTAGTAATACAAATGGCATACCTGGCACCCAGCACACTACACAAAGCTTACAGATGGCACTGCTTAGATGCCATCAATGAACTTCGGAACTGGCCAGGTTCTGGCACCATACTCTGGGGTTGTCCCATCATAACAGACTATTGGCAGGAATTTCCACTGGCAGATCACGGCTTCCAGGACCTCTGCAATGCTTGAAAGTTGCATTCTGGGTCTAATTCTCTGATCTCCGTCGGGCAGAGCCACATCCAGATTCTCAGACTAATCTCTATTTTTGGGAAAGCGAATGGCAAGGCGAGCTCCAGAAATGGGCCTAGGCCGAAACCTCTCTACTGCACAGAGAGGAACTGTTCTATTCCTAACTATATGCAGTGGTAAAAGTGGGAGGGATCGGAGGGGCATAACGTGCCCAAACTTTTTAATTAAAGGAAAATACTTCCCCTACCTTTTTTAATAGTCTGTTAATTCCGAGAGCCGAAATGCTTCAGCTGAAATGCAAGGCAGGGAGTTTCCTGTGCGGTTAAACCGAGAGAAGGGCAGACAACAAAACAAGTCTCATTGCCAAGGTGCCTGCTTGCCTGAAAGAAATGCAAATGAGCACAGCTGGTTATTCTGCAAATATAAAGGGTGCTTGAAAGCCGGTATTGGCTTAAATTGGTGGAATCACTTGAAGCTGCCTGATGACACATATTTATTCTTTTAGAGTGGTACTGCAAGGGAGTTACCAGTTTGTGCTTTTAAAGAACAGTTCTAAAAAACAAGATGCCCTATATACAGTCTGGGTATTACTAAAATCTATATCTTGGAACCACTTTGTTATCCTAAACCTTTTTGCACATTTTGTAGCGGCCTATCTTATACTATGTGTAAAGTAAGTTTGAAATAATGACTTACATATTCATAGTGCTTTTCATTGGAACCTTGTAGTACTAAACATACACAAGTCACTATTCTCCACTGCACCAACCAGGATTCACTTCTGTGGCTCTCTGGTTACGCACACAGATTCTGCAGCACATTAACTAATAGAGGTTTCATAATGCAAGATAGTGCATTTCCCACTGATCAACTTACGTTGCATTTCCATTTATTTAAGCTGTTCCTTATTTTATATGTAGTTACTTAAAAGTGAAAGACCAAAAAAGTTACAGAATATTTTGTCCCTGCCCCTATGCTCACTCACCCTGCACCTCTTTAAGCACAGCATCACAGTTCCCATACTTTTTTTTAATGTACTTCTACCACTGGCTATCTGAGTGAAATCCCAAACAAACCAAAAAATAAATAAATAACATTAACAATTTTTGGAACTGCCCACAGGGAACTCTCTGGGGGCCAACAAGTAGTTGTGACAGAGTATATCTGGGTATTCCACATGTAGCTGACTATATATTCTCATTTTGAAGGCTGACTTACTCCTTTGTTTCAATTCTATAGGCAGTGGCTCACTCCTATTTGTTTATACTTTTCAAAGATACACTAGTAAGCAAAGATACGTAAATTGCCTTCTATTTACAGTGACTGTACATTATATACTTTTTACACATCCATTTTTTATATACTTGTAATAATGCAGATAAAAGGTTTCTGAAAATAAAATTCTTGGTGATTGTCAGAATTATCAGCCAATCTCAGAGGTAGAAGGTCGCTAGGTGCATCTCATCCAAAAGGGTTTACGGAAGCTGTAAGTTCTTACAATGATGGATGGTCCATTTAGGGGCTAATTATGAGTGCAGCGGTCCTGGGACAGCTGTACTCGCGGTAGCGGTCCAACCACCGCCACCACTGCGGGTCCGCTCACCGTACTGTGAGTGTGGAGGTTAGACCAACAGAGGACCGCCGCCTCCGCTGGGATCCAGGACCCCGTGGCGGTGGTGGTGTGGAAATGGGCAGGAATCTGCTGGTGGTGCCGTGCTGCACCGTCAAGCATATTCCAATTTGCTTTTCTACCGCCCATTTGATGACAGTGAGCCTGCCAAGAAAAGGGTATTGGACATGCAAGTAAGGGGGCCTTAACAGGCCCCCCTGCCACGTCCGGGCCTGGGGATGCATGCAGGGGCACATGTTGTGCCCCGCTAGAATTGCACTCCCATTTGTGCATGGTGTGGTATGCACGACACAGTGCATGCCACACTGTGCAGGAGCATGCTGCAGGCGCTGCCACAGTTGCGGTCTGCTGTAAAGGCTCTCCTATGAGCCTAACAAAGCTGCCATCATGAGACCGCTGCAGCACCGCCTGGTCGCCCTAGACTCAAGTCGGAATCTAGTGGGCCGATGCACCACGGGCTTGGCAGTCCCCCCAGTAGCACAGCAGTAGCGGTACGGCAGGAGGACCGCCAAACTCATAATCGTCCCTTTAATGTTTTCCGAGAAACCTTAGTGTTAGTTTAATTATTCTTCAAAGCTGTACTAGAACAACATGTTGAAATACATCTAGCAGGATCTTAAGCATTGCAGGCAGAAGGGACCATGAAGATCACCTTTCCAAAATCTCTTGGTTTTGCACCTAGCACCTGCCTGATTTTGATAGTCATGAAGTAACAGTGGTGAACAGTGTTACACGAATGTATGATGTTACAATGCATACATTTACAACGCATGCCTTTATAACACAGTTTTTACATCGCAACAGCCTTTACAACGCATACATTTACATCGCATACCACTACAACACATTTTTTAAAACTACATTTACAACACATTCCATTACATTGCATTATACCTTTACAACGCATACCATTACATTGCATTTAAGGTAAGTGTTGGATAGTGTATGGGTAAAAATGACTATTCTAACTCCAGGGAGTGCATCAGTAGGGTAAGTGTTGGATAGTGTAGGGGTAAAAATGACTTTTCTAACTTCAGGGAGTGCAACAGTAGGGTAAGTGTTGGATAGTGTAGGGGTAAAAATTAGTATTCTAACTCCAGGGTTGCAACAGTAGGGTAAGTGTTGGATAGTGTAAGGGTAATATGCATTGTAAGGGTAATATGCATTGTAATGGTATGTGTTGTAATGAAATGCGATGTAATGCCTGCTTTGTAGTGACATGCGTTGTAAAGGATGTTGCGATGTAATGACTGCGTTGTAAATGTAGTGCGATGTAATGGTTGCATTGTAAAGGTTGTTTCCCGTGTTACACACATAAATCTCTGGTGCATTCACCCCTTTTTCCATGTTTACATACACCAGTGTTTTTGTAAACAGTTATTTTCAACAATTTATCTTCCACCTCCATTTGCCATACGGATTCCCACAGCTGGTTGCAAACTACATAGTCAAAGGCATTTGAAGATGAATGAAGGTAGATAACATGGACCTTTTATGCAACACAGCATGGTGCCTAATCTGTAGTCCCTTTTCCGGGCTGGAAACCGATCACTTACTTTGTCAGCCAGAAATCAATGCTCTGTAACAGGAGTTACCTGCCCCATCGGAATTAAGAGTTCCACTGTAACTCTGCAGATCTGATGTCTCTTACTCAGAGACTCTCCCTAGGAGAATTCCCAGAGGTAAAATGAAAAATACACAGGAAAATCTGGACCAGAATTACTGATTCCCCAATAATTCCTCTTTTCTAATTGGCTCACAGGGTGCCACCTTTAATGTTGGGTAGTTGGTCCCCTTTATCCAGAATTACCTATGCCATCACTATCATTGACTGTGTGGGGTGGAGTTGCTGGGTATAATTCAGACCAACGCTCTTGGAGCTTTAATGTGTATGGTGCCGACAGATGTAAATCAGTATAGCAAGGAATAGAGTCTTTACTCAAGCCTGGAGTTCTGTTCACTGTCTAGGACATTTGCTGACTTTGCTTCCTTTATTTGAAAACTGCTAAACCCTTCTAGCTCCTTATTTATATATTGATTGGTTTATTTTGCTGTGCGTTCCTAAACATCACTCTTAAACCCTGAGGTACCAGCGCATTGTATATGCAACAAGAGAAGACATGTTAAACATGCATAGAACCCCAATGGAAGAAAAACAGTTCAACAGGTGCGTACATACAGATCAGCTGAGTTGGTTCTAGAATGGTCCCAGGATAAAGTTGATAAAAGGGAGGGTTAGTGGATGAACGCTGGGAGGACAGGAAATAAGGACAAATCCGGGTTAGTGGGAACCAATATTTGGAAGGATGGTTTGGGGGAGATTCAAGTAAGTGAAAAGCATACGCTAAGAAGTTGGTGAATCTATATTATTAGAGATAAACATATAATATCCCACTTGTGCTGTACAAATTTGTAAATAGTTTTTCAGTTTAAAAGTTGATTTATTAGATTTAAACAAAATACAGCATAACAATGCATTCAAACCTATAAGAAAGATGTATTAGAGGGGGAAAAAGGAAAAAAGGGGGATAATATACCAGATAGTCATACACGGTCAATTTTAATAACAAACTGAGGGCAATATAAAATATTGTTATTCATTGATATGTACTTTAAAGAGACATACATAAATCTTCCTTATAAAATAGAAAAGAAAGGAACATCAAGAAGATTTAAGAACTTCCTCAGTGTTAAGGTGATTTTGAAAAGAGGGGTGTGCTTGTTTATCCCAAAAATTTGTGATTGGAGACCAAAAAATAGAGCACTGAAGAACTAGTGAGCGAGGATGACAGTATGAAGTGTCAAGTCTATGGCTGTGACAAACTGCATACCACCAACCTTAAAAGAATAATTGGGAGACGTCTTTCCAATTTTTTGTTATTTGTTGAAATGCCAGTATTAACAATAATAATAATGTATGTGTGTGGAAACCTCATAACAGTTAGCCAGACTTCCCAGAAAATACTAATAGTGGAAAAGGGTATTGTGGAATTAAAAATGGAATTAATTTGCTTCCTGACTTGCATCCAGAAAGTATGAACTAAGGGACAAGTGAATAATAAATGTTTGATGTCTGCAGGATGTGACTAAAATGGCCAACCAAAATGTGGGGAAGTGGAGCAGGAGAAATGAAGAGTCTGTTGTAGATGTAAAATAATGTTTGTGTAGTGTTAGCGGCACTAGATGTTTTCTATAATTTTATCCAGATACATCGCTAAGTGGAGGCAGGCCACATTACTTCTTAATTACATTCCCAGGCTAATTTAGTGTCAGTTTTCGGTCTGTCAATGAGATTTTGTTGGAAGTATTGGTAAATAGTGGAAGCTTTTGAATTTGTAAGAAGAAGAGTACCTAATATAGAGGAGGGTGATGCAGGTTGGTTAATGCAAGACTGAATATGATTGTGAGCAGTCGCTATATATATATGTTTTTAGTAGTTGATACGTATTTTGAAAGTAAGATGGACAGTTAAAAAGACTTTGAGCTTGCAGAAAGGTCAGAAAGAAGTTACTGATAGAGAGTTGGTTGACTCATATTAGTCCATATTTCCTCCAAGATTTCCAATAAAGGGGTTTGTTATTATGTAGTAATGAAGTATTATGCCAAATTGTAGCAGTGAGGAAGAAGTAATATCAATGGATATATATGGCGATGAAGGTTCTAGCAAATTACAAAGATGTTTGTAAAGAGGTGTGGATAGAGTCTTTGGTCTTCTGGAGAAAGTCAAGTATTCATGAAAAGAGAAAGGAAAGAGAAAACATTTCTCCAAGTCTGACCATAAAGGAGAAAATTGGGAAGATTCTGAAAGCCAATGAATAGATTGCTTTAAAATAAAATCTGATTGGTATTTAAGAAAATCAGGAAAATTAACGCCACCATCTGTTTTATGGCGTTTTAGTTTTATTAGAGATTTATGGTGTTAGAAAACCCCGGGCAACCGGGTTAGCAGTCACCCGGTTTTTCCCAACACAAGGGGTAGCTTGGCTCGAGCGGTCGGGGGTCAGGCACCGTGTTAAGCGTACGTCACACCCTCACAATAACCATGCGTTCATCCGTTCCAAAAACGACTCTACACCGTAAAAATTTATTAAAATATATCTGTGTTTATCTTGTTTTCTCTTAGTTGCAGGTTAAATAAATAATAACACACTTACAGTACACAAAGCTTCTTCTGTAAAAAGGGTAGGTCAAATAAATAAGCTCAGATCATAAATAATCAATGAATAAATAGATGTGCATAAAATACATAGGCAAATGAATACTGTGAGGGAATAAATACTGTGAGACAATAAATACTGTGAGACAATAAATAGGATAAATACAAAGAATACAATACTCTCAATAAATATAAGCCATCAGTACACTTTCAAGTCAGGTCACATTTGTGAGGTACTATGAGTTGATTTGGCCCAATCACAGATTGTGGTTATGTGGATGGCCTGAGGGTGTCTCACCTAGCTTGGATAAGGCTGAGGCTAAAACTGAGGTAGATCAAGGGTAATCTAGGAATCTGGCTCTCCCAAACTACAGAACCCCTCACACAGGTCACTGTATCAGTCTCAGTCCACCCCTGGCACTCCCAGGCTGGTCCTAACACCTCTCTAGCCCCTAGGTTGGTCTCTTAGGGCTCCACAGGGCCTTAGGCGCACTCTATTCCACTTACTGCCCTCTTTATGAACTTCCGACTCCACCGGAGTCGTGTTGACGCCGTGAGGCGGTTCCGGTTCGATGTCGCTAGCCGGCCTCGGCTCGATGTCAGTTCTTGTCGATGCCGTGAGGCGGTTCCGGATCGATGTCGGCGGACGGCCTCGGCTCGATGTCAGTTCCTGTTGACGCCGTGAGGTGGTTCCGGATCGATGTCGGCGGGCGGCCTCGGCTCGATGTCGCTGGGCAGCCTCGATTCGATGTCGGTCTCCGGCGTCACAGGGACACGATCTCCCTACTTCCGGGTGTCTCCGGAGTGCGACCTCCACTCCCGACCTCCGGTGCTCTTCCCTTCAGGTTCCGGCGACTCCGGAGTGCGATCTCCACTCCCGACCTCCGGCACGATTCACCTCGGTCTCCGGCGACTCCGGAGGGCGGACTTCACTCCCCCGTCGACGCCGCACACTCGACCTCAGGTGACTTCCTCCTCGACCTCTGGTGTCTCCACGACCTCCGTCGGCGCCCTCTCTCGACCTCTGGCGGCTCCGGGTACGACGTCTGCTTTCCAGTCAGCGCCGCTTCTTCACCTCCGGCCCCAGGTCTCTAGGCTTCTCGGCGTCGGACTCCAGGAAGATACCAATAGACAGGTCAGGAACTTGCTGTTCTTTATTTTCAAGGCCTGTTCCGGCTGTTCAGGTCCTTGAGTTGGTTCTTCTTGACTTTATCCCACACAGGGCTCCAGGCTGGGCTCAGTCAGTAGGGACTAGTATCAAGGGTGGGTTTCTGGACCCCACTCCAGGCACAAGTTTCCACCCCTGCTGCCTCACTCCTTCCTCCTTCAGTGTTGTGCTGCTCTCCCTTCACCAGTCAGGTGCCAACTGCCTACTCCAACTGCCAACTCTGAGCTGGCTTCCCAACATTCTAAACCTGCCTCACACTGTCACAGGGTTCTAGAATGTTCTGGAAGGTACTAGTAGGTTCCAGTGATGTCACAGGTGACAATGGGTGGCCACCATTTTGTGTTTCAGGCCCTCAGACAGAAGTTCCAGGGGTAGGGAAAATGGCTCCCTGACCCTGCATCAAGACTAAAAAGTCTGGTGGTTCCCAAAAAGGAAAAATACTAACAGGGTTTGAGGCAAAAGTGGGACAAAATAAATAATGATGAGGAGGGACCACCCAAAGGGCTGACAGGTCTAACATATGGCATTTTTCTCATTCCATACAAATAAAGAAGTATGGAATTGGTGCATTTAAAACATTTAGAGGGGATGGATAATGGGATGTTGGAATTAGTGTATAAAACAATGGGTACCAACATCATCTTTATAGAAGCAGGGCAACCCCACCAGGATAGATGTAAAAGGGTGGCAACGATTAACTAAGGATGTTAATTTATGTGTGCATTCATCTAGGCTTAATGAGATAGATATTTTGAGTGAAGGAGAGAACTATAATCCTAGGTATTTGATTTTTGCTGTAAAAGAAGGAGAGAATGGAATAAAGAAAAGACGTAAAGATAAGAGAACAGAAAATAAAATAGGAAAGAAATGAGGAAAGCAGCAAGGTGCACCTAAAATAATGAGGATTGAGAACATAATATAAAATACATAAGGAAAACATACCTAAGGATATTTTCAAAGGGCGATTGGGGTGGTGAGACCACATGGAAGAGATGACACAGCCGGATTTCAAGAAGACTTGTTGAAAAAGGGTAGATGAAGAACAGCACAATTCAAACAGGAAAAGTAATACCTGTGAAAGGAAGACTAATATTAGTATTAAGGGGCATGTGATAACTTTTATAGCCAAAAAAATGAAGAAAAACATTTTAAACAAAACATGCAAGTCAGAGCAAACAATGCAATAAGGAATGAGCCGTTCAAAATGATTAACACTGGGTTGAAATAAGAATATCAAGGTTTAACAGGTCAGGAAATGTCCAAAGTTTCAACTCTATAGTCTTGAAGAAATACCTTAAATAGAGATGGTTCTTAGTAGGTAGACATCTTGTTTTTGTAAGTCACTCTAAACAGACATGTATGGGAAACACCAAAATGAGTACCGAGGCATCAAAGAGCTAGTCTCATGGATAACAAATCTTTGTGTCTGTCTGCCGTATTTTTAGTGTAGTTCTTTGTGAAGTAAAGGCTGTTACGAGACCAAGAGATCCTTTTCATTGGCTTGACTACTGAGAGAACCTTACCCAGTTAATATATTCAAGAAAGTAAAGGATGACACTTTGGGCTTTTTGGAAGTAGAATCAGTACTAGGTGTGTGACCTAATCTGTGGGCTCTCTGTATATTGAGTGAAGGTGACTCCAGTAAATAAATTATTTTAGGAAGAAATGTTATGAAAAATGAAATAGAATTGGTTCCTTCAGAACCCTCAGGCAGTCCATAAATACATAGGTTATTCCTTCTATTTCTAGTCTCTAAATCTTCAACTTGTTTTTGAAGCAGGCAGACATGGGTTTGAAGTTGATGAACTGCAAGAGTAGTAGTGTTAAAGGTTGAAATATGTTGCTCAGCTGTCAAGATTCTCTCCTCCATCCTGGACCCTCTGTCTTCAAGGTTTTGGAGTATTGCATTGGTTTCTTCCATGTAAAAACTCAATGTTTTAATTTCCTCCAGTAAAACGTCCATTGAGACAAAAGGAGGGAGCTTAGTAGGGGATGGAGGGTCCTTTTTTAGTTTGTTAGTGGAGGTGTTACCAGCCGTGGGTGGTGGAAGAGTTGCAGCAGAGGAGGAATGGGAACTGCAAGTCGCAGAAGAACAGGGCCATCTCCAAATGCATTGAATGATGAGAAAAATATGAAATAGACTTACGTGAAGAGCCAGAGAGTTACTTGGAAAGTGCTTTAGATCTATTTTTCAGTCTGCCCATGTAGTAGAAAGAGTGACAAGCACTGTTGTTTCCATTCTATAATTGCCACAAAGCTGTGTGTGTGTCAACGATTTGGGGAGAAAACCTTAATGTATGACGGAAATAGGCATATAGAAGTTTGCACAGAAAAAACGCTGTCTCCAAAGTGCCAGAAGTATTGAAAAAAGTATGTATGGCAATAAACTTACATGCTTTCTTTTCTATACTATCATAACAATTATTTGATCCACACAATTCTTATGTGAGCTTTTAAAAGGTTTAGTATTATGCATTTTAGTAGAAGCCATAAGTATATCATTAACATGCCTCTTTTCTTAGGGCAGATTGGTTGGTGTTGATATGTGCAGATTAGGCTTGAGAGTAACTTTGTACAACTCTTAGATCACGCACGTTCTCCCAATTGATCTACCTGAATGTATGTGTCACTCATGATGCGAAGCAGGGTGTGTCTAAAAAAAGAGATCTGTAGGAAACTAGGCCTAGTTCCCTTGAAAATCCCTGCAAAAAAAATGTTAGTTTGTGAAGGAGATTCTGTTTGCCACTTGTAGCCATTGTAGACTTCAAAAAGTGTCTTGCGGACCAGGGGGCAGATTTATCATTCTTTCACGCAGCAAAACACAGCAAGCTACCGTGCTGTTCTCTGTGAAAGGGAAGAAATGTACCATATTTACCATATTATGGCACATTCCTGTCCTTTCCTAGTGCTGTCACACTTTTGGCTGCTTAGCGCCAACTCAGGAACCCTCGCACCATGGTGCATGGGTGCCTGCGTTGTATGCAGGATTGTTTTGTGCAGGAAGGGAAACATTCCTGCATAAAAAAATCCTGAGAGTCATTTTCCTCTTTCTATGTGTGCTGCGGAATGCAACACATGTAGAACAAGGAAATAAATTAGGAGAAAGAAAGATGTTTCTCTTTGTTACACCTCACCTGGAGAGGTTTAGCATTTTGAAGCATTTCCAGGTATACCACTTATGATAAATCAGGGAATGCGTCAAAATCCACGTGTGGACACGTGGGAATACCCATGCTCCACCCATGGAATGCCTCCCTGACACAAATTAACATAAGGCAGTGCTTTGCGCTGCCTTGCATTACTCTACATTTATCAAGCCACGCAGGGCTATGCAAGGGCAATGCAAAATTCTGATACATCTGGCCCCAGGTTCCTATGGAAATTGCAGGCCAAGCCATTAAAAATCCCCTTTTTGCATAAGACATTACCTGACTCACGATAGCCTTCAAAAATCAACCCACCTCCAACCTCCTATTAATTAGTATATTGTGGAATTCGGTCATATAACTCACCAGTTAACTGCAAAACTTCATGAAAATCCACAACTACCTTGTTATATGACCTTGTAATATGACATGGGAACTGCTGCACCAGTCATCAAAGAGCAAACTGTATATGAATATGTTATGCGTCTTTGCGCTGGTATGAGCTGTGCAGTGTAAGTGGTTTTCAAAACTCCCCGCCATGTTACAGCCTCACATAGTGATTTTATATTTGTTTCCTGCATGTCCTTCTTGGTATCATTACCTGGAACTCTTTTCCCTTCATGTTGTTATGTGTTTGTCACGAGGGGTTCATTTTGTGTCCGATTATGCTAAAGCTCATTTGATACTTTAAATATGGTATCATGTGAAGGTGTTTAAACTTTAAGTCATTTTATGACACCATAGCAGAAGAGGACCAGGCCCACAACCTATTAAAACATCAACACACTTACCCATCTGTAGAAAAGTGCCCCTTTTTGTGTGGCCCCACAAAATAGAGTTAGCTCCATGTGCTGATAGGTATGACTCTAATGACTCTAATAGTGCACTGGTGTCTCTTGCACAGGCCTCAGTGCCTGTGCTCTCTCCCAAAACTGTTATGTTCGATTTGGTAATCCCAAATTGGCAAAGACTTTACCACCTCATAAGTCCCTAGATTGTGATACCAGGGGTACCCAGGGCATAAGTGGTAAAGGGCTCTAGCACAGTTTTGTACCACCCTGGGTGACTCAAGCAAACTAATGACAACAGGCCTGCCATTGAAGACTGTAGAAGCAGTGCATACTGCTTGAACTCAACTGTGCCTTCACCATATGTTACACAGCCGAATGCACTACCTCTTATATAAGTATATGTAAGGCGCCCCTAAATGTAGGCCTCCTCAGCCCAGGCGGCAGGGTGCAGTATATTAAAGGTGAGGACATATACATGCAAGCATTTATGTCCCTATAGTGGTGTTCCCCATTAGAAACTATATAAGTGTTAGTGGCCCATAGCATAACATGGGCTGCCAACAGGGCACTCTCGAGATTGACAGCTCCATTATGGTACCACTAAAATATGTCATGGTTGGTATCAAGCAACGTGCCTTCACACCTTTGACATGATTCTTGTGCCCTTGGTGATGTGGCATGTACCCAGGTGGCACTTTAGAGGTTGTCAACCTGGTTGCCCATGCTTCTCTGTGCTCTGGTTGACCAGCCCATGGTTTCCTACGCCTGCTGCTGCCAAGACAGCATTCTGACCACCTGCCAGGCAGTGTGATCACTGCCAGGAGTCAGGAACAAAGGCTTGGACAGGAAGGAGGTCACATCTCCCTCCTCCCAAGCAGGCTAGTGAAGTGGAAGAGGAACAGCAAGGACAACTCGGCAACCAGGCTCCACGGGCCATGCAAAATTGAACTGACCGTCGTGGCGTGGTCCTGGGCCCAGCATCACCTTTACCCTGCAAGGGTACAATGCAACTTAACCTGCCAGTGACCAATTGTCACTAGTGCTTTCTCTCATTGACCACAATGTTACATTTTCCTTGTATTATTTTACATTGATTTTCTATTACTTCTAAAATCAATGACCTTTGTTATATGTATGCTTTTCCATTTATGTTGGTGTCTAAATTAGGATAAAAATATACTCTATGTTTATAAAGTGGTGTTGGATTTCTCTCAGATTGTGTCAATTACTTATCGTCTATGTTGGTACTCTGAAATGCTTAACACATGTTCCTCTAATAAACCCTGACTGCTTTTGCCACTCTACCAGGACTGAGTTAAGGATTTATTAGTGTGCATTCAATGACCATCTTTGGGTTGTGGTGATAGTATTACATGGCGAGGACTAAACCCACACTACATAATTCTCCCCTTTCCTACATTATCCCTGTATAACTCTGATTTGCAGTAGTCATTTCCAAAGACTTCACATTTAATAAAGGGGCACCAGCAATCCCAGACAAGCCTTAAATCTCCAAAAGGGCAAAGAAAGGAGTAAGAACATTCCAGAATCAGAGAGTCAATGGTCCCACTCACAGATCTACTCAAAGAGTCAATGGTCCCACACTTTAGATGTACTCCTCACCAACTTAGATTCACTCATTGTGAAGTCCATAGTCCCTCTATCTTGGTCTGACCACTATCTAATAAAATATCAGCTTCTTTTGTGTAATCCACTCTGGCTTCATGCAAGGAGACCACCTCTACATATAGGGCATGGAAAAACCTCACCAAGATTAGGCTAGCTAAAGGACTGCAGATGCCCAATTTGAACACCACTTTTAACACTAGTGAGGCTGCCTAACAGTTTAATTCGCTATGATGAGGGCTATAGACTCTATTATTCCTTTAAAAACCAGCAACCAAACAAGAGGATTTGCCACTATCCTCAAAGACTAACACACAATCTTTTGTCAGGCTCGCTGTATCCTTTTCCCAAAGGATAGAGGAAAGTAAGAACTCCTCTGGTAAACTTTTCAAAATCAAGAAGGATCTTGTGGTATTTAGACAAAATATTGTGAAAACATATTGTTATACAAAAATATTGTGTCAAGAATGTCAGAATGTCAAACATACAATTGATAGGAATATTGAAGGTAAAAAATATTGTTTTAAGTGTTATTTTTCATATCGTTGCAAAAAATAGTGATTAGGAAAATATCATTTGTAAGTTTTATTTTGTATGTCATTTATTGTACTGTGTTCTAATTATATGTTTAATCATTGTTTTTATTTTTGTTTTTAGTAAGATAATTTATTAATTATGACATTGGTGAAAATTGGGAGTTTAGTTGCATTAATCCAGAGGTCTTCAAACTGGGGGACGGGCCCCCCTAGGGGGGCCTCAAGTGATCCCAGGGGGGGCGCCAGGCTCTGACCAGAAGAAACATTATGCCTTGTTTTCAGCCGGAAAAAATGAGCGTCAGTAAGCACGTCTGTAATGGGCCATCAGAACCATTCTTTGTCATTTAAATCCTGGCTGGGAGAAAGTGTCAAAAGGGAAAGGACTCCAAGTTTTCTCCAAAACCCCCACTACCATTTCAATAATCACACTGTGGATACTTTTACACATTAGTAAGGCCTGCCTCACCAGAATAGTTGGAAAACATGTATTGTTTGCTTTTCTAAAACAGTGGCAGAACTTAGCTGCAGTGTTTAAATAAGTCTAGACATATTTAAACATTGCAAGTTTAATAACATAATTGTGAAAAATTTTGAGGGGGTGCCCAGCAATTTTTTTTTTCAACACTTGGGGGGGCGCGAAATTAAAAAGTTTGAAGTCCACTGCATTAATCTATAAAAATGATGCTTTCCTTATTTTTTCTTAGAGGTGGGATATTGGGTTTTCAGGGGATAAGGGTGGGTAGATTTTTGAAAAGTGGATATTTTAATGAATATTTAAGGTTAATTATTTTATTGATATGCAAAATAATATTGTAAAATGTTTTAATTTAGCTTGTTACATTAGTAATTTGTGTATGAGTAAATAAAATGTAAATTAATGAAAATACATTAAAATTAATATTTTATAGTTAATATTAAAAAGAATATTGACATAAAAAGAAAAAAATATATAAAAATTAAGTTTATTAAGGTAAATAATTTAAAAATAATTTCAATACAAATATAAATGTTCCATTATTAAAATATTTTAAATAATTTATATGTTGAAAATTATGTCACTGTAAAAATATTTTTTTAATGTTATTTTAAAATTTGGATTTATATTTATTTTTATTTTTTATTTAACATCTCAAAGTTTAGGAATGGTAGTAATATTTTTACAAATGGTGCTGGTCTGAAAAAGCAGTTTGGACATGTGCTTTTTAAAAAATCTGAAAAGTGGATTCATAATGTGTCAGTCTGTAAAAGTGATTATCACTTGCCAAAAAAAAGAGCAGTAAGTGTGCTTTCAAATTGGCAAAGAAATTTCGTTTTGTGACTAATGTGAAAACATGACTCTGTGTGCAAATAGGAATTACAGGCAGAGATTTATTGCGTATTGCTCTGGTGATTTCACAGTTGCATTAGATGGAAGGGGGGAGCCATTTTTTGGTGCAGAAGCAGACTCTTAGCACACAGCCAGCTGCTTACCATGTGGAATCATGCACAGTATTCACAAGCGAGTGGGGTTTGAGGTTTCAGTCAGTAATGCAAATACATTCAGCATCACTAAGGCTGGTTGCCCTTGCTGGAGTGTAGGCAGTCACCCAGGTTACAAATGGTGCTGGTCTGAAAAAGCAGTTTGGACATGTGCTTTTTAAAAAATCTGAAAAGTGGATTCATAATGTGTCAGTCTGTAAAAGTGATTATCACTTGCCAAAAAAAAGAGTAGTAAGTGTGCTTTCAAATTGGCAAAGAAATTTCGTTTTGTGACTAATGTGAAAACAAATGTAGTAATATATTTAAATAAAATAAAGGAATTTTTTTTTAGTTTTTTTCAGGTATTGCTGAAGAGCAGTGAACAAAATTTAAGATGCCTACAAAATCCAGAGTAAAAAAAGACCACAAAAAAAACCTATATTTGAAGACAACTGGAGGACCTAAGTTAGTTGAAGATGCTCATGTTGGGAAAAAGAAAAAATCTTCTGGTAAGCAGACAAAAAAATTTCTAAAGAACATATTCAAAAAAAGGAAAAATGTACAAAATGTCTGTACTGGAAAGAATGATTTCAATCGAAAAGCACAGGAAAATATTGAGAATTTAGTTAATGCAAATATACCTTCTGCAACTAAAAAGATTAACTTAAACAGAAAAACAGCGTTTAAAGAGATACGTAGAAAAATGTTTCAGAGAAGAGTTATGTCCAATTTGATAAAGGATGAGAAGAAATATAAGCAAAAGGCTAAGTTTTATAAGAGAAAAAAAGAAATTGAAGCCATTGCAGCAAAGGCATTAGAATTAAAAAGGAAACTATTCATTTTAATTTTGAATAGGATGCGTACATTAGACAAAATGGTTAATGTACTGAAATCACATAGCAAAAGGAAAAGAGTAGTGAACAGAACAAACTTTTCTAAAGTGTTTTTAGGAAAATGGATGCATAGTTCAAGTAGTGAACCTTTTTTTAATGAAGAGAGTTATTTTCAAAGTAATAGTTTGCTGCATGCAGTTGACACCAGAGGTCGTGCTTATGAATTGAAAAATGGTTGCATAATGGAGAAGGAGATAATGGTTCCAAGAGATGAGGTACAAGTGATGGCGGATGAGGCTATGGGGAGACGTCCTAAAGCCCCAGTCTACACTTGGAATTGTAGTAGTATTTGCACTGTGCGTCAGGAATCTATTGATAAATTTCGTGAGTTTCTAAGAGAATATAGTAAAAAAAAGTGTAAAACAGAAGATTAAGGTGCTTCAAAGTTTGGATCCATGCAGAGTGAGAGAGAATACTGGTTTGCAGGGTCATTCTCTGGCTTGTCTATCTAGAAAAGTGTGTAATAGTGTTTTCCATCATTTTAGGATGCTGGCTGTTCATCATACTGAAATGAGAAAGTTTGTGAGACGGTTGTATTTTGCTAAAAGTCCAGCAATAAAGTTAGATGAATTGAATAGGGCTCTGTTCCGTGGAACGGTATCAGATGTAGAGAAGGTTGTTGATGAAATTCAGTTTTGTTACTTTGGTCCTGAACAAAACAGTGCAGAGAAGGACACAGTAAATGAGGAAGAAGTGGAAGAGAATGTAGAACCCTCTGTAAGTAAGACATTTAATGATCACATAACAAAATTTGCAATAATCTCTAATGAAAGACCAAATATTACTTGTATTTGTTGCCGCAGAACTCATTATAGAAAACAAACCAGGTATGTTGATCTCTACAGAAAGAGTGAAAATGAAGATAATTATAAGTGGAAGGATTTTGCCACATATATATTTCTTGAAAATTGTTTTGAATTGGGTGAAGTTCAGCGTATTTGTAAATACTGTTACAACAAGTTAGAGGAAAATAGAATGCCGACCAGAGCTGTACATAATAATTTAGAATTGGATGCTATTCCTGCTGAACTTTCTGAATTAAATACATATGAGTCTATACTCATTCAATGTGTTCATCCGTTCCAGACCATAGTACGTATGGAGCCCAAAACTGGTAAATTACCTCCTTCAGATTTACTGAGAGGTTTAAAAGGTAGAGTGGTGTATTTGCCCTTGGATTTGAAAAAAAATATGGAAACTATTGATGCAGATACTTTGGAAAGTGAACCATTAGTTATTCTGGTTAATGGTGTACCTACAAAGAATAAGAAGATTTGGCAGGAGCTGGTAGATGTACGGAAAGTACAAAGAGCAAATTTGTATTTGAAAAGGAATAACAAATGGTATGAATCAATTTATATAGAAGAAGAAGAAGAAGAAGATTTACAAGAAGACACAGAAACACCAACTGGACAAATTGAAAAAGTGGACAAGTCAAAGGAAGAAGAAATGTATGAACATTTTAGCATACATCCTCTTCATTCAAAAGAAGTTATGGGAGACAATATTGATCTATTTCAGATGAAGAAAGCAAAAGGAACTCCCGTGAGTGTATGGGAGGAGAGCTTGGAAGCTCGATGTTTTCCCCAGCTGTTTCCTAAAGGAAAAGGAGGACGATACGATGAACGTCCGGAACAGATTCCAGCTTCTGAGTATCGGACTACAAGACTATATGCTGAAGATCCCAGATGTCGACAAAGTATTCCTTATTTGTTCCATCTTTTATTTGAAAGCGACTTGTCTGCATTGTCTTATGCAGTAAATCACATTTTAAAAAGTGGAGTACATTTGCAAAATGTGTCTGCTAAGGATTTTATGGAGAAAGTGCAGCACCGAGATGATCATTTGGAAACACAACTGATCAATCTGATGGCTTGTCAGCGTGGGACAAATGAATATTGGTACCGACGCCATGGTGAATTAAAATGCATGTTACGGAATTTAGGAACACCAACATGGTTCGTTACCCTAAGCTGTGCGGAGTACGCTTGGGATGATTTACTGGATTTTCTACGAGAGGCAAATTCAAACATTAAAAACATCGAATACAAGACAGCAGGAGAACTGTGCTCATTGGATCCGGTTAATGTTTGCAGATATTTCAATCATAGATTTGAGGCTATGATGTCCTTCATCTGCAATAAAAAAAATCCACCTCTAGGAGAAGTAGTGGATTTCTTTTGGAGAAAAGAGTACCAGGCAAGAGGTGCTCCTCATATTCATATGCTGTTGTGGATCAAGGATGCCCCAAAGTTTGGAACAGATACTGATGAAGCAGTGTTATCTTACATTGAAGAATATGCAACATGTGCTATACCAAAAAGCACAGAAGAGAAAAAGTTAAAGGAGCAAGTTTTACGTTTCCAAAGTCATCGGTGTGGAAAATACTGTCGACGGAAATACAAGAGCAAAGATAAATACTACACTAAATGTCGATTTGGATTTCCTAGACCTGTTCTTTCAAATGGAAGAGTTAACAGTTTTATGTCATCTGTGAGACATACTATCACAAGAAAATCACCTAAGAATACCTACAACCTTAAAAGAAAAGAAGAATCAAAAAATATAAATGACTACAACCCAGTGATTTTATCCATGTGGAACGCTAACATGGATATACAGTATGTAGCTGACAATTCCATTGCTGTTGCTCGATATGTAACGTCTTACATTACGAAATCAGAAAAAACAGAATTGAAGGAAATGTGGGAAGAGATTTCTCACGAGAAAACTGTCAGTAAGAAGCTGTACAGTTTCAGTTTGAAGATGTTATCGCATCGAGAAATTGGATCCTACGAATGTTCAGATAGGTTATCTTCTGCAAGTCTCTACTCGAAATCAAGAAGAATAATTTGGGCAAGTTTAGGCCTTGCAGCAATGAGAAATCGGGTACTGAAATCTGTTGGAGAAATTGAATATTTGGCCGAGAATGACCCAGAAAGTACAGATATTTTGAAATCAAACATGTTGGACACATATTATCCCAAGAGAAGTCATCATCTGGAGAACATGTGTCTCTATGAAGTGCTGCAGAACTACATTTATTCACGGAAAGCCGCAGAAGACATCAACAATGGAAAATATAAAGTCATTGGTGAGGAAGGATGTTTGGTGAAGCAAACAAAAGGAAGTTTGATAAATCACCGGAAGCTGAGTTGCGACACTACTGACAAAAAGGAATTTTACTACTTGGCTCTTTTACAGCTGTTTAAACCATGGCGTACAGAGGATGAACTACTGGGAGAATTTCAAAGCTATGAAGATTCTTTTAATGCTTGCAAAGACAGCATACAATGCAATACATTCACAACTTATCTGCAAATGTTAAATGAAGAAATTGAACAGGAAACTACAATTGCAGCAGAAATAGCTAGAGACAGTTCTCAGGACAGCCAAAGTTCAGGAACACTCAGTCAAGATCCCCTAGGACAACCAATCGTTGAAAATGAAGCATCAATAGCCATGAATGAAGTGGAAACGGCTATGAATCAAGCTCAAGGAGAATTTATAGACTTACAAAATTTGGAAAGACAACTGAACGAAGAGCAGCAACAAATTTATGAAGAGATCAGAAAAAAAATTGATCACGGATTTCTACATGAAAAAAAAGAGTGCTCATGCACATCATTTCATCCAATCAGGATGTATGTAAGCGGACAAGCTGGAACTGGAAAAAGTTTCCTAATAAAAGTCA
This sequence comes from Triturus cristatus, assembly GCF_964204655.1. Classification (NCBI taxonomy): domain Eukaryota; kingdom Metazoa; phylum Chordata; class Amphibia; order Caudata; family Salamandridae; genus Triturus; species Triturus cristatus. The sequence goes on from NC_140592.1 coordinate 1,190,359,182, forward strand.
TCAGAAGCTACCTACAGCAAAAAACGGATTCTACTTTGTCTTGTGTGGTTACTGCTCCAACTGGGTTAGCAGCATATAACATAAAAGGAATCACTTTACATCGTTTGCTAATGTTACCAGTGGAGCATGAGAACAAAATACAATACAACAAGCTAACTGGAGAAGCATGCTTGGAAGTTTCAAGAGTATTGAAGAAGATGCAAGTTCTCATTATTGATGAGGTGAGCATGGTATCAAACTTAATGCTTGCCTTTGTGCATTTAAGAATGCAGCAAATTCTGAAGACAGACTATGACGTGTTATTTGGCGGAAAACACGTCATAGTTTTTGGAGATCTTTTGCAACTTACTCCAGTTAAAGGACAACCAGTGTTTAATACTGTGACACATGAAGACACGAAGAAGTCATTGGGAAGCATCGGTAATACAAATATTTGGTCCTTCTTTGAGTACAAGGAACTTACTACTAATATGAGGCAAGCAAACGATGAAGAATATGGAAGTATTCTGAAAGATATCAGAATTGGACTACTCACTGAAGCTGGCAAAAAAGCATTACAGAGTCGGCTGCTACATAATTTATTTCCAAAGGAAGAAATAGTTGCAGAGAAGATATACAAGAACATTGCAGAAAACAAAAGTGTCATCTGCTTAATGCCAACTCTACGTGAATGCTCAATATTCAATGAGGAGCTTTTGAAATTGGAAAAGGAAGATATCAGGAAATTGGAAGCAGTGGACAAAATTGAGGATGGAAGAATTACTGTCACATTAACAGGCACACTGAAAAATAAATTGGATTCACTAGAGAAGAACATTTCCAAAACAGCTGGATTAGAAAAAAATCTATATGTTTGCATGAACTGTAGAGTATTTTTAAGGAGAAATTTGGATGTTGAAAAAGGTTTAGTTAATGGAGCTATGGAAAGAGTTGTGGGTTTTATTAATTATCTGAAAAAAGATGGAATTGAATGTTTAAAAATCAAATTTGATCAGATAGAAGAAGTTAAAGACATTTGTCGTTGTTCAGTTCGTTTCATGCTTGTGAAAGACTTATATGTACGTAGGAAGCAGTTTCCGTTTTCGCTAGCATATGCTGTAACTATTCACAAGTCTCAAGGATTGACTGTAGATTGTGCATTTGTGAACATTGGTTCAACTGTGTTCAAAGAAGGTATGGCATATGTTGCTTTGTCACGAGTGAAAACATTATCAGGTTTATTCATGATAGACTTTGATGATTCAAAAGTTAGTGCTGATACAAATTGTGTAAAGGAGTATAATAGATTAAGAAGAAGCTATGCTCCTCATTTAGGTCAGTATCCTGTGTTGGAGAAACGTGTAGTTTCTCGTAAAAGGAGAAATGAGAATATCTGTAATGAAGATGTAGAGAGGAGGAAAAAAAAGGGGAGTGATGTAATTGCAAGCAAAAAGAATAAGGAAAATGAAGAACAGGTTGTAGGATGTTATTTTGAAAATAGCTCTGGTGTCAACTGCTACGCTAATGTAGTGCTGAATGTTGCATTTTATCTGGAAAGTTTGCAAGAGCAGATAATAGTAAATCAGGGAAAAAGATTCTGTTCTGTGCTGAGTCTCCTTTTTGAAAAGCTGAGTAATGATAAAACTCAAATAGAAAGTGCTACTGAAATTAGAAAAGTTTTAGATGTATGTTCAGGACGAACACAGTTTCCTAAAATGTACAGCAAGACGCACAGGAATTCTTGATTTATTTTCTTCAGGTACTGGAAGAAGAAGGGGTTCCCATTGAAAATGTATTTGGTCTCTCTTATAAATGGGAACATAGTTGTGAAAACTGTTATAATATATGTGGCTCTAATGTTGATTCTGAAAGGTTTATTTATTTAACATTGCCAGAGAGTAAAACAGTCACTTTTGCTAAATTAGTTAAAGATGCTAATCATAGCATGCAATGCGGTGAGTGTAAATCTGACATGTTTTCAACATTAATTTTAAAGGAATACAGACAGTATGTAATTTTAATGATGCAACGATGTAGAGCTGATGGTTCAAAATTGGATACTTTAATAAAGAAGTTTACAGGACAGCAATTATCAATTTCAGGAAAAACTTTTGTAACAGTTGCAATAATTTTCCATGATGGACCTACTGTAACTTCTGGTCATTACACAGTTTATCTTAAATGTGAAAAAGGCTGGACACTGTGTAATGATTCCCAATTGATTTTTAAGCAACGTTTGCCTTTTGATTTAGCAAATTCCTATCTAATCTTCCTGAAACCTAAATTTTAGAGAGATTTGGCAACATCTGGACAAAACAATTTTACCATTTTATTGGATTACCATTTGGAATTTACAAATAAAAAGATTTAACAAATTATCATTTGGCCTAATGGAAAGGTAACCAATTGCAATGTGGAATTTTTCCATTTTTTAAGGAAACTTTGGAAAACCAAAAATTTAGAAAAAATCAGTAACATCTGCACAATTTAAATTTTGGAATGTTATTGGATTGCCATTGGAAATTTTTTCAAAAAAGATTTTTAAAATTACTATTTGGCCATGCGGAAAGGTAAACAATTCTATTGTGGACTTATTTAATTATTAATTAATCTTTCGGAAACCAAAATGTTACAGAGAATCGGTGACATCTGTACAATTTAAACTTTAGATTTTTATTGGATTACCATTGGAAATCTAACCAAAAAAGAATTTTAAAATTACTATTTGTCCTAAAGGAAATGGAACCCGATGTACTGTGGAGTTATTTGAGATATATTATCGTGATTATACTTCTGAAACAAAAATATCAGACGGTATTTTAAAGAAATAAGTATTGATATTAGATGATATTTTTTAAGAATATTATGCATTTCTATAAAGTTATGTTTATGCAAAAAGAGATTGTGGGCTTTTTTAAAACAATCTTTGAGATTGTAAATTTTTTTTTTGCCTGCTGTTAAATGATGAATGCAATTGCTTTCACAATTTATAGTGAAATGCAATATTTTCTGAAAACAGCAAAAAAAAGGCAAAAATATTTTTTGAAAAATATGTAAATATGTGTACTGTATTATAAAATGTTTTATTAAATATTAATACTTTTTTCTTTTTTTTCAGATTGAGATAGAAAATTTTCGAAAACTAGAACCATTTTTAAAGCAATTAAAAAAAAATTTAAATGAATAAATCTTTTTTTGAGTGGGTATGGTAAGTCAATAATATCATGGTCCCTTTTTTCCACTTCTCTACAATCACATTTTCAGTTTTTAATTGTAGTCTCTCAAGGACCTTGTAATGTGATAATTGATTATTAGTGTTTTTTAAAAAAAGTAAAAAAAATTACGCGTACCGTACGCGTACGGTAAAAAAATAAATAAAAAAAGTTTTAAAAAACATATATAAAAAATAGATGAAAGGTAAGGTTGGCTCTTAAAAGAGCCGTTGTGTTCATGCAGGGACAGAGGAAAGAAAGATTGGGAATATTAGATGGTACGACAAGTGTGCTGATCTATTTTACAGTTCACTAGGGAAATACTGGTCTCCCTATAAGTAATTAGATCATGACAAGTGGCGCACCGTACTTCAACCCTCGCAATTTCCAGAGGACCAGAAAAAGGAGATGCTCCCCCCACAGATGAAGGGCTCACCTGACCTGCAGAAGAAGGACTCGGCACTGCAGATGATGGTCCAGGCTGAGCTGCTGTGGATGTGCTTGGTTGATTTACTGAAGGGTTACCTTCAGTAAGTCGAGCATGTGTCCTTCTGTGTACATCCTTAAGGTGTCTCATCATGGTGTGATTCCCAAAGGAATACTTCCTGTCAGGATTCCCTCTTGAAAGTACACGCTTACACAGCTTACAAGTCACTAAGGGTGCATTTACCTTTTGCTGGCCTTCTGGAAAAGTAAAATACTCCCATACGTAAGAGGTCTTTTGTTTCCTCGCTCTCTGCCTCAAGGTAGTGCTGCTAGCCTCACTCTCAGAAGAGCTCTGCTGTTCTGCCATCGTATCACAAAGACAACGCAGCTCCTTCTCCTAAGGGATCACAAGCAGAAATGAGGGGAATGGGTGTGGTGTAGGAGAGTTCTAGAACTGAAAGTAGTTTCAACCAATCAAAAGTTGTGTTTCATGATCACATGACCTACCGTACGCTTACGGTACGCTTACGGCAAAAGTACGCATGCGCGTAAAAAAGACACGCGCTCGCGCGCATGCGCATAACAGTCACTCCCCAACACATCCGCGTAACGTGCGCGTGTAGCGTACACGCGTACGCGCCCCACGCGGAGTACGCGCGGCTACGCAAATTGCGTAACTATACGCAAACAGCGTAGATAAATTACGGACATTGCGTAAACCGTTTGCTTACCGTAAGCTTACCGTACGCGCACTAAAAAAAAATAAAAAAAAAGGAAAAAATGTATTGCTAATAAATTTTACCTGTTTATTTTATAAAAAATGTAAAATAAAAGCATATTGTAGAATTTTAAAAATTTAACCATACTCTTTAAAAAAGGATAGAAAATTAAAATAAAAATATGTAAAAAAAAAAATAAGAAAAAAAAAAAATTAGCATTTAAAAAACCTTGCAAATTCACTGAAAAAACCATGGGTTTCACACACGTTATAGTTAGGAATTAGCATTTAAAAAACCTTAGAAATTCAATGAAAAAACCAAAGGTTTCACACATGTTATAGTTAGCTGGACATTTCACTCGTAAAAAACCATTGAAATTCCCCCGTTATAGTTAGTTCAGCTAACTATAACTCGCGCGCCCGCAATGCACTACTGATGACGTGGTCAGTGACATCACTCATGACATCACTGATGACATCATCCTTGTGATAGAGTGGTAGACCTCCTCTCACCCTAATATAACCTTTGATACACACATTTAAAAATAGAGACTGAAATTTTCAAAAAAATGGACATACAAATAACAGTTACAACAACCTATTCAGTAATTCTAAGATCCACATACACATCCACTCATCCACCAACAATCCTATACAGTCACTCATACATGTACTCACACATCATATGTACTCATACACCTAAACATCCTGTAACACAATGCCACTCATTCATAGAGTTACTCACACATAGTCACTCATGCTAATAAAGAATCAAACATCCATTTACCTGCATATACAGTTATACACACACCACCACACTTACTTTTACAGAAACTTACACATACTTAGTCTTTTAAATAATCACTTATAGAAACACATACTTATTCATACAGGCACTCTTCCAATCTCTCACTCGCACATATACTTACTTATATACACCAATAGTCATATATACTTCTTTAAAACATATTAAGTAACTCATAAAGACACTATTGAGACAGTCATTCACTCACTAACACACCCATACACACACTCATCCACCCATACGGTCCTACACACATGCTGTCTTCAACACATACAAACAGTGAGTCACTCATTCATGCACCTATGCACTACATAATAACCCCCACCGAACCATGAAGACACTCAGACACTCATACTGATACTCAAAAAACCAACTAATAACCTATATAGACACTCATGTAGCTACTCACCAACCCATGCAGCCACTTATATACAAAGTGAGAGACTGATACAGGTATTTACACATTTAAACATTACTCACTTAGCCATGTATTCATAAAGATACACTTAATCAGTCAGTTACACAATCAATTTTTAAAAAACAAATCATCAATTTAGACACTTATATACTCATTTATTCTTCCATCGACCTTGAGATATACATATATTAAACTTTTTTAATTTTCAGAAAAACACACATTCACTGGATGATGTCATCAGTGATGTCATTTGAGATGTCATCAGTGATGTCATCAGTGATGTCACTGACCATGTCATGAGTGATGTAATATGTGACGTCATCAGTAGTGCATTGCGGGCGCGCGAGTTATAGTTAGCTGAACTAACTATAACGGGGGAATTTCAATGGTTTTTTACGAGTGAAATGTCCAGCTAACTATAACATGTGTGAAACCTTTGGTTTTTTCATTGAATATATATATACATACGCTAATTTTTATATATATATATTTACTAGCATTTAAGTTGTTGTTTAAATGTTTGTAGATAATGCAAAAAAGTTTGTTATATTGTTATGAATTAAGATATATATTTTTTGGGGTGAATTGTAAACATTTTGGTTATGTAATATATTTACTCTTAATTTTAACATGTGTATAAAGTGTTTTATGTTTATTTTAAATAACTGTTTTATGTAAAAAGTTGTTTTTATATATTTAATAATGATAATGTAATTACTTTGGCAATATTATTGTACTCAACATTGTGTGATTCAATATTTTTTACATTTTATATGTCTATTTAAAGGTGACGATATTATTATTTTCAATATAAGTTAACATCGATATTTTTAACAGCAATATTTGTGTTCATGATAATTGTGGTTTTATTATTTAAATGTTGGAAAACAATATATTTGTTAACGATATTTATTTCCCGATATTTTTGTATTTCTACATTGAATGCATCGATATTATGTCAGTGATACAGATTTTGCTCATGGTATTGCTTGCGGGCAGCCAATACCAGCTTATGCTACTTTTTGCACCAACCTGGCACAATATTTTGAGAAAAAATAAATAAAACCTATTCCCTCTTTCAATCCAAACTTGCATCTTTTCCCTCTGAAATTGAAGATCCACATCCGGCCTCCATTGGCCCAGGTTGCCATGGCTGAAGTCAGATCACACTCCTCAGAAGACCTCTGTTGCCACATCATTTTTTCTCACCATACTACTTCACTGAGCCCCTATCTAACTGACCTGGTCAGTAGCTCTCTTCGGACAACAGTGTATCTGCATGATTGGAAGCATGCCCCAATGTTTCCATTGTTGAGGAAATCAGGAGCAGACCCCTTAAATATGGCAAATTATTACCTGCTTTCGTTGATTCCATAGCCAGCAAAATTAATTGAGAAGCTAATAAATTCACAGCCACTGCTTTATTTAGAGCATAATAACTTGCTGGATGTTTTCCCAAACAGGTTTTAGAACTAATCATAGCATGGACACCGCACTGTTTGCTGTGACTATCAAGATCAGGCTGACCGGGCATGAGAGTAGTCTGCTGCTCTCATTCTTCTTGATCTTTCTGAAACCTTTGATATTGTGCCCCAGGCTATGTTAATCAAGCGGCTGCACATGAGTGGGCTATGTTTGACCTCCCTCCATTGGTTTCTATCCTTCCTGTCGGAAGATTGCACACTATTCACCTCCCCGTTCAAATATCTATCACTTGCAGCAACCCTTAAGGTTCTTCCTTAAGTACTACACTGTTTAATATCTAAATGGCCCCATTGGTGGAGAGTGTAAGAGCGTTGGATTTTGATATATTATCATATTTTGATGAGCCAAATAATTGTGTCAACCACTGAAAATTATCTATTCACAAGATGTGATTTGGTTAAGTGCCTAACATCTGTAGCCACTTGGATACAGAGGTGATCCTGTTTGGAATGACACCTAGTGGACAAGTACCCTTGGCCCTACTCCCACTCCCAGCAAAGCAGCATGATACTTAGGAATCACAGTTTATTACATACTCTCTATGTCTCTATGAAGGACCAGGTAATTTCCTATGTAGATTCTGCTACTGTATTGCCTGCCTACTGCACAGGATCTTCAACTGGAAACCTATCCAGTGCTGGAAAACCATCATCAATCAATCAATTAATAGGACATTTATACAGCGTGCGGCTACCTCCGATGGAGGTGTCCGAGCGCTAACATCCAGGCACTTACTAGTTGCAGGGATTATGGGACTGCTCTGTACATTGGCATGGCAGACTATTTGTTGTCACGTTTGCAGATTATTCAGAATATGGCAGCACACATGATCTGCACCCTGCCGGGTAGATTTGTCATCCCTTTCTGAAATATCTTCATTAGCTGCTGGTCACAAGTGGGCCATCTTTGAGCTGCTCTGTCATGCACACAAAGTTTGACATGCTGCTGGTCCTCAATATTTGTGGAATATCTTTCTACAGACTAAGCAGGCTATTTCATCATGCACCAAATTTACAGGGCAAGAATGGACAGATGTTCCTCTGCCCATCTTGCTGCTGCTCATTGGAATGGTCTTCTGTTGAATCTGTGATTTACGTCAAGTCTCGTACTGTTCAGGAATCTTCTGGAAATGTGTGTTTTCCCATCCTAACTGCTTTTTGTTTTTTTTTCTTGTCTCTGTTTTGATTTCAGCACCGGGCTATCCCTTTGGTGATTAATGTGCACTCTATAAATCAATCTAAAAAGAGGAAAGGAAGTAGGGGAAGAAAGTGAAAACGGGGAAGGAGATTGAAGGTACACATAAAAGCTGACTAGTGAATAATGTGGGGTAGAGATAGCGAGGTAAAACATCAGAGTGGTGGTGAAATGCGGAACATTGAAGGATGTAGCATGGTTCTAGGTATGTCGGTTGGGTTTGGCTGTTGGGGGTTGCTGAGGGATCTGTAATGCCACACACTGGCCCCGCTCCTTCCGAGGATCTTATTTTACTATAAATAAGTATATATATATCCTTACCTGCATGGAAGACTCCTTCTTTTAACACCAATGGCACAGGAAATCCAGCGCAGAAGTACACCAGGCACTCGGAATCCATCAAATTACACGCTCTGACTGTCAGCACCACTCCATCCCATCCTCATCGCCATTATTGGAAAAAGATGGAGTCTTCCACGCAGGTGAGGATTTATGTACACTTATTTAGTGGAAGATAAAAACCACACAAGAAGCGGTGCCAACATTGGAAGACTCCTTCTTAGGAATAGAGTACACAGTCAGAATGATGCACAGATCAATTTTTATACCCAGTTCCATTATGTGTGGCCAACATAGGATTATGGCCCCTTTATTAGCTACATAAACTTTTCCATGGCGCTTCCTATAACCAAATTCAATATTCAACCAAAGAAATCCTTGCATAGGAATCTTGTGACATGAACGGATAGCTACCTGGATTGACATCCGATTCAAACAATTCCCAGGCATGCCACAATCTGTCAAACATGTTTTTGCCCATGATAGCATACCACGCACAGGAATCCACCATATGTACACCATCAATGTGTATTAAACAACTAGATCATGTTGTGGCTTTCTTACTTCCACATGCTTGTTCACCTTGTACACTCAACACTACTCCCTGCAAACTCTCCTCCTCATCTGTAATGTCTTCCACAATTTGATTTACCTTCTTATTTATGCTTTCACACACTTTGCTAAATTGACCCCGGTGACGTGAGTGGTGTTAGTCATTATATGTTGGGAAATGATGTTGCTTTGGAAGGGGACGTGTTGCCAAATGGAAGTAGTGGTGGTGGTTGTACTGTGAATGGAAGGTAAAATGATTGTGGGAGGAATGTGTACAGCGGTGCAAGAGTGAGGAAGCCACTTGCACATTTTAGTAATTATTAGTTAGGATAAATATTCTGTATCATTATATGCATCATTGTTCTGTATTATTATATGAATTATATTTATTTGTTGTCTTCCACAATTTGATTTACCTTCTTGCAGGTTTGCTATTACACACTCGGCTAAAATGGCCCTTTTACTTGCAAGTACTACACATCTTGTTCAATGCTGGACTTACTTTAGAATTAGCCAAATGGCTACTTGAACCACACCTAACATACAGCAACCCCTTGCTAGATGCACGTTTCCCTTCATTTGTCCCAACCTCCATAGTGCTACTTTTATTTTTCACATCCTTTCCTCCACTAACTACATTACATGAGCAGCACTATCATTTTCACTTCTTACAGTTTGTATACATTTCTTTGATACCTCAATACTTCAGGTCACATCAACTGCGGAAAACGTTGGGTGGCCAGGGTTGGATGCCATGGTGGACCGTTGGGTAAGGAATTGCAAGGCTTGAAGAGTTAGTTGATAAAGTGGCAAAACCTCTAAATATACCTTTGAGATGGTGGAATTACCGGATGGTCCCTGGCATAAATTGGCCATTGACTTCATGGGTCCCTTTTCTACTTTGTCATCCAAGGAAAATTATGCCATAGTACTTATTGACTATTATTCAAAATGGCCAGAAGTAAGGATGGTGAGTACCGTAACTACTGATACTGTGATAGAATTCCTTGAAGATGTTTTTTCACGGGAAAGCATTCCAGAAGTGTTGGTTTCGGACAATGGGGTGCAACTTACATCTGGCAAAATGCAAACGTTTTTGAGAGACTCTGGCATTAAACATGTTAGAACATCATTGTGCCACCCAGAAGGAAATGGTCATGTGGAACAATTTAATAGAGCAGTAAAGGAAGCCATCCAGTCATCTCTTAAATTTGGTTAACATGGAAACAATTGTTTCAAGAAAGATTGTTGTCTTACAGCGTCACTCCCCATTCTGTGACCGGCAAGATGCCATTTGAGTTATTGAAGGGTAGGAAACCGTCTACTAAATTGGTGCCATGGTGGTTGAAGAGGAAGAATGAAAAATTAATTGGTGTGCAACTAGACCGAGAAATGAGGAAAAAGGGTGGAAAACTTACAGGAACAGGCTAAACTTGAATCTAATCTTCATACTAGATTGCCATTGGTGGAAGTAGGGCAATACGTACATCTAAGGAAACCAAGGGTTGATGAAAAAGGGGCAATGAGTTGGTCAGAACCTTTAGAGGTGATTAAGGTTCTGGTTGGTGCTGTGAAACTTGAAGATGGAAAGGTGTGCACCTTACGGCTAGTGAGCTTGTGTGGGACAAAGGGAAGTGATTCTAAGACTAGTGGTGTGCCTAATGGTGATGTGAGTGCTGGTAGTGGTTATATGTTGGGAAATGTTTCTTTGGAAGTGGATGTGTCGCGAATTGGAAGTGGTGGTGGAAGTACTGGTGGTTGTGGTGTGAACGAAAGGGTCAATGAGTGTGGAATGAATGAGTGTGTGCAGCAGGGTGCAAGAGTGAGGAAACCACCTGCACATTTTGATGAATATCAGTTAGGATAATTATTCTGTATCAAGATATGCATTATTGTTCTGTATTATTATATCCCTTATATTTATTTGTGCTCATTGGATTGACCACCTGCATATTTTCCAACAAAGTCATAAGATTCATCCCTTCATCTTGTCTTTAGTCGAGCTGAATACCTCGACTTGCAAATTCAACTTAGGAAAGCCTGCCCTTTTCAAAATTAGTCCTCTGATGTCTTAAAGCATAGTATTAGTTACTGTCCCATTTCTATACAGTGTACTCATTCACCAAGTAGGTGGATTGTAGGCCTTCTTTATCATCTTACTATTGCTGTAAGATGGGTGGGCCAGAGGTTGTCCAAAAAAGGGACAAGCAACTCACTCTCCTCCTTCAGTGACATCCCAGGAGCCAGGACCTACTTCGATGCCAGGTTATCAGGGCAATGCTGGTGTAAGATGGCAGGATGGAGCACAGGCACACAACACACAACATAACTCATGGTCGACCCCCATAAACAAAGCACATGTTGGGCTATGGCTCAGAAACAAAAAGAAAATTACTCTGAGAACAATATGGTGGTCAACAGTGAGTTTGTGTGTTGTGTGTGTTAATAAGCATAAATTGTGAATTTCAGTGGTTTTGAGGGTTTCAGCCAGAGCCATAACTTAGGGCCTCATTTATGAGGCCCTACCAGCACATTTGCGCCGTCAGAAAGTCACTTTTTGACATTTCGGTGACACAATGTGCCACTGCATATTTATAAGGCCATGTAAAGCCACTTTACGTGGCTTTTCATGGCCTTATGATTTTGTGCCCCTTTCACCCAGAAAACGGTGTGAAAGGGGCGTTACATGGGTGTTGCTGTGGGTGTCCCACGCAACACCCATGGAACCGGACACATTCCCAGATTTACAAGGAATCGTAACCTTGGGAATGTGTCAGAACCTAATACCACTCCTGGGGTGGCGTTAGGGAGGCGCAACAAGGTGAAATGTTTTCATTTCTCCTCGTGCTTTCCTTTTTTTAAGGAAATCGCCTGAATTGACTGACTTTGTGTAGGAAAGTGTTTGTTCCTGCAAAAAAACGATCAGCTCCGCAAGGCAGGCACACTTACACCATGGTGCAAGGGTGCCTGCGTTGGTGCACGGTAGTCCATTGTGTGCCCGTGCTGGGGAAAAGGACAGGAATTCGCTGTATCACATAGATACGGCACGTTCCTGCCCTTTTGTTCTGAAGAAGGGCAGCGCCACAAGATTCCTTGCGGCCCACCCTACGTCAAAACCTTATAAATGAGGCACCCAGTTTTTAAGTATTTGTTTGAATTAATAGATAGACAGGCAGACAGACAGACAGAGAGACAGGCAGACAGACAGACAGACAGAGAGACAGAGAGACAGGAAGGCAGGCAGGCAGGCAGGCAGATAGATAGATAGAATCCTTTTCCCTCTTTGTATGTGTGCTGTACAGTGCAGCACACGCACAGTCGATAAAGGAAGAAGAAATGAAAGCATTTTTCCTTCCTTGTGCCTACTTCAAAAGGGTGCCGTTTTCTGACACTAAACCCAGTCTACTTTATTCAGTAAATTGGGTTTAGCATCAGAAACCTTGGGTGGTTGCATGGGAACGCCCATGCTCTACCCATGGTACACCCTCTTAGCGCTAAGAAGTTCAAAGCAGCACTTTGAGCTGCTTTGCATTACGTTCACGTTATTTCCAGGGCTAAACAAGTTTAGTGCTGGAAAGTGAATCTGAAAAAAAAAGATTTTGCGCCGATTTGCGTCACTTTTGTGATGCAAAGACGGCATAAAATTGTAGTAAATTTCCCCCTTAGAGTTGGAGGCAACTGAAAATACTCCAATTTGTGGAGGAAGCAAAAAACTGAATAAAATCCGTATGCTGAATTTCCTCAATCTCATGGGTAATATAGTGGGAGGGTTCCAGCTGGTGGATCCTACTCCGTGTGTCGAGTTTAATCTAGAAATCACAGAATTTTCAGTCACCTTCAAACTTTAACTAAGGCCTAGAGTCCGAAATGAGTTAGTAAAAGAGGGAATTTACACAAAGTTGTATCAGGGGTAGCAAATAACCTAAATATGGATATGCCACTCTCAAACTTTATGATAGTGAAATCCAGATTACCATGGCCTGGCTATGTTTTTTCTACATTAGAAGGTGATGGGAGGTAAAGGGCGTTTCATAAGCTGTGCATTTACACCGGGGAGTAGCTAGGAGCAGCTATAGTCACATTTTATATTACTCTTTTTGGTAAATAGTTTGTAAGAGAAAGACCTTACCTTTTTTATTAACAGCAGATAAAGTCAAAAGGACAATGTTCCTTCCTTCTGGGTACCCTTTTTGATGCCCCTCCTACAGCTGTTTCTATGCCCAATCACATCACACAAAGGGGCCCATTGTTCCAGGGAAGGGCCCTAGCAACTGCTACCCTGCCAATGAGCTTTGAACAGGAATCTCTTGCGAGACAGCATTTCCAACAGGTGGGTCTCTTTTTCAAGTTAATTTCTTTTTTTATCTATATTGTCACTGGAATTTTAATTGTATTTGATACTTTTACGTCTTTCAGGTCCGTTCACACTATATCATTTGGACTGTTTAATTTTAGATCCCGCCCTTTGTTTTTTCTTTAATATCTGAACATTTCAAACCTATTTATGACTAATTACTGCTCCCCTGGTTATCCGCATAATAGTCCTTTCTAGACCTGTGTATGAACTCAACATTTTATGTCACCTTGTTTTGCCTCTCACCAATCCCAAAAACAAGTGGGGTTCACTTTACACACCTGCTACTTTTTTCCAAAGGTCGAAAGTACTTTTCACACAGGACAGTGATTGCTTCGAATATGATCCGACGAATTTTCATGATTTTGTCGTGCTATACACAAGAACAATTTTAGTAGATGAGATAAATTAAACACATCTGCGTGTGGGACGTGAACAATTTGTGACTCTGGGATATTATTATGCTCTGTATCCTGTGTTTTTGTGTACTGTCCTGGTGTGCTAATTTCAGTGTTCTCTGTTGAGCAAGATGCTTGTCCTACTATGTGTGCTGGCAGAAAACCTTTGTACATTTTACGGCAATGTTTTTTGAGCTGTTATTCTTGGGTAGTGGTGTTGTGCATGGGTACCATGAGCCTTCTATCATTTGTTTATTTGGTAGACGATGAGGTGTGTTATATTCTGTATCACTAGGTCACGTGCACTGTGTTGCTGTGTGGATGTCAGTGTTTTGTGGAAGGAATGACTTGTGGAACGTGTGTTTAATGAAGATTGACTCAACAGAAGAGATCACAGCTCCTGGTTGGGTGTTATGTGATACACTTAATGAGGAACTGAACTTAGGCCCTGATTAAGAGTTTGGCGGTCTTCCTGTCAGTGGCGTAGGGAGGGGGGTGTGGTGGGTGCGGGCCACCCCAGGTGTTATCACTGAGGTGGGTGTCAAAATGGTAAAAATATGTGTTTTAAACGGGGGTGCTGCACACAGAGGGGCACAACATATGCCCCCCTACATGCACAAAATGGCCCTGAGTCTACAGGGGAGCCTGTCGGGGTGACAAGAACTTTCCCGCACCGGGTACCACCTGACCTTGTTACGCCACAGCAGCCTGTAGGACCGCCACCACGGTGGTCCCAGGAAGACTGCCAAGCCATATTCCGAGTTGAATCCAGGGCTCTAAGTGCAGAGGTGTCACAGTGACAGGTATGTTTGGCTTATAGGAGAGCCTGAACATTATGCCGCAGTCGTGACAACGCCTTCAGCACATTTGTGCACTGTGTGGCATGCACCATGTTGTTCATGCCACACAGTGCATGCACAACCCTGCACTTTTTGGGGGGGGCACATCATGTTCCCCCCGCACGCACCCCGATGGGCAGATTTGCCCAGGGGCCCCACTGGGAGCCCCTTTCCATGCCTTTCCACCAAGCATTTCATGAAATGCGTGGGGGAAAGGCAGGTCGAAATCTGCACAGCGGTGCCAGAATCGCCACGTAACAATTCCCGCCTGATTTCCCCACCACCTCCGCGGGATCCTGGATCCTGGAAGTGGCAGCGGTCTTTTGGCGCCACCATCGTAATACGGCAGTCGGACTGCCAGGGTGGTGGTTGCAGGACCTCCATACTCATAATAAGGCAGATAGTCTTATTCTAATCGACCTAGCTAAAGTATCTCTAGTTCATGTCGTAACGGACATACAAATAACACGCTCATTTAGAGTTCACTGTACAGTTGTGCAAATCCTTTACATTTGAGAAGTACTGTATTGCTATATCACGTCTTGGATATTCTGTGGATGGGTATTATTAAGTAGGTGTTTGAGAGTGTCTCTCGGTGCTGTCGGGCATGATTACCAGGCCAGAAGATGTGCTGTTTGAGAGCAGGTGGAAAAAAGCGCACAAGCAAGATTACCCCAAAAATTCAAGTAGCCATGGATGCACATGTATTTGTACTCCATAGCTAATATTTTGAGATGATGGCATTGTTACACTACCTAAGCCTTCTGATAATGCTCACCTTTACAAGCACGCAGGCGTAAGTGCACACATAGACCTCCATTCCGAGAGACACACAAATTTAGATTCAGGAAAAAATGGACATTTGAAATATGAACAAGGGTGGGCGCAAAAAAAAAACTAAAATTGTACACCCCAAAATATTACCTCAATAGCAAGCCCAGCAAGACACCTCACAACATGTAAACAAACAAAATCAGTTCTAGGAATAGCAATATTAATATTACGAAAATTCAAACGACATGGTGCAGATGTATAAAGAATCAATGACAAGAAGGCTCTCAGTAAAATAGGACAACACAGAATAATGTACAAATCAGAAGAATTCCCGAGTGAGCAGCAGAATCAATAAGAAAACAGCAACGTCCCTAGTAGAATCGAAAAGATTCTCGTTCACCCTCAAATCCGGGGTTTACATACAGCCCTCTTGCACAGAAAATCAGCTATTACTGCTAAATCATCATGGTGTGAGTAAAAGGATTATTAACTCAGCAAATGAGAGCGCTGTTCTATGAAGCGTTATACTCCCTTCTCACATGTTTAATACCAGAGTCTCTCAAAAACGTTTGCATCGAAACACTATCCAACGACATGAATATTGATTCTGCCCACCATATGCGAATATTATCTAGAGATGGCAGGACAATCTAATTATAAGAACAACACAAACTACTGTGAACGAATGCAATACTGTGAGATAGCGGAAAGTCCTTGGGAAATGCAAAACTACTGTGTCTGTGTTGGGAAGTTTTCTTCGAGAACAGCAAGAACGTCAATGGAGATAAACAAATATGACCAGGGCCGGACTGGGAACTGAAATCAGCCCTGGCAAAATTTGGCAGACCAGCCCCCCGTCAAATTTGGCAGACCAGCCCCCGTCCAGCGTGTAGCGAGCGAGCGCAGCGAGCGAGCCTGACCGCTATTAGGGGGGTTTGGGGGTGTTCTCCCCCCAAGAAAATTTTGGAAAACAACCGACCAAAATTGTGAATTTTACAGCACATTTTTCATTACATATTCAATTGTATCAACTTTCAAACCACAGTAAATAGTAGATGATGACCTTCAAGAGCACCAGATTACCCACCCAGTCATATGTACCCATAGACATTCTTTCAGAGAGCACCAAAAATAGGCACAAGTAGTAAATCAGAGAGAAGTAAAAGTGAGACCAGCCCCCACATGGTGTGTATCGAGCAAGCGCAGTGAGCAACCACTACTAGGGGGTACTATGGTGTACATGGACCTGCTCCTAAAGGGCAATGGATCCTTTATCAAGCTTATGAGTGAACAGGACGTCTTTCTTGTTATCTCCTCCAAGTTTCTCCCCCCAAATTTCCATTATTCCCCCCTTTCCTTTCCCTCCTCTCCAGCATTTCCTGGCTTTAATTGCGTCACTGGGGGATTTCAACATATGACACTGGCCTTGTAACCATAACATACAATTATCTCCTTTATCAGTACAATTTAGTGATCTTGTGCCATGGGGGGGGGGGGGGTGGTCACAGTGGTGGACATTTAGGGTGGTATGGTAAATCTGGTCCCATTCTCAACAGATCAGTATTACAATTATTCAGAGATAGCAACGAGATTGTTGAGCAGGCAATGCAATGCAAGCTGTAATGGGAATGTTTTGAAAAGTTAGGTAGAAACTTCAATGCGGAAGGCCGGTGTTATTTCTACGAGACTGCGTGATTTCTGCTACTGTACGGTACCTGTGCCAATCAATGCCTCTTAAGTGATGAATGTGATCTGGCCTCAGACTCTCCTCCTTACTGCAGCATGATGTTCTATTGATATCATTTTGTAGTGGCAGGCCACATGAAGTGAGTCAGTGTAAAATTTCTATAGATTTCGCATATTTGTGTGATTACATATTTGATTTCCGGCCTCAGTGAGGTAGCAGTACTTGCGAGATAAAGAACACAGCGTGGAAATAGAAGCCACTGTTTTGGGGGAGGTCGCAGATTATCTTGTTGAATCAATGCGCTGCTTCAGAATGTACAACCGCATAAAAAGCTGCACCGTATAGAAGTGCGTGATCCCGGCTACTTGCGGAAGTGTCCAATAGCAATTGATTTCATCATGACAAAGAAGTAATACCTTTCCTGGAAAGGTATTACTTCTTTCCTCCCCTTCAACACTGAAGCGACCAATTTCGGCTTTAACTTGCTGGTATAGGCACGCCCTGCCCCCCCCAACCTCCCTCACTGCACCCACCAGCACGTCACCGCCTCCCTGAGTGTGTGTCTGTTTATGTACGCCAGGGTCAGTGTTGTTTGGCACATGGCTGCCAAGTGCTAACTCGCTAGCCAAGCGGAACTGATTGGGGCCGTTTTGGTTTCCTCACACAGCAAAAGAGCAGGCCCTAGCAGCAGGAGGCGACTTTCAAAAGAGACACTAGCACTGAACACGCAAGTGCACATTTTACCAGCGCAAACTCCTTTCTTGTGAAATCCGGCCTGAAATCCGGAAAATTAAACAAAATATAGGTCATGATTCATGAAGCAACTGAGCCAGCGCATAGGGAACGCACCGAGGGCGACCTTCAACAGATGGAACTGATACAAGGGTACAAAGGCCCATTAGAGGTCAAAAGTTACATTGAAGAAGATGGTAGCAGCGCTAAGCCCTTTACTCTATAACCTGCACCATAAGATGTTAAATTACAATCCTATATCAGAATCGCGAATGATCCTGGAGCCCATAAGACACTTCTTGTAGGCTAGCTTCAAATTCTGTTCGCATTAGTTGGTGAAAACTTTATTAATAAGAACGTGCACGAGGGGCACACTTTGGAGTGCTTTAATAAAATGCTGCTCTCCCGAGAGATGTGATTTGTCTAGTACTGTTTTTATTTAATGTATCCCCATAATCGTAGCGAGAGGAGAATGTTGCTGCAAGGGTGTGGCCCTAAAATAAACAGCATCTTAAAAGAAAAGCAGCTGCCACCTTTGACTTGCCTATGTCTGTTTCAATGCAATGCCCTCTTCTATGTTGAGGTCACTCGCCGATATTGTCGATGCGATGCTGAAATTACTGAGATAAGTAAAGGCATGTAAATATTGTGCGCAGCTCATCATCTTGTCGCTGTGTGCCTTGAATACGAAGCACACTTCCTACAGCGAATACAAAATCAGGCACCATGTTAGCAGCCGGTTAAGGGCGCTGTCTCTCAGCACACTACATCGGTTATTTAGCGTGAATACTGACTGCACAATCACAATGACATCTAGATACAAGAAAAATCCATGTGCACCACACAATAATTTGACACCGAATTGAAACATCTAACCTAATTCAGGAAACAATGCGGACTACACTACAACAACAACAATCACCTTGATGTAAGGACTGAACGCGGCGTCGACCAGGCTGACTGCCATGTATTGTTGGCAGTATGTTCTGTTAAACTCGGTAATCCACATGAGACTTCACTTTCATGTTCAGGACAAAGCCTTTGTCCTGAACATGAGCTAAAAAAGGCCCCGCACGTTAGCCTAAGCGGCGCAAGTGCCAGAGCCCAGTGGCAACACCAGGCAGTGACCAGTGGAAAACAAAACAAAAGGACTCGGTTGTGTAAAAAAAAAGAAAAAAAACACACACACACACGCACACACACACACACACACTAGAAAGCCATGTTGTCTGCTTCAAATATATTTTTCAGCACAAGCCCCAAGTTGAGGTTTGTGCTGAAAAATATATTTTAAGCAGACTTGCGGACCCCAACCTTCGCCCCAGTTACAGGCCCCCGAGTCAAGCAGCACAAAAGCGCCACCAAAGGGAGCACAGTCACACGTATCCACAGTGCTGCACTAGCATAGCCAGACTCTCGCAGGCACCGGCAGGGAAGAGGAGGTTTCAAAGGTGGGAGTATCTAGCAAGTGACTCTACTCTGGCTCCCTCTGTCCGAGCCTTCAGGGAGAAATCCTCTTCATTACTACCTCCACCTGACCCCTGACTCTGCAGCACTCTCCCTTACAGTCTTGATTATCCACTTTGCTACCACCCCTCTCCATTACACCTTATCTCACAGCTGACCTTGGGACCCAGCCCCATATCAGCCACCATTCAGTTCCACTTTCATTATTCCCAGTAAAAAACAATAGTAAAATCACCTTCAAACTTGAAACATTGAATATAGAGCAGTAAATGTAATCAGCATGCATGTTAAAGTATGCTCCACAGTTGTCCTAATCACCTGACTGTTAATTAAATAAACAAAAACAGAGAGGCCATGACAGGGCCGGCTGTAGTGCTGGTGCAAAAGTCTTTTTGACCTATTTTTTTACCTCTTTCTCTGTAGATAACTTAACAACCACCCTCCAACAGTGCTCTTTATCTCTCCGTAGCCACTCCCCCATGGCCTCCTCCTCAGACTCCCTCACTGCCACCCTCCACCAGCGCCCCTCATCTCTCTGTAGTTCCCCCCACCCCATGACCTCATCGGGTTCCCTCACTGCCATCCTCCACTAGTGCCCCTCATTTCTCTGTAGCCCCCCCACCCCATGACCTCCTCCTCAGAGTCCCTCACTGCTCCCTCCACCAGTGCCCCTCATCTGTCTGTAGTTCCCCCACCCCATGACCTCCTCCTCGGATTTCCTCACTGCCACCCTCCACCAGTGCCCCTCATCTCTCTGTAGTTTCCCCCCACCCCGTGACCACCTCCTCGGATTCCCTCACTGCTCCCTCCACCAGCGCCTCTCATCTCTCTGTAGTTTCCCCCATCCTGTGACCTCCTCCTCGGATTCCCTCACTGCCACCCTCCACCAGTGCCCCTCATCTCTCTGTAGTTCCCCTCCACCCCGTGACCTCCTCCTCGGCTTCCCTCACTGCCGCCCTCCACTAGTGCCCCTCATCTCTCTGTAGTTGCCCTTCACCCCGTGACCTCCTCCTTGGCTTCCCTCACTGCCACCCTCCACTAGTGCCCCTCATCTCTCTGTAGTTCCCCCACCTCATGACCTAGTCCTCAGCTTCCCTCACTGCTACTCTCCAGTAGTGCCCCTCAGCTCTCTGTATTCCCCCCACCCCGTGACCTCCTCCTCTGACTCCCTCACTGCCACCCGCACCAGCACCCTTCATCTCTCCGTAGAAACCACCCACCCCATGACCTCTTCCTGGGATTCCCTCACTGTGACCCTCCACTAGTGCCCCTCATCTCTCCGCTGCCCGTCTCTCATATCCATTCCATTCGTTGTATTGCGCTACTCATGAGTGTAGGGTGTCACAGTACTTTACATGATAACATCACACATTATACAGACAATAAATCAGTTTATGCGGAATGTCACATCAGCCAATGAGGATTACAAGGTGTATAAATCACTTCATCCATACTGGTGGGCAATATATTTTACGGGGGTTTGGTTGGGAGAAGCACAAACTAAGGATTTAAAGAGTACTACAGTGGTTGAGGGTTGGCTTTACTGATAAATATGTATAACTGCCCAAACTCTTTTTAGTAATATTAGATTATTGAAAGAATGGATAAGTTCTAATTATATCACAACACAAAAAAGCGAAATTTGTTAGTAACTTCTGAACTGCAATTAACACAAGGATATCTGTGACAGGTGGGGTAGTAACCCACTGAGCTATTCCCATAAAATTCAGTTTATCTGCATGCATTTAAGAACTAGCAACAGACAAATGGTTGCTCTGCAGCAGGATCGTAATAAATCACAAGTTATCTGAATAGTTGTTGTACATCGGTGGCAGAATGACTCACTGTGAGTGTCAAGGCTCAGGTTTGGGTGGGCTTGGCCCACCCAGCCGTCCCTCTAGAACCGGGCCTGGTAGGTAGTGGTACTGCTGGCATAGCCGGAATCTTGCTCACAGGCAGCCACCACCTCACCCCGGCACCCCTGGCCTCCTCAGTGCTCTAAATGCCTGACTAGACTAAATCCACAAATCCAGAGTGACTCAGGGGCGCGCTAGTAGTGCACTGCGCAGCGCTCTCGCTGTGCTGCCTGCACAGAACTGGCCCGGGCCGGGGATCAAACAAAAAGGTATAGGCCTCGGCGATAGGCATTACGTAGGCCATTACTTAGCTTAGGCCAAGGCCCTGGGCCGGGGGAAGGCCTATACCCTTTGTTTAATCCCGGCCCGGCTAGTGCCAAACAAATGCCATTGCCCAATGCCACCCATGTTGTCGAATTTATCATGTTTCCATCCTGATAATAATTTCAAAGACTCACCTCTGCGGGTGGTGGGCGACGACAGACAGTCGGTAAGGTACTAGTGAGAGAGGGACAGGCAGCAGGCAGAGGCTAAAATTAGAAATACATTATGGGGTGCCCGTGCCTCGATCCCTAAGTCTCTGACTGTCTTCTTAGGGGGCAGTGGCTGGCTTTGTTCTGGAATGCTCCTCGGCCGTGGACGGGATCACAACTCGCGCACTATTCATTGTTGGAACCCCAATGCGCATGTCACCAGTACCACACGGCCGCCCCACCCTAAGGTTAAGTAGGTGAACTGGAGCCGGCAGACACATCTGCGACTGCGCGCTGCGCGCGAGCGCGACGACGCATCCCAACGACCCACCCCCTATTATGATTAATTATCATTCATACATACATATACATGATGATATTTATTTATAAAATTGTGATTTTTTTTTTGTCCCCGCACGGAGCGAGGAGAGAGACAGAGAGAGTAGTGAGTTCTTACCTGATTAATTTTCTTACTAACGCGGTATTCGGACCAAAAAACCGGCCCCCCAGCAACGAAACCGGCCCCCAGCCAAAAAACCGGCCCCCACCCCTGGCAGCCTCCCGGGGGATTGCCCGGTGCCCGACATTGCCAGTCCGGGCCTGAATATGACTGTTGTTGACTGTGTGTTGCGGAAATAATGAACAGTGAACACGCAGAAGGAGACCTCTATTTTGTCTAAGATGGCGTCAGGGCCTAAATTGAGACCTAATTAGCATAAGCCATGTAAGTCACAGCAAATTAGTAAATTCAACAGTGAATCCAAGTTCTGCACATTGTTAATAATGCAGAAAAATATAGAATGCACCAAAATACAGGCGTATGCATGTATAGGGCATTTCTATAGCAGGACCTTGGCTAAAAGGCAGCAGAGTACTGGACAGTGTCAAAGACAAAGATTAAGGGCCTAATTATGACTACAACGGTCCGTTAGACTGCCAAAGCCACGGTGGCAGTGCGGGCACCGCTGCACTGGCAAGTACGACTGCCCTAATACAAGTTGGGCAGTCAGAGTGCCTTGGGACCACTGCAACCGGTAGGGATCAGAGATCCCTGGCGGTGTTGCGGCAATTTTTATTTTTTTATTTTTTTTATAAGAAACCTTTATTACACATTAAAAAAGGATACAAACAAGGGCCTACAACCACAAGGGCCGGCCGCTAGAAAGCTCGGGAGCCAGCAAGGCAGCGCCATACATTCAAATGAGCCAGAAGCAAAAGCTCCCGGTAGTTCGTAAGCACATATAACAGGCCGCGGCCACAGTCCAAGGGCGATCAAAAAGGACGGTTTCATATTCTTTAATAGAAGAAGAAAAAAAAAAAAAAACAATAACACACAAACAAGGCAATGAGAGTCCGAAATAGCAGCGTGCGCTCCCCAGGACGGGGGAAGATCCACATTATCTGGAATAACTCTTGACAGGAGGTGGCAGTGGGGGCAGCGGAGAAGAGGACAAAGCATACACAATTACGTAGAATGCGCGGCTAGGGGGACAAAGCGACGTCGACCTCTCGCGGCAGAGGCGGAGCGCAGATATTTCCACGATAGGAATTCCATGGACCCCACACCTTAGTCCACCTCCCAGGCTTGCCTCTCGCCACATACACCGTCTTCTCCCTGAACATACACCAATCCATATTCTCCTTCCATACCGAAACCGTAGGCGGCCTCGGGGAACCCCACAACTGTGCGATATTGCGCTTAGCCACCATGTACCCCAAAGTCACCCACTGCGTCTGCGCCGCATTATAGTCATTTGGTTCCCAGACATTCAGCAAACACCTCCTGGCCTCTGGTAACAAAGCGACATGCGTGACCTCCTCCTTTACAGTATGTACTCCGTTCCAAAATCGCACGACCTCCGAACATTCCCATAGGATATGAAGAAAGGTACCCAACAAGCCACAGCCACGCTTACACATTCCATCCCTCGAATAACCCATACGTATCAAGCCAGGCCCTGTGACATACACTCTATGGAGTATCTTCAGCTGCACAAATCTAAGGCGGGCCGGGATCGCCACCTCTTTCGGGGAGGCCACCGCCGATACCCAATCCTCATCGTCCAGTTCAAATCCGTCGGCCGTCCACGCCTCCCGCAGATGGGTCAGCAAGTCCGTACGATCATTAATAAGTTTTTTATAGATCAGAGAAATAGTGCTGTCGGGCACATAGCCATCTAACACTCTATCTTCCAACGGGGAATATTCTGGGATAGCAGCAACATCCGGAAAAACCGAACACAGCGCATGGTAGACCTGTGCATATCGGAAGTACTCCCTATCATTTAATTTGTATTCAGTTTTGAGCATTTCAAACGTTTTAAAGGACCCTTTCGCCCAGAGGTCACCCACCTTACTTATACCAATCATATCCCATTTCTCGAAGACTTTCGTTTTCCACAGACAACCCAAGCGCTGGGAGGCATACAACGGCGTCGCTCGAGTCAAGCGATCCCTCCACCCCATCGCAGCATTCGCCGCATGCCACACGCGTACCGCAACTTGCGTTGGTCCCGTCAACCGTGCATCCGGAGTCGCCGAATACAGTGCCCTATTGTAATCCCCGCCCAGAAGTGATAACTTATCCATCTCGAAGGCCGGATTTAAAGCAGGACCGTATATCCCGTGGTTCACCGCCGCCAACTGAGATGCCCAATAGTATCTTTTAATATCGGGGAGGGCAACACCCCCATCATACCAAGGGAGTGTCAACTTGGCGAGGGCGATCCTCGGTCGCCCGTCCCAAAACAGTTGGCGCTGAAGACCCTCCACCTCACGGAAGTAACGGGCCGGCACGACATCTAGCGTATTTTGTAAAGCGTACAAGAAGCGAGGCAGCGACATCATTTTAAACAGTGCCGCCGGTCCGAGCGGCGAGAGCGGAAGCCGTCGCCACCGCGCGACGTCGGCCTTCAATCGCTGGAGTGGAGGGAGAAGGTTTCGCTCATAGCGGACCGCGGGATCCAGTGATATGAAGATTCCCAAATATTTGAACCCCAATGTAGCAATCTGAATAGGGCACCCCCGCGGCAGGAGGGGGGCCTCGCCCGAGAGGACGTAAACACATGACTTGGCCCAGTTGATAACCAGGCCAGAATTACGACCGAAGGAATTCAATACGTCCACCAATACAATTAGGGACTTTCGAGGAGAGGTGAGATACAAAAGGATGTCATCCGCATAAAGGGAGACACGGTCCTCAAATTCCGGCGTCCATCTAATGCCCCGCAACGACGGCTCCCAATGCAACCAGGCAGCGAGAGGTTCTAAAGAAAGTGCAAAGAGGAGGGGCGACAACGGACAGCCCTGTCGCGTACCTCTCCCCAGCGCGAGGGGAGCCGACACCCTACCATTCACCACCACCTGCGCCAATGGGTCAGCGTATAGTAATTTTACCCACCCAATGAATTCAGGGCCAAACCCGAATTTCGCTAATGCAGCCCAAATATACGGCCACTCTAAAGTATCGAACGCCATGGTAGCGTCCAAAGACGCCAAGATGGCCGGCTCACGCATAAACTCCGCTCTAGCAAGCACGCCATGCAACCGCATCAGGTTCAGGGCGGTATTACGAGGAGGTATAAAACCGGACTGGTCCTGATGAATCAAGTCGCCCACGACCCGAACCAGACGATTGGCCAATACCTTAGCCAGGATTTTGGGTTCCGCGTTCAACAACGAGATAGGCCTGTAGGAGGCACAGCGGTCTCGCGGCTTCCCCTCTTTATGTATCACAACTATGGTGGCAAGACGTTGGTCAAGGGGGAGGGAGCCCGCCGCCCGTGCAGCGAGGAACATGTCACGGAGATACGGTGCTATCTTATCTGGACGCAACTTATATAGTTCAATGGGGAGACCATTGGGACCCATGGCCTTACCAGAAGCGATCGAGCGAATGGCCAAAGCAATCTCATCCGGCGACAACTTCGCCTCCATCAACATGCTATCAGCCTCCGAGAGGGACGGCAATGCAATATCTCTAAGCAACAGACGAGAGTCCTCCTCCGAACGCCCAGAGACCGGAGAGTATACCCCACGGAAGTAATCCGCGAAGCAGTTAACAATTTCGACCGGGTCAGTCACACACACGCCATCCACTCTCTCCACAACCGGCACCACTCTACTCGCTCTCTCCTTCTTGTCCAACCAAGCAATCAACTTTCCGGCCTAATCTCCCACATCATACAGTCGTCCTTGTTGCTCTCTACTCATCCTTTTAGCAGCATCCGTGACCAGCGCTCTATAATCTGACTGTTTAAGGCTGAGAACGTGCACTTTCTCATCCGTAACACCCCGCTCCAAATCCCCCTCCATCTCAGCTATGTCAGTTTCCAGGCGGACCACCTCTTCCCTCCTGCACCTCCTAGCATGGGAAATAAGAGACAAGGCATGCCCCTGGATCACCGTTTTATAACCTTCCCATAGGGAGACAGCAGACGACACTGACCCTACATTATCGTCGAAGTAATGATCAATGGACTTAACCAGTTCCGCACGAATATTAGGGTTACGTAAATACCAGGGGTTAATTGGCGCTACTCTTCCCTCTGCCCCAGGAACAACCTCCATCTGCAACAATAGAGGGGAATGGTCAGAAATACCTCGGGCCAAATGACGCACCTCCCCGATTATTCCAGCCTGGAACGCCGGCATAAGTATATAATCAAGTCTGAGACTCCCGTGGGCCCCCGAGTGGAAGGTGTATTGTGCCTGTCCCGGGTGCATCAATCTCCAGCAATCTATAAGTCCTAAATTATCTAGAAAGCCACCCAGCCAGGCCTGGGCTCTAGGGAGGTCCCTGGGGGGGTGACGGTCCTCTATACCGAATACTACAGCGTTAAAATCACCCCCTAACACCAGAAGCCACCCAGGGAGTCCCAGGACCAAACGCCCCAAATCAGCAAATGTAGCCATCTGCAATCCCGGTGGCACATAAACAGCAACGAGCGAAACAGTTCTACCCTCCCATCTCCCCACCAATGCTGCATATCGCCCTCTATCATCGTGGAGCACCTCGTCCACCTCCAACGGGAGAGAGGCCCTGACCAAGATACCCACTCCCCTAGAGCCAGAAGTGAAACCAGAGTGAACAGCAAGGCGATAGCCCCGCCTATTCAGGGCATGGAAGGAGTTCCCAATCAGATGTGTCTCCTGCAGGAAAACAATGTCGGGCGAGATCCGTTTCAAAAACTGCAACACCACCCCACGCTTGATCCTATCCCCCAGTGCGTTCACACTCCACGAAAGTATTCTCAATCCCTTACCCCCCACCCCGCTCCCGTGCATGATGCCCACATCCCGGAGAACACAACCAGGACAAATCAGCAGCTAACCTCACATTGCCTTGTCAAACAAACAAACAGTCCCCAACACCCCCCTCCCCCACAATATCCAAACCACAACTCCCCCCTCCCTGCACCCCTGCTTGAGCCCGAACAGCCCCCCCAACTTGCAGTGTGCCTGTCGCCCTAACATATACTGAACCACAAAAATAACCCCTGAAGGAGGAAAGGGCCCCAATATGCTCTCCACAACCCCCGAGCATTTGAAGGGCATATTACACCAAACTTGAGTCCCATAGAGCTAAGGTACAAAACGTCACCAGCCTAGTCCATCACCGGGAACCAAAGTGCTAGTCCTGTTCCGCCGAACCCTCGCCACTCTTCGCCATCTGACCATCCCGACCTCGACTCCGGGGCAGGGTATCCAACCAGTCTCCAACCGCCTCCGGCCGGTCGAAGAAGTGCGAGCGATCCTCGAATTCAACCCGCAACCTGGCCGGAAATAGCATCGCATACTTCAGCTCCATGTCCCTCAAGCGCCGTTTGACGCCCAAGAATCCCAGTCGTTGTTTTTGGACCGCTTGCGTAAAGTCCGGATAGAAGCTGACGTTGGAGTTGTCAAACTTCATCGGCCCTCGACGCCTGAAGGATAGCATCTCTGTCCCGAAAGTTAAAAAGTCGGGCAATTATAGGCCGCGGGGGAGCACCCACTTTCGGCGCACCACCCAGAATTCTGTGAGCCCGTTCCACCGCAAAGAATTTGCTCAGCCCCTTGGGTGCGAGATGGTTGACCACCAGATCCTCCACAAAAAGGTCAGCAGCAGGGTTCTCCGATCGTCCCGGTACCCCAATTATGCGAACATTGTTCCGCCTGGCCCTGCTTTCGGAATCCTCAAGTCGACGGTCAGTTAGGTCACTGGCCAGCCGTAACCTACGAACCTCCGTTTGCAGGGCGGCCACGTCCACAGTTAGATTCGACGCTGTGTGGTTCAAAGCATTGACCCGCTCATTCGTTTTAGACAGATCCGCCCTGACCAGATTTACATCGATCAGGACCGCATCCAATTTACGAGCCAGGGTATCAAACTGCTGACCCACTGCAGCCTTCATCTCCTCAATGGCGCCCATGACGTCTATCAAAGTCAAGTCAGCAGATAGGCCCGAGACATCCTTGGACCTTTCCGGCGATTTATGCGACCCACCAGGGGATCCCTTTGTCTGCGCATAGCGGTCCATGTTATTAGCCTGGGTGTAAACTCCCCGCCGGGTATTCTTGGGTTTCTGCTTGTCTCCGTCCAGCCTCGCCGCCATCGTCTGGTGACCACTGAGATCGGCACCTGCCAGCACAGGAGTAGGGACCAGATAGCTAATTCAAGGGACCACAGCCGTCACGGACTGTAGCCTGTGTATAGTCCGAGATCCAGGCCAAACACTCCACCATCCACGCTCCTCTGGAACATCAAGGTCCCTCAGCCGATGTCAGCAAACAGGTGCGAAAACGAAAGTGAAAGTGCGGGGTACGTGACAGGCCAGGCCCTGCATGCCGCTGTTGTTCACTTCATACCCGGGCAGCTCACCAACTCGAGTTCCGGACCAAGGCAGGAGCAGGCCGTAAACTTCAGATCGCAACCATTCCGGTTCCCCGAGCCCGATTTGAATTTGGAGAACGGATGGCACCTCAGCTCAAGTTCAGCAACAAAAGCCCGTCGACAAAACCAGGATTAATTCAGGATAGACGTGGGAGGTTGCGGAGGCCCTCGGGAGCCTTGAGCCTACGCGGCCATCTTGGTTACGCGCTAGGCTCCTCCCTCGTGTTGCGGCAATTTTGAGGCCGCAATGGACTTCAGCATATTACAAGTTTCCTCTTCGCCACAGTTTTCATGGCGGTGAGCCCACCATGATAACTGTGGCAGAGAGGAAACAAAGGGGGCCCGACAGGCTCCCCTGTTGACTCAGGGCCAGTTTGTGCATGTAGGGGGCCATATGTTGTGCCCCTCTGTGTGCATGCACCCAGTTCCTGCATGGCATGGACTGCAAAGTCCATGCCGTGCAGGAACTGCCTTCAACGCTCCCATTGTGATGCCCTTTATCAGAGGCACCACCGAGGGACCGTCAAAGACACGCCTGCTAGACACAAGAAAACTCGTAAGCTGGTGGGCGGTGCTCACATGGCTTCGATTTTGTGGGAGCGGAGTGGCAGCGTGACATCCCTGCTCCCACACCACCAAAGTCGTAATCAGACCCAAAGTCAACAAATGATTGGTGAGGCAGCTGAGTTCTGGGAACGGAAGTGGCCTGTAGTATACAAAAAAGTGATAGATGGAATAATCTCAGCCACTGGTAATTACTTTGGGCCACATCCCAATCCATTGTTATTTTGCACACCATGCCACCTTAGTTTGGACTATGCAAATCAGTCTTGACACTGTTCTATTTGGAACAGTCCAGCCTAAACTTCCAGGACCCGTTCTCCATGAACTGGATCACAAGCAACCCAATTAGGGCTCGTCACTCAAGTATACCCTGAATCCAGTGGCAAAGTGTGCACAGGACCCACATCAGGGAAAACCCATCCCACCTAGGGCATCACACTGAAGTATACAATGCAAACCAATCTTGACCCTCCTTCAGTATCAACAGTCCAGTCTGAATTGCTAGGCCAGGTCCTCCCTGAGCTGGGGAGAATGATAGGTTGGAATATTACCCCTGAGCGATTGTCATTGTCTAGAATTATTGCAAGTATTCATCCCATCACATTTTTTGTTTGACAGAAGTGGACTGTTATTGCATTGTGATATAGTGTTCTTTAAAGACATGAGTCTTCAGTCTTTCCTAAATGGAAGCAGAGTTAGAGCGATTCTGATTGATACTGAGACGTTCCATATCTTGGTTTGCGGGTCAAGTGAATAGCTATTCATGTTATATAAAAACATATCAGCTGATCCTGAAGTCCACAGGAACAGATGCTAATTTTCCAAAGACCTTTTTCACAAGGATTTACTAGCCTTGTGGATTCGGGGGCCAAGAGGTATGGGAAGATTATTTTGAACAGACTTGAAGTATGAATTGAAGAAGAGAATTTGATCCCAATGGAACAAGGGGACTTTAGAGAAGATCTTTCAACCACTGATCATTGTTTCAGTCTCTGGGCGATTGCCCGCAAACCAATTGAAGTGGGGAGAGCCCTTTATGTCTGTTTTGTTGATTTTAGATCAGCGTTTGACTTAGTAAACCATCAAATCTTATGGACAAAATAAAAAGCTATGGGAATTCCAGAAGACATACTGAGAATCTTAAGAGCACTTCATTCAAAAAATTGGGCGAGAGTAATAGTGGATACAGGCGGGGGCCTCTCCCAAAAAAAAAATATGGGAAATGGTTTGCATTTTACTTAGTACATCATCCCAAAACTTTACAGTCTTCACAGTCATTCGCACTAAAAATAAGAGGCTCTCACATTCCTTGCCTCCTTCATACGGATCATCTGATAATCTTAGATAGCACTCAGCATCAAAAGGAGATTGGAGGAAGTTAGATATTATTGTAAAATAAGTATCTGGTAATACATTTTGATAAGACTTAAATTATGATGTTAGGCAAAAAGAGTGTGGGAAAAGGTTGGTTTATTGGGAAAACCCAGTTGGGAAAGCACTAGAATATGCGTTTTTGGGAATGATTTTCACTAAATCTCTCCCTAGAAGGTTGCACATAGATATGCTAAATTCTAATGCCTGTTTGACCATCTGTGGATTGAAAACATTTAAAAGTGATTAAGATGGCCCATCACTACACCCAGTCCTCACTGCATTAAGGGCTATGGTTTTACCACAATTTCTAAATTGGACAGAGGTAATGGGTTTGAGTGAATATCGGGGCTGGGCAACGATGGAGGGGTTGTGTATAAAGAATTTACTCTACCTACCAAAATGCACATTGCCCGAAGCACTAAGGATGGTAACTGGATTAGAATCATGTCAAGGATAGCTTTGGTCCGGTCTCTGATATTCTGGGACAAATTAATGCTATCGGAACAGCCAAAGCTAGCCTCCTTATGCAAAAATGAAATAATGAAAAGTAAGAGGGTCATTAAGATAGTGGAAGGACCGCCACCGCCGGTCCGTCTGCCGTCACCAAGCTCATTACTCACCACCAAATTAGGATGGCAGTGGATATCGTGGCAGACGCAAAGCCCGTCCGCCACTTTTCCGCCAAAGGCAATCGCACCGATTGCGTGGCGGACGGTGCAGGGCCTCTGAAATGGTGGTGGTGCCTAGCAGGCACCATCCACCAAATCAGCATGTGGGTTTAGGAAGGCCTTTCCACGTCGAAGATGCCGCCATGGAAAGGCTGGCGGTGATTGGGTTTGGGGTCCTGTTGTGGGCCCCCCTTGTGTGGGGGGTGTTGCTGCACGGGGGGTAACCATGGTACCCCCCTTCATTTCCATGCACCAAGTGGCAGGCACTGTGTGGTGCCTGCCACGTAGTGCAGGGAAATGCTGAGCAGCACTTTTCACATTGCGTGAGGTGCTGCAGCCAGCAGCACCCCCCGCAATGTAAAAAGCCCAAAAATTGCAGTAGTGGGACAGCCGCATGTCTGGCAGGTGGTCCCAAACACCTCTATGATGGTGGGCGGACCTAGTCCGCCCGCCATCGTAATCAGCCCCTAAATTAGGTTGGGCCAGAGAGGTAAAACAAATGCTTGTTGATATGGCGGATATATTACAAATAAGCTATTACCCTACTGCTTACTCTACCACCCTATCAAAGAACGAATTAAAGATGAG
This sequence comes from Triturus cristatus, assembly GCF_964204655.1. Lineage (NCBI taxonomy): Eukaryota > Metazoa > Chordata > Amphibia > Caudata > Salamandridae > Triturus > Triturus cristatus. The sequence continues at coordinate 1,190,390,955 of NC_140592.1, forward strand.
GGGGGAGAGGGGTAGAGAAAAAGATCTGGATTACTTAAGGAAGAAGGCATCCGTAGTTGATATTTGTGAAGCCTAGAAATCCAGTGTTTCTTTCCCTTATCTTCATAAGTTACTTAACCAGGCAATGCACAATGCAATCCTGAGGTTCAGAATGTGACTGCATTTATTGCAATCTCACCCAGCTGGAATAGCAACTTTTAAAAATCCCAATTTTTTTGTAGCTGTGGGTTAAAAAAACATTTAACCACCCTACATATTGTTTTTACTTTTTAAACGTACGTCACACATTTTCAAAACCTGTGTTTAATATAAGGGTGAAATCGGCACCAAGATATTTGGATATTTTTACTACATATGCAATATATGGATGTAGTTGGAGCATTGGCAAGATTTTTAATGGCTTTAAAAGATGTCTTGCCTGTGATAAGTGATTCATAATTTTTCGTAGATATTGCAATGCTTTAATATTTTTATTTCTTTAAGAGTTTTGTAATATTTTGTTTTATGGTTTGATATTTATAGTTGAAGGGACAGTGTTTCATATAAACTTATTTATTTATGAACTTAACTCAACTAGTATACAGCTATTCATATTATCGGGTGAAAGGCTCATCACTGGATCCAAAACGAACAAATACATCACTCCTGGTCTAAAGGCACTAAACATGCTCCCTTATGAGGCAAGAATACAGATGAAAATTGCTTATGTGACACATAATGACACTTCAACACACCAAAGTACTTAACTGATAAACTGGAATTGTCAGGTGGTGTCAGATCGTCGAAAAGCACCAGCACTTTACTATTGAAACCTCAAAAATTTAGGAAAAAGAAAATCTACTTGTACTTTCTCCGGATTAGCTCCTAGAATCTGGAACTCCTTGCTCCCTGAAGTCAGACTGAACACTTCAAGCACATCCTTCAAAAAAGAAGTCAAACTGTTTTTAATGAATAAAACTCTACCCATAACACAATGACTCGTTTATCCGGGTACTGATCTGATGCACTCCACGAACCGGGGTCTACACTCGCCGCTACATCCTTATGTTTAACTCACTCCTTTGCCTGATTTGTAACAGGTACCAACAGCATTTATATTTCTTGGTTGTCTTGTTTTCTACTCACATTTATGTTTCTAGGTTATCCTGCTTTCTGCTTGCCGTAACATTTGTACAGCCCTCTGACAGCCTTCCAGGGTCTAGTTCGTGCTATATACAACTTTATAAATAAATAAATAAATGCAGATAAAATATAAAGACTCATCAGATAATCCTGGCAGGAGTAGATGCTAATTTCCCAAAGACCCTTTCCCCCTATGCACCTGTTCACAAGGAAACTAGGAAGTTGGGGAGGAAAGGTAATGAGATGTGAAAAGAATGCTTCAGGTTGCTCAGCTCCTATTTGCCATTTTCCCTGGTTCAATTGATTCATCGTAGTAGTTTTCTTCTGCTCTCTACCCTGTGCTGAGCATTATAACTGAAAGAAACATAATGCAAATATTGCCCTTTGTCAATCACAGAAATCACACCTTTACTCTGTCTCTCTTTTCTTTTTACTCCATTCCTAGCTAGTTCTTCTGAAGCCTTAGCAGCTCTTTTAAGGAGGAAGATGACTAGATCCTCCTATGTGTCTCTGCAACTGTCTCCAATGATTGTCCTCCTGGTGATTATTTATTATTTACACATTTCATATATCAGCCTCTCTTTGTAACCTTGTTTGTCTTTTCTGAAAATCTGCTCGCAGTTTTTATAAATTTTAACAATTTATAATTTTAAGAATAGTTCTTCACTTACTTTGAGCCTGCACTTTCCTTCATATACCCAAAGAGACAAACTCGACATAGTATCAACAAGAAGGAAAGTCGCAGGATATGAGCTCAAAACCTTAAAAATGAGAACATTCTTGATCTAAACCAGTGGAGATGTGTCTCTGAATTGTGACAACTACTGTTATTGTTATTGCATTTATATAGCGTTCCTACCCCTGACAAGGCATTAAAGCACTTTTTGACGGGTAACACGCTACTACAGATCCCCAAAAAGGATTAGTGTGGAGTTAGTATAGGGAAATATGAAATTAATTTGAGCGGTGGACATGTGAGTTTGATATTTGTTTTTAAAAAGGATAGTGGAGAAATAGAAGAGGTAAGGGTTTGCCTTTATATAGCGCTTGCTACCCCTGCTGAGGTGTTGAAGTGCTTTTCGGCGAGTATGGGGGAAATATGAAATTATTTTGAGCAGTGGGCACGTTAGTCTGTTATTCTGTAATGGAATGAGGTTTGAGATGAGTAAGAGTGTGGGTAGAGGATATATTGTGAGAGGTATTTTGTGAGATATAGGGTAGTACATTGGAGATGCTAAATTAGAAGCACAGTAATAAATATAAAGATACATAAGTACATGGAAGGTGATATATGTACATTTAAGTTGCATTTAATAAACTCAGACTTTCAAGTGCTGCTGTACTTCAAGTAATTTTTTGCGTGTATTTTAGCAATTTTAGATAAATAGTTATGCTAAAAGATTTACTTATTTATGCAGTCACATATATAAATGTTAAATTCAGAATAATGTAACTATAAATACTATGTTGTTAAGCAGAACTAACAAATATCTATTAGCCCGATTCACAAAAGTAGTCTGAGACAAAATCCTAACTTTACAGCTTTCGGTCTTCACAGAAGGCATTTAGGAGAACTAAAGTTAGGATGTTGTCTCAGTTATACTTAAGTTTGTCTTAAATTTAACTCAAGACCAAAACTTAAGATTGACTGAGACAAAATCGAAAGTCGTAAAGTTAGGATTTTGTCTCAGATTACTTTTGTGAATCAGGCTCTATATATTAAAAAAATAATTAATTTATACATTTATACAAAGCAATACATAAATGTAGATACACATCAATAGTCCAAATAAATGCTTATATACAGAGGTATATGCTGTATATTTATGTTTGAGTAGGGTGGTTATGTGGGGAAGAGCTAACCCTTAAGTAGTCTTCTGAAGATAAGGTAGTTATCTGTGGATCTTATGTTTGGAGGTAAAGAGTTCCATAGTTTGACTGCACTGGCTATAGGAATAAGAAGTAATGTGTATATTAGATCACCAGTAATCAACACATCTAAGCTAAAGATGTACGCAGATTACATAATTATGTTTCTAGCACCCGAAGAATCCAATATAAACAACATTCGACAGCTGTTTGGATAGTATGAAAGTTTAGTAAGATATAAAATCAATCACCTTAAAACCAAGGTATTAATCCTACATGTACAGAAAGAGAGTCTACAAAATACAATATGAGAAATGCACAATGATAAACCTAAAAGATATTTAGGGACCTATTATTCAGAAGATATCAAAAGACATCTATAAGTTAAATGATGGCCCTGTACTGAAGAAGACCAAAGCACCACTGATTAAATGGGCTTATCTGTCAATTTCACTAATAGGTTGCGTTGCATTAGTTAAAATGTCAATACTACTGTTGTTTAACTCTCTCTTGCCTGTAATAAACCTACGTTTACAATTGGTAATCAATCTAAACCCTGTATGGGAGCCAGTATATGGCTTTAAATGATGGAGTATTTCAAGGTTTTATGGTGAAAAATAATTATTCTTTTTTGAGAGGTAATGCAAGTGTGCTATCTGCGAACATCTGCAGTGGTCTTTCTAATTGAATTAAAAAGGGGTTGCACTAGCTGCGGTTTAATTGCTTGCAACTCAAAATGTAAATTTTTAACACAGTCACCTTATAATAAACACCCATGACCTGATTTAGATTTTGGCGGACATGTACTCTGTCACAAACGTGACAGCCCGTGCAGGTAAGTGTGGCGGCCTGGGTGGGCCTCACCGCGCTTACCTGTACGGGCCACTACTGTGTGACGGGATATCCTGTCCGCCTAATTACAGATATACTGCACTTGTAATAAGGCGTACCAGACATTCCTTATGGTAAATATCCTTTGCAACAAATTTTTCATTACAAATACTTTTACCCCGCATACCATTTAAATGCATGGTGATTTACAACGCTGTCTTTTACCCCGCATACCATTACAACAAATATACTATTAACACGCATCATTTACTACGCATATTCGTTATAATGGTATGCTGATGCAGCAGAGGTAGAGATTAAATTGGTTGCTTACCTGAAGTCCAGAACTGCCTCTACGGACGTGGTGGTGGGAAAAATCTTGCAGCACCCCCACTCACTCATGAATACTGGCATGCAGTAACGGTATGCGGAGTCAGGACTCACTGGCAATATGTCCTTTTTAAAAGTATATGTCTTGGTTGGGTGATGCAGAGTGTGCAGTGAAGTGTGGCACTGAGGGTGCAGTGGTAGGTGGCCCTGGGTGTACGGTGTATGTTGTCATAGAGAAAAAGGAGTGTGCGGTGGCGGGTGCTGATTGGTGGAGGAAGTTGCCTCTTTCTACCTTTGAAGAGAACCCATGCTGATACATTTTCATTCTCTTCACCAGGTCTCGGGAAGAAGGATCGACGAGATGGGCATGTATGGAGGACTCTGCCAGCTACTCTGCTACGTGATGGCCCTGTATGGAGGCCTCTTCCTGATACTCTGCACCCCCATTCACTCAAGAATAATGGCATGCAGGAACCACAATGTAACGGTGTGGGAGGCAGTGCTGAGCGGCACTATGTCCTTTTTTATGTTTCTGCCTGAAAATGACGAAAGTGCTAATACGTATAATACTTTTCATTGCAGAGCGTCTCAAACAAGAACGGCTGCAAGAGAGATCTGCTTACAGGTAAGAAAAAACTAATTTTGAAAGTTAGAGAGTAAAAGAATAATGCGAAAATTAAACAAAATAAAGTGTATTAATATATAAAGTTATTTTTATTGAATATTATACCGTCATTTTTAAATTACTTACTGAAAAGTGGCGATGGACGTCGATAAATGAAGAGGAGACGTCTTAAGTTGGACTAGAAGAAGCTTTATTAGGAATGAAAGCTAACACCACTGGAGTGCATCCTTCCTCCTCGAAGTACAAACTGGTAAGGACTGTTATTGTCATTCGTGCTTCGATGAGGAGTTGGAATGCACGTGAATGCAGAATTAAAAGTACACTTGTTATTTAGTATAACTGTATGATGTGCGCATGCAGTAGAACAAGTGCGCATGCTGAAACACCAGGAATTTAACTTTATGAGAAAATTGTGCTCATGCAAACGTGAAAAAATGCGGACAAGTCTTGCAGAGGCTTTCCCCGTGCCATTCCCATTGAGGTAAGTGGATTAATGGTTTATGATCTGAGCAAATTTCAAAATAGGTGCCCCAAATGAATGTTCTGAATTTCTCTACCGCCCATGAGCAGGCTAGGGCCTCGCTTTCGATCTATAGTTATTCTCAGCAGTTGTCAAAGACCTGGAAGAGAAACCAATGGTGTTTTCCCTCCCATTGATCCATTGGCAAAGGACTGCTTCGAGACCATTTTGACTTGCATCTACTGAAATGGTGCATTTCTGACCAGGTGAAAAGGCAGCAAGTGCAGGGGCCTCAAGGATAAGTTTTTTTAACTAGGTCAAAAGCCTGTTGTGCTTCCTGATTCCAAACAAAATTAGCATTTTTCTTGAGTAGTATACGTAGGGGTTGAACAACCTGTGCATAACTTGAAATAAAATAAACCCGGAATAGTATTCGGTCATGCCCAAAAATGATCTAAGTAAGTCTTTATTCTTGGGTGCTGTAACTTGAGATATGGCCTGCGTAAGTGAAAAGTTGGCAGAGATTCCAGAAGCTGAAATTGTGTGACCTAAATATTCAAGTGAATTAACCATGAAATTACATTTCTCAGTACCCAATGTGACTCCAAATTCTCTACATTTGTTAAGAACTTTTCTTAATGTGATTAAGTGATCTGACTTATTTTTTTAAAAGATTAACGCATCATCTTGATATGCCTGTACTGAACCAATACCTTCCAATATATGATGCATACATCTTTGAAAAATGCTAGCCGCGGAGGCCAAACCAAAGCGTAGCCTTAAATATTTATACGCCCCAAATGGGGTGACAAATGTGGTGAGATCAGTAGAGGAATCAGAGAGTGGAATTTGATGACACGCTGATCGCAAATCTAAAATGGTGAAACAAGTGGCACCAGCGATATTGGACAATAAATCTTGGATCCTGGGTAAGGGTTGACAATCCACTATTATATTTTTGTTGAGTGAGCGTAAGTCAGCACACAAACAAATAGAGTGATCTTTCTTCCTAACTATTACTATGGGACTGACCCACTCAGATGAGTCAGTAGGTTTGATGATACCTTCAGTAATTAATTTGTCCAATAAAACCTTAAGATCATCTCTAACACTCAAAGGAATGGCCCTAGCTTTGTGAATGATGGGAATAGCGTTGGCTTTCAATTTGATAACATGTTCAACTCTTGAAATGTTTCCTATTTTTGGAGTAAAAACACCAGGCAATTCAGAGATGATTTTAGAAGAGACATCAGGAAAGTCAGGATCACTTTTAATAAAATAATTCTCTGGGAATTTTTTAAATGGAGGAAACACGAACATCGTCATTGATTTGGACAAGGTTATCAGAGCCAGGCACCAACTTAAGACCCATTTTTGCCAAATCTTGCCATCCGACGATGTTCTTGCCTTTGGGAGCAACATAAACTTTTGTTACATTTTTGCGTCCTAGACATGTTATAGATTCAAGAAAATAACCTAGCATATCAATGATATGATCCCCATAGGCCTTGGGAATGATGTCTAAAGGCTTTAGGGATTTGTGAGATGACCAATGTTCATTAAATAGGATATCTGAAACAATGGTGACAGGTGCTCCAGAATCTGCCATCAGATTAAGAATATGATCACCCACAGTAACCTCACAGAAAGGATCTTTGACTCTATGAGTAGAAGGTGTTAAAGAATGAGATTCAATAGAAAGCATGAGTCTCTCTACATCATCAGACAATGATAGATTTGAATCAGAAGTAGAATTATTTAAGTGATCAGTAGCTTGAAGACTGCTAACCCTAATCACTTTCTTACTTCCACAAACTGTTTGAAAATGACCTATTTTGTTACAATTAGTACACTTTTTGCCTAGAGCAGTACAAACAGGACTATCTCCAAGATAGGATCTAGAACCGCACCTGTAGCAAAATGAATTCGTTTTGTTTTGTTTGTTTTGAAAAGGTTTTCCCAACTTGGGCCTGTAAGAAACAGTATTAACAGTTGAATCAGGTTGTAGGACATTAACAGAAGTGACTTTTTCATTACCAATGCATTTGGAAGTAATAATAGATCTTTCTATGCCCTTTGCCATATCAATAACTTCAGTCAAAGAGGGATCCCTGCAGCTAAGTATGCGCTCTTGAATTTTCTTGTGATAGCAACTGTATACAAACTGGTCTCTTAGATGATAATCGAATGCAGCCCCAAAGTTGCAATTTGCAGCCAAGTTTCTTAATGCTGAAATGAAATCCTCAATTGATTCATCCGAGTTCTGCTTTCTTTTCATAAAATTAAATCTTTCTAACATTACACTTGGTTGCTCAAGAAATGTTTTGTTCAATATTTGTATAGCGTCAGAGTAGACATTCCAGCCATCCCCTTCACCAGGTGGAGGTAGAGAATCAGGAAGATTGTCAAAGATTTCACATCCTGCGCTGCCAAGAAAATTGAAAAGAATAGCTAATTTGCGTTTAAGTGAGTAATTTTCAGCATCAATTGCTACCAAATAATTTCCAAATGAACGGAACCACAGTTTCCAGCTTTCTCTTGATTTACCTGGTTTGAGTAGGAAATGGTCTAACTGGAATATTTGTTGAGAGGAAGCCATTTAGTAAAGAAATACAATTTTCCTGTTATAAATGAGAAACAACAACACAGTACCTTGTGTGTGGAAAATAGAATCTGAGTGTGCTTTGATGAAAAGACGCGTAGGACTAACAGCTGGGTATCCTTTGAAGTGAATTTAAATAAATAAACGTTGCACGCGTGAAGAGCGTGTTTGAAATGATTGCCGATAAGCCCTAAACCAGGAAGGGTGGCACTGAGGGTGCAGTGGTAGGTGGCCCTGGGTGTACGGTGTATATTGTCACAAAGAAAAAGGAAGAGTGTGCTGTGGCGGGTGCTCATTGGTGGAGGAAGTTGCCTCATTCTACCTTTGAAGAGGACCCATGCGGATGCATTTCCATTCTCTTCAGCAGGTCTCGGGAAGAAGGATCAATGAGATTGGCCTGTATGGAGGACTCTGCCAGCTACTCTGCTACGTAATGGCCCTGTATGGATGCCTCTTCCTGATACTCTGCACCCCCATTCACTCAAGAATACTGGCATGCAGGAACCGCATTGTAACAGTGTAGGGAGGCAGTGCTCAGCGGCACTATGTCCTTTTTTATGTTTATGCCTGAAAATGACGAAAGTGCGAACACGTATAATACTTTTCATTACAGAGCGTCTCGATCAAGAATGGCTGCAAGAGAGATCTGCTTACAGGTAAGAAAAAACGAAATTTTGAAAGTTAGAGAGTAAAAGAATAATGCGAAAATGAAACAAAATAAAGTGTATTAATTTATAAAGTAATTTTTATTGAATATTATATCGCCATTTTTAAATTACTTACCCACCCAAAGCCCCTGTTTCCCTGGCATCCCGTGCCAGTAGGTAAGTGACTAATTTATAAAATTAAACATATTGACACTTTCTTTTTTGTTGTACTGGCATGCATTGTTTAAAAATCCGTTGTTAATGTACTTTTAATACAAAATTTGTTGTATTTGCTTCGTTATAAAAACTTGCGGGGTTATTCCATTCGCGTTGAGAACATTTTTTGGTAATGTATGCGGAGTGTTTGTATGCGGAGTTACGTCGTATATTAATTCCTCACTGCTGTGACGGCTCAGCCATCTTTTAAACTCTAAATTAGACTGAAGCATCTTTGCACAATGTTTTGAGTATCTTATACATTGTGTGACATAATTTTAACATAATAACTTGCATGTTCATAGTGCTTTCAGTCGCAGGATTGAACTTCTTAGCACCATGAAAACACGTCACAATTCTCCACTGCACCAACCAGGATTCAATTCTGCAACTGTCTGATTACACACACACGCACGCACCCAGACACACACACACATCTGCCGTGATCACATTAACCAAGCCAACAGATTATACAATTTTTAACAACTCAAACAGTATTGATTCTAACTTGCATTTATTTTTCATTTCTGGTCTCTGGGTTATATTTTATATGCATTTACACAAAAGGTGATAGGACAACTAAGCAGTTGTGTCCCTTCACTCAGGATCGCAGTTTACATACTTTTTTTTTTAAAGCACTTCCATTTCTGGGTGAACTGCAAAATACGTTGTAAGACGCGGTCTTTAAGGCTGCATCTCCAGGGGAGATAGGCGCATATCAACTAAACAACTGTGTGTGTCCTGAATGCTGAATCAGCCCGGCTTAGACACCCGACGGGAGTGTGGGTGAGGAGGTATTTTAATATCCTAGCATTTTTTACTTGGTAAAAGCATTGAGATCAATGGTAAGGAATATTCAGGCACATGCATCAAGCTAAGAAATAGCGAGTCCTTAATTGCGATTTTTAAGGAATCGCAAATAAGGATTCGGTATCTCCCATGCATGACGCAGATACCGAAAAAATACCGATTCGGTAAAAATCGCTAAACACGTTACCGAAAAATCCCCAAAAATCGCTAATCGCTGAAAACTCACAAATTGCGATCTCGCAAATAGCGAGATTGCTATTTGCGAGATCGCAATTAGCGAAATCGCTAATTGCGAGTCGCATTGGGAGCAGCCTGATGACCTCACAACCAGGAAGTAACTCTTCCCATGGTGCAGTCTGTGCCCATAGGAAGCCAGAGCAGGAAGCAGAGTGCCTGTGGAGAGCTGTGGAAAGGAAGACTTGGCATCCAGACTACTGCAAACACAGGAAATGGCCAACACATCAGCAGAGGAGGGGGCAGGTGCCAGAAAAAGAAAGATAAAGTTTAGTGAGAGGGAACCGGAGTACCTCATTGAAGAGGTTGTAAAGAGCCATGACAAGCTCTTTGGGAAGCTCTCCCTAAAAGTCCCAGAGGCTGAGAAAGACGCATCTGGAACAGAATCAAATCAAAAGTCAATGCTGTGGGTGTGACACACCGCAGCATTGAAGAGTTAAAGAAACACTGGTATGATCTGCGGAGCCGTGCCAAGGAGCGAATTGCCCAGAGGCTGAGGGAGGAAAAGAGTACTGGAGGAGGACCCTCGACAGTCCCGGACAACACAGCCCTGGAGGACCTGGTGAAGGGCACAATCCTGCCAGAAGCTGCAGTGGGAGTGACGCAGATGGATACATCCGGCGCAGCCTGCAGTACACAAGGTAAGAGGCACTATAATGTACCCATCAATGTAAATTAAAATAGCGCCCATACAGCAATAAGAAGGCAAACAGCTGTAATCAACCCCAGGCCACAGTCCATATACAGCTACTAATGCATCATGGGAGTCGTAGTCCCCTGAACCAATTAGTGAGTCACATTGCACTTTGTGTGACCATTGTGCCCAATATGCATTACAGACAGTGATTACAGAGAGTGAGAACGTAAGAGCAGCCAAAATCACCAAGTTGATAAACATTATCCCAAACAAATTTTAAACCTGCACTGTTTCACACCACAGGTGCTGAGGAAGGAGACAGTGATGGAAGCGAATGCAGGGAGAGCACACAGTCCACTGCAGAGCCTGCCGTTGCCAGACCAGTCACACCTCCCAGCACATCCCAGGCACCCACACGACGCAGGGCTACAGTCCCTCCCCTTCAGCCAATGGAGTGCCTTCCGAAACCTGAAAGGGCAACAGCAGAAAGCCAGCCTCGTGTCAGGCCCACCACCCTGCAGACACCGGTCCAGTTGACGCGAAGACGCAGGGCAAGGGGCCACACATCAGCACAGGAGGCATCGACTCCAAATGTCTGGGAAGGTGTCGAGGTGCAGATGACGAGGGTGCAGCCCCAGCAGGCACGACACATGGGAGCCATCAGCCTGCAAATGGGCAAATTAAACAAGAACCTCTCCACCATGGCAGATCGCATGAGTGAACTCACTCAAGCAGTTGTGGAGGGCAACAGGGACACCAACGCCACATTGCACAAGCTCGTGCGTGTGATGCAGGAGGGACAGAATACGGAGCGGAGGAGGCATCGACAATTCATGGCGCGCCTGGCTGGATATACACGATCCAACAATAAGTTGTGCAACGCCACTGCACTGCTGTCACGGAGGTCGGTGGCAATGCAGATAGACATGGGGCATTGTTGTGGGGACGTGGCAAGGGCCCTTGGCCAAGTTACCACAGCTGTCGAACAGCTCCAGGCTGTTGCAGGTGGCCTCAGCAATGCCACTGGAGATGAGGGGAGTGAGGGGGCATCCAGCGTCAGCAGCATGTCTGCGCCAGTCAGCACCGGCAGGATGTGTAGTACACGCCGTTCTACACCTACAATTGCACCAATGGGTGGGGATGCCGATGCAGGAGAAAGACGCCTCGGTGTGCGTGGGAGGAAGCGCTGAGCACATACATCCGTCAGGACAATTAGTCATGGTGGCGTAACCATGGTCAGGCCATACAGAGGGACTGCTAATGAAGTCCCAATTCTTATTTACAATGGTGCCTTGGTACATGCCGTGAATGTAACCCTAGGCTACGTGTATGTGTAGACACACAACAGTCTATGTTCACGTGCAAATAAAAACTTTGCATGTAAAGATTGATAGTTTCTGTATCATGATTACGTACCTTTGAAGTGATGTTGGGTGATGTGGGCACGTATCAACGGCCCCTCCGCTGAGCTTGCAGGATGCGGGTGTGGTGGGTGTACAGGGGGCTGGTTGTCCACAGTGCCGTAGGCATCTATGGGTATGCGTCTCGTGGGAACTACGTTGGGCTACATTGCACATGCTGCCACTATCCTACAGCAGGTCACCGGCTGGTCCTGCATCGCACCACCAGGTCTGTGCAGGATGTGGAGGCAACTCTTGAGCTATCCAAATGTCTGTTCAATCACATGACCTGTCCTGGTGTGTGCTGCATTGTACCGCTGCTCCTGTTGGGATCCGGAGTTCAACTATGGAGTCATGATATAGTTCCTCACGGCGTATGCACTGTCACCTACAGGGTAGTGTGGAATGTGTATGTGTCAGGTATGCATTGCCATTACAGAATGATTTAGTGTGCATTAGCATATTGCCTGACCTAGCAGGTGTCCCTCGCCATATCCACCCCTGAGCAGGCGTGTGTGTATGCCAATGTGTCGGGAGATGTATGAATCATGGATGCTCCCAGGAGATTACGCAACGATGTTGTGCATGATGTCATTCACATTGCACATTGGTTGGACATTGATGGAGTGCTAACATTTCCAGTTACGGAAGATCTACTCATTGACTGATGGTGGACATATGGCTCGTGGGTGCAATCTATGCATTCATATCACATTAGGGAACAGTGCCATTCAATATGAATGGAGTTTGGGTGGGTTCAATTCCATTTGGGTTTTGGGGAGGCTGATGTGGTTGTGGGCCTGAGTCATCATGGCAGCCAGGAAGGTTCTCTAGACACGTGAGTGTGAGCCTTGTGATACCCCTCCTGCTAGTGCCACTACCCCCTGGACACCTCCTGATGCAAGTAGGTGCAGGCAACATTACACCTGGACATGGGGAGGGATGGCATGGGTCCTACGTGTCTTGCGCTGCATTGGTGTTTAGAATTCAGCTATGAGGTTAAGTTACATGGCAGCCTTGATCCTGTACTAATCATATATGTCATCATCAGTTTGTCACAACTGAGTGATGCGCAGGCAGAATGCCCTCTCCTGGAATCTCCTTCAGGCCTGGCATGCTGCATGGATCCTCATCCTCCTCACAAACAAGTAGTGTGCCGCCTTTGTGTGCGTCCTATATGGACTCAGTGGTAAGTTGCAATACCCCTCACCTGCTCACCAGTTGTACTTAACTGAAATTGTCCTAAAAATGTTTTACCACCTGCTTATGATTCTCCTTAATCTGCACTTGCTAAAAAGCGAATTTTGGGAAAATCGCTATTAGCGATTTTTGATGCATCCATTTGCGATTAATTATTGCGATTCGTTATTTGCTCCCGCTTTTTTTTTCGCTAATAAGAATTCGCTATTTCAGGAATCCCGGTATTTGCGAGTCGGTGATTTTGCGATTATTGTTTTTTTGGTTTATGCATAGGGAAATGCTAAAATGCGCTCGCAAATTGCTAATCGGTAATTTTGCGAGCACATTTTTGCTTGATGCATGTGCCTGATTGATTCTTGATAAGTAATTCTCTTCTCTTTTTGGGCATAAAGAATAGTCAGAATGAAATTGGCAACAGAGAGGGACCGTTAAAACTATCAGTCAAATGTTTATATTCTATATATCTTAAGATGTTTATTGGCTTGGATTCAATTGCAAGGTAATATTTCTCCATGTTATAAATCAATTTTTCGTAAGAACAATGCTTTAGTAATTTCCCTCCCTCTGATTCACAAAAATGTCCCAAAAATGTGTTCTCCAACCTGCTTCTTTACCAGGGCCGGACGGTTCAGGGGTCCAGTGACCAGCTGAGGGTATAACCAGGCCTCCAGAGGTTTCGAAAATCAAGGTTGTGGCGGCGTCACCCGCTCAAATTTCTACCCCACCTGTAACAGAGGAGGCAAAGGCTAACAAAACCAAGGAAGGTTACAGAGGACAAAACAATCCCGGCGACTCCTCCTATGCATTTAAACCTTATTCAGGCTGGAGAGGTGTTGGTGGGAGGCCGAATTGGGATGTTACTTCACATGTGGGAGAGATTAGCGCAAGACCCTTGGTTACTTCAGACAGTACAGGGTTTTCAGACAGAGTTCTATTCCTCCCCACAGCAGAAGTGCAGACCCACACCTCTACATTTTTCCCTAGTAGAGAGGTCATTCATAGAAGAGTAAGTGAGGTCACTGAGGAAAAAAGGGGCAATTGTAGAGACGGTACTCCATCCTCACGGTTTCGTCAGTACAATATTTTTGGTACCAAAGAAAGATCAGTGATTCCGGCTAGTTTTGAACCTCAAAGAATTCAATTCCTGGGTGGTGTATCGCCATTTCAAAATGGAAGGCATACACTTATTGAGAGATCTGTTGTTAGAAAAAGATTGAATGGCGTGTCTCGATCTACAACACGCTTATTTGTCAGTGCCAATTTTTCCTCCACATCGGAGATTTCTACAATTCTGATGGTGACTCCGATGGTTCGAATTTACCGCCATGCCCTTCGGGCTATCGTCCGCCCCTTGGTGTTTCCCCAAACTCCTCAAACCGGTGGTTCAGTACCTGAGGGAGAGAGGGGTGAGACTTAACATTTATCTGGAAGACATCCTCATTATGGCTCAGAGTGTGGAAACAGTCTATATACATTTAACTTGGGTGACCCAAATCCTGCAAGACTTCGGGTTCGTCATCAATTCAGACAAGTCCACACTGACTCCTGCCCAGTTGATGGAATTTCTGGGGTTTCAGGTAGATTTGGTTCTGACACAGTTACTACTCCCACTGAAAAAGAGGATTTCGATCAAGAAAAAGATGAGGAGAGCGCTTGCCTCCCCGACCACACCCATGAGGATTCTGGCGCGATTGGTAGGCCTGTTGGCTTCCTCTATTCAGGCAATTTTACCGGGTCCTCTCCACTACCAGGCACTTCAAAGACTGAAGATCATGCATTTGCACAAGGGTCTGAGTTATGCAGAACAGATTGTGTTATCCACGGAAGGCAGGACAGATATCCTGGTGGTTGGAACACGTGGACGAATGGATTGGCAAGGCCATTTTCGCGTCAGTCCCAGAGGTGGTAATAGAGTCCGATGCCAGCCCATGGGGCTGGGGAGCCCAGTGCTGTTCAGTGCAAAAGTGGGCACATGGTCTCCGGAGGAACTGAAATTACACATCAATTGTCTGGAACTGTTGGCAGGGTCTTTTGCTATCCGAACCCTTTCTCCACAAAAGGCGAGTAGTTGTAGCCTTCTGCAGATGAACAATGTCTCAGCAGTGAGATACATCAATCGTTTGGGTGGCACAAGGTCTCGAATATAGGTGGAAATAGCCAAAGACTTCTGGCATTATTGCCTGCAACACCACATCTCAGTGACAGCGGAGAATATTCCGAGCAACTCCATTGTGGTGGCAGACTGGAACTCGAGATTCCTACAGGATTCCAGCAATTAGAGACTGCACCCCAGAGTGTTCCAGCACTTGAACAGGAAGTGGGGTCCATGCACGATAGATCTCTTTACGTCCAGGCTGAACACTCAGCTTCCCCAGTTTTACAGTTGGCGACCGAACCCCGAGGCGCTCAACTTGGACGCATTCCTTCAATCATGGATGACAGGCACGCATTATGCCTTTCCCCTGTTCATCATGATCCAGAGAGTGTTAGCACAGGTCCGCAGACAGAGTGCGGAATAAATAATGATTTCCCCTTGCTGGAAAGCTCAAGCATGGTTTCCGGTTGCGTTGTCTTTGACATGTGCTCCTCCAGTACATTTGCTCTCATTCCAAGAGATACTTCTGGACCCGCTGGGTCAACCTCATCCATTGGTAGTACAGGGTCAATTATTCTTCATGGCATGGAGACTTTCAGGAGACGCTGGCAAGAGCCTGGAGTTTCGCAGGAGGCAATGTTTTTCCTGTCACAGTCTTGGGCCCCCTCTATGCACAAGGGATACGAGTCAGCTTGGAGTAGATGGGTTAGTTGGTTTTCTGAACGACAGGGGGATCCCATGGGATCTGGAATACATATGATTGTTAATTTCTTATCTGAAATGGCTAATAAAGGTATGGATTACCGGAGGGTTAGTAATTTCCGTTCCGCGATCTCGGCTGGTCATCCCCATGTGAATATTAAACGAGTGGGGGAACACCATTTAATAAAGTAGTGAGAGGCATTAGATTGGTGAAACCGACTAAACCCAGATATTCCACTTTGTGGGACGTGGATGTGGTGCTTCGCTTTCTTAGGAATTGGCCAGCGAATGAGGATCTTTCCCGCAAACAGTTATCAGCAAAACGTACTCTATTATTGTATCTAATCTTCTGTTGGCAAGTCTCGGATGTTCGAGCATTGGATTTGGCAGGCAGAGTATTTACTCCTTCTGGGGTCTCATTTACAATTTCAAAAAGAACAAAGACGTGTAACATATCCTGATTTTCCACACCACAGCATGTTGTGTGTTGTTCAATGCTTTAAGTGTAACGAGGATTGTACTCGTGAGTTTAGAAATGATGTAGCCAGACAATTGTTAATCTAATTGCAGAAACCTTTTTGCCCAGTCTCTTCAGCGACTTTAGACAGGTGGGTTACTTGGTTGTTAAGTCAAGCTGGTGTTGATACTTCTGTATTTGGAGCTTAATCTGTAAGGGGCGCTATGGCTTCTAAAGTCCTTGTAACAGTTTCTCGATTGGAGGACATCATGACTGCGGCGGATTGGTCTTCTGATTCGACATTTAAAACGTTTTATCAGAAACCAATTGTTGATGTAGCATCTCAAGTAATTGCACAACTTTAAACTAGCATAATCAGAAGCCTTTGTTTCCTGAATTTGAATAAAAAAGATTCTAGCTGACGCGTCAAAAATGTTCGATTCTATTAAGGACACGGAGGGGAGGATTATCCCACTCATAGAGAGTTCACATACTTAATGTTAACAATCATTGTTGTTGATTTAATACTGTACGGTACGATATCCACCCATTGTTGAAAATGTGTGAGTAGACACAAGATATTATGGCCTGTGTTTCTTTCCAGGTACGGAGAAAAAAACGACCTGAAGGATCCTAAAGAACAAGATGTTGGATGGAGTATAAACGGGAAGTTTCCCACTGTTGGAAGTTTTGTTGACAAGGAACGGTTACGAAGAACAGAAGTTATGGGGTTCTTGTTATCAACTGTTTGAAAAGAAAGAGGACGGACTTTGATGTTATAATGTTATACACCCTGTGGGGGGCTCTGTGATTGGTGCAGTAATGTCATGCTAGGCATCATGAGTTTTGTAGTTTAAAGTTTATTTGATACTGATTTGGCTTCAGTGAAGAAGGAATAGCATAAGCCTCGCCTCTGTGTCCTTAATAGAATCGAAAATTCTTGCTGCATCAGCTAGAAAATGTTTTATTCTCTTGTGTTTCACTGCAGCCTTCTAGAGTGTTCTTAAAAAACAACAAGAGCGCTAACAGTCTTAATAATGACAAACGTATGGCACACCTGATACAATCTTGATTGAATTAAGCTAGTAAAAATTTAAAAAATCATTTTAGAAAAGAACAAAATGAAGGGTTTCATTTTGTCATAGAAATGATGGTTAGTGTAGTAGAAAGAAAGAGTAGGACACGTTTTAAGTGAGTTCTCAAATATCTTCTTCTTCTACTTCATTAAAACATTCTGACATGTAGACTGAAGCATGCACTTTCAACACCCGCAGCAGACTGCCAGCTAACTCCCTGGTGATCAGCAGTTTACAACGGTGTTCTGATGAGCAACTAGAGTGCTAAAATTCTGACTTTATCCTAAAAGTGTGACACATCTGTTCACCATCTTGATGGAATCAAAGTGGAAAACTGAAAGCATTTTCTACTGAGTATACTGCAGTAAATGAGGATCTTAGGGAGTTTACACTAAATTGGGTAGAAAGGTAGATCTTGGTCCGGAAAGTGACCTTCTTGTGATATGGTGTAAATCTGTTCAGTAAGTTTTTAGATATTACCTGAAAAACAAATTTGTGTATCTAGAGACGTGGAACCTCCTCAGATCCTCCTTGCTATTCATGAATGCAAGCGCCAACAGCAATGCTTTGATTGGCTGGCCACCATTTTGTTCATCAGGACTCGGTTCCCAGCGGTGAAAAATAAAGTGAAAAAGTGATAGAAGGGCTCAGGGTAATAAAAAGGTTTGGGACAATTTATTGCCTATGAAGGGTGTCTTACAGACCCCTCCATTAGTCCTGTGGGGTCAGGATACCCTGACCCCACAGGACTAATGGAGGGGTCTGTAAGACACCCTTCATAGGCAATAAATTGTCCCAAACCCTTTTATTATCATGCAAGGATCCCAGATCCTCCCGAATTTGGGTTGATTTGGGTGGATCTAGACCCCAATTAAAACATACACTCACTACTTACACACTCAATCATACACTCATATACCCTCTCACATACCCACTTACACACCCACACAACCACTCACATACACAGACAGCCACTCACACACCAACTCACAGACCCTCAAAACCACTCACACACCCATACAGCCACTCTCACACACCCACTCACAAACCCACACAGCAAGTCACACAAGCACTCTCATACCCACCACATACTCACATACCCACTTACATACCCACACACCCACTCACAAATCCCCTCTGTTGCAAAGTCATCCTGTGCCCTGGGCACCCCCCAACGTTTTGCTGAATGGTACTGGTGGGAACTGACTCTGACTGACCCTGGGCTCTGCCTAACCAGGCCCAGGGCCAGTGCTATGCTAAAAAAAGACATTTAGAATACAGTGAAAACACCTACAGACACTAGGGTACACTATGGTATGGGGTACCCCTGTGATTGGCATGACCTACCCTATCAGACCTATTAAATAGGGCAGGGGGATTAAAGCTACCTAGAAGTCCCTAGTCCACAATAGGGAATGGCAGTTTAGAGGCCAACAGCTTTTTCTGAACTTGCATGTGTGCACTGCTGAAGCCTGAGGTCAGTTTAAAAGTAACCCTGGGTGGCAGGACTGCTTTTAAAAAGTAATTTGTGCCCAAACTTGACTTTGGTGTTTGGGGCACTTTAAAATGGATAACCTACAATGTTTTGGAATATTAGGAACCCCCAGGGTCTCCCCTAGGTGTCCCAGGGGTGGGGGGGGGGGGGGTCAGGTATTTATGAGGTGGACCCTTATAAAATGAGTTTTATATGCCCTGGGTTAAGTGAAATTTCACATTTCACTCTCCACATTGTGATAAAGTGCTGCTCAAATTCGACTTTGATGCTAGGAGCACTGTGGAGGGAGGATCTGCAATATTTCTACAGATTCAGAACCCCCAAAATCTCCCCTAGTTGTTCCATGGGGTGGGGGTCCTGTAGATATAGACGGAGTACTTATAAAATATGTTTTTATAAGCCCTAGTGCTGGAGAAATGGCCCAAGTCATTTTTCCCATTGCAAATACCATGCCACATGGGTTAAAATGGCAAGAGGTTGTTAACTAATAACTCCTGATAGGAGAATGATAGAACTTCCATTCAAAGACTTCCCAGAATGGTAGTGATAAATCCAACAATGTGATATTGTTGAATTTATTCTAAAATGTATAGACAAGAAGTTATAAGACTTTCGTGTTTGCAGGTCCAGATTCAGCCTTCCAGTGGTCTGTCCTGATTGGTCACTGTTAAGTGGATTAGCCAGGCTGCTTTGAAGAGGTGATAAAGAGCCCCTGAGGTTAACCAGCTCTGCTGGGAGGGCAGTGTGCTCCTACACGGTAATGCCAGAGCAGGGGGAGGAGTCGTAAACCATGGTATTCAAAGGCAAGGGGACGGGCTCAGTGTCATTTACAACTTCACTCTTTTGACACAAAGCCAGAGCTAGGCTTATGGAAAG
This sequence comes from Triturus cristatus, assembly GCF_964204655.1. NCBI lineage: Eukaryota > Metazoa > Chordata > Amphibia > Caudata > Salamandridae > Triturus > Triturus cristatus. The sequence goes on from NC_140592.1 coordinate 1,190,410,639, forward strand.
AATGCACAGATGCAGGGGGGAGAGGCTATGGAAAGTAGCCATCCAAGGGGTGGGTTTAGCCAGCTCTTACCTCCCTGCTGTAAAATCAGCCATTATGAATTTGGAGGAGTTGGTGCACTCTGGGACAAAATAATGCCACACTGTACAGGATGTGGTCATATCCTTGGGGAGTTGCCCTGCTCTTATTGGTCAGAAGTGACCTCCTGCTTGACCCAGAGAACTTGGAATAAGTATCTGAGAGGAGCAATGTCTCGGAGATCTGCTGCTTGAAACTTAAGAAAGCAAGACTTTGCCATGCTGTGAAGTTAGGGTGCAAATTCTAAGGCCTGCCCTCTGAAGACGGCACCAGCTGAAACTACAGCCCTGTGGATTACCTTGCTGTAAAAGAACTAAAGAGTGGACTCCCTGCAAGCTACAGGTTAACAGAACTCACCTGGAACATTACCACCAAGGATCCTCAACCTGGAGAACTACCAGTGGATTTGGAAGGGTTTTGTCCAAGTGGACTGTGGGAACTGAAGTCCTCAACTTTCAAGGACCATCTTGGAGCTTCCAGACCCTTGGAGTGAGTTTGGGACACTTTGGGGCCCCTTGGGGAACTTCAGGAAGAAGTTGCAGGAGTTTGGAGAACTTTGGAGCAACTTTGGAAAAACGTTCCATGGGGGACCGACTCAACCTGGTCAGCCAAGCCGCCTGCCTTCAACCGCAAGCCAAGTCATCCAGGTTTGTCCCGCTAAAAGCTCCGTAGGTCTGACTTCCAGAGTTTGACCAGGAGCTGAAGAAATCGGAGGCCAACGAACCCTCACCGAATCCGGCCTGGTGAAGAGCATCGAGGGACCTCATGAGAAAAAGCTCCAGAAAAGTTTCTAAGTCCGAAGGGAAAAACTGTGACCGGGACCTACCGCGGGTGGTAGCCGCTCAGGGCTCCATCGCGGTCGGCCTGAAACTTTGACTTTGAGCTGGTCTATCGCGACCAGATATACCAATATGATGCTATAAGTTTCTAAGTGCTATATAATGTATCTTTGAAAATTCATATCTCTGGTTCCCTACATTGGATTTTTGTCGTTATGGTGTCATTGTAAAGATACAAATATTTCCTATTATTATAAATTAGTGTTCGATTTTTATTATGTGTTGTGTCTTAATTATTTACTGAATTTGTGTTTTTAAATGCTTTGCATACTTGTCTTTAAAGTTAAGCCTGCCTGCTCGCAGCCAAGCTACCAAGGGTTGAGCATGGGAATAATTTTCTCAGACCTATTCTGAGCTCTATACTGTGTTAGTGGCCTTTTTGCCTGCGGCAGACCTACATTTGCCCATATCAAAAATTCACTTTCTAACACCCTCACACACCCAGGTTGCAGGGACATTATAGTTAGGAAATAGTATTAAAAAACCATAGAAATTCACTGAAAAAGCCAAAGGTCACAGGGATGTTATAGTTAGGAAATAACATTTTAAAAACCTTGCATTTCACTGAAAAAAACAAAGGTTACAGGGGTGTTATATTTAGATTAAAATGTTACACACACAAAACCATAGACATTCAGCGGTTATAGTTACCTGAGCGAAATATAACTTATGCTCCCACAATGCACTGTTTATGACCTCACATATTACATCACTCATGACATGGTCAGTGATATCACCAATGACATCTGAAATGAATCATTGAGGACATCACCGATGACATCATCCACAGAACCTCTCACACATCCACTCAAACACCCATACAACCACTCTTAGGCACACTCATACAACCACTCACACACCCACTCACTAACCCATACAGCCACTCCCACAGCCACTCACCCATATACCTACTCACACAGCAACTCACTAACCCATAGTCACTCACACAGTCACTCACTCACCCATACAGCCACTAACACCACCTCACTCACCCATGCAGCCTTTAAACAGAGCCAATCACACACCCACACAACCACTTACATACCCATTCACAAATCTGTACAAGGACTCACACACCAATTCACTCAAACAGCCACTCACTCATCCATGCAGCTACTTATACACACAGTCACTCATGCATACAGCCTGCGAGAGAGAGAGAAAGTCACTGGAGCAGAGTTTATATATATAGTTCGAGTTCGAGTGATATATATATATATATATATATATATATATATATATATATCACTCGAACTCTTTTTAAGTTCCTTGAATTCCTTTAACAAAAGGAGCGTAGACCACAAAGAATCAGCGGTAAAGTTTCGTTTATTTTCCCCTCAGTACAGCGATGTAGCAGCCATTACGCGTTTCAGCCCCGGAGGGCCTTGATCACATGACGCGCTCGTCATGAATCACATGACTTTTAAACCATTTTTTTTACCTGCTTTTTTTTGTTTTTAAAGTGCAAGTGTCTTTCAAAGTGCCAGTGCTTTAAACCAAATTGTTACATTAACAACAATGTGCTTACTTTTTAACAGAGACTAGCCATGAAAACCGTATTTGGATAACACAAATGTTCGTGTGAAGCTGTTAATTATCTTTCCAGGGACAATCACGTTCATTTTATGCCAACAAGATTCATATTATTCGATCAGTGCAAGCAGAAAAACATAGTGCAAATAGCATTTGAATGAGCTGTGCAAAGATGCAAATAAAACATGTTAACCTTAAATAGTTATTTCACTTAACATCATGGCTTATGGCTTATATATATATATATCAATCCGCAAACACAGCGTAAACGCTGTTATCAGCCTTCCCCTCACTCACTTGTGATGGCGGTCCGCAGCGAGGTGGCAATCCTCAATATCAAGACTCGACGCTGTAATTTCTTAGTGCTCGAAACACACAGCAGCCACGGACAACTCTTAGCTTAAAAAAACAGTCCTTTATTTGAGCATCGAACAGGCGACCAACTCTACGCGTTTCGGGATAGCAATCCCTTGCTCACGAGTAAAGTGTAAAACAACAGGAAGTATTTTAAATAAGTCACGTGGTTTCAGAATGGTAAACAGTGAAAACATACTTAGCGGTATTTCTTTGTACACGAAGTCGCTCTGTTTTTTCAATGAAACTTTATACACAAGCGTATTGAATTAATTACAATGGATGCAATTTTTAGTACAAACGTAAATACATATTTAACGTTGTGCCTTGGTGTTACCTGATTAAGCTAAATAACAGAATCACCACTATTCAGGTAATATAGACAATAGCGATTTGATTTATAAGATGCAAAATCTTAAACCATAATTTCATTGTTCATTAACGCCCCAGTGGGCAACATATACGCAATGTCCGATAGCAGCCGCATGTGAATGTAACGCTCTATTATTTTGCCCCAGTGGGCCCAATCAGATACTTTAGCTCTTCTGCATCTCATCTTAGTTGACCAAAAAATCCTTGTGTCTAAAATAAGAGAAAAAAACAGATAAATCAATACACACTGACCCATAAACACCACTTAATTCAGAATAATCCTGTTTTTACACTATAAACAGTAACTTTAAAAAAACTTCTTTTGCCATTGAGTAAATCAATAAAAACAGAAACTGCTGGTTCTTAATTTAACATCGTGAATCCCATTGATTCAATTGTTGAACAGTATTAATATACATATTTCAATTTTCACCCCAAGTGTACAGCTAATTCCTCATCACAATTGTGGCCAGTAGGGGCCAGAGTACTATACTGAATAATGAGTTTAGACTCAAGGCGTCTAAGATCTTGAACTCTATTGCCTCCTCTCTCACTTATCTTAACTGAATCAAAAACGCAAAAACTTAATAAATCGCTGTTCTGATCATGATGGCTTAAAAAGTGGCGTGCTATGGGGTACTGTTTATCGCTGTGTTTAATGGCGCGCAAATGTTCTAAAATCCTGATCTTTGCTTTATGGATAGTACTCCCAATGTAAGCCTTTTTACATGGACAGAATAGAGCATAGACTGCAAAATCAGTATTGCAAGTGGTATGTTTAAGAATCTTGTAAGGTTTGTTAAACGGAGAAAGTGTACATTCTTTACAATTCCTGCTATGTTTACATGCTTTGCGCTTTCTGCATGTATAGAAACCTTGCACTCCTAAGGTGTTCACATGTGTGGGTTCAATTGCTCTACACAATGTATCTTTTAATGATGTTGCTTTTCTATACGTAATCTGTGGAAAAGTCTCAACACTACCTGATAGATCTTTATCGGTGTGTAACACTGGCCAAAATGTATTCAGGCTCTTACGTACATCATGGGCTTGATTGTTGAAAGTGGTAATGAACCTAATTTTGTCCAATTCATCATTGTCGATAACTTTATCAAACAATAATGATTCTCTTGATCTTTTGGCCACTTCCACTTTAGCTTTTTTAATTACTGATTCAGAATACCCTCTTTCCAGAAATCTTTCAGTCATCACTGTTTCTTCTCTCCTGAAGCTTTCTAATGAGCTACAGTTGCGTTTTGCTCTTAATAGTTCTCCCAAAGGGATACTATCAAGAAGCGATTTTGGGTGACAACTACGCGCATGGAGAAGGCTGTTGCCTGCAGTTTGTTTTCTGTAAAGACAGCTTTTCAAACCATCAGTTTCAATGGTGAGGGACAGATCTAGGAACTTAATATTCGTTTGTGACCACTCACTTGTAAATTGGAGATTAAAATTGTTATCATTCTAAATTTCAACAAACGCCTTTGCTTCCATCTCAGTGCCATTCCATATGCAGAAAATGTCGTCAATGTATCTTATCCATTTTATTACCTTATCTTTAAATACCACATGTTCTCTGACCACTTTCTCCTCCCAGTACCCCAAATAGAGACCCGCAAAGCAAGGAGCAAAGCAAGTCCCCATTGAAGTACCGAGGGATTGTTTAAAAATCTTGCTATCAAAGATGAAAAAATTCTGTTTAAGACAGGATGTCATCATTTCAACCAACATTTCTGTATGGTAGAAATATGAGATAGATCTTTCATTGAGATAATGTTTACATGCAGTGAGTCCTAAGTCATGCGGTATGCACATGTAAAGACTTGTCACATCTAATGAAAGAAGAGAAAATTCATTTCTCCATTCTAAGTTCTCAAGTTCTCTCAGAAAGTGACCTGTGTCCTTAATGTAAGATGGGAGTTTAGTCACAAAAGTTTGCAGAAAAAAATCAACATATTTGGAAGTATTTTCCATGCAGCTCCCCCTTGAAGATACAATAGGTCTTCCCGGGGGAGCTGCTGGATTTTTGTGGATTTTTGGGAGCAAGTATAGGGCTGGTAATTTTGGATGCTTACACAATAAAAAATCATATTCATTTTGTTCCAGTACGCCCTCTGTTTTCCATTTCAGTAGGCTTGTCTGGAACATTCTTATTGCATGTTCTTATTCCATCCTAATGCTACGTTGGTATTTATCTGTATCAGAAAGTTGTTGCATGCCTCGATTGAACAACAACATTCCCTCCCTTATCCGATTTTTTAATTACAATGGTGTTGTCATTTTTCAGATTGTTAATTCTGAAACCACGTGATTTATTTAAAACACTTCCTGTTGTTTTACACTTTACTCGTGAGCAAGGGATTGCTATCCCGAAACGCGTAGAGTTGGTCGCCTGTTCGATGCTCAAATAAAGGACTGTTTTTTGAAGCTAAGAGTTGTCCGTGGCTGCTGTGTGTTTCGAGCACTAAGAAATTACAGCGTCGAGTCTTGATATTGAGGATTGCCACCTCGCTGCGGACCGCCATCACAAGTGAGTGAGGGGAAGGCTGATAACAGCGTTTACGCTGTGTTTGCGGATTGATATATATATATAAGCCATAAGCCATGATTTTAAGTGAAATAACTATTTAAGGTTATCCTGTTTTATTTGCATCTTTGCACAGCTCATTCAAATGCTATTTGCACTATGTTTTTCTGCTTGCACTGATCGAATAATATGAATCTTGTTGGCATAAAATGAACGTGATTGTCCCTGGAAAGATAATTAACAGCTTTCACACGAACATTCGTGTTATCCAAATACGGTTTTCATGGCTTGTCTCTGTTAAAAAGTAAGCACATTGTTGTTAATGTAACAATTTGGTTTAAAGCACTGGCACTTTGAAAGACACTTGCACTTTAAAAACAAAAATAAGCAGGTAAAAAAAATGGTTTAAAAGTCATGTGATTCATGACGAGCGCGTCATGTGATCAAGGCCCTCCGGGGCTGAAACGCGTAATGGCTGCTACATCGCTGTACTGAGGGGGAAATAAACGAAACTTTACCGCTGATTCTTTGTGGTCTACGCTCCTTTTGTTAAAGGAATTCAAGGAACTTAAAAGGAGTTCGAGTGATATATATATATATATATATATATATATATATATATATATATAAACTCTGCTCCAGTGACTTTCTCTCTCTCTCGCTGAAATTACAGCATCGAGTCCATACTCATTTTAGGAATTGTGGTGTGTTCTAAGGTGATTTTACCATGTGAAAAAGCCTTCTGCTGTGATATCATGAATCATGTTTGAGAGAAAACTATTTTCTCATGCTTTTCCTACAGAGGTTTGGAAGGTGATCTATAAGCTAAACTGAGAGCATATTTTCTGTAAATTCACATTATCTTTCTCAGTCATGTGAGAATGAAGTCTGACATTCTCAGTAAAACATGTACATCCAACAAGGGCAGAGACTGTCAGTTGATTCCTTTGTGTTCTACTGCAGCTTCCCAGAGTGTTCTAAAGAACAACTAGAGCGCTAACAGTCCTACTTATGCCAAACATATTGCCCACCTGAAGCCATCTTGATTGGAATAAACTGGTAACGCTTAAAACATTTAATTTAAAAAGGAACACAATGAGGGGGTTCATTTTGCCATATAAATTATGATTAGTGCTGAAGAAAGAAAAATTAGGGCACATTTTGAGTGACTTCTCAAATCCTCTTCTATTTCATTAAAAAATTCTGACATGCAGACTGAAACATGCACTTTTAATACCAGCAGCAGACTTCCGTGGTGAACAGTAGCTTTACTACAGTGATCAGGGGCCTCATGTAGGTAAATAAAAAATACCGATTCTTAAATACCGAACCGTACCGAATCGGTATTTAAGAATCGGTAAGTTATATGTAGGTAATAATTCGGTAATATTTACCGATTCGGTAACAGTCGGTATCCAAGAATCGGAATTTACCGATTCGGTAAATATGTATTCGGTAAATATGAATCGGTATTTTAGTAATCGGTAATTATGAATCGGTATTTACCGCTTCATATTTACCGAAAACTGTTTTTTGGCCTCCTACATCTCACTTGACTAAATACCGGTCGGTAACGGCATATTTACCGAATTTCGGCCGTTACCGACCGGTATTTGGCTACCTACATGAGGCCCCAGGTCTTTTGACTCTCTACAAACCACCAACCGAAAGGAACACATTCAGATGGGAAATGAAGAAATGGAAAAACCAAGACAACAAGCCTGCTCTGTCCATGCAGCAATTATCTGAAACAGCATACCCATAACCATCGGGGCTGACAAGACCAATTCTGCTCTTAGAACACAAGTGCCCCTGCAATCACTTTTCGACTGAAATTTACCCCTTGATCTTATAGAGGGCTCCACTACCTTCCTGATCGGCTATATTTGTGCTGTACAAATAACACATAAAAAACCCTGAAAGACGATATTTACTAACACCAAAGGCAGATTCCATGAAAGACCACACAAAGAGAGCCCAACTGTCAGTTACATCAAACAACCACATTGACAAACACACCATCAATGACTGATGCACAAGCCCAAACATTGAACAGAGAAAAGAGGTACACCAAGCTGAAGAAAAAGAAACAGAGGAAGAGACAACATCGCTGTCACATCAATTTGAGAGACAGGCACACCAACAGTCGAATAACTGGACCACAGACATAAGCACGATGCAGAGTAAGTCATCACTGACACACCACATACTGAAAATTGCGAAGTACTACTGGCTTAAAAAAACTCACAACCCCCTTGAGGGCATCACACATCACACTGTGCTTTCCACTTGGCAGGTACAACAGCAATCGTATGCATGGAAATAGAGAGAATCAGTGGCGCACAAAAGTTTGCCATGGTTAAAGACAGACTTAGTTGAACAGATACGCCAGCATCGGAAGTGACAGCATTACTGACACGAGAGGGAGACCGCCAGAGAGCCAAGGGCATTGATACCAAATACATTATAGGAGACCACATCGCTGGCATAAAAATAAATCGATGGGGGCGAGGGGTGGTCTCGACTCAGCACTGACACAAGACACAGACACTAAAAGAGGGACACCGTAGGCGAAAGTGGGAGACTGATACTAATGAGAGGGACATCGAGGGAAAGCCGAGTAAAAATGAGAAACAGCAGCAAAGCACCCTAAAGTGACAGTATTGCTGCTACCAAAGAGACAGCGGCACTGAGACAGACACCAGGAGTGACACTGTCAAAACCGAAGACATACACTGGGAAATGAACAATAATTAAAAGAAGAGCATAACCGATAACGAACAAAGACAACTGGGGAGAAAGTGAATGAAACTTAAAAGGTCAACTTGGAGGTACCGAGGACGCCATGCGGGAGATTTTAATGTAAATCATCTCAGAAACAACTAGCCAAGCAGGGGCGCCAGTGGCAGTGTAGAAACAACTAGCCAAGCAGGGGCGCCAGAGGCAGTGTATACTGACTCTGGTGCCACAATAATCGAGACACTGGTGTCTAGGTTCAACTAAGAGACTGTAGAGACAAGCAGTGGGACACACCAAAAGCAATCACTAACACGGTCCCTAAGGGGCGACAGGGTTTCAGACACTAGAACACAGCATTACTGATGCTAGACAGTAGAGTAGGCTTTCTGACACCGGAGGTGCAGACGCCAGGAGATGCAGCAGCTGATTCCCCGGAGGACCACCTGTGGCGGTATTAGACACCCCAGCTAAACACCAGAAGAAACTGCATTATCCTCATCAGGATCAGAGGCAAACACTGAGAGGGGTGTCAGAAGAACCAGTCTCTGCTGATTGGGTACCGGAAAACTCAGTGGGATATGCAAGGAAAAACAGAAACTGGCGCAGGAAGAGGACGTAGCATCAATACAGACGAAATAACACCATGACAGCCAGCATTCCGATCCCCACAGAGACAGAAACACTAATAGGCAGCGTTACTGACCCAAAAAGAAAGACAAAATGACAGACAGCACTGACACATCCAGAAAAATACAGGGAGTAAAGGAACCCTGCATTCAGAGACACACATGCCTGTTGCCGGCTTCATCCACCTGGAAGGCAGATGTCTCACCTGCATCCAGTCACCGCTGTCCCGAGTGGACAGACAGACGGACGTGGTCCGGTATGCGGCCCTCAGGCCGATAAGAGCTTGTGACAGTGTTGAAAATTGAAACAGCAATCTGATTAAGCATTCACTAAAGACATGAACTCCCCTCTACTCGGAACGAGTTTCTCTTCTTATGTTGTCTAATGTCCGGACTCCATTTTGTATTGTCATGTCTCCACGTGCTGTACACGAGAAGAGTCCTACCTTCTCGTTAGTTGCTCTTGTAATCTGCCTAGTAACAGTCTATAAATAGCTCCTTTGTCCATCTGGCGCATGCCCAGACTTGACCACATCTGTTATCAGTTAGTCCTTCTTTGACCATGTTTTCGCGGGCTCAGGAAATTAGTTACTCCGCCCACGTATTGATTCTGTATCGAAAATGCCCATAAAAGGTAATGAATTCTGCTTCATGTTGTATCCACCCACTTATGAGCCCCTCTTTTGGTGTATAAAAGGTGACTATGTATGCAAGTTCTTTGTGCTACTCTATGCAATACTGAAGGGTGTTGTATGGATTGTAGGACCACCCTTAAGGGTTAATAAACTTTGTCTTTGTACTTTGCAGTTTCCGTGCCAACTTCCTTGTAGATTCCATTGCAGGAGAGCGAACCCTTGTGTCCTGCGGGCCTAGCTGGGGCCTGTATTCATCAATTGGCGCCCGTCACGTGGGGCTCATCGGCGACTCGGATGCTCGAAGGACTGGTCGTGACGAAGGTGAGGAATTTGGCCGGGGGATGTGATCACTGCCAGAGGCATTTTAGTCCTGGCATCCCGAGGTTTTCTTCCTTCCCTTCCGAACTGACCATCTGGGTGGCGCCGGTCCTCGATTGAGACCTCTTCTGTCGGTTCTGCCGTGACAGCCGTTTGGGCGAATTTTGGAGCTTGGCAGTTGGAATCTTGACACTCTTGATTGGTAAGAACCGTTGTACGGTACTTGCTCCGAGTTTTTGAAGCCTGGGTTGGCTATTTGAGTTTGATTTGTGATGACCGGTCATATCTTGTATTGATTACGGTGAGAATATATGCGTTGCAACACATATAGGCAGGTAATGTGGAGATATTTCTCCGGAGCTGTGTAAATTTGAGCGGCGCAAAGTTTAAGTGCCATTTTTGATAATACTGCATATTTTGCATTATTTTTGAGCATGCCTGCTTTTAGCGCACTTCGTAAGTGGTGCTGCTGCTTTGGAAACCGGTTAAACCTCGAGGAATCTGCTCCAGCCCCCCCAGAGGGGACTCCTAATAGGGATATGTATGTGAAGCATGGTCTTTCCTCTATAATGTACAGCACAGTATGGAGGAAATACACCAAAAAGGATCCTGAGTTACGATGGCCTTTGTATGGATCGTTTGATATGCGTAAGATTGAGTATGTGTAAACGGCGTGCTAGGCAAGATATGTTCGAGTGTGTGCGATTATGGGTGAAGGAAGTGCGTGAGCGAGAAAAACGTGAGAAAGCGCTGTTTGATAAAGAGCAACGGAAGAATGATCATGTGCGAGCGCAGGAAGCGAAGCGTCGGGAGGAAAGAGAACAGACGGAGAGACAAGAGAAAGAGCGTAGGCTGCAAGTGTCGGGTCAATATGCTGTTCGGCAGCCTCTTTATCCTGTCCTTACTAATCTTGATGATGATTTTTTCCTATTAGATCGTTCCCCGCCACCTTATGTAGGTGCGTCTGCTCCGACAGTTCAGGATTCCAGATCGGGTAAAGATAAGATAGACACGCGATCCATGTTATCTCTTGAGCGCTCGGGTGAGCTTCGGAAACTTTCTTATCGTGCAGTTTCAAATAAGCTGTCTTCTGCAGAGTTATTACCGGTTCTGGAAGGATGGCAGGATAGGGAGAAATTGTATTTTGCTGCCGTTTTCTCTGATGAAGTGGTTGCTGCCTTTCGAAAATATTCTGATGTTTTTGAGCCACAGGAGATAGTGTCGGATTCTAGAGCACTACGTAATGGTACTTTCTCTCCCTCTCAGGTGCCTGATGCGGTCCGACGTCTGTTTGCGCTACGGGATGAGATGCTTCGACTGCGGGACAAAGCGCGCCGGAACAAGGAGGAGGAGAGCTTGACCTTGCAGGCGGACGACCAGCAGCCGTCTTCCTCCCAGTCAGATAAGGGCGAACTAGTGCATGCTAAACCCATGCGAGAGGCGGCACCTTTGTATGTTCCTCCTAAAGGAGCGGGAACTAGTGCGGATATTACTTCTGCCGATGCTAAGGGATATTTTGTGTACAATTGGGTTTATACTCCCTGGCATAGGGCTGATGTTATGGCATTAAAGAATGCATTGCATGATCCCCGCAAGAATCCAGCGGCCTTTTACGAAGAAGTCGAAGGGGCCTTGAATTCTTGTACTATGACCTTAGCAGATATAGATCTGTTCTTTGGGCTTATTTTACCACCGGATATGTGGCGATCTGTACGGAAGGTGGATGATCAAGCCGCTTTTAAGGCTCGGTGGTCTGAGATTGAGGATGAGGATAGGGAGAGGAAGCCCGCGCAGAAACCGCCTCAGATTATCTTAGATCTCCCCGCTGCTATTTTGACCAAGTTGAAAACAATTATTCCCCCTAAAAAGATTGACTGGAACATGTTAGCCTCGTGTAAACAGAAGGTTGATGAATCAGTTGCAGATTTCTTTACCCGCTTTGAGGAGACATTTCATGATTTTAGTGGTCAGTCACTTACGGATGATACGGGTCGACACCTTTTTGCCGATAAATATGTGGCGAATTTATTACCGGAAATAGCAGCTCGTTTAAAAGCGAGTGAAAGTTCTTGGTCCACCGCGTCTCCGACATCCCTCCTGACTATAGCTCAGTATTATGAGCGTCAGGAACAAGAAGCGAAGGGACAGGAGGAGAAGAAATCGAAAGATTTGAAAACGAAGGTGATGTTAGCGCAAGTGTATGGTCCGCCCCGTCGGGGTGTAAATAGAGGTAGGGGAGGATTCTATGGTTCCCCTTCGGGTCGCTCAGATTTAAATAGGAATCAATGTGCGTATTGTAAACAATCGGGTCATTGGGCCAGAGATTGTCCGGCGTTGTATGCATCTCGTCAGGGGCATAATCAAGGTGCACCGAGAGGTAGAGGGGGTTTCCCGAATCTCAGAGGGAATTCTAATGATCGTGCTCGTTTTGAACCTACCGTGCAGCAGCGAGATAGACCTAATGTCTTTGATCGACAGCACCAGTATCAAGTGTCAGGGACGGACCGCTCTGGGTACCATGATTCGCAGCATGCATAGGAATGCGTTGGATGGGGGTTAGAATCAGTTGAAGTGCCGGTTGATCAGAAGGGTCCTTATGTCTCAGCGAAGGTTTTGGGTTCTACTGATCGGTTCCTAGTAGATACAGGAGCGACTCGTAGTGCGCTGTCTAAACAATTGGTTCCGAGGGCTCCCCCATCTGGCTTAATGGTTACATCGGTAGGGTTTGATGGTACACTCTCTCGAAGCCCTCTTTCTCGACCCCTTGCATTCCAGGTTGATCCCTTTTCTGCACCCTGTCCGTTTTTGCTTGCCCCGAACACGCCTGACAACATTATGGGTCTGGATATGCTCAAGCACTTCAGAGCTACGATCCGCTGCTCCCCTGCTGGAGTACGTGTGATATTAAACGATAATCACCCTCTGACAGAACGGATGTGTGTGGTTACAGAGGATACTGTGTTAGCTTCTCTCCCTCGTACTTTGTGGGCCATCTCGGATACCGATGTGGGACAGATGGTGATTCCGCCTGTCCATATTAGTGTCCAGGAGGGGGCGGTGTTACCACGCCTCCCTCAGTATCGTATTTCCCAGGAGGGGGAGGAGGCCCTTATACAGATTGTGCAGGATTTGATTAAGGTGGGAGTAGTGGAGGAAGTTCCCTACAACGTCTGTAACAGTCCGATTTTACCCATCTTGAAGAAAGATACGGATGCCAAAGTTTATCGGTTTATCATTGATTTGAGGGAGGTGAACAAGATCGTGATACCTCAGTATCCAGTGGTTTCTGATATCACGACGTTGCTCACTTTGGTCCCGCCAACGGCGACCACGTTTTCGGTTATTGATTTGAAAAATGCTTTCTTTTCGATCCCTATTCATCCTGATAGCCGATACCTTTTTGGTTTCACTCTGAATAATAGGTCTTATCGATTTTGTAGAGTCCCTCAGGGCTACACAGAAAGCCCTAGCATTTACAGTCAAGCATTAAAAAGGCAATTGGACTCCTTTGTTCTGCCCGAGGGTGTCGCCCTTATACAATATGTCGATGACCTCTTGTTAGCGGCTGACACTCATGAGCTGTGTGAGAAGAGTACGTTATTCTTGCTTTCCTTTTTGGCATTTCACAATCACAAAGTATCGAGGAAGAAATTGCAATTCTGTAGACCAAAGGTGACTTATTTGGGTCACCTTTTGTCTAAGGAGGGGCGTGCACTCACACCAGATCGTATTCAAGCAATTTTGGACACGCCAGTGCCTTCCACACAGAAGGACGTGCGTGCATTTTTGGGTCTTGTTTCTTTCTGTAGGCAATGGATATTGGGGTTTTCACATATAGCTAAACCATTGTTAGCCCTTTTGACAAAGGACACACCGATTCCTCTTCCCTGGTCAAATGAGTGTGAAATCGCTTTTCAGACATTGCGACAGGCTCTTTGCTCAGCACCAGTGTTAGGGACCCCTGATTATACGAAGCCTTTTTCCTTGTATGTGCATGAGAAGGATGGATGTGCATTATCAGTTTTAGTGCAGATGCACGGCGACAAGCAGCACCCTTGTGCATATTTTTCGGCTGTACTTGATCCTGTTGCCCGAGCATTGCCTGGTTGTTTTCGCTCGGTTGCGGCGACAGCTGTGTCAATACGCCAAAGCGAGGGAATTGTGTTATCTCACAAACTGTTGGTATTAGTCCCCCATGCTGTTGATGCCCTGCTTAATCAGACAAAAACGCAGCATTTGACCAGTGCCCGTTTAACGGGATATGAGTTGACGCTTTTGGCTCCTCATATTACGTTAAAGAGGTGTGTAACGTTAAATCCGGCTACATTGTTGCCGTTCCCGGAAACTCAGTCTGAAGCACGAAAAGCACATGATTGTATTCTTGTGACTGAGGAACAGACAAAGGGTCGTATTGATCTCCAAGATACGCCCTTTCCAGATGCAGATGGAGAATTGTGGGTGGACGGATCATGCCTGAAGCTACCAGATGGTACGACTTCAGCAGCGTATGCAATTACCACACTGCAAACAATAGTGGAGGCAGCACGCATACCGCAGAAATCAGCTCAAGCAGCGGAACTGATAGCATTAACACGAGCATGTGAGCTTAGTGCAGGATTGTGTGTGAATGTCTATACAGATAGTCGCTATGCCTTCGGAGTAGCGCATGACTTCGGCCTACTCTGGAAGGAGAGAGGGTTTCTAACGTCACATGGAGCACAGATAATGCATGGCGAGTTAGTTCACAACCTTTTGACTGCGTTAACGTATCCAAAGAAGATTGCTATAATTAAATGCAGTGCCCATAAGAAAGTGGTTGATAAGGTTGGAGAAGGGAATGCTTTGGCAGACCGGGTGGCACGGGAGACTGCAATGCAGCCTGGTGCTACTGCCATGTACGTAGTGAAGTCGCAGGTAGAAAGATGGCACGATGCAAAGAGAGAAGTTCTGGAAATACAGAGGACCGCTTCTGACAAAGAACGGGAGCAATGGTCCAATGATGGAGAATTGGATGATGAAGGTTGTTGGAGAAATAAGCAGATGGATAGATGGAAGTTACCCACAGCTTTTGTACAACCTATGGTTCAGATGGCACATGGGCTAGCACATGTTGGAGCTTCCGCAATTGTAAAATTGCTTACTCAAGTCTGGGAGCATCCAGAGATTGCTAGCACGGCAAAGAGGGTAGTGCAGACCTGTATGATTTGTCTGAGGTATAACCCAGGAAAGGGTACTCGAACTCCAGCAGGAGGATTTGTGACGCCTACTGCACCCTTTGAGGTTTTGCAGATGGATTACATCCAGCTCGAGCGCTGTAACAATTTGAAGTATGTTCTAGTAGTGGTTTGTGCCTTCAGTAAATGGGTTGAGGCATATCCTACGAAAGATAATACTGCAATGACTACAGCCAAGATGCTATTGAAGGAGTTCTTCCCTCGATATGGCGTTTGTAGACTGCTGTGGAGTGATAACGGACCTCACTTTATAGCGGATGTTATAAAGTATGTCCTGAAGGGTCTAGGCATTACCCAGAAGTTTCAGGCAGTGTTTCACCCTCAGTCTGCAGGACTGGTTGAGAAGTATAATGGTACGCTGAAGCTCAAGATCGCTAAGATCCAAGCTTCGACTTCTTTGACTTGGCCAGATGCCTTACCGCTGGCATTATTGTCAATTAGATCGATACCGCATTCTCAAACCGGTCTCACGCCTTTTGAGATCGTTTTTGGACGCCCAATGAATATTTGGGGTCCACCAAGGCCTAAGGCTGTGTATGATGTACCTTGTGTAATGATGAATGATTATCTGGCACAGTTAACGGATAACTTGGTTTCTATTCATCAACAGGTCCGAGAGGCGTTCCCTGATCGGTCCACAGGCGAAGGTCATAGTCTCCGACCTATAGACTATGTTATGCTGAAGATTTTTGAAAGGACGAACAGCTTGGAGCCGAGATGGGTTGGTCCTGAGCAAGTCCTACTTGCAACGAGGACGGCTGTGCGGGTTTCCAACCGAAAGAACTGGATCCATTCCCTGCACTGTCGCAAAGTGCCGCCTGGATTGGTGGAGCCTGCTGTATTGACCGACCATCGAGAAATTCTGACTGCAGACAAAGGCCGTGCTGTGGAACCGAACGACACTGAGGAGCTCTTTCCGGACCACGTGATTCCTGGAGGAAGAAGATATCATCTCAGACCAAGGAAGTGAATTCTTCAGTATCAGGACAGGTTGTCAGAACGGCCCTTAGGTTAGTGAAACGGAGAGCCGATGTGGCAAGGGGGGGGGATCAGCCCTGCATTAGTGTAGCGACACCCGTCTTGGCCCGCTGGTGAAGAAATCAACCGCTGCCTAAGGGGAAGAGTTCTGACAACCTTTTAGTTTCAGGAAGATATTGATTTTTCATTCTAAAATGGAGAAAAAGAAAATCCTTTGTGCAACAGGTTTTATTCTTACAGTAGCTATTGTTGGGATAACCACATGGTTTGTGGAGGATGTGACTCCTGCTCGAGAGTTGCTTGTCTTGACTACTCCAGTGCCTGAGGAGCACTACTTTTACACCCTTCCGTATCAAGAATTGAAGCATCGTCAGTCGTATCTGAATAACACTTTCATCCAGATGTTGCATCATACCCATGTTGCCACCAATGCTACGAACTGTTGGATATGCGGTATGATGCCAGCTCATCAGAAGAAAGGAGGCACGCCATTCATACCTCTTCCTTTTTCTCATAATGGCTCTTGTAGAGCATGGTACACTTTGCTTTTTGCCACACGGAAACCTACAGTGGGACGATTACTCTTTAGACTTAATAGGGAATGTCATCAAGATAAAGATGGTTATCCACAAGCGAATGGGACCATATGGGAATGGGAAGAGTATCGACCAGACAATGAATCGATTCCCTATATTTTCACGAACACTAGAGACACTGTGGGGAAGGACCGATTTGTGATTCAAGTGGCACAAGCTCAAGCGGACCTGTGCGCCCAGAGTGTGGGCTATATTCCTGTTGGTGTTAGTGACTGTATCACCATCCTGAACATTGATGGGTTGAATAATAGTACCTTCTTAGCATCCCATAATACATACTTCGTATGTGGGAATAAGGGTTATTATCGTTTGCCAGCCGGTTGGTCTGGGGTATGTTATGTAGCATTTTTATTACCTCCTGTATTTTTGGCACCTGCATCTTATCATAAAGATTTGAAGTTGTTGAATAATGTGACTGTAAATAGGTATAAACGTACTCTATCTATTGATGATGTTGACCAGACTGATACTAGCCTGCAGCAGTATATTGATTTTAATTTAGGATTGTTCTTCTTTGTTGGAGCTGCCCTAAATAGTAGGAAAGTTCGAAGGTTAACAAGAGTTGTAGAGGCTGTGACAAATCAAACCGCTGCTGCTCTTGGGAATCTTACGGAAGAATTACAAATTACTAGAATTGTTGCATTACAGAATCGTATGGTGTTAGATGTTATGTTAGCTGACCGAGGTGGAGCATGTAAAATTATTGGAAGTAGTTGTTGTGTGTTTATTCCTGACCACACGCCATCGGTCTATAATGCTATTAACAAGTTACATAAAATTGCAGCTGAAATCCATACAGAAAATGGCACTTGGACCTTTTCTGGATGGTTTTGGGCATTGATCACCACATGGGGATGGAAGGTTTTAACTGGTCTCTGTATTATCGTAGCAATTTTGTTTTCCTGTTGCATTTGTATCCAATGTGGTCCTTTACTCTGTTCCCTATGTGTGTCACTCTGTGTTCCTGATAAGAAAGCTATTGCCAATGTCACTTACCAGAAACATTTGACTAAAGAAATAGAAGAAATGATGAAAATTGACATATACGATGATTATTTTAATAAACCGGATGTCTTCAGTAAATGCTGAAAGGGTCGTCTGTTGAAAATTGAAACAGCAATCTGATTAAGCATTCACTAAAGACATGAACTCCCCTCTACTCGGAACGAGTTTCTCTTCTTATGTTGTCTAATGTCCGGACTCCATTTTGTATTGTCATGTCTCCACGTGCTGTACACGAGAAGAGTCCTACCTTCTCGTTAGTTGCTCTTGTAATCTGCCTAGTAACAGTCTATAAATAGCTCCTTTGTCCATCTGGCGCATGGCCAGACTTGACCACATCTGTTATCAGTTAGTCCTTCTTTGACCATGTTTTCGCGGGCTCAGGAAATTAGTTACTCCGCCCACGTATTGATTCTGTATCGAAAATGCCCATAAAAGGTAATGAATTCTGCTTCATGTTGTATCCAACCACTTATGAGCCCCTCTTTTGGTGTATAAAAGGGGACTATGTATGCAAGTTCTTTGTGCTACTCTATGCAATACTGAAGGGTGTTGTATGGATTGTAGGACCACCCTTAAGGGTTAATAAACTTTGTCTTTGTACTTTGCAGTTTCCGTGCCAACTTCCTTGTAGATTCCATTGCAGGAGAGCGAACCCTTGTGTCCTGCGGGCCTAGCTGGGGCCTGTATTCATCAACAGGGCTCGGCCGGACGCGGAGGCTCTCAGATCTCGCGGATGCTACCAGCTCAGCAGTAAAAGGCTTCGTCCCGAGCCGCGGACGGACAATAGAAGACCAGACAGACAGACAGAGCAAGATGGCGGCGGCCGCCGCGAGCGTGCCGTGCGACCGTTGCGGGGGAGGCGCGAATCAGGAACGAGGAACACAGGTGCGGGAAGGGGGGGGGTGACGGTCAGGGTGTTTGCAAGTTAGTGGAAGCCGGAGGCCGCCACGAATATGTATTGTATCCAATTCCTCGTGGCGGCCCCTGGGGTTTGGCGGCCCTGTGCAGGTGCACAGCTTGCACATGCCTAAGGCCGCCCCTGGTGGCGAGCGAGCAGGATGCCAGAGTGGGAGCAGCGCAGCGCTGCTTGACTGGTAGCAGCTCTGCTTGGCAGTTGGAGTAAAATGGGATGCCGCTGGTGATGTGTGGAGCTTGAGGTGGAGGTGGTAGAGAGCTAGATGGAGGGCTAAGAAGATGACTACTTATTTTATGTGAGACTAGTGAAGGCACCGTTAGTTGCTGTGCTTGCTCATTTCTATGTGTGTCCGATCTTGAGCCTTATGTGCTCCGTCCACTCTGTGTCATCTCTGGTAACAACAGGCAGCACTACAGGACAGAGCAGTTCTGTAGCTCAATACTCTGTCGAGAACCACTCGGCCTTTGTCTGCATCATCATGACTATGTCACTTCCTGCAACCCACCCCCCACGCTGCTCCTTAGCACCTAGGTTTCCAGTTCCTTCCAGCCTAGGAGGAGTAGGTGGTGCCACCGCAGCAGAGTGCCCAGGGCTCAGGCTAGCTTCTGCTGCTGCCACCTTGAAGGCTTCTCATTAATTCACAAGCCTGTGCCTGCAGAGAGAACGGCAACTGCTACTTTCACCTGGAGTTGCCGCCTGATGATTCAGAAATGCAAAAGTTAAACTACGTTTTGTTTCTCTTTTTGAGCTAAGCGCAGACTCGGACCTAGTGGCAGCCTGCTTGCTTCCATTGGCTGCTGCTTAGGGCAGAGCAGGCTCTGATTGGTTAACAGCCTGTTGGCTCCCATTGGTTGATGCTGAAGATGTGAACAGCCTCACAAACACGCCTGTAATTCATTCCCTCAGGTTGCTTGTGTAGTACAATCATGCTCCTCCTGCTCCCGGAACTCCGGCATACGGCCGAACAGAGTGCAGTTAATAAATACATAAATAAAACGCATTACATTGTGCGCGCAATGTAATTCGTTTTATTTATTTATTTACTTACTTAACTCCGTTCAGCCGTATGCTGGAGTTTACTACCTTCCACCCTGCCTCTCACCCGCCCTGCTCCTCCGCCCCGCAGAACTTCCTCGAGGAGCCACCACTGTAAACAAGCAATGGCATAGCCAATAGGTCTCGCCTTTGGGACCTTATAAGTGTTTAGCCATGCAATAGTTGCATAATTAAATACTTATAAGGTCCCAAAAGCGAGACCTATTGTCTATGCATAGCGGCCGTGCGGCCGCGAAAGTGAAAGTGATCGCGATCCCGATCAAACATCAAAGCGGGCGTGCAGCCGCAAAAGTGAAAGTAATTGCGGCAAAGCGCGGCGCGCGCGCCCGCGCACATGCACTGTAGCTCTAGGCTGGCCTGGTAGCACTTTTTGGAGCCCTCTCAATAAGTCTCGCCAGACCAGCGCATGCGCTGGGTCAGGCGAGACCTAAAAAGAATCGAGCAGGATCAAAAGGATGAGGAGGTCCGATTCATTACCACGTACACCAGTAATTTCAAGAGAGTGAGTGGAATAATAAGAAAACAATGGGGCACATTGAGAGCTGGCAATATTATTGGGAATGACATAAGCCCATTTCTACTCATCACAAATAGAGGAAGAGTCAATCTATTAGGGAAATTCTAGTTCAGAGGGATTTTAGAAGAATACAAGCAACGGGTATGAGAGTGATCAAGGGATTCTTCCCATGTGAAAACTGCAAAGCATTTACCAGCTGTCGGGAAAAGGGGGACCATTCAGTAAAAATAACAAATACAGAAATTCCTTACTTGTAACTCTGATTGTGTGGTGTATATATATTGGTGGTGGTTTATATATTAGTGTGTCCATGCAGAAAAAAGATATGTGGGCAGTATAAAAACCCAGTTAAAAGAAGAGTATAGGTATACCTGAGCACAATTGAAAACCATGACAAACATTACTCAGTAGCCAGGCACTTCTTTTAATGACATAACAGTAATGGAAAGTTGCTCAATTACTACTCCATGGACAGAATGCTAAGGTTTAGCAGGGGTGCAACTGACAATCAACCCTACAAAGATGAAATCGAGGTATATCCTTAGAAACAAAGCATCCAGATGGTCTGAAAACAGCGGAGTAGCTGAGGGTGCATTTACAAGCATTCATTTTGAGAGGCCTAGCTGAAGAGTAGAGCGTAGTACCTTGTTTTTAAATGTACATCAACATTTTGTAAATGCATTTTATATGGTTAATGGTTTCCATGGTTTGGTGCAGCTACAAATGCATTTTCTCTTTTTTCTCTTTCCTGTAGGAGTACTTACTATGGTTGAAGGCATATGAATTGCAAGGATTCGCAATTATGGGCCAACTGGCACATAACAAGGGGACTAAGGAATTGACGAAAAGGGTACATTGAATGAACTATTAAAGTCACCATTGGATTGATCATTAGATGATTGAATTAAGTTATGTTAAGTTATGAATATGCACATACGAAAAGGTCAAAAAATTGTTCCACTAGGACAACCTGGAGACGGATGATTGCACGATAACAGGATCATGCCTATTTCAATAGGAATCTTCCAAAATGTGGGATGAAATCAGGAATGACCCCTTTGGGGGTGCAAAGATCAACTAGCATAAGTGAAACACAAGAGACAATGGAGGAGGCAAATATATATGTAAAGTGGACTAAAGTTTGAATCACACCTATAAATTGTGATAATCATGGAGTACAATTTTATTTTGAAAGACATTGAAGGAACTCCAGGAAGAAATCAAGTATTTGAATCTTGATGTGACTGTCCAGTACAGGAGGTAATCATGATTTTCAAAGTGGATGTTACCATTCACACTGCTAGAAAACACATTTCAAGATAGCGACGGGCACCTATATCAATCGAGATTCACTAGTGGGAGCATTAGTTAATATATTCAATATAATAAAACAATAATAATAAAGGATAGCTCATTATTTACACTTGTATATAAACACAGTCTCTGTACCTTCAATAACCATGATGCTACTTGGGCTCATTAAGACCATGGATATTTTTTCAAAAGTTACAAAACTATCATTGGATGCACTACCCAACTGAATAAGTAAGGTGACAAGCTATTAGAAAAGAAAAGAGCTTAAGTGCAAAGTGATCATGTACCATTAACAATGTAATCATATGACTAGGAGATGGTGTAGTATGATATGTGTTGCTAACAGGATACCAATAAAACATTTTGACAGCAATTCTGGAGTTCCGGTTCATTTCTTTAATTGGAACGATTTTGACTTGTTATGGGTATACGGGTTCTGCAACCCTGAACCAGCATCAGTGCAATTAGTGGTTGTGACCAGCTTGCATGATAAAATGGGATTTTGAATATATTGAATTAAATAAAAAACAATAATGTAATATTTTTTTAAAACAATAAATGTAAAATATTTACATTAGTGTAAAAGTAAAAATTACTAAACAACTACATAACAATAAAATATACATAACATAATATAAATCTTTAAACAAACCAAATATATATATATGCATATATATATATCTACATCTATATATATATTATCTACTGGCGGTCGCCAGTAGATCGTTATAGTTAGGACCGTGTTTCCATAGGAAATCTGAAAATTCTATTTTGAATAACTTTGGCGCCGGTTGACGAATCTTCGCGAAATGTTCAAAACTAATGGGACGCTCCGCTCAGCTCCTACCCTGAAAGTCTCGGGGGGATTCGTCAAGCAGGGGCCGAGAAAAAAGGGGGGTCCCAAAACGCGTTTTCCCCATGCATTTTCCCATAGGACCTTTAGTCGAAGGTACAGCCCAAACGGCTGAACAGAATTACTTGAAATTTGGCAGAGAGGTAGTCCTCAGGTCAGGGATGTGCCTTTTGCATATATGGAGTTAATCTGTTCAGTATATATATATATATATATACACACACACATACCTATATTACCTACTGGCGGTCGCCAGTAGTTAGTTATAGTTAAGACCTAGTTACTATAGGAAAATGGCAACATTCTATTCGCAATAACTTTGGCGCTGATTGATGAATCTTCGGGAAATTTTCTAAACTAATTCTTTGTTGAGATCAGCTCCTATGTTGAAAGTTTGGGGGTGATTCGTCAAGGGGGCAGAGAAAAAAGGGGGTCCCAAAACGTGTTTTTTCAATGTTAATTTCCATAGGAAACTTTAGACAAGGCTACAGGTCGAACGGGTGAATGGAATTACCCCTAATTTGTCAGGGAGAAGGGTCTTGGTCTAGAAAGCACGCTTTTGTTTATTTGGTGTAAATCTGTTCGTTTGGGAATTCTGCCATCTGATTGGCTGAGGCATTACGAGCACGAGCTTGCTGCTGATTGACTGCGAGCGCTGCAAGCGTTTGCAACTAGGAAGCGTTGGCCGCCATTTTGGGATGCCGTTGAAGCGAGTAAGGGGGGAAAAGGGGCAAAAAATATGGGAAAAAAGAGGGTAGGAGCACTGTAACCTTTGTGGGGTGTTTAGGGTGTGCTATAGAGGGGTTGCGAAGTGAACTAATCATACCTACCGGTGTGAAAGTTCTAGGCTACAAAAATTAAGTGAGGTATTGGCTAGTGTGTGATGTTTCTAAGGTGAGCTTGTGCGCGTCTTGAGGAATAAAGCGTGAGCCCACACTGTGTGTCTTATGCTGTGAAGTCATGTGCCCTGGCTGCTGCAGTACAGTTGTGGAACTAGTGTCAGCATGTGTTTATACCTACTAGGATGAACTACTGACCTGTAGTGGTGTGAAAGTCCTGGGTACGGAAAACATGTGAGGTATTGTCTAGAGTCTCATGGAAGGAGGAAGTGTTGACCTCCATTTTGTGATTCCGTTGAAGCGAATAAGGGGAAAAAAGGCGAAAAAAGTGGGAAATAGGAGGGTAGGAGCACTGTAACATCTGTGAGGTGTTTGGGTGTGCTATAGAGAGCTATAGAGAGGGGGTGTGAAGTGAACTAATCATATCTACCAGTGTAAAAGTGCTAGGCTACGAAAATTAAGTGAGGTATTGCCTAGAATGTGATGCTGCTAAGGTGCGGTGGTGCGGGACTCGGGGATTAGAGGTTGAGTCTAAATTGTGTGTCTTATGCTGTGAAGTCATGTGCCATGGCCGCTGCAGTACAGGTGTGGAAGTAGTGTCAGCATGTGTTTATAACTACTAGGACGAACTACTGACCCGTACTGGTCTGAAAGTTCTGGGGTACGGAAAATATGTGAGGTAGTGTGTAGAGTCTCATGCTGCTAAGCTGAGCTGCTGCCGGACTCGAGGGATGAAAGCATGAACCCAAACTGTGTGTCATATGCTGTGGAGTCATTTGCTCTGGCCGCTGTGTCACATCTGTGCACGCAGTGTCAGCATGTAGTTATAGCTACTTGGAGGAGCTTTTGTTTCGAACATTGTAACTTGTGTATGGTGCTTAGGGGGTGTTATATAGGGAGTGCAAGGTAAATTTGTGTGTATGAAATGAATTTGGTATTTGGAAAGTGGAGAGCACTTACTCCTACGGGTCTGATGGCGCTGGGGGGTAAGGTGAGGTGCTGCTGGAGTTGGGAATAAAGCTGATGAACTACTGACCCCTATTGTGAACTTTTAACGTGCACGTGCCTTTAAATGTTCGATAAAATGTTGCAACAGTATATCGTTAGGTTAAAAAAAAATGATGAGCTTTTAACCTGCAGGTGTCGTAGAAGGTTCCAGAAAGTGTGGTGATAAAATAGGTTGAACTTGTGACCTGCCTGTGGCACAGAATAATAAGTAGCTTTACGGAAGGAAAATTCTAAATTAACCAATGGAGGTAAGTTTTGGAATGTTGTTGAAGGAATGAAGTATTCTGATTTGTTCTTTACATGTATTTATGTGTGGTGCGACAGAGAAATTGTGCCATTCCTGGTTTCGTTCTTGATGAAGTCGGAGCTTTACATGTACTATGTGAGAAAGAGAGAATTGTATGTGTGTGTCATTTGAAATCTGGATAACAACTACAAAGGTGAGTTAGAAATGAACAACGTGTGTTATGTGTTTTATAGTATTGATTAAGTATTTGAGGTGATGTTTTTAATTTTGTAAGTATTTTTTATTTCAAAGTAATATAGTGTTAGTAAAGTGTGGTGTTTGATATTGGTTTTGAAATATGCATACAGTTTGAGCTATTGTTATATAAGTATTTTATATATGTTTAGGAATTTTTCACAGAGAAGAAGTGTAGTTTGTCATCTTTATAGGACAGTATTGTTTTGAAAATGAGGTACAGCGTTAATTTGAGTTTGTAATGTATTTGGGGAAATGAAGAAAATGTTGCACGTTTGTAACTGATACTTTTTGTGGAAATAGTGGGGTGGAGGGGTGGTGGTAGGAGACATATGTGTTATTAAGTTAAAAGCAATAAAACGAAATGCAGAAATGTTATGTGGGCAGGTTGTGGTCTTATTTTTGACACTGAGAGGTAGGTTTGAATGTAAGTCAGGGTAGGTTGTTGTACAGTGGGGCCGTGTACAGTGTTTGGAGAGTACATGGAGAGGAGATGGAGATAGGAAAAGTGATAAGTTCCTTTTATATATACGCATAGTTTGAATAATGTGATCCTAAGTTGAGATAAATATGAATATGGTTTCTGGTTTGCATTTGGGTACAGTTAATAGTTGTTGTAGTTTCTGACTAGTGAATAATAAAAAGGTAGATATACTAAAATATATGGTAGTAAACGTATTAATTATTGTCTGTTCTTATGAATAGAAGTAGTTGGGAAGTGCTTCTTTAGAAGAGATGTTTTATAAATGTGAGAGAGATAAAAAAAATTAAATGTGCGGTATATTTTCTGTATGACTTTGTTGACATTAGAGAAATACATGTGATTATAAGTGATACTATTTGTCAGGCTGTGTCGCTGTGGCGGATATATGTAGGTGTTGAAGTGGTTCGAGTTTTACTGATGGTGAGCTTCACTATCCCTTTTGAGACACTCGTCAATTTATTCATTCCATTTAATATCTTTAATATAGACACAGTAAAGGGACTGTATATCAAAAGTTTGGGAATTAGAACTTTGTTTACTCTCCCCATGCCCTGCTATACACTCTACAGAGTGTTTAAACGACTTTTGTAACATATAGATGTCTAGCTAGTAAGGGTGGTGTAGTTCGACATTTATAAACCGTGCTATGGGATGGTTTATGTTTTACCCGCCAATTTGCATGTTTGAATACTTTTTGCTGATAAGTGTTCCGGCAGACACCTGTTAAAATTAACGCTGTATATGGGTATAGTGGCGCTACTGGGAATGGTGAGGGTTTCTGTTTGATTTCGTACGGTTAAGCAAGGGTGGGGGTAGGTGTGGGGGAGGAGGTTATGTTGCTGATTGAAATATGTAGTAACGTGCAGATGTCGAGCTACTAAAGGTGATCTAGTACCACTGGGAGCACTTATAAAGCGCCCTACGGCCTGGGATATGTTTTAGTCGCACATTTGTATGTTTTAATACGTTTTGCTGATGAGCGTTTCGGGAGACATCTGTTGAAATCAAGCCTCTGTTTGGCTATAGTGGCGCTTCTACGTTTGCTGGGGCTCTTTCTTTTATTGCGTAAAGTTAAGCAAGGGCGGGTGTTGAGGTGGTGTAGTGGTACCATTTTATGGTATGGTGTATGTTTGAGTTGCAAAATTGCAGGCTTTAATAGGTTTTGCTGATGAGCGTTCCGACAGACACCTGTTGACATTAAGTCTATGTATGGCTATAGTGGCGGTAACGGGAGTGCTGGGGCTCGTTGTTTGATTTCGTAAGGTTAAGCAAGGGATGGGTCGGGGAGGTGCGTATGTTGCTGATTATAAGACGGATATTTGTAGCGTGGGCATGTGTAGTTACTAAAGGTAATCTAGTTTCACTGGGCCCATTTATAAACAGTGCTATGGGATGGTTAATGTTTTACCAGCGAATTTGCTTGTTTGAATAGTTTTTGCTGATAAGTGTTCCGGTAGACACATGTTAAAATTAAGCCTGTGTATGGGTATAGTGGCGCTACTAGGAATGGGGGGTTTCTGTTTGATTTCGTACTGTTAACCAAGGGCGGGGGTGGGTGTGGGGGAGGTAGTTATGTTGCTGTTTGAAATAAAGAATATAGTAACGTGGAGATGTGGAGCTACTAAAGGTGATGTAGTACCACTGGGAGCACTTATAAAGCGCCCTATGGCATGGTATATGTTTTACCCGCAAATTTGCATGTTTTAATACGGTTTGTTGATGAGCTTTTCAGGAGACATCTGTTGAAGTTAAGGCTGTGTATGGCTATAGTGGTGCTTCTACGTTTGCATGGGCTCTTTCTTTTATTGCGTAAAGTTAAGCAAGGGCGGGTGTTGAGGTGGTGTAGTGGTACTGTGACTATTTATAAACCATCTTATGGTATGGTGTATGTTTGAGTTGCAAAATTGTAAGTTTTAATAGCTTTTGCTGATGAGCGTTCCGCCAGACACCTGTTGACATTAAGTCTATCTATGGCTATAGTGGCGGTAACGGGAGTGCAGGGGCTCGTTTGATTTCGTAAGGTTAAGCATGGGTATGGGTGGGGGTGGGGGATGTGCGTATGTTGCTGATTATAAGACAGACATTTGTAACGTGGGCATGTGTAGTTAGTAAAGGTAATGTAGTTTGAGTGGGCCTATTTATTAACTGTGCCATGGTATTGTTTATGTTTTTCCCACGATTTAGCATGTTTAAATACTTTTTGTTGATAAGTGTTCTGGCACACACCTGTTAAAATTAAGCATGTGTATGGGTATAGTGGCGCTACTAGGAATGGTGGGGGTTTCTGTTTGATTTCGTACGGTTAAGGAAGGGTGGGGGTGGGTGTGGGGGAGGTGGGTATGTTTCTGATTAAAACACAGAATTTAGTAACGTGCAGATGTCGAGCTACTGAAGATGATGTAGTACCACTGGGAGCACTTATAAAGTGCCCTATGGCATGGTATATGTTTTACCCACAAATTTGTATGTTTTAATACGCTTTGCTCATGAGCGTTCCGGTAGACGGTTGTTGAAATTAAGTTCTTGTATTGGTATAGTGTGTTTATTAGGTTTGGTATGGCTCTTTCTTTAATTTTGTGAAGTTAAGGAAGAATGGGGAAGAGGGTGGTGTAGTGGCAGTGTGCCCATTTATGAATCGGTTTATGGTATGGTATGGTATGTTATGTTATGTTATGTTAGGGATAATTCTAAAGCATACGACTCACTCTGGGGCATCTTGGCGCTATACCTAGTAGTCTGCTGAGGAGGGTATGAGAGGAAAAAGACACGACAGCAGAAATAGAACCCTAAATGATCAGAACAAAAAAGTTTTCAGTTGTTTCCTGAAGATAGTGAGGGAGGGGCAAGTACGTATGGAAATAGGAAGCATATTCAAGTAGCGTGGCGCAAGATATGAGAAAGCCTTTACCCCAGAACGGGTGAGGCGGATTCGGGGGGTCTTCAGGAGCTCAAGTAAATTAGACCTTAGGTTGCGAGTAGTGGTCTGTTTAGTGAGTCTATTTGACAGATATTTAAGACCTTTACTGTTTAAGGCCTTATAAGTAAGGCAACAGGTCTTAAAGTATGCCCCTTTCGCAATCGGGAGCCAATGAAGGTCTAGAAACAGAGGGGCTGAAGGTAAGCCTGCTGGATGATTTAGGATCATTCGCGCAGCTGTATTTTGGATGACCTGTAGCTTCTTTAGCAGCGTCGGGCCTAGTTCTGCCAGCAGAGCGTTGCCGTAATCAAGGTGACAGATCACCATGGCCTGGACTAGGGTTCTGCGATGCTTAATGGGCAGATAGGGGAGTATCTTCCGTAGAAGCCGAAGGCTAAAATAGCAGGCGCTGGAGATTGCTGCTACATGTTCCTTCATAGAGAGTGCCTGGTCAAGTTTAAACCCCACATTTTTCACTACTTGTTTAGGAGCAGGAGCGGCACCCAGCTCTCGCAGCCACCAATCCTGGGACCAAGAAAGAGGAGCTTTCCCAATTAACAAAATTTCCGTTTTACTTGGATTCAATTGGAGATAATTCGAGGTCATCCAATCGGAAATGGTAAGCATTCCAGCTGCGAAGCATAGGTGTTCTGATGTAGCTTTTGGGTTAATTTTGAAAATAAGATGGGTGTCGTCCGCGTATGAGATTATCTCAAACCTGCATGACTCTGCTATTTTAGCTAAAGGGGACATGTACAGATTAAACAAAGTGGGGCTGAGACATGAGCCCTGGGGAACGCCTTTGAGCAATATGGTCCCAGCATGATTGTTTGGTTTCTGTCAGACAGGAAATTCTGTAACCATTTTAGGGCTTGATCTTGAATGCCGCAGGAATGCAGTCTCTCCGACAGCTTAGAGTGGGCAATGGTGTCAAATGCTGCGGAGAGATCCAGGAGGACCAGAATAGCTGATCCTCCGGCGTCCATTTCTTGCCTCAGTGAGTCGGTCACTGCCAGGATTGCAGTTTCGGTACTGAATCCTGGACGAAAACCTGATTGCGAAGGGTCTAAAAGATTGTTGGATTCAAGGTAGAGATTCAACTGTCTGTTTATGGCCGATTCGAGTAGTTTGCCGAACAAGGGCAATAGCGATATGGGGCGGTAATTACCGAGTACGTGGGGGTCCGCCGCCGGTTTTTTCAGGATGGGTCGGACAAAAGCCTCCTTCCAGAAGGAAGGAATTATGCCCGAACTGATGGAACTGTTGAAGATTCCTTGAATTTCCGGAGCGCAACATGAGGCTATGAGGGCCATAATTCTGGGGGGGCACATGTCACTAGGGGAACCAGATTTAGCCGAGGAAAGCAGAGTATTGACCGTTATAGAGAGGGGTTCAAATTGTTTGAGATTACCAAAGGTCCTCTGGTTAATTTCTGCGGAACTAATGAGTTAGGTTGCGGTCTGGGCTAGTGGGGAAGGGAAATTAGCATATATCAAGGTAATTTTTTCCGGAAAGTGAGTCGCAAGGGAATTACAGAGTTCCTGTGACTCCATTTGAGACAATCTACAGGCTTGGGGTGAAACAAAGTCTTTAACTATGTTAAATAGAGTTTTCGAGGAGTTAGTGGCCTGATCAATTTGTTTTACAATAAACGATTTCCTTGCTATTTTTATGTTTCGATGATATTTAGATAAGGATTGTTTATAGGTGTGTCTGTCCAGAGGAGTTTTACTGGTTCACCAGCGTCTCTCCAAGGCTTTACACCTGGATTTCTCCGCGCTAAGCTCCCCTGTAAACCAGGGGGCTGATTGGCGCTGTTTGGAGGGACGGAATTTTTTCTCGGGTATTAGGGAATCAAAAACCGAAGTTAGTCTGGTGGTAAAATTCTTCAGCCGTCCCGAGACATTTAAGTCTGCCAATGTAACTGCCTGTGGCTGTGTGTTGTAGGCAGCCTCGAAGGCTTCTAAGGATAGGTTGTTCCAAGGTCTGCGTAATTGAATTGAACGTGCTTCGGATCCCGGTGATGTACTCGGGTGCGGCTCTGTGTGTGCGCCTGGGAAGCTGTGTCAGAGAGTCCGGGGCAATGGGCGTTGCGCACCTGGTGGTCTGTCTGCTAATCACCCCACGATGATGTTGCACGTGCGTTGCAAAAAGAGAAGGGAAATACTGAGAGAAAATGGCTCTCTTTAAAGGATTTCCCTTCTCCTACAATGCGAGTCACTTGGCATGATGTCTGCACTTCTAAGTAGTGAGCAATGTGCATGCTCTCACAGTGTCACTGCAGTGCAATAAAGAAAAAAAAACAGATTACGTTTCTGAGGTCGGAAAATAGAGCCCTATAAAGACCCGTATCGGGGCTCCCAAAAAGAAAGTGCTGATAGTCACGTCCCCACAGACACCCCCTCCAGTTAAAGCCCTGGGTGCAGTGTTATGTTGTTGATAAAATTGTTAGGTAATAATGGAATTTTTTATGTGTGCTGTTTGGTTGATAATATCATTCTAAGTACATAGATTAAAAATGTTAAAAATACTATTTATAAAGTTGTGTGCGGTGGGTTGCAGAGAAAGTGGTGTGGGGTGGTGGGGTGTGGCAGAGAGGTGAATAGTATGAGGTAGTTCAGTTATATATAAATTGTAAAGGAGTATGTAAATAATTAAATGAATACTTGCTGTATGTTCTATGGCACTACTTTTCATCCTAGTGCTCATCTGTCGTGCTCCATCACGTTGCAGCACTGGGTCTGGAAGTTTTTAGTGGAAGTTTTGCAATTGTATGTTATTATTTAAGAAATGTGAAAAATAATTGAATCTATTTTTTGTTTTTCAGAAAATTATTTCGTTTGGATTGAAATTTGGAAATGCCTAGAAGAAGTGAAAACAAAGAAAAGAGAAGAAAAATATTTGACGAAAAGGAAAGACGTTGAAGTAGAAAAAAATGTGACTAGTAGAGAAACTGTTTGAGTAAAAGCAAAAGACAATTTTTGAAAAAAATATTACCAATGAGAAAAACATCACACAAAGCAAAAAGAAGAATTTTTCAAGTAAGGTGAAGCAGAGTTCAATTTCAAATACAAGGAAAAGGAAAGATGATAAAGTATCTGGTACTCTGAGACAAAAACAATTTCAAGAAATTCGTCAGAGAATTTTTCGATCTAGAGTGATTCACATGCTGCAAATATAAAAGAAGAATGTTCCAATTCAAAGAGAAGCAGCATATTGAAAGTATAGTGGATACTGCATTCAGTTTGAAACAGAAGTTGTTCATTTTGATTTTAAAGAGAATTAAAGTATTGGATAGAATAGTCAAAGTATTGAAAGACAAAAGTAGAAAAAAAAGACTTATGAACTGAACCACCTTTGTAAAATCTTTATTGGACATTGGAGACATACTTCTAGTACTGAGCCTTTTTTTAATGAGGAAAGTTACTTCCAGGAAAATAGTTTATCATTTGCAGTTGATACTGGAGGTCGTTGCTACGAAGTTCAGGATGGTGTTCCTCTTCCAAAGGAGGAAATGGTTGGTAAAGGTGCAGGAGAGTTAATAGCTGAAGAAGTGCAAGGAAAACGTCCACGAGCTCCTGTGTATAAGTGGAGTTATAGTAGTATTTGTAGTATTCGACAGGAATCCATTGATATAATGAGAAATTTGCTACGAGAATATAGTCAGAAAAGTATAAAACAGAAGATTAAGTTGTTACAAGGACTAGATCCATGTAATGTAAGAAAATATACGGAGAAGTATGGGCATTCTCTGGCTTGTCTTTCAAGAAAAGTTTGTAAAAGTGTTTTTCATCATTTAAGGATGTAAGCAGTACACCATTCAGAAATGCGGAACTTTGTAAAGAAACTGTACTATGTAAAAAGTCCTGCATTAAGTTTAAGTGAACTGAATGGAAGTCTATTATAGGGTTCTTTATCAGATGTTCAAAAAAAGTTTGATGATATTGAAATGCGATATTTTGGTTCAGAAGAGCAGTTCATAGAAAGTGAAAGTTTGACAATTACAGATGTTGGAGGAGATGAGAAAGTGATTAGCACTGATCAGTTTGAAGAAGAAATTGGGAAGTTTAATGTAATGTGCTCTGAAATACCAAACTATGTTTGTGTTTGTTGTTGACGTACTCATTATAAAAGTCAAAGTAGGAATGTTGATTTGTATTTGAAAAGTGAAAAGGAGAACAATGGTAAGTGGGAAGAATTTGCAACTTACTTGTTTGTTGAAGGTCGATTTGAGTTAGGTAGTGATCAACGTATATGTAAATATTGTTACAATAAATTAGAAGAGAACAAAATGCCTGCTACAGCAGTGCATAATAAGTTGGAGTTAGAAGCCATTCCGCAAGAGCTGGCCAAATTGAATACATACGAGTCGGTTCTAATTCAATCTGTTCATCCTTTTCAAACTATAATTTGGATGGAGCCTAAAACAGGTAAACTGCCACCAATAGACTTGCAAAGAGGGCTGAAAGGAAGAGTGGTGTACTGACGTTTGGATTTTAAGAAAAACATTGAAACTATTTCTGGAGAGAAAGAGGAAGATGAGGCAGTAGTTATTTTAGTAAATGGTGTACCCACAAAGAGTCGGAAAATATGGCAAGAATTTGTGGATGTTAATAAAGTTGAAAAGACTACCTTATATCTTATAGAGAACAATATTTATTACAAAAATGTAAATGTGGATGAAAAGGTAATACGTTTAGAAGATAATTTTGAAATTTCAAGTGGTCAAATAGAGAAAGTGGACAAGTCAAGGACTGAAGAGACTGATGAACATTATACAATATGTCCTTTGCATTCAAAAGAAGTGATAGGAAGTAGCATTGAGTTATTTCAAATGAAAAAAACACAGGGAACTCCAATGAGTGTATGGCAGAAAAGCTTGAAAGCTCGTTGTTTTCCACAGTTGTTTCCTACTGGAGAAGGTAGACGATATGATGACCGACCTGTACGGATTCCAGCTTCAGAATATCGGTCAACAAGGTTATATTCCGAAGATCCTAGATTTCAACAGTGCATTCCATACATATTTCACCTTTTGTTTGAAAGTGATCTGTCTTCTCTCTCGTATGCAGTGAATCATATACCTAAAACTGGAGTTCATGAATCCCTTCTTTCTGCGAAAGAATTTGTGGAGAAAGTTCAAGAAACAGATGAAAATTTAGAAGCACAGTTAATCAATTTGATGGCATGTCAACGTGGAACAAATGAGAATTGGTATCGTCGTCATGGAGAACTCAAGTGTATGTTACGTAACTTAGGTACACCAACATGGTTTGTCACACTTAGCTGTGCAGAGTATGCATGGGAAGATTTGCTTGAATTTTTAAGAGAAGCGAATTCCAATATAAAACATGTTGAAATAAAGACTCCTGGTGAACTGTGTTCATTGGATCCTGTAAATATGTGCAGATATTTTAATCATAAGTTTCAAGGTATGATGTCTTTTATCTGTAATAAAAAGAATCCACCTCTTGGAGAAGTTACCGATTTCTTTTGGAGAAAGGAGTATCAAGCAATAGGTGCACCTCATATACATATGCTAGTATGGATCAAGGATGCACCTAAATTTGGAAATGATTCTGATGAAACAGTATTGTCTTTCATCGAACAGTTTGTGACATGTGAGATTCCAAGGGAAGGAGGAGATAGAAGCTTGAGACAGCGAGTTTTACATTTCCAAAGTCACTGTTGTGGAAAGTATTGCAGAAGAAAATACAAGTCTAAAGGAAAATTTTACACCAAATGTCGGTTTGGTTTTCCCCTTCCGGTCATTTGTAAAGGAAGAGTAAATTCCTTTTTTTCTTCTGTGAGGCACACAATAACGTGGAAATTTCCAAAGAATACCTACAACTTAAAAAGAACAGAAGTGTCAAAGTATATCAATGAGTACAATCCAGACATTTTAAAAATGTGGAATGCAAACATGGACATCCAGTATGTTGCGGATAACTCAATTGCTGTTGCATGTTATGTTACATCGTACATAACAAATTCTGAAAAACAAATGTGGGAAGAAATTGCACAAGAGACTAGTCTTAGCAAAAAATTGTACAGCTTTAGTTTGAAAATGCTTTCCCACCGAGAAATCGGAATGTATGAATGTTCAGACCGCTTGTGTTCTTCAAGTTTATATTCAAAGTCACGAGGAATCATTTGGGTAAGTTTAGGTCTTGCCTGCAAACGAAATAGAGTGTGGAAATCATTGGAAGAAATTGAACAATTAGCAGCAAATGAGCCAGATAGTACAGACAATCTTAAAACGAATATGTTGGACACACACTATCCGAAAAGGAGTCAACATCTGGATCAGCTATGACTGTATGAAGTACTTCAACATTACAGCTTCAAAAGAAATGTTAAAGAGAATTTAAAAGAAGGAAAGTTTGCAGTAGTTGGATGTCATGGTTGTTTAGTAAAACATGCAAAGGGTAATCTTATAAACCACAAGAAACTTAGAGGCCCATTAGTATAGCAGGCGGATCGCCACCACCCGTATGGGGGTGGCGATCCACCCGCTAAAAACCTCTGCCCGCAATCAATTTCCCCCGCCACATTACCATGGCGGGGGGGACCCCGGCTGACGGGAAGACCGTCCACCGGTTGTCCACCGGTTTTCTGCCAGTAGGCTATCCGCCCGATTGCCTACCGGGCGGAAAATCAGTTTATATGGTGGCGGTGTCTGGTAGACACCGCCATCCATATTACTAGGAAGGTGGGGACCTGCCTTTCAGTGGCGGCAACGCCGCCACAGTAAGGCAGATGGTGTTTGACACTGGGGGCCCGTAACGGGCCCCCAGGGATTCTGGGGGGTGGGGGTGCACATGGGGGGTACCTATGGTACACCCTTGCATTTCAATGTACAACGTGGCAGGCACCGCGCGGTGCCTGTCACGTTGTGCATTGAAAGGCACAGGCTGCCTTTGTGGCATTGCGGCGGGCGGTGCTCTCTGCACCGCCCGCCGCAATGTTGCAGATGCGCAATGCGCCCGCCAGTGTGGCGGACGCATGCTAATCGGGGGAGCGGAACCGCCACACCCTCAGCGGGCGGTCCCGTTTCCCAAGGGTATGGCATGCGGACAAAGTCCGTCCGGCATACTAATGGTGCCCCTAGTTGTGATACTCCAGATAAGCGAGAATTTTACTATTTAGCACTTATGCAGCTGTTTAAACCATGATGTAGCGAAAGTGAATTACTTGGAGAGTTTGACTGCTACGAAGATTCTTTTAATGCTTGTAAAGATAGCATTCGATGTCCAATTTTCCCTTCATATTTAAAAATGTTGAATGATGAAGTTGAACAGGAAAAGACTATAATAGCTGAAATAGCTCATGAAAGTTCTCAAGATAGTCAAAGTAGTGGTCCATGTAGTCAAGATCCTCTTGGACAACCAATGCTGGAAAATGAAGCAGCGATTGCTATGCATGAAGTCGAAATTGCAATGCAACAAGCACACGAGGAGAATATAACATTGGAAAAGTTAGAAGAACAAGCAAATGTTGAACAGAAAGAAATATATGTGCAAGTGAGAGAACAGATAGAACATGGTTTGTTGCATGAAAAAAAAGAATGTCTGTGTTCATCTTTTAAGCCTCTTCTGATGTACATCAGTGGTCAAGCTGGGACAGGTAAATGTTTTTTAATTAAAGTTTTGACCAGTTATCTTAAAAAAACTACTGGTTCACATTTATGCTGTGTGGTAACAGCTCCAACTGGATTAGCTGCACACAATGTTAAAGGAGTTACTTTGCATAGATTATTGATGTTACCAGTGGAGCATGATAAGAAATTAGAATATCAGAAGTTGTCTGGAGAAGCTTCTTATGAAGTGTCAAGAGTGCTGAAGAAAATGAAACATTTAATTATTGATGAGGTGAGCATGGTCTCAAACGTAATGCTTGCTTTTGTACACTTAAGAATGCAACAGGTATTAAAAACAGATTACGACCTTCTCTTTGGGGGAAAACATTTAATTGTATTTGGAGATCTGCTACAACTAACCCCTGTAAAAGGAGAACCAGTGTTTAAAACTCTTCTACATGAAGACACTAAGAAATCTTTGGGAAGTATTGGAAATGTGAATCTGTGGTTACATTTTGAATATAAAGAACTCACTCAGAATATGCGACAAGCAAGAGATGAAGATTATGGAAATATTCTAAAAGATGTAAGAATTGGTGTTCTAAGCAAACATGGTAAACAAGCTTTTCAAAGTCGTCTACTAAAGAACTTGTTTACAAATGAAAACACACCAGCAGAAGTAATGCACAAGAAAATGAAAGGAAAAAAGTCTATAGTTTGCTTAATGCCTACAGTGGAAGAGTGTTATACTTTTAATAGAGAGTTTATGAAATTGGAAAATCAAGAAATAGTTCACATTGAAGCTATTGATAAAATAGAGCATCAAGGAATAACAATTGTTCTTTCAGAAAAACTACAGACTAAATTGGATACTTTGGAAAAGTCTGTATCAAAAACTGCAGGCTTAAAGAAACATTTTTAGATGTATGTTTAAACTGTCGGGTAATTTTGAAGAGTAAGTCTGAATGTAGAAGAAGGTGTAGTCAATGGAGCAATGGGGAAAGTTGTTGATTGTGTGAAATATCAAAATAGAAATGGAAGCGAATTTTCAAAAGTTAAATTTGATCAGATTGCAGAGGTAAGACAGATTGCACGTTCTGCCGCATGTTTTTTGCTTGTAAAAGACTTGTATGTTTGTAGAAAACAGTTTCCCTTCTGTTTAGCATATGCAATAACTATTCACAAATCACAAGGTTTAAGTGTAGCTAATGCTCTGGTAAATGTTGGAAAAACTGTGTTTAAAGAGGGAATGGTATATGTTGCATTATTCGAGTTAAAACGTTGTCTGGTTTGTATCTAATTGATTTTGATGAGAACAAGGTTAGTGCTGATGTTAATTGTGTAAGAGAATATAATCGTTTGAGAAGGCTTTATGCTCCCCATTTAGGTGAATATCCTATTTATGAGAAACGTGTTCTGTGTTCAAAACGCAAATATGTTGAAGAGTTAACTATGGTTGAAAAGCAGAAAGAAAATCAACAGAAAAGAAAAGATGTACAGAAGCAGAAAATACAAACAAGTGATGATGTTGTTGGATACCAATTAGAAAATGCTTCTGGTGTCAACTGCTATGGTAATGTCATTCTAAATGTTATATTTTATCTTGAAGATGTTTGTGGTGAAATTATGGAAAGTCAGGAAAAAACTTTATGTTCTGCACTCTACACTTTATTTCAAGAATAGAGAACTGATAGAAGTAAGATTCATTCTGCTTCTGGTATTCGGCAACTGTTGGATACATGTACTGGATCTTTAACGTTCAGTGCTAATATACAGCAAGATGCACAAGAATTTCTGATGGTTATGCTTGGAGTACTAGAAGATGAAGGAATTCAGATTGAGAGTTTATTTGGACTCAGTTACAAATGGGAACATAAATGTGAACAGTGTTCATTAACTTCAAGCACTATAGTTGACAGAGAACGATTTTTAAATTTAACAATACCTGACTGCAAATCTGTACCATTTTCCAAATTAGTAAAAGAAGCTGGTCATGAGATGATGTGTTCTCGTTGTAC
Organism: Triturus cristatus; assembly: GCF_964204655.1. NCBI lineage: Eukaryota > Metazoa > Chordata > Amphibia > Caudata > Salamandridae > Triturus > Triturus cristatus. The sequence continues at coordinate 1,190,448,453 of NC_140592.1, forward strand.
ATCAAGAATGCTGTCTGCATTATGCCTACAAAGATATGGAAAATATTTGATTATAATGCTGCAACGCTGTCGACCAAATGGAAGAAAAGTGGAAACCAAAATTAAAGTGTAATAATGGTTGGAGTCACTGTAATGATACACACTTGGAAATGAAACCGAGATTGCCTTATGAATTACCCAACTCATACTTAATTTTTCTGAAACAAAGATTTTAGATACACTATTCGGCTTTGTTAGAGTCGGGGATCTCTGGTTGGCGCAAGGTTGCCCTTGTGTCAAGCAGGAACCCTCTCCTCCACGTCAGGGCGCAGGATAACCCCTCGCGAATGACCCTTGCTCACCCTCTAGGTGCGTGGCGTGGCGTGAGCAGCCAAGGCGATTCCTCAGGCGTTGTTGGTTAAGCACTTACAACCATACACACAGTAAATACATCAATCCCCCCAGAAACGGACACCAGACTTGGATATATATAAAAATACGATCCTTTATGTAAAAATAAGGTATATATATCTCAACAGACTTATCACAAGACCAATAACGTTTTCGCTAGGCCACCAGGTTATACAGCAGGCAAATGTTCTTGGTTCGTAGTTTCTTTACTTGTAGTTCCAGTACTCACAGAGATCGGTTCCCGCGAATGGGGAAATAAGGCGTTGCGGGCCCCGAGCCCGATACTGGAACTTCTTTCGTGATGTGGAGAGTCGGCACCGGTCGGGGCGACTCTCAGCTTGGGAAGTGTTCTTGGGTCCTCAATCAGCAGGTGTGGGCACGTAGGCAGGCGCGGCCAGCGACCCTTTAGCACGGCGGTGCAGGAGGGTCTCCACAGCGGGGGCGGCGCGGCCTGAGATGTCCGGGAGAGCGAAGCGGGGTCACAGGGCACGGTCAGTGCAGCTGGGTGACCCGGCGTGGATCACAGTCGTCGGACGGCTTCCGGCAGGAGGGGTGATAGCGCGTTCAGCGCACTCCAATGGCAGGCGGTGACAGGGGTGCAGGCGGCCTGGCCCGGGGACAGAGAGCGGCTCCGGACGGAGCGGGGCTCTCACGGGATTGCGGCAGGCGAGCTCCTGAGTGTCACGGCCCTAGGAGGGGCGATGAGGGGCGCAGTCTCGTTCCAGCGGGATGCACACACGGCTCGAATTGGAGGACGAGCAAAAGCACAGAGAACCCACTGTTCCTGGGGTTCAGTTCAGGGGGCAAGCTCAGATCAAGCCCTTGGAGAATGTTCAAGCACAAAGTAGCAAAGTCTCTTCAGTAAGTCTCTTCCTCTCCTTTCTCAGCAAGGCAGGCAGCAGGCCAGCTCCTCCAGCGTCTCCTTCTCCTTCTAGTCGGGCAGAGGTTCTTTGTGGTAAACAGGATTCTGATTTCTTAGGAGCCAGGCTCCTACTTTTATACCATGATTCTTTTGTTCTTTAGCGCCAGGGGGCCTAGGCCTGGCTCAGTCCAGTTCTGGAGCACTTTGTTATGGTGACTCTGCTCTTTCCTTTCAGCAGCAGGGCAGAGACATCAGCCGCCCCACAGGGGGTGGCGCCGGCTTTGTGGTGGCAGAGCACAGGTCTATTCAAGAGTCAAGGTGTACTCCTCCCACCCATCCAGGTGTAATCTCTCTACCCACCACCTGGCAGCCAACCTGTCTCTGGGGATCCCCCCACCCTGCTCCTTACTGTTGCTGGGCAGAACACACACACACACAGCAGAGGCGGACTGAGATGGTCAGGTCAGTAAATACTAACTTTCTAAAAGTAGTATTTACAAACCCAGGATATTAAAATAAACTTGGCTACAAGAAGTATTTTATTATTCTGAGTTCAGGCATACTAAACTTGACACCTCTACCATGCTCTCTGAGTCCACTGAGGTCACAGCGTTGGCGTGATCCCGGCAGCCCATTCTGGCCTATGGAGAGCAGGTAGCCTTCAATAGTGAAAAACGGAAATGGCTGTAATTCACTACTAAGACATGCCACACACACAGGGCATGTCCTACCTTATGCCTACAATGCACCCTGCCCTTGGGCCTACCAGAGGGGTGGCTAATATGTAGGTAAGGGAAGGTTTAGGGGCTGGCAAGTGGGGGCACTTGCGCAGTCAGCGCGACGGTCCCGGACCGCGCACAGGGTCTGCGGTGCAGGCCCTAGACACACTTTACAAGGCCGCTTCCGTGGGTGGCGCAACCAGCGCTGCAAGCCCACCAGCAGCATTGGCATTCACAAGCCCTGGCACCCTCGGTGCACTTTACTGGGGACTGACAGTGAATCCAATAAACCAATCATGGACATCAATTACAGGTACACTTTACCTAGGGAGCACTTGCACTGCGGCACGGATTAGCCGTGGCGCAGTGCCCGGAGCGGACAACACCAGCAAAACAGTCGAGGCACACCATCAAAAAGTGGAAGGGAAACTCACGCCAAGGTGCCAGGTCTAACAGGCTTTAATGGGAAGGTGTATAGATCTTTAAGGAATTCATACTGGATGCTTTCAAGGCGAAATTTTTGATACATTATCTGGCGTATTTGGAAAATGTGCAGAGAAACTACTTAAGATCTTTAAGGAATTCATACTGGATGCTTTCAAAGCGAAACTTTTGATACATTATCTGGCGTATTGGGTAAATTTGCAGACAATCTACGAAATAAAGGTAAGCTTTGAACATTTGAAGTACTGTTGGATGTGTTATTTGTGTTGATTTTGTATTATATTTGAGAGAATTCGTTTTTTTTTTTTTTTTAACAATCTAGTTGATTGGTTTTTTTTCCCTGCTGTTTATGATGAAACTACACTGGCATCACTGTGAATAGTGAAGTTAAGTAGTAGCTGATGACAGCAAAAAAAGGGAGAAAAATTGTTATCTGAATGTTAAATTGTTTTGTATTATTTAAAAACTCATTGTAATTTGTGAAATGTATTACGTTACATCATACTTTTGCAGTTTATTTTATGTAGTTGAAAAGGTAGAAAAAATAGTATTAGTGACAAATACACAATAGTAGTTCGATATTTAAAAAACCTTTGAAATTCATTGAAACAACCATAGGTTTCAGAGACGTTATAGTTAGGAATTTGCATTTAAAAAACCTTAAACATTGACTGAAAAAACCATAGGTTTCAGGGACGTTATAGTTAGTTGGACATTTGACTCATATAAAAGCAGAGAAATTCACCTGTTATAGTTAGTTGAGCTAACTATAACTCGCGCGCCCGCAATGCACTGCTGATGATGTCACAGATTACATCACTCATGACATGGTCAGTGACATCACTAATGACATCACTCATGACATCTCAAATGACATCACTGATGACATCACTCATGACATCATCCACGTGACAATCTGATGCACATACTGATGCTCTAATATAAACTTTGATACACCCATTGTAAAATGCTGACTACTATTTTTGAAACCATACACAGAAAAATGCCATATAGTACATAGCAGTCACTATTTCCTAGGTCTACACACACATCCAGTCACTTATACATGTAGTTACTCATCAGTAGAGGACTATCATATGCACTCATACATCTATACATGAGTCACACGCTGCCACTCACCCATAGAGTTACTCACACGCCTAGTCAGTAATGCAAAGAATGAATCACATACCCATTTAATCATGTATACAGTTATACACACCAACTTCGTTATTTTTAGACATACCAATTCACTCATTTATACAGATACTAACACATATTTACTGTCTTATACAATCACTGATAGAAGCAGACACTTATTTATACACCCACTTTTGAAATAACTTAGTCTCACGTATACTCATTTATATACTCCAACACTCACATATAGTGGCTTTAAATATATGTAGTTAGTCACAGATATACCACTGAGACATTTATTCACTCACCAACACACCCATAGACACACTAACTCACCCATACAGCCCTTTCCAGATGCACATTTTAATCCATACAACCATTGAATCACCCACTCAGACATCTATGCACAGACTCATATACCCACCCACCCACACAGATACTCAGGGACCCATACAGATACTCAGACAACAAATCAATAACCTATATAGACACTCATGTAGGTATTCAGTTGCTTACACACCAATTAAGAGACTAATACAGACTTTTACACAGTTTAGTCACTAACCCATGCATTCAGTAAGACACGTTCAATCACTCACTTATAGTCAGTCACACACATACAAAATAATTCCTTTAGGCACTTGTAAATGTATTCATTCTTCAATATACCTTGGCATATATATATAAAACATATTTACATTTTATAGAAACACACATTCACTGGATGATGTCATGAGTGATATCATCAGTGATGTCATTTGAGATGTCATCAGTGATGTCACTGACCATATCATGAGTGATGTAATATGTGACATCATCAGCAGTGCATTGCAGGTGCGCGAGTTATAGTTAGCTCAACTAACTATAACAGGCGAATTTCTCTGCTTTTATATGAGTCAAATGTCCAACTAACTATAACGTCCCTGAAACCTATGGTTTTTTCAGTGAATATATCTATAAATGTTTTTTAAACATATTTTTATTGCCATTTAAGTGTACAATCAGGATTTTTGACATGTAATACATCTGTAAGCAATTATCAGTTACTCATCTACCTGTCAAACCCAGAATATAACATCAAGTAACTTTCAGGTCTAGTCCTGTGTGGTTCTACAAGCGGAGCGTTCTTTAAGCGTGGGCCGTCAGGTAGAGTCAACTGGGAGCTTTGGGTTAAAGGAGGGACCTAGGCTCCTTTGCTATTAATGTCTTACATGTGAATACAGTCTGGTAGGAGAGAGGGAGCCACAGCAATTTGGAATATTGTCCTTGTGATGCATCTCAGAGAGATAATACATAAGGAAAACAAACAAAGAAAAATAAAGTTAATATAACATTGAACAAAGTAACTATGCAGACTGATGTGTCAGTTCAAGCCCTTATCGGATATATCATATGAGGTGGGGAGTGTCTAGGCCAGGGGTGAACCCAAACTCTCGGACATAGGCATCAGCCTATGGGCGCAGCCTGAGGGGCAATCATACCAGGCTTGTACAAAGAGGGGTGGGGTGTTATAGCTTGGGGCCAGTTTCTGTGCGATTCTTACTCCTGCCGAAACCTCTGTGTGGCTAGTGCTATCCGAGTGTAAGCTGTACTTGGCGTCTTTTCTCTATGTGTTGTTATCCTTCAGGATGGTCCAAGTTTTTAGGACCTCCCTCCAGGGGCCCGCCACTGAGTGTGGTCTTAGCCCTCGGGCATCTTCTCTAATCAAGACCTTTTCCTTTGCTCCTGCTAAGTGTGCTACATCTCTTTTCCAGTCAGCTATTGCAGGCCCTTTTGTTGATTTCCATGTTAACGCTATTCTCCGTTTAGCCAAAAATAGAGCCAGATCTATAAATCGGGTGCGTACTGTTCACTTGGGCGGCCTTGGGAAAAGTCCCAGTATACTGGTCTCCATCGTGAGCTCAAGCATGCACACCACTGTTGTCCTCGTCCGCTCCACTACTTCATACCAAAATCAAATCACAATCGTACAGCTCCAGGTCTTATGGATAAAATTTGCGTCGCTATGGTTTCACCTTTGTCAATTGTGCATCTGCGCAGCAAATGTTACCCAAATCCTGTGAGGCGTCATATATGTCCTATGTGTATAGTTAAACTGTATATATTTGAGCCTAGTGTTTCGGGAGAACTTTTTGGGGTATGCTAATATCCTTTTCCATTCCCCGTATGTTATTTCCCCATTCAGGGCAGACACCCATTTATCTCATAATTTTTGAAGGGGGGGTATGTGATAGCTGTTGTAATGCGGAATAAAAAACATTCCACTTGATGGCGTGCCTCGCCCAGAGTGAGTATGGATTGTAACATTCCGTGTGTCTCAGGCTCTTCCTGTCCGCTGCTCACGGTATTCTAAATTTGCGCTTCAGGGCTTCATACAGAAGGAACTGCCCTGGCTAAAGGATGTTACTTTCCATCAAGTCCACCAATGGGGCCAGTACTGACTGTTGATAGCAATCTATATATATATATTACGTACTGGCGGTCACCAGAAGGTAGTTATAGTTAGGACCTAGTTTCCATGGGAAAAGCATTTTTTGTTTTCCCAATAACTCCGGCGCCGGTTGACAAAACTAGTGACCTGCTCCGGTCAGCTCCTGTCTTGAAAGTTTCGGGGTAATTCGTCAAGCAGGGGCCGAGAAAAAAGGGGGGTCCTAAAGCGCGTTTTCCCCATGTTATTTTCCATAGGAAACTTTAGACAAAGCTACAGCCCGAACTGTTGAACGGAATCACACCAAATTTGGCAAAAAGGTAGGTCTTGGTTCAGAAAGAGCCCTTTTCATTAAATGGTGTAAATCCGCTCAGTAGTTCCTGAGAAATTTGAAAAAGAAAAAGTTTTGATATCTAGGGCAGCAGTGGGTTCGCGAACCCTCCCGAACACAAGCTTCACTGTGATTGGCTGCCAACACTCCAAACCAGGAAGTGTTAGCAGTCATCTTGTGACTCGGTAGAACCGAGTCACAAGAAAACAGTGATTTATTTTTTTAAAACAAGAAAAGGGGGCAGGGTAGAAACACCCTGACCACCTAGGCCTGCCCCGTGGGTCCCGCAAGTACCCCCAGGGCCAGAAAAAGCATGTTTTAAAATAATTTTGGCGGAATTCGCGTTTGGGTCACGAATCCTGCCGAAATTATTTGAAATTTAAATGAGGCCCCCAGGTGGGCCAGGTCCTGGGGGCATTGCCCAAATAATAATAGCGGGGGCCTGCGGGGGCCCCCGCAGCCCCGTGGACCACCACCTCCCTGGGGCTTTTGGATAAAAAAATGCGTGGGGGGGTCCCACCCCCCCTACGATGCCCTGGGGACCGCCACCTCCCCGGGATATTTTAATGTATGCAGAGGGAAACGTGGCCCCCTGCAGTCCCGGGGACTGCCACCTCCCCGGGGCTCTGTTTAAAAAAAAAAGTAGTGTGGGGGCAAGAGCCCCCCACACGCCCCGGTGACCACCACCTCCCTGGGGCTTTCTAAATGAAGGGAGGTGGGCTGTGCGGTCCCCTTCCAGGAGCCCTCGATGGCCCTGGGGACAGCCACCCCCCAGGGCCGGCTCCTGCAGTGTCCCGGGGTGCTCACCCCTGGGACACTGCTGTTTGCTATGGCAGGGCGGGACCCGTGTGGCTCCTGCCCTGTCATAGCAAACACTGGTTTGGATTTTGGAAGCGAGAGCAGGTTTCCTGCTCTCGCTTCCAAAATCCAAAGCAGATTGCTTTCCCACAAGGGGAGCTGCATGTTAACAGCTCCCCGTGTGCAAAAGCAATGCCAGCTCCCGCAGGAGACAGGGAGCCGGCAGGGACCGTGGGGGCATTGGGGCTCCCCCCATGGTCCCCAACGGAGTGGCCAGGCCTCGGGGGATGGGGTCCCCGGGGTTAGAAGTGGCCCGGGAGTGGGGCCAAGTGACCCACTCCCATAGAGGGGGGTCCACGCGACCCCCTCCCCTGAAAAATAAAAAAAAATACAATAAATGTATACTGACCATGCCCTGGGGATGGGGTCCCCGGGGCCGAAAATGGCCTCGAGAGGGGGGCCACGTGGCCACCTTCCGGTATTTTATAAAAGATTTAACAAAATAGGGGTCAGGCACTGGTGGATGGGGTCCCCAGGGCGCAAAAAATAGGAAGAGAAAGGGGGCCACACAGTCCCCCTTCTAAATAATAAAAAAAAGAAAACAGCACGCACCAGAGGCCACGCCCTCTCAGTGCATCAATATGCCAACGCGCCCCATGGCACGTTGTAAGTTGGGGAATTAATTTCCCTTGAATACTGGGGGTACCTGGGGGGCCAAGTAGCCCACCAGGAACCTCCAGTATGCGCCACAGAGCTGCGTTTCAGAGAGGTGGTCCGAGGCCACGCTCCTTTTTACACCTCTCTGCAACGCAACCCTGTGGGGCTTACTGGAGGTACCTGGTGGGCTAGTTGAACCCCAGAGACCTTCAGGATTCAAGGGGACTGAATGCCCCAACTTAAAACGCACCACGGGGCACGTTTGCACAGTGGTAAAACAAACCCCAGTGGGCTGATTTTATGTTCTACTAGGCCACCCTCATTAGAAGAACACAATAGACAATAACACATACATCCTAACCATCCATACAAGGTCTCAAATTGGTCAAAAACAGAGGGAAACGAGAAAACCAAAGTAAAAGAAATAGCAATTTAGGATATCCATGACCTATTAGCTACGGGGAACACCTTTAACTCATGCAGCATAGATATACAATGCTGTGAGGAATTTCTTGCAATCTGTGATCCACATACTGTGCAACAGTTGATATAACATAACAAGTCAATGAAGGATCATCCATACAGGTCCCAAATTTCGCATTTGTCCAAGATAGGCAAAACAATGATGATAAATCAAGATGAAAGATTCAAAAGGAGGGGAACTATTGAATGTGGGCGAGAATAGGATGCATTACTGGCTATGAAAGGGGGATGGTGTGGGAAAGAAAATAGGGGGAGAGAGGAGGGAGTGAAATACATTTAGCAAAAATAATATTTTTTAAATATGATACAAACATAACAAAATATTTAAACAATAAAAATAATTAAAAACAAACAACAGTAAACATTAAATACAATATAAATAAAAAGAGCAAAATTGCTCCACTTTCCTCAAAGAACATGGACTTTTAAGGGGTTAGATTTCCAATTCCCACTCATGTCTAGGCAACATTAGAGAAAGTGTTGGACTTCACAATAGTTACATTTAGTATTCCCACTCCACTATCAGCTACTGTGGTCTTTGGAAGGGTTGGATTTTCTATTTCCACTGCAATCTAAGCAACAGTAGGGAAAGTATTAAACTTCAAAGGGGTTACATTTACTTTTCCCACTCCAAAGTAAGCAACAGTAGAGAAGGTGTTGCTCTTTAGAAGGCCTAAATGTACTATTCCGACTCAATTCTAAGCAATAGTAGGGAAGTTGTTGGACATAAAAGGGGTTAAATTTACTATTCACACGCCAATAAAAGCAAACAAATTTAAACACCTAACATCAAAGAATTATTAACAAATATTGAAATAAAATAAATACTATATAAATGGAAAAGAATCACAATTCTATATTATAACAAATCTCAAACACTTTAAAAATAAATAACTTTAAATACAGATCACTTTCGTCCCTAATACCCAATATCATCTTAATAAAAATAACATACAAAATAAAACAATAATAACATTAAGGGGTCGATTCCAATCCCGGGTCGGACAGCTCTCCGAGAGCTGTCCGTAGCCTTACCGTGCGACCGACATGTACCCGTAGCCGGTCCGTCCTGTAGAGGAAGTACAATGCGCATAACTGCCAAAAACACGACCGACACATAGGCTGTGATTCAAGCTTCATTCTCCGTTCAATCAGTACCTCCGAACGCCGAACCGAGTCGCCCGGAAGCAGTATCCATAGCAGTTTCCGCCCTGACAAGTACGATGCGTACTTCCTACGCGCTGGACGGGTCGCCACGTACGGCACGTCACAGCATCCGGAAAACAAGCATATCAGCTACGATTCGCTCCAGAACTCAATCCACGGCTACGAGATGGACCAGCTTGCAGCGGGTACGAGACGGAGCAACAAGCAGCGTGTACAACATGAACACATCATGAATCCCATCGCGCAGGTCATACCAGTACTCTACATCTATGACCGGATCAGGAACCGACGCCGACGGTGCGGGCAGTAAGTCAGACACCTACCACACAAACAAACGACACGTACCCGCAAAATGACACACACACACAGGGGATCCACATCCTGGCCACTAACAGCAGGCCACCATAGGGGTTGCATGGCCAGCACCACCAACACCCCCACCCATAGGGCTCATGTTGCCCATCACTACTGCCACCCCCACCCATAGGGCATATGTTCCCCATCACTACTGACACCCCCACTCATAGGGGACCTGATGCCCATCACAACTGCCACCCCCAGCCATAGGTGACCTGTTGCCCATCACCCCTGCCACCCCCACTCATAGGGGACCTGGTGCCCAGCACTACTGTCACCCACAACCATAGGGGACCTGGTGCCCATCACAACTGCCACCCCCAGCCATAGGTGACCTGTTGCCCATCACCCCTGCCACCCCCGCTCATAGGGGACCTGGTACCCAGCACTACAGCCACACACAGCCATTGGGCATATGTTGTCCATCACTACTGCCACCCACACCCATAGGGGACCTGTTGCCCAGCACTACTGCCACCCCCAGCCATAGGGTGTATGTTGCCCATCACTACTGCCACCCCCAGCCATAGGGCATATGTTGCCCATCACTACTGCCACCCCCACCCATGGGGGACCTGTTGCCCATCACCCCTGCCACCCCAAGCCATAGGGGACCTGGGGCCCAGCACTACTGCCACCCCAGCCATAGGGCATATGTTGCCCATCACTACTGCCACCCCCAGCCATAGGGCTTATGTTGCCCATCACTACTGCCACCCCCAGCCATAGGGGACCTGTTGCCCATCACTACTGCCACCCCTAGCCAAAGGGCTTATGTTGCCCATCACCCCTGCCACCCCCACTCATAGGGCTTATGTTGCCCATCACCCCTGCCACCCCAAGCCATAGGGGACCTGGGGCCCAGCACTACTGCCACCCCAGCCATAGGGCATATGTTGCCCATCACTACTGCCACCCCCAGCCATAGGGCTTATGTTGCCCATCACTACTGCCACCCCCAGCCATAGGGGACCTGTTGCCCATCACTACTGCCACCCCTAGCCAAAGGGCTTATGTTGCCCATCACCCCTGCCACCCCCACTCATAGGGCTTATGTTGCCCATCACTACTGCCACCCCCAGCCAGAGGGCATATGTTGCCCATCACTACTGCCACCCCCACCCATAGGGGACCTGGTGCCCATCACTACTGCCACCCCCAGCCAAAGGGGACCTGGTACCCAGCACTACTGCCACCCACACTCATAGGGGACCTGGTGCCCATCACTACTGCCACCACCAGCCATAGGTGACCTGTTGCCCATCACCCCTGCCACCCCCACCCATAGGGGACCTGTTGCCCATCACTACTGCCACCCCCAGCCATAGGGCTTATGTTGCCCATCACTACTGCCACCCCCAGCCATAGGGGACCTGTTGCCGATCACTACTGCCACCCCCAGCCATAGGGCTTATGTTGCCCATCACCCCTGCCACCCCCACTCATAGGGCTTATGTTGCCCATCACTACTGCCACCCCCAGCCATAGGGCATATGTTGCCATCACTACTGCCACCCCCACCCATAGGGGACCTGGTGCCCATCACTACTGCCACCCCCAGCCAAAGGGGACCTGGTGCCCAGCACTACTGCCACCCACACTCATAGGGGACCTGGTGCCCATCACTACTGCCACCCCCAGCCATAGGTGACCTGTTGCCCATCACCCCTGCCACCCCCACTCATAGGGGACCTGGTGCCCATCTCTTCTGCCACCCCCAGCCATAGGGGACCTGGTGCCCATCACCACCCCACCCATAGGGGACCTGTTGCCCATCACTACTGCCACCCCCAGCCATAGGGCTTATGTTGCCCATCACTACTGCCACCCCCAGCCATAGGGCATATGTTGCCCATCACTACTGCCACCCCCTGCCATAGGGGACCTGTTGCCCATCACTACTGCCACCCCCAGCCATAGGGCTTATGTTGCCCATCACCCCTGCCTCCACTCATAGGGCTTATGTTGCCCATCACTACTGCCACCCCCAGCCATAGGGCATATGTTGCCCATCACTACTGCCACACCCACCCATAGGGGACCTGTTGCCCATCACCCCTGCCACCCCCACTCATAGGGGACCTGGTGCCCAGCACTACTGCCACCCCCACTCATAGGGGACCTGGTGTCCATCACTACTGCCACCCCCAGCCACAGGTGACCTGTTGCCCATCACCCCTGCCCCCCCATTCATAGGGGACCTGGTGCCCATCACTACTGCCACCCCCAGCCATAGGGGACCTGGTGCCCAGCACTACTGCCACCCCCACTCATAGGGCATATGTTGCCCATCACTACTGCCACCCCCAGCCACAGGGCTTATGTTAGCCATCACTACTGCCACCCCCACTCATAGGATGGGTGATGCGCCACACATCCATCATACTCCAATATTAGGTATGTCAGCAAAATACATCCCCCCTAACATCATGACAACAGTGTGTAGCCTGTGACAAATGCCCACAACAGTGATTATGACTTTGAACATATAATGTAACTAACAGCACATGTGTGACCAACAAATGAGTGTGCCCTACACAAGGCAAGCATCACTATAGCACTGTGTCAATGTAAAAAGAAGACCCCCTCACTGTGTAGAACAAAAGTTAAGTGTGGGCTTCCAAACTGCAGCAGATGTTGAGCATTGTGGTGATGGGGTCTAAACCCCCCCTCATCACAGTGACCAAAAGGTAAGTGTCATCATGGTCAAAGCTGCAAATAACAAACAGCATGTATGATCCCTGCTCCCAACACATTAAACACTTCTGGGGCGAAGTAGTGGTTGTGTCCCATTCCCACAGAGATGTGGTGAGGCTAACAGTGCTGTGAAAACATAACACACTCTCGGCCATGTGCAGACAGGCACCACACATAGGGGCTGACAATGCACACAGTGTACAATGACACAAGAGCAGAAGTGACCATCACAAAGCATACACACATCTCGAAAATAGACACACTAATCAAAACAACCTGTGTAGACTGTAGGTGTCAGCTCACAAACTCCCATTCCATGCCAGCAATGGCACATAACAACCAGGATGAATGTGCACAATGATGTGATATGACTCACAGGGACAGCTGGGAAAATCACAGAAACAGCATCCAGACAATGGCCCATGACAGCAATACCAATGCACTGATGCAGATGCACAATCACAAACAGGCAACCTCACACTGCACATCTGACACAACATGTGTGTGTGTGTGTCTCAGTATCCCCAGGCAACTACACAACACATGAGGTTGGTTGAACCACAGTGACACAGATGTGGACACAGTGCCATACAAAAGTAAACGATCATTGGGACACCCTTAGTGGGCAATCAGGCATTGTGAGATGAGATGGAGCACAACAACAGCACTACCCCCAGTGACCGGACATTGGGTTGACACAAGCATGCATGACACCTCCACTGTGATGATAAAGGCAGATGTTGTATAAACTGGGAAACCCAGACTTGTCTCCTGTTCCACAAACGTACATCACACATACACAAACACAAATCACTCAGCATGGCCCCTCATCCATGGACAAACGGGAGCTTGGGGACCATCCATGCAAACATTTACATCAGTCCACCCTCAACACCACACATCCTGAACTGCAACAATGTGCATCTGTGAAGCCCATATGGACAGGTGACATTGCACATGCACCCATGACAAACACAGGAATGCTGGAAGGAACTAAGGTGCACAGGCTTATCACACAAGGACAGTTTACAACCCTGGGGAATAACAGACATACTGCACAGTATTCAGTACCTGGCCATGACGTCAAAGCTCACGTAACCTTCAGAATACCTGCCACAGTCCCAGGACAATGCATAAGCCAAGGAGAACCACAAGGCACATATGCTGACACCGTCCAACATTGCAGCCATGAACCCGACAAGTGGGAGCAGTCACACACACATACACATGTCTCAATCACTGAAAGGTACCACCTAGGGACAACTACATGATATTGCGAATAAACAAGTGCCTTGGAGAACCCTGATTGTGTCCCATCTGTGTCTGACAACATCATCACCACTCAGAACTGACAAATCCCAATGATCATACACCAATTAACAGCAGTGTGTCATGCACCCACACATCTGGTAGCCCCTGGCAAAGTAGTGGGATGAACCCAGTACCACTCAGCAAGCATCAACAACAGGAATATATCAAGGGAACACTGCCTGTGTATGAAAAGGGATGTGAACACACACACACGCTCATACAACACACACCATGGGCCCAGGCTATGTCACAGGACAACACACTTACTTGAGGGGACCCAACTCCTGTGGAAGCCCAGCTGTGCCAAACATATTCACAGCACGTCTCACTCATGTCAGCAGAACACTTCCTCAGTTAGCCATCAGTTACCACACAATGAAGGCTCTGGTCACAACAGCCTGGGTACGGGAGTCTCCACTAAGTCATCTGCACATACTCAAAACATATGTCTAGCAAGTTGCACAGAGGACCCAGTTGCTCCTATACCAATGATGCCCACACCTGTAGGTCCAGTGGTGATGCACACAAAGTCGGTGAAATTGACAAATTGGACAATGGGAAGCACATCATATGTGCATGGGTGCAAGCCAGAGATGTGACCATGCAAATGAAATGGTCACAGAGATGTCCACAAATAGTTGATCATGACACACCCAGGTAGCTGCAAAGGATGACATGGATACCCACCAGAATAGGATACATATCTCATGGACCACATGGAGTACCTCACATCAACACATCAGTATTCAACATTGGAAACCAAGCATTACAGGTGCAAGGGCATGTTAAACATCATCAAAATAATGTACAGCTAAATCAAGTTCACAGGGATGAAGAAAAAAGCTTTATTCAGCATATTAAAAGTTAAACGTCCGTTCAAACAAAAGGCTAATGGCCAGTCCATATCCAAATGCCAAGGAGTGAACTAGAGTGACAACTGTCACACGTTGCTTGCCTGCACTGCTAAGGACCGGGGTCATCCCCTCGGGGGGGGGCATACATGGGGGCAGGCCAGGCACCGCAGGGACAGGATCAGGGCGCAGCAGAAGGAGGCAGTGAAGAGGTGGTGGATGCAGGTGAGACACTTGCAACTGCAGCGGAGCTGACTGAAGTGGTGGGTGCAGTCACAACTGTGGGGCACAAGTCAGATGGGGTGGGTGCCGGCACAACTCCAGTGGGCAGGTCAGATGGAGTGGATTGGGTCCCCACTGCAGTGCCCAAGTCAGACGGGGTGGTCATGGACTCCACTGCAGTGCCTACATCCATGGGAGCGGAATGGGGTGCAGGTGAGGTCGGCAGGACAGGGGGGGGACACGGTCCCCACATCAGTGGCACTAACCGTCTGACCAGGTGTGGAGGAGCAAGTGGTATGGGGGAGGGCCTTAGCATTTTGGGGATAGTGTATCTGTGGGTGGGGGAACCTGGGTCAGGGAGTGGCGGGGGTAACTCTGGAGTGGTGGCCTGGGGGATGGAGGACGAAGACTTTGCCTTGGAGCTGCGTGGTGGCGGGGGGGTCTTGCTCTTCCGGGTCCGGGGGGACTTGTGGGTGGGGGTCTCAGTCAGACTGCGCCTGGGGGAGGGTGTTCAGGTGTGAGGGGCACTCCCCTCTGTGTGTGGGGATTTCCTCTTTCCCTCGTAATCTGAATCTGCTGGGTCGGAGGGGAAGAGGCCAAGGTCACAGAGGAAGAGCTTCTGGGGAGATGGGGTTGCAGGTGAGGCAAGGGAAGGGGGCTGGGAGGGAGAGGTTTCGGAGGACTGCGGAGTGGTTGTGGATGACTGTGTGTGTGTCTGCAAACCATCCCCTGTGAGTGTGGTATCAGTCCCCTGCGCTTGCTTGTGTGCACGTCTAGACCTTGGTTTGGGTGTTTGTGTCTGTGGCTCTGTGAGAATGTGCAGGTGTTTGTGTGCTTGGGACAGGTAGGCTGCTAGGAATCGTGGGTGGTGCAGGGGTAGGAGGGGTGCGGGACTGTCGGAGGAGGGACACTGCTGTCGTCAGGGAGGAGGCCATGGACTGATTGGTCCTCTGTAGGGCAGACATGCCCGATGAAATGCCCTCCATGAACGACACCAGTTATGTCAACAGAATTGTGTGTGCATGGAGGACCTTCAACATCGACGTCTGCCCTAAATGGATCTGTCTAAGTAAGTCCACAGACTCCTCACTCAGGGCAGCAGGGGACACAGGGGCAGGGGGTGCAGTGCCTGGCACAAAGGAGACATGCTCACGAACACGGGAGCCTACAGGGACCTCTGGGATGGGAGCCGATAGGAGGGTGGTGATGGTGGTGGTGGTGGCGGCGACAGCCTCACTAGCTGGGGTTTGGTGACTGCTGACACCCGCCTCCACAAGGGAGTCATCCTCAGAGCTGCTGTGGCCCTCAGCTGGGGGTGATGGTGCTGACGACTCCTCTGTGTCGCTCCACTCGCCCTCCATGCCACTGGGTCCCCCCGACTCCTCTCCTTCTGTCCCTGTCAGGCTCTGTGGCTCCTCCTGGTCCGTGGAGCTGTCCCCTCCTGTGGTCGTGGATGTATCTGGATAGGAATAGGAAGTAAGAGAACAACATCAGTCACCTGCACCGACTGCACACACCACAGTGAGTACATCACATCACAGGGCAAACCCTGGCATCATCTGCTGAACACAGCTCAAATTGCCAACACTGTTTAGAATAAGCCAATTGTCATTCTCAACATCAACCATGGCACACATATCCCTCCTTGACTTGCACACATATGTCTGTTGCATGTTGGATGCTAATAAACCTATGTTGCGACATGCACCACCCACACATTTGGACATGGAAGTGAACATGTAGGAGTATGTCACTATACACACAGCACATCTCTTGCTACTGACTCAGTACAGGTGTCCGGATGAAGGGATGGGCAGAGACTCATTTCACATGTTTGTGATGCATGCCAGCAACACACACTATGATGTTCTCATGTCCTGATGGCCAATGCCACAATGGGGTGCATGGTGCACACTTGAACACAATGCAGGATCACTCATAGCAAGTTATATGCCTTGGCACTGGGATGCCTGGAAAGTCAATCAACACTGTCTCCTGTCACAGGGGCAGGGCATCCAGACAACAACAATATGCACTGACTCACAATCCTAGCTCAGGGGTAAAGCTAACTCTGCAGATGACCGGCGCACTAGCCCATCCCCTGCAAACAACATATACAGGACCCAGAAGACCCCACATCATGCAAATCAGACATATGAGTCTCTGCAAATACAACTCCCTGTACATTAACACATCACAGTCTGCCATCCATGTAACCCAGCTGCATGAAGGACACAGTTGCATACACCATTGTGCGCTGTCAGATGATCACACACCTATATGTCACACAGGTCTTGTCTCTCACAGTCACATCTCAGATGTCCTGCTGACCCTCTGAATCATGGACACCCCAGTTGTACGTAACAACAAGCCACACCCTGCCCTGGGGGCACATGTCACTAAGCACAACCTGTAATTTAATTCACAGGAGTGGGATTACAGAGTGTTTCTAAATGCCCTTGAGGAGGCATGACTGCACAGGTCTCCCTGAAACAGTGTTTGGCCCTGGACAGTAGTCAGGTGGCTAAGCAAGTGTGACATACTTGATATACATACTCCTGAGGCCCCAGAATTGGAGTTCTCTGCTGCATGGGTTTGTTTGGAATACCCCAGCCACATGTGGCGAGTCAGACCAGCAATTGGAACACATATCAAGGGCACACACAGATCACATGTCAGATCCCAGGCATTGGGTAAACAGAGTCACGGGAACAGATGCTGTCCGGTAGATGAAGCATAGCTGACTGCAGGGACACAGTGCCCTAGTGACACAAGCAACAGACTGTAGGGGCCACCCCTGTGGAACAGATGAGGAGGGTGCATCACACAATCGAGGGACCTGAGTATTGGACTACAAGACCTACGTAATGTGGAAGTGTGACCAGGCCAAAAGACTGCAATTAGCATGTCAGACATAGTACACAGATTAGGCATGGACTTACCCCCTTCCTGCTGCTGTCTGGCCTTCAGCTGCCTGTCCAGGTCCAGGAAGACCACCGCCCGTATCCGGAGCATGTGGGGGGTCAGGGTCCGGTGTCCGCCCCTCCTGCGCAGAGGTGACAGCTTCAGCTGGACTCTAGCTATCCTCCGGGTCCAGCCCCAAAGGTCCTGCCACCTCTTCTTGCAGTTGCGGATCCGGCACTTGTAGACCTCCACCGAACGAACTGCCGGGAAATGGTCAGCCATATCTCCTGCTTCTGGTGGGCATCAACCTGTGAGGATGACAAAGTTAAAAGTACATTAACACACATGCCCCATATTTGTGCTGCACACATTTGGATATACATGTCATCATCACAAAGGAAATGAGTTACACAGGTCGTGCAACCATGGGGAAGGACAAATCACCTGCATGTCTGACAGGTTAACAATGCCTGGATAGTTTAAGCTTGCACTAATGCACTTTAGCAGCAGGACACCTGTTCATTACATGTACCTACACACCTTGGGGGATGAAAGTAGTCAGTGAGAATGCTTGCCACTGGTGTACACACTGCTAGTACTGCTAGTCAAACAACATGCATATTTAGGAAGGCAGTGGACTGCACACTCACCTGCTCCCCTGGTTTCCCATAGAGATTGCTGTACTGTGGAAGGAGCCCATCCAGCAGGGCCTGGCTCTCCTCCTCAGTGAAGGCTGGGGCCCTCTCCAGAGTACGTGCCATAGCAGGAGCCAGAGGATGCAGAGACAGCAGCAGTGGTAGCAGGGATGTGGTCCAGTAGCATATAGTGCAGGAAAGTGAGCTCCCTGGGGTCATGCCAGCCTTATATCTGTGCTGCAGAGGCAGAATCTGTGCCATGTGTCCCAAGTGATAGGTCCAACACGGTTGCATTCTATGAATCTGGCCAATCCATGGAAATGTACGACTCGCACACGCCTTCCGCATCGTTCAAATCTTCACCTTCATGAAACACTTGAAATTGCAACATTGTTGTAGGCATCCAACTGAATTTCCAGTGCACAACTCGTACAAGTTTTGAATCCGCATCCGTCTCCATGAAATCCAGAGCCAATGGGTGCGCCCGGCTCGGTCAACTGGCTGTACAACACGTAGTTTGAAAATACACATGCACCCGTCTCCATACGATTCAATGGCCAAGGCGTATGCCTGTCTCAGACCATGCCTGCCCGACGCGTATGCATGATAGTCACCCGTGTCGGACCTCATTGCATTCAATGGCAAAGCGTACGCACGGCTCGGTCATGAACCGTGCAATGCGTACCCATTGTCACCCGTGTCAGAACTCATTGGTGTGACTATTCTACGGATTCAACACACAATTACTTGCCAGGGTCACCTGTGCACACCTACCACACTACAGCATTGGCCACACAGTGTCCCATGGCATGTAAGGCTGCATTCCCTGGGTGTTTGGGGGGGGGGGGCACATTTGGTTTGTTGGGTGGCACTTTTGTGCAGCCACTCCCAGGCTGTGCACATGTACATGGGGGCAGAATCCTTTGTATGTCGTGCACATTACCACTGTGATGTGCAATTGTACAGTAATGGGAATGAGTCAAGGACACAGTTTCATGTTGGATATGTTTGGGGCATGTCACATACAGCCTGAGTCCAGGGGGTGATGGCATGTACATCACAGTGAGACCTGTAGCCACAATACTGATGTGCACCCACAGTCTGTGTGCATGTTGTGTCTCAGATGTGTCTGATCAAATGTGCCCAATGGGTGACAGTCTCCACATCCATGTGGTATATGCATCAACCTTGATGGTGTGTGTGTGTCTAAGAGACGTACATGTAGGGCCTGCAGGAACAACAGTGGCCACTACCTGTGGGACTTACGCTTGCCTTGTACGTGATACGCTATGTCCATGCCAGTGTCGATGTGGCAATACAAGGACCCTGGGTTTCTGCATGGCAAAGATCTGTGAAGCCTGGGAGACATCACACCTCACTTGTCACTGTGGTGTGTGTTTGGAACGTCACAGCAGTTCATAGGTTGGGTGACACAGCCAGATGATTGGCCATTGCACTACATGGGACTCATGTGGACATGTGGAATTGAGATGTGAGGTGATGGTCATGTAGGTGACATATGTGTCATGCACAACAGCACACACCTCAGTGTGCTGCCGAGCGCTGGGAAGGCTACAATTCCACCTTTTGCAAACCACACTCTCCCCGCCCGGAGCAGGACACGCCCACTCCGAGGCCACGCCCCCTAGCAGAGCGTATATAAAGTGCGCTGAGGCGATAGTGCGCCGGTAATCATATTCCTCCTGAGGCACAGCCGGGAGACTCGTATTTGTACAGACTTGGTCGCTTTTAAAATTGAAAATTGTATTTTATTTGCACTTTCCCTCTGCCTCCCACACACGTTTGCTGTGTGCAGGCACCTATCCCTGCGGTAAAAACGAGCGCTGGGAAGGCTACAATTCCACCTTTTGCAAACCACACTCTCCCCGCCCGGAGCAGGACACGCCCACTCCGAGGCCACGCCTTCCTAGGAATCTCAGACTACAAGAATGTGCATGAATAGGAAGCGCAGCGGACGAGCGCAGCGGGTGCGACGATTGCGCGCCGAAGGCGCGCATAAGGCAAGCTCATCTGCGCTCGTCCGCGCCGAGTCCGGGCCCTGGGCCACCCCCCCTGCCCCCCAGCCGTCATCACAAAGAGGCTATACGGCAGCAACCCTCTACAAATTAAGGCCTCCTGTTAATTCATGTCCTCGGCACTCATTTCAAGCCATGGACCTTCCTTCAACTTGTCCCACCTGCTCTGCGTCCCTTAAACCTAACTCGTGCTCAATAGCCACACAGGAATTCCAAATGCTCCTACTAAACTGCCGCTCGCTGCCTAAGCATAGCGCCGAAGTTGCTTTATTGATAGAAGAGCATACCCCGGATATATTGTTCCTTACGGAAACCTGGCTTACCAGTGAGTCCAACCCGGCGATAGTAGAGGCCCTCCCCACCCGCTATCAAATAATTCGGCAAGACCGGCCAAAAGGGAGAGGAGGAGGCCTTGCTATCATCCATAAGGAGCAATATCATTGTCGACTCTCTCCTGAGAGCATCTCGGACTGCGAAAGTATGGGTTTTAACATCAACCTCTCTCCTAACATCTGCTTCTCAGGCACCTTTATTTATCGCCTGCCTGGCCCCTCGAAGCAGTTTCTTCTAACTCTACCATCGATTGTGGCCAGCAGAGTCAGCACCTCCTCTAGCTTTACTGTGCTGGGTGACCTGAATTTACATTTTGACTCCCCGTCGGACCTTTCAGCTGCTATTCTATCAGATGATCTAGCAGCTCTACAACTCACTCAACGTGTCTCTTCCCCCACCCACGAAAAAGGTCATCTACTGGATCCAATTTTTTCAAATTGTTCTGAGATCACAGTGGACCCAGGCATTTCCCTACCCTGGACTGACCACTTTTTAATCCCCTTTAAATGGACCACACCTAAATTCTTTCTTCCGGCCCCCACCATCAAACTCAGGCGAGCCTGGACACGCCTTGAAATTGATAAGTGGTGCACTAAACTGGCTAGCTCTCAACCAGAAATCCAGGATGATCCCACCATAGCAAACCTGGCATATACCAACTGGATCTCCCACACCCTTGACTCTACCCTCCCAATGAGCAAGACTGTACTGAAGCGGCCTCAAAAAACCGCCCCTTGGTACACCCAGTCTCTCAGAGAAAAAAAGCGCCTCTGTAGAAGAGCGGAAAGACTCTGGCGCTTAGACAAATCGGCGGTTAACAAAATCTGGTACCGTGAAACCATCAACGAGTATAAAACTCAAATAAAAGCAGCTCAGTCGACGTATTTCGCCGAAAAAATCCTGAACGCTAGATCTAAACCCAAAGAGATCTTCCAGATTGTTAAAAAGCTAACGAATCCATGCCCTGTGGTGCATGTCGAGAAATCGGTCACCCAATGCAATGACATTGCCGAATTTTTCTATCAGAAAATTAATAAAATTTACTCAACCTTATCCCCTCCAAACATTGTACGGTCTAGTCAACCTAATAACCACCCTAGCCTGCCACATTCCCCCACCCCTTACAGCTTAACTCACTTTCCCCCACTAGACCTCCCCACTTTAGAATCACTAGCCTTCAGGGTCAAATCAGGTTCTCCAGCCGACCCTGCCCCTCCCGACATCCTAATGGCAGCATCCCATACCATCCTGCCCGTTATTAGAGAGGTATTAAACTCTTCCATCTCCTCCGGCACCATTCCACCCGCATGGAAGCAGGCCATGGTTAGGTCACTGATCAAGAAACCCAATTTGGACCCGTCTGATCTGGCTAACTACCGCCCTATTTCTTTGCTCCCTTGGTTGAGCAAGGTTTTGGAGAAACATGTGAACCAACAGTTAGTGAACTACCTAGAGGACCACCACATACTGGATCCCACTCAAACGGGTTTCAGACCTAAGCACGGGACAGAGACCGCCCTCCTCATGGTCGTAGAGGAGGCGAGAAAAATTTTGGATCAGGGAGGATCAGTGGCAGTGATCCTCCTTGATCTAAGTGCGGCCTTTGACACAGTATGTCATGACACCCTACTAAGCCGACTGTCTTGTGTGGGGATCAAGGATAAAGCCTGGGCATGGTTTGAATCCTTTTTGGGGAACAGATCTTTCAGGGTGTTTGATGGCGATTCAGTTTCCTCCAGCAGACCTCTAAATTGTGGAGCTCCTCAGGGCTCCTCTCTGAGCCCTGCTTTATTCAACCTATATATGAGACCACTGGCCAGTGTCGTCCGCCCATTTGGAGTTAAAATCATTTCATATGCGGACGACACGCAGCTGGTGGTCTCACTGACGCAGGAGGCATCTCGAACTGCGCCAGGCGGGCTCAGAGAATGCCTGGAGGAAGTGAGGAACTGGATGTCGTCATCTTCCCTGAAATTGAACGGAGAAAAAACTGAGCTGATGCTCCTAGGATCTTCAGAGCCGGCACCTCTCCCTTCCCTATGGCCCCCATGCCTAGGACCCCCCCCCTACCCCAAAAAATACCATCAAAAGTCTTGGGGTATGGCTGGACAGCTCACTTTCTTTCAATGTCCAAGCCACAAAACTGTCAGCCACATGTTTTGGCATTCTGAGAGTGCTAAATAAAATATTCCCTCTCCTACCCCTGGAAGCCAAACAGGCGGCCATTCAAGGGCTCATTCACTCCCGCCTTGATTTTAACAATGCACTTTATCTGGGTGCACCAGAATACACCCTTCGGAGGCTGCAAACTGTACAGAACAGCGCAGCTCGCCTTCTACTCAAAATCCCGCACAGACACTCAGTGAGGACCGGACTGACTAGCCTCCATTGGTTACCGGTCCGGCAGAGAGTTCTCTTCAAGGCGCTATGCATAGCCCATCAAGCCTTCTGGGACATGGGACCTATCATTACTCGTGATCTAATCACGCACTATATCCCAAATCGTAATCTTCGTTCCAGCCAGACTCTCTTAGCAGTAGTCCCAAGAATAAAAAGATCAAGAACCGGCGGAAGGACGTTCAGGTACAACGCAGCTAAGGCCTGGAATGCTCTACCTCTTTATCTTAGAGCCACCCAGAACCTAACTATGTTTCGTAAGCAACTGAAGACCCACCTCTTTACATCTGCTTGCTAAACTGTTGTTTTCTTCTCTTCCTTCCCCTTCCCTGCTCTCTAGGTTATGATTACCCTAGCGCTTGGACGCCTTCGGGCAACAATTGCGCTTTACAAATCCCCAAGTTTACAGTTTTTACATTGTGTAATGTCATGATCTATCATGTGATATTGAGCCTGGTCATGGCCACATGGGTGGATGAACTGACAATCTTCCTTTGTGCATCTGTGTACTGCAGGGCACCAGCTGTCCATAGACCATTCCCAGACCTTGCAACCATGCAGGAACGCGACTGCATCAGACGGTACCGCTTCACCAGGCCACTGATTGAGGAGTTGGCAGAGCAGTTGGCGCCACATCTGCTACCTGTCCGGACATACCCTACAGCACTGACCCCAGAGGTGAAGGTGATGGCAGCCCTGCACTTCTTTGCTACTGGTACCTTCCAGTACACTGTGGCTACTGCTGGTGGTATGTCGCAAACGATGTTTAGTCGGGTGCCACGTGATGTCTTGGAGGGGATGTTGCATTTCCTAGACCTGTACATCAAGTACCCGAGCCCAGCTGAACTCCCTGAAAAAAAAGGATGCCTTTTATACACTGGGGAGGATGCCGAACGTCATCGGATCTATTGATGGGACACATGTGGCCCTTATACCACCACAGGCACATCAGCAGGCATACCGGAACAGGAAGCACTACCACTCCATCAATGCTCTGGTGGTATGTCTTGCTGACATGTCTATCACACATGTGTGTGCACGGTTCCCTGATTCGGCGCACGATGCCTACATAATGAGGAGTAGTCGCATTGCAACGCTGATGTCACAGATGCCAGCTCAGCATGCATGGCTTGTCGGTGTGTACTGACTGTTTCTCATTGTGTGTGTTTGTCAATGTTGTATTCCACACTCCTACAAAACTCAGCTACTTGTTCAATTTTGTGTGTGTAGGTGACTCCGGATACCCCAACATGCCGTGGTTGCTGACACCCCTCCGGAACCCTGTGACACCAGCCGAGATGCGCTACAATGAGGCACATGGTCGGAGCAGGAGGGTGATTGAGCGGACATTCGGCCTCCTGAAAAGCTGCTTTCACTGCCTGGACAAGACCGGAGGGGCCCTCCCATATGAGCCTGCAAAGGTGTGCAAAATAATCCTTGTATGCTGCATGCTACACAACATGGCAGTGCGGAAGGAGGGGCCTCTCATCCAGGATGACGATGACCAACCTCCGGCACCTGTGGAGGATCCCAGCCTGGGCCAAGATGCCAGTGATGATGAGAATGAGGGTGACGTCCGCTCACAGCTCTTCAACAACTTCTTCACCTGAATGTGAGTTTCCAGGGTTGTTATGTCAATGTATGGAGGTAGCCTGGAATGTGTTGTGGCTGCTCTGTTGCTGTCTGAGTGTGTCTGTGTGCCACTTGACTGGATGCGTGCAGTGATGTGTCCATTCAGGTGGTGTGTACTCCACAATAGGGTAGTACTGCTAACTTGTTTTTGTGTAGGTTTCTTGCGACATGTTTTGTGCATGTGCATTGCATTTCTCTCCTGTTCTGCTGTGCTTTTGACTGTGTCTTGTGTCTGTCCTTCCCAGGGTACTTTGCCTGTTGTTTGGTCAACACTGACCCCCAACGCCCAGAATCCAACACCAGTGTGGAAGTTGTCAATTCCCATCAACTGATGTACCACACATCCCTGGACTTCAATTCTCCAACACTTTGTGAGCGTGTGTCCACTGTTACGTAGAATTACCTTGCAACTATTGTGGAATAAACATGTTGCTGATGTGTAATGAACCTGTGCTATGCTTTGTTATGTGCGTTGTCTGTCTTCCCACATCTGACTGACATCTGCTTACCTCACCTGTGGACTTGTTACCACTGACTGGGGTTGGTGTTGTGTCTGTGCATGCCAATGTGTTTCAGGTCAACAACATTGTGTGGGATGAGTTACATGGACATGGTGAGTATGTGTTGTGGTACCATAGTGGTGTGTCTCCCTCACATGTGTCACATCACCATGACTCACATAACGGTGATCACATTGCTGTAGTATTTGGCATGCACTGTGTTGTTTAGCAGATCGACATCTCCATGACACATGACAAGTTGGAATCACAACAGAGGCAAGTATGGTGTACTGGTGAGTTTATTTTTGAACATGTGTGAGGAAAGTGCACAGGATGGTGGGTGCTGTACATTGGGTTTGGAATCCAAAGTTCACATTAGATTTGGAAGTGCTGGTAGATTAAATGTCCAGAGTAAAGTCCACAGTCATCTGCTACATTGGCCCAACATGAACCCTCCATGTCATGTGGGTGATTGTACATGGTGAACGGGTTGCGCACAAAGAACATTGTCCAGAACAGGTTTAGAGGCCCTGGGGGATGTGCTGGGACATCTGCCTCTCACATCTCCTTCTTCGGATGACCCATCTTCTTCCTGGGGGAGGGATCCTCAGCTGCAGGCCTCTGCGGTGCAGGGGACTCTCCGCCAGAGTCCTCCTACCTCCCTGTGGCGCTGGCAGATGCTGTTGCAACAGATGTTGTGGCCACACAGGGAGGTGTGGACAGGTTTGTGTTGATCTGGCGGAGGCATTGGAGTATGTCCTGATGCACCGCAGTAAGGACATTCCACTTGGCCTCCATGCGGGCATGGTGGGCAGCCTGCTCCTGTTGCATGTCCTTGAGGATCCCCACTACCTGGCCAAATTCTCCGGTGCTATCCTGGTACGCATCTATGATGCGTGCCAGGTGGGAGTCATCACGCAGTCCAGACCCCTCTGCAAGGCGCGCCCTCTGCCTCCCACCCCTCCCAGCACCCCTATCTACATGGGCAGGACCAGCGGCGGGACGCACAGGTGACACTGGGACCCCTTGGGTGGTGTTGCTGGTGGTGTTTGCTGTAGCTTCCGGGGGGTCCTGTCTCCCTGTGCTGTGGGTGTTCAGTGGCCTTGGTCTGTCCGTGTTGGCGGGAGTGCCCTGTCGGTTTCAGAGCTCAGTGTCCGCCAGAGTCTGGGACTGGGAATCCTCTTCATTTGGTGCTGGGTGCCCAGCACCACCTGTGTTTGATTGTGAGTTATGTTTCTACATGCATCGATGGTTCACAAACATGACATTTTCTATTTTACGAACAGATGCCTGCCTGTACACTGCTTTTTCCCAGCTTGTCACGGACAGAATTTGATATTGTTGTTGCCCAGTTCCCAGCATGGCCTTGTGCTCCCCACAACAGAGCCCAGTGTCAGACATCCTGTCAGTCCCTTCCCACTCCCTGTGAGGCGAGTATGGTTCAGTTAGAACTTGCTGGGCAATGTGGGTGGGTGTAGATTGTCTGTGACTGCAACTCCCATCATGCTCCTGGCTACACCCCCCTTCCCAGCATGCCCATACTTCCTTCCTCTTGACTCTGCTTCCCTGTGAGGTGGTGTGACAGCAATGGCAAGATGGCAGACTGTGAAGTCCTGGTGTTTGTTGTTGCCCAGTTCCCAGCATGGCCTTGTGCTCCCCACAACAGAGCCCAGTGTCAGACATCCTGTCAGTCCCTTCCCACTCCCTGTGGGGCGAGTATGGTTCAGTTAGAACTTGCTGGGCCATGTGGGTGGGTGTGGATTGTGTGTGACTGCGACTCCCATCATACTCTTGGCTACACCCCCTTCCCAGCATGCCCATACTTCCTTCCTCTTGACTCTGCTTCCCTGTGAGGGGGTGTGAGGGGGTGTGACAGCAATGGCAAAATGGCTGACTGTGAAGTCCTGGTGTTTGTTGGTGCCCAGTTCCCAGCATGGCCTTGTGCTCCCCACAACAGAGCCCAGTGTCAGACATCTTGTCAGTCCCTTCCCACTCCCTGTGGGGCGAGTATGGTTCAGTTAGAACTTGCTGGGCCATGTGGGTGGGTGTAGATTGTCTGTGACTGCGACTCCCATCATACTCTTGGCTATACCCCCCTTCCCAGCATGCCCATACTTCCTCCCTCTTGACTCTGCTTCCCTGTGAGGGGGTGTGACAGCAATGGCAAGATGACTGACTGTGAAATCCTGGTGTTTGTTTGGCTACAAGTGAAAAGAGAGCCCCTGTGCTTTACACAGCAGCACCCAGTATGGTGTATCTTTTGCTGATATACCCGGTGAGTTGTGTGGAGTTTGTGTTGAGGGGTGTGTGTGTTTCCACATGCTGGTAAGTATGGTCAGAGCTGTCAGTCCTCCTTCCCACCCGGCCAGACATCCCACCATGAAACGTGCTTCCATTGTGGGGTGTGAAAGTTGTCTTTCAGGATGTCAGTCAGTGGTGTCCTGCTTTTAATTTGCGCACATGCCCTAGAAGGGCCTTGTGCTCCCCACAGCAGGAGCCAGTGTCAGCCATCTTGTCAGTCATTTTCCACTCCCTGTGATGTGGGCATGTTTCAGAGAGGTCTTGACGGGCCAATCAGGAGGGGGAGCATTATCTGTGACTACAGGCCCCATCATGCTCTTGGATACACTCACTTCACCTGCATCCCCACAATTCCTTCCTGTCAGTCAGCTACACTGTGAGGTAGTGTGTTTGTGGTGGCAAACTGTCTGGCAGTGTCTATTTAGCTTTGTACCACTGCCTTGCTCTATTTGTTTGTAGGTTGGTGCATGTCATGACACAGTTCCAAGTCACTATGAGATGGCAGGTATTGTGTTTGTCTGACTGGCATACACATCTTGGGTTGATTATCTAATGGTTACTGTAGCTTTGCTTGCGGTGCATGGTTTCACTGTCCCCTTGCCACACAATCTTGGGTATGTTGTTTGTGTACTCACTATGTCTGTTAGCCCATGGACGCTCTCTGGTGGTAGGATGTCCCGCACCTTCTCCTCCCAGGTCCTGAAGTAGACTGGTTTGGCAGGAGGGCCACCACCGGTGCACTGATTTAGGGCGTGATCTTTTTCGATGAGTTTCTTGACCCTCCTGCACATGTCATGCCACCTGTTCTGGATATCGTCCTTTGTGCGCCTTGCTGGTGCTTGAGCATTCACCTTGTCCACAATCCTCGCCCATATCTTGGATTTCTGTGACATGGGGGTCCTTTGGACCAATGTACCAAACAAATGTGGCTCTACTCTGATGATCTCATCTACCAGCACTTCTAACTCACTATCTGTGAACTTTAGATTCTTCTTTGGGGGCATGGTGATGGGTGGTGGTGGTGAGGGATGTGTGTGTGAGGGTGCAAGTGAGGGTGGGTTGGTGTTGGTTTTGCTGGCTGTATGTGTGTGTGCTTTTGGATGAGGTGCTGATGGTGTGTGGGTTGTGTGATGGGTGAGTTGTGAGTGTGTCTGTGGTTGCTGTGTAATGGTGCTTGCTGCTGGCTGTGTCACCTGCTTGCAAGGGATGATGGTAGTGATTGTAGTCCTTTGTATAGTTGGAGTTGTGGATGTGTCTTTGTCCCAGTTTTTTTTAAATTTGGTATTTATTGGCTTTGTGATTGCTTGTTTGGTCCTTTTTTTGTCTTTTTTCCTTTGGGTTTTGTGGGCATGAAGGAGACGTTCATCTGACGGAAACGGACGCTGATGTTGGCTCGTGCGGGCTTCTCCGCCTCGTTCACGCTGCTTATCTTCTGTGTTTCATACGCGTCGGTCGCAAAGGTCTCTATTGCTTGTGGGCCCACTTGTCTGTGCGTGTTGGGCGTGTGACTTGGTCTCCGTGCGAGTCGGTCTGGTTTTACACGCATTGCATCGTACTGCGCCTATCGGACATCGTGGGTACAGGTCGGTCGGGTTCATTCTGGGTTCGTGTCGGTCGGTGAAATTCGTGTCGGTTTTCCGGACGGATCACTATTTTCCCTACGGCTCGGTCGTACGGCTTGTATTCCGTACGTGTCGGTTGTAATTCACACGCGTTGCATCGTACTGCACGGGTCATACGGTGCTGGTCCATGTCGGTCAGTATCCGGTCAGGGTCCGTGTTGGTCAGCTCGTTTTGCGGCCGGAATCAGAATCGGCCCCTAAGGCTCATATTTATCAAGGTTTTGTACCCCCCCTGGCGTCTCGCAAGGGGCGCAAGGGAGACGCAAAAAGTAAGTGAGATTACCAACCCATGAAAGGCACCGTGCATGGTAGTGTGGCTTGATAAATCTAAAGTAACGCAAGGCAGCACAAATCTCTGCCTTGCATTACTCTGTGGCAGGGAGGTGCGCTGTGGCTGGAGGGTGGGTGGGTGTTAACATCCATCTACCCATGCAATTTGACACATTCCCAGATTTACCAACACTGGTAGACCTGGGAATGCGTCAGAATAGTACACCTACCCACCAGAGGGACAACGAGAAGAACTATCTTGCATTGTGCAGCACACTTAGAAAGAGGAAAATGCCTCTGAGGATTATTTTTTGGCAGGAAGGTGCCTCTTCCTGCACAATAACAATCCTGCCTACAACGCAGGCACCCTTGCACCATGGTGCCTGCATTGGAACTAGACAGCAGTTTGTGCGCCAGTACATGCAGATAGCAGCCATGCAGCATATAATGTTAAATATGGCACATTCCTGCCCTCTTCCTTTCCCACAGCGCAACGCAGCAAGGTGGCTTGCTGCATTGCGCTGTGTGAAATATTGATAAATATGGGCCTAAATTACTACGTAAGTTAAATAAATAAACTGTAAAACAATAATAAATATTTTTAGAAAAAAACACTTATCAATCAATTAATAATTATTTCAATTTAAAACATAATTGACATAATAGAATTAATTACAAATTATTATAATCAATAATAATTTTAATATTCAATTAACTAAACAATGAATTAAAACATTTGAATTAAATAACTTTTCACCCTATACTCCTACAAATGCAACAACACAGAACTGAAATTTTAATTACTAAATAAATATACAAAAACACTATAAATCACAATATATTCTTAAATAATTAAAATAATAGTTAATCAAAACATTTGAAAATTATGAGCCAATTAAATATTTAAATGACATTAAAAAATTAAGAAATAGATCAAATATACAACTAATTAACATCCTGGCCTATTCCCAAAGAAAGCCTACAACTGACTACTTATATCTAAATGACTAATTCCAGTTAAAACAAAAACAACACAAAGGGACTAATTACGATGTTGGTCGGAGTTGCCTTCGACTAACACCGTTTCAGAGAAGAAACCGCCCGACCATAGGTCGGTGGTTCCGACAACCCCATCAGGATGCAATCGCACATGGTGCGGTCGCAAACTTCTATTTTTTAATGGGAGCTTGTGCGGGGGCCAAACCACCCGCAGCACAAGCTCCCACTGTAAAATGGAAGTTTGTAAACATCCTTACAGTGCCTGCCACACGGTGCAGGGATGTTTAGGGGGCACCTAAGGTGCCCCTAATCCCAATTGAGGAGGGCCAGGGGGGAAGTGTGCCCTGCTAGGGGCCCCCAGAGTCAGTTTCCAACAGCCAATCCATGTTGGAAGGGCCAACATGGGTTGGCTGTCAGAAACCGACATAATTCCGATGGCGGAAATGCCATCCTTAAGGGAATATGAGCGCTTTCCACCTGGCCGTTGGTCGGAACCGCGCCGGATACCGCGCTGATTTAAACTCCAACCGCCATCATCATACTACGGCGGTCAGGCATTAAACCTACCATGTCGGTCAGAAAGCCTCCGACCAGCGGATGACGGCTTTCTGAATGACATCATAATCTGGTCCTAATTGTACTTTATTAAATAAAATAACAATTCATATATTTACAGAAATAATAACCAATTAAATAACATTAAGAAATTAATTAACAATAAAAAATAATAATGTAATCATATTCCCACCCAATTCCTCACAAACCCAACAAACCGCTACTACACTATATATGTCATTAAATTAAAATAACAATTGCACATTTAAAATTACAAACTATTAAAATATAGGAAAGAGTACCACTGGGCGCGAATTGAGGCTTGAAGTGGAGAAACGGCAACAACAGTTTAGGCAAGGAAAGAATCAAATATTCTAGGAAGAGAGGCAGGAGGAGATAAATGCTGATGGGATGAATGCGGAGAGAGATGGAGATACTGTAAGATCAAATTCAACCTTTGTATGTTGTCATGTCAAGGAGGTTATGCCTCCCTGAGATATATTGTTGGCTACTGGCCTGTGCTCCACCCCTCCCGCATGCCTTATAAGATAACCCTAGAAATTACATTCTACTTCCTGTTCTCTTTCTCTCATAATATATGTATTGCTGAATCTTAGGTGTTCCTATGTGGTACGTTGTTTTAGGTCTTTGTTGTGTTTGAGTGTTACTATACTATTACCCAGCTATACACAAAGCTTGTGGCTGCGCTCCTGCCAGTATGGTGAAGGATTCTCTCTTGTGGCAAATTGTTCTTTTGCTGTGTGAATGGATCAGGGGGTATATCATGATGGGCTGCACTGGCTCAGCATAGAGCTGAGTGCTTACTTTATGACCCTGGCACCGTGTTAAGTGATTTCATGTAACCCAATATTTTTCTTAGTTAGTACATTATTTTAGACAGCACAGCTAATAAACCAATAGAGGCAATGCGTACTCACTGATTCTCAGCTGTGCTGTCTGAAAAATAAGCCTAACTAGGAGTAATAGCGGGTCACTTTACACAGAGCAGACGCATAAAGATAGGCACTTCATGACACTGTCACAAGGGAGCTCATTACAGGGTTTTAACCCTACACAGTTTGTGGCCATCACCGAGTCTGATTAGGTCTTGCCTAGACAGAACATGGGCTGTCTCTTCAAGACCTTTTGTTTTCTATTAGTGGACTTAGAGACTTACAGGCACATGCATCAACGTTTTTTGCAAGCGCAAACTGTGCGATTTTCAAAAATCGTCAGTTTGCGCCCGCAAAAAGGCCTTTTGCGATGCATCAAAGTGTAAGGCACTCACAATTTAAGAAATCGCAATTATTGCAATTTCTTAAATTGCGATTACATTTAAGGAATCGCAATTTGCGATTCCTTAAATGCAATGATTGTACCCCTTAGAAACAACGAATTCGCTATTTGGGGCCACAAAATACAGAGAAATTACTCTGGTCTGTATTTTGCAAAGCCCTTGAAAAATGCACTAAAGTGCATTTTTCAAGGTTTCACACACACATACACACACATGACCTTAAGGCATGTATGTGCACAACATGGGTGCACATCACAATTTCAGGGGTGCAACAGGGTGTCATTTTGACACCTTTGCACCCTTAAAATTGCATGCGCAATTTGCGAGTACTTTCCCATTCATTCCTATAGGCCTGAATGGGAAGCAATTCCTTATTTGCGACTCGCAATTTGCGAGTCATAATTAAGGAATGTTTAGAAATCGCTATTTAAATAGCGATTTCTACATGCATAGGCTTTTGAGAGTCCCTAATTGCGATTCCTTAATAATCGCAATTAAGGGCTCGCAAAAGTATTTCTTGATGCATGTGCCCCTTTGAGACTTAGAGACGACCCATCATACCATTGGCTTAATGTTCACTCTCATTTACTTGCTTATTTACTGGCCAGCTGATGTACGGATCTTTCTTCATGTGTTTGTCCCTCTCCAAGAGCAAGGACACATTGCTTTTGTACTTCCACTGCTCATTTTTGTAGGTGCTATTTTTTTCTTTGTCTTTAATCACCCTATCAGAGTGTGTCTTTTTCAACTAGCTCCCCCTTTCACTGTCCATCTTCTTGCCCACGTCTATGTTGTAAATGTCGCTTGCCCCCACCCACCCACACTCATGCAGTTGTTTCTGTGGCTTGCATTCTCATTGTCTGTGTTGCTTGCTCCCATCCTCTCTATCTCCTTCTGTTGTTCCCCATGTTGCTTGTCCTTTCTTCTGTTACCTATGTTACTTGCCCCCATCTACCACTCTCCACTCACTGTTGTCCTTGTTGCTTGCCCCCACACACTCTCCCTCCTATTGTTGCCCATGTTGCTTGGCCCTAACCCACTCTACCTCCTTCCATTGTTGCCCATGTTGTTTGACCTCCTCTACCCATTCACCCTCCCTCTGTTGTCCGGTTGCCCCTCCAACCCTCCATAACCAAAAATTAACACAATGACGAGGACACCGCTGGCTGCTTATCACTTTTCTCCCCCACCCGGACTCCATGTGGCCTCCCCTCTCTGTGTTGCCTCCAACCTCATCCTCTCTCCCTCCAGCAATAAAAAAAGACACAGCTGGCTATGTCATGGCGCTATTTTTTACTTTCAGCCATGCTGTAGAATAACCGCGCTGGTGTACAACCTGGCTAAAACAATGTTGAAGCCAATACCTCGCGAAGGCCAGACCTATTGACTTTGCCAATGATTGTTTTTATATAGCAAGAACAAAAATGGGTGTGGCTCTAATCAGCAAGGCTGAGCCCAATGATATAAAGAACAAAATGATTGCCAATGCTGATAAACAATTTAAGGAATAAATAGAACGCGGAGGAACAGCAAAACAACCACGTCTGTACTAATTAATAGTGTTTATTCAAAGAACATCTTTTTAGATTATTCATTTAAATTCATACATAAATACTTTAAACATACCAGAGAAACAGAAGCACCACAGTAAATCTTTACAGAAAAACATATACCACAGAATTGACAGCAATGACTGGACTGCCAAATTGGCAGATAATCTCATTCACAAAATTCCCTAAAAAACATTCATACAACATTCCTCATTCATCAGAAAAACACTCATTCACACAAAAAAAAACCTTTGGTTCCCAGTGACAACAGTTTTAAATAAACCAAAGGACTGGCCAAACACGGAAAAGGATTAACCAATCTAATTGACTGTGCATCTATCGTATTAATGGTCAAGCGTTTTGCAATTTTTTAAAACATCATTTACAATGCACAAGAGACAGCAATTTAACCAGTGTTTGGTAAAAAGACGAAGAAAAAATGGTCTACGCGTTTCGAACCCACAATTGATTTAGACGAGGGGTTCTCTGCAGGACCAAGGCACTATAGAAATAGAAAAAGAAAGAGAAGACTTTTACTTAGAATTCTAGAAAAACTCAAGAGCACAGCGACGTTAAACGTCTCCCAATTGTGGCAGTTCTTACTAAAATCTCAGCTCCCTTGAAAGTGCCCTTTTTGTATTCTCAACTAGAAACAACTGCAAATAAAAAGAATAATAACAAAATCGTAAAAAAGATGAAAGAATCAGTCAGGGCTGTATTTTATTATGGTCTTGAAAAACAAAACTCGAGCAGGACCAGACTTACTCAGACACTGAAGAATGCTCCCGTGGTGGAAAAATGAGACTACTGCCTCGGATGGTCTATTTTCATTATGGCCGACTGAATGGAAAAGCAACCTCTCAACTGTAAAATAAACGGAAGACAGATTTTTCTTCTAGACTAGGCGGGGGCGAGTGGCTCTGAACAAAGCAGCTGGGGGGGAAATCATCAGCCATTCAAGGTCTCTATCTTAATGTACGCTCTTTACCGAAACATGTCACTGAAATCTGGGATCTGCTGGATAACGTTAAGCCAGATTTATGTTTATTTTCGGACGCTTGGATTAACGATGAAAATATCTCCTCGTTAATAATGGCTTTCCCAGGAGAATACTCTGTTATACGTTTGGACAGAGTCGGAAAGAGGGGTGGAGGTCTGGCTATTGCAACACGCCCCCCGTACCATGCAACAATTCTGGATAGGGTTTCCTCCCTCTCTCTCGAACTATTGATTTCCCGAGTGCAGCAAGCTCATACTTTTGAACTGACAGGAGCCCTAGTTTATCATCCTCCAAACAGTGAAAAAAAGGGCTTTTGCACCGACCTTTCTGAAAGATTGGCCCCTTTCACATTACAGTCAACTAAATTCTTATTGGTTGGGGACTTTAATCATCATTTGGAAGTTCTTTCCAATGGCGATTCAGCAAGTCTGCTTGCAAGTATGGAATCCTTTGAGCTCATCTCCAGAGTTACCAGCCCTACCCATCGGGCCGGCCATACTTTGGACACTATCTTCTCCAACATGATGGATTTGAGAGTGGATCCCCCGATGGAAGTGGACTGGACAGACCATTTCGCACTTCGCTTCCGTTGGAATGCGCGGAGGCCGCTTAAACGACCTAAGCAGCGCATGGAACCACGTAGAGCATGGAAAAGAGTAACGGCCTCCTCCTTCAGCTGTAACTACTCCCTTCCATCTTTTGGCGAGACTGATTGTGATGTAGCCCTAGAGAGAGTTGAAGCCTCTATTATTGAGGCTCTTGATGTGATTGCACCAGTAAAATTGATATGAATCTCGTCTAGAATAGCCCCTGCGCTATGGTACACTGCAGCCTTAAAAAAGGAGAAGGCTAGTACCAGATCCTTAGAAAGAAGATGGCGAAAATCTAAAGCAGTAGCAGATAGAGACAGTTATCCTGAAGCTCATAGAACCTATCTAAATAACTGTAATAAGGCTAGGAGAGCTCACCTAGGTACTCGGATTATGGAGGCCAAGGACTCTTCACAGGAACTCTTCAGGATTTTGAGAGAATTTACCTGCCCGCGGACAAATGATTCGCTCCCGCCAGCTAGGCAGGAGTTATGTTTTGCATTAGCGGCACATTTTACCGATAAAATTGACACGATTTATCGTTCTTTTGAGGGAAACAAAAATTTAAATGATAGTCAGGTCCTTAGGCTAGCTTTCTGTTCACCTAGCCTAGATGACTTTCCTATCATCACAGTTGCTCAGGTGGGGGCTCTGTTGGCTAAAACCAAGTCAGGATCATTCCTGGATTCTCTGCCACCTAGGGTCATGAAGGAATTGTCTCCTATCCTTGCAGAATCTTTGACAGTCATCTGTAATATGTTGTTAGCAGCAGCTACCTTCCCGAGTAAATGGAAGGTATCTTGTGTTAAGCCACTACTTAAAAAGGTATCAGCTGACCCCACAGACGTTCAAAATTATAGACCTATTTCTCTTCTTCCTTGTTGGTCTAAAATCATGGAATCTATTATAAACTGTCATCTTTCTAACTATTTAGAAGTGAATAAGCTATTAGATTCCACTCAGTCAGGGTTCCGTACATCACATAGCACTGAGGGTGCTGTGCTCGAAGTTACGGATTCTATCAGGCTGCTGCTCGATGGGGACTCTCCGGTCATGCTGGTGTTGCTAGACTTGTCGGCAGCTTTCGACACCATCTCCCACGGTATACTGTTAAGTAGATTGAGGGAGGTGGGTGTCGGCGGCTCAGCTTTTAAGTGGTTTCAGAGCTATTTATCTGATAGATCCCAATCTATCCACTTGGGGTCTTGCGTGTCATCTTCAGTACTGGTGGGTAAGGGGGTGCCACAGGGCTCTATTTTGAGCCCCACATTATTCAATCTATATGTGGCCCCTCTAGCGTCAATCATCAGGAACTGTGGCTTTGAGGCCATCTCATACGCCGATGACACGCAGTTGATCATAAACATCGGAATTGATCCCGTCTCAACGAAAGTTAAGTTTGCAGCCTGTATGATTAACATCACTGACTGGATGAGGAGTCATTTTTTACAACTAAATTCCTCTAAGACTGAGATTCTCCTGTTTGGCAAAGCTGCGGATCTTTGGACTCCTGACTGGTGGCCACCAGGGCTGGGTTCAGCCCCCATCCCTAGAAGTTGTGCGAGGAACTTAGGGATTAGCTTAGATAACCAGCTCTCAATGGAGACTCAAGTGAAATCTCTGGCTTCCTCTTGTTTTGCAACCATGCGGATGTTGAGGAAGATTTTCCCTTGGATCCCGCTGAGTGCTAGAAAGACCCTCATCCAGGCACTGTTAATGAGTCGCTTGGATTATGGCAACTCCTTACTGGTTGGAATCAGGGAGGTCCTATTTCCAAATTGCAGGTAGTGCAAAATACCGCTGCCCGCCTTGCTTTTGATAAGCCTGCGCGAACTCCCTCTCTGCCGCTTCTACGCCAACTACATTGGCTGCCAGTAAGGAAACGGGCCACGTTTAAAATGCTGTGTCTGGTTTTCAGGTCCCTGCATGGACTGGGGCCGGTTTATCTCACGGATAAACTTAAATGGTATCAGCCCACAAGGCAGCTTAGATCTAGCAATCGCAAAACATTGTGTGATTATAAAATTAGGAAGGTAAGGATGGGGGGGTCGTACCTTTTCTTACTTGGCCCCCAAGCTATGGAACAGCCTTCCTGAATCAATTCGCCAATGTTTAAACTTGGCATTATTTTAAAAAAATGCTTAAAACATGGCTTTTCTAATTGCTCTTCCCCTTTTTGACCGCTGATCTCTTTTTCCAGCGCCGAGCGATCCCTTTGGGGATGATTCGTGCGCGACATAAGTGACTAAAATAAATAAAGAAATAAAGCATTGCTTATTATATCGGATACAAACATACCTGGCCTGAACTTGAGGCAGATAACCGAAATACCTAAGAGTCCCCGGGACTCCTTCCTGGAACTGACAAATCTCAAAAACGGCAGAAGGAAAATGGTTTACTCGAAGTTCGTACGATACAAAAAATTGAAGAAATGAGATCATTCAGCCTCGGCACGAGCGGACCAGAAGCAATCGACAATATTTACTTGATTAATGGAGGAGGCTCAATTCGTAGCGCGTTTAGACCGACAATTGGGAATCCAATTACGGCTGAATCGTCGCTTCCGTGTCCCTTCTAAACGACATTCTGGGGGAACTCGGAATTGTGGGAAAAGTAGTTTAAAATCCACACATATTAGAAGCAGTCCACTAAATCCATCAAAATGGCTCAAAATTATGTTGTTTAAATCGAATACGATGCGCATAGGAAAATAAAGTTTATTTGTGGAAAACTTAGGATCCATTGCTAAATAACGGTCTTGTGGATCACGTTGTACGATAAATAGAAAAAACAAAGAGCAAGCAAATTTTCATGTGCCGTTATTGGACAAAATCAGGAACACATCAAGCAATATATTTGATGGCTCACTAAGAAAGCTTCAGGAAAATGTCCGCCTGGATTAGAGAAGTCGTTCATTGTTCTCTGCCATGCTTCAAAGCCTGTAGATTTCCGACAGTTCGTTTAATCCTGTAATAGCAGTATCAAATTTAACGATCAACATTGCTTCACGCTGTGAAAGCTTTGACTCCAGGTCGCCTCCTCGAGGGTCACGTTCAACTTTAGAGATAACTGTCCAATGGAGATCTTTTTCCGTATGCATCTTTTTTTGCAAATGGTTAACAAGCGATGAAGTCTCGACATTCCTCCTTATCCGAGACTTGTGTTGCGTTATTCTATGGCGGACCTCCTGGTTGGTTTTGCCGATATACAGCATCGGACAAGGACACATAATTCCATAGACAGCATATTTAGTCTTGCAATTCGAAAAAGGTTCGTGTCTCCAATGAATGCCTTTATAGCAGAATAAGACTCCTTCAATCATTTGATCGCAACATAGGCATGTGCCACATTTGTGATGTCCTTGGATAGGTGTTAAACCCATCATTTGTCTTAACGTTGGTACAACGTTCTTTTTGGATGATGCTCTGACTATATGATTCGCAAAACTTTTTTCTCTCTTAAAGTCTTTTATGTATTGCCTAAAGTCCACAAGAACGAGACTTGCCCGCCAGGCAGGCCGATAGTCTCAGGGTGCGACTCCTTGAATGAGCCAATTTCAGAGTATGTGGACTATTTTTTTAAACCATTCCTGGTAGAGGTTCCATCTTACCTCCAAGACACCACAGACTTTATGAATAAGTTGGATGATGTCCCTTTTGAAACAGATGAAGATATAATGGTGACACTTGATGTCACTTCATTATATACGCAAATCCCACAAGATGAAGCCTTGGCTGTTTTATCGTATTTTTTGGACAAAAGACCTAGACCAGTGAGGGTACCTACTGAATTCATTATTGAATTGGCAAGCTTTGCTCTAAAAAAAAACTTCTTCACTTTTGGCAGTGAGTTCTTCTACCAGACAAAAGGCGTGGCAATGGGTTGTCCATTTGCCCCAGAACTGGCAGTCCTGTACATGTCTATGTATGAAGATAAATTCATTTACAACAATAATCCGTTTAAACAATACATTTCTACCTGGTTGCGGTTCATTGATGACATCTTTTTGGCATGGTCAGGAAATCAAGAACAACTGACGCAGTTTTACAACTGGCTTAACCAAAGATCTTTGGATATAAAGTTCAGCATCAATTTTTCATCTTTAAAGATACCATTTTTGGATGTTGAAGTTTATCCTGCTGATGGACGTCTAGTGACTACACTATACATAAAACCTTCAAGGCCCTACTTTTTTCGAGTAATCACCCGAGAAGCTTAAAAGAAAATCTGCCTTATGGACAGTTTTTAAGAATTCAGCACAACTGCTTTTTTAAGGATGACTTCAGTACCCATGCCAACAATCTCGTTAAAAAATTACGGGATCGAGGTTATCCCAAGAAATTGGCTAAAACAGCTATGAAGAGAGCCTGGTGGACCCCCAGGGAGATATTGTTGAACAAAAAAGAAAAATCTTCTACAGAACGCCAAGTTTTTGTTACTACCTTTTGTCCCAAATCTAACCAACTACAAAAAAGTTATCCATCAGAACTGGCATCTGGTTAAGAACTTGGATCCAGCTTTTGAGAGTTCCCCTCTATTTGCTTTCAAGAGAGAAAAAAGTATTGCGAACCATATAGTCAGAGCATCATCCAAAAATAACGTTGTACCAACGTTAAGACGATGGGTTTAACACCTATCCAAGGACATCACAAATGTGGCACATGCCTATGTTGCGATCAAACGATTGAAGGAGTCTTATTTCCTATAAAGGCATTCATTGGAGACACGAAACTTTTTTGAATTGCAAGACTAAATATGTTGTCTATGGAATTATGTGTCCTTGCCCGATGCTGTATATCGGCAAAACCAACCAGGAGGTCCGCCATAGAATAACGCAACACAAGTCTCGGATCAGGAGGAATGTCGAGACTGCACCGCTTGTTAACCATTGGCAAAAGAAGATGCATACGGAAAAAGATCTCCATTGGAAAGTTATCTCTAAAGTTGAACGTGACCCTCGAGGAGGTGACCTGGAGTCAAAGCTTTCACAGCGTGAAGCAATGTTGATCGTTAAATTTGATACTGCTATTACAGGATTAAACGAACTGTCGGAAATCTACAGGC
This sequence comes from Triturus cristatus, assembly GCF_964204655.1. Lineage (NCBI taxonomy): Eukaryota > Metazoa > Chordata > Amphibia > Caudata > Salamandridae > Triturus > Triturus cristatus. Next base: position 1,190,488,995 of record NC_140592.1, read on the forward strand.
TTTGAGGCATGGCAGAGAACAATGAACTACTTCTCTAATCCAGGCGGACATTTTCCTGAAGCTTTCTTAGTGAGCCATCAAATATATTGCTTGATGTGTTCCTGATTTTGTCCAATAACGGCACATGAAAATTTTCTCGCTCTTTGTTTTTTCTATTTATCGTACAACGTGATCCACAAGACCGTTATTTAGCAATGGATCCTAAGTTTTCCATAAATAAACTTTATGCGCATCGTATTCGATTTAAACAACGTAATTTTGAGCCATTTCGATGCATTTAGTGGACTGCTTGTAATTTATGTGGATTTTAAACTACTTTTCCCACAATTCCGAGTTCCCCCAGAATGCCGTTTAGAAGGGACACGGAAGCGACGATTCAGCCGTAATTGTATTCCCCATTGTCGGTTGAAACGCGCTACGAATTGAGCCTCCTCCATTAATCAAGTAAATATTGTCGATTGCTTCTGGTCCGCTCGTGCCGCGGCTGAATGATCTCATTTCTTCAATTTTTTATATCGTACGAACTTCGAGTAAACTATTTTCCTTCTGCCGTTTTTCAGATTCGTCAGTTCCAGGAAGGAGTCCCGGGGACTGTTAGGTATTTCGGTTATCTGCCTCAAGTTCAGGCCAGGTATGTTTGTATCCGATATAATAAGCAATGCTTTGTTCAGAGCCACTCGCCCCCCGCCTAGTCTAGAAGAAAAATCTGTCTTCCGTTTATTTTACAGTTGAGAGGTTGCTTTTCCATTCAGTCGGTCATAATGAAAATAAACCATCCGAGGCAGTAGCCTCATTTTTCCACCACGGGAGCATTCTTCAGTGTCTGAGTAAGTCTGGTCCTGCTCGAGTTTTGTTTTTCAAGACCATAATCAAATACAGCCCTGACTGATTCTTTCATCTTTTTTCCGATTTTGTTATAATTCTTTTTATTTGCAGTTGCTTCTAGTTGAGAATACAAAAAGGGCACTTTCAAGGGAGCTGAGATTTTGATAAGAACTGCCACAATTGGGAGACGTTTAACGTCGCTGTGCTCTTGAGATTTTCTAGAATTCTAAGTAAAAGTTTTCTCTTTCTTTTTCTATTTCTATAGTGCCTTGGTCCTGAAGAGAACCCCTCATCTAAATCAATTGTGGGCTCGAAACGCGTAGACCATTTTTTCTTCATCTTTTTACCAAACACTGGTTAAATTTCTGGCTCTTGTGCATTGTAAATGATGTTTTTGAAAATTGCAAAACGCTTGACCATTAATACGATAGATGCACAGTCAATTAGATTGGTTAATCCTTTTCCGTGTTTGGCTAGTCCTTTGGTTTATTTAAAACTGTTGTCACTGGGAGCCAAAAGGTTTTTTTTGTGTGAATGAGTGTTTTTCTGATGAATGAGGAATGTTGTATGAATGTTTTTTAGGGAATTTTGTGAATGGGATTATCTGCCAAATTGGCAGTCCAGTCATTGTTGTCAATTCTGTAGTATATGTTTTTCTGTAAAGATTTACTGTGGTGCTTCTGTTTCTCTGGTATGTTTAAAGTATTTATGTATGAATTTAAATGAATAATCTAAAAAGATGTTCTTTGAATAAACACTATTAATTAGTACAGACGTGGTTGTTTTGCTGTTCCTCCGCGTTCTATTTATTCCTTAAATTGTTTATCAGCATTGGTAATCATTTTGTTCTTTATATGTTTTTATATAGCAGCAGTCTTTCAAGACTTGTGATGGACAGGGTTACTTGCATCCATATGAACCAAATATAAACAGGAAGTGCTTCAATTTCCTGTGGCTGTAGGGAGCGCAACCCGGTTTTCAACCCTACCTCTTTTGTTAATCTTTGTGTCCTTGAATTCTGAAATACAAAAAGCAATGCAGACAACCTCACCATACTGAAAACGCCCCTGTACCTCCATTATCAGATGAGGGCGAAGTGGGAGGACCAGCTCCTAAGGGATCCCTTTCCATGGCACTTTCACTTTGCACTACGTCGGCGTCAGCACTACTTTTATGAAATTATGGGGGTTACTAGGATGTCCGCCCGCCAACCTAACGGTGCTGGGATCGTCCGCCAGACGTGCAGCGGTCCCGCACTACTAATTAGGATGTGACCTCCACCCTGGCGGTCACATTCCGCAATCTTGACATTGTGGCGGGTGTTGCTGTAAGCAGCACCCGCCTCAATGCCAAAATGGCATGTTGTGCATTGCCATGTACAACGTTGCAGGCAACGCAATGGCAATGTAGGGGGGTACCACAGGTACACCCCAAGTGCAGCCCTCCACCACCCCACCCCTCACAGGTCCTCAAAACAATTCCCCGCCAGCCTTTCCATGGCGGCATCGCCACTATGTAAAGGCCTTTGAAAACACACATCCTAATATGGATTGAGGTGCCTGCTATGCACGCCACCATATTAGGGCCCAAGTCCGCCTGGCCGGCAATTGGAACGATTGCCGACCGGCGGAAAAGCGGCAGACGCACTTTGTGTCTACCGCGATACCCCCTGCCATTATAATATGGCGGGGGTAATTCGGTTTGGGATGGCGGGCGGATCGCCACTGCCAGGCCAGCAGTGGCAATTCTCCCGCCATCCTAATCACCCCCTTAGTGTTTGCACATATGGATATATAAATATATATTCCACAACAATAGTCTCGTAATGACCATGAATTGAGGCGCACACCAGGAATATTCTTTTCTATACTTTATTGCCAACACGTTAAAACCACCGAACAGATGCGTTTCTACGCGTTCGCCTTCTTGGATGTCGGTGTGGCTTGGTTTCAATTAGTTATTTAAGGTTAACAAAACGGAAGAGGGAAGCAATTCATTGTCATGAAAATCAACAAGGGCCTTCAAAAGATTCACAAAGGTATGTTTTTCCGTCGGCCATCTTACAACTGGTCAGTTGGTATACATTATAATTTTGTGTTCAAACAAGGTCCGAACCATATGATATTCAATGAAATTAAAATCATTCAAATGTAATAATCCCCATTGGTATTCATGATGTCAATTAATGTATTGATAAAATTCGTGCAACAATAAACCGTTACTGATATTATTCAGCATTGTTCAATTTAGCCCTGAAAAAAAAATATCTATATAAATATATATGTAAATATATATTTGCATATGTATATATATTTTTAATATATAATACTCAAAGGAATGACTATTGTTTGAATCGACCTTTCGTTGTAGAGTGGGCACACAGGGCGCCTCCTCCACCGGGGGCATATCCGCGAGCAATAGTGGTGCGGCACTTCAATTTCAGGGACCAGGACCACATTCTGCAAGTGGCTTGGGTCCATGGCCCTAGGCAGTTGGACGGGGGACTTTAAACATCTACCAAGACAATACTACTAAGATGCAGAAACAGTGGGAAATGTTTCTGGAGGTGAAAGACAGTTGCTGTAGCTCAACATCAAATGCTCGCTAATGCTCCCTGCAAAACTGCACATTGTGAATGGGGAGGGTTCACATTCCTTTGTGTCAGAGGAGAAACTGTGGGATTGGTCCTGTCTAAAGAACACCCCTTGCTGAGCCACCCGAGGCCCACCAGGCTGAACCCTGAAGATCCCAGAGACAGCGTACGGGGCGAAGATGGGCTCCAGGTTCTACCCCCATTAAATAACAGGCGGAATCCACAAGGGTCCACGTGGAGGCAGAAATTCAACTTAGCCAGGAGTGGTCAGCAGGCAACAAATGGGTGGCCTTGGGATCAGACAAGGGCTCCTCAGATGTTCAGGGCTCCTCCCTGGTTGAGAGGCACCCTAGCTGACTCTGGTTCTGGTTTCCACAGGTAAGATAGGAACATACATGTGTTTGGGTAAGCGATAGGCACCTTGGGCATTGGGTGGGTTCTGGGGAAGTTGGTGGTTCTAATTGGGGGTTGTCGGATTGACCATTGACCTGGAGGATGCCGGAACATATGGAACCTAAATGGGCACTACGGAGTTGGATGATGTAGGACTTTCGCGCCCTGAGGGTCTGGGTGGAGCGGTCACAGGGTCCTCTCTTGGAATGTGAATGGGTTAGGTAGTAGTCTGAAAAGGGGGATCATTATGAAGTTCTTGGCCAGGCATGGCCCTGACATTGTGTTGCTGCAGGAGACTCACTTGGTGGGCAACAAACATAGCTGTTTCAACAAGGGACTGTAACAGATGGTGGTGCATGCAGGGTTCTCGCTGAGTTCCACTGGGGTTGGGATCTTGGTGTGTAAAACTGTCCTGTTTCACATCACCTGGACCTGGGCGACCATGGATTGTTGTCGGGAAGCCACATCTGGTATTTGGGATGGACTTCCCCTGACAGTGGCATCATGGTAACTTCCCTCAGGGTTGCAGACCGAAGTCCTAGCAAAGATGGGGGACTGGTTGGTGACACAAGGGGATTGAGACAGGACTACTCAGACGGCCACCAAGACATATTGGATAGTTACATGGTGACATTCTTAGACTCTTAGGGATACAACATCCTGAGCAGAAGCAGTTTTCCTATGCCAGTCCCATGAGATCGCTATCCCACCTGGGCTATCTCCTGGTTCCCCAATGTTAGATCTGGGGGTCTCTAGTTGGCAGAGGTATACACCTTAGACCAAATAGGGACCCTTGCTTCTAGTCAGGGTACAGGGACACACACGGTAGATAACCCCTGCTCACCCTCTAGGTAGCTTGGCTCGAGCAGACAGGCTTATCCCCGAGGCAATGTGTAAGGTATTTGCATGTAGACACCGCAATGATCCCCCCTCCGCACACCACAAACTTAGACCACACAGGTGAGTTATATCAAAAATATTATATCTTTATCTAGTTTCCGCAGTTGAAATCAAGCATCACGGGTTTACACAATATTCGCTTTCTTGGTTGGTCGGGATCGTAAGACGATAGTCTCTAGTCTCTTGTGTGATTCGATACTCACTGAGAATGAATCAGTTTGTAGGCGCTTGATGTTTAGGCAGCTACGTTGCTCCGGCGGTGTCGCTGCACTCGTGGTACAAGCGCTCCTCGGGCTGTTCGGTGCAAGGATTCCACAACTCCCTCGACGAGCCCCCAGTGACGATGTCGACGTCACCGGAGTCAGCCACTCACAGCGCGGCTTCGTAGAGCAGGGAAGTACGACTCTCGATCTGTTTCAGGCCTCCGGGTCGCGGCAAGGCACGTGCCGATGAGCACGTCGATCTTCTTGATGCGGCAACCGGTGTCAGGCCCAGGTCGGTGCGGTACTCTCCAGCAAGACAGAGAGCAGCCAGCCCACCTCACAGGCAGATGTCGAGAAGCTTGGTAGAACAGTCCACGGTCCCTGCGGCACACAGCAGCGCAGGGGGGACACAGCAGAGTCTTGAGTTCTTGGCAACCTTTCTATCCCTGGGTTGCGAAACAGGAGGCCAGCTCTTCTCAGGCCCTTGGAGATTCAGTTGAAGACACAGCACACAGCAAAGTCTTGTTTGGTCAAGTGGATAGGGTCAGCACACAGCAAGACCCCTTCTCCTCCTCAGCTTCGGTTGTACAGCAGAACAGGTCAGCCTTTAGAGCACACAGCACGGCAATCTTCCTTTCGTTCTTCAGCGGTCCGTCTTTCAGCAGAGGTTCCTCTCGATGGTCGAATCTAAAAATCTGTTGTCAGGGGTCGTATACTTATACCCCTAAAAGTCTTTGAAGTCTTTGTGCAAGTGGGTCCTGACCCCGGTCTGATCCAGTTCTGGGTGTTGCTGGAGCACTTTGTTTTCCTGGCCTCTACATTCTTTTCAGAGTGAGGGGCAGAGTCGTCAGCCGCCCAGCAGGAGGTGGAGCCAGCAGAGTGGCAGGCAGGCACAGCCCTATTCAATCCCAGGTGCTATCTCCTCCCTCCACTCTCCTTGTAAATGTCGCCATTCAGCAGAGGGCTGACTCAGCCAACCTCCCGGGGGATCCCCAGCCCCTGTCACTCTCAAACCAGACAGTCAATCCACAAGCACGCCCAGGCACACAGAAGGGTCAGACAAGAGAACAGCTACTCTCTAAAAAGTACTATTCTCCAACTCAGGATTTAAAAACAACCTATCCTAACAGATGTGTTATTAAATGCTGAGCTGAGGGATATCAAACACTCATGTCTTATCTTGTTCCTATGAGAAGATAGGCGGATAGCCATTGGCACCCGCCTCCCCCATGTTAGCCTATGGAACAAGATAACCTTGCAGCAGTGAACACACAAAATGGCCGGTGTTCACTACCAGAACATGTTACCTGCACTAGTACATGCTCTACCTTCTACATACACTGCACCCTGCCCAGGGGGGTACCTTGGGCCTTCCATAGGGATGACTGACGTGTACGAAAAGGGAAGGGTTAGGCCCGGCCAGTGTGGACACTGGCCAGGAGGACATGGCAGTCCGTGGACTGCAGGCAGGCCTGCGGCGGCAGGCCTGAGACACTGTTTTTAGAGCTACACAGGTGGGTGGCGCAATCAGCGCTGCAGACCCACTAGTAGCATCTGTCATCACCAGCCCTGGCACACACAGTGCACTTTACTAGGGACTTCATGGTGATACAGATATGTCAATCAGGTATATCCAATCAATACGATATTTTACACAGGGAGCACTTATACTCTGGCACTGATTAGCAGTGGCAGAGTGTCCAAAGCATCTAAACCAGCAAAACGAAATCCAGCACAGTATCAAAAATCCATGTAGCAGAGGCAAAAGATAGGGGAAAAACCCACGCCAAGGATGTCAGGTCTAACACGTGTCCCCTCCAGCTGAAAGTGGGGAGAACTACCCACCCTCTTGGGAGTTCTCATCACTAAGGCAGAAAAACCTGGACAGACAATCAGCATTGGCGTGTTCTGTACCGGGACGGTGTTCCACCGTAAAGTCCATTCCCTGTAGGGAGATGGACCACCTCAACAGTTTTGGATTTTCGCCCCTCATCTGCATTAACCATCTAAGGGGCCTGTGGCCGGTCTGAACACGGAAGTGAGTCCCGAACAGGTAGGGCCTCAGCTTCTTCAGGGCCCAGACCACAGCAAATGCTTCCCTTTCAATAGCGCTCCACCTCTGTTCCCTGGGAAGTAGCCTTCTACTAATGAAATCTACGGGTTGGTCCCCCCCCTCGTCGTCCATCTGTGAGAGTACTGCTCCCACACCTTGCTCTGAAGCGTCTGTTTGCACTACGAACTCACTCGAAAAGTCAGGCGCCTTAAGCACCGGCGCTGTGCACATTGCAGTTTTCAGGGTATCAAAAGCAGTTTGACAGGCCTCGGTCCAATTCACTTTCCTGGGTTGATTTCTAGAGGTTAGTTCTGTCAAGGGGGCAACAATGGTGCCGTATCCCTTGATGAACCGTCTGTAATACCCGGTGAGTCCTAGAAAGGCTCTCACCTCTGTCTGCGTCTTGGGGGGTTCCCAAGCCAGAATGGTATCGATCTTCGCTTGCAGGGGCGCCACCTGGCCGCTCCCCACCTGGTGTCCCAAATACACCACCGATCCCTGCCCTATCTGGCACTTACTGGCCTTGATAGTGAGGCCTGCCTTCTGCAGCGCCCTCAACACTTCACAGAGGTGTTGCAAGTGTTCCTCCCAAGTGGAGCTGAACACAGCAATGTCATCTAGGTACGCGGGGCTGAATTGCTCCAGCCCGGTCAGTACCCGGTTGACCAGTCTCTGGAAGGTGGCAGGGGCATTTTTCAACCCAAAGGGTATGACGCGAAACTTGAAGTGCCCCTCTGGCGTGGAAAATGCCGACCTCTCCTTTGCCCCTTCAGTTAAGGCAATCTGCCAGTACCCCGAAGTCAAATCGAAGGTGCTGAGGTACCTGGCAGCTCCCAACCGATCCACGAGCTCATCAGCTCTGGGGATGGGGTGCGCGTCAGTCTTGGTGACCGCATTGAGCCCGCGGTAGTCCACGCAAAACCGAAGTTCTGACGGGCCACCGGGTGTAGCAGATTTCTTGGGAACGAGGACCACTGGGCTAGCCCAGGGACTGCTAGAGGGCTCAATTACCCCTAACGCCAACATCTTGGAAACTTCTTCCTTGATGCTGGCCCTGACCTTGTCAGCTACTCTGTAAAACTTCTGTTTCACAGGCAGGCTATCTCCAGTGTCCACATCATGGACGCACCAATTGGTGACACCTGGGGTCAGGGAGAACAGGGAGGAAAACTGACCCAACACCTGGCGACAGTCTCTCTGCTGCTCTGGGGTCAGGGTGGGCGAGAGGACCACACCATCCACTGACCCGTCTTGCTCCTTGGTTGCCAGAAGGTCAGGGAGAGGATCACTATCCTCCTCCCCACCGTCATCTGTAGCCATGAGCATCGTCACTTCAGACCTCTCGAAGTGGGGTTTGAGGCGGTTCACATGCAAGACTCTAAGGGGCTGCCTAGGAGTCTTCATGTTGATCAGGTAGTTCACCTCACTCTTGCGCTCTACCACCTCATATGGCCCGGTCCACTTGTCACAAAGCGCACAAGGCTCCACCGGCGCCATTACCCACACTTTCTGCCCAGGATGAAATTCTACCAGAGTGGTATTCTGGTCGTACCATCTTTTCATCTCCTCCTGGCTGGCTTCTAGGTTCTCCTGAGCGAGCTTCCTGAAGCGCTGCGTTTGGTTGCGGATGGCCAGCACATAGCTGAACACATCCTGGGGGGTTTTCCCACGGGATTTCTCCCACCCCTCCTTCACCAGTGTGAGAGGTCCTCTAACAGGGTGGCCATATAGCAGTTCAAAGGGGCTGAACCCTAAGGACTTCTGAGGCACCTCCCTGTAGGCAAACAACAGGCATGGTAACAAGACGTCCCACTTCCGTCTCATGGGCTCCGCTAGGCCCATAATCATACCTTTCAGGGTACGGTTGAACCTTTCAACCAACCCATTTCCTTGAGGGTGGTAAGGAGTGGTGAACTTATAAGTTACTCCACACTCCTCCCACAGAGACTTCATATACCTAGAGATGAAGTTGGTACCCCGGTCGGAGACCACCTCTCGAGGGAACCCCACACGGGAAAAGATCCCCATCAATGCACGGCCCACCACGGGTGCTGTGATTGTCCTGAGAGGGACTGCTTCCGGGTACCGAGTGGCGTGATCCACCAAGACCAGGATAAACCTGTTGCCTAAGGCGGTCTTGGGATCCAGGGGCCCTACGATATCAATACCCACCCGCTCGAAAGGGGTGCTCACTACAGGAAACGGCTGGAGGGGCGCCACGCACTTCCCTCCGCTCTTACCACTGGCTTGACATGTTTGGCAAGACTTACAAAAGGTACCGACGTGCTTCTTCATCTGGGGCCAGTAGAAGTGGGTGACAAGCCTGTGATAGGTCTTGTCTTGCCCCAGATGTCCTGCGAGAGGCACGTCGTGAGCCAGACCCAGTAAGAAGTTCCTGAAGCGCTCGGGTACCACCAGCACACGGGCTGCACCGGGCTCAGCGAACTTGGGCTCACTATACAGTAAGTCATCCTCCCAGTAAATCAAATGTTCCTTGGACCCTAGGCCTGCTGCCTGGTCTGCAGCCTGCTGCCGCACACCGACGAGAGAAGGGCACTCCTTCTGAGCCTGGCAGAATTCCTCCCTAGAGGGGCCACCCTCTTGCTGCCAATGGGTCAGCTCAGGCAACTCCCCCAGTTCGGCCACCTGCTCCCCTGTAGGTTCCAGGGCATCCCCCTCAGGTTCTACTTCCTCCTGGACCGTGGGAACAGGGGGGGCCGGTTTCCCGCGCCCTCTGCCCCTTCCTCTCCTGGCAGGTTCCTGGGCCATTGTTCCAGGCTCCAGTGCTACTAATCCACCCTTACTGGCTGTCATGGCACGTGTGGATACGCAGATCCACGCTGGCAGTCCTAACATCTCCAAGTGAGTTCTGTGCTCTACATCCTTCCATGGAGAACTCTCCAGGTCGTTACCCAACAGATAATCTACTGGCAAGGCATCACTGACACAGACTTCCAAGGTACCAGAGACTCCCCCCCCCATGTAAAGGGAACACGCGCCATCTTGCAGAGGCGCACTGAAGTGTCAGCTGCCACTACTGGGCGGAGCACATTGGGAATGACTTGCTCTTCGGACACCCATTGACACCTGACAGATGTCACACTAGCCCCGGTGTCTCTCAGAGCCTCTAACTCCCTCCCATTGATGGTCACCTTTTGCCCGTATTTCTTAGTGTTAGCGGGTATCAAGGTATCCTGGACCATCTCTTGGTCTCCTAACGAGACAAGGGTCATCATAGCTAATCCCTCTTCCCCACTGGAAATCAAATCCCCTCCCAAAGCTACACTAGCTAACCCTGGGACTGGAGCAGCAGCTGGTGCTGGGGGTTTCTTGGGACATTTAGGGGCGATGTGCCCCACTTCCCTACAAGCACAGCAAGTAGGCGGCGGTCTGTTGCCCTTAGGGGGCCAAGACCTCTTAGGCTTGGGGGCTTGGGACTCCTTCTCCTGGGAACTGTTTTGGGGCCCTTTAGAGAACTCCTTACTGTTACCCTTGTCCTCCCCACCTTTCTGCTGGGGACCCTGTCCACCCTTGGCTGGCATACTTACCACCCCTTTGTTGACCCTGGTGCTAGTCCAGCGGTCTGCCTCTTTAGCAAGCTCACTGGGATCAGTTAACTTGCTGTCTAAAAGATGCTGGCGCAGCTCTGGAACACATAGGCTACTCAAGTGCTCCCAACTAATCAAGTGACACAACCCCACATAATCAGTAACTTTGGTGCCCTTTATCCAACCTTCCAGTGCACGCGTGTACATACTCACACACTCCACCCAAGTACTTGAATCAAGCTTCTTGAAGTTCCTAAACTTCTGGCGGTACTGTTCTGGTGTAAGCCCATACCTGAGGCATAAGGCCTCCTTCATAGTGGGGTAGGTTAAGGTCCCTGCCGCTTCTAAGGGTGCTAAGGCATCCCTCCCAGAGGCCTCAAAATGCTTCCACAAACCTGCTCCCCAACTCTTCTCAGGCACTTCATTCATCTTCAAGGCAAGCTCATAGGATCTAAACCATGCATAGATATCCTCACCCCTCTGATAATTCTGCACCAAATCTTTCGGTATGTATACTTTACCCATTCGGACTGGACGCCACTTGTTTTGCTTTAATGTCCAGCTCCCTCATGCTCAACTCATGAGCCAACTGGAGTTTCTTCTCTTCCAAAGCGAGAGCATTCCTCCTCTCCTCCGCCTCTTTCTCACTGTCAAGGCGCAGTTTCCTTTCTTCCGCTTGAGCTTTGAGCTTAAAAAATTCGATCTCATGGGCCCTAACTCTCTGGTTTTCCTCCAGCTCCTCTGGAGAGAGGCTCCTACTGGAATGGCTGCTGCCAGCCCTAGACGCTGGCCTATTCACTGGCAGATCATCGGATCCAAATCCGTGCTCCGGTGTGCCATCCCCTTCAGTAGTTTCCTCGGTTGCGCCATTCTTGGCCTCCCACCAGGCCCTTAGAGCTTTCTGTAGCTCCGTCCTGTTGGCGCTGCCCTTCGCTGGGCATCCAAGCTGCTTGCAGAATTGCTTTAGTTGATCCTTCTTGTACGTGAGCAACTTTTCCACTTCGAATTGCAATTCCGACTCCTCACCTACTCCATTCAGAGACATGATGCTTCGTCGATCCTCCAAGAATAGTCTTCGCAAAAACTTCGTGTGATGCAACTGCTTACTAGATTAGTGATGTACGAAGAATCACTGCAGGTCAAGTGCAAATACTGGTTCTAATCCGCACCGCTGACCACCAATGTTAGATCTGGGGGTCTCTAGTTGGCAGAGGTATACACCTTAGACCAAATAGGGACCCTTGCTTCTAGTCAGGGTACAGGGACACACACGGTAAATAACCCCTGCTCACCCTCTAGGTAGCTTGGCTCGAGCAGACAGGCTTATCCCCAAGGCAATGTGTAAGGTATTTGCACGTAGACACCGCAATGATCCCCCCTCCGCACACCACAAACTTAGACCACACAGGTGAGTTATATCAAAAATAATATATCTTTATCTAGTTTCCGCAGTTGAAATCAAGCATCACGGGTTTACACAATATTCGCTTTCTTGGTTGGTCGGGATCGTAAGACGATAGTCTCTAGTCTCTTGTGTGATTCGATACTCACTGAGAATGAATCAGTTTGTAGGCGCTTGATGTTTAGGCAGCTACGTTGCTCCGGCGGTGTCGCTGCACTCGTGGTACAAGCGCTCCTCGGGCTGTTCGGTGCAAGGATTCCACAACTCCCTCGACGAGCCCCCAGTGACGATGTCGACGTCACCGGAGTCAGCCACTCACAGCGCGGCTTCGTAGAGCAGGGAAGTACGACTCTCGATCTGTTTCAGGCCTCCGGGTCGCGGCAAGGCACGTGCCGATGAGCACGTCGATCTTCTTGATGCGGCAACCGGTGTCAGGCCCGGGTCGGTGCGGTACTCTCCAGCAAGACAGAGAGCAGCCAGCCCACCTCACAGGCAGATGTCGAGAAGCTTGGTAGAACAGTCCACGGTCCCTGCGGCACACAGCAGCGCAGGGGGGACACAGCAGAGTCTTGAGTTCTTGGCAACCTTTCTATCCCTGGGTTGCGAAACAGGAGGCCAGCTCTTCTCAGGCCCTTGGAGATTCAGTTGAAGACACAGCACACAGCAAAGTCTTGTTTGGTCAAGTGGATAGGGTCAGCACACAGCAAGACCCCTTCTCCTCCTCAGCTTCGGTTGTACAGCAGAACAGGTCAGCCTTTAGAGCACACAGCACGGCAATCTTCCTTTTGTTCTTCAGCGGTCCGTCTTTCAGCAGAGGTTCCTCTCGATGGTCGAATCTAAAAATCTGTTGTCAGGGGTCGTATACTTATACCCCTAAAAGTCTTTGAAGTCTTTGTGCAAGTGGGTCCTGACCCCGGTCTGATCCAGTTCTGGGTGTTGCTGGAGCACTTTGTTTTCCTGGCCTCTACATTCTTTTCAGAGTGAGGGGCAGAGTCGTCAGCCGCCCAGCAGGAGGTGGAGCCAGCAGAGTGGCAGGCAGGCACAGCCCTATTCAATCCCAGGTGCTATCTCCTCCCTCCACTCTCCTTGTAAATGTCGCCATTCAGCAGAGGGCTGACTCAGCCAACCTCCCGGGGGATCCCCAGCCCCTGTCACTCTCAAACCAGACAGTCAATCCACAAGCACGCCCAGGCACACAGAAGGGTCAGACAAGAGAACAGCTACTCTCTAAAAAGTACTATTCTCCAACTCAGGATTTAAAAACAACCTCTGCTAACAGATGTGTTATTAAATGCTGAGCTCAGGGATATCAAACACTCATGTCTTATCTTGTTCCTATGAGAAGATTGGCGGATAGCCATTGGCACCCGCCTCCCCCATGTTAGCCTATGGAACAAGATAACCTTGCAGCAGTGAACACACAAAATGGCCGGTGTTCACTACCAGAACATGTTACCTGCACTAGTACATGCTCTACCTTCTACATACACTGCACCCTGCCCAGGGGGGTACCTTGGGCCTTCCATAGTGATGACTGACGTGTACGAAAAGGGAAGGGTTAGGCCCGGCCAGTGTGGACACTGGCCAGGAGGACATGGCAGTCCGTGGACTGCAGGCAGGCCTGCGGCGGCAGGCCTGAGACACTGTTTTTAGAGCTACACAGGTGGGTGGCGCAATCAGCGCTGCAGACCCACTAGTAGCATCTGTCATCACCAGCCCTGGCACACACAGTGCACTTTACTAGGGACTTCATGGTGATACAGATATGTCAATCAGGTATATCCAATCAATACGATATTTTACACAGGGAGCACTTACACTCTGGCACTGATTAGCAGTGGCAGAGTGTCCAATGCATCTAAACCAGCAAAACGAAATCCAGCAGAGTATCAAAAATCCATGTAGCAGAGGCAAAAGATAGGGGAAAAACCCACGCCAAGGATGTCAGGTCTAACACCCAACATCAGCTTTTCTGGTGGGGGGGCACCCAGTTCTTGCCTAGGGACATTTAGGATCATTCCCTGATGCTCACAGTATGTCAAGAACCAGGAAGGAGTCTGAGGCCAGGGTGGACTCTTGATCCATGGGAGCTCACAGATTGGGACGGTAGGCGGTTTTTGGCTGAAGCGACCAAGACCTAGTTTGTAAAAAAACGGGGGTCTGTGGGTTCCGGGGTGGTCGTATGGGAGGCATATAAGGTGATGATCCGGGGTCAGTTGATCTTGCATGTGGTGGGGAAGAAGCGAGACAGAGACAAGGGGACATATTTACGAGAGGGGTTGGTTCGCACTTGCACCACACAAAGTGGTTCAAGCACGACGCAAGCCTAAAATGTGATTTATGTAGCAACATAAGGCCACCTTGCGTTTCCCTGAGTGGCTTTATAAATCTGGTGTAATACAATGCAGCGCAAATCACCGCTTTGGGTTACTCTGACCTTGGAAGGCATTCCATGGGCATTGCGTGGGTGTTCCCACACAACTGTCATGGTTTTTGATGCATTCTCCAGGGAAAATAATGAGGAGAAATATCTTTATTTCTCCTTGTTGCTCCCTGTTTTTTATGGGTGCATATGCCGCAGGTATGTTTTTATGCAGAAAGGTGCACCTTCCTGCACAAAACATTCCTGCATGCAACACAGTCACCCTTGTATCATAGTGCAAGGGTGTCTGCATTAGCGCTGAACAGCCAAATGGCTCCAGCGCCGTGACAAAGGCAGAAATGTGCTGTATTGTATTAATTAAAGTGCATTCCTGCCCTTTCCTTGTCACGCAGACCACCGCAGAAAGGTGACTTGTTGCGCTGATTGACTTTTTTATAAATATGTCCCAAGGAGTGCAAGGACCTCGAGGCAAATATGGTTCAGAATGAGGCGGCCCTAGTCTGTGCTCCTACCCCTGATTTGGTGATCACCACTGAGCAGCTGAGAGAGGAATATAGAGGGCTGCAGCAGCAGGAAGCCTGGGCCACATTTAGGGGGCAGCAGGGGGGTATGAATTTGGTGAAAAAGTGGAGAAACTCCTGGCACGGCTCGCTAAGTGGGATGAAGGGCAGAGATGGATGCATCGACTCCAGAGGAGAGAAGAGGCGGTGGTGGAGACCCTGGATAGTGTAGCAAATGTACTGGTGGCCCATCTTTGGGAGGTGTTAGAAAGTGGGTTTCTGGTTGGCAGAGGTATACACCCTGTCCACGCCGGAAACCACAATCCTAGTCAGGGTAAGTCAGATACACATCCTAAATTATCCTGTGCTCACCCTCTTGTGTTCACCCTCTGGTAGCTTGGCACAGAGCAGTCAGGCTTAACTCAAGTAGCAATGTGTAGAGTATTTGTGCAACACTTCAAACAGTAACACAGTGGAAACACCACAAAAAGACTCCACACCAACTTAGAAAAATTGAGTATCAATACTAAAAAATCCAATAAGTACAACCGGAGTTATGAATGTTTAAAGAATTAATGAAATTATAGTGCTAAAAGTGTCAACTAGTTATATCTGGTTGCGCTTGACCCAGACGAATCTGAAAGTTCAAGGTGACCGTGATGTAGCGTGGGTCAGATACAAGGACCAGCCTTGGCCCGTTGAAAAGTACCTTTGTTGCGTTTCCAACAGAGCTGAGATGCGGGAAGCAACAGGTGATGATGCATCAGCGCCGAATCAAAGAATTGAAGGTGATGCGTTTGTGTGGAGCCACGCAAATCAAGAATGCGTTGTTGTCGAACAACAGGATGTAGGCTATTTGTCGGGAACTGGAGGCAATGGGTCATACACTCAGTGATGCAATGTCTTCGGTCCTTGCGGTAGCGGTTCTGCATTGCCATCAAGAGTGATGAGCCAGTTCTGATCAGCTCAACTGCATCAATGCATGGATTTCAGCAGTTGCAGCACTTTATACACAAGGGCCCAGCACTGGAATGGCACCATTTGGCATGGCAGTCACTTTGGTTTCAAGTGAGATGAGTCCAGTCCTTCCTCAGCAGCAGAGAGGGTAGCAGGCAGCAGAGCAGTATAGCAGCAAAGTAATTCATCCAGAGCATCAGTCCAGCAGAGTGGCAGTCCTTGGAGCAAAATCACCGAAGACCAACTACACGCAACCCTCGCTCTCAGCCCACCCACCAAACCCTCCAACACCGACAACGCTGCCCACAGCCTCAGAGGCTGGATCGACGACTGCGCCAACACCCTCGCCCCGCAGAAGAAACCCTCCCACAGAGACACCAGCAAGAGAACTAGCTGGTTCACCCCAGAACTCCTAGCCTCCAAGCGAGCCTGCTGGAAACTAAAGAAGAAATGGCTCAGTGAACAGACTCTAGACAGCCACACAGCCCACAAGGACCCAATCCGCAACCACCATCACCTCATAAGGA
This sequence comes from Triturus cristatus, assembly GCF_964204655.1. NCBI lineage: Eukaryota > Metazoa > Chordata > Amphibia > Caudata > Salamandridae > Triturus > Triturus cristatus. The sequence goes on from NC_140592.1 coordinate 1,190,505,279, forward strand.
CTTCCATGAGGACCTCCTTCAAAGACCGCCTCGACAACAACGCACACAATAGCAGGAGCTCTTCAACATCGTGAAGGAACTCTCCAACCCCAGCTCCAACACCGACGACATCCCGCCATCGCAAGCCCTGCGCAACTCCCTCGCCACTTTTTTCCACTGCAAGATAGCAGAAATCCATGACAGCTTCAACACCCAGACAGCCCCAACAGACATCAACACAACAGACTCTCTGCACACCATCGACCACGACCCCCTGCTAGCCTGGGCCAACGTGAGCATCGATGACACCATCAAAACCATGAGCACAATCCACTCCGGCTCCCCGTCAGACCCATTCCCGCACCACATCTTCAACAAAGCCAGCAGCTCCATCGCACCCCATCTGCGCAACGTCATCAATCTCTCTCTCGAGACCGTGACCTTCCCAGAGAGCTGGAAACATGCCGAGATCAACGCCCTACTCAAAAAACCCAAGGCAGACCCGAGAGACCTCAAGAACTTCCGGCCCATCTCTCTGCTTCCGTTCTCGGCCAAGGTCATCGAGAAGATCGTCAACCGACAGCCAACCCGATACCTCGAAGAAAACAGAATCCTGGACCCTTCCCAGTCAGGGTTCCGCAGCAACCACAGCACCGAGACTGCCCTCATCGCCGCCACTGACAACATCAGGACCCTGCTGGACAATGGTGAGACCGCGGCCCTCATCCTCCTGGACCTCTCTGCCGCCTTCAACACCGTCTGCCACTGCACACTACGCGCACGCATCCACACCATAGGGATCCGAGACAAGGCTCTGGAATGGACCACCTCCTTCCTCTCTGGCAGAACCCAGAGCGTCCGCCTCCCCCCATTCCGATCCAAAGCCTCTGAGATCATCTGCGGCGTACCCCAGGGATCTTCCCTCAGCCCGACACTGTTTAAACATCTACATGGCCCCGCTCGCACACGTCGCTCGACAGCACGACCTCAACATAATCTCCTACGCCAACGACACTCAACTGATCCTCTCCCTCACCAAAGACCCCATCACCGCCAAATCCAACCTCCACGAAGGAATGAAGGCCGTCGCCGATTGGATGAAGATCAGCCGACTGAAGCTGAACACGGACAAGACGGAGGTCGGCATCCTCGGCTCCAAACCTTCAGCCTGGGACAACTCCTGGTGGCTGACGGCACAGGGGGCAGCCCCGACACCCACCGACCACGCACGCAACCTGGGAATCATCCTCGACTCAACGCTCTCCATGACCAAGCAAGTCAACGCCATCTCCTCCTCCTGCTTCAACACCCTCCGCATGCTCCGCAAGATCTACAGGTGGATCCCGACAGATACAACAAGAACAGTCACCCAGGCCCTTGTCAGCAGCAGACTCGACTACGGAAACACCCTCTATGCGGGAGCCCCGACCAAGCTCATCAAACGACTGCAACGCATCCAAAACGCCTCTGCACGACTGACCCTCGACGTACCACGCCACAGCCACATCACCCCCCACCTGAGAAACCTGCACTGGCTCCCCGTCAACAAGAGGATATCCTTCAAGCTCCTCATCCACGCACACAAGGCACTCCACAAGACCGGCCCAGCCTACCTCAACAGGCGACTTTCCTTCTACAACCCAAACCGCCAGCTCCGCTCCGCCGACCTCGCACTCGCCACCGTCCCTCGCATCCGAAGAACAACCACCGGTGGGAGATCCTTCTCCCACCTTGCCGCCAAGACCTGGAACACCCTCCCACTGAGCCTACACCAGATTCAAGACCTGCTGACCTTCAGGAGGCTACTCAAGACCTGGCTGTTCGACCAGTAGCCTTGAGACCCTCCCGGGTATGTAGTGCGCTCTTCAAATGACTGATTGATTGATTGATTGTAGCAGCACAGCAATCCTTCCTCCTGGCAGAGTTCTTCACAGGTCCACTAGTGAACTGAAAGTGGTAGGGTCAGAGACCCATTACTTATACCCAGATGTGCCTTTGAAGGGGGGGTGACTTCTAAGAGGAGCTTTGAAGTGCACAGAGGTACTCCCTCTCAGCTCTGGCTCCAGACTTACTCCAGGGGGTATGCAGCCCTTTGTGCAGGGAGAAGATACAGCCTAATCAAGTGTAAGTGTCAGTTCCTCCCTCCGATCCTGCCCAGGATGACCCATTAGGACGTGGATGGCCCATCAGTCACACTAAAGCTCCCTGTATGTGTGGCTGACTAGAAGGAATCCACAAAGTCCAGCTGTCACCCGCCCCAGATGTATATTGGAGACAGTCTACAGGCACACAGGGCTAAGAGCATAAAAATACCTTCCTTCTCAAAGTGGCATATTTAAACGGCTGATGATAAATTCAACTGTACCAGTAAAGAGCATTTATTATCACCATTCCCATGATATGAAATATGAGAGAGCCACTCCTTCTTAATCAGGAATTACCGCTTACAAGTGTAATAGGAATTCCCAATGTTAACCTATGAAAGGGGGATGCCTCACAGTAGTGAAAAACGAATTCTGGAGTTTTTCACTACCATCACATGTCCTATCTTTTGATTACACAGTACCCTGCCCTATTTGCTACCTAGGGCCTACCTTAAGGGTGACTTGCATGTAATAAAAGGGGCGATTAAGGCTTGGCAAAGGGTTTTAAATGCCAAGTCCACATGGCTGTGTAAACTGCACACACAGGCTCAGCAGTAGCAGGGCTGAGACATATTTAAAGTGCTACTTGTGTTGGTGGCACAATCAATGCTGCAAGCCCACTAGTAACATTTAATTTACAGGCCCCAGGCACATGTAGTACACTTTACTGGGACTTATAAGAAACATTTCTAAAAATATGCCAGTTGTGGATAAATTAGTCAAACCATTTTATGGGAGAGAGCAGCGCCTTGAGACCCTCACAGGTGAGTAGGGCGCTTCACAAATCCCTGATTGATTGATTGATTGATTGAGAGCACATGCACTTTAACACTGGTTAGCAGTGGTAAAGTGCTCTGATTCCTTAGGCCAACTGAACAAAATCAGCAAACAGATGCGGTGTGTGGTCAGGAGGGAGGTGAGGGGTTGCTTGAGTTTGTCCAGGACCTCCTAATACCTGTTGTGGGGAAGAGGAGAGGGAAGCTCTTGAAGTTGAGATCATGGACTCTGAGATTGCAGAAGCACATACAAAGGGGAGGAAGGCTCCAGGGTCCAATAGCCTTTCCTCCGAGTTCTTTTAATGTTTTTCGACGCAGGTGGTTCCTCAACTGGGGGAGCTGTTTCGGGGCACCATAGATGTAGGGGTGCTACCAGAGGATTCACGGCAGGCTCTAATTGTGCCCATGTACAAAGAGGGGAAGCCACGGGTAGAATGCGCCGCCTAGTGCCCTATCTCTTTGCTCAATGTGGAGGTAAAGGTGTTGGAACTGGTACTGGTGACACAAGTATGACAAATGTGGTTGAGACTTTGCTGGCTGTGGACCAGTCAGACTTTATGCCCCATCGAGCAACCCACCATAATGTCAGACAACTGTTTAGGTGCTTGGAGGGCAGGGGTCGGATTCGGGAACCAGCAGTCCTCCTGGTGTTGGATGTCAAAAAGGTGTTTGACTCGGAGGAATTGCCGTACTTGTGGGGTCCCTGGTGAAAATGGGCTCTAGCAGCTTCCTTAAAGGGTAGGTCCAGCTGCTATATGGCCACCTGGGGGGGGGCGTGTGCAGGTGAATGAGGTAGTTTGAAATTGGGAGTGGCACCAGACAAGGGTGCCCACTATCTCCATTGCTATTTGTGGTGACACTTGAGCCACTTGCAAACTGGTTGTGTAAGCATGCTCAGATTCGGGCCTTGGGGGCACACACGATATGGGCGGATGCAATATCATTTTACACTATCATTCTTTACTTAGCAGAGCCGGGACATTCTCTCCCGGCATATTGGGGAGCCTAGATATTTTCAGGGGTCTACTCAGGGCTCCACATTAACCGAATCGAAATCGGTTGCTTTTCCTCTCTCTGACTGGGCTACTACCCCGGGGTCCTTCCCAGTGTGCTGGGAGTACCAGGGTGTCAGATACCTAGGTATTTATGTGCCTACTAGTGAGGACTTGTTTCTCCGGAAAAATCTCGGGAAGATTTTGAAGGCTTACAAGAAAGATAAGGGCCTTTGGTGCTCTCTATTGTTGCCATTGATGGGTAGGGCTGTACTCTACAAAATGATATACCTACAAAATCTTTATAGGTTCTCTAGAACACGCCCTAAGATGTGCCTGAAGGGTTCTTCAGACAGGTGGACGAGGTTACTATAGCCTTGCTGTGGAATAGGAGGGTTTCCCAGATCGTCCTGGTGACATTAACTAGGAAGGCATGGGATGGGGGCATTGCCCTGCCCAACCTGAAATTGTACTACCCGGCAGCTCACTTGATAGTGGCAAATGACTGGGTCTTCTCAGACCAGCAGGACCCCTCCTTGCTGGCAAAAAAGTGGGCGTTGGGACCGTAAGGCTACATGAGGTATTTGTATGGCCGGGGGAGAACCCGATTGCTGTGATCACCAACTGCCCTAGTGGTGGACATATAGTGGGGGGCAGCACTGGTCTGGGAGAGGAGACACACTTTGCAGATTCCTCTGTGGGAATCGGAGATGCTGAGCTCAGAGCGATCGAGGGTCATGGATGTTGGGATATGCTAGGGATTTTGGCGGTGGGAGACGTCTGGTAGGACGGGGGAGTCTGATCCTCTTCCCAGAGTTGCAGGCAGAGTATGATCTGTTGGGGCATAATATCTCCGATAAGTGCAAATGCAGGCTACCGGAGGAGTCGTCTTTGGAATTCCGTATGTTGGCTTCCCCCTTTACATGTGCATGCAATATTCCAGAACCACACCACACTGCTGGCCCATAGCCTACTCGTGCTTGATGCCCTTAGAGACAGGTGGGAAAAGGAGCTGGGGAGGTTGGAGGATGATGTGGGGAGAAGCTTGCCTCTACCCAAGGGAGGTGGTGATATAGGCGGGCTTCCACTTGGTGCAGCTGAATTTCCTGCATAGAGTTTAATACACACAAGTGCAGCTATAGAAAATGGGGTGTTGAGAGTCTGCCTATGTCTGAAGGGTTGCAGTTGGTGGGATACCCTGCAGCATACAGTGTGCCTGTCAGTGAGGGGATTAGGGAAAGTGTGGAGGGGAGCCCAGAGTGACAGAGATACAGAGCCAGCTCACACCTCAATTGATAACCCTGGACATCTGGGGGGCAGCAGACAACGGATAGGTATACACTGCTCTTCTGTAACGTGGCCTTGGCAGCGGAATGGCGGGATGTTGTGTGGAACTGGGGAGCACACACTACTGAAGTGGGAGGGAAACCTAGATTGGTGTATGAGGTAAGTGGAGTTGGTGTACAAAGCCCGGGGGTGTCATCAAACGTTTTAGAAAATATGACATCCCTGGAAGACTGCGGAGGATGGCCGCTAAAGATAGTGGAAGCAGGGGTGGGTGAGCGAGGGGAGACATAAGAGCTCCCCTGCAGCATGTGGAAGACAAGGCAAAAAGATATTCCAGGCTCAGAGTGGGGTTGGGGCGATGGACCCAATGGTAGTGCCCTACAGGCATGGGAGACTGTGGCGTAGCTAGACCTTTTGCCGCCCGTGGCAGTCCCTGGGTTTTCCACCCCGCTGCGGCCGCATGCAAAGGTGGGGGGTGCTGGTGATTCCTGTGTTTGCCACCCCACGACGGCCGCAGGTAAGAGCTGCCCCCAGAACTAGTGCCGCCTAGGTCGGACCACCCTCCTACCTGTCCCACCCCCACCCCACCTTGATACGCCACTGATGTTAGACTACGTCTTTAGGGGTGAGTTCCAAGCAAAATATTGAATGCTGAACAGTTGCAGCTGGCTGCCTTGTCCGGGTTGAGGGCGAAGGTCCAATGAGTTGGCGGTATTTGGTCTGCAGCTGGTTGCTTCCAATGTGCAATGTACAGTGGGCTCACAGGCTGTTGACGGTGCCCTGTGCTGTTGACAGCTGAAGTGGTCATAAAAGGTTTTACTAATTAAAGAGGGGTGACTCAGGGGATGGAATTGTAATTTTAAAAGATCCTGGATTAAGCTGTCGGCTGCATGAGTTGATCATACACAGGCCATGAAATCAACACAACTGCCATTACTGTATTGTGTTAATGTTTAACTTTGTGGAAAACCTCAAAAAACTGGATTTTAATGCCTCCATATTATGTTTCTTCACAGGATTTTAATGCCTCCACTTTCACACATCGAGCAGTGTGTGACACAATTCTACTTTTTCCCTCCTTAACATGTGGTGTATCTATTTAAGCGTAGAAATTAACACTTAGCACTGTCCTTTGGTGGAAAAAGGGAGCAAAAAGGAGATATTCCTCCAGTGACTGAATTGCAGAATGTATTTCCAGATACCCCAGCTTCCCAACTTGACCAAATTGTGTGACCTTACGCAAATGACTTCACTCCGCTGTGCCTCATTTTGGGGAGTGTCAAATTTGAGGTTATCCTGAAAGAATGCAGTTCAGGTTAAGAGCTGGTTGAAACCCCCATTTATATATGGGTTAATAAATGCAAAAGTTGCTTCATGTACGATATTGCATGCAGCCTACATAGAGAAAAGGGAGCGTGCGCATGACTGGTTTGGTCGGCCCCATGGGGCAGACCAAACAGTCAGGGCCTACAGCATTCGGCAAGCCACTCCTCCCTAACCCGCCCACCCGCCCGTCCCCAACCAGGCACACCCTTCTACTTTCTCGCAGTGCGAGTAGCAGAAACATAAAATGGTATTTAAAAAATACAATTTTATATTTCTGTTTCTCACACTGCAAGAAAGTAGTGGGGCGATGCTCCTCCGCCTTAATGGAGAAGCCGCCCCTGGTTGAGAAAGATTTTTGTTAAAAACTATTGCTTTTAACAGATGTCAATTCATTAATATATTATCGAATGCACTATGTGACACACAAGCAGTGAGAAAATATCATATTTTTCAACACAATGGTTACTGCGTCATTTACGTGACAAAACCTTTGAGTGCTCGTGCTTTGACTCTTATAAACACGCAAGAAGATAAGTAAGTAGTCCTTTAATAAAAACATTATATGACTTCTGAAAGCTCCCCTGGAGCAGGCAATCAGTGAAACGGGATTTGTTTTTAAAAAACATGTTGCATGCATCTTGAAGAGAAATAGGAAAGTGTAATGTCGGCGACGTTCGGCCTCTGGTGAGCCCACTAGCAGAGGGCGTGCCCTTCTCGGATGTAGTGGCCACAGGTCAGGCCAACGTTCATCCCTTTCAGCAGGGCATCGGTGATCTTCTTGAGGCCACAGCAACTTGTGAGTGGAGTAAAGATGGTGTAGAGGAAAGCCATGGACCAGCTCACAGGCCATGCCAGCAACACTAGAACGCTACACCAAAGAAAAGTCCACAGGCAACGCATAAGCTTGCGTCGGTTATCACTGTCACTAGAAAGGAAGACAAAGACATACGTCACCTTGGCGTCAGCCACACATCCACACAACTTGCCAATAAAATATAACTGTTTTTGTCCCACTATTACAATAAGACAAATAATAATATCAATAACGAATTGATATACGTTTTACAGTGGTTTCCCAATAGCAGAACTTTTTTTCGTAGTTTTTTAAGCATGTCAACAAATACACTTTGTTTGGCCTCTGCCAACAGTTGGATAGATACCACAGATCTTAGCCCCTACAAAAAGCTCAGCAAGTCACAGGTTTAGAAATCTAACTTAGGCTGTCATCTTTACAAGGTCGATAAAGCAGTGTTTCTATCAATCTTAGGAAGGTAGTCGGAAGAGCTGGGTAATGGGGACACTAAGGGACATATTCACTGCTTAATTGGTAAAAGTAAGAGTGCCAGTGACCAAAGCTCTGCTCAGAAGCCCGCAGCTGGTGCAATTAAATATTGGCGTGCGGAATACCAAGGCTATATATTCACAAATCTACCTTATGCCTCTTTAATCCACTACCAGGCACTCCCTACCCCTTTTCCCCCCTCTCTTGAAGGTTCCTGCTTTCTCACTTTGTGACTTTTTTGGTGTCTTTCTCTTCCTCAAATTTCTGATCTCTGTGTTCTTCCCTTGGTAAATATCTGGAGGTGAAAAAAAAGTGCTGGTCCCGAAAATGAAGTGCTGGTGGCCCCCAGTTGCAACTACCGGCCCAAATTAAGCACTGGATATATTTATGATGTTTAACACAGAGGAGCAAGCAAAATTGCTGGGCTGCGTGAAACGGAGAAAGCAGAAATAAACATATTTCTCCTCATTACGTGAGGTAGATGCACCTTTTGGCACAATCCCAGGTTTACTACCATTAGTAAATCTGGGAATGCATCAAATTCCATGGGTGGATGCACAGGAATGCCCATGCTCCATCCATGGAACACATACCACAGCAAAATGTAATGCAGCACAGCGCATGCCACTGCATTGCGCGACATTTCTTTACAGTTACACAAGGCAACGCATGTACCACATTTTGAAAGTGCTGGGATAGGCAATATTTCTTTCTTTCAGGGACTTTATATAATGTAAACGGTGTCACCTCGAAGTCCCCTAAAAGCGATCACTATGCATAGTCCTAAACATGAGTGCAAAATTAGTAAAAGGAAAGTAAAATACAAATAGACTACTTCACATTCAAGACACCCACATGACAACAAGGAATAAAGGGGCATTTGTACAAAACCACTTTGAATTGGTTCTCAGTCGCAAACTGAATACCGGTCACAAAACAATTACATCAAAAAGTAAGAAATGCATTTGCAGCCCTTAATGTAGCACTGTGAATGATTAACGATACTGACCCAAAATAGCAAATAAGAAATCGTTATTTGCGATTCGCTATTCATATGTTCATTTTAGTCGCAAATAGCGAACATTAGAAATAACACCATTTGCACATGCAATTTACCACCACCTCGACCCAGATGGTAATCATGTACAAATTATATAAACAGCCCCAGAATGCATCAGGTTTTTCCAAAATGGTGTCCCGGTATGTCATGGCAAGGAAAATGAGGATCTTGGCAGGTTTACAGAGAGAGCGGAGAAGACAGCATAGAATCTTCAAACTGAGGGTAAAACTTTTTCTACAAACAGATGAAGAGATATACACCAGGTATAGGCTAAGTAGTGCAGTAATCCTTGATCTAATTGCTGATTTAGAGGCTCAGCTTGAGAGACACACCTTATGCAGTACATCCATGTCCACCCATGTACAGGTGTTATGCAGTTGGCATCTATTAACTCATGGTAGCTATCAAGGTGTGATTGCAGCAGCTGGCGGTGTGTCCCAGAGTGCACTGTTGTGGTTTTCCTCTGTGTTTCTTGATTTTTTGTTATTTGCATTAATATCTATATATATTGCCCTAGAAATGCACATATATGTCTAGAGTCTTTAATGCATCTGGGAGATTGTCAATTTTTGCATTAATGGTACTTTGATTATCAGCTAGAGCTGTTGCCAAAATTATCTAATAAGTTATACTTTTCTCAATATTAGTAAGTTTTGTATTAACCAGTTTATTTCCCTCTGTTGCAGGTGCTGAACCTTGAGGATTGATGCCACCAAGCCACCAAACATTTGCACATTTTGAAGATGTCACCACTTTGGTTTGTTTGACATGGAGTATTGACAAAATGACAAGTACGGCATCTACATCTTTCATAAAGTTCTCTTGGCCTGATTACAGGTTCTCATCTCCTACTCTGTGTGATTCTTCCACAGACTCTATTTATTGACGGTGTCTGTTGTGTTATTGGTTCAGCATGGTGTGTTGCATTATGCCCTTAACCCCTTCAGTGCCCATGACGAGCTGGACTCGTCATGGGCCGCGGTGGCGCTGTGCCCATGACGAGTCCAGCTCGTCATAGACCCCGCCCGCTAATGCAACGGCCGGCACTGGGCGGGGAAAGGGGCGGGCACTGAAGGGGTTAATATCAAGTGTCTCTTCGAGTTGCTTTGGCAACCCTGAAGCCCCTTGCCTTCAGAAACATCACTACCATGAGCATGGATATCTGTTTGAAAATGGAATCATAATTATTTTCTGCACTATGGCTAAGTAACTTTGTTGTGTTTAAATAATACATTTAAGAGAAGTCACATCTGCCTATGGTGAATTTACTACCTATTGGATTGCACCAGGATTGTGGCCCGTGGATGCCAGTGGTAAACTGCAGAAGGCTTCACCCAACGTGAAGAATCCAAAGTAGTTAACCTTGTTAATGCTTTATATGTGGTTTTCTCATGGATGGTTACTGTTTTCTAAGCACTTTGGGGGCATATGGATGACATTTCCAAATAGCGATTCCCTTTTAGTGATCATTTCGGAGTGTACCAATGGAACTGCCATTTCAAATAGTCTGGTCCTGTACCTTGGAGCGCTTTAAAAACCAAACAAAGGGCTTAAAACGCACTCGACTCCTTACCGGAAGCCAGTGCAGTTTTTTGATTTCCTTGGATATAGGGAAAAACCTTGACGTGCCAGTAAGCAGTCTAGTCGCTGCATTCTGCAGTAATTGGAGTTTGTTCAGGAATCTTTGTTGAACATTTAAATAAAGACTGTTACAGTAGTCCAGCCTCGCCATTACAAGAGCCGTGACCACTGTTTGCCGGCTACCAGGAGGCAAGAACCGCAGTATTTTCCTGAGCATTCTCATCACATAAACTGTTTTTAATGCCACTGAATTTACTTGGTGACCATAGGTGAGACTCTCATCCACTATTACTCCCAGGTTTTTTACCTTTTTTGAGGGCATAGCGAGAGTACCCATCGAGTCCGGCCACCAGTTCGGTGTCCAAAAGTTGGTGTCATTGCCAAACAGTATGACCTCAGTTTTACCCATATTAAGTTTTAGGCAGTTCTCTGCCATCCAACTTCCAACTGATATCATGCAGTCTTGAAAGCGTTCTTCCATTCCCACCTCCTTGCCTGGTAGCAGAGATACCACAATTTGGGTATCATCCGCATAGGAAGTGAGGCTGAATCCAAATGCGCTAATAATGGGGGCCAGAGAAGAGACATTCACATTAAAAAGCGTCGGACTGAGAGTGGACCCCTATGGAACCCCACAGGGCAGTGCAAAGGGTTTAGACTGGTAATCTCCCAGAGTAAAAATTTGTCCTCTAACAGAAAGAAAAGATCTTAAAAGATCCCAGGCTTTCCCATGGATCCCGCATGCCTTTAGACGGTCCATCAGGACGTCATGATGGACCGTATCGAAGGCAGCGGACAGATCTAATAAAATCAGAGCTGCCCTGCCACCCCAATCAACGGCTTCCCTGATCTACTCTGTGGCTTTAATGAGCACAGACTCGGCCTGGCTGCTCTCTTGGCTGCCTTCCTCAAAGAATAGTAGCCCCACAACCAAACCTTGCTCACATGTTACTTGCTCCAAGAAAAAAATAGAGACAAGAAAGTGGAGACAGCATGGAATAAATTATTCATTTTCAAATTGAGAGAAATGTATAAGCCACTCTGCCATGTGGTGACCACCCCTCTTCCCACCCACACTGGGCAAGTAAAACTATTAATTTCTCATCTATTTGAGTGACCCTAGAACAGCTTAAGATGATACCGGACTTCAAGCAAACACATGGACATTGAAACAGTGAGACTTGAACCCTTAACCTTCAAGGTGTGAGTCTAAGATCTTTATCATTCGGTCACAAGTGACAACTCATTGGTATAAGATGTGGAGTACATTTAGTTGAATGTAAGCGACACAAGACTACAGCCCAGATCATGAGAATGTGTATTTACATATATATATTCAAGTGAAGGTTCAAATAATAATGAGCTACCATACACCTATGCTGATTAACCATCAAGCGGAAATGAAATTTATAAAGGAAACCTTTGTTGGAGTACTGCCCAATCAGATGACATGATGTATAAAATGTAAAAAAATGTTTTTCCTTTAAATACCGTATGCCATTGGATAAACTGCGTCATGTGATCAAGTCCCCCAGGAGGGATGAAACGCGTAATGGCTGCCTTGTTTGTTTGAGTCTTGAATAAACGAACAGATATTTGAAAAGAATCTTGTGGTCCGTGCTCCCTTCTGCTCAGCTGGTTGGATACGAGAGAGGAGAGTGCTTTGCCGATATTTTTGAGACAGTTTCCGGACTCCTTCTGTCTCTTACACGGACCCCCCCACGATTTGGGCTCACCAGCTGCAAAGGAGCTGCCGCTTGGGAACGAGCGTCTAATTGGAATCCGATAGGATTAACAGCCCAGAGGCCCCCCAACGGAACCAGGACTACGGAGGAGCGAGTATCGCAAACTCGACAAAGACACAGGTGAGCGAGGGTCGTTTCGGAGGAAGCGACTACCGCATGACTGTATATCTCTGTTTTGAGTAGAGACCCGCTCCAGTTTCATTTGTTCCGAGTTGGGTGTGGGGTGATTCGAGCGTGGCGAACACGGGCTGTGTGACTAAGTGAAGTCAGGGAACAACCCAGTCCAGCCTGATATCGCCAGCAATCTTTCATTTAATTCAATTTGACCAAAGCAAACTTCATATGGCAGCGGACGCACTGAGAGAAAGGGAGGAGGCGGCGGCGGCAATGTTTTGTGATGACAATGTACCGCCATCGGACTACAATACCCAGAATGCCCCAGTGACAGGAAAAAATCTAGGAATAAAAGAAAAATGCAAACAACTTGAGAAGGCAATGAGAACTGAACAAAAACGTTGGTGGGAAGCAAAGTCCTTGCAGCGCTATATCGATGTAGGGAGGATTCCCCGCGGTCTGAGGATACTCATAGCCCCCAGCTATGAAGCACCGGACCGCGATATGATGCGCGAATGGGCAGAAACCAATCTCGAGTCTTACCGCAAATTGCTTTTTATCCTAGTTAAATATGCAGAAAAGGATTGTATCAAACTGGCGGATGAAATTGAGTCCTTAAATAAAGAATTGGAGAAAATGGAGCAGCAGGATGACATTGAAAAACTAAAAACCGACATGAAAAAACGACTCAAAAAAGAGGAAGACGTAATAAGGGAGCGTAAGACATTCAAATTTCATAGAGACAGATGCGACTATGAACAAGGCCGAATATTCACCTTTGCTAGAAAGTTTAATTCGCTCAAAGCAGATAATACAGACACAAGGAAAAAAGAGGTGGCAAGGGTCAACCAACAAATTGACTTAACATCCGCATCAGAGGGGAGTTCAGCAGCAGAAAGTGGGTCAGAAACTGACAAAGCCAAAGCAAATACAGCACGCAGGCACTCCCTCACAGATGAAGTGGATTTTTTATGTATGGAACGGCTACAATCCCTCAGGCCAAGAAAACAACAAACCGGGGAAAATCAGGAACAATCAAAAATAAAAAACGGAGAGAGAGGAGAAAAGCCCAGAGAAGAAGGATCTTACAAAAAGTATCCAAAAAAGCAACAGAGGAGATACTGGAAGAAATAGATCCCAATACTGCAGATGATGTTTCTAACAATATGACAGTCATCAATCTAACAGACATGATTCTGAACAAAGCTGAATCACAAATACTTGCTTTGGGTCTCTCTTATTGCCCGGAAAATACATTCAATTACTCCAAGTCTAGAGTTGACATTTACAAAAGTGTCAGAAAATTAAAATTGAAAAAATTCCACGTGCTGGCCAGGAAGAAGAATACAGCAATTGAAGCTATACCAGGCAGTCACAGGTTACTGACACAAGGAATGGCTAATGAATCTAATACCATGCCTGATTCTGAATCATTGATTGACACACTCTATGATTTAGCCTGTGAAGGGAATCAAATAAGTGAATCTCATGAAACCTTTCCTACCAATACTCAATCATCTACAACCATAAAGTGTGCGACACCATTTAAACCACCTTCCTCATTTTATCCTTTGATGCTTAAAGATACCATTGATTTATTTCAAGAAAAAGTTATTACTGATTTGAAAGGCCTAAACAGAATGACACATAATGAGCCAAGACGCAGCAAAAAGAATGTACAGGAATTGCAATATCATTCTTTGATAACCAAAATCAAAAAAGACAAGGAAATAGTTGTGCGGGGCGCCGACAAAGGAGGCAATGCGGTGCTCTGGAAAAGAGAGGAGTACATTAAAGAAGCGATGAGACATCTGGAAGATAAGTCGTGCTATGGTAATAGTAACAGAGTGGCTTGGAATGCAACGCATACTTCTTACCGTATCACTTTGATGGCATGGCGAGAAAAGGGATTGCTATCCTCAGATGAATACAAATATCTATGGAAATCCAATCCAACAATCCCGATTCTTTATTTCATACCGAAGGTGCATAAAAACAAAACCAGCCCTCCGGGCCGACCTATAATATCTGCACGCAACAGCATCTTTGAGAACACTTCCGTTTATGTTGACTATTTCCTTCAAGAACATGTACAAAATTTAAGATCATACATCAAAGACACTGGTGACTTTCTCTCCAAAATCAAGAACCTTAAATGGATCGATGGATACTTCCTAATTTCTCTTGACGTTACGTCACTTTACACCTCTATCAGACACAATGATGGTCTACGAGCCATGAAATATTACTTGGCTAAGAAGGGTGCACAGTATGAAGAACATAACAAAATGCTTGTTAATATGGTCGAACTGTGTCTTATGAATAACATATTTATGTTTCAGAATACCATATATCAACAACTGAGAGGTGTAGCGATGGGGGCCAGCTTCTCCCCCAGCTATGCATGTCTACACATGGGCTGGTGGGAGGAGCAGGTCCTCATGGTAAAACACTCTGAAACTTTTGAGCGCAATGTCAAATGCTGGCTGAGATTCATTGACGATTTATTTTTTGTTTGGCAAGGTACAGAGGAGGGAGCTTCAGAATTTATTGAATCGCTTAACAATAATGATCTCAATCTCCACTTTACATCCAATACAAGCAAAACAAATATAGTATTTCTGGATGTAGAAGTTTATGTGGAACAAGGCAAAATAGAAACTAGGCTACACAGGAAACCCACGGCGGGAAATGCTATCCTACATGCAAGCAGTGCGCACCCAAGCCATCTTATACAGAGCATCCCTTATGGTGAGCTCTTACGCATCAAGCGCATTTGCAGCCACCAAGAAGCCTTGAAAGCAGCACAACAGGATTGCATTAACAGATTCAGGGCTAGAGGATACAACAAGAAATGCCTAGACAAAGCTCTCACAAAAGTTAACCTCCAAAACACAGATATAATACCAGACAAGAGGATACAGCCTTTGGTCCCTGACAATACTGTTGATGACTTTAGATTCATCCTAGATTACAATCATCACCAAATGTCAGTGAGAAAAATCCTCAACAAACACTGGTACCTTGTCAAACAAGATCCAATCATTGGCACAATGGTACCAAAAAAACCCTCATTGACCTATCGGAAAGGGATTTCCATGAAGGATTCTCTTGTTGACAATGATCCTTGCGGAATTGCAGCCAAGGGATCTTGGCTGGCCCAAAGATTAGGCTTTTTTAAATGTAAGACCTGCAAGGCCTGTCAGCATGGCGTATCCTTGTCCAGCTATCCAACTCCTTTTGGCGGCCCTGACAAAGTCATTACCAAAGCCCTTAACTGTAAGACAGACCATGTGGTGTATGTGTTGGAGTGCCCCTGCAATTTAAGGTACATAGGGAGTACTATACTGCCAGGCCACAAAAGGGTACTCCAACACCTACGAGCTATTAAGAATAAGGACCAGGCATACCCGGTAGCACGGCACTTTCATGAAAAGCATGAGGGCAACCCCAAAGACCTCAAATACTTTTTTATAGATTCTGTCACTAAAAATAAAAGAGGGGGTGACAGGGAAAAGTCCCTTAGATTATTGGAAATGCATTACATTTTAAATTTGGACAGCAAACACCCAAATGGACTCAATAGCTCTGAGGAGCTACATGCAAGTCTATAACCAGGTTGTCCGTTTACAATCTTTCCAATATTTGAGTCGCTTTAGCCTTCTTGCCACGCTATCGAACAACATCTGCCTGGACCATTGAACTACTCAATACATAAACATTCCTTAACAAACCACAATTATGAGATTATTGTGGCAATGACACATTCATTGGTATTTTTTACAATTATAAAACTAAGGGTCCCCATTTGTCGCCACCTGAAACATCTACCTCTCCCTTTCTTTCAACCACATTAGTTTTTATCACGGTGTTTTTAGGTATTTTTTAGCACATAATCAAATATGAATGTTTTTATATGTACCTATATTTTATTTTAAGTACATGTTTTTAAGAAAAAAAGAAAAAAATCTTGTTTCACCATGTTGGGCACTAAGTCTTTCACTATTGTTTGTCATCTAACAGGCAGGTACTAACAGAGGTTCATTACACTTATAAATTGGGATAATTGCTCATCACAAAGTGTTGATCCAGTTGATTCTACTCAACTCAAGGTAGATCTCTTAGGCTTAAAAGACAATCTTTTCCACAAATTGATGAGGCAACGTGTGTACCAACATGGATAACTTGGAGACATGAACAATTGATGGTTTTAGATATTGTGGTATTTAATATTTAATATTTAAGGTTCATTATTTATTGTGTATATTTATGTGTGTTTTATTATATATATATTTATGCACAATTGACTTTTTAACCTTTTAACCATCCTAATTATGAATTGTTGTTATTTAAATATATTTATTCAGGATATTTATTCATAGGACTGAATTTAGGAATATGTTGGGCTCTAACACAATAAGAGACATTTTTGAACAGATATACACACACAGATTGTGTTAAAATATATGTATATGTTCATTTATCGTCATTTTTCATATATTTATATATTTCATGATTTTTTGTCTCTTAAAACTTTTGAGAAGCCATAAGTAGCACCAGTGACAATTATTTAACCTCATACCATCAGGATCAACATGAGTGTTATTTTTCTGCATTTTATTCAATTTTATCATATTTTTATTTGGGATTACCAATAAATTGGGCCCAAATTTTCTGAACCGATATCACTAGTATTTAAGGGTGAGCATTACAGGATTCAGCCAGAGATTTCATGTGAAGGTTCAAATAACAATAGCTCGATATTACTAAAATTGAAAGGTGAGCATAACAGGATTTATCCTGAAATTTCAAGTGAAGGTTCAAATAATAATGAGCTACCATACACCTATGCTGATTAACCATCAAGCGGAAATGAAATTTATAAAGGAAACCTTTGTTGGAGTACTGCCCAATCAGATGACATGATGTATAAAATGTAAAAAAATGTTTTTCCTTTAAATACCGTATGCCATTGGATAAACTGCGTCATGTGATCAAGTCCCCCAGGAGGGATGAAACGCGTAATGGCTGCCTTGTTTGTTTGAGTCTTGAATAAACGAACAGATATTTGAAAAGAATCTTGTGGTCCGTGCTCCCTTCTGCTCAGCTGGTTGGATACGAGAGAGGAGAGTGCTTTGCCTATATATATATATATATGTATATATATATTCACTGAAAAAACCAAAGGTTTCACACACGTTATAGTTAGGAATTAGCATTTAAAAAACCTTGCAAATTCACTGAAAAAACCATAGGTTTCACACATGTTATAGTTAGCTGGACATTTCACTCGTGAAAAACCAATGAAATTCCCCCGTTATAGTTAGTTCAGCTATCTATAACTCGCGCCCCCGCAATGCACTGCTGATGACGTCACATATTACATCACTCATGACATCACTGATGACATCTCAAATGACATCACTGATGACATCATCCAGTGAATGTGTATTTTTCTGAAAATTAAATATGTTTTATATATGTATATCTCAAGGACGATGGAAGAATAAATGGGTATATAAGTGTCTAAATGGATGATTTGTTTTTGAAAAATTGATTGTGTAACTGACTGATTAAGTGTATCTTAGTGAATACATGGCTTAGTGAGTAATGTTTAAAAATGTAAATATCTTTATCAGTCTCTCACTTTGTGTATAAGTGGCTGCATGGGTTGGTGAGTAGCTACATGGGTGTTTATATAGGTTAGTAGTTGGTTTTTTTAGTATTAGTGTGAGTGTATGTATGGTTCCGTGGGGGGTATTACGTAGTGCATAGGTGCATGAATGAGTGACTCACTGTTTGTATGTGTTGAAGACAGCATGTGTGCAGGACTGTATGGGTGGATGAGTGTGTGTATGGGTGTGTTAGTGAGTGAATGACTGTCTCAATAGTGTCTCTATGAGTAACTACATATGTTTTAAACTAGTATATGTGACTATTGGTGTATATAAGTGAGTATATGTGAGAGTGAGAGATTGAAAGAGTTCCTGTATGAATAAATATGTGTTTCTATAAGTGATTGTTTAAAAGACTAAGTATGTGTAAGTTCACGTAGAAGTAAGTGTGGTGGTCTGTGTATAAATGTATATGCAAGTAAATGTATGTTTCTTTCTTTATTTTCATGAGTGACTATGTGTGTCAGTAACTCTGTGGATGAGTGGCATTGTGTAACAGGATGTATAGGTGTATGAGTACATATGATGGGTGAGTACATGTATGAGTGACTGTACAGGACTGTTGGTGAATGAGTGGATGTGTATGGGGATCTTAGAATTACTCAAGAGGTTGTTGTAACTGGTATTGGTATGTCCATTTTTTTGAAAATTGTAGTCTCTATTTTTGAATGTGTGTATCAAAGGTTATATTAGGGTGAGAGGAGGTCTGCCACTCTGTCACAAGGATGATGTCATCAGTGATGTCATTTGAGATGTCATCAGTGATGTCATGAGTGATGTCACTGACCATGTCATGAGTGATGTAATATGTGACGTCATCAGCAGTGCATTGAGGGGGCGCGAGTTATAGTTAGCTGAACTAACTATAACGGGGGAATTTCATTGGTTTTTCACGAGTGAAATGTCCAGCTAACTATAACATGTGTGAAACCTATGGTTTTTTCAGTGAATTTGCAAGGTTTTTTAAATGCTAATTCCTAACTATAACGTGTGTGAAACCTTTGGTTTTTTCAGTGAATTTGTACGTTTTTTTAAATGCTAATTTTTGTATTATTTAATTATTAAAAACATTTTTTTATTAAAAATAAAATTCCTATGTATTCTTTTATATATTATCTGTATCTTTTTATTTGTTTTTGCTTTTTTTTTAAAAATTCAATTAGGATAAAGTTGAACAGTTTTTTAAATTTTTGCAATTAATTTTTCTCCACTTTTTTTTTTATATATATAAATTCTTGGAGTGCGCGCTCTGAGCGCGCTCCTAGTACAATTTCGTAAGTTTTTTATGAATACCGTCGTACGTTATTTACGTACGCAAATATACGTCATAGTGCGCGCTGGGAGCGCGCACCCAGTACGTATGCGTACGTACGCACGCACGCGTGCGTGCGTCCTACGCGCTCCACGCGGTTTACTTCCGCATACGCTAAAATTACGCGCAATAACGGTCGCGTATACGCGTGTTCAACGTATGCGCGCTACGTACGCGCATATGACGTATGCACATGCGCTCCTACGCGTTCGCGCATACGTAATCACGAGGTGCGCGCTCGGAGCTTGCGCAGTGCGCACACCTCGGGTTTATGCATAATAAAACAGCACTTCTTATTGGTTATCATTACTTTCAGTTTCTAATTGTTTCAACACCACACCCAATCCCCTCATGGCAAGTCATGTGATCAAGAATCATCACTTTTGATTGGTTTGAAGTACTTTCAGTTCCAGATTCTTCCCAAACCACACCTACTCTCCTCATTATTAGTTCTGATTCCTTTGGAGAAGGAGCTATTCTGTTGTTGAGAGACAATGACTGAACAGCAACCATCTTCAGACAGTGACCAGGACCCTCTTGAGAGGCAGAGGAGCAGGAAGCAGAAAGACAGCTTTATATGGCAGTTTTTCACTTTTCCAGAGGGACAAAAAAAGGTAAATGCACCTAAAGTTACATGTGTACTTTGTCAAAAAGTCTTGTCACGTGGAAATCCTAACAAGAAATATTCTTTTAGCATTCACACTATGTTGAGGCATGTTGACAAAATGCATCCAGTGACTTTTCGTCGAGCTTCTGGAGCAAACCCTCCACCTGCTCTACCGACGACATCTGCAGCAGCTCAGCCGAGCACATCTTCGGCAGCTCAGCCGAGCACTTCTTCTGCAGTGGTGCCTTTGCCTTCTTCCACACCTCGTTTTGGACCACCTTGTTTTGCTAGGTTGTCCACACGCTGCACTGATTGCGGTAAACTTATTTCTGTGTGTGAGACCAGTCTTGATCTCATTCAGAGAAAATTTGATGCCCATGAGTGCAGTAGGCCATAGATGTTTTTTCTTTTTTTTCGTTTTTCTCTTCCTGTTTCCCTCCATTAACTCAAGGGCTCTTTTAAGAGCCACTTATAAACTAAACCCCCAAAATTTTTGGGGGGGAATTTATTATTTTTTTTTTTTTTTAGGTGCGCGCACCCAAGGTTTTTTAAAAATTTTTTTTTTTTTTTTTTAATTTAATGTACAAAAAGAGGTGAAGAAATGGAAGCATGAAAAGGGAGGATTGAATAATACTAATATTTTTCACTTATTTTTTTTAAAAAATTAATTTTTTCGAAAAAAAATTTTTTTAAAGTATTTTGCAAGGGAACAGAATTTTATTTTTATTTTTTCTTTCCAGTTCTGCAAAAAAAGAAAAAAGTATTAATATTCAATCATACATTACAAAAAGAATTACATGTTTTTACATATTTTACAAAGCAATTTTTTGCCCTTTTTTTGCTGTTTTCAGAATTTTTTATTTTTCACTTAAAATAGTGAAAACAATTGTATTCATCATTTAACAGCGGGCAAAAAAAAACAATCTGAAAGATTGTTTAAAAAAAGCCCTAAAACTTTCCTCACTAAAATATACCTTGTTAGAAATATTACATATATATTACAAGTACTTCTCTAGATGAATAAAAAATTTCTAGACAAACCGTCTTTAAACCTTGTCGCAAAAGCACACATGCCAAAATAATTTCTGTCAAAAGAGTCCACAATTGTTTTTATTACTTTTCCTTTAGGCCAAATAGTAATTTCAAAATCCTTTTTAAGTGATATCTTCAATTATAATCCTTTAAAATTACAAAAAAATGCTTTCTTCAGATGCAGTTTTTAGTTTTCAAAATTTAGGTTTCAGAAAAATTAAGTAAGAATTGGGTAAATCATAAGGCAAACGTTGCTTGAAAATCAATTGGGAATCATTACACAGTGTCCAGCCTTTTTCACATTTAAGATAAACTGTGTAATGCCCAGAAGTTACAGTAGGTCCTTCATGAAAAATTATTGCAACTGTAACAAAAGTTTTTCCAGAAATTGATAATTGCTGTCCTGTAAACTTCTTTATTAAAGTGTCCAATTTTGAACCATCAGCTCTACATCGTTGCATCATTAAAATTACATTCTGACCATATTTCTGTAAAAATAATGTGGAAAACATGTCTGATTTACATCCAGAACATTCCATGTTGTGATTGGCATCTTTAACTAATTTACTAAAAGTCACTGATTTACTTTCTGGTAATGGTAAAAATATGAACCTTTCTGAATCAACATTACTACTACATGTGTTCATACAGTTTTCACAGCAATGTTCCCATTTGTAAGAGACACCAAATACGTTTTCTACTTCTACTCCTTCATCTTCTAGTACACTCAAAATATATATTAAGAATTCCTGAGCATCTTGCTGGACATTTTCTTTAAACTGTGTAGAACCAGAACATACATCTAAAAGATTTCTAACATCAGTAGCACTTTCTATTTCAGTTTTATCATTACTCAGCTTCTCATAAAGGAGACTCAGCAGAGAACACAATCTTTTTCCATGATTTACTATTATCTGTTCTAGCAACTTTTCAAGATAAAATACAACATTCAGCACTACATTTGCATAGCAGTTGACACCAGAGCTATTTTCAAAATGGCAACCAACAACCTCTTCAACACTGTCCTTTTTCTTTTTCCTTGCTATCACATCACTGTCCTTTTTTTTTTTGTTCTGTTCATCCACATTACAGATATTCTCAAATCTCCTTTTCCGACAAGCAACATGTTTTTCAATCACAGGATACTAACCTAAATGAGGAGCATAGGTTCTTCTTAATCTATTATACTCCTTTACACAGTTTGTATCAGCACTAACTTTTGAGTCATCAAAGTCTATCATAAATAAACCAGATAATGTTTTCACTTGTGACAAAGCAACATATGCCATACCTTCTTTGAACACAGTAGAACCAATGTTTACAAAAGCACTATCTACAGTCAATCCTTGAGACTTGTGAATAGTTACAGCATATGCTAGAGAAAACGGAAACTGCTTCCTACGTACATATAAGTCTTTCACAAGCATGAAACGAACTGAACAACGACAAATATCTTTAACTTCTTCTATCTGATCAAATTTTATTTTTAAACATTCAATTCCTTCTTTTTTCTGATAATTAATAAAACCCACAACTCTTCCCATAGCTCCATTCACTAAACCTTTTTCTACATCCAAATTTCTCCTTAAAATCACTCGACAATTCATGCAAACATATAGATTTTTTTCTAATCCAGCTGTTTTGGAAATGTTCTTCTCTAGTGAATCCAATTTATTTTTCAGTTTGCCTGTTAATGTAAAAGTAATTCTTTCATGCTGAATTTTGTCCTCTGCTTCCATTTTCTTAATCTCTTCCTTTTCCAATTTCAAAAGTTCCTCATTGAATATTGAGCACTCACGTAGTGTTGGCATTAAGCAGATTACAGTATTTTTTTCTGCAATGTTCTGGTATATTTTCTCTGCAACTATTTCTTCATTTGGAAATAAATTATGTAGCAACCGACTCTGTAATGCTTTTTTGCCAACTTCTGTGAGTAGTCCAATTCTAATATCTTTCAGAATATTTGCATAATCTTCGTCGTTTGCTTGTCTCATATTGGTACTGAGTTCTTTGTACTCAAAGAATGACCAAATATTCGCATTACCAATGCTTCCTAATGACTTCTTCGTGTCTTCATGTGTCACAGTATTAAACACTGGTTGTCCTTTAACTGGAGTGAGCTGTAAAAGATCTCCAAAAACTATGACTTGTTTACCTCCAAATAACACGTCATAGTCTCTCTTAAGAATTTGTTGCATTCTTAAATGTACAAAGGCAAGCATTAAATTTGAAACCATGCTCACCTCATCAATAATGAGAACTTGCATCTTCTTCAACACTCTTGAAACTTCGAGGCATGCTTCGCCAGTTAGCTTGTGGTATTCTATTTTGTTCTCATGCTCCACTAGTAACATTAGCAAGCGATGTAAGGTAATTCCTTTTATGTTATAGGCTGCTAACCCAGTTGGAGCAGTTACCACACAAGACAAATTTGAAGCTGTTTTTTGCTGTAGGTAGCTTCTGATGACTTTCATTAAGAAACTTTTACCAGTTCCAGCTTGTCCACTCACATACATCCTGATTGGTTCAAATGATGTGCATGAGCACTCTTTCTTTTCATGTAGTAATCCATGATCAATTTTTTTGATGACTTCTTCATAAATTTCTTTTTGTTCTTCATTCAGTTGTTGTTCCAGATTTAGTAAGTCGATTGAATCTTCCTGTGCGTGATTCATAGCCGTTTCTACTTCAGTCATGGCTACTGCAGCTTCATTTTCTATGATTGGTTGTCCTAGGGGATCTTGACTAAGTATTCCTGAACTTTGGCTGTCTTGAGAACTGTCTCTAGCTACTTCAGCTGCAATTTTTGCTTCCTGTTCATTTTCTTCATTTAACATTTGGACATAAGTTGTGAAAGTACTGCATTCTATACTGTCTTTGCTAGCATTAAAAGAATCTTCATAGCTTTGAAATTCTCCCAGTAGTTCGTCCTCTGAACGCCATGGTTTAAACAGCTGTAAAAGAGCCAAATAGTAAAATTCCTTTTTGTCAGGAGTGTCGCAACTCAGCTTCCTGTGATTTATCAAACTTCCTTTTGTTTGCTTCACCAAACATCCTTCCTCACCAATGACTTTATATTTTCCATTGTTGATGTCTTCTGTGGCTTTCCGTGAAAAAATGTAGTTCTGCAGCACTTCATAGAGACACATGTTCTCAAGATGATGACTTCTCTTTGGGTAATATGTGTCTAACATGTTTGATTTCAAAATATCTGTACTTTCTGGGTCATTCTCGGACAAATATTCAATTTCTCCAACAGATTTCAGTACCCGATTTCTCACTCCTGCAAGGCCTAAGCTTACCCAAATTATTCTTCTGGATTTCGAGTAAAGACTTGCAGATGATAACCTATCTGAGCATTCGTAGGATCCAATTTCTCGATGCGATAACATCTTTAAACTGAAACTGTACAGCTTCTTACTGACAGTCTTCTCGTGAGAAATCTCTTCCCACATTTCCTTCATTTCTGTTTTCTCAGATTTAGTGATGTAAGATGTCACATACTGAGGAACAGCAATAGAATTATCTGCCACATACTGAATATCCATGTTAGCATTCCACATGGATAAAATGACTGGGTTGAAGTCATTTATAAATTTTGACTCTTCATTTCTTTTTAGGTTGTAGGTATTTTTGGGAGATTTTCTGGTTATAGTATGTCGCACAGCTGACATAAAACTGTTGACTCTTCCTTTTGAAAGAACAGGTCTAGGAAATCCAAATCGACACTTTGTGTAGAATTTATCTTTCGTCTTGTACTTCCGTCGACAGTATTTTCCACACCGATGACTTTGGAAACGTAAAACTTGTTCTTTTAACTTTTTCTCTTCTGTGCTTTTAGGTATAGCACATGTTGCATATTCTTCAATGAAAGATAACACTGCTTCATCAGTATCTGTTCCAAACTTTGGGGCATCCTTGATCCACAACAGCATATGAATATGAGGAGCACCTCTTGCCTGGTACTCTTTTCTCCAAAAGAAATCCACTACTTCTCCAAGAGGTGGATTTTTTATTATTGCAGATGAAGGACATCACAGCCTCAAATCTATGATTGAAATATCTGCAAACATTAACTGGATCCAATGAGCACAGTTCTCCAGCTGTCTTGTATTCAATGTTTTTAATGTTTGAATTTGCCTCTCGTAGAAAATCCAGTAAATCATCCCAAGCTTACTCGGCACAGCTTAGGGTTAGAAACCATGTAGGAGTTCCTAAATTCCGTAACATGCATTTTAATTCACCATGGCGTCGGTACCAATATTCATTTGTCCCACGCTGACAAGCCATCAGATTGATCAGTTGTGTTTCCAAATGATCATCTCGGTGCTGCACTTTCTCCATAAAATCCTTAGCAGACACATTTTGTAAATGTACTCCACTTTTTAAAATGTGATTTACTGCATAAGATAATGCAGACAAGTCGCTTTCAAATAAAAGATGGAACAAATAAGGAATACTTTGACGAAATCTTGGATCTTCTGCATATAGTCTTGTAGTCCGATACTCAGAAGCTGGAATCTGTTCTGGACGTTCATCGTATCGTCCTCCTTTTCCTGTAGGAAACAGCTGGGGAAAACATTGAGCTTCCAAGCTCTCCTCCCATACACTCACGGGAGTTCCTTTTGCTTTCTTCATCTGAAACAGATCAATAGTGTCTCCCATAACTTCTTTTGAATGAAGAGGATGTATGCTAAAATGTTCATACATTTCTTCTTCCTTTGACTTGTCCACTTTTTCAATTTGACCAGTTGGTGTTTCTGTGTCTTCTTGTAAATCTTCTTCTTCTTCTTCTATATAAATTGATTCATACCATTTATTATTTTTTTTCAAATACAAATTTGCTCTTTGTACTTTTCGTACATCCACCAGCTCCTGCCAAATCTTCTTATTCTTTGTAGGTACACCATTAACCAGAATTACTAATGGTTCAGTTTCCAAAGTATCTGCATCAATAGTTTCCATATTTTTTTTCAAATCCAAGGGCAAATACACCACTCTTCCTTTTAAACCTCTCAGTAAATCAGAAGGAGGTAATTTACTAGTTTTGGGCTACATACGTACTATGGTCTGGAACGGATGAACACATTGAATGAGTATAGACTCATATGTATTTAATTCAGAAAGTTCGGCAGGAATAGCATCCAATTCTAAATTATTATGTACAGCTCTGGTCGGCATTCTATTTTCTTCTAACTTATTATAACAGTATTTACAAATACGCTGATCTTCACCCAATTCAAAACAATTTTCAAGAAATATATATGTTGCAAAATCCTTCCACTTATAATTATCTTCATTTTCACTTTTTTTATACAGATCAACATTCCTTGTTTGAATTTTATAATGACTTCTGCGGCAACAAATACAAGTAATATTTGGTCTTTCATTAGAGGTGATAGTAAATTTTGTCATTTCATCCTCAAAAGTTTTAGTAATAATGAGTTCTACATTCTGTTCCTCATTTTCCTCATTTACTGTGTCCTTTTCTGCACTTTCTTGTTCTGGACCAAAGTAACAAAACTGAATCTCATCAGTAACCTTCACTACATCTGATACAGATCCACGGAACAGAGCATTATTCAACTCATTCAACTTTACTGCTGGACTTTTAGCAAAATACAATGTTCTCACAAACTTTCTCATTTCAGTATGATGAACAGCCAGCATCCTAAAATGATGAAAAACACTTTTACACACTTTTCTAGATAGACAAGCCAGAGAATGTCCCTGCAAACCAGTATTTTCTCTCACTCTGCATGGATCTAGTGTTTGAAGCACCTTCATCTTCTGTTTTACACTCTTTTTACTATATTCTCTTAGAAAGTCACGTAATTTATCAATAGATTCCTGACGCACAGTACAAATACTACTACAGTTCCAAGTGTACACTGGGGCTTTTGGACGTCTCCCCATAGCCTCAGCAGCCCATACTTATTCCTCATTTCTTGGGACCATTTTCTCTTTTTGCATCACACAACCATCCTTAACTTCATATGCTCTACCATTGGTGTCAACTGCATGCAACAAACTATTACTTTGAAGATAACTCTCTTCATTAAAAAATGGTTCAGTACTTGAACTGTGTTTCCATTCTCCCAAGAACACTTTACAAAAGTTACTTTTTTCACTTCTCTTTTCCTTTTGCTTTGTGACTTCATTGCATTCACTAATTTATCTAATCTACGCATCCTATTCAAAATTAGAATAAAAAGTTCTCTTTTTCTTTCCAAAGCCTTACTTACAATATTTTCTATAAAAAAAAAATTTCTTAATAATTTTTTTTTTTTTCTTATATTTTTTCACATCCTTTAGCAAATTTAACATCACTCTTCTATGAAACATTTTTCGACGAATGTTTTTAAAATCTAATTTTCGTGTTAAATCAGTTTGACATACTTCTGATTGTACATTAGCTTTTTTTTGCTGTTGACTGTGTTGTTGCTTTGTACATAAAACTCTGTTTGTTTTACAGTTATTTTTGTCATTTTTTTGTTTTTTGAAAATCTTTTTTAAGAAATCTCTGCTCTGCTTACCAGTAGACTTTTTCTTTTTGCCATCACCAGCTTCTCCTGCTATTTTTTTTTCCCCAGTTTTGTCCAGATATACTTGTTGTTGCTTTTCTTTCCTCTTTCTTGTCCTTAAAGGCATTTTTTTTTCACTGTTGCTCAGCAATACCTGCAAGGAACTAAAAAAAATTCCATTTTGTAATTATAATTCATTAAAATATTTTTTTTACTTTTCATTTATTTCAAATATTTTTCCATGTGTCTCTCATTTGTGATTTACTAATTTGTGCACAGTGCTAACCACCACAGTTGAAAAAAACCAAGCTGCCCCTTTCCTGCAAGTGCATTTTTTAACAGAACAACTGCAACACAAATTATATCTGTGGCCACGATTCCTTTGCGCACACAGCCTCATGGTGTGCTTCTAAGCAGAAAACAGAATTTGATTTGCAAATTCAAAGCACATTTACTACTCTGGTAGATCAAGAGATAGTTGCTGTTACAGCCTTACACATTTTACCTGGCAAATCACAGAGGCAGAAAAGAGCACATTTCCTAACAGCTACTTCATACTATAAGTATCTGCAACCTGGGTGAGTGTTTAGAGTAGAGCAAAGAAAATGAGGCCTTGGTGACGTTGAATGTGTTTGCATTACACACAGTCCTGAGTAGTACGCATGGGAGTGTTGGAGAAGCTGCTGCGTGTGTCCCAAGAGTGTGTTTCTGCAGACTATGTATTGTCAGCTGCAAGAGACATGAGCAAGGAGATTTCCACAACTGCATGAAGACTGCAGGGATGTACGTAACAGTGCATGTGTGCTAAGGGATAATTTGTGTAAACACAACAGGCTGCCCCTTTCCTAGGACTGCATTTCTTACTGAACAACAACTTCACAAACTAAATCTCTGCCCACAATTCCTGTGCGCACACAGACTCATGCTATGTTTTTTGGAACAAAACAGTGTCCCTGAATAGTACCAAATTACTGTTACAGCCTGACACATTTCCCTTATCATTTACAGAAGCAAAAAACAGCACATGTCCTAACAGCTCCTTAAGACCATGACCATGTGTTACAGGGTGAGTGATTAGACTAGATCAATTTAAATGAGGCCTTGGTGACGTTGAATGTGTTTGCATTACACAGTGCTATCTGAAACAGCACACAGAGCTGAGTACTACACATGAGAGTGTTGGAGAAGCTGCTGCGTGTGTGCCAAGAGTGTGTTTCTGAAGACTGTGTATTGTCTGGTGCAAGACAGATGAGCAAATAGACTTCCAGAACTGCATGAAGACTGCAGGGATATATGTAACAGTGCATGTTTGCTAAGGCATAATTTGTGTAAACACAACAGGCTGCCCCTTTCCTTGGACTGCATTTCTTACTGAACAACATCTTCACAAATTTAATCTCTGCCCACAATTCCTGTGCGCACACAGACTCATGCCATCATTTTACACACATAACACAGGCTGCCCCTTTCCTGGGACTGCATTTCTTACTGAACAACAAATTCATAAATTAAATCTCTGCCCACAATTCCTGTGTGCACACAGACTCATGCCATCATTTTACGCACATAACACAGGCTGCCCCTTTCCTGGGACTGCATTTCTTACTGAACAACATCTTCACAAATTAAATCTCTGCCCACAATTCCTGTGTGCACACAGAGTCATGCCATCATTTTAGGCACATAACACAGGCTGCCCCTTTCCTGGGACTGCATTTCTTACTGAACAACATCTTCACAAATTAAATGTCTGCCCACATTTCCTGTGCGCACACAGACTCATGCTATGTTTTTTGGAACAAAACAGTGTCCCTGAATAGTACCAAATTACTGTTACTGCCTGACACATTTCCCATATCATTTACAGAAGCAGAAAACAACACATGTCCTAACAGCTCCTTAAGACCATGACCATGTGTTACAGGGTGAGTGATTAGACTAGATCAATTTAAATGAGGCCTTGGTGACGTTGAATGTGTTTGCATTACACATTGCTATCTGAAACAGCACACAGAGCTGAGTACTACACATGAGAGTGTTGGAGAAGCTGCTGCGTGTGTGCCAAGAGTGTGTTTCTGAAGACTGTGTATTGTCTGGTGCAAGACAGATGAGCAAAGAGACTTCCAGAACTGCATGAAGACTGCAGGGATGTATGTAACAGTGCATGTGTGCTAAGGGATAATTTGTGTAAACACAACAGGCTGCCCCTTTCCTGGGACTGCATTTCTTACTGAACAACATCTTCACAAATTAAATCTCTGCCCACAAATCCTGTGCGCACACAGACTCATGCCATCATTTTACACACATAACACAGGCTGCCCCTTTCCTGGGACTGCATTTCTTACTGAACAACAACTTCATATATTAAATCTCTGCCCACATTTCCTGTGTGCACACAGAGTCATGCCATCATTTTAGGCACATAACACAGGCTGCCCCTTTCCTGGGACTGCATTTCTTACTGAACAACATCTTCACAAATTTAATCTCTGCCCACAATTCCTGTGCGCACACAGACTCATGCCATCATTTTAAGCACATAACACAGGCTGCCCCTTTCCTGGGACTGCATTTCTTACTGAACAACAAATTCATAAATTAAATCTGTGCCCACAATTCCTGTGCGCACACAGACTCATGCCATCATTTTACGCACATAACACAGGCTGCCCCTTTCCTGGGACTGCATTTCTTACTGAACAACATCTTCACAAATTAAATCTCTGCCCACAATTCCTGTGTGCACACAGAGTCATGCCACCATTTTAGGCACATAACACTGGCTGCCCCTTTCCTGGGACTGCATTTCTTACTGAACAACATCTTCACAAATTAAATCTCTGCCCACAATTCCTGTACGCACACAGACTCATGCTATGTTTTTTGGAACAAAACAGTGTCCCTGAATAGTACCAAATTACTGTTACTGCCTGACACATTTCCCATATCATTTACAGAAGCAGAAAACAGCACATGTCCTAACAGCTCCTTAAGACCATGACCATGTGTTACAGGGTGAGTGATTAGACTAGATCAATTTAAATGAGGCCTTGGTGACGTTGAATGTGTTTGCATTACACATTGCTATCTGAAACAGCGCACAGAGCTGAGTACTACACATGAGAGTGTTGGAGAAGCTGCTGTGTGTGTGCCAAGAGTGTGTTTCTGAAGACTGTGTATTGTCTGGTGCAAGACAGATGAGCAAAGAGCCTTCCAGAACTGCATGAAGACTGCAGGGATGTATGTTACAGTGCATGTGTGCTAAGGGATAATTTGTGTAAACACAACAGGCTGCCCCTTTCCTGGGACTGCATTTCTTACTGAACAACATCTTCACAAATTAAATCTCTGCCCACAATTCCTGTGCGCACACAGACTCATGCCATCATTTTACACACATAACACAGGCTGCCCCTTTCCTGGGACTGCATTTCTTACTGAACAACAACTTCATATATTAAATCTCTGCCCACATTTCCTGTGTGCACACAGAGTCATGCCATTATTTTCGGCACATAACACAGGCTGCCCCTTTCCTGGGACTGCATTTCTTACTGAACAACAACTTCACAAATTAAATCTCAGACAACAATTCCTATATACACACAGACTCATGCTGTGTTGGTAGGCACAAAACACAGGCTGCCCCTTTCCTGGGTTATCAATTCTAACAGAACTAATGATTTTTTCAAATGTGCTGCCATTTTCCTCTCTTTTCTTTCAAAGTGATTTCTGCTAAATGCTAACCATCACAATTAAAAAGAAGCTGTCCTTTTCTTTCAACTGCAAGTCTTACTTTTCAACAGCAACACAAATTAAATCTCTGTCAACAATTCTTCTCTGCACACAGACTCATGGTTTGATGGTAGGCACAAAACAGTATTCCTCATTGTTACCAGTACACATTAACTTATGGTGAAAACATACTCCATAATATTTTACATATTCAAAACAGTTAAATATCTCCCAAAACAGAAAATGTAAATCACAACTTTAAACAAATAATCACAATTCTTTTTTTTATATCTAAATTAACCACAAACACCCCCTCTCAAACTCATAACTCACCTTTAAAATTAGTTAGTTGTGAAAGAAATGTGGCAGTCACACAGCAGTTTATCAGACCAGAATCTCTGAGCTGAACACCTCTCTCCTCTCAGCAGAACCAGTTAATGGCACAGTTTCCCTCTCTTTTTTCACACATATACATGTTAATTTCAAATCTCAGTGCTTCCCACATTTTTTTCAAATGAAATCACACATTTCTATTGGTTGAAAACTTCAACCCCTTTCCAAATGTACCCTTCCCCCAACTTGACTTCTGCCTGCTACCATAGCAACAGGTCATGGAACACAGGTGTGAGCAGAGAGGTCAGAAGTTCAGCAGACAATGTTTCATTTCCAAAGAGCAAGAGTGCTTGACTTTTCAAACCTAACAGCAAATCCAAACTAATGTTCTTTGTTCACACATTTTTCTGAACCAATACAATACATGCTTTTTAAAATTTAAACATACAGCCTAGTTTTTAGTGTAGAATGGTTTGAAACAGCCAATGAGTTCTTTTTATAAAAAAAAGTATGTGTGCCCCCATTTTTCAACTGTCTTTCATTTCTTTTTGCCTTTCTACTGAAAGACACCTCCTGAGTGCATCCAGATCTCCTTTGAAGATGTTCACAGTGTGGATTGTAGGTCACAGCTATGTCTTCTGGAGTGAAAAATTTGCAGAAAAAAGAGGTATGGTGAGAGACCTTGCTTTGCCAAATGTAGACATTAAATGGATTGGTCAGAGAGGGTTAAAGTGGCACCAATTAATGCCTTTGGTGAAAACCTTTCTACATCTCCCACAGCCTAACCTTATTATTGTGCACTGTGGTGGAAATGACCTAGGCACTTTAACTGGGGTAGGTCTGGAAATGCTTATTAAGGACACCTTTGTGCAATTGATGTTGCTTTTTCCACAAACTGCCTTCGTATATTCTATCATATGCCAAAGGCAAAAGTGGAACTGGTCCAACCAATTTTGTCCGCAAATTGACAAAGCAAGGAAGCACGTCAACAAATCTATTTCTGCTTTCCTCAGAGACTATGGTATGGGTTCTATATACCACAACAACTTGCGTTACAACATGCAAGACCTTTATAGAGGAGATGGTGTACACTTCACTGATGAAGGTAACAGAGTCTTCCTCTTGAACTTTAGACTCTGCATCGGTTCTTACTTGTAGGTACCAAAAAACACACAATAAACACAAGGGCTCTTTTTAGAGCCACCTTACATCTAAACACTTAAATGCGATTTTTTAATATTTTTTTTTAAAAGTTTTTTTTCGGGTGCGCGCTGGGTGCGCGCACTCGGCGATATTTTTTTTAAAAATATAAATCTTTTTTTTTTCCCTACAAGGTCCTACTGGGACCCCCTTACAATGCCTAGTGGGTCAATATCTCCCCACTCTGCCCCCTTTTAAAGTTCTACCCCTTTGTTTATCACCCCCTCTTTATGCGAGAGACAAAATGGCGGCCGCCGCTTCCTGATTTCCACCGATTCGAATGTTTACTGACATCTAACAACCAATCAGAAGTGCGCTCGCGATCGGCAAGGTGCGCGCACAGGACTTGCTCAGTGCGCGCACGGTACGCGCGTACAGATATATATATTGATTTAAATGCTAATTTCTCAGGAAATACTGAACAGATTTACACCAAACCTGCAAAAGGCACTTCATGGACCTTATGGCTACCTCTCTGCCAAATTTCACATAATTCTGTTCAGCCGTTCGGGTTGTAGCTGCGACTAAAGTCCCTATGGAAAAATGCATGGGGAAAACGCGTTTTGGGACCCCCCTTTTTTCTCGGCCCCCGCTTGACGAATCACCCCGAAACTTTCAGGGTCGGAGCGGAGCGCCCCATTAGTTTTGAAAATTTCGCGAAGATTCGTCAACCGGCGCCAAAGTTATTCAAAATAGAATTTTGAGATTTCCTATGGAAACACGGTCCTAACTATAACTACCTACTGGCAACCGCCAGCAGGTAATATATATATATATATATATATATATATATATATATATATATATATATATATATATATATATATATATATATCCAAATAACAACAGCTCCTTCTGGACAGCTGGCCCCCTTGGAAAGTGGCGTACACGCCAGCGGAGCAGCTGGCAGTCTCCAATATATAAATCCACAAGTACGTACGCTCTCAGGCTTCAAAAAACAACAAATCCAAGTGTAATCCTGACCAGGTTTATTCCACAACGCGTTTCTACTGCATCCGCAGCCATGCTCACGTGAATGCAACACAAAACACCGTGCATCTATATGCATCGGACATGGCGTCTAAGGCAACAAAGTAGAAATAGGACTTCGCTCATAAATACAGCGGCTATCTTGTAGTTATCAACATATAGTGAAACATGTGAAAATTCCACAGTAAATCTTGGTAATAGTACATCTTTAACCTGAAAACAAAACTCTTATCCAGAATATTAATGTGTGAAATACACACGGCATATAGCTGGTGATAAAGGTATTTTTTGTCGTTGCATTCATGAAAGCACTAATGACGCATGACATAAAAATATAATTAATGCACGTGTTCTGGTAAAATGTACTTATATCATCATTGGAACATCAAAAAACAATAGCAAAAACCTCGGTTAATCGAGTTATAATGTCCAATGAAGATGCAAAAGTGCCGATGCAATTGAATCATATAGAATAATGGCATAATGCTGCTAAATTACTGGTTGTTCCAATCTTTTAAGATAGATTAGATGACCTAAATGTACATCTTCTATTGTTAATAAACATAATAAACATACACATGTTGTCACAAAGGACATGTTGAAGATGGATGGGTATTGGCATAGTGCTCAATAAATTACCACATTATAACAAGCATTCTATAGAATGAATAAAAGATCAAAGTGTCCACCAATAGCTGACATGACATCACACTTATCCTGTTGCTCTCTATTCCCCATGTCAGAGATATCCAAGCGCATATTGCAGTGCCCAATAATATCTCAGTGATGATAAGGCAAAATAAACATAATACATAAAATTATAAATTTAAAATGATTTATAACATCTGACCCTTGATATGATCCTTAATGTTTTTCAATGTTTTTTCAATGTTTTTTAATTCTAACTTGGATAAGCCTTCTCCTTATATACTAGTTGTATTGGAAACTATCAATCATTTTAAATTTATAATTTTATGTATTATGTTTATGTATGTATATATAGATATATACACATATATATTGACTGAAAAAAAACCAAAGGTTAAAGAAACGTTATAGTTAGGTATGATAATAAGGTCTGTTTTTGTTTTAAAAAAAAAGCCTTCGAAATGCACTGAAGATAGGATTAAACGTGGAGTAGTGCTGCAGTTTTTGAAACGGCTGTCGCCAGATATTGTCTTTCTGCAGGAAACGCATCTAATTGGAAATTCTTGCCATGCTATGAATAGGCGGGGATATCGTCTCGTTGTGCATTCTGGTTTCACTTCTGGCTCGCGTGGGGTGGGCATCTTGATTAGAGCCTCTCTCCCGTTGGAGGTGGACGATGTGATCCATGATGATAGAAGGCGGTATGCTGCACTTGTAGGCCGATGGGAGGGCAGAACCATCTCGCTCGTTTCTGTTTATGTCCCACCAGGATTGCAGACCGTAACTTTCGCTGATTTGGGGAGAATGGTCTTGGGACTCCCGGGGGGGGTTCTGGTGGTGGGGGGCGATTTTAACTCTGTCGTATCTGGCGGGGCGGATCGTCACCCTCCCAGGGATCTCCCGGGGCACAGGCCTGGCTGAGTGAGTTTATAGATACCCTCGGACTGATAGACTGCTGGAGACTAATGCACCCGGGGCAGGCGCAATACACTTTCCACTCAGGGGCTCATGGGAGTTTGTCGAGACTTGATTATGTCCTTATGCCGGCGGCCCAAGCTGTGATGATTAGGGAAGTAAGACATCTGGCCCGGGGTATTTCCGATCACTCCCCACTACTGTTGCACATCGAGGTCACCCCCGGGGCTGAGGGGAGGGTGGCACCGATTAACCCCTGGTACCTGCGTAATCCTAAAATCCGGGCGGACCTGGTCAAGTCTATTGAGCGCTATTTCACTGAAAACGTGGGGTCAGTGTCCTCTGCTGTCTCGTTATGGGAAGCCTTCAAAACGGTGCTCCGTGGGCAGCTCTTTCTCTAATTTCCCACTCCAAGAAAAGCAAGACTGAAGAGGTGGTTCGCCTTGAAAATGACATAGCCAAGTTGGAGGGGGACCTGGAGCTGGGTGTTACGAATGATAAGTTGCATGTTCTCAGTCTTAAGCAGCTTGACTATAGAGCGTTGGTTACTGACGCTGCCAAAGTGATGAGTAGAGAGCAACAGGGGCGCTTATACGATGTGGGGGACAAGGCTGGAAAATTGATTGCATGGTTGGACAAGAAGGAGAGAGCGAGTCGAGTGGTGCCGGTTATTGAGAGAGCGGATGGCGTGCGTGTGACTGACCCTGTGGAAATTGTTGAATGTTTCGCGACTTATTTCCGCGACGTATATTCTCCAGTCTCGAATGGCCTTGAGGATGACTCTCATCTGTTGCTGAGAGATATAGTGTTGCCGTCTTTGTCAGAGGCGGATAGGGTACTGATGGATGCGACGTTGTCGCCTGATGAGATTGCTTTGGCTATTCGCTCGGTCGCTTCTGGCAAGGCCATGGGTCCCAATGGCCTTCCCATTGAACTGTATAAACTGCGCCCGGACAAGATGGCGCCTCATCTCTGCGAC
This sequence comes from Triturus cristatus, assembly GCF_964204655.1. Lineage (NCBI taxonomy): Eukaryota > Metazoa > Chordata > Amphibia > Caudata > Salamandridae > Triturus > Triturus cristatus. The sequence goes on from NC_140592.1 coordinate 1,190,541,518, forward strand.
ATATTTCTTGAGGCACGTGACGTGGGCTCCCTCCCCCACGATCAGCGTCTCGCTACCATAGTTGTGATTCACAAGGAGGGGAAGCCGTGGGATCGGTGTATTTCTTACAGGCCCATCTCATTATTAAATGCTGAGCCTAAAATTCTTGCTAAGGTTTTAGCTAATCGTCTGGTTAGGGTCGTTGGCGACTTGATCCATCCGGACCAGTCCGGTTTCATACCTCACCGTAATACGGCTCTGAACCTGAGGCGTCTTCATGGAGTGCTCGCCAGAGCGGAGTACATACGTGAACCGGCCGTTTTGGCGTCCTTGGATGCCACTATGGCGTTCGATACCCTAGAATGGCCGTATCTTTGGGCGGCGCTTGCGAAGTTTGGTTTTGGCCCCGGGTTTATCGGTTGGGTGAAGTTGCTGTATAAGGAACCGTTGGCTCAGGTAGTTGTGAATGGCAGAGTGTCGGCACCCTTCGGGTTGGGAAGAGGCACGCGGCAGGGTTGTCCGCTGTCGCCCCTCCTCTTTGCACTTGCCTTGGAACCTCTGGCCGCCTGGTTATGATGGGAGCCCTCATTGCGCGGCATTAGGTGGACGCCTGAATTTGAGGACCGCATCTCTCTTTATGCGGACGACATTCTCCTGTACATTCTCCTGTACCTCACATCTCCCCGGCAGTCTTTGATAGTACTGGTCGATGTTCAGAACTCATTTGGTCGCAACTCCGGCTTGGTCATTAACTGGGCCAAGTCATGCGTCTATGTTCTCTCTGGGGATGCTCCTCTCCTTCCGCGTGGCTGCCCTATCCAGATTTCGCAGTCAGGGTTTAAATACTTGGGAGTGTTCATAACTTTGGACCCTGTGGCCCGTTATGAGCGGAACCTACTCCCCCCACTCCAACGACTGAGGGCCGACGTCTCGAGGTGGCGACGGCTTCCGCTTTCGTCGCTCGGACGCGCGGCGTTGTTTAAAATGATGTCGCTGCCACGATTCCTGTATGCACTGCAAAATACACTCGACGTCATACCGGCCCGCTATTTCCGTGAGGTGGAGAGCTTGCAGAGGCGGTTGTTTTGGGACGGGCGATCCCGAATCGCTCTCACAAAATTGACACTCCTTTGGTATGATGGAGGTATTGCACTCCCCGATATCAAGCGATATTATTGGGCGTCCCAATTGGCGGCGGTGAACCACGGGATGTACGGGCCGGCCCTGAACCCGGCGTTCGAGATGGATAAAATGCTATTGCCTGGGGGGGATTATAATAGAGCACTCTATTCGAAGTCTCCTGGTGTGCAGTTGACAGGCCCAACGCGGTACGTGTGTGGCATGCTGCTAATGCTGCGATGGGTTGGAAGGACCGCCTGACTCGAGCGACTCCACTGTATGCTTCGGAAAGGCTGGGCTGTTTGTGGAAAACTAAAGGGTTCGAGAAATGGGATATGATTGGCATATGTAAGGTGAGTGACCTCTGGGTGAAAGGGGAGTTTAAAACGTTTGAAATGCTGAAAGCGGAATATAAGCTAAACGATAGGGAGTATTTCCGGTATGCTCAGGTCCGTCATGCGTTGCGCTCGGTTTTCCCTGATGCTACTGCTATCCCGGAAAATTCCCCGCTGGAGGATAGGGTGCTCGATGGCTACGTGCCTGACAGCACAATCTCCTTGATCTATAAAAAGCTTATCAACGATCGGGCGGATCTGTTGACCCGCTTGAGGGAGATCTGGGTGGCTGACGGTTTGGAATTAGATGATGAGGACTGGGTTTCGGCAATAGCCTCCCCGCGGGAGGTGGCAATTCCAGCCCGCCTTCGGTTCGTACAACTAAAGATACTCCATAGAGTGTATGTCACTGCTCCCCGCCTGATGCGCATGGGTTTCTCCGTGGATGGGATGTGTAAGCGTGGCTGTGGTTCGCTGGGTACTTTCCTTCATGTTATATGGGAATGCCCTGAGGTGGCGCTCTTTTGGCGTCGGGTGCATGCGGTAATGGAAGAGGTCACTCACGTTGCTCTGCTTCCAGAAGCTAAGAGATGCTTGCTGAACGTGTGGGAGCCAAACGATTATAATGTGGCACAGACGCGGTGGGCTACTTTGGGAAATATGGTGGCTAAACGTAATATTGCCCAGTTATGGGGTTCCCAGAGGCTGCCCACGGTCTCGGTGTGGAAGGAGAATATGGATTGGTGCATGTTTAGAGAAAAGACGGTGTATGTAGCGAGAGGCAAGCCGAGGAAATGGACTGGGGTGTGGGGTCCGTGGAACGCTTATCGCAGAGACATCTGTGCCCCTCCTCTGGCTGTTGTATTGGATGCCTCTTTGTCCCCCTAGCCGAGCATTCCTCGTCTGTTAGGTTACGAATGAGTTACAGTTTGATTTTTCCTCTGTTCCCGTGCCCCCCTCCCTTCTTTGCCGCTGATCATTGATTCCCTACCCCGGGAGCGCGTCCTGACATTTACAATGCCTAGTGCCTTGCTTGTGTGTAATGTTTTTTAGTTTTAACTTGAAAACTGAAACCGTATTTAATATTGTCACTCAACTATTGCTTCTGCCTTCACTGGGAGCATGATGGACTGACGGGCTCCTCGGATTGACCAATCTGTATAACGGTGAATGATACGTCTCATGCTAATTAGCGGCCGGCCCAAAGGGTTGTAGGCCCATGTCTGTAACTCTTTGAAATCAAATAAAGGTTTCTTTCAAAAAAAAAAAAAAGAAATGCACTGAAAAAATACTAAGGTTAATAGAACGTTATAGTTAGGTGAATTTGTCAATGACAACATTAACGTTTTGAATGAAAAAACAAACCAAAAATTCGCCAGTTATAGTTATCAGCACTAACTATAACTTCTGCCGCAACATGCACTGCTTATTATGTCACATATGACTTCAATCATGACATGTTCTGACATCATGAATGACATCACTGATAACATCATCCAATGACATCACTGATGACATCATCCAATGAGTGTGCTAGTTTGCTTTATACTATACATAGTGGGGGGTGGCTGCGCGTCCCCCCCTCCCGGTACATAATATGTTATGAATACAGCCCCGGAGGTAGGCTACCCAGGGCTCATAGTTTATAAATGTGGCCCGGCCACGTTTTTTTTCCGATCCCGTAAGAGCCTTGTGGGATTGAAGCATTTTTTTACATTTTGTTTTCTTTCTTTTTTGGCCCCAGGGGATGAGCCTCTGGGTTCCCCTGCTATGAGGATTAGAGGGTATCCCTACCCTGTGCCCGTATATCTTTAAAATTGTATAACTTCAGGACAGGGGACTAAGTTCTTGAGTCCGGTAATAGCTGGCAAAAATATTTTTCTCATGTTGCTAGCAGTGATTCAGAAGACACACAATTGATGGAAGGAATGCAGAACAAATCAAAACATTCACCCCCTGTCAAGAGATCTGGGTTAAATCCATCATTCTTTTGCTCACCATGCCACCCCAGTTTAGACCTGGCCATATGCAAATCAGTCTTGACCCTGTGCCTCATGGGAACAGTCCAGCCCGAACTGCCAAGCCAGGTCCTTCCTGGTCCGGAAACAAGCATCCTAGGACCGGTTTCGGGGTTTTACCCCTCATCAGCCAGGATAGCTTGAATCCAGTGGCACAGTGAGCCCGGGACCCACGTCTGGGCATACCCGGCGCCCCTAGGGTGAGAAACCAAAAGACATACAATTGATGGACGGAATGCAGATCCAATCAAAACATTCACCCCCAGTTGAGATTTGGGTTAAATCCATCATTCTTTTGCTCACCATGCTACCCCAGTTTAGAACTGGTCATATGCAAATCAGTCTTGACCCTATGCCTCATGGGAACAGTTCAGCCCGACTGTCAAGCCAGGTCCTCCCTGGACCAGAAACAAGCATCCTAGGACCAGTTTCGGGGTTTCACATCTCATTAGCCAGGATAGCTTGAATCCAGTGGCAAAGTAAACTTGAGACCCACGTCTGGGCATACCTGGCGCACTTAGGGCGAGAAAGCAAAAGACACACGAATCAGAGTGCTCGCTCTCGTGGGAGTCTGACTCCTGCAAGAGCGAGATGGCCTCAGGGTAATAAAGCTCCATAGGGCAATCAGAATGCTCCATTTTTAAACTGGTTCTCCCACGATAGTCTCTCAAGACTCTCGTGGACCCAACTGCCAAAATATACAAATTTTTATTGTACAGTTCTCAAAAACTACTGAACAGATTTGCACCAAATCACAAAAAGCACAATCTGTGGACCAAGATTTAGCTTCCTGCTGAATTTGTTATAAATCTGTTCAGGAGTTTTTGCTGTAGCATTGTCTAAAGAAGTCTTTGGAAAATGCATGGGAATTTTGTGTGTTTGGGACCTCCCTTCTTTCTCGGCTCCCGCTTTACGGATTACCACAAAACTTCGCAGGAAGGAGCTGAAGTGGATGAACTTTTTATTTGGACAGTCTTGTGAAGATTCGTCAAACGGGGAAATGGGAAATGATCTTTCTATGGGAAAGCATATATATATCAGCAGAAGTCACTCTGTGAATTCCACTGAAATAATTGTTAAAAACAAAGCATGGGCTACCACGCTTCATTTCTAATTGGCCCCCAGGTGGGCCAGGCTCCGGGGGCATGTCCAAATTTGTAGGAGGAGACGCATGGTGCTCCTCTCCTAGAAACCCTAAAGCCCTGGGTACCGCCATCTCCCCAAGGCATTTTTTCATAATTTATCCGAGGGTTGCCCTGGACAACCCCCATGCCCTGGAGAACGACACCTCCCCAGGGCAAATGTTTTATGTTTTATTAATGCGAGGGGGCTCATCAGACCCACTACAGCCCCGGGGCTGCAGCCCCGGGGACCACCTCCCCAGGGCTAAATGTAATATTAATGCAGGGAAGTTCTCTGTCTCCCCAGCCACAAGTACCGCCACCTCCACAGGGCAAATGTAAAAAATATAAATGGGGGGCAGCGCAGTCCCCCGCAGCCCCGGCGACCACCACCACCCGGGGCTGTGACCTGCAAAGGAGGGAGACAAAAAGCCCTGTCCGGGAGCCATAGATGGCCCTGGGGACCGCCACCCCCCAGGGCCAGCTCTCGCTACTTCCGAGGTGCCCACCCTCTGGAGGTTGCTGCTTGCTATGGTATGGCAGGAGCTTCACCGCTCCCGCCAAGCCATAGCAAGCACTGCATCGCTTTTAGCAAGCGAGAGCATTAAAAATGCTCTTGCTTGCTGAAAGCAGAACAGAATTGCTTTTGGACAGAGGGAGCTGCATGTTCAGCAGCTCTCTCTGACCAACAGAATTGCCGGCTCCTGCAGGACGTGGAGAGCCGGCAGGGACCACAGGGCCTCCATGGTCCCCCTGTGGTCCCCAATGAAAATGACTGGGTGCCCTGGGTAGGGCCAGGGTACCCAGTAAGGTGGCCAGACCCTGGGGGATAGGGATCCCGGGGCCAAAATCAGCCTGAGAATGCTGGGCCACCCGGCAACCCGGCATAAAATGAATGGCAGGCCCCGGGGGATGAGGTCCCCGGGTCCAAAATTAAACCAGGAAAGGGGGCCACGTGCCCCCCTTCCTTTATTAAATTTCTTTTTTAAAGCAAAAGCCAGTCCCCGGGGGATGGAGTCCCTGGGGCCGTAATTGTCCGGGGATGGGAGCCTCGCAGCCCCCCTCCCCATACTTAAAATACCTGACCCCAGCGGATGGGATCCCTGGGGCCCAAATTGGCCCAGGGAAGGGAGGCACGCGCCCCCTTTTTGCAATAAATGTTTCAAAGTTGCGGGACTGGAAAGGTACTGGAGGCCCCGCCACCTTTCTCTACCACTCTGCAAATGTGCTTCCTGGCGCACTGCTGGTTGGGGGTTGAAGCTCCCTTAGCTGCATAGGGTCCTTGGGAGCCAACAAGACCTTCTATTACTGGCAGAAGTCTCATACAGCGGGATTACAGAGAGGTCTTTGGAGGCCATGCCCCCTTTTTTCAACACTCTGCAAACACACCTCCTAGTGCACTGCTGGTTGGGGGATGAAGTTTCCTTGGCTGTAGAGGGTCCTTGGGGCCAAAAAGCACTCCTGTTACCTCCAGTAAAGTCCCACAGAGTGTGATTGCTGAGAGGACTACAAAAGCCACGCCCCCTTTCTCCACCACTCTGCAAAAGTACCTCCTTGCACAGTGCTGGTTGTGGGATTAAGTCCCCTTGGCTTTAGAGTGTCCTTGGCATCCAACAAGGCCTCCTGTTACCTCCAGTAACACCAACACAGCGAAATTGCTGAGAGGTCTTTGGAGGCCACGGATTCGGTCCTCTTGGATGCTGAAGGCTCTTTGGGGTCCAGAAGCCCACCTGTTACCTCCAGTAAGTCTGACACAGCAGGATTGCTGTGAGCTGGTTAGAGGCCCGTCCCCTTTCTCCATCAATCTGCAGACACGACTACTAGTTCAAAAACCACAGTAATTCACTTTAAAAAAACAAAAGTTTCAGGGACGTTATAGTTAAGAAATAGATTTTGAAAAACCTTTGAAATCCACTTTAGAAAGACCAAAGGTTACAGGGTTGTTATCGTTAGCAAATGGAATTAAACAAAACCTTAGAAATTAATAGAACAAATGTCATTTTAGATGTTATCAGTGATGTGACTGACCAATTTCACTAGTTTTGTATGAGTTTTGCATGAGTAAAATATGAGCCTAATTATAACATCCCATCCCTTTAACCTTTGTTTTTCTACATTAAATACATATATGTGATTAGGATCCCTAGAGGATCGAAACACGTCAGGCGAGTGCGAGGGTGCAAGGGGAAAGAACAATAAATTTAACTTGCACGTACCTGTGGTCCGTCCTCCATTATTGTTCAACGCTGGAAGCCTTGCAGTGATTGGAGTTTAGCGCATATATATATATATATATATATATATATATATATATATATATATATATATATTTTATCTACTGGCTGTCGCCAGTAGATAGTTATAGTTAGGACCGAGTACTCAGTGATGTAATATCTGACGTCATCAGCAGAGGATTGCGGTCGCGTGAGTTATAGTTGCCTGCACTAACTATAACGGGGGAATTTCATTGGTTTTTTACGAGGGAAATGCCCAGCTAACTAGAACATGTGTGAAACCTATGGTTTTTTAAGTGAATATATATATATATATATATATATATATATATATATATATATATATTTATATATCCAAAGAAAGGAGGCTCCTTCCGGAGATTCCTCGTCTTTGTAGGGGTGGCTCGGTGCCGGTGGAGCAGCCGGTGAAATCAATACACACAAGAATGGAGTTCAACGAGCACTTGGGTCCGTAAACAAACAACAGGGTCCGTTTCTTAAGCCTAGATAAAGAGGTTTATTACCACCATAAACCAGTCGTGATGCGCTTCGCGCCCCAAAGAGCACTAGTTCACACATTATAGTTAGGATTTTTTTCCTTAGAAATTGACTGAAAAAGCCAAAGGTTGCAGGGATGGTATATTAAACTCAGATTTCACTCGTATGAAACCATTGAAATAATTCAGCAGTTATAGTTACTTGAGATAGCTACAACTTACGCCCCCCAATACACTGCTGATGAACTCTCATATTACCTCGTGACATGGTCAGTGACATCACTGATGACAGCTCAAATGACATCACTGATGGTATCATCCAGTGAGTGTAAGTATTTTGGAAATGTTTCTGAGACATAAAGATGTATATTAAGCTACTGAATACATTGAATTACTATTTTTTCTGTACTACTAATGTGTGACCCGTGTCATTGTGTAATATTTATAATAAGGGGGCCTCTCTCTGGGCCTATTTTGGCGCCCGAGGACCCCATCACTAGGGGCCCAGCCATTAACAAAAGGTGAGGAGAGCCACAGACCCTCCCCCGGGCTGGTTTTGTCCCCAGGGATCCCATTCCTTGGGACCCGAACTTTTCTTTATAACTTTTATTTATAATAGTAATAGCAATAATATTATTATTTTTTATATTTGGGAAGGGGGCCACATGGCCACCCTCCCCAGGACCATTTTTGCCCCAGGGTCCCCATACCCAGGGTCCTAGCCTTTTTGCAATGGGGAGGGGGCCGCATGTCCTCCCTCCCTGATCCGATTTCGGACCTGGGGACTCCAGCTCCAGGGCCCAGCCATTACCAATTAGGGGAGGGGGGCCATGGTCCCTTCCACTGATTGATTTTGGCCTTGGGGACTCCATCCCCTGGGGCCTGGCCTACATTGTGAGTGTCCTGGACCCACACAGGGCACCCAGTCACTTCTGTTGGGGAACATGGGGGAAGCGTCAAAGCCCCCATAGTCCCTTCTGGCTCCCCGCCTCCTGTTAAAGCAATTCTGCTCCGCTTCCAGCAAGCGAGAGCATTTTCAATGCTCTTGCATGCTAAGAGCGGAGTGTTTTTTATGGCTTGGTGGGAGCATTGAAGTTCCCACCAATCCACAGCAAACCGCTATGTACCGGGGCTGGGCACCCCGTGACACAGCAGGAGCTGGCCCTGGGGGCTAGTGGTCCCCAGGGCCAATTTTGGCTCCAGGAGTGGGCAGAGCAGCCCCCTCCTTTGTTGGAGTAGGGCCTGCTCCGGGGAGGTGGTGGTTCCTGGGGCCGAGAATGGCCAGGCAAGGGGGAGGTGCACCCCCTCCCATTAAAAAAAAAATTATTTGGGCCCTGAGAGGTGGTGGTCCCCGGAGCATCTGTGAGGCCCCCCAAACAGCCCTGGGGAGGTAGTGGTCCCCGAGGCATGGGGGTTCGCATGGCCTCCTCAAATTGTTTTGTTTTTACCTCCGTTGAGTGGCAGTCCTCAGGGTTGCTGGGGAGGCAGTAGGCCCCCGCCTTAATTTAATCAATAACCCTGAGGAGCTGATGGGCCGCCGGGACACTCACCAGACCCCTCCATTACTTATGCATAATCTCCAGGAAGGTGGCAGTCCCCGGGTCTCGGGGGTGTCTGCAAAACCCCCCATCTCTTTTTCACTATTCCGGTTGCATGCCCCCGGGACCTGACCTACCCGGGGGCTTAATAATAGAGAAGCGCGGGAGCCCATGCTTCCCTTTTTTTTCATTTTGCAGCAGGAGCTGTGGCTCCAGCTGAATTTTTTTTTTCAAAAATGTTTTTGCACTTGCGGGTTCCCATGAGGCCACCCCCCAAGATTCCTATGGGGCCGTATATTCTTACCCTGCCCCGTTTTTAATGTTTTTGGTGGGACTCGGCTGACGTCAAGTCCCAAGATGCCTGCCAAAACTTCTTCGTTTGGATTTCGAGTAATATCTCTAAAACTACTGAACAGATTTACAATAAATCACAAACAAAAAAAGGCACTTACCTCGTTCAACATCTACCTCTCTTCCAAATTTGGTGTCATTCCGTTCGCAATTCGAGCTGTAGCTGTTTCTAAAGTTCCTATGGAAATTTAACATGAGGGGAAAACGCGTTTTGGGACCTCCTCTTTTTCTTGGCCCCGCTTGACGGATCACCACAATACTTTCAAGACAGCAACTGGAGTGAGTGTCATACTAGTTCTGAAAATTTGCAGGAATTCATCAAGTGAATGTAAAGTTACTGCCAAATGAAAAAACACTCTCCCTAAGGAAACTACATCCTAACTGTAACTACCTACTGGCAACTCATATATATATTATCTACTGGTAGTCGCCAGTAGATAGTTATAGTTAGGACCGAGTTTCCATAGGAAATCTGAAAATTCTATTTTGAATAACTTTGGCGCCGGTTGACGAATCCTCGCGAAATTTTCAAAACAAATGGGGCGCTCCGCTCAGCTCCTACCCTGAAAGTCTCGGGGTGATTCGTCAAGCGGGGGCTGAGAAAAAAGGGGGATCCCAAAACGCGTTTTCCCCATGCATTTTCCCATAGGACCTTTAGTCGAAGGTACAGCCCGAACGGCGGAACAGAATTACTTGAAATTTGGCAAAGAGGTAGTCCTCAGGTCAGGCATGTGCCTTTTGCATATATGGTGTCAATCTGTTCAGTAGTTCCTGAGAAAATTGCAGTTAAAAGTACATAAATATCTATAAGCGCGCACCGTGCACAAGCGTAATTCTGATTGGTGGTTACATGTCAGTCAACGTTCGAATCGGTCGAAATCTGGAAGTGTCGGCCGCCATTTTCTGTGTATTGTGTGTGACAGTGAAAAAGAAAGGTGGAGAACGTGAAAAGGGGGCAGGGTAGAGAGTTCCTGACCCCCTAGCCTTTGTCAGGGGGTCCCTGAAGGACCCCGAAGGATGAAAAAAACACGGTGAAAAACCTTTAAAAAAAAAATTTTAAACGAGCCATTCCATATTACAGGATACAGTCAATCTATAATTATATACATAGGTAGTTTATTGTAAAATAAATATATAAAAATATAATAATACATACATAACTTAGCATTTAAAAAACCTTACAAATTCACTAAAAAAACCATAGGTTTCACACACGTTATAGCACGTTATGAATTAGCATTTAAAAAACCTTGCAAATTCACTTAAAAACCATAGGTTTCACACATGTTATAGTTAGCTGGACATTTCACTCGTAAAAAACCAGAAATTCCCCCGTTATAGTTAGTTCAGATAACTATGACTCGCGCGACTGCCACTCTATCACAAGGATGATGTCATCAGTGATGTCATGAGTGATGCCACTGACCATGTCATGAGTGATGTAATATGTGACGTCATGAGCAGTGGATTGCGGGCGCGCGAGTTATAGTTATCTGAACTAACTATAACGGGGGAATTTCAATGTTTTTTTACGAGTGTAATGTCCAGCTAACTATAACATGTGTGAAACCTATGGTTTTTTAAGTGAATATATATATATATATATATATATATATATATATATATATATATATATATATATATATATATATATATATATATTTATATATCCAAAGAAAGGAGGCTCCTTCCGGAGATTCCTCGTCTTTGTAGGGGTGGCTCGGTGCCGGTGGAGCAGCCGGTGAAATCAATACACACAAGAATGGAGTTCAACGAGCACTCGGGTCCGTAAACAAACAACAGGATCAAGCCACTTCGGTGGCGAAACGCGTCATGACAGAAGGGAGACTCTTATACTTTTTGTAATAAAGAGTGTTCACCGACGAAGAGGAGTTCGTGTATTCTTGTTTGCACAAAACTGAGGAATACTGCGTGCCTATATATATATATATATATATATATTACCTACTGGCGGTCGCCAGTAGGTAGTTATAGTTAGGACCACGTTTCCATAGGAAAACCTCAACATTCTATTTTGAATAACTTTGGCGCCGGTCGACGAATCCTCGCGAATTTCTCAAAATAGGTGGGGCACTACGCTCCGCTCCTACCCTGAAAATCTCGGGGGGATCCGTCAAGCGGGGGCTGAGATAAAAGGGGGGTCCCAAAACGCGTTTTTCCCATGCATTTTTCCATAGGACCTTGAGAACGAGCTACAGCCCGAACGGCTGAACAGAATTACTCAAAATTTGGCAGAGAGGTAGTCCCTAGGTCAAGGAAGTGCCTTTTGTAGGTTTGGTGTAAATCTGTTCAGTAGATTCTGAGAAAATAGCCTTTAAATCAATATATATATCTGAGCCCGCTTACGGTACGCTTACGGTACGCTTACGGTAAGCGTACGGTGGCGTGCGCGAGCGCGATTCTGATTGGCTCTTAGATCTTAGTAAACATTCGAATCGGTCGAAACCAGGAAGCGGCGGCCGCCATTTTGTGTATTTCACTCTGAAAAAAAAGAGTGAAAACAAGGAAAGGGGGCAATGAGGAGAGTTACAGACCCCCTAACATTTGTAAGGGGGTCAAAGAAGGACAGAAAAGTACAAAGAAAACATTTATTGATTTTAAAAAAAATCACGGGGTACGCGTACGGTAAGCTTACGGTAAGCGTACGGTAGGAAAAAAAAAAAAAAAAAATGAAAATCAGATTTAAGTGTTTAGATATTAGGGGGCTCTAAAAAGAGCCGTTGTGTTTATGAAATGATTTTTTAGTGGTACCTACAAGTAAGTACCGATGCAGAGTCTAAGGTTCAAGAGGAAGACTCTGTTCCCTTCATCATTGAAGTGCACACCATCTCCTCTATAAATGTCTTGCATGTCAGAACGCAAGTTGTTGTGGTAAATGGCACCCATACCATAGTCACGGAGGAAAGCAGAAACAGATTTGTTGACGTGCTTTCTTGTTTTGTCATCGCACTACGTGCCCACCGTGCGTGCACGGCACTAACTGCGTAAAGTGGGCGCGCGGTGCGCGAAGCGCACCGCGTGCTCACTGTGCGCGCACAGGTTTCCCACAGGTTTCCCATAGGTTTCACACACGTTATAGTTAGGAATTAGCATTTAAAAAACCTTGCAAATTCACTGAAAAAACCATAGGTTTCACACATGCTATAGTTAGCGGAAATTTTACTGATAAAAAACCAATGAAATTCCCCCGTTATAGTTAGTGCAGGCAACTATAACTCACGCGACCGCAATCTTCTGCTGATGACATATGTGTCTTTATGAAAAAAAAATATTTGTAATATATGTATAGCTAAAAATGTATGGAAGAAGACATGGGCAAATAAGTGTCTAAATACAGTATTAGCATCAGCAGAGGATTGCGGTCGCGTGAGTTATAGTTGCCTGCACTAACTATAACGGGGGAATTTCATTGGTTTTTTATCAGTAAAATTTCCGCTAACTATAAGATGTGTGAAACCTATGGTTTTTTCAGTGAATATATATATATATATATATATATATATATATATATATACTCATATATATTTATGTATATATATATATACATCAACTATCGTTACGGCGTAACGATAGTTGGTGGATATTGGGAGTTGCTTTCCCGCCGTGGCCCGCCATTGCAAGTGGCTCGGGTCTTCTTAGCGAAATTCAAGAAGGTGGATATATATATACATATATATATATATATATGTATATATCATGTTGTGTGCAAGAGTGCAAAGGTCCTATGCTGCATATGCCTCTGCCTATATAACTTGAAAACTCGCTCAACCCCACTGTGCTTAATCCCTTGTAACAAAGCCCTCAATCAACGTTAATTCTCTCATAGCTGTGAACAGGCCTTAAGCCTTCCTGGTGGGCTGTTATTACTCGGTCTCAAGCTGCAGTTTACAGAATGAGTAATTGTGCCAGAAAACAAAATTAATTAATAGGCGGACGAAATACAAGCCTTGTTTGAAGTATTTTAACTATATACCAGTTTGATGACCCAAGATAAGGAAATAAAAGAAAATGAAATATGTACAGAGAAGAGTGCTGGCTGTTGGTGACAACATATTTGTCATCACAAGTGAAGGATTAACATGACAGCAGGTCTCAAGGGATGACAACCAGATGTACGAGTGCTTAACTTATCTGTGGTTGCAAAAAGAAGTTGATGACTTCTGATGGTTGTATAGTGTACATCCATAAATGAAGGTTGGGTGTATTAATTTCCCTGCGAGTGTGCTGTCTCTGTACGGATAAGGCTTCTGCTGCCTGCCAATACAAATGTGGTGTAGCAGCATCATTCACGCCAATATCAAGGACATGCCTACTAGTGCAATGATACACAGCATGATGCCACACTTAGAGGGCATTTACCACCATGATTTGAAGTCCTGCTTGTGCTGAAAATTATCTGTTATATGGGTGAAAATACATTTTGTTAAGTGTCAATATTAGTAAAAATTACAGTAATAACCACAGTAAATAGACAAAGACTGGAAACCCTAAAAGGTAAAGGAGTAAGTCAGAATGTGAGATGATAGATGGACTCCAGCTTTATGAGGAAGTTATGGGTAGAGGGCAAACTAACAAATACTGGGACAGAGTCACAGTGATTCCTGCTTGTAATAAATACAATGGGATAATTATGAAGTACAGAGGCAATTTGAGCTTACATATTTGTAGTACTAATGTACTTGTTTTACTATATATATGGTTATTTACCCTGACTCCTGCTGCTCCTCCTCCTCTTCTTCCTCGTCTTCCTCGTCTTCCTCCTCCTCCTCTTCCTCCTCATCCTCCTCTTCCTCCTCCATAGCAGAAGATAAAAAGGTGGGGTCTAACATGCAAAAAAAGATTTAGACTGTGAATTGTAAAGTTTTTTGTTATGATAAGGTCACACGTTCTGCTAGGTGCTGATTCGTTTATGTTTTTCACCCTTTTTCTTCTGTGCTGTATTTGATGTGTATTACTGATAAGGAGACCCAAAATGCACAATTGCCGGCCTCTGAGTGCAAAACCCAAAGTCGCAATCTACTAAAGCTATATTAGGAGTCATAAATGTCTTTATGGCTCGCAGCACACACACTATAACTCATTACGAATTGTTAGAAAAAGGATCTCCCCTTCCTGGTGAATTGCAATGCGGTTGCAAACCATTGATTGGATCTTGACACCCGCAAGCAAAGAAGGAGGCAGAGGAGGGAACCACAGCTGCTAAAGTTAATGTCGGATGCATTGCACAACTTCATCCACACCAGCAGCTGGGCCAGATTAGGCGCTGGTGCGGTAGGATAGGAAATGCGGCATGATCAAACCTGCGCATCCAGAGACGGGGACTTCTTCTGAGCGACAAGTGGCACAAGCTAATGCCAGCTGATCATGGCGTTGCTTCTTCTCCCCTGTTCCACTTCTGCCAGTTTCCCAGGACTCTAACGTGATGATCTCAGCAGCACTTTCCCTCCTGGCCTCACTCACTTTCCCTCTTGGCCTCACTCACTTTCCCTCTTGGCCTCACTCACTTTATCCAGGCCCATTATTACACATAGCATGCAACGCAACACACACGCGCAAGAAGACTACAGGCACCAATTCCTGGCTTGTCAGTCATTCGGGGGGGCGACCACCAGTGTTCCCTTCTTTTGGGAGTAGTAACTGGAAGGTCTTCCGTGCAGGAAGCCACGTGCTTCAATCAGAGGGTCACAAGAGTAAAGCAGGCTTGCAGCTGCATCTGTGTAGGGTCCTGCCCTACCCATGCCTCATGCACTACTGCTCTTCAATCAGAGGTTGAATAACCTAATCACTACCTTCCTATTCCTGTCTCTCCAGAGGCAAAGATGGTTAGCAGCCATTGGAAATCAGATACTGTAGGTCACCTTAATAAACTCATTGCCAAGTCAGATGTACGTCTGTAAGTAAGAAGGTCTTTATTTACTCAGATGGAGGATGGGGCAATTACAATATGGAGCAAGCAACGCAAAAACACAGATGGTCTTAGCAATTCCTGAGAGGGAATGCGACCTTTACGTGGTAAAGCTCTACAATTCAGATATTATTGGGGCCTTACTGTCGGTGCAATTTCATAGGGAAAGATCTGTGTGTTCTCAGCAGACTTTGTGAACTCTGAAGTTATGTTTATTCTCTGTTTGCTACAGTCAGTCAATGGGACATTATGTCCAGCTTGCTGTGAGGTGCTGTAGTTTCTCTGAGGCCCCGGTTTCAAGGCTGGATAGCTCAGGCAGGTTATGGTATGTTATGTGTATTTGTAAAGCGCACCATCACCCGCGAGGGTATCCTGGCGCTAAGCAGGTCTGTAAGCCTAGCCCTTTCTATGGTAGCCTGGTTAATTGAAAAGCCAGGTCTTCAAGTTCCTGCAGAATTAAATGAGAGGAGGAGACTCTGATGTAGAGTGGGAGGTCATTCCATGCTTTGGAGACATGATCCGTTCTCCTGATCTGGTACTGTATATATATATGGGTTGTGAGTGAGTAGGAGTCCTGCAGAGCGGAGGTGTCTGGGTGGTTGGTGGAAGGAGATGCAACTGTTCAGGTAGGTGGGGTGTAGTTTCCTGAGGTGTGATAAGATGTGACTTCTGTGTGGGAGTCTGGCTACTAAGTTCTGGATGATTTGTAGTCTTGTAGTGAGTTGCTTGGTGAACCCGCCATAGAGGGACTTGAGGGTGACTAGGGCCCGAGTGACAGTTTTTCTAGTGTTTTGCAAGGGAGCCATTTGAAGATCTTCCTCTGTATCATCAGGGTGGGCAAGCAGGATGCAGTGACAGCGTTGACTTGTGCAGTCAAGTCCAGTTTGCGGTCGATGATCACATCGAGGTTCCTGGTGTGAGCTTTGTGTCCAAGTTCTGCAGGCCACCAGTTGGAGTCCCATGGTGAGGTGTTCTTGCTGAGAATCACTACTTCTGTCTTGTCGATGAGGAGCCTGAGACAGTTGGCTTTCATCCAGTTAACGACTTCGGTCATGCAGGTGGTGAACATCTTTCTTGGATTGGGTCTTTTCTGAGAGGGAGAGTATGAGCTGTGCATCTTCTACTGAGGAGAGGATGTTGATGTTGTGTGCTCGGCTGATATTGGCCAGTGGGATCATGTATGGTGATCATGATGAAGGTGGGGCGATCAGCCTTGAGGCACTCCGCATGAGTTTGCAGGCTTCAGAGGTGCCAGGCTGACAGCTTGTGTTCAATCCATTAAGAAGGAGCAGAGAGCGGGTTCTTGTATGCCAATCTCATGTAGGTGCTTGATGAGGATGGGGTGTGTGACCCTGTCAAATGCTGCAGAGAGGTCCAGGATAAATAAGGCTGCTGTGTCTCCTTCATGAAGGATCAAGCAGATGTTGTCTGTGGGAGTGATGAGAGCTGTTTCTGTACTGTGGTTGGGCTTGAATCCAGACTGCTTTGAGGAGTTGGTGGCTGCAGATGTGGTCAGTGAGGCATCAGTTGATCAGGTTCTCTAAGCCCTTTGCAAGATATGGTAGGAGGGAGATGGGTCTATAGTTGGAAAAGGTGTCTGGGTCAGCAGATGGTTTCTTGAGCAGGGGCATGACAGTGGCATGTTTCCAGATGTCTTGGAATGTGGCTAAGTCAATTAAGGCATTTGGGATGGGGTATAGTGCTTTGTTGATTGGTAGGAGTACTTTACCAGAGGGCGGCCGCCTTAGTGCCACAAGAAGGCACAGGAAGCAGCCGCCCAGTCTTTGGGACCCTCTAGGGTCTAGTAAGTCGTGTGTCACTTCCGGGGAGAGGGGGTGGGGGGGTGAGGTATTTATACCTTCCCCTGCCCACTGGGTGCCCTCTTTGCCACGACCCTGACGCCGTTTGGACGACCACTGCTGTGCTGCTGCTGGACACGAGGTTGGTCTGGTGCCTTGTGCAGCATTGTCGCGCACCCCCCCCCCTGCGAGGGTGTTTGCTGTGAAATGATTTTGAGGGAGGAGGGGTCGCAGCAAGGGGGTGACGCGGTCGGTCGGCGGGGCTTGCTGTGCGGGACCAGGGGAGGCTGCGCTTTGGGGCATGCATGGGGGGTGCAGGGTTAGTCGGGGGCTCGTCGCCCAGAGCAAATGTAGAGGTGGGGAACAGGGCTCCGGCCCCTGCCCGAGTGCTCCTCGCACTTACCGCGAGGGGTCTTGCTTCGGGACCCAAGGCAGGGGTCATGCATGCGTCATCCTGTTTTCACGTGTATCCCTGCAGTCCTAGCTTGTAGCCCTCGATGTGAATTGCCGCCTATCCCTGCAGTTCTAGCTGGTAGCCCCGATGTAAATCGCCGCAAGGGGAGGTCCCGTGGGGATGTTGGTCTTGCTCCAGGTGACTCGCGAGGCAGGGCGCATGTGGGGGAGGGGGCGGGGAGGCGAGACGATGCAGCGCAGGTCACTGGTCGTGTGCACGCATCGTGCATGGTGGGTCACCGGTGCCGCTGTAGGCGCCTGGCCGGGTCTGTCGTGTCCTGTGCTGAGTTTTCCGGCCCTGGATGAGTGTGGGGATTGGGAGGCGGGTTGGGCCTTAGGCGCGAAGGGTCCGCTGCAGCCCACCCTCCCTCTCTCTTCCCCCTCCACCCCCCTCGGAGGGGAGCGCTGCTCCCTGCCCATCGTCGGCCGTTCACCGTCAACGGGTTGATTGAGGTCCGCATACCTGCTCGTGCTTTCATGCCTCACCTGTGCAGGACTGCGGGCAGCACCTCATCGGTGCTTTCGGGTGCCGGCTTGTTGTCGGGGCTCCCAAGAGGGCTTGGGCGTCAGCGCCTCAGTGGGGGTTTCGCTCGCTGATTGAGGCAGCCCCGCGGGTCCATGTTACGCGGCGGCCTGCGCTCACTTCATTAACGCATTAAGTGTTTGTAGTGAGTGAATCAGGGAGGAAGACAAATTTTATTTGGTAATAGTAAAATGTTCCTGTTGTGACCTTGTGAGTACCATGTTAATGAACTAGGTCATACTAGTTAGGCAACAACGCGCTTTAAAAGCAAAGGCGCTCATTATTTTCAATTTCTCTTGTATCGACAACTGCCAGTAACCCTGTTTGAATCGCCTTGTTTGACACGTTATGCGTTTTTTGTTGCGCGGATTTTACCCTAAGGTGTAAGAGCGCTCACAATAGGAACAGCACGGATCAGTGAGGAGAAAATTACATGTGAGCCTGTTACAAAAGCAAACGTTCGTTACATGAGGCAATAGTGACAATTGTGCATGTATCAAGAGCAAACATAATACAACAGGTAGCAAACGTTACATTACGAGAGGTAAAAGTGACGTGTGCATGTTACAAAAGTGTACAAAGTACAAGTAGACGTATAATTCTGCAATATATGGCAGACACTCAAAACACTAAAACAAACGTTACGTTACATGAGGCAATGAGCAAGGCAGGTCACACGCAGCGCCACATAGGACATCCGGCAAGGGGCAGCAAGGGGCAAGAATAGAAGGTCACATTGGGATGTACTATAATTACAAGAAAAACAACAAGGTATGGGGGGAGATGTTAATTTCTGTTGGTTTGCATTTCAGCACTTTCACGAGAGCGACAAGCACGATGCCAAACGTCAAGACCTGGGCAGGCCAAGGATCAGGAACTGGGACAATGGATTCCAAGTGAAAATCGGATAGGGTTGCAAGGAGCTGGATACAATAATGCAGCGAGTGTTTTAATGTTTTAATGTTTTAATATTTTATTTATAATTTCAGATCTGGCCGGAGCGAGAGACAGTCACCACGCAGGGAAGCGTTGACAGAGATCAAGGACAGGTATGGATAGGGTGACACTGAAGTGGAGACAGGCAGGCAGACTTGTCAATGTAGTTGGGTCGACTACTGGAAGGGGACAGGTCACTTGGGGGGGTATGACTCCGGTTTTAACCCGGGGGTGTATTTTAACTTGCTTCTCTTAATCTCCGCACGCAGAGCGCACACGGAATCTGGATTAGGGGCACACGGATTAAGGTCCACCGGGCTATTCGGAACATGTGAGTATTAGGAGGGGAAGGGACATGAACGGCAGGCGGTTCAGGCCTTGTAGGTCCAACGGAGAACAAGGAGAATGCAGTGGTGGTTTTGCTGACTCCTATTTTGTCTCCTCAGATTGTTGTGCCGGTCGGGCCAGCGAGGCGGCATGGAAGGCCAGGGTTCTCCCCCGCTATTTTCGCAGACGTCCCAGGAGGCTCAGTGGGCAGCATTTATCTTGATGGCCAAGACCAAAGGTTTGGCAAGGGCTATGGCTCTCTTGAATGCAAGGGACCCGGAAGATTCAGGGATTGTCGTCAACGCCCCTATCCCTGAGCAGGAGCACATTTTTGTGTCTGGTTCATCTAGACCCAAGCGGGCACGCAAGCCTACGACTAAGGACTTCCCGGCGGATCCGCCACCCCCCAAGACCAGGGCTCTGCCTGCAACTAGAGACACCGGTTCACAGCTGATCGTTTCCCCGCCCGTGGGTTCGTCTATCTTCCCGGACAGCGTGCCGGCCGCAGCAAAATTCGCCACCCAGGAAGACCTGGGTAAGATCTTGGACACGATGAGGGACTTTATGGCAGAGGTCAGAGCAGGTCAACCTGGGCCCAACTCACCCCAGGTGGGGGGCAAGCCAGGCTTGGATACAGATGGGGCAATCAGGGTTGCGGCCTCAAAGCACCTCAAGCGGTCCCTGCTATTGCGCCCCTAGTTTTAACAGGGAAGACAAACCAAGTTACTTCTAATCCGGCTAGGGCATTGGGAGGAGAAGCAAGTGCACCCACTACAGTCAGCCAGCCTATCACAAAGACAGCTAGCACAGGCATGGACACTCCGGCCGCGGGGGGGGGGGGGCGCTACCGTCCACCAGCACTGCTAGTGTTACTCCCCTTTCTGGAACTAGCGACCTCGCTGCAGGGTCTCTTCCTAGTCCCGTGCCCGCATTGGTAACTCCACAGCAGTTGTGCAAGCCTCCCGCCCCCACACAGTTAGTTACAGCAGCGCCACTGCTCTCTGGCCGTTGCTCTCTGGCATGGCAGGTGCCCCAGGCGGCCAAGGAAGCCATTTGGAGGCGCGAACTGATAGACATTTTCTCCCTGTTATTACTTGGCCAGGATGTCATAGATGCCAGGAAAGCGGGGGTAAAGGAAGAAGACACAATGGTAAAGTTTCAGACCTGGCCTGAGAAGAGCATAGATAATTGGCTTGAAGCTTTCTCTATTTTTTTGGCAGTCATCATAGAAACACAACCTGAGGTAGCGCAGGGGCTCTTGCAATATGGAAGGTTAATCCACAAGGAGGCGATGAAGTGGGGTGGAAGTGGATGGTTGAATTACAACAGAGAGTTCAGGAAGAAGATGTCCATGTGTCCTGAGATGGCATGGGTCCAGAAGGAGGTCCAGCTATGGCTGGACCACATGGGTTCCCATGCACACCAAACCACATAGACGCAAGGCAAGGCAGAGGCAGAGCGGGGGACCGGCAAAGGTTCTTTTCGGTGGGAATCGCATGGTTTTAAAGAGACATTTCAGGGTGGGTTCAGAAGGGGTGGCCAGAGAGGGGCTTTAGGAGGTGTTCCCCAGGGACATGCCGATTGTTCAACAACGGGTCATGCTCATGGGGCAAAACGTGCAAATTCTAGCACGCATGCAACTCTTGTGGTGGATCACACCCTGAGGTCAAGTGTCACACTCAACAGGAGAAATTGCCAGCCACAAAGGGCAAGCAGGATAGTTGAGGACCTAGGCACAACCAAACACCATGTCACAATCCTCCCCCCTCCCAGTAGCAGCACCCTTTTGTCTCATCTGTCAACTCCAGCAGTACCCCCCCTCCCTTTGGACTTCACCCCAGTTACCAGGCAGGCAGTCAAGGGCCCTTCACCAGTCAGCCTGGTCAACCTCATGCCTCTCCTTAGACGGTACCCAAATAAGCAGGACAGCTTGCTACTGTTGCAAGGCTTCAGCGAAGGCTTCAGGATTCCCTATATGGGCACGCTGAGGAGTCGGGAGGCAGGCAACCTTAAGTCAGCAAGTGAACTTCCAGCAGTAGTCAGAGCTAAGGTGGAAAAGGAGAGGGCTATGGGCAGGGTGGCGGGACCTTTTCAGTGGCCACCGTTGGACAATTTTGTTGTCTCTCCTCTGGGGGTGGTGCCCAAGAAGGAGCCAGGGTCTTTCAGACTCATCCATCATTTGTCCTACCCTGAGGGAGAATCTGTCAACCATGGGCTGGAGGAGGGATCTTGCTCTGTCACGTATTGTACGCTGGATGTAGCAGTGGACCTAGTCAGGAGGGCGGGCAAGGGGGCTTGGTTGACAAAAGCGGGCATCGAATCGGCATTTTGCTTGCTGCCAGTCCACCCGAGCAGCCAACACCTGCTAGGTTTCAGGCTGAATGACAGAAACTTTTACGACAGATGCATGCCCATGGGTTGCGCAGTATCCTGTGCCTATTTTGAGGCATTCAGCACTTTCCTTCAGTGGGTCCTGCAAGCAAGCTACGGGGTGGTAGGTGTTACGCACTACCTCAACGACTTCCTTTTCATAGTAGGAGAGGGCACTCAGGATTGCAGGGAGGCCCTGGAGAACTTTGAGGAGTTGGCTCGTCATCTGGGTGTTCCACTCGCGCCAGGAAAAACCGAGGGTCCAGCCCAGGTACTAACTTTCCTAGGGATCGAACTTGACACCATAAAAGGAGAGTCCAGGCTGCCAGCTGACAAAGTCCAGGACTTAGAAAACCAGATTCAGTCATTATCAGGTCAGGACAAGGCATCCCTGGGTTGTATTCAAAGCCTGCTGGGGAGACTCAACTTTGCAGCTAGGGTTATACCAGCAGGGAGGGTGTTTGCACGTAGGCTAGCCAGGGCAACGGCAAAGGTAAAGAAGAAACACCACATGGTGAAGCCAAGCAAAGGTATGAAGGAGGACCTTTCCATGTGGGCCACTTTTCTGGAGACTTTCAATGGCTCAGTTATATGGAGGGCACCCTGGGCTGAGAGTACTGAACTTGCACTCTGTACAGCCGCGTCAGGTAGAGAAGGTTTTGGGCTAATCCTAGACAGGGAGTGGTGCACGCAGAAATGGCCCAATGCTTGGCACAAAAAGAAAATCACGGCCCGCATTACAGTCCTGGAATTGTTCCCTATAGTGTTAGCTCTGCATCTTTGGCCGGCAGTACTATCAGCGAGAAGGGTTGTGTTCTGGTCGGACAACATGGGTGTGTTCCAGGCCATCAATTCTCAGTCGGCGACTTGTCCCCTAGTTTTGTGTTTGTTGAGGGAACTGGTACGAGTTTGCCTAGTCAACAATGTAGAATGCAGGGCGCGACACATCCAAGGGGTGCAGAACATTGCAGCTGACGCTCTCTCTTGTTTTCAGTGGCGCCGGTTCCGGGAGGCGTGGCAAAGAGCGAGAGAGAAAATGACACCTTTCCCACCTCACCTCTGGTTCCTGCTGAAGTGGAAAGGCGACTGAGGGGACTGAGCGAGCTGTCCCTGGCGCCAAGGACCAGTAAGCGCTACCGAGCGTGTGTGGCAAAGTTTTGTACAGTGACAGGAGCCTGGGACTTAGGGAAAGCCTCTCTACAGTGCAGGGTGCAGAAGTTTGCTATTTGTACCAGGGACGAGGGGAAGTGCCGCCCTTGGATAGCGAGCCATTTGTCAGCAATAAGCCACCATGCAAGACTACTGGGCAGGAGGATCCATCAAAATCTTTCTTAATCAGGGCAGCGCTTAAGGGATGGGCCAGGTGCGAACCACGACTGCCAGACACTAGGTCCCCGATTGATTTTGAAACATTGCAGGGGATGCTAGACTGTGTGCACAGGGCCACAAATTCACCGTTTGAAGCAGCACTGTTCTCGACCACTTTCAGCCTGGCATTTTTTGGGGCCCTAAGAGTAGGCGAGTTGGTAGCGAGGTCCAAGCAGGACAAATCTGGTGTTGCGTTGAGCAGGCAGGATGCCAGCCTGGCAGGGGACGCCCTCACAATATGGTTAAGGAGGTCGAAGACGGACCAAGCCGGGGAGGGGAGGGTAATTGTGCTGCATCAGCTTGAGATTGACAGATACTGCCCAGTGCGCCTAGTGTCTGCCTACCTAGCGCTCCGCCCAGCAACTGAAGTTTACCTATTGATACATGAAGACAGTACCCCCCTCACCAAGTTCCAAGTACAGAGCATCATGCAGGCATGGTTAGCGTTGTCAGGAAACAAAGTACAGGGTAAACGTTTCTGCAGCCATTCATTCTGCATAGGGGCAGCCACCACAGCATTTAGGGAGGACTGTCAGCTGAACGCATTAAGCAAGTGGGGCGTTGGGAGTCCCAGTGTTACAAAAAATACATCCGTCCCTGAAGACACTGCTTTGGGGCTGGGGACTAGGGAAGGGGTTGACAGTGACAAGCGTGGAACAGCATGAACAATTTGCGGCTATTGATGCCGTTGGGGTGCAGGGTGATTTATAAGGTTACATGATTGTAAACAAGTCAGTGAGGCAATATAATGTTTGGTGAACAATTGATGGACGTACAGAACAATTTTGTGGCACCTGATGCCGGAGGCATGCAGTGAAGAGCAATATGTACATTTTATTTGTAGATGTGAATTGAGTCAATGAAACCTTGCAAACTTTCATTTCTTTTTTTGCCAAGGACTACGGTCTGGGTGATTGGACATTCGGGCATGTTGCGATTGGCACGGTGGGCTGAGAGCAGGAAATGGAGACACGGTCTCACGGCCACAGACATTGTCTGGCTAGGATACCCAGGCATGCGCTGGGCCTGCTTACTGGAGAAGCTGCAACAGAGACTGGGGGGGCGATTCCCCCTCCTAATGTAATGGTGATACACCTGGGAGGGAACGACCTGGCATCTGTGGGTAGCAGGGCACTACTCCATGAAATGACTGTCACCATGTGCAAGTTGAGCAGTCAGCTGGGGACCTGTGAGATATGGTGGTCTGAGATAACACCCCGGCTGATGTGGCAGGGGGCGCGATCAAGAGAAGCCATGGAGGTCTCTCGCAGGAAGGTCAACAGCGCCATGAGGAGATTCACCGGGCAAAGGGTTTGGCTTCATCCGTCATGGGTTACTGCACACTAAAGCCACAGGGTGTTGGGAGGATGATGGGGTACACTTGTCCAGAGTTGGCCTGGACCTGTTCTTACTTGACCTGGAGGAGGCCTTAGGGACAGCAGAGTGTAAGTAAGGGATATGGTGGGGGGCTCTGGGGTGACGGTGGCCACACCCAGATCTGTGGCGGAGTTACAGGGCGATCCAGAGGCTGTAAGGGACATATGAGCGTGAGCAAATGGGGTGGGCTGTTGGCCCACTGGTGGGAGGTGTCTTCCCTCCCCCAAATATGGCAAACACCGTTGGGCAAGGCCCCGGTGTAATTTGGCTCATCGGGTGGCAGGCGGCGAGGGGCTGCCTGCCTTGGGTTCGCCCGTAAGCTAACCCACCAATCTTGGCATAGTTGTAACGTTAATAAACCTGCAGCAATATTTCTTTCCAAAAAAAAGGTGTCTTGTCTGGTTATTTCTCTGAGATTGCTGTGGAAGGGGGGGTGAGAGATTGCTGTGGAAGGGGGGGTGCTGCGTGTTGCCAATATTGGCACTATGCCGGCTGCCCGGGGTCCACGCAGGAGACCCGTTAAGATGGCGGCCGCCTTAGTGCCACAAGAAGTCACAGGAAGCAGCCGCCCAGTCTTTGGGACCCTCTAGGGTCTAGTAAGTGTCACGTCACTTCCCGGGAGAGGGGGTGGGGGGGGTGAGGTATTTATACCTTCTCCTGCCCACTGGGTGCCCTCTTTGCCACGACCCTGATGCCATTTCCCACCCTACTTCATACCCGGCGTACCAGCAGGGTGTGGGTGTGGGGTTTTATCTAATGTATTCTTTTGTGTTGCAGGCGGAGTGACAGGGCGATCCACAGGCTGTAAGGGACATATGGGTACCCTATGCAGGAGCACAACAAGGGTGCAAAGGCCAAATATCCACAGGGAGGTCCTCCAGTTGGATCCTGGAGGAGCGACGGCACCCCGTTAGTCCCACGGGCGGTTGTTGACCTGAGCAACCGGGGGTTGCCTGGCAGGCTCCGCCCCTCTAGGGGGCGTGAGCAAATGGGGTGGGTTGTTGGTCCACTGGTAGGAGGTGTCTTCCCTCCCCCAAAAATGGCAAACACCGTTGGGCAAGGCCCCGGTGTAATTTGGCTCATCAGGTGGCAGGCAGCGAGGGGCTGCCTGCCTTGGGATCACCCGTAAGCTAACCCACCAATCTTGTCATAGTTGTAATGCTAATAAACCTGCAGCAATATTTCATTCCACAAAAAAGGTATCTTGTCTGGTTATTTCTCTGAGATTGCTGTGGAAGGGGGATGCTGAGTGTTGCTGATATTGGCACTATGGTGAAGGTGTGGTGAGGGCAAGGGTTAGAAGCTAGGTTGTGTCTCATTGCTAGTCTGTCAGCAAAACTCAAGTAACCTCAAGTAACTGAAAGCCCATAACAAAGTTTAGGGCGCAGTTGGCAGGGCACCTAAGGGACTGGCCCACCCATCAAACCCAGAGTTTTAGCAGCTGGGACTGTGAATTGGGATTTTGGAAAGTGCCTAACAACAACTAGAGGCTAGAGATAGAATTCCAACAGCTCTGGAATGCAGAGCAAAAAGCAACACCAATTGAATTCTGGCCAGTGAACTGGAATGAAGAGAAAACTTTATGTCCCTATGGGGTCACAACTAGGCAGATACAGCAACCATACAATTTGGGGTGGCTCCAAACAGGTCCTGGCAATCTGTACGCGATACATTGGTCCTGGTATGGTCTCAGTAGACCATCCGCCCTCTGATCATGCTGTCGATTCTCAAATTGTTTCTGGAAAGTTGGGTTATAAGATACTTGTATCACTTGGTTGGATCATTTACTCAAGGCAATCTCTGACAAGAGGTCAATCTGTTGTGCTTTGTTGTTTTATCCTGTTGATCAGGGGGTTCTTAGTCATCTAATACTTGGCAGTACAGAAAGGGTCAGTTTTCACTGGAAAAATATGATGTGTCCATGTTGCGTTTTGGGCCGTTCCCTGACACAGGCACTAGGCCTACCCACACAAGGTAGGTACCATTTTTATTGGGAGGCTTGGTAGAAGGCTGGGTGTGTGGGAGTTTGTGGCTCCCCACAGATTCAAGAATTTTTCATCACAGACATATAAGGAAAATGTGTTCATTTCTTTACAAAGTTTGAGGTTTGCAAGGGAATCTGGGTAACAGAACCTGGTGAGAGCCACACAAGTCACCCCATCCTGGGTTTCCCTGGATGTCTAGTTTTAAAAAATGTACAGGTGTGCTAGGATTCCCTAGGTGCTGGCTAAGCTAGGGTTCAAAATCCACAGCTACGCACATTGCGAAAAAGGGTCAGTTTTTTCACTTTAAAAAATGTAATGTGTCCATGTTGCGTTTTGGGCTGTTTCCTATCACAGGCACTAGGCCTACCCACACAAGTGAGGTACCATTTTTATCTGAAGACTTAGGGGAATGCTGGGTGGGTGGAAGTTTGTGGCTCCCCGCAATTTCCAGAACTTTCCATCACAAAAAATCTTTCTATATATTTCTGTCTTCCAAATGTAAGACAGTGTGTGAAAAAGATGTCATTTTGAAAAATGCCCTCTAATTTACATGGCAGTATGGATACCCACAAATTCGGGGATGTGCAAATTATCACTGCCTCTAAATTCCAAATTTTGTTTTCATTTCAGAAATATATAGGTTTCCTTGATACCTCTTTTTCACTATTTATATTTTACAAATTGAATTGCTGTATACCCGGTACACAATGACAAACCATTAATTGCAAAGAACAGTCAGTTATTGGCTCTGGGTACCTCAGGTTCTTGGTGAACCTACAAGTTCTATATATCCCTGCAACCAGAAGGGTCCAGCGGATGTAATCGTATATTACTTTAACAAATCTTCCATAATTTGAAGAAGTTACAGGTGAAAACGTAGGCACAAATGGCTGTTTTTTCATGTTACTTTCTATAGCAAAACCTTGAAGGATCTACACAAATGAATTCAGAATTTTGTCTCATTTTCAGAAATGTATTGCTTTTCAGGATCCAATATTGTTTTCTACCACTAACTGGAAGGAGGTTGAAAGCACAAAAAATAGAAAAAATAGGCTATGTCCCACTAAAATGGCAAAACTGTGTAGAAATGTCTTGGTTTTCTGACAAAAGTCAGTCTGCTTGTTCCTGAAAGCTGGGAAGATTGTGATTTTAGCAACACAATCCCTTCGTTCATACCATTTGCATGGAAATAAGAGTTGCTTTCTTCTGCAGCACTTTTTTCCAATTAAAAAAAAAAACATTTAGCTGTATTTTGTCTATTTTCTCGGTCCCCTCCAGGGAAATCCACAAACCTTGGGTACCTTTAGAACACCCCAGAATGTTGGAAGAAAAGGACGCAAAATTTGTGTGGATGCCTTATGTGGACAAAATGTTAGGAGGGCCTAAGAGCGAACTATGCCAAATAGTAAAAAAAAAGAGACTTAACACGGGGGTGTTAGGGGGAGAAGGCCTAGCAGCAAAGAGGTTAAGCACGCCGAATGCCAAAAGGTGTCTTGGCGCTGACAAGTAGAAGTACAGCAAAAATTACCAGCCTAAAGAAGTTCTGAAAAAATCCAAGTTTTAAGTTGCTTTCTAAAGATGGAGACATTTGGCTGAAGTTTAAGTTCCAGGGGGAGTGTTTTCCACAGTTCACAAGTGGGCAAGATCACCAACATGTGTATTACAATTCCAGCATGTAGGGCCCCGGCTTTACATATGACCCACCGTGAAACCTATCTCATTGCATTCCATAACACAAACACCGTACCTAGAGTCTTCAAATTTTAAAAGGAGTCCTCCCACCTGCCCTCCCTCACTAAAATATCGTCTCCTTTAGGATTGTTTTACGATTTCCTATAATGTATCGTATATAATCTGCTATGTCCTCTATTGTATGCCTGAAATGTATTTTTATCATAGAACGAATGTAGATTGTGTTATTCATAGACCACCTGTATCTCACTAACATAACTGCAACTCCTACTGCAAAGCAGCTGGATAACTTACTGTCTTTCTTCTTTTTTCGCAATTTTTCCTTGTTTTCATTATATAGGTCAGTTTTTATTGTTCTTTTCTTGAAAACTTAATAAAAACAATGTGAATTTTTAAAAAAGAGGATGTAAACAGGAAGTAATGGTGTCTACAGTAAGGACTGGCTCTTAATATCAGTAAGGCAATTCACACACATTTAACAGTAAGTTTGAGTTTGAGTTGATACTCAATAACACTGCTATTGGTTTGTGCTAAACAGGGAAAAACTGCATTGGGGATATTTTTTATCGAGTGCAGTGCTTAATTTGAGCCGGTGCGACAATCAACTTAAAGTGCAAATAGTTGAATTCAACAATGCCTTACTTGAGGCTGTATGATCCAGAGTCATATTATTACATATTTCAAAAGGAGAATGTAATTAAAATGAACACGATTCCACCATCGTAGCCAGAAACTTATTAATAATATATTCAACAACACAAATTAACAATTAAATACAAGCGGCTGCAGTGAGGGTGCGGAGGCAAATAACCTGATGGTGCATGTAGTGGAGAGGTGACCAACCACATTTGCTCATACAGTGACAATCTGTACATGCAAAAGCACTGTGAATTCAGGAAGGACTATTTCTTCCTATGCTCTACATACAGAGCAGGTGTTTTTCCCCCAAATATTCTGTTTCAGCCACTAGCCACTAGGGAATCTTCCCCCCTTACCTGAGTAAGGAAAGAAGCGTTTCTCACGTACACCAAGTATTAGAGAGTATCTGTTCAACTTGCTACATTTCACCTGGAACCTCCAATAGATAAAAAGAAAGGCTTCTGGTAAAAATACTGCAAAAATGGAGGACAGCGGAGCTGATGCTTAGATAGGTATTTTCTTTCTGCCTCAGAATAGTAGTATTTTATTTTTTATTCTGGAGCCAACTCTGATAGGACCGATAAGAATATTAGGAAATCATGCAAAGTAATAATTCAAGTCCATAAACTACTATCAAGGGATCATCCGGTAAATAATGTCACAATAGGTGTCAAAACCCAAGCATCAAATAAAAGAACCCTCTAAAATGCCTAGTGTTAGAGATGCAGGACTGAGAAAAGAAAACGGTTTATTTCTCTGCACCGATTGTCACTTTTACATTTGGTGCATGATTTTATGGCATCCTGAGCTCAGCCAATGAAAACGAGGAAGCTTACCCCCTTCACCAGAGAATCCCACCTGATGAACGTGTTGAGCAGTCAAATGATTCTGAGGATAGAGTGACATCAGGATGGAGAAGAGATTGCACTCATTGTTAAATGGGGATGAAGAGTTGAGGATAAGGTGGCAATAGAGGCTCACCATGACGCGGAACAGAGATATTGAGGAACGAGGACAACGGGATATACTAAGATGCCTGTGGAAAGAGAGTGGAAAACGATCAGGAAAATACAGGAAGCAACAGGTCCTGCGTGTCTGATTAAACCTCACAGAAGCCAAGGATTTTTAAGCGCGCACACGGTGAGCTCTACAAGCACTGAGCATCTCCTATGCTTGCATGGTAATCCGCCGCCAGAGACTGCCTGCCAGTTTCTCTCACTCGTGCAGGCTTCTGCTGTCTCCTTTTTGTCATGTTTTACCATCTTTCTCTTCCTTCTTCTTTCCACCCGTGTGTGTTTCTCACTCTCTTGCTCTGGGAGAAACTCTGATGAGGAAAAAGTGCTGGTTCTTTCAAAAATTAGTGCTGATTGCCCCCACCAGTTCATATTAACCCCTTGTGTGCCCCACCCTTTCCCCGCCCTGTGCCGGGCGTTGAATTAGCGGGCGGGGTTCATGACGAGATAGTCTTGTCATGGGCACAGCGCAACCGCGGCCCATGACGAGACTATCTCGTCATGGGCACTCAAGGGGTTAAGCACTGGGACATCCCCATGCTCAGCTTTCTCAAAATTCTTTCCTTGCACTCACTCTCAGCATCCACTTAACAACGCGCCAACAGGTGAGTAATATGTCCCTGCATTTATTTATTAATGGGCTTCTATAACTGGTTACACTTAAGCGCCCGAAAATGTTCAAACAAATGGTTATTAGCAAGTAAGAAAAGCATTGGTAAATCCAAATTCTGACGCCGAAACCACACCCACCCCCATCAACGTCAGCCAGCCTACCGTCTCAACATGGACCTGTCACCACCGAAGGCACCACCTTGGCCATGAAGAGTGTTCACTCAGGAGCCCCCAGGGACTCCTGCCCGCTACACATCTTCCACAGAGCCGCCGCAGCCATAGCTCCCGAGCTACGACGCACCATCAGCGCCTCCTTCGAATTTGGCACTTTCCCCGACTACTCGAAATGCACGGAAGTCAAGCCCCTCCTCAAGAAGCCTTCCCTATGGACCTCATAATCTACAGACCCATCTCTTTCCTCCCCTTCGCAGCTAAAGTCACAGAGAAGATCGTCAACACCCAACTCATGAACTTCATCGAAGCCAACTCCATCCTCGACTCTTCCCAACCCGGATTCCATAGCAACTGCAGCACCGAGACCCCACTCCTTGCTGCCACATATGACATCCGCACCCTTCTCAACCAGGGCCACACAGCGGCCCTCATCTTACTTGACCTCACTGCAGCCTCCGACACCGTCTCCCACCGTACTCTCACCGGCAGACTCCATGACGCCGGCATACGGGGAACTGCCTTCGACTGGATCCGCTCTTTCCTCACCGGCCAAACCCAATGATCAGACTCCTGCCTTTCCTCTCCAAACCCACTGAGATCAACTGCGGAGTACCCCAAGGATCGTCTTCAACATCTACATGGCCCCCCTCGCCACCATCGTCAGAAGACATGGCTCAGCATAATATCCTACGCCGACGACACCCGGCTCATCCTCTTCCTCACAAGGCAACCCGACACCACCAGACTCAGCTTCCAGGAAGGAATGAAAGACGTTGCATCCTGGATGAGCAGCAGCTGTCTGAAGCTCAACTCGGAGAAGACAGAAGTCCTCGTCCTCGGACCCACCCCCTCAGCATGGGACAACACCTGGTGGCCCTCCGCCCTTGACAGCCCCCCTACTCCCATGGAACACGCCCGCAACCTCAGCATCATACTCGACTCCTCCCTCACCATGACCCGACAGATCAAAGCCGTCTCCTCCTTAAGCTATAACTCCCTCCGCATCCTTCGCAAGACCTTCAAGTGGATCCCCACCGAATCCAGAAAGACCATCACCCACGCAATCATAACCAGCAGACTGGCCTAAGGAAATGCCCTCTAAGCCGGAATCAACAAATCCCTGCTCCGGAAACTCCAGACCATCCAAAACACAGCCGTCTGGCTCATCCTAGGCATCCCACGACATGAACACATCACCCAGCACCTATGACACCTTCTATGGCTCCCTGTCGAGAAGAGGGTAACCTTCAAGCTAGTCACTCATGCCTACAAATCCCTCCAAAACACCGGACCCCAATACCTCAACGAAAGAGTCTCCTTCCACGCATCCAAGAGAAACCTCCGCTCCGCCGACCTCGAACCTGGAACAAACTCCCGCTCAACATCAGACGTTACCCACTCTGCACACTTTCAGGAAGAACCTCAAGACCTGGCTCTTCGATTGAATCAGAGCTGCACGACCTATCCCCGCCCAGCCAGCGGCTTGAGACCCTCACGGGTGAGTAGCGCGCTTCACAAATCCCTGAATGATTGATTGATTGGATCCTGCCTGTGAGACCTACCAGCTTCCAATGCTTTTTTCCCTCAGATTGCCACAGTACATGCATGAACATAGACAGTGGCCATCTTGAAATGGGTTTTCTTTTGTTTTAATAAACATAATTCAAAGATGGTTGACACATATGCATGTGCGATGTCCCCAAAGAATGATATTTCTTTAAAAAAAGAAAATACAGTCCCACTGCTGTACATGCACACACAAGGTCGGACATTTAGAATGGATGCTCACCCGAACATGCTCACCCGCTAATACAAAAGCATGCGCCAAACAGAGCAGGCAGTGGATTTGAGGGCGGGGGTAAAACATTATAAAGACTAGAGCAGGGGGAGAGTTGGTAGTAGAAACAGGAGAGAAGCATAATGGGAGAGATAATAGTCTCTCGTAACCCGCTAATCCAGGCTGTAACAGCAGAGGAAGGCTATATAACTCATCCAATCAAAACACATCATGAACAAAATGCTTCTTTGGCGTGATAAAATATGGAGGCAAGCGATCGAATTAGGAGAAGAACAATGAGATAGAAAGGAATGCTATCATATCATGAGCAAGGGATTGAACAATGCACACTCTATGTTGCATAAAGTTAGTCTGTTGCCAACTGACTGTAAGACCATGAGAAAATGGTGCGTCATTAGAGAACTAGAGCTAGAAAGAAAGCAGGAAAACTATAAAAAAAAATTACAGTAGAAGGCGACCACGAAGGAGGTACACATTCCAAGTATGACGGGTTCATAAATTCACGACTGGGTCATAAATTCATAGAGAGGCCTATATAGTCCAGAGTCCAAGGGATAGATAGCAGGATAAATTGCACAGAAATCTCAACTTCCATTGCAGATTGATGTTAAGAGGACATTTTCCTTCTCCTGCCTTCAAAACGATCACCCGGACGGACAAACATAGCACCTCAGCCACGAGACGGAGGAGGCTTCGTGGAATTCCCACGTGGACAGAGGGTGCAGAATGGGCGGCAGAGAAAAATCTGGCACGCCACACGTGATACAAAGTACAGAGGAAAGATTGAAAAGAACAGAGGTGCGAGCAGCTCGGACCGCGTGCACGTATTTGGCGCTCGTTTTTCAGCAATAGATCAACGGGTGCAATTGCTGTGACCTGTGAAGTCTCTTAGGTAACCCTATCACGGCTGCGGTTTAATATTTATCCGTTGTGTATATATATATTAAGGAATATACATTAGGAATGCTTACCACTCGTTCAACTCGTAGCCTGATGATGCTCCGATGTGGTGAATCTCGGTACCACCCACTACCGAGATGATTTCCACAGAGTGGCCACGTTCTTTATTCTAGTGGGCAGAAGTGGTAGCCTCAATTTTTTTTTTTGTGTGTGCATATTTATATAGCGCCAACTCGACCCGAAGGTATTGGAGCGCTTTACATGAGCACCGTATTTACATTACACATCCAGGCACGGGGAGGTTAAGTGATTTGCCCAGAATCACAGGATGTGGACGCGACCTCGAGGCTCGAACCCTGGTTTCCAGCACCAAAGTCAGCAGCTTGACCCAGAACCTGAGGTCAACCTGCTAGCCCATAATGCATTCTAATATGACCCCCCACCTGCTTCCCGCCCCCTCTCACCCTCACCCCTCACTCCCCCAATCTTTGAGTAACAGTGATCTTCAACTGCAGTCCCAATAGGTGTTTGACCTAGGGAGCATTTTTGCAGCTACAACATCACAGAAGAAATCTTCCTTAGACTTCACCACTGCTCCGCACTCCAATATTTGACATCAGACCGAATGCAAACTTGGACCACTCAGCTTGTGGCAGACTACCAACCATACCTCTTAAAGAAAAGAAAAGTAGAACCCAGTGGGCGAATCAATGTTTGTCAGAAAAATAAAAGGTTTCGTAGCCCGATCGACTTCCATATATGTGATAGAACTAAGTTCTGTGATCTGTGCTTCGTAGACTCCATCCAGGCATTCACCCTTTGCAAAACAATCGTGCTTTACATAGCTGGGATATATAGTTCTTTAGCCACCCGCTGAAATATTCAGTTTCGCCACAGTTACGTAGAGAAGGCAGACAATTCCCTGCCCGAGCTGCCAGAACTCTGGAAGACGCTTGCCCGCCACCAGGTTCCACTCGTGTCTCACTTACTTCAGAAATTCTGCCAAAGCAGCCTTCTTGTGCCTTACAATGTGTAAACCTCACGACGGTGAGCACATTTTGTCTCCCTAAAAGAAAGGCATAGAAAAATAATGAAAGATTCGTACACGTGTAGAGATGGAGTTAGAAATTCCATAATAAAATGAAGTTAAAATAGTTTCTGAATAAAGTGACCTACCTTTTTACCATAATCTGATAAAGCTCAAAGGAAAACGCATCCTTTCTAGTGAAAGGTCTCTAGCATCTGTCTCCATGCCCACTCACACATCACACAAAGGGGCCCATTGTTTCAGCTGAAGGCCCTAGCAACTGCTACCCTGCCAATGGCTTATGAATATGACATTTCTGTGGGGCAGTTTTTTCACTTGCTGAGATATGTTAAATCTATTCAAGATGTATATAAAAACAGCATTCTCAGACGCAATGGGCTACCTTGGGTTGTATGATAGCCAAGAGAAACATTGCGCAATTGTGGGGAGCAACTAAACCACCTGCGCTGGAGGCCTGGGAGAGGGATCTTGGTCGGTGCATGTTCAGGGAGAAAACGGTCTATGTAGCCAGGGGGTGCCACAAAAAATGGGCACGCATTTGGAGCCCTTGGAATAGATATCGTGGAGACATCTGTGCACCTCCTGACAGTTCTGAACCAAGTGTCCCCCTCATCCCGTGATGCTCCCATCTTATGTCAAACTGTATTCCTCCTCCATTACATGCCATTATTATTTATCTTCTGTTTGTGTCCTCTGTATTGTCTATTTGAACTGATGTATGTTTCAATAAAAAAATGTATAAAAAAAAAAGATACAGCATTCACATACATGTTAACTCACCTGCATTTGGCAGATGTCTCCCTCTGTTTTTACTTCTATTCAGCCGCCTGACTAATAAAGTGCCTTCACAGGCTTTAATAGTCATCTACTTTTCAAACCTATATTAGTCCCCAAAAAAGAGTGATTTCCTAACTGACCTTAATGGGATCACCCTCTTAAATCCCTGACTTCACTGACATTTTTGAGGCAAGAAGTTGGCACACAGTCATCAATTTTGTGTATTACTAGTTCTACATCATTCAGACCTGTTCACATTTGCACAGCCCTATGAAGCAACATGTTGCAACCATTCTGATAATGAACCCCGAATTAACGATCTCAAAAATCGTCCAACAGGCTTTATCACACCCACTCTGGCTAGAAAAGCAAAATTATAAGATCAAATCAACAAACAAGTGGTATAACCTCTATACCAGTGATAGAGTGCGGGTCACCAGCTCTGGTCACTCATATACCTAATACTCACCTGGGCCCAAATCACACTCACACACTAGGCTAGTAAACCCAGCTGCCATCAATGTTGAGTATATGATACCTGTAATTTGTTATTTACCTTTACCAAGTCTTACCAATTTAATGAATTTTTATTTCATTTTCCTCGACGAATCAGGTTGCTAAGCTAGTTTAAGGTAGAATGACTTTTACCCTTTTACTCTAAATAACCACAGACTCAATAAGTTTTGAAAACCTTTATCTAAATTAATTTGTGAGTCAATATTCAATTACAGTAACCATCTTCATATCAAGAGGCAAAATACCCCAAATAATTCATAGCAAGTTGAAATGATCAATGATGATGGTACCTGAAAGGAAAAGAAAGGGACAAGGACAGCATAGGCACAAAGGACAGATTTTCTAATTATATTTACCTATTGGTCAAGATGAACCCAACTCCGTAATGGGGGGGCCAGAATAGAATCTCCAAAGCAGGTCACAGGTAGAGGAAGCTGGCAGATTCAGATCTGGAAAGATATCTTCTTCTAAAGTACAACGCCAGTGTCGCACCCCTCTCTGACACTACTCTCCCTGGGTGTCCGTTTTCCGCAATCCCTCTAGATAAATAGGGTTATCGATCAGAATCTCAAACTCTCGGACAGAGTTTCTGGCAGCAGCAGGGTCTGAGACAGCATCTCGGACAGGAACTGGAGCAGCAAACGCGTTGGGCAGTGACGAGTTGGAATGACAGATCTGACAAATCGGACATGTTGGACGAAGTTTGTAGCTATCTTACCTCAATTATACTGTTCTTGATTCGTGTACCACCCCTCCAAGTATCCAGTCTTATGTCTTCCCCTATTGTGATTGGTTGGGATGAGGAGGTGAGTTCCTCACACCACTTTAAATTATAACATTTCTCTATGAACCATTGTCTATGTGCCCGCCCCTTAAATTTCTTTTCCCATAGCTTTATTCCCACACGCATCTCACATTACTTAATGAATTAAACATTTTATTCAACATTGTTGCATTTGCTAGGGTCATTTACTCTTCCCCAGGCTTCTTCCTCCAATGTGTCCTTGACTGAGTGACATGGGTGCCGTCATGGACTTCGACCAATCTTTATGAGCATGCGCGTAGTAGGGATTCCAGTCACCCTCCGAGGCCCAAATAAGAACTAATAATAAAGTCAGAAAAAGACACGTTAGAACACGGAAAAAAATTATTTCACTGTATACCACTTATCTCTACTCTGTCCCCATTTACTTATTTTACATTTTTTGCATTAGTGTTTAATACAAATTACGAGTTTAGTTTATCAGCAGCAGGTGCATTAGTGTGTGAGTTCTAAGCAGCCATTTTTAGTGCCATTGCGCAGCTGCAAAAGTTTCCAACCAAAAGCGACAGAGTCATATTACGTAGATGCAGTAAACGCATGGGCAATTGAAATCCCGCGTTTTGTCGGCCATTTTAGGACATTCATGTTACGGGTTAGTAATGCACATTGACTTCCCCTAGATTAAAAGTGTTCGTGGTGTATTGCGGTTTTAGTATTTACAAAAACAAATTGATTACATTGTTACATGTTATTTGAGAGGTTTTATTCCAAGCAAGTTTCTTTTACGAATCCTTGCTCCATCAATCCCCTCTCTGATGGCATTTATTGCCATCAAAAATAAGCTCTATTAAAACAGATGCCAACTTTAGCACATCTCAAATTCTTCATCAACATTCTCATTTGCTTTCTTTTCCTTCTTGCATTGTAACCCTCTCATTCTTTTATAAAAGCCTCCTTTTAATTCTTCTAGATGTATTTCTTAAAATGTTCTTTTCTTACCCCTTTCATTCACCTCGTATTTCTTTCTTCCTTTACAACACTTGTGCCAACACATTATTGCTAAGACTAATAGGGTTATTCCCATTATGGGTAGTATTATGTGACCTAGAATACCTATTCCTAAATTAGAAAACCAATTACCTATGTTTGTAAAGCTACTTGCAAGTTTACTCCATACACTTTCAACTTCCAGTGGTTTCAACTCT
This sequence comes from Triturus cristatus, assembly GCF_964204655.1. Classification (NCBI taxonomy): domain Eukaryota; kingdom Metazoa; phylum Chordata; class Amphibia; order Caudata; family Salamandridae; genus Triturus; species Triturus cristatus. The sequence goes on from NC_140592.1 coordinate 1,190,578,911, forward strand.
TCCTCCAATTTGGTAATTATCTTAATATATTTTCCAATTTCAACACTTTTATCTGGAATATACGTGCAACAATGTTGCGTTTTCAATAATTTACAGACTCCACCCTCTTTTGCCAATAATATGTCAAGGACAAGTCGATTTTGCATACCCATAGACCTGATTGCAACTAATTCAGTGTTGATGAGCAGAAATCCTCCAGCAGTGTCAGTAGATAACCGATCAACTACTGTAGACAACTGGCACATTTTCTGTGAATTCAGAAGAACTCCCACTGAAGGTATCAATGCACCAAAAATGTCACCTACTATTTCAGAGAAACAAGCTCTTTTTTTACGTGTTAGTCCATTGGCGTCTTCATTGCTTCCAGTAATTCTTTTTACACGATAAACCTTTGGGAATATTATTCCAAAATAGCAGCTCCCATACCAGTGGTCTGGCAGCCTAAAGTAGGCTTTATTACCACACACATAATAAATTCCAGGAAATACTGGATCAGTTCCTCCTTTTAGTCCCCATCCCCCAATTATTAAGAAATTATGCTCACATTCACGGGAACCAATAAACACATTGTTATACTCTGTTTTTAATCTATGAAGACAGATTTTCCCTTTCTTTTCAAAATCTAAAGACATGGCAGCTTGAGTTTTGCCACTTGCAAAATGCTCTTCTTCCTCAGCTCATTTCGGTATCTGAGGTTTAGGTTCAGAGGCTCTCCGTTGGAAATCCTGTTTTCTTTGTTCTACTAAATTCAAAAAGATTTTCTCCTCTTCATGTAATTTACAAGTTAAATTGTTATTATGTGCTTCAGCTATATATATTGCTTTCATTGTTAAGAAATATTCACCCATAAATTCAGAGTCCTTTGTACTAAGAACAGGGTTCATGCTTTTTCGCATAGGATCCTCAGAGAATATCACATCTATGTTAGAATAATAATATTGAAGTTTTCCAGTTTCATAAAATAAACTTGCTAAAACACTACAAGATATAAAATAGGTCAAGGGTAAATGATGATAAGTCACTCCCTCTGCTACAGATGCAGGTAATTTCATGTATACAGAACAATCACTAACTTCCATAGTTTCTACATATTGTACTAATAAGTTTGTAAAAACGTTTAAATCAGTTCCATTTTTATTCACAGTGTGATGTAAATCTGACTCATCTGGTGCTTCTAAAACTACTCTATCTCCTTTGATAGTAGCTACCTTTTCATGTGTGCTAGTGGTATTCTGTACACTTTTGACCATTAAATAAGGTATGGCCACTGCTAATATTAACCATATCATGAGTATTAAAAATATACCACATATACACATTCTGCAACATTTCTTAAAACAATTCAGTTTTCCAGCAGATCTATTGTCAGCCATTCTCAAAAGGGGAAAGAAGATTTATCTTCTTTATTCGAGTGGTTCAAACTTCATAACAGAGTTATAATAGGGAATTCGTTCAAGGTGGTCTCACTTCTTCGTCAATTTGCTCTGCATTAAAATCTTCAATTTCTTCTTCGATTATCTCTAAATTCACAAAATCTTCGAGAATTACATATGTCCATTCAGGCCCCTTGAACTTGTTATTTACAAATTTCGCTCTGGGGCTTCTTAGTTTAGAACCTACAGCTGCTTGCCCAGACAAACTGGATACTTCATCTACCTGCTCTGGTTCTTCAGGTATTGTCTTAAAGTAATATTTCAATTTTTTGATAACACCTGGCCTATTATCTCCTTTCCTGCTTCGTTCAGCTTGCACTGCACTAGTATCTTCTTCAGATGTTCTCTTGTTTTCACTGATTTGTGGCACAACGTGATGATCTCTGTCCTCAGATTCTTTCCCTGTCTGGTCTTGTGTAGGTCTTACTGACTCACTTCTTCCTTCCTGAATGTTTTCTCCTTCACTAGTCTGCTCTAGTTCAGGTTCAATTTTTAAAACCATTTTTTCTGTCTCTGCCTGTATTTCTGTCACTCCCCTTATTGGCTCTTGCTCAATTTCCTTTGAATCTTTGTCGTCGATTATCGGTTTACTTGCTTTAGATTCTCTCTGTTCGTCCCCAGTCTCAAGTTCTATAAATTTGGTTTCTTCTGTTTGAGTATTTGGTATTTTCCCTACCTGGTCCTGCTCAGACCTATAGCTTGAGATCCTTCAGCTGTGCAACCTTAGGCCCCCTTAACCGCCTGAGTCAGTTGAGGTTCCTCCTCGTCAGGTGCTGGTACTCTTTTAGTATGGCTTGCATGAATCCAATTAGGCAAGCCTGCACATTTTACAGCTGTTGTTGTGACTAATATAACCTGATGTGGTTTCTCCCACCTTGGTGCAAGGCAAGTTTCTCGTGTGTGATTCTTCACTACCACCCAGTCACCAGGATTCAGATCATGCGCTTGAATCGGCTGCCTGACGTCTGTGTCCTCTCTAACATGGTGAGAGATAGAACTCACTTGGCCAGCCAATTCTTTGCAATACTCCAGTACCAAATCATCAGTTATATTCAGCAACTTGTGTCCTGGTATGCATGCCTGTCTCATTGCTCTTCCCATGATGATTTCATGGGGACTCAATCCAGTATTTTTGTCTGGAATACTTCTGAGTCCCATCTGAACAAGAGGTAGGACATCAGGCCAGTCTAGAGGAGTCGATGCACACACCTTTCCTAACCTCAATTTAATTGTGCCATTCAATTGTTCTACCACTCCAGATGCTTCTGGGCGGTATGCGCAGTGCAACTTCTGTTCAATTTTAAATGCTACACAAATTAATCAAATAATTTCATTATTAAAATTAGACCCTCTATCTGATTCAATAGTTACTGGAAAACCGAACCGAGGAATCAGCTCTCTCAATAGGAGTCTGGCTACAGTTACACTGTCATTTCTCTTGGTGGGGTATGCCTCCACCCATTTTGAAAATAAACAAATAATGACAAGTACATATTTTAATCCTCGACAAGCAGGTAACTGAATGAAGTCAATTTGAAGTCTTATGAATGGTCCTTCTGCCTTTCCAATTTTACCCATATAGACTATTGTTCTCTTGCCTGAATTAATTTGCTGACATGTTAAACATCTTTGACAAAGCCTTTCAGCCGTATTTCTAAGCCTTGGGTTAAACCAATCCTGCCTGAAAAGTCTAATTATTGCATCTCGGCCTATGTGGGTGTCTCCGTGATACATTCTAGCCATAGGTGCAAGCATACTGTCTGGTAACACAGGTCTTTCGTCTAAGTATACCCACACACCATCTTCATTTCTTTGTGTACAACCAATTTTCACCCACTCTTCTTTCTCTTTTATTTCTGCTTCGTCCTGTAGATCTTTCACTTCTTTCCATGTTTCTAACCCTGACAATAGCATAAGTTGGCAGCTGTTTTGACAATTTTCAATTTTTCTGTTTACTGCCATTCGGTATCTGGCACAATGTTGGGCAACCTGATCAGCGTACCGATTGCCTGCAGTCACACGGTCATTTCCTGACTGGTGTGCGGCACACTTGACCACTGCCACTTCTTTTGGTAATTGTATTGCTTCAAGCAATTCTTTGACAAATTTTTCATTTTTAATGGGAGACCCTGAAGAAGTCAGAAAGTTGCGCTGCATCCAAAGCTGGCCAAAGTCATGCACAACCCCGTAACCATACTGACTGTCAGTGTAAATGGTTACTCTCCAATTTTTCCCCTTTTTGCAGGCTTTAATCAAAGCAATCAATTCGGCTACTTGTGCAGACCTGACTCCTGGTAAATAGGATGCTTTGACTATTTCAGCCAATGTATACACAGCATAAGCTGCACTTAACCCTCCCTCTCCATGGTGCATGCATGAACCATCTACAAAGAATTTATGCTCAGCATCTTTTAATGGCTCATCTTGTATGTCTGGATGTGGTTTTGTACTAAGCTCTGTTACATCAAGACAATCATGTTCCGGGTCATCTTTTACTTCCTCATTATATGGATCTGGTAATAGAGTAGCTGGATTAAGTACAGTACATCGAACAATGGTCACATTTTCTTCACCTAAAATCATCCTTTCGTACTTGGTTAATCTACTTGGTGTGAGGTACTGTGTACGGGTTAGTGTTAAGAGAATAACAACTGCAAGGGGACATATACCTTTACAGGGTGTCCCATCACAATTATCTCACTTTGCTCCAGATTCACGCATGTTGCTGCCACAGCTTTTAGGCATCCTGGCAAAGCGGAGGCTACATGATCTAAGGTGGCAGAAAAGTATGCCACTGGGTGTCGCATCAGGCCATGAATCTGAGTTAGAACTGAGAGGGCACAATCATCTCTCGCACAACAAAATAATGCGAAATCTTTTGAACAGTCGGGCATACCTAAAGCAGGGGCTTCACATAAACAATCCCGTAATTTCAGAAAGGATTTCGTACTCTCATCATCCCATTCTATCTGTTCTTTTGCTCGTTTCTTCGTCATTTGTATTAGGGGTTTCGCCAGCATGGAGAACCCCATAATCCACAGTCTACAATACCCAACTACTCATAGGAACATTCTTATTTCCTTCTGGGTTTGTGGCAACTTCATTTGTTTTATTATTTTTATTCTTTCGGAGGTCACTCTCCTTTCTCCACATTCTATCTGGTGTCCCAGATATTTCACTTCTTTTCTGCAAAACTGTAGCTTCTCAGGGGACACTTTATGTCCACCTTTGGCTAAATGATTCAGCAAAGCTATGGAATCTGTCACACAGTCACTTTTTGTTTTTGAAGCGACTAAAAGATCATCGATATACTGTATGAGGACAGATTCTTTAGACATTACTAAAGTCTCAAGACATTTTTTCAAAATCTGATTGAAAATGGATGGACTTTCTGTGTACCCTTGAGGGACACGATTCTAAGCGGCGTAAACACGATCATCAAATTTCAAAGAAAATAAAAACTGGATATCTGGATGCAATGGGATGGAGAAAAAAGCATGACATAAATCAATCACGGCAAACCACCTCGCATTCCATGGTATTTGGTACAGAATCACTGCAGGTTTGGGCGCCACTGTACAACAGGCCACCACAATCTTATTACTCTTTCGCAAATCTTGAACTACCCTATATTTGCCATTTGGTTTCTTAATGCCAATTATAGGTGAGTTACTGGGACTACTTAGAATCTCTTTTAATATGCCTTGTACGACCATTCTGTTTATTTCAGCTGCAACACCCGCTTTGACTTCAGGACTCATTTTGTATTGTCGGGTGTTTTGAAAAACCGCACCTTCCTTTACAGATACTTTTACAGGGTCTACATCTGTCATTAATCCTTAATTTCCAGGAAAATCCCACACAATTGGATTTACTGTCAGTTTTACTTCTTCTGGCAAATCATCATCATCAAAGACATCTTTATTTCGGCAATTTGCCTTAAAAAGAATACAAAAATAAACATATGCATAAACATCACCATACGTTGTATTATAACATGTCGTAGCATTTTCATTGAATGTTAATCAGACCCCTTCTCTTGTTCCACATTGCTAATAAAAATTGGGAAACTGCAAATACTATGTATTTTGATGTATCTGACTTTAAAATTCTGAAAGCATAGTTACACTGTCGAAAGCCCATATTTTTGCAGAGAGGTACTAACCAATACTTCCTTGCTTCTGGCAAATCATCCTGGGTTATTATTGAACACAATTCATTTACTTCTGCTCCTTGCTTAGCTAACATGATTTAGTATGTTCCGTCTTCATCTGGAGTTTGAATGGCAACACCATCCGGTGTGCAGAATATGGTGCAATTCATTTTGCACAACAAATCTCTTCCTAATAAATTTACGGGACTGGAGTCGCACTCTACAAACTTGTGCATCTCTTTGAAGTTTCCAGTGTATACTTCCATTGGCTTTGTAATAGGGATCCTAATTTGTTTATTAAAAACACCCACTACTTGGATCGCTTCTCCCGAGAGGGGTAGGTTTGGAATTCCTGCTGTTCTGACAGTAGAAAGGGTAGCACCAGTGTCCAACAAAAAGGTAATGTCATTTCCCTCTACCTTCCCGTCGATATACGGACCTGACTGGTCTACCGGTAAGGATGCGCCAAGTACGCAATCCTCCTCCCCCCCTCTCAGGCACCGTCATTGATCTTGTTCCCCGAAATAGGGTTCCTGCAAAAGAAACTGTGATGTTAAGTAATATTTCTTACCACTTCCTTCATGAAATCCGGTGTCCGTACTGTACTTGGCTTGACTCACAAATTTTGGAATGGGGCAGGGGGCAATTGATTCTGCAGGTTTACAACCTGTTGTGGTTGACTCATTATCACCTCATTCTGCGTCTGTGGATTTAAATCTGGATTTGGGCTATTATTATTATGTTGTATATTCTTACACTCGTTCTTCCAATGCCCCAATTTTCCGTACCCATGACAAAGGGAATTTCTTCTTTACCTCTTCTCTTTCTACTTAATCGCGCTTTTGGTTTTCCCTCATTATTTTCACCATTTCCTTGCCCTTTTCCCGATTTCCCTGCCATGATATTTAACTGAATTTCTTGCTGTTCTGCCAATTTAACTTGAGCCCACATTACTTTTTCTTCTAAAATCTTTTGTCTAATGTCTATTTCATCTCCACAGTACTTTGCATATTTTAAAATGTCATCTATTGGCTTTGCTGCCAACACAAATGATGTTGCTTAATCATTTGAGAAATTTCCTTCTTTAATCCATTTACAAATCATTATACAAAATGAGTCATATCTTTATTCTCAATGCTTTCCACCCCACTATACTGTTTGAACACCTGTAGAAGGCGCTTATAATAAGTATGGACTGATTAATCCTTTTCTTGAGTTGTTCTATCTATTTTTACCCTATCTGTCTCCTTTGGGGGAATTTTTCCCTTAAAAAAAGTTATGACTGGTTATGCTTTCTCATTACTTCCTCAGACGGGGCTCCCGTTTTCTTGTCTTCCGGGTACTCTTCATTTGGCCAATCAACCGTAATTTTACACTCAGCCCACAAATCAGCTGGTAGCACTATATCAAATAAACCATCCAAATCTTTCAACAGAACTTTCGAAACCTTCACAAACCTTTTGACTTGTCTATACCATTTCACAGGCTTCTCCCTCAGTTTTGGGAAATCATTTGTAAATAACAAAATATCCTGTCCATGGGACATGTACATAACCTCCCCCTGGAACTTCCCTAATTGGGTATAACCCTTCTGCCTTTTCTATTTCTTTCAATAAATATTCTGATGTTACTCGAGTGGCCTGCGCTTCTTCCTTTTTCTTTGTCCATCTTGCTTTCCATCTGTCTAGGTCTCCCCATTTTTATAATATCGTCATCAATTCCTTAACTTGCCACTTTCTCACAGACACGTTCATATTTTCCAAATCCTTATCAGAAAATTCTGCTCTATAGGGTTTTTGCAGCACCTTGGATCTTCACACAACAATTCCCATTTTAAAGCCAAATTCATTAATTTTACATGAAATATTTTGTATTTCGAGTTATACTTCTGCAAATGAACAGTAATTCTTCCTCATTGAGGGTATTCAACCTTTCCAACCCTACATTTCCTGCTATCATCTCTTCCAATTCTACCCTCCGTTTGAATACATCTAGTATTTTTGGCGGTGGATTGGGTTTTTCAATATCTCGTGTCCATCTTTCTAGTTCTTCTGGTGTTATTAGTGTGGCACTTTTTGTTCCGGTGGATGTCTCCATTCGCACCTCTTTTGAACTACCTGGTGTGACTCTTCTGGGTGTGTCATTTATTTGCCCTCTTATTGGCAAGTCCATAAGGAAATTACTGACTCGCAATCACTAGCTTGGTCGTCAGCAATTATTTTTCTTTTTCCCGGTTCTATGATTGGTGTAGTCATGACGGGAGTTTTAGGACAATTGGATTTTTCTCCATACAACGGGACAACAGGACCTATAGTCACAGGTATAGTTAGAGCTTCCGGATTAGTGTTTAACTGTGTTATTTTCTGTATTATTTCTTCTCTATTTTTATCTATTGCTTCTCTTTCCTTTTCTTGGAGTTCCCTTTCTATTGTTCCATCATGTACTACTTGTGGCACTAAGGGTGTCTCTAGGAGTGGTGCGCTCTGGGTAATTTTACTTGGCCCTTCCTGATATGGCGGAGGACTTCTCATTAATATTTCATCTAAATAATCTTCATCGGAGTCTCCTCCACTTGTCACTAAGTGGTTTTTCTTTTCTGTACATTTACTTCCTGTCGGTTCATCAGCCATTAATATAGGATATAATCCTTTGGTTAACATGGCTTGTCTCCATTGTTTCATTTGTTTCTCTCGAGTTTCACATGGAAATTTTGGGAAGAAATTACTCATATTCCAGTTACACCTTGGTCTATCTCGTTCAAATGCCTCAGTTTCCCATTCTTCTAATGCCTCATACTGTGTCAACCTAGGTCTGGGTTCTAACTCATTCATTTTTGTACGCAGATTATGCAAAATTCTCCCATTAAATGTTCCGTGTTCTGGGAAAGCCAAAATTCCATCATCTTTCGTGTATTCAATCCAATTTTCTAACCATACTCAAGTATGATAACCTCTCTCTACCATCATGTAGGCTACGGGAGTTTTCAAAGGAGGAATGAGAATTCCTTCTCTAGTATTAACAGGCTTATCCATACATTTTTCGTGATCTACCTCTTAAGTATTGCTGGTAAGCAAACCCTAAATAGTTTCTATCTGGGCGACTCCCAATTAATGTGGGATCATACATACACAATCCTTTGTCTATTATTCATGAGACTTCTATGTTTAGAGTTACTCAATTTTCCCTCAAATACTAGTGCGTCTCTTAATTTTTGTACCCAATTAGAACTCAACTTACTCTGTGCGTTTAGCCAATACTAGCGCGGCTTTAAGTGACGTCAGTATCACACCTTTCTACTGACCCCTCCTTTACAAACCTTGCGTAAGTCACACACTCGCTGTCTTACCAATCCCAGCGCGGCTCTTTGTGACCTCAGTGCAGTACCCGCAACTGACCCCTCCTTTACAAGGTAAAGCATAACTTGAATTTCTTAGTGTTTTGTACGTATCTTGCATAAATAAACTACATAAAAACATTTGCTACTGTGTCAGATTCTCTAATTCCAAAGAATAGTCAGTTTTCTTTTACTGTGAGTAGAACTTTTCCGCCTATTCTTCACACACTACGAGTAAAACCTTTCCGCTTACCCTTCACTCAAGCATCAGAGAACCTGCTACTCCTTCGGTATTACCCTTTCTAGGTGATATAAGACCAAAGTTTTACCAATGTCCTCTTTTGCTACTAATTACTCTGACATACATACAGAGAATAATCCCTAAAACAGTGCTTCTAGTTTTACCTAACTTTCCGCACTTTCTTGAATCCTGACAAGTAACTTCACTGCAGTATGGTTTCCATTTACCATCCGCTATTCTTTATTCCTGGGAATTTCAGACAACATGAATAACGATGACAACAACAACAACAACAAATGTTAATGCATATATCAATAATTTCAATAATATTTTCAATTACAATGTTCCCTACCTAACTAACTAGAACCTAAAAATGCCTCTGCTACCAAGAAAAACTGATAGAGCGCGGGTCACCAGCTCTGGTCACTCATACACCTAATACTCACCTGGGCCCAAATCACACTCACACACTAGGCTAGTAAACCCTGCTGTCATCAATTTTGAGTAAATCATACCTGTAATTTGTTATTTACCTTTACCAAGTCTTACCAATCTCATGAATTTTTATTTCATTTTCCTCAACGAATCAGGTTGCTAAGCTATTTTAAGGTAGAATGACTTTTACCCTTTTACTCTAAATAACCACAGACTCAAGAAGTTTTGAAAACCTTTATCTAAATTAATTTGTGAGTCAATATTCAATTACAGTAACCACCTTCATATCAAGAGGCAAAAACCCCCAAATAATTCATAGCAAGTTGAAATGATCAATGATGACGGTACCTGAAAGGAAAAGAAAGGGACAAGGACAACATAGGCATAAAGTACAGATTTTCTAATTATATTTACCTATTGGTCAAGATGAACCCAACTCCGTAATGGGGGGGCCAGAATAGAATCTCCAAAGCAGGTCACAGGTAGAGGAAGCAGGCAGATTCAGATCTGGAAAGATATCTTCTTCTAAAGTACAACGCCAGCGTCGCACCCCTCTCTGACACTACTCTCCTTGGGTGTCACTTTTCCGCAATCCCTCTAGATGAATAGGGTTATCGATCAGAATCTCAAACTCTCAGACAGAGTTTCTGGCAGCAGCAGGGTCTGAGACAGCGTCTCGGACAGGAACAGGAGCAGCAAACACGTTGGGTCGTGACGAGTCGGAATGACAGATCTGACAAATCGGACAAGTCGGACGAAGTTTCTAGCTATCTTACCTCAATTATACTGTTCTTGATTCGTGTACCACCCCTCCAAGTATCCATTCTTACGTCTTCCCCTATTCTGATTGGTTGGGATGAGGAGGTGAGTTCATCACACCACTTTAAATTATAACATTTCTCTATGAACCATTGTCTATGTGCCCGCCCCTTAAATTTCTTTTCCCATAGCTTTATTCCCACACGCATCTCACATTACTTAATGAATTAAACATTTTATTCAACATTGTTGCATTTGCTGGGGTCGTTTAGTCTTCTCTCCCAGGCTTCTTCCTCCAATGTGTCTTTGACTGAGTGACATGGGTGCCGTCATGAACTTCGACCAATCTTTATGAGCATGCATGTAGTAGGGATTCCAGTCACCCTCCGAGGCCCAAATAAGAACTAATAATAAAGTCAGAAAAAGACACATTAGAACACAGAGACAAATGATTTCACTGTATACCACTTATCTCTACTCTATCCCCATTTACTTATTTTAAATCTTTTGCACTAGTGTTTAAATGCAAATTACGAGTTTAGTTTATCAGCAGCAGGTGCATTAGTGTGTGAGTTCTAAGCAGCCATTTTTAGTGCAATTGCGCAGCTGCAAAAGTTTCCCACCAAAAGTGACAGAGTCATACTACGTAGATGCAGTAGACACATGCGCAATAGAAATCCCGCGTTTTGTCGGCCATTTTAGGACATTCATATTACGGGTTAGTAATGCACATTGACAATCTTCCCCTAGATTAAAGTGTTCGTGGTGTATTGCGGTTTTAATATTTACAAAAACAAATTGATTACATTGTTACATGTTATTTGAGAGGTTTGAATCCAAGCAAGTTTCTTTTACGAATCCTTGCTCCATCAACAGGATAAAGTGAAAAGGAAATGTCAAAACTTGGAATACAAAAGGTTTCTTTGTCTCACTCAGAGAAGACTGTATGCAAGATTCAGGTGAAGGTTACCACAAGGCAAGTAGAAGTGCTAACATGCTCTACTCTTTTCAAGCATCAATGGGTTCTTTGAGAAAAAGGGATAGTGGTACCCCTACCAACTACATAGACGAATAAGCGTTTACATTGCATGCGGTACAACACATGCGATTACAACGCGGTCGTTACAACGACCGCATTGTTATAAAGCATACCATACATAGCAAGTTGTTTCTACGACTTGCTGTAGGGAGCGCGCTGGATTTAGGAATAGTATAATTTACTATTCCAACTCCAGCGTGTGCAACAGTAGGGAAGGTGTTGGAATAGTAAATCATGCTATTCCTTAGTTTAGTTCGCCCCCTAAAGCAAGTCATAGAAATTACTTGCGTTGTAATGGTTTGCGTTGTAACAATGCGGTCGTTGTAACAACCGCGTTGTAATCGCTTGCGTTGAACCGCATGCAATGTAAACGCTGCTTCCCACATAAGCTCACTCTGGTTAAACATAACACAGTTCTGAGGGAATACCACAATGCAATCCTGGAGTACGTTAATTTGAGTAGTAGGGGCCACCATATCCCCATTCCAACCGACCACAATTCATAATAACCCAGACTTCCCACCATGTCACCAAGATAGATGGTTCAGAGAATGACTGAAATGGCTTGAGGGGGTCACTGGGTGAGCTCTTTGACACGGAGCTTCCTAAATCTATGCAAACATTGCAACAACATTGGCAACTCCCACAAATTCACCCCTGCAAATACAACCAGATGAATTCATAGGGCGACATAGAGGGAGAGGAGAAGGGAAGCCAATAGAAATCTGATAGCAATAGGACCCCTTCTGAAAGAGCACTGTACAAAAGGAGACATTTCAGTCTTATACAGACTAAAACGTAACTTACAGCCAAAAATGAGCCCACATACATAACTGCTTGGGAAACAGATCTGAGAACACAAATATCCAAAGAATCATTAACCCCTTCAGTGCCCATGACGAGCTGGACTCGTCATGGGCTGCGGTGGCGCTGTGCCCATGACGAGTCCAGCTCGTCATGAACTCCGCCCGCTAATAAAAAGCGCGGCACTGGGCGGGGAAAGGGGCAGGCATGCAAGGGGTTAATGATCACATGGTCTAGGGCAGCAAAAGCATCAATTTGCAGCCAACACAAAAAATGGTATGAATGTTTGTTATGGTGGTACTTGACCGCAGCTAATCTCAGCGCAGTGTTTGGATCGGAATGTCTTTGTTGGAGAGGATTTGGGGAGAGAGGTACAATCAGACATATGTGGTGTTCATGCAAAAATGTAGAAGAGGTATGGGAAAGCATAATGGAGAAAATTAGAAATATATCTGGAATCTAATTAAAACTAGAACTACTAACCCTGTTGTTTGGCAATACCGCAGAAGACTGAGAATGCACCCTTAACATTGTATTTGGGAGATTAGTTATCCATATACTGTAGAAGCAAGACTCATTATAGCACATTTCTGGGTGCTTCATAGCACCACCCACACTGCCGCCCCATTGAACATGGTTAGTGTATGACATGGAAAATCTAACAGCCATAGTGTGGGATTAAAATCAGTAAATTCAGAAAATCATGGATCCCATTCCAAATGGACATGAAAAACATAACATGTCAGATAAAAGACCCGGACCATATGCCAATGATACTACATAATTCTGGCAGATGTAAATTGAGCTCATCCTCTGAGGCAGAATCTTCAAACAATATAGACATCAAGTAAATGTCAGATGAGAGCAACATTTCTGTGTGGAACAGATGAAGAGGGTGGAAGGTAGGAGAAGGGGAAATGTTTCAACACATAATGAATGTGATCCCATGCAAATGTGTTTATTTATATACCATGCAAAAGAACTGTGTACGCATATTTGTTTGCTTTTCTCTTTATCAAAAAGATACTTTAAATGCAATTTGAGGAACAAAACGTATTTTCTTTTTTAGTGGAACTGGACTCTGGCTGTCTGACAAGGTCCTGCGAATGGATACTTGCCATCTGCACGTCAAAAGAGGTAGTGCTAAAGCTGTGATTTGTTCTGCCGACTGTTCCTTTCCACACTCAGTTAATCCTCGCTAGGTGGTCAGTAGTTAACATCTACTGGGCCATTCTAGGCTCAGAGGCAGGCCATCATCGTCTAAACCAGGGTAATTAACTCTCCCAGCCAAGGATGTGTATTTCTGCTGTAGAGAAGGCATCGGTGGCAGAACTGGTTCTAGGCCAGATCGAACCTTGGCAGCCTAAAGTACATTTTTATAAAGTTATTTTTCTGCTTAAATGATCAAAAGTGTGATTTCACCATTAAATCTGAATGCAGCTGTAAGAAATTAAGATTGTAATTCCATCTCTTCCTTAGGAAAAAGTCTAGCAATGCCTACCCAGTGAAATAACTGAAGAATGAATTCAAGATTAGAAACATTCAAATAAAATGGGACAGTGAAGATAATGCCTACGCAAAATTGATCAATGCTTTTTCATTACTAAACGAATGAGCCTTCTGGTCTCTGCTGGGATATGGCACAAGCTTGTATAAACATCCTGATTATCTGTTCATCCACTTAGAAGGCCGGGCAGTTATAAAACAAAAAACAGGAAGGATTCACTGGAACTCCAAAGCAATCAATACAATAAACTCCACAATCTCTCTTCCTCTGCCAGCCTCTACAAAAGGAGAAGGAGACCACATCTCCAGATACAAAGATACAATACATTCCGTACAAGCTTCCCTACAGGCAAATACAACAAGACGAGAAAACGGCAAAAACCATCAAAAAGGAAAACAAACAGATCATCTTTCTCGACATTTAAATAACCTGACCAGAATCAATTTAAATCTTTCTGTGCTGCAAGACAAGGAGGAATAAGAAAGCTGAAAAAACGCCATCAACGAAATAAAAGAGAAAGACAAGCAAGATCAAAGATATAGAATCTGGGTTGGCATCCAAATCGCAGTAAAACACAAAAACAGTAAGACATTATGGATTATAATTGCCGCACAAATGGGGATAAGAAAGTCATCTCAAGCAACACCAGTATCATCATCTGAGTGGGAAAAGCACATCCTCAGATTTTACAAATCTAATTCCCACAACCAGGTTTCTCCCAGCCAGTCTTCCGTTCAGAAGGGCCAATTTGATCAAGACTTGTTAAACATCTCACCACACAGATCTCTGCTTTCATAAACTTAGCTAGATCATCTGCAGCAATGGGCCCGGACAATATTCCAATCAAAGTCGTACAAACAAATACCGATGACTGGAGTAAATTTCTAGCCCCACACTTCCAACACTGTTTTGAGTCTGGGAAAATACCAAAATCTTGGCGGGAGAGCATAGTGGTACCTCTCCTAAAAAAAGGCTCAAGATTGAACCCATCCAACTATAGACATATAGCCCTCCTTGATGCCACAGGAAAGATCTTCCCAGCTTGCGTTTTGGAGCGTCTAAAAGACTGGGCATTCTCAAATAATGTAATTCCCATGACACAGTCTTGCTTCCGCACAAAACACTCAACTTTAGATAACATCGCCATTCTTCAGACTGTCCTTGATAAATATGTTATGTTAAATTCACAGATATTATACTGTGCTTTTATCGATTTTTCAACCGCTTTTGATAGCGTGGACAGACCGACATTATGGAAAAAACTAGAGTGTTTAGGGATCCCCACAGATCTTCTTACAGTAATTATTTCCCTGCACACAGCAACATGGTGTAGAGTTCAAATGGGGGGAGAAAGGGCCTTAACCAATCCAATCCCTACAATGAATGGCTTGAAACAAGGATGCCTACTAACACCCATGTTATTTTCCATTTACATAAGTGACCTACCGGGGTGCTTTTCCCTAATTAAGAACTCCCCTCAAAAATTTGCACAGCTCGATATTGTACGCCGATGATATTGTAATATTTGATTGTACCCCAATTGGCATGCAAAGAAATCTAAATGAATTGAACCAATATGCAAAAGAAAACTTCTTGGTCCCAAACATATCTAAAACCAAAATTTTACCATTTAGTAGAAGAAGGAAATCTTTACCTTTCACATGGTCATTGGGAGGTAACCCAATTGAGACAGTGAAAGAATATGTCTGCTTGGGCCCTAACTTTACGCATAATTTACAAGACTTACAAGACACTCCCCACCGCCAACATCTAGGGTGAAAGGCAGATTCCTATGTTGGGGAACTACAGACATAATAATAATACTTTATTGTGTGATTACTTAAAACCATTACAATTTTTCTGTTTGAGATTACAAAAAAACTCGTGTGAGTCTTATGTGCAAAAGTTAAAGCTTTCAAAGACTCAGATTAATACTAAAATCAACCTAAAACAGGAAGGTGTCATTAAAATATCCTAATGTTAATTAATTGCCTATGACATTCAGAAACTGGGGTATCAGGTCAGTCATAGCATCGCCTTTTTTTTTTTTTTAATCTGAAAAGGAACAGCTAAACTAGAGTTTTCAAAAAGTTGTCTAAAAAAATATGAACAATTGATATTAAGCAAAAGGCAATGTTCTAATAGACAGTACTGAGTGATGAAGAGTTTGTGGGTTCAGCTTGAAGTGGCGTAACAGGGCAGCCAGGTTGAGTAGGATTTGTGACCCGGTTTTCTCCCAGCAATTTGGCCGCTCTGTTTACAAATTTTGTGAGCCAAATGTGCAGCTTCGTATTGTCTGAGTTCAGGGCCGCAATTATGGCTTGTCGACATGTATGAACTCCGAGTTTATTCCATTCTTCCGGCAACAAGGATCATCTGCCAATGAGCAAGGTGGGACATACGCAGGCTATGTGCTCCATTGCTTTGGAGTGATAGCCACACTCCCTGCATTTGGTACTAGTACTGGAGTGGCGGCATTCAGGCAGATTCATTAAAAAAGGCCATTCTCCCATCCACAGGGCCATAAACTTTAGCTTCCAAAAAAGTGCAAACGTGCTTGATAAATAAGGTGATTCGACCCACTGTTTGAAATCAGAAATTACCGCCCAGCCAGTTTTCCTTTTGGACAGTGTTGCCCTGTCGGAATGGAAAGACCACAGCCGGACGCTTCTCTTGATGACTCCCTTTAGCGCCAACTTAGATGGGTTTGTTCCCCAGTATTCCTTAACAACGAGTAATGCAGTGGTCAAGATGATGCCAATGTTTATGGCTTGATTGCCATTTCGAAATTTCGTTCCAATGTCTGGCCTCCAAACTGCCTTCCCTGGCGTTACGTAATCTGTTACAGAGCTTTATGAACGCTCATGCCTCAACGCCGTGGTGGTCTAATAAGCCTAGTTCAAGTCTAACTTGTGCTGGCGATGCAGATCTTGGCAGGCGAAAAGCTCGTTTAAAGATTTTGATGGTTAATTTGTTTAATAAAATACTTATTGCGCCCTTCATGATCTCGTGGCCATATGACAAGGAGTTGGTAATCTTTACCTTCATCACCTTTAGCATTAGAGTTAGGCGTGGGCCAAGTAGTTGTTTTGAAAGTTTGGCAGAGTCAACCTCAAGTGACAGAGCTTTGACCCTTAGTGCCTCTTTCTGCGTTACAAAAGTGTCTCTGGTATCAAGAAAAATTTGCGACCCGGTTTTCTCCCAGCAATTTGGCTGCTCTGTTTACAAATTTTGTAAACCGAATGTTCATCTTCGTATTGTCTGAGTTCAGGGCCGCAATTATGGCTTGTCGACATGTATGAACTTCAAGTTTATTTCATTCTTCCCGCAACAAGGATCATCTGCCAATGAGCAAGGCGGGACATGCTCAGGCTATGTGCTCCATTGCTTTGGAGTGATAGCTACACTCCCTGCATTTGGTACTACTACTGGAGCGGCGGCATTCAGGCAGATTCATTAAAAAAGGCCATTCTCCCATCCACAGGACCATAAACTATAGCTTCCAAAAAAGTGCAAACGTGCTTGATAAATAAGATGATTCGACCCATGGTTTGCAATCAGAAATGACCGCCCAGGCATGTTTCCTTCTGGACAGTGTTGCCCTGTCGGAATGGAAAGACCACAGCCGGATGCTTCTCTTGATGACTCCCTTTAGCGCCAACTTAGATGGGTTTGTTCCCCAGTATTCCTTAACAACGAGTAATGCAGTGGTCAAGATGATGCCAATGTTTATGGCTTGATTTGCATTTCGAAATTTCGTTCCAATGTCTGGCCTCCAAACTGCCTTCCCTGGCGTTACGTAATATGTTACAGAGCTTTATGAACGCTCATGCCTCAACGCCATGGTGGTCTAATAAGCCTAGTTCAAGTCTAACTTGTGCTGGCGATGCAGATCTTGGCAGGCGAAAAGCTCGTTTAAAGATTTTGATGGTTAATTTGTTTAATAAAATACTTATTGCGCCCTTCATGATCTCGTGGCCATATGACAATGAGTTGGTAATCTTTACCTTCATCACCTTTAGCATTAGAGTTAGGCTTGGGCCAAGTAGGTGTTTTGAAAGTTTGGCGGAGGCAATCTCAAGTGACAGAGCTTTCGCCCTTAGTGCCTCTTTCTGCTTTACAAAAGAGCCTCTGGTGTCTAGAAAAATTCCCAACTATTTGTAGTGGGATACTGATTCGATCTTTTTGTTGTTGAAGAGCCACCCTCCACTCTGCCGCTTTTGCTTCCCAAAAGAAATTGTTTTTGTTTTTGACAAGTTCAGCTCAAGGAGGTTTTTTGTTGTGTAGGGGAGCAGCCGAGCGAATAGCCTCTGTAGGCCTACTTTTCTGTGACTTAATAACACAAGGTCGTCGGTGTATAACAGATTACTAATATGGGTTCCATCTATTTGAGGGGGGTGGCTGTTAACGCTGTCGAGGGGTAAATCCGAAAAATTAAAGAGCAGTGCAGCCAGCACACAGCCTTGTTTGACGCCGCGTTTGGTCTCGATCTTTCTGGAGACATGGAAGCCTTCTCCCAACTTAATTCTGATCCAAATTTCCAAATGGAGTTGAAATAACGCTTTTATAAGGGCCGGAGGTATGCTCCAAGGCTCCAGTTTGTGCCATAATTGACCCCGGGGCACCCGGTCAAAAGCCGCTTTGAAATCGACATAGCAGCGGTGAAGTTGGTTACGTTGGAGTGCCGCTTTCTCTATCAAGACGGATATGGTGAGTAAATTGCTTGTTGTTCCGGAATTAGCCACAAAGCCGGTCTGGTTGAAAGGTAGGCGTTTTGTTGTGTTTGCCCAACCCAACAGTTCTTCCAATAAAATGCTGGCGTAATATTTGGACTCGACGTCGAGAAGGGCTATCATTCTATAATTGTTAGGGTCATTTCTCTTCCCACTTTTATAGATTGGGTGGATTATGGCGCCATTCCAAGACTCCAGGATGGTATTATTTAGCCTGCAGTGTAGAAAAAGGGGGTCAAGTGTTCTGACCACAGGTCTACATCTGATTTAAACAGGGCTTGAGGAAGACCATTAGGCCCTGGAGCTCCTTACGCCCTAGCTTTCCTAATTGAACAAGCAATGTTATTTTTTTGCACTTCTAATGTTGTTGGAATCTCCATAATTGAATTGTCGCTCTTCTCCTGACCCTCTCTTGTTATTTCTGCCGTAACATGATTGACGAGGATGTTAGTGCCGGACGGATCGGGATTCTTGACTTCGAGGGGTGGTGTCTAAGGATCGGCTGATGGAGAAGGGTTGGAATGGTCATCCCTGGTTGTATAGTCACTGAAGTGAGATGATAAAAACTGAGTCCATTCATCTGCGCTTATGTTTGCACTGCCATGGCCGCTTCCACCTTGTAAACCCGTGCTCACAAGAGACCAGAATAGCTTTGCATTAGAATTCTTACTTGCGTGTACTAGTTTCAGCCAGTACTCGTCAGAAGCTGCTTGTTTATCCCTGTGTATGGATGACTTGAAAGCTGTTTGTGCTTGCTTGTAATTGTTAAATAGGATTTTATTTCCTTGACTTTCCCTAGTCAGGCAAAGGGCCAGGTTTCTATGAGCTTTTAACTTCTTTGTCGCTAATGGCATGCAAATTTGCATTGCGTATTGCCGGGTATTCCTCTTAGATGGAAATTCATTCAGTAATTGATGTACGAGGGCTGCCCAGCTGTAAATGACAGGAAGATAAAGATCTTCCTGTCAGATTTTCCCTCAGACGATAAGCGTAGAAGAGCTCTGCATTTTTCCATAGTGGGGAAAACGGCACTGACCGACCATTTCATTCTTCTTAGGTTCTCTGTGTGGCAGCCTGAAAGCGTGTGAGCTAGCTCTTGGTGGTGTGGGATGTTAGACGATCTAATTATTATTTGAGGACGGTGGTCGCTCTCCCCTTGCAGTACGGTGTGGAAGCTCACGGTGAGGGGGAGTTTTTCGCTGCTGCCTAATGTAAAGTCCAGAAATGAATGGGTTCGACCATCGGTTCTTGTCCAAGCAGGGGGGGTGTCCGTGGGGAAGCGCCCGTTCAGCACATTGAACCCCGCTCTGCTAAACTGGAGGACTGTGTATTCGCCCAATTTCGAGGGTCTATTATGACCTACGGGGATTGATTTTATAGCGAGATGTGGGGGAACAGTTAAAGAAGTAGTCCCAATATCCTCCAGAGAATTGCAGTAAAGATTTGTATTGAAATCTCCTGAAATAATACAAGGAGTACTACCGTAGTCGCTTAATAAGTTACAGAAAATATCAGTCAGTTGATCCATTAAAAAAAATTCTCAATGATACACGGGAAGATTTAAACGTTGAGCAAGAGCAACTGGCTTTCAGAGGTCCTACTTCCCACCACGATGCCGGCCACCCAGTCTACTTCGAATTTTAGCTGTTTGATGCACTCGGACAGTTTAGTAGTGGCGTAAATAGAAAGTCCACCACGCGGCCTGCTGTACTTGCACTGTCTTGAGGCAGGAAACATAAATTCCAGATAGCCTTCGATAGGAATACTGGATACTGCCCAGGTTTCTTGTAGAAGTATTATATTGTGTTTTTTTATAAAGCCGAGAGTATCTGGAGATTGAGATTTCATCAGAAATCCGTTAATTTTCAAGGAGCATCTTATTAGTGCGTGGTTGGTGGTGTTTCAGTCGTTCCGACTCCGGGATAAGACTCCTGGTAGCCATGACCAGTCTGCCCTTTGGGTGACTTGCTGATTGTGTTTTTTGCTCAAGGGTAGAAAATGGCGAGCGGCTTCTAGCTGACTTTAATACAGAGAAAGGAGCCGGACTTGTGCTGGAAGCGTCATTGTCTTGCTTTCGCCTCTCAGATGATACAGAATCTTCCACACGGTAGCTCAAACCCACAGGGCGAAGCAGGAGACATAACACAATACAAACAACAACTTTAAAAAAGGGTTTTATTATACAAAATGCAAGGACTCTCTCTTTTAGAATAAGGCTTGGGGCCTTATTTTACACAATGCTCTCTAACAGAAAGGCTTTCCCAGATGCCAAATGCACAAAATTAAAATAGATATAGAGATATATATGTTTATATGCAAGCAATAACACACTTGATAAATGCAGCAGTTAAATGCATGAGTAATACCATGAATAAACAAGCAGCAAATAATATGAAATAAGACTCAAGCAAATATACTGGACATCCTGCAAGATATATTCACAGAATACATCAAATGATTACTTTGGAGGTGCACCTTGACTCACTCACACATCACAAAGAAAACACATCAAATGATGAAAACCACTGGCCCAACATCACAATGGCAAAAATCAAAACTCAACACTTCTCCTGGTGCAAGCACTGTATCTGCATCTTAGCTAGAGGTGGGCGGAATTTGCGAAAGCGACTTTCATAAATTATCGCGAAAATGTTCAAAATAATCGCAAACAAGCGGAAATATCGCGAAGATGCGGAAGTTTTTTTCCCGCATGTTCGCGAGATTTTCTGCATGGTTGCGGGTCGCCAACTTACCCATGTGGTTGCTCGCGGGCGCGGCCATCTTGTTTTCAGTTGTCTCGCGGTGCATGATCGCGAGAAGAAAGACGTGATCGCGCGACGCATGACGTCACTGCGGACGCGAACTGTCGCGACTCAGCCAAATGGCTAAAAACAATACAACATCTCATGGAGAACGCGACCGGATCAAGAAAACTTGAACGCAGGGATTCAGGTAAGGCGATCGCGCGCGCGCGAGAATGTATTATTTTACAGCGCGAGCAAGAAACAAATTATCGCCAAGCTGCGGAATGCGGAAATTTTGACATTTTCGCGCTTTCCGCAGAACGCGAAAATGTCAAATTATCGCAATTTCCGCAAAATTTTCGCCCAGGCCTAATCTTAGCCCACTCCTGACTGGGGGATTCACAGCCGGGGATGAGAGCTCAGCAACCAGGTTCTGTACCGAAGTAGACTTGTCCGTCCCCATTTGGATTCCAAAATCCCAGTTTCTAAGTCAACAACCCTCAGCATTATAATCTCAAAACACACTGGAAGGTTCGAGAGAAACCTCCCCCCACACCAGAGGAATCTTACCAGAACTGGCCAACTTCCAAGCAAGCATTCCCTGGCAGGAAGGAGTTCCCACGTTCCCTTCTCCAACCTTTATCTTGACGAAGCTCACAAAAGCCTTCAGGGTACATTAAACAATCTCTCACAAAAACAATCCTTGAACGTGAGTAACCCAAATGACCAAGTGCACGCAGAAAAGCTGAAGCCAAGCAGAGTCAGAAAACAGGATGACATGAGGCTATGTCAAAGCCAATAGTAAGAACTTCATAATTCATATCAATGCACAACACAATGCACATTGGTGCACAACTGTTTATAGATTCAGATACTTCATCTCTCAATGTCCTATAGCATCACATACTTCATCACTCCTTTTCATGCTTTCAAATGCACATCCCACACGTTATGTTCTTGGCTAGGCTGTCCTTCTCCGTGATAGCTCCCACTGAAAGACTGCAATATTACAATAAAGAAACTTTTAAGAGAAGCAAGTCATATGCAGGACATTGTACATTCAGGCTGGGGTAAAATAACAGACCAAAGTCATTTAAAATAATGGTAGTCAAAGGTCATCACAGGGTGTCAGATCACAAGAGTGCCCCTTAGCACTACATTCCACCCCATGACATTTGACTATCATCACAAACATATATCAAAACATTGAATTTCTATGATTGAAGCACATATTAAATCAGGTCGGTCGTAGCTTGGCCTTTTTTAAAAAAAAATCTGAAAAGGAACATCTAAACTAGCGTTTTCAAAAAGCTGTCTAAAAAAATATAACAGTTGATATTAAGCAAAAGGCAATGTTCTAATAGACAGTACTGAGTGATCAAGAGTTGGTGGGTTGAGCCTGAAGTGGCGTAACAGGGCAGCCAGGTTGAGTAGGATTTGCGGCCCGTTTTTTTCCCAGCAATTTGGCCGCTCTGTTTACAAATTTTGTGAACCGAATGTTCAGCTTTGTATTGTCTGAGTTCAGGGCCGCAATTATGGCTTGTCGACATGTACGAACTCCAAGTTTATTCCATTCTTACCGCAAAAAGGATCGTCTGTCAATGAGCAAGGCGGGACATAAGCAGGTTATGTGCTCCATTGCTTCGGAGTGATAGCCACACTCCCTGCATTTGGTACTAGTACTGGAGCAGCGGCATTCGGGCAGATTCATTAAAAAAGGCCATTCTCCCATCCTCAGGGTCATAAACTTTAGCTTCCAAGAAAGTGCAAACGTGCTTGATAAATAAGATGATTCGACCCCCGGTTTGAAATCAGAAATTACCGCCCAGACATGTTTCCTTCTCGACAGTGTTGCCCTGTTGGAATGGAAAGACCGCAGCCGGATGCTTCTCTTGATGACTGCCTTTAGCACCGGCTGAGATGGGTTTGTTCCCCAGTAGTCCTTGACACCGAGTAATTGCAGGCCGCGGGTCAAGATGATGCCGATGTTTATGGCTTGATTGACATTTCGATATTTAGTTTCAAAGTCTGGCCTCCAGACTGCCTCCACTGGCGTTGTGCAATCTGTTACAGAGCTTTATGAATGCTCCTGTCTCGACGCCGTGGTGGTCTAATAAGCCTAGTTCAAGTCTAACTTGTGCTGGCGATGCAGATCTTGGCAGGTGAAAAGCTTATTTAAAGATTTTTTTTTTTTTGATAAGCAAATTTTTTATTTTGCAAATAAACAAAGTACATGGACAACCGTCCAAGCAAACTGGCATCAAAAGACATTGGATACATCCTGTGCCCATCCGCAGCACAACCCCCCGCCCCCTCCCCAACCACGTCACTCCCCCCACCCGCATTGACGCCCTTAAATCATGCCCCCCAGCCACTTCCCCCACACTCTGCGGAACTTCTTGGGGCAGCCGCGCGTTCCTGCGTCGCGCACCAATCCACCCCCTTCCGCCACGCTGCACATAGGGGGGGCTCAGGCCGCTTCCAGGCGGCAGCAATATCTCACTTCGCTACCACGAAGGCAGTAGTGAGGAAAAATTTCTCATGACGGGAACCGTCCAGATCATCCGTTATCCCCAGCAGAGCCATGCGGGGGTCATGTGGAACCTCCCACCCCAGTATTTCAGTGAGTTCAGCCTCAATCTCGCTCCAATAGGGTCCCAGGCGCGGGCAGGTCCACACCATGTGGAAGAAGTCCGCCGGGCTCGACCCGCATCGCGCGCATGAAGCGTCTGGGGAGAGACCCGCACGGTGAAGGCGCTCCGGGGTCAGATAAGCGGTGTGCAAGTAGTACAGTTGAATGAGCCGCAGTTTGGCCGAGGAGGTGATCAACCGAGGGGCCATAAGGGCATCCCTCCAGTCAACCTCATCCAGTGGCCCCACCCAGGCCTCCCAACGCACCTTCGTGACCTCACAGTCCGTCGGCGTGTTGTTGACCAGGGCTCGGTAAATGCGGGAGATACCCCCCTTACCCAGAAACCCCAACATCACCTGCGCCTCCGGCGGGCTGTGGTCAGGGATCCGCGTATCCAGTGGGACATGGGACCGAACCGCGTGGCGCAGCTGAAGATATTTGTAAAACTGTGAGGGGCACAACGATAAGCGAGCCTGAAGCTCCCGGAAGGAACACATACGACTCCCCCGCCACAAATCACCCAAGCAGGAGATCCCGAGGAGGTCTCACGCTCGAAAGCCCTCCAGGCCCGCAACCTCCCGCAGCCAGGTGCCACGCCAGAGCGGCGTAACACGGGTCAGTTTCCCCGACCACCGGGTATGCCGTAGAGCCGCACGCCAGGCCACAAAGGGGGCCCGCACAACATCCGGAAGCGATCTCGGAAGCCGCGCCCCGTAGAGCATGTCTTGAATAGAAGAGAGCCCCAGTATCTGTACTTCCAGCCTGTAGGCGGGGTCGCCCCAGCCGCCCGAGAACCAATCATGGACCACCAGGAGCCGAGTCGCAAGGTAGTACAAGTAGAGGTCGGTCATACTCATACCTCCGTCATGCGATGGAATCCGGCACAGGCCGAGGGCCAGCCGGGCCCTACCGCCCCTCCATAGGAACTTGGTCGCCATACTGTCCAAGTTCCGGAACCACGGACGAGGGAAAGAGCAGGGCGTGTTTTGCAGCATGTACAAGAATTTGGGAAGGATCATCATCTTATAGAGGGCAATCCTCCCCAATGGATTTAATGGGAGCGACTGCCATCTCGCCAGGTCCGATCTGGCCCTGTTGACCACAGGAGCCACGTTAAGGGCCCAGCAGAGCTCCGGTAGAAGGGTGATCCAGATACCCAGGTACTTAAAGGAGAGCCTCCGGAGGGGAATATCGGACTGCCAGTCAAAGCAATCCCTGGCCGGGTGCAGCGGAACTAAGACCGATTTCTTGGGGTTGAGACGGAGACCTGACGCCCGACCAAACCGGCGAAGAATGCCACGCACAATAGGACCTGATGTGGCGGGGTCGGAGAGGTAAAGAAGGACGTCGTCAGCATACAGAGCTATTTTATCAGGGACCATGCCCGGCCAGTCCCACCCACGAAGCGCAGGGTCGGAGCGGACCAGGACAGCCAAGGGCTCCATTGCCAAGGCAAAGAGGAGGGGCGAGAGCGGGCAGCCCTGACGCGTCCCCCTCCCGATAGAAAACGGGCGAGAGAGAGCCCCATTCACCAACACCCTGGCCCGCAGAGCCGCGTACAAGATCCGGACCATGGCTCGGAAGTGAGGACCGAACGACATCCTTTCCAACACCTCGTCCAAATAGACCCACCCCACCGAGTCAAAGGCTTTTTCAAAGTCGACCAACAACAAAGCCAGATAGGGAGAGAGGCGCTCTCGGTGGGCCATGGCGAGATGCAGTCGCCGCAGGCAGTGTCGAGTTCCCCGGTTTGGCATAAACCCACACTGATCTGGGTGGATCAGCGAGTCAAGGTAAGGACGCAGCCGCTGCGCCAAGATGGTAGCGTAGATTTTGATCTCAGTGTTGATGAGAGAGATCGGCCGGTAGTCCGAGCAGGAGAGGTGTGGCTCACTAGTTAGAGGCGGCAGACCCGTAAGCAGAGAATCGGCCCGGGACCAGGGTTCAATTCCCGACGCGGCAGGGTCGTGGACCAGGGTCAAAACGGACTCGGTAATTCTCGCCTCGGTACCTCCTCTAACCAGGAACACACTCGGCAACTCTGGGCATTAAGCTTGCCTCATCTCTACAACGGCCCCCCACAGACGCCGGGGATGCCTGGTTTCACCTTGGAGATACCCAGAAAGGGACCATCTCACAGGGATAGCCAGGACGGGTTCCCCAGCGGTCTACAGCGCCGGGACGCCCCGTTGCTGGGGTAGCTGTGCGCTTTACAAGTCTACAACATTTACATTTACATTTACTGGGACGGAGGCTGCGTCTTAGGGAGAACTACTATCGTGGCCGTGTCCGTCTCCGGAGGGAACGAGCCCCCTTCTATCACTTCAGCGTAGAGGCCCAAAAGCTGTGGAGCGAGGGTCTCACGATAGTGGGCATAGTACTCCTGTGGGAAGCCGTCCGGACCCGGAGTTTTCCCGGGAGCCAGATGACAGATGGCGTCGTCTATTTCTTGTAGGGACACGGGTGAGTCGAGGGTTTCCCTAGCCTCCCGCCCCAGGCACTGCAACTCCGCTCCACCGGACCCCAACAGCTCCCCAAGGGGGACCCCGGGCTCCCTAGCACGGTACAGCGTGGAGTAATAATCAGCAAAGGATTGGGCCACCGCCACGGAGGCTGTGCAGATCTCACCAGAGGGGCCCGCGATTGCCGGAATAATCCTACTGGACCGGGGGTACGTGGCCAACCGGTGCAGAAGAGCACCGTTCTTATCTCCCCAACCATATACCCGTGCGACCGAAGAGCGCCATAAAGTTTAGCCGCTTCCAGGGAATGCAAACGAATTTCGTCCCGAAGGAAGGCCAGTCGCCGCGCCCGCCCGGCGTCCCCCAGGGCCTCCGGGTCGCGCTCGAGCTCCAGGGCCTGCGCCTCGCACTCCGTAATTCGCTGGAGATGCTTCCGGCGCTGTTGCTGCACTAGACCCCTGGCCGCTCCCCTGTCAGTCGCTTTCCCAGCCTCCCAGAGGACGGCCGCGGAGGAGACCGAACCCACGTTGTGGTGATAGTAATTAGAAATCTCGGTGCCAACCGACTTCCGGAAGGCCTCATCCTGGAGGAACCAAGCATTCAGGCGCCACACAGGGCGGGCGGAGAAGGGGGGCGGGCCGATGGCCAGAAGCAGCGGAGAATGGTCCGAGAGGCCCCTGGGAAGAATGCGGACGTCCTGCACCCCCACGCATTTAGTGGACGGGACAAAGATTAAATCAATACGGGCGTGCGAATGGTGCGCCGCTGAGGTGTGGGTGTACTGGCGGGCCCGTGGGTGCCAGACCCTCCAGACATCGCACAAACCCTGAGCCTCTGCCCAGCCCGATAGGAGCTTCGACCGGGCAGCCCTGGCAAGGGAGACCGGACCCGTCGCGTCCGCACTGGGCATATATACCGCATTAAAGTCCCCCCCCCCCCAAGACAAGCGCGCCCGCCGGGAGCGTGGGAAGCAGGCGTGCCGCGTGTGAGAGGGGGGGCTGCAACTGGGACGGGGCCGCATACAAGGAGACAAGGGTCAGGGGACGCCCCTCAAGGGCCCCAGAAACCGCAACCGCCATGCCCTGGGAGTCGGAGTGAACCTGGGCAAGAACGAAGGGAAAAGTCCGCCGAAGGAGGATAGCCACTCCCCGGGAACCCCGCATGAAGCCGGAATGCCACACCCTGTCGTACCCAGAGCGAGCGAGAAAGGGACAGTTGTTGCCAAGAAGGTGGGTCTCTTGTAAAAGAAGGACATCAATTCCCAGACGCTGCGCGTATTTGAGGACCGCCATGCGCTTGAAGCGGTCTAAAAGACCATTAACGTTCCAAGACAAAATCCGCATAGCGGCCTTGGGTATGTTAGTATCAGCCATAACCCCAGAGCGGAGCATCTAGTGTAAGCAGAGGAGGGACTCCCCCGGAGCACAAGCCCAGCAGGGCAGCCGGGGGGGGACGCAGGCGCAGGGTCACCCCCAGGGGAGAGATCCCGGGAAGGCAGGCCAGCGGGAAGGGCAGGAATGCGATGATGCCATGAAACGAAAACACGGAGAAGGATCTCCCCAACCAACAAAATCCTCCATAGGAGAAAGAAACAGCCCCAAACCACCCCAATCCCCCACCCCCCACCCTATACTTCGAGAACGGAAGCATCTGTCGCCCTAACTACAGAGAACAACAACCAAGCTAAAACGCTCGGGCTGGAGCACCTAGTGGACCCCCAAGTATCCGGATGGTGACCAAATCCCCCACCCTAGCCGAGAGCTATCATTAAAATGGAGCACAGAAGTCCAAGTCCCAACAATGGCAGCCCGGCAAACCATCCCCAGTCCCCGGACAATCAACTAAACCACCAGCAGCAAGAGTGAATCAAATAACTGGACTGCAAGAAAGGTCCGAGGTGTCCACTGGTTCAGCGGGTAGGGCCACAGAGCCCGACCGCCCCGAGGATCCAGCCCGGCGGTCCGCAGCAACAGGGCTGGAAGGGGCGACCGAAGAGGCAGGGGAGGCCCCCGAGGCCCGACGCGGCCGTCCCATGGAGCGGGTGACCACCACCTCATCCTCCGCTCGGCCCCGGGGTACGGTGCGCCTCCGACGGCGAGTCCTGGATGGCCTAGATGTAGTCGGTCTCCTACGGCCACCCGGCGATGAGCCCCCACCAGGGCGACGCAGCGGATGTTCCTCTGTCAGCCAGGTCCATGCGGCCCGGGGCGTCTCAAAGAAGATGGCCTTGTCCTGAAAGATGACCCGAAGGCAGGCCGGGAACTGTAACTGATAGTGGAGACGCAGGGATCGCATCCTCGTTTTCACCTCCGCATAGGATCGCCGCTGCTCCTGTACCTCCCGAGTGTAATCCGGAAAGACCATGATTTTATGGTTTTGAAAGTGGAGAGAGTCGGCACGCCTGGCCTCACGGAGAATGGCATCCCTGTCCCTGAAGTTGAGGATCTTGAGAATGAAAGGGCGGGGGGGTGCACCCGGAGGCCTCGGGGCCAGGGAGCGATGGGCCCTCTCAATAACAAACCAGGCCGAGAGACTGTCCGCCGGCATCCATGACCGGAACCAGCCCTCCAAGAAGTCATCGGCCCGGCCCGACTCGGCCCCCTCCGGAAATCCCACCAGTCGGAGGTTGCTACGACGTGCCCGGTTTTCCGCATCCTCGGCCCAGCGGTGGAGCTCCTTAGAGTGGGTGGTGAGCTCTCGAACCTGATCCTGCAATTGACGGATGTCGTCCTCTGCCGTCGAGATTCGGGATTCGGCCTCTGAAATGCGGGCGGTAGCGTTGCGCAGATCCTGGCGGAGAAGGGCAACGTCCACCTTGACCTCACCCACCATGCCCTCCAGGGAGGAACGGGACGCATGGATGGCCTGCAGGATGGCCGCCAGATCCGTGGCCGGGGCCGACGCCACCTCCCCGGTCGGGCCGGGCCCCTTCCCTGAGGACGTAAATTGGTCAATTTTGGTTTGGGTGGCCGCCGGCGCCGGCTTGGAGGCCCTGTTCTTGCCCATGATGACATCAGGCAGTCCGTGGGGGGCATCCGTGCCCACCGGCGGGCCCCACAGAGGATCCCCGCAAGTCCAGGGGGGGCCGAGGGCCAGAGCGGCAGGAGGGGGAGCGGGAGATAGAGCGTCCACTCACCCGGGCGGCCGGCCAATCCAGGCCCCGCAGGTCGCCCCCCTGGGCACTGCCCGAAATGACAGCCGAGCCCCCGGCAGGGACCGCCACCGCTCCGCAGCTCGTCGGGGCCAAAGCGTCACACCACCACCGCACTCCGTCCACAGCCGATGCGATCCACCAACGAGTCAGCACCGCAAGGCGGGCCCACGGGCCCCGTGGGGGGAGGATGGAGGGAGGGTAGGTGAGGGAACCCCCCCGACCGCCGATCGCGGCCCGACACTCAGGGACGGCCCCAGGCTCCACGACGCCGCCACACAGAACCAGATGTGCGATCCAGGGGGGGCCGCAACCAGTGGGGGGGTTGGAGGAGGAGGATGCAGCCAGGAATCGCAGGCTCCCACCCTGGAGCCACCACAGAGGCCCCCACACCGCCTACACCGGCGTCGCCGTCCATGCCGATGTCACCACAGTCACTGGCCCCCACCTGGCGTCAGGCCACCCCACAGAGGCAGTGCCATGCCCCAACCGGCAAGAGGAATCCGGAAAATGTCAGCCGGCCTCGAGGGGGGGGTGCGTTGGAGAGGCTGCTGCCCCCGACGGCCCGCGGCCCGGAGACCTCGTGGGCGCCGCGGGCTCCCCTAGCCCCCGCCGCCGGACCTCGCACCAGGCGTTCCGCGTTGCGTCCCGGGTCCGCTGCAATCCCGGCTGGCGGCGCCCGGAGTGGACCGGAGCGCGGTAAAGTTAGCCCCCAGGCTGCGGGGCTGCTCCGCTGCAAAGTACGCCCCTCAGCTCCCGGCCAGGGCGTCTGAGAGCAGATCGGCTACGAGTAGAAGGGGCCGGGCGCTCGGAGCCGCTCTGTTAAGCGGCCATGTTGGTCCAGCGCCCCCTGGTGTCTCAAAAGATTTTTTTTTTTTAACAGCAGATTTTATTGATTTTCCATAGTACCAGATGGGCCAAGCTCAGCAAGCAAAGTACATTTGAAATGTATACTGTAAAATCCCTATGTACTGTAAATCACCCACCCCTGGGGTCTCCGGAACATCAGACCAATGAAAACACCCCACCCTCCACCACCCGCACGTGCACCATACATACTTGAAAGACATTATATAGACATAGCGAAGGAGTTCCCGTCTGTGTCGGTGTAACACCAACACTTTAAACTGGCAAATCATTCACCACTAGCCATTCAATAGGGTCTCGGGTGACTGGCTGCACCATTAAGGACAAGTCAATTCCCCTGTACTTGGCCTGCCATGCCCAGATCTTCCCATGCTTCTGTGGACAGCCCCTCGCCTGAAACACCACAACCTTCGCCGACATGCACCTATCCATGGCCTTTTTCCAGTTATCTATACAGGGAGGAGACGTATCTTTCCAAAGCTGTGCTATGTCGCGCTTGGCCAACGTGAGACCTAAGAACAAAAGGTGTCTTTTATACCTGTTCCCCCAATGTCTTCTGTGCTGTGTAAAAGCGTTCGTCAAGGGGCCGCCGGGATGTCCCATGCCAGAACCCGCCCCATGCAAGATAGCACGCCCGACCAGAAGAGCTGCAATGACCCGCAGCTCCACACCATGTGAAGGAAGGACCCCTCGTCTGTGCCACAGTGGAGACAGATGGGGGACTGAATAGCCGACATCTTCAAGAGGCAAAGACGCGTGTAATATATCCTATGGAGATATTTAAATTGAATTAGCCTGTATCTGGTGGAGACGGCGGTGTACCAGGGCGAGCAGGTCTGCCTCCCACGCCGCCCGGGTTCTGTGGTTAGTGGTCTTGGAGTGTGTAGTGAGGGTTTGATAAATTTGCCGGATTTTGTGGGCCCCCTAGTCTCCCATCAAAAACGGACCTTCCAGCGGGGGAACTCTGGTAATGACTTGAGATGCCATATCAAGGGGGTCAATGCGTGACGGAGCTGCAGATAGCGATGAAACTGTGATTTGTGAAGGTCAAAATCCGCCTGTAGCCTCTGAAAGGATGTAAGAGTGGTCCCCAGCATAATGTCTCCGAGAGTGGATATCCCAATATCATCCCACCTGCGAAGCCCCACCAATGCCGAGACACGCCTGGGGTGTGTTCCCTGCCAGAGGGGAGTGGCGCCCATCAGCGTACCCCACCAACCCATGGACTGAACCACCCACCTCCATGTCTGAATAACTGTCTGGCAGGCCTGGGGAAGCGCCTCCAGGGACGAACAACTATACAGGAGATGGAGCAGCGGAGTACCCGCCATGGCGAGCCTTTCCACAGCATAAGCCAGATCTGTCTGGGAACCGTACCACCATTCGTTGATCACCAGGAGGTGGCTAGCCCAATAATAGGCACGGCCGCCGCGATACTACCACAATATGTGGACTGAATGCACGTGGCGAGCGCCACCCGGATCGCACCTCCTTGCCAGAGGAACCTGTTCAGGAGTGCATTTATTTGGAGAAACCATGACGGGGGGATAGGATACAAATAGTTCTGAAGCCTGTAAAGCAAGCACGGCAGGGACACCATTTTGAAGATTGTGGACCTGCCATACAGCGATAGGGGTAATTGGGGCCAAATCGTTGTTCCGTCTCGGATGGCTGGAAGCAGTGGGGCTATGTTATTCGTCCAAGCTGCGCTGGGACACCGCGTTATGTATACCTCAAGGTACTTGAGGCCCGTGTCTGCAATGATCAGCCGTGAGGCCCAAGCCTGACTCCTCTGGTCACCGTGGATGGGAAACAGGATAGATTTGGATGGGTTAAGGCATAGCCCAGAAGTCTCCCCGAATATCCGAAGGATTTGGAGGACACGGGGCCCGGAGGCCCAAGAGTCTGACATGAAAAACAGGGCATCGTCGGCGTAGAATGCGATCCTGTCCGAGTGCCCCGGCGACCAGTCCAGCCCCCGGAGGACAGAGTCCAGGCGCATCCATGCAGCTAAGGGCTTGATCGCTAAGGTGAATAGGAGAGGGGATAGGGGATACCCCTGCCTCGTGCCCCTACGGATAGGGAAGGGAGCAGAGCAGCATCCGGCTGCGCGAACCGAGGCAGTGAGATCCGTATATAAGAGTTCACATAAGCCCGGACCCTTGGTCCCAAGTTAATAGCTTCTAAAAGTTTAAAAAGGTAGGTCCAGCTCAGCGAGTCAAACGCCTTGTCTATGTCCGCCAACAGGACAGACCAAACAAGGGGTCTCCGCAACAGCATTATGGACCCGTCTGATATTGTGTCTGGTGGAGCGCTGTGGTATGAAGCCGGACTGATCCGGATGTACCAGATCTTGAATGTGGGTGTGGAGGCAGTCGGCCAGGACCATTCCCAAAAGTTTGGGCTCAAAATTCAACAAATAGATGGGGCAATACGAGCCTGGATCCTCCGGAGGGCGACCGGGCTTGAGGAAGACCACGATTTCCGCATGCCACCAATCTGGGGGCAAAATGCACTACTCCGAGGCCTCTTGATGTGCCCCGAGCAAATGAGGCCTCAAGATCCCCATATGTGGGCGTAGAAAGTCACACGGGAACCCGTTCAGGCCCGGTGTCCGGCCCGGGTGCATATTGGACAGCGCCGCCCGCAGTCCGTCCAGGGAGATGGGTTTATCTAGTTCATCGCGTAATTCATCAGATAGTCGGCGAGGAGGGATATCCGAGAAAAAGTCGTCAATAAGGGACTCGCCTATTACCTCACGCTCCTCATACAAGGCTGCATAGAAACCAGCAAAGGCCTTGACCGCGGCTTCGGGGGAGGCGCACATCTCGCCATTTTGGGACCTCAAAAGGGGGACCTGCGTTGGTGACGTTCAGGCCTGGCATAGCCTTGTTTAAAGATTCTGATGGGTAATTTGTTTATTAAAATACTTTTTGCGCCGTTCATGTTGGTAATCTTTGCCTTCATAACCTTTAGCATTAGAGTTAGGCTTGGGCCGAGTATTTGTTTAGAAGGTTTGGTGGAGGCAACGTCAGTGACAGAGCTTTGGCCCTTAGTGCCTCTTTCTGCGTTACAAAAGAGTCTCTGGTATCAAGAAAAATCCCCAAGTATTTGTAGTGGGATACTGATTCGATCTTTTTGTTGTTGAAGAGCCACCCTCCACTCTGCTGCTTTTGCTTCCCAATAGAAATTGTTTTTGTTTTTGACAAGTTCAGCTCAAGGAGGTTTTTTGTTGTGTAGGGGAACAGCTGAGTGAATAGCCTCTGTAGGCCTACTTTTGTGTGACTTAATAACACAAGGTCGTCGGCGTATAACAGATTACAAATGCGGGTTCCATCTATTTGAGGGGGGTGGCTGTTAACGCTGTCGAGTATAGGGGATAAATCCAAAATGAACAAATTAAAGAGCAGTGGAGCCAGCACGCAGCTTTGTTTGACGCCGCTTTTGGTCTCGATCTTCCTGGAGACATGGGATTCTTCTCCCAACTTAATTCTGATCCAAATGTCAGAATGGAGTTGAATTAAGGCTTTTAAAAGGGCCGGAGGTATGCCCCAGAGCTCCAGTTTTTGCCATAACCGACCCCGGGGCACCCGGTCAAAAACCCCTTTGAAATCGACAAAGCAGCAGTGAAGTTGGTTACGTTGGACTGACGCTTTCTCTATCAAGACGGATAGGGTGAGTAAATCGCTTGTTGTTCCGGAATTAGCCACAAAGCCAGTCTGGTTGAAAGGGAGGCGCTTTGTTGTGTTTGCCCAATCCAACAGTTCTTCCAATAAAATGCTGGCATAATATTTGGACTCGAGGTCGAGAAGAGCTATCATTCTATAATTTTAAGGGTCATTTATCTTCCCAATTTTATAGATTGGGTGGATTATGGCACCTTTCCAAGACTCCGGGATGGTATTATTTAGCCTGCAGTGTAGAAAAAGGGGAGCCAAGTGTTCTGACCGCAGATCTACATCTGATTTAAACAGGACCTGAGGAAGACCATTAGGCCCTGGAGCTCCTTCCGCCCTAGCTTTCCTAATTGAACGAGCAATGTTGTCTTTTTGCGCTTCTAATGTCGTTGGAATCTCCATCATTGAATCGTCGCTATTCTCCTGACCCTCTTTTGTTATTTTCGCCATAACATGATTGACGAGGATGTTAGTACCGGACGGACCTGGATTCTTGGCTTCGAGGGGTGGTGTCTGGGGATCAGCTGATGGAGAAGGGTTGGAATGGTCATCCCTGGTTGTATAGTCACTGAAGTGAGATGATAAAAACTGAGGGGCATATTATCAAGCCAGGCGATACAATTATCCGCTTTAGCGACAGAAAACTGCTGCTAAAACGGCGATAATGGGCTTGATAATATGCTCTATGGAATTCCAATTGAAGCCCATGTTAGATGTCCTTCACATTTAACATGGGTTTCAATTGGAATTCCATAGAGCATATTATCAAGCCCATTATCGCCGTTTTAGCGGCAGTTTTCTGTCGCTAAAGCGGCGATAATTTTATCGCCTGGCTTGATAATTAGGGGTGGGGGGAATTTGCGAAAGCTACTTTCGAAATTTATCGCGAAAATGTGTAAAATCTCCGCAAACACGCGGAAATATCGCGAAGATGCGGAAGTTTTTTTCCCGCCCGTTCGCGGTATTTTCTGCGTGTTCGCGGCTCGCCAACTTACCCATGCGGTTGCTTGCGGGCGCGGCCATCTTGTTTTCACTCTTCTCGCGGTGCATGATCGCGAGAAGAAAGACGTGATCGCGCGACGCATGACGTTACTGCGGGCGCGAACTGTCGCGAGACAGCGCAAATGGCTACCAACAATCCAACATCTCGTGGAGAACGCGACCGGATCGGGAAAACTTGTCGGCGAACGCGGGGATTCAGGTAAGGCGATCGCGCGCGCGCGAGGATGTATTATTTTACAGCGCGAGCAAGAGCCAAATTATCGCTAAGCTGCGGAATGCGGAAATTTTGACATTTTCGCGCTCTCCGCGGAACGCGAAAATGTCAAATTATCGCAATTTCCACGAGCGGAACGGAAATTTAGCCCAGGCCTATTGATAATATGCCCCTGAGTCCATTCATCTTCGCTTATGTTTGCGCTGCCATGGTCGCTTCCACCTTGAACTAGTTTCAGCCAGTACTGGTCAGACGCTGCTTGTTTATCCCTGTGTATGGTTGACTTGAAAGCTTTTTGTGCTTGCTTGTAGTTGTTAAATAGGATTTTATTTCCTGGACTTTTCCTAGTCAGGGCCAGGTTTCTTTGAGCTTTTAACTTCTTTGTCGCTAATGGCATGCAAATTTGCATTGCGTGTTGCCGGATATTCCTCTTAAATGGAAAATTAATTGAGTAATTGATTCACGAGGGCTGCCCAGCTGCAAATGTCAGGAAGATAAAGATCTTCCTGTCAGATGTTCCCTCAGACGATAAGCGTAGAAGAGCTCTGCATTTTTCCATAGTGGGGAAGACGGCACTGACCGAAAAATTTAATTCTTCTTAGGTTTTCTGTGTGGCAGCCTGAAAGCGTGTGAGCAAGCTCTTGGTGGTGTGGGATGTTAGACGATAGAGTTATTATTTGACGACGGCGGTTGCTCGACCATCGGTTCTTGTTCAAGCGGGGGAGGGGGGTCCGTGGGGAAGCGCCCCTTCAGCACATTGAACCCCGCTCTGCTAAACCGGAGGACTGTGTATTCGCCCAATTTCGAGGATCTAGGGGATTGATTGTATAGCGAGATGCAGAGAATTGCAGTAAAGATTTGTATTGAAATCTCCTAAAATAATACAGGGAGTACTACTGTAGTCGCTTAATAAGTTTGAGAAAATATCAGTCAATTGATCCATTTTAAATTTTTTCTCAGTGGTACACGGGGAGATATAAACGTCTAGCAGGAGCAACTGGCTGTTAGAGGTCCGACTTCCCACCATGATGCCAGCCACCCAGTTTACTTCGAATTTTAACTGTTTGATGCGCTGGGACAGTTTAGTAGAGGAGTAAATAGAAAGTCCACCACGCGGCCTGCCGTACTTGCACGGACTTGAGGCAGGAGACATAAATTCCAGATAGCCTTCGATAGAAATACTGGATACTGCCAAGGTTTCCTGTAGAAGTATTATATCGTGTTTTTTTTATAAAGCCGAGAGTATCTGGAGATTGAGATTTCGTCACAAATCCGTTAATATTCCAGGAGCATATCATTAGCGCGTGTTCGGTGGTGTTTCAATCGCTCCGACTCCGGGATAAGGCTCCTGGTAGCCATGACCAGTCTGCCCTTTAGGTGACTTGCCGATTGGTTGTTTGCTCAAGGGTAGAAACTGGCGAGCGGCGTCTAGCTGACTTTAATACAGAGAAAGGAGCCAGACTTGTGCTGGAAGCGTCAGTGTCTTGCTTTCGCCTCTCAGATAATACAGAATCTTCCACACGGTAGCTCAAACCCACAGGGCGAAGCAGAAGACATAACACAATACAAACAACACCTTTAGAAAAGGGTTTTATTTTACAAAATGCAAGGACTCTCTCTTTTAGAATAAGGATTGGAGTTTTATTTTACACAATGCTCTCTAACAGAAAGGCTTTCCCAGATGCCAAATGCACAAAATTCAAATATATATAGAAATATATATGTTTATATGCAAGCAATAATAACACACTTGATAAATGCAGCAGTTAAATGCATGAGTAATACCATGAATAAACAAGCAGCAAGTAATATGAAGTAAAGCTCAAGCAAATATACTGGACGTCCTGCAAGAGGTCAGAAAGATATATACACTGAATACATCAAATGATTACTTTGGAGGTGCACCTTGACTCACTCACACATCACAAAGAAAACACATCAAATTATCAAAGCCACTAGCCAAACATCACAAAGACAATAATCAAAACTCAACACTTCACATGATCAAAGCCACTGGCCAAACATCACAATGGGAATAATCAAAACTCAACAATTCACCTTGCACAATCACTGTATCTGCATCTTAGCCCACTCCAGACCGGGGGATTCACAGCTGGGGATAAGAGCTCAGCAACCAGGTTCTGTACCGAAGTAAACACGTCCGTCCCCATTCGGATTCCAAAATCCCAGTTTCTAAGTCAACAACCCTCAGCTTTATAAGCTCAAAACACACTAGAAGGTTCAAGAGAAACCTCCCACCGTGCCAGAAGAATCTCACCAGAACTGGCCAGCTTCCAAGCAAGCATTCCCTGGCTGGAAGATGTTCCCACGTTCCCTTTTCCAATCTCGCATGTTCCAGCCTTTATCTTGCAGAAGCTCACAAAAGCCTTCAGAGTACATTAAACAATCTCTCACAAAAACAATCCTTGAACGTGATTAACCCAAACGACTTGCAAGCGCTGCTGTGCATGCAGAAAAGCTGAAGCCAAGCAGAGTCAGAAAACAGGATGACATGAGGCTATGTCAAAGCCAATAGTAAGAACTTCATAATTCTTATCAATGTACAATACAATGCACATTTGTGCACAACTGCTTATAGATTCACATACTTCATCTCTCAATGTCCTATAGCATCACATACTTCATCTCTCCCTCTCATGCTTTCAAATGCACATTCCACATGTTCTGTTCTTGGCAAGACTGTTCTACTCCGTGACAGCTCCCACTGAAAGACTGCAAGATTACAAGAAAGAAACTTTTAAGAGATGCAAGGCATATGCAGGACATCGTACATTCAGGTTGGGGTAAAATAACACATCAAAGTCAGTTAAAATAATGGTAGTCAAAGGTTATCACAGGGTGTCAGACCACAAGAGTGCCTCTAACACTAACGTCAGCCTGTGTATTTGCTAGTATTGATGGATAGCGGGTGACGCTAGGTATTGTCATCATTTTGCCCCAGTTTTAAAATTGGTCGGCTTTTGACTGAACCAATGTCCGGATTGCTGAGTACGCTAAAGTAATTTGGGTTGATTCTCCTCCTTGGTTGCCTTTGCTGGGTATAAATTCAATGGCAATTATGTCTTTTGACTCCAAGATGCTTAGGTCCAGGGACGATTTAAAGAGTCTAAGGATGTTCCCAAGATTTAAAATGTTGTGCGGGCCTCTGGAAACGTATTCTGGAGATAACAGCAATTTTGTCTCGGAGCTCTCAATTTCTGGATGGTAGACTTACTCTGCTGTTAGAGACTTAGTTGGCTTAGAGATTACCTCTGGTGACAGCTGGATAGTACATGTGGCAGGCAGGGGGGAAGTCAATTCTCGGAGGTGGTCGGTTGGTAATGAGGTGGGGGATGTTTTACACCTAGCCGCTGAGGATTGTTGGCTAAATGAAGTTGGCAGATACAGACCGTGGGAGGTCTTGGCTGCGTGTTGCAAGCCTGGTCTGTTGATCCTGCTTGAGGTGGAAAAGG
This sequence comes from Triturus cristatus, assembly GCF_964204655.1. Classification (NCBI taxonomy): domain Eukaryota; kingdom Metazoa; phylum Chordata; class Amphibia; order Caudata; family Salamandridae; genus Triturus; species Triturus cristatus. The sequence goes on from NC_140592.1 coordinate 1,190,617,571, forward strand.
AGCACTAATAACGGGGAGTGGCTTTTTAGGATTCACCGTAATGGCTGGTGCGTTGCCATTTGCTGGCTCCTCTGTGGGTTATAATTGGGTTACGTCCGAGTGTAACTTGAGGTAATGGATGCAGAGGGAGGCTTGAGGCGGCTCTGCTATTAATGAGCCATTCAATTTTAAAGATTATTTTTGGGGCATTATAGGTTGCACTGCTGGTAGCAGACTAGTATTGGCTCCGGGCATAGCAGGCGAGCCCTGTGATGTCACTAGGTTCTTCTTTAAGAAATAACTGGTAATTGCGTTTTTAGTTTCCACTGTGCGCCTGTTCGGACTTTTCCGCAGTCTTTTTTTTCCCATTTAGACAGCCCATGGGTATTATGATGGTGCGCTGCTTCGGAGAATGCGTTAGAATCTGCTGGCGCCTTGATTAGAGGGGAGGGGCTCGGGTTTGCGGTGGCACAGGAGTTGGCCCCTCAGCCTCGTCCGGCTGAATACGTGGGACAGGGGATCGGGGAGCCCCGATGATGGTAACTTCTTGATTTCTGATAATACTGAGGAAAGAAATTGGGGTAGTGAAGATAGGGAGTGAATGACGGGAGAGCAGCAGCATACTGATTGAACAAGTTGGACTTGAGATTGGGCTTTTGTTATCAATAAATTAGGCGCCTCCAGTTTTTGGTCAATCCCGGCAGTGGATACCGCGAGAGTATTCAAGAGGTCCACCTGTAGGTCCATTTGATCTGAATGATGGGTCAGTGCTGTCGCCGTGATTTGGAAGGTTTAAAGTAATTGTGACCAAAAGTAATTTAAATCGGGCAGTAAAGGTTTTTCCTGAACGGTGGAGCTTTTAGGTTAATTGATGAAAAAAGACAGATCTAGGAAAGTATTGGTCTTTGTGTTATGTGCTCAGCTAAGTTATCCTTTTGGTGGCGTTGGTGAACTATATTTGCTCAGCATGCGGGGGCGACATTTTAAGATTGCTTGCGTGGGTGCTTGCCAGAGTCATGACTTGTGGAATCAAGACTTTAGAGCTCCTGTGAGATAATCCATTGGAGTTGGGGGCTTAAGTGCTATGGGAGAAAACTGACTTGGATTCTGAGCTGACTGGAAAGTTGGTGAAAGGGCCTCTTTTGGGATGGAAATTTGGGCAGAAGCCAGTACACCGAAAGGGTGAGCAACTAGTGAGTCAAAAAGTTGCTGATCAGAGACATGAAGCAAGCGACGGGTATCGGGGACTTCGTTAGAGAGATGCAACCACTGCTGAGGGACCGAATGACAGCGAGCTGCCTGACTCGCCGGCAACTTTGGAGCTGCTACTGAATTCCTGAAATAATCTCTCAATTACACCTTTTTTTCGAGGAGGTTGCTGTTGCTGAGGGTCCCGTTATTGGCTCTTCGTGAATCGAGCCGTCCTGGTTCACAACTGCACCCCGTGGGGCTTGGTGCATGGAGGTGCCTTAGGAAGACCAGACTTGGATTAAGGATTGCCAAGGTTAGGGCTTGTATCCAGAGTCAGGGCCCAATTGTGTTTTTGCTGGTGTTGCTGGTTGCTTTAGGGCCATTACTCCTTCACCTGAGGGTGCGTGGGCGGCCTTTGTCTTTAAACTTTTTTCAGAGGGTTTTGTTGGGGCTTTCCTAACTCTCCCTAATCTCATCCTTGGGAGCTTCTGCTGATTAGAGGAGCCTTCCGTCTTCCTATTGGTGTTCACTTGTGTGCTCAGAGAGACTGAAGACTGCGATGTACTGTATAGCAGTTTTAAAATAATTTGAAGGACCGCTGGGAGCTGAGAACTGGACTGAGAGCAGTCTAAAAGCAGCCCGAAAGCAGTCTGGTTGAGGATGGAAACCAGGAGATTTAATGGCTGGTGGGAAGGTCCAGGATTGATTCAAGCTGGTCAGAGTCGGCCAGAGTGTCCAGTGCTACAACAACAAAGCTCCCTGGCGGGGGCAGACAGGGGGGAGGCCGAGAGGGAGGGTGCACATAAACCTCAGAACCCCCCTCAACCCCTCTCAAAACCTTCCTCTGCCCAGCAACCCTAAGGTGCTCACCTGGGAATCGAGATTCTGTGGCATCGGGTGAGCGCCAAGTGAGCTGGGAGGCAACTTGGGTCCTACGCCTGCTCCTGAGCCTGCTTTTGCCCCTGAGACTGAGAAGCTGCTCCAGTCAGTACGTAGCGGGGAGCAAATGTGGAGAAAGGCAAGCGGGGCACTCGAGGCAGGGGTCACAGGCTGCACCTGATCTAATCAGGCCGTCTCCGCAATACCGCCAGGGGCTCACTCTCACTGCGGCCGACGGCTAAAAGGCCGCCGCGCTTGCTACAGGGATCCTTCCTGGCTGCGGGCTGCAGGCTGATACGGCTGATGCGGCTGTCGGGGCAATAGGCGATGAAAGCGCCGACCGAATCAATGGAGGTGATGGGAGCATTGGGAGCATTGGGAGCAGTTGAAAATTGGGTGCCGCTGGCGAGGAGGGTCTGCTCTCGCTCTAGCCGCAACCGACAAAGGACTCTCTGCACCATATACTTTGCCAGTCTGCCCTCGGTTGCAACAAAAGAAAGAAATGCAACAATCCTCTGACGTGAAAGCTGTTTGTACGATACCACCCCACCACCTCCAACTGAGTGCAACAAACAAAATAGGGGGTGCGGCTCTTCCTGCCGGCCAAACTCCGCGTTCAAATCTCGCCAGAATGTTTACTGGCAACCCAGACAGAGATTTTATCACTCAACGAGCAATAGACATTTTAAATCCTTGCTGGAGGTTTATAGCATGAAAATCCCATCGATTTTATCTTACACCATGGAACATACACAAATTAAAACATGGCATTCGATAAAAGTAAAGGAAGGGATTATCATTCGGAATTTGTTAAAAGTATCCCAATCAGTCCCTGTACAAGCTTTACGCCTTGAGCACTCTCTAATGAGCACATTTGCTTGAGTCGTCTCCAATATTATACGGTGAGCCTTTAATCTCTTCATGCAGCTCCAGGCACATTAAGATATATATTAAAATTGGAGACTTTAAGAGACGAAGCGTCTCTGTACACCTACAATAGGAACCTTATAAAAGCCCTTGAGGTTTCACAATGCACTGTTGCACTACTGCAGGCCTGATCTCCAGGGCATCTGAATCTCTTTTTAAAACATATGAAGCAGAGAATAAGTTATGAAATGGACAGAGAATATTGTATCCAATTAAAGCATTACAAAACGTTTGCCGAAAACATAGTATTTAAAACCCCCGAACATTATCTACAGTTTCAGTTAGAGCACAGTGTAAGGCGCTGTATCCTTCTTTTGCGATTGGGTGTTCTCCCTTTAAAAACATATTCCGCCAGATGGGACGCCCCAAATAATTCTCTAGGCAAATGTGAATTGTGCAACGGCGGATTACACGATCTCTACCACGTATTATTAATTTGCTCTAATCCGATAATGTTAGAGGCTCGGCGTTGATTTATAAAGTCAATCCGTTTAAGACACAACCCTATTTTAGTTCAAGATCTAATCACGGTATGTAAGTCTCCCCCTAATGAATTTGTTTGCTACAGCTTGTTTAAGTTGCACAAATCTAATAGGTTTAACTATTGTATGTTGTTCGTGTGGACCACAAATTATTATTACCTGTCTTTTCTTATAAAGAGTTTTTATTTTAAATCGTTTTTAATAACATAATCTAACATCTTCTATTTTATGTAATTGTATTTGTTGACCTCAGTTGAGGTCTGAATCAAATAAAATTATTTTGATTTTGATGATGGTCTCTGCTGGTATATGGCACAATCTCGTATAAGCATCCTGATGATCTGTTCATCCCCAACGATAACTGGGAAACTCACATAAAGTCCCTGTACAATTCAGTAATTAACCACTAATTGAACTTGGAACATATCCCTATATTACAAAGGAGGAAATATCAAAGCTAATACGTTCTCGCGCGTCCAAAGCAGCTGGATCAAATGGCATACCAATATATCTGGTCAAGTAAGTTGTCACTTTTTTTAGCACACTGCTAGAACAGCTATTCTTGCATGTAATTAAGTCAGGGGAAGTTCCATGTTCTTGTAAAGGGGCGATTGTACATCTAATATGTAAACAAGGTCCAAAACAAGATTCAACAAGCTACAGAATAATAGCACTCGTAGGGGCCGATTCACAGAACTAACTTAAGACAAAATCCTAAACTTACTACTTTTGGTATTCACAGAAGTTAGGATTTTGTCTTAAGTTTGTCTTAAGACAAACTTAAGACAGACTTAAGACAGTCTTAAGACAGACTTAAGACAGTCTTAAGACAGACTTAAGACAGTCTTAAGACAGTCTTAAGACAGACTTAAGACAAACTTAAGACAGACTTAAGACAGACTTAAGACAGACTTAAGACAAACTTAAGACAAAATCCTAACTTAAGTCTGTCTTAAGTCTGTCTTAAGTTTGTCTTAAGACTGTCTTAAGTCTGTCTTAAGACTGTCTTAAGTCTGTCTTAAGACTGTCTTAAGACTGTCTTAAGACTGTCTTAAGACTGTCTTAAGTCTGTCTTAAGACTGTCTTAAGTCTGTCTTAAGTTTGTCTTAAGTTTGTCTTAAGACAAAATCCTAACTTCTGTGAATACCAAAAGTAGTAAGTTTAGGATTTTGTCTTAAGTTAGTTCTGTGAATCGGGCCCTTAGACTTTGAAGGGAAACTATTGTCTAAGCACCTACAAAATAAATTAAGGCTTTGGGCAGAAGAAAAACCCTTAACTCCGCCAACTCAAACAGGATTCGGGCAGGCTGTTCAACTGTTGACAATATTACAACACTGGCTCTACTTGGGACAAAATCTAATACACAGAAATCAACGTTATATGGCTGTTTCGTGGACTATTCCACAGCTTTCGACAAAGTGAACCGGCAATGGCTGTGGAATAAGCTTATTACGTGAAAAATAGATCTTAACCTTCTACATTTTAACATTGAATTGCATACTGAAATATGGCTACAGGTAAAGTTATCAACTGACAATACCCTGTCTTTTGAAATTGTGCACAGAGAGCGGCCTTAAACAATGATGTATCCTGACCTTTCCATTATTCTCCATGTTCATCGCTGATTTAACTGAGTCACTGAAGTCAGATGAGGGTATACCCCCAGAGCAAGGAGGCACAAAAATAACATATTTGGCCTACGCTGATGACTAGGTGATCCTGTCACAGATGCCAAAAGGCGTACAGCATCAATTTGATCAATTGCATAGTTACAACTTGGAAAATGGATTAATTGCCAATCCGTCCAAAACGAAAATTATGAACTTTGGGCAGCAAACTACATCCGTGGGGTGGGTTCTAGGAGATTCTTCAATTGAAATAGTAAAACAAGATGACTATCACGGAGTGACTTTCAAAAGTAAGATACCATGGTCGAACCATCTGGCCACTAGAAAATTGAAGTCAACAATAATTACCAAATCGGTCTTCAGATTTGCAAATGTTTCCGGCGAAAAAACAATTAAGCCATCATTGAAAGCAATAAACATGAACATCGTTCCATATCTACTGTATGCTTCTCCCGCATTGAATCACAAGGCCATTTCTAGTCTTGATAGCATTTTATGCAACGTGTATGCAACCTATTACATCTACGCACAGCAACTTCCCACTGTGTTATAAGACTAGAATTAGGCTTAAATTCGCTAACATCACTCCACTATAAAAGCACCGTGAATTACACCTGTGAATGTGCAAAACCTCACTAAAACATCTAATATACCAAGAGCTGAGTAAATCTATATACAAGGATTTAGAGTTGCACATCTTATTGGCGGGCTTCAAGCCTTATGATTTACCTGATTCACAGACACAGGGGCAAATAAATTGATCAGCCTCGGAAATTCTACTCTGACATGGCACAAATCAAAAAATGCAAGCATATGGACCTAGTATCCGATACCTACTCTTTGCAGAGTCAAGAATATTTAGGGTCAAATTTGCCTGGCTATGTTAAAAAGAAATTTTTAAGGTTTCGATTGTTTTATATTCCAAATTGTGAGTTTGAAGGCAAATGGAACTCAGCATTTAAAGGTAAAACTGCCTGTAGTCTCTGTGGTCTTGCCATTGAATCCCTTCTGCACATTACATGTATTTGTCCTAAATTGTATCATTTAAGGAAAATATGGTTACCCTCTGTGTCTAACAAAGAAAAAAATAAGATTAACTGTGGAAGCTGTCAGGTATTGTTTTAGAGTCAGGGAAGACAGTGCAGTAATAATGCGGAGAACATTTTAAAATCAGGCTTACACAATCTTAGCTGTATGATTAAATGCCTTAAACTGTTGTATTTAAAGAAAAATGTTCATATAGCTTTATTCATACGATTTTACTCTTATTTATATGTTCTGAATTGTTTCTAGGAATAATCAATTTGTTGAACAAAACGTGCTTAACTTATATGCTCTTTTACACATTTTTGTGCATTTGCACATTATTGGCCCTGATCAGCAAAGTCAGTAGGCAAAGTAAGATCGAAGGTAGAGGCTGAAATTGTTCTGGTTTGTAGTAAGAATAACAAGTCCAGTGCTGTTATTGTTTGAAACTTAAAAGGTCCATTCTTACATTTATGTAAATGTTAACACTACACAGATTATGCATGTATTAAGTTTCATGCAAACTGTTCTTAAATCATGAGTATAATTATATTTCTTAGGATGCTAGGGCACTTTAGAAATTGTATTTAAGAAACAGCATCCTTTTAAGGAAATCTTTTGATTAGATGTACTAATTATTAACTGTTTTATACTTTTATTGTAATCTTAGATTAATACAATAAACTTTATATTATTACTACTACCCTGTGAAATAGCTTCGGCTTTTATTTCACTGTGATGGCACGCTAACCGTAATACTCAGAGTGCTTTGTTTTTATATAGTACCACCTATGGGTTTATAAGGCACATTTTAGGAGTGACTTGTGAATACAAAAAAAATAGGCTTTTCCTAGATATTAAAGGCAATTTCCCTTTTCATGCGTTACTGAAGTGCATTTCAACTATAGCCCAGCCAGACCGTATAAAGTACAGAGGTGTTCCTGGGTTCCTGGAAGACATATATTAGGGTGGAGTAAATACACAATGCAGCCCACATCTGTCATTTAATTTACTTTTTTTTTCTTTCCCCCATCCATTAATACAAATACAATATCAACAAGTGTACATACAAAGCTAACATGTGGATCCATAAAACTAGCCAAGATAAATAGTATTCAATAAATTTATAAACAGACTCTGGGAATAAAAGTGATCAATACTATGATGCTTAATGAAACATATCCAGCCATGTTGTTAAAGCTCCCCATATCTTCCTCCCCTTCCTTTTAGCCCGCATGCCCTTACGTGCATGCAATGCCATTTCAAATTGATAGACATGTAGAAAGCGCCCCTTCCATTGCTGAAAGGTCAGAGGTAAAGGATCTAGCCACGAGGAAGAAATACACGGCCTAAAAACTGTCATAGCAACAAAAATCATTTCCAGCCCTGGACCCGTCAATATCTTGTCCACCCCCAATAACATAAGTTGTGGTGATGGAGTGATTTTAAATTTCAAAACTTCCCCTAAAAAGCCTACGATTTCTAATTCTAACAAATTTAAGCTAGGGCAAGAATGAAATATATGAGCCAGATCAGCCTCCGTCGTCTGACATCTAGGGCACATAGTCCCTGCCACGCCACCCCATTTCACAATTTTCGATAGTTATATAAAGATCAAACAGCGTCTTGTAGTGTTGTGACTGTAGATTCAAGGCAAACATGATTGCCCCTCCCATCTCCAGCGATTCCAAAAAGCCAGAGCCAGCCAAATCAAGTCTGTCCTGCCATTTCCCATTCTGTTTCTCCAAATCATTTGGGACCAGTTCCATAAAACATCCATATAACTGTGAGATGGAAGGGGTAGTGTTCTTTACCAATACTTCCAGCAAAGGTATTTGGTCAAAGCCAGCTATTCCCCCAAATCCCGCCCAGCCAGCCGCTTCCCCACCTAGCAAAACAGCTGTCGTGAAATGTGCTGGGGAGTTGTTCTTTCCGGATCAGGGGAGTATATCTACTATACCTACCTACCCCAAGTTTATTTCGAACTGCCACCCAGTTTCCAAATGCGGCATACAAAGTCTTAAAGCGGGTTTGCTTAAAATAGCTTGGCTCAAAAAACTTTATTAAACATCCATGGCTGCGTTGCCAATCAGAAGCTCATAAATAGAGGGTACATAACCATTGCGCGGCATTCCATTACCTGACTGTTGAATAATATATTGTAGCACTGCATAGCAGAGGCGAAATAATATAATCTGAAATTGGGGAGCGCCCACCTCCGCTCTCTCTGGGTAAGCACATAAAAGTGTTAGCTCTTCTAGTTTTCCCATATGCCCAAATAAAGCTTGCTACCAATCTATCAATTTTCTTAAACCATTCATTGTCGAATTCCAGTGGGACAGTATGAAACACATACAGCAGCTTAGGGAGAAAAATCATCTTGACTAAGTTACATCTTCCCATTATAGAAATTCTCAGATTGTCCCACCGTTTAAAATCCTGCTTGGCTTTCTCAAGAATGGGGGTCAAGTTTAAATCGATTATACGCCCCACCTTGGGGGTAATACACATTCCTAAATAAGTAGCTTAATTTGTGATCCAACTATCAGAGGTAGGTGTATGACTGTTAATCAAAACTTGAGTTTTTGCCCTGTTTAGCAGATACCCATATCTAGTCCTAAAGTCTTCTGCAATCTCCTCAACCACCCGCAGAGCTCTGTCCGTATCGCTGGTAACTATGGCCAAATCGTCATCACAGGCCAGGGTTTTCGTGTCCCAACCCTGTAAGCTAACTGGCACAATATCGGGCGAAGACCCTAGCCTTCTGAGAAAAGGGTCAATAAATAAGGAAAATAACAGAGGGGAGATAGAACAACCATTTCTCGTACCACTCTCTATTAAAAAAGCTCAGATTCATGTCCCTTTATTTGCAAATGGGCTATAGGTTTGTTATACATTGCACCAATTGCACCGATGAAGTCTCCCCCAAACCATTGTCTACCAGAACTTTCCACAAAAAGGCCCACGACAACCGGTCGAAGGCGTTTTCTCAGCATCCAGTAAGGCCACCCCCATTGGTTTTGCCAGAACTTCAGTTGCATCAAATAGAGAGATGACCCTCTGAAAGTGATCTGTAGACCCTCTTCCGGGAATTAACCCATGCTGCTGCTCAGATACCAATTGGTGTATAGTACCTGATAGTCAGGTGGCAAAGATCTTAGGGTAGACCTTCACATCACTACTAAGCAATGTCATTGGTCTATATGAGCCCATAACTGCAGGGGTTTTACCTTTCTTTAACTATACACAGCAGTTCCTGCTGTATTTCTGTAAAGAAAACCTTAGAAAATTCAAGTCTGCCCCAACAGCCTTCCCCGATGGTAGGGCGAACAAAGCCGCCTGTAATTCCTCAGGTAGTATTACTCCTCCTAGCATCAGCCTTTCCTCGTTTGTGATTCTGCCCGATTGATCTGCCAGACCAATGTCTAAGGGAATGGGGCCATGATTAAAGGAATCTTTATACAGATCGGCATAAAAATCCCTGAAAGCCTCTCTAATTTTGGCGGAGTCTGTAACTATGTTTCCCTGCATGTTCTTAACATTACTAATACAGCTGACCGTGCACTGTTGCTGTGCCCTAACCGCCAGAAACCGCGTGATACACTCACTATACTCGTATTGGTCCTGCCTTTTGGACAAATATTTCCCAGCTGTTTTCTCTGAAAAATACTCGTTTAGACGCGCCTTAGTAATAGCTATCAGGTTCAGAACAGGGGCAGAGTCTTTCCTGGATTTAACCGCACAAATTAATTCTGCTTCCAAACTACTTAACATTTGATAAAGCTCTCTACTACGTCTGCGCACCTTCTTCTGTTTAGAGATGCTAAAACTCAGGGTTTCGCCCCTTACCCCAGCGTTAAATGTGTCACAGACTAATCCTGCAGCAGCACTTCCTTATTTCAACAAAAAAAAAAACGCAATCCAAGACTTCTTCTGTTTGACATAGTCAGGATCAAGCAGCAGCCCCCTCTCAAATGTCCATTTTCTAGGTGCACGAGCCAACCCTGTCGTGGCAAGCTTAAAAATGATTGGATTGTGATCAGACACTGCTCTAGGGAATAGTTCAACCTGTGCCCCCATACCCAATATGGGTGATACAAAAAAGTAGTCCAACCTGGCAAAGTTGCAGTGGGGACCCGAATAGTAAGTATATCCTGGGTCAGGGGCTTTCCGCGAGGCACAAACATCAGCCCTAGTTCCTTCCGCAGGCGACCCAAGGACTTTAAGGATTGTGGCTTGCACCCCACATAAGTTTCTTCACTGTTACATAGCACCCCCCTCCTTGAGCCAATTAGATTAAAATTCCCACAAACGACCTGTGGCCCAGGCCAAGATGGGAGTTTGGAAGCCAAGAAATTGAAAACACTGGGATCATCTAGTACTGGGGCATAAATTGTACATAGCGTGAAGGAGCCACAGCCTGCCTTGCATTCTGTTATCGCCCATCTTCCCAGCTTGTCTGCAGTGTTACGGCCAGGGGTAAAAGAATCTCCTTTCACTAGGATCGCAACCCCCCTGATCCTCATTTCTTGCGTCGTATAACAAACAGCCTTCAATCCAAAGGTGTACAGCAGAGCCCTGTCTTGTCTGGCAACATGGGTTTCTTGTAAACAGAACACAACTGCTCTTAAAAAACTTAGCTCTTCTTGTACCCGCCTTCTTTTTACTTTATCATTTAACCCACAGATGTTAATAGATGCGATTCGCAAACTAGCCATAGCTCTTAGAGGCTGTCAACACCACCAAAGAGTACCACCCAAATAAAGCCAATAACTTGCTACCCCATCCTATCCTTTGCACAGAGCCTACTTGTCCGCTAACTGCTACCCACACACTTCCCCGGGTATATCCATGTGCATAGTGCTGTTGTTCTTTTGACACAAAAAATACATCATCACAATTACAATTACACTTACATCCACTTGCTGTATATTGAGTATCACACAATCACACAACCAACCTCCACCCCCTTCCAGCCCCCTCCCCCTCCCTGACACCCCCCAATCTCCCCTCACCCCCCACACTACCCTACCACCACCCCACCCCCACTAGTGAAAGCTGCCAGAACAAACTGGTCTGTGTGATGGAGACCGGAGGTCAGCACCACGGGGCGCCCCTCTCAGATGTAATCCCCCTCACTCCCGCCATAGGACAGTGCCCAGAGAGAAAAAAAGAAAAACAAAAACAAAGGAAAACCATCACTTATTTTACAAAAGCTCAGGCCAGTTCTTAAATAGGGTCCCCGTACTTATGCATTACCACTGGCCATCGTGAACTGACACAAATATTCTTTGGCCTTAATTTCTGATGTAAACAATTTAACAGAGCCACAAACAATAGTTTTCAGTCTGGCAGGAGCCAATAGATACACTTCGAAGCCAGCATCTTGGAATGGCTTAATCACCTGTCGCAGACGCCACCGGTGTTCAACAGTTATAGGGCAAAAATGAGGGCGTACGAAAAATGATAATCCTTGGTATGTCTGTCTTGCATCAGGGCGAGCTTTTTTAAAAACAGCCTGGCGGAGCAAAAAGTTCCCCAAAAATACTAGGATATCCCGTAATTGTCTTAAATTCCTGCCATCCTGGACGGATTTATTGCGAGTCATTGGAGACCTGTGCACTCTTTGAACTTCCGCAGCCCACTCCCATCCTGACACTTTGGGAAGGCAGTCTTTAAGAGATCCAACATGTAAGACAGTATATCCTCCCTCTCAATGCCTTCATCATTTCCAAGAAACCTAAGGTTATTCCTACGCTGTTGTTTTTTCATGTCCTCCAGCTTCCACTGTACATTGGTGTTGCAAAGTAGAGACGCACATTGTAATTATAGAAGTCTTCTTTATTGCGTCTAATCACCATCACAGGTTCCAGTCAGCTGGAGTCAGCTGTGGAATGTTCATGCATTTCTGCCTGGCACGAACCAAGGGGAAGGAGGGCAGCGGGGGGACAGGGTGTACCAAGCGTGGATTACAACACATCTCCTTACATAGGGAAAGGAAAGAGGGGAAGTGGGTAGGAAGGGGTACCAGGTGAAACAGGGTTACTTTTAGGATACAACAGTAATACATGCAGAAGTCACGAGAAACTCCAACCTAGTTACATTGCAGTACCAACAATAGAAGAACTATGTGAAACAATAATCTCTTGTCCACCTAGGCGCAGTTGTAGGTCTTAATGATCTCCTATGAGCTACATTGGCATTTCCCCCAATAGGAGCGTTGACCTGTGGGATAGGTGCCACCCTGTGAGGGACAATTCTGTCCATGCTCCAAGTTTGCCCATCGATAAGCGTAACTACATTTCTTCCCACTTTGATTACGTTCATGGGTTCTGAGAATCTTGTGGCCTCCCTCCTGCGTTGTAGGAAGATCTACACGGACCCAATCCCCTTCTTTGACCGTGTGAGACTTCACATGTTTAGTTGCGTCATATCTGACCTTATACTTGGCTTGATGACTGGCAACACGTTCCCTGATTTCGTCACGATTCACCTCACATGGGTTCTGTCTTTTTAGGGTAGGGGAGAGTCTGGTTTTAGGAGCCCTACCCTTAAGCGAACTGAAGGGGGGCACTCCTGTGACCAGGTTCGGGGTTGTACGATAGGCCCAAAGTGTGTCTTGCAAAGTGTCCTCTGCCGAGATGCCTAAGATCTCAGCACGCTGTAAGCATTCTTTTAGCATGCGATTCATGCGTTCTACCAACCCGTTGGCCCAGGGACAATATAGGGCCGTCTTGTGGTGGGTGATACCCATTTAAGATAGGAACTCAGACATATTCTCTGAGGTAAACTGCACCCTGTTATCTGTTACCAATGTATCCGGGATCCCCTCCTCAAAGAATACATCCTTCATGAATTTTATCATTACTTTTGTGTCAATCTGGTGCACGCACTGGTAGACGACACGCCTAGTATTATAGTCCACCATGACCAACAAGAAACATTCCTTCAAGGACTTAAGGTTGAGAGCACCAATTATGTCCAGAGTTAGTTTGGACCATGGTTTATCTGGCACGATGACGGGGGATAGGGGTGGTTTCCTTGTCTGTTGTATTTTGTCTGAGAGGCTACACTCGAGACAGTCCCTTACCGTTTGCTCCGCCATGGTGTCCATCCCCGGCCACCGATAGTCCAAACTTATTTTGTTTTTTGTGAGGCTGTGCCCCAGGTGACCAATTTGGGCTAGGTCCACAATTTTCTGTCTGAGTGCTACAGGGGGAACAAGTTTCTCTCCACTGCAAACCGTCCCTTCCTGGATGTATAGTTCCAGCTTTACATCCCAGAACCCACTCAATGGAGTGGCGACTTTACATTTTTCATTGGGCCACCCTTTGACAATAAAACCTTTGAGGATCTTCATTTCCTCATCATTGCGTACACACTCTTACCATTTTTCTTTTTGTTGGTAAGTTTCTTTAAGAATTACATCATCAGTTTCCACATGAGATATACTGTCATCAACATCTATGGGTGAGCAAGAGAGGAAATCCACCACCACATTTTTCGAACTTGGCATATACTTTACATTGAAATTGTACCCTTCCAACCCCAAAATCCACCTTGCTATCCTGGGTGTGGTCTTCTCAGACCCCTTAGTTGTAAATGCATACATGAGGGGTTTGTGGTCGGTTTTCACAGTGAAGGGAATGCCCCACAAAAAGAAGCGGAAGTGTTTGATGCACATGCAAACGCTTCTTTTGCGACAACAGAGTAATTTGCTTCTGCTCCTTTAAGGGCGCAAGAAGCGAACGCCACCACTTGTTCCTGGCCATTGGAGATCTGGGTGAGACTAGCACGCAACCCTCTATTACTCGCATCCGTGTACAGGACAGTGGCCTTGGTGGGATCAAATCTGCCCAACGATGGGGCGGAGGCAATGCTCTCCTTCACTGTGAAGAATGCCGCTTGGCAATCTTCGCTTCATACAAAAGGGGTCCTTGCTTTAAGTAAAGCCCTCAATGGTTCTACAATACTTGCGTAGTTTCTGACGAACTTAGCGTAGTATTCAGATAACCCAGGAACGACTTTAAGTCTTCAACACACCCCGGAGCGGCTGTCTCCTGAATAGCTTCTACTAGGTCAATCTTTGGTTTAATTCCGTCTTGAGAAATGGTATGGCCTAGGTACTCCACAGATCCTACCCCAATGCGACACTTGTCCCTTTTTAAGGTCAGGCCCGCCGCCTCCAGTTTGGGCAGTACCTCCCTCAAAATGGTATTATGTTCTTCCAGGTCTTTTCCGTAAATGAGGATGTCATCTTGGAATCACATGGTACACCAAATGTCTTTTAGTACGTGTTGCATGATCCTCTGGAAGGCAGCGGCTGCTGAGGCCAACCCAAAGGGCATGCGTATGTACTGGAATGCTCCCAGTGGGGTTATGAAGGAGGTTAAGTGGCGGGAGTCAGGGTGTAGCTCTACTTGGTGATAGGCGGAGGAGAGGTCTAGCACACTGAAACAGCTCGCGTCTTTGATTAAAGTAAGGACCTCGTGAATACGTGGCAATAGATGCCTATCCACCCATATGTTGCTGTTAAGATCCCTCAGGTCCACACATAACCTGATCTCTTTGCTGGACGCCTTAGTCGTAAGGACAATGGGGGCCAACCACTGCGAGCTTTCTATGGGCTCAATGACCCCTTGAGCTAGGAGTTTGTCTAATTCTGCTCGGAGGGGTGTTTGAATCATATGTGGTATGGGCCTAACCTTGTGGGCCACTGGTCTTGCATTTGTTTTAAGCTTAATAGAGTGTTGATAGTTTCTCAGTAGACCTAGTTTGTCCGTAAAGACCTCAGGAAAGTCATTGCAAACCTCTGTCCCCCCCACAGATGGGTCTACTAGAAGGACCTGGTCAGGGCTATTGGGGTCTAATTTGATGCCCAGTTCCCTCTGGTGTTTCCACCCCAACAAGTTGGATCCCTTCTGTGTGATGTAGATTTTACCCACAGTACTCCTCCCTTTATACCCTATGTTCATGGTTGTCATGTCTGTCAAGGGTATGGGCTCCCCATTGTAATCCCCTGGATGTATGTCTGGAGGCTGTATGCTCTGTTGCCATGAGGGGAAAAACTTAGTAAATGTCTCAGCTTCCACTAATGTATAGGGTGAGCAAGAATCGGTGAATACCGTAACCTCTCGCTTGTCCAAGGTGATAGTGCAAGACGGAGAGTCATTCATCTTTTCGCTGGTTTTTAGTTGGAAAACTAGTTTCTTTTCTTGGGAAGGTTCTTGTTCTATGGCCAAAACAGATTTGGGTTGGTGGTCCTTACATATCCTGGCTAAGTGACCCCTCCTACCACACTTATGACAGGTAACCGATCTGGCTTGGCACCCTGTAAAATTAGCCAGATGTGCAGGACTCCCACACCTATAACATTTAAGTTTGGTGCCTGTAGGAAGAACAATGGGACATTTGTTCCTGCTCTCCTTTGTGACCTCTTGTTTGCTTATGGCATTTACTTCAGCATTTTTGTCTCCGTACCCTTTCATTGCTACCATACAATCCGCAGTGTGCTCAATCCCTACTGCTATGCCTATAGCTTGTTTCAGGGCAGGATTAGCGACTAATAACCTTTCTCGTATCTTGGTGTTGTTGTTGGTGCACCTTACCAACTGATCTCTAATGTGTGAGTCTTGCAGGGACTCAAATTTGCATGTATTAGCCAGACTTTTAGGGACTGCAATGTACGTTTTGACTTTCTCATTCTTTCCCTGTACTCTTGAAAATAATTTGTGCCTTTCCAACACTACATTTATAGTTTTCCCAAAATGCTTTTCAAGTCTATTAACTGCCGCTAGGTACACTTTCTCAAGGCTGAACATTTTTCTCCACCTATTGCTATTAGGTAGGACTCCAGTAGCCCAAACCATTGCTTCCACGGTAGCTGTGGTTCCCCCACTTCGTTTAGGAATGGGGGTGGTTGCGACATGTTTGTACTTGCCATGTCGCAAGGGGTATGCCTTGTGGACCCCCAGCGCTTAAAGTGCTAAAAAAGGTAGGCGCCCCCGTAGAAGTGTGCCCCCACTTAGATGGAGAAAATAGAGGTTACAGAGCTTGGGTAATAAATACCAAGTCAGGAAGTCCAGCTGTGCCTGTCAGCGTGACCAATTGGTGACAGGCGTGGTGAGGTGCATCAACTTCCTAGTAAGCTGTGCCTGTCAGCGTGGAAAAGTGAGACAGGCTGAGAATTAACCAACTTCTAGCCCGCTGTGTCTGTCGTGCGGAGAGACGACTCCTGTTGTAAAATGTACGGGAGAGTGTCAGAGTAGAGTCATCAGTTTCTGACTGGAAGAGGTGCGGGAGGCAAAGGGTTAAGCCTCCTCACTGAAATCGCTTGCTGTTCCACTTCAGCGGTGCATAGGTGCGAGAGGCGAAGGGTTAAATCTTCTCTCAAAATCTACTCGCTGCTCCACCTCACTATTGCGGGGTGCAGATGCGGAAGCAGCGGAGCTTCAGCCGAGCCTGAGCCTTTCTACTCAGGAAAGCGACGCCCGCTTGCAGCGGTAGGCAAACTCTGTGGGACAGACCTCGTAGTGGCGCACTCATGTGAGGAACTCCCAGAGCTGTACCCCCCTCATACGGCACTGAACACCGTCTCCGTAGCGCTACACTCGATCCTCTCCCAGCTGGAACGTGTGACAGGACACCCGCTCACCTCCTTACGGACATGCCGATCCACCTCTGCTCTTCTGGTTGCCTTGCATCCGTCCACTCGCCTCACTCACTGACTTGCTGAGCTTTGGCATTCGGCAGGAGTCCTTGGTTCGGCCCACACACAGCGACGCTATACTTCGGCACCCACGCCAGTCCGTGGCACTGTTCCGTCGGTGATTACCAGCCCTTCCCGATGACAGCTGGGCAGCTTTTCCAACGAGGTCGACAGCTTCCCCACACGTTAGCTGAGACTGGACTTTGTTTTGCTCATAGAATAAATCATCGCTCCTCACGTTATGTGGATCTTCCTTAACTGGAGGCTTTTACTCATCAGCGACACATTTGGACACTTCGTATGCAGCTAAGCATTACCTCATAGCGGTAAGATGATTAATCACTTATTTTGAAGGTTAAACTTTACAGGCTGTTCTGGAGTACGTATTGGGGGTGATGGTGGACCATCCCCACACAGTTGTTCGTCGCCACTGTTGCAAAGTAGAGTGGCACACTGTAATTATAGAAGTCTTCTTTATTGCGTCTAATCACCATCACAGGTTCCAGTCAGCTGGAGTCAGCTGTGGAATGTTCACGCATTCCTGCCTGGCACGTACCAAGGGGAAGGAGGGCAGGGGGTGGATGGGGTGTACCAAGTGTGAATTACAACAATTGGTTAATTGGGACTCATGCATCTTGGTTTGCTCTTTCACTTCTGTGGCCGCTACCTCCAAGGCCATCGTCCTATCCTCGATGCGGCTCAGACGCTTCCCAATCTCAGAACATGCCTTCCCCACCTTGCGAACAGCACCTTCCAATTGTTTCGCAGCATGCCCTTTTACTATCTGCCTTTGTCTCAGCCCGATTTTCTTTAATGGACTCCAATATTAAGCTTAACTCAGGACTGAAGGACATGGTATCAGTTGACTGTGAGGCAGATTAACCTATTTCATTCAGGGCTAGTGTTTCCAACGGAGTCCCAAACATCTTTAAATGGGAGTAGTCACATTTCAAACTGCTGCTGTTTAATGTCTTCGTTCTCCTTAGTACCCCCAGGGGCACCCCGCTTACCCCCCTCCCCCAAATTAGGTTACCCAAAGAAGACACAAGAAACAGTTGTAGATGGGTAACAAATGCTGCAGGATTTATTACATAATTCCAGGATATGTAATAGGTGGGTTATCTTACGGGCGATCCAAGGGCAGGCGGCCATCTACTTCACCTGCCCCGCCTGATGAGCCGGGCAGCACGGGAACGACCCGCAGGTGCTGCCCCCCAAGTGATTCTTTTTCGATCACGTGCCGTTGAGATTCTACTCACACCCCCCCTCTCGGGGCGGAGCGTCGCATAGCAAACCCCCGGTTGTTCAGGCCCACAACCGCCCACAGGCCTAGCGGGGCGCCGACCGGCTTCCGGGACCTCTCTGGAGGCTCCTCGTTTTGGCTCAGGCACCACGTGGTGCCGCGCAGAGGTACCCTTTGTACCGGCCTGCTTCCAGATCGCCCTGTAACTCCGCCTGCAACGAAAAGAAAAACATTAAAACGTTCAGCCAAAAACCCCACCCCACCACACCACGCCGGGTAAGCGGTAGGGAGGGTAAAAGGGCGAGGTGGGCGACAAAGAGGTCGCCAGTGAGGGTGGGGGAAGGCTAAATAGCCTTCCCCTCACACCTGGGCCCGGAAGTGACGCGCCTTTCGCGTCACTTCCGGCCCCCGACACGGAGGGGGGCACGATCAGGAACCCTGCCCCCGCCCCCCCCGAAGTATGGAGTGGGGAGGGGTGACCGGGGCCCCGGGGCCACTAAGGCGCCGACCGCCGAGTGGCCCCCTGCGGGGGCCGCGGTCAGCGGCATAGTACCCCCAGGGGCACCCCGCTTACCCCCCTCCCCCAAATTAGGTTACCCAAAGAAGACACAAGAAACAGTTGTAGATGGGTAACAAATGCTGCAGGATTTATTACATAATTCCAGGATATGTAATAGGTGGGTTATCTTACGGGCGATCCAAGGGCAGGCGGCCATCTACTTCACCTGCCCCGCCTGATGAGCCGGGCAGCACGGGAACGACCCGCAGGTGCTGCCCCCCAAGTGATTCTTTTTCGATCACGTGCCGTTGAGATTCTACTCACACCCCCCCTCTCGGGGCGGAGCGTCGCATAGCAAACCCCCGGTTGTTCAGGCCCACAACCGCCCACAGGCCTAGCGGGGCGCCGACCGGCTTCCGGGACCTCTCTGGAGGCTCCTCGTTTTGGCTCAGGCACCACGTGGTGCCGCGCAGAGGTACCCTTTGTACCGGCCTGCTTCCAGATCGCCCTGTAACTCCGCCACAGCCCTGGAGGCGGCTAACCGTCGCAGCCAGGGCCCCCCACCAACCCGCTATAGTCTTACCTGCCACCTCTCCTATCTAGGGCTTCCTGCGACTAGCTGGAAGGGAACCGTCCTAGCAGAAGGGAGAGTTTGAAATTCTGCCACTTCATGACAGTGTGACAGCGCTAGCGGGACTCAAACCTTGTGAGATCCCTTATATCCACCGGCCAAAAAGATGATTCTGAAGTTTTGCCACCTTATGACACTTTGACAGCGTTTCCTGGACTCGAACCCTTGTCCTGTGAGACCATTACAACCGTAGGCACAAGACCTACCATTGAGCTATGGCTCCAGGTTGTTGAAGAGTTTGAAATTTGCCAACTTCTGACACTTTGACAGCGTTTACGGGACTCGAACCCAAGACTTACCAGTGAGCTATAGCTCCTGGTGTTGTAGATGGCCCCATCAAGGCCCCCAAGGCCCGAGACGCTATCCTAATCGGAATAGGGTCTGCTGAAATAAAGGACCCATTGGGCCTGGGGAGATGTGCCAAGAACTATTCGCCCCCCATGCGGGCAGGTTACCCTCTTCACAATTATGGGCCTGCCCTCTTAGGCTATGAAGGCGAGAAGGGGTTTACTTAACCTTTGGCCAGCCCCTCTGATTGCTAAACCCGGGGCACAGGAGAGCTCCTCGCTGCCAGCGCGTGACCATGGGCACCATCCCCTATTCCTTATGGGAATTATGCCCCTACAGATCCCTCAGTGATGTAACCCCCTAGGCGTACCAGCTTCGGGAATCTATCCGGCTTAAACATTGCGCGCTGACAGTAAAGTTCACGCGTTGAGGATTGACTAAGTCCTGCTACGCCCTTCCCATCATGCTCCTCAGAAGGAGGGTGGCGGGGGGTGCCCCCCACCACAACCCAGAGCATCCCCAACGGTGCCAAATTCCTGCTCCGTTGAAGTAGAGATTCAGTGCACCCTGGGCGTGACCAATGTTCTATTGCCATAATGTCCCCTTGTGTTTGCCCCGCTGACACCCCAGTTATTGGGACAGCAGCCCCCATATGCTGGCTGGCGGCGCCCCCTGAGAACGGTAAAAGTGTCCGTAACCAGGATCCCAGTCTCCGCAGCTGCAGTACGCGACCAGTGATTCCGGTGGAGAATGCCACCAGCCGCAATGGTCCTCTAGGCATTATGAAAAGCACTATTTTACCTGGGCCTATCTCCAAATGATGGTGATTTCACCCAGCTGACGGCCGGAGGCCCGCCTCTGGAGCCTATTCACCTGTTTTGCTACTCGGGCCCCCTTCTGGGTGGGCCTCCGAGTTAGGGCAACGCGCGTGCTCCCCGGGCACGGTGCTGCTGACCCAGTGCGCACGCTGGTACCTTATCTGTTGCTAAATGCCCTACCGCTGGAAGCTTCCCAGGAAAAGTAGACTTCGAGGTCCCACCTAAATTGATCCCATCGCCTGGGGGGAACCCAGTGGTGGCAGGACCTGTATGGTAACTCCATCCCGGTGTAGCTATCGCTTATTTGTGCCGCCGAAGCAGGCAATGCCCCCTTAGTCTCAAGTTCTACCCCTAGAGAATAACCTTGGGGGCAGACAAGTCTGTGGGAACCAACCGGAAACTTTGGTGCAAATACCGGCCCTATTCTGAACGTTGCGAATGCTGCACGGTCAATAAAGCCCTGACGCCCTGGGGCTCTACGTGGTCTTTACCAAACTTTGAACGACCGCACACTTGCTATATAACAACTATACCACCCACAAACCGGGTGGAAGGTCTTCATCGAAGCAACCCGAAATCTGTCTTTGGTTGCATGGGAATGCCCCCCAAAGTACATCTGGACCTATTCCTATATGGTTCCTTCAGCTACTCCTCCTGCAGGCCTAACTCTTGGTTATGGTGCCCCGCTCAGTGTTCTGCAGGCTAATCGGCTTAACCATGAACTATCGGTCGATTTGAGACAGAGGTAAACCACGGGTTGCCATCCGCTCGCGAGCGGCGCACCCGCAACCACTTGGACAATCACGCTGGTAACCTTGTGCCGTGATTTAAGCCCTAGTGATGCGCTATGTGGTGACCACTTATTCTTTGCCGCTAAGTCAGTGCGTCCCCGTATTCAATGCGATTGGGGCACTGAGCTGCACCCATATCTAACCCATCTAGTGGCTCAAACCAGACTTCCTTTAGCATTAGATAATAACTACCATTCTATCTTGGTTGCGTAGCCCTGCCCGACTAGGCACCCACCCGGGTGTCTAGGTTACAGTTAGATATGTGTGAGTTCCCCATATCAGTGACCGTTGAAGGCTGCCCACATAAGCATGTTGGCGGGGCCGAGTTGCAGGCTTAAGCATACCTCTTTTAGACTGTCGGCAGCGACCCGTGTGTAACTGCCACTAACATGGCAATGACCGTTCTACGTTAGGACTATCTCCCCATGGTCCGCCCTGCCCAAGGACTGATGCACCTGGGAGGGCGAGGCCGTAAGGAATGGGGGGTGGGTGTCGAGGCCAAACAACAATGACAAACGACCCAAGCCCCCTTTCAGCAAAAGGTTGGAGACGAGCGACACGTGGTCACGTGTGGTCGGGATCGGACTGCGCGACCCTTGCTGTAAGTAGCACTTTTATGACGCGCGAACTCGACCCGAAGTTATGGCAACGCTGTGCATGAGCAACATATTTACACACATATTCGGGCACGGGAGTGAGATCATGAGCCGCCAGGTCCACCACCCTCGGGAACCCAGGCATACCAGGTCCAGCAGCTCGCATACATATTCGGGCACGGCGATATTCATTGATTTACCCAGCATCGCAACCCAGCGTGAACTCGATCCGAAGGTAATCGCGCGCCGTTCATGAGCACTGTATATACATGCATCATCGGGCACGTGGATATTAAATTATCTTTCCAGAGTCCCAGCGTGACCCGCCCGAAGGTGTTGGAGTGCAGTACATGAGCCATAGGTATTAACATACGTACTCGGGCACGGTCGATTAGTGATTAGCTCAAACCGTAATGTGCGCGAAATTAATCGAGCACCGGACACAAGCACCGACTGAATAACCCATTCGGGTGCAGGGGGTGTCGTAATGCCCGTAATCATTTACTGCGCGCGAATGTGGGCACAAGCAATTCTTGTGAATAATACGTGCACTTGTATCATGTGTCTGCATTATAGGAAACCAGCAATACATGCTGCATATTTATCTAGCGTGAAATCGACCCGAAGGTATTGGAGCAAAACTTGCGAACTATGCCTGCACTTGTATCAAGTATCTGCCTTATAGCAAGCCAGCACATACACGTTGCATATTGTATTTGCGCGAACCAGACGCCAAAGGTATTGCACCGCTTCACATGAGTAATGTCTTTACGTTACAAATACAGGCACGGGGGGCGTGAGAGATACGTACCATAGAACACGATCCCCATTCCAGGTCACACGAGCACCGCACCAGATTAAGCCTTGAGGTGCGTGGGGGGATTAGTAATACCCGTAATCGCCTGATGTGAACAGTGCATGTACTGGTATCATGTAGCTGCCTCATCGGAAGCCTGGAATTACATGATGCATATTATATAGTGCGAACTCGACAATAAGGCATTTGGAGCACTTTACATGAGCACCGTATTTACATTACATCCTCACGCAGGGGGTGCTTAAGAAATTCGTATTATATTACCCGATCCCCAAAACCGGATCACGCGAGCACCGCACCCGATTTTCCATTGAGGTGCGGGGGTTTTATTAATGCCCATAATCGCGTATGTGAACAGTGCACGCACTTGTGTCATTTATCTGCCATATAGGAAGTCAGCAATACATGTTGCAGAATTATATAGCGCGAACTGACCTGAAGGTGTTGGAGCGCTTTACCTGAGCACCTTATTTACATTACACATTCAAGCACGGGGCTTACAAGATTCGTGTCATACTAAACGATCCCCGTGCCAGGTCCATTGCGCCTGCCGCACGCAGCCCACTGCATGCCCACCCCCCCCACCCTCAACGGCAGCGTAGCCGACGGGAGGGGGGGCGATAACCTTAACCTTAACCAGGGAGAGCCACCGGGGTTGCACTTTCCGCGATCAGCGGGGACCCAGGCAGCTCCCAGCCTTGCAGTGCTGGTGCATTGGGGCTGTGAACCCACGCTAGACTCCTACCGGCTCCCACGGCACAGGGTATGCGGCTTCAAGCCGGCCGCACCCCCTTTAATTTACTTCGCTCGCGAGGGCGACCGCCATTGCAAAGTATGCCCCGCGGGCGAAAGGCCGACGGACCCGCGATCACTAAAATGTGCGCCCTGCCGGACGGTAATTGATCCTTTACACCGCGCTATAGCTCCCGCCTTAAATAGCACCGTCTGTACATTTCCGATTCAGGCACGGGAGGATAAGTGATTTGCCCAAAATCACAGGAATGGACGCGACTACGAGGCTCGAAACCTGCCAATGAGTCCTCGCGCCTACTGCGTGGATCAAACCCACGACGGTGAATTGAAACCCACGACGTTGCAATTAAGTGTTTCCCGCTCTACCAAACTGAGCTATCTGCAGAACTATTCCCGCACCAATGGCGGTAGCGCAGCCGACGGACCACACCACCGTCAAGGAGATTCCGTGATGTTCATTTTTTGGAGCGCCTTAACTTGGCACCACACAACACTTTGCACCTTTAGTTTTCAAACTAAAACTGCTCAATCAGCGAGGAATTGGCAAGCCTAATAGACGTAATGCCGAGCCATCCTAACCAGGGAGGGAGCCATGCCCTATGCAGTGGCAGCAGAGCACGCAGCCTCTCCTTAAAGAGAGGGCTCTATAATGGCACCATCTATCCAGCGCGACCGATTTGGAGCGCTTCCCCTAGCACCACATATGCAGATGGAGCTGGAGCTCCCTATCGTGTCACACAATTGTCTGCATTGTCACCGTCTGTACATTAATCATTCAGGGACGGGGTAACAGGTGCTAGACGCGCCACTATGCTCAACTAGTAATTATTTGCTTTGGTAATCATCACGCGAGGTCGCCCGGGTGTATGGGACACCTTACCCGGGGAAAATAAGTGATTTGCCCCTTATCACAGGATGTGGACGCAGCCACGATGCTCCCACCTGCGTTCGCGCCCCCTGGGCGGCCGCGCCGCCACCAGTCCGCAATCTGCGTTGTGGTTAGTTAGTGACTGAAACCAAGGGGATCCACTTTTAATATTGGGGGCATGCGGGCACCGATCCCGCTACCTGCCGCCTGCTAAGCAGATGTTCTGCCATTGGAGCTACAGTCCCTACACCCGGACCCAACTCGAGGCACGGGGAATAAATGCTTTGCCCAGGATGACGACGCGACCCGCGGCTCGCAGCCCGCCCTTTGGGGGGGGGGGGGGGGGAGATCTGGAGCACAGAGACGAGAGCCTAACGGGTGGTCATACATAACACTTCTTACAATGCCCACCTCGCTCGCCTCTACCCCCCACCCCAACCACGGCGACTGGTGCGCGCCTGCGCCACACCCTGATTTTACGTTACACATTTAGCCATCGCCCCCCCGGCCAGATGCAACGGTGCCCCCTCAAACCCGAAATTTCGCCACTTTATGACACTTTGACAGCGTTCCCAGGACTCGAAAACCTGTCATGTGAGACCATTTATGACCGTAGGCACCAGACTTACCATTGCGCAATATTTTTTGGCTAATTAAAATTAGGTTTGACTGGCGCGAAGGTGTGACGGCGCTAAAATCGAGCGCCCGTCGCGATACCTAATTATTGTTGTCGGAGCGTACAGCGCGAATGTATAGTTGCGCTTTACACGTCCACTTAGCCCTTGCCTGCATTAACGTTGCGTACTGCGCGACGGACTTTAAACATTTACCTAACGCTTCCCATGCAGGTTAGCACCGCGCGACATAAATGACGGCGCTTTAATGAGCACCGGTTGCATTTGCGCACGGGGAGATTAAGTGATCCACCCAGGCAAAACCCGGATGTGGAGCACGACGTCCCGACCCTCCGAGACGCTACACAGTGCACGCCCCAAAGATGTGGCCCAACGGCAATTGAAATTGCACAATCATTTATTTGCTGCGTATTTGTATAGCGCGGCTTGAAAGATATTGGAGCGCTTTACATTACACATTCAGGCACGGGGAGATCAGGAGATAAGTGATTTGCCCAGGATAAATGATTCGCCCAGGAAAGGCCGGATGTTGAGCACGATGTCCCGACGCTCCGAGAGCGCTAAACATAGCATGAAGGAAAACCCGGATGTGGAACACGATGACCCGACGCTCCGAGAGCGCTACACATAGCATGCCCCAAAGATGCGGCCCCACGGGAAGCAAACTTGCCAAATTCTTTATTTGCTGCGTATTTATATAGCGCGCACTCGAAAGATATTGGAGCGCTTTACATTACACATTCAGGCACGGGGAGATCAGGAGATAAGTGATTTGCCCAGGAAAACCCGGATGTGGAGCCCGATGTCCCGACGCTCCGAGCGCTACACATGGCATGCCCCAAAGATGCGGCCAAACACGGGGAACGTACTTGCCAAATTATTATTGCTGCGTATTTATATACCGCGCACTCGAAAGATATTGTAGCGCTTTACATTACACCTACAGGCACGGGGAGATAAGTGATTTGCCCAGAAACACAAGATGTGTGACCTCGAGCTCGAACCCTGGTTTCCTGCACCAGAGGCGCCGGCGCAGCCGACGGACCACATTCTCTCCCCTTCACCTTTGCGTTAGTGGCACCATGCTCTCGCAAAGTGCGCCAACCCGCCCCCGATCCTGCACTGCGCACTAGGGGCGGCGGCGCGGCCGACGGACCACATTCTCTCCCCTTAACCATGCGCTAGTAGCACCATGCTCTAAAAAGTGCGCTAAACCGCCCCGGGTCCTGCACTGCTGCCCTCGAGTTCTCTGCAACAGCGATGCCCGATGCCCAGGAGTAGGCAGGCCGTGGAGCTCTCTAATCGGCACCCAATGCCGATCTCGCCACTCGTGGCACGGAAACTGGCCCCTGCGCGGGCCGCGCTCCCCAAACCCCGCAACGGTCCAGGAAAGATAAATCATCGCGCTCTTTTGCCCAAACCCCCGCCTCCCCAGCCCCCAATCTTGCCTCCCCTCCGCCCGTGGCAATCCTCGCCACAGGGCCCCGTCGACCTGGTACTGCCCAGGGACAGGGCCGGGGCGGAGCGGGTGCAGCAAGACTCACCAGAAAGCGTGGAGGCGACGAACGCACAGCCGTGGGGGCCGGCGGAGCACGAGGAGGCGCGAACGGCGGACCGATGCTGACGAGGTAAGGGCAGGCGAGGTGGGCGACAAAGAGGTCGCCAGTGAGGGTGGGGGAAGGCTAAATAGCCTTCCCCTCACACCTGGGCCCGGAAGTGACGCGCCTTTCGCGTCACTTCCGGCCCCCGACACGGAGGGGGGCACGATCAGGAACCCTGCCCCCGCCCCCCCCGAAGTATGGAGTGGGGAGGGGTGACCGGGGCCCCGGGGCCACTAAGGCGCCGACCGCCGAGTGGCCCCCTGCGGGGGCCGCGGTCAGCGGCAATTCCGTGGTTCTGTACTGCCTTTACGAGCCTTTTGGTGCTTCAGGCACTTGAGCGCAGTTTCAGGTGCTTCTAGTGTGCTGGACTCCGAGGTTGAATAATTAGTGCCGCTAGTTTCACTGATATATGAGTCAGGGGCCTCTGACACTGAGCCATCTGTTAAGGAGAAGAATTTATCCGCCCCGTCCAAAGTAAGGTCAGTCACTGGCGCTGCCGCTGCTCCACACTGCTCTATACTGTGCTCTTTGTTGCATCCCTCCTTGCTGCCTCCTGCCCCCACTGAGTTCAAGGCTTGTTCATGTGGCAAAGTCCAGCCTGAGTTGGCTGGATCTGCGTCTGCTGCTAAGGCCTTCCCTGCTAATGCTTCAGGAGCTAAAGTGGCGCAGAAATCCGACTCACCCAACCCATACGGTTTCTCAGTAGTACCTGGCTGACTCGGCACAATGCCCAAGTTTTTGCCTTTGAAGAATTCGGTTATTGCAGGTTGTGGCGTGAGCAGAGCATCATTACCAAGCTCCCTCCTCCATGCCTGCCCCTGCCCTGGTACCTTTGGTAGCAACTTGATTCCTCCTTTTTGCTGCACCCGTACATCCATACCTGTGCTTCCCCACTTGGAAATCAGCTGGCTTACCTGACCCTGCGGTAGACTGCTCAAGAGAAGAGTCTTGTCTGGCAGCCAAGTCTCGGGCTGCCGGTGTTGCAGATGCCGTAAGGACTTCTCCTGTCTTTCTGTAACTTTGCTGGCTTTGGTGGCATTTTGATACAAGTAACCAACCAGGCAGTACCAGAGCTGAGGCCAGCCACCAATCGCGGAAATCCTTTGATGAGTCCCACCCACCAGCCACAAACGCCGAAGCACCATCGCACAGCCGGCTCGAGCACAGAGGAGCACCAGCTCGTGATCCTGCCTTCTCCCAGCACCGGAGATCTGGCCAGCATGCCGCAACAGTCACGCACAGAGGAGGAAAGCAGTGCCGCCCATCTGCACAGGTAGATCCGTAGGTAGCTCTAAGCCGGCGGCGCCCGCCATATCCGCGGGAATGAGGAGGGGTGTCGAGGTCCTCGGGAGAGCTCCGCCGCGATGCATCTATGCGGCCGCCATCTTGCTTTTATAACAATATGTCATTTCATTTTGAATGCCAATAATACACCTTACGCACCATTTCCAATATATTTACAGGGCAGTTAAATAGGCAAAATAGAAGTTCTAATGAGCATATGTTGTAGAGGGGATGAGCAGGCACTTTACTGCTCTTTAGCAGTAGTAAAGTGCACCTAGTGCTAAAGCAATGGGGTACACCGAACAGAAATCCATCTTAATTAATTCACAGTCTATCCTAAGACCTTCTTGTGGCACAAAAGCAACATTGAATTGATAAGAGAACCAACTAAACCCAACATACTCATGGGAGAAATTAAAGAATTCCAGATCGAGGTTCACCTTTATGCACCCTTCTAGACTTTCATGTGCTCTAACTCATCGCTGTTATCCTTTTTCTTTTATTTAGCGCCTTGTGGTGGCCTAGGTTATGTTGAACGGTTTGCAAAACACTAAATTAAATAAAATACATAGTTCAGACAATAGTGTGTGAGCTTTCTTTTTTTGTATATTCCCATGGTTCTGAGACAGTCTGAAAGCATCAAATACATTTGATTTGCCATCATTATTATTGAGATAGACGAAGCTAGAATGATACAGAATAAGCTGCAATACACAACAACATCAATAAGGAAACCATTTGTTGACCAATAGAAAGCTTTTATAGGTCAAAGCCATACATAATGATGAAATGTTAGGATTGCTTTGCAACAATCTTCATTTAAACTACTTTTCCTTACCATGGTATGAGGTTATCATGGATGGGAAAGAGGCAAGCACGTTAGTCCCTTTGTGCCTCAAGGGCGTAAAAGGTTGCTCTTTCCCCCAGCTGACAATGGTTAAATGCACAGACCACACAGGAGGGAGGGAAGGATTTGAAGAATGTGATCAGGATTAATCCACAGCGAGTGTGCGATATAACCAATATGCCCCCGGCCCCATCCCTCAGCAACCCCCCCAACATACCCCCCCACCCTAATCACCCACCCAAGCATGTCGCCAGTATCTATCATAATTACATGCGTATCAAAGCCTCCCCTGCCACTTGTCGGATCCGCCTCCCACATACCACAGCAGAAATTGCCTCACAAGCCTGTTACAGGGTTCTCAAGGGGCCGGGGTCTCATCATCCTCCACCGGATCCCCCCCGTCCCCCACAGCCGAGCGCTTGAATAATTCCAGGAGTGCCAACCATGCTCAGGCCCATTCTTACGATCTCTCGTTTCCACTACGTCTAGCCAGACATAATCTATAAGTCCCCTCAATTCCCGGCCATTTCTCCATTTCCCTAGTCCAACGCAAGAAACTAGGTCCCTGCTTCGCCTTCCAATGGGAAGTAATCTCCCGCTTGGCTTGGACCAGCCCCAGGTCAATAAACCTACTGGTGACCTTAGTCTTTGCAGTGTGTGGAAACCCATGCAGTAAGCAGACCCCCGGGCCCACCTCCAAATCCCTCTCTGTCACCGTCAGGAGTACCGTCGCCACTTCCTGCCAAAATCCTGACACCTGTGAACAGTCCCAGAACATGTGAAGAAAAGTCGCCCCAACATGGCCACATCGGGGGCAAGCATCTGGTCCCCCAAAGTACTCAGCTATTTTGCTTGGTGTAAGATATGCCCTATGGAAAACATAAAACTGAATTTCGTGTACACTTCCAAGGGCGCTCCGTGATTTCTTCCCAGTGTTTGTCCGCAATAGGCGCCCCCAGGTCTGCCTCCCACTTGACGCGCAGCGCAGCCAGGGGTTGCCGCATATCCCCAGTAATCCGCCTGTAGAGACAAGTCACCGCCTTAAAGGTACCCGCCGCCATCACTACATACTGACAGGCAAGAGAGGTGTCCGGCTCCACCAGCCCCTTCCGCCAGTGCTTCCTGATAGCCGCAGTCAAGGCTGCATGTAAGAGGAAGTCCCCCCGCGGGAGATCATGCCGCTCCCTAAAGTCGTCAAAGGGGAGTAGATTACCATCCTCATATAGGTCACCCAGTGTCATAACTCCCGCCTCCTCCCAGGCCAGCAACCGGCTCCAGTCTCCCCCGTGGGGTAACGCCTCACACATTCGTAAAGGGATCTCAGGCGCGTAGGGCATTACAACACGTGCCCTCCTAGCCAACCGCGCCCAGCACTGCCGTACCGCCCTCAAGTCCGAGGGTAGTGAGGCATCTCTCACCGGTACCCGGAGCATCACACAAGATAATTGAGCTCACTTCCCTTATCTAATGCCTGTTCAATTTGTGGCCCATTTAAAACTAACTGTTTGGTTGGTTTTGATTTAAGTTGATCTCTGTTTTTTGTCTCTTGTGCATATTATCACTTGATACTAATACAATATTTCAAGCTTCACACTATGATAATGATCCGTTCATGGTCAAATATCTAATAAGATCTCTATATGGACATTTGTCTGCTCCATCTATGTTACCTTACCTGTAGAGAAGGAGTAGTTCTGTTAGTCAGAAATGTTCTGCACCTGTGCTGTGTACCTAAAATTAATTTCTTGTATAGGAGGTGACTTTAATGCTGTTATGAGGTGTCACACTGATATGAAATCACCAGCAATGGGATTCAGTATAAAGATATTTGATACAGGTGGTGTGGCCAGGCAAGATGGGCAGGTAAAGTAGACATGTCTCCCAGTTACTCCCGGTGTGGAGAACAGAAGCCTGCAGCATCCTGCAATACTTAACCTGCTGAGGTCCTTGCAACGATGCTGTTGCTGCCCTGGAGTTCAACTGCGTCTACAATTTTAGTCCCTGACCCTGCATTGGGCAGGGTAGCTGAAGCGCCCTACATGAGGCTTGGTGAGAGACGGCTCTGGCAAGCCACGTGTGGCTTATTGCAGATCCGGGCAGTGCTCAGTGCTGGGCATCCCCGTGTGCTCGCTGGAAGTGCTGTGGCTTGGGCCCCAACAGAGTGGCCTGACCCTGGGTGATGAAGTGGACCCAATCCCCCCAGACGGGGCCCGGGAGATGAACAGACAGATAAGCAAGGGAGGTAAGTCACCAAGAGTAAAGTAACTGCTAGCAAGATGGCAGCCTGATATTGGGTAATGTGGCTTAGAAGGGAATGTGGATGTGGACAACAATGGAGTGCTTGTCTGCGACTGCAGTTGTTAGCAGGAAGTCTGTGGGCTGCGGGGACAGCCTCTGAGGCTGGGACGGGCAGAGTTGGATGACTGACAACGCCCATTGGGGGTGGTAGCCTAGGGCCTTTGCTGGCAAGGAGAGACTAGGCGGAGGCAGTGGACCTAAACACTGTGATCCTTCCTCCTAATACCTGAAAAGAGATGACAAGTGCCTCTGAGGACCTTTTGGTGCCATACTGAACCACAGAGCCCCCAGGGAACGAGTGCGCCCCTTGCCTGCTGCCAGTGAGTGTACAGGGGGGCTGGTATCTCCTAGGTGGCGTCTATCGAGGATGCAGATGGTGGCTGGTACCTTCTCGCGCCCCGTGTGCAGCATATATTGAAGGCACCAGGCTGGCGCTGTAGGCCCAGTGGATGGCGGACTGATGAGGTGAGGGGCCTACCACTGCTGTGACAGCCTGCAGGCTGGAACCCAGGGGAGACGGATTTATGAACTGTGTTGCCACACGCTTTCTGGGGAATGGTCAAGGATAAAGGTGCAAAGTCTGTACAATCCAATAAAACAGATGAATAAACAAGTTACTTACCTTCGGTAATGATGTATCTGTAAAAGACATATATTAGTTATGGATTCCTTACCTTAGAATTACCCTCAGGCGTCAGACTGGATCCGGAGAAATGTTTTCTTAGCAGTACCCCTGCGCGTCCGTAGGTGGTGTCGGTCAGCTCTGCGTCCGTCGTCGGCGTTGTGGTCGCCGGGAATACGTCGCAGTGTCTACTTAGGCGGCACCCCTGAGCGCTGATTTCAGTTCTGACACGACTTTCCAAACCAATAGCGCAGAGCCATGCAAAACATTGACCACTGGTGCACAAAACTAGGGTTCTGCAAGGGAGTCCCTATCCCTAGAAATCAGTTTGCAGAACTGGGAGGATGGGTGGGGCGGTAAGGAATCTATAACTAATATATTCCTCTTACAGATAAATCATTACCAAAGGTAAGTAACCTGTTCATATGAAAGAGGCCATTAGTTATAGATTCCTTACCTTAGAATAGATACCCAAGCAATACCAACCCCGGAGGTCTGGGTCTACGAACTAAGTTCACACCAGGAAGTCCTGGAGAACAGAACGGCTAAAAAAGCTGACTCTCCGGACTTGGCTGTCCAGACAGCAATGCTTGGTAAATGTGTGCAAGGATGCCCACGTGGCTGCCTGTCAAATAAGAGAACACCACATCCCAAAGCAGTTTAAGCTGAGTTGCCCTGGTAGAGTGGGTGAGCAGTCCTACTGGAGGTTCCTTTTTAGCCACAGAATAGCAGCTCTTAATGCATAGGACGATGAGAAATTGTACTTTTGTGCACTGCCCGACCTTTCTTGGCGCCCACATAATGCACGATGAGTTGATCGTCCACACGGAAGTCTTAAGTGCGGTTAAGGTAGTGTCTTATGACCGATAGGGACATTGCCGACATCACTAAGTTAGCATGAGCTCTGCTGCCATGATGCCGCTTTACGCACGTACTACATGACTTTATTTTTGCAAGACTCCGTTTATGCCTTTCACATGAGAACTGTCTGCTTTGTGCGTTCCCTAGTCTGTTCCTGGAGTTTAGTCTGAAGACAGTGAGCAAGGTCGATAAACAATGCCCCTTGTTATTCTGTTCTGGTCAGTCCCTAGCACCTTGACAAAACATGCTAACACAGCTGCGGCTGCTGAAGACTCGTGCTTTGACATTATGGGAATGCATGTTTGGTAAGAACACACTTGGAGAGGGACCTTTCCAGGGAGAAGAGACATGCGGTTCCTATGATGTAGATATACCATCCAGGCACTAAGGTATGGGGTCTGCTGACAAAGCTTAGAGATCTTCTATTATATAATAATACTTCTTCTTAACAAGGGGCGAGGTTAGACCTTATAGTCCTTTATCCACTGTCTATATGAGATGACGTCTCTCTTTATAATAGATGACTTGCTACAATGCTAACTGTTTTATGTTTATGCATTTTGCTGCTGGTAGTGGCTCATATACTGCGTTATAGAGCGCAATAGTTAAAATAAACATTTTAGACTATAACAGTGTCCCTGTCAATTCTTATTGTGGACAAGTATGAGTGAGTGAGCGAAAGGGTACGTCTTGTTACGGCGATTCCTGAGAGAGTTGGGAGTGTTGTGTTCTGGGCTGTCTAATCATTTGTATCTTCGTGATTGTTTAGGAGAGCGAGTGAGACACTATAGCTAGTCGGTCCTGGGATTGTGGGTACTGAGGCGGTACAAAGGCTTAGCCCCTATTCCTACACATAGTTCTGTGTATGTGCAGAATCCCTGCAACATGGGGCTACCAACGTTTGGTCTGGTACTTACCTGCTAGACTCCTGAGTAGTGCTTGTGCTTGTCCACATTCCCCTCACTTCTGTTTGAGGAGACGGACGTGACGGTGTAGCCTCCTATTGTTGAAATATTATAGGTTTTTCAAGCTTAAATTCTAAAAGCTCTTCCTCTTTCTCTAGCCCAGTGTTGTGCTGCCACTCATAGGTTGTTATACTATACTTTTCATTATGGCAGTTGTGATAACGGCTCCAAACCGCGCTCCGGTCACAGCTTATTTGACTCAACATGGAGTCCCTAATGCTGGTGCTGCTCTTATTTTTGTGGTTGAGGCAAATGCAGCTCACCGCTTCGAGGTATTCCTTTCTTGGGTCACCTTTCCAGCAATGGATGGAAATGATCATTTCTTTCACGAATATACTGCCTCTGCGTTTTCACAGATTATCGACTTTATAGATCTCTTGAAGTTCCGGTAACGACTTGGCAACATAGCATTTGGCTTAATGGCGCCCTTCCTCACCCTTTGACAGCGTTCCGTTTACGCCCCTTATCAATTGACGGGGCTACATGGCTTGTTTTGGTTGGGTATACCCTACATCCAAATTACCTTAATGTTACTGTCGCGGGGCTACATGTATTACATACATCGTTAATACTTGTACATTGGGCTGTAATACAGTTGATGGCGCACAACATACAGGTGGCACCACCTGGAGTTGCTGCACAACCACCGGGACACGGTGGTTTGGTTATAAGTCCCTTCATGATCAATTCGGTGATGGGCAAACGTCTGCAACATAAAGATGAATTTCTGTATTGGCTTGCAGAAAAATGTGGGCAACTCGAAGCTGTTTTTCCAAAAACCACTCCAGTTGAGTCCCTGCCCCAATACACTAAAGTCTGTCTGGGGAGGTGCTAGCACCTCCCCACGCAGGAAACCTATTGTCCAAGCCTCCCTTGCCGGGATCACTCCCAGCAGCAGGAGGTCAGACTCGTGTCTGTGGCAGCAGCATCCATTTTGTGATGCTGAGGCTTTGGTGAGAGTTAAACAGCAAAGTAGGATTTTAACATGTCTCTCCCTCTAGAAGGGAGGAATAATATCCTCATGGCCAGAAATGGTATGGGGGTATTATTCCAAAGTGTTAGACACCTTACACGACATGTTTTGATAAAGCCAAACCATAGTTACCATAACCGTTTAAGATTATAAGGCACTTTAAGAGTATATGGTAGGCTATATCATAGAACAGCTATAAGGACATGGTTCCGAAAGCTGCAGACAGGCTCAGCTCATGCTAGAGCACCATCTCACATGTTACCAAGCACTCCAGGATTGTTAAGGCCTGCCCTAGGAGTGGCTGATAGGTACACATGTGTCTATATATAAGGTAGGTATAGGAATACTACACCTAAGCAAGGAGTGATTACACAACCTTGCCCCAGCTGAGTGATCAGCCAGTTGTGTCATAATGGAAGGCCAGGCCAGGGGTGGCATAATACATGCTGCAGCCCCTGGTAGGCCTAGGGTACACCTATGCCCTGGGTACCTAAGGTACACTGTACAGGGGCCAATCAGGTGATCCTAACCAATTGGGTTATGCACCTAAAGTACATAGTGTAAATTTAGAGAGAGAACAGCAGGGCTGTGGGTCTGATTGGCCGACCCACAGCCACATCTAAGTCGAGAACCAGTGAAGCAAAAGCAAAAAGTGGGGGTGAACATAGAAAGCAGACCCTACTCTCCTACATTTAGGACTCCTAAAAGCCTTCTGTAAATACCGAAAGTCTCAAAGTTAGGATTTTTCTCAGTTTAGGAGAAGTAAAGTTAGGACTCCTAACTTTAGGACTCCTAAATGCCTTCTGTGAATACCGAAAGTCTCAAAGTTAGGATTATTCTCAGTTTAGGAGGAGTAAAGTTAGGACTCCTAACTTTAGGACTCCTAAATGCCTTCTGTGAATACCGAAAGTCTTAAAGTTAGGATTTTTCTCAGTTTAGGAGTAGTAAAGTTAGGATTCCTAATTTTGGGACTCCTAAATGCCTTCTGTGAATACCGAAAGTCTTAAAGTTAGGATTTTTCTCAGTTTAGGAGTAGTAAAGTTAGGACTCCTAACTTTACTACTCCTAAACTGAGAAAAATCCTAACTTTAAGACTTTAAGGGGTACTGCTGACAAAAATTTTCTGGATCCAGTCTGATGACTGAGGGTAATTCTAAGGTAAGGAATCTATCACAAACGTGTTTCTTTCAGATCAATACTACAATAGCCATTGCGTGTCCGAGCTAGTTCGTAATGCAGTCCAAGGGGGGTGGCCCTGCCCTGCCGCTTTCTGTCATTGATGGGCAAGGACAGGCCCGCCCTTGGCCCGGGCACGCCTGCGCGTGTCCTGCCCTGCGGGAGCTCGCAAGGAGATTTAAGGCGCAAGGAGATGACGGCGCGTGGGAGGCTGCGACTGGTGGTTCTGGTCCCCCTCTCACCCTACGGCGGTAACAGGCAGGCAGTGGAGGCAAGACGGGCTTCCCGCACTGCGGGAGCCTGCAAGGAGATTTAAGGCGCCTCCAGGCGCAAGGAGATGACTTTGGCGCATGGGACACTGGGATTGGTGGTCCTGGTCCCCGTCTCCTGCTCCGGCAGTACCAGGCAGGCAGTGGAGGCAAGACGGGCTTCAAATCTTCTAGCTTGGTGGAACATGGAGGTGGGTTAGCATCCAGGCAGCGAACTCCTTTTTACCTCCCTGCGTTCCTGACTTCGCGGACCCGGCTATGCGAACCGGCAGAGTCAGGTTAATTTACCTGGGTTGATCCATTGCTGTTTAACCTAGCACCCAATGTAAGGGGTCTGGGCCCAAGGGGAACAGGTGCCGCTGTGCCAACCTACTATATCTAATGCCTTACTTTTTCAGGTGGCCTAACTTCCTAAAGAACAAGTTACTTACCTTCGGTAACGATATATCTGTAAGAAACATTAGTTAGTTAGATTCCTCACCTTAGAATATCCCCAGGCGTCAGGTTGAATCCAGAAAGATTTTTGTCGGCAATCCCCTTGCGCGTCGCTAGGCGTCGTCTACGGCTCCGCGTCCGTCGTCGTGCACCGGGATGACGTCGTCGGAGTACTTAGACGCCGCCCTCGCGCGCTGACGTCAGTTCTTGTACATAGCTTTCCGCGCCAGGAACGCAGAGCCATGCAAGAGACCGACACTGGTGCCAAAAAATTCTAGGGCCCTGAAAGGGAGAACCTCAACCCTAGATATCGGTTCGCAGAACGGGGAGGATGGGAGGGTCGGTGAGGAATCTAACTAACTAATGTTTCTTACAGATATATCGTTACCGAAGGTGAGTAACTTGTTCATCTGAAAGAAACACGTTAGTTAGATTCCTCACCTTAGAATAGATACCCCAGCAATACCAACCCCGGTGGTGGGTTTGCGAACCAAGATCACACCAGAAAGTCCTGGAGAACAGAACGGCCAAAGAAGCCGTCTCTCCGGACTTGGCTGTCCAGGCAATAATGTTTGGCAAACGTGTGCAGCGAGGCCCACGTTGCAGCCTGACAGATGTCCTGCAAGGGGACTCACCGGAGCAGGGCAGTTGTCGCTGCTGTGGCCCGAGTGGAATGGGCCCTCAGCCCTATAGGAGGTTCCTTTCTAGCTCAGGAGTAACAAGCTTTGATACACAAAACGACTCACCGAGAGATGGTTCGCTTGTGCACCGCCCGCCTATTCTTAGCGCCCATGTAGCCAACAAAGAGTTGGTCGTCCACCCGGAACTGCTTGGTGCGGTCCAAATAAAAGGACAGCGCCTGTTTTGGGTCCAGACGGTGTAGGCTCTCTTCCTATTTCGAAGGATGCGGAGACGGAAAGAAGGTGGGCAACGTAACAGACTGCCCGATATGAAAGGCAGTTACCACCTTAGGGAGAAAGGAAGTACAAGTCCTGAGAACAACTTTGTCCGGATGGATAGAAAGAAAAGGAGGCTTAGAAGAGAGAGCCTGGAGCTCACTCACCCTTCTAGCAGAGGTGATGGCAACCAGGAAAGCAGTCTTGAGCGTCAACAGACGAAGGGGACAATTATGAAGTGGCTCAAAGGGAGCGCACATCAGATACGTCAATACCAGGTTCAAATCCCACTGAGGCATTACGAAAGGGACAGGAGGAAACATGTGAGTAATGCCCTTGAAGAAGCGAGAAACAACAGGGGATTTGAAAAGAGAAGGATGATCAGGAAGCCGTAAGACAGCAGAGATAGCTGAAAGATAACCTTTAAGAGTGCCCAGAGCAGAGCCCTGCTGGGCCATGGAAAGAAGAAAGAGGAGAACCTCAGAAAGAGGGGCAGAAAGGGGATCCACAGCCTTTGCTGTGCACCATGCCACAAATTTGTTCCACCTGCAGGCATATACTGATTTTGTGGAGGGACGCCTGGCTGCCAGAATCACATCACAGACTTCAGGAGGCAAGTCAAATGGCATCAACTGTCGCCGCTCAATCTCCACGCATGGAGGTGGAGACTGGACAGGTTCGGGTGGAGGACCGTCCCCTGCTGCTGAGACAGAAGGTCCTCTCGAAGAGGCAGTCGTATCGGGAGATCGATCGACAGACTGAGTAGCTCGGGATACCAGTACCTTCGTGCCCAATCTGAAGCCACCAAGATGACTTGGGCCCGGTCGCGCCTGATCTTCTTCAGCACTCTGGGCAGAAGTGGTATAGGCGGAAAGGCGTAGAACAGACCGCAACTCCACTTGCGACGAAAAGCGTCTCCGAGCGAGTGCCGCCTTGGAAACTCCAACGCGCAGAACTGCTGACATTGTGCGTTCTGTTCGGTGGCGAATAGATCTAACCAAGGCTCTCCCCACTACCGAAAGTGGCCTTGCGCCACGTCCGAGTGTAGACGCCATTCGTGATCCATCATGCACCGGCGGCTGAGTTCGTCTGCTCTGGCGTTCAGAGAGCCCGACAGATGTTGAACCACCAGGGTGATATGTTGCAGCCATGTCCAGAGGCGCAGAGCCTCCTGACAAAGGGTCCACGACCCCACCCCGCCCTGTTTGTTGTAATACCACATGGCGGTGGTGTTGTCCGTGAACACCTGCACTACACTTCAGTGCAAGTCGGATCGCTCTCAGCTCCAAAAGGTTGATATGGAGCTGAGACTCCGCCGGAGACCAGAGTCCTCTGATATCCGCCTCTCCCATGTGGCCTCCCCATCCCAGGAGGGACGCATCCGTCACTCTCTGGTTGGGGTAGGGAGAGGGATCTGCCACTGACCCAATCGCGGTCCGTGAGCCACCACTGCAACTGTCTTGCAGTGCCCTCCGAGATCAAGACATGGTCGGACAGGTTGCCCCAATGCTGGGCCCACTGAAACTTCAGGTCCCACTGCAGAGCCCACATCCGCCACCTGGCGTGTTGTACCAGCAGGATGCAGGAGGCCATCAGACCCAGCAGCCGTAGGGCCATCCTGACCGAAACTTGGGATAAAGGCTGAAAGATCGGAATTAGAGCCTGAATATCCCGAACCCGCTGTTCGGGAGGATAGACCCGAAACTGCGATGAGTCCAGAACTGCTCCGATGAAGAGGAGCTTCTGAGAGGGACTCAGATGTGACTTCGGCACGTTGATGGAGAACCCCAGCGAATGCAGGAGGTCGGCCGTAGTCTGGAGGTGGGAGACGACTGTTCGGGGCGAGCCCGCCTTCAACAACCAGTCGTCGAGATAGGGGAAGACTGGAACCCCTAATCTGCGCAGATGAGCTGCGACCACCGCCATCACTTTCGTGAACACCTGAGGGGCACTGGTGAGGCCGAAGGGGAGCACGGCAAACTGAAAGTGCTCATAGCCTACCGTGAACCACAGGTAACGCAGGTGGGCTGGCAGGACGGGGATGTGGAAATAAGCGTCCTGCAAGTCCAACGCTACCATCCAGTGTCCAGGGTCTAGGGCAGTCAGAACCTGAGCTAATGTCAGCATCTTGAACTTCTCCTTCCGGAGGAAGGCGTTGATGCTCCTGAGGTCCAAGATAGGGCGCAGGCCCCCTTTGCCCTTCTTGGGGACCAGAAAGTAGTGGGAGTAACAACCCTGTCCTACTTCTGGGCCAGGAACGTGCTCGATGGCCCCCTTGGCCAAGAGGGCCGTAACTTCCTCTTGCAGAAGTTGCAAGTGATCCCCCGACATGCGGTGGTACTGCGGTGGCATGGCTGGAGGGGTCGCCTCGAAGGGGAGGGAGTAGCCCCTTCGGACGATTTGCAGCACCCACCTGTCCGAAGTGATGGTACGCCAGTGGAGCAGGTGATGGCGAACTCTGCCTCCCACTGGTGTGGAATGGGCCTGAAAACTCGGACTAGGAAGGCTTTGAGGCAGATGCTGCAGAAGCGGATGTGGACTGACCGGCTCTCTGTCCCCCTGCTCCACCACGGCGGAATCCACGTCCGCGACTGTGTTGAGGCTGGTTCTGCGGCCTGTGGCTGGACGAACGTGAGGGGGCGCCCCTTCCGTAGGCCACGAAAGGGGCGAAAAGCAGAAGTTTGCTGGCGCTGGGCCGACAGACCCAAGGACTTGGCCGTAGCCCTGGAGTCCTTAAAGTGCTTCAGCGCGCTATCTGCTTTGTCGCCAAAAAGGCGAAGGCCATCAAAGGGCATGTCCATGAGAGTGCTCTGGACATCCCCTGAAAAGTTTGTGGACCTCAGCCAGGCGTGACAACGAATCGCCACCGTCGTTGCAATCGCTCTGCCCAGCGAGTCCGTGGTGTCAAGTCCACATCTAATGGAACACCGTGCTGCATCACGCCCCTCAGCAAGAGCCTGGGCGAGCCGTGTCCTGGCCTCCTCTGGACACTGGGGCAGCACGTCCGCCACCGTATCCAACAGAGAGTGGGTGTAACGGTCCAAAAGGCATGCGGTATTAATGGACCGCAACCCAAGACTGAGTGAGGAAAACAGTTTCTTGCCAAACTGTTCTATCCTTTTGGATTCCCGGTCCGGAGGTGCGGACGGGAAGGCGGTGTGGGACGTGAAGGCCTGGATAACCAGACTCTCAGGGGTGGTGTGTACGGACAGAAAGCAGGGGTCACCCGGAGCTGGGCGGTGGTGCCAAACCACGTTCCGATCCACAGGAGAGACTGTGGAGGGCTTGGACCAAGTGCCCATCAGAAC
This sequence comes from Triturus cristatus, assembly GCF_964204655.1. Classification (NCBI taxonomy): domain Eukaryota; kingdom Metazoa; phylum Chordata; class Amphibia; order Caudata; family Salamandridae; genus Triturus; species Triturus cristatus. The sequence continues at coordinate 1,190,657,865 of NC_140592.1, forward strand.
GTCGGTGAGGGCCTCATTAAACTGCAGCAGAGGCTCCGAAGAGCTTACTGGCGGTTGAAGCACCTCGGTGGGGAGGTTAGTCCTCACGGCCGCTGCAGGGAGCTCCAGGCGCAAGGCCTTGGCATCCTTGCGCAGCACCACAGCATAAGTAGCACCTTCCTCCGTAGCCACGGAAGGAGGAGAGATGAAACCAGTGTCAGGCGAAGTGTCTAGACCACTGGCCTCCCCCAGCTCATCTGCCCAGTCCTGACTTAACTGGCACTGCTGTGCCAGAGGGTCCTCAGACCCCTCCCAGTCCTCCCCTTCATCCGTGTCCTGGTAATCAGGCAGAAATGATGGAGCCGGGTCATAGGCGAAAGTCTCACCCATCGACGCCGGAGACGGCGCCGAGTGGCGCCGTTCCGACGCCGGACCGGGGCTGAAACCAGGGACGGCGTCGTCCGAGGACAGTGCCCGGAGCGGCACCATGGAGGTCGGCGCCAGCGGAGGAGTCGTGAGGTCAACTTGCGTGGACCGGGATCCAGGCCTGGATCCCACAGGGGCCTGCGGCGTCGGGACCGAAGTCGACGACGGCGCTGGGGCCGAAGCCGCTGGCTCGCTAGGACCCCCAGTTGGACCTGCGGGGCCCGGAGGAGCGCCGGCAGGCATCGACGGCGGGAAGAGAGTCCTCATGGCCACGAGGAAGTCTCGAATCTCGCCCAGAGTCGCATGAAGCCCAGGGACCGGAGGGTGTGGGGCCGGATGCAACTCCTGCGGCTCCGGCGGAGCCACGCGGGTGGTGCCACCGGAACCCTCGGCCGAGTCGCGCGACCGGCGAGGGGAGCCAGAAGAGCGATGTCGCTTCTTCAACTTCTTTTTGCCATGCCTCGACTTACCTGAGTGCGAGGACTTGGATCCCGACGACCGGTGAGAACTTCCTCCTCGACCGGGACGGAGCCGACTGCCGGATCTCGAGGAGCTTGCGGGACCGCTCCCGCCTAGCTTTCGACGTCAAGGCCCGGCAGTTGGTGCACGTCATCGTGGTCGGCCCCAAGACAGTAGAGAGACCGATGGTGGGGGTCGGTAACCGACATCAGTCGGTGACAGACGTCACACGGCTTGAACCCGGGCATCCCTACCGGCACCAGGAGTCGAAGTTGACTCGAAAAAGATAGACAAAATGTCCAAAAAGTTAGTCAAAAAATGACTACGGGTACGATCTTCCCGGATCTGCGCTTGCGGGCGCTGAAAAAAGAAGAACTGACGTCAGCGTGCGAGGCCGGCGTCTAAGTACTCCGACGACGTCATCACGGCGAGCACGACACCGACGACAGACGCAGAGCCGCAGACGACGCCTACCGACGCGCAGGGGTACTGCTGACGAAAAATCTTTCCGGATCCAGCCTGACGCCTGGGAATATTCTAAGGTAAGGAATCTAACTAACGTGTTTCTTTCAGATATGATCTGTTTGTGGTTTGTGTGCCTACCTCAGACATTTTGGTGCCAGGTGTTGTGTAGGACTGCACTATGTAGTGCGTGAGGAATACTAACGTTTAGTTCAGTGTAGGTGTATGTGAGGTGAGAGGTATATGGGCATGCATTGCAAGAATGTCAAGCTTACAAAAACATGTACATTTTTGGTTCGAGAGGGGCTCGAAAGGAGAGTGTGTACAAAGATATATGAGAACATAACTTAGGAAGCATTTGTAGACTGCAAGATTGTCTTCGGGAGAGATGTCTGTCGCCCGGGACCTGTCCTTTGTTGTTCGCTGTCTGTGGTCCAGTGTCTGGTGGCTGTTGTCGTTGCTTTGGTGTCTGGTGGCTGTTGTTTGGGCACCCAGGGATATTTGATGACTGGTGCGGTGTAGAAAGAGTATCTCTTAAAAACAAAAGTACCTAACCAATTGAACTTTGAAGTACTTGAGTGACGGGTCTTTTGAAAAGTCTTTTGTGAGTCCTGATTAGAGGAATGGCGGGCTGCAGCAACATTGGTATACTAACAGTTAAATCGCTGACCTGTAGGGTAAGAACTGTGGGTCGTAGATTAACTTAGAAAAATACATTTGTTAGGCAATTTATTATAACATTCCTGTTTCATCTGTAAAACGATCCTGCTATGTGGTAAATAGCAAAAATAATTTGGCGAAAAAGGAATAACCTGAAACTATCAACCCTCTGCAGCCAGACACAAGCTATACCTGATTTATCCAAGTCCAAAATCGTTTCCCTAACTTCTGAATTTTACCCTACATTACACCCAGGGGTTACCCGTATCACTGCCTAGCACCCAGCGATCCAAGTAGAGAGAAAAAAAGGGAGCACCTCTCACTTCTATCAGGTGCGATCAGTGTTGGAGCCTATGCAAACCAACTTGCCACCAAGTCCAGCGGTCCAAGCTATCCCTTGCTGACACCCGGGGACTAGGTGAGCACTGTTCCAAGCCCACAGTCAGGCTATCCCTTGCTAACAACCGGGGATGAGGCAGACCCTGTTCCAAGGTCAAAGCCAGGCTATCCCTTACTCAGACGAGGCTTACCTTATGCTCCACGCTCAAGGTCAGGTAGCTACCTCTGCTTTCTTCTAGCGTGCTGTTTAAGGGGAAAACAAAAGCAGTATATGTGCCTGTACTAGTTTGCCATACGACAGAAGTTGGAACTAAGGATCAGGTGTAGTCTCTTACTCTATGACAGCTGTCTCAGGCTTGATATCTGCCCCGTGGATTTAGCAGAACTTACAACCAGTCATGACATTTGCTCATCGATCTTTTCTTTGCAGATGAATACGTTCGGGCCGAGGTCCTTCCTTCGACAGCACTCAGGCTCAATGAACCAATCTCTTCTATCTAGCTTGCTAAAATGTTGCTCCGATATGAATTTACCTTAAATAAATGAAAAGACAAAAGGCGTTTGGCAAGACAGGAACAAGTTGGTTTCATTAAACCTCGCGGCTGGGAGAGCCTGAACAGAATGGCTGCCAATTTATACAGTTCCTGAGTACAATAAAATGTTCTCTACATTCCAAAAGAGCATCTTAGTCATAAATCAATCACTTGTGCGCATTTGATAAGGTCACTGATGGCTCTCGACCTCGGGGAGAGTTAATGTGGGCCAGTGTGTATGTGTCCAGATGTCCGGCATGAGGAGCGCGTGCTCACTTAGTGTAATGTGCATGTTGTGTCCTGACTGGTTGAGTGTACCTATCTACATGTGGTATCTAGCTTTGTGGTTTTTCTGGGGAACAAGAGCCTTTGACCAAAGAGGTTTTATTGGGGCCAATTATCTCTGACTTGTTTGTGGTGCAACTATTTATCTGTGGAATCGATCCGGGTTTTCCCAGGGTGCGTGCTTGCCTGTTATTTATGGGGGACCCCACCTGCCATGTATTTCTGAGTGAGTACTGCTTTGTTAAGCAAGTCAGACAATTTTTGTACCTGGGACATCCGGTCACTGACGTCGTGCACAGGTCAGTCGGCAAGACCCGAGCAAGACGTCAGTGATCGGACGTCCCACGTACAAAAAGTGTCGGACTCGCTTAACAAAGAAGGACTCGCTTATGCTACTCCCATTTCACGACCTGAGGAAGCCCCTTGGCCTACCGGCCGTACAAGGGGGCAAAACATGTGTTGGCTGTTCTATTTCTCACCTGTCCTATTATCTCTGCTTGCTGTAATTGACTCTGCTTACATACAAGAGTCAAGTACCAAATAGATCTTCTAACGAAGCAATACATTTAAATTATACAAGATTAAAGACTGACAACTTCTACTTGTTCTAGCACTTTATCAAACTAATCACCCACAATGGGGAAGGGGTCTCCCATTGCTGAGAACAAGTGAACCCTGTATTTTATCAGCTCTAGTACTACAGGACGACTGGGGCCCGAGGCCCATTACCCCTCTTCCCTAGACCATGTATCTCTGACTTGGTGCTGATTGGGAGGTCACCTTGGGTGAATCCGCCAGCAATGATGCAAGCTTATTGGAATTCCTAAAAATAAATTGGCAGCCACTGGTATCATTTTTATCGACATTACCAACAGGGTGCATACAGTTGTCATTTCGCACATTGATATTGTTCTTACTGGTATTGTCATCAAAGGTATGTTTGCTTTGGTCTGAACATATACTGACATTGTTCTTATTGGCAACAATAATATTATCGTACAAGCCTTGATCGTGACATACATTTGGTATCATTATTGCTGATGTTGGCGCTGCTATGCGGGCACAAGTTACGGTATACATTGACATTGCATTGACAGGCATTGCTGAGGTTATGTGGGCACAGGCTTTGGCATACATTCACATTGCATTTACTGATATTGTTGTTGTCAGGCCTGCACATATCATGATATTCATTGACATTGCCTTCACCCATCCCAACAGTGTTTACGGAACACCTACGGGGTGCCGTCTATTCTCCACCTTGGCCACCCAATGAGTCATTTTCGGCACTGACGCTATCACGGCTAAGCGAGGTGAAGCGTGCAGAGCTTGATGCTCTGCTAACTAAAGAAAAGGTCCTTCGTGCGACGAAGGACTCCCTGAAGACTGCTAAGAATCTTGGTAGTGGGGATGAGGGGGGCAACAGGTGGGGATGGATTCTCAGCTGAATTAAATAACTCCTTTCCTGGGACTTTGGCAGACAAACTGTTGACGGTTTATACAGAGGTCATTGAGAGAGGCGTGTTCCTGGAGTCCATGAGGGAGACCCTCATTGTTTTGGTACCGAAACCAGGGAAGGACCCTTTGAATGCCACCTCCTTCCAACCCCTTGCAATGTTAAATGTAAATCAAAAAATACTCAGCCACGTCCTGGAGGCACGCTTACTCATATACCTACTGAGGCTGGTCCATGTGAACCAATCAGTGTTCATTCCGCGCAGGGATACACTCTGTAACTAGCATTGTTTAGCACATGTAATGAACACCCCTTGCATAGAAAATGATCAATAAGCGCTGGCCTTTCTGGATGTGGAACGGGCCTTTGACTCTGTTGGCTGGGAAAATGTCTGGATAGTACTGGAGAGAATGGGACTTGGAATAAAGTACATCCAATGGATTAGGTTGTTTTAAATACAACTGGTAGCACATGTATGGACCAGGAAATATGTCTATGATAAGTTACTACTCCAGAGGAGTACACAGCAGGTGTGCGCATCGTCCCCCCCGCAGTTCGGCCTGGTGATAGAGTCCATCGCAGGTCGACTTCGCCAAGTGCTGCATGGCCGGGGATCCCTGTGGGCTTGACAGTTCATGTTGCCTCTCTCTATGCTGAAGACGCAATGACAGATCTACGTAAGCCTGCAGCATCTGTCCCAATCCTCCTAAATGCCATGAAGGTGTTTGGGGGATATCAGGGATACAATTTAATCATTCAAAATCTGCCTTGTTTCCACTTGGGTAAGTTGAAGGGGTTAGCCTGAGAATCGCTTCCAGAGTCAGGGCTGCCCTGAGAAAAGGAGAGTATTCGATATCTTGGGCTGCAAGTTGCACACGGGGCAAAACAATGTCATGATATAAAACTGGGTAATGTTATCGGAAATCTCTGTCCTTCCATTAACTTCTGGTATATGTTAAAACTTTCCCCAATGGGGCAAATAGCACTGATCAAAATGGTAGTGCTACCCCGCTGTTTGTAAGTGCTCCAGAGCATCATGTATGAGATTCCTCTATGGGTGTTTCGAGAATTAGATTGGCTCTTGGTGGAGCTTCTGTGGGTAGAGAAAGGATGCAGAGTATGATTGTCCACACTTAAAATGGAATGGGACAAAGAGGAGATGGATGTACCAGACCTTGAGCTATACTACTTAGCGGCTCAGTTGCAACATGTAGTCCGCTAGCTAGATGGGGGTGTTAACTGGGAATAGACTTTACTCGCTGGTACATATGGCAACCACAAACTAGGGGCCCTTCTGATGAGAGGTAAAAGAGTGCCTAAGACCCTAACACATGGTATTCCGGCTCTGGGAAAGAGACGTTCAGGGTGTAGTATGGAGAGCGGCATACATAACTGGACATCAGAATAGTGAGGGCCTTAGCACAGATAGCTCAGACTATGGCAGTTGACCTCTGGCTGGGCGGTGGATGTGCTTGGCTGTCTGATCTCTATTCCGCAGCTAGATTTATGACCATACATGATGCATTTGTGGCTTTTGGGTTGGGATCAGGACAGTTTCTCCAGTACACGAAAACTGCTGCCATGGGCTCTACAGGCTGATAAGCCAGTGGCACCCCTGAAGGTTGGGTATGCATGGAAGCCATTTTGCGATGACCCTCTTTTCACTAAGGAATGGACCAAAATGCATGGCGGAGTGCAAGAGGAATCGATCAATGCACGATTTATGTTTATACATTACAATATCATACACATTGCTTACCTTTCCCCTAAACAACTACATAAAATATATACGGCGAGGGACCTAGGGTGTCTGTGATGTAACTGTGTAATGACTGATTTTTATCATGTAGTGTGGAGCTGCCCTATTATTACGAAATTCAGGTTGGATATGTTAGAACAGCGCAACAGGGCCACAGGCTGGCCTGTCTCACTCAAGATCAAACAATGCCTACAGGGCCTTCTCGCTAAAAAGAAAAAGAAAAAACTAAGTAGAAAATTCTTGATGCTTGGACTAACCCTAGCTAAGAGATGCATTGCCATCAGATGGCTACCCCCCCTGATATCGGACTTGCCATGTGATTTACTGGAATGGGCGTGAAAAAAGGAGGTGCATATGAGAAAGGTGAGAATGGATGTGAAACTGGCAGATAATCTGATCTCCTGGGAAGCCATGATACAAGCCTTGACCGACCATCCTGATATCAGACCCCAGTGAGGGGCCTGTTGGAAAAAATAGCCTGCTTATGGCAAATAAGAAGTAGTAAGCTCACCAGGGATGTTGGTCTAAAGGCGGATGAATGTGGAGGATTAGCTGATCATATCTTTCCTATGAAGAAGCAGATGACAAATAAGTTAACTGGGGTTACTCTGGCTGAATTAGATGATGGAGCATGGGGAGGGGTGACTTTTAGTGTTCCAGGTTGAGTTTGTACTAATTGGTTGCTGTTAGTACGAATTGGCATGAGGCACCAAAGCAAAATCTTCAATATTATATCTGTGCTCCTATGACTGTATACTCAGATGTAACAGAATCCATGCCACGATTCTTATTGTACTCTAAGAAACGCCAATAAAAACATCCACAAAAAAAGATGTTTGGTGCACTCATAACTTTGCTGATGAAGATTCTACTTCGTATTAACATTCCAGCCAGAGAAATGCAAGATAGGACACCCGGTACTCTATCATGGAGTTTTCGTTATTATTCATTTGAGCAGAATATGTCCATCCATGTGCTAGATCCTGGAACACTTTGAAAACTGAAATAATTAAAATGCCTCAAACTAAAACAAAAAAATAGATCAATCAAGTCAGCTTTTTTTTTTTTTTTACAATATTTTCCTGGACCAGCCCTTAAAATTGGAAAACATTACAAATATCAACCTTCAAAAAATAACCATGCTACATTAAACTTAAAACATTTTAGAAATGCATTCAATCACAGCCTAAATATAAGGGACACTACAAAGCCCTATACATCAGCAATTTAGCAATGCACATTTATCAACTTAATCCCTTCGATGCTCATGACGGAGCGGTTCCGTCATTAGCATCGGTTGGGCTGTGCTTATGACGGAACCGCTCCGTCATGAGCACAGCCCCTGGGGGAAGCGCTGGCGCTCCCCCCCTGGGGCATCGATCTTGCCCCCACAGAGGGGAATGGCCCCCCCACGCTTCCCCATGACGTCAGCGCACACAGCGAGCGCCGACATTATCAGGAAGCGTTGGACGTGCTGGAATTCATTTCTTCCAGCGCATCCAACGAAGGAGGTACGTGTTTGCCTCCGGTGGGGCGGGGGGGGGGGGAAATTGGGATGCCTTGAGGCATCGGGGGAGAGGAAAGAGTATTTCCTCTCCCCTGATGTCTCAATGCTGGGCATTCCTGCTTCACGATCGCGCACAGTGTCGCGATCGTGGAGCAGGGATGCCCCACTAGACACCAGGGATGTCTTGGTAGCGTTAAGGAAGCGACCCCTTGGGCAAGGGTCGCTTCCTGGGGGCCCAAATTAATATTAAGACTTTTCTGCCCCCCCCGGGGGCAGATTGGTCGTTTATGTAGCCGTTTCTGATCCCAGGGTGGGCAGAAAAGCCCACTAGACACCAGGGATGTTATTTTTTGAGTAAAGGAAGCGACCCCTTGGGCGACGGTCGCTTCCTGGGGGCCCAAATATTTATCAAGACTTTTCTGCCCCGCCTGGGGGCAGATCGGTTTTTTGTGTAGCCGTTTCTGGTCCCAGGGGGGGGCAGAAAAGCCCACTAGACACCAGGGATGTTATTTTTTGAGTAAAGGAAGCGACCCCTTGGGCAACGGTCGCTTCCTGGAGGCCCAAATATTTATCAAGACTTTTCTGCCCCGCCTGGGGGCAGATCGGTTTTTTGTGTAGCCGTTTCTGGTCCCAGGGGGGGCAGAAAAGCCCACTAGACACCAGGGATGTTATTTTTTTGCGTAAAGGAAGTGACCCCTTGGGTAAGGGTCGCTTTCTGGGGGCCCAAATTTTTATTAAGACTTTTCTGCCCCCCCTGGGGGCAGATCGGTCTTTTGTGTAGCCGTTTCTGGTCCAAGGGGGGGGCAGAAAAGCCCACTAGACACCAGAGATGGTTTTTTTGCGTAAAGGAAGCGACCCCTTGGGCAAGGGTCGCTTCCTGGGGTCCCAAATTTTTATTAAGACTTTTCTGCCCCCCCTGGGGGCAGATCGGTCTTTTGTGTAGCCGTTTCTGGTCCCAGGGGGGGCAGAAAAGCCCACTAGACACCAGGGAATTAGTTTAAATAAAAATGGAAGTGACCCATTGGGCAAGGGTCGCTTCCAGGGGGCAATTTTTTTATAATATGTATTTGGCCCCCCCGCCCCGGGACAGATTAGCCTGTTTCTTTTTTCCTGCTTTTTTCTGCCCCACCTGGCACACAACCCGATTGACCATTTGGGTAGTAACATAGCATGTTATAATGTTTATTGTTAATTTTTTGTGAATTGCAATTGTAATGTTTTTTTTTTACTTTTTTGTTCTAGGTGAAGGCTTTTGCTCTTCCCAGTTTGCGGTTTCGTTACGGTGGTTCTGCTGTTTGTGTAGTTTGGTAAGAGACTTTTTTTTGTACAATGTAAATGTGTTTGATTTCTCTGCATGAATTTTTTTTGCAAATGGTATAATAATAGCAGAATGTTTGGTTTTTGAGTGTCAAAAACTGTTTGCATTTGTGCTCGATGTGTATTTTGTTGTCTTGTGAGTAATTTGTTTTTTTTTCTTCTTTCTAGTTGGATATCGTTGTTTTTTGCTGCGCACTGCAGAGTAGGTTCTGGTGAGTGTAGCTGTCTCTTGTAATTGAATTCTATAGTTTTTGAGTACATTGATCTTTGTGATAAAGGTACACATTTCTTTACTTACTTGGTTTGCACATTGTTGGTTGTTGTTGACTTGTTTGTGCAGTCTTCTATCTTAGTAAGTATAATGGCTAGCCACAGGATTACTGCTCAGCAGGTTGTTGGTTTGCTTTTTGAGTCTTCCTCTGACCATGGTTCAGAGACTGACTCTGCATCTGAGGCAGAGGAGGCCGGGGACGATTCTGGCAGTGAGTTTTCTCTCCATATGGAGTCATCGGATGATGAAGATACTCTTAGTGCGGATGAAGTGCCTGTGTTAGAGGAGGAGACTGATGTGCCGATAGTGCGACAAGAGGCATCTGGGCTGCAGCCTGGGGCTGCAAGGCTTCCCGTTGGTGTAGTGCGGCAAGAGGCTTCTGGGCTGCAGCCTGCGGCTGCAAGGCTTCCCGTTGGTGTAGTAAGGCAAGAGGCATCTGGGCTGCAGGCTGGGGCTGCAAGGCTTCCCTTTGAAAGTGATGACCTCTGGGTTGCCCCTGGCATGGTGCAGCCGGCATTGCCAGACTTTACTGGTGTTCCAGGGTGTAGAGTGAATACTGAAAACCTTTTGCCGATACATTTTTTTCAGTTGTTTATGGACGATGTGTTTTTGGCAGAGATTGTTGAGCAGACTAATTTGTATAACAGTTTTTGAGGGACAACAGTGCCAGTCTTAAGCCACACTCTAGAGCTACCCGGTGGACTCCCACAAATCGTGAAGAGATGAAGAAGTTCTTGGGTTTAACTTTTTTGATGGGCTTGCTAAGGAAGCCATCAATGTCTTCATATTGGTCTACTAGTCCCTTGATGGCAACTGCTATTTTTCCAGCAGTCATGAGTCGTGACAGGTATTTACTTCTGCTTCGGATGATGCTTTTGTAGTAGTAAATCTTTATTCGGTTATAAAAACAATAATAACCATTAAAGTACATAAAAAATATATATCATACACAATATACACTTTATAAAAAGACTGATTGTATTGATTAAAATTGATTCAATCTAGATTTACTCTATGTTTAAAAATACATTTTAAAAACGTGCTGACACTTTTAGTAATCAATGGGTTGTTCAGAAATTGCAAATACAACATGGCAATGCGACACCTTCTAAAACCCAGTGTTCTCAGCAAAGGGATTAGCCATAATTTACGGTGTATAGAGTAAAATTTACAGAACAATATCGTGTGCATTGTTGATTGTTCCGATAAATCATCACACGGACAAGCCATTGGGCCCTCTTTCCAGTTATAGTTTTTTGGAAAGGCAACAAGTCTATGGAAAACATTCAATCTGAATCGTGTCAATAGAAAGCGTTCAAATTGTGAATCAGCATAAGTCAAATACGGTTCCATTTCAAGTGTGGTCATGACTTTCAAGGAGTGCTGAGTGGATATTTTATTTATCTCCTTGCCCATCCTTAGTTCTTCCAAGTGGCTGAGGGCCCTTATTTTTAAATCTTTCTTGGAAATCTCAGCAATGTTTTGGGGATTAATATAATATTTATTAAGGCCCAAATCAGTAAGGAAATTTTTTACATAAAGCAGCCATTCTATTTTTCCCACATGTTCCAGGGACATGCAATCCGCCACTATCTCTTTTGTAAATAGATTCTTTGTTGAGGTCCAAATACGGCGCCATAACAAAAGAGGTTGAATTTTGGCCAGATCTTCAATATGGGAAAGGCCAAGTTCTGCATGACAGGCAAAAGTGGATGCCCGCTTGGCGGCCATCAGGAGAAATCTCGTAAATGTATTCTCTGCTATCTGCAGGGCATTGGTGTTTTTATGTCCCCACAGACCCGCCCCGTAAAGTGCGATGGAAAGACACTTTGCTTTATAAATGCGGAGGAGCTCTACCGGTGGCCGCTTTCCTAGCTTCTGGGAAAGTTTTATCAAGGCAATAATAGCTCGCAAAAGTTGATGTTTGCGGGCTTCAATGGCCGCTTTCCAGTTAAGTTTGTCGTCTGTCATCACCCCTAAGTATGAGTATTGGGAAGTCGAATCTACTTTCTCTTCGTCAAGGTAGATGGGCTTTTCCTTTTTTTCCCCCTTTCCTGCCACCATCACATACGTTTTTCTTATATTTATTTTAAGGTCCAAGGTACCCATGAATTTTGAGTATCTATCTAAAGCTTTCTGCAGCTCTCGCGGAGTACGTGCCAGTATTCCTGCGTCATCCGCGTAGAGGAGGGCCGAGACGGGGCGATTTTTTACTCGTGGATGGTCCTGGGCCCCTCTCAACATCTCGACCTCAAGATCGTTAGTATAGAGGGAGAAAAGAAAGGGGGCCAGTACACAACCCTGACTCACGCCCCTCTCCACATTAAAGAGTTCAGATAGCTCACCCTGCGTTCCAAAACGGACCCTTGATGAGGCGTTGGAATATAGAGCCCTAAGAAGATGTACAAGGGGAATATCTATGCCCATATTAGAGAGCACTGACCACAGTTTCGAGTGGGAAACGCAATCGAAAGCTGCGGAAAGATCGACATAGACCATATATAACTTTCCTTGCTTTGCTGATGCATATTTACCCATCAATAAAGCTAGGTTCAGGGCCTGTTCTGTTGTTCCAAATCCCTCTCGAAAACCGAACTGAATGTCAGATAGTACATTGTGGTCATCTGCCCACTCCTGTAGGCGCTGAAGGACCACTCTGCCTAGAGCTTTGCCAAGTGAGTCCAATAATGAGATAGGCCTATAACAGGTCACATCTTCCCTGTTTCCTTTTTTAAAAATAGGGACCATGATTGATTGGGACCAAGTTTTAATGAGACCACACTTCATTGTTGCATCGAACACTTTTTTTAGGATTAGAGCCCACAGATCTAAGTTGGACTTAAAAAAGTCCACTGGCACACCGTCTGGGCCGGGGGCTTTTCCGCTTTTACTCTTTTTTACCGCGTTTATGACTTCGTTTAGCTCAAAATTTAAAAGGATCGGGAATACACTTTCATGTGAGATCTGTTTATTTTCTTCGAGTGGGTCTTCCCCTACCACTTTACCAAATACTTTAGAAAAGTGGTTTGCCCATATTGGGCCCTCGATCACTACATCAACTTTCGGCAGATCGCTAGTGTCTGTCAAAAAGGGAGTCCTTACTACCTTCCAGAATTGTTCACTATTCCAGTTCCGGGAACTCTCATATAGTTGGTCCCAGAGCGCTTTTTTCAAATGTTTTTTCCTAGTTTTACATGCTAGACGATAGCACCTCCTTAAACCACGTATTTCCTCTTGATCTCGTAGAGGTTTTGTCAGCGCTTTTTTTAAAGATTTATGCGCCAAGGTGCATTCATGATCGAACCATCTTTTTTTCCTGGGCTTATTCACTTTTATATTACGGGTTAGAAAATCCTTTACTTTCTCCATGATTAAACTAAAATTTAGTAGAATCTCTTCTTCGGTGGTATCGCTCTCAAGACACTTCACTATTGCTGGATATGTCTCACGAACCACTTTGTTTGTCATGGCCACTGGATCAATCATTCCCCATCCTATGGCATAGCCATTTGTTCTTGCTAGATAGATATTATTCTGAGCAAGGGTTGTCATCATTGGATGTGAATTATATTGCCCCTGGTCAATGACCAAATCAAATGCCAGTGCAGTATGGTCACTTAAGGTATTTACTAACAGCCTAAAACTCTTAGCCTTACTTTCAAGTATTGCTGAGACCAGTATATAGTCTATTGTTGTTTCCCATCTCCTACCCAGATAGGTGGGCTGTACTTTGCCAGATACAATGTCAGTTTCATTTAAAATTACAAGTCCTAGTTCTGATAGCATTTCATTTAGGAAATCCCCCACTTTAGAGTGAGAGAAGTGGGACGTGTGTTTGTCTATTTCTTCTGCCATGCCACAGATGTTACTGTTTTTTGCCTCGCAGGGATGGTGATTAAAATCGCCACCCCAAACAATGCATGGTACGTCGGCTCCTTGCATTTTTTTTGTCTGGATAGAAAGTTTATTTCGAAGAGGCCCAAGTAAATTTAATCTCTCGCTTTCCGGGACATTGTCGTATGTATTCACTAAAATTATTGTCCCATTCTTCGGAAGTGAGAGTTTCAATATCTGGTAGTTGGAATGTAGGCTGAGCGATATTATTTTTAGCCCAATTATAGTATTTTTTATATATATCGTTAAACCCCCCTTTGCCCTACCATGAATGCCTGCCACTGCCGCTATAAAATGGGTTTTATAACCTAATAAATGCTCTTCATTTATGGACCATGTCTCCTGCAAACAGACAATGTGGTAATCTTGTATAAAATCCAGTAAACTCCCATCCCTTATTTTAGTTCGCAGTCCTGCGATGTTCCAGGACATCATTTTTATTATGTTATCGTCCTTTCTAGGAACTAAACATTTATTTGTGCAGGCTGCCTCTACTTTTGAGACATTCTCTGGGTTCTTTTTTGATTCATCAGCCAGGTACTTAGATCGATTACTACAAATTCTCCCACGAGTGGTAATATCGTGTCCTATATGCACTGTTTGGATGGGTGCTGGGGAGGAATTACTGTTTACCATTTCTTGTATTTCTACAATTTCTCTTTGGAGAATAGTGTCATTTTCAGTAGATTGACTTGGTATGTTCGGTCTTTGGACTCGTGCCTGCTTGGCATTAAGTCAATCTACATTCTCCAAACCACCCAGAACTGAGAAGCGATTAAAAGTGGGTATATTAAACCTCTGATGTTGGTTTACATAATCGCTCTGATAGAGTGGTTTTAATCGCTGGAGTGGGTATTGATTATTATTCGAGCTTCTCCAGAACTGGGGGTTAGACAAAAGATTATAAGCGTTTTGATGGGCAAATTGATGGTCTGCCTCCATCCAGTCTTGGAGAGAATTAGTTGCAGGATGAGGTCTAGGATGGGAGATCAGTTCTCGTGGATAAAAATAATTGATATAATGTGTGGAGATAACGTCTCCTCCTCTAGGTTCGTACCAGTCGCCGATACATCTAACGGCTCTGTGGTCCCTAAAGTTTACAATTATCACGTCCCCCTTCCTTTCTTTTGGTCTTGTACCCACCCAGCTCGTTCTTCTCACCATTACAATTTCCCCATTTATATGGGCAGGGAGAGGTCGATTTTGATTAAGCCAATAGATGGTTTTATTTTTTAACGCGTAATAGTCCTCCCTAGAACCATCTGATAATTCGGGGACCCCAGTCATGATAATCGTGTATGGGGCTGATTCTGGGGGTAGATCCACTCTTCTAGATAGTGCAATGGGTTGTTGAAGGGGGGGCTGTTCTTCATTTCCATTATCCAATGTGTGTGTTAATGAGGTACTACTTTTTCCCTTAAGGACATTTGTATTTTTGTTTTTATTATCTTCAACATTTCCTGTCGTTTCTAGTATGGAACTACTATCCATCCTTATCTCCCTATCATTTTCTGTGTTGTTCTTTGGGCACTTGGTTTTGCTTGTGGACACAGTTTTTTCCAGTGCTTTTCCAACAGATTTTTTGCCCATCGGGGTAAATGTTTTCCTTAAAGTGCCACTAGTTGATGGTTGTTCTAATAGAATGGGGGGAGAGGTGGAAGTGGTGGTTTTAGTCTGGGTTTTTAGATAATCAGTTAGGGTCAGGTTATTCCCTTTTATTTGTTTACCCAGATCGTCCAATTGTAGGGTAATCAATCTAGTCCTTTCAAAAAGGGGGAGTAAGAGGGACTTAACCATTGTCTCTATTTTCGTGAGTAATTCGGCCAAAGGGTCCTCGTCAGTGGCTAGCCCTATTGTATTAATACTTGTGAGGGGATTTTTTATCGTCGTTGGGTCAGTAAGGATCGAGGGTTGTACTTTGGATTTGGTCTTCTGTTTTTTCGCCACCAATGGTGTCGCAGAGGCACCTTGCCTCTTTCTTAAAATGTGTTTAATCTCGAGAGGCCCTATTGACGGTGCGGGGGAAATTGCTAGGTTCGGGGAATCTGACAGTCCTGATATAGATGAGCCAATTGTGTGGTCAGCAATACTAGCCGTAACTGAGGTATTTGTCTGTAAAATTATTTCGTCATTCTCAGGGATAGAGCCTACACCCTCACTCATTGTCTCCGGGGAGAGTACTTTTCCAATTTGGCCAAGTGAAGAGCGTTTGCCCGTTAACAAATCAAGGGATAGGCGTTTCTCCGTATCCGCAATTTCCTTCTCCAGAACTGTAGTAACACGTTTAAAAAACTGATCTATTGTGCCAGAGACAGGACCATTAAATGTATTAACGGTTAGAGTGCGTGATTTGCCAGCGTCTAGTGGCATATTTGCGGACTATGGACAAATACCAAAGGGACTCAAGAAACAAATAAATAAGTTCGAATTATCAGCAATACAAGGTCCAGAGAATCAGAGTAATTGTGGCAATATTGTCACATAAGTCTTACCGGGCCGTAGGAGTTAGGGGAGTGACCCGTCCCGTCCTCGCTCGTCCTCGAACGGCCTCAAACGGCCCGCCCTTTGCCCGGGCTTAGCCCCGGGCGCTCCCGCGCGCTTCCGCGCAGCGGGAAACTGTGTTCGTAGAAATAGGGAGGTGCTTGAGCAAGGGGGCGTGGCGGCCAGGGAGAGCAGCCCAGGTGTTGATGATTGGGGTTGAAGGGACTCCTGGGCAATGGAGTCCCCGCTGCTCGCAGCCCCGGTCCAGGTAGGTTTTTCCCCCAGATGGTAGGCAGCCCCGTCCAGCAAGCTCCCGCGCTGTGTTGGCGCGCTGCGGGACCCGCGCAGCGGGTCCGGCGAGTTGCTGACGGCAAGAACAGGGACAGCAAGATTGTGCAAGGCAGTCCAGCGTCGATCCTGAGGTCTGTAGATTATCTTTTGTTGATAATGGTTTAGCGTTGCCACGAGATCACCCTGAGTGTGACCGTCTTTTTAAGATTAGGCCTGTCCTTCATCACTTTGTTGATCGATTTTCTGAGATCTATGCTCCTGGGAAAGAAATTGCAGTGGATGAGTCTTTGGTGTTGTTCAAGGGCCGCTTGGTTTTTAGGCAATACATTCCTAGTAAGAGGGCACGCTATGGAATTAAGCTGTATATGCTGTGTGACAGTTGGACTGGATATGTCTCTAATTTCAGGGTGTACACCGGTAAGGAATCCAGGATTAACCCCCCTGGTTGTCCGTCCACTTTTGGAGTGACTGAGAAAATTGTTTGGGAACTTGGTAGAGGATTTTTTAACAAAGGCCACCATTTATATGTAGATAACTTCTACACTGGTGTGCGGTTGTTCAGGGAATTGGCCAAAGTGGACACTGTTGCTTGTGGCACAATCCGCTCTAACCGTAAAGGTTTCCCAAAAGAACTTGTTTGTCAAAAGCTTGTGCGGGGACAGTGCGTTGCGTTGCGAGGAGCTTCTTGCTGTGAAGTTTTCAGACAGGAGAGATGTCTACATGCTGACTAACATCCATGATGAAAGCACTGCACCTGTGACTGTTTGGGGTCAGGTCGCTGAAGCGCGCAAACCTGTGTGCATTTTAGACTATAATAGGCACATGGGTGGTGTTGACAAGAGTAGATCAGAGGTTGGAACCTTACGCTGCTCTTCGTAAGGCTTACATTTGGTACAAGAAGTTGGCTATCCATCTTTTCCACTTGGCAACCTTTAATGCTTTTGTTGTGTTCCAGGATTCTTGCCCTGAGTCAAAGATGACTTTTGCTAAGTTTCAGGAGTCTGTAATAGGCAGCCTTGTTGTAGTGGAACAGGCAAGTGTTCCTAGAGTTGGAGTGGTGGAGGATGTTGCTAGATTGAGAGATCGCCACTTTCCTGATCACATTCCTCCCTCACCCTCAAAAGATTTTCCCAGTAGGAGACGTAGAGTCTGTTGGCGAAGAGGTACGCGGAAGGAGATTCGTATGTACTGCCCCGACTGTCCTTCTAAACCTGGGCTATGTGTCCCTGCTTGTTTTAGAGCGTACCACACGCAAAATAATTTTTGGGAGCATTCATGAGTGGTAAAGTGAACTGCCTGGTCTGTACTCTTTTGAAAATTTGATTCTGTTTCAAGGTTGGGGTTAGTGCAATGTATTTAGTTGCTAATTTTGTGTTTGTAGATTTGTATCTATTTGCGATTTGTTTGTGTTTTTATTTTTGTCTAAAAAAATCCTAAATGTGATGGCAGTGTGTGTAGGCTGGCGCTTGGCTGTTGGTGTGTGTGGACTGGCACTTGGTTGGTGGTGTGCGTGGAATGGTGCTTGGCTGGCGGTGTGCGTGGACTGGTACTTGGCTGGCGGTGTGCGTGGACTGGCGGTGTGCGTGGACTGGTGCTTGGCTGGTGGTGTGCGTGGACTGGAGCTTGGCTGGCGGTGTGCGTGGAATGGTGCTTGGCTGGCGGTGTGCGTGGACTGGTACTTGGTTGGCGGTGTGCGCGGACTGGCGGTGTGCGTGGACTGGTGCTTGGTTGGTGGTGTGCGTGGACTGGAGCTTGGCTGGCGGTGTGCGTAGACTGGCGATTGGCTGGCGGTGTGCCTGGACTGGCGATTTGCTGGCGGTGTGCCTGGACTGGCGCTTGGCTAGCGGTGTGCGTGGACTGGTGTTTGGCTAGCGGTGTGCGTGGACTGGCGCTCTGCTAGCGGTGTGTGTGGACTGGCGCTCGGCTGGCTGTGTGTGAGTAGTGACTTGCTGCTGGTCACTACACACACTGCTAGCTGAGTGCCACTCCACGCAATCCATCAGCTTGTGTAGTTGCTGTGTCAGGAATGTGGGCGTGTGAAAGTGATGGGCCCTTGAATGGCGCTGTGTGCTGGTGTGAGTTTTGTTATGTGATGGGCCCGCGGCTGGCGGTGTGAATGGTTTTGCATGTCTCACACGTATGAAAGGTGTATGAATGGCCTGTAAAGAGGTTGGTGCCTTGTCGTGACTTTACAGCTCACGAGCTGTGAGTCAATGGTTCAGCTTCTCGCCCTTTCAATTATTAACAGTGCATTTCATTTTTGTGAAATCACTTGGTAATACAATTGTATACCATCCCTCACCCTCGTGCCAAATCCAACCAGTATGTGTGTGTGCTTGAGGATTAGATGGCTGTGCAGTAATATTTGTCTTTCTGAAGCAGGGTGTACCTTGTCTCTTTTTGTGAATTTTGTAATGTGTTGCTTTTGTGCCTGGTGGTGCGAATGGTCTTGTTTGTATCACGTATGAAAGGTGTGTGAATGGCCTATAAAGTCGTTGGTGCCTTGACGTGGCTTTACAGCTCACGAGCTGCGAGTCATTGGTTTGGTTTTTTGTGAATTTAATTATTGACAGTGCATTTAATTTTTGTGAAATCTCTTGTTAATAAAATTTAATACACTGAACCATGACTCGCCCTCGTGCCAAATCCAACCAGTATATGTGTGTGTTTGAGGAATAGATGGTTGTGCAGGAATCTTTGTCTTTAGTTTCTCTGCCAAGGTGTACTTTCCATGTAAGAATAACCCACCAACTGTAGATATTGTCGTAAACCCGTGGGAGTTCATGGTGATGTCTCTCTTGTGAATTCAAAAAGTTTTTTTATCCCCAATGTCCTGCAAATCTCAAAATGTCTGTCACATTTTCATTGCAATATTGTTCCAAAATTCTCACGCTGTAGAAACAAACCAATAATTATGTCTAAACAATCTGGATTTGCAAGGGGGGTCACTTGGGTTTTTGGCCTGGTGCTCGGCGGCCATCTAGGGAAACCTACCAAACCCATACATTTCTGAAAACTAGACACCCAGCGGCTTCCAGGGAGGTATGGCTTGAGTGGATCCCCCAACGTTTCCTTACCCAGAATCCCTAATATTAGCTGAAAAAATCACTTTTTTCACACATTTTGGTGTGGGAAAGTTGTGGCATCACCGGGCTCACACAAATTTACCACCACCCAGCGCTCCCCCAGGTCTCCCGGTAAAAATGGTGCCTCACTTGTGTGGGAGGCCCAAGTACCCGCATACCGATTTTTCCATGTATACATTTTCCCACAATAATTGCTATATACCCGGAACATAATAAAAAACCATTACAAAATGCTGCTCAGTTTTTTACTCTGGGTTCGTTGGGCTCTTGGTGAACCTATATCCCCACAACCAGGAAGGTCCAGCGGATGTAACGGTACATTGCTTTCAAAGAGATGTCATAATTAGAAGAAGTTACAGGTGAAAACGTTGACACAAAAGGCTGCTTTTTTCAACTAATTTTTAATTTTTCCTATATTTAACTGTTAGTTTCCATAAAGAAACCTTGATGGATCTACACAAATGACCCCTTGCTAAATTCAGAATTTTGTCTACTTTTCAAAAATGTATAGCTTTCCAGGATCCATTATTGCTTTTGTACCCATTTCTACCATTAACTGGAAGGAGGTTGATAGCACAAAAAATAGCAAAAATAGGGTATGTCCCAGAAAAATGCCAAAACTGTGTAAAAAATGTTGGATTTCTGACAAAAATCTGTCATTCCATAAAAGCTGGAGAAATGGTGATTTTAGCCCCACATACCCTTTTTTGATACCATTTGCAGAGAAAAACCCAGACGCTTTCATTTACAGCCAGTTTTTCCCCTTTTTCACAAAAAAACAACATTTTGCTGTATTTTGACTCATTTCTGGGAACCCTCTAGGAGAATCCACAAACCCTGGGTACCTTTAGAATCCCCTCTCTTATAATATCTCGGAAACGAGTGGGGGTCAAAGGGAAAAAGTTTACAGACTCTAATAGTTGTGAAATCCCCAAATCAACATTATAATATACTAGAACAACTATGAGTCTCATACAATTGAAGACCTTGACACAAAAATAAAGGTGATGCTGAAAACCAGTAAAGCTGTGAATTCAAGTATGCATATGTGTATGTATGCATAGGTGTAAAAATTCCCATCATCAACCTCAAGAGGTTAGCTTCATCATCTGGGAGTGAAGGACTTAAAAGAGTACCATCTTCTACTTGGCAATTTGTAGATCTTGGTCTCTTATGTGTCCCAAGCCAGTAGCTGGTATATTGTTGTTGTTGAATGATGGAAAAGTGTGATAGTTGCAGTACTCGTGAAACGTGATGGTGTAAGAGTGCTGGATACCTTTAGAATCCCCATGATGTTGGAAGAAAAGGACGCAAATTTGGCGTGGATACCTAATGTGGTCAAAAAGTTACAGGGGCCTAAGCGCGCACTACCCCAAATAACCCAAAAAAGGCTTAGCACAGGAGGGGAAAAGGCCTAGCAGCGAAGGGGTTAACAGGCTACAATTTAGTAAATTTGCATATATATCTATATAACATCCTTTCTGATCACAGTGCTAGAAATGAAACAAAGTTTGGAGTGAAACTACTTTACGAACGCACCATGAAATACAACAAATTGCGACAGAAAAATTATGTGAGGGGTTGGTTTACTCATGTACAATATAATAAAGCAGCCTCAGTGATTATAATATAAATTATTTGAAAGCTGTGCCTACCTACTTTTTCTGAATCTAGATTATGATGCATACCGTACAAGTGTTTCATGATTTCTTTGCTGATAATACTGACACAGCAAGCGCCTACTCTGGGATGCATCTTCCCATATTTTAACAATCCCAAAAAGGTACATAACAGATTAGGATAAATTACTTACCTGTAATCCTACTTCTCTTCCAGGGGTATCCTAATCAAAGTCATAAGCACTGATTAACCCCGCCCATGCAAGGGGACCCCGGAAAACTATAAAAAAATATATATATGAAAACATATATATCCAGCTCTATATATATACATTTATCATTTTTCCACACATCATGGCAGCCTCCAATAAGACCAAAAGGCTAATCAATGCATGGTCGAACACTGTTTTTGCCACCGTATTATACCGTATTATATAGAATATAAACAGGAGGAAAAGTATCACTTGAACTCTCGTTAATGAGTAGAATCCAAAAACTCCCTCTGCAAAACAGCAATCATTATTAGCCTATAGGCTGCATTGAAAAACACTAGCATAGAAAATGAAAGCAATTGTAAACATAAAAACTGGCACCATGCTTTTAAGGCAGCCATGACCCCCAGCTTCCAATCATGCCTCAAGCTCTGACTAATTTTTACTTTTTGTCAATAATTTTATCTTTTATTAAAGACTTTTTACCTTGACTTTTTGTCAATAAATTTCACTTTTTAGGTTTTGGATTCTACTCATTAAAGAGAGTTCAAGTGACACGTTTCCTCCTGTAGTCTATATTCTATATTATATGGTGGCAAAAATAGTGTTTGTCAGTGCATTGATTAGCTTTTTTGTCTTATTGGAGGCTGCATTGATATGTGGAAAAATTATATATGTATGTATATATATATATATATATATATATATATATATATATATATATTCACAAAAAATCCTTGACGAAATCCAAGCCACTTTTGGATCGGCGGGCACACGGCGGGGTAGCCAGCCCCGTAAATCCAAACAATTCCTGGCACACAACTCCTCATACGGCGAGGAAGAAACAGTGCCGCGGCCTCGATATTTGCTCAGTGTGTTTTATTTGGCAACGAAGAACTGACCTAACTGTCATCTGTGGTGCATGGTGGGAGCAAGGGCTCCTGGAGGTCTTAAAGACACAGTGTCCAGGTTCTTGAAATCCTTAAAGGCAGGGTGCCAGTTGTTTATTTGATACTGTGATGTGTTTTCATCTATGCAGCCTATGGGCTAATTGCCTGCTATCACTTGCCTTTTTCTCTGAAAATAAAGGAATGTGTTGGAACACTTTTACAGTGTATATTCTCTGTTACAGTATTTATATATGAGGTTATTTTCTCTTACTGAAAAACCCATGTAACTTTGGCATATTAGCCTATTTGAGATTTATTACGCTGCATGTTTTTATTTATGTATATGTATATGTTTGGGCGGTACTCCGTACTTTTTTTACCAAAACATACACATATATATGTATTGTTGTACCAAGGCGGTCGTTCGGGGGGTTTGTATATCGTCCACCGCCGGAGGACTTTGCTGAAAGACATTGAAGGAGCGGAGGCCCGACTGCGTACGGCCGAACGCGCGCATCAGGAGGGAGAGGATGAGCTGGCCGCGGTCGTCGAGGCGCGCGAGGGAGTGGCGGTGCGGGTGGAGAAGCTCCGTTGCTTTGATTAGAAGGACTACCTCACCCGGGCACATGCGGAGAGAGATAAAGTGGGTTCCCTCTTGGCCTGGTTGGCATCCCCGACGGCCCGGGGTGCCCCGATACTCTCGCTGGTCGCGGCTGGGGGGACCTCGGTCTACTCTCAGGCAGAGATAAATAAGCAGTTCTCTAGTTATTATGCAGGGTTGTACGACAGCACCATGCAGGGGGTACCTGACGGCTTGCATGAATACCTATTGGCGGCTCGGCTGCCCCGGTTAGACCCAGAGCACGGAAAAGACCTGGGGGATGCCATATCGCTGGGCGAGATCCGCGCCGCGATCAAGCATATGGCCCGGCGAAAGACCCCGGGGGCGGATGGTCTGCCTGTCGAGTTTTATGCGGCGTTCACGGAGTTGCTGGCTCCGCAGTTGCAAGCCCTTTACAGTGAGGCGTGGCGCGTTGGGTGTTTGCCCGCTTCCGCCCGGGAGGCAATCGTGGTACCTTTGCTGAAAACCGGAGGGGATGCTAGTGCCCGCACGGCGTACCGCCCGCTCTCCATGCTGACGGTGGACTACAAAATCCTGAGTAAGGTATTGGCTTCGCGCCTGTTGTCCCATATGACGGCCCCGATCCATCCAGATCAGGCGGGCTTTATTCCCCGGCGTAACACGGCCACTTCGATCCGACGCTTGCTGCGGGTGATGGAGGTAGACCAGGACGAATTCCCAGAGGCCTTGACACTGTCGGTCGACATAGAAAAGGCCTTTGACAGTGTAGAGTGGCCTTACCTGTATCGAGTGTTGCGGGCGTTTGGCCTAGGGGACGGCTTTGTGCGCTGGACCACCTTGCTCTATAGCGATGCTACGGCCCGCGTGAGAACGGGAGCGACGATATCGGCCCCCTATCGAGTGCGGCGGGTGACGAGGCAGGGCTGCTCCCTATCCCCACTGCTGTTCGCCTTGGCCATTGAGCCATTGGCGGCGCATGCCAGACTGGGACGCTCCTATGCCGGAGTGCAACTAAGGGGAGAAGCCCACTACATTTCCCTTTGTGCGGATGATCTGCTGATGTTTTTGGCAGACGCAGCTGACGCGCTGCACAGAGCAACCGCCTTATTGGAGGTCTTCGGCCGCCTGTCAGGGCTCAAGGTCAACTGGGGCAAGACATGTTTGTTCCCGTTGTTGCCAAGGGGACAGGCCCCCCAGTCGCTGGGAGCGATACGATGGGAGGGCAGCTGCCTGCGTTATTTGGGGGCTAATATCTACCACTCCCAGCCTGACTTGCTGGAGGGGAATGTCGGCAGAGCCATTCGGGGCTTGCGGGGTAGCATAGGGTTTTGGAGTACGCTCCCACTTTCGTGTGCTGGGAGGGTAGCGTTACTGAAGATGGTGGCGTTGCCACGCCTCCTATATTTTTTTCGCACCCTGCCCATATGGATACCAGCATCGTGTTTCGAGCGGCTTCGTGCGCTATCTGCGGGCTTCATTTGGGGCTCGGGATGGCGGCGGGTGGCGTTGACCACCTAGCGGCGACCGAGAGCGGAGGGGGCATGGCAGTCCCGGACTTTGAATGGTATTATCTGGCGGCTCAACTCCAATGGCTCACACAGGTGGTGGCCAGGGAATATAGAGGCCCGGAGGTTCCCCGGGGCAGGCTGATTCCGCGTCATGTACTCGCCTTCATAGTCTTCCAGCAGAAGATGGACCTTGCTCAACTCACTCTGGAGGAGCGCACCCTTAGGTTGTGCTGGAACCGGTGTCAGAAGAGGGCCGCCGCGGATCACCCTTATGCCCCGGAAATCCCCCTGGGCATGTGCACGGCGCTCCCGCACGGGGGCGATTGGTCGGGATTAGCCGTTTGGGAGGAGCTGGGCTTACAAGTAGTGGGCGATTTATTCAGGGAAGGGGTGCTGCTGCCCTTCCAGGATTTGCAGGACTCTTATGGGCTTCCACGGGGAGATTATCTTCTTCACGCAGCCCTCGTAGCGGGCCTACAGAGACATTGGAATATGGGGCTCTCGGAGCCGCCGGTTGCCACGGGCTGTCAATACGTAGTTATGGCGGCGGGGACGTCCAAGGCGATTACCTGTCTCTACCGCAGACTGTCGACGGCATGCCTGCAGCCCCTGGACGCGTTGAGGGCTAAATGGGAAGCGGACCTCGAGAAGCCCATCCCTGAGTCGATGTGGTCCACATTGGTGCGGCGGGCCTGGAAGAGAACGCGTAATGCCCGGTTCCAGCTGGTTCAGTTTTTTACCCTACACAGGGCTTATCTGACGCCGGTTAAGATATTGCAATATTTTGGGGGTACGCACTCTCAGTGCCCACGTTGCGGGGGGGATGGAGCTGATTTTCGCCATATGTTTTGGTCCTGCGCGCAATTGGGTGACTACTGGGAAGAGGTTATGGACTGCCTGAATCGGGTGATGGACCGCTCTATCGCTCCGGAGATGGGGGCCTGCCTGTTGCTTTCGTTTCCCAACACTCGCCGCACGAAGCTTACTAGTAAGTTCTACGACTTAGGGTTGATCATGGCCAAGAGGGAACTGACCATGCATTGGAATTCACGGGTGGGGCCTAGCTTTAGGAGGTGGAGGACGGCGTTCGCGCGATGGGCAGGCGCAGAGGGCACCCTCCGGTTGCAATTAGCTCTTAGGAGGGACGACGACAAAGCACTAGCGACGGCCCGGGCATGGGAGGCGCTGGTGGTGGAACTTCAGGGGCTGATGTCTGAAGCAGAGGGCGACGGGAGTACGTCTGATCGACAGGAGGAAACGGTGAGCGGGGAGCAGGGGGGTGCACAGGTCGCATGAGGTGTGGTTAGGCATGGGGGAAAGCCTTAGTTGCCTAGGGAAGGTTTGAGCACTCATACACGATTCATGGAGCTGGGTGGGGCGCATCAGGACGAGGGCTGGCAGAGGGAGGCACACTGACAGGGGGTGGGGAGGGAGGGGGTGGGGGAGAGCTCTGCGCAGGATGGGTGACTTTTCTTTTGTACACTTGATGTCACGGTTTCGTATAAACTCTCTGATGGGGGATGGAGGGCGTTGAGCAATTGTATTGTGTGGTTGCTTTGAAAATAATAAAAAAATGTTTTTAAAAAAAATATATATGTATTGTTGTATATGCTTCGGGGTCCCGCACGTGGTCGGGGATTATTCAGTGCTTATGACTTTGATGAGTATACCCCTGGAAGAGACCTAAGATTACAGGTAAGTAACTTATCCTTACCTTTAATCCTAGTTC
The DNA here is from genome assembly GCF_964204655.1 of Triturus cristatus. Taxonomy (NCBI): domain Eukaryota; kingdom Metazoa; phylum Chordata; class Amphibia; order Caudata; family Salamandridae; genus Triturus; species Triturus cristatus. Next base: position 1,190,683,611 of record NC_140592.1, read on the forward strand.
TCTTCCAGGGTATACTCATCAAAGTCGTAATCAACCCTCCCTCCACCCCAGACGAGTATTGACAGCATAGTTATGTTTTTTGCACATTAGGTCCTGGTTCCTATATGTTAGTACACCATAAAAAAGAACTGACCTAACTGTCACCTGTGGTGCATGATGGGAGCAGAGGGCTCCTGGAGGTCTTAAAGGCAAGGTGTTCAGGTTCTTGGAATTCTTAAAGGCAGGGTGCCAGTTTTTTAGTACTGTGATGTTTTTCCATCTATGCAGCCTATGGGCTAATTGCCTGCTATTACTTGCCTTTTTCTTTGAAAATAAAGGGCTGTGTTGGAACACTATTGCAGTGTATGGTCTCTGTTACAACATTTATATGTGAGATTATTTTCTCTTAATGAAAAACCCATGTAATTTTGGCATATCAGCCTATTTGAGGTATAATAGGCTGCACGTTTTATTTATGTATAAATGTATATATGTATGTTTTGGAGGTACTATGTACTTTTTACATAAACATACACATTTATATGTATTTTTGTATATGTTCTGGGGTCCCGCACCTGGGCGGAGATTATTCAGTGCTTATGATTTGGATGAGTATACCCCTAGAAGAGAACTAGGATTACAGGTAAGTAACGTATCCTTCCAGGGGATCCTCATCAAAGTCATAAGCACTGACTATTCCTGCCCATGCGCGGGGACCCCGCAAAACTATAAAAAGAATTATATATGAAAACATATATGTACAGCTATAGAGATATATATATATATATATATATTTATATATATATATATGCAAAAAAACGTCCTCCTTCGAACAAGACAAGGAGACAGGGCAGGGCTCCAAGGTTGCAAAGTTCAAAGTTTCCTTCTGTTTATTGTGTCCCTCCCCCTGAAGTAGCTTGGGGCACACCTGCACCAATTCTTGTCAGAGAACACTCGACCAGTTCATAGTTGTGGACTGCAGATCCCATCATGCAGTTGGTTCGCAATATGGACGAGTGTCTCTTACAGACTGATTTTTCCCTCCTCAAGGTGAGTGGCTGAAGAATGTTCGGTTTGAATTTGTAGCACTGTGCTGGGCAACAAGCGATTCCTGAGTCCTGCGCTTCCAACCTCACAATCCCGCTGTTGGCAGAGCTGTGGAGACGGTGGTAAAGTAACTCCGTCTCTCCGTGTAAGTCACGGACTGTCTACTGGCAGCAAGAGCCTCTGCCTCCATCGGATGCAAGGCGGTTCCGGTTGAGCCACTGTACTGAGAACACTTCTGGAAAGGTCCCCTTTGCGTGACACTGGTACACGCTAATATGCAAAAAACATCCTCCTTCGAAAAAGACAAGGGGACACGGCAGGGCTCCAAGGAACCATTTATTCAAATTCACTGGCATTACGCGTTTCGGCGGTAGCCTCTTCAGGTGCCACTGATGTTACAAAGTTCAAAGTTTCCTTCTGTTTATTGTGCCCCTCCCCCTGAAGTAGCGTGGGACACACCTGCACCAATTCTTGTCAGAGAACACTCGACCAGTTCATAGTTGTGGACTGCAGATCCCATCATGCAGTTGGTTCGCAATATGGACGAGCGTCTCTTACAGCCGGATTTTTCCCTCCTCAAGGTGAGTGGCTGAAGAATGGTTGGTTTGAATTTGTAGCGCTGTGCTAGGCAACAAGCGATTCCTGAGTCCTGCGCTTCCAACCTCACAATCCCGCTGTTGGCAAAGCTTTGGAGAAGGTGGTAAAGTAACTCCGTCTCTCCGTGTAAGTCACGGACTGTCTAGTGGCAGCAAGAGCCTCTGCCTCCATCGGATGAGAGGCGGTTCCGGTTGAGCCACTGTACCGAGAACCCTTCTGGAAGGATCCCCTTTGCGTGACACTGGCACATGCTAATATGCAAAAAAACATCCTCCTTCGAAAAAGACAAGGGGACACGGCAGGGCTCCAAGAAACCATTTATTCAAATTCACTGGCATGACGCGTTTCGGCGGTAGCCTCTTCAGATGCCTCCGATGTTACAAAGTTCAAAGTTTCCTTCTGTTTATTGTGCCCCTCCCCCTGAAGTAGCGTAGGGCACACCTGCACCAATTCTCGAGAACACTCGACCAGTTCATAGTTGTGGACTGCAGGTCCCATCATGCAGTTGGTTCGCAATATGGACGAGTGTCTCTTACAGCCGGATTTTTCCCTCCTCAAGGTGAGTGGATGAAGAATGGTCGGTTTGAATTTGTAGCACTGTGCTGGGCAACAAGCGATTCCGGAGTCCTGCGCTTCCAACCTCACAATCCCATATATCCAAACAATTCCTGGCACACAACTCCTCATACGGCGAGAAAGAACCAGTGCCGTGGCCTCGATATTTGCTCAATGTGTTTTATTTGGCAACGAAAACACCTGGTGCGTTTCGAGTTACTTTACTCCTTTCTCACGGGACAGTTAGGTCAGTTCTTTTTTACAGTGTCCTAACATAAAGGAATCACGGCACAAGGTGCAGAAAAGATACTATACTGTCAATACTTATCCAGGGAGGCGAGAGGATTGCTTATGACTTTGATGAGTATACCCCTGGAAGAGAACTAGGATTACAGGTAAGTAACTTATCCTTCTCTTCTAGGGGATACTCATCAATAGTCAAAAGCCCATACCCACTTTCCCGCGGACAAGCAACAGCATAAATAGAACACAGGAAACATTTCAAGGATGAATTAACCAAACAGATTTCTTAACGAGGCTTGCCCAAACTGAGCATCTCCCTGTGTGTCAGAGTCTAAACAGTAATGGCTAGTGAAAGTGTGTACTGATCACTATGTGGCTGCTTTACGTATCTCTGCAATAGGAACATTCCTAAGGAGAGCTGTGGTCGATGCTTTCCCCCTGGTAGACTTGGCCTTAGGTTTGCCTGGAGGGCTCTGTTGGCTAGTTGGTTGGACAACGATACACAGGACACTATCCACCTAGAGATAGACTTTTTGGAGGCTGCAGAACCTGTATTTATGGAATCCTAATTTATAAACAGTCGGTCTGACTTTCTCAAGGACTTTGTTTTGTCTAAATAGAACTTCAGAACCCTCTTGAGGTCCAGAGAATGAAGGGACCTATCCGGAGGATTTGAAGGGTTCGGAAAGAATGTGGGGATTGTCTGATTAATATGGAAATCCGAGACCACTTTAGGTAAGAAACTCGGATGTATTCTTAAACCACTCTGTTTGCATGAAAAACAATGTAGAGCTCTTTACAACAGAACACCTGGATCTCACTCACTCTGCGAGCAGAGGTAATAGCCACTAAAAAAGCGGCCTTCCATGCCAAATGTTGTAAAGAATCTCTGTGAATAGGCTCAAACGGAGCACCCATCAGTTTAGCAAGAACAATGTTGAGCTCCCAAGGTGGAGATGGAGCCCTGATCGGTGGGTAAACATTTCTTAATCAGTCAAGAAAATCTTTGTCCACAGGAATTTTGAAAAAGAAAAGTTGGGGACTTCCTATATGCTGTGATAGCTGCAAGATGAACTTTAATAGATGCAAATTGAAGACCAGATTTGGCCAAATGCAGCAAATATGGTGAGATCACCTGCTCCTGACCCCGGACGGGATCATGACCATTGTTCATGCACCATAAGTAAAAACGCTTCCACTTGAAAGCGTACGATTTTCTGGCGGAAGGTCTCTTGGCTTCTTTTAGTATGTTCATACATTCCGAAGTCAAATCTAGCTGTACGTATTGGAGAACCTCAGGAGCCATGCCGTCAACCGTCAATCGTAGCGATGAGAGATTGGGGTGAAACACTTTCCCTTCGTTCTTGGACCGTAAGTCTGGACGACATGGTAACCTCTTGTGTGGAACCTCTGATAGCTGAAGCAGGTCCAGGTACCTCCACTGCCAAGGCCATTCTGGGGCTATCAGTATCATGTTGGTGTTGGCCCTGTGGAACTTGTTGATCACTGTGGGAATCAACGGAATTGGTGGAAAGGTGTACAGTAATGTCTGAGACCATTTTATCAAAAGGACATTCCGCCAAGAACCTGGTTGGTGAAACCTGGATGCAAAGACGGGGGATTTTGCGGTTACCGCATCTGCAAACAGGTCGATGTCTGGTACTCACCAATTTTGGAAAATGTTTTAAGTGATCGTCGTTGAGTACCCAGTCGTGAGCTTCAACAGAGTCCCGGCTTAGGGCATCCGCCTGGACGTTGAGAGTTCCCGGGAGATGAATCACCACAATGGTTAAATCTCTAGCGAGAAGCCATTTCCAGATGGTCTGAGGCTCCAGAGACAGAGGCCTCGACAGGGTACCCCCCTGTTTGTTCGAGTAATGCATAGCTGTGGTATTGTCCGTTTGAATTAGTGAACGAGACTGGAACGAAGGGAGCAATGATTTGAGAGCTAAGTGTAGGAGGTTGATATGATAGCCTTGTTCTGTCTCTGACCAGAGCCCTTGAACTTGAAGAGGACCCATATGAGCCCCCATCCTTGAAGTGAAGCATCCGTGACAATCATCTGAGTAGGAGGGTCCTGGTGAAAAGGAACTCCCTTCAGTAAATGGGATTGTTTCATCCACCATTTGATGGAATCCTTGGCCGATTGAAGGAGAAGCACAAGGTCCTCCCAGCGACCCGATATCTGCATCCACTGGTCCTCCAGAGATTGTTGCAGTGGATGTTTAACCTGGCGTTTGGTACAATGAAGATGCATGATGCCATTGATCCCAGCAGCGATGACACTTGCCTGACTCTGGGATGCTGCTTGTGAAGAAGATTTTGACATTTCTCGGTGATTGAGGATAACCTCTCCTCTGAAGGACACACGCTTGCCTTTGCGGTATCCAGGGAAGCACCCAGGTAGTAGATCCTCTCAGTCGGGTTGAAGATCAACTTTTTGTAGTTGACATGAAGACCCAATTTGTTCAGTATTTGAAGGCAGTATGAGAAATGACTCTGAAGCAGAGTAGGTGATGAGCTCTTCAAGAGCCAAGCGTCCAGGTAAGGATATATGTATATACTTTGTTTGCACAGAAACGCTGCCACCACTGCCATGCATTTCGAAAACATTTGGGGAGCTGATTTGAGCCTGAATGGGAGAACACTGAATTGGAACTGCTGGAATGACACTTGAAACCATAGACATTTGCGATGTTTCTTGGAAACCGGAACATGAACGTATGCGTCCTATAAGTCTATAGAACACATCCAGTACCCCTGATGAAGTAAAGGGAAGATTTGGTGCGGCTCCAACATCCAAACTTTTCTTTGCGGAGGAATTTGTTTAACAGTCTAAAGTCGAGTATTGGCCTGTATTCTCTGGTAGGGCCTGTTTTCTGTACCAGAAAAAAACGAGAATAAATCCCTTGCTTTCTTTGAGGAACAGGGACCATTTCTATCGCATCTTTTTGTAGAAGAATGTTCACCTCCGTCTGCAACAAGTGGTGGTCTTGGAGAAATTCTTCTCGTGGAGAAATTGATGGCGGTGGGGATTTGAATCTGAGCAAATAGCCATTCTGCACAATATTCAGAACCCACTTTTCCTTTGTTATTTTCTTCCACTCATCCAGGTGTAACATAACACTTCCCCCCACTGGAGTGGTTAACAGGCATGGAGGAAGCCACACCTCATTGCTTTACTGGTTGTTTCGTCGCAGCCATTTGCTGTCTTGAAGTTACTCTTCCCTGTCCAGGCCTTCTCTGGTGGTAGTGAGACTTGGATTGATTTTGATTTTGTGTTGCCCAGTGAAGGGTTTGAACCCTCTGCTGGTAGGGATGCCGGTCATAAGGACGGAACTTTCGCCAAAATTATTTTCGCTTCTCCAAGCCAACAGCTTTTAGACTGTCCAACTCTGTTTTCATTTTGGACATCTCATCGTCCACATGGGAACTGAATAGAGAAGAGCCGTTAAAGGGGAGGTTTACAATCTTTCGCTGTGCATCCGGTTTCAGCCCCAAGAGTCGAAGCCAGGCTGAGCGTCTCAAGCAAATACCGTGAGCAGCCAAATGTGATGTGTCTGCAGCTGCACTGATGACTTTGTTTGCCACCAAGCCACCTTCTTGTAGGATTTCTTGGAAATCTTGCTGATCCTCTTTCAGCAGCTTTTCCGTGAATCTTGCCAAAGAGTCCCAGAGTGATCAGTCATATCGCCCCAGCAGGGCGGAAGCACTAACCACCTTCATCACTGATTCAGAGGTGTTGCACATTCTTTTACCTAATGAGTCCATATTCTTACTGTCCTTCTCCAGAGAGACAGTGGAGGAGGATGAAACTAAATGTGCCTTCCTGGCTGCTGCCACTATGACTGAGTGTGGAGGAGAGCCCGCGCGAAGGAAGAGCGGATCCTGATCTGGGGCCTTATATTTTTGGGAAATACGTGTGGGACCTGAGCCCACCGTAGCTGGAGTCAGGAAAGTCTGCATCGCTGGCTCTAGCAGACCTGGGACCAAAGGAAGCAGAGGCCTTGCCGAGGATCTATGGTGAAGGGTTTCAAATATGACAGACGTCGAAACTGGTGGTGCTGACATATTGATGTTTAACTTGCTGGCCCCCCTGCATAGAACCTCATAAAAAGTTCCGAAATCAATCGGGGACACCCTGGATGGCGGTGTCGCAGATAAAGTCGGAGAATAGTCTCTAATGGACGATCTTGGAGACGTGGTAGATGATGATGACCTCTGTCTCCTTTTTGGGGTGTAAGAATGGCGAGACCTTGAGCACCCTCGTGAACGTGATGACAGAGATCTAGACCTTCTCAGAGACCTGTGTGGAGAGGGCCTTGAGGATGCAGTAGGAGGAGGTCCCACAAAGACTCTGGTTGGAGAAAAAGTTCTGGAGAATTCCGAGCCCGGAACTCTAGGTGGGACCTTCCAGTGTCGTATGCTTCCTAGCCATCTTGGAGAAAGATTGCTAGGAGTCTTTTCTCTAGGAGCCGGAGATCCCTCCGGTGTAACCTGAATAATGTTAATGCCAGGCGAAGAGGACCCTTCCCTCGACGTCGAATGTATGGTTCTTGACGCCGACCTCGGCCTTTCTGGTATGTCTCCTGAAGGAATGGTAGGGTTTTTCTCCCTCGGCGTCGAGCGATGCCTCAACGACGACACGGAATGTGCCACCATCGACATCGACTACTGCTGCAGAGATACACTTGAGGACTCGTGTCTATGCGGCGATGCCCTCGACGATGGTCTCTTCGACGTCGAACGTGAAGGAGTTCTTGACCTCGACCGCCTGTAGGCTTGCGGCATCTTCAATGTCGACTTCCTCAACGGTGATCGTGCCCTCGACGGTGACCGGCTGTAGGCCTGTGGTAGTGTCCTCACCGTTGATCCTCTCGACGCCGACCTTCGTGAAGGAGGCAGAGATCTAGACACCGAGTGGTGTCTTGACGTCGACGGATGCTCCGACGTCGACTTAGGTCTCTCAGGACCAACATACTTCGAGCCCGAAGCAGTAAGCCTCGACGTCGACTTACGTTTTGTCGACGGAGGGTCTCTTTATACCGACATCGATCTCGACGCCAACGACGAACAATCCGGAATCTGCTTTCTCTTGGAAGCTGGAGAAGCAGATCAACACCTTTTTCTTTGTTTGTCTTGAGAGGAGGGCTTCTTGGAGGCAGAATTACTCTCAAGGCCACTTCTAGAATGTCCTTTTCCTCTCTCCAGTAAGGCATGAAGTTTAATCTTTTCTCTGTCACGCAGAGTTCTCGTTGAAAATTGCTGACAGTAGTAGCATTTCTCTGGGTTGTGTGAAGATGGCAAACGCACAATACACACAGAGTGAGGGTCGGATTTAGCCATTTTCTTCCCACAGGAAGGACATTTGTTAAATAAAGCTGCCATTTCTGACACAAAATAGTTGTTAAATTGTCAGAAAAAGACTCAAAAATAATACCAGCAGCACAAAATGTCGAGTAAAGATGAAATAAACCAATTTCTGACTAGAAAATAGTCAAAGGCTGACGAGCTCAAGCTCCAGGATCCTCACAGAAGGAGCCGGAAAATAGAACTGACCTAACTGTCACATGTGGTGCATGATGGGAGCAGGGGCTCCTGGAGGTCTTAAAGGCACGGTGCCCAGGTTCTTGGAATCCATAAAGGCAGGGTGCCAGTTCTTTATTTGATACGGTGATGTTTTTTCATCTATTTAGCCTATGGGCTAATTGCCTGCTATTACTTGCCTTTTACCCTGAAAATAAAGGAATGTGTTGGAACACTTTTACAGTGTATATTCTCTGTTACAGTATTTAAATATGAGGTTATTTTCTCTTACTGAAATACCCTTGTAATTTTGGCATATTAGCCTATTTGAGATTTATTAGGCTGCATGTTTTTATTTATGTATATGTTTAGAAGGTACTCCGTACATTTTTACCAAAACATACACATATTTTTTTTTGGGAAAACATTTTTATTGGCATTTATAAACAGTTATACACTTAGGCACAGGCAATAGCGCTATTATCATATAAGCTTTTATATCAGGAGCACCCAGTCGCATCCCTTTCGGTCTCCCAATCTCGTGGGCCCTCGGGCTTCTCGCCTCTACCCTGAGTCGGGCTGCAGGCATGTGTCCGGGATCTGCCTCTGGGTATGCCCTACTGGAGCGCGCAGGGATCGCCTCGCCGCTTGGGGGCCGTACAATGTGAGTAATCCCCTGTAAGGGTTATCGTAGAGGCTATAGGGTTGCGCCCATTAACGAACCGTCAACTAACTGGGGACAGAGAAACTAGGGAAAAGGGGTGCACTATGTCGCAGATCATGAATACTTGTAGCTGTGCGCCGGAGAGCTGGACCATCGTGCGGGACAAAGCCGGAGCAGGCGCGGATGCGGAGGAGGGAAGGGAGTCAGCGGGAGCATCGAGCATTGCCTATGGGGGACCTGGCGGTGGGACCGGTGGTGTCTGCCTCTGCGAGTCACCGGGTGCTTGGACTGCCTGCGCATTTCCCGGGGTGTGCTCCGGAGTCGTGGGCACCCCCGGGGGGTCTATCAGTCTTGACTCGCCACAGCTGCTATTTCCTGCGCGAAAGCGTGCATTAACATGGCCCCAAAACATACACATATATATGTATTGTTGTATATGCTCCGGGATCCCACACGTGGGTGGGGATTATTCAGTGCTTATGACTATTGATGAGTGTCCCCTGGAAGAGAAGTAATTTATCCTTCTCTTCCGGGGGATTCTCATCAATAGTCATAAACACTGAATAGTATAGCAAGCCCATACCCACTTTCCTGCGGACGAGCAACAGCATAACAACAGCAAATATAACACCTTAAGGATGAATTATCCAAACATATTTCTTAGCGAGGCTTGCCCAAACTGACTATCCGCCAGAGTGTCAGAGTCCAAACAGTAATGGTGAATGAAAGTGTATACAGATCACTAGGTGGTTGCTTTACAAATCTCTACAATAGGTACATTCCTAAGGAGAGCCGTGGTTGAGGTCTTTCCCTGGTAGAATGAGCCTTTGGTTTGCCCTGGAGGACTCTGTTGGTTAGTTGGTAAGACAAAGAAATTCAAGACACTATCCACCTAGAGATGAACCGTTTGGAAGTTGCACAACCAGTATTTAAGGAACCATAGTTGACAAACAGGCGGTCTGATTTCCTCAACGCCTTGGTTTTGTCTAATTAGAATTACAGGACCCTCTTGAGGTCTAGTGAATGAAGGTACCTCTCCGGGGGGTTTGAAGGGTTAGGAAAGAATGTGGGCAGAGTTATGGCCTGACAAATATGGAAATCCGAGACCACTTTAGGTAGGAAACTCGGATGTGTTCTAAGAACCACTCTGTTTGCATGAAACAAAATATAAGGTTCTTTCCAGCATAAAGCCTGAATCTCACTGACTCTACGAGCAGAGGTGATGGCCACTAAAAAAAGCAGTCTTCCATGACAAGTGCTGTAGAGAGGCCCTGTGAATAGGCTCAAATGGAGCACCCATCAATCTAGCAAGAGCTATGTTGAGCTCCAAAGGTGGTGATGGAGTTCTGATCGGTGGTTAGACCTTTTTTAACACCTCAAGAAAATCTTTAACCGCAGGAATTTGAAAAAAAGGAAATCTGTATAGGGGACTTTCTGTATCCTGTGATAGCTGCTAGATGGGCATTTGTAGATGAAAATTGAAGGCCAGATTTGGCCAGGTACAGCAAATATGGTAAGATCACCTGCTATTGACCCCGAACGGGATCATGACCATTGTTCATGTACCATAAGTAAAATTGCTTCTGTTTAAAAGCGTACGTTTTTCTGGAAGAAGGTGTTTTAGCTTCTCTTAGTATGTTCATGCAATCAGAAGACAAACCTAAGTGTCCGTATTGAAGGACTTCAGGAGCCATGCCGTCAATCGTAGGGATGAGAGGTTGGGGTGGAACACCTTACCCTAGTTCTTGGACAATAAGTCTGGTCGGAATGGTAACTTCTGACAACTGAAGAAGGTCCGGGTACCACCAGTGCCGAGGCCCTTCTGGTGCTATCAATATTATTCTGGTCTTGGCCCTGTAAAACTTGCTAATCACTGTGGGTATGAGTGGGATTGGTGGAAAAGCGTAAAGCAATGTCTAAGACCATTTTATTTAAAAGAAGCGCATTCCCCTGTGACCCTGGTTGGTGAAACCTGGACACGAAGACGGAGGATTTTGCGCTTGCCGTGTCTGCAAACAGGTCTATGTCTGGCACTCCCCAATGCTGGAAAATAACCTGCGTGACTCATTGTTTAACACCTTGTCGTGAGCTTCAACAAAGTCCTGACTTAGGGCGTCTGCCTGGACTTTGAGAGTTCCCGGGAGATGAATCGCCACAATGCACAAATTTCTTGCGAGAAGCCATTTCCAGATGGTCTGAGACTCCAGAGAGAGAGGCCTCAACCGGGTTCCCCCCGTTTGTTCAGATAATGCATTGTTGTGGTGTTGTCCGTTTGAACCAACAGGGAATGTGACTGGAAGGAAGGGAACAGTGATTTGAGTGCTAGGTGTACAGCTCTCAGTTCTAAGAGGTTGATGTGATACCCTTGTTCTGTCTCTGACCAAAGTCAGGAATTTTTGGAGGGAAGCATCTGTGACGATTGTCTGAGTAGGTGGATCCTGGTGAAAGGGAACTCCCTTCAGTAGATGGGATCGCTTCATCCCCCATCTGTTGGAATCTTTTGGCCGGCTGGAGGAGAACCACACGGTCCTCCCAGCGACCTGATATCTGAGTCCATTGGTCTTCCAGAGATTGCTGCAGAGGACACATATGTAATCTGGCGTTCGGTACAATGAAGATGCATGATGCCATTGAGCCTAACAGCAATGACACCTGTCTGACTGAGGCATGCCGAGACAGGAGAAGATTGCGGCTTTTCTCGCCGATTGAGGATAACCTCTCCTCCGAAGGACACACGCTTGCTCTTGCGGCATCCAGAGAAGCACCCAGGTAGTGGATCTTTTTGGTCGGGTTGAAGATCGACTTTTTGTGGTTGACTTGCAGGCCCGAATTGCTCAGCACTTGAAGGCAGTATTCGAGATGACTCTGAAGCAGAGTGGGTGACAAGCTCTTCAGAAGACAGTCATCCAGGTAAGGATAAATGAACATCTCTTGTTTGTGAAGAAAAGCTGCCACTACTGCCATGCATTTCGAAAAAGTGTGGGGAGCTGATTTGAGCCCAAACGGGAGACCCTTGAACTGGTAGTGTGGAGCGCTACTTGAAACCGTAGGAATTTCCGATGTTTCTTGGAAACCGGTACATGAAAGTAGGCGTCCTGCAGATCTATAAAGCACATCCAGTCCCCCTGGTGCAGCTGAGGAAAAATTTGGTGCAGTGCTAACATCCGAAATTTTTCTTTGCTGATAAATTTGTTCAAAAGCCTCAGGTCGAGTATTGGTCTGTATTCTCTGGTAAGGCCTCTTTTATGTACCAGAAAATAACGAGAATAGATTCTTTGCCTTCGTTTTGGAAGAGGGACTGTTTCTATGGCATCCTTCTGCAGAAGACTGTTCACCTCCGCTTGCAACAAGTTGAGTTTTTGGAGAAATTTTTCTCGAAGTGGAACTGATGGAGGTCGGGGATTGAATCTGAGCAAATAGCCATTCTGCACAATATTCAGTACCCACTTGTCTTTTATTTTCTTCTACTCGTCCAGGTGAAACATAATACCCCCCCCCCCCACCGGAGAGGTTAACGGGAATGGGGGAAGCATTACCTCATTGTTTTGCCGATTGTTTCGTAGCAGAAGATGCTTGTCTTGCAGCTCCCCTTCCTCGACCAGGCCTTCGCTGATGGTAGTGAAACCTGGGCTGATGTTGATGCTGCATCGACCAGTGAGGGGGTTGAACCCTCTGCTGGCAAGAGCGCTGGTCGTAGGGTTTGAACGTATGACAAAACTCCTTTCGTTTCTCAAGTCCAACGGCTTTCAGAGTGTCCAACTCGGTTTTCATTTTGGACATCTCATCATCTGCACGAGATCCAAAGAGAGATGTGCCATTGAAGGGGAGGTTGACAATTCTACGCTGTGCCTCAGGTTTTAGCCCCATGAGGCGCAACCAGCCTGAGCCTCTAGAGCAAATGCCATGGGAGTAGCCATGGGCAGCCAGATCTGATGCGTCAGCAGATGCACAAATGACCTGGTTTGCCACCAAGCCACCTTCCTGCAGGATTTGTTGGAAATCTTGCTGATCTTCTTTAGGCAGCTTCTCCGTAAATCGGTCCAAAGAGTCCCAAAGAGACCTGTCATACCTTCACATGACAGCAGAGGCACTAGCCACCTTTATTACTGATGCCGATGGGCTACACATCCTTTTGCCCAGAGAGTCCATGGTTTTAAAGTCCTTTTCTGGAGGAAGTGCGTAGGATATTGAGGCTGGATGTGTTTTCCTGGCTGCCGTCACTATGATTGAATCTGGAGGAGGGTCCGATTGAAGAAAAAGTGGGTCCTGATTCGGGGCCTTGTATTTCTTGGAAATACGTGGGGGAGCTGAACCCACTGTAGCCTGAGTCAGGAAATTTTTTATCGCTGGCTCTAGCGGACCAGGAACCAATGGAAGCGGAGGCTTCGTCGAGGATCTGTGGTGCAGGGTTTCGAATATGACTGAAGAAGACACCGTAGGTGCCGACAAATCAATATTCAGTTTGCTGGCACCCCGGCATGCAACCTCGTTAAAAGTCCCTATATCATCAATATGGGACACTCTGGCTGGCGTTGTCGCAGACAATGGTGGTGAATAGTCTCTTATAGAAGATCTTGAGGATGTGGCCCATGAAGGGGACCTCCGTCTCCTTTTTGGGGTGGGAGAAGGATGAGATACAGATCGTCCCCACGTCCTGGATTGTGAGCGTCACGCCGATGGAGACCTGGCTCTCCACTAGGGGTGGGCGGAATTTGCGCAATCGCGTTACGCAAATCTCCGCGAAACGGTAAAAAATCTCCGCGAACACACAGAAATTTCGCAAACAAGTGGAATTGCTTGTTCGTGATACTTTTTTCCTGTTCACAATTGCTGTTTGCGTGCTCGGGGAGAAATATCTCGCGAACACGCATTTTGAGAACGCAAAACAAGCACAAAATTTCGCGAAGTCACGGAATGCAGAATTTTGGGCAATTTCGCGTTCTCCACGGAACGCGAAATTACCCAAATTCCGCAAATTCCGCGAGCGGAACGGAATTTACCGCCCAGGCCTAGCAGGTACCTGCGTGGAGAAGCCTTCGTGATGCAGTAGGAGGAGGCCCAGCCGAGACCTTGGAGGGAGAGTACATTTGGGAGAAATCCGAGCCCGGACTTCTCTGTGGAACAATGTTGCACACTCTCTAGCCATCTTGGGGAATGACTGGCAGGAGGAATCTTCTCTCCCGAACCTGGAGATCCGTCCGGTGTGATCTGCACAATGTGAATGCCAGGCGAAGATGACACTTCCCTCGACATTGACCGTAAGGATCTCTTAAGTCGACCTTGGTCTTTCTGACACTTGTCCTGATGGAACCAAAGGATTATTCTCCCACGAGGTCGAACGATGTGCCATTTTCAACGTTGACTGCTTCTGCAGCGAGACATTTGGAGACTTATGACTGTGCGAAGATGCTCTCAACATCGGCCTCCTCAACGTCGATCATCTACGGGACTGTAATGGAGTCCTCGATGTCGACCGCCTGTAGGTTTGCAGCGGTGTCTTCTACGTCAATCCTCTCAACCCCAACCGTCGTGACGGCGGCGGAGATCCAGACGTCGAACGATGTCTCGATGTCAACAGTTGATTTCTCGACATCGACCCAGACTTGGATGTCGACTTAGGTCTCTCGGGCCCAACATACTTCGAGCCCGAAGTAGTATGCCTTGACGACGACTTACTTTTCGGCGACGGAGGCTCTCGTCACTTCGATGGCGATCTGTCCCTCTAGGTTGTTGCCTTGCTTGCTTTTCCGACGTCGATCTCAACGCCAAACAATCAGGAATTTGCTTCCTTTTAGATGCTGGGCAAGCTGACCGACACTGTTTATCGTGTCTTTTCTGAGAGGAAGGCTCTCTGAAGGCAGGATTGCGCTCAAGGCCACTTTAAGAATGTCCTTTTCCTCTCTCCAGCAGGGCATGTAGTTTTATCTTCTCCCTGTCACGTACAGTTCTTCTGGAGACTTGCTGGCGGTAATAACATTTTCCTGGATAGTGCGAAGATGGCAAACACACAATGCAAACCGAGTATGGGTCTGATTTTGCCATTTTCTTCCCCCAGGAAGAACATTTGTTAAATAAAGCTGGCATTTCTGACAAAAATAGCTCTCAAAATGTCAGAAAGTAACTGAAAAAGTTATCAGCAGTCACAAATGTCAAGTAGAGATGAAATAAACCAATGTCTGACTAATATTGACAAGCTCAATGCTCCAGGATCCTCACAGAAGGAGCTGGAAAAAAGAACTGACTTAACTGTCACCTGTGGTGCATGATGGGAGCAGGGAGCTCCTGGAAGTCTTAAAGGCACGGTGTCCAGGTTCTTGGACTTCTTAAAGGCAGGGTGCTAGTTTTTTAGTACTGTGATGTTTTTTCATCTATGCAGCATATGGGCTAATTTCCTGCTATTACTTGCCTTTTTCTATGAAAATAAAGGGCTATGTTGGAACACTATTGCAGTGTATATTCTCTGTTACAGCGTTTATATGTGAGATTATTTTCTCTTCATTAAAAACCCATGTAATTTTGGCATATTAGACTATTTTAGGTATAATAGGCTGCATGTTTTATTTATGTATACATGCATATATGTATGTTTTCTAGGTACTTTTTACCTAAACATACACATTTATATGTATTTTTGTATATGCTCCGGGGTCCCGCAAGTGGGCGGGGATTATTCAATGCTAATGACTATTGATGAGTATACCCTGGAAGAGAAGAGAACCTTATTTAGGAGTTCCTTCACAGAAACATACTCGCAAAAAGTCAATGTACACGCAAATTTGTCCAAACAAAACCATGCCTACACCCACCCGCAATTTATTTATTGAGACAGTAAAATAATAGCAACAAACATCATCCACATCCACATTATATTGGCTCAAAAAAGACAAATACGGGCCTAGCATTTATGAAACTTTTTCGGTTAATAATACTTACATAAAAATCTGAAAGTAAATACAAAACATACAACAATTACAAATAAGTTATTTTATTATAACAACCATCACAAATCATACATAGCTTTAAAATTAAGCTGTTAAAATATATAAAATAGGATTTAAAACTAGGACAATAAGCAAATAAATCAAGCTAGCCAACATTAAGACATTTGATCATTACATTAATTTCATTTAAAATTCTATTTGACCCTCCTATTCTTCTATCAAAATTTTCAAATAACCAGACATTTTAAATTCAGCAGACAGTAAAGTAAGGTCAAATATAGGAAACACTTGACGCTGGGCTTCGGTTTCAAATCAACTCAAACCATCTTCATCAGGATGTTAGAAATGATGCACAACAATTCATCTTGAACTAAAATCAACCAAATCTTGGACATCTCACTATAAAAAGCATAAAATAAGTGATGACAAATTATTATAGTATTATTAATGTGAACAAAACAATTTTTAAACATATAATTCATGCCATATAATCGCAATCCAGCTAGGTGAATCTTTCTCAGTTTCTTTCTTAGCTGTTGTAATCTGTCATTATTTACAATAATACAAATTAAAACAATTGTACCTGTAAAGTGTTGCTACAGCATCTCATTTTTCGCAGCCTTATCTCAAGTTACTTATCTTCAGAAACATTCTTTCTGAGGGATATGACATTTCCAATAGAGTCCTTATACTAACTTTATTCCTTGAAACTAGACCAGAACTGAGAGTTTTATTTCAGGAACGACAAGTCACCTATGGCAGTCTACACTGCTTGGCAGTGGTCATGGAGCCATGTGACTTCCTGAAAAGTGAGGTTGGAGGAACATGTACAGTGCCACAGCAGTCACTGACATCATTAAAACTCCAACTATTTTCTGCACCCCTACAGAAGTTAAGGAAAGAGAAGGTGGAACAACATTATAAAAGAGAAAAGAACACCCTTACCGTATCCCAATTTAGGGCCTGATTCCGATGTCGGACTGATCGATCAGGAACTGTAATTGAACGAACTCCTGTCGTCTGTTACAGACCTGCAAGTAGGATGATACCTTTCAATGAGAGTATGCATTCTTAACAGAATGCATGCTCTCATTGAAAGAGCAGGAGTGCAGTTCATCCCTGCCCCCGGTGGTAGGCACCTCAAGGTTCCTGCCACCGGGCGCAGGGAACAACAGGAGGGCATCATAGGGCTGCCTCACACCCATGGGAGCCCTGTTGGGGGCCCCCAAAGACAGTTTCCCACTGCCTTTTTGTGCCGGAAAGACAGGCACAAAAAGGCAGTGGGAAACTGCCATCATACTCCCTCGGCTGGAAAGAGCCGGCCGGGAAGTACAAAAGGGTTTCTGGATGACAGACGGGATCGCCGAGCCCGTCGTAAGCCATCTGGAAAACCGAGTGGGATTCCTTCCCGACCAAGCCCATCAGAATGGCTTGGTCGGAAAGAAATCTGAACTGCACATTCCGATGCGGGCAGGAAGGGCTCCGACCGATGGTCGGAGCCCTTCCTGCCCACATCGGAATTGGCCCCTTAGAAGGGGAATACTAAGAACAATGGAATGTGTGGGAGCTCTCATTTACATCAGGAAGAATGCTCCTGTATGGGCATAAACTTGTTCTTCCAATGAACATTTACTCTGCTGACCACTCCAAAGTATCTTTGAAGGGGAGGGTTGAGGTTCACCTTTTGTCTTAAATTTAAAAAAAGCATGGAAACTCTGCTGTTGTAAACTACATTTCTGATTTTTCCTGCTCTTCCAGGGAGTTCAGTTTGGCAAAGCAGTGCAGCCCAAACAGCGCTTGGTAGAAGAACTCAATTGGAAGGTCTCTCAGAAGACATGGATGATTTTTCCCTCACTTCGCAAGTGCTAAGCCAGTCCTTACTGGACAATTCACAAAATGTTTTGATGAACAAAGAAATCCATATACAATGGTTTGTCCAATGACTGGGTTCAAAGTCCTTCAAGAAGGAATTTAATAGCTACGGACAACCTGTAATGGACTGATTAGTGAATGCAATGGCTAAGAGCTCTTTCCCAATCTAGTCTGTGTGGTTTCACATCATCTTTTGAGAAATAAGAAGCGTTACAAAAACCAAAAGTGAAATTCAGAAACAACTTTGAGCAATAAACATGATCTTATCCTTGGAAAAATTGTGAATGGGAAGAAATACGGAGAGCTTGCAGTCCTCCCTTCTGGCTGATGTAACAGAGTGTCATCAGATGGCAGCCATGCAGAGTAACAAATGGCCAATCATGAAGGTCAGAACTAAAGTGAGGTTCCACTGGACAACTCTGAAGGGAAACCAGGGAAAGCTTGTTTTGCAGGCATTTTATGCATATGGCTAGCATGGTAACTCTTAACAAAGAATCCTGGTTAGCAGAATAAACACACGGTGATATCGCTGCCAGGCATCCACCTCTATGTTGAGATCTTTCTTTCCTGCATGAGAAACAGAAAACCTCAAAATTTACAACACAATTCACTTGAAGAGATTCTAGGAGTAGGATCTGCACCACAAAGTAAAAATAGTCCTGTACTAGAGGTTACTGCCATAGTTTAAAGACACCTTGTGCATAGCAGAACATCCAAGACCTCCAAATGTAAACTTTTCCAACAATCAAATAGGTGTAGTCTGGTGTAGTCTGGAGTTGTAAGGAAGAAGCAAGTATCCATTAATTAATCATGACAGAATGTCTCTTAATACATGAAGAATGTCTCTTAATACCTGTTTTACAGCTCTCTAGAAAAAAGGTGCTTTAATTCTTGAGCTAAAGCTGTAAACAAAGGAAAGAATCTAAGAAGGGGCTTTGCAAGAAATGTAATTGTGTTGGGCCTGCATAAGAAAACGTTCTACCTCTTGGAGTGGTTAATCTTGATAATTTAACAGAAACATGAACTTAAGATCTTCCCCGTCTGCATGCTCAACATCATCTCTTCATCAAAAGTAAATCTGGTTTATAGTCTGGGGGATGGAGTTTAGTTGACAATACATCTGCCATCACAAGGGAACTCTGCCTGCCAAATTTTGAATTGTCTGCTTGCCCTATAGGAAACTCCTTACATTGACTCAAACCACAGTCATGACGGTTCCGGACAATGTAGGAAAATTTTGATGGATGATACCATCAGCCATGACAGCCAACCGTCAACCTTTTCAATGATTTTTGTTTTGAAAACAATAAACGAAGAGCACCCATACCCTGAGAAGTTTCTAAATGATATAGGTGGACCAAGGGTTTGGTGGGCAGGGTACTCGGATACATGAATATGCCAAATGCAATGGGGGTACATAGCAGAAAACACAAAGATTACCTCATCCTTTGAACAACAGAGCCACCATTCTAATAAATATAAATGTGTGTGTATGATTATGGGCATTCAGAATTAAAAAATATCAGGGAAATTGCCTTGTGCCCAATTTGACTATTTGGGTATGGTACAAAATCAAAGATTAATCCACTAGGCATCAAAAAGAAAAAGATGGCTTAGACAAACAGTAGCAACTTTCTTGGTTTACTAAGTTCAGATGAAAACCTTCAAACCTGCAGCATTAAAGAGAGATTCTACAGGTACGAGCTAGTGATGTTCAATAAATCTCACTTGTATCAGGAAAATTATAAATGTTGGAACTAAGTGTGATGATACTGTTACTTGCTAACTGTAGGTGATGATGAAGACAGAAGATGGATGAGATTGTTGATCCTGAAGCATGTCAACAAGTGTGTCTGTACAAGTAGAGATTCAAACACAGCAGCATTAATGGGCAATGGCACTGCATTGTAGTACACATGATACTCTTGGATTGGTTGAGTCAGTTTCCAGAAATCAACAGGAAGCACAGCTTTTTGTTCCAATGGACTGTCTAAGCATTGAAACAAGTCTCACTCAAGGAGGTTAAAGGAGGAGGAGGTTAAAGTTTACGAAAAACACAGAGGCTAGTGTGCACTAAGCTTAGCAAGTAGTTCTCCTCAAAGATAGAAAGCAATAAATATGCAGCATTGCTATGCAGCTGGATAGGGTGCATTGCCATTCATGTTGCTATTATTTCTTCAGCATTAAAAATAAACTGCACACCCCTCGATGAGAGGGGTTATTGATAGTCCATCAAACAAATTTGAAAAAAGAGAAACCAAAAAAGAAAGGAGTGAAACAAAAAATAGATTTAAAGCCAGTCAAGAATCCAGCTCTGATAGTTTTAAAAACATGGCTAATGCCAGTTGTGTTCAAGACATGCAAAGTAGTTTGCAACAGGTCAGCAAAATGTATTGGAAATAAGAGTTTGCAGGAGTCCTAGGATCTCAAAGGCAGAATGGGCTGCCTGGAGAGCAAATGTCTCCGCCAGAGGTCAATATCAACTCTTTCTGAGTTAGAACTACTATGAGGCTCTTTAATTTATTATGGAGCATATTCATCATGCTAACTTTCGGTCATTAAGGACTTTCAAAAACCTTCACCTGGGAGGTCGAAATTTAATTCCATTCTATGTTACTATTTTTTGAACAGTTAAGAAATAAACAAAGCCTCGGGCTATCCCACAACTATTTGTTTGAATTACATAGCTACAGTTTTTAACAGTGTGTGATAAGAATGATTTAAAGAAGCAGGTGTCACAAGGAGTTACCAAGCAAGGCCAGGCTTTAAAGGATTGCAAGCCTCATGCACTGCTATGGAATCAGAAATAGGTGAGTACCATAAAGGATTAATTAGTACGATGTGGTAATGAAGGTAGGATTGCCATTAGTCAAGCAATGATTTCAAAAGGAGAGAATTTAAAGGGAGAAGTGCCATGATTAAACTGTATGTAGCTGTGAAAGGTGTAAATGTGCTGGGATGGAAGGATCAATGAGCTGGGGATAATTTTGAATCCCTGATGTAGGGAATCAGTGTTGTGTGATGATGACATTGGAGAATAGATGCTGTGTACCGGGAAAAGAGATGGTGAGAAATTGGTTAAAGAACAATTCCCAGAGGTGTTTTCAGGAAAGTTGGGAAAATTAAAAGATTTTGTGCACAAAATCAAAAGTAATTCTGTACCGGTCAAACAAAAATTGATGGGTGTACCCATCAACATAAGAGATGAATTGAAGGGAGTTTTGGATGATTTGGTTAAAGACAATATAATTGCAGAAAATGAATCTGCACGATGGGTTTTCTCTCATAGTTGTAGCCTGCAAACCTGATAAAACACATTGAGATTATGTATAGATTTAAGGGTTTTGAATTCAAGCATATTGGTGGATTGCCACCCATTGCCCAACATCAATGAAGTGGTGTCCATGTTAGAGGGTGTAAAATGTTTTCCACTTTGGACCTCACATCAGCATGCAATCAGATTGAATTATCAGAAGAGTCCAAACACTTAACAGCTTTTATTACCCCTCAAGGTTTGTATCAATTTACCAGAATGCCTTTTGGATTAGCCTCTGCGGCTTCTGTGCTTCAGAGGGAAATGTTTAATATATTTAGGGATGTTGATATGTATGTGAAATGCTTCCAAGATGATATTTTGGTTTTCTCCAAGATGGAAGGGAAACATCTGCAACATATCATCAAAGTATGTAGTAGACTGAAAGAGTGAGGTTTGACTCTCAAGGGATGCAAATGTAAAGTGTTCAAAAATCAGTTGAGTACCTTGGTCACAAATTGTCAGGTGATGGGGTAGTGCCGAAACAATCCAATGTTGAAGCCCTCACCAATGCTCCAGCACCTATTAACAAAAAACAGTTGCTTTCTTTAGCTGGTATGTGTGAATACTACAGCAAGTTTATTCATAATTTTGCCACTAAGATGAAAACTTTGAGAGAACTACTAAGTCAGAAAATGGATTTTAAGTGGACAAACAACAGGCGGCATTTGTGCAAATAAAACAGGAGATTGGGGGAGCACCCATGCTAAAAAAAAGTGTATGATCACAGTAAACGCGCGCGTGTATGGTGTGGGTGGTATATTGTCCCAAAAGAGTGGCAAGGAACAATGGAATGTGGCATTTGCATCTCGCATTTTGAGTGAAACTGAACATAGGTATGCAGTGATTGAAAGGGAGCTATTAGCGTGCGTCTGGACCGCAGAACATTTCATGAATTACGTATGAGGCAGCAAATTCTTGTTGAGGACGGGTCATAGGCCCTCGATTAATATATTGTCTCTGGGAGGGGGATGGAATTCAACAGCACGAATAGCCAGACTTACATCAAGGTAACAAGAGTATAGCTTCAGGATATAATTTGTTCCTGGAAAAAAGAATGCGACAGATGATTTGTTTTCCCCTTTTACCATGCCAGCAGGGGGCAGAATATTTCGGTGAGTGTGAAATAGTTGCTACTATAAGAGACATAGCGCCCAAGGAATTTGAGATTTCAGTAGAGGTGTGGAAACAGAGTGAAAGGTCTGATGAGATTTGGCGGGCTACAAAAAAATATGTGATGGAAGGTTGGCCCAAACAGAGGGAAGTGAAGTTGGAGTGTTTATCCATTACAAAGTTGCTGATGAATTGGAAGTGTTAATGTTCAAAGAAGGGAAATACATTCCTTCAGAGATGTTCAGGATATATTTCTAAGGTTACCCTATAAGGGACATCCAGGAATGTCTGCCATGAAGTACCTTGTGCGTAATTATTTTTGGTAGCCTGGGGTAGATAGGATGGTAGCCAGGACAGTCAGGAAATGTGAGTTGTATGCAAAGAGTGAGAGGAAGTTGAAGGTCAGTGCTGCTCCTTTGAGAAGTGTGGAGTGGCCGGAGCATTCCTGGCAAATAGGTAGCTTTCAATATTTCTGGGCCATTCAATTTTCTGACCGGGGATAGGCGTTTTGCTTTAGTCATAATAGATTATAATTCCAAATAGAAAGAGGTGACGTTTTTATCACAGACTTCTGCTAGAGTGGTCATGGAGTTTTTCAAAGAGATATTCGCCAGGGAGTAGTGCCCATCTGTGTTGGTGACTGACAATAGTGTCAACTGACATCTTCTGAAATGGAAGCGATTTTTAGGCATTGTGGCATTAAACATGTTACCTCTGCGCTATATAATCCATATGAGAATGGTTAGGTGAAAAGGTTATACTGTGTCTTGAAAGAGTATGTCATAGAAACACAAACAAGGGGGAGATTGGAAAAATGCTTTGAGACAAAGGTTGTGAATGTACCGTATTACTCTCCATACTATAACAGACGTTAGTCCTTTTAAAATGTTAAAAAGGGGGGGCGTGCCTTGCAGCCGATGAAGATGGCCGCAACCTAGTGTGGCTCCGGAGCCCAGCGCCCGATCCCACCGCTATCCGGCACCCATCCTGGCCGTAAACCGGCAAAACTAACGCGACGGAGCCCCCTGAACACCGAGGCTCCGACGACTGAAGGAAGCGCGAGCAGCGCAGCATTTGGCCCGCCCGGCTGCCTCGCTGCGGGCGCAGGGCTTATCGACGGCGGAGGCGCCGGGGCCTTGAGTACTAGCCACCTGACCCACCACAGTACAAGGAGGGCCGGACTAGAAGCCAGCGGCGTGGGCGGCCAGACCAGAGGCATGCCACGACGGGGTCAGGCATTCCGGCAGGAGGCAGGGACCGAGGACCGTCAGCAGGGGACGACGCTGGCCTGACGTGACACCATTTCAGCGACGGGGACGACCCACTGGGTGCAACGGCGCGGTGCCGAAGAGGACTTGGGGCGGTCTGCGGCGGGAGGCAGGTGACACACCTACGGCGCAGCCCCCGGGAGGGAGATCCCCGGCAGCTCCCGGAGTCAAGGGTGGCCGTGCAGTAGAGGACGCAGGCCTTGCCTAAGGCTTGACGCTGCAGACGCGGGCGGAGCGAGGTGAGCGACAACTTTCCCGGTAAGGAGCCAACAAGGGATCAGAGGCCTGCACGCTGCCGGGACAGGAGGAGGGCTGACACGTGGCCCTGTGGTGACCAGCTACAGTAATTTTGCACCTCCGTGGCAGGCGCCACCCCCGCTGACCGTCTGTCGCGGGCCACCATGGGGGGGGGAAGGGCCAGCGTGGTGGAGCACAGGCCAGGCCTTTCAGAAAGACCGGACTGCCTCCCCCCCCGATAAGGCCAAAGAGATCACCCTGGCAGATGTTATGGCCACACTGACTCGGATGCAAACCTCTATTGGCACGATATCCACTGATGTGACGCTGCTGAGAGCCGACGTCGCCAAAATCAGCACGAGACTGTCCGAGGTTGAGACGACTACCGCCACCCTTACCAAGGACGCGACTGAAAGCAGGAAACGTATACAGTCACTGGAACGGGTTCAAAAGCAGCTTATGGACAAGCTCGATGACCAGGAGGGAAGGTCAAGACGGAACAACGTGCGGGTCATGGGGATGCTTGAGAGTGAGCGGGGGCCGGCACTGGACCTCTTCGTGGAAAAGCTAATCACGGAGCAGCTGCAGCCGCGTGGACTTTCCAAATTTTTCTCGGTCGAAAGGGCGCATCGGGTGCCTGGGGGGAGGCCGAGGCCTGGGGCCCCCCGCGCCCGATCCTGGCCCGCATTTTTAACTTCCGAGATAGAGACGCTATCCTTCAGGCGGCGCGTACTGCCCCCCCGCTGCGGGTCAACAACTCCACAGTAACCCTCTATCCGGACTACACCGCGACGCCGAGACTTCCTCGCGGTCAAAGCGGAGCTGCGTGCTCGAGAACTCAAATATGCGATGCTTTACCCGGCAAAGCTGCGGGTGGAGGCGGAGGGGCGCACATGGTTCTTTGCCACGCCGACGGAGGCCACAGAGTGGCTGGAGGGCTGGCGCCCGGCGGAGGCATCGGGCCGGGCGGGGCGCACCCATCGAAGCCATTCTGCCTCCCCTGAAAAATCTGGAGGACCCTGAACCGCGGGAGACTGTCACTGCACTACGTAGCCGGGTCACCATGGCACGAGCAAACTTCAGCAGCGGAAAGGTGGCGGATGCCACGGGGGTTTGGACACTCACAGTAACCTCGGACAATGAAGGGATGTCGCAGTCGTGCTCTACGAACTTGGCAACATGCTGTTGACCGGTTTCTTTAATGGACACGCACATTGTGCGGGGATCGGACGAGGGGCATTGGGCAGCCATTCCCCCACACGCAAGTAGAAAGTTATGGGACTTAAGCACTCTGCTAAGTTGGGGTGGCGGGTAGTTTTAAATCCGCTGGGCAGGGAGGCAGGGAGGAGGGAGGGGGGACAGGGGCGTTTTGGGAATTTTGGTTTGTGTTCTGTTTTAGGTTTAGTTCCTACACATTGGCAGACTTGGCAACTCAGACCTGTTAGAGATCCAAGGGGAGATGCGCGGAGACGACTACTTTCCACCACCCTGCATGGCAAGGGAATCACATAACAACATCTAGGAGGCCACCGTTAGCTCCACGGAGGAACAAACACAGCAACACAGTCCCACACTTAATGTCCTATCGTGGAATGTGAACGGGTTGGGAGATAAGATTAAACGAGGGCTGGTCTTACAGTATCCCAAGCGCAAGGGGCCGGCAGTGGCACTCCTACAGGAAACACATCTGGTAGGCTCGACCACGAAAGCACTGGACAGATGGGGTTTTAAGATGGCGATACATTCTGAGTTCACGACTGGGTCCCGAGGGGTTGGCATACTGGTAAATAAGCGCTTCCCACTGATTCTAGTCGACTCTCGTAGGAAGGAACTTGGGCGCTTTGCGGCGCTCCCCTGCCAATGGGAGGGTAGAATGTATAATTTGGTAACAGTGTACTTCCCACCGACACTCCACCAGGATACGCTCCGGGCTTTAGGGGAATTCCTGCTGACACTACCACCAGGGGAGCTCATTATGGGCGGGGATTTCAATGCAACTATGGACCCGCTACTGGACAGGTCATCCTTCAGAGACCACGGTGGCGCCACCCCCAAACTGCGCGAATTCACGGAGGCACTCGGCCTCATAGACACCTGGAGGGCTCACTGTCCTGAAGACCGACAATACACCTTCCACTCAGGGGCTCACAACACCCTCTACCGCATAGACTATATCTTCACGTCACCCGCAGGGTTTAGGGGCATGACCGACGTTTCCCATTTGCCCAGGGGCATCTCGGACCACTCTCCGGTAATGATCTAATTTACACTTTCTACCCCGCGTAACCGCAGGATATTCCCAATTCATCCGGGATACCTCAAAATCCCCACAATTCGCAAAGCCCTTCAGGCGACGACCAAACACTATTTAGCTGAAAACATGGACCCAGAGATAGGCCCTGCGACTCTGTGGGAGGGGTACAAAACAGTCCTTCGTGGACAAGCAATCTCAATGATTACAGACTATAAGAAGACCCAGCAGCTTGAGGTGCTTAGGCTCGAGCAGGGGGTAAGAGAGGCGGAGGCCAAGCACGCCACGCACATCGATGATGACACCGCACATACTGCCCATAAGGCGCGGCAGGAATATCGCTCCTATCTTTGGGAAGCCGCACGAGCCAAACAAACGGCTGCACGGCATACTGTTTACGAGCTGGGAGACAAGGCGGGCAAACTGCTGGCCTGGCTTGAAAGGCGGGAACGGGCGGCGCGTTGGGTGGCGCGGATCAGGCTAGATTCGGGTGACTACATGTCGGAGCCGCGGCAAATCATTGAGGCCCTAGCGGTTCACTACAAAAAGGTCTATACGCCGGAGGCCTCGTCCACGGTGGCGGAAAACGAGGCCTTTCTCCGGGACATCGCGATGCCACGGCTGGCCCCGTCGGAAGTAGAAGCCCTACAGGCGGACCTGAAGGCGGAAGAGCTCACATTAGCAATACTCGCTCTCCGTGCCGAGAAGGCGATGGGCCCAAATGGAATTCCGGTGGAATTCTATTAGTCGAACGCTGCCCACGTAGTCCCACATCTACTGGCCATGTACAACGACAGCCTGTCTACAGGGATACTCCCCCCGGACCAGAGAGTGGCTACCATAGTGGCGATTCCGAAGCCTACCAAACCAGCGCATGAGTGCGCTTCCTATCGCCCAATCTCATTGCTGAATGCGGAGGCAAAGATTCTGGCGACAAGGCTGCAGCCCTATCTCGCGACCCTAATACACCCGGACCAGTCGGGATTTATGCCGTGCCGGAATACTGCCTTAAATATACGGCGGCTCCACGGGATTCTCGCGCGCCGCACCTCGATAGAGGAGGACGCGGCCATCCTCTCGTTGGATGCCCGGATGGCGTTCGACCGGGTGGAATGGCCGTTCCTCTTCGCTGTCCTCCGTCATGTGGGACTCGGCCCCAAGATATGCGCATGGATTCAGCTTTTGTATACCGCGCCACTGGCACAGGTGGTGGTCAATGGCCATATCTCAGACCCCTTTCCGTTGGGGCGAGGGACGCGGCAGGGCTGCCCCCTTTCCCCGCTCCTTTTTGCTTTGGCGCTAGAGCCACTTGCGGCCTGGTTGCGGCAGGACCCGGTGATCCGGGGACTAAGGTGGACAATGGGGTGGGAAGATCGCATTTCCCTCTATGCTGACGACATCCTGTTATACTTGGCCTCCCCTGCGCGCTCGATCGCTTGTCTCCTAGATATATGTGCATCATACGGGAGGGTATCTGGCTACGAGATCAACTGGGAAAAGTCCATTGTCGACATGCTCCGCGGCTCCCCACCTCGGCTCCCGCGGGGTTGTGAGATTCGGGTGGTGACGGACGGTTTCAAATATCTGGGCATATATGTAACAGCTGACAGGGACCGTTTTGTGGCTGAAAATCTAGCGAAGCCACTGCATCGGTTTCGTAGCGATGTCAAACATTGGCGCACCCTGCCCTTGACACTGCTGGGGAGGGCCGCCCTCTTCAAGATGATGGCTCTCCCTAGATTTTTGTATATACTCCAAAATACCCCCTTCCCGGTGCCACCATCATATTTCGCCGCCGTCAATGCGGAAGTCACCAGCCTACTATGGGAGGACAAGGCGCCGCGGATAGCACTCCACAAGCTCACCAGGGGGTTGTATGACGGTGGGATAGCCCTCCCAGACTTGCGACTGTACTATTGGGCATCGCAGCTTACGGTGATCAACCAGTGGTTGCATGTGCCAGGGGAGGACCCGGCATATCGTATGGATCGGCACCTGCTGGGGGCTGCAGGGGTCATGGGAGCGCTCTACAATCACAAGAGGGGTCACTGCCCCCCAGGCCCCACGGCACACAACCTCCGGCTATGGTTCTAGGCGCAGCGAGCCCTGGGCTGGGCTGGGAAAATAACCCAAGCTACTCCGTTGTGGGAGGCGAAACAGTTGGGGGTATTGCGCACTACCAAGGGGTTCCATCAATGGGACCTAATTGGCATCTCCAGGGTGGGTGACCTTTGGAAGAAGGGAGAAATGGTCACATTTACCCAACTACAAGCAGATTTCGACCTGGCTTCCACCGAAGGGTTCAGGTACATGCAAATCCGGCACGCACTCCAGGCGGCAGTCCCGCCCGGGACCCGACTTCCGGAGTCGTCGCCTCTGGAGGACCGGCTCCTCACAGAACACCTGACACAGAGGGCGACCTCCCTAACATACCGAAAACTGATAAACAACCGGCCAGATCCATTCGCAGCCCTTAAAAACCGATGGGAGGCCGAGCTGGGGGAATTCGACGAAGCGGACTGGCAGGCGGCGCTTTCCTCCCCTAGGGAGGTGGGCGTCTCATCCAGACTGCGTCTGGTCCAACTTAAAATTCTGCACCGCACATACTACACTCGTACACTCCTATTTAAACTTAACCGAACTGACTCCCCGCTATGTCTTAGGCAGTGTGGGATGGAGGGAACCCTTCTACATACCCTATGGGAATGCCCGGCCATAACTCTGTACTGGAAGGGAATTCTGCGCACACTCTCCCAAGTGACCAGGGTCCCAACACTCCCGGAGCCACGGAGATGTCTCCTCAATGTCTGGGAACCGACTGATCACAACAAGATCACGCAACTCTGGGTAACACTGGGACTTATGCTGGCGAAACGCAATATAGCCCAAAAATGGGGCTCTAGCCAAACTCCAACCCTCGCCCAGTGGTCCCGAGACATGGACTCCACAATGGTGGTCGAAAAAACTGTCTATCTTCACAGAGGCTGCCCCAAAAAATGGACCCGGGTGTGGGGTGGGTGGAATGCCTATAGAGGAAATATATGTGAACCCCCGAGCGACACATCAGACTCAGACCTCAGTGACCACGATTAGATGAGATATAATTGGTCGGTGCAATGTGATAAATACTGTCTTGCGAAGCCAAAAGGAGCTCTCTGCTTTTCACAATGTCATGAATGTTCCACGGCACTCTCACTGGACATTTATTCTACTGAACCTGATGCCAATGTGTACTGTTTTATGTTCAAACTTCAATAAAAATATTTACAAAAAAAATAAAATGTTAAAAAGGCGTGATCCTGATTCCTGTTTGTGTCCGTGATGGTTCAAGGAGAAGTGGGGAAGGGTGGAACAAAAGAGTGATGTTCATGGTTTTGCGTAAAAGGTAAAGAGAAAGCAAGTTAAGTCTAAGGAGTCGTATGATGCCTGGTGGAAAGCAAGGGCTCATCAGATCAGAATTCATGATTGGTTGAGGATTCCCAAACTGAGTATTGTACACAAAGGTCTTTCAAAGTTTGGCAAACCCATGAAGGTACTTAAAGTGTTTAGAAAGTTGTGTGATAATGCAAGATGAGGAAAGTATGGAATGTGAAAAGGATTGCCAAGTGTTGGGTCTGGAGTTGAAGATCATACCATGATGAAAAAATGAAGAATGCATTGGAGATGAGACTTAGTGACCCGAGGCAAAAAGGTTACCATAATGGTGAAAATGTGGTTGTTCCTGGTCCCCCAGATTCGGTGGCTGTTAGGGTCAAAGAAGCTGGTAGGATCAGACATCCACCAGTAAGATTTGCGGAATTTGTCAAATAGGAAATAGGATTTCAGTAGTTTGTGACTTCCAAGTTCTTTTGTTGGGGGTAATTTGGTGTTCATTTCTGTTAATTTTCCATTGAAGGGAGATGTGTTGTATTCTATTCCTGGATAATTAGCACAGGCCAATGTTATATTTTCTTTGCGTTCTGCATTCCTTGAGAATGTTGATCATGGAATGCAGGAGGCAGAGCCAGTATATCGTCAGCTGTCCTGCTTGCAGTAGGGTTTGCTGTGCTGCCGAAGAAGAAAACAAGTTATTTACCTGTAACTTTAGTTATCCAGTATTGGTATCTTTCATGGATTCACATGGCTGAATCATTCCCCGTTGCCGAGATGGGAGTCCCGTAGTAAAATACAAAAGTAGTGCCATAAGTAATATATAGACCAAAAGAGGCCAAAGGCTATATCTTAGTAGCCTATCTACGTCCTTAAAGTAAAAAGGACCAAAAGTCAACGCCAACCAATCAGCGACCAGCACACTCAAGAACTCTCCCAACAGGAGCCAGTTCTCCTCAGATTTTCCAAGCACAAGTGGGAAGTAAGTATCCTCAAAATCAATGAGAACTGACTCCACGGGGAGGAGGGTGGCTGCATGTGAATCTATGAAAGATACCAATACTGGATAACTGAAGTTACAGGTAAGTAACTTGTTTTCTTATCCAGTACTGGAGTATCTTTCATAGATTCACATGCCTGTATTCGTAAACTCCCAATGGACATCCATAACCTTGAAATATTGTAATGACAAGGCATTAAAAGCAATAATCATATTAAAAGAGACAGCGGATATAAGCATGAGAATATATATAACTTAACGCATAGTAATGTACAAATTGTGAAACATAGGAGCATGAACATTGTAAGCAATTTAACAGCAAAGAAAAAATTATAGTAGACAAGCCTCTAAGAAATCTAAAGAATCTGACCTTAGTGAAAGAGATGGCGTAACACAGCTTGTCCAACCGCTGCATCCTCCCTTTGTGCCGATTGGAGGCAGTAGTGTCTTATGAAAGTGTGGACATTTTTCCATGTTGCAGCACGACATATTTTGTGCAATGTAACCCAAGCAAACAAAGCTGTAGATGCAGCAACAGTTCTGTTGGGAGTGTGCTTTAGCTTTCACTGTGAGAGGTTTATTGGCTTTTTCGTGGCAGAATTCAATGGCAGATGCGACCCATCTGGCTATTGTGGCTTTTGTTACTGCGAATCCCTGTTTTCCATGACCGTAGGCCACTAACAGTTGATCCGTCTTTCTGATATCTTTTGAAGATAAAACTTCAAACTCCTTTTTACATCCAATCAATGTAAAGCCCGCTCAGCTGGGCTGGATGGATTCGGAAAGAAAGAATGCAGCATCACTGGTTCATCCAAGTGAAATTGCGTTGGTACCTTTGGAACGAACTTAGGATTTGTCGGAAGGATCAAGTAATCCTGTGTAAAGCGTAAGAAGGGTTCTTTGATCGCAAAATCCGGAATCTCACTAACCCTTCTTGCGGAAGTAAGAGCCAGCAAGAGGGCTACTTTCCAAGTGAGGAATTTAAGTTCTGCTTTATGGATCGGTTCAAATGGTCGTCTTATCAGCTGTGCTAAAACCACATTGACTTCCCACTCTGGAGGAGGTGCATGCACAGAAGGAAAAGTGCGAAAAAGCCCTCTCATGAATTGTTTTTATAAGACAAGATGAACATAAAGATGGAAGCTGAGGAGATTTCCTGTACCTGGAAAGAGCAGCCAGGTGAACCTTGACTGACGAAAAAGAGAGACCAGACTTCGCCAGTGAGAGCAAGTAAGGTAAAATCTTGTCGGTATGGACCAGCACTGAGGAACCTGCTATCCTTGGAAGGAAATGCAAAAACAACAGTTGATGGACAGAATGCAGAACAATGTCATATATTCACCCCAGTACAGAGATCTGGGCCTAAATCCATCGTTTTTTTGATCACCATGCCGTTCCAGTTTGAACCCAGCCATATGCAAATCAGTCTTGACCCTGTGCCTCATGGGAACAGTCCAGCCCGAACTGCCAAGCCAGGTCCTCCCTGGACTGGAAACAAGCATTCTAGGACCGGTTTCGGGGTTTCACCCCTCTTCAGCCAGGATAGCTTGATTCCAGTGGCATGGAGAGCACGGGACCCACGTCTGGGCATACCCTTCCCACTCTGGGTGACAAATGCAAAAACAACAGTTGATGGACAGAATGCAGAACAATGTCATACATTCACCCCAGTACAGAGATCTGGGTCTGAATTCATCGTTTTTTTGCTCACCATGCCGTTCCAGTTTGAACCCAGCCATATGCAAATCAGTCTTGACCCTGTGCCTCATGGGAACAGTCCAGCCCAAGCTGCCAAGCCAGGTCCTCCCTGGACTGATAACAAGCATCCTAGGACCAGTTTCAGGGATTCAACCCTCTTCAGTCAGGATAGCTTGATTCCAGTGGCATGGAGAGCACGGGACCCACGTCTGGGCATACCCTTCCCACTCGGGGTGACAAATGCAAAAACAACAGTTGATGGACAGAGTGCAGAACAATGTCATACATTCACCCCAGTACAGAGATCTGGGTCTGAATTCATCGTTTTTTTGCTCACCATGCCGTTCCAGTTTGAACCCAGCCATATGCAAATCAGTCTTGACCCTGTGCCTCATGGGAACAGTCCAGCCCAAACTGCCAAGCCAGGTCCTCCCTGGACTGGTAACAAGCATCCTAGGACCAGTTTCGGGGATTCACCCCTCTTCAGTCAGGATAGCTTGATTCCAGTGGCATGGAGAGCACGGGACCAACGTCTGGGCATACCCTTCCCACTCGGGGTGACAAATGCAAAAACAACAGTTGATGGACAGAATGCAGAACAATGTCATACATTCACCCCAGTACAGAGATCTGGGCCTAAATCCATCGTTTTTTTGCTCACCATGCCGTTTTATGCTTGGAAGGAAAGCCTGAAGAGACAAAAATATGGCTCGGAGTTCCAAACTGTTGATGTGGTGTTATTTCTGTATCTGAGACCACTTTCCCTGGATTTGCAAACCCTGTAGATGACCTACACGTTCTTCCATGGAGGCGTCTGTTTTGCAGAAAGGTGAGACCTTGGGCAAGATTTGCTGTTTGGGACCACCAGTGGAGTGCATCCACCATTCGTGCAGTGATTCGGATAACATCCTCGAAAGACCCCAATGCTTGTTGCTATTGCTTCTGTAGTTCCTCTTGAAGAGGTCTCATCTTGAGCCATGCCAAAGGAACCAAGTTGATTGATGAAGAGCACATCCCTAGGAGCGATTTGAATATTCGAACAGAAACAGACTTTTCTTTTTAAATAGATGCCGCTAATTTTTGAAGGCGCACTTGACAGTCTTGAGACAAGAATGCTTTGCACTGGACAGTGTCCAGAGACGCTCCTAGGAACAAAATGACCTGAGTTGGAAGCAAATTCGATTGTCCTTGTTCAAAGTGAGTCCCAATGTAGTGAACAGATGAAGACAAGCTGTTGTGGCAAGATTGGCTTCCTGCTCCGACAGAGCTTTGAGCAGCCAATCGTCGAGGTATGGGAAAACTTGGAACCCTCGGGATCGCAAAGTCACTGCTACTGGTGCCAAACACTTGGTGAAAATCTGTGATGCTGATTTTAAGCCAAACGTGAGCACCTTGAATTGATAGTGGGTGCCAGCCACTGTGAACTGTAGATATTTTCGGTGTTTTGGATGGATAGGGATATGAAAGTATGCGTCTTCCATGTCCAGAGAAGTCATGAAATCCCCTTCATTTCAGCATCCCAGAATATCGGAAAGCGTTACCATCCAAAATGTTTGTTTCTTGAGAAACTTGTTGAGTTTGCGGCAGTCCAGAATTGGTCGCTATTCTCCTGACTTCTTTCTGATTAGGAAGAAACGAGAATAGAAACCTGTTCCTTTCTGTGTGGATGGTACTTCTTCTATCTCTTCCTTGAGGAGCATGATCAAGACGTCTTTGCGCAATAAGTGAAGACGTGTGGGACCCACTGGGTGGAGTAGTAGGTAGTTTCTTGACAAAGTCCAGTGTGTGACCATTGGTGACTAGGTCCAGCACCCATCGGTCTGAAGTGATCTTGTGCCACCGCTGTGCATAAGCATAAGTTTTCACACCCACGGGTAGGGAGGGAATTTTGACTGCCACACTGAGAAACTCATTGCTTTCTTGGCAGAGTCACGACCTTGTTGCTGTGTTCGGTTATGGCCACCCTGGCGCAAGAAACCAGCCGTCGAAGACTGACGGTACGACGATTGGTTGTAAGACTGACGATATTGAGGCTGGTATTGTCGATACTGTTGATTTGACTGATAGCCGCCTCGGTATGTTGTGAATCAGCGCCCTCTGGCTCCCTTGAAAGGTACACTTCTATATTGCAGAGCACCCAGAGACTTTGCAGTGTCCGTGTCATTCTTTATTGCCAAAAAAGCCTCATCAATATGTTTTCCGAACAGTGAGTCCCCATCTTACGACATGTCCAGGATCTTAGTCTGAACCTCAGGTCTGCATGTAGTAGCACCCCTGGCGTCAAAGAACTGCTGCTCCAGCTGATTGCTGAAAGCTCGTGTTGGCGTAGTCTAACGCACAATCAAGTGTTTCAGAGGCAGCTCGTTCACCCTCTAATAAGATCTTCCGAGTCTCCTGTCTTTGTTCCTCCGGGATGAGATCTATCAACCTCACCATATCGGACCACATTTGACGGTCATAGCGGCCAATGATTGCTAAAGCATTAGCAGCTCTAATTGTTGCCGCTGCCATAGAAGAGAATTTCTTCCCCATCAGGTCAATACGACGTCCCTCTCTGTCTGGAGGAGTGGTAATAGGTGTTGCGGGGTTCTTCAATCGCCTCTGTGCGGCCTGAGATATGAACGAATCTGGCCTCGGGTGTCCGACAAGGCAAGATGGACTGTCCTCTGGAGCTCGATACTTTTTCTCTATACGAGGTAGCACTGCCGGTATGGATGCTGGCGTCTTCATGATTTTTACACCCTCCTGCCAGATGTTATCGATAATAGGAATAGAGCGTATGCCTTTTCTAGTGTCCACTTTAAAATCATGTAAAAACAGTCTGTTTGCTTGACAGTGATAGGTAGGTGCAACCTAGTGGCTGCCCGCTGCATCAAATTATGAAATCCTCCAATGTCTCCAGGAGGAGAATCAGAGGGTAGATGCGGAGGCGGAGATGGTGTCTGGATTATATATAGGCTATTTGGTTTTAGGTTTAAACCTATAATAACTGATAAAACCCCACCGAAAGGAAAATAGCCATCACTGGTGTAACCATATAAACACTGAAAAAACACCTTTGCAACCACAAACTAAGTGCCATTCAAAGAAAGGAAAAGATGAGTGAAAGAGTCATTTTTATGTTGTCCTTAAGGGGCCAATACAATGTAACTTTGTTATACAAGGTAGTATCAAGATAGACTGGGCTAACATTATTCGGCTTGAGATTTGTTGTTTATGGATGTCACTGAAACATTGTCTCTTCTTCCTTCTGCTTTTTTGTAGGTTTGTGGTCTTTGGTCTAAAGATGCAGTGTTTAGATGCATTTTTAGGTCTTATTTAGTTATTATATACACTGTAGAGAATTGGGAAATATCAAAATCATATTTGAAATTTTGGCTACATTTGACTTCAACGATAGGTGAAATGGCTGGATTAATTAGAATCTTTCCTAATATGTAGCATCACATTTACCCACAGAGAGAGAATGGGTAAAGTCCTTTGATACATCTGACCCCCTTTCTAGTGAGTCAGTATTGATTGTTAGTGAATTTCCAAACAGACCAGTTTTCAAACATTCAATGCAAGATGTAGTGACAGGTATGTGTGAAACGAATGTTGTCACCAAGCATCTGAGATATAGGTGAAAACATGACATCAGGCGTTTGGTAAACATGGAACACAGTGTCACTTGGAATGCTGCTGAAAAAAGTTCCTACCAAGTTCAATTAAGATTGGAGTGATATTGTTTATATTTGCAGTAATTCAGCTACGTATATGAACAAGTTGTATGATGTCCTGTCAAAATCGATACCTGAGCTGGAGTGCTTCCCTGTAAGAGATCCTTGTCACTTGCTAGAGTGTATGCTGAAAGCATCTTTACAATCTTCAGAGTTAATGAAGAATGCTATTGACTTAATAGTCCATTCTGGTGCAGTAAAAAAATGT
The DNA here is from genome assembly GCF_964204655.1 of Triturus cristatus. NCBI lineage: Eukaryota > Metazoa > Chordata > Amphibia > Caudata > Salamandridae > Triturus > Triturus cristatus. The sequence continues at coordinate 1,190,719,211 of NC_140592.1, forward strand.
TTGGTCCTCATATACCCTGTGCACACACTACCTATACACATGCACTATCAGTGCAGAAGGCAAGCAATAATTAAAATTTAATTAAAATTCCATAAACACCGGATAAACACTGTTTCTGTTGTTTTTAATGGCGCAAAAATGTGTAACCACTGATAACCACAGTTTTTTAACCCGTTCGACGCGCATGACGGAACGGTTCCGTCATGCACGTCGGTTGCGCTATGCGCATGACGGAACCGTTCCATCATGGCCCCGCCCGCGCACGGAACCTTCAGCGTGGCGCGGAAATCCGCGCCGCGCTGAAGGGGTTAAGGTATTGAAAAAACTGAAAAAACCCCACCAGAATTTACCAAAAATAGAAACTGAAAACAGAAAAGCCTAATTATATAATTATCCCAGGGATCCGGCACATTTGCCTGATCAGACAATTCGCCTTCCTCAACTTCTTCATTCGAGGAGGAAGTGTCCTGGTGTCCAGTGTCAGGTGGACCCTGTGCAGGATCCGGTGTACTAGGTATAATAGGCTCTGGTACCGAAGCAGGAACCTCTACCTGAGGAAGTGGGCTCTCTGTCGGAATTTGCTGAGGAGTCAATCTTTTACGGTAATCCGCCAACATAGCCCGCAGATCCTGAATAAGTGCTGGAGGAAGATGAGCCATCTCTTTATGGCGTGGTTCCTGTCTGTGATGGAACCGATAGGCATGACGTGGAGCCATATATTGTTCGTGATAATAATGTCCCTCTTGGTAATCATAGTTATCATCAATGTCTTGGCACTTAACATGGGGCTCAGATGGACTATGAGCTACCCCTTATGGACCCTCATCATCTTCCGCATCATAATCCTCCTCTTCCACAAAACCCTCTAAAAGGTGGGATGGCAATAGAGGAGACATTTTACTATAGTCCTGAAAAGGCTGTTGTTGAAAAGGCCTTTGAAACGTTGAGCTGGGAAACTCTCGTTGACGGGGACGTTGACGGTGCAGAAACAAGTATTTCAGGAATGTCCCTCCTCGACGGTGGTAAGATAACAGGCGCACTTACCAATGACGTTGTCTGCGGGCTCGGCGGCGGCGGCGTTGATGGCTCGGTCGTCGACGGTGACCTCGTCGATGGTGTTGTCATCGAGGGTGCCTTCACCAATGGATTCTTTGTCAACGGACTTCAATGACGGCCTCGTTGTAATGGTGATTCTTGTAGACAAGATAGGAGGAAATAGCCGTCGTTGTAACAGTTGCTGTCGACGATGGCGTCGACGAAGTAACACATATTGTTGACAATGAAGGAACAGTCGTCGACACAGATGTTTTTAAGTGCTTTTTACTTACAGAGTCAGTAGAAGACGATCTTGGACGCTCTGTAAGCGGTGTAGAGTGCAGAGACAATGCTGGCTCAGAGGAATGTTTAGAAATCCTCTTTATGGACAGGCTTATCCTGGGAAGTTTTAAGATGTTTCCTTCCCTCACCTGAGGAGCTTTCTTGAGATCTAGCTCTCGTACTAGATGTGGAAGCTTGGTCCTCTTCCTCAGCCGAAGAAGGAGGTTGTTCTTTAGAAGACTTGAGCCATAAAAGTAATCTTGCCTCTCTATCCCTGAGAGTCTTGCTGGGAAAGGTACGGCAGATTTTACAGTCTTTAGCCTCATGTTTAGGGTAGAGGCAATAAAGACACTCTTTATGTAGATCATCTACATGGACCCTCTTCTTCCCACAGGACCTGCAGGAGCGGAAGAGGCCTTTTTTGTCAGACATATTTGCTTGAACAGCTGAAGAGAAGAAAACTGAGTAGCACTCAGGGAGATTCCCTTCCACACGACGTGCGGTGAAAATCCGAGGAGAACGGGCTCCTGTTGGGAGTGTTCTAGAGGGTGCTGGTAGCTGATTGGTTGGAGCTGACTTTTGGTCCTTTTTACTATAAGAACGTAGATAGGCTACTAAGATATAGCCTTTGGCCTATTTATTACTTATGCCACTACTTTTGCATTTTACCGTGAGACTCCCATCACGGTGACAGGGAATGATTCAGGCATGTGAATCTATGAAAGATACCCCAATACTGGATAAATAAGTTACTTACCTGTAACTGCAGTTATCCAATATTGGTATCTTTCATAGATTCACATGCTTGAATCATTCCCGGTCGTCGAAGTGAGAGTCCCACGGTAATATACATAAAGCAGTAATTAAAACTTACCATAGGCTATCATGGTGACAACCATGCATTTAATAGCCTATCTAAATCCTTTTCTAAAAAAGGACCAAACTTTCAGTACAACCAATCAGTAACCAGCACCCTCTAGAACCTTCCCAAGAGAAGCTGAATTCCTAAGATTTTCCAGCACAAGTATGGATAGGAATACCAAAGAAAAATGGGAGCCTCTCCGGGGAGGAGGGAGGGTTGCATGTGAATCTATGAAAGATATCAATACTGGATAACTGCCATTACAGGTAAGTAACTTATTTCTTATCCAGTATTGGGGTACCTTTCATAGATTCACATGCTTGAATCAGAGTAGCAAGCAGTAATCTAAAAAAAGTAAGTACCCCTTAGTGGATGGTGTGGAGTACCAATAGTGTATCAAAATGTATTCACAGAAAGGAATGTTCTGCGAAAGCGCTGGTGTATAACTATATGCATATAAACGCATGGACATGTAGAATAAACATTTCTACCATATGCTTAAACAAGTATACCATCTTCTATAAACAATTACGGCACATTTCAAAATGTAGGTCAATATTGAAAACAGAGAAGAAATCCCCTAATTAAAGGGGCTCACCTTACTGAAACACACGACGTAGCACTGCCTGTCCCTCGGCTGTATCAGCACGCTGCGTTAACTCTAGACAGCAAAACTGCGCGAACGTGTGCGTCGTTTTCTACGTCGCAGTTCTGCAGATTGTTTCCAGTGGCACCCCTGCGAACATAGCAGCCAATGTAGAGACTGCTCTTGTGGATTGCACTCTCACTGTTTTGTCAAAGGCTTGCCTGCATTGTCGTGGCAAAACTGAATTGTGGCTGCTATCCATCTTGCGATGGTAGCTTTAGAAACAACAGTGCCCTGACGCCCTTGTCCATAGGCTACAATAAGTTGATCTGTTTTACGGATAGACTCAGTCTTTTGTAGGTAGAATTTACGACACCTCTTGATGTCTAGAGTGTGTAGAGTTTGCTCCGCAGGTGTAGCAAGATCAGGAAAGAAAGTTCCGAGAATGACAGGTTCGTTTAAATGGAACTGTGAAGGAACCTTAGGGATGAATTTGGGATTCCATTTATTTGTAAAAACAAAGAAAAGCATGTTTTATAGTGGATGCTTGCATTTCACTAACCCTTCTGGTTGATGTGAGGGCGAGTAGAAGAGCCACTTTCCTTGTCAGGCATTGATGTCAGCCTTATGGATCAGTTCAAAGGGTTGCTTCATCAATTGCGATAGGACTATATTTAAGTGCCACTCCGGAGGTGGATAAGTGCGAAGCAAGCCTTTCATGAATTAATGTACAATTCTGGTAGAACAGAGAGACAGATGTCTAGGGGAGCATCTACATTGAGATATAGCTGCTAGAACTCTAATTGAAGAATATACCAGTCCTGATTTTGCCAAGGACAGAAGGTACGGTAGGATTAGCTCTTGGTCAGAGATACACAGATTCATGTTGTTTTGACGGCTCCAGAGACAGAATTGCTTCCATTTCAGTCTAAGTCTTGTTGGAGCTATCCGCACAAGACCTGGGGAAAATGTCTTTATACTCCCGTGTACAGTTAAATCAAAGAAATTCAAAGAATTCAGGAGCCACGCATGAAATTAGTGGGAGCTATCAGGATGAGAGGACCCCGCTCCGCTTTCCAGTCGCTGAGAACCTTATGTATTAAAGGTATCAGGGGAAAAGTTAAGCAGAGATCCTGGACCATGTGTCCTGGATGTGGATGACAAGTTGCACAGAATTGACATTTGAGTGTTTTGTTTGTTGCAAAGAAATCTAGAACCAGTTTGATACGGAAGGAAAAGATCATATTTGGTGAAGACCAATCAAACTTATATTCGTGGAGGCTGCTTCATTGCATGCTGGTGGTATTGCCTGTGCGAACTAACACTGAAGACTCTGATATCATTTGCAGGAAAGCTTAGAGATACAGTTAGATGTATTTGAGCTCCAGGCAATTGATATGCATGCTCTTTTGGAGCGGAGACCACTTTCCTTGAATCTGTAGGGTCTGTAGATGACCACCTCAGCTCTCCCTGGAGGCATCCATAGTCATTACGAAGCGAGGTATTTAGGGTAAGAGAGTGAGGTCCTTTACTAGATCTGCAAACACCAGTCTAGGGTTTTCATCATACATGTGCAAAGATCACCAAGCCCTTGAACTATTCTTTTGTTTGAATCTATTGTTTTGTAGCTGGTCATGTAAGATTCTAATTTTAAGGTGCGCAATTGGGATCATATTGATCGCTGAGGACATGATGTCCAGAAGCTAACTGAACCGACGCACTGATTTGTTTGTTGTTTTTGGTTGAGAGCCTGTTACTACACCATTAGTTGCTTGGCTTAGGATAAAAAGTCTTTTGTCTTGGACAGTATCTAGTGTTGCGGCCTAGGAACAGAATCTTCTTAGATGGATGAGTTGATGATCTTTGACAATTCACAAGGAAACCTAGTTTGTGAAACAACTTCAGGCAAGTTTTTGTGTCTGTGGACGATTAAAATGTCTTTGTTACATTTATCAACCAGTTGCAGAGGTAGGGGAATACCTGATGACCCTCCGCCCTGGAAAAAACTGCCACAGGGCTATGTAGTAGGTAAAATGCAGGAAGTTGATCTAAAGCCAAATGGGAGGACTTTTATGCGTGGGAGGAAATGTGAAGGTATGAATCCTGTAAATTCAGGCGATCATGTGGTGTCGGAGACGGTGACCACGTAACAGTATTGGTTTCAGAAATACTTGTTTAATTTCCAGAGGTCTACGACGGATAGGCAATCCTTTATATTCGTGTCTATGAAGAAAAAAACGAGAATAGAAGCCTGTTCTTTGCTTAAAATGTACTCCTTTCTCTATGGAACCTCTGGTTAGTGTAGCCATCACTCCCTTCCGAAGCAGATGCAGATAAGGGGGGCACTCTCATTTTGGTGGAGTAGTGGGCGGAATCTTGGTGAACTCTAACGTCTGACCAAATGTTTTGAGAGCCAGGACTTATTTGTCCGAAACTATTTTCCGCCATAGATGACAACATTTTGGAACTGTTTCTCCCACAGGATGGCGTAAGCAGCACTAGAACGTTGTCACTGTAGGTAAGCTAGCCTAAGAGCTACTGATAACGTTGTTAAGTCTGATACCTTTGGCATCCTCCTTGATACAGATAAGTATCTCTTTCACGATTGCCTCAAAAGGGTGTTTCTTTCAAAATTGAATGTGTCAAAAAATCTTGAGGTGTCAGAGTCACCCTTGACTGCTTGCAAGGCGTCGTCAACGTGCTTGCCAAACAGAGCATCGTCATGGTATGGTCAATATGAACAAGTCACTTGCCTTCGGTAACAATATATCTGTAAGAGACTTACATTAGTTATGGATTCCTCATCTTAGAATTACCCCCAGGCGTCAGACTGGATCCGGAGAATTTTTTCCTCAACAGTACCTCTGCGCGTCGATAGGTAACGTCGGTCGACTCCCCGTTTGTCGTTGGCGTCGTGGTCTTCGGAATGACGTCGCGGTATCTACTTGGACGCCCCCCTCGCGTGCTGACGTCAGTTCTTTACACGACATTCCACGCCAAAAGCGCAGAGCCATGCAAGACACTCACCACAGGTGCACAAAAACTAGGGCCCTGAAAGGGAACTCCCTTACCCTAGAAGTCAGTTCGCAGAACGGGGAGAATGGGTGGGGCGGTGAGGAATCCATAACTAATCTATGTCTCGCACAGATATATCATTACCGAAGGTAAGTAACTTGTTCATCTGAAAGAAACAATTAGTTAGGGATTCCTCACCTTAGAATAGCTCCCCCAGAAATACTAACCCCGGTGGTGGGTCTGCGAACCAAGTTCACACCAAAAGTCCTGGAGAACTGAAAATCCGAAGTAGCCGTCTCTCCGGACTTGGCTGTCCAGGCAGTAGTGTTTGGTAACGTCTGCAGTGAAGCCCACATAGCTGCCTGGCAGATGTCCAAAAGGGGGACTCCATGACCCAAAGCAGTAGTGGCTGCCGTCGCCCTGGTGGAAAGGGCACGCAACCCCACTGGAGGTTCCTTTTCGCTAAGGAATAGCAGATTTTGATGCAAAGAACGACCCATCGGGAGATTAATCGTTTTTGCACGGCACGACCTTTCTTAGCGCCCACATAACCGACAAAGAGCTGGTCATCGACCCGGAATTGTTTTGTGCGATCCAGATAGAACGAAAGCGCAATTTTTGGATCCAGACGGTAGAGCCTCTCTTCCTCTTTAGGAGGATGCGGAGGCGGAAAGAAGGTAAGTGATGGTCTGTCCTATATGGTAAGAGGTAACCACTTTGAGAAGGAAAGAAGGTCTAGTGCGGAGGACAACTTTGTTCGGATGAACAGCCAGGAAAGGAGGCTTAGAAGAAAGGGCTTGTAGCTTACTCACCCTGCAAGCAGAGGTGATGGCAACCAGAAAGGCACTTTTAAGGGTCAAGAGTCTGAGAGGAAAGTAGTGGTTCGAAAGGAGCACACATAAGATAAGTAAGAACCAGATTCAAGTCCCACTGGTACATCACGAAAGGAGTTGGAGGAAACAAGTGAGTAATGCCCTTAAGGAAGCGATTTACAATAGGGGAGCTGAAAAGAGAAGGCTGGTCAGGGAGCCGACGAAAGACTAAAATGGCTGAAAGATAACATTTGAGAGTGCCCAGAGCAGAGCTCTGCTGGGCCAAAGAAAGAATGAAGAGGAGAACCTCTGAAAGGGGGGCAGAAAGGGGAGCCACAGCCTTAGCTGCGCACCATACCACAAACTTGTTCATCTAAAAGGCGTATACCGTTTTAGTGGAGGGACGCCTGGCTGCAAAGATAACATTGCAGACTTTGGAAGGAAGGTCGAAAGTTGTCAACTGTCGCCGCTCTATCTCCACACAAGGAGGTGGAGGCTCGACAGGTTCGGATGGAGGACCGTTCCCTGCTGCTGCGACAGAAGATCCTCCCAAAGAGGCAGTCTGATCGGAGGATCGATGGCCATGTGTAATAGCTCGGGATACCAGACTCTTTGTGCCCAATCCGTAGCCACAAGAATGACTTGGGCCCAGTCGTGCTTGATCTTCAGCACTCTGGGCAGAAGTAGTATAGGCGGGAAGGCGTATAGAAGACCGCAACTCCACTCGCGACGAAAAGCGTCGCCTAGCGAGTGCCTCCTTGGAAATTCCAACGCGCAGAACTGCTGACATTGCGCCTTCTCTTCGGTGGCAAATAGATCTAACCAAGGCTCTCCCCACTGCTGAAAGAGACCTTGCACCACCTCCGAGTGAAGATGCCATTTGTGATCCATCATGCACCTGCAGCTGAGTTCGTCCATCCTGGCGATCAGAGAACCTGCTAGGTGTTGCACCACCAGGGATATGCCCTGATGTTCCTGCCATGTCCAAAGGCGGAGAGCCTCTTGACATAGGCTCCACGACCCCACCCTGCCCTGTCTGTTTCCGTACCACATGGCGGTGGTGTTGTCTGTGAACACCTGTACCACTCTTCTCCGGACAGAGGGAAGGAATGCCTTTAGTGCAAGACGAATCGCCCGAAGCTCCAGAAGGTTGATATGGAGCCCGGACTCCGCCGGAGACCAAAGGCCTCTGATTTCCGCCTCTCCCATGTTGCCGCCTCACCCCAGTGGTGATGCATCTGTCACCACTGTAAACTCTGGTTGAGGAAGGGAGAGGGATCTGCCGTTGACCCAATCCCGGTTTGTTAGCCACCACAGCAATTGGTGTGCAGTGCTCTCCGAGATCTGGACGCAATCGAAAATATTCCCCTGATGCTGTGCCCACTGGAACTTCAGCTCCCACTGCAAAGCCCACATATGTCACCTCGCATTGTCCACCAGCAGGATGCAGGAGGCCATGAGTAGCCTCAGGGTCATGCTACCTGAAACCCAGGATAGATCGGAATCATAGCCAGAATATCCCAGACTCGCTGCTCGGGAAGATAAGCCCGAAACTGCGCTGTGTCCAGAACTGCTCCGATGAAAAGGAGCTTCTGCGAGTGAATCAGGTGGGACTTTGGCACATTGATGGTGAACCCCAGCGAATGCAGGAGGTTGGCCGTAGTCTGGAGGTGGAAGACGACAGCCTGGGGTGAGCCCGCCTTCAACAGCCAGTCGTCGAGATGGGGAAGACTGGAACCCCTGATCTGCGCAGATGAGCTGCGACCACTGACATCACCTCTTTGTGACCACCCGGGTGGGGGGGGGGGGGGGGGGGGGCGGGGCGCTGGTAAGGCTGAATGAGAGCACGTTAAACTAAAAGTGCTCGTGGCCTACCGTGAACCATGGGTAACGCCGATGGGCTGGCAGGACGGGGATGTGAAAATAAGCGTCCTGCAAGTCCAACATTACCATCCAATCTACAGGGTCGAGAGCAGACAGGACCTGAGCCAGGGTCAACATTTTGAACTTCTTCTTCCGGAGGAAGCGATTGACGTTCCGGAGATCCACGATAGTACGCAGGACCTTGTCCTTCTTGGGTACCAGAAAGTAGTAGGAATAACAACCACAACCTACTTCTGGGCCAGGAACGCGCTTGATGGCTCCCTTGGCCAAGAGAGCTGTAACTTCCTGTTGGAGAAGGGCCAGGTGATCCTCCGACATGCGATGGGTTTGAGTTGGTATGGATGGAGGGGTGGTCTAGAAGGGGAGGGATTAGCCTCTTCGGACTATCTGCAAAACTCACCTGTTGACGTGATGTTGAGCCAGTGGCGAAGGTGATGGCGAATCCTGCCGCCCACTGGCAAAAGGTGGCCCTGAAAGGTCAGACTAGGAGGCCTTGAGGGCTGCTGCAGAGGGGACGCTGGTGGACTGGCTGCCTGCTGGTCCCCAGACCCACGACGGTGGTTCTCACGTCCCTGGCCGCGCAGAGGCTGGACAACTTGCGCAGGCCAATAGCTGTGGGTGGAACATGGTGTGGAACCCCTTCTGTAGCCATGAAAGGGGGGAAAGACAGACTGCGCTAGGCAAGAGGTGGATGCGAGACCCAAGGACCTGCCCGTAGCCCTGGAGTCCTTAAAAAGCTCAAGCGCATTGTCCGCCTTGTCGCCAAACAAGCGACGGCCATCAAAGGGCATGTCCAAAAGCGTAGCTTGGAAATCACCTGAAAAGCTAGTAGACCTCTACCAGGTATAGCGTCTAAGGACTACCGACATGAAAATCGCCCTGCCTAGTGAGTCCGCTGTGTCTAGCCCCCATTGGATGGTGAACTTTGCTGCGTCTCTCCCTTCGGCAACTGCACAGGAGAGTCCGGCCCGGGCATCCTCCGGGCACTGTGGCAGCACCTGCGCAATCGTGTCCCACACCGAGTGGGAGTAACGGCCCAAGAGCCATGCGGTGTTCACTGAAAACATCAGGTGGTACGTTAGGGAATGTACCCTTGGAAATTGAGGCTTTGACTACCAAGTTCTCAGGGGTGGAGTGGTGAGAGGAAAATGGGGTCGACCGGGGCCAGGCGGTGGCATCGGGCAATTATCCTATCCACAGGAGCACCTGTGTTGGGCTGGGACCAAGTGCCCAAAAGGATGTCCGTGAGGGCCTCATTGAACGGGAACAGGGGCTCCGAAGAGGCTGCTGCTGACTGAAGCACCTCGGTCAGGAGGTTAGTTCTGACCGCCACCATAGGAAGCTTGAGGTTTAAGGCCTCGGCCGCCCTACGCAACACCACTGCGTAAGATGCACCCTCCTTCGTAGCCACGGTAGGGGGAGAAAGCATGACAAGGTCTGTGGAGGTGTCCAGACCACTGGCATCACCAAACTCCTCTCTCCAGTCCAGTTCCTCTAACTGATCTGCAAAAGGGTCTACAGACCCCTCCCAGTCCTCCTAAACCTCTCCTGGTAGCCACTCAGGGCAGTAGAAAACATCAGGGGAGAAAAGGGGTACAAAGGTACCGGTCGGCGCTGGTCCCGACTTCGTACTGGCTCCGTGTCCTCATCGAGGGGGAGGCTGGGGCTGACGCCGGTTGGGGACACGACCAGCGTAGGAGGTGGCCGGGGTGTCGTCACTGGATCCGGTGCCGGAGGAGGTGTCACAAGGTCGACCGCCACCGATCTGGATCCAGGATTGAATCCTTGGGGGCCCTGCAGCGCCGAAGCCGCCGGCATCAAAGACCTAAAACCCCGAACCGAGTCCACGGTGCCCGAGTTTGCGCCGGCAGACTCGGGCTGCCCGAAGATGGAATGCAAGGCTTCGTAAAAGTTGCGAAGCTGGGCAGGGGTTGCTCCGGCTCCCGGAGAAAAGATGGAAGTCTACCCAACAGGCTCTGCGGGAGTAGCCGGACAACTACCTCCCGTTTCCCACGTCGCGTCGGCCAACGGACGGGGAGAACACGAAGAGCGACAATGCTTCTGCGCCTTCTTCTTCTGCTTCGACTTACCCAAAGACAAAGACTTCGATGACGAGTGGTGGTGGTGGCTTCGCAACCGGTCCCGCGACCTCCCTCTCGACCAGGACCTCGAACAGCGCGGAGCGGATTGCCGGGCCACAAGATGCTTTCGGGACCGCTCTCGCAAAGACTTCGGGTTGATGGCCCGGCAGTCGGGGCACGACGTCAGGTCATGGTCGCGCTCCAAGCACCAAAGGCACACGAGGTTTGGGTCCGTGACCGACATCAATTTGCAACAGGAGTTGCAAGCCTTGAAGCCGGTCTGACGTGACAAAAAGATGTCGACAAAAGGTGCAAAAACGGAGTCAAAAATTGACTCGAAGTACCTCTCTCTCTGGATCTGCGCTGCTGACACGGAAAAAGAAAGAATTGACATCAGTGTGCGAGGGCAGCGTCTAAGTAGATACCGCACGTCATTCTGGCGACCATGACACCAACGACGAACGCGGAGTCGACTGACGCCACCTATTGACGCGCAGAGGTGCTGCTGAGGAAAAAAATCTCTGGATCCAGTCTGACGCCTGGGGGTAATTCTAAGGTGAGGAATCCATAACTAATTGTCTCTTTCAGATATTAGATATATTTGCACCTCAGGTTCTACATTCAGTGATCTTGAACCAACATTCACGTCTAAGGATCACTGGCCCTGCCAGTTGTGAAATACCTACTGAGGCTATATCTATAGCGCAATCTATGTTTACTGATGAGGAGGTTTCAACCCCTGGAGAATCTATATATATTTATCTCTCTCTCTCTCTCTATATATATATATATATATATATATAATATATATAACTATATCTATCTATCTATATATATATATATATATATATATATATATCACACACAAGCTCCAAAAGACACCAACACGATGCACTCTCGGACGGGTGCCAATACTGCGGGGGTGCTCCTGCAAAATCAAATTATTGCTCCAAACTTCTACTGGAATACACCAAGGAAGCAGCACTCACAGGGGCAGGTTCATAAAGTTTTATTTCTTGAACCACAGGCACAGACGCGTTTCGGCAGTTTCAAATTTTGCTGCTTAACCACCTTAGTTATGATTGATGGATTGGCCTATCCTGGGATTTGAATAATAATGTGCCCATCCAGGGCGAGATATTATTGGATAAATGGAGCATGTAATTCTCATATAGTGCGTGATTAATGAGGGGATTGATCCTTTTGAAATGGATTTGCCTGGGTTACTTCACGGGCGGAGGTTAGCATGATTTTATGTGTACACCATGAGTGTATTTACTACATGATGTAATCTAACCTGCCCGACGAGTATCACATTGGGGAGTGTAATATCCATTTAGGGTAGCACATTCATTTTTAAACCCTAGTGTGCATAGGAATCATTCCTCGATTATGTTTAACATTTGTTTTGCATATGTTGGGTAACTATGGCCTGGGATACACCGTATCAGGAAATAGCTCCAAAATGGTGGAACTTTTAGTAGGGTCTAACACAGCTCTATTAGGAAAGTCCTTTGTTTATGTTGTTGCCAGGAAATGGGAAAATGAATGAAGTATTTAAAATGGTGGTTTTGGCACATACCGGCATACATCGAGAAAGGCTGTTGCCGAAACGCGTCTGTGCCTGTGGTTCTAGAAATAAAACTTTATGAACCTGCCCCCGTGAGTGCTGTTTCCTTGGCGTATTCCACCAGAAGTTTGGAGCGAATATATATATTCCCCAGCATGCAGTGTTGAAGGTAAACGTAACACTGCGAGCACACCGGAGGCTATTTGAAATAAATCAAGCATCGCAGAGGGAGTGTAGTGGCGAAGAATTATTTTCCCATGTCGGCCTCTGAAGAGATGCACAAAAGTATTGAAACGCGTCAGGCCAAAGGATTGAATTACTAGAGGGGAAACAATGTGCTTGAAAAATAAAGGCTTGTTACCTACCTTTTCAGCGGTGTGCAGCTTCAATCTCTGGGCACTTTTGAATATATATATATATATTATATATATATATAATTATTTTGCCCCATCTGTCTTCCAGCAGAAATTTTATGTATGTGGCAATGTCGGACTACGTCTCGTGATTATACCTGCCCCATATTGCCAGTGATTGGGCAGCCAGTACTGTAGCACTGGGCATAGTTGAGAATGTCTCTTTGCTGGTTAGGCAGGGTTATTAGTGACAGGGTTTTCTATGATTGCAATTCCTCCCGGATAAATCAACAATTGGAATAGGCTCACAGCTTTTCTATTTAAAATCAGAAAGATAACAAACCATTTCTTATTTGCTTTTGGAAGTTAGAAGCGTTTGGCTGCTCGTTCCTCAAGGGTCTGGAAATCCTAAAAAATCATCTGGTGGGGAATCCAGCAGTTGTGGGCCTTTTCTCTAGCATCACCAGATATGAATGGGTCATTCCCGGGAAGAAAGGTAATTTCTGACACTGGGATCACTCTTTCTGTGGCAGGAGCATCGGAGAATGTGCACATATTGCGCACAATGTGACCTTGCAGTCTCTGGAAAGTGTTTGTAGTAATCCTGTACACGCCCTATAGGTTTAGTACTGGAGCTAAATAGATCTGACCTATGCTGTGAAGTTGGAGGTGGAGCGAAGTGGTGAATTTACTCAACATATTGCCTCTCCATATATTGGTTACTGTTGTAGACTCATATTAGTCCCCTTAATTTGTGACATTAAGTTATTCTGGAAAATGTGTCTTTTGTTCTTGTTGATGACTAGGGTGTACTGTCATCAACAATGCCGTTGTACAGGATGCAGTCATAGATGAGACCATTATAGACGAACTCATCCTAGACTAGGCTGTCGTAGACATGGTTATCGTAGGCGAGGCCGTCGTCATAGATGACCGTCATAGATGAGGCTGTCGTGGACAACCGTCATAGACGATGCCATCATAGATGGGGCAATCATAGCTGAGGCCAACTCTCATTGGGAAAGTTAAAAACCTGTGAGTGTTAATAGATGACAGACTTAATTTTGGGGCTCAAGTTAATGCAGTGGCCTCCTCCACGTCTTATGTCCTAAGGACGTGCAAGAAAATATTGCCTTACCTGCCAAAGGACAGCCAGCGCTTGGTGATCACCTAACTGATTACGTCAAGGCTAGACTATTGCAACAGTCTATATCTGAACATTCAGGAGCGTTTTGTGCATAAACACCAACTCTTGCAGAACGCGGCGGCTAGATTGCTTTCGGATATACCCAAATTTGTTTCTGTCTCCAGTGAAATTCGTAGACTCCATTGGCTACCTGTCAAGAAACAAGTGCAGTTTAAATCACTCTGCATGGTTTTTAAGGCTCTACAAGGCCTAGGGCCAGACCATTTGAAGCGGCAGTTTCAGTGGTATGTGCCCAACAGACCACTGCGCTCTCTTGGAGCAAAATTGGTGATAGTACCTCCTACAAAAAAAGCCAGGTGGGGAGGTGAAAGCTTTAGCGTCTGTGCGGCCAAGGCTTGGAATTACCTTCCTTTCCACCTGAGGAATAGCTCAGATTTACTTGAATTCAGGAGGGCTTTAAAGACTTGGCTTTTTGACTGATCGCTCAACCTGGTTTTTATTCTGTGCTTCTTTGGAGGAATGTAGCTAGCGCCAGGACACCTTGGGGTAACAGTTGCGCTTTACAAATCTCCTAACATAACATAACATAGACTCCTCATTGTCAGGTTATGAGTATTTCCCTGATGTAGTGTCATAGGGAGTTGTAGGATCTGCCGCTGAGGAAGTTTTTTCCAATTGCCTCTTCCTGTGAGAAGTGCCTTATCACTTCTCACAGAGAGGTGATAAGGTAAATCTTTTTTATGGTTTTCCTGCGCGCCCTCAGGAGACTCTTGGCACGACCTCTCCTATGAGGTGAATGAATCCTCACAGTCCTCATCAGAAGTGACAGATTTAAGTTTCTGTAGTCCCAATAATAGCCTCATCTTTCTGAACGTGAGAATTTTTGAGGGAAAGGGTAGACATATATCATAGTCTATTATCTTTTTTTCTGCTACTCTGCCATTCATTGACATATTAGTGCCAGGGGCAGAGAAATGAAACATGAAATATAATCCTGGATGATCCAAAAAGTAGTAATAGCTGAAGAAACTGTGCAGAGCTCAGGAAGACTCCCTTCACACATGACGTGTGGTGAAAATCTGAGGGAATCAGCCTCTCTTGGAAAGGTTCTAGAGGGTGCTGGTTACTGATTGGTTGTACTTAAAGTTTGGTCCTTTTTTAGAAGAGGAGGTAGATAGGCTATTAAATGCATGGTTGTCATCATGATAGCCTATGGAAATTTGGAATGACTGCTTTATGTATATTACCGTGGGACTCCCACTTCGACGACGGGGAATGATTCAAGCATGTGAATCTATGAAAGAGACCCCAATACTGGATAATAATAGTAACCATTTTACTAAGGTTTCTGGATTGGATTTAGTTGGAAAAACTCAACAAACTGCTAGTGAATTCTCTGGAAAGGAGGACCTGTTCTGAAGGCCTATGTGATTTAAGCCAACGTAAAGCTTGTGCCTTCATAGTCAAGAGTAAAAAAACATTTTATTGCCCCTTTGAGAAAACTTAAATTGGAGGAGGTGTCTTGATGTTACAGTGTCTTAAAAATAACAGAGCCCGTACTTGGAGGCGGGGGGGCTTTGATATTATCCACTGGAGAGGTTCTCATTAAAGACACTGGCAGACAAGAGTATTGGTATCTGTTTCAGTATCTGAATTGGGTGGGTAACTCTGAGGTACAGGAATAGATTTTCTAGGTGTAGACCTTTAAGAGATTTCTCACACAGATGTGTGCACCCTTTTTGGAGTAAGCTCTCTTATTACTTCTTTCTCTTTTGGGAGCATAAGCATTATGAACTCTAATTTCAGGAGATTGTGACAGCCAGGAAAAATATATAATGTGCAGTAATTTTTTAGGCACTGCTGGAATGATAAGAATCAGAGAAACACCTTTGGCCACCATCTTTAGCACCCTATATCTGAACTGATTATACATTAGAAGCTGGATGTTTAACAAGTGATGAGGGTCCCTTTTGATGGTGGAGAAGAACAAGTTACTTACCTGTGGTAATGCCTTATCTGGTAAAGACTCTATTGACCCACAGATTCCTTACAATAGAATTATTCCCAGGTGTCAGACTGACAGCCAGTGCATGTTCCTGCACGAGAAGGAATGCACCATATTGTGCATTCCTTCCGTGCTGGAACTGGGAGTGCAAAACTTCAGGGGGCACAACATGTGCCCTCCTGCATTCACCCCCGTGCACAGGGACAAACTTTCTTTCCTCACCGCCAGTGGTAACATGAAGGAAGAACCCCCATGAAACCCATGGCAGTGAGGAAGGCCGCAATATGCTTAGTAGTGCCTCAGGGAACCATCAAGCATACTGCGGCCCTCAGACGGCAGCGGGACACGTTCCCTGGCAGTTGCGGCGTTGCAATAGCAGTCCGACTGCCAAAATTGTAATTCGCGGTCCGACGAACCACCGGTGCAGGAGTGGCTGGACCGTTGCCACCACCACCTCATGATTCTGGCATTCCTCGGACCACCAGACTCACAATCAGCCCCTTAGTGCAAATAGCAAGAATCACAATGTAATCCTATGGGAGGAAAACTGTTACGCACTTTTACAGGTAAGTACTCGACATACACATCCAGGGGCCGATTCACAGAATTAATCTGAGATAAAATCCTAAACTTACTACTTTTGGTATTCACAGAAGGCATGTAGTAGTAGTAAAGTTAGGACTCCTAACTTTACTACTACTAAACTGGGCTAAAATCCTAAACTTACTACTTCTGGTATTCACAGAAGGCATTTAGTAGTAGTAAAGTTAGGAGTCTTAACTTTACTACTACTAAACTGGGATAAAATCCTAAACTTACTACTTTTGGTAGTCACAGAAGGCATTTAGTAGTGATAGTAAAGTTCTTTACTACTACTAAAAGTAGTGTTCCCAGTTCCCACTCTAGAAAACTACTGAACGCCTCGAAGTGTGCACATGATATTGAGCAACCCATCGGAAGGCACTTGTCATAGTAGTAGCTCCCCCCCAGCTTAAAACCTAACAGATGGTATCTGTCTGGGTGCACTGGTAACAGTCTGAATGCAGATTCTATGTCTGATTTAGCCATCAAGGCCCCTTTCCCTTCCTGCTTAATGAGGTCCACGGCACCGTCAACTGAAGCGTAGGCCACCGCGCAAACCCCCTGCTCCAACCAGTCTTTAATAGATTCCCCATCTGGGTGGGAAAGGTGGTGAATCAGCCGGAATTTTCCTGGCTCTTTCTTGGGCACTATGCCGAGAGGCGATACTATCATGTCCTTCAATGGTGGTAGGGGGAAGGGGCCCGCCACCCGGCCCAGCATCACCTCCTTCTCCACCTTTTGTCTTGCTACCTCAGGGTTGTCTTTGACTGATTTTAGGTTCCTGCTCTCTCATGCGCCTTTGGGGCCCTTGTATGGAATTGGAAAACCTTGCGTTAACCCCTCAGCTAGCAGCTGCCGATCTGTTGGTTTGTGATAGTTTTGGAGCAGATGAAGTAGCCTGCCTGTCTTTAAGGGTGTTGGAAGCGTCTGTCCACCGCCCCCTTGCCCCCTGACCCTGCCTATCGGGGCCCGTACCTCATTTCTTTGGGACTGTTTTTGGTTTGTCTGTCCCTGGCCCTGCGGCTCGCCGGCATCATATGGTAGGGTGGTTTCCCCCGCATGACCCACATGCATGCTTGAACCTGCATGATGCTCCTCACTTACACTCATCTTTGTCAAATTTCCAGCATGCCTTGCTTGACTTGTTAACTGTCTGGCTTTTCCCCTTGAAACCTTTTCCTTGTCCCTCGAACTTACCCTTACTCCCGTAGGGAAGAAAATTACTCTCTTTTGCGCCAACCCCCTCCCTGGCTGCCACTGTGTGTTTGGAATCGCCCTCCATATCTTGGCAGTCCCAGCCTATTGTTGGCCATACTTACATTTTTTCCCTAAAGCCGTCGTCGTATTGTAGCCATGCATCCCCTTGATACTGCTGCTGCGCCTCGTGCACCTTTTGTTCATAATTAGTAAAAAAGAAAAAAACGCACTAGAGGGTAGATGGAAGGCTCTCACAGTGTCCTTGGGATGCCGCACGGCAGGGGCACTGAGGGAGCCAAAAGGCGGCATGCCGCCATAAAAGATTAGATGTAATGCTCACGCAGGACCCTGAGGATGCCTCATGGCAGGGGTCCAGAGGGGGCAAGGACTCAGCCGCAAGAAAGTAGTGTAGAGGCTCAAGAAAGGTCCTTGGGATGCCAGATGGCAGGGACCTCTGGGAGAAGGGAGGGCCCACGAAAGGGTTCAGGGTGAGCGGGATGGCACTTGCGGCCCGGACAGGTCCAGACGGACACACTCCACATCGGTAGCAAGTTGAAGCCTAGACCCGTGAATCAGAAGCCCAAAAGGGGTCCCTCCCATCCCAGGTCATTGAGAAGGCTGGGTCCATAATGCAAGAAAAAAGCTAAAGAGCATGATAGTTGAAGAATTAACATGGATAAGAAATAAAAATGTGTATATAATCACGAAAGTTTGAAATGTATATACTGATGCTGACGAATAAAAACTGCGACCTTTTCAGGCACCCAAGAATGTTGTCAGTGGTGATTTAATGTAAAAGCGCACAGTTGGCGTCAGAGGGCAGGGGGAGCGGGGCCGGGAGACTCGCTGCCTGGAGGGGGTTAACAAATGAAAACGGTTCCTATAACAACAGTGAAAGAACTTGAATATACATGAAAAACTAGCACAATGCTGAACTAGTTTTACAATGAACTCACAATCTTTCTAAGATAGCAGTACATTACAGAAGTGTCTGAACTCTTTAAGAAACAAATGCAGGTAACAATTTTTTTTTTTTGCATGACTTAATGTCAACATAGAATGCTACATAGCCAAAATAGCGCACGTGTTTACATGAAAACATGCAATACAAGCTCATAATAACAACATCAAAGATATACACTTAAATAATTTTTAACCGAAGTATGGCCTTTATACAAAAAAATCAGGATCCAATTCACGTACAACATTAGTAACACTCAGTTACCATTTCTGGACGTTTTGGTGGAGAAGGATAATTTGACCATCAACACCAGAGTGTACATCAAACCGACCGATTGCAACAATACATTGTTATTTCAAAGTTTTCACTCTCCACAGTTAGTGCGGAACTTGCCATACTCGCAGATGCTTCGTTCTAGAAAGAATATCATCCACTACTGCTAAATTTGAGCTGGATATGTTTAGAATAAAACACAGATTCCTACAACTGGGATATCCTACAGACATCATACAACAAGCAGAGAATCGTATTCAAAATATTGACCGGAGTGGACTTCTCAGTATCAAACATAAAACACCTACGAACCGGATGGTCTTCGTATCTAAATTTTCAACTAGATCCAAAAGTATCAGAAAGATCATCATGAGGAGATGGGAAATGATACAACGAGAACCAGATTTTGGTAACTCATTTAACCAACCACCTTTGTTTGCATATACAAGAAGTCAAAACTTAAAGGAGCTACTTGCCAAGAAGAATCAACACAGTAATATCACACAAACAGGCATGAAAAAATGCAGTAATTGCACCCATTGCAATAATGTAATACAACAAGATTTTTTAACACACCTTAGAACTGGAGAAACAATCAGGTTGAGAAATTTCTCTGATTGCAACTCTGCAAATGTCATTTACTGTATTAAATGTCCTTGCGGATATCTATATATTGGCAAAACAGAAAGAAAAATAAAGATACGTATTGGAGAGCACAAAAGCATGATCAGGACTAAAAACACTAATTCCAATCTAGTAGTCCATTGGCTTGACCATGGGCACAACATTTTCCAAGTTCGATTTTTAATCCTGGAAAAGTTATAAATCAAAGAAGGCATTGACCCCAGCGAATGTTGTCTCAAAAGGAAGTCTTTTGGATAAAAAAACTTAACACTATGATGCCTCTGGGTCTCAACGACAAAATTGATTTAAGTAGCTTTTTATAAACTCTCTTACTTGTAAGTTACACACTATGATTTCACCCCTCTACATCACAAGTTACCGATTCCACCGCACATTCTTTCTCACTCATACTTCGGTTAAAAATTATTTAAGTGTATATCTTTGATGTTGTTATTATGAGCTTGTATTGCATGTTTTCATGTAAACACATGCGCTATTTTGTTTATGTAGCATTCTATGTTGACATTAACTCATGCAAAAAAAATGTTTTGTTACCTGCATTTCCTGCATTTGTTTCTTAAAGAGTTCAGACACTTTTGTAATTTACTGCCATCTTAGAAAGACTGTGAGTTTATTTCAACACTTGTACATCATTGTGCTAGTTTTTCATGTATATTCAAGTTCTTTCACTGTTGTTGTAGGAACCGTTTTGATTTGTTTATTCCGGTTCGTCAGCATACCTTACTCTGGTATTTCTCTTGTATCTTGGCATTCTGTACAAAGTAAACAGTTCTTATCAAATTTACATCTTACAAGTTTTAGGCATTAATTAGAAACATTTCTTTTTATATTTAGTTCCCGTTTTCACTGCACAGGCAGTTTCACGTGTGTTGTTCCGATCATGTGATCGGGCCGAAGCTACAGCGGGAATTATTTCTTTTAAACGCACTCGGTATCCGACTGCGGACATTACGCAAGGGTACGCGTTTCAATAAAAAAAAGGGTTGTTCACATCTTCACGATCCGGTGAGTCAGTTGTTGAAATATTTACGTGTCAGTATTACTTTTTTGAACGCAAACGCTTTAAGTTCAGCGTGATTTTCCTTGATAACTACATTCATGGTGCATTTTTGTATCTTTCCGCTTTGGCTACAGGTTCGGCTTTACATTTCCAATAAAACAACGTAACAATACACACATCATCTAAGGTGCTCACAGCTCTCTCTTCCCATGATTCCTTTTTTAACGCACCAGTAATGTTATCTGTTTACTGTAGGAACTTACCTGTTTATCCAGTTCGTTTTGCATCAAGGTCCGGCAGTGCGCTTTAGTAAGCTTATTTTTATACGTTTGTTCATGCACATGTTTAATTAGGTCATGGAGCTATTTCTTTTGCATCAGTTCACTTCTAAGGTTAAAATCTTCACATTAGTGCTTGCTTTCCGGTTTTGGTGTCAGTCTTTCTATCGGGTCCAAAAGAGTAAGGGTGACAGAAACTAGCATATGTTGCTTGGTTTTACACATGTGTTTATTTTTCAAATCACTAGTGTTATATTGCCATCACTCGGGCAGGAAGTGCCTGTAGTCACTGTTATTCTGGGTGTCACATATTTCTGGTAGTTAATACAAACATTGCTGAGTGTAGTATAGTAATGTGTAGCTATTATTTCGTTTATGTTTCAGTGGCCCCTGAAGAAGGGACGCAAAGTCCCGAAATGCATAGGGCTATGTACCTTTGAACTGTATCTTCAGAACATTGTACCGGCATTGATGAAGATGATTCATGTATAAAGAAAAGTGTATCGTGTAGAATGAAATATTCATTGAAATCGCTGATGTATTTTTGATTACATTTACTTGTTATCATATAACAAAGATAATGTAGTTTGAACCAACTGGAGTTTGCATGTTTATTTGATTACATCAGGAGCACATTGGATAATGTTTTTGTTTAAAACTGTTCTAAACTACATATAAACATAGTTTTTGTAGTGCACGCAGTTTTTCAAGCAAGTATACTGCTTGACCTCTTTACACAGGGATGTGTGCCATGCCAACTCTTTTGTTTTAGCTGCACCAGAACACACAGTCTGCAATGACATTGTGTATGTGTTTGGTGAGGGGTCTCCCGGGGTCGAACAATGCATGCTGCAGCCCTTAGAGACCATCTTTGGGCACAAGGCCCTTGGTACCAGTGGTACCTTTAACAATGGGCTTACATGGGGGCCAGAGGTGTGCCAATTCGGAAAACAAAGGTACAGTTTTGGGAAAGAACACAGGCACTGGGAACCTAATTAGCAGGGACCCAGTGCACACTCAGTCAAAGTGCATCAGAATCAAGCAAAAAGGGGTAACTATGCAAAAAGGGGCACTTTCCCACATACACCCCCCTCAAAAAAAAGAGAATGAGAATAGCCTTTCCCAAGAGAGTCTTCATTTTCTAAGTGGAGGAACCTGAAAAGTCTATCTGCATTTGCATAGGCAGTTCCAGGTCTGTGTTTCACTATAAAGTCCATTCCCTGTAGGGAGATGGATCACCTCAAAAGTTTTGGATTCTCACCTTTCATCAGCATAAGCCATCTGAGAGGCCCATGGTGGGTTTGAATAAGGAAGCGAGTACCAAACAAGTATGGTCTCACCTTCTTCAGGGACCAGACCACAACAAAGACCTCACTCTCAATGGCACTCCAACGCTGTTCCCTGGGGAGTAACATCCTGCTAATAAAAGCAACAGGCTGGTCTCGGCCATCATCGCTGGTTTGGGATCGGACTGCTCCTATCCCTAGATCAGTGGAATCAGTCTGTATAATGAACTGCTTAGAGCAGTCTGGAGCTTTGAGAAATGGTGCTAAGCACATTGCCTCTTTCAGGGTCTCAAAAGCCGTTTGACAACTAAATGTTCAGTTCACTATCTTGGGCATCTTCTTGAAGGTCAGTTCTGTGAGGGGTGTCACAATGGATTCATACCCATTCACAGACGTCCTGTGGTACCCAGGCAAGCCAAGGAATGCCCTGGCTTGGGTCTGGGTTGCTGGAGCTTACCAGTCCAGAATGGTGTGGATGTTGGGTTGTAAGGGTTGCACTTGGCCTCCACCTACAAGGTGGCCCAAGTATACAACAGTGCCCTGCCCAATCTGGCATTTGGATGCCTTGATAGTTAGGCCTGCAGATTGCAGAGACTGCCAAACCTTCCCCAGATGGACCAGGTGATCCTGCCAGGAGGAGCTAAAGACAGCAATATCATCTAGGTATGCTGCACACAAAGGTCCCCAGCCCATCAAGGACTTGATTCACCCTACTTTGGAAGGTGGCAGGGGCATTCTTTAGGCCAAAGGGAATTACAGGAAACTGATAATGCCCATCTGATGTGTAGAACTCCCCCAGTGCCCAGTGCTACCCAGCAGGTGACCTCATTTGTTTTTCTAGGACAGGGTAAGGACCACTCCATTTCTCTTGGGGGGCCGCTGGTGCCACTGGCTCCAAAACCCACACCTTCTGCCCGGGTTCGAACTCCACCAGTGCAGCCTTTTGGCTGTACTATAGCTTCTGGAGCACTTGGCATGCCTCAAGCTTTTTGGATGCTTTCTTCATGTACAATGCAATTCTAGAAAGTAGGCCTAGTACATAGTCAACAATATCCTGTTGATGTACTTGGAGAGGCTTCTCCCAACCTTCCTTCACAAAACAAAGTGGTCCCCTAACAGGCTGGCCAAACAGAAGTTCAAAGGGGGAAAACCCTACTCCCTTCTGAGGCACCTCTCTGTAGGCAAAAAGTATCACATCTCCTTTTAAGTTTTTCAGGAAGTCCCATGATCATGCCTTTACAACGATTTGTTGAACCATTAAACAAAACCATTGGTTTGTGGATGATAAGTTGTAGTGAACTTATAGGTCACTCTACTCATTCAACATGTGTTTCAGGTATGCAGATGTGAATTTGGAACCTCTGTCTGATACCACCTTCATTGGAAACCCTACCGTGGTAAAGATACAAAGGAGGGCTTTGGCTACTGCAGGGGCTGTAGTAGTCCTACGTGGAATTGCTTCGGTATACCTGGTAGCATGATCCACTACTACTAGTATATATTTGTTTCCTGATGCTGTGGGAGGTTCAAGTGGACCCACAATGTCCACACTTACCCTTTCAAAGGGAACCCCAACTAATGGTAGTGGAATTAAGGTGGCCTTTGGTTGCCCACCTGTCTTGCCACTGACTTTACCGGTGACACAGGAGCTGCAAAACTCCTTTAATATCTGGGAGGTTTGGCCAGTAGAAGTGGCTGACTAGCCTACTCCAAGGTTTAGTCTGGCCAAGATACCAAGCTAGGGGGTTGCCATGGCCAATGTGAGGAGAAACTCTCTGAACTGCTGAGGCACTACCACTCTTCTAGTAGTACCAGGTTTGGGGTCTCTGGCCACATTGTACAGGAGTCCCTCCTCCCAATAGTTCCTGTAGGAGCTACTGACATCTCCCTTTTGCTGTGCAACAGTTTGCTGTCACAGGCTTTCAAGAGTTGGACTGGTCCTCTGTCCAAGGCACAGTTGTTCCCTAGAGGGCCCCTTGGGCCCAGGAGCTCAAGCTGGTAAGGTTCAAGTTCAATGGGCTCAGTTCCCTCTGGGGTTGACAAGTCTTCTCCCTGAGGAGAGGGGTCATGAGCTTCTTGCTGTACAGAAGGTGGTTCCCCTGTCTTCTTACTTTTCCTCTTGGAAGGGTGGGCCATTATTACAAACTTCAACGCTTATGTTTCACCCTGTGCTCGGCACTGTGCCCTTGTCTTTACACACAACTCGGGATTCCCAGCATGGCCGCATGCGTTTTCAGTTCTAGCTCAGACCATGCTGTGGCCTCCAGATCTTTCCCTAGCAGACATTCAACTGGAATCTTGGAAGAGATCACTACCTGTTTCAAGCCAGTAACCCCATCCCATTCGAATGATATCATAGCCATGGGGTGACCAGTAGTGACATTATCAGCGTTGGTGACTGGATAGGTTTTTCCATCCGGATACTGTCCTGGGGAAAGCAGTGTTTCTTTCACCACAGTGACACTAGAACCTGTATCCCTCTGGGCTTCTACTCTAATCTCATTAATTAAGTGTTGCTGCTGGTATTTTTTTCATATTTAGGGGCCAGACAGCAAGAGTGGCCACATCTACCCCACCCTCAGAAACTAAAATAGCTTCAGTGTGAACCCTGAGTTTCTCTGGGCACACCAGTGATCCTACCAGGAGACTTGCCACACCAGTGCCAACTGGATGAGGACTAAGGGCATTCTTTTTCGGACAGGCATAGTCTCCAGTTTTGTGTCCCAACTTCTTACGGTTGTTAAACCAGGCCTTCAGGGGATCAAAATGTTTACCTTTGTACCCACTGCTGGGTTGGGAAGAGTTCTGGGGCTCACCCTCCTATGCAGGTTTTTGGGGGCCTTTAGAAGACTCTTGATTTTTATCTTTAGGGTGGTTACCCACTTTACCCTGGGGAGTTTTTGTAACCCCCCTTTCTTTTGGTCACCCCGAGTGCTAGTCTTAGTCACCCTAGTCTTGACCTAGTGGTCTGCTTTCTTACCCAATTGGGGAGAAATAGGACTTAGGTCTACCAGACACTGACGCAACTTTTCATTAATGCAATTACTTAAAATGTGTTCCTTCATAAACAGATTATAGAGCCCAACATTGTCATGCACTTCATTTCCAGTTAACTAGCCATCTAGTGTTCTCACTGAGTAGTCTATGAAGTCACCCCAGGACTGACTTGAGGTTTTGTGAGTCCCCTTGAATCTAATTGTATATTCCTCAGTGGTGAGTCCAAAGCACTCAATCAGAGTGCCCTTCATGAGGCCATACTACTTAGCTTCTGCCCCAGTAAGGGTCAGGAGTCTGTCCCCACAATTACCAGTGAACATTTCCCACAACAATGCTCCCTAGTGTGACTTCTTCATCTTTATCACTCCACAGGCCCTCTCAAAGGCTGTGAACCATTTGGTGATGACACCACCTTCCTCATATTTGGGGACAATCCCTTTGGGGATTTTAGGGTGATAAGAATTCTCTCTGTCTCTAGGTATTATACTGCTGCCATTATTCTTGGGTGCTAGACTCATTTCTGCTCTTTCCTTTTCTACAGCCAGGAGTCTATCCTCCAGGGCTATTTGTTTAGCCAACCTTACTAAAAGGATGTCTTCTTCATTGAGGCTGTCATCATTGTCACTTGGGGTGCCTGTTCCACCTGTGTGGGATCTAGGTGCCCCAGTTATTACTTTTGGAAACATGGGGGCAGGAACCGCATCTTCTCTAAGTAGTTGAGGGTGTTGGGAATTGGCCTCTTCATCACTATTCTCTTCTCTTACAGGGAGGTCATCCTCTTGAGAAGGGTGTTCCTTCACATATTCTGTCATGAGCGCCTGAACTTAACCTGGGTAGGATTGGAATTCGTTTTTATTTTTTTAAGTTTGCAGGGGGTCCTTAGCTCTTTCCAGCCAAGATGCAAGTAAAGGATCTGGTTAAGTTAAACAACCATGTTCTCTGCATCTTCCAATATTTTACTAATAGGTGGGGCCTTTTTAAAAGGATTAAAAAACTTCTAAGCACTTTTACCCCTAACTAAAGTAGATGTTTAAACTTTCGAAAAATACTAAAAGGACTGAACCAAGGCCCTAACAGGACTTTTAAAAAAACTGAAAGATTGTAAATGTATAAATACAGTTGAATCTAAAGGCAATTTTTTAGATTATAGTCCTGTGGCCACTTTTTGTCAAAGTGTCTAACAAATGCAAAATGATAGACCCCACTGCTGATCCACCAATGCAGGAAGCTGGCTCTGTATATACTATATCAAAGAAAGGTATAGTGTGACAGAGTCCAGTGGATCCCCAGAAGCTTAAGTAGATAATAACTTGCTCTCTTTCTGATGGTGTGGTTGAGGAGACAGGCTTATCGAAGGGCTGCGTTAAGCATTTGTTGTACACACTCAGGCAAGAAATTATGGCACACACACAAAGACTGAATCCAAGACCAATTGTTTTGTAGAAAAAAATATTACTTTGTTACTTTTATTTCTAGCACCAAGGAAAACTCAGTTGCAGATAGGTACCACTTTACAATACCAATACTTTTCAGATACAGTAGGAATTGTGTTGCAAAAGCAATGGGAATACTTTAAACTGAAACTCAAAATACTTTGTGGTGTCAATCAACAGTAGCAGTAACTTAGCAATGTAAAAGATAGACGCTAAGGGGTCTGATTACGACTTTTGGCGGAGTGGTGGTTTCCGATGGCAGTGCCTCTTTCAAAGGCAGCAGTGCCTTTGAAAAAGGCACCTCAATGGGAACGCCACACAGGTTACTAAACGGCATGGTCTGCGCTGCAAAGTCCATGCTGTGCAGGAACTGGTGTGCATGCACAGGGGGGGCACAAGGCAGCACCAAGCATACACCACCAGCTGAACAGGGGCGGCTGGGTGCAGGGTGCAAATCAGCACTGGGCGCCCAGTTCAAGGGAATGGGGGATCTCGGTTGCACAAAGAGGCTGCAGGCTCGGACCAAGAGGCTGGACAAAAGTGACCAACAGCTGGGCAGGTAAGTAGTGATGTTGATGGAGGCCTAGGCACCATTGGCTGGGCTCCCCAAAGTTGGGAGGTGACGATGGAGGGGTGCATTTAGACGTAGCAAATTCTTTACCGGAGCCGGTAAATCTTCCGATAATTCTTTATTGGAGCCCCCCCTCTATTTTTCCCGATTCCCAAGTTAATACCTGCTCTTTAAGTTGTATGATTATTTGAAATACGAATAAATAAAATAAAAAAAGTATATATAAATTTCGAGGTCAGGATCGCTGGAAAGCTTTCATTGGGCAGGTGGGCCACTCAGACTCGGGCCGTAGGCAGGACTCGTGGTTCCAGAACGCAAGGGAGTCCTTGGTGTAGAGTTCATTGTGGACAGGGCTACAGTCCTCAGGAGATGTGGTCTATGTTGAAGTGCATGCAATCTTCCTCGGGTTTCTGGAAGTTGCTGGCCCCAGGACAGGCATCATCTTCTTGCAGGGACTTTAAAGCTGGAGACAAGCTGATAGGCATGGGGCTAAGTCAGTAGTTGTCTTCAGGCTTTGCTGCATGGCATCTTCTTCATCCTTCTTCTTCGTAGGTTGAAGGAATCTGAGGTTCAGTGGTGCCCCTAAATATGGAATTTAGGGGCATTATAGGTACTGGCTGGTAGTAGCCAAGGGGTTACTTACCTTTTAGGGTGACTACACCTTTTATGGTCTCCTCCCTTTGCGGAGGTACCATCCCCTAACCTGATTGGCTAAAATTCTTCCATCCAACATAGAAGATTTTCTAAGGAGGGGGTCAATTCAGCTCGGGACAACCTAAGGGTAGTCCTGGCTGAGAGGGAACACACCTCTCCTGGCTACTTATTTTCCTGCCGACTTTGCTGCCAAAATGGGGGCTTGGTCAAGGGGGCAGGCATTTCCATTAGCTGGAGAGGCCTTGGCTAACATAACAAAGGGCAGGAAGCCTTTGAGGCTCACCGCCCTTGAATGCTGTTCCTGCTTAGGGGTGGGTGTGAGGCACCTCCACCCAGAGTAGGCTTTGTTTCTGACCCACGAGAGCCCAATACTCCCACCTCAGGGGGTCAGAAAAGTGTCTGGAAGTGGCAGGCTGGTGTAGACCAGTCAGCCACACACTAGTGGTTCAGTCGTTTTTCAGGGGGCATCTCTAGGATGCCCTTGGAGTACATTTCTCAATAAATCCTGTACTGGCATTAGTGTGGATTTATTGTGCTGAGAAGTTTGACATCAAACTTCCTAGCATTCAGTAAAGCCATCATACAAACTCACAGAAGAACCGGTTACCTTTAATACCTAGATATCCAGATATATAGGACCACTCATGATATATTGATGTTCATATGTTCTGGACCTGCCCTGTAATCCACCCATTTTGGCAGAATGTCGGTAAGACCGTATCGGACATCATGGGGGTTGAAATAAAATTAACTACACTATCTATAATCTTTGGAATAATACCAGGGGATTTAGTCACTCGCCCTCTAACAAAAAAGCATAATGCACTTTTTTTCCATTTTGATTTTACTAGCGCGTAGAGAACTTTGCATTAAATGGATCTCACCCTTCTCCCCTACGGAAGAGGAATGGATTTATTCCATCCAGAGGGTATCCATTTTAGACCAATCCTGCAAACAGAACAGAAAAAACAATCACTGGGAGATTTGGGATAAATGGGTGAAGTCTGGTACTCCAAAGGGAATATAATTGAATCACACATTTAATGTATATTTCCTGCCACCCTTTCCCTCACTTTATGTTGCTTTCTGTTATCTTCCTTTTGCTTTTCTGTGCCTTGTTTCTCCTCCTGGGTTCTTGGTCCGATGATTAAAAATATGCTTTAGTGGTTGCTCCGATGGCGGGGATACCTCTATATCAAAGAGGAGAAAAGCAACAGACTAAGAGTGGAATCAAGGATAAGTGGTAGACGTCAACCAAGAGGGCGAGCATGTGGACACGGAGATATACGGTATCTATCTCTCCCTTGAGGAGTGACCGGGCCCACACAATACTTGGGCTACTTGAGTCGATAGGAACACCCGTTTCTTGAACCCAAAGCATATTGTGGATAAATGACAAAAAAAAAAAAGATATATTTGATGGAAACCTGGTCCGCACAATTAATTCCTTAAAATCACAGATAGCCTTCTGGATTAAATTACCCCTAACGACAGAAGGACGCATTACAGTGGCTAAAATGGTGATGTTGCCAAGATTCTTATATCACTTTGTCAAGCTCCCGGTGGTAGTACCTTCTTGGTTTTTCAAAACTTTAGACCATAGCCTTTATTTTCAAAGGTAAAAAGGAAAGATCATATACGCAGATTATCCTAGAGAGGCTTCATATAGAACAGTTGGAAAACACTGGCGCCGTGCCTTTAAGACCTCCAGGAACCTCCAGGCTCCCATCATGCCCCACATGTGACAGTTAGGTCATTTCTTTTGGATGGCGTATAACAGTGTAAGCACAGCATGGGTAACAGATACATATTTATGGACCTGGTATTCATCCGGGGAGGAGGGAGGGTTGCTTATGACTTTGATGAGTATACCCCTGGAAGAGAACTAGGATTACAGATAAGTAACTTATCCTTCTCTTCCAGGGGATACTCATCAATAGTCATAAGCACTGAATAGAGTAGCAGGCCCATCCCCATACCCTTTGGACTAATACCAGCATATCATAACATGTTAACAAAACATATATAACCCAAACAAGTTTCTCAAGGATGCTTGTGCAAATCGAGCATCTGCTTGAGTGTCAGAATCAAGGCAATAATGGCATTCGAAAGTGTGTACCGAACGCCATGTAGCTGCTTTACATATTTCCTGAATAGGTACATTACTAAGCATTGCTATCGTAGCAGCTTTGCCCCTTGTAGAATGAGGTCTCGGCTTGCCGGGGAGCTGTTTGGGTGCCAGCTGATAGGATAACATGTTACATGACACTATCCATCTAGCAATGGACCTTTTAGAGGCAGGAAAACCAGTGTTCAATGGACCATAATTAACAAAAAGCCGATCCACCTTTCGTACACTCTTTGTTTTATCTAGCTAACATTTTAACACTCTTTTTAGATCTAGAGAGTGCAAAGCTCGCTCATCAGAAGTGACGAGGTTCGCAAAGAAAGTAGGAAGGGTGATTGACTGGTTGATGTGAAACTCCGAGACCACCTTAGGAAGGAACCTCAGGTGAGTTCTTAGCACCACTCTGTTCGCATGGAAAACGAGATAAGGTTCTGAAGAGCACAAGGCTTGTATCTCGCTCACCCTGCGAGCAGATGTTATTGCCACAAGAAATGCAGTCTTCCAGATGTTGAAGGGAGGCTGTGTGGATAGGTTCGAATGGGGGACCTATTAACTTAGAAAGGACCACATTAAGCTCCCAGGAAGGAGATGGAGACCTAACGGGTGGGTAGACCTTTTTTAGACCCTCCAGGCAGTCCTTAACAACTGGCATCTGAAAGAAGGAAGCCTGAGTGGGGGGACTTTCTATATGCTGTAATCGCTGCCAGGTGAACCTTTATGGAGGAATATTGCAAACCTGCTTTGGCCTAATACAGTAAGTAGGGTAACAGTACCTGTTCCTGACCTCGAATAGGGTCATGACCCTCAGCAGTACACCACATGTAAAACACTTCCACTTAAAAGCGTAAAACTTTCTCGTAGAAGGTCTCCGTGCCTCCTTCAAGATCTGCATGCAGTCTTGAGAGAGACCTAAATGTCCATATTGGATGAACTCAGGAGCCATGCAGCTAACCTCAGGGACGGCAGGTTGGGATGGAACACCTTGCTGCCCGCCTTGGTCAGCAGATCCGGATGACATGGTAACCTCCTGTGTGGTACTTTGGACAGATGAATAAGGTCCGGGTACCACCACTGGCGAGGCCACTCTAGAGCAAACAGGATCACCTCCGTCTTGGATTCATACAGTTTCCTGATCACCCGGGGAATGAGGGGGACTGGTGGAAGGGCGTAGAGTAATGTCTCTGACCAGTCTATCAACAGAGCATTCCCCCTGGAGCCTGGTTGCGGGTATCTGGAGGCAGACGCGGCATTTTGCGTTTTCTGAGTCCGCGAAGAGCTCTATGTCTGGTGTTCCCCAGCTGCGAAAGATGTCTTGCGCAACTTCTTGTTTTAGCACCCAGTCGTGCGCTTCTGCGAAATGCCTGCTTAGGCCGTCCGTTTGGATGTTGAGGACGCCTAGTAGATGAATTGCGGAGATCTTTATTTCTCGTGCTAGAAGCAACTTCCAAATCGCTTGCGCTTCCAGAGACAAGGGTCTGGACCTGGTGCCCCCCTAGTTGTTCAGGTATTACATTGTTGTTGTATTGTCCGTCTGAACAAGCAAAGCAGTCGACTTGATGGATGGAAAGAATGCCTTGAGAGCCAAATGTACTGCTCTGAGCTCTAGCATGTTTATGTGGTATAGCTGTTCTCTTTCTGACCACATTCCTTGTATATGCAGAGACCCCATGTGAGCGCCCTCACCAGAGTCTTCTTGGGAAGCTCCTCGTGAAAGGGAACTTCTATCAGGAGATGAGGTCGCCGCATCCACCATCTGATGGAGAGCCGGACAAATAAAGGCAGGGTTACAGTGTCCTCCCAGCGATTGGAGATTTGAGACCATTGATCCTCCAGAATTTGCTGCAGAGGTCTCATGTGAAGTCTGGCGTTTGGGACCAGAAAAATGCACGAGGCCATCAAACCCAGTAGAGATGAAATCTGTCTGGACGTGGGATGAGGTATCTTCAGAAGGGTCTGACACTTGTGGAGAAACGATGATAGTCTCTCCTCCGAAGTATACGCTCTCGCGTTTACTGTATCCAGAGTTGCACCCAGGTAATGTATCCTCTGAGTTGGATTGAGGATGGATTTTTTTAAATTGACGTGCAGACCTAACTGATGCAGTAGCTGAATGCAGCAAGCGAGGTGTTTCTGCAGAAGAGTTGGAGAAGCACCCTTGAGTAGCCAATCGTCTAAGTAAGGGTAGACGAAGATTTGTTTCCTTCTCAAGAACGCAGCTACTACTGCCATGAACTTTGAAGATGTGCGAGGGGCCGAATTCAGTCCGAAAGGCAGGACCGTAAACTGAAAGTGGTCTGACTGGATCTGAAATTTTAGAAACTTCTGATGCTTTCGAGGGATTGGGATGTGGAAATAGGCATCTTGAAGATCTATAGAACACATTCAGTCCCCTTGATGTAAGTGCGGGATTATTTGATGTAACGCCAGCATTCTGAACCTCTCTCTCAGAATAAATGAAGAAGGAGACGATAATGAAGACTCAATAGCCTTTGAAACAACAAAAAGACAAAGAAAAAAACTACGCAAAGCAAGAAATAAGGCTAAGAAGGAAATTGCAGCAAAAATACACTCCAAACTGGAAATACCTACTGATATGAAAAAAACAAAGGAAAATATCAATAGAAAAACAAGATAGTGACTTATCTGGGAGTCAGTCTGTAAAAATACTGCATGAAAATGAAAAGTATTATGATATATTTATAAAACCTGGGAAATATCCCACTGATCAAAAACCTCCCCCGATAAACACAATCATATTATCGGATAGTACCGACCAATTGCCTCGTGTATCAGAACTGGAGGGAAAAGAAGCGCTGGAAAGAGAAGAAAAATATAGGTTCTAAGGTGACAGCCATGTAATAAAAAAGGAATCTACTTGTGATATTCAAAGCGACTCGATTTAAAATGTGAACCAAGTAAAGAGGCCCTTAACCCCCCTTAAACCTAAACCTCCGTTACGCAGCCAAAATGAGGAACAAGGGTATATTGGTCCATTGGTTCAGAGGACAATTCAAGGAGGCCAAATTACTGCACCAAGATTAGGCTGGAATTTGACACAACAAAAAGATTATCTAGTCGCACAAAAACAACGGATAGAGGAAACTAAGAATAATTCTATGATATCAAAAGAAATGTTAGAACTAAAAGAGGATACGAGGCATAAATCAAAATGGGATCACCTAATTATTGTAAGAAGTGGTCAAGATAAACAAGTTACATATAAGGAACACCAAGATTGTGAGGATAAAAAGAGAGAAGTATCGTTTCCTAAAAGGACTGTCCAAATTATTTTTACACCATTATACGACTCACGTGGCAATCACGATATTTTGAATAGAGGAAATATCCTTCGGTTGTTGAAATCAGTTCCATCATTAGAAAAAGTGTCAACTGAAGATATTGAATGTGTAGGTTTCTTACAAAACCCTGAAGGTAGACATCCAATAACTCTGTTAACTGTAGCTACTGCTTCTATAGTGGAACAAATTATGCAGGAACAAGAAATCTTTCATAGTTGGGGGATAATAATTAGTCAACCACCCCCAAAGGTTTATCCAACTCCGCTTATAAAAGAAGAAAGTCCAATAAAAAGGGTAAAGAGAAAAAAAGACGACTCAGTCTTTTCTATATAAAAAAATCCACTTGGAAAAAATGGCTGCGATGATGAAAAGTCCGCTAATGAAATAAAAGTCGAAAAATTGAATGGAATAAACAAAAAATGGATTTTGACAGCATTACATGGTGAGGAAGAACAATGACAGAACACATTACAAGATAAAACAGAAGAACTGAATACGGACACTTCAACAATAGGTATATGCTCATGGAACATAAATGGGTTATGTAAAAAGATAAAAAAAATGCCCAAATAGATACATTATCAAATTCCTTTCAAATTATTTTATTACAGGAAACGTGGGCAACGGACCCTTTTATGTTACAAGGACACAAAGGATACTTTGAGCCTGCAATTAAACATCACAAATTTGGTCGTCCCTGTGGGGGGCTAGCAATATTCTTATCGATTGCCCTGAAAGTTGAACACAAGCAGTTAGCTACGAATAATACTAACTTTCAAGCAGTAAAGTTGCGATATACAATATGTGAAGGAAAAAAAAACAAAAGCTCTAATACTAATCAATATATATATTCCACCAAAACAGAGTTCAAGGAAGGATATGTGTGCTGCTCTTATTAGTTTCTTATTGGAGAAAATAATGGAAGAACCTTTTGCAGATTTTATCTTAATGGGTGATTTTAACATAAATCTACTAATACACTTCTTACGGGATGATTTTATACAGTCTCAAAACCAACAATGGGCAATCCCTGAACAAATATTGGATCCCTCAATAAACGCTAAACAAAGTTTAACGGGGAGAAACTTTTTGATGGATGTGGAAGCATTGGGACTAAGAATATTAAATTGAAGAGCTGCATTGGATATTCCACCGGCTTGGACATTTCAGTCACATAATTTTAATTCACGAATTGACTATACAATGGTATCACTAAATATCTTTAACAACGTAATTTCCTACCATCTAAGGAAGGTGCTTGATAGCGACCATAGTCAACAAATAATTAATATAAAATTGTCATGTTTGAAGCATCAAATGTATGTGACAGCGCAAGGTCAGACTTGTACCATCAATTATAGAAACTTATATGGAAAACAAATAATATGGATGATATAAAGGAAAAGGCGCAAGAACTGGTTAAAGAATGTTTTGAAGATAAAACCATGAGGTCTGCAATTGAGCAATGGGAAAACTTCACACAGAAAATAGTTAAACCATATGATTCCACTCCTTGCGTAGAGAAAAAACAAGTGACTCAAATGGAAAAAAGGGTAAATAATATCAACCTATCATATTCAGTTTGAAAAATTAGACAGACTCAGGAAACAGCTAACTAAGTTTCCAAACAATGAAGATATACAAATAAAATTAAAATATATAAACCATGATTTGAGGAAACTAATCTGGAACGAACGAAACAAAGCCAGGCAGGACTGGGGGACAAAAATCTTTTACGCTAGTAATAAAGCAAACTCAAGGGAGTTTTGGAAAATGATTAATGGTCTAGTCAGACCTAACAAATCTGTGGTAGCATCCGTCTTAACCGAAGATGAATGGTTTACATTCCTTATAAAACTGTTAACCCAGTTGCTAAAGCAAATATTCAGGATGGCAAACAGATAAGGATGGATAAAACAGACTTAGAATGTGACATTGAAATCTATATTACAAAATCTCAAGTCGCCAAACTAATAAATAAACAAAAAGACGGGGCACCAGGCACCAATGGTATCCCGTTTGCTCTCTATAAACAAAAAACAGACTTTTGGTCTGCATATCTAACAGAGGTATTTAACGAAGTTGTACAGACTGGGTTGATTTCAAAATCTTGGAGAGGGTCATTAATTTCGCCTATTTTTAAGAAAGGAAATTGGCAATTGCCGGAGAACGATCGTTTAAAAACCCTTCAAGATACTGACGTAAAATTGTTTGCGGGTATTTTATTATCAAGGTTAACAGATTGGGTAAAGGATAAGCAGATACTGCCCCTGAATCAAACAGGATTCATCAAAGGTCTAGGAACTTCTACAAACATACCAATCCTATCGGTATTAATGGACAAGGCAATTTTAGCAAAACAGCCCTTGTATTTTTGCTTTGTTGATTTTAAATCGGCTTTCGATTGTGTGAATAGAAACCGTTTGTGGAAAACACTAAAAGAGCAAGAAATTCCAGTCTCACTATTAAAATTGATTCAACTTTTGCATACTGATACTGGGATCACGGTGAGGATTGGTGATGGTCGGACGATAACAAAAGAAATACCTACGACTGGAGGATTAAAACAAGGGTGCGTCCTGGCCCCACTACTTTTTAATTTATTCTTAGCAGATCTCTCAACCGCACTGAATGAAGTAAACGCACATCCACCTAGGTTAGCTGATAAGCAAATATCCAATTTGTTGTATGCAGATGACGTTATACTTTTAAGTCAAACTAAAGTTGGGTTGCAACGGTTAATCGATCGTATATCAACATATGCAAAAGAAAATGATATGGTAATAAATGAAGCAAAGACCAAAGTAATGGTAGTTACAAAAAATACAAGACTTAGATATAAATATAAATGGTCATTGGAAGAAACTCAATTAGAACAAGTTGAATCCTATAAATATCTTGGTGTTATATTTAATGATAATGGAAATTTCCTTCCCTAAAAAAAGGATGTCACCAGAAAAGCAAATACTTTGATAGCAGCATTTAGGATCGTACAGAAAGCAATAAGTGACTTGTCTTATCGTCCTTTTTTAAAGATTATTTCGGTGAAATTGTTACTTACTCTGACATACGGTAGTGAGGTACTAAATGGGAATGATGCGGAGATCATTAATAATGCGGTTGCAAAAACGTATAAAATCCTATTTTGCCTGCCTAATAACGCCTCACAAGCGCAAGTGAGGCTGGAATTTGGGTTAAATAACCAGTTATATGCAAGGAAAGGCCAAGTTCTCAAAGTGAGGAACGGAATAAAAAATGATCAAGAAAATCAAATGTCCCAGCTGCTATGGCAAGAAGTAAAAGATAACAGGAAACTGCAGGCCTGGACCTATTTAAATGCAGCGATAGAAGAATTTGACGTAATACCGATTTGGGAAAATACAGTTACTCAGGAAAGTTTCAAAAAAACAATCAAAAATAACTAATCATCAATCGATGATAAAAGATAAAGATATATTTGCAAAAAGAAAACATGCATGACCAATAAGAAATGGAATTAAGAAAAAAAAAGGGCCAAGAATATCTCGAAACACCATGGTCGCAGAAAAACAAACATATCTTTATTAAAGCACGATTTGGCTTACTGCCGGGTTTATGTCATTTACCTCCATGGAAGAAATCAGAAGAGAATACCCAATGTAGGTTATGTAAATCCGGACAAGAGAACATTATACATTTACTGTCTTTGTCCTGAATTAGAAAATGAAAGGAAAATTACTCTTAAGAGACTATTTAATGATCGTGGAGTAAGGACATGTAGGCAAGCTTTGAGTATGTCTAAGCTTTGACGATATATCCATGAATTCTGCATTTGTAAAATTTTTGTGTGCTGTTGGAAAAAAATTAGATTAGTATCATTTGAATTCCTTATCTATTGTATCTTAAAATATATTGTGTATTGTATTTTATCAAGTATAAGTTATGATATTAATCATATATGTTCCTTTAATCTTTTATATTTGATGACATTTTTAGTAATTGTTTGTAAGATTTTAAATAATCAAACAAATAAATAAACCTTTACTCTCTCAGAATGAACTTGTTGAGAAGCCTGAGATCTAGTATAGGCCTGAACTCCTTGTTTGGACCTTTCTTTGGGACCAAGAAGTATCGAGAATAGATACCCGTCGACGTTGGTGCCATGGGACCCCCTTGATGGCCTCCTTTAGGAGTAGAGCGGATACCTCTTCTCTCAGAAGATTTAGGCGATGGATGACAGTTTTCCGAGGTGGAATAGAAGGTGGAGGGGACTTGAACCTGATGGAGTACCCATTCCTCACAATACTGAGCACCCACTTGTCTAGTGTGATTTCGGTCCACTCTTCCAGATAAAAATGGATACTTCCCCCCACCGGAGTGGGTAACGGAGCTAGGGGAAGCAAGCACTCACTGCTTCTGTTGTTGCTTGGCAGTAGATGTGGACTGTCTGGAGATCCCTCCTCGTCCTCTACTGGGAAGACGCTGGTTGGAATGGGATCTTCCCTGATGTTGTTGGGAAGACCACTGAGGGGTTTGAACCCTCTGGTGGTATTGACGTCGGTCAAAGGGACGATAGCGTCATCTGAAGTCTTTCCTCTTTTCCAGACCAACCACCTTCATGGTGTCTAGTTCGGTCTTCATTCTAGACATTTCATCATCAGCATGAGCGCCGAAGAGGGATGTCCCATTGAAGGGGAGATTGAAGATTCAATGAACAAGTTACTTACCTTCGGTAACGATGTATCTGTAAGAAACATTAGTTAGTTAGATTCCTCACCTTAGAATATCCCCAGGCGTCAGACTGGATCCGGAAGATTTTTCGTCAGCAATACCCCTTGCGCGTCGCTAGGCGCCGTCTGCGGTTCCGCGTCCGTCGTTGGCGTTGTGCGCCGTAATGACGTCGTCGGAGTACTTAGACGCCGCCCTCGCGCGCTGACGTCAGTTCTTGTACATAGCTTTCCGTGCCAGGAACGCAGAGCCATGCAAGAGACCGACACTGGTGCCAAAAAAGTCTAGGGGCCTGAAAAGGACAACCTTAACCCTAGATGTCAGTTCGCAGAACGGGGAGGATGGGTGGGTCGGTGAGGAATCTAACTAACTAATGTTTCTTACAGATACATCGTTACCGAAGGTAAGTAACTTGTTCATCTGAAAGAAACACGTTAGTTAGATTCCTCACCTTAGAATAGATACCCAAGCAATACCAACCCCGGTGGTGGGTCTGCGAACCAAGATCACACCAGAAAGTCCTGGAGGACAGAACGGCCAAAGAAGCCATCCCTCCGGACTTGGCTGTCTAGGCAATAATGCCTGGCAAACGTGTGTAGCGAAGCCCACGTAGCCGCCTGACAGATGTCCTGCAAAGGGACTCCCCGTCCCAAAGCAGTAGTAGCCGCTGTAGCCCGAGTGGAATGGGCGCGCAGCCCAACAGGAGGGTCCTTTTTCGCCAAGGAGTAACAGATTTTGAGGCACAAAACGACCCACCGGGAGATGGTCCGTTTGTGCACAGCTTTTCCCTTCTTAGCACCCACGTATCCAACGAAAAGTTGGTCGTTCACCCGGAACTGTTTTGTGCGGTCCAAATAAAAAGAGAGTGCACGTTTTGGGTCCAGAGGGTGGAGCCTCTCTTCCTCTTTGGAAGGATGCGGAGGCGGAAAGAAGGTGGGCAAGGTGACCGACTGCCCAAGATGAAAGGGAGTCACCACCTTCGTTAGAAGAGAAGGACGAGGCCGAAGGACAACCTTGTCCGGATGAACAGATAGAAAAGGAGGCTTGGACGATAGAGCCTGGAGCTCACTCACCCGTCTAGCCGAGGTGATGGCTACCAGGAAAGCAGTCTTAAGCGTCAGAAGACGAAGAGGACAATTGTGAAGAGGCTCAAAGGGAGCGCACATCAGAAATGTGTGAACAAGATTCAAGTCCCACTGAGGCATTACGAAAGGAACAGGAGGGAACGTATAAGTAATGCCTTTAAGAAAGCGTTGAACCACAGGGGACTTGAAAAGAGAAGGCTGATCAGGAAGCCGTAAGAAGGCAGAGAGGGCAGCAAGATAACCTTTCAAGGTGCCCAGGGCAGAGCCCTGCCGGGCCAAAGAAAGAAGAAAGAGGAGAACCTCAGAAAGAGGGGCGGAAAGGGGATCCACAGCCTTTGCTGTGCACCATGACAACAATCTGTTCCACCAGCAGGCGTATACCGTCTTTGTGGAGGGACGCCTGGCTGCCAGAATGATTTCACAGACTTCAGGAGGCAAGTCAAATGGCATCAACTGCCGCCGCTCAATCTCCACGCATGGAGGTGGAGGCTGGACAGGTTCGGGTGGAGGACCGTCCCCTGCTGCTGCGACAGAAGATCCTCCCGAAGGGGCAGACGTATCGGAGGATCGGTCAACATACTGAGTAGCACGGGATACCAGTACCTTCGTGCCCAATCCGGGGCCACCAAGATGACTTGGGCCCAGTCGTGCCTGATCTTCTTCAGCACTCTGGGCAGAAGTGGTATAGGCGGAAAGGCGTACAACAGACAGCAACTCCACTCGTGACGAAAAGCGTCGCCGAGCGAGTGCCGCCTTGGAAATTCTAACGCGCAGAACTGCTGACATTGCGCGTTCTCTTCGGTGGCGAATAGATCTAACCAAGGCTCTCCCCACTGCTGAAAGAGACCTTGCGCCACTTCGGAGTTCAGACGCCATTCGTGATCCATCATGCCCCGGCGGCTGAGTTTGTCTGCTCTGGCGTTCAGAGAGCCCGCCAGATGTTGAACCACTAGGGTGACGCCCTGGTGTTCCAGCCACGTCCAGAGGCGCAGAGCCTCCTGACAAAGGGTCCACGACCCCACCCGCCCTGTTTGTTGCAATACCACATGGCGGTGGTGTTGTCCGTGAACACCTGCACGACACTTCCCCTGACAGAGGGAAGGAAGGCTTTCAGTGCAAGTCGGATCGCTCTCAACTCCAACAGGTTGATGTGGAGGCGAGACTCCGCCGGAGACCAGAGGCCTCTGATCTCCGCCTCTCCCATATGTCCACCCCATCCCAGGAGGGACGCATCCGTCACTACGACATGCTCCGGTTGGGGAAGGGAGAGGCTCTTGCCCGTGACCCAATCGCGGTCCGTGAGCCACCACTGCAACTGCTGTGCAGTGCCCTCCGAGATCAAGACATGGTCGGACAGGTTGCCGTGATGCTGGGCCCACTGAAACTTCAGGTCCCACTGCAGAGCCCGCATGCGCCGCCTGGCGTGATGCACTAGTAGGATGCAGGAGGCCATCAGCCCCAGAAGCTGCAACACTAGCCTGACCGAAACCCAGGATAGAGGCCGAAAGATGGGAATCAGGGCCTGAATATCCCGGACCCGCTGTTCCGGCGGATAGACCCGGAACTGCGCCGAATCGAGAACCGCTCCGATGAAGAGGAGCTTCTGAGAGGGACTCAGGTGTGACTTCGGCACGTTGATGGAAAACCCCAGCAAATGCAGGAGATCCGCCGTAGTCTGGAGGTGGGAGACGACTGCCTGGGGCGAGCCCGCCTTCAACAACCAGTCGTCGAGATAGGGGAAGACTGGAACCCCTGATCTGCGCAGATGAGCTGCGACCACCGCCATCACTTTCGTGAACACCCGAGGGGCACTGGTGAGGCCGAAGGAGAGCACGGTGAACTGAAAATGCTCCTGGCCCACCGTGAACCGCAGGTAAGGCCGGTGGGCCGGCAGGACGGGGATGTGGAAATATGCGTCCTGCAAGTCCAACGCTACCATCCAGTCTCCAGGGTCGAGGGCAGCTAGAACCTGAGCCAAAGTCAACATTTTGAACCGTTCCTTCCGGAGGAAGGCATTGACGTTCCTGAGGTCCAAGATAGGGCGTAGGCCCCCTTTGCCCTTCTTGGGAACCAGAAAGTAGTGGGAATAACAACCATGACCTACTTCTGGGCTCGGAACGCGCTCGACGGCCTCTTTGGCCAAGAGGGCCGAAACTTCCTCTCGCAGAAGATCCAAATGATCCTCCGAGATACGGTGGTGCTGCGGTGGCATGGCTGGAGGGGTCGTCTCAAAGGGGAGGGAGTAGCCCCTTCGGACGATTTGCAGCACCCACCTGTCCGAAGTGATGGTACGCCAGTGGAGCAGGTGATGGCGAACTCTGCCTCCCACTGGCGATGAATGGGCCTGAAAGCTCGGACTAGGAAGGCTTTGAGGCGGATGCTGCCGGGGTGGATGTGGACTGACCGCGTCGTCCTCCAGAACCGCCTCGGCGGAAACCACGTCCGCGTGCAGGTTGGGTCTGCGGCCGGTGGCTCTGCAGACGTGAGGAGGCGCCCCTTCCTTGGCCACGAAAGGGGCGAAAAGCGGAAGCTTGCGGCCGCGGGGCCGAAAGGCCCAAGGACGTGGCCGTAGCCCGGGAGTCCTTAAAGCGAGACAGCGCACTGTCCGCTTTCTCACCAAAAAGGCGAGCGCCATCAAAGGGCATGTCCATGAGAGTGCTCTGGACATCCGCCGAAAAGGACGTGGACCGCAGCCAGGCGTGACGCCGAAGCGCCACCGTGGTGGAAATCGCCCTACCCAGCGAGTCCGTGGTGTCAAGTCTACACCGGATTGCATGGCGCGCTGCATCCCTCCCATCGGCCAGAGCCTGGGAAAGCCGTGTCCGGGCCCCATCCGGGCACAGGGGCAGCACATCCTCCACCGTATCCCACAGAGAGTGGGAGAAACGGTCCAAGAGACAGGCGGTGTTTAAAGACCGTAGGCCTAAACTGAGGGAGGAGAACAGCTTTTTGCCAAACTGTTCCAGTCTCTTGGAATCCCGGTCCGGAGGAGCGGACGGGAAGGAGGTTTGGGAGGTAGAGGCCTGGATAACCAGGCTCTCAGGGGTGGGATGTTGTGACAGAAAACTGGGGTCGCCCGGAGCAGGGCGGTGGCGCCTGGCGACGTTTCTATCCACAGGAGGGACTGTGGAGGGCTTGGACCAGGTGCCCTGTAGAACGTCAGTGAGGGCCTCATTGAATGGCAGCAGAGGCTCTGTGGAGCTTGCTGCAGACTGAAGCACCTCAGTGAGGATGTTAGTCCTCACAGCCACAGCAGGCAGCTCAAGCCCAAGGGCTTCGGCCGCCTTGCGCAGCACCACAGAAAAAGCTGGACCCTCCTCCGAAGCCACAGTCGGAGCAGAGATGAATCCAGTGTCCGGTGAGGTATCCAGACCACTGGCCTCCCCCAGTTCATCTGCTCAGTCCTGTGACAGTTGAGCCTGAACGGCCATAGGGTCATCGGACCCCTCCCAGTCGCCCCCGTCATCCGATTCCTGGTAAACAGGTGGAAGGATCGGAGCCGGACGATAGACATAGTGAGTCTCGAGCGGCGTCGGATGCGGCGTCGGGTCCGGACAGGGGCTGAACCGGGGAACGACGTCGACCGGAGTCGGCGGTGGAATCGGAGTCGGCGCCGGCGGAGGAGGCGTGATGAGGTCGACCGGCGTCGACGGGGGCCCAGGTATGGGCCCCTCGGGGACCTGCGGCGTCGGGGCCGGAGCCTCCAACGGCGCCGGGGCCACCGGCGAGCAAGGTCGCCCAGTCGAGTCCGCGGGGCCCGAAGGCGCGCCGGCGGGCGTCGACGGCGGAGGCCGTTTCCTCATGGCCGAGAGGAAGGCAGCGATCTCCGCCGGCGCCGCGTCAGTCCCAGGGACCGGCGGGTATGGGGACGTGCGCGGCGCCTGCGGCAACTGCGGAGCCGCGGGGGTGGAACCACCCTGACCCTCGGCCGAGTCGCACGACCGGCGAGGGGAGTCCGAAGAGCGGTGTCGCCTCTTGGACTTCTTAGATCGCTTGGACTTACCCGAAGACTTCGAGCCAGACGAGCGATGATGTCTGTCGCGGCTCCGCGACCGATCCTTGGACCTCCTCCTGAACCGGGATCGAGAAGGGCGAGCCGAGTGTCGGAGCTCGAGAAGCTTACGGGACCGCTCCCGCCTAGCTTTCGAGGTCAGGGCCTGACAGTCGGAGCACGAGTCCGCGTCGTGGTCGAGGCCCAAACAGTAGAGGCACCGGCGGTGGTGATCGGTCACCGACATCAGTCGGTGGCAATCGTCGCAAGCCTTGAACCCAGGCATCCTACCGGCACCAGATGTCGATTGACAAAGATCAAAAGGGATCAAAATATTTAGTCAAAAAAGACTAAAAGGGGTAGCTCTCCCGGATCGGCGCTTACTGGCGCGGAAAAAAGAAGAACTGACGTCAGCGCGCGAGGGCGGCGTCTAAGTACTCCGACGACGTCATTACGGCGCACGACGCCAACGACGGACGCGGAGCTGCAGACGACGCCTAGCGACGCGCAAGGGGTATTGCTGACGAAAAATCTTCCGGATCCAGTCTGACGCCTGGGGATATTCTAAGGTGAGGAATCTAACTAACGTGTTTCTTTCAGATGTTGGGCCTCTGGCTTGAGGGGGGGGGGGGGGGTCCGCAGATCTGTTTAGCTGAAGAGCCAGGTCATGAGGGTCTTCCTGAAGGTGTTCGGGGAGGGGGCGCATCTGATGTCTGCCGGTAGCTCGTTCCAGGTCTTAGCTGCAATGTGAGAGAAGGATCTTCCGCCTGCTCTGGCTCTGTGGATGTGCTGGGTTTCGGCCAGTGCGAGATTGGAAGATCGGAGGTTTCTTTTGGGTACGTGGAAGTTGATTCTGTCGTTGAGGTATTTGGGTCCGTTGTTGTGTAGGCATTTGTAGGCGTGAGTGAGGATTTTTCTCCATGGGGAGCCAGTGGAGACTTCGTAGGTGTTGACTGATGTGTTTGTGTCGGGGGATGCCGAGGACGAGTCTGGCGGCGGTGTTCTATATTGTCTGGAGTTTGCGGAGTAGGGACTTGTTGATGCCGGCGTAGAGTGCGTTTCCATAGTCCAGTCTGCTGGTGATGAGTGCATGGGTGACTGTCTTCCTTGACTCAGGGGGGAACCACTTGAATGTCTCGCAGAGGATGCGGAGGGTGTTGAAGCAGCTGGAATTGACGGCGTTGACCTGTCGGTTCATGGTGAGTAATGAGTCGAGTACGATGCTGAGGTTCTTGGCATGTCTGAGGGGATAGGTGGGCTTCTGAAGGCGGTCGGTCACCAGGTGCTGTCCCATGCAGAAGGGATGGTACCCAGGACGAGGACTCCTGTCTTCTCGGCGCTGAGCTTCAGGCAGCTGTTGCTCATCCAGACTGCGACGTCTTGCATTCCTTTCTGGAAGTTGAGTTTGGCAGTGGTGGGGTCTTTGGTGAGGGAGAGGATGAGCTGGGTGTCGTCGGCGTAGGATACGATGCTGTGCCCGTGTTGTTGGATGATGGCTGTGAGGGGGGCCATGTAGATGTTGAAGAGGGTGGGGCTCAGGGATGAACCCTGTGGGACTCCGCAGGGGATTTTCGTGGGGTCGGAGAGGAAGGGTGGAGTCTGATCCTTTGGCTTCTTCCTGTGAGGAATGATCGGATCCAGTCCAGGGCTGTTCCTTGTATGCCTGCATCTATGTAGTCTGGCAACTAGTGTGCGGTGGGAGATTTGTCGAAGGCCACTGATAGGTCGAGTAGGATAAGGGCTGCGGAGTTGCATTGGTCCAGGAGGGTGCGGATGTCATCTGTGGCGACGAGTAGGGCGGTCTCTGTGCTGTGGTTGCTTCGGAATCCGGATTGGGACGGGTCGAGGACGGCGTTCTCTTCAATGAATCATGTCAGTTTCCTGTTGACTGTTTTCTCTGCAACTTTGGCTGCGAAGGGGAGGAGCAAGATGGGCCGATAGTTCTTGAGGTCGGTGGGGTCAGCTGTTGGCTTCTTGAGCAGGAGTCTGACGTCTGTGCGCTTATAGTCGTCTGGGAAGGTGC
Source organism: Triturus cristatus (assembly GCF_964204655.1). Lineage (NCBI taxonomy): Eukaryota > Metazoa > Chordata > Amphibia > Caudata > Salamandridae > Triturus > Triturus cristatus. Next base: position 1,190,763,953 of record NC_140592.1, read on the forward strand.
CTGTTTTGAAGGTGGTGCGCTGTAGTTCGGGTGCGATGGCAGCCGCGGCTCTGTGGTAGATGTGAGGGGGGCAGGGATCGTTGGGGGCCCCCGAGTAGATGATTTTCATGGGCGAGGCTGTGTCTTCGGCCGTGATCGGTGTCCAGTTGGAGATGGTGGGCTGGCTGGTGTTTCTGGGGGGCCATCTGTGGCACCTGGTGGATGGTCGATGAAGTTGTCGTAGAGGAGTTTGATCTTGAAGTGGAAATAGGTTCCAAGCTTGTCACAGAGGTCTTGGGATGGGGTGATGTCTGTGGCTTCGCTGCTTGGGTTGTTGAATTCTTGAATGACACTGAAAAGTTCCTTGAGGTTGGTGGAGTTGGCCAGGATTTTGTTGTGGATGAAGTTCCTCTTGGTGGCTCTGATCTGGTTGTGGTAGTCCGTCATGGCGTCCTTGTAGGTGGTGTGGTTTTCGGTTGTCTCTGTGTTTCTCCAGTTCTTCTCCAGGCGTCTGCAGGTGCGTCTGGCATCTTGGAGAGCGGTGGTGAACCAGGCGGCTTTCCTGGGGTGTTGTCTGTCGGGGTTGCGTAGCGGGGAGAGCTCGTCTACGCAGTCAGAGATCCAGGTGTGGAGTTCTCTTGCTGCGTCGTTTGCATCGGGTGCCCAGGTGTGGTTGTCTCGGGTGAGGGTGGAGTTAAGTTGCTTGTCGGTAACCTTGCTCCAGTTCCTTCGTGGTGGGCGTGGGGCTGGTTTGGGTGTCTTGGGTTCGCTGATGGCAAAGTGTACGCAGTGGTGGTCGGTCCATGGCGGCTGCGTTGTGTGGCTGAATTGGATGCTGTTTCCTGCCGTGAAGATGGGGTCGAGGGTGTGTCCTGCTCTGTGGGTCGGTGTGTTGACAAGTTGCTTAAATCCGATGCTGGCGAGGTTGTCACGAAGGATAGTGGAGTTGGGGTCGCTGGGGTTGTCGAGGGGGAAGTTCAGGTCTCCAATGAGTATGTAGATTGTTGAGGTGATGGCGTGGGGTGCGATGATGTCGGTGATGGCGAAGGGTGTTCGGGGAAAGGGGGGGCTGTAGAAAAGGGTTCCTCGGAGTGTGGCTTTAGGGGTGGTCTGGATCTGGAAGTGAAGGTGTTCGGCAGAGGGGAAGGTTTTGCTGGAGGTGGTTAGGCGGAGGGGGCTCTTGTGGGCGATGGCGAGGCCCCCTCCAGGGTGTTTGGGGCGGTCTTTCCTCTGGATCTTGTATCCGTCTGGGTTGGCGGTGCTGATGTCGGGGGCAGAGGATGAGTTGGTCCAGGTCTCTGTGAAAAAGCCGATGTCGGGCGAGAGAGAGTCGAGTATGTTCCAGATTTCCATGGAGTGTTTGTGTACGGAGCGAACATTGAGGAGGATGCATTTTAGGGTGTCGCCGGTCCTGGCGTCTGCGGTGTTGGAGGCTGGGGTGGCGGTGAGGGTCTGGTGGCAGTGGAGGCAGGAGAACTGTCCGTGGGCCATGTTCGGCAAGGCCTGTTGGCATTCTCTAAGTCTTCCAGGGTTGAGCGCGAGGAGGGTGGTGATGTCGTAGCGATGGGTAGTGGGAGGTCCAGGGTTCCTGGCGCAGGCCGCGGTCGGATCGCGGACGGGCGCAGACAGGCTTGCCTTTGGCGCGCCAGCGGCGCGCCCGCTCAGCGGCCGCCATTAAATAGGGGAGGTGGGAGGGAGGAGAGGCTGGGAGCGGGGGAATTCCGGGGGGGAATTCCAGGGGGGAGGGGCCGCAGTGGCAAAAGGCGAAAGGAACAGGCAGGCAGGAGAAAATAAAAACAGTGGTGGAATTAAAGCAAGTCACAGATGAGCACAATAACAGCGGTACAACAGGCAAAAATTAAGAAAACAAACGGCTGAGAAAGGTTACGGTGGTTGAGGCAGTCTGGTCCCTTATCTGGAGGTACCGCAGATGAAGCTGCCCCGTCTGGTTTTTCCGTGCTGCTGACACGATGACCGAGTCAGGAGGAAGGTCAGCTCTCAGAAACAGCGGGTCCCGTTCAACCCTTGCACTTCTTGGTGATCCGCGACGGAGCTGCTCCCACTGACGCTGGAGTCAGGAATTTCTGAAGAACAGGTTCTAGCAGACCCGGGACCTAGATGATGACCTGTGGTGAAGGGTCTCGAAGATGACCGATGTGGAAGGGGCAGAGACAGGCATCTCGATATTAAGTTTTCAGCCCCCTACACAAGACCTCGTTGAAGGTCACAATGTCATCAATGGGCGATACCCTACTCGGTGGCGAAGAAGAGAGGGTTGGAGAGTAGTCTGCTTTTGAAGGTCTGGAGTCTGATGACCACGAAGAATACCTGTGGCAGCGCCTTCTATGAGAGCGGTGGCGAGGTCTTGAAAACCGACTCCTAAGAGACCTTGATCTACGCCTTCTCAAAGTTGGCGACCTTGGAGGCGTGGCACGCCGCTCGCGTCCCTCAGAAGAGTGAACGGATTGTATGATCGGAGACCCGGACCTGCTAGGAGTATGATCCGGCCTTGAAATTCTCTGAATCTTCCACTTTCTCATGCTCCTCAGCCATCTCGGAGAGGTGTTACTCGGAGCGGCTGCAGCAGTTAGCGAGGTTTCAGGAGTGGCTTGCACTATCCGGAGATCCAGGGAAGAAGAAACACTCCTGGAGGTCACCACCTGGACATCCTTCGACGTTGATTTGTCCCTCGACACCGCCCTAGGTCTCTTAGCAGGAGGGGACCTGTGACTGAACTGCGACCTCCCCGACGTCGATCTGGACCACGGTGACCGTCTAGGCCCGAGGGCGATCCGCGTGGTCTCGACGTCGACCTTCTCGGTGACCGATGCTTCGACGTCGACCTTCTCGGTGACGGATGCTTTGACGTCGAGCTTCTCGGTGAAGGATGCTTCGACGTCAACCTTCTTGGTGTTGGATGCTTCGACGTCGAATGCCTCAGTGGCAACTTCCTCGTAGGCGACATTGACCTCCTCGACGGCGATCGCCTGCTATGACGCTCAGTTGGAGAATGACTGAGTCTTACCGGCGTCGAGCCCCTGGGTGTCCGGCTCGACGTCGATGCTTGTGGCACTCTCAATGTCGGCGGTGTCTTCGACGTCGTCACAGGTCCTCTCGGAGGCGGGCTGTTCTGTCAACGTTGATATGTCGACATCGAGCGACTGCCTCCCGCCGTCGTAGGCGAGCCAGAACTGGACCGCCTACGAGATGGTGTCGACGTCGGCCTGTGATGGGACTATGTACCTGAAGTCGTTCACTTCTCCGGCGAATGGTGCCTCGATGTCGACTTTGACGCTGAAGAGGAGCACAAGGGTACTTTCGACGCTGATCTGTCCCCCAAAGGTGTATGGGACCGGTGTTTCCTCTTCTGACCCTTGTCTTTGTGCTCCAACCTTTTTTGAGAGGAGAGATTCTTCGAGAGATGTTCTTCTCGGCCACTTGCTGACTCCTTTCCTCTCTCCTGCATAGCATGCAGTTTGATCTTCTCCCTTTCTCTAAGGGTTCTTCTAGAAAAAAACTTGCAGTGGTAGCACTCCTCTGGTCTGTGAGATGAAGGTAGACAAGCAATACAGACCGAGTGCGGGTCTGATTTAGCCATCTTTTTTCCACAGGCCAGGCACTTATTAAATAAGACCGGCATTACGACAGGAAATAATTAAACAAATTCAGACAAACAGCAAGATTTAGTACCCCAAGTACTAAAGACGTCGAGTAAAAATCAAAAAATTCACTTTAGACCAGCAATTAGTAAGAAAAACCCACTAACTGACGAGCTCAATGCTCCAGGATCCTCACAGAAGGAGCCGGAAAAAAAGAACTGACCTAACTGTCACCTGTGGGACATGATGGGAGCCTGGAGGTTCCTGGAGGTCTTAAAGGCACGGCGCCCGTTTTTCCCAACTGTTCTATATGCAGCCTCTCTAGGCTAATCTGCCTCTTTGATCTTGCCTTTTTACCTTTGAAAATAAAGGCTATGGTTTCAAAGCAAACTGAGGGCAGTTTTCTTCTCTATATCATGAAAATATCATTGTGTATGTTTCTTTATTATTTCAAATGTAAATACATTTACAATGCTAATTTTTGCATACTTGAGCCTAGTAATATGTTTTTTAAGCTGCATATGTATATATATGCATATTACCTTTATATGAGTGTATATATATATATATATATATATATATATATATATATATTTGCATATAATTTGTTATTGGCCAGGGGTCCCCGCACGTGGGCGGGACTATTCAGTGCTTATGACTATTGATGAGTATCCCCTGGAAGAGAACACCGTACAGGGCTCATTCGATGTACTCCTCGATCTCCTCGAAATGACCCCACTGTCACTTACCTGACGCTGGCCTCATTCATATGCTCTGGCCATGTCCCTCCCTGCAAGGGTATTGGAGCGAAGTTATGGCAGGCCTGTCGCATATCTCCGAACGCCCCTCTTGGTCCACTATCGAAGCCTGTATCTTAGGTTTATCCAGGCTCCCCAAAAAAGGCTGTGGTATTGTGCCGCTTCACTGATCTCTCTCTAATATTGGCCAAAAGAATGCTCACACAGAGCTGGAAATCTCACTCAGCCCGAGAGAGGGAGCATGGGAAGAGGATGTCATTCAGTGGGCCACGGCAGAAAGGGAAAATACAGGGGGCTAAAAAAAAAAAAACTATTTCCATGGAGTGGGCCCACTTATTAGAACAATTTAAAGCTTATGTTAATAATGACTAGAGAATAAGTGGGAAAACCCACCCTAACAAATCTGATAGCAATCCAATGCGATGACCACACTGGATGCCCGATTGGGCCTGGTGACAGCCCCAATCCTCTCCTCCCTTTCCTTTCCCCCTACACCAACTTCCCCACCAGTCCCCCTCCCCCTTTGCTCTATAAGTAAATGGCCTCTCCATAATATACATATGTATCAATCCACCCAAACCATCCATGCAAGTTCATTGAGTGGTCGTGGGAGGGGGTTGTATATCTATTGTTTGTAGTTGATTCAAAATGTTGTACCATTATAATAACAGTTCCTGTGGTCGCATACTTCTAACATTTACAAGGCATGATTACTGGGTTATCGTTCTGAACAGCTTCAAGAGGACAGGTTCAATATATTGATTGGAATGTAGTCATTACCTATCAAAAGATACAGCAAACTAATATATATGGAAATGGCTCTGAAAAATTGATAACAATATGATTACAGTTGTACCGTACACATGGATATGAATAACATGTAAGAAATGTATGTTAATGTCTATGGTCCTGATTGCAAATCTTAGAACAAGGCATGTAATCTTCACTTATATGCCTTTTAAATTCATTAAAATCAGGGTTAAAAAACAAATTGACCTGTGGAGTTCGAAATGACAAACTCCCAGCCCATGTACTCAATATGGCTTCACTGCACTTAACATGTCCGAAAATGGACTCAGACACTGTAGCGGCATATTTCTCATGCAGCTATACGCTCACCTGTGGTATAGTGCACCCTGCCTTAGGGCTGGAAGGCCTGCTAGAGGGATGACTTACCTATGCCACAGGCAGTGTTTTATGGGCATGGCCCACAGGGGTGTGTGCCATGTAGACTCTTCAGTTTCAGCTGCACCAGAACACACAGTCTGCAATGGCCCTTATAGACCCTCTCTGGTCCCAAGGCCCTTGGAGCCACTGGTACCTTGTACAAGGGACTTAGATGTGGGCCAGAGGTGTGCCAATTGTGAAAACAAAGGCATAGTTTTGAGGAGGAACACAGGCACTGGGAACCTGATCAGCAGGGACCCGGTGCACATTCAGTCAGTTACATTTAGAGTCAGGCAAAAAGTGGGGGGGTGTAACCATGCAAAAAGGGGTACTTTCCTGTAGGAGAGTAGGGTCTGCTTTCTATGTTCACCCCCACTTTTTGCTTTTGCTTTACTGGTTTTCGACTTAGATGTGGCTGTGGGCCTGCTAACCAGACCCACAGCCCTGCTGTTCTCTCTCTAAATTGATACTATGTACTTTAGGTGCATAACCCAATTGGATAGGATCACCTTATTGGCCCCTGTACAGTGTACCTTAGGTACCCAGGGCATAGGTGTATCCTAGGCCTACCAGGGGCTGCAGCATGTATTGTGCCACCCCTGGCCTGGCCTTCCATTATGACACAACTGGCTGATCACTCAGCTGGGGCAAGGCCGTGTAATCACTCCTTGCTTAGGTGTAGTATTCCTACACCTATCTTACATATAGACACATGTGTACCTATCAGCCACTTCTATGGCAGGCCTTAACGATCCTGGAGGCAGAGTGCTTGGTAACATGTGAGATGGTGCTCTAGCATGAGCTGAGCCTGTCTGCAGCTTTCGGAACCATGTCCTTATAGCTGTTCTATGATATAGCCTACCATATACTCTTAAAGTGCCTTATAATCTTAAACGGTTATGGTAACTATGGTTTGGCTTTATCAAAACATGTCGTGTAAGGTGTCTAACACTTTGGAATAATACCCCCATCCCATTTCCGGGGATGAGGATATTATCCCTCCCTTCTAGAGGGAGAAGACATGTTGAAACCTACTTACCCGGTTAAAGTTAACCAGAGCCCCAGCATCACAAAATGGATGCTGCTGCCACGACACAAGTCTGACCTCCTGCTGCTGGGAGTGATCCCGGCACGGGAGGCTTGGACAATAGGTTTCCTGCCTAGGGAGGTGCGAGCACCACCCCAGACAGGCCTTAGTGTATTGGGGCAGGGAGGGATGAAAGAAACGAGACACTGCCTGGGGCACACAAGGTGTCCCATGCATAGTCCAGTTCAAACCGGTGCTGGGGCACTCCAGCCCCAGTCCTGGCGCGAAACTGGACAAAGGGAAGGGGGTGTAACCACCCCCCTCCCAGGTCCCACCCATAAGGCGTGACCTAGCAGGCAACCCAGCCCCCCAGATTAGTATAAGTGTGGTAGCTGGGCCCCAGGAGATTAGATTATCCTGAACCTGCAACTTGAACAGAAACTCTGGACCTTCGACATTCGACGAAAGAAGAAGACTGAAGAATCTCCCTTGTGATCAAGGAGTGGCTACCCTGTGCAAACAGGCACCATCAAGAGACTTACCCTTTGCTTTGCTGAAGTTCTATGAGGGACCGACTGCAGAGCCCGACCAGAGCCTTGACTTCCAGACTTCTCCGACCCTGATCCACATCCACAGCCGAGCTGAGATCCGTGGAGGCGACGAGAGACGTGGGACCGGCTACCTGGGAAAAGTGGCGAGTATCTTCCAGCGCAGCTTCTGAGGCACCCTCGAAGTTGTGCACCGGGGATTGAGAAGCCCCAACCCCAAGCATCATCTACACCGAAGATCAGCCCCCCACACTCCACAAGTCCTGCGTGGGGCCCTTCTGCATTTTCCTGCTTGCCGCGTCTGTCCGTTCACTGGCCTGTTTGCTAGTAACCTTTGTGACGACACACCTTTGATTTTCCACTGCTGGTTTTGCTCCTCCAGACTGGCTCCTGCTCTTCTGAAAAAGAGAAGCACCCCAGACCTTCCTGGTCTGCACCAGAAGCAAGTCCTCCATTCTTCGTGGGTTCCGCTTGCCAAGGCTGGGTGAGTCCTAGTTCGACTTCGACGCCTCCGACAGCAAGAGCCTTCGTGGGACAGCTCGCCTCCTGGTCCTGGTCGTCCTCGACGTCTCCTGGTACCCGTGGCTGCTGCGACAAGCTTCACCTCTTCACCTGCAAACTCTCAACATCGCCTGGTTCCTTCCTGGTTCCACGTGGTCACTGGCTAGTGACCCAGACTCTGTCCCTTCTGCTTGCAGGTATCCTTCCTTCTTGATCCCAGGCTTGGGATCCACCGGATACTCTTCACTGACTGCCTGTCAGCATCTTTCCTTCAGGCATCCATAGGAGTCGACGACGAAACCCGACGCAACTTCACACCTATGCACCCGCAGCCCGTGGGCTAGGTAACTTGGGTACTCCGGTGCTCATCAGGGTATTGACTATCCTGGTGTCTAGTTTTCCAGTCTCGACTTCCTAGCTACTCCAGAAGTGTCCTAAATCTTATTATTTCTAAACTGTACTATTTCTATCGATTATACGCATTACACGTGAGTGTTTCCACTCTGCACCTGAATCCCGTGGGCCTCCCACTTCCTAACCTTTGGTAGTATAGTGTAGCCCCAACGATTCCCTAGGCCTAGGCCTATCCTATTTCCGTGACAGTGGTCCTTATACCACTTACTTAGTATATGGTTTGCGTGGCCCCTAGGGCCTAACTGTATTACTTACCTGTGTGACTTAATGTATGCTTGAATAAGACTGTGTTGTACTTACCTCGAATCTCATAAAGAGTGCTGAGGGTTTGACTAGAATAAATACACTTTATTTTATATATATATCTGTTGTGGTGTCCTTTCATTTGGTATTCACGGGGTTACAAATGGTATAACAGCTGGCTTCACATGCCATTCAGAGTTTAGCCTAAGACTGCTCTTGTCCATGCTACCACTAGGATAGCTGGTCTATAAGGTTGACTTTACAACCAATCACCATAAGGGTTGTTTGGACTGATATAAGGTGTACACTAGAACTAGTGACATCATACATCAGGCCAACTTCTCACATGTACTACAAGCGAGCCCATGAACAGCGCCGGATGCACTGCCCATGCCCATATTAATGATTTTGCAGCGCCCTGCTGAATTCAGAGCAGGTGCCAATGCTATAATCCCAGACCAACTACAGGCACATGGCAGCAAATGCACATCTCATCTGCCTGGCTGCCCAAGGCGAGCCAAGCCTTTTATTTCCTAGTTCCATGTCACAGTGTCAAGTCAAACTAAAATTCACAATATTTGAATTCCATTCACACCTGTGGTCTCGCTCCGCACCCTCCCGGCAGCCCTTATCACACCGCTTGTATTTCCAAACACTGGGCAGGGCTTTTCGCACCTCTTAGCTCCCCAAGACGGAAGATATTTCTATTTGACATGAGAGTCAAAATAATTTCTTTATTCTACTTAATTCCTGATGTTTCATTTTTAAAAATAATACATACCATGTACAAATAAGCTGGGCAGCAAACTAAATAAAACATCAATTTCGATAGTTAATGTTGCTGTCATTTCTCTACGGCGATGTATCATGTTTTTAAATACAATGTATCGTTTTTAAATACATTAAGGTTGCGAAATAAACCGCATCTATCCCTCTCACAACAAAAACACACAAGCATGGCTAAGAATCTCCTACAGGTTCACATTCGAACCAAGAATGTTCAGGCATAAAAACCACCATACCTCAATTGCCCAAAAACTCAAAGGTGTCTCAAAGATTGGGGCAGTTAGTAGCCTAGCCTTTGGGTTACTTCGTGTTTCAGAGCTTCTTTTATAACTATTGATAGTAAACATTATTTTCCTCTCCAACTTCTGTGTGTGATCTCCTGGCTTTTGCTCCCACCATGATTTAGAGGTAGAATTTCCGAGTCCACAGATAATTTTACACAAGTGCATATATTTTGTAGCATAACTCCCTATAATGATAAAATACTGATGCAAAAGGTAACAAGTCCCCTCTGCAAGGCTAGGAGGCTAAGAATAGACCCCTTCTTCTGGGCCAAAGAGCTACGATCAAAGATGACATCACAGCCTCATCAAGGTCAGCATGGCTCAGCATGGGCTGAGTGTAATGCCTTAGTAGATCATAACCGTTAATGGCAGCCAATTACTGTTAATCACTGACCTCTCCAAACTTTGTCGCTGCCTGTTTGAGCCAATTACAACCAAGATTTACACACACAATGACTCCATCCCACCCAGCTGAATTGCCCTTATTCAAATGAAAGGGCCCGGATGTTCTATTTCTTTTAAATGTACTAAAACCGCATGTTGGGTATTATGACTCATTCGCCTCTGCAACACTCTGAAACACATTTTCCAGCTGAATCGTCAGGCTCCCACGGAGTGACAGTATATGGAAGAACATTATATTTGTGATTAAGGATTCGAACAAGAGAACACATTGTGTGCTTGGGCCCACGCAGCATGGACGTGTTTGTGCACACAGTGCATCCAGCAGTTCATCTCTATGTTCCATTGCAGGATGTTAATCTTCTTACAACGTATTTTAAGCTATGGTTTTCAAGTTCGCCTTTAACTTGGGGGTAAAAAACTCCCATGGTGTGTATTATCTGTACACAGGGAAGAATCCGAGTCTGTTTAACTCTTGTTAAACCCTGGGACCATGAAATGGCTTTATACCACGCAAAACAGATACATACACCACTCCTAACTGCAAGAGCCAGCAAACAGCCCAGCAAGTGTCGCTTCCTATCTGCGCCATCTCTAGATCCTATTCCATGGTGCTTAGGCAACAAAAAAAGTAAATGGATTTAACTCCCATTGGCTTCCCTGCAGCAATTCAAACAAAAGTGCAAGCAACAAAGATATTTTCCAGTGTGGCAGGTGTTGGTGTCAGAATCCGCCCAAAGCAAACAGACAGTCGTGAGCTCGCAATACTCGCGAAAGGGGGGGTTCGTTCCGTGGTTGCCGCGAGGGGGGGTGGGGGCCGACCAAGCAGTCTGGGCACTTAGAGTGGTGCAAGCCACTCCTCCCTGACTCGCCAACACGCCTGCCCCCACCAGGCAATCCGTCCCACCCGCCCCCAACCAGGCATATCCCTGACATCTGCTTTCTCGCAGCCGGGGAGAAGCAGAAAATAAAATGGTATTTAAAATACCATTTTATTTTCTGCTTCTCGCACTGCGAGAAAGCAGTGGGGCGGCGCTCCAACGCCCAAATGGAGCGGCCGCCACTGGATGGTAGTGATTGGATAAACACACACTGATCAAGATAATATTCCCAATCACTGTGTAGATTTGAAATTTAGGTCCTGATGAATTGCCCTTGATCATTTTGACTGCTATGGCAAGAAACATGTTGATTCAACTTTTGCACTCCCTTATGAGCTGATAGAGACCATTACTTCTGGTTACAGCCATCACTCTTGATTGTAACTTAGACAAGGGGACCCACTGAATAAAAATATTATCAGGGTACACCTTAGCCTATTTTAACTCACTCACCTCTCCACCAATCTGCACTAGTAAGCCCATACACACACACACACCCTAGCTTCACATATGGCAAAAAACAAAAGATCTCCATCAAAGAGCCCTCTTGTGGGTGCCCGTCGGGCATTGCAGCACTAGTCGTACGAGAAGCAACGCTCTATGATGAAGCATGACACCCATCTTGGTGAGTGAGGGCTCTTGCTCCTGAGCATTCAGATGTCCCCCATCTGGGTCCCCAGGTTTTAAACACCGACCTGTCTTTGTTATTCATCTCTTTAGGAATTGCATACCCCTTGTTACTTAATTCACCTTTTGCATCCTCTGGCAAGAGATCAATGTAGGTGGCGAAGTTTGACCAGATCAGCCTGTCGTAACATCCCAGTATAGCTAAAGAATTAGCTGCTTTGACAGTAGTTGCTTGATGGAAGAGAACCAATTCCCAATATTATACAGCCTATGCCTGTCTCTATCTGGTAGACAGATTCTTTGAACGGCGCTTGTGGGATTCCCAAATCTGGCTTAGGATGGCCAATTAAACATACCAGTGAATAGTCTGGTGCTTTAATACTTCTTATCCAGTCGAGGCAGCACTTCCAACACAGTAGCTGGATTTCTCAGTTTTTATGTCTTCCTCCCAGATAAAATTAAGATCAGTATGGCCATGATGGATTTCTTCATGTGCTCTTTGAAGTCATAGAGGAAGCAATGTGACTGCTTGGTTGTCAGAGGAAGCTGGAACCTTTTGGCTGCCCTATCCATAAGATTGTGGAAACCACCAATGTCATCTGGGGGGGGAGGGAATCCACTGGTGGGGATGGTGTAGGGATCAGATAGTCATCCCATGTGTTGGGGATTGACACAGTGTCTTTAATTTCCCCATCTTCTCTATCCTCATCTGTGGAAGGTATGTCATCAGCTAGTGGTTCAGCTGTATACTAGCCAGTGTGTGTAGTGGAGTCGCCGATGCTGTTACGATATGAGATGCGTGCTTAACAGGTGTGTGTACCTGTGGTGACAGTATTGGTCTTGTTGGTTGTGCTGGAGGAGCCGTTGATGCAGGATCTGGAAATCTCATAAAATAATCTTGGAGCATGTGTTGAAGATTATTGACTAAAGTCAGTGGCATTTGTACTGACTCTTCCTGCTGCTCCTGGCAACCATAAGCAGAATATTAATCTTTATATTGTTGAGGTTGTTCGCCTGAGACATAATATTGCTCTACAACATAAAATAAAAATAAAAGGGTAAGAGATTCCTTTCCTAATCCATCTTCCTACATCTATTGCCTACAACAAACAAAAGGGAGAAGGAGGTCAATAGGAAAGCGATGGATGAGTGTAAAACAGACAAAATACAAAGTTTGTTAAAAGTGCCCTCATCCACTACCAGTGGCATGCTTCATCACTGGGCTTGCTAACAACATCCCTGCACGGACCAATGCATGAGATGGAGCAAAAGGGAGGGGAAGACAGTACAAGCATAAATATCTAAGAGATCTTAAAAATCTGAGATAATGAGTGTTCTAGAGGGTGCTGTTGCCTGACTGGCTGTGCTTTAGTTCCTAAAAAATGATGAGGATAAGCTATTTAAGTGAATGTTTTTTAACATTAACTGCTATTTACGTCATTGACTACTGCTTCATATAGTACGGCGGGACTCCTACTTCGACGACTGCTAATTATTTGAGCATTTGAATCTATGAAAGATCCAATACTGGAGAAGAAGACGTTCCTCACATGACAAAAAAAAACACAATCTACAGTCAACAGGTCAAAAGCTGCTGAGTTGTTAGTTGCACTCAGAGTGTCCAGTGAGCAACCTGAGGGAACATTTGAATAAAGTACACCGTAGACTGTTGAAGTCAAAACTTCCACTGATAGAAAAAAACAAGCACTAGCAATTCAGTTTTATCATTACCTGCTTCAACACAAAATATTCTGTGGTTGGGACAATGTAACATTGAAAAACTCAAACGTCTTTAGAACTTAGGTGGCATCTCACACACAACAAAAGGGTTGAGACAGTGGTTTGTAACATATGCATACCTCACTAGCAGAGAGGCGTTCCGTGTTTCACATTGAGGGCACAGCTCCGGCCAATACTTGCTCCTGCCAGCAAACAACTAGTGCAATCTTCAAGGCCAAAACACGTCGTGAAGGGGACAATAAGAGCATAAAAAATAGCTAGCACTATGCTTACGGGCCATGCCAATAACACCAAAACGAGCAACCAAAATACCCCCCACATGCAGCACACGCAGGAGCAGGTAACCATTTTGCCGGGTCTAAGAAACGAAAAGGAAATATGAAAAAGTTACTTATTTGCAATCATGGTTAAGCAATATAGGAAACGTAGCTGAAGTCATACACAACAGAATATTTTTATAAGCCTGTAGAGATCCTGGTACACTATTGCCATAAATAAACAGATATTTGAACGTCGAATACAAGCATTTTTTAAATACAGATATATAAATAGCTGGATACCTGAGGCTGAATTTTTCAAATTTCCAAATGTTTACTTTTACAGAAAAGAACATTGCAGTATACATCCTAACCATACTCTGTAACGAAAAGGGATACACATGCAAAAGTCAAGAAAATGCAGCCAGATAGGCATCATCCATATGTGTAAACAGGCTCTGCTCATTTAAGGACCCAGCAGCTACTTTATCTTAGCGGGACTTTTGTTGTAGGCATGCAGGAAGAAAACTACAGCTTTGATTGTGCCAGATAACGGAGATAAGGAATTGACAATTCTTGGCAGATGATTATGTCGATGTTTTTCTGCCCGTACCATATGCAAAATCATTTCCATGTGAAAACGTACATGCCTCTGATAGCTGGCCTCTTCGTTAAGTTTATATGTCCATAATTAATTTACTCAGGAGACATGCTACCAAGTCGGAATGGAACAATTAAGCCCGGAGGGGGGGCAGCAGATTTGATCTGCACATACGGGATTTGTGTGGTCATTCTGAAATCTCTGTCAAATCTATTTATCAACACAATCTGGGCCACTGTGAAACAATGATGGTCATTGGTGCCGTGGGAAACTGGGTTGTTAATTGAGAGGGTTGGAAGCCCCACTCGGGCAACAACCACAATCCTTGTCAGGGTGAACCACAAATAGGTGCTAAATTAACCTGTGCTTAACCCTTTGGTAGCTTGGCACAAACAGGCAATGTGTAAATTATTTATGCAACACTCAACCAGAAATAAAGTGAACATACAAGACCAATAAAATCCCACATCAATATATATAGTGTATATTTTAATTAAAAAACAATGACACCAAAACAAACAAAATATAATCAGTGTAACTTTAGTAATATTCAGATATTGCTGAGCCTACTGAATCCAGCGACGTACTGATGAACGGATGGAAATCAGCAAGCTCTCTTGAAATACTTCCTTGCAATGCTGTCTCTATTATTTAGTGAAGTTCTTCCGCAAAAAATGGTTTGGACCCCCACATAGCCCTAATGCAGTGCCCCAGTAATGCAGAACCATAGTGTAAAGGTAACTTGTTTTTTCTCCAGTATTAAATCTTTTACAGATTCACGTGCTTAAATCTGACTAATAAGCAGTAAAAACACCATAAAACTAAAATAAAGGTGGTGGGCAGGCGAACCATCCCACCATGACGTAAACTTGTAGCATCAGAAATCAAGAAGCGAATAATAAGCACACAAATTTACGAACAGCATGTAAAGAACATAGAAGGCTAAAAGCTGCCTACCTTAGGCAAATAGACGTCAAAGTGTAGCCTGTTCAACAGCGATATCTGCCCTTTTCCAATCATCAAGGCAGTAAAGCTTCGTGAAGGTGTGAGCGTTCGCCCACGTTGCCGACCTACATATGTCAGGGAGTCATGCTCCTGCAAACAGGGCAGAGGAAGTTGGTTCTTTCCTAGTAGAGTGAGCTTTTGTTTTCACAAGAGGCAGGCAGCCAGCTTTCTCATGACAGAAGGAAATCATTGAGGAGACCCAACGAGCAATGCTGGCCCGTGTCAAAGCTTACCCTTTCCTAGGTGCTGAGAAAGAGATCAGTTGCTGAGAGGATTTACGGATCTTCATTCTTTGTCGGTAAAATTTTAAACAATGTTTAATGTCCAGAGAATGCAACGCCCTTTGCGCTGCTGAGGATGGATTGGGAAAGAACGTTGGTAAGACAATCGGCACATTGAGGTGGTAAGTTGAAGGCACTTTAGGTATACAATAAGGGTTAGTGCGTAGGATAACCCTGTCAGGCAAAAATTGCAGATACGGTTCTTTTATAGTGAGAGCTTGGATTTCACTGATACATCTGGCTGACGTAATGGCCAAGAGGAAAGCCACTTTCCGGGAAAGGAACTTCAATTCATATTTGTGTACTGGCTCAAAGGGAGGATGCATCAGTTGTGACAGGACAGTGTTTAATTGCCACAAAACTGGAGAAGGCTTAATAGGAGGAAAAGCTCTAAAAAGTCCCTTCATAAATTCTTTGACGAGTCAGTTAGACCACAGAGAAGTTTGATTTGAGCGTCTTCTATACCTAGAAATTGAAGCAAGTTGAACTCCTATGGAAGAGTGAGAAAGACATCATTTTGCTAAGTGCAAGAGATAAGGCAGAACCTGCTCCGGAGATGATGAGAACGGATGTAATGCTTGCGAGATACACAGCTAAATGGAAAAGATTCTGTGCTTGGTGTAACATTTCTTCGTAGACGGAGCTCGAGAATTCTGTAGTATTGTAGAACACTTCTTGGAAAGCCTCAAATCCCCAAATTCAGCGTGGTGAGGAGCCAAGCCGACAAATGTATAGAGGGAATTTGTGGATGAACCACTTGGCCCTGGTACATGTAGAGAAGATCCTCCTTTAGAGGGAAGAGAATCGGAGCACACTCTGATAGGCGATGCAGCTCGGTGTACCAGAATTGTCTTGTCAAACCTGGAGCAATGAGAATGATCCGGCAAGGCTCTTGCTTCACTTTCTGAAGTAATCGAGGCATGAGTGAAAAGGGGAAAATGCGTAGGCGAACATCCCCGTCCAAGGAAACTGGAAGGCATCTCCCCATGAAGTTTGATGAGGATGTCTGCTTGTACAAAGAGGACACTTTTTGTTGAAGAATGTAGCAAACAGATCTAATGCTGGGTAACGCCAGGATTGAAAAAATGCTGGTTGTTGAGCTCCCATTCGTGACACTGTTTGGAGGCCCTGCTGAGAGAGATGGCCTTCTCGTTGTGTACCCCCAGAACGTGCTCCACTCGCAAGGAGATGTGGTTGACAAGGAGCCATTCCCATATCTGTTGAGCAAGAAGGGAAAGTGCCCGAGATGTCGTGCCACCTTGCTTTCGGAGGTAAAACATTGCCGTAGTGTTGTTCGTCCTGACGAGCACTGATGCACCTTTGATACGAGGCAGGAGGGATTTCAGACCCAGAAACACTGCCTTGAGCTCCAGAATGTTTATATGGCACTCTGATTCCTGTTTGGACCACTTGCCTTCCATCGACGCATCCAAGGTCATCACCAGCTGTGGCACAGAGTGAATGAAAGAGAGACCTTGGGAAAGGTTTTCCATGACCATCCACCATGCCATTGCGTCTGTCATTGTTGCTGAAATGCTAACCTTGTCGTTGAATGAGCTTTGAGACTGAATCCATTACGCATCGAGCTGCTCCTTCAGCGGTCGCATGTGAAGCCTCAACTGGGGATGGGCGGGATGCAAGAGGACATCATCCCCAGCATGGACTTGTACTGCCTCACAGAAACGAACCTTATTTGAAAGAAGGTTTGTCGTACACAAAATCCGCATTATTCTTTCTTGAGTGAGAAAGACCTTGCCCCGCTCTGTGTCGAGACATCCACCCGGAAAGACCAACGACTTGGCTGGGATAATGGACAATTTTTCCAGATTGATGCAAAGGCCTACAGACAGGAAGAGAACCCAATAGGCTCTTGTTGAAATCTCTGCCGCTTGAAAAGAAGGAGACTTTATGAGCCAATCGTCCAGGAAAGGGAACACCTGGTGACCTGAACGTCTTAAAGC
This sequence comes from Triturus cristatus, assembly GCF_964204655.1. Classification (NCBI taxonomy): domain Eukaryota; kingdom Metazoa; phylum Chordata; class Amphibia; order Caudata; family Salamandridae; genus Triturus; species Triturus cristatus. Next base: position 1,190,781,014 of record NC_140592.1, read on the forward strand.
GGCCGCTATTGGTGCCAAGCACTTGGTGAACACCCTGGGAGCGGACTTCAAACCGAATGGAAGCATTTTGCATTGGTAATGGCGCCCTCCCACTTTGAACCTGAGAAACTGGTGAGGGTAGATGGGATTATAAAACTAGGTGTTGAGAAGATCGAAAAAGCTAGGTAAACCCCTTTTTCCATGAGAAGAATCTCCTGAAGAGAAAACATCCTGAAAGATTGTATTTTGATGAACTTGTTCAACATTCTGAGGTACATGACCTGCCTCCATTTTCCGTTTTTCTTTTTGATGAGGAAGAAGTGGGAATAAACCCCCTGATTTTGCTGGTTGAGGGGTACTTTCTCCATGGCCTGCTTGAGAAGAGTGACTCTATCTCCTTTTTGAGATCTGGAAGGTGACGGAGCAGAACTTTCCGCAGTGGAACATTTGGAGGATGCTGAATGAATTCTAGTGTATGGCCCTGCTGGAAGAAATATAGAATCCATTTGTCTGAAGAAATAGAGTTCCATTTCCGAAAGGATTCGGAGAAGATGTGATTATGGTGTGGGACTATAATAGCAGGGGCCTGATGAACTCCATTTTTCTCCTATTGGAGTCTTGGGACTTCCAGCAGATTGCTGCCTCTTGAGTCCTGCCGGTCTTAAATAGTCTGAGCGGTGTTGGATTGAAAAGGCCGGTTGTATGGCTGGTAGTACTCTGCGGTTATGGTTGGTACCGCTGCTGAAATTGCAAATGGGATAAGAATTGCCCCCGACCTCTATTGCAAAAGAACTGAAAGCGACACTGCTAGAAATTGCCTAAGGCTTTGACCGTGCCCATGTCTTTCTTTATAGATTGTAGTGCCTCGTCTATGTGCTTACCAAACAAGCACTGCCCATCTCCCCATCAAAAGGCATGTCTAAAACCTTGGCTTGGACCTCTGGACAAAAGGTGGTTGCTTTTAGCCATCCTTGGCAACGCAGAACCGCCACTCCTGCCATTTGTTAAAACGCAGTGGTTGAAACGTCCATGGCTATATCAATGAGCTCTGAAGACTCCCTCCAAAAGAATATCTTTTGCCTCTTTCTTTTATCTTCCAGGAGATACTCCAACAGAGTAGAGATGTCAGACCACATCTGCTGGTCATATCTCCCCTGAATGGGCATGGCATTAGAGGCTCTAATGAAGTTGGACGCCAATGCTGAGAACCGCTTACCAATGTTGTCAAGGCGGCAGCCCTCCTTGTGCAGTGGTGCAGTGCAGGGAGATGCTGGATTCTTGGCTCTTCTCTGCGATGCTTGCATGATGATAGAGTCCGGCCTCGGGTGACCAATGAGTCATGGAGGCCAGTCAGGAGCCTTGTTTTTATTTGTCCAGTTTTGGAATAACAGCTGGAACAGAGGCAGGTGTTTTCACTAACTTTATGCCCTTCTTGCCATAGAAAGTCAACTATAGAGAATGCGCAGCAGGAGGGTTAGAAGAAAGCGGCATGGGGGCTATGTAGTCATCCCATTCATAATGGGCGTCTATGTCCGTTTGTATTTCCCCTTCCCCTGTCTGAGCATCCTGAGTATCTTACGTGATGACTACAGGAGGAGAGAGCATCTTCTCCCTTGTGGATTTGGGAGTGCTTTGGCCAAGAAGAATAGTGGGTAACTCTTGGGGAGGTAAAGGCCTCTGAGGGGCATTTGCGTCTAGAAAACGCCTGTAATAGTCGTTAATCATGTGACGGAGATTAGATACCAGAGACACTGGAACATTGATTGATGGTTCTCTAAACTGATGACGTGCCTCCTCCCTGTCATCGCAAGGATAACGTTCCTGGAAGGAATCCGGCCTCTGCATGACGGACTTGTCTCTTTCCGCAAAAGAAAATCCCCCTGCCACGTAAGAAGATGTATCATTGTCTTCAATGTCCTCATCATCAGAATCTTGGCACTTGACCCTTAACTGCAATGGACTTTAAGCATTGCCAAGCATAGCTTCATCCTCTGACTCTTGGAAGTCTAAAATGCAAGCAGGAAGTAAAGGGGATATTTTGGAGAAATCCTGAATCTGCCTGGGCTGAAGGAGACTGAGTTTTCCCTCCGTCGACGGTCTCGTCAACGGTGCAACCGCCGATGCGATGGTCTGTGGCACCATCGATGGTGTGTGGACGGCCTTTGTCTGCGGGGACTTTGTCATTGGAGTCGTCAACGGACCCGTGGTTGACAGTGAAATTCTTCTCAACGGTGAAGGCCTCGTCGTCGACGATGTTGCCGTCGTCAAAGCTCCCGCCGCAGTTGCAGCCGTCGACAGCTTGACCATCGTCATCGTAGTCATCGCCGACAAAGCCATCAACTGTGCAGGAACCTCAGGTTCCTTGAGGAGAGTGGAATCTTCGACGACGATGTCGTCGACGGTCGAGAAGATTGGTCTCTGAGAGGAGTCAGAGAAACAGACGCAGGAGCTGAAGATGGTTTTGAAGCCTCTGTCTGAAATTTCTTGTGGTGTTTAAGCTCAGATTTGTACTGGGACTTAGATCTCTTAGAGTCCCCATGATGTGATGAGGGACACCCCTCCTTTCTTTTCCTTGAGGAAGAATGGGCTTTTTCCTCAGGTTCAGACTCCGAATCTGAAGCAGCCTTTCTCTTCTGTAGCCAGAGTAACAGCCTATCCTCCCTATCTTTCAGGGTTTTAGCTGAAAAAGTGTGGCAATACTTGCATTCCCTGGGTTCGTGGTCAGGGTAGAGGCAATATAGGCACTGTTTGTGGGGGTCTTCAGAAAACAACCTACACTTCCCACAGGTCTTACAGGGCCTAAACAGCCCTTTCTCAGGCCCTGGCATCTCAAAAGCAGGAAGGTCAAAAGTATAAAATCCAAAAAATACCTTGAGAGTAGCAAAGCTGAGACTGGAGGTCAAAAGTTGAGAAGAAATACTGTAACTGAGCAGAGCTCAGGGAGACTCCCTATCACACACGTGCTGTAAGAAATCTGAGGTATGGTGGCTCTGTGGGGAAGGGAACTCTGAGGTCTCTGCTGTGATTGGCTGACGTTTGGATGTTTAAAAATGAGGCTGAAAAGTTACTTAAGTGAGTTTTTCTGTTCTATGGAGGTCTATTGTGATGTTTTATTACTGCTATTTCTTCTATTACCATCGGACTCCCACCATGACGATGGGGAAGATTCAAGCATGTGAATCTATAAAAGATTCAATCCTGGAGAAATAGAGTAGTGCATTGGAAAGAGTAGTAGAATGAGGTTTGAGATCAGTCAGAGAGTGGTGGTAGAGGATATTTTGAGAAAGGTATAGAGAAAGTAATAGGGTAGTGCACTTGAGAGAATAGTAATATGAGGTTTCAGATGAGTCAGAGTGGAGGTAGAGCATATATTGCGAGTGGCATAGGGTGAGATATAGGGTAGTGCATTGGAGATGCTGAATTAAAAGCAAAGTAATAAATATAAAGATACATACGTGCATGGAAGGTATATATGTATAAGGAAGGGTAAAATATGTAGATGTAAGTTGTATTTAATAAACTCAGACTTACAAGTGTTGCTATACTTTGAGTTAATTTATTTGCTTTTATTTATTTTTTTGTAATTCAATAGTGAAGCAATTGTAGTAAATAATTGCGATAAAGATTTACTTATTTATGCAGCCACCTATATACAAATTAACAGTTTCAATGCCATGGATGTAACAGTTATGTCCATGGCTGCAGCTATGTTGTGCCATGGAGGTAACCGTTATGTCTATGGGACACCAATGCAGAATCACTCAGCAGAGGGATTTTCTTTTTGGCCTCGAGAGTAGGGGTAGAGCTTTCCCAAGCTCCCGATGCTTTTTTTTTCAGATGTAATGACGATCATGCGCATAACGTGCTGACATCATTGCATATGAAACTGAAGCTGAAATGAGCCGATCGGCTTGTTTCAGTTTCAGTGCTTTGGTGCTCATGGGGCTATCTCAGCCCCCGAGCACCAAAACACACGAGTGAGGTACCATTGGAAAGGGGAGAATCTCTCATTTCCAATGGTACCCCTCCCTAGTGGATTTCTGCTAGGGGATCCACCCACTAGGCACTAGGGAGGGGGGAAAAGCCCCTTCGGCAAGGGCTTTTGCTCCCACATAGTAAATTGGGCAAAGTCAGTCTTTCTGCCCCATGGGGGGGTGGGCGGGGGGGTGAGCAGAAAGCACACTAGACACCAGAAATTCTTTTTTTTTTAAAAACATTTTTTAGGTTTAGGTGTGGAGGATGTCCTAAATTGGCATACCAAGGACCCCACCCCTAACACAAAAGGGACAGTCTTTCTGCCCCCAGGGAAGCAGATGTGGTTATTACCCCTGATCTGCCCCCAGGGGGGCAGAAAGCTCCCTAGACACCAGGAATTATAAAAAAAATTATATTTAGGGGTGCCCTAAATGGGCACTATAATGCCCCCACCCCCAAACATTTGCCACAGTCTTTCTGCCCCCCCCCGAGTTGCAGATGGAGGCAAAAGCTCCCCATCTGCCCCACCAAGCCCACTAGTCTCCAGGGATGGTCATTTTTTTTGTTTTGTGTTTTATAAAAGAGGGATAGCACACAAGACCCCAGGGATTATTTTTTTGTGAAAATGTAGGGGTGGGGTTTTGCCCTAAAAGTGCAGTCTTTCTGTCCCCGTGGGGGGGAGGGGGGGGGGGAGGCCAGAAAGCCCACTAAGCACCAGAGATTTGTTTATGGGCATGTCAGGGAGCGGCCCATTAAGCAAGGGCTGCTTCCCCTTTTTTGTGAACACATTTTGACTGCTTCTGCGCCCCCTGGGGCCGATCAGCGATATGTTTGGCACACCTGGTCCCAAGGTGGTCAGAAAGCCACTAGACACTAGCAAAAGTTTCTGTGTGTGTGTGTGACAACTGGAGTTCGGTTGATGCTCTCTGTTTACTGGCGTTTGGCGGGCTGTATGCATACCTGCATTTTGCAGGCGGTGTGTGTGCACTTGTGCTTAGCTGGCAGTGTGTTTGGACTAGCGCATGGCTGGCAGTGTGCGTTGGTTGTTGCTTTGCTATCCGTTTGCGTCAATGTCAAAAGTCTAGCAGTGTGCGTGCACTGTCGCTTGGCTGGCAATGTGCTAGGATGATACTTGGGATGGTGTGCGTGGATTGCGTTTGGCTGGTGGTATGCATGGATGGCACTTGGCTGGTGGTATGCATGGCTGGCGCTTGGCTGACGGTGTGGCTTGCGTGGATCCTCCAGCGTTTTATTGCCCAGAATCCCCTGAAAACCTCAAATTTAGCTAGCAATTCAAACTTTCCTCACATTCCGGTGTAGAAAACTTGTTGGATCACTGCGCCTGCACAAATTTACCACCACCCAGCGTTTCCCTCGGTCTCCTGAAAAATATTATACCTCACTTGTGTGTGTGCTCAAAGCAGAGAAACTAAAAACTTATACAATGAAAAACTGAGGGGGAACCAAAGTGGGTCCAGAGGGGCAGTTTCAATCAATCAATCAATCAGTTAATTTGTAAAGCGCACTACTTACCCGTAAGGGTTTCAAGGCACGGGGGGGGGGTTGCTGCTACTGGTCGAAAAGCCAGGTCTTGAGTTGTCTCCTAAAAGTCAGCAGGTCTTAGGTTGAGGGGGAGGTTTAATTTACATACGTTTTCAGGCTTCAACTGCTTTGGGCACCCACATGAGTGAGGTATCACTTTTATTTTTTATCAAGAGACTGAGGGCAATGCTCAGTGGTGGAAAAGTTTTGCCGGCGTGTCGATCTCACAATCTTCCGACACAGAAATGTGAAGAAAATGTGACTTTTTAGCAAAATTTGAGGTTTGCAGCGGATTCTGGGTAAGAAAACTTTGGGGGATCCACACAAGCCACACCTCATTGAACTCCCCTGGTTGTCTAGTTTTCAGAAATGTCTGGGTTTGGTACGTTTCCCAAGATAGGCGCTGAGCCCAGTCCCAAAAACACAGGTGCCCCCTATCTATGACAAAACTACCTATTTTTGCAAGGGGGGCACCTGCGTTTTCGGTCCTGGGGCTGGCGCCATTCAGGGAAACCTACCAAACACAGACATTTCTGAAAACTAGGTCCTTTTGGGCCCTTCTCTGTCATGGGTACTTGGCCCACCCACACAACGGAGGTACCCTTTTTATCGGGAGATCTGGGGGCATATTGGGTGGTAGGAAATTTGTGTTAGCCTGGCGATCCAACAACTATACCACACAGAAATGTGATTTTTTAAGCTAAATTTGAGGCTTCGCGGGGGATTCTGGGTATGAAAACATAGGGGGATCCACAAAAGCTACACCTCCCTGGGATTTCTGTGGTGTCTAGTTTTCAAAAATGTCTGGGTTTGGTAGGTTTCCCTAGACGGTCACCTAGCCTGGGGCCAGAAACGCAGGTGCCCCCCTTGCCAAACCAGGTTTTTGTGTGATGCATAATTTCTATGTCTTTACAATACCTTTTAGGCCCTTCCCTGTCGCCGGTACTTGGCCCACCCACACAAGTGTGCTATAATTTTTATCGGGAGACCTGGGGGAATGCTGGGTGGTAGGAAATTGTATCGGCCTGGTGATCCCACAACTTTACCACACAGAGATTTGAGGAAAATTAGATTGTTTAAGCTAGATTTGAGGTTTGCAGGGGATTCTGGGTAAAAAAAAACATTGGGGGATCCACGCAAGCTACACCTCCTTGGACTCCTCCGGGTGTCTATCTGGGTTTGGTAGGTTTCCCTAGATGGCAGTCGAGCCCAGGACGAAAAACGTGGATGACTCCCTTGCAAAACCCGGTTGTTTCGTAATAAATAATTTTGATGTCTCCACAATTAGTTTTGGGCCATTTCCTGTTGCAGGCACTAGTCCTACCAACACAAGTGAGGTATCATTTTTATCAGCAGACTTGGGGAAATGCTGGATGGTTGGAAGTTAGTGTCTCCCCACAGATTCCATAACTTTCCATCACAGAAATGAAAGGAAAATTTGTTTTTTGGACAAAGTTTGAGGTTTGCAGGGGATTCTGGGTAAAAGAACCTGGTGAGAGCGACACAAGTCCCCCCCACTCTGGATTTCCCTGGGTGTCTAGTTTTCAAAAATTTACAGGTTTGCTAGGTTTCTTAGCTAGTGCCCAAAATCCACAGCTAGGCACATTACAAAACAAGCATTTGCCTTTTATTTCTATGTTCTGAAAACCTGCAAGCGGTGGGTAAACATGCACTTAGTTCCTATAGTCGTTCCTTACGAGAAGCAAGGCTGGCAGTAGCTGCGCCTCTTTTACTGCCATCCTTGCTTCTCCTAAGCAAGGACTATAAGTACAAGTTGCATTTTTACGCACCGCTTGCAGGTTTTCAGAAAATATAAATAAATGGCATTGTCACGTAAAATGCTAATAGCTAAAACTCTTGCAAATTTTAGACCTACTGCATTGCAAATGCTTGTTCAACCTCTGTTTGGCTTTGAAAATGGTCTACATTTTATCCCACTGTCAATAGGTAGTTGGTGCTTAAATGCCACTAAGGTGGAATGTATTGCTAATAGCACCACAGAGAAGCGAATGTAAGGCAGAAAGCTGAAGTGACTTTATTTAGGCCAATGAAAAAACTCGTACCCACAGAAATTATTTCCTTTGTATTTCCTGTCCTTTACAGAACAAGAATCACAGATCGCCAATGTTGTAAATATTTACACAAATTGAATGAAATCTAAACCATAATGCAAACGTGAAACACATTCAATAAAAAATACCTTTGAAAAAAGTGTATTAATCTATAAAATGTTCAAGGAAACAAGATTATTGCAGTTTACAAACGTGAAAAAAAATTCACAGTTCTGAGTCAGGCTGAAGGAAGCTAGATAAATTATATATTTTCCATTCTGAAATATCTACATAGAGAACCAACTGGTTAGATTCCTTTGCTATCACAGAAATAGACATCTTTCAGAAACAACACATAACATATTACTTATTTAAAGAACCAAGAGGTGTCATTATTCTACACCCTTCCAAGTTCACAAAAGAACTTGAAGCAGACAAACATAATGCATAAGTATTCAAATTTAAACGAAAATGAAATGCATCAACCAAAGGGCTCAAAAGCCTTACATGCTTGTTCAGTTTTATTCTACACATATTTTTTTTCCAGGTACTCATACAATCCGGGGCAGAGATAAAATAATCAGAACATATAGCATACCTGTCGGACCTCCTGCACTTTGCGGATAACAGTCCTGGCGGGGAAGCATTTTTTGTTTCCCGCAAGGTTACAAGGTCACCCTTGCCTGAGATACCACATGATCTGCAGCCATCTGCGGAGTCCGTGCACTGGCTAACGGACTGACAAGTCGGGAAGGGAAAAACTCACTCCAGCACTGACAGCAAGAGGAGTCAGTCACCCGCGAGGTCATGCTGGATGCTGGAAAACTGAGCCAGGCCATCACAGCGCTGCATTGGAAAGATTATTCCATCCATGCCCTATACATGCTCATTGAGGAAGGGACCTCTATGTAAACATCTCTGCACAGGCAGAAATTGCGACCACAAACCAGATACAAAAAATTGGATGTAAAGCTGATCCTTTGCGAGTATGACGGTACATTTCCAGACGTTACCTATTTCGAATGATGCCGAACAGGAAGTTACAGACAGGGAACGAAAACAGGCGAGGGACAAACGATCAGCTGCTAAGCAGGCACAGACTGCATAGCAATATCAGATTAAATTCCATCACTGGGGCGGGCATTGATTGTAAACCCGTACACAAACCCACAACACCGTTTCCTCACTCTCATTTATATTTTTTTTAATTCTGGAAATAACAAGATCCGAAAGACAATTTCAACCAATGCAGATGCAATGTATAAGAGAGGCCGGAAATGGAGATAGTTATGACGTGTTCGGCGATTCAGTTCGGTTTGAGAATAATGAGAGTGCATCAAGGAACATGGGCAGGGTATTTGCGGAGAGGTGGGGTTGTTAGTGAGCAGTAACACAAACGAGACAGGGCAGGAGTTAAAAGCACAGACGTGAGAGGAGGGAGGGACAGGTAACTGAAGTAAACAACCAATTTTGGACGGCCTGGGGAAAATGTGATCCTATACATTGCCCATACCAAGCCGAACCTCTAGCAGACGTGTGCGCGCGCGCTCACACAACCAAAGCTTCCAGCCAAGAATTAACGGCGCAGGCACTACTAAGAAGTGCTCGATTTAAATTATAACTGAGCGTTAAAGTGAACGCGCTTCCACAGCCCAGTCAGTGTTCATGCCTACTGCCTGGTTTACTCGGATGGCAGTGGCTTTAAAGAGCCAGCAACAGAATGAAGGAAGCTTTAAAGAGCCAGCAACAGAATAAAGGAAAGAGTGTGGTATATGCATCTTATTTGTTTATTGTCCCTTTAATTCTGTTTTGTGGAGCGTGGGTTGGAATACTCTTTGTCACCATCACGAGTTCCAATCCAGGGCGTCAGTTGCTACTGGTGTCCGAGAAAGGCAGGGCCGGGAACGGCCCCGCCGCAAATATGGCGGGGTACCGACCCCCTCCCCCCCCTCGCCTGTGCAGCCGGCGGCGCGTGCCACCGCGTCACCATGACGCAGTGGGCGCGCCGTGTCCGGGATTGGCTCGCGACGGTGACCCCCATGGCCCGGAAGCGATTAATGCGCTTCCGGGTCGGGGGGGGGAGGCGGGGAACAGGCCAGTTAGAACTGGTCTGCCCCCAGTATTATGATAAAAGGCTGGGGAGCGTGGGACTCGGTCTCTTTGTCCCGCGCTCTTCCAGCATCTGGACGCAGCCCTAGGAGGCTGCTTAACTACTTTGCTTATTTTTCTTTTGCTCCAGGTTCGTGTTCGGAGACGGAGAGAGGACTTTATTGCCGGTGTCTGTATTCGTGGTTCCAGGTCTGGAGGTCGCGACTTGGCGTGTTTCCTTGATTTCGAGGTCGTCCTGGGCAGCGCGAGTACGGCGGAATCAGTGCAGCTGGCTGGCATCGGTGGGCGGCGGCGTGAATTGTTGGGAGAGGCTTGTGAGGTTTGGTGCACGGCGCGCGCACGCGCCTATAAGGTATTCGTCAAGAGGGGGGGGGCCAGGGGGCTGATCGTGCGGACCGGAACGCGTAATCGGGTGTTACTGAGCATCGAAAGCTGTTGTTGTTATTGGCAAGAGCCACTGTGGTTTAATGATTTAAAGGCTGAGACTCTTACTCGCAGGGTGTTAAAATTAAATCCTTTTACACGGAGTATTTTGTGGTGGATACACAGTCACTGTGGCCTAATGGTTAATGTCTGAGACTTTTACTCTCAAGGTTACAGGTCCAATTCCCATTGATTCTGTTCAGGTGGATCTCTTTTAAATTCCTGCTCCTGTGGGTGCAGGCAAAACATTTTAAATTTTCGTGGGCCTCACAATAGCATCTAGGGGGATACAAGTGAATGTTGGGGACTCTAATGTAATTGGCATGTTTTTGGGGCACATTTGGTGAAAAAGTGTTTAATATTTTGCTATAGTTGTATGTTTGGCGCACATTTCTCCGCAATTGCAGTGTTACCGGTCTTCATGTGTGAGTGTTAAGGGGGGCAGGTACAGTGGTTGCAATACTGTGATCGTAACATTGCGCTAAGCCTGTGTTGCTTGTTTTTCCCAGGTAAAGAGCAAGTTGAATTGAGGTTTGTCAGGGATATTGAAGGATAGGCGTGTGGGTCATAGCATAGGATGTCAGGTAAGCGGGGAACTAAGCGTTCGCGCATGGAGCATATGCTGGAGGCAATGATGCGTAGGATGGCGACTATGGATAGGAGATCGGGCAAGGTAGAGCAAATGGGGCATAGCCTAGCTGAGCTCAGGCAGAAGGTGGAGGATCAGGGCGGTCCGTCCGGCAGGCCCAAGCGGACTATAGTACCCCCAAAACCGAGGGGGGAATTGGAGGCTCTCCCCAAGCGGGTTAGACACAAGAAGGGGAAGAATCAGGACCCCAAAATAGTGGAACCTTTAGAGACACCGGGAGGGGGTGGTCCTTCTGGGCTCCCAGCAGTGCCAGAGATTCCTGATTTAGTGCCCAACGTCCCAGGGTCAGCCGTGCCGGTATCTGCACCAGTTACGGTGTCTCCAGCGACTGAACCGGTAGTGCCAAGTATCATACCGGTGGTGCCCCCAAAATGCCCCATTGTTCCAGTCTTGAACCCTGTGGCCCCGGCCCGGTATTATCACCAGCAGGGGGTGGGCAGGTGCCGCTGGAATTAGCCACTCAAATAGCGGCAGTTCTTCCATGGTTAGGAAAGGGGGGGGTGTTGCCCTTGTCAGTGAGCGACGATCCTTTGGCAGAGGCACAAAGAATGGTGGCAAAGATCATGGCGGCCAGAGCGGGGAACAGAGCCTGGGCGCGGATAAGGCCCCGCAATCACAGCCAGGGCTCCAGGAAAGCGACAGTGGAAAAGCCAAGACAGCGGAGTCAGCGGATAAGGAGCTGGCTTTACCACTGTTGGGTGCCGGGGTGTTACCTTCCAGGAAGGAATATTTAGCGCGGCACGTTGCACGAGATGTGAAAGAATTGATTTGGTTTGGGGCGTATGTAAACATGTTGTCTTTGTTGGTTGACAACAAGGAAATGGAATATGCAAAGAGGCAGAAGGATTGGATGCTTCCCAAAGAGTGGCGGGCGGAAATGTCAAGATTCAGGGTAGAGGAGACACTGACAAACTGGATAAGGGCATTTTCCGTGTTTATGGCCATAGTGGCGGAACGTACACCTAATATGCAAGCAGAAATGGCTTGTTACCAGAGCAGGGTGGCGATGACGCATGATAAATATGGTGGCGTGGGTTGGAAGGAATATGATATGAACTTCAGGAAGGCGAAAGAGTTTGACCCTTCACTCACATGGGACCGGGTGGATTCTATTTCCTGGTTTGACCAGTTTGGCCCAGGGCAGCCGGGCAGTACAGGCCAGAATTGGGGCAAGGCACACATTTCGCCGCCACATCAGCCCTTTCGGCCAGGGCACACCGGGGCCTCGGCACCGGGTACTGAAAAAGGGGGAAGGCGAAAGGGAGTGTGCTGGGATTTTTATAGGAAGTCCTGTACCAGAGCTCAAGGCACTTGTAAATTCAGGCACGCATGCGCCATATGTAATCACCCCTCTCACCCAGAGTCAAAATGCCTTAAGAAAGGGAACGCCTTTTCAGGGACTAGAGGGGGGAAGAAGCAGAACTGAGGAGGAAGGGGAAAAGGTAACGCATTCACCCATTGATGTCTTTTCTATGAATCCCTGGTTAAATCGGTATCCAGATCATGCCACAGCTAGGATGCTGCAGGAAGGTTTTTTGTATGGTTTCAGGATACCAGTTGGGGATTACAAAGGGACATCGGTGTGCAAAAATCAATTGTCTGTCAGATCAAACCCAAGGGTTGTAGTGCAAAAGATTAAGAAGGAATTGGGCTTAGGGAGAATAGCGGGTCCGTTTGATGTCGCCCCGGTGCCAAATGTTGTCTGTTCTCCCCTAGGTGTGGTGCCAAAAAAGGAAGAGGGGGAGTTTAGGTTGATTCATAATCTATCAGCGCCCAGAGGCAAGTCATTGAATGACGCCATCAATGAGGAACTTTGCAGTGTAAAATATGCGTCATTTGATCAGGCGGTAGAGATGTTGAGGGTTTTGGGACCAGGGGCCTGGCTGGCAAAATCAGATATTGAATCTGCATTCCGACTGTTGCCGGTGCATCCTTTAGACCATCACCTGCTAGGTTTTTCATTTCAAGGACAGTTTTACATGGATAGGTGCATGCCCATGGGTTGTTCGGTTTCCTGTGCTTACTTTGAAAAATGTAGTTCATTTCTGGAATGGGTTTTCAGACAAGTGACAGGGCACCATTTTGTGATGCATTATCTTGATGACTTTCTCTTTCTGGGACCGGCGGGCTCCCAGGAATGTTCTGTGGCGTTGGAGGAATTATGTGTACTCATTCGTACATTTGGGGTCCCCCTGGCTCAGGGGAAGACAGTGGGGCCAACAACCACAATTGAGTTCTTAGGCATTGAAGTTGATTCAGTACAAGGCTGTTTTAGGTTACCTGAACAAAAGATAACGAAATTCCGTGCAGCTTTGCTTGTTGAAGGATAAAGTGACGTTACATCAGTTGCAGCGGGTTGTAGGCCAGTTGAATTTTGCACTAAGGGTGATACCTATGGCTCGACCATTCTCTCGTTCCATCTCACAGGCCATTACAGGCTTACACGAAAAACACCATCACACACGACTGTCATCTGAGGTTCGCCAGGACATGCGGATTTGGATTGCATTTCTGGAGGGTTTCAATGGCAGAGTAGTGAGGCCCGGTCCCCCCACTACTTCGGCTGAGTTAGGTTTATGGACTGACGCGGCGGGTAGTGTGGGATTTGGTGCCATTCTCGGGAACAAGTGGGTGGCCCAGCCGTGGCCGGGGTGGTGGTTCGAGAGTTGTTTAACAGCCAACATAGGTTTTTTGCAGCTGTTTCCCATTTGGGTTGCATTGACGGTATGGCCCCAGGATCTGCAGAATCAGTCTGTGATCTTTTGGTCAGATAACATGACAGTGGTGGAATCCATCAATCAACAGGCGGCAAGGTGTAAAATGATTCTTCGCCTGTTGAAAGAGATAGTGCAGTTATGTATGAAACTAAATGTACAGTTTAAGGCTAAACATGTCCCGGGAGTGCGGAATAATGCTGCTGACGCACTCTCTCGCTTCAAGATGCAGGTTTTCAGGGAACATCTACCATCCGCAGAGGCAACATCAGCACACTTTCCCGAAGTTCTTTAGCAGATTGGTGCCCCCAACTACAGAACCTCGTGGCTGCTAGCCTAGCTCCCAGGACCAGGAAAGCTTATGAAAGGGCGTTTTGGTCAGGACTGGGAGGAGAGATGGGATACGTCAGGCGCATTCCTCTTGTTTTTAGACAACTTACATAAGGGGGGCGCACAGTGGCGGCAGCCAGGCGACATGTAGCGGCAGTTTCCTTCTTTGCGCAGATCAGAGACACGAATGATCCCACAAATAGTTTCATTGTGAGAAAGGCATTGAAGGGGTGGCGACGCATCCAAGGTGCGACTCCTGACACCAGGCAGCCGATAGGGTTGGAGCGGCTGAGTGCGCTGCTGACGGCGCTGGGCGCCATATGCAGTTCAGTGGGGGAGACTCTATTATTCAGAGCTGCCTTTGCATTGGCCTTTTATGGGGCATTCAGAGTGGGTGAATTGGTGGCACGCAACAAGCAGGATGGCCAGGGTGGGCTCCTAATGGAGTACGTGAAGATACAAGGTAACATTTTGCTTTTGACCATCAAAAAATCAAAAAACGATCAGGAAGATCGGGGAGAAGGGGTGATACTGCATAGGGCGCAAAATAACCCGTGTTACCCGGTAATGCATCTTGAAAATTACCTCAGTCAGAGGAACAGCGCGTTGGGTGGATCATTGTTATTACATGCGGACGGTACCCCACTTACCATGTACCAGTTTAAAAAGGTATTGGACATGGCAATCAGCAAGGCGGGCATGGATCCAAAGGTTTTTGGAACGCATTCTTTCAGGATAGGGACTGCCACTGAGGCAACGGCTAGGGGGTTGCACTCCAGTAATGTACAGAGGATTGGACAATGGGTTTCCAATAGTTATAAGCGTTAAGTGCGGCTGCACATGTTGTGATTACACAATATGATTGTGTACTGATGCTTCCCTGTCTGTCGTTTTCTTCACAGTTTCTCAAACCTGTCACGCAGGGGGGGAACTGCCATCATCGCAGCAGCAACATTCTCCTCAACAATCAGCAAAGCTACAGGTCATAGGGACACGTAATGTGTGGATTGTGGGGCATTCATATGTACGGCGTATGAAATCTGTTTTCCTTGCAGGTAACTATGGGAAAAGGGCAGAGCAGAGGGGTTTCACAGTATCTTTCCATGGAAAAGGAGGCCTTTGCCTTAGTCAGTTTAGGGGCTTTATGATTGATCTGCTGAAGAGACACAGTCCTCCTCCCACTATCATTATTTTACACCTGGCGGGCAATGACTTGGTGACGTTGGGCAGGAGGGTCTTGTTTGAGAACATAATCTCTGAGATTGGTTGGTTAGCCAAGGCGTGCCAGGGTTGCTACATAGTTTGGTCACACATGATACCCAGATTTAAATGGAGAGGGGGGGACTCTGTGAGAGCTTTGAACCGCTCGGTAAAGAGGGTCAACAATAAAATAGGGAAACTGTTCAGATCTTCCAAATTGCAGTGCATTGCACATGGGTGTGTCAGGGGGGAACCGTGCTTCTTAAAAGACGGGGTCCACTTGACTAGGTTAGGTACTGACATAATGTTAGAGAATTTCATGGCCTGGCTAGAGGGTCTGAGAGAAGGGGCATGACCTTTCAGAGGGATAGGTTGGGGGGGGCCAGATAGTCGGGCAACTATGCATGCCTGTGGCCGTAAGGTCATGACTAGTGAGCAGTAAATTTAAGGTCCTTAGGGGGCGGCCTCATTCTCAGATGGGGTCGCCCAGGGGGAGGGACAAGGGGTCTCTCCTATAACTCCAGGGGCGGTACATAAGGTTGGCTGGATGGGTGC
Organism: Triturus cristatus; assembly: GCF_964204655.1. Taxonomy (NCBI): domain Eukaryota; kingdom Metazoa; phylum Chordata; class Amphibia; order Caudata; family Salamandridae; genus Triturus; species Triturus cristatus. Next base: position 1,190,796,541 of record NC_140592.1, read on the forward strand.
GGGGAAAGGGGGGAGTCACGCTTTCTTTTAGGCTGGTTGGCCACCCCGCACTGGCATGGACGTCACTAAATGGCGCAGAGTGCAAGATCCCCCAAATTGGCATGGAGTTCAGGGAACGTATGGGGGTAACCGGGGGGGGGGAGTACCCTCTCGGTAAGCGGGCCCTCTGCGCATGCGCAACCCTACGGGGGGCGTGGTAAATTGATAAGGATCTGACACCAGTTAATGACCTTGCCGTAGGCCCAAATAGGATACGCAGAAAGTAATTAATGTATGATTATGATCATTATGTTAGATTCGGATAGGAGAACTATGTATTAGAGATATGTTAAGGTTAGCCATCTGAAATCTGTGCATATGAATTGTAATCAAATGTCGTGTTATGTTTCTGCGTATAAATTTGTGTAAATAATGTTTATTTCTTAAATTTTAATTTTGTTTTCATATTTTAATAAATACGGCCGGGGGTTGTTCGACCCCTGCCTCCAAAAAGTAATTACCTCTCATGTTCCTCATTAAAAATTGTGTTTATGCGCAGGGGGGGGAGGGGGAAATTCGGTAGTCCCAGACCATATGGAGTGGAGGTCGTACCACCTGGCGCTCACCTGTTTCTTTCTGAAATAAATGATTTATGAATCTACACTACGCTTCATCATCTTTACAATTGGCAACGATTGGAGAAAGTATTCATCATCAGAACCCAGAAAATAACAAAAAGAGGAAGGACAACTCTCTTCTGGATACATGATAACCTCGTTGTGCCCGAGAATGCTAAAGTAAAGCCGAACAAGCTTCAAGCGTTTCCGGACCTTCGGTAATATAAAACGAATTTGTTTTTTAATGCCGGAGCAGGAAAAGCAAAGAAAATCACCTACTTTGTAGTTGCGGGTAGCACGAGCCTACAGTCATCGGCAGCGTTTTTCAAGCTGCTGAGGCGTTCTTATCGCGAGCAAAGATCTCGCACCCGCATACGCATTGTTGGATCGTTAAAGAAGCACGTCATCGCGCAAGGTTACAAACGCGACCTTTGCGTGACTGCCATTTTCAGAAAGAGAAACACAAAGATTGAGATCAAAGGAGATATCGGAGCTGCTAAACCATCCAGTAATGAAAGATTAATAATAAACGGCACATTTTGTTTTCATCGATATGAAATAAAGAAGAGACATAAGGAAACAGGTGAGAGGGTCGGATTAAAATAGTATTTTTGGAATTTTAATCGTTTTGAGCATATTACAAGTAATTTCTCTGATGGATTGTGGATTCTGTTTTTGGTGAGACTATGCCATGAGTGGTTACAAAGACTCTGTTTGACCACTATTATATTTATTTATGGAACAAAGGGACCAAGAGATAGAAGAAGATATGGCACAACAGAATTTCACCATTAGTAATCCACATGCATTTTGGGTGAATGGTTCTCAGTCCAGTATTAAGTGGGTGGAGTGGAAGGAGTATTTTGAAAATTATATTGAGGCAATCAATGAAGCAGGGAGAATGAAACCTGAGCAGAAAAAGAGGATTTTACTTCACTCCTTGGGACCAGTAGGTTTAAAAACATATTCTCGCATGTCCAAAAGTGCAGGAGGAGAAGAGAATGTGTTCGACGCTGCGTTGAAAGACCTGGATAAATACTTTGCACCAAAGGTGTGTATTGGTGTAGTGAGACATACATTCTTTTAAAGGAAACAAAATAAAGAAGAACTTGTGGATGAATGGTTGGATGACCTTAAAATACTTGCAATTGACTGCAAGTTTGGAAACTTACATGACGATCTTATTCGTGACCAATTGGTAATGCGCAGTAACAATTCCTCCATCCAAGATCGATTATGGGTGAATGGTGATGCACCCTTAGATGATATTTTGGCGATTGTAAGAAAAGCTGAAATGTCTGGGAGGTGTGCCACAGTGGTCAAAGAATCAGAGAAAGATGGAGGAGGTGTGCTCAAACTACAAAATCCAACTAGGAACCAAGGACAAAACACAAATGGACAGTGGCGGAACCAATCACAAAAGAACACAGGAGTGGAAAGAAAATGGGAAGAGAGAAGATGCTATCGTTGCGATAGCTGAGAACACTTAGCATTCAGCAAATATTGTCCTGCTTTAAAAAAAAAATGTGGTATCTGTGGGCTGATAGGACATTTCAGTAAGATGTGTCGTAGGAAAAATAATGTAAAATATGTGAGTATCAATGAGGAGGAAACTGAAGGGGATGCTGATGTTGAAGACGGCTGTGTCAAGAGTTTACAAGCGAATTATCTTTTGAATGTTGTGGATAATTGTGTGAAAGGGAAACCAATATGTGAAATATCCTTGGGAGGTGTTAAAGTCAGTGTGTATGCCGATTCAGGATCGCCTTACACCATTGTTAATGAAAGTGTTTGGAAAGATAAGTTTGAGGAAAAAATTGGTAAACATTTATCCCCTACAGATGAGAATCCGGTAAGTTTCACTGGGGAAAGGATTGACATGCTTGGGTTCAGATGGCTTACCTTTTTGTTTAAAGGGAGGTCTGCAAGAGGTAAATTATATGTAGCGAAAAATGGTCTGTCAGTACTTGGTTGGTTTGACCAAAAGAATCTACACATCATCCTGGATCCAAACAGTGTGGAAAAGGTACTCATAATGGATGAAACCAGTAAAATGGGGGATGTTGTAGTAAAAAACAATTCCAGAAGTTTTTGGAAAAAGTTTAGGAGCACTCAAAGGTTTTGAACATAAGATTAAATTAAAAAGACAAGCTGAACCTAAGGTTCACAAAGTGAGACCGATACCTATACAAATAAGAGATGAAGTTTATAAAGAGCTACAAGGGCTATTGTCCAAGGGGGTAATCGAGGAAGTGGAGAGTTCAGAATGGATTTCACCGGTCGTAATCGCACGCAAAAGCAATGGAAAAATCCGCTTATGCATCGATTTGCGCCATTTGAACAATAATATTGTTATTGAAAGAGTTCCTCTACCAAAAATCAACGAAATGGTTTCTTCTTTGAGAGGGGCGAGCTGGTTTTCTACCATAGATTTATCAGCAGCGTACCACCAAGTCATGCTGTCGCCTGAATCTAGAAAACTCACGCATTCATTACACCAATTGGATGCTACCAGTTTAAACGCATGCCATTCTGTTTAGCCCCAGCCGCTGCTGTTTTTCAGCGGCTGATGCACAAATTGTTTGGAGAGGTGAAGGAGGTGAGCTTCTTTCAGGATGACATTCTGGTTGCCACAAAGAATGAGGAGGAACACAACCATATTCTCAATGAGGTTTTAGAAATATTGCAAAAAGCTGGATTGAGTGTAGAACTTAGCAAGTGTAAATTTGCACAAAGGAATGTATCGTATCTTGGACATATAATAAGTGAGGATGGTGTAAAACCAAAACCATCATTGGTAAATGCTATTGTAGATTCACCTGCCCCAGGTAATAAGGACAAAGTCAGATCATTTCTGGGTATGGCAGAGTATTGTGCCAAATACATACCAAACTTTGCCAGTAAGATATTCAACATACGTTCCCTTCTCAAAAAGAATGCAAAATTTGAATGGTCGGTTGAGTGTAGAAGAGAGTTTGAGAAGATTAAAGCTGAATTGGGAAGTGTTAATGCTTTGGGTAATTTTGATCCAAATTTAGAATGTTTGTTGACCACCGATGCAAGTGACAAGGGATTGGGTGCAGTCCTTTCACAGAAAATGGACAATGGTACTGAGAAAATCATTCTATTTGCATCAAGGGTAGTTTTCCCTGCAGAGAGTAAATATCAAATTATAGAGACGGAAGCCTTAGCATGTGCTTGGGCTTTAGAACATTTTCGAGCATTTGTTTGGGGGAAAGCAGTTACTATCTGCACAGATCATCGACCTTTAGTAAGGATCTTAACTAGTGAAGGTAGTGTTGGAGCTTCTGCTAGGTTAGCAAGAATATCTATGAGAATGAAGGAATACATTTATCGGATTGTTTATGTGCCTGGCAAGGATAATGTAGTGGCTGACTGTCTGTCCAGACTGTCCTCATCACTGGAAGAATGCCTAGATGATCCATGGGGCGAATTCAGCATTGCTTTAATTCATGACTCTGGTGCACCGATTATTACCAAAGATGAGTGGATGAATGAACAATCTAAGGATATGTTGTTACAGGCTGTCTCTGATCATATTCGCAAGGAATAGCCAAAGAAACACCTTATTAGTGGAGAGTTGAAAGCTATTTGGGATGTACGGACTGAACTATCATTGGATAGCGATTTGTTACTGAGGGGTGAGAGGATAATCCCACCTAAGGCTGTACAGAAGAGAGTATTACAATTGTGTCATGAAGGACATTTTGGCATAGTTTAGACGCAAATTGACTGTCAAAGTGGTGGCCAGGCGTTGACAAGGATGTAGAGAAATTTGTAAGAGAGTGTTCAGTTTGTTCTTCTGCAGATAAATCACTGAATACCTTGAGGCCTCCAATGAGTGAAGGTCTCATTCCTGATCTTCCCTGGGAAGTGATAGCAATTGACATTTTTGGACCAGTAGGAGAATCAAAAGAATATATCCTAGTTGTAATTGATTTGTTCACTAAATGGCATACAGTCAAGATTGTAGAGAAAGTGGACACACACATACTGTTTTAACGTTTTTGGACACATTATTTGTATTAGAAGGGTTGGCTGTATGTTTGCTAAGTGATAATGGAGTACAATTCACATCCAAATTTGCGAAAGAATATTTCCAAAAATGTGGGCTCAAACACAAGACTACCTCTCTTTATAACCCGAGTGGGAACGGTACTGTTGAAAGATTCAACAGAGTATTAAAATGTGTGATTCAGGCTGCAATGAGTAAAGGGTTAGAGTGGAAATTAGAAATACAGAAAGCAATTTGGGCTTATAGGACAACAACATATTCTGCAACTAGTTTGTCCCCTTTTGTTATGATGAGAGGTAGGACACCGAGATGCAAGTTTAACCCAAGTTGGATCATGGAAGGAAAGGTTGAACAACGGTCACCTAAGGCGATAAAGAAAAATTTGGTATTTGCACATATGAAAAGTAAAGTGAATTAAGACGCACAATATTGGCACGAAGGATGTTCCTGTTATGGTTGGTGACTGGGTTCGCATCAAAAAACCAATTAAAATTCCGAAAGGTGAGAGCATGTATGAGGAACCACAGCAGGTGGCAGAAATTCTTAGGAATGCTATAAGACTTAAGGATGGTAGAGTGTGGAACCTAAAAAATGTTGCTTTAGATTCTAGTCAGCAGCATCTTGATCTAAGACAGCAGCGTCTTGTGGATACTAGCACCTTTGAGCATCCTACAAACTTTGAGTGGGTGGAGGACTACTTTGATCGAGGTGCTTTACAATCTGAGTTAGGTGCGGACACTTGTGTGACAAGTAAAGGTATGGTGAGTGATGAATCATCAAAGACAAGTCAAATTTTCAATGACGTCAGAGAAGAAGCCTTTCCTCCTCAGGATTTCTCTTCTTGTTTGAGAATGAAGAAGGTGTTTGCGAGTACTTCTAATTGTAACAATGAACATATGGAGAGGGTGACAAGGTTGTCATTGTGAAGAGGAGAAGAGTTCTTCCAGGGTGGCTCAGTGAATATGTTAGATAGTAATTTTTCATTGTTTATTCACAATCACTTTAGACTATGGTTCATTTTCCTGTTGTTACTTTCTTTACCTTTCTCTTCGAAGAGAGGGGGATGTGTGGTATATGCATCTTATTGGTTTATTGTCCCTTTAATTCTGTCTTGTGGAGCGTGCGGTGGAATACTCTTTGTCACCATCACGAGGTCCAATCCAGGGCGTCAGTTGCTATTGGTGTCCTGGAGTGGAGGTCATACCGCCTGGCGCACACCTGTTTCTTTCTGAAATAAATGATTTATGAATCTACACTACGCTTCATCATCTTTACAAAGAGGCCACTCGGAAAACTGCCGTTAACATTTGACCTCGGTCTTTGAAACCATAGCAAATGTAAGGAGATAAGACATGATTTACAAGTGCTGGAGGCTCGACCTAAAAAAATAAAATAAAAAAAAAGCCGGTGGGGGAGAGTGTGTCCTGCTCGCAACAGCAGACAGGAGAAAGTGATTTGAAAATATAGTGCTGGAGGCTGTAATTAGAATGTAGGGAGTAACAACACATGTAACAGGGTGTGTCCTCATGGGAGGTACCAAGATGAGACAAGGCAGTACTAATGAGGGACTACTAAGCATACTGACCAATGAAAAGCCACCAATTACAAAGGACAGGGACAGGAGCCAATTAAAAAGATGGGCGGAAGCTTCATTCACATACCTGAATACAGCATGTCTCGAAGCGCTGCCTAGACTAGACCTAAAAAGAGTCTGTTTTCACTGGAAAAATGTGATGAGTCCACGATACGTTTTGGGCCGTTTCCTGTCGAGGGCACTAGGCCTACTCACACAAGTGAGGTATAATTTTTATTGTCAGACTTGGGGGAAAGCTGGGTGGCTGGAAGTTTGAGGCTCCCTGCAGATGCCAGAACTTTCCATCACAGAATTGTAAATATATATATTTTTTTTTTTACAAAGTTTGAGGTTTGCCAGGGATTCTGGGTAACAGAACCTGGTGAGAGCCATACAAGTCACCCCATACTGGATTCCTATGGGTATCTAGTTACCAAAAATATACAGGTTTGCTAGGTTTCCCGAGGTGCCGGCTGAGCTAGGGCCCAAAATCCACAGCTAGACACATTGCAAAAAAAGGGTCAATATTCACTGGAAAAGTATGATGTCCACGTTGGGTTTTGGGCCGTTTCCTGTTGCGGGCACTAGGCCTACCCACACAAGTGAGGGCCCATTTTTATCGTCAGACCTGGGGAAATGGTGGGTGGGAGGAAGTTTGAGGCTCCCCACAGATTCCAGAACTTTCCTTCACAGAAATGTGAGGAATTAATATTTTATTTTTTTACAAAGTTTGAGGTTTGCGTAACCTGGTGAGAACCACAACAGTCAAACGCTCCTGGATTCCTCTGGGTGTCTAGCTTCCAAAAATGTACAGGTTTGCTAGGCTTCCCTTCCTGCTGGCTGAGCTAGGCACATTGCATAAAAAAGGGTCAGTTTTCACTTGAAAAATGTGATGTGTCCATGTTGCGCTTTGGGGCATTTCCTGTTATCAGCAGACTTGGAAGAATGCTGGGTGGGTGGAAGTTTGTGGCTCTCCGCATATTCCAGAACTTTCCATCACAGAAATGTGAGGAAAACATATATATATATTTTTTACAAACTTTGAGATTTGCAAGGAATTCGGGGTAACAGAACCTGGTGAGAGCCACACAAATCACACAAGTCTGGATTTCCACCTTTCTTATTGATTTCATGTCACCTTTTTCCTTGTCGCATATTTGATTATTGTCATTGTATTGTTCCCAGCCCTGAAGAGTCACAGGTCTCTACCTGTTGACGAAACACGTGTCGGCTGGCGCTCTTTGTATTGATGTACTCAACTTGAATTAAAACAACATTCACAGAACTACAAGTGTTGAACTACTTTTACTATACTGTGAATGTCTTATTTATCGTAAACGTGTGCACAGGACTTGTTTATAATTGTTTTGGCATGGGTTTTTGCCAACACTTTACACAGGGGTTTTGGGTCTTTCCCTGACCTGTTTGCACCGTGAAGCCTTTGTTCTTCTTTTTTCTCACTGTACCTTACGGTTTACCTGCCTGAGCGCCATATATCCTGTTTTCCAAAACCCTTCGCAGTAAATATGGATTTCCGAGGATGTCTAGTTTAAAAAAATGTACAGGTTTGCAAGGTTTCTCTAGGTGCCGGCTGAGCTATGGCCCAAATTCCACAGCTATGCACATTGAAAAAAAAAGGGTCAGTTTTCACAGTTTTCACAGGAAAAATGTGATGTGTCCCATTGCGTTTTGGGCTGTTTCCTGTTGCGGGCACTAAGGCTACCCACACAAGTGAGGTACCATTTTTATTGAGAGTCTTAGGGAAACACAAAATAGTAGAACAAATGTTATTAATGCTTCTCTTTCTATGAATTTCTGCCTTCCAAATGTAAGACAGCGTGTAAAAAAAGAAGTCAGTCTGAACAGTACCCTCTAATTCACAAGCTAATATGGGTACCCACAAATTCAGAGATGCACACATAACCACTGTTTCTAAACTCCATATCTTGTTCCAATTTCAGAAATGCATAGGTTTACTTGATACTGATTTTTCACTCTTGATATTTTACCAGATGATTTACTGTATACCAGGTACACAATGAAAAAACATTGCAAGGTGCAACTCAGTTATTGGCTCTGGGTACCTCGGGTTCTTGGTGAACCTACAAGCATCATATAACCCTGCAACCAGAAGGGTCCCACGGACATAACGGTATAAAGCTTTCGAAAATCTACCATAGTTAGAATAAGTTACAGGTTCAAATGTAGGCACAGATGGCTGTTTCTTTCAACTAAATCGCAATATTATTTTATTTCAACTGTTACGTTTGATAGGAAAACCATGAAGGATCTACACAAATGACCCCTTGCTGAATTCAGAATATATAGCTTTCCGGGATCCATTATTGGTTTCACACCCATTCCAACCACTAACTGAAAGGAGGTTGAAAGCACAAAATAATAGGAAAAATATGCTATGTCCCAGTAAAATGCCAAATCTGTTTAGAAAATGTTGGTTTTCTGACAAAAGTCTGCCTGTTCCTGAAAGCTGGGAAGATGTTGAATTCATCACCACAAACCCTCAGTTGATACCATCTGCAGGGAAGAAACCAGATGCTTTCTTCTGCAGCACTTTTATCCCATTTTTCCCCCCAAAAAACAAATTTTGCCTAATTTCTCAGTCCCCTCCAAGGGAATCCACAAACCCCTGGCACCCTTAGAATCCTAAGGATGTTGGAAGAAAAGGACGCAAATTTGGCTTGGATACTGTTATGAGCACCAATGTACCCCAATATATGCCTAGGAAGTTGCACAACCTTTTACCTACATTTGTCCTACCTTGCTCTACATAACGGTTCTGGCACTGACCTTTTACCTAGTTAGGTGCCAAATAAATGTTGAGTGGTTTTCTTCGAAAACTAGCCTAATTCATTATGCATGAGGATTCTTAGTATCACAGCAGAATTACCATCTTCTGCATAATAACTTTGTACAAAAGTCACAGCTATCGTCATCTTTTGCCGACATGCCCACAGTTCCATGACACATCTAGGTAGAACCCCTGAGGTTACCTTTCAGGTATATAAGTATGGCATCTTCGCTGGGCAAACCAGAGTAAAAGCTTCCATACCGACAAAAGACGCTGAAGTCCCTGCACGCAGACACTCCAGCACGCAGTGGTCTGACATCCCTTGCGGGGTGGGTGTCCAACTCGTGACTAAGACGGGGTCCTTCGTTCTCTCCCATCAAGTAATGGGGTTGGCCCTTTCGTAGGGGGATTCTTGACTTCACACCTACATAAATGCTTGGTACACTTAGTTAGGGTTAGCATCTTAGGAGTACGCATGATTACTGCCATGTATCTATATGCCTGCATATATTCACTGTTTTAGCACCATGGTAGAATTCTACCTTTCATTTACTCTGTTGGAGCTTGTAATAGTATATATCTGTTTCTGTCTAATGGTTGTTGCAGCACACGTATTTTATACTAGAATGACGCTGGTTCAAAAAATGCTTATTGAAAGACATCCCCACCGTTTTTTCTGTGTATCTCTCTGAGACAAAGTGAGCATGAGTCACTGAGCGAAAAGTACGGTACTGTTTCCATGATCCTTGAGGGGTCAGGGTTGTCATGTTTGATAGTTGCCAGAAACTATTTGCGCTTTGGTAAGGTTCTGGGGATTATAGTGGCACTGTGAGCTAGCTGGTCTACAGACTAACATATCCTTTGGGGGTGTCTGGAATCAGTCTGGACATCAATCCCTTAGTTTATGTTGTCTAAACACGCAGATCCTATATAGATTTATAGGAACTACACAACAATACCTTAAGAGGACAAAATGTTATGGGGCCTAAGTGCAAACTAATCCAAACAGTCAAAACGGGCATGGCACTGACGGGGGGCGGGGAGTCGAGATTGAGGCCTGGCAGCGAAGGAGGTAAACAGACAATACTATAATCATAAGTAAAATGTACATGTGTTAAGCAGACCTAACCAATATCTATATATTTAAAAACATAATTATTATACATGTTTATACAAAGCAATACACATATGCGGGTACACATCTATATTCCAAATAAATGCTTATATACAGATCGATAAGCTGTATATTTATGTTTGAGTATGGTGGTTATGTGGGATAGAGCCAACTCTTGAGTAGTCTTCTGAAGATAAGGTAGTTATGTGTGGATCTTATGTTTGGGGGTAAAGAGTTCCATTTTATTTATATTCTTATATAGCGCAGGAACTCGACCCCCGAAGGGGTATCTCCGCGCATACGTTGGCTGATTGAACAGAGAAGGATGTGCCACCTATGTTTTTTTTCTTGTATGGTGGGATTTTGAGGCGAAGTGCCAATCTAGAGCAGAGGTTCCTTTGTTGAATGTATTTGCTGATTTTATTCCTGATGAAGTGTGGTTCTGTACCATGTATCACTTTGTGGGTGATACAAAGCAGCTTGAATCTTCTGGCTACCGGTAACCAATGTAGGGCTTTCAAGGCCGGGGAGATGTGGGTTTGTGGCTTTATATGTAAGAGTAGTCTGGCAGCAGAGTTATGAATCCGCTGTAGTCTTTTCATAGTTGTTAAAGATGATCCGTGGTGGAGGCTATTGGTGTAATCGAGTAGCCTGGACTTTGTATGGAAATCACAGGTGGGGAAAGATGTGTCGCAGAGTTTTTATAGTAACGAAGCTTGATCTTGCTAGTTTGTCCACTTGGGCATTCATTGATAGCTTGGAGTCCATGGTAACTCAAGAGGTCTCTTACTTCCATTGATACTTTAGGTGGTGTTCCCAGATCATCAGGCCAGACGGTGAGTGGGTCATAATTTTTCAAATCGCCACATGTGAGTATTTCCATTTTGGAAGCATTCAATTTGAGATGGCCCCATGTCATCCATTGATCCACGGCTCTGAGACAACTGAAAATGTGTGAGTTTCCAATGTCTTTAGGACTTTCCAGTTTAAGGAGTATTTGTGTGTCATCTGCATAGTTATAACATGTGAGGTGAAATTGACTGGTTAGTGCCGGTAAGGACTTCATGTAAATGTTGAAAAGCATGGTGGAAAGGTTAGAGCCTTGTGGGCCCCCTGTTTCTGTGAAATACGGGTTAGACAGAGCAGTCCCCTCTATGGCGGCTTCATAGAGTCTTTGTAGTAGATTGCTATAGTCAACCTTGTCAAAGGCAGCTGAGAGATCCAAGTGAAGTAGTGCAGCAAGCCCGTTCCGGTCAACTGTGTTCTTAAAAGGTCATCGCAGAGGGCAACAGGGGCAGATTCTGTGCTTCTTCCTGGACGGATTCCTGTCTGAAAGTATGGAATTATCTTCAATGAATTGTGACATCTGGGTAAATGCTGCTCTTTCTATCAGTTTGTCCAGGAAAGGTCCATTTGTAATTGTCTGTAGTTATCGGGGTAAAGCAGGACCATGTTTTGTTTTCTTTAGTAATGGGCGTATGCATTACTTTTTTAGATATTCTGGAAATATTCCAGTAGTTAAGGAATTGTTCATGACTCTTCTTACTGGTGTGGCAGCAGAGGTAGTTGGAAGAATATTCTTGAAGATTAGTGGTGGACACAGGTCAGAAGGGCTGTCCGCAGGCCTACTTGCTTTGACCAGGTCCATAAATTCATTGTGTGAAATTGTTGGCAGGAATGGAGAGCCTGGATTAGCATACTCTGGGATTGTTGTTTTAGAAAAGGGTCGGTGCTGGTGGTTTTTCTTTGTTTTAAATAGGAGCCCAATGTGTCTGCTTTGGTCTTGTATTGATTTGCCAGTTTGTCTGTGAAATATTGAGTAATGGGATGAGCTCCATTTAGGCTATATGGTTTATTAAATTCAGTGAGAACTTTGGAGAATTCGTTATTTGCAGATTTAGCATTTTGAATTCTGTCTGAATAGTATCTTTTTTGTAGCTTTGTTAATGGCTGACTTGCATAATCTGTTAGGTTTCTGTACGTGAAGTTTATCTTGATTGGTGTTTGTTTTGAGCCAAGTACGCTGTAGCTTTCTAATTTGCTGTTTTGTCTATTTTAGCTCTGTATTCCTCCAAGGTGCCTGTTTTCTTTTGTTCTGTTGTGTTATTCTTAGTGGTATTTGCTTTGTGTTGTTCTATATTGGAAAGCAAGCATATGGTGGTCTGTCCATGTGACTGGTGTCACTGTCTGAAAGTTAACTAGTTCTGTATTTGCAGAAATGACATCTAGGATGTGTACCACGATGTGTGTGTGTTTGTGGATGATCTGATGTAGGTTTAGTGCGTCTAGGCCAGTGATTACTGTTTTCGGATGGGGCATATTGTGTTTGTTAAACCAGAAGTTTCGGTCACCCAGAATGCATAGGTTGGAGTGTTGTGCTATAAGATTTGAAACTGTCTAGAAGATGTGTCTTGGAATGTTGCATTGCTAGGTGGAGGTCCGTAAAGGAGCATGAAGTTACTGGAGGAAGATAGTGTAGGGTTGCATCTGGTGAAGAGGGTCTCAAAACCTTGTATGGAGACTTAGTGATATTTACAGTTAGCTTGAAAACAAGAGCTGGGCCACCTTCTCTTTTGCCTACACAAATTTGTGTGATAGTTCGATAGCCTGGAGGAACAGCTTCATGCAAGACTGGAGCCATATCTTCTCCCAACCATGATTCCGTTATGAAGAGTAAGTCATGTTGTGTGTCAGTGAGAAGGTCGTAGATGTGATGCTTGTTTTCAGAGAGTGATCTAGCATTTATTATTAGGCAGTTTAGAGAATATGTTTTGGTGATGGTGTGACTTTGTTTTGTAGAAGAGTGAGCAGTATTTTGTAGGCTTGTAGCAGGTGTGTCCTTAGTGCTGCTTTTAGCGGCATGAGGATAGCAATAGCGTAGCTGTCCTGTATTGTGTTTCTCGCCCAGCATGCTAAGAAGGCATTTTGCTGGGTCTGTGTGTGGAGATGGTGGTTGAGGGTGATTTGGTGAGCTGCTTTGTTTTTTTTAGAGAAGCCTTGTGCAGGAGACATGCAAAGCTGTGAAGAGTGGCATGTTGCTTATTTTGTTTGCATCTGTTTAGGGTGGAAGGTGTATGAGTTAGGTGTGGTGGTGCAGCATGTGGGTCATGTTGCAAGGTTCTAAACTGTCCAATGTTGAGAGGCGGTTAAAAGAGAGTTGCTGTGTTGCTTTATCTTTCTTAGGTGTGGGGAAAGAGAAAAAGATTGGCATTGGAGTTGGTTTATGGTGTGCATTATTTGTGTAGTCAGGAAGGTGGGAGCGGTGTATGTTTCGAGTTTGTGACGGAAAGTATCATGAGGTGCTTTGTGAGAGAGTTTGTTGTGCTGGTGTGTGTGTTATGTTTTTTGAGGAGTAGTGAAAGGAGGTGATGATGTATTTGTTCTCTGGTAAATATGTGTATTTAAAGTATTGTTGGTGAGTGGCACCTGCAGGGTAAAAGGGGTGGTGATGTGTTTTGGAAAAGAGTGTATGTGGTGTGTGAGGGGAGATTAAAAAGAGGTAAGAATGTTGGGCCCGATTCACAGAACTAACTTAGGACAAAATCCTAAACTTACTACCATTTTGGTATTCACAGAAGGCACTTACTCATTTCGGTATTCACAGAAGTTAGGAGTCCTAACTTCAGGACTCCTAAATGCCTTCTGTGAATACCGAAAGTCTTAAAATTAGGATTTTTCTCAGTTTAGTAGTAGTAAAGTTAGGACTCCTAACTTTAGGACTCCTAAATGCTTTCTGTGAATACTGAAAGTCTTAAAGAACAAGTTACTTACCTTCGGTCGGCGTCTGGCTGGATCCGGAAAGATTTTTCGTCAGCAATACCCCTTGCGCATCGCTAGGCGTCGTCTGCGGCTCCGCGTTCGTCGTTGTGCACCGGAATGACGTTGTCGGAGTACTCAGATGCCGCCCTCACGTGCTGACATCAGTTCTTGTACATAACTTTCCGCGCCAGGAACGCAGAGCCATGCAAGAGACCGACACTGGTGCCAAACAAGTCTAGGGCCCTGAAAAGGATAACCTTAACCCTAGATGTCGGTTCGCAGAACGAGGAAGATGGGTGGGTCTGTGAGGAATCTAACAACCTAATGTTTCTTACAGATACATCGTTACCGAAGGTAAGTAACTTGTTCATCTGAAAGAAACACGTTAGTTAGTTTCCTCACCTTAGAATAGATACCCCAGCAATGCCATCCCCGGCGGTGGGTCTGCGAACCAAGATCACACCAGAAAGTCCTGGAGAACAGAACGGCCAAAGAAGCCGTCTCTCCGGACTTGGCTGTCCAGGCAATAATGCTTGGCAAACGTATGCAGCGAGGCCCACGTTGCTGCCTGACAGATGTCCTGCAAGGGGACTCCTCGGCCCAGGGCTGTAGTCGCCGCTGTGGCCCGAGTGGAATGGGCCCTCAGCCCTACAGGAGGGTCCTTTTTAGCCAAGGAGTAACAAGCTTTTATACACAATACGACCCACCGCGAGATGGTTCGCTTGTGTACTGCCCGCCCCTTCTTAGCACCCACGTAGCCAACAAAGAGTTGGTCGTCCACCCGGAACTGTTTGGTGCGGTCCAAATAAAAGGACAGCGCCTGTTTTGGGTCCAGAGGGTGGAGCCTCTCTTCCTCTTTCGAAGGATGCGGAGGCGGAAAGAAGGTGGGCAACGTGACAGACTGCCCGATGTGAAAGGCAGTCACCACTTTCGGAAGAAAGGAAGGACGAGTCCGGAGGACAACCTTGTCCGGATGGACAGAAAGAAAAGGAGGCTTAGAAGATAAAGCCTGGAGCTCACTCACCCATCTAGCCGGGGTGATGGTTACCAGGAAAGCAGTCTTAAGAGTCAGAAGACGAAGTGGACAATTATGAAGAGGCTCAAAGGGAGCGCACATCAGATATGTCAAGACCAGGTTCAAATCCCACTGCGGCATTACGAAGGGGACAGGAGGAAACATGTGAGTAATGCCTTTGACGAAACAAGAAACAACAGGGGATTTGAAAAGAGAAGGCTGATCAGGAAGCCGTAAGAAGGCAGCGATAGCAGAAAGATAACCTTTTAGGGTGCCCAGAGCAGAGCCCTGCTGGGCCATGGAAAGAAGAAAGAGGAGAACCTCAGAAAGAGGGGCAGAAAGGGGACCCACAGCCTTTGCTGTGCACCATGCCACAAATTTGTTACACCTGCAGGCTTATACCGTTTTTGTGGAGGGACGCCTGGCTGCCAGAATCACATCACAGACTTCAGGAGGCAAGTCAAATGGCATCAACTATCGCCGCTCAATCTCCACACATGGAGGTGGAGACTGGACATGTTTGGGTGGAGGACCGTCCCCTGCTGCTGCGACAGAAGGTCCTCCTGAAGAGGCAGTCGAATCGGGGGATCGATGGACAGACTGAGTAGCTCGGGATACCAGTAACTTCATGCCCAATCCGGAGCCACCAAGATGACTTGGGCCCGGTCGCGCCTGATCTTCTTCAGCACTCTGGGCAGAAGTGGTATAGGCGGAAAGGTGTACAACAGACCGCAACTCCACTCGCGACTAAAGGCGTCCCCGAGCGAGTGCTGCCTTGGAAACTCCAACGCGCAGAACTGCGGACATTGCGCGTTCTCTTCGGCGGCGAATAGATCTAACCAAGGCTCTCCTCACTGCCGAAAGAGGCCTTGCGCCACGTCCGAGTTTAGACACCATTCGTGATCCATCATGCACCGGCGGATGAGTTCGTCTGCTCTGGCGTTCAGAGAGATCGCCAGATGTTGAACCACCAGGGTGATGCCCTGATGTTCCAGCCATGTCCAGAGGCGCAGAGCCTCCTGACAAAGGGTCCACGACCCCACCCCGCCCTGTTTGTTGCAATACCACATGGCGGTGGTGTTGTCCTTGAACACCTGCACTACACTTCCCTGAACAGAAGGAAGGAATGCCTTCAGTGCAAGTCGGATCGCCCGCAGCTTCAATAGGTTGATATGGAGCCGGGACTCCGCCAGAGACCAGAGGCCTCTGATCTCCGCCTCTCCCATGTGGCCCCCCATCCCAGGAGGGACGCATCCGTCACCACTACGTGCTCCGGTTGGGGTAGGGAGAGGGATCTGCCACTGACCCAATCGCGGTCCGTGAGCCACCACTGCAACTGTCTTGCAGTGCCCTCTGAGATCAAGACATGGTCGGACAGGTTGCCCCGATGCTGGGCCCACTGAAACTTCAGGTCCCACTGCAGAGCCCGCATCCGCCACCTGGCATGATGTACCAGCAGGATGCAGGAGGCCATCAGACCCAGTAGCCGCACCACCAACCTGACCGAAACCCGGGATAAAGGCTGAAAGATCGGAATCTGAATATCCCAAACCCGCTGTTCCGGAGGATAGACTCGGAACTGCACCGAGTCTAGAACCGCACCGATGAAACGGAGCTTCTAGGAGGGACTCAGATGCGACTTCGGCACATTGATGGAAAACCCCAGCAAATGCAGGAGGTCGGCCGTAGTCTGGAGGTGGGAGATGACTGCCTGGGGAGAGCCCGCCTTCAACAACCAGTCGTCGAGATAGGGGAAGACTGGAACCCCTAATCTGCGCAGCTGAGCTGCGACCACCGCCATCACTTTCATGAACAACCGAGGGGCACTGGTGAGGCCGAAGGGGAGCACGGTAAACTGAAAGTGCTCATGGCCTACCGTGAACCGCAGGTAACGCCGGTGGGCCGGCAGGACGGAGATGTGGAAATAAGCGTCCTGCAAGTCCAATGCTACCATCCAGTCTCCAGGGTCTAGGGCAGCCAGAACCTGAGCTAAGGTGAGCATCTTGAACTTCTCCTTCCGGAGGAAGGCGTTGACGCTCCTGAGGTCCAAGATAGGGCGTAGGCCCCCTTTGCCCTTCTTGGGAACCAGAAAGTAGTGGGAATAACAACCCCGACCTACATCTGGGCCAGGAACGTGCTCGATGGCCCCCTTGGCCAAGAGGGCCGTAACTTCCTCCTGTAGAATTTGCAAGTGATCCCCCGACATGCGGTGGTACTGTGGTGGCATGGCTGGAGGGGTCGCCTCGAAGGGGAGGGAGTAGCCCCTTCAGACGATTTGCAGCACCCATCTGTCCGATGTGATGGTACGCCAGTGGAGCAGGTGATGGCGAACTCTGCCTCCCACTGGCGTGGAATGGGCCTGAAAGCTCAGACTAGGAAGGCTTTGAGACAGATGCTGCTGGGGTAGATGTGAGCTGACCGGCTCTCTATCCCCCCGCTCCGCCTCGGCGGAATCCAAGTCCGCAACGGCGTTGAGGCTGGTTTTGCGGCCTGTGGCTAGACGGACGTGTGGGGGCACCCCTTCCTTGGCCACGAAAGGGGCGAAAAGGATAAGTTACTTACCTGTAATCCTAGTTCTCTTCCAGGGGTATCCTCATCAAAGTCATAAGCACTGAATATTCCCGCCCATGTGCGGGGACCCCGGAAATAATAAAATTATATATGTAAAAAACATACATATATACAGCTCTGTATATGTATAAACATATATCATTTTTTCCAAGCAAATGCAGCCCCTATAAAAAAAGGCTAGGCAATGTATAAATACACATCCAATAATACATATAGTTATAATAAAACACCTAAATCTCTTTTTCTTTTTTTTTTAATGAGGTAAACACTCATGAGAAAGCAAAAAAAAAGAGAAAACTGTGGGAAACACAGATCTACAACACATTGCTAGCCTGCAGGCTGCATTGCAATACAATACCACAGAGAATGAAAAGCCCTGTATAGGTAAAAACTGGCACCGTGCCTTTAAGGCAGCCCTGGCTTCCATATCCCATCATGTCTCAGGGGTGACAGTTAGGTCAGTTGTTCTTTGCGGGACCGTAGTCCTAAACACAAAGATATATCCTTTCCATAATGAATAATACACTTCTTCTCATTTGCCTGGGGAGGCGGGTGGGTTGCTTATGACTTTGATGAGGATACCCCTGGAAGAGAACTAGGATTACAGGTAAGTAACTTATCCTTCTCTTCCAGGGGATCCTCATCAATAGTCATAAGCACTGAATAGAGTAGCAAGCCCACCTTCCACCTGCAGGCAAATGAAATTTTTTTACCACACATGGAGTAAGAAAAATCATGAAAATGATTATGTATGGAACAGATTCCTCAAGGAGGCTTGTCCTACTTGAGTGTCTGCTCTGGTGTCCGAATCCAGACAATAATGTCTGGTAAAGGTGTGGACAGATCTCCAAGTGGCTGCCTTGCAGATCTCGGAGAGTGGGACATGATTGAGAAAAGCAGCGGTAGCCGCTTTTCCTCTTGTAGAATGCGCTTAAGGGCGCGCCACCAACGGTTTCTGAGCCAGTTGGTAGGCCAATGTAATACTTGAAACAATCCACCTAGCAATGGAACGTTTGGATGCAGCAAAGCCCATACGGACAACACCATAGTTCACAAACAATTGATCAGATTTCCTGACATTCTTAGTCCTATCTAGATAGAATTTTAGGACCCTTTTGACATCTAAAGAATGCAACGCCCTCTCTGCCGGAGAGGAGGGGTTGGGAAAAAAGGTTGGTAAGGAGATGGCTTGATTTACATGAAAGTCCGATACCACCTTAGGTAGGAATGAAGGATGAGTCCTCATCACTACCCTATTCAGATGAAACGTAGTGTAGGGTTCTTTAGGACAGAGGGCCTGTATCTCACTGACCCTCCATGCTGAAGTGATGGCTATTAAAAAGGCTGTCTTCCATGTGAGGTGCTGTAGGGTAGCCTTATGTATAGGCTCAAAAGGAGAACTCATGAGCCTTGACAGAACCAAGTTTAGCTCCCAGGAAGGAGAGGGAGGTCTAACAGGGGGATAGACTTTCTTGAGACCTTGCAAGAAATCCTTCACCACCTGCAAATTAAAGAATGACTGCTGCGAAGGCGAACGCCTGTATGCTGTAATGGCTGCTAGGTGAACTTTTATGGATGAAAATTTCAACCCTGCCCTCGCCAAATGTAGAAGATAGGGCAAAATTACATCCTCCTGGCATTTTGTTGGATCATAATGATGCTGAGCACACCATATGTAAAATCTTTTCCACTTACAGAAGTAGGAGTGTCTTGTCGAAAGCCTCCTGGCTTCCTTCAGTATGGACATACACTCTTGAGGGAGGTTCAGATGGCCATACTGGAGGACTTCAGGAGCCGTGCTGTTAAGCTCAGCGAGGGAAGGCTGGGATGGTAAATCTTCCCCTGCATCTTCGATAACAAGTCCGGCCTGCACGGCAGTCGTTTGTGGGGGCGGATCGACATGTGCAGGAGATCCGTGTACTACCACTGCCTCGGCCAGTCCGGTGCTATGAGGATCATCTTGGCAGATGAATTCTGCAGCTTGGTCACCACCTTGGGGATTAGTGGGAGAGGCGGAAAAGCGTACACAAATGTCATTGACCAATTGATCAAAAGGGCATTCCCTAGGGATCCTGGCCGATGGTATCTTGAGGCGAAGCCTCGGCATTTTGTGTTGTGCTCGTCCGCGAAGAGGTCCACTTGCGGACGCCCCCATTCCCCGAAGATGTCTTCTAACACCTCGTCGTTTAGTACCCAGTCCACTGCTTCTTGAAAATGACGACTGAGTAAGTCCGCTTGCACATTGAATTCTCCTGGTAGGTGCACCGCTTTCAACGAGATATTCCTTGCTAGGATCCAGTGCCACAGGGACTGAGCTTCCAGCAAGAGCGTCCTGGATCGAGTACCCCCTGTGAGAAGTTGGCCTGATGTATGATGTCACTAGTTCTAGTGTACACCTTATATCAGCCCAAATACCCTTATGGTGATTGGTTGTAAAGTCAACCTTATAGACCAGCTATCCTAGTGGTAGCATGGACAAGAGCAGTCTTAGGCTAAACTCTGAATGTCATGTGAAGCCAGCTGTGATACCATATATAATCCCTTGAATACCAAATGAAAGGACACCACAACAGATATATATATAAAATAAAGTGTATTTATTCTAGTCAAACCCTCAGCACTCTTTATGAGATTAGAGGTAAGTACAACACAGTCTTATTTAAGCATACATTAAGTCACACAGGTAAGTAATACAGTTAGGCCCTATGGGCCACGCAAACCATATACTAAGTAAGTGGTATAAGGACCACTGTCACGGAAATAGAATAGGCCTAGGCCTAGGGAATCGCTGGGGCTACACTACACTAGCGTTAGTTAGGAAGTGGGAGGCCCACGGGATTCGTGTGCAGAGTGGAAACACTCACGCGTAATGCGTAAAAGTCACTAGCAATAGTACAGTTTAGAAAACGATAGATTTAGGACACTTCCGGAGTAGCTAGGAAGTCGAGACTGGAAAACTAGACACTAGGATAGTCACTATCCTGATGAGCACCGGAGTACCCAAGTTACCTAGCCCACAGGCTGCGGGTGCATAGGGGTGAAGTTGCATCGGTTTTCGCCGTCGACTCCTATGGATGCCTGAAGAAAGATGCTGACAGGCAGTCAGTGAAGAGTGTCCGGTGGATCCCAAGGCTGGGATCAAGAAGAGAGGAGACCTGCAAGCAGAAGGGACAGAGTCAAGGTCACTAGCCAGTGACCACGTGGAACCAGGAAGGAACCAGGCGATGTCGTGAAGATTGCAGGTGAAGGTGAAGCTTGTCGCTGCAGCCAGGAGGACCAGGAAGCGTCGAGGACGACCAGGACCAGGAGGCGAGCTGTCCCACGAAGGCTCTTGCTGTCGGCGGCGTCGAAGTTGGACTAGGACTCACCAAGCCTTGGCAAGCGGAACCCACGAAGAATGGAGGACTTGCTTCTGGTGCAGACCAGGAAGGTCTGGGGTGCTTCTTCTTTGCAGAGAAGCGGGAGCCAGTCTGGAGGAGCCAAACCAGCGCAGAAGATTTCAGGGTGCGTCGTCACAAAGGCCACTAGCCAGCGGGCAAGCAACCGGACAGACGCGGCAAGCAGGAAAATGCAGAAGGGCCCCACGCAGGACTCGTGGAGTGTGGGGGGCTGATCTTCAGTGCAGATGGTGCTTGGGGTTGGGGCTTCTCAATCCCCGGTGCACAACTTCGAGGGTGCCTCAGAAGCTGCGCTTGAAGTTACTAGCCACTTTTCCCAGGTAGCCGGTCCCACGTCGCTCGTCGCCTCCACGGATCTCAGCTCTGCTGTGGATGTGGATCAGGGTCGGAGAAGTCTGGAAGTCAAGGCTCTGGTCGGGCTCTGCAGTCGGTTCCTCGTAGAACGTGGGCAAAGCAAAGGGTAGTCTCTTGATGGTGCCTGTTTGCACAGGGTAGCCACTCCTTGGCCACAAGGGAGATTCTTCAGTCTTCTTCTTTCGTCGAATGTCGAAGGTCCAGAGTTTCTGTTCAAGTTTGCAGGTTCAGGATAATCTAAAGTCTTGAGGCCCAACTCCCACTCTTATACTAATCTGGGGGGCTGGGATACCTGCTAGGTCACGCCTTATGGGTGGGACCTGGGAGGGGGTGGTTACACCCACTTCCCTTTGTCCAGTTTCGCGCCAGAGCTGGGGCTGGAGTGCCCCAGCGCCGGTTTGAACTGGACTATGCAAGGAACACCTTGTGTGCCCCAGGCATGTCTCATTCCTTTCAGCCCACCCTGCCCCAATACACTAAAGGCTGTCTGGGGAGGTGCTAGCACCTCCCCAAGCAGGAAACCTATTGTCCAGGCCTCCCTGGCTGGGATCACTCCTAGCTGCAGGAGGTCAGACTTGTGTCGTGGCAGCAGCATCCATTTTGTGATGCTGAGGCTTTGGTCAGAGGCTAACAGTTGAAGTATGATTTTAACATGTCTTTCCCTCTAGAAGGGGGGAATAATATTCTCATGTCCAGAAATGGCATGGGGGTATTATTCCTTACACGACATGTTTCGATAAAGCCAAACCATAGTTACCATAACCGTCTAAGATTATAAGGCACTTTAAGAGTATATGGTAGGCTATATCATAGAACAGCTATAAGGACATGGTTCCGAAAGCTGCAGACAGGCTCAGCTCATGCTAGAGCACCATCTCACATGTTACCAAGCACTCTGCCTCCAGGATTGTTAAGGCCTGCCATAGGAGTGACTGATAGGTACACATGTGTCTATATGTAAGTTAGGTATAGGAATACTACACCTAAGCAAGGGGTGCTTACACGACCTTGCCCCAGCTGAGTGATCAGCCAGTTGTGTCAAAATGGAAGGCCAGGCCAGGGGTGGCATAATACATGCTGCAGCCCCTGGTAGGCCTAGGGTACACCTATGCCCTGGGTACCTAGGGTACACTGTACAGGGACCAATAAGGTGATCCTATCCAAATGGGTTATGCACCTAAAGTACATAGTATTAATTTAGAGAGAGAACAGCAGGGCTGTGGGTCTGATTAGCAGGCCCACAGCCACATCTAAGTCGAAAACCAGTAAAGCAAAAGCAAAAAGTGGGGGTGAACATAGAAAGCAGACCCTACTCTCCTACACCCCCCTGCTTGTTCAGGTAGTACATTGTGGTGGTATTGTCCGTCAGTACTAGAATGGTACTCGTCTTGATCGCAGGCAGGAACGCTTTGAGGGCTAGGTGGACTGCCCTGAGCTCCAGCATGTTGATGTGGTACAACTGCTCGCTGCTGGACCACCGTCCCTGAGTTTGTAGAGGACCGAAATTCGCACCCCAGCCTTGAAGGGATGCGTCGGTGATTAAGGTCTGAGTTGGGGGTTCTTGATGGAAGGGGATCCCCACTTGTAGATTCAGTGGCTTCAGCCACCACTTGACTGACTGCCTGGCCGCTGAGGAAAGGCAAACTTTTTCTTCCCACAGGGAGTTCCTTTGATCCCATTTGTCCTCGAGATCTTGCTGGAGAGGACGCATCCTTAACCTGGCATTGGGCACTAGGAAAATGAGGATGCCATGGCCCCTAGCAGAGATGAGATTTGTCTTGCCGACGACAGATTGTTGGATAGAATCTGTCTGCCTTTGAGGATAATGGATGACTGTCTTTCCTCCGAAGGAAACACTTTTCCTACTACGGAGTCTATAGTTGCACCCAGGTAGTGGATCCTCTGTGTTGGTGAAAAATTGGACTTTTTGGCATTCACTCTGAGACCCAACTTGCGACATAAGTTCAGGCAAAGCGACAGCTGCGATCGAACACTCTGAGGCGATGGACCCTTTATTAGCCAGTCGTCTAGGTAGGGATAGACGAAGACTCCTGCGCGCCTCAGAGCAGCCGCTACTACTGCCACGCATTTTGTGAATACTCGAGGAGCTGACTTCAGGCCAAATGGAAGAACCTTGAACTGATAGTGAGAGTTCCCTACCACAAACCTGAGAAATTTTCGATGATTCCGTAGGATGGGAATATGGAAATATGCGTCCTGAAGGTCCAGCGAAAAAACATCCAATCGCCCAACCGGAGAAGAGGATATATTTGGTGGAGCGCCAGTATGCAACATTTTTCCTTTCTTATGTGTTTGTTCAGTATCCGTAAGTCCAAAATGGGTCTGAACTCTACCTTCACACTCCTTTTTTGAATCAGAAAGTATCTGGAGTAAACTCTCTTTCCTCTTTGGTTTTTGGCTACTTTTTCTATTGCAGATTTGAGCAGAAGAGTCGCCACCTCTTCTCTGAGCTGCTTTAGTTGCTGGGATGAATGAACAGGAGGAATCGATGGAGGGTGGCTCCGGAAACGAAGCGAGTACCCATGACGCAGTATATTCAGAACCCACTAGTCCTTTGTGATGGATTGCCACTCTGGAAGATGATGCGCAACACTTCCTCCCACCGGAGCGGTGGACAGCATCGGAGGAAGCGGTTCCTCATTGCTTCCCTGAAGCCTTGTTTCCAGCGTTTGACTGCCTGTTGTTACCACGTCCCCTGGATGGTCTGCGGGACTGGTATTGCTGTTTATTTTGACCTTGCTGGTCCTGGTTCTTCTGCCACTGAGGGGTTTGAACCCTCTGCTGGTAGTTACGCCTCTCGTTTCCCCTGCGGCGTCGAAACTCTTTCCTCTTTTCAATCCCGACGGCTTTCATGGTCTCCAGCTCTGCCTTCATACGGGCCATTTCTTCGTCTGCATGAGACCCAAAAAGGGAACTACCCAAGAAAGGCAGATTTAGTATTCTCGCCTGCGCTTCCGGCTTCAAGGCCGTCAATCTGAGCCAAGATGATCTTCTGGCTGTGATTCCATTGGCATAAGAATGCGCTGCTAGGGTTGCCCCATCCGCCGCTGCACTTATCACCTGGTTAGAAACCAGACTTCCCTCGTGCAAAATTTCTTCAAAGTCCCGTCTGTCCTCTGATGGAACTTTTTCAATGAACCTCTGGAGAGAGTCCCATAATGATCTATCATAGCGCCCCAGAAGCGCTGAGGCGCTGGCCACCTTTAAGCTAGAAGATGCCGAGCCGCAAACTCTCCTCCCCCAAGAGTCTTGCGTCTTACTGTCCTTATCTGGGGGCACCGTTGAAGACCCAGCTACTGCATGCGTCTTTCTGGCAGCAGCGGTGATGACAGAATCTGGTGGAGGATCTGATCTTAGAAACAGAGGATCTTCCGGAGCCGGACGGTACTTTTTTAGAATCCGCGCCGGCGCAGATTTGGTGGTCGCTGGCGTGAGAAAAAATATCCATTACTGGTTGTAGCAAACCAGGGACTAATGGCAACAGTGGGCGTGACACTGCTCGTTCATGAAGAGTTTCAAAGATTATGGAGGAGGTGATCTCCTGAACCGGCATTGGGATATTTAATTTTGTAGCTCCTCTACACAACACTTCCTGAAAAGTAGAGATATCATCCACCGGAGATACCCTAGAGGGTGGTGTATCCGAGAGTGTCGGCGAATAATCCCTTCTGGATGATCTAGATGACGGGGAGGAGGAAGGGGTCCTACGGCGCCTTCTCTCCGATCTGGTCGACTCTCTCCTGTGAGAGGAGGATCTGGATCGCCTCCTTGGTGTTCGAGAGCGACGTCGAAATTCTCTTCACTGAGAACGTGATCTGACCGGTCTCGCTGGGAAGTCCATGTCTCTTAACCTTGTTAGTGAGGCCTTAACTGCGTAAGACATAGCCGAGTCCTGAGGCATCTCTCTCACGGGACTTTGAGGTACAGCATTTCCCTCTTCCAGTGGACTATTTTCTCTTGCAGGCACTGGAGATTGATGCACAATTTCCGGTGACTCGGATCTTGAACTCGAGCCCTCTGAACCTGAAGGCGAGATAGATATAGGACGTGGTGAATCATGTTCAGAAGTTGTATACACCAGTCTATGAGGGGATTTGCGCCTTGAGACTGGCCGGATCGTAAGGCGAACATGCGACACCTCCTGAGAACCCTCTGCAGAGGGCCGCCTATCACCGGAGACCTGGGACTTGACTCCTCGAGGATCAGTGGAGGTTTTTCTTGCCTCGACGTCGAGAACCTCGTCGTCGACGGAGGGCTTGGTCTGAACGGAGGTCTAGACCCCGACGGGGATTCTCGCCTCGACGTTATGGACTTCTCCAAAGCCTTGGAGACCTGTGAGGACGGAGGCACCTGCCTCGACGTCGACTCCGACGGAGGCTCCTGCCTCGACGTCGGTCTTGACGGAGGCGCCTGCTTCGACGTCGAATGCTCCGACGACGAATGCCTTGATGTCGCAAGTCTCTTCGTCGACGATCGATCTTTTCTCGACGGCGATCTTGGTCTTGACGGCGATCTTGGTCTCGACGTCGACGTAGACTTCGGAGTCGAACGCCTACGAACCTCTTGCGACGTCGACTGATCTCTTGCAGTTCTCGACGCCGAACGATGTCTCTGTCTTGACATCGAGCGATCCTCTCTTGACGTCGAAAGATGCCTTTTTGACGTCGAACTGTGACGCCGATCCCTCGACGCCGATCTCTTAGACGTCGAAGTCGCCGACGACGAACGCATCCGCTTCGTCGCTGTATCTAAAGTCGACGACGATTTTCTTTTTGCAGCATGACTACCCCTGGACTCCTCACCTCTCAGCGACGATCCCGCCGCTGGAGTATTCGACGCCGAGCCCGACGCCGATGGGGAGCAAACAGGGACCAGCTGCCTCGACGTCGACCGTTCTGATAAACCGTAGAGTCTAATCCTCTCTCTCTCCTTTAAAGTCCTTTTGGAAAGGTCTTTACAATGATGACATGTAGCTGGAGAGTGAGAATCCGGCAGGCAGACAATACACACCTCATGTGTGTCTGAAGAGGCCTTCTTTTTTCCACAAGATGGACGTGGAATAAATAAAGAAGGCATATTTCTGACAAAAATTGCAGAAAATCAGTCAGAAAAATACAGGATACTAACTTCCTCCCAGATAATAATAAGAGGAAGTCCAAAAAATTACTATAATGCAAATAATTCTTGACTAAAAAGTCAAAAAAGAAGAGAGCTGAATTCCAGGGTCCTGACTGAAGGAGCCGGAAAGAACAACTGACCTAACTGTCACCCCTGAGGCATGATGGGATATGGAAGCCAGGGCTGCCTTAAAGGCACGGTGCCAGTTTTTACCTATACAGGGCTTTTCAGTCTCTATGGTATTGTATTGCAATGCAGCCTGCAGGCTAGCAATGTGTTGTCGATCTGTGTTTCCCACAGT
Source organism: Triturus cristatus (assembly GCF_964204655.1). NCBI lineage: Eukaryota > Metazoa > Chordata > Amphibia > Caudata > Salamandridae > Triturus > Triturus cristatus. The sequence goes on from NC_140592.1 coordinate 1,190,823,206, forward strand.
TTTCTCCTTTTTTTTGCTTTCTCATGAGTGTTTACCTCATTAAAAAAAAAAAAAAAAGAGATTTAGGTGTTTTATTATACCTATATGTATTATTGGATGTGTATTTATACATTGCCTAGCCTTTTTTTATAGGGGCTGCATTTGCTTGGAAAAAATGATATATGTTTATACATATACAGAGCTGTATATATGTATGTTTTTTACATATATAATTTTATTATTTCCGGGGTCCCCGCACATGGGCGGGAATATTCAGTGCTTATGACTATTGATGAGGATCCCCTGGAAGAGAAGCAGAAGTTTGCGGGCGAGGGGCCGAGAGGCCCAAGGACTTGGCCGTAGCCCTGGAGTCCTTAACGCGCTCCAGCGCACTACGTGCTTTGTAGCCAAAGAGGCGCCGGCCATCGAAGGGCATGTCCATGAGGGTGCTCTGGACATCCCCAGAGAAATTCGTGGACCTCAGCCAGGCGTGGCGACGAATCGCCACCGTCATCACAATTGCCCTACCTAGCGAGTCCGTTGTGTCAAGCCCACATTGTGTCGAGTACAGTGCCGCATCCTGCGCCTCGGCAAGAGACTGAGCGAGCCGTGTCTGGGCCTCCTCCGGACACTGGGGCAGCACGTCCGCCACCGTATCCCACAAAGAGTGGGTGTAACGGTCCAAAAGGCACGCGGTGTTGATAGACCGCAACCCCAAACTAAGGGAGGAGAACAGTTTCTTTCTAAACTGTTCCAACCTTTTGGATTCCCGATCCGGGGGAACGGACGGGAAGGCGGTCTGGGAGTTAGAGGCCTGGATAACCAGGCTCTCAGGCGTGGGGTGCACCGACAGAAAGCTGGGATCGCCCGGTGCGGGGCGGTGGCGCCGGGCCACGTTCCGGGCCACAGGAGGGACTGTGGAGGGCTTGAACCAGGTGCCCATCAGAACGTCTGTCAGTGCTTCATTGAACTGCAGCAGAGGCTCTGAGGAGCTTACCGGCGGTTGAAGCACTTTAGAGAGGAGGTTAGTCCTCACGGCCACTGCAGGGAGCTCTAGCTGAAGAGCCTCGGCAGCCCTGCGCAGCACCACAGAATAGGTAGCACCCTCCTCCGTAGCCACGGAAGGAGGAGAGATGAAGCCAGTGTCAGGGGAGGTGTCAAGACCACTGGCATCCCCCAGCTCTTCTGCCCAGTCCTGAGATAACTGGCACTGCTGTGCCAGAGGGTCCTCAGACCCCTCCCAGTCGTCCCCGTCATCCGACTCCTGCTAGACAGGTGGGAAGGTCGGAGCCGGGCGGTAGATGAATCTGTCATCCATCGGGCCCGGACCGGGACTAAACCTGGGGATGACGTCGTCCGAAGACTGCGCCGGAGGCGGCTCCGAAGGGGTCGGCGCCGGCGGAGGGGTCGTAAGCGCGACCGGCGTCAACCGGGATCCAGGCCTGGATCCCCCGGGGGCCTGCGGCGTCGGGACCGTGGTCGACGACGGCGCCGGGGCCGGAGCCGCTGGCTCGTTAGGCCCCCCAGTCAGACCTGCGGGCCGGAAGGTGCACCGGGAGGCCTCAACGGCAGAGCGAGACTCCTCATGGCCACAAGGAAGTCTCGGATCTCCGTCGGAGTCGCATCGGGCCCAGGGACTGGAGGGTATGGGGCCGGACGCGACTCTTGCGGCTCCAACGGAGCTGCGCGGGTGGTGCCACCCGAACCCTCAGCCAAGTCGCGCGACTGGCGAGGGGAGTCAGAGGAGCGATGTCGTCTCTTCGACTTCTTGCTGTGCCTCGACTTACCGGAATGCGAGGACTTGGACCCCGACGAGCGGTGATGGCTGCGGCTCTGCAACCGGTCCCTCGAACTCCTCCTCGACCGGGACCTTGAGCGGCGCGGAGTTGACTGCCGGATCTCGAGCAGCTTGCGGGACCGCCTAGCCTTCGAGGTCAAGGCCCGGCAGTTGAGGAACGACTCGGCATCGTGGTCGGCCCCAAAGCAGTAGAGACTCTGGCGGTGGTGATCCGTGACCAACATCAGGCGGTGACAGGCGTCACACGGCTTGAACCCGGGCATCCCTACCGGCACCAGGAGTCGAGGTCGACTTGAAATAGGAACCAAAAAAGTTCAAAAAGTTTAGTCAAAAAGTGACTAAAAGGGTATGCGCTTCCCGGATCTGAGCTTACTGGCGCGGAAAAAGGAAGAACTGACGTCAGCGCGCGATGGCAGCATCTAAGTACTCCGACGACGTCATCCCGGCGATCACGACGCCGACGACGGACGCGGAGCCGCAGACGACGCCTAGCGACGCGCAAGGGTATTGCTGACAAAAAATCTTTCCGGATCCAGCCTGACGCCTGGGGATATTCTAAGGTAAGGAATCTAACTAACGTGTTTCTTTCAGATACTACTCTCTGATAAAGCCTTACTGCTCAACCACACTACCACAAACAGAGAGTAAGGTGCTATCTACTTTTACCTCTGCCTACCTTTGGGGTTCCACTGGACTCTGTGCACACTATACCTCACTTTGTAATAGTATATACAGAGCCACCTTCTTACAGGCAACCATCAGACACAGGCATAAAATTGGAAAGCTGTGCAAAATTACAGTTGGCTAAACAAAATACTATCTCTCCTAAGATGGCCTAACAAAGATTCTCACAGAGCAAATCTTCCATGGATTGTCACACTGGTCGACCAACACCAAAACCACTGCCTACTACGGTAATCTGTGAGATTCCATGTAACAAATACCTATCTGTATGTTTTGATATACAGTAATAACAATCCTTAATTAAATATCTATTAACTTTAACAAATGCTTTTCACAATACATCAGGCCTAGTGCCTTTACCATAACATTTCATAATAAACAGATGAGGCTTATAGCCATGATCTTTGGCTTGCCAACTTAGTCCTGCTGTATCAAGTATAAATGTTATGACAAGCCAAAATGTACAATACAAAGAGGCCCAGATTTAGAAACACTTTGCATCGGCTTAGCATTACTTTTTTAAAGCAAAGCCAAAGCAAAATGTTGTGGTGTGATTTACAATCCAACACAAATTTATGATTTGCATTGGATTGTAACTAAAGTAACACAAAGCTGCGAAGTGCTTACTGTGTTTTAGGTGGACGTTCTATGGGTGGTGCCTATGCATTTCCATGCAACCGTCATTGGGTTTTGACGCAAATCCCTAGCCACAAGGAATAGTAGCCAGGGATTTGCATCAAAATCCTGCACTGCCTTCAGGTAGGTGTACATGTGTGCTGCACTGTAGAGCACACTTACAAAGTGGGAAACACCTTAAAGCATAGTTTCTGTATTGAAGTGACCCCCTCCACCACAAATCTCCACTTCCCACGACACAGACACCCTTGCACTGTAGCACAAAGTGTCTACTTTGGTGCATGGCTTTCTAAAGTGGGCCAGTGCAGTGATAGAGCACAGCGCCACATCTTAGAAGACATGGCACTGTTCTGCTCTCACCTGCTCACCAAACGCAGTGCAGCAACTTTATTTGCTGCCCTGCATTGCATGACGTCCATGTAAATCTGGGTTGCAGTCTTTTTTAGCAGAAGCACACAATTTCAGCCCAATCAGAATCTGTGCTCTGGGCAACCATCATGTGGGTGGAGCCTAAGCCACTCTCGCTTTTTTTGATGGTCACATTAAGGACAGGCATCAGTTGCACTGTCAAGCCAGGTCTACAAAATCCATATAGGTAAGTGTAACCCTGGGCTCTCAAACATAAAAGTACACTCCGAAGTCTAAAGTTAATGATTGTTCTCCTCCAATCTGCGCTGCTGCCAGAAATAAAACACTCTAAATTATGTAGTTATCTAAGAAACTTTAACAGCATTACAATCTCATGTGTGTGTCCATTAAATTGTAAGCTCAATTTAGAAATGCTCCTTTAAAAGCATTACAATCTCATGTGTTCCCATGAAATTTCAAGATCAGGTCGTTGGCTAAATGAACAAAAGGATCACAGCTGTGTGGAGGGCAAGCACTTTTTCATAGAAGTACACCACTTCTGCCCAATCAAAACATGTACGTCCTGGCTACCTCTCCTACTAGTGCTTCTTAAAAGGCTTTCTTTTAGACTGATCACATTATGTCTGACGGCAGCTGTCCTGTCAAGCCAGTCCTAAAAACCAGCATGGACATGGTTGATCTCATGGCACATGTAATGAGCACTGCAGTAATGCTACAACAACATGTGTGAATGCTCTCTACTATTTTTTGGGTAGATGTTAACTATTTTGCCAGCCAGTGTCCTCCTACTGCAGACACGGGTAGGGTAAAGGCAGTAGGGCCCCCATTCACAGGGTGAATACGCCAATGACCATCAGGCCATTTATGTTTTACTCAGAGAAAGGAAACTCTGGGCACTGGCACCTTTCTGAGGGAACCTGGACAGTAAGAAAAATGTATTTTCCCTTTCATAAAATCATAAGTCAATCCCGCAAAGATGTCTCCGATTTTGCAGGTGCCAAAAACACAGTTTGTTTCTTAAGCATTTTGTGGAAGTGTTGCATCCTTTGTGGAGGTGTTTCATCCACGGACACTAAGGGAGTCTAAAAGGTGTTAATATCTGTAAGGTCAGTACCTGTCATCTCGAGTTATTTTCACCGTCACCGTTCCTTCAGGTGATCTCTGTGCGTCCAGATGCATCTCTGCTGCTTACTTGAGTCTCTCCTGAAGCACAGTCCTTCACTTCTTTTACCTTTTAAATACATAGGGACAATAAAACAACAAAAACTAACTACTCCTAACTCCATCTACTTGCACAAGTTTCAGTCCTCCAGCACTCAACACTATGAGAATATCACCATGGACTTCTCCACACAAATTTAATGCCATAAAAACCACATAAGAAAAACATGAGACGACATGTCAGCTGACAACTATATTTGTGGGCAATTGTAACATGACCTCTTCTGAGATCAGTCTAACTCCCTCTTCTCCAACATCTATGATGAAAATAATTCCTTTCTAGAATTAGCCCTATAGTACAACGTAAGGTGTCCTGCCAAACTACTAACTAGCAGAACAAATACAATGTCAGGAACTCCTAAGCTCGGCTCCCCCCGCAAGTCAGAGACAAGTATTTCCAATCCTTACACTGTCAGGAGACTAGGATAAAGGAAACTATAGATAGAAGCACTTAGTCACATGAATTTATGAATGGAATGGATTTTGCAGGAGGGAGGCATTCCACACCTGCCAATCCGAGATCTCCTAACAGGGAAACATTGTTTCACAGGATAGTAGGCACTACTGCATCGAGACTGCTTTGAGGCATCAAAAATAATTAGTTTGTTGAGTAAGTCCCTATGATAGCCTGTGGAAATGCTGGTGGGCGCAGGGCTCAGGTACGCAGTCTGTGGGTGGGCTACGAAGGGAAGCCTTGCAGGTGAAAGCAGACCTGAAGTGATTTCCTCCCCTCATTACACTGGATGTGCTAGAAGGCTATTCCATGAAGGTTTACTTGAGAGGAGATAGGCAAAAAAGAACAAAGCGATGTTTGATCCGTTCCTTCTGAGAAAAGTAGAGCAGAGGGAAATGGAAAGGAGAGCTGGAATATTAAACAGGTCACGATGTACGTTTCAAACAGTTCCAGGGTGTGCAGCCACAATAAGGTGACTCAGTGGTGAAAACGCTCCAGGACCAAAAACAAAGCCATTTCACACAGAGGTAGATTCTTAAATCCTCCAACTGAACCTTAATAGCAAGATGAAGAAGTGCTGAGTATCACTGAAAAAGGAAAAGTCAGTTACTTACTTGTAATCCTAGTTCTCCATCGAGATTATTTTTCTTCAAATTCATAAACAGAAGAATATACCCGCTCATGTACAGCATTCAAGAACACACTTTAAACTGTGCAATTCTCATTTTTAGGTCTTGTCTGCATACATCTTTAGCTGTCGCTTGGCAGACCTATAATTTCCAATAAAGGAAAATACGCTTAAGAGTGGGCTTTGGGTCAGGTTGCTGATCATGGCTGGATGGTTTTGTTGTCAGTCTCGTGTATCTGTTCTTGACTTGATGGCTTTGCTCCCTATTGTTATATCTGTGCCGCCCAGGACTATTTTGGTCTCACAGCATTATGATTGAATGGGATGTATCATTCCACTGCGTGTGGGCTGGGGCTGTGACGTGCAAGCAAGCAGGAAGAGGCACTGGAGTCACCGGGTCCCACCTGGACAGGTGCTGCCCAGTGATTAATTTAAGCCGGAGGTTTCCGGTGCTCAGCACCAGCATTTAATTGTCGGCATCAGCACTTGTGACATTCCGATACATGGTGGCGCTGTCTAATTTTGGAATGAACACAACAGTTGTTTAGTAGTTCTATTGAGTAACAATGATTAATACCTGTGACCCAAGTCATTGTTATGCTTTGGGTGACCTGGAATAGTCTGAACTGTCACACTTACAGAAGTGTCAAGGTTGATAATTGTGTTGGTATGGTTACTGGCAGCACTGGCAGAGGCAATGGGTGGTGCAAGCTGCAGTGGCCTACTGACAAGGGCCCTGGCACTTGTTTTTTTTACAAATTCTGTACTTGGCTGACTGTTGACTACTGGGAGCGAGCGATGTCTGATGGGCCCTGATCATACCCCCCCACCCCCCCTTCTGTGTTGAACATTTGAGTAGACGGAGCCACTGCATATCGGCGGTCCTCTGCGGTGAAGCGGGGCGAATCGGCCTCTACAGGCTCAGCAGCGTCAACTGTGAGCGGTGACCCCCTGACTGGGACTGCTGAACCCTGGAGGAACAAGGAACTGGGCACTGCCTAGGGTGACCAGACGGCCGGATTTCCCTTGACAGTCCCGATATTCAGAGGACTGTCCTGGTGTCCTGACACTTTTATTAATTTGAAATACATGTCCTGGTTTTTGGGACAAAGGTTAAGTCATGCGAACCATTAGTAATTTATCTGTTTCTGCCAGGCAGCACAGTCCAATGTCTGGTCCCAGCAGACAGAGTGGTGGTTAGAAGGATTGAGCAGAGGTCCACGGATCCTAGACCTAGATATTATTGCCTTTTATTTAAAAAGGTCTTCTTGGGAGGAGCTTTTGCTCGAGGCTCTGGACCACTCCACCCTCGTATTTATAACAATTTTTTTTAGGAATTGAGCATTTGCTCCTCTTTGCATAACATAGGTGTATTGAGTAGCGATGGAGCTGATTATCAGAAGACAGTAGTCCGTTGTTTGTTTTATAGAAAAGTCTTTATTAGTTACATGACATGGTCTTCATATATACTTTTATTATTGATGCTCTGAAGGTAAAGTAGCAAAGCAGCTGACACGTGTTACGACCTGGGCTTTCTCAAGGCTTTCATAGAAGAAATTGAGGTCAGTACAACTCTTATAAATTTCAGCATATCATTCTTCAGGGAATTTAAAGCAAGTAACTGTAGTTTTTTAGTCTGCCAAAAAAGGTCCCGGGTCAATCTCTCACGAGGAAATGTTCAAATGTGCTTGGTTGGCGGGGTAAGGGGTGGGAACGTTATGGTTTAGTGGCGTCAAGGAATAGCTAATGCACAAGTTACTTACCTTCGGAAACGATATATCTGTAAGAAACATTAGTTAGTTAGATTCCTTACCTTAAAATATCCCCAGGCGTCAGGCTGGATCCGGAAAGATTTTTTGTCAGCAGTACCCCTGCGCGTCGGTAGGCGTCGTCTGCTGCTCCACGTCCGTCGTCGGCGTCGTGATCGCCAGGATGACATCGTCAGAGTACATAGACGCCGCCCTCGTGCACTGACGTCAGTTCTGTACATAGCTTTCCGCGCCAGGAACGCAGAGCCATGCAAGAAACCGACACTGGTGCCATGAAACTAGGTCCCTGAAAGGGATGACCTTAACCCTAGATATCGGTTCGCAGAACGGGGAGGATGGGTGGGGCGGTAAGGAATCTAACTAACTAATGTTTCTTACAGATATATCGTTACCGAAGGTAAGTAACTTGTGCATCTGAAAGAAACACGTTAGTTAGATTCCTTACCTTAGAATAGATACCCCAGCCATATCAACCCCGGTGGTGGGTCTGCGAACCAAGATCACACCAGGAAGTCCTGGAGAACGGAACGGCCAAGGAAGCCGTCTCTCCGGACTTGGCTGTCCAGGCAGTAATGCTTGGCAAACGTGCGCAGCGAGGCCCACGTAGCTGCCTGGCAAATGTCCTGCAGAGGGACTCCCCGTCCCAAGGCAGTAGTAGCCGCTGTGGCCCAAGTGGAATGGGCCCTCAGCCCCACAGGAGGATCCTTCTTAGCCAAGGAATAACAGACATTAATGCACAAAACGACCCACCGAAAGATGGTTCGCTTGTGCACTGCCCGCCCCTTGTTAGCGCCCACGTAGCCAACGAAGAGTTGGTCGTCCACCCGGAACTGTTTTGTCCGGATAAAAGGAGAGCACATGTTTTGGGTCCAGACGGGGGAGTCTCTCTTCCTCTTTCGAGGGATGCAGAGGCGGAAAGAAGGTGGGTAAGGTAATGGACTGCCCGATGTGAAAGGCAGTAAAAACCTTAGGAAGAAAAGAAGGGCGAGTCCTCAGAACAACCTTGTCCTGATGGACAGAGAGGAAAGGAGGTTTAGAAGAAAGAGCCTGGAGCTCACTCACTCTTCTGGCAGATGTGATGGCTACTGTGAGAAGTTGGCCTGATATATGATGTCACTAATAGTGTACACCTTGTATCAGTCCAAACAACCCTTATGGTGATTGGTTGTAAAGTCAACCTTATAGACCAGCTATCCTAGTGGTAGCATGGACAAGAGCAGTCTTAGGCTAAACTCTGAATGGCATGTGAAGCCAGCTGTTATACCATATGTAATCCCTTGAATACCAAATGAAAGGACACCACAACAGATATATATAAAAATAGAATGTATTTATTGTAGTCAAACCCTCAGTACTCTTTATGAGATTCGAGGTAAGTACAACACAGTCTTATTTAAGCATACATAAGTCACACAGGTAAGTAATACAGTTAGGCCCTAGGGGCCACGCAAACCATATACTAAGTAAGTGGTATAAGAACCACTGTTACGAACACAGGATAGGCCTAGGCCTAGGGAATCGCTGGGGCTACACTATACTACCAAAGGTTAGGAAGTGGGAGGCCCACGGGATTCAGGTGCAGAGTGGAAACACTCACGCGTAATGCGTAAAAGTCGATAGAAATGGAAGTTGTTAGAAATTAACAGTTTTAGGACACTTCTGGTATAGCTAGGAAGTCGAGACTCGGAAACTAGACCCTTGGATAGTCAATACCCTTGTGAGCACCGAAATGCTCAAGTTACCTAGCCCACGGGCTGCGGGTGCAAAGGTGTGAACTTGCGTCGGGTTTCGTCGTTGACTCCTATGGATGCCTGAAGGAACGTTGCTGACAGGCAGTCAGTGAAGAGTGTCCGGTGGATCCCAAGGATGGGATCAAGAAGGAAGGAACCTGCAAGCAGAAGGGACAGAGTCTAGGTCAGCAGCCAGGAGCCGGGAAGGAACCAGGAAGGAACCAGGCGATGTCGTGAAGATGCAGGTGAAGAGGTGAAGCTTGTCGCAGCAGCCATGGGTACCAGGAGGCGTCGAGGACGACCAGGACCAGGAGGTGAGCTGTCCCACGAAGGCTCTTGCTGTCGGTGGCGTCGAAGTCGAGTCAGCACCCAACAAGCCTTGGCAAGCGGAACCCACGCAGGATGGAGGACTTGCTTCTGGTGCAGACCAGGAAGGTCTGGGGTGCTTCTCTTTCACAGAGGAGCGGGTGCCAGTCTGGAGGAGCCGGACCAGCAAGTTGAAAACAAAGGTTCGTCGTCGCAGAGGTCACTAGCCAACGGGCCAGCAACCGGAAAACACGTCGAGCAACTCAGGTGCAGAAGGGCCCCACGCAGAACACGTGAAGTGTGTGGAGCTGATCTTCTTTGCAGATGGTGCTCGGGATGGGGGCTTCTCAATTCCCCAAGCACAGCCTCGAGGGAGCCTCGGAAGTCGCGCTAGTCAGGTACTAGCCACTTTTCCCAAGTCACCGGTCCCACGTCCCTCGTCGCCTCCACGGGTCTCAGCTTCGCTGTAGATGTGGATCTGGGTCAGAGGTGTCTGGAAGTCTCGGCGCTGGTCAGTCTCTGCAGTCGTCCCTCGTAGGATCTGTCGCAAAGCAAAGCAGCGGTCGCTGGATGGTGCCTGGTTGCCCAGGGTGGTCACTCCTTGGCCACAAGGGAGATTTCTTCAGTCTTCTTCCTGAGGTCGAATGTTGAAGGCCCAGCGTTTCTGTACAAGTTGCAGATTGAGGTTAATCTAATTTAGCAGGGCTCAGCTACCTACTGATATACTGGGCTAGTGGGCTGGGCCACCTGCAAGGTCCCTCCTATGGGTGGGACCAGGAAGGGGAGTGGTTACACCCCCTTTCCTTTGTCCAGTTTCGCGCCAGAGCTGGGACTGGAGTGCCCCAGCGCCGGTTTGAACTGGACTATGCATGGGACACCTTGTGTGCCCCAGGCAGTGTCTAGTTTCATTCAACCCTCCCTGCCCCAATACACAAAATCCTGTCTAGGGTGGTGCTCGCACCTCCCAAGGCAGGAAACCTATTGTACGAGCCTCCCTCGCTGGAAGGACTCCCAGCAGCAGGAGGTCAGACTTGTGTCTGTGGCAGCAGCATCCATTTTGTGATGCTGTGGCTCTGGTTAACTCTAACCGGGTAAGTAGGTTACAACATGTCTTCTCCCTCTAGAAGGGAGGAATAATATCCTCATGGCCAAAAATGGTATGGGGGTATTATTCCAAAGTGTTAGACACCTTACACGACATGTTTTGATAAAGCCAAACCATAGTTACAATAACCGTTTAAGATTATAAGGCACTTTAAGAGTATATGGTAGGCTATATCATAGAACAGCTATAAGGACATGGTTCCGAAAGCTGCAGACAGGCTCAGCTCATGCTAGAGCACCATCTTACATGTTACCAAGCACTCTGCCTCCAGGATTGTTAATGCCTGCCATAGGAGTGGCTGATAGGTACACATGTGTCTATATATAAGGTAGGTATAGGAATACTACACCTAAGCAAGGAGTGATTACACGACCTTGCCCCAGCTGAGTGATCAGCAAATTGTGTCATAATGGAAGGCCAGGCCAGGGGTGGCATAATACATGCTGCTGCCCCTGGTAGGCCTAGGGTACACCTATGCCCTGGGTACCTAAGGTACACTGGTAGGAGCCAATAAGGTGATCCTAACCAATTGGGTTATGCACCTAAAGTACATAGTATAAATTTAGAGAGAGAACAGCTGGGCTGTGAGTCTGATTGGCAGGCCCACAGCCACATCTAAGTCGAAAACCAGTGAAGCAAAAGCAAAAAGTGGGGGTGAACATAGAAAGCAGACCCTACTCTCCTACACAACCCCCCCCCCCCCAAACTTAGGGACATTAAACTAACCTTGACCAGTTGAGTCTTCATGTTCTAAGTGGAAATATCTGGAGAGTCCATCTGCATTGGCATGGTCAGTCCCAGGTCTGTGTTTCACTGTGAAGTCCATCCCCTGTAGGGAAATGGACCACCTAAGAAGTTTGGGATTTTCACCCTTCATCTGATTTAGCCACAAGAGGGACTTATGGTCTGTCTGAATCTTGAAGTGAGTGCCAAACAAGTATGGCCTCAGCTTCTTCAGGGCCCAAACCACAGCAAAGGCCTCCCTCTCAATAGCTGACCAACGTTTCTCTCTAGGGGTCAGCCTTCTACTAATAAAAGCAATGGGCTGGTCTTGACCATCTACATTCAGTTGTGAAAGAACAGCTCCCACACCCAACTCAGAAGCATCTGTCTGGACTATGAACTCTTTGGAGGAGTCTGGACTTTTCAGAATAGGTGCAATGCACATGGCCTGCTTCAGGTCATCAAATTCTTTTTGACAGCTCACTGTCCACTGAACTTTTTTTGGCATCTTCTTAGAGGTCAAGTCATTAAGTGGTGTCACAATGGACCCATAGTTCTTAACAAACTTTAGGTAGTACCCAGTCAGGCCCAAGAAAGCTCTGACCTGAGTCTGGGTAGTTGGGGGAGTCCAGTTCTTTATGGTCTGGATCTTGCTCTCCAGTGGTTGAACCTGACCCCCACCGACTAGGTGGCCCAGGTATACAACCTTGCTCTGCCCTATCTGGCACTTAGTGGCCTTGATAGTGAGGCCTGCCTTTTGCAGGGCCTCTAAAACATTCCTCAGGTGGACCAGGTGATCCTCCCAGGTGGAGCTAAAGACAGCAATATCATCAAGATAAGCTGCACAGTAGTCATCCAGGCCTGTAAGGACTTGATTCACCAACCTTTGGAAAATGGCAGGTGCATTCTTCAAACCAAAGGGCATTACCACAAATTGATAATGTCCTCCTGGGGTCGTGAAAGCAGTTTTGGCCTTTGCATTCTCAGCTAGTCTGATTTGCCAGTAGCCTGCTGTCAGGTCAAATGTGCTCAAAAACTTGGCAGCTGCCAATCCGTCAATGAGCTCATCTGCCCTAGGTATTGGGTGGGCATCTGTCCTAGTGACAGCATTGAGACCTCTGTAATCCACGCAAAACCTCATCTCTCTCTTACCATCTTGGGTGTGAGGTTTTGGCACAAGAACTACAGGACTAGCCCAAGGGCTCTCTGAAGGTTCAATGACTCCCAGCTCCAACATCTTTTGTACCTCAACTTTTATGCAGTCCCTGACATGGTCAGGTTGCCTGTAGATTTTACTCTTCACAGGCAGACTGTCACCAGTGTCCACCTCATGGGTGCACCAGTTTGTCTGACTTGGGGTCAGAGAGAACATATGTCTGTAGGATTGCAGAACTTGTCTGCAGTCCTGTTGCTGATGTTCAGTGAGGCTGTCAGAAAAGACCACACCATCAACTGAGCCATCATCAGGGTTCTGAGTCAACAGGTCTGGGAGAGGGTCACTCTCTTCCTCCTGCCCCTCATCTGTAGCCATGAGTAAGCCCATGTCTGCCCTGTCAACATATGCCTTCAATCTGTTGACATGAAGCACCCTGCGGGGGCTTCTGGGAGTCCCAAGGTCCACCAAGTAGGTGACTTCTCCACTTTTCTCAACAATAGTGTGGGGTCCAGACCATTTGTCTTGGAGTGCTGCTGGGGCCACTGGCTCCAACACCTACACTTTCTGCCCTGGCTGGTAAACAGTCAGCACAGCCTTTTGGTCATGCCAAGCTTTTTGGAGTTCTTGGCTTGCCTCAAGGTTTTTAGAAGCCTTCTTCATATACTCTGCCATCCTTGAGCGGAGGCCAAGTACATAATCCACTATGTCCAGTTTGGGTTGTCTGAGAGGTCTCTCCCATCCTTCCCTTACTAAACACAGGGGTCCCCTTACAGGATGCCCAAACAAAAGCTCAAAAGGGCTATAGCCAACCCCCTTTTGTGGGACCTCTCTGTAAGCAAACAGAAGGCAGGGTAAAAGGATGTCCCATCTTCGCCTAAGCTTGTCTGGTAAACCTTTTATCATCCCTTTTAGGGTCTTGTTGAATCTCTCCACAACCCCATTGCACTGTGGGTGATAGGGTGTGGTGAACTTGTAGTTCACACCACACTCCTTCCACATTGCAGTCAAATATCCTGACATGAAGTTGGCACCTCTGTCAGAAATGACCTCCTTTGGAAAGCCCACTCTGGAGAATACTCCAAGTAGGGCCCTTGAGACAACAGGAGCTGTTGTGGTCCTTAGGGGTATAGCTTCTGGATACCTGGTGGCATGGTCCACTATCACCAGTATGAATCTGTGCCCAGACGCTGTTTGGGGGTCCATTGGTCCTACAATGTCTATCCCCACTCTCTCAAAGGGAACCCCCACCACAGGTAGTGGTATGAGGGGGGCCTTTGTGGTGCCACCTGATTTGCCACTGGCTTGGCAGGTGACACAGGAGCGACAAAACTCCTTGGTATCTTCTGACATATGAGGCCAGTGAAAGTGAGGGACAAGCCTGTCCCAAGTCTTGTTCTGGCCTAAGTGTACTGCAAGGGGAATATCATGGGCCAAGGTAAGAAGGAAGCCTCTGAAACTCAATGGTATGACCAACCTCCTGGACGCACCAGGCTTGGGGTCTCTAGCCTCTGAGTACAGTAGCCCTTCATCCCAATACACTCTATGGGTACCTTGAGCATTCCCTGCAGTCTCAGCAGCAGCCTGCTGTCTGAGGGGTTCAAGAGAAGGACAGTCTAATTGTGCCTGCCTCAGATCTGCCCTTGAAGGTCCCCCTGTCCCAAGAAACTCAACCTGATCAGGTTCAAGTTCTTCTAGGACAGTTCCTTCAGGGCTCTCAGAATCATCCTCCTGTGAGGGCTGATCCACCACCTGAGGCAGGGGGGAAGGCACAGCCTTTACCCTACTGCTCTTTCTCTTGGGTTGTGTCTGGTCCATTGTCCCAGGATCCAGCACTTGTTCAGTGTTACACTTTTTGGCCTGTGACCTGGTCACAGCAAGGACATGTGCATCTATCCCAAGCATTTCTGCATGGGTCCTATACTCCACTTCAGACCAAACTGAAGTTTCAAGATCATTTCCCAACAAACACTCTAGAGGAAGGTCTGAACTTACCACAACTTTCTTGAGGCCAGTTACCCCTCCCCAGGAGAAGTTAACAATTGCCACACTATGGGAGGTAGTGGCATTGCTAGCGTTGGTCACTAGGTAATTCTCACCTAGCATGATCTGTCCAGGGTCCACAAAGGCAGGTGTCACCATTGTGACACTAGCCCCAGTGTCCCTGTAGGCCTGAGCCATTCTCTGGTTGATAAAAGGAGTCTGTCTGTACTTGCCCAGGTTACTGGGACCTATAGTAGAGGACAGAGCTATGTCCCCATCACAGATCAGAACAGCCTGAGTAGGTATCCTGACTAGGCCAGAATCCTCCTCAGTTCCCAGGGTTAACCCTACTACACCCTTTTGCTGGGAACCACCACTTACAGCTGGACTAGGGGGTACAGTTGCCTTAGGGGCAATGGTGGCTGAGGGCTTATCCTTTTTGGTGCACTCACTAAACCAATGTGAGTTTGACTTACAATAGTTGCACCATGGTTTCTTTTGCCCATCTTTCTTCTTATCCTTTTTGGAACCACCCTCCCCCTGAGCCTTTTGGGGTCCTGGTGAAGACTTCTGGTCTTTTTGTTTCTGATCATTACCCTTCTGGTCTGCCTTTTTCTGATCACCGCCCTGGTTCTGGATTTTCTGCTTAACTCTAGTCCTGACCCACCTATCTGCCTTCTTTCCCAATTCCTGGGGAGAAGTTAGGTCAGAGTCAATCAAGTGTTGATGCAACAGCTGGTTTTGACAGTTATTAAGGATTTGTTCTCTCATGATCAAATTATACAATCGCGTATAGTCCTTAACCTTACAACCCAATAACCAGCCTTCCAGAGCCTTAGTGGTGTGGTACTTTGAAATTTGGGACCGCGTAGGAGGCAGGGCCCTACCCTGCCTATTCCAGTATTAGCGAACCGCGAATGGCCAAAACAGTATGTACAAGTGCTTTGCATAACATTTCATCGATAAACGCACTTTGTATACGATATTTTACATTGACTTCGTGGGTTCCATCTTGGAGCGGTGGCCATCTTATGGTTGCCCTCACATAGGCTACACATTACGAACAAGCACAGGCCTTCAGATTATATGTGCTTTCTATTTGACTTCTCTGTGACCTGTGCAGTTTGGCTCCACCGCCCCAGGTCAGTCCGGTCTCACGAGCTCCCCGTCCTACGGCCACCTGTGATTAGCATCAGGGTTTGACACACCATAAAGCCTTTTCATCCCACACAAGCCTCCGGCTAATGTCTTTCACACCTGACTCTTCCTGCTTTATGGCTTGTTTTCCAAACAGGAGGTGCCCGTGTTTATTGGGGTCTGTTGATATCTGATGTGGGATCTGAGCCTTGCTGGGTAAATAATTGTGGGCTGGCTGAACTGGAATGTGGGATGGTCATCATGACTCTGCCTTTTCGTTTGTAATGAATACATATGAATGACCATATCGTAAAACGAGGAATGTGTGCCTGAAGCATGATATTTTGTATATAAGGAGAAGGCCGTTTCTGTAAGTTTAAGCAGTCTCCTGAGAACATACATTGTGTTGTACTTCTCGGATACCTGTAATTGGTCTGCAGCCAATAAATACGATCTTTGACTTCACCTAGAAGACTCTGTGTTTCTGTGGGTCTGAAACAGGAAGAACTCGAAGTCTTCGGGTGTGTTCCCCTGCACCGCTGGGTTCTAAAAACCCAGTACTTCAGTTGGCGCCCAACGTGGGGCGATTTCAGCGGTACCGGTCCAAGCCAGAGGTTCGTGAGGAGCTTCATGTGGAAATTCCGGAGGAAGGCCGCCACTTTATCGACCCCTGCATGTCGACGTGGTCCAAAAGTCTTTTCTGCGAGGTTCTCCGCGTCCCGACGGCTACGAAGGACTGCTGCCCTGATTAATCGCCCTGTTTTGGAACCTTGACGATTTGGTAGAGCGAAACAATTGAGAGAGTCTTCTGGTGACGCCATCGATCATAGATACCTCAGTTAAGTATAAGTGGAGCGTCTCCCAGTTTGTTTGGTATCCTTCGGGATTTTTGGTATCCTTCGGGATCGCTTTGATTTGGAAATTGCAAGTGCCAAAGCCAGAGGACTCGTGTATTCACGAGACTATCGTATTCGATAATCCTTTGAAGTTTGAAACTAGACTAGTGAGCGAAGATGCCTGGTTCTGGTATATTTGGAAATTTGTTTTGTTTGGGTTGTAGAAAGGACTCCCGATTGGAGGATTCGTGTCCGGTTCCTCCAATTGGAACTCCAACTTATGAGCTTTATGTGAAACATGGCGTTGGCCCCATTACGTATAATGAAGTATGGGTCCGATATACCAGGAAGGATGGTGTTTTAAAATGGCCCCAAAATGGTAGTTTCGACACAGAAATCCTAGATAACTTAGAAGTTAAATTATTTAAGAAGAAAGCCCGGCCGGCGATGTTTGATTCTTTTCGCCTATGGCGAAAGGAAGCCAAACAGAAAGAAATTAAATTGGCAAAGAAAAATAAAAGAGAGAGAGGTATGTCAATAATGCAAGCAGCTGTGCAGTTTAAAGATAATGAAGAGGACCAGATGAATGAGCAGTTGCACAGGCAACGCAAACTAGTTATTGATAAATGTTACCCAGTTTTGCCGCCCCTTCAGCAAGGCGCATCAAAAGAAAAGGAGAAAGATCCCCTGATGGCACATTTGTTAAGTTCGCCACCCCCGTATGCGCAAAATGCTACAGCACCTCCACAACCTCTAAATGCACAGCCTGCAGTTAATTTGCCGCAAGCTTTCCCGCAGCCGCCAGCTCCTCCCCAGCCAGCTCCTGTCCCGGTAGCACAGCCTTCCCAAGGGCCGCCGATTTTGCTACCTACCACTTCTGCGCCCCTTGCGACTTTTCCGAGCACATCAGCTGCCTCTCTTGGTGCCCTACCTACTGCTACCCCTGTATCTGTATCTGCACCCGTTTTTCTTGCCTCGACTTCTCCTTCTGCACGACAACGAATAGCTAGTTTAGTTACTAGTTTAATGTCGCCTCTCTTTGGATCATCTAGTATGACCCCTGGTTTACAACGTAAGCAGTTGCGTAGTCAGCTGCCTGATTCTGGAGAGAAAGAGGTATTAGACCATATGGCACGTAGGTGGATTGTTTTTTCTTCACTCTATGATGTGGAGTCAGTTGTTAATGTTTTTCACCAATGGGAAGCCCCAAAACAGAGGTATGTGTTTGAGAAAATGTGTGAATTCCTCTGTGAGGAATTGGAAGATCATGGTTCAAACTCAAACCCGCAGGAGTTGTGTCAAGTGCGATTTGATTTTGGAAAAGGTACAATTGTGGGTCCTGACGTAGATAAAGCAGTTGCGACTTTACTGTCCTTCAGGAATGATGATTGTCAACAATCATTGTTCAAACAGGAATTCCCTGTGGGGAAAAAGGTAAAAGCGCGTCAATATCCGATGCGTGAGGTTCCTCCAGTTTGGAGACCTGGTGATGCGAATGCTAATCCACCTGTTCTGCCACATTTTCAGCGTGTTTGGGTACATGTCCCATGGAAGCGTTCTGAAGTTTTAGCGCTTAAGCAGACATTGCCTGACCCCCGTAAAAACCCTGCAGGATATTATAAGGAGTTATCACAGACTGCAGAATCGTGTGTCATGAATCTAGCTGACATAGATATGTTGTTCGGGAATGTTGTTCCACAGCCTTTATGGAGATCCATTCGTAATGTAGATCACGTTGCAGAATTGGGTAACACATGGGCTAATATCATTGCCGCAGACACTAGACAAGTTGGTGGTGCAAAACCTGAGCCCTTAGTAGCAGAACTCCCTGGTAGAATTATTACCTACATGAAAACTTTAATGCCCGCGATGCGTGTGAATTGGGATAAACTATCGGCATGCAAACAGAAGAAAGATGAAACGGTGTCTGATTTCTTCACTAGGTTTGAAGAAACATTTATCGACCACAGTGGTCAAGACATGAGTACTGAAGGTGGCCAACGGTTATTTGTTGATAAATTTGTGCATAATTTGCTTCCCGAGTTGTGTAAGAAATTAAAAGATTCAGAGAGTTCTTGGGCTGTTTCCTCTTCAGCGCAAATACTGGCTACTGCGCAGTATTACGAAAATAGGGATAAAGATGAGAAGGATAGAGCAGCCAAGAAAACGAAGGAATTAAAGACGAAGGTTCTGTTACAGCAGGCCTACACACCGCGTGGTAGTCAGAGTAACTATTAGCAACCTCAACAGTTTCAGAGAAACATGCAAAGGTTCGAGTATTCCCAACCGCGTGTTCCTGTAGGTCCCAATCAATGTTCGTATTGTAAAGAGGAAGGTCATTTTAAGTATAGTTGTCCTAAATTGTTGCAGCGTACTAATAATGCGTATGGCGCAAGAGGTAGAGGTGGTCAGCAAGCTCCTCGAGGTAGAGGGCGTGGAAATGTTCCCCAGAACGCGCGTCCTCTTCCGCCTCAAAATACGATAAATAGCTTTGATCAGCAAGCCAATGCAACTGGTAATACAGCTCAGTACTATAATAATGACTATTATGCAGAAGACGACAATGTGGAAGGTAATGATTACTAGGACAGCCATAGACAGAGAGAGGGAGTTGTTTCAGTACCAGTGGATCAGAGTGGACCGTATGTTAAGGTGACCACAGCGGGTGTGTCAGAGCCCTTTCTGCTGGATACTGGTGCTGCAAAGAGTTCAATTATGCATTCAAAACTCCCTGGCGCGCCTTTGTCTGGCGAAATGAATGTTTCAGTAGGTTTTTCTGGCGCTCCAGTTAGGAACCCAATTTGTAGTCCTATGCCCCTTTCTGTTGGACCTCGTGAGCTAAAAGCACCCCTCATCCTAACGACAGGTTGTTGTGAAAATCTGTTAGGGTTGGATTTGTTAAAAAGGTTGCATGCAACACTATATTGTTCTCCCTCAGGAGTACAACTTACATTGGGTAAGGAAGTGATTTCCCCAATGTATTTGTCAAAGAATAAATTGCCACCTGAATTGTCATCCCTTCCGGATGTCCTTTGGGCTACTGGTCCCAATGATGTGGGTCTCTTGGAAATACCGCCATATGTGGTCACTTTAAAGGCCAAAGTCAGATTGCCACGCGTTCCCCAGTACAAGATCTCCAATGAAGGTCGGAAAGCGTTGTTAGCAATTATCAGTGATTTGATTAAAAAGGGTGTAATTGAAGAGACAAGAGGCAACGTTTGCAATAGTCCTGTTTTACCTGTTTTAAAACGTACGGACCCTTCACAGCCACCTGTTTACAGATTTGTGATTGATCTTAGAGAGGTTAATAAGATTGTTGTGCCACAGTTTCCAGTTGTCCCTGATATAACTGCCTTGTTAACTATGATTCCAGCCTCCGCTGCATGGTTTTCAGTGATCGATTTAAAGAATGCTTTCTTTAGCATCCCAATTGCAGAGGAGAGCAGGGACATTTTTGGCTTCAGTTTAGGAGGTCGAAGCTTCCGCTTCAAACGCGCTCCACAGGGCTACTGTGAAAGTCCATCAATATACAGTCAGGCTTTAAAAGCGCAGCTTGATGCACTCGTTTTACCTAGTGGTGCTACCCTCATTCAGTATGTTGACGATTTACTAATCGCCGCGGATACTGAAAAGATTTGTAAAGAAGCTACATTGTCATTGTTGCGTCATTTGTCTGCCTCACATCATAAAGTGTCTCTCTCCACACTGCAATATTGTCGACAAGAAGTGACCTACTTAGGTCATCTCTTATCGAAGGAGGGAAGGAAACTGACCCCAGAAAGAATTCAAGCCATTGCACAATTGAGCGTGCCAAGAACACAGAGAGAAGTGTGTGCTTTCTTGGGCATTACTTCATACTGTAGGCACTGGATACCAAATTTTTCTTTATTGGCAAAACCTTTGTTAGCATTAACCTGCAAAAATACACCGAATCCTATCCCATGGTCTGAAGAGTGTCAGAAAAGTTTTTGGGAATTGCGTGATGCATTATGTTCAGCTCCTGTGTTGGGTACCCCTGACTACAGCAAGCCTTTTACATTGTATGTTCATGAAAAGGACGGTTGCGCATTATCAGTGTTAACACAGCCTTTTGGCGACAGACCGCGTCCATGCGCATATTTTTCGTCAACCTTGGACCCGGTAGCTAGGGCATTGCCAAGTTGTTTGAGAGCTACAGCCGCAGCAGCTATGTCTATTCGACAGTCTGCTGGACTGGTAATGGATAACACATTGATTGTTATGTTTCCACATGCTGTGGACACATTGTTAAACCGGACCAAGACACAGCACTTAACTAGTGCGCGATTGTCAGGATATGAATTGACACTGTTGGCAAACCATATACACATAAAGAGATGCAACACGTTGAATCCAGCTATATTATTGCCGATTCCAGCAGACCTAGATGAGATTGAGCAACATGATTGTCTGTTCAGAACAGAAGATGAGACAAAAGGGAGAATAGATCTTAAAGATACTCCCCTAACTGAGTGTGATGGTACCTTATGGGTGGATGGTTCGTGCTTCAAGCTTCTGAATGGTGATACGACTGCTGCATATGCTATCACGACTTTGCTCACGATGGTTGAAACTGCACGTGTGCCACATAATTCGGCTCAAGCAGCAGAATTGATTGCCCTTACAAGAGCATGCGTGTTGTCTGAGGGAATGAAAGTGAACATATATACTGACAGTCAGTACGCCTTTGGCGTGGCGCATAGTTTTGGGCGATTGTGGAAAGAACGTGGGTTCCTGACCTCGCATGGAGCTAAAATTCAGAATGGCAAGTTGGTGAATGATCTCCTTGAGTCACTGACCCTACCGTTACAAGTTGCGATTATGAAATGCAGTGCGCACAAGAAAGTCACTGATGATGTTGGTCGTGGTAATGCGTTTGCTGACGAAATCGCGAAAGAAACAGCAAAAGATGTGAAGACTCGAATGTATGTTGCAGGCCCCGCAAGATGGGTTGGTGATGTTGGAATGTGTGAAGACACGATAGAGAGTGTGAACTCCCTTCAAGCTGAAGCCACAGAGAAAAAGTTGAGCAAGTGGAGAGAAAGTACGGGTAAATAGGATGAGAATGGTTGTTGGGTTGATTTGTCAGAACATCGGCGATGGTTGCTACCTGATGCATATGTGCTTCCAGTGGTTACTATGGCACATGGAATGGCACATATCAGTGTGAAAGGAATCTGTAAGTTGTTGGCTCCAGTATGGAAGAATGCTGGAATTCCCAAGTGTGCAGAGAATGTGGTCAAGAATTGTATGGTATGTTTGAAATACAACCCTGGTAGAGGAACCCCAACTCCAGCTGGTCATTTTGCGCCTCCATCATATCCATTTGAGGTTTTGCAGCTAGATTTTATCCACATGGAAAGGTGCAACAACTTGAAATATGTATTGGTTGTTGTTTGCGCTTTTTCAAAATGGATAGAAGCATATCCCCTAAAGGACAACACTGCTTTATCCACAGCCAAAGCCCTTGTGAAAGAATTTTTTCCTAGGTTTGGAATGCCAAGAATGGTGTGGAGTGATAATGGGAGTGAATTTGTGGGTCGAGTGATGAAGAATGTATGTGAGGGGTTAGGGATAAAGCAAAAATTTCACGCTGCAAATCACCCCCAATCAGCTGGATTAGTAGAGTGCTACAATGGCACTCTGAAGCTCAAGCTAGCCAAAATACAGGCGAGCTCCGGTCTTAAATGGCCTGACGTTCTGCCTTTAGCACTCCTATCCACCAGAATGACTGTGCATTCACGAGTGGGACTTAGTCCATATGAGGTCATTTTTGGGCGCCCGGCCAATGTATGGGGTGTGCCAAGACCGACAAAATTCAGCGAAATCGAACATCCAGTACTGCTTGACTATCTGTATGAATTGACGGCTAAATTGTGTGTTTTACACCAACAGGTGCATGATACTCTCCCCCAGGCCTCTGAAGCTCCAGGACACCCTATCGACCCTGGCACGTGGGTTCTCGTGAAGAACTTCCAGCGAAAGAGCAACGATGAGACCCGTTGGATCGGCCCTCACCTTGTACTTCTGTCGACAAGATCAGCGGTTCGAGTAAAAGGGAAAAAGAATTGGATTCACGGCGCCCACTGCAAACGGATCCCTTTGCCCCTACCATACGACCAGTGGGTCCAGGAGGGTATCGCTGATTCTGAAACAGACACTGTACCTCGTTTTGTACCATTTAGTGATGCACGCGTAAGAGGCACAGCTTCAGAACAAGAAAGTGACGATATTTTGCAAGAAGCTGTGCCACCGTCAATTCGATTGGACACCACAGAGCCTGAACTCTTGTTTCAAGACCAGTCAGTACCTGGCAGAAACCGCTACGACTTGAGTCCAAGGCCTATGGACAAATAAAAATTCCCTTCCCTTACTATTTTTTGATATTATAGCTCTCCCATCTGAAGAACTTTTTGATTTTTGTTTTTCGAACCACCATCCGGGTTCAGCCGCAGGGTCGCGGTGCCAAGACTTTGGGGTACAGGCCGAAGACTTTAGGTCAACGGTTCTGGTTGGTCTAGGGCGTTCCCTGGACTGACAGGCGTACTCCTTAGCAGAAGATACTCACCCGCCGCGAGCGGCACGATTAGAGGATGGAGTTTTTCAAGATGCAGAGACCCGCTGAGGAAATGAACTTTAAAGCGAAAATATGTAGAATAATGAAGAGCAAACGTTTTATATTATTATGTTTGTTTATACTATGTAGTATGATGGTGTTTACTGTAGGTTATGTATTCTTCTCCTCTCAAGTACCATTTGCACCCACTGAACAGCCTATACCTCCTCCTACTGCCTCCTTACACTCTTTCCACCCTCTGCCTGAACACGAACAAGCTAGACGTTCCGAGTTTGTAAACAACTCATTCATTCAACTCCTGCACCAGCACTAACTAGTCATGAATACAACCAATTGCTGGGTGTGTGGTTTAATGCCACATACCATTAACAAGGGTATTCCTTATCTAGTGCCGCCGTTTATTTACAATGGATCGTCATGGGCATTCCAGACCATGTTTCTTTTTGCATTAGATGCCTACTCCCCGCGACAACTGCGTTCCATCAGACCTAGCACAAACAATAAAGCCTTAATGAAAGGAGTTGCTGATATGAGCAGAGATATCGACGCATACTCATCTATTCCCAAGGATGAATTGCGAGCTTATGTAGGTTGGAACGCGACGGGGTATAGCATTAGTCTGGGTGAAAGACAGCGGAAAATCTCATCCCCAATTTGGGTCGTACCCCACATAGGTCGGTTCTGTTTACAAGGTAATGGTCAGAATCCGAGAGCTCAACTGGGGAGAAGTGACTGTACTGAAACGTACACTTTCCCATCACAGTTTTCCCCTACGTTTTTGGCTGCCAAGGGTACATATTTTGTCTGCAATGACCGAGCATATACATGGTTGCCCCCTGATTTCTCGGGCACATGTTATATTGCAAACTTGCTACCGCCGACATTTACTGCTGCCTCTGATTATCACAAGACCAGAGTTGTAAGAGGCGTGGTTAGTAAGGAGGATACTGCCGGTCAGGAAGCGGGAGACTTCTTTGTGGGTTTCCTGCCGTTTTGGGGACCTATGGTCAATAGTAGGAACCTGAGACAACTGACCCGTGTGGTTGAATCCACTGTTAATGTAACGGCTGGTGCCCTTGGTAATTTGACAGCTGAGCTTCAAGCGGATCGCCTCATGACTTTGCAGGACCGTATGGTTCTAGGCGTCATACTTGCAGACCGCGGTGGGGTATGTAAGGTCATCCAATCTAGTTGTTGCATTTTCATACCAGATAACGCTCCAACAGTTTATCAAGCCATCTCCAAACTGCATAAAATATCTGAATCTATACACGTGGATAAAGGACATTGGTCACTGGTGGGGTGGTTCTGGGAACTGATATCTGCCTGGGGTTGGAAGATTCTGATGGTCATTGGAATGATCTTAGCCATTCTTTTCCTGTTCTGTCTGTGTATACAGTGTGCTCCTGCGATATGTGGCCTCTGTGCTACATTATGTGTAAGAAAACCTGTATCGAGGGACGAGCTAAGTAATAGGATGATGCTACAGCAACATCTCCATGACTTCATGAATATAGACCTGGACTCGGATTGATATGAGTATAATTATTGCCTTTGTAAGGGCAAAAGGAGGGTCTGTGGTACTTTGAAATTTGGGACCGCGTAGGAGGCAGGGCCATACCCTGCCTATTCCGGTATTAGCGAACCGCGAATGGCCAAAACAGTATGTACAAGTGCTTTGCATAACATTTCATCGATAAACGCACTTTGTATACGATATTTTACATTGACTTCGTGGGTTCCATCTTGGAGCGGTGGCCATCTTATGGTTGCCCTCACATAGGCTACACATTACGAACAAGCACAGGTCTTCAGATTATATGTGCTTTCTATTTGACTTCTCTGTGACCTGTGCAGTTTGGCTCCACCGCCCCAGGTCAGTCCGGTCTCACGAGCTCCCCGTCCTACGGCCACCTGTGATTAGCATCAGGGTTTGACACACCATAAAGCCTTTTCATCCCACACAAGCCTCCGGCTAATGTCTTTCACACCTGACTCTTCCTGCTTTATGGCTTGTTTTCCAAACAGGAGGTGCCCGTGTTTATTGGAGTCTGTTGATATCTGATGTGGGATCTGAGCCTTGCTGGGTAAATAATTGTGGGCTGGCTGAACTGGAATGTGGGATGGTCATCATGACTCTGCCTTTTCGTTTGTAATGAATACATATGAATGACCATATCGTAAAACGAGGAATGTGTGCCTGAAGCATGATATTTTGTATATAAGGAGAAGGCCGTTTCTGTAAGTTTAAGCAGTCTCCTGAGAACATACATTGTGTTGTACTTCTCGGATACCTGTAATTGGTCTGCAGCCAATAAATACGATCTTTGACTTCACCTAGAAGACTCTGTGTTTCTGTGGGTCTGAAACAGGAAGAACTCGAAGTCTTCGGGTGTGTTCCCCTGCACCGCTGGGTTCTAAAAACCCAGTACTTCAGTGGCACAATCTACAAAGTCAGTCCAGTCCTGAGTCTGTGTCTTCTGGGTATCCCTGAACAACAACCTGTATTGATCAGTGGTTAGGCCAAACCCATCAATCAGAGCACTCTTCAGGACAGTGTAATTGTCAGCATCCTCATCACTAACTGTGAGGAGCTTGTCTCTACCTTTCTCAGAGAAGGAGAGCCACAAGATAGCTGCCCACTGACTTTGGGGTACCTGCTGTACTTTGCAAACCCTCTCCAAAGTAGTTATCCATTTGTGGATGTCATCCCCACACTTGTAGGGAGGGACAATCTTGCTCAGGTTTCTATTATCATAGGTCCTGTCTCTATCCTTAGGGATATTGCTGCCACCAGTGGGTTCTAACCCACTTAACTTCTGCTCTCTGGCCAGAGCAAGCTTCTCCATGGTAAGGGTAAGTTCTTCCCTCTCAATCCTCAGATTAGCTTCCCTCATTCTGGCCTCATGCTCTTTTCTCTGTGGGGAAGTCATTCCCCTGTGAGAAGAGGCATTGGAGCTGTTAGAGACATGGGAGTGGATGGATTCCCTTGAAGGGGATCTGTCTCTCCTGCTTCTCTGGTTAAGCCCACTTGGGGGTCTGAATGGAGGGACCCCAGTCAGATTCCCATGGAGGCTTAAGTTAGCCTTGCTAAGTCTCCCAACTTTGACCTGGCTGTCTACCTCATCTTCTGAAGTCCCATCTGACTCATCTGTAGTGGGTAGACCCTCACCTGTACCTAGGGTACTAGCCTGGGAGGCCCTATGAGCATCATACTCCTCTAGGATCTCTACTAGTTGAATGAGGGTAGGGTTTGAACCCTGTTTTAACTTTCTGGAGGTACACAATTGTCTCATCTCCTGAAAAGTTAGGGTATCATATCTAGAGGGGATCTTTCTAGGATCTACCCCTCCTGGGAGAGAATCACCTTGATCTCCTCTCAGAGACATGATCTAGTGAGGGTGTGGTGTGTGCACCTACCTACACTAGTTGTATCTACTAAACGAACAAGTTACTTACCTTCGGTAACGATGTATCTGTAAGAAACATTAGTTAGTTAGATTCCTCACCTTAGAATATCCCCAGGCGTCAGACTGGATCCGGAAGATTTTTCGTCAGCAATACCCCTTGCGCGTCGCTAGGCGTCGTCTGCGGCTCCGCGTCCGTCGTCGGCGTCGGAATGACGTCGTCGGAGTACTTAGACGCCGCCCTCGCGCGCTGACGTCAGTTCTTGTACATAGCTTTCCGCGCCAGGAACGCAGAGCCATGCAAAGACCGACACTGGTGCCAAAAATAAAATCTAGGGGCCTGAAAAGTATAACCTTAACCCTAGATGTCAGTTCGCAGAACGGGGAGGATGGGTGGGTCGGTGAGGAATCTAACTAACTAATGTTTCTTACAGATACATCGTTACCGAAGGTAAGTAACTTGTTCATCTGAAAGAAACACGTTAGTTAGATTCCTCACCTTAGAATAGATACCCAAGCAATACCATCCCCGGTGGTGGGTCTGCGAACCAAGATCACACCAGAAAGTCCTGGAGGACAGAACGGCCAAAGAAGCCATCCCTCCGGACTTGGCTGTCAAGGCAATAATGCCTGGCAAACGTGTGTAGCGAAGCCCACGTTTCCGCCTGACAGATGTCCTGCAAAGGGACACCCCGTCCCAAAGCAGTAGTAGCTGCCGTGGCCCGAGTAGAATGGGCGCGCAGCCCAAAAGGAGGGTCCTTTTTTGCCAAGGAATAACAAATTTTGATGCACAAAACGACCCACCGAGAGATGGTCCGTTTGTGCACAGCTTTCCCCTTCTTAGCACCCACGTATCCAACGAAAAGTTGGTCGTCCACCCGGAACTGCTTTGTGCGGTCCAGATAAAAGGAGAGCGCACGTTTTGGGTCCAGACGGTGGAGCCTCTCTTCCTCTTTGGAAGGATGCGGAGGCGGAAAGAAGGTGGGCAAGGTGACAGACTGCCCAAGATGAAAGGGGGTCACCACTTTCGGAAGAAAGGAGGGACGAGGCCGAAGGACAACCTTGTCCGGATGAACAGAGAGAAAAGGAGGCTTCGATGATAAAGCCTGGAGCTCACTCACCCGTCTAGCCGAGGTGATGGCTACCAGAAAAGCAGTCTTAAGCGTCAGCAGACGAAGAGGACAATTATGAAGAGGCTCAAAGGGAGCGCACATTAGAAATGTGAGAACAAGATTCAAGTCCCACTGAGGCATTACAAAAGGGACAGGAGGGAACGTGTGAGTAATGCCATTTAGAAAGCGTGTAACTACAGGGGACTTGAAAAGAGAAGGCTGATCAGGAAGCCGCAAGAAGGCAGAGATGGCAGCAAGATAACCTTTCAAGGTGCCCAGGGCAGAGCCCTGCCGGGCCAAAGAAAGAAGAAAGAGGAGAACCTCAGAAAGAGGGGTGGAAAGGGGATCCACAGCCTTTGCTGTGCACCATGCCACAAATTTGTTCCACCGGCAGGCGTATACCGTCTTTGTGGAGGGACGCCTGGCTGCCAGAATGATATCACAGACTTCAGGAGGCAAGTCAAATGGCATCAACTGCCGCCGCTCAATCTCCACGCATGGAGGTGGAGGCTGGACAGGTTCGGGTGGAGGACCGTCCCCTGCTGCTGCGACAGAAGATCCTCCCGAAGGGGCAGACGTATCGGAGGATCGGTCAACATACTGAGTAGCTCGGGATACCAGTACCTTCGTGCCCAATCCGGAGCCACCAAGATAACTTGGGCCCGGTCGTGCCTGATCTTCTTCAGCACTCTGGGCAGAAGTGGTATAGGCGGAAAGGCGTACAACAGACCGCAACCCCACTCGTGACAAAAAGCGTCGCCGAGCGAGTGCCGCCTTGGAAATTCCAACGCGCAGAACTGCTGACATTGCGCGTTCTCTTCGGTGGCGAATAGATCTAACCAAGGCTCTCCCCACTGCTGAAAGAGACCTTGCGCCACTTCGGAGTTCAGACGCCATTCGTGATCCATCATGCACCGGCGGCTGAGTTCGTCTGCTCTGGCGTTCAGAGAGCCCGCCAGATGTTGAACCACTAGGGTGACGCCCTGGTGTTCCAGCCATGTCCAGAGGCGCAGAGCCTCCTGACAAAGGGTCCACGACCCCACCCCGCCCTGTTTGTTACAATACCACATGGCGGTGGTGTTCCGTGAACACCTGCACGACACTTCCCCTGACAGAGGGAAGGAAGGCTTTCAGTGCAAGTCGGATCGCTCTCAACTCCAACAGGTTGATGTGGAGACGAGACTCCGCCGGAGACGAGAGGCCTCTGATCTCCGCCTCTCCCATATGGCCACCCCATCCCAGGAGGGACGCATCCGTCACTACGACATGCTCCGGTTGGGGAAGGGAGAGGCCCTTGCCCTTGACCCAATCGCGGTCCGTGAGCCACCACTGCAACTGCTGTGCAGTGCCCTCCGAGATCAAGACATGGTCGGACAGGTTGCCGTGATGCTGGGCCCACTGAAACTTCAGGTCCCACTGCAGAGCCCGCATGCGCCGCCTGGCGTGATGCACTAGTAGGATGCAGGAGGCCATCAGCTCCAGAAGCCGCAACACTAGCCTGACCGAAACCCAGGATAGAGGCTGAAAGATGGGAATCAGGGTCTGAATATCCCGGACCCGCTGTTCCGGTGGATAGACCCGGAACTGCGCCGAATCGAGAACCGCTCCGATGAAGAGGAGCTTCTGAGAGGGACTCAGGTGTGACTTCGGCACGTTGATGGAAAATCCCAGCAAATGCAGGAGATCCGCCGTAGTCTGGAGGTGGGAGACGACTGCCTGGGGCGAGCCTGCCTTCAACAACCAGTCGTCGAGATAGGGGAAGACTGGAACCCCTGATCTGCGCAGATGAGTTGCGACCACCGCCATCACTTTCGTGAACACCCGAGGGGCACTGGTGAGGCCGAAGGGGAGCATGGTAAACTGAAAGTGCTCTTGACCCACCGTGAACCGCAGGTAACGCCGGTGGGCCGGCAGGACGGGGATGTGGAAATATGCGTCCTGCAAGTCCAACGCTACCATCCAGTCTCCCGGGTCTAGGGCAGCTAGAACCTGAGCCAAAGTTAACATCTTGAACCTTTCCTTCCGGAGGAAGGCATTGACGTTCCGGAGGTCCAAGATAGGGCGTAGGCCCCCTTTGCCCTTCTTGGGAACCAGAAAGTAGTGGGAATAACAACCACGACCTACTTCTGGGCTCGGAACGCGCTCGACGGCCCCCTTGGCCAAGAAAGGGGCGTGGAGAAGATTCAAATGATCCCCCGAGATACGGTGGTGCTGCGGTGGCATGGCTGGAGGGGTCGTCTCGAAGGGGAGGGAGTAGCCCCTTCGGACGATTTGCAGCACCCACCTGTCCGATGTGATGGACCGCCAGTGGAGCAGGTGATGGTGAACTCTGCCGCCCACTGGCGTGGAATGGGCGTGAAAGCTCGGACTAGGAAGGCTTTGA
Organism: Triturus cristatus; assembly: GCF_964204655.1. Lineage (NCBI taxonomy): Eukaryota > Metazoa > Chordata > Amphibia > Caudata > Salamandridae > Triturus > Triturus cristatus. The sequence goes on from NC_140592.1 coordinate 1,190,853,214, forward strand.
GGCGGATGCTGCCGGGGTGGATGTGGGCTGACCGCGTCGTCCTCCAGAACCGCCTCGGCGAAAACCACGTCCGCGCGCAGGTTGGTTCTGCGGCTGGTGGCTAGGCGTACGTGAGGAGGCACCCCTTCCTTGGCCACGAAAGGGGCGAAAGGCGGAAGTTTGCGACCGCGGGGCCGAGTGGCCCGAGGACTTGGCCGTAGCCCGGGAGTCCTTAAAGCGATTCAGCGCACTGTCCGCTTTCTCACCAAAAAGGCGAGTGCCATCAAAGGGCATGTCCATGAGAGTGCTCTGGACATCAACCGAAAAGGACGTGGACCGCAGCCAGGCGTGACGTCTAAGCGCCACCGCGGTAGAAATCGCCCTACCCAGCGAGTCCGTAGTGTCAAGCCCACATCGGATAGCATGTCGTGCTGCATCCCTCCCATCGGCCAGAGCCTGGGTAAGTCGTGTCTGGACCTCCTCCGGACACAGGGGCAGCACGTCCTCCACCGTATCCCACAGAGAGTGGGAATAACGGTCCAAGAGACAGGCGGTGTTCAAGGACCGCAGGCCCAAACTAAGGGAGGAGAACAGCTTTTTGCCAAACTGTTCCAGTCACTTGGAATCCCGGTCCGGCGGAGCGGTCGGGAAGGAGGATTGGGAGGTAGAGGCCTGGATAACCAGGCTCTCGGGGGTAGGGTGTTGGGACAGAAAACTGGGGTCGCCCGGAGCAGGGCGGTGGCGCCTGGCGACGTTTCTGTCCACAGGAGGAACTGTGGAGGGCTTGGACCAGGTGCCCTGCAGAACGTCAATGAGGGCCTCATTGAATTGCAGCAGAGGCTCAGTGGAGCTTGCTGCAGACTGAAGCACCTCAGTGAGGACGTTAGACCTCACAGCCACGGCAGGTAGCTCGAGCCCAAGCGCTGCGGCCGCCTTGCGCAGCACCACAGAGAAAGCAGCACCCTCCTCCGAAGCCACAGTCGGAGGAGAGATGAATCCAGTGTCTGGAGAGGTATCCAGACCACTGGCCTCCCCCAGTTCATGTGCCCAGTCCTGTGACAGCTGAGCCTGAACGGCCATAGGATCCTCGGATCCCTCCCATTCGCCCCCGTCATCCGATTCCTGGTATGCAGGAGGAAGGATCGGAGCCGGGCGATAGACATAATGTGTCTCCAGCAGCGCCGAACGCGGCGTCCATCGACGCCGTAACGGCGCCGGGCCCGGAGCGGGGCTGAAATGGGGCTCGACGCCGAGCGGAGCCGGCGTCGGAGGTGGTACCGGTGTCGACGCCGGCGGAGGAGGCGTGACGAGGTCGACCGGTGTCGGCGGGGACTCGGGAACGGGTCCCTCGGGCACTTGCGGCGTCGAGGCCGGAGCCGTCGACGGCGCCGGGGCCGGAGCCGCCGGCAGGCAAGGTTGCCCAGTCGGGTCCGCGGGGCCCAAAGGCGCGCCAGCGGGCGTCGACGGCGGAGCCAGGTTCCTCATGGCCGAGAGGAAGGCACTGACTTCCGCCGGCGTCGCGTCAGTCCCAGGGACCGGCGGGTATGGGGACTTGCGCGGCGCCCGTGGCGCCGCTGGAGCCGCGGGGGTGGAACCACCCTGACCCTCGGCCGAGTCGTGCGACCAGCGAGGGGAGTCCGAAGAGCGGTGTCGCCTCTTGGACTTCTTGGAGTGCTTCGACTTACCCGAAGACTTGGAGCCAGACGATCGATGATGACGTCGGCTGCGGCTCTGCGACCGATCCTTGGACCTCCTCCTGGACCGGGATCGAGAGGGGCACGGAGCCGAGTGGCGAAGCTCGAGAAGCTTACGGGACCGCTCCCGTCTAGCCTTCCAGGTCAGGGCCTTGCAGTCCGAACACGACTCCGCGTCGTGGTCGAGGCCCAAGCAGTAAAGGCACCCGGCGGTGATGGTCCGTAACCGACATAAAGCGGTTGCAGTCGGCACAGGCTTTAAAACCAGGCATCCTACCGGCACCGGAGTTGAGACAAGATCAAAAAGGACCAAAAAAGTTAGTCAAAAAAGACTAAAAGGGGTAGCTCTCCCGGATCTGCGCTTACTGGCGCGGAAAAAAGAAGAACTGACGTCAGCGCGCGAGGGCGGCGTCTAAGTACTCCGACGACGTCATTCCGGCGCACGACGCCGACGACGGACGCGGAGCCGCAGACGACGCCTAGCGACGCGCAAGGGGTATTGCTGACGAAAAATCTTCTGGATCCAGTCTGACGCCTGGGGATATTCTAAGGTGAGGAATCTAACTAACGTGTTTCTTTCAGATCTCTCTAGTAGTTGTAGTCAGGGTGTGCTAGGCCCTTCAACCTACAACAACTAAGTCCAGTAGGACTTAAGTATTTATAATCTATGTTATATGTACCTAACAATATTTTATGTGATCTTTCAATTTAGTATCTCAAGATTACAATGGTATTACAACAGCAAGCTCAGATCCCAACCACTGCTCACCAATGCGAGAAGTTGGCCTGATATATGATGTCACTAATTCTAGTGTACACCTTGTATCAGTCCAAACAACCCTTATGGTGATTGGTTATAAAGTCAACCTTATAGACCAGCTATCCTAGTGGTAGCATGGACAAGAGCAGTCTTAGGCTAAACTCTGAATGGCATGTGAAGCCAGCTGTTATACCATATGTAATGCCTTGAATACGAAATGAAAGGACACCACAACAGATATACATAAAAATAGAATGTATTTATTCTAGTCAAACCCTCAGCACTCTTCATGAGATTCGAGGTAAGTACAACACAGTCTTATTTAAGCATACATTAAGTCACACAGGTAAGTAATACAGTTAGGCCCTAGGGGCCACGCAAACCATATACTAAGTAAGTGGTATAAGAACCACTGTCACGAACACAGGATAGGCCTAGGCCTAGGGAATCGCTGGGGCTACACTATACTACCAAAGGTTAGGAAGTGGGAGGCCCACGGGATTCAGGTGCAGAGTGGAAACACTCACGCGTAATGCGTAAAAGTCGATAGAAATGGAAGTTGTTAGAAATTAACAGTTTTAGGACACTTCTGGTATAGCTAGGAAGTCGAGACTCGGAAACTAGACCCTTGGATAGTCAATACCCTTGTGAGCACCGAAATGCTCAAGTTACCTAGCCCACGGGCTGCGGGTGCATAGGTGTGAACTTGCGTCGGGTTTCGTCGTTGACTCCTATGGATGCCTGAAGGAAAGTTGCTGACAGGCAGTCAGTGAAGAGTGTCCGCTGGATCCCAAGGATGGGATCAAGAAGGAAGGAACCTGCAAGCAGAAGGGACAGAGTCTAGGTCACCAGCCAGGAGCCGGGAAGGAACCAGGTGATGTCGTGAAGATGCAGGTGAAGAGGTGAAGCTTGTCGCAGCAGCCACGGGTACCAGGAGACGTCGAGGACGACCAGGACCAGGAGGTGAGCTGTCCCACGAAGGCTCTTGCTGTTGGCGGCGTCGAAGTCGAGTCAGGACCCAACAAGCCTTGGTAAGCGGAACCCAGGCAGGATGGAGGACTTGCTTCTGGTGCAGACCAGGAAGGTCTGGGGTGCTTCTCTTTCACAGAGGAGCGGGTGCCAGTCTGGAGGAGCCGGACCAGCAAGTTGAAAACAAAGGTTCGTCGTCGCAGAGGTCACTAGCCAACGGGCCAGCAACCGGACAACACGTCGAGCAACTCAGGTGCAGAAGGGCCCCACGCAGAACACGTGAAGTGTGGGGAGCTGATCTTCTTTGCAGATGGTGCTCGGGATGGGGGCTTCTCAATTCCCCAAGCACAGCCTCGAGGGAGCCTCGGAAGTCGCGCTAATCAGGTACTAGCCACTTTTCCCAAGTCGCCGGTCCCACGTCCCTCGTCGTCTCCACGGGTCTCAGCTTCGCTGTAGATGTGGATCTGGGTCAGAGGTGTCTGGAAGTCTCAGCGCTGGTCAGTCTCTGCAGTCGTCCCTCGTAGGATCTGTCGCAAAGCAAAGCAGCGGTCGCTGGATGGTGCCTGGTTGCCCAGGGTGGTCACTCCTTGGCCACAAGGGAGATTTCTTCAGTCTTCTTCCTGAGGTCGAATGTCGAAGGTCCAGAGTTTCTGTACAAGTTGCAGATTCAGGTTAATCTAATTTAGCAGGGCTCAGCTACCTACTGATATACTAGGCTAGTGGGCTGGGCTACCTGCAAGGTCCCTCCTATGGGTGGGACCAGGAAGGGGAGTGGTTACACCCCCTTTCCTTTGTCCAGTTTCGCGCCAGAGCTGGGGCTGGAGTGCCCCAGCGCCGGTTTGAACTGGACTATGCATGGGACACCTTGTGTGCCCCAGGCAGTGTCTAGTTTCATTCAACCCTCCCTGCCCCAATACAGTAAATCCTGTCTAGGGTGGTGCTCGCACCTCCCAAGGCAGTAAACCTATTGTCCGAGCCTCCCTCGCTGGAAGGACTCCCAGCAGCAGGAGGTCAGACTTGTGTCTGTGGCAGCAGCATCCATTTTGGGATGCTGGGGCTCTGGTTAACTTTAACCGGGTAAGTAGGTTACAGCATGTCTTCTCCCTCTAGAAGGGAGGAATAATATCCTCATGGCCAGAAATAGTATGGGGGTATTATTCCAAAGTGTTAGACACCGTACACGACATGTTTTGATAAAGCCAAACCATAGTTACCATAACCGTTTAAGATTATAAGGCACTTTAAGAGTATATGGTAGGCTATATCATAGAACAGCTATAAGGACATGGTTCCGAAAGCTGCAGACAGGCTCAGCTCATGCTAGAGCACCATCTCACAAGTACTCTGCCTCCAGGATTGTTAAGGCCTGCCATAGGAGTGGCTAATAGGTACACATGTGTCTATATATAAGGTAGGTATAGGAATACTACACCTAAGCAAGGAGTGATTACACAACCTTGCCCCAGCTGAGTGATCAGCCAGTTGTGTCATAATGGAAGGCCAGGCCAGGGGTGGCATAATACATGCTGCAGCCCCTGGTAGGCCTAGGGTACACCTATGCCCTGGGTACCTAAGGTACACTGTACAGGGGCCAATAAGGTGATCCTAACCAATTGGGTTATGCACCTAAAGTACATAGTATAAATTTAGAGAGAGAACAGCTGGGCTGTGGGTCTGATTGGCAGGCCCACAGCCACATCTAAGTCGAAAACCAGTGAAGCAAAAGCAAAAAGTGGGGGTGAACATAGAAAGCAGACCCTACTCTCCTACAGCTACCAGGAAAGCAGTCTTGAGAGTCAGAAGACGAAGAGGACAGTTATGAAGTGGCTCAAAGGGAGCGCACAAATCAGATAAGTCCCACTGAGGCATTACAAAGGGAACGGGGGAAACGTGAGAAATGCCTTTCAAGAATCTATTGACAACAGGGGACTTGAAAAGAGAAGGCTGATCAGAAAGCCTCAAGAAGGCTGAAACAGCTGAAAGAGACCCCTTGATGGTGTCCAGAGCAGAGCCCTGCTGGGCCAGGGAAAGAAGAAAGAGGAGAACCTCAGAAAGAGGGGCGGAAAGGGGATCCACAGCCTTTGCTGTGCACCATGCCACAAATTTGTTCCACCTGCAGGCGTATACCATTTTAGTGGAGGGACGCCTGGCTGCCAGAATGACATCACAGACTTCAGGAGGCAAGTCAAATGGCATCAAATGCGGCAGCTCAATCTCCACGCATGGAGGTGGAGGCTGGACAGGTTCGGGTGGAGGACCGTCCCCTGCTGCTGTGACAGACGGTCCCCCTGAAGAGGCAGTCGAATCGAGGGATTGATTGACAGACTGAGTAGCTCGGGATACCAGTATCTTCGTGCCCAATCCGGAGCCAAAAGGATGACTTGGGCCCGGTCGCACCTGATCTTCTTCAGCACTCTGGGCAGAAGTGGTATAGGCGGAAAGGCGTATAACAGACCGCAACTCCACTCGTGCCGAAAAGCATCTCCGAGCGAGTGTCGCCTTGGAAATTCCAACGCGCAGAACTGATGATATTGTGCCTTCTCTTTGGTGGCGAATAGATCTAACCAAGGCTCTCCCTACTGCCGAAATAGACCTTGCGCCACGTCCGAGTTCAGACGCAACTCGTGATCCATCATGCACCGACAACTGAGTTTGTCCACCCTGGCGTTCAGAGAGTCCGCCAGGTGTTGAACCACCAGGGTGATGCCCTGATGTTCCAGCCATGTCCAGAGGCACAGAGCCTCCTGACAAAGGGTCCACGACCCCACCCCGCCCTGTTTTTGCAATACCACATGGCGGTGGTATTGTCCGTGAACACTTGTAATACACTTCCCCGGACAGAGGGAAGGAATGACTTCAGTGCAAGCCGGATCGCCCGCAGCTCCAATAGGTTGATATGGAGCCGGTACTCCGTCGTAGACCAGAGGCCTCTGATCTCCGCCTCTCCCATGTGGTCCCCCCATCCCAGGAGAGACGCATCCATCACCACTACGTGCTCCGGTTGGGGTAGGGAGAGGGATCTATCACTGACCCATTCGCGGTCCGTGAGCCACCACAGCAACTGTCTTGCAGTGCCCTCCGAGATCAGGACGTGGTCGGACAGGTTGCCCTGATGTTGAGCCCACTGGAACTTCAGGTCCCACTGCAGAGCCCGCATCCGCCACCTGACGTGATGTACCAGCAGGATGCAGGAGTCCATCAGACCCAGCAGCCGTAGGGCCAACCTGACCGAAACTCGGGATAAAGGCTGAATGATCGGAATCAGAGCCTGAATATCCCGAACCCGCTGTTCGGGAGGATAGACCCAGAACTGCGCCGAGTCCAGAATCGCACCGATGAAAAGGATCTTCTGGGAGGGACTTAGATGGGACTTTGGCACGTTGCTGGGGAACCCCAGCGAATTTAGGAGGTCGGCAGTAGTCTGGAGGTGGGAGACGACTGTTCGGGGCGAGCCCGCCTTCAACAACCAGTTGTCGAGATAGGGGAAGACTGGAACCCCTAATCTGCGCAGATGAGGTGCGACCACCGCCATCACTTTCGTGAACACCCGATGGGCACTGGTGAGGCTGAAGGGGAGCACGGTAAACTGAAAGTGCTCGTTGCCTACCGTGAAACGCAGGTAACGCCGGTGGGCCGGCAGGACGGGGATGTGGAAATAAGCATCCTGCAAGTCCAACGCTACCATCCAGTCTCCAGGGTCTAGGGCAGCCAGAACCTGAGCTAATGTCAGCATCTTGAACTTCTCCTTCTAGAGGAAGGCGTTGACACTCCTGAGGTCCAAGATAGGGCGTAGGCCCACTTTGCCCTTCTTGGGAACCAGAAAGTAGTGGGAGTAACAACCCCGTCCTACTTCTGGGCCAGGAACGCGCTCTATGGCCCCCTTGGCCAAGAGGGCCGTAACTTCCTCCTGCAGAAGTTGCAAATGATCCACTGACATGCGGTGGTACTGCGGTGGCATGGCTGGAGGGGTCGCCTTGAAGGGGAGGGAGTAGCCCCTTCGGACGATTTGCAGCACCCACCTGTCCGAAGTGATGGTACGCCAGTGGAGCAGGTGATGGTAAACTCTGCCTCCCACTGGTGTGGAATGGGCCTAAAAACCCGGACTAGGAAGGCTTTGAGGCAGATGCTGCGGGAGCGGATGTGGACTGACCGGCTCTCTGTCCCCCTGCTCCGCCACGGCGGAATCCGCGACCGCGTTGAGGCTAGTTCTGCAGCCTGTGGCTGGACGAACGTGCGGGGGCACTCCTTCCTTGGCCTCGAAAGGGGCGAAAAGCAGAAGTTTGCTGGCGCTGGGACGAGAGACCCAAGGACTTGGCCGTAGCCCTGGAGTCCTTAAAGCGCTCCAGCGCGCTATCTGCTTTGTCGCCAAAAAGGCGACGGCCATCAAAGGGCATGTCCATGAGAGTGCTCTGGACATCCCCTGAAAATTTCGTAGACCTCAGCCAGGCGTGACGACGAATCGCCACCGTCGTTGCAATCGCTCTGCCCAGCGAGTCCGTGGTGTCAAGTCCACATCTAATGGAATACCGTGCAGCATCACGCCACTCAGCGGGAACCTGGGCGAGCCGTGTCCTGGCCTCCTCTGGACACTGGGGCAGCACGTCCGCCACCGTATCCCACAGAGACATAGCTTTGTCCTCTACAGTGAGCCCCAGTAACCTGGGCAAGTACAGACAGACTCCTTTAATCAACCATAGAATGGCTCAGGCCTACAGGGACACAGGTGCTAGTGTCACAATGGTGACACCTGCCTTTGTGGACCCTGGAAAGATCATGCTAGGTGAGAATTACCTAGTGACCAACGCTAGCAATGCCACTACCTCCCATAGTGTGGCTATTGTTAACTTCTCCTGGGGAGGGGTAACTGGCCTCAAGAAAGTTGTGGTAAGTTCAGACCTTCCTGTAGAGTGTCTGTTGGGAAATGACCTTGAAACTTCAGTCTGGGCAGAAGTGGACTATAAGACCCATGCAGAAATGCTGGGAATACATGCACATGTCCTTGCTGTGACCAGGTCACAGTCAAAAAATGCAACACTGAACAAGTGCTGGATGCTGGGACAATGGACCAGACACAACCCAAGAGAAAGAGCAGTAGGGTTAAGGCTGTGCCTTCCCCCCTGCCTCAGGTAGAGAATCAGTAATTAACAGGAGCATGATTCCGAGAGCCCTGAAGGAACTGTCCTAGAAGAACTGGAACCTGACCAGGTTGAGTTTCTTGGGACAGGGGGACCTTGAAGGGCAGATCTGAGGCAGGCACAATTAGACTGTCCTTCTCTTGAACCCCTCAGTCAGCAAGCTGCTGCTGAGGCTGCAGGGAATGCTCAAGGTACCCATAAAGTGTATTGGGATGAAGGGCTGCTGTACTCAGAGGCTAGAGACCCCAAGCCTGGTTCGTCCAGGAGGTTGGTCATACCATTGAGTTTCAGAGGCTTCCTTCTTGCCTTGGCCCATGATATTCCCCTTGCAGGACACTTAGGTCAGAATAAGACTTGAGACAGACTTGTCCCTCACTTTCACTGGCCTTACATGTCAGAAGATACCAAGGAGTTTTGTCGCTCCTGTGTCACCTGCCAAGCCAGTGGCAAATCAGGTGGCACCACAAAGGCCCCCCTGATACCACTACCAGTGGTGGGGGTTCCCTTTGAGAGGGTGGGGATAGACATTGTTGGACCAATGAACCCCCAAACAGCATCTGGGCACAGATTCAAACTGGTGATAGTGGACCATGCCACCAGGTACCCAGAAGCTATACCCCTGAGGGCCACAACAGCTCCTGTTGTGGCAAGGGCCCTACTTGGAGTGTTCTCAAGAGTGGGGTTTCCAAAGGAGGTTGTCTCTGACAGAGGTGCCAACTTCATGTCAGGATATTTAACTGCAATGTGGAAGGAGTGTGGTGTAAACTACAAATTCACTACCCCCTATCACCCACAATGCAATGGGCTTGTGGAAAGGTTCAATACCCTAGAAGGGATGATAAAAGGTTTACCAGACAAGCTTAGGCGAAGATGGGACATCCTTTTACCCTGCCTTCTGTTTGCTTACAGAGAGGTCCCACAAAAGGGGGTTGGCTACAGCCCTTTTGAACTTTTGTTTGGGCATCCTGTGAGGGGACCCCTATGTCTAGTAAGGGAAGGATGGGAGAGACCTCTCAGACAACCCAAGCATGATAAAGTGGATTATGTGCTTGGCCTCCGCTCAAGGATGGCAGAGTACATGAAGAAGGCTTCTAAAAACCTTGAGGCATGCCAAGAACTCCAAAAAGCTTGGCATGACCAAAAGGCTGTGCTGACTGTGTACTAGCCAGGACAGAAAGTGTGGGTGTTGGAGACAGTGGCCCCAGCAGCACTCCAGGACAAACGGTCTGGACCCCACACTATTGTTGCACAAAAGGGAGAAGTCACCTACTTGGTGGATCTTGGGACTCCCAGAAGCCCCCACAGGGTGCTTCATGTCAACAGGTTAAAGGCATATGTTGACAGGGCAGACATGGGCTTACTCATGGCTACAGATGAGGGGCAGGGGGAAGAGAGTGACCCTCTCCCAGACCTGCTGACTCAGAACCCTGATGATGGTTCAGTTGATGGTGTGGTCTTTTCTGACAGCCTCACTAACCATCAGCAACAGGACTGCAGACAAGTTCTACAGGCCTATAGACATATGTTCTCTCTGACCCCAAGTCAGACAAACTGGTGCACCCATGAGGTGGACACTGGTGACAGTCTGCCTGTGAAGAGTAAAATCTACAGGCAACCTGACCATGTCAGGGACTGCATAAAGATTGAGGTACAAAAGATGTTGGAGCTGGGAGTCATTGAACCTTCAGAGAGCCCTTGGGCTAGTCCTGTAGTTCTTGTGCCAAAACCTCACACCCAAGATGGTAAGAGAGAGATGAGGTTTTGTGTAGACTACAGAGGTCTCAATGCTGTCACTAGGACAGATGCCCACCCAATACCTAAGGCAGATGAGCTCATTGACAGATTGGCAGCTGCCAAGTTTCTGAGTACATTTGACCTGACAGCAGGCACTGGCAAATCAGACTAGCTGAGAGTGCAAAGGCCAACACTGCTTTCTCAACCCCAGGAGGACATTATCAATTTGTGGTAATGCCCTTTGGCTTGAAGAATGCACCTGCCAGCTTCCAAAGGTTGGTGAATCAAGTCCTTACAGGCCTGGATGACTACTGTGCAGCTTATCTTGATGATATTGCTGTCTTTAGCTCCACCTGGGAGGATCACCTGGTCCACCTGAGGAATGTTTTAGAGGCCCTGCAAAAGGCAGGCCTCACTATCAAGGCCACCAAGTGCCAGATAGGGCAGGGCAAGGTTGTGTACCTGGGCCACCTAGTAGGTGGGGGTCAGGTTCAACCACTGGAGAGCAAGATACAGACCATAAAGGACTGGACACTCCAATTACCCACACACAGGTCAGAGCTTTCTTGGGCCTGTCTGGGTACTACAGAAAGTTTGTTAAGAACTATGGGTCCATTGTGACACCACTTAATGACTTGACCTCTAAGAAAATGCCAAAGAAAGTTCAGTGGACAGTAAGCTGTCAGAAGGCATTTGATGACCTGAAGCAGGCCATGTGCACTGCACCTATTCTGAAAAGTCCAGATTACTCCAAAGAATTCATTGTCCAAACAGATGCTTCTGAGTTGGGTGTGGGAGCTGTTCTTTCACAACTGAATATAGATGGTCAAGACCAGCCCATTGCTTTTATTAGTAGAAGGCTGACCCCTAGAGAGAAACGTTGGTCAGCTATTGGGAGGGAGGCCTTTGCTGTGGTGTGGGCCCTGAAGAAGCTGAGGCCATACCTGTTTGGCACTCACTTCAAGATTCAGACAGACCATAAGCCCCTCTTGTGGCTAAATCAGATGAAGGGTGAAAATCCCAAACTTCTTAGGTGGTCCATTTCCCTACAGGGGATGGACTTCACAGTGGAACATAGACCTGGGACTGACCATGCCAATGCAGATGGACTCTCCAGATATTTCCACTTAGAACATGAAGACTCAACTGGTCAAGGTTAGTTTAATGTCCCAAGTTTGGGTGGGGGGGTTGTGTAGGAGAGTAGGGTCTGCTTCCTATGGTCACCCCCACTTTTTGCTTTTGCTTCTCTGATTTTCGACTTAGATGTGGCTGTGGGCCTGCTAATCAGACCCACAGCCCAGCTGTTCTCTCTCTAAATTCATACTATGTGCTTTAGGTACATAACCCAATTGGTAAGGATCACCTTATCGGGCCCTGTACAGTGTACCTTAGGTACCCAGGGCATGGGTGTACCCTAGGCCTTGAACCACAGAAAGGACCGTCCCTAGTTGTGTCTAAGAGATGCCCAATTTAGTGGGGGCAAACCACAAAAATTGACGGACTGGCATCACACACCACCAGGTGTCATGCTTCATCATCTGCCAGTCCTCGCCCTCTAAAAACCGCGTTTGATAGAGGGCAGGCATACACTTGAAGACAGGGATGCACTTCTAAACTAAGTGGGGGCCCAAACAAAAAAAGGAGTGAGTGAATTTAAAAACCATCATAGTATACCTGAACAATTTTTATTCTATGGGGTTACTATGTGGGATTAAAATATATAAGTGCGGTGAGTGGGGACCTTATCATCCCGTCGCCGCTGTGAATCAGTGATTGTTAATAGGGGGTCAACATGTTTCTGCCTGTATTGTCCACTTGGGTACGTGGCATTCGTCAGGACCTTAAATATTTGGCTCCAATCTTACCACTGGGGGCGTAGGCCTATAGCCAGCTGCCACCTGTTTAGAGAAACCTGTAAGAGAGAGGGGGTGAGACAAACATATAATACTCAAAATGGTTGTCATTCGGTAGACCTTGATGTGTCACAGTCACGCTCCATACTTACTGCTCTCTCCTAAAGTGAAAAAGGTGAAAAATGTATATGAGTGTCAGGCATCTGTGTTCACTCTGACATTCATGTGAAACAAATATAGAAGTCTTACCCTATTGGAAAAACCTATTTGCCCCATGGGAGGGGTAGGGGGGAAATCCTTGTGGCCACATTCTGGTGGGAGACGATAAAGGATGAAGACAAAAGGGTTAAAAACCAGACTGGTTGGGAAGGTATATCAAAGGTACTGAATTAGTTAGCAGAAAAAACCGTCAGGGCGTGCTTGGTCTACTATAGTTTCAACCTGTTGGAAGAAGAAATCAGAACAACGACTTACAGTTCAAGGCATACTCCCCGCTAGAAAACCTAGAGCTGAATGCGTCCAGCCTCCTCCCCGGTGACATTAAGTGTAGTGTGCAGCAAGCTTTTATACTGTTGGGTGGGATCGTGGCATGCGATATGGGTTTCAGGTGAGCGTGGCGCACAGTGATGATGCTGCATTTCCTGTGTCCCTTGTATCTCCAGAAACTATGGCAGGCGCTTTCATTGGACCACAGCTGGTCCCGCCCCACCCGAGGCAATCATCTGAGGTAATGACGGGACACAGGAAGCGGCGTGTCATAGAGCAGCGCCATGTGCTGACACACCCGCACGAGGGTCAGGCAACAAACAGGCAACGTGCAGTCCTTTCTGCATGCTTCGCTCAGGACACAGGAAATGCAGTATCTTCACTGTGCGCCACGCTCACCTGAAACCCATATCGCATGCCACGATCCCACCCAACAGTATAAAAGCTTGCTGTACACTCCAGCCCCAGTCCTGGCGCGAAACTGGACAAAGGGAAGGGGGTGTAACCACCCCCCTCCCTGGTCCCACCCATAGGAGGGACCTAGCAGGTAACCTAGCCCCCCAGATTAGTATAAGAGTTGGAGCTGAGTCCCTAGGACTTTTGATTATCCTGAACTGAAACTAGACACGAAACTCTGGACCTTCGACATTCGACACTGAAGAATCTCCCTTGTGGCCAAGGAGTGGCCACCCTGTGCAAACAGGCACCAACAAGCGCCCTGCCGTTTGCTTTGCCCAAGTTCTGCGAGGAACCGACTGCAGAGCCCGACCAGCGCCTTGACCTCCAGACTTCTCTGACCCTCATCCACATCCACAGCCAAGCTGAGATCCGTGGAGGCGACGAGAGACGTGGGACCGGCTACCTGGGAAAATTGGCGAGTAGCTTCCAGCGCAGCTTCTGAGGCATCCTCGAAGTTGTGTTCTGGGGATTGAGAAGCCCCAACCCCGAGCACCATCTGCACCGAAGATCAGCGAATTTCCATTTCCGCGTGGGTTGCCTTTGCCAAGGCTTGTTGACTCCAATCGGGACGTCGACTCCGCCAGCAGCAAGATCCTTCGTGGGACAGCTCATACCCTGGTTCTGGTCGTCCTCGACGCCTCCTGGTCCACGCAGCTGCAGAGACAAGCTTCAAGACATCACCTGTGTTCTGCACGACATCGCCTGGTTCCTTCCTGGTTCCACACGGTCACTGGCTAGTGACCCAGACTTTGTCCCCTCTGCTTGCAGGTGTTCTTCCTTCAAGATCCATCCTTGGATCCACCGGACATCTTCCTCCTGGCCGCCTGCCAGCATCTGTTCTTCAGGCATCCATAGGATCCAGCGACGACACCCGACACATCTTCACACCTATGCACCCGTCTCCTGTGGGTGAGGTAACACGAGTACTCCGGTGCTCCAGTGGATATTGACTATCCAAGTCTCTAAGTCTTTAGTTGCTTCCTCCTAGTTACTTCGGAAGTGTCCTTATTCTTCCTATTTCTAATTGCTACATTCCCATTGACTTTAATGTAACCCGCGTATGTGTTTCCACACTGCACACGCTTCCCGTGGGTCTCCCACTTCCTAACTATTGGTAGGGTAGTGTAACCCTGTTCGTGACGTGGTACTTATACCACTTTCTTAGTATATGGTTTGCGTGGCCCCTGGGCCTAACTGTATTTTTCCTCTGTAACTTAACGTATGCTACTTAAGAAATTGTTGTGCTTAGACCTCTGAACTCATAAAGAGTGCTGAGGGTATATGTTAGAATAAATACATTCTAATTTTATATATATCTGGTGTGGTGTCCTTTCATTTGGTATTCAAGGGATTATAATGGTATAACAGCTGGCTTCAGATGCCATACAGAGTTTAGCCTAAGACTGCTCTTGTCCATGCTACCACTAGGATAGCTGGTCTATAAGGTTGACTTTACAACCAATCACCATAATGGACTGATACAAGGTGTACACTAGAACTAGTGACATCATATATCAGGCCAACTTCTCACAGACCCAAAGATGAAAGACAAAATTCTGACGGTATATACGTCCCCAACACCAGTCGCTAGGGTTAACAGACAAAACACGCCCCCAATCCGACTCGCTAGGGTTATAAGACAGGGTTGTGCCCACTTTTCCCTCTCCTGTTCACTTTGGTGGTAGAACCTCTAACCATAACCTTCAGGCAGACGGCCCTGGTTTGATAATGATATCCTCCTTACCCTCACAATCTCGCCCGGCTCTCTTGCTGCACTAACACAAGCTATAAACCGCTTTGGAGCGGTGTCAGGATTTAAAATAAACAAAGACAAATCAAGCATACTCAATCTAATGGTTGACCTTCAGAACATGCCAGCAGTGAGAGTACAGTCACCCTTTCTGTAGGCTACCACATTGATACAGTATTTCAGCCTCCAGATCAGACCCCACTTGGACAATTTGACTAGGATAAATTGGGCCTCATGTTGCAAAGACATCCTGGAGAACCTCAAGAGATGGAGACCTCTACATTTATCATTGCTAGGAAGGATTAACATTAGAAAAATGAATATACTACCCAGTCTTCTCTACCTCTTCCAGTCACTACCCAAACCCTACCCATGGTGGACATTGTTAGCCTACAAACAAAAATATGTGCCTTTGGGTGTAATGGGGAAACAACTGCGTATATCAACCAAACCCATCACGCTGCCAACGGACAAGCACCAGATAGGATAAATTACTTACCTGTAATCCTAGTTCTCTTCCAGGGGTATCCTCATCAAAGTCATAAACACTGAATATTCCCGCCCATGAGCGGGGACCCCGGAAATAACACAAAATATATATGAAAAACATATATATATACAGCTCTACGTATATATATATATACACATATATCATTTTTTCTCATACCAATGCAGCTCCCATCTACGAGGCTAAACAATTTAATAAACATATAAACTGGTTTTGCAAAATACATAATATATATATAAAGAACACTACAGTAGCATTTGAACTCTGTTTTTTAATGAGTAAACCTCATGAAGAAAACTGCAAAATAAAGCAGACATTGCTAGCCTACAGGCTGCATTGTAAACCAAAAGCACAGAAAAATTAAAGCATTTTCATAGAAAACTGGCACCGTGCCTTTAAGGCAGCCATGACCCCTAGCTTCCCATCATGACTCAGGGGTGACAGGTCAGTTGTTCTTTCCGGCTCCTTCAGTCAAAATCGACGACTCTCTCAACGTCGACGAAGGTAAAAGGCCCTCCGTTGTCGTCAACCAGGCGACGATCAACGTCGAGGAGCAAGTCTCCGTCGATGCTGGCCAGGCGTTCGACATCGAGGCACATCACTCCGTCGTTGCCACATCAACGGCAATCGGCGTCGAGGCAAAGGTCTCCATCGAGGTCAGTCCAAAGATCTTCGAGGGCGAGGCAAAAGTCACCATCGAGGTCAGCTGAAAGATCTTCGACGTTGAGGCAGAAGCCACCGTCAAGGTCAGTGCAAAGATCTTCGACGTCGAGGCACAAGACTCCATCTCCAATGCCAAGGCGGAAGTCTCCGTCGATGGCACCACTTCGTCGATCAACGTCGAGGCACCGTTCTCCAGAGCAGAGGTGGCTGACGTCGAAACACGGTACTCCGTCAGCGTCAGGTAGACGTTCAACGTCAAGAGGCCGGTCGACAGCAGGATTGAGTCCTCCGTCCAAGAAGAGAAAGCCGACGTCAAGGCAAGCGTCACCGTCGCTGAGACGACGATCGACGTCGGGAAGCCAATCTGTCCAGAGACGTTCTAGATCAATGTCGAGGCACCAGTCCAAAGAGGACTCACGTCCGGTAAGCCTGTCCACATCACCGTCACCGACGTCGAGAACAGGTTCCCCCAGCTCTCACAAGGGTTCGACATCAAGATCCCCGGATTTCGTGATCTCGATGTCCAGCAGTCCAGGGGACATCAAGATTCGCCGACCAGGCCTGCGCAGGAAAGAGAGAAATCTCTGCCTCCTCCACATTCTCCTGAGGGGCGAGAAGGGCAAAGATCGCCTTCCATCTATCTTTCGCCAAGATAGCACAGACTCTCACATCACTGGGCCACTGCTCCAGCAGCAAGGGCACAACAGTACTCGAGCCCCCTTCACAGGTCTCCGTTAGCTCATCTGGTACAGGCGTGGATAGAGAGCATACTCCATCAAGAGCCAGGTATCACAGTCGCACTCCTGCGCACTCTCACAGAAGAAAATCTAGATCCAGAAGCAGGAGGAGAAGGCGCAGATCTCCAACACTTTCCTCCTCTTCCACACACATGTCACACAGAGTCTATTCACCTACTCTGTCTGACAGCCTGCCGTCGAGGGTCTCTCCGGTGGATGACATTAGCACCTTTCAGGACGTGCTGGACAGGGGTGCGGCGAAACTAAACATTCCGATGCCCATTCGACAGAGTTCGTCCTCTGTTATTTTTGAGACTATGCACCAAAGGGCAGCATCTAGACCCCTGCTGCCATTGGTATCGGGTTTAATAGAACCAGTTATGGACATTTTCCTCACACCGGAGACACTCAAGACCGCACCGGCTAGGATTTTGAAGAAATACCGTTCACCGGTAGAAGACCCACTTTTCCTCAAATCAGATCCTCCACCGTATTCTGTGATAATCGCTGCAGCAAAAAAGACCCATGCTATTGTTTCCTCCTCTACTGTTCCTCTAGATAAGGAAAGTAAGACACAGGATTCATAGGGAAGGAAGGTATGTGGCACATCAGCTTCTATGATGAAGGTGTCAAGTGCTTCGGCTCTCTTGGGCCGGTATGACAGGTCTCTGTGGGACTCTCTGCAAAAATTCACGGAAAAGTTACCACAAGAAGATCGCAAGGACTGATGAGATCTTGCACGAGGGCAGCTTGGTGGCTAACCAAGTTATCGCGCTGCAGCTGATGGAGCTACTCTTTCAGCTCACGCCGATGTGCATGGAATATGCGCTAGAAGAACCTCCTGGCTCCGACTCACAGCGCTCAAACCAGAGGCACAGTCTAGGATCCTCAATCTTCCCTTCTCCGGATCATCTTTGTTCGGGACACACACGGATGAAGAAATGTCACGGATGAAGACGGAGCTAGAAACACTAAAAGCCGTGGGTCTGGAGAAGAAGAAAGAGTTCTGCAAACGATTGAGGCCTTACAACCGGCGATCCTCCCAACAGAGGGTTCAAACACCTCATTGTCCGGGGTCCCCGCACATGGGTGAGAATATTCAGTGCTTATGACTTTGATGAGGATCCCCTGGAAGAGAACCTAGATAATTATGATGAATCCCTATGAGAGTCAGTTTATAAACTCATGCTCCAATGGAATCTCACCCAGTTCGCTTACATATAATGTTTCCTGTGTCGAAAAGATGATGGCGATGTGAGCAGGGAGAGTGAACTTTCTTGCACAGCTAGCTGTAATGTGACTTATACAAACATTCTGGAAGGAGATCATCAGTCATGTCAAAGACACTTTAGGGTGTTCCATCCAGGCACAACCACTCACGACCATCATAGGAATCATACCAACCACCAATCTTTTGGAAAAAGAAAGATGATTCGCCTGCGGCGCTTTGATTTGACAAAATTTGACAAGTGCTTGCCATGGAAAAGATTACTCATGCATTAACATATTCAGACCAAAAATTCACACGTGTATGGCAAACCTTAAGAGACCATATGGCAGGCGGGAATTCCATTGCTTCATGCCACAACAGCTGTGTGGCGTGCCATGTAGCTCTTAGGGAGGGCGCCCGAGCCAGGCCACTGCAAACATAACAATGTACAACTGAAGTATGGGGTACCCCCCACAACAGGCCCTAATACCCACCCCGCAACAAAGCACTGACCCAGACTTCTCACCCACACATGCCGGCAGCTTCGAGCAGCAGCCTTACTGGCTATTGCGGCTGCCCACTCAACACTTTACCACCGCAACAAGAAAGTTAGGATCCTACCCCAGCCCACTTCTCCCCCTATTAGCCCTCTTTCAGTTTTACGCTCCCCTGTTGGGGCGTTACCTTGTTGGCTCCTCATACATGACCAGAGGAGGCATTAGCTTGTATACTTTCTTTTGAGTTTGTATTCACTGCGAGTTCTGGCCTATACACTGTGATGTCCTATATACCAATGTTTTATACTAATGAAAACCAATAAAAAAAAAATATTTTTAAAACAAGGAGCCAATGGTTTTGGTCTTTTCTTTTTGCTTTTAAGTGGTGATCTTAAACCATTTCCTAAAGACAATTGAAATAGACGACTGCAATGGTTAATACCTGAGTTAAAAGTGATCAAGGAAAGTACATTCTGCGCCCTGTGGTCCAGAATGTTGTATTCTTGGTACTGTGAAACCATGCTCTTGGAAAGTGGATTATTGGTAGGGACAAATATAGGTCTGCCACTGGCAATAAGGCCACTAACACAGTATAAGGCTCAGAATAGATCTTAGAAAATTATTCCCATGTTCAACCATTGGTAACGTGGCTGCGAGCAGGCAGGTTTAACTTCAAAGACAGGTATGTAAAGCATTTAAAAACACCAATTCAGTAAATATTTAAGACACAACACATAATAAAAATCCAACACCAATTTATAAAAATAGGAAATATTTTTATCTTTAAAATGACACCCAATTGACAAAATTCCATTGAAGGGATCGGAGATATGAATTTTCAAAGATTTAGCATTATATAGCACTTAGAAACTTGTAGCACCATATTGGGATATCCAGTCGCGATAGACCGTTTTCAAAGTCGAGGCTTCAGGCCAAATGCGATGGAGCCTTGAGCGGCTACCAGCCGTGCTAGGTCCCAGTCACAGTTTTTACCTTCGGACTTAGAAACTTTTCTGGAGCTATTTCTCGTGGGGTCCCTCGATGCTCTTCACCAGGCAGGATTCAGTGAGGGTTCACCGGCCTCGAATTTCTTCTACTTCCGGTCAAACTCTGGAAGTCGGACCTACGGAGCTTTTAGCGGGACAAACCTGGATGGCTTGGCCAGCTCGCGGTTGAAGGCAGGCGGCTTGTGAGTCGGTCCTCCTATGGAGCTTTTTACCAAATTAGCTCCAAAGTTCTCCAAACTCCTGGAACTTCTTCCTGAAGTTCCCCAAGGGGTCCCAAAGTGTCTCAGACTCACTCCAAGGGTCTGGAAGCTCCAAGATCGTCCTTGAAATTTGAAGGCTTCAGTTCCCACAATCCACTTGGACAAAACCCTAACAAATTCACTGGTATTTCTCCAGGTTGAGGAGCCTTGGTGGTGATGTTCCAGGTGACCTGCAGCTTGCAGGGAGTCCACTCTTTAGTTCTTCTACAGCCAGGTTATCCACAGGGCTGTAGTTTCAGCTGGTGCAGTCTTCAGAGGGCAGGCCTTAGAATTTGCACCCCAACTTCTCAGCATGGCAACGTCTTGCTTTCTTAAGTTTCAAGCAGCAGATCTGAGAGACTCAGCCCCTCTCAGATACTTATTTCATGTTCTCTGGATCAAGCAGGAGGTCACTCCTGACCAATGGGAGCAGGGCAACTCCCCTTAAGGATATGACCACATCCTGTAGAGTTTGGCATTATTTTGTCCCAGAGTGCACCAAATCCTCCAAATTCATAATGGCTGATTTTCCAGCAGGGAGGTAAGAGCTGGCTAAACACACCCCTAGGATGGCTACTTTCCATAGCCTCTCCCCTCTGCATCTGTGCATTCCTTCCATAAGCCTAGCTCTGGCTTTGGGTGAAAAGAGTGAAGTTGTAAATGACACTGAGCCCGTCCCCTTGCCTTTGAAGACCATGGTTTACGACTCCTCCCCCTGCTCTGGCATTCCTGTGTAGCAGCACACTGCCCTCCCAGCAGAGCAGGTTAACCCCAGGGGCCCTTTATCACCTCTTCAAAGCAGCCTGGCTAATCCACTTAACTCTGACCAATCAGGACAGACCACTGGAAGGCTGAATCTGGACCTACCAACAAGGAAGTCTTATAACGTCTTGTCTATATAGTTTAGGAGAAGTTTAATAATATCATATTGTTGGATTTATCACTACTATTCTAGGAAGTCTTTGAATGGAAGTTCTATCATTCTCCTATCAGGAGTTATTAGTTAACAACCTCTTGCCATGTTAACCTATGTGGCATGGGATTTGCAATGGGAAAAATGAATTGGGCTATTTTTCCAGCACTAAGGCTTATAAAACATATTTTATAAGTACTCTGCCTATATCTACAGGACCCCCACCCCATGGAACAACTAGGGGAGATTTTGGGGGTCCTGAATCTGTAGAAATATTGCAGATCCTCCCTCCACAGTGCTCCTAGCATCAAAGTCGAATTTGAGAAGCACTTGATCACAATGTAGAGAGTGAAATGTCACATTTCACTTAACCCAGGGCATAGAAAACTCATTTTAAAAGGGTCCACCTTATAAATACCTGAACCCCCCCCCCCCCACCCTCCCGGGACACCTAGGGGAGACCCTGGGGGTTCCTAAAATGCCAAAACATTGTAGGTTATTAATTTTAAAATGCCCCAAACACCAAAGTCAAGTTTGGGCACAATCTACTTTTTAAAAGCAGTCCAGCCATCCAGGGCTACTTTTAAACTGACCTCAGGCTTCAGCCATGCACACATGCAAGTGCATAAAA
Source organism: Triturus cristatus (assembly GCF_964204655.1). Lineage (NCBI taxonomy): Eukaryota > Metazoa > Chordata > Amphibia > Caudata > Salamandridae > Triturus > Triturus cristatus. Next base: position 1,190,874,438 of record NC_140592.1, read on the forward strand.
AGCTGCTGGCCTCTAAACTGCCATTCCCTATTGTGGACTAGGAACTTCTAGGTAGTTTTAATCCCCCTTCCCTATTATTTGATGGGGTCTTATAGGGTAGGTCAATGCCAATCACAGGGGTACCCCATACCATAGTGTAGCCAAGTGTATGTAGGTGTTTTCACTGTATTCTAAATGTGTCTCTTTCAGCATAGCACTGGCCCTGGGCCTGGTTAGGCAGAGCCCAGGGTCAGTCAGAGTCAGTTACCACCAGTACCATTCAACGAAAAGTTGGGGAGTGCCCAGGGCACAGGATGAGTTTGCAACACATGCTAACACATTTTGGGTTTGCCTCTGGTAATGTAGCAATACAGCAACAAGGAAAAAGAGATGAGATAATGACCAGACGAATCTATAGGTGTGGCATCTTCAACTAAGAGCATGTCAATCTTAGATATAATTATGTATACTATTGATCCTAATAGAAGCTGCATTTACACCAGGAGGGTGATAAATAACAGTTGAGGTCTGTTATGATTCAGGTTTTAGGTACTGCAACGCAGAAAAAGTACTATTAAGTATCTCTTTGCAATGCAAGGACTTTATGAAGATGACTGCAACTCTTCCTCCAATTCTCTCTTCATGGCCGCATCTAATGATTGAGTGACTTGGAGGAAGCAGAAGGTCAATTATAGTTTGGGAGCTATCAATGAACCATGTGTCTGTCTGAGCAATGCAAGGATGAGGTCGGCAGAGTTAAGACTGTTGCTGGGCCGCAGGGTCCCTGCAGCATTTTTGTTTATGCTACTTTTAGACAAGAATTGTGAAAAAAGTAGAACACTCAACATCAGTACAGAAAGATCCCAAAAATGATCCCTTCAAAAAAGGGGAGTCTCATGCTAATAAAGACCTTTATTTTAAGTCCCCTAAACCCAACTGCAACAATTAATGTGCTAATTTATTTTACAAGTATGACTCAAAAAAAGGAAGTTAAAAAGATCAACCAAAACCACACAAGACACAAAGATAATTCAAGTTTTGTATATTTATTGTCATATACCAAGCATTATATCCAATACAGCAATTTTTTTCCCGTGTTTGTTTTTTCAATAAGCTGCCCAGAAACAATGATCACATACAATAAACCAAATGACATATACATGGTGAGAATGTAAACGATCCCAGTGTACATATACACAATACATGAAAAAATTAAAACATTTAATATCTGATGTCCCAACTCCAAAGTTCACAATAGCTTCTATCCTCATTTATTTAAGCTGGGATAAGTGACGCAGAACATTAGACAATGCCGTTGACGTTTCGACCCTATGTTTATGTGTTAATAACTTCACATAACAGCGAATCTTCCTCAGGAGTATAAAAGTGAACACAACAAAGAACAGCCTATAAGGGAATGAACCTCACATTAGTGCCATGTGGATTATATAAAGTGATATTGTCTAAAAAACATTAAAAGAAGGGGGACTATGGTCATTCACCTTCAAGAGTTGCAATTAAAACAAAAGACACACAATCAATAAGTGTCCCACCCAAGGTTTATCATCAGTATATGTATAAAGTCATCCTCGACCCCAGCCGGGGTTCACTAGAAGAAAGAATGCAATAAATAATTTTCAAAACGGATCCGATGGGAATCAGAAACTTTTATATGGTGGCCATATATCAGTTTTTATATGTACTTTTTGGCTCACTTTAGAATTATTTCACAGTTCCTTACAGTTTTTTCCCTTCATAAACAATACTGGTTAAATTATCTAAAAAGGAGATAGAATATGTCCACTAATCACTAGTTATCACAATGTTACAGCGCATGTTTGCGGTGTATGAAATAAAACGAAAAACCATGCTATGCTTCCATCGGATATGATCAACCAATGTGCCTTAAACATAGCTTGTGACTAGCACTAATTATTGAGCATGCCACAAGTCTTTGTATAAGGTGGTTTTGTGTTAACCGAAATCCGCATTCTAGCACTCAATCAATCAAGGTGCCTTCTGCCATAAGTCCTTGTCAAAGGTGTTTAAAAAAACAACCAGGTGGAGCGTTACAGCATTTGATCAACCAATTAGCAAAGCAAGAATCCGATATGCATATTTATGCATTCTTAAAAAACATCCCAAACAACGCACCGTCCAAACTGCTCTGTTTAAAACACTTTTGAACCATAAGAGCCTTACCAAGGTGCAGCTTGCCCTCATCACTCCGTCAGAACATAAGATGGTGTAAGATACAGTTAGTATTCAACCATCTTCTTCTCTCACACTGAGGGAGAACTGCCCAATTTGAACCGGAATTGGCTGAGGCACCGGGTCCCCCTTGGCAGGCCGCCCCCAAAAGAGACGTGTGGAGCGAAGCCTAAAAGGGAAGAAGCAGCTCCCGACCCCCATAACCCTGATGGAGGACCCCCAGAAGATGATCCGTGGGGAAATGGGCAGTTGGATCGCCCATGCGCAAGATCCCTGCCGCCGTGGAAACAGCCCGAGCGAAGGCTGCACCGGCCTCCGTAGGGCCCCGTGCTGGGGAAAGCATTTCCTCGGTGGGCGACGGCTGCAAGCTAAGGCGGCCGTCCCCCAGGCCAACAGGAGGAAGGAAAGGCCAAGACCGGAAAGGAGGAAGGGGGACCAAGGAATGGGGAACCTGAGGCCCTTCCGGCGAAGACTGCAGGCGCGGCGACGGCGATGACCGGTCCTTGGAAGACGCCATAATGCCGCGGCCCGTCTCCGGAGAAGATGAAACCAACAACCGCCGAACCTCTTGAGAAGAGGGGGCGCCTGAAGACGACTCAACGCCGGCCCGGCGCCGTAGAGTCCGCAATCGGCGTCAGGTCAACGTCGACCGGCGCCGAAGGGGACGCCGAAACGACCTCCGTCACAACGTGCGGCGCAGGAGACCGGACCTGGGTCGGAGTCCGGGCGGCTAAGAAACGGCGCCGAAAAGGCGTCGACTCGAGGCATGCAGCCGCCTGCATGGAGGGACGAGGGGGGCTCGGGGACACGCCCGACCCCTAACCGGCTCCTGCGGCACCACCAGGGCCAGCAGCTGCCGGCGCCCTGATCGGGGTCACCTCGGACAAGACCGCCGCCTGCCCAGAGGACCGAGGGAGACTCAAGAACACGCCCCGAGTCCCGGCAACCTCCCGCGACACCACAGGGACCCCCACAGGGGTTTGCGGCGAGGCAGTGGCGCCCGGGTCTGAAGGAGGGAACCCCGAAGGGCCGCACCCCGACGGCCCCACATCCTCCGAACCTGGATCCGAACCTGTCGGCGCCGGGGCTGAAGCCGCCGGCGACGCAGCATAAGTCCCCGTACGCGGCAAGGGATACGCAGACGTCCCAGGAAGAGAAGGAGGAGAAGGAAAAGCCAAAGAGGCCTGCAAGGCCGCCGCATAGGCCTCCATCTGGGCTCTGGTCGCCCCCGCGCCGGGGAATGGCGGATAGGATGGCGACGCGTGGGCCGCACCACCCGCGGAAAACCCACACCCCCAACAGGCCGGGGACCGGGCCTCGGGGACAAACTGCGACACTTACCAACAGGTGAGCTACGCCCTTGTGGCCTGGGAGAAGGACGATGTCGGAGACGGAGGCGGTGGTTCTTGAAGCCGTCCGCGGGGGACATCCGCGCCAACGCCGCCGACCTGGACAAGCGTGCCGAAAGGAGCTTCATCCAGCACTCTCGCCGGGACTTCGACTTCATTTGCTGACACGCCTAACAATCCGTGGAGTCGTGGTGCTCCCCCAAACACATGTGAGCTGCATACCCTTATGTCATAGGGTGTGTCCCTGGGCACTGGTGTGAATCTCAAACTCTGAGATTTTGTTCAGATTCAATAAAGTTTCAACAACCTTGTTGGCTGATTTTTGTTTTATTTTCCAACAAGAAATTAATCTCCATTTTCATGATGCATTCGTTTTACATTGTTCTCGTATTATATATCCCAATGCATTTCGGCTTGTGCGCCTTCGTCTGGGGAATATCTAAAACAAATAATATATGAACTAAGCTAAATATGCAGTTTTATCATCGTGTTTGTTAAATGATGACTATTAATTTGTAGACGCTTTGTGGACCATGCGGTGTTAAGTGAATTAATTGTGCCCCTAACTTAAAGTCAACCTATTCATTTGTGTCGCGTTTGATGGTAGTTGCTCTCAAATCGATATTATACATGCTTAAAGATAATGCAAAGCATTTAGAAAAAAGTGTGTTTGTGAACGTTATTTCGGGCGTGCATAATCATTAACGTGACGTTATAGGGAGGTTCATGTGAGAATTGCAATGGTTTGCGGGTGCGGCTTATAGAGAAAAATTACTCGCAAATATGAATATCGCATTTGCTTCCTCACTTACTTGCAATATAAGAGATGTGTATTAGTAGAATTCTTAAGCGTGTTCGTTGTGGAAACGTGCTGAAGTTGCTCCCGGCGTGCGCGAGTGAAAGTGGACGCCGACGTTTAAAAACAGTGTGTGTGAATGTAAGAAATAAAAATAGGACAGTCGAACAATAGCTGACAGTGACAAAAGATTACCGTGTGTTATAAAGTGTATGCCGTGTGGTAACAAATTATGTGTAAAGGTATGCGATTGCAATTAAATTACTCAACAAAACTTAACTTCATGTCAATATTATGAAACATCAAATTAAATACACAGTATCTGTTAAGCATATTCAGTGTGGTTGTAATCGAGTCAATTAGAGATAACAAGCATATTCCATCCGATCATTCATCCCATGGGGTTTCATAGAGTTCAATATGCGTATCCAATGATTTTCACGATGCAGTAATGTTTTATGATTATCTTTGCCTTCACTTTTTGTTATAGTTTCTAAGACACAAAATTTCAATTGGCTAATGTTGTGTCCGGCCTCTATGAAGTGACTTGTCACTGTAGATTTCAGATTTTTAGTTCTGATGTTGCTTTTGTGTTCATTGATGCGTGTTTTATTTTTCTCTCCGTTTGTCCCACGTAGATTTTTCCACAAGGGCACTTTAGCAAATATATCACATTGGTTGTATTACATGTAGCTGTTACTTTCAAGTTCATTTTATGTCCTTTCATAGGATGTGTTATATAGGGGCCGGTAATAATGTTGTTGCAGTTCCAACATGCTATTGTTCCTTTATAAGTTACGTTTTTGTCTTGTTGAGTGGGATTTTTGATGATCTCTCCCAAATTCTTAGCTCTGGTGTATGCAAAGATGGGTTCTTGTTCGAAAATGTTGTTAAAATCTGGTTCCAGTTTTAATATTGTCCAATGCTTTTTGATGATATCTTTAAAAGCTTTGCTCATGGTAGAATATTTTGAGACTACCGTTGTACGATTGTGTGTAGGCTTTTCTTTTGGTAGCAGCGTTGTTTCTCTACTGATAGTTTTGCTTCTGTTTTCTGCTCGAATCAATATATGTTCGGGGTATCCCCTTGCTTTAAATCGTTTTATTATGTCATTTATACGTGTTGTCCTTGTCTCTGGGTCAGATACGATTCTTTTCATTCTGAGTATTTGTGTGTAAGGCATGTGGTTTTTTAAAGAGTTTTGATGAAAACTGCCATACAGGAGCATGTTGTTTTTATCAGTAGCTTTTCTGTGGAGGTCTGTTTGAAATCCTTCAGTGGTTTGTAATATTTTCACGTCCAAAAAGTTGATGGATTGTTCTTGGATTTCAAAGGTGAATTGTATTCTTTGATCTACTTCATTGAGCTCATCAAGTAGCTTGGTGAGATTCATTGTGGTTCGATTCCATAAGATGAATATATCATCTATGAACCTTACAAAAAGTTTCAAATGGGTTTGCCATTCTGGTTTCGACAGCATGTATTTTTCTTCGAAGTTCCCCATAAAGATATTCGCGTATGTCGGGGCGGCACAATTGCCCATTGAAGTGCCGGTCTTCTGTAAGAACCAACTTGTTTTCCATTTAAAATAACTGTGTTGCAAGGTGAATAGCATGAGTTCCATTAAAAAGACGTGTTGGCCAATGTTGTATTCGCTTTGTAATAGGGCTTGTTCTACAGCTTCTGTGCCCAGTTGATGTGGTATGGATGTGCATAGAGATTTGACATCTACTGTACACATTAGGATTGTCTCATCTTTTGTTTTGGTTATCTTATGGAATTTGTTCAAAAAGTCTGTGGTATCTTTGATATAAGTTTGTAATTTAGTCACGCACGGTTGTAGGTATCTGTCCAAGTATTTTCCCACCGGTTCGTAAAGGCTGCCTCTTGTGGACACAATAGGACGGAAAGGTGGCGTTGTAAGGTTTTTGTGAATCTTAGGTACCATATAAATGGTTGGACTTTTTGGGTTCGTTTGGATCAGATATTTTTTTACTTTTTCATTGATGGTTCCCATGTCTGTAGCTTTTCGTACTATGTTCATTAAAGCTTCAGAGATTTGTTCAGTGGGATTGAAATCCAGCTTCATATAAGTGTAATCATCTGATAGGTGTATTTGAACTTGTTCTTCATAGTAGTTGGTATTTAAAATCACCAACACTCCTCCCTTGTCTGTTTTTTGACAAGTGATATCTATTTTGTTTGCAATTGATTTTAGGATCCCCCATTCTTTTTGTGTGAGGTTATTGAATCTGTGTCGTTTCAGGAAGTTTAATTTTTGTAGGTCCTGTTTTACTAATGATTCAAATGTGTCTAGGCTCTTATGACTGATGGGTGCCATGTAAGAACTTTTAGTTTTTAATCCTTTTAATGGGTCTTCAATAGTTGCGGTTGTTGGTTCTATTATGTTCTCAAAGTAATGTCTTAAACGTAATTTCCTCATAAGTTTGAAAAAGCTAATATCTATTTCCAAACTATTTGTGTGCGTTGTAGGTACGAAGGAGGTGCCTTTTTGCAATACCTTTAATTCTGTTCTTGATAGATGATAATCTGAGATATTGATGACTAAGTTGTTCTGTGTCCCCCCTTCTTGTTCTTGTCCTTCTTGGATGTTGTCATGCGTGTCTGAGGCTGTTCCTTTTCTTTTTCTAGTTCTTTGGCTCCTCCTGGGTCGTCCCCGTTGGTGGGGCCTGCCTCTAAAAAAAGAGACTGTTAAGGATGTTGCATTTGATGATGGTGTGGTTTGTTCATGTGCTCTTTTTGATTGGTTTGATATGTCACTTTCAGAGGAAGATGTGTCTGTGTTTAAATTGTATGGTTTATTCTGTCTCCGTTTTGCGTATATGTCTGCCCAGGTGTAAACTTCTCCTAATCTATGGTGTCTCTTCTGTATTTCTGTATTTTCCTTTCGTTGACTTCCTGGGTATGCTTTGATAATTGGTTGTTAATGTCTTCTAAAACTTTATTCCAATCTTCAACTGACATTGTTTTTTGTAATGCAGATTTCACTATTTCTATTTCCTTTTTGAGTTCCTCCAGTATGTTAGACAGTTCTTCTATGATTAAGAGAGCATTTGTTTAATATCGCGAACCAGCGGTCCTTGAACTGTTGTATGTTTTTACATAGTGATGGTTTTAGTGGGATTCTCAATCCCCTTGGGATCCTTTGAGCTTTATGATATTTAATCATGGTGCTGGCATGTAATCTCTGATTGATTTCTTTTTTCGATAGATAAAGTAATTGACGTATGTTTTGTTCTTTGGTCCGTGTCGATGTGAATTCCGTCGTTTCTTCTTGTATGAGTGCATATATTTTGTTAGCTGCATCATCGGTAAATGCGAATGTATCCGCTCTAAGATCAGTCAAACTGGATATTTGTTCATATGCCATTTTGATCAGTAGCGTGCTCCGTACTGTGTTCAGATTAAATGAATACATACGCACGGACTACCTTTACTGTATATATTCATTTAATCTGCTCCCCCAAACACCACATGCAGATGGGGTGAGGATCCGTCGCCGACATCTGGAGCGCGCAAGACGAGCACGTCTGGAAGCCAGAAGGCATTCGAACACTGTTTCCAAGAAAAACGTTTAAAAGCAGAAAAAGAAGGCCTGAAACAGGCCAGGAACACGATCCGGGTCCGCGTTGCACGCGGAAAAGAAGAAAACTGACGTCAGCGCGCCGGGGTGGGGCTTATGTGACCTCGCTGATGTCACGCCCCCGGAGGACGTCGGGGCAGAGTCGTGTGGTACAGCTCCCCGGCGCACAGAGATGCTGGGCAAGAAAGTTTTCCGGGTCCAGTCTCACGCCTGGGGATAATTCTACGTTAAGGAATCTGCTGCTAGTATTCTCTATCAGATACAGGGATACGGGTAAGGCCACACCCTTCCTCACCTTCCTCCATAATCATAAATTATGCTCAACCCACTCACTAAAGAAAACACGCTTTCCTTCCTGGTGCTCGAAACCAACTTTTAAGAACGTGTCTACAATCGACTATATTTTAGTCAGTGAAACGATTGTAGCCAGGTTGGCAGACTTTGAAATTGATGACAGAGGCGAAAGTGATCAGAGGCCCCTGCATGCCCCCTTGCAATTAGCAGTCCGTACAGCAGCCCCACTCTAAGTGATAGGGGAATCCACGGGAGAAGAGCGGCACAAGGTTCTCCAAAGAATTAAATGGTCAGCTAGACTCAGAGACAACTTAGCTGAGTGGGTGGCAAAGATAAAGAACGGGCTAAAGTCAGCGACTCCAACTTCAGTAATAAGCGATTGGGAAGCCCTCATCGCAGATCTACAACTGAAGTTGGGGAAGGCACACCACAAGACCCAGAGAATTCGTTCAGAAATGACATCTCAAGCGCCACGCTGTCTGAAAGATTTAATTTATTGCAAACACGCCCTCCACAGGGCACTGGATGGCAAGAAAAAAGAGGTAGAAAATCATTTGATGGCTGCTGTATTTCCACTCTGAGGTCAGCATATAAAAACAAAGTATGGGAGAGCAAAAGGAAGTACATCGAAACAGAATGGCTTAAAGTGTTTTCTTTGCTGAAGGAGAAGACCGATTCCAGGCTGTGGAGGTACATCAACCATCTTAACAACCAAGGAGAATGGGGTAGCCGAAAATGACTGGATAAGGTAAGTCAAACATCTATATTTGACAGACTTACTAGACAAGTGGTCCACCGTAATGAGTTGCCCGGAAGCAGCCTGCATCTTCCCCCAAGGTATTTTAAGCACAGACTGCGAACTAACAAAGGTCATCAAGAAAATGAGAAATGATGGAGCACCAGGGCCAAATGGGATCCTGCCCCAGTATTCAAATCTACACAGGCTTTCTGGGTTCCAATCTTAACCCTACTTTTCAATCATGCTTTTATCACAGCAATGACACCGCACTCTTGGACAGGATCCATTCTATCTCCTATCCACAAAAAAGGCAACTGCTCTAATCCAGCAATCTTGTGGCCCTGCTCGATTTAGAAGTAAAGGCTTACGCCCAAATCCTCCTGAAGGAGCTGGCGTCATGGGTAAAAGAAAAAGGAATCCGCCTGTATTTTCAGTCTGGATTTAGGCCACACTGTTCAACCATGGACAACATCATAGCATTGGCAAATCTTTCCACACAAGCGGTCAAGAAAAAGCACCTGCCCTTGTTCTGCTGTTTCATAGATTACAGCACCGCCTTTGATAGGGTGAACCATGGCAGACTATGGGGGAAATTGACCGCCTGGGAGATCCCGCCTAAGCTCCTGAATGCAATCACATCTTTATATCAGGGGACATGGGTTCAGGTCATAACAAGCCCTACCACAGTAACATCAAGAGTCGCCACAAATAACATGCTCAAACAGGTCTGTGTTTCTCCCCCCCCCCTTCTTTTCAATCTTTAATCTTTATACTGCAGATCTGGAGGTCTCCCTGCAAGGAGCCAGTTTAGTTGCACCAAGGCTGAGCAGGGAGAGACTCCCCATCTTACAATATGAGAACGACACAGCAATAATAAACCATACCAGGGTGGGCATCCAAAGAGCCCTTAACGCACTTCACTGCTACCACCAGGAAAACCACCTACTGGTCAATCAGAGTAAAAACCAAGATAGTTGTGTTTGGAAAATACCCACAAAAAGGCAAGCCCACTAGCAACTGGGAGAACATCAAATAAGGACAACAATAGTCTACAACTACCTTGGGTCCTGGCTTTCAGAAAGGCAAAATCAGCCTCCCATCTAAAGTACTTTAGTGTAAAGGCAGACGTGTCATTCACACACTCAAACCACTGAGCCAACGCCTGACAAGTTCAACCGCCGAGCCATTGCTGACAGTCCTGAAAGCGAAATTGATACTGGCCATCAAATATGGACACCTGGCCTGTCCTGGCACCATGGATAGGTTCATAATACCTCCACAGGCCAAAGCATACAAATCAGTGCTGTTAGCTCTGCAGCTGCCAGAAAAGCAAGGCTAAGGCTGGAGCTTGGTCTCGGCAGACCAGATCTGGTGTTTCAGGAGGACCTAATGACGTTCTTTATCAGGGTCTTGAGAGCCCCAGAAGACCCCAGAACACCAACCTAGAATCATTTTTGAGGAGGTGAGCTCCTCCTAGCGCTCCGGCTGGGGCATGCAATTCGCAACTTGAAGATTGAAGCAGAAAGCCTGCACTCACCTGTCATCTCGACATATGCCTGGAAAAATTCGGTGAAGAAGAAGGTATTTGTAACCTTGCCTGTATGGGACTCTGGAATCCTTCCCCTCAGTCCAATTACTGTGGCACTGGATACTACATATATCTTGGGGAAGGCTCGACCTTTTCTACGCAACGCATTTTCAGCTCAGGCCCGCAGGAAAATACTCTACATGAGACTCGCTGTGCCAAGAATTACAGATTTCAATACAGCTTGGGCACATAAGGGAGAAACTGTCTCATGCAGGCTTGGCTTTGCTCATACCACAAAGAATCTTGGTTGCACCTGCTGTGTTCCTGCTCCAAACTAGCCGAAGATCGCAGATGCTTGCTCCGGCTAATTTTTAGGGCTAAGGGAGTGAAGACTTGCAAGGAGGCCTCGGATTTGTGCTTTAGTGAAACCAAGGCTTGTAATCTAGCCAGATTGGCGAAGTATACAAATTTAATCAGATTAGCACTTAATGAGTCGCCACAGATTAATTTTAGTCCCCCTACAGGCAAAAATATAGCACATTATGACTTGTAAAGCGCACTTTAACCTGTAGGTTAGCAAGGAGTTGCCAGGAATTAACCTTAGTCCATCGATAGGCTAACATATTGCATGTTTAACTCGCATGACGCACTTTAATCTCTCTTAGTTGGTAGTATGGCACTTTCCCATTACGTGTAGGAGAAGTGCAGAGCAAGAGCCAGGCACCAGTAGTATAAGAGTATTTGATTTCAAATCTTTCATCCTACTGGCTCGCACTTGTTGAGCACAGATGGTTTAACACCAGGGCTGATCGGATAGCACACTGCACTTTAAAACTGTACTTTGCATTTTATCAAACCAAGCGGTTGTGGAGTAGGACTTTGTGCAGTAGGTTTCTATCATGAGCATGAGGAATGAATAGCAACCCTTACCCAGCAACCGGTCTAATTAATTCTGGACTTTACATTTTTATCTAAATATGGATTTTAGGATGGAGGATCTTTTATGAAGGGTCAAACAGTACAACACAATCTGGCACTACTTTTCACCTGCAAGCATAATTTATATTGATTTGAGAGCATATGTGGCCTAAGATTAAGTATCACCTTCTCCAGTAACCACCATTTCAAACTTTGAACTTGATGGCCTTTTAACTGAAAATGTTCCACAAGGGGAGCTCCTTGCACTAGGCACCTGATTCTACTGCAATGCATCAGAATTCGTGCATTCACCTTTTGTTTCGTTTGATCCACATACAATAGGCCACAGGGGCATTTTATAACATATATGACTTCTGAGCTATTTCAATTGGTATAATGTTGTAGGGTGTACTTGCTTTCCAAGTATGTAAAGTCTTTTGTGACCACTGTCAATTCACAAGCTTTGCAATGCCCACATCTGTAATGTCCCACTATGGGGTTAAGCCTAGCTGTGTCCTGAGTTCCTGGGTTCCTAAGGTTTTCAGGCGGGAACTGACCACATAGGCCTTCACATTATGCTCTCTTTTGAAAGCAAACAAAGGTTTTTCCGCCTTGTCTACCTCACCGGCCACAAAATCCCAGTATTTATTGATCAGCTTTTTGATCATATTATTTTTTGTGCAGAATGTGGTGACACAGACCAACCTTATTTCCGTGGTGTCTGTTTGTTCATGTACTTCTAAAAGGGCGTCTCTCCGACAATACCAAGCTCCCTTTCTTATCCTGTGTGGTAGGCCCTTGGGGTAGCCCCTTTTTCCTACGCTTCTTCATCAATGTATCAGTGTCTTTAAAGAAATCCGTCCGAAAGGTTATATCGTCTGCCAACACTTCTACATGGCAGACACTGACGATGGAGTGATAAGGGCAAGCTGTGAGCTGCACCTTGGTAAGGCTCTCATGGTTCAAACATATGTTTTTAGACTGAGTAGTTTGGACGGGCCGTTGTTTGGTATGTTTTTTTAAGAATGCATGAATATTCATACCCGACTCTTGCCTTGCTAATCGGTTGATTAAATGCTCTTACGCTCCATCCAGTTGATTTTTGAACACCTTTGACAAGGACTTATGGCAGAAGGCACCTTGATTGATTGAGGGCTAGAACGCGGATTTCGGTTAACAATAAAACCACCTTGTACTAGACGTATGTCATGCTCAATAATTAGTGCTAGTCACGAGCACTGTTTTAGGCACTTTGATTGATTACATGATTGAAACATGGCGTGGTTTTTAATTTTATTTCCCACACCATAAGTCACCCCAATGATCACATAAGCGTGTGCTGTAACGTTTTGGATAATTTAACTGGTATTGTTGACGAATGGAAGGAATTGTGAAAAAATTCTAAGGTGAGACAAAAAGTACATATAAAAAATGATATATGGGGGCCTAGCATTATCAGACATGAATCTCTCCTACAAAGCAGCCCAACTCAGAGTGATCACAGAATGGTCATCCCAGGTATCCCATAAACAATGGTTACATATGGACTGGGCACTGGCAGGCTGAAGTATATGGGACATACTGTGGAAAACCAAAGCCGAGCGCCCGCCTAACGTCTACTTGAGTATGCCTACCAAAACCACTCTTTAAGTGGGGGACGATATACTCAGGGTAACTGCCTTGACCACGTTCCAATCACCCTTCACACCCATACACTATAACCCAGCATTCCCACCTGCACACGCACCAGGACCTTTCGATGCATGGCATGAAGAAGGATGCAGCACGATTTCTGATCTGTTTCACAATTGGGACATCCTCACATTAGAACATTGCCAGAGGGAGTTTAAACTCACATCCAATGAATTCTATCACTACACCCAACTTAGACATTAGGTACTCACCGGAGGGGTCTGAAAGGCTGCAGCTAAGGAACTCAAACCCATAGAGAAACTAGCAAAATTAGTTATGGGCACAAAAAGAACAATTTCACACCTCTACAAGATACTACTGTTCACACTGCATAAGGAGCAACCCAGACACATGCTACTTTGGGAGCGAATGTTGGGGGAAAACAAAACAGGCAAACAATGGGACAAATTATATACAGACATACATAAATGTAACCGCTCCATAGGACTGCAGGAAGCTCACTACAAAGTAATCAACAACTGGTACATATACTCCACGAAACTCCAAATTGATATTTCCAGAGACTTCTGATTTATGCTGGCGAGGTTGTGGACTCCAAGGGGACTTTAGGCATATTTGGTGGGACTGCCCATTAATCCGACCATTCTGGTCCGAGATCCTAGCACAAATTAAGGATATATTGGGTTACCCTATTCCTCTTGATCTGGGGTCAATCCTACTGGGGCTTAGATCTGGTGCACTCAAGCGTCAAACGGTCGGCGACAGGACCATCCTATGGCTATGTTTGGGAGCAGCCAAGATGGCACTAGCGGCGGCATGGAAGCAGAGGGACGCCCCGTCAATGACCCAATGGCTTGCCCGACTCCATGGAGAGAATGGCGAGAGTCCTGGCGGACACCTTCAAATACTTCGAACACACCTGGGAACCCCTAGTAGAGTTCCTATCGACGAGACTCCCCTTATTTGCGTGCCCCACACGGACACATGCGCTTCATCTTTTCCAATTCAAGGAAATAGAGGGACCGCGGGGAACAAGGGAAGGCGACATGGGCAAGTCAAGTCACATTCCGGGGACCCTATGACTTAGTCAGGTAATCCATACACCCGAATACGCTTTAGTGAATCTCTGTGTACCCTCAAAGGGGGGGGGGAGGGGCAGGGGGGGAGGGGCAGGAGGGGGGAGTTAAGAGGGACTTTTGATGTTTACTGACTACTGTATGAGAAAGATTAGTAGTGCTAATGTACTGTCTTTCCTAAAGTTACATGCATCTCTCTTACTTGAAACAAACCTACTGTATTATCCTATAGCTTATCTTTGTGTGAAGAGAACGAAGAGTCGGAAATGGCACTATTTACTGATATATTTTTGAAAAAATTCAATAAAAAGATTGACAAAAAAAATAATATATGGTCACCCTAAAAATGTTTTTAATTTCCATCAGATCAGTTTTGAAAATTATTTATTGCATTCTTTCTCCTAGTGAACCCCGGCTGGAGTCAAGGATGTCTTTATGCATATACTGATGATAAGCCGTAGGACACTAATTGATTGTGTGTCTTTTGTTTCAATTGCAACTCTTGAAGGTGAGTGACCATGGTCCCCTTCTTTTTAATTGGGTTTTTGACAATATCACTGTACATAATCCACACAACACTAATGTAAGCATCATTTCCTTGAAGACTGTCCTTCATTGTGTTCACTATTATAGTCCTGAGGAAGACGCGTTGTGATGTGAAGTTATTAACATGTAATCATAGTCGAAACGTTGACGACATTGGCTAATGTCCTGCACCACTTAACCCACCATGTAAAACGAGGACAGAGGATATTGTGAACTTTGCAGTTAGGACAGCAGACATAAAACTTTTCATTGTTTCATGTATTGTGTATATGTACACTGGGATTGATTACGTTCTCACCATGTACATGTCATTTGATTTATTGTATGCAATAATTATTTTGTGGGCAGCTTATTGAAAAAACAGAAAAGTAAAGAAAATTGCTGTATTGGATACAATGCTTGGTATATGACAATGAAAATACAGAACTTGAATTATCTTTGCATCTTGTGTGGGTTTTGGTTGATCTTTTTAACTTCCTTTCTTTTTAAATTCATTCTTGTAATATGAATTAGCACATTAGTCATTGCAATAGGATTCAGGGGACATGAAATACAGGTCTTTAATAGCAAGAGACTCCCCTTCGTAAAGGGGTCATTTTTGGGATCCTTCTGTACTGATGTTGAGTATTCAACATGTTTCACAAATCTTGTTCAAGAATTGTGTCACCTGAAAGAACTCTCTGTAGTTTAAAGATTATATACCCACATTCTGGGGGACTCAGGGCGACCCCATTATATTTAATTATGCTACGTTTACAGCTGGCTTGGCTCAAGGTGGCACTGATTTTTGCAAGGATACCTCAGTGGCCTGACAAGCCAAAGTGACAAAACATGAAGAACAACAGTCACCAGGTGAGGGGGGAGCATTGCAGAGTTACAGAGAAATGAAGAACCAACCATGGCATAGGTGCCACATGGCATCATATTAGTCAGTTTCATCCAGTGCTATCAGCGGAATTATGAAATAGTAGATGCAAGTTCATGGAGGCAGAGTGATGTTGGTAAAACAGTGGAGGGGATGGCGAAGGGGCGGGCCATAGGGCTGGCAGGCAAAGGCCAAGTAGCAATAGCTATGTAGGTATAGTTTACCAGAGTAGCCCAATTTAAAAATCCACTACACTTGGGCCTTTTTGCATCACTGGCGACAACTCAGAAAGCGCCATACGTGTACAACTCTTAAGCACCATGGTCATAATGGCTAAATCTACAGCCGCACAGCAGTAGAGCATTGTAAGTCTTTATACATGGTGTGACTGGTTTCTCTACTTCCTGGGGTTCAAATGCTGCCGACATTACTAACTCCTTTGGTACGTACTTTTGACCTCTCCAGAAAAAACTTTACATTGGGAAAACATTAGCAATTTTACATAAGTTGTAAACGTTTCACTAATATTAGTGTGGGTTAAAAGTAGTGTCTCATGAGAAAGCAGTAAATAACTTTCAAAGGGCTAGAGGACAAGATGTACACCATAGAGATGAAAGTATATTTAACTGTAAGAATGAATGTTTTATTGTATGATTAATTAAAATCTTCACAATAATAAAACATAAAGGCATTACAATATACAATCTAATAAATAGCTTAATACTGAGATATGGTTACGGAGAAAAGATCACATGGAAAATCAGCTCTAAGATACCAGTGTTATAGCAGCATGTCATGTTTAATCACCTGATCAAATACCTTTATTCTGACAACGTATCAAATTGAAGCCAAAGTCCAAAGTGCGCAAGGTGCAAAAGCTCAACCAACCAAGGTTCGTCGTGCCAAGAGTACGAAGGCTCAAACAGCTATTATCTACAAACACAAAAAAAACATTGTTTTCGCTTTCAGATAGTGCAAAGAGATGGAAAAGACATAATTTGTAATTTTAGCTTCTAAGGTACATGTGTTATATCAGCATGTCAAGTATAGCCACCTGATCGAATATGTATTATCTGACAACGTGCAACATAAATAGGTTGCGAAAGGTCTACCAACCAAGATGGAGCGTGCTAAGAATACGGAGACTCAACCATTGCCTTTTCTACAACCACTTGCTTAGTGCCACTTAGCACATATCTGAGGTGGAAATAAAGTGACGGATTGGTTCTGGAGTGTGAATATTCTAGCTACATGTTAACTTCCATCTCCAGTTTCATATCAACAAATGTGACATGGAAAGGGAATAAGGTGCAAGAATAAATCTAAAATGCAAGTGGTAAGACGCCGTTTCAGTTAAGACCAACAGTGATAATGCCCTATTAAACATTTTTATTGTTAATAACTGTCCTAAAGTTCTGGCAGTAAATGGAATAACAGTGTTCCAGGTTCAATCAAGAGCGTACAGTGGCATGGTGGTACTGGTTCCAACCAGAATGTTCTAGTAATAGATTTTACGGCAGCTGGCAGAGTTGAAGCGGTGTGTGCCCTTAGACGTTCCCCCAAAATGGAGTCATACTTTACCATTCTTGCTAGTGTTGAACCATGCTTAAAATGGCCACTGAGACTCCATTTCGTGTTGCCATGCTCTCGGCAACCTGGTGAAGGATTGCTTTCAATGTCCCTGTTAGAACTTGCTTAACCCTCCTTGCGGTTGAGCCGATTCCAGAAGCTGCTTGTGTACCTTGCCCCCCCGGTTGTGCCAGAGACTTAGCCACATCCTGTCCACTGTTGGTAACTCAGCCTCTTACACCATCAGCTGTGCTCCGTGACCACGCCATCTGGGCGCTGAAGCAAGAGGCTGTGTACATTGTGCAATCAGAGACCGACGCTCTCTGGCCACGATTACGCCACCTGAGACTGATGAGGAACTTGTTGGATGTGTAAAGGGTGTGGCTAGTGCTATAATTATGTGTGCGCTGCGGAGGGAAGCAGCAGTCTCCGTGGAATTGTCTTTGTACCATTCTGGGACCCTGTCCTTAGCTCGAGCTAATAAATTAAATGTACTTTCCTCCACAGCTAAGTTGTCCTGGTCTCTTTGGAAATGCATGAGTAATCAAGGTGAACCCGTAGATTCTAGGTGTCCCCTGCACCGCTGGCTCTGACCCTCCAGTCGGGAGGGGTCTCTAAAAGCCGGTTCTACAATTGGCGCCCAAACGTGGGGCGTCTTCGGTGGTCGTCATCGAGCCTGGTGGTCGTGAGGGGTCCGTGATCGAATTCCAAGGGAGGCGCGCCGCTACATCGGCTGAAAATTGTCCTTGTGGGCCCGAGGTCTCCGATTGCGTGATTCCTCCCTCCTATGGGCTATCCGACTGCGGCCCCGACTGACGCCCCAGTTCCGGTTCCTAATTTTTGAAGATCGAGACCTTTGTGACACTTGCCGTGCGAGGGAAGATTAACGGTCAGGTAAGAGTGGGAGTAACCCACTTCTTTGGTGAATTGTATTTGGTTTTGGGTATTGTTCGACTTTTGCAAAAGCCGAAGCCAAGGGGTAAGTACAGTCATATGCTGTAACTGTTCGATTGCACCCTTTGATGTTTGGAACCAGGATACGCGTCTAGAGATGCCTGGATTTAGTAAATTTCGGAAATGGTGTTGTTGTTGTTGTGCACGGGACTCCGCATTGGAGGAATCTTGTCCGATTCCTCCCTTGGGGACCCTAATCATGAAGTCTATGTTAAAAATGGTATTGGCCCGATTGTGTTTTCCTCACTCTGGCACAAGTATACAAAGGGTAATGCTGAGTTACAATGGCCAATGCATGGTAGTTTTGAACGTCCTGTATTAGACAATCCGGAGGAGAAATTGTTTCAAAGAAAAGTTAGACCTGCGATGTTTGATTCCTTTCGGGTTTGGCGCAAGGAGTCCAAGCAGAAGGAAATCAAACTCAAAAAGAGCGAAGCTAAAACAATGCGTATGAGTGTCATTCAGAAGGCCCAGAATTATGATGATCAGAAAATAGAAGAGGGTATAGTGATACATGATAGATTACATCGAATGCAGACAGACGGATGTTACGTTACGAAGAAGGTCCCCGAAAAGGCAAGGGACAAGGAGGATGACCCTCTCATGTCCTCCATGTTGGACACCCCACCACCTTATGCTCCAACCCGCACAATTGGCCCTCGCTGCCGCTCCAGTTGTTGCCCCTGCCCATGCCCTGGTTCGTCTGATTCCTCAGCCACTCGTTCCCGATGCCCCGACTGTTCAGGCCACTGTACCGGTGCAGGTCCACCCTTTCCCTTCCCTTGTTGCTCCTTTCACTGGTCCCATGCCTGTCCAACCCAATGTGCCTTTAACTCCTGTCATAATTAATCCGTTTCTTGTTAACAGTCATCCGACACCTTCCCCCAGTGCAGGGCTATTAGCAAATGCTTGGTCAGTGGTCCGTGATTATATCCCGTATGTAACTCCGCATAGACCACCCACTTCCAGACGACGTACTTTGCACAGACAGATGGAACAACTCGCTATGAGTCAACAGGCTTGTATGTGGATGGGAAATGGCACTATGTACACTGCTCAGGATATATGGATGACCATGGATCAGTGGACTCGCATCCAACAGATTGACACTTTTTGTGATATGTGTGACATACTGACCGAAATGTGGGTAGATTTGGTAGAATCAGGTCCACCCCCAGATCTGTCTGACCTTTGCAATAAGGTTGCGAAGGGGGACATTCAGGGCCTCGCACTATTCTGCGTTCTGATCACGTTAGTAGCCTTTAGGTACTCTTTATCTGATGCCATGCTGAATAAGGGTTTTCCAATGAGGGAGGTACAGCCTGTTTGGAAGGACCGCGTTGCTGGCGTGGGTGACCAGCCTGACATACCGGCGGGTTTTAGGCAAATGTGGGTCCATGTCCCTTGGAAAAGGTCTGATGTCCTCCAGCTTAAAAGCCAATTGCCTGACCCGCGTAAAAATCCAGCGGGTTATTACAAGGAATTGACTCGGACCCTCCAGTCTTGCGTGATGACTTTAGCAGATATCGATATGTTAATGGAACAGGTAGTACAGACTGATGTATGGTCTACAATACGTTATAATGATCTGGCAGAATTTGGCCACACTTGGCAACAACTTGGGGAGGCCAACAGAGCTCGAGCTGGCGGTGAGAAACCGGATCCCATGATCTTGGCCCTTCCGGCCCAGATACTTACCGCCATGAAAAAGATGTTGACACCTCACCGTATTAATTGGGATAAATTAGCTGCTTGCAGGCAAAAGAAAGATGAAAGTGTCCCAGACTTTTTCACACAATTTGAAAGCACGTTCACCGACTATAGTGGACAGGATATGACTTCAGAGGGGGGACAGCGACTGTGGATAAATTTGTGTCCAATTTGTTACCAGAACTTGGGACTAAGCTCAAAATGTCGGAAAGTGCCTGGCCCATTTCCACCCCGTCTGGCATTTTGACAATGACCCAGAATTATGAGAATAGGGAGAATGAAGAGCAAGACAAAACAGATAAGAAGACTAAAGATCTATAAACAAAGGTATTACTCCAACAGGCATAACCGACCCAAAACCGGGGTGCCCTGAAGTTTCAACGAGTTGCTCAGAAACCTGCCCCCGTGACTCCTCGCCCACCGCTGGGGTCCAATCAGTGCGCTTATTGTCGCCAGGAGGGTCATTGGCGTAATGAGTGTCCCTTGATGGTCCGGAACCACTCTGCTCCTGCTGACCGCTTCACTGGGCAATGGCCCCAGAGAGGACGAGGACTAGGCGGACTTAGAACACAGTCACAGGACAGGCGCCCCCTCATGCACGAGAATAGATTTGATGCAGCCAATTATGAAGATCGCAATTATTTTACTGAGGATTATTAGCCCGAAGAAGTGACGGGGTTTCTGTCCCACTAGGATTGCCAAGGACAAGGAAAGGGACCCGTGCCTATTCCTGTTGACCAGAAGGGACGGTATGTTCACGTTACAACACTGGGTTCTACGGAACCATTCTTGGTCGACACTGGTGCAACCAAACGTTCTTTTGCTAGGTCTAAAGTCCCTGGGGCCCCTTGTCTGGAGCAAATAACGTTTCTGTGGGGTTTTCTGGTACCCCAGTGTTTAGCCCCATATCACAACCACTGGAACTAACAATAGGACCCTACACGGTTGATTCCCCTTTGGTTTTGACTTCCACATGTGGAGAAAATTTGTTGGGTTTAGATCTATTGAAAAGATTACATGCCACCATATACTGTTCTCCTGATGGTGTTTACATCACTATGGGCCCCCCTACCACACACCCAGTATATTTAGCCTCCTCAGATCCCCTTCCCCAGGAACTTCAAAATGTCCCTCCCACCCTTTGGGCCCAAGATGATACTGATGTAAGCCTTTTGGTCATACCCCCCATTTCTGTTATCCTAAAGAAAAATGCTCGCCTTCCCCGACTTCCCCAATACAAAATACCCAAAGAAGGGGAGCGGGCATTACTCCAGATCATTTCTGAACTTGTTGACAAGGGCGTGGTTGAAGAGACAAGAGGCAATGGGTGTAACAGCCCAATTTTGCCTGTCCTCAAATGCACCGACCCTTCCAAGCCCCCTGTTTATCGTTTTGTCATTGATTTACGCGAAATAAATAAAATAGTAGTTCCCCAGTTTCCTGTGGTCCCAGATATCACTGCCTTACTGGAGAAGTGTGGCTCAATGATTAGAGCGGCAGACCCTGATGCAGAGGTCTAGCCCGGGACCAGGGTTCAATTCCCCGCCTCGGCGGGTCTTGGGCTAAAAAATTCCATGGACCTGATAATTCTCGCCTCAGTGCCATTCCAATCATGGAGTCCCACTCTGCAACTCTGGGCAATAGCTTGCTTAATCTCCACAACTGTCCCCACAACGCTAAGGATGCCTGGCCACCACCTTGGGGGTGCCCAAGAGTGGACGCCTCACAGGGAAAGCCAGGATGGGTTCCACAGCGGTATTCGTACAAGCGCCTTGAGACCCTTGCGGGTGAGTAGTGCGCTATACAAGTATCAATTTTAATTTACCTTACTCACTATGATCCCCCCGTCGTCATGTTTCTTTTCTGTCATTGATTTGAAGAATGCCTTCTTTAGTATACCCGTTGATGAACAGAGTAGGGATCTTTTCGGATTCTCATTAGCAGGTCGTAGTTTCCGGTTCTGTAGAGCTCCACAAGGATATACAGAGAGCCCTTCCATTTATAGTCAGGCCCTCAGGGGCCAACTTGATTCCCTGTCCCTACCTCAAGGTACCGCATTACTTCAGTATGTTAATGATTTGCTCATAGCAGCAGACACCGAGGCATTATGTAAAGAAGCTACGATGAAATTGCTCCTGCATTTGGCACAGTTCAATTACAGTTTCCCTCTCCAAGCTCCAATATTGTCGGCATGAGGTTACCTACTTAGGTCATCTCCTGTCGAAGGAGGGACGCCGCCTCACCCCTGAACGAATACAGACTATCAGTAAAATGCCCCCACCAAAAACGCAGAAAGAGGTCCGAGCTTTCATTGGTATCACCTCCTACTGCCGCAAATGGATACCCAATTTTTCTCTACTCATTAAACCTTTGTTGGCCCTCACACTTAAAGATGTTCCTCACCCGCTTCCTTGGACAAATGAGTGCCAGCGTGCATTTGAAGAACTGAAAACCGCCTTGTGTTCGGCCCCGGTGCTAGGCACCCCTAGTTATCAGAAACCCTTCACTCTTTTCATACATGAGCGTGATGGTTGCGCACTGTCAGTATTAACACAGCGTTTCGGTGACAGACAACGCCCCGTGCATATTTTTCTGCAGTTCTAGATCCCGTGGCACGCAAGTTGCCCAGTTGCTTGAGAGCAGCAGCCGCAGCTGCCATATCCATTCGCCAATCTGATGGTCTGGTTCTTGATACTGAGCTTACAGTTATGGTTCCTCACGCAGTTGATACTTTATTGAATAGGACAAAAACTCAACACCTTACAAGTGCACGTTTGTCTGGATATGAGTTGACTCTCTTAGCCAGTCATATCACCATCCGCCGCTGCACTACACTGAATCCAGCCACATTATTACCCTTTGTTGATGGTAACACTAGTTCTGATCCGCATGATTGTGTCCTCCGGATGGAGGAAGAGACTAAAAGCCATGTAGACTTGACTGACACACCCCTCACTGATCCTGATGGTACCCTGTATGTGGATGGTTCTTGTTTCAAACTTCCTGATGGTAGCACAACTGCCGCCTATGCTATCACCACGTTACAGACAGTGGTGGAGAGTGAGAGGATACCTTACCAATCAGCACAGGCCACTGAGTTAGTGGCGCTGATAAGAGCGTGTGAATTGAGTACGGGGATGGCCGTCAACATCTACACCGACAGCCAGTATGCTTTCGGAGTGGCCCATAATTTTGGGCGACTGTGGGCTGAGAGGGGATTTTTAACTTCTCACGGTACTAAGATAAAACATGACCAACTGGTCAGCAGACTGTTAGAAGCATTGACCCTTCCTTCCAAGATAGCTGTGATTAAATGTAGCGCCCACAAGAGAGTAACAGATGACATAGGAAGAGGTAATGCATTTGTTGACCAGACTGCAAAGGAAACAGCAAAAAATGTCTCCACTCGTATGTATGTAGCTGGCCCCTCAAATTGGGTACCGGAGGGAGGGATGCATGAGGACACTCTTGAAAATGTGAAGGAAATACAGGCGGAGGCAACCAGAGAGGAAAAGGCTCTCTGGGAAGAGCAAACAGGCCTATTAGATGAGAATGGCTGTTGGACGGATCTGTCTGAACAACAGCGGTGGTTGTTACCAGATGCCTATGTTTTGCCAGTGCGGTACAAAAGAGGGTGGTGATGGACGGAGCATCAGAACCAATCAAACACTCACACCCAGTCAACAGATCTGGGTTTGATCCATCACCGTTCTTTAGCCCACTCAGCCACCCCAGTTCAGACATGGCCATATGCAAATCAGTCTGACCCTGTGCCTCATGGGAACAGTCCAGCCCGAACTGCCAAGCCATGCCTTCCCTGGACCGGAAACAAGCTTCCTAGGACCGGTTTCTGGCACTTCAGCCATCTTCAGCCAGGCTTGCTTGAATCCAGTGGCAAAGTGAGCAAGGGACTCACGTCTGAACATACCCTGCCAACTTATGGCGAACAAAGCGGTACAAAAGGGGGTGGTGATGGACGGAGCATCAGAACCAATCAAACACTCACACCGAGTCAACAGATCTGGGTTTAATCCATCACCGTTCTTTAGCCCACTCTGCCACCCCAGTTCAGACATGGCCATATGCAAATCAGTCTGACCCTGTGCCTCGTGGGAACAGTCCAGCCCGAACTGCCAAGCCAAGCCATGCCTTCCCTGGACCGGAAACAAGCTTCCTAGGACCGGTTTCTGGCATTTCAGCCGTCTTCAGCCAGGCTTGCTTGAATCCAGTGGCAAAGTGAGCAAGTCCTGCTGTGATGGATCAAACCCACTTTGCCACTGGATTCAAGCAAGCCTGGCTGAAGACGGCTGAAATGCCAGAAACCGGTCCTAGGAAGCTTGTTTTCGGTCCAGGGAAGGCATGGCTGACTGATTTGCATATGGCCATGTCTGAACTGGGGTGGCTGAGTGGGCTAAAGAACGGTGATGGATCAAGCCCAGATCTGTTGACTGGGTGTGAGTGTTTGATTGGTTCTGATGCTCCGTCCATCACCACCCCCTTTTGTACCGCTATGTTTTGCCAGTGGTCACTATGGCTCATGGCCCAGCTCATATTAGTGCAAAAGGTATTTGCAAATTGCTAGCTCCGATATGGCAAAACAAGCACATCCGAAAATATGCAGAGAGGCTCGTCAGGAATTGCATGATTTGTTTGATGCATAACCCAGGTAAGGGCACACCAACACCTGCTGTGAATTTTGCGCCCCCATCTTGCCCCTTCGAGGTGCTCCAAATAGATTATATTCAGATGGAAAGATGCAACAACCTCCGATATGTCCTGGTGGTTGTGTGTGCCTTTAGTAAGTGGATTGAGGCATACCCCCTTAAGGACAACACTGCTATCAGCACTGCTAAGATCCTGTTGAAGGAATTCTTTCCCAGATTTGGAATGCCCAGAAATATCGAGCGACAACGGAAGTCACTTTACAGGAGAAATAATGAAGAAAGTGTGTGTAGGGATGGGGATCAAACAGACGTTCCATGCCGCCAATCACCCCCAGTCAGCGGGTCTTGTTGAACGCCACAATGGGACATTGAAATTGAAATTGGTTAAAATACAGGCTGACACAGGACTGTCTTGGCCGGACGACCTGCCCCTTGCCCTTTTATCCACTAGAGCCACGGCACATACCCGAACTATCTCCTTATGAAATAGTGTTTGGTCGACCAGCTAATGTTTGGGGAGTGCCCCGCCCAAAGAAATATTCTGATATTGAATACCCATTGTTGATTGATTACTTACATGAATTCACCACTAATCTGCGTCTTATTCATCGTCAGGTACAGGTCATCCTGCCACCCAAACCCGAGGGCCCTGGCCACACCATCCAGCCAGGTGATTGGGTCTGCATCCGCAACTTCCAGAGGACCAAGAACCTGGAGCCGAGGTGAAAAGCGCCCCAGCAAGTGTTGTTGGCTACCAGGTCTGCAGTGAAAGTGGCAGTAAGAAAAAATTGGGTACACGCGACGCATTGCAAACGAGTGCCTCTGCCACTGCCATACGACCAGTGGGTCAAGGAGGGCCTGGGAGACGACGAATGTGAACAAGTCCCACGCTTTGTACCCTTCAGTGACGCTAACGTTGCCTGGGCTTCATCTGAGCGAGAGGACGACGAAATCCTGCAAGCTGCTGTTCCTCCGCGTTTGAGGCTGCGGGACACTCAACAGCAGGAGCCTTTGTTTCCTGATCAAACAACGCCCGGGTCCACCAGGTACAATCTTCGACCCAGAAAAAAGGACTGAAGAGACAAAGGTCTCTGCCCTCTACCTCACCTGGCCTGACGCTCGCTTCAGGGCTGTGATATTTGCCGGCGGATATATACGACCGGTACCGGTGCAGCGGACCAGAGTGTGTCAATAGGACTGCTGGAATCACTGTCCGGTGAAGCAACCAACAATCACAGGCAGCAACTAGGGAAGACCGGGTGAGGCATGACAGTGAAAAAAATGAACGATGAAAGCTTAAAGGACAGGAAAATGAAGAAGGGAAAGTACATAAAGATAATACATGGCCGGTACACGATCTGTCTACTTGTACTCATAATTATTTTACTTGTACTGGCCTGCCTCGGGTGGATAACACACGCTGCCCTTGCAGCACCTGAGTCTCCTACCTCTACAGAATCACCTCATCAACATGTGTCATTGTCCCCCCACGTGCAAACAAGAAGGGCAGAATTTTATAACAATACTTTCATTCAGATGTAACAACAGCACCAGCTTGTGGTAAATACAACAAACTGTTGGGTATGTGGGTTGCTGCCCCATACTGCGGGCACAGGGATGCCCCTGATTCCCGCTCCCTTTTTTCGAGCCGGTTCAGCCTACGGATGGTTTACGGTATTCTTTGACGCCTTCTATTCAGGTAAACCATCTACGCGGTCCCCAGGGAAAAATAGTAGCAAGCAAGCATTCACCCACATTTTGGCTACAAAGTGGGCAAATATGAATAGGACTTCACCCAAAAAGGATGAATATGAGAACAACCACGGGTCTTTCTATCCGCTGAGCCTCACCGGCAGTGGAGGGAGACAACGGCTGCCGCCCCTCAGGGACCTCCCTGTCTACCCACATTCTGGACGATACTGCATCGAGAGCAATGGAAAAGTATGGGTGGGGGAGAGTGACTGCACCTACACGCTTCAGCTTAATGGCTCGACTCGCACAGCTCTGGTGGCTTCGCTCAATACCTATTTTGTGTGCGGGAAGAAGGCCTACACCTGGCTGCCCAAGTCATGGGCTGGCACCTGTTATATCGCTTGGTTGCTTCCCCCAACATACACAGCCGATGCAACACACCACATCCAGAAGAGAGGTGTAATTGACCCTGAAGACACGGCTGGCCAAGAATTTGGAGACTGTGCTAAAGGGTTCCTCCCCTTTTGGGGCCCTGTGGTTAATAGTCGCAATATTCGACACCTTACAAGAGTGGTAGAGGTCACCATCAACGTGACTGCCGGTGCTCTCAGTAACATCACTGCTGAGCTTCAAGCGGACCGCCTCATGACTCTGCAGAACCGGATGGTTCTTGACATAGTCCTAGCGGACCGTGGAGGAGTCTGTAAATTGATCAGAACCAGCTGCTGTGTACATATACCTGATAATGCACCGACAGTTTATCAAGCAATCCAGAAGCTCCATAAGATTGTTTCCGACATCCATCAGGATGAGGGTTCATGGTCCCTAATCGGTTGGTTTTGGGGCCTGGTCTCTCAGTGGGGATGGAAGATATTGATTTTCGTTGCCATCATTGCAGCCGCATTCTTTTCTTGCTGCCTCTGTGTTCAATGTATGCCCGCGCTATGTGGCCTCTGTGCCACCTCTTTAACACCCAAGCCAATAAATTCACACCACCAGAATGCCATGATGATGCTTGAGAAGGAGGTCCAGAATATGATGGACATTGACCTAGGTGATGACTGAAAGTTGCCTCTTCATGGCATAAGGAGGGATTGTTGAACTATGCTTAAAATGGCCACGGAGACTCCATTTCGTGTTGCCATGCTCTCGGCAACCTGGTGAAGGATTGCTTTCTATGTCCCTGTTAGAACTTGCTTAACCCTCCTTGCTCCTTGCGGTTGAGCCGATTCCAGAAGCTGCTTGTGTACCTCCCCCCCCCCGGTTGTGCCAGAGACTTAGCCACATCCTGTCCACTGTTGGTAACTCAGCCCCTTACACCATCAGCTGTACTCCGTGACCAAGCCATCTGGGCGCTGAAGCAAGAGGCTGTGAACATTGTGCAATCAGAGACCGACGCTCTCTGGCCACGATTACTCCACCTGAGACCGATGAGGAACTTGTTGGATGTGTAAAGGGTGTGGCTAGTGCTATAATTATGTGTGCGCTGCGATTGAAGCAGCAGTCTCCGTAGAATTGTCTTTGTACCATTCTGGGACCCTGTCCTTAGCTCGAGCTCATAAATTAAAAAATGTACTTTCCTCCACAGCTAAGTTGTCCTGGTCTCTTTGGTATTGCATGAGTAATCAAGGTGAACCCGTAGATTCTAGGTGTCCCCTGCACCGCTGGCTTTGACCCTCCAGTCGGAAGGGGTCTCTAAAAGCCGGTTCTACACTAGTTCCATTGGGACATCACGTGTGTAAGAAAATAAGTTACTTATCTGTAACTGCAGTTCTCCAGTATTGGTATCTTTCATAGATTCACTTGCTTTAATAATTCCCCGTGTTCAAAGTGGGAGTTCCACGGTACCATAACAAAGGGGTATGTATCACTATCATAGACTATAATGACAATGAAAAAGTCAGTTTAATAGCCTATCTATGTCCTTTTTTTTTTTTAAAGGACCAAACTTGAACTATAATCAATCAGGGACCCGCACCCTCTGGAACAATCCCAACAGAGGCTGAGTCCCTCAGATTTCCATGCACAAGTGGGAATAAATAAACCAGAGCTATAAGGGGAGCCTCTCAGGGGAAGAGGGTGGGTCGCATGTGAATCTATAAAAGACACCAAAACTGGATAACTGCAGTTACAGGTAAGTAACTTATTTTCTTATCCAACATTGGATCTTTCATAGATCCACATGCTTGAAAAAGAATAGCAAGCAGTTGCTGTATTTGTATATCTTATAGCATTAGTGAAAATAGCTGATGGTGGGTAGAAAATATAAACATTACATTCATATGCAATTTAATAATAATATAATGATATATATATATATATATATATATATATATATATTGTTAGACCTGGCACCTTGGCGTGAGTTTCCCTTCCACATTTTTGATGGTGTGCCTCAACTGTTTTGCTGGTGTTGTCCGCTCAGGGCACTGCGCCACGGCTAATCCGTGCCGCAGTGCAAGTGCTCCCTAGGTAAAGTGTACCTGTAATTGATGTTCATGATTGGTTTATTGGATTTACTGTCAGTCCCCAGTAAAGTGCACCAGGGGTGCCAGGGCTTGTGAATGCCAATGCTGCTGGTGGGCTCGCAGCGCTGGTTGCGCCACCCACAGAAAGCGGCCTTGTAAAATGTGTCCTGGGTCTGCCACTGCAGACCCCGCGTGCAGTCTTGTACTGTCCTGCCGGCTGGGCAAGTGCCCACACTTGCCAGCCTCCAGAACCTTCCCTTAGCCTCATGTTAGTCACCCCTATGGTAGGCCCGCGGGCAGGGTGCGTTGTAGGTGTAAGGTAGGACAAGCCCTGGTTGTGTGGCCTGTCCTAGTAGTGAATTACTGCCATATTCGTAGTTCACTATTGCAAGGCTACCTGTTCCCATTAGGCCAGATGAGCTGCTGGAATTATTACATTCTATAATCCCAGCAGGCTCAGGGAACATGGTAGAGAGATATGTTTAGTATGCCTGAACTCGGGATGATAAAATACTTCTTGTAGCCAAGTTTATTTTACTATCCTGGGTTTGTAAATACGACTTTTAGAAAGTCAGTATTTACTCGCTTAATCATTTCAACCGCCTCTGCTGTGCGTGTATCTGACTGTCTGGGCTATGCGAGTGACAGGGCTGGGGGATGACAGGTGGTGAATGGCAGGAGGACACCTTGGTGGGAGTGCCCCTTGGACTCTGAATAGGGCAGTGCTCCACGACCACAATGCTGGCTCCGCCCCCTGGGGAGCGACTGATGACTCAGCCTGCCCCTGGCCAGGACGGGCGAAGCGCTGTCCACAAGGTGCTCCTGAAAGTACTTGTCCACTGAATGCCGGCTCCACCTCCTGTGGAGCGGCCGATGTGCCTGCCCCTCACACTGAAAGCAGAAGTCAGAATACCCCCAACAAAGTGCTCAGGACTGAGAACGGTTATGCGAAGGCCCCCCTGGCCTGAGAGAACAAAAGCAATGTGGTATAAAAGTAGGAGCCTAGCTCCTAAGAAATCAGAATCCTGTTTACCACGAAGGACCTCTGCCTGACTAGGAGGAGAAGAAGACGCTGGAAGGACTGGCCTGCTGCTTGCCTTGCTGAGAAAGGAGAGGAAAATACTTGCTGAAAAGACTTTGCTGCTTTGTGCTTGAACATTCTCCAATCAATCAATCAATCAATCATGGAATTTATATCGCGCACTACTCACCCGGAAGGGTCTCAAGGCGCTTGGGGAAGGGGGTCTGCTACTGCTCGAACAGCCAGGTCTTGAGCTGTTTCCTGAAGGCCAGGTGGTCCTGGGTCAGCCGCAGGTGGACGGGTAGGGAGTTCCAAGTCTTAGCCGCCAGGTAGGAGAAGGATCTTCCTCCGGCGGTGGCTCTCTGGATGCGAGGGACAACGGCGAGGGCGAGGTTCGCGGAACGTAGCTGGCGGGTGGGCGTGTAGAAGGTGAGGCGGTCATTGAGGTACCCTGGGCCCAGGTCGTTGAGGGATTTGTGTGCGTGGGTGAGGAGTCTGAACGTGATCCTCTTGTTGACAGGGAGCCAGTGCAGGTCTCTCAGGTGGCACGAGATGTGGCTGCGTCGGGGGACGTCCAGGATGAGTCGGGCGGAGGCGTTCTGGATACGCTGAAGTCTTTTCTGAAGCTTGGCTGTTGTACCGGCGTAGAGGGTGTTTCCGTAGTCTAGTCTGCTGGTGACGAGAGCCTGGGTGACCGTCTTCCTGGTCTCGGTCGGGATCCATCGGAAGATCTTCCGGAGCATGCGGAGGTTGTGGAAGCAAGCTGAGGAGACGGCGTTGACTTGTCTGGCCATCGATA
The DNA here is from genome assembly GCF_964204655.1 of Triturus cristatus. NCBI lineage: Eukaryota > Metazoa > Chordata > Amphibia > Caudata > Salamandridae > Triturus > Triturus cristatus. The sequence goes on from NC_140592.1 coordinate 1,190,904,873, forward strand.
GGGAGGAGTCCAGGATGACGCCCAAGTTGCGTGCGTGGTCCGTTGGTTTGGGTGCGGTGCCTAGTGCCGGAGGCCACCAGGAGTCGTCCCATGCGGAGGGCGATGGTCCCAGGATGAGGACTTCTGTCTTGTCCGTGTTCAATTTCAGGCGGCTGATGTTCATCCATTCAGCGACGTCTGTCATCCCTTCGTGTAGGCTGGCTTTGGCGGTGTCGGGGTCTCTGGAGAGGGAGAGAATCAGCTGGGTGTCATCGGCGTAGGAAATGATGTTGAGGTTGTGTTGGCGTGCGATGGCAGCGAGGGGTTTCATGTAGATGTTGAAGAGAGTGAGGCTGAGCGACGATCCTTGCGGGACGCCGCAGATGACTTCGGTGGCCTCGGAGCGGAACGGAGGGTGGCGTACTCTCTGTGTTCTGCCGGAGAGGTATGAGATGATCCATTCCAGAGCCTTCCCTTGGATGCCGGTGTCGTTGAGGCACTGGACTAGTGTGCGGTGGCAGACAGTGTCAAATGCTGCGGAGAGGTCTAGGAGGATGAGTGCCGCTGTTTCACCGTTGTCGAGTAGGGCTCGGATGTCGTCGGTGGCTGCGATGATGGCGGTCTCGGTGCTGTGGTTGGCTCTGAATCCGGACTGCGATGGGTCGAGGGATCCGTTCGTCTCGAGGAAGGCTGCCAGTTGCTTGTTGACGACCTTCTCGATGACTTTGGCAGGGAAAGGAAGGAGCGAGATGGGGCGGAAGTTCTTGAGGTCGGTCGGGTCCGCTGTTGGTTTCTTCAGCAGAGCGCTGAGCTCGGCGTGCTTCCAGCTCTCCGGGAAGGTGGCTGTGTTGAAGGAGGTGTTGATGATGTCTCGGAGGTGGGGTGCAATGGTAGAGGCGGCCTTGTTGAAGACATGATGGGGGCACGGGTCGGTCGGAGATCCGGAGTGGATGGTGTTCATCATGCGTGACGTGTCTTCGGGGGTCACCTCGGTCCATGTCTGGAGGGTGGCGGCGGGGTGCGTAGGTTCGACCGATGGGTGCGGGGGTGGAATGCCGAAGCTGTTGTGGATGTCGGCGATCTTGCGATGGAAGTACGAGGCGAGGGAGTCGCAGAGGTCCTGTGAGGGAGTGATGTCGTTGTTGCCGGTGCTGGGGTTGGAGAACTCCTTGACGATGTTGAAGAGCTCCTTGCTGTCATGGCCGTTCTTGTCTAGTCGTTCCTTCAGAGATTTCTTCTTGGTGGTGCGGATGATCTGGTGATGTGTGCGAGTGGCGAGTTTGAGTGCGGTCATGTTGTCGGCGGTCTTGTTGAGGAGCCAGGCCTTCTCGAAGGTGCGGCAGGCCTTCTTGGAGTCCTTAAGTTCATCGGTGAACCAGGGGGCCTTCTTGCTTCTGGGCCTGGTGAGTGGGTTCTTCAATGGGACGAGGTCGTCGGCACAGGAGGTCAGCCACTGCGTGAGGTCGAGGGCTGCTGTGTTAGGGTCCGTAGTCCTGACAGGTGGGCTCTGGCTGAGGGAGGTGGCGATCTGGTCGGCGGTGATCTTGCTCCAGTTTCTGTGGGGAACCTGCTTCGGGTGATGGTGGACCGTGTTCTTTCTGAAGCTGAAGTGGACGCAGCTGTGGTCAGTCCAGTGAAGTCCGGTGGAGTGGCTGAAGGTGACGTGTTTGCTGGATGAGAAGAGGGGGTCGAGCGTGTGGCCGGCGTAGTGGGTGGGGGTGTTGACCAGTTGCTGGAGTCCGAGGTTGGCAAGGTTGTCCAGCAGGGCGGTGGTGTTGCGGTCATTGTTGTTCTCCAGGTGGAAGTTGAGGTCCCCGAGGAGGATGTAGTCGGCGGAGGGGAGGGCGTGAGGGCTGATGAAGTCCGTGATGTCCTCGCAGAATTGTGCGCGTGGTCCCGGGGGTCTGTAGATGAGGGTGCCTCTGAGGGTAGTCTTGGGGTTGGTGTGGATCTGGAAGTGCAGGTATTCGGCGGCGTTGAATGCGTCGATGGAGTCAGTCGAGATGCGAATGGTGCTCTTGTGTACGATGGCGATACCTCCTCTGGTCTGGTTGACGCGATCCTTCCTGATGATCTTGTAGCCGTCCGGGATGGCTATGGCGATGTCAGGGGCTGAAGAGTCGTTCATCCAGGTTTCCGTGAGGAAGGCGACGTCTGGAGATGCTGTGTCGAGGAGGTTCCAGAGTTCCACGGCATGTCTGTGGACGGAGCGGGTGTTGAGCAAGATGCACTTGAGGTGGTTGCTGTTGTTCGTCCTGATGGGTGCGGTGCCGGGTCGGAGGCAGGAGAAGTTGCAGGATCGGCAGGCGAAGGGTCCATGGGTGCGTCGCGGGGATGCTCGGTAGCACCCGGGGGCTCGGGCGGTGTTGAGTGCGATGAGTGTGGCGGCATCGTAGGTCCTGCGGGGGGGCTGGCGGACGCGGGGGCCAGGGGGTCTGGCGCTGGGCGCGGTCCAGGCGCGGACGGGCGCAGACGGGCTTACCTTTGGCGCTCAATCGGCGCTCCCGCTGCGCGCGTCCGCTGCGCGGTCGCTGAGGGGGCGTCATAAGTAGGTAGCCGGGTGGGAGGGTCGGCTGGGAGGCGGGAGGCTGGGCGACCAATGGGAGGCGAGGGGAGGCGGGTCTGGGGTCAGCGGCGGGAGGAGCGACTCACCAGGGGCAGCGGCGGCGGGAAAAGGCGCCATGAAGCTTAGCGTCCGACGGGGAGCAGGAGGTGTTCCCCACCTGAGGGAGAGAGGCAGCGGCAGCAGGCAGCAGGCGGCGGCAGGCAGCAGGCGGCGTCAGAGCGGAGCAGAGGTAAGGAGCGACCAACTGTGAGGGCACAGTGGGTCACACTGACCGGTCCCCCGTGGTCCCCTTAAGTAGGTAGCCGGGTGGGAGGGTCGGCTGGGAGACCAATGGGAGGCGAGGGGAGGCGGGTCTGGGGTCAGCGGCGGGAGGAGCGACTCACCAGGGGCAGCGGCGGCGGGAAAAGGCGCCAAGAAGCTTAGCGTCCGGCGGGGAGCAGGAGGTGTTCCCCACCTGAGGGAGAGAGGCAGCGGCAGCAGGCAGCAGATGGCGGCAGGCAGCAGGCGGCGTCAGAGCGGAGCAGAGGTAAGGAGCGACCGACTGTGAGGGCACAGTGGCTCAAGGGCTCCAAGGGCTTGATCTGAGCTTGCCCCCTGAACTGAACCCCAGGACCAGTGGGTTCTCTGTGCTTTTGCTCGTCCTCCAATTCGAGCCGTGTGTGCATCCCGCTGGAAAGAAACTGCACCCCTCATCGCCCCTCCTAGGGCCGTGACACTCAGGAGCTTGCCTGCCTCAACCCCGTGAGAGCCCCGCTCCGTCCGGAGCCGCTCTCTGTCCCCGGGCTAGGTTGCCTGCACCCCTGTCACCGCCTGCCACTGGAGCGCGCTGAAAGCGCTGTCACCCCTCCCGCCGGAATCCTTCCAACGATCGTGATCTTCGCCGGGTCACCAGCTGCACGGACCGTGCCCTGTGACCCCACTTCGTTATCCTTGGAACACCCCCAGGCCGCGCCGCCCCCGCTGTGGAGACCCCCATGCACCGCCGTGCTAAGGGTCGCTGGCCGCGCCTGCCTACCTGCCGACACCCGCTGATTGAGGACCCAAGAACACTTCCCAAGCTGAGAGTCGCACCGACCTGTGCCGACTCTCCACATGACTAAAGGAGTTCCAGTATCGGGTTCGGGGCCCGCACCGCCTTATTTCCCCGTTATCCTCACCGCACCGCACGCCCGTCTCACCTCCCGCCGCCCCGGAGCTGCCGGGAAGAGCTGTGCACGGCGCAGGCGCGCCCACGACAGATGCGTGAGCCGCGGTAGGCCTGAAGGAAATCAATACTGGAATCCCTCAAGTGACATTGGTAAAAGACTAAAGAAGTACCCGCTTAAAGAACTGCTTGCCTGCTTTATAACCTGGTGGCATCCAAACAACGTTACTAGTCTTGTGATAAGTCTGCATATTGAGATAACTATTTTTATATAAAGGAGCGTATTTTCACATACCTAAGCCTGGTGTCCGTTTCTGGGGGGATTGATGTGTTTACTGTGTGTGTGATTATAATTGCTTAACCAACAACGCCTGAAGAATCGCCTTGGCTGCTCACGCCACGCACCTAGAGGGTGAGCAAGGGTCATTCCAAAAGGGGTTATCCTTTGCCCTGACGTGGAGGAGAGGGTCCCTGCTTGACACAAGGACATCCTTGCGCCAATCAGAGATCCCCGAGTCTAACATTGTTGGCAGCGGCTGGGATTTCGGATTTGCATTTGTAATTTGCATACAGTGAATTATTAATCACCAGATAGTGAGAGCAGACCAAGCAACGCAGCCACAGGTTTTCATTTTTGAACTGTTGAGACATCGACCATTGCTTCAGCCATGCCTGGCTCACTCCCTGCTGGAAGAGCACTCTCTGTGATTTCTGGAATAGATTAGGTGGATTGGGAGGGACTGGAGGGATACTCAGTAGAGCAATTGAAAGGCTACAGTGTAAAACTCCGAGTTCCCCATGCTGGATTCAAGAGGAAGGTCCAGTACACCAAGGCGTTGAGAGCCTGGAAGGAGTCAAGAGACCCACAGAATGCGGGGGACATCGTTCCACCCGACAACCTTGGGGAGCCCAGCAGAGTCCTGTCGCCAGAGGAGCTGGCAGACAGGGCAGCAGACAGGGCGCATGCAATGGAGATGGCAAAGTTGGCAGGACAAATGGAAATGGAAAAGCAGAAGTTGGCCTTAGAGGCACAACAACACCAAATGGATCATGATATAAGATTGAAGGAGTTGGAGCTGAAGGCGAAAAGTTTGGACACCGCTCCTTCTGGTGGCAGCACTCCGCCGGTGCAGGTAGAGTCCAAGGTGTACATCCCCAAAGATGTAGTAAAGGAGTATTTTAGAAAGGATGACATAGGGCAGTGGTTTAGAGCCTATGAGGTGGCCATGTCTTCACACCGGGTCCCTGAGAAAGACTGGGGAGCGGGGTTGTGGGGAAGGTTCCTTGCTGAAGGGCGTGACACACTGTTAGATTTACCCTTAGATCTCCAAGCCTCATACCCCCATATGAAGGAAGCTTTAATGACCAGGTATGGGTTAACTCCTGAGCTATATAGACAGAGGTTCAGGGAGACTAAGAAGATCCCTGAGAGTACGTATGTGGAGTATGTAACTTTTTTCTGCAGAGCACTGGATGGTTGGGTGAAGGGTAGCAAGGTGAGTGATTATCAAGGGTTGCTTGATTTAATTGCATGGGAGCACTTGTCCAGTCAATGTTTTCCTGAGCTACGCCAGCACCTGATTGATAGCAAGCTGTCCAACCCGAGGAAGCTTGCTGAGGAGGCGGACCGCTGGCTCAGCACCAGGGTCCACAAGGGTCAAGTGGGAGACTCCGCCAAAGGTGGGCAGGATCCCCAGCAGAAGAGTGGGGGGGACAGGGGTAAACAGAAGGGGTTCCAAAAAGGCCCCCAAAGTAATTCCCAAGGGAACCAGCAGAAGGGTTCTCAGCCTCCCCCACCCCCGCAGCAGAACGGGGCCCCGACAGGTAGGCCTGTTCCAAAGGGGCCCTTCAATTGTTACAGGTGTGGTGACCCGGGTCACATTGCCTCTGATCCTAAGTGTCGCCTGTTTGGTAAGACAGCACCCACTGGTGCTCCACCCCGGCAAGTAGCTCATGTTAATTTTGGGGAGGAGGTAGCAGTCCAGGGGGGTGGGGGTCCTGCGCATATGACCCTAGTCTCGCTAGGAGACAGTGAGATGGTCCCTGAAACCTACTTACCCTCTAACACTAAGAAATATGGGCAAGTCGTGACCATCAATGAAAAGAAGGTTGAGGCTCTTAGAGATACAGGAGCCAGCGTGACCTCGGTGAGGCAACACCTGGTGTCTCAAGAGCAGATTGTACCCAATGCCTACTGTAGGGTTGTCAATGCTGACAACATAGAGAGTCGTTGTCCAATGGCTCAAGTTCCCTTTGAGTGGGGGGAGGTCTCTGGTACTCTACAAGTCGCTGTGAGAACTGACATGCCTGTAGACTCTCTGCTAGGGAACGACCTGGAGAGCTCCCCTTGGGAAAAGGTGGAGAAGACCACGCATCTGAGGATGGTGGGTCTACCCGACTGGGCGTGCGTGACCAACCGGTCCATGGCAGCCAGTAGGGGTGTTGAGAGGGTCCTGGAGCCTGAGGGAGAGGTCCAGGAACCGGCCTTAGGGAGAAGGCGCAGGAGGCGCGGGAAACCGGCCCCCGAAGTTCCCACGGCCCAGGAGGAAGCAGACCCTGAGGGGGATGCTCTGGAGCCTACCGGGGAACAGATCGCCGAACTTAGAGACCTGCCTGAGCTGACCCATTGGCAGCAAGGAGGAGGTCCCTCCAGGGAGGAATTCTGCAGGGAGCAGAAAGAATGCCCTTCTCTCATGGGTATGCGGCAGCAGGCTGCAGACCAGGCCAATGGTGTTCAGGCCAAGACACACTACGTGTACTGGGAAAGTGACCTCCTGTATTCGGAGCCTAAGGCTGCTGAACCTGGGTCAGCCCGTGTGCTGGTGGTACCCCAGAAGTTCAGAACCTTCCTACTGGGGCTGGCTCATGATGTGCCTTTAGCAGGACATTTGGGGATGGACAAGACCTATGACAGGCTTGTCACCCACTTTTACTGGCCCCAAATGCACAAGAATTCAGATTCCTACTACCGAACCTGTCAGACTTGCCAGGCAAGTGGTAAGAGTGAAGGGAAGCACAAGGCTCCTCTGCAGCCCTTCCCCGTGGTCGGTACGCCATTCCAGCGAGTGGGTATTGATATTGTGGGGCCTCTGGACCCCAAGACAGCCCTGGGCAACAGGTTCATCCTGGTCTTGGTGGACCATGCCACCCGGTACCCTGAAGCCATCCCTCTGAGGACAGTGACGGCCCCCGTGGTGGGACGAGCACTGATGGGAATTTTCTCCCGAGTGGGATTCCCTCTAGAGGTGGTGAGCGACAGGGGGACCAATTTCATATCCACATATATGAAATCTCTGTGGAAGGAGTGTGGGGTAACTTACAAGTTCACCACTCCTTACCACCCCCAAGGAAATGGGTTGGTTGAGAGATTCAACCGAACCCTCAAAGGCATGATGATGGGCCTAGACGGTCCAATGAGGCGTAAAGTGGGACGTCCTCTTGCCATGCCTGCTATTTGCTTACCGAGAGGTGCCACAGAAGTCTCTAGGGTTCAGCCCCTTTGAGCTTCTGTATGGTCACCCGGTAAGAGGACCTCTGAGTTTGGTAAAGGAAGGCTGGGAGCAATCTCCCAGGAAACCTCTCCAGAATGTATACAGTTACATGCTGGCCTTCAGAAACCAGACTAGGCGTTTCAGGCAACTTGCTGAGGCAAATCTGGAAGCCAGCCAGGAGGAGATGAAGCGGTGGTACGACCGGAATGCCACTCTGGTAGAGCTTCAACCTGGACAAAAGGTGTGGGTCTTGGCCCCAGTGGAGCCTTGTGCACTTCAGGATAAGTGGACAGGTCCATTTGAGGTTGTGGAGCGCAAAAGTCCTATCACCTACTTGGTGGACATGCAGTCTCCCAGGAACCCTTTGAGGGTCCTACATGTTAACCGCCTTAAGCCCCACTTAGAGAGGACCGAAGTGGGCATGCTGCTGGCCACTGATGATGGAATGGAGGAGGAGACTGAGCCTCTTCCTGACCTCTTAGTAGCCTCTGAGAAAGATGGGTCAGTGGATGGAGTTAACCTCTCACCCACCCTGACGCCTGAACAACAGGAAGATTGCCGCCACTTGCTGGGGCAGTTTCCAGATAGGTTCTCCCTGGTTCCTGGTGTCACAGATTGGTGCGTCCATGATGTGGACACAGGAGACAGCTTACCTGTGAAGCACAAGGCTTACAGGGTAACTGACAGGGTCAGAGCTTGCATCAAGGAGGAGGTCTCCAAAATGCTTGCGTTAGGGGTGGTTGAGTCCTCCAGCAGTCCTTGGTCCAGCCCCGTGGTCTTGGTCCCCAAAGCTGCTGCGCCGGGAGCCACACCTGAACTCCGGTTCTGTGTGGACTACAGAGGACTCAATTCAGTAACTAAGACTGACGCGCACCCCATCCCCAGAGCTGATGAGCTCATTGATCGGCTGGGGGCTGCCCGGTTCCTCAGCACATTTGATTTAACGTCTGGGTACTGGCAGATCGCCTTGACCGATGGGGCCAAAGAGAGGTCAGCATTCTCTACACCAGATGGGCACTTCCAGTTCCGGGTCATGCCATTTGGAATGAAGAATGCCCCTGCCACCTTTCAGAGGTTGGTCAACCAGGTACTGGTTGGGCTGGATGCGTTCAGTGCCGCCTACCTGGATGACATCGCAGTGTTCAGTGCCACCTGGCCCGAACACCTGCGCCACCTCTGGGAAGTGTTGATGGCTCTGCGCCGAGCAGGCCTCACGATCAAGGCAAGCAAGTGCCAGATCGGGCAGGGTTCCGTGTTGTACTTGGGACACCAAGTGGGGAGTGGCAAGGTGGTACCCTTGCAACCCAAAATTGAGACCATCCTGGCTTGGGAACCCCCCCAAGACGCAGACCGCAGTGAGGGCCTTCCTGGGGCTCACTGGGTACTACAGGTGGTTTGTCAAGGGCTTTGGAACGATTGTTGCCCCCTTGACAGAGCTGACTTCCAAGAAGCAGCCCAGGAACGTGATCTGGACTGACACCTGTCAGAAAGCTTTCGACACCCTGAAGACTGCCATGTGCACGGCACCCGTGCTCTTGGCCCCTGACTTCTCCAAGGAATTCCTAGTGCAGACAGACGCTTCAGAGCATGGTGTAGGGGCTGTTCTCTCACAGATGACTGAGGAGGGCTGGGACCAACCCGTAGCCTTCATCAGTAGGAGGTTACTTCCACGGGAAAGTAGGTGGAGTGCAATTGAGCGAGAAGCATTTGCTGTGGTCTGGGCGCTGAAGAAGCTAAGACCCTACTTGTTTGGGTCTCACTTCCGGGTTCAGACGGACCACAGGCCCCTCAGATGGTTGATGCAAATGAGGGGTGAGAACCCAAAGCTGTTGAGGTGGTCCATCTCCCTACAGGGTATGGACTTTACGGTGGAACACCGTCCTGGCACAGATCACGCCAACGCTGACGGTCTGTCCAGGTATTTCCGCCTTAGTGACGAGGAACCCCCTGGGCAAGGGTAGTTCTCCCCACATTTCAGCTGGAGGGGACACGTGTTAGACCTGGCACCTTGGCGTGAGTTTCCCTTCCACATTTTTGATGGTGTGCCTCAACTGTTTTGCTGGTGCTGTCCGCTCAGGGCACTGCGCCACGGCTAATCCGTGCCGCAGTGCAAGTGCTCCCTAGGTAAAGTGTACCTGTAATTGATGTTCATGATTGGTTTATTGGATTTACTGTCAGTCCCCAGTAAAGTGCACCAGGGGTGCCAGGGCTTGTGAATGCCAATGCTGCTGGTGGGCTCGCAGCGCTGGTTGCGCCACCCACAGAAAGCGGCCTTGTAAAATGTGTCCTGGGTCTGCCACTGCAGACCCCGCGTGCAGTCTCGTACTGTCCTGCCGGCTGGGCAAGTGCCCACACTTGCCAGCCTCCAGAACCTTCCCTTAGCCTCATGTTAGTCACCCCTATGGTAGGCCCGCGGGCAGGGTGCGTTGTAGGTGTAAGGTAGGACAAGCCCTGGTTGTGTGGCCTGTCCTAGTAGTGAATTACCGCCATATTCGTAGTTCACTATTGCAAGGCTACCTGTTCCCATTAGGCCAGATGAGCTGCTGGAATTATTACATTCTATAATCCCAGCAGGCTCAGGGAACATGGTAGAGAGATATGTTTAGTATGCCTGAACTCGGGATGATAAAATACTTCTTGTAGCCAAGTTTATTTTACTATCCTGGGTTTGTAAATACGACTTTTAGAAAGTCAGTATTTACTCGCTTAATCATTTCAGCCGCCTCTGCTGTGCGTGTATCTGACTGTCTGGGCTATGCGAGTGACAGGGCTGGGGGATGACAGGTGGTGAATGGCAGGAGGACACCTTGGTGGGAGGTGGGAGTGCCCCTTGGACTCTGAATAGGGCAGTGCTCCACGACCACAATGCTGGCTCCGCCCCCCGGGGAGCGACTGATGACTCAGCCTGCCCCTGGCCAGGACGGGCGAAGCGCTGTCCACAAGGTGCTCCTGAAAGTACTTGTCCCCTGAATGCCGGCTCCACCTCCTGTGGAGTGGCTGATGTGCCTGCCCCTCACACTGAAAGCAGAAGTCAGAATACCACCAACAAAGTGCTCAGGACTGAGAACGGTTATGCGAAGGCCCCCCTGGCCTGAGAGAACAAAAGAAATGTGGTATAAAAGTAGGAGCCTAGCTCCTAAGAAATCAGAATCCTGTTTACCACGAAGGACCTCTGCCTGACTAGGAGGAGAAGAAGACGCTGGAAGGACTGGCCTGCTGCTTGCCTTGCTGAGAAAGGAGAGGAAAAGACTTGCTGAAAAGACTTTGCTGCTTTGTGCTTGAACATTCTCCAAGGGCTTGATCTGAGCTTGCCCCCTGAACTGAACCCCAGGACCAGTGGGTTCTCTGTGCTTTTGCTCGTCCTCCAATTCGAGCCGTGTGTGCATCCCGCTGGAAAGAGACTGCGCCCCTCATCGCCCCTCCTAGGGCCGTGACACTCAGGAGCTTGCCTGCCTCAACCCCATGAGAGCCCCGCTCCGTCCGGAGCCGCTCTCTGTCCCCGGGCTAGGTTGCCTGCACCCCTGTCACCACCTGCCACTGGAGCGCGCTGAAAGCGCTGTCACCCCTCCCGCCGGAATCCTTCCAACGATCGTGATCTTCGCCGGGTCACCAGCTGCACGGACCGTGCCCTGTGACCCCGCTTCGTTATCCTTGGAACACCCCCAGGCCGCGCCGCCCCCGCTGTGGAGACCCCCCTGCACCGCCGTGCTAAGGGTCGCTGGCCGCGCCTGCCTACCTGCCCACACCCGCTGATTGAGGACCCAAGAACACTTCCCAAGCTGAGAGTCGCACCGACCTGTGCCGACTCTCCACATCACTAAAGGAGTTCCAGTATCGGGCTCGGGGCCTGCACCGCCTTATTTCCCCGTTATCCTCACCGCACTGCACGCCCGTCTCACCTCCCGCCGCCCCGGAGCTGCCGGGAAGAGCTGTGCACGGCGCAGGCGCGCCCACGACAGATGCGTGAGCCGCGGTAGGCCTGAAGGAAATCAAGACTGGAATCCCTCAAGTGACATTGGTAAAAGACTAAAGAAGTACCCGCTTAAAGAACTGCTTGCCTGCTTTATAACCTGGTGGCATCCAAACAACGTTACTAGTCTTGTGATAAGTCTGCATATTGAGATAACTATTTTTATATAAAGGAGCGTATTTTCACATACCTAAGCCTGGTGTCCGTTTCTGGGGGGATTGATGTGTTTACTGTGTGTGTGATTATAATTGCTTAACCAACAACGCCTGAAGAATCGCCTTGGCTGCTCACGCCACGCACCTAGAGGGTGAGCAAGGGTCATTCCAAAAGGGGTTATCCTTTGCCCTGACGTGGAGGAGAGGGTCCCTGCTTGACACAAGGACATCCTTGCGCCAATCAGAGATCCCCGAGTCTAACATATATATATTTTTTTCCCCCCAACAAATCTTCTTCATCCATACACAAAGAAGAGGGCCGCACACAGGCACCACAAGGAAATCAAGCGTTTTAACTAATCACTAAGAAATGGCAGGCTCATTTAGATCTTTGCCAGTCAGAATTAGAAGACACCACTTTCATCTTGATGAGAACCTTTGGGATTAAAGGTATCAGGGGGAAAAGGTAGGCGTAGATCCCGGACCATCTGTCGAAAGGTATTCCACCAAGATCCTGGATGGGGATGCCAACTTGCACAGAACTGGCCTTTGCGGTTTTCGTTGGTTGCAAAGAGATGAACAATTGTTACTTACCTGTAAACAGGTGGTTCTCCAGTATTGGTGTCTTTCATAGATTCACATGCTTGAATATTCCCCGTCGTCGGAGTGGGAGTCCCACGGTAAATAATATAGCAATATATACAGCCATAATATATATATATATATACATAAGTAATCATATAAAACAGAGATATAAGTAAGTAATAACATCAAGAATGTCCCTATATGAAATTTCCATAGAGATACATGGAAAGAGAAAAAAGACATTCGTAGTCTATCTCTGTCATTATGTTAGTCCGAACTCCGGCCAATCAGGCGCCAGCTCCTCTCTAGAACCTTCTCCTCAGAGCTCCTCACCTCAGATTTTCGTAGCACCATAGTGACTCAGAGTGTATGAGGAGAAGAGAGCCTCTGAAGGGAGGAGGGAGGGTCGCATGTGAATCTATGAAAGACACCAATACTGGAGAACCACCTGTTTACAGGTAAGTAACAATTGTTCTTCTCCAGTATTGGGGTGTCTTTCATAGATTCACATGCTTGAATATAGAATAGCTAGCAGTAACAATATCATTGTTTCCATGATCACACAGCTTCGAAATTGTAATGACAATCAATCTTCTTATGCATATGACAGTACTGAATAACTAACAGTATAAATGCATCATTATGTCAATTATAAATGGAAACAATATGGAGGAGGGAAGGAAGAGGCTCATCTTATTTAAAAAGATTGCGAAGCACTGCCTGCCCAACTGCAGCATCCTCCTCGTTTAAAGTTGTCAAGCAATAGTGTCTTGTAAACGTGTGTCTGCTCGACCACGTAGCTGCTCTGCAGCTCTGATGCAAAGGCACTCCAGCAAATAAAGCAGTTGAGGAAGACATTGCTCTGGTGGAGTGAGCCCTCACTGGTGACTGCAATGGCTTGTTTGCCTTTTGATGGCAGAAGACGATGGCAGCTGAAACTTAACGTGCAATAGTTGGTTTCGTCACTGGACGACCTTTGTGAAAGCGTCCATAAACTATGAATAGTTGATCAATCCTTCGTAAAGCAGCCGTTCTGCTGATGTAGAATGTTAAACCTAGTTTCACATCCAGGGAATGTAATCTCTGCTCCGTAGGAGTTTGCGGATAGCAAAGAAAGTTCTTAAAATCACTGGTTCGTTAATATGACAGTCTGAAGGCACCTTCAGCAAGAAATTTGGATCTGTACGCACTACTACAGAATCTGGTTTGAACTGTAGGAAAAAGGTGGATTTATTGTAAATGCATGAATGTCACGGACGCAACGTGAAGACGTTAGCGCCCGAAGAAAAGCCACCTTCCATGTTAGAAACTACAACTCGACCTTGTGAATCGGTTCGTACGGTGGTCTCATTAGTTGAGCCAATACGATGTTCAGATGCCACAATGGAGGAGATTTACAAAATAACCCCTAGACGAATTGATGGATAATCCTTGAAGAAACAAAAGGGAAGTTGAACCGTCCTGACGGAAACGGAAAATTGCCGCCAGAAAAAACCCCTAAAGGTTGCATGAGAGAAACCCGGAGTTAGCTAAATGCAAGAAGAACGGTAAAAATTGTTCTGGTGTGGAGTGAAAACGGGTGCACCCCATTAGATGCACACCAGTGGGGAACACTTTTCCACTTTAATTTGTACGTTTTCACCGTAGAAGGAGCCCTCGCCTGAGCTAAAATGTCTCTACAGTCCTGTGGAGTATCCAAATGGGCAAATTCACAGTGCTCAGGTTCCAAGCTGATAAGCTCAGTGAGGAGGGATTCGGATGACCAATTTTCCCCTTGTCCATCGTGAGTAGATCTGCACGAGGCTGTAGAATGATTGGTTCGGATTGAGACAATAGGAGTAGTTCTGAGAACCATGCCTGCCGAGGCCAACGGGGGGCTATAGAAGTAGATGGCAAGGTTGCCTCCGCATCTACCACAGAAACTCGAGGTACGAGTGGGATTGGGGGAAGAAAAAACGTAGTCAAACAGATCGTACCAGTCCATCAAAAGGCATTGCCCAGAGATCTTTTGTGGGGAAGCCAGCTTGCGTAATCACGGCATTTCCGGTTCTCTAGTGTGGCAAAGAGATCCAGCTGTGGGCGACCCCATCGTTGAAATATCCTCTCTAGAGTTGGTTGATGCAACTCCCATTCATGGGTCGATGAGGAGGACCCGCTCAGGGAATCCGCCAGGATATTGGATACCCCCGGTCGATTAACTGCTGCATATCGTGATGCGATGGTTGATAGACCAATCCCAAATCGACTGAGCTAGTCGAGACAGTTTCGGAGATTTTATCCTGCCCTGCTTGTTTATATAGTGCATGCAGGTTGTATAGTCTGTCTGTATCAGGACTGATTCTCCTTGGATTAAAGGATGAAAAGCTTTGAGAGCCAGCAATATATAGCCATGAGATCCAACCTGTAGAAGTGCCAGGTTTTTTTTTTTTTTGTTTTTTTTTTTTGACATATTGACCATTTTCCTTTTATTGATAAAACCTCCAAATGAGCACCCCATCCTTCCAGAGAGGCGTCTGTTATTGTCATGTCTGGTACCATTGTCAGAAGAGAAATGCCTTCCGTTAGATTTAACAGTTGCGTCCACCACCTTTGCGCCAACTTCATCCGATCTGTGACGTTTACAACATCGTTCAAAGAACCTGTAACCTGGCGTTCTTGGACATCCAGTACTCCTTGGATGGGGCGTGTCTGTAATCTGTAATGAGGGATCAATGCAATGCATGATGACGCCATTTTCAGAAAGGACTTCAATATTCTTACAGAAACGGGTCTTTTTGATCTGATAAGGGTTACCAGTCGGAGAATTTTTTGAAGACGGTCTTGGGAGAGAAGTGCCCTTGCTGACACTGTGTCTAAAGTTGCTCCCAGAAAATCCGTGCGATGAGAAGGCAGTAGATTGGACTTTGTGGTATTTATGGAGAGCCCTAAGGCGCGAAACCACCTCCTGTCAAAGATGTGTGTGTTGTAGAAGTTGAACTTTCGATTGTGATTTTAGGAGATAGTCGTCCAGAAATGGAAAGATCTGAAATCCCTGGAACGTAGGACGCTACCACAGGGGCTAGCACCCTTGTAAACCCTCGAGGGGCCGAGCGCAGTCCGAATGGTAAACTTTGAACTGGAAAATCCCCTCGACCCACTCGAAAACGAAGAAATTTCCGATGTTGTCGTAGTATGGAGATATGTAAATATGCATCTTGGAGGTTGATTGTTTCCATGAAATCTCCTTGTGAAAAAATAATCGCAAGATCTCTACATGCGTTCGCCTACGAAAAGAATGTTTCTTTAGATACCTGCTGAGAGCCCTCAGATCTAGAATGGGCTTCCATTCCCCCTTCCTTTTGGTGATAAGGAAGAATCGGGAATAAATCCTTTCCCTCTTTTGAAATCTTGGTACTACTCCTATGGCTCCCTTGTGTTATAGAAATTGAACTTGTTGTAACAGTTCTTTGATATGAGCCGGTGGCAGTCCGGTAGGTGGTGTGGGTGGAGGGAATTCGATGAACTCCAAAGTGTGACCTCTTGCTATAATTTCCAAAACCCAACGGTTCCTTGTATGGAGGACCATTGAAAATAGTACCGATAGATTCGATCTCCAATTTTCTGGGACTGATGGAAGTCATGTCTCTTAGGAGTGTAACCCTTGTAAGAGGATTTTCCTCTGTAAGTCTTGGAAGACTGCTGTCGAGAAGTTTGCTGTTGGTTAGAGGAATATCGGTTTGAACCCTGGTTATAAGGTCGATATTGATTGATTCCTCTTCGAAAATAGAGGTGCCGCGTCCGCGTGCACCCCGAAAGGGTTGTTATCAAAATTGCAATGTGCCCAGAGAGCGAGCAGTATCTGTATCTTTCTTTATCGATTGGAGAGCTTCATCCACCTGATCTCCGAATAAAACCTCTTCTTCGTCATATGCCATGGTCTTTGACGGTTCCGGCAGTTGCTCAACTAGTGTTGACATATCCGCCCATACTTGACGGTCCTAACGACCCAGGATGGCCAAAGCATTAGCCGCTCTCACCATGGTGGAAGCCATCGAAGAGAATTTTCACCCTATGGCATCCAAACGACGTCCACCACGATCAGGTGGTGCAGTGATCGTAGATGCAGGGTTTCTAGCCCGGCGTTGCTCTGCCTGTGTGACTACAGAATCTGGCTTCGCTTGACCAGTGAGGCACGCTGGTGCTCCTAATGGTGATTTGTACCTTTTTCTCCAATCTAGGCACCCGTGCTGGAAGACTATGAGGCCTCCATAATCTTTTTGCCTTCCTCCCCAATAAATTCGATTATAGGGATTGTATGTGTTTGTTTAACAGGCTGATCTTTGAAATCGTACAGGAAATAATCCTTCGTTAATTTGAACGTTAGTGCTGTCCTATCCCTTAACTGGTGGAACTTGCATATCAACAGGTGGTGAGTCACCAGGTAGCACCGGAGAGGGAGATGGTGTTTGGGCATGATAGTTATCCCACTCCGCCATACCATCATCATCATCATCAGCATCGCCACCATCATCGAGAATCTCACCATCCTCCCTGTCCTGAGGAATTTCTTCTTCTTCAGTATCATGAGGAGGTACTGTCCGAGTTGAAGAATGTCTCAGCGGTACTGTAGGTATTACCACAGAAAGTATTGGAGCCGGTACCGGTTCCGATATAGTTGTTGGCACCACTGGAGTAAGCGGAACCACAGACACTTGTGGTGATAAAGGAAAAACCGCCGATTATAGTTGTCACAACCGATTCAGCTAAACCTTCTTCTGAATCTTGATCTGAGTCAGTGGTAAAACAATGGTTAAGGAAGGCGGGAATCCTCCACCGATATAACTTCACCCGACCTTTGTCAAGTACTCGGTGGTAATGGTAATAAAGGAACAGCAGCAAAGGACGAAGTAGTCGCTGTATATGTCGAAGAGATTTGGATTTTTAATGACCTCTGTGCAGAAGTCGTCTTTTTTAAACCCTTATTTTTACCGATGAGACTGCAGTCAACGGGCTCTGAGGCATAGAAGGCTATTGAAGAGATCTTTGTAGACGGAATCGTCTACGGAACCATCGTCGACGGAAACCACCATCGAAAGATTCATTGCCGATGGAACCATAGTCGACAGAACCATCGTCGACGGAACCACCGTCGACGGAACCACCGTCGACGGAACCATCGTCGACGGAACCACCGTAGACGGAACCACCGTAGACGGAACCACCGTAGACGGAACCACCGTAGACGGAACCACCGTAGACGGAACCACCGTAGACGGAATCACCGTAGACGGAATCACCGTAGACGGAATCACCGTAGACGGAGCCACCGTCGACGGAGCCACCGTCGACGGAGCCACCGTCGACGGAGCCATCGTCGACGGAGCCATCGTCGACGGAATCACCGTAGACGGAATCACCGTAGACGGAGCCACCGTAGACGGAGCCACCGTAGACGGAGCCACCGTAGACGGAGCCACCGTCGACGGAGCCATCGTCGACGGAGCCATCGTCGACGGAGCCATCGTCGACGGAGCCATCGTCGACGGAGCCCTCGTCGACGGAGCCCTCGTAGACGGAGCCCTCGTAGACGGAGCCATCGTAGACGGAGCCATCGTAGACGGAGCCATCGTAGACGGAGCCATCGTAGACGGAGCCATCGTAGACGGAGCAGCCATCTTTGAAAAAACTGGAAAGTTGAAAACCTCACTAGCCTGAGAACTATGTCTCGTGGGCGACACAGCAGTATTCAAAGAAGAAGAAGTGGCAGATGTCATAGTCAGAGACATTTTCTTCTTTTAAGGAAGGAGTAGGTAACTCCTGTACACTACTGCGTTTTGAGGCTGTGTGGGAACGGCCAGAAGTAAAGTTTTCTACCTCAGAAAATTACTTCATATTTATCCTTAAGTCTCTGGAGCCACAACAAGAGACGGCCTTCCCTGTCTTTCAGAGTTTTTGTAGAAAAAATTCTACAGAATTTATATTCACCCACTTCATGGTAGGGTAAAGACAGTAAATACACTTACTGTGTGGATCTTCTGAGAATAACGTAGCTTTCCACAAAAGAACAAGGTCTAAACAAAGACTTCTTACTTGAAGTCATCCTGAAGAGAAAAAACTGAGCAGAGCTCAGGGAGACTCCCTTTCACACGACGTGCGGTAGAAAATCTGAGGTGAGGAGCTCTGAGGAGAAGGTTCTAGAGAGGAGCTGGCGCCTGATTGGCCGGAGTTCGGACTAACATAATGACAGAGATAGACTACGAATGTCTTTTTTCTCTTTCCATGTATCTCTATGGAAATTTCATATAGGGACATTCTTGATGTTATTACTTACTTATATCTCTGTTTTATATGATTACTTATGTATATATATATATATTATGGCTGTATATATTGCTATATTATTTACCGTGGGACTCCCACTCCGACGACGGGGAATATTCAAGCATGTGAATCTATGAAAGACACCCCAATACTGGAGAACTACAACCGGTTTGCACCAGAAAAAGAAAACCATATTTAGCGCCGACTAAACAAACTCCCATTTGTGGAGGCTACTTCCAGTTCTGCTTATCATGTCTGCTAAGAGATTGCTAGTTCCAGCAACATGTTTGGCCCAAAGAGTTATTCTGTATGTTGTTAGTCGGCTCCAGATTTCCTGAGCTTCCATGGACAGCGCCAGCAATCTTGTGCAGCTTTGTTTGTTCAGGTATTGTATCCAGGATATTGTCTGTGCGAACTAACACCAAATCCCTTGTTATTATTGGCAGTAAAGCTTCGAGAGATGGCTTTGTGCTCCAGGCAATTGATATGTATGTGTTCTGGAGCAGAGACCACTTTCCTTGAATTTGCAGCTCCTGTAGATGGCCACCCCAGCTCTCCAGAGAGGCCTCAAAGGTCATTACAAAGTGAGGTATTAGATTAAGGAATATGAGGCCTTCTGACAGGTGGGAGGTCTGGGATCACGAGGCTGGAGCTTCATACTTGGTGTAGGAAGGTAGGATCCATCTAGCATGGTAACCCCCACTTTTTGCCTGGTGTTAGTGTGTTTTTGACTACTCTGACTGGGATCCTGTTTATCAAGACCCCAGTCACTGTCCTCCCTCCCAAAATGTAACCATGGTAAGTACTTAGGTACCTCCACAATTGGCTACCTGTGTACCCTTGTGAGTTCCTAGTAAATGGTACTAAGGTACTTAGGGCATGGGTCCACCAGGGGTCTCCCATGGACGGCAGCATGTATTGTGCCACCCATGAGAGACCACTCAAACTGTGACTAAAGGCCTGCCTTTGTAGACTGTGAGAGTGATGCTTGCTTATCAGTTATCAGTTTCCTTATATCTTAGGTCACTGCACTTAAAACCAATAAATCACACCTCTCGCAGGCCTTTCAGTGCCGAAGGCAGGGTGCTTGATTATAAGTGTGAGGGTGCCCCTGCACGAGCAGAACACCTCTACAAACCCCGGAGTCGATTCTCTAGGCTTTGTAAGTGTGATTAGCCATTTTAAAACATATAGTGGACATCAGTCATTACAAGAAGTCTAACTATATAGTGGCTGCACCAAACCCAGTCATGTTTGGTATCAAACATGTTGGAATCATACGCCAACACCGATTTCAGTGTTGGAAGTATGATCCTATGTACTGGGGATGCTCCCTTGTGCTGCTGCCAACCCCAGACACAATTCTGCCCTCCTGCTGCTGAGTCAAGATTGTGCAGGGTAAGTTAGAACAATAGGTTTCCTGTTGCAGGGAGGTATGACCACCTCCCCAGACAAGATATAGTGTATTGGGCTGTGGTAGGGGCGCTTGCCAGCGCCACCAGAGTGCTTTGAAGGGCGCAGTTAGTGCCCTCCTTGCATGCGCCAGTTTGAACCAGTTCAGGGAGCCCTTGGCTCCCGTTCTTGCACGAAACTGGACAAAGGACATGGGCGTATCCACCCATCTGCCCAGCCCTTACTCTGAGAGGAACCCATGAGTCATACTAACTCCTTTCCTAGGTTATTTAAGGGCTTGCCTGTGGGTGTGTACTCAGATTCGCTGTGGGACTAGACTCAAGCCTGAAACTACATCACTATTCGACCAACACTGGTGGTGTCAGAACAGATCACCCAATGGCCATAGTCAATCTCAGCTTGGGTGGGGTAACTGACCCTAAAAGGGTTGCAGTATCGCCCAAGCTGCCTGTAGATTGCCTGCTGGGCAATGATCTAGAGATTTCAGCCTGGGCTGAAGTAGAACTCAATATCCATCTAGAGATGATAGGCCTCCCTGAACAGCTTGGTGTGACCCCTTGGGCCATGTCCAATTACAGGGAAACCCCTGGAGCTGTGGAGATTGAAATAATGCCCCCCCCCCCCCCCAGCTCCAACAGAGGGCACAAGAGAGGAAGAAAAGTCTTCCTCCCATCAGACTGTACGGTGAGGGTCAGCATTGTCAATGAACTGACCCTTCCACTTGTGAAGAAACTGAGGAGGCCAGGCCTGTCCTGGCAGAGCCACTGAGGGCAGGGGAGTCTTCCATGGAGGTACAAAATCTGAAGCAGGTATCCTACCCCTCTCTGCCAAGTCTCAGTCAGCCAGATGCAGCAGAAGCCAGGGATGGCAGTGGACCCCAAAGGGCCCACTGCCAAGAGGAATCCCCTCTTTCGCAGATTGGGGACCTCCAGCCTAGTAGAACTAGCCAGGGGAATAGCCGTTGCCAATCTTAGGGATCCCTCTTACCCTTAGCAGGTGACATTTCCCTAAATGGAATCTGTTGGGCAAAGGAAGACCTGGGACAAGACTGTCCCAAACCTTCACTGGCCCCACATAGTTGCAGACAAACAGGTTCAACCAAAATCTGTAATCAGCAAAAGGTTGAGCCCTAGGGACAAGTAAAAGTCAGCCATGGAGAGAAAGGCCTATGTTGTGGCCAGTGCTCTGAGGAAGTTGATACCAACACTGTTAGGGCCTCACTCCCCTATTCAGACACCCCAAAAGCCTCTCTCTTGGCTTAAACAGTTGACAGGTAGACATCTCAAACTTCTGAGAGGGACCTAGCCCCTTTAGGAGACGAACTTCTGAGTGGACCATAAAACAGGGAGTATCCATGCCAGTGCAGTTGGACCGTCCTTGTATGGCCACTTAGGAAATAAAGACTCACCTGTGCAAGGTTACCCTTAGCTCCTTTTGTTTGGGGAGGGGGGTAGGAAGGTAGCATCCTTCTAGCATGGTTACCTCCACTTTTTACCTGATGGGTTTCTGACTAGTCTGACTGGGATCCTGCTAATCAGAACCCCAGTCACTGTGCTTTCTCCTACATTTGACCATGGTAAGTAATTCGGTACCTCCACAATTGGCTTCTGGTGTACCCTTGTGAGTCCCTACTATGTGTTAATAAGGTACGTAGGGCATAGGTACACCAGGGTTCCCACATGGGCTGCAGCATGTATTGTGCCACCCATGGGAGACCACTCAAACTGAGACTACAGGCCTGCCATTGCAGCCTGTGTGAGTGATGCATGCACCTCTCACGAAAGATATAAGCTTTCCGACATCGCACCCGCCATCCTCGAGGGTACAAGATCCTGAGGAAAGACTGCACCAACCACCCTGGAGGAGGCCTCACCATCGTCCACAAAAGCTCCCTCTAACTGACAACCTCCATCTCGAACGACGACTCACCCGTCCCATGGTACACAAACATTTCCAGATCCAGCCGAACCCCAGAACGACTCGCCTACAGACCTCCCGGACCCCGCTCCCCATTCACAAACACCATCGCAGACTACATTGTGCCCCACGCCCTCGCCTCCATGGACTACGTACTGCTCGGAGACCTGAATTTTCGCCTTGACAACCTCAGCGACCCCAACTCCACCGCCCTCCTAGAGAACTTCGCCAACATTAGACTGAAGCAACCCGTCACCACCCCCACACACACACTGGGACACAATCTCGACCCCATCTTCACCAGAGGAAACAACATCCGCTTCAGTCACACCACGCAGCCTCTCTGGACGGACCACCACTGCGTCCACTTCTCCTTCTTGAAACCCCCTGCACACAAGCCAACGCCATGCCTCCCGCGCAGAAACTGGAGCAAGATCACTGAAGAGCACCTCACCTCCGCCCTCATCCGCACTCCTCCCCCACCAAGAAAGATGCCAACTCTGCAGTCAACGACCTCCACCAAAGGATCGCTGACTGCACAAACATGCTCGCCCCCTCTAGAACTCTGACACAACACAACACAACACAACACAAAAGACAAGTGGTTCACCACGGACCTAAAAAAATCCAAGCGCTTGCGCCGACGACTGGAGAAAGCATGGAGGAATAGCAAAACCTCGAAAGCACGCACCACCTACGGGGCGACCACGATGGCACACCACCAACTCATCAGATCTACGAAGAGAAACTTCATTCAGGACAGAATACCCTCCAACTCCCACAACTCCAAGGAACTCTTCAACATCATACAAGAATTCATCAGATCACACACCAAAACCTCCGATGTCCATTCCTCCCAGGACCTCGGCAACAAACTCAGCTCCTTCTTCCACCACAAGATCAGGACACTCTATGATGACCAAGACCAAGGCACCAACCCAACACCATCCACCGGCAACGCCACCCAGCCGACCCTCCTCACCTAGATCCCTGTCACCACAGAAGACACCGCAAAGACTATGACCCACTCCAGAGCACCCACTGACCCCTGCCCGCCGCACATCTTCCACAAACCGCCTCTGCCATTGCACCAGAGCTACGACAGACTATCAACTGCACCCTCGAAACAGGCACATTCCCTGATGACTGGAAACGCGCTGAAGTCAAACCCCTCCTCAAGAAGCTCTCCTCAGACCTGACGGACCTCAAGAACTACAGGCCCATCTCTCTCCTCCCCTTCGCCGCCAAAGTCACTGAGAAAATAGTCAACACCCAGCTAACACACTTCATAGAATCTAACAACATCCTTGACTCATCTCAATCCAGATTCCGCAGTAACCACAACACCGAGACCGCCCTCCTAGCCACCACGGTTGACTTCCGCGCACTCCTCAATCAAGGCCACACTGCAGCACTTATCCTACTAGACCTCTAAGCAGCCTTCGACACCGTCTACCACAGCACACTGGCCTCCAGACTCCACGACGCCGGCATACAGGGAACTGCCTTAGACTGGATCCGCTCCTTCCTCTCCGGCAGAACACAAAAAATAAGACTCCCGCCCTTCCTCTCCAAACCCACAGAGATCAGATGAGGAGAAACCCGAGGATCCTCCCTCAGCCCCACGCTCTTCAATATCTACATGGCCCCCCTCGCAACCATCGTCAGAAACATGGACTCAGCATAGTATCCTACGCTGACAACACCCAGCTCATCCTCTCCCTCACCAAGGAACCGGACATCACCAGGCACAGTTTCCAGGAAGTAATGAAGGATGTTGCATCCTGGCTGAGCAGCAGCTGCCTGAAGCTCAACTTGGAGAAAACGGAAGTCCTCATTCTCGGATCCACCCACACTACTTGGGAACACACCTGGTGGCCCCCCGCCCTCGTAAACCCACCCACTCCCACGGACCGTGCCTGCAAACTCGGCATCATACACAACCCTTCTCTCACCATAAACCGACAGATCAACGCCGTATCCTCCACATGCTTCAACACCCTCCGCATACTCCGCAAGACCTTAAAATGGATCCCCTCCCCCCCGAATCGAGGAAGACCATCACCTAGGTACTCATCACCAGCAGCTGGACTACGGGAACGCTATCTACGCCGGAATCAACAAATCTCTCCTTCACATACTCCAGACTGTCCAGATCGCCGCAGCCAGACTCGTCCTCAGCATCCCATGACACAACCACATCACCCAGCACCTCCGAGACCTCCACTGGCTCCCCATTGAAAAAAAAAAGTGACTTTCAAGCTGCTCACACACGCCTACAAAGCCCTCCACAACACTGGACACAAATGTCTCAACGAAAGAATCTCCTTCCACGCACCCAAGAGAAACCTCAACTCCACCGACCTAGCCCTGGACGAAATCTCCTGCATCCACAGAGATAGAACGGGAGGTAGATCCTTCTCTTACATCACTGCCAAGACCTGGAACGAACTCCCGCTCAGCATCAGATGAAGCCCAACACTGCAAGCCTTCAGAAAGGACCTCAAGACCTGGCTCTTTGGATGACCTCAGAGATGCCCAAACCCCCTCCCACTAGCGCCTTGAGACCCTCACGGGTGAGCAGGGAGCTATATAAATCCCCGATTGATTGATTGATTGATATATTAGGTCACTACACTTTAAACCTACATGTCACCCCTCTGGCAGGCATTTCAGTCCGGAAGGCAGGGTGCTTGGTTATAAGTGTGAGGGTGCCCCTGCATGGGAAGGACATCCCTACAAACCCCTGAGTCGATTCTCTAGGCTTTGTATGTGTGGTTAGCCATCTTAATACATATAGTGGACTTCACTCATGAGATGTCTAACTGTATAGTGGGTGCACCGAACCCGGTCATGTTTGAATCTAACCTGTTGGAATCATACCCCAACACTTATTCCAGTGTTGGATGTATGATGCCATGTATGGGGGGGCTCCCTTGGGGTACCCCCTGTATTACCGGTTACAGCCTTTCAGGATCTGACAGAAAGCTAGTGCTGCTGCCTACCCCAGACACGATTCTGCCCTCCTGCTGCTGAGCCAAACGCACGCAGGGGAAGGTAGAACAATAGGTTTCATGTCGCAGGGAGGTGTGACCACCACCCCAGAAAGGACTTAGTGTATTGGGCTGGGGTGGGGGTGCTTGCCAGCACCCACAGACTGCTTTGAAGGGCACATTTGGTGCCCTCCTTGCATACGCCAGTTTAAACCACTTTAGGGAGTCCTTGGCTCCTGCTCTGGTGCGAAACTGAACAAAGGAGATGGGAGTATCCCCCCTCTGTCAAGCCCCTCCTTTTGGAAGGACCCGTGAGTTGTCCTAACCCCTTTCCTAGGGTATTTAGGGGCTTACCTGTGGATGGGTCCTCAGATTTGTCGTGAGACTAGACTCAAGCCTGAAACCACGTCACTCTTCGACCGTCTGGGCACTTAGACTTTGCTGGACTTCGCTTGGAGCAGAGACTGCATCAAGGAACACTCCTGCTTCTCATGGTCTCACTATTCTGCAAGTCTTCTTCGTTGTCTGTTTGTGTGCTTCTTCCAGGATCTTCGACAGACCTGTGGGCAACCAAGACACCCGAAGTAATCTCCCTTGGAATGAAAGAGTCACTCCACTGCAACTGCAGGCAACGCAGCATAGCTGACCGGTCTTCGAAAGGCTCAGAAATTCAGGTGGCATTTCTGCAACTCCCTCGAGGCCTGATCTGTCCTCTCTCCAATTTGGAGGCCAGTATCCCTCGTCAGAACTGCTGGGACCAAACCCCTGTGCGCCACTTTGACTTGCCGTTGCCACGGCTTGTTGGTTCTGTACTCCAGAGATCTTCGGGCCACAAGAAGCTCCAGCATCTCTACCTGCCAAGTACAGCGTCTTCACTGCATCCTCTGCATCATGGGCCTTCCTTCTTTGTGAGCTGCTCGAGGTCCTCTTGCGATTCCTATGTCTTTGGCCTGTAGGTCCTCTTGAGGGTCTTCTCCTGCTCTAGTTGGCTCCCCTGCTTGCTCAGGGCCTGCTCTGACTCCCCTGCTGGTGGTGAGTCCCTTGGACCTTGCTTGTCCCAAGGTTGCTCCTTCTTTGCTTTCTACGCCTGTTGTAGCTGCCAAGGCTTGTTGGTGCTCCCGCCAGACACCGACCCCCTAATTCTCGACTTTCGACGTGGGACAGCTCGTACATGGCTCCTGGTCTTCCTCAGTGACACCTGGTCCTTACAGCTGCAGCGACAAGGTCACCGTCAACTCCTTTGAACTGTCTGTCATCGGTGGGCATCGCTCTTCCGTGGCTTTTGGTCACTTCCGGGTGGCATAGACACTGTCCCCACTGCTTACAGGTTCTCCTCTTCAAGAATCCACCCTTGGATTCCACGGGACTCTGTCACAGTCTTCTCCAGGGCCATCATTCCTGAAGTCCTCCATTGTGGTCTACGGCGGTTTCCGACGTCACTTCGCACCTATGCACCCGGCTTCTCTGGTATGGGTATTCTGATTCCTGGAGGATCAACGGGTGGGGTGACTCTCCAACCTTCTGCCTTCTACGGGGTTTCTTTGGGGTCCAATGGGAAGGGTCCTTTTTCTTCCAAACTGCAACCGCGACTTACCCGTTGACTTCTATTGAACACGCAGCTGTGTTTCCAATCTGCACACTGCCTCCATGGGGTTTCTGAGTACTTACTCTGGGTCGTCCCCAGCTTCTCAGAGTCTCCTGGTCCAAGTCACGACTTTGGTCGCAGTTTGCATTCCAATTTCTAAATATATGGTTTAGTCTCATGTTACAATTGAATTAATCTTGTGTATTTGTGTTTATATCTCCGGGTAGGAGATATACCAGTGTGTTAGTGAGTGTTGTGTAATAAACAGAACTATTTTTATATATACCCTGTGTGGTTCTTTTTCCTTTAACCTACACTACATGATTAGGTCTGGTAGCCAGCCATGATGGCAAACGTATCTGGCTGAGGCTCCATGAGTCGGCACAAACTTTGCCCATTATTCGTACCGGAGGGGCCTCAAATTACCATGCCTGGAAGCAATGCTGCATGGTGGAGACACCGGCGCCTTGCTCAGTCAGCCCAAAAACACAGAGCCGAGTACTCCAAGGCTCATCCAGTTGGAGACGCGGACCTAACATGGCGGGGTCCAAAGGGAGAAGACGGGCTAGCTAACCGTACAATGAACACCCCATCAGATGTATCTAGCCGCGTCCACAGAAGGAGGCCCGCTGGTGCGAGGACATAGCAGAGGAGGTGATCGCTGGAGCCCGTGTGTGGAGTTAGGGGGTCGACGGACAACATGAGGCGCAGTCGCTCAGAGCAGCCTGCCACAGGTCAGGGTCAGACCAGGTGAGCGATGGAGGGGGACGCCTAGTTTGCAATGAACACTGACAGAAGGGAAAATCGAAGGGACGTTGGAGGTGAGTACCCCCTCCCCCCCCACCGGCAGAATTGCACAGCACACCAGTTCAGGACAGTGGGCATAATTAAGAAATAAGCTGCATAGCGCCGAAGCAAATCAGAGCAAATGCCAGACAGAGAACACCCAGGGGCGTCACGCCAGGGTTCACACGGCAGCCCACTTCACTGCTGCGACCAAAGAAACAACCGGGAGTCACGACTAACGGGCCCACAATCCCAGGGACGGAACCTTAACCAATTGGAGAATCACACAAGACCCCCAGAGCTCGGATCTGCCACAACCAGGTCCCACGCCCACAACAAACCGGAAGGCTTGCTTGCAGGGGTAGACGTGCGGCCCATCCCGCCCAACCCGCAAAGAGTACAAGAACGGAACTTGCACAAGGAGGGAAGCCAATGTCACATTCGGGCTTGAGCAAGCAAAAACGGACATAAGGTAGCACGGCACTTGATACCAACGTCGAGGCGCTGCCCTGTGTGGTAACGCCAACACACAAAACCCCTCTAGTCTTACCGCTGCTAAGGCCCAACCGAAGTACAAGGGCGGGCAAACCCTAGGTGAGACCAGGTCGATCGGCATGCCCATCCATAAACATAGGGACATGTTCAACTTCGTACAGAATGGGGAAGCTTCGCTCTTACAGCAAATCCCTGATGCCCACTACAACACAGAACAACACCACAGTTATCAAACCGCAGCAAGGAGATGCTGAGACATCCTCCGCATTAACTTTGTCAGAAGAATTTGATAAAGTTCTGGAAGCAATTGAGCACTCCAGGGTCTCGATGGAAGAAAGATTTGCACTCTGGCTACAAATCTTAGCTTGCTGCATGACGATCACTGCAAACTTGCAGACAAAGTGGCGGATGGGGAAAAGACGAACGCCACTCATCCACCAATAGCCAAAATGCAACAAGAAACACTGCGGACACAGCTGGACCGGGTGGTGATGCACAGATGAGATTGAAGGACACTCGAGGAGATGCAACATTCGTGTCCTAGGCCTTCCAGAAGGCATAGAGAGAACAAATCCAATTGACTACAAGGAAACCTGGATCCGCTCTTTCAAACCGGCTGCGGACCTTACCGCTTTCTTCTCAATAGAAAGGGCACACAGGGAACCAGCTCGTCAACCACCCCGGGCTCTCCTCCCTGCCCATTACTTGCAAAGTTCCTTCACTACAGAGACAGAAACGTGGTACTCCGTGCTGCCAGACAACATGGGCCCATCCTAATCGAATACAAATACATAATGCTCTTCCCAGACTATTCCCAAGCAGTGCAACGCCAATGATCCTCATTTCTGGGAGTTAAGCAACATCTCCGTCAAGAAGGAATCCAATATTTACTGCCGTTCTCAGCAGGACTCAAAATCATGCGCGATGGGTCCTCCACATTCTTCACAGACCCAGAGGAAGCCCATGACATTGTGGATCAAAACTGTCAAAGTCACCCGTGCTCAACCTCTAACAGTACTAAACGACCTCTAACGACGAAGAACAGTCATCGCCGCCTCAAAAGGCAAAACAGGCGCCCCAAGTCTGTGACCAGCCAGAATCCCCGGACCTGGAGCAAATTATTGCTGATCTCAGGAAAGCCCTACAGGCAGCATCAGAATTAGGGCCGGCCTCACCAGCAGTAGATGACAAAGGCCCACATATCTTTGCATCGGAAGAAGAAGGCAGTGATGGGACTATATCCATGAGGGGCTCAATGACTCCACCACTGGTGACGCCAAAGACAGCGGACACGCTTTTATGAACTGTAACTATTATTAGCCATGAACCTATATCACTTAACTGACAGCTGCGAGATAATAATGTACATGAATCAGCACCACACACAGCGCATGTTAGGATACTGTCAGGCTCCTCCACATACATAGATCCTACAAAAGCCACCCACGGAGCCAACGTACATGCGCAGCCAACTAGACCCACAATACATTAGTTTAAGCGACATGCAAAGTTTGGATGAGCCGCCCGTTGCGATATGTCCCAAGTTTTGGGAGCACCTCCCACCCCAGTAAACGCCCCTCGTTTTGTCAACCACTAATGTACTGAATGTATGTCTCCAGATGGATGAGAGAGATAGGCCCACGTATGGCATCAACGCCGAACCCGAACCCTACTGTGGCGCTCATACCATAACATCCAATAGTCCTCTAAAAGATGATATTAACATCCTCACACTCAACGTGCGAGGCATGCATAACGCACGCAAGAGATATGCAGTATACGCCTACATAAAGCGACAGAACGCGCAGATTGTAATGCTACCGGAAATACATTTAACGGTGGGAGAACTTTACAAATTGCGCAAGCTTTGGCGGGGTACGTTCTGTGCAACTACATATTCTGCGTTTGCATGGGGAGCGTTCATCTGGCTACGACCAGGGATTCCATACTTTGAACAGTGTAGAAGGGTAAGTTACTTACCTGTAATCCTAGTTCTCTTCCAGGGGTATCCTCATCAAAGTCATAAGCACTGAATATTCCCGCCCATGTGCGGGGACCCCGGAAATAATAAAATTATATATGTAAAAAACATACATATATACAGCTCTGTATATGTATAAACATATATCATTTTTTCCAAGCAAATGCAGCTCCCATAAAAGGCTAGGCAATGTAAATATACACATCCAATAACACACATATATATATATATATAAAGGTATAACAATACACCTAAATCTCTTTTTTTTTTTTTTTTTTTTTTTTAATGAGGTAAACACTCATGAGAAAGCAAAAAATAAAGAGAGCAAACTGTGGAAAAACACAGATGTACAACACATTGCCAGCCTGCAGGCTGCATTGCAATATAATACCATAGAGACTAAAAAGCCCTGTACAGGTAAAAACTGGCACCGTGCCTTTAAGGCAGCCCTGACTTCCATATCCCATCATGCCTCAGGGGTGACAGTTAGGTCAGTTGTTCTTTGCGGGACCGTAGTCCTAAACACAAAGATATATCCTTTCCATAATGAATAATACACCTCTTCTCATTTGCCTGGGGAGGTGGGTGGGTTGCTTATGACTTTGATGAGGATACCCCTGGAAGAGAACTAGGATTACAGGTAAGTAACTTACCCTTCTCTTCCAGGGGATCCTCATCAATAGTCATAAGCACTGAATAGAGTAGCAAGCTCCCCTTCCACCAGCAGGCAAATGAAACTAAGGTTGTATCACCCATGGAGAAAAAGAATCATGAAAATGATTATGTTTGGAACAGATTCCTCAAGGAGGCTTGTCCTACTTGAGTGTCTGCTCTGGTGTCCGAATCCAGACAATAATGCCTGGTAAAAGTGTGGACAGATCTCCAAGTGGCTGCCTTGCAGATCTCGGAGAGTGGGACATTATTGAGAAAAGCCGCGGTAGCCGCTTTTCCTCTTGTCGAATGCGCTTTAGGGCGCGCCCCCAATGGTTTCTGAGCCAGTTGGTAGGCCAAAGTAATACTAGAAACAATCCACCTAGCAATGGAACGTTTGGATGCAGCAAAGCCCATACGGACAATCCCATAGTTCACAAACAATTGGTCAGATTTCCTGATATTCTTAGTCCTATCTAGGTAGAATTTTAGGACCCTTCTGACATCTAGAGAATGCAACGCCCTCTCTGCCGGAGAGGAGGGGTTGGGAAAAAAGGTTGGTAAGGAGATGGCTTGGTTTACATGAAACTCCGATACCACCTTGGGTAGGAACGAAGGGTGAGTTCTCATCACCACCCTATTTAGATGAAAAACAGTGTAGGGTTCTTTAGAACAGAGGGCCTGTATCTCACTGACCCTCCGTGCTGAAGTGATGGCTATTAAAAATGCTGTCTTCCATGTGAGGTGCTGTAGGGTAGCCTTATGAATAGGCTCAAAAGGCGAACCCATGAGCTTCGACAGAACCAAGTTTAGCTCCCAGGAAGGAGAGGGAGGTCTAACAGGGGGATAGACTTTCTTGAGCCCTTGCAAGAAATCCTTCACTACCTGCACTTTAAAAAATGACTGCTGTGAAGGCGAACGCCTGTATGCTGTTATGGCTGCTAGGTGAACCTTTATGGATGAAAATTTCAACCCTGCCCTTGCTAAATGTAGAAGATAGGGCAAAATTACATCCTCCTGGCATTTAGTGGGATCATAATGATGCTGAGCACACCATATATAAAATCTTTTCCACTTACAGAAGTAGGAGTGTCTTGTCGAAGGCCTCCTGGCTTCCTTCAGTATGGACATACACTCTTGAGGGAGGTTCAGATGGCCATACTGGAGGACTTCAGGAGCCATGCTGTTAAGCTCAGCGAGGGAAGGCTGGGATGGTAAATCTTCCCCTGCATCTTGGATAACAAGTCCGGCCTGCACGGCAGCCGCTTGTGGGGGCGGATCGACATGTGTAGGAGATCCGTGTACCACCACTGCCTCGGCCAGTCCGGTGCTATGAGTATCATCTTGGCAGATGAATTCTGTAGCTTGGTCACCACCTTGGGAATTAGTGGGAGAGGCGGAAAAGCGTACACAAATGTCATTGACCAATTGATCAAAAGGGCATTCCCTAGGGATCCTGGTCGATGGTATCTTGAGGCGAAGCCTCGGCATTTTGTGTTTTGCTCGTCCGCGAAGAGGTCCACTTGCGGGCGCCCCCATTCCCCGAAGATGTCTTCTAACACTTCGTCGTTGATTACCCAGTCCTCTGGCTCTTGAAAATGCCGACTGAGCAAGTCTGCTTGCACGTTGAGTTCTCCTGGTAGGTGCACCGCTTTCAATGAGATGTTCCTTGCTAGGATCCAGTGCCACAGGGACTGAGCTTCCAGCGAGAGCGTTCTGGATCGAGTACCCCCCTGCTTGTTCAGGTAGTACATTGTGGTGGTATTGTCCGTCTGTACTAGAATGGTACTCGTCGTTATCGCAGGTAGGAACGCTTTGAGGGCTAGGTGGACCGCCCTGAGCTCCAGCATGTTGATGTGGTACAACTGCTCGCTGCTGGACCACCGTCCTTGAGTTTGCAGAGTCCCAAAATGCGCACCCCATCCCTGAAGGGATGCGTCGGTGATTAAGGTCTGAGTTGGGGGCTCTTGATGGAAGGGAATCCCCACTTGCAGATTCCTTGGCTTCAGCCACCACTTGATTGACTGTTTGGCTGCAGAGGAGAGGCAAACCTTTTCTTCCCACAGGGAGTTCCTTTGATCCCATTTGTCCTCGAGATCTTGCTGGAGAGGACGCATCCTTAGCCTGGCATTGGGCACTAGGAAGATGCAGGATGCCATGGCCCCTAGCAGAGATGAGATTTGCCTTGCCGACGACAGATTGCTGGTCATAATCTGTCTGCCTTTTAGCATAATGGATGACTGTCTTTCCTCCGAAGGAAACACTTTTCCTACTACGGAGTCTATAGTTGCACCCAGGTAGTGGATCCTCTGCGTTGGTGAAAAATTGGACTTTTTGACATTCACTCTGAGACCCAACCTGCGACATAAGTTCAGGCATAGCGACAGCTGTGTCCGCACATTCTGTGGTGATGAGCCCTTTATTAGCCAGTCGTCTAGGTAGGGATAGACGAAGACTCCTGCGCGCCTCAGAGCAGCCGCTACTACTGCTACGCATTTTGTGAATACTCGAGGAGCTGACTTCAGGCCAAATGGGAGGACTTTGAACTGATAGTGAGCGTTGCCTACCACAAACCTGAGAAATTTTCGATGATTCCTTAGGATGGGAATATGGAAATATGCATCCTGAAGGTCCAGTGAACACATCCAATCGCCCATCCGGAGAAGAGGATATATTTGGTGGAGCGCCAGCATGCGAAATTTTTCCTTTCTTATGTGCTTGTTCAGTATCCGTAGGTCTAAAATGGGTCTGAACTCCGCCTTCACACTCCTCTTTTGGATGAGAAAATATCTGGAGTAAACTCCCTTTCCTCTCTGGTTTATGGGCACTTTCTCTATTGCAGATTTGAGTAGTAGCGTCGCTACCTCTTCTCTGAGCTGCTTTAGATGCTGGGATGACTTGACAGGAGGAATCGATGGGGGGTGACTTCTGAAACGAAGCGAGTACCCATGACGCAGTATATTGAGTACCCACTTGTCCTTTGTGATTGTCTGCCACTCTGGAAGATGATGCGCAACACTTCCTCCCACCGGAGCGGTGGACAGCATCGGAGGAAGCGGTTTCTCATTGCTTCCCCGGTGCTTTGTTTCCAGCATTAGACTGCCTGTTGTTACCTCGTCCCCTGGATGGCTTGCGGGACTGGTATTGCTGTTTCTTTTGACCTTGCTGGTCCTGGTTCTTTTGCCAATGAGGGGTTTGAACCCTCTGTTGGTAATTGCGCCTGTCATTTCCCTTGCGGCGTCGAAACTCTTTCCTCTTTTCAAGCCCGACTGCTTTCATGGTCTCCAGCTCTGCTTTCATACGGGCCATTTCCTCGTCTGCATGGGACCCAAAAAGAGAACTACCGGAGAAAGGCAGATTTAAAATTCTTGCCTGCGCTTCCGGTTTCAAGGCCGTCAATCTAAGCCAGGATGTTCTTCTGGCTGTGACTCCATGTGCATATTCATGCGCTGCCAGTGTTGCCCCATCCGTCGCTGCACTTATGATCTGGTTAGAAACCAGACTCCCCTCATGCAAAATCTCTTCAAAGTCCCGTCTGTCCTCTGATGGAACTTTTTCAATGAACCTCTGAAGAGAGTCCCATAGTGACCTATCATAGCGCCCCAGAAGCGCCGAGGCACTTGCCACCTTCAAGCTTGAGGATGCTGAGCCGCAAACTTTCCTCCCCCAGGAGTCTTGCGTTTTACTGTCCTTATCTGGTGGCACCGTTGAAGATCCAGCTACTGCATGCGTCTTTCTGGCAGCGGCGGTGATGACAGAGTCCGGTGGAGGATCTGTTTTAAGGAATAGCGGATCCTCCGGAGCTGGACGGTACTTTTTTAGAATTCTCGCCGGCGCCGTTTTGGTGGTTGCCGGCGTGAGAAAGATATCCATTACCGGTTGTAGCAAACCGGGGACTAATGGCAATAACGGGCGTGTCACTGTGCGTTCATGAAGAGTTTAAAAAATTATGGATGCGGTGGTCTCCTGAACCGGCATAGGGATATTTAATTTTGTAGCTCCTCTACACAACACTTCTTGAAATGTAGAAATATCATCTACCGGAGATACCCGAGAGGGTGGCGTCTCCGAGAGTGTCGGTGAATAATCCCTTTTGGATGATCTGGAAGAAGGGGAGGTAGAAGGGGTCCTACGGCGCCTTCTCTCTGATCTGGTCGACTCTCTTCTGAGGGAGGCAGACCTGGATCGCCTTCTTGGTGCTCGAGAGTGACTTCGGGATTCTCTTTCTCGAGATCTTGGTCTGATCGGTGTCGCTGGGAATACCACGCCCCTTATTCTTGTTAGCGATGCCTTTATTGCGTCTGGTACAGCAGGGTTCTGAGGCATCTCCCTTACGGGACTCTGAGGTACAGCATTGTCCTCCTCCTGCGAACTTTCTCTTGCAGGTACTGGAGATTGATGCACAAGCTCTGGTGATTCTGATCTTGAACCTGAGCCCTCTGATCCTGAAGGCGAGATAGATATGAGACGCGGTGACTCAGGAGTCGTATATATCAGTCTATGAGGAGATTTTCGCCTTGAGACTGGTCGAATCGTGAGGCGAATATGCGACACCTCCTGCGTACCCTCAACAGAGGGCTGCCTCGACGGTGATAGGCCTATCACCGGAGATCTTTGACTCGAATCTTCGAGGCTCCGAGCTTCTTGTCTCGACGTCGAGATTATCTTCGACGGAGGCTTCATGTACCTCACCAAAGCTTTGGAGACCTGTGAGGACGGAGGCACCTGCCTCGACGTCGACTCCGACGGAGGCACCTGCCTCGACGTCGACTCCGACGGAGGCACCTGCCTCGACGTCGACTCCGACGGAGGCCTCTGCCTCGACGTCGACTCCGACGGAGGCCTCTGCCTCGACGTCGACTCCGACGGAGGCTCCTGCCTCGACGTCGGCCCTGACGGAGGCGTCTGCCCCGACGTCACTCCTGACGGAGACTTTTGTCTCGACGTCGAATGCTCCGACGACGTCGAAAGCCTCTTCGCCGTCGAACGATGTTTCCTCGACGGCGATCTTGATCTTGACGGCGATCTTGGTCTCGACGTCGACTGTGGAGATCGCCTACGTACTTCTCGCGACGTCGAATGATGTCTCGCCGACCTCGACGTCGAACGATGTCTTTCTTTCGACGACGAACGATATCTCTGTGCAGACGTCGATCGATCTTCTCTTGACGTCGACAGATGCTTTTTCGACGTTGAACTGTGGCGCCGAGACCTCGACGCCGAGCTTTTAGATGCCGTCGACGTCGAACGCATCCGCTTCGACGCTGAATCTAAAGTCGACGACGATTTTCTCTTTGCAGCATGACTTCCCCTTGACTCCTCACCTCTCCGCGACGATCCCGCCGCTGGAGTCTTCGACGCCGAGCCCGACGTCGATGGGGAGCAAACAGGGACCAACTGCCTCGACGTCGACCGTTCTGCTAGGCCATACAGCCTAATCCTCTCCCTCTCCTTTAAAGTCCTTTTGGAAAGGTCTTCACAATGACGACATGTTGCTGGAGAGTGAGAGTCCGGCAGACAGATGATACACACCTCATGTGTGTCTGACGCAGCCTTCTTTTTTCCACAAGATGGGCATGGAACAAATAAAGAAGGC
Organism: Triturus cristatus; assembly: GCF_964204655.1. Lineage (NCBI taxonomy): Eukaryota > Metazoa > Chordata > Amphibia > Caudata > Salamandridae > Triturus > Triturus cristatus. Next base: position 1,190,940,480 of record NC_140592.1, read on the forward strand.
ATTTTTCTGACAAAACGGCTGAAAAATCAGTCAGAAAAACACAGGATACTGACTTCCTCACAGAAGTTGTAAGAAGAAGTCCAAAAAAATCTTAAAGTTGTAATAATTCTTGACTAAAGAGTCAAAAAAGAAGAGAGCTGAATTCCAGGGTCCTGACTGAAGGAGCCGGAAAGAACAACTGACCTAACTGTCACCCCTGAGGCATGATGGGATATGGAAGTCAGGGCTGCCTTAAAGGCACGGTGCCAGTTTTTACCTGTACAGGGCTTTTTAGTCTCTATGGTATTATATTGCAATGCAGCCTGCAGGCTGGCAATGTGTTGTACATCTGTGTTTTTCCACAGTTTGCTCTCTTTATTTTTTGCTTTCTCATGAGTGTTTACCTCATTAAAAAAAAAAAAAAAAAAAAAAAAGAGATTTAGGTGTATTGTTATACCTTTATATATATATATATATGTGTGTTATTGGATGTGTATATTTACATTGCCTAGCCTTTTATGGGAGCTGCATTTGCTTGGAAAAAATGATATATGTTTATACATATACAGAGCTGTATATATGTATGTTTTTTACATATATAATTTTATTATTTCCGGGGTCCCCGCACATGGGCGGGAATATTCAGTGCTTATGACTTTGATGAGGATCCCCTGGAAGAGAACAATAGATGCGGACGGTCGCTTTGCCCTGCTTGAGGGGCTCCTGCATGGCCAACCGATTTTGCTGGGCATTATATATGCTCCAAACACAGAACAGAGGAAATATTGGGACTCCCTATCCTGCACCCTAGCACAGTACACCGCGACGCCCTGGTTATTAGGAGGAGATTATTATTGTGCGCAGGACATATCCGTAGAAAAGGTTCAGAGCTCCGTCCATCATCTCCTTGTGTTTGCTTTGTTCGGCCTAAGTTGGCAGACGTGGGTCTCTTACTCACTTTGCCACTGGATTCAAGCTAGCCTGGCTGGTGAGGGGTGTTATCCCGAAACCGGTCCAAGGATGCTTGTTTCTGGTCCAGGGAAGACTTGGCAGTTCAGTCTGGACTGTTCCCATGAGGCACAAGGTCAAGACTGATTTGCATATGGCTGGGTCTGAACTGGGGTGGCAAAGTGAGCTAAAGAACGATGATGTATTCAACCCAGATCTATGACTGGGGGTGAGTGTCTGAAAAGGTTCAGCGCTCCGTCCATCATCTCCTTGTGTTTGCTTCATCTCTCTAGACCCAGCTTCTTTGGCAATAGCACAAACAAGATGATTTAACACCTGGATTGATAACTGGTGCAGTAAATACCCCACCACTAGACTATACTCATTTCACTGTATTCCGCATAACCTCAGAGTCCGCCTACACCGTTTCCTCTGCTCATCACACATTACCCACATGATCCAGAAGGCGGAGTACCTAGGTCGGGACCTTTCTGATCACGACGAGTACACGCTAACTTTAGCATGGCAGCCGCCCCCACCCCCAGTCCCCACCTGGCGCCTAACACATGTATGTTTGGTGGACCAAATATTTGAGCAGGAGCAAACAACACACATCCAGAACTACTTCTGCGAAAACACAGAGACAGAAACCACTAGATGAGTGGAGTGGGACGCGTTTAAGGTGGTGATCAGAGGGACACGTATCGACACATTTCCGGAGTAGGTAAAACTTTAGAGCATGGTATACCAGAGGAGCGGAGGCTAGCAACACTGACACGGGCAGCAGATAAAAATTATGCGACATTGGCTCAGGTAGTGGACACAAAAAATACATATGCAGAGGTGTTTGCGGACCTTAGAAGATATCATTTTAGAGCGCATGCTGCCAGAGTACACAGGGAGGGAGATAGAGCAGTCACACTACTAGCATGGCTTATCCGACAAGACACTGCTGATAACTGATGTTAACACTAACACAGGTATACTAGTCTGCTCCCAAGTGGACATTATGCAAACAATCCACACGTATTATGCAGCTCTATACACAGCCCCTAGTCCTGTGGATCCTGAGGTGGTGAACAGATTCCTCGATGCTCATTCGCTACCAGGCATAGCGACAACTGATAAAGACACCCTAAACGTAAATATTACCTCAACGGATGTGATGCAAGCAATACAAACACTAGCCACAAACAAAGCCCCAGGTCTCAATGGCCTACCACTAGAGTTCTACCACATATTCTATGCTCTGTTAGTACCATGACTGGTAGATATGTATGAAACAGCGCTGGAAGAGGGGGCACTTCCGCAATCATTCCAGGAATCATTAATTGTTCCCTTCCTAAAATCAGAACGGGACCCCTGCCATCTGGGGTCATACCGGCCAATTGCCCTATTGTCCGCAGACCACAAATTCTTTGGCAAAATATTAGTGGGGCGCTATGCCTCGATTCTTCTTGTACTGGTGCACCCAGATCAATGCGGATTTTTCCAGGAAAGAAATACTTCCCATAACATCCGGCGGCTGGTCTATGTTCAGGATCAGGTCCAGGGTTGATTTCCCCATGCCGCGTGCCTGGTCCTGGAGAAAGCCTTTGATATGCTGTAGTGGCAATACCTATTTGCTGTGCTACGGAGGGTGGGACCACGATGGCGAGCATACACTAAACTGATTTACACAAGGCTGACCTCCAGGGTCAGGCTGGGGCGGCATGTGTTGTCTCCTTTGAAGTGTCGAGAGGCACAAGACAGGGCTGCCCACTCTCCCTACTGCTTTTCGCCCTGGCAATGGAGTCATTGACAGTTTGTCTCCGAGAGGAGGGCGTGCATTGGGGTATCCCGCTGGTGGGAACCACGCATAGCATATCAATGTCTGCAGATGATCTGCTCCTATAGGTGCTGGACATTACCTCAGCTCTTACTCCGATCTTCGCCACCCTGGCAGACTTTGAGACAGAAACTGGCCTTAAGGTCAACTGGGCCAAATCCACAATTTATCCACTATCTGCTGATCTCCCTCCACAAGTGGTGCACGTAGGAGGAATCAACCTTGCAGGGAGCACACAGGCACCACGGTACTTAGACGTGCACCTGTATCACTCCCCACAAGATGTATGTGAGGGTAATCACCAGAAAGTACTGATAGCCATTCGCCTATCAGTTTCTGGAAAACCCTCCTCTTAACCCCTATTGGAAGAATAGCAGTGGCCAAAACGTATCTTGTCCTACGACTGCTCTACCATTTTGCCAATCTCCAGATAGTCCCCCCTCGCTCCTTCTTTCAGGAACTAGACGCCCTCCTATGTACGCTTATATGGGGTGAAGGACGCAGACGAGTAGCCTCGGCCAAAATGCAGCTACCAGAGAACCGGAGTGGACTAGGGGTCCCCTCATTTGAAGCATACTTGTTAGCGGCCCAGCTTCAGTGGATATCACGATGGACCTTGGAAGGCTCACTAGGAGAGACCCACACAAGCACTGGACCAATATCAGTCCCAGCGATCTGACATATGCTACTGCTGGGATCCAAACCCATGTCAACCCATCCATTGCAACTGACAGCATGAAACGCATACATCGGATGTCACATACAACCCCACTTTACTTCTACCATTAGTAGGACTCCCCCAAGACCATGAACAATACGCTGCACGGACCCTACACGCTTGGACAGACCACTCACTTACGGAGGCAGGATCACTTTTCGATAATGGTCACTTACTCCCCTTTGCAGAACTGGCAGCCGATACTGGTCTTCCTGGAGGTCAGTTCCTCATATACTGGCGGCTGGTGGCGGATTGCCGCCAAACCTGGCACAGAACCGATAGAGAGCCGACAACGCACTCAGTCCTCCATGCTATCCTGCAAGTGGGCCCAGGACGTCACATAGTGACATGGATATACAGAGCTATTCGAGCACTTAATGCTGTGTCACTCACCCCCCTGTGGGATAAATGGGAGGTTGAGCTTCAGAGGCAACTCCACGGCAAAGAATGGGAACAAGCGTTAGAGCATCCCAAAAAAGTATCCAGAAACTACTGATTTAAAAACATATAGTATTTTATTTTACATCGAGCATACTTGACGCCAGAAAATCTTCAAAGATACTACACTAAGATGCCATTCTCATGACCGAGATTTCATACACCCAGCGCGACCTTTTTCCACATGTTCTGGAGCTGCCCAACGCTGCATATCTACTGGAATATAATACACACAACACTGCATGAGGTAACGGGGCTTATAGACATTGCCACATGGGAAGCCAGCGCAATGGACATATTCAAACATTGCAAACAACGCAAAGGTGAAACAAGGTTCACATCTCTAGCTCTCCTAATAATTAAGCGGGGCATTGCCATGCACTGGAGAACCCCGGCGGGGTCCCCCCTGGCGACCTGGATAGGTCTCAAAATGGGGAGGAAGACACTCTGCGATATGAGGAAGTCCGAAGCATCCGTAAACACAGCATCTCCATGCAGTGGGCGACATTCTTACATGCCTTCAAGCATACCACAGAACACACTGGGTCCCCACGGTCGCCGCCACATCCCCCACGAGATCCCTCGGAGAAGCCTAACCCTGAACACGAATAAGCTGGCCACCTGAGCGAGCACAGCGTGTACGTCACGAATGCAGGGCAAACATGCACAACATCGCCGGAGTCTCACTGAAGCACATCCCCGCGATGCCCTTCCGAACTTAAACACAAACGAGAACCTTCAGTAAAACACATCCACATCTAATTTCTTGCATCTCCCCGTACACAGTGTGGCCCCAGTTCAGTTTAATTTTGGTTATACTCCCAAGTGAATAACTGATTCCTACATTTATCAATATCAGGGACAGAGATCAGACACAGCTGCAGTATACAACTCGAAGCTGCATTTTCCACTCAGGAGCAGAATAGTAAAGTGGAACACTAAAGTGTACAAATGTCAACAGATAATATGAAAATGCATCCAACTGCGTGTATAAGCTCTTATGTAGACCTTAATTGCTAATGATACTGTCCTCTGTATGTATGCAATGAAAACCAAATAAAAAGAATTTACAAAAAAAAATGATTAGGTCTGGTAAAACAAGCTGCTTAACACTTATCCAAGATACGCCTGAAGGCTGCTCTCCACAGCTACCACTTAGAGAGCTTTCTAAGGTTGTCTAAGACCACAAAAACCACCATAAGGGTTGCCTGGATTAGTGCAAGGTGCTTCACCTAAATAAGTGTGCACAATGTGCTAAGCCAGACTCCTACACTTGGTGTGAAGTTCACCAGGTCCTTGAACGATCCTTTTGTTTGAATCTATTGAACATACATCCACTCTCACCTTCCTGCCAGCACAAATAATATATAACCTAAACCAACCACACCTCCAAACTTTTTCTCTTCCCCCACACCTAACACATATAGAGCAACACAGCAACTCTCTTTAAACCGGCTCTCATCCAGTGGACAAATTATAAAATAAGCAACATGCCACTCTTGACAACTTTTCATCTCCATGTCTACTGCACAAGAAGCCTACTCTACAAAAACAACACAGCTCACCAACTTACTCTCAAACACCATCTACACACGCATCAAAATGCCTTCTTAGCCTGCTGGACTAGAAATACAGTACAGAAAAGCTGCACTATTGCTATTCCCACACAGCTACTATCACCACTAAAGACACACCTGCTACAAGCCCACAAAATACTGCTCTCTTTACTACAAAACAAAGTCACACCATCACGAAAGCACATTCTCTAAACTGTCTAAACTTAAATGCTAGATCACTCTATAAAAACAAGCATCACATCTACGACCTAACTGACACACAACCTGACTTACTCTTCCTAACTGAATCATGTTTGGGAGATGACATGGCTCCGGCGCTGCATGAAGCCGTTCCTTTGGGCTAACAAACTATCACACAAAATCGTAAAGGCAAAAGAGGAGGTGGCCTAGCTGTTGTATTCAAGCAAACATTCAATATCACTGAAGCTGACGACGTGTCCATACAAGGTTGTGAGGCCCTCTTCACCAGATGCAACACTACACCCTTTTCCGCCTGTAACTTCCTACTAATTTATAGACCTCCATCTAGCAATGTGACATTCCCAGACACACTTTTAGACACAGTTTCAAACCTTATAACACTACACTCCAACCTATGCATTCTGGCTGTCCCAAACATTTGGTTTGACAAACCCAATATGCCCCAGCCCCAAAAAATCATCACTGGCCTAGATGCACCGAACCTACATCAGATCGTCCACAAACCCGCACACATCGCTGGACACATCCTAGATGTCATTTTTGCAAATACACAACTAGTTACCTTTCAAACAATGATACCAGTCACGTGGTCAGACCACCATTTAGTTGCTTTCCAACATAAAACAACACAAAACAACACACCTAAAACCACCTTACATGCATTCACCTATCACCACCTATCAACCGTGGAACAAACACATCCAGACCAGATCTAGACACAATAAATTCAGTTCCAAAAACTATATATGAGTGGCTACAGGAAGCATTTGATATCCTAATACAACTAAGAACAACACAACAGCACAAAAAAAACAGGCACCTTGGAGAAATACAGAAATAAAAGAGATAAAAGAGCAAATTAGAAAGCTGAAAAGTATCTGGTTCAAAACAAACACCAATCTCACTGAATTTCGTGAACCAAATTGCCTAGAATGAGCTCACCCCATTACTCAAGATTTCACAGACAAACTGGCAATTTATCACACACGTTGGACTCCTATTTAAAACAAAGAAAAACAACCAGCACCGAACCTATTAATAAAAACCAGTCCAAGCGTAGGCAAACCTAGCCTTTCCATACTTTCCAGCAAATATCACACAAAGAATTTATGGACCTAGCCAAAGCAAGCAGGCCTTCTAGTAGAACTTCTGAACCTTGTCCACCACAAACCTTCAAGAAAATTCTTCTAGCTACCTCTGCTGCCACACCAGTAATAAGAATTACCAACAATTACTTAACTACGGGAATATTTCCAGAAGATCTCAAACAGTTATACATACGCCCATTACTAAAGAAAAGAAATCTGGACCCGCTTAACCTCGTCAACTAATGACCAATTACAAATGGACCTTTCCTGGGCAAACTGACAGAAAGAGCAGCATTCGCTCAGATGTCACAATTCATTGAAGATAATTCCATACTTTCAGACAGGATTCCGTCCAGGAAGAGGCACAGAATCTGCCCTTTTATCCATCTGAGATGACCTTAAGAACACAATTCCCCGGAACAGGGTTGCTACACTACTTCTCTTGGACCTCTCAGCTGCCTTTGACACTGTTGGCCATGACCCACTAATACAAAGACTCTACAAGACAGCATAGAGGGGTCTGCTCTCCGCTGGATCACATCCTACCTTCAAAACAGAACTAATGTCATCCATACCCCCTCATTTTCATCCAAACCGTACTTCACAAAATCATGGTTTCCAAAAGGTTCTATTATCTCACTGTTAGAACTGGGATTTCTGGTTGGCTAAGGCTTGCGCCAAAGTCAGGCAGAAACCATCACTCTAGTAAGGGCAAGGAAGTTACACGCCAAAGATAACCCCTGCTCACCCCCTTAGTAGCTTGGCACAAGCAGTCAGGCTTATCTCTGAGGCAATGTGTAAAGCGTTTGCGCGCGCACCCAGCAACAACACCCAAGGCCCACCACAAAGGAAACTCCACACAAGGTATTCTATAAAAATAGCCTTTGTATTATACACAACACATTAGATAAAAACACACACTTTACAATGTGCCAACAGGCACGGGCAGAATTTACAAGGGATATGTACAAGACAGGGCCACCTGGACCACTGTCAGGAATTAGCACTTTTAGAACTTAGCACATAAAATATATAAAATGACTGTAGCACAAAAATAACATGTATAGCACACAACCAGTACTTACTGGTATCAGGTAAGTACCACCTACGTGACCCTAACTATCTTAGGGACTGTCACGCAGGGAACTAGAACCTCACTAGCACCACCTGTACTAGGAGAAAGCAAACAACCACCTAAGTATCACAATACCTGTAGGGGTAATAGAACGTTACACATGATGCATCACATTCAGAGGTGCAAGGGAAGGAAACAATTGCGCAAGAACTCATATGCCACCACCTGTGGCAGTCCCTAGGCCACCTGGCCTTGTCCAGGCTAGGACGCTCTGTGTCCAGAAAAGTCAGGGCACGGCTGCGCAAGCTGCGCAAGCTAAAACACAGAGGCCACCACCTAAACGTTGCAGCTGCCCACTAAGTGCTGGGCAGCTGTAGAACGAAACTCAGGCACCGACGTGCCTCTGGAGCCCTCTCTGGGCTCTGTCTATTCAGAATGCCCCTAGAGCCTTCGTGGCCCTAAACGAACAATGCCCCGCAACGTTGGAGTCCTGCTCAGGGACTCGCGAGCCTCACAGGCTCGTGAAACAATGTGCCCCCTTCGTGGGAGTGGCCCTCTGGCAAGCGGGGCCGCTCAAGTACCAGCAGGGATGGGTGGGGCCCCCCTCTCTGGGACCCTCGAAACTTAATTCACCCCCGTCGTTGGAGCCTCACGGGGCTCGTGAGCAATGCGGCGCTTGGAGCCTCACAGGGCTCGTGGACACCGCCCCCGTTGTTAGAGCGCCACGCGCTCAGACCTTGACAATGTCTCTGGTCCGTCAGAGTCCCACACGGGGGACTCGTCTACACTGCTGCCCCACACATACGGAGTCCCCCCAGCCCTTCACCACTTACCGGGCTCTTCTCTGGGGGACTCCGGCGTCAGGACGGCTCTCTCTCGCGGCGGGGCAGGCACCGACAATGTGCCTCGGGGCCCCGCCACCTCAGCAGTCCTTCTCTCCTGGGGGAAGCGCGGGGTAGGCTCCCGCCCGCTTCCTCCCACGACGTCCTTGCTTCGCCCGGGCACTTCTTCAGCCCTGCACAGGAGCGCGGGGTAGGCTCCCGTCCGCTTCCTGTTTTTAGAACGAGGCTTCCGTCCCGCGGCACGCACCCAGGCCTGCCTGACTTCCGGCTGAAGCCCGGCCGCAGCGGTGAATTTCTCGGCAATGAGAGGGGTAGGCTCCCTCGCCAAGGAGACGAATAAGCGGGGTGGGCACCCGCCAACGAAATCAAAGCGCACACAGCGCTAGAAAGCAAAACAGCGCTCCCAGCGCTATAAAGATAGCAAGTCCAGGAAAACAGCGCGCACAGCGCTACAAAGTTCCAGGAGCGCTCCCCAAGCGCTGCAAGCAAAAAGGTCCAGCAGAGAGTCCTTAAAGAGCAGGGGGGCAAAGGCTGGGCCCAGAGCCAGCTCACAGGGCCCTCCAGCAGGGAGGCAGTCCCCAGTGGCGGTCTCTCCTGGCGCCCAGCAGCAGCAGGCCCCCTCCAGATGATCCTGCAAGAGAACACATTGTAAGGGGACACAGCCCCTTTTTATACAGAAAAAGTCTTTGTCTGCAAGGTGCAGGGAAGGGGCGAACCAGTTCCAACAGGTTCCTGAGCACTTTGTTTTGCTCAGCCCCTCTCTCTATTCACTGGCAGGGCTAGGGTCATTAGACGCACCACAGGGGCCGGCGCCAGCATTGTGTGGGGAAAGCCCTGTCCTATTCAGGACCCAGGTATACTCCTCCCCAGCCATCAGCATGCTAACTCCCTATTCACCACTGGGTGACTCCTCCTGACTCTGGGGATTTCCCTAGTCCATCACATGACCTCCACCAGCCAATCGCCAGACAACCCACACATTTCATACTGCACACTGAAGTGCCCACTTCTAGAAGTGGCACTTCCACACTAGATACATGCACGCCGCACACATCATCGCGCAGCATTCACTCACACGAGTCCGCACATACCAAACTCGGGCCTGCACACCCCACGCATCAGGAACTACCAGGACACATACACTCTCCCATGCATTCCTATGGGAGGGCAGGCCAACCTCACAACACGCACGCACTTTACCCTGGGACACAGCGGTAAAGTGCGCAGAAACCCAAAATTACTACACCAAGTTACCAATAAAAAGCAAAAAGTCTCGGGGGTGAACCTGCCAGAAGGGCCAAGTCCAACACAGCCCGCAACGGCAGGGACACTCTCCGGTTTTACACCACTCTGAACTCACATGGTTTCCGCTGAAAAAACTCGGCGGACCAACTGGGCTACCCCCCTGGTACTCCTCAGCTGTCCGTGGCCAGGACCAGGCCCTAGACCACCTAGGCGCCACTGGTCCTTGCCTAACCACAGAGTGGGGGGTAGTAACCCCTGGCACATAGTGACCATTTTCCACTCTACCCCTCATCAGGGCAGTTCTAAACTGCCACTGATCCTCCAGCCTAGGGTCCGTACCCTCAGGCTGACCAAAAGTCACGGGTGAGGCTCTCCTCCCCCTACCTCTTCTCCTAGGGTTCCGCCCTCTCTTCCTCTGAGAGGCGACCCCGTAACATAACTCACCAACCACCTCAGGAACCCTCCCTGAGAACTGGTCTCCCAACCTAGGGTTTAACCCCTCAGGTTGCACCGGGGTCAGAGGTGGGCTCTCCCACCCTCTGCACCCCCTTCCAGAGTCCTGCTCCCTACCAACTGGGGCGGTATCTCTGGAAGAAGAACCGGTCAGGACACTTGTTACAGTAGTCCTACCCTTCAGGTCAGGCTGCTCCTGAACCTGGCCTCCCAACCTCTGGTCTAAAACCTTCGGTGGAATACTTACCTGGCACTCCAGGACTTCTGGGGACTTACACACCATCCCCCTGAGGCTGACACATGACCCATGTGTCGTGTGACGGTCTGTCTGGCGCAGATCTCCCGTCCCCTGTCCCTCTGACAGTGCGCGAAGATCCCCCAGAACAAAAGTGGCGCCACCCTGGTCCCCCCAAGAAGATCTAGCCCAACTGGCTAGTCCCTGGTCCACTGGTGCATCCACTGGGAAACTCATCCCCCAACCACTCCTCACGCTGGACTCCTGTACCCTCCCTACCGGAGCGGTACTGCCAGACTCTAGAACCACAGGAGCCCTGCTTACAGGCGCTCCAGGTCCTCTACTCACTAGGTGATCCTCCTCAAATGGGCTAACAGGACAGCCTAGGTCCCCAACTTGGTGTTCCCTCATGAAACCACCCAAGTCCTGAGGCAGGGTTTCGTACGTCTGGGGACCCTCGGTCACCCACTTGCTCCCGCTCCACTGAGCCAGGCCGTAAGCCCCTACACCCTCCTCGCTATCCTGGGACCTAGCTGGGCTACACGGAGCCTCTTCCACCACGCTGGGCTGGAAGATACCTGAACCACTACTTTTGGATTCACTCCCTAATGACTCCAGAGAACCTTTAGCGCTTTCCCAGCGCTCTGCTTCCTCTGCCAGCTTCCAAGGACAAAAGCAGTCATACCTCAACAGGTGTTGGCGCAACCCTGGAGAACAACTACTGATCATCTGCTCTTTGACAATCATTTTGAGCACTATATCCAAATCCTCTTCCGTGTTGACCATCAGCCAGTCCAACAGTGCATCATGACAGTCATCCACAAACAACCCCCACGACTGGTGAGACTGTTTTCTACTGCCCCTGAACTTCAACCTATACTCCTCTTCTTGGGAAACAGGTACCAGACTCGGGGAACTGGGCGTGGGACTTGTCGCACGGGACTCTATTTCGCTGCCACCACTGGACTCAACCCTCCGTGGGGAGCCCAGAAAACTAAGACTGCGCGCAGGGGATAGTCTACTCTCCAGCGCTGATTTCTCCCTGGTGAAGGCCCTCTCAGCCTCCTCTATCCTCTCCTGCGCTAAGACCCTCTCGGTCTCCAGCTTTTTCTCTTCTATAGTCAGCTGCGCCATCCCCCGGGCATGCTCTAACCTGAGCTTCTCCATGGCCAGCTGATGCTCCCTCTCTTCCCTCCTATCTATCCACTCCTCTGGGGACAGGGAAAGGGATGGGGTGCCGCTCCTGACACTGGACCCAGCAAGGGACTCCCTATCTATGGGGTCTTCACTTTCTACTGGCGTCCCTGTCAGGTAACCTTCCTCCTCTTCAGATTCCTCAGGGCTCCCCTCAGACCCACCACCCTCTCGGCGTGCGGCCCGGGCCCTATCTTCCTCGCTGCGCTCTCGCTCCCACTCATCCTTTTGCCATAGGATCAGGTTGTCCCTCAGTTTGGACTGGGTATCTGACTCACCCACCTCTATGTCCCTCTCCTCACAGAACCTTACCAGCTCCAACCTACTGTACCTAAACAGACCACAGAAGTTAAAAGCAGGCTCCATTTTGGCGGACGTTCCTGAGAAGAGTTTAACACAAGGAACCTGAGTGTCTGAGCTAGCACAGGGGTACATGATTCACAAAGGACACCTTTAGGAGAGGAAATAATGGAACTCCAAAAAACAATAATCCCTAAAATGTGGTTATCTAATGCAGAGTTTTGTGGTGTAGCCAGTCGCTGCTGCAGTACAGCGCAAACGCAAGTCCAAATCCCACTGCTGATCACCAATGTTAGAACTGGGATTTCTGGTTGGCTAAGGCTTGCGCCAAAGTCAGGCAGAAACCACCACTCTAGTCAGGGCAAGGAAGTTACACGCCAAAGATAACCCCTGCTCACCCCCTTGGTAGCTTGGCACGAGCAGTCAGGCTTATCTCTGAGGCAATGTGTAAAGCGTTTGCGCGCGCACCCAGCAACAACACCCAAGGCCCACCACAAAGGAAACTCCACACAAGGTATTCTATAAAAATAGCCTTTGTATTATACACAACACATTAGATAAAAACACACACTTTACAATGTGCCAACAGGCACGGGCAGAATTTACAAGGGATATGTACAAGACAGGGCCACCTGGACCACTGTCAGGAATTAGCACTTTTAGAACTTAGCACATAAAATATATAAAATGACTGTAGCACAAAAATAACATGTATAGCACACAACCAGTACTTACTGGTATCAGGTAAGTACCACCTACGTGACCCTAACTACCTTAGGGACTGTCACGCAGGGAACTAGAACCTCACTAGCACCACCTGTACTAGGAGAAAGCAAACAACCACCTAAGTATCACAATACCTGTAGGGGTAATAGAACGTTACACATGATGCATCACATTCAGAGGTGCAAGGGAAGGAAACAATTGCGCAAGAACTCATATGCCACCACCTGTGGCAGTCCCTAGGCCACCTGGCCTTGTCCAGGCTAGGACGCTCTGTGTCCAGAAAAGTCAGGGCACGGCTGCGCAAGCTGCGCAAGCTAAAACACAGAGGCCACCACCTAAACGTTGCAGCTGCCCACTAAGTGCTGGGCAGCTGTAGAACGAAACTCAGGCACCGACGTGCCTCTGGAGCCCTCTCTGGGCTCTGTCTATTCAGAATGCCCCTAGAGCCTTCGTGGCCCTAAACGAACAATGCCCCGCAACGTTGGAGTCCTGCTCAGGGACTCGCGAGCCTCACAGGCTCGTGAAACAATGTGCCCCTTTCGTGGGAGCGGCCCTCTGGCAAGCGGGGCCGCTCAAGTACCGGCAGGGATGGGTGGGGGCCCCCTCTCTGGGACCCTCGAAACCTAATTCACCCCCGTCGTTGGAGCCTCACGGGGCTCGTGAGCAATGCGGCGCTTGGAGCCTCACAGGGCTCGTGGACACCGCCCCCGTTGTTAGAGCGCCACGCGCTCAGACCTTGACAATGTCTCTGGTCCGTCAGAGTCCCACACGGGGGACTCGTCTACACTGCTGCCCCACACATACGGAGTCCCCCCAGCCCTTCACCACTTACCGGGCTCTTCTCTGGGGGACTCCGGCGTCAGGACGGCTCTCTCTCGTGGCGGGGCAGGCACCGACAATGTGCCTCGGGCCCCGCCACCTCAGCAGTCCTTCTCTCCTGGGGGAAGCGCGGGGTAGGCTCCCGCCCGCTTCCTCCCACGACGTCCTTGCTTCGCCCGGGCACTTCTTCAGCCCTGCACAGGAGCGCGGGGTAGGCTCCCGTCCGCTTCCTGTTTTTAGAACGAGGCTTCCGTCCCGCGGCACGCCCCCAGGCCTGCCTGACTTCCGGCTGAAGCCCGGCCGCGGCGGTGAATTTCTCGGCAATGAGAGGGGTAGGCTCCCTCGCCAAGGAGACGAATAAGCGGGGTGGGCACCCGCCAACGAAATCAAAGCGCACACAGCGCTATAAAGCAAAACAGCGCTCCCAGCGCTATAAAGATAGCAAGTCCAGGAAAACAGCGCGCACAGCGCTACAAAGTTCCAGGAGCGCTCCCCAAGCTCTGCAAGCAAAAAGGTCCAGCAGAGAGTCCTTAAAGAGCAGGGGGGCAAAGGCTGGGCCCAGAGCCAGCTCACAGGGCCCTCCAGCAGGGAGGCAGTCCCCAGTGGCGGTCTCTCCTGGCGCCCAGCAGCAGCAGGCCCCCTCCAGATGATCCTGCAAGAGAACACATTGTAAGGGGACACAGCCCCTTTTTATACAGAAAAAGTCTTTGTCTGCAAGGTGCAGGGAAGGGGCGAACCAGTTCCAACAGGTTCCTGAGCACTTTGTTTTGCTCAGCCCCTCTCTCTATTCACTGGCAGGGCTAGGGTCATTAGACGCACCACAGGGGCCGGCGCCAGCATTGTGTGGGGAAAGCCCTGTCCTATTCAGGACCCAGGTATACTCCTCCCCAGCCATCAGCATGCTAACTCCCTATTCACCACTGGGTGACTCCTCCTGACTCTGGGGATTTCCCTAGTCCGTCACATGACCTCCACCAGCCAATCGCCAGACAACCCACACATTTCATACTGCACACTGAAGTGCCCACTTCTAGAAGTGGCACTTCCACACTAGGTACATGCACGCCGCACACATCATCGCGCAGCATTCACTCACACGAGTCCGCACATACCAAACTCGGGCCTGCACACCCCACGCATCAGGAACTACCAGGACACATACACTCTCCCATGCATTCCTATGGGAGGGCAGGCCAACCTCACAACACGCACGCACTTTACCCTGGGACATAGCGGTAAAGTGCGCAGAAACCCAAAATTACTACACCAAGTTACCAATAAAAAGCAAAAAGTCTCGGGGGTGAACCTGCCAGAAGGGCCAAGTCCAACACTCACCCATGCTTTTCAACGTTTACATGAAGTCATTACAGGCACAGATCAATCAATTTAACCTCATATGCTATAACTATGCAGATGACACACAAATACTCCTTAAACGGAAAGCCCAAATACATTCGAAACTCACACATTTTCAGTTGTTTGAGAGCCATGGATCAGTGGATGACATGGAGCCATCTCAAAGTGAATGCCTCCAAAACGGAAATACTCACTTGTGGCGATTGGAAAAATTAGGACCCACTCTCTGCCTGGCCTGACGATCTGGGAACACAGACCTAAGTATCTTAAGTAAGTAAGAAACCTCTGAATTAACATGGACTCCAAGCTGTCAATGAATGGCCAAGTGGACAAACTAGCAACACATCTTTCCCCATGTGGGATTTCCACATAAGGTTAGGCTACTAGCTCTCCTGTTTTGTCTAAACTTGATTACGCCAATAGACTCTACCATGGATCATCTTTAACAACTATGAAAAGACTACAACGGATTCAGAACTATGCTGGCAGACTACTCTTACATATAAAGCCACAAGCCCACATCTCCCCTGCCTTGAAGGCCATATATTGGTTACTGGTTGACAGAAGATCCACATTCAAGCTGCTTTGTATCACCCACAAAGCGATTCATGGAACAGGAATCAAATAACCAAATACATTCAACAAAGGAACCCCCACTCTAGATTAGTACCTTGCCTCAAAATCCCAGCATTCAAGAAAAAAAGAAAATTGGTGGCACATTCTTCTAAGTTCAAGCAGCCAAACTATGGAACTCTTTACCCCCAAACATGAGATCCACGGATGACTACCTCATCTTCAGAAGACTAATCAAGAGCTGGCTCTTCCCCACATAGATACCATACTCAAACAGATATATACAGCATATCCCTCCGTGTATAAGCTTTATTTGGACTATAGATGTGTACCTACATATTTGTATTGCTTTGCATAAACATGTACAATTAATATGTTTATAAATATATAGATATTCGTATGTTATGCTTAACAATTGTAGATATTACTTATGGTTATATTATTCTATGTTTAACATGTATATAGGTGACTGCATAAATAAGTACATCTTTTTCATAACTATTTATTGACAATTGTTTCATTGTAAGTAAGTATGTTTTATTGTTTGATTAATGAATATCATTACAATCATTAGAACATGGACAATCATATGTACAATAAGGAAAATCCACTAAACGTAGGGATAACATGCCACACTAAAAACATTGATACCACATAAACACAGTCTAAAAATAGCATTTCATTTGTCAATAATCATTATTGATCCCGTTGGCATTTAAAAAAATAAATATATATATCTCAATGTTTGCAAACGATCATTACATTATTCCACATTCCTGGGCCCAAATCTATAAAGTGATGCCGTGCTTAGTTCACCGTACTGTACAGCAGAATTATTAAAAAAATTACTGGTACCCTTTGTAGTTAGTGTAGCATTATTAAGGTGCCTCTAAGCAGTAAAGTGCCAATGTGCTGTGTCTTGGAGCTGACCCAAGCTATAAGCATTGTGTTTCTATGGACCGGCAAGAGATCAATAAAGTGCTGCCAGGTGATCCAGTCATTCCTGCTCTCCATTTAATTCGAATTTATTTTCTTACCTGCTATAAGAATAAACGTAACAAATTGTATAGTTAGATGGATAGATTCCCCAGAGAGGCATACGATTATTGTTTGATGACATGTTCACACCCCATGTTCAATAAAGGTGAATCTCAACAATGCTTGCCTTTCCTGTAAAAACAGGGGCAAATACACACAATATGTATTAACGTTTCATTGGGAAGACCGCAGAGTCTACAGTTTTTAGTTGGCCAATTGGGTATCCATCTCGGGGTTCCATCCTTTGTCGGATATTGACCAAATCTTAACTTTAAAAATGTATACCTAATAAATGGCTTTAGGTGGGAAAGTAAATAAGGTTGTGGCTCATTTTGATTGAAAGAATTAATGATTGACCAAGCTTGTTTTTTTACTGAAATATCCTCTTTATCCAGCATAAAAAGTTTGTTGATCGATTTAAACAATGGTTAAAGATGGTTGTGTTTCTATCCCAGTGGTTGAAATGCTGGAGGTTAAAAGTGTTTAGTCTCTCAGTTAAATAGAACCTCCACCAGCTTGCATAGTCAGATTTTATTAGTTCTTACCAACAGAAGTTGGCAAGGCTCCCAGGATCGGATAAAAATAAAGAGTATAAACTTTTTAACCCCTTCAGTGCCCATGACGAGATAGTCTCGTCATGTAGCGCGGTTGCGCTGTGCCCATGACGAGACTATCTCGTCATGAACCCCACCCGCTAATTCAACGCCCGGCACAGGGCGGGGAAAGGGCGGGGCACTGAAAAGGTTAAGAGTGCTGATTGTCTTTTAGGGATTGGCTGAACATACCATACTCCAATCGGATATTTGCAAATTCAATATTTTTGGGAATTCTAAAAGTGGATTTAAAAACCTTAATTTATAAGTTATCCAGAATTTTGGATTCTTTGCCTTGGAAAAATTCCAGATCCATAGGCTAAAGCGGGAATCATCTTAGCCTTCATGAATTTAACTAAGTACTCATGGCAAGGGCATAAAAGTTTGTCTCACAAGGTTCTAAATGAAAATAAAAAAATTAAATGAACATACAATGTTTAAAGCGCAACAATTACCCAGGGGTATCTAGCGGCTAATCGAACACTACAGCTAAGAGTTATTTGTGGAAGAGCCAGGTTTTTAGGTGTTTCCTGAAATCTAACAGATTTGTCTTAAGTTTAAGAGAGTTCCACAGCCTCCAGGTGCATATGATGAAGCCTCTCACACCCCATTTGGCTTTTTTAAATCTGGGGACAGCAAGATTACTGCTTGTGGATGAGCGTAGAGGGAGGGAAGGAATGTAGCATTGTAAGCACTGAATCAAATAGTCTGGGCTGGCAGCTTGTTGAGCCCTGAAGTCAATATAGAGTGCCTTAAACTGAATGCGTTTTTCAATGGGGAGCCAGTGCAGTTGGGTCAGTGCTTGAGAGGCTGATTTATGTTTCGGAACGCCCAGTAATAGCTGTACTGCAGCATTTGAAGCGTTTGTAGCTTTTGAAGAAAATGCTTTTGGATATTGATGAAGACGGCGTTGCCGTAGTCTACCTTGGAGGAGATAAGAGTTTTAACTACCCTCTTTTGTAGGCTCGCTGGAATATAAGGCAACACTTTCCTTAGAGAGTTTTCAAGGAGAAGAAGCATGAGGAGGTGAGGTGATGCATCTGTCCTTCAAAGGATAAGTTGGTAGTCAATAATCATATCACAAGAAGGGGGGACTAGGAGCTGGTTTAAGAATAAAAGAGGTCCTGTACCTATGCTCCTAAGACAATGTGTATCACAAAAAGGTAGCAGTTCCTAATAAGGGAGAGAATGAGTACTCAGTAACCCAGGTATGGTTACAAGTGAGGTATAGGTGTCTCCAAAGGATAGTTGAGTGTGCTCGTAAGAGTAAGAACTCCTAGTATCTTTTTTGCCCTCACACACTCTTGCGAGTGTAAAGCATCATCATTGGGCGGTGCTCCTCGTGGGGGTGGTGCTGCAGTCCCTCACGGGCTCTCCAAGAGAGCTCTTTGTTGGAGATCTTTTAAGGAGGTGCCGTACTTCTGCATGTGGGTGTGTGGGTCAAGAAAGTGGGTGAAAGTGAGCTTAAAATTACCTCTCGGTACCTGAATGAGTTTAATAGAGGTCCTTGAGGTAAATTAAAAAGATAATGGGGTTTGGAGACTCTCCCTTTGACTAAATAAGGGGAGGGACTAGTGTGTTCCCACCTGCTCTTAAACCGTAAGCAGAAGTGTGTGGTGAACTAAAAGTGGGTGATGATCGACATGTTTTGAGCAAAAAGATGGTCCCTAATGGATCCCCGTGCGCTTCTTCAAGACCTAGTGCAGGTGAACGGAATTAGTGGTAGTCAGGGGAAGAAACACCCTATACAACCACTTTACCTATAGTCAGTTAAGATAAGACGTCTCTGCGTCCGAGACACGTGTTGTGCGTAGTCTCAATAACCGGAACCTGTTGGAGACATAATGAAAGAGAAGAGAGGGGGGGATAAAGGGAGCTGTATATGAGGTTAACACAGCTAGAAATATAGTGGACAGATAAAGAAATGCTTCATCTATCTGGGGTCTCATACTAAGAGATCCTGTAATTCAGGGTATAGCAGAGAACCAAAAGTGCTGAATCCAAAGATTCAGTATAAGCTAATCAAAGGCTGGGTGGAGAGTAAGGGTAGTGCCCAGGGAGGAGTCAATAATCATCCCAAGGTTTTTTGCTTTGTCACTGGGGGTAGACAAAGTCCCTAGTTCCTGAGGCCACCATTTGTTGGACCAGGAAGAGGGATTGTTGCCAAATAGCAGAACCTCAGTCTTTGAGGAGTTTAGTTTCAGGCAACTGCTGCTCATCCACTTCCCGATATGGAGCATGGAATTGTGAAACTGGAAAGCGGTGGCCCCGATGTTGGTGGTTTTAGTGATCTTAGACAATGTTAGAAAGCTCTCTAAGTGGTAGCTGTGGAGAGCAGCCTTGAGGCTTAGTCCAGAAGGAGTGTTAATCAGCTTGCTTTACCAGATCTAATCATGTAGTGTAGGCTAAACGAAAAAGAACCATACAGTGCAGTTATAAAAATATGTCTATTTATTACAAAACACTCACTAACACACTGGTATATCTCCTACCCGGAGATATCAATCCAAATACACAAGAATACTTCAATTGCAAAAGGTAAGTAAGCACAATACACAGTGGTCTCCAGGGGGATATCAAACAATTTACTAAGAACGAGCAATGCGAACTGCGACCGAAGTCGGACTTGGACCAGGAGACTCAGAAGAGTTGGGTACACAAGGAACCACCCAAGGTAAGTACCCAGGAAACTCACGGAGGCTGTGTGCAGAGTGGAAGCACAGCCGCGAACTCAATAGAAGTCAACGGGAAAGTCGCGGTTGCAGTTTTGAAGTAGAAGGACCCTTCCCAGTGGACCCTGAAGAAAGCCCGTGGAAGACAGAAGTTTGGAGAGACACCTTTTTTTTTTTTTTTAAGTTTTATTTAATAACTGATAGAACATGATGACATACACAGTTGTGCGCCTACAACCCTGAGGCCAGCTGCGTTAGCAGTGAAGGTCGCGTCTCCCCTCAGCTTATCCCACATCCCGGAGGCTGGGCATCACTGTATACTGAAGTAGCAGTGCGTTTTATTTAACAGATGTTACATTAGGGTATGTCATTTCTCGTTTTCACCTCCCCATTGGGGACACATAGTTTTCTTTTTAAATTAACACATGAAACCAACACCCTCCCCTCCCCCCGCCCATATCCATTGAGGCGTCCAGTCAGTGCCCAACATGAGGTTTATGTCCATACACACTGTTGTGTAGTGTCTTCTCCTCTGAGAGGGTGCTCCACTACTTGATACCCATGTCAGACTAGCGTTATTGGTGATTGACCTCCATGTCCCCCCTTACCATCCATCCCCGACTGATCTAATAGCACCGTTACACCTCTGCCCAGGAGGCCCCTTGGTCCCCAAAGGGTCTTCCCCTAGGCTGCTCCAGCCACCACCGTGCCAGGGTCCCTCTCGCCACCCGTCCCGGTCCTCGTCTCCTCGGCCCCTCCGCCCCTTCTGAGATAATCTGTATATAAACCCCAGAAGTTCTTTGGCCTACTTCGCGGCGGAAGCAGCTCACTAAACACCTCTGATTGCGTGCAGCAATAAAGCACGTCGCGGGCCCATTGCGCCACTGTTGGCAGAGGTCCCCGCATCCAGCACATTGCGACCCTGCGCTTTGCCATCAATAATCCCATATCCACCATTTTGCGTACTGCCCTGGGCAACTTTTTAGAGTAGCCCAGCAGAGCCACAGCCGGGTCAGGCGTGAGATCTAATTACATCATTGCTCCTATCTTCTGAAAAATAGCGTTCCAAAATGTATAAACCCCCGGGCACTCCCATGCCAAATGAATAAAATCCGCAGTTGGGTGGCTGCATCTCTCACAAGTCGATTCCTCCCTTAGTCCATACCTATGCAGTCTGGCTGGCGTATAATAGACTCTATTTATATATTTAAAGTGTAGCAATCTGTGCTTGCCATGTAATGATATTCGACGCGTACCAGCGCAGCAGTACGCCCACATGGCATCGTCTATCACAATGTCTAGGTCCCTTTGCCAGACCAGTCTGGCCTTAGTGTATTGCTGTGTTCTCTGCGACATTGCTATGCTGTAGAGTTTGGATATCAGCCTACGGGGACATTTATGTTTGATAAGATATGTTAATTCCGGCACCTCCGGGGGTTCAGCCATGTCATCTCCCAGATGCTGCCGCCACTCCCCCCTCACCCTGTGGAATTGGACGCGCTGCAGCTGCGTAGGGGCCTCCGCCCCAGTAGCGACCTCGTCCCAGGTTATTGCAGTGCCATCTATGAACAAATCTCCCATCGTGCGTATTCCCATCTCCTGGAGGGCCCGCACCACTCCGCGATCCCTGCAGGGAGGCAGCCAGACCGCCCACTCTAGTGGCAGTGCCGGAGAATATAATAGTGCCCCAGCTGTGTGTTGCAGTATGTTATTCCATGCATGCCTGGTTGAGTTGAGGGAATCCAAAAATCCCATTCTACGGTCAGCTGACTCAAAGGTGACCGCCGGCAGCGGGAGAGGCGCAGCAAACAATCTCTCCAGTTTAAGATATGGGACTGATTCCTCACCATGGATCCAACTGTGCGCCTGAGCCCCCTGTGCTGTCCTGTAGTATAGCTCCAAATCGGGCGCCCCAAGTCCTCCCATATGGTAAGGCAGTGTCCATATGGTAAGGCAGTGTTAGCACTCGCCAGCTAACTCGGGCCTGTTTGCCCGCCCATGCTAGTCTCAACAAGGATTTATTAAGCCTTGCGAAAAAGACGCGTGGCAGCACAATAGGAATATTAGTAAACAAAAATAAAAATCTAGGCAGTACTACCATTTTCATGATTGATATCCTACCCACCAGCGAGAGAGGTAGCCCAATCCAGATCTCCACATCGTCTTCCAGCTTGTCAATGGCCCTGCCATAGTTTTCCCTAAGTATTATTTCCGGATCTGTATGCAGCCGTATTCCCAGGTACCTGACCGAATCTTCCGACCACTGAAGCGGATACTCCATCTCAAACGGAGTCGTGGATGGGGTCAACGGAAAGGCGATGGACTTAGTCCAATTGACCTGCAGTCCGGAGAGTGCCCCAAAATGCACCACTTCCCGCAGCACCGGTGCCAAATTATTCTCAGGGTCTTGGACATACAGCAGGGTGTCATCTGCGTAGGTGGATACCACTATCTTGTAGGTGGGGAAGTTCACCCCTCTGAGGTCATGATATTCCCGTAGAGCGCACGCCAAAGGTTCTGCAATCAGAGCATACAATATGGGCGATAGGGGACAACCCTGACGTGTTCCCCTGGAAATATGGATAGCGTCCGTGACTAGGTCACCCAGCCGTATCCTCGCAGTGGGTGCCTTATATAGTACCCCGATCATCTGTAAGAAGACTGGACCCAAACCCAATTTAGTCAAAACCTGTCGCATGAAGGGCAATTCAACCGAGTCGAATGCCTTCTCCATGTCAAGGAAGACCGCAAGTGCTTTCGAATCCTGCCTGACATGCTGCATAGTGCCAAACACCGTCCGTAGATTGTAGGTAAGGTTTCTACCGGGCACAAACCCCACCTGCTCCGGAGCCACCAGCTCCGGTGCCAGCAAGGCAAGGCGAGTGGCCGAGACCTTCGCAAATATCTGAGTGTCTACGTTTAGCAAGGATAACGGTCGATAGGAGCTGCACTCCTCCAGAGTCTTGCCCGGCTTGGGGATAGCCACCAAGATAGCCTCACGCATAGACTGTGGCATTTGGCCCGTAACACACATATCATCGAATAGCTGCGATATATGTGGGAGCAATAGATCCGAGAAGGTTTTGTAGAAAGCTACCGTTAGGCCATCCGCCCCCGGCGCACTAGTCGCCCTCATGCCCGCAAGAGCTTCCAGAATTTCATCCTTCTCAATGGGAAGGGCCAGGAATTCCCTATGTGAATTAGAGAGGAAGGGTAACTGTATATGATCCAGATAATCCCGTATGTCCTCATCCATATCAGTCTGTCGTGAAGCGTATAGCGCTGCGTAATACGACCGAAAGCGAGCTGCAATATCTGCATCCTCAGTAAGTAGGTCCCCTTCGTCCGATCTAATCTTTGTAATGTTGGCTTTACCCCTCCGGGCCTTTAGTATATTAGCCAGCACTGAGCCCGGCCTGTCACCCTCTCCATACACCCGAGCCGTAGCATACTTCCCCAAGTGCTTCACCTCAGTATCTGCCGCCTCATGATATTCTTTTAACAGTGCCTTCAGCTCTTCTGTAGCGCCCTCCGTCACACCCAGCTGCTGCTCCGCCTCCAACTCCCCCAATCTGCGCTCCAACGTCGACAATCTCCGTCGAATGGAGCGCAGCACCCCAGAATGCTTAGTAATGGCCACCCCTCTGATATATACCTTAAACGCCTCCCAGACCGTTTGAAAACTACCCACTGAGCCAATATTGTCATCGAAAAATGTTGTTATTGCTTCCGCCATTTCCTCCTTAAATAGATGATCCAATAAAGAGTACGGGGGAAATCGGCACGTAAACGAGGGTATGGTCTTCTTAGGTGTGGCGAGAATCAGCAACACAGGGGAGTGATCGGATAGGGTTCGCGGCAACACCTGGCACGATCGCACCTGCGACATTAGAGACGTCGATGCGAACCAGTAGTCAATACGCGTGTGCAGGTTATAGTAGGCCGAATAGTGCGTGTAGCCTCCCACCGTAGGGTTAAGCGTTCTCCATACATCAGAAAGAGCCATACTGATCATTGCCCTGTGCAGAATTGTAACTGCCGCTGCCGGAACTCTGGCCGGTCCCCCCGATCTGTCTAGGCTCGGGTTCATTACTATATTGAAATCTCCTCCTCACAAGATTTGAGGTGCTCCGCTATCCCTCACTGTCGTGGCCAGCGAATTGTAAAACTCTGGGCATTCATAGTTTGGGCCGTAAACATTGACCAATAGCAAATTGAGGCCTCTACCCTGACATCGCGATAGTACATACCTACCCCCGGTGTCCGCTGGCACCAGCTGCGCCGTGTACCCCGACTTAGGATTTGTGGTAAATAATTTAATTACCGGGACTGAATTTGATGCGGAAAGTCTATAACAATAGCTCAGTAAAATAAGAGGCAGAATCCGTGGTATTAGAGGTTCGGAACGGGCTTTATTCCATAATCAATTTAAATTGATGAGCTCCAGATTCCATCACCACGAAGGTTCAGGAAGTGAAGACCGTACTTTATTGATAGGTAATCATTTTTATACAATAGGCATTACAGTGAAACAAATGGAGGAGGCGTAACAATTGATAGTAAAGATAAAACATACATGCGTAGCAAAAGTGGGTGTAACTGGGCGTAACTAAAGAACGTCATCAAGTATGATGTCATAATAGGGTGGTTCCATGAAAGGATTTCGCAATGTCAGCAGAAATACTTGGCAGAAATGCGCGCGCAGCAGCATGACGTGTGATTGACGTGCAACTAGGGGGTGAAGGGGACTTGACATTTAGCTCTACATGTGGCGACAGAAGTCTGGAGAGTCAAGTCAACCTAATCCTAAATCATATCTAACATCCTATGTTTAAAGAACTGTGTTATCCAAAAGAGAGGCCTTCTTGGAGTAGAATCTTATTCTATACTGACTATACTGACTGTTAGTGCGTGTACTAGCGTCTAAGTGTCTACACTAGATGCGAGGGCAGGAATCTTCCATAGTAACAGGGCTATGAATTACTTGCATAAAGACAGAGAAGCCGGGCCTTTTGCTCGGTAGCTGGAAGAATGTTTACTTAAACTACTAGACAGGAATGCCTTGGGTAGGGAGCGGAGCAGATAATTTCGAAGGTGAAATACAGTTTTTTGGCAGGCAACAGGCTGATGTCAGGCACCGTTAGCCGCGCAGAGAATGAGGACAAAGTTCATGGATACAGATGCGAGCTCAGACTGGAGCTTTCAGAGGCAGAAGGCAGGAAAAGCTTGATGGCAGAATCAGGGCCTACTTGCCTGGACTGTAAAATGGCATAAGTGAACCATATAAAGCCGGTGGCCTTTCGTACTTAGGAATGGAATATCCGGCCCATTTATGGCGGATCTGAAAGAGGACATGTTGGCGGTGGACACACATGTGTTTGCGTCTTCATAACTGGAACTGGAGGGAACATACATGTACTTGTGATTTATACATGAAACCGTTGGGGTCCAAGATAGGGGACATAACTGACCAGAAAAATCCATATTTCCACATTCCCTCCTTGTCCCCTACTTGCCCGTCAAGAGATATCAATCTTCATTAATCCATCGATCTGTTCATATAGCATCATTTGTTCTTCTTTCTTCTTCCGTGATGAATGAAATCTTGGTGGTGGAATACACGATGTGGCACACAGACCACAGATCGCTGGTCCACATTGTAGACATAGACAGCAACTGAATAATATGAGGAAGCCA
Organism: Triturus cristatus; assembly: GCF_964204655.1. Classification (NCBI taxonomy): domain Eukaryota; kingdom Metazoa; phylum Chordata; class Amphibia; order Caudata; family Salamandridae; genus Triturus; species Triturus cristatus. The sequence continues at coordinate 1,190,966,075 of NC_140592.1, forward strand.
ATACCTAGGAAGGATAGGACCTTCCATCCAAAGGTAGATAATACACTCCAAAACCAACCGGACCAAGTCCAGGTGCCTGGATTCTGGTGTATCTGGCTTACAATCTTATGAAGGCGAGTTATGGCTTTATATACAGATGGCGAATTTTCTGGTATGAAAATGCAACAACTTGATCCGATGACCCTACAAGCTCCGCCCCTATCGGCCAGGATGACGTCAAGGACAAGACGATTTTGAAGCACAACAATCCGCATAGCAGACTGCTCTTCTGTTAAATTGCCTAAGGCGGAAATAGTTTCGTTCACTACTGCTTCAAGGGTTCTGGTTAATCTACGTATCAGCTTACTATTGGTAACTGTACCTATATAGGGAAAGAGACCTTTATTGAAATCTGTGTATTTTTCCCATGCGGTCTCAGTATAATCGACTATTGGGAGATCTCTCCTTTCTCTATTGTGTACTAAATGAGTATTTCTGTGATAATCAGGAGGAGCTAGGAAAACAGGTGGCAAAAGGAATCCGATGTAACAGGTACCATCCCAATCTAGTGGCAAACGTATGTATGCTGTCTGACCACATATGAAGTAGGAATGGCGGGAAGCTCTAAATGTAGACTTGCCTTGATCACTAAATTCTATTACAGTGGTGCATCTACTATGGCCCATATGTATGGAACCATTCTTTCTTACACATAATTCACCTTTAACTGGAAATACTGACATGGCGGGCAAAATTGGAGTAGCTTCGGATTCGACATTCAAGATCATGAGATTAAGCGTAAAATTACCTAATCCATACACTTCATTTTCTAGATCAGTTCCTGTTCTTTTGGGAAGTCCCTCCTTGTTGGGGTGGCAGACTTTGAGTAAAACTAAGTTCAGATTTCCCCATACCCAGTTTTTCTGGTAAACTGCAGAATTCGAATCTAGGGAATTAATTAAACTAAACCATGCTCCACAGGAGCCGTTGTGTGTGAACGGGTAGGGAAAGAGAGGTAGAATTCCTTTATAGTTCTGATAGGGAGGGAGTCGGCCACATATCCAACAATTTGTAGCATTGCTAACCTGATGGGAATGATGTAACATACTAATAAAAGTGTTATTGCGCAGCGCAAATCTATAAGACAATTCATGCGGAGGTAATTCACTAAAAGAATGTTCAGCAGTAACATTGTAAACATGTCTAGAAATAGGATAATATATATGCAACAATATACTTGCAGTAATTATTAAAAGACTTAAGGAAAACAGAATTAATAACGTCACTGTGCAATGACTACGCAGTGATTTACAGTACGCATGTCGTTTCAGCTTTATCCTTTTGTTTCTTTCTCTATACAGGTCTAAGGGGTACATGTCAGAGACAAATTCGACCGCTTCACCTTGGAGAGGACTTAAACAATCAAATTGCCTGACTGGTTAGACCTAAGTTTTAGTTTGTATTGTTCATGGCTACTCAGTTCAACCAAAGGAAGTTTAGAGTCACTCGGGGAAGACACGCAAGGTGTGTCGTTTACATCTGACGGTAGTCCATGAAATTTCTTGATATGACTTGAATGTATCCAGCCTTTTCGACCTTCGATCTTTACGGCTGTCCTCGTCGTTAGCAGTACGAGCTGAGGCGACTTCCACCTAGGATCCAGTTGAGACTTCCGATCAAAGTTCCTTACTAAAACCAAATCCCCTGGAATTACGTCATGGGGTTTCACCTCGGTGTTGTCGGGAAAGGCTGCAGCTACCTGTGAACGACAAGATTGTAGTGCAGACATCAAGGAAGCCAAGTAATCTGTCAGCATATTACAGTCAATATCAGTTATTTTGCGTGGTATAGGCGTCCCCCACATATTTGGTGGTCTACCGAAGATCACCTCATAAGGGGATAGCCCTGTTCGAGAGTGTGCTACCATTCTCATGTAAAAGAGTGCAACGGGTAAGGCTACTACCCAGTCGACACCTTTCTCTCTGCATATTTTGGACAATCTAATTTTCAGGGTCTGGTTATGTCTTTCCACGAGACCTGCTGCCTCGGGGTGTCGGACACAGTGAAATTTCCACTGATAACCTAACAAAAGTGAAACGTGTTTCATTAGTTCGGATGAGAACGGCTGGCCGTTATCTGAGTAGACAACACGTGGTAAACCGTACCGTGGGAAGAATTCTCGAACTAACTGTTTGGCAGTAGTCGGGGCAGTGTAATCTGAAACCGGGTATGCCTCTGTCCAACGGGAAAGAGCACAGACAACTACGAGAACATATTTGAATCCTCGACATCGTTCCATCTGGATATAATCCATCTGGAGGACTTCAAAAGGGTGATCAGGAGGCTGAAATCCACCCTGCTCTACGGGAATGCTTTTACCTGGGTTAAACTGACAACAGATCATACAGGTACGGACTTTTTGTTTAGCTGCTGCTCGTAAATGTTTGTTGAACCAAATGTGTTGGATGCTGTCTAGCATAGCTTTTTCTCCTAGATGTGCTGGACTATGTACAGTGTTAATAACGACTTGGACCATTGAATCAGGAAGGAACCACACAGATTTTTCCTTCGTCATCCATCCTTGATCCGTTTGGATCCCTCCTAATTCAGTCCATTTCTTTATTTCGTCTGGTGTAGCATGTGTCTGTATGTCGATTACGTCAAGAGCGGGATCCTTAACCATCATGCAATGTGTTGGTGTCGGGACTATTGTCTTTGTCATGTCGGATGTTTGAGTTTGAGCAGTCTGTTTAGCTGTTCTGTCAGCTAGATCATTGCTTTGAGAAATGATATCAGTAACTTTCGTATGAGCTTTACATTTCATAATTGATATTGCAGTTGGTAGATGTATTGCATCTAATAAGGCATGAATAAGGGGTCCGTGCTGAATGTGGGCACCGTGAGAAGTTAAATAACCTCTCTCTCGCCACAGCACGCCGAAGTCATGTACAACTCCGAATGCATAACGTGAATCAGTGTATATGTTGACTTTTTTATTTGTGGCTTGAATACAGGCTTGTGTCAGAGCGATGAGCTCTGCTGCTTGAGCGGACAAGGTATTTATGCAATTTGTTTCAATGATTTCAGTGTCTGTTGTGACTGCGTAAGCGGCCACTAGCTCTCCTGTACTTGTTCTCATACATGAACCATCTACATACAACGTCAGGTCTGGGTCTGACAATGGGACGTCTGTCAAATCTTGTCTGGGTTTCGTCGTGATAGTGATAACTTCAATACAATCATGTGCTAGTGGGTCTGTTCCATGTACAGGTAACAGTGTGGCAGGATTCAATGTACTACAACGTCTGATTTCTATATGTGGCTGAAACAATGTTAATTCGTAACCAGTAAGTCGTGCTATAGTCAAGTGTTGTGTTTGTGTGCGGTTCAAGAGAACCTCCACTGCATGTGGTACTTGTACTGTCAATGGATGTCCTAATACTATGGCATCGCTTTGTCTGATTGCTAAAGCTGTTGCTGCCACTGATTTCAGGCACGCAGGCAAAGCCTGAGCTACGGGATCTAATGTACTAGAAAAATAAGCACATGGTTTGTGTGATCCTGCTTGTTCCTGTGTGAGTACTGACAAGGCAGTACCTTCGCGTTCTGTAACGAAGAGTGTAAACTGTTTATTGTAACATGGTGTTGCTAAAACAGGTGCTTGGCATAAGGCTTTCTTTAGGCTTTCAAAAGCTTGTGTATGTTCCTGAGTCCAAGGGAGAACAGTCGATGTGGCTGCCTCCTGTGTTGTCAATTGAATAAGGGGTTTTGCTAGAAATGCATACTGAGGGATCCACTGCCTACAATATGAAGTGAGGCCTATGAAAGCCCGCACCTCCTTTTGTGTCTTGGGTATCGGCATATTTGCAATTAGCTGGATGCGGTCTGGTGTAAGCTGCCTTCCCTCCTTGGACAGCGAGTGACCAAGGTAAACAACTCGCTGGACACAGAATTGCAGCTTAGAAGGGGACACCTTGTGCCCCTTTTCGGCCAAAAATTGTAATACCGTCAGTGAGGCTTTCTCACATTCAGGTTCGCTTCTAGCGGTGATCAGCAGATCATCGACATATTGAAGCAGGGCAGTGTTGACTGGCATGTGGATACTGTCAAGTTCTCGTTTCAGTGCTTGGCTATAAATGCTGGGGCTTTCTGTAAATCCTTGAGGTGCGCGTGTGAATTTAAAGCTTCGTCCATTTAAACTAAATCCGAACAAGTATTGGCTTTCCGGATCTATTGGGACGCTGAAAAAAGCATTCTTGAGATCAATTACAGTAAAGAATGTTGCTTCGGAATCAATGGCTGTCAGTAATGAAGAAATGTCTGGGACTACGGGGTATTGTGGTACTATGCATTTATTTAATTCGCGCAGATCAATAACCAATCGATATACTGGCGGGGCTGTTGGATCGGTTCGTTTAAGAATCGGAATTATCGGTGAATTACATACATTGGAGTCAGTTTCCACAACCACTCCTTGGGTAATAAGCTCGTCAATGATTTGTAGTAAAGCCACTACAGCATCTGGGGGTAACTTGTATTGTCGCATTCGTGGAAGTACCACTCCTGCCTTTAGTGTGACTCGATATGGTGTAATGTTCATGCAACCAACATCTGTAGGGCCTTGTGCCCATAAATGTGTCGGTAAAGTCTGTAGTCGGTGATCCATGTCTCGGGACACGTAGTGCCCTTTGAAATCACGTAAAAATAATCTTACTCCTTCCGGAGAACAACATATAATAGCTCCTAGAGCTTTCAAAGTTTTTATACCTAACAAGTTTTCTGGACATGATTTAGTAAGTAATAAATCTGTAGTTCGTGTCAAGGGACCGATCGTAAGTGGAAGAGGCTGTGTTACTTCGTTAATGATAGGTTTTCCTGAAAAGCCAAGGGAAATATTCTGTGTGCCTGAGAGGGGTGCCCCTGGAACTTCACTACGTTTTATTGTTGTTCGACTTGCCCCTGTATCAAGTAAGAATTTTCTATCTTGACCTAACAGTTCACTGTGTACATAAGGTCCTTCTTGGTCTACAGGGACCTCAATAAGGGGTAAGCCAACTTCCCTCTCTAGGCTGTTTCATGAGTATCGTTGATAATCAGGATAGTCATACTGTGCGGTCTGATACATCTGTCGGGTCGTTGTTTGTGTAGCAGCAATAGGCTGCGATGGTGGAGCTGGCATAGACTGTTGCGGAGCTGGCATGGACTGTGCATGCTGCGGAGCTCCTTGTTGGTTCTGATCCTGTCTAGGTGGTCGTGGTCTTTCTTTTGCGTTACCTATGGCAATATTATGTTTTAAAACTGGACAATCGTGTACATAATGACCTGGCTGTTTACAATAGTTGCACGTCCCTTTAACAGGACCTATTGAAACACTGGACTGTGTTATACCCTTCTTATGACCGTCAGCTGGCACTGTCTGGGAAACTAGCATTTTCATTTTCGTGTCTTTCATACGTCTATGTTCATGTTCTTGTTCTTCTCTAATTCTATTGTGATGATACTTTAGCATTTGTAACATTTGTGACGGAGTGTTACCTTGCCAGGTACTCTCGAATTTCAATACTCTATTCTTAACTTGGGGCAAGGCATTTTCAACCAACTTTGTCACAAACAGATGTGGATACGACTCGTACTTGCTTTTATTCCACTATTTATACCAAAACATTTCTCAAATCGGGAGTAGAAATCACTAGTGTCTTCATCTGATTTCTGTTTACAGGCTGATATTGCACCCCAGTCTTCCTTTTTCGTAGTTAATAAACGTGGCAGTACCTGTACTAGTAAACCTGGTAGCGCTTTGATCTTATCCCCGAGCCCTGAACCTGGACCTCGAGCTTTTTCTTCGTTTTCTAATGCTGTCCAATCTATCTTCTGGTCTCCCACCTCCCAATCCTTTTCCTTGAGTTTTTCGTAAATGCCCGCAGGCATTAATACCTTCAATATTGTCATAATGTCGGGGTAGGTATATTCTCCCATGAGTAACATATCTTTAATTTCACGATGGAAACCCGCTGGGTCTTTGTCATGACTGGGTACCACCTTCTTCATTTCTAATAGTTCTATTTTAGATATGGGTGTGTATACAAACACACGTTTAAACTCATTGTCATCACCCTTTATCGGGTGCACTTCGCGTAAGGGATTCTGTCTATCCATGTAATACGTCGTTCTTTCCTTGATGGGCAGTGAGACATGTTCAGGACATACAAAAAGAATGTACTGCCTTCTAGATTCTAGTATTTCTCTAATTAACTTAGTACCGGACCCTCTCCATTTATTCGTGAGTAATTCAGTCAATATATCAGGTAAGGGACCAGGATCGGAGTGTTGGCTTTTATATAATATAAGGAGTTGTTGAATCATATAGATACCAGCTAAACGCTGTTCATCTGGGGCGAGGTTTAAAAACGTATGTGGTAGTGTATCATCACCATATTTTCCAGGACTATCAACCCAGTGAACGGCTGACCTGGCTAATTCTTGTTCGTCCATAGAATCGAGTATATGATAACCCCTTCGTTCTCGGAGTAATTTGTCAGCGGCTTGGAACGAATGTTCGGGGGACCTTATATTTATTATAGGAGTTTGGAATTTTCTGTTATTATCTGAACGTATCGGACATGTCGGGTCAGTAAAGCATCTAGTATCATTACAAGATCTTCCTCTACCTACATAGGCCATGGTTTCTAACTGTCCTGTGGGTAGTTCTAATTCTTCCTCGTCCTCGGTTTGTTCTGGTTCGTCTACTGCTAATCTTTCCTCGTGTATTCGTTCTATTTCTTTGCGGATCTTTCGGCTCATAGCTACTATACATGATCGTTTATCGTGTCTCCCCTCTGATATATTCTTACCCCATGTGGTAAGAATTTGCATTTCTTCCGTATTTACCCCTGGTTGATCTTGATTTCTGATCACACAGTTTATGAGGAAACGTAACAGTTCCCCCTGTATTTCCACCTTTTGATACTCCATGGCTCTGTTAATACTCTCAGGGTCTCGCCCTGATTGAACAAAATGATATATATTTTCTAAATGGGCAGTCATTCCTGGTAGCTTCCCTAAATATATTGCAGCTCGTCGGATACGTAATGATGCCAGCATTTTCCGGGCACAGGGTCATATCTACAGTCTATTAGAAGTTCCTTGAGCGTGTTGGGAGTTACTAGTTTGGGCGTACGTTGGTGGGCTATTTCTTGAAAGGAAAGTTTATTTGTTCTGGGTGGCGTAGAAAAAATGCTTGATGTACCTCCGGTAGCACCACCTGGGGTGCCGGATGTGAAAGGATTCGTTGAACGGGACATAGCAACCATAGGTGTGGATGCGGATGTAGAAACAGATGTGCTTGCCGGAACTTGTGTCGGGGTGTGCTGTTGTAGAGGCACAGACGAAGGAGGGTCTTGGCGTTGAACCCCCTCGGCAGACGGTCTATGTGGCGCAGCATTAGCATACTCGGGAGCTGCGTCGTCTAAATAAGAGGAAAGAAAAACATCTTCTGCGGATCTGGGATGCCCTTTGGGATGTGCTTTTATCGGAAACAATGGGGGTGGCAAGTCTTTTGGTATCTCCGGGGTAGCCTTAGGTAGTCCTTCGGCCAGAAGAGGATACATACCATTCACAAGGGCATTTCTTTGTCTGTCTGTTTGTTCTGACTTTACTCGAGTACCTTCTTCAATTAATACACCTTCTCGAACTTTATTTGAATTCTCCTTACTCTTCTCTTCCTGTCTACGTGCTTTTTCTGTACGTCTATACGATTCTTTACGCCATAATTCAATGGCGTCTTTCTGTGACTGTCTAGCTTTCCTTTTCCATAATTCTTCTTCTACTTTCACAATGCAATCTGCATCCCAGGTCCCAGCTGCGGGCCACCTCTGACTTTCTGGTAATTCCTTGGTGTAGTCTACCCATAGATCAAGAAATAATATGGCGTCTAGGCCATGTTTATGATACATGAAGTACCCTGGAGTGTCCCTAGGAGGAATGGGAACAGCTTCTTCGAGTACCCCTTTTCTAGTTGTGATCTGTCTTAATTTCGAAAAGAGCGGCATATTGAGAACTGATCTGATCTGATACCTAATTTTGAACACGTTTAATACCATAAAACACAATAATGAACAGTCATTCACACCACAATATACAGAACGTGTTTAAAACATTTTAACATTTAACGAATAAACAATGATGGTCATTTAGGGAACTAGTCACTAAGCATAATACTCGATACTAACTAGGTAAATCTGAATTATATACTAGACATACTTGATATACTGCTAAACAGTACAGATACACTGCTGAAACAGTGCAGACCGGATTTGTGTACCCAAACCCGTCTTGACCGGCACAACCTATGTGCACGTCAGAACGCCTCCCCGATAATGGTACTCACCGGGTAGCTCGGAACGGAAGGCCTCGGAACTGAACTGAACTTGAACCGGACTGGACTCGACTCGGAACTTCGGAAACTTCGGAAACTGGTGGGCCTCTGTATACCTCGGATCTTGCTCTCTCAGCTAGGCTCTGGTCGGGATACTTCGCACTTCTCACCGCCTCGTCTGGGTGTTGATCGCAGCCTCAGTTACCCCCGCTCGGCAGGAGGGAGATACAGGAAATCCTGTGGGTACGCGTTGTTGTCCGTCCAGCTGTGACAGGAGACCGGGCCTGCAACGCACCGCCGGCGCGTGAGATGAGAAAGTGTCCCTGTTCGGGCGCCATTCATGTGGTAAATAATTTAATTACCGGGACTGAATTTGATGCGGAAAGTCTATAAGAAAACAAGTTACTTACCTGTAACTGTAGTTCTCCAGTATTGGACCTTTCATAGATTCACATGCCTGAATCATTCCCCGTCGTCGAGACGGGAGTCTCCGGTACATAAAAAAGCTTTGCTTAGTATCATAGCAAACAGAAAAAAGGCCTAGGCCCATTTTCCTTTGCAACCCATAACCTTCGTTATGTAAAAAAGGACTAAACCAGTCCCTGAGCCAATCAGAGCCTCTCACCCTCTAGAACACTCCTGAGAGAACCTTCTGCCCTCAGATTTTCGTGCACTTGTGCAATAACACTCTTTGTGCTAAATCCGAGGTGAGCCTCTCAGGGGAGGAGGGTGGGTTGCATGTGAATCTATGAAAGGTCCAATACTGGAGAACTACAGTTACAGGTAAGTAACTTGTTTTCTTACTCCAGTATTGGAGCCTTTCATAGATTCACATGCCTGAATCAGAATAGCGAGCAGTAAATAAATGCACATTTTTTGTTACCTAGAAAGTGAATCCAGGAAACATATACAGTGTGATAAAAATGGTATCTGTAAACCAAATTCCACCTCTCAAAATTTCTTTGCAAGTGGTAATACAATAAACAACCATAAAATGTGCCAACGTACATAACAAAGGAAGGAGGGATGGTAAAGAAGGCTCACCGTTACTGGATAAGGTTCCTCAGCACCGCTTCTCCCACTGCCACATCTCTCTCTGTGGCTGCATCCAAGCAGTAATGCCTGGTGAAGGTGTGTGTACTCGTCCAGGTCGCCGCCCTGCAGATATCCTGGATCGGTACTCCTGCAAATAGAGCAGTAGAGGTGGAGACTGCTCTTGTAGAATGAGCACGGACTCGTGCATTCAAAGGTCGGCCAGCTGCCTGATGACAATACCCTATGGCACTTGATATCCATCTGGCAATTCCTCTCTTTGACAAAGGGAAACCCTTTCTGGGTGCGCTGTAGGCCACAAAAAGCTGTGAAGACTTGCGGAAAGGCTTAGTTTTCAGCAAATAGAATTTCAAACAACGCTGGACATCCAGCGAGTGGAGAGCTCTTTCCGCCGCTGTTGATGGTTGTGGAAAAAATCTTTTGAGAATTAAAGGTTCGTTCAAATGAAAGTCAGTTGGAACCTTAGGGATGAATCTTGGATTAGTCCTGAGTATTATCCTGTCCTCCTTGAACTGCAAGAACGGCTCTTGGATCGTGAGAGCCTGAATTTCTCCCACTCTCCTGGCTGAAGTGAGTGCAATGAGAAGCGCAACTTTCCAGGAAAGAAATTTCAGTTCCGCCCTGTGAATTGGTTCAAAGGGCTGTTTCATCAACTGGGAAAGAACGACATTCAATTGCCAGAGAGGTGGTGGTGGTTTTATTGGAGGAAAAACTCGGAACAGACCTTTCATAAACTGCTTGATGACTCTAGCAGACCACAGAGATGGACCAGAGGCCGTTCTTCTAAAGCGTGAAATTGCAGCTAGATGTACTTTTATAGACGCATGCGCCAAACCAGACTTAGCCAAAAGCAAGAGGTATGGAATAATCTCGTGAGCTTCTGAAAGCAGCGGATGAATGTTAGACCTTTTGCACCATAAACAGAACCTTTTCCATTTCATCCGATATGTCTTGTTTGTACTATCCGCTATAGCTCTAGATAGAATCTCTCTGCACTCCGTAGGGATATTCAGATGTTGAAATTCACGGTATTCAGGAGCCAGGCTGCTAACTGCAGAGATTTCGGATCCGGATGCAGCACTTCCCCCTGGAACATTGTCAGCAGAGACGGTATCGGCTGCAGGCAAATCGGGCGCTCCTCTGACAGTAGAAGAAGCTCTGCAAACCAATGCTGTCTGGGCCACCACGGAGCTATCAGGATTAACCTGCATGGTTCTTTCTTGATCTTCATAAGAACCCGCGGCAGGAGGGGAATTGGAGGAAAGGCGTAGGCAAAGATGCCTGACCATGCCATCAAAAACGCATTCCCCCAAGATCCCCGTTGGGGAAGCCAGCTTGCGAAGAACCGGCATTTTCTGTTCTCCCTTGTCGCAAAAAGATCTACTATTGGAGTTCCCCATTTCTGGAAGATGTTGTCCAAAATCCCGTTGTCGATTTCCCAATCGTGACAGACAGACTTTAGTCTGCTTAGAGTATCCGCTTTGGTGTTCTGGTCCCCTGGAAGATGTTCCGCTGTAATGGATACTTCGTGTCGTAGAGCCCATTCCCATATCCACTGGGCTTCCCGAGACAGGGAGAGAGATCTTGTGCCTCCCTGTTTGTTCAAATAGTGCATTGCTGTTGTGTTGTCTGTTCTTACCAACACGGCTGCACCTTGAATCCTTGGCAGGAACGCTAACAATGCTAAGCGGACGGCTCTGAGCTCCAAAAGGTTGATATGCAATTGTTGTTCGTCCGCTTTCCAACGACCGCTGACCTGCAGATCCTGAAGGAATGCTCCCCATCCTTCCAAGGATGCATCTGTTGTAATGACTAATGGAGCTGGCTGAGTCAGGAAAGAAAGACCCTGTGAGATGTTTCGTTTTCGGGTCCACCATGTCGCCGCGTGGACCATGATCGGCGTCACTTTGATTATATCCTCGAAGGATCCTGTCGCTTGATGCCACTGAAGATCCAATTGCTCTTGTAACGGACGCATCCGTAGTCTGCAGCAAGGTACGAGGGGAATGCAAGATGACATCGTTCCCAGCAAAGACTTGTACCTGCGTACTGAAAGAGACTTTCTTTTTATAAACGCCTGGGATAGAGATATTATTCCGCGCTGTCTCTCCTCGGAGGGGAACGCTCTGTTTACCTCCGTATCCAGAATCGCTCCCAAGAAAGTTATATTTCTTGAAGGTTGTAGAGTCGACTTCTCCTCGTTTAGAGTGAGGCCTAAACTGGCAAATAGTTCTATGCAAGCCTCTGTTGACAACTGGGCTGACGCTTTCGATGGAGCCTTGACTAGCCAGTCGTCGAGGTAAGGAAACACTTGGTGTTTCTGTCTCCTTAGTACCGCTGCCACTGGAGCCAGACATTTTGTAAAAATCCTCGGGGCCGATTTCAGACCAAAAGGAAGCACCCTGAATTGGTAATGATCTTCGGCCACCACGAACCGAAGGTACTGCCTGTGTGAAGGATGGATTGGAATATGGAAATATGCATCCCGTAAATCCAGTTTGGTCATATAATCCTCTGGGTTTAACAGCAGCAGAATATCCTGGAGGGAAATCATTCTGAAGGTCTGATCCTTGAGGTACGTATTTAGGGATCTGAGATCCAAAATGGGGCGCCATTGAAGAATGTTTTTCTTGATCAGAAAAAACCTGGAATAAAATCCCCTTCCTTTCTGGGAATTCGGTACCGGTTCTATTGCTCCCTTTCGGAGCATTGTCCGAATTTCTTGACGCATCTGATGCAAATACTTGACCTCTTGAAATCTTGGAGGTGAACAAGGGGGGCTTTCCAGAAATTCTAGAGTATGACCGAATTGAATTATCTGGAGGACCCATTGGTCCGTCGTTATCTGCTGCCAATTTTGATGATGATAGGAAATTCTTCCACCCAGGGGAATATGTGACATATGAGGAGTAAGTGTCACCAGAATGTCATTGTCTTCGGGTGGTGTCTTTCCCTTGACGACCTCCTCGACCTCTAGGAGTAGATTTTGTGAAACCTCCTCTTTGTGAATATTGTTGTTGACGATATGGTTGAGATGATGTGGAGTAGGAAGAATAACGGCCTTGTTGATAACCCCCTCTATAAGAGGGCTGGCCCCTACCACGTGAGCCACGAAAAGGAACTTTCCTATACTGCAATGTTCCCAGAGATTTCGCTGTTTCCGTATCCTTTTTTATACTCTGTAAGGCCTCATCCACATGTTTTCCGAACAGATCTTCCCCATTGAACGGAAGATCCAAGATCTTATTCTGGACTTCAGGCCTAAAAGATGTTGCTCTCAACCATCCTTGTCTGCGCAAAACCGCCGCTCCTCCCAGAGATCTGAAGGCCGTGGTCGCAATGTCCATTGCACAATCTATGACTTCAGCCGAAGTCCTTTCACCCTCCTGGAGGATTTTTCTAGCCTCTTGTCTGTCCGCTTCAGGTATGCTATCAATGTATGGTGATAGGTCGCACCACATCTGCCTATCATACCTGCCCAGGATGGCTAGTGCATTTGCTGCCTTAACCAGAAGAGCAGACATGGACGAAAACCTTTTTCCTGCATTATCCAAGCGCCTACCCTCTCTATCCGGTGGCGTGGAAATTGGAGCAGAGGGATTCCTCGACTTTTGCTGCGCCGCTTGAGTTATAACCGAGTCCGGTTTGGGGTGACCTAATAAACAAGCCGGAGCATCGGAAGGCGCTTTGTATTTTTTGTCCAGCCTAGCCAGCACTGGAGTAACCGTTGCCGGCGTCTCCATCACTTTGAGACCTTCCTCCCATAGATGACTCACAATTGGAAGAGATCTAACAGTCTTGCGAAACGGTTCTTTAAAATCATATAAAAAGCATTCTGCTTTATCTGATGACATACTGAGCGCAAATCTCTGCGCGGCTCTTTCCATCAGATTATGGAACCCTCCAATGTCCTCCGGAGGGGAATCCACAGGTCTTGGTGACGGAGATGAAGGGGACGGAATCAAATACTCATCCCATTCCTTACTAGGATCTGTTATCTCCCCTTCCTCCTGCTCTTCATCCTCAGAAGTGTCCAGAGCCGGCTGTGGCAAAGGTGTTAGTGGTCGCGGAACCGGTATCTCCTGTCTTCGCAGTGGTGTACATGGCACAGAGTGCGCCGGAGCCACTGGCATCCTTTGGGTAGACTGAGGCAAAGTATGCCTCTTCTTGTAATCATCCAACATGAACTGCAAATCCGTCAGAAGAGAAGCTGGAACACTCACCATCTCTTCCTGTTCATGTTGTCGGGGGGGGTCCTGATAACCCCCATACTCATCCTCCCAGTCATCCTCCTGACATTTAACGTGCAACTGAGAGGGGCTACTTGCATAGCCAAACGGGCCCTCATTATCCTCTTCCTGCGAATCTTCTTCTTCCAATAAATGGGATGGAACCAGAGGCGTTACCTTACTAGGAGACGTAATATCCGGGGTAATCCTTCTTTTCCTGTCAAAACCCCGCTTTTCCGGGGTTTTTTCCCTCGTCGACGAGCCCGTCGACGAGATTGCCATTTTAACCGCCGTCGACATCGTCGTCGTCGATGCCGTCGTCGACGCTGTAGACATAGTCGTCGTTGCCGCCGTCGACGATGTAGTTGTCACCGTCGTCGACGGTGCCGTCGACGATGTAGTTGTTGTCGTAGTCGTCATTGCCGTCGCCGTCGGCGCTCTCGTCGTCGACACTGCCGTCGACGATGCCATCGTCGACGAGAGTACAGGCTTAATAATGACTTTTACTTCACTCTTCGTCGTCGACGACGCTACCTTCTTCGTCGACGATCCCGTCGACGATGTAGATTTTCCTAATTTCTCCTCAGGTGAAGTAGACGCTGGCTTTTTAAGCGCATGTTTAATTTTAAGGGGTGATTTTGAAGGCTCAGAACTTGTTTTCTTTGGCTGTTCCACCCCTGAAGCATGACCCTTGCTCTCCTTTTCTTTAGTTTTAGGAGATTTTGAGGGACTGCGCTCTGAAGACCCAGCAGTGGTCTTTTTAAGAGCCTTCTCAGGTTTCTCCCCTGAGGTATGAGCCTGAGGAGATCTGCCTCTCTTCTGAGATCTCCTTGAAACATTTGACGCCTCCTCACTGTCACTAGACACGACGTCCTTCCTGGTTTTAAGTTTTTGGAGCCAAATTAGCAGTCTGCCTTCACGATCCCTTAAAGTCTTATTAGAAAAGGTGCGACATACCTTACACTCCTTCGCCTGGTGGTGTGGGTAAAGGCAGTATATACAGTCCTTATGAGGATCATCAGTATATAATCTCTTCTTTGAGCAGGTGGCACAGGCCCTAAACAAGCCTTTCTTTTCTTTATCAGCCATTCTCCTAGATGATGTAGAAATTTCAGTAGAAAAAATCACCTCAATCTAAAACCAACTGTAGAATTTGAGCAGAGCTCAAAGGAGACTCCCTAGCACAACGTGCGGTAGAAAAATCTGAGGGCAGAAGGTTCTCTCAGGAGTGTTCTAGAGGGTGAGAGGCTCTGATTGGCTCAGGGACTGGTTTAGTCCTTTTTTACATAACGAAGGTTATGGGTTGCAAAGGAAAATGGGCCTAGGCCTTTTTTCTGTTTGCTATGATACTAAGCAAAGCTTTTTTATGTACCGGAGACTCCCGTCTCGACGACGGGGAATGATTCAGGCATGTGAATCTATGAAAGGCTCCAATACTGGAGTAACAATAGCTCAGTAAAATAAGAGGCAGAATCCGTGGTATTAGAGGTTCGGAACGGGCTTTATTCCATAATCAATTTAAATTGATGAGCTCCAGATTCCATCACCACGAAGGTTCAGGAAGTGAAGACCGTACTTTATTGATAGGTAATCATTTTTATACAATAGGCATTACAGTGAAACAAATGGAGGAGGCGTAACAATTGATAGTAAAGATAAAACATACATGCGTAGCAAAAGTGGGTGTAACTGGGCGTAACTAAAGAACGTCATCAAGTATGATGTCATAATAGGGTGGTTCCATGAAAGGATTTCGCAATGTCAGCAGAAATACTTGGCAGAAATGCGCGCGCAGCAGCATGACGTGTGATTGACGTGCAACTAGGGGGTGAAGGGGACTTGACATTTAGCTCTACATGTGGCGACAGAAGTCTGGAGAGTCAAGTCAACCTAATCCTAAATCATATCTAACATCCTATGTTTAAAGAACTGTGTTATCCAAAAGAGAGGCCTTCTTGGAGTAGAATCTTATTCTATACTGACTATACTGACTGTTAGTGCGTGTACTAGCGTCTAAGTGTCTACACTAGATGCGAGGGCAGGAATCTTCCATAGTAACAGGGCTATGAATTACTTGCATAAAGACAGAGAAGCCGGGCCTTTTGCTCGGTAGCTGGAAGAATGTTTACTTAAACTACTAGACAGGAATGCCTTGGGTAGGGAGCGGAGCAGATAATTTCGAAGGTGAAATACAGTTTTTTGGCAGGCAACAGGCTGATGTCAGGCACCGTTAGCCGCGCAGAGAATGAGGACAAAGTTCATGGATACAGATGCGAGCTCAGACTGGAGCTTTCAGAGGCAGAAGGCAGGAAAAGCTTGATGGCAGAATCAGGGCCTACTTGCCTGGACTGTAAAATGGCATAAGTGAACCATATAAAGCCGGTGGCCTTTCGTACTTAGGAATGGAATATCCGGCCCATTTATGGCGGATCTGAAAGAGGACATGTTGGCGGTGGACACACATGTGTTTGCGTCTTCATAACTGGAACTGGAGGGAACATACATGTACTTGTGATTTATACATGAAACCGTTGGGGTCCAAGATAGGGGACATAACTGACCAGAAAAATCCATATTTCCACAGATTGATCCAGGTAAGCACCCCTCTGGCATGTGTTGTAAATCCGTCCGCATGCGCATTGCCCAGCAACCCTCTAGGGCGCAGCATGGGACTCTGGTTTGGGAGGTGCGTCTCCTGGAGGAAGGCCACATCAATGGACATGTCTATTAAGGTACTGCAACACCTTACGCAACTTCCGGTGGTCATTCAGGCCTCTAACATTCCAGGTCACCACCCTTATGGAGTCTAGCGACCCTCGAGGAGCAGTAGTGCTAGTCATTACTATCCTGTCCGTTTTGCATTACTCCTTCCTCTAAGTGTTGTATATGATCTCCGTCGTGTAACATGAGCAGCCCCATGCGCTGCCGGACCAGCCTCTGAACAAATAACTGAAACCCATCCCTCTCCCCCCTCCCACAGCAGACCACCCTCAACTCGGCCATGCCGCATCCCATTTAGAGATTACCCACACCTCCCACTACCCTCCCCCCAACAAGTTAACCCCTCAAAGTTGTGATATGCACTCGCGAGCGGAGGTCGTTCCGTACTGAATCTATAGAAAACTGTCACCTTGCAATTTGGAGAGACACCTTACCCGTGGATACCCCAGGAACCAGGATACCTACACCAGGGAAGCTGGGTGCATAGGTGCGAAGGGGCGTCGGAAACGGCCGTAGACAACAATGGAGGACTTCAGTGAAGATGCTGCTGGCAAAGACTGTACAAGAGTCCGGTGGAATCCAAGGGTGGATTCTTGAAAAGAAGAACCTGCAAGCAGAGGGGACAGAGCCTATACCACTCGGAGGTGACCAGGTGATATGGAAGACCAATGCCCACTGATGTCGGATGGTGTAGGAGAGGTGACGGTGACCTTGTTGCTGCAGCTGTGAGGACCAGGCGACGCAGAGGAAGACCTGAAGCCATGCACCAGCTGTCCCATGTCGAAAGTCACGAACCAGGGTGTAGGTGTCCGGCAGGAGAACCAACAAGCCTTGACAGCTGCAACAGGCGTGGAAAGAGAAGAAGGAGCAACGCTGGGACCAGCAAGGTCCAAGGGACTCCCCACATGCGGAAAGCTGGAGGCTGGAGCATTTTGTAGCCCGAAGATCTCTGAAGTGAAGAGCCAACATGCCTTGGCAATGGCAAGTTGATGCGGTGCACAGGGGTTCGTTCCCCGCAGTTCCGACGAGGGATACTGGCTTCAAAACTGCAGAGAGGACAGGTCAGGCCTCGAGGGAGTTGCAAAATCACCACCTGTGTTTCTGAGCCTTTCGAAGTCTGTGGGATGTCAAGAGCAGCATACCGGGTAGGTTTGACTCCTTCAGTCCAAGGGAGATTACTTCAGGTGTCCTTGATCCCACAGGTCTGTTTAAGATCCTGGAAGAAGCACAGACACAGACAGCGAAGAAGACTTACAGAACAGCGAGACCAGGAGAAGCAGGAGTCTTCCTTGATGCAGTCTAGGTTCCAGGCGAAGTCCATGTGTCCAGATGGTCAAAGAGTGACATGGTTTCAGGCTTTAGTCTTGTCCCATGACGAATCTGAGGACCCAACCACACGTAAGCCCTTTTATACCTTAAAAAAGGAGTTAGGACGACTCAGGGTTCCCTCCTAGAGAGGGGGCTGGACAGAGGGGAAGATACTTCCATGTCCTTAGTTCATTTTTGCGCCAGAGCAGGAGACAAGGGCTCCCAGAACTGGTTCTAACTGGAGTATGAAAGTAGGGCACCAAATGTGCCCTTCAAAGCAGTCTGGTGATGCAGGCAAGCGTCCCCATCCCAGCCTAATACACTAAATCCTGTCTGGGAGGTCGTTACACCTCACTGTGACAGGAAACCTATTGTTCTACCTTCCCCTTTGCGGGTTCAGCTCAGCAGCAGGAGGGCAGAATCGTGTCTGGGGTCGGTAGCAGCACTAGCTTGCTGGCAGACCCTGGAAGGCTGTTTACGGGAGTACTGGGGGCTTTCCGGAGGAGCCCCCCAATGCATGAAATCATACCTTCAACATCGGTAATGGTGTTGGGGTATGATTCCAATATGTTTGACACCAAACATGCCCAGGTTTGGTACAGCCACTATATAGTTCGCCATCAAATGGCTGACCGTACTTACAAAGCCTGGAGAATCGAGTCCAGGGTTTGTAAGGGGTGTCCTGCTCATGCAGTGGCACCCTCACACTTATAACCCAACACCCTACCTCCAGGCCTGCCTTAGGGGGGACTTAAGTGTAGTGACCTCAGATATAAGAAAATGTATATCTGTCGTAAGTGGTGCTAGCACCAGCTTACACAGGCTGCAATGGTAGGCCTGTAGTCACAGTTTGAGTGGTTTATCATGGGTGGCATAATACATGCTCCAGCCCATGGGAGAACCCTGGTGTACCTATGCCCTGGGTACCTTAATACCATATGCTAGGGAATTATAGGGGTACACCAGTAGCCAATTGTGAAGGTACCAAAAGTACATTTCATGTGAAATTTAGGGAAGAAGCACAGTGACTGAGGTCTTGATTAACAGGATCCCAGTCACACTAGTGCAAAACACACTGACACTAGGCAAAAAGTGGGGGTAGCCATACTAGAAGGATCCTACCTTCTACGCCCATTGAGAGCTGTGGTTATCAGGGACCTGAACACTATTACTAAGGGTTGCCTGGACTCAGTGCACAGTGCCTCACTGTAGGTGAACACTATATACTGAGCCAGCCTCCTACACTGATGTATTGCCAAATGATCATTACTGACCTACAAATGGCAAGAAACATGTTAAGCTTTTGAGCTATCATAGATCATTGCTTCTGTTGATAGCCATCACGTTTTTAGACAAGTAGACTCACCAAATTAAAAATCCATTTTGAGGACTACTTAGTTTATTTTAATACACAGTTCTACACGCACATACACTCCACTACTAATCTACAGAGTGGCCCTACACCCACACTTCACATACGATACTGGAAAAAAAGTTCTCCAATAAAGAACTCCCTTGCGGGTGCATCTGGGTGTGTGAGGACTCCTGTTCCAGAGGAATCGGACACCCCCGTCGGATTGCCTAGTTTTTGACTGACCACATATTCTCTCTTTTCTCACCAATTAGGAACTGCATATACTTTGTTTTATGACCATATCTGGCAGTCATACCTGCATTGCCAGCCATGACTGTAATTCCTCCTGGTTAGATCAACAATTGGAATAGGTCTCACAGCCTTTCAATTTAAAATCATAAAGAAAACAAACCGATTACTTGTTTGCTATTGAAAGTTGGAAGCACTTGGTCGCTCGTTCACTAAGGTTATGGAAACCACAATAAATCATCTGGTGGGGAATACACCGGTTGTGGGCCTTCTCTCTACTATTAACAGTGGTGAACAGGTCGTTCCCGGAAAGTACGGCAACATTTGAGACTGGGATCATTCTTGGAGTGGCAGGAACATCGGAGGATGCTGACATATTGGACACAATGTGACCTTGCAGGCTCGGGAAAGTGTTTGTAGTAATCCTATAACATGTCCTGTAGGTCTAGTACTAGAGCTACATGGACTTCACCTATGCTCTGAAGTTGGAGGCAGAGCGAAGTGGTGAAACTGCTCCACATACTGCCTCTGCATATATTGCGGACTGTTGTAAAAATGCTCATATTAGTCCCCTTCATTCTTGACATTAAGGTAGGCTGGATTATGTGTCTTTGGTTCTTGATGAAGACTACGGTGCTTTCATCGTCGTTTGTATTGTCATCTAAATCGGCGTTGTCGAGGCGGAGGTAGATGACTAGGTTGGCGTCGACAATGTTTGTCGTAGACGAGACTGTCGTTGACGATGCAATCATAGACTAGGCCGCCATAGACTAGGCAGCCATAGATAAGGCCAACGTTGACAAGGCCATCATAGACGATTCAGTCATAGACAAGGCCATCGTAGACGTGGTTATCATAGACGAGGTTATAGTAGACATGGTTATCCTAGACGAGGCTGCCACCGTAGACGATCGCTGTAGACGACTATCATAGACGAGACTGTCGCAGACGACCATCATAGAGGAGGTTGTCATAGACGACCGTCGTAGATGAGGCTGTCGTAGACGACTGTTGTCGACGAGACCGTCGTTGCGACCGTCATAAACTAGGCCATTGTAAAGATTATCGAAAAGGCCGCCATCAATGACCGTCACCGAAGACTGTTGCAGACGACCGTTGTACACACAACCGTCCTAGGTGAGGTTGTTGTAGAAGAATTAGTTGAGGCCGTCGTAGGCAATGCCAACATAGATAAGGCATTCGTAGAAGAGGGTGTTCATAGATGAGGCCATTTGTAGATGAGGCCGTTGTAGACGAGGCCATCATAAGTGAGCCAGTAATAGTCAACATGGTTGTGGTCATTGACATTGTCATCGTAATTGCTGTTAACAATGAATTTGACAGGTTATGAGCATTTCCCGGATGTAGTATCAGGGCTGAAGAGGGAGTTGTAGGGTCTGCCGCTGAGGACGTTTTTTCCAATTTTCTCTCTCTGTAAGAAGTGCCTTATGAAGACTCATGGTAAGTAATATAAATAGGCTATTAAACTGACTTTTTAATTGCCATTATAGCCTAATATAGTGTTACATACTGCTTTAGTATGGTACCGTGGGACTCCCACTTCGATGGGGAATGATTCAAGCATGAATCTGAAAGATCCAATATTGGAGAAACATAAATGACCACATCCCTGTAGGTTATTAGCTTATGCTTTAACAATAGCGGATTCAGCAGAATGCGTCTTTTGGTTATCAGCGTGGGGCAGCAGCATAATAGGTGGCATATGGACTCAGTTTAATACATACACAACCAACAGCTTTGCTGCACCCCCCATTTTTGCACTTCCAATGCACTCGGAATTGCCCTAATGGTAGGGCCAACAATCTCACGTTGAGTATACATTTTTTTAAACGGGCCTGCCCAGATGGGCCGTTAGGTAGGGCTGAAGTGCTTCAGTCTCATGTATTTGGAGCAAACCTGGGGCCCTTAAAATGTGGGGAACTTCCAACAGATCAAGCGCTTTAGACAATTGCCTTCCATGAATTTTTAAGATGCAATTCAGCTGTTGGTAAGTTACCACCATGTGAATAAAGAGACCGCAGTTCAGATTCAGAGGGCTAAAAGCCTTCGTCAGATAACTTGACCAAGGACTTGATTCTGCTTTAAAAGGTGGCCTGTAATGTGCTTTTTATGGAGCCATATAGGGCGGAAGCAAAAACTCCTAGCAATATTTTACAATGACCATTTTACACTTGATGTCTTGGCGTACCAGGCCAAATTCGAGTCGCAGCAAGGTGCGTCATTGTTTTGGTAGACCAAAAACGCTCCTGTAAGCTGCAGACTCGCAATACTCAAGGAAACTTGATAGCATTCCAGGGAAGGCAAGGTGCCCATGATTTATTGCCAGTTGAAATTTAGCCCGAATGGCTATGGAATAGTTCTTACCTGTAACTCCAGTTCTCTTGCAGGGGTATTTCCATGATAAGTCATAAGCACTTGAATAGTCCCGCCCACGTGCCGGGACCCCGGAGCACTTCTTTAGAAAAATCTTCTTAAGTGGATTTTTACGCCTTTCTTCAGGAAGACCTGTAAAGACACTGAAGAGATAGAAAAGACAATAATGCAGCCTAACTTTGGGGCATATCAACAAGGTGGCGATAAAAAATTATCGCCGCTTTTGCGGCCATTTTCAGCCGAAAAGCGGCGATAATTTTATCGCCATATCAGCAAGTACACGCTATCGCCTGAATCCTTGCCTTAGCGCCCCTTCCCGTAACGCCCACCTTTGCATCTCTAATGAGATGCAAAGTGGGCGTTCCAGCTCAAAATAACTGGAGAAATGTCGCTAACCGACATTTCTCCAACTATCAATGAGCACGCTAACAAGCATAGCGATAAGAAAAGTAGCGCTAACCTTGGTTATCGATACTTTCCTTGCGCCTGCTTTTAGTTTGACTTAGCCATGATATCCAATGGAAGGTGGATATCATGATTAAGTATGCCCTGCCCTATCAACAAGCTATCGCCAAATGTTGTGCGATAATCTCACATTTGGCAGCTTGTGCCAGGCATTTTATCGCTTTTGAGATAAGCGTTGCTAATAGCACGCTATCTCAGCAATAAAATTCGGCGATAGCCGGCGATAATTATCCTAGCGCTAAGTGCGCCTAGCGATAATTATCGCCGGTTGTTGCTGATATGCCCCTAAATAGGCTACAAAGGCCACAACTTCATCTTGAAGTGAACAAGATGCCAGAATACTATGTTTTGTACAATTATTTATGGTGTTTAACACCCAGAAAAGTCCCCTTTACAAAACTCCTTTTTCATGATAGAGATGAAAGGATGGGACAGAGTAGGCCCCATAGGCTGCCATTATATATCTTAAATTAGACGCTGTGCCTTTAAGAAAATTCAGAGACCACCAGTATCCCATGATGCACAGTCAGTGGCAGTTACTTCAGTTAGTTTTGAAGGCGATATGAGAAGTGAATGCCTATTTTGAACAAAAGATAAGTCTGTGTATTCCACCGGGGAGGAGGGAGGGTTGCTTATTACTTATCATGGAAATACCCCTGCAAGAGAACTGGAGTTACAGGTAAGAAACTATTCTTTCTCTTGCAGGGGATTTTCATGTATAGTCATCAGCACTTAAATAGACTAGCAAGCCCATCCCTACACACAAACGCAGTAGAAGAGGCAGAGAGTTAAACTGCAGTTTTAAGCAAAGAGATTCCTAAGGGAAGCCTCTCCTACTTGAGAATCTGCCTTGGCATTAGAATCTAGGCAGTAGTGTCTTGTGAATGTATGGACTGACTTCCAAGTAGGGTAAGTTACTTACCTGTAATCCTAGTTCTCTTCCAGGGGTATCCTCATCAAAGTCATAAGCACTGAATATTCCCGCCCATGTGCGGGGACCCCGGAAATAATAAAATCATATATGTAAAAAACATACATATATACAGCTCTGTATATGTATAAACATATATTATTTTTTTTCCAAGCAAATGCAGCCCCTAAAAAAGAAGGCTAGGCAATGTATAAATACACATCCAATAATACATATAGGTATAATAAAACACCTAAATCTCTCTTTTTTTTTTTTTTTTTTATGAGGTAAACACTCATGAGAAAGCAAAAAAGAAAACTGTGGGAAACACAGATCCACAACACATTGCTAGCCTGCAGGCTGCATTGCAATACAATACCATAGAGACTAAAAAGCCCTGTATAGGTAAAAACTGGCACCGTGCCTTTAAGGCAGCCCTGGCTTCCATATCCCATCATGCCTCAGGGGTGACAGTTAGGTCAGTTGTTCTTTGCGGGACCGTAGTCCTAACACAAAGATATATCCTTTCCATAACGAATAATACACTTCTTCTCATTTGCCTGGGGAGGTGGGTGGGTTTCTTATGACTTTGATGAGGATACCCCTGGAAGAGAACTAGGATTACAGGTAAGTAACTTACCCTTCTCTTCCAGGGGATCCTCATCAATAGTCATAAGCACTGAATAGAGTAGCAAGCTCACCTTCCACCTGCAGGCAAATGAAAAAAAGATTGTACCACCCATGGAGAAAAAGAATCATGAAAATGATTATGTATGGAACAGATTCCTCAAGGAGGCTTTTCCTACTTGAGTGTCTGCTCTGGTGTCCGAGTCCAGACAATAGTGTCTGGTAAAGGTGTGGACAGATCTCCAAGTGGCTGCCTTGCAGATCTCGGAGAGTGGGACATTATTGAGAAAAGCAGCGGTAGCCGCTTTTCCTCTTGTAGAGTGCGCTCTAGGGCGCGCCCCCAATGGTTTTTGAGCCAGTTGGTAGGCCAATGTAATACATGAAACAATCCACCTAGCAATGGAACGTTTGGATGCAGCAAAGCCCATACGGACAACCCCATAGTTCACAAACAGTTGATCAGATTTCCTGACATTCTTAGTCCTATCTAGATAGAATTTTAGGACCCTTTTAACATCTAGAGAATGCAACGCCCGGAGGGGTTGGGAAAAAAGGTTGGTAAGGAGATGGTTTGGTTTACATGAAACTCCGATACCACCTTAGGAAGGAACGAGGGATGAGTTCTCATCACTACCCTATTGAGATGAAACGTAGTGTAGGGTTCTTTAGAACAGAGGGCCTTTATCTCACTGACCCTCCGTGCTGAAGTGATGGCTATTAAAAAGGCTGTCTTCCATGTGAGGTGCTGTAGGGTAGCCTTATGAATAGGCTCAAAGGGAGATCCCATGAGCCTTGACAGAACCAAGTTTAGCTCCCAGGAAGGAGAGGGAGGTCTCACAGGGGGATAGACTTTCTTGAGACCTTGCAAGAAATCCTTCACCACCTGCACCTTAAAAAATGACTGCTGTGAAGGCGAACGCCTGTATGCTGTTATGGCTGCTAGGTGAACCTTTATGGATGAAAATTTCAACCCTGCCCTCGCTAAATGTAGAAGATAGGGCAAAATTACATCCTCCTGGCATTTAGTTGGATCATAATGATGCTGAGCACACCATATATAAAACCTTTTCCACTTACAGAAGTAGGAGTGTCTCGTCGAAGGCCTCCTGGCTTCCTTCAGTATGGACATACACTCTTGAGGGAGGTTCAGATGGCCATACTGGAGGACTTCAGGAGCCATGCTGTTAAGCTCAGCGAGGGAAGGCTGGGATGGTAAATCTTCCCCCGCATCTTGGACAACAAGTCCGGCCTGCACGGCAACCGCTTGTGGGGGCGGATCGACATGTGTAGGAGATCCGTGTACCACCACTGCCTCGGCCAGTCCGGTGCTATGAGTATCATCTTGGCTGATGAATTCTGCAGCTTGGTCACCACCTTGGGGATTAGTGGGAGAGGCGGAAAAGCGTACACAAATGCCATTGACCAATTGATCAAAAGGGCATTCCCTAGGGATCCTGGTCGATGGTATCTTGAGGCGAAGCCTCGGCATTTTGTGTTTTGCTCGTCCGCGAAGAGGTCCACTTGCGGACGCCCCCATTCCACGAAGATGTCTTCTAACACCTCGTCGTTTATTACCCAGTCCTCTGGTTCTTGAAAATGCCGACTGAGTAAGTCCGCTTGCACGTTGAGTTCTCCTGGTAGGTGCACCGCTTTCAATGAGATGTTCCTTGCTAGGATCCAGTGCCACAGGGACTGAGCTTCCAGCGAGAGCGTCCTGGATCGAGTACCCCCCTGCTTGTTTAGGTAGTACATTGTGGTGGTATTGTCCGTCTGCACTAGAATGGTACTCGTCGTGATCGCAGGCAGGAACGCTTTGAGGGCTAGGTGGACTGCCCTGAGCTCCAGCATGTTGATGTGGTACAACTGCTCGCTGCTGGACCACTGTCCCTGAGTTTGCAGAGACCCAAAATGCGCACCCCATCCCTGAAGGGATGCGTCGGTGATTAAGGTCTGAGTTGGGGGCTCTTGATGGAAGGGGATCCCCACTTGTAGATTCATTGGCTTCAGCCACCACTTGACTGACTGCTTGGCTGCAGGGGAGAGGCAAACTTTTTCTTCCCACAGGGAGTTCCTTTGATCCCATTTGTCCTCGAGATCTTGCTGGAGAGGACGCATCCTTAGCCTGGCATTGGGCACTAGGAAAATGCAGGATGCCATGGCCCCTAGCAGAGATGAGATTTGCCTTGCCGACGACAGATTGTTGGTTATAATCTGCCTGCCTTTTAGAATAATGGATGACTGTCTTTCCTCCGAAGGAAACACTTTTCCTACTACGGAGTCTATAGTTGCACCCAGGTAGTGGATCCTCTGCGTTGGTGAAAAATTGGACTTTCTGGCATTCACTCTGAGACCCAACTTGCGACACAAGTTCAGGCATAGCGACAGCTGTGACCGCACATTCTGAGGCGATGAGCCCTTTATTAGCCAGTCGTCTAGGTAGGGATAGACGAAGACTCCTGCGCGCCTCAGAGCAGCCGCTACTACTGCCACGCATTTTGTGAATACTCGAGGAGCTGACTTCAGGCCAAATGGGAGGACTTTGAACTGATAGTGAGAGTTGCCTACCACAAACCTGAGAAATTTTCGATGATTCCGCAGGATGGGAATATGGAAATATGCGTCCTGAAGATCCAGCGAACACATCCAATCGCCCATCCGGAGAAGAGGATATATTTGGTGGAGCGCCAGCATGCGAAATTTTTCCTTTCTTATGTGCTTGTTCAGTATCCGTAGGTCTAAAATGGGTCTGAACTCTGCCTTCACACTCCTCTTTTGAATGAGAAAGTATCTGGAGTAAACTCCCTTTCCTCTTTGGTTTTTGGGTACCTTTTCTATTGCAGATTTGAGTAGAAGCGTCGCTACCTCTTCTCTGAGCTGCTTCAGATGCTGGGATGAATTGACAGGAGGAATTGATGAGGGGTGACTTCTGAAACGAAGCGAGTACCCATGACGCAGTATATTCAGGACCCACTTGTCCTTTGTGATGGATTGCCACTCTGGAAGATGATGTGCAACACTTCCTCCCACCGGAGCGGTGGACAGCATCGGAGGAAGCGGCTTCTCATTGCTTCCCCGTAGCTTTGTTTCCAGCATTAGACTGCCTGTTGTTACCCCGTCCCCTGGATGGTTTGCGGGACTGGTATTGCTGTTTCTTTTGGCCTTGCTGGTCCTGGTTCTTTTGCCAATGAGGGGTTTGAACCCTCTGTTGGTAATTGCGCCTGTCATTTCCCTTGCGGCGTCGAAACTCTTTTCTCTTTTCAAGCCCGACGGCTTTCATGGTCTCCAGCTCTGCCTTCATACGGGCCATTTCTTCGTCTGCATGGGACCCAAAAAGAGAACTACCGGAGAAAGGCAGATTTAGAATTCTTGCCTGCGCTTCCGGTTTCAAGGCCGTCAATCTAAGCCAAGATGATCTTCTGGCTGTGATTCCGTGTGCATATTCATGCGCTGCCAGTGTTGCCCCGTCCGCCGCTGCACTTATGACCTGGTTAGAAACCAGACTTCCCTCATGCAAAATTTCTTCAAAGTCCCGTCTGTCCTCTGATGGAACTTTGTCAATGAACCTCTGAAGAGAGTCCCATAATGATCTATCATAGCGCCCCAGATGCGCTGAGGCACTGGCCACCTTTAAGCTTGAGGATGCTGAGCCGCAAACTTTCCTCCCCCAGGAGTCTTGCGTCTTACTGTCTTTATCTGGCGGCACCGTTGAAGACCCAGCTACTGCATGTGTCTTC
This sequence comes from Triturus cristatus, assembly GCF_964204655.1. Classification (NCBI taxonomy): domain Eukaryota; kingdom Metazoa; phylum Chordata; class Amphibia; order Caudata; family Salamandridae; genus Triturus; species Triturus cristatus. Next base: position 1,190,993,472 of record NC_140592.1, read on the forward strand.
CTGGCAGCGGCGGTGATGAGAGAGTCCGGTGGAGGATCTGATTTTAGAAATAGAGGATCCTCCGGAGCTGGACGGTACTTTTTTAGAATCCTCGCCGGCGCCGTTTTGGTGGTTGCTGGCGTGAGAAAAATATCCATTACTGGTTGCAACAAACCAGGGACTAACGGCAATAACGGGCGTGACACTGTGCGTTCATGAAGAGTTTCAAAGATTATGGATGAAGTGGTCTCCTGAACCGGCATAGGGATATTTAATTTTGTAGCTCCTCTACACAACACTTCCTGAAACGTAGAAATATCATCCACCGGAGATACCCGAGAGGGTGGCGTCTCCGAGAGTGTCGGTGAATAATCCCTTCTGGATGATCTAGAAGAAGGGGAGGTAGAAGGGGTCCTACGTCGCCTTCTCTCTGATCTGGTCGACTCTCTTCTGCGGGAGGAAGACCTGGATCGCTTTCTTGGTGCTCTAGAGTGACCTCGAGATTCCCTTCCCCGAGAACTTGGTCTGATCAGTCTCGCTGGGAATTCCATGCCCCTTAATCTTGTTAGTGATGCCCTTACTGCGTCAGGCATAGCAGAGTCCTGAGGCATCTCCCTTACGGGACTCTGAGGTACCGCATTGTCCTCTTCCTGCGAACTTTCCTCTCTTGCAGGTACTGGAGATTGATGCACAAGCTCTGGCGATTCGGATCTTGAACTTGAGCCCTCTGATCCTGAAGGCGAGATAGATATAGGACGCGGTGACTCAAGAGTTGTATATATCAGTCTATGAGGGGACTTGCGCCTTGAGACTGGTCGAATCGTAAGGCGAACATGTGACACCTCCTGCGTACCCTCAGCAGAGGGCTGCCTCGACGGTGATAGGCCTATCACCGGAGATCTTGGACTCGAATCCTCGAGGCTCAGAGCTTCTTGTCTCGACGTCGAGATTATCTTCGACGGAGGCTTTATGTACCTCTCCAAAGCTTTGGAGACCTGTGAGGACGGAGGCACCTGCCTCGACGTCGACTTCAACGGAGGCATCTGCCTCGACGTCGACTCCGACGGAGACCCCTGCCTCGACGTCGGTCTTGACTGAGGCATCTGCCTCGACGTCGACTCCGACGGAGGCCCCTGCCTCGACGTCGGCCTTGACGGAGGCGCCTGCCTCGACGTCGACTCCGACGGAGGCCCCTGCCTCGACGTCGGCCTTGACGGAGGCGCCTGCCTCGACGTCGAATGCTCCGACGACGTCGAAAGCCTCTTCGCCGACAAACGATGTTTCCTCGATGGCGATCTTGATTTTGACGGCGATCTTGGTCTCGACGTTGACTGTGTAGATCGCCTACGTTCTTCTTGCGACGTCGACTGATGTCTCGCAGACCTCGAAGTCGAACGATGTCTTTCCTTCGACGACGAACGATATCTCTGTGCAGACGTCGATCGATCCTCTCGACAGATGCTTTTTCGACGTTGAACTGTGGCGCCGAGTCCTCGACGCCGATCTTTTAGACGCCGTCGACGTCGAACGCATCCGCTTCGACGCTGAATCTAAAGTCGACGATGATTTTCTCTTTGCAGCATGACTTCCCCTTGACTCCTCACCTCTCAGCGACGATCCCGCCGCTGGAGTCTTCGACGCCGAGCCCGACGCCGATGGGGAGCAAACAGGGACCAGCTGCTTCGACGTCGACCGTTCTGCTAAGCCGTACAATCTAATCCTCTCCCTCTCCTTTAAAGTCCTTTTGGAAAGGTCTTTACAAAGATGGCATGTTGCTGGAGAGTGAGAGTCCGGCAGACAGATAATACACACCTCATGTGTGTCTGAAGCAGCCTTCTTTTTTCCACAAGATGGACATGGAATAAATAAAGAAGGCATTTTTCTGACAAAAAAGCAAAAAAATCAGTCAGAAAAACACAGGATACTAACTTCCTCTCAGATGTTATAAGAAGAAGTCCAAAAAATCTTTAAATTGTAATAATTCTTGACTAAAGAGTCAAAAAAGAAGAGAGCTGAATTCCAGGGTCCTGACTGAAGGAGCCGGAAAGAACAACTGACCTAACTGTCACCCCTGAGGCATGATGGGATATGGAAGCCAGGGCTGCCTTAAAGGCACGGTGCCAGTTTTTACCTATACAGGGCTTTTTAGTCTCTATGGTATTGTATTGCAATGCAGCCTGCAGGCTAGCAATGTGTTGTGGATCTGTGTTTCCCACAGTTTTCTTTTTTGCTTGCTCATGAGTGTTTACCTCATAAAAAAAAAAAAAAAAAAAAAAGAGATTTAGGTGTTTTATTATACCTATATGTATTATTGGATGTGTATTTATACATTGCCTAGCCTTCTTTTTTAGGGGCTGCATTTGCTGGGAAAAAAAATAATATATGTTTATACATATACAGAGCTGTATATATGTATGTTTTTTACATATATGATTTTATTATTTCCGGGGTCCCCGCACATGGGCGGGAATATTCAGTGCTTATGACTATTGATGAGGATCCCCTGGAAGAGAAAGCAGCCTTACAAATCTCAAAAATGGGTTCATTACGAAGCAAAGCACCAGTAGCTGCTTACCCCCTAGTAGAATGAGCCTTAAGCTTACCGTAAAGAGATTTGCTAGCTTTCTGATAACAGAGAAAAATACAAGAAACAATCCACCTGGAGATAGATTGTTTAGAAGTGGCTAGACCTGGATGGAGAGAACCATAGTTTATAAATAACTGATCCGCTCTCCTTATATCTTTAGTTTTGTCCAGATAAAATTTCAAAGCCCTTCTTACATCCAGGGAATGAAGCGATCTCTCCGCTGGAGAGGATGGATGTTGGAAGAAAGTTGGTAAGGTAATCGTTTGATTTACATTGAAATCTGAAATTACCTTAGGGAGGAATTTTAGACGAGTCCTCAAAACTACTTTAGATGTATGAAAAACTATATACGGTTCTTGACAGCAAAGTGCCTAAATGTCACTAACCCTGCGGGCGGAGGTGATAGCCACAAGGAAAGCTATTTTCCAGGACGGATGCTGAGGAGTAGCCTTGTGAATGGGTTCAAAGGGGTCTTGCATTAAACGAGAAAGAACAACATTAAGCTCCCAAGGAGGAGAAGGACTTCTAATGGGAGGAAAAACCTTTTTCAAACCCTCCAAGAAGTCTTTAATGACAGAAATTCTGAAAAAGGAAGTTTGTGAAGGGTATTTCCTATAAGCAGTAAAGGCTGCTAAGTGAACCTTAATGGAAGAAAACTGGAGGCCAGATTGTGCTAGATGAAGCAAGTATGGAAGTATGACATCTTCCTGGCAAGAGGTAGGGTCTTCATTCCTCGATGAGCACCAAATACAGAATCTCTTCCATTTGTGAGCATAGGCGGAGCGTGTGGATGGCTGCTTAGCTTCCTTAAGAATGTCCATGCAGTTTTGAGGTAAGTTCAAGTGTCCAGACTGCACTAGCTCAGGAGCCATGCTTCCAAATTCAAAGAGGAGAGATTGGGGTGTACCATCTGACCTCCGAACTTCGTTAGTAGGTGTATTTTCATGGCAGTCTGAGATGAGGACGGATAGCCTGGTAAAGGAGGTCTGTGATCCACCACTGACGTGGCCATTACGGGGCTACGAGAATCATCTTGGCCAGTGATTGAGAAAGCTTGATGAGAACTGCCGGGATCAGGGGAACTGGAGGAAAGGCGTAGAGACCAGTTGATCCATAGGGCATTCCCCAGGGTTCCCGGTTGGTAGAACCTGGAGGTGAATTCTTGGCATTTGCTGTTTTCTGCGGTGGCGAATAAATCGACCTGCGGAGTACCCCATTTTTTGAATATGTCTCGTACCACGTCAACGTTTAGGACCCACTCGTGATTTTCCTGAAGGAGTCTGCTTAGTGAGTCGGCCTGAGCATTTTGAACACCTGGGAGATGGGTTGCTCTTATGGTCAGGTTTCTGGCTAGAAGCCACTTCCATATTCTCTGGGCTTCCCGATTGTTGAGGTAGAACATTGTTGTTGTATTGTCCATCTGTACAAGCAGGGAGTTGGCATGGAATGATGGATGTAAAGCTTTCAGAGCCAAGTGAAGTAGCTCTAGCTTATTGATGTGGTAAGTGGATTCCTTGCGTGGCCATCTGCATTGAATTTGAAGGTGATCTGTATGGGTTCCCCATCCCAGAAGAGAGGCATCCGTGACTATGAGTTGGTATATCCTTGTGAAAGGGAGTCCCTCGTAGGAGATTCGTGGGTGAGCACCACCATTTGATGGACCAGAGAGCATGTTGTGACTGGTCTTCCCAATTCCCTGTTCGCTGGTCCCACTGTTCCTCCAGACATTTCTGCAGGGGTCTCATGTGGACATTTGCGTTCGGTGTGAGAAATATGCAGGATGCCATGGAGCCCAGAAGAGAAGAGATCTTCCTGACAGTTGGGTGCGACATTGACATGAGAGTCTGAGCTTTCTGAAGGATCGATAAGCGTCTCTCCTCCTAAGGATACACGTTTGCCATGGGCGTATCGATGGATGCTCCCAGATATTGTAGGCACTGTACAGGCATCGAGGTAGACTTCCTTTGATTCACGTTAAGTCCCAAACAAAGGAGAAGGTCAGAGGTCCAGTTGAAATGTGTTTGAGCCTCCTGACACATGGATGCCTTGATCAGCCAATCATCTAGATAGGGGTAGATGAACACTTTGGGTTTTCTCAAGTGGGCCGCCACCACCGCTATGCACTTGGAGAAGGTCCTGGGTGCTGACTTCAGGCCGAACGGAAGCACACAGTATTGGTAGTGGTTGTTTCTCACTGCAAATCTCAAGAACTTGCGATGTTTCTGTCGGATGGGAATGTGGAAGTATGCGTCTTGTAGGCCTATTGCGCATAACCAATCCAGCTGATGTAGTTGAGGATGGATCTAGTGTAGTGCTAACATCCTGAATCTTTCCTTCCAAATCCATTTGTTTGCCTCCTTTAGATCAAGAATGGGTATGAACTCGTTCTTGTCTTTCTTTTTGACGAGAAAGAATCTTGAATACAGCCCTTTGCCTCGTTGCAGCGAAGCAACTGGTTCTACTGCCTGTTTTCATAAGAGAATGTTCACTTCCTCTTGTAATTGCGATAGGTGGAATCTGGGCTGTTTTGAAGGTACTGATGGTGGAGGGCGGGTGAATCGTAGAGGATATGCATTGCGCACAATATTCAGAACCCAATTGTCTTATATGATACTTTGCCACTCTGCCAAGAAATGTTGAATGCTTTCTCCTACTGGAGTGGGTAACGGAAGAGGGGGAAGATAGGATTCAGGGCTTGGCGCCAGCAGGCAACTTGTCTCCTTGTGAAGTTTGTAGTCCTGACCTTCCTCTAGGTTGCCTTTTCTGATACGGTTGGTAGGATCTTTGATACGATTGCTGTGTACCAGACTGACGACCCTGATACCACCTAGGAGTTTGAACCCTCTGTGTTACATATTGTCTTGAGAAAGGACGGAAGGATCTTCACTCTTTCTTGGGTCTCTCGAGACCCACCGCTTTCAATGTCTCCAGTTCCGCTTTCTTGCGTGCGTTCTCCTCATCTGCATGAGAACTGAAGAGTGAAGTGCCGGAGAAAGGAAAATTTTGAATACGCTGCTGCGCTTCAGGCTTCAAGGAAGTCAAGCGAAGCCATGAATGCCGCCTAAGTGCCACTCCATGACAATATCCATGCGCAGCTAGAAGTGATGTGTCTGCAGCAGCACTAATAACTTGGTTAGAAACCATAAGTCCTTCCATTAATATTTCATTAAAATCCTCCCTCTTATCTCTAGGTAGATGTTCAGCAAATTGTTGGAGCAACTCCCATAGTGCTCGGCCATATCTACCTAAAAGCGCCGTTGCACTAGCAGCCTTCATGGAGGTCGCTGCTGTGTTGCACACTTTTCTTCCCACTGTGTCTATTTACGACTCTCTTTATCAGGTGGAACTGTTGATGTTGGAGCTGTGGTATGTTGTTTCTTAGCACCCACCACAATGACTGAGTCTGGGGGCGGGTCAGCCCTTAGGAATGTGGGGTCCTGTTTCAGAGCGCGATACTGCTTTTGAAGCCTGGATGGACCTGGCTTAATAGTAGATGGTGTAAGAAAAAGTTCCATCGCCGGTTCCAAGAGGCCTGGTACCAAAGGGAGCAAAGACAAGATGCTTCTCTTTGCTGTAAAGTCTCAAATATAACTGAAGTTGATGGAGTAGGGATGGACATAGGAAAGTTCAATTTCGAAGCTCCTCGAACCAAAACTTCCTGAAAAGTCGAGATATCATCAATTGGAGAAATTCTTTGAGGAGAAGAGTCCGATAAAGTAGGTGAGTATCTTCCTGTACTTGTAGAAGAAGTGTCCCTGGGGGTGTCTAGAACGGGATCTTCCACCGTGATGTCGGCGGTGGGAATGCGTAGAGAAACATCTACGTCGACGAGAAGGATCCCTCGTAGGAGACCTGGATCTCGGACTTCATGGTGGAGTAGAAGGTGGAGGTGGAGGAGGTGTAACCTGCTGATGCGGAGGAGGAGGCGGAGAAAGAGGAGGAGGCTGATCATCTGGACGAAGAAGAGGGAGGAGACTGAGCAGGAGGTACTGTCCTTGATGGAGAGTATGTTCTAGAATACTGAGAATCCGATGAGTAGATTAATCTCCTCCTTTTCCTAGCCTTCTGGGGAGTCACCGATTCCACAGGAGAACCATCTTTCCCCCTCGAAGTCGATCTGCTAGTCAACGGCGACCTTCGACGTCATCTTGAAAGAGAACTTCCTCCTGACGTCGACTGTAGACTGTTTGAAGAAGACCGAGTCTGTGATCAACAGGTTTTTCTCGACATCGAATGACGATGTCTTCTCGACATCGATTGACTGTGACGTGGAGACTTCGATCAACGGTGATGAGTCGACCAAAATAAGCAGTGATATGTCGACGTCGATCGATGATGATGTGTCGACGTCAATCGACGGTGATGGGTAGACATCGAGTGATGCGATGTTCTCGACGGTGATCTTGTAACCGTTTGTGGTGGGCTTCTCGACGCTAAACGTGTGCTCGCCGTTGGCGCAGCCACTGTCGTCGACCTTCTCCTTGAAATTGCATATCAACGTCGTTTCGACCCAGAGCCCTGGGTCGACGGCAAACTGGTCGCCGCTGCTCCTCACAACGTTGTAGTCTTCAACGTCGACTTGGACTGACACAGTTGTTCACCTTTTCTTCTGCTGGGAAGCCCCCGAGAGACTGAATATAGGGCCCTGGTAGAAGACTGACCCTCTTCTCACCCTGAAGCCCCACCTCATGACTGGAACTGCTGTTTTCTTCGTTCTTCTGCTCCTCGAATGCGAATCCTCTCCCTGTCACGCAGAGTACACCTGTAAAAGGTTTTGCAGATGGAACAGGATTCAGCAACGTGAGTAGCAGGTAGACAAATAATACATACTCTATGAGGGTCAGATTTGACCTTCTACCTTCCACAGTCTGGACACTTATCAAATGTTTTAAAGAAACTGTGGTAATTCCTGTCAGAAAAAGACAGTAAAAGGTAGAGAAAGACCAAAGACGTCGAGTGACTCCTAGAGTCAAACTTCTGAAGAGATTTTTGATGAAAAATCTTACTTATCATGGAAATACCCCTGCAAGAGAACTGGAGTTACAGGTAAGAAACTATTCTTTCTCTTGCAGGGGATTTTCATGTATAGTCATCAGCACTTAAATAGACTAGCAAGCCCATCCCTACACACAAACGCAGTAGAAGAGGCAGAGAGTTAAACTGCAGTTTTAAGCAAAGAGATTCCTAAGGGAAACCTCTCCTACTTGAGAATCTGCCTTGGCATTAGAATCTAGGCAGTACTGTCTTGTGAATGTATGGACTGACTTCCAAGTAAGCAGCCTTACAAATCTCAGAAATGGGTACATTACGAAGCAAAGCACCAGTAGCTGCTTACCCCCTAGTAGAATGAGCCTTAAGCTTACCGTAAAGAGATTTGCTAGCTTTCTGATAACAGAGAAAAATACAAGAAACAATCCACCTGGAGATAGATTGTTTAGAAGTGGCTAGACCTGGACGGAGAGAACCATAGTTTATAAATAACTGATCCGCTCTCCTTATATCTTTAGTTTTGTCCAGATAAAATTTCAAAGCCCTTCTTACATCCAGGGAATGAAGCAATCTCTCCGCTGGAGAGGATGGATGTTGGAAGAAAGTTGGTAAGGTAATCGTTTGATTTACATTGAAATCTGAAATTCCCTTAGGGAGGAATTTCAGACGAGTCCGCAAAACTACTTTAGATGTATGAAAAACTATATACGGTTCTTGACAGCAAAGTGCCTAAATGTCACTAACCCTGCGGGCGGAGGTGATAGCCACAAGGAAAGCTATTTTCCAGGACGGATGCTGAGGAGTAGCCTTGTGAATGGGTTCAAAGGGGTCTTGCATTAAACGAGAAAGAACAACATTAAGCTCCCAAGGAGGAGAAGGACTTCTAATGGGAGGAAAAACCTTTTTCAAACCCTCCAAGAAGTCTTTAATGACAGAAATTCTGAAAAAGGAAGTTTGTGAAGGGTATTTCCTATAAGCAGTAAAGGCTGCTAAGTGAACCTTAATGGAAGAAAACTGGAGGCCAGATTGTGCTAGATGAAGCAAGTATGGAAGTATGACATCTTCCTGGCAAGAGGTAGGGTCTTCATTCCTCGATGAGCACCAAATACAGAATCTCTTCCATTTGTGAGCATAGGCGGAGCGTGTGGATGGCCGCTTAGCTTCCTTAAGAATGTCCATGCAGTTTTGATGTAAGTTCAAGAGTCCAGACTGCACTAGCTCAGGAGCCATGCTTCCAAATTCAAAAAGGTACCATCTGACCTCCGAACTTCGTTAGTAGGTGTATTTTCATGGCAGTCTGAGATGAGGACGGATAGCCTGGTAAAGGAGGTCTGTGATCCACCACTGACGTGGCCATTACGGGGCTACGAGAATCATCTTGGCCCGTGATTGAGAGAGCTTGATGAGAACTGCCGGGATCAGGGGAACTGGAGGAAAGGCGTAGAGACCAGTTGATCCATAGGGCATTCCCCAGGGTTCCTGGTTGGTAGAACCTGGAGGTGAATTCTTGGCATTTGCTGTTTTCTGCGGTGGCGAATAAATCGACCTCCGGAGTACCCCATTTTTTGAATATGTCTCGTACCACGTCAACGTTTAGGACCCACTCGTGATTTTCCTGAAGGAGTCTGCTTAGTGAGTCGGCCTGAGCATTTTGAACACCTGGGAGATGGGTTGCTCTTATGGTCAGGTTTCTGGCTAGAAGCCACTTCCATATTCTCTGGGCTTCCCGAGACAATGGTCTGGATCGCAAACCTTCTTGATTGTTGAGGTAGAACATTGTTGTTGTATTGTCCATCTGTACAAGCAGGGAGTTGGCATGGAATGATGGATGTAAAGCTTTCAGAGCCAAGTGAAGTAGCTCTAGCTTATTGATGTGGTAAGTGGATTCCTTGCGTGGCCATCTACATTGAATTTGAAGGTGATCTGTATGGATTCCCCATCCCAGAAGAGAGGCATCCGTGACTATGAGTTGGTATATCCTTGTGAAAGGGAGTCCCTCGTAGGAGATTCGTGGGTGAGCACCACCATTTGATGGACCGGAGAGCATGTTGTGACTGGTCTTCCCAATTCCCTGTTCGCTGGTCCCACTGTTCCTCCAGACATTTCTGCAGGGGTCTCATGTGGACATGTGCGTTCGGTGTGAGAAATATGCAGGATGCCATGGAGCCCAGAAGAGAAGAGATCTTCCTGACAGTCGGGTGCGACATTGACATGAGAGTCTGAGCTTTCTGAAGGATCGATAAGCGTCTCTCCTCCTAAGGATACACGTTTGCCATGGGCGTATCGATGGATGCTCCCAGATATTGTAGGCACTGTACAGGCCTCAAGGTAGACTTCCTTTGATTCACGTTAAGTCCCAAACAAAAGAGAAGGTCAGAGGTCCAGTTGAAATGTGTTTGAGCCTCCTGACACATGGATGCCTTGATCAGCCAATCATCTAGATAGGGGTAGATGAACACTTTGGGTTTTCTCAAGTGGGCCGCCACCACCGCTATGCACTTGGAGAAGGTCCTGGGTGCTGACTTCAGGCCGAACGGAAGCACACAGTATTGGTAGTGGTTGTTTCTCACTGCAAATCTCAAGAACTTGCGATGTTTCTTTCGGATGGGAATGTGGAAGAACAAATGTTACTTACCTGTAAACTGTGGTTCTCCAGTATTGGTGTCTTTCATAGATTCACATGCTTGAATATTCCCCGTCGTCGAAGTGGGAGTCCCACGGTATATATAAAAAGCAATAAGTATCATGTCTATATACATATACACATACATAACCACATAAGAGTATATACATACCCAAATAAACTTATATATATATAGTTCAAATAACATATCAAGTTAAAATACCATAGGATAGTATTGAGACATAGGAAAGCATTGAGAAAAAGATTCACTTTGCTAACATATCACTGTCATTTTATAGTCCAAACTCCAGCCAATCAGGCGCTAGCACCCTCTAGAACCTTCTCCTCAGAGGCTCAGGCCCTCAGATTTTCGAGCACGAGAGTGACCATAGAGCCGAAAGAGGAGAAGAGAGCCTCTGAGGGGAGGAGGGTGGGTCGCATGTGAATCTATGAAAGACACCAATACTGGAGAACCACAGTTTACAGGTAAGTAACATTTGTTCTTCTCCAGTATTTGGGGTGTCTTTCATAGATTCACATGCTTGAATAGAATAGTAAGCAGTAAACAGTATTCGGCTGACCAAGCCGTATTGATATTGCATGTAATACAATGACAATGTATTTAGAACGCAATTAATAATACCCCAGGAGGAGGGAAGTAGCAGAGGCTCACCTTATTTAAACAGATTCCGTAGAACTGCCTGTCCCACAGCCGTGTCTGCTTCGTTAATGGATTCCAGACAGTAGTGCTTCGTAAACGTGTGCCTGCTGGACCACGTAGCTGCCCGGCATATCTGATGGATGGGCACACCAGCGAACAGGGCAGTGGAAGATGACATAGCCCTCGTTGAATGGGCTCTCACTCCCGAAGACAGAGGCTTACCAGCCTTTTGATGGCAAAAAGAGATTGCTGATGAAACCCAACGGGCAATCGTAGGTTTGGTGACCGATTGTCCTTTGCAAGCACGCCCGTAGGCCACAAACAACTGGTCAGATTTGCGAAAGGATTGAGTTCTGCTAATGTAGAATTTAAGACATCTCTTCAAGTCCAGAGAGTGTAAGCTTTGCTCCGCCGGGGTTTGTGGATGCGGGAAAAAAGTCTTTAAAAGCACCGGTTCATTAAGATGGAAATCGGATGGTACTTTAGGTATAAAAACCGGATTAGTGCGGAGGATGACACAGTCCGATCTGAATTGAAGGAACGGAGGCTTTATTGTAAAGGCGTGAATGTCACTGACTCTGCGGGAAGAGGTCAGAGCAAGGAGGAGGGCCACCTTCCAAGTTAAAAATTTGACATCCGCTGAGTGGATAGGTTCGAAGGGCGCCTTCATGAGTTGAGCCAGCACGATGTTCAGGCGCCACGTGGGTGGAGGACGCCGAATGGGCGGGAACATGCGGAAGAGACCCTTGAAAAATTGTTGTATGACTCTGGATGAATAGAGAGAGGACGAGCCGTCTTGTCGGAAGCGAGATATTGCCGCTAGAAAGACCTTTAGGGTAGAGTGCGATAATCCAGACTGCGCTAGTTGTAGGAAGAATGGCAGAATGTGTTCTGGGGGAGCGTGCACAGGATGAATGTGGGCGGAAGCACACCAATGACAAAATCGCTTCCATTTGAGCTTATACGTTTTCACTGTGGATGGAGCTCTTGCCTTAGCTAACACCTCCCTGCAGGCTGGAGGAATGTTCAAATGAGCAAATTCAAGGTGCTCAGGTTCCAAGCCGACAAGCTGAGAGAGCTGAGATTCGGATGGCATATCCGACCATCGTTCATTGTCAGCAGATCCGGCTTCAGGTGGAGAAGGATGGGCTCGCGTTGGGATAGGAGAAGCAACTCCGAAAACCATGCTTGCCGAGGCCACCGTGGAGCTATTAGAAGTACATGGCACGGTTGTTGTCTCATCTTCCGCAGCACTCGCGGAATCAAAGGAATCGGCAGAAAAGCGTACGCCAATATCCCGTACCAATTGATCGAAAGGGCATTTCCGCACGACCCTTGGTGGGGAAACCAGCTTGCGTAGGACTGGCATTTTGCATTCTGCGGGGTTGCGAAGAGGTCGATTGTCGGGTGACCCCAAAGGTTGAAGACAAACTCCAGCGTCGGTTGATGTAACTCCCACTCGTGGGTTGATGATGCTGACCGACTGAGTGCATCCGCCAGAGTATTGGAAATGCCGGGCAGATGAATTGCTTGTAACGTCATCTGATGGAGTATGGCCCAACTCCAAATCCTCTGCGCCAGACGGGAGAGCAGTGGAGATCTTGTCCCGCCCTGTTTGTTCAGGTAGTGCATGCACGTGGTGTTGTCCGTCTGAATGAGGACTGACTTCCCTTGGAATTGCAGGCGGAAGGATTTCAACGCCAAGAAAATGCCCATCAGTTCCAGTCTGTTGATGTGCCAGCAACGCTGAGCCGCTGACCATTGGCCCTTGACGGATAGATCTTGAAAATGTGCGCCCCAACCCTCCATGGATGCGTCCGTGGTAAGGACGAGTTCTGGGGTTGTCGACAGAAAAGATGTTCCTGCTGCGATGTTGGCAGGACGAGTCCACCAATGCAGCGCTTGAGCCATGCGGGGTGACACCACGATCTGATCGTTGAAGGAACCGGAAACCTGGCGCCACTGCTTGTCTAACTCCTCTTGGATGATGCGACTCTTTAGTCTGCAGAGAGGGATCAAAGCGATGCATGAGGACGCCATTCCCAGAAAGGATTTTAATATGCGGACTGAAACTGACCGCTTTGCTGCGATGGAGCTCGCAAGCTGTTGAATCCGTTCTTGACGCTCTGCTGAAGCAAAGGCCATGGCTGTGCTCGTATTGATACAAGCGCCGAGAAAGGTCTTGCACGTAGTCGGCGTGAGTTGAGATTTTTGTACATTGATCGACAACCCCAGGGACTGGAATAGATCGAGACAGCGCTGGGTATCGAGGGCCGCCTGGTGGGAGGATTGAGCTTTGATGAGGCAATCGTCCAGGTAGGGGTATATCTGAATACCCTCTTGTCGTAAGTGAGCCACCACCGGGGCCAGGAATTTTGTAAAGACCCGCGGGGCTGAGCAGAGTCCGAAGGGTAGGACTTTGAATTGGTAATCCCTGTGGCCCACTCGAAACCGTAGGTATTTCCTGTGACGTGGTAGAATGGGCACATGGAAATATGCGTCCTGCAGATCGATCGTTGTCATGTAATCCTCCTGAGAAAAGAATTGGAGGATGTCCTTCAATGTGAGCATCCGAAAGGACTGAGTCTTGAGAAATTTGTTGAGCAATCTGAGATCGAGGATGGGACGCCATTCCCCTGATTTCTTTAGTATGAGGAAAAAACGGGAATAGAATCCCAACCCTCTTTGATATTTCGGAACCACTTCGATGGCACCCTTGTTTAACATTATTTGGATTTGTTTGAAAAGTTCTCTGAGATGGGCGGGTGGTGGCCCGGATGGAGGTGTGCGTGGAGGAACCGTCACAAACTCTAGGGCGTGGCCCCTTGAAATAATATCCAGAACCCATCGGTCCGAAGTGATTGAGGACCAGGTTGAAAAGAACTGGGAGATTTTTCCTCCAACAAGAACTAGAGGACAACTGGGAAAAGGAAGTTTTGTCCGTACAGAGTCACTGCTTCTTGGTTGAATTTCCTCTGTAATTCGACTTTCCTCTATATGACTTGCTAGTTTGCTGTCTGTAGGACTGCTGCGGTTGTGAAAAGTACCGTTGTTGCCCTTGATTGTACGAGCGGTATTGGGACGAGGAGCCACGAAAGGATGATGATGAGGAGGTGCCGCGGCCGCGCGCACCTCGAAAGGGCTGCTTCTTAAACTGTAGAGTGCCGAGGGAACGAGCCGTATCCGTGTCCTTTTTAATGGTTTGCAAGGCATCTTCTACATGCTGGCCGAATAATGACTCCCCGTCATATGGCATGTCCAAAATCTTAGCCTGGACCTCTTGCCGAAAAGAGGTTGATCGAAGCCAGCCCTGTCTCCTTAGGACGGCTGCTCCCGCTAATTGGCGGAAACCGGTGGATGCGATGTCAACAGAGCAGTCAATGATCTCGGATGACGCCCTCTCACCCTCTTGCAGGATCTTCTGAGCTTCCGCTCTAGAATCCTCCGGTATAAGCTTGATCAATGCAGCCATGTCTGACCACATCTGTCTATCAGAAAGGGCCGAGGATTGCCAAGGAATTCGCAGCCCGGACCGTTGTTGACGCCATGGTGGAAAACTTCTTGCCTATGGCATCCAGGCGACGGCCGTCGCGGTCCGGAGGCGCCGACATTGGAGATGATGGATTCTTGGAGCGGCGCTGTGCCGCTTGTGTGATCACTGAGTCCGGCTTAGGTTGAGACACCAAGCAGGCTGGGGAAGAATCCGGAGCTTTATATTTTTTCTCCAGGCGTGGGAGCACCGCCGGAATAGAATTAGGTGTCTTCATTAATTTTATGCCTTCATTCCATATGAAGTCTATGATTGGCACAGCTCGTACTTGTTTCTGAGGCTGGGACTTGAAGTCATACAAGAAACAGTCCTCTTCCCTAACCACCATGGGAAGGTGAAAGCGTTGCGCTGCTCTCTCCATCAGCTGATGGAACCCTGTTATGTCGACAGGTGGCGAGTTGACTGGTGACCTTGGCGGTGATGCGGGCGAATTGATTTGGTAGTCATCCCAGTCCGCCATAGAGTCGTCCTCTGGGAGCTCACCCTCTTCCGTATCAAGATTGTCCATATTATCCTCCTCTACATTGGAAGGCAGTGCAGGTATGGAGGGCGTGGGTATCGTTGGCAATATAGGATGAGGTGGAACCTCAGATGGCGCTTCACGTTGAGAATTTTGAGGGGATGCTGGAAAACGACGATTATAATCTTCCAACATATATTGGAGGTTGGAAATAAGCTGCACAGGAAGCTGCACCATAGGAACCGGAGCAGAGGTATTTTGCTCTTCTTCCTGTTCATAGTATTCATCCTCCTCAGACTCTTGGCACTTTATATGGAGCTCAGAAGGACTATGAGCGTCCCGAAAAAGAGACTGATCGCCCTCATCCGAATCGTCCTCATCCCCTGAGGGAAATAGTTGACGAGGTGGCCGTGGTCCAGGTGGTAACATAACTGGGTCTAGCATGGCCTTACGACGTAGCATTAAGGAGCTGTCCACAGACCCCAGTGCTGGCGTTGACATTGGCACCAATGGCATTGTCGCAAAATTTGACCCTGTCGTCGTCGAGGCGACCGTCGACGAAGCAATCGTCGACGGAGCTGTCGTCGACGAGGAGGCTGCCGTCGACGGGACTGCCGTCGACGGGGTGGCTGCCGTCGACGGGGTGGCTGTCGTCGACGGGGCTGTCGTCGACGGTGTGGCTGTCGTCGACGGTGTGGCTGTCGTCGACGAGGCTGTCGTCGACGGGGCTGTCGTCGACGAGGAAGATTTTCTCTTCTTTTTATCCATCGTCGACGGAGTTGTAGACGTCGACGGAAGCGCCAGCTTCCCAGTCGTCGACGAAGAAGTGAGTGGTATCGTCGACGAGACAGTTCTAAGAGACACACATACTACCGTCGACGGAGAAGACGTCGACGAAGTCAGTGTCGTCGACGAAGGATATCTGCTCGATACCGTCGTCACCGTCGTCGACAAGGCTGATGAAGTAGCCGATCTCGTCGACGGAGGGGCCGTCGACGGGCCCGTCGACGGTTTTGAAAGTTTCTGACTGGAAACATGTGCTGACGGAGTCAAAGACGCCTGAGAGCTACGTCTCGGGGGCGCAGACGTGGTAACAGAGACTTTGCCTGTAGACACTTCCTCAAGGTGAAGTCTCTTCTTTTTCAGAAAAGGAGATGGCAAGTCCTGGACACTTCCACGCTTTGAGGAGACTCCTGTTTTGACAGAGGCTACACTTTCCACCTCAGAAAGTGGGTTGTCTGTGTCCTTCAGTTTTTGAAGCCATATTAAAAGGCGACCTTCTCTATCTTTCAAAGTTTTGTGAGAGAAAGTTCTGCAGATCTTACAATTAGCCACCTTATGATCAGGATACAGACAATAAATACATTTCTCATGGGGATCCTCAGAGAAAAGTCTTGACTTTCCGCAAGATGAACAAGGACGGAAAAGAGATTTCTTACTTGCAGACATGATGAGAGATAAAAAACCTCAAACCAGATGAAGAACTGAGCAGAGCTCAGGGAGACTCCCTTCACACGACGTGCGGTAGAAAATCTGAGGGCCTGAGCCTCTGAGGAGAAGGTTCTAGAGGGTGCTAGCGCCTGATTGGCTGGAGTTTGGACTATAAAATGACAGTGATATGTTAGCAAAGTGAATCTTTTTCTCAATGCTTTCCTATGTCTCAATACTATCCTATGGTATTTTAACTTGATATGTTATTTGAACTATATATATATAAGTTTATTTGGGTATGTATATACTCTTATGTGGTTATGTATGTGTATATATATATATACATGATACTTATTGATTTTTATATATACCGTGGGACTCCCACTTCGACGACGGGGAATATTCAAGCATGTGAATCTATGAAAGACACCCCAAATACTGGAGAAGTATGCGTCTTGTAGGCCTATTGCGCATAACCAATCCAGCTGATGTAGTTGAGGATGGATCTAGTGTAGTGCTAACATCCTGAATCTTTCCTTCCAAATCCATTTGTTTGCCTCCTTTAGATCAAGAATGGGTATGAACTCGTTCTTGTCTTTCTTTTTGACGAGAAAGAATCTTGAATACAGCCCTTTGCCTCGTTGCAGCGAAGCAACTGGTTCTACTGCCTGTTTTCATAAGCGAATGTTCACTTCCTCTTGTAATTGCGATAGGTGGAATCTGGGCTGTTTTGAAGGTACTGATGGTGGAGGGCGGGTGAATCGTAGAGGATATGCATTGCGCACAATATTCAGAACCCAATTGTCTTATATGATACTTTGCCACTCTGCCAAGAAATGTTGAATGCTTTCTCCTACTGGAGTGGGTAACCGAAGAGGGGGAAGATAGGATTCAGGGCTTGGCGCCAGCAGGCAACTTGTCTCCTTGTGAAGTTTGTAGTCCTGACCTTCCTCTAGGTTGCCTTTTCTGATACGGTTGGTAGGATCTTTGATACGATTGCTGTGTACCAGACTGACGACCCTGATACCACCTAGGAGTTTGAACCCTCTGTGTTACATATTGTCTTGAGAAAGGACGGAAGGATCTTCACTCTTTCTTGGGTCTCTCGAGACCCACCGCTTTCAATGTCTCCAGTTCCACTTTCTTGCGTGCGTTCTCCTCATCTGCATGAGAACTGAAGAGTGAAGTGCCGGAGAAAGGAAGATTTTGAATACGCTGCTGCGCTTCAGGCTTCAAGGAAGTCAAGCGAAGCCATGAATGCCGCCTAAGTGCCACTCCATGACAATATCCATGCGCAGCTAGAAGTGATGTGTCTGCAGCAGCACTAATAACTTGGTTAGAAACCATAAGTCCTTCCATTAATATTTCATTAAAATCCTCCCTCTTATCTCTAGGTAGATGCTCAGCAAATTGTTGGAGCAACTCTCATAGTGCTCGGCCATATCTACCTAAAAGCGCCATTGCACTAGCAGCCTTCATGGAGGTCGCTGCTGTGTTGCACACTTTTCTTCCCACTGTGTCTATTTACGACTCTCTTTATCAGGTGGAACTGTGGATGTTGGAGCTGTGGTATGTTGTTTCTTAGCACCCACCACAATGACTGAGTCTGGGGGCGGGTCAGCCCTTAGGAATGTGGGGTCCTGTTTCAGAGCGCGATACTTCTTTTGCAGCCTGGATGGACCTGGCTTAATAGTAGATGGTGTAAGAAAAAGTTCCATCACCGGTTCCAAGAGGCCTGGTACCAAAGGGAGCAAAGACAAGATGCTTCTCTTTGCTGTAAAGTCTCAAATATAACTGAAGTTGATGGAGTAGGGATGGACATAGGAAAGTTCAATTTCGAAGCTCCTCGAACCAAAACTTCCTGAAAAGTCGAGATATCATCAATTGGAGAAATTCTTTGAGGAGAAGAGTCCGATAAAGTAGGTGAGTATCTTCCTGTACTTGTAGAAGAAGTGTTCCTGGGGGTGTCTAGAACGGCATCTTCCACCGTGATGTCGGCGGTGGGAATGCGTAGAGAAACATCTACGTCGACGAGAATGATCCCTCGTAGGAGACCTGGATCTCGGACTTCATGGTGGAGTAGAAGGTGGAGGAGGTGTAACCTGCTGATGCGGAGGAGGAGGCGGAGAAAGAGGAGGAGGCTGATCATCTGGACGAAGAAGAGGGAGGAGACTGAGCAGGAGGTACTGTCCTTGATGGAGAGTATGTTCTAGAATACTGAGAATCCGATGAGTAGATTAATCTCCTCCTTTTCCTAGCCTTCTGGGGAGTCACCGATTCCACAGGAGAACCATCTTTCCCCCTCGAAGTCGATCTGCTAGTCAACGGCGACCTTCGACGTCATCTTGAAAGAGAACTTCCTCCTGACATCGACTGTAGACTGTTTGAAGAAGACCGAGTCTGTGATCAACAGGTTTTTCTCGACATCGAATGACGATGTCTTCTCGACATCGATTGACTGTGACTTGGAGACTTCGATCAACGGTGATGAGTCGACCAAAATAAGCGGTGATATGTTGACGTCGATCGATGATGATGTGTCGACGTCAATCGACGGTGATGGGTAGACATCGAGTGATGCGATGTTCTCGACGGTGATCTTGTAACCGTTTGTGGTGGGCTTCTCGACGCTAAACGTGTGCTCGCCGTTGGCGCAGCCACTGTCGTCGACCTTCTCCTTGAAATTGCATATCGACGTCGTTTCGACCCAGAGCCCTGGGTCGACGGCAAACTGGTCGCCGCTGCTCCTCACAACGTTGTAGTCTTCAACGTCGACTTGGACTGACACAGTTGTTCACCTTTTCTTCTGCTGGGAAGCCCCCGAGAGACAGAATATAGGGCCCTGGTAGAAGACTGACCCTCTTTTCACCCTGAAGCCCCACCTCATGACTGGAACTGCTGTTTTCTTCGTTCTTCTGCTCCTCGAATGCGAATCCTCTCCCTGTCACGCAGAGTACACCTGTAAAAGGTTTTGCAGATGGAACAGGATTCAGCAACGTGAGTAGCAGGTAGACAAATAATACATACTCTATGAGGGTCAGATTTGACCTTCTTCCTTCCACAGTCTGGACACTTATCAAATGTTTTAAAGAAACTGTGGTAATTCCTGTCAGAAAAAGACAGTAAAAGGTAGAGAAAGACCAAAGACGTCGAGTGACTCCTAGAGTCAAACTTCTGAAGAGATTTTTGATGAAAACAAATATTTTGGTAGAGCTTAATGCTCCAGGGTTTTTTTAGCCAGAGCTGGAAAAAAGAACTGAAGTAACTGCCACTGGCTGTGCATCATAGGATACAGGTAGTCTCTGAGTTTTCTTAAAGGCACAGCGTCTAGTTTAAGACAAATAATGGCAGCCTATGGGGGCTACTAGGTCCCATCCTTTCATCTCTATCATGAAAAAAGGAGTTGTGTGAAGGGGGCTTTTTTGGGTATTAAACACCATAAAAAATTGTACAAAACATAGTATTCTGGCATCTTTTTCACTTCAAGATGAAGTTGTGGCATTTGTAGCCTATTTAGTTATGCTGCATTATTGTCTTTTCTATTTCTTAAGTGTCTTTACAGGCCTTCCTGAAGAAAGGCAAAACATATCCACTTAAGAAGATGTATCTAAAGAAGTGCTACGGGGTCCCGGCACGTGGGCGGGACTATCCAAGTGCTTATGACTGTACAGGAAAATCCCCTGCAAGAGAAGCTAAAATTACTTCTGTAGTAGGACTGTGTAGATTGCAGTTACGTTTTGCCAATGCAAATGTTATTTTGGCTACCTTTTCTTTTATTGCCCTGAACTGTAAGAATGGTCTACTTGTATCAGACAGCCAAACGCTCAGATAGTTGTATTTATTGAGCAACTCAAGGTTCCATCTCTGTTGATATTTTTTTTTACGCAGTCCAAAAAAACAGAACCTTGCTTTTATCAGTGTTAGCTGTTGGGCAGTTCTTGATGCAGGAGAGTATACTTTGGGCCCTCTGCATTCTAACACTGGTGTGATCCAGAATGACAAGGTCATCTGCATATTATATGATTGGAAGTTTTAACAGTCCAGTTTTTGGATAGAACAAGTTCCCTTTAGATAATGCTGGCCCTAAATCAGCAGTATAGAGATTAAACTGCATGGGTGCTATGACGCAACCCTGTTTTAGGCCTTTATTCTTATTTATTTTTACTGAGCGTGGGTTTGGGTCAGTTTGATTAGTACCCAAATGTCAGTATATAGGGCAATTTATGCATTGAGCAGATATTTTGGTATCTCCCACTCAGCTAGCTTTGCCCATAAGATGTTTTGGTTTATGCCATCAGATGACTCGCTGAAATCTAGAAACCAAGTAAATAGTTGACATGACCCTTTTTTGCAGCTTTATTTGCCATGAAGGACATAGCTATGACACTGACCATCAACTATCCATATTTATCTAAAAAGAAGTATAATTTATCGAAACATCCAAATTACATAAGAGGGGATAGCTTGAAAACAATCGCATTGGCTTGCACTTTTGGGGTGCCTGACATAAGTAAACAAGTGCACACCTAATGGCGATGATGCTGGCAACAGGAAGGTGGCCAAGTACACGCAGATTTAAACAGTGTCGAGCATGGCCGGGGGGAACGTAAGAGTGTTACTTTGAGATGGTAAATGAGGCTTAGTGCCCCCGTATCTTTGAAGGAGCCCTGGTTATGAGCTGATATGCATGCAATCTCACCCTGGTGAACAGCAGTAGCAGGATCATAATTTGAGATGTTAAATTCCTATGCCTTTAGGGGGCACAAAGGGAAGTATTATTATCAGTTTGCCCATCAGTTGCACAGCGCCAGCTTCTAAGGTAAGAAACCAAGTTCAGTCCCCACCACCTCCACTATTTTTAAGGGGCCTAACTTTATTCAAAGTTGTACAACTTATTTACTGGCAATAGTCATCAAACTTCATCTTGCCTTGTTTCCTGTAGCACCTACATAACAATCAGGGCAGGAGGAACACTCAGGCCTCTGATGACATCACAAGAGTGAGCATGCATCTGGCTTCCAGCCTATCTCCGGTGAGCGCATTTAGAATTTTCCCTATGAGTGTCAAGCAGACTACATATTATCACTGTAATGTTAGATTTCAAAGGTACATGCATCTCCACCCTGCTGTCAGTCAGTGGCGGGTAGCCAGGAACTCTCGGAGTCCTTGGCATCCTTCTTTCAAAACAAAGTTAGGGACATCTTTGATACATTTGAGACCAATGCCCAGATACTAACTTCACCACCAGAAGGCAGTCAGTAGTCTCTTAGTAGCTTTGGACACTATCTATCGGTCAGGTTGCACAGTTGATTGCTACTACAAAATCTGGCTCTCCATCTGATCCCTGCCCACTGCATATAATGCATTTGGTTCCAGACACTATCGCTACTGTTCCGACCAATGTAATCAATGCTATGCTCACGTCAGGGGTGTTCCCAAAGTCATGGAAAAAGGTTATGGTGCTTCCTCTATTAAATAAGGCTAATTTAGATACCAAAGATCCCTCAAATTACCGACCAATACCCAGACTACATTTTCCGGCTAGGGTGGCCGTGAAGGGAATGAATATCCAACTGTCCGCTTATATAGAGACTAATCATCATCTCGATAAAACGCAGTTCGGCTTCAGGAGCGGTTTTCGCACCGAATCGGCGCTTATTGTGGCTACGGAAGAGATTAGATCATCTCTTTCGACTGCAGGGGGGCAGAGCAGCTCTGATTTTATTGGACCTGTTGGCAGCCTTCGACACTGTCAATCACAGCTGTCTGATGGACCTGTTGAAGGCTGCAGGGGTAAATGGTGGGGCCTTTGCACTAATTCAGTCCTTCCTAAGTGACAGGTCCCAATCGGTACATTTTAAAGGATTTACGTCTCTGCCATTTACGCTGCCTTGCGGGGTCCCTCAGGGCTCAACCCTGAGTCCGACCCTGTTTTAATGTTTAGGTTTCCCCCCTAGCTAATCTAAAAAAATCCTATGGCTTCTCACTAGTAACCAACGCAGATGACACCCAGATCATTATGTCAGTTACCAACGACATCCAACCCATGGCTGATGTATTTAGCAACTGCATGAGGAAGGTCATTGACTGGGATGAGCAAGAACTGCCTTAAATTGAATTTCACCAAAACAGATGTTATGCTCTTTGGGAATGATACGTCGTTCTGGTCTCCTTTATGGTGGCCAAGAGAGCTGGAGATCTACCTAAACCAAAAAGTAAGGTGAAAACCTAGGGGTAATGTTAGATGATCAATTGATTTTTAAAGATCAAATCAATCATTTGGTCTCTTCCTCCTTTCATATTTTAAAAACAATTAAGAAGATTGCCCATCTGCTTTCCTTTGATCTGCTAAAAACAGTTGTCACTGCGCTAGTACTAGCCTGTTTGGACTACTGTAATGGACTCCTTTCGAGGCCCCCAAGAACACTTTTTGAAAAGACTTCAAACAGTGCAGAACATGGCAGCAAAAATGCTTTTATGAACACCACTAGGTTGGAATTTGCACCTCTTGCTTTAAAAAAACTGCACTGGCTTCCTTTAGAAAAGCAAATTACATTTAAAGCACTGTGCCCTGCACACAAATCCCTATACAGAACCGGGCCAGATTATCTAAAAAGGAACCTGGCCTGATGCGCTCCAACGAGAGCCCTACGTTCTAGCTCTAAGAACCGGGTAGTTCCTCCCTATAAGCGGATGTCACGTGGTGATAGGGGCTTTTTCAGAAATACAGCCACCAAGTGGAATGGTCTCCTTCTTTCTTTAAAGACTACATTGGAGCTTCTTGCTTTCAGGAAGATGTTAAAAACCTGGCTTTTTGCCAACTGAACCACTTACACACGGATCACAGTTAGCGCCATGATGCCTCCGGGTATACGCTGTGCTTTTTAAATATACTCAATATCAATTTCAATTTATACTCATCAGGTTGGTAAACTGTTTATAGCAAGAAAATCAGATCCTTTGATGAAGGGTTGGTCCCTTGTAAATCATAAGCAATGTCTTGTGATATGACTGAGGGTTGATTTGGGACGGGCTGCTTGTCTGCGCTTAAGAATCAGAGATGGGAACCAGTTAGACTATCAGTAGACCTCGAGGTAGTGAACCCATAGTCATAAACAAAACCCCTGATATTACAACCACTTATCCAAATCCAGGATTTTCCCATTAGGGTGCCAATTCCGATCCGGTAAAAACCGGGTACGAACCGTCGGACGGAGCCTTTTCTCCGTCCGACTCGTACCCGGTGCGAAATCCATCCGAAAATGCAAGTACGATTCATACGGAAACACCATTTCCGTACGATTCGAACAAAACACCGACCGAACAGAAACTAAACACAATTACGATCCTGAAAGGAGCCGACGTGACGTCGGTACGCATCCAGCCTACGTTTCACGAACCAGGAAGTACGATTCGAACCGACGTCATCCCGCACGGAAAATATTTACCGGCTGCCAAAAACTGCCGGGAAATCAGGACGACACACGCAAGGAGCAGCTGGACGCGACGAACAGACATGGACCCGAACCTACGTGCCATCCCTGCCCTCCTAGCAGTCCACCTGGCGTACAGGAACCGACGCAGACGCCGCAGAAGGTCAGCACAACAACCAGGGGCAAAGGGAGGGGCAGGACACACAACACCAACACATGGTACCAAATCACACATGGCCTGGACATACCTGACCATCAGGGCCTGGTCACTTCCAGGGGGTGGGGGCGAGGCCAGCAACGCAAGCGTCCGCCACAACGGAAGTGGATGGTCACGCGAACCGGTACGTACCCTACCCAGGCCGCAAGAGCGTGGGTACGGAACGTACCACGCTTCCCCCTACGTCACTCCAACAATAGCGGTACGGCCCGTACCCACGTCAGAAAGGCCTTGGTACAGCTCGTACCAGCATTGCTGGGGTCATGTAGGGGTACGCGTGGTACGACCCGTAGCCACGCCCCCAAGGCCTGTGTACGGTGCGGACCCCACGGCCCCGCAACAATGGTGGGACGCACCGTACCCACACACCAAAGGCATGGGTACGGCCCGTACCCAGGCACGCAGAGCGTGGGCAGGGGTATGTACGGACCGTACCCCCACCCGTGGAAGTACGGCCCGTACCCCCACCCGTGCATGTACGCCCCGAACCCCCACTCGTGTATGTACGCCCCGAACCCCCACCCGTGTATGTACGCCCCGAACCGCCACCCGTGTATGTACGCACCCAAGCGCCACCCGTGTATGTACGCCCCGAACCCCCACCCCACCCTGGTATGTACGCCCCGAACCCCCACCCGTGTATGTACGCACCCAAGCGCCACCCGTGCATGTACGCCCCGAACCCCCACCCCACCCTCGTATGTACGCCCCGAACCCCCACCCGTGTATGTACGCACCAAACCCCCACCCGTGTATGTACGCACCAAACCACCACACCAGCCGTGTATGTACGCACCAAACCCCCACCCCAGCCGTGTATGTACGCACCGAACCACCACCCGTGTATGTACGCACCGAACCACCACCCGTGTATGTACGCCCCCGAACCCCCCCCAGCCGTGTATGTACGCACCGAACCACCAGCCGTGTATGTACGCACCAAACCCCCACCCGTGTATGTACGCACCTAACACCCACCCCAGCCGTGTATGTACGCACCGAACCACCACCCGTGTATGTACGGACCGAACCCCCACCCCAGCAGAGTATGTACGCCCCGAACCCCCACCCGTGTATGTACGGACCGAACCCCCACCCCAGCCGTGTATGTACGCACCAAACCACCACCCGTGTATGTACGCCCCCGAACCCCCCCCAGCCGTGTATGTACGCACCGAACCACCAGCCGTGTATGTACGCACCAAACCCCCACCCGTGTATGTACGCACCTAACACCCACCCCAGCAGAGTATGTACGCCCCGAACCCCCACCCGTGTATGTACGGACCGAACCCCCACCCCAGCAGAGTATGTACGCCCCGAACCCCCACCCGTGTATGTACGGACCGAACCCCCACCCGTGTATGTACGCACCTAACACCCACCCCAGCCATGTATGTACGCACCGAACCACCACCCGTGTATGTACGGACCGAACCCCCACCCCAGCAGAGTATGTACGCCCCGAACCCCCACCCGTGTATGTACGGACCGAACCCCCACCCCAGCCGTGTATGTACGCACCAAACCACCACCCGTGTATGTACGCCCCCGAACCCCCCCCAGCCGTGTATGTACGCACCGAACCACCAGCCGTGTATGTACGCACCAAACCCCCACCCGTGTATGTACGCACCTAACACCCACCCCAGCAGAGTATGTACGCCCCGAACCCCCACCCGTGTATGTACGGACCGAACCCCCACCCCAGCAGAGTATGTACGCCCCGAACCCCCACCCGTGTATGTACGGACCGAACCCCCACCCGTGTATGTACGCACCTAACACCCACCCCAGCCATGTATGTACGCACCGAACCACCACCCGTGTATGTACGGACCGAACCCCCACCCCAGCAGAGTATGTACGCCCCGAACCCCCACCCGTGTATGTACGGACCGAACCCCCACCCCAGCCGTGTATGTACGCACCAAACCACCACCCGTGTATGTACGCCCCCGAACCCCCCCCAGCCGTGTATGTACGCACCGAACCACCAGCCGTGTATGTACGCACCAAACCCCCACCCGTGTATGTACGCACCAAACCACCACCCCAGCCGTGTATGTACGCACCAAACCCCCACCCGTGTATGTACGCACCAAACCACCACCCCAGCCGTGTATGTACGCACCAAACCACCACCCGTGTATGTACGCACCAAACCCCCACCCGTGTATGTACGCACCAAACCACCACACCAGCCGTGTATGTACGCACCAAACCCCCACCCCAGCCGTGTATGTACGCACCGAACCACCACCCGTGTATGTACGCACCGAACCCCCACCCCAGCAGAGTATGTACGCCCCGAACCCCCACCCGTGTATGTACGGACCGAACCCCCACCCGTGTATGTACGCACCCAACCCCCACC
Organism: Triturus cristatus; assembly: GCF_964204655.1. Classification (NCBI taxonomy): domain Eukaryota; kingdom Metazoa; phylum Chordata; class Amphibia; order Caudata; family Salamandridae; genus Triturus; species Triturus cristatus. The sequence goes on from NC_140592.1 coordinate 1,191,019,779, forward strand.
CGTGCATGTACGCACCGAACCTGCTATAAGAATGGGGTGTGCAAAACACCCCCAGCAGTGCCCAGACACAGGAGGGGTGGGTGCAGGGTCCTCCCAGCAGTGCCCAGACACAGGAGGGGTGTGTGCCTATCACTCCCAGCAGTGCCCAGACACAGGAGGGGTGTGTACCTATCACTCCCAGCAGTGCCCAGACATCGGACAATATACCCCATCAACAAGTTCAGTGACCTACAAGGGTGATACCCCAGATGCAGGCGGAGCCATCGCTGAGCCAGCATGGCTATATTGAAAGGCAACCCTCACACATCCAGGAAATGTAGGCACAGCACAGCACAGCATTTGGGAGACACCCTGCAGGAAAAATGGCCTGGGCCACAGAGGACGGAACACACCTTGGGACAATGTCACCATACAGTGAGAGCAAACATGACCAAATACCATTTGCAGAGACCTTTGTGATGGCACGCAGATGGCAGGGTACACCCCATGAGCAGCACACTCCAACATTTCACAGACCCCTAACACATTATCACCACCCCAATGCAGGGAGCACCAGCACCAACAGCAAGTCCAGGAAAGCATCAGTGTGCAAAACAAAAAGAAAAGGCTTTATTCAGCAGGAAAATATATCTGAGAAAATGTCCACTATGTACAAGGGCCATGGGCCAGCCCAACAGCAATGTCCGGGGGGGGGGTACACATCGGGACGTGTGTCCCCTAGCTTGCCTGCACAGTTCACAAGTCCATTTCATCCACAGAAGAGGGGGCATCAGGGGGGAGGGTGGAAACAGGCACCGCAGGGACAGGAGGGGAAAGGGTAGGTGTTGTGGGTGCAGGGAGGGATGAATCTGCCACAGGGGGGGTGCCAGCGCCAAAGGTGGAGGACAGAATGGCGCTGCACACGTCGGCAAGTTCCCCCAGCGACTCCCCCGTACCCAATCCAACCACAGGCCCCAAGGAGGGGGGGGGGGCAAAGGGATGGGTCGCAGCGCCACTGGGGGAGGGTGTGGACAGGGTGGGGGACTCAACTCCCCTGGCCGGGTCCCGCCTCCACCGCTTGCGGGGTGGTGTCATCCTGGGGCTGGGGGGCACACTCGCAGTGGATGATGCTGTCACTGACTGTTGGCCAGGAGAGCTAAGGGGAGTGGATTTGGAGGGAGTGGGTTGTGTGGAATGCGGACTCCCACTGTGGCTGCGTGTTCTACGTTTCCCCCCCGACCCAGTGGGTGTGCCTTCCTCACCCTGTGTGTGCGTGACAGGAGGTGTGCGCTTCGACTTCCCTGGTGGTGTGGTGCCTGTGTCTGTTGGGGTGCGTGCACGCTGACGTCTGGATGTGCGTGGGACAGGCACGGGAGTGGGAATTGTGGATGGGGCAGGGGTAGGGGGTGTTACGCAGCGCTGCAGGAGATCCAGTGCTGCAGTCAGTGTGGAGTCTATGGACCTCAGCAACTGCCGTTGGTCAGACTGCGCAGCCGACATGCCCTCCATGTATGCCTCCATCTGGGTCAGCACCTGGGTGTGGGCATGGAGGACATTTAGCATCGCAGTCTGACCAACCTGCAACTGCCTCAGGATGTCCACAGACTCCGCACTCACCGCAGCAGTGGTGACAGGGGCAGGGGGTGCGGTGCCTGGCAGGAAGGAGACATGTGGGGACCGAGCACGGAGGGAAGGGCCACGAGCATGTGGGAGGCCGGTGATGGAACCTGAGGTGGCGGGGGGATGTGGAGGGCTGCCATCAGCTGGGGGGGCAGACTCCGCCACCTCTGGGAGCTCAGCCTCGGACCCGTCTGCGTCATAGTCTGTGTTGGCAGTCAACAGGTCCTCCGCCTCACTCCCTTCGGCCTCCGTGCCACTCCATGTGCCAGACAGGACAGCACTGCTGGTACTGGTGCTCAATCTCTCCTCCCGGTCCGTGCTAGTGTCTCCTTCCGTGTCCCCCGGCGATGCTGTGGGCAAGGTGAAGAGACAGGAGAAAATCAGACACCTGTACACTTATGTCACATGAGTCAAATATACATAGGTCACATTGCATAGCCTGAAAAGCAACAGGAGTAACACCTACAAAACAATGTACACATGTAGGCCATGGAACACACAGTTTTTCTACCCACCATGCCACTGAGACACAATGGAGATCATGACACAACAGCAAATCACTGCACCTGAAATTTTAGAGAGGAGTCAGCCTCTGGGGACAAATGTGCACAGCACCTGCACCACACTGCGTCGTCAAAAAGGGATGAGCATGAATCATATCCATTTACTCTTGCCGCATGCTGCAAAGGCAATACATGAAACCAGGCCACACATGACAGGGTCACTGCACCTTGAGCGTATGTCCAGTCAAACATCACACACAGGCTAAACCCAGCAAGGAGGATGAAGCTTCTGACATGTATGCCTTGTACGCACAAACCACCCACACCTGAGACAATCTCATTGAGACGGAGAAAGTATGTACACCTCTTACTCTGGGATGGAAACACATGGCCTCCACTAATTCATGACTGTACACACACAGCCCCTGGTGGCCATGTCCACACATCATTGACAGGCAAACATCATCAGATTGTCTCAACAACACACACAGGTAATGCCCACTGTGAGTATGCACAAGCAAAATGGGTCCCCCTGTACAGTGGACACATGTAGCAACCTGTAGGTCCTAACAGTTGAGGCCAGGGTACAATGCCACCCTACGCAACCCATGGCAAAGACACAGTGAATGGCCATATTGTTGGATGACGCACATGATACCTAGGAAGAGGTGCCCCAGGGCACAGTAGTGCCCACACTCCTCCATGGTCCAGGATGGACATGACTGCAAATTAAGCAACCGTCCCTGCACTTAGCAGGCCTCCCACTCAGGCACATCATGTCAGAGGGCACACAATTGGACATGCATGCTGGAAGGCTGTACATTTTGGAGACACACCCCTATGTCGTGATTCACAATCAGTGCCAAGTGACATGGACACCACAATGACTGAAATTGGCCATGGCACACGCAAGGTCCCCATACCTGTGGCACATCACCCCCACACATGATGCTGATAGCATAGGGCACCTGCATGAACTGCCTGCCTAAATAACCTTGTGCAAGAGCGGCGACAGACCAGGGAACACATTGCAAGGAGGGGAAGGGAGGGAGTGAGAACAGCACTGTGCTACTTTGTGGAGAAGTTGACGCACTGCACAATCAAACCCTGGCAGTGTATCCATGCAACTGCACACTTACATTGGCTGGGGACACACAACTGACACACATGTACCTACCCCCTTCCTGCTGCTGCCTCTCCTGTAGGCGCCTGTCCATATCGGGGAAGACCACCGCCAGCACACGCTTCTGGATGTGGGTCAGACGACGGCGGCCACGGTTCTTACGGCTCTCAGGTGAGTCCCCCAGCAGGAGCCGTGCAATCCTCCTCGTCCAGCACCGGATGTCCTGCCAGCGTTTCCTCACCTGAGACAGGCTCCGCCTCCGACCCTCTGTACCCCTCACGGCACTGACGGCTTCCCTCCAGATCTCCCCCTTGGCAATGGCGCCTACCTGTGAGGATGCAAAAGAGAGAATACATTAATCCACATGAGCAAAGACACAGAGACACACATATAGAACAATCCTCATTATGAACAGGCCATGGTATGCATGCAACTAATTGCACCTTTGTCATAGGGACATTATCCACTGTGGAAGGCCAAATGCACTACGTGCCAGTGGAAGCACACGGGTGGCATGAGGGGTACCACACACTCACTGACCAGGGATCACACTGTGCCTCACAGGCTACACCAGGATTATGTACAGCACCTCACAGCAGTCACCTGCCCCAGCACACTGATGCTACCTCAGCAGAGTACACAGACACACACAGGTACAGGACAATCACATGGCATTGCCAACTGCGGGTACACACCTCACTCTGCCCATGTGCCAGTAGACGGGGGTGTCACAGGTGTGGGGCTGGCTCAGCACGGCATGCACACAGCACTGCTCCCTGCTCACATCCGATGGCCAGGCCATATCCATCCCTCATGCTGCTTGTGTGCAACACTCCCCACATGCACTCACCCACATGACAGGGGACTAACACACACACCAATGTGCAGGGGACGAACACGGCCTTTGGACACTCACAGCACAGGTACACTGAACAAACACACATCCATGGGTACTGACACCTGTCACACTGGGGGGAACACAGGATCACATCAGGACTGTGGAAACAACATCCCCAGGAGGAGTATGCAGGCAGAATGTGGCATGCACCTTGCATTCATTGTCACAGTAGGCACTATGCAAGTGAGGAGTGCACACAGGAAACACAGCATGCTCTGCATGGGTGACATGAGGCCTTCCACACCCTGGGACCCACTCCAAACAACAGTGCATGTCTGTCACACATGGACACAATGCCAGAAGTCACTGTCACACAAAAGGGGCACAGTCTAAGCTAGTGGAGTCTGCACTCACCTGAACCCCTGGTCGACCATACAGGCTCTGGAACTGTGGGAGGATCACATCTATCAGGGCAAGGTTCTCCTCCTGGGTGAATGGCTGTGACCTCTCCACAGTCCTGGACATGGTGCCAGAGGAATCACTATCAGCAGCAGTGGTCATGGATGAATGGATGTGCAGGCAAGTGCTCTCTCATGGGACCTGGCTGCCTTATATATGCCTGGCTGGCCTGTTCATGTATAGGAGTACAGATTGATTGGTCAGTCACATTAGCATCCTACGTTTCATCCAATCCCTTCAAACCTACCCCAGTGTGTGGCTTTGCATGGTTTCAGTTTTGATAATGATGTCAAGTCAACATCCACATTGCAACAATGTAGATTCTTTCAAACTGACTTCTGCTGTGCACCTGGTGCTCAAATTCAAAAATTTAACTCAGTCTCCATGGCAACCATCAGGCATTTAGGCCCTTATACTTGTCCCTCATGTGTCCCCTATGTGTTTTCATACATTTACACACAGGTACGGTGCGTTCCACGCCCTAGGGCACCCCACAAGCAGTGATACCGACCGTACATGCGCTTGTACGGTCCGGATCACAATATTGGCGCTGGCGTATGCGTACGCCACAGTAGTACGGACTGTACACGCGCTTGTGCGGTCCGGATCACAATATGGGCGCTGGCGTATGCGTACGCCACAGTAGTACGGACTGTACACGCGCTTGTGCGGTCCGGATCACAATATGGGCGCTGGCGTATGCGTACGCCACAGTAGTACGGACCGTACAAGCGCGTGTACAGTCCGTACTACTGTGGCGTACGCATACGCCAGCGCCCATATTGTGATCCGGACTGTACAAGCGCGTGTACAGTCCGTACTACTGTGGCGTACGCATACGCCAGCGCCCATATTGTGATCCGGACCGCACAAGCGCGTGTACAGTCCGTACTACTGTGGCGTACGCATACGCCAGCGCCCATATTGTGATCCGGACCGTACAAGCGCGTGTACAGTCCGTACTACTGTGGCGTACGCATACGCCAGCGCCCATATTGTGATCCGGACCGCACAAGCGTGTGTACAGTCCGTACTACTGTGGCGTACGCATACGCCAGCGCCCATATTGTGATCCGGACCGCACAAGCGCGTGTACAGTCCGTACTACTGTGGCGTACGCATACGCCAGCGGCAATATTGGCCCAGGGACCCTATACACGCGCTCCGAGCGTATGTACGGTGCGTATAACAACTGTCAGTGGTGACAGGCGGCACACAGACAGGAATGGAGCGGACAGGTATTGCCAAGGGTGGACACCAATGCATTGTCTGTGCAATACCACCTGTGTGTGACACAGGTGTGTCAGGATGTGATGTGGCACTTTACCCCTGAGGTGTGGGCAAAGCACATGTACGATGAGCTGTGTACACATGTCGTGTGTGATGGTGCGCATTGTACCACACATCCCCTGCACTCCTTTGACATGTGTGCATGTCGTACACACTAGTGGAGCCATGAGTCACTTGCATGTCCCAGTCACGGACACCCGCACCTGTCCCCTGATGCCAGGTACACGGAATATTACATATGACACGTGTATGGCTGCGTTGCATGCTGCAACCATGTCATGTGTGTGGCATGTCTTTCCATGATTTTGCTGTAGGTGTGTGGTTCAATGCGTCAGCAGTTGCTGCTGCCAACATGTGTCTGTGTGTCGATGGGCATGGCACACTGTTCCGCACACCAGCCCACATATGTGATTTGCCATGAGGTGTGTATGTATCCAACTACACGGAGTATCAACACAAGTACATATCCACATGCTCCCTATGTATGTTCTGTCTCGACATGTACTCCTCAAAGGCAATGTGTGTGGCCTGTCCTATTCCTATGACATGTGACCAGTGCATATCGCATCCAACTACCTGTCTGTACCATACGCATACTACTTCTGCACATGTGTGGATGTCTGTGAATCCTGTGATGCGTGTGCATGTTCACTTACACTGGCCCACAGCTAGTCTCATGCCATGTCATCGTGATCTTGCCCCCCTCCGTTAGTGGCTGTCCCTTGGTAGGAGTGTAACCTGACTGGCGTACGTGTCCAGGAACTGTGGCACAGACCTGACTCACAACGTGGCATATGTGTATTGGCTGTGTAACATGTGCTCAGTGCATTGACGATGTTGTTGTACAGTGCTCACTCTTAGGTGTTCCTTCCATTTCACTGCAGGGCTCCGCCTCTCCCTCGACGTATGCCAGACATTGCTGCCCTGCATGAACGGGACTGTATACGCCGCTACAGATTCAGCCAACGGTTGATTGATGAGTTGACTGGCCGGCTGGAAGCACAACTCCTCCCGCGCCACAGGTATCCAAGTGCACTGACACCCAAGTTGAAGGTGATGGCAGCCCTACATTTCCTTGCCACGGGTACGTTCCAACATACCATTGCTGATGTCGGGGGCATGTCCCAGACGATGTTCAGCCGTGTTCTGCATGATTTCTTAGAGGCCATGTTGGTTCACCTGGATGAGTACATTAAATTCCCAAATCGTGAGCAGTTGACAGATGTCAAGCGTGAGTTCTATGCCCTGGGAGGGATGCCCCATGTCATTGGGTCCATAGATGGGACACATGTTGCGTTGGTACCACCACAGGCACAGGAGGTGGTGTATAGGAATCGCAAACATTATCACTCCATTAATGCCCTTGTGGTGTGTCTGTCCAACATGGTGATTTCACATGTCTGTGTTCGCTTTCCAGGATCAGCACACGATGCCTTCATCATGAGGCGTAGCAGGGTGCCAGAAATGATGCTGCAGCTGCGGAACGAGCGAGCATGTATTGTTGGTGGGTAGACTCTGGCAGTTCAGTGTTTGGCGTCATCTTCCAATCTCACTGCCTGTGCTGACACACTTCTGTCCATGATGTTTCCTTGTAGGGGACGCTGGCTATCCCAACATGCCATGGCTGATGACGCCTGTCCGCAACCCCAGCACGGCTGCCGAGCACCGCTACAACAACGCACATGGGCGGACCAGGAGAGTCATTGAGAGGACGTTTGGACTTCTGAAGAGCCGATTCCGGTGCCTCCACAAGACCGGCGGAGCACTCCCATATGCCCCGGTGAAGGTGTGCAAGATCATCATCGTCTGCTGCATGCTGCACAACATGGCAGTGGAGGAAGCTGTTCCACTCATACTGGATCAAGATGACCAGGACCATCCACCCGTGGAGGATGAAGGGCTTGGTGACGGGGCAAGTGATGTGGAGGAGGAGGAGGCTGTGGAGGACATGCGGAGTCGGCTCATACGCAACTTCTTTGCTTAGTGGTGAGTTCCAGTGTCTGAGTGTGCACGCATTGGGCCGTGTGTGGCATGTGTTGCAATGTGTGTGTCCATCTGCATGTCTGCCAAGTGAGTCAGTGGTGTGTATTGAAGTGTCACTCAAGTGATGGCGCAATGGAAGGATGTTGTCTGAGGGTCATCATTGTCACCTGTCATGTTAACAACATGATACGTGTTAAGTACATGCTTGCGGATGTGCTCCTTTGTGCTGAATCCTTGTGTGTCTCTCTTCCACAGGTCCATGTGCATGCTGTCTGCTGGTGGCATTGTTGTGCTCCTGCTACTCCTCATGAACACAGCGACATGTGCTGATTCAGCGTCACATGCACGGGCAAGTGTTGAAATCTCCTCAGGGTAAGGGATGCCTCACGTCGTTTTGGGTGTGTGAATTGTTTGTAGTCTGTGTGCACTTCTCCGGTTCATGTGTGTTCCATTTGCATACATGGTGATCCTACATGGGGAACATGACATGGGGCAGGCTTCACCTGGAGCCATGCTCAGACTTGGTGACTGTCATGTGGCAGGGGATTGGGGATTGTGATGAGGCCATCATTGTGTGTAACACTGGCCTCGGAAACATACAGGTTGCACCGGGTTGACATGGTGTGTGATTGCCCCATCAGGGCCTCAATGGTGTATAGCGGCCTCTCCGTGGCAGCAGGGGGTGTTTAGCTGTTATCCGTCACTTGTGTGCCAGGTCAATGGGATGCCAGCATCTGTGTTGCAATGGGGGGTGCCAGTGTTGCTCCCACATGTACATCCACATGACCTGTGTATGTGTTGACAGAGTATCATTGTCATTCCAACACACATGACTAATAAATTTGTCCCTCTGTCTCCAAGGTGCCTCTTCCCTGTCAATGGTGCCCTGTTGCCACTGTGCGTGCCGCAGGTCTGGCATAGTTTTCATAGGTGGTGCATATGTGTCTATGTGTAGAGTGACAAGATGCTAGGGGTTTGTCAGGGAGTGGGAACTGTATTATGCACAAGATGCACAGTTCCATCCACCTCAAGGCAAGAGAGACCATCCCCCAGGGCAACTACAACATCCGTGTCGAATCCTACCCTGCAGTCTACGGACATGTGCCTCACGACTCCCATGGTACTTGTCCATATCCGGAGTGCATCTGCACAGCTCTGCTACTGCGTCGGGCAACCAGGCCACATCAACGTCCTAACGGGATGGGGGGAATGTTTCACAGCCAGCTGCAGGATGACCTTCTAGATCCACGCCCACACTCATGATGCAGCCCACAACCCCAACACAACCATGTGGCACAGTGATCCTAAACTGCATTCTGGCATCTCCATGCATCCAACCTTGGCCTAGCCACCATTCTCAACATCCGCCTGACGCAAGCATGCTGCACATTGTAGGGACACATGTCTAGACATACCTGGGAGCGGCAAGCCAGGTCACTCCACATGATCCCTGACCTCTGCGCATGACTGTTGCTCCCCTGAATGTGTCTGTAGCCACAGTTGTGCGGGAACCACTCAGCTGGTTGGGCCCAGCACAGGTGAGTTTGGTACTCCATGTCTGTATCAGATGAGACATTGGGACCCATGTGTGTCCTGGGCAAGACTGCGACCCCACGGTTTGGATGGTTGGAGTTAATTCTGAGATCAGGCATGCTTTGACTGTACGACACACACATGTATTGTAATAATGTAGAATCACGGCATCATCTTGTAAGTGTGATTAATTTATTTGTGGTGGGGTACGGGTTTGTGGGGATGACAAGAGGTGCACAGCGGGAGTGTAGAATCCAAAGTTCACTGGGGGAGTTGGTATCCTTGTCGTAGCAAAATGTCAGAGTCCATGCCACAGTCTTCGTCAACATAGGTCAGACAGTGACCAGCAAGTCCATGTGGCAGAGAATGTCATGTGCTGCTATTGGGCCAGAGGGCCAGGTGCCAGGCCAGGTGACCTGGGAGATGGTGATGTTCTGCTGACTCTCACAGTCTTTTTCGTGGACGACCCACCTTCCTGCGGGGACCCTCGGAAGCAGTCCGTGACGATGTCTGTGACGCTCCGTCGGATGAATCCTCCTCCTCCTGATCCCTCCCTGTGTCTGGTAATGGCCTTCGCCTGGTGCCACAGGGAGGGTTGCCCATGTTGTCGGCAATCCGACGGAGTACACCGGTCATTTGGGTTTGCACCGCCACGAGCTCAGCCTGTCTATCCTCCATCCTTCCTTGGTGTTGCAGTTGACAGGCATGTTGCTGGGACTGCAGGGTCTTCATCTCCTGGAGGGTCCCCTTGATGTCATTGAGGGTGGACGCAATCTGGTCCATGCCCCTGGTGTCACGCCGGTATGTATCCAGGATGTTGCTGACCTGGGACACTACCGGGTCCTGAGCTGCCTGGTCAGGTTCGCGCCTCCGCCGTCCTCCACTCCCGCCACCCCTGCCCACGTGCACCTGGCCTGCCGTTGTGGGTGCATCGGGTCTCCGGGACCCCTGAGGGATGGCATCTGCGTTGCCGCCTGCCTCCTCCTGGGTGCCCGGAGGACCGTGTCCCTCCTGGGCAGACTGGCTGGGTGGTCGTGTGCGGGCAGGGCTCCTGGACGTCTCCTGGGATGTGGCAGGAATGGGGGTGGTGGTTGGCACAGTTGTACCTGACGCAGGTGCTGCAGGTGGTTGGACACCAGAGGGGCCAGGTTGGTCTGGGTCATCCACGGAGTGGTGAGAGTCATCGCTGGCGGTGGGGTCATCATCCCGCGGAGCCTGGTCCTGTGTGACTTCCCCCCCAGTGTTGGGGGGTGTTCGTCGACGTTGACCTGTGTGTGAGAGAGACAATGTTAACAGTGTCACATGTGGCATCCATGTTGCATGCATTTCTGATTTGGCACTCTTCCTCTGGGTAGTTGGATCTGTCCTGCATTCCTCTCACAGTGCACTTGTGCATGGCTATGTCCCTTGGCCACAGCTGTCAGGGCTTTACGCATGTGTGAGACACAATCTTAGTTGATGCATCTATTTGGGTACACAGTCAGCAGTGTGGTGTGCGGGCGTAGCGAGCCATGCAGAGGCGCCTTACGTGTTGCACTGTACGTGGCCAAATGGTGTTTTGGCAAGGCAATTTGATGTTGCAGGTAGGGGACTGAAGCATTTGTGACAGGGTTCTTACCGACACGGTGGGTGGGTATACTGGGTGTGTGGTTAGGTCTGTGCCTGCAGCACGGATGGACTCGTGCACAGATTGACACATGGACCGGTCTTCATCTACGGAAGGGGGGGTTGAGGCACTGCCAGACCTGGTCTGCATGCACACAGTCCACCGGCTGACGAGTGGACATGGCCACACCACCCAAGGGTGATTTAGTCTCCCTGTGTCTCCCTTCCTCCCTCCCTCTGTCACCCTCCTCCCTCCCTCTGTCGGTCTCCCTCTGTCACCCTACTCCCTCCCTCTGTCTGTCTCCCTGTGTCCCCCCTCTGTCTCCTTCCCTCTCATTCCCCCTCTCCCTCCCTCTCTTTGTCACTCTCTGTCACCTCAGGCCAGCTTCCTGGGCACACACAGTTAGCCGGTCTTTGAATGGCCATTGGCTTGTTCATGTGAGTTAGTCCCTGTTCTCCAGGCACCCATTGGGCAGTGTGTCTGAGTGTAGGCTGCTGCTGTGGCGGTGTGTGCTGAGACTCTATCAGAGCGATGCATCTTCATTGTCTGCTGTTATGTGCAAATTGTGCCTTCAGACCCATGGCATCCTGCATGGCAGCCATCATTTGCAGGCAAGACAGTACTGTGTGGGTACACACAGTTTGTATGGCTGTGCCCTGGGCCATATGGGCTGAGGGCATTGTTGTGTGCTTGTGAGTTGCTCAATGTTAGTTTTGCTGCCCCCACTCCCAGCATCGACCACATCCTGTGTTGTGTTGGTGTTTTGTGTGGCCTGTGACTTGGCATGGCCCTGATTGATGCATGGGGCATGGAGGCGCCAGTGGCATGTGTGTGTTTGTGGAGTGTTGTTGTGTCCGGTGGTGGCTTGGGGGGGGTGGCATGCATGATTGATTGTGTATGGCATCCCCCCCATGTGAGGTGAGTTGTTTGTGTACTCACCAGGGTCTGGGAGTCCTGGCAGTCCGTGTAGTCCCTCCACCGCCAGCGTGGACATCACCTTCTCCTCCCAGGGATGGTATTGTACCGGTCTGGGGGGCGGCCCTCCTCCAGTGATGTTCCCCTGGTTGTGATTGTCAGTCATCTTCCTCTTGACCGTCCTCCGCAGATCGTACCACCTGGATTGGCACTCGTGCCTGGTCCTTCTGGTTGTCCCAACAGCATTCACAGAATCGACGATCCTCTGCCACATGGCGGTTTTTTCGGATATGCTGGTCTGTCTGACCAATGTCCCAAAGAGCTGTGGCTCGACTCTGAGGATTTCGTCGACAAGGATCTCCAGCTCCTCCTTTGTGAACTTTGGATTCTTGGTGGTGGACATGGCGTGGGGTGTGGTTGTGGGGGTGTGGGTGTGGATGGCTGTGGGTGTGTGGGTGTGGTAGTGGAGGTGTGTGTGTGAATGTGATGAGGGGGTGTTTGTGTAGGTGGTTGTGTGAAGGTATGCAAGTGTGAGGTTCAAGTATGGTGGTGTGGGTCGTCTGTGGGCTCTGGCAGCAGTGGGTCTGTTGCAAAGGCTCATGGTTTGTGTGTGTGGTCCATTTTTATTGGTCCATTTGTGGGTGTGGCTGTGTTTGAAATTTGTGTGGGTGTGTTATGAGGAGTGATTGAGTTTTGGGCCTCTGTTTGGCAGTTTGGCAGTTGCAGGTGAGTGTATGTGATGTTTGTGGGGTTGTTGGGCCTGTTTGGTGGTGTGGGGAAACTCTACTTGACTCTCCTTGTGTAAATATGGTTTGTCCGGGTTCAGTACGTGTTTTTTTGGCGTCAGTACGGTCCGTACATGCACTGGTGGGGGTGCGGTCCGTACATTCCCTGGTGGGGTGGTGGTTCGGTGCGTACATACACGGCTGGGGTGGGTGTTTGGTGCGTACATACACGGCTGGTGGTTCGGTGCGTACATACACGGCTGGGGGGGGTTCGGGGGCGTACATACACGGGTGGTGGTTCGGTGCGTACATACACGGCTGGGGGGGGTTCGGGGGCGTACATACACGGGTGGGTGTTTGGTGCGTACATACACGGCTGGTGGTTCGGTGCGTACATACACGGCTGGGGGGGGTTCGGGGGCGTACATACACGGCTGGTGGTTCGGTGCGTACATACACGGCTGGGGGGGGTTCGGGGGCGTACATACACGGGTGGGTGTTTGGTGCGTACATACACGGGTGGTGGTTCGGTGCGTACATACACGGCTGGGGTGGGGGTTTGGTGCGTACATACACGGCTGGTGGTTCGGTGCGTACATACACGGCTGGGGGGGGTTCGGGGGCGTACATACACGGGTGGGTGTTTGGTGCGTACATACACGGGTGGGGGTTCGGGCCGTACATACACGGCTGGGGTGGGGGTTTGGTGCGTACATACACGGCTGGTGGTTCGGTGCGTACATACACGGCTGGGGTGGGGTTCGGGGGCGTACATACACGGGTGGGTGTTTGGTGCGTACATACACGGCTGGTGGTTCGGTGCGTACATACACGGCTGGGGGGGTTCGGGGGCGTACATACACGGGTGGGTGTTTGGTGCGTACATACACGGCTGGTGGTTCGGTGCGTACATACACGGCTGGGGGGGGTTCGGGGGCGTACATACACGGCTGGTGGTTCGGTGCGTACATACACGGCTGGGGGGGGGTTCGGGGGCGTACATACACGGGTGGGTGTTTGGTGCGTACATACACGGCTGGTGGTTCGGTGCGTACATACACGGCTGGGGGGGGTTCGGGGGCGTACATACACGGCTGGTGGTTCGGTGCGTACATACACGGCTGGGGGGGGTTCGGGGGCGTACATACACGGGTGGGTGTTTGGTGCGTACATACACGGCTGGTGGTTCGGTGCGTACATACACGGCTGGGGGGGGGTTCGGGGGCGTACATACACGGCTGGTGGTTCGGTGCGTACATACACGGCTGGGGGGGGTTCGGGGGCGTACATACACGGGTGGGTGTTTGGTGCGTACATACACGGCTGGGGTGGGTGTTAGGTGCGTACATACACGGCTGGGGTGGGGTTCGGGGGCGTACATACACGGGTGGGTGTTTGGTGCGTACATACACGGCTGGTGGTTCGGTGCGTACATACACGGCTGGGGGGGTTCGGGGGCGTACATACACGGGTGGGTGTTTGGTGCGTACATACACGGCTGGTGGTTCGGTGCGTACATACACGGCTGGGGGGGGTTCGGGGGCGTACATACACGGCTGGTGGTTCGGTGCGTACATACACGGCTGGGGGGGGGTTCGGGGGCGTACATACACGGGTGGGTGTTTGGTGCGTACATACACGGCTGGTGGTTCGGTGCGTACATACACGGCTGGGGGGGGTTCGGGGGCGTACATACACGGCTGGTGGTTCGGTGCGTACATACACGGCTGGGGGGGGTTCGGGGGCGTACATACACGGGTGGGTGTTTGGTGCGTACATACACGGCTGGTGGTTCGGTGCGTACATACACGGCTGGGGGGGGGTTCGGGGGCGTACATACACGGCTGGTGGTTCGGTGCGTACATACACGGCTGGGGGGGGTTCGGGGGCGTACATACACGGGTGGGTGTTTGGTGCGTACATACACGGCTGGGGTGGGTGTTAGGTGCGTACATACACGGGTGGGTGTTTGGTGCGTACATACACGGCTGGTGGTTCGGTGCGTACATACACGGCTGGGGGGGGTTCGGGGGCGTACATACACGGCTGGTGGTTCGGTGCGTACATACACGGCTGGGGGGGGTTCGGGGGCGTACATACACGGGTGGGTGTTTGGTGCGTACATACACGGCTGGTGGTTCGGTGCGTACATACACGGCTGGGGGGGGTTCGGGGGCGTACATACACGGCTGGTGGTTCGGTGCGTACATACACGGCTGGGGGGGGTTCGGGGGCGTACATACACGGGTGGGTGTTTGGTGCGTACATACACGGCTGGTGGTTCGGTGCGTACATACACGGCTGGGGGGGGTTCGGGGGCGTACATACACGGCTGGTGGTTCGGTGCGTACATACACGGCTGGGGGGGGTTCGGGGGCGTACATACACGGGTGGGTGTTTGGTGCGTACATACACGGCTGGTGGTTCGGTGCGTACATACACGGCTGGGGGGGGGTTCGGGGGCGTACATACACGGCTGGTGGTTCGGTGCGTACATACACGGCTGGGGGGGGGTTCGGGGGCGTACATACACGGGTGGGTGTTTGGTGCGTACATACACGGGTGGGGGTTCGGGGCGTACATACGCGGGCGGGGGGTGGTGGGGTGTTCGGCGCGTATGCGGGCACATGTCTCCATGGTTGCTATGGGAGTTCGGTTCGGACGGTGTTTTTTGCGTACGGTTGTGAAATGGGGAGGACGGGAGGGATCGTACTTGCGCAGTCGGACTTTATTTTTCCGCACGGTGGGTTTCTCGCCCGGGGACGTGTCGGTGACTTTTCCCGACCCGAGGACGTGTGGGGAAATCTTCCCAATGCGATTCGTATGGACTTTTTTCCGTTCGAATCGTACTTGGCAGTTTGTACGCTACTTTGACGATTCGGACGGAAAAAAATCCGGATACGAGTCGGACGGGGAATTTTTTTACCGGATCGGAATTGGCACCTATGTGTCCATGGCTAGGCACAGCAACAGCAGGAGGCATTAGCCGCTAGATTTAGATCTTAGGGTCCACTATGATTAGATTAGGGACGAAAATGTTTGAACAACAGGCAAAAAGTATGCATAATGCATCCTAACCATTTCTAAGAGTATAAATGTTCTATTGTGCACTACTGGTGTGCCCTTACAAATCCCTAGTATATGGTACTAAGGTACCCAGGGCATAGGTACACCAGGGGTCTCCCATGGGCTGCAGCATGTATTGTGCCAGCCATGGGGGTCCACTTAAACTTTGACTACTGCCATTGCAGCCTGTTTGAGACGGTTCTTGCACCTCTCACAACAGATATATGTATTCTTATATCTGAGGTGACTGCACTTAAAACCTATAAGTCACCCCTATGGCAGGCCCTTCAGTCCTGAGGGCAGAGAGCTTGGTTATAAGTGTGAGGGTGCCCCTGCATGAACAGGACACCCCATACAAGCCCCAGAGTCGATTCTCCAGGATGTGTAAGTACGGGCAATCATTTTAAGACATATAGTGGACATCAGTCATTACGAGATGTCTAACTATACAATGGCTGTGCCGAACCTGGTCATGTTTTGTATCAAACATGTTGGAATCATACCCCAACACCGATTCCGGTATTGGAAGTTCAGGTGTTGGAAGTATGATCCCATGTACTGGGGAGGCTCCTTAGAGGACCCCCCTGTGCTGCCGACCACAGTCACTGTTCTGCAATCCTGCTGCTGAGCTGAGCTCGAGCAGGGGAAGGTAGAGCAATAGGTTTCCTGTCACTGGGAGGTGTGACCGCCTCCCAGACAGGACTTAGGGGCCAATTATGATGGCGGGCGGACAAAGTCCGCCCGCCATCGCAGCTGCAAAAGGGACTGCCCGCCATAAGTGCGGTGGCCCCGCAATACGAATTGTGATGCGCCCGCCACACTGGTGGGCGCATCCCGTATATTTTACATTGCGGCGGGCGGTGCTGCAAGCAGCACCCGCCGCACTGTAAAATATACATGTTGTGCTTTTACATGCACAACGTGACAGGCACCGCGCGGTGCCTGCCACATTGTACATGCAAATGCATGGGGGCCATGTGCACCCCCTATCCCCCAACACCATGGGGGCCCGCAACGGGCCCCCAACAGCAGGAACCACCAGCCTTTCCATTGCGGCAATGCAGCCATGGAAAGGCTGATCTCACCCTGCATCGTAATATGGATGGCGGTATCTTCCAGACACCGTCACCATATTAAACACGTTTCCCGCCGATCGACGAGTCGAGCGGCGGACGGGCTTTCCGTCTGCCACAGACCCCTCAGCCATCATAATATGGCGGGGGGTCTTTGCTGTCAGGATGGCGGGCGGATCGCCCCCGCCGGGCCGGCGGTGAGTACCGCCGGCCCGGCGGGGTTGATCCGCCCGCCATTGTAATCGGTGTAATTAGTGTATTGTGCTGGGGTGCTTTCCAGCAGCACCATACTGCATTGAAGGGCACATTTTGTGTCCTCCTTGCATACACACCCTTGGCTCCCGCTCTGGGGTGAAACTGGACGACAAGGGAGTATGCTCCCCTCTGTCTAGCCCCTCTTCTGGGAGAGATCCCTGCGTTGTACCAACCCTCTCCTTGGGTGTTTAAGGGCTACACCATGGGTAGGTCCTCAGATTTGTCGCAGAACAAAACACACCTCTTAAACCAGGACACACTTCAACTGTCTGGATACATGAACTTCGCCTGGAATCAAGACTGCATCAAGAAAGACTCCTGCTGCTCCTGGACTAGCTCTTCTGCAAGTATTCTGCCTTGTCTGTGTCTGTGCTTCACTCTGGTTCTCCAATGACCTGTGGGTATCAAGGAAATCCAAAGTAATCTCCCTTGGAGAGAAAGAGTCACTCCCCTGCAACTACAGGCACCGCATCTAAGCTGACCAGTCTGCTGATTCTGTCGCCCTACGGACCTCCCGAGGCTCAGCAACACAGGTGGTGATTTTGTGGCTCCCCAGAGGCCTGACCAGTCTTCGCTGCAATTTGGAGGACAGCATCCCTTGAATGAACTGCTGGAACCAAACCCCTGTGCACCACTTCGACTTGCCATTGCAAAGGCTTGTTGGCTCTGCACTCCAGAGATCTTCAGGCTACAAGAAGCTCCAGCATCTCATCCCTTGAAGAACATAGTCCTCCCTGCATCTCCTGCATCGTTGGTCTCCATCTTTGGTGAGCTGCCTGAGATCCTCTCGAGACTCCTGTGCCTTCGGCCTGTGAGCCCTCCCGAGGGTCTTCTCCTGCTTTGGTGGGCTCCCCTGCTTGCTCGGGGCCTGCTCTGACTCTCTTGCACTTGGTGAGTCCCTTGGACTTGGCTAGTCCCAACAATTGCATCTTTTCGTCTTCCACGCTAGTTGGGGCTACCAAGGCTTGTTGTTGCTCCCCCCAGACACCGACCCCATGGCCACTGATATCCGACGTGGGACAGCTCGTGTAGGGTTCCTGGTCTTCCACAGCATCACTGAGTTCCCACATCTGCAGCAACAAGGTCCTTGTGAGCTCTTCTGAACTTCTGGACAAAGGTTGGCATTGTGCTTCCATGCCTCCTGGTCACATCTGTGTTGCACAGACTCTGTACCCTCTGCTTGCATGTTCACCTTTTTGAGAATCCTCCCTTGGATTCCACCGGACTGCTCCACAGACTTCTCCAGACTTCTCCAGAGGCACTTCTTACCAAGTTGCCCATTGTTGTCTATGAGTGGTTCCGACGTCACTTCACCCCTATGCACCCAGCTTCCCTGTTGCAGGTAACTTGGTTCCTGGGGCATCCACAGGTGGGATGGCTCTCCAACCTTCCCTTCTCCAAAGGGTTTCTTCGGGGTCCTCTGGGAAGGGTCCTTTTTCTTTAAAACTGCAACCACAGCTTCTCCATTGACTTCCATTGAACATGCAGCTGTGTTTCCACTCTGCACACATCCTCCTTGGGGTTCCTGGGTACTTACCTTGGGTGGTTTCTGGTTCTCCAAGGTCTTCTGTGTCCTTTGGTTAAAGTCCTGTTCTCCTTTGCAGTTCGCATTCCACTTCTTTAGTATATGGTTTGGTATTCCCCTGGAGACCAGGGTATATTTATGCTACTTACCTGTTTAAGTATTCTTATATGTATTATTGATATCTTCGGGCAGGAGATACACCAAGTAGTAGTGATTGAGTTGCGTCAATAAATATACTTATTTTTCATAAACACTGTGTGGTTCTTTCTCATCTAATCTACACCATTGTTTAACTGTGGTAAAGCAAGTTGCTTAACACTCCTTTAAGATAAGCCCGAAGGCTGCTCTCCACAGCTACCCCTTTGAGAGCCTAAGGTTATCAAAGACCTCTAAAATCACCACAAGGGTTGCCTGGATTACTGCAAGGTGCATCACTCTATGCCAGCCTTCTACACATTGTTTCAGCCATAGCCTGTTGCTTTCTTTAGATTTTCTTGCATTGTAGTTTTATTGTATTGATTAAGAATGCAATGTAATCTCTCAGTCACATTATTACAGTCCAAGGGTGATATCCCAACATGTCTGGAGCAAATGGAAAGAAGAATTCTTAACATAATTACATGCCATAGAGGGTGACAAAATGCCAGTCTCTAGGCGTAAAAATATGTTGTTAGACTGCTTAGGCTCTGAAGGCCGGGCAGTGTTCTGGGCATTATCATGCATTAGATCACGTAAAGGTTAAGGACAAATCAATGATTTCAATGAAACCTTACTACTTAGTGAGACGTTATTTTAGCCCAATGTCAGAACTGCCCCTGAAAAATATAAGGTTTATACATAAGGCTAAAGAAAGGGTGAATGTTTTGATGAATTTCTTACCAGTCTCAGGTCCCTCTCAATGTCATTCAATTTTTATCTATGGCAGACGAGATGATATGGGAACACGTTTGTCAATCTAAGGAGCAAAAAGATTCAAGAAAAGTCATTGGTATTGTGAGATCCTTGCTTGCAAGATGCCATCAAAATAGAAAAGTTAATTGAGGAATTAGAGAAATACGTACAATCAGTAAATGAGGAGAGAAAGAATTCATATGTGCAGTGTTTCAAAATCTAAAGAGGACTTGACGTAATAGAGTACAAAAATATTTGATAAAGGAAATATGTGTTATAAATGGGGCACCTTTTAATTTAATTTAACTTTTAAATTCTGCCCTGTAATCACAAAGGAATGTAAAAATTGCAGAACAAATGGCCATTTTGCAAGTGTGTGTAAAGAATCTAAGAAAAAAGGGAACTAAAGCTAACATAGCTTGTGTATCTAAGAATATGCATGAATATGATCACAGAAGTGAAGGCACATAGAAAAAATCATGTTTTCTATCTGTGGGAGACAGTAAATTCAATCCGAAAGATACAGCTCCTGGGGCATACCAAGATGGCGACTGGAGCGGACCCGGCTTTGGGAGCTCCGCAATCTGCCAGTTGAATATCCTTAATTATCCTGCCTATCCAGCCCACCCGAGCATCCTACGGCGTCCCCTGTTGGTGCCGGGGCCGGCTGGGGAGGACTGGGGAGACCCCCTGTCCCCCCCGAAACAAATTGTGACGACTTCATCTGCCCTGAGAGGCGGGGTAGGCAGGGAGAGGCTGAGAAGCTGCCGGCACAGCCGTTCTGAGTGTCGCAGACGGAGACACCCTCTGCCCCCTCAAGCTCTCTACCCAGTGGCCTACTGACCGTATCGACACTGCCAGACGACAGAGGTGGTGGGCAGCGAACTAGGCCTGCCAGGTGGAGCGACGCCGAGGCCTGGCGCAGCCTACCCAGCGCTGGTACCTGAAACAAGAGACGGAGCTCCGCGACTGCATTGGGACCGATGATGCGGAGGAGTTGAAGCCGAGAGACACACAGGAGGCAGGCCCGGGCGTGTAGTGTCCAGAGGTGAGCGGAACGGGACTCAGAGAGGCCGTGTGGACGGAGCCGCTTACCCGTGAAGTCTGGCTGGGGCGCAGATGAGGCCACCTGCATCTTCACCGGGCCAAGCCAGAGACTGAGAGGTGAGGCGGTCCGGCATACCCGGAAGAAAAGCAGCCCCGAGGGGGACCATGTGTGAGAAAGGCGAGGAAGAGCCTACCAGGAACCCGTAATACACACTGCGGACACGGGCACAAGAGGTGTTCACCCCCTCTCTCCATCAGAGAGCCACCGGTCCTGCTCAGTCGCGGGGAGAGTGAGAGAGGGGGATCTCTGCAACTGGAGATGTGCGCCTGGCCCTCTGGACATAAGACACAACGCCTCGTGGGTGGTGTGCCCCCGCTTGCAGGAAAAGTGAAAGACACTCCCCCCCTAAAGTGTGCGGCCAGGCAAAAAGTATCCCTGATGCCCTGGGAGCTGCTCCGCCACACTGCTATAACAGGAGCACCTACGCTTCGACAGAGGGTAGCGGCATGGGGGCCAGCGGAATCAGTGAGGAATAGCTTGAGCATTGGTGGGGCCCACACATTTAATAACTCACATTCGATATAGACGTGAGCGGACCGCCCACAGACCCTAAGTATAATGACAATTACTAATGCACAGACCCCACACAGAAAAAAGTGGTCCCACACCCTGGTGCTGCAGATCGTCTGGATTGCGACCGGAGGCAAGGGGCCTTTACTGAATACTGTGGCAGACCACGCAGACAACGGAGACACCTCAGAACGCAAGGTCACTGGGAGCGCCCCATAGCCCACTAAAGAGCCTTTAGAAGGGTAAGGACAGGCCGCAAAGGGGGGTCCAACAGATGAAGATGGTTCACTACACAGCGCAGGGGGTACCTCGAAACCAGACCCTCCACGCGAGGCACCA
Source organism: Triturus cristatus (assembly GCF_964204655.1). NCBI lineage: Eukaryota > Metazoa > Chordata > Amphibia > Caudata > Salamandridae > Triturus > Triturus cristatus. The sequence continues at coordinate 1,191,041,120 of NC_140592.1, forward strand.
CTGGAGAACGATGCCACACAGCCAGAACCCACCGGTGGCCAAATCCTCACAGCTATAGAGGCCTACAGCAAAGCTGTTCAGGCAAAAATAGAAGCAATGTCACTGGATATTGGGCTGCTGCGGACAGATCTTGGCACAGTCGCGGAACGATCCATAGCCAACAAAGTGTTAGCGAGCTACAAAGCGAAGTCTCTACATTAAAGGCAATGCTGACAGACTTATCTATCAAAACAGCAGCCCGGGCCGAAGATGCAGAAGGGTGCTCCCGGAGGTGCAATCTTCGTTTCGTAGGATTTCCAGAGGGCACAGAGGGAAAAGACCCAGAACTCTTTTCGAACAATGGATCAAGGAGGCGCTCCCCAAAGCGGATCTTTCCACGATATTCGTATTCGAGCAGGCAGCATAGGGCGCTGGTGCCATCAGCTCCACCAGGTGCCCAGCCCAGGACCCTGATTGCAAAGATTCTAAATTACAGGGGCCAAGACTGCATCTTCAGGGTGGCTAGGCGTGAGGGGGAATCCAACCTTCGCAAATCAAGTAATTCATATTTTCCCGGATTACACCCGATCGGTGCAGCAGCAGAGAGCAACCTTCAGTGGAGTGAAACAGAAGCTGTGTGCGATGAACCTCCAGTACATGCTCCTCTACCCTGCGAAACTGAAGGTTCTCCACGAGGATCGAGCCCACTTCTTTATAATCACGGAGGCTGCATGGGACTGGCTGGAGGTCCATGGGGAAAGAGAGCGGCGCAGGGGACCTCAAATGTCAACAGGATTAGAAAGAACAGTTTTGAGATCAACGCAACGAGTGGTCGTATGCCGGGACGGATCATTGGAATTAGCAAGGACAGACTCCGGCTGTCAGGGTAGAAGGTCTCCTGCAATTGACCGGATGACACAACAAGGCAAGCGAGGGGCTACAAAGGCCTTAGTGGAAGTAGGAGCAGCCTCAAGCTCTGAAGCTAGACTGGGGGATATAATAGAAGATACCCCGCATTTGGGAGACCCGTGATTTGGCCACAGGCTGTGGTAACAGGCTTGGGATGGCTGAATATGGAACAGAACTGGAGAGCATGGGATATCGGCAGCCGGACTTTCGCTCTGCATGGTCCCGCGCCATGGTGATACTGGTCCGCTTGACCTGAAGAGGGGATGGACTGAGGTGGGCACCGCCATCAGATGGGCGGACAACCTGCCTCCCCCAACAATTCACTCTTTATCTCATTCTTGTGCTGCTGTTCTTTTCTCAATATTCCTGTCTTCGCCCTTCTTCTATCATTTGCCCCGAAGATCTGTGCACTCTTTTCTTTTTTCAGATGTGTTCTTGAAATGTTCTTGGTATGAAAGCGGGAGGGTATTGAACAAGTAGTTGTATGTGTGAGTGGAGACCGAGGTTGTGAAGACACAATCAACAGATGTGCATTATGTCCAAGACGTGCACCGACCCAGCCCGGTGGGAGATACATCACCGATGCTTGCAAGTGGAATGCATGTTGGTATGGTGAGATTCATGATTTACAATATGTGTATGGGCACATGTTATTCTGTTTATGTATCAGCGCTGAAGATGATTATTCACTTTTGTAGTTCAGGGGTTGGGTTGGGGGTGGTGGGCTTCGGGAGTATATGGGGATGTATTATTTACTGAGGCAGTGTCCACCAGGTGGGTGGGTTGTTTTAAATGTTCAGTTTATGATTGTTACAGGCAGCGATGGTGGCAGAACGCCAAGCCCACACACAATGCGTAGGGTGGCCAAGGACTGTGAGACATGGGGCAGTATAAAATTAAGACGTGGAACGTGAGGGGGCTCAATTCATTTGTGAACTGCTATAGAGTACAAAGATAGTTACAACGGCAGGGCACTCATGTTGCGATGCTGCAGAAGAAACACTTTTTACACTCCGAAATACAGAAGCTCCACAAGAAATAAAGAGAGCAGTTATTCGCATCCACCTATTCCACTTATGCTAGGGGTTTGACATCTGGGTGGCCCCACAGGTCCCATTCAAATTACGGGGATATGAAGCAGATGTTGAAGGCAGATATGTGGTAGTGCACGGTGATCTGGATGACGTGGAAGTGTGCCTGGTGAACGTCTATGCCCCAAACATTGATGATGGTGAGTTCTTCTGTGCCATAGAGAAAATACTTCTCCCTTACATCGGGATGTCATTAATATGGGAAGGCGATTTTAATTGCACACTAAACCCCACGTCAGCCGATTTAAGTAAAGTGATGAGCCGCTTACACTGCATTGACATTTGGCGCAAAACACATGCAGGTGAGCGAGAATACACTTGCTACAGACCAGCGCGTGAGGTCTCTAGTAGGCTCGACCATTTCCTACTTTCTCGGGAGGCATGCGGAGCTGTGACACAAACCATGCTGGGCTGATTCCTATTGGATCATGCTCCGGTAGTGTTGGAATGGGGACCTGAGCGAAACAGACTGAGGGTTCCGCTGTGGTGCTTGCGGCTGGATACTCTGCACGACTTGATATTCCAGGAAGAGATCAGAGAAGCCATCACGGGGTACTTCGATACAAATAGGTTGACCACAGACACCAGAGGAGTGGAATGGGATACCCTTAAGGTAGTCACACACGGGGAATGCTTATCCAGGATAGGGGGTACAAGGAGGCGCTTACAACAAGATTTGAACACTGCAGAGGATAGGCTGACCAGGCTGCAACATGGGAGGCAGGCATCAGAACCAGATTGCGAGGATCTTCTACAAGCACAGAGTCGAGTGGGGAAGATATGGGACAGGTTAGACTGACTTGTCAGGCACGAGTATCGCCAGTTACGCCACAGGGAGGGCGACAGGTCCGGAGCGTAACTAGCGTTGTTAACGAAACGGGAGCGTCCGTCCCCACTTATACTTACACTCAGACACCCAGATCGAAATATGACCGCCACACAGGCAGACAGCAACTCTGTGCTGTTCAATCATTTAGCCAAGATATACCAAGAGACCCTGGTGTCTTCGCCGCCAAAGGGTGGGGAGTACCTAGATGATGTGCCCCTCCCCCGTCTCACTGAGGAACAAACAGCGGGCTTAGAGGCGCAAAGACAAAATATTGAGTTTTTAATATCAACCTACATTAATATCGAGTTTTAAATATCGTAGGGACAGAATATCACCGTCAAGAATATCGGTGACCAGAATATCGACTTGAAGGTAAGAAATATAGTTTTTGTTAATATCGAAGTTATTAATATCGATAGTAAAAATATTGATATTAATAGTATTGATGTTTATGTTATGTATTTTAGTATGTATTTTTCCATAATTGAAACGATATATTTGATATGTGTCACACATGTTTTGTTATGATTTGTATTTTTTTTTTAATATATATATTAATTTTTTAGAAGTTAGTAATTTCTTTTAAAGTAAATATTGCAATTTAGTTCTATAGCGGGTTGTGGGTTTATAGGGGAATAGGGTGGGAAGTAATTTAATTGTAATTAAGTCATTATTAATTTTCATTTATTGGTATTGACAATTAATTTATTGTTAATTAATTATTAATTGATAATTACTTGTTATTAATTGATAATTATATAAATTGTATGCATTTTTTATTGGAGCGGGTTGTGGATTTATAGGGGAATAGGGTGGGAAGTAAATTAATTATAATAAAGTAATTAATATTTTTTTATTTTTAGGTATTGATAATTTAGTGTATCAATTATTAATTAATTTTAATTAATTAGTGAATTGATAAATATATTAACTGTGTTAATTTAGTTTAGAAGCGGGTTGTGTGTTTATAGGGGAATAGGGTGGGAAGTAATTTATCATAATTAACTAATTATTTATTAATATTTATTGGTATTGATAATTAATTAATTGTTAATTAATTTGTATTAATTATTATTTATTGGTATTGATCATTATTTTATTGTTAACTAATTATTAATTGGTAATAATTTTTTATTAATTGATAGTCATATTAATTGTGTTAAATTTTATGCGGGGTGGGTTTTGTGTTTATTGGGAAATAGGGTGGGAAGTAATTTAATGTTATTAAAGTAATTATTAATTTTCATTTATTGGTATTTATAAATAATTTGTTGTTAATTTATTAATAAATCATTGTTTAATTTAAAAAATAAATTAATTGATAAGTATTTTATTTTTAACCCCTACGATATCCAACACTTTCCCGACTGTTGCACTCTCTGGAGTGGGAAAAGTAATTTTTACCCCTAAGCTATCCAACACTTTCCCTACTGTTGCACTCTCTGGAGTTGGAATAGTAATTTTTACCCCTAAGCTATCCAACACTTTCCCTACTGTTGCACTCTCTGCAGTGGGAATAGTAATTTTTACCCCTACGCTATCCAACACTTTCCCTACTGCTGCACTCTCTGGAGTTGGAATAGTAATTTTTACCCCTACACTATCCAACACTTTCCCTACTGTTGCACTTTCTGGAGTTAGAATAGCAATTATAACCCCTACGCTATCCAACACTTTCCTCACTGTTGCACTCTCTGGAATGGGAATAGTAATTTTTACCCCTACGCTATCCAACACTTTCCCTACTGTTGCACTCACTGGAGTGGGAATAGTAATTTTTACTCCTAAGCTATCCAACACTTTCCCTACTGTTGCACTTACTGGAGTGGGAATAGTAATGTTAACCCTTTCGCTATCCAACACTTTCCCTACTGTTGCACTCTCTGGAGAAGGAATAGTCATTTTTACCCCTACGCTATCCAACACTTTCCCTACTGTTGCACTCACTGGAGTGGGAATAGTAATTTTAATCCTTTCGCTATCCAACACTTTCCCTACTGTTGCACTCTCTGGAGTGGGAATAGTAATTTTTACCCCTATGCTACCCAACACTTTCCCTACTGTTGCACTCTCTGGAGTGGGAATAGCAATTTTTACCCCTAAGCTATCCAACACTTTCCCTACTGTTGCACTCTCTGAAGCTGGAATAGTGATTTTTACCCCTACGCTATCTAACACTTTCCCTACTGTTGCACTCTTTGGAGTGGGAATAGTAATTTTTACCCCTACGCTATCCAACACTTTCCCTACTGTTGCACTCTTTGGAGTGGGAACAGTCATTTTTTTCACTCCGCTATCCAATATTTTTCTGTATTGTTTTAGTTAATATTGTGTATAATTTATTTTTAAAAAAATAAAAATATTGTAATTTTTTAATTTGTTAAATATATTTTACACATTTTTAATAATATTATTTTTGTATGTGCATATATGTATTTATAATTTATAAAATGTTTTAAACAATTTATAAGTTATTAAAATAATTATTTATGAATATTATTAAGTATGTATATTATATTTTATATGTATATGTTTAATTTATTTTAACATTATATTTATCAGTTTTTATTTTTAAACATTTTAAAATATTTTTAACTATGTTTCTTTTAATTATATGTATTATTTACTTTATTTTACATTGCTTTTTTAACAATTAAAAAAAGCGATATTTTTTACAACTATATTTTTGACATCGATATTTTTTTCTCAATATTTTTGTACTTACCATGATGTAGATAGGATGTCGATATTCTTGACTTCGATATTTTTGTCGTGATATTTTTGTACCTCGATATTTTTTAGGTCGATATTTTGTCAGTGATTCGGGCTTAGATGCAGTGCTCCAAGTGGAGGAACTGCGGAAGGTGCTACGAAGCATGGGTCAATGCAAATCACCGGGCCCGGATGGAATCCCAGTGGAATTTTTCCAGACATATGGTGATTTACTACTCCCACGCCTGCTCGAGACACTACAGGAGGCAAAATGGGTAGAAAGTCTTCTGCAATCTATGAGAGGCGCTGATAGTCATGCTCCCTAAGGTTGGCAAAGATGCTAGCGACCCAATCTCATACAGACCCTTGTCAGTGTTGGGTGTGGATGCTAAACTACTTGATAAGGTCTTGGCCATGCGACTGGGTAAGATTATAACTTACCTGATGCATGAAGATCAGTGCCGGCTCATACTAGGGAGAGGAACACAAATGAACATTCAGCGGTTGTCACATGTCTTATACTCAGTAGCCGACAGTGAACTCTGGGCAGCAGCAGTCGCCCTAGATATTGAGAAAGCATGCGACACGCTGTGGTGGGAATATTTATGGGATGTACTGAGGAGAAAGGGATTAGGTAGGGAATATGTGGCCTGGGTCAAACTGCTTTATCATCAGCCAAGAGCTCGAGTGTGGAATGGAGGCCTGATATCATAGGCGTTAAACATTGAAAGGGGCGCATGACGGGGTTCCCACTCCTTTTCTCACTTGCGATGGAACCCCTGGCGATTCGGCTGAGGAGTGACATGGCCCCGTGGGGCATAATCACAGATGGTCGCACCCACATACCCTCCTTGTACGCAGACGATGCACTCCTGTACATATGTCAGCCGGAAAAAGCAATCCCAGTGATTTCAGAAATACTGACCTCCTTCAGATCGACGTCCGGCCTACGTATTAACCATCGAAAATCAGTCCTATTCCCGCTGACAACCCTTGCGTGCGGAGACCGACAGGACCTTTCCGAGTTGGGGTTCAGCTCGGAAAGTAGCCATTTTAGATACTTGGGTATACAGGTAGCTCATCAGCCGGAAGCTCAATATGCTTTGAATATGGGCAGAGTCCTAATTGGCTGGAAAGAGTCGATTCAATTATGTAATAAGCTCCCCCTCTCGGTAATTGGAAGGTTGGCCGTGGAGCAAATGATGATGCTTCCTCGTTACCTGTACATATTGCAGAACTCCTTCTGAAGTATACCGAAGTCCACATTTGACACCCTGAACAGTCTCCTAATCTCATTAGTATGGGCTGGGGGAAGTAATTGAGTAAAACTTGAGACAGTCAAATTAGTTATGGGTTCCGGGGGGTTGGGTCTCCCAGATATCAGACTTATAATATCAGACTTATATCGCAGGATCACAACAATATGCAGCACAGTGGTGCATGGACGAGGGCACTGTGGAGAAGGAGTTATTGGGGGAGTGGAGTAGTGGGACAAAACTGCTGAGATACCTTATGATGGGCTCACGGGCCTCCAAGGACTGCCCACACATAATACGGCGAGTGGAGGAGGCTTGGGAACTTGCAGTCAGCCCACTCCCACTCAAATGGCTGCAAGGATTCCAGCTAATTCAGTCAGCCATGGACATTACAAAATAGTATGAAGGGGGATGTGTGACGGCCGGAGATATGCATTTAAATGGGACTTTCCTAACATTCGAAGAGGCAAAAGAATGGTTCTAAGTCCCAGAAGGTCATTTCTTACATTACACAAAAATCTTGCACACTGTCCGCAAAATGTGGACCTCTATCCCGGAGGAACCGAAGGAGTCGCGCACGATGGCATTACTGCTGGACCCTGGGTCTAGCAGAGGGCTCATCTCACGTATATACATAGGACTGAAAAAAGATCGCACCGTTGACCTGTCTGCAGCCAGAGAAAGATGGGAGGCGGACGTACCGTCCCCGCTAACCGACGGGAAGTGGATGAGGCTACTGGCACAGGTGGCCGAGGTAGCTCGTAATGCCTGGTTTAAACTCACCCACTTCCATTATCTACACTGCACATATCTGACTCCGCAGTGGGTGGCACGGTTCACCCCAGGTTGACCCTCAGCCTCCCACGTTGCGGTAAAGACCCCGCCTCATTCCTCCACATGACTTGGAGTTGCACACGCCTACAAACCTATTGGCATCAGGTGACACAGATTCTCCCCACCACAACGGCAGTGCGAATGGAGGCCTCCATTAAACAGTGCTTGTTGGGAGTCCTTCCGATGCCAAAAAAGAAGATCCAGGTGTGAGAAGTTGGACTGATATATGATGTCACTAGTTCTAGTGTACACCCTGTATCAGTCCAAACAACCCTTATGGTGATTGGTTGTAAAGTCAACCTTATAGACCAGCTATCCTAGTGGTAGCATGGACAAGAGCAGTCTTAGGCTAAACTCTGTATGGCATGTGAAGCCAGCTGTTATACCATTATAATCCCTTGAATACCAAATGAAAGGACACCACACCAGGTATATATAAAAGTAGAATGTATTTATTCTAACATATACCCTCAGCACTCTTTATGAGTTCAGAGGTCTAAGTACAAACAATTTCTTAAGTATCATACGTTAAGTTACACAGGAAGAATACAGTTAGGCCCCGGGGCCACGCAAACCATATACTAAGAAAGTGGAATAAGTACCACGGCACGAACAGGGAGTAGGCCTAGGGCCTAGGGAATCGCTGGGGCTACACTACCCTACCAATAGTTAGGAAGTGGGGCCCACGGGAAGCGTGTGCAGTGTGGAGACACACGCGGGTTACATTAAAGTCAATAGGAATCTAGTAGTTAGAAATGGGAAGAATAAGAACACTTCCGAAGTAACTAGGAGGAAGCAACTAAAGACTTAGACACTTGGATAGTCAATATCCACCGGAGTACTCGCGTTACCTCACCCACAGGAGGCGGGTGCATAGGTGTGATGATGTGTCGGGTGTCGTCGCTGGATCCTATGGATGCCTGAAGAAAAGATGCTGGCAGGCGACCAGGAGGAAGATGTCCGGTGGACCAAAGGATGGATCTTGAAGGAAGAACACCTGCAAGCAGAGGGGACAAAGTCTGGGTCACTAGCCAGTGACCGGGTGGAACCAGGCAATGTTGTGCAGAACACAGGTGATGTCTTGAAGCTTGTCTCTGCAGCTGCGTGGACCAGGAGGCGTCGAGGACGACCAAAACCAGAGTACGAGCTGTCCCACGAAGGATCTTGCTGCTGGCGGGGTCGACGTCCCGATTGGAGTCAACAAGCCTTGGCAAAGGCAACCCACGCTGAAATGGAAATTCTCTTCAGGTGCAGACCAGGAAGGTCTGAGGTGCTTCTCTTTCACAGGGAAGCAAGGGCCAGTCTGGAGGAGCCAAACCAGCGGTAACAAAGTCAAGGGTTCGTCGTCACTGAGGCTACTAGCCAACGGGCAAGCAACCAGAGGCGCGTCAAGCAGGAAAATGCAGAAGGGCCCCACGCAGAACTCGTGGAGTGTGGAGGGCTGATCTTCGGTGCAGATGGTGCTCGGGGTTGGGGCTTCTCAATCCCCAGAACACAACTTCGAGGATGCCTCAGAAGCTGCGCTGGAAGCTACTCGCCAATTTTCCCAGGTAGCCGGTCCCACGTCTCTCGTCGCCTCCACGGATCTCAGCTTGACTGTGGATGTGGATCAGGGTCAGAGAAGTCTGGAGGTCAAGGCGCTGGTCGGGCTCTGCAGTTGGTTCCTCGTAGAACTTGGGCAAAGCAAACGGCAGGCCGCTTGTTGGTGCCTGTTTGCACAGGGTGGCCACTCCTTGGCCACAAGGGAGATTCTTCAGTCTTCTTGTCTCTGCAGCCACGTGGACCAGGAGTATGAATTTAGAGAGAGAGAACAGCTGGGCTGTGGGTCTGATTAGCAGGCCCACAGCCACATCTACGTTGGAAACCAGTAAAGCAAAAGCAAAAAGTGGGGGTGACCATAGGAAGCAGACCCTACTCTCCTACACCAGGTATGGCAAAAGTTGGCACTCCTGGGCCTGGTTCTGGCAAAATATCGAATCGCAATACACTGGACCCAATCTACCCCCCCACTCCCAACTCTAGATAAATGGAGGAAGGACTTGCCAGAGTGGGGCGTGGTGGAAGAGTGTCGCCTGAGGGCTGGGAGAGTGGACGAGAATGCAGAGGAAGTCCTGATGGCATGGTGACAAATGCTGGAGGGAATGGCGCTCACAACAGACCAGAATGAAAGTGAGGTGGACCTTACACAAACCCAGAAACACACCTCAACTGTACCTCACATTAGGAATGAGAATAGCCCTCTCACCCAAACGTAAAGCACAACATGCCAGTCTCCCTGAAGGCCAGGCCCTAGACGACATTATTTACATCATACATGGGTTGGGCGCTGCCATCAGTCACTGCCATTTTTTTTCCAGTTCAGTAGTTTTCTTTTCTCACTTAACATATATTTCTCTTATTAACAACACTTAGAAGCATTGCTATGTACATTGATCTGCTGGGTCAGAGGATGGGCTTGCACACCGTCAATGGCTATAACATGTTTAGAATTGTACCATTGCAGGTGATATGCGAACAGTTCTACGGATTGGCAAGTAACAAATTGCTCTTCATGGTTTGTCAATGACATACTGTAGCATGCATATGACGGAAGTGCAATGTGATACTATGCAATGTCATTAATAAAGACAAGTAAAAAAAAAAAAAGATACAGCTACAAAGATGCCCCCTGGGTGCTTGGTACAGATTTTAAAAAAAGATTCAAAACTAATGGCAGATTCTGGTTCACCTTGGGAAATCAAAACCAACAAGACATTTATCAATACGTGATTACATTTTCAGTTTAGAAGACCTAGAAGAGTTTGATATTAATCTTGAAGTTTATTTTGAGGAACAAACAATATATATTGCTGCCTGTCAAAGAGTTCAAATTACATTGACAGACAAAATAGCAAACATTAAATTGTAGGTGGCTGTAAACAGGGTTGATGTTTTGGGTGGAGCCATCTGTGGGAGTTAGGAGTTATTCTGAATCCAAGAGGACCAAGTACTATTGATTGAACACACAGAGAACGTAGAATGGACAACATTATTTTCTAAAAGTTTTCACTGGCCAAGAATTCAAACTCAAGACTTTTTCTCACAGGATTAAATTTAAGAGAGGGGCTGTATCAGTCAGAGATTAAAAGGAGTTACTATAAGTGTGAGGTTGAGGGATATTATAAACAAACTAATCACAGAAGAGGCAGAATCCTCTTGGTGGGTTTGTTATGTTATGTGTATTTGTAAAGCGCACTATTACACGCAAGGGTATCCTGGCACTGAGCAGATGAGGTTAACAAACCTACCCTGCAAAAGGTAGGTTTGTTAATTGAAAAGCCAGGTTTTCAGCTTCTTGCAGAATTCAAGAACATAAGAGGAGACTCTGATTTGGAGTGGCAGGCCATTCTATGCTTTAAGAGTGATGTAAGAAAGCGCCCATCCTCTGGATCTTGTTCTGTGCATGTGTGGGAAGTGTGTGAGTAGGAGTCCTATGGAGTGGAAGTGTGTGGGTGGTTGGTGGAAGACGATGCAACTGTTCAGGTAGGTGGGGCCCAAGTTGTACAGTACCTTGAATGTGTGTGAGAAGTTTGAAATGATAGTGTTTGTGTATCCGGAGCCATTAGGTGTGGTGTGATGTAAGGCAAATTCTGTTTGGGAGGTTGAGAATGTGTCTGGTTGCTCATTTCTGGAATGTTTGTCGTCTTCTAGTGAGTTTACTGGTGTTACCGGCCTAGAGGGGGGTTCCCGTAGTCCAACTTGCTGGTGAGATGGGAGTGAGTGAGTGACAGTTTTTCTAGTGTTGCTTGGGAGTCAATTGTAGATCTTCCTTAGCATCTTCAGGGGAAGATGTGACGTTACAACGCAAACAATTACAACGCATACCATTCCAACGCATAATACTTTTAGTACAACAGCAGGGTAAGTGTTGGATAGCGTAGGGGTAATGTTTACTATTCCCAGGGAGCGTGTCTTCACCACAGACTGAGATGGCCGCACTGTAGCGGAGCTCTGGTCCAAGTCCCTGCATCCGACAACCATCCGTACCTCTAGAGGGCTAATCTCGGCTGGGGACGAGTAGCGGATGAAGAGGAGCCCCCTGACCAAGAGTGGTGAACCGATTGTCCCACCAAATGCCGCAAGGAGCCAGAGCAGATTGTCTTGGCACAGAGTAATGGCCGCAGGGGGAGTGCACGGCTGTGCTGCAGTTGCGGCTGAGACCCGGGAGAAATAACAGCAGTGGGCCGGGGGAAAAACAACTTCGCCTACCAGCGAGAATCGGCACTGCTGCGGTGTGACGACCGGCGGGGGGCACACCGGAGCAATGGAATGCTGGGCATCTGATGGAAAGGCCCGGCGGTTATGAAGTGGAGCAGGCGGGAGGGCGAGCTGCCATTAAAACAAAAGGAATGGCGTGGCCTCCCTTAAGGGGTTGAACCGCTGCAATCTGGCTGCGGCGATTCCCCCAGGAGGTGAAGTCCCAACAGGAAGCTGAGACTAGTAGACTGGGCACAAGACCTAGGTGCCCAACGGGGACCGGCACAGTAGAAACTGAGGTGAGGAGTGGCGAAGCATTCTGGCGCTGTGCCCTGGGGGCCGGGTGGATGACGGCGGACTAACCGCCACCCCGCTATCAGCGTAGGCTGCAGTAGATGAGGAGGAGGGGGTGTGCTGAGCCAAAGAGAAAGAGCAGAACGAGTCCTGGGCCCAAGGCAGTAAACAGAGGAGGGTCCAATTGGGGGTGGTGTGCATTATCCTGCAGGGAAGAGGCCGGGTGACTGGGGAGACCATTGGAGAGTGTGGGTCCAGTCGAACAGTCGGCACCAAGGCAGAAGGGTGCCACTTGCTGCATTTACCCCCAACAACATTAGAAGAAATCGTGAGCAGTTTAGGAGCTGGGGTGGCCACTCCATACGATCGGAGGCTGATTAAACACGGAGGAGAGGCGGCGGGTCAGCAGCCTCCCATATAGCGCAAAGCGGCATGGCGGGGACCTGCATGACCAGTGACCTGCTGAATTTGAGGTGAACAAGGGGGAAACGACCCAGGCATCATGTGAACAATCAGTTAGGGGCACGGTCAGGGGAAAGCCTGTGTGCGCCAGAACAAGGGAGCTGAGCCTGGGGGCCGGTCCCCAGTGGACCTGACGGACCTGTGGCAGCCCAAGCCGGAACAAAGAAGGTGCGGAGGGGCCCTCTCACTAAATGACTTAAGTGGGGGCAAAATCCGTGCAATTCCCACATGAATGATGGGTAAGCCCAAAGGAACGGGATCAGTGCAATCCAATAAGATGGATAATTAGGAAGTCACCAGATCCGCAATGAACATAGAAGAGGAAAGTGGAACTAAAAAACCCTCCCTGATGCCGGTAATGGCGGCGATTTGGGATGAATATTGACTCTGTGTCCACAGAGATCACTCTGATCAGGGCAGATCTCTCCAAGTTATCCGAAAAAGTGAGCACGGCTGAAACGAATATTGCTCAGCTTCGGGCAAAAACGAAACGCCTTGAACAGCAAGTTCAAACCCTAACTTAACAGTCGGTGCAAATCCTGGCACACCTGGAGGATCACGAAGGGAGAGCGCGGAGGAACAATATATGTGTGGTGAGGGTACCCGAAGGCGCAGAGGGACCAAGCGTAGACCTGTTTCGGGAGGATCTCATCGTCAATAAACTGCACCCGGCGTGCTTGTCTACGTTTTTCTCCATTGAGCGAGCACACAGGGCCCCGGTGCCACTTCCAAAGCCAGGAGCTCCACCCCGGACAGTTATCGCCAGAATGTTCAACTACAGCGATGGAGATGTAATATTGCAGGTGGCCAGAACAAAGGGTGACTTGCTCTATCAAAATACAGTGATCAGATTCTTCCCTGACTTCACTCTCCAAGTGCAACAACAAAGAAGAAGCTTTGAACCGGTCAAGAGGGGACTGCGTGCCCAGAATGTAAAATACATGATGCTCTTCCTAGTGCGACTACGGGTGATCGCAGAGGGGAAAACGTGTCACTTTACTACACCAGAAGAAGCCCGGGTCTAGCTGAAGGGGTTGCGCACAGTTGGCAGTAGACAAGACAAATATTCAAGCCGTGAGAGTGGAGTCCTCAGGGAAGGCGCTACGACTGGGGAGGGGCCAGAGCAGCGGTCTCCCTCGCCGGAGTTGGTGGGCCCCACCGCACCTGAGGCAGCAAAAGGGTAACAAGTGGTGTGATCAAAATGGAAGTAAGACTGTACCAGTGGGCCTGTTTTTGATTAAAGCTCGTTATGGTGAGTAGAACCACAGAGACTTGAGAATGCGCTGACCGGAAATTCCGGCAAAGACTACCTACAAGGACATAAATAGAGGTTATCAGCCAGTAAAACAAAGGGGCTGGGACAGGTGGGGGCTCCCCCCAATTTTATTGTTAGATTGAATGTTAAATATGAGGCGACAGGTGCTCTGCGGGCTGGAGAGTTGGGCTTCCATAACCCTAAAGCAGGGTAGCGAGGTGGGAGTTGGGGGGTTGAAAAAGTTACATGGTACTACACCATAGAGCTAGGTAAAAGGTGTGAGTATAAGTCTATAATCGAAGTAAATCTATCAAGAGTAAGGAAGGCCAACAGCACATATACCTCTGAATGGCGCCGTATGCACAGACTCAATCAGCGGTAAAGGTTTGGTCCTGGAACGTGAATGGCCTTAATGGCAAATTAAAAAGGACGATGGTGCTACAATTTGTTAAGAGACATGCGCCTGAGGTGGTCCTTTTGCAGGAAACACATCTTAAGGGCGACTTCTGCAAAGCACTAGATAGGTTTGGGTACACACTAATAGCGCATGCAGCCTACACCTCTGGTTCCAGGGGGGGTGGGGATCCTGATCAGGCGCACATTTCCCTTAATTCAAAACAAGGTGTGGACAGACGCCTCGGGGAGTCACGTGGTCATAAGTGGGATTTGGGAAGGGAAGAGAATTAATTTTGGCTGGGTGTATTCTTCACCGGGCCTCCAGAAGGCTGAACTCAAGGCATTGGGCCCCGTGCTACTACAGTTGTCGGAGGGTAGATTGGTCCTTGGGGGTGACATGAATGACATCCTCTCACCTGCGTTGGACGTGGCTGGTGGGGGTCCCATGGGGACGAGCACCGTTAAAAAGGGTGGGTCAGCTGAAGGGATTTCATGAAGCAATGGGTCTGGGGGACATCTGGAGGTACCAGCATCCAAACGTGAAGCAATATACGCACCTATTGGCGTCCTCTGGAATGTCAAGGTTTGACCACATCATAAAGCAAAGTCAGGGGCTAGGGGAATTCAGAGATGCAGCAATTTTGGAACAGGGTTGTCTGACCACTCCCCAGTGGAAGTGAAGTTGTCAGGCCCAGGAGGGACCATACTCTGCCACAGAGGATAGATCCATGGTATTTCAGAGATGGGGATTTCAGAGATGACATGTGGAAAGGAGCAGAGCAGTTCTTTGAGGATAACATTGGAACGGTTGACTCCGCAGTGGTCCTTTGGGAAGCAATTAAAGAGGTCGAGCGCAGGCAAAGATAGGTGCCATTAAGAAAGAAAGAGCCCTTAAAAGCCTCACCCTCAAAGAAGAAATTATAAGGCTAGAATGCCAAGCGTTGGGGACCGACGCCCAAGCAATAGATGATAGACAGGGTCTAAGGGTAGGGCAGAAAGAGCTGAGGGATTTAGAGGAAGATAATGCCAGTGCGCAAGCGCTGGCCACACAGTACAGACTGTATGACGTTGGAGATAAAGCTAACAAGTTGCTGGCCTGGCTAGACAAAATACATACAAGTGGAAACTGGGATCCAGGGCTGCAAAGTGAGGCAGGGGACAGATGTGAAACGGGGCGGAAATAGCAGATGAGTTTGCTAGATATTATGAAGGTATATATGCCTCTCGCTCACACTGTACCGAGGAGGGCTGCGGAGACTTTTTGTGGGATATTTCGGAAGAGGATAGGGAGCGATCAGAGGGTGACTTGACAGCTGATTAAATCAAAGCAACAACCCGTGACCTCCAATCCGGGAAAGCGGCTAGACCAAATGGACAGCCGGCAGAAATGTACAAAGCCATGTTGGATGTGACTGCAGAGCATTTACTGAATACGTTTAGCCAGGCGATGACTGAGGGCATACTCCAACTCTACCAGAGGGTGGCGGTGATAACGACAATCCCTAAACCGGGCAAGGCGCCCTCGCAGTGTTGGTCGTATCGGCCAATCTCATTGCTCAACTTTGAGGTTAAGGTGCTCGCCAAGCTTTTATCGACACAGCTGGCCAGGGTGATCACCACTCTGATTCATCCAGATCAATCTGGATTTATGCCACACCGAAGAACCAGGCTCAATCTCCGTAGATTATTTGGAATCCTTCATATAGCGGAGAAGGGCCTTAAGGAGCAGGCGGCTCTACTTTCTCTCAATGCCAGAATGGCATTCGACAGTTTGGAGTGGAGCTACGTCTTCGAGGTTCTAGAAAAGTTCGGCATGGGGCCCAAGTTTATAGGGTGGGTCAGGCTCTTATATGTGCAACGATTAGCTAGGGTGCGGGTCAATGCTACTGTGTCATGGGCGTTTGCTCAGAGGGGTACCAGACAAGGCTGCCCGTTATACCCAATTTTATATGCTTTGGCTCTGGAACCACTTGCAGCATGGGTACGGCAAGACCCCTTGATATGGGGGATACCAATAGGGGAAGAGTGGGAGGATCGCATATCTCTGTACACAGACGTTATTCTGCTGTATGTGAGGAAACCAAGACACTCTGTGGACCATATCCTCCAGATTTTCCGTGTATTTGGGGACTACTCTGGTTACCAAATCAATTGGGATAAGTCACTGCTATATCCTTTAGCCGGAGGAGTCCCCACCTTGACTTCCCGATGGGTGTTTCTGGTGCAGGAGAATGGCTTTAAGTATCTATGAATCTATATAACGCGCCATCCCCAAGAATTCCAACGACAGAGCGTTGGTGCATAGCTCGATTGACTTATAACAGTCATAAAGCATTGGAGCGCGCTTCCTCTGACAATGATGTGACGAGCGGCAATGTTTAAAATTATGGCGCTGCCACGTCTTCTGTATGTGTTGCAAAATACATCATATTTGGTGTCCCCCTTCGTTTTCCAAAAAGTGAATACAGAGCTTTGGGCATTGCTGTGGTGTGGCACGGCCCCACGTATTGCCCTAAGTAAATTACAAAGAGAGGTATATGATGGAGGACTGGCGGTGCCAGATATTCGTGGTTGTTATTGGGCAGCCCAGTTGGCAAACGTGAATGAATGGGTATTGGAGGACAGGAATGATCCAGCGTATAGGGTGGACAGACTGGCTATGGGTGAGAGAGGCCCGCAGACAGTACTTTACACTGGGCGAGTAGGTAAGAACCTACCGCCACAGACAACTACAGTGATTAGGTCATGGGTTGTGGCGACAAGGTACATAAGTTGGGAGGGCAAGCTCACGGAAATGACACCCCTGTGGGCAGGCAATGCTTTGAAGGAAGTAAGTAGGCTGAAGGGGTTCGCCAAGTGGAAACTACTGGGGCTGGAGACTCTGGGAGACATTTGGAAGAGGCAGGCGTATATCACATTTGCTGACCTGGAAAGGGAATATGATAAGGGGAAGGGAGGGAGGCTCAAGTACATTCAGTTAGGACACGCCTCTCCGCTAGAGGACAGGAAATTGACAAAGCCACTGCAGGAAAAAAAGAACTTGTTAATCTATAAGAAGCTAAGCAACAATGCCCCAGACCCATTGGGCTCCCTCCGGACAATTTGGGAAAGGGATGTAGGTCCTTTTGAAGAAAAGGAATGGGTGAAGATGCTCCAGGTTCTGAGAGAAGTGGTCATACAATAAAAGATTCCGTCTAATACAGCTTAAAATATTGCATAGCGTGTATTGCCCTAGATCAGTGCTACAGCGACTGGGGCGTAGCGAGAGTGTGCAGTGTCACTGGGTTTGCAGGTCTGAGGGGTGCTTTTACCATCTACTGTGGGATTGTCCTCTCTTGCAAGAATACTGGCGGAAAATAGCCGTGGCAATGGAGGAGGTGGTGGGGATGGCGGTCCAGCTGGAACCCAAATGGTTCCTCCAGATAACAACTGGGAACAAAGACTGGCCTAGTCACGTAAGGAAATGGTTAACATTAGCGGTGATAGTGGCTAAATAGAATGTAGCAAGGAAATGGGGAGCGACAGAAATCACAACTGTGGAGGAGTGGGAAAACGATCGTGATTGGTGTTGGCAGGCGGAAGCCACAATATATAAAAGCAGAGGGTGCCCCAAGTAGGGAGAGAAAATCTGGGGGGCTTGGCAAACATATAGAGGGCTGTAAGGGTATACTTTGATGCACGGATTGAACTTGTTAGGATGGTGGCCAAATGTATAAATATATGACTCGGAACTAATGTAAAAATGGGTGATACACTATAATTGCTCTTTGTATGTACTGATTTTGTTCACGTGTTAATAAAAAGATTACTTTTTTTTTTAAACGAATAAAAAAAAAGTGTAAAAAAACACAAAAAACATTTACTATTCCCCCTCCAGTTAGTGCAACAGTAGGGAAAGTGTTGGATAGCGTAGGGGTAAAAATTACTATTCCCACTCCAATGAGTGCAACAGTAGAGAAAGTGTAGGATAGCGTAGGGGTAAAAATTACTATTCCCAACTACACCAAAACCTATACCCACCCTAAAACTTAAAAATCTCCATTACTAACCTTATAATGCGTTGTAAAGGCATTGTAGTGTAATGCCTGCGTTGTAATGGACTTCCCCTTTGGGTGTGGAAGTTGGATGCAGTGACGGCGCAGACTTGCGCGACCATGTCCACTTTGGTGTTGATGATTATTCAGATGTTCCTGGCGTGGGTGCTGGGTGTGGGTAAGTGCTGGATAGCGTAGGGGTAAAGTTCACTATTCCCAGGGGGCATGTCTTCACCACAGACTGAGATGGCCGCACTGTAGCGGAGCTCTGGTCCAAGCCCCTGCATCCGACGACCATCCGTACCTCTAGAGGGCTAATCTCGGCTGTGGATGAGTAGTGGACGAAGAGGAGCCCCCTGACGCCAAGAGTGGTGAACCGATTGTCCCACCAAATGCCGCAAGGAGCCAGAGAAGATTGTCTTGGCACAGAGTAATGGCCGCAGGGGGAGTGCACGGCTGTGCCGCAGTTGCGGCTGAGACCCGGGAGAAATAACAGCAGTGGGCCAAGGGAAAAACAACTTCGCCTACCAGCGAGAATCGGCGCTGCTGCAATGTGACAACCGGCGGGGGGCACACCGGAGCAACGTAATGCTGGGCATCTGATGGAAAGGCCCGGCTGTTATGAAGTGGAGCAGGCGGGAGGGCGAGCTGCCATTAAAACAAAAGGAACGGCACGGCCTCCCTTTAGGGGGCGACCCGCTGCAATATAGGCCGCGGCGATTCCACCTTACACTTAAGATCGTTGTACCATCAGATAAAAGTATTACCTGAGTCTAAATCCTTGACAGCATTCATTATCCTGTATGAGATGTTATAATTCAAGAGAAATCCGCTCAACCTGGTCTCAGCATCATGTGTATTTCAGTTGGTCATGTTTTACATATTTAAATACATGAAAAATTGTGTTAAATGCTTTCAAAATTATATTCCTGTGTGTACCAAAAAAGAGGTACATCATAAGCTCAATCTTTGTAAAATTTGTGAAAGATTACAACAAAATATTTTAACCTTGAAGCAACAAAAGTGTAAGTTATTCTGCAAATAAATTGATTACATGAGGCATACTATTTCAGGCAAGGGGAATGAACCAGTACATTCTGTAATTGAAAATAATCAAAAGCCCTGAACCTAATTCTAGAGAAAAACTGTTGTCTTTCGCAGGATTTTGCAACTATTACAGTAAGTTAATCAAAAATTGAACAGAAAAACTGAGCGCATAAGCAGTTAGCAGAACTTATTTTATTTGAAGAACAGCATCAATTATTTTTTTTAAATTAAGAAAGAAATTTAAATGCATCAAATCTTAAAACGTTTTGTGAGGGAAAGAAATGCATTACAACTGGATTGGACACAGGAACACACAGATATCCTTTGTTACCGACAAGCTGACATGATAGCTTCAAAACACTTGCAAACACGGGTGAATGTCCCCAACCTGAGGATCCGTGTTATAGCGGGTCAATCTGGGTACACTTACAAAACCTTCAGTGAAGGGGAAACAGTACCCAGAGCATACAAATCACACTTGTACACAATCGCTGAAACGCGCTTTGCTTCTACAGAAAAAATACTGACAGCAGTACAGACCGCTGTACCGAGAGAAAGAGCACTGGCTGAGGGGAAACGTATAATTGTCGTAAGACCAGTACCAGCCTAACAGGCTTTTACAAAGGCAAGCGTTCCTAATTCTAGAGCCTTACATCCCAGATGGATTCAATGGGCTAATTCTCTCACTGCGACGGATGTAGAATACAGATATGGCACTAGTCTAAAAACGCAAGCATTCCTGCAATATGAACACAAATATCCTTTCCCAAATGAAATAATGCCTCTAGATCAGTATGAATATATAATTTACACTGAGGGATCTGCCCAGCCAGCCATAGGAAGTAAACAACAATACAACGCCTCATGTACGATTGTAAAGAGTCATATGCAGGACGGCAGGTTCCATCCTAGCAGTACAAAAAAACTGTCTCTAGGTGACTGCACGGCTCAGCTGGCAGAACTAAAAGCCCTGTTCCTGGCACTGATAAATACGGATCGAGAATTCCCCACACTGATTGTGTGCGATTCTTTTTATTGTGTCCAGTCATACAACGAATATCTTCACTATTGGGGACAAAATGGGTTTAAAGACTCAAAAGGTGGCACAATTAAGCATAAAATGCTATGGGAACAGGTAGCTGAGTTGAAAAACTACCTACCAAGAGCTCATGTGATACACACGCTGAATCAACAATGTGATGGCGTTCACGTTGAAGGGAATTCATTGGCTGATGAAGCTGCGAAGTGGGCAGTATGAACTGCTACCGCAGCTGCAATCACTCTTTCAAAAATGAGAATAGACGGACAGATAATGGTAGCTGTCATTTCTTCACGCAAAAACAGCACAGCCTTATTGAAAGGTTTTCCACCCAACTACTCCTACAAGTTGGAAACAAATAACATTCTGTATATTCAAATTCCAGGAGTGGAAGATAGAGTAATGCCAAACACGGATTGCAGATTCGGTTTAATTCTAGCTGCACACGAGGGTCCAGGTTCTGCACACGCAGGAATTTATTGAAACAGCGCTATTGGTGGCCAGGGTTAACTAAACAAACAAAGAATTTTGGCCTAAATTGCGACATCTGCCAGCAGATGTAGGTTTCCACCATAGCACGTCCAGCGCAGACACCATTACTAATATCAGACACTCGCTTGTGTATATTTGAACCACTGCGGCCCCCTACAATCGGATGGGGCTTACAAGTATATCTTGGTGGCAGTGGATTCATGCTCTAGATTCCTATGGGTATGGCCTCAGTGCTCAGCTGACGCTCAAACTGGCATAAAAGATTTGCGATTCTTTATAGGGACATACGCAGCTGGCACATTACATTCTGACCGCGGCCCCGCGTATAGCTCTAGGGCTTACAAGGAAGCGATGGGAAAGTTTGGGTGTTGCATTGCGATACTCCTCTCCGTACCACCCCGAGGGAAATTCGGCTGTGGAGAGGAAAAACCGAGACTGTCTAACACTTCCATCAGTTGCGGAACCGGACGTAGATGCTTTACTGGACCGATTAAAGGCCCACGTATTGCTGTGTCCTCAGCGTACCATGTTGATGTCAGCATTCTAGGGCCACCACGGGACGCATCAGCTCCTGTTGGAAAGGAGACCGGCTGCTATACAGGCACACAAGTCATGGATACTATACTGGATTCCCCAGCATCGAATATGAGCACTGCAGAAAATCACCTGTGCTCAACTGACCTGATCTGTGAGGTGTTGCAGGGATCATCATCTGCGTTGGCAAGCAACAGTGATGTTGCATCTTGCAGCCAGGACACATAATCATTTGGCTCATCGTGTGCTGCGAAAAATTTGGTCTTTTTCAAAACAACCAAAATTTGAAATTTGAAACAATGATTTCGTACCGCATGGCTTTCAGGCACTCATAGTTGTTCGGACCATGCATACAAACAGATTTTAGGTGACTTCTTTAGGAGACTTCTACAGCTTAAACTAGACTTTTAGCATATTTTTTTACGCATTTTTGCTTATTGAATTATTTGCGTATTTTAGAAGTACATGTAGTATTTTTCATATGTCGTCCAACCGATATAGGCTCAGGTAGCAACCCGACCTTTCACCTATATTTCCCCTGCCATTACATTACATATTGGTTCTTGGTACTGACCTTTTACCTAGTTACGGTAACGTCTAAATGACATGGTGTTTTCTCTGAAAACTAGCCTTATTCATTATGCATGAGTATTCTTGGAATCACAGCAGGACTACCATCTCCTGCTTAATAACTATGCATAAGGGTCATTCCTTCCGTCATCCTAGTACCACATGACTCAGCAAGGTATATCCCCTGGGGTACCACATTGGGTATATAAACACCATATCTTTGCTGGGGCAAGAGAAGAGAAAAGGACTTCTGTGCTGACACACTGATGCAAGATGCTGAGGTTCCTGCACACAGACACTCCAGCTCGCAGTGGTCTGAGATCCCTTGCGGAGTGTCCATCTCAAGACCAAGACGGGGTATCATAGTCTCTCACTTCAGGTAATGGGGTTGACTTTATCCTAGGGATTCTTGGCTTCCGAACCTACATACATGCTAGGTACACTTAGGTACATCTAGTTAGGGTCGCATCGTAGGAGTACGCATTTTATTGTCATGTATTTTTATACTTGCCTGTATTCATGGTTTTAGCACTATGGTAAAAATCTACCATCCTTTGACACTGTTGGTGCTTATGATCATTTATATCTACTTCTGTTTAATGGTTATGTCAGCACACCTATTTTACATTAGAATGACCCTGGTTCAATAAAAGCTTATTGAAAAACATCCCCACCATTTATTCTGTGTATCTCTCTGAGACAAAGTGAGCACGAGTGACTGAGCGAAAAGAATCACACTGGTTCCACAATCCTGAGGGATCAGGGTTGTCATGTTCGATAGTTGTCAAGAACTATTCTCTCCTTGGGAAGAGGGGTTTCTACTGGCACTGTGAGCTAGCTAGTATACAGGCTAACATACCCAATGGGGGTGTCTAGAATCAGTCCGGACACCAATCCTACAGTGTATGCTGTCTAAACGCGCAGATCCTATATAGGTTTATAGGAATTACACAACACCACTGAACATGACAACTCTGTTCCCTACTTTCACTCAGTCAGTCCTGCTTTCTTCTGCTTAGAGAAATATAGAAATAATACAAGAAGGGGCGTTTTCAATGTTTATTGAACCGTAGTGATTCATGTATAGAAGATATGGGCTGTGATGATTAACAGACAGAAGCAGACAAACATTATAAATTATTATAAGTTCAACACAGTGAATAAAACAGAGTTCCACCATCTTGTTGAGAAAGGTTATTTATTCATACATGTAAAAGAGCATACCCCCACGATTTGAACCCTAGCCTACGTGTCTAGGGTGTGAATGTATGATCTGCTACAAAAAACCCCATCTGGATGATTTAACCCCTTTTACCTGGTGGGTAAGGATAAATTACTTACCTGTAATCCTAGTTCTCTTCCAGGGGTATACTCATCAAAGTCATAAGCATTGAATTATCCCCGCCCACGTGTGTGTGTATATATATATATATATATATATATCCAACAAAGACCCCTCCGTATAAGAAGCCAGAGGACACAGCGGGAAGCGTTTCAGGAATGCTTTAATGACGGTTAGATGTGGCATAATGCATTTCGGCGTCTTTGCCTTCGTCAGATGCCGCTAACTTGAACGGGAACCATCCTTCTACCACCCTTGTTATTCTGAGGCCCTCCCAATCAGGGGAGGTCAGCTGGCTCCACCCATTAATCACCGTCAGCTGAGGCTCAATGTCTGTGAACTTCAGCTCCCATGGTGCAATATTCCGGTAAGTTCCGTTAGTGGAGACAAAAAATGTTCAATTTCAATATGAACGCTGTAGATCCTTGGCAAATGGTGGGGATATTATAGATATGAAGCAGTCCCGTAGATTACAGTCCAGCATTCCCTCGGGTCCCCAACGTTCCAGCCCCCAAAAACCAAAGCAAAGTCAACACGAGCCATGTAGCTGGGATTCAGTGTTCCAGCTACCCCGTGAAGTCATATATATACATACATACATATATGTACTTACATATACCGGTGTATGCCCAGATCATGAAGTGTATCGAACATTTAAACCCCTACACCTACATATGTATGAATACCCACATATATGTAAATATGCAGCCCCAACATCAATCTAACAAACAGGGCAAACAGCCAAGATTACTTCAGTTTTACTTGTATGACAGCAAGTCTCTCAAGACTCCTTGTAATAGAGACCATACACTGTAATGGTTTCATACAAGAATCCTTTATTTTCCAAAACAAGGAAGAACAGGTAATTGCAGGCAGTTTGGCCCATAGACTGCATAAGAAGAACTGTCTTAGTACAGAAAAGAGAACTGGCACCTTGCCTTTAAGGCTTCCAAGATTCTACGCACTTTGCCTTTAAGAACTCCAGGGAACACTCTGCTCCCAGCATGCCCCACAGGTGACAGTTAGGTCAGTTCTTTTCGTAAAGGCGTACTAAACTTCTTTAAACCCTGTACTAACATTGCTCATCCGGGGAGGCGGGAGGGGTGCTTATGACTTTGATGAGTATACCCCTGGAAGAGAACTAGGATTACAGGTAAGTAACTTATCCTTCTCTTCCAGGGGATACTCATCAATAGTCATAAGCAGTGAATAGAATAGCAAGCCCATACCCCACACTTCGCTGACGAGCAATCCAGTACTAGGAATAAAAAACAACAATGATACAGTTTAAACAGACAATCAACCAAACAGATTTCTCAGAGATGCCCGACCCACTTGAACATCTGCCTGAGCATCTGAACCTAAGCAGTAATGGCGAGAAAAAGTATGAACAGACCGCCATGTAGCTGCTTTGCAGATTTCTGCTATGGGAATGTTCCTGAGGAGGGCCGTAGTAGAGGCTTTTCCTCTGGTTGAATGTGCTTTAGGCCTTCCATGAAGAGACTTATTAGCCAACCGATAGGCCAAAGAAATGCAGGAGACTATCCACCTTGAAGTGGACCTTTTAGAAGCTGCTAAACCTGTATTAATAAGACTGTAGTTGACAAACAATCGGTCCGTCTTTCTTATACCTTTGGTCATGTCCAGATCAATCAATCAATCAGAGAATTTGTAAAGCGCGCTACTTACTCGTGAGGGTCTCAAGGCGCTGGGGGGGGGGGGGGGGGGCGCTACTGCTCGAATTGCCAGGTCTTCAGGAGTCTTCTGAAGGCGAGTAGGTCTTGGGTCTGCCGTAGGTGGGCAGGGAGGGTGTTCCAGGTCTTGGCGGTGAGGTAGGAAGAGGATCTGCCGCCGGAGGTTGTTCGTTGGATGTGGGGGGGGATAAAACTTCATCACTCTCTTAAGGTCTAACAAGTGTAGGGCCCTTTCAGGAGGAGTAGAAGGATTAGATCAAAAAGTAGGTAAGGTGATCCCCTGATTACTGTGGAAATCTGAGACCACTTTCAGCAGAAAACTAGCATGAGTTCTGAGAACCACCCTATTTGAATGAAAAACAGTGTAGATTTTCTTACAACACAATGCTTGTAACTCGCTAACTCTACAAGCTGACGTAATCGCCACCAAAAAAGCCACTTTCCAGGACAAGTGCTGCAGGGAGGACTTGTGTATTGGTTTAAAAGGTGCTCCCATAAGTTTGGTAAGGACCACGTTGAGCTCCCACGGAGGAGAAGGGGCTCGTACCTTTTTTAACCCTTCAAGAAAATCTTTCGCCACTGGCATCTGGAAAAAAGAACCCTGCGTAGGTGACTTCCTATATGCCGTAATTGCTGCTAAGTGTACCTTAATAGATGTGAACTGCAAGCCCGACTTAGCCAGGTGCAAGAGATACGGCAGAATGACCTGTTCTTGTCCTCTAACCGGGTCATGACCATTATTCAAGCATCAACTGTAAAAACGCTTCCACTTGAAAGCATAGGAAGCCCTGGTAGAAGGTCTCTTAGCTTCCTTAAGGATGTTCATACAGTCCGCTGGCAAGTCTAAATGTCCATACTGCAAGACTTCAGGAGCCATGCTGTCAGCCTGAGTGAAGAGAGGTTGGGGTGAAACACTCTCCCCTGGCTCTTGGACAGCAGGTCCGGACGGCAAGGTAACCTTCAGTGTGGGACCTCAGAGAGTTGTAGAAGGTCCGGGTACCACCACTGGCGCGGCCACTCCAGAGCGATCAGAATCATCCTGGAGTTGGTTTTGTATAACTTGGTGATCACTGCCGGAATGAGAGGCAGCGGAGAAAAAGCGTAGAGTAAACTGTGAGACCATCTTATCAACAGAGCATTCCCGCTTGAACCTGGTTGGTGAAACCTGGACGCGTAGACGGGGCATTCGGCGTTTGTTGCGTCTGCAAACAAGTCTATGTCCGGCACCCCCCATCTTCGAAAAATATCCTGAGCGACTTTGTTGTTTAGCACCCAGTCGTGCGCTTCTACGAACTCTCTGCTTAGGAAGTCTGCCTGGACGTTCAGAACGCCCGGCACATGGATCGCCGTGATGGTGAGGTGTCTTGCCAGTAACCATTTCCAAATGGTTTGTGCCTCCTGGGACAGAATTCTGGACCTGATGCCTCCCTGCTTGTTGAGATAAAACATCCTCGTGGTATTGTCCGTCTGAATCAAGAGGGAGCTGGACTGAAGAAACGGGAAGAAAGACTTGAGGGCTAGCTGGACGTCCCCCAACTCCAGTAAGTTGATATGATATCCCCTCTCTGTGTCCGACCATAGTCCTTGTACTTGCAGGTGATCCATATGAGCACCCCAACCTTGTAGGGAGGTGTCGGTACTATGGTCTGAGTCGGAGTCTCTTGATGGAGGGGAACACCTTTCCTTCGATGTGATCGCTTTGTCCACCACCTGATGGAGTCCCTGGCAGATTGGGGAAGAGTAATCCGATCCTCCCAACTGCCTGACACTTGCACCGACTGGTCTTCCAGCGCCTGCTGCAGGGGACGCATGTGCAATCTGGCATTGGGGACGATGAAGATGCAGGAAGCCATGGACCCCAGGAGAGAGGACACTTGTATGACCGTCAGATGGTGTGACTGCAGGAGTTCTCGACATTTCATCCTGATCGAAGAAAATCTCTCCGCCGAAGGACACGCTTGCCTCCACGGTGTCCAGCGACGACCCTAGGTAGTGAATGCTCGGGTTGAGAGTCGATTTTCTGAAATTGACTCGTAGACCTAACTTGTTCAGTAATTAGAGACTGTAGGAGAGATGCGACTGAAGTAGGGATGGAGTGGAACTCTTCAGAAGCCAGTCGTCCAGGTATGGATAAATGAATATTCTTCGCCTGCGGAGAAAAGCCGCCACCACTGCCATGCACTTTGCAAAAGTCCGTGGGGCTGAATGAGACCGAATGGTAGAACTCGGAACTGAAAATGGCTTAGAGCAATTTGAAAACAGAGAAATTTTCGATGTTTCCTGGACACTGGAATGTGAAAATAGGCGTCCTGCAGATCTATGGAGCACATCCAGTCTCCTTGATATAAATGAGGGAAGATCTGGTGCAGGGGAAGCATCCGAAACCTTTCTTTGCGGATATATTTGTTCAAGATGCGTAGGTCCAGAATTGGTCTGTACTTCAGTGAAGGGCCTCTTTTTTCAACCAGGAAATATCGAGAGTATATTCCCTGGCGGCTCTGATGAACAGGAACGTACTCTATGGCTTTCTTTTGCAGAAAGCTGTTTACTTCCTCGTGTAAAATGAGATGACACAAGCGGAGTCCTCCGCTCGGAGGAACCGATGGTGGTGGGGTCTTGAACCGTAGCAAATATCCATTCTTGACAATATTTAACACCCATTTGTCATCGGTTATATGTCTCCACTCCTCCAGATGACATGCGATACTTCCTCCTATCGGAGTGGACAACGTGTTTAGAGGAAGCACTCTCTCATTGCTTAGATGGCTGCTTTGAGGTAGAGGTCTGCAGCTTATTGTTCCCTCTTCCTCTACCTGGTCTCCGTTGATGAAAATGAGACCTCTGCTGCTGCTGGTGACCCTGTGACGACCACTGAGGGGTTTGACCCCTCTGCTGGAATGGGCTTTTATCGTAGGAGCGAAAACGTCTGCGAAATTCCTTACGTTTCTCAAGCCCCATAGCTTTCACTGTGTCCAACTCTGCTTTCATCTTCGCCATTTCTTCGTCCGCATGCGGACCGAGGAGAGAAGACCCATTGAAAGGTAGATTGGTGATCTTCCGTTGAACCTCGGGCTTAAGGACAGTCAAACGTAACCAAGCAGAACGCCTCGAACAGATACCATGGGAGTACCCGTGGGCAGCCAGATCAGCCGAATTAGCGGAAGCACCAATAACTTGATTCGCCACTAGACCTCCCTATTGCAGTATTTCTCGAAAATCCTGCAGATCTTCTTTTGGAAGTTTATCCGCAAAACGGCCCAGAGAATCCCACAAGGATCTATCATATCTCCCCAGCAGAGCAGAGGCACTAGCGGCCTTCATGAAAGATGCTGAAGTATTGCACATCCTTCTACCAATTTGCTATCCTTATCCGGAAGTGCTGAGGAGGAAGACATAGATGAGTGCGTCTTCCTAGCTGCCGAAACAAGGATGGTATCTGGAGTAGGATCAGATCGAAGAAATAACAGATCTTGATCAGGGGCCTTGTAATCCGTCGCTCTCCAGGAGGGCACAGAACCCACCGTTGCCGGTGTCAAAAAAGTCTGTGTAGCAAGTTCGATAATGCCAGGGACAAGAGGAAGAAAAGGACGGACTAAAGAGCGGTGATGGAGAGTCTCAAAAATCACCGAGGAGGAAACAGTCGGGACCGACATAGTGATGTTCAACTTATTCGCTCCTCTACAGAGAACCTCATTGAACGTGGTGAGATCATCAATTGGTGACACTCTGGATGGAGGTGTAGACGTAAATGTTGGAGAATAATCTCTGATCGAGGACCTGGTGGAAGAAGACCAGGTGGGAGACCTCTGCCGCCTTCTCTTCGGAGAAGAATGATAGGAGCGAGATATGTCTCTTGATCGCACATAGCGGGCAGGTGGAGAACGCGATCTGCGCGGACTTCTCCTTCTGGAAGAAAC
The DNA here is from genome assembly GCF_964204655.1 of Triturus cristatus. Lineage (NCBI taxonomy): Eukaryota > Metazoa > Chordata > Amphibia > Caudata > Salamandridae > Triturus > Triturus cristatus. The sequence goes on from NC_140592.1 coordinate 1,191,070,042, forward strand.
CACAGTCGGTGATCTTGATCTTCGTGGTGTTCTCCTTGGAGCCTCAATATGTGATAGAGAATCTCTTGACAGACGTGAAGGAGAATAGGTACGGGAAAAGTCAGAACCCGGGTGTTGGAAACCGGGCAACCGGGTTAGCAGTCACCAGGTTCCCAGCACAATGGTAGCTTGGCTCGAGCGGTTGGGGGTCAGGCACCGTGTTAAGCGTACGTCACACCCTCACAATAACCATGCGTTCATCCGTTCCAAAAACGACACTACACCGTAAAAATTATGCAAGTCAAGTTGAAAATATATATGTCTTTATCTTATTTTCTCTTAGTTGCAGGTTTCATAACATAAATACAATACAATGGGATTTTCCTTAAAAGAGCAGGTCAAATAAATAATACTACTTTGGAATTTCAATAAATAGGTTCAGGTCATCATTAAGCAAGGAATAAATAGATGTGCAATAAATACAGATGGCAAATAAATACAGTCAGACAATAAATACAGTGCAGGAATAAATTAGTGGATGGCAATAAATAAACCACCTTCAATAAATAAGGTAAAACAATCAATGACAGTTACAGTTCAAATCATTTTCATGAGGTCACTTGGTCTTACTTTGCCCATACACAACTTAAGGACACTTGGATGGCATGGGGGTGTCCCACCTAGATTGATCAAGGCTGGGGCCTAAGCTGAGGCAGAACAAGGGTAACCTAAAGATCTGGCCCTCCAAACTACACAGCCCCTCACAGATGTCACTGCACCAGTGTCAGTTCACCCCTGGCACTCCCAGGCTGGTTCTAACACCCCTCTAGCCCCTAGAATGGGCTTTTAGGGCTCCACGGGGCCTCAGACGCCCCCTCTACCACTTACTGCCCTTTTCACGATGATCGGCTCCGCTCGGCGCCGTGTCGATGTCGTGAGGCGGCCTCGTCTCGATGTCGCTGGGCGGTCTTGACTCGATGTCGCTGGGCGGCCTCGTCTCGATGTCGCTGGGCGGCCTCGTCTCGATGTCGCCTTCCAGCGTCGCAGGGACACGGCCTCCCCGCTTCCGGGTGTCTCCGGAGTGCGATCTCCACTCCCGACCTCCGGCGCGCTTCACGACCTCCGTCGGCGCCCTCACCTCGACCTCGGGTGAATCTCCACTCGACCTACGGCGCCTCTCCACGACCTCCGTCGGCGCCCTCACCTCGACCTCGGGTGAATCTCCACTCGACCTCCGGCGCCTCTCCACGACCTCCGTCGGTGCCCTCACCTCGACCTCGGGTGAATCTCCACTCGACCTCCGGCGCCTCTCCACGACCTCCGTCGGCGCCCGCACTCGACCTCTGGCGGCTCCGGGTATGACGTCTGCCTTCTGTCAGCGCCGCTTCTCTACCTCAGGCCCCAGGTCTCCAGGCTTCTCGACGTCAGGACTCCAGGAGGACACCACTGAACAGGTCAGGAACTTGCTGTTCTTCCTCTTTAAGGCCTGTTTCAAATGTTCAGTTCCTTAAGATGGTTCTTCTGGTCTTGGTCCCACACAGGGCTTTAGGCTGGGCTTGGTCAGTAGGGACTAGCATCAAGGGTGGGTTTCTGGACCCCACTCCAAGCACTGGTTTCCACCCCTGCTGCCTTACTCCGACCTCCTTCTATCTCTGTCCTCTCTCTTCTCCAGTCAGTTGCCAACTGCTACTCTGAGATGGCCTCCCAACATTCTAAACGACCTCCCACTGTCACAGGGTTCTAGAATGTTCCAGGAGGTTCTGGTGATGTCACAGGTGACAATGGGTGGCCACCATTTTGTGTCTCAGGCCCTCAAACAGAAGTTCCAGGGGTAGGGAAAATGGCTCCCTGACCCTGCATCAACACTAAAAAGTCTGGTGGTTCCCAAAAAGGAAAAATTATAACAGGGTTTGAGGCAGAAGTGGGACAAAATAAATAATAATGAGGAGGGACCACCCAAAGGGCTGACAGGTCTAACACGCGTCCCCCCCAGCTGAAAGTGGGGAGAGCTACCCAACCCCTTGGGAGTTCTCATCACTAAGGCGGAAATACCTTGAGAGACCGTCTGCATTGGCGTGGTCCACTCCAGGCCGATGTTCCACCTGAAAGTCCATTCCCTGTAGGGAGATAGACCACCTTAGCAACTTGGGATTCTCCCCCTTCATCTGCATCAGCCACCGAAGGGGTCTGTGGTCGGTCTGAACTAGGAAGTGCGAGCCAAACAGGTATGGCCGCAACTTCTTCAGAGCCCATACCACGGCAAAGGCTTCACGCTCTATTGCACTCCACTTCTGTTCCCTGGGAAGTAGTCTCCGGGATAGGAAGACCACGGGTTGATCCAGACCCTCTTCATTGAGTTGCGATGACACTGCCCCAATGCCATGTTCCGATGCATCCGTCTGGACAATGAACTCCTTGGAAAAGTCTGGGGCCCTTAAGACCGGGGCCTTGCACATGGCTTGCTTCAGTTTCACAAAGGCCTGCTGACAAGCCTCCGTCCAGACTACCCGTCGAGGTTGCTTCTTGGACGTAAGCTCCGTGAGGGGGGCCACAATGGTACCATACCCCTTCACGAAGCGGCGGTAATATCCGGTGAGGCCCAGAAAAGCTCGGACCTCAGTCTGAGTCTTGGGGGGTTCCCAGGCCATGATGGCCTCGATTTTCGCCTGGAGGGGTTGCACCGCTCCCCTACCCACCAAGTGTCCAAGGTACACTACCGTCCCCTGCCCGATCTGGCATTTACTGGCCTTGATCGTTAAACCAGCGTGTTTCAGGGCCTGGAGAACAGCTTGCAGGTGACGCAAGTGATCCTCCCAGCTGTTACTGAAGACGGCAATGTCGTCCAGATAAGCAGCAGAGAAACTCTCCATTCCAGTGAGGATCTGGTTCACCAGACGCTGAAACGTGGCAGGTGCGTTCTTGAGCCCAAAGGGCATCACGGAGAACTGGTAGTGGCCCTTGGGCATGGAGAAGGCTGACCTTTCCTTAGCTCCATCAGTCAGAGAGATCTGCCAGTACCCGGAAGTAAGGTCAAAGGTACTCAGATATTGGGCAGCTCCCAGCCGGTCAATCAGTTCATCCGCCCTCGGGATCGGATGAGCATCAGTCTTGGTTACTGAATTCAGTCCCCGGTAGTCCACACAGAACCTCAGTTCCGGTTGGGCACCCGGTGGTACAGCTTTTGGTACTAATACCACCGGACTGGACCAGGGGCTGCTAGAAGGTTCAATCACTCCTAGCTCCAGCATCTTAGTGACTTCACTGTGAATGCTGGCCTTCACCTTGTCTGTCATCCGGTAGATCTTTGACTTCACAGGTGGGCTGTCTCCTGTGTCCACGTCATGGACGCACAGGTGAGTCCTACCCGGAACAAGGGAGAACAACGAAGAGTACTGCCCCAGGACCTGGCGGCAGTCCTCCTGCTGTTCAGGAGTTAGGGACGGGGAGAGAATCACTCCCTCCACCAACCCATCCTTCTCTTGAGACGCAAATAAGTCGGGAAGAGGCTCGCTTTCCACGTCCTCTGCTCCGTCAGTCACCATCAGCAATATGACTTCGGGCCTCTCATGGTGGGGTTTGAGGCGGTTGGCATGCAGCACCCGTAGGGGCTGGCGAGGGGTCTTCAGATCCACCAAGTAGGTAGCCTTACCCTTCTTCTCCAACACCTCAAAGGGTCCTGACCAGCGATCCTGGAGGGCGCTAAGCTCTCCTGGTTCGATCACCCACACCTTCTGGCCAGGCTCCAACTCCACCGGGTGAGCATTGTGGTCATACCACGCCTTCATCACTGCTTGGCTGGCTTCCAAGTTGTCAGAAGCTTGCTTCCCCAACTTAGCCATTTGGCTCCGGAAGGCCAGCATGTAGCTCACCACATCCTGGGGAAGCTTTCTGGGAGTTCTTTCCCATCCGTCTCTCACCAGGCTGAGAGGTCCACGCACAGGGTGCCCATACAGAAGCTCGAAGGGGCTGAAGCCCACTCCCTTCTGTGGCACTTCCCTGTAAGAGAACAATAGACAGGGTAGGAGGACGTCCCATTTCCTCCGCAGGCTTTCAGGCAGACTTCTGATCATGCCTTTCAAGGTTTTATTGAACCTCTCCACCAGACCATTGGTCTGGGGGTGGTAAGGAGTGGTGAACCGGTAGGTCACTCCACACTCCTTCCACATCGCCCGCATATATGCTGACATGAAGTTGGTCCCCCTGTCGGACACAACTTCCTTGGGAAAACCCACTCGGGTAAAGATTCCCATCAGGGACCTAGCCACAACAGGTGAAGTAATGGTCCTCAGAGGTATAGCCTCTGGGTACCGTGTGGCATGATCCACCAAAACCAGGATGAACCTGTGACCAGCTGTAGTAGGCGGATCTAACGGACCCACAATGTCGATGCCCACCCTTTCAAAGGGGGTGCTAACGACAGGAAGTGGTTCCAGGGGAGCTTTCAGCTTCACCCCTGTTTTCCCACTGGCTTAACAAGACACGCACGTCCGGCAGTAGGTGTCGGACGACACTTTCATTTGAGGCCAATAAAAGTGCGGGACAAGCCGGGCAAAGGTCTTGCCCCAGGTGTCCTGCCAAGGGGATCTCATGAGCCAATTCCAGGAGGAAGGCTCGATAACGTTGAGGGACAACCAAGGCCCGTGACGATCCGTGCATGGGTGCCTTGGGTTCACTGTAGAGGAGGCCATCCTCCCAGTAAATATTATAGTTCCCCTCAACGTTCCCTGCTGCCTGGGCTTCGGCCTGTCGCCTCAGTCCCTCAAGGGTAGGACACTCCTTCTGGCCCTTGCAGAATTCCTCCCTGGTCGGCCCTCCCTCCACGTGCCACTCGGCCGGGATGGGTAGGTTCTCCAGTTCGGTAACATCCCCCTCCGCGGACTCCTGGTCCACCACCTCCGGTGGCCTATCCGTCACACGGGGCGCGGATGCCGAGGCAGGCTCCTCCTGCCCTCGGTTCTTCCCTTGGTCGGCAGCCGGCGGTGCCTTTGTTCCAGGCTCCCGCCTAAACGAACTCCCCCTCCGGGTAGTCGCAGACCCTGTGCTGACACAGGCCCAGTCAGGTGTACCCAGCATCTCAGCATGAGTCCGGTATTCCACCTCCTTCCAAGCATTATGCTCCATGTCATTCCCCAGCAGACAATCGACTGGCACGGCAGGGCTTACGGCAACTCGAAGTAAACCTGCAACCCCTTCCCATTCAAATGGAACCTCGGCCACTGGATAGTGACCCATTCTGCCGTCAGCCATCACGGCAGGGTGGAGTACATCGGGAATCACCTGCTCTGGAGACACCAGTTGGCTACGTACCATAGTCATACTGGCTCCTGTGTCTCTCAGAGCCTCCCCTTTTTGGCCGTTGATGGTGACCCACTGCCCATACTTTGTGGTATTTGCGGGCACCTGGATCTTAGGAACCATCTCCCGTTCTCCCAGGGACACTAAAGTGACACCCGCCCACTCCCTTCCCTTATCAAAAGGCATCTCCTCCCCGAGCACTACACTAGCTACTCCGGGGGCCTTTCCTCCGATGGGAGGGGGTGGTCTTTTCGGGCACTTCACATCTCCCTTATAGTGTCCGACACCACCGCACTCGTAGCAATGGACAACCCTTGGCTGCTGACTCTGGCCAGGATTAGGGTTTCTGGGTGGGTTAGCCCTAGGGGTGAATCCCGTTCCCTTCCCTTGGGAACTATTTTGGGGGCCTTTAGAGAACTCCGTTTTCTTTTCCCCTCCCTCTTTCTTCTGGGGGGCGCCCTGTCCGGTGTTTGGAGAGTCCCCTCCAGTCCCCCTTGTGGACACCCGGGTACTAGCCCAAATGTCCGCCTCCTCAGCAAGCTTCCGGGGATTGGTCAGCTTGCTATCCACCAGGTGTTGACACAGGTCAGGGAAACATTTTTCAAGCAGGTGTTCCTTCAACATCAAATCAAACAACCCCTTGTAGTCCCTCACCCCGCTGCCTTGTATCCAACCCTCTAATGCCTTCTTTGCATAGTCCAGGAAATCCACCCAATTCTGTGTGCCCAGTTTGTGGCTACCCCGGAACTTCTGTCTATACTTCTCGGGTGTTAGTCCAAACTTCCTCACGAGCGCCACTTTCATGGTGGGGTAGTGGGTCTGCTCATCCTGCTCTAGGGCCAAGAATGTATCCCTGCCAGCTGGAGGCATGTATTTATACAATCCCCCTCCCCAATATTTCTCTGGAACCCCATGGGCTCTTAAAGAGACCTCATAGGCTGCTAGCCACTTGGCGATATCATCTCCCGCACTATAGCTAGCTACTATGTCTTTTGGCAAATAGGGTTTGGGTTCCCTGGGGATTTCTCTTTCTTCGCTGCCACCATTAGGAACAGTGTGTGCCCCGACCCGTAGGATCTGGAGATCTATCTCTTTGAGCCTCAACTCGTGAGCCATCCTCTGTTCCTCCTTTTCTTTCTCCAGCTTCGCCAACTCCCATGTGAGCCGTCTTTTCTCCCTCCGGTCAGTTAATACTGCTTCTGATAAGCCGCCACTAGAGACACTGCTGCCCTTCCTTGAAAGTGTTCTGGGCCCCTCTACTAGGTTCCCCACCTCAGGTTGGTACAAACCAGCCCCCTCGTGGTCAGTCTCTCCATCCCTGTCCTCCTGTTCAGCCTTACTTTCTCGTCGTGCCTCCCCCCAAGCCCTCAAGCTGGTTTGGAGCTCACCCTTCTTTGCACCTGGGGGACAATACACCCCCTCTCTCAGACAAAACTCTTTGAGTTGGGCCAAAGTGTAAGTTTCCACATCCTCCAACACAAACTCCATTTTGCCCACTCAGGATAGAAGACAGTTGCTTACAGAAGCTATGCAGGGGGGTACTTTTTGTAATACCTCCTCCCACCACCAGAAGTAAATTTGGAAAAAACAAAACTCAAAATTAGGAAGTCCGCTTGGAGAAAACTCCCGGTGTAGGCCTATGGACTACCCACAGTTATTGTCGAGTAGACGCAAGCACAGCTCTATCCCACCACTGAACACCAATTTTATGTTGGAAACCGGGCAACTGGGTTAGCAGTCACCAGGTTCCCAGCACAATGGTAGCTTGGCTCGAGCGGTTGGGGGTCAGGCACCGTGTTAAGCGTACGTCACACCCTCACAATAACCATGCGTTCATCCGTTCCAAAAACAACACTACACCGTAAAAATTATGCAAGTCAAGTTGAAAATATATATGTCTTTATCTTATTTTCTCTTAGTTGCAGGTTTCATAACATAAATACAATACAATGGGATTTTCCTTCAAAAGAGCAGGTCAAATAAATAATACTACTTTGGAATTTCAATAAATAGGTTCAGGTCATCATTAAGCAAGGAATAAATATATGTGCAATAAATACAGATGGCAAATAAATACAGTCAGACAATAAATACAGTGCAGGAATAAATTAGTGGATGACAATAAATAAAGCACTTTCAATAAATAAGGTAAAACAATCAATGACAGTTACAGTTCAAATCATTTTCATGAGGTCACTTGGTCTTACTTTGCCCATACACAACTTAAGGACACTTGGATGGCATGGGGGTGTCCCACCTAGATTGAAAAAAGGCTGGGGCCTAAGCTGAGGCAGAACAAGGGTAACCTAAAGATCTGGCCCCCCAAACTACACAGCCCCTCACAGATGTCACTGCACCAGTCTCAGTTCACCCCTGGCACTCCCAGGCTGGTTCTAACACCCCTCTAGCCCCTAGAATGGTCTTTTAGGGCTCCATGGGGCCTCAGACGCCCCCTCTACCACTTACTGCCCTTTTCACGATGATCGGCTCCGCTCGGCGCCGTGTCGATGTCGTGAGGCTGCCTCGTCTCGATGTCGCTGGGCGGTCTCGACTCGATGTCGCTGGGCGGCCTCGTCTCGATGTCGCTGGGCGGCCTCGTCTCGATGTCGCCTTCCGGCGTCGCAGGGACACGGCCTCCCCGCTTCCGGGTGTCTCCGGAGTGCGATCTCCACTCCCGACCTCCGGCGCGCTTCACGACCTCCGTCGGCGCCCTCACCTCGACCTCGGGTGAATCTCCACTCGACCTCCGGCGCCTCTCCACGACCTCCGTCGGCGCCCTCACCTCGACCTCGGGTGAATCTCCACTCGACCTCCGGCGCCTCTCCACGACCTCCGTCGGCGCCCTCACCTCTACCTCGGGTGAATCTCCACTCGACCTCCGGCGCCTCTCCACGACCTCCGTCGGCGCCCTCACCTCGACCTCGGGTGAATCTCCACTCGACCTCCGGCGCCTCTCCACGACCTCCGTCGGCGCCTGCACTCGACCTCTGGCGGCTCCGGGTACGACGTCTGCCTTCTGTCAGCGCCGCTTCTCTACCTCAGGCCCCAGGTCTCCAGGCTTCTCGACGTCAGGACTCCAGGAGGACACCACTGAACAGGTCAGGAACTTGCTGTTCTTCCTCTTTAAGGCCTGTTTCAAATGTTCAGTTCCTTAAGATGGTTCTTCTGGTCTTGGTCCCACACAGGGCTTTAGGCTGGGCTTGGTCAGTAGGGACTAGCATCAAGGGTGGGTTTCTGGACCCCACTCCAAGCACTGGTTTCCACCCCTGCTGCCTTAGTCCGACCTCCTTCTATCTCTGTCCTCTCTCTTCTCCAGTCAGTTGCCAACTGCTACTCTGAGATGGCCTCCCAACATTCTAAACGGCCTCCCACTGTCACAGGGTTCTAGAATGTTCCAGGAGGTTCTGGTGATGTCACAGGTGACAATGGGTGGCCACCATTTTGTGTCTCAGGCCCTCAGACAGAAGTTCCAGGGGTAGGGAAAATGGCTCCCTGACCCTGCATCAACACTAAAAAGTCTGGTGGTTCCCAAAAAGGAAAAATTATAACAGGGTTTGAGGCAGAAGTGGGACAAAATAAATAATAATGAGGAGGGACCACCCAAAGGGCTGACAGGTCTAATAACGGGCTACTGAGGGGCTTAGACTTCCTACGCCAGGTATCCTCACCAACCACCAGAGAGCCCTCCGGGGAGACCTGGACAATATGTAGTCCTGGAGACGATCCAGACCTTGAGGGCGAAAGAGATGCTTCTCCAACCTCCTCTGTGGCAACAGCAGGTTCTTTGTCTCTCGACGTCGTTGGCCTCGACGTCGACCGGTGTCGTGGTGACTTCGACGGCGAGTGCTCTCGCCTCCTCGTTGAATGCAATGCTCTCGACGTCGACTGGCCTCAAGACCCCTTTGCTGTTGGCAAACTTCTCAACGTTAATGGGTGTTTAGAAGTCGATGGGTGTTTAGATGCCGATAGACCCACATCCTGAACATACCTCGAGACCGAGGTAGTATGCTTTGACGTCGAAGCCTTTCTCGACGATGGAGACTCATGCAGTCTCTACGTCGGAGACTGTGTAGGCGTCTTCGTCGACTGCGGTAATGACGTCGACGGTAACCAGTCTGGAATCTGCCGTTTTTTCGATGTTAAAGAGGCAGAATGATGCTGGCGTCGATGTTCTTGATGAGAGGAGGGTTCTTGACACGCAAGGCCACTTTCCAACCGGGTCGTTCCTCTCTCAAGCACAGCTTGAAGGCAAATCCTCTCTCTGTCGCCAAGAGTCCTCGCAGAAAACTTCATACAATGGTAACAAGAGTCTATCTTGTGACTGAAAGGAAGACAGGCGATACACACAGAGAGTGGATCTGAGATGGCCATCTTCTTTCCACAGGATGGACATTTGCGGAAAAGAGACGGCATTCTGACAGAAACAAATGAAGAAGTTCTGTCAGAAAATGATGATAAACCTCTGCCAGCACAGGAGGAACTGCAAAAATCCAAGGAAAAGAACAATTCCTGACAGAAAAGTCAGAAAACTGTCGAGCTCAAGCTCTAGGATCCTCACAGAAGAAGCCGGAAAAAAGGACTGACCTAACTGTCACCTGTGGGGCATGCTGGGAGCAGAGTGTTCCCTGGAGGTATTATGGGCAAAGTGCGTAGAATCTTGGAAGCCTTAAAGGCAAGGTGCCAGTTCTCTTCTCTGTACTAAGACAGTTATTCTTATGCAGTCTATGGGCCAAACTGCCTGCAATTACCTGTTCTTCCTTGTTTTGGAAAATAAAGGATTCTTGTATGAAACCATTACAGTGTATGGGTATTCATACATATGTAGGTGTATGGGTTTAAAAGTTCTATACACTTTATGATCTGGGCATACACAGGTATATGTATGTACATATATGTATGTATGTACATATATATATATATATATATATACATATATATATATATATTGCTATATGCTCCGGGATCCCGCACATGGGCGGGGATAATTCACTGCTTATGACTATTGATGAGTATCCCCTGGAAGAGAAGCGTGTATGATCCTGTTTTGGTCACAAACTGGACACCTCTCACGGAGATGTCAGTCAGCTGCAAGGCAAAAGCTTTGGCATTTAGGAACCCCTTGAAGTCGGCAGAAGTGTCTCCCCTGATTATGTTAGGAAACAGAAGGCTATAGACAGAAAATAGCATAGTTGCCTCAGGCCGAGATTGAGATCAGGCTACCACTGTTTGAGTTCTGCAGAAAGCTGTGTCACCATGTGGATGTAATAATGAACACATTTGTATCACACACGTGAGGGCCTTGTACCTAATGCCAAGGCAGTGTGATAGTGTTTTCACAAAGTATTCTGTGTCAGCAAGGTCGGTGCTTCCAAGAAACTAGTGCAAGTGTAACAAATGCAAATGTGTGTCAAAAGTCAATGTGCCGAAGAGAAGGCAACTTTAGGAAGCGATTGTGTACATGTAAGAATGGCACTAATTACTACCAGGCCTAACTCAGGCATATGCACCTCACGGTCATGGGCTCTCCCACTGGATATTGTTAGACATGTGGCGGCGGGTCCTCCATCCGGCTGACCGTATCTACTACTATTACTCGGCGACACATGACCTACATGCCCGACTAGATAGGGTGGTGGGGTCCCAGTCTTTACTGCTGCTGATCGAGAACTCGGAGTATTTAGGACGGACACACTCCGATCATAACCCCCTGTGGATTCAACTCTGGTAGGAGGCTGATCGGCCCCCTATACCCACATGGCGCCTCCAGCCCTCTGTTGCTGGAAGACCCCGAATTTGGCTCATCATTTGGGACAGCTATCCTGACATATTTTGAGCTAAACGAAGGCACAGCAAGGGACGCACTGGTGGAGTGGGATGCCCTCAAACAACACTCAGAGGTCACTGTTCAGGAGCCACATGGAACATACGGAAGCAGTTATCGAAGTCTATCACCTGCCTCGAATCCCAATTGTTGCAATATGAGCGCGAAGGGGAAGGAGTGGGCAGACACTCTAATCGTCTAGAAGCCCTTCGGACGCAACTCGCGGAGCTTCTGGAGCGCTTACGATGTCATAACTATGCAGCCCACACAGCCCGCACACACACGCCACGGCAGACAGGGTGGGCCGCTTGTTTGCCTGGCTCCTCAAACAAGACGGAACCCGCACTTCGATTGCAGGTCTGCGTACACAGGAGGGAGAATTGGTGTACACGCAAAGGGAGATTCATAGGGTCATGGTGGATCAATATACACAGTTGTATCAATCAAGATTCCGCTGTTCGGGCCCCGAACTAGAGAGATTCCTCGAACAGGCCCAGTTACCCTCAACCTCAGAAATGCATCAGGAGGCACTTAACTGACCCCTAACCCTGGAGGAGATAGGGGAGGCGATCGCATCCATGGCATCCGGGAAAACGCCTGGCCCGGACGGCCTGCCAGCTGAATTTTATAAGGCTTACCGGGAGTTTCTGGTGCCACGTTTACACACACTTTACACAACGGCGTTAGAGGAAGGCGCGCTATCCCCTTCGATGCGCGAGGCATACCTGATGTCCCTGCTAAAGCCAGACCGAGACTCCACGACCTTGGGGTCTTATAAACCGCTGGCGCTTCTTAATACAGACTACAAGATACTTGCCAAAGTACTAGCGGAAGGGCGCCAGTGGTTTCAACCTTGGTCCACAGGGACCAAAATGGATTCATGCCCTAGCGCAGCATGTCACAGAACCTGAGGAGGTTTTTTTAGAGTGGCGACAGATGGTGTAAAAGAGTGGCCAAGGGCCGGTTGTCTAATGTTAGACCTGGAAAAAGCATTTGATTGTTTGGAATGGAGGTACTTGTCAGCGTTGCTGCAGCGACATGATTTGGGGCTGGAATTTTTACAAATGGTGTGCCTCTTATATAAGAACCCCACAGTCTGGGTAAGGCTAGGGCCGTACATATCTGATGCAATACCCATATGCAGGGGCACCAGGCAGGGGTGCCCACTATCGTCACTCCTGTTCGCGTTAGCAATCGAACCTCTAGCGGGGACCCTTCGTGCATCTTTAGGGTGCGGCATACCGCTGGGAGACGCAGTACACCAAGTGTCGCTGTATGCAGATGACCTGCTAGTGTACGTGAGAGACATCGAGGATATTCCGGACCAGTTGGCCCACATCTTACGGGATTTTGCCGCTATCTCGGGACTCCGGGTAAATGCCAGTAAGTCCTGTCTTTATGCGTTTGGGTTGGGGAGACAAGATCCGGGATACACCCTCAATGGCACAAAGGTAAAGTCGGAAGGAGACACCTTCCGCTACCTGGGAATACAGATATACCGTCAGCCGACGGACCTTTTTGACGGTAATCTGGGCAGGGCTTTCATGGCCATCAAGTCACAAATGCGTTTCTGGGTCACATTACCGCTAACGGTCACTGGCAGAGTAGCACTATCCAAAATGGTGATTCTCCCCAGGTTACTGTATTACTTCGCTAATCTGCCTCTGTATATACCTGCGGCATGTTTTACCACATTCTCTAAATTACTCCGGGACTTCATCTGGGGGAGCGGTCGGCACAGGCTGTCACTGGCGAAGCTATACCTTCCCACAGGTCAAGGGGGACTGGCAGCACCTTGCTTTGAACACTACTACTTAGCTACACAACTACAATGGATAGCCCGCTGGTTTGCGGATAAGGATCCTGCCCCCATGCTCTCTGGAGCGGCTCCTTGCACTCTTCCCCCCAGCCACCAGGTCCACGACACCGAAGCTACTCCTTCTGGCGGTGGCGTACAGATGCTACCACAGAAGCCTATCCCTCACCAGAGCTTTGGTCCCATATGCGCCAGCGTTACCACTAGAAGACTCCCCTAGCAGGATAAGTACACTCACCTTACTCACGCTCACACACTGGCGGGAGGCTGACATACAGACCCTGGGCGATTTATATCGTGACGGCACACTTATTCCGTATGACTCCCTAATTGAAGATGAGGGTTTACCACCGGGACAATTTCTAGTGCACCGCTCACGGATTGCAACCCTGTCCGCTAAATGGGGAGACATGTCCACAGAACCCAGCCAACACCTCACCATACAATACCTACATGTTATGGGGCGAGGCAGGCATCTGATCCGATGGTTTGCGGCGTTACTACGTACCCATGCGGCGATCACCCTCGACCCTCTCCGACGCAAATGGGAAGTGGACCTGGGGAGACAACTGGAAGACAGAGAATGGGAACGTGTATTGCAGAGCTCAGTGCGCATCCCCAGGAATATGAGGCTCCGACAGATACAGTTGTTCATTGTACATAGGGCATACCTTACACCTGAGACGATCAATAGGTATTTCCCCCACACGGATGCAGTGTGCCCTAGATGTACCGAGCCTGGGGTGGGTCTGGTTCACATGCTATGGAGCTGCCACAAACTGCACACGTACTGGCACACAATCAGCGAGCTACTACGCGTCAGTACAGGTTGTACCCTATCCTTTGACTGGACTGTTTACTTGCTGCACCAGTTCCGTAGAACCCCAGCCACAAAAGTAACATCCCGGTTCCTGGATCTGGGGTTAGTGGTCGCTAAACGATTGCTCACGAAGAGATGGAAGGCGCAGGTTTCACCTCACATACGAGCATGGAGACATTCACTCTTCACATGGGCCAGGGCAGAGGGAACGGCCATCCGACGGGAGGAAACGCTGGGATTTAGGAAGGAGCCCATAGCTGCTCAATGGTAGGGACTGCTCCAGGCACTCCAACAGATTGAGGAGGGAGGTTCAGATGGACAGCCAGAGGGGAGAGGCGGGAACCTAGAGTAGGTGCCAGGACATATGACTGTGTGCGACTGTGATGTTCCATGTGTGTGAATACTAGCATTGACACCAAAAGAGAACGCAATAGATGTCGAGGCAGGGGAGTAACAGTCAATCTGAAGTGCTGTGATACGGTACTGAGGAAGTGGGGGGGGCGTGGGGATGGGGATATTAATACTAATACCGGTCTGTGGTGGGGTTGTTGGGTGTTACCTGTTTTAACTGTTTTACGTCTGCTCTGAAGCCCACGCCGAACCGGCTGAAAGACTTTACTCATTGGACTACTGAAACCACGTTGTCACCAAACCGTGATTCCTCCCACGTATGAAATGAGCCGAATGTTGTCCTGAAATACAACCCGGCACAACGGGCACATTATGTATGCTTACAATGCTCAGTTTTCATGTGGCAAGCATATGATTTCATTGCTAATAAGTGTTATCATGCATGGACAGCGCTAAGAGTATATTGCCTTTCATGTACCTGTAACTAAAAAGTCAATAAAAACAGATTTAAACAAAAAAATGAGTGTTAAATGTTGTAAGCTAAAGACACCAAAAAAGGGATCCGGGGATTGCAAAGTACTCTATGCTACAGGAATCTTGCGGGTTGTCTCAAGAAACGGAATGTAAAGCCAGACCGAGACTCCACGACCTTGGGGTCTTATAAACCGCTGGCGCTTCTTAATACAGACTACAAGATACTTGCCAAAGTACTAGCGGAAGGGCGCCAGTGGTTTCAACCTTGGTCCACAGGGACCAAAATGGATTCATGCCCTAGCGCAGCATGTCACAGAACCTGAGGAGGTTTTTTTAGAGTGGCGACAGATGGTGTAAAAGAGTGGCCAAGGGCCGGTTGTCTAATGTTAGACCTGGAAAAAGCATTTGATTGTTTGGAATGGAGGTACTTGTCAGCGTTGCTGCAGCGACATGATTTGGGGCTGGAATTTTTACAAATGGTGTGCCTCTTATATAAGAACCCCACAGTCTGGGTAAGGCTAGGGCCGTACATATCTGATGCAATACCCATATGCAGGGGCACCAGGCAGGGGTGCCCACTATCGTCACTCCTGTTCGCGTTAGCAATCGAACCTCTAGCGGGGACCCTTCGTGCATCTTTAGGGTGCGGCATACCGCTGGGAGACGCAGTACACCAAGTGTCGCTGTATGCAGATGACCTGCTAGTGTACGTGAGAGACATCGAGGATATTCCGGACCAGTTGGCCCACATCTTACGGGATTTTGCCGCTATCTCGGGACTCCGGGTAAATGCCAGTAAGTCCTGTCTTTATGCGTTTGGGTTGGGGAGACAAGATCCGGGATACACCCTCAATGGCACAAAGGTAAAGTCGGAAGGAGACACCTTCCGCTACCTGGGAATACAGATATACCGTCAGCCGACGGACCTTTTTGACGGTAATCTGGGCATTCATTTGCGTGCTCATACAGGACAACATTCCTCAAACTCAGTTTGCTTACAATACCATTTTGTAGGCACCATATCACTCTGTACAAGGGCTAGGTTCAGCAAGCAAGATGTTATTTGCTTTTAGCCGCTGGGCGACTGAGCTATCACAATAGAATAAACAATACCGACCTGACTGGGTTTTAACATGGTAACATGAAGGATGTTATTATTTATATGACATCGAGCCTTTGTTTATTCAGATGAACATTTTGCTGGCACTGAGAGGTGGGTCCATGCAGAAATTCTAGCTCAGCTGATTCTTATCACCGCATGCGAGGGATGCTGTCCTACTCTACACCAAGACTGGCAGCTTTCTGACACTTATCCACAGGTAAAGGGGAGTTAGACCACCTGGACAGGGATTTGGCCGATCCACTGATCTAAGACACAATAGGATAGAATGCGCTAGCTAAGAGTACACTATATTACAATACGGGTCAGCAGTTTTGTTTAGCTGAAGAGCCTGGTCTTGAGTGCCCTCCTGAAGGTGTTCAGGGAGGGGGCGTGTCTGATGTAGATCGGGAGCTCGGTATAGGTCTTTGCCGCAATGTGGGAAAAGGCTCTTCCCCCTGTTTTGACTCTGGATGCATGGGGTTTCGGCGAGTGCGACATTGCCGGATCGGAGGTTCCTTTTGGGTACGTGGAAGTAATTCTGTCGTTGAGGTATTGGGGACGGTGTTGTGTAGGCATTTTTTAGGTGTGGGTGAGTACCTTGAACGTGATTCTCTTCTCGACGGGGAGCCAGTGGAGATTCCGTAGGTGTTGGCTGATGTGCTTGTGTTGAGGGATACCTAGGACGAGTCTGGTGGCGGTTTCTGTATCGTCTGGAGCTTGTGGATTAGAGACTTGTTTATGCCAGAGGTGTAGAGGGCGTTTCCGTAGTCCAGTCTGGTGGTGATGAGTGCATGGGAGACTGTCTTCCTTGACTCGGTGGTGATCCATTTGAAAGTCTTACGGAGGATGCGGAGGTTGTTGAAGCAGATGGAGGCGACGGCGTTGACCTGCCGGTTCATGGAGAAGGAGGTGTCGAGAACGATGCTGATATTTCTGACGTGGTCCGTGGGGCTGCAGAGGGCGGTGAGCCACCAGGTGTTGTTCCATGCCGATGGGGTGGTTCCGAGGACGAGGACTTCTGGCTTCTCCGAGTTGAGCTTCAGGCAGCTGTTGCTCATCCAGGTTGTGACGTTCTGCTTTCCTTCCTGGAAGTCGAGTCTGGTGGTGGTGGGGTCCTTGGTGAGGGAGAGGGTGATCCGTGTGTCGTCGGCGTAGGATACTATGCTGAGGCCGGGCTGTCGGACGATGGTGGCGAGGGGGGCCATGTAGATGTTGAAGAGGGTTGGGCTGAGCGATGATCCCTGGGGCACTCCGTAGATGATTTTGTGAGTTCGGAGAGGAAAGGTGGCAGTCTGATCCTTTGGCTTCTGCCGGTGAGGAACGATCTGATCCAGTCGAGGGCAGTTCCTTGTATGCCGGCGTCGTGTAGTCTGGCAGAGAGTGTGCGGAGGGAGACGGTGTCGAATGCTGCCGATAAGTCGAGTAGGATCAGGGCTGCAGTGTGGCCTTGGTCGAGGAGGGTGCGGATGTCGTCTGTGGCTACGAGTAAGGCGGTCTCGGTGCTGTAGTTGCTGCGGAATCCGGATTTAGAAGGGTTGAAGATGGTGTTGTCCTCAATGAACCTTGTCAGTTTTGCGTTGACGGTTTTCTCGGCGACTTTCGCAGCGAAGGGGACGAGAGAGATGGGGCGGTAGTTCTTGAGGTCTGTCAGATCTGCTGAGGGCTTCTTGAGCAGGGGCCTGACATCGGTGCGATTTCAGTCGTCGGGGAAAGTGCCGATCTTGAAGGTGGCGTTGATGGTGCGTCGTAATTCTGGTGCTATGGCGGTGGCTGTTCTGTGGTAGATGTGTGGTAGGCACGGGTCTGTGGGGGCCCCCAAGTGGATGCCTTTCATGGTTGAGGCTGTGTCTTCAGTAGTGACCGGTGACCAGGAGGAGATGGTGGGTTGGCTGGCGTTACCGAATGGTGGGATGGTTGTGGAGTCATGTGTTTGGTCGTTGAAGTTGTCGTCAAGGTTTTTGATCTTCAGGTGGAAGTAGGATCCGAGCTTGTCGCAGAGGTCCTGGGAAGGGGTGATGTCCATGGCTACGCTGGGGGGTTTGGTGAATTCCTGGATGACGCTGAAGGGTTCCTTGGAGTTGCTGGAGTAGGCGAGGATTTTGTTGTGGATGAAGGTTCTTTTGGTGGTTTTGATGTGTTAGTGGTATTCCGTCATGGCATTCTTGTAGGTGCTGTGGTTTTCAGGTGTCTTGTTGTTTCTCCTGTTCTTCTCCAGGTGTCTGCATGTGTGCCTGGCTTCTTGGAGGTTGGTGTTGAACCAGGCGGATTTCCTGGGGCGTTGTCTGTCGGAGTTGCGTAGCGGGGCGAGTTTGTCTGCACAGTTGGTGTTCCATGTGTGGAATTCCCTGGCTGCGAGGTTGGTGTCAGTTGCAGAGGTGGGGGTGTTGTGGTTGAGGGTGGAGTTGCGCTGCTCCTCCGTGACTCTGCTCCAGTTCCTTCGGGGGTGTGCGGAGGAGATTTGAGCAGCTTGGGTTTGTTGAAGCGGAAGTGTACAAAGTGGTGGTCATTTCACGGGGGTTGCGTGGTGTGGCTGAAGTGGACGCTGTTTCCTCCTGTGAAAATTTGGTCGAGGGTGTGTCCTGCCTTGTGGGTCGGTGTGGTGACGATGAGTTGTTTCAGTCCAATGTTGGCGAGGTTCTCTCGTAGGGTGGTGGAGTTGGGGTGGTGGGGTTGTCGAGGTGCAAGTTCAGGTCACCGATGACTATGTAGTCGATGGAGGCGAGGACGTGGGGTGCGATGAGGTCGGTGATGGAGTCAGCGAAGAGGGGCCGGTGGATCTGTAGGCAAGGGAGCCGTGGAGTGTGGAGTTGGGGCTGGTCTGGACCTGGAAGTGCAGGTGTACGGCGGCGGGGAAGAAGTCGCTGGAGGTGGACAGGCGGAGAGAGTTTTTGTGTGTGATGGTGATGCCTCCTCCTGGGTGGTTAGGGTGGTCCTTCCTCTGGATCTTGTATCCGTCAGGGATGGCAATGGCGGCGTTGGTCCGAATTTCTGTAAATAAGGCGACGTCGGATGAGAGGGTGTCCAGGAAGTTCCAGATCTCCACGGCGTTTCTGTGTAAGGAGCGCACGTTGAGGAGGATACATCTTAGGGTGTCAGCGGGGTTGGCGGCCGGATCGGTGGTGAAGGTCTGGTGGCAGGAGAACTGACCGTGGGTCGTGTTCGGCTTGACCTGCTGGCAGTTGTTGTTTCTTCCGGGGTTGAGTGCAAGGAGGGTGGCTGAGTCGTAGCGGTAGATGGAAGGAGATCCAGGGTCCCTGGCGCTGGTCGCGGTTGGGCATAGACAGGCTTGCTTTTGGCGCGCCTGCGGCGCGTCCGCAGCGACCGCCATTAAATAGGAAGGGGGAGGGACGTACAGCTGGGAGGCAGGCGCGGGAACCGGCAAGGGGGAGGGGCCGCATGGGCACCGGGAACAGGCAACTGAACCTGAGGGAAACGGGCAACAGAATCAAAAGAAGCAAAATAAATCAAAAGTGACAAGCAACAGGCAATAAGCGGCAAAGCAGACAGAGAGAAACCAAAACAAACCAGGCAACAATAAAACAGGCGATTGGGAACAAGCTTAAGGCAGTGCGAGGTGCACGCGATGAACGGCACAGAGCACAGCGGCCTTGAACACTAGGTGGAGGCGAGCGGGGTCTGCGGCGCGGCACAGCAGAGCTGCTGGGGAAGAGCAGATCTCAGACCCAAGGTTTGTGGTTGTTGGTTGAGAAAGGTTCAGCCAATTACTATTACAATCAGTAACAGGCTCCATTCATTCGATTGAGAGTGTGGGATAGTCAGCAGTTCTAGCTGCAGTTGCAAAAGATCCCTGTGCTGCTGTTGTAGTGGGGTGCTGTTGATGACATTTATTGTTACTGCTTCTGTAGTTAGTTTATGAGTGAGGGGGGTCTGGAGAGGAGGCTATTGTTAAAATACATCTGCAAGGAGATTGTTTTTATGGCGACTATGATACACTTTATTTTGCTGTGCGCCTTTTATTTGGGCCTAATAAAATATGATGTTCTCTTCTCTGTGTTTCATTTTAAACTTTAAAAAAAAATGGGAAAAGGCCAATATAAGAAGTCCAACAATTTGAATACCTATCCAGTATAATGGTATAAACGAGGAACTGGGAGACCTTGGGAACTAATTCTAAAAAACAATACTATATATTAGATCAGTCAAACAAGCTAATATGCTTCACGATACAATAGTTCGCTCAATTTGAAATCTGTAACATACTCTTACATAGAGCAGTGTAGCTCAACAAATATGGAAAAATTGCAAATAGCTGCTTGTAAGCTTAGAATCATCTAAAATACAAACGATAATCTGACAGAGCACAAAGTATGAAAAACAAGGCTGAAAAAATAAAGGGACCCTATATTATTAATTTAACCTTTACCAAAACTTGCACATTGTACATTCAGGACCAATTATTTAAAAAATATTTTTAAAAACATACATAAACCTTAGAAAGGGATAAAACCATCCCTAAAAAAACCATTTTGTGGCCAAAAATATCTAATGCGATGAATGCCTTCAAGACCTGTAAAATACCGAGTTACGATATAAATAGGTTGCCACAAATCTCCCGAACTTGTTTGACAGGTTGGCAAACAAATATCTTTAGAAGGAACTACAACTAAGCTTAATTAAAGCCGAAGACACAGAATTTACTACCAACTACTGGTCAATCTCTTTACATAATAACGAGCATTAGACACAAATATTAGCCTAGTTAATTCCCTGTAGCACCAGCACAGACACTGAACAAATCCCTCTATAAAGCCTCATCTTTCATTAGACTTTGGAGTGATTTGCAGATATGTGTCACTTGCTTATTCTACTTTGATGCAATCCCAAAGCAATGGTTACAATTAACACCACCAATTGCTTTTTTCCCCTTACTCAAAGAACAATAGAAGGGTGGCCTCTATTATTACTTCTATTTTTAATCAAGCAACAGCCATTTTTAACATTTTTTATTGAAACCGTGAAGAACATGATACGGGAGTGACAGGAGAAATCATATGCAGAAAGATAACAGATGTAGCACTCGAACAAGAGGAATGTACAAGAACTGGAATAAAATGCCACAATACTCTAGGAGGATTTAAATTGTTTGAGGAGAAGATCAAATTTAGTCCAGAGCTTAAAAATATTCACTGGGAGGTTTGTATTATGCATTACTAGGTTTTCCCAGCAGCGTGCATGGCTGGGAGTTTGAGATTTTCAGATGATATATAATTGTTTTCGAGGCAACTACTAAGATCTGGTCAAAAGTATGCAGGACAATGATGTTTATACTTGTCAAAGCTAGTTCATAAGCAGGAAGATGTTAAGTTTATGCGAAGATTCATATACTGAGGAGTTTAGTGTGTACTTACTGCTAAATTGGGTGGATTATAGTACATTTAAACATGTGCAAAAGGTCCCCGTTCTCCGATTAACAAAGCCAGCACTTATCTGACTCTATTTTGAAAAGCCTGCAATGGGGGTCAAGGATCTGATGAAAAAGGACCCAGGTAGGGAGGGAGGTTATGGGAGATGCTTCGGAGGATGGGTACCCCTCCCACCCCGATCTCCTGCATTGATACAGCTGCGACATGAGGGGAATTATGCACGAGTAAGATATGGAGCTAAGGGAGAATTAACCAAGGCCTTCCCTACAAAAATCAAGACATGCGTCAGGGGTGTGTCCTTGCCCCAACCCTATTCCTCCTATATATTAACAACTGCATCTCCTACCTATTAAACTGTGCTAAGGACTCCCCAACTCTAGCAGGGGAAGAATATACCCGCACTACTTTTTTGCCAACAACACTTTAGCCTTGACCAAAGCTACGAGGGGCTTTCAAAAATTGACTGATAGCTTCAACCGATTATACAAAGATTTTGATCTCGAAATTAATACGTCCAAGACCAAATATATGATTTACACCAAGAGAGGCAGAGTGAGAGGGGTCATTAAGGTGGGCTATGGAACACTGGAAAGGGTCCAGCAGTTTGATTATTGAGGTATCAGGCTGCATAAACACCGGTTCCTGGGACCCGCAGATTACCAATAGCATTTTAATCATGATACATCCAGCTGCAGCCATACACAAAGTTGCCAAAAAAGCACCCTGGACCCCTGCCCATCCAGCAATTGAAATTTAAAAGTACAAGCAAGGGTGGCAGCGCTATAAGGGGTGGAACTATGAGGCCACCGCAAAACAAATGTCTTGAGCACAGCAGAAATCAACTTGCTTAGGCGCCTTCTGGACTTAGGGAAAGGCACACCATTGGTCCCTCTTTGCCTTCACTTGGGGATCAATGAGATATTGGTGCATATTGCGTTGAGAACCTTACTGTTCTGGGTTCGTATTTGGAGTACCCATGAATCATGTCATCTTAGGAAGGGCCTGCAAGAAGTTATTGGGTCCCACGCGGAGGGGAAGGTCCGATGGCTGGGGTTGCTTAAAAATACCTGTATAGAGCTGGAGCTAGAGAAATTTTGGTCCGAGCCCTAAGACACCTTTAAAGTTACAAAACGGGCCCAGGAGAAAGTTATTAGCAGTAGGGACTGTTCACCCACGCTAGGCTGCCTAACAAGTGTTTCTTTCTCCATAAATCCGTAACCAAGGCAGAGAAATTCCTGGATTTTATCTACCCGGTCCCTCTTTCTTAAATGTATTTATGGGTCCCTCCTAGTAGCTAGTTTCACTGCTAACTGGGGAAAGCAGAAACAGGGACCATTGTTTCTACTGTCCAAGAAAGCGACGAGCAACAGTTGTTTTTCTGCCCACTCTATGCCAAACCCAGAAACAAAATGGATTGCCAAGTGTGTAAATCACTCAACTTACAAATCTGAGTTGAAGCTCTTAGAATATGTAAAAGCGACTCTGCCTCGTTTGTGGTTGTTTCAAAGTTTTTGTATACAACCTGGGCAATTAGAACCAAAGCACTAGGGCTAATATAAGCAGTCACGCCCCAAATGATATATGCATGTTTTTAGAACTTATGATGCTTTTAACTTAGTTATTATGTACTATGTGCTATTACAATAATTTTTGGGTGTTCAATTGTTCTTAACGTTTTTATAGTGTTTGAATATAATTTGGTAAATGTATCTTTGATGATGAGACTGATGTCTCGAACTATCAATAAAATGAAAAAGGGCTCAGGCAGGGGAAATAATTTTAAGCAAGGGAGACAATTTGACACAAAGGCTGTGCCAAATCTTTTTCCATTGTGTCCCATGTCCTTGTTTACATCCTGTGTTGTTTTATTTAATAAAGAACTATCAACCTAGTATAGATATTTAGAAGCTGTATGGCCTTCCAGATCTGCTCATATGACAGTGGATGAGGGGGGTCCAACACACCCTTCCTTTGAGTCCGAGTATGATACTTAATTCATATCTCAGGACCCAAACATCCCTATGTGCAGCTCAACAAAACAAAGATCTCAGAGTGAAAGAGAAAGGGAGTTTCCAAAGGAAATTGACAGTTTATTACAATAACATATGTTTCCTTTCCAATTACAAAGTTATCAAATTGGATAGGCCTGACAATTATGTCATCTTATGCACAGGTCCTTGGGTACACAATAAACCAATGCAACTCTGAAGTGATGCCATGAATGGTCAGTTTTCAAACATTATTCAAAACATGGAAATTAAACATCGGAAAAACTATTCCACATTTGACATAATGTTATCACCATACTAAATGTTCTCAAAGCAATAACTGCAAAGTGGATAGTGAAAACACATTATATGGTGGAGAAGAGGGGAAACATCATGATTGACCCTTTATTTACCTATAAATGTGTTATGTCCTCTCCTACTGTCTCAAAAATTAATATGGTATGGTGACTGTGCTAAGAATGCATAAGATAAAATAAATGGCTGAAGTTAGAACAAACGCTGATCCAAACATGTAGCTTAGCAGACAGCATCACTTCACGGATTACCCTTTTTAGTGAAATCTTGAACAATACTTGGGAAACAATTATTTATCATGGATAAAGGTGTGAAAATAAACACAGGCAACAGTATGGGCCTGCCAATCTGAGGAAACCAAACAATCAGAAGAAGAGGTAAACAAACGCAATAGGTAAGCCAGCTACGTGGGCAAATGCTCATTAAAATGTGCTTCCTCACCCACCAACCATAAAGAGCTCTTTTTGTTTGCTAAACTTCTACATCTCAAGGGCTAAACAATATGAACCTTTTCAATACCAACAAATAAAGGAGAAATTTACAAACGGCAGATACATTCACGCATGCTCACAATCCTGCAATCACTAAAACATGGAAACCAAACTGTCCGGCAAGTTCCATTGACTACAATATATGTGAGAGACAGGGGCAAGAAACTTGTATAAAACAATGAGGCTGAAGTTAGCTCCTTACTTTGCCAGCATCTTATTCACTGGTGAAAGTTAGCATCTTATTAGATCAGCATCGTTTGCCCTGGTGGAAGTTAGCATCTTATTCGGCTGGCATTTTATTTGCAGGCAACATCTTATATAAAATACTACCGTAAATAATTCAGCTTACTCCATTTTATCAGACTTTGCAGTGCCATTCTATGAATATGTTATATGTCACAAGAGAAAGAGGTATGCAGTTCCTGTTGAGGAGGGGGAAAGGAAGGGGAAAGAATGCTGGGTCGGTCTACACCCACACCCTTAGGTGGAGACTGGGTGTCTCACAATTTAGGAAATGGGGCCCTCACACACCCAGTTGGGTGTCATGCTTTATCATAGGGCTTGCTTCTCGTCAGGCCAGTGCTGCAATGCCTGACGGGCACCCTATGAGGGGCTCTTTGTCAGAGATGATCTTCCCAAAGCCGTTTGGTGAAGGGCGGATGTGGGGCCTCGTAGTGTAGATGTGGGTACAGTGTGAGGTAAAGTGGTGTGTGAAAAGATCAAATGAGGCGCAGTTGTACACCAAAATGAATTTAATCTGCAAGCCCACTGGTCTCAATTAAAAACATCTAAGGTGTCACCGCTGATATAATGGTCAGAGGTGGCTAACTATGAGTGGTCGACATGTTTCTCGCCTTGTGTGTAGAAAATCACATGGCAATTCTTCAGGTTCAAAAAGTCTATACCATCTTACACAATGGTTGGTTACTGTAGGTGAACCAAGCACTCTGAAACCTCTCAATGAGGTACCTTTTATGTACAAAATGGACCGACCTATTCAGATAAAAACATAAGGACACAGTAACAGAAAACAGAATTAGCAAGATCATGAAAAACTGAACAAAACAGCAAGGGTGGTTAGTGCAACTCAAAAGAGTGTAGCCGGGTAGAAACAAATGAGGCTAGAACGTGACAATATGTCAGGGTATTCAGGTGAGTGAGGTGGTAACCAACCACCGTCAAATAAATGAAGCCAGAGACTCACCTAATTGGGTTACGGTCAGGCTCCATCGAGAAATCAGGCAGAGGATGAACGTTACAGAGTTAACATCCTGCCGGTTTAACGTTACATTAACATAATGCCACAGTTAACGTTAGACAGAAATGGTGCCAAAGTTGGTGAGAGCAATATAAAAGTCAATAAATTGGCCGAATGCCGATTGGGCGTGTGGCAGGGCCCCACAAGGGGCGGAAATTCTCAGAGTTCAACCGGGAACCAGTGCCGGGAACCTACCACTCATTCAGCCTGCTCGGAAGAGTGAGGGGGTTTGAACTGTTCTGGTTTTAATATCTGATGAGTAGCTGGTCCCCGCCAAGCGTCAGAGGCCGTTTGGTCGTGCGTGCTTAACAGCACGTCAACACGCGCGCATATGGCTGGCGCGCGTAGGACGGGGTGTCAGCCATTTTGGGTGTGGAGAAAAAAGCATATAGCCATAACGTGGCCTGCTACAGTGTAGGGAACAGGGGAGGCAATGGGCTGATGGGTGTGTTATAATGCACATCCGAGGTTACTGCCCAAACAGTGTAGCAGAAAAAATGAGTATTGCGGGAGTGTGCAGGCTGATTCCTGTATTGCAACTAAAACAGATTAACACATGCCATAGAAGAGATTCCTAATCTGATTTCACTGCTCAGTTACAGTAGCAGGGTCAATGGGTGTGTCATAATGCACATCCGAGAATACTGTTCCAACACTGTGGCAGGAAAGATGAGTGGGGCAAAGGTGTGCAGGTTATATCCTATATTCCGACGCGCAGTGCCGTAATTCAGACAACTTAACACATGCTATAAAAGTGATGCCTGTTACGATTTCACTGCTCGGTCACAGTAGCAGGGTGGTAAATACTGCGGGAGTGTGCAGGCAGTGTCCTATGTTGTGGCACGCAATGTAGCAGCACAGAGAAATCAGCATCTGGCCAAAGTGTTAGCAAAGAAAAACTGGAGGGATGCAGAAGATATGAAGGGATGTTGGTAACGTGGTCCCTGTATTAGCTCTACACGTATTACAACACATACCCCTATTACGTCTATTACGATTCAGTCTGACACAAGCAACCATTCCACCAAAACATGGGACAACTTTGCCACCCAGAAAATTCATATTCATCATAAGATACGGAGAACTTTACAAAACCTGTATGCAAATTGTCTGAGCTGCTCATATTTTGTGGCATCATATCGGTCACCCTGACCTAAATGCATCCCTAAGCAGTTATCTCTGAATAGGTAATCAAGCTTCCTACAGGAAATTCCCATTCGGTAATAAATATTTTAAATACACCACATCCCACTACAAGCTCCATAGGGACTTAGACAGAGCCAAGCAATGTTTCCACCTGAGCCCATTGTGTCATCCTAAAGCCAAAGCATTCATGTGGAGTTATAGACAAATAAATATTCATATTCCTGCCATCAAGATCAACTTGGCTCAGCAATTTTCATTTTGATTCTAATAAAGAGAGCACCCCCTACACAAGCTGTATGCAAATTGCCTGAGCCAAGTAAAATTTGCCAAACCTGGTGGCACCACACTGGTTGCCCTCACTGAATGACACAATTGCTTTAGGGAAGTTCCTGAAAGCAACACATGACTTTATAAAGGAGAAACTAAAAGAGGGATGATGATTTATAATGTCCTCCCAAAAGTGAGAATTTTATGGATGAGAATTTTAGGGATCTATATATCTTTTGTAAATTGTGATAAAATATATTGTGGTGCTTTTTTTTTGTTAAGTTATTACTATGAGGATTTTATACTGTGTATGGTTTTAAAGACTATGGTCTAAATAAACATTGTTATCTCTCTCTCTCTCTCTCTCTGAATGACACACACAACAGCCACTCCCAATCGCACATATGCTCAAATTAATTTCCTCTTTTTAGACACAAGACTCAAGCACTCTCTCTTGGAGGCTGACCAACTCCCCCATACTCTTTCAGATCGCTCTTCATTGAGATCGACCCTCACCCAGGCACTCCAGGAACTCCTGGCGGGTGAACGACTCCCTCCTCTGGGATCTGGTGGTCCTAGCTGAGGTTCGGGAGAAACTCACAGAGTGCCTGATTCACAAAGGTAAAATGAGACAAAAGTCTAACTTTACGACTTGCGGTATTCACACACGGTATTTACTATTTGTAAATGCCCTTTGTGAATACCGAAAGTCGCAAAGTTCACCTTTTGGTATTCACAAAGAGGATTTACGAGTAGGAAATATCCTTTGTGAATACCAAAAGTTGTAAACTTAGACTTTTGTCTCAATTTACCTTTGTGAATCAGGCCCAGAATATCTAAACTCAGTGATACAAGGGAAATGGACAAACAAGCGGTATGGGATGCTCTTAAGGTGGTTATCTGGGGAACTGCAGGAAACTGCATGTCTCAAACTCTTGCGGGTGCTCACTGGGACCCACCTGTCTATGGAGTTGGCAGACCTTGAACAGCAGCACAAGGGCATTCCCTCCAATAAACTGTAGTGAACGGTGCTTGCAGTAAGAGGTCAACTCCACATTCTAATTGGATAGGGCCAATAACATCCTCACCAGACTGGGGGAATGATTAAATGAGGTGGGGGCAACAAAATAAGCACCAAGTTAGTGTACAACTATAGACATACCAGACACATAGACTCAATGGGGGGAATCAATGACAGCAAGGGCACCACACATACTGCCACTGAAGGTAAACGAAGGCCTTCCATTCCTTCTACCAGTACAAGCACGAGGCCCGTCACACTCCTGCAGCATTTAGATTTCACCCCTCTCCCTCACCTCTCTGCTAAGTCTGTAGCAGAACTCGATGGACCTATTACTGATATTGAGGTACTGGTGGGCCATTAACCCAATTAAATCCACTAAAGCCCAGGAGGGGATGGGATTACCACACTATTCTACAAGAGATTTACTCTTCACCTTCTTCCCATCCTAACAGCTCTTATAATGACTTAACCACCATTGAGGTGCCATCCTTAGCCTGACTGAGGCCTCCACTGCACTGATCCCTAAACCAGGCAAGAATTCAGCACATTGCCCTGGCTATCATCCAATCTCCTTACGTAATTTCGATCTCAAGCTACTAGCTGTGCTACTGGACAATAGATTAGACAGGCTTCTACCTGACTTGATTCATTCAAATTAGGGCAGCCTCATTTGTGGCATGGAGGAATCCTTACCTTTCCTGGGTAGGGGCACATATCTGAACTCAAAATGACCTTACTGCCTCACATTCTGTATTTATTCCAAGCCATGACCCTCCCTCTTAGGAGAGAAGGCATCTCCCCCCCACCGACGATTTCTATTAAATAAATGGGCAGGTGGCCAATCAGGAATTGCTGCAAAAATATGCATGCAGCATACCAGGGAGCGTGGGCTGGGGGAGTTTTCAAATCTCACTCTCTACTAACAAGCCTCACCATTACGCTACTTGATTGAACAGCTGCAAGGAGATACAGATAAGCACTGTTGCTTGAACATGAAACACCTTGAAAAAACAAGAGACAAGAGGACTTTGGCAAAATAGGAACAGTTCGTTTAATTAAACAATGTGGCCAGGAGAACAGGTACAGGCAAATGGTCTGAGGACTGTCTCAACTTATAATCGATCTGATATGGGTTTTTATACAATTCATTGAATGCCATAAAACAGTTCCAGCAATCCTTTTTGGTAATGAATGTGAACCGCTGTCTTTGGAGCCATAAATTAATGTATTCGATGAGGAATCCATGTGGGCCTCGACCTTGCGTGGACACAATGTGGCCAGTGGGTAACAAGTCCAGATGTCCGGCATGGGGAGTGCGTGATCACTGCATGTACTTTGTGTGCTATGTTGGGATTGGCTATGTGTTCCTAACTTCATGTGGCATCTGACTTTATGGTCTGGTCATGTGTGCTTTATTGGGGCCAATCTCCCTAGACCATTGCGGTGTCGCTGCGCCTATCTGTGGGATTGATCTGGGGTTTCCTGTTTGTGCGTTTGTCTGCCAACTATGTACCACCCCACATGTGACCTGTCAATCAGTGCTTTCGGGCCTGGGTCTCAGCGCCTGCCTGATTACATATTTATGAGTCAGGGTTGACATGGAAATCATAACGGGCAAATTTGTCAAGAAAGATGAGATTTTTATTTTTTATTGTATAAATTGGTTTATTGGTTTTTAACATCATACATAGCAGATTGGCATAGTACAGTCATAATAGAGAGATACGTGTTCGCAAGATGAGATTTTGTTTTTATACATGAATTTATAGTTATTCATATTGACATCGACTTTCTCAATATTAACAAGTGAGGCTATATTGACTAAAATCAAGCCTTTTGACCTATCAGTTAAGTATGCATGGTCGGCTATTGTACATCTCTCCCATTACTCAAGCTACACTTGCTGTGTGGGGCTCGGCTGCGTGCAAAAAAAACCTCACTTCTTTCCCCTCCCCATTCATGCCCATTGTAGATAATACAGACTGCACACCTGGAATGCCTACTCGTGACTAATACAGACTGCACACCTGGAATGCCTACTCGTGACTTTCAAGTCTGAAGATCTACGGCTGTGTCTGGCATCTAAATTCCTATGCAGATGGTGCTCTGTAGTCTTACGAGGATATCAAGCACGACTAGAGGATCCCTGGGTCTGAACGATTCCAATACTTCCACAATGGGCATTGGGTTGCACAATATCAAAAAAGGACCGGCACCACTTTGACTCTCATATCCTTTAAAAAATTCCTCCAATGCCTTATGTTGACAAAATGCTTGGTCTCCCAAATCTACGACATTCTCAATTCCCCAACCCCCACATGAAAATAGTCCTTCTAAACGCAATGGTAAAAAGATCTCAATATCTCACTGGATCCCAAACAATGGCACAAGATTTTACTCCACACCAATAACTTTGCACGTCATGCTCAAGGCAGGGAGATCGTGTCTAAACTACTATTTTGCTAGCACCTTCCTCCAGCCGGATTCATGTCATTGATCCCACTTGCTCTGATGCTGGCTGGCGGATTTGCAGGGACTCTGGCTTCCTCATACACATCACATGGTCTTGTTCTCTTTTGGGGTGTTTCTTGGATAAAGCAGTTCTTGTCATTTCTCAAATCCAAGGTCAAGAGATTGATAAACTTCCTGAGCTGGCTCTGCTTAGAAGGCCATCGGAGTGTTTCTATCCTCTATCCACTCCACAGCTGGCAAATTCATCTCTCACCTTCTGTTGGTGGCTAAACACCCATCCTTTCCTTATGGGAAAATCCATTAGACCAACTTACAGACTTGAGCTCCATATAGTTTGATATCTCTTGGGGCATTAAAAGCTGAGGTATGACCTCTAAGATAAATCCTCCCACCCGGTTATCTCCTATCTGACGCAGTGTCAGACCTGCACCCAAATGCTGCGAGATCTGGGTCTGCTTGGCTCTTCATTGCACACACGATTTGGCCCCCTGAGCCCTAAGAAAACTGATAAGTAACAGTGGGTATGGCCCGATATGGGAGTGGGGTGGATTTAGGGGGTGTATGCAGGACTTGTTAAGTGGTTCCTGCGCCCACCGACAGTTAGTTAATTGACCAAAGAAAAATGGAAACAGGTGAAAACAGAGAATACGCGTGGACATCATTAAAATGTAATCCAGCCATAGGAATGTTTTAAACATCCTAAATCTGTCTAGGTAGGCCGTTAACCTCTAGAGAGTCTGCCTCCTATGGTGTTACATTACTGCCTGTTGGAGCTGTTTCTAATGGGTGTTGGAGAACAGATTATAGTGACCTTTCCTGTGGTGTAATCTAGGAAGACCCAACTGTGGGTGTAATCTTGGTAACCACTGCTACCTTTGGTACTGCACTAGTTGGAGATAAGCTTAGAAAGGCTTTCCTGGGTGGCATTACCAAGCATAAAATGCTGAATACTGGAATTCGACAATACTCTGAAAAGATTACACAAACAGTATGGGTCTTGCTTAAATAGAGATATGGGAGATAGACGTAACTAAACATTACAATGATGTCAAGATGTGAACAGAGGTCCCAAAGGGAGCGAGGTTTTTGTCTGCTTTAATGAAAGCAAGGAGGATGTCTCATCAGCATTAGGTATAAAATTCCGGACTTAGCTGAGCAGGGGCCTGAAACACGAGCAGAAATGTCTTATCTATGAACATGGAGAAAACGGAAGTGCAAGTGTTTTCTATTCAGGACACAGTTAATGTGCCTAGGAAATTCCTTTTCTGGTACTGAACGATAGGAAAAAAGGAGGTTTAGAGCAAACAGAACCCCTTAACCCCACCCTGCCTCAACCAGCCTTATTACATAGGCTGATGTAGTGTCTGGACACCACTGAAATGCCTCATTGAAAGAAGTACTCATAGCTGCCAAGTTTTCCGATTGCTAATGTGTGACAATTTCATGGCTTCAGCGTAGTTGTGAGTGACATTCTGCCAAATGTGAAAGCTCTTTCTCGCAAGTAAAACGAAGGAATTAAGGGAAAGGAAAGAGCTTTTTTTTTTAATTCAGATCATTTTTATTAAGAGTTTCAAAAATGAGGAGCAAAGTACATATAAAATTACAACAGAAGGAAATTAAACATAGTTCCGTTCAAGGACATGCTTCTTAGTGGGATGTATAAAATTAAAGTAAAGGGTGACGGACGCATGTGAAATAGTATACTTAAGACGCAGGTTATTGCAACGTGCATAACATTTGACATCGTGACACTGGAAGCATCCTAATACATAATGAAACATCAATTCAATGATACCTTGATACATTGACCACATAAATTGTACCTATGGACATGTTGAAGCATCACTATACCTATAGAAACATCAATTCGAGTGATAGCTTGATACAATGAATACATGTATTGTACCTATCGTCATGTTAAGGCATCTTGTTACATATTGATACAACAGTTAACATCTACCTATATAATCCATCAAGAAACAGGTATAGGTTTTAAATCAGACATGATAGGAATGGCTCCTTTACTTAAATGGATAGGTATTTGAATAAATCCGGAGCTTGAGATGAACCGCAAAATTATTCGCGACTGTTTAGCTCTTGATCTAGCAAGTAGTATCCCCTGGCTAAGCTACATAAAAAAGACTGCATCTTACTTGGGGAGACCAGAGCTATTTAGCTCCCCAGAGAAGCTCCTAAAGGCGGATATGCTCTGTATTAAAAGCACAAACCTGTAATTATCACAAATGGATAGAGAGGCCAGGGAATTAAGTAAACTTCTTGTGCGGGCACACCAGCTGTTATCCATATCACAAACGATTGAGCCATATTTAAATATGGTTACCAATCAGCATCATCGTATCCTTTCATTTGAGATTCAGATTGAATCAATTACATCTGCTCCTTGCTGAACCAATGGGATGGAAAAAGCCGGAGGACCTGAATGTATGTACCTGTGATAATTTTTCTATTCAGGACTCAATGCATTTTGTCTTATTTTGTGAGCATTTTTAGCACATCCGAAACCGGTTCATTTTACCGATTTTAAAAGGCAAAGGTTTCATACAGGCTAGACCTGCTTTTATATGTTTGCAAATGTTGACCAATGTTTGGGAAATATTTAACAAAGCTAGCTTTTTGACCGCAGCTGTCAGAAAAAGGAGAAAGGGAAGAACCGTCAACAATTAGTATTTTTTAAATTTAATGAAATACTTCTGTGGTGTATATTGATGATCCAGATTTTATTATCTGTATTTTGTGATGAAAGTGATTTTGTAACATTTAAAAAAAATAATGTGTTTTACTGTGTTTTTAATGTAGTATGCTTTTATGGTTTTAATTAACCGAATAAAGTGAATTTGACTGACTGATATAACAGTTAGGTAGATACATCTAATTCAGGTTATAAAGCATGTCATAGTCAATACTATAACAAATAACTAAAAGGAAAAGGATAAGAAAACACAAAGTGGAAGATATAATGGAAGAAAACTTGTCAGCATTGATTGGGTTATATAATCTGACCCACCTAAAGGATATGTCCTACTGAAAGTAGTCTACTTATTGAGTAGTTAACATTAGGACCAACCCGACCCCAGAAGTAAACTATAGATATACGGCCATTCAGAAACTCCAGAGATATGAGTACCAGCCCACATCTAGCTAAATCAACATTATCCCTCACTAACCACAGAGCCTTTAGCTCAGAATCAAGCCCCAACACCGGTCCCAACCCTCTAGTAGAAACAGTCATTAGGTTGGAGGCAACTGTCTCTGACCAGGATAACTGTATCACAGGACCAACACTAAGACACGCAAAACAGCAGCAAGATATAAGGAAATAGTCTTAGAAAAGCCTTACAGTAGCCCCTGTCCCCCAGAGACAATTTATGCTAGGATACCAACAGGATCACCCAATACAACCTCCTATCATTCCTCAACCTAGAATGGAGTCTGAAAATCTCAGTGCCCCTCACCCTAAAACTGGAGCTCGATAATCTCAGCTCGCAATCCATCAAGACTTATAAAGCCATGAAATTCACCTTCAGAGATATGAATAACCTTCTACTCTTATCAGAAAAATATCTATCAAAATTGGAGCTCCTACAGAAATCCATTCACGAAACCCAGAATAAACTAAAATCTATCCCAATGGTAGCGACAAACAGACTATCCCGTCCTCGTAATCAACTCAGTTATCTGACAAGCAATGAGATAACAAACCCTTTTGCTATTCTACGAACCAGCCCCCATTCCTACGACTAAGTTAGATGAACACAATATCCAATCAGTTCCAACCAATGCATGCAGAACTGCAAAAACCAGCAATAGAATGCTACATTTAAACAACCTAAAAAATTTGATAATGATTCCCGAAAAGCTAGACTCGTCAACGATCAAACCCCAGAAACACATTCGGCGTTTACTACTAAACTGTCGGTCAGCAAAGAAACATGGCGCAGACATAGCCGACCTCATATTAAGCAAGGAAATAGACGTAACTATGCAATCAGAATCATGGCTATCTGTCTCTTCTTCCCCATGCCTAGATCTATTAGTCCCCCCGAACTATTGCATTATGAGATTAGACAGGCCAATCAAAAAGGGAGGTGGCATCGCCTGTATACATAGATCTGACATTGCCATTTCGAAAATAAAATATGACCCCTTAGAGTCAAGTGAATATCTCGGCATGTCCTTAAGATCCTCTGAGTATCAAATTTGTAAACTCCACACATTTTACCACCCCCTGGAAAAAATACCAGGTTCATAGACAAGCTGATAGAAATCATCACAGCTAACTCTACTCCTCATTCCAACGACATTTTCTTAGGCGACTTCAACCTTCACTGGGAAGATCATACTGACAATCAGATCAATCTACTCAAAGCCTTCCTTGTAGATCAATCGCTGGACCAAGAATGTCATCTACCAACACACTCCAAAGGCTCTACCTTAGACTGTATCATAGCTAAAGAAAAGGCTATCGAAAAAATTGAAATCATTCCCTGCGATTGGTTTGATCATCATATCATTACCTTCCAAATACCCTTCATAAAAACAAAAACTTATTCACAATCAAAAAAAACCATAAAATGGACTTGTGACGCTAGAGGGCTCAATATGGATAACGTCGCACCACGCTGTGAGTCAGAATTGCAAACTCCTAATAACATGGTTGACGTCAGTGACCTCATGGAGTTTTACAACAATACAATATTGAGTATTATTGATGACATAGCCCCGTTAAAATTCAAAAGGATCTGGTAAAGCGCTCTGATACCTCCGGGTCTAGCCAGTGCTATATAAAACTTTTCAAATCATATCAAATCAATACTATCTTTTCTGAACGCTCAGACCTGTGCAACATGGCTAATGCCCGGTGGAGATGCTAGACAGCTATTGAGGAGATTGGCCCTGGTTTCCCCCTCGACCGTCACCTACCCATCCGGACATTGGACACAGTTCCTCCTCGTCTCCCTCCTACGAATTCTCGCAACATTGTTTTTGTTTAATGTACCCTACTTTGCTCTTGTAACTGATGTAACCTGAAACGCAACACTCCTAAATGTAAAGCGGTCTCATACCCTCTGGGGTCTAGTTCGCGCTATATAAAACTTTATAAAATAGAAAAAATGAAAATCCCTTACAAAGACAAAAACCCTTGGCTTAATGGTGCCCTCAATGAAGGAAGACGCTCACTCAGACTCACAGAGCAGAAATGGCAACAACACCCTTCCTCACCCCATTTAATCCAATTAAGACAGGCCAGAAAAGACTACAATAAAAGCATTCTAAACTCAAAAAAAGACTTCTTCAGGAAAGAATTGGATAACGCAAAAAATAGACAGAGGAAACTATTCAAGCTGCTAAAAGATCAATCTAATAAAACGGCCAAATCTGCACCAACTACTAAAAAATCGCATATAAGTAGTGAAGATTTCTCCTCCTTGTTCATAGCCAAAGCCAATTCGATGGAGGTGGAGCTCAAAAAAGCAGCTGAATGCCTTGGGATCACTAGGGGAACCACAGATGAGCATCAATATCAACCAGATCTGGAAACTCCTAAAAATAATGCTGGATGGTCAGAATTCAAGCCTGTCGGTGACCTAGACATTGCAAAGATTATATCGACCATTAAACCGAACAATCATTACAACGATCCACTACCTGCAAAGTGTTGGTCCACAATAAACCATCTGCTCATCCCCTCATGGACAAAGATCATTAACGCTTCATTGGCACAAGGCGCAATACCGGACTGCCTAAAAACAGAGCAAGTCACTCCAATCTTAAAAAACCTACAGAGAACCCCTCTGACCCTAACAATTTCAGACCAGTAACAAACATTCCCATGCTGGCCAAAGTCCTAGAAAAATGTGTGCAACAACAATTGAGCCAACATATCTTTGAATTCAATCTGTTGAATGAATTCCAATCAGGATTTAGACCAAACCATAGTACTGAAACAGCAATTCTGCACATTGTGGATGACTCTCTACTTGTCCTCGACCACAATGAAACATGTCTCTAATCCTGCTTGACCTCTCTTCGGCTTTCGACACAGTAATCAATGCTAAAATACTCGATCGCATGAAAAATAGGATCGGTTTAGAGGGTACAGTCCTAAAATGGTTTAGCTCGTTCCTAGAGAACAGATCGCAAAAATTCATAGTCAACCAAACATTATCAGCTTCATCCAGAAACGTGATTGGAGTTCCTCCAGGCTCAACACTATCCCCGGCGTTATTCAATCTGTACGTAGAGCCACTCACAGAAACCTTACAACGAGCTAACATCTCTTTCCACATGTACACAGATGACACACAGCTTTACATCAAGGTCACATCGACAGAAGAGATAGATATCATGAACCAGGCACTAACGAGAACCATCCATTGGCTAACCAATAATCACCTAAAGCTTAACCCACATAAAACCGAATTCCTGCTGATTTCCCCCTGGAAAAGCGCTACGAACATCCTAGAGTGGACCACTCTAATAACGGCACTAAGATGTACTCCGAGGATTGTTGATTCTACCAAATCCCTGGGAATTATACTAGACAAAAACCTGAACATCCTATCACATATCAACACGATGGCAAAAAATGCCCGGTTCCATTTAAGCTACCTCAGAAAACTGAAACCTTTCTTAAATAAGTAAGACCTTAAAACAGCAGTCCAGGCACTAGTCATATCAAGGATCGAGTACGGTTGCACAACTCTGGCTGGTCTTCCCAGGATCTAAACAGCCCCACTGAAAGCCTGCCTCAACGCGGCCACAGGACTTATAACTGGCTTCAAAAAATTCGACCACATCACCCCTCATCTGAAAGCGCTTAACAGGCTGCCTTACGAAGCAAGAGCACAACTAAAGATAGCATATATCACTCACAAAGCAATACACCATAAAATACCAGTGTACCTAGCCCAGAAAATCACACTATCAGGAGGATGCCGTGTCTCCCGGAGTCATGGAGATCTATTACTGAAACCGGTCCGGTTCCGTAAGAAAATAACTTATGACCGAGCTTTCTCTGGTGCAGCTCCTAGAATTTGGAATGCTCTCCCCCCCTAACATTAGTAGAATCTCGCCCATCTCTGCATTCAAAAAGGAAGACAAATCTTATTATACGAGTAAATATCTCTCATAATTCAGCAGACTCGCCATTATCATTGATCCCCCATGATCATACACATGCTACCTCTCATTAAACATTAACCTCTTTATGGTCTTGTATATATGTATATTATGCTTTAATGTTTTTCTCAAAATCAATGTAGAACTACTGATGACTTGGTAACATAACTGTTCTTTTTTTCTTTTTTTTTACATTTTATTGCATTAAACAAAATATCTGTCTGTACATTCTTTACATGTAAAAGAACAGGTAGATAGCATCTCATCATCATCAGTATAAATAGTAACGTACAGGTTATACAGCTTTGCCCTTCATGTCTCCTTGTCCAAGCCATGATCCACAACAGGGGGAGTTCAGATGTGGCCTCTATAGGAACATAACTGTTCTTGATATGCAAATGTAAAGCGCTCTGATACCCTACTCAAGGTTATGTTCGCGCTATATAAAACACCAAATAAATAAATAAAATAAATAAATTCAGGGCGGATCGTAACTGAAGGAAATTGAGTCCAGTAAATCCCACATCTTTCTATTTGGTGAACACCATGGCGATAATTGTAGAGATACATTATCAGCTCCTCTAAGAAAGGAAAGCCATTCTTGCCACATCCTAAAGGTGACTGTCTTAGCATTTTTCCAGTTATTAAGAATTAGTTTACGGCAAGTATAAGCATTAAGTCAAAGAGACAGCGGTCAACCTAGTTGTGCAGTTGAGGATCTAGATGACCTAGAAGGATATCGGAGAATTCTATAGAGGGCTCAATATTGAAAGTTTTTTTATACAGTTAAAATGTTGTCCCAGGAGTTTTGTATAACGGGGCAATGCTGGAGCATATGGCTCAAATCGCCTTCATGAAGTTGGCAATTTTAGCAAATCGGGCACTGTGAGAGATAGAGTTTAAAAATTCTAGATTGCTTCCAGTATGTTCTATTAATGAGCATGTATTTTGACTGTGCAAGTGACAGTGAGATCTTGTTTGAGAAGGGTGTTTTGTGTGTACTTTTCCAATCAAATGGTATATTTTTGGAATTTGGTTCCGATTCTCATTTCAGCTTGTTGCGGGAGTGTGATTTACTTGAGCTGGGGAGTAGTAATTTATATATCTTAGATACTATATGTCCAGATTTTAAGAGCAGGCCGCTCAACGTGAGAATCGATAGATGCAAGGGAAGTAATGAGAGTTTCGTTAATTGAGCCTTTATTTAAAAAACGTATAGAAGTCCAGGGGGTCTAAACTAAAACGTGCTTGCAGACTAGAAAAAGGTTGTGTGTCTTTATCCTCAAAGAGGTCTTTCACTAAACTGATACAATGAATCAACCATTTTTGCCAGTATGTCATTTGTCCATCTATTTTCAGAGTGGGGATATACCATAGAGAGGTCAGGTTAGACTTTTTGATTTTTATCTGCGTGTGGTATGTGAGTAGTGTTCATTGTTAAGATTGCAGGGAGTGGGATGCTATTTAGAAGTGATTTCTCTATATTCACTCAAATTGGCATATGATCTAGATCATCAGAGAACCAAAAGAATCCTTGTTTACAGAGGTATGCCGTTTGATAAATCCAGAAGTTGGGAAGTCCTAAACCACCATTCACTTTGGCTAATTGAAGTTTTTAAAGTAATATTCTTGGCTTCTTCCCTTGCCAAAGGAAAGAGTTAAAGATAGTATAAATTTTGTTGAGAAAGTCATTAGAAAGGGTTCAGTGGAGTAAGTAAGTAAGTAAGTAAGTAAGTAAGTAAACGTTTATTGTTTAGTTAATTAAAACCATAACAAACGATTAAAAGAAAAATTGTCCTTTACAATAAAACAGATAAAAATTATTTCCAGGTGCAGTTTAAAAAAGCAGAATACCATGAAATTTTAACAATTGTACATCAGTAATTCAGTCATTAATATAAAAGGCCTATTTGTTTAGAAATATCATATTGCTTTCAATCGCTTTTCAAAAGCTATCAGGAACTTTATCAGTTTGCAGTTAATTATGGGGGATGTTGAGTCCAAAGCACCGATAATGGCAGACCTACAGGTACGTAGTCTCTTGGCCCTGAAAATGTGCTTTAAAAAGTACGTACGTTCCTGATTCAGGGTCTTACAGTGGCATACAATGTGGATTAAATTTTCTTTTGTAGTGCCGCATAGACGACAGACAACTGAGTCTGGTCGTTTCCAGACCGGTTCGTCTGCAAGAGTTGGTAATTTACCGAATCTCACGGCCATTAGCCTCTTTTTGATGAAAACCGAATATGTTGTTTCTAAGTAGGCAGCCGGTGTGAGTTTTTTATAACTGTTAATCACGAACCAATGGGAGCGGTCTGAAAAGATGGCTTTGTCAGTAATTAATGAATGAAATTTAGCCCCCTTTTTTAGTGCCTGTTTAAAGAAAATGTATGGCAGATCTTTATCCCATAGTTTGGCGGTGCATGTTTGCTCCAGAGCGCAAGTCAGATATTTATTAGCGGCTGCGTTTTGTTGGTTTTCTAATTCCTGCCACAAAAATCGGTTCATAGTATTATTTGTGGAATTCATTTTAATCCGGTACCATACTCTGATGCTTGTGTAAAGTCGTCCCAATGACTCATTCATTACGCCAAATTCTAGACGCACCTGAGCAGGTGAAGATGAGCTCGGTAATTTTAGGACCTTCTTGTAGATTTTTGTGGTGAGGTTGTTTAAAATAACTGCGTCCTTGCCATGCATTGCTACGCTAGCATACGCTAGGGTAGGAAGAACTTTGGTGGCCATCACTGTCAATAGGGGAGTAAAAGAAGGACCTTCCAATTTTTTTGCAAGTATACTTAAAGCAAATATTAGGGCTCCTGCTCTTTGCGTCATGTATTTTTTTTGAGCGTTTAAATTCAGTTTGTCGTCGATGTAATAACCTAAATATTTGTAATTTGATACTCTTTCCAGGAGTTTTCCTTCAAGCGTGATATTAAGATGCGCAGATCTGCGGTTGGTTTTTAACATTGTCTTTGTCTTGGACAGGTTAAAAGCTAGATTATTTGCCACCAGAAACTCCGATGTTACAGCTAGTAGTCTAGACAGGCCCACTTTGGTTAGGCTCAGAAGCACGATGTCATCGGCATAAGCCATATGAGTGAGTTGGAGGTTGCCAAGTTTCGGTGCATGAGCATTACAGTTGTTTAATTTGCCTGAGAGGTCAGAAATGAATAAGTTAAATAGTTGTGGTGCTAGGACACAACCCTGTTTTAGTCCGATCGATGTGTAGACTTTTCTTGATAGATGTGACCCGTTCCCTAGCTTGATTTGTGTCCAGGTCTCTGAGTAAAACATGAGTAGGCCCCTAAGTATCTCTTCCGGTATGGCGTATCTTCTTAACTTCGCCCATAGTAGCTTACGGTCAACACTGTCAAATGCTGCCTTCAGGTCAATAAAACAGAGGTTAAGATCCTGTTTAGCATGCAGGCATTTATCTGCTATCATGGTTATTGACAGTATGTTTGACATAGTTCCAATTCCAGCTCTAAATCCAGTCTGGTTAATTGGGATCATTGCTTTATCTTCTGCCCAATTTACCAGATCTTTTAGAAGGAGTGATGCGAAATATTTAGCTTCTATGTCCTGGAGTGTTATTAGACGATAATTTAGAGGATTAGCTCTGTCTCCTCCTTTATATATGGGGGTGATGATAGAGCCTTTCCAACTTTCAGGAATGCGATTACAGTTTTGAACATCTGCAAAAAGTTTTTCTAGCGATGGGGCCCAAAATTCTGGTGCTTGTTTAAAGGCGATTTGCGGGATACCGTTTGGTCCCGGTGCCCCGTTACTTTTACCCTTTCTAATAATGGTGATTATCTCCTCCACTGAGTAGGCGCCAACTATAGTCGTGGAGTGTTCCGAATTCCTTGAGACCGTTGTCGTTGGGTTAAGTGGAGTATGCTGTTTAAATAATTGATCAGTGGTGTAATCATAATTTTTAAAGTTTCAACTCTCCCCCACCAGGATAGGAATTTTGGAGACCACCCATCTAGTAGTGTGTTGATTTTTTTAATTCTAATACTTTCATTAGTCTGCAGGGTGGTGATTAGGTCATTTGCAAACTCTATTCCTAAATATTTAATTTAGCCTGGTTGCCACGCTAGACCGGTATTTCCTATGATTTCTTTGTTGCCGATGTCATTGAGAAGCGTAATCTCCGTTTTGTCTTTGTTAAACGTGTTTCCTGAAATTTCGGAGAATCTTTGTATCGTGGACATTAAGGATGGGATAGCTTTTTCAGCGTTTTCAGAGATAATTAGAACGACATGTGCGTAAGCACTAATATTGACTGTAGTATCCCCAAATTGTATACCCGTTATGTCTTTATTACCTCTTAAGTGACATAGGAACATTCAACCTTTCACCCTTCTGAGATTGATAAAACGAGTACCACTGTCTTGGGTAACAATAAACATCTGTTATTCAGCACCCTCTGGATGAATTTGCGCTTTATAATTACATGTCATGTTATTTACAAGCCCACGCTACTCAACTTTGTGTGCCTTGGAAAATCCCAAAATGGATTGTGCAACAGGGCTGAGTCAATAGAGTAAGACAACCTCTTAGTAAATCTGGGCCTACATGATTGGGCTGCTAGAGCTTGACGATGCATTGCAAAATATGTATTCATTTAAACCTGGTTTTAAGTTTGTTCTGCATGGTACCATTGGCAGCCTTTTACGGAATATTTGTAATATACAAAGCAATTTATAAGCATGGGATATAAGATGTGCTAGACCCAAGGGCCATACCGTTTTCTTATTGTTTTCCATGAAGGCTTTCGCTTTGAGAAACATATCTGGGATAAAAGAGATTAAGTGCTAACTCTGTTCATGAATATTACTAAACAACCAATATTTCTTGTGTGGGGGTTCCATGAGGGATTGACCTATTATTCCTCCGACAATGTAGGGTCAACTGTATCTAACATAGCGATTAGTCTTCCGGTTTGGATTGCAAAGCCATATATTTCAGAAAACTTGGTTGCAAAGGGTAATATATTTGATATCTCAGTTAAAAAAGGGAACACAAAACATTAAAATCTGCAGGTGTAAGAAAGGGGTTGCAGGTAAAAAAAAAATACCTATAAAATGAAACTTATACAATATAAATCTTCTGTCTTTTGATGTGGGAATTAGCTATTAAGACAGGAATAAAGGAGGCTATGGTATTATAAGAACATATATGACAATGTTACCACTCTGAACTCAGATGAACTGATATCACAGGGACTTACAGAATTGTCAGCGACAGAGATATCACTTATTTTGATTGAACGTTGCTTGCCTCAGGCTAAATTCTCCTAAACTTTGTAGAGAGATTGGGTGTGTGTGGGTTCGTGTGTTTGTGTGTAAACCAACACAAACATTTGTGAGTCCATATGATTTTCCTATGAGGGAACTATGATTACTTATTCAGATATAACTGCATAAGAATGAACTGAGGTGAATGGGACCTATTTGGTGCCACTTGTTGTGACAAATTCTGCTCAGTTCAGACAATTTACATACAAGAACTATAAAGGCATGCACCCTTTATTGGAATTAATATGAAATTGCTGAGCCAAGTTGATCTTGATGGGAGAAAGAATGGTTACTTGTTTATAACTTCATAGGAATGCACTGGTGTGAGGGTGGCTCAGTGGGTACAGGTAGAACCATTGCTTGGCTCAAGCTAAATCCTTATGAAGCTTGTAGGGGGGAGTGGTATGTTTGATAAAAATCATACATATTTGTGATCCAATGTGTTTTTGGAATAAGAGAACTACAATTAATTATACGGATGTAACTCATTAGGAATGCATTGAGGCAAGTTCAACCTGTTTGATGCCACCTGTTGTGACAAATTTTGCTCAACTCACACAATTTACATAAGAGGTAGTGTTGAGTGGTGCTCTCTTTATGAGGATCAGTATGAAAAGTGGTGAACCAAGTTGATCTACATGGGAGAAAGGCCAGTTAGTTATTTGCCTATAAAGTCATAAAAATGTATTGGGTGGTGAGTGGCACAGAGGGCCCATTATTTGGTCAAAACATTGCTTAGCTCAGGCTAAATCCTTATGGACCTTATAAGGGAGTGTGGTGTGTTTGAATAACTACGTAATTGGGAGTCAATTTGATTTTCCTATAAGAGAACTGAAATTATATATGGATATAATTGCATAGGCATACATTGATATGAGGGCCTCACATTTGGTGCCACCTGTTGTGACAAATTCTGCTCTGCTCAGACAATTTACATACAAGTACTATAAAGGGATGCTCCCTTTAATAGAATCAATAAGAAAATTATTGAGCCATCTTGATCCTGATGGGAGAAAGGATGATTACTTATTCATCTATAACTCTGTAGGAATGTAATACATTGAGGATGGCACAGGAGGAACAGGTGGAAAAATTGCGTGGCTCAGGCTAAATCCTTATTCAGTTTGTCGGGGATGTGGTGTGTTTGAAAAACATCATACACATTTGTGAGCCAATGTGTTTTCCTATAAGAGAACTACAATCACTTACTCAAATGTAACTCCATAGACGTGCACTGAGGTGATTACAACCAGTTTGGCGCCAATCTTTGGGACACATTTTGCTCGACTAAGGTAATTTACATATAGGTAGTGTTGCGGGGTGCTCTCTTTATTAGGATCAATATGAAAATTGGTGAGCCAAGTTGATCTTGATGGGAGAAAGGATGGTTACTTTTTCGCCTGTACCTCCATAGGAGTGCATTTACTTGAGAGTGGCACAATGGGCACAAGTGGAAACATTGTTGGCTCAGGCTAAATCCTTATTCAGATTGTAGGGAGATGTGGTGTGTTTGTGAGCCAATGTGTTTTTTTTCTATAAAAGAACTACAATTACTTATTTGTCTGTAACTTAATAAGAATGCTTTGAGGTGAGGGAAACCAGTTTGGTGCCCCCTGTTGTGACAACTTTTGCTCAGCTCAGGCAATGAATACAGGTAGTGTAGAGGGACGCTCTCTTTATTAAAATCAAAATTAAAATTGGCAGGGATGTGAAATTCCTGTAGCCCCACACCTAGGACATATTATTTGGGGTCAAGGGCAACAAGTTTTCATGTGCAGTTTGTCCTTGGGACAATTAGGCCCAACCTCCTGCAGCACAAACCCTTTGGCAGCCAGTTTGCAGTACCACATTATGGATCAGGGAAGGGCACTGTCTGAAGTTAAGGTAATATTTTTGTCCATATGTTAATGCTGTTCAAACTTGTAGTAATGGTTCATTAATAGAAAGCCTTTATTATTAGGGTGAGCACTCTAAGTAAATGTTGTAAGCTCTGACTGCACACCTGACAGTGGTTTCAGTATAAAAAAGTGTATACACGTGTTCAAAGTTTAGCAATATGAGGCTATGTATAATGCTCCCAGAATGCTCTCCGATTTGATGCAAATATTTGCTGAAGCTTGAAAGCAAGATTGATGATTCTTTGCTTTCAAAATAAAATTTTGTTAACCCCTTCGCCACGGCAGGAATTCCGCCGCGGCGCTGGGGGGGTTTGGGGGCAGTTGCGGTGGCGCTGTGTTCGTGACGGAACCACTCCGTCACGAGTCACGTGTGAGCTGTGCTCATGACGGAGTGGTTCCGTCACGTCTCCGCCCACTGCGCTAATCGCCCGCACAGGCGGGGAATTAGCGCCGCGTGGGCGGAGCGGCCGCCAACGGCCGCAGCATGAAGGAACCACTCCGTCATGAGCACAACGCACCCGTGGCTCATGACGAAGTGGTTCCGTCATGAGCACGGAAAGGGTTAAAAAAATGAAAGCAGGAAAAAAGAACATTTTGCT
Source organism: Triturus cristatus (assembly GCF_964204655.1). NCBI lineage: Eukaryota > Metazoa > Chordata > Amphibia > Caudata > Salamandridae > Triturus > Triturus cristatus. The sequence continues at coordinate 1,191,114,988 of NC_140592.1, forward strand.
AAACTACTGCTGTCTTTTCAGCATCATTTAGTAACGTGCTGATGCAAGCTAGTATTTCGAAGCGTCGCGTTTCTTGGTTAGGGAACGTCCCTCTGAGCACAGCTTTGCGTAATCGCTATGGGCGATATTTAAAAGTTCTTTCAAGAAAGTTCAAACAAAATGATGTAATCCAAATAACGTAAAAATTGCTTGAAAGTTTGTAATTAAATGACGATATTGAATTAGACATATCGTAATTTAACTTGAATGTATCTTGTTCTTGGCATTTCAATTATCCCAATGCATTTCGGGCATTCATTTGCCCTTCATCAGGGGGAATCTAAACAAAAATAACATGGAAATAATGAGGAACCACAACATGTTCTGTGTAATTACCACCTGCTCCAAGGTGCACGGAACATGAAAATGAACGTGTTGTTAGTGCAAATGATAAATAATCATAGCCGTTCGGAGAGTCCATACTATTGGATTGTGTATGTCATTAAATGGGAGAAATGTGTACGAGAATATAATCATAGACCCAGTGTACAGATTAGATTATTAAGTCACAAACGATAATAAATCGCACAAGTGAAGTTTGGTAAAATGTAAAGGCGTCGGACGTGGGCTGCAAGCGGTGAGGCAAACGGACGTAAAAAGTCTCTCATGTGGGATAGTCCGGTAAAATACCATGAGTGTATCAAGCATGTAAGGTATAAAAAATTACGGGTGAGATCGATGTGAGGTAGCGTGATGTTGAACAGTTAAGCGAACGAATGCGGTTTGTGAGTCAATGGGATGTGAAAAGCGGGGACACAGTTCTTAAGACGTGCTTAAAATGCAGTAGTGCAACATGCTATGGGTCTTTCAGTGCGTATCTGAATGCCAGAAGCATTCGCTTACCTAAAGCGGCCGGGGGAACCCGGGACGTGTTGCAAGTAACTCGTACTGGTGCCAACTGTGAATCGGCTCGGTTAGTGAGTCAGACGCCATTAGGAGATGGGAGTGAGAAAATGAAGAGCGAGAAACAGATGATGGACTTCGTCTGTTCTAGAGAAACTAAAACGATGACGGGCACCATATTAGCATGGTGTGAAGAAGTGCAAATACCCAATATAAAACGAGAGTGTAATGAAGTTATTGTCAACTGAGTACGAACGATACTGCCACAAACATAAAGCCATAAATGTGAACATATAAACAAATTGAGGTGCATATACCTGGATACAAAATAAAACCTTAATCGAGCAATTCTGATGGAAACAACTCTTAAGGTGGCAATCTATATATAGGAAAGGGAGTTAGGCCATAAATGTGAACATATAAACAAATTGAGGTTCATAAACCTAGATACATGTTAGTATTTCCCAAAAATATTCATAATGGAATATAAGTGTTTCTCATAAGATTATGGGAAACAAAAATTAACAAGCATTGACAAAGCCAGCCGGTCTGAAATTGGTGGTCAGCTTTTTAATTTTGTCAGTGTGTGACTTGTTTTGGCATGGTTTTTGTAAAACCTTATTGGTGTGGGAGTTGCTGGGCCCTCACCATTATAACGAACATTGGCAAAAGCAAAAATTGTTTTTGGTCTCAAAAAGCACACACTACCACAGTAGTTACTGGCACTAAACAAAACTACTTTGTGTGCCGATTTGATCCTTGTGAAAGAGCAAAATGCTGTCACTCACAGTGAAACCAGCCTATACAGAGAGAGAGAGAGAGAGAGACAGAATTGTAATAAATACAAAAGATCACTGTCAACGCCACACCAAATTAGGAGTCCAATTGTTAAAGAAAGTCTCAAAAGTGCACCAATGGTATATGTCCTTGCATTAAGTGCAGCTATACGGCTTTTGTGAATTCTCAAGAATTTACAGAAGTAGGACAAGAAATCATACTCCTAGAAAATATTTGTGAACTGCATTTTAGCATGAGCAAATATGCATGTGTAGATTTGATCATGCAAAAATCTTTGTGTTTGCAAGTTCACTTTCCCTCCAACCACTTTTTTCCCCAACTCTGGAAGGTTTACGTCTGCCATTGTCAGGAGTAAATTTCCAACATTTCTCAGTATGGGAAAAGATTAGAGAAGAGTTGAAAACCCTTAAAACAAGCACTTTAGTAGGTTTGTACAGACTCAAAAGGGCATTCTAACCCTGGATCCACTACCTTCAGTCCCAGGATATAGATCTGCAGAAACGTGGCAACATAAGGGAATTGCAAGTATTCAAACACTGCTATGGTATGAGCCCTGGCATAATCAGAGAGGTTATATCCGAGCTCTTTTGTAAAGAGATTACTGCCATAATTTGTTGCTGCACTACATGGCACCAAAGGAACAAGTGGATTTTGTTACAGGACAAGTAGATTTATGAAGCAACCTGTCCAATTGGAGTAGTATATATTTTATTAAATTCCACACCCCTGATTGGTGAGCCAAGTTTATCTTCATGGGAGAAAAGAGGGTTTCCTATTCGCTTATAGTTTCTTAGAAATGCATTGGCTGGTGGGTGGCATAGTGGGCCCATGTTTTGGTGAAAATGTTGCTTGGCTCAGGCTAAGGGCCTTATTTATGAGGCCTTGCAACACTTTCGCGCCGCCGTTGCATCACTTTTTGTGACACACCTGCAGCCTAAAAAATGCGCCATGTTGTGCCGTTTACAAAGTGACGCCTCTAGGTAGATGCGTCACTTTGTAAACCCCTGCGCCACATTATACCTGCACCAGGTATAATGTAAGCCGGGTGGGCATTACCCAGCAAGAAGGCTCGTAAAAGTGGCGCATTGAAATCTATAAGATTTCAGTGTGCCACTTTTAGGACGCTACTGCGTCAATATCTTACAACTGCCTCACAGTAGCCGTAAGACTGACGCAGGCCCTTTCACAAGGGGCTTGCCCCATGTGAAAGGACACATTACTGGAGTTGCGCCTGTGTTCAGACACACCCCAGCAATGTGCCACTTTTGTGCCAACCGATATGCCAGAAATTCTGACGTATCAGTAACTCCTTGCGACGTGGAGCGCCTTACATTAAATACGGCGCATCCATCCTGTCGAAAGGAGGGCGCAGTTAAAACTGTTGCATTGCTGTTTTGTCACAGAGAAGTAACAGCTTTAATAAATGAGACCCTAAGTCTATATGGACCTTTTAGGGGGATGTGGTGTGTTTGAAAAAACAAAATACTATTTGTGAGCGAATGTGGTTTTTTCGCATAAGAGAACTACAATTACTTATTCGGCTGTAACTCCATTGGGATGAACTGAGGTGAGGGCAACCTGTTTGGTGGCACCTGTTTTGACACATTTTGCTAGTCTCAGGTAATTTACACACACAGGTATTGTAGAGGGGAGCTCTTGCTGCTCAAATGTGAATTTACCTTTAGAAAAATAGAAGACAAGTGGCGTTTGGCAAAACAGGAACAGCAGGGTTATTTAAACGCAGCGGCAGGGAGAGCAGGCAACAGAGTCAGGGTCTGAAGACTGTCTCAAAGCACATTGGTTTTGGACGTCATTTTATACATTACATGAAATGTCATAAAGTAATTTGTACACTCCTTTGAAACAGAAATCTTGGCCTAGTAAGGGAACCATTAATCTCGTAATTTGAGAAGAAGCGCAGGTGGGTCTGGACCCTGCATGAACACAATGTGGAGCCAGTGGGTTCGTGTCCATATTTCAGGCATGGAGAGTGCATGATCACTGCATGTTGTTTTCTGATTGGCGGGGTGTTCGTAACTTAGTGGGGCATCTGACTTTATGGTGTTTTGGGAACGCGCGGCCCTCCGGCCAACATGTTTTATTAGGGACAATCTTTTAAGACCATTGTGGTGTGGCTGCGTATCTGTGGGATCGATCTGGGTTTTCCTCTTTGCGCATTTGTCTAATGGTTACGTGCCACCCCACCTGTGATTTGTCTATCCATTGCTCCAGGCCTAGCTTGCGGGGACTGCCTGACCACATACTTATGACATGCGGTCATATCGGGTGAATTCAACAACAGTGATGGAAGTTTGTTATTATACGTTCATATATTATGACGTGCATTGATATTGTATTTTCAAATATTAACGCTCTCTTTATTAGGATCAATATGAAAGATTGGTGAGCCAAGTTGATCTTCATGGGAGAAAGGACAGTTATTTATTCCCCTATAAAGTCATAGGAATGTATTGGCTGGTGGCTGGCACAGTGGGGCCCATTTTTTTGTGGAAACATTGCCTGGCTCAGGCTAAATCCTTGTGGACCTTGTAGGGGGATGTGGTGTGTTTGAAAAGCAAAATAGATATTGGTGAGACAATTAGATTTTCCTCTAAGTTAAGTGTAATTACATATTGAAATATAACTGCATAGGAATACGCTGAGATGAGGGCACCCAATTTGGTGCCACCTGTTGTGACAAATTCTGCTCCGCTCAGACAATTTACATTCAAGTACTTTAGAGGGATGATTTCCTCATTAGAATCAAAATGAAAATTGGTGAGTTGATCTTGATGATGGTTACCTATTTGTCTATAACTACATAAGAATGCATAGGCTTGAGGGTGGGCACAGTTGCAAACATTGTTTGGCTCAGGCTAAAACCTTACAGAGCATATAGGAAGATGTCGTGTGTTTGAAAAACATCAAACATATTTGTAAGCCAAAGTGTTTTTTCAATAAAAGTACTTCAACTGCCTATTTAGATGTCATCCATAGAAATGCATTGAGGCGGTTACAACCAGTTTTGTGCCAACTGTTGTGACAAGGTCTGCTCGGCTCAGGCAATTTATATACCGGTACTGTAGATGGGTGCTCTCTTTGCTAAAATCAAGATAAAAGTTAGTGAGCCTTGTTGATCTTGATGGGAGAAAGGATTGTTACTTATTTGTCCATAACTCCATAGGAATGCATTGGTTTGAGGGTGGCACAGTGAACACAGGTGGAATGATTGCTTGGCTCAGGTTAAATCATTATGGAGCTTTTAGGGGGATGTGGTGTATTTGAAAAACATCCTACATATTTGGGAGGCAATGTGTTTTTACTATAAGAGAACTACAATTAATTATTCAGATTGTAACTCCATCAGAATGTATTGAGGTGAGGGCAACTAGTTTTGTGCCACCAGTTTAAACAAATTGTGCTAAACTCAGGCAATTTACATATAGGTAGTGTAAAGGGGTGCTCTCTTTGTTAGGATGAAGATGAAAACTGGTGAGCCAAGTTGAGGTTAATTGGAGAAAGTATAGTTACTTTTTCGTCTTTACTCCATAGGATTGCACAGGCTCGAGGGTGGCGTAGTGGGCACAGGTGGAAACATTGCTTGGCTCAGGTTAAATTCTTATGGAGCTTGTAAGGGAATGTGGTGTGTTTGAAAAACCTCATACATATTTGTTAGCCAATGTGTTTTTCCTATAAGAGAAATACAATTACTTATTCAGATGCAACTCCATAGGAATGCATTAAGGTGATTGCAAACAATTTGGTACCACCTGTTGTGACAAATTTTGCTTTGCTCAAGCAAATTATGTAGTGTAAAGGGGTGCTCTATTTATTGGGATCAATATGAAAATCTGTGAGCCAAGCTGATCTTCATGGAAGAAAGGATTATTTCTAATTCACCTATAGCTCTTTAGGAATCTATTAGCAGGTGGGTGGCACAGTGAGCCCATGTTTTGGTGGAGGCTTTGCTGGGCTCATGCTAAATCCTTATGAAACTTGTAGAGGGATGTGGAGTTTTAAAAAAAAAATACTTATTTGCGAGCCAATGCGACTTTCCTATAAGAGAACTTCAATGACTTATTCAGACATAATTGCATAGAAATACACTGAGGTTAGGGCACCCTATTTGGTGCCATCTGTTATGACAAATTTTGCTCGGCTTAGACAATTTGCATATAAGTACAATGAAGGGGTACTGCTTTATTAGAATTAATTGGAAAATTGGTGAGCGAAGTTGATCTTGATGGGAGAAAGGATGGTTACTTATTCGTCTATAACTCCACAAGAATGCATTGGCTTGAACGTGGCACAGTGGCTACAGGTGGAAATGTTGATTAGCTCAGGCTAAATCCTTTTGGAGCTTGTAGTGGGATGTGGTGCCTTTGAAAAATATCCTACATATTTGTAAGCCGATGTGTTTTTACGATAAGAGAACGACAATTACTTATTCTGATGTAACTCCATAGAAATGCACTGAAGTGAAAACAACCATTTGGTGTGACCTGGTGTGACATATTTTTCTTGGCTCAGGTAATTTACATACAGGGTGTATAGCAGGGTGCTTTCTTATTTGAATCAATATGAAAATTGATAATTCAATTTGATCGTGATGGGAGAAAGATGATTACTTATACGTCTATAACTTAACAGGAATGCATTGGGTTAACGGTTGCATAGCGGACACAGGTGGAATCATTGTTTAGCTCTGTCTAAATCCTTATGCAGCTTGCAGGGGGATGTGGTGTGTTCCAAATATTTGTGAGCCAAAGTGAATTTCCTATTGGAAAATATGATTACTTATCTGTTATAACTGCTTAGGGTTGCATTGAAGTTGTTGCGGGGATTCTGCAGAGTCACACAACTATGTTTGGGATCATAGAACCTTAGGAAGTATGTCAGTAGGTCTCGACTAGGTAGCGCATGCGCTGTCTCTTCAAGACGTGCTGTATCTACTCTGTGTGTATGAGCACACACAATTGTTTTTGATTCATTCCTTTCTGTGCCCTTCTGAAAACCCGGCTTTTCATTGGTGCATTGGCTGTATTTGCCACTCCTTTTTGTGTTCAGTTCCCTCCCATGGCTATCAGCCCTATTACATTTACTCCTCCCCTCCTGTCTACGTGGGTTAGTTTGCGAACTATTTTTATCTTCTCCTCCCACATGGTTTCATGGGAAGGCTGTTTTTCTCTCTCTTTATGCACAGCTGCTTGCCCTGCCTTTCCATTCCAAGTGCGATTTAAAACAGACCTGTATATCTTGTCACATCGCCGTCTTTCCTGTTTAACATTGTGTGCCTTTTATTTGGTCAGTCCCACAGCTGCTCCGATTGCCGAAGGGCTGAGCGCTTTGGAGACCGGGTGATTTAGCTGTCCTTGAGCATTCTTTCATTCCGATAGAGCATGCACTTCACAGTCCCCCAGGGCACAAGCATGGACCGAGTAGAGTGCTCTCACGTCAGCAGGCACTCTACGGTCCTCCCCTGGGGTACAAGCAGGGGCTATGGAGGCTGCGCACTAGTCTGCGGCAAGGAAGATACATTACCAAGTCATTAACCTAAACAGTAACCCTGCCACTAAGAGCGTTACTGCTGCGACTTGTGATCGCCTGTCTGACGGCTCACTGATTTATGATCCATTGCCAGAAGAGTAAATAGGAGGTAGAGGAATTGTCCCTTTGACCCGAAACTGCCCCTCTAAGCAATCTGGAACATTGGCAGCTGTGGACTTCACACGGGGCTGCTCGTTTTTCAAAAAGCGTTTTCATGTTTAAATTAATATTTGTCTATTTACCGCTCCAAGATTTGCCTCCGCATCTTGGAACAGTGTTTGTTTGGAATAAGTGAGAGAGTGACATGGTGAATAACTGTTGTAGGCCTTAAAAATTTGGCTATGGCTTTTCTCGCGTTTTTCTTTTTTTGTGAGCAGACAGAGCTGTGTGTGCATGTTTGCTAAAATAATTTATATGATAAGCATGCAGAGATCAGATAAGCATGCAGAGATCAGATAAGATCGGATTGGATTCTCATCTCTCCCAGGAGGATGAGTCGGTTAATAATTGGTTTCTGATTTGGACGGATATTTATTGCCTTCTGCTGTCAGTTTACAGCAGATGCTTTTCAACTAAAAAGAAATTAGAAGCAGTAACTGAAAATAATAGTCTGTTGTAAGTGGCACAAGGCTTGGTTGCCATATTTGATTTAAAAGTAAAAACACTTTCCATTTTTCCATTTGTAAACTTTATTTCGATCAAAAAGATCATAAAAGTTGCATAAAATACATATAAAAAGCACATTTGAGCATAATAAAAAACATTAAGAAATTGATTTTAAAATAGACCATGGAAAATATACATAGCAGCATACGATTATTTAGTACTTAAGACGCTTAATCCACATTGCATGTAAAAAACGTGAAACAGCAAACACTACAACAGTACTTGTATCGCTGGCTAAGATGCGATAGGCTTCAGTACATCTTGTAAATCCTAGGCTCCTACATAGAGGAATGAGCCAATATTTCCTGGGGGCTCTATATGCAACGCAAAGAAACAATACATGGATTATTGTCTCAGGCGACCTTCCACAGGCTGGGCAGGTTGTTTCTCTTTGTTTGGACCAGTTCTTAGTAAAGTCCCTAAGAGGTAAGGTGCCCAGCCTAAATTGGATATATAGTTTCCTTGCCAGAGATGGGTGCACTTCATTCAGGAATGATTCAAAGGTATACTGGTCTTTATTTAATAAAAACTGTCTCGAAAGACTGCCAAGAGTTGTGTTTCGTTGTAATACACTTAACTTATACTGCCTATATCCCTGGACCAGTTTGACACGAGGGAGCGTCAAACAGAATACCCCAGGACTAGTCCAGAGTTCAGGCAAACCAATCCTGTAGCACATCTCCTTAATATAGACAAGCCAGGGAAACTTCTTAGAAGTGCTAACTGCAATTATTGAACTAAGATCACGACAATAGGACCCTAGCTCGTCTGTGAGCCAAAGTCTTCGCCAGTATGTTAAAGGACGTAAGCCAGCTTCTTCATCTATTGGTCGTATTGCCAGATCAAGACGTAGTGGTATTAAAGGGGTGCTTTGCGGTAGGCCCAATAAAAGTCTAATAAACTTGTTCTCTATTAGAGAAAGACCTTTCAACTGAGAATGGCCCCACAACTCTGCCCCATATATAGCTGCATTTCTTGCTTGCACTTTGTAGATTTCTGCAGCGGGGCCAGGGGCCCTATGTGTGGTGTATTTGGCCATTTTTAATATCGCACCAGATAGATGGGCAAGCCGCATAGCTGCTTTATCTAGTTGGGGAGCCCAGGAAAAAGACTCAGAAAGTGTGATCCCTAGGTATTCGAATAGTGAGACCCTTTCTAGAGTTGTTCCATTAAGTGTGGGATTAGGCCGAGTTGTTCTAGCTGGGTTAAAAACCATGTATTTAGTTTTCGAAATATTTATTTCGAGCCCATGGTCAATGCAAAATGCTAAAAAACTATCTAAGACACGTTGAACGCCCATCGGGGATTTGGATAGCAGAAGGGTGTCATCTGCAAATAGCATGACTGGAACCTTTCTACCATTGAGTCTAGGGGAGTCACCACGGTCCGTCTTATTAATATGATTAACCAAAGCGTTAACATAAAGGCAGAACAGGGTAGGGGCTAGCACGCATCCCTGCCTGACTCCTCTGTTAACTGGAAAGCGCTCGGTTAGTTGGCCTGCCTTACCATATCGAACCTGCGCATAGTTGCCAGTGTGCAATCTTATGATCATAGTTAGTAGGTCCAAAGGGACTCCCAGCTTGTGCAATACCGCCCAGAGCTTAGCCCTTGGGACCATATCAAAAGCTGCTTTCAGGTCGACAAATATCAGATAGAGGCTGCCACCCTCCACTGATACTGTCTTCCAGAATAATAATTGCAGCCTTAAAAGCTGATCAACAGTTGACACCCTTTTCCTAAATCCTGCCTGTAAATCACTCAAGATATTCATCTCTTCCATCCAAAAATGCAGACGATTAAGTAAAATTCTAGCAAACAGCTTTTGTGCTACATCTATTAGGCTAATTGGCCTATAATTTACAGGAAGCAACGGTGATCCTTTTTTAAAAATGGGAAATATTTCGGCTCCTAGCCATGTATCTGGGATACTCATACCTTTCATGATGGCATTAAATAAGGTCCATAAATAAGGAACCCAGATCAAGGGTTCTTCTTTATATAGGTCCCCAAGGATTTTATCTAGGCCAGGTGCTTTGGATGTAGAGAGAGTTTTGATAGCACCCTCGACTTCTGAGGCCGTTATTTCATTTAAAGAGTCAAATTGTGCTAGCTGAAGAGGACCCTCCGTAGGAATCAGATCATCTCCAGTTGAGTACAATGACTTAAAATGAGCTTCCCAGGCAGATGCTGCAATATTCGGTAAAATCGGGGATCGTTCGTCCTTATTACCTATGTTGGAGATAATTTTCCAAAATCCCCTCATGTCCTTATTAGAAAGAGCAATTTTGAGGGCCTCCCATTTTTCAAATTCCCATTACTTTTTTGCATTTTTAATAGTCTCATTATAGAGCTTCCTGGAAGGCTTCAATATAGCCTTATTTTTTGTTTTAATTGCATTAATAAGAGCAGATTTTGCCTGCCTACATTCTTTAGTATACCAGGAGTTAGAGAAGTGATTTTGCCTGGACTTAGTTGATGGAGGATTAAAAAAAGTTTTGAGAGCCAAAGTAAGGTCCAGGTAAGTTGATTCTACCGCTTGTAAGTCCCAAAACACTTTCAAATAGGTCTGGCCTAAGCTTGCGGGGGACTGCTACATTAGATACATCTGTTAACGTCCCGAAGCAAACAGCACCCTGGCACTATGTCACAGGTGACGGCGTCTATATTTAACAAAGCACATAAACTCTCTCTAGAGAATGAGTAGGAGGTCTGTCACTAAGGATAATTGACTGCTGCTTGCATATGTCTACAGGCTGTAATGTCTTGGGCAGGACACGCATAAGAAGGATATGTGTGAGGGGAGAGTCTTGTGTGTTTCATATTAAGTTTTTCCGAATTTGTTGAACTTTGCGCATTCTTGTCTGTGTCCTTGCCCTAAACATCTTTCTTTTTTTAATTTTCGGTTTTGTAAATCGGTGCGCACTAATGTAACACACCTCGTCTTTGAGTAGAGTAGTCTCTTTGAGTAGAGGAGATGCAGTTAGGTTACTTAGATGCAAGAAGAAATGATGTATCACGTAACTTTGAACCTTACATATAATTGCATGTGCCAGTGTTGCTTTATCAAAACTACTACATTGGCACACTGAGGCCATGGTATGCATCAGTACTTGGGACTTGTTGTAAAGGAGGACTCAAGACTGGTCCTTCACATATTACCCCAGCTGGGTAAGAGGGAAGGCTTGTAAAGAATATAGAATGAGAACAGTCAATGCTGCATACAATAGATAAATCAGAGGAGAAAGATCACAAAATGAACCGGTGCATCTCCTACTCAAATTCAGACATGGGAGAAGTATTTTCAGTTGTCTCTGGTACTTTTCTAGGTCACTTTTGAGTCTGAGGTGATGGAGAGTCTTCAAGATTGTGGTTTCTCAACTCGGTATGGATCTGTCTCAAAATTTTCTGCCACTTTCTGGTCAGAGAGCACGTAGATTTAAATGTGACTGACCTCATATCCTGGGTGGCTGGCATAGCCGGTGAACCCAAGAGAGATTTGCAAGAGTGTAGGCATACAGTAGCTTGTACGCTAGGCACATGGTCATGCACTGCACTATCTCTCTTTCCAGGAGCCGTTGCATGTATTTCAAAGCTGTTGCAATATTCTTGTGCCGCCTCATCCTAAATATTAACCAGCCAGCGTGACGTTCTGATCTCTGGGGCTGGAGGAGATTTGTTTTTGGCAGAACAGTGTAGAACTCTTTGTTGAAGTGTGCTGTAATGTATCTATGGGGAGCACTAAGTATTTTTCAGGGGTTCTAAGTTACCCTTCGAACTTGAGTTGCAAGTGATGGTGTTATTTGTAGGGAGGGTGAACAGTCAATGCTGCATACAATAGATAAATCAGAGGAGAAAGATCACAAAATGAACCGGTGCATCTCCTACTCAAATTCAGACATGGGAGAAGTATTTTCAGTTGTCTCTGGTACTTTTCTAGGTCACTTTTGAGTCTGAGGTGATGGAGAGTCTTCAAGATTGTGGTTTCTCAACTCGGTATGGATCTGTCTCAAAATTTTCTGCCACTTTCTGGTCAGAGAGCACGTAGATTTAAATGTGACTGACCTCATATCCTGGGTGGCTGGCATAGCCGGTGAACCCAAGAGAGATTTGCAAGAGTGTAGGCATACAGTAGCTTGTACGCTAGGCACATGGTCATGCACTGCACTATCTCTCTTTCCAGGAGCCGTTGCATGTATTTCAAAGCTGTTGCAATATTCTTGTGCCGCCTCATCCTAAATATTAACCAGCCAGCGTGACGTTCTGATCTCTGGGGCTGGAGGAGATTCGTTTTTGGCAGAACAGTGTAGAACTCTTTGTTGAAGTGTGCTGTAATGTATCTATGGGGAGCACTAAGTATTTTTCAGGGGTTCTAAGTTACCCTTCGAACTTGAGTTGCAAGTGATGGTGTTATTTGTAGGGAGGGTGAGGAAACTGAGTTGTGGTTCAACGGCAGCATCTCGACTGGTTTTATCTCTTGTAATTTAACCTGTTTTTAGGACAAACCCTTTAGTAGGCTAGTTTTCTTTTCTAAAGATTATACAAATACCCAGTCACATTAGAATGCTGGGACAGCAGCATGGATTGACTGATCTAAACTGCCAGTTAAAACCTGTTGCCCAGGAGATTGTAGTTGCAAGGACAAAGTAACAAACTGTAGGTGTTAATACAATGGATCTGCACCTCGTATAGGTGAACAGGTGTGAGGCGTATTTATACCTGTTTTCTGTAGTGGGTTAATTGGTGTAATTTATAGTTAGTGTATGGCGGGGTCTGTAGTGGAAGGGGCAAGAACAGAGGTCTTGGTTCCCCTAATAAAAATCCCAGATGGGCCTCTCTTCCCAGAGGAAATGGCCAGGTCTATGACCCGCCTCAAGTCTGCTTAAACATACCTTAATCAATATTTTATAGGTAATTCACAAGCACAAATCTTTACTATACACAAGTGAATTGATGTCATAATTGTTTTGAATTCACAGCAGTAAAAGCAGCTTACCAGCCACAGCATTATTACTCAGAGGTTTAGACGCTACTCTAGAGATCTTCATGTAGGCTGCAAGTCACAACCTAAAATTCTGGCTCACCAATACACCTTCAATTCTTGAGCATGTGATAATGTTCCATCCCTCCACTATCCTTATCTATCCAAATAACAGACCAACACATCCACCGCTCAAATTAATTTCATATTTCACTATACTAATTCACCACTAATCCTTTATGGGTTCCGGAGTAGCGTGTTACTCACCGAAAAAGCGCTTTGACGCCTCGTCAGGGGTAGTAAGCGCTATATAAATCCAAGTAAAAGTAATTCAAACAGTGTAATGCCACATGTGTCATCAGCCTAGCCAATGGGGCTAAGTAGCATCGGTAGTCATAAAACAAGTCCATTATACTATCCCTACTTTCAGGCCTGAAAACCAAATAAAATCCCGGAAGTGCCTCAAAGGAGCATTGGCTTCACTGCATACTGAGTGTACCGATGCAGCCACCGTAGGTCGTCAGACTGTCACTGCTGCAGTAGGCCACCGCCATGGAGCAGTTTCAAGGGGCCTGGCAGGAGCCCAGGCTACCTGGAGGGAGGCAGCTTTACCTTTCAGCTCTATGATGAGGTACAGCTGCTGCACTTTCAATTTATAAACTGGGATGCTGTCAACAATAGTGCTAATGTAACACCCAGTGGTTGAAGTTAGATACACGAGGGGTTGAGTTGCTACTGTCCGTGGTTCAGTGTTGTCATGCAGCCGGCGCAGCAATATACCATGGCAGATATGTGGCAGGACATAGCTTGAGCTTGTAAAATAAAATCGATGTAGCATGCTACCGGGTGCATTTGGAAGGAACTGGGGTTGTTAACTTCTGGCTAGAGTTTTTAGAATGTAGAGGGAGAAGGCATCCTGGCTTTCTTGCTAGATAGTTGCTAAGATTTGTATTGATCACAATACCAGCTGTTTATTTACCTAATGGTCAATTAATCCCATATTCCCAGAGTGACTTCCAGGCAGTACTGTTTTTTTCAGGCCCTGCGTGTTTAATGCATCATCTTTGGTACTCACCAGTTAACAGCAATGGACTTATTCGGTTTTCTTTCAATTAAGCAGCATCAGCCTTGCAATGAATCAAGTTTCCTTACTTTTTTGTCTGAAGTGCAGTTTTGAAAAGTTGCCAATTTAAAATATGCCCAGGTTTGGGGACCAGATTAGGAGAACACATAGAATTGCTTTTATTAAACATTTTTTAACAAAATAATACTCCTGTTTCACGATGAGCTGCACAGGACAGCTGCGTATTTATTATGACCATACAGTGTTTGTCCTTCTCAATGATACCCTACATCTCTCCACTCCAGTTACATGTACTTTAAAAATCAGTGCTCCACAGCGCTGCTTCTTAATGATCCGAGCCCTACAGTGCTGGTATTTAGTTATTGGGGCCACGGAACGCTGCTCCTTATTAATTCTTTCACCCACAGTCCTACTCCTTTTTACGTTTCTCCTACAAACACCAATTTTGTATAGTCCCACTGCAACAGTGGCTTTGGGTCAACTCATTGCTTATCATTTCCAGTCAATCTCGTTTGCTCACTTGCAGTTGACTTCCTCATCTACCACCCCAGTGTCTGTCAGTTTGCGCTTTAGGGCACTTTTATATATATTACATTTTTCTCTATGAAAGGGTGTCCACCACCTGAAATGGTAATTAAAAAAAAGTGTAGTATTGTGCTGGTGCCAATATATATATACTTATTTTGCAGATGCTCTTAAGTACCTGCAAAAATCATTGGCAAAGCCAACATGTCAGCTAATGCTTTTTTTGTTTTCTTTTCTGAAACTTCATTCACAGTCTCCCCGCCCCACATTGCTGCCCTTAGATGGCGGTGGACACACAGTAGCCAAAACGTGTGTAATGCCGGCGCGGGAGGAACATGTAAAAACCGCACCCCCCCCCCCCATCCAGTACAATATCCGAACCACCCTAAACTCACAAATTTAAACAACACAACAAGTGTGGCACTTCCAGATGTGAAAATTCAGCCTACCAGTTATACAAAAACAATACTTGAAATAAACGCTTTCACAATTCAGTTATATAATATGTCTGTTTCCTTGTGCAATGTAACTAGTGCTCTTGTTCAGTGCTCCAGTACCTTTGAGTTTAGTTTGTGCTATATAAAACTGCAACAAAAAAATGTACACAGTAAACACCAGTAAATGTTCTCAGCACCCAAGATAATGTGGTGCATAGCAAAAAATGTATAAGGTCCCAAAGGCGAGACCGGTTGCATTGCAAATGCTTGTTTTTTGTTTATAGTAAAAATTCAAATAAAGTACTTGAAGAAGAAAAAAAGAACCTTAGGAAGCTTGAACTGTGTCATCCTACCAGCGGAGTACCCATGAGCCTGGGACCGACTAGCTACAGTGTCTCACTTGCTCTCCAACTCACTCACAGAGGAACAAGTGATTAGACACCACAGAACACAGGACTCCCGACCCTCTCAGGAATCGCGGTTGCAGGACACACCCTTTCGCTCTCACACTCGTACTAGTAGTCCACAATAAGTTCTAACAGAGACATGAGGAAAGTTTAAAATGTTTATTTTAACAATTGTGCTCTAGTACGCAGTATACGTGCCACAATAAGTTAGAAAATGCCTAACACAGCATATTAAGTAATACATAAATCATAAAAGGAGCTGTTATTATAGAAGACAGGGTAACCTAACCCCCTTTCTCTTCTACAGAAGCAGAATGATTATATGTCAGAAGATCTCTGGGTGTTGTC
Organism: Triturus cristatus; assembly: GCF_964204655.1. NCBI lineage: Eukaryota > Metazoa > Chordata > Amphibia > Caudata > Salamandridae > Triturus > Triturus cristatus. The sequence continues at coordinate 1,191,130,663 of NC_140592.1, forward strand.
AGCAGATCCTGCACCTGAGCATACACAGATGGAAGTTCTACATCTCAAGTGCTGTCACGGTCTCTTCCCTGGAAAGATCCCTCTCCAAGTGTATGTTCCCTATATGACAAAAGTACGTGTTCCCAAACAACAGCTGCATTTGCGTGTTTTATCTAGGTGCTAGGGCCTGACCAGAACAGAATAACAAGGGGCATTGTTGTTTGACCTTGTCTACAGTGTTCAGACTAAATCCCAGGAAACAACAGAACGCGAAAACAACAGCAGGTTCTGTGTGAAAGTACAGCGTGGCACAAATCAAATAACTGCATAGTAAGGTGCGCAAAACAGAGGGCAGTCTGTAACATGCTCATGCTAATATAGGGAAAACAACAATGGCCTGCACAGGACATACGAGACCCTCCCCTTGGTCAGGATGGTAGCACCAAAATGACGGGAGAAGTCAAGTGATAAGCAGAACCAAAGCATATAAAAACTTTTATAGTCAGTGTCTTCGATAGGGGCTACGATCAAAAGGAAGAAATTAACTCTCATTGAAAATTGTATCCAATTACAGTGTGTTGCCGGGACCCAGGATGTAGGATGCCAAGTGAAAAAACAATGATTCCAGTAAGAAATCCGAACCTTCCAAATTGGTGATGTCAGCCATCCAGTTCAGCAGGTCAAAGGACCAAACATGCTCCTCGTATCCAGTTGTCGACAAGACCATCCAAGGACACGTTGTGTTGATTTAGATGAAACGGAGATCCAGAAGACGCTGCGTAGTTGCACAGGGATCATCTCCGGCTACTGGCCACAACGCTGGGTTGTACACAAGCTGCATACCCAAGAAACAGTCCTGGGTAGGGGCCACTAAGGGACCCATCAAATGTTCAAAATCCAGGGCAGCGCAAATATCCAGGGCCCACTGAAAGGGGCACCGGATGCAATGAAACACAGATTGCACACAAGTGAAGTAAGCATAGCGGAAGGTTAAACAAAATTCGCCATCCCGAGCATCTAAGGGCACCATTCCAATAAGTTGTAGCATTCGCTCACTGTACAGCTGTAGCGATGCCTGTCCAGGCAGGACCACAAATGGAGCAGCCATTGTGTAGTAGCAGGAACAGCACAATGATGCCACAAATTAAGATGAGCATCAGCAGGAACCCACCGAACACGCTGGGAAAAATAGAATTTATGAAAGCTGGGATTACTCCAAAAATAGTTTGAAAACATGTCACGAGGTCGGTGACCACAAGTTTAAAAAAGTGTGCAAGGCCCGTGGCATTAAATATTTGATGTATCAATTCCCCGAAATGTAGGGGGAGACTTGTGTTTAACAATGACTGTATTAAACTGGACTTTCTTGCCACCTCCCATTAAAAGGTTTCAGTGAGAGCCACCAATAACGCTTTGAGTCTGCTTAGCTAATTAAAATCTGTTTTCAGGGTTGGAATGGAAGGCTACTACAAACTATTTACACTCCCATGTGGAGGGGAAAACAGGACGTTGTTGCAACAAGTAACTAACTGGGAAAAAGACACCACATATGGAATTCCTGCCCGCAGACCGCAATAGTCCTGATTATTAAGAACAAGATAACTACCGTTTGAACGCAATGTGAGAGTGGGAATGATTGCAGAAACAGGAGTTTCTTTCAAACAACAAGCCAGATTTGGGGAAGAAACATTACAAGTGCCATGAATATTTACTTGTTGACACACAAGGGAATGTCCCGCAGTGGAGTTGCACCCTTCCCCTGTAAAAAAAACTTTTCACTGAGCTCCTTGATAACGATATGTATAGGGCAGGGACCATAACTCAAGTATGTGGTTGCTCCCAAGGGCAACCACATACCTATTGGGAAGTGTTTCATACAGTCAGTGAACTGAAACATCGAGATGGGCAACAAGATAACTCCGTGTATCAACCAAACCGCAGAATTAGTTTCCTCCACAGTGAAGGGAAGCTGTGCAAGTTTCTCTATATGCAGCATGGTGTAACTAGCGTCTTTCATAGCCATTACTTGCTGTTTGAGTGTTAAATTAAATGGTAAAAACAATGAGCTACAATTTAGGTTACGACAAGGCAAGTGCTTATTCTTAAGATTTTGCAGTGTCCATTCAGCCAAATTGCATAACTGATCTAAGTTGATTGTGACTATGATACAAGGTTGACATTTCATGTTGTAAAATATCAATTACAGAAGACGTAATATTATCTAAAGTATAAAAACAAGATAATGATGTATTAATGTTGTTGCCGACAACAGTAAGCACTTTATCTAAATTATCCTGATCAATTTGGTGTAAACGGGCAGCAGCCTCCATTTGCGACAATTTCCAGAATTCATTATACGCAGCATCAACAAATAGTTTTGAATGAGGGGCTTTTGAACCCAAAAGGAAATCAGATAGGTTTATATCATTTGATAGGAGAGAAAGATATTTTTTTCAGGGCAGCCAACGTGGAATGCTTTAACCATTGTTGAGATAATTTACCTTCACAATAAGTAGTAACAGTGTTGGAATTAGGTGTTTATGGATAACGTGGATCTGGTCTATTTACTGTGAACCCAGAGGTAGTGTTCATGAAACGAGTATGACAAACATTTGAGTCTGTTGGCCATAATGCCCACCCAGTTGGATTTCCATAGAAGTGTTAAATGTACCATTTTTTATTATACTATTTAGACTATACTATTTATAAGACTGCCAAATTATCAAAAAGGGCTAAAGATAGAACAGTGGGAGTATTCAATTCCTTAATCTTAGCCAACCCCAGACAAGTAGTCTGTTGGACTGTGGCATTAAGAAAGATGATTTGTGTCGTTATCAGACATGCACGGAATAAAGATTCTGTACCTTGGACTTGCCAGGACTTAGTGCCTCATACCGATTTCAAGTCAATATCGTCCTTCCAGTTATCAATAAAAAGGGATGCATAAATCAATTTGGTCTGAGTGAGCATATATTTTTTGAGAGAGTGGGAAGCAAATTAAAATAGTATGGTTCAGGGTGCTAACCGGTGAAATAGGTATACTTCATCTTTTGTGTATTAGAACTACCCTGCAATGGAATTGGTCAATGTTCCCATTGAGTATAATTAAATTGGGGACGCTGTCCATTAGCTCTATGTACAAAAAGGTGCCCATAATGGTGATAACAGAACACATCGCCATTGTTCGCAGAACTAAAATATAAATCTTAGTGTCAATGACAGTGTAGTATTGCAATTCGGAAAACACAGAATTCACAGCATCAACGTCCCAACCATTCGAATGCATCCCAGGTATTATCACATCACCCATGGAAACACAGAATACATATGGTATCTGTAGGGTCTCCGTAGGGCCCAAGACACTGAATGGTACTTCATCCCATGCAATTCCATCAGTGGCTGGGACAGCTGAAATGTTGACAAGGGACTGGTCTCTTTTCTTTGCATGTGAGGAGGAATGTGGGGCCAATACTCCGTCGACCAGTTCTGCATCCGAAAGTTCTGGGACATAGTGGCCATTAATCAAATGGAAAAAAATGGTCACAAATCCAATCCACATGAACAGGAATACCATGGAAAACACGATCCAGACATATGTCCAAGGTGGAACCAGATAAGTGCGTTTTAACCAGGAGATGAAAACACAAATTTGCGCTGGTGGTGGGGATGAAACTGAGGACAACGAAGAACTGTCTGAAGTAAAGTTTTCTTGATCGATATAGTAACCAGAAGAAATCAGCTGAAATAATCTAGGCTGGGATTCCCAATGTAAACATGAGGCTAGCTCTCTCAAAGGGGCCTCAAGGGGTGGATCAGAATAAACAACTTCCATTGTAGAGTGTAAGGAAGGTAAAACAGGTACCAAGTAAAATGAAGACTCAACATCCCACTCCTGCAGCTGGGGAGAATCAGAAGTAATGGAGCTCACAGGCTGTAAAGGAATATCCCATCCTGTGACACCTTGAGGCATACTATTGAGTATTAGCCAAATGGTGTAACGTGACATGTTCAATGGAAACAAAGCGATTGTCTTTGTATCCTGGGAGTGGAGGTAGAATCACAGTTCGGGTACCCTGAAGACCAAGCACTGGAACAGGAGCACGGTAAGATGGACCAAATTCTTTCTTGATTGCCACCTTTTCACAAACTAGATCTCCAACTTTAGGAAGCCAGCCAGAAACAGCAATCAGGACTGCTGTATCCGATGGCAGCGTCAAAGGCAAATGGGTTTTAGCCAGAGCATCACAACACTTTTTTAGATCCTGACAGCATACTGCTTATCTACGTCAAAGATTGCGGCAGCCGCCACAATGTCTAGACCATCAAGGTCTGGAATAAACATCTTGATGCCAAAGAGCATTTCGTACGGGGTCCGCCCACCCAGAGATCTTCTTAGGCGTTTAAGAGCACGTTGAACCCCATAAAGGTGAGTTAACCAGCCATGGCCCGTAACGAAGTCTCTTGCTGTTAAAGATATGCTTTAAGTCACGATTCATCCCCTCCACAACAGAATTGCCCTCTGGCCTATATGGAGACGCACCTGCACTCCCAGTGACATCATCAAATCAAATCACGGTACGCCTTAGAGGCAAAAGCCGGACCATGGTCTGAATAGAAAGCACCACAGGCCTAAGTTCCAACAAACACATGCAAATCCTTTATAACAGTATGAGTGTCAGCTGTGCGCTGTGGCCTGACCCAGAGAAACCTAGTGCACAAATCCACTGCAACCAAAATGTATTTGAAAGAATTATCGGACATAAGAGGACCACAATGATCAAGATAAATGCATCCAAAGGGTCTCTGAGGTGGTCACAACACGGTAGAACTCTTAATTTGTTGACAAATATCTCAACAAAAGACATACCTGCTAGTTTGCTGGTATGAACCGAGCCACCAATAGCGATGCTGTAAAAGAGAAATAGTGGCAACCAATCCTGCATGTGCAGAAGCAATACCTTTATTGACTCGCTATTTCTCCTGAGGCGGATGCCGGGAGTTGCACACACACACACTTGATATTGTGATTGCATTTAGACTAAATTCTGCTCTCAGCACCATTTTTAAAACTATTAGTTTTAACCTGTGTTAATGCTTATTTTTGCTTTTGGCACTTTTAAATTACCTTGACCTCACCCTCACGTGAGACTCAGCCGATTAAGGGCTCAGTCCGGCCTCGATCTTAGGAGGCGAGGGGAAGGAACGCGGCGGCCATCTTAGGGAGGTATCTCCCAGGCTGGGTGCAGTACTAGTTGTTGAGGCACTGCAAGGCACTCGGGGCTAGTATTTAAGCATACGGGTATGCCTCCGCGCAGCGGACGCGCAGAGCAGATGCGCCATCCTCGCGCCAAAGGAGCGCCTAAGGAAAGCCCGTCTGGGCCCGTCCGGGCCAGGACGGGCCCAGGGGCCAGGGCTCCTGCCAGAACAGACCGCCTCTGTCCTCTGATTAGGTACAGCCGGGATGAGCTACTTAGACTCAGAGGTACGGACAGCCTGCTCTGTAGTAAATTGCGAACACATATAAGGAATATTTCACCCTGTACCGGATGTAATTACAACTTCACCCTTGAGAATTCCATCAGCACTCCAGACAGGCTGTGTCTGTATCATCTTGCATTATTAAATTGTCGCTCATTACCAAGGCATGCCACCGAGATTTCCCTGCTCTTAGAGGAACGAGATCTAGATGTGTTATTTTTGACGGAAACATGGCTGAGCGATAGCTCAGACTCAGATCTCGTTCGAGCATTACCCCACAACTATTCTATCTTGAGACACGACCGCCCAGAGGGTAGGGGGGGAGGGATTGCCATTATTTATAAATGGATGTATGTCGTTACAACGCATACTTTTACAACTAATGCACTTACAACGCATTTTTTACAACGCAACATCCACTACAACGCATTCCATTACATCGCATGACACTACAACGCATTTTTAAAAACTACCTTTACAACGCATTCCATTACATCGCATACTACCTTTACAACGCATACCATTACAACGCATAATATTACATTGCATTTAAGGTAAGTGTTGGATAGTATAGGGGTAAAAATTATTAATCTTACTCCAGGGGGTGCAACAGTAGGGTAAGTGTTGGATAGTATGGGGGTAAAAATTACTATTCTAACTCCAGGGGGTGCAACAGTAGGGTAAGTGTTGGATAGTATGGGGGTAAAAATTACTATTCTAACTCCAGGGGGTGCAACAGTAGGGTAAGTGTTGGATAGTATAGGGGTAAAAATTACTATTCTAACTCCAGGGGGTGCAACAGTAGGGTAAGTGTTGGATAGTATGGGGGTAAAAATTACTATTCTAACTCCAGGGGGTGCAACAGTAGGGTAAGGGTTGGATAGTGTAGGGGTTTTAATGTAATATTATGCGTTGTAATGGTATGCGTTGTAAAGGTAGTATGCAATGTAATGGAATGCGTTGTAAAGGTAGTTTTTAAAAATGCGTTGTAGTGTCATGCGATGTAATGGAATGCATTGTAGTGGATGTTGCGTTGTAAAAATTGCGTTGTAATAGTTGCGTTGTAAAGGTTGTTCCCCTTTATAAATCCACAATGGGATGCAGGGTTGAAAATGCAGCAATAAAAGGTGCGGAAAGCTTAACATTTGCTATTTCCTTCTCCTCCACTTGCACCTTGTCGGGCCTCCTGCTCTATAGGCCACCAGGTCCCTATGGCCAATTCTGCGAGGACCTCCCTATTAGCGCTATTAATTACGCTAGTACCACCACTAATTTCACGTTACTGGGTGATTTTAACATCCACTCAGACGAGGCACACTCACCAGCTTGCATCAGTCTGAATGCAGGATTGGAAGTGCTCCAGTTGAGGCAATTAGTGGTAGGCCCTACCCATAGAGCTGGACATACCCTTGACCATTGTTATACCAATCTGGATACTCTTAGCTTTGAGAAATTAATTGATATTCTCTGGACCGATCATAAATTGCTGCTCCTCTCCTTTGCCCCATCGGTATTGCCTGGACCCTCCAACATGACGAAGAGGTCCATACGGGTTTGGTCTAAACTTCCAACTGAGAGTTGGAAGAAGAAACTGATGGAAACACTACCAACACTCACCCAGGACCCTTTGGTAGCTGATACACAATTCAACCAATGGGTAATGTCCTCTCTGGATGCCACCCTCCCCAAAAGCGAACTTTCTCACAGAAGTGGCAATAATAAAAAACCATGGTATTCTCTAGAATTGAAAGCCCTTAAACGCCAATGTAAGCAACAGGAGAGACAATGGCGGAAAAACTACTCAGAAGTTAGTAAGGACACCTATAAATTGGCCCTGAAGAAATACAAACAAGGAATTAAATCTGCCGAGTCAACCTACTATCAGGAAAAAATTGATTTGGCCTCCAATGCCCCCAGGGAAATTTTCAAAATCTTTAAATCCTTGGTTACTCCCCCTGCTCCCATTAATGACCCTGGGTTGGCAAACTTGCGCTGCAATGAATTAGCACAATTCTTTTCCAAAAAGGTGGATAACATCTTTTCTTCATTTAAACTTATGCCCAGTGAATCGATCCTGCCCCCTCCAATGTTCACCGGTAACCCCGGATTGGATGAATTCTCCCGGCTAGATGGTCCTACAACTATGTCCCTCCTGAAAAATCTGAAATCAGGCTCTCCGGCGGACCCCGCCCCCCCTACCATTCTGAACTTGGTGTCAGATACTGTGGCCCCGGTTATTCAAGAGATGATTAATGCCTCACTGGCATCAGGCACGGTTCCCCCTTCCTGGAAGCAGGCAAAAGTGAAGGCACTACTGAAGAAGCCAAACCTAAACCCGGAAGATTGGGCCAATTATCGCCCTATCTCCTTACTGCCAACTATCAGTAAGCTCGCGGAGAAGCACGTCAACTCGCTGCTGGGATCTTACCTTGAAAACAGCAATTCCCTCCATGTCACTCAGACAGGATTTAGAACTAAGCAGGGCACGGAAACAGCCCTAATTACTGTTGTGGAGGAAGCTAGGAAGATTGTGGACAATGGAAACAGCGCAGCCATTCTGTTATTAGATCTTAGTGCCACCTTCGACACCGTGAATCATTCCATCTTGATTCACAGACTGATGGAAGTAGGTGTCGGGGGAGGCGCACTAAAATGGCTGCGCTCTTTCCTGTCCGATACGACCTTTGCGGTCTTTGAGGACGATGCCTGCTCCCCCCAAATGCGTCTGCAGTGCGGTGTTCCCCAGGGTTCATCCCTCAGCCCTACCCTATTTAACATTTATATGAGGCCCTTGGCTGAGGTGGTGCTGCCCTGGGGAGTACAGCTGGTAACGTACGCAGACGATACGCAGCTTATCATCTCCCTGGCCTCCCAGGATGCTCCATTTGAGAATCTTTCCTTATGTCTCAACAAAGTACAAGAATGGATGGATCGATCGTTCTTAAAGCTGAATGGAGCAAAAACTGAGGTGATGTTGCTGGGGTATAAACCATCTAATACGGTAGAGGGCTGGTGGCCGTTTAATCTTGGCCTTCCGCCTTCACCTAAAGAACAAATTGAGAGCTTAGGGGTCTGGTTGGACCCAGCCCTAAACTTTGGTGTTCAGGCTTGCAAGGTGGCAGGAACTTGCTATGCCATCATTAGACTACTTAGGAAGATAATTAAGCTTCTTCCGTTTGAGGCCAGGAGAATACTAGTGCAGGCGTTGATTCTTTCACGCCTGGACTATTCGAATGCGTTGTATTTAGGCACCACACAAGCAACTATTAAAACCTTGCAGACAGTGCAGAATTGCGCTGCTCGAATGCTGCTGAATGTCCCTCGCCGGACTTCGGCTAAGCCAGCGTTGCGTCAACTCCACTGGCTGCCTGTCCAGCAGAGAGTAGAGTTTAAAGCTTTGATTACGGTCCATAAAGCAATTAATAAAATAGGACCATCCTTGACTCAATCAATGTTCTACTTATATCATCCTGGACGTGCCCTTAGATCTGATAACAAGAAGCTGCTTGCAATCCCTAAAACCAGGAGAGTGCGAATGGGAGGCAGGCGTTTTTCCCTTCAAGCCGCCACCCTTTGGAACAACCTTCCCGATCCTATCAGAATGGAAGTTAACCACCTTAGGTTTAGGAAGAGGTTGAAAACCTTCCTGTTTGCCTGATTCTTCCGAGATCTAGTCGAGTTGAAGCACTGGGATGCCTCCGGGTAGCTATGCGCTATATAAGACCGTAATCATTCATTCATTCATTCATTCTGAGCGGCCACTATCAAAAGAACGTCTGCAGTCAGGGTTGGGAATCAGAATGGACACAAAAGGAACTTTGTCAGTAGGTAACTGATAAGTATATCGGGAAGAGAACCCTTACAGAAAAGGAGTGTCATCCCTACATGTGGCAATAGCCGCCAAAATGTAATTGTCAAGTTGAGTCATAGAACTCATAACTGCCGCTACTTTAACTGCGGCTACTGCAGACTTGGCTTCTTCATCAGCCATCAAATTTCCAACAGCGTGCGCTCCCGCACATTGATGTCCTTATGTATGGACAACATGTGTAAGTTGCAGGCGTTCTTTAAGAGCTGCCCCTCGAACCCAAAGCGCTTATGCTTATCGTGCTACCTTTAGAATCCCGAAAGTCATTTTGTTTCCAAAAAACAAATTGTCATTGAAAGATTGTACACAATAAAAAGAATGACATACAACAAGGGTGGGTAATTCAAGATCAGCATATTCGAGCCCTCAATTCAGCCAGCTGAGCCGTGCAGTCCCCAAGGGACTGGGTATGAACCAAAGTAGAGTGTAAAACTCCATCTTCCATTGTACCTACGATAATAGTGCAAGCTGCAGAAAAAGTCTGCTTAGAACCAATGGCCGGTTTGGCCGAGCCATCAGTGTAAATTATACATTTGTACTGACCAAGAGGAAGAACCGAAAAAGATATGTTCATACTGAAGAAATTCTTGTGTTTGCAAGGAAGGGTCAAAGACAAAACTGACATCAGCCGACATCAAAAACGTAGTTCATTGAATTCAAGGATGCAAAGCTTTAGCATTTAGGAACACTAGCCTTCGAGACCGCCTCTATGGCCAGCACAGGCGAAACGACAAAAATGTGTTTACCTTGAGCAAGAGGGTGTTCTTTAAGAGGGGACGGAACAATACCAAATTTTTATTGCAAAGAGAAATATTTTGGATAAACAGATTGGATTCTATTCACCCAAAAGGCCTCAATGAACGTTATGACCTTGGCTGCTTCTTGTAATTAGTCATCTGCATCATAATTCATGACATTGACTGTAATTTGATCCTGCTTGGAATACGATTGATTCTTTGATACCTGTTACCATGAATGTATAATTTTCCATTATTTTCTGTTTTTCTTTCACATTTATTCCTACCACAGCGGTGTTACATCTCACCACTCATTTCAGGGCTCCATTGCAGTTCCTTCATCGTTATTCTCAATTATATGCCTTCATTTGATTACTTGAGAAGGTTTTGACACACTTTCACACCTCTAACTTGAGTGCCCTTTCATATCGTTTTTTCTTTTTAGTTCCACTATTTCATTGTTTATACCATTCACATTCTACTACAGTAGGCTTTCCAATACACCATAATTTGTTCGTACCACGTTATCATTTGCACTTATGATATTTTCACCCACGAGACATCTTCCTATCTTTTTACTGTATTCACGCTTTTTCTTACTATGGTACTAACATTTGGAGTAAAAACTACGAGTCTGTCTTCTTTGTAGGTTCACACCCCTTTCCGGCCGTTTAAATGTCCACGCGTATGACGGGATCAGGCCGTCACACGCCAGATATCATTCACTCTTCCGATCACATCCATGATCGTTTCACACATTTGAAGAGGTTAAATCCTGGACGCTGAACCGTAAGTCTTTTGCTAAACCCCCATGTATGTCACGTCCTTAAGGTTTTCAAAGCGCCAGTAACTTTATTAATCACCTCACCGTTGCACCAGGTCGAGTCACGGGGTCTTTGTACACTGTCCTCGTTATCGCGGTCTTGTCTACCTACTTTCAACACTTCGGTAGCACTATGGCAGCACAGTTGTTTTAATCGGTTCTTGTTTTCGTTTTGAAGACACATCGATCTTTTCACATTGACCCTTAATAACTCTTCATAGCTGACGAATGCTAACAGTATGGACACACTTTTTGTTTGTTAGACCACCATTCTTGGCACGGTTGAATTACCTTTCCTTTCACCAGCTCAACTCGTTTTTCACCATTTCTGTACCGTCTTATAAGCCCTTATGCACATATATATACATTTACACCTATGTTTTATCGCTAAAATGTAGGCTGATTCCTAGTTATTTCCTTTCAGGGTGCTGCCCCTGAAGAAGGGCTTTGACAGCCCGAAATGCATTGGGCATTCAGGCGAAAGTTAAATGGAACGAATTCCAGAATGTATATAATTTCAAGACATCTCTAAATGTAAAAGGCTCAATAAATTCAATTGACCTTGGAACAAATTTATTGTTTACCTCATTGAAATGATGTTTTAATTTCAGTTCTGAGTGCAGTACGAGTGACACTCTCCTACATAGGAACGTGCAAACAATTGTGATATTTATATCCCGACTCAGGGGGATCTACCCGTCTGCACCTACGACCTACTTGAAAATTCTACACCCTTGATTAAACTGAGTGCGCATATTCTGTTTCTATCTGCTGTTCTTTAAGAATGGCCATTCCCTTGGTACCGCACAAATACTTCGCAGATATTGAGACCGCTCTGCTGGACCTGCTGTGGAGTGGCGCACCGCGCATGGCTCTCCCGAAACTGACCTTGGGGTGGTATGACAGGGGCATAGCACTGCCAGACATCCGCAAATATTACTGGGCAGTGCACCTCGCTGCCATTAATCAGGGCACATATGGTAGTGGGGATGAACCCGGGTATGGGATGGATAGATGGCTCCTCCCCGGGGGCAACTTTGAGGCTGCACTCTATTCGCGACCAAGTTCCACCTCACGGGCCCCACAAAACACTCGGTCCAACTGTGGCACATCGCGAACCGGAAGTTGGGATGGGCTGATAAGCTTACAAAGGCAACCCCGCTCTGGGCATCAGAAAAGCTTGGGTCTTTGGGACGCACTAAGGGATTCCACAAGTGGGATCTGATCGGTATATCCCGTATTGGAGACATCTGGGGGGCGGGGGGAATGGTGCCTTTCGCCTCCCTCCAGCAGTCACATGAACTGGCACACACGGAATTCTTCCGCTACCTTCAGGTCCGGCACTCCCTTCAATCTAACATCCCACCGGGGACGAAGCTCCCGGAATCCTCCCCCCTTGAGGATAGACTGCTGGATGGGCATTTACCAGAGAGGGCGATATCCCGCACGTATAAGAAGCTCATACACAACTCCCCAGATCCACTGAGCTCACTCAAAGGGAAGTGGGAGGGGGAAGGCCTGGAAATAGATGAGGAGGAATGGAGAGAGGCGCATTCCTCTCCCAAAGAAGTGGCGATCTCGGCAAGGTTACGGCTGATACAACTCAAAATATTACACCGGGTGTATGTCTCGGTCACTAGGCTAAGAGTGATGGGAAGGAGTGCGGATGAGCTTTGTCAAAGGCGCTGTGGGGAGAGGGGCACGTTTCTTCACATAATATGGGAATGCCCACAAGTTTGCACATACTGGGCAAAAATACACGACTGTATGAGCAAGGTGTGGGGAGTGCAGTTGCGGCCTGAAGCCAAAAGGTGCCTCCTAAACATTTGGGAGCCCACGGACTTGCCGGTAAAGGGCAGAATATGGGTAACACTGGGGCTGGTGATTGCAAAGTGTAACATAGCACGGCTGTGGGGGGCGGGAGCGCCACCAATGCTTGGCGCGTGGAAGAGAGACATGGACTGGTGTATGCTGCAGGAGAAGATAGTGTATGTCTCGAGGGGGTGCCCCGGGAAGTGGGCGGCGGTCTGGTCTCCCTGGAATGCTTACCGTGGCAACATCTGTGAGCCCCCAACCTATCCTCCCGTTGAGAAAAGATTAACCCAAGAACGTGGGGCAAATGTACGCTCCTGATCTGTTGTGCCATGTTAAGTGATAAGAATGTCTAAGAGTCCAAGGCTGTACCACTGTAACTCCAAAAGATCTAAAATCTGTGAAGTGACCGATATGTTTATTTTTGTTAATAAAAAGAATTCAATAAAAAAAAAAAAAAGAATGGCCATTTGTACCGCAGTCAGAATGTTTTCAGTACAAGAAAAATGCAATTCTGCAGGAGTATACAGATGCAATTTATATACAATTCGGACTGTGTCCGCCTCATTAAAAGTCACATAAGTGAAAGCGATTGCTCCGGGCAAAGTCCGGATGATCAAATTGGTAGCATTCAACCTAGTCTGTAAGCACTGTGTAGCAAGCAAGTCAGACTGTAAAGCGCGCAACACAGCGGTGTGTTCCGGAAGCCAGAAGGAAGCAGTGAAAGGATTCGTGTATCTAGGCATAAGGCGGTTTTATACGCTGAGCATAGTCAGGAACATAAGTCCTTCCGAAATTTAAAAAATCAAGCAGCAAAGACTGCAATTTTTTAAGGGTAGATGGAGGTTCTAATTGAGCACACTTTTCCAATACATCGGGTGCTAAAACCCTACTCTCATTCGTCAATTCAGAACCAAGAAAAAGACAGGGCAGAAACGCAATATGCGAGTTGCAAAATTGAATTTGTAGCCCAGAGCAGCAAATCGCACAATGATGCGGTCTACTCTCGCAAGACGGGGCTCTTCATCTTCCGCCAGGTATATGTCATCGACATAAGAGAAGGTGTCAGGAACAATATATTGCAAAAGGGACACAATATGTGCCGCAAAGACCCCAGAGTTATTACTTATACCCCATAGGCAGTCTCGCGTATCACCTCTGAGAACCGAGGGGGCTGCACGCGGACTAGTCCCAGCTCTCAGGAGCCAGGTTATGACTGAAAAATCCATTTGAAATATCTAGTGTCGTTTTTAACTGCCTACGCACTATATTATTGATCAACACTGGACTATGTGTGTTTTGCACCGCAAAAGTACGGGTATGACTATTCAAATGCCTATAATCCAAAACAATGCAATAAGATCTAGCAGGTTTCAAAATCGGAAAGAGAGGATTATTCATTGCAGAGACAGAGGGCTCAATTACGCCCTGATATTCTAATTGGGTTCGAATCTCATTAACGGATGCTTTAGCGTCACGTTTAATTGGATATTGAGGCTGAAGTTTAGGAGTAGAACGTATGGGAACAACATGTAAAGGAGAATCCTTATCCCAACCAGCCTGGTTGCGGTACAAGGCTGGGGCCAAAGCAACAGCCCACTCAGAAGCATAAGCATACTTAGTCTCATCAGGGACGCATTGCAAAAAAGACGGTACAATCACATCCTCTCCTCAACGATATGCAAGAACAAATGGGGGAGGACAATCGACCTTCACCAGTAAAATATCATAAGAAGATGTCAAATTGTGCCAAAAAATAGCATTTATGGTGCGTTTAATGTCATCTTCAATTTCAATATCAACATGGTAAAGTCGATCAGGTGGTGCTATGCGGGTATCCACAGTTTCAACATTTACAAAGGTGTCAGTTGCTTTTACCTCCAGAAGTTGGAGTGTCTGGCGCACTACAGTAACTTCTGCTGCGTGTCACCGCCAGACTCCTTTCCAGGAGGAGGGTTCTCACCATTTGGGGCATATTTTGCTGTCAAAGCGGCAACATTCTTCTTCTGGAATGGAGCTCTATAAGGAGGTGATTCCTCTCTCTTAACTTTCACGTCAAAGGAGCGCCTCGGGTCCCGCTTGGGTTACGCGGACTAGCCCTGTCTGCGATCCTGCCCCTCCTTGGTCGTACTGTTGATCAAACGATTTCTGAAAGGAATGAAGAGAACGAGAAGCAGGAACCTGAAACCTCTCAGGAGTTTTGATTTTAGAGCGATCACGTAAATCATATCTACTACGTTCAAAAGTGTCCGGCAGTGGTGACCCACCTCAAGACCTAGGCTTCTTTTGCTGCTTAGATTTGTCCCATGTCTTTTTAGGAATGACAGGACGACCCTCCTTTTCAGGAGGTGGCTTACCTTGAGACCGAGTAGAAGGTCTGACGCCCAAATTATTGCGACCTAAGGATGTATAAACATCAGCAATAATAATCGGCAACTCACGTTCCCAGTCAACGTCAGCCACTGCCGAAAGGTGTTGACAAATCATCAAAGGCGCTGCCTCACCTTTAATATTAGAAAGAATCCTTTTGGAGACTACAGGAAAAATACCCAACTTCATGACCCAAATCTAGGGCAGGACCTGGTCCATGTTTGTTCTGTACTTGTTTGAAAACGCTCAGAAGAACGCTCATCAAGGGGGTGCCATAATAGAGTTATAAACTGAGGCAAACACCGTACCCCAGGTGTTGCAGTCGACCAAGGGGGTAATCAGACCACTAGGCAAGCACATAGTAAGGATCCTATGCTTCTCCACCGGACCCCTGAGTGGAAAAACAGCTCAGGTCAAGATCAAGCTGATCAATTTTCTGAGCAATCCAAAAGGGGAAGTCCTCAGGATTCTGAGGACGTTTGCCAATGACGGAATTAATAATCACGGGGCTAATAACAAGACCCCCACCATGTGCGGCCTGCACAGGAGTCGCAGTCCCGGGCAGAGCCACAAAAAAGGCACGGGTAACGAATTGGATCAGACGTCTATACAGGAGAACAACCTGAGCATATAACAAAGGAACATCCACCATAGTGGCGTTGGCATAAAGTGGGTACAGAGTAAAATCGGCCAACACTGGCCAGGTGGCCCCATCAATACTTAAGGGGTCCATACGAACAGTAGCAATAGGATGGGGTAGGGCGCCATTAAACCAAATCTAGTGCTCCCAGGCAGTAATAGTATCTTCAATAAGGGCGCTAAGCCACCGGAACAGCGGCAGCAGTGTAAGCATGAAAAGAATTGTCATTTACATCCACAGCGGGAAACGTAACCGAGGAGTAAAATACTTCGAAACGGTATGCGGGAGCCGCCTCGACCACAAAAACAACAGGAGATCCCACATTGGGGACTCCATGTTGCACTAAATGCTGAGTGACCGCTGCGCAGCAATAAGTTGGAATCGCAATCGGTTGAGCCATGAATGAAAAGACCGGGATTCAGGCGGTAGCACAAAAATGGGTCAAAAAACCTTTTAAAATTCAAGCTTGAAAAACGTACCCAATAGCTGATCCCTACAAACTGAGGAGGTGAATCCCTCCCACCATAGACGTCTCTGGAAAACGGTGCGAGGGTATTGTGGACAAGCGCTACTCAGGGATCCTGTGAATAAGTACCAGACCAAACACTGGCGGCGCCATGTTGCAGGGATTCTGCGGAGTCACAGAACTATGCTGGAGATCATAGAACCTTAGTAGGCAGGGATTGAGTCATCCTACCACCTGAGTACCCATAAGCCTGGGACTGACTAGCTATAGTGTCTCACTTGCCCTCCTACTCACTCAGAGGAAGAAGTGATTAGACACCAAAGAACACAACACAACCGACCCTCTCAGGAATAGCGGTTGCAGGACACACCCTTTCGCTCTCACACTCGTACTAGTCCACAATACGTTCTGACAGAAACACGAGGAAATTTTAAAATTTTAATTTTAACTATCGTGCTCTGGTATGTAGTATACATGCCACAACAATAAGAAAATGCCTAACACAAATATGGTCAGCATAGTAAGTATTCCATAATTCATTAAAAGAGCTATCATTATATAAGACAGGGTAGCCTAACTCCCTTCCCCTTCTACAGAAGCAGAATGATTATATATCAGAAGATCTATGGGTGTTGTCAGCAGACCTCATACCGTAGCATACACAGATGGACTTTCTACATCTCAGGTGCTGTCACGATCTCTTCACTGGAAAGATCCCTCCCCAAGTGTGTTACCTATCCGTGCATACCTATATGACAAACACACGTGTTCCCAAACAACAGCTGCATTTGTGTTTTATCTAGGTGCTAGGGCCTGACCAGAACAGAATAACAAGGGCATTGTTGCTTGACCTTGTCTACAGTGTTCAGACTAAATCCCAGGAAAGAACAGAACATGACAGCAACAGCAGGTTCTGTGTGAAAGTACAGTGTGACACAAAGCAAAATAAGCTTGTACAGTAACATGCTCAAAACAGAGGGCAGTCTGTAAACTGCTCATGCTAACATAGGGAAAACGGCAATGGCCTGTACAGGACATATGACAAGGTCAGGGTGACCCCTATGGTGCTACAAATTATGATCGGCTCAGACAATTTACATCTAGGTTTTGAAAAGGGGTTCTCCATCTCTTAAGATGAATATGAATTTTGAGGGTTCCAAAGTTGTCCCATGTTTTGGTGAAATGGTTGCTTGTGTCCAACTAAATCCTAATAAACGTAATAGTGGTATGTGTTGTGATTGAAAAACAACATATTCATGGTATGGAAACGCTAAATCCGATAAAATGGAGTTGGTTAAATTATTTAAGGTTGTATTTTATATACAATGTTTCCTGCAAATAAAATGCTAGCTGAATAACATGATGATGGCAGAATACAATGCTAACTTCCACCAGCATATAAAATGCTGGCCGAATAAGAGACTAACTTCCACCAGTAAATAAGATGCTGACCAAACAAGGGGCTAACTTCAGCCTGAGAATAAGATGCTGGCCGAATAAGAAGCTAAATTCAACTTCAACCTCATAAAACACCACTAAGCAACTTCTTTGAGGAAACCTGGAAAATATGAACATCAGTTGGCAAAGTATTTACATATACTGCCTACTCAGTGTAAAGCACTCAACTTGCACAGAGTTTTCTGGTGCCCAGGCAAACAGAACAATCGATAAACCTACCTACTGGGCAGCAAGGAGCTTATGCCAAGGTAAAAGAATTTATATTTTTAAGTGATAGCAAATTCTTAAATTCTAGGCCATAAATCTGACACAAGAAAATGTCTTCCATCAAAACTCCCATCTCCCCAGCTCTAGTGAGCCTTGGCAGCAACAGCCAAACAAAGAAGGGCAGCACAGAAGACGATTGCCAATGTTTAGAGCATCTTGCAAATTGTGATAAACCCCCTATCACGTACTTGCAGTTAGATGCTACAAAGTCAACTCGAAATTCATATTTAATCAGAGAATCCGGGAAGTCAAGGAACGTCTCTAAATATACCAGGCTCACCCAAGAAACACATGAAGCTCAGTTCAACGCCAGTGCAAACGTTAGATGGGAATACATAATCGATGTGTCTGTTTTATTTATTAAAATGTATAAATAGACCTCAAAGGAATGCCACTATTTAAGTACCATGTCGCAAACGACATGTATAAAGTAATTAAGTAAAATCCATTTTTTTCCTCAAAGTAATAAACCGATTCCCTCACAGATGAAAAACACCGACCCACACACATTTTATTTATAATCATAAATATGTATATAGATAGCACGAATTAAGTGATTATAATTACCGGCTTTGTTTCTACTGAAAATAAAAAGGGTATCATTAGTAATCATTTTAAAAGACGAATTCCATCTAGGTTGAAAAATAAAATGGTAGCGGGCTAAAAGATTGAGCGTATAACAATTACACTTTACTTGTACCGAACGTGCCTCTGAATTACAAAAGAGAGAAAAGTTTGAGAATGTGTGAAGAAGAAAGGCGCACCACAGCCCTACCTCAGCGATGCCGAGGAAGAACGTTCCAGATTCCAGAAGCTCTGAGTGACTGACTGAAGACGTGCGTCAGGACAGTCACACCAAGGAGCACCCACTAACAACAGGGAAGAACCAAATGTGCCGATTGGAAACGACTGCGTGGCGGATGCGCTGGTTTCTTAGAGCAAGTGTTTAAAAGGTAGCGTAAAATAATCATGGGGAGGTTTGTACTTATAGACAGCAACTGGGGACAACAAAACACCATTGGGGGGGGGAGAGGGGGTGACGAACCCCACAATTTTGAAGGTGGTTGGTTCCTCTGACGTCTTTTATTGAGGCAATGTCAGGTTGCAGCCACCAGGTGTTCCCGTTCCCTCGGATGAGTCACGTGTCCTAGAAGTACTGCTTGGTTAGCCATGCCGATCAGGACATGAAGCCAGTGTTTGTCAAGCTGTTGCCTGTATTCCCTTTACAGAGTTCACACACAATGGATTGGATTGACCCAAAGAAATCGCAAGTCGCTTGATTTTTGAAAAAGTCGGAGTTTACTTTAATGGTACCCATCACTATTTTGTTAAATTCTCTATTGACTTATCCTTGCAATACAGTTTATTTATCTTTTTATTAACACTTTAGGTATTTCATGGGTCTCTGCCCCTCCACTCCTGCGGTTTACATTTCTCTTTTCAAGCCTTTAGCCCACTTTAATCTACTTACACTCCCTCCCTCAGCTCCGCTCTTTGGCATGTCACTGTTGCGTGTATAGGTGAGTGTGACACACGTGGATGGCTAATAAGTGATGCACAGTGTGGGAGGGCAGGACACACGCAGTAGAAAGAACACACTCCCACACTGGAGGTTGTACTTGGCCAATTGACCCGGATCTCCCGGTCCAAGACCCTTTTATTTTACATCTCCTTCCGGGTCGGGCAAATACCATTGTTCCAGTAAACACAGCGGTGTAGTGTGTGACCCCGCTCCTGTGTGACGACAACCTGGGGTGGTCCACACAACATAACATTCCTCCTTTATCATGGATATGCAAAACAAAACAAAACACACCATAGTGACTGGTTGGGCGGAGGAAAAGATAAAGAAAGATAGAAGAAACAGAGAGAGAGAGATAGCATTTAGCCCATCTCGAAACAAACCACTTAGTCCATAACAAAACCTCTCAGTCGAGACGACACCGCAGGATTGGCCCGGAGGTGATATCTTCGTCATCCTCGATTCTCACCCCCATCTCTGCTGTCTCCAGCTCCGGCTGTCCCTGAAGAGAGGTCAACGGGTGCATTGGGCATGGATATGTCTGGCCCAGTCGGCAAACAGTTGCCTCGGCGTGGAACTCGCTAGTAGACTCGCCATCCTCTGCTTCTGGTGTCACCACACTCGGCGGCCCAGGACGTTGATACTTCTTAAACTGTGAAATGTTCCTGGTAACTGTCTCATGGCCTCTTTGGCTGTAACCATTGTCCCCTTTACTGTCTGGACAACCCAGGGGTCGAGTTCGAATGGAAGTGAGAACTTCCCTCGTGGATGTCGATTTTTCACCAACACCATGTCGCCTGCCATCAACGATCGACTCTTGGCATGTCGCCGTTTGGACACATGATCCTTCTTGGCACGCCGCTGCCGAAGTCGTTCAGAAACTTGATCACGTAGGGCAGACGATGGTGTCACATGAGGAAAAACATCATCCAGCAGCCGTTGGTTGCACAGGGACCCAGGGCTGGCCATGGTCGTAGAGTGAGGTGTTAGTCTGTACTCTTTCAGAAACGTGTACAAAGCGCATTCCATGTTTTGTTCTCGGGCAACTGCTATTCTCAGGACTTCGTTTAGGGTGCGCATAAACCGCTCGGCTTCACCATTGGCCTGAGGCCACCGGGGTGTAATCTTCTGGTGTCGAACACCTCTTGACTGGAGGTATTCGGTGAATTCGTGGCTAGAGAATGGTGGGCCATTATTTGTGCGTAGCTCCCGGATCAGCCCATGGGTGGCCATTATCTTTTCAAAACGAGGTATTGTGTTGCTTGCTGTGACTGAATCTAGTACCTCAACCTCGGGATATTTAGAAAAATCATCGATGACAACAAACATGTGCCTGCCATCAGGTAGGCTCCCAAAGTCAGCACTTGCTCTGTGCCAAGGGTGAGGGGGTATGTCTTCCGTCACAATCGGTGCAGGCGGCTCAGCTGGCCCAACAGCTTGACAGAGAGAGCATGAGCGGACGATCCGCTCCACGACATTGTCCAGATCAGGAAACCATACCTTGCTGCGCAGACCTGACTTTGTCTTCACTACTCCTTGGTGAGCAATGTGAGCTAAATCCACCACTCGCTGTTGCAGTGACCTGGGGATGACCAGGCAAGTACCTCTCATCAGACACCCTTCCGGGGACACGGCTAACTCTGAGCAGACATTGTGGAGAGCCTTGAGCGCCGTTTGTTCTGTATATCAAGTTCTCAAGAAGGCAATGCCACCTTCCCGGTCCTACCGCTGAGATTGCCATCTCCCAGCAATCGTCCCGCTTGGTTGCTTCTATGATGTCGCTTAGCCTTATGGGGAGAGGACGAGAGCATTCCACCACTAGTCTGACGTACTCTTCCGTCTCCTGCGCTTCACTTTCTTCCTCTCAGGTTACTTGCCTGGCATGCCTGGATAGAAAATCTGCGGGATTTTGTGTCCCTGGGCGATAGACCACTTTAAACTGGTATTCTTGAAGCTGCAGGATCCATTTCTTAATCCTTGGTGGAGGTTTTGACGAGATGCCCATGAAAAGGGGAATCAACGGCTTATGGTCGGTATGGACCGTGAAGTGCTGCCCATACAGGTATAAATGGAAATGACGACACCCCCAATGAATTGCTATTGCCTCCTTTTCGATATGTGAGTATCTTTGCTCCGTGTTAGTCAAAGCCCGGCTAGCGTAGGCTACCGGGGTCCACTCCCCATCCGGTTGCTTCTGAGATAACACGATGGGGCTTACATCAACAGATAGTTCCGACTCACGGGCTGGGTCAAAATAGGCTAGCGTACTCTCGGCCGAGAGGGCATGTTTGGTGTCCAGAAAAGCCTAGGCTAGCGTAGTCTCGGCCAAGAGGGCATGTTTGGTGTCCAGAAAAGCCTTTTCCTGCACGGGACCCCGTTCCCACATGGCGGTGTTCTTCGTGAGCTCTCGCAGTGGTGCAGTTAGACCTGTTAGATTGCGGATGAAGTGGCCACAGTATGTGACCATGCCCAGGAAGCTTCTTACGCCAGTCACTGTGGTTGGGGCTGGTGCGGTCTGGATGTCACAAACCTTCGCTGGATCGGGCTATACGCCTTGTTGTGAGAAATGGTATCCGAAGAAAGCTACTTCCTTTTTGAGAAACTCACATTTCTCGCAATGCAGAGTGAGACCGCTGTCTTGTAGTCTCTGGAATACGCATCAAAGACGAACCATGTGCTCCTCCAAGGTGGTTGCATGTACCAAGATGTCATCGCTGACATTTATGACTCCCCTGAGACCAGTTAGTACTCCTCTGATGGTGTCTTGAAAGACTTCTGCCGCGCTGGACACTCCAAAACTGAGACGTTTATATCGGCGCAGGCCCACATGGGTGGAGAATGTCGTTATGCCTCTCGACTCAGCATCTAATAGGAGTTGATGATAACCCGCCCGTACATCCATCTTTGAGAACCAGTGTGATCCACTGACTTCCGCAACAATATCGTCGACCGTGGGTGTTAGATGACGTTCCCTTTTTATGGCACGATTGGGCAGGCACATGTCCACGCAGATCCTGACCTCGCCTGGTTGTTTCGGCTTCCGGGCTATCACAATGGGAGACACCCATGGAGTAGAACCTTCCACTCGCTCGATGATATCAGCGGCCTCCAGTTTCCTCAGCTCCTCTTCAACCTTTGGCCTCAGGTGGAATGCAACTCTGCGATCCTTAAGAGCAACTGGCTCTATGGACTGATCTACATGAAGCCGTACCATGTGGTCTTTAAGACACCCTATGCCGTCACACAAACATTGAAACTCCACCAGGGACTCTACATCTTCCAGATGCACAGCAAACGCAAAAACCACCAGCTGTAGGTATTCTGCTGTATGACAACCCAGGAGCATCCCGGAACCTTCCTTGGTGACGTAGACTTTGGTGCGAATAGAACGTGATCCATGGGAGATGTCGGTGGTGAAGACGCCTACCACTGTGAGGGGTATGCTGGAGCCATAAGCAAACACTTGTATGGACGTTGGCCTCAGGGTTGGCTGTATTGGGATTGTCTTTAGCATGGACTGGGCCATTATGTTTATTGACGCCCCCGTGTCAATGAGTGCCGGTGTTGGATGTCCTGCAATCTTTTTTTTTTTTTTTTTTTTGAAACCGTTTATTGCAGTTTGAAAAAGTTACAAGTATGGGCCTACAACCACTCGGCCGGCCGCTAGAGTGACAAAAGCATTTTGCATACATACAGTAAGAGTCTCTTGGCAGTGCAGCTTAGCAAAACAGGAGAAATCAATGTTGCAGGCCGCATAGCTCCATGCCCACAGTACGGTTCCCTTTTATCAAAACAAAACAACACAAAAAACCACACCCGCAAGGCAACCCGCGATCCAAAGTGACAGCACGTGCTCCCTAAGTGGGGGATCCCAACCAGCAGCAGAACTCTGGAGAGGGGAATGGGAATAGATCAGGGACTGGGGGACCGCGTGCCCAAGGCCGAGGGAGGGGGCCCATCTAGGGAGACGGAGCAGGCGAGGCAGCCGGTAGCAGTGGCGGCTCACAAATACCCCCGCGGTAGGCGTTCCAGGGGCCCCAGATTTTCACCCACGCCCTAGGCTTACCCCTCGCCACATACACCACCTTTTCACGAAACATACACCAATCCATATGTTCTTTCCAGGCCAACACCGCAGGGGGCCTCTGGGATCCCCACAATTGGGCAATGTCACGCTTCGCTATCATGTATCCCAGAGTCACCCACCGCGTCTGCGGGACCGAATAGTCATTTGGTTCCCACACATTCAGCAAGCATCTCCTCGCTTCAGGCAACAGCGCGACACGCGTAACCACACGCAGGACCTCATGCACACCACGCCAGAATCGCTCCACCTTTGGGCACTCCCACAGTATATGCATGAAAGTTGCCAACGCGCCGCAGCCACGCTTACACATTCCGTCACCAGCAAAGCCCATACGTAGAAGCCTTGGCCCCGTCACGTAAACCCGGTGAAGGATCTTAAGCTGGACGAAACGAAGGCGAGCCGGGATGGCCACCTCTTTTGGAGAGGCCACCGCGGAAATCCAATCCTCGTCGTCCAGCTCTAGCCCGTCGGCAACCCAGGCCTCGCGGAGACTAGTCAGCAGGCACGATCTGTCGTTGATCAGTTTTTTATATATGAGGGAGATCGTGCTGTCTGGGACATGGCCATCCAGCACTCTGTCCTCCAGGGGGGAAGACTCCGGAATGGACGCGACATCCGGGAAGACGGAGCCCAGCGCATGGCGGACTTGCAGGTACCGAAAGTACTCACTGCCCTGCAGCTGAAACTCCGTCTGCAGCGTCGCAAAAGTCTTGAATCCCCCCCTCGTCCAGAGATCTCCCACAGTGCTGATTCCGATCGTGTCCCACTTCTCAAAGCCCTTCGATGTCCACAGGGAGCCCAACCTCTCAGACGCATATAGCGGTGACGCCCGGGTCAAACGGTCCTTCCACCCCATAGCTGCATTAGCCGCGTGCCAGACACGCACCATGACACGCGTCGGTCCCGTCAGACGGGGGTCGGGCGCGGCAGAGTAAAGCGCTCGATTGTAGTCGCCACCGGGCAGGAGCATCTTGTCCATCTCAAACGCCGGGTTCAAGGCGGGCCCGTAAAGGCCATGATTAATTGCAGCCAGTTGGGTGGCCCAGTAATACCGTTTAATGTCCGGGAGGGCGACCCCCCCATCGTACCACGGGAGCGTCAATTTAGCCAGAGCAATGCGCGGCCTCCCGTCCCAGAACAGGCGCCGCTGGAGGCCCTCCACCTCACGGAAGTAGCGTGCCGGAACCAAGTCCATAGTATTCTGGAGGGCGTAGAGGAAGCGCGGCAAGGACATCATTTTAAACAAGGCCGCTCGGCCGAGCGGCGAAAGCGGCAGACGCCGCCAGCGCACCACGTCCTCCTTCAAGCGCTGGAGGGGAGGCAGCAAATTCCGCTCATAGCGGGCCTCCGGGTCAAGAGTGATATATATACCCAGGTACCGAAACCCCTGGGAGGCAATCTGGATCGGACAGTCCCGTGGTAGGACCGGAGCCTCCCCGGAAAGCACATATACACAGGACTTCGCCCAGTTGATGACAAGGCCTGAGTTGCGACCGAAGGAGCGCAAAACATCAACCAGGACGATCAGTGATTTACGCGGGGAGGCGAGATACAGGAGGATATCATCAGCATAGAGGGACACACGGTCCTCATGCTCGGGGGTCCAGCGGAGACCACGGATGGAAGGGTGCCACCGCAGCCACTCCGCCAGGGGCTCCAGGGCCAGTGCAAACAGGAGAGGCGACAAGGGGCAACCCTGTCGCGTGCCCCGCCCCAGCGCGAATGGGACCGAGACTCGCCCATTCACCACCACCTGCGCCAAGGGACCCGAGTACAACAATTTGACCCAGCTAATAAAGCCCGGTCCAAATCCAAATTTCGCCAGCATCGCCCAGATGTATGGCCACTCAAGCGTGTCAAACGCCATGGTGGCGTCCAAGGACGCCAAGATGGCCGGCTCCCGCACAAATGGGACACGCGCGAGCACACCGTGCAAGCGCCGCAGATTGAGCGCCGTGTTGCGGTGTGGTATAAAGCCAGATTGGTCTTGGTGGACCAACTCGCCCACCACGCCAACCAACCGGTTGGCCAACACCTTGGCGAGGATTTTGGGCTCCGCGTTCAAGAGCGAGATCGGCCTATAGGATGCGACCCGTTCACGGGGCTTCCCCTCCTTGTGGATCACCACGATTGTGGCCAGACGCTGGTCCGGCGGGAGGGAACCCTGCGAGTGTGCCGCCAGGAACATCGCGCGCAGGTGGGGCGCCAACACATCCGGGCGTAGCTTGTATAGTTCGATGGGGATACCATTGGGGCCCATGGCCTTGCCGGATGCAACCGAGCGAATAGCCAAGGAAATTTCGTCCGAGGTGGGAGGAGCGTCCAGCGAATCCCTGTCCTCCACCGTAAGGGAGGGCAGCGCAATGTCCCGAAGCAGGGCATGGGAATCTTCCTCCGAGCAGGGGGAAACCGGGGAGTAGACTTCGCGGAAATAATCCGCAAAGCAGGAGACAATGGCTTCAGGCTCGGTGACACACGCACCATCCGCACTCTCAATCAAAGGAACCACGCGATTCGCTCTCTCCCTCTTATCCAACCACGCAATCAATTTGCCAGCCTTATCACCCACATCATACAATCGCCCCTGCTGCTCTCGACTGAGGCCCCTGGCCGCCTCCGTGACGAGGGCCCGATAGGCCGCCTGCTTTAGGTGTAGAACATGCAGCTTGGCATCTGTTACCCCACTCCCCAGGTCACCCTCCAGCTCTGCAATCTCGGCCTCTGCCCGGGTCACCTCCTCCCGCTCGCGCTGCCGGGCATGGGAGATAAAGGAGAGGGCCTCCCCTCTCCTCTAAGAACTACCTTAAAAGCCTCCCACAGGGAGATGGCCGAAGGGACCGACCCCACATTCTCGTCGAAATAACGCTGTAAGGACTTGATCAAATCGGCACGAATGGTGGGGTCGCGCAAATACCATGCATTGATTGGAGCCATCCTGCCATCCCCCCTCGGGAAGACATCGAAATGTAACAGCAATGGGGAGTGGTCTGAGATACCCCGCGCCAGGTGGCGCACCTCCCCCACCCTCCCTGCATGGGCCGCCGGGACCAGGATGTAATCAAGCCGCGAGAGGCTACCATGGGCACCCGAGTGGAAGGTGTATTGCCGCTGTGCGGGATGCTTTAGTCGCCAGCAATCCACCAGGCCCAGCGTGTCTAAAAAGCCGGGCAGCCACGCCTGTGCCCGGGGGAGGTCCCTGGGGGGATGGCGATCCATAGACCCAGAGGCTACCGCATTAAAATCCCCTCCAACCACCAGCAGGCCACTCGGAAGGTCCAGGAGGAGGCGACCCAGGTCCGCAAATGTGGTGGCTTGTAACCCAGGCGGGACGTACACTGATATCAAAATAAACACTCTACCCTCCATTCTTCCCACCAGGACAGTGTAGCGTCCCCTCTCATCATGGCGCACCTCATCGATCTCCAACGGGAGCGAGTTCTTGATCATGATACCCACCCCCCGCGAGCCCGAAGTGAAGCCAGAATGGGCCGCCAAACGATAGCCCCGCCGATTCATTGCCTGAAAGGAGTTACCTATAAGGTGTGTCTCCTGCAGGAAGACAACATCTGGTGAAATACGTTTCAAGTACTGCAGGACCACACCACGCTTAATCCTGTCCCCCAGGCCGTTAACATTCCATGACAACACAGTCAAATCCCTACCCCCCATCATACGTCGAAACAATCGGTCGTCCCCCACAGAGCATCTTAAAAACAACAATACAGTAGCGGGTTTGCCTTGCGGTGCAAACAAACAACACCCCCCCCCCACCCCCCCATCCCAACAGAACTCCCCCCTCCCTGCACCCCTGCATGAGCCCAGACAGCCCCCCCAAAGTGCAGTGTGCCTGTCGCCCCATAGCTAAAAACTAACTAGTCCCCCAGAGGAGGAGGGAAGCCCCCAACAGACCCCGCACGACCTCCATAGGAGGGGAACATATGCAATCAATAAATGGGGAAGGAACATCGTCCAGAGCAAGGCCTATTCAGTCACCCCTCAATTCTGATCCGGCGGGCCCTCCTCGCCAGCTGCGCCCCCCCCGCCCCCCCGGCCCCGATCTCCTGGCAAAGTGTCCAACCAGTCCCCAGCCGCCTCGGGCCGGTCAAAGAAGTGCGTGCGACCATCCACCTCCACCCTCAGCTTAGCTGGAAAAAGCATTGAGTACTTAAGGTTCAGGTCCCGTAGGCGACGTTTAACACCAAGAAAGCTCTGTCTCTGCTTCTGAACCACCGGAGTAAAGTCTGGGTAGAAATGCACATCCATGTTGTCAAGCTTGACCGGTCCCTGTTGCCTGGAGGTCTGGAGGATAGCATCTCTGTCCCGAAAGTTAAAAATCCGGGCAATGACAGGCCGCGGCGGGGCACCGGTCTTAGGTCTGCCCCCAGGGACCCGGTGAGCACGCTCCACCGCAAAAAGCTTACTCAGCCCCCGGGGCTGAAGATGGGTAAGGATCAATTCTTCCACAAAAAGATCTGCCGCCTCCGCCTCTCGTCCCTCCGGCACCCCCACAATACGGACATTATTCCTCCGGGCCCGACCCTCGGAATCCTCCAGTCGCCGGTCCATCAGGGCGCTCGCCTGGCCAAGCCGGCGCACCTCCTTTTGGAGGGCCACCACGTCCGTCGTGAGGCTCGTTGCGGTGTGGGCCAGGGAATCGACCCGGTCGTTCGTTTTGGACAAGTCTGCCCTCACAAGGCTCACATCCACCAGGACCGAGTCTATTTTTTGCGCTAGGGTGTCGAAACGCTGGTCCACCGAGGCCTTCATCTCTGCGATGGCGCCCATGACGTCCCGGAGGGTCAGATCCACAGGCTGAGCAGATGCCTCCGTCGGGCCCGCCGGGGATGTGCGCGATGTCTCCGGAGAACCCTTCTGGAGAGTGTAGCGGTCCATACTGTTAGCTTGGTGCGCCGTGCCACGGCGGGTCGTCTTCACCTTCGCCCGGTCGCCATCTTGTTTGGTGGACATGCTTGCTCTCCCACCGTCGTGCCAAGCTCCTCGAACGGGCCGCTATACCAAT
Organism: Triturus cristatus; assembly: GCF_964204655.1. Classification (NCBI taxonomy): domain Eukaryota; kingdom Metazoa; phylum Chordata; class Amphibia; order Caudata; family Salamandridae; genus Triturus; species Triturus cristatus. The sequence goes on from NC_140592.1 coordinate 1,191,159,190, forward strand.
TCACGGGCTCCGGGGGGGGGTGGGGGCGACCACCGAACCGCAGGTCAACCCACAGCCGGCGGGTCAGCCGGGCACTTGGACAAGACCACTCCACCGCACCCCGCTCCGCAACCCTACCTCGCTTGAGGGCAAGGAGGGCGCAAAAGCGAAAGTGAAAGTGCGGGGTACGCGAGTCGCCCAGCCTTGCCCGCCGCTGTTGTTCACTTTGTCCCCGGATCGCCCCACTACTCCAATCCGGGGGGCCGGCGAGGAGAAGGCCGCAACCTTCGATCGGTGCTCCCACCGGTGTCCGGGGTCCGATTCGAGCCCGAAAAACGGGTGGCGCCTCAGCTCGGGTTCCCCGACACAGTCCCCTCAACAAGGACAGGATATCGCCAGGATTAATTCAGGAGGTCGCGGAGGTCCTCGGGAGCCTCGCACCTACGCGGCCATCTTGGTTGCGCGCTAGGCTCCTCCTCATGTCCTGCAATCTTGATGTTGCACTTTGGGACTCTCCGCCTTGGACATCCATTGGGCTGTAGAGCGTGGATGACCTGGACCGCACCTTCTGCATTATCATCGTCCATGTCGTCTTCCTCCTCCCCCGGCTGTGGGGCGTCCACAGCATTGATCTGTCGATCCTGTTGCCATTGACATCCAGCCGAGTGGCACACTTTTGGCAGGTGATCTAACCGGCGGCACACCGTACATCTTTTCCCTTGAGCAGGGCATGGACCTTGATGAGGGTACGATCCTCCACACATGTAGCAGGATCGAGTTGTAGGTGGCGGATTGCTGCGTTCTGGTTTCTTTGCAGTAGTTTTCTTTGAAGGTCCGGCTACCACCGCATTTACCAGCTCAGTTTTCACTTGTCGTTGAAGGGCCGCCTCCATGTGCGCTGCGCGCACCTTGGACAACTCCTTGGATCGGCCCATGGTTAGGATGTCAGGCATGGAGATTCCTGCCATTTCGAGTACGTTTTCTCTCAATTTGACGGAAGAACACCACTAGATGAATTGCGCCCTCATTTCGTCATCTACCTCAGGCAACGTGCATGTGCTCGCCAATTCCTTCAAGCGAGCGTAGAATGTATCGACCGATTCCTCCGGCTGTTGTCGTGCTTGTCGCAGAAGAAAACGTACGTAATCTGGGAGAGGTTCGAAATGCGCGGTCAGGGCAGCTTTGAGCGTGGCATAGGTGTGGGGAGGACCGGATTCCACCACAGATTTTCCCAGTCAGTGGATCGCAGGACCGCCCAGATGTAGGAGCATGGGCCAATGCCTTTCGGGCTTCAGGCCCACCGCGGCAAAGTAGTTCTCCAGGCGTTCCAACCATTCCTTCCATTTGGCCACCTGTGCTGACGGCGGACCATCCACCACAAACGCTTCAACCGGGGGCACAGTCGTCATCTTTCACACCTGCAGACAAAAGAAATGGAGTCTGGCTGCACCACAGAGACCTGACTACCCAGACGTCCGCCAGAACACAGGCAAGTACTGAAGAAATCGTAGGCCGTGATGCGCCTGTGCCTCGTAGCACAGAGGTTAATGGTGGAAGAGTTACACCCAGAGAAGGAAAATCAGCTGTCCGCCAAAACGTGCACCACAGGCGTACACTGCAGCAGGATACAGGCCCACAGGCACCCCAGTCCAGGACTCTGCTGTGTAGGCCCCCAGCACTCGTGACCAGACTGCTCTTGCCAGGGGAGAAGCTGAGACCAAAATGGAGCCTTGCAGCAGCTGAGAACGGCCCTCTCCCCTGCAGCACCAATAGAGAAGAAACTCTTAACAGGTCCAGATTGCCATTTCCAGGGGGGAACTGAGGTGAACTGTCCCGTGGCAGCAGCTGGGAATGGCTTCCTTCGCCGTAGCGCCACCAGAAGAGGTCTCTCCACGTGAAGATGCAGGCAGATGAAAGCGCTGCGGATCCGCTGATACACAGCGTTAAAGCTTCAGCGGGCGCTAATCACTTCAGCGCGCGCGCGCGCCGTAGATGGTGCACAGGGGGCCAGCGCCGGAAACACCAACGGCCATTTGTGATCGCCGCACTCACCAGCAGCAGGCGGGCATGCAGGAGGACACCGCAGACTCGGTAGGACTCCGGAGGGACAACAGCCTTCGCCGAGTGGCAGCCGCCACCAGAGGGTGCAGGACAGCGCTCCGACACCGGAGCAGGCGAGGCTCCGGCAGAAACGGCCGCCGCGGGTCCTGTGAAAGACAGACACCCTCGTCGCCAGCTGTTGCATGTATAGGTGAGTGTGACACACATGGATGGCTAATAAGTGATGCACAGTGTGGGAGGACAGGACACACGCAGTAGAAAGAACACACTCCCACACTGGAGGTTGTACTTGGCCTATTGACCCAGATCTCCCGGTCCAAGACCCTTTTATTTTACCATCTCCTTCCGGGTCGGGCAAATACAATTGTTCCAGTAAACACAGGGGTGTAGTGTGTGACCCCCCCCCTCCTGTGTAACGACAACCTGGGGTGGTCCACACAACATAACAGTCACCTCTTTTGTGAAATACCATTCTTCCCTTTTGCGAAAGAGCTCAGCATCCATACTGAACACTCCACAGCGTGACTACTCAGGCCATTGGTACACAGGACCGCTTACAGTATATTATCTCCTTTCCTTACACCAAGTCACTACACTCATGGAAATGTTCTGTAATGATGACTCGTAGTCGTAGGTTGCTGAGTGGAAGTACCCTTTATTGTAACTTGGCTGCTGGTACAAATCAGCGGATCAAGCAGAGACCTAATCGCCCAACTGGCTCCGTCTCCTCCTTGTTTTTTCTACGTCTCGCTCTCCTCCACCCAACCATTCCAACCCCAACACTCCACATTCTACCCAACACACACTCTATATCCCATACCAAAATCACCACACATCTTCCCCTTTATAACAACATAAATAAAGATATAGAACTACCAAAATATTTACAAAGAAAACAAGGTTAAGATAACATAAAATACAATATGCATAAAATAACATGACTGCAAAACAATGCATACCATGGAACAAATAAGGCAATAAAGGTTCTCCTTAATATACAGTTTAATGATCCACAAAATCACTCAACCAATGAGGTTTCCTTAAAACTCTGCCAAACCTGCCCGTTCTAAGGGTCCTTCCTTCCGTACTCTCCTGTGAGGAAGTCTGTTAGAAATGGGATTTCTGGCTGGCTAAGGCGTGCGCTTAAGCCAGGCAGAAACCACAACTCTAGTCAGGGCAAGGAAATTACACTCCACAGATAACCCCCGTTCACCCCCTTGGTAGCTTGGCATGAGCAGTCAGGCTTATCCCGGAGGCAATGTGTAAAGCATTTGCGCACGCACACAGCAACAACATCCCACCACGAAAGAAACTCCACACAAGGTTATATATAAAAATAGCCTTTGTATTATCATAACACATTAGAATAGTAATCACACAATATACACTGTGCCAACTGGCACTGGGCAATATTTACAAGGGATTATGTACACATGACAGGGCCACATGGACCACTGTCAGAACCATCACAAAGCGAACTTAGTAAAAGTAAAGCAGATCATAAACGTACAACCTGCAACCACTGGTAATGGCCGTTGTTAGCATCAGCCTGTAACATAAACCACATTATGCACAGTGTCACATTAGGCGCCAAACGCATTGCACGCCAACCTCATAAGCATAAACACATTATGCAATTCTCTCACAAGTCTAAACACATTAGACCCTAACCTCCTAAGCATAACTACATTAAGAAATAACTCTCACTAGCATAAACCATCATATGCGAACCAACCTCATAATCATAGGACACATTTAGAGGTACCAACACAGGTGCGGAAATCATTCTACATACATTACATTTCCTAGCACCCAAAATCACAGTAGGGCCTGGCGCCCTATAAATCTAGCAATCCCCCTGGCCAACTGGCCATCTCAAACAGGGGCTCAAAGGCCCGTTGTCCCAAAAGTCAGGGCGCGCTATCTAAGCAGCGAAAGTCAAGGGTGCGCAATATGCGCAGACCTAAACGAAGCAGCTGGCACTAAGTGCTGCGCAGCTGTGAAGGTCAGGGGCAAAGGAGTGCAACTCACTCCTAACTCAGACATGCCCCCAAAGTCAAGAGAGACCTAAACGGTGCAGCTGCCCACTACTTGCTGGGCAGCTGGGAATCCAATGAGGCCTGGCACCACTGTGCCGCTCCTGTACCTCTCAGGGACTCCTAAATAAAATACTTGCGCAAAAACTTTGCAGCTGCCTGCGCTCTCGCAGGGCAGCTGAGATCAGCAAACACGGGCACCACTGTGCCGCTGGACTCAATGTGGCCCCCACACGGGGAAAATCCTGGGCCCCTCTGGGCCCTCTATAAAATAATGGTGCCATCGTTGGAGCCACCTAGGCTCTAAAAACCATTGTACCCCACGTTGGAGCCACATGGGCTCTGGAGCGTAACGCTTGCCTCCAAGAACGGTGGCACTCTGGGGCTCCTCCCAAACTGATCTGCCCCCTCGATGGAGCGGATGGGGAGCTGCAAACAACAATGCCCCCAAGCCCCCACGGGGACTTTTGGTGGCCGGCCGCCCGATGTCAGCCCTCACTCACCGGGCTCTTCCTTGTGGCGAGACTCCCCTTTACCAGGCGGACCAGCAGCACTCCTCTCGCGGCGCGGGCTTCACTCACTCCTGGGAGCCCCGCGCTGCCGTCTTCACCCGGGCCCCCTCCTGGGACCCGGGACTCTCCTCACAATGTCCAGCGCGGGGTGGGCTCCTGCCTGGATTCTCGGTCGACTTCACCCGGGCCCCCTCCTGGGACCCGGGACTTTACCTCTCGGCTCATGGAGGCGGGGTGGCCTCCCGCCCTCCTTGAGGGATGAAGCCAAGCTTCCGGCCGCACTTCCTTTCCAGCCGTGCTGCGATTGGTCAGCCGGCCGCGATGTCCCGCCAACAACCAGGCAACGGTGCCTGTCTTCCGGGTCGCGCTAAGTCGCGGCCCAGGAGTTTTTCTTTTGGCTGCAATGAGGGGTAGGCTCCCTCTGCTTACATATGCGAAAGCGGGGTGGGCACCCGTGATGAGGCTCCAAACGCGGGGTGGGCACCCGCTGTATTTTAAAAGGCAACGCCAGATCCATCCCGTATAAGTGGGGTGGGCACCCGCTAGGGCGAACAATGCGGGGTGGGCATCTGCGATAGAATCAGTGACAGCGGGGGAATCCCTACGTCGGGATTCCCTCGAGGACAATCGCAGCCTGGCGCTGCAGGGGGAGTACGGAAGCGCTCTTCCTTAAGGGAGAATACAGTGCTCTGGGGAACAAAAAGCACTCTGGAGAAAAAGAAATAAAGCGCTCACCAGGCTCTAGGATTAAAGTCCTTAGGGATCAAGACATGAAGACAGGCAAAAAAAAAAAGGTCCCCAAAAAGAAGTCCTCCAGGCATCCAGGGGCAGGGCAGGGCCCAGGGAGGCAGGCCTTCCGCTGAGCCCCCAGCAGCAACACGCCCCTGGCAGATTAGAGTCCAAGAACAAGAACATTTTCATGGGGTCACAGCCCCTACTTTTATACAGCATTTTCCTTTGTTCTGCAACTGTAGGGCAAGGGGAGAACCAGATACAACTGGTTCAGGAGCACTTTGTTTTGCCCAGCTCCCCTCTCTATTCACAGGACAGGCCAGGGACATCAGACGCGCCACAGGAGGTGGAGCCAGCATTGTGAAGGGAAGGCCCAGCTCTATTCAGGTCCCAGGTGCAACTCCTCCCTCCCATCTACATGCAGATCTCTCCATTCACCACCGGGCAGACTCACCCTGGCTCCTGGAATTCCCCAGCCCTCTCAGCTCCTGTCAATCACAAGCCAGACCGGCAATTCACATCACACAGCACACAGACAAGCCAACTTCTAGAAGTGGCACTTCTCCACCAGTCACCATAAATCTGCGCACACCATTGCGCAGCATTTATTCCCACGAGTTTGCACATACCAAACTCGCCCCTGCACTCCTCTCACATCAGGAACTACCATGGACATACATATCCCCTATGCATTCCTATGGGAGGGCAGGCCAGTCTCACTACATGTAACACAGAGCGCACGCACTTTACACTGGGACACAGTGCTAAAAGTGCCTATAGGCCTAAAACTAACATCAGTTTTGGTGTCTAGCAGTGCGACTAACACTACATAGGGAAAAAGGCCAGGATAAATGCAAAAAGTTTGGGGGTGAACCTGCCAAAAGGGCCAGGTCCAACAAAGTCACTCTTAAAATCACATCCCCATTAGATCTCACATCAGGACGGTTATTTGAAACATTAGGTATGTCATCCATCCACCAATTACTAACACTTCTCTCTCTTTCCTTGCTGCTTTTGTTGCATAAAGACAGTGAACTGACCATTACTTAACAAAGCTGCATTGCAAAACACTCATGTGGTCTTGAAAATCTGCTTTGATCTGTCTTTGATCTTTTCTTCAGCACACCTGTTCTCTTGACTTTTACAACATCGCCTATTTGCAATTTTACCTGTTTGCAGCTGTGTTTGGAATCAAAATACTGGTTATATACCTGTTTAGCCTTTTCAATGCATGCTTTCACTCTCTCAGGTTCCCAGTTCACCCTCTTGGAACACAGCATCCATCTTATATTGATTGTCTTTGGTGAGCGTAGTTCTGTCCCTCATCAACTCGAAAGGACTGTGTCCTGTGGAAATACATGATGCCAACCTGAATGCCTAAATTGTTCTAAATAATTCTGTAGTCCAGTTGAACCCACCATTTTTAGCCAACTGCCCACCGCTCCTTCAATCACTCTATTGAAACACGCTACAGCCCCATTTCAAGCTGTGTGATAGAGGGAGTTGGTACAATGTTTTATTCCATTATACTTAAGAAGTGTTTGAACATGTGTCAAATAAGAGAACATAAAAACAAATAATTAATTTCCATGATCCTTAAAACAATGGAAGATGACAACAAAATTCCTGAAGATGGCAAATCCTGGTGACCGTAAAGCCAACTTCTTCTTGAAATAGGTACAGACGTGCCACTGAAGCTAGGAAAAACATAGAAGACTGCAAAATCTGGGAGAGGCCTGGTAGGATAATCTTCTTCACGTGTCCTCAGCGTCATCTTAAGGAGTTTTGGGGCCCTGAGATAGACATATTTTGGGACTCCTTGTTCTGAAAAGCATTAAATTATATTGTCCATTTTCTACTAATTCAAGGCTGCATAATGCCAAACAATATTTAATTACATATATGCTGGGAGCCCAAAAATCCTTAAAATTACACTGGTTAGAGAGAGACAGAATCACAACAACAACATAATACTTTTATTTGATTTGTTAAAATCGTAAAAGGGTGGAACTTACCACCATGTGATAAACATCAACGTATTGAATCAGCGTAAAACAGCATAAAACATGCCCCCATGTCCTGGGCGACTTTGCACAGATAATACATGATAAGTAAAAACAGGGAGAGCGTATTTAAATGTACAAAGGTAAAAGAAACAGGGGTAGCACATATAAGGCAATGACCCGCTCATTAAAAGATTGGGGCCAGCAAATGACTGTTATAACAGGGGGTGCTGCACACATAAGGGCTTATATTTGATTAGATGTAACTGTCCCCTCTTGTCTCAAATAAAGTGCTTGCAGTGTCTAGTGAGAGTGCTACCTTTTTTTCGAGCTCTTGAGCAGCAAATGTCAGGAATTTTATCGTTTTACAGGAAAGTTGTATCCAAGACCCACTGAGGCATTTTATCACAGCCGCCCTGCAGGTCCTGACTTGTGTTTCTCTTAGGAATGGCCTCAGGAGGATCTTTCTTAGATTTTGTAAGGCCGGGCAGATACATAATAGATGCAATAGCGACTCTACTCCCTTGTCACAGAGGCGACAATCCAGAGTTGGCCAGGTCCGTAACCATTTTGGGGTAAGATCTTTGCTCGGAAACCACCCCAACCTCAGTAAGCTTAGTTTCCTCTTATAGTGATCCTTGAAACATTCTTGTAAATAGGATTGTTGTTTCAGTTGTTTATATGTTGGCATCACGATCCAGACATGACTTTTACCAGCCACTAATGCTTTGTCTATTTGCAACGATGCTTGTTTGATGGCTTTGTTGGTAGTTTGTTTAAAAGCAGAATATGACAATTGTGAATGCCAAGCTTCTTCCAGATTTAGCGATAGAAGCGCTTGCCTAAGAGACTTGCATGTGTGATTGGTCTGCCTAGCCTGTTTTCCAACCTCTTCCCAACAGAGATGGGCAAGCATATTATCTTCAGCGTCCCTCATGCGCCAAACATATTTGGCCAGGACCCGTTGTCTGGCCGGTATCTGGTTTGTTAATTCGTATTCCAGTCGTATTTGCGCTTGGGAAATATGTCGCGGAATAGAGAAGAGTTTTTTAAACAATCTTGATTGGGCAAGGTTTAGCGTTTTAGAGTCCTTGGTGGCTATCATTCCCGAGCCGTATGTGATTGAAGGCAGAAATTTTGCTGCTACCGGTTGAACTTCCGCTTAGTTTTTTTTGTATGGTTTTGAAAGCAAATTGAAGTTGTTTTGATTTTGTGTTCCCAAGGTCTAAATGATGTTTGTAGTTTAATTGGCGATCTAGTAGGATGCCCAAATATTTGTATTCATTCACCTGGGTTAGAGTACAAGAATTTATCCTCCAAACGAATTTTGGTCGTTTTTTATGAGTGCTGGAGAAGCATAGGACATTAGATTTTTTAAGATTTATTGTTAATTGTGCATTTGAGATGTACAGCGCGAGTTGTGAGATCAGCCGTTGTAAACCAAGTGGCGTTTGTGAGAGAAGCACAATATCATCCGCGTATTGCAGACTCGCTATGGGTGTTTGTCCCAATTTCGGTGGATCACCCTGGATTGTGCGTAGGTCACTCTCTAGGTCGGCGGTATAGATGTTAAATAGGCTAGGGGCCAGCACACATCCTTGCTTAGCCCGTTAATTGTTGGAAATTTCTTTGTTAGGCGCCGACCATCCCCTTTTTTATTTGGACCCAGGTATGCGAATATAAGTTGATAATTGCTCCCAATAAGTTGGGAGGGGCGCCCCAAGCTTTCATTTTAGCCCATAGTTTAGATCTTGGCACTTTATCAAAAGCAGCTTTGAGGTCTAGAAAGCATGTGTATAGGATGTTAGAATTGTCAATTGCTTTCTTAGCTACGAGAGTTAGTGCTGATAAGTTTGTTAGGGTGCCCATGCCGGCCCGGAATCCTGTTTGTGTCATTGGGATCAAGTTTTTGCTTCTAACCCAAGTATCCAGATCTGCCAATAAGTTGGATGCGTAGATCTTGACCTCAACGTCTATTAGGGCTATTAACCTATAGTTGTTAGGGTCTGAGCGTGTCCCCGATTTATGAATAGGTTGAAGGATGCTGCCCCTCCAGGAGTCAGGAATATTCCCGGTCCTTAAGCTGTTACAGAACAAGGGGGATAAGAGGCTAGACCAAAACGTAGGATCTTGCCTAAATAGAGCGTTGGGTAGGCCATTTGGTCCAGGAGCCCGTCCACTCTCAGGTGATTTATAGTCCTCAGAACCTGCTTTGGAGTTATCTGCTCTGTTTCACCTGTATTCTCCAGAATGGCTGGCTTACTGCTTTCTTTGATTTGGAATGACTTTATTGGGTTCGGGGCTGAAGCTTCCTCCAATATCGGACTGAGCGTACGAGATGAATCTTTTTGCTTGCTGGATTTCCCAGGTTCTGGGGTGGTTCTCGAACTGGGAATCAGATTGAGCTCTGTTGGAATCTCAGTTGTATTGTCTGTGCGCTTGTCCAGTGTGGTATTGTATGTTGCATCGATGTGAGCGCTCCAGATTTGATCTGTCATGTCCGAGTTGAACTGCCGCTGTTTACCATTAAGCATGAAGTTTATTTTTGCCCAGAACTGTTTGGAATTTCGCAGCTTGTTGGCATGGAGTATGATGGTCTCGAGGTTTTCCTTATACTTTTGCTTGGCCGCCTTGGTTTCGCGTTTTAGCTCCTTTTTAGGTCTCGGCTCGAAGGCTGCGCTTGCGCAGTCTCGATCCGAGATTTAATGACTTGGAGAAGAGGGGCTTGAACCCGCCCCTCTTCTCCCCTGTTCTCCATTGGCTGGCCTCTTGAATGCTGGCCAGCCATTGGAGAAGAGGTCCGTCACTCCGATCAGGCCCCGTCCTTTTCGGATTCGGGGGCGTGTTTTTTTCAACAAATCTAATTATCTCCTCCAGCCAATGGCAAGAGGAGAACACGCCCCGAATCCGAAATCGCCGCTGCCTTTCTCCGAGGCATTTCTGCTTCGCCTCGGAGAAAGGCAGTGGTGTAAAGGCAATCTGGTTTGTAGTGTACACTCTGTGTGTGTGAGTGCCGATTATGATTAGTGTTTTCGGAGCGTGATTAGCATAATCACCACACGACGGTAAGAGGCAGTAAGAGACGCTGTACGGACGCCGTGTGCGTCACAGCTTGGCTTCTGTGTGGACGGTGAGAGGCAGTAAGAGACGCTGTACGGACGCCGTGTGCGTCACAGCTTGGCTTCTGTGTGTGATGAAAGGTGCTGAAGGCTGTTTGTTCACATGAGGTCCCCTGGGTCTGTCCTACCTCTTGTTCCTGCTGACTGATTAATTCAAAATGACAACGGGACAGGCGGATTACAAGTGCCTCGGGTCCTGGGCGGTACCACGGGTTGCCCTGTCATCCTCAGCCTACGTTGCTGCCTGGCCCTTCCACTTCTATGCCCTTAAAAAAGCTAGGGTGCGCTGATCGGAGACCTCGCATCTCACAACATAAGCTCAGCATGCGACTACTTTCGCCTGGCTGAGACGCTGCTCTCAGATGGGGCGGGCTAAGAAAAAGCTCTCTGTCCTGCCTAGCCCACTCAGACCTCCGTTTCTCTCAGCTTGGTCCAGTTAGTTACTTTCTGGCTTAGTGGGTTCCTGTGGCGAATGCCCACATCCACACATTCTCTGAAGGAGCATAGTGGCCCCAACAACCCCATGGTGTGGGAGGGTAAGGCATGCTCCTGCCCAGCCTCGGCCCAGCCCACTGGAAGGTTGGAGAACCAGGCATGTGCCAACCCTGTAAAATATTCATGCTTGGCGTCCGTAATGACAGCTTCATTAGTGAGGATACGAGCCGGGGTCTGACAACCTGTGGTGTGCAGCCAATTATTTTATGTAAAGTTGTTGCCTCAATGCACTGCGCGTTCAACTTTACTTGCATTTATACTGGAACATTATTTTGCTGTGACTGCATATGTAATCAGATCCTATTCTTATGTGACTCCGCTTGTGCTGTAATCCCAACCGCCTCAGTACAGAACATGTTATGTTAAATCTTAGTGTGATCATAAAACTTGTAATTGGTTGGAGGGGTGGTATAGAGTTTTGTTTTTGTATGGTCCATTCCTGCCTGTCCTTTCGAGATGTTCTCATTTGCTAGTTGTTAGGAGGCCTTCTTTCTGGGGAAATCTGTATTTTTCGCCATACCTGCAGGATTGATTTCATGAGATTTGTCGAGTTTACTTGGTTGGTCTGAAGGGGTGTGCAGTGAACTGAGGTTTGGGGGCAAAAAGAGTCCTGATTTGCTGCATAATTCCAACTTAAGTAACCAACGGATGTGTCCGTTTCATGCACTTTGGTTGGGCAAAAGCCGAGGCTTTCAGTGGACCTCCAGATGGGATTCTAGCGGTCACAAATCACTAATTCCTGCAAATGCAAACATGGTCTCAGCAGCAGCTGCTCGAGTGGGTGCGGTAAAGAATTAAATCGAGGTTGCTGTGCTTGACATATTCAGACGAGTGGGTATGAAATGGAGTGCATCTTCCCGCCAACAGATGTCCTCTGTAGACAGAGTTGCTTATAGGAGGCGCACGTCGAAGGTACAGTTCTGGTATTGTTTTGCTCTTTTTGTTAGACAGCATTTTATGCCCCAGAGACCAGCTCTATATGTTATCCACCGTTGACTCCCCTGCAGGCCGTTGTTGAACTAGGCAAAGCCATGTTTGTCACGAAGGTGCACTAATGTAGTAACCTCATTGTGTGCAAGTTTTGGCCGTTTCTGTGCCTGTGAAATCATGTAAGAGCGGTGTACGTGTTAGGGATTTGCATAGGGGACTAGTGAGACAAACCTGAACCAGGTCAGTTATATGGTGCACAGCCTTAGAATGGTTGCCTAAAACGGGGAAGTACATTTTATTTTTATACCAGTTTTTTCTAGGTCAGACTCTTAACCAAGGTTTGTAAAGTAGATAATGTGTGTTTTTAGAGAACAAAAATGTGCCTGCACTCTTTTTTTTTATTGGACTCCAAGCAACTTTCCCAGTAGTAACAATATTCATGACAAAAACAAAAGAGGACTGCCAGACAGTGCCGTACCTGTTGACTTTACCAATTCTTGTTTTATTTTTCCTTGCTCTTGCTAAGGGAATGGTGTCAACCCCGCATCACTTCTGTAAGCCACCAGTATTCAAAAGGATCTCACCAAATTGAACGCTTGTTAGATGCTGGGTTTGTTGTACTTTTTTTTTTTTAGATGGTCCTGTGCCAGGCTGGCATAATAACAGGCTTAACATATCCTTCTTTCATAATGTAAATTTTAGGGCCACCTTAGAGGCTAAGAGGTTTTAGCTACAGGTGCCTGTTCTTGTGGGAGTTTCCTGTTTCAGTTTTTCTGTGCTAACAACTTGGTTGGTTAATGCTTTTAAAACCATTGCAATATTATTCTTAAGAATTTTTTCTTTTAACAAGCACCGTGCTTCGGTGCAGTCCCATTTATTGGGAGCATGTTTCAGCGGGCATCGTATACAGCGGCCACTTATTTGGGTAAGTAAGGGACCAGTATGCCAAAATAGTCTAATTTTTTAAGCCTTTGCCTCCGATATCCAATCTCACACACTTATTTTGTTTTACTAAGTGTTAAGGCACTACATAAAGGATGTAGGGATTAGTTGACTGCAAGTTGTCCTTTTATACTTTTTTTTTTACTTGCCTACCTTTAATGGTGCAAAAAGCAGTGGTACCAGCATGCTGCACAGAAAATGGACACATTCTTTAAGGTGCAGCCCTTTTGCTGTTTCTTACACACACTCACCCCACAATATTTTCATGCACAAAACTATTCACTCTTTCTTTCACATCCAGTGTGTAGTATTTTTATAGCTCTTCAATTCTTGGCAGCACAGCACCCAGGATGTTCTCCATTGCTAAACACTTATAGGATCAAAAAGGCGAAACCTATTGGCTATGCCAATGCTTGTTTTCATTACAAGAGATTTGGCAAGCACAGCACAAGCGCTGAGCAGGCAAAATCTAAAAATGCATATAAGCTGTTTCTTGAAGTACAAAGTTGTGTGCCAAATGTGCTATATGTACAGAAAACACTCCCAGCATCCTATTGAAATCTATATAAAAGGTTAGTAAAACAAATAGGCCACAAAGGCACAAATAGTATGCTCTCAGGTTGCAGACAATGCTGCAGTTTGAGAATGGTTTGCATTTAATCTGCTTTCACAGTGGAAGAGTTTCACACAGATCACACGTTTGCATTTGCGCAGCATTGACACACCCACCTATAATGCCTCAGTTATCTTCATTTATCAAATACAAAACAAGAGCCAGTACTGACATTGCTTCAGACAACGATTATCTTATGTTCGTGGCCATGGAACTTATTTAGCGTGGTCACCATATATTTCATCATTCTTTTTTCACCAGATCATTATTTGTTTTTTTATATCAACTCAACACCAAACAGCCCTCAGTGACTCAGGGGACGAAATGTTTTAAGAGGATGTATGTATAGAAACATTAGAGTCATTATCACGTTGGTAAGTGATGCAGAAGAGATTTAAGGAAGCAGGTGTGTATGCATCTCCTCGTCTGCAACACTAAACGTCATGTTACATCAGGGCTCTTGTTCCCAAGTGTGATAGTCTCCTCTTTTCGGGTTTCAGTAAAGTATCTCCTCTCTTACTACCTAAACCCGTCCACGTCTTTTTCATTATTTTTTACTTCACTCTCCCTTCATTTCCCTCATTCTGTCTGGGGCCAATCCATAGCAAACAAGGCTAAAACGGACAAAGAGACCATGGACAACCCCGGTGAATGAAGGAAAGTGGAGCAGCCGTTTCTTTAAATGTTTTAAAAACAAAAACATAAACAAAAATAATGTCATGAGCAATGCCAATAGCTCTAACTTTACCAAGGCCGAGACCATTGCATTGTAAATGCTTGTTAAAATTTTCTATCAATGTGAGAGTTTGTTGTGACAATTGGGGGTCCTTTTTTCGAAATAATCTTAGGTATGTTTTCAGCCGCTTTTTTGTTGAACGTATTTTTAGCCTTTACAACTTCCCTCCTCCGTTTCTTGTTGTTTTGTGTCCTCTGCTCTTGGTTAGAGAGAGACAGAATCAAAGATAGATGTGGGCAGAGAGAGGGGGTAAAGATGCTCATAGAAAAATCAACACAGATAAAGTGAAAAAAGGTAATTTTTCCATGGGGAGGTGGGGGCCCTGAGCAATTGCACACTTTGCCCATGACTAAAAATATCTCTGCGTGTCTTTAATAGAATCCAAACCTCCAGGCACATTACTAAGGGAGATTTCTGTCCTAATACAAAACCAGAGACTAAATAATGACAAGTTTGAAACTTTACTAAAATGGAATAGGTCAGGCCACATGTTGAATTGGCTTATTATAAAAAGTTATAAAAGTAGATTTATTGGACCAATCTGCTGCTTTCAGAATGTCGTGCACACATTTCAAGGAGATATAGGTTTCATCTGCCATAGCTTCTTGTGCTTCAAAAAGGGAAACTTCGACACCTGCTTCAGCCAATGCCTGCCTTGACTCATCAGGCCAGAGTGGAGGGAAAAACTGTATTGAACGTTTTTTTTTTCTTAAAGACATATAGGAGCTGAGATGCAGAGAGTAGAACAAAGCAGAAGTTTGGGAAACACAAAATACAGACATGCAAGTACACACAACGGTTTACAATCTGGAAAAGTAGGACAAAAAACAGAAGTTGCTAAAAGTTTTAGTATGCTTGGTAATATAAAAGATAACTCCCGCTGGGGAAAAGATTTGGTAATAACATCAAGAGCTCGTATGTCTGAAAATCGTCCAAAAGAAACCAGACATAGCAATATGGTCAATTTTGATGATAACCATTTTAAAGATAAGATAACATAGTCAAGCCAAGACAGAACAAGCATTGAAAATGCAATAGGTCTCACCTTTGATTAAGTTAAAGCCATTTGCTTTGTTAATGGTATTGTATAGCAAAGCAAACGGCTTTAACTTAATGAAAGGTGAGACATAGATATATATATATACATACACTTAATAAGGCCGCAAACCGCCCCAAGAAACTTTTTGAATTGGTTAAACAACTTTCGGTGAAACACCAAACCGCCCTGGCTCTCAAATCAGCCCCCCCTCATGTGATGATCTGGCTGCTTTCTTTACTGAGAAATCAAGATTCATCAATATTGAACTCGATACCAAGCGGGCCCTACTGCTATCCAATGGGTCTACTCCCTGCCCGGCCCTAACGGACAAGATCGAAATGCTGAGCCTGGGCATCAAGATTAATGCCTCCTGGGACACCTTTACCCCCCTCAGTGAAAGAGACATTAAAAAGGTTCTTCAGAGTATCAACCCTTCTAATCACTTCAGCGACCTGTAGCCACCTTCCATCTTCAAAGAAATCAAGGATGTCGTCTCTCCCATCTGGACAAAGATTGTCAACACGTCTCTGGCACAAGGCACGATCCCGGAGTGCCTAAATGCAGCTCAGGTAACACCCATATTAAAAAAAAATACTGCAGACAGCGCTGACCTCAACAACTTCCGTCCTATCTCCAATATCCCCACCCTCGCCAAACTCCTAGAAAAATGCATCCAGTCTCAACTCTGTGCTCACATTGAGAAGTTCCAGCTCCAGGACCAACATCAATTTGGCTTTCGTAGTGGGCATAGCACCGAATCGGCTCTCACTCACGTTATGGACGACATTCTAAAAATGCTTGATCAAAATGAATCATGCCTCCTTATCCTCCTTGACCTTTCCTCTGCGTTTGACACTGTTAATCATGACAACCTCCTATCCATCCTAGAGCACAGGATGGGATTGTCTGGTCCGGTGTTGCAATGGTTCCCGTCTTTCCTCCATCACAGATCCTAAAGAGTTAAGGCGAATCACTCTCTCTCGCAGCCATCTCCAGTATCCATGGGTGTCCCCCAAGGGTCCGCCCAATCCCCCATTCTCTTCAATTTGTTCTTGGAACCACTAGCTCAGGGGTCTCCAACCGGTCGATCGCGAGCTACCGGTAGCTCGCCGAGACCCTGTGAGTAGCTCGTGACACTTGCTGCTCAATTTAGTATGCCTTTAGTGTTGTTTGGGCTTTTTAGGCTTTTTTCAGGCTGCGTTGCCCGCCCTCACCCAAACTAGCAGCTCTGATTGGCTTTGAGCTTAGCTAGGGCGGGTTGGGCCAAAGAGGATGACGTTCCTCTTCTACGTGGAGAGCAGCGTCACTCTGGAGTGGACTATGCGCCCCCTGCCTTTTCCTCACTGGCACCGCGCTGTGCATTGTTTGAGTCACGAGCGCGAAAGGTGCTAGTGCGGAGCTGAAGCAGGCATAGCAGGGCAGACCAGCTGGTTTCCAGGTCGCGCAAGCGGCATAGAACTGCCGGGACCCGCGCCATCTGCTGATTTCAGCAGTACAGCCTGCCACCTTCTATTGCATCGGAGCAGCAGGCAAGCCGTGAGAGCACACCCTGGACCCACAACACTTAAGCCGGTAGGAGTAGAGAAATGTTATACTATATGTAGAATTCCCTCAAAGGACTTTAACTATCCTGCGCGTTTCAGCGTAGCAATTCAGAAGTCCCACAGATGTAAGCGGCTGCTGCTAGGGCTATTCCTTGCTCAATGAGAAAAACAGTAACGGGATAAAAAGGCAACCGTTTTCCCCCCATATTCATGTGAAAAAGGTCATGCTATCTATCAGCGCACTATCAAACGACATCACAACCACAGATCTGCAACAATCCTATCGTTTGATGTGATCACATCTAGCGCCCACTGCGAGATTGTGAGAGCGCTGAAGACCATCCTGAGACAATTGAGTTTGCTTTGTCCGCGATGGAAATCCTCTCCAGTTCACTCACATCTTTTCAGAGAAGAGCGGAATGCATTTTTGCCGACAAATGCACAAAATTGCGCTATTTTCTGCAGGAAATGAGAATATTTCCAGCACATTTACAACCCCGTGCAGAAAATGGAAATATAACTTTTTTCAATGCAGAAAGTTTAAGAAACCGACAGATGGATGATAAAAGTGCTGATTTGTTTTCATTGGCACGAAAATGTTGTAGCGGAGGCGTTGCTTGACAAAAAAGTTACAATCTCTAAAAAAAAAAAAACATTTAACAGCTGAACAAATATTCGTTTCTTAAAACATTTCAAACTGCTTGTCTTGGGTATGTGGTCAGTGACGATTGTAAGTCATTTAACTTCAAATTTTGAGGAATGAAAGTCACTTATGCATGTCTTTTGGGACAGAAAAGTTCTCTGCATGGTTACAGACATGTAACACTACCCTGAGTGCCCAACTGTACTGTTGTCTAGATCCCTAAGGCTGATTTTTGTTCTTATAAATAAACACAGATCATGTGTGCGCATAAAGCCACAGGCCGGTCTCATGGCTTTAAGAAGGCAATGGTGGGGTTTGTGGGTTTGAGTATTTTGGGATATGGGGTGATTTAGGGATAGATGGAATAGTGCAAGGAGGTGGAGGAATTTGGTCAGAAAGGGAAACTGGAGTGGCGTTTGGAACAGTTCAAGTGTTGGGCTGGTGTCATGTAGTTGAATAGGGTTAGGGTGGTACTAGGGCAGAAGGAGGAATTGAGGCAGATTTGCTGGAAGCGCTGGTGTCTATTAAACCACTAGTTGAGATAGGACCTCTCTATGTGGCAGACAAGGCAGAGTGCATGTCTTCGAGGATATTAATGACTTGAGGCAGTTGCCGACTGATGCCTTGGATGGCATAAAACAATGTGTCTGCCCCACAGGGAGGTTCCTAAGGCCCTCCAGTGTTTCTGGGATGAGAGCAATAGAGAGATGCCTGGGATGAAGGAGAAACCAGTCCATTTGTTTACCTAGTGCTGGCTTGGTACTGGGGACAGGATTGAAGGTAATGCTGGTGATAGTGATTGCCACATGAGCAGAGGTAGTGGCCTTTGAAGTTTCATTTGCCACCACTAGGGACCAGCCAGAATTGGAGGCTTCAGAACCAAAGGGTGAAGTGCCCTCTTGGCCAGCCCCCTCATCTTGAGTGCTACTAAGTGCTTTAATGTCAGTGGCCTCACATTCTGGCTCCCAGTGAGCCTCCTGATGATCCCTTGAATTGTGGCTCTACCTCGCTTGCTCCGGCGAAAGCCTAAAAGAGACATATGCACAGGGCAGAGTGAATTCATATCTTGTTGATGGCACCTCGTTGAGTCCTGTGACAGCTCATTCATTGTGCGCAATAAGTGCTGGTGCAGGTGGTGCAAGTTGTACTGAACAACAGGATCACCTGCCTTTTCAGCCTGTCACCTTTATATTTGATCGGAGAAGCATGTAAGATGGTATCTACAGTGGTTTATATCACAGTGTTGACATGATTGGGTAAAAACTGAAGTTTTTAAACAAACATTTCCTCACCTATAATGCCCTGACAACACTGCCATGAGCCAGAAAAGTGTGTCTGTTTGTAATATGCACTTTGTATATGGCCACAATTGTTAAATGTGCGACATTATTGACCATTAAGCCATATATACATGATGGGGCTGACGCCATTTGATAGGACTGCACTCAAGAGGTCAGTGGGGAGGGAATGTCCTACAGGTGAGCCAGGCCATACCAGCAGGGCTGGCCTGACAGATCAGTGCATTGGTTGTTTTTTGGGCTGTTTGTGGGCCGATTCTTTTGGCTGGTGTGCTGTGCCAATGCTTGTCTGTAGTTTTTTGGCTATTGTGGGCTGATTTCATTGGCTGGTGGGCTGGTTTTTATTGTTAATTTTTCTGATATTGCCAAACATTGCGTGCTGCAAGCACAAATAGCTAGTCTTCCATACCTTGAAAAACACCTCCTATACGAAATTTCTTTACATTACAGTTTAAAACCTAATTTGCAAATGTGGTCCACTTTTTAGCTATTAGATTTGGCGTTGGAGGGTCTCTCGGAAAAATGCGCGACTTGCTTGGGGTTTAGTAGCTCACGACAATTTTCACGGACCAGAAGTAGCTCTCACTACACAAAAGGTTGGAGACCCCTGCACTAGCTAATGCACTAAACCCCATGGACATTCACTTCCATATGTATGCGGATGACACCCAACTCTATCTGAAAACCTCCTTCCTGGATAACATCACCTCACTCAACACTACACTACTGACTACTCAAAACTGGTTAACTGTGAACCACCTCCTGCTCAACAGAACAGAATTCCTTCTCATCTCTCCTACAAATCACACCCCTAAACTAGACCTTTGGATGAATCACCTCACTGCCTTCAACTGCTCCCCCCTCATTATCGACTCAGCTAAATCCCTCGGAATCACTCTGGACAAGCACTTGAACATGAAGACTCATATTAGCAAAGTATGCAAGGGAGCTAACCACCTGTTGAGGATACTCAGGAAGCTCAAACCTTTCCTCCCACAAGCTGACTTCAAACAAGTGGTACAAGCGCTGGTTTTGCCAAGACTTGACTACGGCAGTGCTACGCTCTGTGGTCTCCCCAAATATACCTTGGCCCCACTAAGGGCCTCACTGAATGCGGCGGCCAGACTGGTTACGGGTACCAAAAGAAATGCACACATCTCTCCAGTTCTAAAATCCCTAAACTGGCTGCCATACGAAATGAGAATACAGCTAAAGATTGCTTGCCTATCGCACAAAGCCCTCCATTTCAAACCCCTCCAGTTATCTAGCGCAAAAACTGGAACTATCCGGAGGGGCTAGATCTTCTAGGAGTGCTAGCTCTCTCCCCTTGAAACCTCAGATCTTTCGCAAAAAGAGAACATGCCACCGAGCCTTCTCCGGCTCAGCTCCGAAGATCTGGAACTCCCTCTCGCCGGAAATACGTAGAATCTCCTCAAATTGGAAGTAAAAAGATTCCTTATCAACAAGCTCTTACCTTAATAGGTTGTTGGATCATCGGCTCTAATGCATTAGACTTACACCTTTAAGCCTTTGCGCTGGATGCTATTCCATCTCGATATGTACCAGTTATGTCCTTATTATGCTGTTGATCCCATGTACGTGTACCCGTTTGTGTCCTATGAGTTCTATTTTGATATGTGATTTTGTCTGTTTTCCTATTTGACACATTTACTACAACTGTTACCTTCCTTTCCCCACAACTGTAAAGCGCTCTGATATCCCTCGGGATCATGTTCGCGCTATATAAAACTTTATAAATAAATATTGCATTTTTAATGCTTGTTTTTGGATGCAGTCTCTGCCTTATCTCCCTTCTGACAAAACATTCACCATTGTGTCTTAACTTTCTTAAATTTTTTGGTATTTCAAATGATATTGCAAACATGTCACACCCCAAAAAATCACAACTGGACTCAAAACTTTCTTCTACACTGTTTTCAAAGTGGCAATTGCACTGTGCTTATCAGTGTCTGGTACAGTGCAGTTAGCCTAATGGAATTCCTTTCTTACTGGCAACTTGCTCGCTCACCACTACAACCTCCACTGTAGCAGGAAGTTTTTTTTCTATGCAACATTATCTTTTACTGGCTACGCACTCCATTTCCCATATAACTTCGTTTGCAAAACGACACAAGTTTGGCAGAGCGCAGAAAAGGTACAGGATTTTATGAGAATTGTTTCTACACATGTTCTCGCCATTCAAACATGATTTGTATCCTACTGGCGAGCAGCGTGGGAAACTCACAGTGGTAAAAAAGAATTCCAGCCATCAGTGATCCACCGGGCTTCAAAGTGCATTTCCCAACTTTTTTTTTTTTTTTTTTTAACTGTCACGTGACCTTGGGGGGGTGGAGGGGCTTGTTGTTGTTTGGCATAAGTGGATAGCTGTGGTAGTTGTCGCAAGCACACCTCTCCCCCCAAACCCCACCCCACCAGCAGACACCCTCATACCACCGTGTTGATACGTAAGCAGAGGAGAGAAGCGCTGAAGTGAAGTTTTTCCAAACTGAGGGAAATGGTTTTGACAGACCCGGGGCAGTTTCTCAGTGTGGAAGAGAGTAAAAACGCTGGGGGGTGTGGAGGTGGGCGGTGGAAATGCAAATAAATAAACCGATCTCACAGAAAAAAAAGTGAGAAAACTGCGAGAAAAAAGAAAACTGTGAGGGAGGGGTGAATGAGAGGGGGCATGCCGGAGGTGGTCTCCTGGGAGAACCACCATGTGTAAGGTGGGGGAGGGGGAATGGAGCTGTCGAGAGGCAAGAGCGCTCTAAGTGAAAGAGACAGGCAGAGAACGGGACGTGTTCAGAGACACCCAAGGAACGCAGATAAAGGTCAGGATGGGGGAGAAGCAGAGGGACCTGGTGCAAGGAACACTGTGGCACAGGCGTACTCGCCGTCGCCACTACATGGACCATAGTTCCTTGGGGCAACTTGCTGGTAAGACGAGCAGTGTGCGGCCAATTGGATGTGTTGACCTGGTGCAAGGAAACCTGCTGAGAAAAACAGGTGAAGAGAGACGGGAGTGAAAGTGCAAGCAGGGTAGCAAAAGGGGTATGCGAGTACGATTTTGTGTGTTGACCCTGTAGGAAGGTGGATATCTGACTATGGTTACCCCCAACTTTTTGCCTGGTGTCTAGCTGGTTTTTCGACTTAGTTGGCCTGAGATCCTGCCATTCAGGGTCTCAGGCTGTCTGCTCTCTCTTTAAAATGGACTCCATGTACCCTAGGTACATAACCAATTGGTAAGGATCACCTTATTGGACCCTGTACAGTGTACCCTAGGTACCCAGGGCATAGGTGTACCCTAGGCCTCCTAGGGGCTGCAGCATGTATTATGCCACCCCTGGTCTGGCCTTCCAATCAGACACAACTGGCTGATCACTCAGCTGGGGCAAGGTCGTGTAATCACCCCTTGCTTAGATATAGTATACCTATATCTACCCTTATATATAGACACATGTGTACCTATCAGCCACTCCTATAACAGGCCTTAACAATCCTGGAGGCAGAGTGCTTGGTAACATGTGAGATGGTGCTCTAACATGAGCTGAGCCTGTCTGCAGCTTTTGGAACCATGTCCTTATAGCTGTTCTATGATATAGCCTACCATATACTCTTAAAGTACCTTATAATCTTAAACGGTTATGGTAACTATGGTTTGGCTTTATCAAAACATGTCGTGTAAGGTGTCTAACACTTCGGAATAATACCCCCATACCATTTCTGGTAATGAGGATATTATTCCTCCCTTCTAGAGGGAGAGACATGTTGAAATCCTACTTTGCTGTTTAACTCTCACCAAAGCCACAGCATCACAAAATGGATGCTGCTGCCACAGACACGAGTCTGACCTCCTGCTGCTGGGAGCCCTCCCAGCCAGGGAGGCCTGGACAATAGGTTTCCTGCTTGGGGAGGTGCTAGCACCTCCCCAGACAGACTTTAGTGTATTGGGGCAGGGAGGGCTGAAAGGAAAGAGACATGCCTGGGGCACACAAGGTGCTCCATGCATAGTCCAGTTCAAACCGGTGCTGGGGCACTCCAGCCCCAGCTCTGGCGCGAAACTGGACAAAGGAAAGGGGGTGTAGCCACTCCTCTTCCTGGTCCCACCCATAGGAGGGACCTTGCAGGTAGCCCAGCCCACTAGCCCAGTATATTAGTAGCTAGTTGGGCCCTGCTAATTTAGATTATCCTGAACCTGCAACTTGAACAGAAACTCTGGACCTTCGACATTCAACGAAAGAAGAAGACTGAAGAATCTCCCTTGTGGCCAAGGAGTGGTCACCCTGTGCGAACAGGCACCATCAAGAGACTTACCCTATGCTTTGCTGAAGTTCTACGAGGGACCGACTGCAGAGCCTGACCAGAGCCTTGACTTCCAGACTTCTCCGATCCACATCCACAGCCGAGCTGAGATCCGTGGAGGCGACGAAAGACGTGGGACCGGCTACCTGGGAAAAGTGGCGAGTATCTTCCAGCGCAGCTTCTGAGGCACCCTCGAAGTTGTGCACTGGGGATTGAGAAGCCCCAACCCCAAGCACCATCTGCACCGAAGATCAGCCCCCCACACTCCACGAGTCCTGCGTGGGGCCCTTCTGCATTTTCCTGCTTGCCGCGTCTGTCCGGTTGCTTGCCCGTTGGCTAGTAACCTTTGCAACGACACACCTTCGATTTTCTACTGCTGGTTTGGCTCCTCCAGACTGGCTCCTGCTCCTCTGTAAAAGAGAAGCACCCCAGACCTTCCTGGTCTGCACCAGAAGCAAGTCCTCCATTCTTCGTGGGTTCCGCTTGCCAAGGCTTGGTGAGTCCTAGTTCGACTTCGACGCCGCCGACAGCACGAGCCTTCGTGGGACAGCTCGCCTCCTGGTCCTGGTCGTCCTCGACGTCTCCTGGTACCCGTGGCTGCTGCGACAACCTTCACCTCTTCACCTGCAATCTCCCGACATCGCCTGGTTCCTTCCTGGTTCCACGTTGTCACTGGCTAGTGACCCAGACTCTGTCCCTTCTGCTTGCAGGTATCCTTCCTTCTTGATCCCGGCCTTGGGATCCACCGGACACTCTTCACTGACTGCCTGTCAGCATCTTTCCTTCAGGCATCCATAGGAGTCGACGACGAAACCCGACGCAAGATCACACCTATGCACCCGCAGCCCGTGGGCTAGGTAACTTGGGTACTCCGGTGCTCATCAGGGTATTGACTATCCTAGTGTCTAGTTCTCAAGTCTCGACTTCCTAGCTACTCCAGAAGTGTCCTAAATCTTATTAATTCTGAACTGTACTATTTCTATCGATTATACGCATTATGCGTGAGTGTTTCCACTCTGCACCTGAATCCCGTGGGCCTCCCACTTCCTAACCGTGGCTAGTATAGTGTAGCCCCAGCGATTCCCTAGGCCTAGGCCTATCCTATTTCCGTGACAGTGGTCCTTATACCACTTACTCAGTATATGGTTTGCGTGGCCCCTAGGGCCTAACTGTATTACTTACCTGTGTGACTTAATGTATGCTTGAATAAGACTGTGTTGTACTTACCTCGAATCTCATAAAGAGTGCTGAGGGTTTGACTAGAATAAATACACTTTATTTTATATATATATATCTGTTGTGGTGTCCTTTCATTTGGTATTCAAGGGATTACATATGGTATAACAGCTGGCTTCACATGCCATTCAGAGTTTAGCCTAAGACTGGTCTTGTCCATGCTACCACTAGGATAGCTGGTCTATAAGGTTGACTTTACAACCAATCACCATAAGGGTTGTTTGGACTGATACAAGGTGTACACTAGAATTAGTGACATCATATATCAGGCCAACTTCTCACAGACCCCTAAAAGACTTTAGTCAACACTGGAACGCGTCCCTCGTAAACCATACAATAAACCAACACTGTTTAATTAATACCCTTCACCTAAAGCGCTTCGTAGCTTGCCAGGGACATGACGCGCTTTATTAATTCAGCTACAGTGCAATGCAGAAAGTATAAGTCTGCATTTCAAAATAATTTAAATCTGCGCACTTTGGACGCGTCAATACTGTGAACAGAGATACGGGATGGGGGGCTGTAGATAGAACAGGCCATTTACTTGTTAATCTGGGCCAGAGTTTTAAAAAATGAACATGAAGAGTGAATATTGACGAACGTGTGTAAAGCCAGGTGGCCCCACCGTGGGTGCACGTCACGGCCCCTGGAAACCCAGCACTGCACCTTTAACTGCAGCAAGCCGGACAGAATAGCTCTGTTCCTTGGCGCACATATTTTGTATAGCTGCAGGGGAAGCTTTGTCCCGGCTGCTCTGACAATAGACTTGAAGGTAAAGCGCGGTGCCCGGGGGTGGGGTCCTACGCCCATTGTGGCGCACTATGAGCTTGGCTGCCGCATTCCTTGCCCGCTCAGGGCCTATGGCTTCCACTGACTGACAGCCCTCCATGGCACAGGCGCGTGCGGCCACGGCTTGTTTACCTGCAGCCCAGCCGCAGACGAGCGCCCTGTTGTCTTCAGCCCTGTTTAGAAATGTTTGTTGCATCCAGTCTGTGTCACCGAGAGGCAACAAAATATGGAAACGCACCAATTTGGAATATGTTAGCACTGTGCGCATAAGGCAGGCTTGGTAAAAGCGCTCGTACTGGTACAGCACAGGCACCTTGTGTAACTTGGCTTCTGTGCTGGAAAGGCTTGCGCGAGGTGTTCACACTGGCAGTCAGCCATGCCACTGAGTGTTCTTGGGCTTCCATGAGGTGACTTGTGGAGAATATACTACTACTTCCAGGGCCCGCAGGGTCTGCGTCAGACCAGAGGGTGTTCCCTTCAGTTCAGGGACACCTTAGCTGGTGAGAGTTTAAAAAAAAGAATAAATCAATCGCGTAGACCTGTTACTTTCAAAGCAGAACGCGAGTCACGGAGAGAACGTAGCATTGCGGCAAGAGCTGCCACCTATGGAACTGCAGAATAGGGTTCGAGTCTGGGTGTCGGCTCAGCATCTAAGTAAACAGCGTGCACCCTGCTCCAGCCGGAATAACAAAAAAAAAGTGCTCACCCTCTAATTAAAGGAGATAGTAACACACCGCAGGTAAAGCATCCAGTCTCGGTGGGCGGGGCTAAAAGCGGACAGAGCGCCGACAAGGAGGGATTAAAAAGCCTTCTTCACAATAAAAAGGCTGCGTTTAGCATAAGCTATGATGCAAGCCAGTGGAAAGAAGGGGCGGGGCTTAAAGTCCCCTTCGGAATCCGTATTGATTCCAAGAGGCTCTCGCATGTCGAGAGCAGCGCATGCGTGCTGCTAACGCCAGGCAAGACCTAAAAAGGTTTAATACTACCATAACATCCCAGTTAGAATAATATCTTTGTAAAGGAGGAATCTTGAGTGGAATGGGCGTGAAGGCTCTACAAACAAGGAAATGCTTCATTATAGGTTCTCTTTTAACTAAAATGTAAACACCTCAATCCATACCAATGCAGATTACAGTGTGGGGGGTGCCAAATGCAAAACCGCATCTATGTTGGTGGTAATGCAAAGCTGTGAAAATGTTTTGGAAAAAGGTTGATCTCTTAGTGAACATCAAGATTGTTGGTAGTTTCCTTGATGTACACGTCTGACTTCATTGCTTACCTGTTTAGAAGGAGAGCATAACTGAACACCATATTTCTATGCACTTAAAACCTGCATCTGGAAGAATGGATAGAAGTCAAGGTATGCTTAACAGAGCTGGCATGAAGAATATTTTCTTGTCTTGGTGCACTGGTCCTACAGTGTATTTTAATACCCTGTTGGTTATTATTTTAGGATGGCGATTAGTAAGTTGGCTGAGCCATTCTGTGAACCGGGTTTCACATGTATCTGTAGACGTTTCTTTATTGTAGGCTTGTCCATCGTAGGTAAACAAGGGCTGATGCAAGCCAGATAACCATCAGAGTAACCACTGACTGAATAAATGAGTTACTGTGTATGTATATTTGAGTTTTATGTAAATGTATCTTCTGTGCTTATCCTGAAACTCCAGCTTTCATCTATCCTTCCAGAAATTAGTTTACATCCATACTTTTAAGTGTCCATAGCTTCATCAGATAATTTTGCTAAATCCAGTTTGATCTATGTATTTACCATTTACATGCAATTACGTATAGGCAGCATATAGGTATTTGTAAGTGTAGGAAAATTTTGTAATTATTTCTCAATAGCACTCATGTACCATATCGATGCCCGATTTACGTTTTCATCTGGTCCATACTATTATTTGACCAACTAGGGCTAAAGACTCCCAGATCCGGCTCACCCACCTGTAGGAAGGTGGATATCTGACTATGGTTACCCCCAACTTTTTGCCTAGTGTCTAGCTGGTTTTTCGACTTAGTTGGCCTGAGATCCTGCCATTCAGGGTCTCAGGCTGTCTGCTCTCTCTTTAAAATGGACTCCATGTACCCTAGGTACATACACAATTGGTAAGGATCACCTTATTGGACCCTGTACAGTGTACCCTAGGTACCCAGGGCATAGGTGTACCCTAGGCCTACCAGGGGCTGAAGCATGTGTTATGCCACCCCTGGCCTGGCCTTACAATCAGACACAACTGGCTGATCACTCAGCTGGGGCAAGGTCGTGTAATCACCCCTTGCTTAGATATAGTATACCTATATCTACCCTTATATATAGACACATGTGTACCTATCAGCCACTCCTATGGCAGGCCTTAACAATCCTGGAGGCAGAGTGCTTGGTAACATGTGAGGTGGTGCTCTAGCATGAGCTGAGCCTGTCTGCAGCTTTCGGAACCATGTCCTTATAGCTGTTCTATGATATAGCCTACCATATACTCTTTTTTTTTTTTAAAACACTTTATTAAGTTTTCATGAGAAGGAGCATTGGGTTACAAAATTGCATTAAACATATAGGAGGCAGAGGAGAAAATGCAGGTGATAAACGTCAACCCTGTGAATAGATGTTATAAGTATGGGATTGCAGCCATATAGCACCTCAGGATCCCCAGAGTTCCAGCAACCTGGTACATTGCAATGTATGGTATACCCATCTCTCATTATATCATACTCATTAAGGGGGCAGTGCCCGTCGAACATTCCCACAACCCCTAAAACTCCCAAACCCACCCACTATACCAAAACATGCCGCTACTAAAAATCAGTCTAAGTGCCACAAGGCATTGCCCTAGGGGGAACGGGGGGGAGGGGGGGTGAAGAAGAGGGGAGGGGAGGGGAGGGGAGGGGAACCACATCCCCCGTCCGCAGTTGGGGAAGGAAGTCATCCACACAACGCCACTCACAGGGAATACCAGTTAAATGAAAATTCTCAGAGGGCCCAGAGGGGGGGGGGGGGGGGGGGGGGGGGGGCACGGGAGGCAGGAGGTTCGACCCCCCCCCCTCCCCCCCAACCCGCATGCGGCCTCCATCAGCCGAGATACGTCTTCATTTAGTGCCAGGGGGATGGTCCCAGCAAACATCTAACCCACTCGTCCACAGACATCCCAGCTCACGCAGGGAGACAACGGGGATCCCGGGGGGCGGCCCCCTCAGACCTGACCACCTCCCCCATCTCACCCTTAAACAGCTCCGTTAGGTGCGCCCAGTCCAAGGAGAGAGGACGTTTTCGCAGCCCCCGACTCTCCTCGCGGTATAGGGCCTCGCGCTCTGCCACCGCCCATCTCAACACCTCCTCTCCCCAGGTCTCTACCCGCGGCGGAGCTTGGGATTTCCAACGCTGCGTTATTAGGCGCTTCGCTAGCGCGAGTGACAGATTGACAAAACGACGAAATCGTTTCGCCTTAAGGGGGATAGGTAAAAGACCCAATAAGCAAGCCTCTGCGACGTCCCAGGAGGGGCGCTCGGTGAGTGCACTTAAGATTAGAGTTATTCGTCCTCAGTATCCCCGCAGCTCCGGGCACTGCCACAGCATGTGCATCAGGTCCGCATCCGGCGCCGGGCAGCGAGGACAGGCTGTAACTGCCGCAGTATACATCTTACCCAGCGCATGGGGTGTAAGGTAAGCCCTATGGAGGATAAATAATTGGATCGCTTTCAACCTGCAATTGCGGGAGACCTTCCTGGGGTATTCCAGAATAAGGGACCACTCCTTATCACTAAATGCCCGGGACAGTTCCGTTTCCCACCGCAACCTAAGAGGGGCCAAGGAGATCTGTGTGTGTTCCCGGAGTCCCCGGTACAGCCAGCGAACCAGGAAGCGCCCATGGCCCATGAGATGCAGGGAGCGCAGGAGGTGAAACGTGGGGGGTTCTGCGGGTGTCACCCTCCACAGCGCCCGGATGTACCGGGAGATCGCCGCATGGAGCAAAAACTGGGCATCGGGCACCCTATTCACCCGCACAAAATCCACGTGTGGCATCAAACTGCCGTCCTGAAAAAAGGCTCCAATTGTCTCCACCCCCTGCTGGGTCCAACTCCGTACGCGCCCAGCACTCAGAATTCCCTGCCTCGTAGGAAGACCACACAGCGGTATGTTAGGAGAATATGGATTGTGAATCTTAGCATATTTACACGCCAATGACCAATAATGAAGTGCTACTTTCAAGAGGGCCGGGGGGTCCGATGGTCTAGGGGCACCGGGGCACAACAGCGACTGCAATGCACCGCGTGCCAGCAATGATGGGGTATAACCAATCTCAGACAGGTTGTTCCCGGCCAGCCAGTATGCCAGCCACTGCAGTTGACCCGCAATGCAGTACGCCCTGAAGTCGGGCGCCCCCATCCCTCCAGCGCCACTCGGTAGTCTCAGTTTTGCCAATGCCACCCTGCACCTCCCCGGGCCCCAGACCAACGAGGTCAGCAGTACATCCAACTCTCGGAATATCCAAGCAGGGTAGATCACCGGGATGTTAACAAAATAGTAAAGCAGGCGAGGGAGCATCACCATCTTAGATAGCGCCACTTGTCACGCCACAGTAAGAGGCAGTGTATTCCAGAACGCGATTTGGGAGCGCAACGAAGAAATCTTACGCACCAGGTTACCTGCTATGACATCCGGTACGGACCGATATATATTAATCCCCAAATACTTAAAAGTGACTGGTGCCACCCTAAAGGATAAGGGCCCGAAACGGAGCTCCGGGGCTCTGAGCGTCCCATCAAAAGAATAGGCAACGGACTTAGTAGCATTAAGGTGCAGGCCGGAGATCTCCCCGAAAAGAAGAAAAAGAGCTGCCACCTCCCCTTTGTCAGCCCGAAGATTGCGAAAATACAGCAGTATGTCGTCTGCATAAAGCGAGACTGAATGCAGGGCACCCTCCATTGGAATGCCATGGGGGATCATGGCCCGCCTAAGGCTCTGGGCCAATTGTTCCATCGCCAAAACAAATAAAATGGGCGATAACGGGCAACCCTGGCGTGTTCCCCGAAAAATAGGGTAGGCTGAGGAAATTAACGAACCCGTCCTCGCCCTGGCCGTGGGGGCGGTGTAAAGCAGTCGAACCCAGGCACTCAACTCCGGGGGAGCGCCCATCTTCGCCAGGACTGCCAACATATAGGACCAGCTTAGGGTGTCAAATGCCTGCGAGATGTCCAAGGACAGACACCCTGCCCCCGACGGCCCAAGCCCGGAGGCACGCAGAATCGAGTGGAAGCGCCGGAGATTCAGCGACGTACTTCTCCGCGGAACGAAGCCGCATTGGTCCGTATGTATCAGCCGTGATAGAAGCGGGAGAAGGCGGTTGGCCAGAAGCTTACTAAGAATCTTATATTCGGTATTCAGGATTGACAAGGGCCGGTAGGAAGACATTTCTAAAGGATCTTTATCCGGCTTTAAAAGGGATGTGACAATCGCCTCCCGAGCGGTAGGGGGTAGGCGCCCCTCTGCAAGTGATGTCGTATAGAGTTGTAGTAGTTTGGGAATTAGTAAGGGGGAGAACATGGAGTAAAATTCGATGGGCAGTCCGTCAGAGCCGGGCGTCTTCCCACGGGCCAAGGATTGAATCGCCACTCTAATCTCGGCCGAAGTAATCGGCGCCTTCAAATCATGGATTTCTGCTGCAGTGAGGACCGGTAGGTTCGCCTGTGCCAAGAATTCAGTCATCTCGGCTGCACCCGGCTCCGGGCGTGCTCCATAGAGCTCCTCATAATGGGTCCGAAATGCTAAATTTATCCCCAATTGGGTCAGGATACGTCCATGCTGCGGGGTGTTAATAGCCAGGATAGGGGTAGGGCAGGTTGGGGGGGCAATCAACCGAGCTAATAATGTACCCGCTCTGTCAGCCTCAGAGTGCGTACGCTGGGTGTACACCCTATAATCTATCAAGCGAAGCCGTTCTAGAGTCTCCGCATATTTTATTCTGGCCGCCTGTAAGGGTTCCTCAGCCTGTTCGTCCCGTTGGGCTGCCACTTCACACTCCTGCAACGATGCCTCTAGGTCTGCCAAGTCCCGGATCGCCTCCCTGCGGGCTCCCACCAGGGAGCCCAGGGATACCCCTCGTATAGAGACCTTAAAGGCTTCCCATTCTATGGAACGGGATGAGGCTGTGCTATCGTTAACTGCGAAATATGTGGTGATCGCATTTTGTAAGGTATCACGGAAGACTTGGTCCTCCAATTGGAGGAGTTGCATCCTCCAAGTCGGGATCGGTGTCGACGAGGCCCCACTGGAGGCGCAATTCAATAGGGTTGTGATCGGATAGGGTTTTACCCAAATACGTGCAGTGTGAAACCGCCGAGGATAACGACGGCGAGCCCAATACGTAGTCCAGGCGTGTATGCAACTGATGGGGATAAGAGTAAAAGGAGTATTCCCTATCAGTCGGGTGCTGTGCTCTCCAAAGATCTAGTAAGTTCCAACCCTGTGCCCACTGACCCAGGGCCGCAGCGTGGGTTCTCGCAGCAGTGCCAGCTAGTGGAGGGTGCGAGCGATCCAAGTCAACATCAAACACAGGATTCAAATCTCCACCAAGCAACCAGGGACAATCACTCCAGTCAGACAGGGCTACGGAAACCCGGGAGAGGAACTGGGCATGATCGACATTTGGGGCGTATAGGGAGCCCAACACCACAGGCAGTCCATCCAGGAGACCCCGCAATAGAACATACCGACCCAGATCATCTATCCGGCTCTCCGACAAGGAAAAGGGGACCCCGGCCCGTAGCCATATTGCAGCCCCTCTAGAAAAGGCGGAATAGGAAGTGGCATAAAATTGACCCCTCCAACGTTTCTGTAACTTCAGGGACTCAGCAGTGAGTAGGTGAGTTTCTTGGAGGCATACTATCTGAGCCTTACGGCGGTGCATTTGGGCTAATACCCGGTGGCGTTTTTGAATGGAGCCCATTCCTCTGACATTCCAGGAGAGCAGTACATACGACCTTGGGACCGACATCATGGTAGGAGATATGCACCTCTCCTCCCCCCAATCCCCCCACCCCCTCCCCCCCACCCCTAACCCCGACCCCACCCCACCCCCTCCCAGACTGTGCGGCAAACTTATAAACTATAAACTGCGATACCCAATACTGGGTCCGACGCCCCAACTGCGTCCGACCAAACTGTAATTGAAACATAATTCCAAAATCTGAACCAGTGCTGTCGCCTAGTGGGGAAACAAAGGGAGACTACACAGAAAATGGTCAAAAGCGTGTACAATTCGTGGAAGTGCCCAGGACAGGGCAGGCTGGGGAACCACTCATACATGTTCGAATTTTACCAGTGTCTCAACCTCTCACTAAGGTGGGCGGACTGCGTGTGTGTTGCATTCAAGGAGTCCGTGATTCGGATATCAGTCTGGGAGGTTCTCAAGGGGGTCCTTGCTCAGGCGAGTGGAATCCGATGGGAATAGCGCCACGCTACCATCCGTATCCGAGTCTAAGGAGTGGCCCACGGATGGACTAGTGCTAATTGATGGCCGGGTCGATCGGAAAGAAGAGGCCGAACACAATGCCTCACGTTGTCCCTCGCGGATTTGCTGCTGCCGCGGGATGCTGGAGGTAGTGCTCTGCGTAAGCATGGTCTTTTTCCGTCTCCGCAGGGGCCGCTGCGACTGCGGCCGTGAAGAATCCAGGCGCCTAGCCGGGAGAGCATCCGGAAAGTGCCTGTCCAGCCAGTCCCATGCACCGTCCGGCGTGTCGAAAAAGATAGCCTGGTTTTGATGGATCACCCGCAGCTTGGCCGGGAAAAGCAGGGCGAATGGGAGGCCCGCAGCCCGGACCCGCGCCTTTACCTCCATGAAGGAAAAACGTTGTCGCTGAACCGCCTGTGTGTAATCTGGGAAGATAAGGACGGTGGTGTTATCTACAAGTAGTGGACCACTGGCACGGGCAGCCTGCAGCAGGTGATCCCGATCCCTATAAGTGAGAATGCGTGCCAAGATTGGGCGGGGGTTGGTTCCCAGCAGAGGCCGTCTCGCAGGAACGCGGTGCGCCCTCTCCACAGTAAAGTGGGCGGATAGTCCAGTAGGGGCCACCACCGTTCGCAGCCAGTGTTCAATGTGTGTCGTGGGGTTTGGGCCCTCCGCCCCCTCCGGATACCCCACGATCCGAAGGTTGTTGCGGCGCGCGCGCCCTTCCGCATCCTCAGCCCGGGCCTGAAGGGCATCGATCTGTTGACGCATGAGGTTAAGCTGTTCGGTATGCGCCTCCACACGGGTCACCAGCGGCTCCACGGTCTGGTCCGTGTGTCTCACCTTGTCCGCCAGTTTCCTGTGATCATCCTTTAGGAGGTTCAGGTCCACTGAAACCGCTCCCAGTTGGCCCTCCAAAGCCGATCGAGTATCCCTAATCTCCTGGAGGATCACATCCAGCTTGTCCGGGGATGGAGTCGGCGATCCCAACCCTGCCGATGTTCCCGGGCGTCCACCCGCACCATCTGGGGGGTTCACGCCGGACGGCTACACAGGCAACCGGGGCCTGCCCTTGCCCATCCCAGTACCCGGGGGGGGGGGGGGGGGGGGGGGGGAAGTCCCCCAGTCCAAAAAAAGAAGAAAAGGGGGGGTCGGATGTAATCCTGGTGTCTTCAGTCCCCGGCGATATTTTGCACCCACTGCAGATAGGGGGGGGGGGGGGGTTGCAGTCCACCGGCCCCCCACAGCCACTCCCGGACCAGGCCCAAACCCCTCCAAGGAAGGCAGGCAACCACTCGCTCCCGGCGGTCAAGCCCGCTAGGATCCACAAGGAAGGGGCCTCTCAGCGTATTGCCTGTCTAGTCATGAATCACAGGGTCCCCGGTCTTTTGGGCCGCCGCTCCGGGACCACCAACTGCGGGGCCCCCGGCAATAATCACCGTCAGTAGCCCCAGCCCGCTGTTCACCAGCATCAGTTCGCACCGAGACGCGGCGCCAGGAAAGCCCCCGGCCCGAGGCCCACCGCCGCCGTCCTTACGCACCTCTCCACAGCAGCTCCGTATCTAGAACCCTGTCCAGCACGGGTCAGGTAGCGGGCACCCCCCGGGCAGGTCACAGGTTCGCCAGGCGCCCCACCCCAGAGGCCGCCAACACCATCAGCGGGTCCCATCGCAGGTATGATTCCCCACAGGCGGGCAACCGGTCTCCAAGTCACAGCAGGCCCCGGAGGCGGCCCCCCAGTCAGCACAGCTCGACCCCGGGCCCCCAGCCCCTCGCCACCGACCTGTAGCGCGATGGGGCCTCCATGCGCTCGTGGGTGCTCCGGTGTAGGCCGGCCGGGGTGGTCGGTCTTCGCGTTGCTGTAGGCTGGTCTGGCACACCGGTCTCCACAGCTGGCACTCAGGGATGCACTCCGGAGGCGTCGCAGCTGGCAGGAGGGCACAGCGGAGACACACCACAGGAGGGGCCAGAGCACCCAGGCCCAATCAATATCGACCCCTCACCAGGCCGCAATCCGGGAGGTCGGGGCATCCAGCAGCCGCACGTCGCCACACGTCAGTAGGCTCCTCAGTAATCGAGCTCCGCGGCTGCAGTCTGCACACTCTCCGCCGGGCCCCGACGGGCGCGAAAGCCGCCACTCGCATGCACTAAGGAGCGGCGATCCACGTCACCCCCAAGGATCACCGGAGCAGTCCGCCGGCGTACAGGGCCATCAACCCGGTCACAGACAGCGCCACAGCTCTCGGAGACGCCGTGACAGGCAGGTTAATGAAGCCCCCGGCCCGGAGTTCAACTAAGAAGCGTCCGCCATCTCCGGCTGCTAGCCACGCCCCTCTAGCCTACCATATACTCTTAAAGTACCTTATAATCTTAAACAGTTATGGTAACTATGGTTTGGCTTTATCAAAACATGTCGTGTAAGGTGTCTAACACTTTGGAATAATACCCCCATACCATTTCTGGTGATGAGGATATTATTCCTCCCTTCTAGAGGGAGAGACATGTTGAAATCCTACTTTGCTGTTTAACTCTCACCAAAGCCACAGCATCACAAAATGGATGCTGCTGCCACAGACACGAGTCTGACCTCCTGCTGCTGGGAGCCCTCCCAGCCAGGGAGGCCTGGACAATAGGTTTCCTGCTTGGGGAGGTGCTAGCACCTCCCCAGACAGACTTTAGTGTATTGGGGCAGGGAGGGCTGAAAGGAAAGAGACATGCCTGGGGCACACAAGGTGCTCCATGCATAGTCCAGTTCAAACCGGTGCTGGGGCACTCCAGCCCCAGCTCTGGCACGAAACTGGACAAAGGAAAGGGGGTGTAGCCACTCCTCTTCCTGGTCCCACCCATAGGAGGGACCTTGCAGGTAGCCCAGCCCACTAGCCCAGTATATTAGTAGCTAGTTGGGCCCTGCTAATTTAGATTATCCTGAACCTGCAACTTTAACAGAAACTCTGGACCTTCGACATTCGACCTCAGGAAGAAGACTGAAGAAATCTCCCTTGTGGCCAAGGAGTGACCACCCTGGGCAACCAGGCACCATCCAGCGACCGCTGCTTGCTTTGCGACTGATCCTACGAGGGACGACTGCAGAGACTGACCAGCGCCGAGACTTCCAGACACCTCTGACCCAGATCCACATCTGCAGCGAAGCGGAGACCCGTGGAGGCGACGAGGGACCGGCGACTTGGGAAAAGTGGCTAGTAACTGACTAGCGCAACTTCTGAGGCTTCCTCGAGGCTGTGCTTGGGGAATTGAGAAGCCCCAATCCCGAGCACCATCTGCAACGAAGATCAGCTCCCCACACTTCACGTGTTCTGCGTGGGGCCCTTCTGCACCCGAGTTGCTCGACGTGTTGTCCGGTTGCTGGCCCATTGGCTAGTAGCCTCTGCGACGACTAACCTTTGTTTTCATCTTGCTGGTCCGGCTCCTCCAGACTGGCACCCACTCCTCTGTGAAAGAGAAGCACCCCAGACCTTCCTGGTCTGCACCAGAATAAGTCCTCCATCCTGCGTGGGTTCCGCTTGCCAAGGCTTGTTGGGTCCTAGCTCGACATCGCCGCCGCCGACAGCACGAGCCTTCGTGGGACAGCTCGTCTCCTGGTCCTGGTCGTCCTCGACGCCTCCTGGTACCCGTGGCTGCTGCGACAAGCTTCACCTCTTCACCTGCATCTTCACGACATCGCCTGGTTCCTTCCTGGTTTCTTCCTGGCTCCTGGCTGGTGACCTAGACTCTGTCCCTTCTGCTTGCAGGTATCCTTCCTTCTTGATTCCATCCTTGGGATCCACCGGACACTCTTCACTGACTGCCTGTCAGCAACTTTCCTTCAGGCATCCATAGGAGTCCACGACGAAACCAGACGCAAGTTCACACTTATGCACCCGCAGCCCGTGGGCTAGGTAACTTGAGTACTCCGGTGCTCACAAGGGTATTGACTATCCTAGGGTCTAGTTTCCAAGTCTCGACTTCCTAGTTACTCCAGCAGTGTCCTAAAACTGTTAATTTCTAATAACTACTATTTCTATCGACTTTTACGCATTACGCGTAAGTGTTTCCACTCTGCACCTGAATCCTGTGGGCCTCCCACTTCCTAACCTTTGGTAGTATAGTGTAGCCCCAGCGATTCCCTAGGCCTAGGCCTATCCTGTGTTCGTGACAGTGGTTCTTATACCACTTACTTAGTATATGGTTTGCGTGGCCCCTAGGGCCTAACTGTATTACTTACCTGTGTGACTTGATGTATGCTTAAATAAGACTGTGTTGTACTTACCTCGAATCTCATAAAGAGTGCTGAGGGTTTGACTAGAATAAATACATTCTATTTTTATATATATCTGTTGTGGTGTCCTTTCATTTGGTATTCAAGGGATTACAAATAGTATAACAGCTGGCTTCACATGCCATACAGAGTTTAGCCTAAGACTGCTCTTGTCCATGCTACCACTAGGATAGCTGGTCTATAAGGTTGACTTTACAACCAATCACCATAAGGGTTGTTTGGACTGATACAAGGTGTACACTAGAATTAGTGACATCATATCAGGCCAACTTCTCACACCACCCATGTTGCTTCAGTTTATAATGGGCACACTGAAATCTCCCCAGGCTCTCTAATAATCTCCTATACATCATTTTTCTTTTTTTAAACAAATTTTAATCGTCAAATTGCACATACATCGCAAAGCTCTGCACACCAGAGACATCGGCAAGATCAGACCATATATAGCCATGGGAGCAATCGACTTTTGGTTAATACAAGTCAGAAAAAAAACCATACCGTAAACATACAACCCATACAAAACGATAGGGAAACACCCACCTGCCCCCCCCCCCCCAACTCCCTCCCACCCCCACCCCTCCCCTGAAAGCGCACCCAGTCCGCCTATTCCTGTCCACAGCCTATATGTATAACAAAAGAATCCTAGAATGCTAGCATACACCCCCAAGGGCCCCACCCCACCCAGCTACCCAACCGGCCGAATATGCACAGGTAATCACCCCAATGGATGATCCTCCGTAGCAACTGGCGGCTCCGACCACATACCCCGATAATCCGCCCACCGTTTCCAAATTTTGTAATGCTTGCATGGGCACCCCTAGCCACAAAAATAGGTTGTTCTAGTCCCATGCAAAAGTCTAATCCATTCTTACAAGCGGCCACTGAGGGGGCCCGCGGCGCCTTCCACGCCTTGGCGATGTCCCGTTTCGCTAGTGTGAAACCCAATTGCATGAGGTGTCGTTTGTATATATTGCCCCCTATCCCCTCCAGGACATGAAGCAAGGCCAGCTGCTGCACGAGGAAGAATCCACCCCAGCACCTCCGATAGACAAGCAAAGACCCCCTCCAAAAGCGATCCAGGGAAGTGCACCGCCAGACGGTATGTATGAACGTGCCCTCCTCCTGAC
The DNA here is from genome assembly GCF_964204655.1 of Triturus cristatus. Classification (NCBI taxonomy): domain Eukaryota; kingdom Metazoa; phylum Chordata; class Amphibia; order Caudata; family Salamandridae; genus Triturus; species Triturus cristatus. Next base: position 1,191,197,050 of record NC_140592.1, read on the forward strand.
CGCATTGAAGACATTCCAGGGAAGCAATCAGTCCCGCCCGTCATAATCGTGCATGAGTGAAATAGACCCGTGTAGGTATTTGAACTGGAAGTAGCATCGCTATGGCCGCTCCCCACAGAGCCGCCACGGCCTCTCCAGTCCTCCTCCCCCAAAGTGCCCACATCCCATTCCCCTCGAAGCCTCTGGAGTGTGGGGGAGCAATGTGTAACCAGAGATTGATAGATCTTCGCTTCCAACTGACTAAATTCGGGGAGAGATTCCAGACCCGCTAGGCTAGGGGACAGAGCATGACGAAATTGAAGACAACGATAAAATTGTGTCCGTGGCATAAGAAATTCCCTCTGAAGGTCTTGAAAAGACTTGAGTGTTGTACCTCTAATAACATCCCCAGGACCGAGATCCCAATATCGTCCCATCCCCGGAAACCCCTATACATCATTTTTTCATTAAGTAGTGTCTGTTGTAATTACCTCTCGGTCAGTACTACTCTCTCAAGTTCCTTAATTATACTAAAATTCTCGGACAATTGTTAACTCTTTCCTGGCTTGCAGGTTTTAGAGATACATGGTCCACTGAGTATCATCATCTTACATTCTCTTCCATGCCAAACCTAAAGATTTGTTTCTATGGATATTTTTTCTGGATACCTATTGCCCTTCAGAGATATGCCATTGTCATACTTTTGTTGTAGCTCAACTACATGCAATGACAAGAGATCCAAGTATATTCTCTCAAGGTATTTCATCTCCACGTAGGTTTGGATGCAGACACATTAACAATTAGCAAGTATAGTTTATAAACAGAATAATGTATTACTATGCTGCTCTATATGTTTGGTAAATTTAAAAAAGGATTAACTAAATTAGTAAGTCACGCCTCAATCAGTAAACGCCTGAGAGCAAGACTTGGCTAGACTTCTGATTTTAAGCCACTAGGCTACGCTCTGTGGCCTTCCCAAATACACCCTGGCTCCACTAAGGGCATCACTGAACGCTACGGCCAGAGTGGTCACAGGTACCAAACGAAATGAGCACATATCCCCAGTCTTAAAATCTTTCAAATGGTTACCCTACGAAGCTCGAATTCAGTTAAAGATTGCCATTCTGACGCACAAAGCCCTGCATTTCAAAACTTCCAGGTATCTAGCGCAAAAGCTTGAATTATCCTGTGGTGGAAGAGCCTCAAGAAGCGCTAACACTTTCCTCCTGAAACCTCTCATCCTTAGCAAAAAGAGAACTTGTCACCGAGCCTTCTCTGGCACGGCCCCAAAAATATGGAACTCTCTTCTACCGGAAGTACGCAGAATCTCCTCAACGACTGCTTTCAAACTGGAAGCCAAAAGATTCCTAATGGACAAATTCCTACCTTACTCTGGGCTAGGTCCATTGGCTCGAAATCAATGATCCTACAATCACTGTTCCATCATGTGACTCTGCTCTTCTTTACCGCATTGTGTGCCCCCCTCGTAGCCCACAATATATCTGATTATTGTGTTACTCTCCTTTGTGTCATTTGTATGTGAATCATGCGATTATTCACGTTTTGTGTTCTTACTTGATGTCGATATTGGGTTTTTGACCTTCCTTCCACCCTTTTGTAAAGCGCTCTGATATCCTTCGGGATATTGTTTGAGCTATATAAAACATAAATAAAAAATAAATAAATAAAATAGTAAGTAGTACTCAATCTGAGAGATAAAAAGAATGTGCAGCGGTGGGAGAAAAACAATGTATGACGTGCACATTTCTTTAAAATAAAAAAAGAGAGTAAAAGTGGCTTGCCTCTCTAAAGAACAAATTACTTACCTTCCGTTTTGCCTTATCTGATAGAGACTCTATCTAGCAGCAAATTCTTTACCTTAGAATTATCCTCAGGTGTAAGACTGGATCTGCAAATTCTTTGGTAAGCAGTAACCCATGTGCGCCTGTAGGTGGCGTAGTTCGGCTCTTCAGGATGTCGACGGCCCCAGGAGTGACATGCGTGGTACCTATATTGGCACCACCCGAGCCGCTGATGTCAGATTCTTTAAGTGACTTTCCGCGCCAGGAGCACACAGCGACTAAAAAAAACAGATCACTGGTGTGGAAAACTAGGGCCCTGAAAGGGGAACAGCCCTGTCCCTAGGAATCCGTTCGCAGAGCAGGGAGGATGGGTGGGTCAGTAAGGAACCTGTGGCTAGATAGTCTCCAACAGATAAGACGTTAGTGAAGGTAAATATCTTGTTCATCTGATATAGACATCTAGCCGCAGATTTCTTACTTTAGAATAGATACCAAAGCAATACCTCCCTAGAGGTGAGTCTGCGAAATTGTTTCACACTACAAAGTCCTGCAGGATCGAACAAGCCTAGTGCTTGTGCCAACAGACTTGACTGTACAGGCAATGATGCTTCGTGAATGTGTGTAGACAAGTCCACGTTGCTGCCTGGCAGTTATCCAGGACCAGAACTCCACGAGCTAAAGCAGTGATCACAGACTTAGCTCTGGTGGAATGAGCATGCAAACGGTTTGATTCTTGGCCAATATGAAGCAGATCTTAACGCAGAGCATGATCCATTGAGAGACGGTCTGTTGCTGCACATCCTTTCCCTTCTTCGCTCCAACATAACCATGAAGAGTTGGTCATCCACCTGGAACTCTTTCGTGGGGTCAAGGTAGAACAACAACGCTTTTTTTGGGTCCAGACGGTGAAGTCGCTCTCCTTCCTTAGACGGATGTGGCGGAGCGTAAAAAGTAGGCAGGGTGATGGACTGGCCTACGTGAAAGGGAGTAACGACTTGCAGCAGAAAGGAAGATCTAGTGTGTAGAATCAGCTTGTCTGGTTAGTCAGGTATGGAGGCTTGGATGACAAAGCCAGAAGCTCACTGACCATCTGGGCAGATGTTATTGCCACCAGGAAGGCCGTCTTGATAGTAAGGAGCCTGAGAAGACAGCTGTGCAATGGCTCAAAGAGAGAGCATATCAGAAAAATTAGGACTAGATTAAGGTCCCACTGAGGCTTGATGAAGAACAAAGGTGGAAACGTGTTGCAAACCTTTCAAGAACCTACTTACAACAGGGGATTTGAAGAGGGATAGCTGATCTGGCAACCGCAGTAAGGCTGAAATGGCAGAAAGATAGCCCTTTAAAGTGCCCAAAGCAGAGTATTGCTGAGCAAGAGAAAGGATAAAGGGCTTTTCGTGCATCCACATTTCACCCAATTACTCCATCCCTCAAGATAAATAGGTGCCAGGCACTGGGGGCCTCCTTATATGGAGCCGAACTCTGGGGTACAGCAGATGCTGGGTCTTTTGTGCAAGTAGAAAATCGGCTAATGAAAGCCTAAATAATCTCCCAGCAAGCACTCCACTACACCCATTGCGGCTAGACTATGGGCTAAGTTGCATTAATGATATGGTAGCCTTGAACCCCTATTGTGTTGGCAGAGAATATGGACAGTCACGGAACTCTCCATTATCTGTAAGGCCCTAGTGGAGGATACAGGAATCCCAGGGGCTAGTAAGATCCCCTGGCTCAAGTCAGTCAGGGATCACCTGAGAAAGATTGAGCTGGATAATCTTTGGTCGACACCAAAAGAAGTTGCATCAGTCTCGAAGCAGGTCCTGGAAAATGCCTTGTGGCAGCATGCTAATTTGCACACACTAAGTTCCGTCAAGGAAGGCTCCCTCACTGCCTACTTTGATAAGTATACAACTGAGTATAATTTTGAGACATTTTTGGATGAGACTGAGCCCCCCAGGCTTGGACTTTGTTTATTAAATTTCACCAAGGGACGCTACCAACACATGCCTTTAATACCACATGGAAAAGTGGAAACCCTGCTACTGGTAAAATCTGTTCACTTTGTCCTGAGAGGCAGAAACGGCTGAACATATTATCTTATTTGGCCCAGTCTATAAGCTACAGGAGGAAGTAGATTCTCACACTCTGTTGCAACCTGGGGGTAAGAGTATATGAGATTGCGTTCAGAATTCTTAGAAGTGATGCTAGACAGTGTATTCTTTTCACTGTCTCAAGATATTTGATGTGCACTCGGAGGTTAAGACAGAGAATAATGCTAACCAGAAGCCTGTTTTTTTTATATACGTGTATTTTAAGATTTTATATTGATAAGTATATTTGATCCCTGCTTGTTTTTATTCTTTTATCTAAGATCCTTTTATAACGTTTTATGTAATTCAAACTTGTTCTTTTACGGCCTTCGGCTGAAATAAAGATTGTTTGAGTGAGTGAGTAAAGATAAAGAGAAGGACCTGAGAGAGGGGAGCAGAAAGGGGGTCAACCGGTTTCTCTGCACACCAGGCCACAAACTTGCCCCAATGGCATACACAGTCGTGATTAAAGGACACGTGGCAGCCAAGATAACATTGCAGACTTTGGATAGGTCAAAAGCTGTCCACTGCCACAGCTGAATCTCCATGCATAAAGGTCGAGAGTTGACAGGTTCGGGTGAAGAAACCTTCCCTTGCTGCTGCGACAGAAGAACCTCCCGATGGATTAGTCTAACTGGCGGACCTATGGCCATGCTTGACAGCTCGGGATACCGAATTCTCAGAGCCCAGTCCGAAGCCACAAGGATGACTTTGGCCCATTCGTTCCTGATCTTGAGAACTCGGCAGGAGTGGTATTGGTATAAAGAAATAAAGGAGGCCTGGAGCTCCACTTGAGACTAAAAGAGTCGCCTTGGAAACTCCAGTATGTAGAACTGCTGACATTGCACGTTCTCGGCGATGGTGAACGATCTAACCAAGGCTCTCCCCATAGCTGAAAAAGACCTAGCACCAACTCAGTTTGGAGATGCCATTCGTGATCCGGTAGGCATTTCGGTTGAGTTCATCCACCCTGGCATTCAGACAGCCCACCAGGGATATGCCTGAACGTTCCAGCCATGTTCGGAGACACAGGGCCTCTGAAGAAAGGGTCCATGACCCCACCCCACTCTGTTGCAGTACCACATGGTGGTGATGTTGTCCATGAACACCTGCACTAGCCTTCCTTTGAAGCCCGGAGCTCCAGAAGGTTGATGTGGAGTCCAGATACTGCCAGAGACCAGAGGACTCTGATCTCCACCTCTCCCAGATGGCCGCCCCACTCCAGGAGTGATGCATCTGTCTCCACAGTTATGGTTGGGGAAGGGAGAGGGGTCTGCCGCTGAACCAATTGTGGTTCGTTAATCACCACTGCAGATCTTGTGCAGCTCCCTCTGAGATCTGGACCATGTTGGAGAGATTTCCCTGATGATATGGCCACTGGAACGTCGGGTCCTACTGCAGAGCCTGCATATGTCACAAGAACGATGCAGGAATCCATAAGGTCCAGTGTGACTTTGCACACTGTTAGTGAACCTCCGCGAGGGCAGGGTGTCTGCCGTGGTCTGGAGGTGGGAGATGACAGCCTGGGGGTGAGCCCGGCCTTCAACAGCCAGTCATCGACATAGGGGAAGACTGGCATCCCTGATCTCAGCAACTGAGCTGCAACCTCCGCCATCACCTTGCTGAACACCCAAGGGGCGCTGGTAAGGCTAAAAGGGAGCAAAGTGAAATGAACGTACTCGTGGCTTACCGTGAACCACAGGTAATATCTGTGGGCCAGCAGGATAGGATTGTGGAAGTATGCATTCTTCAAATCCAACGCTACCATCCAGTCTCCCAGGTCGAGGGAAGACAGCACTTGAGCAAGCATGAGCATCTTATTGAGGAAGAAATTTAAAGGGCGCAGGCCTAGGATAGGATGAAGGCCTCTGTCCTTCTTGAGCATCAGAAAGTAGCAGGAATAACAACCACAATCTACTTCTGGCATTGGCACCTTTTCTATGGCTCCCTTGGCAAGAGAGTCGTAGCTTCCGGCGGAGTAAGAAGAGATGGTCCTTCGTCAGCCATTCAAAAGCGGGTGGCATTGGTGGAGGGGAGGTCAGGTAGGGGAGGGAGTAGCCCCTTTGGACAATCTAAAGAACCCAGGGGTCTGATGTTATTTGCCTCCAGTGGGGCAGGTAATGGCGTATCCTGTCCCCCACTGGGTACCCAGGATGGTAAGAGGACAAACTAACAGGTTTGGAGGCTGCCGGCGTGGTGGAGGAGTGGAAAAACCTTGGACTATCTGACCCATGGGGTCCCTGGGTAATGCATCCTCGGCCACATAAAGGTTGGAAAGCTTGCGTGCTGTAGTGGCTGGGTGGGTAAGACGTGACTGGAAGCCCCTTCTTTAGCCACGGAAGGAGTGAAAGGTGGACTGTGATTACGAGGGGCCCTGAAAAGGCTCTAGGACCTGACTGTAACCCTGCTATCCTGGTCTCTGAAGAAACGGGAGCCATCAAAGAGCATGTCCATTGCAATGCATGGACACTCCCTGAAAAGCCAGTTGTTCTCAGCCAGACATGGTGCAGTAAGGCCACCGACGAAGGAACTTCTCTGCCCAGCGAGTCGGTCGTGTTCAGACCACATTGGCTGCATCTCTTCTGTCTGTAATAGCTTGGGAAAGTAGAGTCCAGGCCTCCTCCGGAAACATGGGCAGCACCTGCGCAACCGAATCCCACTGTGCATGGGAGTAAAGGCCAAAAAGGCACGTGGTGTTCAAGGACTGCAGTGCCAGGCTGGTGGAAGAAAACATTTTGTTTCCAAAGGTATTCCGTATCTTGGATTTCCTATCCGGGGGTGTGGTAGGGAATGTGCCACGATTTACCTGGGAGGTGAAGCTTGGACCACCAAGCTCTCCATTGTAGGGTGTTGCATGAGGAAACTGGGGTCTTCTGGGGCAGGTGGTAGCGGAGGGCATTAGTCTCCTATTCAAAGAGCCCCTGTGCAGGGTGTGGACCAAGTCCCAAGAAGGATGTCCTTGAGGGCTTCATTATATGGGAGAAGCGGTTCTGAGGGGGTTACTCCCGGCTGAAGCACCTCTGTCAAAACATTAGTCTTGACTGACACTGTGGGTAGGCTAAGGTTCAGGACCTCTGCCATCCTTCTCAACACCACTTTAAAAGAGGCTTCCTCCTCCGTAGCAACAGTAGGAGGAGACCATTCCAGTATCTAGAGAGGTGTCCAGTCCGCTGGCGTCCGCCAATTCCTCACACCAGTTCATGTTAGGGTCTAGGGGCTGGTATTCTTCAGGGTCCATCGACCCCTCCCAATCCTTCCTGAGTTCCAGCCCATAGGAATAGGGCTCAAGCTGTGGCCTGGAAGGCATAGCTTCATTCAGAGTAAGGCACAGCACCACCGAGGGCGCCGGCATCGAGACTGGCACCCGTTAGTACCATCTCGACCTTCCCCGGCGCCGGTGTTGATGCTGTGCCATCCAAGGGGTCCGACTGGAGCCAGGTACGGAACTGCCAGCTGAAAACCAGTGGGGTCCCTCCCAAACCCATGGGGCCCAAAAGCAAGCAAGTTTGATGGGGGTCGCTCCGACTCCCAGAAACTCTGGGAGGCGTTGAGCCAGCCCAGGAGCAACTGCGGGGCAAAGCCTTGAACAACAACGCTCCCTTGTCTCGTCAGATGACTTCAACAGGGTGAAACCGAAGACCTCTTCGACTTCATACTTTTCTTTTTCCAGTGAGACTTACCCGAGGATGACTTGGAGTGCGACAAGGATCTTGGGCTCCACAACCAGTCCTGGGACCTACCTCTCGACTGGGATCGCGACAGTCATGGCACCACACTTCGAGCAGCAAGGATCTCTGGGTGCATGGCGCAGCAGTCGACACAGGGCTTCGCATCATGGTCGGACTCAAGGCACCAGAGACAAGCAAGGTGACCAGGGCTTGGAGCTGGCCTTCCTAATTAACATCTTGCCACACCAAGAGAACATTCTCAACAAGACTTAGACAAATGGTCAAAAACTGGGGTAGTCCTCTCCGGATCTGCACATACTGGCGCATAAAGAAATGAACTGATGTCACTGCGGAGGGGAAGCGCCTATATAGGCACTGCGCATATCACTTCAGGTGAGGAAAACGCCACGTGGAGCCAAATGCCACCTACAGGAACACAGGGGTACTGCTCATGAAAAGGCTTACGGATCCAGTCTAATGCCTGGGGATAATTCTAAGGTAAAAAATATGGAGCTAGAAGTCTTTTTAGATAAAAGTTACAAAGTACTGCTTGCCCCACAGCCGCATCTTGGTTGGTAGTAGCATCTAGACAGTAATGCCTCTTGAAAGTATGCTGATTCATCCGTGTGGCCGCCCTGCATATATATATATTAGGCAATGCTAATCCATCAAACATTGCTGTACATGTTGCAATACTTCTAGTCATGTGGGATCTAACCTTAGAGTCAAGTAGTCTTCCTGCCTTTTAAAGACAGAAAGCTATAGCTGCCGAAAACCATCTAGCTATACTGGACCTTAACAAGGCTTGTTCCTTTCTTGGAGGTGCAAAAGCGACTAGATGCTGATCAGACTTTCAGAAGGGTTTAGTTCTTTTAATATAGAATTTGAGGCACCGCTTAACATCCAGAGAATGCAGTGCTGTTTCATGTGTATTCGACGGATTTTGGAAAAATATTATTAAGACAACTGGTTCATTAAGGTGAAAGTCTGTTGGGACCCTAGGAATGAATCGAGGGTTAGTCCGTAAAATAACAGCATCCTTTCTAAACTGCATGTAAGAACACTGAATTGCAAAGCCCTTTATTTCCATAATTCTCATCGCCAATGTCAATGCTAGAAGGAGGGCCATTGCTTGTCAATTTGTTCCTCAGTAGTCCCATGAACAGTCAACAGTTTGGAATTAAAGGAATGCAAGACAACACCATTCCCAGAAACGATTTGTATTTCCTGACTGAAACGGACTTTTTTCTTGAGAGTGTAGAATCCGTTATCATCATCATCATCCAAGCCTCCTAACTCTACAAGACGCACAAGCAGCAAAGGCAAAAAATTGTTGGTGACGTCTGGTATGGTTTTAGGAATTCAGTCATTTTCGTTGACGTGCCCATCGACAGTGCTGGCCTTGTATGAACTTGTGTAGAATGCTGGTGCGTAGCCTTTGTCGGGGTCATGGACAAGACCGCTGTCAAAATGGCCATCGACGAAGAGGCAGTTGATGGTTTCGCTGACAAAGTAATCTATGACAGAGTTGATGACGTAGCAGTCATCAGCTGTCTCGAAGACGAATTGGTCATCGACGTTAACACTTGAATGGATGTAGATGGTTTCGCTGATGAAGGAGTAATCAATACCAATCTTGATGATGATGCCACAGATATACTGGTGGTAAGTGTCGTTGTTGTAAACAATGATTCTGCTGTTGACGGTCTAGTCGACAGTTTTGTCGTCAATGCGTGAAGTCTACTAACAGATCCTGAGGCAGATCTTTTTATATGTGAAGAAGTCAAAGCAACATCAAAAGGTGTAGATGGTTGTGATCTTGTTTTCCTTGTTTTAGAAGACCCAGGAGATGACAGATGGCTAGATCTGTGTTGTGTACCCCTGCGGTTGTCTCTGTTTTCATTCCATTTTGTCAACTTTTTAGGTGGCTGCTCATAGGATTCTACCTCATACATTTTTCTCTTTCTTGGCTGCTGTTGATGGACGGTTCTGGGTCATCCTCTCCAGGGCCTCGAGTGCCTGCTAATTCAGTCAGTCAATCATCTTTATCTTCATAAAAGTGCACAATAAAAAAATGCAAAACACAGTAAAAACAGATCGCAGTGCAAATGTGTAAAATGATTGACATTCATAATACATCTATTGACAATAAAGTGCCACGAGATTAATTCATAGCCTGAGGAACAAAAACTTCAAATTGTCCGTAAGAAGAACACAAAGGCTCCGCTAAGTTGCCCGGGATGTCTTAACAGCTAACTTTGTCAATTAGTCAATCAGTATAGCTTAATCTACATAGATCCATAATAATAAAAACATACCGCACATACAAAGGCATTTGAAATAAGAACAATCAACAAAGTTAAAATGATCAATAGTCTCAAGTTTCAAATAATGTTGATGTGCTATAGTTAGTGAACCCCTAGAATTAAGAGTCAGACATGAAAGATAAATGATAAAGTTAAGATGGTCAATGCTCAGGATGCAAGTACAATTTTCAAGAAATATTTATATGCTACAGTTAATACTGAAACTTTTTAGCTCATGAATTTCCTGCTAATTCCTTTTCCTGTGCCTACAGAAGAAGTCTTGCTTCCTTGTCCTTTAAGGTTTTTGCAGAAAATGTTCTGTAATACTTGCAGTCCCTGGCCTTGGAAGTAGGGTGAAGGCAATATAAACATTCTTTGTGAGGGTCCTCTGAGAAAAGCCTCAGTTTTCCGCAGGTATTACAAGGTGTAAGTAACCCCTTTTTGGACCCTTCTGACATGTAAAATTGTCAGGGAAATCACAGATCCAATATAATCTGGAAGTAAAATCTCAAGAAAGTTCAGAGCAAAAGCTTCTGAAAGAACTGAGCAGAGCTTGGGAAGACTCCCTTCAAATGATTTACGTGTAGAAATATGAGGTTTGGTGTCCCTCGAGGGGAAGGATGATTCAAGAACTCTTCTTTGATTGGTCGGACACTGTTCTTTCCTAAAACAATGTGGATTGGTTAACAATGTCACTGCTATGGGCTTCACTGTGAGATGCTTGGTTTTTTACTGCTAGCTGTAATTACCACAGGACTTCCACCTCAACAACAGCAAAGATTCAAGTATGTAAATCTATGAAAGATTCAATACTGGAGAACAGATGATACCCATAGATAGGTCAGAACCTTTGTTAGCGGTGTTACTGGTGCAACAGTAGAACAAAGAATTAAAATAAGCCCACTAAGATTGAAGTTTAACGCATAGGAAGTCTTAATAGTTCTGTTTATGAATGTTTTGTTAACTATTTTTGGTTAGGTTCAGGTCTCAACTCAAGACTGAGTTATGCTATATAATTTAAGTCATAACATGGACGAACACACTTCATAACAGCAATAAAATTACCTTCATGAAAATGTGTCATTTCATTTTTTTAAAGATACATTTCTCAACTCAGAAGCAGTTGTTCGCTACTATGATGAAAGAATAAATATAAAAATAGTCACAGTATGTGAATGCTGCCAGAAATCCAAAAGCATAATTATTTGAAGCTCAACATTCAAATGCCCCTGGTGTAGAATTAAACTCATTTTAGACAAACCTTTGGACCTCAATACTCAATATTACAACATTCACTGTCTTTTGATATTTTTCATGATGGAGTCACCTTTGACCTTTGCCTAATCAATAGTAACATATGTATCCGAAGACACACATCTAGAAGAACAATGGCCACAACTGAGAAAGACAAATATCAAACTTAAATTGCTACTGCAAATAACGGCTAGTAAGACATAGTTCGAGAAGTGGCAGAGTAATGATCCAAAAATAGCCAATTCCATATGGCTAAAACCACACTTTACACTTTCAGATATAAAATAAAAACTTTATTGGTAGTTCGGAGACTAAACTGAAGCGCTGCCAATTCCAGCGATGGAAAATGCGCTACAACAAGACTACCACTGATGGAATATACAGTCAAGGATATCCTCACCCAACAATCCATTTGCAATCGGTGGTTAGCTTGGCCCGCCTGCAGTCCTCATAACGCCTTTGTCTTGGATACAAAGGCTGCACGTGTGGATTAGATCTACAAGTATAGTTTTTACATGTACACATTCAACCAACTAAATTGCATGCTCTCTGATCACCCACTCCCACAAAGGCACTGGCTGAAAATGCTCAGTGAAAGGAAAGACGAACATTCGGCAAGTCATAATAGGACTATCCAGGTCACTGGGGACTTGATGTCCTATCTGATGCGTGGACTCTGTCCCTCCATAGTTTGCTGAGTTTATCAGGACAAGAATCCATGGTTGAATTATTCACATTAGTTCTCAGTCTCATCATCAGAGTCACTGTCTTCACTGTCACTGTCTCTACCTGGGTGCTCAGGCATTTTTTGATGCTCCATTTCTGAAACCTCTTTTTCGACTGGCTCAGAGGCCTCCGCCGGCGCCACTTGTTGTGCAGCCTTCACTTCTTGTTCATTACAAGAGGCAGACACTGCAGTGATTGTGGTTTCCACACTTGTGGGGGTTTCAGTTACCACCACTGCTTCCAGATTCATGGAGGACTTGGCCACAGGCTCCGCTTCAAGACTAGGGGGCTCAGAACTAGTCAGCAGTTGCTCACTTGTGGGCAGTTCTGCATCAATTTCTGGATCTTGAGTCAAAGGTGGATCCGTTTCTTCTACTAGCTCTGGTGGTGGCAAGAGTACTTGCTAAAAAAGAGAAAACAACAAATAATTATTAGAATTAAAACCAGTAACTTGCCATTTTGCCAAAATGAAATACAGTTACCTACCTGTAACAAAAGGAGTCCAAGATGAGTATTTTTGATTCACATGCTCAGATTACTCATTAATTTGCTGAAGTGGAATTAGTTCTATCTGACTTACTATCTCTGGACCTAGTGGTCCTTTCAAGAGTTTTTTCAAAACCCCTTCACAGATTAAACTATTTTATTGTCCATTTTGAAGCGGAAGGTGTAATGACTGTACAGTTGGAACATGTGGACAGGTAGGATAGAAGTGAATCTAGATTGAAGACAAGTCTGAAGTAGTATTGTCAGAAAATAGAGGTTTATTTTCTTTTCCAGCTTGGGATCGTTGGTTTCACAAGCTTTGAAAGGAATAGACAAAACCTGTAAGTGGCATATTTACTCTCTTACTTTCAAAGACAGATTTCCTTAGCTGCGCATTGGCCCTAGATTCTATATTGAAATTTGCGCAAGGTTGTCATCATAATTTGATGTGGTGACCTTAAATATTTTCACAGCAGTAATATTGCTCTAATAGACTAAGGCTTAGGCTTCTCACAGAGATGTTATTTGGTCTCAAAGAGCAAAATTCAATGCCAGGGAAAAAAACACAAGGATATTCCCAGTGTCACAGATAAAGGTTTGTGTGGTGACCTTCAAATTCTTTGTGCAGAGTGACTGATCGGGCATCTTTTAAAAAATCTTAGGCAGTCCAACTTATCAGTGGACAGTGGAGGAATGCAGATCATCAACTTACCAGCTGGACAGATATTAATCAATCGAATTTCAATGTCATCTTGTGCATCCTCACCCTGATTCCAAAGCATGAGATCAATGTCAAAACATAAAATAGGTTTTAAACCTCAAAGCCAGGAACTCGAGAACAATACCCATCTTTGGCCCCCTAAGTAGCTCCTCAGAATTGCATCTTAGGAACAGAATGCTTCACTGACCTGGGCTACAGAGCGCCTTCCTAGTTCAAAATGAATGCAAGGACTGTGCCTCTACACTGCCTTTTCTTATTCAGTTCTTGAAGGCACCTTTGGCAATGCTGGGATATTCAACATTTTGCTGTAGGGGTCCATAAGGTGACTTAACACCGTAAGGAGGACAGAGCGCAGGCAACCACCAGAGCATGACGCGCCAAAGGGAGCAGAAGCAGTGGGAGGCAAAGGCAAGAATCCAGAATCTGAAGTGGCGAAAAAAGCGTAAACAAGTACAGGTCGTCCAAGGAAACAGTGTGAAAGAACACTGAGGAACTTGTACCCACAACTGCACGTGGCACAGCAGAGGCAATAGGTTGCCCCTCACCCAGAAAGCGCCAGCATGGAGAAGAAACCATATCCCAGATATAGCGAGTTTTGTAGATGCAGATGGCAGCCAAGCCGTGAGAGACGGCAGCCGGTAAGACTAAGACCTTGCATACCAGTCAAAGAGCACAACTGCGAAAAGTAGCTCAGTGGAAACTGCCACCAGTAAGACAGGAGCGACATAAGTGGCAAAATGCCAATTTATGGCGCAAGATGCTGGTAGCACGGAAGGTAGAAGACACACCATGACCAGGTAGAAGACACGCCATGACCAGGCGAAGGTGCCATAGTATGTGAAGGCAGAGTACAAGCAGTGGGGCTTCACCAACCAGAGCGAAGACAGGAAGGAACCCAAGCACGTTGTGTGGACTCTGGATCCATACGAAGGACGCAAGGACTTCGTACAGGGTAGCAGAGCAGCCCAGAGGCACCAAACTGCAAGAGGCCAGCAGCCTAAAAAGGGCACCAGGGAGCCGGACACTTTAGGAAATGGTGGAAGAAGTTGACCGGGGCAGACCCCACGGACACTGTATGAAGGAGAGAGCCTGCACGAACCTGTCGGGTAAGAGCACCGAGGTGAGCCAGAGCAGGAGGGAAAACGTTGAAACAATGAAAACGTGGCCCAACAAGTGTCCCCTGCAAGACAGAGTGGGAGAAAAACGAGGCACAACCCTGGCAAAAGTAAGGTCAGAGGTAAAGGTCCCCGAACTGAAGGTGGAAAAGACACCCCTCGGAGAGTGTACAGCATGAACCACAAGCAAAGCTTGGAAATCCCCATATGGAAAAAGCAAGGATTAAGGACACTGCTATAGTATAAACGGCCCCATGTAAGACAGACAACCTCTGCCAACCCAGTAGCTTGGAGGACCAGAAGGTGCAGGTGCATCAAAAAGGAACAACAAGAAGCAGGCCGCATAGCAGCAATAAGAAACAGGCCGCATAGCAGCAAACAGGGTGCAGTTTGCAAAAGAACCGCCACAACCAGGCAGTGCACCAGACGTGCGAGATAGATAGTACACGGCACGGGACCCACTCCAGATCCAGATGCCATACAGACAGACTAACCCAACTTGCAATAAGGCAAGTTATAAGAGGATGAGACAAGGGACTTCGAGCAGGACTGCTGCTCAGGCTCCATAGGAGCGTACCAAGACAACGATTGAACCGAATGTCAGCAAATACCCCACATAGGGTAAGGCAAATCAGTATGGGTGTCCTCTTGAGTAAGCACACAGTCAGAGGACTGAAAAGAAAGGAAGCAGCCAACCGGCTCCGCCGAACAAACGGAGAAATGACTAACCAGCTGTGAACAGTAACCAGCCCCAAAACCCAACCTGGGCATCAGTGCGGGTCCCGGAAAATAACGCCGAGAACACGGCCACCAAAGTTACCGCAGGCCGGACAGAATACGGGAGACCGTTGAATCTGCATGGCGGTCAAAAAGATCCACTCCATTGAACGGAAGATCCCTGAGGGCATCCCGAATATGATCAGGGAAGCGACTGTCGCGCAGCCAAGCATGGAGACGTAAAGCCACAGTGCGAGCCAGCACCCGTCCCATAGAGTCAGTTGCGTCCAGGAACGATCGAAGTGAAAATTGCACCATGCATCTTCCATGCAGAAGAATGCAAAGCAATTCCGTACGTGACCCTTCTGGAATAGAGGGGAGAAGGTGAGCAACTGAGTCCCAAAGAGCGGCAGATGCACGTGCAAACACACAGGCTGTATTTAAAGCCCAGAGGCCTGCGCTTGCGGAGGCGAAAAGCCTGCGGCCACAATCATCCAGCCACCGAGACTCTCTCGTAGGAGGTAACAATGATAAAGAGTGTGAAGAGTGCAAATCAAAAGATGCCTGAACAACTAGCCCTTGAGCAGGCGGGTGAAGAGACAGACAAAGAGGATCACATGGCGCCGGGCAGTGTCGACGACCAATAGCCCGATTAACCTGGTCACTCGAAGAGGGTCTGGAACAAGTGCCACGCAGGGTGTCAAAGAGCGAGTCCCCGAAGGGCAGCAAAGGTTCTACCTCAACCGGCTCCAAATGGAGCAGATCCAATAAAGGATCAGAAAGTATAGGCACCATAGGGGGTTGTAGGCCAAGCACAGCAGCCGCCTCTGAATAGCTCACACGAAGGCAGCACTAGACTCAGTGGCATCCGAGTAGGAGATAACAAATGGTCAGTAGGAGACGGTTGAAGGCTAAGTCTACCACCGGACATGAGGAGTGGCGGAGACTGACCGGAAGGCCAGGCTACACAAGGAACTTGCACCCTGGCCCAGTGATCAGCAGAGTCCAGGGAAGCCCCAGGATCCACAGGGGGAGGCGTAGATGGGAGGACCGGCATTAACGGACGCCGCGCGGGAGACGTACAGCAGCCCGAGGAGTCGAGGGGGATCATCCACCAAGGGAAGCCGGCTCGACGCTGGAACCGACGTCGAACGGCGCAGTTGTGGAGTCACCAGGACACCGACAACCTCCCTAGAGAGAGTAGAAGGTGCCGAAGTCGAACCTGTGGCAGTACCTGGCGCCGAGGTCGGCGTCACCAGCGCCGCCTTATACGTCGGCGCAGGGAGCCCTACAGGGCTATGCACTGAACGACAGGGAGGGCCGTGCTGTGGGCTCTGGCTTGTCAGCGTCGCTTTAGCTCCGGAACCGGAGTAGACGCACACAGCGGGTGCCAGGGAAACGTCCGCAGACGATGACCCAGCCACAGTGCCTGCTACCTCTGTGGGGCCCGAAGACGCACCAGGGAGAGGGGGCGACTGAAAACAAGCCTGGAGTGCCTTAGAATAGGCCTCCATTTGGGCACGTGTTGCCCCAACACCCGGAAAGGGTGGATACGGAGGACGCTGTACGCCTTTAACCGGCTCACTACGAGAGGAATGACCGGTAGCAGCATGGGTAGAAGAAGATCTCCGTAAGCGACGTCTGTGCTTACGCTTACCTGGTGTCACACGGCGGTCGCAGGAGCGACCTCGGGAACGAGCCCGATCCAGAAAAGAAGAGCGGCGACAGGAGGGAGCTGGACCAGACAGCCATGCGGCCAGCAACTTCATGCGCCGCTCCCTCAAGGACTTTGGCTTCATTCGTTGGCATGCATCAAAGTCCTTGGAGTCGTGATGCATGCCGAGGCACCACATACATATGAGGTGCGGGTCAGTGCCAGACATCTGACGTGCACAGGCTTCACAAGCCTTAAAGCCGGAAGGCATTGCCCACTGTTCCACCCCCCAACACACACGGTGTCGAGAGGGCCCAAAAACCAGGCCAAGGAACTGCTGGTTTCCCAGGATCCGCGTTCGAACGCGGAAAAGAAGAAAACTGACGTCAGCGCGCCGGGAGGGGCATATATAGCTCCATTGATGTCATGTCCGGGGACAACGTCAGGGCGGCGCTCAGAGGTGCTACTGCAGGATAAGTTTTCCCGATCCAGTCTGACACCTGGGGATATTCTGAGTTAAGGAATCTGCAGCTAGACGGCTCTATCAGATTCTTCCCTAAGCCCTAAACTACACTCTAAGCACAATCCCCCTTACCTCTCTCCCCTCAGGTCGTCTAGTCCGCCTCTGTCCCGGTGCTCCGCCTCGCGTCCATTATACCACATGCGATTTAAAAGCACATGCGTTTTAAAAGCGCATGCGATTTAATGGGACGCGACGCAATGTGTACGCGTTGTAACGTCGCCTGCATTGTAACGCATGTGACGTAAAGGCATGCGTAGTAATGCCAGTGTTGTAATGGGTGTTCGCCGTAGAGAATACCTTACACTCTTTTATGGTAGTGCAGTTAGGCTTATCAGAGGGCTGTGTTAAGCATGTGTAGTACACACTCCGGCAAGAAATGATTACACACACTCAAAGACTGAATCAAAGACCAATTGTTTTGTATAAAAATATGACTGTTACTTTTATTTTAGAACCAAGAGAAACTCAGTTGCAGGTAAGAACCAATTTAAAATAGTAATACATTTCAGGTGCAATAGGAATGTGTTTGCAAAAGCAATAAGAATACTTTACATTGATACTGAAAATACCTTGTGGTGTCAATCAACAGTAGCAGTAACTTCGCAATGTAAAAGATAGACACTTAGTGCAAATATCAAGAACTGCAAGGCAATCCTATGGGAGGAAAACAGTTATGCACATTTACAGGTAAGTACTCGACTTAGACATCCAGTCTTCGGGGTTCTAGAACAACACTGAGCAAGGGTCAGGTCAAGGTAGATACTGCACCGCCAGCGGCACTGGAGCAGCCAGGTGCAGAGGTCACTGAGCCCAATGTTAGTCGATGTAGACTGGGGGCACCCACAGAGGTGCTGGATGCAGTTAGGTACCCGCGGTTTCAGTGCATAGGCCTCGGGGTTTAGGCAATAACGGGGGCGGGGGCCCAAGGCAGCACCGACCATACACCACCAATGGCACAGGGGCAGCCGGATGCAGGGTGCAAATCAGCATCAGGCACCCAATGCAAGTAAATTGGGGATCTCGGTCGCACAAAGAGACTGCAGGCTCAGACCAGGAGGCTGGATGACGGAGACCAACAGTTGGGCAGGTACGTAGAGGTGTCGGTGGATGCCTGGGCACCATCGGCTGGGCTCCCCAAAGTCGGGAGAGCTGAGGATGCAGGGGTGCCTTTGGACATTAGATCTGGTTTACCGGAGCCGGTCACAGTCAGGGGGACCCTTCGAGATGAGGCTGCAGGCGTCTTTGTGGATACTAGAAGAGGTCAGCCACTGGTGGTTTCGAGGTCAGGATCGCTGGGGAGACTTCAATCGACAGGTAGGTTACTCAGACTCGGGCAGTGGGCATCGGGTGCAGAGTGGGCAGGTGTTTCGGTTCGATCTGGAGTCCTTAGAGTGGGTTTCTTGTGGACAGAGCTGCTGTCCTCAGGATACCTGGTCTTTGTTGAAGTGCAGGACAAGTGTAATCTTTTTTGCAGAGACTTTAATCAGGAGACAAGCCAGTAAGGCTGGGCCCAAATCAGCAGTTGTCCTCAGGCTTGGCTGCACAGCGCTTTCTTTGTCCTTCTTCTTAGGGCGCAGGAATCTGAGGGTCAAGGTTCAGGGATGCCCCTAAATGCTAAATTTAAGGGTGTTTCACGTACAGGCAGGTAGAAGCCAATGGGCTACTTACCTTTAGGGTGACTATACCCTTTGTATGTCCCCCCCCCTCTCTTTAGGGAGGTGGCATCCCCTAATCCTATTTGCTAAAATCCTTCAATCACAATGGAGGATTTTCAAAGGAAGGAGTCACTTCAGCTAGGGATACCAAAGGGGAGGTCCTGGCTGAGAGGGGACATACTTCTCCTGCTTACTAATTTTCCCACCGACTTAAAAGTGGGGCTTGTTCAAGGCGACAGACACCTCCACTAGCTGGGGAGGCCCTTGCTAACATAACAAAGGGCATGAAGCTTTTGAGGCTCACAGCCCTGAATGCTGTCCCTGCTTGGGGGGTGGTGAGAAGCACCTCCACTCAAAGTAGGCTTTGTTCCTGACCCACAAGAGCACAAGGGCTTCCACCTTAGGAGGTCAGGAACATGTCTGATTGTGGCAGGCTGGTGCATACGAGTCAGCTGTACTCTAGAGAGTTGATCGTTTTTCAGGGGGCATCTCTAAAATGCCCTCTGAGTGCATTTTGTAATAAATCCAGCACTGGCATCCAGAGTTCAAGGCCTGATCTCTAATGCTGGCACCCTTTCTATGGCCCCCTTGGCTGGGTGGGAAGGTTTGGTGCTGCTGAGGCACATACTGGCTCTGCTTCTGCTGATATCCCGTAACAAGGCCTCAAATGGGTTGAGTCCTCGGGGGAAACTGCCGAACAGGCGGAGCTAAACCTAGAGCATGAGCAGGCTTTGCACACCTTAAATCTTCCAAAGGCAGAGTCAGCCCTAGCTATCAACAGCCTACAGCCGTCAAAAGGCATATCTATTAGAGATTGTTCGAGATCCCATTGAGTGAATCCAGGCTTGGCGACAAGTCACCACATTGGTCCCAACTTCCCCACTCAGACTGTCAGTCGTATGCAGGTCAGAGCGAATGGAGTACTTTGCACTTTACTGACTCTGTAATGAGGGATTGCAGGGTTGGCCTTTTGTAAACCAGGACAGCTGGTAATATATACACCATTCTGTCCCACAATGCAGGTGATTAGCATTCAAAGACCGGAAAGCAAGGCTTACGGAGGAAAATAAACACTTGGCAAATCTCTTCATGCATTTTGACTCCATGTAGGGAGGAATTGTAGGAAATATGTGAGGAACTGCGGCGTATTATATGGTGTGGTTGTACGACCTCACCGTGTAATACACTTACCAACCCCTTTAGGACCAGTAGATGACAAACCTTTAGCTTGACCCTGAGCAGCTGTGGCTCTGAGCAGCAGGACTGACACATAGGAACAAGTGCAAAGTATTTAACAACACCAAAACAATTGAAGAATACATTGACGAGACATCAAGGAAATCCGCCACCAATTTACAAATTTAAAACGTATTTTTAGACATCACAGCGAAAAAGATCCATCAGAGGGTTCCAGAGATTTAGAATTTACAAGGCATAATAAATCATAGCATTTCACTAAATCGCGAACAAGCATTTGCAAATTCACCAAATCTGACACAGAAACCTTTTTACTAAAAAGTTAGGCTAGTTGTATTCCAGTCACTTTGGGCAACCAACTCTAGTAGGCAGCCATTCAGGGAGACCAGCAAGATCCTCTGAAACAGTTACCTCAGTCAGTTCCAGGCACTTATATCCATTGCAGTGGTTTCCTATGGAAGTAGTCCTGATGAAAGGGATAAAAGATGCTGAAGTTGCTCAAGGATGCGATGCGATGCGATCGATGGGGATCTTCCTGCAGCTATTCCTCGGTCCATGAACGGTGTATGGTAGTCCTGGTCACAGGGTCTATGTTCCTCGAAGTCCTCTCGATGCTGGTAAAAGTCCAGACACCACTGGGCTACCAGTCACCTGGTATCGCGGTTGCAGCCAAATCCTTCTCTGGACAATAACTCAGCTTCTGGGAGACCAAGCTGCACTCTGACGACTCTCCCAGGCTCAGCGAACTTTGGGTGCAATTTTTATCGTTGGGTCCTGGCCTCTGATGCTGCATGGCGGTGACCTGAAGATTCTAGGATACTAACTTGCCCCAGCACACTTGTCTGCTGTTGTGGCCCAGTGCTGTGAACAGGAGGTCAGCAAACTGACCCTTGGAGTCTTTGCTTTGGCTGGGCTCTGGAGGCGACCTCTCCACGAAAAGGATACAGCAGGCACAGCCCCCTCTGCTTTGCTAGCCACCAGGTTCAGCTGGTGCAATTCATGTTGATGCAGCCTCTCTTTGATGGTTCCACGGTACAGCAGGGCAGTCCTTCGGTCCTTTCTTCCAGTCCAGATGTGATATGGGTGCCAGGGGTTCCCTATTTATGGTCATAAAATGCGCTCAGAATAGGATGGGGTTGGTAGATAATGGGCTACTAGGTTCCCTTCCTCCTGATTACCACTTCCTGGGAAGTCTGGCATTTGGCTATCCCAAGATGCACTATTCTGCCCACTCGCAGCAAGGCAGAAAGTTGCACACTGTCACTAGTTACATTCATTTCGATTTGAGAACCAAGTTGGGTTTAATGCAATAAGTCGATTGATACCTAGGAGTATCAACTTTAGTAGCACTGTTAAGGAGTTAGTACAGCTGAGGGGTCTGCGTGTAATCCTGAACTTGCTAACAGGGCGACAAAGGGCCATATGAGTAATTCCAAATTGCGATCGCAAATGCCAAAATTCGCAGAATTTCGGCGTTTGCAATCGCAATTGGGCTTTAAATGCAATGTAAGAAGCACAGAAAAAGTGCAATTTGGCCTTAAGGAATCAAAAATTACCACCAACTTCAAGTTGGTGGTAATTTGCGATTTCTTTGAAAAATGCATTTTTTTGCATTTTTCAAAGTGCAATGTGGCGCACATACATGGGGCATGTATGTGCACCACATGTGCTCCCATGCTTATTTCAGGGGTGCAACAGGGTGTCCTTTTGACACCCTTGCAACCTTGAAATTGCATTCTCAATTTGCGATTTTTTAATTGCTAATTGCAAATTGAGAATGTCTTCCCATTCATTCCAATGGGCCTCTAGGCCCATAGGAATGAATGGGGAGGGTTTCTTAAATTGCTAATCGCACTTTGCGATTCGCAATTAAGGAATATGTAGGATTCTCAAATCTTTTTGCAAATCCTACATACATCTCGTTTAGCGATTCTCTAAAATTCGCTATTTGAAAATTGCAAAATCAAACTTTCATACATATACCCCTTAATCTTTCCACCATAAAAACAACAGATTCACATTTTTTTTATGTCAGAATTCAAAAAATACATGTTCTGCCCATGGAATATACTGCACCTTGCCTTACGGCTCTGTACGCCTGCCATAGTGGTGACTTACACATGTTTCAGGGGGACATTTGACTTTGCCATGACTTAAAATGGCAAAGTCCGGCTAGCAGTTTGAAACTGCTCTTCCAGTCTGTAGTGGCAGACTGGAAGACTTGTTTTACCTTTGTCACATCCAGGGTGGCACAACCAGTGCTGCAATCCCTGGGGTGACTCTCTAACTCACAGACTCTGGGTACCATATACTACGGACTTTCTGGTAAGTGAGCTTATGCCGATTGGGTATAGCCAATGTAACATACAGGTATTGGAGTCGTAGTACTGGCACTGAGGTCTGGTCAGCAGGCTCAGTGCACTCTCCTAGTGGAAACCAAGCACTCTCCGCTCCCCTCCTCATTAAGAAGCACAAGTACTAAGAGCATGGTGGACAGAACATCTGCCAATTTTTTAATTCCCACTGCCACACGTTTCTACATCACGTCTTCGTCTTTAGCTTATGAACCGGCACTCAAGCCTGTGTTTAGGTGCATCTTGTCTTCTTTGATGATTTCAGTCCTTAATAACTTTCATGGTCTTTCACAAGTCATGTTTTTTTAATTATTTATCGAACAATATAATTTTGACAAAAAATGGCTTTATTGCAGCAACTTTGGTGGTGCACAGCACATAGTTAAATGGTTTGGTAGAATGCATTGACAGGACTTAGTGACTGACAGAGACTGGTGATTCGATTGGTACCATGGTACTGGGAGATAGCTTTAGGGTTAGCCTTAGAGCAGGTTGGGGTGTGCTAATAGTGGGACCAAAAGCAGCTCGCA
The DNA here is from genome assembly GCF_964204655.1 of Triturus cristatus. Taxonomy (NCBI): domain Eukaryota; kingdom Metazoa; phylum Chordata; class Amphibia; order Caudata; family Salamandridae; genus Triturus; species Triturus cristatus. The sequence goes on from NC_140592.1 coordinate 1,191,219,827, forward strand.
TGCACCGGAGGATCACATGCTGTGAGTAAGTGGTTCTTCCTTAACCATTCATAGAAATCCTCAGAAAAATGTGTGGGTAAAAAAGAATAATCAGGGAAGCAATCTCTCAAAATAGATTCTAATTTGACTGTAGAGTTGAGAGAAGCCTTTTGTGGCCAGTACTTGAAAGCAGCATGTACAAGGAGCATGCAGGAAGGAGAGAAACATGTTTTACAAACAATGACAAACTAGAGCGCATTGATGGTCATCTAGACAGTCACTAAAAAACACAAGAGTGGCATAATCCCAGTGAGCGCGGATAGACTATACAAAGCATGTGTTTGATGAAGACACAAACTAAAATGAACGTAAACCAGGCCCACGACATGCAGCAATAACATTTCTGGTACCAACTACTGTTAGTAGGCATTACTATTTTCACACTATAGGAAAAAAACAACTATATGTAAGATGGCATGACTAGTACTGTTTGAACGTGCAGTGTGCATCTTCTAAGATCTGCTCACCTGACGGTACCGCTGTGTGGTCTGGATCATGTGCATGTACATATTGTAGACATAGTTGGCCATTTCTGGCATGTTCTTTATCACTTGAGCAGGATAAGGTGGCATCTCTCCATTCTAAAAAACACAAACACCACATTGTGGGGGATAATAACATTATATAACATGACAAACCTTCACATTCAGATTACCTGAAAACACAATCCAGTTTCATAAATTTCCAGCTATTTCATACGTAAAGGACATGAACAAAGCAATAATTTTAGGTAGGAATTATAGAACAAGTTACTTACCTCCGGTAACAATATATCTGTAAGAGACATAGATTAGTTATAGATTCCTTACCTTAGAATTACCCCCTGGCGTCACAGACTGGATCCGTCAGCAGTACCCCTGCGCGTCAAAAGATGGCGTCGGTCGGCTTCGTGTTAGTCGTTGGCGTCATGGTCGCCGGGATGACGTCGCGGTAGCTACTTGTACGCGGCCCTTGCGCTCTGACGCCAGTTCTGTACACAACTTTCCACGCCAGAAGCGCAGAGCCATGCAAGACACTGACCACTAGGACCCTGAAAGGTAGTCCTTAATCCTAGAAATCAGTTCGCAGAACGGGGAGGATGGGTCGGGCGGTAAGGAATCTAACTAATCTATGTCTCTTACAGATGTATTGTTACCGAAGGTAAGTAACTTGTTCATCTGAAAGTGACAATTAGTTATAGATTCCTTACCTTAGAATAGATACCCTAGCAATACCAACCCCGGAGGTGGGTCTGCAAATTAAGTTCACACCAGAAAGTCCTGGAGAACAGAACGACCAAAGAAGCCGTCTCTCTGGACTTTGCTGTCCAGGCAGTAATGTTTAGTGAACGTGTACAGAGATGCCCACATAGCTGCTGACAGATGTCATTAAGGGGGACTTCACGTCCCAAAGCAGTGGTAGCTGCCATCGCCCTGGTGTAATGGGCAAGGAATAGCAAGCTTTGATGCACCAAACAACCCTTCTAGAAATGGTCAGTTTGCGCACGGTCCGACCTTTTTTGGTGCCAACGTAGCCCACAAAGAGCTAGTCATCCACCCGGAATTGCTTTGTGCGATCCAAATAAAATGAAAGCGCACGTTTTGGATCCAGACAGTGGAGCCTCTCTTTTGAAATATGCGGAGAGAAGATGGGCAAAGTGATGGTCTGTCCAATGTGGAAAGAAGTAACCACTTTGGGAAGGAAGGAAGGACGAGTTCGAAGGACAACCTTGTCCGGATGAACAGCCAGAAAAGGAGGTTTAGAAGAAAGAGCTTGGAGCTCACTCACCCTGAGCGTAGAGGTGATGGCCACCAGAAAGGCAGTTTTTAAAGTCAGAAGCCTGAGAGGACAGTTATGTAGCTGCTCAAAAGGAGCGCACATAAGATACGTAAGAACCAAGTTCAAGTCCCACTGGGGCATTTTGAAGGGAACAGTAGGAAAAAGATGAGTAATGCCCTTCAGAAAGTGATTTACAACAGGGGACTTGAAAAGAGAAGGCTGGTCAGGAAGCCTGAAAAAGGCTGAAATGGCCGAAAGGTAGCCCTTTAGAGTACCCGGAGCAGAGCCCTGCTGGGCCAAAGAAAGGAGGAACAAAAGAACCTTAGAAAGACGGGCAGAAAGGGGATCCACAACTTTGCTGTGCACCATGCCACAAATTTGTTACGTCTGCAAGCGTATACCGTCTTATTAGAGGGACGCCTGGCTGCAAAGATAACATCACAGACTTCGGGAGGAAGGTTAAAAGCTGTCAACTGTTGCCGCTCAATCTCCACGCAAGGAGGTGGAGGATGGGCAGGTTCAGGTGGAGGACCGTCCCCTGCTGCTGCGACAGAAGATCCTCCTGAAGAGGCAGTAGGATCGATGGCCATGTGTAATAGCTCGGTATACCAGACTCTTTGTGCCCAATAAAGAGCCACAAGAATAACTTGGGCCCGGTTGCGCCTGATCTTCTTCAGCACTCTGGACAGACGTGGTATAGGCAGAAAGGCGTATAGAAGACCGCAACTCCACTCGCGCCGAAAAGCGCCGCCGAGCGAGTGCCGCGTTGGGAATTCCAACGCGCAGAATTACTGACATTGTGCGTTCTCTTCGGGGGCGAATAGATCTAACCAAGGCTCTCCCCACTGTTGAAAGAGACCTTGCACCACATCAGAGTGAAGACGCCATTCGTGATCCATCATGCACCTGCGGCTGAGTTCGTCCACCCTGGCGGTCAGCAAACCTGCCAGGTGTTGAACCACCAGGGATATGCCCTGATGTTCCAGCCATGTCCAGAGGCGGAGGGCCTCTTGACATAGAGTCCACGACCCCACCCCACCTTGTTTGTTGCACTACCCCATGGTGGTGGTTTTGTCCGTGAACACCTGCAGTACTCTTCCTCGGACAGAGTGAAGGAATGCTTTGAGCGCAAGACGAATCGCCCGAAGCTCCAGAATGTTGAGGTGGAGCCCGGATTCCGCCGGAGACCAGAGGCCTCGAATCTCCGCCTCCCCCATGTGGCCGCCCCATCCCAGATGTGCTGCATCGGTCACCACTGTGAACTCTGGTTGGGGAAGTGAGAGAGATCTACCATCGACCCAATCCTGGTTCGATAGCCACCACTCCAATTGGAGTTATGTTATGTTATTGTAATTTGTATAGCGCGCGATTACCAAATAGGTGTCCTGGCGCTGTCCATTACTCCCTAGACCAAAAAAACTGAATTATTTAACAAACAACCAAGTCTTCAGCGCTTTCCTAAATTGAAGTAAGTTTTCCATGCATCGCAAGTGAAGTGGCAGACCGTTCCACAGCTTGGCTGCACCGTATGAAAAGCTGCGGCCTCCCCAACTAGCTTTTCTTATAAGAGGGACCGTAATCAGACTGGCATGAGAAGAACGGAGATGTCGGGCCGGGACATACCTTTTGAAACTCTTGATAAGGAAGTCTGTGCCTACTCCATGTAGGGCCTTAAAGACCAAACAAAGGGACTTAAACTGGACCCTACACTTAATAGGAAGCCAGTGTAGGTCTCGAATGGCCTTTGATATGGGAGAGAATTTGGGGAGGCCAGTTAAGAGTCTAGCAGCGGCATTCTGCAGAAGCTGCAATCTATGTAACAGGCCTTCCTGAATGTTGAGGTATAGACTGTTGCAGTAGTCCAATCTAGATGTTATCAGGGCCACTACAACAGTCTGTTGATGCTCCTGAGGAAGAAGGAACAAAATCTTTTTCAACATTCTCAGGATGTAGCCGGTTTTAGACGCTACCGCCTTCACCTGTAGAGCCATGGATAGCTTGGCGTCCACTACCATCCCAAGATTCTTTACTTTATTTACCGGAGTGGGAAGATCCCCCAGTTCCTGCGGCCACCATGCTGGAGTCCAGAAACTAGGGTTGTTACCAAATAACATAACCTCGGTTTTGTTGGAATGTAACCTGAGGCAGTTACTTGCCATCCATTGAGCCATTTCGGACATACAGGACTGAAAGTTCTGGTCCATCCCTAGTTCGTGGCCGGGTAGCAGAGAGACGACAATTTGCGTATCATCCGCATAGGAGGTAACGCTAAAACCGTGGTTTCTGATAATGGGCGCAAGGGAGGAGACGTAAATGTTGAACAGTGTGGGACTCAGCGAGGATCCCTGTGGGACCCCGCAGGGCAGCGAAAAAGGTCGGGAAGAAAAGATTTCCAAGGATACTATTTGACTCCGATCAGAAAGAAAGGAGTTTAGTAGGTCCCATGCCTTTTGCTGAATTCCACTTTTCCTAAGTTGGTCCATCAACAAACCGTGATGGACCGTGTCGAAAGCAGCAGATAGATCCAGAAGGATCAAGGCTGCTCTGCCTCCCTGATCCACCGTGGACCTGATCTGATCCGTAGCCACGATCAGAGCGGATTCGGTGCTGTGTCGTTCCCGAAATCCGTGCTGAGAAGGATCCAATAGTGAGGTGTTCCTCACAAAGGCTGTGAGTTGTTGGTTTAACGCCCTTTCAATTAGTTTAGCCGGAAATGGGAGACGAGAGATAGGCCGGAAATTATTTGGATCAGAGGGATCCAAACTAGGTTTTTTCAACAGGGGGAGGATGGAAGCCTTTTTCCAGACTAATGGAAATATCCCTCCATCAAACATGCCGTTGAAGATTAAAGTGAGGTGGGTGGCAATCGGTACTGGCACCAGTTTGATGATTTTCAGAGGGCAGCGGTCCAATGGAGACCCGGAGTTAACTTTGGCTATTAGCTCCAAGGTGTCCTGAAGGGTGAGATGCCTAAACTCCTTAAGGATAACTGGTGGTGGAATTCCACAGGTCTCAGTCTCGCCCTCCTGAAACCTCGCAGTTGGGTCACTGAGACTAGTGAAGATAGTGTTAACTTTGGTCAGAAAAAATGATGCTATTTTTTCACAAAGCTCTGTACTAGCTGGCACAGAGGCCGGTTTTACTGAGGAAAGCTTATTAATGGTGGAGAAAATCTCTTTTGTAGCATTTTTTGCCGCTAAAACCTGGGAGGCATAGTGCTTTTGCTTGGCTTCCCATAGCATACGTTTATATTTGGCCAAGCTTGCCAAATATAACAGTTTTTCTTCATCCATGTATGCCATGAGTGCAGTGCCCTTCGAGATCTGGACGTAATCAGACAGGTTCCCCTGATGTTGTGCCCACTGGAACTTCAGGTCCCACTGCAGAGCCTGCATATGCCATCTGGCATGATCCAACAGCAGGACGCAGGAGGCCGTTAGACCCAGTGGTCGGAGGGTCATCCTGACCGAAATAGGGGATAGAGGCTGAAAGATCGGAATCATAGCCCGAATATTCCGGACTCGCTGTTCAGGAGGATAACCCCGAAACTGCGCCGTGTCCAGAACCGCTCCGATGAAGAGGAGCTTCTGAGAGGGAGCCAGGTGCGACTTCGGCATGTTGATGGAGAACCCCAGCGAATGCAGGAGATCGGCTGTAGTCTGGAGGTGTGAGACGACAGCCTGGGGCGAGCCCGCCTTCAACAGCCAGTCGTCGAGATAGGGGAAGACTGGAACCCCTGATCTGCGCAGATGAGCTGCGACCACCTCCATCACCTTCGTGACCACCTGAGGTGCGCTGGTAAGGCCAAAGGGGAGCACAGTAAACTGAAAATGCTTGTGGCCTACCGTGAACCGCAAGTAGCGTCGGTGGGCCGGCAGGATAGGGATGTGAAAATAGGCGTCTTGCAAGTCCAATGCTACCATCCAGTCTCCAGGGTCGAGGGCAGACATGACCTGAGCTAACGTCAACATTTTGTACTTCTCCTTCTAGAGGAAACGGTTGACGTTCCTGAGATCCAAGATAGGATGCAGGCCTTTGTCCTTCTTGGGCACCGGAAAGTAGTGGGAGTAGCAACCACAACCTCCTTCTGGGGCAGGAACTCGCTCGATGGCTCCCTTGGCCATTAGAGCAGTAACTTCCTGTTGGAGAAGGCCCAGATGATCCTCTGACATGCAATAGTACTGAGGTGGCGTGGCTGGGGGGAAGTCTCGAAGGGGAGGGAGTAGCCCCTTCGGACTATCTGCAAAACCCACCTGTCCGACATGATGGTGCGCCAGTGGGGGAGGTGATGGCGAATCATGCCGCCCACTGGCGATTGGTGGCCCTGGAAGGTCGGACTAGGAGGGTTTGGAGGCTGCTGCAGAGAGGGCGGTGGTGGACTGGCCCGCTCGCTGGCCCCCACGTACGTGGCCGCGCAGGGTTTGAACAGCTTGCGCTAGCCTGTGGCCCTGGGAGGAACGTGGTGGGGCACCCCTTCCGTAGCGACAAAAGGGGCGAAAGGCAGACTGCGCAGGGCGAGTGGTGGAGAGGCCCAAGGACTTGGCTGTAGCCCGTGAGTCCTTGAAGCGTTCCAGTGCGCTGTCTGCCTTGTTGCCGAACAGGCGACTTCCATTAAAGGGCATGTCCATAAGGGTAGCTTAGACAGCCCCAGAAAAGCCAGTCGATCTCAGCCAGGCGTAGCGTCGAAGGGCTACCGACATGGAAATCGTCCTACCTAGTGAGTCAGCGGTGTCCAGTCTACAGCGATGGTAAACTGCGCTGCGTCCATCCCCTCGGCAACTGCCCAGGAGAGCACAGCCCGGGCCTCCTCTGGGCACTGGGGCAACACCTGTGCCACCGTATCCCACACAGAGTGAGTATAACGGCCCAACAGACATGCGGTGTTTACCGACCACAGTCCCAAGCTGGAGGAAGAAAACTTCTTCCCAAGATGGTCCAGCTTTTTGGAGTCCCTATCAGGTGGTGCGTTAGGGAATGCGCCTTTGGATGTGGAGGTTTGGACCACCAAGCTCTCAGGGGTGGGGTGAAAGAAAAGTGGGGTCACCCGAGGCCAGGCGGTGGCGTGGGGCAATCATCCTATTCACAGGAGCCCCTGTGTTGAACCTGGACCAGATGCCCAAAAGGATGTCGGTTAGGGCTTCATTGAACGGCAGCAGGGGCTCCAAAGAGCTCACTGCTGGCTGAAGCACCTCTGCCAAGGAGGTTAGTCTGGACTGCCACCGTAGGTAGCTCGAGGTTGAGAGCCTCGGCCGCCCTACGCAACACTACAGCGCAAGACGCTACCTCCTCCTTAGCCACGGTAGGAGGAGACAACATGCAAAGATCTGGGGAGCTATCCAGACCACTGGCTTCCCCCAGTTCCTCTCTCCAGTCCAGATCATATTCCAACGGGTCTGTCAAAGGGTCACCAGTCCCCTCCTAGTCCTCCTCACCATCTTCTGGTTGCCAATCTGGCCGAAAAGAAGCAGGGTAGAACAGGGGGACAAAAGTACCTGTCGTGCCGGATCCGGCGTCGGTCCGGTTCTGTGTCTACATCGAGGTGGAGGCCGGGGTCGACGACAGCTGGGGACACAACCAGCGTCGGCTGCGGACATGGTGCTGGTGGAATCGGCTCCAGAAGAGGTGTTAAGAGGTAAACCGGTGCCGATCCGGATCCAGGCCTGAATACAAGGGGACCCTGTGGCACCAGTACCAAAGCGCAGGCATCGAAGGCCCAGGGCCCCCAGCTGTGTCCACGGGGCCCGAAGGCACACTAGCGGCGTCAGGCTGCCCAAAGATGGCATGCATCGCTTCGTAGAAATTCCGAAACTGGGCAGGGGTCGCTCTGGGTGCCGGTAAGGGAGGGAAACTTGGAGTCGACCCTTCGGGCTCTGCACAGGGAGCCACGGGAGGGGCACCACCCGCATCCCTCGTCACGTGAGCCGACCGACGGGTTTAAGTCGAAGAGCGACGTTGCTTCTTCGACTTCTTCTTGTGCTTTGACTTACCTGAGGAGCGAAGACTTTTAAGAGGACTGGTGGTGGTAGCTCCGCGACTGGTCCCTCAACCTCACACGTGACCGGGACGTCGAACAGCGCAGAGCCGACTGCCGGGCCTCGAGAAGCTTTTGGGACCGCTCCAGAAAAGACTGCGGATTCATGGCAGTCGGAGCACGACTTGGGATCATGGTCGCGCTTCAGGCCAAACAGGCACATGTGGTGCGGACACGTCAACAACATCAGCCGGCTGCAGAAGCCGCAAGCCTTGAAACCAGGCAGCCCTGAGGTGCACCAGGAGTCGAAGACACAAAAACGGTGTCGCCAAAAAGTTGCCAAAAAGTCAGTCAAAAAGTGACTGGAGAGAATGCTCTCTCCGGATCTGCACTGGGTGGCGCGGAAAAAGAAAGAACAGAACTGACAGTGCGCAAGGGCGGCGTCTAAGTAGCTACCGTGACATCATTCCGGCGACCACGACAAACGCAGAGCCAATCGACGCCACCTTTCGATGCGCAGGGGTACTGCTGACTAAAAACTTTCCAGATCCAGTCTGAAGCCTGGGGGTAATTCTAAGGGAAGGAATCTATAACTCTCTTTCAGATTTGTGGAGTTAACAATCAGTTGTTGCCTACAAATAATGCCCCAGTCAAGAAGCTCAAAGTGCCACACTGTATTCATTAGTATGTTAAGGTATCCAGCAGGGGCCTTCCTGCAAAAAAAAAAAAAGGGGGGGGGGGGGGGGAATACATTTTGTTTGAAGTAATTCTATCATACTACATAAAGAGGGGGGGACCGGGAGCATAATTAGAAAATAGGTCCAGTACCCGTGCTCCCTAAGAATCACGTATATATATTGAGAGGGTAACTGTTCCTAAAGATACGGCTAAGAAGATTGTGTGTGCTCTCAAGGTGTGGTCGGGTAGGATAGAGTGTGGGGAATTTCTCCTTTTAAATATAGTGCCCTCACACACCCTTTCGAGTGTCCTGCTTCATCATAGGGCGTTCTCCTCGTGGGGGTGGCGCTGCAGTCCCCCACGGGCCCCGCAAGAGGGCTCTTTGTCGGAGATCTTTTGGTTGGAGATGCCGCAGTTGTGCATGGGGGTGTGTGGGCCTATCTAAAGGGAGGTGGGTGGTGCGTTAAAAATTACTGGGTAGAGTCCAAGACCTTTATTCACGGCTCTACCTAGCAGAAGTTAAAATTAATAATCCTGGAGCTCCTCTTTGAGAAAAAATAGAGAGGGCAGATGTGAAAATAACTGCTGCTCTCAGGATAGTGAGTGGAAATCCTACTGATGGGGGGTCAACATGTTTCGCGCTTCAGGGTGGGTCCTTAAGGGATCCCAATGCGCTTCGTCAGGACCAAAATAAAAAGTGAGTGAAACAAATGTGAATATTCGAAACAGGTTTCAATAAGATGCTGTGCTGTAAACCTGTGGTACCTTAATAGTAAGGGGATACAGCGTCCTCGCGCTGGTAGGTACTCCTTATTATTTGGAAACCTTTACCCAACCTGGCAAGGTAGAAGAACAAAAGAGACACACACATGGACAGAGGAGAGGGAAAACAATAAATGATAAATAATGAAACATAGCATCTGGTAATCATTATACATTGTATGTTGTGATTACAATGTAAACCAGCACAAGTAGTATATATTCAAACCATGCTTCTAATGATTACATGCAGGTATGATGAACTAGTGTTAGAAAATTCTCCAACATCGTGCAAGAAACCGCTATAGTGGGGTGCAAGTTTTGCAGTACTCGAGTGCCATACATAAGTTATCCAGCAGCCTGTGTAAAGAGAAAAACTCCGATGGCACCGTGAGAATTGCTTCTATTACTATCGCGGTTGTAAAAGAGACGGACAGTAAATCTCTATAGTGGAACACTAATAATAATGAAAAAAATGCAAAAAACTGAACTACAAGATAAAGCCTACCCTTAAAGTATAGGGAATGGGCTCCATCAGCAACGTGGAGTTGGCAGAAAGAGAGACTGATAAAGGGAAACAGAAAGGTATATCGTGGACATTGGTATCTGTCAAGATGTCAAAAGAAACAGAGCGCATGAGCTCACCTCTTCGTTATAAGTGAATACTCACAAGTGCTCCTTCGCCCAGGATGTGGAAACCTACCCCTCCTCCGTACAGCGCTGGAATGGATGAGGGAAGATGTAAGGACGTGCTACTTAAGTATGTTCCTCATAAGTGCTGTGTTCCGGGTTGGGGCGGTCCCGGGGCGCTGAAAAGAGATGTCATGACGTTGCGTGTTTAGTTGTCATGGTGATTTTGGGAATATTATCACGCTGATCGATGACGTGGTGGCGTAATGTGAGTTATTGCCATGGTAATCATGATAGTTACTTGGTGCCGGGGAATGACGTTGTGGCAATAAACAATCCGTTGTTATGGTAGTCGGGGGCGTGTACGACGCGAAAAAATGTAAACGCGTTCGTAAAGATTCGGTCTTGCATTCACCAAGAGACATCAATAAAGTTTTTGGCAATGAAAAAAAGGTGTGAAGAGAGTTTCATGAGAGAAAATGTCTCTAAGGTGTATGTCCTCAGAAGCACTGAAGCCGTGGTGGTGATCCGGCGTCGGAGAGTTGCGCAAGTACATTGCGTGTATAAATTACTTTAGACAGTTGCGTTTGTATTGCAGCAAGTATCTTATCGTCTTTCTAGTTTTTTCGTGCCTTAGAGTGTGTATCATGTTTAATGCACAGGATGGGATTAAGGAGAAGTCCCGGATAGGGATATGATGTTACATTGGTCAAGCTACCATCTAATTGTTATCTGTATGGACAAATTCAATGTTGAAAATAGGGTGTCACGTTAACTCAACCCATGGAATTTCGTCATTCAAGCCCCTGGTGTCGCATCTCAATCTGTGGACCCATCGTTGTTCCTGTCTGAACAGAGTGTGTTTTGTCCAGTGAGGGTTGGAGACAATGATGGTCCATCTTAAACTATTCGCTGTGTGTCCTTGTTCTGCAAAGTGTGTCAATAATTTTGTGTTAGTTTTGCCTCGTCTTATGGTGCTTTTGTGCTCCCCCATGCGAATTTTAACTGCTCTTGTGGTCATACCCACGTACCTCTTGTTACATGGGCAGACTATAGTGTAAACACAGTTAGTCGTGTTACAATTCGTGTGTCTGGTTTGGCGCCAAGGAGTAGTTAGGCCCAAGTCGATTTCTTTTGAAATCGTGGTCTCTGCACATGTTGAACAGGAGCCGCACGGGTAATGGCCTACTACTGGTGGTAAGGACCAGAGTGTGGATTGATGTGTGGGTTGTAGTTTTGGCCTAGTATGTACCAGGTGGTCTCTTAAATTCTGCGTGCGTTTGAATGCAAAGAGAGGTGGCGGGCCTGGTTCAAATGAACCTGAATTCAATATTGGCCAATATTTCTTGATCACCCTCTGTACACTGTTGGAGCTGGGAGTAAATGTGGTGACACATGTCATAGTTTCTAATTCAGATTTCTCTTTTATCTCGAGGAGAGCTGCCCTGGGGCTGTTTCTGGCTCTTTTTTGAGCTTGACGAATAATGTTATTGGGGTAATGTCGTTTTGCCAAATTGCTTCTGAGAAGATCAGACTGTATCTCAAACTCCTTGATAGTGTCGCAATTCCTCCGGAGACGCAAGAATTGGCCAACCGGAAGATTGTTTCTGAGTGCCCTGGGGTGGTGGCTGTCGTAGATCAGGAGATTGTTCCTGTCTGTCGGCTTCTTGTAATTAGTGGTGTGAAGACAACCATTCTCCAATGAGATGAGGAGGTCCAAAAAGGGGATTTCTTGACGTGATCTTGTGCTAGTGAATTTTAAATAAGGGTTAAGAGTATTGACCCAATTGCAGAATTCAATGCATTGGTCTTCATTCCCGCGCCAAAATAAGATAACATCGTCTATGTAACGACGCCATAGAAGAATGTGTTCCTTAAAGGGGTTGTTATCTCCTAGAATGTGTCGTTCTTCAAAATGGGCCATGTAAAGGCATGCCAGACTCGGCGCGAATGTGCTTCCCATGCTCGTGCCTTGTATTTGATGGAATAGTTGCGATTTAAAGGCGAAGAAATTTTCTTTTAGAGCCAGGGAAGCACAGTCGCAGATAAACGGAATGGGAGTTATGAAGGGCCATGGTTTGATGTTCTGGAGGGTGTCCTCTAGTACTTCCAATGTGGCGTCCTGTGGTATGTTCGTGTAAAGGGCTTCCACGTCCATGGTCACTAGGAAGTCTATTTTGTCTGCATCAGGAAAGAGTTCAATAAGATTCAGAACCTCTGTAGTATCTCTCAGATAGGTAGGAGTCTGACTCACTAAAGGGCGTAGGTAAAAATCGCAGAACTTGCTTAGTGGTTCTAGTACAGAGTTGATGCCAGAGACAATCGGAATCTTTGCGAACGCGTTTACATTTTTTCGCGTCGTACACGAGCCCCGACTACCATAACAACGGATTGTTTATTGCCACAACGTCATTCCCCGGCACCAAGTAACTCTCATGACTACCATGGCAATAACTCACATTACGCCACCACGTCATCGAGTAGCGTGATAATATTCCCAAAATCACCAGGACAACTAAACACGCAACGTCATGACATCACTTTTCAGCGCCCCGGGACCGCCCCAACCCGGAACTCAGCACTTATGAGGAACATACTTAAGTAGCACGTCCTTACATCTTCCCTCATCCATTCCAGCGCTGTACGGAGGAGGGGTAGGTTTCCACATCAAGGGGCGAAGGAGCACTTGTGAGTATTCACTTATAACGAAGAGGTGAGCTCATGCGCTCTGTTTCTTTTGACATCTTGACAGATACCAATGTCCACGATATACCTTTCTGTTTCCCTTTATCAGTCTCTCTTTCTGCCAACTCCACGTTGCTGATGGAGCCCATTCCCTATACTTTAAGGGTAGGCTTTATCTTGTAGTTCAGTTTTTTGCATTTTTTTTCATTATTATTAGTGTTTCACTATAGAGATGTGCTGTCCGTCTCTTTTACAACCGCGATAGTAATAGAAGCAATTCTCACGGTGCCATCGGAGTTTTTCTCTTTACACAGGCTGCTGGATAACTTATGTATGGCACTCGAGTACTGCAAAACTCGCACCCCACTATAGCGGTTTCTTGCACTATGTTGGAGAATTTTCTAACACTAGTACATCATACCTGCATGTAATCATTAGAAGCATGGTTTGAATATATACTCCTTGTGCTGGTTTACATTGTAATCACAACATACAATGTATAATGATTACCAGATGCTATGTTTCATTATTTATCATTTATTGTTTTCCCTCTCCTCTGTCCATGTGTGTGTCTCTTTTGTTCTTCTACCTTGCCAGGTTGGGTAAAGGTTTCCAAATAAGAAGGAGTACCTACCAGCGCGAGGACGCTGTATCCCCTTACTATTAAGGTACCACAGGTTTACAGCACAGCATCTTATTGAAACCTGTTTCGAATATTCACATTTGTTTCACTCACTTTTTATTTTGGTCCTGACGAAGCGCATTGGGATCCCTTAAGGGCCCACACTGAAGCGTGAAACATGTTGACCCCCAATCAGTAGGATTTCCACTCACTATCCTGAGAGCAGCAGTTATTTTCACATCTGCCCTCTCTATTTTTTCTCAAAGAGGAGCTCCAGGATTATTAATTTTAACTTCTGCTAGATAGAGCCGTGAATAAAGGTCTTGGACTCTACCCAGTAATTTTTAACGCACCACCCACCTCCCTTTAGATAGGCCCACACACCCCCATGCACAACTGCGGCGTCTCCAACCAAAAGATCTCCGACAAAGAGCCCTCTTGCGGGGCCCGTGGGGGACTGCAGCGCCACCCCCACGAGGAGCAATGCCCTATGATGAAGCAGGACACTCGAAAGGGTGTGTGAGGGCACTATATTTAAAAGGAGAAATTCCCCACACTCTATCCTACCCGACCACACCTTGAGAGCACACACAATCTTCTTAGCCGTATCTTTAGGAACAGTTACCCTCTCAATATATATACATGAAGTAATTCTATGTCAGGACCGGAAGCTTCGGATTATGCTATCACTTTCTGTGCTTTATTTGCACAGCAGCCATTTTGAAACTCAAATCTGGACCATCTTTCCCAAACACCCTCGGTGAAAGTGGTCAAACAAAACAAAGAAGGGACAACATATCCCTCACTCCAAAGCAACCAATCACAGTCCGGGACCCTCTCCTAGTCCCTATTCACTGCTTTATTTCTCCTCTTTCTTTGCTGCTCAGCAGCCGGAGATAAGTGTTTTTTCCGTTCTCTGTGGTTATTGCTGTGTTATTATTGCTGTCATAATATTGGAGGTCGCGGGATTGACTTTGGCATCCCGCGCCCGTTCATATTGTTTGTGGGCTGTTTTTTCCTGTATCACGCTTTGCGTTGTGGCCCTAAGCGTCAGCGCGTTCCGGGGCTCACCTCGAGCTTGGTGTGATAGACGGGTCTGTTGGTGAGCACCGCAACGCGCTTCCGCTGTCTCCCCGCTGAGGCTCTGTGTAAGTGGGAGTGTGGCATTGCGACGGAGCTTCGGCTCCTTGTTTGCTGGTGCAGCGGCCCGCGGGTCCGGTTTCGGGTTTACGCGGTCCGGCTGAAGTGACGATTGAAGAGGTCCGGTCAAGACCCCCGACCGCTAGGGTGCTGCGGCGTCCCTGTGATGCGACGGCACTCTCTCTGGCAGCGCGGCGCGTGGAATTTCAATTGGCATTCTTCGTATTCCGCCGCCGCTGCCAGCCTGCCTCACGCCCCTGGAGACGTACGCCCTCTTTGAGGGTCTGTCGCGCTTCGCTCCCGCCTGCCTGACGGTCGTTTTCACGAGCAGTAAAATCATTCTGGTTTGGACGCCCGCTGGGTGTTTTTTGGTGCTTACAGCACGCAGGCATTTCCCAGGTGAATTGGGGCCTGGAGGGGACAGTCCCAGGGTGTTTGGTGTGCCCTTCTCCCTCATGCCTATTGTGTCCCTCAGGTCTTTGAAAGGGGTTCTACCCTGTGAATCTCGCTGGTCCCCAGCATATTGCTATCAAACAGACTGTTTGGGGGCTTCCCGCTGGTTTCTTTCACACCCATCCAGTGGTCAGTTGGGTTCAGCATATCCCAATAGGGAGACAATAACTGGGGAGAGGATCCCCTCAAATCAGCTACCGTGGGATGATTATTTCTACGACGCGGTTGACTCTTCTATCTACCGCGCCGTAGAAGAGGCCATGGGCCCTATGGAAGAGCGCCTTTGTAGACGTTTGGAACGGTTCTGTGCTCGGTGGGCTCCCCCTGCACCCTCTAGTCAGCAAGCGGTCCCTTCGGGCGACCCGGTACCTGTGAAATGCCCCAAAGTGGACGGTGTGAATCAGGATACCTTTGACAGGCTGCGGGATGCTTTTTTGGCCCACAATGCCCCGCAGCGCCCTCCTGTGATCCCTTCTCCGCCGGCGCCGCCCACTGATACATCCAGTCCGGCTCCGGACACAGGTGATGATGTCAATGGGGATATGGATGAAGAGCCGGGGCCTTCCAGACCATGGCAGCCCGCTTCTTCACCGCCCCCATCGGACCCTCAGGTTCCCTCCGTTAGCTCTGACATGATAGATCCTGAACTGGTGGTACATCCGCGTTCCTCTGAATGGACGCCTTCGGCCAATGTGGCCGCTTACGTGGCCAGTAGGATTCGCACCCCATATGGGGAAGGAGTAGCCCCTTCGGACTATCTGCAAAACCCACCTGTCCGACGTGATGGTGCGCCAGTGGGGGAGGTGATGGCGAATCATGCCGCCCACTGGCGATTGGTGGCCCTGGAAGGTCGGACTAGGAGGGTTTGGAGGCTGCTGCAGAGAGGGCGTGGTGGACTGGCCCGCTCGCTGGCCCCCACGTCCGTGGCCGCGCAGGGTTTGAACAGCTTGCGCAAGCCTGTGGCCCTGGGAGGAACGTGGTGGGGCACCCCTTCCGTAGCGACAAAAGGGGCGAAAGGCAGACTGCGCAGGGCGAGTGGTGGAGAGGCCCAAGGACTTGGCTGTAGCCCGTGAGTCCTTGAAGCGTTCCAGTGCGCTGTCTGCCTTGTTGCCGAACAGGCGACTTCCATTAAAGGGCATGTCCATAAGGGTAGCTTAGACAGCCCCAGAAAAGCCAGTCGATCTCAGCCAGGCGTAGCGTCGAAGGGCTACCGACATGGAAATCGTCCTACCTAGCGAGTCAGCGGTGTCCAGTCTACAGCGATGGTAAACTGCGCTGCGTCCCTCCCCTCGGCAACTGCCCAGGAGAGCACAGCCCGGGCCTCCTCTGGGCACTGGGGCAACACCTGTGCCACCGTATCCCACACAGAGTGAGTATAACGGCCCAACAGACATGCGGTGTTTACCGACCACAGTCCCAAGCTGGAGGAAGAAAACTTCTTCCCAAGATGGTCCAGCTTTTTGGAGTCCCTATCAGGTGGTGCGTTAGGGAATGCGCCTTTGGATGTGGAGGTTTGGACCACCAAGCTCTCAGGGGTGGGGTGAAAGAAAAGTGGGGTCACCCGAGGCCAGGCGGTGGCGTGGGGCAATCATCCTATTCACAGGAGCCCCTGTGTTGAACCTGGACCAGATGCCCAAAAGGATGTCGGTTAGGGCTTCATTGAACGGCAGCAGGGGCTCCAAAGAGCTCACTGCTGGCTGAAGCACCTCTGCCAAGGAGGTTAGTCTGGACTGCCACCGTAGGTAGCTCGAGGTTGAGAGCCTCGGCCGCCCTACGCAACACTACAGCGCAAGACGCTACCTCCTCCTTAGCCACGGTAGGAGGAGACAACATGCAAAGATCTGGGGAGCTATCCAGACCACTGGCTTCCCCCAGTTCCTCTCTCCAGTCGAGATCATATTCCAACGGGTCTGTCAAAGGGTCACCAGTCCCCTCCTAGTCCTCCTCACCATCTTCTGGTTGCCAATCTGGCCGAAAAGAAGCAGGGTAGAACAGGGGGACAAAAGTACCTGTCGTGCCGGATCCGGCGTCGGTCCGGTTCTGTGTCTACATCGAGGTGGAGGCCGGGGTCGACGACAGCTGGGGACACAACCAGCGTCGGCTGCGGACATGGTGCTGGTGGAATCGGCTCCAGAAAAGGTGTTAAGAGGTAAACCGGTGCCGATCCGGATCCAGGCCTGAATACAAGGGGACCCTGTGGCACCAGTACCAAAGCGCAGGCATCGAAGGCCCAGGGCCCCCAGCTGTGTCCACGGGGCCCGAAGGCACACCAGCGGAGTTAGGCTGCCCAAAGATGGCATGCATCGCTTCGTAGAAATTCCGAAACTGGGCAGGGGTCGCTCTGGGTGCCGGTAAGGGAGGGAAACTTGGAGTCGACCCTTCGGGCTCCACACAGGGAGCCACGGGAGGGGCACCACCCGCATCCCTCGTCACGTGAGCCGACCGACGGGTATAAGTCGAAGAGCGACGTTGCTTCTTCGACTTCTTCTTGTGCTTTGACTTACCTGAGGAGCGAAGACTTTTAAGAGGACTGGTGGTGGTAGCTCCGCGACTGGTCCCTCAACCTCACACGTGACCGGGACGTCGAACAGCGCAGAGCCGACTGCCGGGCCTCGAGAAGCTTTTGGGACCGCTCCAGAAAAGACTGCGGATTCATGGCAGTCGGAGCACGACTTGGGATCATGGTCGCGCTTCAGGCCAAACAGGCACATGTGGTGCGGACACGTCAACAACATCAGCCGGCTGCAGAAGCCGCAAGCCTTGAAACCAGGCAGCCCTGAGGTGCACCAGGAGTCGAAGACACAAAAACGGTGTCGCCAAAAAGTTGCCAAAAAGTCAGTCAAAAAGTGACTGGAGAGAATGCTCTCTCCGGATCTGCACTGGGTGGCGCGGAGAAAGAAAGAACAGAACTGACAGTGCGCAAGGGCGGCGTCTAAGTAGCTACCGTGACATCATTCCGGCGACCACGACGCCAACGACAAACGCAGAGCCAATCGACGCCACCTTTCGATGCGCAGGGGTACTGCTGACTAAAAACTTTCCAGATCCAGTCTGAAGCCTGGGGGTAATTCTAAGGGAAGGAATCTATAACTCTCTTTCAGATTTGTGGAGTTAACAATCAGTTGTTGCCTACAAATAATGCCCCAGTCAAGAAGCTCAAAGTGCCACACTGTATTCATTAGTATGATAAGTTATCCAGCAGGGGCCTTCCTGCAAAAAAAAAAAAAAAAAAAAAAAAAAGGGGGGGGGGGGGGGGGAATACATTTTATTTGAAGTAATTCTATGTCAGGACCGGAGGCTTCGGGTTATGCTATCACTTTCTGTGCTTTATTTGCACAGCAGCCATTTTGAAACTCAAATCTGGACCATCTTTCCCAAACACCCTCGGTGAAAGTGGTCAAACAAAACAAAGAAGGGACAACATATACCTCACTCCAAAGCAACCAATCACAGTCCGGGACCCTCTCCTAGTCGTTATTCACTGCTCTATTTCTCCTCTTTCTTTGCTGCTCAGCAGCCGGAGATACGTTTTTTTTCCGTTCTCTGTGGTTATTGCTGTGTTATTATTGCTGTCATAATACTGGAGGTCACGGGATTGACTTTGGCATCCCGCGCCCGTTCATATTGTTTGTGGGCTGTTTTTTCCTGTATCACGCTTTGCGTTGTGGCCCTAAGCGTCAGCGCGTTCCGGGCCTCACCTCGAGCTTGGTGTGATAGACGGGTCTGTTGGTGAGCACCGCAACGCGCTTCCGCTGTCTCCCCGCTGAGGCTCTGTGTAAGTGGGAGTGTGGCATTGCGACGGAGCTTCGGCTCCTTGTTTGCTGGTGCAGCGGCCCGCGGGTCCGGTTTCGGGTTTACGCGGTCCGGCTGAAGTGACGATTGAAGAGGTCCGGTCAAGACCCCCGACCGCTAGGGTGCTGCGGCGTCCCTGTGATGCGACGGCACTCTCTCTGGCAGCGCGGTGCGTGGAATTTCAATTGGCATTCTTCGTATTCCGCCGCCGCTGCCAGCATGCCTCACGCCCCTGGAGACGTACGCCCTCTTTGAGGGTCTGTCGCGCTTCGCTCCCGCCTGCCTGACGCTCGTTTTCACGATGGTGTTGGAAATGGCGGAGGATGCCAAGGCTTCAGGTGCCTTGATTTCGCCGGAGGCCCTCTCGGGATGGGTGCAGAGGGCGATAGTCTTCTTAGGAAATGCGAACTGTGCGCTTTCCACAGAGCGTCGTCGTTCTTTCCTTATTAAGGTGGACCCTAAGCTGGGGGACTTGGCGGATTCGGAGGCTGGAGCCGTAGCCCAAGGGGGTTTGTTCGGGGAACACTTTATCAAAGAATTAGGAAAATTCATAAATACATTCACCTCCTTAGATAGGGCCCAATCGTCTATTAAAAAAGTCTTTCCCTCACGGGTTTTCCGTGAGGCTGGTCGAGGCAGGGGCCGCTCGACCGGCCAGGTCCCCGCTTCCAGCACCAACAACTCCAGGGGACAACTCTCCAGGCACGGGCAGTACCAAAGGCAGGGGCAGTACCAAACTAAGGCACGATATTCCAATTTTTACCTGTCCTGCGGCAGACGTTCCAGAGGCAGAGGTTTCCGGAGGGGACAACTCTAATAACACCGGTAAGTGTTTCTTGTGCTTCCCTAGTGGGAGTGGGAGTACGTTTGGCCCGCTTTCTGGGTGTGTGGAGGACGATCCCGCCCGATGCCTGGGTCCTCCAGACTGTGCAGGGGTTTCTAATAGAATTCTGCGGCGAACCTTGGCAAAGCTTTGTGCCAAATCCCATTCGGTTTTCGCGGTCAGAAGAGGCCCTGATAGACGTGGAAATCTCCGCTCTCTTAGACAAAGGCGCGATTTGTCGCTCAGCCTTAGATCCTCTCGGTTTCATCAGCAACATGTTTGTAGTGGACAAGTCGGATGGGGGACAATGTCCGGTCCTCAACCTGTGGGATTTCAACGTTTGGTTGGTTTACCGTCATTTCAAAATGAAGGGTATTCACCTCCTGCGGGATGTGCTTCGGCCGGCGGATTGGATGGTCCGTTTGGATTTAAAGGATGTTTATTTGGCCATCCCTTTTTTTCCGCCTCACAGGAAATTTCTTCAATTCCTTTGGAAGGGTCAAGGTTATCACTTCACGACACTTCCCTTCGGGCTGGCCTCCGCCCCTTGGTGCTTCACAAAGGTTCTCAAACCAGTGGTGGAGTACCTCAGGGCGAGAGGAACACGTCTCATCGTTTACCTGGACGATATGCTCTTGCTGGCCCAAGACCCGGTTTGTCTTCGGGATCAGTTGCAACAGGCCGTGATTCTGTTGGAGGGCTTGGATTTGGTCATAAATGTCAAAAAGTCCCTCTTGGTACCGGCCCAGCGCGTCACGTTTTTGGGTTTCGTGGTCGTTGCGGAAAATAGCAAAAATTTGTCACAAACTCAGACGGACACTGGCCAAGGGCACGGTTCCCCTGCGTCAGATAGCCCACATCGTGGGCTTACTGTTAGCCTCGATCCAGGCTATCTTTCCGGGGCCCCTTCACTATCGGGCGTTACAACGACTCAAAGCCAAGTTCTTACGGAAAGGTCTCCCGTACTCCCATCCAGTAACCCTGTCGGGGGAGGCGGTGGAGGAAGTTCGTTGGTGGCTCTCCCACATGGAAGCATGGAACGGGAGAGCGATCTTTGGCTCCGCCCCGGACCTGGTCATAGAGTCAGACGCAAGCAGGTCAGGCTGGGGCGCTCGGTGTGGATTTCTCCACAGGAGGTTCGTGGTCCCCGCAGGAACAGGAGCTTCACATCAACTGCCTGGAGCTTTTGGCAGGCTCCTTCGCTGTGCGTTGTTGGACCAAAGACAGAGTTCAGTCTTGTGTCCTATTGAAAATGGACAACGTGTCAGCGGTCAAGTATATAAATCGCCTGGGCGGTACTCGCTCAAAGGTGCTTTCGGACCTGGCAGCGAATTTGTGGCAGTTTTGCCTCGACAATAACATTTCATTGACGGCGGAGTATCTCCCGGGTCGTCAGAATTTGGTGGCCGACTGGCATTCGCGTAATTTCCGGGGTTTCCAGTCTCTGGAAACTGCATCTGGACGTGTTTCGTCGGGTGCTGGACTTTTGGGGTCCTTTTTCTGTGGATCTTTTTGCCTCCAGGTTGGACCACCAGCTGCCTCGTTTCTTCAGCTGGAGGCCGGACCCCCTGGCGCCGGCCACGGATGCGTTCCTGCAAGACTGGACGCAGGAAACGGCTTACGCGTTCCCGCCCTTCGCCATGATCACTCAAGTTTCCCCTCAGATTCGACGGCAGCGAGCCAGCATGGTTCTCATTACACCAATTTGGAGGTCTAAAGTTTGGTTTCCGGTTCTTCTGGAACTTTCTTGGGATTTTCCAATTCCACTCCCCCACTTTCCAGAGCTTCTCCTCAATCCGGATGGTGTTCACCATAAAATGTCTCTCGAGGGCCCTCTCCACCTCATGGCGTGGAGGATTACAGGGGACGATGGGCGCTCCCGGGCCTTTCGCAGTTCGCTGAGAGCCTCCTGGCCAGGGCTTGGTCACACAGCACGGTCAAACGTTAGCGCTCCGCCGGGACAAGTTGGTGTCATTGGTGTGTGCGACGGGGTTGTGATCCTGTGGTCGCAGTTGTGGTCGAGATCTTGAATTTTTTGGCGCACCTTGCTCAGCAAGGCCTGGCTTATCTGTCGGTCAACACCTTCCGTTCGGCGATTTCGGCCGGTCATTCCCCGCTGGGGGGCAAACCGGTGGGAGAGCATCCTTTTGTTTGCAGGCTCTTGAGGGGCCTCCGGTTATCGCTTCCTCCGGAACCCAGATACTCGGAGCTTTGGGATGTTAATAGTGTGCTTAATCTTTTTCTATCATGGCAACACAATGAGTTTCTCTCCCGTAAAGAATTATCAGCGAAGCTTGCAATGCTTCTTTGTTTGATTTCCTGACGCAGAGTTTCGGATGTGCGAGCTCTAGACGTCACGGGCAGAATTCTTTCTCCTTCGGGAGTGTCTTTCACTATCTGTCGCAGGACTAAGACTCATACTCTGACTATTGAGTACCCAGTGTTCCCGGACTCTCCTAAACTGTGTGTGGTCCGATGCTTGAAAGCGTATGAGGAGATGTCCGAGGAACTTCGTCCTCCTGGAGAGCAGCAGCTCTTTATTGCGCTCAAGAAGCCCCACAAGGCGGTTTCATCCCCTACTATCGCACGTTGGGTGCGTTGGGTCATGCAGGAGGCAGGCATTAGCCTATGTCAGTTTGGGGCTCACTCGGCACAGGCGGCGATGGCTTCTAAGGCTTTTTCTCTGGATGCCCGTTTAGAGGGCATAATGAATGCAGCTGACTGGTCATCCGATTCGACTTTTAAGAGGTTTTATTTTAAACTCGTCATTGATATGGCTCATTTGGTGGAAAGTAAGCTTTGAAGCAGCATTATCCGAAGCCTCCGGTCCTGACATAGAATGAAAAATTTCCTAGCTAATGTAACAGAAAGTTTCAATTCTATTAAGGACTCGGAGGTGAGGATTATCCCACCGCAGATCGACGCTGCGATTCCCACCCTTCGTTGGCAGTATCAGTTGGATTTTTCTTGATCTGGTTTTGTGGGACAGTGTTTGTGATTTAGCATGGTCTTCTTTGGTCGAATTTGAACAAGTAAGAATCTTGTATTTGATTGATGATGCTTGTCTCGCAGTTTCTTGCTTTGTACTCGCTTTGTTGCATAGGCCTTGACGGTTTTCTCTTTGGTTTCCAGGATCAGATTCCGGAAAGCAGGACACTTTATCGAGGTTGAGACGCTTCCCCGCAAAGAAAGAGGAGGAATAGAGCAGTGAAGAGGGACTAGGAGAGGGTCCCGGACTGTGATTGGTTGCTATGGACTGAGGGATATGATGTCCCTTCTTTGTCTTGTTTGACCACTCTCACCGAGGGTGTTTGGGAAAGATGGTCCAGATTTGAGTTTTAAAATGGCTGCTGTGCAAATAAAGCATAGAAAGTGATAGCATAATCCTCGCCTCCGAGTCCTTAATAGAATTGAAACTTTCCGTTACTTTAGCTAGGAAATTTTTCATTACAACTTTTCCAGCACAGCATCTTCCTCAGAGTCATTATCTTAGAATAATTCTCGATGCCAAGCTGGACCCCGGAGGCACACACATTTTAATGTTAAACGGCCAATTCTTATACAACATTTTTTCCTCTTTCAACTTTTAAAAACGATTTTTGAAACTGGAAAATCCAAGGAAAAACACAGTGCAGATAGACATTGCTCCTTTAAATTTTACTTTTAGTATTTATGAAACCATTTCAGCCCAAAGAATTGAGCATTGTCAAAGAGTCAACCTCCATTCAAGACAGGATCAGTTGAGAATCTGAGGAACAGACTCTTTCAGGACAATTATTGTTAAAGTTACATCACTCTTCCTTCTCCAGCAAGAGAGCCTACCCAGACCCATAATTATTATGCATATAGCTTTTATGGCCCTTGCCTATGGTATTCATTTTTGTTAAAACGTAGAAGAGCCTGGTTTGACCTCTGTTCAACATCCAGTTTTATCTGCAATTTAAATTCCTTCTACAAATCTTACCATTTTTGTTACGAGATATGTATTTCATGGTAGTGGGGGCATGTGTGCTTTACCATCCAAATAACAGCAATTCCATCTACATAGCCTCCAAACAAGATCTTTTTTTTGATAATCAAGTTTATTGTATTTGAGAACAGCAATAAATTCATTAACAACATTACAGACACGATCGACACGTACAATGCAGATCTTAAGAGTGACAGAGATCCATAAAAGTTCTTCCAAACAAGATCTTACACAAGCATCTATGCTTGCAACACCTGGCAGTAAAGTTTTGCATAGCTAAATCATACAATTGTGTACCTTTGTACAATGATAAAAAAGTACATAGGTAAACACATTTAGTGGTTCACATAATTTTATGAAGCACAACTCAATATATTCATGCGGGGGTTATGCACTGCTCATAGTAGAAGGTTAGTTTTAGTCTCTTTATATACTACTTTGAAAAAAAATATCTCTTTATTTTGTGTCCCAATTTTACTGGCTCCTTTTATTACTAGCATGGTTATTATTTTCAGGCCTCCTCAATATATATGGATAGGCTCACAATAAGTGGTTTACATTTGGGATATTGTCTAGGTTGAAAGAGATTCAATTGTTCTATATTTTGTATGTGCACTGCCATATGACATGCTCTTAAGACTTTACTTCCTACTCACAGGTGGGTTCAACTTCCACCTCGACAACCAACTAGACCCCAACACCACATCCCTCCTGGACAACCTCCATAACTTAGGACTCCGCTTGATCGTGACCGAACCCACGCACTCAGCAGGACAGACCCTCCACCCCCTCTTCACAACAGGAACCTCCATCACTTTCAGCCACACCACCAAACTCCGTGGACAGACCATCGATGCATCCACTTCACCTTCAAAACATCCACCATCCACAGAACCCAGCAACTGCTTCTACGAAGAAACTGGACCAAAATCACCGATGACCAACTCACCTCCTCACTCGGCAACTCCACCCCAACCATCGCGGAAGACGATGACGACCCCAACACCGCAGCCCGAACTCTGCACAGATGTATCTCCGACAGTGCCAACACCATAGCCCTCCTCAAGAAGAACAACACACATGCCAAGAAAGCCAGGTGGTTTACCACTGAACTTCGAGAGTCCAGACCCCCATGCCGCCACCTCGAAAAGGCCTGGAGGAGCTCCAAATCTACAGAAGCCCACAACAACTTCAGAGCCATCACCAACGCTCACCACCAACTCATCAGAAATACGAAAAAAAAAGCGATCAAAGACAGAATCTCCACACACACGCACAACAGCAAAAAACTCTTCAGCATCATCAAGGAGTTCACCCAACCCATCAGCGAGTCTACAGACATCCCTCCATCACAAGACTTCTGCAACAAACTCAGCACCTTCTTCCACCACAAAATCAAGAACATTTACGACAACTTTGACGAAGACAGCCAACACATTGAACCCTCACCAACCACCCCGACACCCTGAAGCCAACGATTGACAGCTGGACAGACCTCACCACCGAAGACACACTGAAGACAATGAAGTCAATTCACTCCGGGCCCCCAAGGACCCCTGCCCCCACCACATCTTCAACAGAGCCGCTGACACCATCGCTACCATGCTTCGCCACACCCTCAACCGCTCTCTAGCGAACGCCTCCTTCCCCGACGAATAGAAGCACACCGAGATCAACGTCCTCTTTAAGAAACTCTCGGCGGACCCCACCGACCTCAAAAACTACAGACCCATCTCCCTGCTCCCGTTCCCAGTGAAAGTCATTGAGAAAGCCATCAACAGCCATCTCGCCACCTTCGTCGAAGAGCACAACATCCTCGACTCCTCCCAATCCGGCTTCAGAAATAAACACAGCACAGAAACCACCCTCCTCACTGTTACAGGCGACATCTGCTCCCTCCTAGACAGAGGAGAGACAGTTGCCCTCATCCTCCTCGACCTCTCAGCGGCCTTCGATACAGTCTCTCACCGCACCCTAACATGCAGGCTTCATGACGCAGGGATTCGGGACAAGGCCCTTGACTGGATCCACTCCTTCCTCTGTGGCAGAACACAGCGGGTCAGACTCCCTCCTTTCTTCTCGGACCCTACACCAACCCCCTGCGGAGTCCCCAAGGATCCTCTCTCAGCCCCACGCTGTTCAACGTCTACATGGCTCCACTCGCCCCCATCGTCAGAAACCACGGACTCAACATTGTTTCATACGCAGACAACACCCAACTCATCCTATCCCTATCCAACGCAGCCAAACACAACTTTCATGAAGGCATGGAAGCAGTCGCCAAATGGATGAGAAGCAGCTGCCTACAACTCAACACTGACAAAACAGAAGTACTCATCATGGTCCCACACCCCGATGCCTGGAACAACACCTGGTGGCCACCCGCCCTCGGAAGCCCGTCCACCCCCACGGACCACGCATGCAACCTCGGAATCATCCTGAACTCCGAACTCAAAATGGACTGCCAGATCAACTCCGTCGCATCCTCCTGCTTCTACATCCTCCACCTCCTACGCAAAACCTTCAAATGGATCCCCCTCGAACACAGAAAGACCGTCACTCACACCCTCATCATCAGCAGACTTGACTACGGCAACGCACTCTACGCCGGAATCGACAAAAACCTCACCCGCAACCTACAAAACATCCAGAATGCCGCTGCAAGGCTAATCCTCAACCTGCCAAGGCACTGCCGCATCTCCCAGCACCTGTGCACACTCCACTGGCTCCCCATCGAGGCTAGAATCACATTCAAGATTCTCACCCACGCACACAAAGCCCTCCACAACACCGGACCAGCATACCTGAACAGCCGACCCGAAGTCCACGCACCCCAAAGAACTCTACGATCAGCCCAGCTCTCCCACGCCGTGGTCCCCCACACCAGGAAGTCTAGATCAGGAGGCCGCTGCTTCTCCTTCCTCGCGGCCTGAGCCTGGCACGCCCTACCGCTCCACCTCAGACAGACATCACTCCCCATCTTCACGAGGAACCTCAAAACATGGCTTTTCGATAGACCTCCTCCTTGATGGACTGGATCCTGCACCTCCCCCCCGCCCCAGCGCCTTGAGACCCTTATGGGTGAGTAGTCGTGCTCAACAAACCCATGATTGAATCTGTATGGTTATCCATTTATTGCATATCCACACAGAGATTCTAGAATATTTCTTCACGGTCTCTTGAAGTTGTGATTAAAATCAGGCATTATCATTCAAAGTTCTCTGCGGTCTGCATGCTCCAACATGCCATCTTGACCCTAGACAAGTAGCTATGAACTCCACGAAAGTAGTATCTTGCTCTGGATTTAAGACCCAATTAAGCAGGTAGTCCATGAACCAACTACTCTGACACATCCACCATTGCTAACAGGGAAAACTCCTGAAAAGCCAATTCATTGGCCATTAATGCAGTGGCAGAGCAGAGCACAGCACTAGAGTGGCCTCCTACTCTAGTGCTGTTCCCCCACTCCCACAAAGCTGCCACCATGCAACAGAGCTGGAGCTTTACCTGCTATAGTCTCTGCTTAGTCAGACTGCACTTATCCCACTCAGTCTTGGTCTGGGACATAGCGCTTTTATGCCCAAATGGCACGTCATCTTGATTTGGGCTCAGAGCATGACTGAACATGGGATGCCTGGCTTTAACTGACATGAATGCTGTCCCCATCTCTAGTGCTCTGCAAAACCCCTTCTTAGGTTGCTTGCTTTGCTGGAGCAGTGAGAGAGGGGCATGTTCAAAGTACATCCCTATTGTGTGCAGTTTGCCTTAGCCAGAATCCCCGACTCCCAACCACCTCACCCAGACAGACTTGATTACCAGAGAAAGCTCTCACCACACACAAAATCTGCCAACAATATCTCCCAATCAATGACAGCACCAACTAAGTCTCTGTGCTCTCCACCTTAACCATGGCAACACTTTCTTAAAGTCCTTAACAATCACATAGTACTGCTGCTGCTCCTAACATTATACAATGCTCCCACTTAATACTTTCTTAGCCACCTTTCAAGGTCCATTCGTCCACCACCTAATCACAACAACAAATCTCAGAGTAGCAACCAGCTTGTCCAAGAATCTGTGCCTAAACCGTAACCCTCAACATTGCTTTGTCCCACCCTTTTATTATCTGAACATTCCTCTTCTGATACTACTCTGGGAGCCTACAGAGGTTTCATCGCATCCATCAAGGACTACTTCAACATCTGGGTTCTCACTATTTACCAACTCCTAAGACTTTTGGACGAATACCTCACCTACTTTTGATCTCTTTAATATCATGATGGTGCATGCCTCTACCTGCCATTTCTACAATACCATCCAAGGCAAAATACATTAACTGGACTAAGTATAGGTTTAATATGTTGGCAACAGATCCATTGGCTCCAAGAACGATAGCAGCCCCAAATGAACCTTGGATGAAATTAGGAATTGATCCTCTTGATGTTGGTCAGGCTCCCCATTCTAAGAGGTTTATCATTGTCCTTGTGGTCATTTTTACCAAGTGGCCAGAAATCACATTTATTCCCTAGGGTAGCTATTTTCTAACATATTGGCTTTCCTATTCAGACAATGAAAGTCTTGTCCATAACTGTACAATTCATGAACGCGTGCAGCATCAGGCATTAGAGGGTAAAACTGTATCATCCTCGAACCAACATCCTTGTTGGGAGGAACAAGAAGAGTATAAGACAATGCATCCAATATACTAGGCAGTAAGCATGCCTGTTATTTTGACATACTGTAAATGTCTGGGGTTGTTGACAAAAAGGGATGGTGAGAGTATACTGTTTTTTGCGGTTTTTCTCTCGTTTAGATGGAGTGAAACCCAGACCCTTGCACTGGCATCCCTTGTGTATGTCAAGTGCAATATGGATGATAGCAGGACTCAGGTCGTTGTGAAAGTATGGCCTGCTTTCCTAAAGCAGAAGGTAGGAGTCCCAGATACAGAGGAATAGGAGAATGGAGACAGGTTTGCCTTTAGAAATTCTATGAGGATCTTTTAGCAGGTAACTGCTGATTAGTTCTTACTTAGCGCATCAGCAGATTCTGTTAGAGGAAAGGAGTTTTCAGGCTGGGCCTGCTGCTTTTGTGCTTTTCTGAGTGCTACATCAGGAATGCTGAATACAGTCAGGTTAAGAGCAGTCACGCTGTTATACTCATGCTTTGGATACTCCTTTGTGGAGCGAGCTTTGCCAATACTTGCTGTGAGAGCCACCACCATGCAAAGAACTGACTGTCCTGCATACTGAAAATGTGCTCCTCTGAGTACCCGAAAGCTATTGTGATGCAGGGCTGCTGTCTGTCTGACAGCTGGGCTCCCAACATGATGCACGTTCTGTGGGGCTCGACAACACCGCGCTGTCTGACGACCCCCTCCTGCCTGGAGGCCACAACTACTGAAGATCTGCAGTGCTATTCTTCACTCAGTGGCAGGATGTTGATCACTGCCTATGATCCCGTACATGATCATTGAGGCACTGCTTACGACTGCAAAGAGGGAACCACAAAAGCCCCACACCACACCCAACACCCAAGCAAACAGGTAAAACAAGGTCACAAATGAGAGACAGTGGTCTTTGACTCCGTAAAATAATCCTGCAATTTAGCGAGATGAACAATTTTCAGCATTATCTCTTTTTGCTCAAGAAACGATACAAACTGGGGATTACCGAACAAAGTAGATGCTTGCATAGCCTAAATCTGAGCTCACACTTTGTTGCTTCTAGAATTCTGTTTAATTGTTGTGACACTCTAGAACTTGGCTTGAGACCGTAGTTTTACTTTGTATAACCATGAACCTGAACCTCCATTACTGTGCAGTTTTTTTTTTGTGAGAATAAAGTGATTCTCTTTTTACAAAGATAAACACTAGTTTGTTTGACTCTTGAGTCTCTACCCCCATACTACCTTCCTGAGAAGCCTTTGTCAGCTCGACGGCGCTACCCTGATAGTCAAGTGCAGAAAGGGCCCAGTTTGCAGAGCCGTAGGATAAACCCCAAGATACCAGATTCACACAATCTCAACCACTAAGGTTGAGGTGCAGTAGCACCGGTCTGTGGTCTGACATATCTATTACCATATTCTTTTAATTATCTAATGGCATTTGTTTTTCCTTACACTCTTCTTTTTATATGTATTTTGCTGCATTTGTCATACAACCAGTTTTGTTTTGAAGAAAAAAGTGGTAAGGTTTATTACAACTTTGGCTTGTTGAAAATATTCTTTAATGCAATTGAAGTTGGTGTGCCACCAACGTACTATGATTGGAAGTTGGTATGAGTTGCCTCATTACAGCTGTGAAGGTGCATGTGACGAGTATGACCGGGCACATTTCTAAGCACCTCCTATATGTTATTTCTTTAAAAAATTGCTGATATAGTGATTCAATTAACAGATGCTATACCTTACATAAAAAGACTGAAAGGAAGAAAGTTAAAAGGAACTGAATGAAGCATACAAACTCCTCCAAACAATTAAGGTGCTAATAACAGATGAAGATCAGGTATTAAGAAATCCTAACTACCACAGGGTGGAAAAAGGAAGCAAAGAACATATGACTTACCTTTGGTAATGCCTTAACTGGTAGAGACTATCTAGCCGCAAATTCCTTACCTTAGAATTATCCCCAGGCGTCAGTCTGGATCTGGACATTTTTCAGGAGCAGTACCCCTGCACGCCGGTAGCCAGCATTGTTCGGTTCCATGCAGCATAATCGTCCGAGTCAGAAGTGAGGTGTGTGGTGCCTACATATGCCCCATCCTAGCATGCTGACATCAGTTTCTTTTCATGACTTTCCACACCAGAAGCACAGAGCCACAAAGAACAAGGACCATTGGTGTGTAATCTAGGGCCCTGAAAGGGGAAAAGTCCTGTTCGTAGAAACCGTTCGCAGAGCGGGGAGGATGGGCAGGTCCGTGAGGAATCCGCGGCTGAACAGTCTCTACGAAACAAGGCATTACCGAAGGTAAATAACTTGATCATCTGATAGAGACTTCCAGCCGCAGATTTCTTACCTTAGAATAGATACCAAAGCAATAACTTCCCGGAGGTGAGTCTGCGAAACGGTTTCACACTAGAAAGTCCTGCAGGACCGAATGAGCAAAGTGCTCATCCCAATGGACAGGACTGTCCAGGCAGCAATGCTTTGTGAATGTGTGCAGAGAAGCCACGCTGTTGCCTGGCAGATGTCCAGGACCACGACTTAGTGTGCTAATGCAGTGGTCGCAGCCTTTGCTTTGGTGGAAGGAGCACACAAACCCTCTGGGGTTCCTTCTTGGCCAATGCATAGCAGGTTTTAATGCAGAGCACGATCCATTGGGAGGTGGTCTGTTTCGGCACAGCAAACACAACAGGATGATGGACGGAGTGTTGAAACTTTTCAACCACTCGCCTCCAGTCAAGAGATCTGAGTTTAATCTATTGTTCTATGCAAATCAGTCTTGACCCTGCTTCTCATGGGAACAGGCTAGCCCGAACTGCCAGGCTAGGCCCTCCCTGGGCCGGAAACAATTATCCTCGTACCAGTTTCCGGTATATCACCCCTCCTCAGCCAACCTAGCTTGAATTCAGTGCTACAGCGAGTAAGGGACCCACGTCTGAGTATACCCAGGGCCACTAAGGGCGAACATAGCAAACACAACCAGAAACGTTTCAGCACTCCATCCATCATATTATTGTGTTTGCTATGTTCACCCTCAGCATGTTGGGGTGGCACCTATATAACCACTGCACATGTCCCCTTCCGGTGCATACAATGCCACACGGAGTCAAACAACGCCACCTACCACTGCCCAGTGGTATTGTTCCTGAAATATTTCCTGATCCAATCTGCCACCTGGGGATAATTCTACGAGAAGGAATCTGCAACTGTTTCTATAAGATGTTAAATGTCTGAAAGTGCTTTAAGGGTTTCCTAATACACTAATGTATATGTGGCTCTCTGGAAGATTCTTAACATTATACTAGATTTATTTTACCAGTGGTAATTTTACCAAGGGTATCTGCCTGCTTTCCTTTAAAAACTAGGGTTTAAAAAAAGTTAAACTAGCCCAGTTGTTCAGCTTCCTTATATAGTTACTGCAGAGTTTAGCATGTTAAATATCATGTAATACAAACCAGTTTAGATATGCTGAACAACAACTTACACAGCCACAAAAACCTAATATTTTGAAACACCCTGTCCGACACTACTCTATCTAGATATATACACACACACACAAACAAACACTTATATCCCGTCTCCTCCCACACTTTTTCCAAACTACAGAATGCACATACCAGTCTTTTAGCAGGGAAGCATTCACTTGGAATGATATGTAGTCGAAGAGGGCGGGCTGTCAACTGGGTGAAGGCTGGTGTGAGCTCAAAGCAGTTCTGGAACAGTGATGCCCTGGCAAAGACATAAAGGCCAAGCCTGGCTCTTGACATGGCGACCACCAAGCGGCGAACATCTCTGGAGGAAGAAAGCAACTGTTGAAGCTCAGGTGGTGCAGAGAAGCCCCAGGTACATATTCTGCCAACTGGAAACTGTGTTTATTTAAATTTTTGTTTTCAATGAACTTTCAAGCATTTTGTTCAGAATACTAGGAACAAAGACCTGCCTTGACATTTTATGTTCACTCAGAAATCCTCCTAACAATACAAACACCCCCTATACTTTCACACTTAAGGGCCCCATATTTTAAGGTAATATATCACATCATCGAAGCATTCAAAATTATTTAATTTTTTGGTACTGATAAATACAAGTCTCAGCTGTAACCTCTTAACCCCCTTCCCCAAAAAAGAAACAGGAAAAGAGAGGACTTGTGACTCGAAAGACTTCTTTGTAAAAAAATTACTTGCAATTGTCTGAGCCCAACACTAGATGCCAGGAATATGGAGAGCATGTGTATTTACAGCAACAAATGCTACGAGCAAATACATTCCTCATATTACAAAGTGTCCCACATTTCTTAACATACAGACAATCAGGACTAGAGATTGTTCCCCTCTGACCAGCCTTCATTTTAAAGCATTTATATGTTGGCCTTGTACTCCCGCAGTAGACTCATGCACTATCTTCAGTTGCTATAAAGCAGACTGCAGGACTCCCTCTGCCATGTTAACTAGATCAGAAGTATAACAGGCCACCAGATGTCAGGGCTTCTTGTGTGTCCATCCATTCAGGAAATTGGGTGCAGATTGTGCATTCAGGTGCTGGAATGAACCTGCACTGCTACAGAACAGTCTACTTACAATCAACTTGAGATGGCAGCTAATAGCTCTTGCCATCTAGCATACTAATTAGTGTTGCATGTGCAGCCATGATTTATCATTCATTCTGGTTAAAGGGGGAAGGAATATGCTACTTACCAGAATGCATCTGTTCTTGGCATGTAGAGCTGCAGATCTACACACTGTGCATAGATCGCCATCTGGTGTTGGGCCCGGATGTTGCAGTTGTTTTTCTCTTGGAAAGTCTTTGGAAGTCACGAGGTATGTGACTCCTCCTTTGGATCATATTGCGCATGGGCTTCGGCTCCATCCTCAGATTGTTTTTCGCCAGCGGGAAAATGATGGAGCTTTGTAAGAAAGAGGAAAGATGCCCATGTGTGCTGTATCTAAATAAGATAAAACTGTAACAGGTAAAGGTAGCCGGGGAGGCGGGTGGGCGTGTGTAGATCTGCAGCTCTACATGCCAAGAACAGATGCATACTGGTAAGTAGCATATTCCGTTCGAGGCATATGAGCTGCAGATTACACACTGTGCATAGATTATATAGCAGTACTCGCTCCTAGCGGCGACCACCAGTATCTGTTGCAGTTGTTTGAAACAATGTTTTGAGGACAGCCTGGCCCACACTAGCTTGTTGCTTAGTTTGCACATCTACACAATAGTGTTTAGTGAAAGTGTGCGGTATAGACCATGTAAGCTGCTCTGCAGATATCATCTAAGGGGATGTTCCCTAAAAATACCATGGAAGCCCCTATCTTACGTGTAGAGTGGGCTTTAGGGGGAACAGATCGCGTCTGTTTTGCTTTGTGGTAGCAAATCTGTATGCATTTAACAATCCACCTAGCTATCCCAGATTTGGAGATGGGGTTGCCTTTGTGTGGTGGTGAGAAAGACACGAATAGTTGTTTGGTCTTACGAAAAGGTTGTGTTCTCTAGATGTAGTAGAGTAAAGCTCTTTTGACATCTAGGGTGTGTAGAGCTCTTTCTGAAATGGTTTGTGACTGAGAGAAGAATACGGGCAGTTCCACAGATTGATTGAGGTGAAAGGGAGAAATGACTTTAGGAAGGAATTTTGGATTAGTGCGGAGAACAACCTTATTATAATGTATTTGCAGAAAGGGTTCCTGAATGGTGAGTGCTTGTATCTCACTGACCCTTCTGAGCGAAGTAATGGCTACAAGGAAAGCAGTTTTCCGTGTTAAAAATTGAAGCTCACATTAATGTAGAGGTTCAAATGGAGGCCCCATTAGTCTTGTGAGAACGATGTTTAGGTTCCACACAGGTGAGGGTGGCACTCTGGGGGGAATTATTCCCTTAAGGCCTTCCATGAAGGCTTTTATGGCAGGTACTCTGAAGAGTGATAGATGCTGTCTATTTTGTATATACGCTTCTATGGCAGCAAGGTGTAGTCTAATAGACGTGTAGGCTAGGTTGCATCTTTGTAGGTGTAGTACATAGCCTAAGATGTGGTGGATAGACACATCTAAGGGATTGACGTTATTGTTGTGACAATAGATCACAAAACGTTTCCACTTGGCTGCGTAGCAAGCTCTAGTGGTAGGTCGTCTAGCTTCTTTAATGACGTTCATACAGTCAGGGGGAAGATTAAGGTAACCAAATTCTACGATTTCAGGAGCCAGATCGCAAGGTTGAGCTGAGCTGGGTCCGGGTGTCTGATCTCTCCATGGTTCTGGGTTAAGAGGCATGGAGAGAGGTGTAACTTTTGGTGCGGAACTACGGAGAGTTCCAGCAATGTGGTGTACCACGGTTGTCTGGCCCAAGTCGGAGCAACTAGGATGAGAGTTAGGGAATGTTGCTGTTGTTTGCGCACCACTAATGGAATGAGTGGGAGAGGCGGAAAAGCGTACGCAAATCTGCCTGACCAATTCATCCATATCGCATTGCCTTTGGACAATGGGTGTGGATATCAGGCGGCGAAGCTTGGGCATTTGGTGTTTTCGTGGGTGGCGAAGAGGTCTATCTGTGGTTGCCCCCACATTTGAAAGAATGGTTGAAGAACTTGTGGATGAAGTTCCCACTCGTGGATCTTTTGAGTTTGACAGCTCAACAGATCTGCAATGGTATTTTGGACTCCTGGGACATGTTGGGCTAGGAGAAATGTTTTTGAGGTATGTCCCACCTCCATATGCTCTGTGCTAGCTGAAAGAGCTGCAGAGTGTGTGTGTCGCCCTGTTTTTGGATGTAGTACATGGCTGTCATGTTGTCTGTGCAGACTACGACAGCCTTGCCTGAGACGTGTGTTTGAAAGGCTTTTAGGGCTAGGAATATGGCCAGTAACTCCAGATGGTTGATGTGGAGTAACTTTTGTTGAGGTGTCCACCTGCCCTGCATGGTGTGATGTAGTAGGTGAGCTCCCCAGCCAGGGAGAGCGCTGCGTCCGCAGTTAGAACTATTTGAGGAACCGGCTCTAGGAACGGTCGCCTTTTGGAAAGAGTTTTGGTGGTCCAACACTGCAGAGAGCGATGGGCACGACCGTCTACCAACACCAGATCTGATAATTGACCCTGAGCCTGGTTCCATTGGCGTGCTAAGCACTCTTGGAGAGGACACATCTGAAGTCTTGAATGAGGTACTATGAATATGCAAGAGGCCATCATCCCTATAAGTTGCATAAACACTCGGGCTGGAATAGAGTGTTGTGGTTGAAATTTGGCGCGAAGAGCCTGTATGCTTGCTATCCTGGCAGGACTGGGGTAGGCTAACGCTCTTGAGGTGTCTATGGTGGCACCGAGGTATTGTTGTACGTGGGACGGATGCAGATGGGACTTGGCGTAGTTTACTGTGAAGCCCAGGTCGTGAAGTAGTTGGATAGTGGCGTGAGTGTGTTGTACACACTGGTTGTATGAGCTGGCTTTTATGAGCCAGCCGTCTAGGTATGGGAAGATGTGGATGTGTTGTCTTCTCAGGTGTGCTGCCACTACCGCTAGTCACTTGGTAAACACTCGTGGTGCTGTGGTGACTCCGAATGGGAGTACTTTGAATTGGTAGTGCTGACCGTCCACTACGAATCTGAGAAACTTCCTGTGAGCGTTGTGAACGGGAATGTGGAAATAGGCGTCCTTGAGGTCTACGGTGGCAAGGAAGTCGTTCTGGGAGAGCAGAGGAAGTATCTGCTCGAGTGTGACCATGTGAAAGTGGTCTGAGTGTATGTAATGGTTTAGGTTTCTGAGGTCCAGAATGGGTCTTAGAGAGCCGTCCTTTTTTGGTATGAGAAAATATAGGGAGTAAACTCCCTTGTTTTGTTGGTGGGTAGGAACTGGTTCTATTGCACTTTTTTGTAGGAGGGAGATCACCTCCTGCTTTAAAAGTGACAAATGTTCCTGTGACATTGGGCGCTGTTTGGGTGGAATGGTTGGGGGGGGGTAGATGTCAGTTCTAGACAGTAGCCTGATTGAATTATCTGTTGCACCCATCTGTCTGAGGTGATGGTAGCCCAGACAGGAAGGAAATTGTGGAGTCTGCCCCCGACTGGAGTGGAATAGTTTGGGGGGAGTGGAGGGAAGTCACTGGGTGGGGGTGGAGGCAGAGCGGGAGGTGTTAGTTTTGCCTCTGCCTTTGTTGTTATTACCCCTGTAACTGCCTCTTTGGTAACCCCTAGTGAAGGTGGATTGGGTAGGGGCCTTGTAGGAAGTGGAGGCGCTGTCGGAGGAGTAGCGTCTGGTGGTGCTTCTAAAGGAGGAACGGCGAAAGGCGCGCCTGGGAGCTTGCGACTGCAAGGCTACCATAGATTTTGCCGTGTATGTGTCCTTTTTCATTTTTTCGAGGGCTACGTCGACATTAGGGCCAAACAGGTGTTTCTCATCAAAGGGGTGGTTGAGGATGGAACTCTGAACCTCAGGTTTGAACCCTGAAATGCGTAGCCAGGCATGCCTACGCAGAAGGACACTAGTATTTATTGACCTGGAGGCGGTGTCAGCTGCATCGAGGGCACAACGTGTAGGAAGGTGGATATCTGACTATGGTTACCCCCAACTTTTTGCCTAGTGTCTAGCTGGTTTTTCGACTTAGTTGGCCTGAGATCCTGCCATTCAGGGTCTCAGGCTGTCTGCTCTCTCTTTAAAATGGACTCCATGTACCCTAGGTACATACCCAATTGGTAAGGATCACCTTATTGGACCCTGTACAGTGTACCCTAGGTACCCAGGGCATAGGTGTACCCTAGGCCTCCCAGGGGCTGCAGCATGTATTATGCCACCCCTGGTCTGGCCTTCCAATCAGACACAACTGGCTGATCACTCAGCTGGGGCAAGGTCGTGTAATCACCCCTTGCTTAGATATAGTATACCTATATCTACCCTTATATATAGACACATGTGTACCTATCAGCCACTCCTATGCGAGGCCTTAACCATCCTGGAGGCAGAGTGCTTGGTAACATGTGAGATGGTGCTCTAGCATGAGCTGAGCTCGTCTGCAGCTTTCGGAACCATGTCCTTATAGCTGTTCTATGATATAGCCTACCATATACTCTTAAAGTGCCTTATAATCGTAAACGGTTATGGTAACTATGGTTTGGCTTTATCAAAACATGTCGTGTAAGGTGTCTAACACTTTGGAATAATACCCCCATACCATTTCTGGTGATGAGGATATTATTCCTCCCTTTTAGAGGGAGAGACATGTTAATATCCTACTTTGCTGTTTAACTCTCACCAAAGCCTCAGCATCACAAAATGGATGCTGCTGCCACAGACACGAGTCTGACCTCCTGCTGCTGGGAGCCCTCCCAGCCAGGGAGGCCTGGACAATAGGTTTCCTGCTTGGGGAGGTGCTAGCACCTCCCCAGACAGACTTTAGTGTATTGGGGCAGGGAGGGCTGAAAGGAATGAGACATGCCTGGGGCACACAAGGTGCTCCATGCATAGTCCAGTTCAAACCGGTGCTGGGGCACTCCAGCCCCAGCTCTGGCGCGAAACTGGACAAAGGAAAGGGGGTGTAGCCACTCCCCTTCCTGGTCCCACCCATAGGAGGGACCTTGCAGGTAGCCCAGCCCACTAGCCCAGTATATTAGTAGCTAGTTGGGCCCTGCTAAATTAGATTAACCTGAATCTGCAACTTGAACAGAAACTCTGGACCTTTGACAT
Organism: Triturus cristatus; assembly: GCF_964204655.1. Classification (NCBI taxonomy): domain Eukaryota; kingdom Metazoa; phylum Chordata; class Amphibia; order Caudata; family Salamandridae; genus Triturus; species Triturus cristatus. Next base: position 1,191,257,469 of record NC_140592.1, read on the forward strand.
TCGACCTCAGGAAGAAGACTGAGGAAATCTCCCTTGTGGCCAAGGAGTGACCACCCTGGGCAACCAGGCACCATCCAGCGACCGCTGCTTTCTTTGCGACTGAATCCAACGAGGGACGACTGCAGAGACTGACCAGCGCCGAGACTTCCAGACACCTCTGAACCAGATCCACATCTCCAGCGAAGCTGAGACCCGTGGAGGCAACGAGGGACGTTGGACCGGCGACTTGGGAAAAGTGGCTAGGAACTGACTAGCGCGACTTCTGAGGCTGTGCTTGGGGAATTGAGAAGCCCCACTCCCGAGCACCATCTGCAAAGAAGATCATCTCCCCACACTTCACGTGTTCTGCGTGGGGCCCTTCTGCACCTGTGTTGCTCGACGTGTTGTCCGGTTGCTGGCCCGTTGGCTAGTAGCCTCTGTGACGACGAACCTTTACTTTCAACTTGCTGGTCCGGCTCCTCCAGACTGGCACCCGCTCCTCTGTGAAAGAGAAGCACCCCAGACCTTCCTGGTCTGCACCAGAAGCAAGTCCTCCATCCTGCGTGGGTTCCGCTTGCCAAGGCTTGTTGAGTCCTGACTCGACTTCGACGCCGCCGACAGCAAGAGCCTTCGCGGGATAGCTCACCTCCTGGTCCTGGTCTCCTCGACGTCTCCTGGTACCCGTGGCTGCTGCGACAAGCTTCACCTCTTCACCTGCATCTTCACGACATCGCCTGGTTCCTTCCCGGCTCCTGGCTGGTGACCTAGACTCTGTCCCTTCTGCTTGCAGGTTCCTTCCTTCTTGATCCCCACCTTGGGATCCACCGGACACTCTTCACTGACTGCCTGTCAGCAACTTTCCTTCAGGCATCCATAGAAGTCCACGACGAAACCCGACGCAAGTTCACACCTATGCACCCGCAGCCCGTGGGCTAGGTAACTTGGGTACTTCGGTGCTCACAAGAGTATTGACTATCCTAGGGTCTAATTTCCGAGTCTCGACTTTCTAGCTATACCAGAAGTGACCTAAAACTGCTTATTTCTAACTGCTAGTGATTCTATCGACTTTTACGCATTACGCGTCAGTGTTTCCACTCTGCACCTGAATCCCGTGGGCCTCCCACTTCCTAACTGTTGGTAGTATAGTGTAGTCCCAGCGATTCCCTAGGCCTAGGCCTATCCTGTGTTCGTGACAGTGGTCCTTATACCTCATACTTAGTATATGGTTTGCGTGGCCCCTAGGGCCTACCTGTATTACTTACCTGTGTGACTTAATGTATGCTTAAATAAGACTGTGTTGTACTTACCTCGAATCTCATAAAGAGTGCTTGGGACGCTGTCCGCTTGCCAGAGGCGTCCAGGAGTTTAGACTCCTTATCTGGCGGTGGAGCCTCACCTGATGCCTGGGAATTGGCACGTTTCCTCGCATTGGAGACTACCAGGGAGTCTAGTGGTGTGGGGCCTCTAATGTAGGTTGGATCTGTTGGGGCGGCCTTATATTTCTTCTCAATGAGAGGGTTGATGACCCTTGCTCTAACAGGGTCTTTAAAGAACTCTGGTGCGTGCTTAATAACCCCCTTAAGCATGGGCAGAATTGAGGTGGACCTCTGTGCAGTGTCAAATGTATCTAAGAGGAAATCTTTCTCCACGGGGTCTGTGTGGAGATCAACCCCATGGTAGTATGCAGCCCTATGGAGCAGCTGGTTAAAGCCCATTGTGTCCTCTGGGGGGGAGGGTCTGGAAGGGTAACGATCGTCCTGCGGGACGTTAGGGACGTCTGGGATGTTGTAGTCGTCCCATGGGTCTGGGGAGCCTGTAGGAGTAGGGTCCCCTGTTGGTTGGTTGTCCGCTCCGTCCCCTGTGTCGTAGATAATATCATCATCCTCATCTGGAGATGGTGTGGGAGAATTATGGGGTGGGGGCGGAGGAGGAGGCGGAGGCGGAGGAGGTGGTGAAGGAATCCTCAAAGGGGAGGTGGCAAAGTCTCTCCTTTTTGGTAGTGGAGCTGGTGCAGGCTTGTCCAGTTGTCTTTTTCTGGTGCTAAGCGTCAAATGCCCAGTCTTTGGATCCTTTACGAGGGTTTTTTGGTAAGGATCGGGTCGAAACAGTTGATCTGTAGGGGACAGATCCTTCGGTGCCGATGGTGTCGGAGCCGTGGGTTTTTTAGGCGTCAATTCGGCACTGTTTCTTTGTTTGGAACTGTGGGGTTTAGAAATGTCTTTTGTCTTCCTCGGTTCAGAGGTGGGTTTCGGCTTCGAGGCTTGGGAGTCGAGGCTCTTCGGTTTCTTGCTCGGCTCCGAGGATGTTACCGGTGTCAGTTTTCGGCGCAGAGTGCTTCGGTGTCACGCTCGGCGCAGACAACGAAAGGGGTGTTTTCTTTTTCGGTGCCGGTGTGGACGAGTGTTTTTCGGCACAGAGGGTAGGGTGGCTCGAGCCCGAGCTGCCTGAAGGCTTGATGGGCTTCTTAACCGGGCCCAGAAGCGAGGTATGGGAAGCAGTCTCTCGGTGTATACCTAGGCGCAAAGGCGTGACCAAAGCCTTTTTTAATGGCGTGGAGGGGGGTTTGGGGTCGGGGTCGACGTCTGTACTCACGCCCCTCTGTGCCGGAGTGATGTCCTCGACGTCGGAGTCGTCAGCTTCGGAGGCGCTGACGAGGCCTTCTTTGGTGTGCTGTTGTTCCGGAACATCGACGCCTTCTTCGAAGATGTCGTCTGGGATCGAAGTTGACGAGTGAGCCATAGTTCTCCTTGCTCATCGGTCCCAAATCGTGTTCTTCGATCAGAAGGAGGCGCAAGCTGGACAGTCCCTTGCCTCGTGTTCTGGGGAGAGGCAGAGGCAGAGGTTGCACACCTCATGTAGATCGGTGTGGGGAAACTTCGACCCACATCGAGGACACTTTTTAAATGGCGTCCTTTCCATCAGCCAGGACAGGAGGCCCAGGTAGGCCCGAAGGCCTTCGTCGACGACCGGAATCGAAGACTTCGATTGTGGAGAGTCGCGTCAAGTGTGGAGAACGCGATTGAGACAATACCGTCGAACGGGGAAGGATTGCGCACCGAACGGGAAAGCTGGAACGGTTCCGAACTGGAGCGCGAAGAACACATCCGACCCCGATGGCGGAAGTAAACAATCTGAGGATGGAGCCGAAGCCCATGCGCAATATGATTCAAAGGAGGAGTCACATACCTCGTGACTTCCAAAGACTTTCCAAGAGAAAAACAACTGCAACATCCGGGCCCAACACCAGATGGCGATCTATGCACAGTGTGTAATCTGCAGCTCATATGCCTCGAACGTCGTCCAGCTAAACATTGATTCTGTCCTCATCAACAACCTTTTGTTCCTTAAAGCCATTTCTGACAAATGTGGGTTCCTACAGAAAGCCAGGGTTGTGGCTGTTGGCTTCCCAACAAATCCTCAATAGGTACCATTAAAGCAGCATGAATGGACTTCATCTAGAGATCTTAAGCGACCAGAGAAAAGATTGCAAGGGAATTTAATTGCTGATTTCTTGCCATTGAAGAGATGGCTTCTCAGCAGTTTTTATATCCTGTCTGGAGAAAGAATATTTTCAGATGAGTTCCTATCATTCAACACTGATGTACATCTAGCATACGATGCATAGCTATGGCCTGTGGCTTAAACTAGATCCTTAACGGTAGGTGGCAATTAAGAAACATGGATTGGTGGCCAGAAGACACAAACATTCATTCAAACAACAAAGTCACCTCACTGACAATCTGCAGAACAGCAACATAGAGAGTCTTGGGAAGGGCTGGTAGATTGGGTTCGTTGTCCAACGGTACTAGCAATACATTGCTGCTGTCTAAAATCATTTGTGAACTTTTATGTGCTCCCCCTCTTTTCAGTGATTTCCATGAAGTAGTATAGGTCAGGCTCTCACATCAATGACTGTAGAATATACAGTGTTCATGCACTGCTAAAGGTGCCAACTTCATTGAGGGTACAGATGCTATAACCTCAATGAAGAAGATGGTACACAGGTGGAGTCACTCTATGTTCCCAAGCGGACTATCAGACAAAAGATGAGTACCTTGTCATAAGCAGAGCAAATGACAGCAAGGTCTTTATGAGATGCAATAAGCACAATAGGATGAAAATAGCATGAAAAGATCAAAGGAAGGAATATGTTACTTACCCTCTAAGCATCTATTCGTAGCCTGTAGACCTACAGATTCACATTCTATGTATACTGCAAGTTGTTTTTACTCAAAGAAGTTTTTTGACCGGCGTTGTTTCTCCTCCCCATCGAGGTACTGCGCTAGTACTCCTTTGTTAGAGGTTTTTTTTTCCCTTGCCATATACAAGTGCGGATATAGTCCGCTAAGTTAGCTTTTGCCGTTGCCCATGCTGTATTTGTGTGTATTCTTCTCACCATCTAACACCTGCCGGGAGACGAGAGGGTGCATGTGAATCTGCAGCACTACACGCTACGAATAGATGCTTTCAGGGTATTTAAATAATAAAAAATTCTCAGTTTCTTGTTCTCGAACAGTTTGGGCAGCTGCAAAACCAACCACTCGTGGTCAATTAATGAGAGATGCCGCTACGGCCAATAAAACAGGATCCTTACGTTGTATTGAACTTGAGGCTCAAATTACTTCTCTCACTCGTCTATACACATCCTGCCCTACTGTACCTAACCGCAAAAGTCTGGAATTAGCTAAAATGGACCTTTACAACTTATATACTTCCAAAGCAGAATATGCCCTTCAACGTCTAAAAGGGAGATATTATGAACAAGGCGAGAAAGCTGGACGACTACTTGCGGCACTCGAACAACGAGAAGCTTCTATAGCTATACCAGCAATTCGCACAGAATCGGGTGAAATTCTCACTAAGCCACAGGAAATAATTAACACTTTTGCATCCTTTTATAAAAAACTATATACTCCTGAAAATTCAACAACCATAGATCAAATAACTACATATCTCACTAATATTGATCTCCAATGTGTCGTAGATGATGACAGGCAGTTACTTAGTGGTGATATCACCAAGGAAGTGATAGCTGCAGTTATTTCCAAATTACCTTATCATAAATCCCCAGGTGAACACGGATTCCCTGCGGAATACTATAAATGATCTGGGGAAGAAGCAATTGACACTCTTTATTCTGCTTTCCCCGAAGCTGTCCAGTCTGCTTCTCTTGGACCTATTTCTAATAGGGCATTAATTGCAGTTATCCCCAAGCCGGGCAAAGATCCACTCGACTGCGGTCGTTATCGCCCTATTTCGCTAATAAACGGAGATGTTAAAATTCTTGCAAGCATTCTTGCAGCGAGACTTCGAAAAGTCATTCCCTCCCTAATACATCATTCACAGGTTGACTTTGTCCCAGGCCATTCATCCAGAAATCCTCTTCGAACATTAGCTCATACCTTATGGACCGTAAGGGTATTGAAGGAAGACTCAACCGCTTTCTCTGGACACAGAGAAAGCGTTTGACCGCATTAATTTGGTTTATCTGTTTGCCACTATGCTACATCTTGGTTTAGGAGAACGGTTTATTTCAATGGTTTGTTTGCTTTATGATAACCCCGCAGCCCAGGTTAATTGTGAAGGTTTTCTCTCTGATCCCTTTTCAATCCAAAGGGGCACCCATCAAGGCTGCCCCTTATCCCCCCTTTTATTCGATGGAACCTCTTGCCTCTCTCATTCGTCACTCGCCCCAGATTCAGGGTATACCTTTAGTGGGAGGAATATAATTATACTTGTACGCTGATGATATCCTACTCACTCTTCGAGGTCTCTCATTATTATTAAAGAGTTTTTAGTCATTTCTGGGTATAAAGTGTATTGGAACAAAAGTGAAGCTCTCCCACTCTCTTCTTGTACCACAAAAGCTTCAATAGATGGATACCCATTTTATTGTAAATCATCTCAATTAGAATACCTCGGAATTTTAATTAATTGTGGTTTAGAGGGAATGGTTTCAGACAACATCACACCTCTTATAACGCAAATGGAAACTGATTTTGCCAAGTGATCGCTTTTGAGTTTCTCCATGTGGGGAAGAATACAGGCGGTAAGAATGGTCACCTTACCTCGCTTTACTTATGTCCTGGGAATGCTTCAGATTACAATACCTTTAACCACACTTAGCCGTATAGAACCTCGCATACGGTCCTTTATTTGGGGAACTATGCGTCCTCGCTTATCTGCAGCTAAATTAATGGCTCATCGCAGGGTGGGTTAAGCTTACCATCATTAGAGCATTACTCCTTGGCCTTCTATCTTTCACAGTAGGCGTATTTACTCCCAGAAACAACTGACTCTCCTCAAAGGGTCATAACAGAGCACTCGTTACTTGACAGTGAAGATGGTTTTAGTTTTTTATACAGTACCCGTAAACCTCAATCCTCTCCCACACACCCTGTGCTCCATGCCACATATCCAGCATGGCAACTGGCGCATCGTTTACTAGGGATTACCCATCGTTTGCATTCTAAAGCTCCAATTTGGAAGAATGGAAGTATTCTTTTCAATGGTCGTGAACTCTCCTGGAGTGATTGGAGCTCAAGAGGAATCCTTACATTAGATCAGAATATAGCAGATGGTGAATTGAAATTCTTTGATCTTCTTTGTGAAGAATTTGATCTCCCTTCCCCTCAGGCTTCAAGATATTTACAACTTCAAAATTGTTTAAAGAAATGACTTGGTTCTTCCCCTTGGACACTAGACACATCGCCGATATTGCATTTTCTTCATACTAGGGGTCGACTTAAGGGTGTTATGTCGGGTCTATATTGCATTTTATTTAGTCATCTATACTCACAACCACTTCTTAATGCTCTTCGCAACAAAGGACAGGAGCGCTTACATATTACTATGGAGGAAGATACTTGGCCAGATATATTGGAAGCTCTGGATAAGGGTACTCGTGAGGCACATCTGAAGTTTTGTCTTTTTAAGACCTTGCATGAATGGTACTGGACACAATCAAAGTTGCAACGAGCAGGATTATCATCTCAGTCTAAGTGTTGGAGATGTTCTGCCCGTAATTGTGACCTTCTGCATATAATCTGTGAATGTCCCTTTATACAACCCTTCTGGTCCCAAATAGGAGACACACTAATGAAAACTATTCCTCTCACACTTCCCCTTACAACTGCCACAATCTTACTTCATAATCTTAGTAGTACTCATACTATTTCACGTCCTCAGACTCAACTTTTACATACTGCGCTTTCTACTGCCAAAATCTGTATCTTAAGACTATGGCAATCACCTCACCCTCCCTCCAAGCAGGATTGGATGGTCGCAATAATTCAGATGGCATCATATGAACGTGTAATATATAAGTTAGAAGATCATGAAGAAATATTTCAACAAGTTTGGACCCCTTTCTTCGAGATTACTGAATCTTCTCATTTTACGGTCTTCCTTTCTTTTCTTTTCCTAAGTAAGGGGATGATCTAGTTTTTCTATTTTCCCTTCTTTCTTTTCTCATCTTACTATTTATTCATTCTTCCGTTCTTAGACTCAGCTTCTCGCTCATCAACTTCCCCAATTATCTATCTTTGTTATTTATTTATCTAATTATCTATACATTCACTTATTTATTCATCTATTTATTAATTAATTTTTTACTATCTTTTATCATTCTAAAACACATCATAACATATTTATATTTGTATTAACGTAATAGTCCTAATTACACATATTCCCTTCTCTCATATTTTACTCTATTCAATTTTTCTCATGATAGTAATCAATCAGAGTCAGAATTTTCTAGTATAATATGCACAATTCGCTTATTTCCATTTTTAGCTTTCGGCTATTTGCCCCATCCCCATTTCTTATTTATAATTCTCCTTCTTTCTCTACTTTTACTTTTCATAATGTATGTAATTTGTATATTTTGCTAGACCAATATTGATCTGTTATGTTGTATTATATATTTCTTTAACTTGTATACCTTTTAATTCTCTTTTTATTTATTTTTTTATTTCAGCTTGATAACATAGAAAAGCAAGTAATTAATCAATCATGGCAATCAATACAGAAAATGAATACATTGTGTAATTTTAGCAAAAAAGTCAAAAATAGAGTAAGCGAGAACACAAGGTTGGGTAAATCAGACACAGCGGAGGATACCATGAGAAGGGGAGAAGACAAAAAGAGAGGGGGGGGGGGGGGGAAGTGCTCTCCAATTCAGAAAGGTTGGAGGTACCGAGTTAATCCAATCGGAGGTTCTGCACAAACGAATTAGGGACATTGCAATACAGAGAAAAGCAGACTCGCAAAAGGGTCTGTCAAAACATAAGTCAGTTTCACACCCCGTTATTACTAACTCAGAAGAAAATGCCACCTGAATGTTAAGGGAGCTATTAATAAACAATTGGACATCTTGAAGAAATGCATATAGTTTAACACAAGAAAAAAACATGTGTACATCATTGGCTGCCGACAGGCCACATCTTGAACAACCCTGAACACCACTGGCTCCCCATTTTGAAATTTTGGCGGGGGAAAAATACAAATCGAACAAAGCCATGTAGCTTTGGGAACGTAAGCTCCCGGAGATTAACACAGCATTAGAAAGATCAAATGCATGAATAATATCTATACCAACCTTACCGAACTTGACTTCTAATTTCGCATTCTGAGAAGAGAGATCGTCGGGAAGACCTGACAATAAATTTTGGTAGAGGGCCCCTATTCGAGCCTTCCTTAAAATCAGATCCATAAGTGTATTTTTAGTAAGTGCGGTAGGGGTATTATAGAGAAGATGGCCTGTATAGCTGCGTATCTGCAAATACTTTAAGAATTCATGTGAGTCCAATCCATACTTGTCTTTTAAAAATGCAAAAGAGGCCAAATTGCCCTCATAAAGTAAGTCCCCCAATGTAAAAATACCTTGGGATCTCCACCGAATTGTAACAGAATCTTGCAAAATGGAGTGTAATAGCCTAGCGGCAGCCAAAGGTGTGTGAAAGATAATTTTGGGGATTAACCATTTCCGACGCACCTTCCTCCAGACTGAGTGCATAGCTGAAATAACCTTAAACTTAGTTTTTTTGTAGTAACTGGGTTCAAGGACCGACAGAAGAGACTTCTTAGCCTCTTCTCCTAAGCGGATCTCAAAGATAGAGGGACTACAGGATGGTGGGAGTGAAGCTCGTGAGCCAAAAAGTGGGAAAGCCAGATGTTGAAGTAAAGCGCCCAATTATATAACCGCAGACTAGGGACTGACCACCCACCCCTGTCTAATGGTAAATGCATCCATTTAGCAGCCCTACGGGGAAAACTATAATTCCACAAAAACCTATTACAGCATCTTTCTGCACTGATAAGACTAGATTGGGCAAATTCCAGGGGGATAGTCCTAAAAATATACAAAAACTTTGGCAAAATCAACATCTTTACTACATTCCTCCTACCGAATAAAGAAAGATGTAGATTATCCAGCCTGCGCAGAGTAGAGTTGCAATATCTATAATAGGTAAGATATTCATTTCAGGTAACTGCTCTACTGCAGCCGAAATTATAACCCCCAAATACATTGTGCTTTGCACGACTGGTGGCTCCGATGGTCCCATAGCGGACGATTGAATAATCTGGGTTTTCTGAACATTAAGTTTATACCCTGAAAGTCGACCAAAATATTGCGCCACCTTCTTGATGGCCAAAAATGAAGATGACACATTGCTGGTTAAAACAATGTCATCGGCGTATGCCAAAGCTTTAAAGTCGACCGCATTAATCTTAACAGGCAAAATATTACTAGAAAACTCTATTTTATTTATAAAAGGATCGCTATAAAGAGCAAATAACAGGGGCGAGCAGGGACAACCCTGTCTTGTGCCCCTTTTAATATCAAACGGCCTTGAGAGCAACCCTGAAATTGACAAAGTTGCTTGAGGGGCGATATAGAGTGATCGTAAAGCATGTATAAAATTAGGAGAGAACCCCTTCCACTGGAGAACCTTCCACAGAAAACCCCAGGCAAGCCTGTGGAACGCCTTTTCGGCGTCCAACAGGATTGCTCCGAGGGGAGATCGCGTGGCTTGAGCCCAATCCAGAAGAGCTATAACAAGGCGGACCATCCCTTCCGGGGATAAATCCGAGTTGCCGGATAGAAACTAGTGGGGATATCACCGATGCTAGTCTAGCCGCCAGGATCTTTGAGAAGATTTTGCTGTCCGTATTAATCAATGAGATCGGACGAAACGAGGCGGGATCCAGCTCGGGTTTGCCTTTTTTTTTTTTTTTAAACAGAATGATAGTTGTAAAGAGCCAAGAGTCTGGAATCCTACCAAGCTGGGCGTCTCTAAGGGTCATTAAAAGGTCCTCCTGAATCTCCGACCGGAATGTGCTGTAAAATTCCAAAGGGAAAGAATCAGGACCAGCTGCCTTGCCGCTGGCCAATGAATTTAATGTGGTTTCTACTTCATCCCATACAATGGGTGCGGCGAGAACTGTATTTTGATGATCCGAAATTTTTACTGTATTGAGTTCATCAATAAAAGCACTGAATTCGAAATCTACAGTGGGGATTCTTACAGCACCCGTTGTAGTGCAATTAATAATCAAAAGATTATGGTCCGACATAATTCTGGGGAAAATAGCAATTGATGAAGTATCTGCCAGTTGATCTGATACAAAGAAATAATCCAAACGAACCATTTTCTTATGGGGAGCAGAAAAGTATGTAGAGCCATCTATATCTTTACAATAACGAAACCATAAATCAATCATAAAATGTTCTTGCACAAGAGCTTGCAAAGCTCTATAAACTCTAGGCTTTTGGCCCACGTAAGTCTGCCCTCCAACTATGTTGAAATTGGCTGATAAATTAATGTTAAAGTCCCCACAGAGACAGATAGGCTGGGGCCATAAAGCCAATTCAACATTTAAGAAATCTTAAAGTACAGGGTCGTCCAGATTTGAGCTATACACGGTGCAGACTGTCAGGGTTGAGCCATTAATCAAGAGCTCCGCGATTGCCCAGCTCCCCCCGGTATCTTGGCTGGATCTTAAGCATGAGCCTACCCCACGTTTCATTAAAATAGCCACCCCCCCCTTATCATAGAGGTCTGGTGAGAACACACTATTAGGTCAAACCCAGGAATTTTAAGACATTCTCTATTGTTCCAACGAACGTGAGTTTCCTGCAGACAGAGTACCTCTAAATGGAGAGCTTGGATAACCCGTACAAATAAGGCTCGCTTTTTCCCATTATTGAGACCGCAGACATTCCAGGAAGCAATAGAAATTTTACCCGATGCCATTGAGGATTTTAAGAATAAACATCACAATTATAATAATTATAATACTTCTCTGATTTAATCCATGATTACCATGATAGAAAGAATCTGTTTCAAGCTTATTTTTTTAATGCGCCCCAGCCCCACCCACCCAACCCCCCAAGCAAGGCAGGGATCGAAATCCCAGTGATGGAGAAGCTGGTATGAGCAAGGATCCCCCCCAAGAGTCGCTGCCAATTCCAAAGAAATTTTTTTTTTCTTTCCAAAATAGAAAACTGTAATGAAATACACCTCTCAAGAGAACCTTAGCCCGTCTAATAGCTAAAGAGAAAAGGAAAAAAGGTATATCGTTATGAACTTAAAGTTACATACAATTACATTTTACATTTATTGCAATATGTACAGAAATGCTTTTGCTTGGATTTCAGACTCAAAAAATCTAGTCTGGCCTTGGTGGGTAATTTTAAGTTTAGATGGAAAAAGCAAAAAGACTTGAGCCCCCTTAGACTGAAAAGGGGCAATCAGCTGGAGAAGCTGCCACCTCCGCTCTACAGTGACTGGACAAAAGTCGGGTCTAACAAAAAACTGACAGCCTTTTCCAAACCTTTGCCTATCAGGCCTGGCTAGATCATAGATCCTTTCTCTAGCTAAAAAATTATGTAGGCAGATTAAAATGGCAGGAGGTCTGTTGTCTGTCTGGCCCAAACGGTGCTTTGGTTTAAAGGGGAAACGGTGGGCACATTGGATCTCCAACCGCCAGTCCCATTCCTTCACCTCTGGAAATGCTTCTGTGAATAAGTCGATGACAAACTGACGGGTGTCCGAACCTTCCGTGCCCTCAGGAACCCCAAGAATTCTTACCTTTTAATTCTCAATAAAGAATTATAACACAAAAAAAAAAAAGGATGGAGCCAGTCACTGGGAGATATTGAATTGTGTATTCTGTGTGCGAAAGTGTTTCCACTAGGGAGTCAGTTGGCTCCTCTGTAGTGTGCATGGGGGGCTTGTGGTACTCTGCTGCTTTTTGGATGACGTGGTATGAGGATGTCATCTGGAGGTGATGCTTTTGAAGGGACTGGCAGCTCCATATCTGGGTCAGGCAGACCACATCATTATCATCCCAAGGGTCTCCCCTTCTTCCTCCTCGTGTGGAGAGGGTATTAGTGTTTGTGGTGACTCTGGGGGCCTGAAAGACATTGGACTTGTGCCCTGTGTTCCTGTGACACTTTTGTTTGGTGGAGGCAGTGGTGAGGATTGATCCTGAGCCTGCCTCTTGGCATTTCCTTTACGCTTTTCCTGTATAAATTGTTGCAGTCCCTAAGAGACAATGCCTTGTTCTTCACCTGATCTCTGGGTATGAGTCTTTTGTTTTTTTGGAGCCAGTGGTGTATCCTCAGAAACTTTGTGTGGCCTGGAAACCCCAAGGTTGAGACTTTTCTTCTGGTTAGTAGATTGCAAGTGTTATTTTTCAGTCCTTGGAACTGAGGTCTGCTTTGATTCTGATGCGCTCGAGTCTGATTGTTTCTTCAGATCGGATGACTTTCTGGGGGTCACACCCCGATTGGCATCCTACGGTGCCGATGTGTTTTCCGTTGCCGACATAGACTTATGCTTCGGTAATAGTGAAGTGCCGGAACCGTCCCCGTGCTGTGGTCTGTAAGCTAAATTGGGATCGAGAACATTCTCGTCCCTTCTCGGCTGTGAGGCGTTCTCATGGTGTAGGCCTGAGCTCAAGGACTGTGATGCACCATGGCGTAGAGGGGATGGTGGAGGGGAGTGTAAGATTTTCTTTACACGGGGGTCGACTGTACTTCGAGTATGCAGCGCTGTCTTGGCCCTCAGCCCAGAATCAGAGATGTCTCTCTGCGATGTGGGCCCCTCTTCGTGCACCAGAGCGTGTTCTTCCCGAGAGGATGAATCAGAAGCGACTTAGTAGGGGCTGGCGATGACAACTCCATCTCCTACAGGAGATGTGCTTTGCTTTCCACGTCTCTGTCATGCAAGAACTCTGCCTTGGCTGCCCTTTCCCCAGTGTGTGCCAGGCATCGATCCCTAAGGGCCCAAAGAGTCTTCTTGTATTTGAATAATGTGCAAGCTGCGCCCTCGTCCTCTTTATGTTCCGGAAAGAGACATAAATTACACGCCTCATGTGTATCAGAGTGTGCGCACATGGCTCTTTTTTCATCTCCATCACCTAGAGACAGTCATTCTCGAAGGGTGTGTGTGTGTACTGGGTGCCGGGTAATGAGTCCCCGGCTCCTAGAATCCTTGAGTGTCGTCTTCTGGATCTCCGGTCGCATTCTTCTTGATTGTAGGCCACGTGGGTCGTATGCTCCAGAGATCCAACGCAGTTCGTCTGGGTCCGATGGCGGAAAAATACTTTCTAACAAATGAGCTGCTGTACATGCGCAATACCTCGAGGGGGAGGAGAACCTACGCCGATCATAAAACTTCCTTGAGGAAAAACAACTTGCAGAGTCCGGGCCAAACACCAGATGGCAGGAGTATACATAGCATGCATAGCTGCAGCCAACCCATGCTACGAATACTAAGCTATCTAAAGAAAGAAAGGATTCAATACAGCAAATGAAAATGCATACACGGGACGGAGACATCTGAGCATGCAATAGGTAGACATTTAAATAGTTAATGCATAACATACAAAAGGAGCTAGCTTGTTTGAGTGGAGGTAGGGTGGCTTGAAGGCTTCTACAACAAGTGGTCTTGAGAAGACATGGAAGGAAGGACGTTGGTCATATGTGGTGCTTAGAGTGAAGTGGTGGGGATGCAATCAGTAACAACTTGTAATGACAAAAGAGAGATGTAGTACGAAAGGAAATAATGAGCTCTTTAGGTCGACTATAACAAGTATGGAACTAGGGACACTAAAGTGACCCGTTTGCCCTGTCTACTGGTGTCAAGATCAATTCACCTATGCAAGACACCTGTAAGGGAGAAAGAACATTATTCCATGTCTAACCGAAAACTGAAATGTAACTGAGCTGCCCCCTTGGTGGATTTCTACATACCTGAGATGTCCCACAGCCTTGGTTCGCACGAGAGAAAGGAGGATATAGTCGTTTTGCTGTCCCTGAAATCTGTCAACAGTAGTTACCTAAGAGGAAAAGAAGCATACTACATAATTATGAGGCATATGAAAACACATTGGGGACTTTGTGTTACTGAAAGTCTGGCTGAGGTTTTTTCAGTTCCAATGGTTCCATTGAAGAATGATTTAAGTACTAACCAGTTTTCACAACACCCTAAACAATAGCTTATCCCTCTTAATGGGTAAGCAAAAACAACATCAGGTTGAAGCATGTTGTGTATGCTGACAAGTGGTTTCCATACAGATGATAGATATATAGTTAACCTTGAATAATAAACATGTGATCAACACGAATTCACACAAGCATCTTTTCACTTGCTTGTATAAGTGCTAACTGTAAAGCCACATGATATACAAAGGAATCATCTTCCAAACTCTCTCGCAACAGAACAGTTAAGGTTGGATGCCAGTATATAGCACACAAGGCAATTTCTGCACTGCCTACAAGCAAGTCATGCTGCCTGACAACAGTTAATATATGTACAGGAATACATTGAGAGACAGAATTAAACAAGTATATCCAACATTAAAAGGAACAAGAAGAGTGAAGGGAAGACAGCCTGCCTCAGACGTGGGAAGGTATAGATTATATTCTTACTTTATTTGGTCGCCCTATTACAGGGTTGTTTCCACAGCGCTGGTTGATCACATCGCGGATAAGATGCTTCTGCCCATTGTAGGTGGTCAGAATGCTGATCCTCTCTGCAGGGTAACCCAAGAGACGCATGTACATGAACAGAGCCACAGCATACTCGGCCTCACCCAGATTCTGCCAAAAAGAGAAGAAATGATCGCAATGCATCCTTGAAATACTGGTAACATTGTAAACTCCTCAGTCACATTCATGAAACGAGGTATGACCTTCGACTGAGAGCTAACATTTCTCCACTTTTACAAAGGAGGAATGACATTGGCCTGCTAGATCCCTGCCGAAGCTAAGAAAGGTTATCATGTAGCTGCTTTAGAACGCATTATTACATAGTGATTAGTGTGGTGCATTACGTGGGTGGAAAACGAACTCCTGTATATTAGCAGCTACGGTTCAAATGGAGCTAATTACCCATCTACGTTTATGTGAGAGTTAATAAATTAAGTATAGGACGGAGTTAGTATTGAGACCGGAGAATAAATATTTGAGTTCAGGTCGGATTACAGTGTGTAATGTGTCCGACATTGGTTTTCCCTTCATTAAGCAACTTTTAGAAAACGTTTTATCAGGAGCATTACAGGGTTAAAGATGGCAACATAATCAACCAATTAAAAGTCAAATGTGGCAGGAAAACAGTACAATAGAAATACAGAATACTGTATGCCGCAAATCAGACTCAATATACATTAAAAAAAAACTGCAAAAGTAAGTTCGACAAATGTAACCTGTAGCATTTTACAGGGTGACACAAGGCGAAGAGGTACAATAGTGGAAAAATATAAACAACCAAACTCTCAACACAGGCAGTAAGGTTTGTTCGATTATAGGTCCTATGTCCTTGGCAATAATCAACTAAGGAGGAGGGCAGATATGCAAAATGTAATTCGGTCTTTTGATAGAAGTTAAGAAGTAAGTTCCGTCTTCTCAAAATGACACATTCTACCCTTAACCGTTATTACCAATTTTCCACAGCATAGAGATGCCAGAATTTACCAACCATACACCCGACTCGGTAGATCCTGAGTCCTTCACTTAAGAGAAACTGACAGCCTGGCATCCTGTAGCAGCCAAGACATCAACCTACTACAGAAAATTGAACTCCTTGTTCAATTTTAATTGACAATTTCCCTATGTACCACCAGGTACAGATACGTTTTTTGTTATGTCATAAATCTGCAAACGTTTTGCCCACCTGAACAATTTTCTTAAAAAAATCTTTTTATTAACATTTGCAAAATCAGTTCGTTACAGATTTCAATTAAACAACAGATATATTGTCCATTTCTGGTGTGAAACGGGGGTATGGGTGAAGGAAGAAAGAGGGGGGTAAGGGTGAGGGAAGAAAGGGGGGATAGACGGGCTCAAGGGAACACCCTAACAGTTTATTATGGAGATCATACTCATTCTATAATGTTTTGAGTCAGAGAGCTTTTGTATTATTGCATATTGAATTTATACCAGACAGAAAGAAAATATTGCCTAGTCTATCCTAAAATAAGAGGATATTAGTAAACGCAATATCTGTTCCAAAAGCTTCTGAGTATGTCGAATGGTGTGCCAATAGTTAAGGCGTAAAGGTAACCTGTAGAGGGCTTGATTTGGTAGACTAACTTACCTGTTGCCTGTTTACTTTCCTACCAAGCACGAAGGGATCTATGCACTTTAATCATCACGTTTTCTTAGAAAGGACAGAGTTGTGAAGGCAGAAGTCTATGTTCCCCAGGGAAATATCTCTCTTAGGAATAATGTTAAAGGGGAGTGCCTCTAATCAGACCGCACAAAGCAGTGTACTGTTTCTAACCCTCAGGCAGCCCAGTGCAAAAGTTGAATGAAAGGAGTCAGGGAGATCAGGGCATGCAACTATGGTGCAAGATGCAAGCTTTTGCTCATGCAGAAGAGCAAAGATGTCTAATTTGATTGTGGGTTCCTCTGTCAGTGGAGACTTAATAAAAGTGGGTGGGGAGAATATGAAAGTGCCAGAGAGCAGATAATGTCTATTTCCAGTGGAGCCACCACATCTGCACTTCCATGCAGAGTTATCCCCAGCAGTCACAACACAGCCCCAGTATTTACGAATCATTTGAGTTGCCTTGTGGTGGCCTCATAAGTCAGTAAATGCTAATCAGCCAGCGGGCTTGATCAATTTGAACCCGGATAGTTTTAGCCATGCTTTTATTTTACAAATAAAGGTAAAAGTTGGCAATGCCATGCAGAGCATGTAGTGAAACATGTCTGTGTGCTCTCAGTAACTACCTAGCTCTTTACAGCTAACCAGATCGACCCTGAGCTTGTTCCAGCAGCTCTTCTGACATTAGTGTCTGGTGAGGTGAAAAAGGAACAGTGCCCGCTACTAAACAGCGCAAAAGAGACTGAAAGCGAGTCCTCGAGGATAAAGAGGTGACATTATAGCAATTATAATCAGAATCTCTGCCAAAAGGATAATGGAGGATATGGTTTCTTCCTTGAGGCAAGGGCAAAGTGTCAGAGCACTATGCGTTACGGAAAGGCTGCGGCATGGTGGGATCAGTGTATGGGCTCGATCTCAGTTGAAGTACAGTCAGCTTGGAGTCAGAAAGCACAATTGTTTGAACTATGTAGATGTAGCACAGCGTCAGCATCTGTCAATGCTCAGGAGTCTGCGTGGGTTGTGGCACCATCACTGATGTCAGCAACAAAGCTGATGCAGGGATGTAAATGCTGGAGTCCCAGTCAGAACACCTTGCAGTTACTTGAGGCCCGAAGGCGCTCCAGAGGGAGCCGGTAGCATGAGAAAGACGCAGCATTGCCTCACAAAACTCTTTGATTTGCAGAGGTGTTGCCAGAGGACCAGGAAACTCCTGTTGTTTAAAGACGAGAGTCTGAATATCCTACAAAGGAGATCGAATTAGAGAGTGAGACCAAGAGACATGTGTAGGCTCTCATACCTTCTCAGGAGATTAAGAGAAGTGTGAAGTGGACGAGTCCCGCTTGGACTTCTTGTGCTTCTTTTTTTGACCTACCTAAATGCTTCGACCGCGATGAAGGTCTGCTGCTGGACCGGGACTTTCCCTTCAACTCAAACCAGTCACGCCGTGGAGTTTTTCCATGTTTGGCAACATACAACTTCGGCTCACTGTCCCAGATTGCTTTTGGATTCATCAAGGTGTAGTCACTACAGGCCGAGGAGTCGTGGTTTGGTCCCTAGCACGAAAGACAAATCTGGTGGATCCGTCACAGACATTTTTTTTTAACAGCTCCTACAAAGCTTCAACCCTGTAGAATTATTGGGTGACATTATCCCTTGCACACTGGTATGTTAATATGTATGGATTTAGCAAGGAACTGGCGACAGCGCGTATAGGGGATACCTATACGAGTCATCACATTTGACTACCAGAGCGGAGTGGCATGCACACAGAGCTGCGCAACGCCAGCTACCAGCATGTAAGGGTACCCTTGAAGATTTTCCGGATCCAATCTGACGCCTGGGGAATATTCAATTGGTAAGAAATCTGTGGTTAAAAGTATCCATCAGAACAGCCATGAGCAGGATTGTGACCCCTATCCATCTTTCTAATTACCAGCAGAGAAGAACAGGGGTTTGACCATGTGGCCATTAAGGTATTGGGCGAGCCTTGTTAAAAGGGAACAAGGGCTCAGAAGTAGCTGTCCCAGGCATAAAAATATCTGTGAGGACCTTTGTTTTGGTCTCATCTGAGGGAAGCTGAAAATTCAGAGCCTCAGCTGCCCTCTGGATCACAGCTCCAAAGAAGGCGCTTTAATTCACTGGAGGGCCAAGTGGAGTGTCAAGCCCTCCATCAGTAGAGGTCTCAAAGTCACTGGCCTCTTGTAAATCCATGTAACAGGCATCATTTGTGTAGAGGGAGAACACAATCATCCTCATCATTATATACACCGTGGGTTGTTCCTTGATCTAAATCAGAACCAAAAAGATAATGGATCCTCTGCTGGCAAGTACGCTCTTGGAAAAGCATCGGGTCATAGTCTGGGTGCATGAAGACCGGTGGAGTTTGGTAATCTCTTTCGCAACATCGGTCGAGATTGAGCCAAAGCTAATTTGGTGTCTGACATCGGTATCAATACCAGTTCCTCTTCCAGCACCAGTGGCATTGGCCCTGGCATTGACGTGGAAGGGACCAGTGCAGGTCCTGGAGCCAGGGTGGCAGCCTGTACTGGTGTTGGTACGGGGTCCAAAACGCATCACAAGAGGTCAGACGGTGCGGAGGATGGATCCGTGGTGATAAACTGATGAAGGGCCCCTGCTGGTACCTTGAGGACTAAATGTGCAACAAAGGGAACCGGAAGTACGGCAAGAATCTGCACCATGGGTTATATGATGGCTGCAATTTGCTTTGTTGTCAATGGCCGGGGAAACTCAGGGTGCACCAGAATCAACTGAGGGACTGGCTCCAAGAACAGAGACCCCAAAGGTGAATGACTCACATCAGGTCAGCCTTGCGCCTTCTCTTTAGATTCAGAGTGAGTGGACTTTGATTTATAAGGGAGTAGTTCGAGTTAGAGCTTATGATTTTTCCTCCATCACCACCGCATTCATGACCGCAGACCTAAGATCAGATCACGATAAAGACCTTTTAGACCTCCTACTGACTGCGGCAGTGAAAATGGTTCTAGCCAATTGGAAAGACACAAGCAAGACCTCATACAAAGGCTGGTTCAACTGGATCACGCACCTTAGAGGGGCGGACAACATTGCACTACAGAACTCACCCTGGAGACCAGCATAGAGAGGAATGTGTAAATCACTTGACACGTACCTGATTTTTACCCACCCCCATGAAAACAACTCCCTCCGGGGATACTAAGGTAAAGGCAACTGAGCGCAACTGCCATGGCCCCTCAGGGCAGTAGGTGTTCCAACAGGTAACCCTATCCCTCCACAAGCAAGCTAGCCACATGTCAAAAGACTTATAACCACAGAGCCTGTCTTCTTGCTCTTTCCTCAACCCTTTCTCTCCTGCCTTTCTTTTCTTTCATTTTTTTTTTCTTGTTCTTAGCAGAATACGTCATGTGGGGTTAGCTAAATATATGTGTCAAAGTACCTCAAAACGAGACTGTAAAAACGCGATTGGCTAACCCTGTAAGAGAAATGCACATGTCTTTGCTTATAAAAAATTTAATAAAATACTTTGAAATAAAAAATAAATTAAAAAAAGAGCTTGACCTCCTGGGGGAACGTGATGGGGAGCGGCACAGAGTCTGTGCCTTCCATTTCGAGTGGGAGGACAGCATGCGCGAACAGCACAAGTACTTCTTGTGTTCATAGACCTACAGCTTCACTTCAAGGTCCCCGATCACCTTCTTGCGCATAAGGGCACTTTTGTGCCACGACAACAAGTCGATACTTAAGCCAACACACAAACCTCATCTGGGTCTATGACTGACATTGGTTTTCTGCAGTTGCAGCATTGTCTGAAACCGGTCGTTTTAAACAATGCTGTTGTAGCTAGAACACTAATTTGTTTTTAGCAGTCATTAGAAGACCAATGAAATTGGGAGCAGAGCTTCGGATCAGTGTTTGAAGGTGCAGAGAGAAATGAACAGCAATGCTGATGGAAAATTTTACGGATACAGTTTGGTGCCTAGGGATTATTTTAAAGTGATGAATCTCCAGTTAGAAGTATCCATTAGAATTTCCACACTATGAAGGTAAATGTCCTAATATAAGATGAGCTGTTGTCCATCAGTTAGGTAAAGCAATTAGAAGTGTATATACCCTAATCAGAGTAATTTCTAAAATATTACATCTTGGATTACAATAAATCTGGCCTCGGGATCAGCATAAAGTTTGCCTATTGCAGGTGTTTCCTAACTCTTATCGGAGAAGCCCCTCTTCTGTTGCTTCTTAAATGAAGCTAGGTGAATCAAAAACCTGCCTCAATGTGCCCAGAGGAATCTTATACATTTCAAATGTAATAAAATATGTTTATTGGACCATCAGGGCAGGCAATATTTGGTATTCCAACAAAGGTCCTTGGTTGACAAGACCTGTCAACTCCAAAATGTATTCTCCTCAACATCTTTGAAGATGTGGAAGCCAGCCACTACACACCAAGGTCTAACACTTGCCCAAAGGGACACAAACTCTGCTCCTCTAGTAGATGGAAACAAGGCATGAATTAATGCATGTTTCTTGAACAACTGCATTTTGAGGAGAGAAGTGGCCCTTCACAAAAGGAAATGTCAGGGACACAAAAAAACAAAATTTAATTTGGACTAACTACCTGTGGAACTTTGTACCCTTGATGTTGTTTCTATTGCATTTTTATTCCTATATACATCATATTTCCTGAAATGAGTAATTTTGCCAATCTCTCATCCTGGGATCATTTTTCATATTGGCTATGAAATGTCTGACAACTGTTTACTGGTGCTGCTTATGAAGTGCTTTATAGTAATGCCATTAAATAAGTTAAAAATACATGTTTTATGGACAGCAGCCATACTGACTTGAATGTCATGAATTTATGCTAATTGGATTTTGGCACTTAATGGGGCTACACTGGCCCTTAACATTCAGTCTAATACAATTTCATTATTGCATTATAATAGGATCACGCCAAGTGCCAAGAATTGGCAGAGACCTTGATCACAACAATGGCAAACAGAATGAGGGCAAAAAGGAAGGACAAAGTCATACGGAGCCCCAGCTTACAATTCTTTGAACTACATAGCCAAACTCTGTGGACTCGATACTAGGCAAACAGGGGAATGGAAAGCTAAGGCAGGGAAAAGACAATTAGATATTTAGAGCAAATTATGTTCATCTCCTGAAAGTCTTCAGAAAGGTTACACGCCCAATATGTAAAGCAGGATGCTATTGAGGGAAAGACTGAATCAATGTCAAAACAAATCATGGAGACAGAAGTAAATTGTCACGCTACAGAGAAGGAGTTGTGAGACACGAAGTTAACTTCTGTTGACTTCCAGGAATAGTGCAGCTATGATATGTTAACAAAGTCAGGTGAATGTGTTAGAAAATAATGCCTACGCAGAATGGTCAGAGGAACTGATAAGTGTGATCTGCTATGCCCTAATAAAAGAAACAAAGATGAGGGTATTGAATAGCAAATTGGAATGCAAAATGGTTACTGGTTCCTAACCAGGGTCATTGAGGAGGACAGAGCGAAGGTGAAAACACTGGGGCCCTTATGGACAAGTAGCAACACTGAGATGTGGAAGAGGGAAGAATAGAGCCTACTCCTAAAAGTATGCTTAAGTGGAAAGAAAAAAACAAAAAGCAATGCTATTATGGAGTGTAAACACGGATCAGGGAGGCGAGAAACAGATTGTATTGTGGAGACTTACATTCCGTTCCAACATTTTTTTCTTTTGCACTGCTAACATTCTTTCTACATATCGTGTAATATCTAGGTTGACCTAAAAGATTATATTTAATAAGTTAAGGGTGCCGATGCTACAGAGGCAGAGGTTCCACACACACCCGTAGAATGGAAAATAGAAATCCCTTCAATCCTTGGCTTACCTGGTAGAAGTATGGATTTGGTTCAGACTCTCCCACACCATGAAAGTCTTCAACATTGATGAGCTGGAAGTCGTACAAGAGTCCAGCGTTGGCAGCACGGAATTCAGGCATCAGCTGAACATGTGGAAGATTTCCCAGATTCTTATAGCGCCAGTTGTAGAGATTGCACAAACTGCTCGACAAAGAATGAAAGTTACCGACTGTTTTGTACTGTGATGTTGAAATCACTCACACGGACTCATAGACCTTGGTCTACTCCTACTCAATCAATCTATAATCCACTTTATAGCAACACCCCCTCCCCCCCAATAACAAGGAAGCTCAAAGTGTTCAATACAGTTCTGTTTCACTATCAGCTGATCATCTCATGAAAATAGTTATTTATATGCTTTGTACCTAGAGGTGCATACTATGTGCCTTTCACATTGTGCAAGTGTGTCAATCTCCCCGCAAAGTAGAAGGTGCTGTTGAAAATAATTCTGTGCTCTAATTTCACAAGAACAAAGATAGATGTCTCCTCTGCACAATTATTGACCTCAATCCGTGCTTTGCATTTTTACTAACATTTGGGAATCAGCGGAATAATAGCATGCACTATAAGCACAGACTCACCTGGCTCTTGCTCTGCCCTGGGCATCCAGATCCACAGTCGGCACCCCCAGTCGAACAAACCTTGTGAATAGGGACTGCTCCATGTTGGAGTACTTCTGAAAGGCCATGTTCTTAATGACAGGAGGGAGCTGGTGATGGTCTCCAATCATAATCCAGCGCTTCAGGCGGCTGAACCCATCTTCAGGGTTCTATCCGTTAAAATAAAAATGGAAAACATCCACGTTTTTAAACAATAAGCCAACAGGTTGTCTTCACATGTGTGAGTAGGTTGTCCGTCTGGAATCTATACTAACAAGGGGTGGGCACTGTTTTCTTTTCTTGTAAAAAGTCAGCACTAAACATTTAGTACCAGAAATACTTAAAACAAGCAAATGGATAACACACATATACAAAAGTTAATAATGAACATAAAAAGCATTTTGATAACATGTAGACTGAACAAGTGATTCACTGGAAACTGATATGAACATACAGGTGTGAAACATTTTGACAATAAGGACAAATCCACTAAGCAGAGATCCTGGTTTTAGGATATGCATGGTGCCATGCCTTCTACAGAATTTGCTGACAAGTTGACAATACAAGTAGAAGGCTTGGGGTCAGTTGACACCTTGATTATGCATTGACCTTATATGTGAGAGCTTAAGGGGTTATTAAACATCATTGGTAAGCATGAAAAGACTCCCAGTATGAGAGGCAGTCTCAGGACGGCTGACCTATTTACAGTGGGTTGTGAATTACAAATATTCAAGAGCTACGCTAGTTAGGTTGCATTCATGAATTAGCACATTAATATTCAAATTGCTTGAAATGTCAAGGTACAATTTTGTAAAATTTCACGGTGAAAAAAACCCCAAAAAGACCTGAATAATGCCAGTGTAATCTTGCAATAGCAGTGAAAGGCACAGCTAGAGCACCACAAAAATTAGTTCACAAATTATCACTGAAAATATATTGATTAGGAGTGTACTGAACAAGTAAAATCAGTCTGAGAACACAGCAGCGTGGCTTTACCTGAAGGAGGAGAGGGATGAAGGTTTCTATCTCCAGAATTTGTGCAGACTCCTCCATTAAAATGTTGTCATACTGCAAGGAGCAAAAGCAGAAAAAACTGTTTAATACAATTACAATGGCTGCGCAGAAAAGGGAACATAATTTCACAATGGAGTAATATTTGTATTTAATAAAATACTTCCGAATTCACGTATGACATGCAAGGGCCAAAACATTTCACATATCTTTAACACAAAATTTGCATTTCATAGTAAATTGTACATACAATTATAAACTATGCCATCAATCAAAATCATTATGATTAATAATGACAAGCAATTTTGCCACAATTTGGTAAACTGTAAAAAGTACACAATGTTGGGGGGAAAGAGATAGTTATTCACAAGTGTCCCAATTTATGTAAAACAAAAGCCTAGGTCTCAAAAGCTGCCTTAAGCAAATGGGTGCCTCTCTCTTGCACCCTGCACACACATCTGTCTGAACACCCGGCCAATCAAGACACTGTAACAGACATTGCAGTGGAGATAGAGGGGTGGGCCTTATGACTACCCAATGCTCACATGGTAATAATGCAGACATTACTACGCTGTAAAGAAAGGAAAATGCTACTTACCAGTATGCATCTGTTCTTGGCATGTAGAGCTGCAGATCTACACACTTTTGCATAGATCGCCATCTGGTGTTGGGCCCGGATGTTTGCAGTTTGTTTTTCCTCTTGGAAAGTCTTTGGAAGTCACGAGGTCGGTGACTCCTTCCTTGGTTCGTATTGCGCATGGGCTTCGGCTCCATCCTCAGATTGTTTTTCGCCAGTAGGGAAAGATGGAGCGTAGTAGTAACAGTGAAGAAACCCATGTGTGTTGTATCTAAATAAGATAGACTGGAACAGATACAGGTAGCCGGGGAGGCGGGTGGGCGTGTGTAGATCTGCAGCTCTACATGCCAAGAACAGATGCATACTGGTAAGTAGCATATTCCGTTCGAGGCAGATGAGCTGCAGATTACACACTTTTGCATAGACTATATAGCAGTTCCCAACCTTAGCGGCGACCACCGGTATCGGTTGCAGTGGTTTGAAATAGTGTTTTTAGTACAGCCTGGCCCACACTAGCTTGTTGCTTGGTTTGCACATCTACACAGTAATGTTTAGTGAAAGTGTGCGGTGTTGACCATGTAGCTGCCTTGCAGATATCATCTAATGGGATCTTCCCTAGAAAAGCCATAGAAGCCCCCATCTTGCTTGTAGAGTGGGCTTTAGGGGGAACAGATAGCATGCGTTTTGCTTTGTGGTAGCAAATCTGTATGCATTTTACAATCCACCTAGCTATCCCTGATTTAGAGATGGGGTTGCCTTTATGAGCTGGAGAGAAAGAGACAAACAATTGCTTTGTTTTCCTGAAAGGTTGTGTTCTCTGGATATAGTAAAGCAAGGCCCTTTTAACATCCAGTGTGTGTAGAGCCCTTTCTGCAACAGTTTGAGTTTGCGAGAAAAAAAACGGTAATTCTACCGATTGGTTTAGATGAAAGGGTGAGATGACTTTGGGTAGGAATTTTGGGTTGGTACGTAGGACAACCTTGTTCGGGTGCATTTGGAGAAAAGGTTCTTGTATAGTAAGTGTTTGTATTTCACTGACCCTTCTAAGGGAGGTGATGGCTACAAGGAAAGCAGTTCGCATTTATGCAAGGGTTCAAAAGGCGGTCCCATTAGCCTTGTGAGCACTATATTTAAGTTCCACACAGGTGAGGGTGGCACTCTGGGGGGAATTATTCGTTTTAGGCCTTCCATGAAGGCTTTAATGGCAGGCACTCTGAAAAGTGATAGGTGCTGTCTGTTTTGTAAGTAAGCGGCAATTGCTGCGAGGTGTAGCCGAATGGATGTATATGCTAGGTTACATCTTTGTAGGTGTAGTAAGTAGCATATAATGTGCTGTATGGATGCGTCTAGAGGGTTGATTATGTTGTTATGGCAATAAACAACAAATCTTTTCCACTTGGCAGCGTAGCAGGCTCTAGTGGTAGGACGTCTAGCCTCTCTGATAACATTCATACAGTCGGGGGGAAGGTTAAGGTATCCGAATTCTAGGATTTCAGGAGCCAGATCGCAAGGTTGAGCTGAGCCCGGGTGTCTGATCTCTCCATGGTTCTGGGTTAGGAGGCATGGTGAGCGGTGTAATTTTTGGTGTGGCACTACTGAGAGTTCCAGCAGCGTGGTGTACCATGGTTGTCTGGCCCATGTTGGAGCTACTTTCGCACCACTAATGGAATTGGTGGGAGAGGTGGAAAGGCGTATGCAAATTTGCCTGACCAGTTCATCCATATCGCATTGCCTTTGGACAATGGGTGTGGGTATCTGGCGGTGAAGCTTGGGCATTTTTTGTTTTCGTGGGTGGTGAATAGGTCTATCTGTGGATGCCCCCACATCTGAAAGAACGGGTGAAGAACCTGCGGGTGAAGTTCCAACTCGTGGATCTGCTGCGTCTGTCTGCTGAGAAGATCTGCCATGGTGTTTTGGACTCCTGGGACAAGCTGGGCTAGGAGAAAGATTTTGTGTGGAATTGGCCATCTCCATATGCTCTGTGCTAGTTGAGAGAGCTGTGGAGAGTGTGTGCCGCCTTGTTTTTGGATGTAGTACATGGCGGTCATGTTGTCTGTGCGGATAAGGACTGCCTTGCCTAAAATCTGTGTGTGAAAGGATTTTAGGGCTAGAAAGATTGCCAGTAACTCCAGATGATTGATGTGGAGTAACTTTTGTTGCGGCGTTCATGTGCCCTGCACTGTGAGGTGTAGTAGATGAGCTCCCCAGCCGGAGAGCGATGCGTCTGTTGTCAGGATTATTTGTGGAACCAGGTCCAGGAACAGTCGACCTCTGGAAACATTTGTGGTGTTCCACCACTGCAGAGAGCGATGGGTGCGACCGTCTACCAACACCAGATCTGTCAGTTGCCCCTGGGCCTTGTTCCATTGGCGCGCTAAGCACTCTTGGAGTGGACGCATCTGGAGTCTTGCATGAGGCACTATGAAAATGCTAGAGGCCATCATCCCTATCAGTTGCATAAACACTCTTGCTGGGAGGGAGTGTTGAAGTATGCATTTTTGACTCAAAGCCTGAATGCTTGCAATCCTGGACGGATTGGGGTAGGCTATGGCTTTTGAGGTGTCTATGGTGGCACCGAGGTATTGCTTTATGTGGGATGGTGTTAGCTGGGACTTTTGGTGGTTCACCGTGAAGCCTAGTTGATGAAGTAGTTGGATTGTAGTGGCGGTGTGGTGTACACATTGGTTGTAGGACGCTGCTTTTATTAGCCAGTCGTCCAGATACGGGAAGACGTGAATGTGCTGTCTTCTGAGATGTGCCGCCACTACCGCTAGGCACTTGGTGAATACCCGTGGTGCTGTTGTGACCCCGAATGGGAGCACTTTGAACTGGTAGTGTTGCCCGTCCACTACGAATCTGAGGTACTTTCTGTGGGCATGATGTACCGGAATGTGAAAGTACGCGTCTTTCAAGTCCAGTGTGGTGAGAAAGTCGTTCTGGGAGAGGAGCGGAAGTACCTGCTGAAGTGTTACCATGTGAAAATGGTCCGAATGTATGCATGTGTTTAGAGGCCGGAGATCTAAGATAGGTCGTAGAGTTTCGTCTCTTTTTGGTATCAGAAAATATAGGGAGTAGACCCCTACATTTTGCTGATCGTGGGGGACTTGTTCTATTGCGTGTTTTTGTAGGAGGGAGATTACCTCCTGTTTTAGTAACGTGGAATGTTCTTGTGACATTGGGCGTTGCCTGGGTGGAATGTTGGGGGGGTAGATGTGAGTTCTAGGCGGTATCCTGAACGAATAATTTGGGTCACCCACTTGTCTGATGTGATGGACTCCCAGACGTGAAGGAAATTTTGTAGTCTGCCCCCGACCGGAGTGGGATGGTCTGGGGGGAGCAGGGGAAAGTCATTGGGTAGGCGGTGTGGCAGAACGGGCTGTATTTGTTTTGCCTCTGCCTTTATTGTTATTGCCTCTATAGCCGCCTCTTTGATAACCTTTTGTGAAGGTGGACTGAGGAGGGGATTTGTAGGACGTGGACGCGCTATCTGAGGAGTAGCCTCTGCCCGTGCCCCGAAAGGAAGAGCGGCGAAAGGAGCGCCTAGGAGGGTGTGACTGTAGGGCTCCCATAGATTTCGCCGTATCTGTGTATTTTTTCATCTTCTCGAGGGCCTCATCTATCTTTGGACCGAATAAATGTTCCTGATCGAATGGATGGTTTAATATGGAGGCTTGTACCTCAGGTTTAAAGCCTGAAACTCTCAGCCAAGCGTGTCGACGGAGTAGGACACTGGTGTTAATGGCCCTGGAGGCTGTGTCTGCTGCGTCTAAGGCACAGCGTATAGAGGTATTAGTTATGGTCTTACCCTCTTGAATTAATTCATTGGGCCTATTTTTATATTTTTCTGGGAGATGGTGCATGATGGTTTCTAGTTCATCATAATGCGCTCTGTCGCATCTGGCCAATAGCGCTTGAGTTTTTGCGATACACCATATATTGGCTGCCTGTGACGCAGTGCGTTTTCCGGACGCGTCCAGGAGCTTTGATTCTTTGTCGGGTGGTGGTGCTTCGCCTGACGCCTGGGAATTTGATCTCTTTCGTGCGGTGGATACCACTAGGGAATCCAGTGGCGCTGGCCCTTTGATGTAGGCAGGATCTGTGGGGGCAGCTTTATACTTTTTTTCTATGCGTGGGTTTAGGATCCTAGCCCTGAACGGGTCTTTAAAAACCTCTGGCGCATGTTTTATTACCCCTTTGAGCATAGGTAGTATAGCAGTAGACCTATGTGCAGTATCAAAGGTGTCTAGGAGGAAATCTTCCTCTACTGGGTCAGTGTGTAGCTCTACCCCGTGATAATGTGCCGCCCTCTGAAGTAGGTGGTGAAAACCTAGCGAGTCTTCTGGTGGAGATGGCCTGGATGGATATAGGTCATCTTGTGGGGCATCTTGAATGTCTGGATTATTATAATCATCCCAGGGGTCTGGGGATCCTGTAGGGGTAGGGTCTTGTGGCACATCTGCTGGGTCGTAGTATGGGTCCCCCTGATCACCATGGTCTGGAGACGGGGTCGGAGAGCGATGAGGCAGGGGTGGAGAAGGTGGAGGGGGTCGAGGAGGTGGAGGAGGTGGGGAAGGCACTCTGAAAGGGGAAGTAGCACAGTCCTTCCTCTTTGGAGGTGGAGGTGGAGCTGGTTTGTCCAAATGTCTCTTTTTAGAAGACAGTGCCAAATGTCCAGTTTTTGGATCCTTGGTAAGTGTCCTTTGCAAAGGATCCGGTGTAAAAAGTTCTTGCGACACTGGTTGTTCGGTCGGCGCCAACGTTTTTGGGGCCGACGGCTTCCTAGGCTTGTCTGTGCTGTGCTTTTTGGGAACCTCCGATTTTTTGTTCGGTGCCGAGACAGGCTTCGGCGCGGGAGTGTCGGTGCCGAGGGCCTTATGATGTTTGGTCGGCACCGAGAGGCTGGGTTTGAACACCGAGGGCTTTGGTGTGGAGCTCAGTGTCAAGGTAGAGGCCGATCTTTTCTTCGGTGCCGAAGGGTGTTTTTAGGCACCGCTGGCAGGCTGGCTCGAGCCCGAGCAGCCGGAAGGCTTACTTGGCTTCGTCACCGGGCCAGAAGGTGGGGTGTTCGAAGCAGTGTCTTTGGTCTTGCCTAGGCCCGAAGGCGAAGGCGTGACCGAAGCCTTTTTGGGTGTCGGCGCGGGTGTGGGAGGGGGTATTTTACTCACGACCCTCTGCGCCGGGGTGATGTCCTCCACATCCGAGTCGTCGGCTTCGGAAGCACTGACGAGGTCCTCTTCGGTGTGCTGGTGTCCCGGAGTTTTGACGTCGTCCCCGAAGATGTCGACTGGAACGGAGGTCGAGGAGTGCACCATTTTTCGTCTGGCCCTTCGATCTCGAATAGTCTTTTTGGATCTAAAAGACTTGCAGGCGGGACAGTCTCGAGCCTCGTGTTCAGGGGAGAGGCAGAGGTTGCACACCTCATGAAGATCGGTGTGGGGGAATTTGGACCCACATCGAGGGCACTTCTTGAATGGAGTTCTTTCCATCAGCCGGGACCGGAGCCTGGATAGGCCCGAAGGCCGCCGTCGATGACTGGAATCGAAGGTGCGTTGAAGAAGAAGGTGATTGAGGAGATCAGTATCTAAACAATACCGCGGAAAGCGAGGATTCCTCTTCGATTGTCGAACTGGAATGTTCGGAACCGGAGCGCGAAGTATTACATCCGAGCCCGATGTCGGAAAAAAAACAATCTGAGGATGGAGCCGAAGCCCATGCGCAATACGAACCAAGGGAGGAGTCACCGACCTCGTGACTTCCAAAGACTTTCCAAGAGGAAAAACAAACTGCAAACATCCGGGCCCAACACCAGATGGCGATCTATGCAAAAGTGTGTAATCTGCAGCTCATATGCCTCGAACATATGGCTCTTCTGAGTGCCGCTACTCCTAGTGCCTTAGCATTCCTGCGAACAGTGCGGGGAAATTACCTGTCTGTTGGTTTCTGCGGATCCTTGCTCTGCCCCTGCTGAATCCCTGTGTCCCTTGAGGTCTTGCGGGAACACACATCGTCGGTCTCCCCCGCCGCCTGCAGCCCTGTTACACCTAAGGGCGCGGCCGCTGTGTGGGGAGACTACACTTCCCAGGAGCCTTAGCGGCCGGACGCCGTACACAGCCAGCTCGCGCCCAGTGGCGCTTAAATTTGAATCTGGACTCCGGCCGAGTGGGAGCCTTGTTAGCATTCCTGCGAACAGTGCGGGGAAATTACCTGTCTGTTGGTTTCTGTGGATCCTTGCTGTGCCCCTGCTGAATCCCTGTGTCCCTTGAGGTCTTGCGGGAACACACATCGTCGGTCTCCCCCGCCGCCTGCAGCCCTGTTATACCTAAGGGCGCGGCCGCTGTGTGGGGAGACTACACTTCCCAGGAGCCTTAGCGGCCGGATGCCGTACACCGCCAGCTCGCGCCCAGTGGCGCTTAAATTTTAATCTGGACTCCCGCCTCGCGGGACGTGCGTGGGCGGCGCCGGGCAAAGGGCGGGCCCTCTGTGACCCTCAGAGGCACGAGGAGGCCGGGACGGGCCACGTTATTATTGGTGTCAGGTATTCGTTCCCGTCTCCCCTCTGTTGGACTCAGTGAGTTGCATCGCCCATTGAGTTTAGGTGGTGACTCATACCACAAGGAACTGATTGATTCTTGTTTTGATTTATTTGGCTACCTTTTATTCGTATAGGCGTTATTACAGCATGGTATTGTTTAATTAATTTTTAATATATCCCGAGGTTTCTGTGAAAATGTTGAAATCCACATTAGGCAAAACACCTTCCACTGCTGCAACACTTGATAATTATCTGGTGAAAGTCGTTACCAAAATAAATAGCGAAAGACGCAAATCACTAGGCCAGGGTTCTACTCCTACCTCCATTTCCCCCTTACTGAATAGTACGCCCACTACACTATCTTCGCCCTCTCATGGTGCTAGCTGCAGTAGTGAAAAACACGACTCGGCAAACTTGGCAGAACTAGCTCCTCTTTCTCTTGAATTAGAGCTGATTCAAGCTAATATGGCTGACCTAAATGACACCAATGAGGCTCCATTAGAGGAGCCCTTGGTTCCGGCAACCCAGAGAGTGCTGAGACCTCGTAAATACACACAACTTAAACGGGGAGGTGGTCGAAATAGCCACAAAAAAACAGGTCCTTTGTCCATAAATGGGGATACCTCAAGGGAGGTTCTGTTAAACAACTCCAAAACAAAATTAGACTCTGAACAATTAGACTGTTTGATTGGTAGTATGGAGGCTAAAATTCTTAAGATAGTTGAACCCTTAGTGACCAAAATTGGTGTACTATCGGCAGAAATTGAAAGTTTACGAAAACGTTTGGGTCCCCGCAGTGATTTATCTGCAAATGCTAGTATTACAGCTGAGGGCCCAAGGGGAAAAACTGAGCTACATAAGCCTCCTAAGGAAGTACCAAACCCAGTTGAATCCCCAGATGTGGTACCCCTGACAGCAGTGAATGAAACTCCACTTCTAGATATTTGCCCAGTGAGTAAGAGGGAAACTAGGATTAAGCGCACGGTGGGTGCACAACCAGACTTACCCCCTGAGTGTGCCCCACTTGTGGCAGTGCTGACTAATGTCCCACCTCTTTTAGAAGCTGATTTGCTAAACAAACCAGAATCCCACGAATCTCTAAAGAACAAATCTGTTTCGTGGTTAAACAAACAGTGTGCGTTCCCTGTAGAGTTATCACACCAGATATTAACTACCAGGAGAGTCTCATGGATAGGGCGCTCACGTAAGAATATTAAGGGGGACTGTGTCATCATAAACTTTAGTAATCCATTCCTAGTTAATAATGCCCTGTTAAGAGCTTCCTCGCTCCCATATACTGACCAGGGTATCACTCTTCGCCCACTGGGATACTTCTATAGATACCGGACAAAGCAGCCCATAAATGATCTATCCAGGGGCAGAGAAACTGGTCCTGAAGGGCGGATTGTCCATGGTAACCCTATATCCAATCGCTATGAACTTTTGAGTGATTTAGACTCAAACGATTGACTTGATTTTGATTGGGACCTTCTTACACCCACTAAAGAAGCTCCTATTCTGACCACGAGGAGGATCAGGGGACAAATGAAAATTTAATGTGCACAGGGGAGGAGGGTACCCTAAATGTTACGATTATAGAGGGGGATGCCCATGGTGGCACTACTGACGGCTCGGTGGGAGTGCCACCTCAGCATCCAGGTACGAGGGTCCTTAGTTGGAACATCGCTGGGCTTAATAGTAAAGCAAATGATCCACTGTGGAGGAATTGTTTACTAGGCTGTGAAATTATTGGGCTACAAGAGACCTGGGACACGGAAAATACTTTCTTGTTGGATGGGTATGCCGCTTTTTGGTCAGCTGCAGTGGTTTCTTGTAGGGGTAGGGCAAAGGGCGGCCTCTTAACCCTTATTTCATTGAAACTTGAGGGAACCTATACTAAAGTGGAGACAGGTTCGCCTTATTGCCTTGCAGTGGAAATTCAAACTAATTCAAATGGGAACGCTCATTGTCAATTTTTATAATTCTTTTGCTAAGAGTACGCCTTATGAACATTTAGTCAGTCTATATGATTTCTTGGAAATGTATAATATCAACAATAGGAATCCTTATTCGGTTATTGTGCTTGGTGATTTTAACGTTCATCGTTGTTTAGGTAATTGTTTTGTTTGGGACAGTTTAGGCCCACCAAATCAAGAAAATATTCATTTTGAACATACCCCGCAGGGTTTGTACCTAGAGGACCTCATCGCTGGTAATGATTTGATCTACCCCATCAATTACACAGGAGATATCCCAACATATAAAGGAAGCGTCCTGGGGTCCACTATTGACTATATTTTTGTGAGTGTAAATTTAGTTAACAGGGTGAGCCAGTATAAAGTCAGCTGGTCTACTTATGGTGATCATAACCCTGTTCAGGTGACTGTCTGAAGATTTAAGGAAAAAAGAATCTGACAACCTGACTGTTGGAATTTTGGACATAAGGCCCACTGATCAAACACGTCGTCTGAAATGGTGCCGAGTGGTACCGAAGGACTTCAATGAAAACTTGATGGGAAAGGTTGGGGATGAAATGTCTACCTGTTTGAAAGAGGGTATTATAGGCGATGAGGTCTTGGTAGCCTATGGCAGAATTTGCTCCCAGGTCGATAGTGACCTTTAAAAAGTATGGAAGGGGCAACCCAGAAACGGGGAGAAATGGTTTGATCATAGTTGCTCAATAGCCCAACGGAAGTTGATGGTGGCGTTGAAAACCGTGCCACCTGACAAAGCGGAAATCGCTGCACTTAGGAAAGTTTACAAAAAGGCTCAAAGTAAGCGTAAAAATGAAATTAGGGAGGAAGCGTGGAATGAACTTTTATCTATAGATGTAATTAAAAATAGTGCCAAATTTTGGTCTGTGGTCAATAAGCCCTTTTTTCAGGACAAAAGCAACAATGAGCTTGACTGTGGTATCCAAGAAGAAAAATGGTTCAGTCATTTTAAACAGGTGTATGACGGAGATGGGATGATGGAAGGCCCAACTTTAAATATGGAGAAATATACTTTGTCCTTTACAGAATTGGAAGTCACACACGCCATCATGCAAATGACAAGTAATAAGGCTCCGGGACTCGATGGAGTCCCGGTAGACCTTTTTAAATCAGATATAAAAATTTGGTCCAAGATTTTATTTAATGTCTTTGTTAATGCCTGCCATTTGGGTCTCCCCTCCACTTGGGCGAAATCGGTTATAATATCCATATACAAAAAAGGCGATAGAGGTGACCCGAGATGCTATCGCCTGATATCCCTAATAGATTCTTCTGTGAAAGTACTGGGTAGGGTGGTCCTTGCCCAATTCACTGGCTGGCTAGAGGAATCTGGAACACTCTCTATGGCCCAGTACGGCTTCAGAAAAGGGATGGGTACTATAGATCAATGCCTGAACTTGCAACTATTAATAGGCAAATATACGGTGGCCAAGAAGGGAGCATTATTGATAGCCTTTATGGACCTGTCTTCGGCCTTTGACCGCGTAAATAGGTCAAAATTGTGGTCCTTGCTCCTATCCTATGGAGTAGACAAAAAAACATCGTCTACTTCTTAGCTGACTTACATAGGGATCTATCGGCCACGGTCAGGTATGATCAACAGGGCAATCGTACGGGAGATATACCTATATCTAATGGAGTTAGACAGGGGTGCATTCTGGCACCCCTGCTCTTTACCCTATACATAAATAACCTAGACAATGCCCTAATAGCCTCATGTAATGATATTCCGCGTGCAGGGAAATGCCTGATACCCGCACTTTTATACGCGGACGATGCCGCCTTACTTGCAAGAACGGCGGTGGGTCTTCAATTACTGTTAGACTCTTTTGCGGGTTTTATGAAGGCGCTGGATCTTAGTGTCAATTTTTCAAAATCGCATGGAACGGCCATTGGACAAAAATCTTCAAAGATTAAAACTTTTAAATGTGAGGGCCATACACTATCTAGGGTTTCGTCATTCCCATACTTGGGTGTACTTTTCGACGATCAAGGATCCTGGGTAACCCAAATCACAGCAAAAAAGATTGTTTTAACTAGAGCGACCCTGGCTGTATTGGGTTTTGCCAGAAAGTTAGGTGCCAGGCCAATGAAGGCCCTTATTCAAATATATAGAGCCAAATGCTTCTCTCTAGCAATGTATGGAGCCGAGGTTTGGGGCATAAAGAACGTAAAAAGTATACAGATTGTTGAGGATAGGTTCCTAAAAAACCTCCTTTCAGTCCCGAAAACAACTGCCAATTACAACACCCACCAGGAGCTTGGAATTGGTTTTGTAGAAGATTCTATCGCTGTGGCACCATTATTGAAATGGATAAGCATTTGGTTAAACCCGGACCTACTGCTTAATCGTACGATCATGAAAGATTGTATGTCATTAGACCATGGGTTATGCATACCCTGGCTGAAATACATTCAGAAACTGGCAATAAAGTTGGGCCGCCCAGAACTATACCAGTCACCAGAAGCTCTAGTGAAAGGAGACATTAATTGTTTTAAGGAAACGTTCGTGCGTACAGCCACCATGGATAGGGAAGGGAGTGAGCTGTTAAAGGTAACTGTAAGGGCTCACCAGCTATGCAAAACAACACCATTCATGGAACCATATCTAGGATACGTCACAAATACTAACCACCGTTTTTTATTGACTAGATTTAGACTAAATCAACTGCATCTACTTTTTGGAGCACAGAAAGGATGGAAAAGGGTAGAGGACCTTGGCCCTTGCTCTTGTGATAATTTTTCACCACAAGATTTTTTTTTTTTAAACATATTTTTATTGCCATTTTCATATTTCACACATCGTACATCATACAAAGTTATCGAATAGTGAAGTTAGACTGTACATTCCATGGTGGTACATAATATCTGTATATACTGGTGATACATCAAGTGGGAGCATAAACAACTTACAGATATATCGTGATGAGTGTACCCTGTTGTCTCAGGTTCCAGACATGGCACAGGAACTGGGGTGTAACGGGGCATAACCTAGGGAACGGGCATGGAAGAACCTCTCCAGAATCTCTAGTGAGGGTATGGAACGTCGTATGGGTAAGGCACCACTGTGACTCAAGGTTGCCTATCAAATTCGATTCGACCTAAAGCCACGATAGCACCCCTGATGCTGGTGTTTGTGTGGAGTTCATGCGGTCGTTATTTCGAAAGATTGGTTGGGTGGGGTCTGTGACTGCGTGCCCTGCGGCTGACAATGCGGGCGGGCCGTCTGTTGGATCTGCTCCCGGGGTTAGCTGCTTGAACTGATATAATAGCATGGCCCATTCCATAGATATTGGGTGTTTGCGGACCCCTCTCACCTCCTCCTCCTCCCGTAATGTCTCCTCCTCAGCCGCCGCCCATTTGTGTGTAGCTCCCATCCAAGCCGCCAGCGGTGGACCGGTGGGGGAGCACCAGTGCATGGCGATGCTGCGTTTGGCTAAGAGCACCGCAAGGGAGAGAAAACGGGTCCGCACCTTGTGCTGCTTACTTGCGCGAAAGATGCCTATGGCGCAGGCCTCCCACGTGTTCATGCAGGCCAGCCCTGTGAGGGTACCCAAAGCAGTATGAATATGGTGCCAGAAAGTTTTAATGACGGAACAATTCCAAAACATATGTTGGAAATCCGCATTCCGTTCGAGGCATCTGGGACATAGGAACTGAGTGTCGGGGTAGAATCGTTGGAGGCGTGCAGGTGTTAAATAGGCCCTGTGCAGAATGTAATATTGGATATTCTTAAAGCGTGCGTTTCTTGAGACCTTCTTAGGGTACTCCAAAGCCCTCTCCCACTCCCCATCATGTAGTGCGCGCCCGATTTCAGCCTCCCAGGTAGCCCTCAGGGTCTCCAGTGGTTTATTAGTCAGTTCCCGAATGGCTTTATAAAGCCATGTCGTTAAATGTTGCCCTGCTTCCATGTGCAGGATCGTGTGAAGAACTGGATGTGTGCGTGGTTCCCCTTTGATTAGGTCCTGATATGGTCGGTAGCTATCTAGGAGTTGGCGGTGAAGCAGGAATTGTCCCGGGGGAAGATCGTATTCTGCCACAAGGCTGTGGAACGGTCTTAGTTGCCCGTCCTCAAAAAGGCACTCCACTTCCGTTATACCACACGATGTCCACGTGCGGACTGCGTTTGTTGTGTAGTAGTGTTCCTGTTTGGGCCATCCCGCCAGGGTGAGTAGAGGGGAGTACACGGGGACATGCGGTGTATCCTCAGCATGCACCTACGTGCCACTGACACTTGCAGAGGGTATGTGCGTTTTGGTTTGGTGCCAGGGAGGAGTAGGCGACGGATCTCCGGGACCGATATCCGTCCTGCGATGGTGTGAGTTTCCACAGTATACCTGTCTGCCGTCCAGTGCGACAGCCACTGCAGCTGTGCTGCTAGGAAGTAGGCCTCGAATGAGGGGGCTCCCAGGCCACCCTGTGAGGTGGGCAACTGCAATTTTTTCAGGGCTATTCTGTGTCTGGCGGACCCCCAGATGAGTGCGCTGAGGAGGGAGTCTAGGTCCCGAAAAAAGGCTCTGGGCGGGATTACTGGCAAATTGGTAAAGAAATACAATAATCTTGGGACCATGATCATTTTGGCCAATGCCACTCTCCCAATTGGAGCCAACGGAAGGCTCCTCCAGAATCCAACCGTAGCCCTAATACTCGCCAATGCCCTAATATGGTTACCCTCGAACATATCTGTGGAGGAGTGGTATAGGCGGACCCCGAGGTATCGAGGGGCCTCCGCACTCCAGGGCACCCGCTGAGCGCCCATGCGAACCTCCTGTGGGATTAGACCCGGATGCAGTGGGTATATCGTGGACTTATCCCAGTGTGGAAATGTGGATTTTCCTGATCAGTTATGTCCCCTATCTTGGACCCCAACGGTTCTATATGCATGTTACAAGTACATGTATGTTCCCTCTAGTTCCAGTTTCTAAGACGCAAACATATGTGTGTCTACCGTCGACATGTTCTCTGTCAGATCCGCCATCGATGGGCTGGATATTCGATTCCTAAGTATGAAAGGCCACCGACTTTATATGGCTAAGTTACTCCATTTTTACAGTTCAGGCAAGTAGGCCCGATTCTGTCCTCAAAGCCTTTCCCTGCTCTCTGTCTTTGACAGCTTCAGCTTGAGCTCGCATCTGTATCCATGAACTTTGCCCTACTCCCCGTGCAGCTAACGGTGCCTGCCTCGGCCAGTTTTCGCCTGCCTGCCAAGAAGCTGTATTTCACCTTCGAATTATCTATTTTGCTCTTCAGCCGATGCATTCCTGTCTAGTGATTTAGGTAAACATTTCCTTTAGCTCACAAGCAAAGGACTCAGCCTTTCCGTCCTCCTGCAAGTGATTCATAGCCCTGCTGCCATGGAAAGTTTTCTGCCCCTCGCATCTCATATAGACACTTAGGCGTTTGTGCACGCACACAGTCAGTATAGACTAGATTCTGTCCGAGAGTCCTTCCTTGTGGATAACATAGTTCTTTAAACATAGGATGTTAGATATGATTTGGGATTAGGTTGACTTGACCCCCCAGACTTCTCGTCTCCACATGTAGAGCTAAATGTCAAGTCCCCTTCACCCCCTAGTTGCACGTCAATCACACGTCATGCTGCTGCGCGCGCATCTATGCCAAGTATTATCTTATAGATCCACCTATGTCTGATAATCCTAACCAATCATGTTTCTTTTATTCCTTATTACGCCTAGTTTCGATTACGTACCTGTTTTGTCACTTTTCTTATCAAATGTTACGCCTTCTACATTCGTTTCATTGTAATGTACTTATTATAAAAATGCATGTCTGTCAATAAATTATTGTACTTCACTTCCTGAACCCTCGTGGTGACGGAACCTGAAGGCCGCGACTCGAGTCGGCCATTTTTTGATGGAATAAAGCCCATTTAGAAACTCTTATACCACGGATTCTGCCTCTTGTTATTCTGAGCTATTTTATTTTATTTCAAGATCCCGTATGAAATTCAGTCCGGTAAAGAAGATTTTTGTTTACCACATAATGGCGCCCGAACAGGGACACTTTCTCATCTCACGCGCCGGCGGTGCGTTGCAGGCCCGGTCTCCTGCCACAGCTGGACGGACCATAAACGCGTACCAGCAGGATTTCCTGTAAGCTCCCTCCGGTCAAGCGGGGGCGACTGAGGCTGCGATCAACCCAGACGAGGCGGTGAGAAGTGCGAAGTATCCCGACCAGAGCCTAGCTGAGAGAGCAAGATCCGAGGTATACAGAGGCCCACCAGGTTTTCGAAGTCCCGATGCCCAGAGGGTCCGCTGTCCGCAGTCATTGAGTCCTGTCCTTTCTCTGAGGCCTTCCGTTTCAAGGAGCTACTCGGTGAGTACCATCGCCGGGGAGGCGTGTTGACGCGCACATAGGTTGTGCCGGTCAAGACGGATTTGGGTACACAAATCCGGTCTGCACTGTTTAGCAGTGTATATGTACTGTTTAGCAGTATATCAAGTATTCCGAAGTATGCAGTTATTGTCAAGAATTCAGCGTGGTGATTAGTTAGGCAGACTGTCATCATTGTCGGTCGTTGTTAAAATGTTTAATGTTTAATGTTTAAAGTGTTCAAATATTGTGGTATGAATGAGTGTTCATTGTTCACTGTTCATTATTGTGTTTTTCGTATTAGGTGAGTTCAAGAGTAAGTATCAGATCAGTTGTCAATATGCCGCTCTTCTCGAAGTTAAGACAGATTACTACCAGAAAAGGGGTGCTTGAAGAAGCAGTTCCTATTCCTCCTAGGGACACTCCAGGGCATTTCATGTACCATAAGCATGGCTTAGATGCCATATTGTTTCTTGATCTATGGGTAGACTATACCAAGGGATTGCCGGAAAGTCAAAGGTGGCCCGTAGCGGGAACCTGGGATGCAGAGTGCATCATGAAAGTGGAGGAAGAGTTATGGAAAAGAAAGGTCAGACAGTCACAGAAAGACGCTGTTGAGTTATGGCGTAAAGAATCTCATAGACGAACAGAAAAAGCACGTAGACAAGAAGAGAGGAGTAAAGAAAGTTCAAATAAAGCTCAAGAAAGTCTATTAATTGAGGAAGGTATCCGAGTGAAATCAGAACAAGTAAATAGACAAAGAAATGCTCTTATGAATGGTATGTATCCCCTTCTAGCCGAAGGACTACCTAAGGCTGCTCCAGAAATGCCAAAAGACTTGCCACCCCCATTATTTCCAATTAAGGTACATCCACAAGGGCATCCCAGAACCGCAGAAGATGTTTTTCTTTCCTCATATCTAGACGACGCAGCTCCCGAATATGCTAACGCCGCACCACATAGACCATCTGGTGTAGGGGTTCAACGTCAGGATCAGGTATCTGTCCCCGTGCAACAGCAAGTCCCGACGCAAGCGTCAGCAAGCACATCCGTTTCCGCATCTGTTTCCGCAGTCGATTCTACAGGGGTATCGACACCCATAGTTGCTGTGTCACGTTCAACGAACCCATTCACACCCGACGCCCCAGATGGGGCCACGGGAGGTGCTAGCATTACCTTTACACCACCCAGAATAAATAAACTTGTTTTTCAAGAGTCAGCACATTCACGTACACCTAAATTCGTAAGTGAACGTACGCTTAAGGAACTCCTTGTAAACTGTAGATATGACCCAGTGGTTGGTAAAAAGGACGAAATGGTCCTGGCATCATTACGTATCAGGCGAGCCGCAGAGTATTTAGCAAGGTTACCAGGAATGACTACGCATCTAGATAACATATATCATTTTGTTCAAACAGGACGAGATCCAGGATGTATTAACAGAGCTATGGAATTCCAGAAAGTAGAAATACAGGGGGAACTGTTACGTTTCCTCATAAACTGTGTGATCAGAAATCAAGACCGCCCGGGGGTAGACCCGAATGCAATGCTTATTCTTACAAAATGGAGTCAGAATATATCAGAAGGGAGACACGATAAGCAAAATTGTATAATAGCCATGTGCCGAAAAATCCGTAAAGAAATAGAGCGTATTCATGAAGAGAGATTGGGAACAGACGAGTTTGAGCAAGATGAAATGTCCGAATCAGGGAATTCCGCAAGACAGTCAGAGACCATAGCTTATGTAGGCAGAGGAAGATCCTGTGAAAATACTAGATGTTTTTCTGATCCCATACACTCAGTATACCCAAATAATAGCAGAACGTATCCGACGCCTATAATAAATCTGAAGTCTCCTGAACATTCGTTTCAAGCCGCAGATAAAATATTACGAGAACGAAGGGGTTACCACTTCCTCGATTCCATGGATGAGCAAGAGTTAGCCAGATCAGCCGTTCACTGGATTGACAGTCCTGAAAAATACGGTGATGAGACCGTAGCACACACGTTTTTTAATCTCAGTACAGATGAACAACGTTTAGCTGGAATCTATATGATTCAGCAACTCCTCATATT
This sequence comes from Triturus cristatus, assembly GCF_964204655.1. Taxonomy (NCBI): domain Eukaryota; kingdom Metazoa; phylum Chordata; class Amphibia; order Caudata; family Salamandridae; genus Triturus; species Triturus cristatus. Next base: position 1,191,299,097 of record NC_140592.1, read on the forward strand.
ATATAAGAGTCAACATGCTGACCCTGGTCCTTTACCTGATATATTAACGGAACTACTCACAAACAGATGGAGAGGTTCTAGTAACAAGCTAATTAAAGAGATATTAGTGTCACGTAAGCAGTATGTCCTTTTTGTAAGTCCGGATTCTCTCTCGCTGCCCCGCAGAGAAAGAGCGCCGTACTATATGGATAGACAAAATCCCCTACGAGAAGTGCACCCAATAAAAGGCGAAGACAATGAGTTTCACCGTGTATTTGTTTACACACCCATATCGAAAATGGAATTATTGGAAATGAAGAAAGTAGTACCTAGTCATGACAAAGACCCAGCAGGTTTCCACCGAGAAATTAAAGACATGTTACTGATGGGAGAGTACACCTTTCCTGATATTATGACGATATTAAAGGTGCTTTTGCCTGCTGGCATTTATGAAAAACTGAAAGAAAAAGAGTGGGAAGTGGGTGACCAAAAGATAGACTGGACAGCATTAGCAGAGGAAGAAAGGGGCCGAACTGCCGGTTCAGGGCTCGGGGATAAAGTTAAACTGTTACCAGGTTTACTAGTACAGGTACTGCCACGTTTATTAACTACAAAAAAGGAAGATTGGGGTGCAATCACAGCCTGCAAACAAAAGCAAGATGAAGACACAAGCGATTATTATGCTCGATTTGAAAAATGTTTTGGTATAAATAGTGGTATAAAAGCAAGTAGTGACTCATATCCACATTTATTTGTGACAAAATTGGTGGAAAATGCATTGCCTCCAGTAAAGAATAGAATATTGAAATTCGAGAGTACCTGGCAAAGTAACACTCCGTCACAAATGCTACAAATGTTACAGTATCATCACAATAGAATTAGGGATGAACAAGAACACGAGCATAGACGCATGAAGGATACAAAAATGAAAATGCTAGTTTCTCAGACAGTACCAGCAGATGGTCACAAAAAGGGTGTGACACATTCTGGTGATTCTGCAGTTCCTGTAAAAGGAAGCTGCAATTACTGTAAACAACTGGGCCATTATGTACACGATTGTCCAGTCCTGAAACGTAATATAGCTACAGGTATTACAAAGGAGAGACCACGATTAGTTAGACAAGATCAGAATGAACAAGGAGCTATGCAGCATGGACAGTCCATGCCAGTTCAACAACAGTCCATGCCAGCCTCACAGCAACCCATACAGTTTGTGCCAGCTGCACCGCCGTTGCCTGCTACTGCCACACAAACCACAACACGACAAATGTATCAGACTGCACAGTATGAATACCCTGAGTATCAGCGTTACGCATGAACAAGCCTAGAGAGGGAAGTTGACTTACCGCTTATCGAGATTCCTGTAGATCAAGAAGGACCTTATGTACATAGTGAATTATTAGGTCAAGATAGAAAATTCTTACTCGATACAGGGGCAAGTCGAACAACCATAAAACGTAGTGAAGTTCCAGGGGCACCCCTCTCAGGCTCTCAAAATATTTCCCTTGGTTTTTCAGGAAAACCTATTGTTAATGAAGTATCACAGCCTCTACCACTTACGATAGGACCTTTGACACGAACTACAGATTTATTGCTTACTAAATCATGCCCAGAAAATCTGTTAGGAATTAAAACTCTGAAAGCACTAGGAGCCATAATATGTTGTTCTCCGGAAGGAGTAAGGTTGTTTTTACGTGATTTTAAAGGTCACTATGTGTCTAGAGACATGGATCCCCGACTACAGACTTTACCAGTACATCTATGGGCACAAGGCCCTACGGATGTTGGCTGCATGAACATTACACCCTATCGAGTCACCCTGAAAGCAGGAGTGGTACTACCACGAATGCGACAATACAAGTTACCGCATGATGCTGTAGTGACTTTGCTGAAAATCATTGATGAGCTGATTGTCCAGGGAGTAGTTGTAGAAACAAACTCCAATGTATGTAATTCACCGATAATTCCGATTCTTAAACGAACTGATCCTACTGCCCCACCAGTGTACCGATTGGTTATTGATTTGCGTGAACTAAACAAGTGCATTGTACCACAATTCCCTGTGGTCCCTGATATATCATCATTGTTGACAGCAATTGATTCCGAAGCAACATTCTTTACTGTAATCGATCTCAAGAATGCCTTTTTCAGCGTCCCAATAGATCCGGAAAGCCAATATTTGTTCGGATTCAGTTTAAATGGGCGCAGCTTTAAATTCTCACGCGCTCCCCAAGGATTCACAGAAAGCCCCAGCATCTACAGCCAAGCACTGAAGAGAGAACTTGACAGTATCCACATGCCAGTCAATACTGCACTGCTTCAATATGTCGATGATCTGCTGATCACAGCGAGAAGCGAGCCAGAATGTGAAAAAGCTTCTCTGACAGTTTTACATTTCCTAGCCGACAAGGGGCACAAGGTGTCTCCTTCTAAGCTGCAATTCTGTGTCCAGCGAGTTATTTATCTTGGTCACTCGCTGTCCAAGGAGGGAAGGCAGCTTACACCAGATCGCATCCAGTTAATTGCTAACATGTCAATACCCCAGACACAAAAGGAGGTGCGAGCTTTCATAGGCCTCACTTCATATTGTAGGCAGTGGATCCCTCAGTACGCTTTTCTAGCAAAACCACTCATTCAGTTAACCACACAGGAGGCAGCCACATCGACTGTTCTCCCTTGGACTCAGGAACATACACAAGCTTTTGAAAGCTTAAAGAAAGCTTTATGTCAAGCACCTGTTTTAGCAACACCATGTTATAGCAAACATTTTACACTCTTTGTTACAGAACGCGAAGGTACTGCCTTGTCAGTACTCACTCAGGATCAAGCAGGATCACGCAAGCCATGTGCTTATTTTTCCAGTACATTAGATCCCGTAGCTCAGGCTTTGCCTGCATGTCTGAAATCAGTGGCAGCGACAGCTTTAGCAATCAGACAAAGCGATGCCATAGTATTAGGACATCCATTGACAGTACAAGTACCACATGCAGTAGAGGTTCTTGTGAACCGAACACAAACACAACACTTGACCATAGCAAGACTTACCGGTTATGAATTGACATTGTTTCAACCACACATAGAGATCCGACGGTGTAATACATTGAATCCTGCTACACTATTACCTGTAATTGGAACAGACCCACTAGCTCATGATTGTGTTGAAATCATTGAAATAAAGACGAAACCTAGACAAGACTTGACAGACGTTCCGTTGTTGGATCCAGACCTGACGTTGTATGTAGACGGATCGTGCATGAGAACTAGTACAGGAGATTTAGTGGCCGCGTATGCAGTCACAACAGACACTGAAGTTATTGAGACAAATTGTATAGATACTTTGTCCGCCCAAGCAGCAGAACTTATTGCTCTAACACAAGCCTGTATTCAAGCCACAAATAAGAAAGTTAATGAATACACTGACTCACGTTATGCATTCGGAGTTGTACACGACTTCGGCGTGTTGTGGCGAGAGAGAGGTTATTTAACTTCCCATGGTGCCCACATTCAGCACGGACCCCTCATTCATGCTTTGTTAAACGCAATACATCTACCCACTGCTATATCGATTATGAAATGTAAAGCACACACGAAGGTTACTGATATCATTTCTCAAGGCAATGATTTAGCTGACAGAACAGCTAAACAGACTGCTCAGAATCGCACATTAGACATGACAAAGCCAATAGTTCAGACACCAACACAGTGTATGACAATTAAGGATCCCGCACTTGACGTAATTGATATACAGACACATGCCACAGCAGAAGAAATAAAGAAGTGGACTGAACTAGGAGGGATCCAGACAGATCAAGGATGGATGACGAAGGAGAAATCTGTATGGTTTCTCCCTGATTCCATGGTTCAAGCCATTATAGCTACAGTTCACAGTCCAGCACATTTAGGAGAGAAGGCTATGCTAGACAGCATTCAGCACATTTGGTTCAACAAACATTTACGAGCAGCAGCTAAACAAAAGGTTCGTACCTGTATGATATGTTGTCAGTTTAATCCAGGAAAGAGTGTTCCCGTAGAGCAGGGTGGATTTCAGCCTCCTGACCATCCTTTTGAAGTCCTCCAGATGGATTATATTCAGATGGAACGTTGTCGAGGATTCAAATATGTTCTCGTAGTTGTCTGCGCTCTCTCCCGTTGGACAGAGGCGTATCCCGTATCAGATTACACTGCCCCGACTACTGCCAAGCAGCTAGGCCGAGAATTCTTCCCACGGTACGGTTTACCACGTGTTGTATATTCAGATAACGGCCAGCCTTTCTCATCCGAATTAATGAAACATGTCTCTCTTTTGTTGGGATATCAGTGGAAATTCCACTGTGTCCGACACCCCGAGGCAGCAGGTCTCGTGGAACGACATAATCAACTTTTAAAAATCAGACTGTCTAAGATATGTCAGGAGAAAGGTGTGGACTGGATAGTAGCTTTACCAGTTGCGCTATTTTACATGAGGATGGTAGCACACTCTCGAACAGGGCTATCCCCTTATGAGGTGATCTTTGGTAGACCACCGAATATGTGGGGGACGCCTATACCCCGTAAAATAACTGATGTTGATTGTAATATGCTGACAGATTACCTGGCTTCCTTGATGTCTGCACTACAATCTTGTCGTTCACAGGTAGTCGCAGCTTTTCCCGACAACACCGAGGTGAAACCTCATGATGTAATTCCCGGCGATTATGTTCTCGTCAGGAATTTTGATCGGAAAACCCAACTGGAGCCAAGGTGGAAGCGTCCTAAGTTGGTCCTGCTGACGACCAGAACAGCTGTGAAGATCGAAGGGAGAAAAGGCTGGGTGCATTCCAGCCATATAAAGAAATTTCATGGACTTCCTCCTGACACAAACAGTACTCCCCGTGTGTCTTCCCCCATTGACTCAAAGCTACCTTTGGCTGAGGCCAGTAGCACCGAACTTTACAAGCAGAAACTCAGGTCCAGATCTAAACTGTCGGACGATTTGATTGTTTAAGTCCTCTCCAAGGTGAAGCGGTTGAATCTGTCCCGACATGTATCCCTTAGGTCTGAATCATGTAGAGTCCAGAATCATAATGAAACGACATGCTTATTGTAAATTACTGCGTAACCACTGTATTGTGACTTTATTAATTTTGTTTTTCTTGAGTTTTTTAGTTACTGCAAGTATATTGTTGCATATGTATTATCCCGTTTCTACACGTGCATTCAATATAACTGATGAACATTCTTTTAGTGAATTCCCCCCACATGAGTTGTCCTATAGACTTGCGCTGCGCAATAACACATTCATTAGTATGTTACATCATTCCCATCAGACTAGTAATGCCACCAATTGTTGGGTGTGTGGCCGACTCCCTCCCTATCAGAATAACAAAGGAGTTCTGCCTTTCTTTCCACATCCGTTCACACACAATGGCTCCTGTGGAGCATGGTTTAGTTTATTAAATTCCATAGACACAGACACAGCAGTTTATCAACAACATTGGATATGGGGAAATCTGAATCTAGTTTTATTCAAAGTCTGTCACCCTAATAAGGAGGGTCACCCCAGTAGAACAGGAACTGATTTAGAAAATGAAGTGTATAAATTAGGTAATTTTACGCCTAATCTTATGATTTTAAATGTCAAATCCGAAGTTGAACTAATTCTGCCCACTATGTCAGTATTTCCAGTTAAGGGTGAATTATGTGTGAGAAAAGTTGGTTCCATACACATGGGCCATAGCCAATGCGTTACTACAGTAGAATATAGTGATCAAGGTAAATCTTCATTTAGAGCTTCTCGCCATTCTTACTTTATATGTGGTCAGACTGCATATATGCGTTTGCCTCTAGATTGGGATGGTACCTGTTACATAGCATTCCTCCTGCCACCTGTTTTTCTAGCTCCCCCTGATTATTATCGAAATGTTCATTTAGTACACAATAGAGAGCGAAGAGATCTCCCAGTTGTCGATTATACTGAGACGGCATGGGACAAGTATGCAGATTTCAATAAAGGTATCTTTCCCTATATAGGTACTATATCAAATAGTAAGCTGATACGTAGACTCACCAAGACTCTTGAAGCTGTAGTAAATGAGACTATAGCCGCCCTAGGCAATCTGACAGAGGAACAATCAGTGATGAGAATTGTTGTTCTCCAGAATCGTCTTGTCCTTGACGTCATCCTGGCCGATAGGGGCGGAGCTTGCAGGATCATCGGATCCAGCTGCTGCATATTCATACCAGAAAATTCGCCATCTGTATATCAAGCTATAACACGCCTTCATAAGATTGTAAGCCAGATACACGAAAATCCAGGCACTTGGACGTGGTCCGGGTGGTTTTGGAGTGTGATATCAGCCTGGGGATGGAGAGTTCTATCCTTCCTAGGTATTGGCCTTCTTATGCTCTTCAGTTGTTGTTTATGCCTACAATGTGGACCAGCGATTTGTGGTCTGTGTGCCACATCATGCATTCCATATCACAGTTCTCGTTCAAAATGCCGGAAGAAGAAGGAAGAAGAAATGATGCTCCATGAGCAAATCAATGGAATGATGAAGATTGATATCTCTTGAAGGGCAAGTAGGGGACAAGGAGGGAATGTGGAAATGTGGATTTTCCTGATCAGTTATGTCCCCTATCTTGGACCCCAACGGTTCTATATGCATGTTACAAGTACATGTATGTTCCCTCTAGTTCCAGTTTCTAAGACGCAAACATATGTGTGTCTACCGTCGACATGTTCTCTGTCAGATCCGCCATCGATGGGCTGGATATTCGATTCCTAAGTATGAAAGGCCACCGACTTTATATGGCTAAGTTACTCCATTTTTACAGTTCAGGCAAGTAGGCCCGATTCTGTCCTCAAAGCCTTTCCCTGCTCTCTGTCTTTGACAGCTTCAGCTTGAGCTCGCATCTGTATCCATGAACTTTGCCCTACTCCCCGTGCAGCTAACGGTGCCTGCCTCGGCCAGTTTTCGCCTGCCTGCCAAGAAGCTGTATTTCACCTTCGAATTATCTATTTTGCTCTTCAGCCGATGCATTCCTGTCTAGTGATTTAGGTAAACATTTCCTTTAGCTCACAAGCAAAGGACTCAGCCTTTCCGTCCTCCTGCAAGTGATTCATAGCCCTGCTGCCATGGAAAGTTTTCTGCCCCTCGCATCTCATATAGACACTTAGGCGTTTGTGCACGCACACAGTCAGTATAGACTAGATTCTGTCCGAGAGTCCTTCCTTGTGGATAACATAGTTCTTTAAACATAGGATGTTAGATATGATTTGGGATTAGGTTGACTTGACCCCCCAGACTTCTCGTCTCCACATGTAGAGCTAAATGTCAAGTCCCCTTCACCCCCTAGTTGCACGTCAATCACACGTCATGCTGCTGCGCGCGCATCTATGCCAAGTATTATCTTATAGATCCACCTATGTCTGATAATCCTAACCAATCATGTTTCTTTTATTCCTTATTACGCCTAGTTTCGATTACGTACCTGTTTTGTCACTTTTCTTATCAAATGTTACGCCTTCTACATTCGTTTCATTGTAATGTACTTATTATAAAAATGCATGTCTGTCAATAAATTATTGTACTTCACTTCCTGAACCCTCGTGGTGACGGAACCTGAAGGCCGCGACTCGAGTCGGCCATTTTTTGATGGAATAAAGCCCATTTAGAAACTCTTATACCACGGATTCTGCCTCTTGTTATTCTGAGCTATTTTATTTTATTTCAAGATCCCGTATGAAATTCAGTCCGGTAAAGAAGATTTTTGTTTACCACACCAGTTCACCCGCAGTCCCGAGGCCGCTGTAAATTCCGTCAGTCTCCCAAAGGGGAGTCAGGTCGTCCGTAATGTCCCGCACATAAATCAACAGGTCGTCCGCGTATAAGGAAACACTATGCACTGTGCCTGCCACCGGGATACCCCAACTCTCCCCCTCCCGCCGAAGTCGTATGGCGAGGGGCTCAACCGCCAGAGCAAAAAGTAGAGGGGACAGCGGGCAGCCCTGTCGCGTGCCCCTCTGAACCGCAAACTCCGTAATTTTTCACCACAAGATATCACACACTTTCTTTTTTTCTGTGAGCACTTCATTGATATCAGGAAGCGTTTCTTACTCCCTATTTTAAAAAACAAAGGCTTTGTGCAGGTGAGACCTGCTCTACTCCACCTTCAAATGTTAACTGATGTTTGGGAAACTTTTAATATTGCAAATTTTGTATCTATTGTTATTAGATTCTTGAGGAATTGAATGTACAATCATACTACGTATGACCTCTTTTAAACGTTTTTAAATGGAATTGTTTTTAAATGCTGTACTAGCTGTTTTTATAGGTTTTTAGGAGCTATTGATTATTCAAAATGATTCTTGTACCTTCAACTGTTTTTATCTATTTGTTATGTAGTATGCTTTTATGGTTTGCACTTAAACCGAATAAAGACTTTTGACTGACTGATATGGCTCTTCTGTTTTGTTCATTCCTGTTGTGTTCCAAAATCAAGGAAGATGCTAATAGGGGAACAAAACATGATGGATTTAAGTAGCAAGGAGAAAAGGAGACTCAAAAATAAGGTTACTTAGGGGCTTGTGAACAGGGCCGGCTTTAGTGCTGGTCTTGCCCGGTGCGAGAATGATTTTTGGTGCCCCCACACCACATGAACGCCTCCTCGGAATCTCTCACTACGACCGTGCATAAGTGTCCCTCATCTCTCCAATCATAAATTTTTGCTAAACACAGCCCCCAACCTGGAGGTTGGCGCCCCCTCCAAAGGGAAGCGCCCAGTGCTGCTGCACCAGTCGCACTGCCCTAAAGCCGGCCATGCTTGTGAAAAAGGAGAAATTCGTACAGAATACACAAGGAGTGGCCCAAATGAAAGCCTCACATAATAAAGAAATGGGTATCTGCTGCTAGAAGTCAAGTGAAGCTGCCTATTCAGTGAGGGAGATAGCATGGGTGCTTTCAGTGAATGCTTTTTTGGACACCAGAAATCCTCATTCACTAAAATACAAACCTCAGGGAATTATCCTTACCTATCTCTAATTTTTGTTAAAAAAAATATCTAAAGTGTGGTCTCAAGTCTGGTGTGCTGGGAAACCTAGCATACACACAACCTATATGCCAGTAAATTTCAAGTGGTATTCCTTTGAGAGAAGTTAATGGTTTTATTATGGGACTTCCCTTCCCCAAGAGATTTGCCTGCCCCATGTCAGACTTTGGTCAATTATAAAGCGTCTGGACTCTTAATTTAAGCAATAAGTGGTGGGTCCATCCAAGGCTCAGACCAGAAAGTCTTGTAGGACAGATATGGTGAAAAACCCATCCCACTGGACCTGGTTTCCAGGCAGGAATTCTTCATGAACATGTGGAGACATTGCAGCTGGTAAATGTTCAATATGGTCACACTCCACGTCAGGGCAATGGTAGCAGCCTTCATACTGGTGGAATGAGCATGCAAGCCCTCTGAGGGTTACTTTGCGGTTAGCCCATAGAAAATCTTTATGCATAGGACAATATGGTTCTCTTCTGCACTGCTCTTCCCTTTTTTACTGCAGAGAAGCCAACAAAAATCTTATCCTCTTGCCAGTATTCTGTGATTCAATCAATATGAAAACTAAGAGCCCTTTGTGTTCAAGTCAATGAAGCGATTCCTCCTCCTTAGAGGGGTGAGGTGTAACAAAGAATAACGTTAGTTTGATGGATTGCCCCATGTGAAAAGTTGAAACCACCTTCGGTAGCAAAGCCGCTCTTGTAAGGAGAACGAGTCTATCTGGAAAGAACAAAGTTTATGGTTGTTGGGACTCACAAGGTCTGGAGTTCACTCACTAGCCTAGCAGATGTGATTGCCAGTAGGAATATCGTTTTGATGGTTAACATGCATAAGAAACAATTGTGCATAGGTTCAAACTGTGTGTCCATTTAATATGTGGGGATTAAATTAAGATACCACTGAGGCATCACACATAGCATAGGTGGGAGCATGTAGTTCAGCCCCCTCAGAAAACGCATCAAAGAGGTGACTTGAAGAGGGACAGATGAACCTGTAACCACAAGAAGGCAGAAATAACCTTTAACTCTGGCCACAGCCAGATGTTGCTGGGATAATGGGAGACTAAACAGCAGGATGTCTGATAAACTTGCTTGCAAAGGTTGAACATGATGGGGGGACCCCCAAGCAACAAGCCTTTACCAATGCTCTGAATATACAGACTGAGTGGAAGGACGCCTAGCTGCCTGAATGATACCAATCATTTCAGAAGGAAGATCAAAAGCCATCAACTGCTGCTGCTCAATCTCAATGCATGGAGCTGTAAGTTGTGTAGGCTCAGATGAAGGACGCAGCCCTGCTGCAATAGGAGGTTCTGTTGAAAGGGCAGCCGTATTGGAGAACAGATGCTCATTGCCAGAATTTCCAGGTACAACACTCTCCTCGCCCAGTCAAGGGCCACTAGGATAACTTGGGCCTCATCTTTCTTGATTTGTTTTTAACACTCTGTGCAGAAGGAGGAGGGGCAGAAGGAGGTAGGGCATAAAGGCATAAAGGGGTCCTGATTGCCAATGAAGACAGAGGGCGTCTCCAAGTGAGGACTGCTTTAGGAACTCCAACGGGCAAACGTTTTGACAATATACATTCTTGGCAGTGGCGAACAGGTTGAGCCAGGGTTCTCTCCATTGCTGGAAGATGCCATGTGCCACCTTCAAGTGCAGCTGCTATTCGTGGTCCACTAAGCAACGGCAGCTGAGTTCATCCGCCCTGGAGATTAAAGATTCTGCTAGGTGTTGGGAGATCAAGGAAATGCCCTGAACGTTCAGCCACTTCCAGAGGTTTAGAGCCTCACAGCACAGAACCACAACCCCACACCGCCCTGTTTGTTGCAGTACCACATGGAGGTTTTGTTGCCTGTTGCCCATTGATGGTCGGCAGGAAAAATTCAGTGTCAAGCAAATCACTTGCAACTCCAGCACGTTGATGTGAAGGCGAGCTTCGTCTGGAGACCAGAGTCCTCTGATCTCCATCTCTCTCAAATGTCCTCTCCAACCCAGTAACAATGCATTCACAGCAATGGTTAGTTCTGGGTGAGGTGGGGAGAGGGGCCTGCCACTGGTCGAGAAGCCACCACTGCAAGTCGTTCGCAGTCTCTTTTGACAACTGGATGAATTTTGACAGCTTGCCTTGATGTTGAGCCCACTGAGACTTCAGATTTCATTACAAGATCGGAGGCTATATTATGCATATCACTTTTAATGCGTCTACAAGCAGCCGCATACATCATAAAGCATATGTGTTCCAGAATAGAACACTCAAAGCAAGTAAAAGGCATGAGCCCATAATAAACAGCCTCTTTTGAATGCGGCTCCGAGCAGATAAGTTCACTTTCCATGTCTCTAGCGTTATGCCTGCTTAGTTTATTTTTAATTAATCATACGATGTTCTTTCATTGTCTGCTAACTTTGGTACATTGTGTTTCAAAAGTTTACTTAGATAATGTAAAATAATGCCTGCTTTTGCCACTTACTGCCTCGCTGCCTGCTTGCCTTCCGGGACGCACGCGCTCCTCCCTCTCATCACCCCGCTCCCTCCGCTCTCCAATTTATGGAGACCGGCGCTTCTCTTCGCATTTTTTATCCCTTCGCGCCCCTGCCGCCTAGCTCTGCCCGCGTACTAAGTACCTTATCGCGAATTAGAGGAAGATACTCTGGCAACGCTCACGTTACGAAATCGCGTTGCCAGGGATCTTTCCTCAATCCGGAGTGTGTCAAACAATTCTCCAGCTGATCGATGCGCGAGCAAGCTTTCAGTTGCTCGTGTTTAGAGATCAGCTGGGGATTTTTCAACGACGTGCTGTATTTAGCTCGCTATTCACTGCTTTCTCTGCACTGTACCATTCTTTACCTTCTAAACCATTTTTGAAATTAAAATATATACTAAAACATTTTTTTTAAAAAGGGAGATCTAAACAATTTAAGCTATTTCTCTTTAACAAATTTCATTAAAAAAAAAAAAAGAGAAACAATAACCTTTGTTATAAAATCACATTAATTTGTATTCAATTTTAATAACAAATAAGATTAAAGGCGCACAGACATAATGTCTGACAGACTCAGATGAGGCCAGCGCCCCTATCCCTAATATGGATAACCAAGCCTTTAAGAGCATCATCCACAACGAAATGAGATCTTGCATGCTGGAGACTTTATCTAAAGTCATGCCTCACAAGAGGTCACTCCCTATCACGGTGGACGATACCAGCGACACGCAAAATAAAATTTCTAACGATCTCACTGAAACAAGGGGGAAAAGAAGTAAAAAGAATAAAAACATTGATTATATGACCCTCAAGAGCACTTCAGGAGTTCAAAACTCCTCTACCTTCACGGGAGGTCACCGCACCTCAAATACTTCGGGTGTCCTTGGTGGCACGACTTATAAAGGTGTCCTTAGCGGCACACAATTTATGGGTGTCCCTAGCGGCACAAACTATCCTAGTGCTCAAAGTAATTTCTTGAGAAATGATGAGGACTCATTAAATGATGATGGCTCAGACATTTTCGATGAATACGTCTTGGACTTAGACAATGATGATCAGGAATTTTACGATCAACCATTAGACGATGAACTCCCCTCTACCTCCAAAGACGTAATCTTAGATCCCTCAGGAGAAGAGATGTTCTCTCCCCTTAATATCAAACACCCTCGTAGCTCTGAAGGGTACCCTCAAGAGCATGTGATTAAATTTATTAAGAAGTGGTTAAGAAACTCTTTGGAGAGAGAAACCCGTAACTTATTGAGAGCAGAATGCTCTAGGCCCTGTATTGATGATAAAGTATGTCAGACCCCTAATCTTGATTCCGAGCTAATTAAATACCTCTTCAAACTCGGAAGGGATCCAAGAAAAGGTATTGAGAGATCCCTTAAAGGTTGCCAGGATCGCGTCTTAGACATCCTAGGCGCTCTAGCAAGGATCATCGACTCTGCAGAAGATAGCCACACCAATGGCACACCTCTCGACACCGAAGCAATTAGAGGTTGGTCACAAAGAGCCTTAATCCTCCTGGGCAACGCAAACACTAACCTAAACCCGGAAAGGAGAAGGGTGGTCCTCACCAAAATTAGTCCGAAATTAGGCGACCTAGCTGATAAAGAACCCTCAGCCAATCCTAGAGGCCTACTTTTCGGAGAGGATCTCATCAAGACCCTGGGCAAATATGTTATGACCTTTACGGCTTTGGACAAGGCTCACCAAAACATGAAAAGGGTGTTCAATAACCTTTTTGGCAGGGCCGGAAGACGGGGCCTACCTTCCGGCCACTTCAACCGCAGGCCATATCCAAGAAACAGAGGATTTGGGAGAGGCTACCATCCCTCTAATCCCCCTCAATTTTACCCTCAAAGAGGAAGAGGTCCACGCTCCAGAGGAAGAGGTATCTCCAGCGACATTAATTCCCAAAGTGAGTACAATTTTTCTTTCTCCCCCACCCTCCTTTTCCCCGGAAGTCGGTAGCAGACTCAGATATATCAGAATTGGAAATTGATCACTCAGGATCCTTGGGTACTGAATACAATAGATTTAATTCAGACTCCGATTCAATCTTCTTTCCCCAGAGACATCCCTCTCAACCTAGATCAAGAGAAAATAATAGAAGAAGAGATACACTCTATGTTTCAGAAGGGTGCGATTATAGAAGTTCCTTTGGAAATGCTAACCTTCTTAAGTACTCTTTTCCTCGTAAAGAAAAAGGACAAAGGCTGGAGACCGGTCATAAATTTAGGAGAGCTCAACAAATATCTCGTCTACAGACATTTCAAGATAGAAGGCATCCATCTTCTCAGAGACTTATTACTGGAAGGGGACTGGCTAGTCAAATTAGACGTAAAAGACGCCTACTTCACCATCCCCATGGCCAAACATCACCAACCCTTTCTCCAGTTTATGTGGAAGAATCACCTCTTCCAGTTCACCAAGGTGATGAGATCGATCGTCTCTTCCGTAAGAGAAAAGGGAATTTGTCTAATCATTTACCTATACGACATCCTCATCCTGTCACAGGACCATTCTCAACTCCTTCAGGACTTGAAGTCTGTAATAGAACTTCTAGAGAACCTTGGCTTCATTATATACAAAGAGAAATCAATATTATCTCCCTCAAGATCCCTGGAATTCCTGGGCTTTACTATAGATACTATGAAGTGCCTTCTCTTACTCCCACCGAAGAAAATTTCAAAAATCAGGAAGGAGATAAGACACGTCCTGAAACAAGACAAATTATCCTTAAGAGAACTCGCCAGACTTCTAGGTCTCCTTTCTTCCTCCATTCAAGCTATCTTTCCGGGCCCTCTGAACTATCGAGCTCTCCAAAGGGTAAAAGGGAGAGCTTTAAGATCTGGTCTTTGATACGGGAATCTCATTTCTGTAGACCAAGAAGCCAGATTGGAACTGACATGGTGGTTAGACAACCTGGATGCCTGGAATGGCAGGGCAATCTTTGGTTCTACACCAGAATTTATTCTAGAATCAGACGCGAGCCTTCATGGCTGGGGAGCCTGCCTCCTAAACCAAAACACTGGCGGAGTTTGGTCTCGAGAGGAATCCTCTCACCATATAAACTATCTAGAGCTCACTGCCGGTCTCTATGCCCTCATGAGTTTCAAACATTCTTTTCAGGGCAGATCTGTGATTTTAAAGATGGACAATATGTCCGCTGTTGCTTATATAAACCGCCTCAGAGGAACGAAATCTGTGGATCTTTCGAATTTAGCCAAAAAACTCTGGATGTTCTACCTGGAACACAAGATGGCACTGAAAGCAGAATATCTTCCAGGAGAAACCAATCTTTCCGCAGATTGGAACTCGAGATTCCTCTTAGACCGCAGCGATTGGAAATTAAACGTTTCAGTTTTCAATTCCATCAACAAATTTTGGGGTCCTCTAGATTTAGAACTCTTTGCGAACAGACTAACCTTCCAACTAGACAATTACTTCAGCTGGATGCCCGACCCGGGTGCTCTAGCAGTCAACGCCTTCCTTCAATGCTGGAAGGGGACCAACGCATATGCTTTTCCCCCCTTCTCAATGATCCAGAGAGTCCTTCAGAAAGTGAGACAACAACAATGCTCCATAGTTCTAGTAACTCCCTTCTGGCCATCTCAAGCATGGTTCCCCACGACCTTGGAACTAGCTTACGGCCTCCCCTTCCTAATTCCTTCCCTACCAGACCTGCTTACAGACACAGACGGTCTAACTCACCCGCTGGTTCAAGCAGAGACTTTGACCCTTCTTGCCTGGAGAGTGTCAGGAGATCCAACCTACTCTCAAAACTTTCATCATCTGCTGCAACTCTCCTCATCTCGGGCCCATGGCACACATTACAGATACAACAGCATTTGGAAATCATGGTCACGTCGGTGCTTGGAATGGAACTTGGATCCCGTGGAACCACCTATCGCTGACATAGTTAACATTCTCGTCGAACAATTCGATCAAGGCCTCAGCTATAGATCGATTAATTGTTACAGGTCCGCTATCTCCGCAGGTCATTCTCTGGTCAATGGTAAGACGGTTGGTAAAAACCCCATTATTTGTAGAGTCCTCAAAAGCATTAGACTCAAGAGACCTCCCAAACCCAGATACCAATCTCTCTGGGACGTTAATCTAATTCTTGATCTTTTTTCAAGCTGGCCCGATAATATTCACCTCAATAGAAAAAAAGCTCTCTATCAAACTGGCCACTCTACTTTGCCTAATTTCTTGTCGCAGGGTCTCCGACGTTAAAGCTCTGGAGATCTCTTCTAGGTCCTATAACATGTTCGGAGTCAAATTCGAACTTTTTAAAAGAACCAAGACTATGTCTGATTCTATTTTCTATCCTCGCTTCGATTTATGCAAAAAACTTTGCGTAGTCGACTGTATGAAAGAATACAAATGCAGAATGAATCCTCGTCGCCCTCCAGGTGTTAACCAACTTCTCATTTCTTTTGTTAAACCGCACAAAGCTATCTCTAGATGGGTCAAAATTGTAATGAATTTAGCTGGCATCGATCTTAACCTGTTCCAAGCTCATTCGATCAGAGGTGCTATGGCCAGCAAATCTTTCTGGTCTGGTGGTAAGTTGGATGATATTCTTAAAGCTGCCGACTGGTCTAATGCTAGTACCTTTACTCAGCATTACTGCAAACCAATTAGTCACATGTCTGATGTAGTTTTACATGGCTACCAGCATGCATAATGTAGCCTCCGATCTTGTAATGAAATTGTGATTCTCCTATTAACATGACAAGAGAATCTGGATTTCATTAAAGACTCGGAGGCTAACATTATCCCACCCACCCTTTCCCCTAAGACCTTAATATTACTCATTGTTCACTTAATGTTATTCTTGTATTCTATTACTAAATTTGTTTATTAGAACATATTTACAGCTTTAACTTTCTTTTGCGACTTTTATCATTATACCTAACTCACATTTCTTCTCTCCTTTCAGGAATGCCTTGTTTACCCAGGTAATATTTTCCTCTTTACTTTCTATTTTGGAGATTTTACCTACTTATCTTTACCTTTCTTGCAGATAATCTCTCATGAACTGATCCAGACATCCATCACTCTCTCTGTTCTTCACATTCTTCGTTTGGGGTTGACTTAATGGACTGTTTGAATGACTTTTTCAACGACTTCTTCAACGTTAGAAGTCCTTTCCTGTTTTACGCCACATTCAAAAGAGGCTGTTTATTATGGGCTCATGCCTTTTACTTGCTTTGAGTGTTCTATTCTGGAACACATATGCTATATGATGTAGGCGGCTGCTTGGAGACGCATTAAAAGTGATATGCATAATGTTAGCCTTAGAGTCTTTAATGAAATCCAGATTCTCTTGTCATGTTAATAGGAGAATCGCAATTTCACTGCAGAGCCACCTGGGGTGGGCAACAACCATGATATAGGAAGCCACGAGGCAGAGAAGCTTCAGAACCGCATTCACAGAGACCAAGGTCAAGGGTTGAAACATCAGCATCATAGCCCAAATATCTTGGACTCGTTGAGGCAGGGGAACTTCACGAAAAAGCACTGTATCCATGATGGGTCAGATGAAGGGGAGCCACTGTGAAGTGTTCAGCTGTGACTTTGGCATATTGATGGAGAAACCCAAGGATGTCAACAAGTGGGCTGTCATCTGGAGGTGGCTTACGCTGGTCAGACACGCAAGACTTTAGCAGCCAGTCATCGAAGTACGGAAAGACTGGTATACCCAACCTCTACGGATGGGCTCAGCATGATCTCCATCATCACCTTTGTAATCCGTGTGGTGCACTGGTCAAGCTAAGGGGAAGCAAGAAGAACTGAAAGTGCTCTTGGCTTACCTGCAACAACAGGACGGGAATATGAAAATATACGTCCGGCAAGCGGAGTGTCACCATCCAGTTTCCAGGATCCAAGGCAGAGGGAACTTGGACCAGGGTATGCCTTTTGAACTTCTCCGTCCAGCAGAAGAAGTTCAGAGGGAGAAGATTATGTCTGGGGCGAAGGCCTCTGTCCTTTTTCAGCACCAGGAAATAACAGGGATAACAACCAGTCCTGATCTTGAATGCCGGCGCCCTCTCTATTGCTCCCTAGGCCAAGAGAACTTGAACTTCTTCGCGGAATATGGATAAGTGATTCTCCAGGAGGTGTTGTGGTGCAGGGGGGATTGGACAGAAATGTAAGGGTGTAGCAATGTTCTATAATTTAGAGCACCCATAGGTCTAACATGATGCTCCACCATGCAGGGAGGTGAAAGATAACCAGACCTCCTATCAGACGATGGTGTGCCGCCACAAGGACACATTTAAGGGGTTGTGGTCTGGGTAGAACGTTGCCTCATACCTGAAAGGGATGGGAGGACTGTTGCTGCTGAGGCCCATATTGGCAGTGCCTCTGCAGATATCCCCTGCTGAAGTCACACAAGGTGTGTGAATATCATCCAGAGAGGCACGAGGTATTGATGGAATGATAGGGCATGTCTTGTGCAGGCTTGCAATCTTTTCTAACTGCTTGGTTTCCCTGTCAGGTGGAGTGATGGGAAATGAACTGGGGTTTCGGGGGCTGGAGGACGCCTGTACCAGTAAGCTCTTGGGGGTAGGCTGATGCAGCAAGAAATTGGGATCCCAGGGAGTGGGCCTGTTCTGTGTTGCCACTTGTCTGTTGACTGGTGAGCAAGAGCCTGGTTTAACCCAGATGACCTGTAGTATATCTGTTAGAAACTCGTTAAAGGGGGAGGGAGGCGTGGCTAACCACTGAACATGGCGGCCGCAACTTGACGGAGCTCCAGTGCGGGACCCGATTATTCTTCCGACACCACTGGAACTGGGGGCCATCCATCCCTAATCTCTCACCCTACTCACATAAACTCAACCGCAGTACGCTGTGAAGGGAACGACTTCGGAGAGGCATGTTATGCGGCGTAGCTCCGACCGAGGGAGCGGCACCATACTGTGTGTGCTCCCTGAAGCTGGTACGTGTGGCGGGGCCTGAGAACGCCGCCACGTAATCTAGCGTGCATCAGCTCTGAGGCCCCCCTGGGGACTCCGTCGCCTTCCTGGCGCAATCGAAAGAGGGGCACTGTCGACGGATGTGGTGATAGTTGGGCCTGCGGAGGACTGTTGCCCTCACCCTGTGGAACCAGAGACACAGACCGAGCAGTGCTGGCGCTGTCCTGAAGGCCACGGCCGGAGACGCTCTGAGGAACTGCCGGCGCCTCATCAGGGGTGTCCCCGAGTATCGCAGTCCCTGGCACTGAACTTTAGGAATGGTGCCGACGGACTGGGACCTGCTGCGTGACTGATGCGGCCTGGGCGAAGCAGGGTGAACTACCAAATCGATAACGAATCTCGGAGCAACCAGTGAGTCTGGGCCCTTGATAGAGACACTGCTCTACCTTACTCACCGGGACGTGGTGCACCGTGGGAGCTTCTACTGCTGGATTAGGTGACACGCGAGCGGCGACTCATGGCCAGCACGAATACTGGATGAGGCCTAACTGAAGTTAGGGGTAAACGCATACGGAAACGCACCCGAGGCCGGCCTGTTGAATTAATAATCCCCACTCTCCGGTGCAGCGGAGCGAGACGCCGACACTTGGGCCGTTTCACATTCTGGGACTGCACTTCCCTAATACTATATGGGGCCAGTTGGAGCTATGGACTGTCCGCTGTGCTGCGCAGGCCCAGGGAGCATATCTGAAAGGAGGAGCCTTTGGAGCACTAGGCCCTAGCCAGAAGGAACTAAATAACACCACAGCACCATCATCTGGCATTGGGAACCCATGATCACTCCTAATGTATCTCACCTGCTGAGCTACCCTACGGGCTGACTGACTAGTTGATTGGAGTGCCACAGGGCATACTTATAGTGCGGACACCCGGATTGAGCTTCACCACACGGTTAAAGTGCTGGAGACCAGAGAAACGGGCTGAGACCAATACAGAGTTCATCCCTCTACGCCACCGGCGGTGCATCTGGCCTTCCTCCTTCTCTCCCCCTCGCAAATTGGCAGTATAATGTGCAACCTAACGGTATCGCCTCGTTGGCAGCACAAGAATCATTGACTATCCTCTGCGACACCATGGGGCGCATGAAAGGTAAACCTACGGAAATGCCGCCTGTTGACCTACCGAACCGAGGGGAATCAGATGCAGCTTTTCTGGCATCCTCGATAAGCTGTATCCCGCCAACCAATATGGCGCCCACCCCTGACAAATTAGACTTAATCCTACAGGAGATACGAGACTCACGAAAATCTATAGAGCAACAAATAGGTACTCTCATCACTGGCTTCAAGTTCCTAAGGCTGATCATGAAAAGCTATCAGCCACAGTTAAAAGCAACAAACAGACCCTGGCGGAGCTACTGCCACAACATAAAGAACACACAGAACATATATCCCAAATACAAAAACAATTGGCGAGTCTCCTTGACATGGCAGAGGATGCAGAAGACAGGGTTCGACGCAACAACGTCCGTGTAATAGGCCTACCGGAACGTTACGAAGGCCAAAACGCGACCCGATTTATGGAACAATGGCTGCGGGATCAAATAGCCCCAGAGGGACTATCGAATTCCTTCTGTGTGGAGAGAGCACAATGGATCTCAAAACGGGTAGACCAACAGCGGGGGCGCCACCAAGAACAATGATAGTCCATATTCTAAACTACAAAGACTGCGATTTTCTGCTCCAAAAGGCCAGGGAGAAGACATCCATACAATCCGAGAACCATCGGATCTCCCTATATCCAGATTATACAGTTCTAGTTCTAAGACAACGAGCCTCCTACCAACCTTAGAAGAAGAAACTCCAAGCCTTAAATCTTAAATATGCCCTACTGTTTCCTGTTCGTTTGAAAATTTTATATGACCCAAAATCCCACTTTTTTGACAGCCCAGAGGCAGCAAATGACTGGCTGGAAACCTCCCTTTCATCTCAAGCACTCCAAAGTATCAATCAGAAGACACACCAGGATCCACAACGGACATCGGGATAGAGAACACGCCGGAAAAGATCGGCCCGAAGCCTCACTGCAAAAAACCCATCTCCGGAGCAGAACCTACAAGGACAGGAATCGCTACTGGCAGCAGCTGCTGCCATGCAAGAGACCAATCCGTCAACATTCAGATGATAATCTGCTACACTCGGACTCTGAAAGTAACAACCCTTTGCTCCCCTTGATCACTCCGCAAATAGTGCAGGACTTATTTGGCTAACGATGCACAGAACTTGAAGGCGACGCCCTGTGAACATTGATGCGTGACCATGATGAAGGGAAGTAAGACATCGCTAATGTACAAGTATAATGTCCTTCTCTCCCCAGGTGTCCTACACTCTGTATACATGCCAAGGGTCCTGACGTGTGTAGCTCCGTCTTGGATTAAGGTACTATGCAATGTACAGGAACCACCCCCCTGCAGTAAATGTATATGGTAACCGAATGGAACTACTGACTGTTTTACATAATGTTTGGACCAGCAAAGTTCAAGCGCTAGTCCTAGTATTGGGAGTTTTAGTTAAGATGGCTCTGTCGGGTTCCTGGGTCACCCCACATCATAATGTACATATCAACTGTCGCACACAGCTGTGCCGCTGCATCACAATCACACAAACTTATGTATGGCTGTGTTGGGTAAATATAAAGTAATAACCTGGAATGTTAGGGGGATGGGCTCAGTGCACTAATGCCATAGGATCCATGCCGAATTAAATAGACTGAAAGTTCAGATTCCCCTAATTCAAGAAACTCATCTTACCGACTCTGAGGCAGTTAAACGACGCAAAAAATGGAGGGGTCGAATATACACCACACCATATTCCGCATGTGTGAGAGGGACACTCATATGGATTAGACACGGGGTACAGTTTGTGATTATCGAGCAGCGCACAGACATTCAAGGGAGGTACATGCTAACACCCGGTACACTAGATTCCATGCATATAGTTATTGGCAGTGTATATGCTTCAAATTACGAACAGGACAACTTCCTTACTAATCTGAACACAGTGCTGGCGGACTGGGCTGACATTCCATGAATACTTGGTGGGGACTATAATTTCATCCTTGATGTCCATCTGGCCCGTTCTCACCCCCCGGTTCGAGGAGCCGCTTCCATTAAACACGCAGTGTTTCTGCTGTCCTGGGCAGAGGGCTGGGCGATAAAAGACGTATGGCATCTGCAAAACTCTACTAACCGTGAATACTCTTTTTATTCTCCACCGCATCAGCTACATACTAGATTGGAAAGAATATTCTGTTCCTTATCCATCTCACCCCAAATCTCCCAGACTACATATCTTGGAAAAACTCTTAACGATCATAATTCACTTGAAATCACCTTAGAGTGGGGAAAAATACCCACCCCGGTCCCAACTTGGAGGCTTTGGCCACAGAAGCTAGAAGACGTGGTCTTCCGTGATATATTTGGCTCGACCATTACCAATTATCTTAACGAAAATGCCAACTCTGCCTCTTCTCACTTAATAGAATGGGATGGCTTTAAATAATTGATTTGAGGCACGACTATAGGGGCGACGGTGGGGCCCGCCAGGAAGTACATAAGAACCTCACTTGAGGCCTCTCTACATGCACTAGAACGAGAAGCGAGTAAAGATCCCTCCAAACAAGAGAACTTGCAAGAAGGGCAAATACGGCACGCCGAACTCCTTGAACAACTTTGTTCGATTATCAGGCATACACCTAACAAACATGCAGAAGCAGATGAATCAGGTACTCTACTGGCGCGTCTACTATGAGAAACGCCCCCCCTTGTCCCAACGGAAGTGGCATTACCGGATGGCACTATAGTACATACTCAGGCAGAGGTCAATCTCGCCTTCAGTAATTATTATAAGGCGCTATACAGTGTCCCCATAGCCGAAATACCGGAACATATAGAGGCATTCCTGGATAGTTTGACTTACCCCAAATTAACAGAGCCCACCCAGGAGGAATTGGACAACCCTATTACAAGGGCTGAAATTAAAGAGGCTATCAGGGAGCTCCCGCATAATAAGACTGGATGGTCTACCGGCAGAATTTTATTCTACCTGTGCAGATAAATTAACTCCACACCTTGAATGCTTGTACAAATCAGCACACGAGGGCCATTCCCTTCTACTAACTACTATGCAAGCGTTAGTCACCTTTCTTCCCAAGCCGAACAGAGATCCACAAGACATGTCAGGGTGCCGCCCGCTCTCACTATTGTCCACTGAATACAAAAAATACTTAGCAAATTTCTGGCTCGCTGTCTCCTTCCAAAACTCATCCATATTGACAGTGCGGTTTTGTCCCAGGCCAACATTAGGCATCTGTACTATGTCATGGAGGCTGCCTCCGAGATCTCCTGCAAGACTGGATGTATCTCCCTCAACCTACAGCAGGCGTTTGACACATTAAATTGGGAATACATGATCGCAACCATGAAAAGATTTGGCATTCCGCTGTGCTATTCGAAATGGGTCAAACTTTTATACACAGCCCCTACGGCCGGGGTCAGTACTGACTCCCACATATCCCGCCCCTATCCAGTGGAAAGGGGAACGCAACAGGGCTGCCCCGTAACCACTACTATTTGTTTTAGCTCTAGACCCCCTACTTATTAAACTTCGGAGGAAAGTCGAAAACAAAGTGATCCGACTGGGAGAGGCAATACATATAGTATGGGCATACGCTGACAACCTCATATTATATATTAAGGACTTATCAACTTAACAGATGACCTAGAACCCATTTCAAATATATTCGGACTATTTGAACATGTCTCAGGGCTGGCAATCAATGCAAAGAAATCACATGCATTCTTTATGCAATATAGAGAAAACCCAGAACCCATCAAATTTGGACAATTCACCCTGTCAATTGCCCCACAAACTTTCAAATATCCGGGTATGCAGATATATAGAACCCCTCAGGACTTTCTAGAAGGGAACCTGATGAAAGCGATTAGATCACTACGGGCCCAGGTCTCTTTCTGGACATTATTACCTCTCTCGGTGATGGATAGAATAGCCATCTATAAGATGGTGATGCTCCCACGATTATTATATTTATTTACTAATCTGCCGATCCGGATTCCTACCAAAGTCTTCCGAACATTAGACTCCCTTCTCTCGGAGCTCATTTAGGGAATGGGACGCAGGAGGGTGAGCCTGGCAAATTTGAATTGAGGCCAGAGGAAGAGGGACTTGGGGCTCCTGAATGGCTAGTCAGCTGCAATGGCTGTCATATTGGCTTGCTGGACGCAACCTACACAAAATCGGCTATACACCACAAAGATTGAATCTGGGAACGCTTCACACACTACTGTTGCCTGAGACTAGAATACCATCCACCACATCCCCTTTACTTAAAACAGCTCTTCTGTATTGGAGACGGACATTACAGTATACCAAGCGGATTCCCCCATATTCATCTAATATCCCCTTACTCGGAATCCCCACATGGACAGAGCTAATTACTAGACACAGTATTTCTCAATGGTTACAAGAAGGAGTAACAATGGTAGGAGTACTGTTCATAGACGGTATACTAGCAGACCATGAAAACTTTACCCACACTCAGGGAGTGCCTCAAACATCGTTCATACTACATGCTACCATCATCCACTATATTAAAAAATGCTGGTCTCCATACGTGAATAAGCCCTCTACCCAGGAGTTAATATATGCTGTACATCTGATGGGAGAAGGACGTCCCCTAATCCGATGGCTATACAGAGGTACCAGAACACACGAGGTGGCCTCTCTTGTGCCCCTGCGCGAAAAATGGATGAGGGACTTTGGTAGAGATATAACTGATAAGGAGTGGGCCTCCTTGTTGGAGTTCCATAAAAAAGTGTCCCGTAACGCTAAATTTAAATACATACAATATATGATCCTACATACGGCTTATCTTACCCCACACTGCCTCAAATGAATATTATCAGAAGCACAAGTCTGCTGTCCTAGGTGCCAGACACCAGATGCAGATACACATGGATGACCATGCGTTTTGTGTGCGTGGGGAGCCATTTGAAGATTTGGGTGAAGCATTCAGAGGATGTGGCAGTTGGATGTGATTACTGCACTGACCTCTTTTTTTGTTGAGAGCTTGTCATGATGCCGAAGTTTCTGGTGTGGTCTGTGCGGGTGGGCGTGCGACTGAGGTTGGGTGGCCACCAGAAGGAGTACTTATTTCTGAAGATGAGGATCTCTGTTTTGTCTATGTTGGGTCTGAGGCAGTTCTCATGCATCGAGTTGGCCTCTTTGGACATGCAGGTGATGAAGTTGTAAGTTGTTCCTGGTGTTGTTGCTCTAGTAGTCGGTGAGGGAGAGGATGAGCTGATTGTCATCGGTGTAGGAGACGATGTTGATGTAGTGGGTTCTTATGATGTGGGCGAGAGGTTTCATGTAAAAATCGAACTGGGTTGGACTGAGGGAGGAGCTCTGGGAGACTCCGCAGACTAGCTTCTTGTTTTCAGAGGTGAAAGTGGAGAGTCTGACTCGCTGTCTCATGTTGGAGAGGAAGGAGGGGATCCAACTTAGGGGGGGCCGTTGGATTCCTGAAGTCTGACGATGAGGGGGCTGTGAGAGACTGTGTCAAACGCTGCTGAGAGGTTGAGCAAGATAAGTGCAACAGTTTCTCCTCTGTCCATGACTGGATAGATGTCATCTGTTGCTGCCAGGAGGGCGGTTTCAGTACTATGCTTGCTGTGGAATCCTGACTGGGTGGAATCATCCAGGAGGTGGTGCTGTTTAGGATAGGCAGAGAGCTGCTGGTTGATCTCTTTCTCCAAGACATTGGCTGGAAAGGGTAGGAGTGAGATAGGCCTGTAGCTACTGAGATCATTCAGGTTTGGTGAGGGTTTCTTTAGCAGAGCAGTGACCGTGTGTTTCCAGCTATACAGGAAGTTTCCACTGAGGATGGAGGAGTTGATGGTGGCCACATTGGCGCTGATCAGTGTGCTTCCCACGCTCACTGTACATGTGGGGAGGGCAGGGGTCTGAAGGGGACCCAGAGTGGATGATCTGCATGATTCTGGTGGTGTCATCTGTGGAGAGGAGGCTCCAGTTTGTTAGGAGGTGCTCCTGATGTTGGTTGGAGGTTGCATGATGATGTCCTTTACGGTGCGTTGGGATGTGAATTTTGAGTAGATGGTGACAATTTTGTTTTGGAAAAAGTCTGAAAGGTCATTGCAGAGGATCTTTCAGGGGTTGAGGGTGTTGGCTGCAGCTATCAGGTTGGTGAATTCTTTGACGATGTTGAAGAGTTCTTTGTCCGAGTTGGTGCAGGATTTGAGTCTGCTCATGAGGGCACATTTCATGGCTTCTTTGATTTGTGCGGGGTACTTTCCGAGTGTGGATTTGCAGGTGTCTCTGGAGGTGTTGTCTTGGCTGGTCCTCCATATTCATTCTAGCTGCTTGCAATAGAGCTTGGAGTCTCTTAGGTCCTCCTTGCTTGAGTGCGAGTTCTTGTGTGTCTGGTCTTTTTAATGGGGGCCAAGTTGTTGGCACAGTCTGAGATCCAATTGTTGACGGTGGACAAGTCGCTCTGTAGGTCGCCTGTGACGTTCGGTATGTTGGATCTGACGGCCTGAGTCCAGCCTGCTTCTGTTATGTTGTTTCACTTGAGGCTGGGGTTGATGGTAGGTTTAGGTGTGCTGGGGTGGAGTGTGTTGATTGAAGTGCTCGATTGAGTGGTCTGTCCATGTGAGATGGGAGATGTGGCTGAATTTGATCTTGATGCCGGATGTGAAGATTGGGTCTTTTCTGCTCTTGTTTAGCTGGTGTGGACTGAAGCTTTCTTTTCCTTTATGAGAGTCTCGGTGGGATCCATTCTTTAGGCTAGTGTTTCTTGAGACCCAGTACCCTTCTGGCAGGTTGATGCCACTGTTTCTTTGATCTTCTCCCACTGACTTCCTACTGGGTCTCTGTCGTCCTCCAGTTCTAGCAGGAATTGAAACTCGTTACTTAGGGTTACTGAGTATTCATTCATTTTCTGTGCATCCGTGAGGAGGATGGTGCTATATCGCTGGCATTGATTTGTTGGTTCCATCCATGATTTCTTCAGCTTCAGCCTGGCCACGACAAGGTGATGGTCCGACACCAGGTCCACTCCTCTCATTACCCTCACATCCTGCAGCTCCCTTCGGAACTTCTTGGCACTGTAGGCATGGTCGATCTGATTTTCTGTTGAGTGTTCTGGTTGCCTTGTGTATTCTTTTGTGTGCGCATACACTACCGTCTATCACCAGAATGTTCAGGGCACAGAAATTTGTGAGCCTTTCACAAGCAACTAAAAGAAAAGACTTGGAAAAGACAAAGAATAATGACATATTTAAGTGAAGACAAAGGGAGAAAAAATAAAAACTGTAATGAAAACAGCTTGCCAACTGTTCAAAGATCCTACTGGATAGTGAAACCAGAAAAAGAGCTGGATTTCCAATTGATCAGTTCGCTAAATGCCTAAATAAAACGTTAGGCCTAATGATGTAAATATACTAGAAATATTTTTAAAGAGGCTCAAGAATACCAGATACCATACAAGAGTCCCAAGGTCATGACAGGCAAGACATATCCATTTAAGAACAAAATAAATTGTATATTCCATTAAAAAGTTTGTAAGAGACTAAGGGGCGTGCCGCATATTTAATTTCTTTTTAAACACAAACTACAATGGAAGATTAAGTGACACAAAAAGTGGAGGATCAGGTTGGAAAACAATTCCAGCATGCAGGTTTAAAAAAAAAAAAATGTTTTCACTTGCATGACAAATTAGAAGCTTGCAACCTGTAGTCCCATGACATTAAAACTAATATTGGAGAATCTACAGACTCAAACAATAGTGTTAAAATAGCCTATTCAGACTTAACCAGCCTATGGAGTTTACCTTGAAGCCTAGTTCAACTAAATCGTGTCGCTTTAGGGCAGCGTGGGTGCAGGTCATTGCAATGATCTTTGCCTCCTTCACCAGGAGGTATTTGGACCGGTCAAGTCCACTGCGCAGCAATTCAAATGCTCGGAACTCCTGCAGGGAGAAAAAGTCCAAAAAAGGAGATATGGTAAATAAAGAAGAACATTTTGTCAATTACAAATCCAGTCTCCAATAAGCAGGCTTCATACCAGTGTTCCGATCATTTTGGTCTTAGACGTTAAGCATGACAACAGCTCTCTCCCAAACATCTCACTGTTCCCCCACTTTTTTCTCTCACTCATATCAACTTGTTCTACTCATCAAACTGTATAAAAAAAATGCCCACCATGACAATCTAAAATAGAAGAAATAGTGATTTCTAAGTTATAATAGTTTTGAAGTACAAGAACCGCCTCAGAATCGCGTCTCAAGCTAGCAGGCTGGAGTATTCTCCAACCTGTTCTCTAGAGAATGCAATTATGCGAACCTGAAAAAGATATAATGCTGCACAATTTGTGGCATGTATTGTAATGAATCACTATCTGAACCTATTTGCTCATGGGTCTTTTAGACAGAATGACTAGCCACTAAAGAGAAGGCATAGTGGAAGCTGAGGACAGAATGTTGAACACAGCACGAAAGCAGGTTATGACAAAGCAAGTATTCCTCAACTGACTAGCTTGACTAGGTGCCACAAAAAAGAAGGGAATGTGTGATGAAACATACACCAAGATCTCATACACAGTTTTCCAGATTTGAAGCAAGCATTTCTCTCGTCAAGGGAAGTCAATTCATATGGCTTCACAAGTAAATCAAAGCACATAATCCTCCCTGGACTACGAGTGTTCATAATGTGATCTGCGACACCTACAGGAGTAAAGAACAGTAGCAGAGAGTACCATTTCACAAAAGACTGCATTCAAGAATGGGAGGAGCACAAGGCGCAGCTCAGATGGAGAACAAGAGACATCACTGCAGGAAGCTGGCTCTGTATATACTATACCAAAGTAAGGTATAGTTTGCACAGAGTCCAGTGGAACCCCAAAGGTAGGCAGAGGTAAAAGTAGATAATACCTTACTCTCTATTTAAGTTAGTGTTGGCTTGCAGTAAGGCTTTATCAGAGGGTAGTGTTAAGCGTTTATTAGACAACCTCAGGCAAGAAATGATGTCAGACACTCAAAGACTGAACTCAGACCAATTTGTTTGTATAAAAAAAGTATTTAGTTATTTTATTTACTGGAACCAAGCCTGGTGTGGGTAAGTAAAATAACACTTTGCAAGATTTATGCAGTGAATTACAGTTGAATGCAGGTTCAAATACATTTGGTTGATTTACAGGTAAGTCAACAGTCAATATTACTTTTCAGTTACTTTGTAGACTATTGTATACATTACTTCTTGGATTACTTATTAAGTTACTTTTGCTAATCAGTGTGATATGCCTAGATGTCACACTGGGACATTTCCTAAAGAAAAGGTAAGTAATTCAGTTGTTGTACATCTGCAGTTTTTCAAGGTTTCATACAAACCAGCTCCACACCTAGAACTTTCAAGGAAAATCAGTTAATACAATCCTATGGGAGGAAATTGAGTCAATGGTTTACTGGTAAGTACTTGGTTGTGGAAGTTGGGCTCCTGGGGTTAGAACCAGGGTTTCCCCAGGGTCAAGGATGCACTCTCAAAGTACTCTCAGTGGCACTAGGATGGCCTGGTGCACAGTGTTGAGGCCCAAAGTTATCCAATAAGGGATAGGGGGCCTTTGGTTGGTGGCTGCTCATAAGCAGGCCACAAGGTTGTGGGAGCAAAGCTCCTTCTGTTAGGCTCAGGACAAAGGGAAATCTGATTTAGCACACAAGGACTGCAGGCTTGGGACGAAGATCTACTGGAGGAGACCACCAGTTGGAGAGGTAAGTTGCAATGCCTGGGGATGCTGGGACACCGTCGGTTGTGCCACCCAAGGCCATGGGACGTTGGGTGTAGGGGTGGCTTTAGGCGATGGGTTTTTCTTACTGGCTCTAGTCGCGGCTTAGGGGGATCCTCCAGAAAGGGGCACAAGGCATCGATTGGGGACTTGAGGCAGGTCAGGGATCACCAGATCCCAGGTCAGGATCACCGGAGAGACCTCCTTGTGGTGTTGGGCCACTCAAACTCGGGCTGTGGGCGTCAGTTGCAGAGTGGTGCAGAACCGCGGATTTGGCCGGAGCCAGAGACTGTGGGTGAGCAAATCCGGTGCTCACGGGAGACAAAGTCTGGTTTGGGAAGGCAGGGCAGTTTCTTGGGGTTCTTGGGGGCTGCTGTCCTCAGGACAAACTGGGATTTCGCTGGAGCATGTTCGAGGTCGGGGCAAGCCGGTAGGGCTGAGGCCAAGTCAGTTAGTGTCCTCCTCTTCTTCTTTCAGCATGGCTTCTTTGGTGCTCCTTCTTCTCTCTTATTGTCTCAGGAGGCAAGGTTTGGGGTTGCCCCTAAATACTAGATTTAGAGGCGTTAAAGGTAGGTACAGGTTGGGGCAATGTGTTCCTTCCTTGGGGTGGGTACACCCCACTATTATGTCACCCTCCAGTGGGAGGGGGACATAAGCCTCACTCTGGTTGGCTGGGTCCCCCCATCTGCAAGATGGCGGGGACTGAGAGTTGGGCTTCACCTCGCTTCCCCCACCTGAGGGGTGAGGTTGGCAAAGGTGGGCACACCTCTCCTCCTAACTTGGTTTTCCTGCTGATTCTCCAGTACAAAGTGGGGGTCAGAACCGGTGGGGGCCAATTGCTGAGAGCATCAAATGGCCGGAATAGCTCACAAGAGGTGGCAAGCCTTTGAAGCGTCCCTTCGTGGACCCTGCCCATCCTGGGGGAGGAGGCTTGGCACCTCGTCCCAGGATGTGCATTGTTTCAGGACCTCGAGAGTAGCAGGCTCTTGACCCAGGGGTCCAGAAACATGTCTGTGGTGGCAGCTGGCGAGCAGCCACTCAGCCAGGACACTAGAGTTATGTCATTTTTCAGGGGGCATCTCTAAGATGCCCTACGAGTGCATTTTTCATTAAATCCCACACTGGCATCAGTGTGGGTTTAATTGGTTGAGAAGTCAGATACCAAACTTCCCAGTTTCCAGTAAAGCCATGATGGTGCTGTGGAGTTCGTAATAACAAACTCCCAGCACCATATACTCTTTATGGCATTACTGCACTTACAATATCTAAGAATGGGCTTAGACACTGTAGGGGTACAGGGCTAATCCACCTGTACCCTCACCACTGTTACAGTACACCCAGCTAGAGGGGTGGCTTAACTATGCCAGGGCAGTGGATTGTAGGCATGGCACACATGGGTGTGTGCCAGTGTGTGTGTGTGTGTGTGTGTGTGTGTGTGTGCGTGTGTGCGTGTGTGTGTGTGTGTGTGTGTGTGTGTGTGTATGTATGTATGTATATGTATGTATGTATATAAACCTGGACTCAATAGCATGTGTTATTAATAATTGCATGTTTGCACAAAGCTATGGCAGCTATACAAGAATTTTCAAGGTACAACAACAATACCATAAGTCATATGTACTGTAATTTTAAACCTAAGGGCAACAAATTGCAAGTTTTAATAAGAATAATGTATTCAAACATATATTGCTTTTAACTTGAAGCTCCCTGTACTATATGTTGTCTATCTCCATGGTTTGTAACACGTGATGTTCAAAGGTACAGGTCACTTTAAAAACAAAAAAACGCAACAAAAAGTATTTAAGCTAATCAAGCACTGAACAGCGTGTCATGTGATCAAGATCCCCAGAGGATCGAAACGCGTCAGGCGAGTGAGAGAGTGTAAGGGAGCGGAACAATAAAAACATTGCACTTATCTGTGGTCCGTCCTCCATTGGTGTTCAACGCTGGACGATGAAGCGGTGTATGGAGTTTCATTCATAGGATTAACCGGTTCGGACTCCTCCAGTTACCGACGGACCCCTTCTGTAATTTGGGCAGTGGCAGCCATCAAAGGTTTCAGACTTGGGCTCAAGTCAAGCGGCAAGAAATCCGGGAGGATTATCGGCGGATTCCCAACAGCTCCGTAACAGGTAAGCGAACACGGCTCGGAGGACCCAAGGGACGCATTTACCTTGGGGAGTGTTGCGGTACAGCAAAAAGCATAGTAGCTGGGTACGGAGGTGTGTGTAAATACTAGAGTGATCGGTGAAATCATTTCCGAAATATCTCACAAGTATTTAAGTAAGAATAATACCGACTCAACCTTTACCTCAATCATGTCAGCGGACGCGCTGAGGGAACGTGAGGAGGCAGCAGCAGGGATGTTTGATGACAACAGGGAAGTTACAATAGACTCCAATACCCACAATGCACCACTGGTGGTACGCAATATCAGCCTTAGAGACAAAGTAAGGCAATTAGAGAAACTCATGCGTTTGGAGCAGAGCAAGTGGTGGGAGGCCAAGTCCCTTCAAAGGTATTTGGATGTGGGGAGGGTACCTCGTGGACTACGTATCCTTTTAGCCCCAAGTTATGAGAATCCTGATAAATCTATGATGAAGGAATGGGCAGAAACGAATTTAGAGTCATCTAAAAAACTCATCATCATTTTGGTAAAATATGCTGAGACAGACCGAGCCAAAATCCAAGCAGAAATAGAAGCACTTAACGAGGAGTTGAGTCTAAGGAGTCAACAAGAAGAAATAAATAAACTCAAGGAAGACATGACAAAAAGGCTGTAAAGAGATGAGGATAAAATAAGGGAAAGAAAGGCGCATAAATTCCATCGCGACCGCATGGATTATGAATGCGGTTGGGTCTTTACATTCGCCAAAAAATATGACAAACTAAAAATTTCCAAATATGGTGGGACGGGAAGCGGGCCCCAGAATGGACAGAACATTCAAAGTAGACCCAACGAATTGGCATAAAACTCTGAGCTCAGTTCAGCCCAAGAAAGCGACACAGAAATTTAAACTAGACAACTAGCCATGTCGCATGTCCCAGCCAGCATCTCACTGGCAGATTAAGTGGATTTTTTAGTCATCAAACGCAGGGATACCCTGCGTCCACGAAATCAAATCAGACAAGCAGGAACTCAACAAGGAAGCGCAGGGAGAGACGGCAAGCCCAACGAAAACGTGCAGCAGACAAGTGTCAAGCAGAAACAAAGGGGACAACCTCGGCGCAATTGGAAACGATAAATCAATATCAAGTTACCAACAGTCAAACTATCATCAATCTGACTGATGTGACATTAAATGCTGCAGAAAAACAATTGTTGTCCTTGGGCCTGTCTTACTGTCCGGAGAATTCAATGAACTATGCAGCAACAAGGGTTGATTTATATAAAAGCATAAGAAAATTGAAACTCAGAAAACATTTCCTTGCGCAAAAACAAAATAAGAGTCAGCCAACTGATAGTCAGATATCTTTACCTTATGATCTAACGGCAACTGTTTGGCCTATTCTACAGGCAATGCATGAATTGGCAACAGAAAGTAATGACTCAACCCAACGTGAGGAGCGACCCGGCAGTCAAACAGCAAAATATAAGTGGGCAACTCCTTTTAAGCCACGATCCACATTTACTCCCATAAATATTCGGGATTCAATTGATGTATTTAACTAACAGGTCATTTCCAGCATAAAAAAACTTCATTGTACAACAATTGCTAAAACCAAAAGCAAAGGCAATAAACAACAACTACAATATCACCAATTGATGAGCAAACTGAAGGAAAATAAAAATGTAATTATTCGGAATTCCGATAAAGGAGGCAACTTGGTACTTTGGGACAGAAAGGCCATGGTGCAATTAAGGGACAGAGAATGCTACCATCGCTTTGATCATCAGAACTTAAAAATCATGTACAATTGTTACAACATGAAACTTGTAGCATGGAAGAACGCGGGTCTTTCGACCACTGATGAATACAAATATATGAAAAATGACCACCCCTTGACGCCTATAATGTACTTCATCCAAAAAGTGCACAAGAATCCAATGAGGCCTCCAGGAAGACTCATTATTTCAGCATGTAACAGCATGTTAGAAAAGACATCAGTCTATGTAGACTATTTCCTTCAGACCCATGTGAAAGAATTGCCTTCATGCGTGAGACACAGGAGACTTCCTTGCGAAGATTAGAGATTTGACATGGCAAAAAGATTATCTTTTAATTACATTGGATGTTACATCCCTATATACATCTATTAAGCACCAAGATGGTCTCAAAGCATTAAGCCACTATCTTTCACGTAGAGGCCCCGAGTTCGACCAGCACAATATTATGTTGGTCAGCATGGTGGAGTTTTGCCTTAATAACAATGTGTTTATGTTTGAAATTGTATTGTACCAACAACAACGTGGAGTGGCGATGGGGGCCAGCTTCTCACCGAGCTATGCCTGCTTACACATGGAATGGTGGGAGGAGCTGGTCCTCATCGAAGAATTCTCGAACAACATAACAATGAATGTTAAAAAATGGTTGAGGTACATAGATGATCTTTTTGTGGTCTGGCATGGAACAATCAGTGAAGCAGAGACATTTGTTCAGAACTTAAATGTCAATAATCTAAATTTGCATTTTACTGCTTCCATTAGCACTACATCTGTAAATTTCCTGGATGTTGAGGTCCATATCAGCAATGATCAAATACATACCACATTGCATAGAAAACCCACTGCGGGTAACTCGGTGCTTCATGCGAGCAGTGCCCACCCTGACCAACTCATTCAAAGTATTCCATTTGGTGAGATGGTATGATAAAAAAGAATATGCAGCAATGAAAGTGATTTGAAGCAAGCACAGGCATTTATTACAGCTAGATTTTTAGCTCGAGGATACTCGCCCAAATGCATAACAGATGCCATTTAGAAAAGCAATCAGATAAGTCGTGATACACTCTTAAATAAAAGGAGTAAATCAGCGACAAAAAAGAGGGAAGAAGAGGATTCATTTAGGTTTATATTTGGGTATAGCAAACAAAGTAAAAACATTAAAAAAAATCATAAATAGAAATTGGCCCATTTTACTGGGATATCCGGTGATTGGACAGAAGCTACCCAAAAATGCCACCATAACCTACAGTAGAGCACCTTCCATGAAAGATACCTTGGTGTGTAATGATTTGGAAAGCATAGGCAAAGGCACGTGGTTGAGCCAACGCCATGGGTTTTACAAATGTAAAACCTGTAAGGCGTGCCAACATGGCGTCAATGCCACTTCTTACAAAACCCCTTTTAATCCTGTTGAGATCCCCATCAAGAAAGCCCTAACATGTAAAATGACCCATATGGTCTATGTGCTGGAGTGCCCATGTAGTCTCCAATATGTCGGTAGTACTATACTACAGGGACACAAACGGGTACTCCAGCACATCAGGGCAATCAAGAATCAAGATCAGTCTTATCCAGTGGCACAACATTTTGGCGAACACCACAAGGCAGAATCAACTCTTTTGAGATATTTTTTGATTGATTGTGTGCAGAATAAAAAGAGAGGAGGTGATCACGTAAGATTAGAGACCAAATACATTTTGAATCTTGACACTAAGCACCCAGGGGGTCTCAACCAAACTGAAGATTTATACACTTACCTGTAGCATTTGATGTGATGAGATTTAGATGAAATGTCGATATTAACTGAAATTACCAACTATGAAATTCAATAGTAAAAATCAGTGGGTATAAATAAGGAAGAAAAAATAATCCATGTATATAGTAGTCATTAGATTAGGATGCTGCACTATTAGAAATTCCAGATGTAATTTTGCACGCTGTTTTAGCACAATTTTATTCATAATTTATATGCTGGTTTTGTTTTTTAACACTAGCACATTGCACTTTACACCAGAAAAGCAGCTTGCACTTTTTTGAACAGTGGATAAAATATACCAGAATGATGTATACCAATGATTATAAAAGCTGCAGTTGGTAATATTTAACCAATTCAACAAGGGTAGATGCCAAGGTATTTAAACCTGGACTCAATAGCTTGTGTTATTAATAATTGCATGTTTGCACAAAGCTATGGCAGGTATACAAGAATTTTCAAGGTACAACAACAACAATACCATAAGTCATATGTACTGTAATTTTAAACCTAACGGAAACAAATTGCAAGTTTTAATAAGAATAATGTATTCAAACATATATTGCTTTTAACTTGAAGCTCCCTGTACTACATTTTGATGAATATGTTGTCTATCTCTATGGTTTGTAACACGTGATGTTCAAAGGCACAGGTCACTTTAAAAACAAAAAAACGCAGCAAAAAGTATTTAAGCTAATCAAGCACTGAACAGCGCGTCATGTGATCAAGATCCCTAGAGGATCGAAACGCGTCAGGCGAGTGAGAGAGTGTAAGGGAGCGGAACAATAAAAACGTTGCACTTATCTGTGGTCCGTCCTCCATTGGTGTTCAACGCTGGAAGATGAAGCGGTGTATGGAGTTTCATTATATATATATATATATATATATATATATATATATATATATATATATATATATATATATATATATATATATATATATATATATATCCAGAAATCGCTGGTGCATGGAAGACGTAGTAGACATCCGAAACTCCAAAAACACTCGCTGACACGGACCTTTGGTAAAGTGCTTAATTTAATTAATTTGTGAGGCTGTCGTCATAACGTTTCGGCTCCGTGGAGCCTTGATCACATGACAACGTCAGTACATTACAAAGACCAATAAATAGCCCGTTTACAAGGTTCAAAGTGCACCATTCGATACCATGTGACTTATGTTTTCATGAATATAAAGAAAACACTGCTTCTGTTACATAGTGTTGTGCAACATGACGCAAATGGCTTGATCCCAATATTAAATAGAAAACAGAATATTAGAATGTGCAAATTGTCGCAATAATGCATGATAATATATATTAAGACAATAAATAGATAAATAAGTTTTAAAATAAAAACATACAATCCATTAAAATTCTATAATTAAGCATCACTCTTATTGGTGAAGGCATATCCTAGAATCATGGCTTAAATGCCTGTTTGATATATGCCTATAGTCCCAACTCAAGCCAGACAATGCGATCTAATAAATAGGTTAAAAGAACATAATGACATAAATGCCAAATGTATCGATTGTCTGAGATGTGGACATCCAAATATGTGTGTGTTGGGGCTGTCCAGTAGGTGGATTTAAACATCTGTTTGTCTCTACAACAAAAGGGAAGAAACCTGTGTATGTAGAAGCATTCGTGTATAAAACACATGTATCAGAAGGTCTCACATAATGTGTATCAGGGCTAAAATGGTTTCATAAATAGATATAAATAAAGTTATGTGTGCACATGTGGTGAAAGAGATAGAAAAGTGACTAAAAATGGTGTACCTCATCCAACGTAAATTTGTAGCTATAAAGTGTTGGATAAAAGACCACTACACT
This sequence comes from Triturus cristatus, assembly GCF_964204655.1. Lineage (NCBI taxonomy): Eukaryota > Metazoa > Chordata > Amphibia > Caudata > Salamandridae > Triturus > Triturus cristatus. The sequence continues at coordinate 1,191,335,860 of NC_140592.1, forward strand.
TAGAGCTAAACGCACAAGGTTGATCAGGATCATAACCCTTAAAGAAGTCTCATTGATAAAATATTCATAGGGTAGAGCCTTAAGCACAATGGAAAACATAGAGGAGATATCGGATCATTGCTAGGAATGAAATAAAATCTTCAATAGATTAGAATAATAAAAGAATCAATTTCATAAGCAATCACATCTTATAATCAAGGTAAGCAGGTATAAAGGTCCTCGGTTGTATTGAGCCCTTTCGGATGTTTGGTATCAAGGCGTAATATGTATTGGGTTTCCAATTTACGCAATTTTGCCTCCCTGTTGCCACCTCGTCTGCTCGCATTTATGGCATCAATGACATAAAAACTGAGTTGGCGACTATCACAGTTGTGGGACTCCCTGAAGTGTCTGGCCACTGGGTATGTGTTATCTTGATTGTTGATTGCCCTCAGATGTTGGAGGATGCGTTTATGCACCGGTAATTTGGTGCTTCCCACATACCTTAATGGACAAGGGCAAGTCAGGATATAAACTGCGAATTCCGTTTTACATGTAAGCAGTTTAGTGATCGGGTGATCCTTGCTACTGAACCCATCCTGATAATTTTTAGTGTTTACGCCTTGGAGACAAGATTTACATGTTTTGCATTTGTAAAACCCTGAATTGGACTGTAGCCATGATGTTTTCTCAATGATTTCAGGATTCGTGTCTACCAGAGAGTCGCTCATTGAGGGAGCTCTACTGAAAGTAAGCGATGCTCGTGTAGGTAGTGAAGCACCAATGACTGGGTCATTGAGTACTATGGGCCAATTACGATTAATTATTTTATATATGTCTCTATGCTGCTTACTGTATACTGTGATAACCCTGAATGTGTTGTGCTTTTCTTCATCAGGAGTGAGTGTTGAGCTTTCAATTAGGGTACTTTGATTGATTGCATAGGAGCTCAATAGTTTCTCCCTAGTATGCTGCATAGATTTGCTGATGGCACTATCAATGACTTTTTTAGAGTAACCTCTCTCTTGGAATCTCAAGCTACTGGAAAGTTGTGCCATGGTTAAATCTGCTGGATTACTGCAAACCCTTCTGATGCGTAGCATTTCCCCATAGGGGATGCTAGCTACCAGATGGGCCGGATGTGAGCTCCTAGCATGTAATAACGTATTACCTGCCGTTTTTTTGCGGTAAAGTCTGGTTTCCAATTCCCCTTTGAAGACATATACTTCCGTGTCTAAGAACGTTACTGACGACTGACTCATTGTAGCAGTAAAGCTTAAATTGTAATCATTGCTGCTAATGTCTCCAATGAATTTATTGGCCAAATCTGCGTCACCCCGCCAGACAATGAATAAATCATCGATAAATCGATACCAAGCTACCACATTATTGTTCATTACATCATTGAATTGAGTCCTGAGGACCAGTTCCTCCCAAGCCCCCATCACCAGACAGGCGTAGCTTGGCGAAAAACTGGCCCCCATAGCCACACCCTGGAGTTGACGGTAAAGCAGGTTATTGAACATAAATACATTGTTGGTTAAACAGTACTGTAACATCTGCAATAACATGGTATTATGTTCCTTGTCCTGGTCACCCCTTTGTTGCAGGAAATGCGAAATTGCTTTAAGACCAGTCTCATGTTTAATGCTCGTATAAAGAGCTGTAACGTCTAGTGCTAGCATCCAGTAACCGTTTTCCCATTTAATTTGCTGTATCTTGTACAAAAAATCCCCTGTGTCCTGGATGTAAGAGGGTAGTTGTTTGACAAAGGGTTGAAGGAAATAGTCAATATAAATTGATGTTTTCTTCAGTAGTCCACCCCTGGCTGAGATTATTGGTCTGCCAGGAGGTTTGCTGATATCCTTATGTACTTTAGGGATAAAATAAATAATGGGTGTGATAGGGTTATCAACTCTAAGGTACTTGAACTCAGCTTCCGTGATCATTTTTTTGTTTTTCCATTTAGTAAGTTTCAAGTGGTAGTCTTGAATCATGATTTTTAAATCACTTGCATTGGACCTCATATAGCATTCTCTGTCATTGAGTTGGGCATAGGCTTCCTTCTCATAAAGTGATCGCTCCAAAAGTACCACATTGCCACCCTTATCACTTTGACGTATCACATTGTTCTTATTGTCCCCTAATTTCTTTATTAGGTTGTTGTATTGCATAGTTTGACGGTCATACTTGTTCCTTTGAGTTACTGTTTTTTTATAGAGTTTTTTAATTTGACTGACCGTGTTTTCATGAAATATGTCTATGGCATCTCGTGGCATTATTGAATTAAATGTAGATGGTGGTTTGAAATGTGTCGTTACTTGTTTGCTTTCATTTTGGTTAGATTGATAACCCTCACCTTCTGTTTCCCATAGTTCCAGGAGCTCAGCTGTTTGTGACATGTCACTAGAGTCCATGTTACCCTCTGCCTGACTGCTGATTTTTTTACCGTCAGTGTTTTTGTTGAGTGCAAAGACCTTTCGTAATTTTAATTTCCTCACCGCCTTGTAAATGTCACACCTAGTTCTGGTATAATTCATATTGCTTGGCGGTACATAGGAGAGACCCAGTTTGAGAATATCCTCCTCTTTTTTTGTTAGAATACAAGAGCTGAGGTTAATGATGGTCTTGTCTGTCGATTTAGTGTTTATTCCTTGGGCTTCCACTGACCCCTGCCCCTCCTTCTGTTTGAGTAGGCGCCGCCTCTTCCTCGCCCTCTGCCTGTGCCTGTTCTTGAAATTGGTGTGTTTTCTTCTGGTTGTTTTTGGGTCCGGGGTCTGAGCGATTGGAGTCTCTCCCGGTTTCTCTGCCCGGGGACGGTTTGTTGGTTTGCCTTGCTTGTGTCTCATCGCGCATCTCAGTTTCAGATTCTGTTCCTGTCCCTGAACTCAAATCTGATACCGTTGTTTCAGCTTCGTTGGCTTTTCGGGTAATTTCCCTCCTCGTTTGACCTGCACTGTTAGCCTTTCTCAGAGTGTCAAATTTCTTTGAGAAGGTGAATATTTGGCCCAACTCGTAATCATTTCTGTCCCTCTGGAATTTATATGCTTTTCTTTCCATAATCCTAGTCTCCTCCTTTTTCAGGCGAGCTTTCATTTCGCTGGTTAATAGGTCTTTCTCTTCTTTAGTGCCCATGGTTTCAATTTGTTCCTGAAGGGAAGCTATCTCTATCAGAAGTTTGGCTCTGTCGATCTCCGCATATTTAATGAGGATGAGCACTAGTCGGCGCGAAGCGTCGAGGTTGCTTTCCGCCCACTCCCTCATGAGATCAGGATTAGGATCCTCATAGCTTGGTGCTATCATAATTCTCAATCCCCTCGGTATGCGATTGACCTCAATGTAGCCTTGTAGGGATTTTGCTTCCCACCATTTTGCTTGGTCGCTTTTGTGCTTTTTTTCTAGTGTTTTAAAGATTTCCTTCAGTGATTTGGTAGTGTTAGTTTCTTCATTGATTCTTTCACGTGTGTTAAGGTTAATAGGGAGGCTGTCTGAAAACATCGAAGACGCCGCTGTTTCCCGGTCCCTCACGTTGTCAATCGACATGCCTGAATTCGAATGAGTTTAGGTAAGGCGGCTTATTAACAGTTGACTTCTAACGTTACTGAGCTGCGCCTATGCACCAAGGACTTTCCTCCCACATATGCACAATGTCCCGCTTACTTCGGTGTCTCGGTTCCTTGAAAGTTTCCTCCGAAGCGCCGCGTCCTCCGACTCGGTTCCCGTTGGCTGCTTTCAAATTCCGTACGACTACCGCTTCACCGGGTGCTGTGGGGGTCCAATCGCCTTGCTCCTTCCGGAGAAACAGTTAATATATATATATATAGATATATAGATATAGATATAAAGGTACAGGGCCTTTAGGGGTGGCACAATAAGTGCTGCAGCCCTTAGAGGCCTTCCCTGGTCACAGTGCCCTTGATACCCATGGCACCTTCTAAAAGGGACTTAGATGTGGTCAGAGAGTTGCCAATTGGGTTTTGTTTAGGGGAAGAACATAGGCCCTGGTACCTGGTTGGCAGGAATCCAGGACACACTCAAAGTACATCAGTTTGACAAAAAGTGTGGGGGGGGGGGGGGGTAACCATGCAAAAAGGGGAACTTTCCTACAATCATTCACTTTAAAGAGAAAATTTAGCAAGATAAAAAAGATGTATATGTCTAAAAAAGTGAGGGAGTGGAGAAAAGTAAAAATACCTGGCTAGGATATATATCTGTTTTATTACTGCCTCTAGTTGGTAGGATTAAAGATTAGGGGGTAGTTATGAGCGCGAGGAAGATAATGTACCTACGATCCTATACATCAACATGTTTCGAGCCGTTCCCCTATGGCTCTTCTTCAGGACCAAAGGAACCTAATTTCCTGGTGCCACTCCTGTATGATTACTTACTTTAAAAACGCTGCTTGCATGCTATGCCACTTAGTGAAAAATACATATATAAACCACCTAATTGGTGTTCTTTATTTTCTGTGGAAATACAAGAGAGGTAGGTACGTATCAGCTTTGCATACGTGCTGCACCATGGTATGGGCAAACGTGTTCAATGACATATAGTAATAAGTGAGCACTTCTAGTGTGGTTATTACTCCCTAATTTTAAATCATACCGAATAGAGGTAGGAATAAAATTAATTAGCCTACTAGCCGGGTTTTTTGAAATGTCTCCACTCCCTCTCTTTCTAGACATACATCTTCCTTATCAATACATAAAGCCTAACAAGTGCTCCCATGTAGTTTGTTGGTTGTAGCATGCCCTGATCCGCAGCGGATCGGGATGGACCCAATGATGAAGCATGCCACCAAGGGGTAACCCTGGTGGGGGAGGGTTTTACAAGAAATACAGTGTTTTTTTCTGACACACGAGGTATCAAGTATTAATTTACTGGGTTCTCTGTTTTTAGCTTAGTACCTCAGTCGTTATTGATAAGCACCGAATGTGTTGCCCATTGAAGCTTGCAAAAAATAAGAACATAATCTGGGTTGTTACAAGATAAGAAGCGAGCCTCGCACAGATAATACCAAGTTGGATAGGATTTAACACCAGTACTAGAATGGCTACTTGCCCACCACTAATGCCACTGCAACTGAATTGGCAACTGTTTCTGAAATTTTGAAACAGCCAGCGCTGATGAGGGAATCACTGCATTTGGAGAAAATCGCAGTGGTCATGGATTAAGCTCTCTACACAAAAGCAACTGAGATCATGTGGACGCATAAAGCAGCATACGACAGGCTCATCCTTTGAATGGGCACCTTTCACACCTTTTGCAATGTGATGTCCATTCTTGGAAAATGCGTTCAAGATGCTGGCCTTCGCGACCTCTGCATTGAAGCAGACATGACAGCAGAAGGATCAATATCATCAGTACCAGAAGGTCATATGTACAATTGTGCATTTGGAGTACACAGTGTGTGTGTAAAGCTATGTTGAGACTGGCTTGGTTGGAATTTATCCCCTGGGTGGAGAAGAATTACGAAGAGAACATTCTGGTAGTCTACTCCTTCATTAAGGATGTTAATGACTGTGCAAAAGACCTATGCCAACGGAGATTAGACGACCTCTTGCAGAATGCTGTCTTTGCAGAAGTAAAACAGTTTTGTGATGTAGTTCTGGAATATCTATGTCATGACAATGGAGATCGCTCTGTATTTTGGATGTCATATGTGGATATTGTTGAAAATGTCTTGCGGGCTCTGCTGGGTGCTGCTCGAGAAGGAAATTGGAATTTACACCTTACCGCCATACGCTCTATGATCCCATAGTGTTTTGTGTATGACAGGCTGAACTATGCTCGATATCTTCCTATATACTATGTCGTAGAGACAATACTTGCAGTGAAACTTCCAAAGATACACCGCAACTTCATCAACGGATGCTTTTCAGTTCAACTGTCAGATGTTAATCCATTTGGACGAATTCCAGTCAATCAAGCCATAGAGTTAACAGTCAACAAAGACACACAGACTTCGGGTGATATGACAAGGTTCAACCTTAAGGCGGGTGATGTGTAAAGATATTATATGACAGCTGAACACAGAAGCGCCTTTTTTGGTCAGATAAGGGAAATGGTTTGTAAAGGGAGATCAGATCTTACTAACGCAGACCTACACAAATCACGAATTGAAAAATATGAAGATACTGATACAAGAGCTGTTTAGTCGGGTTCAAAACTAGATAAACCCATTTGTTGGCCCACATGATCTCATTACTCACCACGGCAAAAAAGTAATCTCAATACATAGTATCTGACATACTGAAGGTGCATGCAATAGATGAACAGTGCTATACAGACATCAAACTTGAACCACTTGAGAATAATCCACCTATTAAGAAGTTTCATGACCCAATGAAAATGAACAAACGATAATCCTTAGCTAACATCTCCAATTAGAAGGCAATGAACAGCAAAGGCAGGACAATCATCATGAAAGCAGTCAAAGCACTTTTTGGTCAAATCATTGTGACAACACCTAATCCGAACCTTCTAATAGCGGATGTACTCTCTCACCCCTGAGGACTTTTACCACGGGCTTTAGCAACTCTAGGACTGTTGCGAAAGACAAACAAAGCTGTTTTAGCAACATACTTGCAGAAAAACATTACCTCTGGTGAGGAAATCCATGGAAATTCAGCCATGCTGATTGATGGTATGGTTCTTTTTCAAAGAGTAAAAGGAGAGGAATCACACTTTGGTGAAGTGGCTATGTCTGTCTTATCCATGGCTTTGCGGAAAGGAAATAGGAGTCAAAGAATCGATGTGTTTGGGATGTACAATAATGAATATGCTACTTACCAGTATGCATCTGTTCTTGGCATGTAGGGCTGCTGACATTCATATCTGTGCATAGATCGCCGCCTAGTGTTGGGTCCGGATGTTTGCACGTTGTTGTCCTGGAAGAGTCTTCGAAGTATCCTTGGATAGGTGACTCCTCCCCTGGACTACAGTGCGCATGGGCATCCTCTCCATCCTCAGATTGTTTTTCGCCATTGTGGCAGTGATGGAGTAGATACAGAAAGTGATGACCATGCTTGCAGTAATTCTGAGAGCTGCAGCTGCGACAGGCGCCGGGGAGGAGGGAGGGCGATATGAATGTCAGCAGCCCTACATGCCAAGAACAGATGCATACTGGTAAGTAGCATATTCAGTTCGAGGCATGTGGGCTGCTGAATTCATATCTGTGCATAGAATACATAGCAGTGCCCTCTATTGGCGGCGGCTACCCGTGCCAGCTGCAGCGGTCTGAAAAAGTGTTTTGAGAACAGCCTGTCCTACAGCTGCCTGCTGTTTTGACTGCACATCTACGCAATAGTGTTTTGTAAATGTGTGTGTAGTGGACCATGTGGCTGCTCTGCATATATCATGCAGGGGAATATTTCCTAGGAAGGCCATGGAAGCCCCCAACTTACGTGTTGAGTGGGCTCGTGGTGGAATAGTTAATGTGCGTTTTGCTTTTTGATAACAGATTTGAATACACTTAACTATCCATCTGGCTATCCCTGCTTTGGAGATGGCGTTATCTTTGTGGTGTGGGGCAAAGGCAACGAACAGTTGTTTTGTCTTCCTGAAGGGTTTAGTCCTATCGATGTAGTACATGAGGGCCCTCCGCACATCTAGTGTATGTAGTGCCCTTTCTGCAACAGTTTGTGGGTTTTGGAAGAAAACTGGCAGTTCAATAGTCTGATTCATGTGGAACTGCGATATTACTTTGGGCATGAATTTGGGGTTGGTACGTAGTACGACCCTGTTGGTGTGAACCTGTATAAATGGCTCTTGAACGGTTAGTGCCTGGAGTTCACTAACTCTTCTTAGGGAAGTGATCGCTACAAGGAAGGCCACTTTCCAGGTAAGGAATTGAATCTCGCATGAGTGTAGAGGTTCAAAGGGTGGACCCATCAGGCGTGTGAGGACCAAGTTGAGGTTCCACATTGGAGCCGGTGGGTGGCTTGGTGGAATGACTCGTTTGAGTCCTTCCAAGAATGCTTTGATGGCAGGCACTCTGAATAGAGAGAGGTGCTGCCTGGTTTGCAGATAGGCTGAGATTGCGGTCAAATGGACACGTATAGAGGTGTACGCCAGATTGCATCGATATAGGTGTAAGAGATAACAGATGATGTTTTGGATGGATGCGTCCAGCGGGTTGATGTCATTATTACCGCAATAAATGACGAACCTTTTCCATTTGGCTGCATAGCAAGCTCTGGTAGTGGGTCTCCTGGCCTCCTTGATGATGTCCATACAGTCAGGTGGCAGATTGAGATAGCCAAACTCTAGGACTTCAGGAGCCAGATCGCCAGATTCAGCTGTTGCGGATCTGGGTGCTGAACCTCTCCATGGTTCTGCGTCAAATGCGCGGGTTTGATCCGCAGCCTTTGATGCGGCACCACGGAAAGTTCGAGGAAGGTGGTGTACCACGGCTGGCGTGCCCACGTGGGAGCAACTAGGACGAGTGTCAGGGAGTGTTGTCGGAGTTTGCGGGCCACTAGCGGTATCAATGGCGCTGGGGGGTAAGCGTACGCAAATCTGCCGGACCAGTTCATCCATATCGCATTGCCCTGCGACTGCGGATGTGGGAATCTGGCGGCGAAGCTTTGGCATTTTGCGTTTTCGCTTGTCGCGAATAGGTCTATCTCCGGATGACCCCACTGCTGGAAGTACGGTTGGAGTACTGATGGGTGTAACTCCCACTCGTGCATCTGGTGGCTGTGTCTGCTGAGCAGATCCGCCATCTGGTTGTCCTTGCCAGGGAGGTGTTCCGCCATGAGGAACATGTTCCTTTGAATGGCCCACTTCCACATACTCTGAGCCAGATGAGACAACTGTGGAGAGTGTGTTCCTCCCTGTTTCTGTATGTAGTACATTGCGGTCATGTTGTCCGTCCGGATCAGCACGACCTTGTTGCATAGATGTACTTTGAATGCCTTCATGGCTAGGAAGATTGCCATCAATTCCAGAAGGTTGATGTGCAACTTCTTTTGTTGTGTTGTCCATAGTCCTTGCACTGTGTAGTGGAGTACATGAGCTCCCCATCCCTGGAGAGACGCGTCCGCTGTCAGTACTATCTGTGGGACAGGCTCTTGGAATGGTCGGCCCTTGCAAAGGTTTTGTGGATTCCACCAATGCAGAGAGTTGTATGCCCGACCGCTCACCAACACTAGGTCCTTTAACTGTCCTTGAGCCTGATTCCACTGACGTGCTAGGCACTCCTGAAGTGGGCGCATATGTAATCTCGCGTGCGGGACTATGAAGATGCAGGAGGCCATCATGTCTATCAACTGCATAAACACTCGCGCTGGAAGTGAGTGATTGGGTTTGAACTTGGAGATCAGCAGTTGTATGCTGTTGATCCTCACTAAATTTGGCTGAGCTGTGGCCGCCAGAGTGTCTATAGTCGCACCTAGGTACTGTTGTACGTGTGCGGGCTGGAGATGGGACTTTGGATAATTTAGTGAGAATCCCAGACTGTGAAGAAGGTGAATGGTGCGGGACATGTGGCTTGCACATTGCTGGGCTGACTTCGCTTGAACGAGCCAGTCGTCTAGGTAGGGGTAGACGTGTATATGCTGCCTCCGTAGATGTGCTGCCACCGTAGCTAGGCACTTCGTGAAAACCCTGGGCGCTGTTGTCACGCCGAAGGGAAGGACTTTGAACTGATAGTGCTGCCCCTGAACAGTGAACCTGAGGTATTTTTTGTGTGAGGGGTGGATGGGTATGTGAAAGTACGCATCCTTGAGGTCCAATGTGGCTAGGAAGTCTCCCTGCTTGAGAAGCGGAAGGACTTGCTGTAGAGTGAGCATGTGAAAGTGCTCTGAAAGAATGTACTGGTTCAGGGGTCTCAGGTCTAATATAGGTCTGAGCGACCCGTCCTTTTTTGGAATTAAGAAGTAGAGGGAGTACACTCCCGCACCCTGCTCGTGGATGGGTACGACCTCTATAGCGCCTTTTAGAAGCATACTTTGCACTTCTTGCTGTAAGAGCGTTAAGTGCTCTGAGGACATAGGACGGCTTCTTGGTGGTATTGTGGGTGGAGTGGAGGTTAACTCCAGACAGTAACCGTATTTTACAATATCTTTGACCCACCTGTCCGTGGTGATGGAATTCCACGTGGACAGGAACCTTTGTAGCCTTCCCCCGACCGGTGTTATGTGGTCGGGAGGAAGGGAGAGGGCGTCACTGCTTGTTCTTGGGGGAGGACCTGGTGTTGCCGTAGCCGCGTCCTCTGCCCTTTGTGCTGGAGCCACGATATCCACCTCGGGTGTTTTTATCATAGGTGGTCTGTGTATTGCCTTTGTTATATGTTTGTTGTGACCCCTGTCCTCTACCTGCTCCCTTGTTTCCGGGGCGACGAAAGGAGCCGCTCCGAAAGGACTGAGTTTGTAGGGCGCCCATGGACTTTGCAGTGTCCGTGTCCTTTTTTATCTTTTCGAGGGTGGTGTCAACCTCTGGCCCGAATAAATAGTCGGGGTTGACGGGCTGGTTCAGTATATTGTTTTGTACCTCAGGCTTGAATCCTGAGATCCGCAGCCAGGCATGTCGTCGCAGCATGACGCTTGTGTTTATGGCTCTGGCAGCCGTGTCTGCAGCATCTAGTGCGCATTTGATGGAAGCGTTCGTTAGTAGCTGTCCTTCTCTGATGAGCATTTCTGCGCCTTCCTTGAACTGGTCAGGGAGATGTTGGAATATTTGCTCCAGTGTGTCATAGTGCGCCCTATCATAGCGAGCAAGGAGCGCTTGAGTGTTGGCTATGCGCCATATGTTGGCAGCTTGGGCGGCAACTCGCTTGCCAGAGGTTTCTAACACCTTGGACTCTTTGTCCGGGGGAGGAGCGTCACCTGTCGTTTGCGAGTGTGCCCTCTTGCGTGCATTCGCTACGACGATGGAGTCAAGTGGTAATTGTCCTCTGATGTAAGTAGGATCCCCAGGTGCTGATCTGTATTTTTTATCAATCCTGGGGTTTATCACTCGTGCCCTGGTGGGTTCTTTGAAAATGTCCTTGGCTGGTTTGAGGACCCCCTTCAACATTGGCAGAGTCTTTACATGTCTTTCTGAGGATGCAAAGGTGTCCATTAGAAAGTCATCTTCGATGGTATCAGAGTGAAGCTGTACCCCATGGTTATTTGCAGCACGTTCAATAAGAGCGTTGAATGCCGCAGTATCCTCCGTAGGAGATGTTTTTGCCCCATAGAGTTGTTGGTCCTGTGCATCGAGAGGTGCACTGGGGTCTGCAGGGTCGCCCCAAGTTTGATCAGGGTCCTGCTGGTCATCAGGGTCCGTGTCTACATGGTAGGGGACTTGGTCATCCATGTAGTCCTCCAATGCATCCGTATCGGAGCGTGTGGGGGAGAACCGGTGTGGATCCTGGTAGGATGAATGGAAGGGTTCATAAAGGAGAGGTTCCGATTCTGCAGGCAACTTCCTTTTTAGTGGGATCCTGAAAGGGTCCAACGGCGGCTCCGAAGTTATCCTTTGGTCGTGGAGAATCATCCTGCCAGTGTCGGCGTCGATGATACGTGCCGGAGACGTCTCAGCAGGTGTGACCGTAGGTTGGGTGACCCGTGTCCTGAGTTGGAACATTTTCGGGATTGTCGACGGAGGCAAGCCGAAGGTAATGTTGGCCGGCACCGAAGAGGCTGCTGGAGCTCCGATCGAACCGGAACCCGACGTGTCCTGGAGGACAGCTGTGGTTTTGCTGCCTTGCGTCGCACCAGGTCGTACTTGGGGCGCCTTCGAGGCTTTGGCACCGGCCAGGCTCGTAGAGGCGGCCGTGGATTTTTTCGGCGCCGGCGGTTCATCGAGTCGAGGTGCAGAGATCACCGTCGAAGTCTTCGATACCTGAGGCTTAGGTGTCGTCGAGGGAGCGATGCGAGACACAGCAGGCGGTACGGCCCTTGGTGTCGTTGGTGCCGGTAGCCGAGCAGGTTTGTCGGTGCCGATGGCTTTTTTCCGTTTGTCGACTCCAACGTCGCCCGCTTCAAGTTCGGCACCGAAGTCCCTCTTGGTGCGGTCGGTGCCGACGCGGTGCGCTGGCGTCGAAGGCCTCGATTCGACCAGCGCCACTTTCAGTTTCGGTTTCGGTGGAACCGGAGCAGCTTTCGGTTTCGGTTTTGTGGTAGGGAAACCAGCCTGTTTATGTAGTAATGGCTGCCGCTGAACGTCCGAGGCCGGGCCCGAGGGCGGGGCCGAAGAACTGCGGGATGGGTCTCGGGTAAGGCCCGAAGGCGATCCCTCGACCGGAGCCATAGGCTGTGGCACTGGTGTTTCAACGGTTTGAACAGGTAGGCCTTGTTCATCATTGGAGCTACTCTCTTCGGCCCCTAAGGCCTCCTCGTCGTCTCCTACCTCGGTGTCGTCTTCACCTCTGTGGAAGAGTGACTCGTCTACCTCGTCCGATCCGGGTTCATGTTCGGAAACGGGACTGGAGGGCAAGACTTCTAATTCCTCGACGTCTTCGGCCTCGTCGAAGATGTCTGTTGGGGCCGGTGCCGCGTGCTGCGCCTCGAGTCTCGCCGCTCGTCGATTCCGCAGAGTCTTCTTGGAACGGAACCGGGCACAGGCCATGCATGTCGATTCGTCGTGGTCCGGCGAAAGGCATTTGTTGCACACCGGATGGACGTCGATGTGTGGGTACTTCGCATTGCATACCGGACACCTTTTGAATGGCGTCCTCGATTCCATCGTCGAAGTAGTCGATGGACAGGTAAATGCGAAAAAAGTCGGTGCTGAAAGTTAGTAAACTAACAGGATTGTATCGAAACCCGATCGATAAACAGTACCGACGCAAACTAAAGGCCTTTTGGCCTCGAAAAAATATTTTCCTAACTTGAGCTAAGATAGCACATCCGAACCCAATGGCGGAAAAAAACAATCTGAGGATGGAGAGGATGCCCATGCGCACTGTAGTCCAGGGGAGGAGTCACCTATCCAAGGATACTTCGAAGACTCTTCCAGGACAACAACGTGCAAACATCCGGACCCAACACTAGGCGGCGATCTATGCACAGATATGAATTCAGCAGCCCACATGCCTCGAACGAAGTCTAATAGGAACAACGAAAGACAATCAAAGGGAAAGAACTCTGGCACTGGTGGAATGAGCATGCAACCCCACAGGAGGGTCCTTTTTTGCCAAAGCATAGTATATTTTATGCAAAGGATAACCCATCTGGAGATGATCTGTTTATGAACAGCCCGACCCTTCTTGGCACCGACATAGCCAATGAAGAGTTGATCATCCACCCAGAAGTCTTTTGTGTGATCAAGATAAAAAGACAATGCACGTTTTGGGTCCAGACGGTGGAGTCTCTCCTCCTCCTTGGAGACATGCGAGGGTGGATAAAAGATGGGCAGTGTGATAGATTGTTCCACATGAAAAGGCGTGACGACCTTAGGAAAGAATAACGGCTTGGTCCTTAGTACCACTTTATTCGGATAGATATATAAAAAAAAGGGGGCTTAGAAGATAAAGCCTCTGCTTACTCAACCTCAGAGCAGAGGTGATGGCAACACCAGTCAGCAACCTGAGGAGACAGTTATGACGAGGCTCGAAAGGAGCACACATAAGAAAGGTAAGAACCAGATTTAAGTCCCATCGGGGCATTACAAAAGGAGATGGAGAGAACAGATGGAGTAATGCTCTTAAAGAATCGGTTAACAATGGAAGACTTGAATAAAGAGGGCTGATCAGGCAGTTGAAGAAAAGCAGAGATGAAATGCAAGATATCTTTTAAGAGTGCCCAAGGCAGATCCTTGCTGGGCCAAAGAAAGTATATTCAAAAGAACCTCTGAGAGAGGAGCAGAAAGGGGATCAACAGCCTTTGCTGTACACCATGCCCCAAATTAGTTCCATGTACAGGCGTATACCGTTTTAGTGGAGGGATGCCTGGCTGCTAAGTTACCATCACAAACTTCAGGCGGAAGGTCGAAAGCTGTCAACTGCCGCCGCTCAATCTCCACACAATGAGGTGGAAACTGGATAGGTTTGGGTGAAGAACCCTCCCATGCTGCTGTGACAGAAGATCCTCCAGAAGGTGCCGTCTGATTGGAGGACCGATGGCCATGCTGAGAAGGTTGAGGTACAAGACTATTCGTGCCCAGTCTGGAGCTACAGGAATGTCTTGAGCCCGGTCTCGCTTGATCTTCTTGAGCACTCTGGGCTGAAGTGGTACAGGCAGAAAGGCGTTCAGGAGGCCAAAGCTCCACTCGTGATGAAAAGCACCGAGCGAGCACTGCCTTGGAAACGTCAACGCGTAGTAGTCAGGAAGGTAATCGGAAACAGTAAATTGTAGTTGCTCAATTTCATGCATGGAGGTGTAGAATGTCTAGGCTCCTGTGCAGTTCCCTACCCTGCTGATGAGACAGAAGATCCTCCTAAAGCAGTAGCATGATCAGAGGATAAATTCTCATGCGAGACATTCTGGGTGCACAAAACAGAGCCACAGAGACATCTTAAGGATTTTGGGGGCGCTGGGCCAAACTTGTTTTGAGGGCCCCTGTTTGGAACAGCTTTCAATTATGATCCAGTTTCAGCTCTTTCATGCCCTCTTTGGCCAGGTCACCGACAGTATACAGACACACCCGTCCAAATTCTAAGGGCCTTATTTATGAGGTGTCTCATCGCTGCGACAAAGCAGCGATGTGACACTTCTCAGTGCGCCCTCCTTGCGACACCATTGATGCGTCATATTTACTGTATGACGCATCATGTCGCAAGGAATGACAGATACGTCAGTATTACTGACGTATCTGTCTGCGCAAAACTGACGCATTGCTGGAGTTGTGTTGGAAGCTTGACGCAACTCCAGCAATGTTCCTTTCACATGGGGCAAGCACCATGTGAAAGAGTCTGCTTCAATCTTACGCCTGCCATGAGGCAGGAGTAAGATTTTCACGCAATGGCGTTCTGGAAGTGGGGCACTGAAATCTTATAGATTTCAAAGCACCACTTCTACGAGGCTTTGATGCTGATGAACGCCCAGTCTGCATACATTATACCTGACGCAGGTGAGTAGAGAGGCACATGTCTGCACGAGCAGCAAACGAGAGCCAAAGACCGCAGCAACCGACGCAGAGTAGCAGGGTACTGCGGCAGCCCTGTGAGTGGGCCATGTGTTGGACATTATCCATTACTCCGCACTATGCCCCCCCAAGAGAGAGGTCACTTGGGAGGGGAGTGGGGGAGGTGAGCGTCGGGTGTTGGGTGCCCTGTGACAATAGTGGGCATAGGAAAGTGCTGAGTTCCTCAACTTCCTGCTTAGTGAGGAGCCGGCAGAGCAGCCGGCAGGAGGTGATCCAATCGACGCAGGGGCTGTGAACAGCTGCTCCGATGGAGGATATACAAATTAGGGGCCTTGTGACATGTGGAAGAGCTATGGCTTCGGGTCCGCAGGACAAGGTAGGCTCTAGCATCCACGGAAGTGGCACAGCTAGGACTGGGTGTAGCTAGTGGTGCTGATGTGCCAGCGCGTTCTCAGTTTACTCTGGCTTTCACTCCTGTGGATGTCTTGCGGCGAGGACAGCCATTTCCAGCAGTCTTTAAACATTGGTCATTTGAGTTGATTGGATTTTTTCAGCTTGTTCACTTTAGCTATCTCTGTCTCTCCGTGTGTTAGAGTATCTGTGTTGAGTCTTGTTTGTGTTATGTACTCGACAGAAATGGGGGGAGGCTCTCAAAGTTATTCCAGTGGCGGCGACACTGAAGAAATTATGCTCTGGGCATGTAAAGCAGACTCTCAGCTGTAGTCTTGCAAATCCCTTTCGTCTAATCCCGGCTAATAAAAAAAAACTATAAAGGCTGATGAAGTTGTTAGCTTCTTTTATCCGGCAGTTTTATCTTTGGCTGTGTTTTCCACACCGGGCTCATCGATCAAGCATAAATGATTGCATAAATCACTGGAAGCATATGTCTTCTCCAGTTGCAAGGGAGCTTTCAGGTCTGGCTAAAATGGAAATGGATGGGGTACTAAACCCCCTGGGCTGTTGACAGATCCAAGCGTACCAGAGGTACCAGAGGGGCTGGTTAGCAAGCCTCTGGACGAGAGTAGTGCTTCGCCTCTTCTACAAATTAATACACATTTTAACCTTTGCAACCTGAAGCTGAAAGAGAGAGTTGGGGTAAATTTAGTAAATCTCATATCCCTCACATTGTGTCCTCACAATTTCAGTATGCTCTGTAGGAACCTGGATCTCTATATAGTGTACTAAAAAGAAGTACACTGTGCAGAGAGTCCAGTGGGTGTGAGCCATTTTTAACTTTATATACCTTGCACTGGGTCCTTAACTGTGAGTATTTAAGCTGCAGAAAGGGGGTCAGGTCAAGTTCCTTAACCACTTCCTCGGAGGTACTCATTATTTTACTACAGTTGCGACCTTTTTCAACTAGAACAAATTCTAACAAACGCTTTACAGTCCTGACTATAGTACGTTTTTTAATTCTACCCAGTTTTAAACTCCGGAACTTAACCAAGGCCCTAAAAGTTAATTTTAAAAAACACAAAAAAAAAACAAAAAAAAAAACATTGACCTATTGAAAAAAATATGCAATTTAACTACAGGCAAATTTTGGATTTACTCATGTAGTCACTTACTTACCAAGTGGTATCAGCAAATGCAAATTCGTAGACCCCACCGCTGAGCCACCAATGTAGGGAGCTGGCTCTCTATATAGTGTACTAAAAAGAAGTACACTGTGCAGACAGTCCAGTGGGTCCCCAATCGGCTTACAGAAGCTAAAGTAGATAATACGAACGCTCTATTTTATGGGAAAGTGGGCGAGCAGTTAGGCATATCAGAGGGTAGTGCAAAGCATTTGTTGTACTCACCGAGGCATTAAATGAGACACGCACTCAAACAATAAATCTCACACCAAATCATAAAAATAACACTTTCTATATGTTTTTAGTTTTTGTTCAAAGGTAAGTACTGTTTTTAAGCAATATTTCACAAAGAAGAAACAGTTCAATGCTGTGCGATTTTAAGCACAATGCAGTCTTATGGGGAAGGAAATTCATACATGCACTACCAGCAGTTCTCCGGGAACTGCCCGGTTTCTCCTGGGTGCTGGTGAGGTTGGTAGTTGGTGGGTTACCTAAAAAAAGGCTGCACAGGGGGACTTGTGGACAAGTCCAAGAGCTCCCAAAAGGCGGCATAAGGTCTCCAGGACCTTTGGAGCAAGGGGGCACAGCCCGTTCATCAGTACCCAGCCGTGCAGCTCAGGTGCAGAGGGGTTAGGTCGGGTGGGCTGGTGTGCATAGGTACTCCTCAAGGTTAGGGTCAAAAAGCTGGCAGGGGCAAAATCAGGACAGCTGGGCCACTCACAAAGTGGTCTTAGTGATGCCGATTTCCCCCGACAGCTGCTTGGTCATGGTGCAGTGAGAATACGGACTGGACTCCAACTGTTGGTGTTGGGTGCAGGGAGACCGGTATTGGTGCTGCCTGGTTCCAGTTGGTCCTGGTGTCTTCATACTAGACGGGGAGACAGACCTGACCTTTCAGAGCATGAGTACAACTTCCTGGTCATCTGGGACGTTGGTTGGGCAGGGGAGTTGCAAGGCGGTGGACGAGCCTCTGCTTGTGTGTGTCTGCGGACTGCAGGGGAGTAGATCTGCTCCTCCAAGGGAGACTGGAGGAGATTTGCGAAATGCTGACAGGCTACCCAAGGCTTTGGTAGCTCTCCAGCTTGCAGGACAAATCACTCGTGACTGCCAAGAGAGTTTGCGGGCAGGCAGGGTTTCGTGCCAAAAAGTCTACAGCTCTTCTGCTGTTATCGCCAGGCAGGGACTCTTCTTCGTCATTGTGAGAAAATGGTGTTCTGTTGCAGTACCCCCCACTTTTTGCCTGGCATTTGATGCATCTTTGACTGTTGAGAATTGGGTCCCTGCTGTCCAGGTTCCAAATACCATTATTCTTTCCCTAAAACTGATCCACAATTGACCCTTCAGGCCCCCTGTAAGTCCCTGGTAAAAGATACATTGGTACTTAGGGCATTGGGACTGAAGAGGGTCCCTTGGAAACCCTCACCTAGGCCATGCAAACTGCCACTGCAGCATGCATGGCCTGGTGTAAACAAAACAATGAAGATGACATGGCACGCTACTGTGTGCCATGCCAACTAGCACTGCCCAAGAGATAGGCGCTCTGCCGCTCGCCTGCCTGCTGCCTCACCTGCTGCCAGACCGCTGACGGTTACCGCTGACCTCTTTTCTCCGCAGCCCTCCGCTTCTGCCCACAGTCCGCCTTCCGCTTCTTCCGCCTTCCCGCTCCTCACTTCTCACCGGCCCCGCTGCCCAGGTCACTTCCTTGCTTTCCCGCCGCTGCCCCGGAGCCCCGCCTCCCCTCCTCGCCCATTGGTCATCCCGCCTCCCGCCTGACCCTCCCTACCGACTCCTACTTATGACTCCCCCTGAGAGACCGCGCAGCGGACGCGCGCAGCGGGAGCGCCGAGTGAGCGCCGAAGGTGCGCCAAAGGTAAGCCCGTCCGCGCCTGGCCCGTGCCCAGCGCCAGACCCCCTGGCCCCCCCGCAGGACCTACGATGCCGCCACACTCATCGCACTCAACACCGCCCGAACCCCCGGGTGCCACCAAGCATCCCCGCGACACACCCATGGACCCTTCGCTTGCCGATCCTGCAAATTCTCCTGCCTCCGCACCGGCACCGCACCCACCAAGACGGACAACAGCAACCACCTGAAGTGCATCCTGCTCAACACCCGCTCCGTCCACAGACACGCCGTGGAACTCTGGAACCTCCTCGACACCGCATCTCCAGACATCGCCTTCCTCACGGAAACCTGGATGAACGCCTCCTCAGCCCCCGACATCGCCATAGCCATCCCGGACGGCTACAAGATCATCAGGAAGGATCGCGTCAACCAGACCGGAGGGGGCATCGCCATCGTTCACAAAAGTACCATCCGCATCTCGACTGGCTCCATCGACACATTCAACGCCGCCGAATACCTGCACTTCCAGATTCACACTGACCCCAAGACCACCCTCAGAGGCACCCTCATCTACAGACCCCCTGGACCGCGCACACAGTTCTGCGAAGACATCACGGACTTCATCAGCCCTCACGCCCTCCCCTCCGCCGACTACATCCTCCTAGGAGACCTCAACTTCCACCTGGAGAACAACAACGACCGCAACACCACCGCCCTGCTGGACAACCTCGCCAACCTCGGACTCCAGCAACTGGTCAACACCCCCACCCACTACGCCGGCCACACGCGCGACCCCCTCTTCTCATCCAGCAAGCACGTCACCTTCAGCCACTCCACCGGACTTCACTGGACTGACCACAGCTGCGTCCACTTCAGCTTCCAAAAGAACACGATCCACCACCACCCGAAGCAGGTTCCCCACAGAAACTGGAGCAAGATCACAGTCGACCAGCTCACCACCTCCCTCAGCCAGAACCCACCAGGCAGAACAACGGACTCTAACACAGCTGCCCTCGACCTCACGCAGTGGCTGACCTCCTGTGCCGATGACCTCGCCCCAATGAAGAACCCACCCACCAGACCCAGAAGCAAGAAGGCCCCCTGGTTCACCGACGAACTCAAGGACTCCAAGAAGGCCTGCCGCACCCTCGAGAAGGCCTGGCTCATCGACAAAACAGCCGACAACATGATCGCCCTCAAACTCGCCACCCGGAGACACCACCAGCTCATCCGCACCACCAAGAAGACATCCCTGAAGGAGCGACTGGACAAGAACGCCCATGACAGCAAGGAGCTCTTCAACATCGTCAAAGAGTTCTCCAACCCCAGCACCGGCAACAACGACATCACTCCCTCGCAGGACCTCTGCGACTCCCTCGCCTCGTACTTCCACCGCAAGATCGCCGACATCCACATCAGCTTCGGCGCTCCACCCCCGCACCCATCGGTCGAACCAACACACCTTGCTGCCACCCTCCAGACATGGACCAAGGTGACCCCCGAAGACACGGCAAGCATGATGAACACCATCCACTCCGGATCGCCGACCGACCCGTGCCCCCACCATGTCTTCAACAAGGCCACCTCTACCATCGCACCCTACCTCCGAAACATCATCAACACCTCCTTCGACACAGCCACCTTCCCGGAGAGCTGGAAGCACACCGAGCTCAGCGCACTGCTGAAGAAACCAACAGCGGACTCGACCAACCTCAAGAACTTCCGCCCCATCTCGCTCCTTCCCTTCCCCGCCAAGGTCATCGAGAAGATCGTCAACAAGCAACTAGCCGCCTTCCTCGAGACGAACGGATCCCTCGACCCATCGCAGTCCGGATTCAGAGCGAACCACAGCACCGAGACCGCCCTCATCGCAGCCACCGACGACATCCGAGCCCTGCTCGACAACGGCGAAACAGCGGCACTCATCCTAGACCTCTCCGCAGCATTTGACACCGTCTGCCACCGCACCCTAGTCCAACGCCTTAACGACACTAGCATCCAAGGAAATGCCCTGGAATGGATCATCTCCTACCTCTCCGGCAGAACACAGAGAGTACGCCTCCCTCCGTTCCGCTCTGAAGCCACCGAAGTCATCTGCGGCGTCCCGCAAGGATCATCGCTCAGCCCCACCCTCTTCAACGTCTACATGAAACCCCTCGCTGCCATCGCACGCCAACACAACCTCAACTTCATTTCCTACGCCGACGACACCCAACTGATTCTCTCCCTCACCAGAGACCCCGACACCGCCAAAGTCTGCCTACACGAAGGAATGAAAGACGTCTCCGAATGGATGAACATCAGCAGCCTGAAGCTGAACACGGACAAGACAGAAGTCCTCATCCTGGGACCATCGCCCTCCGCATGGGACGACTCCTGGTGGCCCCCGGCACTAGGCACCGCACCCAAACCAACGGACCACGCACGCAACTTGGGCGTTATCCTGGACTCCTCCCTATCGATGACCAGACAAGTCAACGCCGTCTCCTCAGCTTGCTTCCACAACCTTCGCATGCTCCGCAAGATCTTCCGATGGATCCCGATCGAGACCAGGAAGACGGTCACCCAGGCCCTCGTCACCAGCAGACTAGACTACGGAAACACCCTCTACGCCGGTACAACAGCCAAGCTTCAGAAACGACTTCAACGTATCCAGAACGCCTCCGCCAGACTCATCCTGGACGTCCCCCGACGCTGCCACATCTCGAGCCACCTAAGAGACCTGCACTGGCTCCCTGTCAACAAGAGGATCACGTTCAGACTCCTCACCCACGCACACAAATCCCTCCACGACCTGGGCCCAAGATACCTCAACAACCGACTGACCTTCTACACACCCACCCGCCAGCTACGATCCGCGAACCTCGCCCTCGCCGTCGTCCCTCGCATCCAGAGAACCACCGCCGGAGGAAGATCCTTCTCCTACCTGGCGGCTAAGACATGGAACTCCCTGCCCGTCCACCTGCGACTGGGACCACCTCGCCTTCAGGAGGCAGCTCAAGACCTGGCTGTTCGAGCAGTAGCAGCCCCCCTCCCCCAAGCGCCTTGAGACCCTTCCGGGTGAGTAGTGCGCGATACAAATTTCTTGATTGATTGATTGATTGATTAAGTCACCACTCTAGCAGGCCTTACCAGCCCTACGGCAGGGTGCACTAAATCACAGGTGTGGGCATATCTGCATGAGCAGACATGCCCCTTCAGTACTGGGGTCTATTCCTTAGTATTTTAAGTGCCAGGTGAAGCCATAAAGAGTACATGGGCTGTGAACTTGGCAATTCGAGTTCCATGGTACCATGATGGTTTCACTGAACCCAGGAGTGTTAGTTACCAAATTACTTCTTTCAATAAATCTATACCAATGTCAGTGTGGGATTTTGTTTGTAACATTGACTCAGAGGGCACCTCGGATGTGCCCCCTGAAAACCTACCAACCGTGGTGTGGTTACAGACTGGTTGTAGGCAGCCTGCCACCATCAGACATGTTTCTGGTGCCCTGGGTCAAAAGCATCTGCTCTCTTGGAACGGAAACAATGTACATCCTGGGTGGAGGTGTCCCACCTCCTCCCCAGGATGGGAACAGTGCACGAGAAGGAAGCTTCAAAGGCCTGCCGTCTTTGTAATGCGACCCCCAGCCTCTGCTGCTAGAAGCAAATGGCAGCCTCCGGTTTACACCCCTACTTTGGACAGGAAACAAGTGGGGGAACAGGAAGTGTGCTCACCTCTGCCAAATCCACCCCTAAGGTGTGGAAGGTAAGCTGAAGCACATATTTCAGTCCCCCCATCTTGAAGATGGGGAGACCCCTCCAATCAGGCCCAGCTCTATGCCCCCTCTGACAGGAGGGTGGTATAAGTGGTGGATAGTCACCCCAGGTAAGGTGCCCATTGGTCATACCTGCTACTCACCTAAAACGCCCTAAATCTAGTATTTAGGTGGCTCTAACAGACCTGGAAAGGAGTTCCCTGCAGACCTATGAAGAAGGACAAAGAAGACGCCATGCAGCGAAGCCTGAAGACTGCTACTGACTTGGCCCCAGCCCTACCAGCCTGTTTCCAGCTTCAAAAACCCGGCGAAGAAGACAATGCCAGTCCTGCAGCCAGCTACTTCCAGAACCTTAGAAAGACTGCCTGCCCTTCGACAAAGACCAGAGACTCAGAGGACAGTGGCATTGTCCCCAAGAAACCTACACAAAGAGCCCCGGTGCCCTCCGGATCCGCAAGTCCTGCCCATCTGCACCGACGCCTCCGGTCTGTGTCTAGGTGAACCACTGATCCAAGACAGGGTCCCTGGCGGCCCTGAAGCAAGTCCAGCTTTGTCTGACCCCTCCTGGACTCCACGACGACGCCTTCAGCCTGAATCCAGAGGCTCCCCCTGATCGCAACCGGCTCCGTTTAGAACAATCTGACATATATAGGCATCCCTGCACGTAAAGCCCCTAGGCCTTGGTGAGCTGGACAGATGGTGCCCCTACGACCCCCTACATCTCTACTTAACTCTGCTGTCGCTGGTCTCACTCCTGCAACCTCTAGTGCGGCGCCTGCAGCCTAATTGTCCGAAGCAAGTTCTCCATTGGAAAGCATTGGGCGCCCGATGCTGTAATTGCACCCTGCCACCCCCGTTGGTGTATGTTTGGGGCTGCTTTGTGCCCCCTGTGCTTGCTCTAACACCCAAAGCTTGGCCCCTGCAACTTGCTCTAACTCTCAAAGCTTTGCCTCCTGCAACCGATTTACCTACCTGCAAACAGTGTGGCTTCGAACAACCCCCGTCTCTATTAAACACATTGGGCCAAACTTGGATTTTGACCTCTGCATCCAGCCACCCCTGTGCCGCTGCTGGTGCAGTTTTGGTACTCACCTGACCCTTGCTGACCTTTGGTCATGAAGACTGGAACTTGGATACATACCTGTATAACCACATTATTGTTTTCCTCCATAGGATAACATTGAACTGTTGAAAAATGTGTCGAGTTTGAAAAGTCTTAAATATTTTTCCTACAAAATGTACTTACCTTATTGCGAAGAATCTGGTCTTAAAATACAACTTAAACAAAGCTCATTTTTATAAAATTGGAGTGGATCTCCTTTTTGAGTCGTGTGACAGTTACTGGAGAAGGTTGTGCAATAAATGTCTTACACTCTTCTGTGTTAGGCCTAAGGCTGCTCGCCCACACTACCACTAATAGATCCCTTTGGGTTTTACATTGAGCCCTGGACACTTCTGGGGCATCTGTATAACCACCTAGTGATATACCATATACAGAGCCAGATTCCTACAGTTCTTCTCTTGATCCACCGAATCTGAATTCTGTGGTTCAGGGGTGCCACCTAAATACTCAATTTAGGGGTGTTAACTGGAGTGACAGGTAGTAGCCAACAGGCTACCTACCTTTAGGGTGTCTACACGCGCTATACGACCAATTCCTGTGGGAAGCGGCCTTAACCCTGACCACAGATTGCTAATTCTGTCCAAAACAACACGGAGTAATCTGAAAAGTGGGGTTCATATCAGCTAATCCACGTGAGGGGTGGTGCTAGCTTGATGTGGGGACATCTCCTAATTTTATTTTTTTCCCAACTGTGCCAGTTAGGGTCAGGACAGGGTGGGTGGGCATCTCCACTATCTGGAGAGGCCTGGGTCGCATTACAAAGGCAGCAGGGCATTTGAAGCTTCCCCCACTGGAAGGCACATCCTGCATGGAGCATCTAGCCATGGGTGTCAGGTGCAGTGTGGGCAGGAGACGTGGATCTGCCAGGATCCTGAGTCCTTGGAGTAGGTTTCTTTAGGATAGGTCTGCTGTCCACAAAAAACTGGAGTCTTTTTCGTAGGCAGCAGCCCTCTCAGGGGTTTCAGAGGTCACTGGCAGCAAGACAGGTCGCAGAAGCTGGAGACAGGCCGGTAGAGTTGGGATCAAGGCAGTCGTCATCGTCAGTCTTCTCTGCAGGATCGTCTTCTTTTTTCTTGGGTTGTCGCAAATCTCAGGGAGCCGTCTAAATATTACATTTAGGGGCATTTAGGAGAGTAGCGGGTAGGGTCAATGGGCACCTTACCTGGGGTGACTGTATATCTTAGGCAGTGCTAGCTGGCATGGCACACAAGCAGTGTGCCATGTCAATTTGGTAATTGTTTCACCTCACAGTGACATGCCCGCTTCAGGGGCAGTGGCATGCTTTCCCTCTTCAGCCTCCAGGCCCTAGGTACCCAGGGTACAACTTACTAGGGACTTACAGGGGGAGGGGCAGAATTACAAATTGTGGACATGCTGTCAGGGAAAGAGCACTGGTACTGGGAACCTGGACAACAGGGAATCAGTACTCTACAGTAAAAGCCAAGCAAAACGTGAGTGGGGGTACTGAAACAGAACCCTATTTTCTCACACGAGTACAGATAATTAAGATGGCTTTCCTGTTCACTTGTACTATCTAGTAATTGAACTAGACAGCACAGGGGCATAGCTGCTCATGGAGAAATGCCCTCACATGTAATATAATGCAGCCTGCCTTAATGCCTGCTGTAGGAGTAACTTACGTATATTACATGCAGTGACTTTGGGATGGCACACAGTGAGTGTACCATATTGTGTATTCACTCATGGTTTGCACCATGACAAACATTCTGCAATGGCAGGCTGCATGCAGTGTGTATGGGTGTCCCTTAGGGTGGCATAATACATGCTGCAGTCCTTAGGGACCCTCTTTACTACCCATGCCCTAGGTACCAGGGGTACCACTTACTAGGGACTTATGGGAGTGCTAAAGTCTTTGCCAATTTGGGTACAATTGACCAGATACTTTGTTTTCGGGAATGAGCACTAGAGCCTGGTTAGCACTGTCAGAGTAAAAAACACAGTACCTAGTTCTAAAGGGGGCAAAAACTGGGGGAACTACTGCAACAAAATTCCAGTTTCCTACAAATGTTAAGTATCCTAGGCAGTGGCAGTACTCTGTCCGAGTCAGAATGAAGTTGAACTGGCTTGGCAAAAGGTTGTAGAGAGCACAAATTCAGTCGAGATTGTGTCGGGTTCTCTTCAGATAAGACAATCAGTACTTCCTTCAGCATCGGCGATGCAACAGGGACTGGTGTAGACGGTGCTGGATTCGAAGTTTGTTTTGGCGTGAGCCCTGGAGTCCATGTAGACACCTCAGCAGAGTTAAGAGGCATGGACAGCATCAAGGATGGATCTGCCAACCGTAGCCCACCTCGGAACCTTGGCACCCAAATGTGCACCAGAGGGAGTCAGATGGATACTGAAGAACCATACTTTGGCTTCCTTAAAAGCCTCCACTTCATGTGGCGCCACTGATGGACCTAGGAATCTGGCTGGCATGTGTATGAGCTGTGGAACTGGGTCCTCAGTAGGAGACTGGGACCCTGATGACCTGCGATATGCCTGGATGAGGGGAAGTCACACTTCGACTTCATTGTTAGACCTGGCACCACTGGCGTGGGTTTTTTGCTGTTGCCTCCTATGTTTTTGCTGGTCTAGATGTTTTGGGCACTTTGCCACTGCTAATCAGTGCCAAAGTGCAAGCACTCCCTATTGTAAATTGTTGTAATGGATTAGTGATTCCACGATAGGCTTGTTTGATTTACTTGTCAGACCCTAGTACAGTGCACCATGTGTGCCCAGGTCCTGTAAATCAAATGCTGCTGGTGGGCTTGCTGCACTGATTGTGCCACCCACCGAAGCAGCTTGTAAAGTAAGGCTCAGGTCTGCCATTGCAGAGCCTGTGAGCAGCCTGGGGCTGCCATGTCAATTTGGCAGGTGCACCCACTTGCCAGTCCCTAAACCTTCCCTTTGCTACATATTAGCCACCCCTAAGGTAGGCCCAAGGGCAGGGTGCATTGTATGTAAAAGGTAGGACATGCCCTGATGTGTGTGGCATGTCCTATTTCAAGGCTATCTGTTCCCATAGGCCAGAATGGGGATTTGATTATAACATCTTATCATCTTAACTGACCCTAGGAACAAGATAGGAAATTAAAGTTTAGTATGCTTGAACGTTAAAATACATCTTTTAGTGTGGGTGATTTTTACATTCTGTGTTTGAAAATACCACTTTTAAAAAGCAGGTATTTTCTTGCCTAACCATCCAGCATGCCTGGTTTGTGTATTCCAAGTCTGGTTTGTGAGTGACAGTGGGCTGGAGAGGGCCTTGGCTGCAGACGTCTGATGGGTCAGGGCTGGGCTGAATAGGACCTGCATTGAATAGAGAGTGGAGGGAGGAGATTTCCTTTCACCGACCTGAGCCCTCATAGAATAGAGAGTAGGGGGAGGAGATTTTTTTTCAGCTACCTGAGCCAGGTCTGCTTTCAACAATGCTGTCTCCACCTCCTGCCAGGAAGTTGCACAGAACTGGTTTTGGCTGGGCACAGGCACCCTCTGCCTTCAGAGGTCAAAGGATTTACTGGTATAAATATTGGGGCCCAGACCTCAGAACTTTAGATCACTTCTGGGAATCAAGACGAACCTTTGCCAAGGAGAAGAACCAAGGAAGCTGAAGGAGGAGACTGCCCCTGGGCTGTTTTGTTATTTCTGGGGTTGGCCTGCAGTGATTACTTCATTACCAAGGAAAGGTGAAAAGGACTTTTTGTGAACTTTTCATAATCTTGAAGAAGAATCTCAAAGGGCTTGAAGAGTTATTGCCTTTTGCCTGAAGTCACAGGGATACAAGACTTCACCACCAGCTCCTCTGAATTCCCTTGCTGGGAATTCTACCTGCAGAGAAGTGCCTACTTCTGTTTGGGCCCTCCGAGAAGAATGTGTGTCGCTGGAAGCGCGACACAACGAGGAGAAGCGTGTCCCCGCTGCAAGCAGTTGCCGTAGCATCGCCGAAGAAGCGTGACACCGCCGCAGCTGTTCGCCGTCGCATCACCGACAAAGCGTGTCGAATCACCGGAGAAGCGTGTCGCCGCCGCATCACCGGAGAAGCATGTCGCAGGCCCTGTCGCCGAGTTCGCAGCACGGCCGTCGGGCGTGCATGCATCGCATCCAACGTTGTCGCATCGCATCAAAGATGCCATTTTGTCACATCGCATCGGATCGCGGCGCCATCTTGTCGCATAGTCACCGGGCCGCAGTAAGAAACGATGCATCAACTCCCCACACAGTAAGGAAGCGAGCCTCAACTCCCCTGCGCAGCAGTAAGGAACCGACGCATCTACTCCCCTGAGTGTAAGGAACGGTGCATCAACTTCCCTGCGACCCTTTTGCTTGTTTTACGTGACGCATCTAAGGTACTTTGAGAGTAAAGTGTTGCATTTACCATCTACATTGAACTAAGCTATTTCTACCATTTTAAAGTCTATTTTCGATTACACTATTGTGGATTTTTGTCGTTTGGTCTTGTGTTAAGTCTAGTAAAGATTACTTCTTTTTCTAAACTGGTGTGGTATCCATTTGTAGTGTTTTCACTTTATTACTGTATGTGCTCACAAATGTTTTACACACTGCCTCTGAGATAAGCCTGTCTGCTCGTGCCAATCTACCAAGGGGGTGAGCAGGGGTTATTTTATAAGTGTAGCCCCTTACCCTGACTCGAAGCAAGGGTCCCTATTTGGTCAAAGATACCTACCCCTGCCAACTAGAGACCCCCAATTCTAACATTCATGAATTGCTTTTTTGACCTGGACTAAGCTAACGGCTTGGGAATGTGAGGAGAACCTGTCATAGGAACAGACTAGGAACAGGAAAGAGCCTGTGTCCTCGACTGATCATTAAGTGCCTTTCAACGGTGTTCGGTGAGGTACAGTTTGGTTTTGCAGTTCCCAGATCGCTTTGGGATTAATATGGGCCATGGCCCTGCAGTAGGACTTTGAGTTGAGAAAATACCCTAGGCACCGGAGACATACCTGGTGGCGGTGGGGTGTCTGTCACAGACATCTGCTTTTGACAGTATTTACAAGGTTTGAACCCTGTAGTCTTCAGAGGATACATGTTTCCTTGTGCACTTAGAAAAACATTTTGAAAACATTTGTCTAAGCATGAGAAAAAGTTGAAGGAGCAAGATCCAGATCCGCGTCCAAAGGCACAGAAAGAAAGAAACTGATATCAGTGTGCAGGGGTGGTGCTTATATGTGCCTCATGTGTCATTTCGGGAGCAAACAGAAGTCGACAGTCGCACAATGCCACCTACTGGCGCACAGGAGAAATGCTGAGAAAAAACTCTGGATCTAATCTGCCACCTGCGGGTAATTCACAAGGCGAGGTTTGAAGTATCCATCAGAAAGAGGAATTTTGGAAAAAAAGAGAAAAAGTAACATAAATTACTTACTACTTACTTGCTACTGAAGAGACCTATTAATGTAACCTTTGTCTGTAAAAGAGACTTGCAGGGCTTCTCAATGCAGGAATAATATGAAGTAAACTGACATCACGTTTCAAATCAACGTCAGTTACCTCGTCCGTAACTCATAATACAAATACAGATGGTATAACTTTCGGTCCTGATGAACAAGTTACTTACCTTCGGTAACGCTTTTTCTGGTGGATACAGTATCTGCCTGTGGATTCCTCACCTTGTGAATATCCCCAGCGCCAGCATTCCACGGAACTTTTCTTTCCCAGCACTCCACGTCGACGTGGGCGACGTCACAATGCGCCGGCTCCGCTCGCGACTCCGATCGACGTCACCGGAGCCATAAGAAGCCCACATCGGCGTGATGACGTCAGTTCCGCCCCTTTTTTCCGTGCCTTCGAGGCACATGGACGGACTGACAGCAATATACATACACAGTATACACAGTACACAATATGCAAAGCAGAAGCAAAAAAACTGGATGATGCGAAGGAATAGATCAAAAAATCATTTTCAAAATGTGAAGGACACCATAAATTATTCCTTCACCACACACTTATTTTTACGCAGAAATCAATCATTTATCTACCATATCATTGTTTGGACACAGAAATGTTCGGATAAGCTTTTTTTATCAATATTCAAAAAACAATTTCACACATTCATTTTACATATAATTGAATGAACATCCGTCCATTATACAAAACAAAAAGGAAAAAAGGAAAAAATACAGGTATGTACAAATATGGACTAAACGTCCATTCCTTATGTCCCTACACAATGGATGTTATCTCTATTATCATGAACATTCCATTCTTTCAAAATCGCCCCATTAGATAGTACTGTGAGGGTGAAAGTAATTACACCCTTGATGCACTTTGTGAGTACTATGTATCACTCCAATGAACCAATGATTTAGATTTGTCCGGGGCTCTTGACATTCAACAGAAGTCGACGCGTTTCAGCCCAACTTGCTTAGGGGCTTCATCAGGACTAGGGATTATAAGGAAATAACTCCTGAAACACCATCTAAAATTAAAACACACTATTTTACAATGATTTTAACTAATTATATGTACCAATATATACAACAATACTACAAGAAAAATTACAGACAAAATAACCCAGATATGTCAACCCTCTCTGGAAGTAGCAGTACCAAAGACACCACGTCCCGTTTAAAAAGAAACCATAGACTGTGGAAAAGGAAGAAAAGGCCAACCACCGAGTAACCACTAATTATCGTGCGGGGCAAGTCTTTTAACTGTACAGGGTGTAGGTGAAATAGAAGGCCAGCCATCACACCAAGTAATTAGTGTATGATGTATAGGCATGCGTATAGACCTGCTGCAAAATGCTGTATAGTTACCTATTGTGCCGTAGCGACAACAGAATCCATCCAAAGTTGTGAACCCAGAAAAATGGGCGATTCCTCAAGCAAGAAATCTAAATGCACATCAGAAAACTAAATCAATGAATGCAATCTAGAGAATGCCGAACTACGTTAGAGAAAACGGAAAAATATTTCTACCTTTCGAGCAACTGATTTGCGAGTCAAGTGAATACACGTTGGACCAAAGTCTCCTATCGCTGTACGCTCTTCCGGTATTTCTTAACGGATCTAATGCCAAAAGGAAACAGCGTCAATACTGTGAGAACAAGGGCAACTAATGGGAGCAAGCCCTGATTAGATCTATCGGGAATAAGACTCTCGGATAAACGCACCTTGTGAGCAAAGTAGTCTCCTCGTGGACGCTCCGGCTCTCCTAACGGTTCCACACAGGAATCACGTAATCGGAGACCCGGGGGATAGAAATACTAAACACTAAAAACGGACTCCTTACTGACCAACCAGCGATCTCCATTATAATTAATAGACATAGAAGACCGGAAAAGTAAAATACCCACCCAGAGAAAAAAAGGATGTCGGACCACGAACCAATAATACAATAAATGTAGCGAAGAAAAAAGAAAGAAGATAACTCCTAATGTGGACGGTACTGCCATTCCTTACAATATAGCTATTAGCCGAACACCGGCTGCACACAAAACATCAATGTATTTATATTATGATGTATTCACATACATAGCGACTCATATTGGGTACAGTACAAGGTTCTTATACATATTCCAGATAACACCAAACAAGCATGTATACCAGCAACTGGTCTGAAAAAAGAGTAGAGACAGCAGGTGCTTCGTGTGGACTGTCCTGACCCCTAATCTTAGGGATCCTGAATTAAGGACCACATTTCGTCCCTATCATTAAGGCCTAGTGTACTTGTATGGTATTTCTCTATTAGTCTTGCCTCCGCTCTATTGAGTTTCATTTGTAGAGTGTCACTATTAGAGTCGTGCAGGACCAACAAGACAGACCAGTGTAAGTCATTTTCTGTATGGTTATGCGAGAGAAATATGCAAAGCAACACACACAGTGTGGAGAATAAATAAAGAGGCAAAAGAAAGACATAATGCCTCTGACAGTAATAATACATTTTGAAATACCATCATTAGACTAGTAGATTGAAACATCATTAACAGGACATTAGGTATAGAAGGATGGACAACGGGGAGGCGGGTGGGTCAGTGAGGAATCCACAGGCAGATACTGTATCCACCAGAAAAAGCGTTACCGAAGGTAAGTAACTTGTTCTTCTGATGGATGCATCTGCCAGTGGATTCCTCACCGTGTGAATAGATTCCCACAGCAGTCCCCACTCCCGGAGGAGGGTGTCCACCTTCCTATACCAGAAAGTCCTGCAACACAGAGCGCGCGAAGTGGCCCTCCCTCCTCATCTCAGAGTCCAAGCAATAATGCTTTGCGAAGGTATGGAGGGAGGCCCAAGTCGCGGCTTTACAAATATCTGCCACGGGAACACCCCGGGCCAGAGCAGATGTTGAAGACTTAGCTCTAGTAGAGTGAGCACGAATACCCTAAGGAAGAGTCTTACCAGCCAGGGCGTAGCAGATCTTGATGGCCAATATTATCCACCTCGACAGCGTGCGCTTGTGCACCGCTTTACCCTTAGAACGACCAACGTAGCCAATAAAGAGCTGGTCGTCAAGGCGAAAGTCCTTGGTTCTGTCCACATAAAAGCTTACAGCTCTCTTTGGGTCCAGGCGATGGAGTCTTTCCTCCTCTTCGGAAGGATGAGGAGGAGGATAGAAAACAGGGAGAGTAATGGACTGCCCCAAATGAAACGGAGTGACAACTTTAGGCAGGAAAGCAGCCCTGGTCCTGAGAACCATCCTTTCAGCATGTAAGGTAAGAAAAGGAGGTTTGGAACTAAGAGCTTGAAGCTCACTTACCCTACTTGCCGAGGTTATGGCCACAAGAAAAACCACCTTAAAGGACAACAGCCTCAAAGGACAGCTATGTAGAGGCTCAAACGGGGACCCCATTAAAAAGGTTAAAACAAGATTAAGGTCCCACTGCGGCATTACAAATGGAGTAGGAGGAAACATGTTTGTAAGGCCCTTGATGAACCTCAGAACAACCGGAGATTTAAATAGTGAAGGTTGATCTGGGAGGCACAGAAATGCCGATAAGGCCGAAAGGTAGCCCTTGACCGTGGCCACAGCAAAGCCCTGCTGAGCCAAGGAAAGAGCAAACTGGAGCACATTGGAAAGGTGGGCTTTTAAAGGGTCAATGGACCTCTCTGCACACCATTTTACAAATTTAGACCACCTGTAGGAGTAAATGGACTTGGTGGAGTGTCGCCTGGCCGATAAAATAACATCCACCACATCAGGTGGGAGAGAGAAGGAACTCAGATTGCCCCGTTCAATCTCCAGGCATGAAGGTGTAAGCTCTGGAGGTGGGGGTGTAGAACCTGCCCCTCCGACTGCGAGAGGAGGTCTGCCCTCAGAGGGAGACGGAGCGGAGGGCACGAGGATAGGTGGAGAAGATCTGTATACCACACCCTTCTTGGCCAATCCGGGGCGACCAAAATGACTTGGGCCCGGTCTTGGCGAATCTTCCTCAGAACCCGAGGAATCAAGGGTATGGGAGGAAACGCGTAAAGGAGTCGTGAGCCCCAACTCAACTGAAACGCGTCCCCCAACGCCCCCTGCATCGGATACTGGAGACTGCAGAATGACGGGCAGTGCGCGTTCTCGAAAGTGGCAAACAGATCCACCCGAGGAGTTCCCCACGTCCGAAAGACGTGACGAACTACCTCCGGATGGAGCCTCCACTCGTGGTCGGCGGAGAACTGCCGACTGAGACTGTCCGCACGCACGTTCAACACCCCGACCAGATGATTTGCCATCAGACAAATCCGATGGTCCTGAACCCAGGACCATAGTCGTAAAGCCTCTCTGCATAGACAAAGAGACCCCACACCTCCCTGCTTGTTGACATACCACATCGCGGTCGTGTTGTCCGTCAGGACTTGAATCGACTGACCGCGAAGGGAAGGGAGGAAGGCCTTGAGCGCCAAACGAATCGCCCGCAATTCCAGAAGGTTGATGTGAAGAAACCTTTCCTCTGGAGACCAAAGACCCCTGATCTCCAGATCTCCAGATGCGCACCCCACCCTAAGGTGGATGCATCCGTTATCACTGTGGCCACCGATGGAGGTAGATGGAAGGGCTTTCCTTGAGACAGATTGCCCTCCACGCTCCACCAAGACAGATCCGCTGCAGCTTCTCTGGAGATCTTGATCGACTCCCCGAGATCTCTGTTGTGCTGATACCACTGCTTGCGGAGGCACCACTGGAGCGCCCTCATGTGCCAGCGTGCATGGTTGACCAACAGAATGCAGGAAGCGAACAGACCGAGCAGGCGAAGGACCTTCAGAACTGGAACAACCGCTCCATTGTAGAATAAAGGGACCATCTCCTGAATGTCGAGAATCCTTTGAGGAGGAGGGAATGCTCGACACACAGTAGTGTCCAGTACCG
Source organism: Triturus cristatus (assembly GCF_964204655.1). Lineage (NCBI taxonomy): Eukaryota > Metazoa > Chordata > Amphibia > Caudata > Salamandridae > Triturus > Triturus cristatus. The sequence continues at coordinate 1,191,369,472 of NC_140592.1, forward strand.
CCCCTATGAACAGGTTGCGTTGAGAGGGCACCAGGTGAGATTTGGGCACATTGATCGAAAAACCCAAGTCGAATAACAGCTGAGATGTTACCTGCAGATGACGCTGCACCATCTCTGGGGACTCTGCCTTCAGAAGCCAGTCGTCCAGGTAGGGGAAAACTGGAATCCCCGACCTCCTGAGATGAGCAGCCACCACTGCCATCACCTTCGTGAAGACCCGAGGTGCGGAAGTAAGACCAAACGGGAGGACCACAAACTGGTAGTGTTGCGACCCAACCGTAAAACGGAGATACTTCCTGTGCGACTTCAGGATTGGGACATGAAAGTACGCGTCCTGCAAGTCGAGCGACACCATCCAGTCTCCTTGCTGCAACGCCTGAAGAACCTGCGCAAGGGTCAGCATCTTGAATTTCTCCTGCTTCAGGTAAAAATTCAAGATTCTGAGGTCCAGGATTGGACGCAATCTGCCGTCCTTTTTGGGAATCAGGAAATACCGGGAGTAGCATCCCTGACCCCTTTCCTGCTCTGGAACCCCCTCTATTGCAACCTTCTGAAGCAAGGCTAGAACTTCTTTCTGCAGGAGAAGCAGATGGTCTTCCGAGAAATAACCTTGGCAAGGAGGGTAAGGGGGAGGAAACTCCCGAAAAGGAAGGGCGTACCCAGTCTCTACGAGGTTCAAAACCCAAAGGTCTGTGGTAACAGATTTCCAACCCCGTAGAAAGTAGGACACCCGACCCCCCACAGGTCTTACATGATCCGGGATGGGGGATCTAGGGCTGCTTCCCTGAAGCTTCATTGGGAGCAGAATAGGAAGAGGAAGAAGAGGGGTTGCGCCCAGAACCTCTACGACCCCTTTGTCTCCCTCTACAGGACTTATAGAGGGGATTCTGCTGCTGTTGTTGCTGCTGCTGTTGGGGCTGCCGGTAAGAGCGAAAAGACGATCTTCCAAAACCCCTACATTTTCAAAAAGACGAACCCCTAGCAGGAGCTTGCAGTCCCAAGGATTTCGCAGTCAACCTACTGTCCTTAAATCGCTGAAGGGCAGAGTCTGCCTTTTCCCCAAACAGCTTCTGTCCGTCGAATGGCAGATCAACCAGCGTAGCTTGCACATCAGCTGAGAACCCAGAGGTACGGAGCCAAGCCTGCCTCCTCGCAGCAACAGACGACCCCATGATCCTTGCCACAGAGTCCGCAGTATCCAACCCAGATTGGATAACTTGCCTGGCAGCCGCCTGAGTGTCCGCTACAACCTCCAACAAGCATTGGCATAGCCAACAGGTCTCGCCTTTGGGACCTTATAAGTGTTTAGATAGGCAAACTTTGCACATTATCCCCCACTTATTTGCAATGCAATCGGTCTAGCTTTTGGGACCTTATAAGTATTTAGCCATGCAGCAGGCTAATATTTGTCGGGATCCTGAATGAGTCAGTTTAATTCAGACCTGTAAACATCACCTTACGTTTAGCCTTAGCCTGTCTCCTACGACTCTCCCCACTTTAGCCTCTTTTAATGATGCTCATAATTAGCTTTTTTCCAGCAGTTGTGGCTTCTTGCTTAGGTCAACATAATTCTCTTTGTTCAAGTTTTAACACTGTAAATTTGTAAAGGAGAATGTGAGCTGCACGTAGCTGCAGCAACTTTCCTGTTACTGTGCTCTGAATGCAGGCGTATTAACAGCATGTCACCTTGGTGACCAGCAGTGATCATACAAAGGAGTTAGAGAAACATTTAGCATCTAACAGACCAAACAAAACAAATGGCAATGGCAATAGGCCTGACTTTAATGGAATGTAATAGGGTAATGCGAAGCATTGCAAGTAGATAGCATGGGAATGAACATGTATTTGTGTGGTAGCAAAGAACAGTAGCAAAGAACAGTAGAATGATATCAGTGTAGGTTAAAAGGTAAAATGATAGTTGCACGGGCTAGCCAGACCTAAAATTCCATGCCCTCCTTCCATATGTGCAGTGGCCAGAGACAAACACCATCATTTATCTAGAAATCTAAAACACTTTAATAGTATTACAATGTCATGTTTGTGCCTTTGATAAATAAACAAAATAATCATAGCTGGGTGGAGAGGAGAGCAAGCACTTTTCTTTGGAAGCACACTACTTCTGCCCAATCAAACCATGCACTCCCGGCTCCCAACATGTAGGCGGGCCCAAAGCACTTACTGGTGAGTCTCACGTAATTGTCTGGCGACAGCTTCGCTATCAAGCCAAATCATAAAAACTGCCGATACATGCTCTCCCCTTTTTTGGGGGGGGGAAATTAGGGGGGGGTCGAACTGTTGTCACTCCACTGCCTGTGCTGCACACAACAGCTCCATAGAGGGCTGGCATGCTGCATGTGTGGCTGTGTCTCCAAATGAAATACCTTCTTGTGCGATTCTAATGTACACAGACAAAAAGTTGATACCACTGCAAAGACCAGATGATTATCCATTGTCTGAGGGCAAAAATGTGAATGACACTGACAAGCATTGGCAAAACCAATAAGTTGGGTATTGGCCTCTAGACTTTTGGCTTTGTCAGTGTTTCTTTTGTCACGATTTTTGCAAAACGTTATTGTTGAGGAAGCTGCTGGGCTCTTGTGTAGCAAAAAAAATGTTTCATACTTTTTTGGTCTCAAAATCACACATTGCCTTTGTAGTCCCAGAATGCCATCACTCACAGTGTAGTTAGCCGATGGCTGAAGTGGGCAAATCCACAGCCTAATACTGTAGTGGACAGAAGAAAGTGTGTGTCACAAAAGCAGACCAAAGCATAAAGTAGACTGGCTGAAAACCATTATAAGTGTATTAAATGTATAATTTTTAATAAAATCGAAAGGTCTTGGCTAACACCAGACACAACTGAGCACTGGCAAAGCCAATGCAACTGGCCTTGGCAAGCCGGTGATTTTTTTAATGTATTTTTCTTTGAATATATGCAATAGACATTAAAACTGTAAAGGCAATAAAACGTCAAATTGTCTATAGGTGGCATGCATATGTTTGCAATTAAAAAGTCAGTAAAAATGACATCACAATACATAAAATAAAAAGGAATGATAGCAGAAATTAATGCAGAGAATGGCCTATCAGCCCTGGCACTTAAGCAGGCATATTTCCAAGTAGAGGTGGACAAGTGGAAACGGAAAAGTCCATCACTCACAGTGAACAGAGCCAATGACAGAAGTGGCTGACCCACTGCCCTGTACTGTAGTGTAGGCTGTGATGCGTGGAATTAAACTATGACTGACACCTGGACTAATGGCTGAGAAGGGTTAGCCAAAAGCTAATCTGTGTATATGCATATGTATGTTTTTTTTTTTGGGTGGGGGTAGAGGGGACATGACACTGGAATGTTGCTAATGGGATCTATACGTCAGTCCTAAAAAGCTAACGGTTGGAGGTGACCGACTACTACTCTGCTTTGACTATAAGCATAACCACAATGTGAGTGAAACTTTCAACAAAACATTGGCTATAGGGGACTACCTAAACCCCCCTGTCTATGTACTGGTTTGTTTTTGGTGTTTTTTATTTATTACAAAAGATAAAGACAAACCCAATAACTGATTAAGTGTGTGGAACTTGGGGACAGTGGAACTACTCAAAAAACCATCTGGTCCCACAGAGGTGCGATTCTGACCTGGATGCACACACCTCTTCCAAGACTACACTCACTCACACAGCCTGTACATTTACACATACCCACTGACAGTGGCCAGGCGCACACACGTACACATAGCGCACAGGACAACATAGCAGCCATGCTGTCCCACTTCCCGTGCGACACCTTCATCCTCTCCTGACCTTTTACCAAACAGTTAGAACATCTAGGTCTACGTATAAAATGGAATACATAAACTTCCAACTATGAGTGCCAGCATGCAGAGTTCGGTTCTGAGAAATATCAGGACTAGGTGTCACACGTTAAGTGCACACTTGACAACTCTGGAGAGAGCACAAAGACCGCTGACACACTCCCACACACATAATAACATGGTTAACAGGGCACCACTTCTTTCCTCCCTGCGACATTACACAGACATTAGCACACATAGCCATCACATCAAGATGCCCACAGGTAAGCATTTTGGGAGCAAAATCAATTTACAAAAAAAATGAAAACCCCAGTACTGGCATGGTAATATCACGTACAGCTTGTGCATATTGTTCACCTCCCCGAAACACTAGTCTGAATTCAGTTATCAACAAGTACTTTCTAAACGAGACTTGGATTTAAAAGACTTAACGATGACAAAATGACAATAGAAGTAGAGCCACATAAGGATCAATACCTGCACTGGGAGAGTCCGGTGCACGGTACAGCTCCGGAACAGTGTCGCCGCCCTGTCCACAACAAGCCCTCCCACTTCTAGAACCAGAAAACAAGCGCGAATACTAGCAAAAAAAGTCCAAAACAAACCCAGCCCCCAAATAAATAACAAGGCTTCAATGGCTGGACAAGAAACGAAAAATTCTCCTGAAGGAAGCATTGTTAAAATACGTTTAGCGTGTTTTAAACCCAAAACTAATAATTATTGGTTGAGAAATAGTAGAAAAACAGTAAAGAAAGTTAAATATAGAAATGTAAAATGTGTGCGTTAAGGACTTGAAGTTCTCACACGATTCTTCTTTTTTTAAAGACAATTATTCTTATTTAACGTTTTTATTTGTAGTTTGATACACGTTTTCTAAATTGCATACGTATGTAAGTATTTTTTAAATAAATATAGGCTATGGTCCGACAGGATAGAGAGAAGCACCCCATTATAAGATGGACACAGCCGTTTCCTTGTCTGGTGCGGCTTGTTTCGATGAGTTCAGTGGAGCTAGAGGGAAGCGCAAGATCTGATAGGTGCATCTATTGGATAGTACTTATAAACCAGCAGCAAAAGAAAGTGATCGCGATCGCGATCAAAGCGAATGTGATCGCTTGGACGGGAGCGCTGCGTGTGGCAACTGCAAGCACGTGAGTGGTGCGCGCGCAGCAGTGATTGGCGGCTGCGCGCGTGCACGCTCACGTGCACTGTAGCTTTAGGCCACGGCAGCACTTTGAAAAGGCCAGTTATAAAATGTCTCTTCGAGCCTTTGGCTCGCGAGACCTAAAAAGGACGACTTATCCCCCTCAGGCAACTTAGGGGCCAAAGACTTAATGGAGTCCATTAGCGCATGCACATAACGCCCCAACAGGCATGAGGCATTAGTTGATTTTAACGCCATACTTCCTGTGGAAAAGGTCTTTTTGGCTGCCTGATCAACCTTTTTAGATTCCCTGTCAGCTGGAGACTGAGGAAAGGCACCCGAAGCATGCTTGGAACATGAAGCCTGCACAACCAAGCTGTCCGGAGATGGATGAGTTGACAAGAAGTTAGGATCCCCTGGTGCAACCTTGTACCTTCTTGCCACCTGCCTACACACCGCCGGTGATGAAAGAGGTTTCTTCCATACCTCCAAGACCGGCTCCAAGATGGCCTCATTGAAAGGCAACAAAGGCTCTGATGTTGAAGTTGGAGAATGCAACACTTCTGTAAGCAAGTTGGATTTGTACTCCGCAGAAGGCAGCTGCAAATCCAGAAGTTCTGCCGCCTTTTTGATCACTACATGATAGGGAGCCAATTCCTGAGGTGGAGAAGACCTGGCAGATGCATGCTCCCACTCGGAGGTTGTATCCAATCCACTAGCTTCATCAATGCCTTCAAAATCATCTGAGGAAGACTCAACCTCACCTTCTTCCACATCTATCCGATATCTCTTTTCCTCCAACACCCTCTGGGCTTCCCTCCTCGACCGGATCCGGGGAGCCGGCGTTGACGACGTCGTACGCGGCGTCGTAGGAGCCAAAGGTACCGGAGTCGGCGGTGCCAACGGCAGAGTCAGCGGCGGCGCCGATGGAGTCGGCGTCGAGGAAGGCTCCGAAGTCCGCTGGTCCTTCCGAGGTCGAATCGGATCCCCAGACGGCGCCGGAAACTGCCAAGATGGCGCCATCGGCATAAAGGGCATAAAGGGAGCCTGAGCATACTGCTGCGGCACCCCTAGTGTAAAAGCCATCGGACCCACGGGACCAGTTGGTGCTCCGGATGGGTAGGCTGCCCTATTAAAAATGCCATACATACCATTTAAGAAACTGGTAGAATATGTACCTGGAGCCGGGAACTGAGGAAAAGGAACAGGCCCTGTATCCCCTTGTGGAGTCACCGGCGTCGGCTCCGCAGTATCTTCAACCGGAGCCTCAGACTCGTCAGGCACCGGAACAGACTCCTCCTGCTCATCTTCATTCATGAAAGCATCCGACTCCACTCGAACCGGAGTCGACTCAGACGGATCCGATGACCGCGTCGGGGACTGACCCGGAGTCTGCTTCTTCGAAGGAGAACACCTCGGTGACTTCAAAGGTGAAGGAGAAGGAGACAAGCATTTGCCCCGGCGTCGAAGGGGCGAAGCCGACCTCGACCTCCTGGACCCCGAGGACTGACGTCGAGAAGAATGTTTCCTCTTCTTGTGGTGCTTCTTCGACCTCGATGACTTCGAAGTCGATGACCCCCTCCTCGACTTCTCCTTTTTCCTTCTTCTCTTCTCCTCACCGATCCTCTTCATGAAGAGCTTCGTCTTCCTCTCCTTGAGTGCCTTCGGGTTCATGCTTCTACAGCATCCGCACTCCTCCATATCATGTTCCGAAGAGAGGCACCATAAACAGTTCTGGTGTGGATCCGTCATCGACATTAGACCTCACATTCCCTACAGGGCTTAAATCCCGACTTTCTAGTCGAAGACATACTTGAATTAACAGACTAACACGGCTAAACTACAAAGTAGCCAACGAGCACTGGAAAAAAACCGTTGCGCGTCGAAGGCGCGGAAAAAAGGGAACTGACGTCATCACGCCGACGTGGGCTTCTTATGGCTCCGGTGACGTCGATCAGAGTCGCGAGCGGAGCCGGCGCATTGTGACGTCGCCCACGTCGACGTGGAGTGCTGGGAAAGAAAAGTTCCGTGGAATGCTGGCGCAGGGGATATTCACAAGGTGAGGAATCCACTGGCAGATGTATCCATCAGAAAAAGGATCTCATGCCGATTTCCTTGTAATGTCTGTAAATAAATCAAAAGCTCACCCACTTCACACCACCATAAAGGCCTTTTTGTGTATCACTGACAAGTGTACCTCAAGCTGAGTGAATATTTTCTTGATGTGTCTGAAGCAGCCTTCGGCAATCTCCATGTCTTCCTTGTAGGACTGTCCCTTGAAGATTGGCTGAGGGGCGTTGGCAAAGTACTGGTGAAAGGGGAAGGCTAGAGTGATGTCAGCCACCTCAGGAGGCACATTGGATTTGCTGCTTACTTTGCTAAGGTACTCCTCCCATCGAGACATGACCTGCAGGAGGGAACAAGACATTAAAAACAGGCATCTGATTAAAATGGGTGCATGGAGGATAATGCTTGCAAACATTTTTATTAAACATCTGGTTACTTGGATATTTTAAAATGAAATATGTAAAAATAAATCAGGCACATTTTACCTGAATATAGACAATATGAACGCCCAATTTTAAACATGGACATCAACTATTATCAAATGTGTAGATCACAGTATCTGGTGAGCTTATGAAAGAGGCATCACAACAATCACTGTAGTACAATGACTACAGCACATTCATAGTGCCTTAAGATTGCATTTTATGTTGCGATAAACTATATGTCTTGTCATGTCTTTTTTCTCCCCAACAGGTTATTTTCAAGTGTCAGAAAGTACGCCGACGCTTACACCACACACCTTAGCGCGTGTGTAGTTACCGCACAGGTTTTCACGTGGCATCCTTCACCTTTGCCACTCACTAATCACTCACCTGGTCCTGACGAAAGCCCTTTCACTTTTTTTACAGGCTGAAACATGTAGACCGCCACACAGTCAACTAACGGTAATATTTCCTAAATAGTTGCACTACACATTATTTTTAACCATATCCTAAGCCGCCAATATTACAATTTGAGGCAAGGATTCTCAGAGATATTTTTAACTTTAGTAATTCACCTCACATCACATATTTGCATGACACCAGCTCTGCTGTAATCAGGTGTCGTAGCACAACCGGAGGTACTCGGCCGCCCGGTTGGGACCCCAATGATGAAGCATGACACCAACTAGGTTGGTGTGTGAGGGGTCTTTTAATAACACCTAATGGGTCCATGTCCATATTACAAACAGTGATTGTAATCCGTACACATAGTGGGTCCGTCCATATTAAGTCTAGTATCATTTTGGGGAACGGGACGAACCCCCTGTTCTAGCCTTTGCTCTCCCCTTGATTATTTAGAGCTTATGAAAGAGTCACATTTTATTCTGAGCATTGTAATCATTTGCAATTAACTATTCATCTCATAATAAAATACAGAAAACTAACATGCTTTCTCTGTTAAATCAATAACAAGAGTCAGACAGAATATATCCTCTAGCAATTCTCAGAAATGGCTTTCTGAATGATATCATTAAAGGGGAGATTTAATTGCTGTACTTAGTGCTCAACCTTCGGGTTTTACTAATGTTAGCATGGGCCATTAATTATCTTAACATCCCTTTACAGAAAGCATTTCACAGTTCTTCTATGATTGGTTAACGGTAGGTTTTATAGTCACTAGAGCTGAAAAAAGTCCTACCTGCATTTGACTTCAACAAATAAAGATCCTCATTAAAAAGTAGTTGTAAAGTAAAATAAAAAAAGAAATAGATACTGTCATCATTACTATGCCTGAAGATACATATCAATGTGTCCAAGGAATACTTAATTCCATTATGTCTTTGATCATGAAGAAGATTTCTATAAAAATTTAAGTCTTGCATGCCACCCATATATGAAACATTTTCCATAGTGGGCCAAGTTTGTCCAACATCTCTACCCCTTGAAAATTTGACAAGCTGTCTACATTGAAATATTTATAAAATATATTCCATCCACAAAATATCTAGTAGCGCTGGCCTAAATATTAGCCCAGGCCTCCAATGTAATTTATAACTGCATCCCTGCTTCTCACGTCTTTATGAAATTATAACCAAGCTCTTTCTCTTGGGGTCTAGTGCCCGCTATACGACAAAAATGTGTGCCTGGGAACATTTTGAGCCCTAAGCTTTTTTCAAAATCTGTAAGGATCTTATTTCTATTCTCAAACACAATCTGCATTATCAATCATATTCTAACTTCAATTTGAAACCTCTGTGCCACCTTTAAAATGTTGGTCTAATGTACAGAGTCCATTATTAAACCAATGACTACACATTGACAATTGAGGCCTTTAGCAAAAACAGTGTTATCAAAAATAGGTGTGTGAGATATAAAGTCAGATTTACTTCCCTACTGCTCTACCCCAATAGCACAAGTGTTGTGTCATCAGGAAGGTGCTTCCTTACAGGCTTTACACTAGATATGGGGGACACCCATAGCTATTAGTTAGACAAGCTTTTATTTGTGGGGTAAAATCTCAAATTGTGTACATACCTCTTTATATGGAAATGGTAGGAATTTCCGTGAATGTGTTTTTTTGTGTGTATATGTAATTGAGAAATGTTTCCTGCAACAATTTTAATATCTATTTCTTGAGCTGGCTGTCAGCAGTGAAGGTTGTGGCAAATATCAGTAATGTGCTTAAACAATATCATCGCCATCATTACATTGGCACAATGCTCGGTTTACGAACCAGAATCTCAAGCCTGGCAGATTTGCTTGGAACACACAGAGAGGAGCAGGAGTCTGGAGCTATGCAACAACTTAACCGCAAATACATTTTTGATACAACAGTTCTCTCTAGCAATCAGCACAAACCATTTTGAAAGTAACTTTGATCGACACAATAGTATAGCTTTCACTGAGTTGTTTATAATTTGCCTCCCGCAACAGTGCCTTAACATTGACTAAATTCAATATTTAAATGCAGTCTGGTGGTATTTGTAATAAGGTCAATACCAGAACAAAGGGCATCACAGCATCCAATCTAGTTAATGCTCCCATTTGGAATGTTTTTTATTCACTAGCAACTTTGCCCTTCAATGATCCTATGCCTATCCTATCACAAACCACTGAACTCTATAGTATGTTTTTAGGTCTGAGTTTTGGTAGTGCAGCTGTCAAAAATACCTACTCCTCATAATATACATAAAGTCAGCTCCTTTCAACCACTGGTGCTTTTCGACCATCCTTCTTCGGCCACTGGCTTTAGACTTTGTCTTAACTCATTCCAGTGCATTATTTATCTTTCACCTAACGCTGTTAGCTATTTGTGTGTGTCAGAAGCCAGACATTGTTTTCAACCTCTGTCTCTAGAGGTTTTTCAATCTGTCTTTACTCATGCAGTTACATGATAGGCATATGGGTAAACTTGCACAGTGGAAAGATTCACTGCAAGTCAAGTCAAACTAAAATTAATCTGCAATTATTTTTTCTCTAATAGGGTTCCATGCAAATAGCAAAATAACTCTTTATCTTCACATTTGCCTCTGAGAGCAGCCTTGAAACTAGCCACATCTACAAATGACAGATGACCAGCTTCTATAACGGCACCACAAAAGGAAGTCAAGAGGTTTTTTAAGCTGATGGAAACGTCTGACATCATCAGGATGACACTGAGCTGTTACGGTTTGCACCCATGAATCTTCTATTATGCTGGGCTGCTTCCCTTCGCTATTTGCCCATGGAGCTTAATGCGTTTCTGTGGGTGATTTAGGGGTGGTGAAGAGAGTGCCCTGACATGCGCAGATAAAGCAGTTTGTTGGAGGAAGCTGCATATTCAAGAAAAGAGCGTAGCGTTCTAAAGAAAAGACAGCAACGTTATGCTTTTTGCTTAAGGCGCATCATGATGATTATTTTAAACAAAAATAATCATCCTGCTGCTCCTTTCAACACTCTCAGCTGCTCTCTTCATTGAGGGTGGGGGGAGCCATTGTTTCCATTATTAACGAGCCGTAACAGCCATTTCACTTCCAACCACCTTGAAGTTCAAGGCTGGTTGTTCATAGACACGTCATCAATACGTTACCTGATATAAGAAGAAGTGGCCAGCGGTCTCACAAGTGTAGGAAACATCCCCTGGGACACCAAGACTCTCTTGCAGCCGCCCAACCTCACGCAGAAGCTCCAGCCTTCGAGCCAGCACATAGTTGACCCGTCCATACCTTAGAAAAGAGAAGGAGAGGGGAAGGAGAAGGCAGTATATTCATAACATGTTCTGTTCCCATCCGGAAACAGCAGCCACTGTCTGTAGCCAACTCATGTTTTCTACCTTAAAACTTAAATATAATGAACTCTGCACTGATGTATTTTCACGCAGGACTCCCTCAATATAAATGCAACAGCACTTAAAGCTCTTCAATCATACTGTAGTAAATGTGAATTTTTGCATAGTGTAAGCGAGCAGGTTTGGAGACCTGACATAGCACAGTATGTCACTGCACAAAAAACGGCTGGATAGTGTTACAAGAAAGATACGTCCCCCACCCCGCAAACACACACGCACAAGGGTGATAGATATTCTGTTAGAAGGGTAACATCTGGGGTGCGAATGTCTACTTCAGTAGCTGGGTTTCAGGAGAGGCTGCCCTGGCAGTATAACTTCAATGAATGGATTTATTCCTCAGTTTGTATGCACTTTATTGAACTATTGTTATACTACCGTAAAAAGCAGGTGGGGGGTCACAAAAATGTGGCCCGAGGAGGCTTCAGTAGCGACTCCGCCTGCCAAGGATGTGACATCAGAACCTTTAAGGCGCTAACTGGTGCGCAAGCATTGGTTCCTAATAACCTTTCCACGCCCCATCAAGCTGAGAAGAGAGGAACTAAGAGAGCACTATTGTCAGCAATAACTACAGCACATAATACCTAGGCATCTTATTAATAAAGGCTCTAACTCATTGAAGTGAGTTGGGGGCTTGGCAGTGATCAATCTGCAGGAAGATGCGGTATCCACCAGAAATATTCTTACTGAAAGTAAACAGCTTTTTCCTTTGATAGATACTTCTTGCTAAATGTTTCTCAACTTATCAATGAGTGCCAAAGGAAACTCCCCAGGGAGGCGCGACAGACTTGTGCCAACTATGCAACACAGACCTGAAGAAGTATCCATCACTGTGCGCTGGAGCTGTGAGGCAATAACGCTTCACAAAAGTTTGCAAGGAGGACCAAGTGGATGACAAATGTCAGCCACTGGGACACCACAGCCATGGCCCTTGTGGTGTGAACATGAATGTCAGTCAGAGGAGGTTTCTTGGCCAGGGCACAGCAAATCTTTATAGAGTATAATCCAACCTAAAAATCACCCTGCAAGCAGCCTTTGCCCTTCTTTGCTCCAGAGAATTCCACAAGGAACCACTCATCCAATGTGTCATGTGCAGTAAGAAGACAGCAGACACATTGGCATCCAGTCTGAGCAGTCTCGTCTCTTCCTTGAAGGGATGAAGAAGAGGGAAGAAGGATTTAAGAGAGAAGGACTGGCCCATGTGAAAGGCAGATACCACTTTTCATAGGCATAAATGGTAGAACCAACTTATATGGGTATAATACAGTGAAAGGTAGCTGGAACAAGTGGGCCTAAATTTTACAGGCCACAAAGCTGAAATCATAGCCATAAGAAAAATGGTTTCAATAAAGTGAAATTTGGTACTTAGTCACACTTGGCCTCCCTTGGTCACTGCTTTGCCCCTTATGGACTCTAGGGAAGCAAACAAAGAGCTTGTGTGAAGTCTAAGTAGTAAGACATAGCACGCCTGGGGTCGTGTTTATGAAAACAACCCTCCACCTTGCTCGAATGAGGAAGCGGGAAGAAAATTGAAGATAGATGGTAGAAATCCATGCATTATTGTCGAACTGAGGGGGATTGGCCCTCACCTACCCTACATGGATACTAAGAAGGCAGTTCTCAAAGGTAAAAGTCAAACTGGGTAACTGAGGGTTGGCTGAAATGGGAATAAGTTATAAACCACTAACACAGGATTTAAACCCAAGTGAGAGATTATAAATAGATCAAACTTTTCAGAACACATGCACTAGTGAACACACAAAGATAGCTTGACAGGGAGCCGCAAGAAAGTGGATTAGCCAACCAAAGAACCTATTATAGTCAATGTCAAGCCCTGCTGGGCAAGAGATACAAATTATAGAGGGCTGAGATCCAATAGTTTGGTGTAGTAAATCCCTCTCACCCAGTGAGTTGCGCTTGATTGTTTCACACTTTCTGTAGTACCTTCAAAAGAGGCAGGATCAGGGGGAACACGTAAGCAGGCCTCATGATCAATCACACCTGAAGGCATCCCCAGGAACCCATTTGAAGGGAAGTGTATGGCACAAAACTGAGGACGCCATCTGTTCGGGCGAAGAGGTCCATGCATCAACACCCCATTCTAGAGAAGATCATTTCTATTTCATTGGGTAGAAGGTTCCACTTGTGGTTCCTCAAGGAAAGATTACTTCCGCCCTCACATCAAGGGTGCCTACAAGGTGGAGTAATCATGGAAAGATACCCAACACTGGAATCCAAGACCTGTACACTGCCATGTCCACAGGCACCACTGAAGAGCCTTCATTCATCATTTGGTGTGCTGCACCAACAGGATGCAGGAGGTCTTCAGGCATAACAGATATAGGACTTTGAGGACCAGAACTGGAGTCCAAGCTAGGAAAGCCGGACCCATCAGGCGCAATAGATGCAGGACTTGCAGAACCAGAATTGGTGTCTAAGCTAGAAAACTCAAAATCATATCTTGAATATCTGCAATTCTTCTGTGAAGGTGGAAAAGCCTTCGTGTGAGCAGAGTCAAGCACCACACATATGAAGGTCACCCTCTGCATAAGGGCAAGATGGGACTTTTGGCCACTGATCGTGAAGCCCAAGTGGTGCACAAAAGTCATGGTGCTACGTCAATGGGTTGGGGGACCGTATCAAACGGGGTGTAGTACTGCAGTATTTGCGTCGTCTGACTCCTGATGTGGTGTTTATCCAGGAGACGCATCTGGTTGGTAATGTTTGTCATGCAATGAACAGGGGGGGATACCGCCTCGTGGCCCATTCTGGTTTCACAACTGGCTCCAGGGGGGTGGGCATTCTCCTGCGATCCTCACTTCCGTTGGATATCACTAGGGTAGTCTCGGATGACAGAGGGCGCTATGTGTGTCTGACTGGGAGGTGGGAGGGGCAGCCCCTTTCCCTGGTCTCAGTTTACGTCCCCCCGGGCCTCCAGAACTCCACCTTCGCGGACTTGGGTCGAATGCTGCTAGAACTTCCGGATAGTCTTTTGCTTATGGGCGGGGACTTTAATTCGGTGGTCTCGGGTGACCTGGATCGTCACCCACCCAGGGCCCTCCCCGCTGCCCAGGCATGGCTTGGTGGACTGTTGGAGACCTTCGGCCTGGTAGATAGTTGGAGATTAATGCATCCGACCCAATTTCAGTACACCTTTCACTCTGGGGCGCATGGGAGTCTTTCTAGGTTAGACTACTTCCTTATGCCCGCGGCGCAGACTGGTCGGATTCGAGAGGTTAGACACCTGGCGCGGGGTATCTCCGATCATTCCCCGCTGTGGCTGCTCTTTGACACCGGGTCGCGGTCTGCAGGGCGGATTGCTCCCATTAACCCGTGGTACCTGCGAGACCCCACGACTCGCGACAGCCTGGTTAAGGCTATGGACCAATACTTCCTTGAAAACGAGGGGTCGGTGTCGTCCGCAATGTCCCTGTGGGAAGCCTTTAAAACCGTAATCCGCGGACACGCCCTCTCCCAGATAGTGGTGGCTAAGAAGCTCAAGAGTGAGGCAGTGGTGAAGTTGGAGACTGACATCTCGGGGCTGGAGTCGGCCTTGGAGACGGGTGTCACTCCGGACGGGCTCCATGCCCTCAGCCTGAAACAGTTTGAATACAGGTCTCTTGTCACTGACGCTGCCAAAACGATGTACAGGGAGCAGCAGGGACGATTGTATGATGCCGGGGACAAGGCGGGAAAGTTGATTGCGTGGCTGGATAAGAAGGAGAGAGTGAATCGTGTGGTCCCGGAGCTGCGTGTCTCGGATGGAGTGTGTGTGACTGAGCCTGGTGAGATTGTGGAATGTTTCGCTGACCACCTCCGGGCCGTGTACTCCCCGGTGACTGATAGGGATGAAGAAGACTCTTGCCTTCTGCTGAGGGATATTGCTTTGCCCTGCCTGTCCGTCGAAGACCGTGAGCAGCTGGACGCCCCCTTGTCTGTAGATGAAATAGCAACTGCGATTCGGTCCCTTCGTTCGGGCAAGGCGATGGGTCCCAACGGTCTGCCGATTGAACTATACAAGTTGCGCCCGGATAAACTCGCGCCCTTCCTCCGTCGTATGTTTCAGGAGTCCCTTGAGGCGGGTTCCCTTCCTGACGACCAGCGTCTGGCTACGATAGTCGTGATCCCCAAGGACGGTAAGCCACGTGACCGCTGTGCCTCCTACAGGCCTATTTCACTGCTAAACGCAGAGCCTAAAATCCTGGCTAAAGTCCTTGCCAATCGTTTGTTGAGCGTCATCTGCGATCTGATTCATCCTGATCAATGCGGCTTCATCCCTCATCGTAACACCGCTCTTAACTTGCGGCGTCTTCACGGCGCCCTCGCCAGGGCGGAGTACCTCTCCGAACCAGCCGTGCTGGTTTCTTTAGACGCCACGATGGCCTTTGACACCATCGAGTGGCCATTCCTCTGGGCTGTCTTGACCAAATTCGGCTTTGGGGAAGGATTTCTTGGCTGGGTGAAGCTTCTTTACACGGGACCCATGGCTCAGGTGGTGGTTAATGGGCGGGTCTCTCGGCCCTTCGCTCTCGGTAGGGGTACGAGGCAGGGGTGCCCGTTGTCCCCTCTGCTCTTTGCTCTTGCCCTGGAGCCGCTCGCTGCCTGGCTCCGCTGGGAGCCCTCGATCAGAGGGATCCGGTGGGCCCCGGGCTTCGAGGATCGGGTCTCGTTGTACGCGGACGACATTCTCCTGTATCTCACCTCGCCGCGGCAGTCGCTTAATGTTCTCTTTGATGTTCTGACTTCCTTTGGGAGAAATTCGGGTCTAACGATCAACTGGTCTAAATCCTGTGTCTATCCTATCTCCGGTGACCCTCCTCTCTTGCCGCCTCGGCTTCCGATCCAATTATCTCTGTCCGGCTTTAAATACCTGGGGATATACGTCTCGTTGGACCCGGTGGCTCGCTATGAGCAGAATCTCCTGCTTCCACTCCGGCGTTTGAGGGAGGACACGGCTCGGTGGTGTAAGCTGCCCTTGTCCCCGCTGGGTCGGGCAGCATTGTTTAAAATGATGTCCCTTCCCAGGTTCCTCTATGTACTTCAGAACTCCTTCGATGTCATTCCTGTGTCCTACTTTCGGGAGGTGGAGAGCCTGCAGAGGAGACTAGTGTGGGACGGACGGGCGCGTATCGCTCTGGCAAAGCTTACTCTCCCCTGGTACGACGGGGGCATCGCGCTTCCCGACATTCGCAGGTATTATTGGGCCTCACAGCTATCGGCCATTAACCATGCCACGTATGCGCCTGGCTTGAATCCGGCGTATGAGATGGATAAATTCCTGCTTCCCGGCGGAAACTATAACAGGGCACTTTACTCCAGCTCGGCTGGACGGACCCTTACGGGCCCTACTAAGATTGCGGTACGGATCTGGAAGGCGGCCAATGTAGCCATGGGCTGGAGTGAGCGATTAACATGTGCTACTCCTCTGTTTGCCTCCGACCGACTGGGAAGCCTCTGGACAACGAAGGGGTTTGAACGTTGGGACACGATTGGTATTAGTAGAGTGGGAGACTTATGGATTAAGGGTGCGGTTAAAACATTCGCGGCGCTCCAGAGTGAATACGAACTTACGGAAAGGGAGTTCTTCCGCTACGCCCAGGTTCGGCATGCCCTGCTCTCTGTTTTTGGGGAGGGGACCAAGATCCCGGCTTCATCGCCCCTCGAGGACCGCATACTCGATGGTCATGTCCCCGACAGTACTATCTCTTTAATTTATAAAAAACTTATCAATAATCGGGCTGACCTCTTGGTGCGCCTTCGGGAGGCGTGGACGGGGGATGGGGTGGAACTGGACGACGAGGACTGGCAGTCCGCACTGTCGTCCCCCAAGGAAGTGGCCATTCCAGCCCGTCTCCGCCTGGTCCAGCTTAAGATTCTCCATCGGGTGTATGTGACGGGTCCCCGTTTGGTCTCGATGGGATTTTCTGAAGACGGGCTCTGTAAGCGGGGATGTGGGCTCAGTGCCACCTTTCTCCATATCCTTTGGGAGTGCCGCGAGGTGGCGGAATACTGGCGCCGGGTTCATGTGGTCATGGGACACGTCACCGGGGTTGCGCTGCTGCCGGAGGTGCGTCGCTGTGTCCTGAATGTGTGGGAGCCCAATGATTATAACGCGGCTCAGACTCGGTGGGCGGCCCTGGGGAACATGATCGCCAAGAGAGATATAGCGCAGCTTTGGGGTTCCCAGCGGCCTCCCACCGTGTCCGTATGGAAGGAGAACATGGACTGGTGCATGTTCAGGGAGAAGACTGTGTATGTGGCTCGTGGTAAACCGGGGGCATGGGGTAGAATCTGGGGGCAATGGAACGCGTATCGTGGGGGTATCTGTACTCCCCCCCTAGTGGACACCGATATTGCTTTGTCCCCCTGACCCTTGATGGTTCCTTGCGACTTCTGGAACAACCCAATATAGACGTTCCTCTCCCGTGACCCCCCCCTGACATATCAGTACTCCTTCCTCTTGATAGCTATTTGAAGGTCTGATGTAGAGTCCCCCGGACGTAGCCTGACCCACACTTTTTGCCCTTATGCCTCGCCTTTTGTTTTTAGTTGTTATTTATGTTAAACCTAAGTATCCTGCTTCCTTAGGACTATCCGGAGCCATGTACGGGGCTGGGCCCTGGGAGTCGACTACTGCCTTAACAACTGTGTGATCCTTTCTGAATCTAGCGGCCGGCCCTGGTGGTTGTAGGCCCATGCTTGTAATTGATTTATTGTTTAATAAAATTTTCAAAAAAAAAAAAAAAGTCATGGTGCTCTGAAGATGTTAAAAACCAGTGCAGAGGATCGGCTGTAGGTCAGAACCATGAATGTCTTTACCAGACATGCTGTTACATAGCAAGCACTGCAACAAATGAGTCTTTACCACACATTCCTTTACCGCGCATATCACTACAACAACATGCCTAAGGGAAAGCGCTGGACGTTGAAGAGGTTTAATTTACTATTCCAACTCCAGTCCGCGCAACAATAGGGAAATTGTTGAAGTCCTAAGTCCAATGACGCTTTCCCTATGGCATGTCATTGTAACGTTATGTGTGGTAAAGGAATGCATGGTAAAGACATATTCATTGTTAGGCTTGTGGTGTAATGGCATGTATGGTTTGTGCTGCTTTGTAAGAATTATGCTACTTACCCTGTAAGCATCTGTTCTTGGCATATAGTGCTGTAGATTCACATGCTTTGCATACTCCTGCCATCTAGAATTGGGTTGGATGGTTGCAAGTTGTTTTTCTTCGAAAAATGCTTTGGAGTCACAAGGTGAGGAGACTCCTCTCCTTGGTAATAGTGTCCATTGTAAGATTGTTTTCCCGCAAGAGGGTGAGAATGGAGTATAATTAAGTGTAAGTAAAGAGATGTCCATGCATATGAAGATATAGATTAGAACTGCAACGACTATAGGTGTCCGGGTGGGTGCATGTGAATCTACAGTACTACATACCAAGAGCAGATGCTTACAGGGTAAGTAACAATCAATTTGAGTCATGTGTGGCTGTAGGTACACATGCTTTGCATAGGCTTTATAGCAGTGCCCTCCAAAAAGCAGTGCCTAACTAGTAGACATTGCAGTTGTGTGAAAAAGTGTACGTAGCACCGCCTGTCCTACTTCAGAATGATAGTGTGCTAAAACCTCCACACAATAGTAATTGGTGAATGTGTGTGGTGTAGACAATGTAGCTGCTTTACAAATGTCAGCTATGGGAATGTTGTCCAAGAAAGCCATAGATGCCCCTATCATACAAGTAGAGTATGCTCTAGGGGGAATAGACAAAGCCCTTTTGGCTTTGAGATAGCATGTCTGGATGCATTTAACGATCCATGTAGAAATGCCCGATTTTAAAATGGGTTTCCCTTTACGAGGGGGAGCCAGCGCAACAAAGAGTTGTTTTGTGGAAATATTTTGTCCTGTCAATGAAGTATTTTAATGCTCTTAACATCTAGTGTATAGAGAGCCCTTTCTGCCACAGAATAAATTTGAGGAAAAAAACAGCTCAACAATTGGTTAATGTGAAAGGTGATGCTACCTTTGCAAGGAATTTAGGGTTAGTATGAAGAACCACCCTATCCCTATGAGGCTGGAAGAATGGTTCTTCTAAAGTTAGTGCCTGGAAATCACTAACACGCCTTAGTGAGGTTATAGCAATTAAGAAAGCAACCTCCCAAGAAAGAAAATGGAGGGGGCAATTTTGTAAAGGTTCGAAGGCTGGATCCATAAGACTTGTTAGAACAATATTGAGATTCCATGCAGGTGCAGGTGGGACTCTTGGTGGTATCACTCTTTTAAGGCTTTCCATGATAGCTTTAATAACTGGCACTCTGAACAAAGATAAGTGTTGCCTTTTTTAAAGGTAGACAGCCACTGCCACAAGATGTAGACGTATGGAAGTGTAAGCAAGGCCTGAGAGTTGTAAATGCAAGAGGTAACAATCAATGTTTTGTATTGATGCATTAGGAGGATTAATCTTTTGGTTATTACAATAAATAACAAATCTTTTCCACTTCGCTGTAAGCAAGCTCTAGTGGTAGGTTTATGGGATGCCTTAAGAATAAAAAATCTATTTTATAAGAGGGTCAAAAAAAGGGGGACTTAGTTTAAGGACTAAAACACCTCCAATCCCAGCTGGACACTACAAATAACCATCAGAAGGTGCACAGTCCGTTCAAAGAAGAATAGCTAACCAATAGTTACTGTGGAGAAATGCATGAGATCCTACAGGTAATTGAGACACCACCTCGCAGGAGGTAAGAGTCCATCAGCCCACCCTTGTTGGCGGAGCATCGTCATTTGGAACTCTAAGGAATCACTGTCTGAGCCCAGGGTCGCAGATCACCAAAGACTCAGCCTGGTGCACAGGCCAGTGATACCCAGAAAGAAAATAAACTCCTGCCAGGGTGTGTACCCAAGAATCGAGGACTCAAGTGATGTGCAGTGCTAGTAAGTGATGTGAAATTAAAAATTAAAAATGAATACTTGATCAAAAAATGTGTTTAATATGGATTAACCAAGTTTCATATCTAAAAGAACCTATAGTCTGATTGAAATTTCTACAGACTAATTCTTGGTTCGATTATAGTGTGGTCGACATGTTTCAGCCGGAATGGTCACTTGACCCGGCTTTCTTCAGGACCGAAAAACACAACAAAAATGCTACTGCTAAACTAATCAAAAAGTGGAAAATCAAAAACCCATGCAAACCAAATGTGAGTGTTGGGTAAGACAGTGGCAATGTCTTCATTCCTAGTAGTGTTGTTCTGTTGTGCATGATGTCTACTTCCAATGATTTATGTTTGGATTTTTTTCTAGGAATGAAGACATTGCTCTTACGCTCAAGCATGAGACTATTTGTCGGGTAGGGGGGCATTCGCCACTGTCTTACCCAACACTCACATTTGGTTTGCATGGGTTTTTGATTTTCCACTTTTTGATTAGTTTAGCAGTAGCATTTTTGTTGTGTTTTTCGGTCCTGAAGAAAGCCGGGTCAAGTGACCATTCCGGCTGAAACATGTCGACCACACTATAATCGAACCAAGAATTAGTCTGTAGAAATTTCAATCAGACTATAGGTTCTTTTAGATATGAAACTTGGTTAATCCATATTAAACACATTTTTTGATCAAGTATTCATTTTTAATTTCACATCACTTACTAGCACTGCACATCACTTGAGTCCTCGATTCTTGGGTACACACCCTGGCAGGAGTTTATTTTCTTTCTGGGTATCACTGGCCTGCGCACCAGGCTGAGTCTTTGGTGATCTGCGACCCTGGGCTCAGACAGTGATTCCTTAGAGTTCCAAATGACGATGCTCCGCCAACAAGGGTGGGCTGATGGACTCTTACCTCCTGCGAGGTGGTGTCTCAATTACCTGTAGGATCTCATGCATTTCTCCACAGTAACTATTGGTTAGCTATTCTTCTTTGAACGGACTGTGCACCTTCTGATGGTTATTTGTAATGCCTTAAGAATAGCCAAGCTTGCGGGTGTGGTTTTTTTTTTTTTATGTTGTTCTGTTTGACAAAAGGAAACCGTATTGTGGGCTAGGAGTTATGCGGCCTACGCTATTGATATCACCTGATCTGCCAATCTGCTCCGCCAAGAGACTCTCACTATATGTATGTTATATGCCTTTTGCTACTCTAGCGGCCGGCCGGATGGTTGTAGGCCCATGCCTGTAACTTTTTCATCGTGCAATAAACGGTTTCAAAAAAAAAAAAAAAAAAAAAAAGAAGAAGAATAGCCAAGCAATCTACTGGGAGATTTAGATGTTCAAATTCTATGACTTAAAGAGCCAAATCGCCAGGTTTAGTTCCTTTGGATTTGGGTGCCTGTATTCGCCATGGTTCTGAGTGAGAAGGTTTGGGTTGAGATGAAGCTTCTTCTGTGGAACTACAGAAAGTTTCTGTAGTGTGGTGAACCAAGGATGATGAGCCCATGTGGGAGCTACCAGAATGAGGGTGAGAGACATCTGCCTGAGCTTCTGAACCAGAAATGGAAGAAGAGGGAGAAGGGGAAAAGCATAGACAAATATCCCCGACCAATTAATTCATAGGGCATTGGCCAGAAGGTGTGGGAACCTGTAGGTGAAGTTTGGGCATTTTGCGTTCTCTTTGGTCGCCAAGAGGCCTATTTATGGAAACCCCCATTTGTGGATTGGAAGGAGGGTGGTGTTCCCACTCGTGGACTTGTCGCGGCATCCAGCTGAGGAGTTTGGAAAAATCGTTGTCCGGTCCCGGGAGGTGTTCTGCTAATAGATGGATTTTGTGATGTACTGCCCAACGCCAAATGGTCTGAGAGAGGCAGGACAGCTGTAGAGATTGTGACCCCCCTGTTTTTATACATAGTACATGGCTGTCATATTGTTTATCAGGACTAGGACAACTTGGACTATGAGGTGAGGTAGAAATGCTTTCAACACTAGGCGAACAAGCTTGAGGTTCTAGGAAGTTACGGTGGAGATTCTGATGTTTGGTGTCCCAGAGCCCCTGAACTGTCAGATCTTGTAGGGTGAGTACCCTCGTGTGCAACAGGGTTGCTGAATTGCTTTTTTCACTTGGATACCACCTACTTATAAAACGCTATGTGACGTGGAACCCAGACTCAATTGTCTATCTTGCCTTGAAAAAGTCTGAATACTGACATTGTACAGACGAAACACGTGTTGGCTTCGATAAATTGCTGGGAATTTGCCGTGTACA
This sequence comes from Triturus cristatus, assembly GCF_964204655.1. Taxonomy (NCBI): domain Eukaryota; kingdom Metazoa; phylum Chordata; class Amphibia; order Caudata; family Salamandridae; genus Triturus; species Triturus cristatus. Next base: position 1,191,391,939 of record NC_140592.1, read on the forward strand.
AATAAAGGAGATCTGTTTTCATCTGTTGTGGAGAACCCTTGAGAACCTGTGTGTTATTTGGACACACTTTATTCGCCTTACAACTACAAAACTTCGACATATATTGTCGTGTTATGTTGCTACATTATGGATATGTTCTAGTGAAATTGATTGCGACTAAGGGAGTGCTGTAAGGAATATGCTACTTACCAGTATGCATCTGTTCTTGGCATGTAGAGCTGCAGATCTACACACTTGTGCATAGATCGCCATCTGGTGTTGGGCCCGGATGTTTGAAGTTTGTTTTTTCTCTTGGAAAGTCTTTGGAAGTCACGAGGTCGGTGACTCCTCCTTTGGATCGTATTGCGCATGGGCTTCGGCTCCATCCTCAGATTGTTTTTCGCCAGCAGGGAAAGATGGAGCGTAGTAATAACAGTGAAGAGGCCCATGTGTGTGGTATCTAAATAAGATAAACTGGAACAGATGCAGGTAGCCGGGGAGGCGGGTGGGCGTATGTCGATCTGCAGCTCTACATCCCAAGAACAGATGCATACTGGTAAGTAGCATATTCCGTTCGAGGCATATGAGCTGCAGATTACACACTTGTGCATAGATTATATAGCAGTACCCAACCTTAGCGGCGAACACACGTATCTGTTGCAGTGGTTTGAAATAATGTTGGAGTACAGCCTGGCCCACACTAGCTTGTTGCTTAGTTTGCACATCTACACAATAGTGTTTAGTGAAAGTGTGCGGTGTTGACCATGTAGCTGCTTTGCAGATATCATCTAATGGGATGTTCCCTAAGAATGCCATGGAAGCCCCTATTTTTTGTGTAGAATGGGCTTTAGGGGGAATGGATAGCGTTTGTTTTGCTTTGTGGTAGCAAATTTGAATGCATTTGACAATCCACCTAGCTATCCCTGATTTGGAGATGGGGTTGCCTTTGTGTGGTGGAGAGAAAGAGACAAACAGTTGTTTGGTCTTATGGAAAGGTTGTGTTCTCTCGTTGTAGTAGAGTAAGGCTCGTTTGACATCTAGTGTGTGAAGAGCTCTTTCTGCAACGGTCTGTGGTCGCGAGAAGAATACTGGTAGTTCTACAGATTGGTTTAGGTGAAAGGGAGAAATGACTTTTGGGAGGAATTTTGGGTTGGTACGGAGAACAACCTTGTTATGGGGCATTTGGAGAAAAGGTTCTTGAATGGTAAGTGCTTGTATCTCACTGACCCTTCTGAGGGAAGTGATGGTTACAAGAAAAGCGGTTTCCATGTTAGGAATTGAAGTTCACATTTGTGCAGAGGTTCGAAGTGAGGCCCCCATTAGTCTTGTGAGAACGATATTAAGGTTCCACATAGGTGAGGGTGGCACTCTGGGGGGAATTATTCTTTTAAGGCCTTCCATGAAGGCTTTAATGGCAGGTACCCTAAAGAGTGATAGATGTTGCCTGTTTTGTAGGTAAGCTGCTATGGCTGCGAGGTGCAGTCGAATGGACGTATAGGCTAGATTGCACCTTTGTAGGTGAAGTAAGTAGCCTATGATGTGTTGAATGGACACGTCCAGAGGATTGATGGTGTTGTTATGACAATAGACAACAAAGCGTTTCCACTTGGCGGCGTAGCACGCTCTAGAGGTAGGTCGTTTAGCTTCTCTGATGACGTTCATACAGTCAGGGGGAAGATTTAGGTACCCGAATTCTAGGATTTCAGGAGCCAGATCGCAAGGTTGAGCTGAGCTGGGTCCGGGTGTCTGTTCTCTCCATGGTTCTGGGTTAGGAGGTGTGGAGAGAGGTGTAATTTTGTGTGCGGTACTACTGATAGTTGGAGCAGTGTGGTGTACCACGGTTGTCTGGCCCAAGTTGGAGCTACCAATATTAGTATGAGGGAGTGTTGTTGTAGTTTGCGCACCACTAGTGGAATGAGTGGGAGAGGCGGAAAAGCGTACGCAAATCTGCCTGACCAGTTCATCCATATCGCATTGCCTTTGGACAATGGGTGTGGGTATCTGGCGGCGAAGCTTGGGCATTTGGTGTTTTCGTGGGTGGCGGAGAGGTCTATCTGTGGATGCCCCCACATTTGAAAGTACGGGTGAAGAACTTGCGGGTGAAGCTCCCACTCGTGGATTTGTTGTGTTTGTCTGCTGAGCAGATCTGCCATAGTGTTTTGGACTCCTGGGACATGTTGGGCTAGGAGAAAGATTTTCTGGGGTATGGCCCATCTCCATATGCTCTGTGCTAGTTGAGAGAGCTGTGGAGAGTGTGTGCCGCCTTGTTTTTGAATATAATACATGGCTGTCATGTTGTCTCTGCGGATAAGGACTGCCTTGCCTGAAATCTGTGTTTGAAAAGATTTTAGGGCTAAGAAGATTGCTAGTAACTCCAGATGGTTGATATGGAGTAACTTCTGTTGAGGTGTCCATTTGCCCTGCATGGTGAGATGTAATAGATGAGCTCCCCAGCCGGAGAGCGATGTGTCTGTTGTCAGTACTATCTGAGGAACCGGGTCTAGGAACCGTCGACCTTTGGAAAGGTTTGTGGTGTTCCACCACTGCAGAGAGCGATGGGTGCAACCGTCTACCAACACCAGATCTGTTAATTGACCCTGGGCCTGGTTCCATTGGCGCGCTAAGCACTCTTGCAGAGGACGCATCTGGAGTCTTGCGTGAGGTACTATGAAGATGCAAGAGGCCATCATCCCTATTAGTTGCATGAACACTCGAGCTGGAAGGGAGTGCTGTGCCATGAATTTTGCACTTAGAGCCTGAATAGTTGCAATCCTGGGGGGATTGGGGTAGGCTAGCGCTTTTGAGGTGTCTATGGTGGCACCGAGATATTGTTTGACGTGGGATGGTTATAGATGGGACTTTTCTCGGTTTACCGTGAATCCTAGCTGGTGAAGTAGTTGGATAGTGGTGAACGTGTGTTGTACACACTGATTGTATGAGCTGGCTTTTATCAGCCAGTCATCTAGGTATGGGAAGACATGAATGTGCTGTCTTCGCAGATGTGCTGCCACCACTGCTAGGCACTTGGTGAATACTCGTGGTGCTGTTGTGACTCCGAACGGGAGCACTTTGAATTGGTAGTGTTGTCCGTCCACTACAAATCTGAGGTACTTCCTGTGAGCGTTGTGCACTGGAATGTGGAAATACGTGTTTTTTAGGTCTAAAGTGGTGAGGAAGTCGTTTTGGGAGAGTAGCGGAAGTACCTGCTGAAGCGTTACCATGTGAAAATGGTCTGCGTGTATGTATCTGTTTAGGGGCCGGAGGTCTAGGATGGGCCGTAGAGTCTCGTCCTTTTTTGGTATAAGAAAATATAGGGAGTACACCCCCATATTTTGTTGGTTGGTAGGAACTTGTTCTATTGCCTTTTTCCATAGGAGGGAGATTACCTCCTGCTTTAGTAACATTAGGTGTTCTTGTGACATTGGGCGTTGTCTGGGTGGAATGTTTGGGGGGGTAGATATTAGTTCTAGGCAGTATCCTGACCGAATTATTTGTGTTACCCATTTGTCTGAGGTGATGGTAGCCCAGAGAGGAAGGAAATTTTGGAGTCTGCCCCCGACCGGAGTGGGATGGTCTGGGGGGAGCGGAGGGAAGTCATTGGTTAGGTGGTGTGGCAGAACGGGTGGTGTTTGTCTTGCCTCTGCCTTTGTTATTGTTACCCCTGTAGCCGCCTCTTTGGTAACCCCTTGTAAAGGTGGATTGAGTAGGGGATTTATATGAAGTGGAAGCGGTGTCTGAGGAGTAGCCTCTGGATGTGCTCCGAAAGGAAGAGCGGTGAAAGGAGCGTCTGGGAGGGTGTGATTGAAAGGCTCCCATAGATTTTGCTGTGTCGGTGTCCTTTTTCATTTTTTCTAGGGCCTCATCCACTTTTGGGCCAAACAGATGTTCCTGGTCAAAGGGATGGTTGAGGATGGAGGCTTGTACCTCTGGTTTAAAACCTGAGATCCTTAGCCATGCATGGCGACGGAGGAGGACACTAGTCTAGTGACCACTGTGCCCCCACACCTCCCGCCTGCTCCTCACCTGCTGGGCCTCCTGCTGCCGCCTGAGCCACCACAGGGCCGCCGAGCGCCGCCCCAGACACCACAGGGCCGCCGAGCGCCGCCCCAGCCGCCACCGAGCCCCCAGGTTCCCGCCGCTTCACACGAGACCCCGCCCCCCGCCCGCCGATTGGATCCCGCGCTCCCCGCCTCCCCGCAGACCCTCCCTCCCGGCTCCCCTCTTAAGGGGACCCTCTCCTCTGCCCCAGGTGTGACCACTGTGCCCTCGGCCTGGTCGCCCCCACACCTCCCGCCTGCTCCTCACCTGCTGGGCCTCCTGCTGCCGCCTGAGCCACCACAGGGCCGCCGAGCGCCGCCCCAGCCGCCACAGGGCCCCCAGGTTCCCGCCGCTTCACACGAGACCCCGCCCCCCCGCCCGCCGATTGGATCCCGCGCTCCCCGCCTCCCCGCAGACCCTCCCTCCCGGCTCCCCTCTTATGACGCCCCCAGAGCGACCGCGCAGCGGACGCGCGCAGCGGGAGCACCGATTGAGCGCCGAAGGTGCGCCAACGGTAAGCCCGTCTGCGCCTGTCCGCGCCTGGACCGCGCCCCGCGCCAGAATCCCTGGCCTCCGCAGAGGCCACCCCACCCGCCGGACTTACGATGCCGCCACCCTCAACGCACTCAACACCGGCCGAACCCCCGGGTGCTACCGAGCCACTCCGAGACGCACCCACGGACCCTTCAGCTGCCTCACCTGCAAGTTCACCTGCATCCGGACCTGCCCCACACCAGCACCCGCCAAGCCGAACACCAGCAGCAACCACCTCAAGTGCATCCTGCTCAACACCCGCTCCGTCCACAGACACGCCGTTCAACTCTGGAACCTCCTCGACACCACAGCTCCTGACGTTGCCTTCCTCACGGAAACCTGGATGAACGACTCCTCAGCGCCCGACATCGCCATCGCCATCCCAGAGGGCTATAAGATCATCCGGAGAGACCGCGACAACCAGACTGGAGGAGGCATCGCCATCATCCAAAGGGACACCATCCGTATCTCGACCAACGCCGACAACACCCTGACAACCGCCGAACACCTGCACTTCCAGATCCACACCGACCCCAAGACCACCCTCAGAGGCACCCTGATCTACCGACCCCTGGGACCACGCACTCAATTCAGCGAAGACATCGCCGACTTCATCAGCCCGCACGCCCTCCCCTCTGCAGACTACATCCTCCTCGGGGACATCAACTTCCACCTGGAAAACAACAACGACCGCAACACCACCACCCTGCTTGACAACCTCGCCACCCTCGGACTCAAGCAGCTGGTGACCACCCCCACCCACCTCGCCGGACACACACTCGACGCAGTCTTCTCGTCCAGCAAAGACATCTCCTTCAGCCACGCCACTGGACTCCACTGGACGGACCACAGCTGCATCCACTTCACCTTCAAAAGAACCACGGTCCACCACCACCAGCAACAGGCTGCACGAAGAAGCTGGAACAAGTTCACAGCCGAACAACTCACCGCATCCCTGAGCCAGCACCCTCCCGCCAGCTCACCGAACCCCAGCCAAGCCGCCGACAACCTCACGAAATGGATCTCCACCTGCGCGGACGAGCTCGCCCCTCTGAGGACCCCACCCAGCAGACCCGGAAGCAAGAAGGCCCCATGGTTCACCGACGAACTCAAGAGCTCCAAGAAGAACTGCCGAGCCCTCGAGAAAGCCTGGAGAAGAGACCCAACGCCGGACAACATGACTACCCTCAAGCTCGCCACCCGTATGCACCATCAACTGATCCACGCCACCAAGAAAACAGTATTCAAGGACCGCCTGGACAACAACGCACACAACAGCAAGGAACTCTTCAACATCGTCAGAGAGCACTCCAACCCCAACGCCGGAACCAACGACATCACCCCATCGCAAGACCTCTGCAACTCCCTCGCCTCCTACTTCCACAACAAGATCGCTGACATACACAACAGCTTCAGAACACAACCAACGCTCCCCACGACCAAACCAACGCCCCCCACCACCACCCTCAACGCCTGGACACCGATCAACCTCGAAGACACCATCAGCACGATGAACTCCATCCACTCCGGATCCCCAACCGACCCCTGCCCTCACCACATCTTCAACAAGGCCGACGCGGTCATCGCACCCCACCTGCGGGACATCATCAACACCGCCACCTTCCCTGAGAGCTGGAAGCACGCCGAACTCAGCGCTCTACTAAAGAAACCAACGGCGGACCCCACCGAACTCAAGAACTACCGCCCCATCTCGCTCCTCCCGTTTCCAGCCAAAGTCATCGAGAAGACCATCAACAAGCAACTGGCAGCCTTCCTCGAGACGACTGGTTCCCTCGACCCTTCCCAGTCAGGCTTCCGGGCCAACCACAGCACCGAGACCGCCCTCATCGCTGCCACCGACGACATCCGAACCCTGCTGGACAACGGAGAAACAGCGGCCCTCATCCTCCTGGACCTCTCCGCGGCATTCGACACTGTCTGCCACCGCACCCTAGTGCAGTGCCTCAGCAACGTCGGGATCGAGGAGAAGGCACTGGAATGGATCATCTCCTTCCTCACCGGAAGGACACAGAGAGTCCGCCTGCCCCCGTTCAGATCAGAAGCCACGGAAGTCATCTGCGGCGTCCCTCAGGGCTCCTCGCTCAGCCCCACCCTCTTCAATGTCTACATGAGCCCCCTTGCGGCCATCGCACGCCAACACAACCTGAACATCATCTCCTACGCCGATGACACCCAGCTGATCCTCTCCCTGACCAACGACCCCGCCACCGCCAGAGCCAACCTACACGAAGGGATGAAAAACGTGGCCAAGTGGATGACGACCAGCCGCCTGAAACTGAACACAGACAAGACGGAAGTCCTCATCCTGGGCTCCTCACCCTCCGCCTGGGACGACTCCTGGTGGCCCCCCGCCCTGGGCAACGCACCCAAACCGACAGACCACGCACGCAACCTGGGCTTCATCCTGGACTCCTCCCTCTCCATGACCAGACAAGTCAACGCCGTCTCCTCGTCCTGTTTCAACACCCTGCGCATGCTACATAAGATCTTCCGGTGGATCCCCACCGAGACCAGGAAAACGGTCACCCAGGCCCTCGTCACCAGTCGACTGGACTACGGCAACGCCCTCTACGCCGGTACCACCGCCAAGCTCCAGAAGAGACTCCAGCGGATCCAGAACGCCTCGGCGAGACTCATCCTCGACGTCCCCAGACGAACTCACATCTCCAGACACCTGAGAGACCTGCACTGGCTCCCGATCAACAAAAGAATCACCTTCCGGCTCCTCACCCACGCACACAAAGCCCTACACAACCAAGGCCCGACCTACCTCAACAGCCGTCTCAACTTCTACGCTCCCAAACGCCACCTCCGCTCGACCAGTCACGCCCTCGCAGCCGTCCCCCGCATCCACAGAGCGACAACAGGAGGAAGATCCTTCTCCCACCTGGCCGCCAAGACTTGGAACGCCCTCCCCACCGACCTACGCCTGACCCAAGACCACCTCTCCTTCAGGAAGAAGCTCAAGACCTGGTTGTTCGAGTAGTAGCGGACCCCTCCCCCCTAGCGCCTTGAGACCCTCCGGGTGAGTAGTGCGCTTTATAAATGCCTATGATTGATTGATTGATTGAGTATTGATGGCCCTGGAGGCTGTGTCTCCTGTGTCTTGGGCACAACGTATGGAGGTATAAGTAATGTTTTTGCCCTCCTGAATTAGTTTGTTGGCCCTAGCTTTATATTTATCAGGGAGATGGTGCATTATGGCTTCCAATTCGTCATAATGGGCCCTGTCGTATCTGGCTAGTAGCGCTTGTGTATTGGCGATACGCCATATATTGGCAGCTTGGGATGCAGTACGCTTGCCTGAAGCGTCCAAGAGTTTAGACTCTGTCAGGTGGTGGTGCTTCGCCTGACTCCTGGGAGTTGGCCCTTTTACGTGCGGTGGACACTACTAGAGAATCTAGTGGCGCTGGCCCTCTAATGTAGGAGGGATCTGTAGGGGCAGATTTATATTTCTTCTCAATGCGCGGGTTAATGACCCTGGCTCTGACTGGGTCCTTAAAGACCTCTGGCGCATGTTTTATAACTCCTTTGAGCATAGGCAATATGGAGGTGGCCCTATGTGTGGTGTCAAATGTATAGAGGAGGAAATCCTCCTCCACGTGGTCAGTATGTAGATCCACCCCGTGATAGTGTGCCGCCCTTTGCAATAGATGGTTGAACCCCAATGAGTCTTCTGGTGGAGAAGGTCTGGAAGGGTAAAGATCGTCCTGTGGGACGTTAGGGATATCAGGGATATTATAATCGTCCCATGGGTCTGAGTATCCTGTGGGGGTGGGGTCCCCTGTAGGTAGATCTTGGGGCACATCCCTTATGTCATCATATGGATCCCCCTGATCATCATCATCATCCGGAGATGGAATTGGGGAATGATGAGGATGGGGTGGAGACGGCGGTGGGGGTGGAGACGGCGGAGGAGGTGGAGGCGGCGGAGGAGGTGGAGGAGGAGAAGGTGGAGGCGGTGGAGAAGGTAGTCTGAAAGGGGAGGTAGCAGAGTCCTTCCTCTTTGGAGGGTGAGGCAGAGGAGGTTTGTCCAGTTGTCTCTTTTTGATAGAGAGCATTAAACGTCCAGTTTTGGGATCCTTGGTTAATGTTTTTTGTAAGGGATCCGGTGTAAAGAGTTCTGGTGAGGTTGGTTGGTCCGTCGGTGCTTAAGGCGTCGGGCCGTTGGTTTTTTAGGTTTTTCTGTGCCGGTTCGTTGTTTGGAACCATGCTTAGGAAATTCCTGTTGTTTGATTGGCGCCGAGATGGATTTCGGCTTCGAAGTGTCGGTGCCGGTGGCCTTGTGTGCTTTGGTCGGTACCGAAGATGGTGTCAGTACCGAAGAACTGGGTTTCGACCCCGAGTGTTTTGGTGCGGAACTCGGTGTCGAGAGGGAGGCCGGTTTCTTTTTCGGTGCCAAAGAGTGTTTATCGGCACAGACGGTGGGCCGGCTCGAGCACGAGCCGCCGGAAGGCTTACTTGGCTTCTTTACCGGGCCCGAAGGTGCGGTGTGTGAAGCAGTGTCTTTGGTCTTGCCTAGGCCCGGAGGCGAAGGAGTGACCGAAGCCTTTTTCGGTGCCGGTGAGGGTGTGGGGGGAGGTAGATTAGTACTCACGACCCTCTGTGCCGGAGTGATGTCCTCCACATCTGAGTCATCGGAGGCGCTGACGAGACCCACGTCGGTGTGATGCTGTTCTGGAGCGTCGACGCCTTCTCCGAAGATGTCGTCCGGAATCACCGTCGAGGAGTGTGCCATGGTTCTTCTGGCTCTTCGGTCCCGAATAGTCTTCTTGGACCGGAAGGACTTGCACGCCGGACAGTCTCGAGCCTCGTGTTCAGGGGAGAGGCAGAGATTGCATACCTCGTGGAGATCGGTGTGGGGAATTTGGACCCACATCAAGGGCACTTTTTAAATGGAGTCCTTTCCATTAGCCAGGACCGGAGCTTGGGTAGGCCCGAAGGCCGCCGTCGACGACTGGAACCGAAGGTCTGTGCCGATGAGAAGGTGCGTCGAGTGGGGAGATGGCGATCGAAACAATACCGCGAATTGGGGTGAGGATTGCGCGTCGATCGTCGAACTGGAAGCTGTTCGGAACCGGAGCGCGAAGATTACATCCGAGCCCGATGGCGGAAGAAAACAATCTGAGGATAGAGCCGAAGCCCATGCGCAATACGATCCAAAGGAGGAGTCACCGACCTCGTGACTTCCAAAGACTTTCCAAGAGAAAAAACAAACTGCAAACATCCGGGCCCAACACCGGATAGCGATCTATGCACAAGTGTGTAATCTGCAGCTCATATGCCTCGAATCTGTATTTTTCATGCTTCAAACTTACCTGCTGAAATCCTTCTCTGTCTCGAGAGCCTCCTCCCCATGACCCAGACGGAGCAGGTGACGCTCATCAATATCCAGTGCTATGATCTTCTCAAAGAGCTGGTTCAAGGCCTACACAGAGGGGGGTGGAGAAAGAGAAGTATAAGGTAAAACAGCTTTTGCTGCTCAGCATGAGCCTTTTATGATGATGCTCATCTTTTTCTGTGGTTCTTTTTTAGTACTGTTTTAGATCCACCTAAATGTCTCTGCAGCTTTATCAGTTTATCTCCACTTTAAGCTCGCTTTCAGTTCTACCTATTGCTTACTTCATAACTTGATTTTATCTATAGCTAAGTTTATTGTTTAGCCTTACCTACAGCTCCACTGTAGCTCAACCAGCAGCTGAATTGAATATCCATCTGGTCCTTTAGTTTACTTTGTTATGTTCACATTAACCTATGTTAATTTTAGGACAGGTCGTCTCAATTGCAGCCCCATGTTTAACTCTATTCATATTAGATCTATTTAATGCCAAAAATGAGATTATGCATAGTCCCAGTATCAGTCCACACAAACCAGAATATTAGATCTACTTATAACTATTGTTTCTCAGTCTACAGCTTCACTCCTAACTTATTTTTTCCATTCTGATCTTTTTATTAAAAATCAAAACTCCTGCATCAAAGTTGATCCCCGCTGACCACCCAGAAGAAGAAGCCGGAGGGAAAGCGAGACAAACAATGGTCCATGGCTGGCATGTTACCCTTGAAGAATGTGTGACTACAGGGACATGCCCACACGCCTCCTTCCATGTGGTAACATATGGTTTCCTACTTGGGAATCATGACCTTTTTTTTTCCTTTTCTTTTTTTACAACAGTCTGGGCAAATTAACCTTGTTAATGGATGCACGAGTGTGTTGCATGTTGTCTGTCTTTTCCTAATAATAGGAAAGGCCTATAAAATAACCCCAGGGCACATTATGTCCCCTGATGAAATCCATGGACACATGAGGCCATTGATTTTAGGGATGCAAACATGTCCACTAGCTAATAGTGTAACATGATCATTAAATACATACGCATGCATAAGTATTTAAACGTAACTGAACTGCGATTAAAGGGATTCCTTGGTTGCTTAAGGTATTTTTTTTAATTATAAAAAACAGGAATGGCTCAGCACACAACTACAGTTTGTATATAGTAGACAGTAATGTATGTCAAAGTCCATAAAAAACAACAGATGAAAAGATACAATGTATCCCAAAAGATTCACAATGAGCTTGAATATCTTTGTGATGAGATTTCCTTTATTCAGTTGTGCAAAATTTTTTCTTTCTGGTTGTTAAAATTACAGCATACAATTCATAGCCGAATTTTTTTTTTTTTTTAGCACAACTGAAAAAAAAAACACATTTTGCATAACTGAATAAAGGAAATCTCATCACAAAGATATTCAAGCTCATTGTGAAGCCATTCCTGTTCTTTGCATTTCTTTGGGTTGCACCAAATAGTAGGGACTAGTGAAGGTCACGTCCCTGGCTCTTTGCACCACATTGCTGTTTATTTACATTATAACACTAGTTTGACTGGTGCAGGTTCTTAGTGCCCTGACCTTTTTTTCTTTTGTATTATTTTTTTTAATTATATTATGAAGATCATGGCTGGAGTACTACCCAAAGTACTCTCTATAATATGGTTGAGCCCATTGTGGTTTTTAGGGACCAGGATGAGACCAGATGATGAGGCATGCCACTAATAGTGTGGGTGAGGATCTAACAAAGAAAACAAGTTGCTTTCCTACACAGCAGGGTGACTGACATCCAGAGAATATAATAGATCCCTCGCATGAAATAGCAGAGTGTGGGGTACTTTTTGCAGAAGGACATCAAAATCTACTCCCAGATGCCATCACCCTGCCAAGCAGTTCATTATCAAAATAGCGTGCCTCTAGACAGGTGACCCCCCTCCCTCCCCCCCAAAATGATAAACCTTACTGAAAAGCCTGAGTCAAGTCACCATTCTCTAACAGTTGATTGTTTTCTGTGAAGGAATCAAACCACATATCTTTTCCAAAACATTTGAGAATACACTCAGTCTATTTTCCTAGATCAGTCTTACTGCCAACACCTTAAGACTTACCCTTTCAGACTGGACTTGGCTCAATAGGTCAAATATATTTTGTCTGAATATGTGCCTTGCTTAGGTCTCCATTTATGCTAGGCCTTGTTTAACCATCTTCTGCTGTAAATCTGCTGACTTCCTTCTCTCTTCCCTTTCTTATGTATCACTACCAGTCCCATTACAAGTGTGCTTCCCCTTCTCCCTGCCCTTCTCTTTTTTTCCCTTCCATACACTGTCCTTCCCCTTGCTCTCTTCTTCTTCCCCCTGAGGTAAGTAGATAATTAATTGTGCTATTTCACCATGAATTCTCCCTCAACTTGTATCTAGCTCCTGCTCCCTCCTCCCTGCCTCTTCAGAGTGCAGTTCCACTTCTGTCTATACCCTTTTCCGCTTTCTTCTCCCTCTCATCCCTAGCTTCACACCCCCATCATACTTACCCACTATTCTCTTGCACATTCCTAAACTAGCTCCCTTCCCTCCCCCTCCCCTGAAGCATTCCTCATCCTTACTTTGTCCCAATCTGTTGCAGACAATACTCCTGGCTGTTTGCACCTGCTTCTTGTCTGCTCTGCTCCACCTTCCACTCTATTTGGCCTTCCTCAATTCTTTGTCCCATTGATGCCTTTCCCTTCAGCTATGCCTCCCCGTACTTTCTTCAACAATTATTTTAGTTGTCAGGTCTTTGGGTCCTAGTTCGTTGTTATGACCCTCATGTCACTGTTATGTTAAACAGCAAAGTGCTTTCATACCATCACAGCGTTTAGCACTATATAAAACTGTTAAATAAACAAATAAATAAATGTTCCCTACTCATAGCTCTTTGTGAAATACAATCAGGGCACTAATAATGAGAGTTCACCATCCATCTCTATCCCTGCAATGAGATCCAATGTGATCTGTCATTATTTAGATTGTGCCACATTGCATGATTTCGAGAGTGTTGGTTCTTTGGCAGGTTGCCCGCCTTGTCATCTCATTCCCACAGCTGGTTTGTGACCTGAGCCCCAGCCCAAGGCTATGTGTATGTCATAGAGTCCCCTTAAATCTTGCCACAGCTTCCGATTAAAATCTTAAAAATTCAACTCTACATCTAAAGAGATCCACTTTAGTACAAGGATGCTGCAACTGGGACTCAATTAAGTAGCCTGATAATGTGATCTTAGTCTTCGGCACTTTGTACAAGGGGAGCTAACAGCATATGTATGTGTTACTCAGCTTCAACTCCAGATGTTTCTCACGTTTTATACATCTCATCAGAGAGAACTCAGTAGTCGGCAAGCACCAGTTCATTCACAATTTGAGTTCGATCTGTGGTACATGTTTAGTCATCCTACATCAGGTTGTTTAGCATCACTATATCCTGCCCATATAACATTTTTTAATTTAGTCTACAGCAGGTGTTTAGCTTTACCAGTAGGGTGTCTGAGTTGGCCACAGCAGCAGCATTTTAGTGATCAGTTAAGGCAGTGCTCCCCACTCTAGAAGGGCTGTTAGAGTAGGGTGTTTTAAAGCTCTAATCACAGCAGAGTAATTTTTAAATTTTTATGCTCATGTTACAACAGGGTTTTGGCTTTTGGGTACTACCCTAGCTGCAGGAGTATGGCCAATATAATAGATGATGTTGGGCATGCCGCTAAGCACAAGTTTAGCATGTTGGCTTATCGGAGGACTTTGCCACAAGCCAGAGGCAGATTTTCGTCCTTCTACAGCAGTATTCAAGCTTACCTGACAAGCAGATTATGGTGCTACAAGGAGAAGCCCCGTAGGTTCCTTCCTGTTTTATTTTTACGTTTATTACTAGATTTTCACATAGTTATCTCCATCTAGGACTCAAATTTCACTCCACATGTAACGGATTTATTCATGTATAAAGTTTACTTAACCTTCAACTCAATCTTAGCACCAGTTATGGTATGCCCTAAGCTATACTAAGCAGAATTGTTGCTAAATCCATGAGTTTATTTCAGTTCCATCTATTGCTGCATCCTAGCTTGACAACAAACGCCAAGGGATCTTGAGTCACTGCATTATTTCATTTTCAACTATTTAACATTTATAGCTATGTTTTTATTTCCACTTATAGCTCCATTACTTGGCTCTCTGTAAATATATATATTTTGTTTCTTCAAATATGTTTTTATTAACGTTTTACAACATACATCCAAGATAGTATCAGTGTCGCATCCCGCGCAGGGGAGCCAAGTAGCGCAGGGATAAGGTAAAGGCCAAAGAAATACAGTGACAGCATAAATCAAGCTTCATCTTTACATAATGCTCTAAATGAAGGATACAGAGTCTAAATATTGTGAAACTTGAAAGTGGTCGTTGCTGAGGCAAGTCGAGGGCCAACAGTGGGCAGCGAATGGTAGCTGCTGTTTACAACAACAACTCATCACCTCTATAACATGGCCTATATGACACTAAATGTGCAGTAGTTCATTAACACTGTATCTCAGTTGTAAAAAAGGACAAAACCTGACAGAAAAAGATAACCCAAAACATCCCACCCGTAGTACCATCCCCCACCCTCCCCGTGGTGGCGGCAACATTCACGCATTGAGAAAGTCACACGACAATGGCAGTATGCTCAAAATTGGAAGAGATGTAGAGCTCTTATGGAGGCAGGACAGACAGCGGAGGGAAGGCCCCGTGAAAGGAGAGCGACCAGGGGACCCCATCTAAACTCAAAGTTCTTGTAATTAGCTCTAAAAATGTCAGACAAACGCTCCAAACTGAGCAATTTCCAAAGGCGGGAATGCCAAAGGGAAACAGCCGGCACCTCCTTCCTCTTCCAACCGGCCGCCAGGGTAATCTTAGCCGCTCCAATACATAGCCACATGATCAATTTGTCGGCTCGGGTCTGATGTTCGAGGGAGGGATCGCGCAGCCCCAGAAGTATGTTGGCCATGGTGGTGGGGATGGGATATCCCAGCATCTCTGTAAATATTTTAAGACTGACGAGAACATTTTACCTCCGACTATAACAGGTTAGAAGCCATCAAGTAAGGCTTTTGCTACATCTACAATTATATTTTGATCAGCACATATGTTTTAATCCCCATTCATATCTATCCATATATTTCTATTCTTAGTGCATTAAAAACTAAAATAGGGCTTAGAGAAACTACGTTCACAAACAGTACATCAATAATATTAACCAGGAAAAGGCAAACTTATAAAAGATGTCATCTTTAAAGCGATGGCCTTCTGTTTCATGGGTTCCACGGTTTGATTGTCAAAGGTGCGTACATAGTTGTGTTATGTGATATTATTATTTACTGGCTCTGCTAGTGAGGAGTCTATAGGACAACAGTATGGTAAACCCTCAAACCCTGTATAAGATTAAGGTACGACCAGAGATGCATCTGAACCAAGGCCACCTCCTGCATTATAATCTTTTGGAAAGAGCACCATCCACTAACGGCTGCAAGACTAATTCGGAACCACGTGACTACACCGGAGCATAATCTTCAGCGATCACTTATCATATCAAGAAGGAAAGAGCCTATAAGTATTCCCAGACCACAGATTTTCAAGACAAAGTGGCCTCAGATTCATAATGAGCATGCAAAGCCAATTGTGCAATGCAATTATATTTAAAATTCTGAGTCCCAAGGGATTTGGGCAATGTTTCTTGCACCCTCACTCCCGGAGGGAAATTATACTGCACATAGGCTAGCATAGCAGAATGCATCGAAACAAGGCACTGAGTACAGGCAGGTTACAATCTAGTAAAATACAAATCATAACTTTTTCTACTTCTCAAAGAACTTTAATATAATCTTTACTGCTAATGTCATGTTTACAGGCAACAGACACTTTACTTTTCCTCCCATATGGCAGAGAATGGAAACAACCATGCGTTCAGACCAAACGTGGGGAAAGGGCCATGATGGTCATAGTTGGCCAAGGTCAGTACGAAATATTGGTTATAATAGATAGATAAAGAGCTTGGGATCAGCATTAGTAAGAGTCTAAGTACAAAATAAATATTTTTAAAGGTTTGAGAACAACAACAGCACTCCTCCTCCCATCCACGTGAGTCCCAACTCTGTGAACTCAGCTACGTCCTCCACAGTGAACAGCACTCCTCCTGCCCATCCACATGAACCCCGAACCACACGCGGATCCGACTGCTAAACTCCATGATATAAACCAGGAACTTCTCAAGCTCAAAACTGCTATCCATAATCTCTTTAAAACCACAGCTGACCTGGCACTTGAGCTCGCTTCCAACAGGACCTTGCAAGATTCCAAGCATTCTACGCTGCACCACCATTCTCCATTTCATAATACCACCTACTGACCCAGGGCTGAAACCCACTGGCCAGAGTTGGATTACCACCCCATACCCCAACGCCCCATCTCAACCTGCCAGATCCAAAAATCAGCTATTAGAAACAAATATTCTCTCCCTCATACTAAAGTACAATGTCCCACATATGGTCATCTCATCCCCTTCTGGATCTTCCCAACCCCCCCATTAAATCTTCCAGAAACGAGCGGTACCAAGCAAGACAGCTCAGAGACCATACAATGCATCACACTTAACCCACATCGAGCCCCCAGACTTAACACCAACTCCTTAAACGCCAGCAACCTCTTCCAGATCCCTATGACACAGCCCTCTGTCACTGAACACAAAGCACACCTGAAATGCCTGCTACTTAACTGTAGATCAGCGGTAAAACATGCCACGGACCTCTCAGATCTAATCATGGCTCAGGAACTCGACCTACTTATCCTCACCGAAAGCTGGCTCAATGACTTCTCTGGCCGCATCCTCTACATCCTCGTCCCGGCACGCCACAACATTATCAGACTCGACCTAGTTAAGAAAACGGGTGGTGGCATAGCCTGTATCCACCACAGCTCTCTCTCAGCAAAACAATCCCCCTCACCTAATCTTTTATCCTGTGAATACCTTTTCCTTGATATAACTACCAAACATAGACCCATATGTAGCCTGCATATCTTCTACCACCTGCCAGGAGACAACCTTCCGCTTTTTGAACAAACTATGGAAACCACCGCCTCCAACATGGGACGACACTCCCCTCAGATCTTCCTTGGAGACTTCAACCTCCACTGGAATGAATCGCATGATCAGGCAGTTAATAGTCTCAAAAATGTAATCAGCGATCTCCACCTGTCCGAAATCTGTGACACTTTCACGCACAATCTTGGCTCAACCCTAGACCTAATCATCGCCAATCTCAAATCCATTCAACTCGACTCTATTCTCCCCTGTGACTGGTCTGACCATCACTACATCACCTTCCGTATCCTAGAAAGCTGGAAATCCAAAAGATCACAACTACTTAAACTTAAACAGTGAAAAAGATCGCTACATAATACCAACATAAATGAACTCATGTCGCACTGCAATAGCTCCCTTTGCCCCCCTGCTAACCTAGACAACGTTCACGACCTCATTGAACACTATAACAACTCCATGTTGCCCTCGATGCTGCTGCCCCCCTCCAACTAAAAAGGATATCCATCAAAGACTCCAAACCATGGTTTAATGACAGCCTTAATTCGGACAAACGCAGCCTTAGATCAGCTGAACGCGCATGGTGATCATCTCCATCAACTGAGCTACTAAAAACTCTCAGACTAAAAAGGAGCAGATTCAATAAACTCAGCAGAACGGCTAAAGCAAATGTCTTCAAAACTCAACTTGACAAAGCTAAAAACCGCCCCAAAAGACTCTTAGAGCTGATTAAGTAACAATCTAATAACACTTCTGGGCAATCACCTTACATCTCCCCCTGTCCTCAACCGAACTGTGATGCCGTTGCTGACTTATTCCTCGCTAAGGCGAATAAGATTGAATCTGACCTCAAATCGGCTTTCATCAAACTTGTTCCCTCTCTGGAATATCCTGACCCCTCCTTCCCCGCCTCCTCTCCTACGCTATCCTTTCTCTCCCCTAAAACAACGCCTCTTGGAGCCAATTCACCCCGTCAACAAAACTGCCATCCTCAGCATTCTTTCGACCCTGAAACCCTCTAATCACTTCAATGACCCCCTCCCCCCCAACTTCTATAAAGATATGGTTGGAACACTAGTCCCGCTCTGGTCTAAGATCATCAACGCCTCGCTGTACCAAGGGGAGATCCAGGACTGCCTGGTTCTCCCTATTCTCAAAAAACCCACGGCTGACCCAGATGACTGGAGTAATTATCGACCAATCACAAACATCCCTACTATGGCTAAACTCCTCGAGAAATCTGTACATGATCAACTGCGCAAACACATTGACCAATTCCAATTCCTCGACCAATACCAATCGAGCTTCCGCTCTGGCCACAGCACGGATAACGGCTATCACTCATATAGTGGATGATGCCCTCTCTATGCTTGACCAGAACGAGGCTTGCCTTCTAAAACTACTCAATCTCTCATCTGCTTTTGACACGGTCAAACATGACAACCTACTTAACCTCTTGGAATGTAGGATGGGACTCTCAGGCACTGTCCTTTAATGGTTTACCTCCTTCCTCAACAACAGAGTCAAATCCAATCAAACGCTATCCAACTCCAGTCCCTGAACACTTGGTGTCCCACAAGGTTCCTTAATCTCCCCCACACTCTTCAACCTTTTCATGGAAGCACTGACTGTAATCCTCAAAAACTCCAACATCCAATACCACATGTACGCGGATGATACCCAACTGTACATGAAACTATCTTCACCAGAAGATATCCAATCTCTCAACGGAACCCTGCACAAAACCTTAAAATGGTTAACCTCCAACCACCTCAAACTAAACGCCCTAAAAACTGAATTCCTCCTCATCTCACACACCAGGCAAACCCCCACTGTAGTGAACTTCCTCATTACCCTCACCGCCCTCAACTGCACACCACACATCATTGACTTTACTAAATCAATGGGTGTTGTCCTAGATAAGAATCTAAACATGCAAGACCACATTAGAGCATCGACCAAAAGGAGCGAAATACCATCTAAGCATACTAAGAAAACTCAAACCTTACCTCCCACGAGAGGACTTCAAATCGGCAGTGCAAGCACTTGTCATCTCAAGACCCGAATACGGCAGTGCCACTCTATGCGGTCTCCCCAAACTCAGCCTAGCCCCACTCAGAGCATCTCTGAATGCTGCGACTAGACTTATCACTGGCTCCAAGAAATCCAACCACATTTCACCAGACCTGAAATCACTCAACTGGCTCCCACTCGAGGCAAGGATACAATTAAAAATTGCATGTATGATTCCTAGAGCCCTACACTTCAGCACCCATCTATACCTGAAAAATAAGCTTGAACTATCTGGTAGTGCTCAATCCTCAAGGAGCACCAGCACTCTGCTCCATAAGCCAAAGAAATTAAAAAAATGGAGAACCTACAAACGCACTTTCTCCGGCTCTGCCCCGCGAATCTGGAACTCCCTACCTGTTGACACAAGACTGATTCCATCAACCTTTGCGTTCAAAAGGGATGTGAAGACTCTACTGATGAACAATTCGCTTAACTAGTAGCCAATCCCCCTCGCCGCCCGGCCTGTTTTAGCACAATGTGCTACCAACTGGCCTATACTACGGCCCTGTATTGCCCGCTGTGTTATTACTGTTTCCAATGTAAGGAGTAGTTTCTTACCTGTAACTCCAGTTCTGTAGTAGGGGTATCTCTGTTATAGTCATAATCTATGAATAATCCCCGCCCATGTGCGGGGACCCCGGAGCAATCAAAAATATCTCTTAAGCTGTCCCGCATTTGCAAACCTGCAAAGACACTTAAGAGACAGACAAAATAATACAGCCTAATCACAACAAGGCTGCACTGGCCAGCACTTCCTCTGAAGTGAACACAAAAGCCAAAATAAAGTTTAAATGTCATTTTTATTCACATTTGACATGTTCCTTTATTATCTCACACTCCCTTCACCAAAATCCCTTTAAACAATAGAGAGGAAGGGGTGGACAGACAAGCCCTATAGGCTGTCATTATGTGTCTGCTAAAGGGATACCGTGCCTTTAAGAAACTCTCCAGAGACCCCCGGTATCCCAGGATGCACAGCCAACCCAAGTTACTTTCAGTTCTTTTTGAAGGTGTATAACAACAGGCCTGATACCGTCAGGTTACTCCACCGGGGAGGAGGGAGGGTCGCTTATGACTATAACAGAGATACCCCTACTACAGAACTGGAGTTACAGGTAAGAAACTACTCCTTCTGTAGTAGGGGATCTCTGTGTATAGTCATAATCTATGAATAGAATGGCAAGCCCATCCCAACCAACAAACAGCGGTGGAGTAAAAACCCAGACACCAACAAATTACTGTGCAAACAAATTCCTCAGCGAAGCCCGTCCAACCTGCGCATCTGCCCTAGCATCAGAATCCAGGCAGTAATGCTTTGAAAACGTATGGACCGACTTCCAGGTGGCAGCCTTACAAATGTCAGCAATTGGAACATTCTGAAGCAAAGCTGCAGTCGCTGCTTTGCCTCTAGTCGAATGTGCTGTAGGCTTACCCCCTAACGTCTTATTAGCTTTCTAATAACAAAGCTGAATACAGGACACAATCCATCCGGAGAGGGACCGTGTTGAGGTAGCTAGACCAGTTCTTACCGAACCATAATTCACCAACAGTGGATCCGACCTGCGGATTCCTTTTGTCTTATCGAGATAGAAGGTCAACACCCTACGCACAGCAAGTGAACGCAGAGACCTCTCCGCCGGAGAGAAGGGATGCTGAAAAAACATAGGCAAAGTTATCATTTGATTCACATGGAAATCAGATATCACTGTAGGTAAAAACTTAGGCTGAGTACGTATTACCACTTTAGAAGCATGGAATACAGTATACGGCTCTTAAAAACACAGAGCCTGAATCTCACCTACTCTCCTGGCTGATGTAATCGCCACAAGGAGAAACAGCCTTCCAGGACAAATACTGAAAGGAGGCCTTATGAATAGGCTCAAAAAAGGCTCCCCCATTATCTGGACAACACCACAGTCAACACCCATGGTGGAGAAGGTCGTCTAACAGGGAGGAACACCTTACGCGAACCTTCCAAAAAAACCGTAATCACAGGCATGTGGAAAAATGAGGTTTGGGAAGGGCCCTTTCTCTACGCAGTCAAAGCTGCGAGACGAACCCTGAGAGACTGAAAATTAAGCCCAGAGGGAGCCAACTGCAGCAGATAAGGCAGAATAGCATCTTCTCTACAGGATGTAGGGTCAACGTCCTTTGCCCTGCACCATAAGCAAAATCTCTTCCACTTATAGGCAGAAGAATTTCTCGTAGACGGTCTCTTTGCCTCTTTCAGTATATCCATACAGTCCCGAGGCAGAATCAAGTGTCCATATTGCACTAACTCAGGAGCCAGGCTGCCAAACTCCAGGACAAGAGATCGGGGAAACCATCTGTCATCCGAACCTCGTGAGAAGGTCCGGCCGACATGGCAGGCGCCTGCGTGGAATAACAGACCGGTGAAGAAGGTCGGTGAACCACCAGTGCCTCGACCCCTCCAGAGCCAAAAGGATCATCCTGGCTCTGGATCGCGACAGCTCGATCAGCACCGCCGATATCAGGGGAAAGGGTGGAAAGACGTAGAGAAAGCCGTTAGACCAGCTGATCCAGAGAGCTTTCCCCAGCGTCCCTGGTCGGAAGTACCTGGACGCGAAGTCGCAGCCTCTGCTGTCTTCTGCCCGAGCGAACAGGTCGACATCCGGGGAGCCCCACTCTGCGAAGACGTCTGCCGTTTAGCACCCTCTCGTGATTCTCGTGAACGAGCCTGCTGAGCGCAACGGCTTGGGCATTCTGCACTCCCAGCAAATGGGTAGCCGTGATCGGTAGGTTCCTGGTCACTAGCAAATACCAGATGGCCTGCGCCTCCCGAGACAGCATGCGTGAACGGGAGCCCCCCTGCTTGTAGATGCAATACATTGAAGTAGGATTGTCCGTCTGAACGAGCAGGGAGTCTGCCTTGAAGGAGGAATGGAACGCCTGCAGGGCCAAGGGTACTGCTCTGAGTTTCCCAAAAAGTTGATGTGGTAAGTCATCTCCGTCTGCGACCATACCCCCTGTGAAGAGGGCCCGACTGAGGAGATTGTCCCCCGAACACCACCACTGCAGCGACTGAAGAGCATGCAGCGACAGCCGAATCTCGTCGTCACAAGCCCCTCCGATGGAGCGGTCACAAGGGCCTGAGCCTACCGAAGGAGTGACCATCGTCTTTCCGCCGAAGGAGACACGCTTACTGACAGCGTAGAGATGGAGGCCGCCACGTACTATATGCACTGGAACGGCGCCGGGACCGACTTGGACATGGTGACGTGCCACCCCAGCTTGTGCAAGAGAACGCACGTCTGAAGGGAGTGCGCTTGCGCTTCTGAAAGGAGTGTGCCCTGACCAACCAATCGTCACAGACGAGACCTGCCCCACCGTTGGGGAGGGTAATAATACAAGAACTCGAGCCCTACGAAGGATCGA
The DNA here is from genome assembly GCF_964204655.1 of Triturus cristatus. Classification (NCBI taxonomy): domain Eukaryota; kingdom Metazoa; phylum Chordata; class Amphibia; order Caudata; family Salamandridae; genus Triturus; species Triturus cristatus. The sequence continues at coordinate 1,191,414,394 of NC_140592.1, forward strand.
AGAGCGTCTCCCCCCCGAAGGGCACACAGCCGTTGAGTCACGACAGACCTTGTGAGGTCGGTGCGGAGGCCCAAACGAAGTAAGAGAGAGAGAGCGAGAGAGAGAGAAAGAGTCCAAGTGACATGCCGGCGCGCTACCTGAAAGTAGCTGCCTTGATCAACCAGCCGTTCAGAAACGGAGAGACAAAGCCACTGTGACTCTCATATGCGCAGCCACCACGGCCTAGCGTATGGAACATTCCAAGGTGTCGGCTGCAGGCCGAAAGGAGGCACAAAGCAATGATAATGGCCGTTGCCCACTGTGAAAAACAGGAACTCACGATATTTTCCCCGCTGCATAGTCAGTCACCCTGAGGAGGTTGAGGGGAAACCTAATGCAGAGACCCCCACCGGAATGTACTACTCTTTGATCCCACGAGTCGGCTCGTCGCCCGCCGAACGTGGGTCCAAACTCGGTCGTGTCTCCCTTGCACGCTAGAAGGAACGGTGAGTACCATCCCTGTCCAGTCCGTCCCAGAGGAGCCGAGTCTATCTTCCTTCACTGGAAGATGGAGGTGGCCTCCTTCTACAACTCGCGCACAGAGCGCGAGTGAGGTGGAGGGAGCGCTGGAGGGAAACCGGAAGAGTCGCACGGTGGTCAGCCCCAAAATGACTCAATGGCGCCTCGCTATCCGCATGGGAGCACAAGAGTTGCGGCAGAGAAGGAGAGTAGAAACACACTGCTGCGCAGGCTGCAGAGATTCCGTCGAAGACAAGAACGTCGCCGTAGAACAAACCCACGGCAAAGCCCGGGATGCGCCTGAAGCGAAACATCTGCTGCAGAGCCTAAGAATATATATATATATATATCCGCAACCATCATGCCCTGTAGACTATCCCTGTCTCTGGGCAGGAGATCCACACGTCGGTGAAGGAACGCACACAGGGATCACCACAACGGCCCAGCCAGAGGCTCGTAAGAACAGGAGAGCACCTCTCCCTATTCACGTAAGAGGCCCCCCTGGCATGCCTGACCCGAGAACTTCCATAACGGTGACGACGGGACCTTATGGAAGACAGCGGATTCCATGGGACCGACGCCCCCACACGAGACCTCGTGCAAGGGACATCAAGATTCCACGGAGGGGGGGGGGGGGGGTCGCCGGCCAAGGCGCCACCGGCCTCCCGGTGAGTGGGAGATGAGCCGGAGAGAATTCCGCGGCATCCCCGTGGTATCACCCGTGGGGGCGGAGCAGGAGGCGACCAAGATGGTGAGCCGGTACGCAGACACTGCTAAGCGAGGGGACCAAAGTCCCGCGCTTCCGAGCGGACCACGTGTAAGTAGCCCCAGACTCCGAAGGGTCCCTCGGCGCCAGCTCAGCGTCGAGAGTCGACGCTGCCGGGAAAACGTAGTCCCCGCCTATGATGGTATGCCCACAACAGAGCGAGGTCCAGAACCGGACCTAGCCATCGAGCGCCAGTAATGACCCCTCGACGGCACCCATGACCTCACCATTACTGCGACGTCATCAGCACTGCGACGGCACCACCACAGCGGTGTCGAACCTCCTTCTGCACCTTGACGTCGAGCATCACCGCGCCTCGACGGCGATCGACGTCAAGCACCACTGCGCCGCGACGCCAAGCGTCTCGACGTCAAGCATCGTCTCGACGTCAAGCAATGCATCGACGTCCAGCCTCGCATCGACGTCCAGCCTCGGACCAACGTCAAGCATCGCACCGACGGCAGGCATCTCATCGACATCAAGCAACAACGTCAAGCGTCGACGCCAAGCATCAACGTCAAGCACCAGCGTCGACGTCAAGCACCAGCGTCGACGTCAAGCACCAGCGTCGACGTCAAGCACCAGCGTCGACGTCAAGCACCAGCGTCGACGTCAAGCACCAGCGTCGACGTCAAGCCTCAGCGTCGACGTCAAGCGTCGACGTCAAGCCGCAGCGTCGACGCCCAGCATCAGCGTCGAAGTCAAGCATCAGCGTCGACGTCAAGCCTCAGCGTCGACGTCAAGTATCGACGGCAAGCATCAGAGTCGACGTCAAGCCTCAGCGTCGAAGTCAAGCCTCAGCGTCGAAGTCAAGCCTCAGCGTCGACGTCAAGCCTCAGCGTCGACGTCAAGCCTCAGCGTCGACGTCAAGCATCAGAGTCGACGTCAAGCATCAGCGTCGACGTCAAGCATCAGCGTCGACGTCAAGTATCGACGGCAAGCATCAGAGTCGACGTCAAGCCTCAGCGTCGAAGTCAAGCCTCAGCGTCGACGTCAAGCCTCAGCGTCGACGTCAAGCCTCAGCGTCGACGTCAAGCATCAGCGTCGACGTCAAGCATCAGCGTCGTCGACGTCAAGCATCAGCGTCGACGTCAAGCATCAGCGTCGACGTCAAGCCTCAGCGTCGACGTCAAGCCTCAGCGTCGACGTCAAGCCTCAGCGTCGGCGCCAAGCCTCAGCGTCGGCGCCAAGCATCAGCGTCGACGTCAAGTATCGACGTCCAGCATCAGCGTCGACGTCAAGCCTCAGCGTCGACGTCAAGTATCGACGGCAAGCATCAGAGTCGACGTCAAGCCTCAGCGTCGAAGTCAAGCCTCAGCGTCGAAGTCAAGCCTCAGCGTCGACGTCAAGCCTCAGCGTCGACGTCAAGCCTCAGCGTCGACGTCAAGCATCAGAGTCGACGTCAAGCATCAGAGTCGACGTCAAGCATCAGCGTCGACGTCAAGCATCAGCGTCGACGTCAAGCATCAGCGTCGACGTCAAGTATCGACGGCAAGCATCAGAGTCGACGTCAAGCCTCAGCGTCGAAGTCAAGCCTCAGCGTCGAAGTCAAGCCTCAGCGTCGACGTCAAGCCTCAACGTCGACGTCAAGCCTCAGCGTCGACGTCAAGCATCAGCGTCGACGTCAAGCATCAGCGTCGTCGACGTCAAGCATCAGCGTCGTCGACGTCAAGCATCAGCGTCGACGTCAAGCCTCAGCGTCGACGTCAAGCCTCAGCGTCGACGTCAAGCCTCAGCGTCGGCGCCAAGCCTCAGCGTCGGCGCCAAGCATCAGCGTCGACGTCAAGTATCGACGTCCAGCATCAGCGTCGACGTCAAGCATCAGCGTCGACGTCAAGCATCAGCGTCGACGTCAAGCATCAGCGTCGACGTCATGGCTCTCGACGTCATGGCTCTCGACGTCATGGCTCTCGACGTCATGGCTCTCGACGTCATGGCTCTCGACGTCATGGCTCTCGACGTCATGGCTCTCGACGCCATGGCTCTCGACGTCATGGCTCTCGACGTCATGGCTCTCGACGTCATGGCTCTCGACGTCATGGCTCTCGACGTCATGGCTCTCGACGTCATGGCTCTCGACGTCATGGCTCTCGACGTCATGGCTCTCGACGTCATGACTCTCGACGTCATGACTCTCGACGTCATGACTCTCGACGTCATGGCTCTCGACGTCATGGCTCTCGACGTCATGGCTCTCGACGTCATGGCTCTCGACGTCATGGCTCTCGACGTCATGGCTCTCGACGTCATGGCTCAGCAGCCTCCTTGACGTGGGCCTTTTCTTGGGACGACGGAGAGCATTGGCGTCACACCTGCTCTCGACGTCGCCGTCCTCGATGCTGACCGGCTGGGGAAAGCCCCCGAGGCCACAGCATGGGACGTGGTAGAGGACCTAACCTCTCCTTACCCAGGGGCTGAAGAAGCCTAAACAGGTGTCAAACATAAGACACAGGCAAGCACAGAAGACAAACTCTGTGAGCTTCAGCTTTGGCCTTTATGACCTACCGCAGTCAAAGCACTTGCTAAACAGGTGTTCAAATCCGATGCTATAGAGGCAAGCAAACTGCAGAAATTCTGCCAAAAAACCACAGCAGAATGTAGAGAAAGGCCAAAGACGTCGAATGAAACTTCAAATCCAGAACAAAAATCACTCAAAATGAATAAAAGCTCAAAAAAATGAAGAGCTAATGCTCCAGGGTCCTGCCAGCAGGAGCCGGAAAAAAGAACTGAAAGTAACTTGGGTTGGCTGTGCATCCTGGGATACCGGGGGTCTCTGGAGAGTTTCTTAAAGGCACGGTATCCCTTTAGCAGACACATAATGACAGCCTATAGGGCTTGTCTGTCCACCCCTTCCTCTCTATTGTTTAAAGGGATTTTGGTGAAGGGAGTGTGAGATAATAAAGGAACATGTCAAATGTGAATAAAAATGACATTTAAACTTTATTTTGGCTTTTGTGTTCACTTCAGAGGAAGTGCTGGCCAGTGCAGCCTTGTTGTGATTAGGCTGTATTATTTTGTCTGTCTCTTAAGTGTCTTTGCAGGTTTGCAAATGCGGGACAGCTTAAGAGATATTTTTGATTGCTCCGGGGTCCCCGCACATGGGCGGGGATTATTCATAGATGATGACTATACACAGAGATCCCCTACTACAGAACTTGTCGTAACTGCTACCTGCCTATGTCACGGCCTACTTTCGCCCGTATTCATATCAATGTTGCTCCTGATGTATATTGCCTAATTGTCTTATCGACCTGTATCCGCCTCAACCCACTTGTAAAGCGCTCTGATAAACGCTTGGGTCATGTTCGCGCTATACAAAGCTTTTTAATGAATAAAATAAATAAATAAACAACGGGGGGTTCTCAAAGCAAGCACTACTGTCACAGGGTAATTAATAGATATTTTATTGCACTATGCTTGATTCCTCCTTAACAATGGAATTGCAGTGACTTTCAGACACACCTTAGTTGTGGGTAACACAAAATATGACGCAAAAGTGTGGTATGAGGCATGCTCGCTTAGAAGGTGGGTTCATGAGACCCTCCGGAGAGAGGCACAGAAACAGTGAATTTTAGCCTTTTCCAGATGTCAAATGGTTACCTGGTTAGAGTGAGTAACAATTAGAGTGCGTTGTTCCGGGAAGTTGTGGTAGAGATTAGAAATGATCTGCACAGCAACGTCTGTTTTTCCTGTGCCTGGAGGTCCTACTACCTACACACACAAAGGGGAAGAAGTCAGGATCCATGCCAAATTTTGCACGTAAAAATAATTTGCATTTGTAGTAGGTGTTTCCAGCATGAATGACTCAATATAAAACAAACTCTTCTGTTCTAAAGATGCATTAGATAATTAAGAATACCAAACTCATTAAATGAACTCTTAAGGAACATGGGTATGGCAGATCCTTTTTCAAACATTATTGCACATTAAAGGCATGTCTCTGTTCTTCTTACTATGACATTACTAATGGCTCAATCAGACATTTTAAAAGTCAGATCTACAGCTGGCAGGCTCCAAGGTGGCACTACCTGATGCTCTATCAGTGTCGCAAATTCTGAAGATGCATCTAATTTCAGACTTGTGCAGTCTTAATACTCGCACTGATCTGTCAATCCATTTTAATATCTTGCTGTGTGGCACTGCAGGTACTATCCAAAGAGTCACAACCACACTTCAATGTAAATTTGACTTAATACCATTGTCCCTTAAATATCATTCTACAGACAAATCCCATGTACAACATTCACAGATTCAGAAATAAGGCAATTTGACAACATATAAAAGGTCAACTCCACTCCTGCACATCTATTACGCTGGAGTCACCCAATTGCCAATGACCATGTGACATATAGGGCACCGTTAGCTCTGGCATTTAAGCCAGCAGTTCTTTGCATACTGGGACTTGAAGGATGGTATCTATAGCTGAATAACAAACTGACAAACACACACACACAAGACTGACAGCTAAATTACTGGTTTTGCCCCCACAAATTCACTTTTCTTGTCATGGATTCTTTTGCAAGAAATACAATTTCTTTAGAACAAACCTGCTTCCTCCACGGAATTTATATATTACGCACATTTATATGGTGCAGATTCTGCCATTAGTATGGCGTTGTAGCACTATCGGGTTTTGTTACAGTCTAGCTCTGATTTTAAGGATTCCAAGCAGGCTGGAGTTTGGTAGTGTTGCTTGAATGGATAAATACGATGCCACTGAATACCATGATATGTGCAGGTCCGACAATGGCAATATCATTAAATGCAATGTCAATGTATGACATAATTTATGCCTGCACAACAGTGTCACTATCTGCAGTAGCAATGTCAATCTATGCCATAATACAAGCACAAATGACAATGTTGTTGCCAGTAAAAGCAAAGTCGACGTACACTTTATAGGCTATACACAGTTAGTCCTTTAATCTGGGGCTTAAAGTGAATTGTTTTTACAAATGTTTCCAATACCAGAGCAAAAACGATTGGGGAGAGGTGGTATCCTTGTCTCGTTCCCCTAATTATTTTAAGACTTCGTATGTTATTAATTTTTAGTATCTTGCGTGGTTGTACAAAGTTGGCTTTAATCAATTGTTTTTTATATGATCCACGGTTATTTTTGTCCATCTATTTCTATACATAGACACGGATTAGAACCAGAGTTTCTTTCTGGGGTGGGGAGAAAGGATTCTAGTGGGACATAAGAGACAAACTCCGTAAATTAATCAACACAAAAAGTATCCTACAACCTAATTATTAGACCTTCTTTTCATGGTATAAATAGGTTCATATAGGAAAAACTGTCAGGGACCCTAATAAGCTAAGTTGTTAGACCCTCGCCCACTCCATTAGTGGCATGCTTCATTATTGGCTCTCACAGTGGTCCCTATAAACTAGGGTGGGCTCAAACATATTCCGGGGAGCAGTTCTGATATTTCCTACCAGAGTCACAAAAGCCATAAAAATAAGAGAATCAAGACAGCACCAACATAGAGCGATCGGAGCAAAGAATAGGTGTCCCCAAGAGACATGGCACCCTTGCCAAAGTGAGTACTTAACATGGGGAAACCTTTGCAATATGGTATGTCAGCTAAAGAGGAACTTGATGAGAAACATGTATAGCGATGATATACATTTTTCCATTCCCGACAGTGTTCTTTCCTATCAAATTAAACGAAGTGTGACTACAGGGACATGTCTCTCATTGTTCTTATGGCGTTGTAACTATCACGCAATTAAGTGAGCATAATGGACCCAAAATATTCACCAATCAAGACATGCTGCATGTTTGGAGTGGCTTTTCAACAGTGCCTTCACTGTATGTTTCTCTAGTTTTATACAGAAACTTGAGATGCATGTACAATCCTTCGCGGATGTAGCCTAGGATTGTCTTGCATGCTAGTGTGTCATGCTAATTTTTTTTAATCTCACTTTTTTATGCTTGAGGAATTCCAGAGGATTGACTAAACAATGTTTGGTACAGGGATCAACATACCCAACAAAAGAGAGATTAAGTAGATCTTGATGCATGATACAGGTTACATGTTCTGTGTGCCCCGACTCTTACGGATATGACCTGCGACTCTAATTTTACCAATTAATACACAGGACAGAAGATTAAGTCCTGGAGAAAGCCCTAAACTCCTAGAGATCACGCATTTAAGGCTGAAACATATCACCAACATAAAAGGTATAGGGACACCATTTTCAACTGTAGGAAAGTGAATAATTTTGTGGTGTGGGTGTGAGACCTCATCATGTGATAATGCCACAATCTTTATCAGGTCCAGTCAGATTTCTTTAACAAACCTCTTAGCTCAGTTTTGGCTAGTTGTGGCACAGAGCAGTCAGGCTTAATCAAAGGGACAAATGTAAAGCGTTTAGAAGTACTAAAACAGTACATAAGTGAGAAACAACACAATACAAATTTGCCACCATTTTGTAAACATACAGTATATTTTTATCTTCAAACAGACACCAAAATGACAATAATCTATTGAGGGAAACCTGAGATACAATTTTTCAAATGTAAGGAAATTCTTTTTTAAAGGTGCAATAAACTGTTGTAATTGGCTGAGCAGTTCTTAGCCAACTGGCTAGTACATATATTTATTTTAACTTGAAAGGGCCACAACATGTCAGGGTACCAGTCACAGTTCCCACTTAGGTTCATGAAGACAGTTAACTGTCGCTTCTAGCAGTCACAGGTTCCTCAATGTCTTTCTCCTTTAACATGGTCCAGTCAAGAAGAGGTCCTGATGCTGATGATGCAGGTTGAGATTCTGAAGACACAGAAGCAATACAGTGAGATTTCCTGGGGCACACTAATTTCAGGGGTAGTCTCTGGCCTCTGGACTTGATCTCCCTCCGTGCCCCAGGGGAGTCAAAGGGTCTACCGGGTACAGCAGGTTCAGCAGTTGCTTCCAGGTAAGAAAATATTTTCTTTTTGGGGGCTAGGGTTCACTTTGACTTCGGCTACTATTCCCATGGCCTTGGGGATACCTCAGGAAGGTCAGGACTCAGTCGTTCAGCAGGCACTTCGGCATTAAGCGGCAGTCAGGTGCTACTGGGCTGCTGGACTCTCGAAAAGTGCAGGTTTTTTCCACCCTAAGCTTTTGGTGGTACTGAAGCTTAACAGGAGGCTAACGACCTAGCTCTTGGTGACACTACGTCTCTCCTGGTATGAGTAGAGCTCTTTTCCACAAGTGGGCATAGCAGGAACAGCTTCCTTTGCAGCTGCCTCTGTTACAGCAGGTGCAATTCAGTCCTTGGTGCTGCCGCCAAATGTTGGGTTCAGGGAGCAGCAGGACAGTTCCTATTCTGTCTTCTTTCCAGTTCAGTAGTGATCTGAGGACTGTGGGTCTAGGAGCCCCTTATATGCTATTTTTGCGTTTATGGGAGGGGAGGACATGCTAGCCAATGACACCAGAGCTTCCACGAGGCAACCCTTCCCATTTTACATCACTTCTTGGAGGTTTGATCACCAAACAATCCGAGAACACCCTTCTCTACCCAAATCCAAGATGTTGCCAGCCTACGTTTCCTGTGAGGAGCCCTGGGCACGCCTCTGGGCGGTACACAGCATAATGAGCCACTCCTTTTGGAAAACTGGTTCTGCAGCATGTTTTCTCCCCTACAGGAGATGCCAGCCTGTCTGCCTACATAAAGGAGCGGGCAGGCAAATGTGGCTCTATAAAGGCAGGTGAACAGATCTGTGATGGCAGTTGTTACTCGCCTGAACAAATCAAAACAGTAGCAGTAATAGTGGACACTGTACTTTTTAGTTCTGCACTTAGATCAGATGTAAATCAGTCCTGATTACATTCTAATATGACCATTACATGCTCTGGAAACAACCCTCATTGCTAATCTTTAGCATACAGGGGTATTAACCACAGCTCTGTAAATAAGACTTGCTTCAAAGCTACAGCCTCTTGCTATTGCAGTCCAGAGATTATTGCAGACCATAGGTACTGAAGACTCAGCTGAAGCAATGTTGCTATTTTTGTATAAGTTCTATACTGTCTCCATTAACCTCTCAAATACTAATGCCTCATACAGGCACGATCTGAATGCATTTCTTTTTATAAATCCACAGGTGAAGTGAATCTGTGGAAATGCACTCTGCATAACGTTCACCTTGTATCTAAAGGCATGATCTTAAACAAACAGAGCGGTATGCCACAGAAGATTATTATTTCTGATACCCATGCAGTGAAGAATAGGCCTTCAGCTTTAACTGCGGCCTCTACCTTTATCCGATTAATCACACCATGTCCATGGGAAAGCAAATGCCAAATTGTATCTATTTCTTCTTTGTCACCTACTTCTATCTATAGCCAACTCAATGGCTAACTGGTGGTGGAAGTCCACACTTACCATGGTTAGTCCAGGCTGCATGCCAGCTCGAATTGCCTCCGTCTGGGTGGGGGTGAATGGAATGGTGTTCCTGGAAAGAAAAAACATGTTTCAAAAACACAATTTTAGATTAGACAGTAGGCCAATAGTAGCATGAGGGAACATGGAGCTAAAGATGGTGAAACTGGCACATTGACAACTGTGAAAAGTGAAGTCCTTTATTTGCATTTGCAGAGCCAAGGATGTGAATCTTAGCCTTCCTGCACTGAATACAGCATTACAAACAATTGACTCTCCACCGGGATTGTTCGTAAAAGAAACTGCAATACCACTGATAAAAAACAATAAGTCCCAACATCATAACAAATGATAGGCCAGTGCCTGCATCCCAAAGATGCTGCACACTCGTCCTCCACTATGGTATCTTCTTTGATGTTCATAAACATTACAACACCTCCATCTACAAAATAGGATCCCAGACCACAATTTAATTCTTTACATTTCATAATGAAAACTACCCAATAGGATGAAGCATTATATGTCTTAAAAAAAAAAAAAAAAGAGTGAAACAATTAAATATCTAATGAAACCCTATAAGATGAATTTAGCTGAAAAGCGCACTTTAACATGAGAACTATAACTGCTTCTTTACGGGTTCTAGAGGCTTCGCTTTCCCAGAATTAATAAGCAATATAAGATAGGACAGGTCATTTTTCCCTCTCCATACAGAAAGGATTACTTAGGGACAGTTGCGCATTATTTTGCCTTTTTCATAGCTTTTTAATCGGACTGTATTTGGCTTCATTTTATACCTTTAGCCATCAGCTATGAAATGGTTCTCTTCCAACGTTTATTTTTGTTTTTCTTTGTTTATTAATAGAGGAGTATCTCTCTTAATCTGCCAATTCAACTGCTGCAAAACGCTCTCTAACTAGTGGGTTTTCTGTGTTAAGAAGTCTTAGAAAGATATATTTATGTGGATGAGTGTGATCTATGTCAGTAAATGCCGAGAGAAGAATAAAGGTCAGAGAGGAAGCTCTAACTGAAAAATAAATTAAACTTCTATCTGAGGGACCATTTTCTTTGCACTTAAAGGGACAGAAGAGGCCTCAGAACTGGATGCAATCCAAACTGACACCCTGTACGGTCTTTCAAAGAAACAGTCATCACCAGCATTTAATGTCAAGAACCTCACCAGCGTCTTTAAAACAGAGGTTCCTCCCACAACTCAGGATTTGCAGCTCAGTGACACCGAGACATGATTCACCATCAATATGGTGCCACTACATGACATTAATTACAGATTTAACATCCAGTTCCTCAACATCTAAGGTGAAGCCTTCACAGAGGCTCCACAACCTAAGCAAATAGGACCCGACCTATGAAGAGAAATCTTGCCACTGCAGTGGACACCATACAAAGTACAGACTGAGGACAGGTGACAGACTTCCATGGGCAAAGCCGAGCCTGCAATGCTATTCCTGCCATCCTGCTGGGGTGGGACTCGATCCCCAGACGGTATCTGTGTTCTTGCAAGGGGAAGAAGCCCCACTCGCCACCAAAACCAAAGCCGGCACCCTGCAGCGTGGGTGAGCAGGGGCCAAGGGCTAGCCCAGTCTCCAGGTTTCACCTTTTTTGGTCTCCCTAGAACCTGGACTTGGTCTGACTGCATGCAAAGAAGTGACCCAAGTCACGGCGGAGCTTTCCAAAGGTAATTCTATTACGTCCCCATGATGGGAAAAAGAAAGGGGAGTCATTTAGACCCAATAAGGGAGAAGGACGATGCACAACGTAACACAATTAAAAGCTATTTGACCTCTGTTATGGGTGCCATTGAGAATGAGATTGGCAAGGTTGAGGCTAAGATGGACTCAGCAATAAAAATGTCCAGTTCTACCATTGTTAAATCTACGCAGGTTGATCATACTGAACAGGTAGAGAAAGGTCATAATAGTCGGACCTTGACCATGCCCAAGTCCTCAAAGAAAGTGGAATCATTATCTCTCGGAGAAATCCTGGATTATTCTCCTTGCCTGACTTCTAACCCCTGTGCGATCACAGATGCGCAATCATTATCTGCACTGGAAGTTATATCCCGGTTGAATATCCCTCCTTGCAAGAAAAGCAGGCAACATCTGAATATAGAAGAGCCATCAAAGCCCATCCCCCTAACTCGAACTCTTGTCCTTCGACCATACAAGGATTAAATTAAAAGAAAACTACAGGGAAAAAACACACAAGAAAGACACCCAATGGAGGGTCTGCTATGAAGTAGCCAGGTGCGAATTATCTTGTCAGTTTTGATCAATTGTGTGAACAGTTAAATTATGTTCCGGGACATATGAGAAATTAATTTCCTTATAGGGAAAGATTGAGGAAGTAAGAGGAAGTAATCTCAGCCCAAGAAAGGCTAATAAGTAGAGTAGATGCACTGGAAGAGCAAGAGAATTCTCAAGGGTTTCGAAGGGCTAATATTGGGTCTGTAAACAAAGAATATGCCGTGCGACAAAGAGAAAAACAAAGCCACATACAACCCCCAAGGCCTGAAATTCCATTGCCTTCTGTGCAGCTGCTGGATAGACAAATGGCTTGTGGTTTTCACTGGACACAGATCAAAGGTTACTTCAAGCATCCCAATAGTGTCAATCAACGTGACCTAAATAAAATACGACCTCACATTCCAACAGAGTGCACACCTTACATAATAGTATTGGAAAATGTCCCCTCACTCCGGCAGGCACAACATGAATCCCATGCATCCCTAGTGAACAAAGTCTCCTTATAGCTGAAGAGGAATTCTAACTGGTCAAGCCATCTTACTAGGGAAATTATTTCCACAAGAAGTCAACTGGGTGGGTTCGGCCCTAAAGTTATCCCCTGAGGATTGTATAATTGTTAATTTCAAGAACCCGCACCAGATCAAAACTCTTTTGTGCAGTTTCTTAAAAAACCTTTCTCATGCTGAGGGTTTTATAGCACAACCTCTAGGGTTTTTTTTTATCAGCCGAAGGTCTGTGCATTATTAGGACATCCAAATAGATCATCACAGTCAGACCCTAAAACAGACAAAGCAGCTCCCTCTAGATTGCAAAATGACCTACCCCTCTCAAACAGATTTGAGGTTTTGTCAGACCTGGAATCACAAGATTGACAGTCAATGAACTTAGGGAGCATAACACCAAAAGAATACTGTATAGTACCATCTGTGCCACCTCATCCTGTGTCTAACCCTGGATTCATCCGGAAGGAGGGCTTTAGTATTGTCTCATGGAATATTGCGGGTCTTCGCTCCAAGATAGATAACCAGGACTGGAAAATGTTGGTAGAACAACAAAATCATCTGCTTCCAGGACACCTGGCTAATAGACTCCCCTCATGTTGACGGATATGCCTCTTATTATGTACCAGCACTACTGTTCGGATGACAGGTCAAGCTAAATGGGGCCTAGCTACTTTTATATGAGTGGCTCTGACAGACATTACGATAAGAGAACTGTGTATATGCCCGTATTTTCAGTTGCTTATAATCACCCTGCCTAAATCATTTGATTTGCTTTTAACTAATTATTATTATAATATTTTTGATCCAACTGTGAGTAAGATCATAGATGACTTAGAGGATGTAATAACCCAAGCTCAGAACAATCATCTAAAGGATCTTCAAATAATATGGGCTGGGGATTCTAATATAGGAATTTGTGACCGTAGAGTTCAGGCATAGTGCGGTATCTGTGATGAGAGGGATCAGCTTCTGATGCACTATAAACATACGCCCTACGGGGACTCATTGAATAGAGTTGCTTTTGTTAAGAATCTGAAATGTGCTCAAGATCTTGATACGGCCATCTCTCCCCAGATTCCAACATAGGTCGGCCCCATATTAAATTCTACAATCGATCACATTTTAATCAGTGAAGACTTAAAAAAGTCCTGTACGGGATGTGTGGTAATGGCTAGCTGTATAAGTGATCACAATCCCATTGTATTACTCTAAATGTAGCCGTGTTCACTAAGAGGGATAAGAAACTACAACACAGGGTAGCATACAATATAAATAAGGGCCTGAATATTAAATGGGGAAAAATGATAAGGTGGCCTTTCTTACAGATCCTATAGGAAATAATCAGGCTCAAATTGAGATAGCCCTCTCAGATTCTGCCACCCCGGATGGGGTCATTAGGGCCTTTATAAATCTTACTGGCCTTATGGCAGACAAATTAACCAAATGCAACAGAAAAGCTCCTGATACCCCAAGATGGTTTAATAAGGCCTGTTCAGAAGCCCATAGGATAATATGGCCTGCTCTTAAAAAGATTCTGAGGAATAAGGCTGAAATAACCAAAGCCAAAAGATTTTTAAAGAGGTATCTAGGAAAAGGAAATTGTACTTGAAGGATAAGGCCTGGGAAGATTTAAAAACTGCCTCAACGCTGAAAGACTCACGTGCCTTCTGGGAGGTTGTAAACTCAACCTCTATGCTTGGAGTTGAAATGCTTAACTACATACCATAGTACTAGCTAAAGATTGGGTAAAACACTTTTCGGAAATATTCTTCCGAACCCTCAGCTAGTAAATAAGTCTCCGGCCTCAAAAACCCCCTTTGATATAAGATCAGCTCAGACCCTGAGTATCTCAATAGAGGCGAGTGATGTACTCTCTGCAATAGAGAATAGTCACCCAGAGAAAGACCTGGGTCCGGATAGAATCCCAGTTGATTTGTACAAGTATTTACCAGATTTCTGGGCTCCTTTAATAACTAATTTTTTAAAGGTCGCCATAGTGGGACGTCTAGTTAAGACTTGGTAGGGATCCATTATAGTTCCGATGTTTAAAAATGGGGATAAAAGCCAACCTCATTGCTACCGCCCAATCTCCCTGCTCGACAGCTCAGTTAGAATCCTGGGCAGGGTTATCCTGGCTAAATTAAAACTCTGGGTGCTTGAGTCCCAAGCGCTCTCGATTTACCAGTTTGGATTCCGGCCAGGACTTGGAACTGGGGAACACAAACAAAACCTGGCATTAATTGTCCAAAAATATACAAAAGCACAAAAGGGCTGTGTACAATTAACCTTTATAGACTTAACATGTGCTTCTGACACAGTGAATCGCTCTACATTATGGTCCATAATGGCACAAATGAGGATTGATGGTTCAAATATTACCCTGCTCAGTAGGCTCCATGAACACACCTCAGTCTCAGTACGTTAAAGCAGTAAGGGGGATCTAACTGAAGAATTCCCCTGTGATGTGGGTGTAAGGCAGGGCTGTGTCCTGGCCCCATTCCTCTTCTTATTATATATCAATGGGTTAGGAGATCAATTATGTAAGGTGGGGAAGGACACCCCGAGGATTAACTTGTGCCAAATCCCTGTACACCTATATGCTGATAGACAGGACAGCTAATGGCCTAAAATTAACACTTGTCTCTTTTAATGTTTCTATAAATGACTTGGGATTAAAGGTCAATCGCATTAAATCATTTATAATGAAATGTGGGCCAAAATAGACTAAAACAGGGAACTTTTTACTAGGGGGTGGAAGAAATCAAGAAAGTCCTGCATTTCACTTACCTGGGGGTACCATTTGATGTAGATTGTAATTGGAAATCTGTTTTAAATGTTAGAGCCATGCTATTTCAAAAATCGGTTGATGCTATTTAGGTCGAGCCTAGTGCAGCGCGCATGCGCAGCCTCTAGGAGATGACTTCTTGGAATCGGTCTGCACTTTTCTGAAACACGTGCGTGTGGCTCTTTTTTTGCAGTAATTGTATTGGCCTTTGCCTTTCAGAAAAGAAAGCACGCAATTGGCCAAGAGTGGCGCACAGGGGCAATCTGTTTCTAATTAGCGTGGCCGTGCTTGTTTACATTTGCCTGTCTCGTGGTCACTTTCACTTTTGTGCCCTGCTGGTTTCTTTCAGTCGCTCCACTTTGAGCTCCATTGCGGTATGTTATTTGTCTTTGCGTGTTGTGCAACCCTTTACCAAGCCTCAGCGATGCTTTTCTTTAAAGCCGAGTTGTAAAGGAGGTAGGTTACACTGTTGCGGCGGCACATCATTCTGCTGCCACTTTTATTATGCTCAAAATATACAAGCCAGCGCAGTCCAAAGTCCTGTCTACACCCATCACTGTAATATCATCAAGACATCTTTGCCTGCTGTGCGTGCTCCGCAGCAGCCCTTTTTTCATTTTGCAGAAGAATAACATATCTGTTGCAATTGACCACACGCTGTTGAAATCAGACTAGTTCTGCGTAGACTGCTAAGCACTGTGTGTTGTGGACTGCAGTCACTTAGCACCAGGTATGCGATTCCTCAGGTGAGCCTACGGTGATTGCTAAATCACTGTGTGCGTAATGCGATTCTCCACATGAGTGTAGAAATGGGGGGGCATCCTTGATTAAAATATGTTTTCAGCAATTATGTATTCACAGGCCCTGAAAGGGATCTTGATTGATGAAAAGTTGAGTGATTGTCAAGATTAAGTTCGTACTTCAGAATGTTATTTTCGTTGTCTTTTGCCTCTGCTGATTATTACTAATTCTTGCAAATTCTAGAATTCTCTATTGACACATACTCCAGCTTTTCTCTCCCTCTCTTTCAATGGCATGTCCCTTCCTCTTTCTCCCTCTTCCTCATTCAGAAAGCAAGTTCAAAATCTGGTGGGCCATCTCGACATTTCATCTTTCTCAGGTTAATAAATTGTGTACTGTTAAACAGGGAAATAATCACACTTGTTTTTATATATATTTGAATGGTGCAGCAGGTGCAATGGCACCGGGCCAAAAAGTTGTCAGAACTCCTCTAAACACCTAATATTGCTATATTTTACTACTAAACAGGCAGTCAAATTGCAGTTACCTTGCAGTTGAAAGAGGCTTTATTTAGATGGTGCAGCAGGTGTAGTGACACTGGGGCCCAAAGCTCTAGGAGCCCCTCTAACCACCAACTATTGTAATATTTTACTACTAAACAGGCAGTCACAAGTGCTCTACAGCATAGCTTAAACACATTAACAAAGCCAATAGCTCTGGCAAAACACTTATAAGGTCCCAAAGGCGAGACCTATTGGCTATGCCAATGCTCGTTTTAGATTTGCTAAGAGATTGGGACATAAGCCCATCAAAGAAATCTTATGTATTTATAAAAGTAAAAGCCTTTCAGTGATAACTTTTGGAGTTGGGTTTGGGGATATGTAAATTGCAATTCACTCCAAATAACAGAAAGGAAAATGCTACTTACCCAGTATGCATCTGTTCTTGGCATACAGAGCTGTAGAGTCATATGCTTTAGCATAGATAGCCATCTGGTGTTGGTTCCAGATTATCTGCACTTTGTTTTTGTTCGAAGAAGTCTTGTAGTCACGAGGAAGGGGACTCCTCCTTTAAGGGTAGTGCGTATGGACATCGACTCCATCCTTAGATTGTTTTGCCATAAAAGGTGATGGAGTTAGTAAAGCAATAAAGGGAGATGTCCATGTAAATTGTATCTAAGTAAGATATCACTGTAACAGGTAAAGGTAGCCGGGGAGGCGGGTGGGCGCACACGACTCTACAGCTCTATGTGCCAAGAACAGATGCATACTGGGTAAGTAGCATTTTCCATTCAAGGCATATGAGCTGTAGATCATATGCTTTAGCGTGGACTATAAAGCAGTTATTTCTGAAGCGGTGGCTAACCCGTAGCTGTTGCAGTGGTTTGAAATAGTGTTCATAAAACTGCCTGGCCCACACTAGCTTGTTGTTTTGCTAACACATCCACACAATAATGTTTTGTGAATGTGGGTGGTGTAGACCATGTTGCAGCTTTGCAGATGTCATCTATGGTTATGTTTCCTAAGAATGCCATAGAAGCCCCTAGTTTGCGTGTAGAGTGCGCTCTAGGGGGAATTGTTAATGTGCGTTTAGCTTTGATGTAGCATATTTAAATGCACTTAACTATCCACCTTGCAATGCCAGATTTTGAAATGGGATTGCCTTTATGTGGTGGAGCAAAAGTAAGAAAGAGTTGTTTGGTTTTCCTAAACGGTTCTGATCTTTTTATGTAGTATAGTAATGCCCTCCTAAC
Organism: Triturus cristatus; assembly: GCF_964204655.1. Classification (NCBI taxonomy): domain Eukaryota; kingdom Metazoa; phylum Chordata; class Amphibia; order Caudata; family Salamandridae; genus Triturus; species Triturus cristatus. The sequence goes on from NC_140592.1 coordinate 1,191,432,074, forward strand.
ATCTAATGTGTGAAGGGCACGTTCTGCCACTGAATCTGGTTGAGGGAAGAACACAGGTAACTCAACAGATTGGTTGATATGAAAGGCAGAGATGACTTTAGGTAAGAATATGGGGTTAGTCCTAAGAACCACTTTGCTTTGATGTATTTGCAAAAATGGTTCCTCTATGGTTCGTGACTGAAGCTCACTGACTCTTCTTAGAGCTATAAGGAAGGCTACCTTCCAGGTGAGAAATTGTATTTCACATTTGTGCAACGGCTCAAAGGGTGGACCCATGAGTCTTGCAAGGACTATGTTGCAATTCCACACTGTAGAAGGTGGAAGTCTGGGAGGAATGAGTCTTAAGTATTTCCATAAAAGCTTTAATAGCGGGCACTCTAAAAAGAGACAAGTTCTGTCTATTTTGCAGATATGCAGCTATTGCAGCGAGATCCAAGCGTATGGATGTGTACGCTGTGAGAAAGTGGCTCTGTATGGAATATGCTACTTACCAGTATGCATCTGTTCTTGGCATGTAGAGCTGCAGAGTTGTACACTTAGCATAGATCGCCATCTGGTGTTGGGCCCGGATGTTTGCAGTTTGTTTTTGTTCTTTGGACAGTCTTTGGAAGTCACGAGTTCGGTGACTCCTCCTTCGGTCCGTACTGCGCATGGGCTTCGGCTCCATCCTCAGATTGTTTTTCGCCAACAGGGAAATGATGGAGCGTAGTAATAACAGTGAGAAACCCATGTGTGTTGTATCTAAATAAGATGGACTGGAACGGATACAGGTAGCCGGGGAGGAGGGTGGGCGTGTACAACTCTGCAACTCTACATGCCAAGAACAGATGCATACTGGTAAGTAGCATATTCCGTTCGAGGCATATGAGCTGCAGATTGTACACTTAGCATAGATTATATAGCAGTACCCAACCTTAGCGGCGACCACCGGTATCCGTTGCAGCGGTTTGAAAAAGTGTCTTTAGTACAGCCTGGCCCACACTAGCTTGCTGCTTGGAATGCACGTCTACACAGTAATGTTTTGTGAAGGTGTGCAGTGTTGACCATGTGGCTGCTTTGCAGATGTCATCTAAGGGTATGTTCCCTAGAAAAGCCATAGAAGCCCCTAACTTTCTAGTAGAGTGGGCTTTAGGTGGAACAGATAATGTTCTTTTTGCCTTTTGATAGCAAATTTGTATGCACTTTACAATCCACCTAGCTATCCCTGATTTAGAGATGGGGTTGCCTTTATGTGGTGGAGAGAAGGAAACAAACAATTGTTCAGTTTTCCTGAAAGGTTGTGTCCTCTGTATGTAGTACAGTAAAGCCCTCTTAACATCGAGTGTGTGTAGGGCCCTTTCCGCAACAGATTGAGGTTGCGAGAAAAAGACAGGTAATTCCACCGATTGATTGAGATGGAAGGGGGAAATGACCTTGGGCAGAAACTTTGGATTTGTACGAAGTATCACTTTGCTGTGATGTATTTGTAAGAAAGGTTCCTGTATAGTGAACGCTTGTATTTCACCAACCCTTCTAAGGGAAGTGATAGCTACGAGGAAAGCTGTTTTCCAGGTGAGGAACTGTAGCTCACATTTATGCATTGGTTCGAAGGGCGGACCCATTAGCCTTGTAAGAACTACATTTAGATTCCATATAGGGGAAGGTGGTGCCATGGGAGGAATTACTCGTTTAACACCTTCCATAAAGGCTTTAATAGCGGGCACTCTGAACAGTGATAAATGCTGTCTGTTTTGTAGATAAGCAGCAATCGCTGCTAGGTGTAGGCGTATGGAAGAATATGCCAGGTAACACCTGTGAAGATGGAGCAGATAGCATATGATCTGCTGTATGGATGCATCTAAAGGGTTGATTGTATTGTTACGGCAGTAAACCACAAATCTCTTCCACTTTGCGGCATAGCATGCTCGAGTGGTAGGACGTCTGGCTTCCTTGATAATGTTCATGCAATCAGGGGGAAGGTTAAGGTACCCAAAGATTTCAGGAGCCAGATCGCAAGGTTGAGCTGAGCTGGGTCCGGGTGCCTGATTTCTCCATGGTTCTGAGTTAGGAGGCATGGGGACAGGTGCAGTTTTTGATGTGGTACCACTGAGAGCTGTAGTAGAGTGGTGTACCACGGCTGCCTGGCCCATGTTGGAGCTACCAGAATGAGTGTGAGGGAGTGCTGTTGTAGCTTCCTTACCACTAATGGAATTAGCGGGAGAGGTGGAAAGGCGTATGCAAATTTGCCTGACCAGTTCATCCATATCGCATTGCCTTTGGACAATGGGTGTGGGTATCTGGCGGCGAAGCTTGGGCATTTTTTGTTTTCGTGGGTGGCGAAGAGGTCTATTTGAGGATGCCCCCACTTTTGGAAGAATGGGCGAAGAACCTGTGGATGCAGTTCCCATTCGTGTAGTTGTTGTGTTTGTCTGCTGAGCAGATATGCCATGGTGTTTTGTACGCCTGGAACATGCTGTGCCAGGAGAAAGATGTTTTGAGGAATTGCCCATCTCCATATGCTCTGTGCTAAGCGGGAGAGCTGGGGAGAGTGTGTCCCCCCCTGTTTTTGGATATAATACATTGCAGTCATATTGTCTGTGCGAATGAGGACTGCTTTGGCCGAAATCTGTTTTTGAAAAGATTTTAGGGCTAGAAAGATCGCCAAGAGGTCCAGATGGTTGATGTGGAGCGACTTTTGCTGTGGCGTCCATAGACCTTGCATTGTGAGGTGTAAGAGGTGCGCTCCCCAGCCGGAGAGCGATGCGTCCGCTGTTAGAATCACCTGAGGAACCGGGTCCAGGAACGGCCGCCCTTTGGAAAGGTTTGTGGTGTTCCACCACTGCAGAGAGTGATGGGTGCGGCCGTCCACCAACACCAGGTCTCCGTCAGCTGACCCTGGGCCTGGTTCCACTGTCGTGCTAGGCACTCTTGGAGTGGACGCATGTGGAGTCTTGCATGGGGCACTATGAAAATGCAAGATGCCATCATTCCTATGAGCTTCATAAACACTCTTGCTGGAAGAGAGTGTTGAGGAAGGAATGTTTTGCGCAATGGAGGTGTCTATAGTGGCCCCGAGATATTGCTTTGTGTGAGATGGTAGGAGGTGGGACTTTTGGTAGTTCACCGTGAAGCCTAGCCGGTGGAGCAGTTGAATGGTGCTGTTGGTATGTTGCACACATTGGTTGTAGGACGCGGCTTTTATGAGCCAGTCGTCTAAGTAAGGGAAGACGTGAATATGTTGACGTCTGAGGTGTGCTGCTACAACTGCTAGGCATTTGGTAAACACCCGTGGTGCGGTGGTGACCCCGAAGGGGAGAACTGTGAACTGGTAATGTTGACCGTCCACCACAAACCTGAGGTACTTTCTGTGAGAAGGGTGTATTGGAATGTGAAAGTATGCGTCTTTCAGATCCAAGGTAGTAAGAAAGTCTCCCTGACAGAGGAGCGGGAGGACTTGTTGTAGGGTGACCATGTGGAAATGGTCTGAATGTATGTATGCATTTAGAGGCCGGAGGTCCAGAATAGGCCTCAGGGTCCCGTCTTTCTTCGGTATTAGGAAATACAGAGAGTAGACCCCTAGATTTTGCTGATTGACGGGGACCTGCTCTATAGCGTGTTTTTGGAGGAGGGAGAGCACCTCCTGTTTGAGCAGTGTGGAATGTTCTTGAGACATTGGACGGTGCCTTGGTGGGATATTGGGTGGGGTAGATGTTAGCTCGAGACAGTACCCTGACCGAATAATTTGGGTCACCCATTTGTCCGATGTTATAGACTCCCATGCGTGCATAAAGTTTTGTAGTCTGCCCCCGACCGGAGTGGGATGGTCTGGGGGGAGCGGAGGGAAGTCATTGTGCTGGCGGGGTGGCAGAACGGGTGGTGTTAGTTTTGCCCCTGCCCTTATTGTTGTTGCCTCTGTAACCACCCCTTTGGTAGCCCTTTGAAAAGGTATTTTGAGGAGGGGATTTGTAGGAGGTAGAGGCGCTATCGGTGGAGTAGCCTCTGCCTGTGCCACGAAAGGATGAGCGTCGAAAGGAGCGTTTAGGGGTTTGTGATTGCAATGCCCCCATAGACTTTGCTGTGTCTGTGTCCTTTTTCATTTTTTCTAATGCTTCGTCTACCTTTGGCCCGAAGAGATTTTGTTGGTCAAAGGGGTGATTTAGTATGGACGCCTGGACTTCAGGCTTGAACCCTGAGATCCTGAGCCAGGCATGACGACGAAGCAGGACACTGGTATTTATGGCTCTAGAAGCAGTGTCGGCTGCATCGAGGGCACACTTAATGGAGGTGTTAGTAATTAGCTTACCCTCCTGTATCAGGTCATGAGCTTTGCGTTTGTGTTTTTCTGGGAGGTGCTGTATAAGAGCCTCAAGCTCATCGTAGTGTGCTCTGTCATAGCGCGCAAGCAGCGCTTGTGTATTTGCAATGCGCCAAATGTTCGCGGCTTGTGAGGCGGTGCGTTTGCCAGACGCGTCTAGAAGTTTAGATTCCTTATCTGGCGGTGGGGCCTCTCCTGAGGACTGGGAGTTAGACCGCTTTCTAGCTGTGGACACAACTAGGGAATCTAAGGGAGCAGGGCCCTTAATGTATGTAGGGTCTGTGGGTGCCGCTTTATGCTTTTTTTCTATTCTAGGGTTTAAGACCCTGGCCCTGACAGGGTCTTTGAACACCTCTGCAGCATGCTTGGTGACACCCTTAAGCATGGGCAAGATAGCTGTGGACTTGTCCTGAATATCGAATGTATCCAGTAAGAAGTCGTCTTCCACTGGTTCACTATGCATTTCCACCCCATGGTAGTTTGCTGCTCTCTGCACTAAGTGGTCAAACCCTAATGAGTCCTCCGGGGGAGACGGCCTGGATGGGTATAGGTCGTCCTGAGGCACATCCGGTATGTCAGGGTTTTGGTAGTCTTCCCATGGGTCTGGGGTCCCCGGTGGAGTGGGGTCCATGGGGGCGTCCGCCGGGTCATAATCTGGATCCCAGTAATCCGGATCTGGGGACGGGGTCGGGGAATGATGAGGCAAAGGTGGCGGAGACCTGGGAGGGGGTGGAAGAGGTGGAGGAGGGGGAGGAGGAGGTAGTGGGGAGGGCACTCTGAGAGGAGAAGTAGCAGAGTCCTTCCGCTTGGGCGGTGGAGGAGGAGCCGGTGTGTCAAGACGCCTTTTCTTGACAACTAAAGTCAATAGCCCAGTCTTTGGATCCTTAAATAAGGTCTTTTGTAAAGGATCTGGTGTAAAGAGGTCCAGTGGCACCGAATCGTCCGCTGGCGCCGATGTTTTCGGAGCCGAGGATTTTGATGGTTTGTCTGCGCCATGCTTTTTTGGAACCTCCGGTTTTTTCGGCGTCGAAGTAGTTTTCGGCGCCGGAGCGTCGGTGCCGAGGGATTTGTGTTTGTGTTTTGTCGGCACCGAGAGTCCAGGCTTCGGCACCGGTGGCTTCGGAGTCGAGCTGGGCGTCACTTTCTTCGGTGCCGGACGATGTTTATCGGCACCAGGCGTCGGCTGGCTCGAGCCCGAGCTGCCGTGAGACCGGTGAGGCTACGACACCGGGCCCGAAGGTGGGGTGATAGAAGCTGTGTACTTGGTTTTACCCAGGCCTGCAGGCGAGGGTGTAACCTGAGTCTCTTTGGTTTTGGGCGCGGGGGTGGGAGGGGGTAGAGTACTCATGACCCTCTGCGCCGGTGTGATGTCCTCCACGTCGGAGTCGTCGGCCTTGGAAGCGCCGACGTCTTCCTCCTGCTCGGTGTGTTGTTGCCCCGAAGCTCCGGTGTCGTCTCCGAAGATGTCCGGTGGAGCCGCGGTCGATGTGTGCGCTATGGTGCGTCGAGCTCTTCGATCCCGGATGGTCTTTTTGGAGCGAAAAGACTTACAGGCGGGGCAGTCTCTAGCCTCGTGTTCTGGGGAGAGGCAAAGGTTACACACCTGATGGAGGTCGATGTGGGGAAATTTAGACCCACATTTTGGGCACTTTTTGAACGGAGTCCTTTCCATCGGCCGGGACCGGAGTCGAGGAGGGCCCGAAGGCCGGTGCCGATGTGCGGAATGGAGAAAAGTGCCGCTTCGAGAGATGAAGATATGATGAAGAAACTCGAAGAACGAGGATTTTCCGTCGAGGCTGGAACCGTAGAAGTTCGAAGCCGGAGCACGAAGTATCACATCCGAGCCCGATGGCGGAAAAAAACAATCTGAGGATGGAGCCGAAGCCCATGCGCAGTACGGACCGAAGGAGGAGTCACCGAACTCGTGACTTCCAAAGACTGTCCAAAGAACAAAAACAAACTGCAAACATCCGGGCCCAACACCAGATGGCGATCTATGCTAAGTGTACAATCTGCAGCTCATATGCCTCGAACATACTGTTCCCAAATAGATACAGGGTGTACAGAGTCCACAGTCCCCAGAGGCTTGGCAGAGGCTAAAGTTAGATATAACCTTACTCACTAAAGTGGTAGCTTGGTCGAGCAGTAAGGCAGTATCAGAGGACAGTGTAAAGCATTTGTTGTACACACCCAGTCAGCAAATGGTCTCACACACTCAATAACTGAACTCTAGGCCAATGGTTTTTATATAAAAAATATATGCTTGTTTTATTTTAGAACCAACAATTGGATTCAAACTATACTTTCTCAGAATGAGATGCTTTATATAAATATTTTTGCAATCTGCAATTGACTTTTGTAAACAGTTACAAGTGGTTGCAATAGGCAACAGTATTTTAAACACAATAATGCATTGAGTTCAATGGAAGATTCATGTTATTTGCCACAGATTACTTTTAGGATTACTTTTGGAATTCCAGGACTGGATCCTAGATTCAGTCCTGGGTCAGTACTTGGAATCAAGTGATAAAAGTCTACTTAATTAATGTGATGATTTTTAGACAATATTTTGCTATTTTAAAAGTTGACACTTTGAAAATATTTCATAGAAAACAGTCAATGATTCCCTATGGCAGAAAATTCAAGTTACAGGTATAGTATGTTCTCGTTACTTTTGTAATCCAGTACTGGGTGCCTAGACTCAGTACTGGGACCTTTATCCAAAACAGGTAAGTAATTACGTTTTCAGATATTATACGATTTTTAAAGAATATTTAAAGATTGCAGAAATTGACACTTAGAAGAAATTTCACAGAAAAACAATCAATGATTTCCTACGGAAGAAAATTGGGTTACTCGTAAGTACAGTTGTAAGTAGTTTCCAGAGTCAGTGCTGGGTACCAAGATCCAGCACTGGGAGCTCACCTAAGAGCAGGTGAGTATTTTCGTTTTCGTTACTCGGCTGATTTTTGGTGAATATTTTTAGTTTTGAAAAGTCAACACTTAGAAGAAATTTCAGGAAAAAGCCAGTCAATGTTACCCTATGAAGAAAATTGAGTTATAGGTTTAAAGGTAAGTACTCGACTGGGAGAGTTGAGGTTCTGGGCATAGACTCAGGGGTCCCCCAGGGTCAGGTAGGTACAGTTGGTTCACTCCCAGCAGCACTAGGGCGGCCGGGTGCAGAGAGAGTTAGGCCCAATGTTATCCTATGAGGGATAGGGGGGCCTGGGTTGGAGGCTGCTTACTAGCAGGCCACGCGACTGTGGGAGCTGGGCTCCTGGTCACTTACTCAGGGCAAGTGGGGAAGTAGATAGGTGTAGAGGTTGCACTGCCAGGGCCACTTGGGCGGCTGGGTGCAGGGTGCTTTTGAGCCTTCGGGCGCTCAATTGATTTCAATAGGAAATCTCCGGTTTAGAAAAAGACTGCAAGCTCGGGGACGAGGATTCTTCAGGTGCCACCACCACTTCGAGAGGTAAGTTGGGTAGTTGGAGGATAGGTAGGTTCCCCGGGATTGGGCACAGGGGGCCGCGGGGCGCCGGGTGCAGGGGTGCCTTTTGGTGTCGGGAAATCTTACCCTCTGTTGATCGCGGTTGGGGGGGCACCTTGTTCTGAGGCTGCAGGCTTCTTCAGGAGTGTCGAGGGAGGTCCTTGGGTGCCGGACTCGGGGTCACAGTCGCCGGGGGGTCGTCTTCGTGGTCTTTGTTCACTCCGGCACAGGCCAGGCTTGGCTGGTGCAGAGTGTGCTGGGTTCGCGGTTCCGGGCTGCTGCCAGGGATTGGAAGTAGATTTTGAGTAGAGCCTCGGGACGGAGCACCAAGTTGCTGGCACGCCGCGGATGCGGTGACACTGACGACTGCAGTTATCATTGGGATACGCGACCAGTTGGCGAGTGACACCCATATGAGTGGTTCGTAGCGCTAGGACTGTGGAAACTACCAGGCCCAGAAACACCGCGGGCAGCATCATCACCTGTTGGCCCTCCCATTTCCCGGCGGCGGATCTAAAAGCGCCTCGCGCCTCCCGCTTCGCGGGACGCGCAGCGCTAGGATGATGGACATTGTTGATTCCTGTTGAAACTACCAGGCCCAGAAACACCGCGGGCAGCATCATCACCTGTTGGCCCTACCATTTCCCGGCGGCGGATCTAAAAGCGCCTCGCGCCTCCCGCTTCGCGGGACGCGCAGCGCTAGGACTGTGGACATTGTTGATTCCTGTTGAAACTACCAGGCCCAGAAACACCGCGGGCAGCATCATCACCTGTTGGCCCTCCCATTTCCCGGCGGCGGATCTAAAAGCACCTCGCGCCTCCCGCTTCGCGGGACGCGCAGCGCTAGGACTGTGGACATTGTTGATTCCTGTTGAAACTACCAGGCCCAGAAACACCGCGGGCAGCATCATCACCTGTTGGCCCTCCCATTTCCCGGCGGCGGATCTAAAAGCGCCTCGCGCCTCCCGCTTCGCGGGACGCGCAGCGCTAGGACTGTGGACATTGTTGATTCCTGTTGAAACTACCAGGCCCAGAAACACCGCGGGCAGCATCATCACCTGTTGGCCCTCCCATTTCCCGGCGGTGGATCTAAAAGCGCCTCGCGCCTCCCGCTTCGCGGGACGCGCCGGGCTAAGCCCGGGCAAAGGGCGGGCCGTCTACGGCCGTCCAAGGCCGGTAAAGGCTGGGCTGGGCCCCCCTTCTGTCACCCGTGATCCGGTCACCCCAAGTAAGTGACCCCATATAATTACGTGTTTGCTCCTACATCCTGTTTTGTCCCAGACCATTTATTCAAGCCTGTTATTTCTTGTCTGCAATGGATAAAACCCCGTTGGTAAAAAAGTCCACCAATGGAACTTTGGATCACTTCGTTATTAGGACAATCCCGGATCCAGATTGGGAGGACTCTCTAGCAGCGCAGCGTGCTGACAGACGCCGCTCGATTGAGCATATTAAGAACATGCGTATGTCTCCTCAACCAAGCACGTCAGCCCATGATGGTTCCCTCGCAATTCCAACAGCTTGTGAACGTTCTAGCAGCGAAAGCAATCCATTGCTTTTACGGGACAGATCCAATCTGATAGCCTCTATTACTGATCATATTGTTGATTCTATTAACGAGTTAAGTGTAATTATTTCTACCTCTTCCTGTGACCTTGTTTCACCAGCTAAGTCCAGGGCGTCTACCTTGTCACCTGTGGTAGCGTTACCCCAAAAAAAGAAACATTCTGGGAAACTTAACCCTGATCCTCCCAAAGGTCCCCCGCCACCAAAAAGAAGGAGAAAGTTAGGAGGTAGAACCTCTAAGGGTAAATCGGGTAGGCATACCCAAATTCCAAAGCAAAATCCCGATCCTGTTAACATTCCAGCGTTAACTACCCCGCAATTTCACATGCTATCCCCCGGTCTATTCCTCAATCCATTCCATCTAAGGATACCCCCACTATTAATATAACTAGGTCTATCGAGCAAATAGTGCGATCCTTTATTCTCCCAGTAATAGAGAGATTGAACACCATTACTCTCCAATTAGGGTCCTTAGGAGAGCTAGTCAGGGAGAACTCAGTAGCAAAGAAGACTCACCCTAACAGTGCTCCATCATCTCTCCCCCCGGTAACGGTAATACCGATCCCCCCACCCGTCATCTTGGAAAAAGGGTTATTACCTTCTCTGATATCTGTTCCATCAAAGCTCCCTCCTGCCCCAGTGGAAAAAAGTTGTGTTACAAATAAGAATCGACCCCGCCCTCCTCAAAAGGGTGAGGTAAAAAACTTCAATACCTCTATCTCAAAATCGTCCCAGTTAAACACGCCATGCTCATTACGCCCATTTTCTGAATCCAGGGTAAATACACAGGTGGGTGGGAATTTTACAAATCTAAATCCGACCCCTGTCCCAGGTAACCATCCAAAACCTGAGGTAAGGCGAGAGCATAGCACTAGGTTAGTTGACCTCCCCCCGGAAGTGGCTCCATATGTAGTCATTCTGACAGGTGTCCCGCCCTTAGAGGAAGGCAAGACGGAAGATTTTTACCAACTAAAAAACAAAGTCCTCTTCTGGCTTAGCCAAAATCGGCCGCTTCCCCCGTATCTGAATGGTGCAATCATTCATGTCAGGCGTTTGCCCTGGCTGGGCTGTAGATCGAAAAACCTATTCGGTGACATTATTATTGTTAATTTTTCAGATCGAAGAACTGTAAGATATATTCTAGATGAATTTCAGGAAATTGGGTCAGGGGGCATTATGACACGCGATCTGCTATTCTTTTACCCAAGATCTGCTGTAGACTCCATACCTAATCTGGGACTTCTAACTAGTTACCCTAACGAGCGTTCTAGGTATAGCCGTAATAATGGTTTGTTTAACATCAATTCCTTTAACGGTTTCAATCCATTTTACGGCCTTAAACCTTTTTTAGCTCCCTATAGGTTTGACTATCCATCAGGCCTGGACATAAATGACTGACTGGCTCAATCTACGCAGTCCCCAGTCTGTCCGTCCCGTTCACTTCCTGAAAATGAAAACCAAGTACTTCAGCTCCCTTCTGTCAGTAGGCCTATGGAGGTCCATCAATCCACACCCCAGGGTACATTGGATATCCAATTAGACCTAGGTTCCCCAAAGGTTATGACAAAACCCTCTGGTGGCGTTACTTTATCTGTGGAGGGTTCGGTTAACTCTGCCCTCTCCCCCAAAACTAATTTACCAGCTGACGATCTTCTTTCTGGGGGGGGTCCAGTTAACATCGACCTTTCTCTCAAATTTATTTTCTGGAACATTGCAGGCTTACGTTCTAAGGCAGACAATCCATCTTGGCTCTCCGTCATTAGGGAGCATAAAATTGTTTGCCTGCAGGAAACCTGGTTGACAGCACCTATTCACCTGCAAGGATACAAAACCTTTAACTCATTTGCCCAACCATCTACATGTGGGCGAGCGAAAGGTGGCCTGGTAATTTATTTCTCGAATGAACTTCTAACCACAGACATTAAAGTCATTAATAGCAATCCCTATTCCCAGATTCTTTTGATAACACTCAACAAAACACAGTTGTTCTATATAGTTAACTTTTATAATAATTTGACCCCAAAGGACATACTTCCAGTCCTGGAAAATATCTATCAACTCTTATCAGAAGAGCGTCTTAACCATTCTAATTCCAGAATTTCCATAGTCTGGGGTGGAGATTTTAATCTTAACCTCTGTAAGGGAGGTGATTCAAACATCTGTGTTATTGTGGATGACCTAGGTTATAATGTAACGCATTTCCCTCATACTAAACTAGGGAATTATCTGACCGAGATAATATTCAATTTAGATCTCGGATTTACTAACGATCTTGCTTCCCCCCCAGTTCCTTTCACTCCTACATTCAATGGCAGGGGACTAACTAGTCTGATTGACTATGTTCTGGTTTCACAAGCTTCCAAAGACCAGCTACGTAGCGTTCGAACTGGGATCGATCCTAGCAGCGACCATTTTCCTAACATTCTCGCTATCGCTATCCCGGATATGTTAGTACCACCCAGTAAGCAAACTCTCTTAATACAAGACACTTTAAGGGTAAATAAGCTGAACGGGTATGCAATCAAATGGAGTAAAGTTGATGCCGAAAAGACTACTTCAGCAGTCTTGAGCCGCATACTCCTGCATATCGAAACGTGCTTAAATTTGCAGTCCCTTCCCGGTCAGGTACTGGATAGTTTCTCTCTTATTACATCTGAAATTAAGAGAGAGTTGTTCCGTAAAACGACGGGCACAAATAAAAAAAAAAGGGTTGGTTTAATCCTGCAACAAGGCGCTCACATCAATTACTGAAGAAAGCTCTGACTAATACCGTTAGGGATAGCGAGGAAGTGAAAAGATTAAGAAAATGTTATAAGCAAGCACATAAATCCTGCAAGGTTGATATCAAGAAGGAACTATGGGCCAAGCTGCATCAGAGTAGCTCTCTTAAGGATTCGGCCACTTTCTGGAAAATAGTAAGAACTCCCTTTTTGACTGACCAACAAGAGACCCCAAGGATCGAGGTAGCAGTGGGCGAGGCAGCATGGGTTGATCATTTCTCAAGGATCTTTGGTCTTTCGGATGACTATGCCAGAGCCCCCCTCAGATAGCGTAGGGACACGGTTTACCCAAAACAACAGTAGGTCTCCTCCCCCCCCTAATTCTAACCTTCATTTTGGCCACGATGAGGTACTTATGGCGCTGCAGGCCTCCAAATGTGGCAAAGCCCCTGGTCCTGATGGGGTTCCTGTGGACCTTTTCAAAAACAACTTAGAATTATGGTCCCCAATTCTCACTAGGGTCTTCGAAGCAGCCACTAAAATCGGCACACCAGAGTCCTGGACAACCTCCATTCTTCTTCCTATTTTTAAGAAGGGCGACCGTAATAGTCCTGCCTGTTACCGACCCATTTCCCTCTTGGATTCTACCGGCAAGGTGATGGGTCGGCTACTTCTTAAAAGACTCCAGGATTGGGCTGAAAGCAACCAAGTGGTTTCCGACCTCCAGTATGGCTTTCGAGAGGGACTTGGGACGGTGGAGCAGGCACTAAACCTTTCCCTACTGATAGGTAAATACGTTGGGGCTAAAAAGGGGAGGTTGCATTTAGCATACGTCGACTTATCGGCGGCCTTCGATTGTGTTTCCCATAGTAAGCTATGGAAACTCCTTCTGGCCATGGGGATAGATCCTCTTCTGGTGAACTTTATTCGGAATCTCTATTCAGGGGCCTCAGCAAAAGTACGGTACGGTCTAGGGGGGGGGAAGTCACAGCACCATTTCCAGTACTTAAGGGTGTCAGACAGGGATGCGTACTGGCCCCCTTTCTTTTCAATTTATATACAAATGGCTTAGAAGCTGCGATGTTGGCAGGAAGCCAGGACCTACCAATGATTGGTCACCGTTCGATACCCGCGTTGCTTTACGCGGATGACGCGGTGATCATGGCCAGGACCCCACGCCAACTCCAACTTCTCCTCGATAGATATTGTGACTTCATGGCAGCCCTTGACTTAAAAGTAAACATAAAGAAAACGTTTGCCATGCATCTGGGGAAACGCTTTAGACATTCTGGCAGTATCCAGATAAATAATACCATCCTGGAGACCGCAACTGCATACCCCTATTTAGGTATTCTGATAGACAATACCTCTAGTTGGGGTCCCACCCTCCAGGCCAGAAAGTTGGGGCTCCTCAGGACTACAACAGCTTTGGTCACATTCGCGCAAAAACTAGGCCAGCGCCCTTCCCGGGAGTTGATCCAGATTTATAGGGCCAAGTGCCGTCCAGTGGCAATGTATGGGGCCGGGGTCTGGGGTTACGTTGACACGGAACCTATCCAAAAAACAGAAAATGCTTTCTTGCGGTACCTTTTGGCCGCTCCCAAAAGTTCACCAATTTACGGTTGCCACATGGAGTTGGGGGAGGATTATATTTCGGATCTTATTGCAATCCAACCAATTCTTTTATGGCATCGTCTTTGGGTTACTCCAGAATGTAAACTGACTCGGCAGCTTATTTCTGACTGTCTCACCTTAGAAGGTTGGAAAAATATTTCGTGGCTGCTGTATGTTCATAAATTTCTGAGAGATGTAAACCTGGAATCTCTTTTCATACTCCCTGAGTCTTCAGCGGACATTTCACGCAAAAATTTGAAAACCGCGTGCTTATCTCATGTACGTGAGCTTCGCTTAACATCAGAGATCTCAAAGCCCACAAATCTCCATCTTGACGCTGTACAAGTCTCATTTGGAATCCAGCCATATTTACTAACCAGTGCTAACCATTATGAAAAATATCTCTTAACACGATTCCGGTTTAACACTTTACATCGGTTGATTACCTTCCCGAAGACAAAAGATTGGTCCAGAAAATTAATTCCTTGTCCCTGTGATGGGCAATCTGAACAATCGTTATAGCACGTAGTCCTTTTTTGCAGCTATTACGATTTTCCACGTCATAAGTGGATTTTACCTTTACTAAAACTCATAGGCTTACGCCAGTGTCGCCCGGCCCTTCTTGCATTACAACGTTTGGACACTGAGCATAGCATCTTTTTAATAGCCAGTTTTTTAAAAGCTTGTGTTAAATATCGTGCAAACTATGACCTTTCTTAAATCGCTAGATTGTAACTGTGACCTAGATTGAAAGTAATTATGTGTTATATACGTGTTGTATTTACAATCAATGCATATTAACCTTTCCATGATCTACTTGAACTTTTTAAATTTTAAAACTTTGTCTCTAATTCTTGTATACTTTTATGGTTACAAATTTTGTATCCGAATAAAGTTTTAATTGATTGATTGATTGAGTAGAGCCTCTAATCATGGGAGTCCCAGGGGCTTAGAGTCAAAAGGTAGCCAGGTCCTCCGGGGTTTGTGAGGTTGCTGGCCACAAGAGATGCCGGGTTGGAGCAGGAGCAGGTTCAAGGGTCGACAGGCCGGTAGGGCTGGGGCCAAAGCAGTTGGTGTCTTCCTCTTCTTAGCAGCTGCAGGGCAGGTCTTCTTTCTTCTAGCTCTTCTTCGGATTTTGGAATCTGGAATCTGGGGAAGGAAGGTTCAGGGTGCCCCTAAATACTAGATTTAGGGGCGTTACAGGTAGGTGAAGGGCAGGGACCAATGGGTCCCTGTCCTGGGGTGGGTACACCCCCTATCCTGCCTCTCTCCTGTGGGAGGGGGGCAGTAGCCTAGTCCTGATAGGGTAGGGCTTCCCATCTTCAAGACGGCGAGAGCCCGAAGATGTGCTTCACCTCGCCTCCCCCACCTGAGGGGTGGGGTTAGCAGGCTGGCACATCCCCTGTCCTTATTTGGGGGTTCCGGCCAAGCTTCCCGCCAGAGTGGGGGGTTGCAGTGGCCTGGGGAAGCTCACAGAGGCGGCATGCCTTTGAAGCTTCCACCTGCCCATCCTGGGGGAGGAGATTTAGCACCTCGCCCAGGATGTGCATTGTTGCAGGCCCAGGAGAGCAGGGGCTCTCCTACCCAGGGGTCCAGCAACATGTCTGCTGTGTGGCAGCCTCAGAACAGACGTGGATTGTAGGTTAGGTTTTAGGGAGCATCTCTAAGATGCCCTCTGGGGTGCTTGGTACATTAAATACCACACTGGCATCAGTGTGGGCTTAATGTGCTGAGAAGTTTGATACCAAACTTCTCAGTCTTCAGTGTTGCCATTATGGTGCTGTGGCGTTCGTGTTTGACGAGCTCTCAGCACCATGTACTCTTAAATGGCAGCACTGCACTTACAGTGCCCAGGAATGGACCTGGGTACTGTAGGGGCACAGGGCTCCTGCTCCTGTGCCCACACCATTGGCATAGGGCACCCAGCTAGAGGGGTGGCTCATATATGCCATGGCAGTGTAGGTGATGGACATGGCACACAGGGATGTGTGCCATGTCGAGTTTTGTCTTGCACCCAGACACCCAGCTTGTAAGGGCAGTGTGTGTAAGGGTACAGGGCCTCTAAGGGTGGCACAATGAGTGCTGCAGCCCTTAGAGGCCTTCCCTGGTCACAAGGCCCTGGGTACCTAGGATACCATTTACCAGGGGCTGACATGTGGCCAGGGTTTGCCAATTTGGGTTTTGTGAAGGGAAGGAACATAGGCCCTGGGCACCTGATTGGCAGGAGTCCACGGCACAATCAGTCAAAGTACATTCAGCAATTCAGCAAAAAGTGGGGGCATACCATGCAAGAAGATGGCACTTTCTCACACACGCTAAATTAGAACGTTGTAGATGTGATAGATAAATGATGTTTTGTATTGAAGCATCTAGTGGATCGATCTGATTGTTGTTACAATAAACAACAAACCTCTTCCACTTTGCTGTGTAGCATGCTCTTGTGGTAGGGCGTCTAGCCTCTTTGATAACATTCATACAGTCTGGCAGAAGATTACGGTAGCCAAACTCTAGGAATTCAGGTGCCAAATCGCAAGGTTGAGCTGACTGGGATCTGGATGTCTTATCTCTCCATGGTACGGAGTAAGAAACTTGGGGGAGAGGTGTAGTTTTTGATGGGGAACTACTGATAGCTCCAACAGAATTGTGAACCAGGGTTGCCGGGCCTATGTGGGAGCAACTAGGATAAGCGCCAGGGAGTGCTGTTTGAGTTTCCGAACCACTAATGGAATGAGTGGGAGAGGTGGAAAAGCGTAAGTAAATATCCCTGACCAATTCATCCATAGTGCATTGCCTTTGGACAATGACATGCCTGGACGTGAAGTTTGGGCATTTTGCGTTTAGGTGGGTGGCGAACAGATCTATCTCTGGGAAGCCCCACATTTGGCAGAATGGGAGGAGAACTTGAGGGTGAAGTTCCCATTCGTGTATCTGCTGTCGTTGACGACTGAGCAGATCTGCAACTCGGTTGTCTACTCCTGGAAGATGTTCTGAAATGAGATATATTTTTGGAGGTATGGCCCATCTCCAGATGCTCTGTGCTAGCTGTGAGTGCTGTAGAGAGTGAGTCCCTCCTTGCTTTTGTATGTAGTACATCGCTGTCATGTTGTCTGTGCGAACCAGCACAGCTTTGCCTACTAGATGAAGTTGAAAAGCTTATAATGCTAGACAAATTGCTAGCAGTTCGATATGGTTTATGTGGAGTTGTTTTTATTGCATTGTCCACGTGCCCTTAATGGTATGTTTTCCCAGATGTGCTCCCCAACCAGTGAGGGATGCGTCTGCTGTTAGCACAGTCTGTGGAACCGGATCGAGAAATGGCCGCCCTTGTATGTTCCACCACTGCAGAGAGCGATGAGTACGGCCATCTATCAACACCAGATCTGATAACTGACCTTGAGCCTGGTTCAACTGACGTGCTAAGCATTCCTGTAGGGGATGCATTTGAAGTCTTGCATAGGGAACGATTAAAATGCAAGAAGCCATCATTCCGATCAATTGCATGAGCACTCGGACTGGTAATGAGTGTTGAGGCTGAAACTGTGATATTAGAGCTTGCATGTTACGAATCCTGACTGGGTTGGGGTATGCTAGAGCTTTGCAAGTGTCGATTGTGGTTCCTAGACACACTTGTGTGTTGGATGGTTGGAGGTGAGACTTGGTGAGGTTTACAGTGAACCCCAAGCTGTGAAGCAGTTGGACTGTCCTTTAAGTGTGATGCATGCAGCTTTGTTGTGATCTGGCTTATTTCAACCAGTCATCTAGGTAAGGGAAGACATGAACGTGCTGTCTTCTTAGATGAGCCACGAATACAGACAGGCATTGGTGGAAACCCTGGGTGCTGTAGTTACTCTGAATGGGAGAACTTTGAACTGGTAGAGTTGCCCATCTCCCACAAACCTGAGATATTTTCTGTGAGCAGGGTGAATGGGAATAGGGAAATAGACGTCCTTTAAGTCTAATGTGGACAGAAAGTCACCTTGCTGAAGTAGTGGGAGCACCTTTTGGAGCGGGACCATGTGAAAGTGATCTAACCGTATGTACAGATTCAGCTGTCTGAGGCGTAGTATAGGCGTGAGAGAGCCGTCCTTTTTGGGAATTAAGAAAAACATGAAGTATAACCTGGTCCTTTGATATATTAATGGGACTGGCTCTATAGCCTGTTTTTCTAACAGAGATAGAACCTCTTGCTTTAAGAGGGAGAGATGTTCCGGTGACATTGCATGTGCTCTTGGAAGAATATTTGGGGGAGTGCTTGTAAGCTCCAGGCAGTAACCATATTGGATAATTTGTAGCACCCACTTGTTTGAGGTGATTGAACTCCAGACAGGTAGGAATTGGAAAAGACGTCCCCCGACAGGAGTGGAATGATCGGGGGGTAGCGGAGGGAAGTCACTGTTTGTTTGCGGGGGGAAGTGCATGTGGAATTGCCTCTACCTCTTCCCCTACCATTGTTTCCTCTAAACCCTCCTCTAGAATAACCTGTGGACGAGGGGGATTGGTTGTTGCCCTTGTAAGAGGAGGAGGCATTGTCAGGTAACTGTAAAGCCCCCAAGGACTTTGCAACCTCAGTGTCTTTTTCATCTTTTCCAGCAGGGTATCAACAGTTGGGCCGAAAAGATGCTCTTTGGCAAAGGGTTGGTTAAGTATGGAGGTTTGCACCTCTGGCTTAAATCCAGAAATTCTGAGCCAAGCGTGTCTGGTGTTAATTGCACGAGATGATGTGTCTGCTGCATCTAGTGCACATTTAATGGAGGTGTTGGTAATGAGTTTACCTTCCTGAACAATGTCATTAGCCTTAGAATTATATTGGTCAGGCAAGTGTTGCATGAGTTTTTCTAGCTCATCGTAATGAGCCCTGTCATAACGGGCTAGCAGCGCCTGGGCATTGGCAATGCACCAGTTGTTTGCTGCCTGTGAAGCTATTCTTTTGCCTGAGGCATCAATAAGCTTGGACTCCTTGTCAGAATGAGGGGGTCTCTCCTGTGGCTTGAGAGTTAGCCCTCTTGTGTGCATTGGAGACTACAAGAGAGTCTAAGGGCAGCTGACCTTTAATATAAATAGGGTCGGTAGGAGAGGATTTGTATTTTTTATCCACTCTAGGTGTGATTATTCTTGCCCATACAGGATCCTTAAAGACCTCGTCTGTGTGTTTGAACATGCCTTTCAGCATTGGCAAGGTATGAGTAGTTCTTTGTGAGGAAGAAAGCGTCTCAAAGAGGAAATCCTCTTCTAAAGGCTCTTAATGAAGTTCTACCCCATGATAATGAGCAGTCCTGTTAAGGAGCTCGAGATAGCCAATGTTGTCATCAGGTGGGGAAGGTCTGGAGGGATACAATAAGGGTTATTATCTGTATTTGGATCCGTGTGGTAATCTTCACAAGCGTCAGTGTCCTGATCCTCATCCCCATCCCCTTCATCCTGTGGGTCAGGTGCAATAGGCCTTGATTGTGAATTTAATGGTGTAATAATCAAGTTAGGATTAGGAGGAGAAGGAGGTGGAATATAAGGAGTAGAAGGGTTAGTGCCCACATTCTTCTTCTTAAGAGGGATACGATAATTTTCTGGCAAGTCAGCTTTCTGTTTTTTTGGAATGGTTGCCTGAATATGTCCTGTTTTAGAGTTTATATCCAGCTTTTTCTGTTTCAGGTCGAAAGTTGGCTCATTAGATGGAGGCTCTTTGGGGAGAGTGTCTTTCTCTTTCCGTGGAGATTTTGGCACCAAAGGTTTTGGCTCTGAGTGTTTGGGCTTGGAGGGTTTTGGCTCCAAGACTTTCGGCGTCGAAGGTGGAATCTTGGCCCCGAAAACATGTTGACCGATAGATGCTTGGTCTTATGTTTTGTTGCTGAAGGTGTCGGTTCGACATTAGAGCGGGGCTGGCTCAAGCCAGAAGGTTTCTCTTTTTCTTTCGGAGCCGGGCCAGAGGGCGGGGCATCGGAAACGTTTTGTCGGTGCCGACCTGAACCCGAGGGCGAAGGAAAGACTGGAGCCTTTGTCTTATGTGGAATGGGCACAGGGGGATCTGTACTCACGGTATGCTGACCCGCAGTGATGTCTTCCTCTTCTTCCATGTCGGAGTCGGCCTTGGACACGGAGATCTGCTCTTCTTCCTCTGGCTCTTGAGCTGGATGTTGGATACCGGAATCATCTCCGAAGATGGCCGGAATAGAGTTGCTCTGATGTTGCATATCATGGCGCTGATCCCGACAATCACAAAGTGTCCTTATCGATCGAAATGATTGACACGCATTGCAGTCCTGGTCGTGTTCCAGGGACAAGCAGAGGTTGCAAACTTCGTGCAAGTCGGTGTGTTGAAATTTAGCACGACATCCGGGACATAGCTTGAATAGAGTCTGTTCCATCGACTGCTAGCGCGGTTGGCAAGGGTAGGCCCGACGGCCTGCCTCGAGTTTTCCGATGGAAAGTTTTTCGAAGTGAGACTATGCGTATCGAATGAGGAACCGCAATCAATAACGATACTGTCGAGGGTAGTGGATCGCATGTCGAAGGGGTCCGAAAACGGTACCAGAGCGCAGCAATACACATCCGAACCCGATGGCGGAAAAAAAATATCTATGGATGAAGCCGATGCCCATGCGCACTATCACCGAAACGAGGAGTTACCTACCTCGTGACTATAAGACTTCTTCGAACAAAAACAAAGTGCAAACATCCGGACCCAACACCAGATGGCGATCTATGCTAAAGCATATGATCTACAGCTCATACGCCTCGAACATAAGTTTATGAGAAGACTTCTCTCAATGCCCCAGAGTTCCTCTGCTTCTTTCTGTCATGAGGACATCGGTTTGAGATTCTTGAAAGACTATATTGCATTACAGCCAATGTTGCTCTGGGTAAGAACTTGGAACAATCCAGAGGCTGCTCTCTGTAGGACAATACTGGCAGATTGTTTGAAATTTGATAACAGCTTAAACATAACCTGTTTTAAGGTTTATTAAAATGAGCTTTACCAAGCTTGGGGGTCCCAGAATATTATACAAATCCGATACCCTAAGAAATGTCTCATCTGCCACAATTAAATCACTTTTTGATCAAAGCCTTGAGCGGGCAAGCACAATATGTAATTTTACTGGACTCTCAGAATCTTTTTTTCAGCCAAAAAGACAACTCGCCCTCTATCAACAAATAGACCTGAATGAAAGGGAAAAAAAATTGCTGACCAGGCTCCGTTTAAAATCTAAGTGGTACAAAAGGGGGTGGTGATGGACGGAGCATCAGAACCAATCAAACACTCACACCCAGTCAACAGATCTGGGTTTGATCCATCACTGTTCTTTAGCCCACTCTGCCACCCCAGTTCAGACATGGCCATATGCAAATCAGTCTGACCCTGTGCCTCATGGGAACAGTCCAGCCCGAACTGCCAAGCCATGCCTTCCCTGGACCGGAAACAAGCTTCATAGGACCGGTTTCTGGCATTTCAGCCGTCTTCAGCCAGGCTTGCTTGAATTCAGTGGCAAAGTGAGCAAGGGACTCACGTCTGAGCATACCCTGCCAACTTATGGCGAACAAAGCGGTACAAAAGGGGGTGGTGATGGACGGAGCATCAGAACCAATCAAACACTCACACCCAGTCAACAGATCTGGGTTTGATCCATCACCGTTCTTTAGCCCACTCTGCCACCCCAGTTCAGACATGGCCATATGCAAATCAATCTGACCCTGTGCCTCATGGGAACAGTCCAGCCCGAACTGCCAAGCCATGCCTTCCCTGGACCGGAAACAAGCTTCCTAGGACCGGTTTCTGGCATTTCAGCCGTCTTCAGCCAGGCTTGCTTGAATCCAGTGGCAAAGTGAGCAAGGGACTCACATCTGAGCATACCCTGCCAACTTATGGCGAACAAAGCGGTACAAAAGGGGGTGGTGATGGACGGAGCATCAGAACCAAACATTTTTTGGCTGCTTTTCCTATTCAAGGCTCATGGTTCACATCACTCCCCGTTTGCCCCTGAGACAGTTTCTCATGTCAAAGCACTATGCACTTTATCTCGTTTTGTAGCTTTTATACCCCTCAGAGGAGGCAGTTAATTCGGCCATTACTTGCAGCAGAGATTGGATCTCACAAATTGGTAATGGAATATTTACTCTCCCTAGGAACTAGAAAGATTATACATGGTATTTTAAATTATCTTTTTACTTTTTTTAAGATTCGTAGCATATACTAGGCATTTTTTAATCTGTATTTTCTGTTTATGCCTACGTGTTTTTCTTAATGAAAATGTATATATATAATCTTTTATGGCTCTTTTTGAGTCGAATAAAGTATATTGTTCTGTTCTTCTGACAGGTGACATTTCAAGTCAGATGAAAGAACAGAGCGGAGCGGTTTCAGACTGAGGAGCACACTCCCTTCAGTACCAAAAATCCATTTAATTACCAATTAGCCCCCACGGAGGGCTTTCGCTACTTACAGCTTAGCCATGCCATCAACTCGGCTCGACCCAAAGACGCCTCCCTCCCGGCCTCCTCTCCCCTGGAGGATAGGCTCCTGTTGGACCCTATGACCCGGAAGGCCATATCGCTCACGTACAAGAAACTAATAAATAATAGGAGTGACCCGATGGCCAAGCTTAGAGCGGCCTGGGAGGCCGACGTCGGGGCATTGCCGGATGAGGATTGGAGGGAGGCACTGGCCTCCCCTAGAGAAGTGGCTATCCCCTTGCGTCTCCGACTGGTACAACTTAAAGTCCTCCATAGGGTATACTTTGACGCCATATTGTTACATAGACTTGGGAGGCGGCCGGACCAGCAATGTCTCCGGCAGTGTGCACTCACAGGCACATTTTTCCACATAGTATGGGAATGCCCCCGCATACGGGAATACTGGGCCGGCGTCACTAGGCAACTGGCTAGAGTTTGCGACAAGACCATACACCCGTCACCTCGGTTATGTCTGCTGAACATCTGGGGGGCGACGGACCTCACACCAGTCGAGCAGGAATGGGCTACAGGGGGATGGGGGGTAGCCAAACGAAACATCGCGCAGCGTTGGGGGGTCAGTACCGCCCCGGGGTTGGCGGACTGGCCCAAAGACATGGACTATGCCATGCTAGCGGAGAAAACGGTGTTCACAGGGAGGGGGTGCCCGCGAAAATGGGATACGAAATGGGGCAAGTGGAACAGGTATAGGGGTAATATATGCGTCTCCCCGACAGTTGAACTTCGAAATGAGCGAAAGCGGATACAGGGGGGGGGATACGCGAGATCGGCAGGACCCTGATTAGGAAACCCCAAGAGGAGACTGGAAGGGGGGGTACCGGGATGGGGGATAGTATGGTGGCGACGAAAGGTGGGGGAGGGTCACTGGATAGGGTACAGCAGAGAATAGCTTGGCTGCTGAGTGTAGGGGGTTGTGGACTGGTGGTAACGACTGATGTACGCAATTCTGCAATGTCATTGTCATGGTTATTTTCGCTGTCTTGGTTATTAATAAAAAGTGTTTTTTTTTAAAAAAAAAAATCCATTTAATTACGAATTCTGCATTAGTGATGAAATTATAACCTTTCATATTGGTACTGATAGGGACGGGAGGAATCTTAACATGAACACTTTGATACCCCACCACCCTCAACCATACCCTTGCATTCCATTCTTACACTCCTGACTAAGCTCTACCACAGGGTTTCATCACCCTGTGTTCTATCACACTCCTAAGGGACTGCGGATAACATCCCTTCTGCTACTTTCCTAGGGGTGCACCTCTTGTCAATGTCTCCGGCGTACTGCAAGATCTAGTTTATGAACTATGAAAGTTACAAGTCTTCCCCAGCCTAACAGTTCAAGTCTCAGCACATGAGCGTATATTCTATAGCATTCCGATGAACAATCTTCACAACGCCAAGAGTTAACATCTATGGTAACTCCTTTCATTCTGAGAGCACTACTATAAAAAAGGCAATGTTACCTTTTTAAGCAGGTTTTGTTTATGAACTTGTCAGACCATATAATGGTTTCCTGTTTCTCAATCCTGGTGTCCAACATATCTGAATACAAAGAATCTGTGAGTGACCTCCAGTCTTGGTTGTGCAAAATGAGGCAGAACCTAATCTGGTTCACGTCTTTAACAACTTTTGCTGAACAGATGTTACTTGGAAAAACACAAGGGTTTGTCTCCTACTGAAATGAGTTGGAGTGGTTGTCTCCTTATTCCAGCAAAAAAAAGAAACAATTGTGTAGGTCATCTAACACACCTTCTAAAATAAGGTAACCCATTGCAAAAGTAGCTTCTGAAAGACTTCCATTATATTTGTAAAATAGAAATGTTGATCTTTCAACAAACAGCCATTTGTTCAAAGAATGTTCACAAAGTGCATGCTTTAATTTACAAAACAAAGCCGTCAACGTTATTTCCCGTATAAACTCAAAACATTTTCTTAGTTGTATCTACCTCTAGCACACTCATACCGTTTGGGCTGATTATAGGGGTATGGACCTCGATTTGGGATGACATGTGGTTCTACAACGAGGGTGCCAACTTCATCACTGCTTCCTTCTTCTTCTTCTTCTTCCTTCCGTTTCTTCCCTTTCCCAGTTCTGACTGGGAAAGTTATCCTAGAGAACAAAATAAACAGGTAGATTCAATTTGTAATTTTCCCTCAAGATATTGCTCCGAAGGTGTGAATAATCTGCAAAATATATCTAACCATATTCAAATGCACAGCTTGCTGTTAAATATTCATTTGATTATTGAGTCACTTTTACCTAGCACCCATTCGACTTTGAAAAACTTCGAGCATTACTCCAGGAAAGCAAGACTGCGTGCTACCAAAGACAACAGTGCAACCACAATGCTTTGGTACTCAAACACAGGAAAACAAGCCCTCGACAGTATTGCAGTAAGTAAAGTGGGTGGGAACTTTAAACAAGTAAGGATCGTCCACTTGAGAATTGGTACAGCAATGTTAGGTCAATGTTTTGTTAAAGGTATTTAGTGAGTTTTCAGTTTTCACCAAAGTTTTATAGCACTGAGAGAAGACCAATGGACACCCACATCAACTGATAGAGGGAATAGTTGGTGTCCAATCTTATTCTAAGGATTTCAGGAATGTTAGTAGATATGCACTCTGAGCAAAGATGCATATGAAGAGTATTCAAACAATTAAATGCTGCAGTTGAAAAAAGACATGCCATCCATTCTTCCAGTCCCGGTAACTGGTATAAATGATCTTATTTCTAAGATATTGCAGGAAAGTGCAAAGTAAATTTAAATTTTGAAAGCAGGAAGGCTGAGGACCACTGGTGAATGACTCTGTGCGTAATTGTTACAAAATATAAATTTGTACTTGTTATTTTAACTCATCGTCAGCTAAAGTGAGAAACCGGATTATGTTTTTAAACCGAAAAGCAACCTTGCCCTCATGTTCTGGACTAACTGAAAGTAAGCGAGGACTCTTTCTATACCCCAAGGTAATGTTGTTTTCATTGTAATGCAGAGAAAGTTTGGGCAGTGATTACAGAAATATGTAATTAAAGCATAAATTCTTAAGAATACCTTCAGATGGAAGAAAATAGTAGTAGAAAACACAGTTGAATAACTTTAAGAGACTGCTTCTGGTTCCAAACTCATCCAGATGGGCTATGTTGCTTGCCCATACTTGCTGACCAAGAAACAGAAGACCTCAGTAGAAAGTTGCTGTATGTCGCAGCACCTCATTCTTAGAAGAACCAAGAGGAACTCAGAGAACATCCACCATTTTACTGCTGCCAAACAGGTGGTGAGGTGTGATGAATGCAGTAGGAATACATCAGGTTCTTCCACTAGACCCACTTACCTGCTGCTTAGATGCCCAAATAGAGTGGAGACTAAGTGCTTGTGTTCTCAGTTTGTCTGGTTACTGGAGAAAAGGCAAGAGGAATCAAGTGGCAACATACTCACAGTAGTCCACATGGAAATCAACATTTTAAGCAAATGCCCTAAACAGGGCTACCTCATAAATTAATTGCAGCTCTCAGCAACATAGGAAATGCTGCTATTACAGAGGCAAAGTCAGAGAATACAGTTTACTTTAGCCAGTCCCTGCTGCGTAGTGGTCCACAACCTCACCTGCTCGACTGAAATGCAGACACTATTATGCTCCCCGACTTTGCATACCTAGACAAGCTGCATGTCGATTTGGCCTCTTGAAGTGGCCCATTCTTGAGTGGACCTCATTGAGGATATGGTAATTGTCATCCTCTTGGTTCAGGCTGCCCTTTCCTTGAGCTCCTGGCTGGCCCCCTTACTTTTATTTTACTACTGGTTTGTCTCCGGCTTCCTTTCACTTATGGCAAAGGACTCGTTGAATGTATGTGAATGCAGGTTTCATATATTCACAAATATTTATCAAATTAGCACAATTATTGGTGTGCATCTGCCAAAGGAAAAAGAGCACCTTATTAGAACGACATTCTCTGTATCTCATTTCTGATAATCAGCAGTTGAATAGCATTACTCGTAAAGATCATGCCATTGAAAACACTGTCTGAAACCCATCTTTCAGGCATCAGATAACATGCTCCCAAATGCTGAGTGTAGGAAGCTGGCTTTCTATATAGTGTACCGAAATGAGGTAGACTATGTAGAAAGTCCAGATGACCCTTACTGGTTTAAAGGGCATAAATTAGTAATCGTAAATTCTCTATTCTGTGACAGTGTCAGTGAGCAGTTTAAACTTATCTGAGGGTAGCATTAAGCAGTTGTGGTACGCACAGAGTCAATAAATGAGCCACACACTCAAGAAGAAACTCGAGACCGATTGAGAAAAATAAAATGTTTATAAAATTTTAGATACCATGATTATCGGAATCCGGTAAGTACTTTAGACATTATCAAATTACACAGTAAAAACGGCAGAAAATGGCAGCTGTTAGATTAGAGGCATGAGCCTCAAATGAGGTACTGTTATCCTATTGGAGAAACATACACTGCATAAGAACACTTACAGACGACTTACAGGACTGTTCCTCTGGACTTAAGGTAAGTAAGGGCCAAGGTCCAAGAAAGCACCAAGAGTTCAAATTTACCTGCCCGGGGGTTTCCAGGTGCAGAGGTGTTTTATGCGGCGTTAGCCTTGAACGCTTCCTGTTAAAGTCAATGGGAAAAATACCTGTAAGTAGGTTGCAAGAGGGCCCAGTCCGGCAGCACCCAAGGGGGAGAAGGGGCCCGGCTCTTGATGGTCTCAGGACCACAAAGACACCGTTGGTTTATGTGAGCCCAGGCTGGGGAGCTCGGGTGCAGAGGTGTTTTGACTGGCGGATGGATAAGTTAAGAGGCTCTCAGTTCTTGGGGGAACCTTCAGAAGAAGAAAACAAAACACAGCAGGGCCACTCTTGGAGTTGAGCTGGCCTCTCTGAGTCCCTCGACGTGCAGGTGAGTTTTGGAGGGGGTGGTGTTCTCACTGAACACAAACAAACCCTAGCGTTTGCAACTGGCTCTGGTACCTCGGGTATTGGTGCAGTGCAGCTCCTGGGGGTCTGCTATCTCCGAACGTGCTAAGGAGACAGATATGACCTCCTAGAACACAAGAGACCTCTTGCTGGGGCGCTGCTCCCTCAGTGGGCCCGGGGGTAGACAGACCGGTGTACTGGGCAGCTACAGTCGGTGCCTGCTGGTACAGGGGAGTGGCTAAATGTAGGTGCGTTAAGGGGAGTGAAGGGTAGTAACCAATGCGATACTAACCCTTGGGGTCATTACACCCTATAGGACCCTAAAGGACCACTTCCTGTGGGAAGTGGGCATCACCATGTACCAGAGTTCCTAATTCCACAAAAATCAAGATGGTGGAACCCTTCTTTCCTAGAGCACATCAGGTAGCCCATCTTAGGGGTGATTAGCCTGGTGGCGCAACACGCCTACTTCATAGCTAATTTCCCACCTCTCC
The DNA here is from genome assembly GCF_964204655.1 of Triturus cristatus. Lineage (NCBI taxonomy): Eukaryota > Metazoa > Chordata > Amphibia > Caudata > Salamandridae > Triturus > Triturus cristatus. Next base: position 1,191,459,635 of record NC_140592.1, read on the forward strand.
TGGTGCCAAATGAGCCTCAAGGCAGGGGGTGGCATCTCATAGGTCTGGGCAAGCCGGTGTTGCATATCAAAGGTGTACAAAAGGGGGTGCCCCTGCCCTTGATATACTAAATCACTAGCCATCTTGTTGGGGGAGGTGTGAACACCATCCTCAGGAGCAGGCATTGTTTCTGCCTCAGAGATCGTGGGCTTTCACCTGCAGGGGATCAGAAACCTGTCTATGGTGGCAGGTTGGACAATACCAGTCAGCCCGCACACTAGATACTGGTAGGTTTTCAAGAGGACACCTCAAACTTGCCCCTGGGTGCATGTCATTATCAATCTAGTACAGGCAACAGTACAGATTTATTAAGTCAAGCTGATTGATACCAACCACCATAAGTTTCAGTAATGCCATCATGTAGCTGGGGAACTCGTAATGACCAGTGTCCAGTAGATATACTTAAGATAGCTTCCTGTTCACTTGTACCATCTAGTAATTGAGCTAGACAGCATAGGGTTATAGCGGCGAAAGCCGATATGCCCTCCCAAGTAATATAATGCACCCTGCCTTAGCACTACAAGGCCTGCTTTAGGGGCGACTTACATATATTGCATGCAGTGATTTTGGCATGGCACGCAGTGAGTGTGCTATGTCGTGTTTTCACTCCTGGTTTGGACCATGACACACAGCTTGCAGTGATAGGCTGCATCCAATTTGGATGGGGGTAACTTTGGGTGGCATAATTCTTGCTGCAGCCCCTAGGGACCATCTTTAGTACCCATGTCCTAGGTACCAGGGGTACCACTTACTAGGGACTTACAGGGGTGCTAAAGTGTTTGTCAGTTGTGTTACAATTAAACCATTTTATCTTGTTTTTAGGAAAATAGCACTGGCACTGGGACCTGGTTAGCAGGGACCCAGTGTACATCAGTTGAAAAAACATCAGTACCAGTGGCAAAATGTGGTGGTGACCACGGCAAAAAGGGTCACTTTCCCACACTGAGTTCCTTTAGAAGCTTATGGACCTACAAGGAGACTTGCAAAGTACATTTAACATGTACCAGAGTATCAAATTTTTTATTATACATTGTCACATCCTCATCCTTCCCACAAACCACTTAATTCCTTGGTGTCTTGCTTCTCTATATGAAGGAGATAGTACATTTGCAATCAAAGAATAAAACTAGAATTAGAACAAAATTGTATTGGCACCTCTGCTAAACTGCCTGTATTAGCAGAATTAAGCTCTACGTTATTATAACAAGCATTTGCAATGCAATTGTGTGAGAAAGTGCCCTCTTTCTTGCATGGTATGCCCCCACTTTTTGCTGAACTGCTGATGTGCTTTGACCGAGTGTGCCCTGGGCTCCTACCAATCAGGTACCCAGGGCCTGTGTTCCTTCCCTAAACCTGCGATGAAGCCTAAACCCAATTGGCATCTCTCGCCACGTGTCAGCCCCTGGTAAATGGTACCATAGGTACCCAGGGCACTGTGACCAGAAAAGGCCCCTAAGGGCTGCAACACTTATTGTGCCACCCTTAGAGGCCCTGTACCCTGACACACACACACTGCCTTTGCAGGCTGAGTGTCTGGGTGCAGAACAAAACAAAGAATCGACATGTCATGCCCACAAACTACTGCCCTGGCATACATCAGTCACCCCTCTAGCTGGGTGCCCTATGCCAGTGGTGAGGGTACAGGTGCATGAGCCCTGAACCCCTACAGTACCCAGGTCCATTCCTGGGCCCTGTAAGTGCAGTGCTGCCATTAAGAGTATATGGTGCTGGAAGGTTGTCATTACGAACTCCACAGCACCATAATGACTACACTGAAGACTGGGAAGTTTGGTATCAAACTTCTCAGCACTTTAAACCAGTGTGAGATTTAATGTAAAATGCACCACAGAGGGCATCTTAGAGATGACCCCTGAAACATGACCAACTACCAGTGACCTGACTGAGTGGCTGCGCAGTCTGACACCACCAGTCATGTTTCTAGACCCCTGGGTCGAGAGCCTGCTGCTCTCGGGAGCCTGAAACAATGCATATCCTGGGATGAGGTCCCAAGCCTCCTACCCCAGGATGGGCAGGGTTTACGCAGGAGAAGCTTCAAAGGCATGCCGCCTTGGTAAGCCTCTTCAGACCATTTGCTGCTTTCAGCAACTGGTCCCCACTGGTTCTACCCCCCCCCCCCCACTTTGGACGGGAGAACCGGTGGGAAAAACAAGTGAGGAAGAGAGGTGTGCCCACCTCTGCCAACTCCACCCTTAAGGTGGGGGAGGCGAGGTGAAGCACAACCTCGAGTCCCCAACATCTTGAGGATGGGGGGACCCAGCCAACCATGGGACAGGCTTCTGCCCCCCTCCCACTGGAGAGTGGCAGAATAGGGGGGTGTACCCACCCCAGAGAAGGGACTCATTGGTCCCTGCCTTTACCTACCTGTAACGCCCCTAAATTTAGTATTTAGGGGCACCGTGAACCTTCCTTCCTCAGATCCAGCAACCACAAGAAAGGAAAAAGAAGACGGACGAGAAGCCGTGCAGAGCTAACAAGAGGACGAGGCCCACTGACTTGGCCCCAGCCCTACAGGCCTTTCTCCCCTCGAACTTGCTCCTGCAAAACCCCGGTGTGTCCAGCAGCCAGCAACCTCAAAAACCCCGGAGGACCTGCCTGCATTCACTTTCCAAGCTGTTTCTCCCGTGAACACCGGACGTGTTTGGACTGCAGCTTCTGGTGCCAGCCAGAAACCGCGAATCCAGCCCATTCTGCATCCGCCGAGCCCGGCCCGAGCTTGAGTGGAAAAACACCACGAGGAGGTCCCCCCGGCGTTCCTGACCCGAGATCCTGTGACCCCTGACCTGCCTCAAGCCTCCAGACGACACCTGCAGCCTCAATCCAGAGGACCCCCCCCCTACCGCGACCAGAGAGGGTAAGAAAATCCGACGTCCCAAGGCACCCCTGCACCTGACACCCCACGGCCTTGTGTGCCCAACCCAGCAGTGCCTAACCAACCCTCTACATCCCAACTTACCCCTCGAAGTGGTGGTCACTCCTGGAAGATCCTCGTCCCCGAGCCAGCAGTGTTTCTTTGTCCCGGAGAATCTCCATTGAAATCAACAGGGCACCCGACCTCAAAACAACACCCTGCACCCGGCCGCCCTAGTGCCGCTGAGGATGCCCCTTTGGTGCTAACCTGGTCCCCAACTTGCCCTGAGCTTAACTCTAGGAGCTTTGCTCCCACAAACCCGTGGCCTGCTAGCCAGCAGCCACCAACCGGAGTCCCCCTATCCTCCATAGGATAACATTGGGCCAAAACACTCTGCACCCGGCCGTCCTAGTGCCACTGAGGGTGCAACAACAGTGCATCACTGACCCTGGGAGACCCCTGAGTCTTACCCCAGAACCCTAACTCAAAAGACAGATTACCTACCTGGAAACCGATAACCTCTTTTCCCTCATAGAATAACATTGACACTTTTCCTCCCAAAAAGTTTTTAAGTGTCGACTTTTGAAAATTACAAATATTCCTTAAATATCAGCCGAATAACCAAAACACATTCTTTAAAATGTTTTCAGGAAATGTCCCAATGCTGAATCTAGGTATCCAGCACTGAGTAAGAAAAAGTATCGTTAAAATAACTTACCTGCTAAATGAATTTCCTCCCATAGGATAACATTGGTGATTCTATGTGAAAAAGTGGCAACTTTTGAAATGCAATAATATTCTTTAAAAATCGTACTTCTAACTAAAACGCATTTGCTCACCTGTTTTCAGGAAATGTCCCAGGGATGAATCTAGGATCCAGTCCTGTGTTAGTAAAAGTAATCTGAAAAGTAATTAACTGCATTTTACTTAAAACGCCCATTCATTTGAATGTACTATACCTTCAATGTGTTGCAAACTGCTTACTTAAAACTGTAACCAAAACCAGTACAAGTTACACTGCAATTTTGAACTGTGTTCATACAAGTAATTTACTACTGAAAAGTATTTTTTAGGCTTACCTGTACCAGGCTTGCTTGGTTCTAGAAATAAAACAGTATATTTTTTCATACAAAACCATTGGCCTTGAGTTCGGTTCTTGAGTGTGTGAATTCATTTGCTGACTGAGTATGTACATCAAATGCTTAACACTGTCCTCTGATACTGCCTTACTGCTCGACCAAGCTACCACTTTAGAGAGTAAGGTTCTATCTAACTTTAACCTCTGTACCTCACTTTGGTGCAGTATATATAGAGCCAGTTTCTTACATTGGTGGCAGCGGTGGGAAACAAACTTGAATTTGTTGGACTACTTGGTTACCATCTGATCACACGACAGAACTCTTAAATTGGCTTTAGAATTCTGATTTTTCAAATTGGTATTTTTTACCAAACTACTAAAAATCTTGTTAGGGCCTTGCTTAAATCCATTTAGAATTTTAGAAAATACAAAGTCACTATAGTTAAGGGTAGAGGGGCTAGAACCTTTTGTTAGAATGTCTCAAAAACAGAACCCAGCTATTAGTGAAGATAACCAAGATGACATACAGGACAGGGTGGAGGAGCTCGACCTCACCCCTTATCTTCACTTGTCTTTCAAGGAGATAAGGTCCTTATGTAGAATAAAAAATATACCAATGGGCCAGCATCCAACTAAACAAGGGATCCAGGAGCTCCTGGCTGAGTATGCACAGGCCCAACTATCTGAAAATGGTGATGACCAGTCAGATGAGAAAAGGGATGAAGAGGACAGGGCTGATAACCCACCCCCAATAATCCCTAGGGAAGAAAGGTTCTGCAAACCCTTAACTCCAAGAATCAACCCCTGGGGACCTAGAAGCCACACAGGTGGTACAGGCTCCAGTGAGGGCATTGAGGACAGCCTCAATGAGGAGGACAGCCTTTTAGCAAGGCTGGCCAAAAGATTGGATCTAGAGTCCAGACTCCTGGCTCTTGAAAAAGAAAGAATGGGTTTAACACCCATCAATGGTGGCAACAATACAAATAACAAGGATTAAGAGCAATCTTATGATCCTAAAATCCCCAAAGGGATTGTCCCTAAATTTGAGGAGAGTGATGACATCACCAAATAGTTCACAGCCTTTGAGAGGGCTTGTGACATGAGAAAGGTGAAGAAACCTCTCTGGGAGACCCTCCCTGGGCCAGATTCAGGGTCCTATGATCTCATGAAGAAGACTCTGATTGAGGGATTTGGACTCCCCACTGAGGAGTACAGAATTAGATTCAGGGGGGCTCACAAAACCCAAAACCAAAAGCAGTCCTGGATTGATTTTGTAGACTTCTCAGTAAAGACACTGGATGGTTGGTTAACTGGACACAATGTGCATGACTTTACTGGACTTTACAATTTGTTTATGAAGGAACATATATTAAGTAATTGCACAAATGAAAAGTTACATCAGAATTTGGTACACCTAGACCTTCTCCCCAAGAATTGGGAAAAAAGGCAGACCACTGGGTCAAGACTAGGGTGACAAGGACAACCACTGGGGTTGACCAGAAGAAAGTGGTTACAAAACCTCCCCAGGGGAAAGGTGGTGAGAATCCCCAAGATAAAAAGTCTTCCAAAGGGCCCCAAAAACCTGCACAGGGGGGTGGGTCCCAAGCTACTCCCTATACTCCCCGCCCTATAGGGGGAAGAACTTTGAGCCTTCAAAGGCCTGGTGTAACAACTGTAAGAAGTCAGGACACCTAACTGTAGACAAGTCTTGCCCTCACAACAAGGCCCCTAGCTCATCAAGTACAGCTACTTCTGGGGTAGCAAGTATACAGATTGGATCAACAGTGTGCCCAGAGCAAATCAGGGTGCACACTGAACCAGTTCTAGTTTCAGAGGGGGAAGTTGAGTTTGCCACTGTAGCTGTGTGGCCATCCAACTTAAAGAAATACTTACAGTACCCTTGGATCAATGGAACTAGGATAGAAGCTCCAAGGGATACAGGTGCCAGTGTCACTATGGTGAGAGAGACACTGGTTTCCCCTGAGCAATATTTGATTGGGCGTACTTACCCAGTCACCAATGCTGACATTGTTACAATTAATCATGCAATGGCTATGGTGACATTAGACTGGGGGGTTACTGGCCTGAAACAGCTAGAGGTCTCTCCAAAGCTACCAGCTGCATGTCTACTTGGTTGAACTAAAAACCCATGCAGCAATGCCGGATATCCCTGAATTGGTGTGTGTAAAAACAAGAGCACAGAGCAAAAAGCAGGGTGAACAAGTAGTGTTGGAGCCTGAAAGTAGGGTCCAACCTACCAAGAGAAATGGTAAGAAGACTGGGGAACCAGCTTCTGTACAGCAAACAGATCAGGACCCCTCTCGTGAGGAAGAGGACTTGACACCCCAGAGGGAACTGAGCCTATGGAGCTTGACCCTTACCAGGTTGAACTCTCGCAAATGCGAGATATTGAGCTAATGGCATTGTAAATGACAATGTCTTTTATTTATGTTTAAAAAAACCTGCAGTAATAAAAGGCATGGTCATTTACAATACCAATAGGTTAAAGTTTCGAAAATGCGAGACCTATTGCATTGCAAATGCTGGTTTACCAAAAACCTCGAGGTCGGCATTAACCCTTCAGATACACTTGCGTTTTGTACCAAAAAGTGGGGAGAAGGCATGTTGTGCTGATCGATTCTGCCCATTTGAAGCACTGACTGTGTATTATCTATAATAGATGAAGAAGGCCAGCCCTCTGTGTTTGGTTTGATTACCTACGTAAACTACAGAGTATTGTGGGCAACACCCTACTGGTGCACAGTTGCTTGACTCCCTGGCAGGACAATGGTGTGGTGCAGCTTTGGCAGTTTTAATTTTTGGCCCTCAAATGCGCCCTCACCTTTGGTACTCAAATGCACCCTCAGCTTTGGCACTGTAATGCGCCCTCAGCATTTAAATGCACCCTCAGCATTCCCACTCGAATGCGCCCTCACCTTTGCCATCCGAAAATACCCTCTGCATTTAAATGCACCCTCAACCTCCGCTTTGGCACTAGTCTGCACCCCCAACCTCACTTTCGGCACTCGAATGCACCCCCAACCTCAGCTTTGGCACTTGAATGCACACCCAACCTCCGTTTTGGAACGTATATGTACCTTCAAGTTCCATTATACCCAGTGCTTCAAATGCGCAGGCACTGTCCGGTGCTGTGTACCTGCACTTTTTCAATTTGAAAGGGAGAGTACCTGCACTTCAGCACTGCTGCAATACATTTAATGGAAAGTACCGGCACTTCTTAGGAGCAAGCAGGCACTCTAAAGAGTGAATACCTGCAATTCTCCTGTTCCATCTAAAGCACTGACTGACCACAGTGTTACAATTTGAATCTCACCTATAACATACAATGGGACCACGCTGACGCAATACGAACCACGCTCAGGCACGCTCCACAGGTTAGAGCGTATGGGGTCCAAGGATGGTGGGAGTGACCTCCCTGCGTGACGACCATCGCCCCCACCCCTGGCGTGCGTTATCCCTGCAGTCACTGTTAAAACACACATGTGCAGCACACGGCTCCCCAAAACGCAGCATTACTCCACAAAGCTCACTTCCCCACAGTAACCTACCTTTATGTTTGGCTAACGCGTGGTTGTGTAATCGTGTCCCACTAGCTGCTAGTGACTAGCACACGCAGGCTGAGCTGAAGTACGATAAAAAGTACACATTTACACTCCCCTACGGCAGACAGCCAAGCAAGGGCAGGAGACAAGCAAGGAGAAGTAAGGAGCAAGAGAGAAGCAAGGACAGGAGAGAAGCAAGGAGAAAAGAGAAGCAAGGAGCAAAAGAGAAGCAAGGAGAAGAGAGAAGCAAGGAGAAGAGAGAAGCAAGGACAAGAGAGAAGCAAGGACAAGAGAAGCAAGGATAAGAGAGAAGCAAGGACAAGAGAGAAGCAAGGACAAGAGAGTAGCAAAGAGAAGAGAAAAGCAAAGAGAAGAGAAAAGCAAAGAGAAGAGAGGGCGAGAGAAGAGCTGAAACTTGGAGATGCGAAAAGAAAGGCAGAGAGGAACTGGATTAGAGGGGACGACGAACAGACAGTGAAAGACAGGGAGACAAAACGACAGAAAAAAGGGATACATGTGAGGAGTGATAAGGGAAAATAGGGTAGAAAGGGAGACGTGTGACAATAGCGAAGACGTGAAATGAGAGCGAACAGGTGTGTGAACAGGAAGATGACCAGGGGGTGAAAAACACAGGGAAGACAGAACACGAGGCGCACAGAAAGGGAAACGGAGAAGTGAGATGAATGAAGTGTGTGAGAACAAGATATAGAAAGTGGAAAAAGACGATCAGGGAAGACAACGTTACCCCAGCCCAGGTGTGCAATGTTCAGCCAATCCTGGCTTTGCATTCTGGGGCCTGTAGTTTCAGAAGCTGTTATGGTTAAATAGGGTTTGCGTAGCGCGTCATCGCGGCGCTTTTTGATACTCCGGGCGGTGGCTGTCCAGAATTAGCTGCAGGACTGGAAGCAGCCGGGATCTGTTTAACAAAGCGCATGCGCCATTCACTGTGAACACGCGTGAAATCCTGGTGCCTCAGTCTTGCAGGGGTGGTGGAGGGGACATGCCGAGAGTCACACTGCAGACAGATGCGACCTACGCACCTAACTCGATGCAGTGCCATAATTAAAGGCATTCCCATGTCCTGAAAAGTTAGGTAAAGGTCTCTACGATTCGGCAAGATGTCTCTGCGAGGTGAGCACCTGCTGACACTAGGAGCGACTTGCAGGTCAGAAGAAGTTAGCATCTGGCAGGGTCAACGCACCCCCCCTCCAAACAGAGAAGGATTAAAATGGGTAGCAGTAATGGTTGTTTATTTAAATCAATGACACCTAGGGAAGCAGAGTTGTTAAGCGGGGGGGGCCATGCAGAGCACCAACATTGTGCATGAACTGCTGACCCCCCCCTTCCCCGGCCAATACGCACATACTGCAAGGAAACGATGCAGCCTCCCTCTGAACGTGGCCGCGGCCCCACACTTCCGTGTGCCACAGACATTCTTAGGCCTTGAGTTGAAAGGAGCCCACCCCCCCCCCCCTTGAGAGTGGGGGCCCGGCCGCCATGCGCCGCAGGGTCTCGCTTTAACCCCTGCTCAGAGGTGAAGTTTCCATTTCACATTGAGCCACTGACAGGTAATTCTGAAGACAACGTTCACCAGGAGGGATGTTTCTAAATCACTGCTAAAATCAATTCCAATCAGCTCCGCGGCGTGTAATTAAAATCAACAAAGGCAGGAAGACTGATATCGGAGAAAGCGGCACTCAATCGCACACTACAACAAGCATTGACAAAGCAAAAGGGGTGGCGTGTATCGTGCACACACACTGAAAGAAGCACGTGCGGTCGGACCAGTGACGTCCAGGTTCACAAAGCAAAACCGAAACAGGTACGTGTGCACACAGACATGCAAACATACGTGCATCAGCGCACACAGAGCAAGCACCACAATGTTGTGTGCACCAGGACGGCACGTGCTAAGCTGAGCCCTAGTAAATAGTTGTGCTGAAACGCCGCTAGCCAAAGATACGCCTGCAAAACTCGGGAAAGTGAAAGTGCGCCACACAAAAGAAAGTGAAAGCGCACCATGCGCGGGTTGTGCTGAAACGCAGCGAGCAAAAGAGACGCCATAAGCGTGCACATCTCGGGCAGGCACGGCGAGCAGGAAACGGGGAGGGAACAGAACATGCCTTCCTTCCAATGAAAAGCAGGCATGTTTGACCCGTGCCAATCAGAAGCATGGATGAAGCTTCCACCCCCATTCCGAAGCAAAATCGGCGACAGTAGATCTTGCAAGCGAGCAGCGCATGCGCTGCGTCACTAGGCGAGACCTAAAAAGGAATTTGAAGATCAAGTTTGCATTTTAAGTTGTGAATTTAATAGCATACACTTCAAGAGGAACCAGTATTTTTGTTACATTTTACAGAAAGCCTATGTGTATAAAAAGGCTGTAAATCAAACAAGTCATTATCACAGCAAAGTGAAACAAACAAACGATCAAGTGAATTGTGTTTAGCATTATGCCTTTATGAAACGCGAAGATATCCAAACAGCATGTACCTCCTAAAAAAAAATGCAATATATCATCAATCAATACTTGCTCTCATATATAAGCCACATATCATGTCACGTCTGCAGTCTAACAAAGGAACTACTGCCAAAACCTAAAGCTATCAGAAAAGGAATCAAGTAACCATCGATAGCCTTGAAGTACAGTCCATCTACAAAAAGGCTAAACCACAAAACACTGAAAAATACATCAAAGTCAATGTATAAGTAAGGCTGAACCCCCTCCACTAATATTTTGTAATACTACTACTATTACTTAAGGAACGGATTACATGAAGTCAACAGAATAGCGAACGCTTTAAGCAACCTAAAAAGACAACACAAGAAATTATCTAATGCAGTAAATGTAACTAACAGGGAAATTACATTTCGAGAACTGCACCATACAAAGGAAAAATTGCAATGTCTAGTGCTGCACAGCAAATAATACAAAAATAACTAGCTTGTATAGAGATACGTTATTGATAAGTACCAATCGGGGGCAGATGTCAAGACAGTGACTACAACATAAACTTCAGCACTCAATGCAAACTCCACGGTAGTGTAAGAAAAAGACAACGCAGGGAAATATGAAGTCAAGCGTGAAACATTCATCCTGCAACAATATGGGACCGACATGTGACACATCCATCATTAGGAGAAGAGGGCTGCCATCAAGGTCTTATGCTGCAGAACAAGTTACTTACCTTCGGTAACGATGTATCTGTAAGAAACATTAGTTAGTTAGATTCCTCACCTTAGAATATCCCCAGGCGTCAGACTGGATCCGGAAGATTTTTCGTCAGCAATACCCCTTGCGCGTCGCTAGGCGTCGTCTGCGGCTCCGCGTCCGTCGTCGGCGTCGTGCGCCGGGATGACGTCGTCGGAGTACTTAGACGCCGCCCTCGCGCGCTGACGTCAGTTCTTGTACATAGCCTTCCGCGCCAGGAACGCAGAGCCATGCAAAGACCGACACTGGTGCCAAAAATAAAATCTAGGGGCCTGAAAGGACAACCTTAACCCTAGATGTCAGTTCGCAGAACGGGGAGGATGGGAGGGTCGGTGAGGAATCTAACTAACTAATGTTTCTTACAGATACATCGTTACCGAAGGTAAGTAACTTGTTCATCTGAAAGAAACACGTTAGTTAGATTCCTCACCTTAGAATAGATACCCAAGCAATACCATCCCCGGTGGTGGGTCTGCGAACCAAGATCACACCAGAAAGTCCTGGAGGACAGAACGGCCAAAGAAGCCATCCCTCCGGACTTGGCTGTCAAGGCAATAATGCCTGGCAAACGTGTGTAGCGAAGCCCACGTCGCCGCCTGACAGATGTCCTGCAAAGGGACTCCCCGTCCCAAGGCAGTAGTAGCCGCTGTGGCCCGAGTAGAATGGGCGCGCAGCCCAACAGGAGGGTCCTTTTTAGCCAAGGAATAGCAGATTTTGATACACAAAACGACCCACCGAGAGATGGTTCGTTTGTGCACAGCTTTTCCCTTTTTAGCGCCCACGTACCCAACAAAAAGCTGGTCGTCCACCCGGAACTGTTTTGTGCGGTCCAGATAGAAGGAGAGCGCACGTTTTGGGTCCAGACGGTGGAGCCTCTCTTCCTCTTTGGAAGGATGCGGAGGCGGAAAGAAGGTGGGCAAGGTGACAGACTGCCCAAGGTGAAATGGAGTCACCACTTTAGGAAGAAAGGAGGGACGAGGCCGAAGGACAACCTTGTCCGGATGAACAGATAGAAAAGGAGGCTTTGAAGATAAAGCCTGGAGCTCACTCACCCGTCTAGCCGAGGTGATGGCTACCAGAAAAGCAGTCTTTAGAGTTAGAAGACGAAGAGGGCAATTGTGAAGAGGCTCGAAGGGAGCGCACATCAGGAATGTCAAAACCAGATTCAAGTCCCACTGAGGCATTACAAAAGGGACAGGAGGGAACGTGTGAGTAATGCCTTTGAGAAAGCGTGTAACCACAGGGGACTTGAAAAGAGAAGGCTGATCAGGAAGCCGCAAGAAGGCGGAGATGGCAGCAAGATAACCTTTCAGGGTGCCCAGGGCAGAGCCCTGCCGGGCAAGAGAAAGAAGGAAGAGGAGAACCTCAGAAAGAGGGGCGGAAAGGGGATCCACAGCCTTTGCTGTGCACCATGCCACAAATTTGTTCCACCGGCAGGCGTATACCGACTTTGTGGAGGGACGCCTGGCTGCCAGAATGATATCACAGACTTCAGGAGGCAAGTCAAATGGCATCAACTGCCGCCGCTCAATCTCCACGCATGGAGGTGGAGGCTGGACAGGTTCGGGTGGAGGACCGTCCCCTGCTGCTGCGACAGAAGATCCTCCCGAAGGGGCAGACGTATCGGGGGATCGGTCAACAGACTGAGTAGCTCGGGATACCAGTATCTTCGTGCCCAATCCGGAGCCACCAAGATGACTTGGGCCCGGTCGTGCCTGATTTTCTTCAGCACTCTGGGCAGAAGTGGTATAGGCGGAAAGGCGTACAACAGACCGCAACTCCACTCGTGACGAAAAGCGTCGCCGAGCGAGTGCCGCCTTGGAAATTCCAACGCGCAGAACTGCTGACATTGCGCGTTCTCTTCGGTGGCGAATAGATCTAACCAAGGCTCTCCCCACTGCTGAAAGAGGCCTTGCACCACTTCGGAGTTCAGACGCCATTCGTGATCCATCATGCACCGGCGGCTGAGTTCGTCTGCTCTGGCGTTCAGAGAGCCCGCCAGATGTTGAACCACCAGGGTGACGCCCTGGTGTTCCAGCCATGTCCAGAGGCGCAGAGCCTCCTGACAAAGGGTCCACGACCCCACCCCGCCCTGTTTGTTGCAGTACCACATGGCGGTGGTGTTGTCCGTGAACACCTGCACGACACTTCCCCTGACAGAGGGAAGGAAGGCTTTCAGTGCAAGCCGGATCGCTCTCAACTCCAACAGGTTGATGTGGAGACGAGACTCCGCCGGAGACCAGAGGCCTCTGATCTCCGCCTCTCCCATATGGCCACCCCATCCCAAGAGGGACGCATCCGTCACTACGACATGCTCCGGTTGGGGAAGGGAGAGGCTCTTGCCCTTGACCCACTCGCGGTCCGTGAGCCACCACTGCAACTGCTGTGCAGTACCCTCCGAGATCAAGACATGGTCGGACAGGTTGCCGTGATGCTGGGCCCACTGAAACTTCAGGTCCCACTGCAGAGCCCGCATGCGCCGCCTGGCGTGATGCACTAGTAGGATGCAGGAGGCCATCAGCCCCAGAAGCCGCAACACTAACCTGACCGAAACCCGGGATAGAGGCCGAAAGATGGGAATCAGGGCCTGTATATCCCGGACCCGCTGTTCCGGTGGATGGACCCGGAACTGCGCCGAATCGAGAACCGCTCCGATGAAGAGGAGCTTCTGAGAGGGACTCAAGTGTGACTTCGGCACGTTGATGGAAAACCCCAGCAAATGCAGGAGATCCGCCGTAGTCTGGAGGTGGGAGACGACTGCCTGGGGCGAGCCCGCCTTCAACAACCAGTCGTCGAGATAGGGGAAGACTGGGACCCCTGATCTGCGCAGATGAGCTGCGACCACCGCCATCACTTTCGTGAACACCCGAGGGGCACTGGTGAGGCCGAAGGGGAGCACGGTAAACTGAAAGTGCTCTTGGCCCACCGTGAACCGCAGGTAACGCCGGTGGGCCGGCAGGACGGGGATATGGAAATATGCGTCCTGCAAGTCCAACGCTACCATCCAGTCTCCAGGGTCTAGGGCAGCTAAAACCTGAGCCAACGTTAGCATCTTGAACCTTTCCTTTCGGAGGAAGGCATTGACGTTCCGGAGGTCCAAGATAGGGCGCAGGCCCCCCTTGCCCTTCTTGGGAACCAGAAAGTAGTGGGAATAACAACCACGACCTACTTCTGGACTCGGAACGCGCTCGACGGCCCCCTTGGCCAAGAGAGCCGAAACTTCCTCGCGGAGAAGATCCAAATGATCCCCCGAGATACGGTGGTGCTGCGGTGGCATGGCTGGAGGGGTCGTCTCGAATGGGAGGGAGTAGCCCCTTCGGACGATTTGCAGCACCCACCTGTCCGATGTTATGGACCGCCAGTGGAGCAGGTGATGGCGAACTCTGCCGCCCACTGGCGTGGTATGGGCCTGAAAGCTCGGACTAGGAAGGCTTTGAGGCGGATGCTGCCGGGGTGGATGTGGGCTGACCACGTCGGCCTCCATTTCCGCCACGGCGGAAGCCACGTCCACGACCGCGCGCAGGTTGGTTCTGCGGCTGGTGGCTTTGCGGACGTGAGGAGGCGCCCCTTCCTTGGCCACGAAAGGGGCGAAAAGCGGAGGTGTGCGCCCGCGGAGCCGAGAGGCCCAAGGACTTGGCCGTACCCCGGGAGTCCTTAAAGCGGTTCAGCGCACTGTCCGCCTTCTCACCAAACAGGCGAGTGCCATCAAAGGGCATGTCCATGAGGGTGTTCTGGACATCCCCGGAAAATGACGTGGACCGCATCCAGGCGTGGCGGCGGAGCGCCACCGTGGTGGAAATCGCCCGACCTAGCGAGTCCGTGGTGTCAAGCCCACATCTTATGGCGTGCCGTGCTGCATCCCTCCCATCGGCCAGAGCCTGGGTAAGATGCGTCCGGACCTCCTCCGGACACAGGGGCAGCACGTCCTCCACCGTACCCCACAGGGAATGGGAATAACGGTCCAAGAGACAGGCGGTATTTAAGGACCGCAGGCCCAAACTAAGGGACGAGAACAGTTTCTTGCCAAACTGCTCGAGTCTCTTGGAATCCCGGTCCGGCGGAGCGGTCGGGAAGGAGGATTGGGAAGTAGAGGCCTGGATAACCAGACTCTCGGGGGTGGGGTGTTGGGACAGGAAACTGGGGTCGCCCGGAGCAGGGCGGTGGCGCCTGGCAACGTTCCTATCCACAGGAGGAACTGTGGAGGGCTTGGACCAGGTGCCCTGCAGAACGTCAGTGAGGGCCTCGTTAAACGGCAGCAGAGGCTCAGTGGAGCTTGCTGAGGTTTGAAGCACCTCAGTGAGGATGTTGGTCCTCACAGCCACGGCAGGCAACTCGAGCCCAAGGGCCTCAGCCGCCTTGCGCAGCACCACAGAAAATGCTGCACCCTCCTCCGAAGCCACGGTCGGAGGAGAAGTGAATCCAGCGTCTGGCGAGGTGTCCAGCCCGCTGGCCTCCCCCAGTTCATCTGCCCAGTCCTGAGAAAGCTGTGACTGAACAGCCAGAGGGTCCTCGAACCCCTCCCAGTCGCCCCCTTCTTCCGATTCCTGATAAACAGGAGGAATGATCGGAACCGGACTGTAGAGATGGTAGGTCTCTAGCGGCGTCGGATGCGGCGTCGGCGGACGCCGTGCCGGCGTCGGGTCCGGATGAGGGCTAAACTGGGGCGTCGGCGTCACAGGCGTCGGCGGCGCCGGTGACGGCGTCGGTGGTTCAGGCGTCGGCGCCGGTGGAGGAGTGACTAGGTCAACCGGCGTCGACTGGGGTCCAGGCATGGGCCCCGCGGGGACCTGCGGCGTCGAGACCGGAGTCGTCGACGGCGCCGGGGCCGGAGCCGCCGGCACGCGAGGTCGCCCAGTCGAGCCCGCGGGGCCCGAAGGCGCGCCAGCGGGCGTCGACGGCGGGGCCAGGCTCCTCATGGCCGAGAGGAAGGCACTGATCTCCGCCGGCGCCGCGTCAGTCCCAGGGACCGGAAGGTATGGGGGCGGACGCGGCACCTGCGGCTCCGCCGGAGCCGCGGGGGTGGAACCACTTGGACCCTCGGCCGAGTCGCGCGACCGGCGAGGGGAGTCCGAAGAGCGATGTCGTCTCTTGGACTTCTTTGAGTGTTTGGACTTACCCGACGACTTGGAGCCCGACGATCGATGGTGGCGTCGGCTCGGGCTCCGCGAGCGATCCTTGGACCTCCTCCTGGACCGGGATCGCGCACGACGCGGAGCCGAGTGGCGAAGCTCGAGAAGCTTGCGGGACCGCTCCCGCCTAGCCTTCGAAGTCAAGGCCTGACAGTCGTTGCACGACTCCGCGTCGTGGTCGAGGCCTAAGCAGTAGAGGCACCGGCGGTGGTGATCGGTCACCGACATCAGTCGATGACAATCTTCACAAGCCTTGAACCCAGGCATCCTACCGGCACCAGATGTCGACAGACAAGGATCAAAAATGATCAAAAAGATTTAGTCAAAAAAGACTAAAAGGGGTAGCTCTCCCGGATCTGCGCTTACTGGCGCGGAAAAAAGAAGAACTGACGTCAGCGCGCGAGGGCGGCGTCTAAGTACTCCGACGACGTCATCCCGGCGCACGACGCCGACGACGGACGCGGAGCCGCAGACGACGCCTAGCGACGCGCAAGGGGTATTGCTGACGAAAAATCTTCCGGATCCAGTCTGACGCCTGGGGATATTCTAAGGTGAGGAATCTAACTAACGTGTTTCTTTCAGATCAGTAAGGTATAAATCACAGGCAATTCTCCATTCTAGGAAAAAGGCACTCTACGAAAGACTGCTTTTAATTACAAAAACATTATGAGCTTGCGAGTAAAAAAGATATTTTAAATAAACGCAACAAGCTCTGAAAAAGGCACCATAACGAAAGTGCTTGCCTGCATGCGGACAGAAAGGAAAGAAAGGTCAAGGAAATTCCCTGCAAGAGGCCTGAAGCAGGAATAAATCAATGGAGCTGCCCAGGGATAAAGGGGAGGAGGGATAGGAAGCTATGTTCACTCTTTCCACAGGGTTGGGGTATTTTAGCACTTGATAGAGTGATGTTCTTGCAGAAGCCAACTTCATTACAGTATACATTGTTGGTTTTGAAACCCACTAAGCTTTGGCCCACATATAGGTAGGTGTTTAGTTTGGTTTGGCGTTGGCCTGTTGTCTATTCAGTGTCATGTTCAGGCGTGGACCAGACCCTCCGATGGTTAGACTGCTTGTGAGTCAAAGAACAATAACAACACTAGTGACATTTTCAGAAGGCTGCAAGACGTAGACTTGTATAGAGCGCCATAAAACCACAAACATCTACATAGTCTTTCTAGTCTGTACTTCTACAGCCTTCCACACAGCAGGATCATAAAGAGACCCGCAATATATCCAATTCCTCAAGTCATAAATAGCAGCAGACACTCTTCACAGACAGAAGAACCAAGGAAACACTGAGGCATATCCCAATGGTGGCATATACAATCTCTATCAGACGTGATGTTTTCAACTCAGGATTAACAATCTGAACCGTAGAGCATCCCTCTCAAGCAACCATTTGCATATATCTTTGTACCTTTGATGTACATGTAATAGAAACTGCAACGAGCTAAACCTGTCTGCAGCCAGCTCTAAAAAGGAAACACTTTGAAAGCTGCCATGTGCATCAAAAGAATTAGATTGATGAGTATTAATAAGGTGCTTTTGAAAGCACAGAGGAAAAGAAGTAAGAAAAACAGTAATTGAAATTAGCAAAATATAAAGCATGGTTAAAAAATGTGACTACAATAATTTTTTTCCAAATCAGATTTTAAATCATTGGCTTTACCTAAAGGGTGGCTTCTGAAGAGCTGGGTCGTCCACAGTTACTTTGATGCTCCAGCCTGGGAAGCAAGCTTTAAGGTGGTCTATATTCAAGAAAGTGTCATTGAAATCCAGGCTGCTAATCTGATTGGGCATCTTGGAATAGTGTGCACTGCCTGGGTCCCCGTAGCCGAGAATGATGTCATGGAGCCAGTCGGGCACCACACAGTCGGTGTTCATTAGATTGCGGATAGTTTCCAGCACAGCCTGCAAGGAAGACAGTCAGCAAATTACTTGCACTTTGAAAGGGTAGCTAGAGATATTTTAACCTTAGAAGGTGGCATTTTTCTTGTATTTTATTATTGCTAGCTTTACTGCAATCTACAAGTATATTCCCCATCGTCTTCCAAGGGGAGACCTCTACATTAAATCAGCAGTGTCAAACATATTGCCTCAAGTGGATTTTTAGTTGGCTAATACAAGATAGGATTACATCCAATAACCAAACACTGCAATGATTTCAACATGGAATAATTTTGAAAATGTGCAAAGATATATAGAACCAATGACACTGGTTAGAACTGGTACATACATACATTCATAAAAAAAAGCCAAAATAAACATTTCCCTGTTTTAACTAGCTCCCCCTTTTAAAGATGGTTTTGGCATATGACTGGGAGAATGGATGCGACACAATGACGATACACATCACATGTCCACAGCGCATAAAGGCAGCTTAATACCAATGCTCTAGCCCTCCCCTCTACAGTTCAGTTGGACAAGTGATTTGTGGACAGCAAGATTAGTTCTGGAAGGGGTGAGAATGGATAAATATAGGATGTGCTATGAGAGTGAATGGCTCGTTTGAGAATGATACATGGGTCACATTACAAATTCACTGATTACATTTTATGTTCTCAACCAAACCAATCAAAACACTGGTTACAGCCATGCAGGGCCAAAACTGGCGAGTACCTGATGTTGACGCTATAGACAATGTGTCCCTTGGTAGTGGGCTATGTATGATGGTTGTGCAGTGACCACGGGTGCCCTCACATGTTTAAAGTCAAATACATGAAAAGGATGATGCAAGTATGCGTCCCATTGGGCCATGATATAAACCTGACACCATTATCTAATGTTAAACGTGCCAAATCTTTAACAGGTCAGTAGACCAGGCAAGCTGTACCCTTTTGCTCTCTTTCTCCCTTAGAGATAACAAGGGAACCATTGTTCTCCGTCCAGGCAAATGGACCACACTGAATAGGCTTTGACTGAAGGCAGGAACATGTTAACAAAATAGGCTGGGGGTCTGCAGTGAACAGCCATTCTTGCACACGTGTTTTAATCATGGTAGGGAGAGAATAATACAAATTCAGTAAGGTATCTTCCAACCCCAGACACTTTTTTAATATGATACTACTCTTTGAGAATAGGCACTTTATTGTCTCTTCCTCATAAAGAGCTTGAGTGGAAGGCATGTGTGGAACTAGATTTTACCACAGTTAGGAGGGGCTCAGAAAAAGAATGTCACTTAGGTGAGAGGGGGCCATTATCCTTTTCAGAGAAGACCCTTAATACTGGGTTACCCATCCTGTGTATTGTGGGGTTGCCAGTGAATCAGTTATATTGTGCCAGGTACAACAGTATTAAATATTATCTTGGGAGATATAATCTAACACATTATTGTTATGAATCTCCCTCCAAAAACAAAGGCCAGCAGCATCTTAAAGGTAGTCACATATGCTGAATTAACACTACGCAGAGACTGCTACAGTAAAAGACCTGCACCAATAGGTACATTGGAACGTTGCTCTGCCTTTAACGACCCGTAGAAGCAAGGAGCACTCCATTGTCTGCAATGGAGCTTCCAACATTTTAATGTTCTAATATGAACTATGAACCTAGAGGTGACAGATCCTGAAACTGGTGCCAGAACCTGCTAGGCTGAATTAAAGAACTCGTACTGAAAAGTGGTCCCATGCCCCCCATGTGAAGAAGGCTGTACTATATGACGGATGCAGGGATTATAAAACGAAGATCAGCCTCCTTACCTTGAAATTGTTCTCCTTTGGTTTCCGCCTCATGATTAGGTTGAATGACTCGTAGACATCCTCAGCACTGTTTTGAATGCTGTTGGTCATATCCTGCTGGTACTGGTTGGGATCAAGGAACACACGATACGTTCGCGAGTCGCCTTTCAGCTTTGGTTTGGGTTCAGGACCTGCACATGTGGGTGAAAAGGCAGTTAGTACAAATCTAGCAAGTATATTTTTATTCTTTATTTAAAATTGCTATCAAATGTGCAACACCTGTTAACAAACAGTGCAATGTACCGAGTACTGTGGCAATAGAGTTGCATTTGAAACATACATCAGAGATTAAACACTTCCTCAAACAGCTATTCAGCCGACATAACTTCTTATCCGCCAACAAGCTCCATTTAGATTTTGGCTACAGAAGAGTCAGGCAAGGTGGACCTCACCCTATACTACCCCATAGAATTTCTAGCTGAGGAAGTCACTCCAAGGCATTCAGTCACAAATATAAAAACGTAACTTTACATGTAAGCAATACTGACTATGTCCTAAAGCTATTGATAACATGACTAAGTTTATCTCTCTAGGATCCTAAATCCTATTGCCACGTTCAAAAATAGGGAAAAGCCAAATATAACTGCGGTCCTTGGTTTGCCTCCGGCATTTAAAGTAAAAACAAAATTTAAAAACGAGTTCAAATTAGTCTGCCACAACACCTACAATCCTGTAGACAAATCTCAGTTTATCACACAAACGCATAGCTATGACCAATTAGCGAGACACTACAAAATAATTTTTAATCACAAAACATACTTGTGGCAAATAATTTATTTCAAGAGCTATTTTAACTAGAATCTTTAACCAAAACTTATGGCTTCCATAAGTGCCTCTAGACAAGAGCTAACACTTTATTCCAATTCACCTTCGATAAAAAAAAAAGCAAAGTAAGTACAGCTGTCATACCCAACATTCAAACTCCAAAGAGTTATTACACCTAAGCATAATGAAAATTATGCCCAACTGAGGTGGGGCACCAGGGCAATTTGACTGAGGCATCACATTAGATAGGGGGGGTGCAACAGAGATGCGTCATGGCACCTACATTATTCTCTATATATAAAGGAAGTCAGTCATCTTAACAACTGTACAAATGATTCCCCCGTAGTAGCTGGTTGAAGAATGCCTGCACTTCTCTTCGCAGATGACACACTCCTCTTCTCCATAACACCTAGGGATGCTCAGATGCTTCGGAATGAAGCTTGGGGAATTTTGTAATACTCGAGGTTTAGAGATTAATCGCCCCAAACCAAATTTATGTCCCTCAATCCTCATAAATCATTTCAGGCAGGTGGGGGAGGGGGAGAATTACGCTTTGGGAACCCTAGGTTTAAAACAAGTGAAGGAGTTTGATGACTTGGGTGTAAGTCTACATCCTCTAGGTCTGTTTCACAACTATACAAAATATACAAGCATTGGGTGGGGCCTTTATGAGGCAGAGCTGGTGGGAAACAAAAGATTAACACAGCTAACATCTATGGATAATACATTTATGAGATCTCTAGTGGGTCTACCGCAGGATCTCCCAACAATATTCCTGCATATTGATTTAGAGATCAAACCCAATGTAGAAAGCTGCCTCTCTAAATTGTGCACCAAAACGAGGTACACTGTGCAGAGAGTCCAGGTGACTCCCATCGGTTTAAAGAGGCAAACATGATAACACTAAATGCTCTCTTTTCTGGCAGTGTGGGCGAGTAGTTAGGCTTATCAGAGGTTAGTGCTAAGCATTTGTTGTACTCACTGAAGCAATAAATGACACATTCAAAGAATAAATCCGAGACCGAATTAGAATAATAAAACATTTTTATATACATTTGAACACCAAGAACTTCGTAAATAAGTAAGTATGTTTTAAAAAATCGAATTTCACAGGTAAGTAAAATGTTCCTATGGGAGAAAAAGGCATATACTGCATACAGTTAGTTACAGCTGCTTTCCGGGGTCCCTGTAGGAGGCTGTTAAGTGAAGCACCTTGCACTAATCCAGGCAAACCTTATGGTGATTTTAGTGGTCTTAGACAAGAATAGAAAGCTCTCTAAGTGGTAGCTGTAGAGAGCAGCCTTCAGGCTTATCCAGGAGGAGTGTTAAGCAGCTTGTTTTACCAGATCTAATCATGTAGTGTAGATTAAACAAAAAAGAACCACACAGTGTATATATAAAAATGTCTATTTATTACACAACACTCACTAACACATCGGTATATCTCTCCGGAGATATCAACACAAATGCACAACAATTCTTTAATTGCAAATAGGTAAGTAAGCACAATACACAGTGGTCTCCAGGGGAAGACCAAACCATAAACTAAAGAAGTAGAATACGAACAGCGACCGAAGTCGTGACTTGGACCAGGAGACTCAGAAGAGCTAAGGACACAAGGAACCACCCAAGGTAAGTACCCAGGAACCCCACGGAGGCAGCGGTGTACTCAATAGAAGTCAACAGGAAAGTCGCGGTTGAAGTTCTGAAGAAGAAGGACCCTTCCTAGTGGTCCCTGAAGAAGACCCGTGGTAGACAGAAGGTTAGAGAGTCACCTCACCCGTGGATACCCCAGGAACCAGGATACCTACATAAGGGAAGCCGGGTGCAAAGGTGCGAAGTGACATCGGAAACCACCGTAGATCACAATGGAGGACTGCAGAAAAGATGCCGCTGGATAAGACTCTTTAAGAGTCCGATGGAATTCAATGGTGGATTATTGAAGAGGAGAACCTACAAGCAGAGGGGATAGAGTCTATGCCACTCTGAGGTGATAAGGAGGCACGGAAGAGCAATGCCCACCGATGTCGGAACATTCAGGAGTGAGGACGGTGACCTTGTCGCTGTAGCTGCGAGGACTATGCTGAGGAATACCAGGAGCTGTGCATGAGCTGTCCCATGTCAGAAGTCGAGAACCAGGGGGTTGGTGTCCGGCGGGAGCACCAACAAGCCTTGGCAGCTGCAACAGGTGTGGAAAGGGCAGAAGGAGCAACGTTGGGATCAGCAAGGTCCAAGGGATTCACCACAAGCAGGGGAGTCAGAGTAGACCCCTAGCAAGCAGGGGAGCCCACTGAAGCAGGAGAAGACCCTCAAGAGGACCCACAGGCTGAAAGCACAGGAGTCGCAATAGGACCTTGAGCAGCTCAACAAAGATGAAGATGCACAATGCACAGGATGCAGTGAAGATGCTGTACTTGGCAGGAAAAGATGCTGGAGGCTGGAGCTTCTTGAAGCCCAAAGATCTCTGGAGTGCAGAGCCAACAAGCATTTGGAAATGGGAAGTCGAAGTGGTTCACAGGGGTTTGTTCCCAGCGGTTCAGATGAGGGATACAGGCCTCAAAATTGCAGAGAGGACAGGTAGGACCTCTAGGGAAGATGCAGAACCACCACATGTGTTGCTGAGCCTTTTGAAGTCAGTGGGACATCAGGGGCAGCAGACCGGTCAACTTCATTGTCGTACCTGCAAATGCAGGGGAGTGACTCGTTCACTCCGAGGGAGATTACTTTGGGTGTCCTTGATGCCCCCAGGTTAGTTGAAGATCCTTGAAGAAACACAGACACAGGCGACGAAGAAGACTTGCAGAACAGTGGGGCCAGGAACAGCAGGAGTTTTCCGTGATGCAGTTTCGGTTCCAGGTTAAGTCCAGCGGAGTCCAAGTATCCAGGCGGCCGAAGAGTGACATGGTTTCAGGCTTGAGTCTTGTCTCACGACGAATCTGAGCACCCACCCGCAGGTAAGTCCTTAAATTCCCTAGGAAAGTGGTTAGGACGACTCAAGGGTCCCTCCCAGAGGAGAGGATGGACAGAGGGGAGGATACCTCCATGTCCTTTATCCAGTTTTGCACCCGAGCAGGAGCCAAGGGTTCCCTTAACTGCCTCAAACCGGAGTATGTGAGGAGGGCACCAAATGTGCCCTTAAAAGCAGTCTGTTGGCGCTGGCAATTGCCCCCCCCCCCCCCAGAACAATACACTAAGTCCTGCCATGGAGGTGGCCACACCACCCTGTGACAGGAAACCTATTGTTCCACCCTCCTCTACTCGAGCTCAGCTAAGCAGCAGAAGGGCAGAATCGGGTCTGTGGTCGGCAACGGCACTAGTTTGCTAGCAGACCCTGAAAGGCTGTTACCTGGAGCACTGGGGGCTTCCCGCAGGAGCCCCCCAGAGCATGGAATCATACCTACAACACTGGTAAAGGTGTTGGGGTATGATTCCAACATGTTTGATGCCAAACATGCCGAGGTTCGCCACAGCCACTATACAGTTTGCCATCGCGTAGTGACAGATGGCCACTATATGCATCAAAATGGCTAAAGGCACTCACAAAGCCTTAGAGAATCGACTCTGGGGTTTGTAGGGGTGTCCTGTTCATGCAGAGGCACCCACACACTTATAACCCAGCACCCTGCCTTCAGGACTGAACAGCCTGCCTTAGGGGAGACTTATAGGTTTGTTAGTAGTGACCTCAGACATAAAGAAAACGTATATCTGTCATAAGTGGTGCTAGCAAAGGCTTACACAGGCTGCAATGGCAGGCCTGTAGTCAGTGCTTGAGTTGTCTCTCATGGATGGCATTATACATGCTGCAGCCCATGGGAGATCCCTGGTGTACCTATGCCCTGGGTACCTCAGTACCATATAATAGGGTTACACCAGTGGCCAAATGTGGAGGTACAAAACTACTTACAAAGTCAAACTTAGGAAGGAAACACAGTGACTGGGGTACTGAGTGGTAGGATCACAGTAAGACTAGTCAAAAAAGCATACTGACACCAGCAAAAAGTGAGGGTAACCATGAAAGTAGATCCCACAGTCCTTTTCAGGACTTAAGGTGGTGGGATGGCAAGTTCCAAAGAACCACAAACGGTTGCTCGTTACCTGCCGTGGGGCGTCCAGGTGCAGCAGTGCAAGTTGGGTTGGTAGCTTTGAGTGCTACACCAAAGGGGGGGGGACCTAGAAACAGGCTGCAGAGGAGGACTTGGGGACAAGTCTTGTAGCTCCCAACGGTGGGCTTGGTTCACAAGTGGCCTGTGAGCAAGAAAGCACAGTTGGTTTTTGGGAACCCAGGCTGCAGCGCTCGGGTGTAGTGTGGATAGGTTGGTTGGGCAGATGTGTCGCAGGTCCTTGCAGTTGTCCATCTTGCCGGTTGAGGGTGCAAAAATCCAGACAGCTGGGCCACTCTGGGAGTGGGTATCTGCAGTGCTGACGTCCCTCAATGACATCTCGTTTTTGGTGTCGTTGGAGTCCAGATTGGATTCAAACAGGCTTTGTTTGCTTTGCTGCAAGGAGTCTGGTGCCCTGGGTATTGGAGCTGTGAGGTTCCAGCTGGTTCTGGCACCTTCTCACTTGGCAGGGAGACGGATCTCACCTTCTGGAGCACAGTGACCTCTTCCTGGGCGGCTGCTGTGTCGGGGTGAACGGGGAGTGGCTGCATGGTAAATCATACTATGCTGAAGGGTGCCTGCGGACTGCTGGGGAGTAGCTCCTCTATTCCAAGGGAGATTGCTGACAATTTGCGAAGGGTTGGCAAAATCCTGGGGTTCTTGGCAGATGCAGATGCTCAGCAGCAGAACGAGGCAGTTTCTTCATGACAGTCGAGACTGGTGCAGGCAGGCAGGGTTTGGCGCCAAAAACGTCCACAGCAAGTCTTCAGCTCTTGTTTCTGCTGCTCTTCTTTGTCCTTTTCTTCTGGGTTTGTAGAATCAGAGTTCCTGGCATCAGGGGTGCCGCCTGAATACTCAGTTTAGGGGAGTTACGAGAATTGACCGGTAATATCTAATGGGCTACTTCTCTTTAGGATGTCTACACCCTCTCTATAGGACAACGTCCTGTGGGAAGTGGGCATAACCCTGACCCAGAGAGCCTAATTCTGCCAAAACTAAGATGGTGGAATTTCTAAGGTTGTGTCCACATCAGGAAGCCCATCTTAGGGGTGG
This sequence comes from Triturus cristatus, assembly GCF_964204655.1. Classification (NCBI taxonomy): domain Eukaryota; kingdom Metazoa; phylum Chordata; class Amphibia; order Caudata; family Salamandridae; genus Triturus; species Triturus cristatus. Next base: position 1,191,485,179 of record NC_140592.1, read on the forward strand.
AATTAGCACGGTTCAGATTAGTTTATTTTACTGCCTGTCGTGGTGCCAAATGGGCCCTGGGCAGGGTGTGGCATTTCCCCTGTCTGGGGAAGCCTTGGGTCGCATATCAAAGGTGGCAGAGGCCTTTGAAGCCTCCTGCCTTGATATGCTGATCACTTAGCCATCCTGCTTGGAGGAGGTGACAACACCTCTGGCCCTCAGAGAGCACGGGCTCTCACCTGCAGGGGGTCAGAAACAGGTCTGTGGTGGCAGGCTTTTCTACACCAGTTGGCTAGAGCACTAGTAGTTTGTAGGTTATCAGGGGGCATCTCTAAAGTGCCATCTGGGTGCATATATTAATATATTCATCACTGGCATCGGTGTGGGCTTATTAATACGAGATGTTTGATACCAAACATCTCTCATTTCAATGAAGCCATCATGTAGCTGGTTAACTTGTAAATACCAGTGTCCAGCATATGTACTCAAAATGGCTTCCCTGTCCATTTGCAATTTCCAAGAATCACCTTAGACATCACAGGGGCATATCTGCTCATGCAGGTATGTCCACACATGTAGTACAGTGTACCTGGCTGTGAGAGGTGACTTACCTATATTCCATACAATGTCTGCAGGCATGGCACACAGGAAGTGTGCCAGGTCGTGTCTTCACTTTTCACTGCACCATATCATCCATGCAGTTTTCATGAGTGGGCTGAGGGGTCCCTTAGGGAGGGAAAATACATGTGGCAGCCTTTAAGGTCCTTCTTTAGTACCCCTGCCCTAGGTACCCGAGGTACCTTTTACAAGGGACTTACAGGGGTGCTAAAGGTATTGCCATTTGGGGGAACAATTTTACAGTTTCAGGGAGAGAGATATGGCACTGAGGACCTAGATAGCAGGAACCCAGTGCACGGTCTAAATTGCATCAATTACCAGCCAAAATGCCGGGGTGACCATGTCAAAAAGGGGCACTTTGCCTACCTTATAATCCCAAAGAAAATCATTACCTTCAAAAATCCAGAATGCTTTACCTAGATGTGTGTTCAAGCTGAAAAAACAGCTGACAGTGTCATTGGGACTAAAAAATGGCCTGTGTCCATAGCAAACAGTGGCCACAAACAAAAAGTAAACCAAGGCATTTACAGGAGGTCTCAAATTCAATGGAGGCTGAGGTTCATTTGAAATAGTTAAAATAAAGAAATAAAATGATTAACGGAGTGTTGAAACTTTTCAAACACTCAGTCACAGATCTGGGTTTAATCCATCAATATTTTGCTCACTACATCAGTCCAGTTTGGACTCAGCCATATGCAAATCAGTCTCGACCCTGCTAACCCATGGGAACTGTCCTGCCAACTGCCAGCACAGGACCTTCTTGGACTGGAAACAAGCATCCTGGGACCGGCTTTGGGATATCAACCCTCATCAGCCAGCCACAAAAGGAAAACAAGCCACAGAATCTCTTAAGGGATAGCAAATTAGTAACAAGAACAGCAACATGCCTACCACAAATGCACCCAAGAACAGATAACACAGGTAATCGATCTTCGTTCAAGAAATACCACCGAAAAAAAAGATCTCTTGGGGAAGGAAACCTCCAGCAGAGATAACAGAAAAACCTATTCAATAGGTAATAGACCACACAGGGTCACAACCTGTCGTCAACAGTGTAAATACAAAAAAGAAGAAGACCTGAATTAGCAGGAACACCACCCTGTGTTACCTACTATTCAGAGCAGAACACATGGGGGTACTCCAAAAGTGTACACAATGCAGATGTGAGTCAGTGAAACCACCTATCAAAACACGCTGAGCGTGAACAACCCAGCTACAGAACAACAACGTAGGGAACAACGTAGGTTAACAGAAGACAAAACAGCTAAGGGTCTGCACCATCCAACTGTCTTGAAACCGTCGCATAGCAGTGTCTGCCTGGGTACTAAATAAATGGAGGGCATCAAAAGGCATGTCTGCTAAAGTGGATTGGACTGCTTTCGAGAACCCAGAGGTATGAAGCCAAGCGTGCCGGCACAAAGTCACAGAAGAAGCTAAATCAATGGTATCCTTAGCACACTAAATAATTAGGCTTCCCGGTTTTATGGTCTTTATTTTTTTACATTTTTAACCCTGACCCCTGGATGTTCTATTAAAATTGTTTTTCAAAATACAAGGTAGTTAGTTTTAATCTCACAACCACTTTCTTTCTCACACTCTTCCTCTACACCCGGCTCATCTAAAGGTGGTAGTATACCTCTTGATTTTCACAACTAAAACATCCCTGAGCTCCTCCCTCTCAGTGAGGGGGTTGTAGCCCACACTGCGAACAGGTTCATTAGTGCTTCAGAAATTGCACTAAGTGTCACTTTTTGAAAACCACAAACATTTTTATCCCGAAATGTACTTACTTTTGATGATCTTGATGCCAAAAATCATACTAAGATAAGAGCTATTTTTAGAAATTAGTGTAGATCACCTCAATGAGTCATGTGGGGTTCCTCAAGGCTCTGCTCTGAGGCCGACTTTATTTAATATTTAAATCCAACCCCTGGCAGCAGTCGCTAAGAACAGGGCCCGACCGTGGTCTCTTATGTGGATGATAGACAGTTAGTGGTCATGCTATCTGACAACCCCACACAGGACGCACTACAATTTACAGAGGATTTAACAGCTATTGCGGACTGGATGACATCTAACTGTCTTCAATTGAATGCCAGCAAATCTGGGATCCTGTTGGTGGGAAAAAACACTCATCTGTGGATTGAGCTCTGGTGACCATCCACCCTAGGCCCCCCGCCTGCCCCCAGACAGACGGTCAAAAACCTGGGCGTATGAGTGGATTCAGCACTGACCTTCCAGGCACAAACAAAGGTGGCAGCTGGAGTCTGTTTTGGGCTCCTAAGCAGTCTCAAACCCATGCTAGGTTTTTTAGATGCAAACACCCGTCAGGTTATTATCCAGGCCACTGAGCAATCCAGGCTGGATTACACTAGCTCTTTGTATCTAGGGGCCAACAGAGCAGAGATACAGCGTCTACAAAGGGCACAGAACGCTGCCGTTCGGCTGCTCTTCAGTATGCCCAGAACCTGCTCTACTTCTGACTTCATCTGCAGACTTCATTGGCCCCAGGTGGAGAAACAAATCTACTTTAAAGCTCTGTGCATCTCCCATAGAATACTGAACGCCCAAACCCCGATATCCTAGAGGATCTTCTCATACCCTACACTTCCACCCGCCATCTGCGCTCGCTTGGTCAGCACCTGGTGTCTGTCCCTCGGGTCAAGAGAGCTAGGGCAGGAGGGCACTCCTTCCGAGCGCTTGCTCCTTAACTCTGAAACTCCCTCCCGGTGAACATCAGAAGCATCCAAAACCATGTGGAATTCCGTAAGGCTATAAAAACGTATCTTTTTCCTAAGTAATCTACTTCTCCACCTGCTTCTGCTCTGCCCCTCTGTCCGACAGAGATCAGCGCTGGGACACCCCTTTGCTGGGGCAGCCCTGCGCTATACAAAAATGATAACATAACTTAACTCCTCTCTGATAAGCCTAAGGCTGCTCGACCACACTACCCCCCAAGAGAGCACCTTGGGATTGCTAGACGATCCCATGTCCACTTGTAAGGGATACCTGAACTCTTTGCACAGTGTACCTCTTTTTTGTATACTACATAAAGAGCCAGCTTCCTACACCATTTACTAGGAACTTATAGGGATACTAAAGTCCTTGCCAATTGTGTTACATTAGATTTTACCTTGTATTAGTGTAGAGAGCACTGAGGTCTGGTTAGCATCGAAAACCAGCATCTAGGAGTCAAAAATGGGGCACAAAATGGGGGACAACTGCAACAAAATTCCAGTTTCCTACACATATCTTAAAATGAGAGTAAACATCATTAACATCATGACATCAGTGTGTGGATCTGTCGAAGTTTAAGTCCAACAGGGTCATAAAATTGTCACTACATAACAATGCTAGTTGGCACATGGAAAATATTCTGTTCTAAAGTTCTAGGCTGGGACTATAAACCCTGCCACCCGCATCTTCTTCCAATGTAACATACACAGAAGAGGTGTATTGGCTTCACTCGTTAGCCATCACCTCAGTTTGTCAGGATGTTGTATCTTGGACCCTGAGCAGTGAGCAGCAAGACAACATACAAAGACTGTTCCTGTGTGGTATCTGTGATGGATATTATTATTATTTAGCACTGGTGTCCTAGGGCCACCATTGCAAGTTGTCTTCAACGGGAAACCCAAGATAATTCCGGTCGATAGTTTACTGTTCAGAGCTAGTGAAGTCAAGCACTCAAGGTTTACTCTAGGAAGAGGTAGGGTTTAGAAATGTATCTACTGTGCTATGCTACATCTAACACACAAGCTGAATGCCCAGTCAGTCCAATAATTTCCACAATGAATAGGACTTTACTGAAACGTAGGTAGATAAATACATGAAACCTAGAAGGTGGTAGCCTCTTTTGGGACAGAGATACACCCACAAAAACATTTATGAAAAGTATGCAGTAGGTGGTACATTTCGTGTTACTATTTACGTTGCACTTCTAGACAGTCAACCCAGCAATCGTGTCACACACATAAATACACTGCATCTAGTTAGATACAATGTCTATGGTCATTTACTCCAGTGCCTTTGCGGATTCAGAAGCAAGTCTTTGCAATTCAATAGGACAGAGACCCTCAACTAGGTCCCCAAAAAAACCAAATTCAGTAAGCTTAAAACCACAAACTACCTCAACCTGGAAAAGAGTTTTCAGACAAATTTCAATTGCTCAGAATAAAGTCACGTTTGCAAAGTCTGTCTGTAGTATGACTAGGGATCTGGTAGCCAGTCTGCAGTGGAGGATAGGTCTGAAACCAGACCATGTGCTGGCTGGAGTGGGAATGGCACCAAACAAAAAAAAAAAAGAAATGAAAAGTGCAGAGCTGGGGTACTGAACTTGAGAAGGTGGTATCTCAAAACAGGCCACTGAAAGTCAAGAGTTTTGGTAGGTTGAAGTACCAACCAGTGGCAAATGGCAGAAAGATTCCAGGGGACACCAAGCATGTCATGGAGGGTGCAGGTTCAGCAAATAATGCTTCTGTTAAGCGTTGATGCAACTTTAGGCTTAAGTGGTTCATAGTTGCTTCTTGATGCTCAAGCAACAGCTGGCCTGCACTTTCCTATGTCCCATGTCTTCAGTCAGCTGCACCCGGTGTTGTTCTGTGGCTCAGTCAGATGCCTGCTCCTCCCTAGGCTGTACAGCATCTCCCTTCTAAGTAGATCATAGCTTCAAAAGTTCTTTCTAGTTCTCAGGGAAGACAAAGGCCAGGAAAAAGTCCTCTCTCTGTTACTGTACAATGCCTCCCCTAAGCACAGGCAAGGGACAATTTTTAAAATGTAAATTCACAAGAGTAATGTGAATATCAAGTTGCATGATAGTGTATTGGTAGATCCTAATAAACTCTCCAAAGTCTTATACATCCTGTAGTTAATTCCAGGTAACATATCAGCCAACAGGACTGATAAGAGTGTCCACCAATGTAAATGTTCTACACCTTAGACATGTTTCTAAAACATTGCCATGCCCTTTGACTAACATTAGCCTACATTTAAATCCAGCTAGAAAGTATACACACAAAAGCAAGAAATACTTATGACAAACATGTTGTTTTGTAAGTCAATTTCAACATGTGTTAAACGTGCCAGTAACAAGAGGTTTGCCTTGCTTCTTTGTGGTCCTTTTCCAAAGGACGGAGAGAGTGATGCCTGGAGGAGAGGAGAAGGACTTTTCAGCTCTATATTTCATCTGATTACTTACCAAATCTCAACTTTGCGGTGCACATGCATAGACAGACTGAAGTCAGTTAAGGTGCAGACCAGAACTCTGATAATTAAGCAGACTTTGTCCTGCTCCCAATAAAGTACTTGGATTAATCATATTGATGCAGAGTCAGCAATTTAGTAATGTAACTCAACTGAAGATCTGTCTCTTGAAAGTGAATGATTACACTCGGGGCACCAATACATATGCTTTATAAACATGTAGGTAATATTCACAATATGGATTTCTGAATCTCAAAGTGCTGCAAACATTCTGGAAAGTGCAAAGGATATGGTATGGTGACATGTATGCCCATTATCACAATATGAAGGTCTCAAATCAAATGACTAGTATTTATGCTTACAATACAAATGCTATCATCATACTTAACTCTGGCTGTAAATTTATCTCCTTCATGTCAAGAATCATTTCAAGTTAAATGCCCAGAGCCCAGCGTGAACAAATGATGATTGCACTGAACAGGGTGAGTGTTTAAGAAGTCAGAAGATGTCCATGTTATACTGTAAATGGGTGTATATACCTTCTTCGATGACTCTGCCCTTCTCATCCAGCATTCCTTGGATTTCACACCCTCGAACATATAGAAGGCCACTTTGCTCAATAAAAGGTTGGCGACGATCGAACTTGGTGCCATAAGGCTGTGTGGGTCGCACAGTCACCAGGAAACACACGTCATGTTTGCGAAGACCTACACAGAGAGAGGTCAGTATAAACATAAACCCAAATTCACATATCCACAGGTAATTTTACAGCCATAAACAGAATGAGGCTCTGGGGCTCATTTTTTTCATCATCCACATCAAAGTAGGCTCAGGGAATTCACAGGAAGAACAAGTAACTTTCATTTGCCAGCGTCTTTTCTGATGGATACTCTATCTAACCAGAGATTCCTCACCTTAGAATACTCCCCAGGGACCAGACTGGATGCAGGAAACGCGTTATAGCAGTGCATGTAGCTCTGCACTGGTCCAATAACGCCCAGTAAGTGACAGAGCAGAGCTGCACATAAGCGCCACCCAAACACGCTGACATCAATTTTTTGTCTTTTTACCTTTCTGCCCCCTTAGACAAGGAGGATAAACAATTGTTGGTACCAGTGTGCTAACCACTAACCTACAACCTTTTTAAATGTTAAAATAGGTCACTCCAAAGCGCTGGGAGGTGGCAGGGCAGCAAGATCAGGGTATTAAGGGCTGCAACTACTCTTTGGCTATTTTCAATTCCTGTCTTCTCAGGGCCTAGAATCATTAGTCCAATCTTAGATGTTTGGATACTGTGACATGCTCTATGAAAATACTCCTCCCGCTCTCCGAGAGCTACATTGGGTTCCACTGAGACACTACATCCAGTTAACCCCTTCAGTGCCCCGCCCTTTCCCCGCCCTGTGCCGGGCGTTTCATTAGCGGGCGGGGTTTATGACGAGCTGGACTCGTCATGGGCACAGCGCAACCGCGGCCCATGACGAGTCCAGCTCGTCATGGGCACTGAAGAGGTTAAAGCTGATCACAACGGGGCTTGGCAAAATAGTTGCATATGAAATTGAACAGGAGGGATGAATTGGTAGACGACCTGAGTGTTTGGAGGGAGCTCAGTAATGCTTCTATCAAGCTAGCTGTGAATACTGTCTCTTCAGAAGCTCATAGCACGGAAGTGAGTATGGAAGAAGATGAAAGTGAATGAATGGGGCTGACCCGCATGGAATATAATGTACATATTCGCAGTACTGTACAGATGAGATTGCAACACCCCTTCCTGGATGGAAATTTGATATAACGATCCCTAAGTGAAAATGTTGCCCCTGTGTACTCTACCGGAACGTTGCTATTTCACCATTATGTACTGCAGTCAACTGTTTTTTGAAAATGAAAATAAAGGTTATAAAAAATAAAATGTTAAAAAAGGAAGCGGACCATAACAGCTGCCTGCCTACACCTTCGGTTCTTTTAGAAGAGACTTCTAGGGTGGGGGCAGGAAGTAGAGTTTTTCTCTACTGCACAATTCTTGAGTGAGGAATTCTTAGAACAAAGTGTACCTTTTTGTCTTCAAAGGCTCCGGGTAATATGCCAGCACTTAGTCCTTTGCTTAGCTTCATTCAACTATTTTTCTGAAATTGAATGTTGATCGTTCGAATTTTTGTAACTTTCTATGATGTTACATTTTGAGAACATGAAGGCTAACTTAACTGTCTCACAATAATTGTGATTGACAAAATAATATCTGCACACCGGAAATAAGATTTTTGTTAATTAGTATGCAGTATCTGTTGTAGAATGGCACAAGAACTCAAATGTAAACTTGTTAAACTGACACACACAATGTTTGACTAGTGCAAAAGCATGCAGACCTATGCAACTTTGGGAGATTGATGGATAAATTGAAGGATTCCATGTACTATACCTTCCCACTCATTCTTGATGTGGTCTCTCACATTCAGGTTAATGGTCACATCCGCCCGCACTCTTGTGGGCCAGTTTTCCCCTATGTTGGGTTTAGCCACTTCCACTATTGTGAAGGCAACAATAGGCTGTGCCATGCGAGCCCAGCCACCAAATACGACACCACCATACTCAGACTGCCTGAGAACAGAAAACAAAAATGGAAATCATGGATAGAAGTCCTTTATTTTAACTACAGCAACTAACTAGGCAGGATTTAGTAATACATATCCCATATGATTTAACGCTGCACCTTTAGTATACTAGGGTCAAGTAGAACACTTGTGAAATCGCCACATTGAGAGAGTATGTAACTGAAAAAATACATTGTTTAAAAGGAAGGTACAAAGAGCAGGCAATGTGTATGCAGATTTCACACCAGAAGATGTTCCATGTGGAAGTCAAAACAGAAATCGAAGGGGAGAAAGTTTATTTTGGGGAGGGGAAACAACTCCAATGTAAAAGCAATTAATGAGATTGCACAGGTCTGCCTTTTAGAGAGAGGAATTTGGTGATGTGTACTATTAGATGGAATGGAAATAATGGGATATATGCAGCTCTTCACATCTGACCATCCAACAATGCAATAATGTCTGTCATATGTGTTTAATCAAAAGCTCACATGCTTCCCCTTCAGCCCTTTCCACCGAACCTGTCATCAATGCCTTTCCGTCAGTTTCTTAATACCATGGCTCTAAAAGCCCAGGATTACCTTGACCATGTACTAAATACTATGTATCCTTTATTCCCTGATTCTCTCAGCCCCAATATCACATCAATGAAACCTCAACACTGGTCTGGGACTGCACTGCTATGAGAAATCACAACCATAAAAACAATCATTGATCCAGCATAGTACATCAGCCCTGAAACTAATGCTAATGCACCAAAAAGAGGACTTTTAAATCACTCTTATATGCTAAATTCTAAACATAAGACATATATTGCCCACTCATTCAAACTGCACAATTATTTCTGACAGCCTCACTGAGACCTGGAGATCTGCTGATGCCAAACACCTTCTTTTCCAGTTCCTCCCACTAGTGTTGCCTGTAATGTGGTGTTTGCTAGTTTACATGAGAGCATCACTGAAGGAATTCTTACTTACCAAGGTTTCATTCGGCTGACTGCATCCTCGATGTCCTGGCGAATCTCGTACGTTGATTCCAGGCGGAAGAGGTTGAAGTTCCGCAACAGATAATCATGGAGGGTAAGAAACTGCAGATTTAATTTGGGGAGTGCCAGACAGCCTGCAAGAGTAAAGGAAGTCATGTTCTATCAAGGATACATACATTAACAGAGAACAGAATAAGTTAATTAAATGTAACAGACGTTCTTCACGGTGGGATCTTTTATCGAGTCAGAATTTGGTTAACCAATCCTTAGGGAACAACTACTGGTATTCAGTGCACTATAGTTTTAGTTTAGGAAAGTTCCATCAGAGCCTGAAGCAGGTGAATGAATCATTTGAATTAAATTTATTACAGGATAAAGTAACATCTCTCTTGTGAGATGGGAATCATACCATACGTATCTGTAACAAAAAGATACCCATGTATGAAAACCACTGCTCTCATGCGGAAGGTACTGAGTGTTGGCAGAGTTGTTTGATTAATGAATAAGGACAAAGTGGAAATTTTTATCTCTCACAAAGTTAGATTTATATACCCGTTAGAACTAAATGAAGGTCAGATATGCCTTAATATATAAAACCATACAATCACAAGACGGTCACTCTTTTTTGCATCACTGTTGATGGGATCAGGTGTTAGACATCTGAATAAAGATCATAATGATTCTTATCCTCACAAATTTACATGCTTATACTATTTTGTAGAATTACTTTGAACATTCATTGACCTTTTTAAGCAAAGCAAATATTGAAGAATGACTTTATCCTCCAGGTTAGTACCACCCCAATGGTGGGGTACTGTAAGATGGATTTTTCAGAAGTAGCCATCCTTGTGCTGGCATACTTTGGAATTCTGGGACAGGGTTATGCCCACTTCCCACAGGAAATGGTCATATAGGGGGTGTAGTGTCCCCAAGTGTCAGTAGCTCACTGGCTACTACCCTACTCCCCTAACGCCCCTCAATTCAGTATTTAGGGGAGGCCCAGGCACCAGAGAAGCAGATCCTGGCAACCTTAGACGAGAGAGGACACTGAAGAGCCGCAAAAGCTGAGAAGAGAGAAAAAGCAGCTGACCTGGTTCCAACCCTGCCGGCCTGTCTGCATCCCTCGTCGAAAACGGCAAAGTCGACTCGTCCTGCAGTTGTGACTACAGAAACTTGAGAAGACTGCCTGCCTTCGAAAAAGACTAAAGACCTTTGTGAACAGCAGAACTGCTCTAAAGAATCTTCAAAAGAGAAGACTCTGAGGCCTCCAGAACTGCCAAAACCTAACACCCAAAGCCACCATAGCACCCGTCACCTCCGACCTAAGTTTAAGTGGGCCACCGGTACAAACTAGGCTCCCCAGCACTCCAGAGCGAGAATCCATTGTGGGTTCATCCCTCCTGGACTCCCCATCGTCACCTTCAGCCTCTGCATACAGGCCCCGTCAACCACAACTGCTCCAGTAAGGAAAAACCCAATGCCTAAGGACACGCCCTGCAGCGTCGCCCCTGGGACTTGGAGAAGAGGCCCAAAGGTGCCCCCCAAATCCCCGAGCATTACAAGGCCAGAGCCCACTTGCTGGTTCTGCCCAACTGGGTTCCTCGCCAAAGCCAAAGCCTATTTATACAGTGACCAATCCCCACTGAAATGCATTGGGCTCCCGCTGCCGATTTGCACCCTGCATTCGGCCGCCCTCGTGCCGCTTGTGGTGTGCTGCTGGTGCTGCCTTGGACCTTGCCCACCACTCACCTCATCTCCTGGAGATTGGTCCTGTAAGTTGATGTACTGAACCGGTTTGTAGAACTTGTTCTTCCTTCCATAGGATAACATTGCAGAACTCGGAAATTGCACTGTGTGAACTTTTTAAAGTGAAAAGAATTTACATTTAAAAACGTTCTTACCTGAATGATTTTTCTCTGATGCAAAAATTATATATAAAGGTACTTGGTATTTTTATAAATTGATGTGGATCTCCTTCTTGGGTTGTAGAGAGAAAATGCCTCTTTTGACATGGACAGCACCCCCACTTGTTGCCGGGAAAATGATGTAGTTACGAATAACAGTGCACAGGGTCCCTGCTAACCTGGTCCCCTGCGCAAGAGCGCCTTACCTAAAACTGTACCACGATTGGCACCACTTCAGACCCCCCCTGTAAGTCCCTAGTAAATGGTACCCTGGTACCTAGGGCATTGGTACTGAAAAGGGTCCCCTAAGGACCCGTCATCAAGGCCATGATAACTGCCACTGCAGCATGCATGCCTTGGTGCAGTGAAAAACGACAAAGTCGACATGACACACTGCTTGTGTGCCATGTCAAGCTACACTGCCTAAGGTATAGGTAACATATTTACAACCACAGAAGACAGCCGTAATCCCAGTCGAGACATGGGTAATTCTGGTAACATACAACACTGTCTCAATGGGAATCAATCAGGGAATATTTTTGAAAGAATAACTTAATTATACTGCAATTATTAAATAATGATAACTAGTCCCATAGTTACATGCAATTTATATTGTCTACAAACAAAATGCAAAATTAATTTCACAAATCAGTGATACAGAATCAACCATGCTTTTCAAGTTGTTTGCTAAGTGAAGAAGTGAACACTATGTGCTCTTGAGAACATATTAAACAGTGCAAGTGAAACAACGAAGCATAAATAAAATATATTACAGCGTATTGGACCTGAATTCAAAGACGAAGTTAGGCAAATTCAAATTCATCTTTATTCTATCATTAAAGGACCATAAAAGCACTGGATAAAACGTTTACATCTTCGTAAAATATAAATAACAGGCTAAAAGCATTATAAAACAGATGATCAATAAAATTAATAGAGTCTTCTCAATGTGATAGCAGCAGTGATATAACTGAGAACAGCAGTGCAAACATCATGTGATTCTAAGCTTTGCAGATAGATCAACCTCTCTTTGTAAGAATTAAAGTACTTATGCAGTAAGGCAGGGCGGAAAAAGCGCAATCTCAGAGAGTCATATAAAGTACAAAAGAACATAACAAAAGAACATAAAATAAAAAGTTAATTGAGCAGTAACACAGCCACGGGGCAGCGTGGGAGGGAGCGAAACCAGGAGCTCACTATTGGGAAAGCCACAAGGAAACGGACTATATTTAGTCTTAATCTAGTAAGATAAAATCTGTGCTCTAGGTTTACTATCTAGTTCAGATAAGACTCCATATTAGATGATGTGGATATCAGCATATATCTTGTAACTGTCAAATCAAGAGATTTACTCTATCTCCATCTTTGTAAGTTTCATAGCTCTTCTTGACTTCCATTTTAAGATCAGGTGTTATACTTTGCGGTGACTCAAAGAGGTGACTATACCCCAGGTTATAGAAGGTGTTTCGCATATAAGCCAACCATGGGATAGCAGTCATGTTAACTAATTTTAAACAGTCAAGTAAGAACTTCCGCGAGAAGTCTGCATTTAGGGAGCTCCATAGCTTTATCCATTATAGAAGGGGTGCCATGGAGATCCGATCCTCCATGAACCCTATACCCAGTTCCAAAGGTGAAATAGGGCTTAAGGAGGATTTAGGAATGACTAGAAGCCTGCACAAAAACCTATTTTCGACTGCTTGAAGTTGTGTGCAAAAAGAACAATTGATGGACAGAATGCTGAACAATGTCATACATTCACCCCAGTACAGAGATCTGGGCCTAAATCCATAGTTTCTTTGCTCCCTCTGCTAATCCAGTTTGAACCCAGCCATATGCAAATCAGTCTTGACCCTGTGCCCAATGGGAACAGTCCAGCTCGAACTGCCAGGCCAGGTCCTCCCTGGACTGGAAACAAGCATCCTAGGACCGGTTTCGGGGTTTCACCCCTCATCAGTCAGGAATAGATAGCTTGACTCCAGTGGCATGGAGAGCACGGGACCCACGTCTGGGCATACACGTCCCACTTGAGGTGACAAATGCAAAAAGAAGAATTGATGAACGGAATGCAGATCAATGTCAACATTTACCCCAGTACAGAGATCTGAGCCTATATCCATCGTTTTTTGCTCCCCATGTCATTCCACTTTGAACCCAGCCATATGCAAATCAGTCTTGACCTTGCCCCCAATGGAAACAGTCCAGTCTTAACTGCCAGGCCAGGCCCGCCCCTCCTCCTCTTGCAGGCTGCGTGATTTGGCGCAGAACAAACACATCCTTGTGTGCCATGTCTACAAGCCACTGCCCTGGCATAAGTTAGCCACCCCTCTAGCTGGGTGCACTATACCAGTGGTGAGGGTACAGGTGCATGAGCCCTGTACCCGTACAATGTCTAAGCCAATTCTAAGATATTGTTAGTGCAGTAATGCCATAAAAAGTATATGGTGCTGGGAGTTTGTCATTACGAGCTCCACAGCACCCGAATGGCCTCACTAAAAACTGGGAAGTTTGGTATCACACTTCTCAGCACATTAAACCCACACTGATGCCAGTGTGGGATTTAATGAAAAATGCATTCAGAGGGCATCTTAGAGATCCCTCCTGAAAAACGCCCTAACTCTAGTGTCCTGGCTGAGTGGCTGCTCACCAGCTGCCACCACCAACCACCAGACTTGTTTCTGGACCCCTGGGTCGAGAGCCTGTCGCTCTCAGGGTCCTGAAACAATGCACATCCTGGGATGAGGTGCCAAGCCTCCTCCCCCAGGATGGGCAGGGTCCACGAAGTGAAAGCTTCAAAGGCTTGCCGCCTTTGTGAGCTACCCCACCCATTTCCTGCTCCCAGCAACTGGCCCCCACCGGTTCTGACCCCCACTATGGGCGGGAGAATCTGCAGGAAAACCAAGTTAGGAGGATAGGTGGGGGAGGAGAGGTGAAGCCCAACTCTCAGTATCTGCCATCTTGCAGATGGGGGGACCCAACCAACCAGTGAGGCTTATGCCCCATCGCACTGGAGGGTGGCATAATAGTGGGTGTACCCACCCCAAGGAGGGAACCCATTGGTCCTGACCTGTACCTTCCTGTACCGCCCCTAAATCTAGTATTTAGGGGCAACCCCGAATCTTGCCTCCTCAGAGAAGAACCGACAAGAAGAAGAAGGACCAAAAAAGCAGTGCTGAAGACGAAGAAGTGGAGGTCACGAACTGCCTTGGCCCCAGCCCTTCCGCCCTGTCCCGACCTCCACTTGCTCCAGCGAAATCCCAGCATGTCCTGCAGCTAGCAGCCTCCAAGAACCCAAACCAAGACTGTCTCCCGGAGCAACGGACTTGCTCGTCCAACAGACTCTGGTTCCGGCCAAATCTGCTAGTCTGCACCCAATGCCCACGGCGGAGTTCAAGTGGCCCAACACCACCAGGAGGTGGTAAACTGTAAAGTAATTTTGATTGTTGACTTACCTGTAAATGAACCAACTGCATTTCAATTGTATTTCAACTGCATCCTGACCTGGAACCTGGCGATCCCTGGACTGCCTCAAATCTACAAATGAGGCCTGCAGCCCCATTCGGAAGGATCCCTGGGACCGCGACCGGAGTCGAATACAAAAACTCGACACCTAAAGACACTCCTGCACCCGTCGTCCCACGGCCTTGGGTCGACCAACCGATGGTGTCCTAGCATCCCCAGGCATCAAAACTTACTTCTCCAACCGGTGGTGGCCTCCAGAAGATCTTCGTCCCTGGGCCTGCAGTGTTTGTTGCAACCGGAGAAACCCCATTGAAATCAACAGGGCACCTGACGCCAAAACAGCACC
Organism: Triturus cristatus; assembly: GCF_964204655.1. Classification (NCBI taxonomy): domain Eukaryota; kingdom Metazoa; phylum Chordata; class Amphibia; order Caudata; family Salamandridae; genus Triturus; species Triturus cristatus. The sequence continues at coordinate 1,191,500,260 of NC_140592.1, forward strand.
CTGCACCCGGCCACCCATGTGCCGCTGTGGGAGCACCTTGTGTGCTAAATTGGATCCCTCTTTGCCCTGAGCCTAACACCAGGAGCTTTGCTCCCACAACCTTGTGACCTGCTCGTGAGTAGCCACCAACCGGAGGTCCCCTATCCCCCACTGGATAACATTGGGCCTCAGCACTCTGCACCCAGCTGCCCTAGTGGCACTGAGGGTGCTTTGCAGGTGCATCCTTGACCCCAGGGAAACCCTTGTTCTAACCCCAGAATGCCAACTCCCACAAACAAGTACTTACCTGTAAACCGATAACATAATTTCCTCCCATAGGATTGCACTGACTGCTTTTCTTTGTGTAGTTGGTTTATATGAAACCTTGAAAACTGCAATTGTACAAAAACTGAATTACTTACCTTTTCTCTAGGAAATATCCCAGTGTTATATCTAGGCATATAACACTGAGTAGAAAAAGTAACTTAATAAATAATCTAAAAAGTAACATACAAAGTAATCTCAAAAGTAACTGTAAAGTAATTGTGATTGTTGGCTTACCTGTAAATCAACCAACTGCATTCCAATTGTATTTCAACTGCAATATACCTGCAAAGTATTATTTCACTTACCTAGACCAGGCCAGGCTTCATTCTAGAAATAAAATAACTAAATATTATGTTTACTCAAACAAAATTGGTCTGAGTTCAGTCTTTGAGTGTGTGACATCATTTCTTGCCTGAGTGTGTGCTATAAATGCTTAACACTACCCTCTGATAAAGCTTTACTGCTCCCCCACAGTATAACAAATAGAGAGTAAGCTATTATCTACTTTTACCTCTGCCTACCTTTGGGGTTCCACTGGACTCTGTGCACACTATACCTTAGTTTGGTGTAGTATATACAGAGCCAGCTTCCTACAGTGACTGACTCGGTGCCAACCCTGCCGGCCTGTCTGCTGCCTTTCAACCCTGCTACAAAAGTGGACTCGTCCTGGAGGCCCAGCAACCTCCAAAACCCTAAGAGAACTTCAATAAAGATCAAGATGTCCCGAGGACAGCGGACCTGTCCAGAAGAAACCAACAACCAAGGACTTTTGAGCCTTGTGGAATCGCAAAACCCGACCACCGGACCCACCTCTGCACCAGATGCCTTCGGCCTGAGTCCACATGGCTCACCAGTCCCAAGAAGATTCCCCAGCCGTCTTGATCCCATCGAGCGTGGACCCCTCCTGCGCACAACACAGATGCCTGAAGCCTGAACCTGAAGAGTCCCCCTAATCACGACCTGCTCCTTTAAGCTTTTTTCCACGCTAAAGTCCACCCTTGCACCGAAGCCCCTGGGCCTTGATGAGATGTCCCTACTTCCCCAAGCATCAGTACTTACCTGGGTGGGTGTTGGTTTTCTTTATCCGGCCTCCTGGCCAGAGCCTGCTGCCTTTTTCCGTAACCAATGTCCTCCATTGGGAGCCCAATGCTGTGTTGGCACTCTGCACCTGGCAGCCTCTGTGCAGCTGAGGGTGCATGTTTGGCTCTGCCCTGTGGCCCCTTCAGTACTTGCCTAAATTGCTGGAGATTGGCCACAGTCACCGCTTTTACTTACCTGTAAACAGCGCATCTTTAATTACACCCAGTCTCCATTGGTTAACAATGGTCACCAGCCTAAGAATTTGACCTCTTCACCCGGCCGCCCCTGTGCTGCAGGTTATGCAGTCTTGGTGCTAACGTGAACCTTGCCTTGTGGTGAGCTGAAATCCTAGAGACTGGATTTGTAAGTCGGGTACTTACCTACAAAACTGCATTCTTGTTTTGCTCCCATAATTAACATGCTGAAATAAAAATTGCAACAAGTGTCCACTTTTTAAAGTGAAAATCATTTCTTATGAAAAATGTACTTGCCTTTGAACGTAGATCTTGGTCTTAAAATAAACCTAGAAAGAAGCTTAGGTTTCTAAAATTGGTGTGTCACTTGTTAATCACTGTGTCAAATGTCTTACACTCCTCTGTGTTAGGCCTATGGCTGCTCGACCACACACCAAAAATAGAGCACTTTGGGTTTGCATAGAAGCCTTGTGCACTTCAGGGGGAATCTCTGGACTCTTTACACGATATAACCAATTACTTGTATACCACATAAAGAGCCAGCTTCCTACAGTTGTGCTGTCATTTATCAATCTTTGTGTGTATTTTGCATATGTCTTGCACTCCTCTGTGTTAAGCCTAAGGCTGCTCGACCACACTATCCATTAATGGAGCACTTTGGGATAGCATAGCATGTCCCTCTCCACTCTTTAGGGAACCCCTGGACTCTTTACACTGTATATCAGATTTATGATGTATCACATAAAGAGTCAGCTTACCACATTGTTCACCAATTGGCAAGGTGTTTAATACCCCTGCAAGTCCCTAGTAAAAGGTACCCCTGGCACACACAGCATGAGTACTAAAGAATGTATTTTGCCATCCTAGGGACCCATGTACAAATACATGCAGCCTGCCATTGCAGGATGCGTGAAAGAGAGCAAACCCTTGGGAATACCCGACATGGCACATTTTCTGTGTGCCATGCCCAAGTACACTGCATGTATTCTAGTGGATTTATTATGGCATGCACTCCGAGGGCATCATAGAGGCACCCCTTGAAAACGTACCAGTATCTTAGTGTGCTGGCTGACTGGTATCTACCAGCCTGCCACCACAGTAGAGTTTCTGACCCTCTGCAGGTGAGAGCCAGCGCACTCAAGTCAGAAACAATGTCTGCTCTGTCAGAAGGTGTTTACACCTCCTCCAGTAGGATGGCTAGTGATTTAGCATATCGATGTCAGGCGTTTCAAAGCCTTTGAAATGCGACCCGGGCTTCTTCCAGACCCGGACAATGCCACCCCCTGCCCCGAGGCCCATTTGGCAACAGGACAGGCGGAAAATTAGCTAGTCAGGAGGCGTGTTCACTCTCAGGCTAGCTATACCTCTACTGTGGTCTAACTGAAGTGAACAAAGAAAGAAGGGTTCCACCATCTTGTTTTTGGTGGAATTAGGAACTCCGGGACAGTTTTATGCCCACTACCCAAGGGAAGTGCTCATATAGGGGTGTAGTGACCCCAGAGGTAAAAAGCCCATTGGCTACTACCATACACTCCCCTTAATGCCCCCATATACAGTATTTAGGTGGCCTCTGACACTAGGAACTTGGATTCATCTGCCTGAAAGAAGAAGGAAAATAAGAGCTGAAAACGCGAGAAATATGGACCAGCACCGGAACTGGCACCAAACCCTGCCTGACTGCTGCTGTCCCGACAATTGAAAAGACCCGATTCGTCTTGCAGGTGTGCATCCTCAAAAAGCCTTAGAGGGCTGCCAGCAATTCGCCAACCAGTCAGCATATCCTTTGAAGTGGAAGAGCTACTTCACTGAAGCCTGCAGACACCGACCGCAAAGTTCGGTTCACTGACCTGCAGCAGCAGCCCAGGCGAAGGTTTTCCAAGTCCCCAGAGGTCAGGCTGTTTCTCCAGCGAGTTTTGAGATGTTAGACCCTCCATGAGCCCTCCAGCACCAATAATTAGGGCCCTAGCAGCAGCCAAGACTTGATTGTTGGACAACCTAGACTCCAACACCACCAAGAAGGACCAGCTGACGAGGGACGTCATCATCGCGGGGCGAGCATCAAGAGTGGCCCAGCTGTCCTCTTTTGTCCCCATCTTCAGGTTGTCTCCAAAAGTGAGTCCCACCTGACAAAACATCACTGCATCTGAGCCCCACAGCCTGAGTCCAGACCAACCGCCAGAGCTCCCTTGACCCTGAAACCCTCAAGAACTGATCCCCCCCTTTGGGTTCTGAAGGACTTGTACCCAAGTCCTCACTTGCAGCATTTTTCTCGTCACAGGTTTCGGCTTGGACTTCAGCAGCAGAGTTTGAGATTACCATAGCGATCAGCACCCAGACACAGCAGGGCAGGTAAACCGAAACTGCTGGTGGTTCTTAGGACCTTGCCCCCTACGTACTTTAAGTCCAGAAGAACAACTCTTTAACTCGATTGCAAATATCCATATGCAGGGTATGTTTCTCCCATAGGATAACATTACCGCGTTCGAGGTGCATGCCTCAATTTGGACAGCTGTATTTTCTAAAATCATTAACTCGAAAAGTTCCTACCTGATCCCAAAGATCTTGGTGTCAAAACTAATATAAAAGTACATGTTTTTTTTCTAAATTGGTCTCGCATTTCTTCATTGTGTGAGTGTCTGAATTATTGACTCTGTGTACAACAAATACTCAACTCTCCCCTCTGATAAGCATAAAGCTACTCGACCATACTACCATAAAATAGAGGTTTTTACGTTTGTGAAAGCAAGTCCCTGTAAACCGATAAGGGTTGCCTGGACTTTATGCACAGTCTACCTCATTTTGGTGAACTATATAGAAAGCCAGCTTCCTACAAAAGGAAAATGCTACTTACCAGTATGCATCTGTTCTTGGCATGTAGAGCTGTAGAGTTGTATACTTTAGCATAGATCGCCATCTGGTGTTGGGCTCGGATGTTTGCACTTTGTTTTTGTCGAAGAAGTCTTTGTAGTCACGGGATAGGCGACTCCTCCTTATGGTGATAGTGCGCATGGGCATCGACTCGATCTTCAGATAGTTTTTTGCCATAAAGGGTGATGATGGAGTTAGTAAGAGAATAGATGAGGATGTCCATGTGATGTATCTAAATAAGATAATACTGCAAGAGATAAAGAGGTGGGTGGGCTTATACAACTCTACAGCTCTACATGCCAAGAACAGATGCATACTGGTAAGTAGCATTTTCCGTTCGAGGCATATGAGCTGTAGATTGTATACTTTAGCATAGACTGTAAAGCAGTGGTTTCCCTGTTAGCGGCGGCAACCTGTATCTGTTGCAGTAGTTTGAAAAAGTGTTCTTAATACAGCCTGGCCCACAGTAGCGTGTTGCTTTGCTTGCACAGCTACATAATAGTGTTTAGTGAAAGTATGAGGTGTAGACCAAATTGCTGCTTTGCAGATGTCATCTAGGGGAATATTCCCTAAGAATACCATAGAAGCCTCTAGTTTGCATGTGGAATGAGCTCTAGGGGGAATAGTTAATGTGCGTTTAGCTTTGAGATAGGATATTTGGATGCATTTAACAATCCACCTGGCAATTCCTGTTTTTGAAATGGGATTGGCTTTGTGAGGTGGGGAGAAAGCTACAAAAAGTTGTTTTGTTTTTCTAACACTTTTAGTTCTTTCGATGTAGTAGAGTATCGCTCTCGTAACGTCTAGCATGTTGAGAGCTCGTTCGGCTACTGAGTCTAGTTGAGGGAAAAATACTGGAAGTTCAACCTACTGATTAAGGTGAAAGGCAGATACCACTTTAGCTAGACATTTTGGATTAGGCCTAAGAACCACTTTACTATGGTGTATTTGTAAAAATGGATCTTGTATGGTTAATGCCTGGAGTTCACTCACTCTCCTAAGTGATACGATAGCTACGAGGAAGGCTACTTTCCAAGTAAGGAACGGCAACTCGCATTTGTGCAGAGGTTCAAATGGGGACCCATGAGTCTGGTGAGGACTATATTGAGATTCCATACAGGAGAAGGTGGGATTCTAGATGGAATTATTCTTTTAAGTTCTACCATAAATGCTTTAATAGCAGGTACTCGAAACAACGATAAATGTTGTCTGTTTTGGAAGTAAGCAGAAATTGCAGCAAGATGTAGCTGTATAGATGTATATGCTAGGTTACATTGTTGTAGATGCAAAAGATAACAGATAATATTTTGGATGGAAGCATCTAGCGGATCGATTTTGTTATTTGTACAATAAATGACAAATTGCTTCCACTTTGCTGCATAGCATGCTCTAGTAGTAGGACGTCTAGCTTCTTTAATGAGGTTTATGCAGTCTGGTGGGAAATTAAGATAGCCAAACTCTAGGACAGGGGTACTCACAAACTTTCTCTCGGGGGCCAAATTTACAGTGTGGTTTGTGGCCGAGGGCCACACCGGTGGGGGCGGGGTCAGTGGGGGAGGGGGCGGGGCTAGAGCAAAAAAAAAACTGTGACCATGAGGTTTTACACAGGCCCCGCAGCAGACGCCTTCGTCCACTGAGCCACCAGACCCGGCATTCACACATCTCTATCTATCTATCTATCTATCTATCTATCTATCTATCTAGCTCTGTCTCCCTCCCTCCCTCTATCACTCTCCCTCTATCACTCTCCCTCTCTCTGTCTCCCTCTCTCTCTCTATCTATTTCTCTCTCTCTCTCCCTCTGTCTCCCTTTCTCTCTCCCTCCCTCAGTCTCTGTCTCCCTCTGTCTCACTCACTCTGTCTCCCTCCCTCTGTCTCAATACCTCCCTCCCTCCCTCTCCCTCCCTCTTGTCTCCCTCCCTCCCTCTCCCTCCGTGTCTCCCTCCCTCTGTGTCTCCCTCCATCTGTGTCTCCCTCCCTCTGTCTCCCTCCCTCTCTGTCTCCCTCCCTCTCTGTCTCCCTCTTGTCTCCTTCCCTCTTGTCTGTCTGTCTCCCTCCCTCTTGTCTGTCTGTCTCCCTCCCTCTTGTCTGTCTGTCTCCCTCCCTCTTGTCTTCTTCCCTCTCTCTGTCTCCCTCCCTCTCTCTCTGTCTCCCTCCCTCCCTCTCGGTCTCCCTCCCTCCCTCTCGGTCTCCCTCCCTCCCTCCCTGTCTCACTTACTTTGTTTGTCTCCCTCTCTCTCTCTGTCTCCCTCCCTCTCTCTCTGTCTCCCTCCCTCTCTCTCTGTCTCCCTCCCTCCCTCTCGGTCTCCCTCCCTGAAGGACCACACAGTCTTAAGAATTCCACAAAGTAGCTTGGCAGGGCCATCGTTAAAAAACAGTGCCCTATTACTGGACTTATGGCCGGAGCAAGCCTCCAGTCTCATTGAACCAATTACTTTGGGAAACTAGAAAGGTAAGGGGCTCCCCGTTCTTTTGTCCAGCTTCTTCCTGACAACTGGGACTTTAAGTGCTCAAAGTGTTAGTGTGTTCCCTAGGGCTTCAACAGGGTTGTTCTTCTCAAGCCCCGTCATCGAGTTGGGAGTCCCACAGTAACCAGAAACAGCAGTGTAGTGTCGAACAGAGTCTGAAAAAGATGTACACGTTGTCACTTTCGTAGCCTGCCCAACATATTCAAAATGACCCAAGCGTAGCCAAGAGGCATAGGGTCAGAGTGAACAGCATTCGCCTCCCTAACTTCTGTCTCAGAGACCCAATAAGCACTGGTCAAATATCTTCTGATTAATCTTTTTTTCTTAAATGTCTCGTTAGGATTTTCGGTCTCGGAAACGGAGGTATTCTTTTTCACCTTTCTCTTAGGTTGTCTGTTTAGCTCACAGGGCATTGTGCTCCTAATATTTCCTTCTACATGTCTCCCTAGCCCCCAAGAGTAGTGCCTTCCGTGCCTTCCTTAAGACTGTTAAAGATGTGGTGGTCTTTTGGTGGGAGGCAAATTTTGAGGCCCTTTTGAAAACATTTAGCCCTCCGATTTCAGTTGTACACCTGCACCCCCCCCCCCCGCCCCCTGTCCGTCACCTCACCCCGCGCTGAGTCAGCTTCCCTGGAACCCAAACCGCCGCCGCACCCAAGTACTTCACAGGTCTTTTAAAGGCCAAGTCACTTGTTAATGAGGCTTTGTTGTATTTCATCTCTTCTTAGCGCCCCTGCATCTCCCCTCATTCAGAGGGGAGATGCAGGGGCGCTAAGAAGAGGTGAAATACAACAAAGCCTCATTAACAAGTGACTTGGCTTTTAAAAGAATCACCCGCCCTGTCCGCGCTGCTGCAACCGGCGGTGCTTGCACAGGTACGATGTCTGCAAAGTCCGCGGGCCGCCAGGGAAGGCTTGCCGGGCCGCTGGCGGCCCGCGGGCTGTACTATGAGTACCCGTGCTCTAGGACTTCAGGAGCCATATCGCAAGATTGAGTTGATTGAGATCTGGGTGCCTTATCTCTCCATGGTCCCGAGTGAGGAATTTGGGGGAGAGGTGTAGCTTATGATGAGGCACTACTGAAAGTCACAACAGGGTTGTGAACCATTGTTGGCGTGCCCATGTTGGAGCAACTAGGATCATTGTGAGGGAGTGTTTGAGCTTCCGAAACAGTAACGGAATGAGCGGGAGAGGCGGAAAAACGTATGCAAATCTGCCTGACCAGTTCATCCATAGCGCATTGCCTTTGGACAATGGGTGTGGATATCTGGAGGCAAAGCTTGGGCGTTTTGGTGTGTAGTGACCAGATCTATGTCTGGATGACCCCACATTTGAAAGAATGGAAGAAGAACTTGAGGATGAAGTTGCCATTCGTGGATCTGCTGTGTTTGATGACTGAGCAGATCCGCAATCTGATTGTGTACACCTGGTAGATGTTCTGCGAGGAGGTAAATGTTTTGAGGAATGGCCCATCTCCATATGATTTGCGCCAGTTGTGAAAGTTGAAGAGAGTGTGTCCCTCCCTGCTTTTGTTTGTAGTACATTGCTGTCATGTTGTCTGTACGGATCAAGACAGCTTTGCCTTTTAGCAAGATTTGGAAAGACTTTAGTGCTAGAAAAATTGCTAGTAACTCCAGATGATTTATGTGGAGTTGTTTTTGTTGATGGGTCCATATACCCTGAATGGTTTGGTTTTGGAGATGAGCTCCCCCAGCCTGTGAGAGATGCGTCTGTGGTTAGCGCTATTTGTGGAACCGGGTCGAGGAACGGCTGCCCTTTGGATAGGTTTTGTGTGTTCCACCACTGCAGAGAGTTATGTGTACGGCTGTCCACCAACACCAGATCTGTTAACTATCCTTGAGCTTGGTTCCACTGATGTGCTAAACATTCTTGTAAGGGACGCATTTGAGGTCTTGCATAAGGAACGATGAGGATGCAAGAGGCTATCATCCCTATTAGCTGCATAAACACTCGAGCTGGAAGGGAGTGTTGAGGTTGAAATCCTGATATGAGAGCTTGCATGCTGGCTATCCTGACTGGATTGAGGTATGCAAGGGCTTTTGAGGTATCTATTGTGGCACCTAGATACTGAATGAGGTGGGATGGTTGAAGGTGTGACTTGGGTAGGTTTATTGTGAATCCCAAGTCGTGGAGCAACTGGATTGTTCTGTGTGTATTGTGTACACAGTGTGTGTGTGACTTGGCTTTTATGAGCCAGTCGTCGAGATAAGGAAACACGTGAATGGGTTGTCTGCGCAAATGGAGTGAGACTACTGCGAGACATTTTGTGAAGACTCGGGGTGCTGTAGTCAGTCCGAATGGGAGAACTTTGAATTGATAGTGCTGTCCGTCCACTACAAACCGTAGATATTTTCTGTCAGCGGGGTGAATGGGAATATGAAAGTAGGTGTCCTTGAGGTCTAGAGTGGCAAGGAAATCGCTCTGTTGGAGCAGTGGGAGAACCTGTTGGAGAGTGACCATGTGGAAGTGGTCCGACTGTATGTAGAGATTTAATGGTCGGAGGTCCAGTATTGGCCTGAGTGTACCGTCTTTCTTTGGGATTAGAAAGTAAAGGGAGTAAACCCCTGTTCCTTGATGAGGTAAGGGAACCGGTTCTATTGCGTATTTTAGTAATAAGGAGAGAACCTCTTGTTTTACCAGCGTCAGATGTTCTGTGGACATTGGACGTTGTTTGGGGGGTATGAATAAGGGAGTTGAAGTAAGTTCCAGGCAGCAACCATACTGGATAATTTGTCTTACCCACTTGTCTGTGGTGATGGAATTCCAGACCGGTAGGAACTGTGATAGTCTTCCCCCGACTGGAGTGGAATGGTCGGAGGGAAGTCACTGTTTTGTAGTAGGAGAGGTGCAGGTGTTATTACCGCGGCCTCTACCCTTGTTGTTGTTGCCTCTATAGCCTCCTCTGAAATAGCCTCTGTTAGGGGAGGTTTGAGTAGTGTTTTTGTAGGAGGATGAGGTGTTGTCCGTCCCAATAGTTTTAGAGGCGCCCCTATAAAAGGAGCGACGAAAAGAACTTCAAGTGGTTGCTGCATGTAGGGCTCCCATGGACTTAGCAGTTTGAGCCCTACTACATTTTCTACAAAGATGTGTCTACAGTGGGTCCAAATAAGTGTTCTTGATCAAAACGTTGTTTAAGAACTGTGGATTGCACATCCTGTTTAAACCCAGATATGCGTAGCCAAGCATGTCTGCGTAGTAAAACGCTTGTGTATACCGCACGAGACGCTGTGTTGGCTGCATCACGAGCACACTTTATAGAAGTGTTTGTAATTAATGTTCCCTCTTGCATGAGGTCATTGGCCTTAGTGTTATACTGATCAGGAAGATGTTGTATGAGCTTTTCAAGCTCGTCGTAATGAGCCCGATCATACTTGGCCAGTAAAGCTTGGGGATTGGCAAAGCGCCAGTGATTTGCTGCTTGTGAGGCAATGCGTTTTCCAGATGCATCTAGTAATTTAGACTCATTATCTGGAGGTGGGGCATCCCCTGATGTTTGGGAATTTGCTAGTTTACGTGCATTTGACACAACCAAGGAATCTAGAGGGAGCTGTGCTTTAATATAAGTTGGATCATTGAGCTGGTATATATTTTTTCTCAATCCTGGGGTTGAGAACTCTAGCTCGCACATGATCTTTAAAAACATCAGGTGCATGTTTGATGATACCTTTTAACATGGGTAGAATGCTTGTAGATTTTTGTGACTTTGTGAAAGTTTCTAACAAAAAATCTTCCTCCTGTGGGTCTGAGTGTAATTCTACCCCATGATATTGTGCAGCTCTACCTATGAGCTGTGCAAAACCTATGTTGTCGTCTGGGAGGGATGGCCAAGATGGGGAGGAGTCTGGATCAGGGAGATCTGGGACATCTGGTGGATTATCATAATCCTCCCAAGGATCCGGTGGTGGTAGAGTAGTGTCATCATCATTGTCCTCCTGTGGGTTCTCAGCCCCACCCCCATCCTCACCACCAAGGTGATCATAATCATCATCTTGTGGTGTAGGTGAATATGGGCATTGGAGAGTGTGCTGGAGAAAGTGGTTGTAGGAGAGTAGGGTCTGCTATCCTATGGTCACCCCAAATTTTTGCTTTTTGCTTCACTGGTTTTTGACATATTGAGGCTGTGGGCCTGCCAATCAGACCCCCAGCCTGCTGTTCTCTCTACTGAATTAAAACTATGCACCCTAGGTGCATAACCAATTGGAAGTGGATCACCCTGTCAGCCCCTGTACCAGTGTACACTAGGTACCCAGGGCATTGGTGTACCCAAGGCCTGCCAAGGGCTGAAGCATGTATTATGCCACCCCAGGCTTGGCCTAACAATTTGACACAACTGGCTGAGGTAAGTTGGTGTAATCACCTCTTACTGAGGTGTAGTATACCTATACCTAACCTTAAATGGGACACCTGGTAACCTATAAGTCACTCCTATGGCAGGCCTTAACAATCCTGAAGGCAGAGTGCTTGGTTCCATGTGAGATGGTGCTCTGGCATGAGCTGAGCCTGTCTGCAGTGGTCGGAACAACTTCCTTCTACTGTTTCCAGATATCGTCATACCATATACTCTTAAGTGCATTATGAACCTCGCGGTTAAATGCTATCTTTGGTTTGGCTTTATCAAAACATGTCGAGTAAGGTGTCATACGAATTGGAATACTAACCCCTCGCCAATTCTGGCGACGGGGTTAGCATTCCACCCTTCTAGTGGGACACGACATGTACAGTACCTGAAACCCGGGTAAAATCAGACATAGCCTCAGCTCCACAAAATGGATGCTGCCACCACAGACACAAGTCTGCCCTCCTGCTGCTGGGAGTCCTTCCAGCTTGGGAGGTGTGGACAAAGGGTTTCCTGCCAGGGGAGGTGCGTGCACCACCCCAGACAGGATTTTGTGTATTGGTCAGGTAGGGCTTGAAAGAAACCAGACATGCATGTGGCTCACAAGGAGCCTCGGTGCATATGCCAGTTCAAACCGGTCCTGGGGCACACCAGTCCCGGGCCTGGGGCGAGCTGGACAAAGGATTGGGGGTGTAACCACCCCCCTTCCTGGTCCCACCCATAGGGAGGGACCTAGCAGGTAGTCCGGCCCCTAGAATCCGCTTAAAGGTAGGAGCTGTGTCCTAGGACTTCAGACATCCTGGTATCAACTTAACACTAAGAAGAAGACGGGAACTTCGACGCTCTGCTGCACAGAGGACTGAAGCCAATCTCCCCTGTGGTCAGGGAGTGACCACCTTGCTAACGCAAGCACCATCCAGCGAATCAACGTCTGCTTTGCCGCCGCCTCCCGCCGGAGCCCGAGCCCAGAGACTGACAAGACCTGGACCTCCAGACCTCTCACCGCCCGATCCACAGTCCCTGAAAAGAGGAGACCCGTGGAGGCACCGAGACACGTGGAGCCAGCCATCTTGAAACGACCACGACAAGCTGACAAGTGCAACAACCGAGGCTCCCTCCAAGTTGTGCTTTGGGATCTGAGAAGCCCAACACCCGAGCAGCATCTGCACCAAAGGTGAGCCCTCCAGCATCTCCACGATCTGCGTGGGGCCCTTCTGCATTTTGCCACTCGACGCGCCTAGCCGGTTGCTGGCCCGCTGGCTAGTAGCCATCTTGGCGACGAACTCTACGAAATACACCGCTGGTCTGGTTGCTCCAGACTGGCCCTTGCTCCCCTCCAAAGGAGCAGTCCTTCTGACCTTGCTGGTCAGAACCATCAGCTTATTTCATCTCCTACAACAATTGCTTTTGCCAAGGCTTGTTTGCTTCGATCAAGTCGCCGACACCGCCGACAGCGAGAGCCTGCGTGGGACAGCTCGTGAACCGACTCCTGGACGTCGTCGACCTCCAGGGACCACGTGGCTGCAGAGACAAGCTACACCTTTCTTCCTGTTTGCACCCGACATCGCCTGGTACCCACCTGGTGCCACGCTGGTCACTGGCTAGTGACTGTGAACACTGTCCCCTCTGCTTACAGGTCTTCAACATCTCCGATCCACTCTTGGATCCACTGCATCTCTCCCGGACCGACCGCCTGCAGCATCTTTGTCTTCAGGCTCCACGGAACAGATAGAAGAAACCCGACGCACTTCGAGGCCTATGCACCCGCTTCCTGTGGGTGTGGTAAAGCTGGCACACCTGTGCCCAAGTGTAGTATTACATCTCTAGTGCCTGTGTTCCAAATCTTGAGTTCCTAGTCCATCCGGAAGATCCTCTTTGCAGTAACTTTGTACTTTTTACGCACCCATTGAAACCTATGGGAGCACGCGTGTGACTATTTGCTCTGCACACGCCACCCGTGGACCTCCTGGTCACTAACTGACGTTAGCTCCTTGTAGGCCCAGCGATTCTAGAGGCCCTAGGCCTTTTCCCTTTTCTGTTCGTGGTACTTATACCACTATTTTAGTATATGGTTTGAGCGGCCACCAGGGCCTATCCATATAAAGTGCAACTTCTGTGTATTCTACTGTAATCTTGTTTGACGATTTGTGCTCCTGTGCTCATAAAGAGACTAGGGGTTACTTTGAGAAATAAATACATATATATTTTGAATATATATCTGTGTGGTGTCCTTTCATTGGTATAAAAGGGGGTTACATTTGGTAAAACAGCTGGCTTAACACGCTTCACGAGTTTAGCCTCAAAGACTGCTTAGCCTACGCTACCACTAGGGCAGCTAGTCCGAAAAGGTTGACTTACAACCACACCATAAGGGTTGCTTGGCATGGTACAAGGTGATCACTTTAACTAGTGAGCATCATATACCAGGCCAACTTCTCACAGTGGTGTTGTGGGGATATTTGGAGGAGAGAAGGGTTTGACTGGAGAAGTTCCCATGTATCTCTTTTTAAGGGTACCTTGGGGTCTTCTGGGGAGTCCAAAGGTCTCCTTTTTAGATAGAATTGTCTTGATATGACCAGTTTTAGGGTCAATGTGAAGAGTTTTTTGTTTAGGATCCACTGGATCTGGTTGAAAAAGGTCTTTTAATCCAGTATCCTTGTTCGGTACCAATGATTTTGGTTGTTTTGGTCTTGGTTCTGAAAATTTAGGAGGGGTCTTGGTGTCCTTTTGCTTTGGAGGAGCTGTGGAGTCCGAGGATTTTTTTCGGCTCCGTGGATTTATTGTCTTTTTTCGGCTCCGCAGATTTGTGGTCTGGTTTCGGCTCCGAGGGTATATCCTGCTGGTGTTTCGTGCCGAATGTTTGGGTTTCGGTACCGGGGATGGTACCGCTGCGTGGCTGGCTCGGTCCCGAGCCGCCTGAAGGCTTGTCTTTGGACTTCGGAGCCAAGCCCAGAGGTGGGGCGTCGGAAGTTTTGTCACGGTGTCGACCTGAGCCAGAAGGCGAAGGTGCAACCGAAGCCATATGTTTTTGAGAAGAGGTGCCGATGTCGGTGCTCACAGTTCGTTGACCTGGAGTAATCGTCTGATATTTGGCCTCTGATTCGTCGGCCTCGGAGACGCTGATATCTTCTTGTTCCTCGGGAGTATCAGGACCTGCATCGAAGATGTCGTCCGGCATCTAGGTAGTGGATCGAGACATTACGTGACGTCGAGCCCGGTGATCACGTATGGTTTTCTTCCAATCAATATGAAGCGCAGGCCGGGCAATCTTTGTCCTCGTGTTCTGGAGAGAGGCAAAAGTTACAGACCTCGTGGAGATCAGTCTGTGGGAATTTGGCACCACACAGGGGGCATTTTTTGAATGGAGTTCTTTCCATTAGCCATAGGGCCTGATGGCGAGGATAGGCCCAAAGGCCCGCGCCGACGACCGGAATCGAAGGTGTTGAGATTTGTGTTGGATCCGCATCGAGGAGCGCGATCGAAAAAACAATAACGTTGAGCGGTGAAGGATTGCGCGTCGAAGTGGAATCAAATACGATACCGACCCGGAAGCGAGCCGTTTACATCCGAACCCGATGGCGGAAAAAAACAATCTGAAGATGGAGTCGATGCCCATGCGCACTATCACCATAAGGAGGAGTCACCTATCCCGTGACTACACAGACTTCTTCGACAAAAACAAAGTGCAAACATCCGAGCCCAACACCAGATGGCTATCTATGCTAAAGTATACAATCTACTGCTCATATGCCTCAAACATGTAGTACACTGATTATAACGCTGAATCTGTAATTCTTAATAGGAAGGTGGCATCAACTCAAAATATATGCAAAGGCCAGTGGTGTGATTATATTTGTATTACCTTTAGTGTTCATACCAGTTTAGAAATAATGACTAAACATTGATTCCGCTTACCCAAGTGCTTTCCCATAAATCTGCACTGTGCTGACACTTCTGGGACAAGAGCCAGGGTACACTTAAAAAGTAGGCCACACAATAGTCAGAGGGAGAGAGAACATTGCTCCCAGGCATGTAAGGTCACATTTACCTTTGACTTTGCAGCATTCTTCTCATTTCAGTCTATATGCCAGGGACAGAACATATACAGCCAAGCACCAGAGGAGAAATGGAGCAAAGGGGGAATCATAGGTAAAGATTTCTTTTGAAGCCAGCAAAGTGTGGTGCTAAAAGGCATTGAGAACTCTGCTCAAGGGAGCAAAAAAGATAATAATCGCTAAGTATTGTGTTGTTGTGTTGCATGTCTGATATATGTTTTCCGGAAACTATATGTATCCTAAAACAGGAACAGCATCAGACTAATGCAGAGCACGGGAAGGAAAAGCACAGGAATTTAGTCCGATATGTTGAGGAATCATTGCCAACTGTTAAATGGTTTGACCTTTAAAATGGACAATTTTAGGAGACTAATCTGTGGAACAGATTTAGAAAATAAGCCTTCTCCGCTTTCGCCTTGAAGAATACCTGTCTGCCTATGGAGGGAACCTTCTCCAGCTCTGCCTTGAACCTCTGAGTCCAGAGGGTTACTACAAGGGCTAGTGGCCCTACTGTATTGGCTTAGCCTGAAGAACACAGGGTCCAGATCCTAGAATTGAAACCTGCTTTCTAAAGAGGAATCTCCCCTTGTGGCTAGGAAATGCAGAAAGTTCTGAGGACACTTAAAGTTGTTCCTGCTATGGAGAATAAGTGGATCCATTTGAACATGTTGCAATGGTATTCCACTGTAAAGTGTTCAAATGAATCCACTTAAATTTTGAAACTAAATGTTTCTCCCAATTCCCCCCCATGTAACTTTCCGCCATGGTTGGATGGAACAGGGGCACTGATGACAGAGGAGGCTATTTCTACAGCAAACAAATCCAAAAGGTGTGTTGGAACTGCATAATTTTGAATGGATTATTGTGAGCCCTCTGCAACTAGAAACCACAGACTGTGGCACTTATATTAATTAAATCTCACTCAAAGTATGATTGCTGTATGTGAGCAGTACCTTTCTTTTTAAATGCATTTATTATCTGAACACATCTGTTGTGTCTTCTAGAAGCTCCTGTAGTCCTAGTGGTTCCTTTCAATACCAACTACGAAAGCACTGTTGGCCACTGAGGCTGTTTTGAGAAAGTAATTTCCTTTGCCTAATTACATCTGGTTTTACTAAATGAACCCCCCGCCCCCTTTTTCAAATAACATTTTATCCCCACATCAGATTAGCTTTGGTTTTAGGTGCCTTACTTGTTAAATGCTTTTGTTTTTAACTAGCTTGTCTTGGGACGTTTAAGCTAAATATTTCTTAAATTAATTTTAGCGTTATTGGTTGTTGCACATGTAGCACATGCATTTCTATGAGGAAAGCGTTGCTGTTTGAGTCAAATTGTGAGCCAGAAAACAGGTTCTCTTTCAGATTGCATAGGCTTTGTATAATAGTTGGTATTAATACTGTGAGTTCTCTCCAACATACCTTAACCTTTCTACAATACTATTGTCCAGTGAGGCATTAGATGCTGCACATACGAGTGCAAAAACAAAACCTACAGTATTGCAGAAACTTCTCTTGGCACTTAATGATATTGGAACAGTAATCTGAGCAATCACCAAGTTATTGCTTGCTATCAGAAACACCAATGCCGATTAGATTTGCTTAGTTAATAAAAAAGAAGAGTGAGAAGTATATACAAAAGGAGATACACTTGCAGCCTATGTGTGCAGCATACAGAAATCAACTTGAAATGAATATAGTTGGCACTTTAGTGCGAATGAAGACAATAACTAATAGAAACTCAAAAATATATTGGAAGCAGTATACAGAAACTGTGGAAATGAATAATATCTGGTGGTTCTGCAACACTTCTAGGATAAAGGTGGTCACTGTCAGGAATATTACACTACTAGACACCCCAAAATACCTAGATAGGATGGAAGAGGGCTTCTAGGTGCTATAGGCTTATAGTGGTGTTTTAGGTTCACAAATATTCACAACAGTAGAAATGACTACAATCGGTACGAGTGGCAAGAAGCAAACCTTGTCAGATAGGATGTAGCTCTCTAGAATACGTTTCCCCCAAATTACTTCCTCATTAAGGGGGGAAATGCAGTTGTTACATCTAACATGGTGCTCCTAAATCCATTATATTAATTAAGAAAACAGAGATCTGTCATGCCTTACTTGACTGTGGCACTCCAACTATGCAGCCAAAAGAAGGATGGAAACTATCTTGCCATTGTTTCCCAGGAATAACAAAGGTGAGATCTATAACCTTTTCTTGTCAGATCCACCAACAATGGATGGGGAGGATAGTAATAAGATGGTTTAAAGAAAACAAAGAAAAAAGCACTCCCCCCTAGGGAGGTAGCGCCCCTTAGATGCACTGCTGAGTAACTAATAGGTTTCCGTTTATTCAAATTCTATGACATCAACTCGTATGCAAGTTCATTGGTTGGGTCATTTATTTTGTAGAAGTTAGTTCATTCCAGAATTTCATCATTCAAAAATGTTAGGATGTCTCATGTGAATCACATTACCACAAGTGCATTGATGAAGTAAATCAAATCTTGTTCATCATCCCAATGCATTTCGGGATAATGTGGCTCTTCATCAGGGGATATGTGTCACATGAGACATCCTAACATTTTTGAATGATGAAATTCTGGAATGAACAAACTTCTACAAAATAAATGACCCAATCAATGAACTTGCATAAATGTTGTTGTCGTAGAATTTGAATAAACAGAAAACCGTGCTTTTTTCTTTCATTTAGGCACGCTTTTGATCAGAAGGCGCTACCTTACTGCACGCCATCTATTATCAGCAACATATTTACTTTGAATACAATTCTGGTGAAAATAACTGAGTACGTGAGCCAATTTCAAGTATTAGTTTCCCTTAAAGAAAACAAACGCATTCTGTAATTGGAATCACGTATTTTGCAATGTGAAGATTGCAACAGAAATTATGTTAAAACAACGCCCCAAAATTACTTCAAGGGTGGAGGAACACTGTAGGAAGCTGGCTCTCTATGTAGTGACCCAAAACGAGGTACACTTTGTTGAGAATCCAAGCAACCATTATTGGTTTGCAGAGGCAAAAAAGACAACACCAAGTGCTTTCTTTTGTGGTAGTGTGGGCGAGCAGTGTAGGCTTATCCAAGGATAGAAGCATTTGTTGTACTCATAGAGGCAATAAATGAGACACACACACACTCAAGAAGACCAACTCAGAAAACAAACACATTTTTATATCAATTTCCTATGGGTAAAAGGATTATACTGCATACAGTTATTAGGTTTCCGGGGGTTCTCTTCAGGAATTAAGGTGGAAAGGGGGCCAAGGTCCAAAGAACCACCTGCAGTTAGTCTTTACCTGCCCTCGAGTGTCCGGTCCAGAGGCGCTGGTCAGGTTGGTAGCTTTGCGAGCTACACTAAAGGTGGTGGGGGAGGCACCTACAAACAGGCTTCAGAGTAGGACTTGGGGACAAGTCACGGTGCTCTATTTGTGAGAGACCTGGGAGTAAGAAAGCACAGTCAATTCTCAGAAACCCAGGCGGAGGTGCACAAATACAGAGTGGTTAGGTCGCTGGGCTTGTGTGTCACGCTTGATGGGGACAAAAGCAGGACAGCTCTGCCACTCTTGTTGTGGGTCTCTGCGGTGCTGATGTCCCTGACGGCTGCTCGGTTTTGGAGTCGTTGAAATCCGGATAGGACTCAAACTGGCTTTGGTTGCTGCAAGGAGTCTGGTACTCCGGGTACTGGTGCTGTGCGGCTCTGGTTGGCCCTGGCATCTTCTCACTTGGTAGGGAGACGGATCTGACCATCTGGAGCACAGAATCTCTACCTGGGCGGCTGCTGCGTCGGTGAGAGCAGGGAGCGGAAGAACAGTGGACCGAACTTTGCTGTTTGGTGCCTGTAAGCTGCAAGGGAGTAGCTCCTCTGCTCCAAAGGAGATTTGCTGGCAATTTGCGAAGTGCTGACAGTCCACCGGGTTTCTTGACAGAGGCACAGCAGCAAGACGAGTCGGTTTGTCACAAATGTAAGGACAGGTGCAGGCAGGGTTTGGCACCCAAAAGTTTGCAGCTGGTCCTCATGTTCTGACTTTCTTCGCTCTTTTTTGTTCTCTTCTTCTTGTGTCCATCGATCTGAGATACTGGTGTTAGTGGTGCCACCTAAATACTGAATTTATGGGTGTTAAGGGGAGTGTAAGGTAGTAGCCAATTGACTACTTACCTTTGGGGTACCTATACCCCCAATATGACCACTCATTGTGGGGAGTGGGCATAACACTGACGCAGTGCATTTAATTTGAACAAAAACCAAGATAGTGGAATTCTAGTTTTCATGTTCACTTTAGGTAGCCCACCTCAAGGGTGTAACTAGCCTGATAGTGAATGCCTCCTGACTTGATCATTTTCCCATCTGTCCTGGTGTCAAATGGGCCCTGGGCAGGGGGTGGCAATTCCTGCCTTGACATGCTGATTATTAGCCAAACTGCTTGGAGGAGGTGACAACACCTATGTCCAGAGCAGGCATGGTTTCTGACCTCAGAGAGAGTGGGCTTTCACCTGCAGGGGGTCTGATACCCATCTGTGGTGGCCGGCTGGTCTACACCAGTCAGCCAGTACACTAGAGGTTAGTAGGTTTTCAGGGGGGCACCTCTAATAAAGACATGCACCCAGTGGGGATTTATTAAGACAAGGTATGTGATACCGAACACCATATGTTTCAGTGAAGCCATCATGTAGCTGGTGAACTCGTAATGATCACTGCCTAGTACATGTACCTAAGATGGCTTCCCTGTTCACTTGTACCATCTAGTAATTGAACTAGACAGCATAGAGGCATATATGCTCATTCAGATATGACCACACATGAGATATAATGCACCCTGCCTTAGGGCTGTAAGGCCTGCTGTAGGGGTGACTTACATGTATTGCATGCAGGGTATGGGGACATGGCACACAGGGTGCGTGCCATGTCGTATTTTTACATTTGTCTGCAACATTTCACTCAGCCTGAAATGGGGGTCTGCATGAGTTTGGTGATTGGTCCCTTAGAGTGGCATAAGAGATGCTGCAGCCCTTAGGGACTCTCTTTACTACCCCTGAACTAGGTACCAGGAGTACAATTTATTAGGGACTTGCAAAGGTGCTAAAGGTCTTGCCAATTGCGGAACAACTGCACAGCTACCTTGTTTTTGGGAAGGAACACTGGCACTGGGGACTTGGTTAGCAGGAACCCAGTGCACTTCAGTCAAAGTTGCATCGAATACCAGTAAAAATTGAGTCAAACTTAGCTTGATACTCAATTGGAGGATGAACCTGCACACTTATACCAGCATGCATCGGGTCTTGGTTGCCACTGAAGAATAGGCGTACCTTAGTTGTAAATGTCCTTAATGTTATTTTCACTCAAGATTCCCCTGCTAGGAGATCAACAAAGTCACATCTTTAAAAATAACACATGCTGATGATACCTGCAAAAGCAGATAAAATACTTGGGATCTCACCATTTCTATGTGAGTGGTTTAAATGCCAGCCACTCAAAGGTAGAGTTAACTAAAGGTTAATGGTTTAAATTTAGGAAAAAGTCCACCTTCAGACCCGGACCTCAGAGCTTCACCGAAGGGCTGAGGACGCCGAAAACAGGTTCAGGAGAAACAACTTACGCCTTCTAGGATTTCCCGAGGGAGTGGAGCAAGGACACGCCGACACGTTTGAGGAAACTTGGGTGCGCTCCTGGATGCCCAAGGAGGCCTTATCGCCCTGGTTTGCTGTTGAACGGGCTCACCGCTCTTTGACTCCCAAACCCCCACCTGGGGCCCCTGCGGGCTGAGGTTCCTCAATTTTCGGGACAGAGATGCCATCCTCGGGGCGGCCAGGGCACAGGGCCCACTGCAGTTTCAGAACAACCGGATCATGGTCTTCCCAGATTACACCAGGGAGGTCCAGGCCCAGCACCGTCTTCTCTTCCCGGCTCGACTCAAGATTATCTTTCAATCTTTCAAGACAAGACATTCTTCTTTGACAGCCCACAGGCGGCATGGACCTGGCACACGGAGGAACAGCAACTCTTGAACCAGCTGGCTCCTTCCCCACCCGGCGGGCCCCCCCGCGGCCGCATCCAGCCTTCCCCAAGCCACAGAGACGCCGGAATAGGTCCCGCAAGAAGAATGATCGTCGGGGGGAGGCGTCCCAGTCGCCGGGCACAGCATCCCAACGCCCGCTCTCCCACGCTTCAACTCGGAGGTCCGCATACCCAGCCCGACTACCTCCTTGAGTGACTTGAGCGGTATTCCAGGACCCTCAGACATCTTATGCCACGCCAAATCCGACTCTGACCTGTCTAGGAGTCTTGCGCTCCGTGGATCCAAAGAAGCCGAGGATACTTGAGCTATGTCACACAGCGGGAACTCTTCACCACATT
This sequence comes from Triturus cristatus, assembly GCF_964204655.1. Taxonomy (NCBI): domain Eukaryota; kingdom Metazoa; phylum Chordata; class Amphibia; order Caudata; family Salamandridae; genus Triturus; species Triturus cristatus. Next base: position 1,191,521,958 of record NC_140592.1, read on the forward strand.
CCCTGGAAGCTCCTACAATCCGACTGTTCTTGAAATCCCTACGAAGGGGGCGATCTGACTCCATTGCAGCCACTGGTTCTGTGAACTACTTCCTACTTCACTCCCTGGTTTTATTTGCAGTCCTTGTTGCATATTTGTCCTAACCGTAATTGCAGCTGTTAATGAATCTCTTATCCGACTACATGGAGGGGGGTCCATCTCTGCCATATTCATGTCCTGCTAACCGTTTTAGCTTAGCGTTTCGCCTTATTGTGGGGCTGTTGTTTTGAATTGTTTTTCCTCTTTCAGGGCGACAGATGCTTCATCTTCAGAAGTGTAGGGCGGGGGGAGTTGGGGGGATGAGGGAGGGGAGGAAGACCGTTGTCTCCCGACAGTTTGTTGTTTTTAGCGGCCTACGGGCCGCTGTTTCTTGTTTTTGTTGGTAGATTTACACTCATGTCTGCCTTTGACGATGACACAAGACTCACCAGAGTGCACGCGTTCTACCCAGTGGCCCCGGCCGCGGAACGCCGTTTCCCTTGGGACCTGGGCCTACTCGCGCTTGCGTGCCTTCTCCCACACGCTACCCACCCTGATGACATCCACTAGGGCCCTCCACATTCTCTCCTGGAATGTCAATGGCCTACTGGACCGTATAAAACGCACCGCCGTTCTTCGCAGCGCCCAACTACACGCGCCAGATATCTTGTTCCTGCAGGAAACACACCTTCTGGGCTCACAATGTAACTTCCTCGCCCGATACGGGTTTGACAGGGTCTGGCATACTACTTCAGAGAGGGCTCCCCTTCACCCTGACACAGGCCGAAACGGACACACAAGGCCGCTACGTGTCCCTGACGGGTATGGTCGAGGGACACCCCCTTAATCTCTCGTGTACATACATTCCCCCCACCATGGCCTCTGCCCTCTGTCGCCTCATGCTTGTACTCTCCTCCTTTACACAAGGCCTGACTGTTGTTGGGGGCGATTTCAACGCCGTCCTGCAGCCCTCGCGCGACACGACAGGGGTTCCATCGGCTTCCCGCCTTGCCTCTGCAAAACGCCTATCTGACTGGTCCTCTGCCTTGGGTCTCTGCGATGCCTGGAGGATGTGGAACCCCCGCAAGGAACAATACACCCACACTTCGGCGGCCCATCGCACCCCCTCTCGTATCGACCTGTTCCTGCTGCCTGCCGTAGACTGTCAATTGATGTCCGGGGACACAGTCTTACCCAGGGGCATCTCAGACCACTCCCCCGTCTCCCTCCGTCTCGGGAACTCCCCTAGCGGCGCTCGTATGACATGGCGGATGAATGCCTGGTTCCTACAAGATGCGGACCTTGTGGATTCCCTCAGGCAGGAATTGAGGAGTTACTTCTCAATTAATACGGGTTTGGTCTCCTCGCCGGAACTCTGTGGGAGGCCGGCAAAGGCCGTGGTGCGTGGGGTGGCTAGAGGTTTGGTTCACGCGAAGCGCATAGAACAGTCCGCCCGACTTGTGCAGCTGGAGGCCCAGGCAGCACAGCTGGAAGGTGCCCAGGCCACCACTGATAGCGACGACTCCGCTCGACAGCTCGCACTGATTCGAGAAGAGATCTGCCAGATCTCGCTGGAGTCTGCTAAAATGCTTTGGCGCTCCTCTGTGGCGCGTGTGTATGGTTGGGGCGATAAAAATGGCAAACTACTCCACAACTTAGTGTCCTATCCCAGAGCAAAATCGCATCATTCCAGAGATTCGGGACGAAAACGGGGCTCATCACGCCACTTCCCTAGCCATCGCCCAAACATTCGAGGGCTATTATGCGGCCCTCTATACGGCCCGGCCCCCTCGGGCTTCTCTGGCAGCGTTATTGGCCGAGACAGGGACTCAGCTGCCCTGCCTTTCCCAGGCGGACTCGGAGTCCCTGGATCTTCCCTTTACCCCGGAAGAGATACATGGGGCAATTTCATTGTTGCACTCCGGCAAAACACCCGGGCCCGACGCTTACCCCCAGGAGTACTACGCGACCTACCGGGACACATTGGTCCCACACTTAATGGACTTGTTTAAGCATGTAGTGGACAAGGGGTCCTTCCCGCCAGAGACTGATGTGGCCACTATTGTAGTCATCCCGAAAACACAGCCGTCCTCCCTTGCTTGTGCGGATTACCGCCCCATCTCCCTTATTAATACAGAGGTCAAAATCTTTGCCACTGAGCCCAACGACTCCGCCCCCCATTTGCAAGAGCTGGTTCACCCAGATCAATGCAGCTTCTTGCCTGCCCGAGGTACCCGGCATTGCATACGCTGCCTCCATCTCGTCCTCGCACATCGCCATCACCTCACCCCATATGTGGCCTTGCTTTTCATAGATTTTGAAAAGGCATTTGATATGGTAGACTGGGGCTACCTGGAGGATGTGTTGGAGAGGATGGGTTTCGGCCCCTCGTTCCGACGCCTCATCCGGGTCCTCTACTCGGCTCCCAAGTCAAGGGTCCTCATTAATGGCGTGTTGTCTGAAACATTCCCTATCCAGAGGGGCACTCGCCAGGGCTGCCCGCTCTCACCGCTTCTATTTGCATTAGCAATGGAGCCCCTGGCCTCCCTCATCTGCCAGAACCCCCTCATCCGCTGTTGGGCCTGGGATGCGAACCAGATCGACAAGACTGCCCTGTACGCTGAAGACGTTCTCCTTTATCTGGCAGATCCAGAGAGCTCCGGCCCATGATGCTTGGCTCTGCCTTTGAACACGATTCCTGCCTTAGCCTCAACCTGGCGAAATCCACATTGGTTCCCCTACACCCGTCCCGGGCTTGCTTTGACTGGCAAACGACCATTCCCTTACGCAGGCAGTCATTTAAGTACTTGGGGGTATGGGTCACCCTTCTCCCGGAACTCAAGTGGGCCCTGAACATCCCACCCCTGGTCGCCAGGGCCAAGGCGGACCTCAGGAAATTGCAATCTCTCCCTCTCAACCCCCTTGGCAGGAGTGCCCTTTTTAAAATAATGGTCCTCCCCCGCTTCCTATACATCTTACAAAATATTACCATTCATCTCCCAGGCAGTTGGTTTCGGGCACTGGACGGGGTACTCACCCGCTTTCTGTGGGGGGGAGGGAGGCCGCGAATGTCCCTAGCACATTGCCGCATACCCCCCTACGACAGGGGCATGGGGGGTGACCAATCTTCACCTCTACTACCTGGCCACGAGGCTCATCGTAATCCACGACTGGTTCCCGGGCGGCTGGTCCAACCCGGCGTACCGGGTGAAAGTCAGGTCAATGGACTTCGCACAAATCCAGGCCTACCAGGATGCCCTGTGCCACAGGCTCTTCCCCCCCACCACTAGAGCCGTGCTTATGGCCTGGCGGGCTGCCTTACGCCACGAAAAGTAGGACCGGAATCTCACCAGACAAACGCCTCTGTGGAGTGGGGCTTGGCTGGAGGAGGCCTCGGCTCTCCAAGACTTCCGTCGATGGGACCTCATCGGGATCTCTCTATTGGGAGACGTCTGGGTAGGGGACCAGGTCAGATCTTCTGCAGACTTACAACACCGTTACTCCCTCCACTCCTCCAATTTTACAAATTTACAGCTAAGACACGCCCTCCAAACACACATTCCGTCCCCCACCTCCTTCCCGGAATTTAGCCCCCGTAGAGGTCCAAGTGATGATGGGGAATCTGGGCAGAGGGGGGGTGTCGCGGATTTATCGCTTCTTGGTGAACAATGGCCCCGCATCCCTAGACCTGCTTCGTACCCGCTGGGAGGGATGGCTGGGTCCCCTGGAGGACGCGGATTGGAGGGATGCCCTTATGGACACCAAGACCCTGGCGACCTCCTCCAAGTTGCGTCTAATCCAGCTCTATTATCTCCACACGGCATACCTCAACCCAGCACGCTTGTATAGTGCACGCATGCGGGCCTCCCCCATCCTGCACGCGCTGCAGCCACGCTCCGCTGGACTTTTATCATATGGTGTGGCACTGTCCCGTCCTTGCGCCGTTCTGGGCGGGGGTGGAACTTGAGCTTACACAAACCCTAGGGTGGGAGGTTCCCCATGACCCGCTGCGCCTGATCCTGGGGGTGTTTGACGGCCTTGATGGATCCCAGGCCGATAAGCACTTCTTGGGAACGGCAATAGCGGTCGCGAAGCGCGATATAGCGGCGCTCTGGTCCCAAGCCAAGCCACCTACTATGCGGAAATGGAGACGGGGAGTGGATTGGTGTGGAACTCAGGAGAAGCCCCTCTTTGAAGCCCGGGGATGCCCCGCACATTTTGGTAAAATATGGAGCAAATGGTTCAACTTACTGCCTGTTTGAGGGGTTTGGGCGGGTCGGGTACGTGAATATTTATAAACAAGTGCTGTACTCAATCCATCAGTGCCTTACGAGTCTCTGTCGCTTTTTATCGTCTGTACTGTATTTCAATAATGTGCCTGGCATGCTACCAATGTATTTTTGTTCTCTAAAATAATCCAATAAACTTGTTTATCAAAAAAAAAAAAAAAATAGGAAAAATTAACTCTGCATTGCACCCTTTCGCGGTCATTAAATCCAGCGTCATAAGTTGGATAATTGCAATATCTTTTGTTTACAGTGCTTAGAAACCAATGAAGTGTGGTATGAGGCAGGTGTAAATGTAGGACTATTTTGTCACACAGGTGACGTGTCCAACGCTCACTCACCTTCTCCAGAGTAGTACTCAGTCGGCACAATATTTTCATCCCAAATTATCTTTTCTGTTGGATACAGGGGCATTTGGTTCAGCTGCTGAATTTGAGAAATGCGACGTTCATGGCGGGAGACCTATGGATAGAAGGTTACCAAAAGCAATGAGTGAGGAAGGCATATTTTAGAACTGAAATCATTTTGCAGTATTTTATTTTTAAGTTTCCACAGCACCAAAGATGATAACTGTTCTGCATGATGATCCCTCAATGTGATGTTCCAGAAAACTGCCATTGCCTATACATTATCACCATTATAGCTTTAGATATTGTTGAGGGGCAACTTTCAGTCAGTCACACAAAAATGAATAGGCTCTTAATTTAGAACATTACGACTTGAAATCAAAGTAAAAATTCTGAACAAGATAGACTGCTTCAATTCCTTTATTCATAATAAGTAGGCAACGTATCTGTGTATATTTCTGTATACAGGAATATTTGGACTACTTTGCCAGAATCTAAGTTGCAGTGGATTGAGTCCACTCAGCTGTCCTGTTTGCATTGATAGCTAGAAAAAGACCACTAAAAGGAAAGTTTAGTCATGCACATATAGCAATTCTGCCACATTGTATTTTATCTCATCCATATTAATTTAGTCTTGGAAAGTTCTGAGGAAATCCAAGAGCTCATGATCACTGCCCAACAAGACATAACTGTGCATAAGGCTCCATATTGAGTGCTTAAATCCTCTTTTGACTTACCTGTTAACAAATGTATTATTTTTCCCTTAGGTTACATACCAATTGTACACTGACATATTGTGTTATTTACTCTGTCATACTGCACAGGAGGTTATAACCTTTTACAGTAACCATCAACTGCTCAGTTCCACAATCCTTCAAGAATCAAGTACCCAAACTGAAAAACCTGATCATCCAATGAGAGTTCAGTAGTATTAATGGCTCTGGCACAAACCAGCAGTGGTAACCTAAGTGCATAACACAGATACTGCACAATAATCACTTGCACCCTCAAGACAAGTTTCACAACCATTAATATATGAAATTAATTTTACTCCACTCCAGAATTGGCGACTGTTGCCCAATACTTCTGCTGATCAATACTTGTGTTGGATTTTCAATCCTTTTCTAAACTCCTCTTATGCTGTTCTAATAGAGTTATACACCCTCTTTTAACCTGATACCTAGCTGGGCAGGGACACTATTTATATACAGTGGCTTACAGTGGTTTATAGTTCAGCATAGTTTTGGAAGAGAATCATTCCAATCAGTACTGGATCAGGTCCAGACCTATGGGGACGTATGGAAAAACTAGACGTGCAGCTTCAGCATAACACGATTATATATTTAGCAATGTTTCTTGCACTGTTCACTAAAATGTGGTGTTCCCAAATTGCTGCTACTTTCCGAGCTGGACAGAAGAGTGCACAATTATATGCAGTATTAGAGCCAGGTAGATGGATGCTAAAGGCAGATATGTGTTTGTGAGCGGGCGCCTTCATGAGAGGTGCCTGCTACTTGGGGCTGTATAAATTTCCAACACGGAGCAGGCAACTTCTGGCATGCGCTATCGGGCGTGCTGGCTCGTTGGAGTGCCCTCCCCTGGCTCATAGGGTGGGCATTTCAATGCGGTCCTTGACACCAAACTAGACAATCCTTCTCACCACTCCCGCGCACAGCTGCCTCCTCTAACGGCCAGGCTTTGGGAAAATGGCAGCACCACTGACACTTGACTGATATATGGAGGGCACTGAATACAGATGTGCGGGTATACTTTTTTTTTTCTTTTTCTTTAACGCCGCATGATCTCCGTGTCCGCATCAACCGCTTTGTGGGTTCGGCGGCCTTACTTCCCAGGTGTCCTCATATAGATTACATGGGGCGGATAAACTCCTCCAACTGGCGAGGGAGGGCACAGGGCAGGTCCCACTCATATGGCACGTCCAGCCGGTAACACTTGAAGATCCACCCTTTCGGGCGTCACTGGGCAATGCCATCGACACTTACAATTGGAAGGGGATATAACGCACCTTGAAAGAACGCTCCTTCCGCTGGAGTTGACGCAGTGGCGTATTCAGAGCGCAAGTGGCGGCTGGATGAGGCGCGGCGGGAGCATGCAGAGTTACTGGAACGATTGCGCTATGTAAACTACGCTTCACACTCCGTCCGCATGCACGCCGCACTGGACTGGCGTGGCTGATCCGCCAGGAGCAGACACGACACCAGATTCCTTGCGCTCAATATCAGGTCAGCTGTTAAGCACTCAGCAGGAGATACATCGGGAACTGCAGACATTACGCGGCGCTACACCACTCTGTTGTCAGGGCGGAGCCGACCGCACTGGAGTCCTCCTTCTCTACTCTCTCCCTGCCAATCATTACGCTGTCGCAGTGGACAGAGCTTGCAGAACCAATCACGCTTTTCGAGGTCCAAACAGCCCTTGGGGCGCTGGCCACAGGGTAGGCATCTGGGCCGGAAGGCCTACCAGCCGAGTACTACAAAGCATACCTACATGAAGCGTCACTGGAGACATCTGTCCTTCCAGGCTCTCTCCGCGAGTCGCTGCTCGTCTCGCTGCCCAAACACGACAGAGATCCCAAGAAGTTAGGTTCATACAGGCCGCTGGCATTCCTAAACACAGACTATAAAATCCTGACCAAGATACTGGCCGACCATCTGGCTCACTTGGTCCCCCTCCTGGTACACACTGATCAAAATGGATTTGTCCGGTTACGCAACACATCCCTTAACTTACGCCGCTTCTTTTGGGTAGCCAGGTATTCAGCCAAGCGCTGGCTACCCTTGGTGTGCCTGGAGCTCAATCTGGAGAAGACGTTCAAAACGTTAAAGTGGGAATTTTATTCTTCACCCTCTCCCAATATGGGCTGGGAACACATTTGCGCCGCGTTGTCCGACTCTTGTATACTCTCCCCACCATAAAAGTTCGGACGCGCCCATTTGTGTCAGATTCTGTGGCCATTGGCCGTGGAACCAGGCAGGGCTGCCCATTATCACCGCTACTGTTGTAACTGGCTATAGAGCCGTTGGTGGCGGCACTCAGGAACAGTGGAGTGGACTGGGGGATACCCTTGGGTGATGGGACGCATGTGATTTCCCTCTACGCCAACGACCTGCTTCTCTACGTTAGGGACATAAGGGACCCCTGCAAAGATATGGCAAGGACGCTCACTGCCTTTGCGTCCCTATCTGGTCTGCAGGTGAATTGGGTGAAGTTGTGCCTGTACTCCTTTGATCCCTCCACACAGGACCCCATGCTGATTGTTAATGGTGTGGGCGTACAATGGCAGCCATCTGTCTTTAGGTACCTAGAGATCAGCATTTACAATCAGCCTGAGGAGCTGCTGGAGGTGAACCTCTTACGAGCGATTTGCGCCATCAAATCGCAGATGCTCTTCTGGCGGACTGCCCCTAACAGTCATGGGTCGCATAGCCCTACTTAAAATTGTGGTGCTCTTGTACTGCTTCACTAACCTGCCAATATATATTCAACCCCCCATCTTTCGTTCCTTCGAACGCACCATGCTGGAGTTCATCTGGCATGGTTTACGTTGCAGAGTTGCGATATCCAAGTTGTACCTGCAGACTGGTCGGGGGAGGAGTTTGTGGGGGCTCACGGTACCCAGTATGGAACAGTACTATCTGGTGGTGCAACTGCAGTGGGTGGCCAGATGAACCAGCGGGCTGAATCTAGGGGACATTGTCACAGACTTACCGCTGTGGACACACTTGTCACTCCTCAGGCTGTTTCACCCCGGAAGGCATAGTGTGACACTTGCCCACAGATGCTTTCTCCGGGGCCTGTGCCTTACGGGCACTACAGTCCCTTAAGCACCTGCATTGCCTTTGCAGGGCACACCAAGGGGCCAACGGGTCACCACTGTGGCTGAACTCTCCACCTGGAGTGAGGTGGGGTTGCAGACGCTGGGAAATCTTTATAGTGACGGCCAACAGGCACCCTTGGATGTCCTGGTGGACGAGGATGGTCTACCGCGAGGCCAGTTCCTCCTTCATACCTCACTGGTCACAGTGCTGCAAGTGATGTGGGGAGACATATCACAGGAGCCCACTATACACCTTACTGTACAGGACATACATGTGATGGGTACAGAGAGGCACCTAACGAAATGGTTTGCTAACTCGTTGCGGACACACAGTACACACACTAAATCACCTTAGGCGCCACTGGGACGCGGACCTCCTCCGACTGTGCACAGACAGCGGATGGGCAGCAATATTGGAGGGACTCATGTTGATCCCCAAAAACGCCAGGCTCCGGCTTAAACAATACTATATAATACTCAGGGCATACCTGACGCCGGCCAAAATCAATAAGTATTTCGGGCACACCGAAGCCCGCTGTCCTAGATGCCAACTGGTGGACACAAATCTTCTCCACATGCTGTGGAGCTGTACTGCGCTTGGTACTTACTGGCAGTCTGTGGTCACTCATCTGGCCGACTGCACCGGGCGAGCGGTGGACTGCACCTGGGAGGTCTACTGCAGGTCTGAGAGGCACAAGGTGACATCTAGATTCATCAACTTTGAATTAATCCCAGCCAAGCATTTGATCATCAGGCGCTGGAAGCGACCAGACACCCTACCTGTGGCGGTGTGGCTCCACTCGTTTACGAACTGGACGCAGGAGGACATGTCGCCTTACATTGCGAAGACACCCTGAGACTTCGTAAGCTGCCGATGGCAGCTACATGGGATATAGTCGACCGCATGTCCAGAAATAGCACCTGTGGAGACTTGCAGTGAAGCGTAGCGGGGACACTCTGGGGACCCGGCAAGTGGGCAGGCAGGTTGCCCTCCATCTTCACACCCCTTACATGTGACCGGGCAATACATCATTTATTGGGTCAGGTAGATACTGCAATTAAACGCATTATGAGTGGCGTAGTAGCCTTGGGGAGCAACAGAGACCTGAGTTGGGCAGGTTTATCGGTTCATACCCTGACCCACCTTTTCCCCCTTCCTCTCGCCCTCTCACCACCGACATGCCTTACGCAGACATGGGAGCCATTGACATTAGATGTAGAAACTTCTTCTACATACCACGTCATCCTATAGCATGGGCTTCTATAGCACATATTAAGGGAAATGCCAACATCTGTAATGCACAATGCTGCTTTAACAGTCATACGCTGTACTATCAGAGTCTCGAAGCTTAGTTATGATTGATGTAAATGCATGTATGACACTCGTTATTAAACCAGAAAATCAATAAAGAAATGTAAACTACAAATAAAATTAGAACCAGGCAGGGATACTGAAGAACTAATCAGAAATAAAGTTAGGACTTTTTAAAAAAGGATGCTTGGCCTTACCAGAAGCTCTAGAAGAAACTCCTTCTCATAGCTGGTGTCTTCTCCCTCAGGCAAGGCAGGAAGGAGACAGAGGTATGAAGCCACCTGGTGTAATGTGTTGGGACTGTAGCAAGGAAGAATCAAAACGTTTTAATATCATCCTTATGCAAAATATTGTTCAATAAAAGAAAAAAAGAAGAGAGATAGGTTAAACACATCAAGTAACAGAGGGAGTGGGATGAGGGCTATGATATAGGATATGGGTGGAAAGATACATAAAGAAAGTTACCTGAGGGGGCCAAAACATTTAATTAGTGCTTCTCGAGTGTCCACTGCAGCCACATTGGAAAGTGAAAAATTGTACAGCTCTGGAAAGTGAGCAAAAGCGGCCCTCTGTAAAGATACAAAAGTTTAATGATAAGCATGGTGGAAGCAAGAACAGACCTTGCACAACGCGGAGATGTCAATAATTTTTGTGTAATCAAATGAAATCTCTCAAAGGCACAGCGCTTTTACGCTGACATTTATAATTTAGTGGAATTAAAAAGTTGCTTACCTTTGACAATAAAATTGAAACAGGAGACAATTCTGGATTTACATGCTGTGCTTTGCTCTGTAACCTATAGGGTTGGACCAGTTGAGATTAGAGATATATATACAGCACAGAGGATATCTGGCTTTTAGGGACTTGCCATGGTGAAGTCTTTTTATGGATCACATGGAGCAATCCTGTTGATTTAACGGACTTTTAAAGGGAGATGGGATTTTTATTTCAAAGGATCCAAGTCACTATTCGTTCATGCAGCGGGGGCTGGGGGCTAGATCATGAACATTTTTTTTTATAGCCCAGAATCATACACCATTACTAAGTCCAACTATATTTACATAATATATTTAATGTTAGTGAACCTAAGGCACTGTGTTGTGCGCTGTTCTAATAAATGGAATCACAAAACCTCTTATTTCTTATCTTCCTTTCTGCACAGTAGTTTTCTGCTGCCTGAACTGCACATTAAAAAATAAAATGGCACGCAGAATCTGAATATGGTGGCCAAACTGTGGGCATTGTGGGTTTACAACCAATGTCATCATTACTCATAAACTCTCCTATCGTTGGCATGCAACAAATAAATGGTTTTATTTATTTCAATGTGTATTTCTGTTCCTAACCACTGCATGGAAGAGTAGCGTGCACTATAGCAGTCAAGACCAGGATGACTCTGAAAAACAATATTCTATACTAGTTCACTCTGTAGAGAAAAACACCCCGTGACGACCCCCATTAAACATCAAAGGGTGATGAAAAGTGTGTTACACAAACATAAAGGTCATTTAGCTCTTTGGCTTTGCCACAGCAGACAACCGAACCTGCAGTAACAAGTGTGCAGAAAATGAAAATGTGGGAGTTTTGTTTTTTTGCCACGTGCAGTATCGCAAGACACAGAATGAGTGATGAACAGTATCAAAATAATTGAGAGGCATTTTCTAATTCTATATACATATTTTTTGTTGAGCATGAGAACTGGAGTGCAATACTGCTCAGCTATAAAATTCTTAACTGTATTTTAATTTATTTTGAAATTATTTTAAAGAAGCACATGTCAACAGAGTGCTATGAAACACATTTTTTCTAATATAAATGCTTTGTGAATAAAGGTTATCCTCAGCTATACGCCACTTGTAAGCACGTGTTAAGAAGACCCTTACTATGCAAATGCAAACTGACAAGCTATGCTTCGAGGTGGCTAACATTTAAGGGGCGAGCCAAGCCACACCTGAGCTAGTGCCTTGGATTAGCCCTAAAAGTCAGACCAGGAGTGAACCACTCCTTGTGTAATTTGCAGAATTGAAGACAAGAATAAATATGACAAGACTCTAGAACTTAAAATAGCTCATAATTTTTTTTACATGTGTGTTTCGATTGGATACATTAACACACTGAGTAAGACTTGCTCAAATACATAACCTCCAAACAAATTTGGAAAGATTTAAGAAGAAATGCCTGACATTTTACCATAAAGGACCCTTAAAAAATATTTGGTGTGTGCTACAGAAATAGTCCATAAAATTATTTGAAAAATGTATTACTCAAGTTTTTCGCTCCGAGCTAACATACTACTAGTTATGGCCAAACCTTTCAGGTAAGTTACATGAAGTAGAGTGTATTAAAGGAGTTTGTCCAGGATCATATCATTTGTCTAGTGGGAAAATGAGCCCAGGTCCTATAGTCTGCAATTCAGACATACCAGTTACCTTGCCTGGTGTCTAGTCTTACAAGAAACTACAATATTTTCTGCATTCCAAGATCAGAACGAGTACAATCCAGAAAATTACATCTGTTGCAAAATTGGATCTATGTTTTTCCATAATATACAGTACAAGATAAATAATGCAGAATATTGTAATTAACCAAACTATTTTGAACAAAGCCGAACAACTCAACCGATGTGAAACAATAAATCAACAAGACAATATGGTCTATGAATCGGACGGATTTGGAGTAGTAAGATACACATTTCACTGTTTTGTAGATATATGAAACTGCATTTTCATTCAAAGGAGTAAAGCACACAAGATTTTATTTATGCTCATACAGCGTTTTACTAGTGCCCTTCATTTAGCAGGATGTTCATTTTTCCCTTTTCAATACTCGACGGGGAGGGGAGGAAGGAGGGCATGCCCTGGCTGAGCTGTGGACCGTCATTCAAACCGGACCTGGTGTCGGGCCATTTCTAGAAATTTCTTCCAAGGCAGGTTCGAGACTGACTTTATGAGACTATTCATAGGCAGGTGTCCAACAAGAGCACTTGTCCTCCATTTTCTGGGCAAGTTTTAAAATCCCCCCCCACAAACACATTCTCCAGATAAATAAAAATCAGACTAGCACCACACGGTGCAAGTAACAGTAAATAAGATTAGGTAGAAACTGTTAGTGCAAAAGGGGAGGTTTCTGGCATGTGTGGTTCCATTTACGGTTATGTAGTTTCCCCAAGTCATCTATTGCCGAGATACACCCAAATTGGGCGACCTTACCTGTAAGGACGTAATTCTGTCATAGTGGATGGTGGTCATCTCGTTCTCGGTCAGTGCGTTCCCAGTCTGGTCATTGATCTCAAAGCCTGCATAGAACTTTAGCATGTCCAAAAGCTAAAAATAAAAGACAATCAATGAAATACATTTTCGAGGGCATTTCCAGGTCTATCAAGATGCCTGCTGGAGTAAGAAATGCAGAAATAATATTTTATTAGCACAGGACTCCAGCTGTTTCGTCATTTTGAATTCTCGTTCATGCAAAGAAATGCAGAAGGGAGTTGTGAGAAAGTGGCTGTGTATATACTGTTCCCAAATAGGTACACTGTGTACAGAGTCCACAGTCCCCAGAGGTTTGGCAGAGGTTAGAGTCAGCAAATGGTTTCACACACTCAAGAACTGAACTCTAGGCCAATGGTTTATATAAAAAATATATGGTTGTTTTATTTTAGAACCAACAATAGGTATCAAAATATACTTTCTCAGAATGAGATGCTTTCGTTAAATACTTTGCAATAGGCAATTGACTTTTGCAGATAATAGTTACAGTTTTGTTGCAATAGGCAACACAATGTCAAACACAATAATACATTGAGCTCAATGGGAATTTTAAGTTATTTGCAATTGATTTCTTTCAGGATTACTTTTCTAACTCTAGGACTGGATCCTAGATTCAGTCCTGGGACAGTTCTTGGAAACAAGTGAGTAAATTCGTTTTAGTTATACTGTTGTGATTTTTAAGCAATATTTTGCTATTTTAAAAGTTGACACTTAGAAACTTTTGCTAATCAAATTACCAATGTTATCCTATGGAAGGAAATTCACTTAGCAGGTAAGTAGGGTTATGGTTACTTTTTCTAGGTCAGTGTTGGATCCTAGATCCAGCACTAGTGTACCACCTGTAAGCAGTTGAGAACCTGCGTTTAAGTTACACAGGTGATTTTTAAGGAATATTTATAAGTTTGCAAAATCGACACTTAGAAGAAATTTCATAGAAAAACAGTCAATGGTTTCCTATGGGAGAAAATTCAAGTTACAGGTAAAGTATGTTCTCGTTACTTTTGTAATCCAGTGCTGGGCTCCTAGGCTCAGTACTGGGACATCTATCTAAAACAGGTAAGTAATTGCGTTTTTACAGTTAGTACGATTTTTAAAGAGTATTTGTAGTTTGCAAAAATCAACACTTGGAAGGAATTTCACAGAAAAGCAGTCAATGGTTTCCTATGGGAGAAAATTGAGTTAGTGGTAAGTACGGTTTTAAGTACTTTTCAGGGTCAGTGCTGGGCACCACGATCCAGCACTGGGATCTCTCCTAATAGCAGGTGAGTATTTCCGTTTTCGTTACTCGGCTGATTTTAGGTGAATATTTTAAAGTTTAGAAACTCCACACTTTAAAGATATTTCAGAAGAAGCCAGTCAATGTTACCCTATGGAAGCAAAGTGAGTTATCGGCTTTTGGGTAAGTACTCGACTGGCAGAGTTAAGGTCCTGGGCACAGACTCAGGGGTCTCCCAGGGTTAGGTAAGTATAGTTGTTACACCCTCAGCGGCACAGGTGCAGCCGGGTGCAGAGTGAGTTAGGCCCAAAGTTATCTTATGGGAGGCAGGGGGGCCTTGGTTGGTGGCTGCTGACTAGCAGGCCATGCGGCTGTGGAAGCTGAGCTCCTGGTCACTTTCCTCAGGGCAAATGGGTAAGTAGGTAGGAGTAGAAGTTACACTGCCAGGGTCACTCAGGCGGCTGGGTGCAGGGTGCTTTTGAGCCTTCGGGCGCTCAATGGATTTCAATGGGAAAGCTCAAGGACGAACAAAGGCTGCAAGCTCGGGACGAAGATTCTTCAGGTGCCACCACCACTTCGAGAGGTAAGTTGGGTAGTTGGAGGATCGGTAGGTACCCAGGAGTCAGGCACAGGGGGCCGCAGGGCGCCGGGGTGCCTTTTGATGTCGGGAAATCTTACCCTCTGTTGATCGTGGTTGAGGGGGTCCCTGGTTCTGAGGCTGCAGGCGTCGCCAGGAGCTTCGAGGTGGGTCCTTGGGTGCCGGATTCGGGGTCACAGTCACCGGGGGGGCGTCCTCAGGGTCTTTGTCCACTCCGGCACAGGCCAGGCTTGGCGGGTGCAGAGTGTATAGGGTTCGCGGTTCCGGCCTGATGCCAGGGGTTAGAAACTTGCTTTGAGCAGAGCCACTGCTCGTGGGAGTCCCAGGTGCTCAGAGTCACAAGGTAGCCAGATCCTCCGGGGTTTGTGAGTTTGCTGGGCGCAGGAGGTGCCGGGATTTAGCAGGAGCAGGTTCGAGGGTCGACAGGCCAGTAGGGCTGGGGCCAAAGCAGTTGGTGTCTTCCTCTTCTTAGCAGCTGCACGGCAGGTCTTCTTTCTTCTTTGCTAGTTCAGAATCTGGAATCTCAGGAAGGAAGGTTCAGGGTGCCCCTAAATACTAAATTTAGGGGCGTTACAGGTAGGTAAAGAGCAGGGACCACTGGGTCCCTGTCCTGGGGTGGGTACACCCCCAATCCTGCCACTCTCCTGTGGGAGGGGGGCAGTGGCCTAGTCCTAATTGAGTAGGGCTCCCCATCTTCAAGATGGCGAGAGCCTGGAGATGTGCTTCACCTCGCCTCCCCAACCTGAGGGGTGGGGTTGGCAGGGCTGGCACATCCCCTGTCTTTACTTTTCCGGCCAGTCTTCCCGCCAGAGTGAGGGTCAGAACCGGTGGGGGCCAGTTGCTGAGTACAGCAAGTGGCCTGGAGATGCTCACAAAAGCAGCATGCCTTTGAAGCTTACCCCTGCCCATCCTGGGGGAGGAGACCTAGCACCTCCCCCAGGATGTGCATTGTTGCAGGCCCAGAAGAGCGGGGGCTCTTCACCCAGGGGTCCAGCAACATGTCTGCTGTGTGGCAGCCTAGGCAGCCTCTCAGACAAGACGTGGATTGTAGGTTAGGTTTCAGGGGGCATCTCTAAGATGCCCTCTGTTGTGCTTTATACATTAAATCTCACACTGGCATCAGTGCAGGTTTAATGTGTCGAGATGAGAAGTTTGATACCAAACTTCTCAGTCTTCAGTGTTGCCATTATGGTGCTGTGGAGTTCGTGTTTGATGAGCTCCCAGCACCATATACTCTTAAATGGCAGCACTGCACTTACAGTGCCCAGGAGTGGACCTGGGTACTGTAAGGGCACAGGGCTCATGCTCCTGTGCCCACACCACTGGCATAGGGCACCCAGCTAGAGGGGTGGCTGATGTATGCCAGGGCAGTGTAGGTTGTGGGCATGGCACACAGGGATGAGTGCCATGTCGACTCTTTGTTTTGTCTTGTACCCAGACACTCAGCCTGCAAGGGCAGTGATCCCCTGTTGTTCCTGGGGCTCCGGCCTGTGCCTCCTGGGTAGACCGCTGGCGGCGGCACCCTCCAACCCCTGAGTCCCGGACGGGGGTCATTGGCGTAGTGGGCCTACATCGGCTGGGCAACTTGTTGAGGAGGAGGCCTTTTGTTACCAATGAGGCCCACATGGACATCGCCTGTGACGCGGACTGCCGCCGGCGGGGCGGCCTTCTAGGTGCAGCATTCTCCGGTCGCCCCTGGGCCCCAGACAGACGTCACTGACACCACAGGCCTCCTTCTGAATCCACATGGGGAAGGCCTCCCTACGCCCCTGCTGTGCCCTGAGACCTGGGCCGCTGCTGCAGGCACTGCCGGTCGTCGTCTGCTGGATGGTGCGCTCCTGTGAACCGGCCTGCAGGTAAGGAGAGGGGGTGCAGTGGTATCTGGTCTTGGGGTGTGGGTTCGGCTGTCAACCGGGCAGCAAGCGGGGTGAGGGGGGCCCCTTGGTTGGCACGGCTCCTCTCCCCCACCTCTTCCCCCGCTCCCCGCGTTTCACCTAGGACTTGATGGTAGGGAGAGCCAACCCCTCCTGCGCAGTGGTGGCGAGGGCGCAGACCGCTGGGCTTCTCTTCTCTGGCCCGGGGCATGGGCGTGAGCGCTTCGGCCGGCATTTTGGGTGGCAGTGTCCCTCTGAGGGATATATACGGAGGTCTGGTGGCTCCCTGGGGGCTATGGCTGTAGTTACGTGAAGCAGGACTTGCGAGACCTCCAGTCCTCTCCTTGGGCTGCCAACATACCCCTGGGGACATCTGCCCGCATCGACCCTCCAGTCCGAGACCCAGTGCCCTTCTTCGATCTCCTCGTCTGCTGTGAGTTGTTGCCCCGGCGGACCGCTCTGTGGCTCTAGTGGAGGGGGACCAGCATACGGCACTTGAACACGACCCTTCTCCGATGGCTGCACCTCTTGAGAAGCGGATTGGGCCGTCCCAGGTCTTCGCACCGGTTGCTCGCACCTGACGGCTCCCTAGTTCACCTCCGTTGCTTCGACAGCTTCCCATTGTGGGGTCTAGTTGTGGGGTCTTTGGGAACCCGCGCCTCACCGGGGCCAATAATGGCCAGAACGGACAGGTCGGCGAAGGTCCCCGCCACCCAAAGAAAGATGGACCGCTTCACCACCCCGGATATGGGGGCAACCGGGGGAGTGGCTGAGCAGGAGGCTCCTCCGTCCGCGGACTTGGCCACCATCCTCCAGGCCATACACGCATCCCAGACCTCGGTGGAGGGCAAAATCGCAGAAGTGAGAGTGGACATGTCTCTCATCAGGCAGGACCTCCGCAAGGCGACTGCCCGGATTAAAGAGACTGAGACCAGGATCTACACTGTGGAAGATGACGTGCAGCAACTTAAGGGCAGGTGGCCCGTCTTCAGTCCCACACTCAGGAGTTGAATCGTCGGGCGGAGGACGCCGAAAAGAGGTCCCGACGCAACAACCTCACCAAGTGGGCTTCCCGGAGGGAGTGGAGCAGGGTCGCGCGGTGGACTTTCTAGAGAAGTGGCTGAGGTCATGGGTCCCCGGGGGGTTCTCTATCCCCTTGGTTTGCGATTGAGTGGGCTCACCGGTCACTGGCCCCCAAACCAATGCCGGGTGCACCTCCCCGCCCAATCATAATGCGAGTTCTTAATTTCAAGGATCGAGACGCCATCTTGTCTGAAGCCCGCAAGCCGCAGCGGCTCCTCCATGAAAATGGTACTATCATGATCTTCCCAGACTACACCCGTGAGGTCCAGGGACAGCGTTGCTCTTTTGGAGAGGTTAAGCAAAAATGGAGGGCACTTAACATTCAGTATTGGCTCCTCTTCCCGGCTCGCCTGCGAGTGGTGTTCGCAAACAAGACATTGTTTTTCGACAGCCCGACGGAGGCTTGGACCTGGGCAACGGAGGAGGCCCTATGCGGGCTGAGGAGCGCGCCCTGGACCAGGGGGAGCGAAGGGCGGACTTAGCCGTCCCGCTCCCTCTGCTTCTCAGCCTCCGCGTAATCGATCCCACAGGTGCCGAGACCGGACCCGGACCCGCTCGGATTCCCCGCCGGGCCACTCACAGCAGCCAATCTTGATTGAAGAGGGAACATCGACTGGGAGGTGCTCTGGTTCCTCCGGCCGACTGGACGGCGGAGGAGCTTCACCCCGGTCTTCTGTGATTGACCTCCCAGACACGGACCTCTCACGTAGCCCGATGCTCCTGAAGGACCCTGCCTGAGCCGATCTCTGCCCGCAGCCAGAGACAGCGCCCTAGCTCAGAACACTTCCTAATTTCCCAACGGTTTCGTAAACAGGCATCCGAACATGAGGAGGGGTCCTCCACGCTTCCCCATTCCCAAGCGTTTTAGTTTGGTTGTTCACCCTTTGAATTTGGATATTGTTCTAATGGGGGGGGTTGACAGATATTTCTGTTCCTTAAGTGTAGGATGGGGGGTGGGGGCAAGAGAGGGGTTTGGAAAGGTTTTTTCCCGTACGTTGTTATGTTTTTTGCTGTTTTTTGTTTCAGCTACCACGGAATGACACAAGCTACCAATGGGAGGGAAGGGCAGCCCCCTAGCAAGTGAATGCACACATCACCGCGGGCTCCCAAGCACGTCTGCATACCCAAATCAATACACACGCCTAGACCAGGTAACACCTACTATGACCGATAACTCTTCACCTAGGGCGTCTCTCCAGGTGCTGTTGTGGATCGTCAATGGCCTGTTGGACTGGCACAAACGCACGGCGGTCGTAAGGTATGCGCAGCGCCTCCACATAGATATCCTCATGCTCCAGGAAACGCACCTCTTGGGTAACTGCGGCCCCTTCTTAGCTCACTTTGGTTATGATAGAGTATGGCATTCCGGCTTCTCCAGGGGCTCACGAGGGGTGGCCATCCTCCTGAGGCGCACCCTGCCCTTCGTCCTCTCCCAAGTGATTCATGATCCTCAGGGTTCATTTGTGACAGTTTGCGGATTGCTGGCTGGCTCTCCCCTCACTCTCATGTCTGTATATGCCCCCCCTCAATGCTCGCGTCCACACTTGCACACACTGCTGCCCTGTTGAATAATACGCCCACTGGCAACACGGTTACTGCGGGTGACTTTAATGCAGTTTTAGCCCCGGCCCTCGACACAACAGGTCCTCCATCTGCTGCCCGAAAGGAGAGTGCGAAACAGGTGAAGAACTGGTCTGAATCCCTGGGACTCTGCGATGCATGGGCGCACATGGCACCCCCGAAGCACCCAATTCACACATACCTCCGCGGCTCACCACACCCAAGCGCACATAGATGCGAACTTTGTCCCCGCGCCCGACTATACCGAGATTCTAGAAGTCCAGATTTTGTCCAGAGGCATTTCCAACCACTCTCCAATACTCCGTAGCACAAGGGCTACCCCTCCTTCGGCCCGTCAAACATGGATGATGAACGCTTGGTTTCTCCAAGATAAAGAATTTAAGAAGGTGGTGGGGAAAGAACTTGAACAATACTTTGCTACTAATGAGGGTTCTGTAGCCTCCCCGGGCACCCTATGGGAGGCGGGGAAGGCGACCATACGGGGTATCGCTAAAGGGCAGCTTAAGAACCAGAGGCAATCACAGTTGCGCGAGATCTCTTGCAAGGAAGCGCAGGCGCTCCGCTTGGAACAGCTATTATCCACATCAGAAGATGCCGCTCAGGCCCGACAACTTGCCCACATTCGGGATGACATTCGACAATTATCCCTGGACGCGGCTAAGCTCCTCTGGAGGTCCTCGGTGGCAAGAGTTTATAGTTGGGGGGACAAGAATGGCACGATCCTGCACAGGCTGGCCACATATCCCAGGGTGAATCGTATTATCCCAGAGGTGGTTGACGAGGCTGGAGCGGTGCAGTGTGCCCCCGTGGCAATGGCCAATACCTTCGCTGCCTACTACCGGAGGCTGTACACCGCGATCACCCCCGAGCTGTCCATCTCAGCTCTCCTTGACCGGGATAGGGTGCGTCTCCCTAGGCTGGAAATGGCCACTCAGAAAGACTTAGAGCGCCCCATCTCACTGAAAGAAATTGAAGAGGCGATCACCCTGGCCTCCCCGGGTAGGACCCCGGGCCCAGATGGCCTTCCTCATGAGTACTGTGCGGCATACTGAGACACCCTAGCGCCCCACCTGGCCAGCTTATTTCATGAAGCTGTGGAGAGAGGTTCCTTTCCGCCGGAAACGGACATTGCCACCATTGTAGTTCTCCCGAAATCCGAGCCTCCCTCCCGTAGATGCGCAGATTACCGTCCCATCACCCTCCTCAACACCGAAATTAAGCTGTATGCCACCATTCTGTCTCAACGATTGAAACCCTACTTAACCTTACTGGTACACCCGGACCAACGTGGGTTCATGCCTCAACGTGGGACCCGCCACTGCCTCCGGGGGCTGCTTCTGGCTCTAGCCCACCGGCACCTGCTTACCCCATACTTAGCGCTCCTGTCCATAGATTTCAAAAATGCGTTTGACTCGGTGGACTGGACATACCTACAGGATGTGCTGGCCGAGATGGGGTTCGGGCCCCACTTCTTCCGTTCCTTCTCTGGAGCGGAGGAAGGGCCCGCGTGGCTTTGTCCGTTTGCCGGATTCCCTCCTATGATGGGGGTATGAAGATGACGCACTTGTATCTGTATTTCTTGGCGGTACGTCTCTAGGTAGTCCACAACTGGTTCAATGGGGGCTGGTCTGACCCAGCCTACAGGCTTGAACTGAGCGAACTAGGTCTAACTAACATCCAGGCCATGATGTATGTGGAGCCCATTTCATCCGATTGCCTGATGTGACGTGCTCCATGTTATTGAACTGGCGGGCCTCGCTGCGTCACACCGGATGGACATGCAAGCTGACCCAGTGTACTCCCCTCTGGCATGGGGCCTGACTCCGGGAGGTTAGCGGACTACAGGGGTTTAAAACTTGGGACCTTATTGGCATCTCACAGCTAGGGGACGTATGGGCTAGGGGCCATATGCTGTACTTCCAGGAGCGCCAAACCTGTTACTCCCTACATTCGTCCCAATTCTATAAATATTTGCAGCTGAGACATGCCCTTCATATGCACATTGTGGACGACACAAGGTTCCCCGAATATAGCCCCACTGAGACTAAGACGATGATGGGCGACTTAGGTAAGAGAGGGGTCTCCCGCATTTATCGCACCCTAGTTAACAACACCCCCACCTCCTTAGATAAGTTGAGGGATCAATGGGTGGAATGGGTGGGCCCCCTCGACAAGGTGGATTGGCGCGATGCCCTCATGGCCCCCAGAACAGTCACCGTCTCCGCCAAACTCAAGCTGATTCAGCTCTACTACCTACATGCTGTGTATTTCACTCCCCTGCGCCTTTATCGAGCGGGCTTGCGCCCAGATGCGTCATGCGCGAGATATACTAATACCCTGGCTGACTTCCTCCAAATGGTTTGGTTGTGCCCCCGCTTAGAGCAATTCTGGGGATCTATTGAGGTGGAGCTAACAGAGGTATTGGGCTGTGTGGTTCCTCATGATCCACGTCACTCATTGCTGGGGATCACAGACGGGCTGGACGAGTCCAGAAACTTAAAGTTATTCTTTAATACAGCTATGATAGTGGCCAAGCGGGACATAGCGTTGGCTTGGAAAAGCCCTGACCGACTTGACCTGGGGAGGTGGCGTAGAGGGGTGGACTGGTGCGCGACCCAGGAGAAAGCCTTTACATGGCCAAGGGGTGCGCTAAGAAATACCGTAGAGTGTGGGGGAAGTGGATGAGGAATGTGGAGGGTCCTGATTAACCTGGTTCCATATCCCGTCTGTGTATGTTTTATGGGGGTCATGATTGTGGGTTACATTACTTTTAAGAATGGATTCAAACTAATGATTTCCGTGTATTTGCTGAATTGTTTTATGTGTTTTAAAAACAATAAAAATTTGATTTTTTTAAAAAAGAAAATTTCAAGGGTATCATTTGGGGGTTTTAATTTATAGTTCAATTTGGAGATCACCAAGGTCATCCTTTCTCTGGCAGTATTTCATGTGTAAATTTACCCGCTGCATGCATTGATGTGTAATTGTAGGATTTCTTCCCACTTTGATGAATTAAGACAGACAATTGAATTATATCTCAGAGTGCCTGTGCCGATATTATTGCATGACCTGTGTCCTAAGGTATGTTCCAACACATTAGGATGTTGAAGGGCTCCTGCCATATTATTTGGAGAGCTACATCTAACTCTTTCTGCCAATAAGGTGCCTGTATTCTTCTATGGTTAACCTCAGAAGGCATGCTTACAGATGATGTTGCTCTCTTAACAGTCATTTTCATATAATGTTTTCAGTGCACAAATTACCATATTGGTAGTGACTGTGCTTGACCAATCACATTAATTTGAACTCAAGAAACAGTTTGATGCCCAGAGGACTAACCTGGCAGAAGAGATGCCCTTCCTTCTCCCTCTTGGCAAGGCTTGCCAAATACCCATGAACCACCAGGTGGGAATCATCCAAGACAGTGTTGAACCATCGCCGTGTGGGAAGTAGTGCCTGCAGGTTTCAAAAAGGGAAGGTAGTCAGAGGCAGAACAATCATCAGTGGAAACAGGAAACGTTACATTATTAAATATCAGAAACTCTTTCTGGGTGAGCCATACCTCCAAATCGATCACTAGTTCTATGAAGCGCTCACAGTAATGTACACAGTCCATCGACACTTGGCCTAAAAGATCAAAGGAGGGAGGATTACTTTTCATTCACATTTAGATAAGAGTCCAGCCAACTAAAGTTCCTACACCAACATCATTTACTCTACTTTGCCTAAGCAGAACAGGTCTTATTCTTACACATCTTCATTATTCCTGCGAGACAATGGAAGGTATTTTTCTTTTGTTTTCTTCTTTAATAAGATGGCCTTTTTCAAAATTGCAAAACAGACATGTAATGACTTTTGATACATGCAAATTATTATTAGTACAAATTAAACCATGCTATTCTAGTGAAGCACTTGCAATTGCATCTCCCACAAGATTGAAGCAATGTCTTCAAGTTTGGCTGGACCAATAATCATAATGTAGCCTGCTTGCAAACACATCATCACTGTTCTGAAGGGTGCTTTTCACAAATAGGTTCAAACGTATAGCACTTCTTTAAAGTAAAGGATCAAAAGTTTAGGAAATAAAGTAGTGAGAAGGGCAAGAAGAAAAAAACTGTATAGGCAAAGCCCTGACTAACATTAAGATTCCTGAACTCTTCAGCCCTGGAGATTCTGGTTCGAACTTGCTGCTACTTTACTATCCACAAACCCTGTGCCAGACAGTTTAACTTTTCTTTCTCGAGAAACACTCTAGCTGGCTTTCCTATCCAGACCTCTGATTGCATCTCTCGTCCCTTCAGAAGGTCGTGGAGGAGTGCCTTGATTTAAGTCAGGTTGTGCAAGGGGGTTGTACAATTCCACGTTGCCCCTTCTCCAAATGGGTGAAAGTGTCTTTCGCTGGTTGAAAAAATCTCTCCTGTCCTTGATACCCTTGATTTTGGCTTTTTCATGCAGCATGTTGAGCATGGGAGCCTCACCATATTAAGTTCCCAAATATTTTGCACATATTTACTTCTTCCTCATGACTACAGTGAAAATCTTTAAGAGGTCCAGGTAGTCATTATGCAGCAGGGCAACACATCAAGGCCAAATAAAGCAGCAGGCCTACTCTCTGCTCCCATACTCACTTCTTTGCCACATTGGGGAACATGATGTACGCTCTCGGCACATGAGGTCCCCGGGATTTGCTGTTTGGAGCGCACTGCAAATATAGGTGCTTGACGTTTTCAAAGAAGCTGGTAGGTTACTCCTGAGCCTCTCTCACATCTTATCCCTAGTTCTAGAGCCACTCCTCTGCTTGAGTAGGCTCACCTATATCGATTCATGAATTTCAACTCCTAGTAAAGGGTTGATTGAATCTCCCAATGTCTACTCTTGTGTATCGCTTATTTAAGGTGCAGACTTTGCATCATGAGAGCTTTGCAATCATTTTACATCCCTTTAGCATAGAAGGCCTTTGTATAACCATTATATGGTTAGATCTCTTGCCATCCACAAAACAATCCTTTGGTTCCACCTGCTCAGTTGCCATGTCTGAAATATCCTACGCAATATCTACAGCATCTGAAAAAAGATATTTCTGCTCCACATCCATAATGTACTCTGTTAGGGCAAGACACTTATATATACTGGATCTTTTCTGTCCCCTTTCAGGCCACATGACATTGATGAACTCCAATTCATAGAGAACCAGAATATCAGATCATGGTACTAAACCGGAACTGCCTCTAGATGGTGGTAAGAGTAACATGTTGCAAATGCAGGTTTCTTTTAAATAGAAAACAGCAGCGACCACATACAGATGGGAATCAAAAAATATCTGGAGTGCAATAGGTCAGAAATGGAATTTGTCTGAACAGGGCTTTTATCCAAAATGCAGGAGGCACTTGCTAGAGGAGGATAAAACAAGAAACATATAGCAAACAAATCTGTGAAGAAATGGGTTTTCATCTATTTTGACTAAATTGAAGTTTCATCTAGTGCCAGATAAAGTATCTTATACTTATACATTTAAACACAGGTAGCATAAGGAGGCTTTGAACAGAACATGACAAAGGTGCCATATCAATGACTAGATCATTTACAGTTGATTTATGTCGGAAGGAACCATACAGATTTAAATAGATCCAATCACAGATGAAAAAGAAATGTAATCCCTGATCGGACCCATTGTTGTGGCGGCTTTTCAAGAAGAGGGAATATTACACATTTCTTGCAGAATTCTGATTTAACTATAACCATCTATATTTTAAGACCTCTCAATATCCTTTTATTGACGGCAACGATGAAAGGAGCTCTGTAATAGTTTAGGTGAGCTCACACAATGTTTCACTAACAGAAGCACTGGGGGATGTATCGGGCCCTGATATCACAATAGCTTTGATAAATCCCAACCGTTCTCAATCACTCATACATTCAATCACAGTGTGTTCCTTAGGTAACAACTGGGAAAGATTGTCTCTCTGTGCGTGTCTTTAGAGATGTAGGTACTGGGAGGCTAATGCTGGCTGTCGAATGCTCAAGTAGAGGAGACGTTGGCAGAAACACAACTCGGGACCAATCAATTCCACTCAGGAGATAGCTCAAAGCAACCAAAAGAGATTACGACATTTTATCTGTCACTGGAAAGACATCGAGATAGGATCTCCCAAACAGAACAATGATACCCTGGTTAAGTTCTTTACATTTCTGCACATTTATTTTTCATCACAAGGGGTGTTTGAAGTTTAGGACCTCGCAAATATTTTTTAAACTTCGCCAGTTTCACTAATCGCAATCCTGGTGACGTTTTAAAATGAATTGGGGGCAGAAAACAGGTTTTGTGTTGTATGGGATCTTTCAGGCTTCTGTGCAAGGCTGCAAGTGCACTGCCTGGCAACTTCCCATTATTTTTCAGCGGTGCATCAAATGTTTTGTTTACCTCCTGCCAGAAGTTCCACAGTGGAATTTAAAGCAGCAGAGAAAAACCTACGATACAGCTGGGGCACCCCTGAGCGACAGTGAAGAAACAGAATTCCCTGCAGCCTGTTGTCATATCCATGTTGGGGCGCAACATCTAGCAGCAGAAAATAGGACTGGTGAAACTGAAACTACACCTTGTGCGAGCATGGAAAACTTATTTAGAAGTGCAAATTGACTTGACTTCACAAACATTTGGATTCCCTTCAGCCACCGAAGTTCCCAGCCTACATGGCACATTGCCGAGGAAAGCAATACACTGGATTGGAAGTGATTACTTAAAAGGGAGATGCCATGAAATGGGGGCTACGATTTATGCCAAGTACTAAGGCTAGTGGAAGGCTCTGTCATTATTGAGATCTCCTCGCGGAAGAATAGAAACTCCATTTGCTATGGGAATAAGCATGTGAAATTGAGAATGACAAAAGGTATTTACACAATGAAAGGCTTACCTGAATGAGAGATCGATTTCAACACAGATAGGAATTTCTGGATTAAACTGGAAAGAAATTTTCGCTCTTGGTAAGCCCTGCAACAGAGAGACATTCCAGCATGATCACAAATTATTGTGGCATGGTTTGGAGACTTTTTACACAGCTGCTTCTGTCATCCTGAACCACGGTACTAGAACAACATTCTTGTGAGCAAATGCTTCCTAAAGAGGTTTAATTCCATGAGCACATTTTGAACAACTGATCAATGCACGTTTTCCAGACAAGGAAGGTAAAGAACAAAGTGTAAAGCTATAAAGCTACTGCAGATAATACTCTGCAGCAACAAAGTGGGAAATGGGATGTCCCGCAAGGTGGTAAATATTGTTGTGTAGTAAAGATGATGCCAATTTATGACTGTTATATTGACTCAGAAAGTTTCCTATTACAAGGCACCCAGGTACCTCTCCAAACTATTCTTTGAATTCAATAGCTCCTCTTTCCTAGAGATCTACCTCAGAAGCAAAAGCGGAGCAGTGGGAGGAGAAAGCATCCGAGCCAGATTAGCCCACATCTAAGGACACTGCAAATCAAACCAACTTGACGGCCTGTCCCTTTACAAAAGCCTTCCACTAACTGCATCCTTATTGCCATCTTGACAGCCTTGAGCCTTCAGTTATATGTTAAGCCATAAAGCTAGAAAAAAAATATTTTTTTGTAAAGGAGGATGAAGGGGTAGTAGAAGTTCTATGTTTTATTTTGGGCTTTTGAACTTCTGCTGCTCCCAAGTACTGCAAATAACAGGTTTTATTAGTACCCAGTTAAATGTTAATCTGTTTACTGTCCTAGGAAGGATGAGCTGTTCTTCCAACTCCTGAGCTTGGGATCACTGCATGTTTCAACAGCAAGCGTTCAGCTCACTGTGCTATCCCGTCAGCTAGCAGTGGTAGCACGTAGATTTGCATGGTGGGTTAAGATTTGTATGAAGGGGTTTTGACTGCTTGTTTATGAACTGGAAAGTGAATGCACACAAGAGCATCTGAAAAGTGGATGCTATACAAAAAAGTATTGCTTATTTCTGTGGCATCCATTTTTCAGATGCTTTTGTCAGTGCTCACTCTCCAATGCTGTAGGGTGTTCACTGACTGATAGACCCTCATACATGACAAAAGGTTAAAGAGCACACCAAAACGATCATTAGAATAACAATGAGCCTAAAATACTGGTATGGGCTAATCCAAGATGTCATTGTTAATGTCTCAAGCCAATGACTGAAGGTTCAGAAGCAAGGATGTAGCCTTATGGCTAGAGCGGTCGACCTCAAAGCTGGGGAACCGGGTTCGAAACTCGGCAACAACGCTCAACATCCTGTGATTCTGGGCAAATCACTTCATCTCCCCGTGCCTAACAAAAAATTAATGTGTCCTTCTGTAACGAAACTGGTGCTCATGTAAAGCGCTCTGATACCCGATATATCGGGTCTAGTTCGCGCTATATAAAACTCTCTATAAAAAACAGAAGCCAATGAATAAGGGATGCTGACCCAAAGCCCCTGAAAGTAAGCATAGGATACAATGTGTCTGTAATCAATTGCACAAGCGACATGCATGACAAACCTACTACGGATCAACAACTGAGTAAGCAAAGGGCCGGCTTGAAAGTAAACAGTTCTCAAGTGTTAGAGTAGACATGGGAAGGAGGAGTGTGTGAGCCATTTTGGGATTTGCACAAACGAAGCATGCAGGTATCCTACTCGTAACTGATCTTAGCTGAATACACTGGAAGCTTAAGTCTTATAAAACAGTGCACTTTCCCTCATAGTACTCACTAGTGTACATCAAAACTACTCACTAGTGCACTTCAGAAAGGAGCTAAGAAACCATCCATCATCACCTACCCGTTTTTATACAATATCTTAAATCTATGCCTAACCCAAACTGCTTTGTACATCTCTGTTATTTCCTGGCTACCTTTGCACAATGTACATTCTAAAACACACATGTATAAATATTGCTCGATAGATGGGAAGGTAGTTCAGACCTTCGGTCGCATTCCTCATATGTTGTGAACAAGAAATGTTTCTGTCACTGGCACGATGAGCATTACATCTTCTCACTTTCATACGACCACCTGCTAATGTGATGTACTGAATGAGTATACAGAGAATACCAAGAAAGGGGGAATCAAAACTCATCCCTTCACTGACTCAATTGGTGAGCAGCTATAGGGTTCAGACCACACAGCGGTTTCCAAGAAGATATCATTTATTAGTTAAATAGTTATATACCTTCCAGTATTACTAATTTTTAGGTCTCGCCTGAGCCAGCGCATGCGCTGATCTGGCGAGACATTTAGTGAGTGGGCTTTAAAAAGCTGACCACAGCTTTTTGTATGGCCTAGAGCGTGCGGTTACGAGCAGAGGCGCCATCTGGCTTACCTCTCTCGTCATGCGCTTAGCACATCGCTCACGGGCACCCTTACACTCACGGCTGCTTTCACTTTCCACTTGCGTGCTTTTTTTATTTCATTTTAGCGCGCGCGCGCACACAACTCCCGGGCTTCTTGCCCTTAGACCTTTGTTCCTTTGGGTGTCCTCTTCCCCACCTCTGCCCTTGCTCTTACCCTGACTGAAACATTATTGTTGAGCGCTGCTCCGAGCTGACTTTGTGCGGCTGCTTTCACTTTCCACTTGCGTGCTTTTATTCAAATTTCACCGCAACTCCCGGGCTTGTTGCCCTTAGATCTTTGTTCCTTTGGGCATCCTCTTCCCCACCTCTGCCCCTGCTCCTACTCTGACTGAAACACTATTGATAAGCGCTGCTTCGCGCTGACTTTGTGCGGGCAGGTGTCCTCGGCAGTCAATAAAGGCAGCTCCGAGGACGCCGCGTTATCCACCGCTAGATTAAACTCGGCTCACTTAGACATAATTCTATGGCTACTGCTTTCCGAAGATGCAGACACATACCTATTATCACAGACCCGAGGCGTTAACCCAGCGCGCATCCCTTCCACCGGGGTCGCGCACTGCTTTACAGAAGCTTCCAGGCGATGACTGGAGGCTCGCGATAACACATTCTACATGTCATTACCACACAATCATACTCCTGCGGCACCTTTTGATTCATGGACCATACGCCGGCAGCGGGTTGCCTCTGCGAAGGACACTGCAGCTGAATATTCCACCCTTTGCAAAGAAGCACATCCTCTCTTCCCTGTGAGTGTCGTAGAAAGCATAGAAAGCGTCTTCGGAGAAGTATGTAAAGTGTGTAAAAAAAAGTGCAATTTAAAAATATTCCTATCACCCCCTCACCTCCAGCTTCCCGCCCCCTCCCTCTTACCACAATCTTTGGTGGGTTTTTTCCTCTACTTGGGATCACTGGGATGTGTTCACCGCTGGCAACTTTTTTGAACGTTTTGCTTATAAAATTAAAACTTATTTATGTTTTTTTTTGTTAAAGAAAACTTCCCTTTTTACGCACTCCAACTTTAAAGGTCTCTCTGCTTTTTTCAGTTTAAATTGCAGCTCTACGGCTGATTAGAGCTGTGCTGCTTAAAACAAAATTACTGTAATAGCTGATGCGCCCTGTGATCTTGTATATTTTCTATTTAAAAAAATAATAATAATTGTTTGGGTAAATAGTATTTATACGGATTACTGCACAGCAGGTTCGGAAAAGTGACACCATCTTGAATATAGCCATGGGGAAGATGGTTTAAGCTTGTGGTATTCACCACGTGCAAGCAGGATCAGTCTGGCAAACACGTTTCCAAAACAATCTCCTCTTTCTGGCTCTTGTCTGCGGTTTAATAAAATGAGCCCATGGTCCATGGACTGCTTCACTCTCATGAGGCTGTTATTTTATGTTACTAAATCACATCAGATTACATTCTCTGTGTTTGTTCCGCATACCTCTCCTGCCAGAATTATGTTGGACATGCAATCAGTCATTTTTTGTGCTGTAGAATAGTTTTTTGTTGTTTAATAGAATAACAGTACACAGGTGCCCATCAAAATGTTAGGAATGACGGGCATGTAGTGGGTTCGGGGCGACAGAGACTTCACACAAGGCGGTTTAAGTCTTTTGGGCGTATGTTTATTTGTCAGATGGTGCACAGTTTTTAATCACACAAGGAACAGGAGGTGGTCTGAGGTAGCCAGGAAGGTTGTCACACCGCAAGTCGTCCGTTCTCAGCGGGCTTCCGACTCGCCGTCCCGGTCAGGTCTCTCGGTCCGGTCTGGTCTCTCGTCACCGTTGTTCCGAAAAGAAGGAAATGAAAGCAAGTATTAGGCGTGCTGCCTAACTACCGATAATGAAGGGGCCAGGAGTGAGGGATACCGTGAAACAAGGGGCTGATAAGTGCTTTAGTGATCAAGGGGTGAGTTGCTACGACAGGAGTGATGCCGGTTGAATTTAGCTGTGAAGGTTTACAGGGATTTTCCCTTCCCCACCCAGCCTGCGACTTTCCCCCGTACCTGCTCCAGCCACGCTCCTCCCCCGGGAACGTGGCAGGGCGCTTCGCCGGACCGTTGGCCTCCTGGCTTGTCGGGTGCAGCTCCCGCAGCTTCTTCGGTGTCTGCTCTTGGTCCTTCCGTCTGCTCCGGTCGCCAATCCTTCCGCCAGTCCGGTACACTCTCCTCCGCTTTCCCGCAATCCTCTTCTCTCACCGCCGCTCTTCTCCTCCACTCCAACTCGTACTCCAACTCCGGGGAAACGCCGTCCGTCAACTTCCTGATGCGGCTCACCTTTGAAGTCCCGCCGCAGGAAACGTCATGCAGGGGAGGAGTCTCGTCCCAAGGGATTCCCCTCTTAAAGGCACCGTGTCCCTCTTCAGGCATCCAGTCTCGTGAAGGGTAGGAAGTCCAGTCCCTCGGGCGATCGGTTACCTCGCCAGCCTGTGTGAGGACACAAAGGGGTATAGTGGGGTCTTTTGACCAACAGGGCCAAACAGGTGAGTCCCTCTCTGCCACATCCCCTACCCCGTCACAGGGCATTCGCGGATGGATCAAGATTATCACAGTAGTAGATTTATTCTCACGTGTACGCAAACACTGTATACATGTGATTGTGGAGCCCGCATTGTGGCAGCTGTTTACGTGCTGCGCATGGGGAGCGTTTGTTGAAAAACGTAGCCTGTAGTCTTTCTGTTGAAAGGGTCTGATTAAAATTGGTTTTACTAGCAGAACGATATTAAGTGTCAGACACTTGCAAAGAAGTGCCCTGCAGCTGTCTTTGAAGAGGCTCAGTTACTAAACGCAGAGCCCTTTAACTACCTACAGTAACTTCTGAAGATGTTTATGTGGTGTCATCCCAAAATGTGCCGACTTGACGGAGCGCTAGCCTCCGTGCAAACCCTGCAGCTCTTCCCCTTTCATACCAGCGAAAAATCCCCAAATATTTGGCTTCTCTTTGTATGTAACAGCATGTTGTATAATTAATGAGAAAAACTCACCCTCGCCGGCTTCATTTAACCAGCTGTGAATGATGTCCTATCTGCTTTGATCCCCTGGGCAGTGTTTATGCGTCTGTTAGACACTGCACTATTTCCCAAGCTCTTGGATAAAGGTATTTCTTTCATGAACCACCATTTTACTCTCGCTGTAGGCGTACCCGGCCCCTGTAGACCAGCCCTTTCTAGAAGGGGCGGAAGCCATTTTGAAACGTCTTTCAAGGGGTCAGGTAAGGTTGATGCTTCGTTGTTGGCTCCTGAAAAGAATGAAATATCTCACTAGCTCTTTGCCATCAAATGCCTCATCCGCTTACAGTTTTCTTCCTTTGAGAACCATGCCAAGGTCTGCCGGGAAGATGGTATTTTAGCCATATCATTGGTCCATGAGAATGCAGCAAAGACCTTCATATAAGTGCCAGTCAGATCCAGAGACCTGTTTGCGTACATGTGAGTTCTTGGTTGTGAGAGGAATTGGTTGTTGCCGTGGCTCATCTTCCAACAGTCATCACAGAATTGACCGGAGTTCGTGTCGGAGGCGTTGCATTGAACAACCACTCTTATTGGATCTCACTTATAAGGTGCCACCACATTATAAACAAGCATTGGCATAGCCAATAGGTCTCGCCTTTGGAACCTTGTAAGTGTTTAGCCATGCAACAGTTAATATTTTTGCAGTAAGGCTATTGTGCTGCATAACTAAATACTTATAAGGTCCCAAAGGCGAGACCTATTGGCTCTCTACCTCTCTCTCTCTCTACCTCTCTTTTTACCTTTCTACACCTCTCTCTCTCTACCTCTCTCTCTAACTCTCTACCTCTCTCTACCGCTCTCTCTCTACCTCTCTCTCTACCTCTACCTCTACCTCTCTCTACACACCTCTCTCTCTACCCACCTCTCTCTACCCACCTCGCTCTACCCACTACCCACCTCTCTCTACCCACCTCTCTCTACACACCTCTTTCTCTCTCTCTCTACACACCTCTCTCTACCTCCAAGTGGCAGCCGGAGCCTGATATCACTGCTTGTCCTTTAAATAAAAATAAAAAAACAAGCATTGGCATAGCCAGTAGGTCTCGCCTTTGGGATCTTATGAGTGTTTAACCATGCAACAGTTAATGTTGCACCAAGGATATTGTGCTGCATAACTAAATACTTATATGGTCCCAAAGACGAGACCTATTGGCTCTCTACCTCTCTCTCTCTACCTCTCTCTCTACCTCTCTTTTTACCTTTCTACCCTCTCTCTCTCTCTCTCTCTCTACCTCTCTCTCTACCTCTACCTCTCTCTACACACCTCTCTCTCTACCCACCTCTCTCTCTACCCACCTCTCTCTACACACCTCTTTCTCTCTCTCTCTACACACCTCTCTCTACCTCTCTCTCTACACACCTCTCTCTACCTCCAAGTGGCAGCCGGAGCCTGATATCACTGCTTGTCCTTTAAAAAAAAAAAAAAAACAAGCATTGGCATAGCCAGTAGGTCTCGCCTTTGGGGCCTTATGAGTGTTTAACCATGCAACAGTTAATGTTGCACCAAGGATATTGTGCTGCATAACTAAATACTTATATGGTCCCAAACGCGAGACCTATTGGCTATGCCAATGCTTGTTATTTTATTCTGGTTGTACACTTTCACCTGAAAGGATTCAGTGCGTTGGTACATCAGAGGAAACACAAGAGGGCATTTAAAATAGCAACACTAACAAAACAGTATTTTTTGTAGAGCTAACAAGATAGTAATATTGCAGATAATTAAGAATGACTCAACTTTAGGAGCAATTTGTTTCAGAGTCTGGGAGTCAAGTATTGGAAACAGCACTAAAAACCATGGGTCTTCTTAATGCCCGGAATAAACAACAGGCAGATTTTCTAAAATGCAAAGACCAAATAGACTAACATTGCAGTAAGGTAGAGGTTTTGGACAGATCCCGACCAGAGAAACGTATTTGCTGCAGAAGCATTCTAAATGCACTCTTGATTTTACAGCTGGTCAGTACAGTCCCCTCCAGAAGCTTTGCATGTAGTATCAAAGTAGTTACAATATTAGATTTGCGGAAGCACACATGCAGCAGCTATGCATACATATCTATGGAGGGAGGGGCGAAGAAGAACTTTCATCAGCAGGGATTAAAACAAGAACTTGCCACATCCCTGTCCTGCATGTTTAGCAATGCTTTATGATCAAATAACAACCCTGTAGGTTTGGCATTCGAAGCAAATGCAGGTCGCAGTAGGAACAAGCATTTACAATGCAATAGGTCTCGCATTTACGCGAGTTTGAGCTATTCACATTGCAAATAACAATGCCTTTTATTTGTGTTTTCGTTTTTCAAACATAAATGAAAGGCATCGTTATTTACAATGCCAATAGCTTAAACTCGCGTAAATGCGAGACCTATTGCATTGCAAATGCTTGTTTGTTTTGAGAATCTGGTCACCCTAACATTAAGGGTTCCATCTGAGCTCAATACGTTGGGTCTGTCTATCACGACCGGGCTAGCCCTGCTCCCGCTACCCTCGTGAATACTGAAATAAATTGGCGCGGCAACGCCGGCAAGCTTAAAACGTATGCGTGAAGCTGGCGGTGGGTGGCTACAATGTCTGAGTGGATTAAAGTTGTTTATCATAGCATTCCAGCCGGATTATTGAGAAACGGCCAGTCCTGGGGTCAAGCGTCGAAGAACCCTGCTTCCCAGGAGAGTGGGCAGAGGGCACCTAGCACGGCAAGGCACGGCTGCCAAGGGCCCCTCCATCACACCCGCGTGACCCACCCCCCCCCCCCCCCCCCTCCCCCCGAATTGCAAGCCCAGACTGGCGTATTGTAGGTACAGGGGTTGGCAGATGCACGAGGCAGTGCAGGAGACCCTGTGCACTCTTGGTTCTGTGGGCATGCTGATCTCTGGCCTGGCGTCTCAGATGAGGCCTGGGTAGGCACAGGCAGGAGTCGCCTCTTGCGAGCAGAGTCGGGCGGAGTCACTGGTGGCAGCAGTTGCAGCAAAAGTAGGGCTGGTAGAGGTGCGGGCAGGCCACATGGCGTGTGGTAAACGTAGGCGCCTGGAGGAGATACAGCCTCCGGCGTCCGAAGAGGATGTTTCTGGAGCAGGGACTTTCAAGGCCCAAGTCAAGGGGAGGGGGCAGCCCCAAGTTGTAAATGAGGGTGGGCCTGTAGGCACTTTAACTGATGATTTGGCAGCAGAGGCGGAGCTAGAGGGGGACGGTATGCCTGTCAACCATGGCAGGTGCAGGCAGGGCTGGGGCAGTATCAGGGGTGTGGGCCGGTCAATCCGGCAGGAAAAAGAAGATGGGGATTGCCTGCAGAGACCCCATGTTGTGGAGTGAGTGGGGGTGGCAGAACAGGCTCCGGTGTCAGCAGCTGGGGGTGAGATTACAGAGGTTCAGCAGTGTGGCAGGGTTTGAGTCAGACTATGTAAGTATCCAAGCGCTATATTTCTTTTTAGCTGAAAACTTGCAAAGAGTTCTAGGCTGACTAACATGTTGATAATACGGTATTGGGAAACAATAAAGTAAGTTCGGGGTGAAGCTTATTTACTTGTGGGTGATTTATGCCTGATTTATGATGGAGATTAAGTTTATTGTCTCTTTAAATGCTGGCCTGGCGCAGAGAGGAACGTGGTGAAAGGAACTGGAGACGCGGGTGTTATGTTATAGTTCAGGGGCCCTCTGACTCTTGAGGAGCCCTGGCCTCAGCTCCGTGTGCTGTCTTTATGGCCTGACAAATGGCTTACATCTTACTGCTTGCATTTGGAAGTAATAAACACGCTGGTTTGCTGACAGCCGTCGCTTCTAAACGCAAGCAATACAATTTAAGCCATTGATTTATCAGGACATAAACAGCTGCATCCATTCCTTAACATGCAAACATTTTAATGTGAATCCAGTCCACCTGAGACTTACTTGTTTCCATAGCCTGTGGGGGGTTTTGCTAATCATCCCAGGTGCGGGCGATTTTTCTAGAGAAGAAAGGTGCGCTCCGGAGGATATATTGGTTTCATAATTTGAAAGGGAAAGCGCTTGAGATGAATGAGTGACGGCTGAGAGATGATGCAGAAATGCTGCGAAAGCCATAATACGTCTCGGCTTTTACAACAAATGCATTTTTAACGGCTTAATGTATTGTTATCATGTCTGTTATTTTTAGCTGCTCCGGGTTACAAAAAAAAAAACAAAAAAAAAAAAACATGCCTGTCCTCCCCGTCCCCGCGCGGCCATCTAAAGCAAAACAGAAAATGCGTCTGCCGAATGTCCGTCCACGTGTACAGTAAAATTCTCCCTTAAATAAACACTGTAGTGGATTCACGCTTGGGCCTTTCGTACCGACAGTCCTTACGAATAAGTGCACCTCGTCGGTGGAAAGGTCTGTGGTTGGAGTAGGAACTACTGTCACAAATGCGGAGTTCTTTAACGAACGGCGGTATAAAGTCTGTCCCTGCCTGCATCTCGAAATTCTAAGGTTTTATGCGACTTTAAAGAAACAGTAAATCAAGAACACATACTCAAATTTCGTTTTGCAAGACATGAAATAGTCGCATGTTTTTATGGAGCAGGTGTTTATCTTCCTAAAATAAAAAATGCAGGAGCTATTCCACCAATTCATTTAACCAGGGTTCCTCTTACTGGAGAAATTGACAATTTCCAAAACTACGCAAACCAATTTCATTTGAATGCATTGTCTTTGCGAACAAGCTTCGTGGAATAGACACCAGACCCGAGCGACATTGTTTCTGCTGCCGAAGTTCTGCTGAGAGAGAATGACAGAAAGACAGCCCCTCGGCCTTTTAAACCCCTGTCCGCAGCCCGACCGACCCCCATACATCACATCATTTGCGGCACTAGACAGTGGCTATTATTCGGTGCATTTTACCTCCGTGCCGCTGTACAGTGTTTGAAAGGGAAAACGAAACGCAGTCCTGCGCGGTTCTGTGGGAGGCTGTGTGCTCGTAGCACAGCAAGAACGAATAAACAAGAACCGCTCCTGAAAGAGGGGAAGAAAGCAAGGCCCAGCTGGGCCGACGTCTCTAACTTGCTAGGATAATAAACAAGCATTGGCCGCACGCGCACCTCGCGCTTAAAGTTAAAAAAAAAAAGAAAAACAAGACAAGCCCAGCGGAGCGTGGCGCGCGCGCGCGCTTGGGGGCGGGGGAGCGGACCGTTTGAAATGCTCCCAAAAGGTGGATTGCATGGCGGCACGATGCGTGTGATTGTGCGCGTGCTAGCCATGCAATCCGCTTTTTGGGAGCACTTTTCAAACCCGTATTCTATAGTCTCGCTTTGCGATCGCTTACGCAATAGCAAGGCGAGACCTAAAAAGTATAGGAGGTGCCCACCAGTACATGTAACTTATCCATACAAGCATTAAACTTCAAAAAATGGATGACCGACAAACAATCCGCCAATCACACAGCTGAGGAAGGAGCTTGCTTGCCTAACCTGATAACAAGACAGATGTCACTGGCGGCAGCCAGTGCATCTATGTTTCTATTACTGTAATGAGATATAGAAGGTAAGAGTGACAGTAGAAGAAGTCAGATTCCAATTCTATCACATATTGATCTGGAAATTCAAAAAGAGCGAAGGCAAATCAAGAGTCATTATTTTCATCTTGTCAAGCTCTCCTGTTTATCTGGACATGTAGTACTGCTGTAGGTTGGAAATTAAAATCATAACATTTTCAGCACCAACCTACCGCTCAAGTGCTTTCTCTGCCATTTTAGCATCACTTCGATTGATCAAGTTCCAGAATTTCCTTAGTTTTGGTGTCTTTTTAAACTCCAGTTCGAGACGTGGCTGCAAGGAGAGAGTTCAAAGAGTGCAGGATGAAAACTAATAGAAATGGTTCATATTCTGTGCTAGTTCTAGTTTACACAAACAGTAAAACCCTTAAAAAATTATTTCAAACAGGAGTACTATTACAGAGTATGTTTAAGCCTCAGAATCGCATGCAGGAGGTAACAAATTTAAATTACGCAAACCATGGTGTGGACAGGATCACATTTGGGAAGCAAGAGGTGCTGCAACAAAGCAGGCAACATCTTGAAAACATGCTGCGAACATTAGGTTAAAGCAATTCTGACTAAGGAAAGCAAGCAGTTTTGCACAAAAAAATATGTCACCCAGACTTCAGCATCTGAAAAATGTTTATGATTTATGACGCCACGACTGAGTCTTACCTTCTGCAAACACATCCACATTGGTAAGGAAATGAGTTGCTGCACTTGGCTCCGGATCAGATCCACTTCCTGTATATAAAACAAATTCAGAAGGTCTGTTGAGCACCAAGGCATAGTGTGTTGCAATACGTTCTTGACATTTTCCTAAAGATGTCAGCCTTTGTGTATGACTTCCATTTTAATCTTCACATAGGTAATGTACTCATGCACGGTTGGGAGAACGACTGGCAGACAGACTACTTTTTCTAAAAAATTATTTTTGCTACCAGAATGCAAAAGCGTATCTTTTCATTTTCTTTTTTTTAATTAAGCATGCTTTTGCCTGAAGCAGAATCTGTGTGCCATGGCTACATCGGTATGTGCTACACTGCATGCTGCGTACCAGTATATACATTCCATGCCCTCCTCCTATCCTATAACATCAGTGTACCATTCCATCCCCGCTCCCACCCCTCTGAGAAGCCTCACACCAAAACTAGTAACTATTTCTCAAGCACGGAAATATTTTTATTAGAGGTTTGAAGCTGCAAATATCGAGCCTTCAATTGATAAACCGGGGTTACATTTGTATTAAAACAGCAGCAGATCGTTCTAGATACTCCACGAACAACAAAAGGTCAATGCCACTAATTCCAAATTGGCTGGAATAAATAAACACAGGAAACCAAAGAGATACACAAAGAAAGAAGTGGGAGAAAGAAAAGGAGAATTACCAGGCTGTTGAAACAGTGATCCAGGAAGAGCAGCAGGATGGTGCGTTCATGCAAAGTGAACTTTGAGTCCTCGTCATCCACTGAGGCCTCAAGGATACATTTGAAAAAGCAAGGGAAATGCTCCGGCTTCTTCTTAAACGTCTGTGTATCAAAGAGAATAAAATAATGAATTATGTATCAAAGAGAAAATGGAATGAACTTGGTGAGTTTTTTAACAAGGAGATGTAAGACACCATACAAGTGATTTCTAGGACTCCTTATCCAGAAAGATGGGGAGGTTAATCAGCGATAACCAATATATAATCTCCTAATGGAATGGTGAAGGACCCTGGGAAACCCACTAGGTTATGCAGCAAAGTCTAGGCTAGTGTTTTCTTTTGGCTCCAAGAGGCAAATGCTTTGAACCCCAGGTAAGGCATGCTTGAGCAAGTCTTCTGAAGGCCTATTTTACTGACCATGTAGTAATAAAATTATACTTGCAATGCTAGGTTTTACACCTGTTTCAAAGCCAAACCGCAACTTTCTGGCATTTCAGTTCCAAATGATTTTGTAACGCAGGCCTGCATACTTAAACTGAATGTGTAGCTCTACAGAATTATGTAATGCACACTAATTATCCTTTGTACATGAACATTTCTTTTTATACATTCTTTTAACTGCCAAATGTCATCTGGATTTTTACAGAAGAATACAACACAGTATGTTTTGCAGCATTTTCAAGCGCAAATCAAAGATGCACTGTCATCATGTCCCCTAATCCGAAATTGCATTAATAACTTACTTTAGCACATAAAAAAAAAGCTCACAGTAGCATTAGAAAAGAAATAAGATTTGCTTTGTTTTGTTTAGAGCAGAGGAAGAACTACATAGATGTTGCCCTTTCGTTTCTGCTACAAGTTATTATTTTAGATGTAGGAAGCCATTTAGCATTTCTTAACGGCAAAATCGCAATTTCGGCCCATTTGGAAATGCAAAATGCCTTTTTCCGATATACAAATGGCTAAAACCTGTTGGTCATTTAGAAAAATGCAATTACCATTGACTTCAAGTCAATGGTAACAATGTGCAAAATAATAAATGCATTAAAAATGCATTTTTTTTAAATTGTAAAATGAAGTGCACATATGTACTAGGAAATATGGGTGCCTCCGGGGGGGCCTTAAGCCCAGAGGCACTTTTAGCTTTGCATTTTATAAATTGTGATTTCCTTTTAGGAAATAGCAATTTAAGAGATGCAAACCATTTCCTATTTCGCCCATAGGCGGGAATGCACTGTCATTTCCTATTTGTGATTCCCTAATAGCTATTTCTAATCTGTAGGAATCGCTAATAGGGAATTGCAAATTTTGTACATATCCTTTTGCATTTCTTAAACAGGGAATTAATACGGAGTCGCTGTTTAAGCAATGTAAACGGGAACCTTAGTACATCTGGCCCATTGTGCCATTCACAATTGTGAAAGCAACACTGGCATAGCGTTGGGTTGCCACCTCCATCTTTTACACGCAGCAGGGGAAGGACCAGGGCAGCTGATGGCTGTCTTACAGGGGCCTAGACTGGAGGGGGCTGGGAGAGAGGTTGACTAGGAGGTGCATACTCTGCCCTGCCCAAGACATCTGCAAACCCTTTTGCAAGGCCATATAAAAAAGTAAGGTTTTGCACCCCAACTCCGGACAAAGGCGAGTGACTTTTTAAAATCACTCAGACCCTCATATCACATTGAGGAGCGAAAGATAAAAATTACGTATACACCAAATCAAAAGGAACGGTTTGGGTCCAGGTTCAACGTCATGCCAAGGTTGATGTTAATCTGTTGAGCTATTCTAGCTATATTAGATCGCTAAATCTTAAAAAAGAACTGACATTTTTGGCAGCCCCACATTTGCTCTTCTTAATCAAATGTGCCCTAAATATGAGAAATGGACTTCGGTACGAATGCAATTTTTCCACAAAGCTTCAACAGGGTTATTGGTAATACAGAATGCACTTTCTTTAGACTAACCAACACTACAGTTTTTGTATCGATCAACATTTCATACTGTTATTAGCTCCATCCCATTCATAGGCTTAAAAGTGCTTTGTAAATCATGCACTCCAGAACCTACCGCTACGCCCACACATGTATTTTTTAAACCTAGCCTTTGCAGTTCTCACCTCTATACAAGCATGAAATGAGAAACACATCTCTGTGCATACAGCTTCCACAAGCAGATATTGTTAGGTCTCGCCTGGTGTTAGCAGCGCGCATGCGCTGCGATGTCCATGCAAGGACCTTTTGGAATCAATACGGATTCCAAAGCGTGCACGCGGATGTACAGAAGCGTGCATGCGGACGGACAGAAGATGTGCACGAGCCGCGTTTCTGCACTTGGGGATTACACGTGACATCTGCTCTTGCCTGACAAGAACAAAGCATGGGCTCTCGCTTGTCATGCGCACGCACCACTCGCGGGACACTGCAGCTGCATTTGCGGCCGCGCTTGTGTTTTTCCTGTTGTGGTTTTAGAGTCGGAAGTAAAACAGAGGCAATCCTTAAGGAGACGGAAAGTAAGTCCTGTGTCCGGGAAACTCACGACATGTTTATCAAGTGCTCACTTGCCTAGCAAATATTTTTTTAGTCTGTATATTATTTCGCGTTGATGGGGACTCTTTTGCTTAAAGTCAGACGTGTACGTCACTGGCTGATGTAACGATCGAGCGTTTGCTTGAAGAGCTGTCCCTTGGAGGCCGACATGCCTGCTGTACTTCCAACACCTAAGGATCTCTATGTATCTGTATCCAACTCTTTGGGAGATCTAGACAAGAAGGCAGAAGTGAAGCTTGACAAACCAAGCACCAAAAAGTACGACCTTTTCTTTATTACTCTAACGTTTGTGTGGCCATTGTATAAAATAAAATCATCTACTTATTCCGTATTGGTTAGTGAATACGCGTGTAAGTGTATAACAGTTGTCTTCTTGTTATTCTTTCGTAATGCAATATTCAAAACAAAACATGGGGAACACCACTAAGTACCCATTGTGATAAATCTTTACAGCTAACTAGAAAAACATTTTGGCAATTTAAAGATCATAATCCCAATCCCTTCATTAAAATCAAAAGGCACATCATCC
Source organism: Triturus cristatus (assembly GCF_964204655.1). Classification (NCBI taxonomy): domain Eukaryota; kingdom Metazoa; phylum Chordata; class Amphibia; order Caudata; family Salamandridae; genus Triturus; species Triturus cristatus. The sequence continues at coordinate 1,191,563,729 of NC_140592.1, forward strand.
ACGTACCCCCCTCATTTCTATAAATATCCCATAACAGTAACGTGAAGTTGACTACAAGTCCCACCCTTGCCACAGACATGAGGCCAGCCAGCAACCTGCAGTTGCATGGGCTTTTTAGGTCCCTTGAGCGGAGACCACCATTGAAAAACAGAAGAAAAGAAAGGCGAATAACGTACAAGAATGAAGCCTTGGTTATTACCCAACTGTCTAGCAGAGTCATGGTCAAGACTCGCTAGCAGCCTGCGCTGGCTGTCCTCATGGACGCCGATTCACCAAAATACCAGGGGTAGCAAAAGTGACATCACATATCATGGACCTTAAAGACATCACAGGACAGGACTTCATGACCTTTAACCCTCAACCTTCCTAGGACAGTGTTTCCCACACTGTGGGTCACAAGCCGATTTTTGGTAGCTCTCAAAAGTCCACGCAATAAATAAAAGTGCCTTTAAATTCTATATTTATCTTGTCACATGTGCTGCGCTTTAAAGACAGAGGTCAGATGTCAGGCTAAATCTTCAAACAAATTGCTGCTTATGTTTTTTTTAAACACGGGGTGTTTACACACTCCTCACTTTGGAGTCCGAGAAAAAAAGAGTTCAGTGAACTTGTGACAATCTTTCTGGGTACAGGGAGTATTAAAAGGAAAGGCTGCAGGATGTCATTTTTTTAACCCACATCAAAATGTAAATATGTCTAAATTAACTATACACATTCTGCAGTTGGAAAAGCAAAAAAAACAAAAAGCACATTTTTTGTAAGTCTGAAATGCGATGAAAACAAAGATTTTAATAGGTTCAAAACTAATGAAGACACTTAACTTGGTAGTGCACAAATATAAACATTCACTGAAACTCGATTTCCACACATTGTCATTTCTGTCCAATACAGTTTGATCAGTAAAACTGTATGTCTGTGAAGATTTTGTGTCTATTTCAAAGGAAAATGTGGTGTCCGTAAATGACAGTGTAGTAGCACACGATGCTTTAGTTACACGAAAAATCACCTCCCTCATGTCTATTAAAGCTAGGTGGGTTGCAAAATTATATTGTTCTATAAAGTGGGTTGTGCGTCTTAAAAGTTTGGGAAGTACTGTCCTATGAAGTAATGCCACTTGACCTTAACCCTTATGACATCACATAGTTGAAGTTTCATATTAAATGTACCACTGATAGGGGCCGTGGCTACGGCGCCGGACAAGATGGCCGCCTAGCTAATCCGCTCCGCCTCATCGGGATATGTTCGGGGCTTGCTGGTGCGCTTCTTGTCCTCCGCGCTTCTAAATTCTGCCCGCATCACCGGAAGATGTGGAGACTCCGGTGAGGAAATTTCTGCTGTACGACCCGCCGCGCTGCATCTGGTTTTCAAGTCTGCAGCTTTCTCCTCACGGCGCCCGCCATTTTGTGTGCGCGCGCTTCCTCACGCTTCAGAATTCCACCGCATCAACAGTACTGCGGTCTGGATGTCTTCTTGCATAATTTCAGCCTCAATCTTCTATGATGCCCATTTCCTTCGGTCTCCATCAATGGTTGTGCAATGAAGCTGGACTGTCATACTTATTGCTATAAGGCATGTGGACTGCATTAACTGCCTTTTGTTCTTCTTTGCCAGACCTGCTGCTGCCCTGTTCTCTTTGGTGATGCCTGCCTGCATTTCAACCTGGATTCTGTGGTGGTTCCAGTGAGGTTACTCTCGCATATATCTGTTTTTTTGCATCCCATCCTGGTTATCACTGCCACTTTCTCTCTCCTCATGGCGTCTACCATTTTGGGTGAGTGTCTTGCTGCAGATGTCTCATAGGAACAGTGCGACTCTGTTTTGCCAGCATTCGCCCTTTAATCTACCCATTTAACTATATGCACCATTTCTGTCATTTGAGCACACCAGGGGTTTCATGCAGCGTGGCATCTTCCTGTACCCGCCTACCTCAATGTGACGCCTTGTTGTTGTTTTGGATTGGTGCTCTTCCAAGGGGATACAAGGTTATAACCTATCTGGAACTGTTGTCTTCAATTGGATAATTGCATTTCTGCCTTTGATCGTATGGTCAACACCTGACTACTCTACGTCCCCTTCTTATACTTGGATGGTTCCTCATATGCTTTGTGACTCCTCTCAATACGTCATAAGGGCTGTTAACTCTCTCGAGACTGTCTGATTCTACTGCTTCCAGTGCGCACACATCTTCCTCTTATGTCCTGAACTCTGTCATTTATGGCAAGGTTGCGTAAACCAAAATGTGTTTTTGTACCATCAAAGCATACTCCTCTGGCTCCGCCTTCCTCTTCCTCAGCATCAGACTCTTCTTCTAATATAGCCCAAATGGCTGGCGCAACTCCTAACCGCACTTCTTTGCCACAATCTACTTCAAGTAAACCCTCTCCACCCACTTCCTCAACTAAACGTCTGAAACACGATCCTCCATCTCCTGACAAAACACCATCCCCCATCTCTATGGAGTTGCTATTAGAAGAGATACGCGCTTTGCGCTCGATTGTGGAGGAAACTAATAACAAACTACAACTCCTCGAAGATAAATGTTCTACAATGGATGACAGAGTGGGTTCGTTGGAGAAGCAGGCTTTGGAGATACAGGTCAATTGTCAACGTATTTCCTCCTTGGAAAATCGGTCCTCAGTCTCCAACAACATACTGAGGATTTGGAAAACAGAAACCGGAGATATAATCTGCGTATTTATGGTTTGCCGGAGTCTTTGGAGGGTGATGACCATGTGTTGTTCTTCTCCTCTTTTCTTCCGAAACTTCTGGATATGCCGTCTACTACTTCTCTCAGCATTCAAAGGGCTCATAGGCTTGGTCCTCGCTTATCTTCTCCGACTACTCCGGTTAGACCTCGAGGCGTCATCATTCTCTTCTTGAAGTTCACAGATCTTCTTTCAGTTCTTGCTGCAGCTAGATCTAATCGTCAAATTTCCTGGTTGGGTCAGAAGGTGTTCCTATCTCAAGACGTCTCCAACGCTACTGCATCTAGAAGACAGGAGTTCCTCAATCTTCGTGCTCCTCTTCGTACTCTTGGTGCCATGTTTGTCTTATTTCACCCATGTATTTTCAAAGTGACATATCAAAACCAAACATGGTCTTTCCAAGATCCTGCGGAACTTAAGAACTTTATCCATATTCATACTACCAGTGGCATGGATACGTCTAATTCTTCTAATGGTTGAATATCTAACTTTTCTTTTTTCTTTTTCCTTTTTCCTTACAGGTCGCTTGTTGATGCTTCTACATTTCTTTTTACTTATTATGTAGCTATTTTATACAATGTTCTCTTTGTTGTATATATCTCTTTGTAATTGTTCAACTCAGCAGAATAGTTTTTCAGATTTATCATATATTGATACATGTTGCATAATTGTACTTTTTGTCTTTTTTATGTCTTATTCTTACGTTGATTTTTTCTTTTGTTTATTCATACAGCTTCGTATACGCTCTTTCAATCCTTATGGCTCCCCTTCTCTTTTCTTCCCGTCCTGATGAGGCCCGGATTCCCACCCCTGGCGGTTCGTTTCGTCGTGTGTCACCATTGCCCTGTTGTCCTTTTTTATCCCCCTCAGGTATGTTGCTCTCAGTCATCCTTTTTGGATATGTACGGTCTCCTGTTATGTTTCTCCTCTCTTCCCTTTTTCCTCCCTCCCCTCTCTTCCTAAAGGTTCTATTCCTTCTCCTTCCTTCTGTATCTTTTTTCTTCTTTTCTATATATAAAGTTTTAATTTATTACTCTTCCTACTTCTTCATTTTCCTTTCTCTACTCCCTTTTTTTATCATCCATTTCTTCTCCTGCTTATTGGCATTCTCCTTTATCTCTTTCTCATTGTAATTTGTGTCTCCTTTAATTTTGTATTGTTTCCACATTCAGAGTTATCTCCTGGAATGTAAAGGGTTTTGTTAGTTCCATTAAACGGCAGAGAATCCTTTCCCACCTAGCTTCGTATAACCCAGACATGGTTCTTCTACAAAAGACTCATCTTACGGATGTAGAATCACTTAAATTAAAAAGAAGCTGGGTGGGTAACTGTTCTATAATCGCCATCTACTAATAAAAAAAATGGTGTTGTCATTTTATGTCACAAGAAATTGAAATGTAAAGTCATATCACAAGAAAATGATAATGATGGTAGTTGGATATTTGCCAAGCTATTAATTAATTCTGTTTCCCTATCTGTCTTTAATGTTTATGGTCCTACACAGCCTGACTGTTCCTTTTTGCCTTTAATTACGCAAAAATGTATTCAGTTTCGAGATGATCTGTTTATCCTGGGTGGTGATTGCAACCAGATTGTAGATCCATTTCTTGATCGCAAATCCTCAATACATTTTATTCCCCACAAGACCCACAAGCAATTTCTTGATACTCTTTCTCAAGCACACTTGACTCTTGGAGACTTTCTCATCCTGATACTCTTGATTATTCCTTTTTCTCTCCTCCTCACGCATCTCTTTCCCGTCTAGACTATATCTTTCTTTCTCAATCTTTATCTCAAAATCTATTATCCTCTTCTATTGAGCCCATTGTTATTTCGGACCATGCCCCTGTTGTAACGGATCTTGATTTACTCCCTCCACCTCCAAAATCCTCTCGATGGCGTTTTAATAATGCCCTTCTTACTGATCCTCTTTTCTCTTCCTCCTTTCGCTCTTTTGCTAATGAGTTTTTTGTACTTAATTGTGATCCCAACGCCTCTCCTCACATTATTTGGGATTCCTTTAAAGCAACGGCAAGAGGCTTTATTATACATTTTGTTTCTAAGAAAAAGAAACGCTTTCTTCAGAAACGGCAGACTACATTGGCTCATATTAAGCTCTTGGAGCATGAATTCTATACCTCCTTAAATAAATCTATTTCGCCGGAACTCATACGAGCTAAGATTGAATTTAATAAAGTTACTACTGACAACGCGTTATCAATACTCCTTCGCAGTAGTGCTCGCTATTATGGTGGTTGCAATAAATTAGGAAAACTTCTTGCAAATTATCTCAAAACTCGTAAGGAGCGCACTCTTATAGATTCTATTTATTCTTCTGATTACTACCTGTTACATAAAGATCAGGAAATACTTGATGAGTTCAAGTTTTTTTTATCAAAATCTTTACACACCAGATTCTCCTCCCTCCTCCTCTCTTGTTCAGTCCTATTTTGATAAACTTCCTACTCCTTCCACTTCGCATCTGGACTTCCATGGCCTCGAAAATGATCTCTCCCTAACTGAACTTTCCAAAGCTTTAAATACTCTTACCAAAGGGAAAACTCCCGGTCCAGACGGTTTTTCAGTTGAATTTTATATGCATTTTTCTGACTTGTTACTCCCTAAGCTTTTAACGCTCTTTCACTCATTTTATTCATCTGGTAAGACAGAAGGTACCTTTCAGGAAGCCACCATTTGCCCTATTCCTAAGGAAGGCTGTGATCCTCAATATTATAAAAACTATCGTCCAATTTCTTTAGTTAATGTTGATTATAAATTATTTGCCAAATTGCTTGCTTTAGGTTTAGACCCTCTTATGACCCATCTTATTGGTAAAGAACAATGTGGTTTTGTTAAGGATAGACTTACTTCAGATAACTCTCGTCTCTTTCTTAATGTTCTAAATAAGGCCTACTCTCTTTCTACTCCTTTGGCAGCTATCTCTGTTGATGCAGAAAAAGCTTTTGATAGGGTTGACTGGTCTTTTTTATTCGCGTCATTGCGCTGGCATGGCTTTGGTCCTAAATTCATTTCCCTTATCTCCCTCCTGTATTCTGCCCCTAAAGCTTCGGTCTTAGTTAATGGCCTTATCTCATCCTATTTTCCTCTTCAACGTGGTGTTCGTCAAGGATGTCCTTTATCTCCACTTCTTTTTGTTTTAGCTCTCGAACTTTTTTTGGCCTCTATTCGTAATAATGACTTAATTTCTGGTTTTCCTTATGGTGATCATCAATTGAAGCTTTCTGCATATGCAGACTATATTCTTTTATTTATTTCCTCTCCTGAAACGTCTATCTCGCCTTTATTACTTGAATTCACTTCCTTTTCGCAGGTTTCTGGGAACAAAATTAATTCAGATAAGACTGAAATCCTTCCTCTTACTAAATTCTGTTTGCCCCATTTCTTTTCCTCTACTGGGTTTGCTTGGAATGCTTCAAAAATTAAATATATTGGTATAGGGTTCTCTAACTCCATAGCCTCTTCAGTTAAACTTAATATGTCTGCGGCCCTTTCTCGAATTGAGAAATTATTCTCCGCTTGGAATCCTCACTTTCTCTCTTGGTGGGGACGCTTAGATTCAATTAAGATGATGATCGCCCCAATTCTAATTTATATTTTCTCTATGCCCTCTGTGCACATTCCTGCTGTTTACTTTCAACGTATAGATTCGTGCCTTTCTAGATTTCTTTGGAAAAGATCCAGAATTGCTCTATCCTTTCTTCGGAAACCAAAATCTAATGGTGGAGTTAATTTCCCGGACTTTCGTCTTTACCATAAATCCTTCTCACTACGACAAGCCTCAAGATGGCTTTACTCAGACTCCTCTCCTTTTTCTCCCCTTTGGCTCTCTATTGAAAGAATTTTACTATTACCTTTTTCCTTCAGTGAAATCAGGCGGCCCGACTTATTCTTCACTTACCCAAATGCTCTCACATCACTCCTGCCCTTAGGTCTCTCCACTGGCTCCCAGTACATTTCAGATCTTCTTTTAAACTCGCCTGCCTGGCCTTCCTGGCCCACCATCGTTCTGCCCCACTGTTCATTAACTCCCTTATCACCTCTCATGCCCCGGCTCGCACTCTTCGTTCCTCATCATTGTCTTTGCTTCACATTCCCCGCTTTCGTAAAACTCGTACCGGGAGCACTCGCTTCTCGGTTCTGGCCCCTCGGCTTTGGAATAGCCTCCCTCTTGCTATCCGCTCCATCCCCATCTACCGTCACTTCCGCAAGGCCCTCAAAACTTTTCTTTTTTCCCAGGCTTTTCCCGGCTAGTCCTTTTGGGTTTTCTCTGTGAGCATGTTTGAGCCCCCAGCGCCAGGAAGCCGCTTTGGCCGCAGTGCGCTTTATTAAATTCCTCTTTTCATTTCATTTCATACGTTTCTCTTCTAAAACTTCTTCTACCTCTCTTCCCTTGTTTACACACTTGTTCCCTCCTGAAGCCCTTAGTCCATTCCGCTGCTATTTCTCGTGAATCTTTCTCCCCTATTTGGTATAATTCACTTATTCTCTTCAATAATAGACCCATTTTTTTGGATTACTTGGAAATTAAAAGGTATTTCCTGGGTTAGACAGCTATTTGATGGTACTTCACCTTGTACTTTTCCCCAATTCCAGTCCTTATTCCATTGCCCTCGTTCCTTTTTGCAGAGGTTTACTACTCTTATGGCGATTATTCTTGACATTTATTATTCTCTCCCTTCCTCATCTTCAACCCCTCCTTCAGAGTCCTCTCCTCATAATACTTCTTACTCTCCCTAAGGCCTCTTTTATCTACAAATATTTTGCTGCTCCCAATCCAGCTCGTGTTAAATTTAAGCTTGATCTTTCTTGGGAGTCGGACCTGGCGTGTGATTGGTCTATCGCTTTTTGGGATAAACTTTGGTCTAGGTCCTTAAAAATTTCTCGCTCTGCTTCCCTTACCCAATCCCTGTTCTTTCTCTATCACAGACTTTATCTTTCCCCTGCTTCTCTATCTCGTTTTTCTGCCTCTTCTGATTCTAACTGTTGGACTTGTGGCCTTCCTAATGCAGATCTTATTCATCTCTTCTTCCTTTGTCCTGCAGTTTCAGACTTTTGGAAGAAAGTTTGGTTATATATCTCCCGTCTGTTTGTGATTTCCATTCCTTATTCTATCCCTATCCTTTTTGCTGGTAGTCTTTCGGTCTCTTTAAATCTTTCTCCACACTGTCATGGTCTCTTTGATCTCATGCTCGCTCTTGCTTTCCAACACTTCTCTTTCAATTGGAAAACTCTCACAAATCTTTCTATACAGCATTGGTGGAATACCCTTTGTCATTTTCATAGACTTGACGTTGCTTTTGCCTCCTCTTGTACTCCAACCATTAATAGAGATCTCTTCTGGTTGCCTTTTACCACCTATTTAGATCAATTGGTGTTAAAAACATGCCTCGCATGTCACCTCTGAAAATTTCAAACCTCCTTGAATGTTCTCATTCCCCTTTTTAAGTCTTCTTTATCTGGTTATTCTGTTCCATATTCACAGTTCTTAGATAACCTATATTGCTATATTTATATTATCTTTCTAACACGCCTTTCTTTCCTTTATCTTCTTCTTTCTTTACTATATTGTTTATTTTTAATCTCCTTTTCCTTTAATCCTTCCTCTTTTCCCGTCCTTTTCATCCCCCCACTTTTTTTTTTAATATAAAACCCACAAATTGCTTTTACTCTTCCCTTCCAGATATTGGCCAAGTTCTTTGTTATACTGCTATATTTAAATTTTCTTTGTTTTGCTGATATCTGTATGCATAAATATGTTGTTCAATAAAGCTTTTCAAACTGAAAAAATGTACCACTGATAGAAAAAAATGGACTCATGACTGTTTTAGATACTACATTTATTAGGGTGCTGATGTGACACTCAAGTTGATCATTACGCGTTTCTCTTATTATTGCATGAAACATTATTTTAGGAGAATACACTGCTACAAAACACACAGCAGCACTGGGTACATACATTTTTTTATGCACAAAGTGTTACAATATATTCGTTCTCCTACTGTATACTACAATGAGAAATGTATTGAATAAATCATAATCAGAGAAAATAAGAGACTTAAATAATAAATTAGTAATTATGTTTTAATAGATGTAGACCATTTATTTATTCTGAACTATATTATTGACCTAAATTATTCCTTACTGTTAATATATGTTGATTTAAGATGATGTGCAAGGCTCCATTACTCGTTTGAAGCACAGAGGTGAAGGTTGCATTCAGACACTTCATTGTTCATGTATCACAATAATGAAACGTGGCGAAATATTGGTAAAAAAAATTGTTTTAGTGGATTTGTTTATTTAATCAGAAAAGTGCATATTGCACTGCTGAATTTATTAACTCTACAAAACCTAACGTAATGTCCAAGCGATTGAGCCTGACATTTTCTAGGGAAAGTTGTGTGTGGGAATTGGGGCCAGGAGGGTGGTCTTGCACAATAAAATTTGGAAGTGCATTTTGAAGGCCAGTTTTCACATAAATGTGCTAAAATTCCACATGCTCTGAAAAAGAAATCATTAAATATTTAGTCTTTCACCGTGTGACCGGGCATTTTAACCTTACACTCCCCAAAAAGTTGACCCTATTTTTTCCACAATATGCTAGTGGTGACACCATTTGCCAAAAATGGCCTCCATTGTGCCAGGTCCAGTATATGGTCATGGGTGCTCCCCATATGCCATGGGTACTCCCCCATGCCATGGGTGCACCTTAAGTTAAACAAGCATTGGCAATAGGTCTCGCTTTTGGGACCTTATAAGTATCTAGTTATGCAGCACAATATCCTTGGTGCAACAACATCAACTGTTGCGTGGCTAAACACATATAAGGTCCCAAAGGCGAGACCTATTGGCTATGTCAATGCTTGCTTTAATATTGTAAAAGGAACACTTTGGAAAAGCCTTTAAAGTCGAACAGGCATTGAATGCAAAAAAAGCAAGGAAAACAGTGTGCGGCAATTGCCGTTTCAACAAACTAGCACTCTCACCCTCAATTGGTTGGAAAATCTAATGCTAAACTCCATCTCTGCATACCGTTTTGTCTCAATATATAAGAATAAATGAATAAAAACAACTAAAAGCTATTATATAGCAAGGATCTTCGCATAAGAAAGAATTTGAAGTCCTTGAAGACTAGATGCTGGAGACATAAAGAAGGTCTGACTCCACAACTTTCGGAAATTCATGCTTCGTTGTGCCACTCCTTAGAACGAGGTTACATTTACTACTAATGCAACATTATAATGACTTTGGTGCATTGGAGATACATGAAACTTAGACATACTGGGAGTAATGTGATCTATAGGTCAATATAAAAACATTACAATTCTGTTATAAAATCCATTAATACATGGTTATGTCAGACATGAGCATTTGTATTTTCACAATAAAAGTAAAGGCTTTAAGGCACGCAGAGAAGAAATCTTGCTTTCTCTTTATGAACTTTGAGACATTTAAAAGAGAAACATTTCTATCAAAGTCATGTAAAGTGGTTATAGCTTGCTATAGTACAAAACACAAAATAATCTTAGATTATAGCACAAGTAAATCTGCAACCTCTGGGCATTTTTCACCAAAACCTAGAGCAGTTCCTCTCAAAGATGCACTAGGAAGCAGCTGGCATCAGCCATGGTGCATTCTGAGGAAACAGCTTCAGGAGTTCTGTGCAGAAAATAGGGAGATACCGTCTTTAAACATGCCAGATCCTGTGCAGACTTGTGTCTCACATCTGTGGCAAGTTACAATGCTGAAACATATTCTGATCCAAATTAAGGTCACTGCCCTGAGAACACTAGTAGGCACAGAACAGAAAGCGCTGTTGGCGGGCTGTATTACAGTGCATTACCTCCCATGCAGGGACATTCTCTCGGAATTTCTCATTCACCATGCAGCAAATCGACATTAAATAGGCTTTGCTGGACACCTCAGGAGTGTAGTTCAGCCACAAGAAATTCTCCAGGTACTGGCTGCAACAAAAAAGAAAATAAATCATTCCATAGTCAGACCCTTTGCTTTATCGCAAAACATCAAATGTTATTCTGCTCAAATTCTTTTTGACCTTGTGGTTGCTACTTAAATTAGTCGGAAGGGCAAATCAACGTCAACCAACTAGAACACAGTTAATCAACCAATAGTTTATTTTGGTGGTACACCCCTATAAAAAGGAGCAGTGCAATACAATAAATAAATTACAATGTATAAAATATCTAAATACAGATTAAAAACATGATATAAATACATAATGCAAAAAGGCAAATTCTGTAAAAATGTCAAAACATCATTAAAAAGCCTAAAACGACCAACCAAGGAATTTCATTTCTTTACCCTGAAAGGCAATAACCACAAATGTAGTCCCTCATTAATCAAGTAACAATTCATTAAACCATTGCACTACTCAGTGATAACCTAAAACTACAACCATGCTCGTTTCATGGTAAGCCAAACACCATGTGAAAAGCTTCTTATAGAAAACACAATGAGAGGAGAAGTATCTGATTTACGGGCTCAAAGGGCGAGTTCCTAATACTGTAAGCCCAGGGAGCGACAAAAGGATGAATCCACTAACTCCTTGAAGTGATAAAAGCCGGGTAAAAAAAAAAATATGTGCACAATATTCCTTCAGGCTATACAAAGTGATAAAAAAAATACTAGTGCCTTGGCAAGGATTGCACTTAAATGTAGAACTTTGTATACGTAGAATTGCATACTGAAATTTCACATAAAGTGCTTTTACAAGTGGCGGTTATACAACATCCACAAACCTCTCAAAAGCGGACAATGGCCTGACCTCAAGGTGTTGAACTGTAAGGATGCCAAGGGTTGCATTCTTGTATGACAAGCTTGCAAAATTGTGCCAATAACCACTTTAGATGGACCTTTAGCAGCAAATGCTATGGATGCAGGATCAGACGCTAGGTTTTCCAACCGTAATGTAGTCAACTAATATTTAATATGATAGAGCCAAGAAGGGGCATCTAAGGATCAAGCTTTAGGATTTCGATTGAGCTAGCCTTAGGAACACTCTGGGGTTGCCCATAATCTAACGCAAAATAAAACAGGATTCAGGGCAGGTAAGGTCTCAAAGTTATGTAGGGCAATATCATGCAATAACAAAAGCAGGAGCGTGCTTCTAGGTAAGTTACATACAGATTTCACAAATACATTTTCCCCTATAGTCAGGACAACTGTATTAGCATATCCCCATATCTCTATTCTATAAAGCACAGTAAATTGTACCTTAGCTTTCTAGACCTCGAGGGCTGACGAGACTGAACAAGAGACTGTTCCTAGCTGAAGCTTTCGCAATGCAGCAGCTCTATGTTGTAGTGTCGATTTGCCCTTCTATATTTGGGAAGCCCAAGTTAATCTACTGTCAAATTTAATTCGCAGATAATCATAATTTGTCTGTACACTTCAAGCGGGTAGACCATACCAAAATGTTACCCCTGAAAGGCTTGTGTGGGTTAATCACCATATACTTGGTTTTCTATACGTTATTTTCTAAGCCATTGCGGTCACAAAAGGCCTGAAAATTAGACAGAAGATTTTGAAGGCCAATATAGGTTTTAGACAGAAGAAGGGTATCATCAGAGATAAGCAAGGCTGGTATAGGTGAATTGTTTTGCTTGAGGGAAATCGTGTACAATTCAAAGATTACCAAAGGCTTCATTGAAATAAAGAGAGAAAAGAGTGGGAGCCAAAACACACGCTGTCTAACCCCTCTACATACTGGGATGTGTTCAGTAATCTCTCCCAACGTACCTGCGTGTAATTGTGCTCATGTAACCGAACTATGAGGGTCAGCAATGAAGTAGGAACACCCATTGGCTTTGGTGATTCCCATAATAGGTGTCTCAGGACTAGGTCAAAATCTGCCCTCAAGTCCACAAAGGCAATGTACTGATGGTCGTTCTTGATATTGATTAACTTCAATTAGATTAGGGACAAATGAAAGACTTGGCCGACATTACCCACCTAGGCTCTAAATCCAGCCGGGAAAAGATATAGCACCTCATTGTCCACTATCCACTGTTGGAGTTTGTTAAGAATTTGCCCAGCAAATATCTTTTGCAAATCATCCAATAAGCTTATTGGTATATATTTTGCTATGAACACATCTGTCCCCCCTTGTTGTGAATAGGTATGATTTCTGCACCACGCCAAGTATCGGGCACCTCTGTGAATTACAGAAGAGGTTGATATAAGGGATCCATATGGTGACATTGTGTTGGAAAAGATCGCCTGGGATCTTATGTGGGCCTGGTGCTTTGCCCACCTTCAAAGTTTGAATAGATACCTTTGTTTCTACAAGGGAAAACAGATAACCTCTTGGAAAAGAGAAAGCAAGCACAGCTTTGTAATAGTCAGACACATTATACTTGGGTAGAGAACCAAGTAGAGGGTGAAATATAGTGGTCAGTGGAGGAATTACCATCTCTACTGGCATGGGATATTATATGTCAAAAGGCAGTCATACCTTTTGTTCTCAAAAGCCTCAATAAGATCTGTCCACACCTGTACTGAGATCTAGCAAATTTGATTGCAGATGGAATGTATGATTGAATTGCTTGCATAAGAGTTGATTTTGCTTTACGACAACGACTCGGAACCAGAAGTTGTAAATGTTATACTTTTTTTTTTTTTGCTTGAATTTTTACAGAAGGAAGGTCAACTATGGTATAACAATGTTCTCCTAGTTGAGTGAACAATGATTGCTAAATGTCCGTGATGGGAATATCACAGCAAGGTAAGTACACAAAGGGTGCAATTGTTGTATAAAAGATATCATAAATCTTTGTATGTGCTTCCCTGTTGGCTAATACAGTGGGCTACTTGATCGTCCTTGCAATTATTAGCTATTAGTGGCTCTACTGCAATCAAGCATCTAGTTTCCACGGAAACCGAGATACGTTTAGCGCACATAGGGCCTCATGTAGGTAGCATACCAGTTACCACTTCTAAAATACCGAACGATACCGAATCGGTATTTTAGAAGTGGTAACTCGTATGTAGGTAATGAGTCGGTATTTTTTACCGATTCGTTACTATTCGGTAATTACCGAATCGGTATTTACCGATTCGGTAATGAGGCATACCTTCCCATTGATGGGAAGGTATGCCTCATTACCGAATCGGTAAATACCGATTCGGTAATGGGGGGAACACATACAAGGGTGGCAGGGTGTCACATTGACACCCTGTTGCACCCCTGATTCGGCCATGTGTGCACATGTGGCACACATACATGCCCTAAGGGCATGTATGTATGCCACATTGCACACTGCTACGCGCGTAAAAATGCATTAACACATACATTAATTATTTACCACCAACTATAAGTTGGTGGTAAATACCGACTCTTAAACACACACACACACTCCCCCTACATCTCGATTTTGGTTTCGGAATTTACCGAATCGGTAAAATTACCGATTCGGAAAAGTTACCGATTCGGTAACATTACCGATTCGGTATTATTACCGAATCGGTAATTTTACCGATTCGGTAAATTCCGAAACCAAAATTCGTCCCCCTACATACCAATAGCCAAAATACCGGTCGGTAACGGTATAATTACCGAAAATCGGCCGTTACCGACCGGTATTTGGCTACCTACATGAGGCCCATATTGAGGTGCAAAACATAGTGGTCACTGTCTAATCGTGGGATCACTAGAACGTCAATAGCTTTATTCCACAGGGCTGTATCTAATAAAAAAAGAATCAATCCTACTTTTGTACTTTCCTCTTACAAAGACGTGTGATCTCTCTATTTCAGATTTTCAACCATATAAACTAAGTGTCATCTGGGCCAATTGTAAAGCCCCCACTGTGCTTGGGATAAAAGAAGCAGATTCAAAAGAAGAGATACCCATTATTTTATCTTGCTCATCAGTTACCAGGTGCATGCATTCAAGTTGCTCATAGGTGACATTAAATTCACCAACAATCAGAAAATGGGATTTGAGGATCAAGATAAGACAAGTAAGAATCTGAAACAGCACGTTTTTGAGACTCCTTGTGACAGGGGGTCAGGCAATTGTAGACTGAATTTAAATTAATCGTTGACCCACTGGCTTCTGTTAAACTCAGGGCAAGGATATTGGGAGAGTCAAATTGGGCACTGATGTTACAATTTAGGGATATTAATCCAACAGAGGCCCACACATTAGCAGACGGATGTGTACTAATAAAATACGTTTTAAAACCATTCCCATACCATTGAAAGGACTTCAAGGGACAACGTCCCGGTCACCAGGACCACCTCACCCGCTTCGTGGTCCAAGAAGTAGTCGCAGTTTCTACGTATCAAATTTGTTGAATTTGCCAGTGCTTGTTCATGGCTGAGTGAAATAACCCGATTTACTATATCTTAGAAATTCTACATCTCTGAAACCCTCTGGTGGATCTTTTTTGTGGTGTCCACTAATAAATACAATTACAGTCTATTTTTATATATTGGTGTTGGATTCTTTGGTGTCTTGTCAATTTCTTCTTCAATTGTTTTGTTGCTACTTAAATGCTTTACACTTGGCCTTTTTTGCAAACCTTGCAGCTCAGTCACAGCTACCCAGCATTGAGTAAACAAAAAGATTTGACATACAAAACCTAAGGGTCCTAAATGGGTTGGTAAGTGTATTACACGGTGAGAGTGCACAACCATACCATAAAATACACCCTATTCCTCACAATAACATTAACCCATGCTCCATTAACAAACAATCCCACCATACCACTATCCCCCTGCTCAACTCCCTATGACTAGTTCCAACTTGTCTATGTAGCAGAGATTGTAAAGGTCGCAAATTATTTTTTTGAAATCTTAACCGCCATGAGATTTGAAAAATGCCATAGTCAATAACCACTGATGCCCTTAATGGTAGCATACATAATCAATTTCTCCTCACCAAGGAGATATTCTTCAAGCCCTAATGCGTGCAATCCTAACTCAATTTCTGATGAAACCCTCTGTAGATGTAGCTAATTACTGAACCATTGCTGGTTTACCCATCTTGAAACAGTCGGCATTCACAACATTTATTTCACTTGGAATTAAAAACCGTATAAATGATTTTCACTCCAACTGCTGGCCTCGACAAGGCACTGAGACAACACTCCTAAACATTAAAGACAAATTATTACTCTTTTGTGACCAAGAAAAATCATCTTTCATAAGTTTAGTAGACCGCTATGATACATTTGATACTGTTGATCACAACATACAAATTGGGCAACAGAAGCAGGCACTGCTGGCACAACATTAAGATGGCTGCTCACTTTCTCCTAAATTACACACATCACGTCAAACTGAGCCCTTTCCCTTTCGAAAAACGGTAACCATCTGACATGAAGCACTTAAAGGATCAGCTGTATCACCTATGCTATCCAATACGTACACAGATCTACTAGTCTGGATTCCTGACACACAAAACATGTACGCTGACGACTCTAAGATTCATCTCTAGACAGAAAGCAATTCAAAAGTTTTTCCCAAAGTGTCCCTCAGCCAATCTCAGGCTCAGCTCTGGCAGCAAAACATACACTGGCCATGCTCATTTAGGGACAAAACTGAACCTACAAAGAGATTAAGACTCATGCCAGTCATCTGATTTTCGGTCAAGCTAAAGTCCCTCCACTAGTGGCCAGAAAAATACATTCCCAATTAAAATTCAAACCCTCTGCCTTGCCCACAAGCTCTACATGGCCTTTGCCCAAATTAGCTCATCATGCTGTTCGTTTCTTATCAACCAACAAGAAACTGAAGGTCCGCCAATTTCAATCTACTCTTGGTCCTTCAGCCCCACCACTAGAAAAAAAGCAGAAGATATCTCTCTGGAAATGACTCCTCTCTGTGGTATAATCTATCTTCACATGCGAGACTTGAACATGATTTCCTCAAATTCAGGAAATCTCCAAAAGCCTACAGCTTACACGAGACCTATGTTTAACCTCATTTTTACTAAACCTTAGTGTCTATGTAGTGGCTGGATTAATTCAATATTGCATACTTGCTCTTCAACCAGTCAAATGTCTAAGACCAGCTACTTGCCTCAACGCATAAGAGTTACTATATAAGTTGTGTCCTCCACATCGAAAGGCTTTATCATAAGTGATCTGGTTACAAGGTACTGGGTTCCCATTGCCATTCTCATTTGACCTATTGACTCATTTGTTCATCTGGAGTTTTACACTTCTATCTTCTTCCTTACATCACCATCCCTGAACATTAGGATACTACCCATAGCAGTGTACAGTTGTAGGAAACTGGGTTTTTGTTGCAGCCGTCTCCTCACTTTTTGCCTGTTATTTGCTGCGTCTTTGACTGAAGCGCCCTGGATTCCTGCTAACCAGGTCCCCAGTGCCAGTGTTCTTTCCCCGAAACAACTTCTCTGGTAAACTGATCCTCAATTGATCATGCCTTTAGCACGTCTGTAAATCCCTATTAAGTGGTACCCCTGATACCTAGGGCATAGGTACTAAAGAGGGTCCCTAAGAGCTGCAGCATATATTGTGCCACTCCAAGAAACCCGGCACCAAACTCTTGCAGATTGCAACTGCAGGCTGCGTGACAAGGTGCTCTGAAAAGTGAAAACACAACATGGCACACACCCTGTGTGCCATGTCCACTAACACTGCATATACAATTTTTGTAAGTCGCCGCTACAGCAGGATTTACAGCTTTAAGGCAGGAGCATATATGCATGAGTAGGTATGCCCCTGTGGTGGCCAGTTCAATTACTGACAGTACAAGTGAACAGGGAAGCCATCTTAAGGTATGTATTGGGCACAGGTCAAAACGAGCTTCCCAGCTACATAACGGCTTCACTTAAACCTTTGTTATTGGGTATCAAAAAACTAAACCATGAAGAGGAATTCTAAAAAGTGCTGTTCGCATCCAGAATTTGCTGCAATGACGTCATGGATGGCTTCAATACCCCAGCGATAGAGCCTGCAGGACGACTCGAAGGCCACGTACTTGAGTGGTTCTCACGCCCAAGCAAAAGTAGGGAACCTGACACCGATAGTAAAAAAAACAAAAACATAAAAAAACTATAATCCTGTGCTTTGAATTGTGATATTTTGAAGAAATACACACATAGGGAAAAAGGGCCTGAGGGATGCTCATGAACTAGAAAGCAAACATTGTCTCTCCTACAGTGCAATCCAAAAGTAAAAGAAAAACAAGTAACTTCAGGAGCATGCGGCCAGTGTAAGGACACTGCCTGCAGGAAGCTGTTCATGCTCCACCTCAGGGACAACAACGGAAAAATCGTAATGAAAACAGGGGACGCTAAAGCAATGTGAAGCAAGGAAAAGAGGAACCCAATGGTTAGTAATGGCAGGCTCAAAGCCCGTTTTATTAAGCTTTTTTATGTTTACATGAGATTTCAAAAGAACAGGGCAAGCGCTGTGCAGGCAAAACCTAAAAAGCCATTCTGCTTTTGAATATTAATGTAAGAACGTCCGAAACCTGGGCTAAATTCAGTAGAATTTCCTCTTTGTCTCAAAATGTATATGTGAACCATATTCTTTGAGTAGATTTTAGTCCCTAAGAATACAAACAAATATACTATTGATACATGCAGCTGGAACAAGTATTTAATTTAGGAAAATAAAGAAATGCCTCTCAAAGGTCGAGAGCTATGAACCCAAGCAAAGTCCCAATCATGAAACTGTTATTCTCTTTGCCTTATATATATTTGTTCCTCAAACCCACCTGAATTCAAGAAGCATTATCTTTCTTATTGCAAACCTAAAATGAAAAGAAAAAATATATTTCAAGAACAGATGAAAATCGGGGAAGCTCTTTAACATACCAGTTTTAGCAACGGTGTCTGTCAGATGACTGGTAGTCCTCAACCTAAGTATTTGAAATGGTGTCTGAACTGATGTGAGGTACAAACCTTACTGGCCACACGGAATCAAAGTCAAAACTCTGCACTTGCATCCCTGACATTCACAAGTTGGTGGGGCTGTCTTTATCTGGTGACCAATTTGCAGTCATATGCACATGATATCACATCGGAGTTAAAGCTACACATATATCCTTGTTCCTAACACACCAGGGTCTCTCCCTGGCGTCTAAAGGTAGGCAGATGCCTGACATAGCACCAGCAGACACGTTGAAAGCATGCAGCCTAAAATCTAAAGGAAGTCCATTTAAAATACAGACCACGAACACACACAATGTAGGGTGTCTGAAGAAAGGCACATTTTGAATGGCTGGGTCCATATCAATACACTTTGCCATTTAGGAAGAGATTTCATAGAGTTGAGGCACATGCAGCAGCTATTGTTAGGCAAATTCTGATTGGAAAAATTTACAAAAGCATAAATCCGGAGATGCTCTGCGATCAAGTCTCCCTCTTCCTTTATTTTTATTTACAAAGGGTGACACACCCTTCTTTTTAGAGGAGCCTCTATTGCGGAAAATTGTAGCTGCACCTCTTATCGTTAGTTCACCCAATTCATTTTCAACAACACTCACCTTGACTTGGCTATTTCTTTTTCATATACAGCTTCAATAACCTGCAGTAAATGATTGGGAAAATGCAATAAGTTTAGGCCATTAAATATAGGTAAATGCACCTTGGGACAAACTTTCTTGTATTGTCGCAGGTAGAAAGATGGCGACCATATCCTCAATGAGTTCCTCAAAATCTGAAAATTAACTTCAGAGCTCTTTGCTCTGCATTCAGTCAGCAATTATCAATTCTGGTTTCATACGTATTAAATATAGAGGGTTTGATAGGTGAATGTGTGTTTTACAACAGGAAATAATTTTGATAAAGTGTTTCTGAACATGTGCCCACAAACAGTAGACCACTTTCAACATCAAACAACAGAAACCTTTGTGCATCTTGGCAGCCGGGGATGGAGGAGAGCTTATGAACTCAAGATTCCTTGGATACCTTTTGAGGAAACAGTTTTGCTGCGATCGTCTCAACTCCTGAAGGTGAATTTTTGACTTTAAGTGTCAGTAACAAAGGGTAGACTGATGTGCCTCCAGAGCCTTTTTAAGGGGTAAACACTGATGTGGTCAGCAGGTAGAAGTGTAGAATGAAGGTATGTCTGTATTAGCAATTTAGAGGTTAGAACGTCAAAACTAAACACAAAGCCAAATAAACCATCATGAAAAGAGAGCCTTCCAACTCAGAGTCGGATGATCAATTATTAGATCATTAAAATTTATAATAACCACATTCAGTGAATTTCAATAGTGTCGCACTGACTTTGCACATTCCATACACATCCTAAAGAGGGTACAATACCTGGCTATCAAAAGGCAACTTCTTCTTCACATGGGGAGCCCAGTATTTATTTGACAGCTGAAAATAAAAAAAAATACTCCATTCATAAAAGTCATCACGAGAATCAAGTAATTTTTCAATGAACAGAAGTAATTGACAAAGGACCAGACGTCATGGGTGGGGAATGGGGGTTAAGAGATAAAGTAAATGTATTAGAGACAAAACTCAGTGACAGCAACAAATTTGGTAACGTATGACTAATAGTAAATATATGGCCCAGACCAAAAAACTAGATTCTCATTCACCCCTCTTCCAAAGTTTGTTGAAGGAGAGTATAATAGGTGGCAGTTGCAATTTGGTATAAATGGTTCTCTGTACAGGCTTAAGTTATAGGATCTAACAAAATCGAAATAACTGAAATCTCTAAATTAGGATAACGGGGCATCTTGACAAACGTTCTACTCACCATTTAGGACCATTTGCTTTTCTTGAACAATTTATGCTTTCACACATTATGTTTTTGTTAGCCATGGCTTGATGGGGCACCATATCTGATCAAACCCTATGAGAAGGGTTGGATGCGTCGTACACCTAACTATGACAGAGAGCGTGGAAATTGGAAGATTAAATATTGAAAGAGTAGAGATTAAAAACTAAACACAAAATTATTTGAGCTTTAATACAAATGGAACTCTCGGCTGAACAAGATGTGGAAAGCATACAGAAATGGCTTATTTGGAGAGACCGAGTGAGGGAGCTGTTTCTGATCTTCAAAAAGAACTACCAGTGTTGGAAAAATAGGGCTAGGGCACTCGGTCACTAAAACCCTGAGGAACATTGTTGTAGTAGACAACATAACATGACGTGTATTTGTAAAGCACCTGTTCACCCAGATGGGCACCAGGATTTGAACCTGTGACCATGAAGTCAAACACAGGCCCCTACAGTGGACATATTAGTCCACTAAGCCGCTAGACCTGGACAACCACTATAATAGCTGCAATGGATGAACAGTCTTTCCTTAAATTGAAACAAAGGTTTTCCACGGGATTGATAAAGCTGAGAAATACCTACATCATTAACTGTAAGCAAAACAGGTCTAGGATCTAGATTGAGGGTTACAAAATGACACTGGCTGATTACATATTCAACAGGATCGATACCTGCAGAGCTTAGCTGTGGACTAATTGATGGAGTTGCATAGAGAACATTTGAAGGGTACTGTAGTAAAGAACGATGTCTTCATGATACTGGCATAGCATTGGTGCCAAGGGTTCTAATACAATCAAGATAAATGCATCTCTACCCCTGGATTTGTAATAGAAGACAAATCAGGATAGTGGCAGTGGGGCCTCTCACCCACCTGAACTCTTGTGCCACTGCAACACCAATAATAGCTATGCCCCTGATTTGTGGACCTTGGGAAACTAACATTAAAGAAAGTCCTTAGGCCTGATGATTTCACTATCGTGAGAGAACCTCACAACTCATTTTGATGCACGAAATAGATTACACAGATGACTTTGGAGGCTAATATGTCTACCTCACCAGCCCAAACAGAAAGCCGGGTGCGCCTTGCATGTTACGATGACCACTTTCATTACAAGAACTTAGAGGAAAGGTTAAACTCTTTCAGTGCATGTTGGAAACAGCCCACTCCCACTCCGCAGGGTGGTGATGGACTCCCCGAACACACTGTGGTAGCTTGGCTCGAGTGGTCAGGATACAGGCACCGTGCTAAGCATACAATATACCCATACAATAACCATGCGTGCATCCGTTCCAAAAACGACTCTACACCGTAAAAATTATGAAAATATCTTTCTTTATCTTTTTCTCTTAGTTGCTGATTGGGAAAATAAATAAGTCAATCACAATATACAAATTTTAAATAGTGCAGGTCAAATAAATACTGTCTGGAGATTCAATAAATAGGGGTGATCATAAATACAAGGGACATAAATATAAGTGCAGGTAATACAGGCAATTAAATATTCTGAGGCAATAAATACTGAACCAATAAATATTGTACACCAACAAGTCCTGTGGACCAATAAATATAGTGAAGCAATAAATAGGTTAACCACAATAAATACAGGGCCCCCCAATAAATAATTAAGAGTATACAGCAACACTCATGTAATCAGATCACTTTTCAATTCCTAAGGGCTGATTTGGCCCAGGCACAGCTTGTAGGGTTGTGGAAGGCTTGAGGGGTTCTACTCCCTGGCTGGGACAAGGCTGAGGCCTAAACTGAGGTAGATCAAGGGGGGAATACCAGTGCCCTGGCTTCCTCTCTCCACACAACCTCTCTAGGTTAGTCCCAATTCACCCCTGGCACAGTCAGGTTGGTTCCAGCACCTCCCTAGCCCCTTAGAGCAGTCTCTCAGGTCTCCACAGGGCCTTAGGCGCCCTCTACTCCACTTACTGCCCTTTTTCTGTTGTTCCGACGCCGCTGGAGTCGTGTCGATGCCGTGAGGCGGTTCCGGTTCGGTCTCGGCGGCCTCGGCACAATGTCAGTTCTAGACGACGCCGGTAGGCGGTTCCGGTCCGATGTCGGCGGCCTCGGTTCGATCTCGACCTCCGATTCGACGGCGTCGGGCAGTCTCTACTCGGTGTCGACTTCGGGCGGCTCCGGTCCGATGGCGCTCTCGGATTCGATGACGTCGGCCGGCCTGGCCTCGATGTCGACTTCCGGCGACTCCGGGGTGCGATCCTCACCCCCGACCTCCGGTGCTCCTCCTCTCAGGTTCCGGGCGACTCCGGAGTGCGATCCTCACTCCCGACCTCCGGTACACTTCACCTCGGTCTCCGACGACTCCGGAGGGCGGACTTCACTCCTCCGATGACGCCGCTCACTCGACCTCGGTTAACTTCCTCCTCGACCTTTGGTATTCCTCACGACCTCCGTCGGCGCCCTCTCACGACCTCAGGCGGCTCCGGGTACGACGTCTGCTTCTTCAGTCAGCGCCGCTTCTCCACCTCGGGCTCCAGGTCTTAGGCTACTCGACGCCGGACTCCAGGGAAACCAGTTTCCAGGTCAGGATCTTGCTGCTTTCTGCTTCTAAGGCCTGTTCCTGCTGTCCAGGTCCTTAGGATGAGTTTTTCTGGCTTCTTCCCACACAGGGCTACAGGCTGGGATCCATCAGTAGGGACAAGTATCAAGGGTGGGTTTATGGACCCCACTCCAGGCACAAGTTTCCACCCCTGCTGCTTCACTCGTTCCTCCTTCACTGTTGTGCTGCTCTCTCTTCACCAGTCAGGTGCCAACTGCCAGCTCCAACTGCCAACTCTCTCTCTTAGCTTCCCAACATTCTAAACCGCCTCCAACTGTCACAGGGTTCTGGAATGTTCTGGAAGGTGCTGGTAGGTTCCAGTGGATGCTGGTGATGTCACAGGTGGCCACCATTTTGTGCTCCAGGCCCTCAGACAGAAGTTTCAGGGGTAGGTAAAATGGCTCCCTGAATCTGCAGCAACACTAAAAAGTCTGGTGGTTCCCAAAAAGGAAAAATTCAAACAGGGTTTGAGGCAAAAGTGGGACAAAATAAATAATGATGAGGAGGGACCACCCAAAGGGCTGACAGGTCTAACAGTGCACAAACAAGGAAGTAGTACAGACTTCAACATTAATGTATACAAATGAATATATCACTGGGGCACCTGTGGCAGAGGCGGATTGTTTGGATCCCAAATGACACTCCAGACAATGTAGAATAAACCCAGAATGGGGAAAACACAGGTTAAGCTTCAACAATCATTTTAATATATTACAAAATGATGCTTATGTGTCTTAATCCTAATGTGTCCCAAATTAAAACTGTAAAATGGAGAGGATAAGACAAAGAGTGGTGCTTCAATGAACATAATGTATTTACATACTGCATCTAAATCGGCACGGAGGGCATCTGTGACAAACTCAAGAGGCTATTTATCTCCGGTAGCTAAGATTATGCTACATATTCGTTCTAAACTTAAACAACGTTACACAGATCTTCAATAACCTCAAGTTTATTCCCACCTCTTGTAGCCAGAGGGTACAGGTATGGTGAAGGAAGGATCTCTTGTCTTAACCTCACAAACTTCTTTGTAAAACGTGTGATCTAGCCATCCCCACAGGACAGAATGTTTATAAATGAGCATGAAAGGTTTTGTTATACCAAACTGAAGCACTGAAAGTCACAGCGAGGAAAGGAGCAACACAGGGTTTCAAGGGTTTCGGAATGTGGATCTAAAATGCATGGGACGCAGGACAGCTAATTACAGCCATCGAGAGGTCCTGCTGTCTGCTGAGAAAACAGATGAACATATCAGTGGGTATGGTCAAGAGAAGACCCACTGGCTTCCTGTTAAGAAGCGAAAACTACTTAAGGGCCAAGTTACAGAGTACCAAGAAATCTACAATGCCTCCCCTCTTTCACGGTGGTTAGATTCTATCTATATATCCCAAAAGGCACTCTACATTTTTCTAACCAAGTGTTGCTCAATATTCCAAAATCCAAGAATTTTTCTCTCTGGCAGCATGAAAAAGTGTGGAACAATCTGCTAATGGTGGTAAGCTCCGTTTCATTATTGCATGTTTTCCGTAAACAACTGAATACTGCTTTTTAGACCTTAAATATTCATGTTATGGTTTGTCTAGTTTATATGCAAGAGAGTGTTTTTCTGTTATATTCCTCTATTTCCCACCATAACCCTCGGTGCATAAATGCTTTATAAATATAAAGAAACTGAAGCCTGCTCACCCAAATAAGGCACCACCCTTAATTAAAAGCGAAGTGCAATCAGATGAGTACCATAAAGGGACCGACAATGTGGCAACAATAGAGGGGCTTTGCATGGGACCAAGAGGTAGAAAATTGTACTTGGAATGTGTCTCACAACGAAAATGGAACATTTTGAATAGACCGAACTTCCTAACACTAGCCGCTAAACTGCCGGTCCTGGAACACCTGAAATCAAAGGACATCCAGTATGTGGCTTTTAAGCCCCAGGGTTACAGACAAATAAACAAATTGAGATTGGTTTTAAGGAAGAGAGTTTTGGTACAAGCTACATAAACCACAAAAAACAACTTGCTAGGTAGGGAATAAGTCTATCCTACACCCTGGCACGTAGATACCCTGCGATATTGAAAACGCCCACCCTAACATACGCCAGCCCATTAGGATCAATGCCCAAGGCATTAAAATCTTACCAGTCCTCAGGAACGCTATTGGGACAAATGAGGATACCACCACAAACATGTATTGTCTAAATACGGCAAGGGAGATTACAAAGGGGCCAAATCCCTCATGGCTAGAAGCAGTGACGAGAGAAATGGGGAAAGCACTATATGTTTGAAGCCTGATGCTAACCAGGGAGAGGCGACCCCTCCGCCCCTGTAACCTGGGAATGGTTGGCTGGGTACTTAAATCAACGCACCTAAATCAACACAAGATAAATAAAGTGGGGCTCAATGTATGGGAGATAAAAATCGGTTTCTGGAAAGTGAGGGGCCTCTTGGAACATGAGGACAAACTAAGAGAGTTGGGGGAATTAACAGAGAATAAAATCATTTGCTTTCAGGAAACATGGAGCCAGAGCTTTCCTGGATTATGCAAACTTTGCAGCACCCGCTCTCCCATACCAAAGTGGGGGCCCACCAATTGGGGGGGGGTTTCAATCCAAATCAAAAGCGATCTTGCATAAGATCCTTCATAAGTCATACCTCAAGGTGTGACCTTGGCTAAAATAGGTGCTAGAACTGACGCACTTTGTCTTAGGGGCTGCGCCCACACAGCTACCTTTTATCACACGATCTGGGAATGCCCGGCACTTTTACGAATTTGGGGGGGGGGCTACAACTCGTATCCAGACTGCATTATGGAAACAAATAAATCTCACACCAAGGCTGGGTCTATTTAACATTTGGGTGGCCACAGACCCGGAACAACAACTGGCCACACTGGGTTACACCCTTGTCAAAAGAGAAGTCGCCAGGGGGTGGGGGGCAGTAAACCCACCGACTATCCGTACGTGTTTAAGAGAACTTGACAAATGTATGGTCGCAGAAAAGGAAGTGTTTACGACACGTGGATTCCTAAGAGGTGGGATAAGAAATGGGGCAAATGGAATGAATACCGGGGAGGGCTATGTGTCTCCCCTTCAGTGGAATTAGAAATTAGACGTGCTAGAGATTTAGATGTTGTTTCTCTGTAATTGCTGTTTTTCACCAACTGATTCCGAAATGATGTACTATGTAAATGTTGTACCAATGATTAAGGATGTATGCATAACTACTACTAAACCTAATAAAAACGATTTATAAAAAAAATAAAGCGATCTGGCAGTAAAGACATACATAATTTGGGCAGGAAAGGGGGATGCTATGATAGTGTTAAAAAAATATATATATATCAACTTTAAAGCACACTAAGACTTCCAGCTCACGGCGAAAATGAATGCACGAACTCCTCTTCGTGGTAAGTAGAGAATTTTTATTGCTCCCTTCTGCCTGCCATGACGCGCTTTTTCAAAGATGAAACACGTGACTGAATTTAAGCTACTACAAGCCCCAAAGTGCATTGTGTTAATATTTCACAGTTCAAACTGGAAGTCCTCCGATAATATTTACCTTGGTGGTACTTTTCTTTTAAACACAAGCACTGATCTTGATACAGGAAATGCTGGAGTCAGTCGGGTGAGTAGAAACAGCGTTTAAATGCTGATAAAATTACGGACTTGAAAATCAGACACCACTCGCAGCACGATCATGACAGGAAATAATCCTGTTTGAATCTCTTCCTTGCGCCATCCTTTTTGCACCGTTGGCTTCACCTAAGTAGGTTAGGTGCGCGAGTGGATCAGGCGCCTCCATAACTATGCACCAAAAGTTCCCACGTTACTGGAGCCCAAGATCCTACAGAGCGGGGCCTCACAAGGGGAACTTTTGGTGTGTATGTATATGTATATATATATATATATATATATATATATATATATATATATATATATATATATATATATATATATATATATATATATATATATATATCCACTCAAAGGACAAAACAATAGAGTGAGTCATATTTAATCATCGGAAATATCTGCCTGCAACCGACTACCACACAGAAACGCGAGTAAGCAAGCACATTGTTGGACTGCCTAGAAAACCTTAGGTCAGAATATCCCAAAGCACATATGATGACTGGAGGCAGTTTCAACTCAAATCTACTCGGAAATAACTATCTTGAGGAATGGGAAGATGAATACTGGAGAAGTCCACAAGTGATCGTCCAGGACCAGTGGCGGGAAATATTTGTTGTATAGCTGGCAAATGCCTTAAAGGCTTTAGAGATGTGTTGTAATAATGGAAAAGTACTACAAGATAGACCAGAGGCATACATTCACATCTCCCTGTTTAGATTAACAACCCTGGACTATCTATGGTCTTCAATAGAACATTTTCACAATATAGATGATTTTCAGACAATCCTGAAAACCTCAAGTGACCATGCTGCAATTCTATGTAAGATCAACAAACCTTCAGAAAGGTACTAAGCAACAAAGATTATTGGCCTTCAAAAAGACTCCGCCCTGTTAAAAAGAATAAACTGGTGGATAGAGCAGTCCAAAATAAACAAAATAAAACAAAGTGTAACTCAATAGAAGGGATCTCGGAAGAAAGAAGGAAACTGAAGTACTAATAGGCTGCGCCACACTGATTGCATCATTCCAATAGAACTTAGCCGACTGCTACAAAAGAAGATCAGAGGTGGAACAAAATAGACGGGGGCACTCTCACAGCCTTAAAACAAAAAATCTAATAAAGGTGCTAAAAAATCTAATAAAGGTGCTAAAAAAAAGCTCTCTGCTGCCTTAGGTATAAAGACCCTGATGTAGAGGGAAAGAAACAAAGAGTGAATAAACTGAGGCAAGCTTACAAGGCACAGTTTGCGGCCTCACAGGATCTCCAGGTAATACAACAGTGCTGGTGACACTGCCTTCAGCAGACCTGTGTTCAGTTGCCTTATTCACCCTATCTCCTTCTTAAATGGATGAAGACGGTGGATTGTGCAGGTGCGTTGGGGGGTGGGCGGTCTATGAATTGAATTGTTTAGGTGACTTATACCGGGATGGAGTATTGCTCCAGTTTTAGGATTTTGCAGAAGAGTATGGTGTTCCAGGTGGCCAATTATTGTTGCACAGGGCAGTGATTGCCACAATGAGAAGTCATTGGAGGGTTGGTGGAACCGAGCCAGCAACATCTTGTGTGTCAGCTGCCCTATACTAAGACGGGCCATGTAAAAGCGGTTTTGTGTCTATATCATGATTTGCCTGCTGAGGTTCTTACTCCTTTTGCTGAATTGAAAGTGAAATGGAAAGCGGACCTATCCGAAGATATGGACTGGGATAGGATTTTAGCGCATATATACCCGCTGTTTTGCAAATGTTAGATAAATAATAATTTTTTCATTCTGCATACAGCCTACCTTACCTGGCAGGATCAACCGTTTTCATGCAAATGCAGCTGATAAATGTCCGAGATGTGGAGAGTTGAGGGCAGAATTGTTTCATGTGATATGGTCCTGACCATCCTTAGCAGGGTTCTGGGAAGCAGTATTGGCTTGTGTAAATGACAAAACTTTATGAGCGATCCCTTGTACTCCCTTGGCCTGCCTCCTTGGGTGATATCCTCGGCCAAAAAAGAGAAAGATTACTACTAGATTTACTTCCTTAGTATTGATTCTGGCAAAACTTGAAATGACTATGCACTGGAAGTCGGTGCAGGGTCCTAGGATGTCTAGATGGTGAAAAGAACTGGTTAAATGGGCGGGACTTGGGAGCGCAGTGTTGTTTCAGGAGTTGAAAAGAGGGCGGGATTGATTGAAAGGGCGCATGCTTGGGAACACCTTGTGGACTGCTTGTTGACCCCAGATGCTGACTCTGACTTGCAGAATGCCCATCTGGTATCTCCGGGGATCTAGAGGATGGTAATAAGTGACTTTGCAAGGATTGGTTTGGGAGGAATTTGGTACCTTCAATATTCGAAAGTTTGACAAGAGGTAACTATAAGAGGGGGATGACTGCTAGTTGGAAGCTGTAAGGATTGAGTGGGTTGTTATATTCTGAGTGCAAAGCATAAGGCATCTATTGTACGTACATGAAAAACATTATAAAGCTATTTGATACGTATTTGCAGGATCTATTGTATGCACTTGCTTGCAAAATATATTTATTTAAATTGATAGATGTTTTTCCTTACCGCTCAATATCCATTGTATGTACTAGCTTGCAAAACATTTTTTAACAAATTGATATGTTCTTGCTTACTTGTCATTTGTACCCTTTTTTAATTATATTTATTTGATAGCTGGTCATTTTATCCTAGTTATTACATTTTGAAGCTATTTATTAGATGTATATGCTTACTAGACAATTTCTACCTATTATATGCATTTGCTGGCTTGACATTTTTAATCTATCTAGTATGTGCATTTGCTTGCTTGTCAATTTTACTCTATAACATACTTACTTGACTTTTTTGGCATTTTATGTGCACTATTTATTCTCTCTAGCAAATCCTTGCAGTTGGTTAGTGTTTTAATTTGAAACTAATAAAAATTGTTTAAAATAAAAAATGCTTACAAGAGACAGTTCTGGGAAGACAAACGGAACGCTGATAAATTGACCTGGGCAAAACTTCACGCTGCACTCAAGACAAAGAATCCACGTATCTTAAAAGCCCTAAAATACGGACCGGTTTGATCAAATCCATGGACAACTATTTTCAGGATAATGAGCACACGGTCGAATCCCCACTGACACTGTGGGAAGCCTTCAAGACAGTAGTTCGAGGCGAAGCCCTCTCCCTAATAGCGGGGTCCAAAAAAGACAAGCTTGCGGCTGTCTCTGACGAAGAGCAAGAAATCTATCGCTTGGAGAGTAACCTAGACCCTGTTCCCTCGCCGGAGACTCTCCACGCCCTGCGACTCCGTCAGGAGGAATACCGAGCCCTGGTCACCGACCGGGCCAAATTACTAGGACAAGATAGGATGGGGCGGGTGTACGACTGGGGAGACAAGGCGGGGAAACTAATCGCCTGGCTGGACAAAATGGAACACGCTAGCCGCCTAGTTCCTGAACTAATAAGCTCTGGAGGATCAGCCATAGTGGATCCTCAAGACATAGTCGACCACTTTGCGGCCTATTTCCATAGAGTTTATAGCTCCACCGCGCCATACACCGAAGCGGACTCCTCTGAGCTCTTACGTGACATTTCTCTGCCGGTATTATCAGACCGTGACCGTGCGTTTATGGACAGCGCCCTTATTGCGGACGAGATTGCGACCGCAATTAGAGCACTCCACCCTGGTAAGGCGCTCGGCCCCAGTGGCCTCCCAATCGAACTCTACAAGCTCCGCCCGGACAGATTAGCACCATATTTGAAATCTATGTTCGAGGCTAGTCTAGAACAGGGATCGCTCCCCCTTGACCAACGAATCGCAACCATTGTTACGATTCATAAAGAAGGGAAGCCTAAAAATGACTGTGCCTCCTATCGGCCTATTTCACTGTTGAACGCTGAGCCCAAAATACTAGCGAAAGTACTCGCCAACAGACTGGTTAAGGTGATAGGGGACCTGGTGCACCCTGACCAATCGGGGTTTATGCCTCGACGGAACACCGCTCTGAACCTACGTAGACTACATGGAGTCCTGGGTAGGGCATCGTCCTTGCGTGAGGACGCCATTGTGGTCTCCCTGGACGCCACTATGGCCTTTGATACGCTAGAATGGCCTTATCTCTTCGCTGTGCTCGCTAAGCTGGGATTTGGACCGGGCTTCTGTAAATGGGTACGACTACTATACAGTTCCCCCAATGGCTCAGGTATTTGTAAACAGAAAATCTGAATCCTTTCTACTTAGCTGAGGGACCCGCCAGGGATGCCCCCTCTCCCCTTTACTGTTCGCTCTAGCTCTAGAGCCCCTTGCGGCCTGGATCCGTAGGGATGGAATGATCGGGGGACTGCGATGGTCGGCTGACTGGGAGGACCGTATATCCCTATATGCGGACGATATATTACTAGATCTTGCATCCCCCAAAAGGTCCCTTATCGCTGTACTTGACATCTTGGCCATCCTTGGTAGATACTCCGGGTTCGGCATTAACTGGCAGAAATCTCTCCTGTACGTCCTGTGTGGGAGGTCCCTCCGATACCCCAAGGCTGCCCCTTACCAATAGTCACAGAAGGCTTTAAATATTTGGGTATTTTCATCTCGCTGGACAAGACTTTCCGTTTTACCCGAAACCTCGCCCCCCCCCCCCCAATTCAACAACTAAAACAAGATATCGAACATTGGAAGTCACTCCCTCTTTCCTTGCTGGGCAAAGCGGCCCTTTTCAAAATGATGTCCCTACCCAGCTTCCTCTATGTTTTCCAAAATTCGGCAGACCCAGTACCAAGCTCGTACTTCATACAAATAGAGGGGCTCCAACGAGACCTTCTCTGGGATGGAAGGCCTCGCATTGCGCTACAAAAACTCACCTTCAACTGGTTTGATGGAGGAATTGGATTGCCTGATATCAAGAAATACTTTTGAGCCTCACACCTAACGGCAATAAATCACAGCATCTATGGCCGGCCCGATAATCCGGGGTTTAGTATGGACAGACTGCTCCTCCCAAACGGCTCCTTTACCCGGGCCCTCTACTCCAAGCCTAACAGATACCCCCTCACTGGCCCCACCAAACATACTGTCCATATCTGGCAAGCGGCGACTGCGTCGCTGGGTTGGACGAATAGACTGACCCTATTCACACCCCTATGGGACTCCCAGAAACTCTGGGACTTGGACACCTCACGGGGTTTTGATAAATGGGACCTAATTGGCATCTCCCACATCAGAGACCTTTGGGATAAAAATGGCATCAAGTCCTTTGACTCCCTTCAACGACAACATGACATGGCGGAGACAGAGCGCTTTCGCTACCTTCAAGAACGCCACGCCTTGCAAACAGCTCTGCCCCGTGATACTTCCCCACCTGACTATTCACCATTAGAGGACAGGCTACTAGATGGTCATCTACCCGAGAAGGCCATATCCCTAACATATAGGAAACTCATCAACAATATGAATGACCCATTGTTGGCCCTATGGGAGAAATGGATTGAAGACGGTATCGAACTGGACGACGAAAATTGGCAGACCGCAGTCTCCTCCCCCAAAACCGTTGCCATCCCAGCACGCCTCCGTCTTGTGCAGCTAAAAATATTACATAGAGTCTACATCACGGGCCCCCAACTGATACACATGGGTGGTCCAACGAACAGGTTCTGCAGACGGGGATGCACCCAGCTAGGCACGTTTATGCACATAATATGGCACTGCGACCCAATACAGACATACTGGTGCAATATCCACAACATTATGAGCCAAACCCTAAAACTCACTGTGAGGCCTGAGGCCCCCAGATGCCTCCTTAATATCTGGGAACCTACTGACCTTAACTCACACGCTGTACAATGGGTCACACTGGGCTGCATGATAGCTAAGAGAAACATTGCTCAACTATGGGGGGCTACGCATGCTCCAAGGGTCGCTGATTGGGAAAAAGACCTTGACTGGTGTATGCTGCGGGAAAAGACAGTATATACGGCTGGGGGTTGTCCCCGAAAGTGGTCTTTGGATCTGGGTTCCCTGGAACGCATACCGTGGCAACATCTGCACCCCCACAGGTGACCCCGAATGTGATAGCCCCCCTCACCGTAACCTCCAATTATCATCCTACTATGTATGTATACTTTGGATCTGCTGTGTTCCCTGTAACTGATTTGAATGTAACTGTACCTCTATGTCGAGTATGTTTAATAAAAAGAATTTATAAAATTAAAAAATTAAAAAAAGACAAAGAATCCAAGGAAATTCTGGGGGCTAGTTAACAAGCTCACTCAAGCCCGAAACCCAAAGGTCTGTAACATCTCTATGAAGTAATAGTCTGACCAAATAAAGAAACTCTACAACACAACAGCTGGTTCAAATGTTAGGCTTAATAAGCATGATGAATGGACCACAGAACATGATAGCCAATTGACCGAGATCACACAGGGCACAAACTCGGTCGGTAACATCAAATACGATGAATGGCCCAATGGGTGTGAGGGAAGTGAGAATAGTACAGATGCCCCTTAATATCAACCTTTGGTCACCTAAAAGAAAGGTAGGAATAGCACTTAGGAAAATGAGAACAACTGGAGCACCAGGCCCAAATTGCCTTCCGACAGCACTTCTAAAATCAGATCGGAGTCTTTGGCTGTCCATCCTAATCCCCTTCTTTTCAGAATGTTATTCAACGGCCACAATCTCCGATAGTTGGAGGGGTTCAATTTTGGTACCTATATATAAAAGGGAAATAGAGCTTCACTGCAAACTATAAAATTATAGCACTATTGGATGTTGAAGTAAAGTGCTACGCAAGGTTACTGTATGGAGAGCCGGAAATCTGGGCAAAAGAGACGAAACTGATCCCATGGTTTCAGACTGTTTTCTAAAGGCATCGAGGACAATCTCCTGACCTTAAACTGTCTAATTGATAAAGCAATGTGCCCCAAGATCAAACCACTTCTTGCAGCATTCATTGACTTCACAAATGCCTTTGATAACACCCCAACAGGCAAGCCACAGGTAAAACTAAGGAAGTGGGAGATACCACCTCAGCTCCAGAAGACCATAGAATGATTATACATTAATATGTTGGTGAAAATCAAATTAGTAGCTAATTGAGCAACCTGTAATGTACACAAACAAGGGATTGAAAGAGTTGCATTTGCATTCTTGCCCCCTTACTTTTAAATTTACACATGGCAGACTTGAAAAGTCATCTAGTAGACCCAAGGACCTGCCCGCCCCACTAGATAAAGCAAAAAATGTCAATCTTACAATACGCAGATACCATGGTGGTACTTGATAACACACACATTTACCTCCAGGGATAATTTGATGCACTAGTACAAAATTGTACAGTAAACCATATTCCCAACAGACTAAAAAAGATCAAAGCAGTGGACTTTAGCAGACACCTGACTAAAAAAAACAAGCATTTGCAATGCATTAGGTCTCGCATTTACGCGAGTTTGAGCTATTGACATTGCAAATAACAATGCCTATTGGCATTGTCATTTACAATGCCAATAGCTTTAACTCGTGTAACTGCGAGACCGATTGCATTGCAAATGCTTGTTTTTCTCACCATGCCGTTCCAGTTTGAACCTAGCCATATGCAAATCAGTCTTGACCCTGTGCCTCATGGGAACAGTCCAGCCCGCACTGCCAAGCCAGGTCCTCCCTGGACTGGAAACAAGCATCGTAGGACCGGTTTCGGGGTTTCACCCCTCTTCAGCCAGGATATCTTGATTCCAGTGGCATGGAGAGCAAGGGACCCACGTCTGGGCATACCCTTCCCACTCGGGGTGACAAATGCAAAAACAACAATTGATGGACAGAATGCAGAACAATGTCATACATTCACCCCAGTACAGAGATCTGGGCCTAAATCCATCGTTTGTTTGCTCACCATGCGGTTCCAGTTTGAACCTAGCCATCAATTGTGTGTCTTGTGCTTAATATACATCCAAGGCAGCACAAATATATGTTGATTGTCTACTATGGCAAAATATGGCACTCGTTACTATGAACAGTCTTACACCCATGTACTTCTGACGGGCCATAAACATGCAAACAAGCCTAGAAGGCAAGTAGGCTCTGTATTGCCCTCTTGTCTCACCCATCACACACCAAGAACCGTCCCCCTTAACTCACTGATGTAGACAGATCCACCCAACACAGAAACATAACGAGTCACGCTGGTGGTAGCACATTTTCACAAAATGAACAACAAAATCTCGGACACATTTGGAAAATCATTCGTGGATTACAATGCTTACAACAAGAACAGAGAAGGGTCTGTTAACAGTATCATTACCATAGCTGTTATAGCACGTGCAATTCAACTGTGTGCAGGGGTGTGGTGGGCCCACTGCACCCCAATGCTGGCTGTCTTACACTGCCCAACTAATATCAGAGACATTTCTCTTGCATTAGGGCTCATGGCAGCCTTGAAACTGCACCCCAATTCATCAAACACGTTTAGCTCGAAAAGGCAATTCTGCAAGCCCAGTCATTAAGCAAACCCTCAGTATAGCCAGAGCACTCGTCTTGTAGATACTAACCAAACGGTGTAGCTCCAGTTTAAAGAGTAATCAATATTGACACTGAAGGAGCCTCGAAAGAGGAAAACCTATAACATTATGATCCATTCCCCACTCGGAGGGTTTCAACCCTGCCTCAGCATGCTTCAATTTCAATTTACCAGGAACTTGGCACAGGTGTGTGTGCTCGGCCCAACGTAGTCCGAGTTATACGTAATCTTTTAATCTCATTATATAAGGTTGAGGTCATCAAACACATTCATCACATATAAGGTGTTATTAGAAGATACCGTCAGCTGATTGCTACAGTGTATTACTTATACGTACCCACCCAAAACATTCCACTCCTTTCACACGTGCGTCGCTTTCCGCAATTACAGTTATGCGAAGGAGGCAACTTTACTTATGACACACGCACGCTTCCGTCTGATGTTGCCAATGACGTAAGTACTTAGAAAAAAAACACCAAGACGCTACTTCAGCCTGCTCTATTTACAGCAGCTGCTACCATCGAATGCTGGGTGACGAAACACAACTAAATACAGGGGACGTGGAAGAAGCAAACGTGACAACTGCAGCATCATGTGAGAAGCTGACCTGAAAATAATTAGAGAAAAGAATGAAAACAACATTCTCGCACGTGTAGCAGGAAGTGTTCATCTTTGCTGGGCGTGTGAGATGCTTAAGAAAGCCTATGCTTTGACAGCACTGAGAAGAGGAATGTATTCTGAGAATAGCAGGTGCTGAATGATTTCTAGCTTCCCGGGTGTCAGCCTGACCCTGTTCTTCTCGCGG
Organism: Triturus cristatus; assembly: GCF_964204655.1. Lineage (NCBI taxonomy): Eukaryota > Metazoa > Chordata > Amphibia > Caudata > Salamandridae > Triturus > Triturus cristatus. The sequence continues at coordinate 1,191,599,685 of NC_140592.1, forward strand.
TAGGCTTGGCTTCAAGTCACTTCTAATTACTGGACCCGCTTGAAAGACTTCAACACAGGCCTGTGACGTCATGCATGAAACTCACTCAAGTGCTACAGGGATTCACACAAGAAGCAGGTAATGACTGACCATTGTACAGGGGGGGCGGCGGCGGTGGCGAGGTGTGTGCGCACGCGTTAGCTCCTATGTAGGGCTAATAAAAAAATGTAAAGCTTCAAGGCACTGCATATTCATGTGCGTCCGGCACACCTTTACACGACTAGGCCCAGATGCGACTGCATGGCCAGGATGTGGCCCCAGGTCTGAAAGGTGTGCCACAAAATAAATAAACTAGCCGGACAACTTTAATTTGCTTAAAAGAAACTCAACGGCGGCCTAAATCGAAAGTTTTGAAGTTCATATACAGGAGACAGACTGGCACGCACATCCTCGCAAAGCTAATTCCCCCCTCTTCCTGTCTCATCTTGAGGTGGTCGATGCTCCCCGGGTACCCAAATATAATTAACAAGTCACCCACCACACCTCCGAGGACTCACCTCCTCAAGCGATGGTCGGTGAGAAAAAAAGTGAAACTGCACCCAGCCCATGAAGTAGAGCTCCTCGGGTCCTGCCCTCTCCGCTTCCTCGCGGGGGGGCGTGGTACCCTGGGGGGGGGGGGGGGGGGCTTGGGGGGGGGGCTGAGAGCCAACGACTGAAAATGAAGGGCCGATGGTCAAGTAAGGTGATGCGAAAACACCCCCTCGGGAGCGACATGGTCAATCAATACGAAGTCTGTGTAAGTAAACTTTTCATGAAAGGGCTGTTTCTCAACCTGTTTATTTGTACAGCGGTGCTGAAGTTGTCTTATCACTGCACGGCCTATCCGGATTTGTTTTAAGATTTTCACCTTAAACTTGCATACTTGCCGTCGATTGGGAACACCTAAGAAGAAAGTTTAGAGAAAAAAGCAAAGGAATGTAAGTTCACAAATATAGAGATTAAATGGTGCGCGATTCTTTCGGAATGGGGACGTAAACCCCTGCACCAATGAGCGTGCGCCGTGATTGATGTGGAGGACTAATGCACGCGCTCGATGTCGTTCATGGCTCGTCGCCGCTCAGTGAAATAATTTCACTGTAAGTAAAATCATTAGTAAGTGGAGCGGAAATCCATGGACAGCCTTTACCTTGCGGGAGCAAGCAACGCCAGGCGCGATCCAGCAAGGTAAACGCTATAGGCCTAAAAATTGAAGCATCTACACAGTGAAGCACTTTGCAGCTAAAAGGAGGATTCCCTCGGACCTCTGAGCCTTTGATTCAATGACGTTCCGAGGACATGGTGGGAACTCAGAGATCAGCAGTCCGCTCCTCCTCAGCTGAACGAATGAACGAGACCTACTGGCTCTGCCAATGCTTGTTGTACAGGGGGGGGGGGGGGGGCGAGGTGTGTGCACGAGCGCGCGTTAGGCAGCCGCGGATGTGGTGAGGGGGGTCGGCAGCGGCGGGGTGTGTGCGCGCACGTGTGTCTGTGCGTCTGCGCAAGCGCGTCCACAGACCCCGACCCCAATCGCTGCGCGTGCCCCGGTCTGTCTCCCTTGAGAGGCATCTCGGCGACAATAGGTCTCGAGAGCGAGACCTAAAAAAAACAATGGTGCATGGTTCATTGGAAGGTCAAAATTAGAAAGAGTAACAAGATTTAAATATCTCTGCCTCACGCTCGATGAAAGAGGGGGCAGAAAAGCCCAGCTAGGCTCCTTGAAACTGATGGCAGAACATCTGACATGCAACATGATCCAACTCAAGACAAGCCTTGCATGCCATAACATGCGTCATGTCGAACTATCAGGAGCGGGGCAAAGCATATGGCTCAAGTTGGATTATCAGGCATGGGGAGTTTGGAGCTCCAAAAAGACTACAAACGTGATACCTTTTCAATATTGTTTTAATCATGTTTTATAATTATCTGTGTTGAGATGTAATGATTTTCACTAATAGAACATCAATAAATTCCTTCTAACATTATAACATATGTTGTTAGTTACCAGACTTTATTTTGTTTTAAAATGGGCACTGCCCACTAGAATGGATATCCGAATACTACAAAAGGTTTTGGGAACAATTGACAATTGAAGTTCTCTGCCTCAAGTATAAGGACAGGAGCAACAATCTATAACCAAAGCAGAGACTACTGTAACAGCCAGAGTGGCCAGCATGCAGCAACAATCACCGACAAAAGCCTCTACCAAAGTAGGGACCTTGGCATCAACATAAGTGACGACAGACACCACCACCACAGTAGTAACAGCAACTGCAATTATAGTAGTATGCATATCAGGGACCACATTAGTGGCAACTGCTTTCAACAGTTGAAACCAAAATAGGGATTACAGTAGTGACTTGGCTGCCACCACAACAAGAACATCAATGACAATACACTTAACCTCAGCACAAACAGCAGCTGCCACCACGTTGGGAAACACAGCTGCCAGCACAATAAGGACCAGAGCAGCAATAAGATGTGACATAGATCACAGCAGGAACCACAGTAGAGATCAAAGCAGCAACCACATCTCCCAACACATAAGAGGCAATAGCAGCAACACACATCACAAAAGCAATGGCCACAGCAGGACTCCAGTACTGGCCGCCGCGGTCACCACAGAATGGACGACAGCAGCAACAATAGCTTCTGGCACAGTAAGGACAAAATTATTGACATCAAGTATAATAGCAGATACAACATCAACAACGGCAGAAGTCAAAGCAGTGACGAGAGCTACCTGGAAAGCAGGAACAACAACCACAATAAGTGCTGGCAAGATAGGGTCAAGAACTGGAATCAAGGTTATAACAACTACGAAAAATTAAAATATATGAGTGGACTGCTTGAATTAATATCAGACTCCTGTCTGCATTTCAGTCAATTTATTGTTCACTGCCGCACTATGGAACATAGACAACTATATGTAAATTGGACTTGGTCCTGCTCCAATAGAAGTGTCGAAACTCAACTGCTAAAGCAAGTTCCCGCTGAATTGGAAAATAAGCAACATCAGTCTGATTTTGATTTATTGGGCCTCATCATTTAGAGACAGCTTGAGTCATAGAGCACAGTGAGCATGGATCCCATGAACATGTGTATCCTTGTGGTAAGGACATCTCACTCAGAAAAATAGACAATCATCAGCAATTATAATAGTTCTGTCTTTAAGGCAAACCTATATGGACAAAGCTATGCACAAATGTATACAAACTATGTGTGCCTTGTTTTGTAAAGACTTACTCTTTCTGTGTCTGTGACTTGTTTATCCTTTACCACGCTTGCAGAACCACAGCAGGTTACACCATGACAGGGCAAAAATAATCTGTGTGCAATTTGTGCACTAGCAGTGTTTGCATGCATTAGCACATTAAAGCCAGACCTGATGACTTTCGCCAGTGCATGCTAATTTTTCTACTTTTGGTGCCCAATCACATAGAGGTGATTACTAACAGCTGTGCATGAAACATGATCCTATTCACTCACTATATTCTGAATGCATAATGCTTCAGTGAGTAACTTCCACAGTCATTTCCGCACTTCAAATGTTACTACTGTGGCCGTTTTGGAAGGGGCTTTCGTTGCAGGCAGCAGGAATAACATTTTTTTAAATGAACAACATTTCCAAGTTTGTTTGCGGAAAATATTGCAGTCGCACAGCTTTTGGGGGGAATTTTTATTACTGTTTACTCTGTAAAAGGGAAGTTAAAGTGACAAAACGTGCAGGAAGGTTGCCTTTGTCACTTTTTATGACAAATAACTATTTAATCTAGGCTCAACCTTTTGCAGGGTGCAAACATGCCGTTTTCAGAAAGCAAAGTAACAGCACACTCGCTGTGAGAACATATTAAAAAGCAACAAAATACACTTTATGTACAAGAGGTGTGCTCCAAATGGAAAAACATTTTTTCCTTTTGATGCTAAAACGATTACTATCATGAGTGGACTACATACAAATCTCTTTAGTATGAAACACAAACACTTTGCTTCACTGCATGCTCACACATCACTCACTGCCATACACAACTATACACTGGCGTACTGCTGGTGCTGTGGGGGGCAACCGACAGCCTTTGAGTGGCAACACTACCGAAATTACTTCTTAAAATTATGATCATGTGAGAGGTAAACAGTCACACAATGTCCTTGGTTAAACTTGGTTAGTGAGTTGTGAGATCTGGCAAGTCCTAGCTTATGTTATAAAGCTTTGAATTGTAAATTGAGATTCTCAATTTATGGCTCGAATTAGGAGTACTCTTTGGTCTTGTCCAAGCACAGGGATCCCCCTTCATCTAGGTCTAGGACATTCGATACAAAGTTAACAATGTGTATTGCAGTGGCCCTGTGACAAGTCATTCTCTTTTATTAACTCGATAATCAAGAACCTTGATCACATGTAGCGTTCTGAATCAGCCGAAAAAAAACAATATGCAACTCTTTATAAAACTCCAACATAAATAAGTAAATGTGTAGCCTGTGGGGTCAAGATTTTTGCTGTACACGCACTCCTGCATTAACTCCGGGAGCTCGATTCAATAACATTCTGTGTTATCTTTGGTAAAACTTGTGCATGACATTTGAAGCACATCTATTAACCGTCGCCCACATGGCATCTGTCACCTTGAAGATGCATTATCTCTCAACTACCTCTGACCGTGAGGATTTGGGCACTATTCGCACGATGCAGCAATGCCTGTTCCTTATAGACAGGGGCCACCTCTTTAAGGGATCCAACTCCTGGCTGATATCCTAGGCGGCCTGAAGTGCACATTTCTTACTACACGTAACTCGTCAGTACTGGAGTGTCGCTTATGTGCCGTCTATGTTGAATGGGAGCCTCTACTCACAAATGATGCTCTGTGAGATCGTAACATAAGCACTCTCTTAAAAGTGGTCTGGAGGAGAAGCGTGTACCTGGGTAACAAACTCCGCATTGATCTGCGCAACTGTGGGGGTGAGCACCTTCCTGCCACCGCCCTGCGGAGAAGGGGCTGCCATCGCCGCCGCCATGGTCACAGTTCAAAGCAGCAACCGGCGAGCATGAACTCAAAACCAGGCAGGCATGCACTGCTGCTTTCTGAACCTAGTGGGCCACCGTAACGATCATCCTCGACTAGCAACACAGAATGAGAAGTGAAAGCGCTGACGTAAAAGGAGTTAACATAGACATAGAAAGGAGACTAGCGGCGGCTGGTGCAAAGAGTTGTTAGGATGGCGATTTTGTTGCACTATTGGAGACATTTCAGAAGCAGATAAGAGTTTTTTAAAGGATTCTAAACAATATATCCGTAGATTTGAACCAACAATCAGAGCAAAAAAATCACTCCTCGTCCTTTATATTCACGAAGAAATTAAATATTTTAATAATTATTTCCGCAGAAATTTTTTGCTTAGGTAGACTTCATGATTAGCCAGGTAAAACAGCTTCCATTGTACCGAAATGCTACTTTGAGGGCTGCATAAGCAATACAGCTTAAATTGATGACATGTTTGCTACTCGAATGTGGCCGCTTCTTTAACTAAAAGTCATGCCAAAAGCCAAAGTTCTCACCACAAGAAGTCTCGACATCTCTACGAGCGCCGCCTGGAGGTGCATAGTGTTGTTTTTCGAACCCTGTACTGCTGTCAATTCCGGAAAACATTTAGAAATACAACATGTCAGGTCTTACATAGATTTAAAGAATAACCACTGTTGTACCATTTCAGAAATGCCAATATCCAGGTTTAAGCTAAAAAAGAAAATTAGTTCGCCCTTTGTCCCACTTAAAAACTTCCTTCCCTAAGTGCAGGGAAAGGGTCCAATTAAATCCCTCTCTCCCAGTGCCCCCCAATTCAAAATTTGCGAACATACGTGACAAGAATTTTCAATTCTATTAAGGACACGGAGGTGAGGATTATGCTTCTCATTTTCTTTACTGAAAATTCTCAGCAGCCAATCAGAAAAATAGTAAAACTAAAATACACACTACAATACCCATAAACCCTAGTGGGTATCACATAACAACCCTAGAGAAGACAACTATATAAGGAGCACAAGAGAATACTACATCCTCTTTCTTTGTGTGAAATAACAGTTAAGTCCAAGAAAAAACACAGTCTGAGATCTGGCAACAGCTGAAAAGAAGAAACCATTCTTCATAAGTAAATCCACAGGCCAACGGACAGCAACCATAGACTTGAAGTCAGCTTCAACGAAACAGCATTCTCTTGGAGACCTCAAACACCCTCTTCAAAGGCGAAAATCATCAAACTTTACTTGAGATCAGAACCTGAAATTGAAAGATAAGCCGTAATACCATACTCCCAGGAAGAGAAAAAACATAAGGGGAGGGTCATAACAGTATAGGCATACATTGCAGTATATAAACAACTCAAATGAGATAATACAGTACTGAAATACGGGTGGGATAATCCTCGCCTCCGTGTCCTTAATAGAATTGAAAATTCTTGTCACGTATGTTCGCAAATTTTGAATTCTATGTCAGGACCGGAGGCTCTGATTATGCTTGTTCAAGGCTGAGCCACCACAATAGATGCAACATTCAGAATAGGTTTATAATAAAAGGTCTTAAAAGTAGAGTCAGAGGACCAATCAGCAGCATTCATAATGTCTAATAAACTGACTCTCACAGAAAAGGCCTTGGAGGCCATAGCCCCACGAGCAGAATGAGCACCAAATCTGGAAACATCAATACCAGCTTCGCCCATGAGCCAACGCACCCATCTTGCTAGTGTAGCTGGGGTCACTGGGCGAAAAGGTTTCTGCAGAGCAATCAACAATTGACCCGCCATATCTTGACGAAGACCTGCAGTACTCACCTCGTAATCCCGGATACATTGTCAGTCAGTCAGTCAGTAAATCTTTATTTCGCTGATTAAAAATCAACATAAAAAGTACAAAATACAAATACAATATACAGTGTTCAGTATATTTACATTAGATCTGAGCCGACGGACATTAAAAACAGGTTAAAAACGAAACTTTAAAAAGGCACTTTACAAAGGGCACATTACATTATTAATTCATCATTATTCAATCACAGGTATTCCTCAATCTTACCGACACTCTCAAGAAATTTACAATCGAGCACAAAGTGCGGGTGTCCACGGCCATTTGTAAGAAATTCAGGGCACTCTTGGCTTCACGTATTTTAGCCTCCTTTAGGATATGAACAAGAAATTTGCGACGGGGGATTTGATAAAAAGAACACAGAAGTACAAAATGAAGGGTGTCCTGCGGAGACCTATTGTCGCAGCCGCAGGCACCCTTCTGCTCAACCGTTACTGTGAAACCTGGAGGATAAGCTAAAATGTGGTGTAACAGGTTGAGCCTAAAACGGCACATTAAAAATCTGTCCTGGTGATTATGCATTAGATATAAATAGGGCTCCATTCCTGCTCCATTGCTCACTCGGTGGTGTGCTATAACTGATTTCTTTAAGGAGTCAGTGCTTGCTCTTTGTGCTTCAAATTTATCCAGTAGCTCTCTTTTAATCTGGTTTCTACATGTGGGGGTAATGGAGGTAGGATCACTGAAAAGAGATAGGTGGTCGATTGAATCCTATGTCTCTTTTATGTACCTCAGCCATGGGATACGTAGGTGGTTGTCCATTTGCAAGCAGTCCCGAGCTATTTGCCTGCTTAGTTCCGCTGCGGGATTCACCCATAACCTGAGCCATAGCATAATGGGTCTCACCTTTACCCAGTCGGTGATATAAGGTAACCCCAGTTCTGTGTGTGTTATTCCTGCTGGGGTACCCTGTGGTAGCTTCAATATCCTCCTAAAAAATGTATCTTCCTCCAGTTGCAGGGGCCTTACATCTCTAAATCCCCAGACCTCCGCTCCGTAAATGGCTTTTGCAGTGCTAACCACCACATACAGATTCATCACCTGTTCCGGCAACCACCTCCCCAGTCTACGAACAAAGTTATGAATAGCCCCATTTGCCGATACCAGCTTTCTGCATCTATCCTCCATTAACAGATCAAACTTTGTATCCCCGTCAAACAGTAGACCCAGATAAGAAAAAGAGCTCACTGTTTCCAATTTGTGCGACCCTATTTTAAAAGCAAATTTCCTGCTTGGTTTCTTGCCAGCTATCATGACATACGATTTGCTCAAATTTACGGACAAATCTAATTCGTCCATAAACTCCACAAATCCATTGACCAATTGTTGTAGGCTCACGGCCGTCCTGGCAAGCAGGACGGCGTCATCAGCATACAGTAGAACCGGTATGTGACGATTTCCAGCTTTGGGACAATCCACATTTAAGGCAACCAACCTTCTCTCCAAATCGTTAATGTAGAGAGAGAACAAAAATGGGGCAAGGATACACCCCTGCCTCACTCCGCTCGTACAGGGGAAGGGATCCGTGCACCCCCTCCCCCCCCCGTTGTGCAGCGGACCCTGGCAGTGGTGTTCCAGTGCAATTATTTTAAGATGTCAATGAGTCCAGGCTCAATTCCCAGGTTGGTCATCAGATCCCAAAGTTTGCTCCTGTTAACATTATCGAAGGCTGCCGCCAGGTCCATGAAGCCCATGAATAGTGTGCCTTTACCAGCCTTTGTGTATTTAGTTATTAATAGGTACAAATTCAAACATTGGTCACTGGTAGACTTGCCTGGCCTAAAGCCGGATTGAGTGTCTGCTATAATGTTGTGTTCTTCTGTCCATGACATCAAGCGACTCAAAATTGCCCTGCCCAATAGTTTGGCCGATACGTCTATCAACGATATTGGTCTGTAGCACTGTGGATTGTCCCTACACCCCTTCTTAAAAATAGGGACAATCAGTGCCGTAGACCAAGACCGTGGCAGACCCGTGGCAATTGCTGCATTTAGGATCCTCGTCATAATGGGAGCCCAGAGATCAGGGTTACTCAGGTAAAGGTCAGGTGGCGTCCCATCAGGCCCGGGTGCTTTGTTGCGAGTTAGCCCTCTGATTGCTTGGGTAATTTCTTGGAGTGAGAATTCGACCTTGCCCGATCGGCATTCCTCCCATCCCGCTGTAGTCACAGTATCACTTTGATGATTATACAGACTCTTAAAATGTGCCACCCACTGGTCAGGAAGAATGTTGTTACTGATCCCCGGGGAGTTTTTCTCTTGGAAGCAGGGCCTATTGATAATCCTCCAAAATTCGCTGAAGTCTCTATGTTCCCCCGCTTCCCTCAGGTCCGCCCACACTTCTGCTTGGAGCATAATCTTCCTCTGCTTGACCTTTGTCTTATATGCCTTTCTACATAGGGCTACTGCCTGTTTGTCCCTAGGGTAGATTTTGAGACATAGTTTCAATTCCCTAAGTGCTCTCGCGCATTCGGGATTAAACTAGCGTGGCTGTGTTACAATTTTTACTGGGCCTTTTGCTTTCAGGAGTTCCCCTATCATGGTGGTTAGTACCTCAAAGGCAGAAACCAAACACCCACCTTCTACTAGGGGATCAAGACAGCCTTCAATTTGGTGTTTGCCTTTTATCACCAGGGATTTATAAAACTCCTCTGCATTAATCTTAGCCCATCTTAGTCGCCTCCCTTGGTCTGTTGGGATCAGTGTAGAGGCGGCCTGTTGAGTTCTACTGCGTCCGTCGCTGTATTCTAGGACCATTATCAGCGGGTTATGGTCGCTAAAGGGGTTCCAGTCTATTCTCACTTCCTTCACACTGTCCTTTATGGCAGAGGATATCATCATAAAATCTATAATTGAATAACAACCTCTGCCCTTAAATGTTGGAGTGAGGAAGCCTTCCCTCCCTGGGGTTATCAGATCTATAGTGTGGGTCATGGCAAAGGTGTCCAGAGTTTTCATGAGGCTGTTTCCCTCCCTGTTATGCTCGAAGTGAGGCCCACTTTCTACCGGACAGGATGACCAGTCTGCATTTGCGGGAATCAGTTTGGGGCAAAGGTGGCAGTTAAAGTCACCCATGATCAAAACTGCTGGTTCCCCGCTCCTTCTCTGTTGTTTGGTCTCATGCTTTAACCTATTTTCTAGTTCCTGAGTTATTGATTCATTTCCTTCCCCTGAGACTGAGTTGTAGATGTTAAATATCAGTAACCTAAGTCCCTGCCCCTGAAATTTGACTGCCTGGATTAGGTGTGACGACCATGAGGGTTCTGACCATGTGCCTTCCATCTCTAGATTAACATACAGGGCTAGCCCACCCTTCGCTCTGCCCGATCTTTCGCCCCTTGCAGGGACAGAAAAACATTTAAAGCCTTCTAGTTGGTAGGCGGATGGGTCTAGTGCCCATGTCTCCTGCAAGGCTATGACATGGTACCCCTGGAGATTACTTATCCAGTCCACATTGTCAAATTTCCCCGCCAAACCAGCAATATTCCAGGACAGTATTTTTAGGCCTTCCCTTGGTAGTTCACTCTCCCCTTCTTCACCCTGTGTTGATGTTATGGGATCTGCTGCCCTACTCTTGGTCCCTCCCTGTCCCCCTTTGCCTGTATGTGTTTGGGTGATAACTGTCCCCTTCTCTGGGATGCTATCTAGATCCCTCCCTTCCCCATACTCCTTTACCACCCATTTAGAGGCCCTTTCCTGGGGTGATTGGGATAGTCAGTCTAGTTCTTCTAAGGATTGCAAAGGACTGAATCTGTTTGCCCACTGTGTGTAATCCTGCCCTCTCTGTCCCTCCTCTCTTGGCCAATTTCTAGCCGCTATGTTTCTTGGTCTATCCTGGACATGGTGTAGGGGATTTGGGGCACATCTTCTGGGGTAAAAGTATCTTAGTGGTAGGGGGCATATTGTGCTAGTGTGATTTCTATTGTAGCCTCCTAGTATATATTTTACTAACTCCATGTCCCTAAAGTTTGCCACGATGCAGTCTCCTGCAGCATCTTTCCTCCTGCTGCCTACCCAGTTTGTTCTTCTTACTAACAGCATCTCCCCACATTCTCCTCCTCTCAGTGGCCTGTGTATATTTACCCACTTAATTATTTTCATTTATAACTCTGCATGTGACTCTCTCTCCCCTGCCCTAAGACCAGGTACTCCCGTAAAAACCACCACATAAGCGGCAGCTTCAGGTGGTAAATTGATACATGTTGGTACATAGTCAGTGGGGATATCTGGGGGACTGCACCCAGTTTGAGGTTTCTCTTCACAGCACTGACTTTTTACAGTCCCTTCTTGTGGGAGTGTAGGAATTGTGCTCTGTGGGGTATTTTCGCGTACGGTTACCCCCCCTAGGTTAGGGTTACCCCTGTCTCCTTGAGCCATTGCCGAGGGTGTGTCATGTAGTAGCACTATGCCACAGTCCTCGTTACTCACACAGTTGTTTCTACCTCGTGCATGTTCCCCTGTCCTGATTCCTACTGCGGGGTGATTTACTATTTGATTGGTGTCAGATGTTGAAAAACAAATGATGGAACTGGGGGTCTAACAAAATCCTGCAGAGTGAGCAGAAGTGTAGATAGAGGGCTAGTTAGTCCCACATAGCAGAGGAGGGAGTAAAACAAGAAGAAAGAGACATCCAAATGCAATCTATAAGGACCTCAGAGCGAAGTTTGGATACCCATCAATTGTCTGTGTGATCAATCTTATCATCTGGTCATCCAATCCAGGATAAGATGCTTCTCTTGATCATAGAGAGCATCTAATTAGGAGTGATTTCACTCAAGGGTGGCCCAAGATTGTCAAAGGATTGGAGCGAGAAGACCAACAGTTGTAAGATGATAGAACAATCGAAAGGAGTGCAGTGCTAACAAAAGAAAACTAGAGTGGTATGTTGAAATAGAATTGTGAGAAAACACTACTAATTTAATATGTGTCTCACATTCTAAATAAAACAACAGTGCAAAAAGCAGTCTTAAACAAATAACTGCTATATAGAGAGGTCGACATGTTTCAGCCCAGTGGGATCCATTTCTCCCTGCGGCTTTCTTCAGGACCCTTGTTATTAAATTTTCGCTACTGCAAATGTGTGTAGAACATAATGTATAGTGAAGAAAAAGGAAAAGAGAAAATTTATCTCACTATCATTCAAAGGTGGCACTTTGTACAACCTTAAGTAGATCCTCCGCTTCAAAAGGATGCGGCGTGCATCTGTCAAGAGAACATATGGAAAGTGTCTCAGTCTTAAAAATAGCCAGATGTAGATGAAGATGTATTTAGTTTTTATGATTATTTTCTGGTTTTTGGCAGTTTAATTTTTCTTCCATACAGAGCGGGGCCTCCTATTCCTGAGCCAGGATCCAGGCGAGGTGAGGTCCGTTCCTCGATCATTACGAGTAAGCCCCCTAACACGAGGTTAGGCACAAATATATATTTGGGAGTACTATTTTTAAGACTGAGACACTTTCCATATGTTCTCTTGACAGATGCACGCCGCATCCTTTTGAAGCGGAGGATCTACTTAAGGTTGTACAAAGTGCCACCTTTGAATGATAGTGAGATAAATTTTCTCTTTTCCTTTTTCTTCACTATACATTATGTTCTACACACATTTGCAGTAGCGAAAATTTAATAACAAGGGTCCTGAAGAAAGCCGCAGGGAGAAATGGATCCCACTGGGCTGAAACATGTCGACCTCTCTATATAGCAGTTATTTGTTTAACCCCTTCGGTGCTCATGACGGAACGGTTCCGTCATGAGCCACGGTTGAGCTGTGCTCATGACGGAACCGTTCCGTCATGACCACGCCCGTGCAAGAAACCGTCAGCACAGCGGCGGAATTTGCGCAGCATGGAAGGGGTTAACACTGCTTTTTGCACTGTTGTTTTATTTAGAATGTGAGACACATATTAAATTAGTAGTGTTTTCTCACAATTCTATTTTAACTCACCACTCTAGTTTTCTTTTGTTAGCACTGCACTCCTTTCGATTGTTCTATCATCTTACAACTGTTGGTCTTCTCGCTCCAATCCTTTGACAATCTTGGGCCACCCTTGATTGAAATCACTCCTAATTAGATGCTCTCTATGATCAAGAGAAGCATCTTATCCTGGATTGGATGACCAGATGATAAGATTGATCACACAGACAATTGATGGGTATCCAAACTTCGCTCTGAGGTCCTTATAGATTGCATTTGGATGTCTCTTTCTTCTTGTTTTACTCCCTCCTCTGCTATGTGGGACTAACTAGCCCTCTATCTACACTTCTGCTCACTCTGCAGGATTTTGTTAGACCCCCAGTTCCTTCATTTGTTTTTCAATTATAGGATTAGAACTGAGGCAGGTCATTAAACTTTCCCTTAGACCCTATCATTCTTCTTCTGTGTTTGGTGTCAGATGTTCCCTTACTTTTCCCCTGCTTTGCTATTTCGTTTATTGCTTTGTCTAGCCTGCTTATAATTGGTTTTTGGAAATCGCCCATCACTTCTTCCAACCAACCTGGTGGGAGTTGCTGCCCTGCTATTGTACCTCTAAACTCTTCAATCACTGTCTCCCCCCTGCTTTTTGTCCCCACTATTCCCCTGCGTTGCTTCTTTTTGTTAACTCTGCTCTTCCTGCTAGCCCCTGGTTTGGGTTTCCTGTTATTTTCCATCACTATTTTGTTTACCACTTGGGCGCAAGGGATTATGTCTGTAGAATTTTCCAATGACTCATTTCCCGAAATTTCTAGAATTTCCGGTGCAATGGTTTGTATCGGTGTGTTTGGGGTGGACAAGCTTCTCTCGGTTCGTTCTATCTCCCTGTTTACTTTTTGCAGCATCAAATCAATTGCAGTGGGTTGTAACACCCCATTTAGTGCCGCACCTGGGGGATTATCAGACCGAGATGACTGGGTTTTACTTGTGGCAGATCGTGTTTTAGTTTTGTTAGACATACCCAAAATTTCAACAAAGTCAGTTTAAAAGGAACTATACCACCATGAGCTCCCTACTGCCCTAGTTGTTCCAGCAATTGGTCAGATGGCCTACTTTTTATTCCTACCGTGTGTGTGAATGGGTGGCTTCCCCCCAACTCAGTGTATTCAGTAGTCCTTACCAACAGGCTATTATTGGTGTTTGGAAGGAGCAATCCACTCCCTGGGGGAAGAATGTCCATACAGTTCACAGTTTGTGTCTCTTTTCTCGAATACCTTTATCGTAGACGCAAGGGGGGTGATCCAGCCCAGCCTCTTCAGTCACTGATGGGCACAGAAGGACCCACCCTTGTCCCAGGCTTCTCCTGGTGCTCCCGCGTACTCCCTCAAGCCGAGGATCCTGGGTAGTGTAGTTTCTGCCCCTCCACTGCGGCCACACTCGAGGATGCTGCAGCAGCGAGGGGGACCCAGGTAAGCTTCAAAGGACACCAGGCACCAACAGGTCAACTGTACTTTACAGCGCTATGCCCCCAAAGTTTTAGCAAGGCTCCCCGCTCCACCGGGATGTTCGCGGCCTTATGAGCGCCACCAATCGCGTTGTGGACGTGCCCCCGGGCGGCTTTCCTCAGGCAGAAGATCCTGGGTAGTGTAGTTTCTACCCCTCCACTGCGGCCGCACTCGAGGATGCTGCGAGGGGGACCCAGGCAAGCTTCAAAGGACACCACACACCAGCAGGTCAGCTGTACTTTACAGCACTATGCCCCCAAAGTTTTAGCAAGGCTAACTTCCTGCGGGACACTAGAGCGTGTCTCGCAGGATACCACAGGCTTAAACAAGTTCGTATCTGAAGAGAGGAGTCACAGCAGGTAAAGCACTGCTCAGCTTTTGCCAAAATAAAACATGCACCGACTCACTCTATGGGTAAGGTATCTCTCTCCCTGTCACAGCCGTCGTCTCCCCGGCGTCTCAACTCACGCTTCGTAGAACAAACGCACCAGGGAACAGTCGGGCGCCTCCAGCTCAAGGTAAGTCCTGGAATAAGTTCCGGCAGCTGCAGTGTAAACACTCCTCAGGCTCACCTCGCCTCGCCTCAATTTCAAGAGTAGCAACGATATATTTGGCCTCAGAGGTGCCTCCAGATACAAACAAACAGCATCCCAGGGGGGGAATTCACGCTCTTTGTCCCTCTCTCGCCTCCGCTATCAGCCGTTTTTAGATTCGGCAGATAGAAATCCGAGAAATCCACAAGGTAAAAATTGCAATGGGAGCCGCAGAACGCCAACCAAGCTCCACCATCATCGGATACATTGTACAACACACAATTTTGGATTGTCAGGAAATGCAGGATAGGTGACAGAAGTAGTGTTACATTTAGTGCGTCTGGAGACTAAAAAGTAACACCTTCTGGAGAGAATCTGCGACCCGCGAGATCTAGAGCGCGAACATCAGAAACGCATTTGCAGGATACTAAACAAAGCAACATAGTGAGGTTGGCAGAAAGCTGCTTACGAGATAAACAACGATTAACTGGCCAGGAGTCCAAGAAGTGTAAGACAATGGAGACATCCCAAAGCTCTGAATATTTAGGACAGGGGGGTTTTACCAGCCGAATACCTCTAAGTAATTGATGTAGCGCTTAGAAGGTTGAAAATCGTAGGGGTGCGTTATATTCACTGTTAGTCGGCACCCGCATATAATCAAATGTGTACTCAGGTATTTTTGTGTGCAATGTATTAAGAATTGTATAACCTATGTCGATTTCAATAGAAGTGTTAGCTATGTACAAGCATCTTATGTATATATTGAAGCAATGCATAGAGCTTAGTCCTTTGAACAATGTGATGTTAAAACGTGTAGATTAGAATTCGTGTCTGTAGACTGTTTAGTTTGACCACACATGAAAGAAAGACGTAAATGTCAATACTGTGATTTAAACCTGCTTGTGTAACCGAAGTAGTGGCCAGAATTCGCATATATCGTTGAGGCGAAAGGCCTGGTATTTTCTTATGTTAGCCAAGGGCAATAGGCCAAAAAGGATTTATTCCAGTAGAGGTTTTAGGCTGTAGTAAATTGCAAGTTAAAAGATGTGAAGTATGTCTGCCTTGCATGATCTCACCCCAGGTGCAAGGACAGTTGCTCGTTAGTAGAGAAGCTCTTTGTTCACAATTTGACTTATGTAGTAAAAGCCAGACATGGGAGTGCATTGGAATGTGCCAATCGTAACTCCTAGTGCGGATGGCGTCTGGGACTCAAGGCCAAGCGATGGACGATGGAACTGGACAGCGCTCTGTGGAAAATTACTGAAAGTCGACCCCGCAGAAGAGGAGGCGCAAAGGGCGTGTTCTGAGATTTGGGGTTCTGTATTAGGGACAGCGCCCCGAGGGTGGAAGCAGATCAGAGCAGCCCAGGGCAGAGGAAGGCTAGGCAGAGATAGAGGGGGCAACTTAGACCAAGCTCTCTAAGTGAAGACTTCTTAGGAAGTTTCACTCTGACACCTTTTATTCGATTGAGGGTCTCATGGGATTGCTAAGTAGGGATGTCATCTAGTGCAGAGTAGGGACAGAGATGGTATGGTTCAGTGTCCCTAGTATCGACATTTGCTTGGTGGTTTTCTACCTCATGCTTTTAGAGATTGTACTTTTAGTTATTTTTAGCCGTATGCGGATTCTTCGTAGAGTAGCATTTGTGTTAGTGCCTATGTACTTGTTGTGCCTCGTACTGAGGACTTTGTATCTCCAAATCTTTATGTTGATAATAAAAATCAGAGAGCCAAGAGATTAAGTCTCGAGTCCTTGATTATGGCAATTTGTGGACAGTAATTTTGATAATTGTGTTTATTCCCTCTACGCTATTGGGCAAGTAAAAAGTTCCATCCGACCAGAGTGGGTTCTAGTAGATAATTGCCAGATACTAAAATGGGCCGGAGCAGTTGGTAGCAGAAACGGATGGTTACTTCCGATAGCGAGGGACGATTAGATTAGATAAGGATAAGTGATCCTCGAGGCCCAAAAGGACGATAAGTGATGCTGAATCATCAGATGGCGAGCAGCAGACGGCAGCGGATGAGCATCGACGGCGAGTAGCAGCGCGGCCGAAAGCAGCAGTTCCAGGAGTGAGTATGAAAATGAGATGTTGTAGATTGCGGTGTTGATTTGTTGTGTGATGTCTTGCGGAGTTGATGTGTATGTCGTGTGATTGTGAGATCAGGCTGTGAGCGCGCGCAGCCCGGGAATTGTGGTGTAGAAGACACCTGAGATAGATTTTTGTTGACCACTCAAAGGAGATCGTGAGGTACCATCGATCACCTGGACCGAGATAGGGGGAGCGAACGTGTGTGTGTATGGCAACTTAACGCTGGTCGTGGGCTGCTGTGTGCGGATCGGAGTGTTAGTAACCTATCAGTGGCGATCTGTCTGGCCGGACGGGGGCAGACGGGCGCCAAACGAGGTCAACAAGGTCGAGAGACTGTGGACAAACAGTCAGAGGCTGTGGACGGACAGCCAGAGAAGTAACTTAATTGGTTATTTCAGTGCATGAATGGGACGAGAGCAAGCGTGAAACGTGTTTGGGGAAGGGAACTGCTGCGAACGGAGGAAGGTGACGTCAGAGGGTGTCGCGCTGTGATAGGCCGGTTGGTGTGAGTCGCGCTGTTATTGGAGGATTTAAGAATAAGAAGTAAACAGAGCGTGAGATCGAATTCGCGCATCATGAAGTGTCTCAGGGTTTTGCGAGAATTGTGTAGAGGCGATAAACATGTGGTCGTGCGAGAGGGAGAAGAAGCCCCTCCCGAGGACACCCCAGCACATTACATGGCAAAGAATGTGGGGTTACATACTATAGTTTGGATTGAGAATTGGCACAAGATTACACAAGGTGAAGGGGAATTAGCTTTCCCGAGGTATGGCTCATTTAGACTAGCAGTGCTGTACCAACTGAAGACGGTGATGGGGTCCTTAAGACCCTTGCCAAGACCGGCGCAGTTCGAAGCATTACATGCGTGGATTAGAGCAGCGCATGATAAGGAAAAGGGAAGAAGTCAGGAGAGGATGAGGAAGTCGATTAGGGCATTTCAGGATGCCAAGTGGGACGCAGCGGAGAAAAGATGGAGTGTGCAGACAATCGAGGAAGAGAAATTGTATCCCTTGCTGATGGACTCGACGGGGATAAGGCATGTGAAAGCACAGGAAGAGGAGAGTGACTCCGATGATGGGGTATTGCAAAGACTGTTAGACGAGAGACCACCTCCTTATAATCCAGATGAAGTGGATGATAGGTGGGGTGAGAGGGGAGAAGCTAGAAGGATAACGATCCAACCTGAGACCCGAGTAGAAGGGTTGGTTTCGTTTGAAACAGCGAGTTCACAGGGTCAGTCTGAGGCTAGTGGGAGGATTGAAAGAGAGATGAGGTTACCGGATGCATTGAGGGTACCGGTCACCATTGGACCGATTGTGTCGATATACAGTCCGGAATCAGAGGAAAGAGAGAGGTCAGAACGAGTGGCAGAAAGAACGAGGAGAGAAAGCGGAGAAAGTGGGTTGGAAGGGGCAACGGCCCGACCTCCAAGCCCTGTACAATGGAGTACACCATTAGCAGCAGTGTCAGATACATCTAGGGGCGAAGAGGACCAGAGATCGGAGAGGCCGAGGACTCTGATGGAGTCGAGATCAGATTTAAGGTCATGGGTACCGCCAGAGAGGCACCTGAGCTGGAATATGGGCCAAGCGGGGAAAGCTCAAGACGGCTTTAAGAGTTGTTCTGCTCCCATAGAAACACCAGAAGAGAGGAGAGAGAAGGAACCAGAATGCGAATATGATGAGGGACGTGGAGCAAGTTGTCAGGTGTTGAAAGGAGCCTTGAAGGAAGGGATGATAGACATAGTAAGGCTCAAGGCAGAGGTGGATGAAATTATATATGGAAGTCTACCTCTTGAGAGGATAGTATCTTACAATCCGGATGAGCTGTTTTTCGTAGCGAAAGATGTGACTCGGAAAGCACGAATGGCACACGAGAAATTGAGGGGATTGGCGAAGGAATATGAGGTGGATTTATCCAAGACTAGGGTGTTGCAAGGAAGTCATAGGATACATTATACTGAGCGAGAGTTGGAGGAGAAGAGGGTTGTTGGATTGAGGTCACATGCCAGAGAACTGGTCCTAGCCATGCGGCCATGGCTGACGCTGGATAAATGGGAAGAGAAATGGTCTAAGAAAAAGACCTCTAGGGGAGCGGAAGGAGGGACCCCGGCTGAAGGGTTGTTACTAGCAAAGACCTTTCCCCTGAGGGAAGTGGCGAATGGAGGGTATGTGCATGTACCATGGAGCAGGGGGGATTTGGCATCATTTATGAATGATTTTCCCAGGCTCAGGGAGAAGCCTGCAGAATGGTACAAGCAAGTTGAGCGTTTTGTTAAGATTTCGAAGGTGTTGTGGATAGACCTGAACACCTTATTTGATATTGTGGTTCCAGGAGATCTGTGGAACGCATGTAAAATTGCTGTTGATTGGCCGGACTATGAGCCTGAGAGGAATATGATTACAAATGGTCCGTCGCCTGCGGTGATGAGGCTGTATGAGAAAGTAATTACCTGGTTGAAATCGAAGGTTTCACCCCAAGACATTGATTGGGTGAAAATAGACAGGACGGTGCAGGAGCCTAAGGAGACAGTACATGAGTTTTATGAGAGACTTTTGAAGGCTTTTAAGCAGTACAGTGGCCTAGATGAGCTGGAAACGAAGGATATGGGACAGTTTGTGTCTAAGTTCGTGTTGGGTTTGAAGCCCGAGGTTAGTCTCATGATACAGCAGCACTTAATTTGTTGGCAGAATAAGCCCGTAGATGAAATCTTGCGGTACGCCAGGTACTGCACGGATGAGATTGAGTCGAAACACAAGAAGATGAAGGATAACCTATTGCTCATTCAGATGCAAGCTGCTCAGGGACCGCAGAATGGGGGTCCAGTGGTGAGGAGACAGGGAAACTATCAGACAGGGAATCAGAACGTGCAGGGTCAAGGAAGGCCGAGGCCCGTAGACCCTAGGACAGGCATAGATGTAGCAATATTGAAAAAGACGACAGCTTGTCACCAGTGTCATCAGGTGGGGCACTGGAGGCGCGAGTGTCCCTTGAACCCCTA
This sequence comes from Triturus cristatus, assembly GCF_964204655.1. Taxonomy (NCBI): domain Eukaryota; kingdom Metazoa; phylum Chordata; class Amphibia; order Caudata; family Salamandridae; genus Triturus; species Triturus cristatus. Next base: position 1,191,619,591 of record NC_140592.1, read on the forward strand.
TAATCAGCCACAGATGGAGGGAGGAATGGGTCAGGTCCCTGGGGCGGAACAGGTACAGACGGTGACTGTACCGAGAATGATGCAAGGGGGGACCGGCATCTCGCAAGTGCAGGTTCCCCAGCCACCCAGAATACAGAATATACAGCAGGGAGCTCGAACTTATTTACAGATGCCCATGTTTGAAGTAAGCGAGGAGAAAGATGTGGATTTGCTGGCCCAGTTAAGTTTAGGCCAGGATGATGATTGCATACTTAGGGCCATTCTAGAGGTGGATCAGAGAGGACCCTTTGTGGAAGCAGAACTTGATGGACACCCTACTACCTTTTTGGTAGATACGGGGGCTACCAGGTCAACTATAAGATCAGCAGTAGTTCCGGGGGTAGCCCTTTCTGGAGAAAGCATACAAGTGGTTGGAGTAGCGAACAAAAGGCTAGTTAGCCCTTTGACAGAACCGATTCCAGTCAGGATAGGAAACTTTAGGGATCGACATCAGTTCGTGGTGTGCGATTCTAGTCCTGTTTGTTTGTTGGGGAGAGACTTATTGTGCAAGCTCAATTGTACAATTTACTGTACCCCGAAAGGAGTAGAGGTGCAGACAAGAGATGAGGATGCGACCTTTAAGGTTGCAAATCAGCGGGTGTGTGTGGAAGTGTACCCAGCTTTGACAGTGGAGGAGCTTCCACAGGGTTTGAGGGAATCAGTATCGGCTGACGTGTGGGACCTAAGTGGAGAGGAGATAGGCTTAGTCAGGGGAGTGGAACCAGTGAAGATACAAGTTAAGCCAAACGTGGAATTCCCGAGAACACCTCAGTATAAATTATCCCCTGAAACGATTGCAGGGATTAAACCTGTGATCGAGTCCATGATTAGACAGGGAATACTGGTGGAGATCATGGGTAGTCCATGTAACTCGCCCATTATGGGACTGCAGAAACCAAGTGGAAAGTTCAGAATAGTACAAGACCTGCGAAAAATAAACGACATAGTTGTTCCATGTTGTCCAGTGGTACCGAATCCATCTGTGATACTGTTTCAGATCCCATGTGAAGCTGGATGGTTCACGGTGATTGACTTGTGTCAAGCCTTTTTTTCGATTCCCCTACACGAAGAGAGCAGATTTCTTTTTGCATTTAGGCTAGAGAATCGTATATTAACGTGGTGTCGTATCTCACAGGGGTATACGGAGAGCCCATCGATTTTTAATCAGCTCTTAAAGAAGAATCTCGAAAGTCTTGTGTTGCCGCGAAATTCTGTTTTGGTGCAATACATTGACGACCTGCTTGTCGCGTCAGAGACAGAAGACGCTTGCAGGACTGATACCATTGCGTTGCTGAACTTCTTGGGAGAAAATGGTCACAAGGTGTCTCCAAGCAAGTTGCAATACTGTTTACCTGAGGTACAGTATTTGGGGCACAGAATCGAAAAGGGTAAAAGGAAGGTGTCTCCAGATCGCATTGATGCGATCCTAAGAATGCCAGTTCCCTCGACCCAGAGGGAAGTTAGAATGTTTTTGGGAATGGTGGGCTATTGCCGCCAGTGGATCCCAAACTTTTCCTTTGAAGCGAAGCCTTTACAGCGGCTGACGCGAAAGGATGTAAGTGATCCGGTACCATGGGACGACGACTGTTTGAAATCATTTCTGAGGCTGAGAGAAGCCTTATGTAGCGCTCCTGCGTTGGGAATGCCGGATTACAACAAGGCATTTGCATTGTTCTGCTGCGAAAGAGAAGGTTGCGCATTAGCAGTGTTAACTCAGAATCATGGAGGTGTCCGTAGACCAGTTGCCTATTTCTCAGCTACTTTAGATCCAGTAGCTTCTGCGTTGCCCGGATGTCTCAGATCCGTTGCAGCAACAGGTGTCAGCATCGAGAGATGTGAGAGCATTGTGATGGGTCATCCTCTTACTGTACATGTGCCACATTCTGTTGAATTGTTGATGACTAGGACTAAAACACAGCACCTCACGAATAATAGGCTGACTCGGTATGAGCAAGTTATCCTTGCAGCTGATAATGTGACATTGAAGAGGTGTGCTGTTTTAAATCCTGCTACACTGTTACCTGTTCCCAAAGTAGATGATAGTGAAGATTGTGAGGACCATGATTGTCTCGACGTTACGGAACTATGCACCAAACCGAGACCTGACATTGTCGATGAACCACTCCCAGTTTCAGATGAGATTTTCTTTGTGGACGGTTCATGTTTAAGAGACAGTGTCGGTCGACTGAGAGCAGCGTTTGCTGTATGCACCATCACGGGTGTGGTTGAAGCCGCTTGTCTAGAAGGAGTACACTCCGCGCAGGTGGCCGAGCTCATTGCTTTGACTCGTGCCTGTTTGGCAGCTGAGAAGATCCGTGTAACGATTTACACGGACAGCCAGTATGGGTTTGGTGTGGTTCATGACTTCGGACAGCTATGGTCCCAGAGAGGGTTTATGACGTCGTCAGGTTCACCCATAAGAAATGGTGACCACGTACGAAAATTGCTTGAAGCATTGCAAGGCCCTGATGAAATTGCCGTTGTTAAATGTGCTGCACATACGAAGGGGAATGATTTTGTTTCATTGGGTAACAACTATGCTGATGAAGTAGCTCGGTTTTGTGCAGAGCAGGGATGCAATTTTACGGGGACTCACATTGAAGAAACTGAGAAGGAATTGGTGTATGATCAAATGTTAGCAATGGCAGACTCTTGGGAGGAACTGAAACAGCTTCAGGAAGGAGTTTCTGATCAGGAGCGAGACAGTTGGATACGAGCTGGATGTGAGAAAGGAGAGGTGGATATATGGGTTTCGAGTGATGGACGAGCAGTGTTGCCGGAGAGTTTGTTGAACCCCATGGCGAGGCTGATACATGGTGCTGTGCACCTTGGGAGAGACGCAATGATGAGAGTGTTTCGTCAGACTTGGTATAACCCGAAGTTTCGGTCAGTGGCTGAAACCGTGTGCCAGAGGTGTGTCACTTGCCAACAGATGAATGTAGGGAAGAGGACAGCTGTGACATTGAGTCACATAGGGAGGTCAGGGGGACCTTTTAATAGGATGCAGCTGGATTTTGTCGAAATGCCGAAGTGTAATGGGTTGAGGTACATATTAGTGATAGTATGTGTCTTTTCCAGGTGGGTGGAGGCATACCCTACACGCAGATGTGACACACTCACGGTAGCAAAACTACTCTTGAGAGAACTCATTCCAAGGTACGGGTTCCCGACGTCCTTTGAATCGGACAGAGGAACTCACTTCCACAGCGAAGTTATGAAGTTGCTTTGTGCTGCCTTAAATATAGATCAGAGGTTACATTGTAGCTATAGGCCCGAAGCTTCAGGGATAGTGGAGCAGGTGAATGGAACTCTGAAGGCTCGAATGGCGAAAGTGTGTTCGTCTACGTCTTTGAAATGGCCTGATGCCTTACCCTTGGTCCTCATGAGCCTTCGAAGTGTGCCTGATAGAAGGACTGGGTTGTCACCCCATGAAATCCTCATGGGAAGAGCGATGCGTTTGCCTGCAATACCTGCTACTGCTCTGATAAATATCACTGATGATATGATCCTGGACTATTGTAAAGGCCTTGCTGACGTGGTCCGTTCTGTGTCTCAGCAGGTGCAGACAGCAACGGTTCCAGCTGCGAGTGACTTGTGCCACGACCTGCGTCCAGGTGACTGGGTCCTAGTCCGCAAGCACGTGAGGAAGAGTTGCTTGGATGCAAGGTGGCGCGGCCCATTTCAAGTGATCCTCATCACGAACACAGCAGTTAAGTGTGGAGGTTTACCGAACTGGGTGCATGCTTCCCATACCCGTAGAGTTCCAGCACCCTTAGAAGATACAGCCCCTCTCGAGAACGAAAGTCCAGCTGAGCCGATAGAATCACCTGAGAGGGTCAGTCAAGCTGTAAGGGTTGCTGAAGCGGCTGATGGTGCAGTGAATCGAGTTGGGGGAGGACGTGAAAGAAGTACTAACCCAGAAACAGGCGAAGGAGCAGGAGGTGCAGTGGGCAGTACGGAATCGAGTTCTGCCGAAGAGGAGGAGATCAGTGCACAGGGTATCGAAGGGAAGACCGGAGGTGCCACCGAAGCAGAAAGGGTTTGGCCCGCAAGACAGAACCGGGTAAACCTGAGGTCGGTACCGGACACAGATCTTGCACCAGTTTCGGAGGAGCCAGAAGAAGAATCAGGCGACGAGGAGAATCCTCAAGGTGTGAGAAGATCAAGGAGAACAAGAGTGCCAAGTCGGAAGTACGCTTCACCAGAGTGGGCATATCAAGTGACTGATGCCAGGGTTACCGAGCACGGGAAGATTGAGGTCGATGACATTGGTCAACAGTGTCCCGCTCCAGAGAGTGGAAGTGTTGTTGAAAGTTCCGGGATTGGAGATCGAAGGAATTCTGACAATTCATATTCCGAGTCCGCCCTTCCTGAGTGTCATTCGAGGTATGATCTTGGACAATTTGGAGTTCCCGACGTTCACGACTGTGCCAGACCCACAAGAACTGATCATTCTTAAGCTCGAAATATTGCAGGGAGTCCTGGAGCTGTTGGGACCAGCGGTTATGTTGGATTGATTTGAGAGGGTTGCAAGCAGAGAAGAAGATAACCTAGACCCGAGCGGAAGAAGAACAAATTTAGGGATTTTTCCGTTATAGAACGAAGAAAAGTTAGGGAGGTTTGCCTAAGTTCACGAAAGAGACATTAATGAGAAAGAGACTTACCTTTCCAGAGACTGTATTGGACACTGAGTATATTCCGAAGATGGCAGATCCTGCAAACCCACATCGTAGGGCTAAATTGATAATAGGCACATTGATAGGAGTTGTGATAGTCACCATATTTGCAGTAGTGATAAGTTCGTACTTGGTGGCTCACAGGCAAGAGGGAAAGGTTCAGGGAGCACCCACACCTATTACCCCAGAACAGAGAGGTGTCAGTATCAGAGAGCAGGGAATATCGAAGTTGAGGGATGATCGCAGACTCCACATGGATTTGTCGAGGGGTGATTTTAAGCTTAACGCGTATGCAAAGCTGCTGTATGAGTATGTTGATGCGATGGATGTGAAGGATTGCTATGTGTGTATGCAGTTGCCTGCTTCAGTGGATGAAGGTATCAAATATCATCATCTCCCATTGACATATGGGATTTCTTGTAGTTTATTGCTCAGTCTATTTTATGACAGGAGGCAGTTCGAGTATTTCTTTTCAAATTTTGACACAGTACTTCCTGAAGTTCCAGCAATAAAGCATTTGAACAAATACGATTATTATAAGAAAGAGGACAGACTCCTGAAGTATTTTAGACCGACTGTGAAGTTGGATACGGCGCATGCTCACAGGAATAACCTGACATGTGCGTTATCTGAGACGGAGAAGAAATTCATTGATCAAGTAGAGGACAGGTATAGAAGGTTGACCCAGACACGACACACCGGAGATAGTCCAGTAGATTGGACAGAGGAGGAGAGGGCTCACAGGTCAAAGGGAAGTTATGGACCAATAGCGTTAGATGAAGTGCAGAGAGGGAATTTGTGTATTGGACGGCCTCAATCAGCCACGGAGAAGGTCGCAGTAGGACATAGTACCTGTTCACAGACTTTCACTCTGGACGCTTCTGTTAAGGGCTTTATGCAAGGTCCAGTAGAAGTGATTTCGACAGTGTATTATGTCTGTGGGAAGAATGCTTATGTCAGGCTACCCGCGAATTGGTATGGCATATGCTATTTGGCTATCATATTCCCGAAGATTTATCACACAGAGGACTTGGAGTTGTTAGAGACGAAGCGACATTCTAGAAGACGGAGGGCTGCAAACGCAGGTGCAGTGATTGGGCACATATACGGAGCAATGATACCTAGTATGGGTGTGGTGTTGAATGACGTGAAGATCAGGAGGTTGGCGACTGTAGTTGATGAGTTGTCTATGAACACGGCGAGGTCGCTGTTGTTGGTGGCTGGAGAGATGTTGTCGATACGAAATATGGTTATGCAGAATCGCCTTGCGTTAGACGTGTTATTAGCCAAAGAAGGCGGAGTCTGCAAATTATTGAAGGTTCAAGAATGCTGCACATATATTCCAGACAACACGAAGGAGATAGGGAAGTACATAGATAACATCACAACTATTCACAAGGAGATTATGGACTTGATGGAGGAGAATGTATGGGAGAAGATTGGAAAGGGATTTGGAAGAGTGGGAACGTGGTTTGCGAATTTGGGAAGAGGATTTCTTGGATCAGTGCTGAAGCCAATTATCATTGCTGTAGTTTGCGTGATTTGTTTGTGCGGATGCGTGAAAGCATGGAAGTGGTATCAAGGAGGCAAGGTTGAGAGAGCTCTTAGGGCAAACGAGAAGAGGGTGGCGAAGCTCCAGGAGCAGCAATATGAGAGTCTTAAAAGAATGGAGGGAATTCGACATGGCGGAGCCATGACTAGTACGGTTTAAATCAGTTCAGAAAGAGGGGATTGTAATGGTGTGATGACAGATGTCATCAAAGGGGGGAACTGATGTAGCGCTTAGAAGGTTGAAAATCATAGGGGTGCGTTATATTCACTGTTAGTCGGCACCCGCATATAATCAAATGTGTACTCAGGTATTTTTGTGTGCAATGTATTAAGAATTGTATAACCTATGTCGATTTCAATAGAAGTGTTAGCTATGTACAAGCATCTTATGTATATATTGAAGCAATGCATAGAGCTTAGTCCTTTGAACAATGTGATGTTAAAACGTGTAGATTAGAATTCGTGTCTTTAGACTGTTTAGTTTGACCACACATGAAAGAAAGACGTAAATGTCAATACTGTGATTTAAACCTGCTTGTGTAACCGAAGTAGTGGCCAGAATTCGCATATATCGTTGAGGCGAAAGGCCTGGTATTTTCTTATGTTAGCCAAGGGCAATAGGCCAAAAAGGATTTATTCCAGTAGAGGTTTTAGGCTGTAGTAAATTGCAAGTTAAAAGATGTGAAGTATGTCTGCCTTGCATGATCTCACCCCAGGTGCAAGGACAGTTGCTCGTTAGTAGAGAAGCTCTTTGTTCACAATTTGACTTATGTAGTAAAAGCCAGACATGGGAGTGCATTGGAATGTGCCAATCGTAACTCCTAGTGCGGATGGCGTCTGGGACTCAAGGCCAAGCGATGGACGATGGAACTGGACAGCGCTCTGTGGAAAATTACTGAAAGTCGACCCCGCAGAAGAGGAGGCGCAAAGGGCGTGTTCTGAGATTTGGGGTTCTGTATTAGGGACAGCGCCCCGAGGGTGGAAGCAGATCAGAGCAGCCCAGGGCAGAGGAAGGCTAGGCAGGGATAGAGGGGGCAACTTAGACCAAGCTCTCTAAGTGAAGACTTCTTAGGAAGTTTCACTCTGACACCTTTTATTCGATTGAGGGTTTCATGGGATTGCTAAGTAGGGATGTCATCTAGTGCAGAGTAGGGACAGAGATGGTATGGTTCAGTGTCCCTAGTATCGACATTTGCTTGGTGGTTTTCTACCTCATGCTTTTAGAGATTGTACTTTTAGTTATTTTTAGCCGTATGCGGATTCTTCGTAGAGTAGCATTTGTGTTAGTGCCTATGTACTTGTTGTGCCTCGTACTGAGGACTTTGTATCTCCAAATCTTTATGTTGATAATAAAAACCAGAGAGCCAAGAGATTAAGTCTCGAGTCCTTGATTATGGCAATTTGTGGACAGTAATTTTGATAATTGTGTTTATTCCCTCTACGCTATTGGGCAAGTAAAAAGTTCCATCCGACCAGAGTGGGTTCTAGTAGATAATTGCCAGATACTAAAATGGGCCGGACCATAATTTACATAATAATGGATGTTCACCAAGAGGTTTGCCGTCAATGGCCACGTGCCCCGCCGAGATGGCAGATCGGAAATTATTGACAGTGCGATAAGCAAGGCCTGAAGCGGCTAAGGACGCAAGAAAGTTCACTACCAAGGAGACATCTGCTGTAACGGGATCCACCTCCCGTTGAGAGCACCAATCACACCATCGTTTCCATGCTGTAGCATAACGCTTGTGTGTGTTGGGCGACCAAGCCTCGCCGATGAATCTGCTAGCATCTCTCGAAAGGCCTGGGACTTTCCAGCGATCCCCGAAATTCGCCAAGCGACCAGCATGAGTTGACCTGATGTTATCAACGGATGCGGAGATTGAAGAGGGTCTAACAAGAGATTCCACCGCTGGGGAAGAAGGACCGGAACCGCACATAACATTTCCAGAAGTACCGGGAACCACGGTTGAGCCCTCCATAGAGGAGTGATCAGAATCAATTCCGGCCGATAACATTTGGCGCGGGTCAGGACCCTTGGAACCATTACAAATGGAGGAAAAGCATAGCAAAGTGTTGGGGGCCACACCTGCAGAAAAGCATCCGTGGCAAGAGCCTCCGGACTCGGACGCCAGCTGAAGAACACAGGAATCTGTTTGTTGAGTCTGGAGGCAAACAGATCGATCTGACAAGGGTCCCACATCTGGGTCAATAACCGGAACACTGAGGATGAAGCCTCCAATCGCTGAAATCCCGTAGATGCCGGGAATTCCAATCGGCAAGTTGATTGCTGCACCCTGGAAGGTACTCCGCCACCACAAACAATTTGTTCTGAAGGCAAAAATGCCAAAAGTCTTTTGCAATCTCTGCTAGAAGGCGGGAACGGGTCCCGCCCAACTTGTTCACATAACGAACCGCCGACACATTGTCGATGTGGAGAAGAATGCAACAATTCGTCTGACAGGGCGAGAGGCATCGAATCGCAAAGGAGCCCGCCAGAAGTTCCAGGCAATTGATGTGGAGATTCAATTCCTCCGGAGACCAACGGCCGCCTGTGGACACTTGACCGCACCGGGCTCCCCAACCCCACCGACTAGCATCGGATTCGATCACTACTTCCGGAGTGGTGCCGAATAGGGCTTGACCGTTCCACGACTCCATATGTTCCAACCACCACAACATCTCCCACTTCTCCTCCTCTGAGAGGGGAATCTGATCTGAATACTTGAGGCCTTTCTGGAGACGGCGTATCTTGAGCCGTTGAAGTGCTCGGTAATGAAGTGGACCCGGGAAGATTGCTTGTATAGAAGAAGCCGACGACCCGGGCTACAGACCTCAAGGACACAGTCTGCTTGTTCAAAATCAACCTCAACTCTCTCTTGATCGATCTGATCTTCTGATTGGGTAAGAGAAGTTGACAAGTGAGGGAATTGACTAGAAAGCCCAGAAACTCTACAGACTGAGAGGGAATCAACACAGGTTTCTGAGGGTTGACTAAGAATCCCAGATTCTGTAATAGATCTATGGTCCAGGTAAGATGTCGCATTACTAGACGAGGACACTGACCCATGATGAGAATGTTGTCCAGATAAATGATGAGGCGAACGCCTCTGGCAAGAAGAAACTCGACCACTGGTCTCAGAAGTTTCGTGAAGCACCAAGGTGCTGATGAGAGGCCGAAAGGAAGGACTTTGTACTCGTACCACATTCCCTGCCATTGGAATTGAAGAAAATGACGATGAGTTCCGTAAATGGGCACCGAGAGATAAGCGTCGTTCAGATCCAGGCGGACCATCCAGTCCCCTTCCTGAAGGAGATCGCGAAGAAGATGGATGCCCTCCATCTTGAAGTGACGATAGACAACCCATCCATTGAACTCCCTGAGATTTAGGACAAGCCTGGATCCACCCCCCTTCTTCTGAACCAGGAAGACGTTGCTGACAAAGCCCTGGGGATGACGAACCATCGGCACAATGGCCCCTTCTGAAGCAGAGACTCGATCTCGCTGGAAATGAAAACCTGATCTAGATGGGAAAAAACCATTGGTCGCGGGGGAAGAGTCTGAGAGGGGGAATGAAAAAACTCTATTTTGTAACCCTGCACTGAATCCAGGATCCACGCATCCTGCGAGATCTCTCGCCATTTGTTGAGAAAATACTGGATTCGGCCCCCCAATTGAACCTCTGAAAAGGGATTCAGGCTCACCTGAAGCAGCGGCGTCACGTTGACCTCCTCGGTTACCTCCATAGCGTCCTTTTTTATTGTAATTGCGGGATCCACGAGTGGGATAGAAGTTGGCGGAAGAATTGGAGTCCTGATACTTCCCACATTGAGAATTATAGCCTCGCTGGGTGCCTTGTTGGTAACCTCGGCCGAACGACCGCCCCCGAAGTCGTCCGGCCCGTCCATAAACCGGACGAAACGCCCGCTTTAAGGAACCTTGTGCCTTGTCAAGGCCACTGAAGGTTGCGACAAATTTAGTCAACTCCTTCAAAAAAGGCTGACCAAAGAGAAGACCCTGAGCCAAAGGGCTCGACTCAGAGGAAGACAACTCCGCAAATTTAGGGTCGAGTTTCAAGAGACTAGAGCGGCGGCGCTCACTGGACATGGCACAGTTGGCATTGCCCAATAGACATATGGCACGTTGAGCCCACCAAATTAAATCATCAGGATTAAGCTGCCCTGAAGCTTTTGATTTGCAACTCAAATCCAACATTTTTGTTAGGGGGCCGGTCAAATCGAGCAACTTATCTTGGCAGGACCTCCATGCACGATCTATACCTTTCTTTGGATCCTTTGTGTATTTCTTTAGATATGTGAACATGGAAGGATCCACTTCCGGAGTATCCGCCACCTTGTCTGCCAGATGTGGACGTGGGCATTCCGAACGCAAACGCGCTCTAACATCTTTATCAAATGGTTGACGCAAGTGGGAGTGTACATAGTCAGCAACCTCAGTAGAGGGGAGCCATGAGGAAGAGTTAGGGTGGACAATCGCAGTAGGCTCAAAGGTCAGTAAATTAGGATGCGAGGGAGCGTCCACGAACCGCTCTTTGCGTGGTTTCTTAGCTGGGGGAGGAGAAGCCTCCGACTCAGACGTCGTACCAGAGGAGGTATTACCATCATCTCTGCGAGGCGAGCTAGAAGTGTCTTTAGACGCAGAACCATAAGAGTGGTCAGAAGCCAAGGTTTTTGCTAGCTTCGCAAAATCTGAAGAGTGCGGGTTTTTAGAACCCTTACTAACAGAAGAAGAACGGGACGTTGAGCCAGATAACCAGCCCTGCTGCAAAGCATAATTACATAAATGGCGCTTCAAGGGTTCAATAGCCCTGACCATAGCCTTGTTAACGGAGTGCTGGACTCCCACATCCAGAGCTTCGACAAGCTCATGCTCCAATGACCCAGAGGGTTCCTCCTCAAAATAGTCTGTGTCATCATAAAAATATTCAGACATCGTTGGCACTGATAAGTGACAAAATACACCCACAGGAGGAAATTGGAGAAAATAAGCACTGTCCGTGTTGTAAACAACCCCAAGGGTAATGACAGTGACAAATAAGGGGGAGTGGCTAACCCCAGGCAAGCCAAGCAACACAGGAATGCAGAAATTCCAAAGTGTGCACTGATATTCAAATGTGGAGGGAGGGCTTGCCTAGCAATGCCACTCTAGGCAGAGCCAATGCCAAATTATACAGCCCAAAGCCCTACAGAAGACTTGGACATCGCTGGGAGGCTGGAAAGGGTAGTGGGTATAGAGCAATGAAAGCGCTGCTCCTGCGCTCCAAAATACCGGTAAACGTAGTGAGGAAAACACCCGGTATGCAAAAAATGGCCGCCGCGCATGCGCAGAACGGCCGAAACCCGAGCCAGAAAGAGGACTGCGCAAGCAAAGCGCACGCATCCTCACTCCCCATCTCCCGCTTCACTAAACAGGTCACGGACACAAAGCGCCCGGGAGGCAAGAAGCACTCCCAACGTCGCGTGCCCCAGCAACAGATCGGCACAGTAAAAGATAAACAGCGTAACCACCACTGAAAGCAAGGAAAAACAAAACGCGAGTGACCGCGAAGCACACAGTATACAAAGCGCATGGAGCGCTCACCGCTAAGGAAATCGTCAGCGCGAGCAGCGCGCACAGCACCACAACAATCAAAATACAGGTAAAGGTCAATATCAGCGTATAAAGGCTATCAGACAGAAGCAGTAAGCACCATGTATGAACAGACAAAAGTAAAAGGGAAAACACTTAACTGGCTGCGGAGCAGCAAAGAAAGAGGATGTAGTATTCTCCTGTGCTCCTTATATAGGGGTCTACTCTATGGTTGTCATGTGATACCCACTAGGGTTTATGGGTATTGTAGTGTGTATTTTAGTTTTACTTTTTTTCTGATTGGCTGCTGAGAATTTTCAGTAAAGAAAATGAGAAGCATAATCGGAGCCTCCGGTCCTGACATAGAATTCCCCGATTTATTCTTCTACTTTCTCGTGGAGTACGAGCCAATATTTGGGAGCAGTGAGGACAGCGAAAAAATAGTAGAAATTACTTTTCCTTTTGTCTTGCATTAACTTTTCTAAGCAGGAGAAAGCAAAAATTAAATTACTTTTGGCTTTAAGAAATTATGAACATGCCGCCCAGTGCTTTCAATTGAAATACAGACGTGCCGACACTCCCTATCCACAGTACATGTTTGCTTCTGGGAAATGCCAGTACTCTCTCATTAAATGTATTGCTGTCAAGCAGAAATGTGCAGGCACTCTCCCTTTCAAATTAACAGTTCTCAGTGCTGGACAGTACTTGCCAATTTAAAGCACTGCTCCCATCTAAGTGGCATACATGTCAAACGTAACGCAGCAAACCTATACAGTTTGCATATTCTAGGTGCTTGTAACTGTTGTGGCCCTAATGGTGAGAAAAAGAGGCTCAGCATTATGACAGGCTAAACTGTCATACAAGAAATGTCCATAATACACCAGTAAATGTTTAGAGATCCTTATGGAAGAAACCGGCTCAAGGGACACAAAATGGCCTGGGAGTCTCTTAACCAAAACATATACAGAAGATCATCTTGCAATTCCTGACTCAGAAGAATTAGAGGTGTGTGCAATTCCATGTCAGGACCGGAGCCGCCGATTATGTTCCTTAATCTTTACTTCAAAAATGACAGCAGCCAATGAAAACGGTACAATTCAATAAACTATATTTCCCATTAATATTTTTAGGTCTCGCATAGGCAGTGCTTGCACTGTCTCTTTGAGACATGCTGTATTCAGATATGCACTTGAAACTCCGCCCATCTTTTTAATTGGCTCCTGTTACTGTCCTTTGTGGCTTTTCATTGGTCAATAGTCTTAGTAGTCCCTCCTAAGTACTGCCTTTTCACTTCTTGTAACCTCCCATGAGGACACCTCCTGCTACATGTGTTGTTACTCTGTACGTTCTACTTACAGCCTCGAGCACTATTTTGTCAAATCACTTTCTCCTGCCTACTCTTGCAGGCAGGACATGCTCTCCTTCAATGCTTTTTTTTTTAGGTCGAGCCTACAGTGCTCGTAAATCATGTCTTATCTCCTTACATTTGCTGTGCATTCAAAGACCGAGGTCAAATGTTAAGGGCAGTGTTCCGAGTGGCCTCTTTCCTTAGTACTGTTGCTTGCTCTTTTCTTTAAAGGGTACTGCAGTCAGAGTAAACCTCCCAGTAGGCATGAACTCTGCCTCGGCTGTGGGAGCGCGTTCACTTCATCGCTCACTTATTGTTTACATTGAGCGCTTCTCAGAAGTGCCTGCGCTGTTAAATCCTGGCTGGAGCTTTGGTTGTGTGCGCGCGCACAGGTCTGCTAGAGGTTCGCCATGGTATGGGCAAAGTATATGATCGCATTTCCCCAGGTCGTCCAATCCATCAACACCTTCCTCCCTTCGCTGCTTCTTATTTGCAGTGTTTCAGCAAAGGAGGACAGATGGATAATGTGCAGCGCAGACTTTGCCTGTATGCGAAAGAATTTCTTTTAAGGTTGCAGGTCAAACGCAACGCATCAACATAAATCAGCACCCATGTTAGCGCCTCCGCCCCATTCTTTCGTCATTCCCTCTGAGGTCACTGTTTCGAAAGAAGAGGGCTGCTTCTTCTGTGATATGAAGGAGTGTGCACTAGATGTTGCAGTGATTTAAATGGGCCGGTACTCACCGGTACTGAGTACCGGCACTTTTCATTTTTAACCTCCTGAGTATCGTCACTTTTTCATTGCCAAGGAGCGTACCGGTACTCATGACTGGTAGGCTCAGTGGTACTTGTGCTGCTGATGATGAAGCTGTCTGAACGCCACTCTCAGCCAAAGCGCCGCCATAGCCCTGTGCCAGCAGCGGCTCATTTACATTTTGTTAGTGTGGCAAGTGTACCAGCTCAGTATCAAGCGGTGAGTTACAGGGTCCGAACAGACCCTGCACTGTAAATCACAGGTGTGAAATTGTGCAGGCACTCAAAGTTCAGACAACTGGCTGAGAGTCTACAAGAAGAAAGCCGTGGGAGATAGGAATTGCAAACATCGTTTTTAGGTCTCGCCTGACCCAGCGCTTGTGCTGGTCTGGCGAGACTTTAAATAAGGGCTTCCAAAAATGCTACCGCCGGCTACAGCTTGCAGTGCATGTGTGAGGGCGCGCGCTTGAGCAGAGGTGCCATATGGCATTCCTCATGCTCATTAAGCGCAACGCTTGCCGTGCGCTTGATCGCGATCACTTTCGCGTCGCGCGACGGCCGCGCGCGCACCACTCCCTTTATACTCTCTCTTGTTTAAACTAAGAGTGTGTGCAGAATAGTATCCGTTAAAACGAGAATAGTAAATATGTCGTTTTCGCTCATAAAATAAGAAAATCCATTGTTCGGGCACAAAATGAGAAAGGGATGTGTTATTTCTGTTCTACAAAATAGAAACAATGTGTTATTTCCCTGCATAAAATGAAATCCAGCTCATATTTCACTTCCATAAAATAAAAAGACTACGTGAAAGTCCTATGTTTATTGCAATATATTAAACGCTGAGCCCCAGCAGTACATTCCCCCCCGACCATGAAATGAGTGCCATGTAATCTGTATCACAAATAAATAGGATTTACAATTTTCCTGCATTAAAAACCAGAAAACCTCAAGATATTTATTATGAACACAAGAAATTCTATTCCATAAAATGACCAACCAACTTAATTATTCCTCTTGCATTAAATAACACAAATACATAAATAATAAATCACACGCTATCCATTTCACCATTACATGGAAAATCCATGCAGTTTTCAGATATATTGGATAGCCAGTCCGCGAATGTTTTATGACGAGTAAAATCAGGAAAGTTCAGGACGTTTCATGAATAAATTGCAAGGGTGGCCGGATTTTTATTTCAGACGTATTAAACAGAAAACCGTGAGATATTTCTTACTATTAAAGGAGCCACCCGTGTGATATTTCTAAATACTCGTAGAGGGAGTTTTGCATACCTTTCACAAACAAAAAGCTTAGCTGGACATGGTAGCTATGTGCACCAATTTCCAAGTCTAAACATGGAAGCACTTATCAGGGCCGGCTTCCTGGGGGCGCCGTGTTTGAAAGTTTATAAAGCTTTTGAAGCACCTGCTGCAGCGTTTCTTTCCCCGGCAATTACCAGGCCTCACCTAAATGTCAAGATAACTCGTGTGATTAATTATCTTCCTGGAGAGAGATCAGCATTTTGTATAGTTGAGGTTTTGACTTCGTTGAAGTTAGAGCAGAGGGTTAATATGCCTGCTGCAAAGAACGTGTACCAAGGTGATTACAGAGTGCGTATGATGTAAACAGATCAGCAGGTTACTGCTTTCAAAAGAGGCATCCTTTTGTTACTTGCAACTATACTGCCTACCAGTATGGATGACATGTGACTCCTACACTTTCAGTCCTTTGTGCATGTGATGCAAAGTGCTCGGACACCCTACACTGGTATGAGTGGCGCTATATAACTAATTCAATGCATCGGAGAGTGTGGTTATGGAGACTTGGTCACTGTTAAAGGATGCTAGTGAGAGAATCCGTGGTGGAGGTGGTCATTGGGGGGGGCGCCAACAAACATTGTCACACAGGGCGCCAACAGCACTAAAGCTGGCCCTGGCACTTATCTCAAGCCACCCAAAGAATTGTCTCGGTCTTGATCACACAGACCCAATCATATTTGTGATCGTGGTTCAAATAAGACCTCCCTTAAGAACACTAAGATAATATTTCTCTTTGGCGTTGGCAGCAGACCTTCGTATGTGTGCCGAAAAGCTGTCAAGTGAACGTTGAAGTTAGCCATAGTTCTGCGGCAGCCCTTTGCTAACCTCATCAGCAAACAGCAAAGAAGGGGAAACGTTCATATTAGCTATATGCTCAGCGAAAAGAGTAATGGCTCCGCACATCGTATCCTGATCCTGAAAATGATACGGTGTCTAATAACATGCACATTTTTCAATGACTTGTCTGCATGTTTGATCATTTTATACCTTTACATCAGACACATATCCCCCACTTGTTTAAAGCCCCAAAGGAAATATGGCTGCAGCAGTATTTCTGACCTTAAAGGAAAAAAGCAGTTTTTTTTGTCTCAAGTATAAAATTGCTTATTTAGAATTTTATATCTAGAGTAATACTAATATGTGACAAAGTGAGATCTAAAACATCTCCGTTTACAACATATCACTCGCAGTTTTTATTCTACCTTCCTTTTAATGCCTTTTAATTTGTCTGATTTGCTATTTATTTTTCTAGAGTGGAGCCGTAGTAACAGAATTTATGTAATCCTAACAGATTTCAATCAGAGAGACATAGTTCAGATACATGGCAATTTAAAGAACCAACTAAGCACAAACGTAGAGTAAATGTTACATATTCTTATGCTCGAGTCCACAACACTCAGGACAAGAATTGGCATAGCCAATAGGTCTCGCTTTTGGGACCTTATAAGTATTTATTTATCTAGCACAATATCCTTGGTGCAACAACATCAACTGTTGCATGGCTAAACACTTATAAGGTCCCAAAGGCGAGACCTATTGGCTGTGCCAATGCTTGTTAATTCTGTTGTGAGCCTTTTGAGCCAGTGAATGTCTGCTTTTGTGTGTGAGAGCGGAAGACAGAGCATCGGGACATTATCTGAAAGTATTCTACAGAAAATGTGTGGAATGTTTTGTGTGCGCATGTCTACTTGGTCTTGTGCCTGTGTGTGAGCCAGCCGCGGCCCGTGGAGGGAGTTCCATGGGCCGGAAAGGAGGGGCGGGGGAGGGGCAGGATGGGGGGTACTAAAAACCGGAATATGGATAATTGGAGGTAAGTAAACAATTAAATAAATAAAACGAATTTCGTTGCGCGCGCTGCATCGCATTTTGATATGTAAGCAGAGTGGTGTTGTGATGTAGTGAGATAGAGAGAGGTAGTGAAAGAGACAGTGGTGTATACCATGTGCATCAATATCACTTCCACGTTCATTCATACTGTTATCTGTGTAGTCTTTGCCATCGATTTGCTATGACCTTATTTTAATAAAGCAAGCACCCTCAGTTTACCCTTCCAGTACATCTCTGTTGCTTGTTTTAAGGGGTTACCCACATATTTGGTCTCTGCATCCTGTGTTCTGGTTTTAGTATCATCTTGTATTTGTGCAGCCTATGCCATACTTTTAGCCACTTGAAGAATCTCTGCACTTGCCT
The DNA here is from genome assembly GCF_964204655.1 of Triturus cristatus. NCBI lineage: Eukaryota > Metazoa > Chordata > Amphibia > Caudata > Salamandridae > Triturus > Triturus cristatus. Next base: position 1,191,637,057 of record NC_140592.1, read on the forward strand.
TGATGCGTTTGCCCTTATATGTTTCCTGTGTCCTGGTTTTACTGTCCTATTGTTTTGTACAGTCCGTTTCTTGGTTTCACTACCACTGTCTCTGTGCAGTCGGTACCCTAGTTGTACTCCCTTGTTGCATGTGCACTGGCTCTGGTATCATTTTACTATTTATTTCGCCTGTGCATTGGTTTTCACTATCATCCCGTGTCTGTACAGACGGTGTCCTGATGTTACTCTGTATTGCATCTGCTCTGGTCCTGGTATGGTTTTACCCACCTGTGCAGGCTGTGTTTTGGTTTTCACTATCTTCTTATCTATGTACAGCCGGTGTCCCGATTTTACCCTTGTATTGCATCTGCACTGGCCCTGGGTTGTCTTTACCATCTTGTTTGTCTGTGCCACTGGCATGAGGTGCCGCATCCTGCACGTTCTTCTTTGCGTTATGACGTAATCCAGTCAGGTATTCTGCTAGAGCATGTGTGGCTTTACAGTGCAGTGTGTTCCCTTGTGGGATGTGATATGTCTAGGTCTCAATCAATTAATGTGTGTTTGGTGATCTAAAACATTTAATACGTCTTTGGTGGTTTCCTGTGTTATCCCGCATCACTTTGTCCTGCCTGCATTTCGCTTCGGAGCAGCACCGGGGCACTCACCCTCCCTCCTACCGCCGCCGCAGCAGCCATACTCCATCGGCCGCAGTGTGTAGGGGGGACTACAGCCCCCAAGCTCCTTAGCGGCGGAAGCCCGCCACCGTCAGCATCGCGCCCGGAGGCGCTTAAAATTGCGGACATCCCCGGCAGAGCGGGCGTCTTTGGTGGTTTCCTGTGTTATCCCGCATCACTTTGTCCTGCTTGCATTTCGCTTAGGAGCAGCACCGGGGCACTCACCTCTCCCTCCTACCGGCGCCGCAGCAGCCATACTCCATCGGCCGCAGTGTGTAGGGGGGACTACAGCCCCCAAGCTCCTTAGCGGCGGAAGCCCGCCACCGTCAGCATCGCGCCCGAAGGCGCTTAAAATTGCGGACATCCCCGGCAGAGCGGGCGTCTTTGGTGGTTTCCTGTGTTATCCCGCATCACTTTGTCCTGCCTGCATTCCGCTTCGGAGCAGCACCGGGGCACTCACCTCTCTCTCCTACCGCCGCCGCAGCAGCAGCCATACTCCATCGGCCGCAGTGTGTAGGGGGGACTACAGCCCCCAAGCTCCTTAGCGGCGGAAGCCCGCCACCGTCAGCATCGCGCCCGGAGGCGCTTAAAATTGCGGACATCCCTTGCGACGCAGGACGCGCGCGGGCGGCACCGGGCTAAGCCCGGGCAAAGGGCGGGCCCTCTGTGGCCCTCAGAGGCCTGAAGAGCCTGGCCTGGGCCGGAGACCCTGTCTTTGCATGACTTGTACTTCTGAGGCTGACAGTGAGTCCACGCTTCTATACCTATAGGGGTTATTCGTGTTGACTTTCTGGGACTAGTGTACGTGCCACTACCTCGTACCTATATTGTACCCACATTGTATTAGTCTCAGTGGCTAGTAACAATATTGGTCTGATGACTAAAGGTAAAAATGATAAGTTATTGCACGGGATGGGCTCAATGGATAATTACCTTATTAAGAAGGTGAACCAGATTAATAATGACAGGAGGGCCTCTCTGGGTAAGGTGAGCCCCATTATGCTATTTGAAGAGGCGCCCCTCCTGCCGGTGGATATACATGTAGCCAGTAATCCTACCACTACTGTAAAAAAAAGTTGTTGTGGCCTCAGCCCAGGTGCATGATGAGAGGCTTGTAGGTCTCCCAGGTAATTCTAGGGCAGAATTAAAGCATGACCCGTCACCCGTAAGACTGGCCAGAAAATATAAAAAAGTAAAACGGAGACACAGGGGGAAGCATGACCAAAAAAGACTAGCAACTTCTAATTATAAAAGTGGCCGCTTAACGCAGTTATCACTGGAAAAAAGCCCCGTCTTGGGGCAATCAGGGACTGTGTCATTATCTATGTTTAACTCACCAAACTCCTTACCAGTCCCTACTGTTTTACATAATTCTGGAGCTAAGGAGGTTACAGGGGAAGCCCCGGTTAATCTTTGTACTGTTGATTCCCCCTTAAGTATGCCTGACAATGCTAGTGAGTCCTTGTTGAGCTTCTGTGTTAGTAGCGATGACGAAGGGTCACCATATTAACCTAGATTTTCCCCCGCCTCTCCCTCAATCTCAAATAACGAGAAATCTACAGGGGTTGAATGTAAGAGAAGCGGGGGAGGTCTATCATTAAAATGGCTAACTGAGAACCTGCAGAGGATTACAACCCCTATTTTGAGGGATGCGATGTATCAACTGACCCCTCCCATGATGCCCTTAGAGGCTACCCATCGCTCTACTAGTGAGAGTGATATTTTGGATAAAATTGAGTACGTGGTAAAATCCTTAATGCAGCCCCTCCTGGAAAATATCATGACGACTAATAGGCACTTGGATTTAATTGAGAAAAAGTGCGCAGAAAATTCACTTGCACTTTCTGGTCTGGTGACAGGTTTAAATAATATTAGTTCCAGTAATTTTCCTGTTAAAGCAGCGATAGCTACAATTCCTGCTCCATCAAGTCCCCCCATTACCCTAACATCTAATCAGATTAGACAATTGCCATCCTGTCTTTCACCAATTAAAGTGACAAAATCGCCCTCGCTGAAGAATAAACTTGTCCAGAGGACGCATTCACAAAGTAAAACAGATGAAAACTTGGCAGATAATCTGATTTCAGACATAAAATCAGCACCACTACAAAATAAGGCCAATAAGACCAGCAAGGATAGTGAGCCTAGGAATATTACCAATAAAAACTGGCAATCCCACAACATAGTGGATTTACCGCCAGAAGCTGCCCCCTACGCAATCGTTTTGGCGAAGACTATCAAGGCCTTCGGAACAAAGTTATTCACTGGTTGTGTAAGAACAGACCTTTGCCTGCCTACACAAATGGGGAAATTTTACATGTTAGGCGTTGTGACTGGGTGGGGTTGCGTCCTAAAGACAAAAAGGGGGATGTGATTATCGTAAATTTCAAAGATCACAGAGCAGTTTGACATATTGGGGATTGGTATGATCTAAGTAGTAGTGATTCCATCTCTACACACTACCTCAATTATTTCTATCCATACTCACCAGCTCAACATCGTTTAAATCAGGAGGAAAGATGGCAGACTATTAATAGGCCTGCTTTTAACCATCACGGCTGCAGCCGGACCCCTTTTGCACAACCATGTAGCCCACCTAATCGCCATCCTAGGCAGTTTTACCCTTCTACCAGAGGCCTGATTTGTGGTAATAATTATCCGTGGGATAATAGAGGATCCGCCTTGCCTGTTTATAACCTATCAACCCACAATCGGTTTGATGTTTTCTCTTGCCTTGAATGTGTGGATTGACGCAAGAAAGCCATCTGTAACAATCAATCTGCCAGCTTAGGGGCACATACTGATAAAATTCAGGAGAAAATTAACGTACAGGGCCCACTGGATTGTACTGAGGATAATATGCATGTACAACCCGCCCAGAGTATGTCCTATGGTATTACGAGGACGGATAGCCACAAGGCTTTAAATATACCCGACCTGAATGATGGGGGATTTAACGGAGGACCCAGTTACAAGCAATCTGAGGAGGCAAGGGCCCAAGGTTTTTCAAGTAACCTTGGAACTAGCGTAATAAGGAAAACCTGCACATTCCTATTTTGGAATGTGGCAGGATTAAGGGAGAAAATTAATAATCCATCCTGGGGTACCGTTATAGATGGTCACGACATCCTGGATCTCCAAGAAACCTGGTCTTTAGATCCAGTTTATATTAATGGTTACAGAAGTTTCTTTACCCCGGCCGTGGGTGGAAACCATGGAAGAGCTCAGGGCGGTTTACTAACTTTTGTTTCAAATCAGCTTAAATGTGATAAAATCTGGTTTATTCCAAAATCAAGTTTTTATCAATTAATTACCCTAAGAAATAAGAAGGAATTTAATGTTGTCATTATTAACTTTTATAATAATATTTCAAGGAAAGAAATCCCTAGCGTCCTAACAATGCTGAGGGAGGATATACATCATGAAATAGACAAAACCGATAGAGAAGCTATGTTTCTTTGGGGGGGAGATTTTAATTGTAAACTATGTATTAAAGGCAACAGGGTTTGTGTGGTTTAACGATAGAGCAGGAGTTAAACCTAACTCATTTTGACCATTCTCTGATAGGGGAACTATTAAACGATATATTGTTTATGTATGATTTGGGATTTGTAAATGAAATCACCCAAAAACCTACCATCTTCGTGCCTACATTTATCGGTAGAGGTGCATTATCTACCATCGATTTTATTATTGCTTCAAACAGCTGCAGCCATAAATTTATCAAGTCCAGTATTATGGAGCTGTCAGTAAGTGACCATTTGCCCCAGATTATGGAGGCTGAAAATCCTTTTTTTGACTGGCATGAGACTGCGTCCTCCTTGTGCACAGTCCCTGATGTGGTCCTTGGCAGACAAAACGGGTACAACTTAAAATGGGGCAAGGTTGTCCCGGAAAGGTTCCTAGGTAAGTTACTGAATGCTTGCCCTAGCAGTTTTGACATCTGTTTAGATGAAAAGTCCAGTAGCGACCTGATAATTGAGCATTTTAACATAATAGCCTCCACAATTAAGAAAAACTTGTGGGTGGAGGTTAATAATAGGGTAAAGGGTAAGAGAAGTTGGTTCGATAACGCTTGTACCAGATCTTTAACCAACTTGAAAAGAGCCATCCATAGAATACCCCGTAATCCTATTGAAATAAGAGGCTGCAGGAAAACATATAATGAAGCTTTAAAAAATAGGAAAATGGTTATAAAAAAGGAGGCCCTGGAAGTGTTATGCGAAGCATCACAACTGAAGGATACGTCTGCATTCTGGAGGGCCGTTAATACCCCTTTCCTCTACGATAATACCAAAGCGCGAATAGAGATTGCTATCGCTGAGGAGGATTGGGTGGTTCATTTCTCAAATCTTTATAGTTCTCAAGATAAACCCCTTATCACCGATCCTGTCATCAGGGACTATACAGGTGCCGGGGTTAAAAAATTGGTAATTACCCTGGAGGAAGTTAACATGGGTCTGAAAGCAATGAAGGGTGACAAGGCTGCAGGGCCTGATGGGATCCCTGTTGACTTGTACAAAGGAAATATTGAGCTTTGGGGTCCCATGCTGGTGCAACTTTTTAACGCAGCACTGGCAAGAGGCTTAAACCCGTCTTGGTTCACCTCGGTCATTGTACCTATCTATAAGAAGGGAGATAGACAATGTTGTGCCTGTTATAGACCAATCTCCCTTCTGGACTCATCTGTTAAAATCCTTGGGAGAATTATCCTGGCAAGATTACAAAGCTGGGCAGAGGAGAATGAAATAATGAGTGACCTACAATATGGATTTCAAAAGGGCATTGGCACTGTCGAACAATGCCTAAACTTAATGATGATACAATCTAAGTACTTGAGGATAAAGGGTGAATGTTTGTATCTCACGTTCGTTTTAATGGCCCGTACCCCTGTGGCACTACAAAACGTGATACAATCTTTTGAGATCTTTATGTCTAGCTTAGATTTAAAAGTTAATTGTAGTAAAACCTTCTCAATGAATTGTGGTAATAGACCTGGTAAGCAGACTACAAGAATGTTTTTGAATAATGTTCCCTTGGAATTTACTCCCACTTTCCCCTATCTCGGTGTTCTGTTCCATGAAACTGGGGTGTGGACTTATGCGGTAAAGGCTAGAACTCTTTTGTTCCAAAAAACTATAATGGCCTTAAAGAATTTTATCAAAAAACTGGGTAAGAAACCTATCAAAGAAATCTTAATAATTTACAAAGCTACGTGCACATCCATTGCCATGTATGACTCGGGCCTCTGGGGGTATTCCAACATTGACCCAATCCAGAAAGCCGAGAATAGGTTCTTGAGGTACGTCCTGACAGTACCGCAAAGCGTTGCGACTTACATTTGCCACATTGAACTTGGTTTAACCTACATATCTGATTTAATCAGAATCCAACCTATCCTTCTGTGGCATAGGGTATGGACAACTAATGAGTGTACTATGAATCGGGCTATTCTTCAGGATGTTTTAAAATTGGAAAACGTGGGTCGATTAGATTGGCTAAATTATGTTAAATCCTTTTTTGGTAAAATCGGCTGCCAACAATATTTTGAAGACCCACTTTCAATGGTTGGTATATCCAGGAACCTATTGTCTAGGCTATGTATGGAATATCTTACAGTAAATAGAAGGCAAGAGGAATTGAAGAAAAAGACTGTATTCCTGCATTTTCCTTTGCTATCTAGCAACAATGTACAGCCATACTTAACCCTTCCGATGTCAAATTATGATCGATTTCTTCTGACCCGTTTTAGACTGAATATTGTTTTTAGACTTCTGTCCTTCCCAGTAATGAATTCATGGTTGCCTAATTTGTCTTTGTGCCCGTGCGATGATTCTTCGCCCCAATACGATATCCATATTTTATTTTTCTGTAAATTTTACACTATACCACGTAGGATATACATTATTCCACTCCTTAAAGAATTGAAAATTAATAAATGTCGCCCAGCTTTTCTAGAATTACAGAGAATGGACACTGTTCTAACTGTTACTGCAGTTTTAAGCTGTTTTAAAAATGTTTTTAAATTTAGGAAAACATTGGGTCTTGATGAAATTTAATTAGACCCCTTTCTTTCTTATTTTATGTGCGCAATTTGTTATTGTAATTTTATGCTGTAGCTTTCATGGTTTTTTGTCTTTTAAACCGAATAAAGTCTTTTTTGAATTTGAATTTGACTAGTACTATGCAAATGATCTGAGGAAGAAAAATATGGTGTGGAAAAAAATATCAAATTACTATTCAATTCCTTCACTAGTGGGTGTATAATTTGATTGTTCGATAAATCGAGTACAGTGCAAACGTGGGCAGGTTATTATCAATTTGTTTCCATGTTCTGTCAGCGGTTGCAGATATGCAATGTTCATTTCCTAACCCTGAACACATTTTTTTAAACTGGGCTAAATGCGTCTGTTCATTTGAATAGGAGAATGCTATGTCAGCCAAAGTGTTATATAACAGGAGATGCTACAGACACAAAGTTTACATAAATAGCAATTTTATTGCTAAAGTGCAAGAGCAATAAGTTCCTTTTCCTCATGCTTCTTTTCTACTTATATCATACATTTTATAAGCCTTATGTTTGAGTGTTCTCTCCATTTAAACATTGAATCAATGCATGACAACGAGTTCCCAGATAGGGTTAATTGGAGGAAATAACTGTACATTATTTTAATTAGATTTTCACCATGCATTAAGGCACTTTCACGCTGCATTCAGACACTTATCAACCTTCACTCATGCACCACTCACCCTGCAGAGACACCGTTGTCCCTGCACTCATGCACTGCTCGCCCACCTCTTATTAATCCCTTAGGCGATACCTAGAGCATTCACCAATGCTCGTTTGCTAGATAACTCGCCTTTTGCTAAGCCAGACGTACCAACTGTTAGTATTTACTAAGGATTATAAATCGTTCGCCTTTAATGATCTCTGTTGTCCTTGCGCCAAGCTGGCGACATATACACCCGATTCGCCGTTTGCTACTGCCTCTCATCTGCGGATCGTGACCTCCCCCCTCGGGCACGAGAGTGCACTCACCCGTCTACTGCTTTCCGGCTCTGGGTGGTATCTTGCTGAAGGGGGCGAAGGGAGACCTGCGAAATGAGCCGTAATGCCTGGGGGTCTTGGGCATCTGAGAGCCCGGTGAGGGAGACCTGCGGGAAACACCATACTGCCCAGGTGGAGAGTAATCCGGGGGTGGGGACAAGTTGCGATACGAGGGAGACAGGAGTCTATGAGGAGGAGAGAGGGGCCTGCGGGATCCTGGGGAGAAAGGTCGCTGGGGAGGAGACGAAGGTCTGCGACCCCCAGGAGAAAGGGGATCGAATGCTTTACATGTTTTATAAAAAGAAAGAAGACAAAACACGGGAAGCTTCAAAACTTTTTCGGCTTCGAGGGCGTGTTCCTGCTGTTCTAAAAAGGGCGTGGCTAAAAAATGGAAAGAACAGCACGGAACACGCCCCCGGATCTGAAAAAGACGGAGCCTATTTGGAGGGATGGCTCTCTCCTCCAATGGCTGGCCTCCGTTTAGGAAGCCAGCCAATGGAGGAGAAGCAAAAAGAGAGGCGGGCTAAATAGCCACTCTAAGAAACATTAAATCTCCGACTTCCGGTTCTGCCTTCGGCAGACCGGACGGTCCTCGACCTAAAAAAACGCAGAAACTAAAGCATAACACATTTTTTGGCCTTCATTTTATTTTTTGTAAGGAGTTAACCACTTTATGTTCATACATTTATCAAGTGTTTTGGTTTGTGCTGAAACTGCTATAGCTAACATGTCCCTTTAAATGCAATGGGCGGCTACACAGTTGAAAGGGTCATAGTAGGAGACAGGTTATTAATTGTCTACATATGCCATGCCCACATGTGCAGAGGTAATTTTCACATTGAGGCAATTTGAGACTATTGATAAGTGTAATTCAAGGGCAGAATGATTATTTGACAGATGGCAGTAGTGTCTTTATATAATCATGCCCCGCCCTCCGCTCCGCCCCCCCCCCACCCCACCCCCTAGCTCAATTTGATGAGCACCTGCACTTCTTTTTTCTCATTTAAAGCACTGAGGTGTAGCGTCTTCATCAGTGCTCCATGACACGTACTTTCTTAGTGCAAAGGATGGCGGCTGGTACGTCCTCAGAAACAGAGAGGAGTTTTTTGTGTGCTACAGACTCACTGTCCCCGCCCCCCAAAAAAGACACGCCCGTAAAGCTTCAATATAAGGCAGTAAGGTGGGGAATGCCTAGACATTTCTCTTTCACTTAGGATGTCGGCCACATTGGAAACAAAGAGGTGCGAACGTGCCCCTTTGTTTACTACAGTCAATCAAAGCACATTTACCAGTAATTCAACTATAAACTGTCAAATTAAATAGCAACCGGCATCATGTTTAGCCGCAAAACATCAGCATTTATAATCTTGCTCTCTCCGTTCACTTTACTCGGCCACAAGTTTTTTTTCCCACTTGATTTATTTTTTGGGTGGTTAGGTTCGAAAAAAATAATTCTATCAAAATAAGGGAACGTCATGCTCCCCAACGTATAAAACAAGCATTTGCAATACAATAGGTATCGCATTTATGCGAGTTTGAGCTATTGGCATTGTAAATGAAAATGCCTTTTATTTTTGTTTCGGTTTTTAAAACACAAATAAAACGCAATGTCATTTACAATACCAATAGCGTAAACTCGCGTAAATGCGAGACCTATTGCATTGCAAATGCTTGTTGTTGCGAGCCCCGCACAATGATCTGCGTTTCACTCACGCAGGGGCAGGGCTCACTTCACACCTCAGGCCAGTTCAAGCATCTGCCTAACCACTGGTATCATGCAGATGCAGCGATTAGGCTGATCACGGCCACAAACCCAGCCCAGCCCAGTCTGCAGCAGCTGAAAGGGATGTGGTGTCATATTGCCCTTTCAGTCCATGGCAGCCGGGCCCAGGTGAGGGGGGACCCGCCTTGGACCTCACACAATGGCACAATTTCAAAAGGTTGATGGACTCGTGGGGGGCCCCATCATAGTTAGACGGCCGTGGGGCCCTGGGCAGCTCCCCACGCCCAGCGCCAGCCCTGATTTGCCCTCGCGTTCTTCCCTTTTGAAAGTGCACTGTATGTCTTTCGAGGGTGAACACGGCTAATGCTTACTATTGGACTAGCCCTCTCTATGCAAGGGCCGGGCCGGGCGCGGAGCCCCGCACGGGAGATGCGGGCAGCTCAGGATGGAAGACCATGCATGCATCCACCTCTTCCCAGCACTGCTCATCTTTTCACTGAGCTCCTGTTTTTAGGCTGCTCTCACTTTCACTCGGATGCAGTCTGGAATGAGAAGTTTGCAAGACACAAAGGAAATCCATTAGCGAGCCTTTTAAAAGCACGCGCACTCGGTGACGCCATTTGACAGCTGCATACGGAAGGTGGACGAGGTGCTCGGCAGTCAGGTTTCCTCTCCGAGGGCTCGGGCACCTTCCCGCCTAAATCATCTTCTCACTCGACACACCAGCTCGAGTTATGAGGCAGTCAGCCGTTCCTCGCATAGGAGGATGCGCCTTCGTTAATTAGCGGTATGCAAAGGCCGGTTCGGGGAAGGCCCTGGGCCTGGTAATAAAACCTAACCCGCAGCGCGCGGACAGCTCAACCATGAGCTCTGTGTAATGTCCGGCGCGAGGCGAGGCGTTCTAGCCTTCCGCGCTGACGCGTGACGTCAGACGCGCGCGTAGATAAAATAAAGAGGCGTGGCCTCAGTCGGACCCGCGTGTGAAACGCAAATCACCGGCTCCTGTGGTTATTTAGCGCGAGCGCGATGATATGCTAATTAGCATAAAGTAAAATGCTACACTGGCGACGAGGGAGTGTTGGACCCTGCTGAAGGTGCCCATGTCCCTACAGGGCTGAATGTCTGTCCCATGCTGGTGGCCAGAGGTCGGTGATCTCCCCCGAGAGGCCTGCAGAGGTGGCTGGTGCTGCACGAGGGACGAGAGGTGAGAGTCCCATCCACGTGCCCCCTGGGAGCTTTGCCCAACGACCACCTGGTGGCTGAGAGCGCCCTCGGTGCTTCCCAGCACATGCCTGTCCAGTGCCCCGGAGCAGGCCCACGCGCTGTTAGAGCGTCCAGGCTCCGGGAACCCTGCAGCTGGATCCATGATTGACATGTCCCCGAATGGTGGAGGGACAAGGGTGAGCCACACCAGAAGCGCGTAGGGCGTCGGCCCCATCTGCGTCCGCCCAGGGGAAGTGAAGCAGACAGTCTCCGCAGCACGCTGAGCACGTGCCAAGATGGCGTCGATTCCCGCCCTGGAGCCGTTTGTCATTGATGGTGCCCCGTCGTCCCTTGCCCCACGCTGGAGGGATTGGACAGACCGCCTACAAATTTATTTTGAGGGGGCAGGCATATCGAGGGAAAGACGCAGAGCATTGCTACTCGACCTGGGAGGCAAAGACATCCACCGCATCTACAAGACCATCGTGGAGGCGATGCCGAAGAGTTACCTCATGCTGCTGAACGCTCTAAATGCCCATTTCGAACCCATGGCGAACAGAGACTATGAAAGGTTTATCTTTCGTCAAGCCAAGCAGGAGGCGGAAGAGTCGCTGGATGCGTTCCATGGCAGACTGAAGGAGCTAGCCAGCACGTGTGGGTTCCGAGATGAGCAGGAGGAGATCCGAGGACAGATCATACAAGGGTGATATTCATCCAAGCTCCAGGTCACCATCCTCTAGGAAGACGGCAAGCCCCTGGTGGACATCCTCACACTAGGACGGTCAAAGGAGCTGTCGCAAGCGAGGGCCTCGCACATGGAAGCAGCCCTGCATCGCCCCGTTAAGACGGAACAAGTCCTGGTGGCGGAAAAGGTGAACGTGGTACGGCCTAAGGTGAGACCTGCCGGAGGGAAAAGACAACCGGACACAAAAAAGAAAGAATGCGGGTATTGCGGAGGCCAGCCCCACCGCATGCAAGACTGTCCGGCAAGAGGGAAAAAATGCAGCGCATGCGGATGGATGAACCACTTCGCAGCGGTGTGCAGGTCCACCAGAGTCAAGAAAGAAGCTGCACATGCGGTGCGAGAGGAGGCAGATAGCGAAGACATGGACGATGACACCGAAGAGTACCCAGTCCACTACGTGTTTGCGATTAACCAGCCACAAAGGAAGAAGCGCAGACTTCCAAAATGTCACATCTTAATCCACCAACAGGAAATAAAAGCGACCATTGATACAGGGGCGTCCATTGAGCCGATGGCCGCCAATGTCTATCACCAGCTACGCACCAAACCCCCACTGCGAGAAGCAAAGGTCCGAGTATTTGCATACGGCCAGAAGACGCCCATCCCTCTCGTTGGGTGTTTTAAGACGGAACTGCAACACGGGGAGAGGAAAATAGGCACCACCGTCTGTGTCACAGAAGAAGGCAGCGGGATGCTGTTGAGCGGGCAATCGGCCGAAGAGCTGAGACTGATATCGTTTGCCATGGCAGTCCTAGAGGAGGAGCTGGATACCATCATGGAGGAGTTCGGAGAAGTGTTCAAAGGGATCGGGTGCCTGAAAGGGAAGGAAGTGTCGTTACATATTGATCCATCCGTCCAACCGGTGGCGCTGAGGCACAGGCGAATTGCGTTCTATCTGAGGCAAAAGGTCGAAGAGGAGCTGGAGGCTCTGGAAAAACAAGGCATCATAGAGAAGGTCAGCGGACCAACCTCATGGGTGTCCCCGATCGTCATCGCCAGGAAGCCAAAACAGCCCGGACAGGTCCGCATCTGCGTGGATATGCGCCTCCCCAACGCCGCCGTAAAAAGGGAACGACACCTGACGCCCACCATTGATGACATCCTAGGGGAGCTGAATGGGGCCAGGTGGTTCTCAAAAATGGACCTCCGATCAGGCTACCACCAGCTGCCACTCCATCCAGACTCGAGGTACATAACCACTTTCTCCACACATGTGGGCCTCAGACGATATAGGCGTCTAAACTTCGGCATCTCGAGTGCCGCCGAGGTATTCCAAAATACCATCAGAGAAGTCCTCAGCGGGCTCCCTGGAGTGCTGAACGTAAGCGACGATCTGCTGATCTATGCGTCAACCATAGAGGAACACCACCAGAGGTTGAGGGGAGTTCTCAAGAGAATCCAGGAGTCAGGCCTGACCCTGCACCGGGAGAAATGCCAATTTTTGCAGAACAAGATTAGCTTCTTCGGGTACACGTTCTCGGATCAAGGAGTGGCTCCAGACCCGGACAAGGTGAAGGACGTTCAAGAAGCCCCAGCCCCAACCAACATCTCAGAAGCAAGAAGTTTCCTGGGCATGGTAAATTTCTGCGGACGCTTCATCCCCGACCTCTCCAACCTCACCAAACCTCTCAGGGAATTGACAAAATCTACGACCACATGGCAATGGGGCCCTGACCAGGAGCAAGCTTTTCAGGCAACGAAAGCAGCCCTTTTGGCGGACACCACCTTATCGTACTTCGACCCTGCGAAGCTCACCAACGTGGCGGTGGACGCAAGCCCCTATGGTCTGGGAGCGGTGTTGGCTCAGCTTCAGAGCAATGGAGAGTGGGCCCCCATCGCCTACGCTAGCCGTTCTTTGACCGAGACAGAACAACGATACTCGCAGATTGAGCGACAGGCCATTGCCACCCACTGGGCCTGTAGACATTTTCACGTATACGTGTATGGCCACCACTTCACGGTGGCGACTGATTATAAGCCCCTCATACCTCTCTTCCAAGGGTCAGCATCGAAACCACCACCCAGAATCGAGAAATGGATACTCCAACTACAGGGGTACGATTACCGGGTGGAGTACAAACCGGGAGCCACGAACCCGGCGGATTATCTGTCGAGGCACCCGCGGAAAGCCACCAAGGAAGAAAGGGAAGAGGCGGAGGACACAGTGGAATATGTCCGGCTTGTGACGGAGCGGTCACGACCCCTGCCGATGAATCTAGCTGCAATCATCGAAGCGTCTAGAGGAGACGAATGTCTGCGAGCAGCGGCAGATGCCGTCAAGTCAGGGGATTGGAAGGCCATCCAAGAATCGCTAAATCGGAGGACACCCCAAGCCAAACTGACGCTGGAATCCATCCTGAGGATAAAGGGAGAACTGTCCATTGACGGCCAAGGATGTCTTCTACGAGGCCCCAGACTGGTCATGCCGGCCAGCCTCGCCCAGCAGGCGGTAGACCTAGCCCACAGGGGGCACTAAGGAATGGTGAAAACCAAGAGCAGGCTCAGAGCCAAGGTATGGTTCCCTGGCATGGACGCTATGGTAGAGCAGACCGTGAGAACCTGCAATTGGTGCCAAGCGGCAGGACAGCCGGACCGCCCTCACCCAGTGGTGGCCGAAGCAAACCCCCTGAGGTCGTGGGAGTGTGTGAGTGCCGACTTCGGACACCTCCCAGATGGACGTTATGCACTAGTCATCATCGATGATTTTACCAAATATCCAGAGGTCGAAATAGTGGGGAGCCAGACAGCCACAGAGGTGATTGCGAAATTCGAGAAAACCATCGCCACTCATGGCATATTTGCAGTGGTCAAGACCGACAACGGACCCCCCTTCCAAGGGCAAGAGTTTGCAGAGTACCTCAGGAGTTGGGGGATCTATCATCGCAAGGTGACACCACGCTGGCCCCAAGCCAACGGAGAGGTGGAGAGATTTATGCGAACCCTCAATAAGACAATACGCATAGCCATGGCGGACGGGTCTCCGTTGGAAAGGGCGATTTATAGTTTCCTGAGGGAATACCGGATGACCCCCCAAGTCACAACAGAGGCAGCGCCGGGAACGGCCACCATGGGAAGAATAGTGAGTGACACGCTCCCCCACCACCCGACCTGGGTTCCGGTACAGGCCAGTAATGAGAAGACTCTGGCCAATCGGACTCGCTCGAATGATCAAGCCAGCAGACGGAGAGGAGCCAAGGAGTCAACGATCCAAATGCAAGATCAAGTGTATGTCAAGGACCAATACCCTGGAAGCAAATTCAGACTCCCCTTCGAACCACGACCATGGACCGCCACCCGCCGGACAGGCACGATGGTGACCGCCCAGAGAGGAGCTGAAACTGTTACCCGGGATGTGTCCTTCTTCAAGAAAGTCCTTCCTGAGACACCTTCACATCCTGGGCTCGAGCCGGAGGGACGAAGCCCAAGCCAACTGAGCGGAGACCAGGAGGGGTAGGAACGTCCGGATGAAGATGGTGATCCCCGAGATCGTGACTCCCAGTCGCTCCCAGCCACTCCTGGGGGTAACCTGCCCAGCTGCTCCCCGTCCCGGGAGGAGCACGGCACCCCAAAGTGCAGGACCCCAGAGGTGGCCCTATCCTGAGGCGGCCAATCCCGCTATGGCCTGCGGAGAAATCCTGCACCATCGTCCCAGCTGGCTGACTATCTGGTGTAACCCGCAAGGACTGGCAGACTGGTAACAGATCCATCGTTCATTTGTTTTGTGTCAATTATTTGTTGTTTTGATAAAGGTTGGAAGGAGTGTAATGTCCGGCGCGCGGTGAGGCGTTCTAGCCTACCGCGCTGCCAGGGTGCGCTAGCGCTGACGCGTGACGTCAGCCGCGCGCGTAGATAAAATAAAGAGGCGTGGCCTCGGCGAGTCAGTCGGAGCCGCGTGTGAAACGCAAATCACCGGCTCCTGTGGTTATTTAGCGCGAGCGCGCTGATATGCTAATTAGCATAAAGTAAAACGCTACACTCTGCGGGGCTGGCCGAACGCAGGATACCTCAGCCAGGCTAGATTGAGCAACACCAGATTAACGGTTTCGGTGTCAGAGGGCGTTGAGTGGGATGGGTGGAAAGAACCTTGATTGGCAGCCCTGCCTGCTGCACAAGTAATACTGCGCACAGGGGCTCATCTGTAAGCGTGGCCTGCCGCACGGCAGAGTTTTGTAGACTGTATGCCAAACTGCTCTGGGTGCGTTGCCACGCAGAGAGCCCGTGTACAAAAATACAGTCATGCATGAACCTGAAATAAGACACCAATGAGAGGATTAGGAAATGCCTCAGGAGAGGGGAGGGGGGCGTCGGGTCAGGCTAACAAGTTATAGGAACGGAGGGTGAAATGCAGACCTTATTGGTGTTTTATGGACTGCACATGCTATGGGAAAGTACCTGCTCTACAGAACGAACATCTACTAAATGCAAGTTGAAATCTGCTGAACGGTTGTAGGAAATATTTTAAATGGGAGTTCATAAGTGCAGGCACTCTCTATTCAGAGAATCTACTTGCTACTGAGAAGTGTCGGGACTCTCCCATTAAATGTATTACAGCAGAGGTGAAAACTGCAGGTACGCTCCCTTTCAAATTAAAGAAGTGCAGGTACACGGTACCGGGCAGCACCTGCCCATTTAAAGTACTAGATGTAGGAAAATAAATGGATTCCTTGCTCCCGACATGTGAGAGTAAAGGATTCTTTCATGGCTATCACAGTTCAGACATGGCCATATGCAAATCAGTCTGACCCTGTGCCTCATGGGAACAGTCCAGCCCGAACTGCCAAGCCATGCCTTCCCTGGACCGGAAACAAGCTTCCTAGGACCGGTTTCTGGCATTTCAGCCGTCTTCAGCCAGGCTTGCTTGAGTCCAGTGGCAAAGTGAGCAAGGGACTCGCGTCTGAGCATACCCTGCCAACCTATGGCGAACAAAGCGGTACAAAAGAGGGTGGTGATGGACGGAGCATCAGAACCAATCAAACACTCACACCCAGTCAACAGATCTGGGTTTGATCCATCACCGTTCTTTAGCCCACTCTGCCACCCCAGTTCAGACATGGCCATATGCAAATCAGTCTGACCCTGTGCCTCATGGGAACAGTCCAGCCCGAACTGCCAAGCCATGCCTTCCCTGGACCGGAAACAAGTTTCCTAGGACCGGTTTCTGGCATTTCAGCCGTCTTCAGCCAGGCTTGCTTGAATCCAGTGGCAAAGTGAGCAAGGGACTCACGTCTGAGCATACCCTGCCAACCTATGGCGAACAAAGCGGTACAAAAGGGGGTGGTGATGGACGGAGCATCAGAACCAATCAAACACTCACACCCAGTCAACACATCTGGGTTTGATCCATCACCGTTCTTTAGCCCACTCTGCCCCCCCAGTTCAGACATGGCCATATGCAAATCAGTCTGACCCTGTGCCTCATGGGAACAGTCCACCCCGAACTGCCAAGCCATGCCTTCCCTGGACCGGAAACAAGCTTCCTAGGACAGGTTTCTGGCATTTCAGCCGTCTTCAGCCAGGCTTGCTTGAATCCGGTGGCAAAGTGAGCAAGGGACTCACGTCTGAGCATACCCTGCCAACCTATGGCGAACAAAGCGGTACAAAAGGGGGTGGTGATGGACGGAGCATCAGAACCAATCAAACACTCACACCCAGTCAACAGATCTGGGTTTGATCCATCACCGTTCTTTAGCCCACTCTGCCACCCCAGTTCAGACATGGCCATATGCAAATCAGTCTGACCCTGTGCCTCATGGGAACAGTCCAGCCCAAACTGCCAAGCCATGCCTTCCCTGGACCGGAAACAAGCTTCCTAGGACCGGTTTCTGGCATTTCAGCCGTCTTCAGCCAGGCTTGCTTGAATCCAGTGGCAAAGTGAGCAAGGGACTCACGTCTGAGCATACCCTGCCAACCTATGGCGAACAAAGCGGTACAAAAGGGGGTGGTGATGGACGGACCTTCAGAACCAATCAAACACTCACACCCAGTCAACAGATCTGGGTTTGATCCATCACCGTTCTTTAGCCCACTCTGCCACCCCAGTTCAGACATGGCCATATGCAAATCAGTCTGACCCTGTGCCTCATGGGAACAGTCCAGCCCGAACTGCCAAGCCATGCCTTCCCTGGACCGGAAACAAGCTTCCTAGGACCGGTTTCTGGCATTTCAGCCGTCTTCAGCCAGGCTTGCTTGAATCCAGTGGCAAAGTGAGCAAGGGACTCACGTCTGAGCATACCCTGCCAACCTATGGCGAACAAAGCGGTACAAAAGGGGGTGGTGATGGACGGAGCATCAGAACCAATCAAACACTCACACCCAGTCAACAGATCTGGGTTTGATCCATCACCGTTCTTTAGCCCACTCTGCCCCCCCAGTTCAGACATGGCCATATGCAAATCAGTCTGACCCTGTGCCTCATGGGAACAGTCCAGCCCGAACTGCCAAGCCATGCCTTCCCTGGACCGGAAACAAGCTTCCTAGGACCGGTTTCTGGCATTTCAGCCGTCTTCAGCCAGGCTTGATTGAGTCCAGTGGCAAAGTGAGCAAGGGACTCACGTCTGAGCATACCCTGCCAACCTATGGCGAACAAAGCGGTACAAAAGGGGGTGGTGATGGACGGAGCATCAGAACCAATCAAACACTCACACACAGTCAACAGATCTGGGTTTGACCCATCACCGTTCTTTAGCCCACTCTGCCACCCCAGTTCAGACATGGCCATATGCAAATCAGTCTGACCCTGTGCCTCATGGGAACAGTCCAGCCCGAACTGCCAAGCCATGCCTTCCCTGGACCGGAAACAAGTTTCCTAGGACCGGTTTCTGGCATTTCAGCCGTCTTCAGCCAGGCTTGCTTGAATCCAGTGGCAAAGTGAGCAAGGGACTCACGTCTGAGCATACCCTGCCAACCTATGGCGAACAAAGCGGTACAAAAGGGGGTGGTGATGGACGGAGCATCAGAACCAATCAAACACTCACACCCAGTCAACAGATCTGGGTTTGATCCATCACCGTTCTTTAGCCCACTCTGCCACCCCAGTTCAGACATGGCCATATGCAAATCAGTCTGACCCTGTGCCTCATGGGAACAGTCCAGCCCGAACTGCCAAGCCATGCCTTCCCTGGACCGGAAACAAGCTTCCTAGGACAGGTTTCTGGCATTTCAGCCGTCTTCAGCCAGGCTTGCTTGAATCCGGTGGCAAAGTGAGCAAGGGACTCACGTCTGAGCATACCCTGCCAACCTATGGCGAACAAAGCGGTACAAAAGGGGGTGGTGATGGACGGAGCATCAGAACCAATCAAACACTCACACCCAGTCAACAGATCTGGGTTTGATCCATCACCGTTCTTTAGCCCACTCTGCCACCCCAGTTCAGACATGGCCATATGCAAATCAGTCTGACCCTGTGCCTCATGGGAACAGTCCAGCCCGAACTGCCAAGCCATGCCTTCCCTGGACCGGAAACAAGCTTCCTAGGACCGGTTTCTGGCATTTCAGCCATCTTCAGCCAGGCTTGCTTGAATCCAGTGGCAAAGTGAAGAAGGGACTCACGTCTGAGCATACCCTGCCAACCTATGGCGAACAAAGCGGTACAAAAGGGGGTGGTGATGGACGGAGCATCAGAACCAATCAAACACTCACACCCAGTCAACAGATCTGGGTATGATCCATCACCGTTCTTTAGCCCACTCTGCCACCCCAGTCCAGACATGGCCATATGCAAATCAGTCTGACCCTGTGCCTCATGGGAACAGTCCAGCCCGAACTGCCAAGCCATGCCTTTCCTGGACCGGAAACAAGCTTCCTCGGATTGGTTTCTGGCATTTCAGCCGTCTTCAGCCAGGCTTGCTTGAATCCAGTGGCAAAGTGAGCAAGGGACTCACGTCTGAGCATACCCTGCCAACCTATGGCGAACAAAGCGGTAGAAAAGGGGGTGGTGATGGACGGAGCATCAGAACCAATCAAACACTCACACCCAGTCAACAGATCTGGGTTTGATCCATCACCGTTCTTTAGCCCACCCTGCCACCCCAGTTCAGACATGGCCATGTGCAAATCAGTCTGACCCTGTGCCTCTTGGGAACAGTCCAGCCTGAACTGCCAAGCCATGCCTTCCCTGGACCGGAAACAAGCTTCCTAGGAACGGTTTCTGGCATTTCAGCCGTCTTCAGCCAGGCTTGCTTGAATCCAGTGGCAAAGTGAGCAAGGGACTCACGTCTGAGCATACCCTGCCAACCTATGGCAAACAAAGTGGTACAAAAGGGGGTGGTGATGGACGGAGCATCAGAACCAATCAAACACTCACACCCAGTCAACAGATCTGGGTTTGATCCATCACCGTTCTTTAGCCCACTCTGCCACCCCAGTTCAGACATGGCCATATGCAAATCAGTCTGACCCTGTGCCTCATGGGAACAGTCCAGCCCGAACTGCCAAGCCATGCCTTCCCTGGACCGGAAACAAGCTTCCTAGGACCGGTTTCTGGCATTTCAGCCGTCTTCAGCCAGGCTTGCTTGAATCCAGTGGCAAAGTGAGCAAGGGACTCACGTCTGAGCATACCCTGCCAACCTATGGCGAACAAAGCGGTACAAAAGGGGGTGGTGATGGACGGAGCATCAGAACCAATCAAACACTCACACCCAGTCAACAGATCTGGGTTTGATCCATCACCGTTCTTTAGCCCACTCTGCCACCCCAGTTCAGACATGGCCATATGCAAATCAGTCTGACCCTGTGCCTCATGGGAACAGTCCAGCCCGAACTGCCAAGCCATGCCTTCTCTGGACCGGAAACAAGCTTCCTAGGACCGGTTTCTGGCATTTCAGCCGTCTTCAGCCAGGCTTGCTTGAATCCAGTGGCAAAGTGAGCAAGGGACTCACGTCTGAGCATACCCTGCCAACCTATGGCGAACAAAGTGGTACAAAAGGGGGTGGTGATGGACGGAGCATCAGAACCAATCAAACACTCACACCCAGTCAACAGATCTGGGTTTGATCCATCACCGTTCTTTAGCCCACTCTGCCACCCCAGTTCAGACATGGCCATATGCAAATCAGTCTGACCCTGTGCCTCATGGGAACAGTCCAGCCCGAACTGCCAAGCCATGCCTTCCCTGGACTGGAAACAAGTTTCCTAGGACCGGTTTCTGGCATTTCAGCCGTCTTCAGCCAGGCTTGCTTGAATCCAGTGGCAAAGTGAGCAAGGGACTCACGTCTGAGCATACCCTGCCAACCTATGGCGAACAAAGCGGTACAAAAGGGGGTGGTGATGGACGGAACATCAGAACCAATCAAACACTCACACCCAGTCAACAGATCAGGGTTTGATCCATCACTGTTCTTTAGCCCACTCTGCCACCCCAGTTCAGACATGGCCATATGCAAATCAGTCTGACCCTGTGCCTCATGGGAACAGTCCTGCCCGAACTGCCAAGCCATGCCTTCCCTGGACCGGAAACAAGCTTCCTAGGACAGGTTTCTGGCATTTCAGCCGTCTTCAGCCAGGCTTGCTTGAATCCGGTGGCAAAGTGAGCAAGGGACTCACGTCTGAGCATACCCTGCCAACCTATGGCGAACAAAGCGGTAGAAAAGGGGGTGGTGATGGACGGAGCATCAGAACCAATCAAACACTCACACCCAGTCAACAGATCTGGGTTTGATCCATCACCGTTCTTTAGCCCACCCTGCCACCCCAGTTCAGACATGGCCATATGCAAATCAGTCTGACCCTGTGCCTCTTGGGAACAGTCCAGCCTGAACTGCCAAGCCATGCCTTCCCTGGACCGGAAACAAGCTTCCTAGGACCGGTTTCTGGCATTTCAGCCGTCTTCAGCCAGGCTTGCTTGAATCCAGTGGCAAAGTGAGCAAGGGACTCACGTCTGAGCATACCCTGCCAACCTATGGCGAACAAAGTGGTACAAAAGGGGGTGGTGATGGACGGAGCATCAGAACCAATCAAACACTCACACCCAGTCAACAGATCTGGGTTTGATCCATCACTGTTCTTTAGCCCACTCTGCCACCCTAGTTCAGACATAGCCATATGCAAATCAGTCTGACCCTGTGCCTCATGGGAACTGTCCAGCCCGAACTGCTTGTTTCCAGTCCAGGGAGGATCTGGCTTGGCAGTTCGGGCTGGACTGTTCCCATGAGGCACAGGGTCAAGACTGATTTGCATATGGCTGGGTTCAAACTGGAATGGCATGGTGAGCAAAAAAACGATGGATTTAGGCCCAGATCTCTGTACTGGGGTGAATGTATGACATTGTTCTGTATTCTGTCCATCAATTGTTGTTTTTGCATTTGTCACCCCGAGTGGGAAGGGTATGCCCAGACGTGGGTCCCGTGCTCTCCATGCCACTGGAATCAAGCTATCCTGGCTGAAGAGGGGTGAAACCGCGAAACCGGTCCTAGGATGCTTGTTTCCAGTCCAGGGAGGACCTGGCCTGGCAGTTCGGGCTGGACTGTTCCCATGAGGCACAGGGTCTAGGCTGATTTGCATATGGCTGGTCCAAACTGGAATGGCATGGTGAGCAAAAAAACGATGGATTTAGGCCCAGATCTCTGTACTGGGGTGAATGTATGACATTGTTCTGCATTCTGTCCATCAACTGTTGTTTTTGCATTTATCACAGGGTCAATCAAACAAGAATATTTCTGTTAGTTCTTCAGTAAGTTGCACTGCACTTAATTTGCACATTTCCTTGATTTTTGTCCGGAAAATGGGTTCTATGCTTGTAGCTAATTATAAAGCATGGAAAAAGGTTTACAGTAGCACACAGTATGGGTACATGAAAACGCAATAACCCGTGAAAACTAATTTCCATGAAATGGTGACACCAGCGTAACTCCCAATAAAGGTCCATGTGAAACACGGACACCTTTTGCGTAGCCAGTGTGTCATGTGCCCAAGTGCAAGGAAAGAAACGGACCCCACTGTGAAATACAGCAATAATCACGGGTCAGAGCGCCTTCCCAGGCTTCTGGGCCCCAGTGCCACAGCACCTGCTGCACCATTTGAAGCCATGCCTCTTCTGGACACCAACTTGATAATTTCCATAGGACCTGAAACACTCCACTACATGAAGCGCATGTCAAAGCGCTGTTCGGTGAACACCAACATAGACACAGTGACAGGCAACTGCTTTGGGAGCCTTGTATACCACATTCGCAATGGGGCCTAAACAAATGGACGCCCCTGGTTTAGCGTGCAACGGCTAAGGTCCACTCAACACTCCTTATATCTCCTAAACTTCCAGGGGCGTAACACAGGCCCCCACGGTGCAGGGGGCCCCCTACCCTCCAGGGGCCCCCTCACTCTCAGCGGAGGGCGGCGGCACCTGCAAGCAAACCTGTTATAAAATGGTGCGCCTGCGCGCACGGCCTCCCCAAGTCCCCATAAATTAAACTGTGCGCGCACGCCACGGTGACGGCCTCTAAGCCTCCGAGTCTTCCCTCTCTTTCTGTCTCGCTCCTCAGTTAGTGAAAACCAAGACTTCAGGAAACAGGTAATACCTTCTCTTTCCTCCTTTCGTTTATTTGCTCCCCTGTGAAATGGATCCAAAAAAGAAAACATTTTTGCTGGAAACGTTGTCTTTTTCTGACACCAGTGCAGCCTCGGGGTGGAGAGAAATAAAACATTCCACATGTAAAGAATAAATAACTAATTAAAGAAAGACAGAGTGGTTGCAAGGTGGCCAGATTGATTTATTTACACCTAAACACATTAGCGCCACTTTACAGTGTTTGCCAGTGAAGGGATACTTTTGTTTTCTCCACTCTTTGAGCAACATTGTTTTCCCTGTGTGGGACAGTGCACCTTGCCTGGAGGTACTGAAACACCTGCTGGATGGGTGAATTGGAAAACAAAATGTGTACAGCGACTGTGTGTTTACGAATGTGGTCTTTTTAAACCATACTGCCTATGTTTTGAAAGAATATAAGCAATGGGCACTGAAACAGGTCCTTTCCGGACCTTGTATTCATGGCCTTACCTTTTCATGCGAAAGCACTCACTGCTTACATTTCACATGCTTTACTTAATCTTGCATTCCCTATGAGTGTTTGCTTTTTCTAGGATGATAATTTTTGTTAGGCAGCATATTGCTCTTGTCAAGTGTGTAATTAGAATTGAGTCACATCCAGGTGTTTATAGCGGGTCAGTGCAGTGCAAGTTTCTCTCAGTGGGGCAGTATGGTGTTCAGTGGGGGAGAGGATGTGGCGCTATGGTCAGAGCTGCTGAAGTGGAACTGGTGAACCAGGTTCAGCCTTAATGACCAGGCTCCCAGACCACTCTCCTGAGGGAGCACATTCCCGTACTGGACCTTAGAAGGCGCCGCAAAATCCTAAAAGCCCTGGTGTCTTAACACCAGCAGGTGGACCCAAGCTGTGGCAAGTGTTGATTAACCTTGAAGGTCTGTCCACCACTATCCATGAAGTTCACCTTCAGTCTTGGGGACAGACCTATGAAGCAGCACACCACAGAGTGGCAGTGACTCTGTCACTGAGGTCACAGGACCCTTGAGCAGGGTGGCTCCAGGGCAGGTGGGAGCGTCGTGTTTGTAAGTATAATATGGTTTTAAAAGCACTTGCTGCCTCCTTCCTGGCCTCCAACATTTTTGGGCAACAATAAAAATGTCTTGATAATTCCAGTGATTAATGTTCTTAGTAGAGAGAGGTAGTGTTTTGTCTAGTGGAAGGTTTGACTCATGAAAAGGAATGGCAGAGGTGTAATGTGCATGCTGCTAAGAACGTGCCATGTAGATCACAAAGTGCACATAATGTAAATAGGTCCGTGGGTTTCTGCTTTTCTCAGAGAGACCCTATTGTTACTTGCAGTTAATAAGTTGAAATCCTAACATAGAACCGTGAGCTATTAACTGTCGTGTAAGCGCTGCATGCAAACTCCAAGGTATAAATTAGAGCGTTATGTTTTTTCCCCAGTCTTCGATTATCCTAATGTTGCAAAAAAAGGGTTTATTTGGGGAGAAATCAATTCTGATTATTAAAGAGAACCCCCAACCATGGTATTATGTTTTTAATTCTGAGTTTGTGTTTCTGCAGACCAATCACTATTAAACTATGCTGCCTACTAGTATGGTTGTCATGTGACTCCTACACATTGTAGTCCTTTGTCTTATGTAACATTTCCTACACAGTGATGTACACACATATGAATGATTGTCTCTGTGTAATATGTATGATGAAAGTGCTCTGACACCCTACACTGGTATTAGTGGTGCTGTAAATTTTCTGATACTTTATTATTTTTACATTTTTACACATGCTAACAGTCTCTGAAGAGATTTTTCCTTATTAGTATTAGTGGAACATACAGCTGCAGCAATGAGAAAGGTGATCAGTTAACCTTTGCAAAGGGCCCTCCACTTCACAGCAGCACAAGTTTAATTTTTTAGTAACCTTTGATCCGTTTGAGCTATAAACAATTTATTAGTTAAAATCGTCAGATTATGCAGCAGATGATGTATTATGTGGCAAATATGGCAAAGCCATAGTTATGTGAAAAACATTTGCAAACTAGAATATTTTGCCATTCATGTTTGAACTGCTCTTGTGGAAAACGGGAGGAGAAGTGCTGATGAAAGAAACTCCATGGCTGGGAGACGGTAAACAGACATAATATCGAATTCAAAATATCGACAGGACAGAATATCGAGTTTTTAATATAGAATGGACAGAATATCGAATTGCCAAAATATAGTGGTGAAGAATATCGAAAATCAGGTAAGAAATAAAATATCGATTTAAATAATATAGAAGTAAGTAATATCGACAGTCATAATATAGTTGTTAAAAATATCGAATTTTTTTATAGTTTTTTAAGTGTTAGTATATGTGTTAAAAGTATGTATAAATTTTGGAATGTATGTTTGAATATTTTTAAAGTAATGAATTTTATGTTATTTAATTTTTGTGTAATTTAATTCCGTAGCGAGTTGTGGGTTTATGGGGGATTAGGGTGGGAAGTAATTTAATTATAGTACATTAAATAATAATTTTTAGGAATTATTATTTATTTTTAATTTAATTTTGCGTTTTACTTCTGTAGCGGGTTGTGGGTTTATAGGGGAATAGGTTGGGAAGTAATTTAATTGTTATTAGGTAATTATTAATTGGTATTGAAAATTAATTGGTTGTTGATTAATTATTAATTGGTAAATAATTAGTATTAATTGGTAATTAATTAGTATTAATTGTTTAATTGATAATTATGTTAATTGTATTAATTTATTATTTGTAGCGGGTTGTGGGTTTATAGGGAAATATGGTGGGAATTAATTTAATTGTAAGTAATTAATTATTTAAATAATTTTTGTATATTGCTAATTAATTTATTCTTAATTAATTATTAATTGGTATGAATTTTATTTATTAATTTTTGGTATCGAAAATTAATTGGTTGGTAATTAATTATTAATAGGTTATCAATAAAAAACATTGGTATTTATAATAGAGTAATTATTAAATATTGTTTGATTGGTAATTAATTTTAATATTTGTATTTGGTATTAATAAGTTATTTATTTTTAATAAAATATTAAATTATCATTTTCCCTACTATTGCACTCACTGGAGTGGGAATAGTAATTTTTACCCCTACGCTATCCAACGCTTTCCCTACTATTGCACTCACTGGAGTGGGAATAATAATTTTTACCCCTACGGTATCCAACGCTTACCCTAGAGTTGCACTCACTGGAGTGGGAATAGTAAATTTTACCCTCCCACTATCCAACGCTTTCCCTACTGTTGCACTCTCTGGAGTGGGAATAGTAATTTTTACCCCTACGCTATCCAACGCTTTCCCTACTGTTGCACTCTTTGGAGTGGGAATAGTAATTTTTACCCCTACGCTATCCAACGCTTTCCCTACTGTTGCACTCTTTGGAGTGGGAATAGTAATTTTTACCCTCCCACTATCCAACGCTTTCCCTACTGTTGCACTCTCTGGAGTGGGAATAGTAATTTTTACCCTTACGCTATCCAACGCTTACCCTACAGTTGCACTCACTGGAGTGGGAATAGTAATTTTTACCCCTACGCTATCCAACGCTTTCCCTACTGTTGCACTCTTTGGAGTGGGAATAGTAATTTTTACCCCTACGCTATCCAACGCTTTCCCTACTGTTGCACTCTCTGGAGTGGGAATAGTAATTTTTACCCCTACGCTATCCAACGCTTTCCCTACTGTTGCACTCTTTGGGAGTGGGAATAGTAATTTTTACCCCTACGCCATCTGACGTTTTCCCTACTGTTGCACTCACTGGAGTGGGAATAGTAAATTTTGCCCTCCCGCTATCCAACGCTTTCCCTACTGTTGCACTCTCTAAAGTGGGAATAGTAGTTTTTACCCCTACGCTATCCAACGCTTTCCCTACTGTTGCACTCTCTGGAGTGGGAATAGTAATTTTTAGCCCTACTCTATCCAACACTTTCCCTACTGTTGCACTCTTTGGAGTGGGAATAGTAATTTTTACCACTACGCTATCCAATGCTTTCCCTACTGTTGAACTCACTGGAGTGGGAATAGTAAATTTTACCCTCCCGCTATCCAACGCTTTCCCTACTGTTGCACCCTCTGGAGTGTGAATATACATTTTTACCCCTACGCTATCCAATGCTTTCCCTATTATTGCACTGTCTGGAGTGGGAATACTAATTTTTACCCTCCCGCTATCCAACGCTTTCCCTACTGTTGCACTCTCTGGAGTGGGAATAGTAATTTTTACCCTCCCGCTATCCAACGTTTTCCCTACTATTGCACTTACTGGAGTGGTAATAGTAAATTTTACCCGCCCGCTATCCTACGTAAAAAATATTGTATTTTTTTAATTAATATTATGTTAATATATGTATTATTATTATTTTTTACGTACATTAATTATTTATTAATTTTAAAGTAATTTAAGTATTTTTAAGTATGTTTCAGTTAATTACATGTTTTATTTCATTAATTTTACATTAATTTTAAGACATTTACAATAATTCGATATTGTGACTAACTATATATTTTACAGCGATATTTTGGAATCTATATTTTTGTACTTACCTGTTTGGAGATAGGGCTTCGATATTATGGCATTCTATATTTTTCCTTAGATATTTTGGCAATTCGATATTCTTCTTCTCGATATTTCGTCAGTGATCCCTGGGAGACAAATGGCTTGCGATTCCACTTTTAAGGATATTTGGGACATTCTGTGATTGGAAACGTATCCTACCTTGTGAATGTATTTTAATGTCAATAACACATATTTAACCTTAAATAAACATGTGTATCTATTGGCTAAATTAAATAATGTAATAAGCTGTAACTGGTTAGTGAAATGGGAAAGGAATACTAAAAATTGGGATATTTTGCTCTTTCTGCCACACCTCTCACTCCGCCCACTGACCCAATCCATTGGTTATTCCCGCCCTCTGATTCTCCTCCCACAGTTCCCCTACTTTTTTCCCCCCACTTCGACCACTGCCTGGCACTAACATGCATTAGAGACAACTGTGGGCTTTTACCACTGGGTCTCTTAGAGAATGACATCTCAGGTCGATACACAGGGGCTAAACACAGCACGTTTCTGGGTTCTCCACACAACGTGGTTGCTATTTGACGCCAGACTTCTGCAGCTTGTGTTGAGGAAATTAAACATACCTTTGTGCTTGTATAAAACATAGCTGCCAAGTGACATTGGCACCATGTCGTGTCCATTCGTAGCTTTTATCCAACAACACTTTGCATGCTGGAATGTTTAAACCCTTACTTAGATGGTCACAGTACAACTCCCAGAATGCAAGGCGCTGTTGGCTTAAAATCCAGGCCTGGCTGGCGGTGTCATACGTGACGATAGTGCCATTTGGAGGCAATGGTGAATCTGTTTTTTAGCAGGCGTGTCTATACTCTTAGTAAATTGTAAATACCGCCAGTGTTGAGACACTGAGGTCTGAGGCCTCTGTTTGTTATCAAGTAAGGCCCAGTCTGGTGGTTCAGGTCAGTCCTTGTGAGGGAAGCTGCTGGACTTGTTTTTACCATGCACTTTGAAAGTATTTTCACCTTGATGCAATAAGAAAGTTGGATTGTTTTACAAAACATGCTTGATTTTTGTATATTGCTGGACTGGTGATTGCTTTATTTTGCACTTTGAAAGTATTTGCACTTTTCCTTTTGCTTTACCAACTACAGTCTGTATAGATTGTCATTAGGTACTTGCTGATATGGTTTGTTTTTATTCTACATGCAGTGTTATTGATGGTGTTGCTTGCACTTGTCTGTAATATGTGTGCCTTAATCCTTGCATTTAGCATTTTTTACACTACAGAAATGATAAATTAAAACAGACAAACATCTGCATCCATGTTCTGAAGCATCCAAACAGTTTTCTTTCTCAGCCTTGTTTGCATGCCTGTTTTGCAGTGCTTACTAATAAAGACATGATGGTAGAAATTGAAGCTTCCTCAGTTCACGTTAACATCATGCACAACCCTTGACAGTCGCTAGTGTGTTGCATGCAGATGATTCACCAGTCTATTTCTCTTGACTTTCACCAGATACTGAGTTATAGCTTGTGTACTTCTCATGTATATTGTCAGTCGAGTTTTTATGGAATTGCAGGTGTGGGTTGGTCTTTCAAAGTTTCAAGGTATTGTCAATTCTATTTCAGACCCTTCATAGTTGTTCTTTGTTCTTCAGCCAAAGGCAGTTCCTGAGACAATAGGATCACTCCTTGGCATTGTTCCGATTGCTGCCTGAGTTAAATAATCTGCTTTTGACAGTATTGTTACAAATGGCGTAGCTTGTATGTTAAGGGTGTTTCCCACTTTCTCATTAGAACTTAGAGAAAGACAATATAGAGGCATTTCATTTAAATGTTGGAGGTTTCAAATCAAAATACGCTAGAGCAAAGTGGTAGATGGTGGGCCGCGCCGCCGGGGGAGGGGGCCCCCTCCATGTGCTTTGCAGGAGGGCCCCTTCAAGTTTCGTTACGCCACTGTAAACTTCTCTCGGTGAACCATACAGTTATTTTACGTGCTTAAAGGAAAGCAATATAACTTTTCCAGTACCGTTTTGTTATAATTTTTTCAATTCTTTGTTAACAGTTTCTCTCCGGTCAAATCACGAAAATAGCAGGCCAAGTCTCTGTCGTGCCAGGTGAGTGCTGTGAGGTCACTGGGCACAGTCTCTGTTGCGCCAGGTGAGCGCTGTGAGGTCACTGGGCGCAGTCTCTGGCGCACCAGGTGAGCGTTGGCCAGTCTCTGGCACGCCAGGTGAGCGCTGTGAGGTCGCTGGGCCCAGTCTCTGGCGCGCCAGGTTAGCGCTGTGAGGTCGCTGGGCGCAGTCGTGAGCGCTGGGCGCAGTCTCTGGCGCGCCAGGTACAGAGACCTCACAGCGCTCACTTGGCGCACCAGAGACTGCGCGCGCCAGAGACTGCGCCCAGCGCTCACCTGGCGCGCCAAGTGAGCGCTGTGAGGTCTCTGCACCCAATCTCTGGGGCTCATGGTACTACACACAGACGGAGTAGTCAACATATTGTTGGAGTGTGCGGCTCTTAAGACCTTTGCAATAATATTTGCAGTTTAAATGTACTGTCTGAAATGCGCGTTTCATTTTTTCAGAGCTTGCTTCTAAAATGTGTGATGTGGAAAACGGGCTAGGTGTAAGTGTTAGGCGGGCACGTTAAGCGCTTTTTTTTTGTGGTCACTTTGCTCTGAACAGGTGCGTGTGACAGCTCCTTCATTGGATGCTGTATTTAATATAGGTTAACAGGTTTTTAAAACCGGGGGCATTTATCAAACAATGAAGGGCTACGATTTCACAACCGCCGACGGGTATGGAATAACAAATCAATCCGTTTTTGTAAAGAGCAGTTTATCACCTGCGAGGGTATCTAGGCGCTGTGCTGCGGGCCTTCAGTCGAAGAGCCAGGTCTTGAGTCCCTTCAGTCAATGACAGCTCTTCTCAACCTGGAAATGAGAGCGAGGCCCCAAAGGGATATATTCAAAGGAACTGAAAGCTTAACCTCGTGTGTGGGGTATTGTTTTTTTTATTTTTATTAAATTGCTTTCTGATAAGAGCCGATAATTCGTCCTGCTCGGAACACATTAAACTTACTTTTCTTTATTTTTTGTTGACCATCTGAAAACGTGGACATGTACTCACCGAAATCTGACGGCACCGCTGGTGGAAACGCGGGAGGGCCTTAGTAAATCCTAGACGCCTGGTCACCTGAATGAATGCAGTTGATTGCGAGCATCAGTCCTGCAGGGCCGTGTGCCCCCAGCCGGTGTGGGGAGATTAGCGGGAACTCCCGCGCCTGTCCTCATCGGCGCGATGTAGGGTTTTAGTTGAATGGGTGGGCTGTCTCGGCAAACCACCACCGCCTTAGACTCGAGCCAGGAGTCCTGGTCCTGAAAACGAAAAGAGCAGCCCCGCCCTCGGATGACCCGCCATAGTTATTAGATGTGAGGAGAGACCCTATTCTACATAAATTCGCTGTTTGTGTGGGGTCGGTTAACTATAAGCGAAGCAACTCCTCTGACGCTGTAAGTTTGCAGTGAGGTATAGTGATGTCCCTGGTGACATGGAGTTGTCTGGTAACGTTACCTACCTACTGTGGAAGTTTGGGTTTTAGCCCAGGTCACAGTATCTACATTTCCGTCACCAAAAGAACAGTCTTTCGAGAGCTAAGTTTGCAAGAGGTTCGACGTTTATAACAAAAGCACCTGGTAAACCATGTGGTCATACACAAAATAACACTTCTAAACTTAGTACTGAGCTTAGCAGCGATCTACCCACTTACAGCTGTTTCGGGGAATCCCTACACCCGAATAAGAGCATTAAACTAATTTAGCAGCCCAATTGGTCATAAGGTGCGGCGTTCTTTCAGGTTACACTATGGTAATGCTAACCAACATTTTGGGAACCTCTAGAAAGGTGGCAAAGTCGAGAAATGGGGATTGTATTTCTATCCAATTTCTTTGGAGTAGAGGCAGTTGTAAATTTGAGGAAGCCAAAAATGACATGTATTCCCGTCTTTAAATCTGGGCATCTGCAGCCTAAATCTGGGATGTTGGCATGTATGATTGGTGCTGCAGACTATGGCACATTGTTTTAAGGTTTGCTCGGCACTAAGTTTCGTTTGCAAGGGAATTGGAAAGATAAACGCAGTCATTTAAACTGTTCGATGTTGCATGGCGTTGTAGCAGCTCTCCATGTCCCTGTTTACTGCCCGTTTTTTTTTTTAGGTCTCGCTGAGCCCAGCGCATGCGTTGGCTCGGAGAGACATTTTGGAGGTGAGTTTTCAAAGTGCTGCTGGCCGGCCTAGCGCTTGCGTTCACGCAACCGTGCACGCGCGAACCGCTAGCCTTCAGCAGCACTTTGAAAACTCGTGCGTCATCGCGATCACTTTCGCTTTCAGAGCGATCGCGATGACGCACGCTTTCAATGCTTGTGTTTTTAGGTCTCGCCTGACCCAGCGCATGCGCTGGTCTGGCGAGCCCAGCGCATGCGCTGGCTCGGAGAGACATTTTGGAGGTGAGTTTTCAAAGTGCTGCTGGCCGGCCTAGCGCTTGCGTTCACGCGACCGTGCATGCGCGAACCGCTAGCCTTCAGGAACACTTTGAAAATTCGTGCGTCATTGCGATCACTTTCGCTTTCAGAGCCATCGCGATGACGCACGCTTTCAATGCTTGTGTTTTTAGGTCTCGCCTGACCCAGCGCATGCGCTGGTCTGGCGAGACTTATTGAGAGGGCTCCAAAAAGTGCTACCAGGCCAGCCTAGAGCCACAGTGCATGTGCGCGGGCGCGCGCCGCGCTTTACCGCGATTACTTTCGGTTTTGCGGCCACACGGCCGCTTTGATGTTTGATCGTGATCGCGATCACTTTCACTTTGCATAGCCAATAGGTCTCGCTTTTGGGACCTTATAAGTATTTAGTTATGCAACTGTTGCATGGCTAAACAATTATAAGGTCCCAAAGGCTAGACCTATTGGCTATGCCAATGCTTGTTTATGTTACTAGGAAAATAGTAACACTTGTCAAGACCTGTATAATAGGAATTGATTGTGAAAATATATTGCAATAGAGTTTGATTCTCCTGTGCACTGGAAACAAGAGAGCATGATGTCACAGATTCAATTTTCTGCGAAAATACTTTTATTTGCCACATAATCATGCCTACAGACTCTTCAGCCACCCTGTTGTCAACCACGCGCTCGGCAATGACGTCATGAAAATGACCCAGGAGAGTTCCTACCGCGCCGTTCTTTGTCTCCACAGACAACGGAGGTGTATCAAGGAAGCAGTTTCCAATTTCACAAGCACAGAAGCCCGCCATGTACAAAGGGTATCCCCGGCGGCTACACGCTTTGCTTTTCAGCTGTGGCAGACCCATGAAATTCACAAATGGCCGTGACTAATTACCAGCCCTAGACACAACATCCCTTTACAAGAATCCTGCGTAAGTGAAACGTGCTCAAGCCCTGGCTTCACCCACCCACCCCTGGCATCTTCCCGCACAGCGTGGGTCACAGACACCCACCATCCTTTGTCACAATTGGTATTTATTTCTTTTTACGTTTCTATTGTGTATCCCTTTTTATGTTTCTCGTAATGGTAGGCATCCATTTTTATGCCAAAATTAAGATACAACTAGTAAATTCCCACATGTATTTCATTTACGAATGTATGTTCACCATTCAGTGTCTGGGAATTCAACGTGCTAAGAACATATGCACCTGAAAACATTAATATTGTGTTGCAATTAGCGCCGGGACACCCTTGGGGCAGATGTTAGCGCTTTACAAATCAGCTTATTCATTCATTCGTTCATTCAATCATTCAAAGGCACCTGAAGCTACTTTAGATTCATTACAACACATTTCGTTAACTTTTCATTCTGTCTTTGCCCGCAGCTCTTGGCAGCCATGACTGACAGCTTGAGACACTCAAAAGAAGACAACATTTCCGCTTTTAAAAAGAATTTGGAAACAGATTGCCTGGGTAGACAAGCATTTGCAATGCAATAGGTCTCGCATTTACGCGAGTTTGAGCTATTGATATTGCAAATGACAATGCCTTTTATTTTTGTTTTCGTTTTTAAAATATAAATAAAAGGCATTGTCATTTGCAATGTCAATACCTCAAACTCGCATAAATGCGAGACCTATTGCATTGCAAATGCTTGTAGTATATTTACTTGCAGTTGCGAGCTTGTTTTTAGGTCTCGCCTGAGACAGCGCTTTAGCGCTGCTCTGGCGAGACTTATAGTAAGCACTTTTGGAAGTGCAAACGAGTGCTTTCAGGCCGCCAACTACTGTGCATGTGTGCCGGGCGCGCGCACCATTTGGCAGCCTGAAAGCACTCATTGTCTTTCACTTTCGTGGCCGCTCGGCCGCTTTGATGTTTTATCGCGATCACTTTCACATTCGCGGCCGGCTATGCTACTGCGTTCTCCGAGCAGTCTTATCTTTACCGCTTCCCATGGGTTAAACTCCAGTGCCTTTGGTAATGATACCTCTGCAGTATATATGTTTATACTGATAAGTGGTGAAACCGATAGCTGAATGTTACTGAAACGGCGCATAAATCAATTTCGCTGATCGTGTTTAAAGCCTCTTTTGATCTTGCAAGTGGCCCAGCAATGTTGTGTCTGTTTATAAGCAACGCCATCTCTACTCTGAAGGGCTCAGATTCCCATAAACAGGGTTTCATCAAGCTGGCAGATCAAGAGGAGAGATGGCTCCCATGAGCTGTGAAACCCAGCGGCCTCGTTTTCCCGCTTAACTGGAGGCAGAGAAGCATGTTGTCCCCCTTCATACAATAGGGCTACCGTCTCCCTTTCACCATTTTCAGGGTTTCCACGTTTTATTGCATGCAGTGATTTTCAAACCAGTTTCCAGCTCTCAAGCAGTGCTTGTTCGAAACTGGCGTTCATGAAAATTATAATCTAATATGTATTGGTATTGCTTTTCATAAAAACGGATCTTTTAATAGAGTTTTTAGATATATTTGTAATTCATTTGTTATGTGTTCCTAAAGCATCAATGCAGGGCGTGCGAGCTGCAACGCACTGAGACCAAGTATTCATAGACTGGACATTAAGGAAACGGCATAATATAGGATTTTCGTATAGTGCTAGCATTGTTTGCTACAAAATACATCTCTCTCTGATTAAATGTAAATAAAGGAAACTTTGTGTTGCACGTTGTTGTGCCCGTGTTCTTTGGGTATTTTAGTGTGTGCCCCTCATTGTATGTGTCTTTCTTCCCACCCCCACTAGTCCTTGAGAACTTTTCTGTTGCACACACTCTTTTTTTCTGATGGTTACCTATCACTATGGTATGGGTCCCTAAAGTAGTCTACCAAGTAATGTTTTCCATCTTCCAAAAGACAAAATAGTAAGTGCAGGTAGTTGTCATCGTTAAACGGCAGGCAACTGCTTACAATTGTAATTTGATCCATGTGAAAGTGTTTTTGATTAGGATCCTGCGTGCATTTCGGACTGCAGCTGCCATTAGTCAAACCACACAAAAAGAAAAAGAATAAACTGAATGCAGTACACTGTAGTTGAGCAATCAAAACACACAAAAACATGCCTAGGGCATTTAGAGATAAGGGACATGTATGCTACCGAAGAAAGGTGCAAAAACGCCTTTTGTGGGCCCTGGATATGCTTTGAACTCACCCGCGAGGACTGCGGTCGACAGGCAGTGAAGAAAGAAGTCTTGCTACCAGCAAGCATTCGTCAGAACACGACACTAGAGTGCATGAACCTGGTGGCTCTACAGCTCAAGATGTGGTCTCAGTGTTACTTTTATATAACATAATTGCAAATACTGCTGTACCCCCAACGAGTCAGGGGTGAGGATCCCATGCAGTGGTTTAATTTCCCCAAAATACGATTTCATTGTCTGGTTTTGAAAGCAAATCGTATACTGGACGACTTCTAGTTTTCTGCAGGAGAAAGTGGCCTCTTTCAAAGAGGGAACTGAAGAAAAGTAAGTCTTGTCGCGCATGGCATTCCAAATCCAGAAGAC
Source organism: Triturus cristatus (assembly GCF_964204655.1). NCBI lineage: Eukaryota > Metazoa > Chordata > Amphibia > Caudata > Salamandridae > Triturus > Triturus cristatus. The sequence goes on from NC_140592.1 coordinate 1,191,672,474, forward strand.
GGTACAGAGGCCTTTATGAACGTTGCAGTGTCTGCCTCAACAGTACTTCGCAGTACTGTAGAAATCCTTCTTGGATCAAGCGGCAGAATTCATGCCACTATGTACACATCAGACTTGGGAAAGGTGACTGGTCCCCTGAGCATCTTTTATGGTGGTGTAAACACACGGGGAACTTGCTGCAATGCCCAGTGTGTGCAAGAGGTGTGAAGTGTCCGATTGGACCGAGAGACTCTTTCCTAGATGTTTTTAACTGTAATGAAGATGTATGGGGGAGGCACATAGATTTGTCTGGGCCTATGCTTTCCACTTTGGCCTACAATAACACTAGTGTAGCGATGTTAAGTGCAGAAATCATCTTTCTGAAATACAGGATATATTTGGTGACCTGTCCTAATATGTCATTTTTCTTCCCCGTTTTCTTCCAAATTATGCAAAGAAACGAGCTTGTTGTCAACAGCAAAACGATCATGTTGTTCAGTCTTAAATTTGTCAGTGCAAGGGGCATCCTTTTCCATCGTTTAAGAAACAGTAGCACTGTGTGAATGGGTGAGGCTGGCTTTGTGAGATGCATAACATATTACTTCTCAATGGTACGTAGATTTGAGATAACTATTCATTGTAGTACTCACAAAAACCTTTGGACGTTGAATTAAGCACAAGAATGTATATTGCAATAACATTTTTTTGATTGGTCCGTTCATTTTAGCTTCAACGTTCCATTGAGGATTTACACTGGGCAATGTACAGACCGATGTTTAGTATGGGGTTAGGGACTGGAATATCCAAATTAATATATATTTTTTCTTGTCCTCTTGAGGTGCCCTTTGGAAATTCACAGCCATTGAGAAAGCACATTTCTGGAATTTACAACATTTGAGCAAACAGACAAGCGCTTCCTGTGATTACAGGAGATCAAACCAGGCTCCAAGCTGCGTTTATGGCCTCCACACCGGCTCTGGCAGGAAGGGCAGCCTGCCATAAAACTGCAGCCAGCCTTCATCTCTGGGGTGGGGGTGACGGGAATGTGAAGCTATCAGCTGCTCCATGTGACTGTAACTAGAAACAAGCATTTGCAATGCAATAGGTCTCGCATTTATACGAGTTTGAGCTATTGGCATTGTAAATGACAATGCCTTTTAATTTATGTTTTAAAAACCCACACATAAATAAAATGCATTGCCATTTACAGTGCCAATAGCTCAAACTCTTAACAACTGCGAGACCTATTGCATTGCAAATGCTTGTTAATTCAATGAGTCCTCTACGCGAAGCGGGTACGGCTGTTATCTGCACACCCAGAAGAGGTGCTCGTTGTAAGTTAAAGTTTACAGATTTTAAAGAGGGGTGCTCTACTTTATTAGGGGGGGGGTATATTCGTTGAGTGAAAGTCGTTCGCTTTAATCCCAATCACCTGTGTTTGGGGATTGTTTTGTTGATTTTAACCCGGGTATTATGAAATTTCCCAAAACAGACTTTATTTGTAGGATGTTGGAATAAAAAGTGAGCTCCTTTTATTGCGCTACAAGTTTGTACGCTTTATAAAAACCTGCAGCTAAATACACGCCGTGTCTGGTGGGGAGTACATTAGGGATAGAGCCCTCCCCACCTCTTTAGGCTCACTCAAAGTTTGCATTGTATTGTAAAATATATTTATATGGCGCTTACTTGTCCTAAAAATGCGCTGAAGCGCTCAGAGGCGATCTTGTTCTTTCACGTTGTGTGTCTTGTTTAAGTCAATATTTTGGGGGTTGTGGTGGCGGCATTCAGGGCAGATGACGTTTGTATTTCCCACACCGGTCGATTCCTGCTCACCCACCTGCCCTCCCTACAGCACTTGCTGCCTTGAGCCTCCGCCCCACCCCTGCATGTGTGATTTCTCCCCTCGCCTCTTCGATCTACTGTGGAATAGTGCAAACAAAACCCGGAACGTAAATACAGCTGCAGAAGGTCTGGGATATTAAGGGGCGCGTGCACTGCACAGAACGCACCCGCGTGCCTCGCGCAGAGCACGTGCCCCAGCCACAGCTAATTCTGGAGCCCATTCTTAAGTGTCCCGCGATTCATTCTAGAGCGCCCTTTCTTCGATATTTCTGAGAACGTTCCTTCCACCTTCTCTTTACTGCGTGGCCTTTATTCCGGTGTCTCCAGATCCAGGACAGACGTTTTTAAATTCCCTCTGTAGGTGCTTTATGCTTATTTTCCCATTCAAGCGCGCATGCAATTCATGCACGTTTCGTGTTCATTTTGTTTAATTTAGAGTTTACTCACTACGTTTAAAACAAAGTTTATAAATCTGTTGAACACGATCGGAAGGTTTTTAACCCTCCCAGGGCTTGGCCATGCCCCACTCAAACGCACGACGGCCAGTTGGTAACATTCCTATGTTTATCTATGTTCCTTCCGTTCTTCTATGTCTCTCGTCCTATCCTATAATCCCTTTATACTTCCTATAGACCCCCTTCTTGTTCAGTTTTCTTCCAAGGCACCATGCTTTCAGTTTCAGAGCTCACCAGCACAGTACAATGGTTCCTTGGCTCCCCTGCACCGCACCATGCGTATTCAGCCTCCCCCCCCATCAAAAACAAATCATAGCGCCTTGCTTACTTGGCTCCCCTGGCCTGCCCCATGGTCTATGAGCCCTGAGCTCAACACCAGCTTACTCTGAATAAAATGACTAGTTGTGGAAGTCTCAGTGCAACGAAGCAGGGAGACACACTGTCCGGAAGTGCTGGGCTGCATGCCCGCAGGAGACTCGGGTGCCCTGTGTAGGCAGAGACGCTTAGGATCCTGGCCACCCCCTGCAGTCAGGATAATTACAAAAAGAGTCTCCACAACCCCGCCAGCCTCTTGTGTGTGTGGGGGCCATTCAAACTGCCAACATACACTGGCACTTACTTCAACCCACTAAAATATCTCACAGGTGTTGGAACGTACTATTTACCCTCCCAGTTGCTTCACCCTGTTTGGAACCCTTGATTTGGAAGTTTCACACAGATCTCTACAGCAAGCAGGCACTTAACTTTGTTACTGTGCTTGGAGCTTTATGCAGACCCACGCCACCTCAACATGTAGGTGTCAGAAAGCACTTCATTGGCACTTTGTCTCAAACTGGATCGGTTTTACCTTGACCTGTGTGGAACTTAAATGCTTTCGCACCTCACCCCTTGCATAGCTGAGGTCCAAGGGGACGTGATTTAAAGAGAGGTCACCTTCTTAAATCCTCTCCTTCCAGGTAAACTCTAAAAGTAGGCAACTCTACGCCATTCAAGCAGTCCAACCTGCCTCTTGGTATTTATTGTAGCCCTTCTTTCTAGTCCTTAAACAGCAGCTTACCTCTCAAGTTTTAGTACAGCAGGCAGAGCGTAACCCACCATAGGTAGTGCACTTTGTAAATGCTGCTTCTCACTCTCTTGGCAGCTGTTCGTCTTATGTTAGCGTAGCGGTAATGCTGGAGCTTTATTAGAGTCCTAGCTGGTTGGCTGGTAGACTGGGTTGTTGAGCCAGGTGGGAGAACCCCTCTCCTTCTAGGCATGTGGGTTCATTCCATGTGGGCCAGGCTACGACGGGTGGAATGTCTCAGAGTGTTCGATAGTGAGTTCCGTCATGCTATGGCCATGGCTTCCACTTCCAAAGCCCGGCCAGATGCCCAGTTTGGCCAGGCTGCTACAGAACCTCTTTAGTCAGTTTTTGTGCTTCCTGCATTTTTTTCTTCCTATAACCGGTCTTCATTATGGGGATAAAATCAAGAAAAGATCAGGTTGTGGTGCCTGTCACCTCTCTACATTATTGCAGACAGTTCAGTATGGGTTTTGAGTCAAGATTTTTTTCTGAAACCCACTACCCTCTTATGCATTAAGAGCTGCAGTAGTGGTGCTATTAGCCACGTCTAACTGTGCACATTAGAGCCCTTTAAAACCTCTGGTATCACAGTTTGCATTAAAATGTGGCTTTAGTTGTTTAAAGATGACCAACCTGCCGAGTTAGACACTATGATTACAAATGGCATTAGATCTCCAAAAGAAATGACTTTCTTCATGTACCTGCACTCTTCAAGCATTTTACCTCCTTCTTGATTTGAGTGATTGAATTTCGAGAATGGTAAATGCTGCAGTGCAGCTGATGTTTACTTCACCTGCTTTGCTAAGCAGTCAAATTCAGTTACTTCGATTGTAGTACAGCAATATTTATTTTGGCATTTGCAAAGCATATTTGGAATGCAGGCACTATCTAAAAAGAAATTGTCAGCACGCTTGTACCATGAGTTACTAGATTTAAAAAAAAAAAAAAAGGTTTTTAGTTCAAGCCTACTAGACTGCTCAAACTGTCTGGTTGCAAAAGACGGATTGTCATTTTGCCAGGAACGTACAGTGGGCTTAAATCCTACTCATTGGTTACCTTTGGTTGGCTTTACCGTCACTCATATGTTTTCTTCTTAATCAATGCCTTGCCTCGGTGCAGTTAGTGAAGGGATTATTTTAATAGCATTATTTTTATTCATCGTTAAATTCCTTTAGGTTGCAGACTTGCCCTATCTGAGCATAAAGTGCATTTCCAGTGTTCATCAAATAGCACGGAAGCCCAACCATAGGTGTGTGGCTGTTCACCAGGGGCACATCAAGTAACAGTAGATGTTGTAGCACCTAGAATAATGTGCTGCATGGCTAAATACTTATACGGTCCCAAAAGCGAGACCTATTGGCTATGCCAATGCTTGGTTTTTTTTTTAGGGTTGCGGGGGAAATGCCCAAGGAGGGGAAAAGGCAGTAGCCCGGCGTCTGCAGCTCATTCTGTAACGGGCCCCGGAGCCAGATCTAAGCCCGAGCCTGCCATGGGGCGCCCCCTTACACCGAGGTTAAACAAAGCCCCTGCCTTGCTTTAGGGGGCATTCGGCGAATGGGACTGGTCTCAGGGCCTCAGCAGAGCTCTCCAAGCAAAGGAACGTTCGAGTATGCCTGATGATTGCCAGTGATGCTGCGGTGGGTACAAACCTCCAGAGCTCTCCACCTTGGCACACCTCCACCTCACGCATCTTACCTACCTGCGTAGGCACTATATCGCGCCTCCCCACTGGATGAGCAGGGGAGGACCCAGACTATAGCTGGCATGAGATGGAGTGAAAACATATGGTTCTCAAAGAAAGCAAAGTGAAGGTGCAGACAGAACGAAAAGGCCAAAGGAAGGCAACCCAAAAAGCTCATTTCCAATGGCAGGCCACCGTTTAGCATAAACGGTGACGCCAGCCAATGGAAATGAGGGGCGGGGCTTAAAGCCCTTTTCTGAAAATCCTCTCCTACAAAATCTCTCATGGAGGCGGAATAGGGCTCTGCCCTGCAACACACGCGAGACCTAAAAAGGGACACTTCCACAGTCATTTGTGCACTTCAAATTTTACTACTGTGGCCGTTTTGGAAGGGGCTTTCATTACAGGCAGCAGGAATAACATATTTTTTGAACGAACAACAATTCCAAGTTTATTTGCGGAAAACATTACGGTAGCACAGCTTTTTGTAACTGTTTACTCTATAAAAGGGAAGTTAAAGTGAGAGAACGTGTTGGAAGGTTGCCTTTGTCACTTTTTATGACAATGAACTTTTTCATCTGGCCACAACCTTTTGCAGGGTTTCAAACATGCAGTTTTCAGAAAGCAGAGTAACACAGCACACTCGCTGTGAGAACTCATAAAAAAGGAACAAAAAACACTTTACGTACAAAACGAACAATCCAAATGGAAAAACTATTTTTACTTTTGACACTAAAATGCTTACAATCATGAATGCAGTATACACATATCTCTTTAGTATTAAACACAGACACATCGCTTCACTGCCATGCCCACACATTCACTCACTGCCGTACACACACAACTCTTCAGTATGAAACACACAGACACACACGTACTCTCTAGCCCACATAAAATTGGCGGATCTCATCTTGGTCACATTTCAGTGTCTACTAGGGGGCACCCATGGCGAATCTACCCTGGTCGGGTTGTACCAGCAGTTACTCCTGTCGGCAATGTTATGCAAAGCTAACCAACTGGCAAACTGGGGGGTGAGAACAAGCCACGGAACCAATACTGCACTTGCACGCAAACCGGAATCACTGAACTTCTGGCCAGCCTCCTGGCTAAAGTCTACGGGCAGGGAGCCGAGCCTTTGAATACCTCAATTGCGCAGTTCCTGATCTCAGTCGAATTACCCCACTTAGAGCAAGATACAAAAGAGATATTAGGGGGCCCGTTTACACGTGCAGAAGTTGTAGGAGCCATTAATCCCTCAGGAACGACTGGTTCCCAGCAGAATTTTACCAACAATGCGAACTGATCCTGGCAGACAAATTGGTGGGAGTATACAACGAGGCGCTACATACACAAAACTTGCCAGACTCTATGCAGGAAGCCCTGGTAATAACGATTCCAAAGCATGACAGGGACCCCACTCAACCGAACTTGTATAGACCAATTTCCTTTTTAAATTTAGACGTGAAGGTGCTGAGTGGAATATTGGCGAGTAGGCTGCTTCTGTATATGTCATATCTGATGCACCCAGATCAATCGGGATTTATCCCACTCCGCAATACTGTGCTTAATTTAAGGCGATTGGCTCATGTATGGCATGACCTGGGTTTGAGACGGGAGGAATATGCCCTGGTTCTCTTGGACATTGAGCAAGCGTTCGACTCAGTGTCCTGGCCCTTCATTTGGGCCACATTGCGAAAAATGACTGTGGGGCCAGGGTATCAAATGGGTTCAATTACTCTATGCACGCGTGGAAGCATGGGGAATAAAAGTGGGTTGCACCAACCACGTAGTTTCAATGTACGCCAATGATATCCTTGTGTATTGTAGGCAACAACAGGAGACAATACCAGCCCAGCTGTGGGCCCTGGAAGAATTTGGGAGGGTGTCAGGGCTCTGAGTAAACCCTAACAACTTGAAGGTGCTCCCTATGGGAAGCCTGGTAGTCCGACCAATAGAAACGCTTCCGGAAGTAAGGCTGCCATGGACGAAAGACCCGCCCAAGTATTTGTGTATGATTCTGGCTCTACCGGAGGAGAGGTTCCTAGAGCTTAACGTAGGCAAGGTAATGGAGGGAGTACAAAATTCAGTGAGCTTCTTGAAAGATATGCCTTTATCTCTGATGGGCAAGGTTGCAATCACAAAAATAATCAATCTACTGCGCTGGTTTTAAGGTTTGCAAAATTCATTTTATAGAATTCCTCTGCACGTTTTTAAACAAATAGAGACCCTGCTAACAGAACTGTTGTGGGGCAATAAACGTAAGCGTATCAGCATTTCAACACTATAGAGACCATGGCAGTTGGGTTGGGGGGTAGAGGTACCCTGTATTGAAAATTAATATATGGCCACGCAACTACAACATGCAATCCACTGGCTCGATGACCAAGACAATTGGGAAAAAAGGCTCCTGGAGGGGTCTTATAAAGGAGGTTCATGCCAGAGTTATTAATGTAAGGGAAGGGGATCCCAGGGACATCTCTGTACCTTATCAGGCACGTGGCGGAGACATGGGAAGACATGGTGAGAAGAGTGGTGAAGCAAGCACCATATGCGCCCGACGCACCGTTGTGGGTGATTCCTGGATTCGCTAAGATCGCAATGGCAATGTCGGTGCGCAGGTGGAAGGCATGGGGCTGCATGATGATGGGTGATCTATACCACAATGGCCAGTTCCTTACCCGGAAAAATGCCGAAGTCATGTACGAGTTGGGAGCAGGGCAACACTATGCTAAGAATTCACAAGTGGCCAAGAGATTTGGCCATTGTTTACAGAAGAGCCCCCGGCAACAAGAGCCCTACAAGTAATGCTGCAAATGGCACGAGGTCATCACATGATAACACACTTATACAGGGCAATTAGGGAGGACTTGCCACGAAATCCACTTGCATTACAACAAAAACGGGAGGAAGCAATGGGTGGAAAAATCACAGAGAAAGAATGGGAGAAGATACACGAAGGGGTAAAACTGGGCTGCTCCAATGCACGGTTCAAGCTCATACAATATAATTACATTCATCAGGTTTACCTCACACCCAAGGCCCTCAGCAAAATTTATCGGGAGCGGTCCAGTGAATGCCACAGATGTAGGCAAGCAGAGGCCGACTTCGTACATGTGGTTTGGGCATGCCCACAGGTGACAAAATTCTGGGAGGAAGTGCTACAAAAAATAACAAGCATTGGCATAGCCAATAGGTCTCGCCTTTGGGACCTTATGCGTATTCAGTTATGCAGCACAGTATCCTTGGTGCAATAACATCAACTGTTGCATGGCTAAACATGGCGAGACCTATTGGCTATGCCAATGCTTGTTAACAATGCCCTTGCTGAAAGGCTACAAAGCAGTGCCCACTAGAAGTTAGCAGTTGGAGTACATAGGTTTGCATGTGAGAATTTAAATGTGATATTCCAGGCAATAAAGTGAAAGGTGACAATCATTAGTAAAATAAATGCATAAACCATTTCTATTACCTATATAGTTGCTAAATCTCAGCCAAGCTGAATACTAGTCAGGAGGGTGCATAGTGGATTGATACCCCAATCTTGAACATACAAACACACATTCATGAGGTTATGGCTTACTGGTTGGAGGCAATTAAAACTTGCACTGCTGACTAGGTTTAAGTGCATTGACAAGGAAGTGAAATTATTTGTGGATAATGAATTTGGGACATTCAGTTACAGAAGTATGTTGAAGTGTAACATCTGATTTCGAATATATTGTTGAACATGAAAAGGGACAGAGGAGAAGAAGGACAGTGAGGAACAGAGGAGGGAGGAGAAGGACAGTGAGGGACAGAGGAGGGAGAAGAGAGACAGTGAGGGACAGAGGAGAGAGAAGGACGGTGAGGAACAGAGGAGAAGAAGGACAGTGAGGGACAGAGGAGGGAGAAGGAGGACAGTGAAGGGTAAAGGAGGGAGAAGAAGGACAGTGAGGGACAGAGGAGGGAGAAGGATAGTGAAGGATAGAGGAGGGAGAAGGACAGTGAGGGACAGAGTAGGGTGAAGGACAGTGTGGGACAGAGGAGAAGGACAGTGAGGGACAGAGGAGGGAAAGACAGTGCGGAACAGAGTTGAACAGTGAGGAGCAGAGTGAGGTAGAAGAAGGACAGTGAGGGACAGAGGAGGGAGAACAAGGACAGTGAGGGACAGAGGAGGGAGAAGGACAGTGAGGGACAGAGGAGGGAGAAGAAGGACAGTGAGGGGCAGAGGAGGGAAGAAGAAGGACAGTGAGGAACAGAGAAGGGACGAAGAAGGACAGTGAGGAGCGGAGGGGTGGACAGTGACAAACAGAGTTGGACAGTGAGGAACAGAGTAAGGTAAAAGACAGACAGTGAGGGTTAGAGAGAGGTGACCGGCTGTCCTTGGAGGGGCTGCCGGGGGCCCTCTGGGGGAGCGGAGGTCCTGAACCCCACAGCTCACTCACACCCCCCCCCCAAAAAAAGAGGGCAGTGCTCCCAGAAGAAGAGGTGGCGCCTGGAAGAGGCCTTGAGTCAGGTAGGGAGCCTTGAGATAAGAGGAGCCATGTGGTAAAAATAAGGGCGGTGTGATGAGGCCAAATTGAGACCACTCTTTTAGGGGCCTGACACCACCGCCCTAAATGCAGTCAGCATGCTTCCGTCTATGGATCCAGAAACGTATTTGCCATATTGTGAGATACTGTCCTTTTGCTGTACAGTTTACAAGAGATACTGTATTATTGTTTGTCTTGGTGGTATTTTTCTGCTGGTTTTCAAGTGTTTGGGAAAACATCAGTCTGGAAAAGTAAGGGATAAAAAATTTGTAACAAAGTGTCTCGGGCACAAGACTATGATCCCCCATTATAGAGGGTTATGATTGTGATCAATTTATGTTTACAAAAACTGCCGGAAAATCCAAATGTTGTCAGAACTGCACTGTTGTGGCACTGAGGTTTTGCTCTCATGGTGGCACCATTGTCCACATTTAGTAATAGTGCACTGTCTGCATAGACAAGGGATGTTGTCATTGCATTAAGTTCGCATTTTTTTGTTTTGTGTACTTTCCTATTATTTGCATCACATTTCTTATTGTAAAAATATTTGAATCTTTTGAGGCATTATCAAGTGTTTGGTGCTCACACATTCATATTTTATTACAACTGTGATAACTGTGTGGCAAAGCTCTTACACTCGCCCCATATAACTTCCTTTAGCTAGACGTTGCCTGCATTTCCACATCTACTCTGAGAGTCAAGGAGGAGTAGGGAGCAAACTTTCCTTCGCAGACTAAAAATCTAGAGCACCAATAAATGGGAAACACCAGTCCTCTAACATTTGATAGTGTGTGACTGCCCCTTTAACTGCATAGGATGGAGAAAAGCTGCAATGATCCTTGTCAACTGTGCTCTGAAAGTGCGGTCTTGTGATGGTGAATAATATATTATTAGAACCAGCTCATTTCACTGTTTCCATGCCACCTTAAAGACCAAAAACACAGCCACTGGAATAGAGCCCTGAAACGACGCAGTGAGACTGAGCACCAACTACAAACACCACGTGAAAGTCGGCACCTATCAGCTGCATGAACATAACTAAATAGCCTTAAAATAATGCAGCAGATATATTTAATCTAAAGCAGATCGTCAGCCTAAGATTTTAATTGAGACCGTAAATTCAGGGGTCTGTGCATGTTAAAAATGTTCACACCTACTGAAACATGACAGTGAAAAGTAATGTAGGTTTGGAAAGGCACAATGAATTGAAGGTAAACATCGCCCTACATAACCATTGCCTGAGAAGAAAGGAATATTAGGATCAACTGTGGTTGGATAAAGAGTAGCAAAGACTGAGGACATAACTGCAAAGTAATCTGCTCAGAATATATTACAATGAACCCACTGCATGGCTCCCTTGCTGGAATAAAAGCATCCAGTTTCCACCAACATGCTCCACCCCCTGTGGGACGCAATTACTTCAGCCATTCTGTCAGCCTGATCAGTAATAATTTTATTTTTCCATGGTGTTTGTGCCGAGCGGCCGCTAATTAGACACGGTGTGTGTGTGTGTGTAAAGGTGTCAAAGCACGCCTGGCTACCCGGAGAACAAACACTAGTCTGCGTGTTGCTAATGGAGCCTCCAGCGCCTCTGCACCAAACGTGCGGGGTCGGGTGGAGCAGTGCTAAACAGAGACAACACTGTTGAAACATGGGCGAGAGGGCATTGTACAGCAGAGAAACACTCAGCAATAATAGGCATTTTGCACGGCGACTGGGCCCGGGGCCTTGATTGACAGCAATCATAAGTGTGTGGGCAGCAGCCAAAAATTATTTTCTTGTTAATTAAATTGGAAGGCTAAATACCTCGGATGAAGCGGCTCTAAATGACAGCGTCTTACACGCATTTAAAAAAAATATCTCGGATGAAGCGGCTCTAAATGACAGCGTCTTACACGCATTTAAAAACAAGCATTGGTACTCGCGAGACGCGATGGGGGGGTGGGGGAGAGAAGCGCGAGTTCTGATAAACTGGTGTGAACTAGCAGCAGGGAAGGGGGCGGAGAGGGGCTACGAGGGAGAGCGACGTAAAGCCATATGGCTGCTTTGCGCGCGTGCACGCCTCGTGCACTGTAGCTCTATGCCAGGGCAAGCACTTTCAAAAACCCACTTACAAAATGTCTCAAAGAGACAGCTTTCGCTGTCTCAGCGAGACCTAAAAACGGCAGTGGGATGGGAGATTACGAGAGAGATACGTACAGTGTTATTGGGTCTGCTTCCTACACCCAAAAAGAAAAAGCTAAGTAGGAAATTTGTTCTACTGGGTTTAGCTCTTGCAAAAAGAAGCATTGTGATTGAATGGCAAAGACCAACACCCCCAAACTAAGCAGATGGTTAAAAGACATGGTTGAATGGGCTACTGCTGAGCGAGTAAGAATGAAGCTCATTAGGAAAGATGAAAGACTGGCGGACAACCTCCTAGCGTGGTCAGTGATGATAAACAACCTACAGTCTAAGCCGCACATGAACTCACAGACCGAGACAATTGACTCACAAAACTCATACAGCATTCACAAATAGGAATTATACCATTGACAGTATGATAATCCCAAAAATTCCAAGGGATGTCCTAAGGGAGGGGTGCGAGGGGTGTTGAGGAAGTTACGTTGATATAAAAGGCATGTTCAATTATTGAATCAGGACATGTGGTATTTCTTTGTGCAACATTTCATGCAGTGCTGAAAGCTACAATGTTGTAAGGCATGGGTAAGCAGATACATACTAGGTGAAATTAACCCACTGCATTCATGTACGCTACTGCTGATGTAATCTGGTATTGCTATTTTTTGTGAAATGCCAATAATTTTTTTTTTAAACCTGGCAAACTGGGGGGTCGAGATCAAGCCCCTAGCCCCAAGACAGATACCCCATGCACTAAAAACTGAAGCCCATTTGCCGACAACTTTTTCCATTCTAAAAGGGGCTGACGGCATCCACACAGGCAACTTCCCCTCCGATAAATCCCACCAACAAGCTGCCTTGAGAATTATTTGCTCTTCAGACCAAAGGACAGTGCACTCTGGTTATACCAGCACTCACAATCACCTCAAATCCCTGGCTCTGCCTGGCAACCATTTCTCCTGATGGCATCCCTAAACTGCTCAGACATAACCCCAGTACCTCTCAGAATGGCCCAGATGCATACCCAACCATTATTTCCTGGAATGTGGCAGGCATTCTGAAACCTGCTAAGACAAACTCAGCACTCGAGTACCTCCATAACAGGAACATCATTTGCCTGCAGGTGACCTGGACTATGGATGCAACAATACTGCCAGGATACCTCAAAACACATACCCCGGCCATCAGGCATAACATTTTCCACTTCCCACCTTCAGGAACATCTCAATAATTGACTATATCTTTATTAGCGATCTGTTAGTACCATCCCTCTGCGATTTTGATATCGACGATCGGGAAGAGCGTGACCACAGACCTCTTAGAGCGACCTTCAGACTTAGAGAACATAGGTGGAAGAGCGTGACAAAGCACTACGCAGAATAAAATGGTCTGCAAAGCTAGGCCCTAAACAAACCGCCTGGATAACCACCAATGAACAACTAGTCTCATCACGGTGTCTGGAGGTCCTCTCACAACAATGGGCCAACCTCCTAGCTGATTTACACCTGGCTCTGAAGGGCATCCCGGCTGCCCACACACAACGGGGGAAACTCAACCAACTCGCCCCCTCTACCACAAAGCAAAGGAGACATTGGCAAGAAAGCGGAAGCCCCGAAAGGCCCTAAAGACAAGATGGAATGGTGAAAACGCACCTTAGGGCCAAGATCTCACAGTCTTCCAAGCCGAGTACAAAAAAAGCATCTGGGAGCAACAAAATAAAAAGATAGAGGCAGAATGGCAAAAATTTTTTACCCTCCTCAAAGGGAAAAATCTTGCCCTCTTCTGGAAGTACATTAACCACCTTAGCAATTACCCAATCTAAGGAGAACAGATTAGCAGACAGTGTATAAGTTAACTATGCTAAACAACTTTACAGCGGAGAGCAGGGTGAACCACAAGCAAAGCATCCTATACTGACACCTAATCACCCGATTAGGCAGAATCTCGAAATCTCAGAAGTTGCAGTAATTAAAATCAAACAAATGTCGGGACCCAACGGAATACTAGCAGCAGTGTTCAAATCAGCCCAAACCTTTTAGGCAGGGCTCCTCAGGCCGCTTTTTAACTGCACCTTCCTCACAGCCAAAATTCCACCAACATGGCAAGGCTCAATCCTACATCCAAATCACAAAAAGTGAGACTGCACTAACCCGATCAACTAGCGGTTGATAGCTCTGCTGGACATCAAAGCCAAAGCCTATGCTCGTGTTTTATTGGACGAGCTGGAACCCTGGGTAGCTGAAAACAACATTCTTCCTCATACCCAGTCAGGATTTAGACCAGATTGCTCAATTACAGATTATATACAAGCGCTGGGCTATCTTTCAAAGAGAGTCACACAGGATAAGCAGCTACCACTATTCTGCTGCTTTGTTGACTACAGTGCGGCATTCAATAGAGTCGACTGGGGAACCCTATGGCACAAATAATACTCTTGGGGTATATACCCCCAATGTCTTACTGCAATAATGTCACTGCACCAGGGAACATAGGTCAGGATTAAAACCAGGGCCATGACAGTGACCACAAAAATTCCATCAAACAATGACTTAAAACAAGGCAGCGTGTTAGCCCCGGTACTTTTCAACCTGCTGATTAGCCGAAACATCTGGATGGAGGAAGTCTAGTTACCCCAAGACTAGGGAGCTCCCGCCTACAGACACTGCAATTTGCAGACAATATCATCATTCTGGACCAAACAAGAACGGGCTTAGAGAGAGCCCTCAACGCCCTTAACACAACATGGTGAACAAACTCTTGGTGAACCAGTCTGTAACCAAAGTAAGGGTTTTCAGCAAACATCCCCGAAAGAAATCCATGCAATGGCAAATAGGCGAACAACGAATATTCACTAGCACCAGCCACAATTACTTGGGTGTCTGTTTTAACGAAAGAGCAAATCCAGGGGCCCACCTAAAACATCCTAGGTCAAAGAGAGCCGGTGTCATACACAGTCTTAGATGCCTAAACCGCCAATTACACAGTTCAACAGCCGAGCCAATACTAAACGTTCTACAAGCCAAGCTTGTATCGGCTCTGTCTTACGGACACTTAGCTTTCCCAATGTCTGATGAACTACCAAATAAAGGCATAAAAAAACATTTGCCTATTCTGAGCACGCAAGGGTTGAGCCTGGAGCTGGGTCTGGCTAGCCCCGACCTCTACTGCTTAGGAGACTTAATGAAATAATACATCCGCACCTTGTATGCCAGAGCCCTATCCCTGAAAGCTCAACTCCGAGCTATATTTGCAGATGAGCATACCCCATGGCACTCACAGCTGGACCAAGCAATCAGCACAATGAAGATCGAGACAATAAATCTGCCAAACCCAAACACTCCCCTGTTGATGTGGAAAACGACAGTAAACACGCAAACTGTCCATGCCCCATATGTAATTGGCATTGAAAGGCTTCAACACAAGCCGCTCTTTACAGCCCTGGACACTTCCCACATCAAGGGACAAGCTCAACCATACTTTAAATATCCCTTACGTCCTCAAAATGACATACATGAGGCTGCTAGCTCTCCCAATCTCTGATTTTAACAAGCTTTGGGGACGCAGAGACGTGCAAATATCTTGCAGATTATGCGATCACCACTTTGAGTCCTGGTAACATTTGCTGTTTTGCTGTCCTCACTTCGCCATTGATCCACCCTTCCTTCTAATTCCTCTTTGCGGAGGCAACGACCTCGGACGTTTCAGGGAAGCATCTGACTTGTGCTTTACCAACAACACTGCACAAACTCTCGCAAGGCTAGGGAAACTCACCAACATCATTCGAGCCGCACTGTACACAGCCCAGTCCAGCGAGTAGGAAATGAACAGGAACAGCGACACCCTTGGGGAAGACTATCCAAGTCCTGACTAACTGACCCAGAGGAAGGACATCCTTACAATCAGAACCATATGTGACTTACATCCAGCGATCGCGTCACGAGGTCCCAAAACAGCTCTGCTCGATCTATCTACAACCCCCAACCTTCTCTGCTGGCCTGTGACAGAGCCAAGTCACCAACCAAGTCTACAGGAGGACCAGGATGCCCACAGCCTAGGACAGCAAGGAGAAAAAGCACAGGAACAGTGACACCCTAGGTGATGAATACCAAAGTCCTGATTAACTGTCCCTGAGAACGGACACCCTAACTGAAAGTCCCACATACAAATTCCCCTCAGCCTCTGCGCACTAGGACACTATAACATGACTGCACCAGACTATCCACCATTTCCCACCATTTTGAACCCTCTTTACAGGCCCTTAGCAGCATCAAGATCCTAGCTCAGTTGAGATGCATATCCTGACATACTTCCCTGTTAAGCATCTCGAGCCCCACAGTCGCACAGGGTCCAACCAGCCTGCACTTTGCACTTTCCGTCCTATCCCTGTAGTGCTTCGGATGTCTTTTTACAGCACAACCTCGCTAATATTTTATGGTCTTTTTTTTTTTATTCTATCATTTAAAAAAAGTAATCTCAAACATTGTTTGAGGGGTGAGATGCTTTACAAAATATATATATACATATATTCCATTGATGGTTTGCTATATTATCTTATGAGGGTATGATTAAGATTAACACTTTGCACTATTCTACGAGTCTCTAATTCACTACCCTATTTCTTATCCTATACCGCTCTCAATATATCCTCTACCGCAACTCTCTGACTCATCTCAAACCTCATTCTACTACTATGATCCCCACAATAACCCTTTTATAGACTCTACCCTCCTTGCATTATCTCATACCTCTTTTACTATCCAGATCTTCCAAACATGCCTTTCTAAACCCTTCCCTCTGACTCTCCGACCTCCACCTCCCCATTACTCATCCCAAAACTCCTCGTACTGCTATGAACTCCAAAGAAAAGAAGGAAAAAAATATGTTCTAGACCTTTCCTTTCCCTCTTCTATCCCTCCACTATTCCTTTTCAATCTAAATAACAGACTAACATATCCATTGCTCAGATTCATTTAATATTTTCCTATACTGATTCCCCACTAATCGTGTTTGGGTTCCAGAGTAATGTGCTACCCGCCAATAAGTGCTTCAACACCTCATCAGGGGTAACAAGCGGGATATAAATGCAAACCGTTCACTCTTCTACCCCTCAACTATCCTTTTTCAATAAAAATAAAAAACTCACATGTCCGACCGTTCAAATTAATTTCCTATTTCCCTATACTAACTCCCCACTGATCATTTTTGGGTTGCGGAGTAGCGTGCTACTTGCCGAAAAAGCACTTTGACGCCTATTCAGGGGTAGTAAGTGCTATATTAATGCAATTACAATTGGCGCCATTTTGTATGCATGGGTAACCGTCAAACCCGGCCGCCCCATATGCAATGACTTTAATTAATCCAACATGAATCAGTCAATAAATCGGGGTTGGTAAACTGCAGCTACTCACCGCAAGGGTCTCAAGACGCTGAGGGTGGCTACTTTGAGTGCTGGGGTCATCCAGAGAGCCAGGCCTTGAGGTCCTTCCTGAACTGGAGCAGTGTAGGGATTTCCCAGATGTGGAGGGGGAGGTCGTTCCAGGCCTTGGCTGCGAGGTAGGGGAAGGACTTTCCTCCCATTTCTGGTCTTGTAGATGCGTGGGATGGTGGCCAGAGAGAGATCAGCTGATCAGAGGTGTCTCTTGGGTGCGTGGAAGGAGAAGCAGTTGTTTAGGTATGCTGGTCCGATATTATGGAGGGCCTTGTAAGCGTGAGTGAGGAGCTTGAAGGTTATTCTTTCGATTGGGAGCCAGTGGAGATCTCAGAGGTGTTGGATGACGTGGCTGCGACGGGGATATCTAGAAACAGTCTGGCTGCGGCGTTCTGGATGGTCTGGAGTTTGCGAAGAATAAACTACTACTGACACAGACACATCACTCACTGTCGTACACACACATCTCTTTAGTTCTTCAGTTAAATTAGCTTCCCAAGGATTAGTTTCTAACAAAATACATCTATAAGCACTGTGGTCACGTGATATAAAATGAATGGTTCTTTTCATTCACCACTGACTTCTATAATATTCAGAATATGTCGGCATGATTACCTCTGCAGACAGTGGACAATACATCAAACCAGTCTCTTTGGGAAATTACAAACGTAACAAACTAGCAATAAGGCATTTACTCAAGAGTCTGTCTCAAGCTGCTGTGCTTTTGCCAAGCCAGTGAGCAGGCTATATTTGTTTCTTTATCAAATATATGAACAACTGGAGAACTAAGAAAGTGCAAACTACCAGGAGGCGATCATTAAAGGACTAAAAACGCTGCTGCGACTGCAGACTCGGATTCCAAAGTTAATATACAGTGGTGTTCAGCGAACCACCTCCTCCCAGAGGTAAAGAGGCTTCAGAGGGCAAACTCATTGTCACGTTTAAATAGTTTTGTCTTCCTTGCTTATCCACCATCAACAGTTGATCAATAAGCCACAGAACGTGCCCCTGGAGTCCATTTCAAGGCGTTTCAAGGCCAGTGTGAGCTTTTGGAAGAATGCGCAATGCCTATGTGCATACTCGCACTTAAAAACTCTATAGCAATAGGAATCTGTGAGAATCTTGTCTAGAATGTTGGCATGCGGTATACAGCTTACAAGGCAATGTGTAATGCTAGGTATAGATGTTAATGTCCAGCTACAATACAGAGACTTTGTATACACTGCAATTGTAATATCATGACTTTGTATTGCACGTTATAGCATTGCTTTAGTACTTATTATTAATAACTTAGGCGAAACCTAATGCATTTACCAATGCTTGTGTTATTTGCAGTTTATTTTCACCAATCTTTCATTATTCTAACGTTGCCAAATAGGGTTCCTTAGGATAATGTAAAATACTTATCAGTAAAAACAACCCCAACCACTATGTTATGTTTTAAATCTTGAGTTTTTATTTATCCAGATCAGATACTCTTAATATATGAGGGCTACCTTTGCAAAGGGCCTTCCACTGTATGGCAACACATCATGCAATTATGCAGCAGATGATGGAATACGTGGAATATGCAACAAATCCATAATTATGCAAAAAGCACTTTGGCCGCACAATCTCATAATTCCAGTGCCACTGACTTTAATGTTACTTTCCATGACAATCTGGGCCACATAACGGGGTTCACAAGACAACTGTCTTGCCTCTTAGTTCACTAATGGCACTGTCACCACAGTGCGGGGGCTACAGTAGTTCTAAGTTCATGTTTAAAAACTATCACTTTTAATAAGTTCTTCTCAGTGCAGTGAGATAATGTGACATTCTTGTGAAAGCTTCCACATGTTAAAGAATTATGAAGAGACTTTATCATGTTTTACGTGATGTTTGTTGTATGATTTACTTGGCAAACAATTCCAAGGCTCTGCTCATGAACAGTCTCTAAAAGCTAAACTAGGCCGTTGACTCAGCTCTGGCTCAGTTCGTCCTGTTAATTTGTTGGCTCGCCCACCTCTAGGCATGGTACTGCACCCTTTCCTTTCTTTGTGGATTTTCTTTTATTACTTGCATTATCATTTGCAATGCCAATAGCTCAAACTTTCACTAATGCAAGACCTATTGCATTGCAAATGCTTGTTCATTTTGTCAGTAATGCAACAACCAATCAGGTAGTCCTTGTCCACTTAAATGTAAGAGAAACCATGTTCCCTCCACTTTCTTTGCTTCTGGTGCAGCTGAGTTAAGTACCTGTGTGTTTTTAGGTCTCGCCTAGGCATCGCTTGCGCTATCTCTTCGAGTCATGCTCTATTTAAGATATGAGCAGCAACAAGAAAATCTAGTCATCACATTTATATTATACATTTTTTAAATAACAAACCATGAAACAATCCTATGGTCTGGAGAATTAATTTACTCAATTATTCACATTATATCAAAGAGCATAGTTATTCATATCTGTGTTCAGAACAAGGGAAACATGAACATTTAGACAGTTAACATAAACTTTACAATTGACAAACACATTACAATGCACATAACAATACATAAACCTCAAAACCAGTCATGGTTTCAGAAAAGAAGAAAACGCAACCTGAGTAGTAATTTGTTAATCACATTCAAGTCCAAGTTACCAGGTTGCTACCAGAGGGAACACATTTTTAACATATCAAGGGACAACCTTATTTACACAAGATATCATTCCCTATGATAGGCTTCAAATCCGATAAAGGTATCCCACTAATAAAAGTGCCAACGCATTTCAAACCCCCACAATTTATGGGATTCTCATCAGGGCTGTGGCTGGGTGTGATCTAAATAAACGAAAATAATAATTAAATGAATTGGAGCTACCTACCCCAAAATGTAATTAATTGAGAGTTTAAACTACAATGTAATTTATACCTGTGGTCAGTGATTCAAAGGAGCTGATGCAGCGCGGAACCTGGGTAATGGGAATCAGGTCAAAACCCCGTACCAAATATCCTCCCTTCGTCACAGACCAAATATCACATTAACACATTCACTCCTACAATCATTGGTGGGGCCCATAACACCAACATTCACACTTCACTTCTCACTGGCCTGCACTTACAGGAGAGATGAATGTTCCAAGCGCTGACATGAGAGGAATACCTTATAACCTATAGAGAGAAATTTATTTACACATTTATACACTAATATCCTTACCCCTAGAGATCTCAATCCTAAACATCAAGACACTCCTCCCACGTGATCAATGGATCATTTAGTTGGATTAGTAAGGTGATTTAGACCAGCTAAAAACACATTTAATATCTTGATCTTTACCTCCCTCAATAAATGACAAAACGCATTTTCTTGTTAATCAATATTTGTTTATCTAATTATTGCAAGAATTTAGTTCCATCTAGTAAGTTTA
This sequence comes from Triturus cristatus, assembly GCF_964204655.1. Classification (NCBI taxonomy): domain Eukaryota; kingdom Metazoa; phylum Chordata; class Amphibia; order Caudata; family Salamandridae; genus Triturus; species Triturus cristatus. The sequence continues at coordinate 1,191,692,945 of NC_140592.1, forward strand.
TTAGGCTTTACGCAAATCACAGAACACCATATTTACCTAATCTGGCTATTGGTCGGCCTCTAAGTCATCAAATTTAGTCGTCAATCAATCGGAAATCGAAAGTTCTTCATGCAGCACGCTACAGTCCCAAGGATGGTCAAGGACCAGAGACGTGCAAGCATCTATCAGTGTCCATAGATTTTATAAGTTCATAGTTCGTCAAAGAAACGGGCAGCAATTCAGTCTGTCAAAGATTCAGGAACGCAGCAGTCCCGTAGCGTCACCGTCGTCTCCGTCAGCAAAAGGAAAGGCACGTGAAGTAGTAGTAAGTTAGGATTCCCTCTCTATTCTACTGTCATTTTTATAATAAAAGTAAAGTCAAGATGATACATTTTACAAAATTTGGGCTTCTCCCATTGGTCGGTTGGGATCGTCCGGTGAGGTTTCACACAGTTCAGGAGGTTATGTCATTAAACATGATCTTTCTGGTTCCTTGTGTCTGTCCATTGTTAGAGTACTTGGCGGGCTTCCCACTGTGACCTTGCTTGGGTACAGCGAGACTAGGGTCATGTCAAGGCCACAGGAACATGTTGTAGCGCAGGCACACTTCACCTGAAACCTCGTGGAATGGTGGCCATCACGTCGTGTCACGCTGGCAGCCATCTTTACTTTAGGCCCAAAGGACAACTTAAGCGAAACAAACACAAAAGAGTAATTAATACATAGAAATAATGAATACAATGTTAAACCCTCACTAATTCCCCTATGTGCTTGTAATTATCTAGCATATAGCGACATTTAAATCGTTCATATTCACCCATTGATGTCATCTGGTGCGACATTACAAAAACGTCACAAAAGCAACATATATCATGCGATAGTCTATTTTCTAGTGTTAGTATGCGTACATATGTTAATTACAAATTATTTAGCCATGAAAAATGCAAATCCCAAGTGTATTTCATACATTAGTAATGTCGATTAAACTTCATGCAAACACATTAATAATATTATAATTAATAGATTATTCTTTTTTTTTTTCCAGCAAACTCCCGGTAAGAGAGTTTTTATTGAAAAAGTTGGTTTGAAAAACAAGTAGGGGGCATTATACCTTATCGAAAAATTAACACAAGTCAAAAAGTTCATTACTTGAACCCGAATAGGAAGATTTTTTGTTTTTTTAAATATATTTTTATTGAGTTTCTGATATGCATATATAAATATTTACAAGGCACGACACTTTTGAAATGAAATAGTATACAAAACAACAACCAGATAGATACCCTTTCTATACAGAATAAAGACAGGTCTTATAAGATACTCTTATTACTGCAAAGCTTCAGTAGGGAGACAATTAGATTCCTCTTTCCATTGCTTAATTGGATCCCAAATTTTTCTCCCTAATTTGCTCCCTCTTTTCCCCTTTCTAGCATATATTGCATTCTCTAAATTGTATATTGCCAATAGTCGAGCAAGCCACTGATGGTACGATGGCGGTATAGGATCTAGCCAAGCGGAGGTTATGCATAGTCTTAATACTGCCATTGCAACAAATATAAGGTGTCCCCCCTTCATATAAATATCATTGTGATTAACACCAAGAAGAATTATCGATGGAGACAGCGTTATTTCAACAGCCAGCACTCTGGAGAGAAATTCCTCAATATTCTTTTGAGTTGGTTGCAAATGGATACATGTTGCAAGCATGTGTGTCAAATCAGCCTCTGAACTTCGACACCTGGGACATCTAATCCCCGAGATCCCTCCCCACTGTGCGATTCTCGCAGGAGTATAGTAGAGATGGTAAATAGTTTTATAATGCTGTGCCTGTAGGGATGCAGAGCATAAAATACTCTGTCCCAGCTCTAATGATACAAGAAAGCACTCTTCTACTATATCTAGCTTTGTCGCCCATTTCTGCGCCATTCTAGCCTTGTCATCCTGTTTAGCTTTTTTCAATTCCGAATAGAACCTCCTAATAGTACAATCTGATCCTGCTTGTACTAAATCCATGATTGGAATCCTACCAAACCCAGTCGGGCCCCCCGCTTTGTTTCAATATAGCTTCTTATTTGTAAAAACTTAAAGAAATGTCTTGTCTCTATACCATAGTTTGCCTGTAACTCCGAGAATTGCAATACCCCACGTGTAGTCCTAATGTCTCCCAACATCCTTATCCCTTTTCTTCCCCATTCTCCAAAAACCCAAACTGTAAAAATATCTACTGGTAAAATAGGGTTCGCACTCATTCTGGTGTAGGCATTATATTTCCCCAAACCAAAACTTTTTGAAAATGCTTTCCATATGTTATGAGCCGCTAAAACCGTCTTGAATTGCGTCCTTTTAAAGTAACAAAAATCAGTATGTTTCAAAAATAGATTCTCAGCTTCTGCCCCCATAACTAAGCCATGGATTGCCAGCATACCAAACTCGTCCTGTCCTTCAATCTCTGCCCCTCCTATCAAGCCCACCATATTCTGTAAGGCAGCTGCCCAATAATATAGTTTTAGATCCGGGAGCGACCATCCACCCCTATCACGAGGCAATGCCATATACCTAAGAGCTCTCCTTGTCTTTCCCTTTGCCTAGATAAATCTATTAATCATATTTTCGCATTCCTTAAACCATCTTGATCCGAATAATAATGGTATTGCTCTAAAAAGATATAGAAACTTCGGTAGAATCAACATCTTTATGATGTTGGTACGCCCCACAATTGAAAGATGGAGATTCTCAAGCCTATCTAAATCCTTTCTCGCTTTAACAAATACCGGTGTCGTATTTTTCTCTACCAAAGTATCTAAGTTGGAAGAGATAATTACCCCCAAGTACGCCCCATCCTGCACCACTCGGTGATCAGAGCAGTTTACATATTTATTCTTAATTATCTGTGTCTTGTTGGAGTTCAATTTGTAACCTGATAGCAGTCCAAATCTAGTGGCCTCAATTTCAACCTGTCCTATAGCTTCTGTGGGATTAGATGTAATCACTGACACGTCATCAGCGTATGCGAGGACCGTAGAATATCCTATGCGCGTATACACTGGGGAAATCCTATCACAACTTTCCAATCTTCGGATCAAAGGGTCGATATACATCGCAAATAAGAGCGGGGAGCAAGGGCAGCCCTGTCTGGTACCTCTCTTTAATTTGGAAGGGTTTAGTTAAGGCTGAATTGATCCGGATTACAGCACTTGGAGCTCTATATAATGCTTGGATTGCCTTAATATATCCATCTTTTATGCCTGCTCTTTTCAGGATATGCCACAAATAGTTCCAGGAGACCCGATCGAATGCTTTTTCTGCGTCTAGTAACATTACAGCCATCGGGTCTCCTGAGACCTCCATGGCGTCAAACAAAGTAATAACCTTGCGGGTATGGTGGGTCGTACCCCTGCCCGGGATAAACCCATGCTGGTTACTACTCACGAGGGAACCTATCATTTGAGCAAATCTTGTTGCTAATATTTTAGAGAAGATTTTAGCGTCAGAATTCATAAGCGTAATTGGCCTATATGATGCCGGGATAGTGGGAGATTTTCCTTTTTTCAAAATTACCACTATTTCAGCGCCACCCCATGACGCTGGTATGGAAAGCCCAGATTGTGCTTTCTGTATCGTTGCCGCCAGATCTTGAGCGAGAGCATCCCAGAATACTTTATAAAATTCAATTGGTATTTGGTCAGGGCCTGACGCTTTACCCGCAGGGAGATTCGCTATAGCATTTTTAATCTCTTGTAGGTCCACTAGTTTTTCCAACCCCTCTGAATCTTCCTCTGTCAGTCGCACCAATGGGATATCATCCAAGTATATCCCTATCTCATCCAAATCCTGACCATTTTGCTCATCATATAGCGAGGTATAGAATTTCCTAAATACCTCACTTATTTCATCTGGGTTTGTACGCAGATTACCTTCAGAGTCTGTGATTTCTCTTATCTCGCCTAAAGCAGTTCTTTGTCTTGTGCAGATAGCTAGTGTTCTCCCAACTGCTTCACTAAATTCATAACACCTTTCTCTGTTGATCAAATATATCTTAGCCGCTTCATTCGCAATAACCTCTTCTGCATCCATTTTTGCCTTTGTTAATTTTAGAAGCACTTGATCTAAGGAAGCCCCTGCTAAAACACAGTGTTGCAGCTCTTCCTCTGCATCCAAGACTGCCCCAGTTACTTCTCTAGCTCTAGATTGCTCCTGTTTACGTTTAAAGATATTAAAGCTTAAGGTCTCCCCACGTATCCCCGCCTTAAAAGCATCCCATACTATTCCTGTCTCTGCACTACCTCTATTATTTTCAAAGAACTCCTTGATCCATCGAGTCATATACTGAATATATTTTTGATCCTGAAGAAGCCCACGCTCAAATGTCCATATTCTAACTTTCCTAGGTCGTGAGGGCATATTCAAGCTCAGGATCAAAGGGTTATGATCACTAAGTATACGGGGAAGTCTTTCTATCTTTACATAGGAGATCATTGAGTTAGACGTAAGGAAGTAATCTAATCTTACGCAGATCTGATGAGGGGCAGAATAATACGTAAATCCACTATCCTCATTTTTTAGCTTCCCCCAAACATCTGACAACATATTGTTCTTTGCAAGCTCTCCTAGTGCTCGATGTACTCTTTTCTTTCTTCCCTGATACCTCCCGAATGACCCTGTCTCTACACCTAACCCATCTGCACCATTTATATTAAAATCCCCTCCTAGTATAATCTGAGGTGCCCAGGAGGATAGTTCTGCATCTAAAAATTCGAAACTCTCTGGATCATCCTCTGTTGACCCATAAATTACCCCAAGGGTACACCACTCTCCCTCAATAAGACATTCAATTAGTGCCCACCTACCCCATGGATCTTCTAGCTTTTTCCTAATGTTCACGTTTCTGTTTTTTGATAATATTGCAACCCCTCTGTGTTTAGAGCCTTGTTTTGAATATGCTAAAACTTGAAAGCCTAATTGATCCAAAAGATATGCCTGTGAGGCCATAATATGAGTTTCTTGTATGAGTATAAAGTCCACATTCATTTGTTTTAATAACACGGCAATCCTTTGTCTTTTCTGGCGATCGTTCAGACCACTAACGTTCCACGTTGCTACTCTGATAACCATTGTAGGTCAAATAGGATTGATTTTCCAGAGACGAGACAGAAGTTAAAGAAACTTTGCTTCAAAAATATCATTGCATTACATCTAATACTGTTTTCTAGTTTCTGTTCAAGTAACTTTCCCTCCATTCTTAAAGTACAGAACAATACTAATCCGTCCCATACTTGCATTTCTTTGATTGTACAATTTTTAGTTTGTCGTGCCCTGCCCTCCTTCTCTGCGCCCCCACCCTCCCCAATCCCCCCCCTACTTGCCCTCCCCCCCTTACTGGCAAATAGGTCAATCCTGACCTATGTATGGTAGCCTAAAACCCAGGAAGTCCATCTCCTCCCCCCCACTCTCATCTTCTACCTTTTTCCTACCTTGATCCCATGTGCTACCACTATCACCACCTGTTATTTCATCCTTGTTACCCAATTTGTACTCACACTTGTAGATTTAATTAACTTATAACTAACTTATAGACATCCTATTATTCAGCATATTCATCAAATTGCATCTAAGATAGTTGTTTAACTCTTTTGACCCCTTTTCTCCTTCAGTGCTAACAGGTTATCCTGAGCGAGTACCTCAGAGGTGAACACCCTGAATTGCCCATTAGCTACTACTTTAAGCCGGGAAGGAAACATCAAATAAGCTTCACATCCTGCATTTTGGAAAGGAGTTATTAATTGTCTCATCCGCCATCTTCTTTCAACGGTAGTGTGACAAAAGTCTGGCCGAGCGAAAAAATGTATATCTTTATAAGATCTCTTAGTCGCTGGCTTTGCTTTACTCATAATCTCCTCTCTTGCCAGGAAATTACCAACGTACACGAGAATCGCTCTTGGGTTGCCATCTGTACTTCTTCTTTTCTGGATAAGAGGAAAACGGTGGGCCCGCTGGATCTCATTTTCCCAACTCCATTGAGTAATTTCAGGAAATGCACCTCTAAATAGGTCAACCACAAAGGCCCGAACATCCTGACCTTCCTTGCCTTCCTCCACGCCAAGAAGTCTTATATTGTTCCGCCTTTGCCTATTCTCAAACTCCTCAAGTTTCCAAAGAACATCTGTTACTGTTTTCTCCTGTACGTGTTTATCTTCCTGAAGCTTGGCAACTGTATCCTCCAGCTTCCCCGTCCTTTCCTCTACCTCTGTAACTCTACCAGCCATATCTGCATATAGTTTGTTCACCTTCCGCAGGGATCCTTCTATTTTTTTATTAGCCTGTCTAGCTCTTCGACCTTCTGCCCTTGCTTCGCTCTGCATTTGCTTTAATGTCCCAAGTAGCAAGTCAAAGTTAGAATTCTGGGTAGTTAACTGCTCAAGATGATCATGTTGAAGAGATTGCTGGGGTTGGAGATGTATGTTTCCCTCTTGATAAACCTGTGATGTAGCAGAGTAATCCCAGTCCAACTTCTTAGCCACTTCCCGCTGCGTAGGACTTGCTAAGATCTGTGCTGGGTCTTGTGCTTTTGCATGCGACCTCTTTCTTACACTCTTCATCCTACGACCTCTGGGGTCTCTACCCTTCATTGCCTTTTCTACTTCTACTTCTACTTCTGAAGTCTCGATCTCAGAGTTTCTGGTCTGATGTCCCGGTGGAAAAGAAGATGACAATGAGCCTGAGTCTGAATCCGAATCCAGATATAAGTCGGATCTATCGCTTGATCCCGAGGCTGAGTCTATATTTAAGCCTGTTTGGGAAGTGCCCTTGCCCTTCCCCTTGTCTTTGCCCGCATGATCCTCCTCGTCATCATCAACTGAGTAGAAACACTCATCAATTGGTGAGCCTGGGATAATTACTCCCTGCCCCGTAAGGTCATTAGTACCCCGAATATCTTCAATGACATGACCCCTTATTTTTTTCCTGCCATCAGCGGTAATCTGGGCAGATTCAATTGAAGATTCAGCTAAATATTGCCTATTGCCTGGTCCCCCCATAGCAGCGGACGTTGTGTCAAATTTAGTCACAGGCTCTGGATCTGCAGTTTTGCAAGGTAAGTCAGTAGCAATATCTGCAAGTACTAATTGTAAACTCTCACTTTTGCTGCCCCCCGTAGCTGTGTCTGTACCTGGATGTCCGTAGGAGCGCTAGCAGGGTCCAAATCAATTTCATTTTCGTGTTGCTGCAACTGAGGCTCCAGATCCAGTGCTGTTGATTTCTCAACAGCCACATCCCTGGGAATCATCTGCCTTACGCTCGCTCTCTGGGCTCCTTGTGTGTAATCCGTAGGCTGAGCTTCTTGCTCGGTCGATAGCTCACCGCTCGTCTTCTCACCCCGCATGCGTGAGGCTGTGTAGCAGCCGACGTCTTTTCCGGCAACATCGGAGAGAAGCGGTGGTGGTGGAAGAAATGCCTCCTCTCGATCCTGGGGGGATCCTCTAGTAGCCGGTGTTACTGAAGCGGAAAAAACTTCCCTCAAGGTAGGCTGACGAAGCACTGCATCTCTCACTCCTTCAACCCCCGGCAATCCTGTCCCCGTGTCAGCTTTTTGAAACTTATTTTTATTGGCATTTGTTAGTTCTTTCGTTACATATCAGTATTGGATCACAATATCATTAAGCACATGTTTTCAGTCAGGTGAAATCAATCTTGACATTTATAATTATCTTTACTGCAGTTGTGTGTAAGGTAGCAGGTGTTTGCCGAATAAAAGATCAAACCAGGGAGGTGGGGAGAAAACTAGGAGCAGTCATGGACTATTAGAGAAGGGTCAGCTAGACTATATCACAGGTGATCCGTAAGGTGACCGGTGGAGCTGCGCATTGGGAACGTCCCCGTGTCAGCTTAACGCTCTTTAGTGACTCTTTTGGTTGGCAACGCCTTCGTTCTCTTAAGTTCTTTTTCTTTTCTTGGGACACTCCTGGAAATCTTCTCGTTTCTCTCTACTCTAGTATTTTTCCCGCCATCCTTCTGTACCAGGGTTTTCAAGCGAGTCTTTGCCCTCAAATTGTCTGCAGGGGCACCGGGATCACTATGTCCAAGACTATCATTCTGGGGGTCTTTCTCCTCTTCTCCGGGATCCCTTAGCCCCCTTTTTGAAGTCATTTTCCTAATTTTACCGTGCCGAGGGAAAGTGACCCAATTAATAGTCACGGTCAGCTGGCACACACTGCAAAGTCCAGCAGAATGCGTCGCTAGCTTCAGGGCACTCAGTTGTATCCGTGAGCACCGTCTCATAACTCATAACAACGCTTATCCAGCAAATGTAGAGTGCCAATCAAAGTTCGCTACGAGGGTCAAAACAGAAAAATGAAAGCTCTTAACGCAGGTTGTCAGAGTAGCTTTGCATCTTGGAGAGAGGAGGGAGTAAGCGACTTTCCCCTACGGTCTCTCGGCAGCCATCTTGTAATTAATAGATTATTCTAATTAGTATAAACATGCAGAATAGGGGGGTATACAAAATTTTGTACTACCCGCTCCATCAATCCCCCCTTTGGTGATTTTATCACCACACCATTAAAATTTTGTATTACTTTTCATGGAGTTGAAATGAGTTCTTGCTTTTATTCACATCTCAGTCTCCCCAATTTCTTCTCTTTTGGCTGTCTTATACATATTTTCCTTTACTTCTTCTAATTCTATTTCTTCAAATTCCCTCTCTTGTTTCTTATCCTTTCTTCTTAAATTTTCTCTTTTTAACTTTTTCTGAATATTCTTCTTTTTATGACAGAGACAACCTAATCTTAATATTAATCCTAAGAAAATCACACATGTTAATGGGAATAAGATTTTACCTAAAAAGGTACTACCTAGGTTTACTAAGAAATTTTTAAAAGATATTTTCTTTCCAATATTTTCCCAAACACCTTCAACCTCCAGTGGTGCAATTTCATCATGCAGATCAGTTATATTTTTAATATAAATTTTAAAATCTTTACTTTCGTCTGGAATGTAAGTACAACAATGTTGAACTTTCAGCATTCCACAGACTCCACCCTCTTTTGCCAATAATATATCAAGGGCAAGTCGATTTTGCATTACCATGGCACGCATGGCAACCATTTCAGTGTTTACCAATAAAAATCCTCCAGCGGTGCTTGTTGACCAGCGATCCACTACTGTCTTCTAATTTTGTTTGCATTCAGAGATATTCCCACTGCTGATATCAATGCTCCAAAGATATCACCCACAATTTCTGACCAAGATTCTCTCTTTCTACGTGCTAAATAACTACCTAACTTATGTACACCCTCTTCTCCTCTTCCCATGTGAAAAATCTTTGGGAAAACCAGGCCTACATAACATGTGCCATACCAATGGTCTGGCAAACGATAATACGCCTTGCTCCCACAGATAAAGTATAACCCAGGAAAAACTGGATCATTTCCTCCTTTAAATCCCCATCCACCCATGATTCAGTATGTATCATGGCACTCACTATTACCTACAAAGTAATTATCATATGCAGTTTGATTCCGTCTAATACACAATTTCCCTTTCTGAGGCCAATCTAAAGCCATAGTTGGACTAGCTTCTCCCTTCAAGTGTTTTTCCATTTCAACATCCCAGACTGTCGTTTCCACCTTTCCCTCAGATGCTTTCCTTTGCATTTTTAATCTCCTTTCTTCAACCATATCCAAAAATGTCTTTTCTTCTTTCTTTAAACTGCAAGTCAAGGCTCAACCCTGTAGTTCTGTCTGGAATTGATCTAATAGTCATGAGTACTAGAGGCAAGACATCAGGCCATTTCATACCCGTGGCTAAACACATTTTCCCTATCCTGTTTTTGATAGTACCATTCATTTGTTCCACCACACCAGAAGCCTCTGGGCGATAGGCACAATGTAGATTTGTCATACATCCAATGCTTCACAAATCAATTTTATGATCTCATTATGGAAATGTCTTCCTCGGTCTGATTCCATTGTTACTGGGAACCCGAATTTGGCAATAAATTCCCTCAAAAGCCATTTTGCCACTGTGATTCCATCATTTCTTCTTGTTGGGAATGCTGCTACCCATCTAGAAAACAAACAGACCATAACTAAAACATACCTCAACCTGTTACAGGGAGGCATTTCAATGAAATCTACTTGCATTCTGGTAAAAGGCCCTCCTTCTCGACCTATTGTTCCTAGACTCACTACTGTCTTTTTTCCAGGGTTGTATTGCTGACATATAAGGCATCTCTGACAAAGACATTCTGCTACAAGTCTAAATTTTGCATTGTACCAGGTCTGCTTAAATGACCTGATCATAGCTTCCTCTCTATGTGTCCCTGTCCATGATACATCCGTGCCATGGCAGACATCATGATATCAGGCATGACTGGTCTTCCATCCCGATAGACCCACACATGATCCTCTCCCTCGGTGCACATCCTGCTTTTACCCACTGCTTCATTTCCTCATCTCCTGCTTCTTCCTGCAATTGCCTTACTTCCTCCCAGGTACCCACAATGTTAGTAAACATTAAGGTGCAAGAAGTCATTTCCTTCTCCTTCGCCCGATTGATGGAATTCTGATTTTGTGCACAGTATTGGACCATATCATTGGCGTACTTGTTGCCACTGGCGATGTAATCGCCAGACTGACTATGTGCAGCACACTTCACAACAGCCAATTGCTTAGGCAGCTGTATCGCCTCAAGCAACTTTCCAACCACTTCAGCATTCTTAATGGGAGTTCTACTTGATGTCACAAATCCTCTCTGTAGCCATATTTGGCCAAAGTCATGCACCACACCAGAACCGTACTGACTGTCAGTTATCACAGTCACTCTCACACTTTTCCCAATCTTGCATGCTCTAGTCAAAGCAACGAGTTCAGCTACTTGGGCTGATCTTACTCCTTTCAGGTAGGATGCTTCCATTACTGCTGCAACCGTGCATACTGCATATGCTGCACTCAACATTCCATCATCTGTTCTCAGGCAAGAACCTTCTACAAACATCACAAAATCACTTTCTGGTAATGGTACATCTTTTATGTCAGGTCGTGGTTTGGTACAGAAATCAAGTACATCCAAACAATCATGATCCGCTTCATCTCTGACTTACACATTCTCAGCATCAGGCAACAACGTTGAAGGATTCACATTCAAGCATCTCACAAGACTCACATTTGTTGGACCTAATATGACTTTCTCATACTTAGTCAGCCGACTATGTGTCATGTACTGAGTGCGACTCCTTGTTAAAAGGATTGCCACATCATGAGGTACAAACACTTTCACAGGATATCCCATCACGATTCCTTCACTCTGTTCCAAACAACGACAGGTAGCAGCCACTGCTTTCAAGCACCCAGGTAAGGCTACAGCTACCGGGTCTAGCATTGATGAAAAGTATGCAATTGGTCTCCTCAGCTTTCCATGTTTCTGTATTAATACAGAAAGTGCACATCCATTCCTCTCACTGCAATACAACTCAAACTCCTTCTCATAATCAGGCATTCCTAATGCTGGCGCTTCACACAAACCATCTCTCAATCATTTAAATGCTGCCAATTCCTCTTTGTTCAAATCAATGGGATCTCTCACATCACTTCCTGTCAAGCGTACCAAGGGCTTTGCAATCAGGGAGAAATTGCTTATCCACTGGCGACAGTATCCAACCATTCCAAGAAACATTCTCACCACTCTTTGCGTCATTGGGGCTCTCATTCCTTTTATGATCCTGATTCTGTCCATTGTTATTTTCCTCAGTCCTTTCTCAATGTTATGGCCTAAATAATGTACTTCCTTTTGGCAAAATTGTAACTTTGATGGTGACTTTTTAAGTGCTCCATCCGCCAGATGATTCAGTAAGGCTATAGTGTCCATTACACAAGCTTCACGAGTCTTCGACGCCACAAGAAGGTCATCGATATATTGTACTAACACTGAATTCTCAGGCATCTCTAAACTTTCTAAGGATTTCTTCAATATCTGATTAAATATTGAGGGGCTTTCTGTATACCCCTGTGGAATTCGGCACCAAGCCAAAATACGCTCGCCGAAACGAAACGCAAAAATTTGCTGGCTGTCATGGTGCAATGGAATGGAAAAGAAAGCATGGCATAAATCAATCACAGTGTACCATTCTGCATCATGGGGAATCTGATACAAAATCACAGATGGATTTGGTACAATGGGACAACACGACACAACGATTTTGTTTATCTTTCTCAAATCTTGCACTATCCTGAACTTTCCAGTCCCATAATCGGAGAATTACATGGACTACTCATTATTTCTCTCAAAATGCCTTGTTTTATCATTTTCTCAATTATAGGGGTAACTCCTTCAACTATCTCAGGTGTCAGTTTATACTGAGGGACATTTGGATAGCTTATTCCTTCCTTCACTGTTATTTTTACTGGGTCCACATCTCTAATTAGTCCCACATCTTCTCCCGTGAAATCCCAGACTTCTGCCTTTACAGTCTGTTTCAGTTCTTTGGGTAATTCATCAGGGTTAAATACAGCATAGGCTTCAGTAACCTCAGTTTCCCTGTTTGCCACAGTCATCTTATACAGCACATCTTCATCAGGGGTCTCAAATGCTATACCATCAGGGGTACAGAAAATAGTGCAATTCATTTTGCACAGCAAACCCCTACCTAACAAATTCACAGCACTTGTGTCGCACACAACAAAGCGGTGCATTTCAGAAAATTTCCCTATGCGAACTTTCACTGGTTCTGTCAGATAAGTTTTAATCTGTCTGTTGGATACACCAACTACTTGGATCGTTTCATCCGAGAGAGGAAGATTCTTAACATCAGCTGACCTAACAGTTGATCGAGTAGCACCAGTATCGACTAGGAAAGTAATATTTTCATTATTTATCTTCCCATCCACAAATGGGCCTGTCTGGTCTACTTCTAGAGTTGCGCCAAGTACGCACTCTTCTTCCTCCCCTCGGCACCGTCAATAACCTTCTTCTGAATCGCTCTCATCGCGTTGTAGCCAGTACTGCGAAACAGCGCTAGCGCCAGGGGCGGCTGGTGACATTTGAAAGTGGTGGGGCGTAAAATGATTGGTATACTTCACTGTTGCGAGGGAGCGGAGCGAGCGAGCCCGAACCCCTATAAGGAGGGTTCGGGGGGGTTCTCCCCCTGAGAAAATTTTGAAAAAAGAGAAGAGAAATGGTGCATTTTCAAGCAAATTTGAGAAAGCAGGAAGGTTAATAAAGCAATTGTGAAAGCGCAGTTATAACATTAATAAAGAGATGTCATATAACATAGGTAGCTGCTTATTCAGTACGAATTATACTGTTCATTCTCATTAGCTTAAGCTACAAATAGTAATTATTGGGCATAAAATAGAACTTAAGATTTCTGCCAGCACATTTCTAAAGGCTACTAACAGAAATTGTTAGATCTTTTTCTAAGCCCTTTTCATTGATGCTATCATTTCATGATTTTGAAATGCAGGCTCGATGAATATACAGTGTAGAAATGATGACTTGCTAAAAATATCCCGATGAGAACATGGCGTTTCTATGGTTTTGTCTTCATCACCAACAACATAGTATAGTGGATTTGACAATGAAAGCAAACACTTAATTTGAAAAATAGACTTTTACCATTGTTGTAATGTCTTGAACATCTTAATAGTGTATATAGCAACTGTATCAAGAGGTTTAGTGTATATTAGATGTTTGTGGATCTTTGTAGTATGTTGTTTCGAACAGTGATTCATGCATCAAAGAATACACCGGAAAGCTCGGCGCGTGCCCGCTTTTATACTGTGTTCCTTTGCCATCTGTCTTCATCTGAGATACACGTGCGGCGAGAAGGAATGCTTTTGTGGATCCAAGAACAGGCTTCATGCAGTCATTCCTTGTTCCATTTATTTGTCAGATTTTCTATAACTCACTTGCATCACAGAGTCCCACTTTGCTCTTCTGAAATGTTGGCATTTACGAAAACGTGCATTTGCGTTTCAAATGTCCGATCCTGCAGCAGCATGCACTTCCAAAGCCCACACATGAGTAACCCGATTCAAGGCCCCATTCTCCCGCTTTTCTTTTTAAAATCTCCCACTTTGCTCTTCTGAAATGTTGGCATGTACGAAAACGTGCATTTGCGTTTCAAATGTCCGATCCTGCAGGAGCACACTTACAAAGCCCACACATGACAGTAACAGTAACCCGATTCAAGGCCCCATTCTCCCGCTTTTCTTTTTAAAATTTCCCACTTTGCTCTTCTGAAATGTTGGCATGTACGAAAACGTGCATTTGCGTTTCAAATGTCCGATCCTGCAGCAGCACACTTACAAAGCCCACACATGACAGTCACAGTAACCCGATTCAAGGCCCCATTCTCCCGATTTTTTTTTTTACATCTCCCACAGTAGTAAGTTCACGGGATGCATATATTATTCAGTGTATTAGCAGCAATGTAGATGCATGTCCCGTCCGCACCACCTAGAATCTCAACAGAATCGAATCTAATCATTTACCTTTCTCGACAAACACCACGGTCACGATGGCACTGGCAGTCACGTCAGTCACCAGTCCTCGACGACACGAGTCACACGACGGGTCCGACTCCGGGAGAGCTGACACACACTGTACACCGCCACCACGAGGTGTGTATGCAGACAGTGTGGCACCGCGTGCGTGATGACGCGACAGACTGCAGAGAGTGCGCTGCGCACCTCATGGCCAATCCCTGTCACTGTGTTCAGACATAAGCCACAGTGATTGGCCATAGTTGCGCGGCACCCAATGCAGTTTCGTCGTAGGCTGCCGCGCGGGGTGAGGTCTGAGACTGTCTCAGCCAATCCAGAGACGCTGCATTAGCAGCACCTGCCCTGGATTGGCTAAAGAGCACGGATAGGGCTCGCCCGGATACCGAAAGAAGGGGCTGCTGCATGAGGCATCCCTCGGCCTCTCGGCCCCCTCCTCTCAGTACATAGTACATGGCAGACAGTGCGGCGAATGCGCATGCTCGTGCTTGTCGTGAGCCAAACTCGAGCATGCGCAAATACATTGCGAGCCGCTGTGAGTCAGTGTCAGTGCTCGCCCCCAGGCCCCACCCCCTTGATGTCCCGACTCCCAGCCGCTACACAGTAAGAGCTGAGCTTAATTGCTGGATTTGCTGCAAAGTGCAAGCACACCGCGTCGCGTGCGTTAAGTGGGGCTCCGCCCCTGCGCCCCAATGGACGCACCGCCGTGGCAGCTTAGTTACCTTTTCTTTGTTGTAGAATCCTGTCTCATTACTGTATTTCTGTGAGTTTTTGCTTTGTGGAAAAGGCGGTTTTGGCACCTGATTCTGTTGGGTAACAACCTGCTGCTATCGCTGCGGTTGACCACTCGCCTCATTCTGCACCTGTGGATTCAATGATGCATTTTCATTATTAGTACTGGGGGAAATTTACACTCGGATTTCCAATGCCCTACTCTACCACAATTATGACATGGGAATTTCTTTTTAGCTTCTTCTATATTAAAATTTCCCTTACCTTTCCCAGGAATTAATTTTGGTCTGGGTCCTGTATTATTCGCTTTTTCCACTAACAGAGCTTCCTGTCTCTCTGCCACTTTTACTTGAGCCCACACAGTTTTTTCTTTTAATTTACGCTGTTTGGCTTCAATCTCATCACTAAAATATTTTGCATGTCTCAACACTTCATCTATTTTCTTGTTTTACCAATCTACAGTATGTTGCTTAATCATTTCACTAATTTCTGGACGTAAACCATATACAAATCTGTATACAAAATGGCTCAAATCTTTTTCACTTAAATTCTTATCACCACTGAACTGTTTAAAGGCCAGAATCAATCTTTCGTAATAGGCATGTACCGACTCTTTACTTTCCTGATGAGTCCTGTCGATTTTTACCCAATGGGTTTCTTTGGGAGGTACTTTATTTTTCAGAAAGACAATAACCTGTTTGTATTTCTTCATTACCTCGGGGTCAGGGGCTCCTGTCTTTGGATCCCTAGGGTATTCCTGTGTAGGCCAATTTATCATCAACTTACACCCTGTCCATAAATCTGCTGGTACTATTATGTCAAATAAACTGTTTAGATCAATCCATAATACTTTAGATAGTTTCACAAATCTGTCCACTTGCCTATACCACTCGACAGGCTTTTCGCGTAGTCCAGGGAAATCATTGGTAAAGGACAAAATATCCTGTCTAGTCCATGGAACATGTACATATCCTCCTCCTGGAATTTCTCTCATGGGGCATTCTGTTATTACCCTTTCCTTTTCTCTAACAGGGAACGCTGCAAATGTTTTATCTGAGGCACCATCTCGTTTTCGGTACCACCTGCTTCTCCATTTATCCAAATCTCCCCATTCTGTCAGTGCTTCAAACTGTGTTGGTCTAGGACTTGGTTCTAGATTCATCATTTTCTCTCTAAAATTTCTCAAAACCGCTAAATTAAAGGAACCGTGCTCTGGAAATGCCAAAACTCCATCATTCTTTGTATATTTCACCCAATTATCTAACCAAATACAAGTATGATATCCGTATTTCGCAACCATAAAGGATGCGGGGGTTTTCGGTGGGGGAAGTAATTGTCCTTCCCTAGTCACAATCGTCCTTTTTAAACCACTTCTTGATTTTTCCAAACCAAGACTTTTTCTCCTTTTCAGGTGGATCGTAATACATCATTTTGTCTTTCGTGTATCGCTAGTCTTTTCCTTACGACTGTTCTGTTATTTTAACCAATCGTAGTGCGACTCACACCAACGCACCAATCCGGAGCGTCTACGTCACTTCTGCAATTCTCCAATCCCAGCGCGTCTCACACTTGCACACCAATCAGCAACGTCTACATCATCCTGTACTTATCCACTCCTAGCGCGGCATACACTAGCACATTAATCAGGGGCGTCTAAGTTTCTCACTGACTAGCCAATCCCAGCGCGTTTTTTCTGACGTCAGCTAGTTATCACTGTCGCAGCTCCTGCTACTGCTGACCCCTCCTTTACAAAATTTTATCGGTAACTTTTCTTACGTTCTTTTTATTTACAAATCTGTTAGTAACGACATAAAAACACCACCATTGTCCGCTTCGCTAACCAAAGAATAGTTAATGACCTTTCTCACAAGAATTCCGTCTTTCCCGAGAGCAGCGCTTACCTCTGCCCTACTACGGAATCGTTACTTCCGTTGATAAAGTAGCACATCCCTCTACCTTACCCTTCTAGCAAGCATTAGCTAACTGTTTCTCTAGAATTAAGACACCTAGTTGGAGACCCAATGCTCCTGAGAAATAAAACCAGAGTTTCAAAATTAACCCGAATACCTTTTCATTCACGCACTTTCACACGGAAAAATGTAGTTCATTCACACAGAATTCTGTATTTCCCGAGAACAGCGAACAATCTGTCCTACTACAGAATTATTACACTCGTTAATAAACTAGCACTTCCCTCTACTTTATGCTTCTAGCAAGCTTAGGGAACACCTATTACCTTTCCAGTGATAAGCGTTATCAGAGTGCCTTCTGGACTCCTGGTACCTAGGACGAAAATTTCACAGGTGACCTTCGCTACCATACACTTCTTTCATACAGGAGATATTTCTAATGGCAACACACGACGATGTCACCGAATCGAACCCAGACAATGCGTCGTGCAACTTCAATCGTTACACGTTTCCCCTGTGTACCTACAGGGCAACAACAATTCCGACTTTCCCGAGAGCAGCGCTTACCTCTGCTCTACTACGGAACTGTTACAAACTTCCGACTTCCTACATCCCAGAAGCCGTGCAAACAACATAGAACCTGACGCGACTCAACATAGAGTGTTAATACATAAACCAATACTAATCAATAAGCAATTTACAAGCAATAATCACCAAACCAAAACAATAAAAACTATCATCCTGCTACCAGAATAACTGATGCAGCGCGGAACCTGGGTAACGGGAATCAGGTCAAAACCCCGTACCAAATATCCTCCCTTCATCACAGACCAAATATCACATTAACACATTCACTCCTACAATCATTGGTGGGGTCCATAACACCAACATTCACACTTCACTTCTCACTGGCCTGCACTTACAGGAGAGATGAATGTTCCAAGCGCTGACATGAGAGGAATACCTTATAACCTATAGAGAGAAATGTATTTAAAAATGTATACACTAATATCCTTACCCCTACAGATCTCAATCCTAAACATCAAGATACTCCTCCCACGTGATCAATGGATCATTTAGTTGGATTAGTAAGGTGATTTAGACCAGCTAAAAACACATTTAATATCTTGATCTTTACCTCCCTCAATAAATGACAAAACGCATTTTCTTGTTAATCAATATTTGTTTATCTAATTATTGCAAGAATTTAGTTCCATATAGTAAGTTTATTAGACTTTACGCAAATCACAGAACACCATATTTACCTAATCTGGCTATCGGTCGTCCTCTAAGTCATCAAATTTAGTCGTCAATCAGTCGGAAATCGAAAGTTCTTCATGCAGCACGCTACAGTCCCAAGGATGGTCAAGGACCAGAGACGTGCAAGCATCTATCAGTGTCCATAGATTTTATAAGTTCATAGTTCGTCAAAGAAACGGGCATCAATTCAGTCTGTCAAAGATTCAGGAACGCAGCAGTCTCGTAGTGTCACCGTCATCTCCGTCAGCAAAAGGACAGGCACGTGAAGTAGTAATAAGTTAGGATTCCCTCTCTATTCTACCGTCATTTTTATAATAAAAGTAAAGTCAAGATGATACATTTTACAAAATTTGGGCTTCTCCCATTGGTCGGTTGGGATCGTCCGGTGAGGTTTCACACAGTTCAGGAGGTTATGTCATTAAACATGATCTTTCCGGTTCCTTGTATCTGTCCATTGTTACAGTACTTGGCGGGCTTCCCACTGTGACCTTGCTTGGGTACAGCGAGACTAGGGTCATGTCGAGGCCACAGGAACATGTTGTAGCGCAGGCGCACTTTGCCCGAAACCTCGTGGAATGGTGGCCATCACGTCGTTTCACGCTGGCGGCCATCTTTACTTTAGGCCCAAAGGACAACTTAAGCGAAACAAACACAAAAGAGTAATTAATACATAGAAATAATGAATAAAATGTTAAACCCTCACTAATTCCCCTATGTGCTTGTAATTATCTAGCATATAGCGACATTTAAAGCGTTCATATTCACCCATTGATGTCATCTGGTGCGACATTACAAAAACGTCACAAAAGCAACATATGTCATGCGATATTCTATTTTCTAGTGTTAGTATGCGTACATATGTTAATTACAAATTATTTAGCCATGCAAAATGCAAATCCCACGTGTATTTCATACATTAGTAATGTCGATTAAACTTCATGCAAACACATTATTAATATTATAATTAATAGATTATTCTAATTAGTATAAACATGCAGAATAGGAGGGGGTATACATAATTTTGTACTACCCGCTCCATCAGAGCCTGTGTTGAAGTTTCTGTACACATGGCTAAAATATCTTCATTCTATGGAGCAAGAAATGAAATGTGTTTCAAATGCTTATTGTTGGAAACCGGGCAACCGGGTTAGCAGTCACCAGGTTCCCAGCACAGTGGTAGCTTGGCTCGAGCGGTTGGGGGTCAGGCACCGTGTTAAGCGTACGTCACACCCTCACAATAACCATGCGTTCATCCGTTCCAAAAACGACACTACACCGTAAAAATTATGAAAGAAAGTAGTTTGTCTTTATCTTATTTTCTCTTAGTTGCAGGTTTCAAAACATACATACAATACCATAAGACTTTTCTTGAAAATAGCAGGTCAAATAAATAATACCACAGTGGGGTTTCAATAAATAGGATCAGGTCATAAATAAGCAAGGAATAAATAGGGGTGCAATAAATACAAATGGCTAATAAATACTGTCAGACAATAAATACAATGCAGGAAAAAATACAGTCAGACAATAAATACAGTCAATAAATGAAGCACCTTCAATAACTAAAATAACACAATTAATGACAATTACAGTTCACATCACTTTCCTGAGGTAGTTTGGTTTTACTATGCCCAAGTACAGCTTGTGGTCATTTGGATGACATGGGGGGTGTCCCACCTAGATTGGTCAAGGCTGGGCCTGAACTGAGGTAGAATATGGGTAACCTAGGGATCTGGCTCTCCCAAAATACACAACCCCTCACAGAGGTCACTGCACCAGTTTCAGTTCACCCCTGGCACTCCCAGGCTGGTTCTAACACCCCTCTAGCCCCTAGAATGGTCTTTCAGGGCTCCACAGGGCCTCAGATGCCCTTTCTACCACTTACTGCCCTTTTCACGATGATCGGCTCCGCTCGGCGCCGGGTCGACATCGTGAGGCGGCTCCGGCTCGATGTCGCTGGGCGGCTCCGGTTCGGTGTCGCTGGGCGGCTTCGGATCGATGTCGCTGGGCTGTTCCGGATCGATGTCGCTGGGCGGCCTCGGCTCGATGTCGCTGGGCTGCTCCGGCTCGATGTCGCCTTCCGGCGTCGCAGGGTCACGGTCTCCCCGCTTCCGGGTGTCTCCAGAGTGCGACCTCCACTCCCGACCTCCGGCGCGCTTCACCTCAGATTCCGGCGTCTCCGGAGTGCGATCTCCACTCCCGACCTCCGGCGCGCTTCACCTCGATCTCAGGTGACTCCTTACTCGACCACCGGTGCCTCTCCACGACCTCCGTCGGCGCCCTCACTCGACCTCTGACGGCTCCGGGTACGACGTCTGCTTTCTGTCAGCGTCGCTTCTCCACCTCAGGCCTCAGGTCTCCAGGCTTCTCGACGTCAGGACTCCAGGAGGACACCGCTAAACAGGTCAGGAGCTTGCTGGTCTTCTTCTTTAAGGCCTCTTCACAATATTTAGGACCTTAAGATGGTTTTTCTGGTCTTGGTCCCACACAGGGCTCTAGGCTGGGCTTGGTCAGTAGGGACTAGCATCAAGGGTGGGTTTCTGGACCCCACTCCAAGCACTGGTTTCCACCCCTGCTGCCTTATTCCGACCACCTTCTGAACTGGTCCTCTCTCCTCTCTAGTCAGATGCCAACTGCCCCTCTGAGATGGCCTCCCAACATTCTAAACTGCCTCCCTCTGTCACAGGGTTCTAGAATGTTCTGGAAACCTCCAGTGGGTTCTGGTGATGTCACAGGTGACAATGGGTGGCCACCATTTTGTGTCTCAGGCCCTCAGACAGAAGTTCCAGGGGTAGGGAAAATGGCTCCCTGACCCTGCATCAACACTAAAAAGTCTGGTGGTTCCCAAAAAGGAAAAATTATAACAGGGTTTGAGGCAAAAGTGGGACAAAATAAATAATGATGAGGAGGGACCACCCAAAGGGCTGACAGGTCTAACACGCATCCCCCCCAGCTGAAAGTGGGGAGAGCTACCCAACCCCTTAGGAGTTCTCATCACTAAGGCAGAAATACCTTGAGAGACCATCTGCATTGGCGTGGTCCACTCCAGGCCGATGTTCCACCTGAAAGTCCATTCCCTGTAGGGAGATAGACCACCTTAGCAACTTGGGATTCTCCCCCTTCATCTGCATCAGCCAACGAAGGGGTCTGTGGTCGGTCTGAACTAAGAAGTGCAAGCCAAACAGGTATGGCCGCAACTTCTTCAGAGCCCATACCACTGCAAAGTCTTCACGCTCTATTGCACTTCTGTTCCCTGGGAAGTAGTCTCCGGGATAGGAAGACCACGGGTTGATCCAGACCCTCTTCATTGAGTTGCGATAACACTGCCCCAATGCCATGTTCCGATGCATCCGTCTGGACAATGAACTCCTTGGAAAAATCTGGGGCCCTTAAGACCGGGGCCTCGCACATGGCTTGCTTCAGTTTCACAAAGGCCTGCTGGCAAGCCTCCGTCCAGACTACCCGTCGAGGTTGCTTCTTGGACGTAAGCTCCGTGAGGGGGGCCACAATGGTCCCGTACCCCTTCACGAAGCGGCGATAGTATCCTGTGAGGCCCAGAAAAGCTCGGACCTCAGTATGAGTCTTGGGGGGTTCCCAGGCCATGATAGCCTCGATTTTCGCCTGGAGGGGCTGCACCGCTCCCCTACCCACCAAGTGTCCAAGGTACACTACCGACCACTGCCCGATCTAGCATTTACTGGCCTTGATCGTTAAACCAGCTTGTTTCAGGGCCTGGAGAACAGTTTGCAGGTGACGCAAGTGATCCTCCCAGCTGTTACTGAAGACGGCAATGTCGTCCAGATAAGCAGCAGAGAAACTCTCCATTCCGGTGAGGATCTGGTTCACCAGACGCTGAAACGTGGCAGGGGCGTTCTTGAGCCCAAAGGGCATCACGCAGAACTGGTAGTGGCCCTTGGGCGTGGAGAAGGCTGACCTTTCCTTAGCTCCATCAGTCAGAGAGATCTGCCAGTACCCGGATGTAAGGTCAAAGGTACTCAAATATTGGGCAGCTCCCAGCCAGTCAATCAGTTCATCCGCCCTCGGGATCGGATGAGCATCAGTCTTGGTTACGGAGTTCAGTCCCCGGTAGTCCACACAGAACCTCAGTTCCGGTTGGGCCCCCGGTGGTGCAGCTTTTGGTACTAGTACCACCGGACTGGACCAGGGGCTGCTGGAAGGTTCAATCACTCCTAGCTCCAGCATCTTAGTGACTTCACTGTGAATGCTGGCCTTCACCTTGTCTGTCATCCGGTAGATCTTTGACTTCACAGGTGGGCTGTCTCCTGTGTCCACATCATGGACGCACAGGTGAGTCCTACCCGGAACAAGGGAGAACAACGAAGAGTACTGCCCCAGGACCTGGCGGCAGTCCTCCTGCTGTTCAGGAGTTAGGGACGGGGAGAGAATCACTCCCTCCACCAACCCATCCTTCTCTTGAGACGCAAATAAGTTGGGGAGAGGCTCGCTTTCCACGTCCTCTGCTCCGTCAATCACCATTAACAATAGGACTTCGGGCCTCTCATGGTGGGGTTTGAGGCGGTTGGCATGCAGCACCCGTAGGGGCTGACGAGGGGTCTTCAGGTCCACCAAGTAGGTAGCCTTACCCTTCTTCTCCAACACCTCAAAGGGTCCTGACCAGCGATCCTGGAGGGCGCTAAGCTCTCCTGGTTCGATCACCCACACCTTCTGGCCAGGCTCCAACTCCACCGGGTGAGCATTGTGGTCATACCACGCCTTCATCACTGCTTGGCTGGCTTCCAAGTTGTCAGAAGCTTGCTTCCACAACTTAGCCATTTGGCTCCGGAAGGCCAGCATGTAGCTCACCACGTCCTGGGGAAGCTTTCTGGGAGTTCTTTCCCATCCGTCTCTCACCAGGCTGAGAGGTCCACGCACAGGGTGCCCATACAAAAGCTCGAAGGGGCTGAAGCCCACTCCCTTTTGTGGCACTTCCCTGTAAGAAAACAATAGACAGGGTAGGAGGACGTCCCATTTCCTCCGCAGGCTTTCAGGCAGACTTCTGATCATGCCTTTCAAGGTTTTATTGAACCTCTCAACCAGACCATTGGTCTGGGGGTGGTAAGGAGTGGTGAACCGGTAGGTCACTCCACACTCCTTCCACATCGCCCGCATATATGCTGACATGAAGTTGGTCCCCCTGTCGGACACAACTTCCTTGGGAAAACCCACTCGGGTAAAGATTCCCATCAGGGCCCTAGCCACAACAGGTGCAGTAATGGTCCTCAGAGGTATAGCCTCTGGGTACCGTGTGGCATGATCCACCAGAACCAGGATAAACCTGTGACCAGCTGTAGTAGGCGGATCTAATGGACCCACAATGTCGATGCCCACCCTTTCAAAGGGGGTGCTAACGACAGGAAGTGGTTCCAGGGGAGCTTTCAGCTTCACCCCTGTTTTCCCACTGGCTTGACAAGACACACACGTCCGGCAGTAGGTGTCGGACGACACTTTCATCTGAGGCCAATAAAAGTGTGGGACAAGCCGGGCAAAGGTCTTGTCTTGCCCCAGGTGTCCTGCCAAGGGGATTTCATGAGCCAATTCCAGAAGGAAGGCTCGGTAACGTTGAGGGACAACCAAGGCCCGTGACGATCCGTGCATGGGTGCCTTGGGTTCACTGTAGAGGAGGCCATCCTCCCAGTAAATGTGGTAGTTCCCCTCAACGTTACCTGCTGCCTGGGCTTCGGCCTGTCGCCTCAGTCCCTCAAGGGTAGGACACTCCCTCTGGCCCTTGCAGAATTCCTCCCTGGTCGGCCCTCCCTCCACGTGCCACTCGGCCGGGGTGGGTAGGTTCTCCAGGTTGGTAACATCCCCCTCCGCGGACTCCTGGTCCACCACCTCCGGTGGCCTATCCGTCACACGGGGCGCGGATGCCGAGGCAGGCTCCTCCTGCCTTCGGTTCTTCCCTTGGTTGGCAGCCGGCGGTGCCTTTGTTACAGGCTCCCGCCTAAACGAACTCCCCCTCCGGGTAGTCGCAGACCTGGTGCTGACACAGGCCCAGTCAGGGATACCCAGCATCTCAGCATGAGTCCGGTATTCCACCTCCTTCCAAGCATTATGCTCCATGTCATTCCCCAGCAGACAATCGACTGGCACGGCAGGGCTTACGGCAACTCAAAGTGACCCTGCAACCCCTTCCCATTCAAATGGAACCTCGGCCACCGGATAGTGGCCCATTCTGCCGTCAGCCATCGCGGCAGGGTGGAGTACATGGGGAATCACCTGCTCTGGAGACACCAGTTGGCTACGTACCATAGTCATGCTGGCTCCTGTGTCTCTCAGAGCCTCCCCTCTTTGGCCGTTGATGGTGACCCACTGCCCATACTTTGTGGTATTTGCGGGCACCTGGATCTTGGGAACCATCTCCCTTTCTCCCAGGGACACTAAAGTGACACCCGCCCACTCCCTTCCCTTACCTAAGGGCATCTCCTCCCCGAGTACTACACTAGCTACTCCGGGGGCCTTTCCTCCGATGGGAGGGGGTGGTCTTTTCGGGCACTTCACATCTCCCTTATAGTGTCCGACACCACCGCACTCGTAGCAATGGACAACCCTTGGCTGCTGACTCTGGCCAGGATTAGGGTTTCTGGGGGGGTTAGCCCTAGGGGTGAATCCTGTTCCCTTCCCTTGGGAACTATTTTGGGGGTCTTTAGAGAACTCCGTTTTCTTTTCCCCTCCCTCTTTCTTCTGGGGGGCGCCCTGTCCGGTCTTTTGAGAGTCCCCTCCAGTCCCCCTTGTGGACACTCGGGTACTAGCCCAAATGTCCGCCTCCTCAGCAAGCTTCCGGGGATTGGTCAGCTTACTATCCACCAGGTGTTGACGCAGTTCAGGGAAACATTTTTCGAGCAGGTGTTCCTTCAACATCAAATCAAACAACCCCTCATAGTCCCTCACCTCACTGCCTTGTATCCAACCCTCTAATGCCTTCTTTGCATAGTCCAGGAAATCCACCCAATTCTGTGTGCCCAGTTTGTGGCTACCCCGGAACTTCTGTCTATACTTCTCGGGTGTTAGTCCAAACTTCCTCACGAGCGCCACTTTCATGGTGGGGTAGTGGGTCTGCTCATCCTGCTCCAGGGCCAATAATGTATCCCTACCAGCTGGAGGCATGTATTTATACAATCCCCCTCCCCAATACTTCTCTGGAACCCCATGGACTCTTAATGAGATCTCATAGGCCGCTAGCCACTTGGCGATATCATCACCCGCACTATAGCTAGCTACTATGTCTTTTGGCAAATAGGGTTTGGATTCCCTGGTGATTTCTCTTTCTTCGCTGCCACCATTAGGAACAGTGTGTGCCCCGACCCGTAGGATCTGGAGATCTATCTCCCTGAGCCTCAACTCGTGAGCCATCCTCCGTTCCTCTTTTTCTTTCTCCAGCTTCGCCAAATCCCATGTGAGCTGTCTTTTCTCCCTCCGGTCAATGAATTCTGCTTCTAATAAGCCGTTGCTAGAGACACTGCTGCCCTTCCTTGAAAGTGTTCTGGGCCCCACTACTAGGTCCCCCACCTCAGGTTGGTACAAACCAGCCCCCTCGCTGTCAGGCTCTCCATCCCTGTCCTCCTTCTCAACCTTACTTTCTCGTCGTGCCTCCCACCAAGCCCTTAAGCTGGTCTGAAGCTCACCCTTATTTGCACCTTGGGGACAAAACACCCCCTCTCTCTGACAAAACTCCCTGAGTTGGGCCACAGTGTAAGTTTCCACATCTTCCAATACAAACTCCATTTTGCCCACTCAGGATAGAAGACAGTTGCTTACAGAAGCTATGCAGGGGGGTACCTTTTGTAATACCTCCTCCCACCACCAGAAGTAAATTTGGAAAAACAAAACTCAAAATTAGGAAGTCCGCTTGGAGAAAACTCCCGGTGTAGGCCTATGGACTACCCACAGTTATTGTCGAGTAGACGCAAGCACAGCTCTATCCCACCGCTGAACACCAATTTTATGTTGGAAACCGGGCAACCGGGTTAGCAGTCACCAGGTTCCCAGCACAGTGGTAGCTTGGCTCGAGCGGTTGGGGGTCAGGCACCGTGTTAAGCGTACGTCACACCCTCACAATAACCATGCGTTCATCCGTTCCAAAAACGACACTACACCGTAAAAATTATGAAAGAAAGTAGTTTGTCTTTATCTTATTTTCTCTTAGTTGCAGGTTTCAAAACATACATACAATACCATAAGACTTTTCTTGAAAATAGCAGGTCAAATAAATAATACCACAGTGGGGTTTCAATAAATAGGATCAGGTCATAAATAAGCAAGGAATAAATAGGGGTGCAATAAATACAAATGGCTAATAAATACTGTCAGACAATAAATACAATGCAGGAATAAATACAGTCAGACAATAAATACAGTCAATAAATAAAGCACCTTCAATAACTTAAATAACACAATTAATGACAATTACAGTTCACATCACTTTCCTGAGGTAGTTTGGTTTTACTATGCCCAAGTACAGCTTGTGGTCATTTGGATGACATGGGGGGTGTCCCACCTAGATTGGTCAAGGCTGGGCCTGAACTGAGGTAGAATAAGGGTAACCTAGGGATCTGGCTCTCCCAAAATACACAACCCCTCACAGAGGTCACTGCACCAGTCTCAGTTCACCCCTGGCACTCCCAGGCTGGTTCTAACACCCCTCTAGCCCCTAGAATGGTCTTTTAGGGCTCCACAGGGCCTCAGATGCCCTTTCTACCACTTACTGCCCTTTTCACGATGATCGGCTCCGCTCGGCGCCGGGTCGACGTCGTGAGGCGGCTCCGGCTCGATGTCGCTGGGCGGCTCCGGTTCGGTGTCGCTGGGCGGCTTCGGATCGATGTCGCTGGGCTGTTCCGGATCGATGTCGCTGGGCGGCCTCGGCTCGATGTCGCTGGGCGGCTTCGGATCGATGTCGCCTTCCGGCGTCGCAGGGTCACGGTCTCCCCGCTTCCGGGTGTCTCCGGAGTGCGACCTCCACTCCCGACCACCGGCGCGCTTCACCTCGATCTCAGGTGACTCCTTACTCGACCTCCGGTGCCTCTCCACGACCTCCGTCGGCGCCCTCACTCGACCTCTGATGGCTCCGGGTACGACGTCTGCTTTCTGTCAGCGTCGCTTCTCCACCTCAGGCCTCAGGTCTCCAGGCTTCTCGACGTCAGGACTCCAGGAGGACACCGCTAAACAGGTCAGGAGCTTGCTGGTCTTCTTCTTTAAGGCCTCTTCACAATATTTAGGACCTTAAGATGGTTTTTCTGGTCTTGGTCCCACACAGGGCTCTAGGCTGGGCTTGGTCAGTAGGGACTAGCATCAAGGGTGGGTTTCTGGACCCCACTCCAAGCACTGGTTTCCACCCCTGCTGCCTTACTCCGACCACCTTCTGAACTGGTCCTCTCTCCTCTCTAGTCAGATGCCAACTGCCCCTCTGAGATGGCCTCCCAACATTCTAAACTGCCTCCCTCTGTCACAGGGTTCTAGAATGTTCTGGAAACCTCCAGTGGGTTCTGGTGATGTCACAGGTGACAATGGGTGGCCACCATTTTGTGTCTCAGGCCCTCAGACAGAAGTTCCAGGGGTAGGGAAAATGGCTCCCTGACCCTGCATCAACACTAAAAAGTCTGGTGGTTCCCAAAAAGGAAAAATAATAACAGGGTTTGAGGCAAAAGTGGGACAAAATAAATAATGATGAGGAGGGACCACCCAAAGGGCTGACAGGTCTAACACTTATGTATAAAAGATACATGACTTAATTGGATGAAAGGTAAATTGGTAGTGCCGAAAGCTGCATGACTCACTTTTCATTAGTGGGCGTCGCAGTTGAAATTCCAAGTAAACAATGTTCGACTCACAAAGTCCGACGCCTTGAGGACAGAGGAGATGAGGAGGATCGATTAACGTGGCAGCGGGAACGGCCAGGAAGCGCTCATGCAGACAATGCGGCCGGGACCTTCGGGGGGGATGAACTTAGTGGCCTGACTCCGTGATGGCGCTAACACTTACAAAGCCTGTAAGGAATGGGGACACAGCTTGATGACACACAGGCACAGGGTCTTTTCGGGGGCCAATAGGTGAGACCCTTACAATTCATAGCAAGCGTGCGGCCTGCAGAGATATGCTACACAAGATTACACCCAGTGCCTGACCTTAAGATGGCCGCCATGTCACACATGACGAGAGGGGAGCGTCGTGTTTTTAAAAGTTGAGACAAAAAAAACAGAACAGAAAGGAGTGACTAGGCGCTGCGGAATGGCTACTCCATATCCTTCCCCATCCGGCCTACCCATCAGGATACTTACTCTATGAACTCACGTCCGACCGTGGAGCCCTAGCTTTCTGACCGATGCCCGGTGTAGGTACCTGATAACTAAAGAGGAGATGGGCTGTGGACTTCCCCCTCTGCCGTCACCTACCCAGCCCGACTTTGGGCAGACTTTCCTTCGTGTCTCCGTCGCATTCTCCCTCCTACCCCTTTACCCTAACCCCTTTCCCCATGCTCCATTTATCTTGTCCACTATGCTCTCTAAATGTTTTCCCGCTGAGACCTACCTATTTGACAGATGACTGGTGGAGCTACCTGATAGCTATAGAGGAGATGGGCTGTGGTCTTCCCCCTCGGCCGTCACATACCCAGCCGGACTCTGGGCAGACTCTCCTTCGTCTCTCCATCCTATTTCCCTCCTACCCCTCTAACATACTCCCTTTCCCTTCTAAGCTCCACTTATCTCATTTTCTACGTTCTTGAAATGTTTTTCTAGTAACCGATGTAACTTGTAACGTATTAATTTTGTAACTTTGTGAAACCTTATGTAAAGCACTCTGATTCCTCCGGGTCTAGCCAGCGCTATATAAAACTCAAATAAAAAAAAGTATCAATAATTCTGCAAACAGTAAATTAGAAAAGTCAGAACGATTTATAGCGTATATGCATGTTACCAAGTCTAGAGGTTAAATGCACCGGCCGCGTGTACTTTCGTTCGCTGCTTGACAAGAGATTCAGACTTACTTATACATGTCTCTCTGTTACTCAACGGCATACCCCTTGTCTAACCACAGGCGCGCGGAACACCAGGCTTCTGGTTTTTTAATCATTTGAGACCCGAGCCAGGTCTCTTGCATTCTGGGCAATGGAGATTCAATGCGGACTTCCCTGCAAAGTCTTATATTCTTGATACACTGTGACACGGATTCTTCAAGAGTATAACATGTGTGTCTACTGTTGTTTATGGTATATAGCAATTCAGACTAACTCAATGCATGCAGAATATTAATTAAATCTGAACTATTTCCAACAGTTCGTTTAACCCATGGATGGTACTGTTGTATTTTTAAATGAAATGCGCCTCCTGCCTTAAGAGTGTTGATTCAATGTCGCCTCCTCTGGGGTTCGGTTTTATCGCACATAGAACAGTCCACTCAAATTCTTTCTCAGTGTGGTTTCTTTCAATTAAGTGGTTGACCATCGGCGCAGAGACCACCTTCATTTTAATTCTAGATAGATGTTGCACAATGCGCTATCTGATCTCTTGATTTGTTTTGCAGACGTAAAGCTTTTGGCACAGGCATATAATGGCATATACCACATGCTTAGTTTCGCAGTTCGTAAAGTCTTTTTGTGAGCATGTGATGATATGTGTAAACTCCATTCCTTTCACAGTTGTGTCATGCATAGAGCAATTACCACATTTATGGTGGCCTACTAGCGGTTTTAGATTCAATTGGGATCTTAAGTCTTTTTTCTTCCCTGGAGACGCAATCTCTGATCAAACTATTTGCTGTCCTATGCTAGCATTATTCTTCATTGCGGAAAGTGGTGGTGGTAGTGGATGTTCCAGATTTAACATCAGGCGCCAATTTTTTAAATAATTAAATAGTTTAAATAATTGTACGAGCAACAACTACAAATCGTCTGTTTCTGCTGAACATGTCAGAGTGGATGGTAAACCTATTGAAGAGCACCTTTTGTTCTGTCGCCAGTTGAAGGGAGTAAGATTTTCCAAACCTCCTGTTCCCAAATATGATACCATGTGGGATGGTAATCTTATTTTGAATATGTTGGCAGGATAAAATGGACCCCCTCTCTCAAACATTTGTCTGCGAAATTAACAATGCTTTTGCGTTTGATTTCCTTGAAATGTGTTACGGATGTCAGAGCGCTTGATGTTTCCTCCTTTTCACCTCTAGGATATTGTTTTCTAGTTCACAGATGTACAAAAAGCAATTTGATGTCAGTTCATTATCCTTTTTTCTCTTCCCAACCAAAGTTATGTGTGGGCAATTGCCTGATATCTTATGTTCAAAAACCTCAAAAGCCTGTCTCCGCTCCGACTTTGGCCTTTTGAGTTAAGCAGATCGTGTCATACCAGCATATCAATACTGATTTCTTTGGGGGCCACTCTGCTAGAGGAGCTATGACCGCCAAGACTGTTTGGTGGGAACGAGGTTACACGACATTCTCAAATGTGCAGATTGGTATAATGTTAATACTTTAAGGACGCTTCATTGCAAACCTATTATCTATTTGCCTAACTCTGTGATTTCAATGCTTTGAACAAGCATAATAGGTGCCTCCGGTCTTGTAAAAGAAATTGAGAATTTCCTAGCCTTGGTGTAAGAAAGACTCGATTGTATTAAAGACATGGAGGCAAGTATTATCCCACCGCTGTTTGTATTAAACACCCCTCCCCCCCAAGTTTTTTCTTTGCAGTTCCAGCAACATCGTCCAGTACTTAACACTGCTGGCTCCTCTTCTTCCTTGGAATTTCCTGGGTGGCTTCACAAGCCTTTTCCACACTTCCAGAACATGGCTCCTCAGTTCGGCTTGGTCTTAGATAAGGAACTTTTGACTATCCTGATGACTTTTTATCTGCTTCTGTAATTTCATTCTATGCATTACCTTGATTGACTTGTTGCAAGAAAAGAGGGCGTGTTGCTTCAGTCAGGATAATTATCTGTATTCTCAGTGTCCTTTCGGTTAGGCTATTATGATGTCATATTGGTAGTTCTATTCCCAGGTTTTCTGGGTAATGTTGTTCATTCTTTTTTGTTGGCTACTATTTAATAAATGCAAGAAAAGAAAGTATAATACTCACCCCTGTGTCTTTGATTAAAAAAACTAGCTTTTCTTACACCAAGGCTAGGAAAATGTACATTTTCTGTGGAGCGGGAGCTGGGAAGCCTGACTAAGTAGTTCGCGAACACAGTGGACACAGTCTTTTTTTCTATACAAATGCCCTTTCTAG
Organism: Triturus cristatus; assembly: GCF_964204655.1. Lineage (NCBI taxonomy): Eukaryota > Metazoa > Chordata > Amphibia > Caudata > Salamandridae > Triturus > Triturus cristatus. The sequence continues at coordinate 1,191,724,553 of NC_140592.1, forward strand.
GGCTCGCACCTGCGTTGCAGTGCGCGGCCCTGCTCGCGCAGCGCGAGCCCTCTTGAAAGGGGGTTCTGAAAGCTGCTCGTGCGTGTGACCAGGCTTTCGCCATCCGCCATTGGCTTTCGCGTATTTTTTTTTTTTAAAAAGGCACACGATTGGGCAAAAGGCGGGCGCATGTCCCGCCTTTGCAACGCCCATTCCCGACTGTGTCTAGCACGCGCAGCAGCGCGTGTTCGCCTCGCTGCCGTGCTCCCTCCTCCGCTCCTCTGTGGTGCGCGCGCACCACGAGCTGCTGGTTGGTTCTGTGCATACTTGTTTTTTAACAGCTCCCACTTCATAGCTTCGAAGCGCTTTGCAAGCATTCATCAAAATAGTTTGTGTATGACTGAATAATATGTGCGGGTACTGAAAACAGATTTAAGTGCTGGCGATGGGGACAGAGCTGTATGGATCCCGGTACCCACATATTAATGCCAACCTTACCTGCCCGTGAACCCCGCGGTGCCCTGGCAGGACTGTGCTCAAGAGTCAGTATCGGAAGAGGAGATACTGCGGCCACGGTTGAGGTGCATGGAAGCGCTGTGAGTGAGCACCAGTGCAGGGGCAGCAGGGCTGGTTACATGATGAGGTACATCGGCAGAGCTCTCTGTAGACACCCTCTCCGGCACACCGGCAATTGTTCCAGTTCAGCAGTGGGGAACTTTGGCAAAGCTATGTTTACCAACAGCTGTAACAGGAGTGGGTGCTGCTCAGCATTGAGGGACAATGGCCGTGCCACACGCGGGCTCCTGTAAATGTGTGGCAGGAGCGGGTGCATTGAGGTGCATCATCTGAGCCACCTGCGGGCACCTGTAAATGTGTGGCAGGGGTTTTTGCTACTCATCATTGAGGGGCGTCATCTGAGCCACATGCGGCACCTGGAAATCTGTGGCAGGAGTGGGTGCTCCTCAGAATTGAGGAGCATCATCGGAGCCACCTGCGGGCGCCTTTAAATGTGTGGCAAGAGCAGGTGCTGCTCAGAATTGAGGTGTGTTACCCGAGCCACATGCGGCACCTCTAAATATGTGGCAAGAGCTGGTACTGCTCAGCATTGAGGTGCATCATCTGAACCACCTGCGGGCACCTGTAAATGTGTGGCAGGAGTTTTTGCTACTCATCACGGAGGGGTGTCACCTGAGCCACCTGCGGGCACCTGTAAATGTGTGGCAAGAGCTGGTACTGCTCAGAATTGAGGGGCGTCATCTGAGCCATCTGTGGGCACCTGTACATGTGTGGCAGGTGCATCAGCCGAGCCATCTGCGGCCATCGGTAAATGTGTGGCAGGAGTTGTTCCTGCTCGGCATTGGGGTGCAATCATCTGAGCCGAGTCACATGCGGGCACCTCTAAATGTGTGGCAGGAGCAGGAGTGGGTGCACTGAGGTGCATCGGTCATGCCACATGTGGGCATCGGTGAATGTATGACAGGCGATGGTGCTGCTCAGCATTGAGGTGCATCGACAGAGCTACATGCAGGCACCTGTAACTGTGTGGCAGCAGTGGGTGCTGCTCCAGCATTGAGGCGCATCATCTGAGCCAGATGTGGGCATCTGTAAATGTGTGGCAGGAGTGGATGCATTGAGGTGCATCATCTGAGCCAGATGTGGGCATCTGTATTCTGTAAATGTGTGGCAGGTGTGGGTGCATTGAGGTGCATCGGCCGAGCCATAAGTGGGCATCGGTGAATGACAATGTGTGACAGGAATCGGAGCCGCTCAGCATCAAGTATCTGAGCTCCATGTGGGCATCAGTACAGGAATAGAAAGTGTCGCTGCTGCTCGGCATCGAGGTGCACGGGCAGAGCTGTCTGCAGATCCTCTGTACCGCAGTGGGTGTTGCATATGGGGTGGACAAGCCACTGAAAGCTGGAGCTAGGCTCCAGCCTGAACTTAGCTCGGCTCGTCATTCTCTTGGAACCTCGAGCCCATAACAAGCCGAGCTTCCATCTGCCTTTTGCCTGCCACTCTCCCTCGACCCCATGTTGTGGGCATGTGGCCTTGGGGCCAGAGCTGCAGATTAGGAACTGAGAAGCCAGGTTCGAGTCCCGGCGTCGGCTTTGCGTCCTGTGATTTTGGGCAAATCATTTAATCTTCTCCTGCCTATAAAAATGAACCTACGCCTACTGTCATTGTTGAATTCAGAATGAATTGAATATATTATGTGTACATTTCGTATTGACATTGGATTGGAAAGGTTTCCTTTCACTGTGTGATTCCTGGCAAATGACTCCTTCAGAGGTTCTTGTGTTTCTGAGACTCTAATAATCTTGGCCACTTACAGGGTTTACGTGACAACTAGCTTGTCTCTAGTTCACTAATGGTTGAGTCTTAATAACTACCCCTTTCAATAAGTGCTTCTCAGTGCAGTGCTATAATGTGTTGTATTATTGTCAAAGTTTCCATTTGTTAAACACATAGACTTTTTTTTTTATATTTTGATCCTCCATTTTTATAATATTTCACGAGGTGTTTGTTGTATAATTTACATAGCAAACATTTCCAGGGCTCGGCTCGCGCACGGGCTCTCAGAGCCGAGCCAGACCCTGGTCTCGGTTCAGCTCTCCCTGTTAAAGTGTTGGTTCGCCCGCCTCTAGTGTTGCAGCCTTGCATTGGTATGCATTTTCAGAGCTGCGTGCTGACCACCTGGCACAGATTACTAGAGGCCCGGGCATCTTGGCATCGAGGTGCATGGGCAGAGCCCAGTCCTGTACTGGAAGAGAAGCGGTGCCGAGAGTCTAGGATTTGAGCCCTGTCTCCTGGTTACGTCACACAGACTCAAACGGACTCTTCCAAATGCGAATGTGTTCAGGGGGAAGTCGGGCTGTTACCAACAGGCACGTTTGGGGTTCAGGCGTGAGGAAAGCTATAGCTGCCGCAAGTAGTCACGCAGCATCCGTGATTCACACACAGTGGTCTTCAGCCACCCACCACGGAGCGGGCCTTATTGCCTAGACGCGCTACGCTGGGCACAGCCCTCTCTACAAATGACCTAAAATAACATTACATAACTCCATCTGCCAAGAAGGCCAAGGTTCCGGACAATGTTGCCAGATTGGGCCATTTCCCGCACACTTGGGCAACATTTTTCCCAGTTGTGCGGAAAAACCCATGCCTGGCGGGGGGCTACTTAAAGGGCTAGTATTAAGTCTGTGTGCGCAATTTACTGGCCTGGGCGGGCGCCGACCACGAGGAGTCTGTGGCGTGATGGTGGCAGTCACTGTCAGTGGCAAATGAGAGCGCAGCGCGCTAAGACAGTGCTACTCATTGGAGGTCCGATCCTGGGCCTACCTGTGCGCACATGATGACCCCGCCCACCCTAGAGCAGCAGCCAGCAGTAGCATGGATCATCAGTGACTGTGCACATGATGAAATTGTGCAGTTGTTACATTGTTTGTGTAGGTGCAACTCTTCTTATTTTGCACATGCGCGCTGCACGCCCGCACGCACCACCAGATCAAGGGGGTCACCTAGCTTTGTTGTATGTGTGCGGGCACTGCGGGACAATGTGGGGGTCCCCCAGGGCCGTCAATCTTGTAGCACGCGAAAACGCTACCAATGACGGACCTGGGCATCATTTTTTGGCCAGCCCCCGCGGTTCCCATATAATGCTGGGGGTGACGTGACACGCTCTTTCGGCGCGGCGCTCGGGCGGTGGACAGTCCAGGTCAAGTCGACTCATCGTGATCGATTTGTGACGTCGTGTGGCACTGACTGGACTCGCGAGGACGTGGTGTCACTTCTGCCGCCCACTGTTGTCAGTGGTCACCCAGGCCACAGTCAGCAGGCGGCGGGCGGTGCTCTCGAGTGCCCCCCCCCCCACTGGGTTTCTGAGGAGTGTTTGTTGTAGGTTTTAACGCTAATGGTTCACTTCGAATTAATCCAACAATTGAGGATGTGTCATCTTAACATAGCTGCAAAGGGAGGTCAACATTGTGGTGTCCACCTCAAGCAGACACCCAAGTCACAGGCACACCCAGTAATACTGCTGCTAACTGGAGTTACCTCGAGCGTTCACCCTAGGCCATTATTTATCCCCTTGGTCAGCGCCAGCTCCAGGTGGAAGTGTGCTACAATTACAGTAGTCACCCTAGGCCATTATTTATCTGCCACACAATTTTTCCTGCCATAAAGTAAGTGTCAACAAGGAGAAGCATGGTACTACATCGGTTATGCTGAATTGGTTGCAAAGTCTGCGTTTTTTAAATATTTTATGGGGCTAAGACATCTGTAGAGGTGCCCAGTAATCAGAGAATAATAATTGGTGAGAACTCTGGAGGTTAAAGAATTTGTTGGAGAGATCTCTGCTTTGTGTAGTCCTAGATCTGAATCAAAGTAGTGTAGAAGTTTAATGTGTCTACTGCAAAGTACTAGACATCATGTAATTTGCAGATGACAGATTTTTTTTCAATGTAGCTAGTTTAGTGGGCTACTGCTTTGAACATAGATCCTTTTGTTCCTTGCAGTTCATAATTAGTAAGCCTTTTACTATTGCACATTGAGCTATGTGTAACTGCTACATCTTTTAACCTTCACCGAGTAAAAAAATTGTTGCTCATCACGAGAAGTGAGTGACCATTTTTCAATGTAGATTTTTAATGTGTAATGTAATGAATAATGAAGACACTGAGTTTTACAGACTTTATTAAAATACAATTTAGAGGGAGCAGTAAATTGCACAGAACACTATTTCTGCCTTGCTTATTCTTTGTTTTCTACTATTGTATTCTGAGCAGTACATGTTTCACATGACAAAGTCACAGTGAGGCCTGGTCTTAAAAATGAGTAGCATTAAGGCAGGTGCCCAGTTAACTCCCTCCCACCATCTGTATATTGAATAGAATGTATATTTGCCCTTAAAATTGTTTCTGATGACAATTTGTGCATCATTCGAGACTTTCTAATTTGGGCTGGTTTTTGGGCTTAAACTGGTCTGCGTTGGGCTGGATTTGGGCTTGTTATAAGTGAGCAGCTTTGGGCTTGGGGTGGGTCTCAAAATCTGGCAACACTGGTTCCGGAGCCCATTGTAGCCTATATACAGAGAGTGAGCAGCATTCCGAAGTGGATTGAAGTCGCTTTCAGAAGAATATAACCATTTAGTAAAAAAGCATAATCATGAATTCATGAGATTAAATAACAAGCATTTGCAATGCAATAGGTTTCGCATTTGCGAGAGTTTAAGCTATTGGCATTGTTAAATGCCTTTTATTTAGGTTTTAAAAATCAACACATAAATAAAAGGCATCGTCATTTACAATGCCAATAGCTCAAACTCTTGTAAATGCGAGACCTATTGCATTGCAAATGCTTGTTTCAATTGCGCCTGTGTGCCCAACTGCTCAAGATTGTTTAAACACGGGAGGTATGCCACAGCCCCCGGCAGATCTACGCGAGCTTTCAGTGATCGTACTTCGCTGTGTGCTATAAATTACACAAGACATTGCTCCCCAGAGATACCCTGATTAGGATGAGATCTGTTACCATTGTAAAATATTGAAAGGGTTCGTCCTAGGAGTTTCTGTCAGACCGTTTCCTTCACTCTCATACAATGTACATTTGACTGACTTTGGGGCCAATCCCCCCTTTACTTTATTGTGGAACCAGTTTTAAACTACTGCTGACTATGGCACTATACCAACCGTTTGAGGAGCAAACAGTGTTTATGACAATAGGTCTCAACTGGAGTTGGAGGAAGTGTTGGCGGATGCCCTAGATAACCTTGTGTCTAGCAATCTGTGAATAGTGCACTGGCGGTAGTACTGCAGCCTTTTACTAAATGCCGTCAGAGATATGTCCAATGCACAGAAACTGAATAGGGCACTGATCCACCTAAAGGCCAAAAGTGTTTGGCAACCCAGAGCCTTAAAAGACCAAAGCAAAATTACAAAAGTGGCCACACACAGAAGTACTGTAAAAGCTCTCCAATGCTTATCTTGTGTATCATGGCTATAGTGTGCCAGAGATACTAGAGGCCTTTGGTTTTAAAGCCCCTGACAAAAATGAAGTTGAGATGACACCTACAAGTCCTCTCAGTCTGACTCCACTCACAAGGACAACCATTCAGGCCAGAGTAAAAGGAAACACAGCAGTCTGGATCCCTTTCCTCCAATACCCACAAACACAATGAGGCTGTTAGATTTCAACCCAGATGAGATTGTCCACCCCTTCTCCTCTGATTGTGTTACTCCACCTGGGGTGGCGGAATACATACAAATACACATTTATTACAGTTTGGAAAAAGAGGTTTGGACCCGCTTGCGGGCCTAATGCCCTAGAAAAGCACTTCTGGGCAAGGTGGCGGAAACACCTAACGTGGAGCCTAGTATGGTTAGGTTTATGAAAAATATTCCAAAGATCCTAAGAAAGGGCTAGACCATGGTTGGCGTAGTTGGCAGGATGTGTGTTCCGCTCACAAAGATCCTGGAGATGGTTTACAGAGCGAAGAACTCAGTGGGACCAACAGATCCAGACACCCTTGCGGGTTGAACACAGAGGGTGAGCTGACAGTTGGGTAATGCCAACAGTGTGAGTTCGACTGAACGACATTGATGAATTCTGATGGGAATTGACACCAACTTGAATGACTGGAAAAGTTCTGAGGCTGGCCTGATAGCAGAGTGACGTCTGTTTGATGCTCCCTTTGTTAAGCGTCCTAAGATTTTTTTTTTATCTACCTTCAGTATGCTCAATACAGCCCAACTTTTGGCAGGGCTGGGCAATTTCGAGGTTGATTGCCAGGACATGGTCTCTTTCAAGAACCTCAGAGAAGCTATGCCCACCAGCGATGTGGAAGATCATATGATTCGTTAAGGGTTGATGCAGCGCAGCTATTAATAAACCTTCCCTTATGACACCAACCCAGAAAATCCCTTACACCATTTTATTCATCGGTGGGGCCCATGACACCGAAACACACATTCACTCAGTTTTCTGGATCAGTAATAAGTAGACGAGCTGCAAGACATACGGGGTACCTTATTAATATTTTACCTAAATAATAACTATATATATTATATACATTTGACTCTGGAATTTTCGGTTCTAAACATCAAGGTACTCCGCTATTTAGGTCGATGGATCAACTAGTACGAATCAGTTGATGGCGATTAAGTCCAGCTCAATCATAATTAAAACCTTTTAACAATTATTGATCATAACTTTAATTCTAATATCCACAGACTTAGTTTGAAGTTAACATGAAATTTTATCTAGATTCATTGAAAAAAATCGAATAAGTAAAGTTTTATTAGACAAATATTCTAGACATTATTTTCACAAGCATTTAAGTAAAGATTGAAATAGAAACGGGAAATACTCATTACCCTTGGCCGTAGGGCGATGACGAGAATGGTTCACCAGAACATGAACTGAAGATCACAGGATAGGTACCCAAACTGACTGACTGTCCCTCTAACCTCCTCGGACGTATTCCCTCCCAGGACAGAATCCAGCGACGGTCTCGTCCCTTTTCCCCATCAAAATTCGAAGTCCAAAATTATCAAAGTCTTTTCAGCATCAGAAGGAAAAATCGTCTCAACAGACAGCGTGTCGTGATGAATAGATTGATGTAGAATAAGCAAGTGTGATCACGTCATTGTAAACACAACTCCTTTATACCCTTTCACTAACTTGCTATATCCAAAATTGAAACCTTTTTAGGGGCTACTTTCATTCTGATTGGTCCATTGGAGGGGTGGTGATGGTCGCCTCATGGTCCTCCTTGTTTGAACCGGTTCTGCAAATAATCCATTCATGTAAAATCTTGTGATTCATCAAGTCCAAGAGTACTTTTTAACTTTGTTAATATATTTGCAACATTCTCCGATAGTTGTTCATCTTCTGGAGTTCGAGTCTCCCATCCGTTCCCAGGCATTCATGCAGAAAATTTGGCACAACTCTTGTCCAAGGCCAGGCTGGCCTTGACATCTCTCACTCTGGGCATAGGCCACACACTCATGACTGGAACTTCCATTCTGCTCATGCGCGGGGACCATCTTTATTCTGCGCACGCAATCACGTCCCTCGACGGCGGCCATTTTCTCAGTGAGGCCTAGCAGGCCCAAAAAGAACTAATATGAAACCAACATAGCAGAAATTAGACATAGAAAATAAGCCCTTCTGTTTACCACCCACCATTCTAATGACCCGTGTTAGGTGTTACCTAGCATAAGCGACATTTAAAGCCATTTTACTTACCATCTGCATTCTTTACCACAATATAATTTTACTTCATACGAAATACATGCAATTTACGTCTGCTTTCTACATGAATCACAAACCTATGTTAATTTAACTTCACATTTGTAAATAAATTAGATTTTTGCAATGCCAGTTAGTTTCCCGCGTGTAGTGTCTAATTACAGACCCCCCAGGATATAGCGGCATGGATTCGCAAATTTAGCGGCACAAATATGGAAATTTAGCGGCACAAATATGGAAATTTAGTGGCATTTTTGCGGCACTTTATTTTACTCATAATGATTCATTTTCAGCCTTAAATCATTGGAAACTCTTTTAGCAGAGTATTCCACTTTGAATAGGGAACCTGGAATATGGAACAGAGGAAGCAGCCCACAGGTGAAGGCTGTTATCCTTTGGAAATGCAATTCTCCATTTGCTTAGTATAGCAGTTATCACACCTTTTGACACATTGCGGGACCGGTGTTTTTCAATCTGCAGATTATGCAGATGGTGGATTTTGTGGCAAATTCATAACTATGCGAAATTCGCAGCGGCCGCACAGTCGCATAATTCCAGTGGCACTGACTATAAGTCCCAGAATTCAATTGTAAAAAAACCTGGAACTCGAGCATCACACATGGACCTGGGAAACCTGACAGGATTGATGGTGGCAAACTAGCTAATTTACTGTGCAAGCTATGTTTTTGTCAATAACTCATGCTCTTTCTCATTGCCTTTGTTTCCTTCACCCTTTAATCTTTCTCACGTTTTGATGTGGTTTTCCCTTGTAGCTTACTATTGTAACCCTGCCATTGTTTCTATTCGCTTTGTCTTCCACACGTGTTTATTTCATGATATGATTCAATATCCTACATCAAATAATTACGTTGCTTTCAACGTGTATATGCAATCAATTGTCTTTTATTGTACGTTTTAATATTTGCATTAAAAGCGCTTTTCTGCCCGTTTCTACTCGTGCAACAGTGATCCGCTGCAGTATTTAAGAAGTGTGTGGTAATTTATAGCCTGCTTTGAGTTTGGCATCCCCTTGAATCATGTATCCCGTAACTCAGCCCGAGAAGAGATCTGCTGCTTCTGTCTGCCGCTGCTCGTGCGAAGTTTCGTTTCGTTTCCGGAAAGACCAGAAGATACACGATTCCGAGGGGATACCCGATATGACATAACACCGGCAGACGTCAATGACCCCTTTGAAAACAGGACAGAGAAAACGTCTCCCAGTTTCACCTCGAGCTCACGACTGAAAAGTATACTTAGGCTCCGCCCTGCAAGCATCTTCCGAAGCGCGCGACTTTGCCGAGAATCACTCGGCCTTTGTTTGCATCACGAGTATGTCACCTCCTGCGACCCACCCCCTCCTTCACCCCCCCTTGCTGCTCCCTAGCACTAACCAAGGTTTCCAACAGGGGAGTAGGCCCTTTCTAAGAGCTAACATTAAAAATAGAAATACTTTTCGCAGGCACTTTTGTAAAAATTGCGGCATTTTTACAAAAGTGCCGATTTCGCGGGCACTTTTGTAAAAATCGCGGCATTTTTACAAAAGTGCCGATTTCGCGGCAAGCCGCGAAATCGCAAAATCCTGGAGGGTCTGATTAAGGTGCATTTGTTGATTTGTTCATGCATTCAAACAGTTAGTATTTTTAAGGTTATGAGGTAATTAACTTCGAAGGGGGTACAAAAATGTTTGTATTTCCCCTGCTCCATTCAGGGTAAACACCTTCTTCTCATCCATATCAAGATGGGACTGGAGAGGATTTAAAAAAGGGGTTGCAGAGGAACAGCTTCAGGAGGAACAGGCTCCAACTCTGTAGATGACAATTGTCTCTGTGACCAAAGCAATACCATGGGGGAAGGGTACAACAGTTCTTGAACAATTGGTGAGTGATAACTCAGGGCTCTTGTGTCCTGGAGATCGTTGAAGGTTACAAGCCAGAGTTTTATGGAACTCCACACCAACAGCACCCTCCCAGACTACTGAGTTTCCCTGCACGATCTGAGTTTATAAATTCTGAATTTCAAGAGCTTCTGCAGAAATAAGCGATCTGTGCATCTTCGCCTTACCCCAGGGGTTTTATCAGCACCATTTTCTTGGTAGAAAAGAAAGGTGGGGGCCAACATTGATTTTGAATTTGTGGGGCTTTAAGCATGGATAATGTACAGTCATTTCAAGATAGACAGCAACCATATTCTGAGGTATCTCCTTTGGGAGAGAGGTTGGGTATTATGTCTAGACGTCAGCAACGCTTACATGACAGTACCAATCTTAGCACCTCACAAGCGTTTTCTTCAGTTCCTATGTCAAGACACTTGTTACGAATTCATGGTGCTCCCTTTGGCCTCACCAGGCTGATGAGGTCTATAGTAGAGACTTAGGTCGAGGTCAGTACGGTTGATCGTGTACCTGGATGACCTGATTATTAGGGCCCAAGACCAGCAGACTGTAATTGCACATTCGACCTGGGTAATCTAGCAATTGCAAGATTTGTCCATATTGCAACCAGAAATAGTTTTAATGTCTGAGTTAATGTGTAGACTATCTGGAATTCCAAGTAGAATCCGGAGACGCTACAACTCTGGTTGCATAAATAGAAAGGGAAGATGATCAAGAAGGAATTGAGGATATCATTGTCCAAGATAGTTGGTCTGTTGGCATCATCTATCTAGGCGATCTTCCTGGGCCCTCTGCACTTCAATGACTGAAGATACAACATCTGAAAAAGGGCCTGTCCTATTCGGGCCAGTTAGTGCTGTCAATGGAGGCCAAAACCTAACTATCATGGTGGCTGGAGCACAAGGAGGCCTGGAATGGCAGAGCTATACTTGGCTGCTCGTTGAAAATAGCGGTAGAATTACATGCCAGCAGGTGGGGCTGGGGTGTGAGATAAAGACCTGTTTCCACAAGGGGTTGCCAGTCGCAAACAGAGTTGAGCCTCCACATAATTTGCTGGAGCTGTTGCAGGGTTGTTTACCATAAAGATCCTCTGCCCCCTCAAGACAAATTGTTGTATCGTACTTCGGATGGACAACATTTCTGTGGTCCAATATATCAAAAAGCTGGTGGTGGAGGGAGTGGGGGAGGTGGAAATCCCGATTGTTAGCTTCTGGTCTCAACTGGTGGATTCTGGCCTTACTTACAGGTCAGTAAACAATTTCCACTCTATCAGTGGAACATCACCTAATGCAAGGAAACCCGGTAAGGGAACACTCACTAGTGTGTAGGTTATGGGGAATTAGTCTATCCAATCCCCTTAAACTATGATACCCGGTTCTATGGGATGTGAATGTGGTAATTACATTTATAGAAAGATGGAAAGATGTACCAGTTACTTACCTTCGGTAACGATGTATCTGATAGAGACGTTGTCTAGCCACAGATTCCTTAACTTAGAATATCCCCAGGCGTCAGACTGGATCCGGAAAATTATTTGCAGCAGCACCTCTGCGCACCGGGGGACGGCGCCACACGACCCCGCTCTGATGTCGTCCACGTACGTGACATCAGCGAGGTCATATAAGTCCCTCCCGGCGCCCTGACGGCAGTTTTTTTTCGGAGAAGCTTTTCCGCAGCACAACTCGGAGCCACCAACAAAAACTGTTAAAGTATGGGAACAGTATGCGAAGGATAAAAAATCCGCAAAATAAATAAGGTGGATGGTGCAAAACACCATCATAAAAGACAGCAGCAGACACTGTCTACACATATATGCATAGCGAAGCGTAGACCCTTCCTAAAGTGTGAGCAACAAGGGAAGAATATCTCAACAGACAAAAAGATAGACTTCTATCACCATGTAGAAATGTGACTGCTATTGCCATGTAGAACAGTGCCGTCCAACAAGGACGGAGCACAGAAAGAACAGCAATGTACTCCAAGAAGGCATCTTCTTTACAGAAAGAACAGCAATGCACTTCAAAAAGGGTATCTTCCCTTACAACAATGGAAGTGTGAAACAGAGCTGAAGAAATCGTCCAAGATGACGACTATATAGGAGACAAGAGCCTCTAGTGAATGGAGAAGGCGGGCGAGAGGGAAGACAGCAGGAGACGAAAAAGAAGAAGAAGAATCTCCTGATGACAGTGAAAGAAAAGTCACCATCTCCAGGAAGAAGCCCCTTGGAGGGAATCAGCGGCATATGGTAATTCCGAAAGGGACGCAACTATGTGAGCACATTCGAAAGAAAACCAATGGCAACTGAAAGTAGGCAAGAGGAGAAGCCCTCCTGGCAAGGTTCTTGCAGAGTGGGGAGGATGGGAGGGCATTAAGGAATCTGTGGCTAGACAATGTCTCTACCAGATACATTGTTACCGAAGGTAAGTAACTCGTACATCTGATAGAGACATCTAGCCGCCGATTCCTTAACTTAGAATAGATAGCTTAGCCATACCCCAGGGGGGTGGTGGGTCTGCGACAGAACAACAGAAAGTGCTCAAGCACGGAGCCGGCAACAAAGTGACGGACAATGGGTAAGGCTGTGGCAGGACAACCAGACAGCAACCCAATTAGCCCGGAAGAGCAAAAGATAAAGGGAGGCAAGGCATCCTAATAAAAATGCCACAATGGTGCCACACTACACCTGTATAAGTATGAGATGTGGAAACAGCACCAGCTCTATTGCAAACAAAGAGAGAGAGAGAGTCCAGATCGAAGGAGGAAGACGGACCACTCTCAGCTTAATGGCGCACTATGTGAACACCAACCAAAGTTTGGGGAAAAACATGAAGCGATGCAACCATACCAGAGCCTACCAGGCTAGCCCATGGAAGGAAGGCCGGCGAAGCAACAGCCAGGAACCAAGGGCAAGAGTAGAGACTGAGCAATGTCATAGAAGGATAGGCGGGAACAAGAAACACGCCAAGCGCACACCCAGGCACCAAAAGGGAGGACAGGTGCGAACAGTAACAATCAGAAGCACGCTGATGCGGGCCCCCACTGAAACATGCATAGAGTCGACAGCCACAGAGAAAACAGGGTGGCGTAAATAAGCATAGGACTGCCCAACCAGGCAGCTGGAAGAATAAGGTGAGAACTAACTCACGAAATACAGATATGCAGGGTGCAGACCATAGGACGACTGACATCAGAAGAGCTGTCCTGCAGGCACAGCCGACATAGTAGAGGGTGGTACTCAAGCAAAGGGGTATATCCGAAGGAAGTGGCAGCAGAGGCACCAGAGTACCAACAGACGCATACATTTTGGAAAGAATCTCAGAATCGTTGGCTACATCCTCCGACTGGAAGTAAAAGTAACCCTCGTCCAGAAAGAGAGATAGCGTGTAGCAACTGCACACCAAGAAGGGAGCAGTGCAAAGCTGGGGAACCATTCCACATGGAACGCAAAAGGGACCCTATCGCTGAAGATGCAGGAAGAAGAGTACCCATGGTAATTGGTATATGCACATACATACATATATATATTCACTGAAAAAACCATAGGTTTCAGGGGCGTTATAGTTAGCTGGACATTTCCCTCGTACAAAACCCTAGAAATTCCCCTGTTATAGTTAGTTCAGCTAACTATAACTCGCGCCCCCGCAATGCACTGCTGATGACGTCACATATTACATCACTCATGACATGGTCAGTGACATTACTGATGACATCACTGATGACATCTCAAATGACATCACTGATGACATCATCCAGTGTCTGTGTGTTTCTATAAACTTTAAATATGTTTATTATATATAGGGAAAGGCATATTGAAGAATGAGTGAGTGTATACGTGTGTGAATGGATGATTTTGTAGGTGCGTGACTGACTCTAAGTGAGTCCTTAAACGTATCTTACTGAATGCATGGGTTAATGACTAAACTGTGTGAATGACTATGTGTCTGTCTGTTGGTGTGTAAGCGGATGCATGGTTTTGTGAATAGGTACATGAATGTCTATATAAGTTATTGATTGGTTGTCTGAGTATCTGTATGGGTACCTGAGTGTTTGTGTGGGTGGGATGTGTGTGACTCTGTGCATAGATGTGTCAGTGGGTGGTTCACTGGGTTCATGGTTTCAACACTAGGTCTGTAATGGACTGTATGGGTGGGTGAATATCTGTAAGGTTGTGTTAGTGTGTGAATATATATTTCATTAGTACATGTGTAATTTACTACATATGTGAACGGCAGTATATATGTATGTTGGAGTACAGAAATGACTATAACTGAGAGTGTGTGATAGTGCGAGTGGCTGTATGGATGAGTGTGTGCTTGTATCATTGATTGTATAAGACCATAAGAATGTGCTAGTATTTGTATGAGTAATTGAGCTTGTGTGTGTATAACTGTATAGGTGAGTAAATGGCAGTGTGATTAATTATTTGCATGACTGAGTATGTGTGCAAGTAACTATGGATGAGTAGCGGTGTGGGAGTATCTATATAGGTGTATGAGTGCATATGATAGTCCTGTACTGAGTGACCATAAGTATGAGTGACTGTACGGGTGAGTGAGTGGATGGGTGTTTAGATGTAAGACTCTGTGATGGGGTATGTACTTATTGGTGTTGGAGTGGAGTTGAGAGTGGCAGTATGTAATTTAGAGTGGGTGTATCAAAGGTTATATTAGGGTGTGACAAGAAGCATCAAATGATCACATGAATGACGTCATCAGTGATGCCACTGACCATGTCATGAGTGATGTAATATGTGACGTCATCAGCAGTGCATTGCGGGGGCGCGAATTATAGTTAGCTGAACTAACTATAACGGGAGAATTTCTAGGGTTTTGTACGAGGGAAATGTCCAGCTAACTATAACGCCCCTGAAACCTATGTTTTTTTCAGTGAACTTCTAAGGTTTTTTAAATGCCAATTCCTAACTATAACGTGCCTGAAACCTATGGTTTTTTCAGTGAATTTCAAAGGTTCTATAACTTCTCTAAAGCTATGATGTTTAATGATTTTCATAGGATTTCTACATCTTTATATTTCAGTATATCAATTCCTTTAATTATTTTTTTTTATATTGGTTTTCACCATTTTTTAAAGGTTTTTTCAATTAATTCTTTAAAAAATTAAAAAATATTCTTTGTTTTTCATGATTTTTGATAAAAAAAATATTTGTAAATTTTTTGAAACAATTTTTTATATATTTTGTAAACTATATTTTTAATACTTTTTTTTTTTTTTTTTTTTACAATTGTTTTTGGATTCGCGCACCCTATGCGCACCTTTCTCGATCCCTGCGCGGAACATAGTCACCATTTTACGATTGTAGTGTAGAATCCGCGTACGGTATGCGTTGGGTACATATTTTCGTGCGCGATTGCTATGCGACCGGTACACAACTCCAAGCCCATACGCGACACGTATGAAGTACGTTACGCGACACTCGCGTGCTTCCGCGAAACGTCATGTGCGTGTTTGACACGGTGGGTGCGCGAATCCTGCAAAATATATATTTTTTTATGGCCGGACCCGCGCACCTGTGCGCATTTTGCCGCTTAAAAAAAATAAAAAATAAAAAAAAGGGGGCCCTGGGAGTCCTTCTGGGACCCCTTAAGCAACTCTAGAGGGTCAGAGTATTTCTACCCTGCCCCCTTTATATCTTTCACACACTTATTTCCCTTACTTCGTCAGCCTCGCTTCAACCGAGGCACAAAATGGCTGCCAACAGTTCCTGGTTTCGAATGTTGACAGACACTTGACAGCCAATTAGCATTCAGCGTGTGATCGGGAGGGTGCGCGCACGGTTCGCAGAGGGTGCGCTCAGGGTGCGCGGATCCTCCGAGGCCATAGATATATATGTACTTTTAACTCTAATTTTCTCAGGAACTACTGAACGGATTTACACCATTTAAGCAAAAGGCACGAGTCTGAACTGAGGACTACCTTTTTGCCAAATTTGGTGTAATTCCATTCAGCAGTTCGGGCTGTAGCTGCGTCAAAAGGTCCTATGGGAAATTGCATGGGGAAAACGCGTTTTGGGACCCCTCTTTTTTTCGCGCCCCCCCCGCTTGACGAATCACCCCGAAACTTTCAGGATAGGAGCAGACCGGAGCTGGCCAAAAGTTTGGAAAATTTTGCGAAGATTCGTCAACCGGCGCCAGACTTATTGGGAATAGAATGTTGCGGATTTCCTATGGAAAATAGGTCCTAACTATAACTACCTACTGGCGACCACCAGTAGGATATATATATCTATATCTATCTATCTATCTATCTATCTATCTATCTATCTATCTATCTATCTATATATATATATATAGAGAGAGAGAGAGCGAGCAAAGAAGGGTAAACGAGCAACGACCATGCAACATGGGTGGTATAGGAGCACACCTAATGTAAAAATGGCAGGTGGTATCCGCATATTAAGCGTGAAAAACAGCATGAAAACCTCCCAAGGAGGAGAGTGACGTAATATGCAAGACGACCCATGATGTATAGAAGAGAGCGTCAAGTCACAACATTGAACACCGTACAACGGCAAGATAATTCTGAGCACCAGGGGATGAATAGAGCTCAAAGGATCTCTAGGTTCATATAACAAAGCAGAGCTATATAATAACGTACAAGTACCCCACTTGGAGTATGGACACCCCAAACAATGGGGAACACCTCTTAGGGCAAACCACAGTCAGAGGCCAGACACAACCACCTGTGGAACACTGCCACAGTAGGCTTATGCCAGCTCAAACAGATAAGGCATCGAAAGGATGCTAAAGGACAGTGTAACCACCCTAGAACATGCCAAAAAGAAGACTTGGGAAATATAGACTTAAGGTGGAGGTCGAAAGCCCGCAAGGAGGTGCTGAACAGCCGATTCGGCATGGGCATCAAACAACAAAACCCCATCAAAGGGTAGATCAACAAGTCGCTCCCGGATATTTTACGGGAAGATGCTATCATGCAACCAAGCATGGCGCCTCAAGGCAACGGACCCAGCCATAACCCGGCCCAAGAAATCAGCAGTATCCAAGGCTGAGCGGATCGTGAATTCAGCAAGGTCACTGCCGTCACGAAGAAGATGAAGGAGGTCAACAGGAGTGCCTTCAGAGGCATTCGAAAAAAGAGACTCTACAGAGTCCCAAAATGCAGAGGTAGCCCGAGCCAGGACACACACTGTATTTATCGAACGAAGGGCAGCACTAGTGGAGGCGCAGATGTTACAACCCCACGAATCAAGCCATCTGGACTCCCTGGAGGGAGGAAGCATTAAGTGAGGCAAGGAAGGGAAGGCAGTTTGCAAAACGAACCCCTGCACGTCCGGGCGAACAAACAAGCAAACTGGATCATGTGGAGCAGGTCGGTGGCGGTGCAAAACAGAACGAGCTACCGGATCACCAGAAGTTGGCCGAGCCCATATGCCCAAAAGGGAGTCATAAAGAGAAACTTCAAATGGCAGAAGCGGCTCCACATTCCCCGACCCATGGTGAAGGACACCAAGCAGAGGGTCCACAGGCAAGGGGAACGAAGGAAGCTGAAGGTTTAAAACACGAGTGGCTAAGTAGACTACTCTAAGAAACGCCGCACCGGCCTCGGTAGCCCTCCGAGGAGGGGACAGCAACTCATCCGTAGGCGAGGGTTGTAAGCTAAGCCTATCAATACACTGAGGTTGCGACCAATGCCCAAAAGAAGGAAGCCCCATTGACGAATGGGGGTCTTGATGGGACTCCAGAGGAGGCGGGGATCCTGCCGGGTCCACAAATTCTAAGGGGGGCACAGGCAAGGATAGCCCCGGCGTAGCCGAATGTGAAGGCGACGCAAAACTCTCCGCAGATGCTTCTGGAGAAGAGTCTAGAACCCGGCGCGGCGCCAAAATGACTCCCGTCGGCGCCGACCCTGCCTCGTCTGGCACCGAGTCGTCTCCATCCGGCGCTGACTCCACGTCCACCACGACAAGCCCCGCTTCCGAAGAAAGGGATGGCGCTGAAGCCGAGGAGGCAAGCCTCCGGCGCCGCCCTGGCGCCAACTCAGCCTCAACCACAACAGGCTTGGACTCCGAAGTAGGAAGCGGAGTGGAAGCCGGGAAGGTGAGTTTCCGGTGCCGGAACGACGCCGACCTCGGCTCCGGGCTGGCAACCGCCTGTCCGGAGGGCCGAGGTGTGTCCAAAGCAAGGCTGTGAGCACCAGCAACCACCTGCGACACCACAGGGAGCCCCACGGGACTATGTGGCGTGGCAGGGGTGCTATGGGTCATAGAGGGGGACCCAGCCGGGCCGCACCCTGACAACACCATATCTCCTTCGTCCCTGGGGGGCAAGAGCTTAATTGGTGCCAGGGGCCAACCCACTGGCGAGTCGGTCGGGGACCCCACAAGTAGCGGAGGCCCCGAGGACGCCCCAGGGACAGGAGTGGACCCAAGGGAGGCCTGCAGAGCTGTGGCATAGGCCTCCATTTGGGTCCAAGTCGCCCCGTGCCCAGATAGGGGGTGGGCAACTCCCAGGGGCGCATGTCCAGAGGGCTCCGAAAAGTTGCGCCCCTGACAACAGGCATAAGTGAGGTCGTAGACCTCGGCGACTTGCGCCGCAACTTACCCAGAAGGGATGAACGACTTCTCCGGGCCCCAGACGGCGAGCGATGCCGCGACTGTAAACCAGAGGGGCGGATGCCGGACGACGAGACGACTCCGACCGGGACAGTCAACCCGAAAGGAGCTTCATCCGGTGCTCCCGCCTGGACTTCGGCTTGAGGTGTTGGCAGGCGTTGCAATCTGTCGAGTTGTGGTGTTCGCCCAAACACCACATACAGATAAGATGTGGGTCCGTCGTGGACATTTGCCGCGAACAGGAGGTACAGATTTTAAAGCCCGAAGGCATGGCACACTGTTCAAGACGAGAAACGTCAAAAGGGGCCTGAAAACAGGCCAGAGGAACCGCTTACTACGGATCCGAGTTGTGAAAGGAAAATAAGGAAACTGGCCGGGGGGGGGGGGGGGGGGGGACTTATATGACCTTGTTGACGTCACGTACGTGGATGACGTCAGGGCGGGATCATGTGGCGCCATCTCCCGGCGCACAGAGGTGCTGCTGCAAAGAATTTTCCTGATCCAGTCTGACACCTGGGGATATTCTAAGCTAAAGAATCTGCGGCTAGATGACTATCAGATAATAAAGAATTTATGCCACAAACAACAGTCTGCCAACCTGATGTTGTGGACATGCCTGATATCATGTATAAGCGTGTTAGATATTTGTGTCCTTGACTTAACAGGTAGAGCATTCTCTCCGAATGGAGTTTCCATCTCAATTTCGAAATGTACTCAGACTAATTAATAATGTGTTTCCTAAATGTCCTTTCCTAACAACCATGAGTTATGTATTGTGCGATGTTAGAAAGCTTATGAAGCCTGTACTAGATAATTAAGGCAAGAACCAAGTGGGTCATTTAACAATTCCATGTCAAAAACCACACAAGCCAAATGTGTCTGCTACTTTATGCTGGGTGTTGTCTGAAGAAATTAGGGGCTCGTTCAGCGAGAGGGGCTATGACCTCTAAATTGTATGCTCTGGCCTACCGGCTGGAGAATATCTTGAAAGTGGCAGACCGGTCATCTGAGTCTACTTTGAGAACCTTCTCTCAAATACCAATTGTTGATGTTGCTTCTGAAATGGGGGACACCTTTAAAGAAGCATAATCGGAGCCTCTAATCCTGACACGGAATTAAAACATTTCTAGCGGAAGCGTTAAGAATTTGCAATTCTATTAAAGACATGGAGGTAAGGATTATCCCACCCATTGCTTCATCTATCCAATATGATTATTGTATTTCTTCTAAGGTTCATATCAAATTTCAATGTATTCTTATTAGAGAATATTTTGAGATGCTATTTGTATGTATAATATTTAGCCACCCTCTGGAAAATGAGACTGAGATTTAGAATTCTTGTTAGCCAACATTACGGCAGGATTTGTTTTAATTTTAGGGAACGAACAGACGCAAAAGTGAGATAAGTGCATTTTGGGTGGGAGCCTGAATGGTTATCGATGCACCACATTCACTACACAAGACAGATTAACCAATATCTAAAGCCATGGAGCTTTCCAGGTCATACTGTAGATTAAAGTAGCAGTTGCCGTGTTGGCTTGTTTGTTCGGTGGACTGGAGTCTCAAGATTGGCATTTAGTTCCAATGAGTTTGTCGTCTATAAAATTGCTGATGGATATGATAGTTTGAATTTAAGTAAAGAAAGAGAATGGAACATGGCTTCTTTCACATTTAAGGGGACAAGGACAACCTGATTGGTTGGGTTCATGACAAAATGTTCATGGGACATGTACTTTATTGAATAGTATTGTTTTCATTGAGTGTTGGCATTTATGTAGTACGGATTAAAGCATAATCAGAGCCTCCGTGTCCTTGAAAATTCTTAATGTGTCAACTCACAGTTATTGCACATTCAAGTCAGGTTTTCTGCTCTTTATTTTTTGTCAAACTTTGGCTCCTCTTCCCTCATTGGGCTTCAACTTTCAGTTTCACGTTAGGCTTTGGGGATTTTCTTCTGCTTGTTTTACCCTTCTCTAAAAATGAGCCAAGTTCATGTCATAAAAAGGTATGGTTTATAATTTTAGTCTCAGCCTCAAGGTAATCTAGAGTGTGAATGAAGACCCAGGCTTGTCTATTGACCTGAAGGGGAGCACCAAGCGTGCCCCCATTTTTCTGACAATTGTCTACCATCCCTGTCATGGGTTTAGCATGTAGCATACCATGTCTTGCGAATCAGTTGTAGAGACCAGACCTCTTTATCTATGTCACAGTAGTGGAGGTCTGTTGGTCCAACTTGTGTAAAGTTCTTCTTCTACGTGCTAACCCAGACAGTGGTGCCAACATTCCAAGTGTATGTAATGCGTGTGCACAAATGTGTTGTGAGTGTTTTGAGTGAGTCCGAGTGGCGGAGACCTGCAGTTATTTTTTTTTGGAAGCTCCTAGTCCCTTCATGTGCACAAGATGGAGGAGTGGTTGTTTTTCCCAGACAATTGAAGAGTATTGCCGACATTAAAACCGTAGAGTGAAGATATAGAAAATGAAGTGGGGAAAAGAGGACACAGGGCTTCTGTCTAGAAATATAGGTCCTTTTGCTAAGAGGGCTGCGCCTTAAAACTGAACTTGAACAAGGAGTAGAAGACCAGAGGCAGTCTCTTCTTTATTTCAATTCCCCTTGCCCTCTATCTCACTCCAAGATAATTAATGGGCCTGTGTTAGAGGGCATTGGAAGCTATCACAGATCTACTCCTGTGGAAGTAAATTGGCACCTGGAGTGACAGATTAAAATGCCAACTTTTTCCCCTCCTCCAAGCAGAATGGCTGAGGGTTATAGTAAGTCTTCTCAGAAAGTATTCAAAGAGCATTAGTAGTAGTCAAAGAAGAGACCTAAATGAATATTCAAAACGTAATTGAATCTTACTAAGTAGCTAGCGCTCCAGCAGCCAAAGTAGACAGCACAGCACCGGTCGCATAGCAGGAAGGGCGATTCCAGAGAGCAATATATAACTGGGGGTTCAACTCCATGTTTCAGCCACAGAGGGTAATCACACAGGTTGACCACGCAATACAACTAATTCCCCTAGCACCAGAGAAAGGTTCAATGGAGATGCACCGAATGCCCACATTTTTCTCAAAGTTCCCTTCATTTTCTATATCACCTTTCTGCTTTCCAAAATGCATAGTCACGTTTCATATTGTTTCATTTAAGAGGAAATGTGGCTGAAAGGTCCATGTCACTGGTTTCAAAAACTGAACCCTTACTATACAATATTTCTTCAATGATGAATTTCTGCAAATA
This sequence comes from Triturus cristatus, assembly GCF_964204655.1. Classification (NCBI taxonomy): domain Eukaryota; kingdom Metazoa; phylum Chordata; class Amphibia; order Caudata; family Salamandridae; genus Triturus; species Triturus cristatus. The sequence goes on from NC_140592.1 coordinate 1,191,746,495, forward strand.
TTTGATAGAAGAAAAGTAACACAAGCTAGAGACAATGACCTCCTACACGTTTTGCATGGTAATAGATATTGGGTAGCCTATTTAACATAATTCAACAAATTAGTCAAAGAAACAGAGTGATCAGAAGCTAAACTAGCAGATCTCTTCTACAGAGGAATGTGAAAAGAATTGAAAGATACCTTGGCTCAAGTGCTCAGCAGGCCAACTGAGGTATCAGCATTAATGGATTTGGTATTAGACATTGATTACAAACTAACAGAACATAAATGACAAAATAGAAGCGATTTTCAACCAAATTTCATGAGGTTTGAGAGTTAAGACCAAAACTTAACTCGTGGTCCATTAACTAAAGAAGAGAAAGACAAATGTAGACAAGGAAATGTGTGTTTATATTGTGGTGGCACTGGTCATTTTGTAAAAGACTATCCAACAAATCAAGAGGACACCATCAGAAGCAGGAGTTTCTCTGATGGGTGTGAATTTGGAAACAACTCAAAGAAATTCCTTATATTGAAAACACTCTAAAACATCCAGGCCACACCTGCTTCTACACATAACAATTAGGTTCAGAAACCTGAGACTCCAAGGAGTAGAGTTGGAGCAGTGCGGACCACTGCATTGGAGAAATTGAAGCAGCAATGCCATCTAGTAAAAGTTTATGAGTTTGCATTATGAACACTGATAAAATATCTCCACGATATGAAGAATTTAGGACAGTGTTTAGTGTAGTTGATGCAGAAAAGTTTCCTTCTCAATCAAGGTGGAACCAAGGGTAGTGTTGTCATGTAGCATAAAATATGTACTGACCGGGGCATAAAAACCATAATTTAAAGGACTATTTGACAAATGGACTCATTAGACCTGCTCCACCTCCAGCTCCTTCTCCATCTCCACCTTCTTTCTGCTCGAAACTGAAGGGGAGCTAAGAACATATATGGACAATAAATCCGACAAATCGGATCACTCTGAAGAACACTCATCCTTTACTCTTGATCTCGCTCTTGCTCAGGCAAGTCAAAGATGCTCAGATATCCAAGAAACTAGACTTTCGATGGACTTTTCTATTCATAAAGGTGAGGGGAAAAGAAGAGTTAAAGATTTCAGGTCAAATATAACTTGTTTGATTATCAAGTAATACCCCATGGTCTCTGCAATGTGACAGCGGCCTTCCAACACTTCATAAATGAAAGCTAGGCAACCTTATTGACAGGATTGCCATTTTGAATGTAGGCCAAATTTAAATTGGTTGAAAAAGAACTTATGGGTGGGCTTCTGGATAGTGAGAGTCCAATGAACAAGTGTCTTATCTTCAGTTGTGCTCTTTCTGGTGGATTTTCTGTCTAATCGCAGATTCTTCACCTTTCCACAGGCCCTAACACTGGACCTGGAAAGCTACCTTCATAACAATTCTCCACGCCCCACTCGGTGGCACTGCATGGCTCTATTTTGACTCCATACTGCCCTTGAAGTCATGGACAGGAGCCGCATATAAGGGCCACCCCTGAACGCTGATGCCAATTTAATCTCTTTTATGTGCCCTCAGACATGGAACATGAACAATTGTTTGCACCAGTGTGCAGAATTCTAACTTGGGACCTTTTAGAAGTTAAAAAGAAACCACTCCACCGAATGGGGAGATGGGGGTCCATGGGGAATCTTAATTTAGATAGTGTATCCACCATAAAGAGCTATTCTTCAGGTTGATTCTGCTAACATCAGATTCCTCACCTAAGAATAGATACCTCATGTGGTGGAGCGTCTGTGGAATGGACTCAGGCCAAATAGGTTTGCAGAACCGAGCGGACAAAAAGACCTTCCCACCAGACCTGAGTGTCAAGGCAGTTGTGCTTTCTGAATATATGCTCTGACTCCCACGTCGTAGTTTGGAAGATGTCAAGGACAGGCTCTCCACATACCAACACAGTGGTAGCGCCCATGGTGGAATGGGTTCTTGGAACTTTTGAAGCTACTGCTTACTTAGTGTGTAACAGATCTTAATGCAGAGAACCATCCACCTTGACAGGATCCTCTTATGTACAGCCCTCACTTGATTTGCTTTGGAGAATCCCACAGAAAGTTGATCATCCACTTGATAGTTGTTGGTACAATAAATATAAAAGCTTGAAGATCCTTTTCAGGTCCAGTCGATGAAGCCTCTCCTCCTCTTTCGAGGGGAGCAAGGAACGCTACTACAGTGATGGATTGCCCAACGTTGGAGTCACAACATTTGCCAACAAAGCCATCTGTGTGCTCAGCACCAACTTGTCCAGGAAAAAGTTGGTATAGGGTGATTACACTAAAAATGCCTGAAGTTCATGCACATAACAACCATACTTAATTGCAATGAGGAGGACAGTCTGTAAAGTCAGGCGATGCATCAAGCAGCTATGCATCGGCTTGAAGGGCTTACACATGAGACACTTCAAGACCAAGCTATGGTCCCACTGCGGCATCACAAACTGTTAGGGAAGGGCTAAGTAAAGCCTTTAATAAATCTTATCATGGCAGGTGATTTAGACGACGGTTGGTCCATCAAAGGTAGAAATCCAAAAGGGCTGACAAATAACCCTTAATAGTGCTCACTGCAAGGTCCTGCTGCATCCAAAGATAAAAAAAAGAAAAAAGAAAAGGACACCCAACAGCTTTGCTTATAAGGGGTCAGTCTTGCAAATGGCAAACGAGGCTGCAAATTTGTCCCAGCAGCCAGCACAAATGGATTTCCTGGAAGGGAGCGTGGCAGCAAGGATGAAATCCACCACTTCAGGTGGTAGAACAAACACAGTACGTTGCTGCTGCTCAGCTTCCACACATGTAGGTGTACATTTGCTCATATTCTGGTGGAAAATCCTGCCCTGTTGCTGAAATAGGAGATCGTCACAAAGTGGTAGCTTGATTGGAAGACAGATGCTCATGCCCGGAGGGTCTGCGTACAACATTCTCCTGACCCTATCCGGAGCCCTTAGGATGACTGAGTCTGGTCACTCATGATCTTTTTCAGAACTTTGGATAAGAGAGGTAGGGACAGGCAGGCATACAGGAGACCAGTGTTCTATTCCAGCAGGAATGTATCTCCTACCAACTGCTCTTGCAGAAACTCCAATGTGCATAATTCTCAACACTGCATGTTCTTAATGGTGGTGGAAAGTTCTAGCCAGGGTTCCCCCGCTGTTGAAAGTCGCTTGCACTATCTCGATATGTAGAGACCACTTGTGGTCTGCAGTTCACCATCCACCATCTCCTCAGTTTGTTCACTCTGGCCCTCAGGAAACCTGGTAGGTAGTTCACGATCAGTAAAATACTTTGGTGCTCCAATAACCTCTAGAGGCGCAGAGCCTCCGGACACAGAACCCAGGACCCCACCCCACCACACTTGCTACAGTACCACATGTCAGGCTATGTTCCAGGGCTACTCCAGGAGCTGGGATATAGGCAATGTCAGTCTCCCCAACCAGTGAAATGTGCTTAATAAGATTAATCTCAGAACCCAGCCCTACTCTTTATGATTCCCTTAACAACTCCATCTCCCTTCCTTAGAGGTGCCCAGGCCCCTTCCATGTGATCTATGACTGAATCAAAGAGCAGTCTTTTGAAGTTTAAAGTGAGTCTCTTCCTTTTCTTCTCCAGTGTGTGTGTCTCACCCAGCTCACAGGAATGCAGCAATATACAAATTTGTCTGGGGGGTTTTGTCTCCTAATTTCTTCACCAGGCACACTTACTCAGCGTACACTCACAGTACACTGCATTGTTACCTCCATGCATTGCACCCCTACATGTACACATGCATTCAGAACACACACGCAGTCTGGGCATACTGTTCAGAACTGAAGCTTTCTATATTTAACCAGGGTGTGCTAATTACAAACAAATGCACTGCCAACACACACACACACACACACACACACACTCACCTGGTGCGTACTGCACAACACTTCACCCTTTATGTATTGTACTTTATGCAAGCAAACATGCACCTAGCCCATGCTTTCATTACACATGCACAGCACTACATCTCATGTAATGTATTCTGATAAGCATACATACATCCAGCATGCGCTAACCACACATGCACAGTAAAGTACTACCCCATCCCTATACTGTACCCTTTCCAGGCACACATGCATTCAGTGCAGTGTAACTACTCCAGCGCTGTGCAGCACTCCATATCTTCCTGATGTAGGCCAAGGGGTGAGTTAAGCAGACAGCAGCAGAGCTTTTAAAAAGGCAAAGGATCCCGTAGACCTCACTCCAGTGACACTGGGTAAAAAGGTCCTGTTCACTACTACTGATCACTACACAGTATACTGCCACTACTTTGCTCATGCTGCTTAACTCTTGGTGAAGTGGGTAGGTTTCAATCACTATGACGGTAGAGCAATCCGTGAGGCAGGCCTATGTCATGACGCACAAGCATGATCCATTCTCGTCTATGACTAAAATAAAAATCAGCATTAGGGATCCTGACAACAGTACAGTTGGACCCTAAAGGCAGTGGCATACTTCTCTTACCATGCAGAGGACTTTTCAGTCCCAAAAGATGCCTGCACCACCAAACTCTCAGGGGTTGGATGCAGAGATAAAAAGTCAGGGTTGCCTGGCGCCAGGTTATGGTGGCAGGGACCTGTTGATTTCCTAGAGGGACAGGAACATGGTTTTGCCCAAGTGCCCAATTCCATGTCCGTGAGGGACTTGTTAAAGGGCAAAAGAGGTTCGGTTGGCACCTGGCCAGGCTGTAGGACCTCCGTGAGAACACTTGTTTTCACCTCCATAGTGGTAAGGTGGATGTTTAGTCCTCCAAATCATAGTGGCAAAAGATGTCCTTTCTTCTGTGGCTGTTTCAGGGTAGGTGGGGGGTGAGGTATCCAACCCACTGGCATCCAGTGGATCCATGTACCAATTGTCTTCATCATAAGGGAGGGCGCCAAACTCTTCCCCATCACCTCCACTGTCATTTCCATATGGCTGGTTCTGGTCGGGGTCTGAGCTAAAAAGTTGGTATATTGTCTGTGCACGATGGTGTGGTAGAGGGTTAGTGTCCGAATTTGAGTGATTAAGTATTTGCTGTGCCACATCGGGGTCCAGGTGCAATCGTACTTGTGATTAATTTGTCTCAAAGTAGGAGACCACGATGGGTTGCGGCTCCTTTTCTGGCAACAGAGGAGAAACCCAAAGTGGGTTCAAAGGGCACAGATTGTGTCAAGGCAAGAAGAATGCCAAAGATGCGCAGCATGGTCTCTTCAAAGGCTACGACCTGCTGCCTGCCAAAGGACCCAAGAACTCATGGTGCAACTGGACCTTAGATTAAATCAATTCATCAGTAGAACAGAGGTACGACCTGGGGCAAAGAGATGCATGCTCTGAACCCAAACACCAGAGGCACACCTTGAAGGTATCTGTCACAGACATCTGTTTTGACAGTCTCTACAATGCTTTAACTCTGTAGTCTTGGGAGGAGCAGAGTTCTAGATTCATGTTTGAAGGCACAGAAAGAAAGGAACTGATGTTAGTGTGCATGGGTGGCACATATACGATGCTACTTGGCAGTTCCAGAGTGGAAAGAAGTCAACGAGGAGTTGCACAGCACTACTTACCAGCACAAAGAAGCCTTGCTTTTGAGTTTTTCAGATCCAGTCTGGCGCCAGGGATATTCACAAGGTTAGAAGTATCCATCAGAAAGAAAGGATTTGACGTCAGCGTACACACGTGCAGTTATATGCTTCTCTGCACCGTCACATCTGGAGTGGTACAGAGTCACCATGGAGCGGCACTGTGCCACATAGGGGCGTGCAAGAGCATTGCTATATAAACGTTTTTTTTAATCCAGTCTGGCACCTGGGGATTATACGAAGGTGAGGAAACTGTAGTTAGAAGTATCAATCAGAAAGGCATTTTTCGTTTCACTGGTAGCAAGCGCAAAGCCTTCCAGCCCCATCCACCACAATTACTCTAGACTCTGATGACCGGGTCCTTTTACACATCCTGAGTGTGTGATATGTGTGGAAAGAGTACAAGGTGAATGGTATTGTGAAACTATATGGTACTCAAGCACGCAGTTATTAGACCAGTGGCATCCATTTCGGATTTCCCATGCTAAAGCATGGAAAAAGATTGAGGCTGGGCAACAGCCTCCCAGATGAGCAAAGTATATTGACGACATTCCTGCTGCACCAGTCATTAAGACATGGGAGAATATAGACAGGACTCCCTAGAGAAATACAGCAATGGCCTGCCTGATTATTTCATGAGCACTTTCATTAGGATAGATCACACAATCAGGCATTTGCAGAGGGCACTACTCACCCGTGAGGGTCTCAAGGCACTGAGGGGAAGTGGTGGGGGGTGGGGAGGGAGGCAGCTACTGGTCGAACAGCCAGGCCTTGAGGAGTCTCCTGAAGGTCAGTAGGACTGGGGGCGAGTGTCTGAAAAGTTTCAGCGCTCCGTCCATCATCTCCTTGTGTTTGCAAAGTATAAAACTTATCATAGTGGCGAGGCAATTTCACTCCTTTTAAATATGGAATTGTTTGATGTTATATGTGCTGTGGGAAGGTGTTTAAAGGTATTCTTGCTTAAATGTGTGAACTCTTGATGATGAGCCTGTTTTAAGTATTGGTAAATTGTATTTATTAGTTTTATAGACTAAGATGTGAATAAACTTGTATTACTACTAGTTCTCTGCAATCAACCTGCACAAGTACAGAATCATATAAAAGCCGTAGAGTGTATGGGTGCAACTTCAGATGCTGGACTTGAAATACATGTTACTTTGTTAAATCTTGAATCGACTGATTTGTCATGACAAAAAAATGATCCTAGGCATGTACAGATGGTTGTCATCAGAATAGAACAAGTGCTGAATACCAAGAAACATGGACGGCCACCTGATCAAGCCAAATATGAAATACAGACGCTTGAATCTAGCACAGGGACTGGAAAAAGTAGGTTGTGAACAGACAATTTTTATACAAAGAATTAATACATCCATAGTGTCAAAAGACCTGGAGGTTGGTCCTACCAAAGAAATACAGACAGCAAGTGTTGCATGATATTCATGGTCAGAATGGACACGCAAGGATTGGCAAAACCTGTAGGCTAATGAGGAGAACATTCAATTGGCTATTCCAGGAAATAAAGTTGGGCAACAGTTGCATACAACCGTATTCTGTGCAGGTAAGAGCGTTGGGGCAAGGAGAGGGAGGATTTTGACGGACGATGACGAGGGAAAAATAATTACTTATTTAATTTTCCCTCGTCATCGTCCATCGAAATCCCCCCCACGCTGGACCCACCGCCCTCACCTGCTCAGGCAGAGGCTGGTTGCAAAGAAAAAACAGAAAACAAACACGAAGCATTTGCAAAGGGCTAGTTACACCAATGGAACATCTAGAAAGAATTGGCCCAATGTACTTTGTGTGTACTAATTTTCTGTCACAAGATCAGGAAAGGAATCCAGAGCATTCTAATCATAATTGATAATTTCACCCAAGTGGCCCAAGCGTTCCTACCATAAGCGTGTGGAAACTGTATTATTTTCAATATGCACGAGCAGCAAGATTCCATCTAGATCAAGAAGCTGCTTCTCGATGTTCATCCAACCTGTGTTGAAGATCCTGAGGTTGAGAAAGCCCAAGTGGATCGCTTCATAAGAACACTCATGACAAGTCAGGAACGCTACAACTTGAACAGACACAACAAATGAGTTTATACTAGTCCGCATATGATGCTTGAAAAGTGAACCCATGGGATATTCTCCCTACTACGTGGTTTTACTGATCTCATGTTCCTCAGCATAGTAATCCTTTCAATCTCCCAAGGTTTCTTTTACTTATTCCAGATGCAGTTCTTATCTTTTGAAGGCCTGCACATTTCATCTCTTGCTCTTCTTCTTCCTCTCTTTTTACTTTTTTCAGCAGTAGTATGCTTGACTTGAGGGAATTAGTTTAAGTACTAAAAATCTTTTTCAAAAAGTTCCCCTTAGATATTAGAGTTTCCTATCTGCTGGTAAACGGTCTTTCATGAGTTTTTCCTCCCATGGTCACGGCCTTGCACAATTCCTGTTGCAGATGGGCTCTGAGATCTTTTTACTGAGTTGTGTTTGCCGGTACATAAGAGCTATTCAAGTAAGCCCTCGCCAAGTAGGGAATTTTCTATAGATTATAGATATTTTCTTACTGGGCACAGATTATAGCCACTTTTATTTCTGCACTCTGTACCACTCCTGCAGCAAAGTGATTTGTGAACCCAATCCTTATGAAAACTCTGTGTAAATTGGTCTTTGAGTTGAAACATCGACATGATAATGGTTTGAACTGAATTTTGTTTGGATTGACACCAAAAGCCTGAATATCAATATATTAATACTTACCAAAAATAGACTGTAGCAGCCAAAACAATTGCATCCCAGCCTTTTTTCCTTACATTTGTTATAGTTGCACTTTGGTCATCTTGAAAACACTTGCATAGCACCTTTTTTTATTTTTATTTTCTTTATTATTGAAAGTATTGTAACTGTGGCTGTAGAAATCAACCTTTGAGTTACTGGACAGTGTATGTTGTCTTTTTCCAGCAGCTGGCCTATATAAATACTGTGCAAATGTGATATGTCTTACGGGCTTATAAATTAAGTGTTGCCAGAAGTAGCCGCATTTCTGTTTAATGTTTCCGTGAGGACTACTGTATACACGTATTATAGAGTCCAGAATCATAGAAATATTTGGTAGCCCCATAGCATATCATGGAAGACATTTCTGGGCTCCTTTAAGCTCTACAAATGCTGCGCATCTGGTGTCAGTGACCAGTGCATGGGTCATTTGACTTGTTGAACATTAGCTTAATCCGCCCTGCTGGCTCTGCGCAGAAGCCAAGCATGAGTTTCCAATTCTCCTTCTGACCCTCTCTGCTTGGCCCTTCTTCATAGCCAGTCTTGCCACAGGAACAACTTCCTATACCCAGACTTAGCCTCTGTCCACAGGTGGTCCTGATGTTCTCTTGCTTGGACTTATGTGTCTTAATACCTCCCAAAGAGAACAGTGCCTCTGACCCAGTCATCGGCGCGTGCACAATTCTTACCAAACAAAGTTGAAACCCCAATCATGCCATACTCTGGGCCTCTCCACTGGCAAACATTATGTCATCTTGTAACTATTCCTTAACATTTGCTTTTCTTGGTTTACTAACATTCCCCACACTGGTTATACTGATTCTACGCCGTTTAACAGACCCTTAGCAGCTAAGGGTCAGCTTTTCCTGCCTTAGAAGTGATCAGCTTCTGGATGGGGCTGGGAGCTCACTGGCTGCATCTTAAGCCACCACTATGTCTCCACTGCAGCTATTAGAGTGGGAGCAGTAATTGCAAAGAACAATCAAACGTCAGTGAGTAAATGCTCTATAACTGTTACTGTGAGAAAACTTTTTTTTTTAAACTATGTATACATGAAAAGATCATCATGGCCAGCAAATCAATAAACGCATTGGGACAGGTAAGGAAAAATATAGGACAATTCTTTTATTTAGTAACAATTTAATTTGTTATTTAGAAACACAGGATTTTCACATTAATATAAATATTTTAAGTGTATATGTGCGAAGCCCATTTTGATTGCACAATAAACCCAAAATTGCTAAAATCAAGCAATGTTCCAGTCGTAGTCAGTATCAAAAGAGATTAATTATTCCATACTAAGGTTAATACAAATTGCAGCTCGTCTAGATAAAGTGCCAATACTACAGTGCAGAAAGGTCAGAAGTAGAAAAACAATGAGACGTTTCCGAAAGATAAAAAAGAAGAAATATCACACTTTTTCATTACCACAGACACGAATGACTCGGGTCACATGACGCAATCGCCCATTCATTGCAATGAGCGAAACAGGTATAAAATCAACAGACTACTAAAGGGGTTGAGATACTTTCTGGGGGTGTGGGTTTGGAGTGCCAGAGGGGGCAGTAAACAAAATAAATGAAAAGTTGATCATTTGGCTTGACATCAGACATAAAGTTGGCGTTTTTCTGGTGGCTCCTTAGAGAGAACATGAACGCCTAACACATTTAGTATTGAGGAAGTGGAGCCCACTCGTGTAATTCAACAGTCGGATCCATACAGCAATGACATTTTCAAGCCATCATCAAGTGGCCAAAAACATTATGTACAACGCTTTACGAAAAAAGTGCTTAAAGAATTACATTAATTGAACTACAAAAAAAGAGCTGGCTACGATTTAAAATACATATTTAGAATCAGCATGACTGTAGAATGCATGACTGGAAACGGTTTGTTCTTCAATGTGTTACTTTTTAGTATGAAAAGATTGATGTACCAGGGCCCCAAAGCTAAAAGGGACACGTCACACAGTATATAATACCCCGTTGACATAAGGGAAATATCCCTGTGAGCCCTTGGAGTTTGGTGATGGTGAGCAGCAGGGTCGAGACTGAGCTGTGACTTCCTTGGCATCGCCAAAACAGAGACTTCATTAAAAACCCAACAGGTAAAACATAGACAGACAGGAACACACCACCCACAATTGCACATTTCAAGTCAGTTACTCGTTTAACATGTTCATTTCGTTAGTCAAAGCAGAAAGAGGATGCCAGCATCACAGAATCCGTTCCTAACACACATTTACAAAGCAATGCTCCTGCTGGCCACCGTGCACTGTACACAATCTGTCATTCACAACGCTCCTTAAAGTGCACGCCCACGCCTCAGTTGGAATATAAATAGGACAAGAGTTGAACTAGTCCTGGCTACCCAAGGGTGTTTTCAAAATCAAACTACCTTGCTTGAAAGAAGTGTCTGCGATAACTTCTTAAAATCAGTGGCTTTTGCTTCCCTGCTGGAAGTACTTTGTCGAACACAAGACTATATCCTTACATTATGCTACCCATGGCTGTGGAACAAGGAAATCTTACGCCTGAGATTGCAGAGATCTGAAAAATCTGGAAGCAGATACCCAGCCTACATTAACTATCTCTATATGTCAGAGTAATGCAATCCGCAGACTTAGACTATATGTACAAGATTAAGCGTAAACAAATACAATATTTATTCCCTTTTTTCCACTTCCCTTCTTGAAGCCAGTTCTTAGCCGCCTTTCCCTTTACACGCTCAAGACATTTTCTGCATGAAACACATCATGTTTTCACATTTGCATGTCCCACATGGCTGCTATTCCAGCCAGTGACATTATCCACACAGTACCTGAAGTTCAACTTGTCGAAACGTGGGGCTCCTCAGCTGTACTGGACAGCCTTTTGGCAAAACATACAAAAAGTGCTGAAAAATAAAGTATCACCTTCTCTATAATAACATGGGTCAATATTTTAATTATAGCCTCACTAGAAAAATAATACCCCCACAACTGGTTTGTTGCAACAAAAACTACAATGTGGGACCACGTTGGACCTACGCTGACAAAGATAACATGATCCAAGGGTTCAAAGACAAGTTTGTGAAGAACGAACTCAATCACTAAAGCTGCCACACCACAATGTAATACCAATCCATGCTGACACATTCCCTTTCTTCACATTAATCACAATGTGTCTCTGACTGTAAGTGTAAAGAAGGGAATATGTGTTCTCCTCTGAGCAAAGGAAGATAGGGACCACCTCCATCAGGTCACACACACAACTCGCTTCACTGGACACACCAAGAGGCACAACTAACCCCATTAAATGTTTCAGTCTCCACCACCTTGAGGGAAGAAGCAAACGACCTCCTCTGCTAGCCACTAGGAAGCCATTTGAACAACAAGGAGTTAGTTGGCCCGAGTATTTTAAAAGACGATAATACATTTTGTGGAACTGTTTATATTGCTGCGAAAGAGGCATATGACTAGGACTCGCGCGGCTCGGAAAATGGCAACCTCGTGTGACACGTGCATCAAGGACGAGAGAACGTGCAGGTTGTCCATCATTCGGAGGCATGGAAGCGGTATCTGGATCCCTGGAAGCTGGGAACTGTAGAATGTCCCTGACTTTGAGAAAAATTCAGTCCAGTTCATATATCCCATCCCATGTAACACTGCCAAACGACAGGGCGTAGAATCGGTTTAGTATTCATGAAAAGATGCCCTTCTTAAGTTGGGTAGGCCACAGCGTGAACAGCCTGATTGTTCCCACAGTTTACGAAGGGGTGAAAATATAACTGGTTCAAAATTAAAAAAAATCTGTGATCAACTTTTTCTCAATGCAGTCTGTTCCTGGAGGTAGATCCTCAAATTGAGTGCACCCATGAGAGTTCCTGGGGGTTCTACAAACTAGGACACTTCAAGGAGGCCAAACAGATTTGTGTGACTGAGGTCACTCACAAGCTCCCATATGAAGAGCGACCAATGGAACTTACAGCCTCCTGCATGAAGGCATATTCTCGCACCATCCCACAGAAAGGCATAATGGTATCACAACACAGATGCACCCCTTTCTCACAAACAACGCAGAGAAGAGAGGAGCTACTTCTGTAAAATATTACCAGCAACATGTGTTAAGAATTCAGTTTTCAAACGTGGCACACAAAATTCTTTGTCTTGGGCATAAAAAATGCATTCATTTGTTATATATAAAAATCACAATTGTGCCCTAGTTTTATCATATTTGTCAAATATGGAATAAAACAACTTCCTTTGCTCCTTCAGAGGTAGACAGCTTTTTTCTGCAAGGCATGGCACCTGTACAGAGGTGCAGGCAGTGCCCTTCTGGCGAGGGTCGGGTTTAAGCCACTGCCAGGGTCTTCCTTTGAACCTTCACGAGAAGGCGAGGGGATATTCCAGAGCTCCTGCAGGGGATGTGCCGCGACCGCCATGGACATCTTCTGGAGGCCTCGTGGACACGGGGATGCTCCTCGCCGCCCCGGCTGCCGGAGTCATTTGCGTGCGCCGTGGCTGTGCCTTCCTTTGGGCGCCGGAGGGTGCTCCGAGAGCCACTTGGCGCAGATCTGTCGGATGACGTTGTCCTTCCTGTCCACAGCCACCTGCTTCACTTCCTCCACCAGCCGAATCGCTAGTCCGTGCTCTTGCTTGACCGCAGTCAGGTAGGCGGAGCGCAGCTTGCTGCACCTGACGTATGCGTCGATCTAAAGGAGACAAAACGTGGTGATGAGTGATGCACTGCCGTGATCCCTCTGACAGACACAAGGTGAGGGCAAACAGTGCATGCTGCACACAACAGAAGCCAATGATAAACCCGCTCTACATTCTGAATACCCAGTGCACAGATTCACAATTACATGGCTAGAATGTCCGCCCACTGTAAACGCCGCGGACTCTGGCTCGGTAATGTGCTGGTGCCTTGCTCCTCATTTCAACATTCCTGACTGGCTGGTCTGTTTTAATGCACAAGAGCGTCATGTTCCGACGCTATATGTGTTTGGCAGGCTGCTGAAAGGCAGAGTACTTACCTCTCCTAAAGAAAGCCACCCCCCGTGCAGCTCCACTCGAAGGACTCCCCGTGTTACTGCTGAGAGTCCAGCGACTGCTCAGTAAACCCAAAGCTTGGGGGTGCATTCGAACAGACATATTTCGACTTGTAGGAAATGCCCCAGCTGCAATGTTCCTCTCTCAAGCAAGACCGGGCACTGCACGTGGGGCCCCAATGGTGGAATGCTTACATTGGGGCCATATAAGTAAACTGTTTGTGTCGGGCCACAAAGTGACAATGCTTGTATCGGGCGACAATGGTTGTGTCAGTTCCACGCAACATAGATGCAGCAAGCCTGAATTGTACACCCTGCTTGCGAGAAGCAACTGACATAATATAAAGCGATTCCATTTTCCAACATTACTGAGCTTTAGTAAAAAACATAAAAATGTTATGTGAAAAGCTTCTAATACCGGCATTAATGCTACCTGATGCGAGATCCTTTAGCACAGCCCCCTCCAGAAGTAACCCTGACTGCTCACCCTCGCTACCCCAGGAGTCCACTAATAGACAGGAGGTTCTCTGCATCCTGCAAGCAGAAGTAACCCCTGACTGCTCACCCTCGCTACCCCAGGAGTCCAGTAATAGACAGGAGGTTCTCTGCATCCTGCAAGCAGAAGTAACCCCTGACTGCTCACCCTCGCTACCCCAGGAGTCCAGTAATAGACAGGAGGTTCTCTGCATCCTGCAAGCAGAAGTAACCCCTGACTGCTCACCCTCGCTACCCCAGGAGTCCACTAATAGACAGGAGGTTATCTGCATCCTGCAAGCAGAAGTAACCCCTGACTGCTCACCTTCGCTACCCCAGGAGTCCACTAATAGACAGGAGGTTCTCTGCATCCTGCAAGCAGAAGTAACCCCGGACTGCTCTCCCTCGCTACCCCTAGAGTCAAGTAACAGACAGGAGGTCTTTTGTATCCAGCGAGCAGAAGTAACCCCTGACTGCTCACCCTCGCTACCCCAGGAGTCCAGTACCAGACAGGAGGTCCTATGCATCCAGGGACCAGAAGTAACCCCGGACTGCTCTCCCTCGCTACCCCTAGAGTCAAGTAATCACAGACAGGAGGTCCTATGCATCCAGGGACCAGAAGTAACCCCTGACTGCTCTCCCTCGCTACCCCTAGAGTCAAGTAATCACAGACAGGAGGTCCTATGCATCCAGGGACCAGAAGTAACCCCGGACTGCTCTCTCTCGCTACCTCTAGAGTCGAGTAACAGACAGGTCTTTTGTATCCAGCGAGCAGAAGTAACCCCGGACTGCTCTCCCTCGCTACCCCTGGAGTCAAGTAACAGACAGGAGGTCTTTTGTATCCAGCGAGCAGAAGTAACCCCTGACTGCTCACCCTCGCTACCCCAGGAGTCTAGTAACAGACAGGAGGTCCTATGCATACAGGGATCAGAAGTAACCCCTGGACTGCTCTCCGTCGCTACCCCTGGAGTCAAGTAACAGACAGGAGGTCTTTTGTATCCAGCGATCAGAAGTAACCCTGACTGCTCTCCCTCGCTACCCCATGAGTCCAGCAATCACAGACAGGAGGTCCTCTGCATCCAGGGACCAGAAGTAACCCCTGACTGCTCTCCCTCGCTACCCCTAGAGTCAAGTAATCACAGACAGGAGGTCCTATGCATCCAGGGACCAAAAGTAACCCCTGACTGCTCTCTCTCGCTACCTCTAGAGTCGAGTAACAGACAGGTCTTTTGTATCCAGGGACCAGAAGTAACCCCTGACTGCTCTCCCTCTCTACCCCCAGAGTCTTCTAATAGACAGGAGGTCCTCTGCATCCAGCGATCAGAAGTAACCCCTGACTGCTCTCCCTCGCTACCCCTAGAGTCAAGTAATCACAGACAGGAGGTCCTATGCATCCAGGGACCAGAAGTAACCCCGGACTGCTCTCTCTCGCTACCTCTAGAGTCGAGTAACAGACAGGTCTTTTGTATCCAGCGAGCAGAAGTAACCCCGGACTGCTCTCCCTCGCTACCCCTGGAGTCAAGTAACAGACAGGAGGTCTTTTGTATCCAGCGAGCAGAAGTAACCCCTGACTGCTCACCCTCGCTACCCCAGGAGTCTAGTAACAGACAGGAGGTCCTATGCATCCAGGGACCAGAAGTAACCCTGGACTGCTCTCCGTCGCTACCCCTGGAGTCAAGTAATCACAGACAGGAGGTCCTATGCATACAGGGATCAGAAGTAACCCCTGGACTGCTCTCCGTCGCTACCCCTGGAGTCAAGTAACAGACAGGAGGTCTTTTGTATCCAGCGATCAGAAGTAACCCTGACTGCTCTCCCTCGCTACCCCATGAGTCCAGCAATCACAGACAGGAGGTCCTCTGCATCCAGGGACCAGAAGTAACCCCTGACTGCTCTCCCTCGCTACCCCTAGAGTCAAGTAATCACAGACAGGAGGTCCTATGCATCCAGGGACCAAAAGTAACCCCTGACTGCTCTCTCTCGCTACCTCTAGAGTCGAGTAACAGACAGGTCTTTTGTATCCAGGGACCAGAAGTAACCCCTGACTGCTCTCCCTCTCTACCCCCAGAGTCTTCTAATAGACAGGAGGTCCTCTGCATCCAGCGATCAGAAGTAACCCCTGACTCTCACCCTCGCTACCCCAAGAGTCCAGTAACAGACAGGAGGTCTTTTGTATCCAGCGATCAGAAGTAACCCTGACTGCTCTCCCTCGCTACCCCATGAGTCCAGCAATCACAGACAGGAGGTCCTCTGCATCCAGGGACCAGAAGTAACCCCTGACTGCTCTCCCTCGCTACCCTTAGAGTCAAGTAATCACAGACAGGAGGTCCTATGCATCCAGGGACCAAAAGTAACCCCTGACTGCTCTCTCTCGCTACCTCTAGAGTCGAGTAACAGACAGGTCTTTTGTATCCAGGGACCAGAAGTAACCCCTGACTGCTCTCCCTCTCTACCCCCAGAGTCTTCTAATAGACAGGAGGTCCTCTGCATCCAGCGATCAGAAGTAACCCCTGACTCTCACCCTCGCTACCCCAAGAGTCCAGTAACAGACAGGAGGTCTTTTGTATCCAGCGATCAGAAGTAACCCTGACTGCTCTCCCTCGCTACCCCATGAGTCCAGCAATCACAGACAGGAGGTCCTCTGCATCCAGGGACCAGAAGTAACCCCTGACTGCTCTCCCTCGCTACCCCTAGAGTCAAGTAATCACAGACAGGAGGTCCTATGCATCCAGGGACCAAAAGTAACCCCTGACTGCTCTCTCTCGCTACCTCTAGAGTCGAGTAACAGACAGGTCTTTTGTATCCAGGGACCAGAAGTAACCCCGGACTGCTCTCCCTCGCTACCCCTGGAGTCAAGTAACAGACAGGAGGTCTTTTGTATCCAGCGATCAGAAGTAACCCTGACTGCTCTCCCTCGCTACCCCATGAGTCCAGCAATCACAGACAGGAGGTCCTCTGCATCCAGGGACCAGTAGTAACCCCTGACTGCTCACCCTCGCTACCCCTAGAGTCAAGTAATCACAGACAGGAGGTCCTATGCATCCAGGGACCAGAAGTAACCCCCGACTGCTCTCCCTCTCTACCCCCAGAGTCTTCTAACAGACAGGAGGTCCTCTGCATCCAGCGATCAGAAGTAACCCCTGACTGCTCTCCCTCGCTACGCCTAGAGTCAAGTAACAGACAGGAGGTCCTATGCATCCAGGGACCAGAAGTAACCCCTGACTGCTCTCCCTCTCTACCCCCAGAGTCTTCTAACAGACAGGAGGTCCTCTGCATCCAGCGATCAGAAGTAACCCCTGACTGCTCTCCCTCGCTACCCCTAGAGTCAAGTAATCACAGACAGGAGGTCCTATGCATCCAGGGACCAGAAGTAACCCCGGACTGCTCTCTCTCGCTACCTCTAGAGTCGAGTAACAGACAGGTCTTTTGTATCCAGCGAGCAGAAGTAACCCCGGACTGCTCTCCCTCGCTACCCCTGGAGTCAAGTAACAGACAGGAGGTCTTTTGTATCCAGCGAGCAGAAGTAACCCCTGACTGCTCACCCTCGCTACCCCAGGAGTCTAGTAACAGACAGGAGGTCCTATGCATCCAGGGACCAGAAGTAACCCTGGACTGCTCTCCGTCGCTACCCCTGGAGTCAAGTAATCACAGACAGGAGGTCCTATGCATACAGGGATCAGAAGTAACCCCTGGACTGCTCTCCGTTGCTACCCCTGGAGTCAAGTAACAGACAGGAGGTCTTTTGTATCCAGCGATCAGAAGTAACCCTGACTGCTCTCCCTCGCTACCCCATGAGTCCAGCAATCACAGACAGGAGGTCCTCTGCATCCAGGGACCAGAAGTAACCCCTGACTGCTCTCCCTCGCTACCCCTAGAGTCAAGTAATCACAGACAGGAGGTCCTATGCATCCAGGGACCAAAAGTAACCCCTGACTGCTCTCTCTCGCTACCTCTAGAGTCGAGTAACAGACAGGTCTTTTGTATCCAGGGACCAGAAGTAACCCCTGACTGCTCTCCCTCTCTACCCCCAGAGTCTTCTAATAGACAGGAGGTCCTCTGCATCCAGCGATCAGAAGTAACCCCTGACTCTCACCCTCGCTACCCCAAGAGTCCAGTAACAGACAGGAGGTCTTTTGTATCCAGCGATCAGAAGTAACCCTGACTGCTCTCCCTCGCTACCCCATGAGTCCAGCAATCACAGACAGGAGGTCCTCTGCATCCAGGGACCAGAAGTAACCCCTGACTGCTCTCCCTCGCTACCCCTAGCGTCAAGTAATCACAGACAGGAGGTCCTATGCATCCAGGGACCAAAAGTAACCCCTGACTGCTCTCTCTCGCTACCTCTAGAGTCGAGTAACAGACAGGTCTTTTGTATCCAGGGACCAGAAGTAACCCCGGACTGCTCTCCCTCGCTAACCCTGGAGTCAAGTAACAGACAGGAGGTCTTTTGTATCCAGCGATCAGAAGTAACCCTGACTGCTCTCCCTCGCTACCCCATGAGTCCAGCAATCACAGACAGGAGGTCCTCTGCATCCAGGGACCAGAAGTAACCCCTGACTGCTCACCCTCGCTACCCCTAGAGTCAAGTAATCACAGACAGGAGGTCCTATGCATCCAGGGACCAGAAGTAACCCCCGACTGCTCTCCCTCTCTACCCCCAGAGTCTTCTAACAGACAGGAGGTCCTCTGCATCCAGCGATCAGAAGTAACCCCGGACTGCTCTCCCTCGCTACGCCTAGAGTCAAGTAACAGACAGGAGGTCCTATGCATCCAGGGACCAGAAGTAACCCCTGACTGCTCTCCCTCTCTACCCCCAGAGTCTTCTAACAGACAGGAGGTCCTCTGCATCCAGCGATCAGAAGTAACCCCTGACTGCTCTCTCTCGATACCTCTAGAGTCAAGTAACAGATAGGTATTTTGTATCTAGCGAGCAGAAGTAACCCCTGACTGCTCACTCTCGCTACCCTAAGAGTCCAGTAACAGACAGGAGGTCCTATGCATCCAGGGACCAGAAGTAACCCCTGACTGCTCTCCCTCGCTACGCCTAGAGTCAAGTAATCACAGACAGGATGTCCTATGCATCCAGGGACCAGAATTAACCCCTGACTGCTCTCCCTCACTACCACAGGAGTCCAGTAACAGACAGGAGGTCCTATGCATCCAGGGACCAGAAGTAACCCCTGACTGCTCTCCCTCCCTACGCCTAGAGTCAAGTAATCACAGACAGGAGGTCCTCTGCATCCAGGGACCAGAAGTAACCCTGACTGCTCACCCTCGCTACCCCAGGAGTCCAGTAACAGACAGGGGGTCCTCTGCATCCAGGGACCAGAAGTAACCCCTGACTCTCACCCTCGCTACCCCAAGAGTCCTGCAATCACAGACAGCAAGTCCTATGGGTCCAGGAACCAGAAGTAACTCCGGACTCTCACCCTCGCTACCCCAAGAGTCCAGTAATCACAGACAGGAGGTCCTCTGCATCCAGGGACCAGAAGTAACCCCTGACTGCTCTCTCTCGCTACCTCTAGAGTCGAGTAAAAGACAGGTCTTTTGTATCCAGCGAGCAGAAGTAACCCCGGACTGCTCTCCCTCACTACCCCTAGAGTTAAGTAACAGACAGGAGGTCTTTTGTATCCAGCGAGTAGAAGTAACCCCTGACTGCTCTCCCTCGCTACCCCTAGAGTCAAGTAATCACTGACAGGACGTCCTCTGCGACCAGGGACCAGAAGTAACCCCTGACTGCTCTCCCTCGCTACCTCAATAGTCCAGTAACAGACAGGAGGTCCTATGCATCCAGGGACCAGAAGTAACCCAGACTGCTCACCCTCGCTACCCCATGAGTCCAGCAATCACAGACAGGAGGTCCTCTGCATCCAGGGACCAGAAGTAACCCCTGACTGCTCACCCTCGCTACCCCTAGAGTCAAGTAATCACAGACAGGAGGTCCTATGCATCCAGGGACCAGAAGTAACCCCGGACTGCTCTCCCTCGCTACCCCTGGAGTCAAGTAACAGACAGGAGGTCTTTTGTATCCAGCGATCAGAAGTAACCCTGACTGCTCTCCCTCGCTACCCCATGAGTCCAGCAATCACAGACAGGAGGTCCTCTGCATCCAGGGACCAGTAGTAACCCCTGACTGCTCACCCTCGCTACCCCTAGAGTCAAGTAATCACAGACAGGAGGTCCTATGCATCCAGGGACCAGAAGTAACCCCCGACTGCTCTCCCTCTCTACCCCCAGAGTCTTCTAACAGACAGGAGGTCCTCTGCATCCAGCGATCAGAAGTAACCCCTGACTGCTCTCCCTCGCTACGCCTAGAGTCAAGTAACAGACAGGAGGTCCTATGCATCCAGGGACCAGAAGTAACCCCTGACTGCTCTCCCTCTCTACTCCCAGAGTCTTCTAACAGACAGGAGGTCCTCTGCATCCAGCGATCAGAAGTAACCCCTGACTGCTCTCCCTCGCTACCCCTAGAGTCAAGTAATCACAGACAGGAGGTCCTATGCATCCAGGGACCAGAAGTAACCCCGGACTGCTCTCTCTCGCTACCTCTAGAGTCGAGTAACAGACAGGTCTTTTGTATCCAGCGAGCAGAAGTAACCCCGGACTGCTCTCCCTCGCTACCCCTGGAGTCAAGTAACAGACAGGAGGTCTTTTGTATCCAGCGAGCAGAAGTAACCCCTGACTGCTCACCCTCGCTACCCCAGGAGTCTAGTAACAGACAGGAGGTCCTATGCATCCAGGGACCAGAAGTAACCCTGGACTGCTCTCCGTCGCTACCCCTGGAGTCAAGTAATCACAGACAGGAGGTCCTATGCATACAGGGATCAGAAGTAACCCCTGGACTGCTCTCCGTTGCTACCCCTGGAGTCAAGTAACAGACAGGAGGTCTTTTGTATCCAGCGATCAGAAGTAACCCTGACTGCTCTCCCTCGCTACCCCATGAGTCCAGCAATCACAGACAGGAGGTCCTCTGCATCCAGGGACCAGAAGTAACCCCTGACTGCTCTCCCTCGCTACCCCTAGAGTCAAGTAATCACAGACAGGAGGTCCTATGCATCCAGGGACCAAAAGTAACCCCTGACTGCTCTCTCTCGCTACCTCTAGAGTCGAGTAACAGACAGGTCTTTTGTATCCAGGGACCAGAAGTAACCCCTGACTGCTCTCCCTCTCTACCCCCAGAGTCTTCTAATAGACAGGAGGTCCTCTGCATCCAGCGATCAGAAGTAACCCCTGACTCTCACCCTCGCTACCCCAAGAGTCCAGTAACAGACAGGAGGTCTTTTGTATCCAGCGATCAGAAGTAACCCTGACTGCTCTCCCTCGCTACCCCATGAGTCCAGCAATCACAGACAGGAGGTCCTCTGCATCCAGGGACCAGAAGTAACCCCTGACTGCTCTCCCTCGCTACCCCTAGCGTCAAGTAATCACAGACAGGAGGTCCTATGCATCCAGGGACCAAAAGTAACCCCTGACTGCTCTCTCTCGCTACCTCTAGAGTCGAGTAACAGACAGGTCTTTTGTATCCAGGGACCAGAAGTAACCCCGGACTGCTCTCCCTCGCTAACCCTGGAGTCAAGTAACAGACAGGAGGTCTTTTGTATCCAGCGATCAGAAGTAACCCTGACTGCTCTCCCTCGCTACCCCATGAGTCCAGCAATCACAGACAGGAGGTCCTCTGCATCCAGGGACCAGAAGTAACCCCTGACTGCTCACCCTCGCTACCCCTAGAGTCAAGTAATCACAGACAGGAGGTCCTATGCATCCAGGGACCAGAAGTAACCCCCGACTGCTCTCCCTCTCTACCCCCAGAGTCTTCTAACAGACAGGAGGTCCTCTGCATCCAGCGATCAGAAGTAACCCCGGACTGCTCTCCCTCGCTACGCCTAGAGTCAAGTAACAGACAGGAGGTCCTATGCATCCAGGGACCAGAAGTAACCCCTGACTGCTCTCCCTCTCTACCCCCAGAGTCTTCTAACAGACAGGAGGTCCTCTGCATCCAGCGATCAGAAGTAACCCCTGACTGCTCTCTCTCGATACCTCTAGAGTCAAGTAACAGATAGGTATTTTGTATCTAGCGAGCAGAAGTAACCCCTGACTGCTCACTCTCGCTACCCTAAGAGTCCAGTAACAGACAGGAGGTCCTATGCATCCAGGGACCAGAAGTAACCCCTGACTGCTCTCCCTCGCTACGCCTAGAGTCAAGTAATCACAGACAGGATGTCCTATGCATCCAGGGACCAGAATTAACCCCTGACTGCTCTCCCTCACTACCACAGGAGTCCAGTAACAGACAGGAGGTCCTATGCATCCAGGGACCAGAAGTAACCCCTGACTGCTCTCCCTCCCTACGCCTAGAGTCAAGTAATCACAGACAGGAGGTCCTCTGCATCCAGGGACCAGAAGTAACCCTGACTGCTCACCCTCGCTACCCCAGGAGTCCAGTAACAGACAGGGGGTCCTCTGCATCCAGGGACCAGAAGTAACCCCTGACTCTCACCTTCGCTACCCCAAGAGTCCTGCAATCACAGACAGCAAGTCCTATGGGTCCAGGAACCAGAAGTAACTCCGGACTCTCACCCTCGCTACCCCAAGAGTCCAGTAATCACAGACAGGAGGTCCTCTGCATCCAGGGACCAGAAGTAACCCCTGACTGCTCTCTCTCGCTACCTCTAGAGTCGAGTAAAAGACAGGTCTTTTGTATCCAGCGAGCAGAAGTAACCCCGGACTGCTCTCCCTCACTACCCCTAGAGTTAAGTAACAGACAGGAGGTCTTTTGTATCCAGCGAGTAGAAGTAACCCCTGACTGCTCTCCCTCGCTACCCCTAGAGTCAAGTAATCACTGACAGGACGTCCTCTGCGACCAGGGACCAGAAGTAACCCCTGACTGCTCTCCCTCGCTACCTCAATAGTCCAGTAACAGACAGGAGGTCCTATGCATCCAGGGACCAGAAGTAACCCAGACTGCTCACCCTCGCTACCCCATGAGTCCAGCAATCACAGACAGGAGGTCCTCTGCATCCAGGGACCAGAAGTAACCCCTGACTGCTCACCCTCGCTACCCCTAGAGTCAAGTAATCACAGACAGGAGGTCCTATGCATCCAGGGACCAGAAGTAACCCCGGACTGCTCTCCCTCGCTACCCCTGGAGTCAAGTAACAGACAGGAGGTCTTTTGTATCCAGCGATCAGAAGTAACCCTGACTGCTCTCCCTCGCTACCCCATGAGTCCAGCAATCACAGACAGGAGGTCCTCTGCATCCAGGGACCAGAAGTAACCCCTGACTGCTCACCCTCGCTACCCCTAGAGTCAAGTAATCACAGACAGGAGGTCCTATGCATCCAGGGACCAGAAGTAACCCCCGACTGCTCTCCCTCTCTACCCCCAGAGTCTTCTAACAGACAGGAGGTCCTCTGCATCCAGCGATCAGAAGTAACCCCTGACTGCTCTCCCTCGCTACGCCTAGAGTCAAGTAACAGACAGGAGGTCCTATGCATCCAGGGACCAGAAGTAACCCCTGACTGCTCTCCCTCTCTACCCCCAGAGTCTTCTAACAGACAGGAGGTCCTCTGCATCCAGCGATCAGAAGTAACCCCTGACTGCTCTCTCTCGATACCTCTAGAGTCAAGTAACAGATAGGTATTTTGTATCTAGCGAGCAGAAGTAACCCCTGACTGCTCACTCTCGCTACCCTAAGAGTCCAGTAACAGACAGGAGGTCCTATGCATCCAGGGACCAGAAGTAACCCCTGACTGCTCTCCCTCGCTACGCCTAGAGTCAAGTAATCACAGACAGGATGTCCTATGCATCCAGGGACCAGAATTAACCCCTGACTGCTCTCCCTCACTACCACAGGAGTCCAGTAACAGACAGGAGGTCCTATGCATCCAGGGACCAGAAGTAACCCCTGACTGCTCTCCCTCCCTACGCCTAGATTCAAGTAATCACAGACAGGAGGTCCTCTGCATCCAGGGACCAGAAGTAACCCTGACTGCTCACCCTCGCTACCCCAGGAGTCCAGTAACAGACAGGGGGTCCTCTGCATCCAGGGACCAGAAGTAACCCCTGACTCTCACCCTCGCTACCCCAAGAGTCCTGCAATCACAGACAGCAAGTCCTATGGGTCCAGGAACCAGAAGTAACTCCGGACTCTCACCCTCGCTACCCCAAGAGTCCAGTAATCACAGACAGGAGGTCCTCTGCATCCAGGGACCAGAAGTAACCCCTGACTGCTCTCTCTCGCTACCTCTAGAGTCGAGTAAAAGACAGGTCTTTTGTATCCAGCGAGCAGAAGTAACCCCGGACTGCTCTCCCTCACTACCCCTAGAGTTAAGTAACAGACAGGAGGTCTTTTGTATCCAGCGAGCAGAAGTAACCCCTGACTGCTCTCCCTCGCTACCCCTAGAGTCAAGTAATCACTGACAGGACGTCCTCTGCGACCAGGGACCAGAAGTAACCCCTGACTGCTCTCCCTCGCTACCTCAATAGTCCAGTAACAGACAGGAGGTCCTATGCATCCAGGGACCAGAAGTAACCCAGACTGCTCACCCTCGCTACCCCATGAGTCCAGCAATCACAGACAGGAGGTCCTCTGCATCCAGGGACCAGAAGTAACCCCTGACTGCTCACCCTCGCTACCCCTAGAGTCAAGTAATCACAGACAGGAGGTCCTATGCATCCAGGGACCAGAAGTAACCCCGGACTGCTCTCCCTCGCTACCCCTGGAGTCAAGTAATCACAGACAGGAGGTCCTCTGCATTCAGGGACCAGAAGTAACCCCTGACTGCTCACCCTCGCTATCCCAAGAGTCCAGTAATCACAGACAGGAGGTCCTCTGCATCCAGGGACCAGAAGTAACCCTGGACTGCTCTCCCTCGCTACCCCTAGAGTCAAGTAACAGACAGGAGGTCTTTTGTATCCAGCGAGCAGAAGTAACTCCTGACTGCTCTCCCTCGCTACCACAAGAGTCCAGTCACAGACAGGAGGTCCTATGCATTTAGCGAGCAGAAGTAACCCCTGACTGCTCATCCTCGCTACCCCAAGAGTCCTGTAACCACAGACAGGAGGTCATATGGATCCAGGGACCAGAAGTAACCCCTGACTGCTCACCCTCGCTACCCCATGACTCCAGTAACAGACAGGAGATCCTCTGCATCCTGCGAGCAGAAGTAAACCCTGACTGCTCTCCCTCTCTACCCCCAGAGTCTTCTAATAGACAGGAGGTCCTCTGCATCCAGGGACCAGAAGTAACCCCGGACTGCTCTCCCTCGCGACCCCAAGAGTCCTGTAATCACAGACAGGAGGTCCTATGCATCCAGCGAGCAGAAGTAACCCCTGACTGCTCACTCTCGCTACCCTAAGAGTCCGGTAACAGACATGAGGTCCTATGCATCCAGGGACCAGAAGTAACCCCTGACTGCTCACCCTCATTGCCCCAACAGTCCAGTAATCACAGACAGGAGGTCCTCTGCATCCATGGACCAGAAGTAACCCGACTGCTCTCCCTCGTTGCCCCAAGAGTCCGCACACAACAGAAGTATTGCGCTGGGGGAATAAAGCTGGGAAATTATTAGCCCTTAGGTTGCGAGCCCAGATTCACTCCCGTCGTATACATAGCTTGGTAGGCCACGACCTGAAACACACGACGAGGACATAGCCACTGAATTCTAGCCAATTTTATGCTCTTTTATATGGGGATGATAAACTTCCCACCAAGGACGGCTCTACATATGTAGCACAGACACCACTGACCACCCTTTCAGAACACATAACAGCCCCATTAGAAATAGATATAATGGAACATGAAGTTCTAGAGGCAATCAGGAGACTTAAGTTGGAGAAGGTGCCTGGACAAGATGGATATACAGCAGCCTTTTACAAGCAATATGCAACTCTGTTGTCACCCATATTAGTTCGGCTATACAATTCTGTCAGCACCTCGGGTGCACTTACGGAGTCTATGCGCACTGCAATATTAACAGTTATACCTAAGCCAGGGAAAGATCCCCAGTCATGTGCGCCCTATCGCCCTATCTCACTACTTAACATAGAAGCCAAAATCTTTACGGGAATACTAGCGTACAGGCTGGGACAATACCTCCCCTGGCTTATGGATGCTGACCAATTTGTGCCGGGCCGCAAGTGCAGAGATAATACCAAACTCCTCTTCCACCTGTTACATAAAATGCATAGAGCTCTACCACTGATGCTACTCTTGTCGACAGACGCCGAAAAGGCATTTGATCGAGTGCATTGGCCATTTCTCCAGGTGGTGCTGGAAGCTTACGGTTTGGGCCCACGCTTCAGGAGCTGGATCTGGGCTAGCTATGAGAAACCGATGGTGCTGGTACGAGTCAACACTGCACTATCTGCCCCTTCCCAATTTCTAGAGGAACGTGACAGGGGTGTCCACTCTCACCACTCCTGTTCGCTCCACCTGCCACTTCTCCTGCACTCTTCTACACCACCACACCCACAACACAAACCTCACACTCGCCCATGCTCACCTGAGCCCCTTTCCCTGTCCACACCTCTTCCGATTCTGCCTCCTTAATTCCTGCTCCGTCATCAAACACGCCATCGAAATCTGGGACCTGCAGCGTGACCACACATCAGGAATGCTCTTCCTGCCAGAAACGGCACTACCATCTCCAGATCAACTTCCAACTTCAACGTCTGGATCATCTCTTGCGCAAACACTATCGGCTCCACTCAAGAACTCCAAAGCCGCCAGAACCAGACCGCAAGCAAGCTAGTGCACAGAAGAGCTCAAACTCACCAAGCGCCACTGCAAGCAGCTAGAAATCAGATGTAGACAAAGCCAGGATGACACCGACAAGAGCAACTACAGATCAGCCCTCAGATGATAACACAATCAAATCAATCAATCAATAATTTGTAGAGCGCACTACATACCCACAAGGGTTTCAAGGCGCTGAGGGTGGGGGAAGGGGGGCGCTGTTGCTACTGGTCGAACAGCCAGGTCTTGAGTTGTCTCCTGAAGGCTAGAAGGTCTTCGGTTTGTCGTAGGATGAGGGGGAGGGTGTTCCAGGTCTTGGCGGAGCGGTGGGAGAAGAATTTGCCTCCAGCTGTGGTTCTATGGATGCATGGGACGGTAGCCAGGGAGAGGTCTGCGGAGCGGAGTTTCCTATTGAGTACGTAGAAGGAGAGTCGACTGCTGAGATGAGTTGGGCCGGTCTTGTGGAGTGCCTTGTGTGCGTGGATCAGGAGTTTGAAGGAGATTCTTTTGTCGACAGGGAGCCAGTGCAGGATCCTCAGGTGGGGGGTGATGTGGTCGCGGCGTGGGACATCGAGGATCAGGCGTGCAGAGGCATTCTGGCTTCTTTGCAGTCTGTTGATGAGCTTGGTCGGGGCTCCGACGTAGAGGGCGTTTCCGTAGTCGAGTCTGCTGCTGACTAGGGCCTGGGTGACTGTTTTCCTTGTGTCTGTCAGGATCCATCTGTAGATCTTGCGGAGCATACGCAGGGTGTTGAAGCAGGTGGAGCAGACAGCGTTGACTTGTTTGGTCATGGTGAGTTTCGAGTCGAGGATGACTCCCCGGTTGCGTGCGTGATTGGTGGGTGCGGGGGGTGTCCCCAGCGACGCGGGCCACCAGGAGTCGTCCCATGCTGAGGGGTTGGGCCCAAGGATGGGGATCTCCGTCTTGTCTGTGTTCAGCTTAAGGCGGCTATCCTCCATCCAGTCGGCGATGGCCTTCATTCCCTGGTGGAGGTTGGATTTGGTGGTGAGGGAGAGGATCAGTTGCGTGTCGTCGGCGTAAGAGATTATGTTGAGGTTGTGGTGTCGGGCGATGCGTGCGAGAGGCGCCATGTAGACATTGAACAGCGTCGGGCTGAGGGAGGATCCCTGCAGGACGCCGCAGATGATCTCGGAAGCTTCGGATCGGAACGGGGGAGGCCCAGTCCAGGGCCTTGTCTCGGATCCCTGCGTCGTGGAGTCGTGTGCGGTGGCAGACGGCGTCGAAGGCGGCGGAGAGCCAGCTAGTCAGAGCCACCAAATGCTCCATCCCCCGCATAGCGCATCAAAAGCAGCACAACTAATGCCAAGGAAAATTGAGCCATCGTGAAATATGTCACCCCCCTGCCAGCAAGCTTCACTAGCCTCACTCGCTCACAAGATCTCTGCACCCACCAGTTCATCTCCTTCAGCAGCAAGATCCCCAGTATCTTCAAAAACTCTGAGCCCCAAATGGACTAATCCACCTTTGCAGCTGCCCTACTTGTGATTCCCACTCCCTGAGGACCGCTCTTACCACCTGGACCATCATCGCAATTCAAGAAACTGCAGCGACCATGTGCTCCCTACAATCCAAAACATTATTGGACCCCTGCCCACATCATTTATTCACTAAAGAACTGGAACCCATCAGCTCCGCCCTCACCCTGACTCTCAATGACTCAACACAGCCACCTTTCAGATGCCTGGAAACACACTCAAGTTCTCCCTCTTATAAGGAAACCCTCAGTGAACCAAAAAACACTAGTCAATTACTGGCTCAACTTCATGCTGCCCTTCCCGGTGAATGTTATGGAGAAAATCAAATACAAACATCTAGCTGTCCACCTCAATGATAATAACCTCCTCAACACCACCCAATTTAGTGACCGACCCAACCACAGCACTGGACCCGCCTATGCGATTCCTCGGACAACATCCGACTGATCATGGACAGAAGAGGCACTGCTGCCCTTTTCCTTCTGGATATATCCGCCGCCTTCTATACCATCACCCACTCCATCCTCATTCAATGCCTACAAAATGCCAGCATTCATGGAACAGCCCTTCTCAGGCTCCACTCTTTTCTCACAGATCGCACTCAGTGGGTCAAGGGGACTCCTTTCACCTCAGCTACCACCAAACTCATACGTGGAGTACCACAAGGATCCTTGCTTAGTCGCACACTGTTCAACACCTACACGGCCCCAATCGCCAGTATAATTCACGCCCACATAATCAATGTCATATTACACAGGCGACACCCAGCTCATCCTCTCCGACAAACAAATAAACACCTGCATCCACTTCTCTGTTTGTATGCTCAAATTCGACAGATGGATGAAAACAAACTGCCTTAAGCTCAACATAGACAACACCAAAGCAGTCATCTTCGGCAACAGCACCTCACTATGGGATTCCCCCTGGTGGCATGCTGATGTCGGACCCACACTCAAACACCCATGTAAAGACCCTCGAAATAGTAATGAAAACCAGCTCGCTATGACAGGCCAAGAGAATACAGTCTGCGTCTTCTATTTCCACACACTGAAGATGCTCAAGATGATTTTCAAGTGTTTTCTCTTCAACACGCTCAGAAACGTCGCCTAGGCCCTCATTACCAGCCAGATGGACCACAGCAATGAAGTCTACATAGGAGTCAATGCACAACTGACCAGAGGACTCAAGACCATAGAGAACTCAGCTGCCAGATTCACACTTAGACAATCCCCCCAACTCACATCACTCTGCACTAACAAAAAGACCACCACTAGCTCCCCGTTCACAAATGGGCACTCTTCAACTCCTCACGCACATACAAAGCATTGCACAACATCGCTTCACCTACCACAACAATCGCATTGGTTTCAACAAACCAACCTGATACCTCAGCTTAGCCAGACCCCAACTCTCACTCACTGCCTGCAGAACCATATTTAGCTGTCATGGCTTCTTCTACCTCCAAAAGCCTGCCATGGCCACCCTATGTACATAAAAGTCACCTCCTCAGTTCTTGAATTTCACTAGAAACTGAAGACATGACTCTTCACCTAGTCTTAGCCCATGCAGTTCCTGTTTTTCAGTACCAGGATAACACCCACCCCCTCGCCCCCGGACTGTTGTGCACTCTTCTCATAAACCATAATGCCAATGGGCACCGTAGCTCCTGTTACCAGCTCCATCTGAATTAACTGGCCATTTGTAATGGGGACCAAAGTCCGTGTTATAAAAAAAACTGTTTAACAACTATTTACCATCAAGCCCTGTTTCTGCAGTTGTAGTCTATGGAAATAGACATTGGTCTGTTATTGTGTCATTCACATTTTTTGTCCGCCCACTACAGCACACAGTGTGGGGAAATAGATCAGCCCACTTAAGCTACTGACTAACTTCACTATGAGTGACTGCATTTCACCCTTTCATAAGGTGCACATCCATACACAAAAGAGTTCCCTTTAGTGCCAGGGACTACTATGGCAATGTGCATTTTCGTGAGACTCAAAATATTTTTGAGCTTAGCCAATGTATTTTTATTTTAGACTGATGAGGGCCCTGGCAGCTACCCAAACCATAAAGGTTTGCTAAAACTATGACAGAACAGGCTTTGAGAAAGACAAAAGGCTGCCAACCACTGCCAGACTTATTGGCGTTACCAATGAAGATTACGTTTTTCTATATAGGTTTCTATTTTCATCCTCAATAAATCCAATTGATAAGAATTTCCAAAACTGTTTTTGATAGCATTGCTTCTTAAATGTGACCATCGAACGATGACAAAGTATTGCTACTGGCAATATTTAATTAAATATACTTATTCAGATTGAGGCTTTGAGAAGATGCAGAATGTCAAACACCACCACAGGGCACAAGGGGAGCCATAATGCAGATATAGGCATGAAATATGTATTTACTTTTAATCCAATACATTAGGAAGATGCAGCCACACAAAAAGGTTTTCACTGGATTAGCATTTAGGGCCTAGCTATTTTCAAGGTAGTCAATCAAACACAGAGAAATGAAGCCACTACATTAACCTCACTACTCCACTAGGTTTTCAGGCCAATGTTATTCCTGTTACTTCCTAGGGCATCCAACGGAAAGAGTGAAACAAAAAGTCACCAGTCATCAATTATGGACTTCTATTTGAAACATTTTACTTTTTATTACTTTAAAAAGAAGAAATGTCTTTTTTCTTCATTTATCACAATCATTTTGACCCCCATGACAATATGTTAGGCTCATCACCAGTTTGGTTAGTCCCACTCCTACATTTATTTATATCACAACAGACTTCGAGATTACTAGAATAACACGATGTATATAAATATAGTCAAGTATTATAAATACAAAGGCGCTTGTCAAAACGATGTGTTGATTTACATACTGTTTTCGCCAGCACACTCTGTAAACATGTCACTAAAGTTCATGCCGGTAACAAAAATTTACAATTATTGAGGGTACACTGTCAGCAACGATCTCCAGCATTATATTAAAGTTTATAAGCAGTAACATACTTTTAAATGCGCAGGACAATTGCAAAGGCTTTATAGTTGCCATCTCTTGTATGTATCCAACATTTCTGAGCCACCTTCAGAGATATGAGACATTTCTAAATCGCATGCATACTTTTTGAATGTGAAGGGATGAATTAGTTTATTAATGGGGAATCTCACCTTTTTGTTTACGTCAGACATTTCTTGAACCAGTTTGTCAAGCTCCTGCAGCAGAAAGAAAACACAATGTATCAGGATTGGAGAAGGTGCTCATCCACACTAGTGCAATGAGCAGCGAAATAAAGTTTCTTCTATTGTTTTAAACATACAGACACACTCATAGTCGCACACAAATATCTCTCTCTTCCCTCCCCCCCATAGGAAAAGCGTTTTTTGACTTGCCTATATCTTTGGCGCTGTTTGACGTATCTTCATGAATTCTTTTTTTTTTTTAAAGTGCCAAATTAGGTCTTATTGTGCATGGAAAGTTTTGAGGTAATAAGTCAATTGGGTCCCAGAAAAAGGGGGGTGGCATAAAAGTGCATTACCAATGTTAATTCCCATAAGGATTTTAGACACGACTGCAGCCAGAACCGCTGAATAGAATTACACTAAATTTGGCAGAAAGGTAGGTCTTGGTTCAGAAAGCGCCCTATTTGTTATTTGGAAAGAATTCCGTTCAGGTGTTTTGGACAAATTAAAAAAAATCCAAATATGTATATATACGGGTGTGGATCCTCCGAGAATCCGACAGTCCCCGTGCTGATTACTGACTGGCTGGCAACACTTCCACTAGGAAGTATTGACAGCCATTTTGGGACCCTGCCTGAGACAAAACAAAAAAAATAAATAAATATAAATATATATATATATATATATATATATATATATATATATATAAGAAATATATATATACACACAGCCCCCCTCCTGGAGCCATTAGATGAAGCCTTTTTAGATGTTAAATGAGGCCTCCTGAAAAAGCATTGCTGAAGGTAAGTAACTTGTTTTTCTGATGAATACTTCTAACCGCAGATTCCACACCTTAGGACAGATACCAAAGCATCTGGAGGGTCTGTGGGGTAACCTGGCTGTCAAGGTAGTAGGTCTTCGTGACCATATGCACTGACATGCATTTTGCAGCAAGGCAGATGTCACGGACAGGAGCTGCGTGTGCCAAAGCATTGGTGCTAGCAGCCTTAGAACTGTTGGAATGGGCTCTCGAGACCTTACGGAGGCTGTTTCTGGGCCAGTGCATAATTTATATTAATCAGAAGACTCTACACCTCAAAAAGGTCCTCATCTGCACGGCCTTCCCTTTCTTCACTCCATGAGAACCCCACAAAAAGTTGATCGTCAACTTGATGGTCCTTGGTACAATCAATGTAAAAACTTTAAACTGTTTTGGGGTCCAACGAATGGAGCTTCAACTCTGTTTTGAAAGAGAGGTAGGAGGGATGGACTGCCCAAAGTGGAAGGGAGTCATGACGTTTGGTAAAAAGGCCACCTGTGTTCTCTGCATCAATTTGTCTAGGAAAAAGGTGGTGTAGGTTGATTGCACTGAAAGTGCCTTAAGTTCACTTTTGTGAAAAGCAGACAATCACAATGAGGAAGACAGTCTTCAAGGTCAGGAGATGCAGCGAGCAGCTAGGCATTGGCTTGATGGAAGTACCATGAGAAATGTCAAGAACAAGTTAGGGCCTCTCTATGGCATCACAAAGGGCTTGGGAGGAAGCTTGTGTCAAAACTTTAATAAACCTCATCACAACAGATGATCTGAAAGAGCGTGATTGGCCTAGCAAATGTAGAAAGGCTGCAAGGGACCACAAATAGCCTTTGATAGTGCCTACTGCAAGACTTTGCAGGGCTAAAGACAACGCAAACAACAGGACGTCCCACAGCTTCACCTGTGTCAGTGTTGCGAATACCTGTCACGAACAAACATTGCTACAGCAGTTTTATATTGGTAGAAACATCTTTATGTACCAAAAGAGACTATACTTCATTAGGTCCTGAATCTCTTGGACCGCTGGATGTTATTTTGAACTGCATGTTTGTGGTAACTGAATCAGGGAGAACAAACAACAACTCCCAGAATCACTGAGCAGCTAATATCTCGGTTGGTTCCTTGTATAATATGAGCCACCACGCTCAAAAGTGAGATTTCTTGGTCGAGTCCAGAGATCCATCTGCCAGCTCGGTTCATTAGCTTTCCTGGCAGAGGGTGCACAAACTTTCCTTTGCTGACATCACTACTGGAAGGAAGCCGAGGTACAGAGCATTGGACTGGTCCTGAATTAAGTGGTCCCGCTCCAGGCAGGTTCAAGAACGCACATGAGAGATTGTTAATCAACTGATACGGCAGTTGTCAAATTAGGGAAAACCAAAATAACATATAGGAGTTTGTATCAGGCAAGATGGTGGCCGTGTAACCACTGCGGAGTCACTTCCTGACCGATGTGCTGTTAATTCGGTACTCACAGGAACTTATGCCTGGTTTTTCAAAAAGTATTTGATGGGAAATGTAGCTCGTCACCCCCAATGATTATTTCCAGCGACCTATCTCAACTTTTGTCACGCGCTGCTGCGGGGTCAGTTTTGGCATTTCGCGAAGCCAGGCTTACCTGCGGATACTGCGGGCGTGGCTTGCTGGGAGCCAGTGGTCGTGTGTGGTCAGAATGGCTCCACGAAGAGGCGTACTGAAAGAGGCTGCGAATGGCTCCAAGACCGCCGCTGCGTCCAAGAAGCTGCCCGCTCCCAAGGAGCTGGAGGTTGGTCGAACTCCCGATCAAGAGAGAGCAGCGGGGGGTAAGAGCGGATTTCCTAGTGGTGTCCGATGCCTTCCCGAGGCGGGTTTGAGAACGAGGACGCTGACGGTTCCGGGGATGTTCTCTGGTAAACCGGTAAGCGGGAATCAGGCTAAAACTCCGCTGGAGGAAGTATCAAGTAATTCAAGAAGCATATGTATTGCCATCGATTATGTGTGCAACAATGTAGCGGAAGGGGCCGCTACACTTGATCTTCCCAGCATATTAGAGACTGGCAATTTGTCTAATAACTCTGACACCCTGTGGTAAATAAAATCTTCTTTACCGTACTGAATTTCATACGGAATCTTAAAATAAAGAAAAATAGCTCAAAATAACAAGAGGCAGAATCCGTGGTATAAGAGGTTTTCTAAATGGGCTTTATTCCATTCAAAATGGCCGACTCGAGTCGCGGCCTTCAGGTTCCGTCACCACGAGGGTTCAGGAAGTGAAGTACAATAATTTATTGACAGACATGTATTTTTATAATAAGTGCATTACAATGAAACGAATGTAGAAGGCGTAACATTTGATAAGAAGAGTGACAAAACAGGTACGTAATCGAAACTAGGCGTAATAAGGAATAAAAGAAACATGATTGGTTTGCATTATCAGACATAGGTGGATCTATAAGATAATACTTGGCATAGATGCGCGCGCAGCAGCATGACGTGTAATTGACGTGCAACTAGGGGGTGAAGGGGACTTGACATTTAGCTCTACATGTGGAGACGAGAAGTCTGGGGGGTCAAGTCAACCTAATCCCAAATCATATCTACCATCCTATGTTCGGAGAACTATGTTATCCACAAGGAAGGACTCTCGGACAGAATCTATTCTATACTAACTGTGTGTGCGTGTACAAGCGTCTAAGTGTCTATATGAGATGCGAGGGGCAGAAAACTTTCCATGGCAGCAGGGCTATGAATCACTTGCAGGAGGACGGAAAGGCTGAGTCCTTGCTTGTGAGCTAAAGGAAATGTTTACCTAAATCACTTGACAGGAATGCATCGGCTGAAGAGCAAAATAGATAATTCGAAGGTGAAATACAACTTCTTGGCAGGCAGGCGAAAACTGGCCGAGGCAGACATTGTTAGCTGCACAGGGAGTAGGACAAAGTTCATGGATACAGATGCGAGCTCAAGCTGAAGCTGTCAGAGACAGAGAGCAGGGAAAGGCTTTGAGGACAGAATCGGGCCTACTTGCCTGAACTGTAAAAATGGAGTAACTTAGCCATATAAAGTCGGTGGCCTTTCATACTTAGGAATCGAATATCCAGCCCATTGATGGCGGATCTGACAGAGAACATGTCGACGGAAGACACACATATGTTTGCGTCTTAGAAACTGGAGCTGGAGGGAACATACATGTACTTGTAACATGCATATAGAACCGTTGGGGTCCAAGATAGGGGACATAACTGATCAGGAAAATCCACATTTCCACATTCCCTCCTTGTCCCCTTCTTGCCCTTCAAGAGACATCAATCTTCATCATTCCATCGATTTGCTCATGGAGCATCATTTCTTCTTCCTTCTTCTTCCGGCATTCTGAACGAGACCTTGGTGGTGGAATACACGATGTGGCACACAGACCACAAATCGCTGGTCCACATTGTAGACATAGACAGCAACTGAATAGTATGAGAAGGCCAATACCTAGGAAGGATAGAACTCTCCATCCCCAGGCTGATATCACACTCCAAAACCACCCGGACCACGTCCAAGTGCCTGGATTCTCGTGTATCTGGCTTACAATCTTATGAAGGCGTGTTATAGCTTTATATACAGATGGCGAATTTTCTGGTATGAATATGCAGCAGCTGGATCCGATGACCCTGCAAGCTCCGCCCCTATCGACCAGGATGACGTCAAGGACAAGACGATTCTGGAGAACAACAATTCTCATCGCTGATTGTTCCTCTGTCAGATTGCCTAGGGCGGCTATAGTCTCGTTTACTACAGCTTCAAGAGTCTTGGTGAGTCTGCGTATCAGCTTACTATTTGATATAGTACCTATATAGGGAAAGATACCTTTATTGAAATCTACATATTTGTCCCATGCTGTCTCAGTATAATCGACAACTGGGAGATCTCTTCGCTCTCTATTGTGTACTAAATGAACATTTCGATAATAATCAGGGGGAGCTAGGAAAACAGGTGGCAAAAGGAATGCTATGTAACAGGTACCATCCCAATCTAGAGGCAGACGCATATATGCCGTCTGGCCACATATGAAGTAAGAATGGCGAGAAGCTCTAAATGAAGATTTACCTTGATCACTATATTCTACTATAGTAACGCATTGGCTATGGCCCATATGTATGGAACCAACTTTTCTCACACATAATTCACCCTTAACTGGAAATACTGACATAGTGGGCAGAATTAGTTCAACTTCGGATTTGACATTCAAAATCATAAGATTAGGCGTAAAATTACCTAATTTATACACTTCATTTTCTAAATCAGTTCCTGTTCTACTGGGGTGACCCTCCTTATTAGGGTGACAGACTTTGAATAAAACTAGATTCAAATTTCCCCATATCCAATGTTGTTGATAAACTGCTGTGTCTGGGTCTATGGAATTTAATAAACTAAACCATGCTCCACAGGAGCCATTGTGTGTGAACGGATGTGGAAAGAAAGGCAGAACTCCTTTGTTATTCTGATAGGGAGGAAGTCGGCCACACACCCAACAATTGGTGGCATTACTAGTCTGATGGAAATGATGTAACATACTAATGAATGTGTTATTGCGCAGCGCAAGTCTATAGGACAACTCATGTGGCGGTAGGTCTCTAAAAGAATGTTCTCCAGTTATATTGAAAGCACGTTTAGAAACAGGATAATACATATGCAACAATATACTTGCAGTAACTATTAAAAAACTCAAGAAAAACAAAATTAATAAAGTCACAATACAGTGGCTACGCAGTGATTTACAATAAGCATGTCGTTTCATTATGATTCTGGACTCTACATGATTCAGACCTAAGGGATACATGTCGGGACAGATTCAACCGCTTCACCTTGGAGAGGACTTAAACAATCAAATCGTCCGACAGTTTAGATCTGGACCTGAGTTTCTGTTTATAGAGTTCGGTGCTACTGGCCTCAGCCAAAGGTAGCTTTGAGTCAATGGGGGAAGACACACGGGGAGTACTGTTTGTGTCAGGAGGAAGTCCATGAAATTTTTTTATATGGCTGGAATGCACCCAGCCTTTCCTCCCTTCGATCTTCACAGCTGTTCTGGTCGTCAGCAGGACCAACTTAGGAAGCCTCCACCTTGGCTCCAGTTGGGTTTTCCGATCAAAATTCCTGACGAGAACATAATCGCCGGGAATTACGTCATGAGGTTTCACCTCGGTGTTGTCAGGAAAAGCTGCGACTACCTGTGAACGACAAGATTGTAGTGCAGACATCAAGGAAGCCAGGTAATCTGTCAGCATATTACAGTCAACATCAGTTATTTTACGGGGTATAGGCGTCCCCCACATATTCGGTGGCCTACCAAAGATCACCTCATAAGGCGATAGCCCTGTTCGAGAGTGTGCTACCATCCTCATGTAAAATAGCGCAACTGGTAAGGCTACTATCCAGTCCACACCCTTTTCCTGACATATTTTAGACAATCTGATTTTTAAAAGTTGATTATGTCGTTCCACGAGACCTGCTGCCTCGGGGTGTCGGACACAGTGGAATTTCCACTGATATCCCAACAAGAGTGAGACATGTTTCATTAATTCGGATGAGAAAGGCTGACCGTTATCTGAATATACAACACGTGGTAAACCGTACCGTGGGAAGAATTCTCTAATTAGCTGCTTGGCAGTAGTCGGGGCAGTGTAATCTGATACGGGATACGCCTCTGTCCAACGGGAGAGAGCGCAGACAACTACGAGAACATATTTGAATCCTCGACAACGTTCCATCTGAATATAATCCATCTGGAGGACTTCAAAAGGATGGTCAGGAGGCTGAAATCCACCCTGCTCTACGGGAACACTCTTTCCTGGATTAAACTGACAACATATCATACAGGTACGAACTTTTTGTTTAGCTGCTGCTCGTAAATGTTTATTGAACCAAATGTGCTGAATGCTGTCTAGCATAGCCTTCTCTCCTAAATGTGCTGGACTGTGAACTGTAGCTATAATGGCTTGAACCATGGAATCAGGGAGAAACCATACAGATTTCTCCTTCGTCATCCATCCTTGATCTGTCTGGATCCCTCCTAGTTCAGTCCACTTCTTTATTTCTTCTGCTGTGGCATGTGTCTGTATGTCAATTACGTCAAGTGCGGGGTCCTTAATTGTCATACACTGTGTTGGTGTCTGAACTATTGGCTTTGTCATGTCTAATGTGCGATTCTGAGCAGTCTGTTTAGCTGTTTTGTCAGCTAAATCATTGCCTTGAGAAATGGTATCAGTAACCTTCGTGTGTGCTTTACATTTCATAATCGATATAGCAGTGGGTAGATGTATTGCGTCTAACAAAGCATGAATGAGGGGTCCGTGCTGAATGTGGGCACCATGGGAGGTTAAATAACCTCTCTCTCGCCACAGCACGCCGAAGTCGTGTACAACTCCGAATGCATAACGTGAGTCAGTGTATACATTAACTTTCTTATTTGTGGCTTGAATACAGGCTTGTGTTAGAGCAATAAGTTCTGCTGCTTGGGCTGACAAAGTATCTATACAATTTGTTTCAATAACTTCAGTGTCTGTTGTGACTGCATACGCGGCCACTAAGTCTCCTGTACTTGCTCTCATGCACGATCCGTCTACATACAACGTCAGGTCTGGATCTAACAATGGAACGTCTGTCAAGTCTTGTCTAGGTTTCGTCTTTATTTCAATGATTTCAACACAATCATGAGCTAGTGGGTCTGTTCCAATTACAGGTAATAGTGTAGCAGGATTCAATGTATTACACCGTCGGATCTCTATGTGTGGTTGAAACAATGTCAGTTCATAACCGGTAAGTCTTGCTATGGTCAAGTGTTGTGTTTGTGTTCGGTTCACAAGAACCTCTACTGCATGTGGTACTTGTACTGTCAATGGGTGTCCTAATACTATGGCATCGCTTTGTCTGATTGCTAAAGCTGTCGCTGCCACTGATTTCAGGCATGCAGGCAAAGCCTGAGCTACGGGATCTAATGTACTGGAAAAATAAGCACATGGCTTGCGTGATCCTGCTTGATCCTGAGTGAGTACTGACAAGGCAGTACCTTCGCGTTCTGTAACAAAAAGTGTAAAATGTTTGCTATAACATGGCGTTGCTAAAACAGGTGCTTGACATAAAGCTTCCTTTAGGCTTTCAAAAGCTTGTGTATGTTCCTGAGTCCAAGGGAGAACAGTCGATGTGGCTGCCTCCTGTGTGGTTAACTGAATGAGTGGTTTTGCTAGAAATGCGTACTGAGGGATCCACTGCCTACAATATGAAGTGAGGCCTATGAAAGCCCGCACCTCCTTCTGTGTCTGGGGTATTGACATGTTAGCAATTAACTGGATGCGATCTGGTGTAAGCTGCCTTCCCTCCTTGGACAGCGAGTGACCAAGATAAATAACTCGCTGAACACAGAATTGCAGCTTAGAAGGGGACACCTTGTGCCCCTTGTCGGCTAGGAAATGTAAAACTGTCAGAGAAGCCTTTTCACATTCTGGCTCGCTTCTTGCGGTGATCAGCAGATCATCGACATATTGAAGCAGTGCAGTATTGACTGGCATGTGGATACTGTCAAGTTCTCGTTTCAGTGCTTGGCTGTAGATGCTGGGGCTTTCTGTAAATCCTTGGGGAGCGCGTGAGAATTTAAAGCTGCGCCCATTTAAACTGAATCCGAACAAGTATTGGCTTTCCGGATCTATTGGGACGCTGAAAAAAGCATTCTTGAGATCAATTACAGTAAAAAATGTTGCTTCGGAATCAATTGCTGTCAACAATGATGATATATCAGGGACCACAGGGAATTGTGGTACAATACACTTGTTTAGTTCACGCAAATCAATAACCAATCGGTATACTGGTGGGGCTGTAGGGTCAGTTCGTTTAAGAATCGGAATTATCGGTGAATTACATATATTGGAGTCTGTTTCTATAACTACTCCCTGGGCAATCAGCTCATCAATGATTTTCAGCAAAGCCACTACAGCATCATGCGGTAACTTGTATTGTCGCATTCGTGGTAGTACCACTCCTGCTTTCAATGTAACTCGATAGGGTGTAATGTTCATGCAGCCAACATCCGTAGGGCCTTGTGCCCATAGATGTACTGGTAAAGTCTGTAGTCGGGGATCCATGTCTCTAGACACATAGTGACCTTTAAAATCCCGCAAAAACAACCTTACTCCTTCCGGAGAACAACATATTATGGCTCCTAGTGCTTTCAGAGTTTTAATTCCTAACAGATTTTCTGGGCATGATTTAGTAAGCAATAAATCTGTAGTTCGTGTCAAAGGTCCTATCGTAAGTGGTAGAGGCTGTGATACTTCATTAACAATAGGTTTTCCCGAAAAACCAAGGGAAACATTTTGAGAGCCTGAGAGGGGTGCCCCTGGAACTTCACTACGTTTTATAGTTGTTCGACTTGCCCCTGTATCGAGTAAGAATTTTCTATCTTGACCTAATAATTCACTATGTACATAAGG
The DNA here is from genome assembly GCF_964204655.1 of Triturus cristatus. Lineage (NCBI taxonomy): Eukaryota > Metazoa > Chordata > Amphibia > Caudata > Salamandridae > Triturus > Triturus cristatus. The sequence continues at coordinate 1,191,787,055 of NC_140592.1, forward strand.
TCCTTCTTGATCTACAGGAATCTCGATAAGCGGTAAGTCAACTTCCCTCTCTAGGCTGGTTCATGCGTAATGCTGATATTCAGGGTATTCATACTGTGCAGTCTGATACATTTGTCGTGTTGTTGTTTGTGTGGCAGGAGCAGGCAACGGTGGTGCAGCTGGCACAAACTGTATGGGTTGCTGTGAGGCTGGCATGGACTGTTGCTGAACTGGCATGGACTGTCCATGCTGCATAGCTCCTTGTTCATTCTGATCTTGTCTAACTAATCGTGGTCTCTCTTTTGCAATACCCGTAGCTATATTACGTTTCAGGACTGGACAATCATGTACATAATGGCCTAGTTGTTTACAGTAATTGCAGGTTCCTTTTACAGGAACTGCAGAATCACCAGAATGTGTCACACCCTTTTTGTGACCATCTGCTGGTACTGTCTGAGAAACTAGCATTTTCATTTTTGTATCCTTCATGCGTCTATGCTCGTGTTCTTGTTCATCCCTAATTCTATTGTGATGATACTGTAACATTTGTAGCATTTGCGACGGAGTGTTACTTTGCCAGGTACTCTCGAATTTCAATATTCTATTCTTCACTGGAGGCAATGCATTTTCCACCAATTTTGTCACAAATAAATGTGGATATGAGTCACTACTTGCTTTTATACCACTATTTATACCAAAACATTTTTCAAATCGAGCATAATAATCGCTTGTGTCTTCATCTTGCTTTTGTTTGCAGGCTGTGATTGCACCCCAATCTTCCTTTTTTGTAGTTAATAAACGTGGCAGTACCTGTACTAGTAAACCTGGTAACAGTTTAACTTTATCCCCGAGCCCCGAACCTGCAGTTCGGCTCCTTTCTTCCTCTGCTAATGCTGTCCAGTCTATCTTTTGGTCTCCTACTTCCCACTCTTTTTCTTTCAGTTTTTCATAAATGCCAGCAGGCAAAAGCACCTTTAATATCGTCATAATATCAGGAAAGGTGTACTCTCCCATCAGTAACATGTCTTTAATTTCTCGGTGGAAACCCGCTGGGTCTTTGTCATGACTAGGTACTACTTTCTTCATTTCTAATAATTCCATTTTTGATATGGGTGTGTAAACAAATACACGGTGAAACTCATTGTCTTCGCCTTTTATTGGGTGCACTTCTCGTAAAGGATTTTGTCTATCCATATAGTACGGCGTTCTTTCTCTGTGGGGCAGCGAGAGAGAATCCGGACTTACAAAAAGGACATACTGTTTACGTGACACTAATATCTCTTTAATTAGCTTATTACTAGAACCTCTCCATCTGTTTGTGAGTAGTTCCGTTAATATATCAGGTAAAGGACCAGGGTCAGCATGTTGGCACTTATATAATATGAGGAGTTGCTGAATCATATAGATTCCAGCTAAGCGTTGTTCATCTGTACTGAGATTGAGAAACGTGTGTGCTACGGTCTCATCACCGTATTTTTCAGGACTGTCAATCCAGTGAACGGCTGATCTGGCTAATTCTTGCTCATCCATGGAATCGAGGAGGTGGTAACCCCTTCGTTCTCGTAGTATCTTATCTGCGGCTTGAAACGAATGTTCAGGAGACTTCAGATTTATTACAGGCGTCGGATACGTTCTGCTGTTTTTTGGGCATACAGAATGTATTGGATCAGGAAAACATCTAGTATTTTCACAGGATCTTCCTCTGCCTACATAGGCTATGGTCTCTGACTGTCTTGCGGAATTCCCTGATTCGGACACTTCATCTTGCTCAAACTCGTCTGTTCCCAATCTTTCTTCATGAATACGCTCTATTTCTTTACGTATTTTTCGGCACATGGCTATTATACAATTTTGCTTATCGTGTCTCCCTTCTGATATATTCTGACTCCATCTTGTAAGAATAAGCATTGCATTCGGGTCTACCCCCGGACGATCTTGATTTCTGATCATACAGTTTATGAGGAAACGTAACAGTTCCCCCTGTATCTCTACTTTCTGGAATTCCATAGCTCTGTTAATACATCCTGGATCTCGTCCTGTTTGAACAAAATGATATATGTTGTCTAGATGCGTAGTCATCCCTGGTAACCTCGCTAAATACTCTGCGGCTCGCCTGATACGTAATGATGCCAGGACCATTTCGTCCTCTTTACCAACCACCGGGTCATATCTACAATTTACAAGGAGTTCCTTAAGCGTACGTTCACTTACGAATTTAGGTGTACGTGAATGTGCTGACTCTTGAAAGACAAGTTTATTTATTCTAGGTGGTGTAAAAGTACTGCTAGCACCTCCCGTGGCCCTATCTGGGGCGTCGGGTGTGAATGGGTTCGTTGAACGTGACACAGCAACTATGGGTGTCGATACCTCTGTAGAGTCGACTGCGGAGACAGATGCGGAAACAGATGTGCTTGCCGACGCTTGTGTCGGAACTTGCTGTTGCACGGGGACAGATACCTGATCCTGACGTTGAACCCCTCCGCCAGACGGTCTATGTGGTGCGGCGTTAGCATACTCGGGAGCTGCGTCATCTAGATATGAGGAAAGAAAAACATCTTCTGCGGTTCTGGGAAGCCCCTTTGGATGTACCTTAATTGGAAATAATGGGGGTGGCAAGTCTTTTGGTATCTCTGGAGCAGCCTTAGGTAATCCTTCGGCTAGTAGGGGATACATACCATTCATAAGAGCATTTCTTTGTCTATTTACTTGTTCTGATCTCACTCGGATACCTTCCTCAATTAATAGATTTTCTTGAACTTTATTTGAACTTTCTTTACTCCTCTCTTCTTGTCTACGTGCTTTTTCTGTTCGTCTATGAGATTCTTTACGCCATAACTCAACAGCGTCTTTCTGTGACTGTCTGACCTTTCTTTTCCATAACTCTTCCTCCACTTTCATGATGCACTCTGCATCCCAGGTTCCCGCTATGGGCCACCTTTGACTTTCCGGTAATCCCTTGGTATAATCTACCCATAGATCAAGAAATAATATGGCATCTAAGCCATGTTTATGGTACATAAAATGCCCTGGAGTGTCCCTAGGAGGAATAGGAACTGCTTCTTCAAGCACCCCTTTTCTGGTAGTAATCTGTCTTAACTTCGAGAAGAGCGGCATATTTACAACTGATCTGATACTTACTCTTGAATTTTCTTAATACGAAAAACACAATAAATGAACAGTGAACAATGAACAGTCATTCATACTACAATATTTTGAACACTTTAAACATTAAACATTAAACATTGTAACAATGATCGACAATGATGACAGTCTGCCTAACTAATCACCACGCTGAATTCTTGACAATAACTGAATTCTTCGGAATACTTGATATACTGCTAAACAGTACATATACACTGCTAAACAGTGCAGACCGGATTTGTGTACCCAAATCCGTCTTGACCGGCACAACCTATGTGCGCGTCAACACGCCTCCCCGGCGATGGTACTCACCGAGTAGCTCCTTGAAACGGAAGGCCTCAGAGAATGGACAGGACTCGATGACTGCGGACAGCGGACCCTCTGGACATCGGGATTTCGGAAAACCTGGTGGGCCTCTGTATACCTCGGATCTTGCTCTCTCAGCTAGGCTCTGGTCGGGATACTTCGCACTTCTCACCGCCTCGTCTGGGTTGATCGCAGCCTCAGTCGCCCCCGCTTGACCGGAGGGAGCTTACAGGAAATCCTGCTGGTACGCGTTTATGGTCCGTCCAGCTGTGGCAGGAGACCGGGCCTGCAACGCACCGCCGGCGCGTGAGATGAGAAAGTGTCCCTGTTCGGGCGCCATTATGTGGTAAATAAAATCTTCTTTACCGTACTGAATTTCATACGGAATCTTAAAATAAAGAAAAATAGCTCAAAATAACAAGAGGCAGAATCCGTGGTATAAGAGGTTTTCTAAATGGGCTTTATTCCATTCAAAATGGCCGACTCGAGTCGCGGCCTTCAGGTTCCGTCACCACGAGGGTTCAGGAAGTGAAGTACAATAATTTATTGACAGACATGTATTTTTATAATAAGTGCATTACAATGAAACGAATGTAGAAGGCGTAACATTTGATAAGAAGAGTGACAAAACAGGTACGTAATCGAAACTAGGCGTAATAAGGAATAAAAGAAACATGATTGGTTTGCATTATCAGACATAGGTGGATCTATAAGATAATACTTGGCATAGATGCGCGCGCAGCAGCATGACGTGTAATTGACGTGCAACTAGGGGGTGAAGGGGACTTGACATTTAGCTCTACATGTGGAGACGAGAAGTCTGGGGGGTCAAGTCAACCTAATCCCAAATCATATCTACCATCCTATGTTCGGAGAACTATGTTATCCACAAGGAAGGACTCTCGGACAGAATCTATTCTATACTAACTGTGTGTGCGTGTACAAGCGTCTAAGTGTCTATATGAGATGCGAGGGGCAGAAAACTTTCCATGGCAGCAGGGCTATGAATCACTTGCAGGAGGACGGAAAGGCTGAGTCCTTGCTTGTGAGCTAAAGGAAATGTTTACCTAAATCACTTGACAGGAATGCATCGGCTGAAGAGCAAAATAGATAATTCGAAGGTGAAATACAACTTCTTGGCAGGCAGGCGAAAACTGGCCGAGGCAGACATTGTTAGCTGCACAGGGAGTAGGACAAAGTTCATGGATACAGATGCGAGCTCAAGCTGAAGCTGTCAGAGACAGAGAGCAGGGAAAGGCTTTGAGGACAGAATCGGGCCTACTTGCCTGAACTGTAAAAATGGAGTAACTTAGCCATATAAAGTCGGTGGCCTTTCATACTTAGGAATCGAATATCCAGCCCATTGATGGCGGATCTGACAGAGAACATGTCGACGGAAGACACACATATGTTTGCGTCTTAGAAACTGGAGCTGGAGGGAACATACATGTACTTGTAACATGCATATAGAACCGTTGGGGTCCAAGATAGGGGACATAACTGATCAGGAAAATCCACATTTCCACACCCTTACAGGCGAGGCTGAAGCAATACAAAATAGGGGAGGAACAGGTTGTGGCAGAGGATAAAACACTTCCATCAGCTCGCAGCAAGTGCGTTAGGGAGCTGGATTTAAAGGAGCTGGATTTAAAGGGTCAAATGACCGGACGCTACCGACCTTGATAACACAGATATAGATGCCTCTGGGGATGACAGTGATAGCCCCCCCCACCACAACAGATACTCTGAGAAGGGTTATCAGCCGCTCCAGAAAGGGAGGGAATATCTGACGGCCTACGGCTTGAAAGTCCAGAAATTAATGAGCACCTGCAATGGGATTACTCCACTTCCCAGCTGGGAGCTGCGGCTGGGGTTGGGTCCGGATTTCAGGACAGTGATTCCAGGGCCTCTGGCAGTCAACTTGAACTGGTCCCCTCTATAGGTCTAATATATGCCACACTCAAGGCAATGCAGGTAGAGGCTCGCCAGGAGCATAAAAAAGCTCAACTTGCGACTAAAAAAATCCAGTGCACAATCCGTAAAACAACAAAAGCCTGCACTGAGATTGTAGCTAGAACTACAGCCCTGGAGGAACGTGTGGTAGGGCTGGAGGCTGGCTTGGAAAGTACGGAGCAGAAAACATCTGCAAATGACGCCAAAATGATGGATATTTTGTGGAAGCTGGAAGAATCTGAAAACAGACAGCGGAGAAACAACCTACGCCTGCTGGGTGTTGAAGAAAAAGTTAAAGGGAGCGATGTGCGAGGATTTGTGCCCAAACTTTTAAAATCTGCTTTTCCCGAATTATCGCACTGGAATTGGGAGGCAGAGATCCAGCGAGTACATAGATTTCCTCTGATGTGAAAGAGCAACCCTGACCCTAACAAAAAGCCCAGAGCAATTCTAATTTTTTTGGGAAATGTTTTACTGCGGCAGGCGATATTTGAGAAAGCAAGACCAGATGCAAAGAGAACAGCCGAGGGGCAGACATTTTTTGTGCGGCCAGATTTTTGCCATACAACAGTGGAAAGAAGGTGGCGGCTGCGGCAGCTGATCATCCCCTTCCAAAAAAGTGGATGTGAATTGTATTTAATGAACCCTGCTCGGTTGAAAGTTATTTGTCAGGGGAAGGTCAGACTGTTCACCTCCGAGATTCTGGCTGAGACTTATTTACAGGAACTAACTGGTCGTGATCGAAATTGAGTCTTCTTGTTAGTTCAGTCTCCCTAGAGAGGGGTGGACAAGGGGGTGGGGGGTATGATATTGTCAGATATTGTCAGTTGTATTTCTAGGCTGTTTTAAAATAGGCTAGGTTTCTTTGGGGCCCTTTTTGTTTTCTGTTTTCCCCAGGCTGGTCGGGAAGTGACAGGGGAGCATATGGGACACAGGAGGCATCACAAGGGTCTGAGGACCTTTTTTGCCCTAGATTGGGGTTTGGGAGGATGGGGGGGGGGGGGTGGATCCTATCGGGAGGTGGGGATTTCATGTGGTATTTTCGAATTGTTTAGATGTTACTTTTTTCCTTTTTTTGTTGTTAATTCATCCGGGACTTAGTGTAATTCGATGTGTTCTTCATCTATAAGAGGGTGTATAAGGATCGCCTCTATTAATATATGCAGATTAAATGACCCAGTCAAAAGGCGAAGGATAAGGGAGGAATTCGAATCTTGAAAGCAGATATTATCTGCCTTCAAGAAACTCATGTTGTAGCTAGTAGTAAACAAATAATGGATTTCAACGGGTTTCAACTAATCTCATGGACAAGGCAAGAGGTTAAAACTAGAGGTGTTGCTATATTGGCTCGTAGGGGTCTGGCTAATTTTACGCGATCTCTTTCAGATAAATATGGCAGATGGGTTATAGTACAATGTTCAATTGACAGCAATATGTTTACATTATGTTCTGTTTATGGACATGTATTGGATGACCTTGAACTCTATGATTGGTTGACTTCAGAATTGGTGGGTTGGCCCTCCCCAATTATATTATGTGGGGATTTCAATATAAATCTGAGCTGTGCGATATCTAATCACCCCGAATTGATATATCAAGGGCGGAAACCAAAAGTGTATAAGTCTCTTTCTCATCTAAAAGAATTGCATGGGTTGGTTGACATATGGGCACAACCAGAAGGAAACGACCCAGGGTTTACTTACTTTTCCACCCCTCATAGAACCCATGCACGATTGGATTACTTTTTTGTCTCGGGAAATATGGTTCAGGGTAGTAAGATTATTAAATTTCCCAGAGTTATGTCTGATCATAACCCTCTGGTCCTTGAATTGAATATTAAATGTCCAAAACAAATATCTAGCTGGACTTTCAACAGGGCATTGATAAATGACAAGTCCTATATAGATCATATGGCAAAATGGATTGTTAGGTTTTTAGAGTATAATATGGGAAGTACGGGGGTTCAAAATGTTTGGGACACTCTTAAGGCAGGGATCAGGGGTGAGACGACGCAGTTTGGTTGGGAGACTCAAAAGAAAGAGAGGCAAAAGATTAATGAGCTGTATGAAGCATTAGGAAAAGCTGAGACTAATCTTGTTAAAGTACTCTCAGACGGTGGGGCGGCCGAGACAGCACAAACTAAAATCACAATTGTAAAATCGGCCATAACTCAAATCTCATTTGCCAAATCTGCAGGTAGATATCTAGCTTGGCGGTCTAAGCTTTATGAGTGTAGTGAAAGGGTGGGGCATATGTTGTCTGTCCGGGCTAGAGAAAAGGAGTCACTAACACGGATTACAGGAATACTAGACCCAGATATTGGTTTGGAAACTGACACAGGTGCAATTCTTCTGGTCTTTCAGAGATTTTTTCAGAAGTTATACTTGCAAGATATAGGTGATAATTGTGGGATCCAAGTCGAAATCAAGAGATATCTTAGGGAGGCTAAATTAAACCAACTGACCTCCTTAGATCAGGATATGTTGGATGCCCCGATTCGGTCGGAAGAAATACAAGCTGCTATAGACTCACTCCCATCAGGTAAAGCTGTAGGCTCCGATTTCTTACCAGGCGAATTCTATAAGATTTTTCTAACTCAATTGGCTCCGATTATGCTGGAGATGTTTCGCCTAGTACAGAGTGGAGATACTCCTCCCGAATCCTGGAAAATGGCAAAGATAGTTATATTTCTAAAGAAAGGGAAAGCAGCGACAGACCCAGGGGCTTACAGGCCTATTACTCTGATAAATAGCGACATTAAAATTTATTCCAAGATTTTAGCAAACAGATTAGCATTAGTTATTAAAGAAATTGTCTCTCCCCAGCATCATGGCTTTGTGCCTGGTCGGGAAACTATAGATCATATTCGCCGGACAATCGCATTATTTGACTATACCAAGGTTACAGGAGACCCTATGGCCTTAATTCTGCTGGATGCTGAGAAGGCATTTGATAGGGTCTCCTGGCCTTTTTTATGGGCAGCTATGAAGTGTAATGGTATAGGGGAGGGATTTATAAGAGCTATCCAAAGCCTGTATAAAGATCCAAGTGCCAGAATAGCATTGATGGGAACCCAGTCGGGGATAATCAATATATCACGAGGCACGAGGCAAGGGTGTCCATGTTCCCCCCCTGTTATTTGCCATCTACATTGACCCTTTAATTAGGAAGATTCTAGAAGATCAAAGATTTCAATCTGTCCATGCTAGAGGGGGGAACGTTAACATTTTGGCATATGCCGATGACTTAGCCATTATAACTACTGATCCCCGGTCTGCTCTTGTGGAAATAAATAATTTAACGTCGCAATTTGGTAGTATTTCTGGCTATCATCTGAATGAATATAAAACTCAAATTGTCATTAATGAAAAAATTATTTTAGCTGATCCACGGTTAACATCAAGTGCTAGATATTTAGGCATTGAAATAAGTTCTAAAATCCAGGATACAGTGGATATCAATTTGACACCATTAACCCCTTTGCTGCTGCGCGAATTCCACCGCAGCGCTGGGGGGGGGGGGGGGTTTGGGGGGGTCGACGGCGCCGCTGTGCTCATGACGGAACCACGCCGTCATGAGTCACGGGTGAGCTGTGCTCATGACGGCGTGGTTCTGTCATGACTCCACCCACTGCGCTAATCGCCCGCACAGGCGGGGAATTAGCATCGCGTGTGAGGAGCGGCCGCCAACGGCCGCAGCATGAAGGAACCACTCCGTCATGAGCACAGCGCACCCGTGGCTCATGACGGAGTGGTTCCGTCATGAGCGGGGAAGGGGTTAATACAGAAAATTAAATTAGATTCACAAAGAATGAATAAGCTACACTTGACATTAATTGGGAGAAGCAATGTCATTAAGATGATATTTTTGCCTAAAATTGTATATTTTTTTAGAGCGATTCCCTTAGATATAAATAAAACTTGGTTTCAGAAACTTGATCAGCTAGTTTCATGGATTTTATGGGCGGGGCAGCGCCCCAGAAGGGCTCTTAGATATATGACCTTATCCAGAGACAGGGGAGGGTGGTCTGTCCCTAACTTTCAAATCTATTATTGGGCAACTGCGTTAAAACAGATGGGGGAATTGCTAAAAGGGGGGAATCTGGGAGGTGGGGAAATATCAATTTGATCTATGGGATAGAAGCCAGAGGACTCCTTATGCGCCATATAGATTATGCCTATTTCAAGAGGGTCAAATTTAAGGTCTTGCTTGGTGCTTATAGGGTCTGGACAGCAGTCAGGAAAAAGGTCGGGATCGGGCGGCTGCATATATATTCCCCTTTAGTAAACAATACTCTACTTCTGGATATATTTCAAGATGTATATTTTAAACACTGGATTGAGGAAGGTATTTTGTGTGTAGGGGATTTTATTTCTGATACTAAAATACTGACCTTTGAGGCTTTAGAAGTGTGATTCAGGATTAAGAACAATTTTCTTTCAAAATATTTACAGATAAGGGACTACCTTACGAAAAAATTAATGTCCCGGAATATAATTCCTTTATTAGATATGATTTTTGGAGGGCAAACTACAACATCTTCTTTATATAAACTCCTAAATGGTGAGATGGGGGATGATTTAGCCAAACATTTTGATAGATGGCAAATAGTCTTACAAGCCGGACAGGCAGAATGTGAAGATTCTCCTATGTACAGTCAAACGGCTTGTATTTCGGCAAGTTTGCAGGTACAATGCTATAAAACCTCGTGTAATTTATATATAACTCCAGAGCGTATCTATTGATGGGGGGGGGGGGGTCTTCTGGGATACATTGCTCTCGGTGTGGGCTGTTGGCAGCAGATGGCACACATATGTTTGCTACCTGCCCCAGTCTTAATCAACTGTTGACTAAAATCGAATTTCGTGTAGAATCTATATTTGGTTATCTAGTTCCATTGACCCCCCAGGTTATAATGCTAGGGATTTGTAATCAAGAAATAGAGGAGGCCAATAGGAAGTTGGTTTATATTGCAATGGCTGTATTACGACTCTGTTTGGCTACTGCGTGGCTTGATCAGGATCCTCCTTCAATACATGTGTGGTTCAGTAAATTAATTTTCTTTTACAACTGGGAGATTTCTGTGTTTAGGAGAAGAGGCAGCCGTGCAAGGGTCAAGGGGGAAAAGATATGGGAACCATTAACCAAGTGGTTAAATAAGGATTATTAGTTATCGGGATGTAAAGTCCCCCTTAGTTTGTATGGTCCATATTCTCTTTTTTATTCTCTTTCTTTTCCCTGCTGGGTTCCACCGGGGTGGGGGGTTTAAATTCGAAAAACTGGATATCGGAGATATTTTTCTTTTTTTGTATTTTGCTGTAACTTTTTATGTTTTGCAGGAGTTTGCAGTACACCAAATTGTATTTACAAATCAAGTGAGCAAAAAAACCTTAGAGCTCAGACCCTTAGCGTATACAAATGTTGACCTGGATGTGAAATTAATTAAACTAGACATTCAAAATGAAATCTCTTTCGAAAGTTCAAAATCATTCGTTGACTGGCAACGCAAAGAGGTTACCTAGCATAAATATTAATGGTTTCGTTAGTGAAGAGGATATTCTGATGAGATTTTGTAAAGGTGAGTGAACAAAAGAAGTACAAGAGTGTAAAAGACTTTCTTGAGGTATGTTATCACTAAATAGAACAAAGTTGTAAAAAGGAGGACAAAGACTACGCATGTGTAATTTGTTAGTCTGAATCAGAGTTATGTGCTAATTCTCTGTTTGTCTGCTCTGGTGTGAAGCAGTTGTAAGAATAGTATTCCAAAGTCATATCCCATGCTGATTCCAGCAGATCATCAATAAACAGGTATTTTCAACTTATTAAGAATACTTCTAAAAGACACCAGGAGGGGGGCGTGGTCTCGATGCAAATGAGGTGAGATGCAGTTCACGGAGGCTCCGGCGGATCGCTACTTTCCTGAGCCACCATCAGCGGAGCTGGGGCCCATTCGTTGTCGTTTTTTGGGGTGCACAGGTGGCGGACGGTGCACGGCATCTCCTGACAAGCTGAGGGCGCTGGGGCTGCGCCGGTTGCGGTGACACGGCCGTGTTACTCCGGCCTCCCATTACTGAAGCCAGCAGCCGCCTTCTTGTGGCTCACAGGTCGGGGGCACGCCGCGGGATCAGCGGGACCTGTCTCGACCCTCATCGAGCCGCATCGGTGCCGCGCCGTCCTGGAAACGGTGACGCAGCACCTTGGAGGAGGCGGAGACAGCAGGTGGGCCTTGTAAGTTGCCTGGGAGCCTGAAAGATCGCACCAGCTGTCTGCCATTTTCTGAGCGGCGCGGACCGGGCTGAAGCGGACAGCGGCGCGGACCGGACTGAAGCGGAGCATGAAGAGCTACCGGTGGCTGGGCGGCGTGGCGCTCCTGCGTGACAGGCGGTGGATGGAATCGGCGTGTGGAGGATTTTGACTGCAGTGGGCCCGGCTCGATTCTGCTCCCAGTGGGCTGTAGTTGTGGCGCGAAGGGGCCCTAAGACTGGGGACGACGGGGGACTGGGCCGCTGCCCGTATGACACAGGCCGCTAATATACCTGCGCATCCTGCCCGTCTGCTCGGCCGTTGCATGTCAGTGGCTTGAGGATTCCCTTGTGGGGGGGTCCCCCAGAGGCACTCTTGGCTGACACCCGCCACCCATAGGATCGCCCTTCTGAGCCGCCCGCCGCTATTGCCGCCCATCCTGCCTGACTGCCCAGCCTATTCTTCCCACTAGCCTGAAGCCATACCTGCACTGCCCCTGGGAGGGCTCACTCTTACATCGCCATTGTGGGAAAGGCATGTTGCTGCGCTTGTGAATTGCCCCTAGCTGTGGCTGCATACCTTGCCGGATTGCTCATCTGCATTGACCTGGGGACCCTCTTACGTGGGGGCTCACTTTAGGCCTCCTGACCTGTGTTGACAGCGTTGGGCAGTGATGTACCGGACTTCACATGACTGGGGTCTGAAGGGAGACTGGCCTGACCCCGGTGCGCTTGCTACCACTCTTGGGAGGCGACATTGAGCTGTGTCTTGGGGGCCCGACCGCATACTCCTGCAGGACCGCCGGGAGCTTTGCAGGAACGCTGTGGGATCGACGGGGGATGCTGGACTCGCGTGCTGCTGTGTGCTGCGGAGCTGCTGCGACAGCCTGAGTGTTGGGACTTACTATCCTGAACTGCCTGGTTCGCCTGGGTCTGCGGTGGGGCCGGACGCCTCTGGGGGGTCCTGTGGCATGGGAAGGTGCTCCCACTGGGACCCATGATTTACAGACACCGTGGATGGTCTCTCGCTACCCTCTGGGACTTGAAACCAGCTGAACAGCCACAGCACAAGAATGACACGCACTAACGTAGGCAAAGACGTTTCAGGGCCAACCTCCAAAGACAACTCAGTGGAGGCAAGGTAGGCCCATCTGCCCCCACTGAGGGGACCCCGCAGGTTGGGGGGGGACTCGTCACCGGTGACGCAGGCTTTTATGGCTTCCTTCATGTCCAAGTTGAAGTCTGAGATTGGCTCCCTACGTACCGAAGTGCACTCCTGTGTTTGGGAACTCAGGAAAGAAGTCGCAGATCTCGGCTAGCGCGTTGACGGGCTGTAGAAGACGGTTGACGCCCGTACAGAAGACCAGGAGCAGCTTTGGCAGCGCTTAGCCGTCCTGGAAGACCAACACACAGAATTGCAACTGAAGCAGGAGGACCTGGAAAATCGAAGCCGCTGGAATAATCTCCGCATCCGGGGGGTTTCTCTCCGAGCGGAAGGGAAGGACATTATGACCTATGTGGCACAGCTGCTACACGAGGTGTGGGGAGATGATGACGCCTCCCCCGCGGGCAGGTCGGGCCTCCTTCCGGACATTTTAACCAGGGTCCACTTTTTCACAGAAAAAGAAGCTATCCTTCGGGCAGCGCGAGCCAAGCAAGATCAAACGTACGAGGGGAACAAGATCCAGATTTTTCAGGACCTGGCACCCAATACCCTGCGCCGCCGCCGTGACTTTAAACCTGTGATGGACAAGTTGCGGAGCATGATTATCTCCTATCAGTGGGGCCACCCCTTCGCCCTTTTTTTTACATGGGAGTCCAAGCGTAGGGTGATTCGGTCCTACAAAGATGCGGCTCAACTACTCCGACTTCCTTCCTCACGGCCCACCAGCCCCACTCGCCCTTCGCCTTCTGCATGGGTGCCTGCCAAGCCGACCTGGTCGACCGTGTACCGACACAGACGCTCACCACCCTTCAATAAACAAGCGTCCTTGCATGCTAAACAGGACATTATAGAGCACATTAGGTCCTTGGAAGGGGACAAGTCAGAGTCGGGTCCGGATTCTCCAATCCCCTGATCAACGGCTCATATAACCGTGATGGCCCTTGGAGCCATCCTCTGGGAGCACAGCTCTTTCTAGTCGGACTCGATGTTTGGTGTGGAGGCCTTGACGCTACCCCAACTCTCCTTTCGCAGTGTAGCTGGTGCCGGAGCACTCCGCCTGGATGAATTAGAGAGCAGCAGACGACATACCCTCCTCTGTTCCTGAGAGAGTGACGTCTCTGGGCTCATCCGAAACTTAGGGTGTAGGCTAGCCCATGACTGGAACAGGACAATGTGGCCTGGTTGGCCAAAGTTGGTTACACACCTTTCTATTCTCTATCTTCCTACTTGTCTGTACCTTTTCTCTCCCTCTTTTTTGATTACTAGGTATGGCGGACGGATGACCTCAAGGATACAACGCACGCTTGTTGACAGGGAAGGCCCACTCCTGTGTCCCCCTTCCATTCCCCTGACATGCTTTCTGCGGTGGTATGATGGACTAATTTAGGATCCGTTTTATTTATGGCTCTTCCCGGACCTTTAAAGGTACTAACCCTTAATGTCAAGGAGCTCAACTCTCCCAATAGGCGGCAGCAGGTGTGGCGCTATCTACGTCAACATAGCCCAGACATCATCTTTCTGCAAGAGACCCACCTGCTGAACATAGATATCCCTCGCATGGCGCACCCAAACTACCCCCTCCAATTCTGGGCCACAGCAACTACCAAAACGGCTGGAGTGGCAATTCTATGCAGATCTGGTATCAGGCAGGGGGACCCCAAAGTCTTTCGCAGTCCAGATGGACGTTTCATCAGGGCGGGGGTGGAGATGGGGAGACGCCTACTTACATTGTGTAATGTCTACGCACCGAACCAGATGCAGGACTCTTATCTCCGAACGCTTCTGCGGGAACATGTCCCATATGGTGACCCCTCCCAAATTTTGGGGGGAGACTTTAACCTGGTGTGGGTCCCTGCGATGGACCGTAGTGAAGCTTCTTCCAATGGGACGGGGGCCATGTCCTCCGCACTCCGGAAACAGATAGCAGACCTTGGCCTGATGGACGCATGGCGATATCACTCTCCGGAGGTGCGGGATTATTCGTACTACTCTCACGTTCACCGCTCTTACTCGCGTATTGATTATCTTTTATCTACCACGACATCATGAGGGACACGTTGGGGGCATCTATGTCCGACATATCGCTATCTGACCATGCCCACGTGGAGCTCCTCTTGCAGGATCCGGCCGCTTGCCCCACCCACCTCCCGCAGTGGCGCTTGCCGCTGCATGTCTTGTGAGACCCGGCTGATGTGGAAAGCATACGGACCGCTATTGACTCTTATTTTGTGAGTAATGACCTTCCCGAGACTCCCTTTCCTGTGGTGTGGGATGCCTTCAAGGCTGCAATCCGTGGCCACATCACATCTTTATCGATCGCACGGGCAGCCCACCGCCTGAAAGATAGCCTCTCCAAGGACATTAAGACGCTGGAGAAGCAAGATCAGGACCATTCCTTGCTTGCGGGTCAGCAGCGACTTGCTAACCTCTGGGTTCAGCTCCGCGCCCTGCGCACCAATAAAGCTGAGCGGTCCCGGTTAGCCTTAAAACAAAGATATTTTGAGGGGGGGGATGGGGGGGGGGACAACGTGGGCCGATTGCTGGCGAAGCGCTTGAGGGCACGTGAAGCGAAGGCTCACATAGCAAATATTCAATCGCCGAATGGAGACTGGGCAGTCATGGAGCAAGCTAAATGTGAGGTCTTTAGGGCCTATTACACTGCCCTTTATACAGTGGAAGCGCCCTCCCAAGCCCACGTTGATGATATTTTGAACCAGTGCCCCTGGACTCCAATCCACCCACACCATGCCCAACAATTAGACAGTCCTCTCACGGCGCAGGAATTGATGGCAGCGTTGAAAGATCTCCCTCTCGGGAAGACGCCAGGCCAAGATGGCCTGCCACTGGTCTTCTACCGTATGTTCCTCACACAACTCCAGCCACACCTCCTGCAACTATATAATTCCTTTTCGGCAAGGGCCGACGCCCTCCATGGGTATGTCTGAAATAGCTCTTATTCCCAAGCCGGGAAAAGATCCCACGTGTGCATCATATCGTCCCATCGCTTTGCTGAACACGGACCTCAAAATCTACACCGAAATGCTTGCCAGACGCTTGGATCCCCACATGCCTGGCCTTGTGGAGCCGGACCAAGTTGGCTTCATCCGCAATAGGCAAGGGGCGTAGAATCGCTCATCTGGTGGGGAAAGCACAGCACTGGAATATACCAGCCTGCCTTCTCTCGCTTGACGCGGAGAAGGCGTTCGATCGTGTGGACTGGGATTTTCTATGCGAGGTGCTGCAAAAGATCGGACTGGGCCGGAACATGATCTCTATGATCATAGCCCCTTATCTATCTCCGCAAGCTAGGGTTTGGGTTAATGGACAACTTACAGACCCTTTCTCCATACATAGAGGTACACAGCAGGTTTGCCCCTTGTCACTTCTGTTGTTTGCCCTGGTGGTAGAGCCCTTAGCAGAGATGATCAGGCAGAATGCGGACATACGTGGTATTTCTCTTGGAGGCAGGCAGAACAAGGTAGCGCTCTTCGCGGATGATCTTATCCTCACAATATCGCGTCCACATACATCCCTCACGGCGCTTCACACTCTGTTACAGTCTTTTGAGCGGGCTTCAGGCCTTCAAATTAATCATGGCAAATCTTGATCTCTGAACCTTACGATCCTGAAGGAGGAGATACCAGTCTTGAAAACGCTCGCCCCTAATCAATGGGCCACGGAGCATATCAGGTACTTAGGGCTTAAATGTACTCCCACCTCGCGTACATGGACCCAAGTAAATTGGCGAGAATGCAGGAGAGCAGTTCTGGAAGACTTACGGGGATGGAAATACCTAACTCTCTCCTGGTTGGGTAGGCTTAATGCCGTGAAAATGTCGATACTCCCTAAAATCTTATATTTATTTCAATGTCTCTCCACCCCTATCCCGCAGCACCAAATACAGGGCCTCCAGCGAGATATCACTCGCTTCATCTGGGACGGACGTAGGCCGCGATTCTCTCATAAGACCCTCATGTCGCCGCAAGACAGAGGGGGACTAGCGTGCCCTAACCTTTTGGATTATTATTGGGCCTCGCATCTCCGCTTTGTCTCGGAGTGGATAGCCATTGAAAGCGAAAAGATCTGGTTCCATATGGACAGGATGGTAACTGGACGCTCCATCTGGGACCTTGCGTGGCACCATCGCACAGCGCGCTCACGCAGTGCCTATATTGCAGTACCTACTAAAACAGTCCTGGATATATGGGACAAGGTGCGTAAGGGACTAACAACCTTCCCCTCCCCCCTTACTCTCATTGCAGGTAACCCACTATTCCCTCCGGCCTTCCATTTACAAACATTCGCCAACTGGCTAGAGGGGGGATGCAGAGTGATCAGAGACCTGTATGAGGGGGGAACACTTAAGACATTTGCCCAGTATAGGGAGGACTTTTGTCTCCGACTGAGCGCAAGACTACAATATGCATAGCTGCAGCATTGGGTGTCCTCACCTGAGATGCAACAGGCCGCTGTCCGACCATTCGCCCCCTTTGAACGGCTGGTCCGTTCCTTTGATGAATCGAAGGGCCTTATTTCTCGGATGTACCAGATCCTACAGCACCCTCCAATGCTAACTGCACACTCATATCAGCGCCAATGGCAATCAACAGCAACCACGGAAATCACACCAACACGGTGGAATCGCCTTGGCGAGATATCCCTAGGGTATATCGCAGCATCCCGCAGAGGGAAAATGCATATAAAATAATGACGCAATGGTATTATACGCCTACTCGACTGCACAAAATGTTCCCTGCTGTGTCCCCATTGTGCTGGAGGTGTTTGAATGCTTCTGGAGCTTTCATTCACATTTGGTGGGCCTGTCCGCTCTTGACCCTGCTCTGGAAGGAAGTCCTTAGTCATATCAAGCAGGTATTGGGCTTTCCCCGGCAACCACGATCCTTTTGGGCCTTAAACCTGCCAACCTAAAAGCACTTACCCGCAGTGATTGGACTATAGCACTTCATATGCTTGGGGCGGCTAAACAACTTATAGCGTTGTACTGGAAAAAAACAGAACCTCCCCCAATAGCCGATTGATTCACGCGCTTATGGCATGTAATAACCATGGAACTTTTTACAGCGCGATTACAATCACGCGACACTCGCTTTACTGCTGTTTGGCGACCCTTAGTCCACTATCTCTGTAAAATAGAACATGCGCATTATCTACCCTCCAAGCTTAGAGCGTTCCGACTTTTTGAAGATGCCATACTCCCGTCGGACCCCAATAGGCTCTTTGCGTAACCAGAGCAGCCCTGGGCGACGCTCCCTCCGGCAAGCCTCAAGATATGCACTCTTAACACCATGCACTGCTGCACGCATATACCCGTCCGCCCACCAAGCCGCTTTTGTTGCTGTATACTACCTTTTTCTCTTCTCCCCTCTTCTTTCGACCCTTTTCTGCCTATTCACTACTATCCGCTTTAGATGGGCCTCTTGCCCGTGTTCTTTTTTTCCTCAAAGATATTTTTATTAAAGTTTTGCAACTGACATCTGAGATAATAGCAGTGTCGCATCCCACGCAGGGGAGCCAAATAGAGCAGTAACAGACTAAAGGCCGCAAAAGATACCATGACCAGTAGAAATCAGGCTCCATCCTGATGAAGTGCTCCAGATCAAGGGTACAGTGTCAAAACATTATGGAGCTTGAGAGGAGGTTTCTCTGATCCAAATCGAGAAGCAGCGCTCGACCCCGATTGTCCTGTACTCTATATAACGTCTAATCTATAATATGGCAGACATGACACAGAATAAGCAGTAGGCCTTAAACATTGTACCGCAGATGGTAAAAACTACAAGGGAACCACAAAAAACTGAATCAAAACATCCCTCCCTTATACCCATCCCCCACCCTCCCCGTGGTGGCGGCAACAATCATACAGTGAAAAGGTCACATGACATTGGAATCGTGATCAAAATGGTGAAGCACTCTTATGGAGGCGGGGCAGACAGCAGAGGGAAGACCTCAGGAAAGGAAGGCAACCAAGGGACCCCATTTAAACTCAAAGTTCTTGTAGTTATCCCTAAAGATATCAGACATACGCTCCAAACTAAGCAATTTCCAAAGGCGGGAGTGCCAGAGGGAAATAGCTGGTGCCTCCTTTCTCTTCCATGCGGCCGCCAGGGTGATCTTAGCTGCTCCAATACAGAGCCACATAATCACCTTGTCGGCTCGGGTCTGATGTTCTAGGGCAGGATCCCGAAGCCCCAGAAGGGTATGTGCCATGGTAGAGGGGATGGGATATCCCAGCATATCTTTTATGTGTGCCAGGATTTCCTCCCAAAAGGGGCGGATGGACGGGCAATCCCAACATATGTGCTGAAAGTCCCCTCGCAGCCCACAGCCCCTCCAGCACCTATCAGAAGAAGCGGGAACAATTTGACGTAACTTCGCTGGATGTAGATACCAATCCATCATGGTTTTCAAGGGTGCCTCCCTAAGCTCCGTGGATTGATTAAAACGCGTAATGTCAGACCATAAGTGAGTCCACTCCTCATCAGCAATGGGACGCTGTAACATATCTTCCCACATGGGCATGTATCGTGGGCGTGGGGTCCGGGCCGTTGTAAGCAGGAAGTTATATAAAAAGGTAATGACCCCTTTCATGGAGGAGGTCTTGGTGAGGTAGGCTTCAAACTTTGTAAGGGGTCGGGTGGCAGCGTCTCGCACAGACGGTGTCAGGGCCCAGTGCATCAACTGAGCATAGTGGTATTGTTCCGTGGGCCCTACCTCATAATCCTGTTGACAATTGCCAAAGGTAAGAGGATCGAAACCATGGAATAGGTGAGTCAGTGCTAAGCAACCACCCTTCCTCCAAGCATCAAAGGGTCCCGCATGCAGAGCCGGAGAGAAAGCGGGATTAAAATGGATCGGCGTAAAGGGGGAGGGAAACTAGGTCCATCTATCGTCATGTGAGACAAGATCCCAGACCTTGAGGGCAGTACGCGTGGGAGTGCTGATGTATGTGTTTTTAGGCCTGTCACGTCTAGGGCGCCTGATCAAATCCCAGATTGTCCTAACCGCCACCCTACGGTCCATGTGCAACCAATGCTTCTCTGATTCTTGTTTAGACCACTCAACTAATACCCGTAATTGCGCAGCTTTATAATACAGTTGGATATCAGGAAGCCCAACTCTCCAAATCCCTGCAGGAGCGACACAGTAAAGAGTAAGAGAAGTGAGCACGTCTCCCCTGCCAGAGAAATTGTAAAATCATGGCCTTCACTTTGCAGAAAAATATAACCCCCCCAGCTCGATAGGTAAGGCTAGAAACAAATAGAGGAGCTTAGGCAGAAGGGTCATCTTCACTGCATGAATACGACCTAACCATGACAGAAAGAGAGGCTTCCACTTCATAAGTTCTGTTTGAATGCGTGCAAGGATGGGAGGGAAATTGGCAGCATAAAGACCCTCAAGTTTGGGCGTTAGTTGAACCCCCAAATATTGCATGGAGGATGCAGCCCAAGGGAGAGGAGTAAGGGCCTTAAGAACTTCCGCCCCTTTAAGGGTGAGGTTAAGAACATATGATTTATCAACATTTATTTTAAACCCAGACACCCCCTCAAACCGCTCAAGCTCCGAATGGAAATTAGGTAGTGACGTAGCGGGCTCGGAAAGGGACAGAAGGACGTCATCTGGGAAGAGCGAAATTTTGTGGGACTCCCCGGTGAAGGGCAGCCCCATAATTCCGGGATTAGACCTGATCGCCAGCGCCAAAGGATCTATACTAAGGGCAAAAAGTAATGGTGAAAGGGGACATCCTTGCCGGCTGCCTCTGGAGTGGTGAAAAGGAGATGATGGGACCCCATTACCTAATACGTTAGAACGGGGGTGTAACTAATTAGCTCTAATCATGGTAATGAATTTCGGCGAAAATCCAAATGCTGTGAGGGTGTGGAAAAGGTGCGGCCAATCAACCCTGTCAAAGGCCTTTTCTGCATCCAACCCCACAAGGACCGCAGGTATGTGACGCCTATTGGCCTTTTCCATTAAGTGTATGATACGACGGGTGTTATCGTGCGTTTGACGACCTTTGATAAAACCCGACTGGTCCGGATGTATCAAATTGGGCATAATATCATTCAGGCGTTTGGCTACGATTGAGGAGTACAATTTTGCGTCTGGGTTTAATAGGGCAATCGGCCGATAAGAAGAACAGCGCTGGGGGTCTTTCCCCGGTTTGGTTATCACTGAGATCACGGCCTCGGCCATAGAGCCGGGGGTGATACAGTTTTCCGCCATGGTGTTAAAAAGGTGAACAAGATGAGAAGTAATATCTGGGACAAATGTTTTATAAAAGAGTGCAGTATATCCATCCAGCCCGGGAGCCTTGTGGAGCTTCAGGCCTTTAATGGCCTCGACTACTTCAGAACGGCATGTCACTCGTCCGATACCTGGGGTATGGGTAGGGTCCATAGAGAGCCTCGTTGCGCGACTGGATCTAAAGAATGCCCAGCATAATATAAAGTACCGAAAAGGTCCCCCTATATATTCTCTCTCCCGCTTATCTCTCAATTGTCTGGCAAGATGTTTACCAATTTTATTACCCTGGGTGTAGGACATATGTCGCAACTTGAGGAGTGTGAATTCCGCCCTATTATTATAGATAGCCCTGAGTTTGCCCCGAAGTGGCGTGAGGTTGCGTAGGGTTTGTCAAGTGGGATTGTGTTTGTGAGAACGCTCAATAGCAAGCAACTCATTTTCTAATTGTTCCTGCTCTTTAGCCCTTTGTCTATTCAATGCTGCATTAAGGGCAATACATTCCCCCCGAATGACAACTTTAAAAGTATCCCAGGTATTAAGCTCTGAAGTATCTTCTGGATGGTCTCAAAGAAATTAGTGATAGTTTCCCGTAATTTAGTGCAGGAGACCCCATCTCGAATTAGCGATGGGGGGAAGTACCACATAGATTGGCTCAAGGGGTTCCCATACCAGCTGAGGCTAACGGACAGCAGACTATGGTCAGACACAACCGGGGGGAAGTTCCTGGCGTCTTGTAGAGTTCCCTGTAGAGATTGGCTAATAAAGATATAATCGAGGCGCGAGTAAGTGTTGTGAACATAAGAGTAAAAAGTGTCGTGAAAACGTTGTTGCAGGGCTTCCGAAAAGGAGCCCAGTTCCGAGCGTTGTGTGTGCGAGCTGTCGAGATCTTTTTGCCAGATCAAATTAAAATCTCCCATGAGGATTAGTGGACCATCCGCAAAGTCTGTCAATTTCCCCATAAATGTATGCAAAAAGGACGTCTGCCCCGTATTGGGAGCGTATACCACGGCCAAGGTGCAAAGTTTCCCTTGCAAGCGCCCTTTAACCATAAGCCAACGACCATCCGTATCCCTCTGGACCCCCAGTGGTTGAAATTGGGTGGAGGAGTGAAATAGGATAGCCACCCCTCTATGTTTCGTATGGGCTGAGGACCTGTATATTAGTGGAAAATGTTTGTGTTTTTTTTTTTTTTTTTAAAAACCTTTATTTATATCAGTCTGGAACACAGCTATTCAGCCGACATCCCGGAGGTTCGGCAGCCAAGTAAGGGCAACACATGGAAGTGTCCATAGCTCTGGTGCAGGAAAAGACAAAGGTTCCTTTTTTAGAACAACCTAAAATAAATAACACAAGCAAGGCAGTGTACACAATAAACACGTGCAAGTTCCCGGTGGGAGCGCAGCCCCATTCTCAAACACAGAACAAAACCACCGATCGGGCGGATGAGGGAGAAGCAGAGGCACTAGCAATCTAACATAATATCCTCATAGTGATCCCAAGTTGGAAGTAAGGCTAGGGGGAAAGGTGCTCCTCCAACAGTTCAGTGGCCGGGGGCAGACATATATCCCCCCTATACTGGTTCCATCGCCCCCATATCTTATGCCATTTCTTAGGCCGCCCCCGGGCACAGTACGCCGTCTTCTCCCTAAACATGCTCCAGTCCATATTTTCCATCCATGCTTCTACAGCGGGAGGTCTCTGAGAACCCCACAGTCGCGCAATATCACGCTTCGCCACCATATTTCCCAGGGTCACCCATTGAGTCTGCGCAGCATCATAGTCAGTAGGACCCCAGACATTCAAAAGACAGCGCCGTGCCTCTGGCAACAGTGCAAAGCCCGTGACCTCCTGCATCACTACATGAATTCGCTTCCAGAACTCCGCAATCACACCACATTCCCATATGATATGTAAGAAGGTGCCCACCATCCCGCAGCCCCTCTTACACAAACCATCCTCGGAGAAACCCATATGAATCAGTCGGGGGCCCGTGACATAGACTCTATGAAGTATCTTAAGCTGCACTAGCCTTAGCCGTGCCGGGATCGCGACCTCCTTAGGAGAGGAAATGGCATACTGCCAGTCCTCATCATCCAGTTCAAGACCGTCCCTAGTCCACTGATCACGCACCCCGAGGAGGAGGTCGGTCCGGACGTTAACAAGCTTCTTATAGATTAAGGAGATTGTACTCTCCGGCATATGGCCATCCAGAATCCGATCCTCCAAAGGAGAGGACTCGGGCACAGCCTCCCCCTCGACGAGGACGGACCGCAGAGCGTGGCGCACCTGTGCGTACCGGAAATATTCCGTAGCCTCCAGATCGTACTCCGTCCGTAGCTCGTCAAACGATTTCACTCGTCCCTTAACCAGAAGATCCCCCACTCTGGAAATCCCAATCAGGTCGCATTTCTCAAACCCCTTCGTGTGCCAAAGTTTCCCCAACACATCGGAATCAAACAACGGAGTGGGGCGGGTAAGCCTATCCTTCCAACCCAACGAGTTCGTAACAGCCTTCCACACGTGTACCGCCGTCTTGGTCGGTCCCGTGAGGGACCCATCCATCGACCTGGAGTAGAGTGCTCTAAAGTAATTACCCCCGCGCAGCAACCATCGGTCCATAGCAAAGCCGGGGCTCAGCGCCGGTCCGTAGACGCCGTGGTTGATAGCACTTAACTGGGTGGCCCAGTAGTATCGCCTGATGTCAGGAAGCGCGATACCCCCATCGTACCACGGAAGGGTCAGTTTTGCAATAGCTATACGCGGTCGGCCCTCCCACAGCAGCGAGCGCTGGAGGCTCTCAACCTCCCGAAAATAGCTGGCCGGGACAAGCTCCAGAGTATTCTGCAGGGCATAAAGAAAGCGGGGAAGAGACATCATTTTGAACAGCGCGCCCCGGCCCAGGAGGGAAAGCGGCAGCCGCCGCCAACCCGCCACATCCCGCCGCAAGTGCGTCAATGGAGGGAGCAGGTTTCTCTCATACCGAACAATCGGATCGGCGGAGATATAGATCCCTAGATACAAAAAGCCATCCCGGGCGATCTGGATCGAACAATTCCGCGGGAGAACAGGGACGTCTCCACACAGGGCGTACAGGTACGACTTACCCCAGTTAATGGTGAGACCCGAGTTCCTACCAAAAGAGGCCAAAACGTCACAGACTACTACGAGAGACTTCCTAGGGAAGGTGAGGTATAGCAAAATGTCGTCGGCATAAAGAGAGATGCGGTCCTCATGATCTGGTGACCATCGGATCCCCCTTATGTCCGGGTGCCATCTTATCCATGCCGCCAGCGGTTCAAGGGCAAGAGCAAACAACAACGGCGACAGGGGACAACCCTGCCTGGTGCCCCTCCCCAGCTCGAACGGGCAGGACGCCCTACCATTGACCGCGACTTTGGCCAAGGGTCCTTCATATAGTAATCTCACCCAGCCAACAAAGCCAGGCCCAAAGCCGAATTTTGCAAGTGCAGCCCACAGATATGCCCACTCTACCGTGTCAAAGGCCATCGTGGCGTCGAGTGCAGCCACAACGGTCGACTCCTGCAGCGTCCCCGTCCGTGCAAGCACGCCGTGGATGCGCCTAAGGTTCATCGCAGTGTTACGATGCGGGATGAAACCGGATTGGTCCGGGTGAATCAGGTCCCCAATCACCCTAATCAAGCGGTTGGCCAGTATTTTAGCAAGGAATTTCGGCTCGGCATTAAGTAGCGAAATCGGCCTATAGGAGCTGCATTTATTTCTGGGCTTGCCGTCTTTGTGTATGTCCACAATTGTCGCCAGACGTTGGTCAAAGGGAAGGCATCCCATTTCCGGCGCCTCCGCAAACATAGCTCGCAGATGCGGAGCAATCTTGTCCGGACGGAGTTTATAGAACTCAATTGGCAGACCGTTCGGGCCCGAGGCCTTGCCCGGGCGCAGTGAACGGATAGCACCCGCGACTTCGTCAGCTGTGATGTCACCATCCAAGTCGTTCCTGTCTATATCAGAGAGGCAAGGCAGAGCTAGATCGCGCAGAAGTTCACACGAGTCCTCAACTGGCCTGTCCGACACCGAGGTGTAGACCGTACGGAAATAATCCGCGAAGCACTGGACTATGCCATCTGGCTCAGTAACACTAACGCCACCCTCTGTAACAAGTTCTGGCACAACACGATTAACCCGCTCTTTTTTATCCAGCCACGCTATTAATTTCCCGGCCTTGTCCCCAACATCGTACAGTCGCCCCTGCTGCTCCCTACTCAGGGCTTTGGCCGCGTCCGTCACCAGGGCCTTATACTCCGACTGCTTAAGGCTCAATTTGTGCAGCGTTGTTGCCAGAACCTCCCCCTCCAAGGCCAACTCTAGAGCCGCTATCTCCGCCTCAAGCTGTACGACCTCCGCATCCCTCCGACGCTTGGCCGCCGTTATCAAGGAAAGGGCCTCTCCCCTCAGCACAGTTTTAAACGCTTCCCACAAGGACACCGCAGACGCGACCGAGCCTAGGTTTTCCTGGAAGTAACGATCGACCGCCTTCAGCACAGCGCTACGAGTCCTAGGGTCACGGAGATACCAGGGGTTAATCGGGGCCACCCTACCCCCCCATCTCTCGACCAACATCCATACAGATCCACACCGGCGAATGGTCCGAAATACCCCTAGCCATGTGCCTAGCCTCAGACACAAAGGAGGCGTGTGCAGCCAAAGTAAGTACATAATCAATTCTGGAGAGACTGCCGTGCGCCCCTGAGTGAAAGGTGTATTGCCGCTGAGTGGGATGCAGCAGTCTCCAACAATCAACCAGACCAAGGGTATCCACGAAATCTGTAAGCCATTTCTGCGCCCCCCCAGTGCTCCTAGGCGGGTGTCTATCAAGCAATCCGGAGCCAACCGCATTGAAATCGCCGCCCACCACCAACATCCCTTCTGGAAGATCCAGCAGAGCCCTCCCCAGGTCCTCAAATGTGGAGGGCTGCAGCGCAGGAGGGACGCAGCGCAGGAGGGACATACACAGAGACCAGGACCAGCGTCCTGCCCTCCCACCTCCCCGCCACAGCCGCAAATCGCCCCCTTTCATCAACTGTGGTGGAATCAACCTCAAACGGCAGTGAGGCCCTGACAAGTATTCCAGCCCCTCTGGAGCCCGAGGAGAACCCAGAGTGCGCGACAAATTTATAGCCCTTCCTGTTGAGCGCGTAGCACATGTTACCTATCAAGTGCGTCTCTTGCAGTAGAACTATATCAGGGGAACATCGCTTCAAAAATTGCAGAACGATCCCTCGCTTAATGCGATCCCCTAAGCCATTAACATTCCAACTGAGTATCTTTAAGCCCCTACCCCCCATCCCGAAATGTAAGGAGACCACCACCCCCCCCCGAAGAACCGCACTTGAGCTACAGAAGCTTGCATCACTACGCCTTGCAAAACAAAAACCAACAACAACCATCCCAACAGTCCCAGTCCACCCCCCACCCTGCACCCCTGCGTAAGCTTGAAAAGCCCACCCAACTTGCAGTGTGCCTGTCGCCCTATTCTAAAACTAATCAAAATAATCTTGCACCAGAGTCCTCATTCTTGATCCACACCGCCACCTTCTGCTCCACCAGCATGCTCCCCGCCAGCCCGTCGCTGGGGCAATGTGTCCAGCCATTCTCCAGCCATGTCCGGTGAATCAAAAAAGAAAGTCCGCTCTTCATACACCACGCGCAGTCTGGCCGGGAAGAGCATGGCGTACTTCAATTCCATCCCTCTAAGCCTTCTCTTAACCGCCAGGAAGCTCTGCCTCTGCTTCTGCACCGCCTGGGTAAAGTCGGGGTAAAAGTTCACTGTGGTGCTCTGGAAGGCCGTCGGGCCGGACACTCTTGATGCTTGTAGAATGGCGTCACGGTCCCTGAAATTAAAGATCCTTGCGACAATCGGTCTCGGAGGGGCCCCCACCTTGGGCCTCCCACCAGGGACTCTGTGGGCCCGTTCAACAGTAAAGAACTTACTGAGGCCTTTGGGCGCCAGATGGTTAACCACCAAGTCCTCCACGAACAGGTCCACCGACTGTTCCTCCGAGTTTTCCGGGACCCCAATAATGCGCACGTTATTGCGCCGTGCCCGGCCTTCAAAATCCTCCAACCGTCGGGCAAAGAGGTCGTTCGCGGACCTCAAATTGCGGACTTCCAGCTGCAGGTCGGAGACATCACCCAGGAGGCCAGAAGTTTTAAGGTCCAAGGATTGAACCCGTTCATTGGTTTTCCCCAGGTCTGCCTGAATCAAGTTAACGTCGATCGAGATGGTGTCCACTTTGTGTGCCAAGGTCTCCAATTGCCGCCCGATAGAGGCCTGCATTCCCTCGATGGCACCCATAACGTCCTGGAGAGTTGGTTCCGTAGCGGGGGGCAGACCGTCCTTCAGGGCTTCCAGTGGCCGACCCGAGCCGCCCGGCGACTCCTTCTGATGGGCATAACGGTCCATGTTGTTAGTTTGGGTGTACCCTCCCCACCTGGTGCTCTTGGACTTCTGTTTTTCGGCTTCCGATTTGGTTGACATCGTGATCTGCAGCCGAGAGCAGTACCCTTGCCCATCCAGAGAAGACAGTGCAACAAATGGCCGGCGTGGCGCACTCCCAAGCCAGGGCGCGATGAAATCAGGAAAGTGAAAGTGAAAGTGATGACACCGTCCGTCCGATGGCTCGCCCCACACTCAGCCGCTGTTGTTCAATTAGTGCTCGGGCACCGTGCCAGCGCAAGCCCCGGGCATCTTCCGGGGAGCAGGCCGCAACCTTCCATGTGGCACAACTTCGGCGTCCGGTGGGCGATTTCAGTCCGGACAGCGACAATCACCTCAGCAACGGTTCGCCTCCAATATTCCGGGTGTGAAAGACAGGATTCGTCACAGGATATTTGCCGGAGGGAGCGCGGGTCTCAGGAGCTCTGAGCTCACGCGGCCATCTTGGTCACGCGCTAGGCTCCTCCCAATGTTTGTGTTTAAGGCGCGTATCCTCAGCTCTGGCAAGGTGGGTCTCCTGTAATGCCACAATGTCAAGATGATGATCCACAATATATTTCCACACCTTGTGGCGCTTTTGGGGAGAATTGAGCCCCTTAACATTCCAAGTACCAATAACAATCGGCATCGTGACAAAAAGTAAGCACTACCATTCAGCCATAAGCCCTCCCACCCCCTCAAGAACCCAATCCGCCGACTCACCCCTTGAAGCCGTGAACATCCTCGTCCACCACCGGCAACGACCCAATAGTCATACATCTTCACAAACCCATGTGTTAAAAAGCCGCCACCACAACCCACCCGCACCCTCCCTGCAACCCCTAAACAAAAGGCCCTGCAGGACCCAGGGGGGACAACAGGTCCGAGGACCCCGTCCACACCCGCCCCAGCGCGAAAAACTGTATCAAGAGCATATTTGTGCGATTAACTGAAAAGTTCCAAGAGAGTACATCAGTACAAGGCAGTGTCTCAGTAAGCGCCGCATTTAAAGCGCTGTAGAAATGAAGAACATCGAAGACAACCTACTGAAAGCCATAACATACCTTAAGACATTGCTAAGCTGTCTTGTCGGTGATGACAGATTGTTAGAAACGAGGCAGCAACAGGGACCTTACTACAGAAAGGCCACAAAGTCCAGGATCCCTCGGCTGCAAACATAGGACCAAGGCGGAGGCAAAAAAGTACTGCGGAGGGGCATAAGCGTGTGACTAGGGTGGTAGTTCAGATCAGAGCCAGACTCCAACGGGTGGCCCCAGGTGCCACCGGAGACATCGAAGAACTTGATCAAGACATGGAGGTTCAAAAAAGCGCAATCCGGAGTACAGAATGGTAGTGATTAGCGTCGCCCCTTGCGTGATCCAGCAGTCCATACAGAAGCCCTTATAGAGCTTCGAGAGGATTCTCCATTCTTACCATGCAGGGGAGTGTCCTCATCGGTGGGGAGACCCAACAGCAACATACCTTCCTGCAGATCGGTAATATGTCGCCGTTTGTTCTGGTATTCAAAGGAGAGCCCAAACGGGTAGGTCCATCGATACCGGATTTTGTCCTCCCGCAGTTTAGTGGTGGCGGGCCAGAGCATTTGCCAGCGGGCAAGTGTAGACTGTGAGACATCCTGGAAGATGGTACAAGAGTGGCCCTGAAATGAGACAGAGTCTTTTGCCCTAGCGGCCTGGAGAACAGCTGCGTTCAATCAATCAATCAATCATTTGTAAAGCGCACTACATACCCGCAAGGGTTTCAAGGCGCTGAGGGTGGGGATAGGGGGGTGCTGTTGCTACTGGTCGAACAGCCAGGTCTTGAGTTGTCTCCTGAAGGTTAGAAGGTCTTCAGTTTGTCGCAGGATGAGGGGGAGGGTATTCCAGGTCTTGGCGGCGCGGTGGGAGAAGGATTTGCCTCCGGCTGTGGTTCTACGGATGCGTGGGACGGTAGCCAGGGAGAGGTCTGCGGAGCGGAGTTTCCTGTTGGGTACGTAGAAGGAGAGTCGACTGTTGAGATAGGCTGGGCCGGTCTTGTGGAGTGCCTTGTGTGCGTGGATCAGGAGCTTGAAGGAGATTCTTTTGTCGACAGGGAGCCAGTGCAGGTTCCTCAGGTAGGGGGTGATGTGGTCGCGGCGCGGGATGTCAAGGATCAGGCGTACAGAGGCATTCTGGATTCTTTGCAGTCTGTTGATGAGCTTGGTCAGGGCTCCGGCGTAGAGGGTGTTTCCGTAGTCGAGTCTGCTGCTGACTAGGGCCTGGGTGACTGTTTTCCTTGTGTCAGTCGGGATCCATCTGTAGATCTTGCGGAGCATACGGAGGCTGTTGAAGCAGGTGGAGGAGACAGCGTTGACTTGTTTGCTCATGGTGAGTTTCAAGTAGAGGATGACACCCAGGTTGCGGGCGTGGTTGGTGGGTGCGGGGGAAGTTCCCAGCGACGCGGGCCACCAGGAGTCGTCCCATGCTGAGGGGTTGGGCCCGAGGATGAGGATCTCCATCTTGTCTGTGTTCAGCTTAAGGCGGCTATCCTCCATCCAGTCGGCGACGGCCTTCATTTCCTGGTGGAGGTTGGATTTGGCGGTGAGGGGGTCCTTGGTGAGGGAGAGGATCAGTTGCGTGTCGTCGGCGTAGGAGATTATGTTGAGGTCGTGATGTCGGGCGATGCGTGCGAGAGGCGCCATGTAGACGTTGAATAGCGTCGGGCTGAGGGAGGATCCCTGCGGGACGCCGCAGATGATCTCGGAGGCTTCGGATCGGGAGGAGGCGGACTCTCTGGGTTCTGCCGGAGAGGAAGGAGGAGGTCCAGTCCAGGGCCTTGTCTCGGGTCCCTGCGTTGTGGAGTCGTGTGCGTATTGTGCGGGGGCAGATGGTGTCGAAGGCGGTGGAGAGGTCCAGAAGGATGAGGGCTGCCGTCTCGCCTTTGTCCAGTAGGATCCTGATGTCGTCTGGGGCGACGATGAGGGCGGTCTCGGTGCTGTGGTTGCTGCGGAATCCTGACTGGGAGGGGCCCAGGATGCTGTTGTCTTCGAGGTAGCGGGTGAGCTGGATGTTGACTATCTTCTCGATGACCTTAGCTGGGAACGGGAGCAGGGAGATGGGCCAGATGTTTTTGAGTTTGCTCGGGTCCGCCTTGGGTTTCTTCAGAAGGGCGTTGATCTCGGCGTGTTTCCAGCTTTCAGGGAAGGTCGCGGTCTCAAAGGAGAGGTTGATGATGTTGCGCAGGTGGGGTGCGATGGAGCTGCCGGCTTTGTTGAAGATGTGGTGTGGAAAAGGGTCAGATGGCGAGCCGGAGTGGATTGTGCCCATGGTCTTCATTGTGTCTTCGATGCTCACGTTGGCCCAGGTTGTCAGGGGTTAGTGGTCAGTGGGGTGTGGTGGTTCCGGCGTGTTGGGGTCTGTTAAGGTCGTCCGGGGGTTGAAGCTATCGTGGATGTCGGCGATCTTGCGGTGGAAGAAGGTTGCGAAGGAGTCGCACAGGGCTTGCGATGGCGGGATGTCGTTGGAGCTGGGGTTGGAGAGTTTCTTCACGATGTTGAAGAGCTCCTTGCTGTTGTGTGCGTGGTTGTCGAGGCGGTCTTTGAAGGAAGTCCTCGAAGCGGTCCTGATGAGGTGGTAGTGGTTGCGGATGGTGTCTTTGTGGGCTTCGCGGCTGTCCGGCGATTTCTCGCTGTGCCAGATGTTCTCCAATTTCTGGCAGGTGCGCTTTGATGCTAGGAGTTCTGGGGTGAACCAGCTGGCTCTCTTGCTGGTGTCTTTGAGGGTTTGTTTTTTCAGCGGGGCTAAGGTGTTGGTGCAGTCGTCCATCCATCGTCTGAGGGTGCGCGCACCAATGTCAGGGTTGGAGGGGCTGGTCGGTGGGTTGAGTGCGAGGTTTGTCTGTAGCTGTACTTCGGTGATTTTGCCCCAGCAGCGACGGGGGATCTGTAGGGTGCGGTGATGTGCGACGGGTTTCCGGCAGGTGAAGTGGATGCAGTGGTGGTCGGTCCAGGTGGGTGCGGAGACGTGGCTGAAAGAGACGTGGGGGTTTGAGAAGAAGATGGAGTCGAGCGTGTGACCAGCGATGTGGGTCGGCGTCGTGACGAGCTGTTCCAGTCCGAGGTTGGCGAGGTTGTCTATCAGGGTGGAGGAGTTGCTGTCGTTTTTGTTCTCCAGATGGAAGTTCAGGTCTCCGAGGAGGATGTAGTCGATGGAGGTCAGTGCGTGCGTACTGATGAAGTCGGCGATGGCGTCGCAGAATTGTGGTCGGAGTCTGGGTGGTCTGTAGACGAGGGTGCCTCTTAGGGTGGTCTTGGGGTCTATGTGGATCTGGAAGTGCATGTGTTCGGCAGTGCTGAGAGTGTCGTCGGTGTTTGTTGAGACCTTGATGGTTTTCTTGTGGACGATGGCGATTCCTCCTCCGACTCCGCTGGTGCAGTCTCTGCGGGCGATCTTGTATCCGTCGGAGATGGCAATGGCGATGTCTGGAGAGGAGGCTTCATTCATCCAGGTCTCGGTCAGGAAGGCGACGTCTGGTGATGCGGTGTCGAGTAGGTCCCAGAGCTCTACAGCGTGTTTGCGTGTGGAGCGGGTGTTGATCAGGATACATCGGAGCTGGTCGTGTTCTGTCGTGGCGTGTGTCTCTGCATCTTTGATGCAGGAGAAGCTGAAGTTCTGACAGGCAAAGGGACCGTGGGTGCGCTTCGGGGTGGCCCCGCAGCAGGTGGGGGTCCGTCCTGGGTTGAGAGCGATGAGGGTGCAGGCGTCGTATCGGAGGCGGTCGTCATGGCTGGGGCGGGGGCCAGGGGTTCTGGCGCTGGGCGTGGTCCAGGTGCGGACGGGCTTGCCTAAGGCCAGTGGCACGGTCGCACAGCGGCCGCCATTTTAAGGGGAGGTGGGAAGGAGGAGTAGCTGATAGGCGGGAGGCAGCGAATGGGCGCGGGGGGGCGGGGCCGGGAGCTGCGAGGGGGGGGCGAGCAGGCACAACAGGGGACACCAAAAGCAAACTGGGCAGCGGGGCACGGGGGGGAACGGGGCCACACAAGAATGGGGACACAGAAAGCAAATGGACAGCGGGGCACAGAGGGGACGGGGGCACACACGAGCAGGGACACAGAAAGCAAATGGGCAGCAGGGCGCAGGGGGGACAGGGGCACACAAGAATGGGGACACAAGCAAATGGGTGCGGGGCACAGAGGGGACGGGGGCACACAGGAGCAGGGACACAAAGCAAATGGGCAGCAGGGCACAGAGGGGACGGGGGCACACAAGAATGGGGACGCAAAAGCAACTGGGCAGCGGGGCACAGAGGAGCGAAGGGCACGAAGATACTCGGCGAGCGCAGGTGGAGCTGCAGCGGGGGAGGAGCGGCATACCTGGCAAGGTCAAGGGTCGCTCTCCTCACCACGCAGCGGCCGCCATTTTAAGGGGAGGTGGGAGGGAGGGGCAGCTGGTAGGCGGGTGGCAGGGGGCAGCAAATAGGCGCGGGCCGCAGGGGAAGCAGCGGCGGGAACGGGAGCTGCGAGGGGGGGTGAGCAGGCACAACAGGGGACACAAAAAGCAAACCGAGCAGCGGGGCACACAAGAATGGGGACACAGAAAGCAAATGGGCAGCGGGACACAGAGGGGACAGGGGCACACACGAGCAGGGACACAGAAAGCAAATGAGCAGCGGGGCGCAGGGGGGACGGGGGCACACAAGAATGGGGACACAAGCAAATGGGCAGCGGGGCACAGAGGGGACGGGGGCACACAGGAGCAGGGACACAAAGCAAATGGGCAGCGGGGCACAGAGGGGACGGGGGCACACAAGAATGGGGACGCAAAAGCAACTGGGCACAGAGGAGCGAAGGGCACGAAGATACTCGGCGAGCGGAATGAATCTTTGCTAGGACGTTGCGGGGCCGTTTCTTCTCGCCTTGTTGTA
This sequence comes from Triturus cristatus, assembly GCF_964204655.1. Taxonomy (NCBI): domain Eukaryota; kingdom Metazoa; phylum Chordata; class Amphibia; order Caudata; family Salamandridae; genus Triturus; species Triturus cristatus. Next base: position 1,191,820,458 of record NC_140592.1, read on the forward strand.
GCGCTCCCACGCGATGCACTCAGTCCAGTTTTATTTTAAGAGTCTGTGGAGCTAAGATCTCCGAAAACAGACCCACCATGAAGGCCTCCAGGTCCGGTCCCTCCGCGCCCTCCTCCAGATCTCTTATGCGTAGATTCTCCCTCCGGGCCCTGTTTTCGAGATCCTCAGCACTAAGTTGCGCCTGTTGGAGCTGCTCCTGAAGTGTACGAACATCCTCCCGGAGCTTGGTAGAGAGTTGTTCCTGTTCCTGATGTCGCGTTTCAAGGTCCAGGATCCTGGAGCCCACGGAGTCAACATCTTGCTGGAGGGAGGACAGGCGATCTGTCAGATCTGAGCGCAGTTGCTCAATAGAAGACTTGATATCCTGACTGATGTCACTGCGCAATTCAGATTCAAAGTCTTTAAACATGGCTAAGAGATCAGTTTTTGTGAGGGCCAATGCTGATGCACCTGCTTCGCCCCGAAGCGTTGAACGTTTTTCTGCAACAGTGAAGAAATTCGAGAGTTAATTCGGTGGGTTGCCCTTGGATTTCTTAGGCGGCATAAGGCAGAGTCCCACAATGCAGCGTAGACAACTCAGAAAGAGCGCGAGAGGTTTGGCATCTAGGGAGCACCATGAGGTGGCGACAGCAGCCGTAGATTAAGCATTGGGGAAGAGTTGTAGTTCAAAGGCAAGATCCACTTGAGGCTAGATCCCCAATCATCCAGTGGCAAGGAAGGGGAGCCGCCGTTGCAAAAGTCACGAAACCAGGCGCGCTCTGATGGTCAGGCGCCTATAGGGAGCCCATAGAGTCCGGCAGTCCATCTGGAGCAGGAGCGGGCGCAAATGGGTCCAATAGGTGTAACGAGCGGCCTATTCGAAACCTCAGATCACGCGTTGAAAAGGCCCTGTCCTGGCAAGGGGAGTGAGCACTAGACTCCACACAGCTGCAGCGCATAAAAGAGATCAGGCACACTAGTCCCCAGTGAGCTCCCGGTGATGGTACAGGGCATGAAGGGCCAGGCGCGGTAGACATTGGCTCAGATCCGCCCTCTGATAGGAAAACCTCCAGTTGCAGCAGATATTAAGTGCGGAGAGCGGGAGGACCGCCATTTGATGAGAGGCACCCGCCATCTTAGGGTCAGGCAAAGGAGGAGGTCGCTACACTCAGCTGCCTCTGGAGGAGCGCTACCCGCATCATAAATGCCCCACAAGCAAGCGTTACCTTGGGGAGATCAGCGGTCCTCACTGGGCGTCCCCCGCCACTCAAAGCTGAACGTTCAGTGGAGATGCCGGCGATCACGGATGCCGCGCTGCCATGTTGTGTGTGGCGCGGTCGTCCTCCGTAGCCGCGGTGGTGAGAAAAGAAACTCCTCCCGGCGATCCGGCCAGTCACACTATCTCCGCCGATGCCTCATACTGCCCCACATTGGAGGCTGTCTGTTTCAGCGCTCCAGGGTGCCTGTAATCGCACTGCGCCGCACTGACAGCGTGCGTGGACCGGGAGCCGAGACGGATTAAGTCCGATCGGCCATCTTGCCCAGCTACGCTCCCCTCCTTGTCCGTTTTCTTACTGTTCTTGTTGTTACACCAAAAAGGTACTGAGACTTCACACAACACCCTAATATTGCTATATATGCTATGTCACGCGGCCGGCCCAACAAGGGTTGTAGGCGACATGCTGGGTTTTAAACTGTCTATTAATGCCTTAACATATTCTTGGCGAGCCATGGGTGAAACGAGGCCGGCCCTAAATGGGTAGTAGGCTTAACGCTGTGTCTATCTGGACCTCTGTTCTACTTTGTTTGTGGAAAATAAAAACAGATCTTTTATTTTTTTTAAAAGGACACCAGGAGTCGACTATGTAAGCAGCTCATGTAAGATCTTGTCTTTGTAATTTTAGGTCTCTTTACCAGCTGCCCCTTTTCCCCAAAACCTTTCCCCCTTTCCAATTCTCTGAGCTTGAATGAAAAATTCAGAATTGGTGCTGTATGGAAATGGGCCAAACTGAGAATTGAGTCATTCTTGAAGATTCTTCAACACATCAAAACACCACCACCACACAAGGTTACAAATTTGTTCCAGTGCATTAATGGATTTTGTAGAAGAGCACCTGGTGGCAAGGATGGCATCCACCACTGCAGGTGGCAAATCAAATTCAGTCAATTGCCGCTGCTCAATCTCCACATATGTAGGTGCAGATTCGGATGAAGGACCCTAGCAGGTTGCTGAGACATTCGGTCCTTGCAAAGTGGCAGCCAGATCGGTGGATAGATGCTCATGTACCACAGTCTTCTGGTCCAGTCTGAAGCCACAGAGCTGACTTGAACCCATTCATTCTTGATCTTCTTTAGACGTTTGGCCAGGAGAGACACAACGTACCGGAGTCCCATGTTCCATTCCAACCGAAATGCCTCTCCTAACACGTGTTCTTACATGAACTCTAATGCACAACATTTTCAACACTGTATGTTCTCAATGGTGTTGAAAACATCTAGACAAGATTCTCTCCACTGTTGGAAATTGTCCTCGCCACTTCCGTATGTAGATACCACTCGTGATTTCCCAGACGCATCCTACTCAGTTAGTCAGCTCTGGTATTTAGAGGCACTGCGAAACAGTGTGATTCGGAGGATGACCAGGTGCTCCAACCACCCCCAGAGACGCAAAGCCTGCTGGAACAGGGCTCATTACCCCACACCACAAGTCTTTCTGCAGTACCACATGGCGGTGGTGTTGTCCTTGAGAACCTGCACCAGCCTCCCCTTGATGGATGGCAGGAAGGCCTTCAGTGCCAGATGAATGGCCCGTAATTCCAGCAGACTGATATGGAGCCCGCCCTCCATTGAATATCAGAGTTCTCTAATCTGCACCTCGCTAGATAACCTCCCCAGGCTAGGAGTGATGTGTCTGTCCAACTCTAGGAGCCACCAATGTAAATCTCGAGCCAGCATTGCAAATCTCAAGTTGTCTTCTCTGGGACCAAAATGATGTTGGCCAAACTGCCTTGATGCTGGGCTAACTGAAGTTTCAAGTTCCATTGCCCAACTCACATGTGCCACCTAGCTTAGCGAAGAGGACACAAGGCTAGGCTAGAGGTCCAGAAGCCTTGAAGCTACTCGGACCATGATTCAGGCCAGAGTCTAAAACATCAGGATCACAGCTCGAATGTCCTAGATTTGTTGCAGTTGAGGGAAAGCCCTGAACTTCACTGTGTGTAGGATCGCCCCAATGAACGGAAGCCTGTGCAAAGGATTCAGGTGGGACTCTGGCTCACTTATAGTAAACACCAATAATGTTAAACGGCCTGCCATCATACGGAGGAAGGCAACTGACTGCGGCATGCCCGTTTTCAGCAGCCAGTTGATGAGGTGCGGAAATACAGGTATTCCCGGCCACAACTCTAAAAATGGTCAGTGACCGCCACCGTCGCTTTTGTGAACTCTTTGGGTGCGAGTGAGGTCAAAACGGAGCACAGCTAGCAGAAAATACTCCTAGTTTACCTTGACCAGTAGATAATGCCTGTGTGACTGAAGGATGGGTATATGAAACTATAAGTCCTGCAAGTGCAAGGACATCGTCCAGTCACCCGAGTCCAGAGAAGAGAGGATCTGGGTCAGTAAGAACATTTTGAATTTGCTCTTCTACAGGAAGGCCTTCAGAGGCCAAAGTTCCATAATAGGCCTGAGGCCTTTAATTAAGAGATGAACGATTCCATCCAACATCCGGGGGCAACCTCTGCTCTGGCAGAGGATCAGCGTCGGAGCCAAAAAAACATCATAGAGGCTCTACTGCTAACTGCAATGTGGCAGAGGCACTGGGTTGGAGTCAGTCTGCCTGACAAATGGTTTTGTTTTTGTGATTTCATAGCGCAAGAATAGTTGGGCTTGAGCCAAAGTCAATTGAGGGGTCCAACATTGGCATCTGCAATGAATTTCTATGTGCTAATGCTACGCCAGCCAAACCGATTCTCCTTATTTGCGCAGAAGCTTTTTCTAGATTACTTATTCTTATCGTTAACCCCTTCGCCGCGGCAGGAATTCCGCCGCGGCGCTGGGGGGGGGGTTTGGGGGCAGCACGGTGGCGCTGTGCTCGTGATGAAACCGCTCCGTCACGAGCCACGGTTGAGCTGTGCTCATGACGGAGTGGTTCCGTCACGTCTCCGCCCACTGCGCTAATCTCCCACACAGGCGGGGAATTAGCACCACGAGGGCGGAGCGGCGGCCAACGGCCGCAGCATGACGGAACCACTCCGTCATGAGCACAGCGCAACCGTGGCTCATGACGGAGTGGTTCCGTCATGAGCGGGGAAGGGGTTAATAAGGCATAATAATGCAAAACACAGAGTAAGCAACTATTTTTAGAAATTGTTGAACATGAAGAAAACACTAACACTCGCTGATAGTCACGGAAAATTAAGCTGGATCCTGGGAGAAGTCCTTGAATATGCAGCCTTGGCTAACAAGAAGGTCCAGGGTTACAGATGGATTGTGGCTCACTTTAATCATGAATAGACTTTTCCATACACATCTGATACTCACTACCAGCCTGAATCTTCTAGATAGGGAGACCCTAGAAATCAACAAAGGTCTTTCAACAGACGTACTCCATCCAACTAGAAATTTGGCAACACCAGTAGTGAAGAGGAGACTGTGGAAGAAGAACCACCAACTTCGGCACAAGCACGTTTACAGTTTGCACCCATGTTTTGATAAACTTAACAGAACTCAGGTTTTATTAATTTCCTTACAGCAATTCCAAAAAACATAACAGAGGAAGTGCACAAAACAAACCTTATTGGCAAGCCAATCAACCAGAGTCATCAGAAGCAGAGGCCTATTCTATACACCTCAATAATGGTTATCCTGTGAGACTATCAACAGTCTGAAGCCAAAATTAGAGTTGTCAATAGTGGCCTGAGTTTTGTACCAACACTTCATCACAATCTACTCCTTGGTATGTTTAGAATTGCAAAGAAGTACCAGTAAGAGGAAACTACAAAATCCTTTTGAAGAGGAGGAGCCTAGCGCGCAACCAAGATGGACGCGTAGGCACAGGGCTCCCGAGACCCTCGCAGCCTCCCACGTCTATCCTGGCTATAATCCTGTTGAAGGAATACTACGGGTGAACCCAAGCTGAGGTGATTCCTGTTTTCGGAACTTAAATCGGACTTTGGGAACTCGACTTATTCTGTCCTCCAGATCGAGGCCTGCCCCGTGGCGCCACCGCGGACTCGGGTTGGCACTGTCCTCGAGTTCCAATTGAACAACAACGGTTCCAGAGTCTTGTGCGGGCCCGTCCCCCCCTGGTTTCACTTTCGTTTTTGACTTTCCTCTACGAGTCTGGTGGCGGGCGCCGATCTGTGGACCGATCTGTGGCTGTCGAGTGGCATTGACAAAGGGGGCTGTCCGTCACTTAGGGGGACTCCCCAGGGTGATCGCTACGCCTAACAGGTATACTGGATCTGCTCTCCCTGCTGTGTAATGGCGGCCCGGCTGGACGGTGACAAGCAAAAGTCTAGAGCTACCCGGAGAGGTGGCTACGTGCAAACGAACAACATGGACCGTTATGCCCAGCAGAAGGGATCTCCCGGTTCGAGTGGGCTTTCGGATGCGGTCAAGGAGGGCCCGTCACCCTCGACGGAATTGACACTGCAGGATGTCATGGGTGCCATCGACGCCATGAAGGCTTCGGTCGGCCAGCAGTTCGACTCGCTGGCCCACAAGCTGGACACCGTGTTGATCGATGTCAACTTACTTAGGGCGGACCTGTCTAAAACCAGTGAAAAGGTCAAAACACTCGATCTCACGACATCGGGCCTCAAGACGGATGTCTCTGAATTGCAGGCGGAGATCCGCAGTTTGCGGGCCCTCAACGACCTCTCTGTTAAGAGACTGGAGGATTTTGAAAGCAGGGCCCGGCGGTATAACGTGCGCATCATCGGTGTGCCGGAGAAGTCGGAGGATGGACCGATCGATCTCTTTGTGGAAGATCTGATCCTGAACAAACTAGCGCCGAAAGGCCTCAGCAAATTCTTTACGGTGGAGCGGGCACACAGAGTTCCGGGGGGCCGGCCGAGGCCTGGGGCCCCACCGCGACCTATCATTGCCAGGATCTTCAACTTCAGGGACCGTGACGCAATCCTGCAGGCCTCCCGTGTGAATGGCCCGATGAAGTATGAAAATGTGGACATCAGTTTCTATCCTGATTTTACACAATCGGTACAAAAACAGCGAATGGGATTTATGACTGTCAAGCGGCGGCTGAGGGACATGGGCTTGAAGTACTCTATGCTTTTCCCGGCCAAGCTACGTATTGAACTGGAGGAACGGACTTATTTTTACGATCGGCCCGAGGCGGTTGAGGACTGGCTTGACACCTTGCACTGTCGGCGCGGCGGGGAGGAACGAGCCGAGGATGAGGGTGGTGGATCAGCGGATCAAGTGTGAACGAATGACTGGTGGTTCCTAGACAATTTTGTGTTCACCTCTGTCTTGGGTTTGATGTATTGTTTTTTCTTCTTTAGGATTGTATCACCCTTCCTTCATCATTGGGAGGCTGCGGGGTATCTGGTGAGATTCTTCCTCCTCGAGGGGTTATCTTTCTTTCCGTAGAGTAGGTTCATGTTGGGGCGACAGGCACACTGCGAGTTGGGGTGGCTGAATGGTCTAGTGCAGGGGTGCAGGGTGGGGGGGTGTGTAACGGGAGTTGGGGGGGTGGCGGTAGGGGAGTTGTTTTTGGGTGGTGTTTGTTTTGTACCAGGCAACCAGTGTGCTGTTTCTTGCTCTCAACGTGGGTGGGGTGACCGTTGTGGTGGAAATGGGGGGTAGGGGATTGCGCATTTTAACATGGAATGTCAATGGTCTGGGGGACCGATTGAAGCGAGGGGTGGTGCTACAATATCTGAAACGTCTCTCTCCTGATGTAGTTCTGTTGCAGGAGAGGCATTTGGTGGGACACTCATGCCATGCCATGAATAGAAGGGGCTACCGTTTGGTGGCCCACTCTGGTTTTACTACCGGCTCCAGAGGGGTGGGCATTTTGGTTCGATCTTCTCTCCCGCTGGAAATTGATGAGGTGATGCACGACGACCGGGGGCGTTATGTGGTGTTAGTTGGCCGGTGGGAAGGACAGACTTTGTGTTTGGTTTCAGTTTATGTCCCCCCTGGGCTGCAAACCACCACCTTTGCGGAGTTGGGAGGGTTGCTGCTTGGGCTCCCGGAGGGCCTCCTGCTGGTAGGTGGCGACTTCAATTCTGTGGTATCGGGTAGAGAGGATCGGCACCCTCCCAGAGACCTCCCTGGGGCGCACTCTTGGCTGGGTGGCTTTATCGACACTATGGGGCTTGTGGACTGTTGGAGATCGATGCATCCGGGGCTCGCCCAATTTACATTTCACTCTGGCGCCCACGGCTCCTTATCTAGATTGGACTACGTGCTGATGCCGGCCGCCCAAGCTCAAATGATCGGGGAGGTCAGACATCTGGCTCGTGGCATCTCTGATCATTCCCCGGTCCTGCTACACTTAGATGTGGTCTTGGGGGCAGGGTGGCACCGATTAATCCCTGGTATTTGCATGACCCCACAACTCGTGCCCTTTTGGTTAAGTCTCTTGACCGTTATTTTGTAGAAAATCAGGGTTCAGTCTCATCGGCCGTAACATTGTGGGAGGCTTTCAAGGTGGTCATCCGTGGGCAGGCCCTATCCCTGATCTCCCTAGCTAAGAGACGTAAAAATGAGGAGGTGGTACGCCTGGAGTCTGACATAACTGACTTGGAAGAGGATCTCGGGCGGGGGGTCACACGGGATAAACTACATGCCCTTTGCCTTAAACAGTCGGATTATAGGGCGTTGGTTACGGATGCGGCCAAGCTCGCTAGTCGGGAACAACAGGGGCACTTGTATGATGTTGGTGACAAGGCTGGAATGTTGATTGCATGGCTGGAGAGGAGAGAGCGAGTCGCGTGGTCCAGGTGATTGTGCGTGCTGATGGTGTGAGTGTTACGGATCCGGGGGAGATTGTGAGCTGTTTTGCGGACCATTTGCGTGACGTTTACTCTCCGGTCTCGGAGAGGCCAGAAGACGACTCTCGTCAACTGCTACGAGATATTGCATTGCCGTGCCTCTCTGTTGATGATAAAGAATTGCTGGATGTGACATTGACGAACGATGAGATAGCATCGGCGATCCGCTCGGTCCGTTCAGGAAAGGCTCTCGGCCCTAACGGCCTTCCGATCGAGCTTTACAAGCTTCGTCCAGATAGGCTGGCACCTTATCTCCGGAAGATGTTTATTGCATCCCGAGAGGCCGGCTCCCTTCCGCGTGATCAACGTCTAGCGACTATTGTGGTGATCCATAAAGAGGGCAAGCCGCGCGATTGCTGTGCGTCTTATAGGCCTATCTCACTCCTAAATGCTGAACCTAAGATTCTCGCTAAAGTGCTCGCTAATCGTCTGATTAAAGTCATTGGTGACCTGGTACATCCGGACCAGTCTGGTTTTATTCCGCACCGCAACACCGCGCTGAACTTGCGGTGCCTCCACGGAGTCCTCGCGAGAGTTGATTCTATTCAGGAGCCCACCATTTTGGCGTCCGACATGTTGGAGTGGTCGTATCTCTGGGCGGCGCTGGCTAAGTTTGGTTTTGGACCTGGCTTCATTGGATGGGTGAAGTTGTTATACGTGGAACTGCTGGCGCAGGTGGTAGTGAATGGTAGAGTTTCTACCCCCTTTGTGCTTGGGAGGGGCACGCGGCAGGGTTGCCCCCTGTCCCCGCTTCTTTTTGCTCTCGCGTTGGAGCCCCTGGCGGCGTGGCTCTGGTGGGAACCCTCCATGACGGGTATTCGGTGGACACCGACGTTTGAGGATCGCGTGTCACTCTACGCAGATGATATTTTGCTCTATCTCACCTCCCCGCGGAAATCGTGGATAGTGTTATTTGATGTATTAAACTCCTTTGGTCGCAATTCAGGGCTTGTCATTAATTGGGTGAAATCCTGTGTATTTGCTGGTTGGCGACCCCCCTTTTCTCCCTCGTGGCTGTCCGATTCAGATTTCACATTCTGGATTTAAATACTTAGGTATCCACGTGTCCCTGGATCCGGCGGTCCGTTATGCTCTGAATCTGCTGCCCCCGCTCCAGCGGCTGTGGGCCGACGTTGCTCGTTGGCGGAAGCTCCCGCTATCGCCGCTTGGCCGGGCAGCCTTATTCAAAATGATGTCTCTTCCACGCTTTTTGTATGCATTGCAGAATACGCTGGACGTGGTGCCCGCCCGATATTTTAGTGAGGTAGAGAGCCTACAGAGGCAACTAGTTTGGGATGGGAGACCGCGAATTGCTCTCGCTAAATTGACCCTTCCGTGGTATGACGGTGGCATAGCTCTTCCTGATATTAGAAGGTATTATTGGGCGTCCCAGTTGGTGGCGGTGAACCATGGGACATATGGCCCGGCGGTGAACCCCGCGTACGAGATGGATAAGCTACTGTTGCCGGGCAGAGATTTCAATAGGGCGCTTTATTCTATGAAGGGAGGCACTAAATTGACAGGTCCTACAAAAAATGCAGTACGTGCCTGGCACTGCCCCACCGCTGCTACGGATGGACGGGCCGTCTGTCTCGTGCGACTCCACTGTATGCTTCTGATGCGTTGGGTGGTTTATGGCGTACTAAGGGCTTTGAGAAATGGGATTTGATTGGAATTAGTCGTGTTGGGGATCTCTGGACGAAGGGCGCTTTTAAAACGTTTGAAGCTCTTCAGACGGAATATAAGCTGAGCGATAGGGAGTTCTTTCGCTATGTGCAGATGCGCCATGCGCTACTTTCCGCTTTCCCGAATCCTGCAGCTATCCCTGAAGCCTCCCCGTTGGAAGATCGTTTACTTGATGGTTACCTGCCGGATAGTACTATTTCCCTGATCTACAAAAAACTGATCAATACTCGAGCGGACCTCCTCACACATTTGCGAGCGGTCTGGGTCGCCGATGGCCTAGAATTGGATGATGAGGACTGGGTCGCGGCCATAGCCTCACCGAGGGAGGTTGCCATACCGGCTCGCCTTCGATTTGTGCAGTTAAAGATATTACATAGGGTCTATGTCACCGTTCCCCGCTTGCTTCACATGGGTTACACAAGTGATGGTTTATGTCGGCGTGGTTGTGGCCTGCTTGGTACTTTTCTCCATATTCTGTGGGAGTGTCCGAAGGTGCTACGTTTCTGGACGGGTGTGCATGCAGTGATGGAGGAGGTTACGGGTGTGGCTCTGCTCCCTGAGGCTCGGCGATGTGCGTTAAATGTGTGGGAACCGACTGACTGCGATGTGGCACAAGAACGCTGGGTGACTTTGGGCAACATGATTGCTAAAAGAGACATTGCACAGCTCTGGGGTTCCGGTAGGCCTCCCACAGTTGCGAAGTGGAAAGAGAATATGGATTGGTGCATGTTCCGAGAGAAGACTGTTTACGTGGCCAGAGGCAAACCTAAGAAATGGAGTAAGATGTGGGGTCCCTGGAATTCCTACCGTGGGGAGATATGTACCCCCCCCCCCCACATCGTCACACCAGACGTGACGATGTCCCCTTGACTTTGATGTTCTTGGTCTTTTTCTCTTCCGCTTTGCAGGATTGATTACTGATCTTTTCCCTGCCCCCCCCCCTGCCCTTTTTAACGCGAGTTACCTTGTAATGGGCTGCATTGTCGCTGTTGTCCCCCGCTCATGAGAGAGCGAGTCCCTGCTAATGGAGTTCTTCTGCCTGGTCTAAGTTTCCTTTTGTTGTTTTTATTTATAAAATAATTCATAAGAAACCTTCTGTAGTGCTGGGTTCAGTTGTGGGCGGCTGCAGCCGTTACACGTGCGGTTCGCTCCTGCTCTCATGATTGCTGTATTATTGTTGTCCTCCCTTTTTCTACGTTAGCGGCCGGCCCGGGCGGTTGTAGGCCCATGACTGTGAATATTTGCTGTGTAAATAAAGGTTTTTAAAAAAAACAAACAAAAAATAAAAATAATCTTTTTGAAAACAAAGAAAAAAATTTGAGTCACGCATTCCACAAATTAAAGAGAAAACTCTGATTTCGTGCCACCTTCATCTTCACTAGGAACCAAGTTTCCACTTTCGAAAAATTGGTTTTACAAATGATCTAAACAGTCTAATTCTGTTCTGCTTGACTCAAATTCAGTATGACCAAGGATGAGGAAAGAGCCTTGAAAAATCCTCAGAGTAACTCATACACAGTACTAAAATCTCTTGACAAAGGCAGCATCAATGTGATCATCAACATGGAATTTTATCAGAAGGAAGCAGCACACCTTCTGAATGACAGAAAAATAACCAATCAGTGGATGAGAACGACCCAATGAAGGCCTTATCTGGTAGAGACTATATTTAGCCACAAATTCCTTACCTTTGAATTTCCCAGACTGGATCCTGAAGATTTTTTGTGAGCATTACCCCTGCACACTGATAGGTGGCATTGTTCGGATCTGCGTTTGTCATTGGCACCAGAAGTGACGTCCGCAGTACCTTTATAGGCGCCACCCAGGCACGCTCAAATCAGTTTCTTTTCACAACTTTCCACACCAGAAGTGCGGAGCTATGAAGAACACTGACCACTGGTGTGGAAAACTAGGGCCCTGAAAGGAATCAGATCTATCCCCAGGAATTTGTTCGCAGAGCGGGGAGAATGGATGGGTCGGTAAGGAATCTGCGGCAAGATATAGTCTCTACCAGATAAGGCATTACCGAACGCAAGTTAATCTGATAGAGACTTCTAGCCACAGATTCCTTACCTTTGAATAGATACCCAAGCAATAACATCCCCGGAGGTTGGTCTGCAGACACTTTTCACACAAGAAAGTCCTGCCGGACCGAAGGGGCGAAGTGCTCATCCCTATGGACTTGACTGTACAGACATTAGTGTGTGGGAAACGTGTGCAGGGAAACCCACATTGCTGACAGATGTCCAGGATCGGAACTCCGCGTGCTAATGAACTTGGTAACAGCTTTAGCTCTAGTGGAATTAGCTCATAAGCATTCAGGAGGTTGCTTCTTGGCCAGTACATAGCAGATTTGGATGCAGAGCATAACTCATCTGGACATGGTCTGTTTCTGCACCGCCTGACCTTACTTTGCATAAACATACCGCCACAAACAGTTAGTTGTCCACCTGGAACTCTTGTGTGCAGTCAAGGTAGAATGACAACGCTCTTTTTTGGGTCCAGACGATGGAGTCGCTCCTCTTCTTTAGAGGGATGTGGAGGACCATAGAAGGTAGGCAGAGTGATATATTGGCTAACATGAAATGGGGTGACCACTTTCGGCATAAAGGAGGCCCTTGTGTAAAGAACACATTTGTTACGATAGAGTGAGAGGTAAAGCAGCTTAGATGATAAGGCCTGCAGCTCACTCACTCTATGGGCAGATGTAATCGCCACAAGGAAGGCTGTTTTGATTGTGAGAAGCCTAAGAGGACAATTGTGTAGAGGCTCAGAAGGAGCACACATTAAACAGGTCAGAACCAAATGAAGGTCCCACTGAGGCATAATGAATGGAGAAGGAGGGAAGAGATGGACAAGACCTTTTAAGTACCTATGTACAATAGTGGACTTGAAAAATGAGGGTTGGTCAGGCAGCCGATAAAAGGCAGAAAGACAGACAAATAGCCCTTAAGAGCGGCCAGAGCAGAGCCCTGCTGGGCAAGGAAAAGAATGAAAAGCAGAAAGAAGATCAATACTTTTTTTTGCACACCATTCCACAAATCTTTTCCAAAGGTAGCTGTGTAAAATCTTGGTCAAAGGATGCCTGGCTGCCAAAATGACAATATAGACTTCAGGTGGAGGTCGAAAGCTGTCAACTATCACCGATTAAGCTCCACACAACAGGTAGAGTGGACAGGTTCGAGTGGAGAACCCTTCTCTACTATTGTGACAGAAGATCCTCCTGAAGGGGCAGCTTGAGCGGAGGATTGATGGCCATGGTCAGTAGCTTGGAATACCGGACTCTCCATGCCTACTACAGAGCCACAAGTATGACTTGGGCCTGTCCTTCCTGATCTTCTTGTGAACTCTGGGCAGGAGTGGAATAGGCGGAATGGTATACAGGAGGCCTATACAGGAGGCCTGAGCTTGACTCTAGATGAAAAGCGTCTCTGAGTTAGGGCCTTCTTCAAAACTCCAGTGTGCAAAACTACTGACATTGCACATTCTCTACAGAGGCAAACAGATCTAACCAAGGTTCTCCCCACTGTTGAAAGAGACCTTGCACCACCTCCGGATGGAGCGCTATTCGTGATCCTCTGGGCATCGATGGCTGAGTTCATCCACTATGGTATTAAGGGAACCTGCCAGGTGTTGAACCACCAGGGATATACCCTGCCGCTCCAGCCATGTCCAGAGATGCAGGACCTCTTGACAAAGGGTCCCTTGACCCCACCCTACCCTGTTTGTTGCAGTACCACATGGCAGTGGTGTTGTCCATGAACACCTGTACCAGCCTTCTCTTGATGGAGGGTAGAAAGGCTTTCAATGACAGTCCTCTGATCTCCACTTCTCCCAGATGGCCGTCCCATCCCAGAAGTGTTGCATCTGTCACTACTGTGAGATCTGGTTGAGGAAGGGAGAGGCGTTTACCTCTGACCCAATCATGGTTTGTTAACCACCAATGCAGATCTTTCACAGTTTCCTCCGCGATCTGAATCATGTCAGGGAGGTTACCCTGATAATGTGCCCCTTGAAACTTCAAGTCCCACCGCAGAGCCCGCATATGCCATCGGGCATGAGCCACCAACAGGATACAGGCGCTTATGAGTCCCAACAACCTCAGGGTCTGCCTCACAGAAGTCCAGGATAGAGGCTGAAACATTGGTATCATAGCATGAATATCCCAGACTCACCGCTCGGGAGGATAAGTCCGAAACTGCACTGTGCCCAGAACAGCTCCGATGAAAGGGAGCATCTGAAAGGGAGTCAGGTGTGATGTCAGCATGTTGATAGTGAACACCAGCGAGTGCAAGAGGTTTGCCGTAGTCTGGAGATGGGAGACAACAGCTAGGGGCGAGCCAGCCTTTAACAACCAGTTGTCGAGATAGGGGAACACTGGCACCACTTATCTCTGCAGATGAGCTTCAACCACTACCATTACCTTGGTGAACACCTCCCGGGCGCTGGTAAGTTCAAAGGGGAGCACGTTGAACTGTAAATGCTTGTGGTCTACCATATACCGCAGATAGCGCCAGTGGGGAGGCAAGACGGGAATGTGTTAGTGGCTGTCCTGCATGTCCAATGCTACCATCCAGTCTCCTGGGTCCAGGGCAGACAAGACCTAATGAGCTAATGTGGGCATTTTGAATTTCTCCTTCTTGAGGAAGAAGTTGAGGGCCCGCAGATCTAGAATAGAACAAAGGCCTTTGTCCTTTTTAGGAACCAGAAAGTAGTGGAGATAGCAACCACAGCATACTTCTGGCCTCGGCACCCTCACTACGGCCCCCTTGGCCAAGAGAGCCACGAGTTCCTTGCGGAGAATGGAAAGATGATCCTCCGTCAGCTGCTCGTGAGATGGTGGCATAGACAAGGGGTAGTCTCAAAGGGGAGTAGCCCCTTCGGACTATCTGCAAAACCCACCTGTCCGATGTTATGGACTGCCAGTGGGATAGGTGATGCCAGCAACTGGATGCCATGGTGGTAAAGGGGCAGATTAGGAAGGTTTGGAGGCTGTAGCTGCTGGGGGTGTTGGACTGCCCAGACCGCTGGCTACATGACCCAAGAGGTCTGTGGGTACCACATCCTCATCTACTCACAGGCTGGGGAGCATGGGCGACTCAGTGGCTGGGAGGGAACTGGTGCAGCTGGAAGCCCATTGCATAGCAACGAAAAGAGAGAAAAGCAGGTTGAGGGTGACGTAGGGCCATAGATAGGCCCAAGGACTTGGCCGTAGCAGAGAGTCCTTGAAGCGCTCGAGCGTAGAATCCGCATTGTCTCCAAAGAGACAGGTGCCATTGAAGTGCATGTCTATTAGGGAGGCAGTCATCCTCAACAAGGTGTGGCACCTCAGGGCCATCTAAGATTAAACTGCTCTACCCAGTGAGTCGGTCCTGTCGAGTCCACATCACATTGTGAATTTTGCAGCATCTCTCCCGTATTGTGAACTTTGCTGCATTTCTCTGATCAGCAAAAGCCTGAGAGAAGATGGCCCAGGCCTCTTCCGAGACCTGTGGCAGCACTTGCTCAATCATGTCCCAAACAGTGTGGGAATAACGGCCCAAGAGGCATGCGGTGTTCACAGACGGCAATGCTGGGCTGGCGGAAGAAAACATCTTCCCCAAAGAGTCAAGTTTCTTGAATTCCCTAGCCAGGTGAAAGGTAGGGAATGCACTTTGGGATGTCGACTCTTGGACCACCAAGCACTCCAGGGGTCAGGTGCTGGGTGAGGAAGTTTGGGACCCCTGGGGTGGTGGACGACCAAGTTCCCAAAAGGACATCAGTGAGGGTATCATTGAACAGGAGTAGCGGTACAGAAGTAGAGACTCCTGGTTGCAGCACCTCTATCAAGATGTTAGTCGTAGCCGCCACTGAGGGAAGCTGAAGGTCAAGGACATCATCTGCCCTCTCCACCACCACTGCGTATGAAGCTCCCTCCTCCGTAGGCATGGTAGAAGGAGGAAGCATACCAGTATCTGGAGAAATATCCAGTCCACTGGCTTCACCCCGTTCCTCACACCAGTCCAAGTTAGGGACCTCATCATAGGGCTGGTATTCTGCAGGGTCCAGCAACACCTCCCATTCCTTCCCGAGTCCTAACCCAAGGGAAATAGGGCTAAGTCTAGGTAGAGCAGGTACTGCCTGCATTGAATGCAGCACATCACCTTTAGAGGTGTATATGGTGTGAAGATTACAAGGCGAGTCCATTGGGGTACAACACAGGGCCTAAGTCTTCGGACCCACCCCGCCACCAGTTCATGGTGGGTGAACTATCCCTTTGCTCCTCTGATGGACAAGGGTCTCAGGAAAAGGCCTGTGGTAGCAGAACTGCCATTAGGCAGTTGGCCTCCTGGGGCCGGATCTCAGCTCTAGTCATTCATTGAGGCTTCCCACGAAGCAGCTGTCATGGAGCACAGTCGGCAGTCACAGGTGGTCCCCTGGTAGGGTATCACTCATTACAAAGTAGCCCTCCGGATCAGACTGGGGCTTCTCTTGTTTGTGGCCCAAGAACAGCTAGCCCCAGCACATAGACGCTCGAGACGGCGGGCAAGGCACAGGCAGCAAACCCTCAATATCAGGCCTCACTCTACTCCAGAGTGTCAGCCGATTCTCACGATGGCGGGTCTGGGAGCTTCCTGCGACCAGTGGTCCAGGTTTTCCTCGCGGCTCACACCCTGGACTGTCACACTTTGGCTGTCGGTGTCATAAGGGGTTATTGGGTGATCTCCTGTGATCGTTTCAGCCGCATGAGAACAGGACACCCATTGGTAGACTAATCTGCAATTTTCACACCCCGGGAGAGACAGGAACAGGTGTGCTGCCATCCCTACCCTTGGCGCCTCCAAGTCACCTGCTGATGTGCCGGATAGTGACAAATGGCAAGTGACTGCACGCAGAGCTCAGAATCAAGCTTCTGCCATCTTCGGTCATCGGCCATGTCTCCCAGATCCACGGTCGTTCATTTTTATTTTTTCTTCCTCCATGTGCTACCCTAACAAAGCAGATTCTGCAAAGGGGAGGAGCATACATTTTTAGTTGTGCCTACGGCTTTAAAGGTGGTAAGGCGGAGCGATGAAGATCAGCGATTGGATAAACTATGACAGTACCAAGTAGCTGCTAATTCTGCTAGCTCATCTACTACACTTTTAATTTGGTTACAAACAAGTGAGGTTGTAAGTAGTATTTCAAATTTTCAGAGCTGAAGTGTACCTCCTTCTCTATGAGCTTACTATGACCGAATCCGGTACAGTTGTTAGGAAGTTTGGATTCTGTTACGGTGTATTGTATTGTTTAAAGAGGCACAATGTGAGAGCTTTTATTGTGGCAGGAGCAAGCAACTTTTCTTCAGCCATGTAAAGAAAACCTGGCACTAAAGGCAGTAAGGATTTTGGAACTTCTCTTGGTTATCAAGTTTCTAGAATAATTGACACTCTTGGTTGTAGAGCCTCTAAAGGAATATTCAGTTTAGTCCCTTCCATGGCTAGGACTTTGTGAATAGCTGTAATATTATCAATGAGAAAGAGGTGAAACTGGGATGCCGCTGGAGAAGTCAGAGTGTAAGAAAATTTAGTACTGGAGGGAGATCTGGATCTTGAAGGGGATCTGCCTCTTTTTTGCTTCTCTGGTGTATGATGGGAGGAGGCTGAAGATCTGCGAGGAGACATTGGAGATGGCTTTCTTTTATGTAGCAGAGACTTCGAAGTTGGTCTCAATACCATCTTAGGAGGTGACAATTTGAAGGGTTGCAAGCGAACCAGAAGTGGGACCTTTAAAGGCATGCTTGGCTTTACTGGCTTGAAAGGAAGTAGAGTTGGAAATTGAAACTTGAGGTGTCATGTTTGAAAACACACCTAAACTATAAGGCAATGCCATTTGTGGTGAATACAGAGGTTATATTGAGGCAAAAGACCAAGCTGATAGGGAGGAAGTGGCTGTCATAGGTATTGACAACATAAGTGACTGTGGTAGTTCTGATATTTTCAATGCAAATGGAGGTGGAGACTTTGAATGAGAATGACCATGCCCCTACCCCCAGACAGTCTTACTCCCAGTACCCCTCCCCTCTTTTCCAGAAAAGCCCATCAGACAACAGAGAAAATTGTAAAATGAAAAATGTGGGGTCACGGGCTCACCTAAAAAAAAATAAAAGAGCAGCAACAGTCTTTCTGCCCCCAATTGGGGGGTGGGGGTAGGAAGGATTACCCCAATCTACCCATCCTGTGGGGCAGAAATTCCAGTAGACACCAGGGATTTTTTTGATAAAAAAATATAGGGGTGCGGGATGGTCACCATGGGCATGGTCATGCTCCCACTTCAAAAATCAATGCAGACAGCACTTCTGCCCCACCCCACGGGTTGGGGTGGGCAGGGGAAGGTGAGGGCAACTACCTCCAAATCTTACCCCCCTTGGGCAGAAATCCCATTAGACACCACAGACTGTATTTAAGCATTATTTATTTTTGTTTGGCTGGAGCACCCACTCTCCCCCCCTTTCAGACATCGGCCTGTGCTCACCCCTGCCCCAGGCCGAATAGACTTTCTGCCCCTCCTAGGGTATTCACCATCCTAACATGAAAACCTAACGAGAGCTGTGCAAGTAATCCCACGCTGGATTCCGCTAGGTGTCTAGTTTTAAAAATGTACAGGTTTGTTAGGTTTCCCAAGGGGTTGGCTGAGCAAGGGCCTAAAATCCATAGCCACCCACATTGCAAAAAAAAAAAAAATAAAGGGTCAGTTCTGAGCGGAAAAATGTGATATGTCGATGTTGCATTTTGGGCCCTTTCCGGTCACGGGCACTAGGCGTACCCATCCAAGTGAGGCACGCATGCTAAGTGGTAGGAAATTTGTGGCTTCCGCAGATCCCAAAAGACTTCCTCCCAAAAATGTATGGAAAATGTATGTTTTTAGTCATAGCTTGAGGCTTGCAAAGATAACAAATGTACAGGTTTTCTCGGTTTCCCAAGGAGCGGACTGAGGGAAGGCTCAAAATCTACAGCCACTCACGTTGTAAAAAAACAAAAGGGTCAGTTTTGAGTGGAAAAATGTGATGTGTCCATGTTGCGTTTTGGCTTCTTTCCTGTCTCTGGCACTATGCCTACTCACACAACTGAGGTGTCATTTGTATTGGAAGACCTGGGGGAATGCTGGGTGGTATGGAATTTGTGGCTCCCCACAGATTCCAGCAGTTTTCTTCACAGAAATGTATGAAAAATGTGTGTTTTTAGTCAAAGTTTTAGGTTTGCAAAGGCTTCTGTGTAAGAAAATATGCTGAGAACTGGGCCTGGGAAATATGTTATTATATCGGAGTAATTTCAGTAATTATGCATTACCCTAGTGAATCGAAATTATGCGATTGTGCAAGCTTGCGTAATAAACAGTTATTTGGGCCCAAAATACTAACGCAGGAGCAGAGTAACAACAAACTAAGAGAGAGTGAGCCACTGCTGCCTACAGCCTATCGCATCCTGTAGCATTTAGTGCTATGTGAGTAGCGCAAAATGCATCCTTGGGTCCATTTTGGAAGCAAGTGTGCATTTTGCACTAAGGAAATAGCTCTAAATGTTGGATTCTGCTTCTCACACAATTACACATCATTATGAGTTGTTTTGAGAAAATTGCGAGCAATTAAGCTAGAGAGAATTACACCAGTTACGCCCACCCTTGGTGAGAACCATGCATGTCATCCCACCCTGTATCCCCCTGGGTGTCTAGTTTTAAAAAATGTACAGGTTTTCTAGGTTTCCCAAGATGCCGGCTGAGCAAGGGCCAAAAATACACAGCTTCCGACATTGCAAAAAAAGGGTCAGTTACGTTTTGGATTCTTACCCGTTGTAAGCACTAGGCTTATCCAAACAAATGAGGTACCATTTTTCTCAGGAGACTTGGGGGAATGCTAGATGATAGGAACTTTGTGGCTTCCTGCAGATTCCAGAAGTTTGACTTACAGAAATGTGAAGAAAATGTGTGTTTTTATGCAAAGTGTGAGGTTTGCAAAGGCTTCCATGTACAGATACCTGGTGGGAGTCACGCATGTAACCCACAGCAGAATCCCCTACGTATCTAAAATGTATAGGTATGCTAAGTTTCCTTAGGTCCCACCTGAGCTAGGCCCCAAAACCAACAGCTATTCACATTGCAAAAAAGGGGTTAGTTGTGAGTGGGAAAATGTGCTGTGTCCATGATATGTTTTGGGCCCTTTCTTGTTGCAGGCACTAGGTCTACTCACACAAGTGAGGTACCATTTTTATCTAGACACTTGGGGGAATGCTGGGCGTTAGGGGAGGCAGGAGGGCACATGTGAATGAACAGCAATATGAATCAATATAATACATTAACACTCTTTTGACACAACGGGTAGATCAATTGTCTGGTTAAGGTGAAAAGATGAAATGGCTTAAGGAAGAAACTTTGGGTTTGTTCTCAGTCGTACTTTATCAGGTAAAACTTGAATGTATGGTTCCTCTACAGTAAGCATGTGTTTCACTAACTCTTTCAAGTGAAGTGAAAGCCACAAGGAAGGCAACCTTCCATGACAAAAACTAATGTACAAGAATGTAATGCTCAAAAAGTGTTGACATTAGCCTGGTGAGTACAATATTTTAATTCCATGATGGGACCGGTGGTGCCCTTGGAGGAATTACTCTGTTTAACCATTCTTTAAAAGCTTTAATGACTGGTATACGGAAAAGTGACTGGTGCAGTCTTATAGAAGCATAGGCTTAATGGGATTTTTATTAAGTTGAATAAATAGCATACCAGCTGTTGCACAGTGGAGGCAACTGGGTCTATGTGCTGAGTTAGACAGTAGTGGGCAAATCTTTACCAATTAGCTGCGTAACAAGTCTTAGTGGGTGGGGCTTCTTGCTTATCCAAGAAGGTCAATACACTCTGGAGGTAACTGCAAGGACCCATACTCCATGACTTCAGGAGCCAAATTGCGAGGATGAGTTGTTTGGCACTGGGATGTCTGACCTTCCTGTTGCTGTAAGTGAGAAGGTCCAGCGTGTTGGAAAGCCTCTCGTGATTTACCAAGGACAACTCTAATAGGGTTGTGTACCAAGTTTAATGTGCCCATGTTGGAAATACAAGAACCATCTTGAGAGATGTCTGTCCGAGTTTCCCGACAAGGTATGGAATGAGTGGGAGAGGCAGAAAAGCGCAGGCAAATATCCCTGAGCAATTAATTCATACTGCAATGGGATGATACCTGGAGGCAAAGTTCTGGCATTTAGCATTTTCTGCGGTGGCAAACTGATCTATGTCCCGCGTCCTCCAATGCCACAAATAGCGATGGAGTTTCTACTCATGGACTTGTTGCTGTGTCCATTATGTGTATCTAAAGTTCTTGGATTTCTAAAGTAAATGACTCATTGGCCACTGATCTTATGAACTGTTGCTCTCATACTGTACTCTGAATGTCTAATCACATATCATCACATTGGGTAAGCTTGGCTTCTCGACCCAACTAGTCAGTGAGAGTAAAGTGCTAAAGGACAGCACTTGATCATCCAGTTGGAATGCATTAATATTCTGGCCCCGCAACATAAATGGTAAACAACCCGAATTGTTTACGTGGATGCTCAGTAGCTTCTTACTCTCCTGGGACCCCAAGTAAAGGCCTAGCAATGCAGACTGAATTTCTATAGTGTTAGTATCCCTCTGATGTTTTGTCTAGTCACGAGTCAATAACTACAAAATAAATACATATTTTGGTGACCTGATCAATGAGAAAGGTACATAGAAAATACTCCCAATGGTACACACTGTTATCAGAGTGAGATCCCAATGTTGCCTTTATGGTAATTGATGCGTATCTCTACCACAAAACAAATCCTATGCTGAAGTTATAACTGGGTGCATCTGGTCACTGTGGCACTCTAGTTGGCCCATATTCCAAGGTGTACACGATTCACAAGGTGTAGCAGTGCCCTAGACTGCGCCAGCATCCACATTCTCACGTCTCCCTAGATGTTACTCCTTTTGTGGCTACCCTTGATAGTGGACTTTTCGGAGCCTAAATGCTTCATACAGGCATGGTTTGGGAACAGAGGACTGTACTCATCCCCCACTTGGTGTGCATACACAACCATATATAAATGTTATTATGTTCCATTGGAGACCTATGCTTACACTGTCTACACCCCTATCTCAAGTGTCCCCAATCAGAACAAAATCAAAATGTTCCACAGACTATTTATCTATGCCACAGAGTAACCTGGTAGAGATGACTCTACCAAATGTTTGCAAACAAGAAATTAAAGTGGAGGCGTGTAATACACAATAAGTTGAACTATTTGGACGAAATGACAAAAACTATAGCTTTTTCTTCTGTCATGTGTCCTATGATTTTTTGCTAAACTATATCAGTAGTGTCAGTTTCAATATTCATAATTGACCAAATGTTTCTTCCCTATGAACAATCAAAATAACTACAAACAGAAATCTAAATATTTTAAGGTTAAAAATAAAAATCACACAAACTACTTATAAAGCACATTAACAACAACTGTGCTCACACGCATGAAATGTGGAGGTGAGGTGATAGTTTCGATAATCACTTGAAGCATAGGCACCTGCTTAAAGTACTAGGCCTTCTCAGACTGTTTGGAGACTGTGCGCTCTGTTATGTGTGTTCAAAAACAGATGGGACATTAACAACTCTCCAATGAAATATTTTGTTTTATGTATTCCATTATATGACGATAGGAAACTTTTAATAAATGTATTAACAAAATATATAAGAATAAGGAAATATAAACATATAGTGATAAGTGCAAGTGAATATAAATAGGGCTGAAAAATAATATCGCCGAAGGCAAAATGTATTTTTGTTACCTCTCCAGATATATGTCCGTGCTCTTCAAGACTTTGGTATATGATGTTGTCAATGTCATTTTCAGCAGCAACTCCTGACTCTCGGACACATTTCAGCAACTGCCGGAACTCTCCAAAGTGTTGCCGCTTGAGCAGATGTTTTGAAACTTTAATATAGACTGACGTTGCATCCAACTGAAAATCCTGATGGTTGAAATGGTGTACAAATGGTTAAAACATCAACTAGGGAAGCCCATTTTCCCAAGTATACATATTCTCAATTGACAGTTCAGTATCTAAGAGGTACCTGGACATTAAAGAGCAGGGTCACACATGGCTGTAAGCGTGGGTATGAATTTGAAACTAAGCTGTTTTATGGCCTCTTTTCTATTGCTTGATTTTCTTTATGGGTAAATGCTTAAAGGAATATTTGCCATTTTTGCCAAAATAAAAGCAAACATATGTCAGTGTATTTGCACACTAAAGAATAAGTTACTTACCTTCAGTAACGCCTTATCTGGCAGAGACAGGACAGGATCTAGCCACAGATTCCTTACCTTTTGAATTATCCCCAGGCACCAGACTGGATCCAGAAAACCTAATGAAAGGCATGAGAGTGCTCAAAAAGGAAGCTGGTAAACAAAAGGATAAACCAGTTTGCGGAGCGGGAGGATGGGTGGGTTGGTATGGAATCTGCAGCTAGATCCTGTCTCAACCAGATGAGGCGTTACCGAAGGGAAGTCATTTATTCATCTGATAGAGACATTTAGCCACAGATTCCTTACCTTTTGAATTAGATACCCAAGCAATACCATCCCCGGAAGAGGGTCCTCAAACTGATCCCACTAATGATCTCTGATGAGGTCTAGCTGGTCTGATATAAGAGAGACAGTGACCGGTTGGCTAGGAAGGTATGTGAGGAAAGAAGACGCCACACCAAAAAGAGTGTGGAAAACCTATACAGAACTGAAATACGTAACTATGGGAAAAAACATGGGTAAATGACACCCATGACAGAAGGATAAAGAAGTGTTGGAAAAGAATACGTCATATAATCATAATACTACATAGCTCCCCCAAGGGTAACCAGACCATTAATGGACGTGGCTGAAGTCCAAAGACAATAGCCAATACCAGGATGTGGAAAAGAGACGTCCACAAGGAACCTTGAGAGAAACATAAGTGGCAAGAGCCCACCTTGCTTAGCAAGAACTAGCACAAAAAAGTGCTAATGCCTCAAAGAGACTAAAGAATGAATACTGTCTGCGACAGGATCAGACAATGTACCACAGGTCAAGAACTATGACCTCTTCCCTTGCATCTGCTAGGAAAGAAAGGACGCCAGATGAGTGTAAGGAAGAAACCCCTTGCTTGTGAGGAGAAATACGCCCAACAGATCAGGGGCAAAGCAGAAACCCCTTGCACCATCTCATTAAAAGCACCCAATATGAGGTTCCCTATAAGGGGTACTAAAGTGCCAGAAATATATGTAGGAATGTGTGTAAGGCATACAGACGAAGTACACTGTAGGACAGGGAACAAGGCAACAATGCATCCGCACAATACAAGCAAAATACCCTAATCAGAACTTGGGTAGAAAAGCAAAGGAACACCTTGCATCAACAGGCGTTGAAACCCCCTATAGGGCTATAAAGCAATATGCGTCCCAAATAACGGGGACTATAACCGGTCATTGGCAGTTTAAGAAGTAACAAAAAATCTGCCGGAGGCAGGATCACCTCACCGGGTGCCACCCGTGGGCAAAGCTTAAAAGAAAAAGCCAAAGGACACTGCCCTAGATCGGCGCACTTGAAAGATATCAAGGAGATCATTCCCCGTACAAGTCTAGTATGAGAGGAAGAAGCAGATGGAATACCAAAGCTGGGTTTAAGATTCTGCTCCACCCCGACCGTCCCAAAAGCACATGTTATTTACCTTTGGTAATGCTTTATCTGGTAGAGACAGGATCTAGCCGCAGATTCCTTATCTTAGAATCCTTCCCAGGTGCCAAACTGGATCAGGAAATTATTTTATCAGTTGAACGACTCAGTAGCGTGGTCGTCTCCCGAATGGGACATCAACGGAGTCCATATAATCCCTCCCCCAACGCGCTGACGTCAGTTTCTTCTGTCACTGTTTTCATGCCAACAACGCAGAGCCACTTAGAGAAACAGTCTCTGGAAACAGCGTGACAAAAAGGGAAAAATCTTGTATCAACAAGTACAGATTGCAAGAACTGTAGTAGTATGCAAACTGGGGACAACAGGGCCCTCAGTTTGCAGAGCAGGGAGGATGGGTGGGTCGATAAGGATTCTGTGGCTAGAGCCTGTCTCTACCAGATAAGGCGTTACCGAAGGTAAGTAACTTATCCATCTAATACATCTAGCCGCAGATTCCTTATCTTCGAATCAGATACCCAAGCAATACCATCCTTGGAGGAGGGGCTGTGAACAGACTTCACCAAAGATCCCCAAATAGGAGAAGGCAGTCCAAAAGAGAGAAAGGGACTAGACTATCCAAAAAAGGTAGGTGAAGCAAAGATGCTCACCGAAAGGACTGATCTCTAAGAAGGAATATGGGAATATAGACACAGTAAAAGAGGCAGCCCCAAAAGGTGATGCAAACTAAGATCGGGAAAATGCAAAGGGACCAAGGATAATAGTCCATAGAGTCCAGACTCAAGACCAAAAGGATGGAACATACGCAGCATGCTCAACCGCAGCAAACACATACAACAAATAAAGAGCACCGACCAATCGTCAAGGGACCTATCCTGAGAAACAGATTTTGAAAAAATAGACATCCGGTGATATATTGATAGAGAAAGGAAGAACAATGAATGCTGAAAAGCATTGTTAGGAAAACAACAAAAACGGTAAAAAGAAAATGCTCTTATACTGAGAAACTTGAAGATATATAAGGCATCCTCGGGAATAATGTAACAGAGACACTGTGAGAAGTTGGCCTGGTATATGATGCTCACTAGTTAAAGTGATCACCTTGTACCATGCCAAGCAACCCTTATGGTGTGGTTGTAAGTCAACCTTTTCGGACTAGCTGCCCTAGTGGTAGCGTAGGCTAAGCAGTCTTTGAGGCTAAACTCGTGAAGCGTGTTAAGCCAGCTGTTTTACCAAATGCAACCCCCTTTTATACCAATGAAAGGACACCACACAGATATATATTCAAAATATATATGTATTTATTTCTCAAAGTAACCCCTAGTCTCTTTATGAGCACAGGAGCACAAATCGTCAAACAAGATTACAGTAGAATACACAGAAGTTGCACTTTATATGGATAGGCCCTGGTGGCCGCTCAAACCATATACTAAAATAGTGGTATAAGTACCACGAACAGAAAAGGGAAAAGGCCTAGGGCCTCTAGAATCGCTGGGCCTACAAGGAGCTAACTTCAGTTAGTGACCAGGAGGTCCACGGGTGGCGTGTGCAGAGCAAATAGTCACACGCGTGCTCCCATAGGTTTCAATGGGTGCGTAAAAAGTACAAAGTTACTGCAAAGAGGATCTTCCGGATGGACTAGGAACTCAAGATTTGGAACACAGGCACTAGAGATGTAATACTACACTTGGGCACAGGTGTGCCAGCTTTACCTCACCCACAGGAAGCGGGTGCATAGGCCTCGAAGTGCGTCGGGTTTCTTCTATCTGTTCCGTGGAGCCTGAAGACAAAGATGCTGCAGGCGGTCGGTCCGGGAGAGATGCAGTGGATCCAAGAGTGGATCGGAGATGTTGAAGACCTGTAAGCAGAGGGGACAGTGTTCACAGTCACTAGCCAGTGACCAGCGTGGCACCAGGTGGGTACCAGGCAATGTCGGGTGCAAACAGGAAGAAAGGTGTAGCTTGTCTCTGCAGCCACGTGGTCCCTGGAGGTAGACGACGCCCAGGAGTCGATTCACGAGCTGTCCCACGCAGGCTCTCGCTGTCGGCGGTGTCGGCGACTTGATCGAAGCAAACAAGCCTTGGCAAAAGCAATTGTTGTAGGAGATGAAATAAGCTGATGGTTCTGACCAGCAAGGTCAGAAGGACTGCTCCTTTGGAGGGGAGCAAGGGCCAGTCTGGAGCAACCAGACCAGCGGTGTATTTCTTGATGTTCGTCGCCAAGATGGCTACTAGCCAGCGGGCCAGCAACCGGTTAGGCGCGTCGAGTGGCAAAAATGCAGAAGGGCCCCACGCAGATCGTGGAGATGCTGGAGGGCTCACCTTTGGTGCAGATGCTGCTCGGGTGTTGGGCTTCTCAGATCCCAAAGCACAACTTGGAGGGAGCCTCGGTTGTTGCACTTGTCAGCTTGTCGTGGTCGTTTCAAGATGGCTGGCTCCACGTGTCTCGGTGCCTCCACGGGTCTCCTCTTTTCAGGGACTGTGGATCGGGCGGTGAGAGGTCTGGAGGTCCAGGTCTTGTCAGTCTCTGGGCTCGGGCTCCGGCGGGAGGCGGCGGCAAAGCAGACGTTGATTCGCTGGATGGTGCTTGCGTTAGCAAGGTGGTCACTCCCTGACCACAGGGGAGATTGGCTTCAGTCCTCTGTGCAGCAGAGCGTCGAAGTTCCCGTCTTCTTCTTAGTGTTAAGTTGATTCCAGGATGTCTGAAGTCTTAGGACACAGCTCCTACCTTTAAGCGGATTCTAGGGGCCGGACTACCTGCTAGGTCCCTCCCTATGGGTGGGACCAGGAAGGGGGGTGGTTACACCCCCAATCCTTTGTCCAGCTCGCCCCAGGCCCGGGACTGGTGTGCCCCAGGACCGGTTTGAACTGGCATATGCACCGAGGCTCCTTGTGAGCCACAGGCATGTCTGGTTTCTTTCAAGCCCTACCTGACCAATACACAAAATCCTGTCTGGGGTGGTGCACGCACCTCCCCTGGCAGGAAACCCTTTGTCCACACCTCCCAAGCTGGAAGGACTCCCAGCAGCAGGAGGGCAGACTTGTGTCTGTGGTGGCAGCATCCATTTTGTGGAGCTGAGGCTATGTCTGATTTTACCCGGGTTTCAGGTACTGTACATGTCGTGTCCCTCTAGAAGGGTGGAATGCTAACCCCGTCGCCAGAATTGGCGAGGGGTTAGTATTCCAATTCGTATGACACCTTACTCGACATGTTTTGATAAAGCCAAACCAAAGTTAGCATTTAACCGCGAGGTTCATAATGCACTTAAGAGTATATGGTATGACGATATCTGGAAACAGTAGAAGGAAGTTGTTCCGACCACTGCAGACAGGCTCAGCTCATGCCAGAGCACCATCTCACATGGAACCAAGCACTCTGCCTTCAGGATTGTTAAGGCCTGCCATAGGAGTGACTTATAGGTTGCCAGGTGTCCCATTTAAGGTTAGGTATAGGTATACTACACCTTAGTAAGAGGTGATTACACCAACTTACCGCAGCTGAGTGATCAGCCAGTTGTGTCAAATTGTTAGGCCAAGCCTGGGGTGGCATAATACATGCTTCAGCCCCTGGCAGGCCTTGGGTACACCAATGCCCTGGGTACCTAGTGTACACTGGTACAGGGGCTGACAGGGTGATCCACTTCCAATTGGTTATGCACCTAGGGTGCATAGTTTTAATTTAGTAGAGAGAACTGCAGGCTGGGGGCCTGATTGGCAGGCCCACAGCCTCAATATGTCAAAAACCAGTGAAGCAAAAAGCAAAAATTTGGGGTGACCATAGGATAGCAGACCCTACTCTCCTACAGACACTCACCGAAGAGAAGGAAGGAAACAGACAAGTACAACCAGGAAGGTTGAACCTGGTCACCAAGCGGGGTGTAGGTAAGATGCAGTAACATTCACAGTTCAGACACTCACCCCCAGTCGCAGATCTGGGTTGAATCCATCATCATTCTTTAGCTCACGTCGCCACCTCAGTTCAGACCCAGCTATATGCAAATCAGTCTTGACCCTGAGCCTCATGGGAACAGTCCAGCCCGAACTGCCAAGCCAGGTCTTTCCTGAACCGGAAACATGCATCCTGGGACCGGTTTCAGGATAACACCCTTCATCAGCCAGGCTAGCTTGAATCCAGTGGCAAGGGACCCACGTCTGGGTATACCCTGCCAACTTAGGACGAACAAAGCAAACACAAGGAGATGATGGACGGAGCGCTGAAACTTTTCAGACACTCACCCCCAGTCACTGGGTTGAATCCATAATCATTCTTTAGCTACTTCGCCACCTCAGTTCAGACCCAGCTATATGCAAATCAGTCTTGACCCTGTGCCTCATGGGAACAGTCCAGCCCGAACTGCCAAGCCAGTCTCCTCTGAACCAGAAACAAGCACCCTGGGACTAGTTTCTGGGTAACACCCTTCATCAGCCAGGCTAGATTGAATCCAGTGGCAAAGTGAGCAAGGGACCCACGTATGGGCATACCCTGCCAACTTAGGGCGAACAAAGCAAACACAAGGAGATGATAGACGGAGCGCTGAAACTTTTCAGACACTCACCCCCAGTCTCAGATCTGGGTTGAATGAATCATCATTCTTCAGCTCACTTCGCCACCTCAGTTCAGACCCAGCTATATGCAAATCAGTCTTGACCCTGTGCCTCATGGGAACAGTCCAGCCCGAACTGCCAAGCCAGGTCTTCCCTGAACAGGAAACAAGCATCCTGGGACCTGTTTCTGGGTAACACCCTTCATCAGCCAGGCTAGCTTGAATCCAGTGGCTAAGTGAGATGAGTAAGTTGCCTGGGGAGTGGGAAAGGATCAGAAGCAGTTCTCTCAGTAAGAAGGTGCGGGAGAGTGTGCGGTCCATGACACCAGAAATAAGCATGCAAGCACTGAGAAGCTCTGTAGTATAGCTCGAAGTCCGGGGTGCCCAGTCCACCCATAGAATATGGAAGCATGAGTGTGTCCATCTTGACCCTGCGGGATTTACCCGCCCACCCCAGCCAAACCATCAGTGTCCTAAGGATTTTGAAACAATTTTGCGAGACCACCATGGGAATGTTAGTGAAGAGAAACAGCTGTCTAGGCAAGACTATAATCTTCATCAGAAATATGCGGCCCACCAGGGAGAGTGGTAGCTTGATCCACCTCTCAACATCACCATCACTCTCCAGTTTAGTGATCGCCCTACCATAATTGTCACGCATCACCAATTCTGAATTGGTGTGGACCTGTATACCCAAATATCTGACCGATTCATTAGTCCAATGTAAAGGGAAAGCCAAAGTGAATGGAACCATCGAGGGGGTTAGTGGAAATATGATGGATTTATTCCAATTAATTTTTAACCCTGATATCCCTCAATTTTATAACTTTACGGATTAAAGGGGAAAGGATGGTGGCAGGATCCCGAGCATATAGCAACATGTCGTCAGCATAAGCAGACAATCAAATTATAGCTAGGGAAACGAATACCTCTATTCCCTCAGTGAGTGCGCCAAGGGCTCTGCGACTATGGCGTATAATAAAGGTGAAAGAGGGCACCCCTGTCTCGTGCCTCGGGATACTGGAAATGAAGATGAAACGTGATTACCTGTTCTAACCCTTGCTGTCGGCTGATTATACAATACAGAAATAAATCCAATAAAAATCTCCCCCAACCCCATCCTACTCAGCACTGCCATCATAAAAGTCCACTCCACAGAGCCAAAAGCCTTCTTGGCGTCCGGAAATATAGCGGCCGATTTAAGTTCGGGTTTAACATGCTGCATGACACCGAACACAGTCTGATAATTATGGGGGAGCGTGCGTCCCTGTACAAAGCCAGCTTGCTCTGGGCCGACGAGAGTGGGGAGAAGAGGGGAAAGTCTATTGGCAAGGATGTTTGCGAATATTTTTGTGTCCACATTCAGGAGTGAGAGAGGTCTATAGGATGCACACAAGTGGGGGGGGTTTGTCAGGTTTCAACAGCGTCTCCCTCATTGATTGCAGCATTATGCCAGTTTCTGCAATTTCTTCAAATAATTAACTGAGATGGGGAAGTAGGAGGTCTATATAAGTTTTATAAAAGGGGACCGTAAGCCTATCCACACCCGGTGCACTACTGTCCCACACAAAATTAAAAGTAATGCAAATTTCAGATGCATCAAGCGGCCTCATAAGATATTCATAAGATATTCTCTGTGGGAGATGGTTAGCCATGGTAGTTGCACATGCTCCAGATAGTCAAGAATAGCGGACTCGTCCGCCTTTATGTGTGAGCTATACGGCTCCCTATAACACTGACTAAATTTATTTGCTATATCCGAAGGGTCTTTAAGGATAGAGCCTGTTCCATCATCTAATTCCGAAACTCCCTTCACATTTCCCTGGCGTTGGGTCTGAGTAGCCAACACTGGCCCCTGCCCGTCACCCTCCCCATAGGATTTAGCAATAGCATATATCCCCATATGCTTAACTTCACAGTCTGCTTCTGCGCTGTATTCTTCAAGTGTGTCTTTAAAAGCCTTTGCAATCTGAGGGTCACTACACCCCAGTGGATCCGAATCCAATTTTTTTTCCAGGGATGTGAGTCTGCCCCTAATTGAACGCAAAACCCCGGCATGTTTACTAATAGCGACCCCCCTAATACAGAATTGAAATGACTCCCAGACTGTAGTGAAGTGCCTCACAGAGTCAATATTGACGATAAAAAAAATCAGTGATAGCTGTGGCTAGCTCAGCTCTGAAAGCAGTGTCAAGTAGTGAATATGGGGGAAACCTCCAAGTAAACGGTGCAACAATCCGTGGTGACGTCTCAACCTGTTGTGAGCCCCCTCCTAGCGAGCGCACGTCCGTAGAGGCGGAACACCGCTTCGATTTCAACGACACTACCCAGAATCCCTTGCGCGTCACGTCCGACGTCGCGAGAATACGGCATAAAACAGGCAACAGACTCCCGCGACGCCGTCGGAAATTCTCAGGTCTGGGTGATTCTCCTGCAAAAGTTCCCGTCTTGGTATCCTAGTCTGGTAAGGGTGCCTTGCACCACCTCAATCTTTGTCCTTAGCCAACCTCCGTTGGTGAGCGGCTGCTCGTGCGGAGGCTGGCTCATTAGCGAGTGTCGGCTGGCATTTTCGGCTGGCGACGAGGGAGCGCTGAGGATTTGCTCGGCCTGCATTGTCGGCCGGCGGGGGGAGTTGCCAGGAAGAGCGGCTTACATGCGCTCCATCTTAAGGTCTTTTCCAGGTCCTCCTGAGTGCACTCTATAGGCGTTCCCCAGTGTGTCCCACTCGCATTGAGTTGCTACAGTTCCCACAGAAGCCCGTGTAAGATGTATTACACAAGTACCACATACAGCTAATGTCGTATGGATTAACAAAAGATTACGTTGATAAGTCAAGCATCATTTAAGGGGATGTTCCTACTGTGACTGGATGAATGTGGCTTGCTGTGTTATGTGATTGAAACATACCCACAGACTTGTTAACGGTGTTGTCTCTGGCTCTATCTTTAACAGGGGTTGGTGAGAGTGGTAGAGGTCTACGCTCTATCCCTGTGACGAACGGTGGAGTCTAGAGAAGGGTAGGTTTATGGCAAAAGATTTCAGTGCCAGGCTATTGAAGTGCGATACTGAAAGAGAGTGGGTTCGTGTATATATGGTTATTGTTCTTTCTCTCATTTCTGCAGTGATACCAAAACAAGTCCGCCCACACAGAAGACACCCCCCTCCTTCTGTTTCTACTACAATCCCTACATGGATTATTCTTTTACTTTGCCGGTATAGGAGGTACAGTCACCGGGTCTGGATTATATACCAGGCTTTCGCATAATGTGTTTTATGTGAAGGAAGTGTTTACAGTGTGTGGTGTTCTTTTTCTCATTTCAAATCTCCCTCCCCGCTGTTCCCTTCCTTTCCTTCCCCCACTTGATCCTTCCGATGACCTGTGCCATTATGGCTTGTAGGCTTGGTTAGATCAAGAGGTGGACCACTCATTCATCAAACCGATCCTGAGGACTGGTCAACGTTACACAACCTCTAAGATAATTGGGGAGTGGTCTGAGAAAGTGCGGGGCATGACTATACAGTCAGGGACACAAGGGTAGAGTGACCTATTCATAAAAATTTAGTCGATTCTAGTGTGTGTGTCGTGAGGGGCAGAATAGTGGGTGAATCGACACAGCTCAGGGTGCCTTGCCCTCCATACATCTACCAGATCTAACTATAGTTCTATATCAGTAATGGCTTTGGCAGCAGCCGAGATTCAGCAGCCCTGCCCACCAGACTTGTCAAGAGGGGGTTAAGGATACAATTCAGGTGTCCGCCCTACAGTTGATGTACAGTAGGGCCGTTTGAAATCTGGGCCAGCAGTGACCTATAAAATGCAGGGTCGTCGTAGTTTGGGCCATATATATTAACAACTTGAATATCTAATCCTTTGCTGCGACACCTTGAAATTGCATATCTACCACTGGGATCTGTTTTTAACTCTGTCAGGGAAATGCCAGATTTAGGACTGATCCAAGTGAGGAACCCCCTAGAGTGGGAGGTAAACCCCGCTGCATGAAATGCACCCTGCAGTCGCTTGTTATTAAGGAGGAAATTATTCGGGGCTGAGTGAGTTTCCTGCAATAAAGCGACATCAATGTCATGACGTTTGAGATAAGCTAGTATTTTACACAATTTTCTGAAATCATTTAGCCCCAGAATGTTCCAAGTGATAAACCTGACCTTCCCTGGTAGGAATCGGGGAGTGTCACCTAGTGGCTGCTGCGGACGACTCATTGTGACTTATGCATGTAATCGTGTGAAACTGTTGCATGAAACCCATACACATCATTAGCAAGTACACTGACTGTGGAAACAAAACAACCCTGCCTCCGCCCCACGCAATGTAAACCCCAACTGGGCATTTATGGCCTGAATCCCACCCTGCATAACAACCCAAAATAATACAATAATGTGAGTAAAAAACTGAAAAAGACCATGAAAGTTCTAGGGGATAACCCACAGAGGTGGATGTGGCCAGACATAGCAGTTATCAACAAACAACTAACATTGCCGTCTACTCAGAAAAGATTTTCAACCCCAGGGAACGATTGCACACAACAATAGTACAGTCTTATACTTCTAGGCGTAAGTAATTCTTTAGGCGTCTACAGCACAACCCACCCAAATCGTTGCAAAGAAAAAATAAATGAAGGCAACCTTTAGACCAGAATGGGAGAAATATAACCGAAACATCCCCATTGTATCGTGATCATAAATAACAGCAGAGTATCAGAGGAAAAAAAAAATCACACCCAGAGTTCAATGGATCATCGAATAGAGTCAATCATTGTCATCGAGGTTTCCGCTTGAGCCTGCTTCAACTTCACCAGCGCATGAGGGTTTCTTACTCAGTTTGACCGCCCTCCAGTCCTAGAGAGCTTTTTGTAGCGCCTTAGTGTCCGTGAAGATCCTTGTTGATCCGTTAACCACAACCCTGAGTCTCGCTGGATATAGCACTGCATATTCTATATTCTGTTTGTTGGACTTGGCCCTTATTGTCCTAAAAGTTTATCGCTTTTCCCCCTAGGCTTTTTACTGACAAGGTGTGTCTGAACTGAAAATAATAAATGTTGTGCAATGGTGTACGCACCTTTATTTCCACCATTGTAGAAATGCACCTTTGTAAAATGTCACTTTTAAAAAGGACGCCGTTTCTGGCTGCTTGTGTCGCCTGCCTGAGGTGGGTTGGCGGTCTAGTGTTTGAAGTGACAGAGTGCCCTACACCTCCCCCACAGTGACAGTTGGGACTGGAACTGCCAGAAGCCTTCTAGCCCTTTCTGGTAGGTGGGATGAGGGGTGTATAAATAGCGGAGCTGGGATGCCATGTGCTCAGACGGAGCGTGGACCTGAATGAGAGGGGACACTGCCTGAAGGTACCGCCGCATGGGCCTGTGTGCTGGCCCCTGTGTCCAACTGTACCCCTCTGCTGTCCACAGGGCTAGTGAGAGCCCCCTGACTGGAGTGAGGACCGCAATGGCAGGAGGAGTGCCACTTTATTGGAGATGACTGCTTCTAGGAGCTGCTGTCCTGTACTGATGAGTGCCCACTGTTTGCTGATCCTGCCCAGCCTTGCCTGTCTGCTCTGCTGCCCTAGCACCTCGGGAGCGCTAAATTGGACTTGACTGTACTCCCAGGAGGTGAGGAGCGTGGGCGCTACTTCCTTAGGTGGAACCCTCAATCTGTGACAGCTACCTAGCGCCTCGTGAGCGCTATATTCGAATTGCTGGTGAGGAGAGCTGTTTATTAGAACATACAGCGAGAGCCCACCCCGCGTGAGGACACTATGCTATCTTAAAACTAAAGCGGGTGCCCACCCCGCATGCAGGTGCCTTAAAAATCGGAAGCGGGAGCCTACCCCGCGTGTATGCTGAAAAGCGGGTGCCCACCCCGCGTGATTGCAGTCTTGAGCGGGTGCCCACCCCGCGTGAATGCTGTTTCGCGCGGGTGCCTACCCCGCGTTGTCGTTACGTGGTAGGAGCACACCCCGCACTTCATAACCGCCTAAGATCACCGCTGCGGCCCGAGCCGCCGTCACGATGAGGAGGCTTTGAAGTGCGCCTGGAGGTGGAGGGGGGGGGGGTGCCGCACGACGGAAGCCGCTGCCGGCCGGACCAGGAAGTGGGAGTGGATAGGAGGACGGGAGCCTTCCCCGCCTCCACAAGTTAAACCAGAAGTCCCGGGCCCCACGAGGGGTGGCCCGAGTGAAGAGAGCCCCACGGTGCGGGCAACAGAACCGCTCCGGTTTCCTTCCGGCGCGAGCCCACCCCGCCGGTCCATGCCCCAGCAGTCAGGGGCTGGCGCAGAAGAAGTGCTGCTGTGTTCGGGTTCCCAGGTTAGGAGAGCCTCACAGTGCCAGAGGAAGTCCCGGAGTGCGAGGCCGTCTGGTCCTGTCCCCTGCCACCCACGGAGACCGGCCCCTGACATCCAGAGCCTGGTGAGTGGGGCTCATTGGGGAATCGGTGGTGGAGGGGGCAGCGGGGCACATTGTCGGTGCGCCCCCCCCCCCCTTGTTGGTCCATCTCAGAGGAACGGAGTGGTCATGGGGGTTTTCCCAGCTGCCCCGCTTAGCAGGGGGCAGCTACAACGAGCAGCCACATTGGTTGTGAAGCCCCCGGGGGGGGGCTCCATCATGGACCGGGCCACGGTGTCCCGGGGGTACACAGCGACACCGCAGATGCGGGTCGTTAGAACGCGAGGCATTTTTTTCTCCCTGAGCCTCGGGTCCCAGGAGGAGACCCCCAACTGGCCGGTACTGTGTGGGCCATACAAGTTTTGCATTCCTGAGTCCCTGAGTGGGGCTCCCCAGGGCACAGGGTGCCAGTACTCTTTTTGGGTAAACGCGCATTCGAGTCCAGAAGAGGGACTCCAACCTACACGTGGGGCATTGCTTTGACCATAGAGTCCCGGTGGGGGCTCCCCAGGTGCCGTGGCGCCGGAGATAGTTATGCTAATACTGGTGCCATGCATAATGTTCTGCCTAATGATTTCTGCCTCACGTTAAGGTGCCATGCCTCAGACTGCCAATATGTTTAGGCCTAATGTGAGGGCTGCGGTGATGATGCATAATATGTTATATGCCGAAGGTGTGCTCATACTTTAATTTATGCCCGCGATTTAAGCTAATGCTATTGAGGCCACTGCTGAGGTTTAGGCCTAATGTTGTGCAGGATATGGTTCATATGTCATGCCTGAGGTATTAGTTATGCCTAATGTTTGCCCCCCTAAGGCGGACGCTGCTGAGGTGTTCATAAGGTGATTCCTGCCTGCGGAGGGGGCCTTCCTGTTCACGGGGTTGTGCCTACTACTAATGTTGTTATGCCTCATATGCTTTACACAGATATAATGTGATTTAGGTGTGCAGGGCTGATTCCATGCCTAATATGAATGTCATGCAATGATGTTTTCCTGCCTAATGAACCTACACTTATGCTAATGAAGTTTCTTATGCCAGTTGTCTGCATAATGTGCTTATGCCTGTCCTGATTTAGGCCATTGTGATTTATACGAATGCTTTTATGCATAATGGGCCTGTGATTCATGCTTTCAGGCTACTGTAAGGATGCTGTAGATTTATGCCTAACGCAGTTCTGCTAATGCGGATGTTACACCTATATTACTACTGACTTTCGTTTACCCTGTTGATGCCTGGTGATGATTCTGGCAGCGGCCTGATTGGCCCTGCCCTGTAAATAGTCCCCCTCTGTACATGACTACCTGGTGCCAGTTGGCTCCACGTTCACCACCGTGATTGCATCCTACTGTATTTGGTATAATACACAAGTTATTTTTCATGCAACCTGGTGTGGAGTTTCTTTTTGTAGTGTGCCTGGTGTGTCGCCTGTGAATGCGGCGTGGATGCTTTACACATTTCCTCCTGAGTTTGGCCCGCCCGCTCTGCACCACGCTACCCGTTTCTAACACTGTTCCTTTAGCTTACGCTTCATTGGGACGAATTGTCTCCTGGCTTCCTGAACTTTAAGTGTAAAGTCTGGAAAAAGCAAAAGTTTGGAGCCTTCAAATCTCAACTCGCTAAGTTCTCTAGCCTTCTTAAGAGCAGCATCTCTATCTCGGTAGTTAAGTAACTTAATGATGACAGGGTGTGGGGGGTGGCCGGAGGGGGACAGGGACCCAAGGAGCGCTGCGCACGCTCCACTACAAACATAGGGAAAACGGTCTCAGTACCCAGCAAGTCCCTGAGCAGTTTCTCCGCGAACACCTCCATGACCCCAGTAACAGTTGATTCCGGAAGACCAGTAGGTTGCTGTGCCTAGACCTAGCTTCAAGGTCCTCAGGTTTGTCTTGAATCATTGTTAGGGCTTTCTCCATCTGTTTCTACACACCGTGTACCTCCATTTGCGCATCCTCAACATCTGAGATATGCGGCTCTGACATATCGAGACGTTCTTCATGCTTGTCAAGCCTTTCGGACATGCGCTCCATTCTATATGCTAAGGAGTCAATTTTCCCATCTATTGTAGAAAGGCTTTTTTGCATATTCACCAGAATACGCTTCAGCTTGCTGCCCGTGACCTCACAGTCATTCCCAGATCCGGTAGCTGATGTCCCAGAGGCCTCATCTCTATGTCTAGATTTGCATAACTTTAAGTTCAGCTTTGATTTAGCTTTATCGGTTTACCTATGGTGTAAATGTACACCGCACACAGTGGATACAGCCTCCCGTCTGCCGCACACAGAGACCTAATTCAGGGCAGTGACTATGGGATAACAGCAAATATAGGAGCAAGCTGGCTCAAGGTACAACATACTCCACCCCAGCCAATGGACACTGCTTGCAAAGTACTGCGGTAGCAGAGACAGACCCTTCTGAGGGGATAGCTAACGCGGTTGATTAATCGTGGAAACAATCATCCATCAACGTGAATGACACACACTATCCCCACGGGCACACAAGTCGCAGGAACTCAAAGAGTTGTTTTTGCTAAACAAATTTTTATTGATTTTAAAAACATAGGAACAATTCAGCCAATATATGGAAATCACAGGTTTGAATTCATTCGCACGTTCATTGCATCCCCGGCTCACTGTCCCCACAAAAGTACAAAGACAGAAGTTAGGACCATGTTAAGCTGGACCCTCCACAATCCCCAACCACTTTCCCCACACTCTGCGGTATTTCTTAAGGCACCCCTTAGCTTTATAAAGGGTTCTTTCTTGGGTCGCGCACCAGTCCACCCCACTTCGCCACCATTCTAGGGTGGGTGGGTCAGGGCTTATCCAGGCCGCCGCAATGTCCCGCTTGGCCACCATCACAGCTGTATTAAAAAACAACTTATTCCTGGACCCATCCAGCCCATCAGTAATTCCCAGCGAGGAGTGACGTGGATCGTGAGGAACCTCCCATCCCAATAACTCAGTCAGTTCCACTTCAATGGCTCCCCAGAACTGGCCCAAGCGAGGACACAACCAGACCATGTGAAGGAAGTCAGCTGGGGCGTGGTTACATTTCGCACATGCCGCATCCGGATGCAAGCTTGCTCTATGCAAGCACAGGGGAGTGAGGTACGCAGCATGTAAGTAGTTGAGCTGATCCAGCTTGAGTCTGGCGGAGACGGTGATTATTCTGGGGGCCATGAAGGCATCGCGCCAGTCCGCCTCGTCAAGGGGGCCCACCCATTGGTCCCTCAACTCGTCTAGGGATGTGCGAGTGTTGATGAGGGTACGATAAATGCGGGACACCCCCCCTTACCCAAGTCTCCCATCGTCGTTTGGGCCTTTACGGGGCTATACTCGGGCAGCCTTGTATCGTCCGCAATATGTATTTGGAGAGCATGTCTCAATTGCAGATATTTATAAAACTGAGACGAATGGAGGGAGTAGCGATGTCGGAGCTCCTGGAAGGACAGCATATGGCCCCTTACCCAGACGTCCCCCAGTTTGGCGATACCAATAAGGTCCCAGGTTCTGAACTCCTGCACCCCAATAACCTCCCGGAGCCACGCCCCATGCCATAGGGGGGTACATTGGGTTAGCTTCCCCGTCCATCCGATATGGCGGAGAGCTGCCCGCCAGGCCAAGAACACGGAGCGCGTTACGCTTGGCAGTCGGGTCGGAATGGGCCCCCCATACATCATGACCTGGATGTCCACAAACCCCAGTTCGTTGAGTTCCAGCCTATATGCTGGATCTGATCAGCCCCCATTGAACCAGTCGTGGATGACCAGTAGACGCACCGCCAGGAAATACAATTTCAGGTGCGTCATCCCCATTCCTCCATCATAAGAGGGAATCTGACAAGTCGACAGAGCCACGCGGGCTCGCCCTCCGCTCCAGAGAAACTTGGTGATTAGACTGTCCAGTTCCCTGAACCATGCCCTGGAAAAACAAAAGGGGGTGTTCTGTAGGACGTAAAGGAACCTGGAGAGGATCATCATTTTAAACAGGGACACCCTCCCCAGGGGGTTCAGAGGCAACGCCTTCCATTTGAGAAGGTCCACCTTGGCCTTCTTGACCAACGGGGCCACATTAAGGGACCAGCCCAGCTCGGGAAGAAGGCGACCCAGATATTGAAAGGACTGCCTCTGTAATGGTATGGCAGACTACCAATCGAAGCATTCTCTAGAGAGATGCAGGGGGACCAGTACTGACTTCCTGGGGTTTAGCCGCAGCCGCATGGCCTGCTCGAATGCTTGCAAAATCCGGAGGCAGTGTGGTCCGGAAGAGGATGGGTCAGACAGGAAGACAAGGACGTCCTACGCATACAATGCGATGTTGTCCGGGCCACATGGGGCCACTCCCATCCGTGCAGACGCTCCTCCGCCCGCACCAGGGATACCAAGGGCTCCATCGCCTGGGCGAATAATAATGGGGAGAGGGAACATCTCTGCCTAGTGCCCCTGGCGATGGGGAAGGTCTCTGACAACACCCCGTTGACCAGTACTCGTGCTCTTGGGTGAGCGTAGAGGACACGGACCAGAGAACAGAAGTAGGGACCATACCCCATCTCTATCAGCACGTCCCGCAGGTACGTCCAGTCCACCGAGTCGAAGGCTTTCTCGAAGTCGATGGATAGGAGCGCCAAGTACGGGGTAAGCAGATGCCGATGCACCAGGGCCGTCTGCAGCCGTCTAAGGCAGTGACGGGTCCCACGCTGAGGCATGAACCTGCATTGATCCGGATGGACCAAGAGGGCCAGATAGGGTTTCAGCCGTTGGGCCAAGATAGTAGCATAACGTTTAATTTCAGTACTAAGGAGGGAGGTGGGGCAGGACTCTGCGCAGAGTCGGGAGGGAGGCTGGGATTTCGGAAAAACTACAATGGTAGCAATATCCGTTTCCGGTGGAAAGGCACCTCTTTCAACAGGCTCGTCAAACAGGCTGGCTAGTTGGGGTGCTAGGATGCCCCGATAGGCCGCATAATATTCCTGTGGGAGGCCATCCGAACCTGGGGTTTTACCCAGAGAGACCAGGGTGATCGCCTCCTCAATTTCTTTCAGGAAGATGGAACGCTCCAGGTCCATCTGAGCCGCTGGGTCCAACACAGTGAGACGCACCCCCTCCCGGTCAAGGAGGGCTGCAACGGTCAGCTCAGGGGTGCGCGCTGCATACAGCCTCCGATAATAAGCCACAAAGGTGTTCGCCATCGCCACGGGAGCATGCTGCACCGCTCCTGTCTCGTCCGCTACCTCTGGAATGATATGATTCGCCCTGGGATATGTGGCCAACCTATGCAGGATCACACCATTCTTGTCCCCCCAGCCGTAGACTTGTGCGACCGATGACCTCCAGAGGAGCCTGGCCGCATCCAGAGAGAGCTGTTTGATTTCTTCCCGGATGAGTGCCAAGCGTCGGGCCTGGGCTGCATCCTCGGTCATGGATAGCAGTTGTTCCAGGCGAAGCGCCTGTGCTTCCTTGGAGGAAATCTCTTGCAGCTGCGACCCTAAGCTGCCGTTTGGGGAAACCCCGTATGGTCGCCTTTACTGCCTCCCATAGGGTACCCGAAGAAGCTACCGAGCCTTCATTGGTGGCAAAGTATCGCGTGAGTTCCTTCCCCACCGCCTGCTTAAAATCTTTATCCTGAAGAAACCAGGCGTTCATCCTCCATGTTTGACGGGCCGCGAGCGGGGGGGCCCTGAGCTAAGAAGTACCGGGGAATGATCGGAAATTCCTCTAGGGAGGATGCGGACATCGACAATCAGGGAAAAATCAGTCACGGGAACAAAGATCGCATCTATGCGCGCCTGGGTGCGGTGAGCTGCGGAGGTGTGCGTAAATTGGATGCTGCGGGGATGCCATATGCGCCAAGCGGCACAAAGCCCCAGGGACTCGGACCAGTTTTGCAGTTATTTCGCACTTGTCTTCCGGACAGCCGATGGCGACCCCGTTGTGTCAAGGGCCGGGGCAAAGACCGCATTGAAGTCTCCTGCAATGACCATGTTGCCGGCGGGCATGTTGTGTAGCAGGGCAGCGGTGTGCGCAGGTGTGGGCGCAAGCATGGAGGGGGGGCATACACAGACATGAGCGTGAGGGGGAACCGGCCAACGATCCGCACACTGTCACCGACGAGCCTTGGGGGTCGTGTACCACGTGGGAAAGGACAAAGGGCAGCGTACGCCTTAGGAGGATGGAGACCCCTCGTGAGCCCCTGGAGAAGCCGGAGTGCCATACCCTATCGTAGCCGTTGCGCGCTAAAAAGGGACAACAGTTGCCCAAAAGGTGCATTTCTTGAAGCATCAGGATATCAATATGGAGGCGCTGCGAATACCGCAAGACTGCTGTGCGTTTGTGTCTGTCCAGCAGACCATTGACATTCCATGACAACACGTGGAGAGACGCCATTGGGGAAGCTCTATCGATCATGATAGGTGTATCTGTGGCGACGCGGAGCGCGGGGTTGAAGGTTTACAAACACGCTTGGGATCCTGCGGAGATGTGTGCGTTCAGGAATTACGGGGCGACCCCCCCCGTCCTCCCACTGGCACCAAGTGACATTCCGTGGTGGCTGAAACAAAAACCTACGAACAACAAAACAACAAAGGGAAAAACTCTCCCAAACACCCCCTTTCCCCCACCCCCACCCTACACTTCAGGAACAGAAGCATCTGTCGACCCCCACTAAACAACACCCAATGTTCAGGGCAGACAACCAAACAAACGCCTGGGAATAGGGAGGCATGGAGGACCCCTCCTCGTGAGCGGATGCATGTATACAAGACCATCGGGAAGGTAGGAACAGTGCAGAGTCAGCACGCCGCCTCCGGCCGCGGAGCAAGGCCCGGCGGGCAGAGATCGGCTCAAACAGGATCCCTCAACAGCATCGGGCTACACGAGAGGTCCGTATCTGGAAGGTCAATCGCTGAGGGCCGGAGTGCAGTCCTGCCTTCATCCACGTGTCCCGGTGAACTAGAGCGCCTCCCGGTCGACGTTCCCCCCTCGACCCGGGATGACTGCCGTGGGTGACTGCCGTGGGTGACCCGGCGGGGAGTCTGATCAGGCCCGCCTACGGTCTCGGCGCCTGCGGGATCGATTACGTGAGGGCTGGGGACCGGCGTGGCCAGACCCGCCCCCCACAGCACCCCTGCCCGGGACACGACCTGCGTCCCGCAGAGGGCGCTCCTCCGTCGCCCAGGTCCATGCCTCCGTCGGGTTGTCAAAAAACAGGGTCTTGTTCTCAAATACCACCCGCAGGTGAGCTGGGAAGAGGAGCCGAGACTGGATGTTAAGAGCCCTCAACATCTGCTTGACCTCTCCAAAGGAGCGACGCTGGCCCTGGACCGCACGCGTGTAATCTGGGAAGATCATAATGGTGGAGTTTTCATGCAGGAGCCGTTGTGGCTTGCGAGCTTCAGCCAGTATGGTGTCCCGGTCCTTAAAATTGAGAACCCGCATTATGATTGGGCGAGCAGGAGCACCCGGCTGCGGCCTGGGGGCCAGGGACCGGTGGGCCCGTTCAATCGCAAACCAAGGGGATAGGGAGCCCTCGGTGTTCCACGACCTCAGCCACTTCTCCAGGAACTCTACTGTATGGCCCTGTTCCGTGCCCTCCAGAAAGCCCACCAGGCATAGGTTATTGCGTCTGGACCTGTTCTCCGCATCCTCCGCCCGGCAGTGCAACTCCTGCGTCTGGGACTGAAGACAGGCCACCTGCCCCCTTAGCTGCTGCACATCATCTTCCACAGATGAGATCCTGGACTCAGCTTCTTTGATCCGGGCATTCGCGTTGCGAAGGTCCTGCCTGATAAGAGTCACGTCCACCCGTACTTCTGCGATTTTGCCCTCCACCGAGGTCTGGGACGTGTGGATAGCTTGAAGGATAGTGGCCAGGTCAGTGGATGGAGGAGCCTCCTGCCCCGCCACTCCCCAGTGGCCCCCCCCCTCGGGGGTGGTGAAGCGATCTATTTTGGTCTGGGTAGCGGGGACTCTCGCCGATCTGTCCGACCTACCCATGTCTGGTCCCCCGGAGAGGAACGGAATCACACGGTCTCCCCCGGCCGAGGCTCACTCAGGGCCACCCACTACATCCGCAAGATTGGCAGCAGCTCCGTGACTGATACAACAAGTGACCGTGCAGACACAACGATGGGCCGTGCCGGGCCTGAGGAGGAGAGGTCCAGCCTGGTCAATTCACATCCACCACAGGTCACAGATGGGGCGCGCCCAGAGTGGGGGAGAGAGGGAGGAGACGGAGTGGAGGGAGAAAAGCCGAGCTAACCGGAACCCCACACTCTACCTGCCGCCTGACTGACGGCCGAATCCTCCGCCCAAACCCAGATGCCACTGCACCCCCACTCCTTACCTCCAGTCCAGGGCATGAGCGCTCTCTGCCTACCACCGACCTCCCACCAGCTGCCAGCAGAGCCGCCGCAGCAGCACAGGCCTCAGACACAACAGGGGCACTCAGAAAACACGCAGATCTCCCCCAAGCAGCCTCAACTGGCTCTCCACCTCCAGGAGCATTGCTAGGGCCCCGGAACCGGCGAGGACGGGAAGTCCACTCTCAGCAGGCCCCCCCAAGGACGTCGGTGGTGACTTGCCGCGGAGGACATCAAACCCAGAGAGCTCCAGTAATGACGGCCCCCAACATTGAGAGCCAGATCCACCACAGAGGAGCAGCCGGCCCCCAGGTCAGCGGCACCAGTACACTGGTTACCGCCCGATTGACGGCCGAAGTCCCCACACCTGCACGGCGGGCAGACACCCGCCACGAAATGCCCCCCGCAGGGACATTGTTATACCGCCCGATTGACGGCCGAAATCACCGCAATGAGCGGGCGCCAGACACAAAGTGCCCCGGTCCTACGGGGCGGCTCCTGCAGAACCTTCAAGAGGAGGGCGGGTGATACCGCCGCCTGAGCACCACTGCCCGGAATGGCAGTCGAGAGGCCTCCTGCGGACTGCACCACCAAAGGGGGGGGAGGGAGGGGGAGGGGAGCCTCCACCACCCCAATCCGGCTAGTGCATAGTACCCCTGCAGCAC
The DNA here is from genome assembly GCF_964204655.1 of Triturus cristatus. NCBI lineage: Eukaryota > Metazoa > Chordata > Amphibia > Caudata > Salamandridae > Triturus > Triturus cristatus. The sequence continues at coordinate 1,191,864,797 of NC_140592.1, forward strand.
AGGACCGGGCGAAGCGCGGGGCACCTCTAGGTGCAGGAGCAGTCAGTGGGGGGGGGGGGGGGGGCGCTCCTCTGCCGCACGATCGACGGCCGACTCCGCTGAAGTCTCCGTGCCCCAGGCTGATTCCGACGGGGGCTGCCACACACGGGACCAATGCGTGGAATGGGGGGGGCGCCGGGAGTCCGCAGCCGCCACGCCACAGCACGGAGGCCTCTGTGGGAGTCCAGGGCAGCCGCAGCGTCTGCGAAGCGGGTCCGCAAGGCCTCCGGGGGATAAGCGCACATCCACATATCACCGCGCCGATCGGGCCGGCGCCAAGAGTCTTCATCGGCAGGGGGGCCGCACCGGAGCAGGGCAGGCGGCCGCCGAAAGTCACCAGGGCAGCAGATGCGGACAAACAGGCCGCAACGAGGGGAGCCGGATCACAGGGTCTGCTGGCAGATGCACGGAAAGCGTCAGGACCGGCTCCCGGCATGCAGTACTGAGGGCCGGAGGCCAGAGGAATCCGGTGAAGGCCGCGGCGGCCACTATGTTGAAAAGGCCGCGCGACCGGTCTAGAAGTTCAGGGCTTCCCGTTCTGGATCGCCAGGAGCACCACAGAGGGACCCCCTGGATTCCCGGTTAAGCAGGCGAGCAGGTGGCAGAGTATTGGGGTCCCGATGGCGGGCGACTAAGAGCTGATGACGGAGGGATCTGGAGCTCTCCTAAGGAGCGACCGCCATCTTGACACTCTTGGCCACGCCTCCAACTCAAAGAGTTTTATTCACAGATGCAGCCGCTCCGATGCGAGCAGTAGCTCCACTGGTGAGGGTAAATCTGTTAGTGAGGGATCACTCCTCCTCCCCAGTGCAGGTGACTCCAAACCAAGTGACTGGACCAAGCAACCCTGCCACGCAAAGCCAATGGCAGGATTAATCACTGGCCGTCCCGTCAGAGCAGGAAGGGACAGGAGACCCCAAATATGGTCCTTGGGGGGGGTGGCGGTGAGTGAGGACGTAGCACTCACCGCGGGCATCAACAACAGCTAGTAGGAGAATGCCGAGCTCAGCGGCAGGCGCGGTTATCAGTTTGCGGCCCGAATCCGACCGCCATCCTAGGCCGGGACAGACTCCGCCCTGCCATGATCATCATGCAGGCCTGCCTCAGTGCGGAGTGCAAAGGGGGTCAGGGCGACCTGTGAGACCGCCACCAATGGACAGGGAAGGAGGCAGCGCCCCAAGTGCGGGCCCCGGCGGAGCCCTGCTGCAGCAGCGACGACGTTCCCTCGGCGGCCGCGGGAAAGCCACACTACCTCCCCCACCTCCCCAGAGCGCCACAGGCCGATCACCACATAGCAGAGACAGAGTGCTCCAGCACCCTCTCAGCGGCGGATCGAAGCCCCAGTGTTCACACGCCTCTCACAGGTAAAATCTCACGGCGGGCCCCGGTCGAAGTCCAAATAATGTCAGATAAATATAGACAGCTCGTGGAGCAGAGTTAGCACGCAGCCATTTTGGAGCCTGGCAAACTCCGCCACTATTCAAAAGATAGGTATATTCATGCAGAGACAGAATACATCCAAAGATAAATGTATATGAGGATAAAATGCAAATAAAAACATAGAAATTCCCATAGATACACAAGTCATACAGGCTGTAGCAAAAGTATATCCACTCCACCGAAGGTAACCCACATTCTCTGCCAGTTAGCGAGAGGACAAGAAGTCGAAGAACAAAGGATACTCCAAGAACAGAGGTAACCAAGGAAGAACAGAGATAATACCTCCTACAGCCGTAAAAGAAGAAGTTACGACAGTACCTGAGGTGGAGACAGAGAGACACAGGGCTGGAAAACAGCAACACAGTGCCACATAAGAGTAGGAAGGCATTGTCCACTACAGGAAAATAAGGGCAACCGTCTAAGAACCAACGCTACAAACCGGGGAAGGGAGCCAGCAGATGGTAAAAGGTGAAACGAAGAATAAACAGCATGTGTAAAGTCCACCATGAAGAAGACGACTGCGACGACTGCCAGGGTGAAACAAAAAAGCTGGGCAACATATAGTCGATTTTGACAATCACACATTACCAACCCATCGGAACTTGAGAAACAGGTATCAAGCCTGGCCAATGCTCTATGAAAACTTGAGAAACAGGTAATATACCTAACCAAAGCTTTAGACGAACACTGGGAGTTCAGAGTATGAGAGGAACAAATCCTAGGAAGGTGAAGAAAGCCCCCAACATTGGATGACAGTGCAGAAGCAGCAGAAATACATAGTTAATCAGAAGATAGGATATGCCCAAAGAAAAAGTAATGCAATACCCCCACCAAAAAAGGGGGATACACAGAACCTCTCCCAAAGGAAGGAGGAAAAAGAGAAAGTAGTCTGCCATATAGAAAAATGATGCCACGAAAGGCGGGAGTGGCATATAGAGCTGTGAGGGAGAGAACAGTATCTCCACCTCTGAGGAGGAAGGACGATACAGGAAAGAAAGGGAAAACTAGCCTGCTGTGAAATAAGGATACCAAGACATGGATCCAAACAATCAAAGGGACTGGTGTCCCAGGGGAACAGAACTGAAAAGAACAGTGGACAAAACAGCTACCCCACGGGTGCAATGGCAGATATGCATAACTCCCTTGCCCGCAAGAAGCAACAACGGTGACTGTATCCCAATTAGGTAGGTAAGAACCCCTAAAGGGTAAAAACCGATAAAAAGAACATCACACTGCTGAAGATTAACAGCATCAGGAGCACAAAAAAGTAGGAAAAGGGCTTACACAAGAAAGCAGTACCCAGGCCAAAGAGTCTGCCTGCCTGCGGTACCATTATCACCCATATGGACTTAAGGAGAAGAGATAAGATGAGGTTGAAGTCTGTATAAGCGATACTAAGTGTATAGGTAGCTCACAAAATGCCCCTAAGGCATGCAAAATAAGATCCCCAGAAAACTGGGAACAAGGCTATAGTGATCCATACAACAAAACAGAATACCCAACATAGAGTAAGTACTCGGGTAGAAAACATCAAGCAGCAAAAAGAAGCTGCAAGAACAGGCTCCCACGAGGCTGCAAAGTAAGAAAAGTTCCAGATGGCTGGAAACTAAACCTGTCACTGACAGCATAAATTAGAAGAAAAGCACCTGCAGCAAGCAGGTACACCACACCGGGTGTAACCCTGGAAGGGAAAGAAGTACTCTGCCCTGTGAAGACAAGGGGAAACAAACTGTCCCGACAAACATAGTACAACGACAGAGGTAAGACTCAGCACCACCAAGACTATCTCTAAACCGGCGTAAAGCCGAGTCAGCATGGACGCCAAAAAGGGAGGCGCCATCAAAGGGCATCTCAATCAAAGTAGTTTGCATAGCCTCCGAAAAACTGGAAGTACGCAATCATACATGCTGACATAGTGCTACGGAAGAGGCCATAGCCCGACCAACAGAATCAGTGGTATCCATACCACAGCGGGTGTTAAGTTCGGCAGCTTGTTGCCTATCTCGTACCAATGGAACAAGAGCATTCTGGCTTCCCCCGGAAGGGAGGGCAAAAGGTGCTTAACTGAGCCCCACAAGGCGTGGGAGAAGCGGGTGAGGACACAAGGAGTGTTCAGAGATTGCAGGGCAGAGCTAGAAGAGAAAATACGCCTATCACAAGAGTCAAGTTTCCGGACCTCTCTTACCGGAGGGACAGGAGAGATCAAATCAATATTTTGGTAGGCTAAAGTAGCCTGTACCACAAAGCTCTGGTTAGATGGATGTATAAGGAGACAGAATGGATCCTGCGGGGCCAGGCGATGCCTGTGAGAAATAGAGCAATCCACAGGGAACCCAGTTTCAGGTTTAGCCCAAGCACCCAAAAGGATATCAAAAAGACATTCTCTATAAGGAAGTACAAGGTCCACGTTAGACTGGTCAGGATGTAGAATGCCAAGCAAAGGGTCTATTGACAATTCCACAGAAGGAAGTTGTAAATCCAATACAACCGAATCTCGATTGAGCATGTACGCCAGTACGGAACTCGCCTCCGTAGACAAACCAGGAGGTGACAGGAGTCTTGAGGCTGGAGAAGATTCTAAGGCACTGGCGTCACCCAAGTCAAGTAATGAGCTAGACTGCATAGGGGTGGAACCATGTTTGAAATGGGATGGGGGACACCACACCTTTCTTAGTACCTCCACAACCATGGTCCTTAGAAGAATAAGCTGGAGGAAGAGTTCAAGAGAGCAAAGGAGAAGAGTCTGAAACAGTTGACTCCATCAGTGCCCCATCAGATACCGTAACCGATACCGGTCAATGCTGAGATGGCAACGCCTCAACATCAGAGGGAGAATCGAGCGGCATCGACGGCACCACCATTGGAACCAGCAGACAAGAGCCTGATGCTGACATCTGAGTCGGCAGACCAGAAATAGAAGCAGAGGGTGGAAGCCTTGACTGGCAGTGCACTAGTGTTGCTGTAGTGTCAGAAACCGGAAGCAGACCAGAAGCCTAGGGAGAACACGCTTGTGGGCACACAGGCACGACCTCATGCACCTCCATGGGGCCCAAGGGCTCTCCAGAGGAAGGTGAGGACCCAAAAATAGAATTAAGAGGTTGATCATATTTTCTCATGTGGGTCAAAGTTGCCCCAGCCACAGAATAGGTGGGGAGGTGCGGATCGACTCATGCTCCGACAGTTCAACAGAAGAGCAAGAACCATCGGTAGACAAGGAACGCTGGAGATGCTGCAACTTTGACCCCTATACCAAGACTTACCTCTGATGTCGAAAGAGAATGATGCCTGCGGGAACGGCTCCTACAGCGGTTGCACAGTCGGTCTGTAGAGCGCATAGGTGACCGAGGACAACAAGAAGACTTCGATGACTGTGACATCCGTCTGCTAGGAGCTTCAGCTGACAGCAAGAGTTGTACTCTGAGTCATGGTGCTCACCCAGACACCACATGCAAACCGACTGAGGGTCCATGGCAGACATTTGTTGTCCACAGGACTCACAAGGATTGAACCAAGAGGACATTGAAAAGGGTAGAAAAAAAGCACACTGCTCCGTCAACAAAAAATGGCAAGTAGGCTGAAAAACGGCCAGAGGAACTGCAGTGCGGATCCAAGTTGCTAAGCATGGAAAAGAAGGAACTGACTCAGACCAACGGGGAAGGGCTTTGGCCCTGATGAAGCACCCCAATTAATGGGTTAATGGCCACCTCCACAGAAGGGAGCTACAGCTTCAGAACCACACCTACCCTCCTCAGAAGTTCAGCGAAAACTGAGCTAACCTCAGTAGCGAGGTTGAAAAGAGAAAACAAGCTCGAGGAGGGAAAGGACTCAAGGCCACTAGCTTCACCCAACTCAGATTTCCAACTAACCGCCAGAGGAAGTTGAACAGTGTCAGTCATGAGTGGAATTACCCCCATTTCTTCTCCCGCAAAACCCTGTTATCTTGAAGGAAAAATAGAAGGGGGCACCTCCGAAGGAGGAGTAAAGTAGCCCAAGGTGAACTGCTACACCGACACTGCCCCCAATACCAATGTGACGACGCCTTGGCGTAGGAGAGGAGACATGATGCAGCGCTGATCGGCACCACAGAAGTTGATATCGGAGTCGGCTGATCAGAAACTTGCGCCGCAGGTGGGAACCCCCGAAAGGCTGTGCACCAGAGCAGACACAGATCTGACTACGGGTCCAGAGGGCCTAAGTGACGTCGAGGGAGACCCCGCCTGCGTGGATTCAGTCAAGGTGCCTCCGGCCTCCTTGGGGCTGAGAAGCGCACCAGAGATAGGCGGAGACCCAAAGATGGCATGAAAAGGGACATAATATTCCCTCATCTGGTCCAGAGTTGCCCCGGTGCAAGGGAATAGAGGAAGGCACAGGGTAGACTCTAGCCCAGAGCTTTCCATACTGTGTGTCCCGACACAGTACTGTGTCGCCTGCAAATGGTGGGTGTGTCGCAGGATGACACTGATATTAACGGGCACTTAGCACATAACTGCTGCTAATTTAGAGGCATTCCTTTGAAAACTTCGTTCTCACTATGCCTCATCTCGGCTGTGGTGTGAGGTGACAGA